>NW_026521854.1:4819132-9638264 GCF_021234435.1 Artibeus jamaicensis | reverse complement strand
AGGAAGCAAAATTTTTAACCACACATTTGATTACTATGAAAATTTTTCTTTTGTATACTGTACATTTATTCCCTGAAGTGTGGAAGACTGGTGTCCTTGTACAAAGGCATCCTGAAATTTTAAAAAGTTAGAGTCAATATACAATATAACATTAGTTTCAGGTGTATAATGTCATGATTAGACATTTATATGACTTCCCCGATCCCACTTCTGGGTATTTATCTGAATTAATAAAAGAAATCTATTCTAAAAAATATATGCATCCCTATGTTCACCTCAGCATTATTTACAATAGCCAAGATATGGAAGCAGCTTATATAGCCTTCGATAGATGAAGGGATAAAGAGGTGGTACATATTTACAATGAAATATTATTACTCAGCCTTAAAAGGAATGAAATTTGTTGCAACATGGATATTATCATGCTAAGTGAAGTATGTGAGATAGAGAAAGACAAGGGTCATTTTTTTCTACTGAGGTGAAGAATTGATTAGCATGTTTATAGTTTCTTTATTGAATTATCTTCCTGTTTCTGCTTTAAAACTTATAGTGCTGCCTATAGATATGATTCCAATGGTCTAAATGAAATGTCTCCTCTTTGCTAAATTTTGTCTTAACCATGAAATGGACAATGACAAACAATACTGATATTGTTCATACGTACAAGTAATAAATATGAATAATATATATTATATATGAGTGATATGTATTGAATAATATATATTATATATGTGTGGTATATGTATATTCACATATGTATGTGTGTATATATGTCTTCCTCATCAAAGGATTACTAGAGTTTGAATTCCTATTCATTCTAGTGATTCAGGTAACAACTTTTGTGAAAAGAGGCATGTCCTTTCAGCTTTTCCTGGGTGCCTGGAAGTGAACCTGAATGGAGTTATTTGTTAATACAGTTATCTGAAATAAGCTTCCATAACAGAATAATCATGAATGCTATCTCCAAATGTCTGTACAAATGCCTAGAATGGAAAAGAGCATATTATTATATAATAATTGATCTCAGTTGTATTTTCTTTTATTACTGTGTCAGTTACCTATTGCTCCATAACAAGCCATCCTAAAAGCACATACTTTAATATAATGCCTTAATAATCAGATGAGATTGTATGTTGTGGAGTTTTTCTGATCTCTCTGGGCTCACCTGAGTCTGTATTGAGATGTGAGTCACTACATTGTGTTTCTAAAGCTTTTTCATGATGTCTTGTTTATTTGTATTGCACTTATTTCTTCAACCAATGTATGATGTTTACTCTATTTATATATGTGTGTATTGATCTTACAGTTTATTTTGAATAGTTTATGAAATATGATTTGTTTTAATATATCCCAGTTCCTATGTTTATATATGAAACCTTGCTTTCTTCTTAGTTATAAGGTATAATTCCCACCACCATCTGGTGTGACTCAGCTACCTGCACTCTTGATGTGAACATGAGTTCAGATATAATTCAGCAAGCAAAATATAATCAAAGACATTGAAATTAAGAACAAACTGACAGTAAGCAGAAGGGGGGATGGGAAGGGATAATGGGGGAAAAAGTGAAAGGTTTACAGGAATAACTCTAAAGGACACATGGAGAAAAACAAGAGGGGGTGAACACAGGGGAGGGAGGTGGGGAAGGCTGGGGCAGGGGTTGGGAAGGGTGGGGGAAAAGGCAGAAAACTGTACTTGAACAACAATAAAAATTAAAAGTATTTCAAAGAAGAAAAAGAAAATGATTATCATATCAATAAAAGAACCCCTTACTTCAACCAGATGTTGTAAGGAATAAGTAAAATGTTAAATATACTTTGTTGTATCCAAAGAAAATGTTCAAGAGTGAGGAGTGTGTGTGCAGTTGTATACATCTTTCTTCTTTTATAAAAATTATTTTAAATTAATTTTGCTGTTACAGTTGTCCTAATTTCCCTCCCTTTCCCCCTCTCTATCAAGCACCCCCAATCCCTCAGGCAATTCCCCTGCCATTATTCATGTTCATAAGTTCTTTGGTTACTCCATTTTCTACACTGTACTTTACATCCCCATGACTATTCTGTAATTACCTATTTCTACTTCTTAATCCTCTCACATCTTCACCCATTCCCTAACACCACCAACCCATCTGACAACCATCAAAATGTTTCCTATATCCATGACTCTGTGTCTGTTTTTCTTGTTTGCTTAGTTTGTTTTCTAAATGTAGGTGTTGATAGATATTTATTGCCATTTTATTTTTCCTAGTTTTGATCTTTTTTTTTTTCTTAAATAAGTCCCCTTAACATTTCATGTAATAATGGTTTGGTAATGACTAACTTCTTTAGTTTTTTTTCTTGTCTGTGAAATTATTTATCTGTCCTCCAGTTACAAATGATAGCTTTGCTGAATAGAGCAATTCTCTATTGCTCTATTGCTCCTCTATGGCTATAGGTCCCTGCTTTTTATGAGTTTGCATAAATCTTGCCAATGCCTTCTAGCCTGCAAAGTTTCTTTTGAGAAGTCAGCTGACAGTCTCCATAGGTATCTAATGGCTTTTCTCTTGCTTGTCTTAAGATTCTCTCTTTATCTTTAACCGTTGGAATTTAGTTTTTTTATTGTTTTGTAATTTAAAATTTCTTCTTATTATTATATTTTTGTTTTATTTTTTATTTTTATTTTTAAATATTTTTTTGATTATGCCATTACATTTGTTCTATTTCCCCCCTTCATTCCCCTCCACCCTGCACTCCCCACCATCACCATTTCCCCCCTTTAGTTCATGAACATGTGTCTCAAGTTCTTTAGATTCTATATTTCCCCTACTATTCTTACCCTCCCCCATCTATTTTCTATCTACTGTCTATGCTACTTATTTTCTTTACCTTCTCCCCCTTCTCCTCCTCCCATTCCCCTGTTGCTAACCCTCCCTGTGATCTTCATTTCTATGGTTCACTCCTGATCTAGTTGTTCTCTTAGTTTGCTTTGGTTTTAGGTGTGGTTGTTAATAACTGTGTTTGCTGTCCTTTCACTGTTCATCTTTTTTATCTTCTTTTTCTTAGATAAGTCCCTTTAATTTTTCATATAATAAGGGCTTGGTGATGATGAAATTCTTGAACTTGACCTTATCTGAGAAGCACTTTATCTCTCCTTCCATTCTAAATGAAAACTTCGCTTGATAGAGCAATCTTGGTTGTAGGTGTTTGGTTTTTATGACTTGGAATACTCCTTTCTAACCCCTTCTTGCCTGTAAGGTCTCTTTTGAGAAATCAGGTGACAGTCTGATGGGAACTTCTTGTAGGTGACTGTCCCCCTATATCTTGCTGCTTCTAGGATTCTCTCCTTCATTTCAATTTTGGCTAATGTAATTATGATGTGCCTTGGTGTGTTCTTTCTTGGGTCCAACTTCTTTGGGACTCTCTGAGCTTCCTGGATTTCCTTAAGTCAATTTCCTTTGCCAGAACGGGGAAGTTCTCCTCTATTATTTGTTCAAATAATATTTGCACTCGTGGCTGTTCCTCTTCCCCTTCTGGTACTCCTATAATTCGGATGTTGGAGCGTTTAAAGGTGTCCTGGAGGTTCCTAACTCTCTCCTCATTTTTTTGAATTCTTGTTTCTTCATATTTTTCTGTTTGGTCATTTTTTTTCCTCCTTCTGGTTTGCTCCCTTTATTTGAGTCCCAATTTCCTTTCCATCACTATTGCTTTCCTGTGCATTTATCTTCATTTCAGTTAGTTTAGCCTCTATGTGTTTTTCTAATTTGTGGCTACAATCAACCAGTTTTGTGAGCATCTTGATCATACTCCATTTTATGTCACTGCCCCCTTTGTCGAATATTAATTGACTGTAGAGAGTTGGGTTGATTTCTGGGTTCTCTGTTCTGTTCCATTGGTCTATGTGCCTGTTTTTATGCCAGTACCAGGCTGTTTTGATTACAGCGGCCTTGTAATACAATTTGATATCAGGTATTGTGATTCCTCCTACTTTGTTCTTCTTGCTCAAAATAACAGCTGCTATTCAGGCTGGTTTATGGTTCCATATACATTTTTGAAGTGTTTGTTCTATGTCTGTGAAATATGACATTGGTACTTTATAGGTATTTGCATTGAATCTGTAAATTGCGTTGGATAGTATGGACATTTTGATGATGTTAATTCTTCCAATTCATGAACAAGGTATATGTTTCCATTTGTTTGTGTCTTCCTTGATTTCTTTCTTCAGGGCTGTGTAGTTTTCTGCATACAGGTCTTTTACCTCCTTAGTTAGGTTTATTCCCAGATATTTTATTTTTCTTTTTGCTATATCGAATGGGATTTTTTCCTTGATTTCTGCTTCTGCTGATTCATTGGTATACAAGAATGCCTTTGATTTCCAGATATTTACTTTGTAACCCGCTGTTTTGCCAAATTCATTAATTAGTTAGAACAGTTTTGGGGTAGATTCTATAGGATTTTCCATGTACACTATCATGTCATCTGCAAACAGTGACAGTTTTGTTTCCTCCTTTCTGATTTGGATGCCTTTTATTTCCTTTTCTTGCCTCATTGCTGTGGCTAAAACTCCCAAAACTATATTGAATTGAAGTGGTGAGTACATCCTTGTCTTGTTCCTGATCTTAGTGGAAATGATTTTAGTTTTTGGCCACTGAGTATTATCTGGCTGTAGGTCTCTCATATATAGCCTTTATTATATTGAGGAGATTGTTTTTATCATAAATGGGTGTTGTACCTTATCAAAAGCTTTTTTCACATCTATTGATATGATCATGTGGTTTTTGTCTTTGTTTTTGCTTATTTGTCGTATTACATTTACTGATTTGCGAATATTGAACCATCCTCGCATTTCTGGGATGAATCCCACTTGGTCATGGTGTATGAACTTTTTAAGGTATTGTTGGATGTGATTTGCCAATACTTTGTTGAGGATTTTAGCGTCTATATTCACCAGCCATATTGGCCTGAAATTTTCTTTCTTTTTTGTGTCTCTATCTGGTTTTGGAATTAGGATGATGCTGGGTTCATAAAAAGAGTTTGGGAGTATTCTATCCTTCTGGATTTTTTGGAATAGTCTGTGGAGAATAGGGGTTAGCTCTTCCTTAAATGCTTTGCAGGATTCCCCTGTGAAACCATCTGGTCCAGGGATGTTGTGTGATGGGAGTTTTTTGATGACTGCTTCAATTTCTTTTGCTGTTATTGGTGCGTTTAAATTTTCTTCTTCTTTTTCATTGAGTTTTGGAAGATTATATTTTTCTAGAAATGTGTCCATTTCCCCTAGGTTCTCAAATTTCTTGACATACAGTTCTTCATAGTAATTTCTTACAATCCGTTCTATTTCTGTGGTATCAGTTGTAATCTCTCCTCTTTCATGTCTGATTGTGTTTATTTGAGTCCTCTCTCTTCTTTTCTTGATGAGCCGACTTAAAGGCTTGTTTATTTTGTTCATCTTTTCAATTCCACTGCTGGGATTATATCCTAAGAATCCTAAAACATCAATATCAAAGAACCTATGCACCACAATGTTCATAGCAGCACAATTTACAATAGCCAAGAGTTGGAATCAACCTAGGTGCCCATCAGTAAATGAATGGATCCAAAAATTGTGGTACATATACACAATGGAATTCTACGTAGCAGAGAGAAAGAAGGAGCTACTACCCTTTGCAACAACATGGATGGAACTGGAAAGCATTATGCTGAGTGAAATAAGCCAGGGGTTGAAAGACAAATACCATATGATCTCACCTTTAACAGGAAGCTAAACAACAAAACAAACAAGCAAGCAGAAAAAAAAACAAAAAACAAAGACACTGAAATAGAGAACAAGGGGATAGTAACCAGAGGGGAGAAGGAAGGGAAGTTAAGGGGAAAATGGGGGAGGGATTTGGAGGAACAAATAGGAAGGACACAGGGAGGAGAACTAAGGGGGGTGGAAATGGGAGGGAGGTGGGGAGCAAGGGGCAGGGGAGGCTGGGATGGGAAAAATAGACAAAAAAACTGTACTTGAAAAATAACGAAATAAAATAAAAAAAACAACAAAGAACCAGCTCCTGGATTCATTGATCCTTAGAATTGTGCTTTTAGTTTCTATGTCATTTAATTCTGCTCTAATCTTGGTTATTTCCTTCCTTCTGCTTGCTCTTGGCTGTCTTTGTTGTTGTTCCTCAAGTTCTTGCAGGTGTAGGGTTAGTTTGTTTGTTTGAAATGTTTCTATCTTCTTTAGGTAGGCCTGTATTGCTATAAACTTCCCTCTCAGGACTGCCTTCACTGTGTCCCATAAGTTTTGGGTTGCTGTGAGATTGTTTTCATTTGCTTCCAGAAATGTTTTGATTTCTTCCCTAATTTCATTCTTGACCCATTCGTTATTTAATAGCATACCATTCAGTCTCCATGATTTTGGGTGCTTTGGGTTTTTTCCTTTGGGGTTGGTTTCCACTTTCAGTCCCTTGTGGTCAAAGAAGATGCTTGGTATGATTTCAATTTTCTTGAATTTTTTGAGGCTCATTTTGTGTCCTATCATGTGGTCTATCTTTGAAAATGTACCATGTGCATTTGAAAAGAATGTATATTTAGCTTCTTTCGGATGAAGAGCTCTATATAAATTAGTTAAGTCCATTTCATCTAGGGTGTTGTTTAATGCCACAATATCTTTGTTGATATTTTTTTTGGAAGATCTGTCCATTTTTGATAGTGGAGTGTTAAAATCCCCTACTATAATTGTGTTGCTGTCAATATCTTTTTGAAGTCCTCTAAGATTTTCTTGATATATTTGGGTGCCCCTATGTTTGGTGCATATGTATTTATGGTGTTAATATCTTCTTGGTGGATTGTTCCCTTGAGTATAATGAAGTGACCTTCTGGGTCTCTCTTTATGGCCCTTTTTGTGAAGTCTATTTTGTCTGATATGAGAATTGCTACCTCAGCTGTTTTTTCCTTGTCCATTTGCTTAGAAAATTTTGTTTCTAGCCTTTCACTTTAGTCTGTGATGGTCTTTTGTCCTGAGGTGGGTCTCTTGTAGGCAGCATATGTGTGGGTCATGCTTTCTTATCCATTCAGCTATTCTGTGTCTTTTGATTGGAGCATTTAATCCATTTATGTTTAAGGTTATTATTGATAGGTACTTATTCATTGCCATTTTTGTACCTGTGTTTCTCTCTGTCTTTGGCTTTTCCTTCCTTTCCTTAGAGCAGTCCCTTTAGCATCTCTTGCAGAGCTGGTTTGGTGGAGGTTTATTCTTTTAGACTTCTTTTGTCTTGGAAGCTCTTTATTTGGCCTTCTATCTTGATTGAGAGCTTTGCTGGGTAAAGTAGCCTTGGTTGTAGGCCTCTGTTTCTCATTACTTGGAATATTTCTTGCCATTCTCTTCTTGCTTGGAGCATTTCTATTGAGAAGTCAGCAGCTAACCTAATTGGGGCTCCCTTGTATGTTACTTCCTTTTTCTCCCTTGCTGCCTTTAAGATTCTCTCTTTGTCTTGGAATTTTCCCATTTTAATGATGATGTGTCTTGAAGTGGGCCTCTTTGGTTTCCTCTTGATTGGGAGTCTCTGTGATTCCTGGATTTGTGTGACTTTTTCTCTCATCAAATTAGGGAAATTTTCTCTCATTGCTCTTTCAAATATGTTTTCCATCCCTTGTTCTACTTCTCTTTCTGGTATTCCTATTATTCGAATATTATTACGTTTCATATTGTCTTGCATTTCTCTTAATCCCTCTTCATTCTTTCTGAGCCTCTTTTCATTTTCTTACCCTTTCTGTGAGATGCTTTCTACTTTGTCCTTCAACTCGCTAATCCTATCCTCCACCTCATCTATCCTACTTTTGAAACTTTCTACTGTGTTCTTCCATTCGGAAATTGTATTCTTCATTTCCTCTTGTCCCTTGCTCATATTTTCTATTTCCTTTTTCATGTTTATATAGTTCATTGTGAGCTCTTTGAACTTCGTAATAACCAGTGCTTTGAATTCAGT
Organism: Artibeus jamaicensis; assembly: GCF_021234435.1. Classification (NCBI taxonomy): domain Eukaryota; kingdom Metazoa; phylum Chordata; class Mammalia; order Chiroptera; family Phyllostomidae; genus Artibeus; species Artibeus jamaicensis. Next base: position 9,630,324 of record NW_026521854.1, on the reverse strand, counting down.
ATCTGATAGTTGATTAGCCTCTATTTCATCTAACATTCTTTCTGAAGTTTCTGCTTTTTGTTTCATTTGGGGATTGTTTCTTTGTGTTCCCATTGTTTGAGACTCTTCTTGTCAGTCTCAGCTTCTAAAATTGATCTTTTCTGACTCCCTGGGTTTATGGTGTGATCTTCTGTGGTATAATACCTGTGAATTTCAGTGGTGCATACTCCTTCAGGTATTTTGATGTTCTCTGTCTCCACCTACTCTCGCGCTGGTCCTTGTGCTGGTGCCAATGCTGGTGGCCTACCACTTCTGAGTGTCCCAACTCCAGCAGCTGACTCCTCTGTCACCCAGTCCCGTCGCTATGGCAGCGGCACAGGGGCCACGAGTGTCCCAGGTCCCGTAGCTGACTTTTCCGGCACCTAGGCCCATCACAGGGGCCATGAGTATCCTGCGTCTGGAAGCTGATCCCTCGGCACCCAGGCTCATCGCTATGGCAGTGGCCCAGACTTTGTTATGTGTTCCCTAAAGACAAAATCACACCAGGTTGCCAACTGTTGACTGGAGCACGAGAACTGGAAACAACTTTTTTTTTTCTTAAAGATTTTATTTATTTATTTTTAGAGAGAGGGGAAAGGAAGAAGAAAGAGAGAGAGAGAGAGAGAGAGAGAGAGAGAGAGAAACACCAGTGTCTGGCTGCCCCTCATGTGCCCTTTACTGGGACCTGGCCCACAACCCAGGCATGTGTCCCACCTAGAAATCAAACCAGTGACCCCTTGGTTCACAGGCCCATGCTCAATCCACTGAGCCACACCAGCCAGTCTTTGAACTGAAAACATCTTGATAGGGTTCCCATCAAAGTTCAACCCCTTCTCAGTTCATATTGAGCAGGTTGCTGCACCCTCTTACTCCCATTTCTGCAAATGTAGAGTGAAGCTCACAGTGGTATGATCTCAAAGAATGGACTTTAGTAGAACTGAAATAGAACAATCCATATAAGAATCTAAATTCAAAACATAGTGCATAAAAACATCAAAGTGTATCTTATAATTATGAAACTTTTATTTTTTTTGCAAATTTGCATATATTGATGCATTTAAATCAAACTTAAATATGTAAATTTAGTGTGATGGATGTACAGTTGCCATGGAGATTGAATCTAAGCTTTTTCTTTTTCTTTTTTTGATTTTACTTATTATCTTTAGAGAGGAAGGGAAGGAGAGAAGGAGAGAAACATCCATGTGTGGTTACCTCTTGTGAGTCACCTGCCGGGAACAGGCCTGCAGCCCAGGCATGTGCCCTGACTGGGAATCAAACTGTGATCGTGTGGTTTGCAGGCCCACGCTCAACCTACTGAGCTTTGCCAGCCAGGGCTTTAAGCTTATTCTTTTCTCAGGGACTCAGTGATCCAGACATAGAATCAAATGAATAGAAATACCAGAAAGATGGTTTAAAAACGGAAGCAACCTAAGAAGTGTAATTAAGTACTTGAATAATCATAATTAAATCCATAAACGTAGATAGAAGTAAATCTTGCATTTGTTAAAAAGTGTATTGAATATTTGATTACTTCCATTCTCAATTACCTTTAATTTGGGTTTTGAGGCTGTTTGTACAACCTCAGCAGGGTGACTGAGTTTATTGAATGATTTGTTCTGCATATTTTGAGCATTTGTTGAGCACCTGTAATTGAGGTAAGCATTGCCTGTCACCCTCTCCGGGGAAAGAAGAGATGCTTTTACTTTCCCCAAAAGTTTTTGTTTTGTTTTTTAGGAGAGGCAGTGAAATTTAAGAGTTTATAGTGTTTTTTTTTCTTCTCATTTTGATTTTGAACCAGAATGTGGACTTTCTTGGTCAATGGGCCGCATGTTCTTGAAAATATGTGTTCTCCTGTCATTGGTTGGAAAGTATTTTAGAAATATTAGTTAGATCAAGGTAGTGGACAGTGTTATTCAGGTGTTCTATATTTTTACTGATATTTTTGTTATTGTCTGGTTCTGCAAATGCTTTCTTAAAATATATTTTATTGATAATCTGGTTTTTCTTCAAATCGTATAAATCTTTCAACTTTTAAAATATATTTTATTGATTATGCTATTACAGTTGTCCCATTCTTTCTCTCCTTTATTCCTCTCTGCTATGTAGCCCCTTCCTACCAGCATCTCCCCCACTTTACTTAGTTCATGTCCATGGGTCGTAGATATAGATTCTTTGGCTTCTCATTTCCCATACTTTTCTAACCTCCCCCTGTTTATTTTGTACCTACCATTTATGCTTCTTATTCCCTGTACCTTTTTGCAAATATTCTTACATGAAGCACTAAATGCCAGCTCTTAATTTGTGCTACAAGCATGAATCATCTGATCATCTGATCCTTGTGGCCAAGGATAAGAGTACTGTGGTTTTATAGCAAAGAAACACACCAGTCCTACTTGTTCAAGAGAGAAACAGCAATTTCTAGAGATAGGAGGAGCTGCTGCTCACCACCCGTCAGTACTCTGGGAGTCCATGAGACCTAGTCAGGGCAGGGTCCTCAGTCTTAGATTTGTAGAAAATGATGACACAAGATTGCAATGAGGTGCAAGGAGGTAAGGCCTCTGGAAGGCAGGTGAGTTCATGGAAAAGCAATAATGAAAGCTGGATTCACCTGACTTCTAATATGGTCTACAGGGACCCAGACTCAGAAGGAAAATTTCCCTTCTGTCCACATCAGTGTCCTAAGGGATATGTTGTACTCAGAAGTGGGAGTAACAATGAAGAGAGTATCTAATGAGCAGATATAGGCTGCTGAAAATATCACCTCTGATGCACGTATGACTTTGGACTGGCCAGAGCAGGGTTGTTGCTTTTGGAGACCCAAGTCTGGTTGGGGACCAATGCTTCACTCCTTGCTGCTCTCTTGTGTGGTGACAGAACTTCAGTCTCCATCTTGTACAAGGAGGCCTTCTCAGAGCCTCATCCAGGTGAGTCTGAGAGCTTGCAGGTACTAAATCAGGGGTACATGAGACAATATACTCCAAAATGTGACCCTTACAATTGAGATTTAGGATGTTAACCAACACATGAAAATAAGAAGGGGGAATCATTTATGTCCACAATATTACATGGAATCAAAATTAATAAAGTGCAAGGAAAAACTGTGGACAAGAGATTCCCTGTGACTTGAAGTTTCAGTAGCAGCAGAAATGTCACCTCATTCCCCTCATTCTCTGATTATCTCTCATTGCTCTCCTCTTGCTCATTCACCTCACCACGTGACTCAATTTTTAGTCTTGAATGTCTGGAACAAGTGTCACCTATGGGTCTTTGCACTGGCTCTTTCCTTGCATGGTATACTCTTTGCAAATGAACTACTGTCTCCTGCTTTCTCTCCCTTAAGGTCCCTGTTCTAATGAAATCTGGTTCTTAGGTCTCCCTGAACTCTTCATAAATAAATCCCACATATTCTCTCTCTTGTGCATGCTTTTTCCCATATGGCACGGTAATTGTAGCATCTTCAATTCATGAGTTATGCCCATTTATGTAATTTTTTCCCTAGTAGTGACCACCACCCCATGGTCCAAGGCAATGATACCCCAACTTCAGAATTTCTTCTCCTGGGACTATCAGAGGCACCAGAACTGCAGCCTGTCCTATTTGGCCTATTCCTCTGCATGTACCTGAACACTGTATTGGGAAACCTGCTCATCATCCTGGCTGTCAGCTCAAACTCCCACCTCCACACACCCATGTACTTCTTCCTTTCCAACCTGTCCTTGGCTGACATCTGTATCACCTCCACCACCATCCCAAAAATGCTGGTGAACATCCAGACACAGAACAAAGCCATCACCTATGCAGGATGCATCACACAGATGTTTTTTTTTATATTCTTTGGTGTGGTGGACACCTTCCTCCTCACTGTGATGGCCTATGACAGGTATGTGGCCATCTGTCACCCCCTGCACTACAAGATTATCATGAACCCCTGGCTCTGTGGTCTGCTGGTCCTGGTGTCCTGGATCACGAGTTCCCTGTATTCCTTGTTGCAAAGCTTAATGGTATTACAACTCTCCTTCTGTGCAGACTTGGAAATCCCTCACTTTTTCTGTGAACTCAATCAGATGAGCCAACTTGCCAGTTCTGACACCTTTCTCAATGACATGGTGATGTATTTGGCCACTGGGCTGCTGGCTGGTGGTCCCCTGTCTGGGATCCTTTACTCTTACTCTAAAATTGTGACCTCCATATGTGCAATCTCATCAGCTCAGGGAAAGTATAAAGCGTTTTCCACCTGTGCATCTCACCTCTCAGTTGTCTCTTTATTTTATGGTACAAGCCTAGGAGTGTATCTCAGCTCTGCTAGTACTCACAACTCTCAGTCAAGTGCAACAGCCTCAGTGATGTACAGTGTGGTCACACCCATGCTGAACCCCTTCATCTACAGTCTCAGGAACAGAGACATAAAGGGGGCTCTGAGAAGATTAGTTGGGGTAGCAGCTTTATAAGGACCATTTGTCCTAGGGTTGAGTAAACACCCATGATTGCAGGGCTCAAAGCGTCAGAGCCAGATGTTGTTGCTCTTTGATCAGGTGGTGAAAGTAGAAAGTACTCTGTGTTTATTTCTTTGAGTTTGTGTTTCTGTGATTTCAATTCCTCTATAATATTTAAGTGGATCACCTTATTAACTTGTCAACTTTGTCACACATAGCAGCTTTTTCTTTGTCATTTTTCTCCTCTCCCAAATTGATTCCCAGGCTTGGATGAGATATTTGGATACTGCCATCTATCTCATGGAGACTACATGGATTTCTTAGGAACAATATTTTGAAATATATCATAGTGAATAATTTTTCTTTTGTTTCACTGAAAGAAAAATCTTGAGTGGTACTACTCCTATGGAATTACACTGCACTTGGTAACCAAAGCCATTTCTATAATCTTACAGGAAAGGACTGTAGAAGATCACAGTTTAACAATTCTTGTATGTCATTTCTTCATATCCCCTATTTTATCTTCATAAAATAGTTTGACATAATATATGCTTAGAGGCAAAGACAACCTTAAGTATGAAAAAGCAAAATTTTAAGTCATACATTTATTACTAGGTAAACTCTTTTTATGGTGTGTGTTTACTTATGGATGTATATAAGATTGGTGTCCATGTATAAAGGAATTTATACTTGGGGTGAAGCATTGGGGTGTAAGTATGTTTACTTTGAATGATCTTTTGTCCTCCACTTGAAAACTTTCATTGCTGTTTAAAACTATGATTCCTTCTATTGTTCTAAATGAACCATCTCCCACTTCTCTAAATATTGTGGTAACCACTGGTGCGGTAGGGAAAAAACTACATTAATCTCATTCAGGGTATATATTATATATGTGATCTATAGATATGTTATATATATACATAAATGGCCAAACAGTGATTCACCAGAGAGCTTGAATTCCTGTCAGTCCTGTGACTCAGAGTCATATGTGTTACCCAAACATACATGTTCTTCCAACCTCTCCTGCTTACCTACAAGGGAATCTGATGGAGTCACTTTTCAATGCAGTTTTTTGAAATAACCTTCAGGAGGAATAATCATGAATGCCATCTTCAAATATTGGAACAAAGACTACGAGGACAAGTGGCTGGTGATATTTTCCTTCAGTTCTGTTCACTGTGATTATTGTTATCAGTTAGCTGTTGCTGCATACTGTTATCCTAGAAGGAAATGGCTTAATATGATGCATTTATTACCAGTGGGATTACATGGTGGGAAGTTGATCTGAGTTCTGACTGTCTCCTCATGGTCTGTAGTCAGCTGTCAGTCTCTCTATTGTGTCTCTAAGGCTCATCCATGATGCTGTGTGTGGCTGTAGTGCTGTTCTCTGCTGAATCAATTCATGTCAGTTTAGTCCCTGTATACATGCAAACAAGTCATTATTTTATGGGGAAAATGAATTTATGAAATGATAATTGCTTTATTTTAATTTCTATATTGATTAATTAAGTGAGGCACAGAAAAATTGAGAATTTATAGTACGCGACTTCATTTGGGTATACTTTGTAAAGGTGTGTAAGTTTTAACTCCTTTGTTATGTTATTGTTAAAAATGTAATCACCTTGAACCAGTTTCTTCATTTCTAGCAGTAATGTGAGATATTAAATTGTAATTACAGATAAATATTGTGTGGAATAAATAAAATGTGTTGTAATACTCTATTGAGTTGAAAGTCAAAGTTCAAGTTTAGGAGTGTTTGTGTGTGCAATTGTATGTGTTTTCCTCTCAGATAAGCATGTTTGCACACATATGTACATGCACACAGAATCACATATATTCCCATTTATTATGCTAAAGACATCTTGAAAGTTGGAGGGAATAGATATAAACAGAATGAATGTTTGAGTGAACAGGAAATGGAGAGAATGTAGAAATCTTGATACAAAGATTTAAAGGACTATAATTTTAGTAAGAAATTATTTTTCCTATCTTAGATCCTCAAAGGCTTCAAGGTCAGAACATTTACACTTATGTAATGAGGAATTCTCTGTACCACTGAGTGGGGCAGAATATCTCCACGTGGACTTTAATTTTCCTCCTTTATTTGAAGGTGGGATTTTACCATGAAATCGCTGTTCCTAAGCAATGCTCACTGAATGGCTTGAGAGGCTTAATAGTCACAAGGATGTTAAGTACAGCATTAGAAATATAGTCAATAACATTTTAACTACTATATGTGTTGTCAGATGGTACTAGATTTATCAGGGTGATCATTCTGTAAGGTATATAAATGTCTAATCGCTATGTTGTACACCTGAAACTAACATAATATTGTATGTCAACTCGAACTGAAATATTAAAACTATTTAAAATGAGAATCCTAAAATTAGTTGCTGCAAACAACTTTTCTTTATTTTTCAATTACAGTTGACAGTCAACATTTTTAAAATTTATTTTTATGCTGTTTATCCATATTCAATGGCAGCAGCAGAGCTTTGTCAATTGCCTCTCTGACTCCAATTCTTCAGCTTCTTTCCATATTTAGAAGAGCACTGTGAACTCATTTGATCAACCTGTGTAATTCAAGCAAGTCTCTTGTCTCCTTGTATGACAAATGACTAGTAACTTTATTTCATCTGTTCTCATAGTTACCCTGCTGGGATAACTAACATATTCCAAAATTCTCTGAATTAGGTTGTTGACATCTTTTGAGGAACTTATTCTGCCTACCACTAAGCCTTTCCCAGATACAAATTATTACCTGTCTCTCTGGAGCTCTAATATAAAAGAATCAAACACAGAATTTACCTTCCTCTATGGAATGAGTGGAAAATTTGTCTTTCAAAATTATATACACAGAAGATTCCTGGTGGAGAAGACCTAAGTTACCCACATTTAATTCTAAGACAGGGCAATAGTCAGTTACTCAAACTGTGGTCCTCAGAACAAGAAGACCTGACCTACAGCTTCAATATCACCTGGGAGTTCATCAGAAATGCAGTCTCTGGGCCCACTGGAGACCAGAACTGGCATTTGAATTCCAAAGTACAGTGACTCGTATGCACAATGAAGTGGACAAGTACTGGTCTACAATAGGTGTTTTCACCTTGTCACTGTTGACACTTGGGCCTGGGTAATTGTCTGTTGGGTGCTGTCCTGTGCATTGCAGGTGTTTAGCAGCCAAATGTCAGAAATTCCAAACATCCCCAGGGGCAAAGTCATCTCTATTTGAGAAGCATTGGCCCAGAATCTACAAACTGGAAGTCACATGACTGGTTGCAATCAAAACTCCATCCCTTTCTTGGTTTATACCTTTGAGCGCAACAATAAATCCCTCTGTTCCCCTTTTCTGCACTGGAAAAGGTAGCTTCTCAGTGCACTACCTCATAAAATGCATTTCTGTGAAACTTACATTTGACAGTTGTTACAAAACACTTAGCTGGGCTATGGTGCCTGAAATCTAAATGTATCTATTATATTTTATAAACATTTTACAATGAGGGACCAAATGGCATCTCTTAACTTGTGATTTCACTATGAAATCCCTAATTGTTTTGGCTGAACAATCATAAAGCCTAGGAGGATAGTGCCCAAGGTTTTGTAGCAAAGTAACAAATATCTCTCCTTCCTAAAGAGAAAAATTGTAATTTTCTAGTAATTGTAATTGTAATAACAGGGGTGTCTCCCACTGTAAATCAGTGCTTTGAAGACCTAAGACAAGTCAGACAAGTTTCTCAGAATAAGACTTTTTGTTTTCAGTCACAGTTTACTTTTAATATCTTTCTGCATTGGTTACAGTTATTCAGCACAGTGGTCAGACAATCATAAACTTTACATAGTGTTCTGCCCCTCATTCCCACCATGTCCTGCCTGGTATTTCCAGTACCCAAATGGCCTCACACATAGTTATTAAAATATAATGAACTATGTTTCTTATGCTCTGCTTTACATCCCAGAGACTATTCTGTGACTGCCAATTTGTACTTCTAACTCTCTTTACCTTTTTCTCTCAGTCCCTCAACTTACTTCCCCCCTGGCAAGCACAAGTCCGCTCTCTGTGTCTGTGAGACTGTGCCCATTTTGTTTGTTCATTTATTTTGTTATTTAGATTCCACATACAAGTAAAATCATGTGGTATTTGTCTTTTTCTGACCGGCTTATTTCACTGAGCACAATACCCTTCAGGTCCATCCATTCAGAAACTTCAACACAGAGTTGGGATGAGGTGTTGGGAGGTGTAGACAGACATTAGGAAGCAGGGCAGTTAATGGAGAAGGACTCATCAAAACTGTACTCAGATGGCTTATTCCATAGTCTCCTAGGAACAGAGGATCAGCAGGGAAACTATTCTGTTCAGACCAGTGTCCCCAAGGGGAATTCTGTGCTTAGAGGTTAGAGTGCTGAGAAGTAAATGTGCCTAATGAGTAGACCTAGAGAGCTGTAAGTAGCCCCTGTACTGTCGCATCTCAGCATGGGCAACCTTTGGATGGAGAAAGGTGGCTGTTGCTCTTGGAGTCCTGAATCTGGCAGGGGGACCAATGGTTGACCACTCCTTGCTGTCTTGTCTGGGACAGTTTCGGTCTCTATCATCAACCACCCAGGGAAGATTTTGGAGTCTTGCAGGGAAACCTTCTTGTCAGAGTTCTCATGCAGGTGAGTCTGAGAGCCCAGCAGACATGGTAGGAGCGGATCAGAGAGACTGGGAACCAAGAACTTGTACCTGAAATCACCTGAGAACCATTCCAACATAGCTCAGATAGATACCAGTGATCACTGTGGTTGCTGGCTGGCTTTACTAATAAATGAGTGTTTATTCATGATGTGGAAAGGAAAGTGAACATCATACTCAGAAATGCAGGTGTCATTGTTGACATCTAAGTGGTTTTAATTGAAGAAATATTAAGAGAGGGAATTAGAGGTGTGATCGTTCCAGTATAAGTGGAACGTAAATTCAATGATCAGGAATAGACAGATAGTTAGCTGTGGAGGAACACACAGTATTATGTGAGGGCAGTTACAAATTTTATGATGGAGCCTATTAGACTATGTCTCCCTATGGATGAGAAAGATCTGAATCAAGGAAGCCTCACAAGTACACCGTTGTAGTAGCAGTGCATGAGAAATATATTTCACAGCATCTTCTCTCACTCTGGCTACTCAAATGAAAAAAAACCCATTTATCTGGTAGGAGAAAATTAATATGCTGATGACATTCAGTTTATAATTATTTCATTGCCTGTGAGGCTATGTAAGGAAATGTGTGGGTTTATTAGCCATTTAGAATCTCTGTTAAAATTTCTCAGTTTACCTTTTTCGCTTTACATGTGTATTAATTTATTTTAAGTTAAATTTGGACTACAGTATTATAACTTTCACTATATTGTACACCAGAAAGTTTCTTGCTCTTGGATAGTGTTATCAAAGTATTTTTTATTCCTTTCTTTGTTTGTTTAAGTATAGTTTGTATACAGTACTATATAAATTTCAGGTGTACAACATAGTGATTCAACATCTATATACATTGTAATGCAGTCACTTCACTAAACCTAGTAATCACCTGTCACTGTGCAAGCTTATCACAATATTATTGAGGATATTGTCTTAGTTTATTTTTTTATTGGTTTCTTTCTAACAAAGACTTGGAGGTTTTTTTTACACAATCTCTCTGTTTCCATTTAGTTTTTTATGTATGTGTACATGTATTTGTAAAGAATGCATAAAGTTGATAAATTTTGTGCGGTCCAATCTGTCATTCAGTGACATAGTTTTCTCTCCATTGCTTTTTCAAAAATGCTTTTTATTGAAGTATAATTTTTTAGTTTAAGCAAATAACTTATTAAAATGTTATTTAGACCACAGGGAAAAATTCAGATATAAAGGTTTTGCAGTTCTTGGGCAAAAGAGAAATAATGGAAACAAAAACATTATAGAACTTTGAAAATTATAAACACCTATTTGAAAACTCTTACTCATAACAACCAATAAACACGCAATGTTTTCAAATTATAATAGACATAAAACATTACATTAGTTTCAGATGTACAACATACTGATTCCATATTCGTATATATTACAAAGTGACCTCCACACTAAGTGTAGTTAACATTAGTCACCATACACAGTGAAAGGATTTTTTCTTGTGAAAGGATTTTGAAACTCTCCTCTCCAGCAAGTTTTGAATACGTGATAGCATTATTAACTTGAGTCACCATGATATGTGTTACATAAAATAAATTGACTTTTTACTCTTATTTTTCATGCTAAAAAGATTGAGTAAGACACAAGAATTCTTCATGTGTTTTTACACAGAAAAAAAATTCTAATGAGAAACAACACTAGGGATGTCCTAAAAAATACCAGACCACATACCAATATGGAACTAATTTCTTGGTTCTAAAATATAAATAGTAGTGCTTAGGCTAGGTTACTAATGTTTGCATGTGTGAAAATTTGTCATGTACTCTTCCTATATCCTGGTAGTCAAGTGTACCAAATGGAAGCAGTGAATCTTACACAAATGTCAGAATTTCTTCTCTTGGGATTATCAGAGGAACCAGAACTGCAGCCCATCCTATTTGGCCTGTTCCTCTCCATGTACCTGATCACTGTGTTGGGAAACCTGCTCATCATAGTGGCTGTCAGCTCAGACTCCCACCTCCACACTCCCATGTATTTTTTCCTGTTCAACCTGTCCTTGGTAGACATCTGTTTCACCTCCACCACCATCCCAAAGATGCTGCTGAACATCCAGACAGAGAACAAAGCCATCACCTATGCAGGCTGCATCACCCAGATGTATTTCTTCCTATGCTTTGCAGGATTGGACAACTTTCTCCTGACTGTGATGGCCTATGACCGGTTTGTGGCCATCTGTAACCCTCTGCACTACACAGTTACCATGACTCCCCAGCTCTGTAAACTCCTGGTTCTGGTGTCCTGGGTCATGAGTGCTCTGAATTCCTTGCTACAATGCTTGATGGTGTTGCAATTGTCCTTCTTCACAGACTTGGAAATCCCCCACTTTTTTTGTGATATCAAACATATAGTGCAACTTGCCTGTACTGACACCTTTCTTAATGATGTGGTGATATATTTTTCAGCTGGGCTGCTAGGTGGTGGTGCTCTGGCTGGAATCCTTTACTCTTACTCTAAGATAGTGTCCTCTATACGAGCAATCCCATCAGCTCAGGGGAAGTATAAAGCATTTTCCACCTGTGCATCTCATCTCTCAGTTGTCTCCTTATTTTATGGTACGAGTCTAGGCGTGTATCTCGGCTTTACTGGTACCCACAGCTCACAGTCCAGTGCAACAGCCTCAGTGATGTACACTGTGGTCACACCCATGCTGAACCCCTTCATCTACAGTCTTAGGAACAGAGACATAAAGGGGGCTCTGAGAAGATTACTTAGGGTGGCAGCTAAAAAAGAACCATTTGTCCTAGGGCTGAGGAAATGCACATGATTATAGGGCTAAAAGCCACAGAGCCAAATATTATGACTCTGATCATACTGTGAAAGTAGGAAGTACTCTGTTTATTTCCTCAGGTTTGTGTTTCTGTGATTTTAACTTCTCTATAATATTTAAGTGAATCACTGTTAACTTTCAACTTTATAATATATAAAAGTTTTTTCTTTGCTATTTTTCTCCTCTTTGAAATTGATTCCCAGCCTTGGATGAAATATTTGGATGCTCCCATTCATCTTGTGGAGACCACTTGGATTTCTTATGACCAATTTCTTTTGAAATGAAATATATCTTATTGAGCAATTTTTATTTTGTTTCACTAAAAGAAACACCTTGAGATGCACTACTCCTATGGAATTATACTGCACTTGGTAACCAAAGCCATTTATATCATTTCATCGGAGAGGAAACTAGAAGATCACAGTTTAATACTTCTCATACATCATTTCTTCATATCTCACTACCGTAACTGCTCTTTCTGAAAGTGTAGACTTCAACATATAGTGTGTTTAGTAACAGGCCATTGGCTTGTCTTCCCTCATTAGGATCCTGATTCTTATTGAGCTTGGTGTCCACATTCTTACCATAGTCACAGGCAACACTGTCAAATCATGTCTCCAATTCTAATTGAGGTGAAAACAGATTTCATAATGTAGTTTGACATAACATGTGCTTAGAGTCAAAGGCGACGTTAAGTGTGAAGAAGCAAAATTTTAAGTCATACATTTATTACTAGGTAAACTATTTTATGTCATATGTTTACTTATCGATGTATATAAGATCTGTGTCTGTGTGTAAAGGAATTTATGATTGGGTGAAGTATTGCTTGGTGTAATTATGTTTTCTATCAAATTGTCTTCCTGTCTCCATGTGAAAACTTTTATTGCTGCCTAAAATTATGATTCCCTCTTTGTTCTAAATGAAGCATTTCCCCCTACTGTAAATATTGTGTAACCACTGAGGGGTATGGAAAGAACTATATCAATCTCATTCATTATATATTATATCTGTGATCTATAGGTATGTCATATATATACATAAATGACCAAACAATGAGTAACTAGAAAGCTTGAATTCCTGTCAGTTCTGTGACTCAGTCATAAGTGTTGCACAAACATACATGTTCTTTCAATCTCTTTTGCTTAGCTACAAGGGAATAAAAATGAAGTCACTTTTTAACACAGTTACTTGAAATAAATTTCAGTAGGAACAAACATGATGCCATCTTCAATATCAGGACAAAGACCTACAATGACAAGTGGCTGATTATGATATTTTCCTTCAGTTCTGTTCACTATGATTATTGTTATCAATTAGCTGTCAATGAATATGTCATCTTAGAAGCAAATGGTTTAATATGATGCATTTATTACCAATGAGATTACATGGTAGTAAGTTGTTCTGAGTTCTGATCATCTCCTCTTGGTCTGTAGTCAGCTGTCAGTCTCTCTATTTTATCTCTAAGGCTCATTCATGATTCTCTGTGTGACTGTAGTGCTCTTCTCTGCTGAACCAATTCATGTCAGTTTATTCCCTATACAAATGCAAGTGAGTCATTAATTTGTGGGGAAATAAATTTATTAAATGATAATTGCTTTATTTTAATTCCTATATTGATATATAACATTTGCTTTCTTCTTGGTTAGAAGAGATTCTCCCAGCACTTCTGGGGGTGACTTGGCTGCCTGTGCTCTAGATGTGACCCTGAGCCATGTTGTACTAGAAAGTTTAATTCCTAACTAGTTAATGGAGCACAATTACATACAATGTACAGGACATACAACATGCTGAATTAAGTGAGCCATACAAAAATTAAGAATTTATACTACACAACCCCATTTTGTATATTTTGCAAAGGTGCACAAGGGTTAACTCCTATGTTATGTTATTGTTAAAAATGTAATTGCCCTGAACTGGTTTCTTCATTTCTGATGGTCATATGAGATAATAAATTCTAATTACAAATAAATATTTTGCAGAGTAAATGAAATGTATTGAAATACTCTGTTGAGTTCAAAGACAATATTCAAGTTCAAGATGGTATGTGTGAGACATTCACACACATATATGTACATGCACACAGAATCACATATGTTCCTATTTATTATGCTAAAGAAATCTTGAGAGAAAGTTGTAGGGAATAAAAATAAAAAGAATGAATGTTTGAGTGAACACAAAATGGAGAGAATGTAGGAATTTTGACACAAAGATTTAAAAAAGGACTATAATTTTAATAAAATTATTTTTTCTTTCTTAGATCCTCAAAGGATTCAAGGTGTAAATTGCACATTTACACTTACACAATGGGGAATTCTCTGTACCACCTAGTGGGGCAGAATATCTCCACATGGACTCTAATTTTCACCTTCTACTTGAAGGTGGGATTTATCACGAAATGGCTGCACCGAAGCAAAGCTCACTGAATGGATTGAGAGGCTTAATAGTCATGGGAATGCAAAGTACAGCATAAGAAATATAAACAATAACATTTTAATGACCATATATGATGTCAGATGGTAGTGGATTTATCAGAGTGATAAAGATCAGAGTGATAAATATAATATTTTATATTATATAAAGGTCTATCATGCTAAGTGAAATAAGCCAGTCAGATAAATATAAATTCCATATGATTTCACTCGTATTTGGAACCTAACAAACAAACTGAACTAACAAGCAAAACTACCACAGACTCATAGATGGAGAACAAAGGGCAACTACTAGGGAGAGGTTAGATGGTGGAGAGATTCAGGAATAAAGAAAAAGGATTCATGGATATGGGTGGTGATTTTGGGGGTAAGGAGGTACAAGGGGACTCAATGAAAAATATAATAAAGATTATATATTAAAAATAAATGTCTAAAAAAATTGTGGTACATATACACAATGGAATTCTATGCTGCAGAGAGAAAGAAGGAGCTACTACCTTTTGCAACAACATGGATGGAACTGGAAAGCATTATGCTGAGTGAAATAGGCCAGGTGCTGAAAGACAAATACCATATGATCTCACCTGTAACAGCAAGCTAAACAACAAAACAAACAAGCAAGCAGAAAAAAAAAACAAAGACACCGAAGTAGAGAACAAGGGGATAGTGACCAGAGGGGAGAGGGAAGGGAATTTAAGGGGAAAAAGGGGGAGGGATTTGGAGGAACAAATAGGAAGGACACAGGGAGGAGAACTAAGGGGGGTGAAAATGGGAGGGAGGTGGGGAGCAAGGGGTGGGGGAGGCTGGGAAGAGAAAAATAGACAAAAAACTCTACTTGAAAAATAACTAAATAAAATTAATTAAAATAAAAATAAATGTCTAATCACTGTTGTACACCTGAAACTAATATAATACTGCATATCAAGTGCAACTGAAAAATAAATTTAAGAAATGAGCAGCTTAGCAAAATAAGCCAGGCAGTAAAAGACAAATACCATACAGTCTCACCTTTAACAGGAACCTAATCAACAAAACAAACAAGCAAAATATAACCAAAGACACTGAAATTGAGAACAGGCTGACAGTGACCAGGAGGGAGAGCAGAGGGAATTTCAGGGGAAAAGGGGAAGGGTTTGCAGGAACAAGTGTAAAGGACACATGGATACAAACATGGGGCGGTGGAAATGGGAGGGAGGTGTGGCCAGAGGAGCAGCAGGTGCAGGTTTGGGTGCACACTCTCCCTGGGGCTGTGAGTGTGAGCATGGGGGGCCTTCTCAGGTGTGCACTCTCCCCGGGGCTACAGTTGTGGGCGTGGGACCTTCTGTGCCACTGGGGGAGCACCGTGGGGCTAGAGGGGAGAAGGCGGGAGCAGCTACAGCAGGAGAATTTCCCAAACAGCTGCGGAGTGTCTCTTTTTTCACTTTTTCTTTTTGAAAAATTCCTCCTCCTCAAGCCTGACACTCCATATAAGGGTGTGGCCTTTCATGCGACCAACCTCTCTGACTAGTCTGGGGAATATTCAGGTCAGAGCCCATCATGGGCAAACTCTTTTTTCTCCCCAGCTGGCATCCACAGTCTCAGTGGGTGCTCATAGCCCCCATGTGTTTTCCACTTCATCCTTATTCCCCTTGCTGCAACTCCAAGCAACCAAGTCTCTCCTGCTGCTGCTCAAAACTTGTCTGGCAGGGAAGAGAGCCATTTACTTGGCTCTCTCCCAAGAATCCTGCAGTGGACCCAGCAGGTGCTGGACCTGGGGCTGCAGCTGCCCTGGTCCCTGTGCTCATCCCAGGGATCTTACTGTCCTGAAACACTCTTCTCACTGTCTGATTTTTCAATGTCCGCTATAATTTTTGGACTCCAATCTTCATATATGCTGGAGTACTGTTGGCTGTTCACTCTGTTCCTCAGAAGATCCAATAGGTGTTTCAACTCTTTGCAGGAGGAGGTAGACTCTGCTCACACCTGTCTCCCTGCCATCTTCAGATCCCTCTTTTTCACATCTTTTTATGCATTTGTCATATCATTGGAACATTTAATCAATTTCCATTCAAAGTAATTGTTGATAGATATGTAGTTATTTCCATTTAATTAATTGTTTTCAGGTTGTTTTGTATTTGTCTATTCAGGGCACGTACCAGAAGCACTAAACGAATGCATCAAAAAGTGGGAACCCAGATTGGTATTTCTCTCTCTGTCTTACCACCCCCTCCTCTTGTCCTTTCTCTCTCTGTCTTACTCTTTACATCTAAATCAATAAATAAATTTTTGAAAGAAATATTTTAATGAGACATTGGCCTTTGTTCCTGAACAACGTGAGCTTCAGAACCTGTTCCGGATTCTCCACAAACTACCAGACCCTGGGCTTCCTCAGTTGCAAAGCCACCAGCCCAGTCAGCAGCTGAACCAGCATCTGTTCAGGATCTGGGGACCCAGGTTCCCAGATCTCCATTTCCCACACGACCAGTGTGTGGGTCAGCTGTGGATCTGGGGGTCCTGGCTGCAGGGATGACCAGGGGTCTGGCAGGCATAGAGGGCATCCAGAGCCAGAAAGTAACTATGCAATGTCTGCATGACCACCAGGCCTTCTACTTGGAGATGGTGAGAAGCTTGGAGACAGGGAGAGAAAAATTTGGAGATATCTGGAGAAGAGAGCCCAGAACAGAGACTGGGGATCATTTCAAGACCATCGAGGACCTGAGGGCTCAGGTCTTTGCAGCTTCTGTGGACAATGCTCATATTATTCTGCATGTTGACAATGCCTGTCTTGCTGCTGAAGACTTCAGAGTCAAGTACAAGGTAGAGCTGGCCATGCCCCAGTCTGTGGAAAGGGATGTCAGTGGGCTTGGAAAGTTTAGTGTGCCTCTTTTACTTACTTACTAGAATTTCCACTTATTTGAATTCAGCTTCTCTAAAAATAGAAGTACTTCAGTTTATCATGCTTTCTGCTCTAATACACAGACTTTTTCTCTTTTGTCCATTATCTCAGTTTCACAAAGCTTTTTCCAGGTTTCAATAAAAAAGTATTTGGAAATTCCCATTTATTTCCTGGGGTCATATGAACTTCGGTCTCAAGAATTTTCTTCCATGTTACTGAAAGAATGTTCAAGAGTTGTATTACCCACATGAAATAAATGCCATTTATTAACTAAATAGGTTCATGTGATGTTTTCACAGAGAAATGTGAAATACAGTTTCCACTTTGGTCTGTCCTTCCAGTCTACTTCATTCTGTTAACTATTCTTAACTCATGTTCTGACAACATGAGTTTTCGCATTCTGCAGATTTTTTTCTGATTAAATAGATTTTAAAACAATTTTCTTTTTTCATTGTTGTTGAAGTACAGTTGTCTCCATTTGCCCCCCATCGCTTTCTCCAACCCCACCTACACCCACCTTCCACCTCCAATTCTTCCCCTCTTTGGCTTTGTCATGGGCCTTTATACATGTTCCTTGATGACCCTCCCCTGTTTTTCCCCTGTTATGCTCCTTCCGCCTTCCCTCTGGTTACTGCCACTTTGTTCTTTTTTAAAACATTATTTTATTGTTATTCAATTACAGTTGTCTGCATTTACCCCTCACCACTCCCTCCACACCCCAGCCATCTCCATCTCCCTTCCCTGCTTCCATCCCCCAACTGTTGGTTTTCTTTGTGTGTCCTTTATTTTCAGGTTCCTGAAAGCCCTACCTCTCTTCCTCTCTACCCCCATTATCCCCTTGCATGTCCCCTCTGGCTACTGTCAGATTGTTCTTAATTTCAATGTCTCTTGTTATATTTTACTTGCTTGTGTTTTTTTTTTTTTTTTTGATCAGGTACTTCTTTATTTAAAGGTCTCTGCTTATATTTTGCTTGTGTGTTTGTTTTGTTGATTTGGTTACACTTATAGGTGAGATCATATGGTATTTGTCTTTCACCACCTGCTTATTTTTAACTGGATGCCTGCTTTTATTCTCTCATTTAGTTCAGTATCCTCAATGCCTAGCATACTCTCTGGCAGATGTTGATTATCAAATATGTATCTCCAGGCAGAGTCCACATGGAAAGGTATATTTGTGAAACAGATTGACCTAATATGAGCTTCAGTCAAAATTAAACTTAAAGGTGGAAGGCATTACTTATTTGATTACTCTGCAAAATATTTTTTCATGCTGTAATCTACTTGAATTGTATAGAAAGTGTGTTCTTTGTGCAACAGTCTGTTTTCATTGAGGTAAAGGATAGTTAGTATATTTTGAATTTTATTACTCAATTATTTTCCTGTTTGTTCTTCAAAATTGTAATTCTGTGTACAAATATGATCACCCTATAGTTCTAAACAAAATATCTGCACTCTTCTAAAATTTGGCCTAATTATGAAATAGACAGCAAATGAGCTACATCAGTGTCATTCATTCATATCACCTCATGCTCTGGAATCTCTTCCATCTCCATGATCGGGGGTGACCTGCAAAAGGGTTTGAATTGCTTCCCAGGCCTGTGATGCAGGGCCCATGTTTAGTTTTATGCTAAACATGCAAATCCTTCCAATATATTCACGTTACCTGGAGGGAACCTAGATGAAGTCACTTGTTAATCCACTTATCCAGGATAAATTCCAACAATTGAATGATCACAAATGTTTTCTCCAAATCTCAGAACATATACCAAAAATTAAGGAATTGGGGGGTTATTATAATTGCCCTCAGTTTTGTTTGCCTGGATTATTGTACCAATTAGCTAATGCTGTCTAACAACTTGCCCTAAATGCTATATTTCCGGGGTCCAGCCTCAGCAGGGTTCAAGGTCCCCAAAGGATGGATGGCACAGGTAACATGATGAGTCAGACACCCTACTGGATGTTGGAGAACAGCCAGGCTCTGTGGGTCTGACTGAACTCATTAAGTTTGATTTAGGCTTTATTTTTGTTTTAAAGATTTATTTATCTTTAGAGGAGAAGGGAAGGAGAGAGGGAGAGAAATATCAATGTATGGTTGCCTCTCGTGCGTCCCCTGCTGGGAACTGGCCTGCAACCCAGGCATGTGCCCTGGCTGGGAATTAGACTGCAACCCTTTGGATTGCAGGCCCATGCTCAATCCACTGAACTACACCAGCCAGGTGATTTAGGCTTTATTTTTATAGAGATTGTTATATAATATTAAAGGAACAGGTGATCAGTTAAGCAGAAAAAAACAGTACAGAGGTAACCAGGAAAAGTACAAGAATTTCCATAGTTTCAGTTATGTTAAACAAAAGTTGTTTTGACCAGGAGAACCATTAATCAGACAATTTGAAATAGCTTTATGTACAGAGTTTGAATGTTTTATTGTTTATTAAAGGCCTTAGAATTTGACATTTGAAATAGCTTTATGTACAGAGTTTGAATGTTTTATTGTTTATTAAAGGTCTTAGAATTTGACATGGGGCAAAAGTGTATGCTAGACTAAGCAGAGGTTAGGAAATTCATTATAAGGCCTTTGTGATGTCTAACTTAGCTATCCGTCTTTCTGTCTAAACTGTTTCTTTATGTAATATGAACTCTAACTCCTTGGTAATTGTTTCTACATGCTTAGTTTGTAGTAGCTAATCAGCTTCTTCTGTTTCTTTGCCTGTCTACTTCTAATTAATACATATCCCTGTCCAAGGTAGAGGAGGGGCTGTTACTCCATCAACTTTTAGATATTCAGGGGCTACTTCATTAGGAAGAACTTTGTTCTCTGGCCAGAAAATTATTTTGTATAAGTTCATTGGAATTATGGGGATCATTGGGCCTGAAATGCAGGTGTCTAAAACTCCAATGACTTATTAATTGCAAAGACAAACATGCAAGGGAGAGATAGACAGGAAATCCAGCCACAGTTGCCTCTGCTATGCAGATGCATCTCATCTGTCTCACCTGTGTCAAGGGACAATTGTTGGTCGGCTCCCAACACTATATTATTATAACACCCTTTTTCTCAAATGGGTTCATGTGATGGGAGTTGCTCTGATCTCTGCCCTGAATTTCCTGGGTCTGCCTCAGCTGTGAGTCTCTGCACTGAGCATGTGTAGCTCATCCATGATGTTATGTAAGGGTTGTGTGCACCCTGCCTTGAACCAGTTTATGTCAGTTTACTCTATTTATATATGTAAACTAATCTTTTAGTTTACAAAAAATATGTGGTTTGCCTTAAATTAATGCTACTTTTTGATATTCATTTAAGACACATTGCTCCCTACCCAGTGACATTTCTCCCTCCCCTGTTAAAGTGTGGCTCAACTACCCATGCTCTACATCTTACCTTGAGCCATGCATCATTAGATTTCTCTTGCTCATATTTAAAGTGTACAGTTTTCTGAATTAAAGGGGTCTTACAAAATTAAGAATACATATTGCATGCATCCATGCTTACATAATTCAAAGATATGTATGTATAAAGATTTTAAGTTCATTGTTACATAATTCTGAACAACTGAATCTCCCTGAGCCCATTTTCTTAGTTCTGATGGTGATGTGGGATAATAATAAATCTAATGAATACAGTGCAGAAAACATAAAATGTCTGGAAATATTTCTTGAGTACAGGGCTCTCTTATGGTTTAGTAGGGTGTTTATGTGTATATGTATATATGTGTGTGTATCTACATATATAATATTTATAAGTATAAATATAATGACTTAATTAATAAGCATTCAATTGCATAAATGTACATAAATGTACTCAATAATACCATCTTCGATGTTGAAAGGAAATTTCAGAGAAAACTGAAGACGATAGAAAAAAATTATGACAGGTTGAAATAAAAGGAAGATTAAAAAATGTACAAACTACACACAAAGATTTTAAGCAGTATGGTTGTCTAAATTTTTTTAATCCTTACTGCAGGACATGTTTTTATTGATTTGAGAGAGAGAGAGACTCAAATGAGAAAGACTGATCCATTGACACCCACACATGCCCCAGTGGAGGATCAAACCCCCAAATCCATGCAAGTGCCCTTACCAGGAATCCAACCCATAACCTTCTGATACACAGAATGATGCTCCAACTAACTGAGCCTCATGGCCAGGGCAGTTGTCTTTAATTACTTTCCTCTCTCAATGTCCAAACACTTAAAAGTCAGAACCACATTTTCTTTTATACGGTAGGGATCTCTGTACCTGCTAATAGAGCAGAAGCTCCAAATTGACTTTAGATTTCTTTCTTCTACTTATTGGGTGTTTCAACAGAAAACGTCCTCACCCAAGGGATGCAAGTAAATGAATTGAGGTTCTTTAAGTCACTTTCCCCTAAAAATGATTGAATAAGTGTCTGCATAACAGTGTTATTGCTGCTGTAACAAATTACCACACTAAGGGTTTAAAAGAAACAAGTTCATACACCTATAGATCTGGGGGTCAGAAGCCTGATGAGTCAATGGGCTGAAAGCAAGATATCTGCAGAGCCAGGTTCCTTCTGGCTTCAGGGTAGATCCTGTTTCCCCTTCTACCCCAGTTTCTCCTGCCACTAGGCCCTACTCCATCTTCAAAGCCAGCCATGTAGCATCCTTCAGTTTCCCTCGGATTCCAACTACTCTTCTATTCTGTTCCAATGTTAGGACCATGGTGAGTACATCAGTCCCACCTACATAATCATGGCATTTTATCTTAAAATTAGCTGATTAGTCACACTATTCCATCTGCTACTTTAATTCTGTCTTGCATTGAAAAGTAACATATTACAAGTTTATGGGAATTATGATGTAAGTATATTTAGAAGCTCTTCTTTTGCTTACTGCAAATTTTTCTTCACTAATAATTTTCATAGTGTCACACAAGGGCCCTTATGCAAACAAATCAAATTAGGTACTTTTCAGAAGCTTATCATATGTCACTCATGAATCCTTATACAAAATAATTGAACAATGAATTTATAACAGCTTCTGGAATGAGTGAATATACACTATCCATGCAAATGATTTTTGGTTTTGAAGACCTAAAAGTACCTACACCTGACTCTAATTTAGAGCCAGCCATACTACTCAAACTGTGGTCCAGAGACAAGTTCCTGCAGCATCAACACCACCTGGGAACAAATTTGATTCTAAGAACCCCTGGGCCCACCAGGACTTGATTCGAACAGTAATGTTGGGTGACTTATCTTGAAGTTGGAGAAGTGCTGCTCTACGCTAGGCTTTGTCACCTTCTCACGTTGACAATAGGGGTGGGATAATTATTTGTGATGGATACTATAGGTGGTTAGTAGCCTTTCTCCACATATTTCAGGGGCAAAATCATCTCAGGAGGAGAATCACAGGCCCAGAGTTTGAAAACTGGGAGCAACCTGGCAGATTTCAATCAAGGTCCATCCCTCACTTAGTTCATAACTTTGAGCAAATCACTAAATGCCTTCCAGCCCCATTTCTGCAAAAGGAAATGCAGTTCATGATAGTAATACCTAATAGAATAGACTTTTCAAAAATTATATCAGAAAAGTCTATAAGGTATTAAGTTCAGATAATATAGCATAGAACTATCAAAGGGTATCTCTCATAATTAATACATATTTTATAATGAAACACTATATGGCACCTCATAACTTGTGATATTAAGAAATGTCTATTTATTTTGACAAATGCATCAGGAAGTCAGGCAGTGTGGTAGCCAGGATTGCATATCAGAGGAACACAGTTCTCCCCTCATTGACGAGGGGATAGCAATGCTCTGGAGACATCAGGGTGGTGTTGCTATCATAAATAAGTTATTGGGTATCAAAAGACCAACCTGGGTCTGATGGGTTTTATTGTCTCAGACTTTGGAGAAAATGTTCACTCAGTGTTGGAAAAAAGTACTAGGAGGTGAGACCTCTGGGAAGCACATGAGACCCAAGACAAGGAGTCATAAAATCTAAATCCTCCTGGCTTCTACCATGGTCTTTTGAGATCTGAGAATCATTAGGAAAAATTTTCTTTCTGTTAATTACAGAGGCCCTGGGGGAAATCATGTACTTACATGTACAAATAACATGAGGGAAATGTGTCTAATGAGTCAATATACAGAGAGTTGTGAATATCTCTCCATGCAGTACCTGACCTTGTACAATGATGATGGATAGGACATGGTTGTTGCTGTTGATTCCTAAGTCTTGCTCAAGAACTGATGTTTCACTCCTTCCTACTGTCTTGTGTGGGACAGAGCTTCAGTCTCCATCATCAACCCTACAGGGAGTAATTCTCACACACAGAAAACTTCATTTCAGAAAACCCACTCAGGGGAGTCTGAGAGTCTGGTAAGTACATCAGGAAAGGGTCAGAGAGACTGGAACCTGAGAACTTTCATTGAGTCTCTAGGACCCTAATCATCCCAGTCCTGAGACCAGATATCTCTGTTTGTATTCTTGGTTAAGGAACTAATTTATACTTAATTTACTTAATATGTTAATAAGGAAGTGTCCATTTGAATCTGCTCTTCCGGGCCAAGCAATGGGCCTGGGAGTCCAGTCAGATGATGCTGTACAATGAGTGAGATGCGTGAAATGGCTACAGGAAAATAAAACACTGTGAGTGATTTCCTGTTTGGGGAGAAGGAAATGGAACATTGGGTGTGGAGAGCAGTGCAGTGAATTGAGAGCATTTGTACTAAAATTCCAAGATGGGGTGTATTTTAACATGTTTTGTATTCATTGAAAGATCCAGCCAGTAGAAGTAGACAGCACCTTGCAGTAGCAGTTAAGGAGACAGACAATGCAGTATCTTCTCTCATGCTGCATATTCACATGAGAAAATATTTAATAAGTCTAAATGTAATCCTAAGTAGTTCTACTTCATTATTGGTTAGGCTGATATATTTTAGGATTTTGTGTCCTTTTATGTCTCTATTCAAACAGTTAGTAAAAATTCCTATCCCGCACTCAGCCTTTCCATGCAGTGCACATTTTTCTATGTGTTGAATGAGAGATGCTGTCATGTTCTTGGGAATATGAATTGAGGACTCACCCTATTCTAGCCAAAGTAGCATGCTGAGAAACAATAGTTTTGAAAATTCAGGAATGAAAAAATTAAGGCCACACATTGTATCTTAGATCTTAATGACACCAAGACATTCTAGTTCACATTTATATTTATGCCATGATGACTTCACTGTTTCAGCTAACGAAGTGGAAATCTTCAAATATTAAAAAATTTCTGTTCTACCCCCTGTGAATTTTCAAAGTAAAATACTTACCCAGGGAAGCTAATGAATGCAGCCACTTAAGCTCAGTCCCTCCATCACATGTCACTGACTGTATTAGATTGCTGAGACTGCTGGGAAACACTCCCACACCAGTTATTTTCAGTGAGCACAGTTATGAGCATATAGTTCTTGCTGTCAGAGGGTGGCACAAGTCTCAATGGCTAATCTCAAGGTGTCTGCAGGGCTGGTTCCCTCTTAGAGGCTCAGGAAGAACCTAAGAGAGACAGGGGAGAGCTGTCTTGTCCTTAATTCCAGTTTGGGTTCTGACCACCTACATGCCTTGGCACAGAGCCCTATCTCCTTCACCAAAGCCAGCAGTGTTACATTTTCTCCTGGTCTCCCCCTCTGCATCTTGGGGAGCACTGTGCTGACCTTGTTTCCCTGGATGATCCTACTCATCTTCTACCTTCAAGTCAGCTGATTTCAGCCCTGTTCCTTCTGCTACCCTCATTCTCCAGTTGATATAAAAACATCATATTCAAACATACTGGGGATTAGGACATAATATCTTATAGAAGTCAGAATTCTGCCTACTACAAAATGTTTTTCGGAATACTATGATTATGTGTCACTCAAGGGCCCTTATATAAAGGATACACAGATTTAATCATAGCCTCTGAAATAAGTGAATACATTCTTCTGCCAAAACTCTACACAAAGACGATGTTTGAATCACAGGAACTGAAACAACTTGTAATTGAGTTTAACACAGAACCACACAGCCTTTCTTCCCAGAGAGAAGTCCACAGACAGGATCTGCAGCATCAGTACCACCTGGGCGCTTGCCAGATACACAGCTTCTCTGAACCTGAAAAATCTGCTGAGTCAGATTCTGAATTAGAATTAGAATTCTGGGTATACTATATGCATTTGAAACTGAAGAAGTGCTGGTCTAAACTAGATTTTTACCTTTTACAATTTACATTTGAGGATGGATTATAAATACAGGGGTATTTATTTGTGTGAGCATGAATTATAAATGTTTAGTGGTATCCCTTCAGGCATTGCTAAGTGTAAAGTCATTACCAGTTGAGACCCACTGACTGGAAGAAACCAGACATAATCATAACCAAGGCCCATTATATAGTCTGATATTACCTTTGAGCAAATTGCTAAACCCCTTTGGCTCCTCCCTAAGGCCTTGGTACCAGGCATCCCCACTGCCAGGTACCCACTTGCTCATACAGCCTTGATCTTTCTCCCTTTCTCTCTTGAGTTGAGCTCGCAAATGTCACTTATTGGCAGGTCTTGCCTAAAAACACATGAAAAATAGAACAGCCTGGATACTTTCCTTTTATACCTGCTTTTGTTTTCTTCATAGGATTTGTCACCATTTGCAATGTTATATTTATTTCTATTTTTTGCTTCTATATTTTTTTCCAATATTACCTTGTAGGAATTTGTATTCTTCAGCATCATCTACTCACAGCTTTGACAGTGCAGAAAACACAGTCAGCACTCAATCTGTATTCCTAAAAAACTTGAATAATTTTTCCTTAATACTGTAATTAGGCTAACACCTTGGGGGGGGGAACAGATTGGGACAAAGATTTGATTAACACAGAAAACTCCTAGAAGGAAACAGATCCATCTCAAAATACTGAAATTAATATCTTAACTACAACATATAAACGGTAGCATTACAGCTATGTGAGTAATACTGCTTTGTGTGAAAATTACTCTTGTTCTTTTTCTCTTTCTTGCAAGTCACCTCCACCTCATGGCAGCAGGGAACCTTACCAGGGTGTCAGAATTTCTTCTCCTGGGACTATCAGAAAAACCAGAACTGCAGCAGCTCCTGTTTGGACTTTTCCTTTCCATGTACCTGATCACTGTGTTGGGAAACCTGCTCATCATCCTGGCTGTCAGCTCAGACTCCCACCTCCACACCCCCATGTACTTCTTCCTCTCCAACCTGTCCTTGGCTGATATCTGTTTCACCTCCACCACTATCCTGAAGATGCTGGTGAACATCCAGACACAGAACAAGGCCATCACCTATGCAGACTGCATCACACAGATGTATTTTTTTCTATTCTTTGGTGTGTTGGACAACTTCCTCCTCACTGTGATGGCCTATGACCGATTTGTGGCCATCTGTCACCCCCTGCACTACACGGTCATCATGAACCCCCAGCTCTGTGGACTGCTGGTTCTGGTGTCCTTTATCATAAGTGCCCTGGATTCTCTGCTACAATGCTTGATGGTGTTGAGGCTGTCATTCTGCACAGACTTGGAAATCCCCCACTTTTTCTGTGAACTCAATCAGGTGACCCAACTTGCCTGTTCTGACACTTTTCTTAATGACATGATGATATATTTTTCAGCTGTGCTACTGGCTGGTGGTCCCCTGGCTGGGATCCTTTACTCTTACTCTAAGATAGTGTGCTCCATACAAGCAATCCCATCAGCTCAGGGGAAGTTTAAAGCATTTTCTACCTGTGCATCTCACCTCTCAGTTGTCTCCTTATTTTATGGTACAATCCTAGGAGTGTATCTCAGCTCTGCTGGTACCCACAGCTCACAGTCCAGTGCAACAGCCTCAGTGATGTACACTGTAGTCACACCCATGCTGAACCCCTTCATCTACAGCCTCAGGAACAAAGACATAAAGGGGGCTCTGAAAAGATTCTTTGGATGGCAGGTAAACAAGTTATAATTAATATGAGGTCAAAAATTGACCTTGATTTCTAGGCCCCAAAATGCAAAACTAGAAATTGGGGAATTTTAATTAGATTGTGGGTTTTGAACTTTCTCCTTTTATTTCTGTCCTGGAGTTTTCATTTCTATGAGTTCAGCTTCTCTGTATAAGTTAAGTCACTGTTTTATTAAGCTCTGCTACATCTATTATCTAGACAGTGTTTCTCATTTTCCTAGTTTCACATAGTTTTTCCAAATATTCGTAAATTCAAGTTCATTTCATGGAAGCATTTATTTCTCTTTTTAATATATTTTTTATTGTTGTTCAAGTATAGTTTTCTGCCTTTCCTCCCCCATTATTGTCCATATGTCCTTTATAACTGTTCCTGTAAATCCTTCTCCCTTTTCCCCCATTGTCCCTTCCTCTCTCTCCTCTGAACACTGTCAGCCTGTTCTCAATTTCAATGTCTTTGGCTTTACTGGAGAGCATTATACTAAGTGAAATAAGCCAGGAGGTAAAAGACAAATACCATATGATATCACCATTAACAGGAACCTAATCAACAATGAACAAGCATTGATTTCTTAAGACTGATTTCTTCTCAAATGACATACATCACTATATTAATGTGCTTTTATTTTGTAGATAGATAGTCATAAATATATTGTCATATGGAAAAAATTTTCACTTGGTTACTCACACCATTTATATACTCTCATTCCAGGAAAATCTGAAACCTCAGTTTTTACCAAGTGTCCCTCATTCAGTATATATCAGTACCTTAGTGGATTTTCCTGAGAATGTAGACTAGATCATTGTTCCCTGTATGTTTCAGCCTGTTGACTGTGATGCTACAGAATAGGAAGGCCAGGGCACTGGCCTGGGGTCCTGTTACTTGTTTCTCAGATCACACTTGATGTTACATAACAACAGCATCTTGTTGTCCTTATAATTGCAACAACCATCACAGAAGTATGAAAACCTAAGAATATCACTCTAAGTTCCTGGATGGTACATGGCACCCTGAGGGCCACAGAGGGTTTAGAATGGAGGGTGGGGAGAAGGAGAGAGATAAAGAGTGAGAGAATGGATTGAATTAGGTGGGGAGGCTTAGGTGCTTCTCTAAGCAGCCTTGTCACATAGTTGGCAGAAGGATTATTTGAGATGGATTTCTTTAAAACAAATACCTCATACCTGAAAAACTATAATGCCATTATGAAGTGACCTTCTGGGTCTCTTTTAATGGCCTTTGTTTTGAAGTCCATTTTGTCTGATCTGAGTATTGCTACCCTGGCTTTTTTTTCCTGTCCATTTGCTTGGAATATTTTTCCAACCCCTCACTTTTAGTCTGTGTAGAATGGCCATCATAAAAAAATCAACAAACAACGAGTCCTGGTGAGGATGTGGAGAAAATGGAAATCTAGTGCACTGTTCGTAGGATTGCAAACTGGTGCAGCCACTGTAGAAAACAGTATGGAATTTCCTCAGAAAATGAAAAGTGGAACTGCCTTTTGCCCAGCAATTCCACTGCTGGGATTATATCCTAAAACCCTAAAATACCAATCCAAAAGAACCTATGCACCCCAATGTTCATAGCAGCACAATTTACAATAGCCAAGTGCTGGAAGCAACCTAGTGCCCACCAGTAAATGAATGGATCAAAAAGTATGGTAAATTTACACAATGGAATACTACTCAGCAGAAAAAGAGAAGAAACTCCTACCCTTTGCAACATATGGATGGAACTAAAGAGTATTATGCTAAGTGAAATAAACCAGGTGGTGAATGACAAATACCATATGACCACACTCATAAGTGGAACCTAATCAACAAAAAAAAAACAAGCAAGCAAAATATAGCCAAAGATATTGAAATTAAGAACAACCTGACAGTAACCAGAGAGGAGGTGTAAGGGGATAATGTGGCTAAAAGGGGAAAGGGTTTTCAGGAACAACTATAAAGGACAAATGGACAAAATCAAGGGGTGGGTGGGATCAGGAGAGGGAGGCAGGGATGGCTGGTGTGGGGGGGGAGGGGGGAGGGAATGCAGACAACTGTACTTGAACAACAATAAAATAAAATAAAAGTGTTATGTCAGGCATTTACACTAGTCTCATTGTATAAAACCTTGGGTTTTATAACCAGTCTCCTTGTTTTACTGTCTTATTCAGCTCAGTGTTCAGAATACCTTTCATAGTACCTACAAAAAAGTGATTTTCAAGTATATATCTCCCAATGCATTCTATGTGTATATGAGGGAGGACAGAAAGGACTTAGGGAAAATCCCAGCAGGTGCCATGAAGTAGTAGGAACAGACATCTTCTCACCAGACCCCACCCCCATTCAGTCTTGATCAAAGAGAAAACCATTTATGGCAGGAAAACCTCTCTAGTGGGTGTGGAAGTCAACAACAAGGGCTGGCTACTCTGGATAATTCCAAAATGGAGTAAAAATGGTCTGGAGACCCACCCCAAAGCTCATTATACCATCATTATAATGAAAATTGACACCTCAATTTGTGGTAAAAATTGACACCACAAATTGAGGAGAGCAAAGGCCATGACCCTTCCAGAAGGAGCATGTTTGAACAAGGGCCTCTTCCAACCTGAAGACAGAGTAAGAATTAGGTGTCCTAAAGCTCGGAGAAACCCCTCCTTCACCTTGGACACACATAAAATCCCAAGGACTAACTGGTGCGCAAACTCCATCTCCAGGTAGCCCTCTTCCACTCAGGTGGGTACTTTTCTTTTCCAGGGATGCCTGGGCCTCTTTCTTTTTATCTACCTAAATAAAACCTGCTTTATTGTCCTTTATCTACAATAGTAGTTCTTTGAGCTACAATTCCACTCCATGCAAAGTGGTTCCCTACATTCCATTTTTATTTTTTTGAGGAAATTCCATGCTGCTTTACATAGTGGCTGTGCCAGTCTGCATTCCCAATAGTGCACTAGGGTTAATGTTCTTCCAAATCTTCACCAGCATGTGGTATGTTATTTTTTTGTGGTTGTCGATTTATTAATTATAGGGAACCATTCTGAGTGGCGTGGGGAATGTAGTCCAGCCCCCACTGAGAAAGGCCAGTGGGTAGTGAGGTTAGCACACAGGACCCAAACCCACGGATAGGTTCTCCTGTGCAGAATCAGGCCTGCATTATACCTAGGCTGCTATGAGACTTGCTTTTGCTAAAACTCCCTCAATTTGGATTGAGGCAGAAATGTTTACTGAATATCTTTAAAGTACCTTCCTAAAATCTGTGCAAAACCTCCCAAGTACGGAGTGTAATCAGTTCAACCACTTTTTGCCTTGATCTGTAACATCCTTCTCTTTGAAGTAATTAGCAACATTCTTTCCTTTGTTATCTGTAAAAGGAAAGCTAAAGCTAACCTAAAGCTAACGTGTGCACAGTAAATAAGGACCATCCTCAATGTAATGTATATAGAAAAGCAATAAAAGCCTGTCCAGGCAGGGGTTGGGGCTCTCTCTCTCTCTTAGAGAGTGGCCATGCCATTCTTTTTTCTCCACAGGACTTCTGCAGTCTGTGTGAATTTTTTCATCACAGCCACAACACACGGACTGTGTAGGCCAGGGTCCACAACAATTAATGATGGCCATTTTGGCAGGTGTGAGGCGATATCTTATTGTGGTTTTAATTTGTTTCTCTTTGATGGCTACTGACATTGAGCATTTCTTCATATGTCTCTGGGTCATCCGTATGTCCTTGTTGAAGTGTCTCTTCAGGTCCTTTGCTCATTTCTTAATTGGATTGTTTGTTTCCCTGGTGTTGAGTTGTATGAGTGTTTTATATATTTTGGAGATTAAAACCTTGTCCAAAGTATCATTGGCAAACATGTTCTCCCATCCAGTCATTTCCCTTTTCATTTTGATGATGGTTTCTTTAGCCATGCAGAAGCTTTTTAATTTGATGTAGTCCCACTTGTTTATTTTTCCTATATCTCCCTTGCCCTAGGTGATATATCAGCAAAATATTCCTACATGAGATATCTGCAATTTTACTGCCTATGTTTCCCACTAGGATTTTATGGTACCCTGACTTACTTAAAATACATTTAAATATTTTATCCATTTTGAGTTTACTCCAGTGTATGGTATAAGATGATGATCTAGTTTAATTTTTTTTCAAATACTCGTCCAGTTCTCCCAACACCATTTATTGAAGAGACTGTGTTTATGCCACTGTGGGGTTGTGCCCCCTTTGTCAAATATTAATTGATCACAAAGACATGGTTTTATTTCTGAGTCCTCTATTCTGTTCCATTGATCTGTATATCTGTTCTTATGCCAGGACCAGACTGTTTAGATTACAGTAGCCTTGTAGTATAGTTTTGTATCAGGCATTGTAATTTCTCTAACTTTGTTCTTCTTTCTCAAGATTGCTAAAGCTATTTAGGGTCTATTATTTGGTTCCATATATATTTTTGGAATATTGTTCCTAGATATGTGCAATGCACCATTGGTATTTTAATAAGAATCACATTGAATCTGTAGATTATTGTGGGTAGTATGGATATTTTAATGATGTTAATTCTTCCGATCCACAAACACATTTTATGCTTCCACTTATTTATATCTTCCTCGATTTCTTTCTGTGTGAGTACAGGTCTTTTACCTCCTTGGTGAAATTAATTCCTGGGTACTTTTTATTTTGTTGTTGCTGTAGTAAATGTAAAAAGTTTTCTTAGTTTCTCCCCTTGTAGTTCATTGTTGATATACAAAATGCCATCAATTTCTGAATATTGACCTGCTACTTTGCTGCATTTACTTATTAGGTCCAGTAGTTATCTTATGGAGCCTAGAGAGTTTTCTATGCACACTATAGTGACATCTGTGAATAATGGAAATTTTGCTTCTTCCTTTCCAATTTGGATGCCTCCTATTTCTTCCCCTTGTCTGATCACTATGCCTTGGATTTGCAGTACTATGTTGAATAAGAGTGATGAAAGTGTACACCCTTGTCTTGTTCTCAGTCTTAAGGGAAACACTTGTAGTTTCTGTCCATTGAGTATGATGCTGGCAGAAGATTTTTCCATATATAGCCTTTATCAATTTAGATATGCACCCTCTATTCTCACTCTACTGAGTATTTCTTCATAAATCGGTGCTGGATTTTATCAAATGCTTTCTCTGCATCTATTGATAGGACCATGTGATTTTTGTCTTTCATTTTGTTTATGTGACATATCATATACAAATTAAAAAATTTAAGAGAGAGGTAAAAGTTTCTATTTGGCTTCCAGGGTCTCCATTGCCTTCAACTCAAAATTATTCACATACACAACTGTGGCTACTCATTCTGAATCCCTACATTAGTGACCCAGATCCATTTTTTATAATGTATTTGTATAATTTTCTAAAGACCATTTATTGGAGACACTACTCTTTCCCCATTGTATATTTCTGGCTCCTTTGTCCTAACTTAATTACCTTATTTTATGGGTTTATTTCTGGGTTCTCTATTCTGTTTCATTGCTCTATGAATCTATTTTCATGCCAGTACAATACTGCTTTAATCGCTATAGCTTTGTAATGTAGTTTGAAATTTGTGAGTGTGATGCCGCCAGCTTTGTTTTCCCTTCTCAAGATTGCTTTCGCTGTTGAGGGTCTTTCATGGTTCTACCAACTTTAAGAATTGTTTATTCTATTTCTGTAAAAATGCCACTGGAATTTTGATAGAGATTGCAATGAACCTGTAGATTGTTTTTGAGTATGTTAAAAAAGGGTTCAACTTAGTAAATTTGAAGATCTAATTGGCTTTATAAAGTAAGTCATCCATCAGGCAGTATCTAATCTGACGACTAAGAGGGAGCTCTGAGGGCTTATACAAAATGGAAGGTTTATATAGAAAGAAGAGTGGGGTAAGGGAGTTATTAACAACAGAAAAAGGATTCCTTGTGAGCTTTGACATTTTTTACAGAGGGCACAAGGACAAGGGGATTTTTAAAAAAATATTGTTCTATGTATCTTAAGACCTGATTTTTAATATATTTTTTATTTTGAAGTTTTTATCATACAGATTCTTTTTTTTATTCTAGTAAATAGAGAGGGCCAGTGTGACAGATTACAGTACTGTTGTCTCATCAGAAAATTCCAGCCTGGTCGATTAAAGTCACATTCCTAAGAGATGTTGAAACTCCCATTAGATGCAGTATTAAATCTCCATTTGGTATCATGGGTTTTAGCACTAGTGATGCCATTTTTAGCCTTGAGTATGGACATTTTAACAATATTAATTGTTCCAATCAGTGAGCACAATATATGTTTTCATTTATTTGTGTCTTCCTCAGTAACCTTCAGCAGTATCTTATAGTTTTCAATGTACAGGTTTTTCATTTCCTCGGTTGTGTTTACTCCCAGTTTTATTTTTTTGATGCCATTGCAAATGAAATTGTTTTATTAATTTCTCTATCTGACACTTTGTGATAAGATACTACAGATTTATGTAAACAGTTTTTTATCCCACAACGGCACTGAATTCATTTTTTAGTGCTCACAAAGTTTCATATTTTAAATAATTTATAGGAGTTAATGAGTGAAATAAATTGAACATTCTTAAAATACAAAATTTGTTGAATTAAAATAGGCATAAAGAATGTATGGGTTCCAATACATTTTTCTTGAATAAATCCTCTTTGGTGACAAAACCCCAATCAATACTATTTTTCAGTTCACAATAAAACTTTGAAGTTGGAGGAGGACTGGTTTTGACTAAGTTATACCACCTTCCTAATTTGACATAATTATTTGTGTTGGGTATTGTAGGTACTTAGCAGCTTCCTTCCAGACATTGCCACAGAGCTGAAGGGGAAAGCCATACCTGGCTGGGAACTGCTGCAGTGTGTGAGAAGTGGAAGTAGCCTGACATTCCAGTCATCCCAGATTCTTTACTCTGATTACAACTTTGGGAAGATCACTGAACTCCTTCCAGCCTCATTTCAGCAATGGGGAATGGAATTCATAATTGTCCCACCTCACAGAAGAAATGTTTATAGAAATTAAATTAAGCAAGGCTAATGATAGGTGTTAAAGGAAGATTATGTAGCATGAAATTATATAAATGTGCCCCATAATTAAGGAAGTTTTTCTAATGAGGAACTAAATGGCATCCCTTCATATCTAAGTGTAAAATTTCTCAATGATTTGGCAAATAAAGCTAAGGAGTGTAGTCCCTGAAGATTTACATCATGTTACACAGTTGTCTCCCTTGTTGGAGAGAAATAGCAGTTGCCTGGAGGTATCACAGGCTGTGCCCCACCACAAGTCCACGAATTGAAGTCCCAAAGATCCTAGTAAGGGCAGTGTTCTCATTTTTAGACTTTGAGAAACTTTAACTCAAAGTTGGGTAAGGTGCTGGGAAATGACAGGATTCCCTTGACTTCAAATCTAATCCCTTAGAAACAGAGAACCAGTGGGCAAATTCCCATTCAGTCCAGACAAGTGTCCCAAAGAGAAATGAGGTGCTCAGAGGAAGGAGTAACAGGGGAACAGTATCTAATGAGCAGATGAAGGGAGAGGTAAATATCTCCTCTGCAGTAGACTCTCGACATGGGCATTTTACGACAGACAGAACATACTTGTTTGTTCAGGAGGCCTAAATCTGGTCCAGAGAATAATGTTTGATTTCTTCCTGCTCTTTTGTCTGAGGACAGAGCTTCAGTCTCCAACACTAGCCATCCAGGGGGAGGGGATTCGGACTTCTACAAGGAGTCCTTCCTTTCAGAAACACTGTCCACATGAGTCTCAGAGTGCAGGAGATGGTGCAGAGAAGATCCAAAGAGAATGGATCTTAGAATTTCTACTGACAGTAACCTGAGAGACTACCCAAGCTGCCTCAGAGCTCAGAGATTACCATATCTTCTTGCTGTGTGAACTAACGACTAAAAATCAGCTTTGTATATTAAATTCAAGTATTTTATCCTAAAAACGATGCTACTTGACATAGAATTTTTTTATATAAGTATAGATGTTTTAAGGAAATGTGTAAAAATGTACTAATTTTATGTGGTCATTCAGTTACATTGTGTCTCCTCCCCTTACTTCTTTTTTAAAAATATACTATACTGGGCGCCAGGGGAGTCAGCTACGGGAGCCAGGACACTTGAGGCCCCTGTGCCGCTGCCACAGTGACGGGACTGGGTGCAGGGAGTCAGCTGCGGTCACAGGCACCAGGGAGTCAGCCATGGGAGCCAGGACACGCACAGCCCCTGTGCTGCTGCCATAGCAACGGGGCAGGGCACTGGAGGAGTTGGCTACTGGAGCCAGGACACTCAGCAGTGGTGGGGGGACCAGTGTGCGGACCAGTGCGGGGACCAGCGTGAGAGTAGGTGGAGATGGAGAACATCAAGATACCTGAAGGAGTCTGCACCACTGAACTTAACAGGTATCATAGCACAGAAGTTCACACCATAAACCCAGGGAATCAGAACAGATCAATTTTAGAAGCAGAGACTAACAAGAAGAGTCTCAAACAATGGGAAGACAAAGAAACAATCCCCAAATGAAAGTAAAAGCAGAAACTTCAGAAAGAATGTTAGATGAAATGGAGGCTAATCAATTATCAGATAGTGAATTCAAAGCACTGGTTATTATGAAGTTCAAAGAGCTAACAACAAGCTATCAGAAACTACAGGGAAATTACAGTGATCTCTCTGCAAGCTACATCAACATGAAAAAGGAAATAGAAAATATCAGCAAGAGACAAGAGGAAATGAAGAATACAATTTCCTAATTGGAGAACACAGTAGATAGTTTCAAAAGTAGGATAGATGAGGTGGAGGATAGGATTAGCGAGTTGGAGGACAAACTAGAAAACAGGAAGAGCAAGAAAATGAAAAGAGGCTCAGGAAGAATGAAGAGGGATTAAGAGAAATGCAAGACAATATGAAACGTAATAATATCTGAATAATAGGAATACCAGAAGGAGAAGAAGAAGAACAAGGGATAGAAAACGTATTTGGATGAGTAATGAGAGAAAATTTCCCTAATTTGATGAGAGAAAAAGTCTCACAAATCCAGGAATCACAGAGTCCCAATCTAGAGGAACCCAAGGAGGCCCACTTCAAGACACATCATCATCAAAATGGCAAAATTCCAAGACAAAGAGAGAATCTTAAAGGCAGCAAGGGAGAAAAAAGAAGTAACATACAAGGGAGCCCCAATAAGGTTAACTACTGACTTCTCAATGGAAACACTCCAAGCAAGAAGAGAATGGCAAGAAATATTCCAAGTAATGAGAACCAGAGTCCTACAACCAAGGCTACTGTACCCAGCAAGGCTCTCAATCAAGATAGAAGGCCAAATAAAAAGCATCCAAGACAAAAGAAGTCTAAAAGAATATGCCTCCACCAAACCAGCTCTACAAGAAATACTAAAAGGACTGTTTTAAGGAAAGGAAGGAAAAGAGGTAAAAAGAGAGGAACACAGGTACAAAAATGCCAATGAATAAGTACCTATCAATAATAACCTTAAACGTAAATGGATTAAATGCTCCAATTAAAAGACACAGAATAGCTGAATGGATAAGAAAGCATGACCCACACATATGCTGCCTACAAGAGACTCACCTCAGGACAAAAGACCATCACAGACTAAAAGTGAAAGGCTGGAAACAAGTTTTCCAAGCAAACGGACAAGAAAAAAAAGCTGGGGTAGCAATTCTCATATCGGACAAAATAGACTTCAAAAAAAGGGCCATAAAGAGAGACCCAGAAGGTTACTTCATTATACTCAAGAAAAGAATCCACCAAGAAGGCATTAACATTGTAAATATATATGCACCAAACATACGGGCACCCAAATATATTAAGAAAATCTTAGAGGACTTCAAGAAAGATATTGACAGCAACACAATTATAGTAGGGGATTTTAACACCCCACTATCAAAAATGGACAGATATTCCAAACAAAATATCAACAAAGCTATTGCGGCATTAAACAACACCCTAGATGAAATGGACTTAACTGATATATATAGAGCCCTTCATCCCAAAGAAGCTAAATACACATTCTTTTCAAATGCACTTGGAACATTTTCAAAGATAGAACACACAAGAGGACACAAAACGAGCCTCAAAAAATTCAAGAAAATTGAAGTCATACCAGCAATTTTCTCTGACCACAAGGGACTGAAATTGAAAACCAACCCCAGAGGAAAAAACCCAAAGCACCAAAATCATGGAGACTGATGGTATGCTATTAAATAATGAATGGTTCAAGAATGAAATTAGGGAAGAAATCAAAACATTTCTGGAAACAAATGAAAATGATCTCGCAACAACCCAAAACTTATGGGACACAGCCAAGGCAGTCCTGAGAGGGAAGTTTATAGCAATACAGGCCTACTAAAGAAGATAGAAACATTTCAAACAAACAATCTAACCCTACACTTGCAAGACCTCAAGGAACAACAACAAAGACAGCTAAGAGCAAGCGGAAGGAAGGAAATAACCAAGATTAGAGCAGAATTAAATGGCATAGAAACTAAAAGCACAATTCTAAGGATCAGTGAATCCAGAAGTTGGTTCTTTGAAAAGATAAACAAAATAGACAAGCCTTTAAGTAGGCTCATCAAGAAAAGAAGAGAGAGGACTCAAATAAACACAATCAGAAATGAAAGAGGAGAGATTACAACTGATACCACAGGAATAAAAGGGATTGTAAGAAATTACTATGAAGAACTGTATGCCAAGAAATTTGAGAACCTAGGGGAAATGGACACATTTCTAGAAAAATACAATCTTCCAAAACTCAATGAAAAAGAAGCAGAAAGTCTAATCACAGCAATAACAGCAAAAGAAATCAAAGCAGTAATCAAAAAACTCCCATCACACAAAAGCCCTGGACCAGATGGTTTCACAGGAGAATTCTACAAAGCATTTAAGGAAGAGCTAACCCCTATTCTTCACAGACTATTCAAAAAAATCCAGAAGGATGATATACTCCCAATTTCTTTTTAATGAAGCCAGCATCATCCTAATTCCAAAACCAGATAGAGACACAAAAAAGAAAGAAAACTTCAGGCCAATATTGCTGATGAACATAGATGCTAAAATCCTCAACAAAATATTGGCAAATCGCATCCAACAATATATCAAAAAGATTATACACTATGACCAAGTGGGATTCATCCCAGGGATGCAAGGATGGTTCAACATTCGCAAATCAGTAAATGTAATACATCACATAAACAAAAGCAAAGACAAAAACCACATGATCATATCAATAGATGTGGAAAAAGCTTTTGATAAGGTACAACACCCATTTATGATAAAAAACACTCAGCAAAGTGGGAATAGAGGGAGCATTCCTCAATATAATAAAGGCCACATATGAGAGACCTACAGCCAACATCATACTCAACGGGCAAAAACTAAAAGCTTTTCCACTATGATCAGGAACAAGACAAGGATGTTCACTTTCACCACGTCTATTCAATATAGTATTGGAACTTTTAGCCATAGCAATCAAGCAAGAAAAGGATATAAAAGGCATCCAAATAGGAAAGGAGGAAGCAAAACTGTCACTGTTTGCAGATGACATGATAGTGTACATGGAAAATCCTATAGAATCTACCCCAAAACTGCTCGAACTAATTAATGAATTTGGCAAAACAGCAGACTACAAAGTCAATATCTGGAAATCAAAGGCATTTTTGTATACCAACAATGAATCAGCAGAAGCAGAAATCAAGGGAAAAATCCCATTCGATATAGCAAAAAGAAAAATAAAATATCTGGGAATAAACCTAACCAAGGAGGTGAAAAACCTGTATGCAGAAAACTACACAACACTGCAGTAAGAAATCAAGGAAGACACAAACAAATGGAAACATATACCGTGTTCATGGATTGGAAGTATTAACATCATCAAAATGTCCATACTACCCAAAGCAATTTACAGATTCAATGCAATACCTATTAAAGTACCAATGGCATATCTCACAGACATAGAACAAACACTTCAAAAATTTATATGAAACCACAAATGACCCTGAATAGACACTGCACTTTTGAGAAAGAAGAACAAAGTAGGAAGAATCACAATATCTGATATCAAACTGTATTACAAGGCCACTGTAATCAAAACAGCCTGGTACTGGCATAAAAACAGGCACATAGACCAATGGAATAGAACAGACAGCCCAGAAATAAACCCAACTCTCTACAGTCAATTAATGTTTGACAAAGGGGGCAGTAACATGAAATGGAGTAAGAGGCTATCTGCCTCTTCAACAAATGGTGTTGGGAGAACTGGACAGCTACGTGCAAAAAAATGAAACTTGAGCACCAACTTACACCATACACCAAAATAAATTCAAGGTGGATAAAAGACTTAAATATAAGCCGTGACACCATTAAAGTCATAGAGGAGAACATTGGCAAGAAAATCTCAGATATTTCACACAGCAACATTTTTACTGATATGTCCCCTAGAGCAAGGAATATAAAGGAAAGAATAAACAAATGGGATCTCATAAAAATAAAAAGCTTCTGCGTGGCTAAAGAAAACAGTATTAAATTAAAAAGACAACCAACTGTATGGGAAAACATATTCACCAATGATACCTCAGACAAAGGTTTAATCTCCAAAATACACAAAGAACTTACATGACTCCACTCTAAGAAGACAAGCAACCCAATTAAAAAATGGGAAAAGGACTTGAACAGACACTTCTCCAAGGAGGACATACAGAATATCCAGAGACACATGAAGAGATGGCCAATATTGTTAGCTATCAGAGAGATGCAAATTAAAACCACAATGAGGTACCATTTTACACTGGTCAGGATGGCTATCATAAACAAAGCAACAAACAACAAATGTTGGAGTGGTTGTGGGGAAAAGGGAACCTTAGTTCACTGTTGGTGGGATTGCAGACTGATACAACCATTATGGAAAACAGTGTGGAATTTTCTCAGAAAAATAAAAATTGACCTGCCTTTTGACCCAGCAATTCCACTGCTGGGATTATATCCCAAGAATCCTAAAACATCAATTTCAAAGAACCTATGCCCCACAATGTTCATAGTAGCACAATTTACAATAGCCAAGAGTTGGAAGCAACCTAGGTGCCCATCAGTAAATGAATGGATCAAAAAATTGTGGTACATATACACAATGGAATTCTATGCAACAGAGAGAAAGAAGGAGCTACTACCCTTTGCAACAGCATAGATGGAACTGGAAAGCATTATGCTGAGTGAAATAGGCCAGGCATTGAAGGACAAATACCATATGATGTCACCTTTAACAGGAAGCTAAACAACAAAACAAACAAGCAAGCAGAATAAAAACAAAGACTCTGAAATAGAGAACAGGGGGACAGTTACCAGAGGGGAGAGGGAAGGGAATTTAAGGGGAAAAAAGGGGAGGGATTTGGAGGAACAAATATGAAGGACACAGGGAGGAGAACTAAGGGGGATGAAAATGGAAGGGAGGTGGGGAGCACGGGGTGTGGGGCTGGGATGGGAGAAATAGTCAAAAAACTGTAGTTGAAAAATAACTAAATAAAAATTAAAAAAAATAAATAGATCAAATCTTTAAGAGAAAGAATCAAATAAATGATAATATCTTACAATCTTTTTATCCTCAATATACAAGAATTGTTTTTATTAAAAAAATATATATATATTATATTGAACATGGTATTACAGTTGACCCGTTTTCCTCCCTTTATTTTCCTGTGCTCTGCACGCCACTTCCCAACCACATTCCCCCTCTTTAGCTCATGACCATGGGTCATAAATATGTTTTTGGCTTCTACATTTCTCATACTATTCTTAACCTCCCCCTGTCTATTTTCTACCTATCATTTATGCTGTCTATTCTATCTACCTTTCCCCCACCTCTCTCCCTCTCATAACCCCACTGATAATCCTCCATGTATTCTCCATTTCTGTGATTCTGTTCCTCTTCTAGTTGTTTGCTTAGTTTGTTTTCATTTCTTGTCATTAGGTTTGGTCATTAATAGCTTTGAGTTTGTTGTCATTATACTGTTCATATTTTTATCTTCTTTTTTCCTAGATAAATCTCATTAACTCTTCATATGATAAGGACTGTGTGATGATGAAGTCCTTTAACTTGACTTTATCTGGGAAGCACTTTATCTGCCCTTCTATTATAAATGATATCTTTGCTGGGTAGAGTAATCTTGAATGTAGGTTCTTTCCTTTCAGGACCTCATATACTTCTTTCCAGTCCCTTCTTGCCTGCAAGGTTTCTTTTGAGAAATCAGCTGATAGTCTGATGGGAACTCCTTTGTTACCAACTGCTTCCTTTTCTCTTACTGCTTTTAAGAATCTCTCCTTCTCTTTAATCATGGCTAATGTAATTAGGATGTGCCTTGCTGTGTTCCTCCTTGGGTTGAACTTCTTTGGGATTCTCTGAGCTTTCTAGACTTCCTAATAGTCTATTTCCTTTGTCAGATTGGGGAAGTTCTCCATTATTTGTTCAAAGAAGTTTCCAATTTTTGGTCTCCCTCTTCTCCTGCAGCACCCCTATGATTCGAATGTTAGAACGGTTAAAATTATTCTAGAGGTTCCTAAGCCTCTCCTCATTTTTTTGAATTCTAGTTTCTTCATTCTGTTCTGGTTAAATATTTCCTTCTTCTTTCTGCTTGAAACCATTCATTTGAGTACTGCTTTTCTTCCCTTCACTGTTGGTTCCCTGTAGATTTTTCTTTATTTCACATAATGCAACCTTCATTGCTGCCTGGGTCTTTTTTATGCTGTTGAAGTACCCAGTGAGTTCCTGGAGTATCCTGATACCCAATGTTCTGAACTGTGCATCTGATAGGTTAGCTATCTTTTTGTCACTTATTCATAGTTTTTCTGGAGCTTTGAACTGTTCTTTCATTTGGCCCCCCCCCTTTTTTTTTTGGTCTCAGTGCACCTGTTATATAGTAAGGGGTGGTACCTTAGGTATTTGACGGGGTGGGGCAGCCCTTCTCCCTGTGTTGTGATGCTGTGTGTGGGGGAGGGGTCTGAGGAGGAACAATGCCACTTGCTCAGCTCTCTGCTGTTTTTCAGTCAGTTCCTCCACTACCCACAAGCAAATTGGGCCCTTTTCATGCTGATTCCCAGGTGGGTGGGTTTTTGTTCAATATAGGACCCTGTGGGTCTCTCAACAAACTCTCCTGTGAGGCTGGGAGTTTCTCTCACTGCCACCTCAACCCCCACAGGTTCTTACAGTCAGAGGTTTTGAGGTGTTATTTCTCCATACTGCACCCCAGGGTTGTGTGGTCTGTCTCACTCCCTATTTGTTCCTCCCCATTTATCTGCATGTGAATATGGGACCACCACATCTGCCAGCCACTGTCTCACCCAC
Organism: Artibeus jamaicensis; assembly: GCF_021234435.1. Lineage (NCBI taxonomy): Eukaryota > Metazoa > Chordata > Mammalia > Chiroptera > Phyllostomidae > Artibeus > Artibeus jamaicensis. The sequence continues at coordinate 9,587,834 of NW_026521854.1, read as the reverse complement.
TCTATCAGTTGCTGCCCTGCCGCAAGTCCTTTTCACCCAGCTACCCTTCACCCCTTTTACCAGTCTGGATGAATATTTCTTCTTTAACTCCTTGGTTGTTGAACTTTCATACAGTTGGATTTTCTGTCAGCTCTGGTTGATTTTGTTTCTGAATTTGTTGTTGTCCTGTTTTGGTTGTGCAAAGAGGCACAGTATGTCTACATATACCTCCATCTTGGCACTCCTACCTTTACTTCTTTTTTTTTTAAAGATTTATTTATTTTAGAGAGGGGAAAGGAGGAAGAAAGAGACAGAGAGAGAAACATCAATGTGTGGTTGCCTCTCACATGGCCCCCACTGGGGACCTGACCCACAACCCAGTCATGTGCCCTGATGAGGAATCGAACCTTCGACCTTTTGGTTTTCAGCCCACACTCAATCTACTGAGCTACACCAGCAAGGGCCCCTTACTTCTTAGAATAAAAATTCTCCATCTTATTTCAACTTGACAAAGAAATTATTTTCCATTCAATTTATGATCAGTGGATGTTATAAAATTATTGTATTTTATACCTTTGTCCTTTGGAATCATTTTTACAATTTTATTCCATTTTATTAATATTATTATTAGAATTCTGCCATTTTTTATATTATGAATATTCCATACTTTAACATTTTTTCCTATGTAAGAGCACATATTTACAATACCACATGAGTGAACAAAATTCTTGAACATTCTGCTCATTTAATCTCATATTATACAAAGGAGGCCCTGTACCATGAAGGGTAAGTGTGCTATAACATCATATTCTGAGAAAGAAATATGTGAAGAAAAGGGATCAATAATTATCCCATAAGCAGGGTTTGTATAATTTGTTCATGGAGGACTATGCATGTTGGCAAGGTACATAACCAGGACTAGTGTGTACCAATCGCATGTGTTACACAAGAGATCAAAACTCAAAGCCAACAATAGCAAAGGAAAGATGCCACAAAGATAATGAGAGAAGAGACAGCCTCATCTGCTGCTGGGCCATATAAACACAAGGGTGATGAAATAACCACAGAAGAAGTGCAGGAATGACAATTAGACCAGTGGTCAGTGGAGCAATAACAGACTGGTCAGCATGTGGTCCCTTGAGTCTGAGGTGACTCAAATACCTGAAGTCTTCTTTCTGCACCTGGCTCTCTGCTGGGCTCTTCACACTTATTGCTTTCCCTCATTAACAGAAACTGGCCTTTTAAACTGCAATTGCATTTATTGCATTGAATTCAAAATTCTTTTGAAATGTCCCAAACTAAGGCATGCCTTTTACACTGTGGTCCAGCATTTTTGCACACAGGCCCAGAAACGCCCAACATACAAACACAAACACTCATACACATGCATAAACAAAGGGAATAACTGATTATGTATGTAACCTCACTATGTATGACACACTCTAATATTTTCTTTTGGGCTCTCTTGATTCATTCTGTTTCATTCTTATGAACTATACTCTAACACCCTAATTTATGCTGATCTCAGAATATGGAGAAATATTCCTCCAGCATGTTGTCCTCACTTAGGTTGATACAGAGCATGTTCTCTCATTCACTCCAAAACAGAATATATGGTTATTCAGCTAAACTCCGCTAAGTCTGGTGGGGGAGAAAAAATTCAAATAACATGCTTCATGCTTCGGGTACTCACTCTCTAATAAGTAAGAAAGACATGGAAATAAATAAAAATCACCCTGTTGGTGCTCTAAAACCTCAATTAGGGCTATGGGAAGTGTCCTTTTCCTGTGGAAAAGGCTCAGAAAAGACTCCAGTGTCTCTGAAAGGGGAGATGGAGTATGGAGGATGGAGAGAGAGTGAACAGTTCCAAAGAGACCAGTGGAAAGACTCCAAGCAGAAGAGGATGAATGCATTAAGTCCCTTAGCCTGAGGCTGTGGTGTCGGGTGCAGCAGAGTCAAGCCTAATGTTTAGGAGATCAGTGTGGGTGAGAGCAGGGCCCTATGAAGTGAAATTGGCAGAAAGATCACAGAGACTTGAGCCTCATGTTTTTTTTAAATTTTTTTATTTAATTATTGTTCAAGTACAGTTTTCTGTCTTTTACTCCCATCCCAGCCAAACCTCCAGTGCTCCCCACCTCCCTTCCCTTTCCACCCCTCCCTTAGCTGTTATCCATGTGTCCTTTATATTAGTTCCTATAAATCCTTTCCCTTTCCCCCTGAAATTCCCTCCCCTCTCCTCTCTGGTCACTGTCCTCCTGTTCTCTATTTCAGTGCCTTTGGATGTATTTTTTTCTTTTCAGTTTTTAAAAAATTTTATTTAGTTATTTTTCAACTACAGTTTTTTTGTCTATTTCTCCCATCCCAGCCCCCTCACCCTGTGCTCCCACCTCCCTCCCATTTCCACCCCCCTTAGTTCTCCTCCCTGTGTCCTTCATATTTGTTCCTCCAAATTCCTCCCCTTTTTTCCTCCTTAAATTCCCTTCCCTCTTCCCTCTGGTCACTGTCTCCTTGTCCTCTATTTCAGTGTCTTTGTTTTTATTCTGCTTGCTTGTTTGTTTTGTTGTTTAGCTTCCTGTTAAATGTGAGATCATATGGTATTTGTTGTTCAATGCCTGGCTTATTTCACTCAGCATAATGCTTTCCAGTTCCATTCATGCTGTTGCAAAGGATAGGAGCTCCTTCTTTCTTTCTGGTGCATAGAATTTCATTGTGTAAATGTACCATAGTTGTTGGATCCATTCATTTACTGATGGGCACCTAGGTTGCTTCCAACACTTGGCTATTGTAAATTGTGCTGCTAAGAACATTGGGGTGCATTGGTTCTTTTGGATTGATGTTTCAGGGTTCTTAGGATATAATCCCAGCAGTGGAATTGCTGGGTCACAAGGCATATTAATTTTTAGTTTTCTTAAAAATTCTATAATGCTTTCCATAATGGTTGTACCAGTCTGCAATCCAACCAACAGTGAACTAAGGTTCCCTTTTCCCCACAACCTCTCCAACATTTGTTGTTTGCTGCTTTATTTATGGTGGCCATTCTGACCAGTTTAAAGTGGTATCTCATTGTGATTTTAATTTGCATGTCTCTGATAGCTAGCAATATTGACCATTTTTTATGTGTCTCTGGATCCTCTGTATGTCCTCCTTGGAGAAGTGTCAGTTCAAGTCCTTTTCCCATTTTTTAATTGGGTTGCTTGTCTTAGAATGGAGTCATGTAAGTTCTTTGTTATTTTGGAGATGAAACCCTTGTCTGAGGTATCATTGGCAATTATGTTTTTCATACAGTTGGTACTCTTTTAATTTTAATACTGTTTTCTTTAACCATGCAGAAGCCATTTATTTTGATGAGGTCTCAATTGTTTATTCTTTCCTTTGTGTCCCTTGCTCTAGGTGACATAAAAGTACAAATGTTGCTGCATGAAATATCTGAGACATTTCTGCCAATATTCTCCTTTAGGACTTTAATGGTGTCACAGCTTGTATTTAAGTCATTTATCCGCCTTGAATTTATTTTGGTGTATGGTGTAAGTTTGTGCTCAAGTTTCATTTTTTTGCACATAGCTGTCCAGTTCTCCCAACACCATTTGTTGAAGAGGCTATCTTTACTTCATTTCATGTTACTGCCCCCTTTGTCAAACATTAATTGACTGTAGAGAGTTGGGTTGATTTCTGGGCTCTCTGTTCTGTTCCATTGGTCTATGTGCCTGTTTTTATGCCAGTACCAGGCTGTTTTGATTATAGTGGCCTTGTAATATAGTTTGATATCAGGTATTGTGATCTCTCCTACTTTGTTTTTCTTTCTCAATATTGCAGCTGCTATTCGAGGTCATTTATGGTTCCATATAAATTTTTGAAGTGTTTGTTCTATGTCTGTGAGATATGCCATTGGTACTTTAATAGGTATTGCATTGAATCTGTAAATTGCTTTGGGTAGTATGGACATTTTGATGATGTTAATACTTCCAATCCATGAACACGGTATATGTTTCTATTTGTTTGTGTCTTCCTTGATTTCTTACTGCAGTGTTGTGTAGTTTTCTGCATACAGGTTTTTCACCTCCTTGGTTAGGTTTATTCCCAGAAATTTTATTTTTCTTTTTGCTATATTGAATGGGATTTTTCCCTTGATTTCCGCTTCTGCTGATTCATTGTTGGTATACAAAAATGCCTTTGGTTTCCAGATATTGACTTTGTAGTCTGCTGTTTTGCCAAATTTATTAATTAGTTCGAGCAGTTTTGGGGTAGATTCTATAGGATTTTGCATGTACACTATCATGTCATCTGCAAACAGTGACAGTTTTGCTTCCTCCTTTTCTATTTGGATGCCTTTTATTCCCTTTTCTTGACTGATTGCTGTGGCTAAAACTTCCAATACTATATTGAATAGAAGTGGGGCAAGGGGACAAACTTGTCTTGTTCCTGATCTTAGTCGAAAAGATGTTAGTTTCTGCCCATTGAGTATGATGTTGGCTGTAGTTCTCTCATATATGGCCTTTACTATGTTGAGGAATGCTCCCTCTATTCCCATTTTGCTGAGTGTTTTTTATCATAAATGGTTGTTTTACTTTATCAAGAGCTTTTTCCACGTGTATTGATATGATCATGTGGTTTTTGTCTTTGCTTTTGTTTATGTGATGTATTACATTTACTGATTTGCAAATATTGAACCATCCTTGCATCCCTGAGATGAATCCCACTTTGTCATGGTGTATGATCTTTTTAAGGTATTGTTGGATGGGACTTGCTAATATTTTGTTGAGGATTTTAGAGTCTATGTCCATCAGCGATATTGGGCTGAAGTTTTCTTTCTTCGTTATGTCTTTATCTGGTTTTAGAATTAGCATGATATTGGCTTTATGAAAAGAGTTTGGGAGTCTTCCATCATTTTGGAGTTTTTGGAATAGTCTGTGAAGGATCAGGGTTAGCTCTTCGTTAAATGCTTTATAGAATTCTCCTGTGAAACCATCTGGTCCAGGGATTTTGTGTCTTTGAAGTTTTTTGATTACTGCTTCAATTTCATCTGCTGTTATTGGTCTGTTCAGGCTTTCTTCTTCTTTTTCACTGAGTTTTGGAAGATTGTATTTTTCTAGAAATTTGTCCATTTCCCCTAGGTTTTCAAATTTCTTGGCATACAGTTCTTCATAGTAATTTCCTACAATCCTTTGTATTTCTGTGATGTCAGTTGTAATCTCTCCTCTATTATTTTCAATCATGTTGATTTGAGTCCTCTCTTTTCTTTTCTTGATGAGCCTACTTAAAGGCTTGCCAATTTTGTTTATCTTTTTAAAAAACCAGCTCCTGGATTCATTGATCCTTAGAGTAGTGCTTTTAATCTCTATGTCATTGAATTCTGTTCTAATCTTGGTTATTTCCTTCCTTCTACTTGCTCTGGGCTGTCTTTGTTATTTTTCCTCAAGTTCTTATAGGTGTAGAGTTAGGTTGTTTGTTTGAAATGTTTCTATGTTTCTTAGATAGGCCGGTATTGCTATGAACTTCCCTTTCAGGACTGCCTTGGCTGTGTTCCATAAGTTTTGGATTGTTGTGAGTTCATTTTCATTTTTTTCCAGGAACATTTTGATTTCTTCCCTAATTTCATTCTTGACCCATTCGTTGTTTAATAGCATACCATTCGGTCTCCATGATTTTGGGTGCTTTGGTGTTTAGTCTTCTTTACTTGGTTTGTTAAGTTTAAGTGTTTGACTGGTTTCCCTTGTTCTCTCTTTCATAGGGTATTGTTAATTTTCTGTCTTTCACTTCACTTGTGTTGCAATACCACACTACTCTAGGTCCTGTACTTCCTATTCTAGTTATTCAGATCACATAGATTCTATTATATAATTGTTGCTCCATTAGTATTGTAAATGATTGCTGTTCCATACAATTGTAAATACTGCACAGCAACTGTCTCAGACCTCATTTCACTTCACTGTTTCTGGAATATCAATACTGTTGTGGTTAACTCTATTCTCTCACACTACACCTATTTTTAATCCTTTATTCTCACTTTACCTCAAAATCTGACCTGCCATAAGCTCACTGCTTTCTAGATTTAACTCACAATCCTTTCCCCAACCCCCTCAACAAGAGGCTTATCTCTTTTCCACCCTTTCTAAAAAGTGGCTACTTGTGTGAAACATCATGGTTAACACTATACATATCCAAAGGATTTCCTATCTCTATTCTATAGGTTGGTACATTAAATACCATAAAATACATTCCTGCTGTCTTAAACCATTTTGCCTTTTCCCTCAAACAGAACACAAACAAACAATAAAAAAAACAAAGAAACAACCCTCAAATAAAAGGAAAGGAGGAAGCCTCAGAAAGAATGCTAAATGAGACTTCCAGCCAAGATGGAGGCATAGGTAGACACACTGTAATCACAGTGTGGTAGTCACACAACCAAAACAATGAAAACAAAAATTTAGAAAAAAGTAACAACCAGTATTGACAGAAAATTGAACTGTATGGAAGTCCGACAACCAAGGAGTTAAAGTAGACACATTCATCCAGACCAGTAGGAGGGGCAGAGTTGGGTGGCAGGGCAGAGATGGGTCATGGAAAACCCTGCAAAAAAGTGGTGGCTGACAGACCCCCGCACACAAAGCCGCAGCTGGTGGACCAGTGACACAGTGGATTTTGAAGAGACTTGGCACCCAAGGTGGCTTGAAGAACCAAACTGTCCCACATTCGCATGCAGATAAACCAGGTGAAAATGGGGAGGGAGACAGACTGCGCAACCCAGGTTCCCAGAACAGGCAAATAGAGCCTAAAACCACCATTTGAAAACACCTGTGGGGTTGAGGTGCCAGGAGAGACTTCCAGCCTCACAGGAGAGTTTGTTGGAGAGATGCACAGAGTCTCAGGATGTACACAAACACACCCAATAGGAATCAGCACCAGAAGGTCCCAGTTTGCTTGGGAGAAGTGGCGGAAGTGACTGAAATCAGGCAGAGTGAAGTAAGTGCCATTATACCCTCTTGGACCCCTGCCCCACTTACATAGCCAAAACATAATGACTGGGCTTTCCCACCAGGGAAAACGCCTAAGGCTCCACCCCTCACTACCTATCAGGAGCATCAGGCAAAAAGAAGTAGCCCAAATGAAAGAACAGATCAAAGCTCCAGAAAAAGTACAACTAAGTGATGATGAGGTAGCCAACCCATCAAATGCACAGCTCAAAGCACTGGTGATCAGGATGCTCACAGAATTGGTTGAATTTGGTCGCAAATTAGATGAAAATAATGAAGGCTACACTAAGTGAAATAAAAGAAAATGTACAGGGAACCAATAGTAATGAAAAGGAAACTGGGACTCAAATCAATGGAGAGGACCAGAAGGAAGACAAAAACAGAAAAGAATGAAGAAATAAGAATTAAAAAAAAATGAGGAGAGACTTAGGAACTGCCAGAACATCTTTTAACATTCCAACATTTAAATTATAGGGATACCAGAAGGGGGAGAGGAAGAGGAACAAGTGGGAAAGTTATTTGAACAAATAATAAGAAAAACTTCCCCAATCTGGCAAAGAAAGTAGACTTCCAGAAGTCCAGGAAGCTCGGAGAGTCCCAAAGAAGGTGGACACAAGGAAGAACATACCAAGGCACATCAAAATTACATTAGCAAAGATTAAAATGAAAGAGAGAATACTAGAAGCAGCAAGTGAAAAGGGGACAATAACCTACAAAGGAGTTCCCATCAGACTGTCAGCTGATTTCTCAAAAGAGAACTTACAGGCAAAAAGTGGCTGGAAAGAAGTATTCCAAGACATGAAAGGCAAGGACCTACATCCAAGATTGCTCCACCCAGCAAAGCTTTCATTTAGAATGGAAGGGCAGATAGAGCACTTCTCAGATAAGATGAAGTTAAAGGAGTTCATCATCACCAAGCCCCTATTATATAAAATGTTAAAGGGACTTGTCTAAAAAAAAGGAGTTAAAAAACATGAACAGTAAAAAGTCATCAAACTCACAGTTATTAAAAACCACACCTGAAACAAAGACAAGCTAAGCAAACAACTAAAACAAGAATAGAACTACAGAAATGAAGATCACATGGGGGGTTAGCAACAGGAGATTGGGAGGAGGAGTGTTGGAGCCCAAGAGGCCTGTGAGGGGTCGAGGATAGGGTCTAGCACTGCGGGTGTGGTGACTGGACTTGGTTTCCGGCCTCGGGGCTATCTTGGGTTGTAGCAGTTCTCTGACCCCTTGAGAAAGTAGCCGCTTCTCCCAGCAACTCATATCTTTGGCCTGTGCATCATGTACCCAGAAAGTATGCTAGCTTGAGAACATCCGGACTCTAAGGGAAGAGATAAACTTTGTAGGTCAAGGAAGTAAGCTACGTGCCAGAAGGCTTCTCCTTTGTTCTCCTTTGTATCCAAGATTGTATATAAGCCAGAAGACTGCGCAATAAACTTGCCTTATGCCAGCAGAGCATTTGGTCCTCTCCTTTATTTCAGTCCCTCGCTCAGCCTCACGACCACCCTTGCCGCAGCGGGCTGCGGCAGAGGAGAGAGGGGGAAAAGGTACAGAGAATAAGTAGCATAGATGTTAGATACAAAATAGACAGGGGAGGGTAAGAATTGTATGGAAAATGTAGAAGCTAAAGAACTTATAAGTGTGACACATGGACATCAGCTAAAGGGGGGAATGTGTGTGGGAGAAGGAGTAAAAGGGAAGGAGAGTGAAGGGGAAAATGAGGCAAGTGTAATACCATAATGAAGAATATATATATATATATATTATTATTATTTATTTATCTTTAGAGGAAAAATGAAAGAGAGAGGGAGAGAAGTATCAATGAATGGTTGCCTCTCATGCACCCACTGCCGGGAACTGGTCTGCGAACCAGACATGTGCCCTGACTGGGAATCAAACCACAATACCTTGGTTTGCAGGCCCAAGCTAAATACACTAAACTACGCCAGCCAGGGCTCAATAAAATATATTTTTAAAAAAGAATGTTAAGTGAAATACAGGCAAATCAATAATCAGATACTGAGTTCAAAGCACTGGTTATCAGGAAGCTCAATAAGCTCACAGAGAATTGCCAAAAACTAGAGCAAAACTATAATGAACTCACTAAAAAGTACATCAACATGAAAAAGAACATAGAAACTACCCACAAGAGCCAAGAGAAAATGAAGAATACAATTTCTGAATTGAAGAACACAGTAGAAGGAATCAAAATCAGGCTAGATGAAGCAGAGGAAGAGATCAGTGAGCTGGAGGACAAGGTAGAAAGAAACATGCAGAAAGAGCAAGAAAATTAAAAGAGACTCAGAAAGAATGAAGAAGGGTTAAGAAAAATGAAGAACAATACGAAACATAATAATATCAGTATAACATGGATACGAGAAGGAGCAGAGGAGACACAAAGGATAGAAAACCTTTCTAAAAAAGTAATGATAGAAATTTGATGAGAGAAAAAAATCACACAAATCCAAGAAACACAAATGGTCCCAGTCAAGAGGAACCCAAAGATGCCCCTTCCAAGACATAACATAATTACAATGGCACAAATCAAAGACAAAGACAGAATCTTAAAGGCAGTAAGGGAAAAACAGGAAGTAACATACAAGGGAGGCCCAATAAGACTAGCAGCTGACTCCTCAATAGAAACACTATAAGCCAGAAGGGAATGTCAAGAAGTATTCCAAGTAATGAAATCCAGAGGCCTGAAACCTAGACTTCTCTATTCAACAAGGCTCTCAATTAAAATGGAAGATGAGATAAGGAGTTTCCCAGACTAAAGAAGGCTCAAAGAATACACCTCTGTGAAGACAGCCATTGCAAGATATGCTAGAGAGACTGCTTTCAGAAGAGGAAGAAAAGAGTGAGAGAGAAAAAAAACAGGTACAAAGGGGAGAAATCTCAATGGATAAGTACCTATCAGTAATAACCTTAAATGTAAAAGGATTGCTCCAATCAAAAGACATAGGGTAGCTGAATGGATAAGAAAACATAACCTGCCTATATGTTGTTTATATAAAACCCACCTCAGAACAAAAGACCTACAAAGACTGAAAGTGAAGGGTTGGAGAAAAATATTCCAAGCAAATGAACAGGGAAAAAAAGCAAGAGTGGCAATACTTATATCAGACAAAATAGATTTCAAAACAAAGGTCATAAAAAGAGACACAGAAGGACACTTCATAATACTCAAAGGAGGAATCCACCAAGAAGACATAAACATTATAAACATATATGCATCCAATATAAAAGTACCCAAATTTATAAGGAAAATCTTGAAGAACTTCAAAAAAGATATAGAGAGAAACACAATCAGAGTAGGGAATTTTAACACTCCCCTGTCAACAATGGATAGATCTTCCAAACAAAATATCAACAAGGTTATTGTGGCACTGAATGATGCATTAGGTCAAATGGACATAACTAATATACACAGAACCTCTCATCCCAAACAAACAAGCCCCCCCCCCCACTTGGGATGATCAAGTGGGATTCATGCCAGGGGTGCAAGGATGGTATAATATTCACAAATCAATACACATAATACATCACATAAACAAAAGAAAAGACAAAAATCACATGATCATATCAATACATCCAGCAAAAGCATTTGATAAGGTACAGCACACATTTATGATTAAAAACACTCACTGAAGTGAGACTAGAGAGAGCATACCTCAACATAAGAAAGGCTATATACAAGAAACCTACAGTCAACATCATACTCAATTAGCAAAAACTAAAAACTTCCCACTAATATCAGGAACAAGACAAGAATGTCTGCTTTCACTACTTTTATTCATAGTATTGGAAGTCCTAGTCACAGTCATCAGACAAGAAAAAGATATGAAGGGCATCCAAATAGGAAAGAGGAAGTAAAAGTGTTATTGTTTGCAGATGACATGATAGTATACACAAAAAAGCCTATAGACTCCACCAAAGTACTGTTTGACCTAAAAAGTGAATTTGGCAAAATAGCAGGATACAGAGTCAATATTCAGAAGTCAAAGGCATTTTATACACCAAAAATGAAATAATCAGAAACAAAAGTCAGGAAAAAATTTCATTTGCTATACCAACAGGAAGAACAGTGTTGTTGGGAACTGCCCTGCCTGGTTTCAGAAGCTGTAACCCTGCCATGGCTAAGGCTGAGTGAGCAACCTTCAGACCATAAGCCACTAAGGAAACAAAGCTTATCTCCCTGGCAGGAGTGCAACTTCTGCTTCTTTTACTTCATTCATAACTGGCCTCCAGTTCTTGACCTGTTAGCCAATAATTTGTAAGATTCCCAAAGCAGGGAACCACCTAAAATAGGCACAATAATGGGGGGGGCAGGGAAGGACTTGGGGGGCTATAGCAAAAGGGAGTGATGGACCCTTACCCCTTGGCTTTGGCATAGCCTGAGTGCTCATTCTGTCTGCAAGAAGTCTGCTACTCTCTTGGCTGCCTACTTTCACTGCCTGAGTTAAGCCTGAAACAATAAAGAGGGAAGTGCAGCCCTGTGCTGGAAAAGGTGGGTTCCCCCAGTGATCAGGCCTAAGAAAGAATACATAAACTCCTGTGAAAACTGCTTTTTAAACAGTACTCTCAGTTAAATGATAAGAGTCTAATCAGGAAATGAGCTTGTTTCCCAAAGTTTTTAGCCCTTTAGATAACAGACCCTGACTCAGAAAGGCTCTCTTAGTTCTTTGTATGCTATCTATTGTTTGATCCTTACTGTCTGACAATTATTAATGAACTTTTCCTTTATTCCTGTGCAAACTGAGCCCAATAAAAGACTGTCTGGGCAAGGGTCGGTGCACTCTCCACTTGAGAGAGTAGCTGTGCCATCCCTTTTCCTCCACAGGACTTGGTGGTCTGTGTGAATTTGTCCCATATCTCATCCATAATGCCGCCAACACTCTGGGCCAGTGTCCACATCAAAGTACCTCAGAATAAACTTAACCAAGTAGGTAAGAGACCTGTATTCAGAAAACTACACAACACTGGAGGAAGAAATTAAGAAAGACATAAACAAATGGAAGTATGTACCATGCTCATGGATCAGAAGAATTAACATTATCAAAATGTCCATACTACCCAAAGGAATTTACAGATTCAATGCAATCCCTATTAAAATACCAATAACATATTTCACAAATATAGAACAAATATCACAAAAATTTATATAATAACATAAATGGCCCTTTTGGGAAAGAAAGTAAAGTAGGAGGAATCACCATACCTGACATCAAATTATATTATAAGTCCACTATAATCAAAACAGTCTGGTACTGGCATAAGAACAGACCCATACATCAATGAAACAGAATAGAGAGCCCAGAAAGAAACCCAAGTCTCTATGGTCAATTAACATTCAACAAAGGTGGCAAGATCATAAAATGGAGTAAAAATAGTTTCTTCAACAAATGGTGTTGGGAGATCTGCACAGCTACATGCAAACAAATGAAATGCGACCACCAACTAACACCATACACAAAAATAAACTAAAAAAAAGCCACCTTAAATATAAGTTGTAACGCCACAGCACTGGCTGATGTGGCTCAGTGGATTGAACATTGGGCTGGGAACCAAGGGATTGCTGGTTTGATTCCCAGTCAGAGCACATGCCTGTGCTGTAGGACAGGTCCCCAGTGGGGATGTGTGAAAGGCAACCACACATTGATGTTTCTCCCCCTCTCTTTCTCCTGTCCTTCCTGTCTCTAAAAAAATACTAATGATAAAATCTTTTTAAAAAAAGTTGTGACACCATAACAGTCCTAGAGGAGAATATAGGGAGGAAAATTTGAGATATTCCATGCAGCTATATTTTCACCGATATTTCCTCAGAGCAAGAAATAAGAGGAAAGAATAAACAAATGGGACCATATCAAATTAAAAAGCTTCTGCACAGCTAAAGAAAACATCAGCAATTTTTACTCCATTTTATGCTTCTGCCCCCTTTGTCAAGTATTAATTGACCATAGAGACATTGATTTCTTTCTTAGGTCTCTATACTGTTCCATTGACCTATGTGTCTCTTCTTATGCCAGTACCAGACTGTTCTGATTACCATGGCCTTGTAATATTTTGATGTCAGGTATTGTAATCCCTCCCCCTTTTTTCTTCTTTCTCAAAATTGCTGCAGTTGTTCGGGGTCATTTATGGTTTTGTATAAATTTTTGAAATGTTTGTTTTATATCTGTGAAATAAGTGCCTTGAGTTCCTTGGTACAAAGCAAAAAAACATGGCCCAGATGAAAGAACAGAACAAAACTGTAGAAAAAGAACTCAACAAAGTGGATATAAACAATCTACTAGATGCAGAGTTGAAGACACTGTGTATAAGAATGCTCAATCAACTTAGGACCTCAACAGCATAAAAAAAAGATGCAGTCAGAAATGAAGAATCGCTAACTAAAATTAAGGATGATTGACAGGAAATCAACATTAGTGTTGGTGAAGTTGAGAATCAAACCAGTGAGTTGAAATATAAGGAAGAAAAAACACTCGAATAGAACACCAAGGAGAAAAAAGAATCTAAAAAAATGATTCTCCTTGGATAGACCAAGGAGCCCCTGGAACAACTTCAAGCACACCAACCTTCACATTTTTGTTAAAATTAGTCACTTAGCAAAACTATTCCATGTGCTACTTTAATGCTCCCTTGCAATCAAAAGTTACATATTACAAGTTTCTGAGGATCATGATGTGGATGTCTTTGGAGGCCCTTCTGCCTACTATATAAAATGTTTTTTAATAATATATTCCATGATGTTACACAAGGGTCCTTATTTAAATGAATCAAATGAGGTATTATTCAGAAGTATATTACATGATGTGGTTCATGAATCCTTATATAAATAATTAAACAATGAATTTATAACAGCTTCAGAATGAGTGAATATGCACTATACATTCAAAATTACATGCAAAATGATTTTTTGGTTCTGAAGACCTAAAACTACTTATACCCGACTCTAACACAGGTTCAAGCTTACTACCAAGTATGGTCTGCAGACAAGCACCTGCAGCACTGACACTGTCTGGGAACTCATTTGATTCAAAGGACCTCTGGGCCCACCATGACCTGCATTTGAATTATAAGCCTGAGGGACTTATATGCGCCTTAAAGTTGGAGGAGTGGTGATCTAGACTAGGCTTTGTCACCTTGTCATGTTGACAATAGGTCTGGGATAATGATTTCTTTTGGATATTGTAGGTGCTGAGTAGCCTCCCTCCATACATTGACAAATATCTCTAGGGGCTAAATCAAACCAGTGACCCAGAGTTTGAAAACTTGAAGCAACCTGACAAGGCTCATCTCTCAGTTAGTTCATAACTTTGAGCAAACTATAAACCCCTTAAAGGCCTATTTCTGAAAATGGGAATGAAGTTCATAGTAGTAATAATACCTTACAGAATGGACTTTTCAAAAAAATTAAATCAGTCTGTAAGTTACTAAGTTCAGTTAATATGGCATTAAACTAGTGAAACATATCTCTTACAATTACATATACTTTATAATATGTACTTAATTACAGCTCTTAATTTATGAAGTATGTACAAAATCCCTAATTATTTTGACAAATGTGTCAGAGTGTGGAAAAGAGTGTGGTGGTCAGGACTGCATGTCAAAGGAACCCAGTTTCTCCGGTCATTGAAGGGGGATAGCAATGCTCTGCAGACATCAGGGCTGTGTCCCCACCACAAATCAGTGCTATAAAGGTCAACAGGACCTGATTCTGATGGGTTCCTTAGTTTCAGACATTGGAGGAAAGCCTAAGTCAAGGTTGGGATAAGGTAATAGGAGTTCAACCTCTGGGAAGCAGGTGAGATCCAAGACAAAGAGTCATAGAAACTAAATTTAATTGACTTCCAACCTGGTTTCTTGGGATCAAAGAATCATTAGGAAAAAATTTCTTTTTATTTATTCCTGAGGCCCCGAGGGAAACCAATGCCCAGAGGACAGAATAACACAAGGGAAATGTGCCTGACATGCAGATATAGAGAGAGCTGCAAATCTCTCCCCTGTGCAGTACCTAAGCTTTTGCAACATTGGTGTACAGGACATGGTTGTCACTGCAATTCCTGCTGCCTTCAGTGAGATGAAACTTCAGTGTCCACCATACACCATCCAGGGAGCAATTCTGACTGGCACGCAGAGACCTTTCTTTCAGGAAACCCAACCAGAGTGGTCTGAGAGCCTGGTAGGTACATCAGGAAAGTGTCAGAGAGGCTGAAACCTGAGAACTTTTACCTAAGGCACTGCAAACCTAATCAGCTGAGCCCCAAGACCAGAGATCACCATTTCTGTATTCTTGGTCAAGTAATTGATTTATAATAATTTACTGAATACATTAACAATGCTGTTTGAGTCTGCAACAGAGGGACTGTGTTTGATAGTTAAGTGATGTGAATGGAAGTCTAGTTGGAAGACACTTTTGAATGAGTGAGATGTACAAAATTGTTGCAGTAAAATAAAAATATTCCTGAGGAGTGGTCTTATTCAGCGAGAAGGAATAAAGTATTGGGGTAGAGAGCAGTGCAGTGAAGTGAGTATTTGTAATAAATATCTAGGACACAGTGCATTTGAGCATGTTGTGTGTTCATTGAAAAGATTCATCCAGTAGAGGTAGACGGCACCTGGCTGCAGAAGTTAGTGAGACAGATATTGTAAGTATCTTCTCTCATGCTGCAAATTCACATAAGAAATATTTAATAAGTCTAAAAAGGAACACTAAATTATTTCATTTCAATGATTTCATATCTGGTGAGGCTGCATATATTTTAGAGTTTGTTACTCAGTTACTTTCTCTGTTGGAGTAGTTAATAAGAATTTCTATCCCACACTCAAACTTTTCCCCAAGTGGACATTATTCTATTTTATAATTGAGAAATTCTGTCATGCACTTGAGGAATATAAATTGAGGACTGACCAACTTCTAGGCAAGGAACACATGGTGCTGAGAAACATATTTTTAGTTTCTCAATTAAGTGATGGATTATTTAAGGTCATACTTTGTACTTTAAATCTTCCTAACACAAAACCATCATAGTTCTCCATGTTTACATTTATGCAATGAGGACTTCCTTGCACCAGCTCTTGGGTGGCTAATATGAAAATCAACTTAAAATATCTTTTCTATTTCATGTGGATTTTCAACTTAAAATGCCCTTACCTAAGCAAACTGATGAATAAATCGAGAAGCTGAAACTCAGTTCCATCAGGAGAGTTTATCATTCGATTCTATTGCTGCTGTAAAATATGCCCACAGTAGCTGTTTAAAAGAAACAATTATGTGCTATAACAAGTCCAGATACCAGAAGCCTGGAATGGCTCGCTGGCTAATCTCAAGGGGCCTGCAGGACTGAATTCCTCCTAGAGACTCTGAGGAGAATCTGTTTTCTCCTTATCTCCACTTTGTATTCTGACCACCTGCATTCCTTGGCTCTGGGCCCTTCTTTTTTCATGGAAGCCATCAGTGTCGAGTTTTCTCCTGGCCTCCCTCTTTGCATGTAGGGGAGCACTGTGCTGACCCTAGTGCCCCTGGATGATCCTGATCCTCTTCTAACTTAAATTCAGCTGATTATCCCTGGCTGGTATGGCTCAGTGGATTGAGTGCCAGCCTGTGAGGCAAGGGGTTGCTCATTCAATTCCCAGTCAGGGCACAAGCCCGGGTTGCAATCTGATCCTCAGTAGGAGGCACAGAAAAGGAAACCATACACTGATGTTGTTCTTCCTCTCTTTCTCCCTCGTTTCTTCTCTAAAACTAAATAAATAAAATCTTTTTTTTTAAGTTAGATGATTAGCAGCCCTGTTCCATCTGCTGACCTCATGCCCCCTTGCTATAAAACATTTTTGGAGGCCTTTATTCTACTCACTACAAAATTGTTTTCAGAAGTGCTTTGAAATTTTATCTCAAGGATTCAGAATTTACAGTCTCTGGAGGAAGTGAACACACTACTCCTTCAAAACTACAGGTAAAAACACTACTTGGGTCATGAGACCTAACACACTATACTTGACCCTAGCACAGAACCACAGCCGTGCTGCACAGAGTGCAGTCCACAGACCAGGACCTGCAGCATCAACACTACCTGGGAGGTTGACAGAAAGGCAGAGTCTCTGAGCACAATAGGACCTGCTCAATCAGATTCTGCATTTCTGGTAGGATCCTTGTTGGTTCATAGGCATAGTAAAGTTGATTGAAGTGCCTCTATAGAACAGGTTTTCTCACCTTCTCACTGTTGGCTTTGAAGGCTGGAAAATAATTGGGGGGGATAGGATCAGGGGGGGAGGCGCTTTCTTGTGAATTGTAGATGTTTAGCAGTATCCCTCCAGGCATTGCCAGATACTGTAGGGGCAAAATTATTTCTGATTGAGACCCACTGACTAGAAGTAACCTGAAAAAATTATAACCATGGTCCATCACATACTCATATATCAACTTTGAATAAATCACTAAACCCCTGCAGCTTCTTCCTAGGGCCTTGGTACTGGCCATTCCCTCTGCTGCGCACACACTTGCCCACATAAGCTTGATCTCCCTTTCTTCCTCCCTTGAGTTCTGGGCTCAAATGTCACCTTGCTGGCAGGCCTTGCCTAAAAACTCATGAAAAATACAACAGCCTAGTAACTTTCTCCTTTAGACCTGCTTTCACTTTCTCCATTGGATCTGTTATCATCTGTAATGTTAAATTTATTTCTGTTATTTGCTTCCATATTCTTTCCCCAGTATTGATGTGTAGGGCCCTGTGTTCTTCAGCACCTCCATTCACAGCCCAGAAAGTGCCAAAAGCATGGTCAGCACTCAATTTGTATTCCTGAAATACATGAAATATTTCTAATTAAAACTAAGATACCAGACACCTTAGGAGAAAAACAGATTGGAACAAAAATTCCTACTCTGGGATGACACAGAAAACTCCTAGAGTACAACAGATCTGTCACAAAATACGAAATTAATTTCTTGAGAGCAAAACATAAACTGTAGCATTAGAGCTGTGTGAATAATGCAAGTGTGTATGAAAAGTACTCGTGTTCTCTGTCTTCTTCTTGAAAGTGAGCTCCACCTCATGGAAACAGGGAACCTTACAAGAGAGTCAGAATTTCTTCTCCTGGGATTATCAGAGGAACCAGAACTGCAGCCCCTCATACTGGGGGGGTTCCTGTCCATGTACCTGATCACTGTATTGGGAAACCTGCTTATCATCCTGGCCGTCAGCTCAGATTCCCACCTCCACACACCCATGTACTTCTTCCTCTCCAACCTGTCCTTGGTAGATATAGGTTTCATCTCCACCACCATCCCAAAGATGCTGCTGAACATCCAGACACAGAGTAAAGCCATCACCTATGCAGGCTGCATCACCCAGATGTATTTTTTCATACTCTTTATGGGGTTGGATGACTTCCTCCTGACTGTGATGGCCTACGATCGGTTTGTGGCCATCTGTCACCCACTGCAGTACATGGTGATCATGAACCCCCGGCTCTGTGGACTGCTGGTGCTGGTGTCCTGGATCATCAGTGTGTTGAATTCTTTGCTGCAGTGCTTAATGGTTTTGAGTCTTTCCTTCTGTACAGCTTTGGAAATCCCCCACTTTTTCTGTGAACTCAATCAGGTGGTCCAACTTGCCTGTTTTGACACCTTTCTTAACAACATGGTGATGTATTTTGTAACCGTGCTACTGGCTGGTGGTCCCCTGGCTGGGATCCTTTACTCTTACTCTAAGATAGTGTCCTCTATACGAGCAATCCCATCAGCTCAGGGGAAGTATAAAGCATTTTCCACCTGTGCATCTCACCTCTTGGTTGTTTCCTTATTTTATGGTACAAGTCTAGGTGTGTATCTCAGCTCTGCTGGTACCCACAGCTCACAGTCAAGTGCAGCAGCCTCAGTGATGTACACTGTAGTCACACCCATGTTGAACCCCTTCATCTACAGCCTCAGGAACAAAGACATAAAGGGGGCTCTGAAAAGATTCTTTGGGATGGTGGGTAAGAAATGGACAATTGCCCTGGGGCTGATGAAGTCCCCATTACTGTAGGACTCAAAGCCTTGTAGTCAGATTTGCAGTTCTTTAATCAGGTTGTGGAAACACAAATTGCTTCTTTTATTTATTTATTGGAAATTTTATTCAATTTCTCAATTTAATTAACTCCTTTCTTCAAATTTATTTTCTGATATCTGATAGTTTTCCTTGATATCAATTGTTTTCTTCCTGTTTTTCCAAATTTATTCCCAATCTTAGATATGACATTTTTAGAAATTTTCATTTATCTCATGAAACTGCTTGGATTGCTTAAGAGTAATTTCTTCTAGAATAAAAAATATCACCCATGTAATAATTCCTTAGTTTTACTAATAAAATAGTCATAAGTTTTACCATTCTAGTGGAAAATGCTAAGCTTGGCAAATAAATCATTTCTATAATTTTCAAATGAGGATAATTTGAGACCATAGTTTTTTACTTTTGTGTCTGTCATTCCTTTTGTTATCAACACTTGAACTGCTATTTTTGCTAATGTGGACTTTAATATACTAGTGTGTTTTATATCACATTGGGTTTTATATTTCTTGTTTGAATGCTGTTGTCTTATTTAGCTGTATGTCCTCATTGCCTGTTATAGTCACAGGAAAAACCTGCTTGTAAAAGATGTGTCTCCTAGTGGCATCTACATAGAAACAGAAATTTGAATAAACAGATTTAGCAAGCACTTTGATTCTGAAAAAAGCAAATGCTAAATTATACTTTATATTACTATACATCATTTTCTTTTCAAGCTGTACCTCTACTTTGTGAGGTATGAATACCCGTGTTGATGTGAAGGAAGTCATTGTAAAGGATTGTCATTAGCAGGTCTCATGCTTTCTCATGGAATTATCTTACTGTTTCTGTTTCAAAACCTTCATTGATGATACCCTGGTTGGTGTGGCTCAGTGGATTGAGTGCTGGCCTGTGAACTGAAAGGTTATCAGTTCAATTTCTGGTCAGGGCACATGCCTGGGTTGCTTGCCAGGTCCCCAGTAGGGGGCATGCAAGAGGCAACCCATCAATATTTCTCTCCCACTCTTTCTCCCTCCATTCCGCTTCCCTATAGAAATATATAAATGAAATCTTTAACAAATTAAAATTAAAAAGCAATTTCAGTGATACTACAAATATGGCTTTTCCATTGCCCTAAATAAAATATCTTACCTTTTTCTTAATTTCATCATAAATACCAAAGAGGTACAAATGAACAATATTGTTCATTATAAACAAAAGAATTTCTTCAGTTTCCATGATCAAAAATGAATCATAAGAAAACTTAAATTACTGTCTATTCATAGAGTCAGTGTCACCAGTTTTAATTTACAAGCATGCATGTCCTTGCAAGGTCTGCAGGGTAACTAGAAAGGAACCTCACTGTAGTCACTTTTAATTGAGTTATCTGAAATTAACTTAAAAAACAAACTCATCTGAAATGATGTTAAAATATCAGAATATATGCCAAAAATAAGAAGCTGCAGACACCCCAACTGATGTGGCTCAGTGGTTGGGCACCATGCTGCAAAGCTGTGTTGCTAGTTCAATTCCCTGTCAGGGCACATGCCTGGGTTACAGGTTTGGTCCCTGGTCAGGGCACACATGAGGGGCAACCAATTGATGTTTCTTCCCCACATTGATGTTTCCCTTTCTCTCTCCCTTTCCCTCTTTCTAAAACATAAATAAATGAAGTTTTTTAAAAATAAGAAGCAGCAGATTATTATAATTGCCCTCAGTTCTGTTCACATGGATTGCTATATTGGCTAGCTAATGCCGCATAACAAGCCATTATAAAATAAAATGGTGTAACATATATCCTTATTATCAAATGAAATGGTGTGGTGAGGAGTTGTCCTGAGCCCTGTGGGATCTCAGCTGTCAGTCTCTATATTGTGCTTCTCAGATTCATCCATGATTCTGGACAAGTTCTAGAGATCTGCTGTGCACTGTGGTTAACACTATGGTATCATACACTGCAAAATTTGTTGAGAGGGCAGATCTCATGTTTAACATTTTACCACCAACCAAGGAACACAAGGCAAATTTAGGAGGTGTTGTATATGTCTACTACCTTGATAGTGGTATCTACCCTGATGGTATCACAGGTGTTTACTTATGTCCAAATTCATAAAATTACATATGTTAAATATGTATAGTTTTGTACAGCATTTTTCAAAAAGCCAATTACTCCCAGTCTCTGTGACATCCAAAGTGGCTGGAGCAAACCACACACTCACATGAACAAGGATCTCCATAAGGGGATGACCACAAAACCTCAGTGTGAAGGTCCCCCTTTTCTGCAGTTTCACTATTCGTGAGGTTAGTTACCTGTGGTCAACCATGGCCCAAAGATATTAAATAGCAAATTCCACAAATAAACAATTCCTGAGTTTTAAATCATGCTCCATTCTGACTAGTGTGATTAGATCTTGTGCCATCCCACTCAATCCTGCCCAGGACGTGAACCATCTCTTTGTCCAGTGTCTCCACGCTGTAGACACTCCCTGCCAGTTTGTCACTTACTAGCAGTCTCAGTGATCAAATTGACTGTTGTGCTATCACAGTGCTTGTATTCAAGTCACCCTTACTTTACTTAACAATGGCCCAAAGCCATTCACATAACTTATTACAGTATTCCATTACAAATGTTTTATTTTATTTTTAGTTATTGTTGTTCATCTCTTGCTGTGCTACTTTATAAATTACATTTCATTATTAGTATGTATGTGTGTGAAAAAACGTAGGACATATAATACTTGGTGCTGCCCTTCTGGTTGAAAAGGTGTCATCCTGCTGATGACCTTTTCAGGCTGAAAATAGTCCCTCAAGGAGGACACCCTAAGTATCCTACTGTTCCTATTTTTTTAGAAATGTTTTAGTGATGTATGACTTAGACTATAAAAATAAGTCCCCTTGATGGAGGTGTAGGTAGACACACTGTACCTCTTTGCACAACCATAAGAAAGCCAAGAACAAATTAAAAAAAAAAACAACCAGAACTGACAGAAAATTGAACTATATGAAGTCCAGCAACCAAGGAGTTAAAGAAGAAACATTCATCCAGACTGGTAGGAGGGGCAGAGATGAGCTGCCCAGTGGAAAGGACTTGTGGCAAGGTGGCACCTGGAGGACCTGGGTGAGGCAGGGGCTTGAAGACTGGACAGTCCCATATTCACTTGCAGAAACTGGGAGGAACAACTAGGGAGCAAGACAGATGGTGCAACCCAGCCCTATATCACATGGAAATAAAGCCTCCAAGCCTCTGACTGAAAACACCTGTGGGAATTGAAGGGGCAGTGGGAGAAACTCTCGGCCACACAGGATAGTTTGTTGGAGAGACTCACAGTGTTCTAAAATATACACAAGCCCACTCACTCAGGAATCAGCACCAGAAGGGACCAATTTGATTGTTGGTAGCAGGGGAAGTGACTGAAAACTGGCAGAGAATTGAGCAAGTGGCCTTGTTCCCCCTCAGGCCCCTCCCCCACATACAGTGTCACAAAGCAGGGACAAGGGTTGCCCCGCCCTGGCAAACACCTAAGGCTCCACCTCTTACGATGTGACAAGCATGGCAAAAAAAAAAACAAAAAAAAAAAACATGGCCCAAATGAAAGAACAAATCAAAGCTCCAGAAAAAATACAACTAAGTAATGAAGAGATAGATAAATAATCAGATTCACACTTCGAAACACTAGTTATCAGGATGCTCCAGGAACTCACTGGGTACCTCAACAGCATAAAAAAGACCCAGGCAGCAATGTAGGTCCATTATGTAAAATAAAGAAAAATATACAGAGAGATAACATTGAAGGGAAAAAAAATAAAACTCAAATGAATAGTTAGGAGAAGGACCAAAAAAAAAAAAAACAACCATTCAACCAGAACAGAATGAAGAAACAAGAATTCAAAAAATGAGGAGAGGCTTAGGAACCTCTAGAACATCTTTAAACATTCCAATATCTGAGTCATAGGGATACTAGAAGGAGAACAAGAAGAACAAGAAATTGAAAACTTATTGGAACAAATAATAAAGGAAAACTTCCCCAAACTGGCAAAGGAAATGGACTTCCAGAAAGTCCATGAAGCTCAATTCTCAGGAGAGAATTTTAAAAGCAGCAAGAGAAAAGAGGATAGTTACCTACAAAGGAGTTCCCATTAGATTATTAGTTGCTTTCTTAAAAGAAACCTTGCAGGCAAGAAGAGGCTGTGTGAAGTATTCCAAGTCATGAATGGCAAGGACCTACATCCAAGATTACTCTACCCAGCAAAGCTATCATTTATAGTGGAAGGGCAGATAAAGTGCTTCCCAGATAAGGTTAAGTTGAAGGAGTTCATCACCATGTAGCCCTTATTATATGAAATGTTAAAGGGACTTATCTAAGAAAAAGAAGATAAAAAATCTTAACAGCGAAATGACAGCAAACTCAGAGCTATTAACAACCAAACCTAAAAACAAAAACAAAAACAAAAACAAACTAAGCAAACAACTAGAACAGGAACAGAATCAAAGAAATGGAGATCACACGGAAAGTTAACAGTGTGGGAGTGGGACAGGGAGAGAGGGGGGAAAAGTACAGAGAATAAGTAGCATAGATGGTAGGTAGAAAATAGACAGGGGGAGGTTAAGAATAGTATGGGAAATGTAGAAGCCAAAGAACTTATATGTACAACCCATGGACATGAACTAAATGGTTGAAATGCAGGTATGATGGGGTGTGCAGGGTGTAAGGAAATAAAGGGGGAAAATGGTACAACTGCAATAGCATAATTGAAGGACAAATACCATATGATCTCACCTTTAACAGGAAGCTAAACAACAAAACAAACAAGCAAGCAGAAAAACAAAAAAAAACCCCAAAAACAAAGACACTGAAATAGAGAACAAGGGGATAGTGACCAGAGGGGAGAAGGAAGGGAAGTTAAGGGGAAAAAGGGGGAGGGATTTGGAGGAACAAATAGGAAGGACACAGGGACGAGAACTAAGGGGGGGGTGGAAATGGGAGGGAGGTGGGGAGCAAGGGGCGGGGGAGGCTGGGATGGGAAAAATAGACAAAAAACTGTACTTGAAAAATAACTAAATAAAATTTAAAAAAAAAAAAAAGAAAGACACAGAGATGAGGACTGGGGGGGGGGGAATGGGAGGGAGGGGGAAGACCGGGGGGGAGGTGGGATGGGAGAAATAGATTAAAAAATGTACTTGAAAAGTAACTAAATAAAATTTAATATTAAAAAATAAAAATATATATATTAAAAAATGACAAAAATAAAAACAAGAAAAATAAGTCTTTTGTGAATTGGCAAAGGTGGCTGATACTCAATGGACTGAAATACTGAGGACTGCCCAATGGATTTGTTTTGGCCCTGAGAAGTTGTAGATACCCACAGATTTCTGCCTATACAGTTAGCTCATCCACCTGTGGCTGTCCTTCTGTCATTGCATACTTAGAAATTTTTCTAAGTGGCACTTTTAATAGTAAGAATAGAAGTAGGAAAGTCATTGGAATGGTTTTTTTGGAAGTTGGATGTGGTTCAGAACCCTGTCCACAGCTTCAAAGCAAGGTGCTTGGAACTCTTGTGGTCTTGAAAAATGTGCCTGCTCTTGCCTTTGATAGACAAAGAAATTCCATCTCAGATCCTGAGGAAATTCTCATGGGAGAGGACAATGGAAGTCAGACCCATAGAGAAAAGAACATCATGACTAAGTGACCCAGGGGAGGGGATATATGTAACTGGCATAAAAATGTCCCCAAGGGCACAAAACTAGCAGAAAAAAAGTTCCTTTCTGTGTGGGCTCTTTCATGGGAATCAAATTGCTCAGAGACTAGAGAAGCCATGGAACAATTAATTTAATGAGGATCTGTGAGAATTCAAGCTCTAAGGCCCCAGAAACAGCAATTATGTCCTTTATTCCTTTCACCAACAGATCAAAGGAAGGAGGAAGTTCAACTAATGCTCGCTCCACACCCTTCCTTGTAGCTGAGTTGAATATCTACTATCCAGAGAAGAAAGTACCAAGGGAACTAGAGATTCAGCAGTGTCATCAGATCACCTGCTGTGGGAGGCAGCTGTGGAGGCAGGCAGAGCTCTCAAAGGATGAACTGTGTGATCATACAAATGGGGATAACACAATGGCAAGAATTCCTTTACTTAAAACCTTCTACACAATTCAATTCCTGTGTCTCTCTCAATTTCTCTTCCTCTCAGTTTCCTTCCTCTTTCTTCTGGAACCCAATTCTGAGGATTTCTCACCTTCCTAATGGAAATTGACCTTCTCTCAATTCCCAACATCTATCAAGAGTTTCATACCCAGCCGCTTATTAGGAGACAAAACTTTCTCTGTTCTCTTCTTTCAAAGATGTACCCATATTCTTTTCTCTACAAAAGCTTATTCAATCATTTGTTCACTCATTCATTCAAAGAAGGAACAGTCCCTTGAATTTCACATTATTAGCACTTACAAGTTCATTCATACCTCTTGTGATATTGTTACTCAATGTTTCTGTACTTTAGTTTCCACATTTATAAAATGAAGATGATAACAGTATCCTCTTCATAAGGATAATATAAAAATTAAATTAAAAGAAATAAAGAATGGGTTAGAGATAAAGAATGGGAAGTTTATTAATTGTCTGCTTGAGAAGTTGATTGTCTCTTTTACCTAGTGAGCACCTATAAATGTTATTTATCATCACTGCATTATTGTAAACACATATTCACTGTTAAGTCAAAAAAGAATGATAATGATAAAATAAGCCAAGATACATGAAATATGGTGCAAGTGCTCAACATATGGAGCCTCTCAAGAAACTAGCTAATTCAGTAAATATATCAGTTTCATTTTTGTATATTTGGAAGTTTCCAATCCCTGTTCCAAGATATTAATATTTTTGTTAATATTTGAAGTAATTGTAATCTACTTTCTAAGGGATTTAACAAGATGTGAACACCGCTGAGTTTTTTCTCTCACATCTGTTTTTTTTGTTATTGTTAATTTTTTATTTTTGAATAATTTTAGACTTACAGAAAAATGATAGAGTACAGAGAATTTCCATAGTGATGAAATGTTTTGTAACTACATTTAAACAATGGTTTAAATGCCACTGAAAATACTATATGCCACTAAATGCCACTTTTTTATTGTTGATCAAGTACATTTGTCTCCATTTTCCCTCCAACACCTCACCACCCCAGCTATCCCCACTCCCCACCCTTGATCCTGCCCCTCTTTGGTTTTGACCTTGTGTCCTTTGTACATGTTCCTGAAAACCCTTCCCCTTCTCCCTCCATTATTCCCTCCCATTTCTCCTCTGGTTAATGTCAGTTTGTTTTTAATTTCAATATTCTTGGTTTTATTTTGCTTGTTTGTTTGCTTTGTTGATTAAGTTCCACTTAGAGGTAAGATCATATGGTATTTGTCTTTTGATGCCTGGCTTATTTCATTTAGCATAATGCTCTTTGGTTCTATCCATGGTGTCCCAAATGATAGGAGCTCCTTCTTTCTTTCTGCTGCATAGTATTCCATTGTATAAATGTACCACAGATGTTTTTTTAAAATATATTTTATTGAGTATGCCATTACAGTTGTCCCATTTCCCACCTTCATTCCCCTCCTCCCTGCACACCCCTTCCCACCCACATTTCTCCTCTTAGTTTATGTCCATGTGTCATACGTTCCTTAGCTTCTACATTTTCCATACTATTCTTGCCTCCCCCTGTCTATTTTCTCTCTACTGTCTATGCTACTTATTCTCTTTACCTTTTACCTGTCTCTCCTCCTCCCACTCTCCTGTTGCTAACACTCCCAGTGATCTCCATTTCTGTGGCTCTGGTCCTGATCTAGCTGTCCACATTTGCTTTTGTTTTAGGTGTGGTTGTTAATAACTGTGAGTTTGCTGTCTTTTTACTGTTCATATGTCTTGTCTTCTTTTTTTTTAGATAAATCCCCATAATATTTTATATAATAAGGGCTTGGTGATGATGAACTACTTGAATTTGACCTTATCTGAGAAGCGCTTTATTTGCCCTTCCATTCTAAATGAAAGCTTTGCTGGATAGAGTGATCTTATATTTAAGTCCTTGTCTTTCATGACTTGGAATACTTCTTTTCAGGCCCTTCTTGCCTGTAAGGTCTCTTTTGAGCAATAAGCTGACAGTCTGATAGGATCTCCTTTGTAGGTGACTGTCCCTTATCTCTTGCTGCTTCTAGAATACTCTCCTTCATTTTAATTTTGGCTAATGTAATCATGATGTGCCTTGGTGTGTTCCTCCTTGGGTCCACCTTCTTTGGAACTCTCTGAGCTTCCTGGACTTCCTGGAAGTCTGTTTCCTTTGCCAGATTGGGGAAGTTCTCCTTCATTGTCTGTTAAAATAAGTTTTCCACTTGTTTCTCTTCCTCTTCTTTTTCTTGTACCCAATAATTCAGATGTTGGAACGTTAAAGATGTTCTGGAGGAACATGTTGCTTAGGAATAACCTCTACTCATTTTTTTGAATTCTTGTTTCTTTATTCTTTTCTGTTTGTTTCTTTCTTACTTCTGGTCCACTCCATTGATTTGAGTCCCAGTTTTCTTTCCATCACTATAGGTTTCTGTGCATTTTCCTTCATTACACTTAGTTAGCCTTCATTTTTTCATCTAATGTGTGACAAAAGTAAACCAATTCTGTGAGTATCCTGATCACCAGTGCTTTGAACTGTGCATCTGACATGTTGGCTATTTCTTGGTCACTTAAAAGTATTAGCTCTGGGGCTTTGATCTGTTCTTCTGTTTGAGCCATGTTTTTTTTTTTTTTTTTTTTTTTTTTTTTTTTTTGCCTGGTTGTGCCTGTTACATATGAGATGTGGAGCCTTAGGTGTTCACCAGGGTGGGACAACCCAGTTGCTGGGTTGTGATGCTATATGTGGGGTCAAGTTCAGAGAGGGAACAAGAGAGCTTGCTCTGTTCTCTCTTGAATTTCAGTCCCCTCTGCCACTTCCCACAAGAAAATTGGGCCCTACTGGTGCTGGTTTCAGGGGTGGTGGGCTTGTGTACATTTTAGGACCCTATGACTTTCTCCAATGACCTCTCCTGTGATGCTAGGAGTCTCCTCCAGCACTTTTTCAATCAATGCTTTTAGGCTTTATTTCCTTTTGCTGGCTCCCTGGGTTGCTTGGTCTGTCCATTTTTTTCCTAGTTTATCTGGGCACAAATGTGTAACCAAGGTCAGCCTACCACCCTGCACCCTCTGCTCATTTCCTTCTGGCACCTGGGGTCTGCTAGCCCTACACCACCTGCACTCCTGGGTTTGGCAGCTGCTGCCTTTTTCTGCTGGCATTTCTCTCCACCAGCCACCCACTTCATCCCTCTGGCCTGTCTAGATGAATGCTTGTTGGACTTCCATACATTTCAATTTTCTATCTGTTCTGGTTGTGTTTTTGTTTCTAAATCTTTGTTGTCCTTAATTTTGGTTGTGTGAGGAGGCACAGTATTTCCACCTATGCCTCCATCTTGGCAGGTAGTCCCAACTCCTCCTTTTTGAATTGTTCCTCTGCATATACCTGATCACAGTGTTGGGAAACCTGCTCATCACAGTGGCCGTCAGCTCAGACTCCCACCTCCACATGCCCATGTACTTCTTCCTCTCTAACCTGCCCTTGGTAGACATCTGTTTTATTTCCACCACCATCTCAAAGATGCTGCTGAACATCCAGACAGAGAACAAAGCCATCACCTATGCAGGCTGCATCACCCAGATGTATTACTTTCTATGCTTTGCAGGATTGGATGACTTTCTCCTGACTGTGATGGCCTATGACTGGTTTCTGGCCAACTGTCACCCTCTGCACTACACAGTCATCATGACCCCTCAGCTCTCAAACTCTGGTTCTGGTGTCCTGGGTCATAAGTGCCCTGAATTCCTTGCTACAATGCTTGATGGTGTTGCGATTGTCCTTCTGTCCAGGCTTGGGTATCCCTCACTTTTTTTGTGAAATCAAACAGTCCAACTAGCCTGTTCTGACACCTTTATTAATGACATAGTGGTCTATTTTTCAACTGGGCTGCTAGGTGGTGATGCCCTGGCTGGAATCCTTTACTCTTACTCTAAGGTAGTGTCCTCTATACAAGCAATCCCATCAGTGCAGGGGAAGTGTAAAGCATTTTCTGCCTGTGCATCTCACCTCTCAGTTTGTCTCCTTATTTTATGGTACAAGCCTAAGAGTGTGTCTCAGCTCTGCTGGTACTCACAGCCCACATTTAAGTGTAAGAGCCTCAGTGATGTATGGTACTGTCATACCCATACTGAACCCCTTCATCTGCAGTTTCAGGAATAAAGACATAAAGGGGGCTCTGAGAAGACTATTTCAGGTGGCAGCTATAAAAGGACCATTTGTCCTAGGGCTGAAGAAATGCACATGATTATAGGGCTCAAAGCCACAGAGCCAGATATTATGACTCAGATCAGACTGTGGAAGGAGAAATTACTCTGCTTCTTTCCTCAGTTTTTTCTGTGATTTTAACTTCTCTATAATATTTAAATGAATCACTGTTAACTTTTCAGCTTCATAATATGTAGCAACTTTTTCTTTGTCAGTTTTCTCCTCTCCCAAATTGATTCCCAGCCTTGGATAAAATATTTGGATGCTCCCATTTATCTTATGGAGACTACATGGATTTCTTTAGACCAATTTCTTTTGAAATGAAATACAGCATACTGAATAATTTTTGTCTTGTTTCACTAAAAGAAACATCTTAAGTTGTATTTCTCTTATGGAATTACACTGAACTTGGTAACCAAAGCCATTTATATCATTCCATAGGAGAGGAAACTAGATCACAGTTTAACACTTGTCCGTCATTTCTTCATACCTCACTACCGTAACGGCTCTTTCTGAAAATGTAGATTTCAACATATAGTGTGTTTAGTAACAGGCCATTGGCTTGCCTTTCCTCATCAGGATCCTGATTCTTATTGAGCTTGGTGTCCACATTCTTACCATAGTCACAGGCAAAACTGACCATCAAATCATGTCTCCAATTCTAATTGACGTGGAAACACAAATTTCATAACATAGTTTGACATAATATGCGCTTAGAGTCAAAGACGACCTTAAGTGTGAGGAAGCAAAATTTTAAGTCATACGTTTATTACTATGTAAACTATTTTTATGACATATGTTTACTTATCGATATAAGATCTGTGTCTGTGTGTAAAGGAATTTATGATTGGGGTGAAGTATTGCTTGGCGTAATTATGATTTCTATCAAATTGTCTTCCTGCCTCCACTTGAAAACTTTCATTGCTGCCTAAAAATATGATTCCCTCTTTGTTCTAAATGAAGCATTTCTCCCTACTGTAAATATTGTGTAACCACTGAGGGGTATGGAAAGAACTACATCAGTCTCATGCAGTGTATATATTATATGTGTGATCTATATATATGTCATATATGCACATAAACGACCAAACAATGACTCACCAGAGACCTTGAATTCCTGTCTAGTTCTGTGATTGAGAGTTGTAAGTGCTGCACAAACACACGTTCTTTCAACCTCCTCTGCTTTAATGGATTCACTTTTTAATGCAGTTATCTGTAATAAACTTCAAAAACAGAATAATCATGAACTATAAGGAACTGGTTTGCTTGACATTGGCAAATGTAGCACAGCCCTATGGGAAAACTGACAGGCATGAGTCAGCACACAGGATCCAAACCCACGGATTGACTTTCCTCTGGGAAAACAGGCCTGAATTATACCTGGGCTGCTCTGAGGCTTGCTCTTGCTAAAAATCCCTCACCCTGAGTTGAAGTAGCAAATGTTTACTGCATATCTTTAAAGTAACTTCCTAAAGTCTGTGCTAGTTCTCCCAAGGACAGAGTGTAACCAGACCAATTACTCTTATCATTCCCTTGCATTTGCAACATTTTTTACTTGTTAATCTGTGAGAAGCACTCAGTAACATCATTTTCTTTATTATCTGGAAAAAGTAATCACCTAAAGCAAGCCTGAGCATAATGAATAAAAACCTTTGATGTATGCTATTAGAAAGCAATAAAGACCTGTCTGGCAAGGGTCAAGGCACTTTCTCTGTCAGAGAGTGGCTGTACTGTCCTTTTTTCTCTGCAGAACTTCTGTAGTCTGTGTGAATTTGTTTGTTGCATCCACAATGTATGGACCCTGCTGGACAGAGTCCCCATCAATGAACACTATTTACAAATATTAGAACAAAGGCCTGCAATGACAAGCAATGGGTTACAATAATTTTCTTCCCTTCTGTTCATTTTCAATATTGTTGTCAGTGGGCTGTTGCTGCAGACCAAGTGATCCTAGAGCAAATGGTTGCATTTATTGATGCAAATGGTTGCATTAATATGATGCATTTATTACCAGTGGGATTACATGGTGGGAAGTTGATCTGAGTTCTGACTGTCTCCTCACAGGTCTGTAGTCAGCTGTCGGTCTCTCTATTGTGTCTCTAAGGCTCATCCATGATGCTGTGTGTCGCTGTAGTGCTCTTCTCTGCTGAACCAAGTCATGTCAGTTTATTCCCTTTACATAAGAAGATGAATATTTAATTTATGGCAAAATGAATGTATTAAGTAACAGTTGCTTTATTTTTAAAAACTGTTTTTATTTTTAAATTCTTCTATTACAACTATTTCAATATTCTGCCATTGCTCTCTCCTGCCCTGCCCACTCCCAGATTCCACAGTCAATCACCACCCTGGTGTCCATGTGCCTGGGTCATTTATACCTTTTCCTTGACTAGACCCTTTCTCTTCTTTCCCCTCATTACCCCTCTCTCCTACCCTCTGTAGACATTGTCAAACTGCTCCTTGTTTCCATGCCTCTGGTTCTATTGTTCTCCCTTTTTATTTTGTTCATTAGTTTCCTCTTGTAGGTGAGATCATATGGTATTTGTCTTTTGCCACTTGGCTTATTTCACTTAGCACAATATTCTCCAGTTCTATACATGCTGTTGTGAAGAGTAGGAGTTCCTTATTTTTTATTCTGCATAGTATTCCATTGTGTAAGTGTACCATGGTGTTTTGATCCACTCATTTACTGATGAGCACATAGGTTGCTTCCAGTACTTAGTTATTGTAAATAGTCTTGCTATGAACACAGAGGTGCTTACGTTGTTTTGGATTTGTGTTTCAGGATTCTTAGGGTATAACCCTAGCAGCAGAATTACCAGGTCAAAAGGCAGTTCCATTTTTAGGTTTCTGAGGAAATTCCATACTGTTTTCCAGAGTGGCTGCACCAGTGTGCATTCCAACCAACAGTGCACTAGGGTTCCCCTTTCTCCACATCATTGCCAACACTTGTTTGTTGATTTATTAATGATGGCCATTCTGATTGGTGTAAGGTGTTGTCTCAAAATAGATAAAATGCTTAAACATAAGCTGTGACACCATAAAAGTCCTAGAAAAAACATAAACAGTAAATTTTCATATATCCCACTCAGCAATATTTTCACCAATATGTATCCTCTAGGCAAGAGAAATAAAGGAAATAATAAACGAATGGGACTACATGAAATTAAAAAGCTTATGCCTGGCTAAAAGAAACATCAGAATGAAAAGTAACTAAATGTGTGGGAAAACATATTTGCCAATGTTACCTCAGATAAGCATTTGATCTCCAAAATGTATAAAGAACTAATATAACTCAACACCAGGAAGACAAAAATCCAGTTAAGAAATGGGCAAAGGACCTGAACAGGTACTTCTCCAAGGAGGATATACAGAGGGCTCAAAGAATATAAAAGGATGGTTAGCATCACTAGCAATCAGAGAGATACTAATTGCTTTATTTTAAGTCCTATACTCATATATTACATTTTCTGTCTTTTTGGTTAGAAGAGATTCTCCTGGCACTTCTGGGGGTGACTTGGCTACATGTGCTCTAGATGTGACCCTGAGCCACTCACTAGTAGAAAATATTACTTCTTAATTACTTCTTTGGAACATAATTACAAAATTATACTGCAAATACAACATGATGAATTAAAGAAGCCACATAAAAATTAAGAATTTATACTACATGATGTAATTTGCATATAATTTGAAAAGGTGTACAGTTTTAACTCCTTTGTTATGTTATCATTAAAAATGTAATCACCCTAAAACTGTTTCTTTATTTCAGAAGGTAATGAGATAATGAATTCTAATTAGAGACAAATACTGTGCATAATAAATTAAATGTGTTGCACTACTCTGTTGAGTTCAAAGACAATGTTCAAGGTTAGGAGTGTTTGTCTGTATGCACTTGTACACTCTTTTCTATCAAATAAGCACGTTCACACACATATAGGTACATGCACACAAACTTATTTATAATTCCATATATTTTTTCTTTTTTTTATTGATTATGCTGTTACAGTTGTTCTATTCCCCCTTTATTCCCCTCCACCCTACCCCCCCATCCCCACCATCACCCCCCCTTTAGTTTATGACCATGTGTCTCAAGTCCTTTAGATTCTATATTTCCCATGCTATTCTTGCCCCCACCATCTATTTTCTATCTACTGTCTATGCTACTTATTTTCTGTAACTTCTCCCCCCTTCTCCTCCTCCCACTCCCCTGTTGCTAACCCTCCTTGAGATCTTCATTTCTATGTTTCCACTCCTGATCTAGCTGTCCTTTTAGTTTGCTTTCGTTTTAGGTGTGGTTGTTAATAACTGTGAGTTTGCTGTCCTTTCACTGTTCATGTTTCTTTAACTTCTTTTTCTTAGATAAGTCCCTTTAACATTTCATATAATAAGGGCTTGGTGATGATGAACTCCTTGAATTTGATCTTATCTGAGAAGCACCTTATCTGTCCTTCCATTTTAAATGAAAGTTTTGCTGGATAGAGCAATCTTGGTTGTAGGTCTTTAGATTTCATGACTTGGAATATTTCTTTCCAGCCCCTTCTTGCCTGTAAGGTCTCTTTTGAGAAATCAGCTGACAGTCTGATGGGGACTCCTTTGTAGGTGACTGTCCCCTTAGCTCTTGCTGCTTCTAGGATTCTCTCCTTCATTTTAATCTTGGCTAATGTAATGATGATGTGCTTTGGTGTGTTCCTTCTTGGGTCCAACTTCTTTGGTACTCTCTGAGCTTCCTGGATTTCCTGGAAGTCTATTTCCTTTGCCAGATTGGGGAAATTCTCCTTTATTATTTGTTCAAATAAGTTTTCCACT
The DNA here is from genome assembly GCF_021234435.1 of Artibeus jamaicensis. Taxonomy (NCBI): domain Eukaryota; kingdom Metazoa; phylum Chordata; class Mammalia; order Chiroptera; family Phyllostomidae; genus Artibeus; species Artibeus jamaicensis. The sequence goes on along the minus strand of NW_026521854.1, from coordinate 9,553,708 downwards.
GGTGGCTGTGCCTTTCCCCCTTCTGGTACCCCCTATAATTCGGATGTTGGAGCGTTTAAAGATGTCCTGGAGGTTCCTAAGACTCTCCTCATTTCTTTAAATTCTTGCTTCTTGACTCTTTTCTGTTTGGCCATTATTTGCTTTCTTCTGGTCCACTCCATTGATTTGAGTCCCAGTTTCCTTTTCATTGCTATTGGTGTCCTGTGCAATTCCATTCATTTCAATTAGTTTCGCCTTCATATATTTGTCTAATTTGTGGGTATAATCAACCAGTTCTGTGAGGATCCTGATCACCAATGTTTTAAACTGTGCGTCTGTGAGTTTTGCTATTTCTTCATCGCTTAGATCTATTGGCTCTGGGGCTCTGAGATCCTCCTGCGCCATTCTTGGTCTGTTCGGGCCCTTTAAGTGTGAGAAGCGGCGCCTTGGATTCCCAGGTCGCTGGGTTGTGACGCTGTATGTGGGGGCGTGGTCAGAGCAGGGAAATGGCGACCCCGTCTGCTGCTTCTCACAGCTGGGTGCGGAGGAGCAGTGCCTTAGGTGGTTCACCTGGGCTGGGCCACTCAGAGTCGCTGGGTTATGATGCTGTATGTGGAGGTGGGGTCAGAGCAGGGAAATGGCGGCGCCCTCCACCACCGCCCACCGTGGGGACCTGCCGGCCCGGTCCAACCGCCCACTCCCTTGCCCGTCCACCCTCGCACAAATGCGCGACCTCAGTCAACACGCAGCCCCGGGCCCGGCTGTCTCCCCCGCAGTTGCTCGCCTGGTTGCTCGCTGGGTCGCTCACTAGGTCTGACCCTGCGCCTGGATTCCGCGGGCCTGAGTGTGTCCGGCCGAGTCCTCCTGTGCAACCCTGCTCCGCCAGCCGCTGGTTTCGCCCTTACCGGTCAGGCTGAAGAATTTGTTGTTAACGGACTTCCGAAAAGTTCAATTTTCCGTGTTCTGGCTGTGTTTTCTGTTGCTAATATTTAGTTTTCTCTAATCTTGGTTGTGTGAGAAGGCACGGCACATCCACCTATGCCTCCATCTTGGCGGAAGTCCTATAATTCCATATATTATGATGAAAGAAATTCTGAGAGAAATTTGGAGAATATAGAATAAGGAAAAATATGAATTAACATGAAATGGAAAAAAATAGAAATTTTCACACAAAGATTTTAAGTAAAATGTGACCTTAATCTTAATGAATAACTTTTTGTATCTTAAAGCTTCAAAGGCTTCAAGGTCAGACCACATTTACATTTATGCAATGGGAAATTCTTTGTAACACCTATGGGGCCAAATAGCTCTAAATTAGCTGTAATTTGTTTCTATTTAATGTAGGATTTCAACACAAAATACCTTTGCCTAAAGGGAAATAACTGAGTGATTGGGAAGCTTCAACTCAGTTCCTTGAACAATATTTTATTGAATTGATGTCTATATTGGTTTCCCATTCCTGTTTTTATAAATTACATAAGTGGCTTAAAACAGCCAACTTTCTATCCTACAGTTTTAGTGTTCAGATGCCTTAAGTGGGTCTTAAAGGACTTAACTCAAAATGTCTGCAGGGTTTGGATTTTTCTGGGTGATCCAGAGGAGAATGCAATGTTTTCTATTTCCTATTCTAGCTTCCAGGGCCCCCTGCACTCCATGGCCTATGGCTTGTTCTTGAACCTCAATGCCAGCAACAGAGCATCTACAAATGTCTCTCTGACACCAATTCTTCCACTCTCTTCTACAATTAGAGGACCATTGTGATGACATTTCACCAACCAGGACAATCTGAGCCAGTCTCCTTATCATATGACAAATGACTAATAACTTTATTTTATCTCTTATCATAGTTAACCTGCTGGATGAACTAACATATTCCAAAGTTCTCTGAATTAGGGTGTTGACATCATTTGAGGCCCATATTCTGTCTACTACAAAGTCTTTCCCAGGTACAAATTATTACCTGTCTCTCTGGAGCTCTAATGTAAAAGAATCAAACTCAGATTTATCCTCCTCCATGGAATGAGTGGAAAATTTGTCTTTCAAGATTACATACATAGAAGATTTCTGGTGCAGAAGACCTAAGTTACCCACACTTAACTCTAAGATAGGGTCATAGCCAGCTACTCAAACTGTGGTCCTCAGAACAAGAAGACCTGCAGCTTCAACATCACCTGGGAGTTTGTCAGAAATGCAGTCTCTGGGATCACTGGAGACCAGAATTTGCATTTGAACTCCAAAGTGTAGTGAGTTGTATGCACAATGAAGTGGACAAGAACTGGTCTACAATAGGTGTTTTCACCTTGTCACTGTTGACACTTGGGGCTGGGTAATTCTGTGTTGGGTGCTATCCTGTACACTGCAGGTGTTTAGCAGCTAACCTTCAGAAATTTCAAACATCCACAGGGCTAAGTCATCTCTATTTGAGAACCATTGGTCCAGAATCTACAAACTGGAAGTGTCCTGACTGATTGCAATGAAAACTCTGTCCCTTCCTTGATTTATACCTTTTAGCACAACAATAAATCCCTCTGTGCCCTTTTTCTGCATTGGAGAACGTAGTCCCTCAATGCACTACCTCATAAAATGCATTTCTGTAAAACATACATTTGACAATTGTCACAAAGCGCTTAGCTGAGCTATGGTGCCTAAAATCTAATGGGGGAAAAGGGTAAAGAGTTTATAGGTATAATTATAGAGGATATACGGACAATAACAAGGCAGGTGGAAATGAGGGAGGGATGCAGTGAGGATTAGGGTTGTGGGGAGGGGTGGGGAGAAAAGGCAGAAAACTGTATTGGAGAACAATAAAATTTTTTTAAATAAATAAATGTATCTCTTATATTTAATAAACATTTTACAATGAGGGACCAAATGGTAGCTATTAACTTGTGATATAACTCTGAAATTTCTAATTGGTTTTTAAAGTATCAATATAATCAATAAAATTTATTGATTATGCTATTACAGTTGTCCCACTTTTTTCTCCCCTTTATTCCCCTTTGCTCTGCACCACCCCTCCCACAAGCATCCCTCTTTTAGTTCATATCCTGGTGCCATACATATAAGCTCTTTGGCTTCTCCATTTCCCATACTATCCTTAACCTTCCTCTGTCTATTTTGCACTTCTTACATTTACTTTGTACATTTATGTTTTTTATTCCCTGTATTTTCCCCCATTCTCTCCTCTCCCCCACCCACTTATAACCCTCCACGTGATCTCCATTTCTCTGATTCTCTTGCTGTTGTTTCCTTAGTTCATTTTTGTTTTGTGTTTTTTAGGTTCAGTTGTTGATAGCTCTAAGGTTTTTTTTTGTTTGTTTTACTGTTCATCGTTTTTATCTTTTTCTTTTTCTTAGATAAGTCTCTTTAACATTCATATAATAAGGGCTTGGTGATGATGAACTCCTTGAATGTGATCTTATCTGGGAAGCACTTATATGCCCTTCCATTCTAAATAATATCTTTGCTGGATAGAGTAATCTTGGATGTAGTTTCTTTCCTTTCATGACTTAAAATACTTCTTTCCAGCCCCTTCTTGCCCTTAAATTATTTTTTGAGAAATAAGTTGATAGTCATTTTTTAATTGTTGTTCAAGTACAATTGTCTTCATTTTCACCCCCCCATTATTCCTTATTATCCCTCTCCCCCATCCTCTCTGCATACTGTCAGTTTGTTGTCTTTTTCAATGTATTGAAATTTGTATTTTGCTTGGATTCTAATCAACAAAGCTGATAGTCTATGGAAACTCTTTTGTTGGTAACCGTCTTCTTTTCTCTTGTTGCTTTTAAGATTTATTCTTATCATTATCTTTTTAAAGAAACAAAATCTCCTGTCCTTCCTGACAGCATGGATGAACTGCAGAGCATTATGCAAAGTGAAATAAGCCAGGTGGTGAGGGACAAATACCACATTATCTCACCTACAATTGGAACCTAATGAACAAAATCAACAAGCAAGCAAAATATAACCAGAATCATTCAATTAAAAAAGAAACTGACAACAACCTAGGGAGGGGAGAGAGGGATGATAGGGGAAATAAGGGGAAGATCCATCAAGGAAGGACACATGGACAAAATCAAAGGAGGTAGGTTCAAAGGTAGAAGGCAGGGATGAGTAGAGTGGGGGGTGGTGGTGGGGCGAAATGGAGACAATTGTACTTTAACAACAATAAAAAAATAAAAAAATAAGTGAAAAAAAAAACCCAGATTCTCTCATCTTTAATCTTGGGTAATGTAATTATGATGTGTCTTGGTGTGTGCTTCCTTGGATCCAACTTCTTTGGGACTCTCTGATCTTCCTGGACTTCCTCAAATTCTATTTCCTTTGCCAGATTGGAGAAGTTCTCCTTCAATATTTTTCAAGTAATTTTTCAATTTCTTGCTCTTCCTCTTCTTTTTCTGACACACTTATTATTCACATATTGGAACATTTAAAGTTGTCCTGGAGGTTCCTAAGCCTCTCCTTATGTTGTTGAATACTTGTTTCTTCATTCTGTTCTGGTTGAATGTTTATTTCTTCCTTCTGCTCCAAATTATTGATTTGAGTCCTGGTTTTCTTCCCTTTACTTTTAGTTCCCTCTATATTTTTCTTTATTTCACTTTTCATAACCTTCACTGTTTCCTCTGTTATGCAACCATACTCAATCATTTCTGTGAGCATCTTAATTACCAGTGTTTTGAACTGTGCATCTGACAGGTTAGTTATATCTTCATCACTTAGTTGTATTTTGGGGGCTTTGATCTGGTCTTTCATTTGGGCCATATATTTTTTTTCGTCTCTGTGCGACTGTTATATTAAGTGGTGGAGCCTAATTTGTTAGCCAGGGTGGGGCAAAAACACTTTACTGTGCTGTGGTGCTGTCTGTGGGGAGGCGTTGAAAGAGAACAATGCTGTTTGCTCAGCACTGGGCTGAATTTCAGTTGCTTACTCTACTACCCACGAGCAAATTTGGCCTTTCTGGTTCTGATTCCCAGATGGGTGGGTTTGTTTTAGGACTCTGTGGGTCTCCCCCATGAATACTCCTGTGAGTCTGGGAGTTTATTCCCCCACCACAACCCCCACAGAATTTTACAGTCAGGGATTTGGAAGCTTTATTTCCTCATGCTGGAACCCTGGGTTGCACAGTCCATCTTACTTCTCAGTGTTCCTCCCAGTTTATCTACATGCAAATATAGGACCACCTGGTCTCACAGCAGCTGCCTTGTGTGCATCCTCTCTGTCACAGCTGCTCTTCTCCACCACTCCTACCAGTCTTGATGTATGTTTCTTCTTTAACTCTTTAATTGTGAAACTTCCATACAGTTTGATTTTATGGCAGTTTTGGTTATTTTAAAAATTTGTTATTGTCACTTCTGGTCAAGAGGGAGGCATTGGTTGAGACATTGTGCCTCCTCGCACAACCAAATTTAAGAACAACAAAAAATTAGAAACAAAAACAGAACCAGAACAGACAGAAAATTGAACTGTACTGAAGTCTGACAACAACAAACTATTTATCCAGATCAGTAAAAGTGGCAGAGTTGGCAGCCAGTGTAGAGGGGTCCCTACAGAAAGAGGCAGCAGTTAGCAGAACCAGGTGTGGGAAGGAATTGAGCAGACACAGTGAGAAGTGCAAGAAGGTTGGCTGACAGTGGTCACACATTCACATGCAGATAAACTAAGCAAAAAATGGGCAGTGAGACAGTCAAGCAACCCAGGGCCCAAGCAACAGAAAATAAAACCTAAAAGCACTGATTGAAATAAATGTTGAAAGTGGAGGTGCCAGGAGAGGCTCTGAGTCTCAAAGGAGAGCTTGTTGGAGAGACCCACAAGGTCCTAGAACATACAAAAGTCCACCCACCCTGGAACCAGCACCAGAAGAGCCCAATTTGCTTGTGAATAGCAGCAGAGGGGACCAAAGTCCAAGAGAGTATGGAACAAACACTATTGCTTGCTCTCTGAACCGGACCCCACATACAGTGTCACAACCCAGTGACTTGAGTTGCCCTGCCCTGGTGAACACCTAAGGCTCCACCATTCATATGTAACAGGTGCAATCTGACCAAAAAATTCCTCAAACAGAAGTACAAATCAAAGGCCCAGAGCCAATACTTTTAAGTGACCAAGAGATAGCCAACATATCAGATGCATAGTTCAAAACATTAATGATCAGGATGCTCACAGAACTGGTTGGTTTTGGTCACAAATTAGATGAACAAATGAAGGCTACACTAAGTGAAATGAAGGAAAATGCACAGGGAACCAATAGTGATGAAAAGAAAACTGGGACTCAAATCAATGGAGTGGACCACAAGGAAGAAAGAAATAACCAAACAGAAAAGAATGGAGAAACAAGAATTTAAAAAAAATGAGGAGAGGCTTATGAAACTCCAGGTCATCTTTAAACATTCTAACATCCAAATTATAGGAGTACCAGAAGGGGAAGAGAAGAGCAACAAATGGAAAACTTATTTGAACAAATAATAAAGGAGAACTTTCCCAATCTGTCAAAAGAAATAGACTTCCAGGAAGTCCAGGAAGCTCAGAGAGTCCCAGATAAGTTTGACCCAAGGAGGAACATACCAAGGCACATCATAATTACATTACCCAAGATTAAAATGAAGGAGAGTATTCTAGAAGCAGCAAGAGATAAGGGGACAGTCACCTACAAAGGAGATCCCATCAGACTGTCAGCTGATTGCTCAAAAGAGACCTCACAGGCAAGAAGGGGCTGGAAAGAAGTATTCCACGTCATAAAAGGCAAGGACCTGCAACCAAGATTCCTCTATCCAGCAAAGGTTTCATTTAGAATGAAAGGGCAGCTAAAGTGCTTCTCAAATAAGGTCAAGTTCAAGGAGTTCATCATCACCAAGCCCTTATTATATGAAATGTTAAAGGGACTTATCTAATAAAAAGAACATAAAAATATAAACAGTGAAAGAACAGCAAACTCACAGTTATTAACAACCATACCTAAAACCAAAGCAATCTAAGTGGACACCTAAAAACAGGAGTGGAGCCATAGAAATGGAGATCACATGGAGTGTTAGCAAAGGAGAGTGGGAGGAGGAGTGGGGGGAGAAGGTACAGAGAATGAATAGCATAGATGGTGGGGAGAAAATAGACAGGGAGAGGGCAAGAGTAGTGTGAAAAATATAGAAGCTAAAGAACTTATGACACATGGACATGAACTAAAGGGCAGAAAAATGAGTGGGAAGAAGTGTGCAGGGTGGAGGGGAATAAGGGGGGAATGGGACAATGGTAATGGCATAATCAATAAAAGATATTTAAAACATTTGTTATTGTCCTTTCAATTTTGTGAGGGAGCAAAGTGTACGTACCTACACCTTCATCTTGGTTCACAGTCTAAATGCCTAATTGTCTTGGCTAACGAATCATGATGCCAAGGAGCACAGTGCTCAGGGTTTTATACTAAAGGAAAACATAGATTCCCTTTCTTAGAGAGGAAAATAGTAAGTGTCTAGGGATATCAGGGGTATGTCCCACTATAAATCAATTCTTTGAAGATTCAAAGACAAGTCAGCCAAATTTCTCAGTATAAGACTTTCTGTTTTTCAGTTACAGTTTACTTTTAATATTTTTTGCATTGGTTTAAGGTATACAGCACAGTGATTAGTCAGTCAAACACTTCACATACTGCCTTTGCCCCTCCTACCTGCTCTGATATTTCCAGTACACAACTGGCCTAACACATAGTTATTACAATATTCCAAACTATGTTTCTTATGCTCTGCTTTACATCCCTGAGACTATTCTCTGACTGCCAATTTGTACTTCTAACTCTCTTTACCTTTTTCTCCCAGTCCCTCAACCCACTTCCCCCCCTGGCAAGCAAAGTCCACTCTCTGTGTCTATGAGACTGTGCCCGTTTTGTTTGTCCATTTATTTTGTTCTTTAGATTCCACATATAAGTAAAATCACATGGTATTTGTCTTTTTCTGACTGGCTTATTTCACTGACCACAATATGATCCAGGTCCACCCATTTAGAAACTTTAACACAGAGTTGGGATGAGATGCTGGGTGGTGTAGACAGACGTCAGAAAGCAGGGCAGTTAATGGAAAAGGACTCATCAAAACTGTACTCAGATGGTTTATTACAGTCTCCTAGGAACAGAGGATCAGCAGGGAAACTGTTCATTCTGTCCAGACCAGTGTCCCCAAGAGAAATTCTGTGCTTAGAGGTTAGAGTGCTGAGAAATAAATGTGCCTAATGAGTAGACCTGGAGATCTCTAAGTAGCCCCTGTACTGCAGCATCTCAGCATGTGCAACCTTCGGATGGAGAAAGGTGGCTGTTGCTCTTGGCTGAATCTGGGAGGGAGACTAATGCTTGACCACTCCTTGCTGTCTTGTTTGGGACAGAGTTTCGGTCTCCATCATCAACCACACAGGGAAGATTTTGGACTCCTGCAGGGAAATCTTCTTGTCAGAGTTCCCATGCAGGTGAGACTGAGAGCCCAGTAGACATGGCAGGAGAGGATCAGAGAGACTCGGAACCAAGAACTTGTGCCTGAAATCACCTGAGAACCATTCCAACATAGCCCAGATAGATACCAGTGATCATAGTGGTTGCTGGCTGGATTTACTAATAAATGAATGTTAATTCATGATGTGGAAAGGAAAGCAAACATCATACTCAGAAATGCAGGTGTCATTGTTGACAACTAAGTGATTTTACTTGAAGAAATATTAAGAGAGGGAATCGGAGGTAAGGTCATTTTAGTAGAAGTGGAACAAAATTTCAATAAAAAGGAATAGACAGATTGTTAGCTGTGGAGGAATACACAGTGTTATGTGAAGGCATTTACACATTTTATGATGGGGCCTATTAGACTATGTCTCCCTACGGATGAGAAAGACATTGGTTAATAAAAATATATAGGTTTCAAGTATAGAATTCTATAATACATCATCTGTAAATTGTATCATGTGTTCACCATCCAGAGACACATCTCCTTGCATTGCCAAACTAAATGAATTTATTTACATGAACAACTTTTATTGAGATATGTGTGGAAGGACAAACTTTCTTCCACCCTTAAGGTTCTTCTGGTTGGTGTAAAAATCAAATACACATGAGACAGTGTAGCAAGACAAAATAACCAAATTTAATACATACATATGTACGGGAACCTTAGAAACATGAGAAAGTCAGAGATACCACATACAGGAGAGGTTCAGAGATAGAAGTGGGGGTTGAGGAATATAAGGCATTGTGAGCTAGGGATGATGTAGTGCACCTCAGGAACTTTGAAGGGTCCTTGCAGGAAACGTTTGCCCCACCATATAGGTGGTTCAAGAAGTTTGTTGCTGATAATCTCTTGTGGGCAACAGCTCTAATTTGAATTCTTTCAGGCAGTAAGGGTCAGGGGGCAGAAGTTTCTCCTGAGCCTGTGGCTAATGCTGCCTTTAGCACAAAATAATTGACATACCACAGAGGCACCTCTTGGGGTGACTCATTCTCTGCCCACAGATGTAACCGACATACTATGCACTTCATTAAAGTGTGCACTTCAGTGTTTTCAGCCTATTTGAATGCATGTGTAATCAACACCACAGTCAACTTTTGAACATTTTTGTCACTTAAAACAAACAAACAAACAAACCTTCTACCCTTTTGCTGTAACTCCCAACTTCCCATCTTTCTCCCTGCCCTAGGCAACCCTGAATTTACATTCTGCCTCTATAGGTTTCCATATTCAGGGCATCATAGGAAAGGAATTATATTACCTATGATCTTTTTAATAGACTTTATTGACAGCATAATTTTTCAAAAGTCATCCATGTTATAGCATGTACCAATACTTCATTTATTATTTATGGCCCAATAATATTCTACTGGATGGATGAAACACATGTTATTTATCTATGTTTACTATGAATAATGTTGCTATAAACATGTACAAATTTTGTTTGAACATGTGTTTTTATTTTTCTTAGGCATGTAAATGGGAAAGTAGTTGAGAAATCACATGGCAACTCTAAATTTATTTATTTATTTATTTGAGAGAGAGAGAGAGAGAGCAACATCGATTTGTCATTCCACTTATTTGTGCATTTATTGGTTGATTCTTGTCTGTGCCCTGACTGGGGATTGAACTGCAACCTTGGTGTTACAGGACACTGGTTTAACCAAATGAGCTATGTTGCCCAGGCCAAGTTTAATCTTTCAGAAAGTTTCAGGTGATTTTCCATAGTGGCTACACCATTTTATATTGTACCACTCATGTATGAGGGTTCAAACATCTCCATATGTCCTGACAAAATATGTTATCATTTAACTATTGAAAAAGATTTTATTTATTTATTTTTAGACAGAAGGGAAAAGAAAGAGAAATAGAGGAAGAGAAACATCAATGTGTGGTTACCTCTTACACAGCCCTCACTGGGGACATGGCCCGCAACCCAGGAATATGCCCTGACTGGGAATCGAACTGGCAACGATCCTGTTCACACGCCAGCACTCAATCCACTGAGCCACACCAGCCAGGGCTATTTCACTTTTTGATTTTAGCTGTCCTAGTGGTTGTGAAGTGATATCTTATTGGGGTTTTAATTGATGACTTCATTTCACTTTAGCATTTTATTGATAATTAATGATGTCCAGCCTTTTTTTCATGTGCTTTTGAGCATTTCTTTATTTTCTATAATCCTTTGCTATTGAAAAAAATTTTAAAGATTTTATTCATTTATTTTTAGAGACAGGGGAAGGGAGGGAGACAGAGAGGGAGAGAAACATCGATGTGTGAGAAAAATATTGTTTAATTGCCTCTCAAATGCCTGCAACCCAGGCATGTGTCCTGACCTGGCATTGAACTAGTGAACTTTCAGTCTGTGGGATGATGCCCAGTGCACTGAGCCAAACCAGCCCTTGTCATTTGAAAATTGAGTCATTTAACTTTCTATAATTAGTTATAAGAAGGCTTTAGATATTTTTGATACAAGTTCCTTATTAGATAGATATATTTGCAGATTATTCCATTCCGTGGGTTGTGTTTTCACTCTCTTGCTTTAAAATGCTTACTGTTAATTGTGGTACTATATATATATATATATCATAAAATTTAAATTTTCAGCATTTTTAGGTGTGTTGTTCAGTAGGGAGAAGGATGCTGACATTGTAAAACCAATTTTCAGAACTACTTTCATCTTGCAAAAGTGACACTCTATTTCTTTAGACACAATTGCTCATTCTCCTGTTCATCTCAGCTCCTGGCAACAGCCATTCTATTTTTGTAATACTACAGTGTTTGGCTTTTTTGATAGGCTGATTAATGATGTCCTTAAAGTTCTTCCAGATTGTAACTTGTGTCAGGATTGGCTTTCTTTTTAAAGCTGAAGGGTAATTTGTTGGATGGATATGCTAATTTTTGGATCCATTTGTATGTTGATGAACCCTTGGGTTTTGCCTATTGTGAATAATGCTAGTATGAGCAGGGGGAGACATATATCTGTTTGAGTCCTGGTTTTCAGTTCTTTTGGGTTTTTACCCAGAAATAAAACTGCTAGATCAGATGGTAACTCAGTTTTTAAGTTTTCAGTGAACTGTTGTTTTCATATTTTTTTTACTGGCAAATGATTTTTATATTTCCACAATAGTACACACGAGTTTCAACTTCTGAGTTGAAATTCATAAATTCAGAAAGTGTTTTCACTTTCTGAATGGTTTCCTTTGAAGCACAAAAGTCACTAATTTTTTGAACTCTAAATTAACAGTTTACTTCTGTTATTGCCCTTTCTGTCATATTTAACATTTTGCCAAATTCAAGGTCAGGATTTTTTTTGCTGTTTTATTTAAGTTTGCTGCAGTTTTGTTTGATATTTTAGGTCTTTGATTCTTTTGAGTAACTTATAGTATGTGGCGTGAATTACACAGCACAACCTTTTCTTCTTTTCTTTTACATATGGTTGTTCTGTTGGCCCAGCACCAATTTATGAAAAAAAGTTTTGAAAAAATATTTTTTCTGCATTCTTGCTAACTTTTTCAAATATCAAATATGGTTGACCATGGATGTAGGGGTTTACTTCTCAAATATCAATCTATTCTATAGATCTGTATGATTGTCCTTGTTTTTAGTACCACACTATCTTGATTCCCTTTGGTTTGTACAGTGTTTGTTTGTTTTTTGGTACAAAGTTTTGAGATCAAGAAATGTTAGGCTTACTACTTTGTATTTTTTTCAAGAATTGGGTTGGTGGTTCTGGTTCATTTGAAATTCCACATAAATTTATGAAACAACTTTCCAATTTCTATAAAGATTACAACTGGGGCATTTCAACAGTGTTAAGTCTTCTGATCTATAACATGGGATGCATTCCTATTTATTCATACATTTAGTAATTTCTTTTAACCATATCTGATAGTTTTCAGAGTGTGTGTTTTGTGTTTTTTTTGGTTAGATTTATTTAAGTATTTTATTCCTTTTGATTCTATTATAAATGTATTTCTTTTCTCAATTTTATGATCAGATTGTTCATTATAAATGCATAGAAATATAATTCATTTTCATAAATATATTTTTTCAAATTACAAGAGAAACTTTATTTAGAAAGTTACAGGTAGTAAAAGTGAACTATGGAAGAAGTGGGCTAAGGAAACAAGCTATAGAAGCAAAAGAAGGCCCCTTGGAGCCAAGGAGAGAGGAAGGCAAAGGTGAGGTGCCTGGGGAAGAAGAGGAGGAAGGGAAAGGCGTGGGTGTGCTGGGGGAGCGGGAGAATGTGCCTGATTTTTGTATTTTCCTTTTAATGTCTACAATCTTGCCAAACTGAATTCTTAGTTCCAATAGTTTTTTTTTAGTGGATTCTTCAGAGATTTCTATATACAAGATGCCTCATCTGGAAGTAAAGTTAATTTTATATCTTCCTAACTAATCCCCACACATTTTGCTTCTTTTCTTACCTAAGGGTTCTGGCTAAAATCTCCAGCAGACTGTTGAACAGAAGTGGCAACGGCAGACATCCTTGGTTTCTTATCTTGGGGGGCAAGGGACAAAGCATTCAGTCTTTCACCATGAAATACAATGTTAACTGTGGGTTTTCCACAGATCTGACAATAAAATTTGGAAATTTTCTTCTCTTCTGGGTATGCTGAGTGTTTTAATCAGGAAAGGGTATTGGATTTTATCAATCATTTTTTCAGTCTATTGAGATAATCTTGTTATTTTGGCTTTTTTACTTTACTGATCTCATTTATTATATTAATTGCTTTTGATATGTTAATCTAACCTTTTATGCCTGGAATAAATCCCACTCACTGATGTTATATAATTCTTTGTATACTTTACTGGTTCATGTTTACAAATATTTGTTGAGGGTGTTTGCATCTATATTCAGGTGTGTTAGCCTTTTTTCCTCTGTGATAACTTGCTGGGTTTAGAATTAGAGTCATACTGGCCTCAGAAAATGGTGTGAAGAGTCGTCTCCATTCTGTTTTTAAAAAGTTTGTGAAGATTTTTTACTAACCTTCTCTACAAGTTTTAGAGAATTCTGTGTTGAAGCCATCTGGGCCCAGGCTTCTTTGTGGGTGGTTTATTGTTTACTAATTAAAGCACTTCACTTGCTATAGTTTGGTTTAGTTTTTCCATTTATTTTTGAGTTACTACTTTGTTCATTTCATCTTACTTATCCAATTTTTGGCATACAATCAGTCATTGAATTCCTTTTTAATCTTTCTAATTTCCATATTGCCAGTAGTAGTATCCCTCTTTCTGCCTGATTGTTTGAATTTGAATCTTCCTCCTTTTTCTCTGACCTGATGCCTGGTCCTGCAGAATATGCTGCTGAACATACTGTGGTTCTTTGTCCTTCTTAATTGTTTTTTCTCCATGAAAAGCCTCTGCTCTTCTCCTCACTGGCCTGTGGCCATTATGAATTTGAAAAAGCACATGGGAAGCAACCCATCAAAAATTTTGAGCTTCTGTCCTGACTGGTGTGGTTTGGTGGACTGAGTGCCAGACTGTGAACGAAAGGGTTGCTGGTTTGATTTCCAGACAGAGCACACACCTGGGTTGCAGGCAGGTGCCCTGTAGGGGGTGCACAAGAAACAACCATATATTGATGTTTCCCTCCCTTTCTTTCTCCCTCCCCTCTCCTTTCTCTAAAAATAAATAAATAAATAAATAAAACCTTTAAAAAAGTTGAGATTCCATCAAGCTAGTCTTTTTCCTTGTCTCTAGTGTGGCTAGATTAGGGATCTGTGTGGGCAGCAAAGGGAGCCCAGGTCCACCGGATATCTGGGGCACTTCTGTTTGGAGTTCATTTATTCAACAATATAGAAAATGCCTGCTACATGCAAACACTTACTGGGACAATTGGCAAAGCTCAGTAAAGGAAGAAGATACAATACCTGGGCCTCAGGCTCGCTTCCTACCTGGCTCTTTCCTTGGGTTGAGCTAAAATTTCCCCTCCTGGGAGTGTTACTCGTTGGGTCCCAGGTGTGCCCTCCCTGGGCTCTCTGTTTCATGCAGGACAGGAGGAGTAGATGAGGGGACAGAAGCCACAGGAAGCAGCGTGCTCTAGTTGTCCCCCCTCAACTGAGTGCTTGCGACTCCTCCTCTCCCTTACATGTTGTTGTGTCTTGTCTGCAAAGCCCTTCAGTTCACCGTCTGAAGAAGACATGGGGATGTGTGTCCTGGTGTGTAGGTCACTCTCCATCAGAGCTCCAGGATGGACCAGGATCCCCTGTGTGATAATATTGCCCTTCAGTCAACTGGGACCTCCTGGGAGGCAACATGCTTGGGACAGGGCCTGGCCTGGTTGGTGGAGTCTCTGGTTCTCCCTGGGACTTTTAAGTCAGTGGTTCTGCTTCAAGAATCGCTTTCATTGAATGTCAGACTCTGAGCTGAGCCAAACTGAAGATTTTCAAGTGTTTCTTTTGCATCGAGAGAACTTGTCCTTCGGAAACCAACACTATTCAAAGCAGATCTGCTGCGTAGAAATGGAAATGGAGGCCCCATGTGACAACATGAGTGCCCCCTGCCCAGCCCCGCCAGACCTCCAGGCTCAGGGGAACCAGTAAAAACCCTTGTCTAGGTGCTGGGATCTTCTAGCTACTTAAGTAAAAGCAATTTGCTTTTTAAATAAAAGGGTGCCTGTGGGGAAATGGCCCCAGAAAAAAGGAGAGGGGCTCCTCCATACATGCTGCAGGCCCCCTTCAGAGAGCAGTGCCTCTCTCCTCCAGCCCAGCCCCTGGGACCCTGGAGCCCAGAAGACCTGTGTGAATGTTACCAGGAGGTGGCCTGGAAGAGCTGAGTGCCAGATGGATGTGGGGCTGGAGAGCAGGGGTGACTTAACCTGGGATTGGTTCAGAGCTGACTGTGGGGGTAATGAGGGAGTGGTGGTGTTCTGGAGGGGAAGAGAAGGAGAAATTAGAAAAGGCTTAGAAAAGGCTAATAAGGGTCCTAGGTGGATCCATGTGAGGGCCCTGGAGTGGGGTGGGGACAGAAGGCTAAAGATGAGTGGCTGCAGAAGAAGGTCCGTGGGGGCCCTTGAGAGCCAGGCTCATCACCACCCACCCTGAAGGCACAGGGTGCCATCTTCCTTCCTCACTTACCTGTACCTACTGGACATTGTGATGGACAATTATCAGGAGATGAGTGAGTGAGTATCCAGGTGAGGATGAGGGATTAGGATACTATTTGGAAGAAAAAAGCCTCACAATGAGCCCTGAGCTCTAAGTACTGGCCAAACATGAGCCTCAGTCTCTGTCTCTCATCAGAGTGGGCTGGGCTGGAAGATCACTGGCCTGAGTCTCCCTGTCCCTCCTTCTCTAGAACCTACAGACTGGCCCAGGTCCATATCTTGTTCCTGGGTGTGCTTGCCCCCTGGTGGGCCCTGGAGGTAATGCGGGGATGAGAGCTAAAAGAGGCGGGGATGAGAGCTAAAAGAGGCGGGGATGAGAGCTAGTGACAGGCTAAATGGGGTGTTTCTAATGGATTTTGGTTGGCTGCCTTTCAGAGCTACGTGGAGAAGTTCTAAAAAAGCGGCTGTGCCCTTACTACTGGAGGGGAGGGTGTGGAAGTCAGAGACTCACCTGGGAGGACCTCTCAGTCCCCATGCCTTAGGTCTTAAATTTTGGTACACAGAGCAGGGAAACTCATGAAATTGGTAGGTGGAGAAGATGACATCAAGGACAACTTCCTGGAGTAGGTGCTACTCACATCCAACTGTGAGAATGGGCAGGGCCTGAATGAAATTGCAGGGACAGTGGGTTGGAGGGTTTGTGTGTGAGCAAAGACTGGCCCCCTGCCCAACTGGTTACACCTACAGGACCCCGGGGCATCCCCCACCCAAACCCTGACTGCATCCTGTCCTTTCTTCCCTCTGTTTCAGAAAATGAAAGTAATGATGGAGATTCAGCTCATCTAGGAGGTTGCACATAAACACAACACAAAGTTTGTAGAGCCATTTGGAGCCTTGTTCTAGACCTTGGAGCTGCTCAGTGAGGATGAGAGGTGAGTTGTGAGGGGCTGGCTGAGTCCAGGGAGCCTGAAGCTGTGGCTTTCTGCTCAGTCCCAGGCCTTGCTGCATAGTGATTCTTGGGGCACCGGGACTCCAGTTTTTGGCAGGTGCTGCCACAGACATCTTACGTGGGACTCCTAGGAGCTCATAGACACCCTCTTGTCTTATAGCTATGGCCTGTTTGTCTAGCTGGAGCTTCCAAACCATTGGGCCAGCAAGATGTAAGTGTTCATCCAAGGTGTTCAAAGACAGAGTAGTCAGCAGAAGGTCTGGTCACTGAGTTCAGTGGGGCAGGATCCCCCAAATAACCAGACTCTTCTGTTCAGACTTCAGGTTCTGGAGAATGGGTCCATTTCCTGTGGCAGATGACAATCATGAGAACCCCTTAAGGTTTGCCCCCTCATCAGATATGGAGACAAACAGCTTGGATCTTTGGGTAGCAGTGGACCCTCATATGTTATGTCGTGAGACAAAGAACACTACCAGCTCCTTTAGAGTCCTGTGAAGGCATGAGGCAGGGAACTACCTCCCTCAACTCCCAAATGTGTCTGCCCAACAGCTAATTTTTTACTGTAAGCAGTCAATGTTAGAGTAGAATAATATATCACAGTTCTGTTTCACTTACAGTTTGGGAGTGGTGGTGTGGTTCTTTCACCTTTGTGTCCATTTCAACCACAGGGAGGATCTCACACTCCTCCTTGAATTAAGAAACATTGTGGGATCACATCTTGTATTTGGGTGAAGGGCCAGCCCCCCTTCCTCATTCCCAAAGGACACCCTCAAGTTCTCCTTACTCAGAGGATGACTCAGACACTGCCCTGCAGTCCTCGGCATTATGGATGAGATGAGATACATTCACATGGACTACCGAGTCCTGTGGAGGAAAAGGGACAGCACAGCCACTCTCTCAAGAGGTGAGGACCCCAGCCCTTGCCTTGACAGGCTTTTATTGGGTTCAATTTGCACAGGAAGAAAGCATCAATCATTGTCAGGCAGAAATGATTACACAATATGTTGTAGACCGCTCTGCCTGGTTCTAGGAATTGTATCTCTACCCCTTGTGGCTAAGGGCGAGGGAGGACCTTTGGAATGCCAGCCACAGGAGACAAAGTTTATCTTTGGTAGCAAACACTGCCTCAGTTTCCTCTCCCTGCCTGCAAAGCTTGGTCGGAAGTCGATGACGGGTAAGACCCCTCACAGCAGGGGGCAACCCAAGCCAGACTCCATCACTTGGGAGGCCTTCATGGAAGAACTCAGAGGGCTGCAACAAAGAGCAATGGACTCTCGCCCCCCGGCTTTGTCAGCCCGAGTCCCCACATCCTCTGGGAGAAGCACTTTTTGGCTCTAATGCCCATAAGCCTGAATACCTGTTGGGGAGAGGTACAGTTCCTTGCCTTGCTAGAGCATGTCCCGGGGAAAAATCTGGAATCGCCAAGACTTCCTTATAAACCTGTGGAATATGCTCAGCTAAGAGTGTTTTCATTCATATGTTAAGGGTTTCAGCAGGAAACCCTAAAACTCTGTTCCTGACAGACTGACTCATACTAAACCCTCAGATTTCTTTGAAATGTTCTCTACTGTTTGTTCCTTGCCACCCTGTATTACTGTGTATTACAACCCAATAAAAGGCCCTGGAGGAAGGGGCTCAAGGCCTTTTTCCCCTGAGAAAATGGCCACTGCTCATGGCCTTTTTCCTCTGGGAAAATGGCCACTTCTTCTCCCCAAGCAGATCACATCATGTCTCAGTCATAATGACTCTCATCCGTGGCAGCTGGGGGGACTTGCGAGGAAAGTTGCCCCCATAACAATAGATAACATTCAAAGAACTCTGAGGGCTTATTCTGAGTCAGGGTCAGAGAGCCAAAGGGCCATAAAACTTTGGGGAACAAACTCACTTCCTGCTTGGTCCCTTATTATTTTAATTGAGGGTATTAGCAAAGTGGGCTTCACAGGATTTTATGCATTCTTTCTTAGGCCTGATCACCCTAGGGAACCTGCCCTTTCCAGCACAGGGCAGCACCCACCACCAGCATTGTTTCAGGCTTAAGGCATGTTTCAGGCTTATGTCAGGCAGGGGAAGTAAGGCAGCCAAGAGATTAGGAGACTTCTTGCAGACAGAATGAGGACTCAGGCTATATCAAAGCTGAGGGACGAGGGTCAAACACTCCCGTCTTCTGTAGTCCCCAAGTCCTTCCTTGGGAGCCCCCATGATAGTGCCTATCTTAGGTCATCCCTCCCTTGAGAAATCTTACCCATCACAGGCTAACCTATCAAGCATTGGGGGCCAGGCAGGGTGAAGTAAAAGTAGCAGAAGCAGCGCCCCTGCCAGGGAGATAAACTTTTGTCTCCTTAGTGGCTTGCGGTCTGAAGGTCACTTACTCAGCCTAAGCCATAGCGGGGGGTGGGGTGGCATTACAGCTCCTGAAATCAGGGAGGGCGAAGGATGTGGAGAAAAGGAAACTTCTGTGAACTGTTGGTGGGAATGCAGATTAATATGGCCACTGTGGAGAACAGTGTAAAGTTTTCTCAAAAAATTAAAAATGAAACTCACTTTTGAACCAGTGATCCCACTTCTGGGGATATCTCCTAAGAATTCCAAAACACTAATTTGAAAGAATATATGAACCTCTGTGTTCATTGTAGCATTATTTGCAATAGCCAAGATATGCAAGCATCCATTATTAGAGTGGATAAAAGAGCTGTGGTATATTTACACAGTGGAATATTATGTGACAGTAAAAAGGAAGGAACTGTTACCTTTTGCAGCATGGATGGACCTGGAGATCATTATGCTAAGTGAAATAAGCCAGTCAGAGAAAGGCAAATACCATATGGTTATATATATATATATATATATATATATATATATATATATATATATATATAATTTAGTGAACAAAATAAACTGAGAAACAACATAGAGGTGTGGATATATGTGGAACAGACTGACAGCTGTCAGAGGGGAGGGGTGGGGGGACTGGATGAAAGAAGGTGAAGGGATTCATCAAAGAACATATATGCATAACATCTAGATACAGACAACAGTGTGGTGATGGCCAGGGGGCAAGCAGGGTGAGGGGTAAGTGGAGGTGGGCAAAGGTGGGGGTGGGGGGAATAGGGACATCTGTAATAGTGTCAACAATGAAAAATGTGGAACAAGTGATTGTGTTTTAGAGTAAGACAGTTTAGAGAAGAGAATAAGAATTGCTAAATTCTGAGTAGTGGTTATCTTCACATGCATTGAGATTGAAAAAGGATCAGAAACAGAGTGACTCATTTGTATTTGTGTTTTAATTTTTTAAAGAATTGCAATGTGAACAGTGAACTGAATATACTACTTATATTAAAACATTTTCATGAAAAATTTCAAACATTTACAAAGGCAGAGAACAGAGAAAAACCAACTCCCATGTGTTCATCATCTTAACTCAGAAATGGTCAGCTACTAAATGAGATGTATTCTCATCCCATGGAATGAGCTGGCCATACATGCCTGAGAGTGCATGATTTTATCTGTAAACATGTTGGTTTCTGTTAGAGACAGGGATATTTAGAACAGGAAGACAACATTATCAAACACCACGATTAAAACAAGTTTTTTGCATGATCAAAATTCTAGTCAGTTTTCCAATTTTTCGAACTGTCTTGCTTGTTTGTTTCCTGGTTTCACATCTGATTTTATTCAGGATCTTTATAAACTCCATAATTTGCAGTGGTTGATCTATATGTGAAGTCAGTTTTAATCTCAGCAGCACCTCCATATTTACATAGGTGTGGCAAGTGATGATGATGATGATTGTGTGCGTGAATTATTTTTGCAAGGAAGGGGGTTTTTATAAAGTTGAGTTGCAGATGAGGCAGGTCCCTTTCTGACTTCTCTAAATTTGTATCCTTTCTGTTTTTCTTGGACTTTGGGTTTTGATCTTATTTTTGGCAAACCAGCAAACACTAATTCTGGTTCTGATCATCCAACATTCAAAGGCCTCCCAGACTGTACTCTAGAAAATTCTGCACATGCTGTGACAATTCCATCCTTTTATACTGAGTAACTTTCTTTATATAATTTATGCCTGAGCATGTTATCATGCAAACATCTATTTCATTGTGCTCTGCCTTCACCATCATAATACAAGATCTAAACAAGCAGGGCATTGCCTGTTTTGTTCACCTTTCTATTTTCACAAATGTGTGGGAATGTATGTGCACTTACATAGAATACATTTAAGTAAATGTGAGGTTACAAAATGACAAGAATGTTAGGGAGAATGAAATTAGAGTAATCAGAATGATTTTCAAGCAATTGTATCAAAAAATTGAGTGGAACATCAAAACTAACAAAACAAGACATGAAATAGTAATAATTTAATGATTTCAACATGGGTTAGCAATTAAGTTGGCAAAGGCATAGATGTAGAAGGTGATGTCGAATGTTCCTAGACATCATGGCAAACGGCAGATGTTCAGCAATTAGTTGTTGAATGAAGGAGGAATTAAGTCTCAGTATATAAATACATTTAACACATGGAAAGTTCGCATCTCAATATATTTGGAAAGATTGAATTGTTGAGTAAGAGCTGGCAAAATAAGCGTTGAACTGGAAGCAAGTGAAGTTGATCACTTATATCACAAAAAATCAGAGGGATTGCCCATTCACTGGAAGGCTAACCAAGACTTTATAGGTGAACAGATAAAAAAAAACTACATATTAATTTTTATGGGTGGGCCAAACCATTGTAATCAAGTGAGGAACTCAGAAGTAAGAAGACAGACATACTTAACTAAATAAAATATAAAACATTTTTATTGCTAAAGTGTCTCCCAAAAGCCAGCCGAGGAACGACAATTTTGAAAAATAATTTGAAAGGCCGATAATGGTGGAATAATAGACATATATGAGTATATAATACTAATACTCAAAATGACCATCAAATATGTGAATTATGGATCAAAGTCAGTAATGGTTTAGGAAACAAACAAACAAAAAAAAACCATCTCTTTCACACCCATCAGCCTGGAAGAAACTTAAAGAGCTGGTGCGAGACTTTTAAACAGGTAGCAAAGGGGTGCTCTGTTTTTTCCTGTCAGAACTGTGAAGTGTTACAACATTGGGAGAACAGTCTGAAGGCAGCTACACACACTACAAAGACCTGTGTATCTAACGCAGGGCTCCTCAGTCTCTGCAGGACTGACATCCTGGGCCAGGTGTTTGTGTGAGAGGGGTGGTGTCTCCCAGCCATTGCAGGATGTTTAGAGCATCCCTGGACTTTACTGACACCTCCCATGTGACAGCCAAAAATGTCTCCAAACATTGCTCAGTGTCCCCTGGGGGAACAATATTGTCTCTGGTGGAGAACCATAGTTTTAGTGTAACCGTCTCAAAATATTTTCATATGTTGTTATAATAGCAATGTATTGAGAAAGTATACATTAGACTTTCAAGTGTGAATAGCCCATATAAACTGTGGAATATTACATAGACATGGTGATAATGAATGAGCATCACACTAGTCAATTGGAGGGAAGACCATAAGTATTGCTGAGTAAGTAGGAATATTGGACATGTAGAAAAAAAAAACTGAATCATGTAAAGAGCATTTCTGATGGGCAGGATGCTGTTCATGCATCTGTACAAAAGCATATGAGTGTGTATGTGAGCATAACATAGGAAGAGAAGTTTAAAAAAAACTAACCACTTATGGGATACAGATCATCAGTAGGAGTAAAATTAGGGGAAAAATAGGTTTCAAAATAATTTTTTGAATAAAATTGAGTGAGAATCAAAAATTAACTTATTGAAAGACACCAAGTAATATTTTAAAGATATTAACATGGGACCCAGTAGATTTCCAAGGACTTGGAAATGAAAAAATATAATAGAGGAGTTTTTCAAAATGCAGAGGAAGCAGTCTCTCAGTTATAATTTCTTATGTAAGAGAGATGTATTTTATACTTACCTGGCAGGAGAGATACCATGTTGCGAAGGTGGTTTTCCCAGGGTGAGGCTCACCCATTGCACTCTGGGTGTGCTGACCCCTGGGATTTCCCCAAATGTGGGAAACTCAGCCGTGTGATTTGTGGTAGTGGGGGACTGTGTTCATGTTCTCTCCTAAGAAAAGAGGTAGATGGATTTAAATGGGACACTTATGGAAAGAAAGGTGATCTTTAGTCAAATGTGGATATAATGGCTGAAGATGATGCAAGGTTTAGAAATAGCTCTAATCACAGAAGGCCAAAAAGAACAATAAGGAATAATAGACACAAAACAAGTTAGAAGTATATATAAAAGATGATTTATTAGCACTAAGTATAAGAAGAACATTCTGGCATTTGTTCTCCTATTTGAAGACAGCATTCCTGGTTACTCTGTCATTTTAGCTTGTTTCAGACAACTTGTATGTATTTATTTACTTCATTTTCAATGCTCTGGAGCAATTTATTTTTTAAATGCTGAAAATAGTATTAATTTTTAATTTGTCTTTTAAGTGTTCTTCTTTAAAAAAGATTTTATTTATTTTGTTTTAGACAGAAGGGATGGGAGTGAGAAAGAAAGGGAGAGAAACAGCAATGTGTGGTTGCCTCTCTTCTGTCCCCTACTGGGGACCTAGCCTGCAACCCAGGCATGTGCCCTGACCTGGAATTGAACGCATGACCCTTTGGTTTGCAGGCCAGTGCTCAGTCCACTGAGCCATACCATCCATGGCTCTTTTAAGTGTTCTGACGTATGATTAGTGCACTTTCTTTCTTATATTTTATTTTTCAATTACAGTTGACATTCTATATTATATTAGTTTCAGGTGTACAGCATAGTGGTTAGACAATCATATAATTTACAAAAGGACCCCCCTCAATATTCTCAGTGTCCAACTGGCACCATACTTAGCAACTAAGTTATTACAATATTACTGACTATATTCCCTATGCTGTGCGTTACATCCCTGTGACTATTTTGTAACTACCAGTTTGTACTGCTTAATCCCTTCAGTTTTTTCAGCCGGCCCTCCAGCTGGCTTCCTCTGGCAACTGTCAGTCTTTTCTCTGTTTCTAAGACAGATAACTGTATCTAAGATCTCTCAATGGGGGTTCATTTTCCTGAAATTGGGAGAGATTTAAAGGACATGCATGTTTGTGCAGGAAAACTGCTGGTTCTGGTTCACATGACTGACAGGACCCCGAGCTTTCACTTCAGTCACTCTTTGATCAGAAAGGATGGATGGAGTCCTGAGCCTCGTGGAGATAATGATGGATAACACTGACAGTGATCACTCACCATCCCTTCTGTGGTTATGGGAAATTTAGAAGGAGAAATATATTGCCTTTATAGCAATGAAAGTGATACAGGGTGCAGTCAAGGGGGGGGCAAAGAAAGATTTGGAATGGTGTCCAGAATTCAAAGTATATAGGAATATTGGAGAGATGTATAAGATGTCCTCACCCCCCCCCCCCAAGGGAGAAGGGAGGAATGGAGCAGGGCCATTGAGAGCTGTTTCGCATAGCAACAGTTTTGCAGCTAACCTCTAGAATGATTATTTAACATATCTATAACCTTTAACTGGTTTCATAGATATGTTAAATAGTTGTGGCCAAGTTTTGAGCCAGGGTGAAAGGAGTAGCTGGTACCCAGGATGTAACTAGGGGCTGCGCCCCTGAGTGAGAAGGTCTGTGTGTGAGAGCTTGGAAAAGACTGGCTCTGGGACATGAGGGGATAACTGCCCAGGTGAAAGGGAAAACCATGCAGCTTCGCCAGAGTGGAGATCCCTGCAGCCGGGTGAAGAAGAAAGCCACATACTTTTGGTAGAGTGCAGACCCCTGCAGCTTTGGTAGAAGAGGCCCACACGGCTTTGGGGTGCCCCCTTTGGCCGTGGGGCCTGGAAAGCAGGAGAGACTTTGACTAGAACTTGGTAGAAAGAACTCTTGCCAGTGGACTGTGAGAAGGTCCACATGATTGGATTTACGAGAGATACTGCCTACATGGTGATACAGCTGATGATGCCAGCATCCTGAAACACAGACGTGTGTTCTTTTCCTGATTTACGGTACCCAGAGTTGGGACAGTGGGAGAAGGGAGCACTGTGTGGGTGTAGGTGTATACCCTAAAGGACTTTGATATTTTAGTGGAGACATTAAGCCTAAATAGCATTAAATAAATATTTTGTTTCCTTTTCACAAATCTCTGGCATTGAAAGATGTCTTTCCAATTGGCGGCAGACAGAAGAGCCCAGTAGATATTAGTATTTTGTCTTTGGGAGGGACCCCTGTTGTGTAGCAGTTTTTGGCATCCCTAGGTGGGTCAAATATTGCCCACCCCCTTGGACCTCTTGTTCAGTAACAAAAGGAGTCATAGTATAGGGAACACTGGATGTTTTTAAGTAGAAACACAAAGATAATTTAATAAAAAATAGAATAATACTAATGAGTTCTTTACCCATATCTATTATAAACCCCTTTACACATGGACACCAATCTTTCTCCCTCCCTTTTTCTAAGTTTACTTTTTTATTGTTGTTCTGATACAGGGTGCAGCCAGGGGGGCCCCCAAAAAAGATTTGGAATGGTGTCCAGAATTCAAAGTGTATAGGAATATTGGAGAGACATATTAAGATGTCCTCACCGCCTCCCCCCAGGGGGAAGAAACGAATGGAGCCAGGCCATTGAGAGCTGTTTTGCATAGCAACAGTTTTGCAGCTAACCTCTGGAATGATTATTTAACATATCTATAATCTTTAACTGGTTTCATAGATATGTTAAATAGCTGTGGCCAAGTTTGGAGCCAGGGAGAAGGGAGTAGCTGGGACTCAAGATGGAAACTAGGGGCTGCTCTCCTGAGTGAGAAGGACTGGGACTCAAAATGGTAATGAGGGGCTGCGCTCCTGAGTGAGATGGCCTGGGTGGGAGCTTAGAAAAGACTGGCCCCAAGACATGAAGGGTCCCCGCTTGGCCAGATGGGGAGAGAGAGCCACGCGGTTTCAGCAGAGTGAGGACCCCCTCTTGGTGAGGTGAAAGAGGGAGCCACGTGGTTTTGGCAGGGTGAGGACCCCCTCTTTCCCAGGTGAAAGGGAAGAACCACGCAGCTTTGCCAGAATGGAGATCCCTGCAGCCAGGTGAAGAAGAAAGTCACATGCTTTTGGTGGAGTGCAAACTCCTGCAACTTTGGTAGAAGAGGCCCACACGGCTTTGGGGTGCCCCCTTTGGCCGCGGGGCCTGAAAAGCAAGAGAGACTTTGACTGAAACTGGGTACAAAGGACTCTTGCCAGTGGACCATGAGAGGGTACCACAGTACTTTGGATTAACTCGAGATCCTGCCTGCACGGTGACACAGCTGACGGTGCTAGAGGCCTGCAACACAGATGTGTGCTGTTTTCCTGATTTACGGTACCTGGAATTGGGACAGTGGGAGAAGGGAGAGCTGTGTGGATGTAGGTGTATACCCTAAAGGACTTGGCTATTTAAATGGTGGCGTTAGACCTGAATAGCATTAAATAAACATTTTGTTTCCTTTTCACAAATCTCTGGCATTGAGAGATGTCTTTCCAATTGGCAGCGGACAGAAGAGCCCAGTAGATATTAGTATTTTGTCCTTGGGAGGGGCCCCTGTTGTGCAGCAGTTTTGGGCACCCC
This sequence comes from Artibeus jamaicensis, assembly GCF_021234435.1. Classification (NCBI taxonomy): domain Eukaryota; kingdom Metazoa; phylum Chordata; class Mammalia; order Chiroptera; family Phyllostomidae; genus Artibeus; species Artibeus jamaicensis. Next base: position 9,527,656 of record NW_026521854.1, on the reverse strand, counting down.
TAGGTGGGCCAAATATTGTATTGCCCCTCCTCGGACCTCTTGTTGTTCGGTAACAGTTCAAGTACAGTTGTCTCCATTTGCTCCCACCACTTACCTACCCCAGTCATCCCCACCTCCCACCCTTGATTACTCATGGAGGCCAATGTTTCATGTTCCTAGATGCACATCATGAGGAAAAATATTTTGCACAGTAATTACACAATTTGGCCTCACTGTATAGAAGGTCATCTGTGGTCAAAAAATCATATTAGGTCAATTTTATTAAAATCTGTCTTTCACTGAAGACCTGTAGGAGACATGTATTTGATAACTGTTTTGCAAAGGGTTTAGGAGGGATTGTGAACACTGAGCTGAAGGGGAACAGGATCATAATGAGGAGAATAAAATTCAGGGACAGGCTATTAAACACATTGGTGTGTTAGAGTCTAACTTGTCAAGAAGAACAGTTAAGACACAAAGATGTATATAAAGGAATGTCAGGCATAAAAGTGAAAAACAGTGGTTTCAGATTTCCTCACTTATAAAATTGTATAAATTTCCTTGGTAATTAAATGTACTTTCCCCAATAGGAATAGTGTGATTCTGGATGATTCTTTTAGTGAAAAAATTATTTCATATGATATATGTCCTTTGAGAAAAATTATTTTAAAAAAAGCATGTTGTCTTGATACAGGGTGCAGCCAAGGGGGGACCCCAAAAAAAAGATTTGGAATGGTGTCCAGAATTCAAAGTGTATAAGAATATTGGAGAGACATATAAGATGTCCTCACCGCTCCCCCAGGGGGAAGAGACAAATAGAACCAGGGCCATTGAGAGCTGTTTTGCATAGCAACAGTTTTGCAGCTAACCTCTGGAATGATTATTTAACATATCTATAATCTTTAACTGGTTTCATAGATATGTTAAATAGCTGTGGCCTAGTTTTGAGCAGGGAAAAGGGAGTGGACTGGGACACAGGATATAAAGAGAGGCTGGGTTCCGGAGTCAGAAGGCCTGTGTTAGAGCTTGGAAAAGATGGGCTCCAGGACATGAGGGGATAACTGCCCAGGTGAAAGGGAAAACCACGCAGCTTTGCCAGAGTGGAGATCCCTGCAGCCAGGTGAAGAAGAAAGCCACATGCTTTTGGTGGAGTGCAAACTCCTGCAACTTTGGTAGAAGAGGCCCACACGGCTTTGGGGTGCCCCCTTTGGCCGCGGGGCCTGAAAAGCAAGAGAGACTTTGACTGGAACTGGGTACAAAGGACTCTTGCCAGTGGACCATGAGAGGGTACCACAGTACTTTGGATTAACTCAAGATCCTGCACAGTGACACAGCTGACGGTGCCAGCGGCCTGAAACAGAGACGTGTGCTCTTTTCCTGACTTACTGTACCCGGAGTTGGGACAGTGGGAGAAGGGAGCGCTGTGTAGGTGTAGATGTACAACCTAAAGGACTTTGATATTTTAGTGGAGGCATTAGGCCTGAATAAAATTAAATAAACATTTTGTTTCCTTTTCACAAATCTCTGGCAATTGAGAGATGTCTTTCCAATTGGCGGCAGACAGAAGAGCCCAGTAGATATTAGTATTTTGTTTTTTGGGGAGGGACCCCTGTTGTATAGCAGTTTTGGGCATCCTTAGGTGGGCCAAATATTGTATTGCCCCTCCCTCGGACCTCTTGTTCGGTAACAGTCTCATTAGGGAAATGGGATTTTCTTTCTTTCTTTTTTTTTTTTTTTAAGATTTTTATTTATTTATCTTTAGAGGGGAAAGGAAGGAGAGAGGGAGAGAACTGGCCTGCAAACCCAGGCATGTGCCCTGACTGGGAACCGAACTGTGGTTGCTTGGTTCCCAGGCCCGCACTCAATCCACTGAGCCACACCAGCCAGGGCGGGAAATGGGATTTTCCAAGTACTTCTGACACATGATGGAAATAAACTTGGGAAAGTAGAAAAACAATGAAGAGAAAAGCTGTGGGATGTAAGAGAGAAGAAAGCTTAATAAAGGAGCTTCTGAAATTGAATAGAGAAGTTAAGGTAAAAGAAATGGAAATTCCAGGAAATAAATAGAAAGAGAAGGTTCTACTTCCTTAGTCTCAAAATAACCACAATAGCGGACCCTGACCCTTTGACCTCAACAATCAGGGGCATAGTTCTGTCTTAGGACAGTTGGCGTGTTGGTCGTTTCCTTCACAAAAAAATGCTGTCAGAGCTTGTTTGATGTCTTTGTTCCTGAGACTGTAGATGAAGGGGTTCAGCATGGGTGTGACCACGGTGTACATCACTGAGGCTATTGTACTTGACTGTGAGCTGTGGGTACCAGCAGAGCTGAGGTCAGCTGAAATAAAATAAAGAGACAACTGAGAGGTGAGATGCACAGGTGGAAAACGCTTTATACTTCCCCTGAGCTGATGAGATTGCACATATAGAGGATAGGATCTTAGAGTAAGAGCAAAGGATCCCAGCAAAGGGACCACCACCCAGCAGGAGAGCTGAAAAAATACATCACCATGTTGTTAAGAAAGGTGTCAGAATAGGCGAGTTGGATCATTTGATTGAGCTCACAGAAAAAGTGGGGTATTTCCAAGACTGTGAAGAAGGACAGCTTCAATGCCATTAAACTGTGTAACAAGGAATCCAGGGCACTCATGATCCAGGACACTAGGACCAGCAGTCCACAGAGCTGGGGGCTCATGATGACCAAGTACTGCAGTGGGTGACAGATGGCCACATATCTGTCATAGGCCATCACGGTCAGGAGAAGTATATCCAACACTGCAAAGAGTACAAGAAAATAAATCTGTGTGATGCAACCTTCATAGGTGATATGTTTGCTCTGTGTCTGCATGTTCACCAACATTTTTGGGATGGTGGTGGAAGTGAAACTGATGTCAGTCAAGGACAGGTGGGAGAGAAAAAAGTACATGGGCATGTAGAGTTTGGGAGTCTGAGCTGACAACTAGGATGATGAGCAAGTTTCCCAACATACTGATCAGGTACATGGAGAGGAAGAGCCCAAATAGGACGGGCTGCAGTTCTGCTTCCTCTGATAGTCCCGGGAGAAGAAACTCAAATTTGTGTACCATTGCCTTGTTCCGTATGGTGGAGGTGATACTAGGAAAGAGGAAAATAATATGACTAATTCCCAAAATTGGAAATGCTACAATTTATATTGTCAGTAAAAAATTAATTTAATACATTGTGTATGAATATGGTCCCCTTTCAGGAAATGCATGGTGCCACCTGTCATACAAAACTTTTATATTGATCATCTTTTTTTTCCTGTGTCTGTCACACACATGCCCACTTTCTGCTTTGCTAAGAAAGTGGTGTTAACTGTGTAACAGTTCATTTCCCACAGAGGAATGCCACAACTGCCACTGTCAGAACAACTGCAGACCAGTAGCTGTGGAAATATATCGATCATCTTTTCCCCTCACGCATCATGTATTCTACACTTAATGAGAAGTTTTTCATGTGTTTCAGGAATGTGAATTGAATGCAGACCATATTTCCCACATTGTCCAGGCCATGATTATAGGGTGCTGAAGAACGAAATTTCCTATAAGGCAATGATGGAGAAAAGGGTAGAAGCAAATAATAAAAATCTATAACGTTTCAGATGGTGACAGGTGGTATAGAAGAAAAGTAAAGCAGGTATAAAGAAATGAAGAGGGTGTTCATGGGTGTTCAGTCAAGACCTGCAAATAAGATGGCATTAGTGCAGAGAACTCAAGTAAGAAAGGGAAGGGGATTATTCAAGGTTATGTTGTAAAGTGTGTGCTCAGCAAAATAATTGGCCCATGCAAAGGCCCTGAGGATGGTGTCTGTTTTAATGTTCAGCCTGAGAAAGGGAGCTGGTGTTGGTAGTAAATGATTATGAGGAAGAAGAGGAGAGAAGGTGTCAGACACGTAGGTTGGAGTGATGTGGCCTCGCTGCTGCTGCTGTTCAAACCTCAGACACAGAGACTTTCTTGTCCACATTCCTCTTGCCCTTGACTAATCTTGTTGCAAATGTGTCCCATGAAGGAGACAGATCCCCTCCTCAGTGCTTCCATTTAATTGAATTCTGGCCCCTGTTTGTAAGAGTTACCTTGGAGTATATAATTCCTAGTCCCCCTGTTTGGTGGACTGTCACATGTACAAGTCACTCACACACATAAACACGCACACACATGCTATGACCATTGTGGTGTTATTTGCATGTCTTTCTCAGCCTCAGCCATACTGATTCAGCTGTGAGTGGCTACAACCAAGGTGGTCAGATTGTTGCCCTGCACATCATAGAAATGGTTCCCAGCAATTCCTGTCCTATACCTCCCATGGACAAAAAACCTGGGCTCCATTTTGGGATGGCCATGTTCTGCTCTGTAGTTAAACAAACATTTAAAAAATGTGTTCATATCTTTACTATTGTAAATAATGTGCAGTGAACATAGGGATGCCCATATCTTTTTGAATTAGCATTTTTGTTTTCCTCAGATAAGTACTCAGAAGTAGAATTGCTGGATGCCCATCAACAGATGAATGGATAATGAGTGACATATACGTGAATATATTTAATAAATGACATTTATATGGGGTGGAGCAAAATAGGTATGCAGTTGTTCATATGGAAAATAATACATTAATTAATAAATAATAATACAAGAATAATCACTGTGTTTCACATACTCACATCATAGAAACAGAGACAATAAAAAAGTACAACATTTTGCCATTTGCAGCAACATGGATGGGCCTAGAGGGCATTGTGCTAAGTGAAGTCAGACAGAGATAGCCAAACACCATATGATTCCCCTTACATGTAGAATCTAAAAACAAAACAGAGAAAAACAAATGAACAACCAAAGCAAAACAAAAACAAACTGATAGATACCCAGAACAAACAGAGGGTTGCCAGAGAGGGGACGGTGAGGAAATGGGTGAAAAGGGTGAAGTGGAGTAAGAGGTACAAACTTTCAATTATAGCATAAATGTCATGGACATGTAGTGTAGTATGATAGCATGGGGAATGCAGTCAGTAATATCATAATAAGTTGGCTTGGTGACTGGTGGTTTTGAGACTTGTGGTGGTGATCACATTGTAAGGTGTATAAATGTCAAATCACTATGTTGTACACCTGAAATTAAGGTAGCATAACTGTACTTTAATAATGAATAAAAATAAATAGTAGTTGTAATTGTATAAAAATCTGAGAGAAAAAGAGCAAGGAAAAAAAGAGAGAAAAAGAAATGAATGAAATGAAGTGGTTGAGGAAACAATGATCTAATAAGCTCAGGTTTGAGGAAGAAAAGTCTTTCTTGGTTTTGGCTGCACTTGAACCCTGAACACATTACCCTGATGTCCAGCAAAAATAATAAAAGAATACAAACAAACTTGTCTAGAAGACAAAAGAGGTGACACCGTGATGGTTATCTTTCCATACTGCACAGCTAGAGCAAAGGGATGAACCAACATTTCACAAAAGAAAACGTGTAAAGTGTAGCAAAATTGGTGGTTCTTAAAACAAGCAGAGAAGCCCTATTTCATAATTATTTGACTGGCTCATTTTTATATGGTCCAATAGGGGATGAAATTAGGTCCTTTTTTCTATTCTCATGTGGCATCTTTCCTATGACTTCTTGGGCTGTGGGTTTTGATCTCTTTTGCGACAAACCCAGCTGGTATACTCTGGTCCTGGTTCTGGTCTTCATACAACATGTAAAATCTCCCCAGACCACGCTTTGTAAACCCTGCCCACACCGTCACAACTCTATCATTTAGATGGAAGAGTCTTTGTATTATTCTGACTAAGGGCATTATTTCAACACACATTCATTTCATTGTTCTCTGTCCTTGCAGTTGTACTGATTGATCCAAAGAGCAGAAACTTCACCTACTTGTTCATGTTTGGGTTTTTCACAAAGTTACGTGAATAGATGTGAACTCATACAGGAACCAAACTAAGAATATGAAGAATAAAGAGAAAATGAGACCAGGTTAAAGTGTAAGCAAAAGTGAATGGAAAAATCAAATACTAACTGAAACAAGACATAAAATAGCAATATTTTAATGATATGAATGTGACTTACAGTTAAATTGTCAAAGATTTAGACCAAAAAATTTATTTATTTATTTTTAAAAAAAGATTTGCCCTGGCTGGTGTAGCTCAGTGGATTGAGTGCGGGCCTGGGAACCACACGATCGCGGTTCGATTCCCAGTCAGGGCACATGCCTGGGTTGCAGGCCGGTTCCCAGCAGGGGACACACAAAAGGCAACCATACATTGATGTTTCTCTCCCTCCCTCCTTCCCCCCTTCCCTTCTAAAGATAAATAAATAAAATCTTTAAGAAAAAAAGATTTCATTCATTTATTTTCAGAGAGAGGGGGGAGGGAGAAATAGAGGGAGAGAAACATCAATTGGTTGCCTCTTGTTTGCCCCCAAATGGGGGCCTGGTCCTCAACTCAGGCATGTGCCCTGACAGGGAACCAAACCCGTGACATTTTGGTTCACAGGCCAGTGCTCAATCCACTCAGCCACACCAGCCAGGGCAAGACATAAAAGAATTTAATATATACTGTTCCTTGAGTGTTCTGGCACATAGCAGATGCAGTTATTATTCATTTAATGATTCTGGAATTAGGTGTCAATATAAATGGACATTTATCATATGACAAGGTAGTAATTCAATTTAATATTATTTCACTTTAGATTTATTAAATAACTTTTTCATGTGAATATTCAGTATGAGAGAAGATACTGCAATGTCTGTCTCACTGACTGCTGCTGCAAGGTGCTGTCTGCCTCACTTTTCAATGAATAGAAAACAGGCTGAAATACACCTTATTTTAGAAATTTGGTCTAGAACATTGATTTTTCTAGAACATTGATGTTCTAACCCTTCAGTTTTTATCTCTTCATGTTTATTTTTCTCTACATCTTCGCTCAAACCTCATTACTGAACATGTGGCCAAAAATAAGAGCTCAGTAACCATGTTTTTGCTGCCATCTGTGTGGACTTACTTTCATACATTGGCCCTCCCTGTGCCAAGCAGTGTTTAACTTTTCAATACAAATACGTGCAACTTTCACAATGATTTTCACTGTTTACATGATAGTATATGACATTAATTTACATGTTCATTTCATGATGTTCTAGTCTGTGTCATTAGAAAGTCTGTCAACCATAATGCCTTTTTCCTTTAATCTCTCAGCAGAACTTCTTGAAGAACGGTTTTAAAAAGTAATGTACATGCTGCCTGTAAAGCTGATGTTGTATTTGGGCATTGTTTTTTGTCACATGAGGTAGACTATTCATCTGAGATTTGGTAATAATGTTTTCAGGTTACAGATTTATGTGGGGAAAAAAGAGATTTTTCTTATCAAATTCATGTATTCCTGGCACATAAAAATTATAAGAACTAAGGAACTATAGAGAGGCAAGTAATTTAGAAAATTAGGATAGTGACTTGTTAATTGGAGGCACCAAATTAGTGTTCATATGTTAACCAAGTTGGCACAATAAGCTGTCTGAGAATCTAAATGCTCTTATCACACAGATGAAATAGGCCCTTTTATTTTTTTCTATTTAATTTCTAATTTATTTATTGTCATTAGAATACAGTTGTCTTCATTATCCTGCCACACTATCCTCTCCCCCAAACCACCCTCACATCCCCTCTTTTATCTTTCCCCTCTTTGGCTTTGTCCATGGGTCCTTTATACATGTTCCTTGATGACCATTTTCCTTCTTTCCCCTGTTATCTTCCTCCCCCATCCTCTCTGGTTAAATGAGTAGATCCAAAAACTGTGGTACATTTACAAAATGAAATATGACACAACAGAAAGAAAGAAGGAGCTCCTACCCTTTGTAATAGCATTGTTCCCTTTCTAAACCCTCCCCCATAGACAGCCCACAACACAGCAAAGGTTCCTCTGCCATGGTGAACACCTAAGGCCCCACCCCCTTATAACTTAACAGGTGCTCTGAACAAAGAAATAGGGCCAAAATAAAAGAACAGAGCACAATTTCAGAAAGAGAGCTAAGCAATGAGGAGATGGCCAGCCTATCTGATGGAGAGTACAAAGCCCTGGTAATCAAAATGCCCACAGAACTAATTGAGCTTGGTTGCAAAATGAAAGAACAAATCAAGGATACCCAAAGTGAAATAAAGCAAAATATTCAGGGAACCAACAGTGACAAGAAGGAAACTGGACTCATGTTCCAATGATTTGGAAGAAAAGGAAGAAATAAACATCCCACCAGAACAGAATGAAGAAACAAGAATTCAGGGGAAAACAAATGAAGAGGGGCCTAAGAACCCTTGGGACAACCTTTAAGTGTTCCAGTATTTGAATTATAGGGGTGCCAGAAAGAGAAGAACAACAGCAAGAAATTGAACACTTACTTGAACAAATAATGAAGAAAAACTTCCCCAATCTGGTGAAGGAAATATACTTCCAAGAAGTCCAGGAAGACCAGAGAGTCCCAAAGAGTTTGGACCCAAAGAGGAACATACCAAGGCACGTCATCATTAAGTTACCCAAGATTAAAGATAAAAAGAGAATCTTAAGAGCAGCAAGAGGAAAAGAAAGAGTTACCTACAAAGGAGTACCTATAAGGCTATCAGCTGATTTCTCAAAAGAAACCTTGCTGGCAAGAAGGGGCTGGAAAGAAGTATTCCAAGTCATGAAAGGCAAGGACCTACATCCAAGATTACTTTGTCCTGCAAAGCTTTCATTTAGAATGGAAGGACAGATAAAGTGCTTCCCAGATAAGGTAGTTAAAGGAGTTCATCATTACCAAGCCCTTATTATATAAAATGTTAAAGGAACTTATCTAAGAAATTGAAGAAGATCAAAATCTATGAACAGTAAAAAGACAACAAACTCACAACGATCAACAAATGAACCTAAAACAAAAAGAAAAATAATAAAACAAAAACTAAGCAAACATCTAGAACGGCAACAGAGTCAGAGAAATGGACATTACATGGAGGGTTTTCAGTGGGGAGGGAAAAGGGAGAAATAGAGTGAAAAAGGTACAGTTAAGTAGAAGCATAATTCGTAGGCTTAAAATAGATAGAAAGAGGTCAAAATGGTACAGAAAACAGAGAACTCAACTTATATGTACAACTCTTGAACATGAACTAAGGCAGGGGGAATGCTGGAGGGTTGGGCAGTGCACAGTGGAGGAGGGATAAAGGGGGGAAAATTGGGAAAACTGTAATAGCATAATCACTGAAATACACTTTAAAAAGAATTACACAAAGGAATGTATTAATCAGTTTTGTCAGCAAGCAACACTCAACACCACAGTGGTTAAAAATAATAAAAGTTTATTCCTCATCACAGTATGGGTAGGCTGTGGAGAGTCTGTGGCTCTGACTCAGCTGTTCTTTGCTCAGTGGATGTCTTCACCTGGGACAGGGACTGGTGGAACAGATTCTATGTGACAGGTCCATTCACATGACAGAGGAAAAGATGAAAAGAAAGGGTGGAATCTCACATTGCCTCTTACAGCTTCTTCTTAGGCATTCTCTGCATGCATTCTACCACCTGCCCCCCCTGCCCCCCCCCCCCACCCCCCAAATCAGAGGCAAACAGTAGGGATTCGTGCTCATTCCCCTTGAGGCACATTCAGGACTCAAAAACATGGCTGGGGATGTACAGACCTCTGAGGGAATGAGGCAGGGATTCAGTAACTGAAAAAAAGAAACCAGTTCTACTTGGAGCAGAAACAGACACACAAGCATCAAACATTTATAAGACAGACGTTGTAGACATGCAACAAGGAAGATAAAAAGAGATGGAATAATTTGATTCACCAAGAAACATCAGCTTTGCAGATACTCCCAAGAGTGGAACAGATGGAAGAATTTACAAATCCTTACTGTGGCTATTTGGAGCCAGTGTGAGAAGGTCAGAGGTCAGAGGTCATATCACTGAGTTCATCATAGCACAGAATGGTGGCTACTTAAGCACTCTGCTTCCTGTGAGGAGCCCTGTGAGCAGGTCGACCTTCGAGATCACCGTGCTCTCTCTCTCTCTCTCTCAGGGTCAGGGCCATGCTGGACTCACTTCCTGTCCCTACAGATTCTCTGTGTCACAATGAGCTTAGTAAATTCAGAACTGGGACATAGTCACGTTGCTGCTATAAAGTGAGCATCTGCTCAATGCCAATAATTTCCCATCAGTTATAAAATGTGACTAACTTCTCTCACCAACTCCAAAACATAGCTGGAAGCTTCCTATTTATGTAAATAAGGAACCAAAGGCCTGAAAGTGTCATTTTCTATCATAAGAGAAATATTCAAGAGGCATGTGCGAAGTTGAGTATTCATAAGCTGAACTACTGAGTCCAATGTGTGACGGTGTAAGTCCAGACCCGAGGTATGTGAGAAGATTCTTAAAGAGCCAAAAATCTACTTATCCTGGAATCTGACACTGGATCTCAGCCTTGGTAGTCAGAGTGGTCACACACCAGGACCTGCAGCATCAATATTAAGTAGGAGCTGGTTACAAGTGCAGAATCTCTGGGTCACACTGGACCTGCCCATCAAAATATACATCTGAACAAGATCCCAAATACATATATCCATTGATGCTGGAGAGGTTCTGGTCCTGAATGGTATCTCTCATCTCTGCACTGTTGACACATCTGCTGGATTCCTCTTTGTGGCGGGGACATCTGTGCATTGTAAGACGTTGAGAGGCAACCCTGCCCTCAATCCAGTAGCTGCCAGTAGCACTTCCCTAGCTGCTGAGAACAAACACTTTCTCTAGATATTGTCAATTATTCCTTGGTGGCAAAATTTTTCCAGTTGAGACCCACTGGCCTGGACAAGAAGCATCTTGAGGGAGTTCCAAAGAAAGTCATTCTCTTTCTCAGTTCATAACTCAGGGCAGATGCTTCACCCTCTGAGCCTCATTTCTGCAAATGTAGAATGGGTTTCATAATAGTACCAACCACACAGAATGGACATATATAAAAATGAAATAATATAAACCACATAAGATTCTGAGCTCAGTCCACAGTGCATAAAAAGATCTAAATATATCTTATAATGAAACATTTTTAGTAGAAGGAGTGAATGATAGCTCTAAATTAGATTTATAAGCATGTATCTCCTAACTGATTTGTCGGAAGTAAGATAAAGTCAAGAATTATAGTACCATTTGTTTTGTGGCAAAGGAACACATATTTCTCTCTTGTTGAAGAGGGGGTTAGCAATTTTCTGAAGATATCAGGAGCTGTTCCTACCACAAGTCAGTTCTGTGGAAGTCCAAGTCAAGACAGACTTCTCAGTGGTACATGTGGAGAAAATATTAACTTAAGGTTAGGATAAGGTTGAAGGAGATTAGACCTCTGGGAGGCAGCTGAGTCCATAGAGAAGGAATAACAAAAACTTGATTCACTTGACTTCTAATATGTTCTACAGGGAACAGTGAATCAGCAGGAAATTTTTCTTTCTTTCTAGACCAGGATCCCATGGGGAAATATTGTGCTCAGTGGTGGGAGTAACAGTGAAAACAGTGCCTAATGAGCAGATAAAGGGAGCTGAAAATGTCTTCTCAGTTGCAGACCCTTAGCGTGTGCACCTTGAACTGGACAGAACATGATTGCTACTTTGGGATTTCTAACTCTGGCTGGAGACCAACACTTTACTCTTTCCTTCTGTCTTCTCTGGGGACAGAGCTTTGGTCTCCATCATTAATGATACAGGCAGGAATTCAGACTTCCACACAAAGAATTTCCACTCAGAGACACCCTCCAGGTGAGTCTGAAAGCCCAGTAGCTACTTCAGGAAAGATTTTGAGAGATTGGAACATGAGAACTTGTACTTGAAGTCACCCGAGAGCCGAATCAGCCTAACTCACAGCTGAGAGATTGCCATCTTTGTGGAATTAATTTTTAACTAATTACTTTAATATGTTACAAAGAGAAGTGTCTGTTGGACTGAGCAATACAAGGAGTAAATACAAGAGTAATTGTTGACAATCAAGAGATAAGAGTGGAAGTGCAGTTGGATGAGATGGAGGAGGGAAGTGGACGCATAAACTGTTTTAATAAAATTAGAACATATGAGAGGAATCTTGCAATTAAGGGCAGTGGGAAAATAGAGAAACAAAGGCATTTTTCCAACTTTTTAAGATAGGTTGCATTTGAGCCTGTTTTGTATTTATTAGAAAGGTCTAGCCCTGGCTGGCGTAGCTCAGTGGATTGAGTGCAGGCCTGCGAACCAGACAATCGCGGTTCGATTCCCCATCAGGGCACATGCCTGGGTTGCAGGCCAGTTCCCAGCAGGAGCCAGTGCCCAGCAGGGGATGCACCAGAAGCAACCATACATCGATATTTCTCTCCTTCTCTCCTTCTCTTCCCTTCTAAATAAATTTTAAAAAAAGGTCCAGACCCCTGGACATAGATATTGCCTCACAATAGCAGGTCCTGAGACATACCTTTCAGAGTACCATCATTCACACTGGGATCCAAATGAAAAATTGCATTTAATACGTGAATGAGCATTACTTTGCAATACGTTATTACCAAGAGGTGGGGAAGCAATGGAAATATTTGTGAGATAGGAGAAAAAACTATCCAAATCTCACCAGTGATAACTATTCATTTAGTAACAGGGAGGAACTGTGCTAGGCTTTTAAGGGAGAATATGAACATGTAATGATGAATTTAGAATCATTCTGTTGTCTCTCTAAGTTCAAGCAGCTAATGTGTGGTTGGTACACCAAGATTCAAAACAGATTCAGTTTTCTGATTCAAGAAGTTTTGCACCTAAAATCATTTAGAAAGTCTCACCAATTATCTTTTTAGTCCTCATATTGTTGTACATTATATATTTTATGTTGTAAATTGTGTGTTTATTCCCTTAGCTTATTGGTCTAGTAAATGTTCAGTCAAGAACATGTCTTGACACCATAAAGACAGCGCTCTTTTCTCTTTTGGGTAAATTGTTTTTTGCTGTTTGATCAGTTATTCTGGGCGTCAAGGGGCTAGAACTGTGGTTGGAATGTTGCCAGAATCAGGGAGCTTTGTGCTCACGTCAGTCCCTCAGGGGCCCTCCGAGCTCTTGGATCTCATTTTACTCCATGTCTGTTTCTCTCCTCTTTCACGTTTCCCCAAATGCCTCTTAAATTTTTTAATATAGGGCACAAAAATAATCTCATTAAAATGGATTTCCATGTTTACATGTTCTCAGGAGGCTTACCAGCTTGTTGGGAAATATTCCTACAATCTTCATAATAAAGATAATATGATATTAAAAACTTGCTTTATTTATATGATTCTCTTCGCAATTATTGCAGCTGTAAGTGAGGAGACCAGGGAGGCATGGGGCCCCAGGAGGTCACAGTGTGCTGTGTGTTGCATGTGTTGCGTGTATGCACACACATGCATGTTTTGTGGGGCACAAGTGTTTAGATTACACTGTGGGCAGTGTTACCTAAGCTCATGTACTCCAAAATGTAGACCTTTAAAAAGACAGTATAATCTTAACCAAAAGATAGAAATAAAGAAAACAACAATTCTATTCACAGGAATCTTTTGAAACAAAATATAAAATTAAAAAAACAACATGTAGGAGAGGGACTACCTATATCCTAATTGCAGCAGCAGCAGCAGCAGCAGCAGCAGCAGTGAGGCCACCTTGTTCCTCCACATCCTCTGACACCATCCCTCATCACTCTCCCTCTTCCTCATCCCCCTTCACACTCTGACTTCCCAAGAACCATGTGATTTCACTCATATGTGGGATATAAAGCTGAAGCAACAAATGAGCAAATAAGAAAAAAAGGACAAAAACTCAGGCACAGAGACAATGATATGGTGGTTACCAGAGGAAAGAGGGGTGAGGGGTAGTAAAGAGTAGAGGGAGTCACATACATGGTGACAGAAGAAGACCTGGCTTTGGGTGGTGGGCTCACATGTAATAAACAGATGGTGTGTTATAGAATTATACATGGAACCTATATACTTTGATTTATTTTTAAATTAAATTTATTGGGATGACATTAGTTAATATAATTTTATTCATCTATGTAACCACAATAAATTTAATTAAAAATGAGCCTTGGGTATCCAAAACAGATGCAATCATCAGAGTCTTTGCCATGACCCTTCTCACAACAGGGCACACACTTCCCCTAGACAACTGCATGACTCCCACTCTGCCTTTCTCTGGGCCTCTGTTCAAATGTTACCTGGGTTGCAGGGCTTCCTGAACTCTGTGAAATACAACACCCCATACACTCCAGTTTTTTAAATATTTTATTTATTTATTTTTAGAGAGAGGGGAAGGGAGGGAAAAGAGAGGGAGAAAAATATCAATGTGTGGTTGATTCTCATGCACCCCCTACTGGAGACCTGGCCTGCAATTCAGGTGTATGCCTTGACTGGGAAGTGAACCAGCAACCCTTTGATTCTCAGGCTGGCACTAATCCACTGAGCCACATCAGCCAGAGCCCCATGCATTCTATTTTACACCTGCTTTTTTTCATAGCATCTATCATCCTCTGACATAGTATATATTTTATATTTGCTAATTTATATTCTTTTTTCATCATTGGGTTATAGAAAAACTTTGTTTCTCAGCATTCTATACTCTTACCTTAGAAGGTGGTCAGTACTCAACATAAATTCCTCAAGTGCATGAAAGACTTTTGCATTATGACTATATATTACATGACCTCTTGGGAATAAGACTGAGTGTGGGACAAGGATTCCTAATCAGAGATGTCACATCATATTCTTTAAAGACTATATGCTCAAGATAAATATAAATGTATAATTTCTTAACTGAAAAACATAAATTATAGCATTTCACTATGGTAATACCTACATGTGTAAAAATGAATCATTTTATTTCTCTTCCTAGTTTTGAGCAAAACCTCATGGTACAAGGCAATGAATCACAAATTTCAGAGTTTCTTCTCCTGGGATTATCAAAGGAACCAGAACTGCAGCCCATCCTATTTGGGCTGTTCCTCTTCATGTACCTAATCATTGTGTTGGGAAACCTGCTCATCATCCTGGCCATCAGCTCAGACTCCCACCTCCACACACCCATGTACTTCTTCCTCTCCAACCTGTCTTGGGTAGACATCTGTTTCACCTCCACCACCATCCCAAAGATGCTGGTGAACATCCAGACACAGAGCAAAGTCATCACCTATGCAGGCTGCATCACCCAGATGTATTTTTTCTTACTCTTTGCAGGGTTGGATGTCCTTCTCTTGACTGTGATGGCCTATGATCGGTTTGTGGCCATCTGTCACCCCCTGCACTACACAGTCATCATGAACCCCCAGTTCTGTGGGCTGCTGGTTCTGATGTCCTGGATCATTTGTATCCTCAATTCTTTGTTAGAAAGCTTAATGGTGTTGCAGCTGTCCTTCTGTCCAGATGTGGAAATCCCCCACTTTTTTTGTGAACTCAAACAGGTTGTCCAACTTGCTTGTTCTGACACCTTTCTTAATGACATGGTGATGTATTTTGGAGTTGGTCTGCTGGGTGGTGTTCCCCTGGCAGGGATCCTTTATTCTTACTCTAAGATACTGCTCTCCATACATGGAATGTCATCAGTTCAGGGAAAGTATAAAGCATTTTCTACTTGTGCGTCTCACCTCTTGGTTGTCTCCTTATTTTATTGCACAAGTGCAGGAGTGTATTTTAGCTCTGCTCCTACCCACAGTTCATTCTCAAGTGCAACAGCTTCAGTGATGTACACCGTGGTCACACCCATGCTGAACCCCTTCATCTACAGCCTCAGGAACAAAGACATAAAGGGAGCTCTGAAAAGATTCTTTGGGATGGCAGCTATGAAAAGACTAATTATTCTGGGGCTGAAAAAGTTCCCATGACTGGTCATAATGTTGAAAACATTAGAGTCAGAAATTGCTATTCTTTGATTAGACTGGAAAAAGTACACTTTCTATTTAATGCCTGGAACCTTCTTTGATTTGAAATTCCTTCTACAATTAAAAACGCACTGACTGAGCTTCCCGTTCTGTCTGATATATGGACAGTTTTTCATTATTAAATTTTCCTATTCTCTCCAAGGTTTTTCCAAAGTTGGATGAGAAATATTTGGAAATTTTCATTTATTTTATAAGGTAAATTAGATTCATTAAAACTATTTTTCTCTGAAATGATATCTAACTTTCCAAGTAAATTTTCTATAGTATTCCTGAAAGCATTGTCATGAGTTATATTACTGACATGGAAAAAATACTACACTTGGCAACTACAGGCATTTATGTAATTTTATCACAGAAGAAAATTTGAAAACAAAATTGTCACTTTGATTCTGTCATTCTTTCCTACATCATCATCACTATCCTTAGCTGTTCTTCCTGATAAAGTCATCTCTAACATGGTATTAAGTTTTATAACTGATCTGCTACTGTATTTTTTTCAGCTTGATGTCCTCACTAACAAAAATTGATTATCACACATATATTGCAAGTGGAGCCTACACTGAAAGGCAAATTTGAATAAAGAGATTGACCTAATATGGTCTTAGTGTCAGAAACAACTTCAAAAATGAGGAAGAAATTTTTTTAACCATACATTTGATTACCATTAAGATTTTTCTTTTCTATACTGTACACGTTTTCACTGAAGTATGGAAGACTGGTGTCCATGTACAAAGGCCTCCCAAAATTGGAAAAAGTTATAGTCAATATACAGTATGATATTAGTTTCAGGTGTATAATATCATGATTAGACCTTTATATAATTTCCGCAATCCCAGTTCTGGTTATTTATCTGAATAAATAAAAAACATTTATTCTTAAAGATATATGCATCCCTATGTTGCAGCATTGTTTACAATAGCCAAGATTTAGACACAGCCTATATATCCATCAATAGATGAAGGGATAAAGAGGTGGTACATATTTACAACGAAATATTATTACTCAGCCTTAAAAGGAATGAAATTTGTGACAACATGCGTATTATCATGCTAAGTGAAGTATGTGAGACAGAGAAAGACAAGGGTTATTTTTTTCTACTGAAGTGAAGAATTGGTTAGCATGCTTATAGTTTCTTCATCAAATTATCTTCCTGTTTCTGCTTTAAAATCTACAGTGCTGCATATAGATGTGATTCCAATGCTCTAAATGAAATGTCTTCTCTTTTCTAAATTTCATCATGACTATGAAATGGACAATGAATAACAATATTGATATTGTTCATATATATGAGTAACATATACGAATAATGTATATTATATGTGAATAATATATATTATATATGAATAGAATATATATTCATATATGTATGTGTGTACACATATATCCTCCTCATCAAGGGATTACTAGAGTTTGAATTACTATTCATTCTAGTGATTCAGGTAACAACTTTTGTTGAAAGAGGCATGTCCTTTCAGCTTCCCCTTGGTACCTGGAAGTAAACCTCAGTGGAGTTACTTTTTAATACAGTTATCTGAAATAAGCTTCCATAACAGAATAATCATGAATGCTATCTCCAAATGTCTGTACAAATGCCTAGAATGGAAAAGAGCATATTATTATATATTAATTGATCTCAGTTGTATTTTCTTTTATTACTGTATCAGTTAGCTATCACTCCATAACAAGCAATCCTAAAAGCACATACTTTAATATAATGCTTTTATAATCAAATAGGATTGTATGCTGTGGAGTTTTTTCTCATCTCTCTGAGTTCACCTGAGTCTGTATTCAGATGTGAGGCACTACATTGTGTTTCTAAAGCTTTTTCATGATGTCTTGTTAATTTGTACTGCCCTTATTTCTTCAAGCAATATGTGATGTTTACTCTATTTATATATGTGTGTATTGATCTTACAGGTTATTTTGAATAGTTTATGAAATATTAATTGTCTTAATTTAATATCACAGTTCCCATGTTTATATATGAAACCTTGCTTTCTTCTTAGTTATAAGGTATAATTCCCACCACCATCTGGTATGACTCAGCTACCTGTACTCTTGATCTGAACATGAGTTCAGATATATTTTCAGCAAGCAAAATATAACCAAAGACATTGAAATTAAGAACAAACTGACAGTAACCAGAAGGGAGGTGGGAAGGAATAATGGGGGGAAAAAGTAAAGGATTTACAGGAATAACTCTAAAGAACACATGTACAAAATCAAGAGGGGTGAACACAGGGGAGGGAGGTTGTGAAGGCTGGGGTAGGGGTTGTGAAGGGTGGGGGAAAAGGCAGAAAACCATACTTGAACAACAATAAAAATCAAAAGTATTTTAAAAAGAAAAAGAAAATGATTATATAATAAGAATCTTACTTCAACCAGATCTTGTAAGGAATAAGTAAAATATTGAATATACTTTGTTGAATCCAAAGAAAATGTTCAAGAATGAGGAGCATGTGTGCAGTTATTACATCTTTTTCTTTTTAAAAATTATTTTTAATTGATTTTGCTGTTACGGTTATCCCAATTTCCCTCTCTTTCCCCCTCTTTATCAAGCACCCCCACTTCCTCAGGCAATTCCCCCACCTTTCTTCAGGTTCACGGATCATGTGCATAAGTTCTGTGGTTATTCCATTTCCTATACTGTACTTTACATTCCCATGGCTATTCTGTAACTACTACTTATTTGTACTTGTTAATCCTCTCATCTCTTCATCCATTCCCTAACACCACCAACCCATCTGACAACTATCAAAATGTTTCCCATATCCATGACTCTGTGTCTGTTTTTCGTGTTTGCTTAGTATGTTTTTTAAGTGTAGCTGTTGATAGATATTTATTGCCATTTTATTTTTTTCTAGCTTTGATCTTTTTTTTCTTAAATAAGTCCTCTTAACATTTCATGTAATAATGGTTTGGTAATGACAAACTTCTTTAGTTTTTTTCTTATCTGTGAAGTTCTTTATCTGTCCTTCAATTACAAATGATAGCTTTGCTGAGTACATCAATCCTGGCTATAGGTCCCTGCTTTTTATGACTTTGAATAAATCTTGCCAATCCCTTCTAGCCTGAAAATTTTCTTTTAAGAAGTCAGCTGACAGTCTCCATAGGTAACTAATGGCTTTTCTCTTGCTTGTCTTAAGATTCTCTCTTTATCTTTAACCATTGGGATTTAGTTTTTTTATTGTTTTGTAAATTTTATTTTTATTTTATTTTATTTTTTATTGTTAAATACAGTTGTCTCCATTTTCATCTCACCACACCATCATAAAGGAAAGAATAAACAAATGGGATCTTAACAAAATAAGAAGGTCTGCACAGCTAAGAAAACATTAGCAAAATGAAAAGAAACAACCATATGGGAAAACATATTTACCAATGATATCTCAAAGATTTGATCTCCAAAATATATAAAGAACTCACAAGAGTCCACCCCAGGAAGACAAACAGCCCAATAAAAAAAAATGGGCAAAAGACTTAAACAGACATTTCTCCAAGAAGGACATACAGAGATCCAGAGACATATGAAAAGATCCTCAACATCACTAGCCATCAGAGAGATGCAAATTAAAACCACAATGAGATGCTACTTCACACAAGTGAGAATGGCCATCATAAACAAATCAGCAAACAAGTGTTGGAGAGGTTGTGGAGCAAAGTGAAACCTAGTGCATTTTAGTGATAATGCAGACTGGTGCAGCCACTGTGCAAAACAGTGTGGAATTTCAACAGTAACCTTTGGTATTTTAATTATGATGTGTCTTGGAGTGAGCCTCTTTGCACCCATCTTGTTTTGGATTCTCTGTGCTTCTTGTACTTGCATGTCTATTTTCTTTGCTGAACTAGGGAAGTTTTCTTTCATTATTGTTTCAAATAGATTTTCAATCTGTTGCTCTTTCTCTTCTTATTCTGGCACTCTTATAATGCAAACGTTGGAATACTTAAAGTTGTCCCTCAGACTGCTTACACTCTTTTTTTCTTTTTTGATTCTTTTTTATTCTTGTTTTTCTGATTTGTTGGGGTTTTTTTTTGGCGGGGGGCTTCCTTATGTTCCAAATAATTGATTTGATTCTCAGTTTCAACCACTCCACTGTTGTTTCCCTGTAAATTGTTCTTTATTTCAATGAGTGAATCCTTCATTTCTGATTGGATCTTTTTTATGCTGTTGAGGTCCTCACTAAGTTCCTTGAACATCCTTATAACCAGTGTTTTGAACTCTGCATCTGACAGATTGCTTATCTCCATTTTGTTTAGCTCTTTTTCTGGAGTTTTGATCTGCTCTTTCATTTGGGCCATGTGTTTTGTTTGTTTGTTTGTTTGTTTTTGTCTCCTCATTTAGGCAGCTTCCCTGTGTTTGTTTCTATGTATTAGGTAGTGCTGCTATGACTCCCTGTCTGGGTAGCATGGTCCAATGTACTAGGTGCCCTTGAGGGTCCTTTGGCTCAGCCTCCCCTATCACCTAAGCAGGGTCTCAAGGTGTGCCCTCCATGTGGGCTGAGTACACCCTCCTCTTATAACTGAGCCTTGATTGATGGCAGGTCACTGGGAGGAGATTACCCAGGCCAGTCAGCTGCAAATCTGGCAGTGACCACTGACCAGAAATCTTCGCCCTCTGTGGAGGATCAGTTGTGCAGGAGTAGGGTGGTGGTCTGCAGCTGTCTACTGGGTGTGCAGGCTCTGGGATTTCCCAGGTGATGCAGGCCAAGGTCAACCCACACCTGTGTTCTGCCCAGGGCCCACCCTGCATAAGCTATAAAACAGTCTGAGATGGCTGCTACTGGTGCTGGTCTTGCAGATTCCCAGAGGAAGCCTAAGTGTGAATATAGGCTGGCTGCTGCTAGTGCCAGGCCTGGGGCCACTTAGTGAGAGTTATGGAGGCTGGGGGCTCATTGAGTCCAGCAGTTGCTTGTTTGATAGGATTTAGGAGGTTGTGAAGTATGAGGAAAGACCAGCCATTTATATGTAAAAGTCATGATTAACAGTTTGGGTGGGCCCAAAAGTTGGATGGGATGGAGTCTCCGGGGATTCCCAGGGCAGGGCAAACAGTATTAGCCAGATTGATGGAGTCTCAGATATGGCACCATCCTGCTGGCTCGGTGGCTTTTTGGAGGGGAAAGCTCAGAAAGGGACAATGGCCTCTGCTTGCCTTTCTGTCTGAGAGGAAACTACCCCAGCTCTCGCCTCAATGCCAGACACTTCAGTTCTTCCCCTATGCCACTGGTGTCCCTCCAGCTGCTACCTTAGTGCTGGAGCTCAGAGGTAGTGAATGAGAGTAAGTCTGTGTGTGGGTTCTTCAAGGGGCTTCAAGTGGGTTCTGCTTGAGACTCCAGAACTTTCTTTTACCAACTGAATCTCTGCTGGTCTTTGCCACCAGAAGTTATGGGAACTTGTCTTCCTTGCACTAGAACCTGGCCTGGGGGATGTGGTATGGGGCTAGGACTGCTCACTCCTGAGATATCACTTTTGAATTTTTATCCAGCACATGTGACTGTGAGACCAGCCTGGTCCACACTTTCACCCCTTCTACTAGTCTGGATGGATGGGGTTTCCATAATTCCATAGTTGTCAGACTTCCACTCGACTTGATTTCTGAGTGATGGCTGTTCTATATTTTAGTCATAATTTTGATGTAGTTTTGAAAGGAAGCAAGATGTGTTTATGTATGCAACCATCTTGTCCAAAGTCATATACATCTCACAAATAAACACACACATATGTATGTACATGCACATAGACTCATTTATAATACCATCTATTATGTTGAAAGAAATTTGGACAAAATAGAAATAAAAAGAAGAAAGGTGTGAGTTAACACAAAATAGAAAGAATTAGAAATCTTGACAAAAAGATTTAAGTAAAACATGTGTCTTTAATCTTAATGAATAACTTTTTCTCACTTGAAAGCTTTAAGTGCTTCAAGGTCAGGAATTCATTTACATTTATGCAATGGGAATTTTTTTGTACCACCTATGGGGCCAAGTAGCTCTATATTAGCTGTAATTTGTTTCTATCTAATGTAGAATTTCAACACAAAAATACCTTTGCTCAAAGGAAGATAACTGAATGATTCTGAGACTTCAACTCAGTATTTTATTGGGTCAATGTCTACATTAGTTTCCCATTCCTGTTTTTAGAAATTACTACATTAGTGGCTTAAAACAACCAACTTTCTAACTTAGAGTTTTAGTGTTCAGATGCTTCAAATGGGTCTTAAAGGGCTTAGCTCAAAATGTCTGCAGGGACTGGATTTTTCTGGGTGATTCAGGGAAGAATGCAATGCCTTCCCTTTCCTTCTCCTGCACTCTGTGGCTCATGGCCTGTCCTCAAACCTCAATGTCAACAACAGAGCATCTTCAAATGCCTCTCTGACACCAATTCTTCTGCTCCCTTCTACATTCAGAAGACCATTGTGAAGAAATTTGACCAACTTGCAAAATCCAAACTAGTCTTATGTATGACAACTGACTAGGAATTTTATTTCATCTCTTATCATAGTTACCCTTTTGGGATGGCTAACATACTCCAACGTTCTCTGAATTAGGTTGTTGACATATTTTGAGGCACCTATTCTGCCTACCACTAAGCCTTTCCCAGATAAAAATTATTACCTGTCTCTATGGAGCTCTAATATAAAATAATCAAACACAGAATTTATCCTCCTCTCATTTATCCACTCATTATGGATTGAGTGGAAGATTTGTCGTTCAACATTACAGACACAGAAAATTCCTGGTGAAGACCTGTTACCCAGACTTAACTCTAAGACAGGGCCATAAACAGCTGCTCAAAGTGTGGTCCTCAGAACAAGATGATCTGCAGCTTCAACATCACCTGGGAGTTTGTCCAAAATGCAGTCTCTGGGCCCACTGGAGACCAGAATTTGCATTTGAACTCCCAGGTGTAGTGACTTGTGTGCACAACGAAGTGGACAAGTACTGGTCTACAATAGGTGTTTTCACCTTGTCACTGTTGACATTTGGGGCTGGGTAATTCTGTGTGTTGGGTGCGTTCCTGTGCATTGCAGGTGTTTAGCAGCCAATTCCAAACATCCCCAGGGGAAAAGTCATCTCTGTTTGAGAACCATTGGCCCAGAATCTCCAAACTGGAAGTGTTCTGACTGGTTTCAATCAAAACTCCATCCCTTGCTTCGTTTATACCTTTGAGCACAATAATAAATCCCTCTGTGCCCCATTTCTGCATTGCATTGGAGAAGGTAGTTTCTCAATGCACTACTTCATAAAATGCATTTCTGTGAAACATACATTTGACAGTTGTTACAAAGTGCTAAGCTGGGCTATGGTGCCTAAAATCTAAATGTATCTCTTATATTTAGTAAACATTTTATGATGAGGGACCAAATGGCAGCTCTTAACTTGTGATTTCACTATGAAATTCCTAATTGTTTTGGCTGAACGATCATAAAGCCTAGGAGTATAGTGCCCAATGTTTTATAGCAAAGTAACAAATATCTCCCCTTTACTAAAGAGGAGAATAGTGATTTTCTAGGGATAATAGGTGCATCTCACTGTAATTCAATGCTTTGAAGACTCAAAGAACAGTCAAATTTCTCAGAATAAGACTCTGATTTTCAACTACAGTTTACTTTTAATATCTTTCTGCATTGGTTACAGGTATTCAGCACAGTGGTCAGACAATCACAAACTTTACATAGTGTTCCATTCCTTACCCCTGCCATGTCCTGCCTGGTATTTTCAGTATCCAACCCACATCACACATAACTATTACAGTACTATGGAGTATATTCCATATGCTCTGCTTTACATCCCTGAGATTATTCTGTTACTGCCAATTTATACTTCTCACTCTCTTTACCTTTTTTTCCCAGTCCCTCAACTCACTTCCCCTCTGGCAAGCACAAGTCCATTCTCTGTGTCTATGAGACTCTGTCCATTTTTTTGTTTGTTTATTTTGTTCTTTAGATTCCACATACAAGTAAAATCACATGGTATTTGTCTTTTTCTGACTGGCTTATTTCACTGAGCACAATACCATCCAGGTCCATCCATTTAGAAACTTTAACACAGAGTTGGGATGAGGTGCTGGGAGGTGTAGACAGATGTCAGGAAGCAGGGCAGTTAATGGAGAAGGACTCATCAAAACTGTACTCAGATGGCTTATTCCATAGCCTCCTAGGAACAGAGGATCAGCAGGGAAACTTTATTCTGTCCAGACAAGTGTCCCCAAGGGGAATTTTGTGCTTAGAGGTTAGAGTGCTGAGAAATAAATGTGCCTAATGAGCAGTCCTGGAGAGCTGTAAGTACTGCAGCATCTCAGCATATGCAACCTTTGGTTGGAGAAAGGTGGCTGTTGCTCCTGGAGTCCTGAATCTGGCAGAGAGACCAATGCTTGACCACTCCTTGCTGTTTTGTCTGGGACAGAGTTTCAGTCTCTATCATCAACCACACAGGGGAAGATTTTGGAGTCCCACAGGAAAACCTTCTTGTCAGAGTTCCCATGCACGTGAGCCTGAGAGCCCAGAAGACATGGAAGGAGAGGATCAGAGAGACTGGGAACCAAGAACTTGTACCTGAAATCACCTGAGAACCATTCCAACATAGCTCAGATAGATACCAGTGATCACTATGGTTGCTGGCTGGCTTTACTAATAAATGAATGTTAATTCATGATGTGGAAAGGAAAGTGAACATCGTACTCAGAAGTGCAGGTGTCTTTGTTGACAACTAAGTGGTTTTAATTGAAGAGATATTAAGAGAGGGAATTGGAGGGGTGGTCCCTCCAGTAGAAGTAGAACATAAGTTCAATGAACAGGAATAGACAGATAGGTTATTAGCTGTGGAGGAACAGACAGTGAAGTGGGGACATTTACAAATTTTATGATGGGGCCTAGTAGACTGTGTCTTTCTATGGATGAGAAAGATGTGGACCAAGGAAGGCTGAAAATATACCTTTGCAACAGCAGTGCATGAGACATGCATTTCACAGCATCTTCTCTCACTGTGGCTATTCACATGAAAAGGCATATATTTGGTAGGTGAAAACAAGTGTGCTGATGAGATTCAGTTTACAATTATTTCATTACCTGTAAGGCTGAGTAAGGAAATGTGTGGGTTTGTAAACCAGTTATGGTCACTACTGAAATTTTTCAGGGAAAGTGTTTGCTTTACCTGTGTATTACTTTATGTATTTTAAATTGTTGTTGGACTACAATGTTACAACTTTCGGTATGTTGTTCACCTGAATGTTCCTTGCTCTTGAATAGTGTTATCTATTCAAGAGTATTTTTATTTCTTTTTTGTTTGTTTGCTTAAGTACATTTGTAGACAATATGACATTAGTTTTATGCATACAATAGAGTGACTCACATCTATATTCATTGCAATGCAATCACCACACTGTCTAGTAATTACTTGTCACTATGCAAGCTTATCACAATACTTTTTTTTAAAGATTTTATTTATTTATTTATCTTTAGAAGGGAAGAAGAGAAGGAGAGAAACATCAATGTATGGTTGCCTTTCATGCATCCCCTGCTGGGAACTGGCCTGCAGGGAACCAGTCTGCAACCCAGAAATATGCCCTGACTGGGAATTGAACTGCAATCTTCTGGTTCGCAGGCCTGTGCTCAACCCACTGAGCTACACCAGCCAGGGCCACAATACTTTTGATTGTATTTCCTTATGTTATTTTCATTGGATTCCTTCCAAGGAAGAATTGGGATTTTTAAATATAAACTGTCTGTTTTTCATTTTAGTTATTTTAGGTATCTGTACATGCACTTTTGGAGAATGTACAAAGTTGATTAATTTTGTGTCTTCCAATTTATCAGTCAGTGATCACTGTGTTCACTGTATGGTTTTTTTTTAAAATAAATTTATTTATTTATTTTTGAATTGATTATGCTGTTACAGTTGTTCTATTCCCCCCTTCATTCCCCTCCACCCCTGCCCCCCAACCCCACCATTACCCCCCTTTAGTTTATGTCCATGTGTCTCAAGTCCTTTAGGTTCTATATTTCCCATACTATTCTTGCCCCCCCCATCTATTTTCTATCTACTGTCTATGCTACTTGTTTTCTGTACCTTCTCCCCCTTCTCCTCCTCCCACTCCCCTGTTGCTAACCCTCCTTGAGATCTTCATTTCTATGTTTCCACTCCTGATCTAGCTGTCCTTTTAGTTTGCTTTCGTTTTAGGTGTGGTTGTTAATAACTGTGAGTTTGTTGTCCTTTCACCGTTCATGTTTCTTTAACTTCTTTTTCTTAGATAAGTCCCTTTAACATTTCATATAATAAGGGCTTGGTGATGATGAACTCCTTGAATTTGGTCTTATCTGAGAAGCACCTTATCTGTCCTTCCGTTCTAAATGAAAGTTTTGCTGGGTAGAGCAATCTTGGTTGTAGGTCTTTAGATTTCATGACTTGGAATATTTCTTTCCAGCCCCTTCTTGCCTGTAAGGTCTCTTTTGAGAAATCTGCTGACAGCCTGATGGGGACTCCTTTGTAGGTGATTGTCCCCTTACCTCTTGCTGCTTCCTGGATTCTTTCCTTCATTTTAATTTTGGCTAATGTAATTATGATATGCCTTGGTGTGTTTCTTCTTGAGTCCAACTTTTTTGGTACTCTCTGGGCTTCTTGGATTTCTTGGAAGTCTATTTCCTTTGCCAGATCGGGGAAATTTTCTTTTTATTATTTGTTCAAATAGTTTTTCCACTGGTGGTTGTGTCTTTCCCCCTTCTGGTACCCCTATAATTCGGATATTGGAGCGTTTATAGATGTCCTGGAGGTTCCTAAGCTTCTCCTCATTTTTCTGAATTCTTATTTCTTCATTCCTTTCTGTTTGATGATTTTTTTTCTTCTTCCTTCTGGTCCACTCCATTGATTTGAGTCCCAGTTTTTTTTTCATCTCTATGGGTTTCCTGTGGAATTCCATTCATTTCCCTTAATTTAGCCTTCATATGTTTCTCTAATTTGGGGCTATAGTCCACCAGATCTGTGAGGAAGCTGATGACCAGTGTTTTAAACTGTGCGTCTGAGAGATTTGCTATTTCTTCATCACTTAGATTTATCTCTGGGGCTTTGAGGTCTCCCTGCGACATTTTTGGTCTGTTCTGGCCCTTTAAGTGGGAGGAGCGGCGCCTTGGATTCCCAGGTCGCTGGGTTGTGACGCTGTATGTGGGGGCGTGGTCAGAGCGGGGAGATGGCGCCGCTGCCGCCGCCACCGGTCCAACCAACCGGTCACTCCCTCACCCGTGTGCAACCAGGCAACCACAGTCAACTCGCTGCCACCGCCTCCCCACTGACTCCTCCGTAGTCGCTCACCCGGTGGGCCGCCCGGTCGCTCACTAGGTCCAATCCTGGGTTTGGAACCCGTGCGACTGGATTCGTGCGTCTGGATTCCGCACCCGGGTCGATCGAGCCCTCCTTTGTAACTCCTCACCGGACGCCGGTTTCGCCCCTTACCGGTCGGGCCGAAGAATTTGTTGTTAGCGGACTTCCGAAAAGTTCAGTTTTCCGTGTTCTGGTTGTGTTTTCTGATGCTAATATTTAGTTGTCCCTAAACTTGGTTGTGTGAGGAGGCACGGCACATCCACCTAAACCTCCATCTTGGCGGAAGTCTGTATGGTTTTTTTAAAAAGTGTTTTTAATAACAAGCAAAATATAACCAGAGACCCTGAAATAGAAAACAGGCTGACAGTGACCAGAGAGGAGAGGGGAGGGAATTGCAGGAGTTAAAGGAGAAAGGTTTACAGGAACAACTATAAAGCACAGATGTATAAAAACTAGGAGGGGAGGTAGAAATGGGAAGAAGGTGGGAAGGGCTAGAGGGGTGGGCTGGAATGGGAGTAAAAGACAGAAAACTGTACTTGAACTACAATTAAAATAAAATAAAATGTTTTAAAAATAATTTATTTAATTTTTGTTCGATCACAGTTTTCTGTTTTTTACTCCCATCCCAGCCCACCCCCCAGTGCTCCCCACCTCCCTCTCATTTTCACCTCCTTTAGTTGTTTTCCATGTGTCCTTTATACAAGTTCCTGTAAATACTTTCCCTTTTCCCCTGAAATTCCCTCCCTTTTCTTCTCTGGTCGCTGTCAGTCTGTTCTCTATTTTAGTGTCTTTGGTTATATTTTGCTTGCTTGTTTGTTTTGTTGTTTAGTTTCCTGTAAAAGGTGAGATTATATGCAATTTGTCTTTCACCACCTGGCTTATTTCACTCAGCATAATGCTTTCCAGTTCCATCCATGCTGTTGCAAAGGGTAGTAGCTCCTTCTTTCTTTCTGCTGCATGGAATTTAATTGTGTGTATGTGACATTTTTTGGGATCCATTCATTTACTGATGGGCACCTAGATTGCTTCCTACTCTTGTCTATTGTAAATTGTGCTGCTATGAACATTGGGGTGCAGAGGTTCTTTTGGATTAGTTTTTTAGGGTTATTAGGATATAATCCTAGCAGTGGCATTGCTGAGTCAAAAGGCAGAACTAGCTTCACCACAACTTACCCTCACCAGCACAACAAATTAAAATGAGTGGTGGACAGAGGGACCATCAGTTCACCAGCTGGTGGGAAGGACCCACAAAAGAAAGACCCTGAAACAACAAAAACCCAAAGACAAACTCAGAGCCAAAGTAAAGGACAGCCCAAGACCAGTGAGCTGGGGAGATCAAGGAGACTACACCACTGAATTTCACAGGCATTATACTACAGAAGTTCACAGCATAAACCCAGGAAGCCAGAATAAAGCAGTTTATGAAGATGAAGCTAACAAGAAGAGTCTCACAAACAATGGGAAGACAAACAAACAATGCCCAAATGAAAGGAAAGGAGGAAGCCTCAGAAAGAATGCTAGATGAAACAGAGGCAAGTCAGCTATCAGATATTGAATTCAAAGCACTGGTTATCAGGAAGTTCAAAAAGCTCACAATGAGCTACCAGAAAATACAGGGGAGCTATAATGAATCCACTGCAAACTATATCAACATGAAAAAGGAAATATAAGCTATCAGCAAGGGCCAAGAGGAAATGAAGAATACAATTTCTGAACTAAAGAACACAGTGAAAAGAATCCAAAGCAGGATCGATGAAGCAGAAGATAGGATCAGCGAGTTGGAGGACAAACTAGAAAAAAACTCCCTGAAAGAGAAAGAATAGTTATTGTTGTCCACCTCTTACTGGGCTAATTTATAAATTACATTTTATTATAAGTATGTATGTGTGTGAAAAAACACAAGACATGTAATACTCGATGCTGCCGTTCTGGTTGAAAAGGTGTCATCCTGTTGATGACCTTTTCAGGCTGAAAATAGTCCTCAGACAGGACACCTTAAGTCTTCTACTGTTCTTATTTTTTGGAAGTGTTTTAATAATGTATGACTTAGGCTATAAAAATAAGTAACCTGTGATGCAGGTGTAGGTAGACACACTGTGCCTCTTTGCACAACCCAAAGAAAGACAAAAACAAATTTAAAAACAAAAAACAACCAGAACTGACAGAAAATTGAACTATATGAAGTCCAGCAACCAAGCAGTTAAAGAAGAAACCTTCATCCCAACTGGTAGGAGGTAGCAGGGGCAGAGATGGGCTGCCCAGTGGAGAGGACTTGCAGGAAGGTGGCACCTGGAGGACCTGGATGAGGTGGGAGCTTGAAGACTGGGTGGTCCCATATTCACTTGCAGAAACTGGGAGGAACGGAGGATGCTGGGAAGATGGCGACGGAGTAAGATGGAGCGGATACTAGCTCCTGTACTCATGGGTGAAAATCCTGGCAGATCTATGGAGAAACAGCACAATAAACCATCGGTTACCCAGCATTTATGAAATTAAAAGACCAGAGATTGTGACCAACGCTGAAACACCAGACAGCGGCAGAGTCAGCTACTGGAGCTGGGTCTCACGCGGCCCCTGTACTGCCGCCAGAGCAACAGGCCTGGGAGCCGGGGCCTCAGGTACGGAAGCCGGACACTCCAAGCCCCTGTGACGGTCCTGGGAGACAGAGGAGTCAGGAACCAGAGCGGGGACACCCTTGTGCCGATGCCATAGCTACCGGCCTGGGCAACGGAAGGGTCAGTTGCAGGAGCTGGGACACCAAAGGCCCCTGTGACGCCACCATAGAGACAGGCCTGGACCCTAAGGAGCCAGCTACGGGAGCCGGGAATCTCTCAAATCCTGTGCCGCTGCCATAGCGACGACTGGATGCCGGGGAGTCGGTACGGAAGCCTGGACTCTCCAAACCCCTGTGATGCAGCTGAGGAGCCAGCTACGGGAGCCCGGAAGCTCTCAAATCCTGTGCCGCTGCCGTAGCGACGGGACTGGACGCAGGGGAGTCAGGTACGGAAGCCAGGACACTCCAAACCCCTGAGACAGCCCGGGGTGGCAGAGGATCCCTCTACGGGAACTGGGAGGGTCTCAGCCCCTGTACTGCTGCCATAGCGAGGGGATTGGACACTGGGGAATCAGGTACGGGAGTTGGGACTTTCTAAGCCTCTGTACCACTGCCATAGAGACAGGACTAGATGCCGGGGAGTCAGGTACGGAAACCAGGACACTCCAAGCCCCTGTGACAGCCCTGGGTGGCAGAGAGAGCCAGATACGGGAGCCAGGACATTCCCAGCCTCTGTGCCACTGCCCTAGTAACGGGCCTGGGTGCTTGAGGAGGTGGCTACTAGAGCCGGGACATTCAGCAGTGGTAGGCGACCAACGCAGAGACCAGCGCGAGGACCAGCATGAGTGTAGGTGGAGACGAAGAACATCAAGAAACTTCAAGGAGTCTGTACCACTGAACTTCACAAGGAACATACCACAGAAGTTTACACCATAAAACCAGTGTTTCAGAACAGATCAATTTTGGAAGCAGAGACTAACAAGAAGAGTCTCAAACAATGGGAAGACAAAGAAACAATCCCCAAATGAAAGACAAAGCAGAAACTTCAGAAAGAATGTTAGATGAAATAGACGCTGATCAACTATCAGACAGTGAATTCAAAGCACTGGTTATTATGAAGTTCAAAGAGCTCACAGTGAGCTACCAGAAACTACAGGGGAACTATAATGATATCTCTGCAAACTACAGCAACATCAAAAAGGAAATGGAAACCATCAGCAAGAGAAAAGAGGAAATGAAGAATACAATTTCCGAATTGAAGTACACAGTAGAAAGTTTCCAAAGTAGGATAGATGAAGCGGAGGATAGGATTAGTGAGTTGGAGGACAAGGTAGAAAGCATCTCACAGAAAGAGCAAGAAAATGAAAAGAGGCTCAGAAAGAATGAAGAGGGATTAAGAGAAATGCAAGACAATATGAAACGTAATAATATCCGAATAATAGGAATACCAGAAGGAGAAGAAGAAGAACAAGGGATAGAAAACGTATTTGAACGAGTAATGAGAGAAAATTTTCCTAATTTGATAAGAGAAAAAGTCTCACAAATCCAGGAATCACAGAGAGTCCCAACCAAGAGGAACCCAAGGAGGCCCACCTCAAGACACATCATCATCAAAATGGGAAAATTCCAAGACAAAGAGAGAATCTTAAAGGCAGCAAGGGAGAAAAAAAGAAATAACATACAAGGGAGCCCCAATAAGGTTAGCTACCAACTTCTCAATGGAAACACTTCAAGCAAGAAGAGAATGGCAAGAAATATTTCAAGTAATGAGAACCAGAGGCCTACAACCAAGGCTACTTTACCCAGCAAGGCTCTCAATCAAGATAGATGGCCAAATAAAGAGCTTCCAAGACAAAAGAAGTCTAAAAGAATATGCCTCCACCAAACCAGCTCTACAAGAAATACTAAAAGGACTGCTTTAAGGGAAGGAAGGATAAGAGGGAGACAGAGAGGAACACAGGTACAAAAATGGCAATGAATAAGTACCTATCAATAATAACCTTAAATGTAAATGGATTAAATGCTCCAATCAAAAGACACAGAATAGCTCAATGGATAAGAAAGCATGACCCACCCATATGCTGCCTACAAGAGACTCACCTCAGGACAAAAGACCATCACAGACTAAAAGTGAAAGGCTGGAAACAAGTTTTCCAAGCAAACGCACAAGAAAAAAAAGCTGGGGTAGCAATTCTCATATCAGACAAAATAGACTTCAAAAAAAAAAGGCTATAAAGAGAGACCCAGAAGGTCATTTCATTATACTCAAGGGAAGAATCCACCAAGAAGACGTTAACATTGTAAACATATATGCACCAAACATAGGGGCACCCAAATATATCAAGAAAATCTTAGAGGACTTCAAGAAAGATATTGACAGCAACACAATTATAATAGGGGATTTGAACACCCCACTATCAAAAATGGACAGATCTTCCAAACAAATTATCAACAAACATATTGTGGCATTAAACAACACCCTAGATGAAATGGACTTAACTGATATATATAGAGCCCTTCATCCCAAAGAAGCTAAATACACATTCTTTTCAAATGTACATGGAACATTTTCAAAGATAGACCACATGATAGGACACAAAAGGAGCCTCAACAAATTCAACAAAATTGAAATCATACCAAGCATCTTCTCTGACCACAAGGCACTGAAATTAGAAACCAACCCCAAAGAAAAAAACCCAAAGCACCCCAAAACATGGAGACTGAATGGTATGCTATTAAACAATGAATGGGTCAAGAATGAAATTAGGGAAGAAATCAAAACATTTCTGGAAACAAATGAAAATGATCTCACAACAACCCAAAACTTATGGGACACAGCGAAGGCAGTCCTGAGAGGGAAGTTTATAGCAATACAGGCCTACCTAAAGAATATAGAAACATTTCAAACAAACAACCTAACCCTACGCCTGCAAGAACTTGAGGAACAACAACAAAGACAGCCCAGAGCAAGCAGAAGGAAGGAAATAACCAAGATTAGAGCAGAATTAAATGACATAGAAACTAAAAGCACAATTTTAAGGATCAATGAATCCAGGAGTTGGTTCTTTGAGAAGATAAGCAAAATAGACAAGCCTTTAAGTAGACTCATCAAGAAAAGAAGAGAGAGGACACAAATAAACACAATCAGAAATGAAAAAGGAGAGATTACAACTGATACCACAGAAATAGAAGAGATTGTAAGAAATTACTATGAAGAACTGTATGCCAAGAAATTTGAAAACCTAGGGGAAATGGACACATTTCTAGAAAAATACAATCTTCCAAAACTCAGTGAAAAAGAAGCAGAAAATCTAAATACACCAATAACAGCAAAAGAAATTGAAGCAGTAATCAAAAAACTCCCATCACACAAAAGCCCCGGACCAGATGGTTTCACAGGAGAATTCTACAAAGCATTTAAGGAAGAGCTAACTCCTATTCTCCACAGAGTATTTCAAAAAATTCAGAAGGATGGAAAACTCCCAAATTCTTTTTATGAAGCCAGCATCATCCTAATTCCAAAACCAGATAGAGACACAACAAAGAAAGAAAATTTCAGGCCAATATCGCTGATGAACATAGATGCTAAAATCCTCAACAAAATATTGGCAAATCGCATCCAACAATATATCAAAAAGATCATACACCATGATCAAGTAGGATTCATCCCAGGAATGCAAGGATGGTTCAATATTCGCAAATCAGTTAATGTAATACATCACATAAACAAAAGCAAAGACAAAAATTACATGATCATATCAATAGATGCAGAAAAAGCTTTCGATAAGGTACAACACCCATTTATGATAAAAACACTCAGCAAAGTGGGAATACAGGGAGCATTTCTCAAAATAATAAAGGCCATATATGAGAGACCTACAGCAAATATCATACTCAATGGGAAAAAACTAAAAGCTTTTCCACTAAGATCAGGAACAAGACAAGGTTGTCCACTTTCACCACTTCTATTCAATATAGTATTGGAAGTTTTAGCCACAGCGATCAGGTAAGAAAAGGAAATAAAAGGCATCCAAATAGGAAAGGAGAAAGCAAAACTGTCACTGTTTGCAGATGACATGATAGTGTACATGGAAAATTCTATAGACTCTACCCCAAAACTGCTCAAACTAATTAATGAGTTTGGCAAAACAGCTGGTTACAAAGTCAATATTCAGAAATCAAAGGCATTTTTGTATACCAACAGTGAATCAGCAGAAGCAGAAATAAAGAGAAAAATCCCATTTGATATAGCAAAAAGAAAAATAAAATATCTGGGAATAAACCTAACCAAGGAGGTAAAAAACCTGTATGCAGAAAACTACACAACACTGAAGAACGAAATCAAGGAAGACACAAACAAATGGAAACATATACCTTGTTCATGGATTGGAAGAATTAACATCATCAAAATGTCCATACTACCCAAAGCAATATACAGATTCAATGCAATACCTATTAAAGTACCAATGGCATATTTCACAGACATAGAACAAACACTTCGAAAATTTATATGGAACCATAAACGAGCTCGAATAGCAGCTGCTCTTTTGAGAAAGAAGAACAAAGTAGGGGGGATCACAATACCTGATATCAAACTGTATTACAAGGCCACTGTAATCAAAACAGCCTGGTACTGGCATAAAAACAGGCACATAGACCAATGGAACAGAACAGAGAGCCCAGAAATCAACCCAACTCTCTACAGTCAATTAATATTCGACAAAGGGGGCAGTAACATAAAATGGAGTAAAGATAGCCTCTTCAACAAATGGTGTTGGGAGAACTGGACAGCTACATGCAAAAAAATGAAGCTTGAGCACAGACTTACACCATACACCAAAATAAATTCAAGGTGGATAAAAGACTTAAATGTAAGTCATAACACCATTAAAGTCCTAGAGGAGAACATTGGCAAGAAAATCTCAGATATTTCACACAGCAACTTCTTTACTGATATGTCCCCTAGAGTAAGGAATGTAAAGGAAAGAATAAACAAATGGGATCTCATCAAAATAAAAAGCTTCTGCATGGCTAAAGAAAACAGTATTAAATTAGCAAGACAACCAACTGTATGGGAAAACATATTTGCCAATGATACCTCAGACAAAGGTTTAATCTCTAAAATATACAAAGAACTTACACGACTCCACTCTAAGAAGACACCCAACCCAATTAGAAAATGGGAAAAGGACTTGAACAAACACTTCTCCAAGGAGGACATACAGAACATTCAGAGACACATGAAGAGATGCTCAATATCGTTAGCTATCAGAGAGATGCAAATTAAAACCACAATGAGATACCACTTTACACCAGTCAGGATGGCTATCATAAACAAAGCAACAAACAACAAATGTTGGAGGGGTTGTGGGGAAACGGGGTCCTTAGTTCACTGTTGGTGGGAGTGCAGACTGGTACAACCATTATGGAAAACAGTATGGATTTTTCTCAGAAAAATAAAAATTGACCTGCCTTTTGACCCAGCAATTCCACTGCTGGGATTATATCCTAAGAATCCTAAAAAATCAATATCAAAGAACCTATGCACCACAATGTTCATAGCAGCACAATTTACAATAGCCATGAGTTGGAAGCAACCTAGGTGCCCATCAGTAAATGAATGGATCCAAAAATTGTGGTACATATACACAATGGAATTCTATGCTGCAGAGAGAAAGAAGGAGCTACTACCATTTGCAACAACATGGATGGAACTGGAAAGCATTATGCTGAGTGAAATAGGCCAGGTGCTGAAAGACAAATACCATATGATCTCACCTTTAACAGGAAGCTAAACAACAAAACAAACAAGCAAGCAGAAAAAAAAAAACCAATAAACAAAGACACTGAAATAGAGAACAAGGGGATAGTGACCAGAGGGGAGAAGGAAGGGAAGTTAAGGGGAAAAGGGGGAGGGATTTGGAGGAACAAATAGGAAGGACACAGGGACGAGAACTAAGGGGGGTGGAAATGGGAGGGAGGTGGGGAGCAAGGGGCAGGGGAGGCTGGGATGGGAAAAATAGACAAAAAAACTGTACTTGAAAAATAACTAAATAAAGTTTAAAAAAGAAAAAAAAAAAGAAACTGGGAGGAACAACTAGGGAGCTAGAAAAATTGGGCAACCCAGGGCTACAGCACATGGAAATAAAGCCTCCAAGCCTCTGACTAAAAACACCTGTGGGGCTTGAGGTGGCAGTGGGGGAAATCCCCAGCCTCACAGGAGAGTTTGTTGGAGAGACCCACAGGGTTCTAAAACATACACAAGGCCACCCACCAGGGAATCAGCACCAGAAGAGCCCAATTTGATTGTTGGTAGCAGGGTAGGTGACTGAAAACTGGCAGAGAGCTGAGCAAGTGGCATTGTTCCCCCTCAGACCCCTCCCCCACATACAGTGTCACAATGCAGGGGTGAGGGTTGCCCTGCCCTGGTGAACACCTAAGGCTTCACCCCTTACTATGTAACAAGTGAGCCAAGACAAAAATAAAATAGCCAAAATGAAAGAAGAGTTCAAAGGTCCAGAAAAAATAGGACTAAGCAATGAAGAGATAGATAAATAATCAGATTCACACTTCAAAGCACTGGTTATCAGGATGCTCCAGGAACTCACTGGGTACTTCAACAGCATAAAAAAGATCCAGGCAGCAATGAAGGTCCATTATGTAAAATAAAGGAAAATATACAGGGAGACAACAGGTAAGGGGAGAAAACCAGGATTCAAATGAATAGTTTGGAGCAGAAGGAAGAAAGAATCCTTAAACCAGAACAGAATGAAGAAACAAGAATTTAAAAAATGAGGAGAGGCTTAGGAACCTCCAGGGCAACTTTAAAGGTTCCAACCTCAGAATAATTTGGTACCAGAAGGAAAGGAGGAAGAGGAACAAGTGGAAAAGTTATTTGAACAATTAGTAAAGGAGAAATTCCCAATCTGGCATAGGATATAGACTTCTAGAAAGTCCAGGAAGCTCAGAGAGTCCCAAAGAAGTTGGACCCAAGGAGGAACACACCAAGGCACATCACCATTATATTACCCCATATTAAAGATAAGGCAAGAATCTTAAAAGCAGCAAGAGAAAAGAAGATAGTTACCGACAAAGGAGTTCCCATTAGATTACTAGTTTGTTTCTTAATAAAGACCTTGCAGGCAAGAAGAGGCTGGAAAGAAGTGTTCCAAGTAATGAAAGAGAAGGACCTACATCCAACATTGCTCTACCCAGCAAGTTTTCATTTAGAATGGAAGGGCATATAAAGTGCTTCCCAGATGAGGTCAAGTTAAAGGAGTTTATCATCACCAAGCCCTTTTTATATGAAATGTTAAAGGGACTTATCTAAGAAAAAGAAGATAAAAAATATGAGCAGTAAATGACAACAGACTCACAGCTATTAACAACCAAACCTAAAAACAAAAACAAAAACAAACTACGTAAGCAATTAGAACAGGAACAGAATCACAGAAATGGAAATCTCAAGGAAAGTTATCAGTGGGGGAGTGGGAAAGGGAGAGAGGAGGAAAAGGTGCAGATAATAAGTAGCATAGATGGTAGGTAGAAAATAGGGGGAGGTTAAGAACAGTATGGGAAATGTAGAAGCCAAAGAACTTATATGTACGACCCATGGACATGAACTAAAGGTGGGGAATGTGGGTGGGAGGGGGTGTGTAGGGTGGAGGGGAATAAAGGGGGAAAATGGCATAACTATAATAGCATAATCAATAAAATATATTTTAAACAAACAAAAAAGAAAAATAAGTCTGTGAATTGACAATGGTGGCTGATACTCAATGGACTGAAATACTGAGGACTGCCCAATAAACTTGCCCCTGAAAAGATGTAGATACCCACAGATTCCTGCCTACACAGTTCACCCAATCCACTTCTTGCCATCCTTCTGTCATTGTATACTTAGAAATTTTTCTAAGTGGTACCTTCAATAGGAAGAATGGAAGCTGGAGAAAAGTCATTGGAATGGTTTTTTTTCTGTTTTTTCTCCTTTTTTCCTTTGTTGCTTTCGTTTTTTCTGTCTTGTGTTGGAAGTTAGATGTGGTTCAGAACCTCGTCCACAGCTTCAAGGCAAGGTGCTTGGAACTCATATGGTCTTGAAAAATGTGGGAGAAAGAGCATATGGCCTGCTCTTGCCTTTGATAGACAAAGAAATTCCTTCTCAGATCCTGAGGAAATTCTCATGGGAGAGGTTGCTTATGGTCACTATCAAAATTTTTCAGGGAAAGTTTTTGCTTTACCTGTGTATTACTTTATGTATTTTAAATTGTAGTTGGACTACAATATTATACCTTTCACTATGTTGTGCATCTGAATGTTCCTTGGTCTTGGATGTGTTATCAGAGTATTTTTAATTATTTTTGTTTGTTTGTCTAAGTACATTTGTAGACAATATGACATCAGTTTCAGGTGTACATACAGTGACTCTCATCTCTATCTGTGGCAATGCAATCACCACACAAATTCTAGTAATCACGTGTCATCATGCAAGCTTATCACAATATTATTGACTATATTCCGTTAGTTTATTTTTTGACACTAGCTTTAGTTGAGTTCTGATAACCCATTACCATTAGACCAGCCCGTTAGATTATTTTTTGATTGGATTCTTTCCAACAAGAATTGGAGTTTTTTACACAGTCTGTATGTTTTCTGTTTAGTTCTTTTATGTATGTGTACATGCATTTTTGAAGAATGTATAAAGGTTACAAATTTTTTGTAGTCCAATATATCAATCAGTGATGTTGTGTTTTGTCTATGGCTTTTTCAACATTTTTAAACTGAAGTATAATTTTTTGGTTTAAGTAATTGATTTATTAAATGTTCTTTTGACCACATGGATAAAAGTCACATATATAGTTTTTGTAGTTCTTGTGCAAAAGGAAAAAATGAAAAGCAAAAACTTCATATCACTTTGAAAATTATAAACACCAATTTGAACACTCTTATGCATAACAACCAATTAGCATGCAATATTTGGGCATTAGAATAGACATAAAACATTTTATTAGTTTCAGGTGTACAACATATCATTTTTGTATATAATAAAAAATGACCTCCACACTAAGTGTAGTTAACCTCTGTCACCACACAGTGACAACATTTTTCTTTAATAAGGACTTTGAAACTCTCCTTTCTAGCAACTTTGAAATTGTTGAAAGTATTATTAGCTTGAGTCACCATGTTGTGCTTTACATCACACGAGTTGCCTTTTCACTTTTTCTTCTATTACTGAAAAAATTGAGTAAGATACAATAATTCGTCATGTGTCTATGCCCGGAAAAAGAATTCTAACCAGAAATGACACTATAGATGTCCTAAAGGATACCAGACCACACATTAACTATGACATTAATTTTTTTATTCTTTCTTTTAATTATTGTTCAGGTACAGATTTCTGCCTTTTACTCCCATTCCACCCCACCCCAAGCTGTCCCTTTATATGACATTAATTTATTTATTCCAAAATATAAATGGTAGTTCTTAAGCAAGGTTACTAATACTTGCATGAGTGAAAATGAGTCATGTACTTTACTTATATCCTGGCAGTCAACTGCACCACATGGAAGCAGTGAATCTTACACAAATTTCACAAGTTGTCCACCTGGGACTATCAGAGGCACCAGAACTGCAACCTTTCCTATTTGGGACAGGTACACGCATGTACCTGATCACTGCATTGGGAAACCTGCTCATCATCCTGGCTGTCAGCTTACACTCCCACCTCCACACATCCATGTACTTCTTTCTCTCAAACCTGTCCTTGGCTGACATTTGTTTCACTTCCATCACTATCCTAAAGTTGCTGGTGAATATCCAGACACAGAACAAAGCCATTTCCTATGCAGGCTGCACCACACATATGTATTTTCTTTTATTCTTTGTTGTGTTGGACATCTTCCTCCTCACCGTGATGGTCTATGATTGATTTGTGGCCATCTGTCACCCCCTGCACTACACTGTCATAATGAACCCCCAACTCTGTGGACTGCTGGTCCTGATGTCCTGGATCACGAGTTCCCTGTATTGCTTGTAGCAAAGCTTAATGGTATTACAACTATTCTTCTGTGCAGACTTGGAAATCCCTCACTTTTTCTGTGAACTCAACCAGATGAGCCAACTTGCCAGTTCTGACACATTTCTTAATAACATGGTGATGTATTTTTCAGTTCTCCTACTTGCTGGTGGTCTCCTGGCTGGGATCCTTTCTCTTACTCTAAAATTGTGACCTCCATATGTGCAATCTCATCAGCTCAGGGGATGTATAAAACATTTTCCACCTGTGCCTCTCACCTCTCAGTTGTCTCCTTATTTTATGGTAGGGGCCTAGGTGCGGATCTCGGCTCTGCTGCCACATACAGCTCCAAGCAACAGCCTCAGTGATATACACTGTGGTCACACCCATGCTGAACCCCTTCATCAACAGTCTCAGGAACAGAGACATAAAGGGAACTCTGAGAAGATTAGTTGGGGTGACAGCTTTATAAGGGTCATTTGTCCTAGGGCTGAATAAACAAACACCCATGATCACAGGGTTCAAAGCCTCACAGCCAAATGTTGTTGCTCTTTGATAGGGTTGTGGAAGTAGAAAGTATTGTGTGTGTTTATTTCTTCAAGTTTGTGTTTCTGTGACTTCAACTTCTCCATTATATTTCAGCGGATCACTTTATTCTCTTGTCAACTTTGTCATAGCAGCTTTTTTCTTCGTCATTTTTCTCCTCTCCTAAACTGATTCCCAGGCCTGGATGAGACATTTGGATACTGCCATCTATCTCATGAAAATTATGTGGATTTCTTAGGAGCAATTTCTTTTGAAATGAAATCTATCATACTGAATAATTTTTCTTTCAGTTTCACTGAAAGAAAAATCTTGAGTGGTACTACTCCTATGGAATTACACTGCACTTGGTAACGAAAGCCATTTATATCATCTCACAGGAAAGGAATCTAGAAGATCACAGTGTAACACTTCTTGTACATCGTTTCTTCATATCTCACTACCATAAAATAGTTTGACATAATATGTGCTTAGAGGCAGAGAATCTTTAGAGTAAGAAAGCAAAATTTTAAGTCATACATTTATTACTAGGTAAACTCTTTTTATGGTGCATGTTTACTTATCGATGTATATAAGATCGGTGTCCATGTATAAAGGAATTTAGGCTTGGGGTGAACCATTGTGGTATAATTGTTTCCTTTGAATGATCTTTGGCCCTCCACTTGAAAACTTTCATTGCTTCTTAAAACTATGGTTTTCTCTATTGTTCTAAATGAAGTATCTCCCACTTCTCTAAATATTGTCGTAACCACTAGAGGGTTAGGGAAACAACTACATAAATCTCATGCAGTGTATTACTATATATGTGATCTATAGATATTCATACATGTACATAAATGGCCAAACAGTGACTCACCAGAGAGTTTGAATTCCTGTCAGTCCTGTGATTCAGAATCATATGTGTTACCCAAACATACATGTTCTTCCAACCTCTCCTGCTTACCTAAAAGAGAATCTGATGGAGTCACTTTTCAATGCAGTTTTCTGAAATAACCTTCAGTAGTAATAATCATGAATGCCATCTTCAAATATCAAGATAAGACTTACAATGACCAGTGGTTGATTATGATATTTTTCTTCAGTTCTGTTCACTCTGATTATTGTTATCAATTAGCTGTTGCTGCATACTGTCATCCTAGAAGCAAATGGTTTAATATGATGCATTTATTGCCAGTGGGATTACATGATTGGAAGTTGATCTGAGTTCTGACTGTTTCCTCACAGTTTGTAGTCAGCTGTCAGTCCCTCTATTGTGTCTCTAAGGATCATCCATGAGGCTGTATGTGGCTTTAGTGCTCTTCCCACTGAACCAAGTCATGTCAGTGTATTCCCTTTATACACGCAAGTGAGTCATTAATTTATGGGGAAATGAATTTATTAAAGGATAATTGCTTTATTTTAATTCCTGTATTTATATATAACATTTGCTTTCTTCTTGGGTAGAAGAGATACTGCCAGCATTTCTGGGTGTGACTCAGCTGTCTTTGCTCTAGATGTGACCCTGAGCCATGCTCTACAAGAAAGTTTAATTCCTAACTAATTCATGGAGCATAATCA
The DNA here is from genome assembly GCF_021234435.1 of Artibeus jamaicensis. NCBI lineage: Eukaryota > Metazoa > Chordata > Mammalia > Chiroptera > Phyllostomidae > Artibeus > Artibeus jamaicensis. The sequence continues at coordinate 9,485,790 of NW_026521854.1, read as the reverse complement.
CATAAAATATACAGCCCATACAACATGTGGGATTAAATGAGCCAAACAAAAATTAGAAAGTTATACTACTTGATTTCATTTACATAAAATTTGGAAAGGTGTAAAAGTATTAAATTCTTGTTGTTTTATTTCAGATGGCTGTTTGTTATTCAGTAAGAATTACCTTCCTGAATTTTGCATTTTATTTTTTTTGCTATTGAACATATCAGTGGTTTGTTTATTTATTTATTTATTTAAAAATTAATTGTTGTTCAAGTACAGTTTTCTGTCTTTTACTCCCATCCCAGCCCCCCCCCCCCGTGCTCCCCACTTCCCTGCCATTTCTGCCCTGTTACTTTTTGTCCATGTGTCCTTTATACTTGTTCCTGTGAATCTTTCCCCTTTTCCCCTGAAATTCTCTCCCCTATCTCCTCTGGTCCCTGTCAGCCTGTTCTCTATTTCAGTGTCTTTGGTTATATTTTGCTTGCTTGTTTGTTTTGTTGTTTAGCTTCCTATTAAAGGTGAGAGCATATGGTATATGTCTTTCAACACCTGACTTGTTTCACTCAGCATAATGCTTTCCAGTTCCATCCATGCTGTTGCAAAGGGTAGGAGCTCCTTCTTTCTTTCTGCTGCATAGAATTCCATTGTGTAAATGTACCATAGTTTTTTGATCCATTCATTTACTGATGGGCACCTAGGTTGCTTCCAACACTTGAATATTGTAAATTGTGCTGCTATGAACATTTGGGATGCATAGGTTCTTTTGGATTGGAGTTTCAGGGTTCTTCGGATATAATCCTAACAGTGGAATTGCTGGGTCAAAAGGCAGATTCATTTCTAGTTTTCTGAGAAAATTCCATACTGTTTTCCATAATGGTTGTACCAGTCTGCAATCCTACCAACAGTGAACTAGGGTTCCCTTTCCCCCACAACCTCTCCAACATTTGTTGTTTGTTGCTTTGTTTATCATGGTGATTCTGACCCGTGTAAAGTGGTATCTCATTGTGGTTTTAATTTGCATCTCTCTGATAGCTAGTAATATTGAGCATCTTTTCATGTGTCTCTGGGTCCTCTGTATGTCCTCCTTGGAGAAGTGTCTGTTCAAGTCCTTTTCCCACTTTTTAATTGGGTTGCTTGTCTTCTTAGAGTGTAGTTGTGGAAGTTCTTTATATATTTTGGAGATTAAACCTTTGTCTGAGGTATCATTGGCAATTATGTTTTCCATACAGTTGGTACTCTTTTAATTTTAATACTGTTTTATTTAGCTGTGCAAAAGCTTTTAATTTTGATGAGATCCCTTTTGTTTGTTCTTTCCTGTATGTCCCCAGGTCTAGGTGACATATCAGTAAAAATGTTGCCGTGTGAAATATCTGAGATTTTCCTGCCAATGTTCTCCTCCAGGACTTTAATGGTGTCACTGCTTATATTTAAGTCTTTTATCCATCTTGAATTCATTTTGGTGTACGGTGTGAGTTGGTGCCCAAGTTTCACTTTTTTGGGCATAGCTGTCCAGTTCTCCCAACACTATTTGTTGAAGAGGCTATTTTTACTTCATTTTATGCCCCCCCCCTTTAATATTAACTGACTGTGGAGACTTGGATTTATTTCTGGGTTTTCTGTTCTGTTCCATTGGTCTATATGCCTATTTTTATGCCAGTACCAGGCTGTTTTGATTACAGTGGTCTTGTAATATGCTTTGATATCAGGTACTGTGATTCCTTCTACCCTGTTCTTTCTCAAAATTGCAGCTGCTATTCTGGGTGGTTTATGGTTCCATACAAATTTTTAAAGTGTTTGTTCTATGTCTGTGAAATATGTCATTGGTACTTTAATAGGTATTGCATTGAATTTGTAAATTGATTTGGGTAGTATGGACATTTTGATGATGTTAATTCTTCCAATTCATGAACATGGTTTATGTTTTTATTTCTTTGTGTCTTCCTTGATTTTTTTCTTCAGTGTTGTGTAGTTTTCTGCATACAGGTGTTTTACGTCCTTGGTTAGGTTTATTCCTAGGTATTTTATTTTTCTTTTTGCTATATTGAATGGGATTTTTTCTTCATTTCTGCTTCTGCTGCTCCATTGTTGGTATACAAAAACGCCTTTAATTTCTGGATATTGACTTTGTATCCTGCTTTTTTTGCCAAATTCATTTTCTAGGTTGAGCAGTTATTGGGTAGAGGCTATAGGATTTTTCATGTACACTATCTTGTCATCCACAAATAGTGACAGTTTTGTTTTCTCCCTTCTGATTTGGATGCCTTTTATTTTCTTTTCTCATCTGATCACTGTGGCTAAAGCTGCCATACTATATTGAATAGAAGTGGTGAAGGTGGACAACCTTGTCTTGTTCCTGATCTTAGTGGAAAAGCTTTTAGTTTTTGCCCATTGAGTGTGATGTTGGCTGTAGGTCTCTCATATATGGCCTTTATTATGTTGAGGAATGTTCTCTCTATTCCCACTTTGCTGACTGTTTTTATCATGAATTGGTGTTGCACCTTATCAAAAGCTTTTTCTGCATTTATGATCATGTGGTTTTTGTCTTTGCTTTTTTTACGTGATGTATTACATTTACTGATTTGCAAATATTGAACCATCCTTGCATCTTTGGGATGATTCCCACTTGATCATGGTGTATGATCTTTTTAATGTATTTTTTAAAAATATATTTTATTGATTATGCTATTACAGTTGTTCTATTCCCCCCTTGATTCCCCTCCACCCTGCACACTCCCTCCCCCACCATTGCTCCTTTAGTTTATGACCACCTGTCTCAAGTTCTTTAGATTCTATATTTCCCATACTATTCTTGCCCTCCCCCTATCTATTTTCTACCTACTGTCTATGCTACTTATTTTCTGTACCTTCTCCTCCCACTCCCCTGTTGCTAACCTCCATGAGATCTTCATTTCTATGTTTCCACTCCTGATCTAGCTGTCCTTTTAGCTTGCTTTTGTTTTAGGTGTGGCTGTTAATAACTGTGCATTTGCTGTCCTTTCACTGTTCATCTTTTTTATCTTCTTTTTCTTAGATAAGTCCCTTTAACATTTCATATAATAAGGGCTTGGTGATGATGAACTCCTTGAATTTGATCTTATCTGAGAAGCACTTTATCTGTCCTTTCATTCTAAATGAAAGTTTTGCTGGATAGAGCAATCTTGGTTGTAGGTCTTTGGATTTCATGACTTGGAATACCTCTTTCCAGCCCCTTCTTGCCTGTAAGTTGTCTTTTGAGAAATCAGCTGACAGTCTGATGGGAACTCCTTTGTAGGTGACTGTCCCCTTATCTCTTGCTGCTTCTAGGATTCTCTCCTTCATTTTAATCTTGGCTAATGTAATGATGATTTGCCTTGGTGTGCTACTTCTTGGGTCCGACTTCTTTGGTACTTTCTGAGCTTCCTGGATTTCCTGGAAGTCTATTTCCTTTGACAGATTGGGGAAGTTCTCCTTTATTATTTGTTCAAATAAGTTTTCCACTGGTGACTGTTCCTCTTCCCCTTCTGGTACCCCTATAATTCGAATGTTGGAGCGTTTAAAGATGTCCTGGAGGTTCCTAAGCCTCTCCTCATTTTTTTGAATTCTTGTTTCCTCAGATTTTTATGTTTGGTCATTTTTTCCCTCCTTCTGGTCCACTCCTTTGATTTGAGTCCTAGTTTCCTTTCCATTACTATTTGTTTTCTGTGTATTTTCATTCATTTCAATTAGTTTAGCCTTCATATGTTCCTCTAATTTGTGACAAAAATCAACCAGTTCTGTGAGCATCCTGATCACCAGTGTTTTGAACTGTGCATCTGAAAGTTTGGCTATTTCTTCGTCACTTAGATTTATCGGCTCTGGGGTTCTGAGTTGTTTTTGAGCCATCTTTTGATCTGTTTTTGCCTGTTACATATGAGGAGCGGAGCCTCAGGTGTTCACCAGGGCGGGGCCACCCAGGTCACTGGCTTGTGACGCTGTATGTGGGGGCACGGTCAGAGAGGGACAATGGCTGTCCCTTCTGCCGCTTCCCACCACTGCCACTGGGGCCTGTGTGGTCTGTCTCACTGCTCGCTCCTTCACCGGTTTATCAATTTGGCTGAAGGGTTCATTGTTGTCAGAATTCTGTATAGTTCAATTTTCTGTGGTTTGGCTGTGTTTTTGTTGCTAAAACTTTGTTGTTTTTTAAATTTGGTTGTGTGAGAAGACACAGGGTTTCCACTTATGCCTTCATCTTGGTGGAAGTCCCCCCATTTTAATGTATTTTTGGATGCAGTTTGCCAATATTTTGTCCAGGATTTTAGCGTCTATGTTCATCAGCGATATTGGACTGAAGTTTTCTTTCTTTATTGGATCTTTATTTGGTTTTGGAATTAGGATCATGTTGGCTTCATAAAAAGAGTTTGGAAGTCTTTCATTGTTTTGGATTTTTTGGAGTACTTGGTGAAGAATCGGGGTTAGGTATTCCTTAAATGCTTTGTAGAATTCTCCTGTGAAATCATTTGATCCAGGGCTTTTGTGTGTCCAAAGATTTTTGATTACTGCTTCAATTTTATTTGCTGTTATTGGTCTATTCAGGCTTTCTGCTTCTTCTTCATTGAGTTTTGGAAGATTATATTTTCCTAGAAATTTGTCTATTTTACCTAAGTGAAAATAGACACCTAAATTTTCAAATTTCTTGGCATACAGTTCTTCATAGTACTTTCTTATAATCCTTTGTATTTCTGTGGGGTCAGTTGTAATCTCTCCTCTTTCATTTCTGATTGTGTTTATTTGGGTTCTCTCTCTTTTTTCTTCATGAGCCTGCTTAAAGGCTTGTCTATTTTGTTTATCTTTACAAAAAACCAGCTCCTTAGAAGTGTGCTTTTAGTCTCTATGTCATTTAATTCTGGTATGATCTTGGTTATTTCCTTCTGTCTACTTGTTCTTGGCTGTCATTGTTGTCTTTTCTCGAGTTCTTATAGGCATAGGGTTAGGTTGTTTTTTGAAATGTTTCTATCTTCTTTAGGTCGGCCTATATTGCTATGAACTTCCCTCTCATGACTGCCTTCACTGTGTCCCATAAGTTTTGGGTTGTTGTGAGTTCGTTTTCATTTGTTTCCAGAAACTTTTTGATTTCTTTTCTAATTTCATTCCTGACCCATTCATTGTTTAATAGCATGCTGTTTAATCTCCATGATTTTGAGGGTTTTGAATCTTTTCCCTTGGGGCTGGTTTCCAGTTTCAGTTTCTTGTGGTTGGAGCAAATGCTTGGGATAATTCCAATTTTCTTAGATTTGTTGAGGCTCATTTCATGTCCTATCGTATGGTCTATCTTTGAAAATGTTCCATGTGCATTTGAAAAGAATGTGTATTTAGCTTCTTTGGGATGAAGGGCTCTATATATATCAGTTAAGTCCATTTCATCTAGGGTGTTGTTTAATGCCGCAACATCTTTGTTGATATTTTGTTTGGAAGATCTGTCCATTTTTGACAGTGGGGTGTCAAAATCCCCTATTATAATTGTGTTGCTGTCAATATCTTTCTTGAAGTCCTCTAAGATTTTCTTTATATATTTGAGTGCTCCTACATTGGGTACATATATATTTACAATGTTTAAGTCTCTTTGGTGGATTGTTCCTTTGAGCATTATAAAGTGACCTTCCGGGTCTCTCTTTATGGCCCTTTTTTTGAAGTCTATTTTGTATGATATGAGTATTGCTACCCCAGCTGTTTTTCCCTCTTTGCTTGGTTGGAAAATTTGTTTCCAGCCCTTCACTTTTAGTCTGTGTAGGTCTTTTGTCCTGAGGTGAATTTCTTGTAAGCAGCATATGTGTGGGTCATGCTTTCTTACCCATTTAACTATTTGTTGGCTTTTGATTGGAGCATTTTATGTATTTACATTTAAGGTTATTATTGATAGGTACTTATTCATTGTCATTTTTATACCTGTGCATCTCATTGTCTCTCTTTTTTCCTTCCTTTCCTTAAAGCAGTTCTTTTAGTAACTCTTGCAGGGCTGGTTTGATGGAAGCATATTCCTTTAGACTTGTTTTGTCTTGGAGGCTCCTTATTTGACCTTCTTTCTTGATTGAGAGCCTTGCTGGGTAAAGTAGCCTTGGTGGTAGGCCTCTGGTTCTCATTACTTGGAGTATTTCTTGCCATTCTCTTCTTGCTTGGAGTGTTTCCATTGAGAAGTCAGTAGCTAACCTTATTGGGGTTCCCTTGTATGTTACTTCTTTTTTCTCCCTTGCTGCCTTTAAGATTCTTTCTTTGTCTTGGAAATTTGCCATTTTAATGATGATGTGTCTTGAAGTGGGCCTCTTTGAGTTCCTCTTGTTTGGGACTCTCTAATTCCTGGATTTGTGTGACTTTTTCTCTCATTAAATTAGTGAAGCTTTCCATCATTACTTTTTCAAATAGGTTTTCTATCCCTTGCTCTTCTTTTTGTCCTTCTGGTATCCCTACTATTTGGATATTATTATGTTTCATATTGTCTTGCATTTCTCCTCATCCCTCCTTATTCTTTCTCAGCCTATTTTCCTTTTCTTGCTCTTTCTGGGAGTTCCTCTCTACTTTGTCCTCCAAATCGCTGATCCTATCTTCTGCTGCATCGATCCTGATTTGGATTCCTTCCACTGAGTTCTTCAGTTCAGAAATTGTATTCTTCATTTCCTCCTGGTCCTTGCTGATAGTTTCTATTTCCTTTTTCATGTTGATATAGTTTGCAGTGGATTCATTGTAGCTCCCTTGTAGTTTCTGGTAGCTCATTGTGAGCTCTTTGAACTTCCTTATAACCAGTGCTTTGAATTCAGTATCTGATAGATGACTTACCTCTGTTTTTTCTACCATTCTTTTTAAGGTTTCTTTTTTTCCTTTCATTTGGGGATTGTTTGTTTGTCTTTCCATTGTTTATGATAGTCTTCTTTTAGCTTCAGCTTCTTAAATTGATTTGTTCTGGCTTCCTGGGTTTATGGCGTGAACTTCTGTGGTGTAATACCTGTGAGGTTCAGTGGTGTAGTCTTCTTGATCTCCCCAGCTCACTGGTCTTGGGCTGTCCTTAACATTGGCTCTGAGTTTGTCTTTGGATTTTTGTTGTTTTGGGGTCTTTTTTTTGTGGGTCCTTCCCAGCAGCTGGTGACTGATGGGTCCTCTGTCCACCACCTGTTTTAATTTGTTGTTCTGGTGAAAGCAGGTTGTGTTTAAGTAGTTTTTTTGTGTGTACAAGGTTTTGAGGGTTCTCTTTTGCTCTTGCTCAGTTGTTTGCACTGGATAGTTTCTCCACTGTTTAGTTGTATTTCCAAATAGGTCTTGGATTGAGGTTTGTGTGGTTTCCACTCTCTCCTTCACCTTCTTTTGTTGTTATGTATTCATGGTTCCTTTGTTGTTGGGTTTCCTCTTCCAGTGGGTATCCTGGTTTTCACAGCTTCTACCTACTCTTTTTTTTCTTTTGTGATCAGGTGGAGGGGAAGGCAAAATGGTTTATTATAGCAGGAGATTATTGTATGACATTTACAGTTGAAGCCAGTAGGAAAGAGATAGGAGATCCTTTGGGTATTTATAGAGATAACGGTATTCCTTTTTTTTTTTTTTAACTTTGGTGCTTTGTTGTTATTGTTAATAAAGCCTCTTTTTTATTACACATTTTATTTATCTTTAGAGGGGAAGGGAAGAAGAGAGGGAGAGAAATATCAATGTATGGTTGCCTCCTCATGCATCCCCTGCTGGGAACTGGCCTGCAACCCAGGCATGTGCCCTGACTGGGAATCGAACCACGATTCTTTGGTTCGTAGGCCTATGCTCAATACACTGAGCTACACCAGCCAGGGCAGGATAATGGTATTCTTCAACCCAGCTATTCACTTTTTGGAAAGGATGGAAAGACAATAAAGCTCTTCTTTGGGAGGGAAGTTTTGTGAATTGGATCTAGAAAGCAGTGAGGTTGAGGGAGTTCAGATCTTGAGTTAAGGTGAGAATAAAGGATGGTAAATAGTTGTAGTGTGAGAGAGAATTGAGATAACCACTACAGTATTTTAGTTCAGGAAACAATGAAGTGGGCTAAGATCTGTGAGGGGTGTTGTGTAGTATTTACAATAGTATGGAATAGCTATTATTTACAATAATATTAGAGCAACAATCATATGACAGAATCTATAAGATACTAAAAATAGGGAATATTGGACCTTCAATAGTGTGTTGATGGAACACTTCTGAAGTAAAGAACAGTAAATTAGCAATAGACTATGAATGAAGGGACAGTGGAAACCTGTGAAATGACACAATATATCCATCCAAGGCAAAGAAGACTATACAGGAAGAGGAGGAATAGAAAGATACTATTAAAATAAAAGACATAAGAATAATGAAAAAATAGAGACTTCTGCCAAGATGGAGGCATAGGTGGAAACATTGCTCCTTCTCACACAACCAAGTTTAATGACAACAAAATTTTAGTAACAGAAAATGCAGCTAAAACACAGAAAATTGAACTATTAGGAAGTCTGATGACAACAAATTCTTCAGCCAGACTGGTAAGAGGGGTGAAGCCAGTGTCTGGTGGAGTGGGGTTGTGCAGGAAAACTCGGCCAAACCGACCCAGGTGTGCAGGTGGGTGGTGGTTGGTGGATCCCAGGCATGGGGTTGTGAATAGGCAAATCCAGTGAGTGACTGGTGGGCCCAGTAGGGCACAAGGTGGCAGGCTGACCGTGGTCATACATTCACTCACAAATAAACCAGCGAAGGAGTGAGCAGTAAGACAGACTGCACAAGCCCCAGGGGATGGAAGCAGCAGAGGGGACCGCTATTGCCCCTCTTTGACCCCACCCTCACATGGAGCATCACAACCCAGTGACCTAGGCAGCCCCGTCCTGGTGAACACCTAAGGTTCTACTCCTCATACTTAACTGGTGAGAACAGACCAAAAATGGCTCAAGAAGAACTCAAAACCCCAGAGCCCATAACTCTAAATGATGAAGAAATAACCAAACTTTCAGATGCATAGTTCAAAACACTGGTGATCAGGATGCTCACAGAACTGGTTGATTTTTGTCACAAATTAGAGGAACATATGAAGGCTAAACTAATTGAAATGAAGGGAAATGCACAGGAAACCAATAGTGATGGAAAGGAAACTGGGACTCAAATCAAGGGAGTGGACCGGAAGGAAGGAAAAAATGACCAAACAGAAAAATCTGAAGAAAAAGGAATTCAAAAAAATGAGGAGAGGCTTAGGAACCTCCAGGACATCTTTAAATGTTCCAGCATCTGAACTATAGGGGCACCAGGAGAGGAAGAGGAACAGCCACCAGTGGAAAATTTATTTGAACAAATAACAAAGGAGAATTTCCCCAATCTGTCAAAGGAAATAGACTTCCAGGAAATCCAGGAAGCTCAGAGAGTCCCAAAGAAGTTGGACCCAAGAGGAAACATACCAAAGCAAATCATCATTACATTAGCCAAAATTAAAATGAAGGAGAGAATCCTAGAAGCAGCAAGAGATAAGGGGACAGTCACCTACAAAGGAGTTCCCATCAGACTGTCAGCTGATTTCTCAAAAGACAACTTACAGGCAAGAAGGGGCTGGAAAGAGGTATTCCAAGTCATGAAATCCAAAGACCTACAACCAAGATTGCTCTATCCAGCAAAGCTTTCATTTAGAATGGAAGGGCAGATAAAGTGCTTCTCAGATAAGATCAAATTCAAGGAGTTCATCATCACCAAGCCCTTATTATATGAAATGTTAAAGGGACTTATCTAAGAAAATGAAGATAAAAATGTGAACAGTGAAAAAACAGCAAGCTCACAGTTATTAAGAACCACACCTAAAACAAAAGCAAACTAGGAGGACAGCTAGATCAGGAGTGGAAACATAGAAATGAAGATCTCATGGAGGGTTAGCAACAGGGGAGTGGGAGGAAGAGAAGTGGGGGGAAGGTACAGAAAATAAGTAGCATAGATGGTAGGTGGAAAATAGGGGAGAGGGCAAGAATAGTATGAGAAATATAGAATCTAAAGAACTTGAGACAGGTGGTCATAAACTAAAGGGAGGGGAATGGTGAGGGGTGGGGGGTGCAGGGTGAGGGGAATGAAGGGGGAATAGAACAACTATAATGGCATAATCAATAAAAAATTTTAAAACAATAGTGAAAAATAATTTAAAAAATAATAATAAAAATATGCAGTAACTTGTAGTTTCTCTGCTATGGCAAAGTGAAATTTGCCTCTCTGTCTCTACTGTTGGGATGTCCCCTCTTTGGGTCCAACTCTTGTCTTTTCACAGTTCCAAGTTTTTTGTCTCACGTGTGGTGGGAAGAAAAAAAAAGGCAGCAGAAGGGAGAAAAATGTAATAAGTTTGGAATGAAAGGAAGAAGGAATAAAACAATAGAGAAGGAAAGAGAGGAAAAAAAGTAGTGAAAGATAAAACAATAATAAAGTTAAATAAGTAAAAGATTACTTAAAAAGAAAAACCTCCTCTTGTTTTCCAGCTGGCCAAACTGGTTTTTGTGGTCTCACTGGCTACCACAGGCTGAGGGGAGATTGGTGTGGCCTTTCTTTCTTCTCAGTGTACTCAGTCTCACCAGCACTCTCTCAAGATCCAGACTGGCACCTCTCTCCAGCGTCCCACTGAGGGAATCCAGGTCCTTTTTAGAGCACTCTTTCCCTGGAAGTCACCGCTGTGGGCTGGGGTGCAGGTGTGTGCAACCAGCCAGGCTTCCCTTGTCCCGAAGGCTTGGGTGTGAACCTTTCCCAGGGCTATGGGGGCATGCAAGGGTGACTATCATTTCTCCCAAGCCAGTGACCACAGACTCCAAAGGTGATCAAACCCTCCTTGTTTACTTCCTTGTGCCCATTCCTGTCTCTGACACTTCAAGCAAACAGGTCTCTCCCAGTATTTTTCAAACTGCGCCTGGCCTGGTAGGGAGGGAGCTGATGACTCAGCTCTCTCCCAAGGACCTTCCTGTGAGTCTTTGGCTCCCAAAGAGTCCACTGCAGATCCAGCCCGGGCCCCTGGTGCCCAGTCCGAAGGAGGCAGCAGCCATGGCCTGCAGCCTCTGTGCTGGTCTCTCCAACCTTGTTGACCTGCAGCCATCTTACCATCTGGTCTCTCAGCGTCCGCTACAATTTCTGGACTCCTATTTTCCTATATGCCTGGGCACTGTTGGCTATTTGGTGTGTTCCTCTGCAGATTGACCAGGTTTTTCTCCCATGTGTGGGGGGAAGTGGAATCCTTTTTGTCCTACTCCGCCACCATGTTCCCTTTTCCCTTATGTTATTGTTAAAATGTAATCACCCTCAACCTGTTTCTTCATTTCTGATGGTAATATGAGAAAATAAATTCTAATTACAGACGAATATTGTGCAGAATAAATGAAATGTGTACAATACTCTGTTGAGTTGAAAGGTAACGTCTGAGATCAGGAGTGTGTGTATGTACTTGCACACACTTTTCTCTCAAATAAGCACATTCATACACATGTATGTGCATGCACACAGAATCATATAAGTCCCATTTATTATGCTAATGACATCTTGAGAAAAAGTTGGAGGGAAAGAAATAAAAAAATGAATGTTTGAATGAACACAAAATGGAAAAATGTAGAAATGTTGACATGAAAATTTAAAGTAGAAGTATAATTTTAATATGAAATTTTTTCCTCAATATTAGATTCTCAAAGGCTTCAAGGTCAGAACACTTACATTTATGCAATGAGGAATCTGTGCCACCTAGTGGGGTAAAATATCTCCAATGGGCTGTAATTTTCTTCTTAAATTAAGTTATTTTTAATTATTATTATATTATACTTGTCCCAATTTCCCCTCCTCTGCTGCTCCCCCCCCCCAACACACACAGTCAATCCCTGCACTGTTGTCCATGTCTGTGGGTCATTCATATGTGTTCTGTGTCTAGTCTCTTCCCCTTCTTTCCATTATTCTCCCTCCATCTCCCCTCTGGTCACTGTCATTCTATTACATGTTTCCATGCCTGTGGTTCTATTGTGTTCATGAGTTTATTTTGTTCATTAGATTCCTCCTGTAGGTGAGATGATACAATATTTGTCTTTCACTGACTGCCTTATTTCACTTAACATAATATTCTTCAGTCTCATCCATGCCATTGAAAAATATAGGCCTTCTTTCTCCCTTCTGTTGTGTGGTATTCCATTGCATAAATGTACCACAGTTTTTTTTTTATCCATTTACTGTTCATTTACTGATGGACACTTAAGCTGTTCCCAGCACTTGGCTACTGTAAATAGCACTGCTCTGAACATAGGGGTACATACATTCTTTTGAATTGGTTATTTGGGATTCTTATGGATATATTCCCAGCAGCAGAAATGCTGGGTCAAAGGGCAGTTCCATTTTTAGTTTTTTAAGGAAATTCCATACTGTTTTCCACAGTGGCTGCATCAGTCTGATATTCACCTCCTTTTTTAAGGTGGGATTTGTACATGAAATGGCTGTACCTAAGAAAAGCTCACTGAGTGAATTGAGAAGCTTGATAGTCATGGGGATGTACAGTTACTGCATAGGAAATATAGTGGATATTATTTTAATAACTATATATGGTGTTAGGTGACACGAGATTTATGAGGTTGATGACTGTGTAAGTTATATGAATGTCTAATCACCATGTTGTACTCCTGAAACTAATACAATATTGTATGTGAAGTGTAACTGAAAAAATAAGAAAATACTTAAAAATGAGAGGTATAAAATTAGTTCCTCCAATTTGTTCTCTTTTTTTAGTTTTATTTTATTTTTCAATTACAACTGTTGTTCAATATTTTCAATTACAACTGTTTTTTTCAATATTTTAATTTTTAAAATATATTTTATTGATTATGCTATTACAGTTGTCCAATTTCCCCCCCTTCATTCCCCTCCACCCTGCACACCCTCTTTTACCCACAATTCCCCGCTTTAGTTCATGTCCATATGTCATAAGTTCTTTTTTTTTTTTGTGGATACTAAAAAAAGGTTGAGGTTTAATAATACCATTCAAATATCCAACCCATTTTTTTCCATAGAAAAATAATTTTTAAAAATTTTTTTTATTTTTTTACAGGATGCTGGGAAGATGGCGACGGAGTAAGATGGAGCGGATACTAGCTCCTGTACTCATGGGTGAAAATCCTGGCAGATCTATGGAGAAACAGCACAATAAACCATCGGTTACCCAGCATTTATGAAATTAAAAGACCAGAGATTGTGACCGACGCTGAAACACCAGACAGCGGCAGAGTCAGCTACCGGAGCTGGGTCTCACGCAGCCCCTGTACTGCCGCCAGAGCAACAGGCCTGGGAGCCGGGGCCTCAGGTACGGAAGCCGGACACTCCAAGCCCCTGTGACGGTCCTGGGAGACAGAGGAGTCAGGAACCGGAGCGGGGACACCCTTGTGCCGATGCCATAGCTACTAGCCTGGGCAACGGAAGGGTCAGTTGCAGGAGCTGGGACACCAAAGGCCCCTGTGACGCCACCATAGAGACAGGCCTGGACCCTGAGGAGCCAGCTACGGGGAGCCGGGAAGCTCTCAAATCCTGTGCCGCTGCCATAGCGACGGGACTGGACGCCGGGGAGTCAGGTACAGAAGCCGGGACTCTCCAAACCCCTGTGACGCAGCTGAGGAGACAGCTACGGGAGCCGGGAAGATCTCAAATCCTGGGCCGCTGCCCTAGCGACAGGACTGGACGCCGGGGAGTCAGATACGGAAGCCAGGACTCTCCAAACCCCTGTGACGCAGCTGAGGAGCCAGCTATGGGAGCCGGGAAGCTCTCAAATCCTGTGCCGCTGCCATAGCGATGGGACTGGACGTCGGGGAGTCAGGTACAGAAGCTGGGACTCTCCAAGCCCCTGTGACGCAGCTGAGGAGCCAGCTACGGGAGCTGGGAAGCTCTCAAATCCTGTGCCGCTGCCATAGCGACGGCACTGGATGTCGGGGAGTCAGGTACGGAAGCCTGGACACTCCAAACCCCTGAGACAGCCCGGGGTGGCAGAGGATCCCTCTACGGGAACTGGGAGGGTCACAACCCCTGTGCTGCTGCCATAGCAGGGGATTGGACACTGGGGAATCAGGTACGGAGTTGGGACTTTCTAAGCCTCTGTGCCACTGCCATAGAGACAGGACTAGACGCCGGGGAGTCAGGTACGGAAACCAGGACACTCCAAGCCCCTGTGACGGCCCTGGGCGGCAGAGAGAGCCAGATACGGGAGCCAGGACATTCCCAGCCTCTGTGCCACTGCCCTAGTAACGGGCCTGGGTGCTTGAGGAGGCGGCTACTAGAGCCGGGACATTCAGCAGTGGTAGGCGACCAACGCAGAACCAGTGCGAGGACCAGCGTGAGTGTAGGTGGAGACGAAGATCATCAAGAAACTTCAAGGAGTCTGTACCACTGAACTTCACAAGGAACATACCACAGAAGTTTACACCATAAAACCAGTGTTTCAGAACAGATCAATTTTGGAAGCAGAGACTAGCAAGAAGAGTCTCAAACAATGGGAAGACAAAGAAACAATCCCCAAATGAAAGAAAAAGCAGAAACTTCAGAAAGAATGTTAGATGAAATAGACGCTGATCAACTATCAGACAGTGAATTCAAAGCACTGGTTATTACGAAGTTCAAAGAGCTCAAAGAGCTCACAGTGAGCTACCAGAAACTACAGGGAAATTATAATGATCTCTCTGCAAACTACAGCAACATCAAAAAGGAAATGGAAACCATCAGCAAGAGACAAGAGGAAATGAAGAATACAATTTCCGAATTGAAGTACACAGTAGAAAGTTTCCAAAGTAGGATAGATGAAGCGGAGGATAGGATTAGTGAGTTGGAGGACAGGGTAGAAAGCATCTCACAGAAAGAGCAAGAAAATGAAAAGAGGCTCAGAAAGAATGAAGAGGGATTAAGAGAAATGCAAGACAATATGAAACGTAATAATATCCGAATAATAGGAATACCAGAAGGAGAAGAAGAAGAACAAGGGATAGAAAACGTATTTGAACGAGTAATGAGAGAAAATTTTCCTAATTTGATAAGAGAAAAAGTCTCACAAATCCAGGAATCACAGAGAGTCCCAATCAAGAGGAACCCAAGGAGGCCCACCTCAAGACACATCATCATCAAAATGGGAAAATTCCAAGACAAAGAGAGAATCTTAAAGGCAGCAAGGGAGAAAAAAGAAATAACATACAAGGGAGCCCCAATAAGGTTAGCTACCAACTTCTCAATGGAAACACTTCAAGCAAGAAGAGAATGGCAAGAAATATTTCAAGTAATGAGAACCAGAGGCCTACAACCAAGGCTGCTTTACCCAGCAAGGCTCTCAATCAAGATAGAAGGCCAAATAAAGAGCTTCCAAGACAAAAGAAGTCTAAAAGAATATGCCTCCACCAAACCAGCTCTACAAGAAATACTAAAAGGACTGCTTTAAGGGAAGGAAGGATAAGAGGGAGACAGAGAGGAACACAGGTACAAAAATGGCAATGAATAAGTACCTATCAATAATAACCTTAAACGTAAATGGATTAAATTCTCCAATCAAAAGACACAGAATAGCTCAATGGATAAGAAAGCATGACCCACCCATATGCTGCCTACAAGAGACTCACCTCAGGACAAAAGACCATCACAGACTAAAAGTGAAAGGCTGGAAACAAGTTTTCCAAGCAAACGGACAAGAAAAAAAGCTGGGGTAGCAATTCTCATATCAGACAAAATAGACTTCAAAAAAAAAAGGCTGTAAAGAGAGACCCAGAAGGTCATTTCATTATACTCAAGGGAAGAATCCACCAAGAAGACATTAACATCGTAAACATATATGCACCAAACATAGGGGCACCCAAATATATCAAGCAAATCTTAGAGGACTTCAAGAAAGATATTGACAGCAACACAATCATAGTAGGGGATTTGAACACCCCACTATCAAAAATGGACAGATCTTCCAAACAAATTACCAAAAAAGATATTGTGGCATTAAACAACACCCTAGATGAAATGGACTTAACTGATATATATAGAGCCCTTCATCCCAAAGAAGCTAAATACACATTCTTTTCAAATGTACATGGAACATTCTCAAAGATAGACCACATGATAGGACACAAAAGGAGCCTCAACAAATTCAACAAAATTGAAATCATACCAAGCATCTTCTCTGACCACAAGGCACTGAAATTAGAAACCAACCCCAAAGAAAAAAACCCAAAGCACCCAAAAACATGGAGACTGAATGGTATGCTATTAAACAATGAATGGGTCAAGAATGAAATTAGGGAAGAAATCAAAACATTTCTGGAAACAAATGAAAATGATCTCACAACAACCCAAAACTTATGGGACACAGCGAAGGCAGTCCTGAGAGGGAAGTTTATAGCAATACAGGCCTACCTAAAGAATATAGAAACATTTCAAACAAACAACCTAACCCTACGCCTGCAAGAACTTGAGGAACAACAACAAAGACAGCCCAGAGCAAGCAGAAGGAAGGAAATAACCAAGATTAGAGCAGAATTAAATGACATAGAAACTAAAAGCACAATTTTAAGGATCAATGAATCCAGGAGTTGGTTCTTTGAGAAGATAAGCAAAATAGACAAGCCTTTAAGTAGACTCATCAAGAAAAGAAGAGAGAGGACACAAATAAACACAATCAGAAATGAAAAAGGAGAGATTACAACTGATACCACAGAAATAGAAGAGATTGTAAGAAATTACTATGAAGAACTGTATGCCAAGAAATTTGAAAACCTAGGGGAAATGGACACATTTCTAGAAAAATACAATCTTCCAAAACTCAGTGAAAAAGAAGCAGAAAATCTAAATTCACCAATAACAGCAAAAGAAATTGAAGCAGTAATCAAAAAACTCCCATCACACAAAAGCCCCGGACCAGATGGTTTCACAGGAGAATTCTACAAAGCATTTAAGGAAGAGCTAACCCCTATTCTCCACAGACTATTTCAAAAAATTCAGAAGAATGGAAAACTCCCAAATTCTTTTTATGAAGCCAGCATCATCTTAATTCCAAAACCAGATAGAGACACAACAAAGAAAGAAAACTTCAGGCCAATATCGCTGATGAACATAGATGCTAAAATCCTCAACAAAATATTGGCAAATCGCATCCAACAACATATCAAAAAGATCATACACCATGATCAAGTAGGATTCATCCCAGGAATGCAAGGATGGTTCAATATTCGCAAATCAGTAAATGTAATACATCATATAAACAAAAGCAAAGACAAAAATCACATGATCATATCAATAGATGCAGAAAAAGCTTTCGATAAGGTACAACACCCATTTATGATAAAAACACTCAGCAAAGTGGGAATACAAGGAGCATTTCTCAAAATAATAAAGGCCATATATGAGAGACCTACAGCCAATATCATACTCAACGGGAAAAAAACTAAAAGCTTTTCCACTAAGATCAGGAACAAGACAAGGTTGTCCACTTTCACCACTTCTATTCAATATAGTATTGGAAGTTTTAGCCACAGTGATCAGGTAAGAAAAGGAAATAAAAGGCATCCAAATAGGAAAGGAGGAAACAAAACTGTCACTGTTTGCAGATGACATGATAGTGTACATGGAAAATCCTATAGACTCTACCCAAAAATTCCTCAAACTAATTGATGAGTTTGGCAAAACAGCTGGTTATAAAGTCAATATCCAGAAATCAAAGGCATTTTTGTATACCAACAGTGAATCAGCAGAAGCAGAAATAAAGAGAAAAAATCCCATTTGATATAGCAAAAAGAAAAATAAAATATCTGGGAATAAACCTAACCAAGGAGGTAAAAAACCTGTATGCAGAAAACTACACAGCCCTGAAGAACGAAATCAAGGAAGACACAAACAAATGGAAACATATACCTTGTTCATGGATTGGAAGAATTAACATCATCAAAATGTCCATACTACCCAAAGCAATATACAGATTCAATGCAATACCTATTAAAGTACCAATGGCATATTTCACAGACATAGAACAAACACTTCGAAAATTTATATGGAACCATAAACGAGCTCGAATAGCAGCTGCTCTTTTGAGAAAGAAGAACAAAGTAGGGGGGGATCACAATACCTGATATCAAACTGTATTACAAGGCCACTGTAATCAAAACAGCCTGGTACTGGCATAAAAACAGGCACATAGACCAATGGAACAGAACAGAGAGCCCAGAAATCAACCCAACTCTCTACAGTCAATTAATATTCGACAAAGGGGGCAGTAACATAAAATGGAGTAAAGATAGCCTCTTCAACAAATGGTGTTGGGAGAACTGGACAGCTACATGCAAAAAAATGAAGCTTGAGCACAGACTTACACCATACACCAAAATAAATTCAAGGTGGATAAAAGACTTAAATGTAAGTCATAACACCATTAAAGTCCTAGAGGAGAACATTGGCAAGAAAATCTCAGATATTTCACGCAGCAACTTCTTTACTGATATGTCCCCTAGAGCAAGGAATGTAAAGGAAAGAATAAACAAATGGGATCTCATAAAAATAAAAAAGCTTCTGCATGGCTAAAGAAAACAGTATTAAATTAGCAAGACAACCAACTGTATGGGAAAACATATTTGCCAATGATACCTCAGACAAAGGTTTAATCTCTAAAATATACAAAGAACTTACACGACTCCACTCTAAGAAGACACCCAACCCAATTAGAAAATGGGAAAAGGACTTGAACAAACACTTCTCCAAGGAGGACATACAGAACATTCAGAGACACATGAAGAGATGCTCAATATCATTAGCTATCAGAGAGATGCAAATTAAAACCACAATGAGATACCACTTTACACCAGTCAGGATGGCTATCATAAACAAAGCAACAAACAACAAATGTTGGAGGGGTTGTGGGGAAAAGGGGTCCTTAGTTCACTGTTGGTGGGAGTGCAGACTGGTACAACCATTATGGAAAACAGTATGGATTTTTCTCAGAAAAATAAAAAATCGACCTGCCTTTTGACCCAGCAATTCCACTGCTAGGATTATATCCTAAGAATCCTAAAACATCAATATCAAAGAACCTATGCACCACAATGTTCATAGCAGCACAATTTACAATAGCCAAGAGTTGGAAGCAACCTAGGTGCCCATCAGTAAATGAATGGATCCAAAAATTGTGGTACATATACACAATGGAATTCTATGCTGCAGAAAGAAAGAAGGAGCTACTACCCTTTGCAACAACATGGATGGAACTGGAAAGCATTATGCTGAGTGAAATAGGCCAGGTGCTGAAAGACAAATACCATATGATCTCACCTTTAACAGGAAGCTAAACAACAAAACAAACAAGTAAGCAGAAAAAAAAACACCCCAAAAAACAAAGACATTGAAATAGAGAACAAGGGGATAGTGACCAGAGTGGAGAAGGAAGGGAAGTTAAGGGGAAAAAGGGGGAGGGATTTGGAGGAACAAATAGGAAGGACACAGGGACGAGAACTAAGGGGGGAGGAAATGGGAGGGAGGTGGGGAGCAAGGGGCAGGGGAGGCTGGGATGGGAAAAATAGACAAAAAACTGTACTTGAAAAATAACTAAATAAAATTTAAAAAAAAAGATTTTTGTGAGAATTTAAAGTATTTAGCTATTGTCTTAAGTTATTTTTCTTGCTGAAAATTTTGTAACAGAAAATAGAATAAAAGCTATATTGTGGAAATAAAATAAAAAATAAAAGTTTAAGTAATAACCCAGAATGCAAATTAAAATAATAATAACAAAAATAAGTGCAGATTAAAAGAGAAAATAATGCCCAATGCTGATGAGGGTATAGTGAAGTAGGCAATTCTTTTTTTGCTGATAGAAATGTAAATTAATTTACTCTTTTTTATGTTAAGTATGCATTTTTAAATTAAAATTTGGGGTGAATTTGAATAATAACCATAAGAATCAAAAAAAATTTTTTTTATTTTTTTATTATTATTTTTTAATATTAAATTTTATTTAGTTACTTTTCAAGTACATTTTTTTTAGCTTCTACATTTCCCATAATATTCTACCCCTCCCCCTGTCTATTTTCTACCTACCATCTATGCTACTTATTCTCTGTAGCTTTTTCCCCTCCCTCCTCCTCACACTCCCCTGTTGATAATCCTCCATGTGATCTCCATTTCTGTGGTTCTATTCCTATTCTGGTTGTTTGCTTAGTTGGTTTTGTATTTGTTTTAGGTGTGGTTGTTAATAATTGTGAGTTTGCTGTCACTTTAAATGTTTTTTAGCCCTGGCTGGTGTAGCTCAGTGGATTGAGCATGGGCCTTCGAATCAAAGAATTGCAGTTCGATTCCCACTCAGGGCATATGCCTGGGTTGCAGGCCAGTTCCCATCAGGGGACACATGAGAGGCAACCATACATTGATATTTCTCTCTCTCTTTCCTTCCCTTCCCCTCTAAAGATAAATAAATAAAATATTTGAGAAAAAAAGTTTTTAATCTTCTTTTTCTTAGATAAGTATTTTTAACATTTCATATAAAAGGGATGGGTGATGATTAACTCCTTGAATTTGACCTTATCTGAGAAGCACTTTATCTGCCCTTCTATTCTAAATGAAAGCTTTGCTGGATAGAGCAATCTTGGATGTAGGTCCTTTCCTTTAATGACTTGGAGTACTTCTTTCCACTCCCTTCTTGCCTGTAAGGTTTCTTTTGAGAAATCAGCTGACTGTCTGATGGGAACTCCTTTGTAGGTTACTGTCTTTTTATCTCTTCCTGCTTCTAGGATTCTATCCTTCATTTTAATCTTGGGTAATGTAATCATGATGTGCCTTTGTGTGTTCCTTCTTGGGCATAAATTCTTTGGGACTCTCTCAGCTTCCTGGACTTCCTGGAAGTCTATTTCCTTTGCCAGATTGGGGAAATTTTTTTTTATTACTTTTTCAAATAAGTTTTCCATCTGTTGCTTTTTCTCTTTCCTTTTCAGTACCCCTATAAGTCAGATGTTGGAATATTTAAAGATGTCCTGGAGGTTCCTAAACCTGTCCTCATTTTTTTTCAATTTTTGTTTCTTCATTTTTTTCTGTTTGGTTGTTTCTTTCTTCTTTCTGGTCCACTCCATTGTTGTTAGTACCAGTTTTCTTCCAATCAGTATTGGTTCCCTGTGCATTTTCTTTTATTTCACTTGGTGTAGCCTTCATTTTTTCATCTAATTTGCAACCAAAATCAAGCAATTCTGTGAGCATCCAGATCACCAGTGCTTTGAGCTGTGCATCTGATAGGTCGGCTCTCTCTTCAGTGCTTAGTTGTATTTACTGTGGAGCTTTGATCTGTTCTTTCATTTGGGCCATTTTTTTGTCTTTTTTTAGCTGTTATATATGAGAGGAAGAGCCTTACGTATTCACCAGGGTGAGGCAACTGAGGATGCTGGGTCGTGACACAGTATGTAGGAGCAGGGTCCAAGAGGGAACAATGGGGCTTACTCCACTCTGTCAGATTTCAGTCCCTTCTGCCACTTCCCCCAAGCAAACTTGGCCTTACTGGTGCTGATTCCCATGTGGGTCAGCTTGTATAAGTTCTAGGACCCTATGGGTCTCTATAATGAACTCTACTGTGAGGCTGGGAGTCTCTGCTGGCACCTCAATCCCCACAGGTGTTTTCAATAGGTGTTTTGAGGCTTTATTTTCTAGCTCTGAGACCCTGTGTTATGTGGTCTGTCCCACTGCCCAGTTTCACCTGGTTTATCTGTGTGCAAATGTGGGATCACCCGGTCAGCCAGCTGCCATGCGCACAGTGCGTAGCTTTACAATCACTGCCTCTCTTGGTCTTCCCTTTGCTACCTGGTGCCTGTGGTGCCTAGGATCCACCCGTTGCTACCTTACGTGCCTGTTGCCACTGCTTTTCGTGCCACGACCCATCTCTGCCCAGCTGCCCAACTTCACCCCACTTACCAATCTGGATGAATGTGTTTATTTTAACTCCTTGGTTGTTGAACTTCCATACATTTCAGTTTTTAGCAGTTCTGGTTGTTATTTTGTTTCTAAATTGCTGTTGTCCTTATTTTGGTTGTACAAGGAAGCACAGTGTGTCTACCTATGCCTCCATCTTGGCCAAAAGTTGGTTCTCCAATACTTAATTTTTTAAATTTAGCTTATTGGGGTGACATTGATTAGTAAAAATACAGGTCTAAGTATACAATTCTATGATACATGATCTGTATATTGCATGGTATGACCACCACACAAATCAAACTACTTTCAACTATACATCACAGGGGTTAGATAATCATATACTTTACAAAGTGATCCCCCTGATATTTCTAGTATCCACCAGGCACTATACAATATGAAAGCAATCCTGCCAACAATTTTTCATTTAAAAAATAATTTAAAAACATTTTGAGTTATAGTTGACATTCATCATTATAGGGTTTAGACATTTATGTAACTTATAGAGTGATCCCCCAGTAACTCTAGTACCCACCTGACACTGCACATACTTATATTAATATTATTGGCTATATGGTCTATGGTGTACTTTACATCCCCATGACTATTTTGTAAATGCCAGTGTGTACTCCTTAATCCCTTCACCCTTTTCACCCAGTTCCCAGCACCCTCCCACTTGACAACGGTAAGTTGCTACAAACAATAATTTATTGGATAAATACCTGTATTAAAATTTTATTCTTGCTCTAAGAAATTGCCACGCTGATGGCATAAAACAAAAAATATCTGTCTTATGATTCTAGAAACTCAGAGGTCTGAAATGGGTCTCTTTGGGGCTAAAATCCTCCTGGAGGCTCCAGTAAAGAATTCATTCCCTTCCTACTACACTTTCCAGGGACAACCTGCCCTTTCACTTGGCCCATGGCCCTTCCTCCACATTCAAAACCAGCCACAGACCATCTCCAGTGTTTCTCAGACTCCACTTCTTCCTCTCTCTTCCACATTCACAGGACCATGAGGGTGACATTGGTCCCACCTGGATGATCCAGGGGGATCTTCTTATATCAAGATCAATGATTAGCAGCCTTATTTCATCTGCTAGCTTAATTCCCTTTGCCCTGTAAAATAACATTTAAAAATTCTTGTGATTAGAATGTGTACATCTTTTGAGGCCCTTATTTCACCAACTACAAAGCCTTTTTCAGATACAAATTATCTGATGTTACTCTGGAGGCCAATATAAAAGAATCAAACACAGAATTTATGCTCCCTATAAAGTGAGTAAAAAAACTGTCGTAAAATGACACACATGAAAGAGTTCTGGTGGAAAAGACCTGATCTGACCTACCCCTGACTCTAACAGAGGACTAGTTTCTTGCTACTCAAACTGTGATCCACAGACCAGGACCTGCAGCACGAACACCATCTAGGAGCTTGTCAGGAATACAGTTTCTTGGGCCCTCCAGGCCCTGCTGAATCAAATTGCGTTTGAACTACACTTCTTGATAATTTGATGAAACAGTGACATTGGAGAAGTTCTGGTAGTGCTTACATTTTCCTGTCTTCCACTATCAACATTAGGGGTGGTCTGATTATTTGCACCAGATGCTGTCTGGTGCAGTAGAGTGTTCAGCAGCATCCCTCCAGACATTGCCAAATGTAGCCAGGGGAAAATCATGTCTGTTGACAACCATTGGCCCAGAGTTCAAGAACTGGAAGACAGATTTCATTCCTATCCCATACTCAATGCAGAACTTCATGCAGAACTTCAAATCAGTCTGAGCTCAAATCCTGAGATGGAGAATGGAGTACATAGTAAGACTACCTCATAGAATAAACTTCATAAAAATGAAATGAGATAATTCCTATAATCTGCTAAGGTAGGTTATGATGCATAAAAATATCTACATCTATTATAATTATAAACACTTTATAACTAGGGACCAAATAATAACTCTTACTTGCGATAGTTCTATGAAATACTTAATAGTTTGGCAACAGTGTCAGGAAGCCAAACAATGTGGTGTCCGAGATTTTATATGAAAGAAACAGTTATGTCTCTTCTAAAGAAGGGAATAACAGTTTTCTACAGGTAACAGGGGCTCTGTGTCCACCTCTGGAAGGTGTCCACCTTCAATGCTTGGAAGATCCATAGACCCAATCCAGGCACATTCCTCAGTCTCAGACTTTGAGAAAATTTCACTGATGTTTGAGGTTAGCTGCTGGGAGTTTGGACCTCTGGAAGCAGAAGAGTTCATGGAGAATAGAGTACTAGAAACTAAATTTACCTGGCTTATGACGGAGTCTCCTAGGAACAGTCAGCAACGACATTTTCCTTTCTGGCCAGTCCTGTCTGTGTCCCACAGGGAAACCACTTCTGCAGACATGGGAGTAAAAACAAAACTAGGTAATGGGAAGATAAAGCGAATTGTCCATACCGCCTCTACTGCAGTACAATTAGCCTGTACAACCATTTTTAATAAATTGTAGTGATTTTATTTTTAAATGTAATTAAAAAATTTAATTATTGTTCAAATACAGTTTCCTGTCTTTTACTCCCATCCAAGCTCAGCCCCCAGTGCTCCCCACCTCCCTCCCATTTCTACCCCTGTTAGTTTTTGTCCATGTGTCCTTTATACTTGTTCCTGTGAATCTGATTTTATTTTTCAAAAATATTTTATTTATTTATTTCCAGAGAGTGGGGAAAGAAGGGACACCGGGATAGAAACATCAATGTGTGGTTGCCTCTGGTGCAGCCCACACTGGGGATCTGGCTTGCAACCCAAGCATGTATCCTGACTGGGAATTGATTGAGAATTGAACCCACAATACTTCGGTTCTCAGCCCTGTGCTCAATCCGGTGAGCTACGCCAGTTGGGGCTCAGCCTGTGCAACCTTGGACACTGTAGGGCATGGCGTTTCCCTCAGAGACCGAGTCTGGCTAGCTGACCATTGTTTCACTCCCTCCAGCTCTATGGTGTGGACACAGCTTTACTCAACATAGTCAACCATCCAGGAGGAAGTTGGACTTGGGGACAGAGACCTTTCTCTCAGCGTTTTTCATCCAGGTGAGTATGAAAACCCAGCAGACATGACAGGCAACAATCAGAGAGACTGGAAGCCTAGAATATTTATCTGAGGCCACCTGAGAGTCATTTTGGTCTGGCCCAGAGCCCGGAGATCACGGGGACTGTTTGCCGGCTTGACTTGTAAGTCAGCATATTTATTTATGAGGCGAAGAAGCAAAGTAGACACTGACCTCAGTGACACAAGGGTCAGTGTTGCCGATTGAATAATACTGGAAGTGCAAGTAGAAGCAGAAATAAGGGGCATCAGTTCCTCCAATAGAAGTAGAGCATTAGCCAAAGCCTTACCAGTAAACCAGCAGAGAGACCTAGGGTACTGCTGCAGAGGGATACAAAGGGATGTGAGAGCATTTCTTTTTATTTTTAAAAGGTGGCATATTTGTTTCCATAACAATGAGGACGATTCAGAGCAAGAAAGGCTTTAAATTACACCCTTGTCACGGCATTTCATGAAGCAAACATTTCACAGTATCTCCTCTCACTGTGGGTCTCACATTAAGAAGTGGGTTTACTATGTGAAAAAGAGAATGCTAATGAGCTTTACTTTGCAGTGGTTTTGTTACTTGTGAGGATATACTGTTATCCTCACAAGTTTTGTTACTTGCAGTGGATCTACTGTTACTTTTGCATTTGTTATTTCTTTCCTTTTTTGATCACAGATTGTCTGAGACACCTTCGTTTCTGTGTGGTGAGGTTGGAGTGTTTTGTTCCTGTCTCCGATCACATTCATGCAAAAAACAATTGAAGATTTTCTTTCTTTCTCACAGAATGACTGTTGGTCATTCAGTCCTTTCAAGTATGTATAGCTATATGGTGGGAATGTATGAGACTTTATAAATTCTGTGTGGTCAGTTCCATGAGGAATTATCAGGAATCTTTCATCATGATGACCAAGATAATTGCTGGTACAGATGTGGAGAAAAGGGAGTACTTGTGCACCGTGGGTAGAAATGTAATTGAAATAAAGCTACTCTGTGATCCAGAATGTCACTTCCATGTATAAATTCTAAAGAAATGAAATCACTGTCACAAAAATATGTTCGTGCCCTCTCAATGTTCATTGCGGCATTATTCACAATGGCCAAGACATGGAACAACCTAAGGT
This sequence comes from Artibeus jamaicensis, assembly GCF_021234435.1. Lineage (NCBI taxonomy): Eukaryota > Metazoa > Chordata > Mammalia > Chiroptera > Phyllostomidae > Artibeus > Artibeus jamaicensis. Next base: position 9,459,762 of record NW_026521854.1, on the reverse strand, counting down.
GCCACCGATGGATGAATAAAGAAAACATGGCCCTGGCTGATGTGGTCAGTGGATTGAGTACCTGCCTGCGAACCTAGAGGTTGCTGGTTCGATTCCCAATCAGGGGAAGTGCCTGTGTTGTGGGCCAGGCCCTCAGTTGGGTGTGTGAAAGAGGATGTATCCCTCGCATATCGATGCTTCTCTTCCTGTCTTTCTCCCACCTTTCTTCTCTCTCTAAAAGTAAATACATCTTAAAAAAAGAAAATATTACATATAATACATAGGATAAAATATTATTCTGCTTTAAAAAATGAGGAAATCATGTCATTTGCAACCACAGGGATGGACTATGAAGGCATTATAAAAAAATAAAATAAGGCAGAAAAAGACAAAACTTGGTGTAATCTGTCTTACAAGTGGGATCAGTAAAGACAAATTCATAGAAACAAAGAGTAGACATGTGATTGCCTGGAACAGGGGGGTAAGGAAGATGTGGAAATATTGGTCAAAGGGTAAAGACTGGTATATGAAGTGCAAGATTGTGGGAATCTAGTAAAGACCAAGGTGACTCTAGTTAGTAATACTGTATTATACACCTGAAAATTGCCAAGAAAGTACCTCTTAAATATTTTAACCACAGAGAGGATAATTATCATGTGCTGGATGTGTTAAGTAATCACACTGTGGTAAAAATGTTACAATATATGTGTAATGCATTGTCCTGGTGTACAATTTAGTTACACAAAGTTATATATCAATTATTTCTCAGTAAAGCAGAAAAAATTTTATTTAACATCTCAAAGCAATGGGCAGGGCTGTACAGTCCACATAAAAAAATGATGGAGTGAATCACTCAGAAATATGAATTAATTCTACTTGGGCAAACAACACAGAAGGCTTTCACACTTGTTTTTGCACAGCAAACACTTGTGATTTTTATGATGTAGCCTTGCAACAAGGAAGGTACAAAGAGTTGGTGGAATAACTTAATCCCTCAAGAAACATTAGCTTGGCAGAAATTCCCAGCAGTGAAATATAGAATATAGTAAAACAGCTTGAAGAGTCTGCAAAGTCTTACTGTGGCCATGTGGAGCCAGTGTGAGAGGGCCAGAGGTCATATCACTGAGTTCAGCAGAGCACAGATCCGTGGCCACTCAAGCACTCTGTTCCCTGTGAGGGGCCCGGTGAGCAGGTCCACCTTCAACATCACAGCTCTCTCTCTTCCAGGGGCAGGGCCATGCTGGACTCACTTCCTGTCTGTCCAGATTCTCTGTCACAATAAGCTTAGTAAATGCAAAACTGGGACATAGTCACATTGCTGCTATAAATTGAACACCTGCTCTGTGCCAGTAATTTCCTATTAGCTCTAAAATATGACTAACTTCTCAGGCCAGCTTCATAACATAGCTGAAAGTTCTCTATTTGTATAGATAAGGAACCAAATACCTGAAAGTATCATTTCCTGTCATGAGAGAAATACTCAAGAGGCTTCTGTGTGCTTGAAGCTGAGCTACTGAGTCCAACATTTGACTGCTTAAAGCCAGACCTGAGGTGTGTGTGTGGAAGAGGGTTCTTGTTGAAGGAGGTGAAAACCTACTCACCCTGGAATCTCACACTTGACATCAGCCTTGGTACTCAGAGTGGTCGCAGACTGGGACCTGCAGCATGAGTATTAAGTAGGAGCTGGTTACAAGTGCAGAATCTCTGGGTCACCATAGACCTGCCCATCAAAATCTACATCTGAACAAGATCCCAAATTCATATACCCATTGATGCTGGAGAGGTTCTGGTCCTGAATGTTATTTCTCATCACTGCACTGTTGACACATCTACTGGATACCTATGTGCGGTGGGACAGTCCATGCATTGTAAGACATTGAGAGGCAGCCCTGCGCTCAATCCACTAGGTGCTACTGGTAGCCACATTATAGCCTCCAGACTTTGTTAGGTGTTCCCTAGAAGCAAAATCACCTCTGGTTGTGGTTTCCAAACATGTGACTGGAGCATGAGAACTGGAAACATCTTTTTGTTTTCTTGAAGATTTTATTCATTTATTTTTAGAGGGGGGGAGGAAGGAGAAAGAGAAAAAGAGAAACACCAGTGTGTGGCTGCCTCTCATGTGCCCTGTACTGAGATCTGGCCCACAATCCAGGCATGTGCCCTGACCAGAAATCAAACCAGTGACCCCTTGGTTCACAGGCCCATGGCCAATCCATTGAGCCACACCAGCCAGTCCTTGAAGTGGAAACATCTTGATGGGGTTCCCATCAAAGTTCACCCCTTACTCAGTTCATATTGAGCAGGTTGCTGCACCCTCTAAGTCCCATTTCTGCAAATGTAGAGTGAAATTCACAGTGGTGTGATCTCAAAGAATGGACTTCAGTAGAACTGAAATAAGACAATCCGTATAAGAATCTAAGTTCAAAACAGTGCATAAAAACATCAAAGTATATCTTATAATTATGAAACGTTTTTATTTTTTGCAAATTTGCATAGATTAATGTATTTAAATCAAACTCACATATGCAACTATAGTGTGGTGGACATAGAATTGCCATGGAGATTGAATCTAAGCTTATTCTTTTTTCATGGACTCAGTGATCCAGATATAAAATCAGAGTAATAGAAATACCAGAAAGATGGTTTAAAAAAGGAAGCAACCTAAGAAGTGTAATAAAATACTTAAATAATCATAATTAAATCCATAAACATTGACAGAAATAAATCCTGCATTTCTCAAAAACTGTATGGAATACGTGATTACTTCCATTCTCAATTACCTTTAATTTGGAGTCCCCTGAGGCTGTTTGTACAACCTCAGCAGGGTTGATTGATCAATCAGAGTTTATTGATCAATTTGCTCTGCATTGTTTGAGCATTTGTTGAGCACTGGTAATTAAAGTAGGCATCGCCTCTCACCCTCTCTGGGGAAGGAAAAGATGCTTTTACTTTCCCCAAAAGTGTTTTTTTGTTTGTTTTTTAGGATAGGCAGTGAAATGTAGCAGCTTATAGTGTTTTTTTTCTTGTTTTGATTTTGAACCAGAATGTGGTGTTCCTTGGTCAGTGGGCCACTTGTTCTTGAAAATATGTGTTCTGCTGTTGTTGGTTGGAGAGTATTTTAGAAATATTAGATCAAGGTAGTGGGTAGTGTTATTCAGGTGCTCTATATTTTTACTGATATTTTTGTTATTGTCTGGTTCTGCAAATACTTTCTTAAAATATATTTTATTGATTATGCTATTACAGTTGTCCCATTCTTTCTCTCCTTTATTACCCTCTGCCTTGTACTCATTTCTTACCAGCATCTCCCCCATCTTACTTAGCTCATGTCCGTGGATCATACATACAGATTCATTGGCTTCTCATTTCCCATACTTTTCTAACCTCCCCCTGTTTATTTTGTACCTACCATTTATGCTTCTTATTCCCTGTACCTTTTTGCAAATATTCTTACATGAAGCACTAAATGCCAGCTCTTAATTTGTGTTACAAGCATGAATCATCTAATCATCTGATCCTTGTGGCCAAGGATAAGAGTACTGTGGTTTTATAGCAAAGAAACACACCAGTCCTACTTGTTCAAGAGAGAAACAGCAATTTCTAGAGATAGGAGGAGCTGCTGCTCACCACCTGTCAGTACTCTGGGAGTCCATGAGACCTAGTCAGGGCAGGGTCCTCAGTCTTAGATTTGGAGAAAATGATGACACAAGATTGGGATGAGGTGCAAGGAGGTAAGACCTCTGGAAGGCAGGTGAGTTCATGGAAAAGCAATAATGAAAGCTGGATTCACCTGACTTCTAATATGGTCTACAGGGATACAGACTCAGCAAGAAAATTCCCCTTCTGTCCACAGCTGTGTCCTAAGGGACATGATGTACTCAGAAGTGGGAGTAACAATGAAGAGAGTACCTAATGAGCAGATATAGGCTGCTGAAAATATCACCTCTGCTGCATGTACAACCTTAGACTGGCCGGAAGAGGGTTGTTTTTGGAGACCCAAGTCTGGTTGGGGACCAATGCTTCACTCCTTCCTGCTCTCTTGTCTGGAGACAGACCTTCAGTCTCCATCATCAGCCATCCACAGACCAGTTCAGACTTGCACACAGAGGCCTTCTCAGAGCTTCATCCAGGTGAGTCTGACAGCTTCGGAGGTACTGAATCAGGGGTACATGAGAAAATATACTCCAAAATGTGACCCTTAAAATTGAGATGTAGGATGTTAACCAACACATGAAAATAAGAAGGGGGAATCATTTATGGCCACATTATTACCTGGAATCAAAATGAATAAAGTTCAAGGAAAAACTGTGGACAAGAGATTCCCTGTGACTTGAAGTTTCAGCAGCAGCAGAAATGTCACCTTATTCCCCTCATTCTCTGATAATCTCTCATTTCTCTCCTCTTGCTCATTCACCTCACCATGTGACTCAATTTTTAGTCTTGAATGTCTGGAACAAGTGTCACCTATGGGTCTTTGCACTGGCTCTTTCCCTGCAGGGCTTACTCTTTGCAAATAAACTAGTGTTTCCTGCTTTCTCTCCCTTGAGGTCCCTGTTCTAATGAAATCTGGTTCTTAGGTCTCCCTGAACTCTCCATAAATAAATCCCACATCCACTCTCTTTTGCATGCTCTTTGCCACATAGCATTGTAATTGCAGCACCTCCTATTTGTTAGTTATGCCCATTTATGTAATGTTTTTGTCCTTGTAGTGACCACCACCCCATGGTCCAAGGCAATGATACCCCAACTTCAGAATTTCTTCTCCTGGGACTATCGGAGGCACCAGAACTGCAGCCCGTCCTATTTGGCCTGTTCCTCTGCATGTACCTGATCACTGTGTTAGGAAACCTGCTCATCATCCTGGCCGTCAGCTCAAACTCCCATCTCCACACCCCCATGTACTTCTTCCTCTCCAACCTGTCCTTGGTAGACATCTGTTTCACCTCTACCACCATCCCAAAGATGCTGGTGAACATTCAGACACAGAACAAAGCCATCTCCTATGCAGGCTGCATCACACAGGTGTACTTTTTTCTATTGTTTGGTGTGTTGGACAACTTCCTCCTCACTGTGATGGCCTATGACCGATTTGTAGCCATCTGTCACCCCCTGCAGTACACTAACATCATGAACCCCCAACTCTGTGGACTGCTGGTCCTGATGTCCTGGATCACGAGTTCCCTGTATTCCTTGTTGCAAAGCTTAATGGTATTACAACTATCCTTCTGTGCAGACTTGAAAATCCCTCACTTTTTTTGTGAACTCAGTCAGATGAGCCAACTTGCCAGTTCTGACACCTTTCTGAATGACATGGTGATGTACTTGGCTGCTGGGCTGCTTGCTGGTGGTCCCCTGGCTGGGATCCTTTACTCTTACTCTAAGATTGTGACCTCCATATGTGCAATCTCATCAGCTCAGGGGAAGTATAAAGCATTTTCCACCTGTGCATCTCATCTTTCAGTTGTGTCCTTATTTTATGGTACAAGCCTAGGTGTGTATCTTAGCTCTGCTGGTACTCACAGCTCACCATTAGGTGCAATAGCCTCAGTGATGTACACTGTGTTCACACCCATGCTGAACCCCTTCATCTACAGTCTCAGGAACAAAGACATAAAGGGGGCTCTGAAAAGAGTTTTGGGGATGGCAAGTACAAAGGGGACAATTGTGCTCATGCTCAAAATGTGACCTTGTGTGGGTGGCTCAACAACTCAAACCATAAACTGGGAGTGTTTGATCCTGTGGGATAGCCTGGCTCCTTCTCTCTAATTTTTGGTGGGTCCATTTTCTTGTATTCATTCATGTTCTCTATAAATTTAAGTAACTCACTTTACAAGCTTCTGCTACAATGTATGGGCAGTTTTCCCTTTGACAAGTTTTTAAAATTTTTAAATTTTAAGTGTTCAAGTACAGTTTTCTGCCTCCCCCCACCCCAACCCAATGCCCCAGCCCTCCCTCCTGTTTCTAACCCTCTGTATTGTCCATGTGTCCTTTATATTTGTTCCTGCAAAGCCTTCACCCTTTTTCCCTGAAATTCCCTCCCCTCTCCCCTCTGGTCATTGTCAGCCCTTTGACAATTTTTATATATTATGAAAGTGTTTCTCAACATTGGATCAGAAATATTTGGAAAATTCCATATCTTTCATAGGAAAACTTGGATTTCTCTAAAATATATTCTCAAATGACAAATATCATGCTAAGAAAACTCTCTCTTTTTCTGAAAAAATAATCAGACTTCTATTACTCACATGCACAAAACAACATTTGGCATCTTAGGACATTTATTTAATTTCATTGTGCAGGAAAATATGAAACCATTTTTTAATTTGTGTCATTTTTTCTTTTCTATTAAATTATTTTATTGTTTTTCAATTACAGTTGGTTGCATTTCCCTTGATTTTTTATTTCACTATCTTAAGTACTCTTCCTAATAATGTAGATTTTAAACATTGTTCCATTTATGTCTTAGTCTGTTGATAACACAGTTATTCCTAAAATGCCTGGGGAACTCACCTGGTCCCTGAATTCTTGTGACACTGACATGAGCCAATGTTGTGGCTGGACCAGGCCTTGCAGTTCTTATTATGATCCCATGACACTGTTCAGCCAAAACCCGAAGAGAACCTGGTAAAAGCAAGTTTATCACTCAGAGATTGGAGGGTACAGATGTTCCTAAGGTCCATTGATGAGGTCATGGAGATAGAAGGCAGGGAAGTGAGAGGGAGGGAGGAAGGGGGAGAGAGAGAGAGATAGAGAAAGAAGACATTATTGTGGGTTCTGCAGTTATTCAGGTCTGAGGGAAGGATGAATAGAGTTTCAAAGCTTCACTCTTTATTGGTGAATTTAAAACTTAAGAGCAGGTTTCGGGGTGTGAAAAGTGAACAGTGGTCACTGCTGAGGTCAGTTATCTAAGTTCTCCAGGGCTTTCTGTAAGGGGCTCTTCACAGGGGAGTGGGCCAGGGTGCTTAGCTAGTAGCTGTGTCAGAAAGCTGGCCACATGTTTCTTCAACATGGTTATCTTTGAAGTGCAAGCCTTGGAAATCAAGTATTTCCTGACAGGCACTTACACTACAAACATGAAACTCTGCTTTGTAGCCGCTCTCCTGCTTTTATTGTCTTATTCAGCTCAGGGTCCCAATGCCCACTGGAGGCACTGACAGAAATTGACCATCATATACATACCTACAGTGAAGTCTACATGGACAGCAAGATTTGATTCATTAACCTAAATGGCCTGAGTGTTAGAGGTGACCTGAAATACGATCAAACAAAATTGTTAATCACTAATTTTATTATTGTGCAAAGTATTGCTATGTTCATGGAGGTATGGAAGATTGATGCCCATGTGTAAGGAAGAGTTTCTGCATTGGGGTAAGTTGCTGGTTAGTATATTTTACCTCTTTAATGAATTCTATTTCTTTCTCTGCTTGAAAATTTTGGTGCTGCCTGCAATTATGACTCCTCTACGACTCTAAGCAAAACATATCCTTTTTTCTAAATTTTGTCTTCACCACTAAAGGAACAATCAATGTAAAGTTTCCAGATTATGGATCATATGTCTCTCTCATGCGCAATAATCTCTTCTCAGAATTAAAAATGACTCACAAGAGAGACTGAATCCCTTCCTGGTCATATGATTCAGGATCACCAGGTTTTCTGCACAAATGTGCATGTGCTTGAAACCTCTTAGAGACACCTAAAAGGCAACCTCTGTACCAATGAACTTTGTTTCACAGTACAAAAGTTTATTTGTACTGTGAGTACAGTTATCTGTGGTTCCATTACAGATAACTGTACTCACAGGTGACTGTATTTTGAATAACAAAATAATCGCAAGGCTATCCCAAATATCAGAACATATGTAAAATGTAAAAACAGAATTATTATATTTAGTGCTGTTTGCTTTGATTATTTTATTAGCAATCGCTGCATAACAAGAATCCTAAATAGAATGGTTTATTATAATGCCTTTATCATTGAGTGGAATTCTATGATGGAAGTTGCTCTGATCTCTGTTCAGATCTCGTAAGTCTGCATCAGTTGTGAGTGTCTGGATTGCATGTTGTGGCTCATCCTTGATATTGTGTGAGGCTGTAGTGCACCCTTGTCTTGAACCAATTTATGTCCCTTTAGCTGTATATGTAGATCAGACATATGTTTACAAAATATGAGATTATCAAATGTAATCACTGTAATTTGATCCCACTATTTCTATCTCTATATGACACTTGTCTACGCAGTTAGAAGATATGCCTCCGACACCTGATAAAATGTGTCTCAGCTACTGTGTTCTTGATGATACCTGCGATATGAGACTTTTCAATATTTTATTGGAGTATAACAACAAGCAATAATGTCCACATATTTATCTTTTTAAAAATATATTTTATTGATTATGCCATCACAGTTGTCCCATTCCCCCCTTCATTCCCCTCCACCCTGCACAACCCCTCCCCCACCTTCTCCCTTTATGTCCATGTGTCATAAGTTCTTTAGCTTCTACATTCTACACTACTGTTGCCCCCCCTCTCTATTTTCTCCCCACCGTGTATGCTACTTATTCTCTATACCTTCTCCCCCCTTCTCCTCCCACTCCCCTGTTGCTAACCCTTCATGTGATCTTCATTTCTAAGGTTCTGCTCCTGATCTAGCTGTCCACTTAGTTTGCTTTTGCTTTAGGTGAGGTTGTTAATAACTGTGAGTTTGGTGTCTTTTTACTGTTAATCTTTTTTATCTTCTTTTTCTTAGATAAGTCCCTTTAACATTTCATATAATAGGGTCTTGGTGATGATGATCTCCTTTAACCTGGCCTTATCTGAGAAGTGCTTTATCTGGCCTTCCATTCTAAATGAAACCTTTGCTGGATAGAGCAATGTTGGATGTAGGTCCTTGCCTTTCATGAATTTGAATACTTCTTTCCAGCCCCTTCTTGTCTGTAAGGTCCCCTTTGAAAAATTAGCTGACAGTCTGATAGGAACTCCTTTGTAGGTAGCTGTCCCCTTATCTCTTGCTGCTTCTAGAATACTCTCCTTCATTTTAATCTTGGGTAATGTAATTATAGTGTGCCTTGGTGTGTTCCTCTTTGGGTCTACCTTCTTTGGGACTCTCTGAGCTTCCTGGACTTACTGGAAGTCTATATTTTTTGCCAGATTGGGGAAGTTCTCCTTTACTATTTGTTAAATAAGTTTTCCACTTATTGCTCTCTCTCTTCCCCTTCTGGTACCCCTGGAATTTAGATGTTGGGATATTTAAGGATGAACTGCCAGTTCCTAAGCCTCTCCTCATTTTTTTGAATTCTTATTTCTTCATTCTTTTCAGTTTGTTCGTTTCTTTCTTCCTTCTGGTCCACTCCATTGATTTGAGTTTCAGTTTTATTTCCATCACTATTGGTTCCCTGTGCATTTTTCCTCATTTCACTTAGTGTAGCCTTCATTTGTTCATCTAATTTGTGACCAAAATCCACCAGTTCTGTGAGAATCTGGCTCACCAGTGCTTTGAACTGTGCATCTGATAGGTTGGCTGTAACTTAAAAGTATTTGCTCAGGGCTTTGATTTGTTCTTGCATTTGTTTCATTTTGGGGGGTTGGTTTGTGCCTACTACATATGAGGGGTGGAGCCTTAGGTGTTCACCAGGGTGGGGCCACCCAGTTGCTGGGTTGTAAAGCTGTATGTGTAGGTGGGGTCAGAGAGGGAACAATGGCACTTGCTCTTCTCTATCTCAGATTTCATTTTGGTACCCTCTGCTTCTTCCTACAAGCAAATTGGGCACTTCTGGTGCAGGTTCCCAGGTGGGTGGGCTTGTCTATGTTCCAGGAGTCTTTGGGTCTCTCCCACAAACTTTCCTGTGAGGCTGGGAGTCTGTCCCAGCACCTCAGCCCCTGCAAATTTTTCAACTGGTGCTTTTTGGCTTTATTTCCCATTACTGCAGCCCTGGGTTGCATGGTTTGTCACACTGCCTGTTTTTTGCCTGGTTTATCTGTGTGCAAATATGTGTCCAGGGTCAGCCAACTACCTTGTGCACCTCAGTGGGTTTGCCAGCTTCCTCCCTGAGCCCGGGTGTCACAACCGCTACTTTTTTCCACTGCAACATCTGTCCACCAGCCTCTGACTGCCCCCCTCTTACTGGTCTGTATGAGTGATTTGTTGCTGGACTTCAGTACAGGTCAATTTTCTGTCTGTTCTGGTTGTGTTTTTCTTTCTACATCTCTGTTGTCCTTAAATTTGGATGTATGAAGAGGTACAGTATTTCCACCTACACCTCCATCTTGGCCAGAAGTCCTCTGTTCACGTATTTAAATACAGAATTTTCTGAACTAAAAGGCCATAGAAAAACGAAGAATACAACCCTGGTTCATGTGGCTCAATGTACTGTGTGCTGGCCTGCAATCCAAAGGGTCTCTGGTTCAATTCCCAGTCAGGGTACATGCTGGAGTTATGGGCCAGGTCCCTAGTAGGGGGTGCGCAAGAGGCAATTACACATTGATGTTTCTGTCCCTCCCTTTCTCCCACCATTCTCCTGTCTAAAAATAAATAAAACAAAATCTTTAGAAAAGATGTGAAAAGTAAAAGAAAAAAAATTAATTAAGGACACATATTTCCTGGGTCCATGTACCTATCATTCAAAAAAATTCTCAAAACACTAATTTGAAAGAAGATATGCACTGTAGGTTCATTTCAGAATTGTTTACAGTACCCAAAGTTTGGAAGCAGCTCAAGTGTCCACCAGTAGATAAGCAGATAAAAAAGCTGTGGCTCATTTACACAGTGGAATACTACTCAGCCATAAAAAGAAGGAAATCTTACTTTTATCCATTTACTTCTAGGATGGACCTGTAAATAAACATGCTAAGTGAAATCAGTCAGAAAAGAAAAGCACCATATGATTTTACTCATATCTGGAATTTAATGAACAAAATAAGCTCACAAAAAATAGAAACAGACTCATAGTTACAAAGAACAGACTGACAGCCATAACGGGGGAGGGGATTTGGGGCCCTGGGTGAAAATGGTGAAGGGAGTAAGCAAAAAACAGGAAACTCACAGACACGGGTAACACTTTGGTGCTTACCAGAGGGAAAGGGGCTGTGGGAGGTGAAAGAGGGTAAAGGGGGGTTTAATGGTGAGAGATGGTGGCTTGCCTTTGGGTGGTGAACACGCAATACAATACACAGATGATGTATAATAGAATTATATACCTGATACACAATTTTATTAACCAATGTTACCCCAACAAATTCAATAAAATGTTTAAAGTGAATAAAGCTATCCTAATATAATATTTAAAAAAAACAAATGTGTTTTTAATTTGGTGAGGTCCCACTTGCGTATTCTTTCCTTTATATCTCCTGGTTTATGGGACATATTAATGAAAATGTTGCTGAGTGAAATATCTGAGATTTTCCTGGCTATGTTTTCCTCTAGGACTTTTATGGCATCACAACTTATATTTAAGTCTTTTATCCAGCTTGAATTTACTTTTGTGTATGGTGTAAATTGGTGATTGAGTTTAATTTTTTTTCATGTAGCTGTCCAGATCTTCCAACCCCATTCATTGAAAATGCTATTTTTACTCCATTTTATGCCTCTTTTCTCTTGGTTAAATATTAATTGACTGTAGAGACTTGGGTTTATTTCTCAGTTCTCTATTCTGTTCCCTTGGTCTGTATGTCTCTTCTTATGTCAGTACCAGGTTGTTTTGATTACAGTGGCCTTGTAATACAGTTTGATTATAAAAAGCTTGTGCATGGCTAAGAAAACACCATTTAAATGAAAAGAGAACCAATGGTATGTGAAAACATATTTGACAGTGATATCTTGGACAAGGGTTTAATCTCCAAAATATATAAATAGTTGACATCAATCCACTCCAGGAAAACAAACAACCCAATTAAAAATGGGTAAAAGACTTAGACAAACACTTCTCCAAGAAGGACATACAGAGGGCCCAGAGACATATGAAAAGGTGCTTAGCATCACTAGCCATTAGAGAGATGAAAATTAAAACCACAATGAGATACCACTTCACAACCATCAGAGTGACTTTCATAAACAAATCAACAAACAAGTGTTGGAGAGGATGTGGAGGAAAGGGAACCCTAGTGCACTGATAGTGCAAATGCAGACTGGGGCAACCACTATGAAAAACAGTATGGAATTTCCTCAGAAAATTAAAAATGGAATTGCCTTTTGACCCGGCAATTCCACTGCTGGGTTTATATCCTGAGAACCCTGAAACACCAACCCAAAAGAGTCTATGCACCCCAATGTTCATAGCAGCACACCTTAGAATAGCCAAGAGTTGGAAGCAACCAAGGTAACCCCATCAGTAAATGAATGGATTTTGTATAACTTTTGAATAAATAATTCCTCTCCTTTCACCAATCTCTGACATGGAGAGCTATAATTCCCTGGTGGTGGGCAAGGTGAACCTAGTACAGGGAGACCCCAGTAGCAGAGGGGGTCCATTGGTAGCATTGTGTGACCCATTCTCCAATGGCCAATCAAGGTAAATCATTTGGGACCACATGTGCAGTAGCTTTAAAGTAATATAACTACTTGTACATTCGGAATAAAAGCCCACCAAAGCTAGCCAGAAAATATCCCCCCTACAAGAATAGAATTCCTCCAGCCCTGGAGGTCAATCTCTGCTTATAGTTGGCTGCTCCCATGTTCTCTGCTATAAACTGTGTGTTTGGTTCAGTTCTTTGTCCCCACTGATACAGGGTGCAGCCAAGGGGGGGGGCCCAAAAAAAGATTTGGAATGGTGTCCAGAATTCAAAATGTATAGGAATATTGGAGAGACATATAAGATGTCCTCACCAACACCCCCCCCCGGGGGGGATGAATAGAACCAGGGCCATTGAGAGCTATTTTGCATAGCAACAGTTTTGCAGCTAACTTCTGGAATGATTATTTAACATATCTATAACCTTTAACTGGTTTCATAGATATGTTAAATAGTTGTGGCCAAGTTTTGAGACAGGGAGAAGGGAGTAGCTAGGACTCAGGATGGAACTAGGGGCTGCACCCCTGAGTGAGAGGGGCCTGCAAGAGAGCTTGGAAAAGATGGGCTCCAGGACATGAGGGGATAACTGCCCAGGTGAGGAGAGGGCCACGCCGTTTGGGGCAGAATGGAGATCCCTGCAGCTAGGTGAAGAAGAAAGCCACATGCTTTTGGTGGAGTGAGAACCCCTGCAACTTTGGTAGAAGAGGCCCACACGGCTTTGGGGTGCCCTGTTTGGCCGTGTGGCCCGGAAAAGCAAGAGAGACTTTGACTGGAACTGGGTACAAAGAACTCTTGCCAGTGGACTATGAGAGGGTACCACAGTACTTTGGATTAACTGGAGATCCTGCCTGCATGGTGACATAGCTGATGGTGCCAGTGCCCTGCACACAGACGTGTGCTCTTTTCCTGACTTACCGTACCGAGAGTTGGGACAGTGGGAGAAGGGAGAGCTGTGTGGGTGTAGGTGTATACCCTAAAGGACTTTTCTATTTTAGTGGAGGTGTTAGGCCTGAATAGCATTAAATAAACATTTTGTTTCCTTTTCACAAATCTCTGGCATTGAGAGATGTCTTTCCAATTGGTAGCAGACAGAAGAGCCCAGTAGATATTAGTATTTTGTCCTTGGAGGGGCACCTGTTGTGTAGCAGTTTTTGGCACCCCTAGGTGGGCCAAATATTGTATTGCCCCTCCCTTGGACCTCTTGTTCTGTAACACCATCACCAAGAACCTGGTTACTTGTGCCCACCTGTGACAGTTTACTTCATTATTGGTGAGGCTGCATATATTTTGGGGTTTGTGCCCTTTTAACTTTACATTAAAACAGTTAGTTGACATTTCTATCCTACACTCAGCCCTTCCCTGTAGTGGTCATTTTTCTACACTTTGAGAGATTCTGTCATGTTCTTGGAAATATAAATTGAGGACTGACTGACTTTTAGCCAAAGTGTATATACTGTGGGGTTCAAAAATAGTTTTTGACAATTCAGTGATGAAAAAATTAAGGTCACACACTGTACCTTAAATCTTAATGACACCAAGGAATTCTAGTTGAAAACACTATTTATGCCATGAAGATTCACTTTCCCTGCTAACTGGGTGGAAATCTCCAAATATTTAAAAATTTCTATCCTATTCCCTGTGAATTTTCAAAGTAAAATGCCTACCCACAGAAGCTAATGAATAGAGTTGCTTACGCTCAGTCCCTCCATCACATGTCACTGAAGGACTGACTCTCTGAGACTGCCCAGATGCTGGGAAGTACCCTCATACCAGTTGTTCACAGTGAGCATGGTACAAGGTGCAGCTGGGAGACCCCCAAATAGGGATTTGTAATGGGGTCCAGAACTCAGTGTCCAGAATATATTAAAAATATATGTAAGATGTCCTTGCCCCCACAAGTCTGAACTAGGGGATGGGAAACATGGAGCAGGGCCATTGAGAGTTGTTTTGCATAGCAACAGTTTTGCAACTAACCTCTGGTATGGCCATTTAACATATCTCTAACTTTTAACTGGTTTCATGGATATGTTAAATAGCTGTGGCTATGCTTTGAGCCCGGGAGATGGGAATGATTTCCACCCATGACATAACTGGGAGGCAACTCCCCTGGTTAAGGCACCTGTGTGAGAGCTTGAAGATGATTGGCTCCAAGCCATGGGGCCACGCCTCCCCAGAGTTACTGTGGCAGCCAAGAAAAGCTGGAAAAATACTGGAGTGCTGGCAGGAGTAGCTGATTGTGGGAGGAGTCAGAAATGGGACAATAGAGGAAAATTGGTGTTGGAATTTAAACCCAGGCATGGCAGCCATTTGAGGTTGGGACCACATGGCTTTGGAGAGAGTTAGGACCTCATGGCTTTGAGGTGCTTCCTTTTGCCATGTGGCTTAGGCAGCAGTAGAGACCTTGCTGGGAAGAAAAGGGGTGAAACTACTCTTGTTGGTGAGCAGAGAGAAGGTGTCACGTGGTTTTTGATTATCTGGAGATTGAGATGACAACAGAGCTGATGGTGCTGGGAACCGCAGGAGGCTGGCCAGGAAAGTGTGGGTTGCTGGGAATCCAAGGGCTACCTGTGTCGAGGACTTCTAATTTTTTTTTTCCTGAGATACAGTACCCCGGACTGGGCAGAGGGGGAAGGAAGGACTGTGTGTGTTTGTGGGTATTCTAAGGAAGTTTGGGATTTCGATGAAGACATTAAGAGATTACTCTTATCTTTGTATAACTTTTGAATAAATAATTCATTTCATTTTCACTAGTCTCTGGCATTGAGAGCTATAATTGTCTGGTGGTAGACAAGGTGAATCTAAAACAGGGGGACTCTGGGAGAAGAGGGGTCCATTTGGTAATAGCATATAAGTCTCCCCACCCTTCCACGGATTTGTTTCTGTAATAAGCACACATATTTGCATACAATTCTCGGTATCAGAGCTTGGCTTGAGTCTCACTGGCTAATTTCAAGGTGTCTGCAGGGCTGGGTCCCTCCTGGAGGCTCATGGGAGAACCTGTCTTCTCCTTAATTCCAGTTTGTGTTCTGACCACCTGCATTCCTTGGCTCAAGGTCCTCCCTCCTTTGTCAAAGCCAGCAGTTTTCTGGCTGGCTATCTTTTCCTGGTCTCCCTCTCTGCATCTAGGGGAGCACTATGCTGACCTTAGTCTCCCAGATGATCCTGCACATCTTCTACCTTCAAGTCAGCTGATTAACAGCCCTGTTCCATCTGCTACCCTCATCCTCCCCTTGTTATGAAAACAAAATTTTATTCCAGGGTACTGGAATAAAGGGTGAACATCTTATAGAAGTTTTCCTGTCTGCTACAAGTTGTTTTTCATAAGTGTATTATTTGGTGCCACTCAAGCATCCTTATATTAAGGAAACAGATTTAATCATAGCCTCTGGAAAGAGTGAACACACTCTTTCTTCACAACCCCGTGCAGAGACAGTGTTCGATCACAGGAAGTAAAACAACTGCAACGGAGTCTAACACAGAACCATAGTCTTTCTTCCCAGAGAGTGGTCCACAGACCAGGACCTGCAGGGTCAACACCACCTGAGTGCTTGTCAGAAACATAGCTCCTCTGAGCCTGAAGGACCTGCTGAATCATTCTACATTTGCACTAGAATCCTGAAGACCTCCTATGAATTTGAAACTGGAAAAGGCTGGTGTAAAGGTTTTGTCACATTTTAACATTGACATTTGGGGAGGGATAATAATCAGGGTGCATTCTGTGTGTGTTTGTGAATTGTACGTTTTTAGCGGTATCCCTTCAGGTATTGCTGGGGGCAAAATAATTTATGGTTGAGGCCAACTGACTAGAAGCAATCTTAAAAGGTTATTATCATGGCCCATCATGCTCTGATATTAACTTTGAGCAAATCACTAAACCCCTGCAGCTTCTCCCTAAGGCCTTGCTTCTGGCCATTCTCTCTGCTGGACACACACTTGCCCACAGAAGCTTGATCTCCATCTTTTTCTCCCTTGAGTCCTGTGCTCAAATGTCACCTTCTTGACAGGTCTTGCCTAAAAACCCATGAGAAATAGAATGGCCTTGTCACTTTCTCCTTTAGACCTGCTTTCATTTTCTGTACACAATTTGTCACTAACTGTAATGTTGAATGTTTCTTTTGTTTCTATTTTTGACAGGCAACTCAAGAGTTGCAAAATTTTAATTTATGATAAATAGTGAATAAGCCTAGTAGGTAATGCATATGTTAAAGCAATTGTTTCAGAAACTGCAGGTAAGGTCCACCATTCCCTGGAGAGACAGCGGGCCTCTGGGGGCACAGCTGGAAACATCTGAGCCATTGTGTTCCAGGGAGAGACAGACACCTGCCTGTCTGCTCAGAGACAGCTAACTGCCCAGGGCTAGAATACTGCCATTTTTTAACCTAATTTTCCCTGAATTTCAGAACCTCTCACTGCACTTTTTTTTCTGTTGTAAAAAGGCTAATGTGGAAAGAAAATATAAGATGGTCCATTAGGGTATGAACCACTGTCTTCTCAGATTGCTGGTCATCTGAATAAAGCACCAATAAAGATTCAATCCCCATCTCTGCTTATTGGGTTTGGTGTGTGACAGGCAGCGTGAACACTGGTTTTTCTGGTTTCATATTCTCTGCCAGTATTTACTTGTAGGGACTTGTGTTCTTCAGCACCTTCTACTCATAGCCTGGACAGTGTGGAAAACACATTCAGCACTCAACTTATATTTCCAAAGTACATGATATATTTCTCATTAAGACTCTAGTATGACTGACATCTTGGGAAGGGTGGAAAGCAGGTTGGAACAAAAATTCCTACTCTGAGTGACACAGAAAATTCCTAAAACAGAACAGATCTATCCCAAAATATGAAATGTATTTCTTAATTGCAAAATATAAATGGTAGCATCAAAACTATGCAAGTAATACTGGCTTATATGAAAGTTACTCCTGTTCTCTTTCACCTTCTTGAAAGTCAGCTCCACCTCATGGCAGCAGGGAACCTTACAAGAGTGTCAGAGTTTCTTCTCCTGGGACTATCAGAGGCACCAGAACTGCAGCCCCTCCTATTTGGGCTGTTCCTCTCCATGTACCTGATCACAGTGTTGGGAAACCTGCTCATCATCCTGGCTGTCAGCTCAGACTCCCACCTCCACACTCCCATGTACTTCTTCCTGTCCAACCTGTCCTTGGTAGACATCTGTTTCACTTCCACCATCATCCCCAAAATGCTGGTGAACATCCAGACACAGAGCAATCACCCATGCAGCCTGCATCACCCAGATGTATTTTTTCATATTCTTTGTGGGGTTAAACATATTCCTCCTGACTGTGATGGCCTATGACTGCTTTGTGGACATCTGTTACCCCCTGTAGTACACAGTCATCATGAACCCCTGGCTCTGTGGGCTTCTGGTTCTGGTGTCCTGGATCTTGAGTGCCCTGGATTCCTTGCTACAATGCTTGATGGTTTTGCATCTGTCCTTCTCTTCAGATTTGGAAATCTCCCTTTTTTTCTGTGACTGCAAACAGGTAGTCCCACTTGCCTGTTCTGACACCTTTTTGAATGACACAATGATGTATTTTGTAACTGTGCTACTGGGTGATGTTCCTCTGGTTTGGATCCTTTATTCATACTCTAAGATTATGTCCTCCATATGGGCAATCCCATCAGCTCACGGGAAATATAAAGCATTTTTCACTTGTGCATCTCACCTTTCAGTTTTCTCCTTATTTATGGTACAGTGATAGGAGTGTATCTCAGCTCCACTTGTAACCACAGCTCACAGTCAAGTGCAACAGCCTCAGTGATGTACACTGTGGTCACATCCATCCTGAAACCTTTCATCTATAATCTCAGGAACAGAGACATAAAGAGAGCTCTCAAAAGATTCTTTGGTATGTCAGGTACAAAAGAGATAATCACACTGAGTCTGAAAAAGTGACCTTACTTTGTTGGCCCCAAGACTCAAAACTGAAATTATGTTTTTTTAATCAGATCATGGATTTTGAACTTGCTCTTTTCGTTTCTGTCCTGGAATTTTATTTCTTCATTTTAACTTCTCTATACAGATTATGTCACCATTTTATGAAGCTTTCTACCTTGCCTGTTGTCTAGGTGGTTATTCCCTTTGTCCTTTTTCTTTCTCAAGGAACTTTCTATCCTTGAATAGGAATATTTGGATTTTTTTCTTCTGTGACAACATTAATATCTTAAGAATAATTTCTTCTCAAATGATATATCATTGTAAGTAATTAGTTTTTGTTCTATAGATAGAATAATACTAAGTGGTATTAATGATGTGGGAAAATCTCACTTGGCTTCTCAGTGTATTATATTATTTCATTCCATAAAAATTAAAATTGTGACTCTTCAATCAGGATATGGAAGTAGAAATTATTCTCTGTTTATTTCCTTGAGTTTCTGTTTCTATGATTTCAACCTCTCTATACAATTTAAATGAATTACTTTTATAACTCTTCAATACTGCGACCTCCAACAGCTTCTCTTTGTCATTTTTCTCCTCTCCCAAATTGATTTCCAACCTTGGATGAAACATTTGGATATTGCCATTTACCTGATGGATTTGTTAAGAACAATTTCTTTTGAAATGAAATATAGTATGCTGAGTAATTTTTCTTTTGTTTCACTAAAAGAAACACCTTGAGATGCACTACTCCTATGGAATTATACTGCACTTGGTAACCAAAACTATTTACATCATTTCAAAGAAGAGGAAAATAGAAGAGCACAGTTTACCACATCTTGTACATCATTTCTTCATATCTCGGTACTGTAATTACTCTTATTCAAAATGTAGATTTCAACATATAGTGTGTTTTATAACAGGTCATTGAGTTGTCTTCCCCTATTAGGATCCTGATTCTTATTGAGCTTGGTGTCCACATTTATAGCATAGTCACAGGCAAAACTGACCAATAAATCATATCTCCAATTCTAGTTGATGTGGAAACACAAACTTCAATACTTAGTTTAACATAATATGTCCTGAGAGTCAAACACAAACCTTAAGTATGAAAAAGCAAAATTTTAAGTCATACATTTATTACTAGGTAAACTATTTTTATGGTGTATGATTACTTATCGATGTATGTACATACGATCTGTGTCTGTGTGTAAAAGAATTTATGCTTGGAGGGAATCATTGCTTGGTGTAATTATGTTTTCTATCAAATTGTCTTCCTGCCTCCACTTTAAAACTTTCATTGCTGCCTAAAAATATGATTCTCCCTATTGTTCTAAATGAAGCATTTCCTCCTACTGTAAATATTGTGTAACTACTGGAGAGGTAGGGAAAAAAACTACATCAATTTCATGCAGTATATATATTATATGTGTGATCTATAGATATGTCATATATGCACATAAATGGCCAAACAATGACTCACCAGAGAGGTTGAATTCCTGTCCAGTTTTGTGACTCAGAGTTGTAAGTGTTGCACAAACACACATGTTCTTTTGACCCCTTCTGCTTACCTACAATGACCATTAAATGGACTTCCTCTTTAATGCAATTATTTGTAATAAACTTCTATATCAGAATAATCATGAATGCTATCTTTAAATATCAAAACAAAAGTCTAGAATAACAACCAACAGATTACAATAAATTTTTCCCTTCTGTACACTTTTGTTATTGTTGTCAGTGGGCTGTCACTACATACCAAGTGATCCTAGAAGCAAATGGTTTAATATGATGCATTTATTGCCAGTGGGATTACATGATTGGAAGTTGATCTGAGTTCTGACTGTCTCCTCACAGTTTGTAGTCAGCTGTCAGTCTCTCTATTGTGTCCCTAAGATTCATTCATGATGCTGTGTGTGGCTGTAGAGTTCTTCTCTGCTGAACCAAATCATGTCAGTTTATTCCCTTTGTACATGCAAGTGAGTCATTAGTTTATGGGGAAATGGATTTATTAAATGATAATTGCTTTATCTTAATTCCTATATTGATATATAACATTTACTTTCTTCTTGGTTAGAAGAGATTCTCCCAGCACTTCTGGAAGTGACTTGGCTACCTGTGCTCTAGATGTGACCCTGAGCCATGCTCTACTAGAAAGTTTAATTCCTAACTAATTTATGAAGCACATTTACATAAAATGTACAGCACATACAACATGCTGAATCCACTTAGATGGCTCATGTAAGTGAGCCATACAAAAATTAAGAATTTATACTACATGACCCCATTTGTATATACTTTGCAAAGGTGTACAAGGTTCAACTCCTTTGTTATGTTATTGTTAAAAATGTAATTGCCCTGAACTGGCTTCTTCATTTCTGATGGTAATATGAGATAATAAATTCTAATTACAGATAAATATTTTGCAGAGTAAATGAAATGTATTGAAATACTCTGTTCAGTTCAAAGACAATGTTCAAGTTTAAGACTGTATGTGTGTACAATTGTGTTCACTTGTCTCTCAAATAAGCACATTCACACACATATATGTACATGCAAACAGAATCACATATATTTATATTTATTGTGCTAAAGAAATTTTGAGAGAAAGATGGAGAGAATAAAAATAAAAAGAATGAATGTTTGAGTGAGCACAAAATGGAAAGAATGGAGAAATTTTGACACAAAGATTTAAAGAAGGACTATTATTTTAATAAGAAATTATTTTTTCTACCTTAGATCCTCAAATGCTTCAAGGTGTAAATTGCACATTTACACTTATGCAATGGGGAATTTTCTGTACCACCTAGTGGGCAGAATATCTCCATATGGACTCTAATTTTCACCTTCTATTTGAAGGTGGGATTTACAGCGAAATGGCTGCACGTAAGTAATGCTCACTGAATGGATTGAGAGGCTTAATAGTAATGGGAATGCAAAGTACAGCATCAGAAATATACCCAATAACATTTTAATGACTGTATCTGATGTTAGATAGTACTGGATTTGTCAGATTGATCACTTTATGTTAATTAAAGGTCTATTATGCTAAGTAAAATAAGCAGTCAGATAAATATAAATGCCATATGATTTCACTCATATTTGGAACCTAACAAACAAACTGAACTAACAAGCAAAACTATCACAGACTTATAGATGGAGAACAAAGGACAACTATTGGGGAGAG
Organism: Artibeus jamaicensis; assembly: GCF_021234435.1. Taxonomy (NCBI): domain Eukaryota; kingdom Metazoa; phylum Chordata; class Mammalia; order Chiroptera; family Phyllostomidae; genus Artibeus; species Artibeus jamaicensis. The sequence continues at coordinate 9,438,195 of NW_026521854.1, read as the reverse complement.
GTTAGATGGTAGAGAGATTCAGGAATAAAGAAAAAGGATTCATGGATATGGATGGTGATTGTGGGGAGGTAAGGAGGTACAAGGGGACTCAATGATAATGAAAAATATAATAAAGATTATATATTAAAAATAAATGTCTAATCATTGTGTATACCTGAAACTAATATAATACTGCATATCAAGTGTAACTGAAAAATAAATTTAAGAAATGAGCAGCTTAGCAAAATAAGCCAGGCAGTAAAAGACAAATACCATACAGTCTGACCTTTAACAGGATCCTAATCAACAAAACAAAGAAATAAGCAAAATATAACCAAAGAAACTGAAATTGAAAACAGGCTGACAGTGACCTGAGGGGAAGGGGAGGAAATTTCAGGGGAAAAGGGGAAGAGTTTGCAGGAACAAGTATAAAGGACACATAAACAAGAACTAAGAGGGGTGGAAATGGGATGGAGGTGGGATGATCTGGGGCAGTGGGCTGGGAAGGCAATAAAAAGCAGAAAACTGTACTTGAACAACAATTAAAATAAAATAAAATTTTAAAAAGACCAACTCAAAATTAGTTCTTGCAAACAATTTTTCTATTTTTGTTTTATTTTATTTTTCAATTACAATTGACATTCAATATTAAATTTTTTTTCATTTAAGTTATTGGTTACTAAAATTATATAGATTTCAAGTGTACAATTCTATAGTACATCATCTGCATATCGCAGGGCATGACCACCACCTAAACCAAATTATTTTCAACTGTACAGTATAGTGGTTAGGTAATCACATACTTCACAAAGTGGTCCCCCTGATATTTCTATTACCCACCAGGCACTATACCATAGTGAAACAATTCTGCCACCAATTTTTTCATTTTTAAAAATAACTTAAGGACTTCCGCCAAGATGGAGGTATAGGTGGATGTGCCGTGCCTTCTCACACAACCAAGTTTAGGGACAACTAAATATTAGCATCAGAAAACACAACCAGAACACGGAAAATTGAACTTTTTGGAAGTCCATTAACAACAAATTCTTCAGCCTGACCAGTAAGGGGCGAAAACGGCGTCTCGTGAGGGGTTGCACAGGTGGACTGGGTCGGACCCGGGCGCGGAATCCAGATGCGCGAATCCAGACGCACAGGTTCCAAACGCAGGATTGGACCAAGTGAGCGACCGAGCAACCCACCGGGTGAGCGACTGCAGAGGAGACAGTGGGGAGGCGGTGCTGCGTGTTGACTGCGGTCCCCTATTTGCGGGCGAGCGGACAGGCGAGGGAGTGGGCGGTTGGACCGGGGCCCGGCGTCCCCACGGCAAATGGCATAGAGGGCGCCGCCATTTCCCCGCTCTGACCACGCCCCCACATACAGCGTCACAACCCAGCGACCTGGGAGTCCAAGGCGCCGCTTCTCACATTTAAAGGGCCAGAACAGACCAAAAATGTCGCAGGAAGACCTCAAAGCCCCAGAGATAAATCTAAGCGACGAAGAAATAGCAAAAACTCTCAGATGCACAGTTTAAAACACTGGTCATCAGCTTCCTCACAGATCTGGTTGATTATAGCCACAAATTAGACAAACATATGAGGGCGAAACTAATGGAAATTAATGGAATTCCACAGGAAACCCATAGCGATGAAAAGGAAACTGGGACTCAAATCAATGGAGTGGACCAGAAGAAAGCAAATAATGGCCAAACAGAAAAGAGTCAAGGAGCAAGAATTCAAAGAAATGAGGAGAGACTTAGGAACCTCCAGGACATCTTTAAATGCTCCAATATCCGAATTATAGGGATACCAGAAGGGGGAAAGACACAGCCACTAGTGGAAAACTTATTTGAACAAATAATAAAAGAAAATTTCCCCAATCTGGCAAAGGAAATAGACTTCCAAGAAATCCAAGAAGCTCAGAGAGTACCAAAAAAGTTGGACTCAAGAAGAAACACACCAAGGCATATCATAATTACATTAGCCAAAATTAAAATGAAGGAGACAATCCTAGAAGCAGCAAGAGCTAAGGGGACAATCACCTACAAAGGAGTCCCCATCAGACTGTCAGCAGATTTCTCAAAAGAGACCTTACAGGCAAGAAGGGGCTGGAAAGAAATATTCCAAGTCATGAAATCTAAAGACCTACAACCAAGATTGCTCTATCCAGCAAAACTTTCATTTAGAATGGAAGGACAGATAAGGTGCTTCTCAGATAAGATCAAATTCAAGGAGTTCATCATCACCAAGCCCTTATTATATGAAATGTTAAAGGGACTTATCTAAGAAAAAGAAGTTAAAGAAACATGAACAGTGAAAGGACAACAAACTCACAGTTATTAACAACCACACCTAAAACGAAAGCAAACTAAAAGAACAGCTAGATCAGAAGCGGAAACATAGAAATGAAGATCTGAAGGAGGGTTAGCAACAGGGGAGTGGGAGGAGGAGATGGGGGGAGAAGGTACAGAAAATAAGTAGCATAGACAGTAGATAGAAAATAGAAGGGGGGGCAAGAATAGCATGGGAAATATAGAACCTAAAGGACTTGAGACACATGGACATAAACTAAAGGGGGGTAATGGTGGGGATGGGGGGGCAGGGTGGAGGGGAATGAAGAGGGGAATAGAACAACTGTAACAGCATAATCAATTTAAAAAAATAAATTAAAAAAAATAAAAAATAAATTCATCCAGTCTTGGAGCTGTGGAAAAATAAAAAATAATAAAAAATAAAAAAAATAAAAATAACTTAAAAATTTTTTGAGTTACAGCTGACATTCATCATTATAGGGGTTAGACATTTATGTAACTTATAGAGTGATCCCCCAGTAAGTCTAGTACCCACATATTTGTATTAATTGACTATATGGCCTATGCTGTACTTTACATCCCCATGACTCTTTTGTAAATGCCAGTGTGTACTTCTTAATCCCTTCACCTTTTTCACCAAGTCCTCAGCACCCTCACACTTGACACCCATCAGTTCCTACAAAAAATAATTTATTGGATAAACACCTGTAATAAAATTTTATTCTTGCTCTAAGAAATTGCTACATTGCTGGCATAAAACAAATGAATATCTATCTTATGATTCTAGAAGGTCAGTTCTGAAATTGTTCTCTTTGGGCTAAAATTCAGATGTCTGCAAGACTGGAATCCTTCTGGATGCTCCAGGGGAAATGTATTTCCTTTTTTAAAAAAATTATATCATATTGATTATGTTGTTACACTTGCCCTGATTTTTTCCCCCTCTCCCAACTCCACCCAGCACCCTCTACTACTTCAGACAATCCCCCCACCATTGTTCATGTCCATGAGTCATGTGTATAAGTTCTTTGGCTACTCCATTTTCTTTTTAAAAAATAATTATTTTACATACAAAAAACGTACACTACTCCACTCTAAGAAGACAAGCAACCCAATTAAAAAGTAGGCAAAGGACTTGAACAGACAATTCTACAAAAAGGACATAGAGAGGATCCAGAGACACATGAAAAGATGATCAATATCTCTAGTTATCAGAGAGATGCAAATTAAAACCACAATGATTACCATTTTACACTGGTCAGAATGACCATCATAAACAAAGCAACAAGCAACAAGTGTTAGAGAGGTTGTGGAGAAAGGAGGACCCTAGTTCACTGTTGGTTGGATTTCAGACTGGTACAGCCATTATGGAAAACAGTATAAAATTTTCTAACAAAACTAGAAATGAATCTGCCTTTTAACCCAGCAATTCCACTGCTAGGATTATACCCTGTGGACCCTGAAACACCAATCCAAAATGACCTATGCACCCAATGTTCATAGCAGCACAATTTATAATAGCCAAGTGTTGGAAGAAACCTAGGTGCCCATCAGCAAATGAATGAATCTAAAAACTATGGTACATTTACACAATAGAATTCTATGCAGCAGAAAGAAAGAAGGAGCTCCTACCCTTTGTAACAGCATGGATGGAACTGGAAAGCATTATGCTGAGTGAAATAAGCCAGGCAGTGAAAGACAAATACCATATGATCTTACCTTTAACAGGAACCTAAAGAACAAAACAAATAAGCAAGCAAAATATAACCAAAGACATTGAAATAGAGAATAGGCTGACAGGGACCAGAGGGGAGAGGGGAGGAAATTTAAGGGGGAAAAGTGAAGGATTTACAGGAACAAGTATATAGAATACCTGGACAAAAACTGAGGTGGGTGGAAATGGAAGGTAGGTGGGGAGCACTGGGGGGGGTGGGCTGGGATGGGAGTAAAAGACAGAAAACTGTATTTGAACAATAATTAAATAATAATAATAATAATAATAAAAATAATTATTTTATTGTTGTTCAATTACAGTTGTCTGCATTTCCCCCCAATCACTCCCCACCTACACCTGCCAAATCCACCTCTTTCCTTTGCTTCCATCCTCCTTTTTGTTTTGTCCATGTGTCCTTTATGGTAGTAGTTCCTGAAAACCCTTCCCCTCCTTATGCCCTCCGTCCTCCCCTCCAGTTACTGTCAAATTATTTTTAATTTCTAAATCTTTGGTTATATTTTGTTTGATTTTTTCTTTTGTGGATTATGTTCCAGTTAAATGTGAGATTATATGGTATTTTTACCTCACCTCCAGGCTTATTTCACTTACCATAATGCTCTCTAGTTCCATCCATACTGTTGCAAAGGGTAGGAGCTCCTTCTTTCTCTCTGTTTCGTAGTATTTTATTGTGTAAATGTATGACATTTTTAAATCTACTCATTTACTACTAGTTCTGGTGTCCTGGATCTTGAGTGTTCTGAATTCTCTGATACAATGCTTGATGGTGTTGAAGCTGTCCTTCTTTCCAGACTTGGAAATCCCCCACTTTTTCTGTGAACTCAATCAGATGGCTCAGCTTGCTTGTTCTGACACATTTCTTAATAATGTGATTTATTTTGTAACTGTCCTACTAGGTGGTGGTCCTCTGGCTGGGATCCTTTACTCTTACTCTAAGATTGTGTCCCCCATATGTGCAATCCCATCAGCTCAGGGGAAGTATAAAGCATTTTCCACCTGTGCATCTCACCTCTCAGTTGTCTCTTTATTTTGTGGTACAGTCCTATGGTATCTCAGCTCTGCTGGTACCCATAACTCACAGACAAGTGCAACAGCCTCAGTGATGTACACTGTGGTCACACCCATGCTGAACCCCTTCATCTATAGTCTCAGGAACAAGGACATAAAGAGAGCTCTCAAAAGGTTCTTTGTGGTGGCAGTTATACAAGGAACAAAAACTTAAGGCTTAAAAACTATCCTTGCCCTTTTGCCCTAAGATTCAAAACCAGAACTTGTGATAATTTAATCAGATTTCAGGTTTTGAACTTGCTCATTTAATTTCTGTTCCAGAATTTCCATTTTTGTTTAAACCTCTCTATACAGCTTAATCCACCATTTTCTTAAGCTTCCTACTTTGCCTATATATACACAGTTTTTTCCCTTTGTCCATTTTCCGAGATCAAAAAGTTTTTTCCAATCTTGATCAGATATTCTTAGAAGTGTTTCTTTACTTCTGTGGCAACATTGATGTCTTTAGAATAATTTCTTCTCAAAGAACATACAGAGCCAGCAGAAGTAAGGTTTGCTTGAGTGTGCTTGGTACAGAACATGAGTGCCTTACATGAGATGAACAGCAATTTAAACATTTCACCTAAAATGTCATATGCTGTGTGATACTGTTATGTTACAGAATTACATGTTTATGACTTTGTAATAAAAAAGGAGTTTTATTAGTGCCACATCCTATATATTATTTTAAGTAATTTCTTCTTTTTTGTAGCTAGAATAGTAAAGGGTTTTCTAGAAGAGAATTTTATAATATATTAATTCTTGTATAAAATTTACAAAAATTTTATGTATATTCCCGTGTGTAATTCCAAATGAATTTTGATCCATGGATATATATCTGTTATATAACTTATTCCTTTGATCTTATTCAAATTGCTTCTACTTAAAAATAAAAATGCATATCTTTCAAGTTCCAAAACACAATGAATAAATTAAATAAAAAATAAAAAAAGGAGCCCTGGCTAGTGTAGCTCAGTGGATTGAGTGCAGGCCTCAGAAGCAGACGATCATGATTCAATTCCCAGTCAGGGCACATGCCTAGGTTGCAGGCCAGTTCCCAGTGAGGGACACATCAGAGGCAACCATACATTGATATTTCTCTCCCTCGTTCCTTCTCTTCCCCTCTAAAAATAAATGAATAAAATCTTAAAAAAATGTAAAGGTAACTTATCACTGGGGACATAATGAGTGCTTGTGCAGAAGCTGTGCCATGCATCTGGCACTGTGACTACAAAAAATATCAGGAACAGGAAAAGGTTGTCCACTTTCACCACTTCTATTCAACATAGTACTAAAAGTCCTAGCCACAGAGATCAGACAAGAAAAAGAAATAAAAGGCACACAAACTGGAAAAAAGGAATAAAAACTGTCATTGTTTGTAGAATTCATGACAGTATACATAGAAAACTCTATAGACTCCACCAAAAAACAACTTTACCTAATAAGTGAATTTGGCAAAACAGCAGGATACAAAGTCAATACCCAGAAATCAAAAGATTTTTGTACACCAAAAATAAAATATCAGAAACAGAAATCTGGAAAAAATCCCATTTGATATAGCAACAAGAGAAATAAAGTACCAAGGAATAAACTTTCCCAAGGAGATAAAAAGACCTGTACTCAGAAAACTACACAACACTGAAGAAAGAAATTAAGGAAGACACAAACAAATGGAAGCATGTACCATGTTCATGGATTGGTAGATTTAACGTTATCAAAATGTCCATAGTACCCAAAGGAATTTATAGATTCACTGCAATCCCTATTAAAGTGCCAATGACATATTTCACAGATATAGAACAAACATTTCAGAAATTTATATGGAATCACAAATGACCCTGAATAGCTGCAGCAATTTTGAGAAAGAAGAACAAAGTAGGAGGGATCACAATACCTGATATCAAACTGTATTACAAGGCCACTGTTATGGGGGACCATTCTGCCTGGCAGTGGGAAATGTAGCCCAGCTCCCACTTGCAAAAGCCAGTGGGGAGTGAGGTCTGGCACACAGGACCCATGCCCACAGGTAGGTTCTCTCATGGGGAATCAGACCTGTATTGTACCTAGGCTGCTATGAGACTTGCTTTTGCTAAAACTTCCTCACCCCGAATTGAAACAGGAAATGTTTATTGCATATCTCTAAAGTAACTTCCTAAAATCTGTGCTAAACCTCCCAAGTATGGAGTGTAACCAGTTCAACCACTTTTTTCCTTGATCTGAAACATTCTTCTCTTTCAAGTAATTAGCAACATTCTTTCCTTTGTTATCTCTAAAAGATAATCACCTACAGCAAACCTGTGCATAGTAAATGAGGACCATCCTTGGTGTAATGTACCCAGAAAAACAATAAAAGCCTGTCCAGGCAGGGGTCAGGGCCTTTTCTCTTTTTCAAAGAGTGACCATGCTGTCCCTTTTCCTCCACGGGACTTCTGTAGTCTATATGAATTTGTTCATCACTGCCACAACACATGGACTTGGTGGGCCAGAGTCCCCATCACACTGTAATCAAAACAGCCTGATAATGGCTTAAGAACAGATACCTAAACCAACAGAACATAATAGAGCACAGAAATAAACCCTATTCTCTATGGTCAATTAATATTTGACAAAGGGGGCAGCAACATAAAATGGAATAAAAATAGCTTCTTCAACAAATAGTGTTGGGAGATCTAGACACCTACACACAAGAAAAAAATTAAACTTGATCACCTACTTACAACATACACAAAAATAAACCCAAGGTACATAAAAGACTTAAATCTAAGTAGTGACACCATTAAAGTCCTTAAGGAAAACATAGGCAGGAAGATATCAGATATTCCACATGCCAATATTTTCGACAATATGTCCCCTAGAGCAAGGTATATAAAGGAAAGAATGAACAAATGGGATCTTCTCAAAATAAAAGGCTTCTGCATGGCTAATGAAAAAAATTATTCAAATGAAAAAATAACCAGTCACATGGGAAAACATATTTGCCAGTGATATCTTACACAAGAGGTTGATGTCCAAAATATATAAAGAATTCACACAAGTACACCCCAGGAAGACAAACAAATCACAAAATGGGCTGAAGACCTGAACAGACACTTCTCCAAGAAGGACAGACTGAGGACCCAGAGATATATGAAAATATGCTCAGCATCACTAGCCATCAGAGGGATGAAAATTAAAACTAAAATAACACTTCACACCAGTTAAAATGACCATCATAAACAAATCTAAAAACAAGTGCTGGAGAGGCTGTGGAGAAAAGTAAACCCTGGTGTATTGTTAATGGGAATGCAGACTGGGGCATCCACTGTAGAAAACAGTATGAAATTTCCTCAGAAAACTTAAAATGGAACTGCCTTTTTACCGAGCAATTCCACTTCTGGGATTATATCCTAAGAACAGTAAAACACCAATCCATAAGAAACTATGCACCCCAATATTCATAGCAGCACAATTTATAATAGCCAAGTGCTAGAAGCAACCAAAGTATCCATCAGTAATTGAATGGATAAAAATACTATGGTACATTTACACAATAGAATACTACACAGCAGAAAGAAAGATGGAGTTCCTATCCTTTGTGAAAGCATGGATAGAACTGGAAACAATTTTACTAAGCAAAATAAGCCAGGTGGTAAAAGGCAAATACCATATGGTCTCACCTTTAAGTGAAACCTAATCCACAAAATAAGCAAGCAAGCAAAATATAACCAGAAACATTGAAATTAAGAAGATACTGACAGTAACCAGAGAGGCAATACGAGGGAATAATGGTGAAAAAATGTGGAAGGGTTTTCAGGAACAACTATGAAGGAGACATGGACAAAATCAAGGTGGGGTGAAGTCAGGGGATAGCAGGAATGGGGGGAATGGTGGGAGGAAAAGGCAGACAAGCATACTTGAACAATAATAAAACATTGCCTTATATGTCAATAACTTATTAAATATCTAAATTCAGGGATGCTTATATATTACATAGAATTTTATTTTTTGAAATATATCTTATTGATTATGCTATTACAGCTGTCCCATTTTCCTACCTTCCCTCCCCACCACCCTGCATACACCCTGTCAGCCACATTCCCTCCTTTATTTTATGTCCATGGGTGATACATATAAGTTCTTTGGCTTTTACATTTCCCAAACTATTCTTCCCCTCCCCTTTCTATTTTCTACTTACCATCTATGCTATTTACTCTCTGTGCCTTCTCCCCCCTCTCTCCCACTTCAATCTCCACTGGTAACCCTCCATGTGATCCCTATTTCTATGATTGTGTTCCTGTTCTAGTTGTTTGCTTACCATGCTTTTGTTTCCATTTTAGGTGCAGTTGTTAATAATTGAGAGTTTGCTGTCATTTTACTGTGCAGGTTTTTTATCTTCTTTTTCTTAGATAAATCCCTTTAACATTTCATATAATAAGGGCTTGGTGATGGTGAACTCCTTTAACTTGACCTTATCTGAGAAGAACTTTATCTGCCCTTCTATTCTAAATGGAAGCTTTGCTGGATAGAGCAATCTTGGATGTATATCCTTGCCTTTCATGACTTGGAATACTTCTTTTTGGCCCCTTCTTATCTGTAAGGTCCCTTTTGAGAAATCAGCTGACAGACTCCTGGGCACTCTTTTGTTGGTAACTGCCTCCTTTTCTCTTGCTGTTTCTAGGATTCTCTTCTTGTTTTTAGTCTTGAGTAATGTAATAATGATGTGCCTTGGTGTGTTCTTCCTTGGGTCCAAATTCTTTGGGACTCTCTGAGCTTTCCGGACTGCCTGGAAGTCTTTTTTCTTTGCCAGATTGGGGAAGTTCTCCTTTATTATTTGTTCAAATAAATTTTCCCCTTGTTGCTCTTCTTCTACCCATTCTGGTACTCCTATAATCAGATGATAGAACATTTAAAGATGCCCTGGAGGTTCCTAAACCTCTCCTAATTTATTTGAATTCTTGTTTCTTCATTCTTTTCTGCTTGGATTTTTCTTTCTTCCTTCTGGTCCACCCCATTGATTTGAGTCCCAGTTTTCTTCCCATCACTCTAGGTTCCCTGTACATTTTCCTTTATTTCACTTAGTGTAGCCTTCATTTTTTTCATCTAATTTGTGACCAAATTCAACCAATTCTGTTAACATCCTGATCACCAGTGTTCTGAACTGTACATCTGATAGGTTGGCTATGATTTTGTTGGTTAGTTATATTTTTTTCTGGAGCTTTGGTCTGTTCTTTCATTTGGGACATTTTTTTTTCTCCTGATGTGCCTGGTACATAGTGAGGGACAGAGCATTAGGTGTTCACCTGGGCAGGGTATTCATTGTGACTGTGCTGTGAGGTTCTATGTGCAGGAGTGGTCTGAGAGGAAATAATGGTGTTTGCTTCACTCTGTGCCAGATTTCAGTCACTCCCCCTGCTGGTGCTGATTCCCATGTGGGTGCATTTGTATATGTCATGGTATCCTTTGGGTCTCTCAGATAAATTCTCCTCTGAGGCTGGGAGTTTCTCCCAGTGCCTCAACCCCACCAGATTTTTCCATCAGTGGTTTGAGGCTTTATTTCTCCAAGCTGGGGCCATGGGTTGAGCAGTCTGTCCAGCTCCCCAGTTCTTTCTCCCAATTTATCTGCATGTGAATAAGGAACCAACCAGTCCACAATCTGCAGCCTCTCCAGGTCTGGCCACTGCTGCCTTGCCAGCCAGCTCTAGCTCTGTGCACCTTGCTCCACAATCCACTGCCTCACTGGGTCCTCCAGCTGCCTTATCTGTCTGGGTCCTCAGGCCACCATGTTGCTGCTAGTCCTTCTGCCTGGCTGCCTGTCTCTGCTCCTCCTACCAGTCTGGATGAATGTGTCTTCTTTAACTCCTTTGTTGTCAGACTTCCATATAGTTTGATTATCTGTCAGTTCTCATTGATTTTTGTTTTTAAATTGTTGTAGTCCTTCTTTTGGTTGTGCAAGGAGGCACAGTGTGTCTACCTATGCCTCCATCTTGACCAGAAGTATTATTAAATAAAATTCTAAGCAGCACATACCAAATCTGTGTTATAAGATAATAGTTGTTTGGAAAATGAAATTCCCACTCAGTAACCCATGAAATAGCAGATAATACAGAATTCTGGGTGATTTAAGAGCATTAATGTGATTGCTTAAATAAAATATTTTCACAAGAAAATAAAAATTATACTGAAATCATATCAAGCATATTCTCTGGCCACAATGCTATGAAATTAGAAATCACGTGAGAACATGAAAAAACATACAAAGACATGTAAGCTTAATACAATGTATGACACAATGAGTGAGTGAATGCTGTTAAAGAGAAATCAAAAACACCATGACACAAATAAAATGAGGATGCAAAAATTTAGAATTTGTGAAACACTAGGAAAGCAATACTAAGAAGGAAATTCATAGCATTATAGGTGTAACTAAAAAAAAGGGAAATAAACAATCTAACTTTATACTTAAAGGAATTGGGAAAAAACAGCACACCAACCCCAAAATGAATAAAAGGAAAGAAATAATAAAGATCAGAGCAAAAATAAATAAAATAAAGTCTATAAAAATGGTACAAAAGATTAATAAATCCAAGAGCTGATTCTCTGAAAAGATAAACAAGAATGACATTTAATCAGACTCATCAAGAAAAAAAGAGAGAGGGCTCAAATAAATAAAATCAGAAATGAAGGGGAAAAATTACAATTGACACCAATAAATACAAAAGGATTGTAAGAAAACATTATGAACAACTATATGCCAACAAACTCAACAACCTGGGTGAAATGGACAAATCCCTAGAAACATACAGTCTTCCAAAACTAAATCAGGAAGAATAGAGAAACTCAGTAGACAGATTACACCTAGAGAAATTGAAGTAGTTATCAAAACCTTTCAACAAACAAAAGCCTTGGACCAGATAGCTTCACAGGTGAATTTTAACAAAAATTCTGAGGAAAACTAATACCTCCCCTTCTCAAACTATTTGATAAAATTCAAGAGTAGGGAAGACTCCCAAACTCCTTTTAGGAGGCCCACATTATCCTAATTCCAAAACCAGAAAAACACACTTACAAAGAAAGAAAATCATAGGCCAATATCTGTAATGAACATAGATGCTAAAATCCTCAAGAAAATATTAGCAAACAGAGTACAGCAATGTATAAAAAAGATCATACACCATGATCAAGTGGAATTTGTTCTGGGAATGCAAGGTTGGTACAACTTTCACAGATCAATAAATGTGATTCACCAAATAAACAAAATGAAGGATAGAAACCACATGAACTTAACAATAGATGCAGAAAAAGCATTTGATGCAATTGAACACCCATTTATAACAAAAAAACCCTCTCAGTAAAGTGGGATTAGAGGTAGCATACCTAAAGATAATAAAGTCCATATATGACAAACACACTGCCAACATCATATTCAATGGGCAAAAATGATAAGTGTTCCCCTTAAGAGCTAAAACAAGACAAAAATGTCCACCTTTACTGCACTTATTCAACATACTACTAGAAGTCTTAGCCACAGCAATCAGACAAGAAAAAATAAAGGAATCCAAATTGAAAGGAAGAAGGAACGCTGTCATTATTTGCAGATGACATGATATGATACATAGAGAACCCCCAGGATTCTACCAAGAAACTAATAGAACTGGTAAATTAATTTAGCGAAGTAGCAGGATACAAAAATTAATATCCAGAAATAAGTGGCATTTGATATATGTCAATAATGAACCAGCTAGAAAGAAGAATGAAGAAAACATCCCACTCACAATTGCTACAAAAAATAAAATACCTAGGAATAGAGCTAGCTAGACATGTAAGAGACATGAGCTTAGAAAATTATAAGACACAGAAGAAAAAAATTGAAGAGACAAACAAGTAGAAACACACATCGTGTTCATGAATAGAATTAATATCATTAAAATGTCCATATTATACAAAGCGATCTATAGACTAAATACAATTCCTATCAAGATTCCAATGATGGACATAGAAGATGACAACAAAGTAGGACAGAATGGATTCCATTTGTACACATGGGAGAAAATCCTGGCCGATCTACAGAGGAACAGTGCAAACAGTCAACAGTTCCCCAGAATATATGAAACGAAGATACCAGAAATTGTAATGGATACTTAAAAACCAGACATTAAGGACATGGCTGAAGGAGAGTAGGGTCTCAGGGACCAGAGCAAAGACAGGAGCAGCAACGACCTTGGGGGGCATCCAGCGCATGGCATCCCGTGCTTCTACAAATGGTCTCTTTGGGAGCCTCAGGCCTGCCAAAGGGTCCTTGGGAGAGAGCTGGGTCATCAGCTCCCTCCCTCCCTGGCCAAGCAAGGTTGGGCACCTGGAGAGACCTGTTTAATTGAGTTTGCAAAGAGGGTACTAAGGACAAAGGGCTGTGATCAACCACAGAGTCTGTGGTTACCAAGCTGGGAGAATTGAGAGGCACAGTGTTGGGATCTGACTCCAATAGTCACTGATCTGGCTGGGGGGATTAGTCTGTGCTGAAAGGCAAGCTTTCTTAACGAGAAATTTTTTGGAAAGCAAACTGAAGGATTCTCCTGAGACAGCCACTTGGCCTGCTCCCCACCCAGCCTGGCAGTGATCCAGAGGTTGGGTGGAAGCCCTTGTGTTCCAACACAGAACTGGGTAGGGTCCTGCCCAGCTCCTGCAGGACCCAGGCAGTCTGGCTGGTGTGTGTGAACTCCATCACCCCAGCCAAGAGAGACGACCCTGGGTAAAGTGCTGTGAAGAGGACCTAAATTCCCTTCATGAGTCACTGGGAAGAGATGCCAGGTTAGCTCTTGAAAGAGCGCTCCCAGAAAGACCACACCAATCGCCCCTCAGCCTGTTAGACCCAGGGAGACCAGAAAAAACAGGTTGGCCAGTTTGAAACCAACAGGAGAGATTTTTAAAAGTAATCTTTTATCTTTTTAATTTTATTATTGTTTTATCTTTCAATACTTTTCCCCTCTCTTTTCTTTTCCTGTTTGATTTCTTCTTCCTTTTTAAAAAAAACTTATCACTTCTTCCTTCCTTCTCCTGCCTTTTTTCCCCTATAACTCACAAGTGACAAAAACAACTTGGAACTGGGAAAAGACCAGAGTTGGACCCAAAGAGGGGGCATCCCAATAGTACAGACTGAGAGACAAATTTCATTTTGCTATAGCAGAGAGGCCACAAGATACTGCATATTTGTATTATGATTATTTTCATTATTCTCACTTCTTTTATATGTTAATAGTATCTTTGTATTCCTCTTCTTTCTGTATAGGCTACTTTACCTTGCAAAGTTTGCAAGGTACCTTGGCTGGATATATGTATCATTTGACAGGTTTTCCCTGTTCTCTCCTCCACAATGTATTGCCAGTTTTCTATACTTCACACCACTCGTTTTCATTTAGCACACTACCGAATGTTCTATACCCCCTATTCATGTTACCCAGATCACACAGAGTCTGTAATATGATTGTTGCTATAATACTATTGTAAATAATAGCTGTTCTATACAACTGTAAATACTTCACAAAACATCTCCCAGATCTTAGCCCACTTCACAGTTTCCTGAACTCTGTTACTATAATGGTTAAAGCTGTTATCTCATACACTACATCTATTTACTATTTTTTACTCTTACCTTTCCTCAGAATCTGACCTCTCGCAATGTTGCAGCTTTTGAGATCCAACTGACAGGCCTTCTCCCCCCATCCCCCAACTAGAGACTTATATGTTGTTCATCCTTTCTTAAAAGTGGCTAGTTGGGTAGAAGATCACATTTAACACTATACATAGCCTGAATATCTTCTATCTATTCTCTACCAAATGTGACTGTAAATATAAAATACTCTCCTGCTGTCATAAAACATTTTGCCTCCCTCTCCAACTGATCATAAAAAAAAAGTAGGTGGAAGCAGAGAACACCAAGATATACACTGGAAGAGGAAAACCACCAAAAAAGGAACCACCAACAGATAACAACAGAAGAAGGTGAAGGAGAAAGTGGAAACCACACAAACCTCAATCCAAGGCCTATCTGGAAATACCACTAAATAGTGGAGAAACCTACCCAGTACAAAGAACCTAACAAGAGCAAAAGAGTATCCTCAAAACCTTGTACAAACAGATAAACTAGGTTCAACACAACCTGCCCTCACAAGTACAACAAGTTGAAACAGGTGGTGGACAGAAGGACCATCAGTTAACCAGCTGGTGGGAAGAACCCACTAAAGAAAGAGCCCAAAACAACCAAAACACAAAGGAAAACACACAGCCAACTTAAATGCCAGCCGAAGACATGTGAGCTTGGGAGGTCAAGGAGACTACACCACCAAAGCTCACAGGTATTATACCATAGAAATTCACACCATAAACCCAAGAAGTCATAACAAATCAATTTAAGAAGCTGAAGCTAACAAGAAGAGTCTCACAAACAATGGAAAAAGAAAGAAACAATTCCCAAATGAAAGAAAAGGAGGAAGTCTCAGAAAGAATGTTAGATGAAATAGAGGCAAGTCAACTATCAGATATTGAATTCAAAGCACTGGTTACCAGGAAGTTCAAAGAGCTCACAATGAACCACCAGAAACTACAGGGGAGCTAAAATAAACTCACTGCAAACTATATCAACATGAAAAAAGGAAATAAAAACTATCAACAAGAACCAAAAGGAAATGAAGAATATAATTTCTGAAATGAAGAATCCAGTAGAAGGAATCCAAAGCATGATTGATGAATCAGAAGATCTAACCAGTGATTTGGAAGACAAAATAGAAAAAAATAAAGCACCCAGAAAGAGCAAGACAAAGAGGCTCAGAAAAAGTTAAGAGGGATTAAAAGAAGTGCAAGACAATATGAAACATAATAATATCCGAATAATAGGAATATCAGAAGGAAAAGAAGAAGAACAAGGGATATAAAACATATTTGAAAGAGTAATGAGAGAAAAATTCTCTAATTTGATGAGAGAAAAAGTCACACAAATCCAGGAATCACAGAGACTCCCAATCAAGAGGAAACCAAAGAGGCCCACTTCAAGACACATCATCATCAAAATGGCAAAATTCCAAGACAAAGAGAGAATCTTAAAGGCAGCAAGGAAGAAAAAAGAAGTAACATACAAGGGGGCCCCAGTAACATTAGCTACTGACTTCTCAATGGAAACACTCCAAGCAAGAAGAGAATGGCAAGAAATATTCCAAGTAATGAGAACCAGAGGCCTACAACCAAGGCTACTTTGCCCAGCAAGGCTTCCAATCAAGATAGAAGGCCAAAAAAAAGAGATTCCAAGACAAAAGAAGTCTAAAAGAATATGCTTCCACCAAACCAGCTCTACAAGAAATGCTAAAAGGTCTGCTTCAAGGAAAGGAAGGAAAAGAGAGAGACAAAGAGGAAGACAGGTACAAAATTGGCAATAAATAAGTACCTATCAATAATAACCTTAAATGTAAATGGATTAAATGCTCCAATCAAAAGACACAGAATAGCTGAATGGATAAGAAAGCATGACCCACACATATGCTGTCTACAAGAAACACACCTCAGGACAAGAGACCTACACAGACTGAAAGTGAAGGGCAGGAAACAAATTTTCCAAGCAAATGGACAGGGAATTAAAAGCTGGGGTAGCAATACTCATATCAGACAAAATATACTTCAAAAAAAAAGCTCCATAAAAAGAGACCCAGAAGGTCACTTCATAATACTCAAGAGAACAATACACCAAGAAGTCAAAAACATTGTAAATATATATGCACCCAAAATAGAAGCATCCAAATATAGAGAGAAAATCTTAAAGGACTTCAAGAAACCTATTGACAGCAACACAATTATAGTAGGGGATTTTAACACCTCAGTGTCAAAAATGGACAGATATTCCAAACAAATTATTAACAAAGATATAGTGGAATTGAACAATTCCCTAGATAAAATGGACTTAACTGATTATATATATATATATATATATATATATATATATATAGAGAGAGAGAGAGAGAGAGAGAGAGAGAGAGAGAGAGCCCTTCATCCCAAAGAAGGTAAATACAGATACTTTTCAAATGCACATGGAGCAGTTTCAAAGACAGAGCACATGATATGACAAAAAAATGAGCCTCAACAAGTTCAAAAAATTGAAATTATACCAAGCATTTTCTCCAACCACAAGGACCTGAAACTAGAAAGCAACCCCAAAGAAAATAACCCAAAACACCCAAAATCATGGAGATTGAATAGCGTGCTATTAAAAAACAAATAGGTCAAGAATGAAATTAGAGAAGAAATTAAAAAGTTCCTGTAAAAAATGAAAATAAACTCACAACAACCCAAAACTTATGGGACACAGAGAAGGCAGTCCTGAGAGGGAAGTTCATAGCAATGCAGGCATACCTAAAAAAATATAGAAACATTTCAAACAAAAAAACCTAACACTACCACTACAAGAACTTGAGGAAAAACAACAAATACAGCCCAGACCAAATAGAAAGAAGAAAATAACCAAGATCAAAGAAGAATTAAATGACATAGAGGCTAAAAACACAATTCTAAGAATCAATGAATCCAGGAGCTGGTTTCTTGAAAAGATAAACAAAATGAACAAGCCTTTAAGTAGGCTCTGAAAGAAAAGAAGAGAGAGGACACAAATAAACACAATCAGACATGAAAGAGGAGAGATTACAACTGACTCCACAGAAATAAAAGGGATTGTAAGAAATTACTATGAAGAACTGTACACCAAGAAATTTGAAAACCTAGGGGAAATGGACACATTTCTAGAAAAATACAATCTTCCAAAACTCAATGAAAAAGAAGCAGAAAATCTAAACACATCAATAACAGCAAAAGAAATTGAAGCAGTAATCAGAAAACTCCCATCACACAAAATCCCTGGACCAGATGGCTTCACAGCAGAATTCTACAAAGCAGTTAGGGAAGAGCTAACCCCTATGCTTCAAAGACTATTCCAAAAAATCCAAGATGTTGGTAAACTCCCAAACTATTCTCATGAAGCCAGCCTCATCCTAATTCCAAAACTCGATAAAGAAACAAGGAAGTAACATTTAGGCCAATATTGCTGATGACAATAGACGCTAAAATCCTCAACAAAATATTAGCAAACTTCATCCAACAATACATTAAAAAGTTCATACACCATGACCAAGTGGGATTCATCCCAGGGATGCAAGGATGGTTCAATATTCACAAATCAGTAAATGTAATACATCTCATAAACAAGAGCAAAAACAAAAATCACATGATCAAATCAATAGATGAGGAAAAAGGTTTTGATAAGATACAACACCCATTCATGACAAAAACACTCAGCACAGTGGGAATAGAGGGAGCATTCCTCAGTATTATAAAGGCCATATGTGAGAGAACTACAGGCAACATCTTACTCAATGGGCAAAAACTAAAATCTTTTCCACTAAGATCAGAAACAAGACAAAATTGTCCACTTTCACCACTTCTATTTAATATAATATTGGAAGCTTTAGCCACAGCGATCAGACAAGAAAAAGAAATAAAAGGCATCCAGATCAGAAAGGAGGAAACAAAACTGTCATTGTTTGCAGATGACATGATAGTGTACATGGAAAACCCTATAGACTCTACCCAAAAACTCCTCGACCTAGTAAATGAATTTGGCAAAACAGCAGAATACAAAGTCAATATCAAGAAATCAAAGGCATTTTTATACTAACAATAAAACAGAAGAAGGAGAAATCAAGAAAAAAATCTTATTTGATATAGCAATAGATAGATAGATAGATAGATAGATAGATAGATAGATAGATAGATGATAGATAGATAGATAGATGATAGATAGATAGAAAGATAGACATAGATAGATATAAATTGGTAATAACCTTAAACAAGGAAGTAAAAGACCTGTACTCAGAAAAGTACACAACACTGAAGAAAAAAATCAAAGAAGACAAACAAATGGAAACATATACCGTGTTCATGGATTGGAAGAATTAACATCATCAAAATGTCCATACTACCCAAAGCAATTTACACATTCAATGCAATACCTATTAAAGTACCAATGACATAATTCACAGACATAGAACAAACACTTCAAAAATTTATATGGAAACATAAAATACCCCAAATAGCAGTTACTATTTTGAGAAAGAAGAACAAAGTAGGAGGGATCACAATACCTGATATCAAACTGTATTACAAGGCCACTGTAATCAAAACAGCCCGGTACTGGCATAAAAACAGGCACATAGACCAATGGAACAGAACAGAGAGCCCAGAAAAAACCCAAGTTTCTGCAGGAAATTAATATTTGACAAAGGGGCAGTAACATAAAATGAAGTAAAAATAGCCTCTTCAACAAATGGTGTTTGGAGAACTGGACAGCTACGTGAAAAAAAAAATGAAACTTGAGCACCAAGTTACACCATACAAGAAAATAAACTGAAGGTGGATAAAATACTTAAATATAAGCCATGACATCATTAAAGTCCTAGAGGAGAACATTGGCAGGAAACTTTCAGATATTTCATGCAGCAACATTTTTACTGATATGTCCCCTAGAGCAAGAGATATAAAGGAAAGAATAAACAAATGGGATCTCATCAAAATAAAAAGCTTCTCCATGGCTGAAGAAAACAATATTAAAATAAAAAGAAAACCAACTGTATAAGAAAAAAAATTGCCAATGATATCTCAGACAAGGTTTTCATTTCAGAATATACAAACAACTTACACAACTCCACTCTTACTAAGAAGACAAGCAACCCAATTAAAAAGTGGGCAAAGGTCTTGAAGAGACACTTCTCCAAAGAGGACATACAAATGGCCAACAGACATATGAAAAAATGCTCAATCACTAATCATCAGATAAATGCAAATTAAAACCACAATGGGACATCCATACTTCACAGCTGTTAGGATAGCCATCATCAATAAAACAGTGAACAATACGTGCTAGCAAGAATGTGGAGAATGGGGGACCCTTTTGTACAGTTGGTAGGAATGCAGATTGGTGCAGCCACTGTGGAAAGCAATATGGAGATATCTCAGAAAATTATACATGGATCTGTATTTCAACCCAATGTTTCCACTTCTGGGAATATATCCAAAGAAATCCAAAACACTAAGTCGAAGCAACATAGAAAGTTCTTTGTTCATTGCAGCATTATTTGCAATCACCAAGATATGGCAGCAGCCCAAGTGGCCATCAACAGATCAGAGAATAAAACAACTATGGGAAATTTACATGATGGAATACTACTTGGCACTAAAAAGGACGACAATTTTACCCTGTGTGACAGTATAGATGGATGTAGAAAACATGATGGTAAGTGAAATAAGTCAGTCAGAACAAGACAAATACCATATGATTTCACTCATATGTGGAATCTGATGAAAAAAACTGATTAGACAAGCAAAACAGACACTGACTCAGACAGAGCAGAAGACAGCTGGTCATGGTTGAAGGTTAGGGGGTGGAGGAATTGAGCAAAAAGAAAAAAGGATTCATGGACATAGACAAAGGAGTAGTGATGGCTGGAGAGAGGAGGGTATAAGGGGACTAAAGGGTAACAGAAAGCAAATACAATATAGATTAAATAAAAAAATACAGGACTAAAGAAGACAAAGAATCATAAAAAGGAAACAAATTAATTTGCCTGTAGTGTTGGGAGTCAGAAGCCTGATGAGTCAATGGGCTAAAATCTATAATCTGCAGGGCTGGGTTTCTTCTGGAGGCTTCAGGGAGAACCCACTTCCTGTCCTACCTGAGTTTCTCATTCTGCGTGGCCCTTTCTCCATCTTGAAAGATAGCCATGCAGCACCTTTCAGTATTCCAGTGATTCCAACTACTCTTCCCTCTTGTTCCAAATGTTGGGACCACGGTAAGTACATTAGACCCACCTACATTACATGATCATGGCCTATCTTATCTTATAGTTAGCTGATTAGCCACACTATTCCATCTGGTACTTTAATTCTTCCTGGAAATGCATAGTAACATATTACGAGTTTCTGGAAATTATGAGGTAGACATCTCTGTTGATATAGAATAAAGGCTTTTATTCTACCTACTAAAAATGTTTACAACAATATATTCTTGGTGTCACATGAGGGCCCTTATGTAAAAATATCAAATAAGGTATTTTTCAGAAGTATATCATATGATGTCATTCATAAAGTCTTATTTAAAATAATTGAACAATGATTTTATAACAGCTTCTATAACGATTAATGTGTATTCTGCAATCAAAATTGCATGGAAAATAATTTTTGGTTCTGAAGACTTAAATCGACCTACCCCCAAATTGAACACAGCCACAGCCTTACTACTCCAAGTGTGGTCCAGAAACCAGCACCTGTAGCATCAACACCACCTGGAACTCATTTGATTCAAGGAACCCCTGGGCCCACCAGGACCAGCATATGAACTATAATCCTGGATGACTTATGTGTACCTTGAAGTTGGAGAAGTGCTGGTATAGGCTAGGCTTTGTCACCTTCTCAGGCTGACAATAGGGTGTTTGGATAATTCTATGTGATGGATACTGTAAGTGGTTAGAAGCTTCCCTTCGCACATTGCCAAGTGTCTCCAGGGGCAAAATCATGTCAAATACTGGCCCAGAGTTTGAAAACTGGAAGCAACCTGACAGATTCCAATCAAGGCCCATCCCTCACTCAGTTCATAACTTTGAGAAAATGCCTAAACCCCTTCTAGCCCCATTTCTGCAAAGGGGAATGGTGTTTATATCAGTAATACCTCATAGAATGGACTTTTCAAACATTTAAATCAGACAGAATCAATAAGGTACTAGGCTTTGATTATATGGATCAAAGTATCAAAGTGTACATCTCATAATTAACAAATATTTTATCATGAGGTACTAAATGACAGCTCATAACTTGTGATATAAGTAAGAAATTTCTAATTATTCTGAAAAAGGGTCAGGAAGGAAAAGTGTGGTGGTCAGGATTGCATATCAAAGGAACAGAGCCCCCCACCCCCACTTTGAAGGGGACTAACAATGCTCTGGAGACATCATGCCTGTGTCCCCACCAAAATTCAGTGCTTTAACAATCAAAGAAATCTGGTCTTCATGGGTTCTATAGTCTTAGACTATGGAGAAAATCTTAATTCAGTGTTGGAATAAGGTAGTAGGTGGTGAGACCCCATGGAAGCAGGTGAGATCCAAAACAAGGAGTCATAAAATCTAGATCCTCCTGGCTTCTAACCTGGTCTCTTGAGACCTGAGAATCATTATAAAAAATTTCTATTTATTGCAGAGCCAAGAGGGAAATAGTGTACTTAGATGTTAGAAAACACGAGGGAAATGTGCCTGACAAGCAGATATTCAAAGAGCTGTAAATATCTCCCCCACTCCTACTGTCCCTCAGCTTATACAATGTTGCTGGACAAACATGGTTGTTGCTGCTGATTACTAAGTCTGGCTTGGGAATGATGCTTCACTCCTTGCTGTTTTGTGTGGAACACAGCTTCACTCTCTGTCTTCCACCCTCCAGGAACCAATTCTGACTTGTACACAGAGACCAGAAAACCTGTTCATGGGAGTCAGAGAGTCTGGTAGGTACATCAGGAAAGAGTCAGAGAGAATGGAACCTGACAACTTTCACCTCAGGCATGGGAACCCTAATCAGCCCAGCCCTGAGACCAGACATCTCTGTTTTCCTGGTTAAAAACCTAATTTATACTTAATACATTAAGAAGGATGCATCTGTTTGAATCTGCACTCCTGGGCCATAGCTGACAATTAGGTGATGGGACTGGGAGTCAAGTGGGAACTCGCTGCACAATGACTGAGATGCAGGAAATGGTTGCAGGAAAATGGAAACACTTCTCAGAGAGTTTTGCTGTCTTCAGAAATGAAATGGAGCCTTAGGTGTGCAGAGCAGTGCAGTGAAGTGAGAGTGTGAGTAATAAAATGCTAAGCCAGGGTGCCTTTGAACATGTTGTCTATTCATTGAAAAGATCCAGACCAGTGAGGCAGCACCTGGTAGCAATGGTTAGTGAGGAAGACATTGCAGTATCTTCTCTCATGCTGAATATTTACATGAGAGTATATTTAATAAGTCTAAAGGGGAATATTAACTAGTTTATCTCATTACTGGTAAGGCTGCAATATTTTGAGATTTTGTGCCCTTTTGCTTTCTACATTAAAACAGTAGAAATTTCTATCCCGCACTTAGCCTTTTCATGCAATGGTCATATCTCTATGCTTTGAATGAGAGATTCTGTCGTGCTCTTGGGAAATATAAATTGAGGATTGACCAACTTCTAGATGAAGAGTATAGTGTACTGAGTAACAAGTTTTGACAATTCAGTGATGAAGAAACTAAGGTCACACATTGTACCTTAAATATTAATGACACCAAGATATCCTAGTTCACAGCATTTACTTTACATTTGTGCCATGAAAACTTTGCTGTCCCATCTAATGAGATAGAATATCTCCAATCATTTCAATATTTCTTTTCTGGTTTTCTTGGATTTTCAAAGTAAGATGCCTACCTGACATAACTAATGAATACAGAGACTTAAACTCAGCCCCTCCATCACATGTCACTGGATGACTGACTACTAGACTGCTAATACTGCTGGGAAGTACTCCCACACCAGTTGTTCTCAGTGAGCACTGAGATGTGGGTACAGTTCTAGGTGTCAGAGCCTGGCTGGAGTCTCACTGGCTAATCTCAAGGTGTCTGCAGGGCTGGGCTCCTCCTGGAGCCTCAGGGGAGAATTTGTTTTCTCCTCAATCCCTGTTTGTATTGTAACCACCTGCATTATTTGGTCTCAGGGCCCTTCCTACTTCGTCAAAGCCAGCGGTGCTGCCCTTTCTCCTGGTCTCCCTCTGCTTCTGGGGAAGCACTGTGCTGACCTTAGTCTCCCAGGTGATCCCGGCTCACCTTCTATCTTAAATCAGCTGATCAGCAGCCCTGTTCCTTCAGCTACACTCATCCATCCCTTGCTTTAAATAATAACATATTCAAATGTACTGGGAAATAGGATGCATACATCTTACAGATGTCCGAATCCTGCCTGCTAAAAGTTGATTTTCAGATGTGTATTCTGTATAAGTCAAGGGCCCTTACATAAAGGAAGCACAGATTCAATCATAACCTCTGGAATGAGTGAATACACATTTCCTTCAAAACTTCATGCAGAGATAATGTTTGGATCACAGGAATGAGAGTGACTGCAATGGAGTCTAACACAGAACCACAGCCTTTTTTCCCAGAGCCTGGTCCACAGACCAGGACCTGCAGCGTCAACACCACCTGGGTGCTTGTCAGAAACACAGCTTCTCTGACCCTGAAGGGCCTGCTTAATCACATTCCACAGTTGAACTAGAATTCTGGGACTCTATGTGCATTTGAAACTGCAAAACCGCTTGTCTAAACTAGGTTCTATCACCTTTTACCATTGTCATTTGGGGAGGGATAATGATTTGGGGGAGATTTGTGTGTGTATATTTGTGAATTGTAGGTGTTTAGTAGTATCCCTTCAGGAGTTGCTAGAGGAAAAATTATCTCTGGTGGAAATCTGCTACCTAGAAGCAACCTGAAATAATTATAACCATGCTCTATCATATGCTCTGATATTACCTTTGAGCAAATTACTACATCCCTGCAGCTCCTCCATAAGGCCCGGGTACTGGCCATTCCCTCTGCTGGGCACATACTTGCCCACATAAGCTTGATCTCCATCTCTTTCTCCCTTGAGTTCTGTGCTCAAATGTCACCTTCCTGGCCAGTCTTGCCTAAAAACTTATGAGATATAAAATGGCCTACTCGCTTTCTAATTTAGACATGCTTTTGTTTTCTTCATAGGATTACTTACCATCTGTTGTTATATTTAGTTCTATTATTTGCTTCCATATTCTTTCCCCAATATTAGCTTGTAGGGATATGTGTTCTTCAGAACCCTCCACTCACAGAGCAGACAGTGCCCAAAATATGGTCAATACTCAATTTGTATTCCTGAAATACATGATATATTTCTCATTAAACCTGTGAAATATTAGGCAGCAGAAAGAAAGAAGGAGCTCCTACCCTTCCCAAGAGCATGGATGGAACTAGAGAGCATTATACTAAGTGAAATAAGCTAGGTGATGAAAGACAAATACCATAATGTCTCACCTTTAATTGGAAACTAATCAACAAAACAAATGACCAAGCAAAATACAGCCAGAGACATTGAAATAAAAAACAAACTGACAGTAACCAGAGAAGAGTGGTGAGAGGGATAATAGGGGGAGGGCCATCAAGGAACATGTATGAAGGACACATGGACAAAGCCAAAGGGAGTAGGTTTAGAGATGGGAGGCAAAGAAGGATGGAGTGGGGGGCCCATGGTGAGATGAAAATGGAGGCAACTGTACTTGAAGAACAGTTTTTACAAACTTAGTATTCCTGATACCTTAGGAAAAAAGTAGGTTAGGAAAAAAATTCCTGCTCTGAGATGACACGGAAAACTCCTAGAGCAGAACAGATCTGTCCCAAAAGATAAAATGTATTTCTTGACTGCAAAATATAAACAGTAGCATCAAAGCTATTTGAGTAACACTGGCTTATATGAAAATTACTACTGTTCCCTTTCTCCTTCTTGAAAGTCAGCTCCACATCATGGCAGCAGGGAACCTTACAAGAGTGTCAGAATTCCTACTCCTGGGACTATCAGAGGCACCAGACCTGCAGCCCATTCTATTTGGGTTGTTCCTCTCCATGTATCTGATAACTGTGTTGGGAAACCTGCTCATCATCCTGGCTGTCAGCTCAGACTCACACCTCCACACACCCATGTACTTCTTCCTCTCCAACTTGTCCTTGGTAGATATCGGTTTCACCTCCACCACCATCCCAAAGATGCTGGTTAACATCCAGACGCAGAGCAAAGCTATCACCTATGCAGGATGCATCACCCAAATATATTTTTTTATACTGTTTGGTGTGTTGGATGACTTCCTCCTGATGGTAATGGCCTATGACCGCTTTGTGGCCATTTGTCACCCCCTGCATTACATGGTCATCATGAATCCCCGGCTCTGTGGACTGCTGGTTCTGGTGTCCTTTACCATGAGTGCCCTGGATTCCTTGCTACAATGCAAGATGGTGTTGCGGCTCTCCTTCTGCATGAACTTGGAAATCCCCCACTTTTTCTGTGAACTCAATCAGGTGACCCAACTTGCCTGTTCTGACACCTTTCTTAATAACATGGTGATGTATTTTGTAACTGTGCTACTAGGTTGTGGTCCCCTGGCTGGGATCCTTTACTCTTACTCTAAGATAGTGTCTTCCATACGGGCAATCCCATCAGCTCAGGGGAAGTATAAAGCATTTTCCACCTGTGCATCTCACCTCTTGGTTGTCTCCTTATTTTATGGTACAATCCTAGGAGTGTATCTCAGCTCTGCTGGTACCCACAGCTCACAGTCAGCTGCAACAGCCTCAGTGATGTACACTGTGGTCACACCCATGCTGAACCCCTTCATCTACAGTCTCAGGAACAAAGACATAAAGGAGGCTCTGAAAAGATTCTTTGGGATGTCAGGTAAAATAGGGACCATCTGCCTGAATCAGAAAATGTAACTTTGCATTCTTGACTTTAAAAGTAAAACCAGAAAGGTTTTATGTAATCAGATTTCGGTTTGAAAATTTGTTCCTTTTTTTCTCTGTCGTAATTTCCATTTTTTTTGAGTCAAACTTCTCCATACAATTTAAGTTACCATTGCTTTATACTAGACATGCTTTATACCAGACACTTTTTCTCTTTCTCCTTATTCTAAGGTCAACATAGTTTTTTTCACCTGGATAATAACCCTTTGCAAATTACATTTTATTTCACAACAACATGGATTTCTTAAGAATCATATTTTCTGAAGTGATGTACATTGTTGTAAGTAAGTTGTTCTTGTTTTATAGATACAATGGTCATAAATTGTATTACTATGTGAAATAATTTCACTTTGTTACTCACACCATTTATATACTTTCATTCCAGGAAGACCTGAAACCTCAATTTTAACTTTTGTGTCTCTCCTTCTTTATACATCAGCACCTTAGCAGCTCTTCCTGAGAATAAAGACTTGATCATTGTTTCCTGTTAGTTCAGGCTGTTGACAGTGATGCTGTAGGATAGGAAGGCCTGGACACTGGTGATGGGTCCTGCTACTTGATCCTCAGACCACAGCAATGTTGTGGCTGGACGGCCCCTTGTGGTCCTTATTATAATTGCAACAATAATCAGGGAACTGTGACAAGGAAAAGTTTATTTTTCATGGATCCCCAATGGTCATAGCATATTGAGGGCCACAGAAAGTCTCTCAATGAGGGGCAAGGAAAAGGAGGGAGAGAGAGAAAGACAGACAGATTGAGTTGGGTAAGGAGGCTTGGGTGCTTCCTTAGCAGGCTTATCACATAGCTGGCAGTAGGATTATTCGACATGGATGCCTTTGAAACTGATGCCTCATATATCAAAAGTGTAATGTCACTCTGGCTGGTATAGCTTCATGGATTGAGCGCCAGCCTGTGAACCAAAGGGTCGCTGGTTCAATTTCCAATCATGGCACGTGCATGAGTTGAGGGCCAGGTCCCCAGTAAGGAACATGCAAGAGGCAACCACACATTGATGTTTCTCTCCCTCTGTTTCTCCTTCCCTTTTCCTCTGCCTAAAAATAAATAATAAAATCTTTTTAAAAAGTGTAATGTCCAGCATTTACACTAGAAACATATCATTGGGTTTTATGACCAATCTCCCAGTTTTATTGTCTTATTAAGCTCTATGTCCAGAAAACCTACCATAGTACCTGGAAAAAAACTGTTGAACTTATAAAAATATGAAATCTGTCCAGAAGGTATTAAGTCATATAACATGAAAAATAGAGATGTTTATTGAAGAAGATACAAGATACGAGAAACATCGTACGTAAGACAATGACGCCTTAGTTCCCTTCAAAGTAGGCACCTTGGGACCTCACACAGTTCTCCAAAGTGTCATCAGCTGCTTTGTTGTATTTCCCTGAATCTTGTCAATGGTCTGAAACCTCTTTCCTTCAGAGGTGATTTGAGTTTTGGGAAAAACCGGAAGTCACAGGGTACCAAATCTGGGTTGTAGGTAGGCTGAGTCCCTGGGTATTATGATGTTTTGCCACAAAATTCTGCATGAGATGTGATGCATGAGGGGGTGGGTTGTCACAATGAAGCTGCCAATCACCAGATGCCAAAAGCTGCAGCCTTCTGAATCATCCCAATAGTTTCTATGGAGTAATGTCCAAGCTTAGGACAAATTTTGATGCAGATTCATTGCTGTACTATCTCAGTCATTTTGAAATTGACAGCCACACAGTACAAATGCTCACTCAACAGTGTCTACTACCCCCACTGACTAGCACAGTGAAGTCATCATTGTTCACACATGTGCATTCCAGTCCACTTCCTTGGCTACCAGGTTACATCGCTGTTGCACAAACCTTTCTCATTATATTAACAAGGCTGGAACTTTTTAGGACAGACCTTGTGTGTCTCCCAGTGGTTTCTATTTAAATATGAGGCAGAATAGAAAGGAGTTATGGAAAACCCAGCAGGTGGAATGAATAACTAGAAGGAGACATCCTCTCACTAGAGCCCACTGATCCTCCCATTTTGTCATAATCAAAGAGAAATTAGTTTATGGCAGGGAAATCGCTCTGGTAGGTGTGGAAGTCAATAGCAAAAACTCTCTAGAATCAGATCATTTCCAAGTGGAGGAAAAATTGACTATATCCACCCCAAAGCTCATTATACCATCATTGAGATGAAAACTGACACCACGTGTAGAAGGGGAGCATATGGAGACAAAGGTAATGAAACTTCCAGAAGACCATTTTAGGAACAAGGCCCTCTCCCAAACAGAAGGCAGAGTCAGAATTTGGCACCCCAAAGCTTGGAGAAATTTCTCTCCCATCTTGGACATGAATAAAACCCCAAAAACTAATGGACTGTGTGCACAAACTCACTCTCCTGTTAGCCTCATCCACTCTGGTTCATACTTTCCTTTTATAGGGACCCACCTGCCTGGGTCTCTTTCTTTTCCTCTACAAGAATAAAACTTGTTTTATTGTCACCCTGATTTGTCCTTGAAATATTTCCAAGGACAGTCAAGGACCCGAAGGTCGCCTGACATACACAATTTCTCTGATTGCACCTGGGCATTTGAAACCCCTTTTGTGCAGAGGCAGTTCAGTAACAGATCCATACATAAGATGGACAGTGACAAAGGGACAATGAGGTATATGTGACATTCTGAACTAAAAGTGAGGTAGGGCACCTGGAGCATTAGAAAGGAGAAAGGTCATTAGCAGAACAGTAGGAGGAGTAGATAGATGTTCAGTAATTAGAGTTTGTCCTGTCCTAACTTTGTAAAGAGTTAAGAGTTAAGAGTTACTCTTTGTTAAGAGTTACTCTTAACTTTGTAAAGAGTTAACTCCGCTGATAACTTTTATTATGGGCAAGGCCCTGAATTTTTTTTATTTTTATTTTTTAAATTTATTTAGTTATTTTTCAAGTACAGTTTTCTTTTGTCAATTTCTCCCATCCCAACACCCCCTCCGCCGCGTCTCCCCACCTCCCTCCCATCTCCCCCCCACAGACCTCATCCCTGTGTCTTTTATACTTGTTCTTCAAAATCCCTCCCCGTTTTTCCCTTTCAATTCCCTTCCCTCTCCCCTCTGGTCGCTGCCCACTTGTTCTCTATTTTAGTGTCTTTGTTTTTATTCTATTTGCTTGTTTATTTTGTTATTTAGCTTCCTGTTAAAGGTGAGATCATATGGTATTTGTCCTTCAATGCCTGGCCTATTTCACTCAGCATAATGCTTTCCAGTTCCATCCATGTTGTTGCAAAGGGTAGTAGCTCCTTCTTTCTCTCTGCTGCATAGAATTCCATTGTGTATATGTACCACAATTTTTTGATCCATTCGTTTACTGATGGGCACCTAGGTTACTTCCAACTCTTGGCTATTGTAAATTGTGTTGCTATGAACATTGTGGTGCATAGGTTCTTTGAAATTGATGTTTTAGGATTCTCAGGATATAATCCTAGCAGTGGAATTGCTGGGTCAAAAGGCAGGTCAATTTTTATTTTTCTGAGAAAATTCCATACTGTTTTCCATAATGGTTGTACCAGTCTGCAATCCCACCAACAGTGAACTAAGGTCCCCTTTTCCCCACACCCTCTCCAACATTTGTTGTTTGTTGCTTTCTTTATTATAGCCATCCTGACTGGTGTAAAGTTGTATCTCATTGTGGTTTTAATTTGCATCTCTCTGATAGCTAATGATATTGAGCATCTCTAAATCCCATTTGATATAGCAAAAAGAAAAATAAAATATCTGGGAATAAACCTAACCAAGGAGGTAAAAGACCTGTATGCAGAAAACTACACAGCACTGAAGAAAGAAATCAGGGAAGACACAAACAAATAGAAACATATACCGTGTTCATGGATTGGAAGAATTAACATCATCAAAATGTCCATACTACCCAAAGCAATATACAGATTCAATGCAATACCCATTAAAGTACCAATGGCATATTTCACAGACATAGAACAAACACTTCAAAAATTTATATGGAATTATAAATGAGCCCGAATAGCAGCTGCTCTTTTGAGAAAGAAGAACGAAGTAGGAGGGATCACAATACCTGATATCAAACTGTATTACAAGGCCACTGTAATCAAAACAGCCTGGTACTGGCATAAAAACAGGCACATAGACCAATGGAACAGAACATAGAGCCCAGAAATCAACCCAACTCTCTACAGTCAATTAATATTTGACAAAGGGGGCAATAACATAAAATGGAGTAAAGATAGCCTCTTCAGCAAATGGTGTTGGGAGAACTGGACAGCTATGTGCAAAAAAATGAAACTTGAGCACCATCTTACACCATACACAAAAATAAATTCAAGGTGGATAAAAGACTTAAATATAAGCCATGACACCATTAAAGTCCTAGAGGAGAACATTGGCAAGAAAATCTCAGATATTCCAAGCAGCAACATTTTTACCAATATGTCCCCTAGAGCAAGGAATATAAAGGAAAGAATAAACAAATGGGATCTCATCAAAATAAAAAGTTTCTGCATGGCTAAAGAAAACAGTATTAAATTAAAAAGACAACCAACTGTATGGGAAAACATATTTGCCAATGATACCTCAGACAAAGGTTTAATCTCCAAAATATACAAAGAACTTACACGACTCCACTCTAGGAAGACATTTAACCCAATTAAAAAATGGGAAAAGGACTTGAACAGACACTTCTCCAAAGAGGACATACAGAATATCCAGAGACACATGAAGAGATGCTCAATATCATTAGCTATCAGAGAGATGCAAATTAATCTCTCAGCAGAACTTCTTGAAGAACGGTTTTAAAAAGTAATGTACATGCTGCCTGTAAAGCTGATGTTGTATTTGGGCATTTTTTTGGGGGGGTCACATGAGGTAGACCATTCATGTGAGATTTGGTAATAATGTTTTCAGGTTACAGATTTTTGTGGGAGAGAAGGATATTTTTCTTATCAAATTCATGTATTATTGGCACATAAGAATTACAAGAACTCAGGAACTATAGAGAGGCAAGTAATTTCAAAAATTAGGATAGTGACTTGTTCATTGGAGGCACCAAATTGGTGTTCATATGTTAACCAAGTTGGCACAATAAGCTGTCTGAGAATCTAAATGCTCTTATCACCCAGATGGAATAGGCCCTTTTATTTTATTTTATTCTATTTAATTTCTAATTTTTTTTATTGTCATTAGAATACAGTTGTCTTCATTATTGTGCCACCACTATCCTCCACCCAACCCACCCCTACCTCCCTTCCTTTATCCTTCCCCTCTTTGGCTTTGTCCATGGGTCCTTTATACATGTTCCTTGATGACCATTTTCCTTCTTTCCCCCATGATATCCCTCCTCCATCCTCTCTGGTTAAATGAGGAGATGCAAAAACTGTGATACATTTACACAATGGAATATAACACCACAGAAAGAAAGAAGGAGCTCCTACCCTTTGTGACAGCATGGATGGAACTGGAGAGCATTATGCTAAGTGAAATAAGCCAGGTGGTGAAAGACAAATACCATGTGATCTCACCTATAAGTGGCACTTTTAACTCTGGTCAAGGTTTAGTGCTGATATTTTCCTGGAATACTTAATACCTGAGCCATGATATAGCATCCTTGCCTCACCCCTCTGACACTGTGACTGTTACTACATGTGATGCCTCCAGCATATGTTCAGAAACATCTGGAGAACCTAAAAATGTTTTTGGATTTTGTGAAGGCAATTGGCTGGAAACATCACTCCTTTTTTCACACAATATGAGGCTGTTTTACAAGAATTAAGGACATCAATGTCTTAGAATTTTTTTTACTCAGTATCAGGAATGGTCTGTTTCTGTCAAACAGTTAATTGTTTTGATATTATGGGCACTCTGGACCCTATAATTAAGTAGCATGCCAGAGACTGCTTGGACAACATAGCTACTCCCTGCTTTCCTATTAACAGGACCTGATTACACTTTGCAGTGGTCCTGTATTAAGCTAAGATACCCTGTTTCCCACCTTCTCTTGTAATCATGGATAGTTGGAAGTGTGTTAAATTGGTGAGTGGGAATCCTAGAATGCTTGTCAGAGCCTTCCCTTTCCTATCTCCTTTGTGTCTGGAATTTAACATCACAATAGGGCTCCTGCAAGTTGGCATGTCTTGGAAAACTACATGCTATGGCTAGGGAAGCAGAGAGATCAAATGAACTCTTACATTAGCCTCACATTAGCCTGGAGACATCATGTTGGTCCCACTTTCTTATGATGGGGACACAGTGACCTCTAGGGGATATAAATGCCTTTTATTTTAAGTGATTTTTGTTTATGTGGCCAAATTTGATCCTAACAGCAGAGAATCCGTTGTTTTCACTGGAATTCTCAGTGGTATCAGGGGCTCAGTGTCGGCAACTAGGTAACATTTCATGGTAGATAACTTGTTTACTCATATAATTATTCTTCTAGTTTTATGTCTCCTTTACTTTCTTCTGCCTCCATACTTTTCCTGTCCTATACATCTAAGGTGTTTTGCTTTGTTTTATGTGCTATGTAAATGAGTGAAAGAATAAATAAATGGTTTTCTCAAAGGACACTGTGTCCTGGACATTTGGTCCATGGCAGTTCTCCCATAAGCACTCTCTGAGGTCTCCTTATGCACATACCTCTGTGGATGAGAAAAAGATCCACAGAATGTGAGAAATGTTTCTCACGTCCATCAGGTATGAGATAGAGGTGAATCTAGTTTGAACTCACACCTCTCTGACTTCAGGGAAGTTCTTCTCACACTTCAAGGCTGCCTCACTCTGTCAATGCTACACACACACACATACACACAACACATGAAATGCTCAAGTTGAAATAGCAGCAGAGCCATGAGAGTTGAGCAGATGTAAGGAAGGGTCAGTTCCTACTGTGGGAGGAGAGAGGTTGTGGGATTGTGCTTTGAGATGGTAAATGGGAAGAAAGGGTCTGAGAAGGAATAAGTTGCAAGAATGCTCTTTAGGCTAATGTTGCCTAATGTACAGGATTTTGGATCAATCCCCTTTTACATCATCCACCTGACTTCTCCCAAAAGGCATGGTTACTGAAAGCTGTCCTTCCCTCCATGATGCTTTCCCATGGCACTCAGTCTGGCATCCCCCAATGGCATCACTTGATGGATTTGGCTCTACTGGTCCTTCCTTTCTTGGGCAATTGATGTGGAAATGGCAATAAATGGGGATCCAGTGCTGGATTTCCAGAGTAGGTGGGCATCTTAGAGAGGCACAGAGAGGACACTTTTGACCTGAGGCTGAGGAGCTGCAGGTGAGTATGCTGAGGGAGGTCCAGAGGCTGAGTTCTCAGAGCTCCTCATTAAATAAATGGTTTATTGTCACTTAATTCTCTAAGCAATTCAGCTCCCTTGAAACCAAGGAACCATAAATAAAAGGAAACTCTGCCATTTTAGTCCCCATAGGCTCATCTTAGAGGCCAAAAACATAGTTCCTTCCTACTGATGAGCCCATTTCGCATGGTATAAACATCTCCCCAGTGCATATAACCTGTCATACAGGACACATTGAAGGGGCCACACCATGAGCCTCTGAGCTTCTGTGAGTGACCCTGACTAATTCAGAGATATAACTATGTCATCTAACCACATCCATCCCAAATAGAAAAATTCTAGGAACTTCACCTTGACTTCCATTTGAAAAGTGGAAAGGGATCCTGAAGACAATTCAGGGGTTATTGCACTTGATGGAGGTAACATGTTATTGCTGCAGAAGTCAAGTTTTCTTTGTTCCACTTCCACAAGTCCAGTAATTTAAATTTTTCGTCTGGAGTAGATGCACTCATTTACTTTGGAGTGGAAGCCAAAGAACTTATATGTACAACCCAAGGTCATGAACTAAAGAGGGGGAATGTGGGTAGGAGGGGGTGTGCAGGGTGGAAGGGAGTGAAGGGGAAAAAATGGGACAACTGTACTAGCATAATCAATAAAATATATTTTAAAAATAAAATAAATAGAACCAAGTTTAGAGACAACTAAATATTAGCAACAGAAAACACAGCCAGAACACGGAAAATTGAACTTTTCAGAAGTCCGTTAATAACAAATTCTTCAGCCTGACCAGTAAGGGGTGAAACCAGCGGCTGGTGAAGCGGGGTTGCACAGGAGGACTCGGTCAGATGGACTCAGGCACGCAGAATCCAGGCGCAGGGTTGGACCTAGTGAGCGACGCGAGCGACCAGGCGAGCAAACGCGGGGGAGACAGCGGGGGAGCGGTGCTGCGTGTTGACTGTGGTTGTGCATTTGTGCGCTGGTGGACAGGCGAGGGAGTGGGCAGTTGGGCCGCCCCGGCGGGTCCCCGTGGCCAGCGGCAGTGGAGGGCGCCGCCATTTCCCTGCTCTGACCCCACCTCCACATACAGCGTCATAACCCAGCAACTCTGAGTGGCCCGGCCCAGGGGAACCACCTAAGGCACTGCTCCTCACCCAGCTGTGCAGAGGGGGTCGCCATTTCCCCACTCTGACCACGCCCCCACATACAGCGTCACAACCCAGCGACCTGGGAGTCCAAGGCGCTGCTTCTCACACTTAAAGGGCGCGAACAGACCAAAAATGTCGCAAGAAGATCTCAAAGCCCCAGAGCCCATAGATCTAAGCGATGAAGAAATAGCAAAACTCTCAGACGCACAGTTTAAAACACTGGTCATCAGGATCCTCACAGAACTGGTTGATTATACCCACAAATTAGACAAATATATGAAGGCGAAACTAATTGAAATGAATGGAATTGCACAGGACACCAATAGCAATGAAAAGGAAACTGGGACTCAAATCAATGGAGTGGACCAGAAGAAAGCAAATAATGGCCAAACAGAAAAGAGTCAAGAAGCAAGAATTCAAAGAAATGAGGAGAGTCTTAGGAACCTCCAGGACATCTTTAAACGCTCCAACATCCGAATTATAGGGGTACCAGAAGGGGGAAAGGCACAGCCACGAGTGGAAAACTTATTTGAACAAATAATAAAGGAGAATTTCCCCATCTGGCAAAGGAAATAGACTTCCAGGAAATCCAGGAAGCTCAGAGAGTCCCAAAGAAGTTGGACCCAAGAAGGAACACACCAAAGCACATCATAATTACATTAGCCAAATTAAAACGAAGGAGAGAATCCTAGAAGCAGCAAGAGCTAAGGGGACAGTCACCTACAAAGGAGTCCCCATCAGACTGTCAGCTGATTTCTCAAAAGAAACCTTACAGGCAAGAAGGGGCTGGAAAGAGGTATTCCAAGTCATGAAATCCAAAGACCTACAACCAAGATTGCTCTATCCAGCAAAACTTTCATTTAGAATGGAAGGACAGATAAGGTGCTTCTCAGATAAGATCAAATTCAAGGAGTTCATCATCACCAAGCCCTTATTATATGAAATGTTAAAGGGACTTATCCAAGAAAAAGAAGTTAAAGAAACATGAACAGTGAAAGGACAACAAACTCACAGTTATTAACAACCACACCTAAAACAAAAGCAAACTAAAAGGACAGCTAGATCAGGAGTGGAAACATAGAAATGAAGATCTTAAGGAGGGTTAGCAACAGGGGAGTGGGAAGAGGAGAAGGGGGGAGAAGGTACAGAAAATAAGTAGCATAGACAGTAGATAGAAAATAGATGGGGGGGCAAGAATAGCATGGGAAACATAGAATCTAAAGGACTTGAGACACATGGTCATAAGCTAAAGGGGGGGGTAATGGTGGGGATGGGGGGGTAGGGTGGAGGGGAATGAAAGGGGGAATAGAACAACTGTAACAGCATAATCAATAAAAAAATTTAAAAAATAAAATAAATACCTTATATAAGTGGGGGAGAAAAAGAATTACACGGGAGTACTGGCCAAGATGGAGACATAGGTATACACCCTTCACTTCCTCACACAATCAAAACGAGGGTAACAACCCATATAAAATCAATAAACAACCAGAAGTGCCACAAAATTAAATTGCATGGAACTCCAACAACCAAGGATTTAAAGAAACAGTCAACCAGACCAACCAGACTAATAAGATGAAAAGATGGAGAGAACCTGTGGCAAGGCAGTGGACCTAGTTGGCAGGGCTGGCTGAATGGAAAACTGAGACTCAGAGCTTACTGTGGACTAGGGTGGGGGTTGCCACCATGAAAGAGACTTCCTGTATCACATGAGAGTCTGTTGGAAAGTGGAACTAGAGCCGAGCAAGTGAGCGGCATTGTTTCCTCTCTGAACCCTGCCCCATAGACAGCCCACAACACACCAAAGAAGGTTGTCCTGCCCTGGTGAATACTTAAGGCCCAACCCCCTTATAACTTAACAGGTGCTCTGAACAAAGAAATAGGGCCAAAGTGAAAGAACAGCGCAAAATTTCAGAAGGAGAGCTAAGCGATGAGGAGATGGCCAACCTATCTGATGGAGAGTACAAAGCGCTGGTAATCAAAATGCCCACAGAACTAATTCAGCTTGGTTGCAAAATGAAAGAACAAATGAAGAATACCCAAAGTGAAATAAAGCAAAATATTCAGGGAACCAACAGTGACAGGAAGGAAACTGGACTCATGTTCCAATGATTTGGAATAAAAGGAAGAAATAAACATCCAACCAGAACAGAATGAAGAAACAAGAATTCAGGGGAAAACAAATGAAGAGAGGCTTAGGAACCTCTGAGACAACTTTAAATGTTCCAGTATTTGTATTATAGGGGTGCCAGAAGGAGAAGAAAAACAGCAAGAAATTGAAAACTTATTTGAACAAATACTGAAGGAAAACTTTCCCAGTCTGGTGAAGGAAATAGACTTCCAGGAAGTCCAGAAAGATCAGAGAGTCCCAAAGAGTTTGGACCCAAAGAGGAACGCACCAAGGCACATCATCATTAAGTTATCCAAGATTAAAGATAAACAGAGGATCTTAAAAGCAGCAAGAGTAAAGGACAGTTACCCACAAAGGAGTTTCCATAAGACTATCAGCTGATTTCTCAAAAGAAGCCTTGCTGGCAAGAGAGGGCTGGAAAGAAGTATTCCAAGTGATGAAAAGCAAGGACCTACATCCAAGATTACTCTATCCTGCAAAGCTTTCATTTAGAATGGAAGGGCAGATAAAGTGCTTCCCAGATAAGGTAGTTAAAGCAGTTCATCATCACCAAGTTCTTATTATATGAAATGTTAAAGGGACTCATCTAAGAAATTGAAGAAGATCAAAAACCTATGAACATTGAAAAGATAACAAACTCACAACTATCAACAAATGAACCTAAAACAAAAAGAAAAACAACAAAAACTAAGCAAACATCTAGAACAGCAACAGAATCAGAGAAATGGACATTACATGGAGGGTTTTCAGTGGGAAGGGAGAAGGGAGGAATAGAGTGGAAAAGGTACAGTTAAGTAGAAGCATAATTGGTAGGCTTAAAATAGATGGAAAGAGGGCAAAATGGTACAGGAAAGAGAGAACTCAAAGAACTTATATGTACAACTGTTGGACATAAACTAAGGCGAGGGCAATGTTGGAGGGTTTGGCAGTGCAGGGTGAAGGTGGGATAAAGGGGGGAAATTGGGAAAAGTGTAATAGCGTAATCACTGAAATACACTTTAAAAAGAATTACACAAAGGAATGTATTAATCAGTTTTGTCATCAAGCAACACTCAACACCACAGTGGTTAAAAATAATGAAAGTTTATTCCTCATCAGAGTATGGGTAGGCTGTGGAGAGTCTGTGGCTTTGACTCAGCTGTTCTTTGCCCAGTGGATGTCTTCACTTGGGACAGGGGCTGGTGGAACAGATCCTATGTGACAGGTCCATTCACATGACAGAGGAAAAGAGGAAGAGAAAAGGTGGAATCTCACATTGCCTCTTACAGCTTCTTCTTAGGCATTCTCTGCATGCATTCTACCACCCACCCTCCTACCCCCCAGTACCCCAAATCAGAGGCAAACAGTAGTGGTTCGTTCTTATCCCCCTTGAGGCACATTCAGGACTCAAAAACATGGGTGGGGATGTACAGACCTCCAGAGGGAATGAGGCAGGGAATCAGTAACTTTGAAAAAAAGAAACCAGTTCTACTTGGAGCAGAAACAGACACACAAGCACCAAAAGTTTATGAGATAGATGTTGTAGACTTGCAACAAGGAAGATAACAAGAGATGGAATAATTTGATTCACCAAGAAACATCAGCTTTGCAGATGCTCCCAAGAGTGGAACAGGTGGAAGAATTTACAAAACCTTACTGTGGCTATTTGGAGCCAGTGTGAGAAGGTCAGAGGTCAGAGGTCATATCACGGAGTTCATCATAGCACAGAATGGTGGCTACTCAAGCACCCTGCTCCCTGTGAGGGGTCCTATGAGCAGGTCCACCTTCGAGATCACAGCTCTCTCTCTCAGGGTCAGGTCCATGCTGGACTCACTTCCTGTCCCTACAGATTCTCTGTGTCACAATGAGCTTAGTAAATGCAGAACTGGGACATAGTCACATCTGCTCAGTGCCAATAATTTTCCATCAGCTATAAAATGTGACTAACTTCTCTCACCAACTCCAAAACATAGCTGGAAGTTCCCTGCCTATATGTAAATAAGGAACCAAGTGCCTAAAAGTGTCATTACTTGTCATAAAAGAAATATTCAAGAGGCATGTGTGAACTTGAGTATTCATAAGCTGAACTACTGAGTCCAACCCATGACAGTGTAAGGCCAGACCCGCGGTATATGAGAAGATTCTTTTTGAAGAGCCAAAAATCTACTTATCCTGGAATCTGACACTGGACCTCAGCCTTGGTAGTCAGAGTGGTCACACACCAGGACCTGCAGCATCAATATTAAGTAGGAGCTGGTTACAAGTGCAGAATCTCTGCACTTGTGCAGAATCACCAGAGAAGGATAAGATTTTGTGGGAGTGGCAGGAAATTTTTCTTTCTTTCCAGACCAGGGTCCCATGGGGAAAGAATGTGCTCACAGGTGGGAGTAACAGGGAGTCACACCAGACCTGCCCATCAAAATCTACATCTGAACAAGATCTCAAATATGTATGTCCATTGATACTGGAGAGGTTCTGGTCCTGAATAGTATCTCTCATCTCTGAACTGTGGATACACATCTGCTAGATACCTCTTTGCAGTAGGGCAGTCCATGCATTGTAAGACATTGAGAGGCAGCCCTGCCCTCAATCCACTAGGTACCAGTAGCACTTCCCTAGTTGCTGACAACAAACAATTTCTCTAGATATTGTCAATTATTCCTTGGTGGCAAAATCTTTCCAGTTGAGACCCACTGGCCTGGACTAGAAGCATCTTGAGGGAGTTCCAAACAAATTCAATCTCTTTCTCAGTTCAAAACTTAGGGGAGATACTACACCCTCTGAGCCTCATTTCTGCAAATGTACAATAGATTTCATAATAGTACCAACCACACAGAATGGACATATGTAAAAATGAAATAATATAATCCACATAAGATTCTGAGCTCAGTCCACAGTGCATAAAAAGATCTAAATATATCTTATAATGTAACATTTTTAGTAGAAGGAGTAAATGATAGCTCTAAATTAGAGTTATAAGCATGTATCTCTTAATTGATTTGTCAGAAGTCAGATAAAGTCAAGAATTATAGTACATTTGTTTTGTGGCAAAGGAACACATCTCTCTTGTTGAAGAATGGTTAGCAATTTTCTGAAAATATCAGAAGCTGTTCTCACCATAAGTCAACACTGTGGAAGTCCAGGTCAAGACAGACTCCTGAGTGGTACATGTGGAGAAAATATTAACTTAAGGTTAGGATAAGGTTGAAGGAGATTAGACCTCTGGGAGGCAGCTGAGTCCATAGAGAAGGAATAACAAAAACTAGATTCATCTGACCTCTAATATGGTCTACAGGGAACAGTGAATCAGCAGGAAATTTTTCTTTCTTTCCAGACCAGGGTCCCATGGGGAAAGAATGTGCTCAGAGGTGGGAGTAACAGTGAAAACAGTGCCTAATGAGCAGATAAAGGGAGCTGAAAATATCTTCTCAGTTGCAGACCCTTAGCGTGTGCACCTTGAACTGGACAGAACATGACTGTTGCTTTGGGATTTCTAAGTCTGGCTGGAGACCAACACTTTACTCTTTCCTTCTGTCTTCTCTGGGGACAGAGCTTTGGTCTCCATCACCAATGATCCAGACAGGAATTCAGACTTCCACACAAAGAATTTCCACTCAGACACCCCATCCAGGTGAGTCCGAAAGCCCAGTAGCTAGCTACTTCAGGAAAGATTTCTAGAGATTGGAACCTGAGAACTTATACCAGAAGTCACCCAAGAGCCAAACCAGCCTAACTCACAACTGAGAGATTGCCATCTTTCTGTGCTGCACGAATTAATTTTTAACTAATTACTTTAATATGTTACAAAGAGAAGTGTCTGTTGGACTCAGCAACACAAGGAGTAAATACAAGAGTAATTGTTGACAATCAAGAGATAAGAGTGGAAGTCCAGATGGATGAAATGGAGGAAGAAAATGGAGGCATAAAGTGTTTTAATAAAATTAGAACATATTAGAGGAATTTTGCAGTTAAGGGCAGTGGGAAAATAGAGTAACAGGCATTTTTCCAACTTTTTAAGATAGGTTGCATTTGAAACTGTTTTGTATTTATTAGAAAGGTCCAGACCCCTGGACGTAGATATTGCCTCACAATAGCAGGTCCTGAGACACACCTTTCAGAGTACCATCGTTCACATTGGGATCCACATGAAAAATTACATTTACTATGTGAATGAGCATTACTTTGCAAGACTTTATTACCAAGAGGTGGTGAAGCAATGGCAATATTTGTGATATTGGAGAAAAAATTAGCCAAATCTCATCACCAGTGATAACCATTCATTTAGTAACAGGGAGGAACTGTGCCAAGCTTTTAAGAAGAATATAAACATGTAATGATGAATTTAGGATCATTCTGTTGTCTCTCTAAGTTCAAGCAGCTAACATGTGGTTGGTAGATAAAGATTTGAAACTGAGACTCGGTTTTCTGATTCAAGAAACTTTGGGTCTAAAATTATTTAGAAAAGTCTCACCAATTATCTCTTTAGTCCTCATATTGTTGTACATTACATATTTTCTGTTGTAAATTGTGTATTTATTCCCTTAGCTTATTGGTCTAGTGGATGTTCAATCAGAAACATGTCTTGACACCATAAAGACAGAGCTCTTTTCTCTTTTGGGTGATTTTTTTTTTTTTTTTTTTT
The DNA here is from genome assembly GCF_021234435.1 of Artibeus jamaicensis. Taxonomy (NCBI): domain Eukaryota; kingdom Metazoa; phylum Chordata; class Mammalia; order Chiroptera; family Phyllostomidae; genus Artibeus; species Artibeus jamaicensis. The sequence goes on along the minus strand of NW_026521854.1, from coordinate 9,396,341 downwards.
TTTTTTTTGCTGTTTGATCAGGTTATTCTGGGTGTCAAGGGGCTAGAACTGTGATTGGAATGCTGCCAAAACCAGGGAGCTTTGTGCTCATATCAGTTGCTCCGGGGCCCTCTGATCTCCTGGATCTCATTTTACTCCATGTCTATTTCTCTCCTCTCTCACTTTCCCCCAAACGCCTCATAATTTTTTAATACAGGACGCAAAAATAATCTCCTTAAAATAAATTTCCATGTTTACATGTTCTCAGGAGGCTTACCAGCTTGTTGGGAAATATTCCTACATTCTTTATAATAAAGATAATTTGATATTAAAAACTCCCTTGGTTTATATCATTCCCTTCCCAATTATTACAGCTGTATGTGAGGAGAGCAAGGAGTCATGGGGCCTCAGGAGGTCACAGTGTGCTGTGTGTTGCATGTGTGTGCACACACGCATATTTTGTGGGGCACAAGTGTTTAGATTACACTGTGGGCAGTGTTACCTAAGCGCATGTACTCCAAAATGTGGCCCTTTAGAAACAGACACTATAATCTTAAACAAAAGATGGAAATAAGGAAAATAACAATTCTATTCATGGGAATCCTTTGAAACAAAATGTAAAATAAAAAAGAACAACATGAAGGAGAGGGACAACCTATGTCTTGATTACAGCAGCAGCACCAGCAGCAGCAGCAGCAAGACTACCTTGTTCCTCCACATCCTCTGACACCATCCCTCATCACTCTCCCTCTTCCTCATCCCCCTTCACACTCTGACTTCCCAAGAACCATATGATTTCACTCATACGTGGGATATAAAACTGTAGCAACAAATGAACAAACAAACAAACAAAAAAACTCATGCATAGAGACAATGATATGGCTGTTACCAAAGGGAAGAGGGGTGAGAGGGTAGTAAAGAGTAGAGGGAGTCACATACAAGGTGACAGAGGAACATCTGGCTTTGGGTGGTGGGCTCACATGCAATAAACAGATGGTATGTCATAGAATTATACATAAAACCATATACTTTGATTTATTTTAAATTAAATTTATTGGGATGACATTAGTTAATATAATTTTATTTATCTATGTAACCACAATAAATTTAATTAAAAGATAAACTTTGGGTATCCAAAACAGATGATATAGTATATATTTTATATTTGCTAATTTATATTATCTCTCCATCATTGGATTGCAGAAAAACTTTGTTTCTCAGCATTCTATACTTTTACCCTAGAAGATGGTCAGTACTGAACATAAATTCCTCAAGTGCATGAAAGACTTTTGCATTATGACTATATACAACATGACCTCTTGGGAATAAGACTAAGTGTGGGACAAGAATTCCTAATCACAGATATCATATCAGATTCTTTAAAGACTATATGCTCAAGTTAAATATAAATGTATAATTTCTTAACTGAAAAACATAAATCATAGCATTTCACTATGGTAATACCTACATGTGTAAAAATGAATCATTTTATTTCTCTTCCTAGTTGCGAGCACAACCACATGGTACAAGGCAATGATTCACAAATTTCAGAGTTTCTTCTCCTGGGATTATCAGAGGCATCAAAACTGCAGCCCATTCTATTTGGGCTGTTCCTCTCCATGTACTTGATCACTGTATTGGGAAACCTGCTCATCATCCTGGCTGTCAGCTCAGACTCCCACCTCCACACCCCCATGTATTTCTTCCTCTCCAACCTGTCCTTGGTAGACATCTGTTTCACCTCCACCACCATCCCAAAGATGCTGGTGAATATCCAGACACAGAGCAAAGCCATCACCTATGCAGGCTGCATTACCCAGATGTATTTTTTTATACTGTTTGCAGGGTTGGATGTCTTTCTCTTGACTGTGATGGCCTATGATCGGTATGTGGCCATCTGTCACCCCCTGCACTACACAGTTATCATGAACCCCCAGTTCTGTGGACTGCTGGTTCTGATGTCCTGGATCATATGTATTCTCAATTCCTTGTTAGAAAGCTTAATGGTGTTGCAGCTGTCCTTCTGTCCAGATTTGGAAATCCCCCACTTTTTTTGTGAACTCAAACAGGTTGTCCAACTTGCCTGTTCCAACACCTTTCTTAATGACCTGGTGATGTATCTTGGAGTTGGACTGCTGGGTGGTGCTCCTTTGGCTGGGATCATATATTCTTACTCTAAGATACTGCTCTCCATACATGGAATGTCGTCAATTCAGGGAAAGTATAAAGCATTTTCTACTTGTGCGTCTCATCTCTCGGTTGTGTCCTTATTTTATTGCACAAGTGCAGGAGTGTACTTTAGCTCTGCTCCTACCCACAGCTCACTCTCAAGTGCAACAGCCTCAGTGATGTACACCGTGGTCACACCCATGCTGAACCCCTTCATCTACAGCCTCAGGAACAAAGACATAAAGGGGGCTCTGAAAAGATTCTTTGGGATGGCAGCTATGAAAAGACCAATCATCCCGGGGATGAAAAAGTTCCCATGACTGGTCATAATGTTGAAAACATTAGAGCCAGAAATTGCTATTCTCTGATTAGACTGAAAAGAGCATACTTCCTATTTAATGCCTGGAATTTCCATTTATTTGATTTGAGATTCCCTATACAATTAAAAACTCACTTGATTGAGCTTCCTGCTCTGTCTGATATATGGACAGTTTTTCATTTTTAAATTTTCCTACTCATTCCAAGTTTTTCCCAAAGTTGGATGAAAAATATTTGGACATTTCCATTTATTTTATAAGGTAAATTGGATTTATTAAAACTATAAACAAAGCAACAAACAACAAATGTTGGAGAGGTTGTGGGGAAAAGGGGTCCCTAGTTCACTGTTGGTGGGATTGCAGACTGGTACAACCATTATGCAAAACAGTATGGAATTTTCTCAGAAAAATAAAAATCAACCTGCCTTTTGACCCAGCAATTCCACTGCTAGGATTATACCCCAAGAATCCTAAACTATCAATTTCAAAGAACCTATGCACCACAATGTTCATAGCAACACAATTTACAATAGCCAAGAGTTGGAAGCAACCTAGGTGCCCATCAGTAAATGAATGGATCAAAAAATTGTGGTACATATACACAATGGAATTCTATGGAGCAGAGAGAAAGAAGGAGCTACTACCCTTTTCAACAGCATGGATGGAACTGGAAAGCATTATGCTGAGTGAAATAGGCCAGGTGTTGAAAGACAAATACCATATGATCTCACCTTTAACAGGAAGCTAAACAACAAAACAAACGAGCAAGCAGAATAAAAACAAAGACACTGATAGAGAACAAGGGGACAGTGACCAGAGGGGAGAGGGTAGGGAATCTAAGGGGAAAAGGGGGGAGGGATTTGGAGGAACAAATATGAAGGACACAGGGATGAGAACTAAGGGGGGTGGAAATGAGAGGGAGGTGGGGAGCACGGGACCAAGGGGGTGCTGGGATGGAAGAAATAGACAAAAAACTGTACTTGAAAAATAACTAAAATTTTTTAAAAAACCAAAAACCTATTTTTTTCTGAAATGATACCTAACTTCCCAAGTAAATTTTCTATAGTATCCCTGAAAGCATTGTCATGAGTTATATTACTGACATGGAAAAAAAACTACACTTGGCAACTATGGGCACTTATAAAATTTTATTGAAGAAGAAAATTTGAAAACAAAGCTGTCACTTTGATTTTGTCATTCTTTTCTACATCATCTTCACTATCCTTAGATGTTCTTCCTGATAATGTCAACTGCAACATGCTATTGAGTTTTATAACTAGTCTGCTAGTGTATTTTTTCAGCCTGATGTCCTCACTGCCTATATAAGCACTAACAAAAATTGATTATCACACATATATTGAAAGTGGAGTGTACACTGAAAGACAAATTTGAATAGAGAGATTGACCTAATATGGTCTTAGTCTCAGAGACAACTTCGAAAATGAGGAAGCAAATTTTTTCTTTCTTTTTAAAATTTTTATTGATTATGCCATTGCAGTTGTTCTATTCCCCCCTTCATTCCCCTCCACCCTGCATCCTCCCACCCCCACCATTTCACCCCTTTAGTTTATAACCATGTGTCTCAAGTTCTTTAGATTCTATAGTTCCCATACTATTCTTGCCCTCCCCCTATCTATTTTCTACCTACCATCTATGCTACTTATTTTCTGTACCCTCTTCCCCCTTCTCCTCCTCCCACTCCCCTGTTGCTAACCCTCCATGAGATCTCCATTTCTATGTGTCCGTTCCTGATCTAGCTGTCCTTTTAGTTTGCTTTTGTTTTAGGTGTGGTTGTTAATAACTGTGAGTTTGCTGTCCTTTCTCTGTTCATCTTTTTTGTCTTCTTTTTCTTAGATAAGCCCCTTTAACATTTCATATAATAAGGGCTTGGTGATAATGAACTCCTTGAATTTGATCTTATCTGAGAAGCACTTTATCTGTTCTTCCTTTCTAAATGAAAGCTTTGCTGGATAGAGCAATCTTGGTTGTAGGTCTTTGGATTTCATGACTTGCAATACCTCTTTCCAGCCCCTTCTTGCCTGTAAGGTCTCTTTTGAGAAATCAGCTGAGAGTCTGATGGGAACTCCTTTGTAGGTAACTGTGCCCTTCTCTCTTGCTGCTTCTAGGATTCTCTCCTTCATTTTAATCTTGGCTAATATAATTATGATATGCCTTGGTGTGTTCCTTTTTGGGTCCAACTTCTTTGGGACTCCCTGAGCTTCCTGGATTTCCTGGAAGTCTATTTCCTTTGCCAGATTGGGGAAGTTCTCCTTTATTATTTGTTCAAATAAGTTTTCCACTGGTGGCTGTTCCTCTTCCCCTTCTGGTACGCCTAAAATTCAGATGTTGGAGCATTTAAAGATGTCCTGGAGGTTCCTAAGTCTCTCCTAATTTTTTTGAATTCTTGTTTCTTCATATTTTCCAGTTTGCTCATTTTTTTCTTCCTTCTGTTCTGCTCCCTTGATTTGAGTCCTAGTTTCTTTTCCATCACTGTTGTTTTCCTGTGCAATTCCCTTCATTTAAATTAGTTTAGCCTTCATATGTTCCTCTAATTTATGACTAAAATCAACCAGTTCTGTGAGCATCCTGATCACCGGTGTTTTGAACTGTGCATCTGTAAGTTTTGCTATTTCTTTGTCGCTTAGAGTTATGGGTTCTGGGGCTTTGAGATCTTCTTGAGCCATTTTTCATCTGTTCATGCCCATTAAGTATGAGGAGCAGAACCTTAGGTGTTCACCAGGGTAGGGCTGCTCAGGTCACTGGGTTGTGACGCTGTATGTAGGGACATGGTCAGAGTGGGGCAATGGCAGCCCCCTCTGCTGCCTCCCACTGCTGGGGCCTGCTGGGTACTTTCTCACTGCCCACTCCCTCACCAGTCTATCTGTGCACGAATGTGTGACCATTGTCAACCTACAGCCCTGCACCCTCGCCAGGTCCGCCGGTTGCTCACTGGGTCACTCACTGGGTCTGCCAGTTGCAACCCCACACCTGGGATCCATGCGCCTGAGTTTGTCTGACCAAGTTTTCCCGTGCAACCCTGCTCCACCAGCTGCTGGCTTCGCCCCTCTTACCAGTCAGGCTGAAGAATTCGTTGTTATCAGATTTCCGAAAAGTTCAATTTTCTGTGTTCTGGCTGTGTTTTCTGTTGCTAATATTTTGTTGTCTCTAAACTTGGTTGTGTGGGGAAGCGTGGCGTCTCCACCTATGCCTCCATCTTGGCGGAAGTCCTAGGAAGCAAATTTTTTAACCACACATTTGATTACTATGAAGATTTTTCTTTTCTATACTGTACATGTTTTCACTGAAGTATGGAAGACTGGTGTACATGTACAAGGCCTCCAAAATTTTAAAAAGCACTTCACCTTCTCACACAACCAAGTTTAAAAACAACAAAGTTTTAGCAACAAAAAACGCAGCCAAACCACAGAAAATTGAACTACACGGAAGTCTGACAACAATGAACCCGTCAGCCAAATCAGTAAGAGGGGCAGAGCCAGCAGCAGAGCAGGGTCAGGCAGGAAAGATCCATCAGAGAGACCCAGGCACAAACAACCCAGGTGCACCAGCAGCCGTGGGCGGATCCCAGGTGTGGAGAAGCGGGTGGACCCACTGAGGGTGCAAGGCAGCGGACACACTGAGGGCGGACTGTGGTCACACACTGGCGTGCAGATAAACTGGTGAAGGAGCTGGCAGTGGTGAGACGAACCATGCAGGCCCCAGCTGGGGAGAGCAGCAGAGAGAACCACCATTGTCCCTCTCTGACCCCGCCCCCACATATAACCTCACAAATCAGCGACCTGGGTAGCCCCACCCTGGTGAACATCTAAGGCTCCACTCCTCATACTTAACAGGCAAGAACAGATCAAAACATGGCTCAAGAACAACTCAAAGCCCCAGAGGCGATAAATCTAAGCAATGAAGAAATAGCCACACTTTCAGATACACAGTTCAAAATACTGGTGATCAGGATGCTCACAGAACTGGTTGATTTTAGTCATAAATTAGAGGAACATATGAAGGCTAAACTAATTTAAATGAAGGGAAATACACAGGAAACCAATAGTAATGGAAAGGAAACTGGGACTCAAATCAAAGGAGTGGACCAGAAGGAGGACAAAAATGACCAAACAAAAAAGGATGAAGAAACAAGAATTCAAAAAAATGAGGAGAGGCTTAGGAACCTTCAGGACATCCTTAAATGCTCCAACATACAAATTATAGGGGTACCAGAGGAGAAGAGGAACAGCCACCAGTGGAAAACTTATTTGAACAAATAATAAAGGAGAACTTCCCCAATCTGGCAAAGGAAATAGACTTCCAGGAAATCCAGGAAGCTCACAGAGTCCCAAAGAAGTTGGACCCAAGAAGGAACACACCAAGGCATATCATAATTATATTAGCCAAGATTAAAATGAAGGAGAGAATCCTAGAAGCAGCAAGAGAGAAGGGCACAGTTACCTACAAAGGAGTTCCCATCAGATTGTCAGCAGATTTTTTAAAAGAGACCTTACAGGCAAGAAGGGGCTGCAAAGAAGTATTCCAAGTCATGAAATCCAATGACCTACAGCCAAGATTGATCTATCCAGCAAAGCTTTCATTTAGAATGGAAGAACAGATAAAGTGCTTCTCAGATAAGATCAAATTCAAGGAGTTCATTATCACCAAGCCCTTATTATATGAAATGTTAAAGGGGCTTATCTAAGAAAAAGAAAATAAAAAAGATGAACAGTGAAAGGACAGCAAACTCACAGTTATTAACAACCACTCCTAAAACAAAAGCAAACTAAGAAGACAGCTAAATCAGGAGCAGAACCATAGAAATGAAGATCACATGGAGGGTTAGCAACAGGGGAGTGGAAGAAGGAGAAGGGGGGAGAAGGCACAGAAAATAAGTAGCATAGATGGTAGGTAGAAAATAGATAGGGGGAGGGCAAGAATAGTATGGGAACTACAGAATCTAAAGAACTTGAGACACATGGTCATAAACTAAAGGGGGAAATGATGGGGGAGGGGGTGCGCTGGGTGGAGGGGAATGAGGGGGGAAATAGAACAACTGTAATGGCATAGTTAATAAAATATATTTTAAGAAAAGAATTTTAAAAACAACATAATATTAATTTCAGGTGTATACAATCATGATTAGACCTTTACATGACTTCACTGATCCCACTTCTGGGTATTTATCTGAATAAATTTTAAAAATTATTCTAAAAGATGTATGCATCCCTATGTTGCATATATCTTTCACTGCAGCATTGTGTACAATAGCCAAGTTATAGATGCAGCCTATATATCCATTAATAGATGAAGGGATAAAGAGGTGGTACATATTTACAATGAAATATTATTACTAAGCCTTAAAAAAGAATGAAATTTGTGACAACATGGGTATTATCATGCTAAGTGAAGTATGTGAGACAGAGAAATACAAGGGTTTTTTTTCTACTTAGGTGAAGAATTGGTTAGCATGCTTATAGTTTTTTCATTGAATTATCTTCCTGTTTCTGCTTTAAAACCTACAGTGTTGTATATAAGATATGATTTCAATGCTCTGAATGAAATTTCTCCTCTTGTCTAAATTTTGTGATGACCATGAAATGGACAATGAATAACAATATTGACATTATTTATATATATGAGTAATGTATATGAATAATATATTATATGTGAATGATATATATTGAATAATATATATTATATATGAATAGTATATGTATATTCATATATGTATGTGTATATATATGTCTTCATCATCAAAGGATTACTAGAGTTTGAATTCCTATTCATTCTAGTGATTCAGGCAACAACTTTTGTGAAAAGGGGCATGTCCTTTCACCTTCCCCTGGGTACCTGGAAGTGAACCTCAATGGAGTTACTTTTTAATACAGTTCTCTGAAATAAGTTCCCATAACAGAATAATCATGAATGCTATCTCCAAATGTCTGTGCGAATGCCTAGAATGGGAAAGAGCATATTATTATATAATAATCGATCTCAGTTGTATTTTCTTTTATTACTGTATCAGTTAGCTATCGCTCCATAACAAGCTGTCCTAAAAGCACATACTTTAATATAATGCCTTTATAATCAAATGGGATTGTATGGTGTGGAGTTTTTCTCATCTCTCTGAGCTCACCTGAGTCTGTATTCAGATGTGAGTCACTATATTGTGTTTCTAAAGCTTTTTCATGATGTCTTGTTAATTTGTATTGCACTTATTTCTTCAACAAATATATGATGTTTACTCTATTTATATGTGTGTATTGATCTTACAGGTTATTTAAAATAGTTTATGAAATTTGAATTGTCTTAATTTAATATCACAGTTCCTATGTTTATATATGAAACCTTGCTTTCTTCTTAGTTATAAAGTATAATTCCCACCACCACCTGGTGTGACTCAGCTACCTGTGCTCTTGATGTGAACATGAGTTCAGATATATTTTCAGAAAGCAAAATATAACCAAAGACATTGAAATTAAGAACAAACTGACAGTAACCAGAAGGGAGGTGGGAGGGGATAATGGGGGAAAAAGTGAAGGGTTTACAGGAATAACTCTAAAGGACACATGGAAAAAAACAAGAGGGGGTGAAAACAGGGGAGGGAGGTTGGGAAGGCTGGGGTAGGGGTTGGGAGGGATGGAGGAAAAGGCAGAAAACTGTACTTTAACAACAATAAAAATCAAAAGTATTTAAAAGAAGAAAAAGAAAATGATTATATCAATAAAAAAATTAACCTTAATTCAATCAAATTTTGTAAAGAATAAGTAAAATGTTGAGTATAGTTTGTTGAATCTAAAGAAAATGTTCAAGAGTGAGGAGTGTGTGTGCAGTTGTAAATAGCTTTCTTTCTTTTTAAAATTATTTTTAATTGATTTTGCTGTTATACTTATCACAATTTTCTCCATTTCCCCCTCTCCATCAAGCACTCCCACTCCTGTAGGCATTTCCTCCACCATTGTTCATGTTCATGGACCATGTGCATAAGTTCTTTGGCTACTCCATTTTCTATACTGTACTTTACATCACCATGGCTATTCTGTAACTACCTATTTGTACTTGATCCTCTCACCTCTTCACTCATTCCCTAACATCACCAACACATCTGACAACCATCAAAATGTTTCCCATAGCCATGACTCTGTGTTTGTTTTTCTTGTTTGCTTAGTATGTTTTTTAAAAGTAGGTGTTGATATATATTTATTGCCATTTTATTTTTTCTGGTTTTGATCTTTTTTTTCTTAAATAAGTATCCTTAACATTTCATGTAATAATGGTTTGGTAATGACAAAATTCTTTAGCTTTTTTCTTATCTGTGAAGTTCTTTATCTGTCCTTCAATTACAAATGATAGCTTTGCTGAGTAGAGCAATCCTGGCTATAGGTCCCTGCTTTTTATGACTGAATAAATCTTGCCAATCCCTTCTAGCCTGAAAAGTTTCTTTCGAGAAGTCAGCTGACAGTCTCCATAGGTAACTAATGGCTTTTCTCTTGCTTGTCTTAAGATTCTCTCTTTATCTTTAACCATTGGAATTTAGGTTTTTTATTGTTTTGTAAATTGTATTTTTACTTTGTTTTATTTTTTGTTATTGTTCAAGTACAGTTGTCTCCATTTTCATCCCACCACAACAGCATAAAGGAAAGAATAAACACATGGGATCTTATCAAAATAAAAAGCATCTGCACAGCTAAGAAAACATCAGCAAAATGAAAAGGGAAACAATCATATGGGAAAACATATTTGCCAGTGATATCTCAGACGAAGGTTTGATCTCCAAAATCTATAAAGAACTCACATGAGTCCACCCCAGGAAGACAAAAACCCAATCAAAAAAGGGGCAAAAGACTTAAACAGACACTTCTTTAAGAAGGACATGCAGAGGTTCAGAGACATATGAAAAGATCCTCAACATCACTAGCCATCAGAGAGATGCAAATTAAAACCACAATGAGATGCCACTTCACACAAGTGAGAATGGCCATCATAAACAAATCAACCAACAACAAGTGTTGGAGAGGCTGTGGAGCAAAAGGAAATATAGAGTATTTTTGGTGATAATGCAGACTGGTGCAGCCACTGTGCAAAACAGTATGGAATTTCATTAGTAACCTTTGGTATTTTAATTATGATGTGTCTTAGAGTGAGCCTGTTTGCATCCATTTTGTTTTGGTTTCTCTGTGCTTCTTGTACTTGCATGTCTATTTCATTCACCAAACAAGGGAAGTTTTCTTTAATTTTTTTTCAAATAGATTTCCAATTTGTTGTTCTTTCTCTTCTCATTCTGGTGCTCCTATTATGCAAACGTTGGAATACTTAAAGTTGTCCCACTGACTGCTTACACTCTTTTCTCTTTTTTGATTCTTTTTTCTTCTTGTTCTTTTGGGTTGCTTTTTTTCTTTTTTTGGTTTCCTTATGTTCCAAATAATTGATTTGATTCTCAGTTTCAACCACTCCACCATTGTTTCCCTGTAAATTGATCTTTATTTCAATTAGTGAATCCTTCATTTCTGACTGGATCTTTTTTATGCTGTTGAGGTCCTCATTATGTTTCTTGAACATTCTTATAACCAATGATTGGAACTGTGCATCTGACAGATTGCTTATCTCCATTTTGTTTAGCTCTTTTTCTGTAGTTTTTATCTGTTCTTTCATTTGGGCCATGGTTTTTTTTTTTTTTTGGTCCCCTCATTTTGGCAGCTTCCCTGTGTTTGTTTCTATGTGTTAGGTAGTGCTGCTATGACTCCCTGTCTGGGTAGCATGGTCCAATGTACTAGGTGCCCTTGAAAGTCCTTTGGCTCAGCCACCCCTATCACTTAAGCCGGGTCTCAAGGTGTGCCCTCCAGGTGGGCTGAATACACCCTCCTCTTATAACTGAGCCTTGATTGATGGCAGGTCACTGGGAGGAGATTACCAAGGCCAGTCAGCTGCAAATCTGGCAGTGACCATTGACCAGAAATCTCTGCCCTCTGTGGAGGATCAGTTGTTCAGGAGTAGGGTGGTGGTCTGCAGCTGTCTACTGGGTGTGCAGGCTCTGGGATTTCCCAGGTGATGCAGGCCAAGGTCAACCCACACCTGTGTTCTGTCCAGGGCCCACCCTGCATAAGCTATAAAACAGTCTGAGATGGCTGCTACTGGTGCTGGTCTTGGAGATTCCCAGGGGAAGTCTAAGTGTAAATCTAGGCAGGTTGCTGCTAGTGCCAGGCCTGGGGCCACTTAGTGAGAGTTACGGAGGCTGGGGGCTCATTGAGTCCAGCAGTTGCTTGTTTGATAGGATTTAGGAGGTTGTGAAGCACGAGGAAAGACCAGCCATTTATATGTAAAAGTCATGATTAACAGTTTGGGTGGGCCCAAAAGTTGGATGGGATGGAGTCTCAGGGGATTCCCAGGGCAGGGCAAACAGTATTAGCCAGGTTGATGGAGTCTCAGATATGGCACCATCCTGCTGGCTCTGTGGCTTCTTAGAGGGGAAAGCTCAGAAAGGGACAATGGCCTCTGCTTGCCTTTTTGTCTGAGAGGAAACTACCCCAGCTCTTGCCTCAATGCCAGACACTTCAGTTCCTCCCCTATGTCACTGGTGTCCCTCAAGCTGCTACTTTAGTACTAGAGCTCAGAGGTAGTGAATGTGAGTAAGTCTGTGTGTGGGTCCTTCAAGGGAAACTGCTTGGGACTCCAGAGGTTTCTTCTACCAACTGAATCTCTGCTGGTCTTTGCCACCAAAAGTTATGGGAACTTGTCTTCCTTGCACTAGAACATGGCCTGGGGGATGTGGTGTGGCGCTGGGACTGCTCACTCCTGAGATATCGCTCCTGAATTTTTATCCAGCACATGTGAATGTGAGACCAGCCTGGTCCAAATCTTCACCACTTCTACTAGTCTGATGAATGGGGTTTCCTTAATTCCGTTGTTGTCAGACTTCCACTCAACTTGATTTCTGATGTTTCTGAGTGATGGCTGTTCTATATTTTAGTCGTAATTTTGATGTCATTTTGAAAGGAAGCAAGCTGTGTTTACCTATGCAACCATCTTGACCAGAATTCATATACATCTCACAAATAAACACGCTCGCACATATGTATGTACATGCACACAGACTCATTTATAATCCCATCTATTATGATGAAAGAAACCTTGAAAGAAATTTAGACAAAATAGAAATAAAAAGAAGAAAGATATGAGTTAACACAAAATAGAAAGAATTAGAAATCTTGACACAAAGATTAAGTAAAACATATGACCTTAACCTTAATGAATAACTTTTTTTCACTTTAAAGCTTCAAAGGCTTCAAGGTAAGGACCACATTTACATTTCTGTAATGGAAAATTCTTTGTACCACCTATGGGGCCAATTAACTCTAAATTAGCTGTAATTTGTTTCTATTTAATGTAGATTTCAACACAAAATACCTTTGCTCAAAGGAAGCTACCTGAATGATTCTGAGGCTTCAACTCAGTTCCTTGAAATGTATTTTATTGGGTCAATGTCTACATTAGTTTCCCATTCCTGTTTTTACAAATTACTACATTAGTGGCTTCAAACAACCAACTTTCTAACTTAGAGTTTTAGTGTTCAGATGCTTTAAATGAGTCTTAAAAAGCTTAGCTCAAAATGTCTGCAGGGCTTGGATTTTTCTGGGTGACCCAGGGGAGAATGCAATGTCTTCCCTTTCCTATTATAGTTTCCAGGGCCCCCTGCACTCCTTGGCCCATGGCCTGTCCTCAGTCCTCAATGTCAACAACAGAGCATCTACAAATGCCTCTCTGACATGAATTCTTCTGCTCCCTTTTACATTTAGAAGACCATTGTGAAGACATTTGACCAACTTGCAAAATCCGAACTAATCTTATTGTATGAAAAATAACTAGTCACTTTATTACATCTCTTAATATAGTTACGATTTTTGGATGGCTAACATATTTCAAAGTTCTCTGAATTAGCTTGTTGACATCTTTTGAGGCTTTTCTTCTGCCTACCACTAAGTCTTTCCAGTACAAATTATTATCTGTCTCTCTGGAGCTCTAATATAAAAAAATTAAACACAGAATTTACCTTCCTCTATGGAATGAGTTGAAAATTTATTTTTCAAAATAACATAAACAGAAGATTCCTGGTGCAGAATACCTAAAATTACCCTCCCCTAACTCTAAGAGAGGGCCATAGCCAGCTTCTCAAACTCTGCTCCTCAGAACAAGAAGATCTGCAGCTTCAACATCATCTGGGAGTTTGTCAGAAATGCAGCCTCTGGGCCCACTGGAGACAAGAATTTGCATTTGACATTCAAACTTTGGTGACTTCCAAAGTGTAGTGACTTGTATGCACAATGAAGTGGACAAGTACTGGTCTACAATAGGTGTTTCCACCTTATCACTGTTGACACTCGGGGCTGGATAATTCTGTGTATTGGGTGCGTTCCTGTGCATTGCAGGTGTTTAGCAGCCAATTCCAAACATCCCCAGGGCCAAAGTCATCTCTGTTTCAGAACCATTGACCCCGAATCTCCAAACTGGAAGTGTTCTGACTGGTTGCAATCAAAACTCCATCCCTTCCTTGGCTCATTCCTTTGACCACAATAATAAATCCCTCTGTGCCCCATTTCTGCATTGCATTGGAGAAAGTAGTTTCTCAATGCACTACTTCATAAGATGCATTTTCTGTGAAACATACACTTGACAGTTGTTACATAGTACTAAGCTGAGCTATGGTGCTTGAAATCTAAATGTATCTCTTATATTTAGTAAACATTTTATGATGAGGAACCAAATAGCAGCTCTTAACTTGTGATATAACTATGAAATTCCTAATCGTTTTGGCTGAACAATCATAAAGCCTAGGAGTATAGTGCCCAAGGTTTTATAGCAAAGTAACAAATATCTCCCCTTCCTAAAGAGGAAAATAGTGATTTTCTAGGGATAACAAGGGTGCATCTCACTGTAACTCAATGCTTTGAAGACCCAAAGACCAGTCAGACAAATTTCTCAGAATAAGACTGATTTTCAATTACAGTTTACTTTTAATATCTTTCTGCATTGGTTACAGGTATTCAGCACAATGGTCAGACAATCATAAACTTTATATACTGTTCTGGCCCCCATGCCCACCATGTCCTGCCTGGTATTTCCAGTACCCAAGTGGCCTCACACATAGTTATTACATATGATGAACTATGCTTCTTATGCTGTGCTTTACATTCCTGAGACTATTCTCTGACTGCCAATTTGTACTTCTAACTCTCTTTACCTTTTTCTCTCAGTCTCTCAAACCACTTCCCCTCTGGCAAGCACAAGCCCACTCTCTGCGTCTATGAGACTGTGCCCATTTTGTTTGTTTGTTTATTTTGTTCTTTAGATTCCACATACAAGTAGAATCATATGGTATTGTCTTTTTCTGACTGGCTTATTTCACTGAGCACGATACCATCCAGGTCCATCGATTCAGAAACTTTAACACAGAGTTGAGATTAGGTGCTGGGAAGTGTAGATAGATGTCAGGAAGCAGGGCAGTTAATGGAGAAGGACTTATCAAAACTGTACTCAGATGGCTTATTACATAGTCTCCTAGGAACAGAGGATCAGCAGGGAAACTCCCCATTCTGTCCATACCAGTGTCCCCAAGGGGAATTCTGTGCCTAGAAGTTAGAGTGCCAAGAAGGAAATGTGCTTAATTAGCAGACCTGGAGAGCTCTAAGTAGCCCCTGAACTGCATGCAGCATCTCAGCATGTGCAACCTTTGGATGGAGAAACGTGGCTGTTGCTCTTGGAGTCCTGAATCTGGCAGGGAGACCATTGGTTGACCACTCCTTGCTGTTTTGTCTGGGACAGTTTCAGTCTCTATCATCAACCACCCAGGGAAGATTTTGGACTCCCTCAGGGAAACCTTCTTGTCAGAGTTCCCATGCAGGTGAGTCTGAGAGCCCAGCAGACATGGCAGGAGAGGATCAGAGATACTAGAAACCAAGAACTCGACCCTGAAATCACCTGAGAACTCTTCCAACATAGCCCAGATAGATACCAGTGATCACTGTGGCTGCTGGCTGGCTTTACTAATAAATGAATGTTTATTCATGATGTGAAAAGGAAAGTGGACATCGTACTCAGAAATGTAGGTGTCTTTGTTGACAACTAGGTGGTTTTAATTGAAGAGATATTAAGAGAGGGAATTGGAGGGGTGTTCCCTCCAGTAGAAGTAGAACATAAGTTCAATGAACAGGAATAGACAGATAGGTTATTAGTTGTGGAGGAACAGACAGTGAAGTGGGGACATTTACAAATTTTATGATGGGGCCTAGTAGACTGTGTCTTTCTATGGATGAGAAAGATGTGGACCAAGGAAGACTGCAAATACACCCTGGCAATAGCAGTGCATGAGACAGGCATTTCACAGCATCTTCTGTCCCTCTGGCTATTGACATGAAAAGGCATTTATTTGGTAGGTGAAAACAAGTGTGTGATGAGATTCAGTTTACAATTATTTCATTACCTGTGAGACTGAGTAAGGAAATGTGTGGGTTTGTAAACTGCTTATGGGTACTACTGAAATTTTTCAGGGAAAATTTTTGCTTTCCATGTGTATTACTTTATCTATTTTAAATTGTTGTTGGACTATAATATTGTAATTTTCAGTATGTTGTGCACCTGAAAGTTCCTTGCTCTTCAATTGAGTTACCAGAGTGTTTTCATTCCTTTTCTGTTTCTTCATTTAAGTACATTTTTAGACAATATGACATCAGTTTCAGGTGTACATACAGTGACTTGCATCTATTCATTGCAATGCAATGATCACACAAATTGTAGTGATCACCTTTCACTGTGCAAGCTTATCACAATATTATTGACTACATTCCCTTAGTTTATTTTTGACACTAACTTTATTTGAGTTCTGATCACCCACTACCATCAGATTAGCCCCTTAGATTATTTTTTGATTGGATTCTTTCTAACAAAAAATTGGAGTTTTTTACACAATCTGTTTGTTTTTCATTTGTTCTTTTATGTATGTGTACATGCATTTTTGTAGAATGTATAAAGTTTACAAATTTTGTGTAGTCCAATCTATCAATCAATGATGCTGTATTCTCTCTATGGCTTTTTCAAAAGACATTTTTAAATTGAAGTATAATTTTTTGGTTTAAGTAATTGATTCATTAAATGTTCTTTTGATCACATAGAAAAAGGTCACATGTAAAGTTTTTGTAGTTCTTGTGCAAAAGAAAAAAATGAAAAGCGAAAAATTCATATAACTTTGAAAACTATAAACACTAATTTGAATACTCTTATGCATAAGAACCAATTAGCATGCAATGTTTGGGAATTAGAATAGACATAAAACATTTTATTAGTTTCAGGTGTACAACATAATATCATATTTTCATATGATACAAAATGATCTCCACGCTAAGTGTGTAGTTAACCTCTGTCACCACACAATGACAACATTTTCCTTTGATAAGGACTTTGAAACTCTCACCTCTAGCAACTTTCAAATACAGGACTCAGTATTATTAGCTTGAGTCACCATGCTGTGCTTTACATCACATCCATTGCCTTTTCACTTTTTCTTCTCTTACTGAAAAAAATTGAGGAATATACAAGAATTCTTCACATGTCCTTACCCAGAGACAGAATTCTAATGAGAAATGGTAGTAGGGATGTCCTAAAGGATACCAGACCACACACCATATATCACATTAATTTCTTGATTCTAAAATATAAATGGTAGTTTTTAAGCTAGGTTACTTATGCTTGCATGAATGAAAATGAGTCATGTACTTTACTTATATCCTGGTAGTCGACTGCAGTGGAAGTTGCAACTGCACATGGAAGCAGTGAATCTTACACAAATTTCAGACTTTCTTCTCCTGGGATTATCAGAGGCACCAGAACTGCAGCCCCTCCTATTTGGTCTGTTCCTCTGCATGTACCTGACCACTGTGTTGGGAAACCTGCTCATCATCCTGGCTGTCAGCTCAGACTCCCACCTCCACACACCCATGTACTTCTTCCTCTCCAACCTGTCCTTGACTGACATCTGTTTCACCTCCACTACCATCCCAAAGATGCTGGTGAACATCCAGACACAGAGCAAAGCCATCACCTATGCAGGCTGCATCACACAGATGTATTTTGTTCTATGCTTTGGTATGTTGGACCACTTCCTCCTCACTGCGATGGCCTATGACCGCTTTGTGGCCATCTGTCACCCCCTACAATACATGGTCATCATGAACCTTCGACTCTGTGGACTGCTGGTGTTGGTGTCCTGGATAACGAGTTCCTTTTATTCCTTGTTACAAAGCTTATTGGTATTACAACTATCCTTCTGTGCAGACTTGGAAATCCCTCACTTTTTCTGTGAAATCAATCAGATGAACCAACTTGCCAGTTCTGACACCTTTCTTAATGACATGTTAATGTATTTTTCAGTTCTTCTACTTGCTGGTGGTCCCCTGGCTGGGATCCTTTACTCTTACTCTAAAATTGTGACCTCCATATGTGCAATCCCATCAGCTCAGGGGAAGTATAAAGCATTTTCCACCTGTGCATCTCACCTCTCAGTTGTCTCCTTATTTTATGGTACAAGCCTAGGAGTGTATCTCAGCTCTGCTGGTACTCACAGCTCACAGTCAAGTGCAGTCACCTCAGTGATGTACACTGTGGTCACACCCATGCTGAACCCCTTCATCTACAGTCTCAGGAACAGAGACATAAAGGGGTCTCTGAGGAGATTAGTTGGGGTGACAGCTTTATAAGGACCATTTGTCCTAGGGCTGAATAAACAAATACCCATGATTGCAGGGCTCAAAGCCTCACAGCCAGATGTTGTGATCAGGTTGTGGAAGTAGAAAATACTCTCTGTTTATTTCCTCAGGTTTGTGTTTCTGGGATTTCAATTTCTCTATAATATTTAAGCCTATCACTTTATTAACTTGTCAAGTTTGTCATATATAGCAGGTTTTCTTTGTCATTTTACTGCTCTCCCAAATTGATTCCCAGGCTTGGATGAGATATTTAGATACTGCCATCTATCTCATGGAGACTACATGAATTTCTTAGGAATAATTTATTTTGAAATGAGATATATCATACTGAATAATTTTACTTTTGTTTCACTGAAAGGAAAATCTTAAGTGGTACTTCTCCTACGGAAGTACACTGCATTTGGTAACCAAAGCCATTTACATCATTTCACAGAAAAGGAAACTAGAAGATCACAGTGTAACACTTCTTGTACATCATTTCTTCATATCCCACTACCATAATATAGCTTGACATAATATGTGCTTAAAGGCAAAGACAACCTTAAGTATGAAGAAGCAAAATTTAAAGTCATACATTGATTACTAGGTAAACTCTTTTTATGGTTTATGTTTACTTATTGATGTATATAAGATCAGTGTCTATGTATAAAAGAATTTAGTCTTGGGGTGAACCATTGGGGTATAATTATGTTTCCTTTGAATGATCTTTGGCCCTCCAGTTGAAAACTTTCATTGATGCTTAAAACTATGATTTTCTCTATTGTTCTAAATGAAGTATCTCCCACTTCTCTAAATATTGTCCTAACCACTGGAGGGTTAGGGAAAGAACTAAATCAATCTCATGCAGTATATATATTATATATGTGATCTATAGATATTCATATATGTACATAAATGGCCAAACAGTGACTCACCAGAGAGCTTGAATTCCTGTCAGTCCTGTGACTCAGAGTCATATGTGTTACCCAAACATACCTGTTTTTCCAAGCTCTCCTGCTTACCTACAAGGGAATCTGATGGAGTCACTTTTCAATGCAGTTTTCTGAAATAAACTTTAGCAGGAATTATTATGAATGCCATCTTCAAATATTGGAACAAAGACCTACAATGACAAGTGGCTGATCATGATATTTTTCTTCAGTTCGGTTCACTCTGATTATTGTTATCAGTTAGCTATTGCTGCATAGTGTCATCCTAGAAGAGAATGATTTAATATAATGCACTTATTATCAGTGGAATTATATAATGGGAAGTTGTTCTGTGTTCTGTCTCCTCACAGTCTGTATTCAGCTGTCAGTCTCTCTATTGTGTTTCTAAGGCTCATTCATGATGCTGTGTGTGGCTGTAGTGCTCTTCTCTGCTGAACCAAGTCATTTCAGTTTATTCCCTTTATACATGCAAGTGAGTCATTAATTTATGGGAAAAATAAATTTATTAAATGATAATTGCTTAATTTAAATTCCGTATTGATGTATAACATTTGCTTTCTTCTTGGTTAGAAGAGATTCTCTCAGCACTTCCAGGGGTGACTCAGCTACCTGTGGTGTAGATGAGACCCTGAGACACGCTCTACTAGAAAGTTTAATTCTTAACTAATTCATGGAGCACAATTAGATACAATGTACAGCATATACAACATGCTGAATTAAGTGAGCAACAGAAGAATTGAGAATTTATACCTCACATCCCCATTTGGGTATACTTTGTAAAGGTGTATAAGTGTTAACTCTTTTGTTATGTTATTGTTAAAAATGTAATCACCTTGAACTAGTTTCTCCATCTCTGGCGGTAATATGAGATAATAAGTTCTAATTACAGATAAATATTGTGCAGAATAAATTAAATATGTTGCAATAGACTATTGAGTTGAAAGGTAAAGTTCAAGTTTAGGAGTGTATGTGTGTACAAGGGTATGTTTTCTTCTCAGATAAGCATGTTCACACACATATATGTACATGCACACAGAATCACATATATTTACATTTATTATGCTAAAGACATCTTGAGAGAAAGTTGGAGGGAATACAAATAAAAATAATGAATGTTTGAGTGAACACAAAATGGAGAGAATGTAGAAATTTTGACTCAAAGATTTAAAAGAGGACTATCATTTTAATAAATAATTTTTCCTATCTTAGATCCTCAAAAGCTTCAAGGTCAGAACATTTAAACTTATTCAATGGGCAATTTTCTGTACCACCCGGTGGGGCAGAGTATCTCCACATGAACTTTAATTTTCATCCTTTATTTGAAGGTGGGATTTTACCACGAAATCACTGTTCCTAAGCAGTGCTCACTGTGGCTTGAGAGGCTTAATAGTCACGGGGATGTTAAGTACAGCATAAGAAATATAGCCAATAACATTTTAACTACTATATGTGTTGTCAGATGGTACTAGATTTATCAGGGTGATCACTCTGTAAGGTATATAAATGTCTAATCACTATGTTGTACACCTGAAACTAACATAATATTGTATGTCAACTCAAACTGAAAATTTTTTCAAATTTTAAATGAGAACCTTAAAATTAATTGTTGCAAGCAATTTAAAAAATTTTTTCAATTACAAATGACAGTCAATATTTTATAATTTATTTTTATTATGTTTATCCATCTTCAATGCCAGCAGCAGAGCTTCTTCAACTGCCTTTCTGACACCAATTCTTCAGCTCCTTTCCACATTTAGAGGAGCACTGTGATCTCATTTGACCAACCTGTGTAATTCGAGGTAGTCTCTTGTCTCCTTGTTGTATGACAAGTGACTAATAACTTTTTTTATCTCTTATCATATTTACCCTGCTGGGTGAAGTAACATATTCCAAAGTTTTCTGAATTAGCTTGTTGACATCTTTTCAGGCACTTATTCTGCCTACCACTAAGCCTTTCCCAGATACAAATTATTAGCTGTCTCTCTGGAGCTCTAATATAAAAGAATCAAAAACAGAATCTATTCTCCTCTCATTTATCCACTCATTATGGAATGAGTGGAAAATTTGTCTTTCAAAATTAAATACACAGATTGCTGGTGCAGAATACCTAAAATTACCCTCCCCTAACTCTAAGAGAGGGCCATAGCCAGCTTCTCAAACTCTGCTCCTCAGAACAAGAAGATCTGCAGCTTCAACATCATCTGGGAGTTTGTCAGAAATGCAGCCTCTGGGCCCACTGGAGACAAGAATTTGCATTTGACATTCAAACTTTGGTGACTTCCAAAGTGTAGTGACTTGTATGCACAATGAAGTGGACAAGTACTGGTCTACAATAGGTGTTTCCACCTTATCACTGTTGACACTCGGGGCTGGATAATTCTGTGTATTGGGTGCGTTCCTGTGCATTGCAGGTGTTTAGCAGCCAATTCCAAACATCCCCAGGGCCAAAGTCATCTCTGTTTCAGAACCATTGACCCCAAATCTCCAAACTGGAAGTGTTCTGACTGGTTGCAATCAAAACTCCATCCCTTCCTTGGCTCATTCCTTTGACCACAATAATAAATCCCTCTGTGCCCCATTTCTGCATTGCATTGGAGAAGGTAGTTTCTCAATGCACTACTTCATAAGATGCATTTTCTGTGAAACATACACTTGACAGTTGTTACATAGTACTAAGCTGAGCTATGGTGCTTGAAATCTAAATGTATCTCTTATATTTAGTAAACATTTTATGATGAGGAACCAAATAGCAGCTCTTAACTTGTGATATAACTATGAAATTCCTAATCGTTTTGGCTGAACAATCATAAAGCCTAGGAGTATAGTGCCCAAGGTTTTATAGCAAAGTAACAAATATCTCCCTTCCTAAAGAGGAAAATAGTGATTTTCTAGGGATAACAAGGGTGCATCTCACTGTAACTCAATGCTTTGAAGACCCAAAGACCAGTCAGACAAATTTCTCAGAATAAGACTGATTTTCAATTACAGTTTACTTTTAATATCTTTCTGCATTGGTTACAGGTATTCAGCACAATGGTCAGACAATCATAAACTTTATATACTGTTCTGGCCCCCATGCCCACCATGTCCTGCCTGGTATTTCCAGTACCCAAGTGGCCTCACACATAGTTATTACATATGATGAACTATGCTTCTTATGCTGTGCTTTACATTCCTGAGACTATTCTCTGACTGCCAATTTGTACTTCTAACTCTCTTTACCTTTTTCTCTCAGTCTCTCAAACCACTTCCCCTCTGGCAAGCACAAGCCCACTCTCTGCGTCTATGAGACTGTGCCCATTTTGTTTGTTTGTTTATTTTGTTCTTTAGATTCCACATACAAGTAGAATCATATGGTATTGTCTTTTTCTGACTGGCTTATTTCATTGAGCACGATACCATCCAGGTCCATCGATTCAGAAACTTTAACACAGAGTTGAGATTAGGTGCTGGGAAGTGTAGATAGATGTCAGGAAGCAGGGCAGTTAATGGAGAAGGACTTATCAAAACTGTACTCAGATGGCTTATTACATAGTCTCCTAGGAACAGAGGATCAGCAGGGAAACTCCCCATTCTGTCCATACCAGTGTCCCCAAGGGGAATTCTGTGCCTAGAAGTTAGAGTGCCAAGAAGGAAATGTGCTTAATTAGCAGACCTGGAGAGCTCTAAGTAGCCCCTGAACTGCATGCAGCATCTCAGCATGTGCAACCTTTGGATGGAGAAACGTGGCTGTTGCTCTTGGAGTCCTGAATCTGGCAGGGAGACCATTGGTTGACCACTCCTTGCTGTTTTGTCTGGGACAGTTTCAGTCTCTATCATCAACCACCCAGGGAAGATTTTGGACTCCCTCAGGGAAGCCTTCTTGTCAGAGTTCCCATGCAGGTGAGTCTGAGAGCCCAGCAGACATGGCAGGAGAGGATCAGAGATACTAGAAACCAAGAACTCGACCCTGAAATCACCTGAGAACCCTTCCAACATAGCCCAGATAGATACCAGTGATCACTGTGACTGCTGGCTGGCTTTACTAATAAATGAATGTTTATTCATGATGTGAAAAGGAAAGTGGACATCGTACTCAGAAATGTAGGTGTCTTTGTTGACAACTAGGTGGTTTTAATTGAAGAGATATTAAGAGAGGGAATTGGAGGGGTGTTCCCTCCAGTAGAAGTAGAACATAAGTTCAATGAACAGGAATAGACAGATAGGTTATTAGTTGTGGAGGAACAGACAGTGAAGTGGGGACATTTACAAATTTTATGATGGGGCCTAGTAGACTGTGTCTTTCTATGGATGAGAAAGATGTGGACCAAGGAAGACTGCAAATACACCCTGGCAATAGCAGTGCATGAGACAGGCATTTCACAGCATCTTCTGTCCCTCTGGCTATTCACATGAAAAGGCATTTATTTGGTAGGTGAAAACAAGTGTGTGATGAGATTCAGTTTACAATTATTTCATTACCTGTGAGACTGAGTAAGGAAATGTATGGGTTTGAAAGCCATTTAGAATTCCTGTCAAAAAATTTCAGTCCAAGTTTTTATTTACATGTGTATTAATTTATTTTAAATTATAGTTGGACTACAGTATTGTAACTTTCTTGGTGTGTTCCTTCTTGGGTCCCACTTCTTTGGTAAGGAACACACCAAGGCACATCATAATTACATTAGCCAAAATTAAAATGAAGGAGAGAATCCTAGAAGCAGCAAGAGCTAAGGGGACAGTCACCTACAAAGAAGTCCCCATCAGACTGTCAGCAGATTTCTCAAAAGAGACCTTACAGGCAAGAAGGGGCTGGAAAGAGGTATTCCAAGTCATGAAATCCAAAGACCTACAACCAAGATTGCTCTATCCAGCAAAACTTTCATTTAGAATGGAAGGACAGATAAGGTGCTTCTCAGATAAGATCAAATTCAAGGAGTTCATCATCACCAAACCCTTATTATATGAAATGTTAAAGGGACTTATCTAAGAAAAAGAAGTTAAAGAAACATGAACAGTGAAAGGACAACAAACTCACAGTTAATAACAACCACACCTAAAACGAAAGCAAACTAAAAGGACAGCTAGATCAGGAGTGGAAACATCAAAATGAAGATCTCAAGGAGGGTTAGCAACAGGGGAGTAGGAGGAGGAGATGGGGGGAGAAGGTACAGAAAATAAGTAGCATAGACAGTAGATAGAAAATAGATGGGGGGGGCAAGAATAGCATGGGAAATATAGAATCTAAAGGACTTGAGACACATGGTCATAAGCTAAAGGGGGGGTAATGGTGGGGATGGGGGGGTAGGGTGGAGGGGAATGAAGGGGGGAATAGAACAACTGTAACAGCATAATCAATTAAAAAATATAAAAATAAAAAAAAATAAAAATAAAACTTTCTTCATGTTGTGCACCTGAAAGTTTCTTGCCCTTGAGTAGTGTTATCAGAGTATTTTTATTGCTTTTTTGTTTGTTTGTTTGTTTGTTTGTTTAAGTGTATTTTGTAGATAATATTACATTAGATTTAGGCATACAACTGAGTGACTCACATCTATATCCATTGCAATGCAATTGCCACCCTAAGTCTAGTAATTATTTGTCACTATGCAAGCTTATCACAATATTTTTTACTACATTCCCTTATGTTATTTTTTATTGGATTCCTCCTAACCAAGAATTGGGTATTTTTATATAAACTCTGTTTTCTATTTAGTTATCTTAGGTATGTGTACATGCACTTTTGGAGAATGTACAAAATTGATTAATTTTGTGTGTTCCAATTTATCAGTCAGTGATACTGTGTTCACTCTATGGCTTTTTCAAAAAATGTTTTTACTAAAAAGCAAAATATAACCAAAGACACTAAAATAGAAAACAGGCTGACAGTGACCAGAAAGGAGAGAGGAGGGAATTTCAGGAGAAAAAGGAGAGTTTACAAGAACAAGTATAAAAAACATAGGTACAGCCTGCCTGGTGTAGCTCAGTGGATTGAGCGCGGGCCCTCGAATCAGACAATCCCGGTTTGATTCCCAGTTAGGGCACATACCTGGGTTGCAGACCAGTTCTCTGCAGGCTAGTTCCCAGCAGGGGATGCACGAAAGGCAACCATACATTGATGTTTCTCTCCCTCTCTCCTTCCCTTCCCCTCTAAAGATAAATAAATAAAAAATATATTTAAAAAAACAACACATATGTACAAAAACTAGGAGGGGCGATAGAAATGGTAAGGGGTGGGGAGGGCTAGAAGGGTGGGCCGGGGTGGGAGTAAGAGTCAGAAAACTCTACTTGAACTACAATTAAAATAAAATATAATAAAATAAAATGTTTTTAAAAATAACTTATTCAATTGTTGTTTGATTGCAATTTTCTGTCTTTTACTCCCATCCGAGCTCACCCACACAGTGCTCTCCACCTTCCTCTCATTTCACCTCCTTCAGTTGTTTTCCATGTGTTCTCTAGACAAGTTCCTGTAAATCCTTCCCCTTTTCCCCTGAAATTTCCTCCCCTCTCCTGTCCCCTCCAGTCACTGTCAGACTGTTGTGTTTTAGTGTCTTTGGTTATAATTTGCTTGCTTGTTTGTTTTATTCTTTAGCTTCCTGTCAAAGGTGAGATCATATGGTATTTGTCCTTCAATGCCTGGCCTATTTCACTCAGCATAATGCTTTCCAGTTCCATCCATGTTGTTGCAAAAGGTAGTAGCTCCTTCTTTCTCTCTGCTGCATAGAATTCCATTGTGTATATGTACCACTATTTTTTGATCCATTCATTTACTGATGGGCACCTAGGTTGCTTCCAGCTCTTAGCTATTGTAAATTGTGCTGCTATAAACATTAGGGTGCATAAGTTCTTTTGGATTGGTGTTTCAGAGTTCTTAGAATTTTATCCTAGCAGTGAAATTGCTAGGTCAAAAAGGGTATTCATTGTTAGTTTTCTTAGAAAATTTTGTACTCTTTTGCATGGTGGTTGTACCAGTCTGCAATCCCACCAATAATGGATTAGGGTCCCCTTTTCTCCACAACCTCTCCAACACTTGTTGTTGTGGCTTTGTTTATGATGGCCATTCTGACAACTTTAAAGTGGTCTCATTGTGGTTTTAATTTGCATCTCTCTGATAGCTAGCGATATTGCACATCTTTTCATGTGTCTCTAGATCCTCTGTATGTCCTCCTTGGAGAAATATCTCTTCAAGTCCTTTGCCAACTTTATAATTGGGTCACTTGTTTTCTTAGAGTGGAATCATGTAAGTTCTTTGTATATTTTGGAGATTAAACTCTTGTCTGAGGTATCATTGGCAAATATGTTTTCCCGTACAGTTGGTTCTCTTTTTAATACTTTTTTCTTTAGCCATGCAGGAGCTTTTTTTTTTTTTTTTAAGATTTAATTTTTTATCTTTAGAGGGGAAGGGAAGGAGAGAGGGAGAGAAACATCAATGTATGGATGCCTTTCATGCTCTCCTGCTGGGACTGGCCTACAGGGAACCGGCCTGCAACCCCGGTATGTGCCACTGAGCTACACCAGCCAGGGCCAGGAGCTTTTAATTTTGATGAGAATCCATTTGTTTATTCTTTCCTTTTTGTCCCTTGCTCTAGGGGACGTATCAGTAAAAATGTTGCATGAAATATCTGACATTTTCCTGCCAATGCTCTCCTCTAGGACTTTAATGGTGTCGCAGATTATATTTATATCTTTTACCCACCTTGAATTTATTTTGGTGTATGGTGTAAGTTGGTGCTTGAGTTTCATTTTTTTTTTTTTGCACGTAGCTGACCAGTTCTCCCAACACCATTTGTTGAAGAGGCTATTTTTACTCCATTTTATGTTACTGCCCCATTTATCAAATATTAATTGACCATAGAGATTTGGGTTTATTTCTGGGCCCTCTGTTCTGTTCCATTGGTCTATGTGTCAGTTTTTATGCCCGTACCAGGCTGTTTTGATTACAGTGGACTTGTAATACAGTTTGGTATTAGGTATTATCATCCTTCCTACTTTTTTCTTCTTTGTCAAAATTGCAGCTGCTATGCAGGGTTCTTTATGAAGGGGGGAATAGAACAACTGTAACAGCATAATCAATTAAAAAATATAAAAATAAAATTTATTATTATTATTTTTAATTTAATAATTGTTCAAGTACAGTTTTCTGTCTTTTACTCTGATCCATTTAAATTTTTGAAGTGTTTCTTCTATGTCTGTGAAATATATTATTGGTACTTTAATTGGTATTGCTTTGAATGTGTCAATTGCTTGGGTAGTATGAACATTTCGATGATGTTAATTCTTCCAATCCATGAAGAAGGTATTTGTTTCCATTTGTTTGTGTCTTCTTTGATTTCTTTCTTTAGTGTTCTGTAGTTTTCTGCATAAAGGTATTATACCTCCTTGATCAGATTTATTTCTAAGTATTTTATTTTTCTTTTTGCTGTATTAAATGGAATTTTTATTCTTGATTTCTTCTTCTGCTCTTTCATTGTTGGTATACAGAAATGCCTTTGAATTTTGATATTGACTTTGTATCTCACTGTTTTGACAAAGTTATTTATTAGGTCAAGCAGTTTTTTTTTTTAAAGATTTTATTTATCCATCTTTAGAGGGGAAGGAAAGGAGAGAGGAGGAGAAACATCAATGTATGGTTGCTTCTGGTGCATCCCCTGCTGGGACTGGCCTACAGGGAACCGACCTGCAACCCCGGTATGTGCCCTGACTGGGAATCAAACCGCGATTGTCTGGTTCGCAGGCCCGTGCTCAATCCACTGAGCTACACCAGCCAGGGCTTTAGGTCAAGCAGTTTTTGGGTAGAGTCTATAGGATTTTTTATGTACACTATCATGTCATTTGCAAACAGTGACAGTTTTGCTTCCTCCTTTTCTATTTGGATGCCTTTTATTTCCTTTTCTTGCCTGATCGCTGTGGCTAAAACTTCCAATACTATATTGAATAGAAGTGTTGAAAGTGGAAAACCTTGGCTTGTTCCTGATCTTAGTGAGAAAGATTTTAGAGTTTGCCCATTGAGTATGATGTTGGCTGTAGGTCTCTCATATATGGCCTTTATTATGTTGAGGAATGTTCCCTCTGTTTCTGCTTAGCTGGGTGTTTTTATCATAAATGAGTCTTGTACCTTATCAAAAGCTTTTTCCACATCTATTGATATGATCATGTGATTTTGTCCTTGCTTTTGTTTATGTGTTATGTTACATTTACTGATTTGTGAATATTGAACCATCCTTGCATCCCTGGGATGAATCCCACTTGGTCATGTTGTATGATCTTTTTAATGTACTGCTGGGTGCGGTTTGCCAATATTTTGTCAAGGATTTTAGCATATATATTCATCAGCGATACTGGCCTGAAGTTTTCTTTCTTTGTTGTGTCTTTATCTAGTTTTGGGATTAGGATAATGCTGGCTTCATATAAAGAGTTTGGAAGTCTTCCATCATTTTAGATTTTTTGGAATTGACTGTGAAGAATATGGGTTAGCTCTTCCTTAAATGCTTTGTAGAATTCTCCTGTGAAAGCATCTGGTCCATTGCTTTGTGTGTCAGAAGATTTTGATTACTGCTTTAATTTCATCTTCTGTTATTGGTCTGTTCAGGTTTCCTCCTTTTTCTTCATTGAGATTTGGAAGATTATATTTTTCTAGAAATTTATCCATTTCAGTTAGGTTTTCAAATTTCTTGGCATATACTTCTCCTTAGTAATTTCTTACAATGCTTTGTATTTCTGTGTTTTCAGTTGAATTCTCTCCTCTTTCATTTCTGATTGTGTTTATTTGGGTCCTCTCTCTTTTTTTCTTGATGAGCCTACTTAAAGGCTTGTCACTTTGGTTTATATTTTCAAAAAACCAGCTTCTAGATTCATTGATCCTTGGAATTGTGCTTTTAGTCTCTATGTCATTTAATTCTGCTCTGATCTTATTTTTTCCCCCTTCTACTTGCTCTAGGCTGTCTTTGTTGTTGCTCCTTGAGTTCTTGTAGGTGTAGAGTTAGGTTGTTTGTTTGAAATGTTTCTGTCTCTTTTAGGTAGGCCTGTATTGCTATGAACTTCCCTCTCTGGACTGCCTTCACTGTGTCCCATTAGTTTTGGGTTTTTGTGAGTTCATTTTCATTTGTTTCCAGAAACTTTTTGATTTCAACCCTAATTACATTCTTGACCCATTCATTGTTTAATAGCATGCTATTCCATCACCATGATTTCGAGTGTTTGGGGTCTTTTCTCTTGGTCTTGGTTTCTAGTTTCAGTCTCTTGCGGTCAGAAAATGCTTGGTATGATTTCAATTTTTTAAAATTTGTTGAGGCTTGTTTTGTGTCCTATCATGTGGTATATCTTTGAAAATATTCCATGAGCCTTTGAAAAAAATGTGAATTTAGCTTCTTTGGGATGAAGGGCTCTGTATATATCAGTTAACTCCATTTCATTTAGGGTGTTTTTCAATGCCACCATATCTTTGTTGATATTTTGTTTGGAAGATCTGTCTATTTTTGACAGTGGAGTGTTAAAATCTCCTAGTATAATGGTGTTGCTGTCAATATCTTTCTTGAAGTTCTCTAAGATTTTCTTTATATTTTTGGGTGCTCCTATGTTGGGTGCATATGTGTTTACGATGTTAATGTCTTCTTGGTGGATTCTTCCCTTGAGTATTATGAAGTGACCTCTGGATCTGTGTTTATGGACCTTTTTAAAATTTTGTCTGATATGAGTGTTCCTATCCAGGCTTTTTTTTTTCCTGTTTGTTTGTTTGGAAAATTTGTTTACAGCCCTTCACTTTTAGTCTGTGTAGGTCTTTTGTCCTGAGGTGGGTCTCTTGTAGGCAGCATATGTGTGGGTCATGCTTTCTTATCCCTTGAACTATTCTATGTCTTTGGATTGGAGCATTTAATCCATTTACATTTAAGGTTATTATTGATAGGTACTTATTCATTGCCATTTTTGTACCTGTGTTCCTCACTGTCTCTCTTTTTTCCCTCTTTTCCTTAAAGCAGTCCTTTTAGCGTCTCTTGCAGAGCTGGTTTGGTGGAGGCGTATTCTTTTAGACTTTTTTTTGTTTTGGAAGCTGTTTTTTTGACTTTCCATCTTGATTGAGAGCTTTGCTGTGTAAAGTAGCCTTGTTTGCAGGCCTCTGGTTCTCATTATTTGGAACATTTGTTGCCATTCTCTTCTTGCTTGGAGCGGTTATATTGAGAAGTCAGCAGCTAACATTATTGGGGCTCTTTTGTGTGTTATTTCGTGCTTCTACCTTGCTGCCTTTAAAATTCTCAATTTGTCCTGGAATTTTGCCATTTTAATGATGATGTGTCTTGAAGTGTGCCTCCTTGGGTTCCTCTTGTTTGGGACTCTGTGTTTTCTGGATTTGTGCGACTTTTTCTGTCATCAAATTAGGAAAGTTTTTTCATCATTACTTTTTCAAATAGCTTTTCTATACCTTGCTCTTCTTCTTCTACTTCTGTTATCCGTGTTATTTGGATATTATTACATTTCACATTGTCTTGCATTTCTGTTAATCCCTCTTCATTCTTTCTGACCCTCTTTTTTTTTCTTGCTCTTTCCCTGTGCTTTTTCTATTTTATTCTCCAACTTATCGATCCTATCTTCTGCTTCATCCATCCTGCTTTGGATTTTTCCCTCTGTGTTCTTCAGTTAAGAAATTGTATTCTTCATTTCCTCTTGGCCCTTGCTGATAGTTTCTATGTTCTTTTTCATGTTTATATAGTTTGCAGTGAGTTCATTGTAGTTCCCTTATAGTTTCTGGTAGCTCTTTTGAGCTCTTTGAACTTCCTGATACCCAGTGCTTTGAATTCAATATCTGATAGCTGACTTGCCTCTATTTCATCTAGCATCCTTTCTGAGGCTTTGTTCTTTACTTTCATTTGAGGATTGTTTATTGTCTTTCCATTGTTTGTGAGACTCTTCTTGTTTGCTTCAGCCTCTTAAATTGATCTGTTCTATATTCCTGGGTTTATGGTGTGAAGTTCTGTGGTAGAATACCTGTGAGATTTAGTGGTGTGGTTTCCTGGATCTCCAAAGCTCACTGCACTGGTCTTGGGCTGTTCTTTAAGTTGGCTCTGTGTTTGTCTTTGGGTTTTGGTTGTTTTGGGATATTTCTTTTGTGGGTACTTTCCACCAGTTGGTTAACTGATGGTCTGTCCCTCTGTCCACCACCTCTTGTAGTTTGTTGTGCGGTGAGGGCAGGTTGTGTTGAAGCTAGTTCTTCTCTGTACAAGGTTTTGAGGATTCTCTCTTTTTCTTGTTCAGTGTTTTTTACTGGGTAGTTTCTACAGTATTTAATTGTATTTCCAGATAGAGTCTGCATTGTGGTTTGTATGGTTTCTACTCCCTCCTTCACCTTCTGTTTGTTATTTTTGGTGGTTTTTTTGTTGGGTTTGCTCTTTCAGTGGGTATCTTGGTGTTTATCATTTTCAATTAATCTTTTTTTGTGATCAGTTGGAGGGGAAGGCAAAATGGTTTATGGCAGCAGGAGAGTATTCTGTGATATTTACAGTAGCAGCCAATAGAAAAGAAATATAAGATTCTTTGGCTATGCATAGTGTTAACTGTAATCTTCAACCCAACTAGCCACTTTTAAGAAAGTATGGAAAGAAGGTAAGATTCTCATTGGGGAGGGAAGGATTGTGGGTTGGAATTAGGAAGCAGTGAGGTTGTGGGAAGTCAGATTCTGGGGTAAAGTGGGAGTAAAGGATAGTAAATAAGTGTAGTGTGTGAGAGAATAGAGTTAACCACTACAGTAATAGAGTTCAGGAAACTGTGAAGTGGGCTAAGATCCGGGAGGGGTGATGTGAAGTATTTACCATTGTATGGAACCACTATTATTTACAATAATACTAGAGCAACATTGATATGACAGAATCTATGTCATCTGGATAATATGAATAAAGGGTATAGAACTTTGAGTAGTGTGGTAAGGCACACAAGTGACGTGAAGGATAGTAAATTAGCAATATACTATGGAATAGAGAACAGGGGAAACCTGTCAAATGATACAATATAACAAGCCAAGCTTAAAAGACTATACAGAAAGGAGTGCAAAAATACTATTAAAATAAAAGAAGTAAGAATAATGAAAAAATAATAATAATACAAATATGACACAGCTTGTAGTTTCTCTGCAATAGCAAGATGAAATTTGTCTCATTGTCTCAACTGTTGGGATGCCCCCTTTTTGGGTCCAACTCTGGTCCTTGCACAGTTCCAAGATTTTGTCTCACTTGTGGTATTAAAAAGAAAGAAAGAAAAAGGCAGAAGTTAGGAAGAAGAGATAAAATTGCAAAGAAAGCAAGGAGGAATAAAACAAGAAAGAAAAGAAGAGAGAAAAAAGGTATTGAAAGATAAACCATAATAAAAATTAAAAGAATAAAATTTAAAAAAAAAAACCTCTTGAATGTTTCAAACTGGTCAAGCCTGCTTTTCTGGTCTTGCTGGCTGCAGCAGGTTGAGGGGCCATTGGTGTGGCCTTTCTTGTGTACTCAACCAATCTTGGAAGCACTCTCCCAAGAGCTCATCTTTCACTTCTCCCCAGTGCCCCAGGCAGGGGATCCAGGTCTTCTTTAGAGTGCTCTTTCGCCAGGTGGTAATTGCTGTGGGCTGGGGTGCAGGTGGGCCTGCGCATGGGCCAGGCTGCTTGGGTCCCACAGGCTTGGGTGTGAATCCTTATCAGTGCTATGGGGGAATGCAGGGACTTCTGTGCAACCTAGTGATCGCTGCCTGACTGGGTGGCGAGCAAGCTGAGTGGCTGTAACAAGAGAATCCCCCATAGATAGTGACCAGAGGGGAGAAGGAAGGGAAGTTAAGGGGAAAAAGGGGGAGGGATTTGGAGGAACAAATAGGAAGGACACAGGGACGAGAACTAGGGGGGGGTGGAAATGGGAGGGAGGTGGGGAGCAAGGGGCGGGGGAGGCTGGGATGGGAAAAATAGACAAAAAACTGTACTTGAAAAATAACTAAATAAAATTAATTAAAAAAAAGAGAATCCCCCATAGAGTTTTACTTTTTGAGAAATTTCTCCTACTTAAGGCTGCTTTTCAGTACATCTTAATTCTCCAGCCAGAGCGATGATTATCCATGTCAGTGCTCCTCACTGCGGGGCTCTCAACTCTCCCAAGCTGGTAACCACAGACCAAAAAACAGTATTAAAATGAAAAGAGAACCAACTTTATGAGAAAACATATTTGCCAATGATACCTCAGACAAGGGTTTAATCTCCAAAATATATGAAGAACTTCCACAACTACACTCTAAGAAGACAAGCAACCCAATTAAAAAGTGGGCAAAGGACTTGAACAGACATTTCTCCAAGGAGGACATACAGAGGATCCAGAGACACAGGAAAAGATGCTCAATATCATTAGCTATCAGAGAGATGCAAATTAAAACCACAATGAGATACCACTTTACACTGGTCAGAATGGCCATCATAAACAAAGCAAAAAACAATAAGTGTTGGAGAGGTTGTGGAGAAAAGGGAACCCTAATGCACTGTTGGTGGGATTGCAGACGGGTACAACCACTGTGGAAAACAGTATGGAATTTTGTCAGAAAACTAAAAATAGACCTGCCTTTTGACTAAGCAATTTCACTGCTAAGATTATATCCTAAGAACCCTAAAACACCAATCCAAAACAACATATGCACCCTAATGTTCATAGCAGCACAATTTACAATAGCCAAGATTTGCAAGCAACCCAGGAACTAAGCAGTAAATGAATGGATCAAAAAACTATGGTACATTTACACAATGGAATTCTATGCAGCAGAAAGAAAGAAGGAGCTCTTACTTTTTGCAACAGCATGGATGGAACTGGAAAAAAGCATTATGCTGAGTGAAATAAGTCAGGCAGTGAAAGACAAATAGCATATGATCTCACCTTTAACAGGAACCTAAACAACAAAAAAACAAGCAAGCAAAATATGACCAAAGACAGTGAAATAGAAAACAGATTGACAGTAACCAGAGAGGAAAGGGAAGGGAATTTTGCAGGAAAATAAGAAGGCTTTACAGATACTAGTATAAAGGACACATGGACAGCAACTAAGGGTGGTCAAAATGGGAGAGAGGTGGGGAGCATTGTGGGGGTGGCCTGGGATGGAAGTAAAAAACAGAAAAGTGTACTGAACAAACAATTAAATTAAAAAAATAAATAAACATGAAAGTAAATCTTATAATTATGCAACTTTTTATATTTTTGCAAATTTGTATATATTAATGTATTTAAATCAAACTCACATATGCAAATATAGTGTGATGCACATAGACTTTCCATGAAGATTTAGTCTAAACTTTTTCGTTCCTCAGAGATTCAGTGATCCAGACATAAAATCAGAGTAATAGAAATACCCGGAAAGATGGTTTAAAAAAGGAAGCAACCTAAGAAGTGTAATAAAGTACTTGAGTAATCATAATTAAATCCATAAATAGAAATAGAAATGAATCCTGCATTTCTCAAAAACTGTATTGAATACTTGATTACTTCTATTCTCAATTACCTTTAATTTGGGGTCCCCTGAGGCTGTTCATACAACCTCAGCAGGGAGACCGAGTTTATTGATCAATTTGTTCTGCATTGTATGAGCATTTGTTGAGCAGCTGTCATTGAGGTAAGCATCGCCTGCCACCCTCTCTGGGGAAAGAGGAGATGCTTTACTTTCCCCCAAAATTTTTGTTTTGTTTTTTAGGAGAGGCAGTGAAATGTAGCAGTTTATAGTGTTTTTTTTCTTCTTCTTTTGATTTTGAAACAAAATGCGGTCTTTCTTGATTTTTGAAAGTATGTGTTCTGCTGTTGTTGGTTAGAGAGTATTTTAGAAATATTAGTTCAAGGTAGTGGATAGTGTTATTCAGATGGTCTATATATTTACTAATGTTTTTGTTATTGTCTAAGTCTGCAAATGCTTTCTTAAAATATATTTTATTGATTATGCTATTACAGTTGTCCCATTCTTTTTCTGCTCTATTCCCCTCTGCTGTGTAGCCCTTTCCCACCAACATCTCCCCCATTTTACTTAGTTTGTGTCCATGGGTTATACATATAGATTCATTGGCTTCTCATTTTCCATACTATTCTTAACCCCCCATTTCTATTTTTCATTTACCATTTATGCTTCTTATTCCCTGTACCTTTTTACAAATATTTTTACATGAAGCACTAAATGCCAGCTCTTAATTTGTGTTACAAGCATGAACCTGCCAACTGACTTGTTAAAAGCATCATGTGGTGAAGGATCAGAGTAAGGTGCTTTTATAGCAAAGAAACACACCAGTCCTACTTGTTCAAGAGAGAAACAGCAATTTCTAGAGACAGGAGGAGCTGCTGCTCACCACCTGTCAGTACTCTAGGAGTCCATGAGATCTAGTCAGGGCAGGGACCTCAGTCTTAGATTTGAAGAAAACGATGACACAAGATTGGGATGAGGTGCAGGGAGGTAAGACATCTGGAAGGCAGGTGAGTTCATGGAAAAGCAATAATGAAAGCTGGATTCACCTGACTTCTAATATGGTCTACAGGGACCCAGACTCGGCAAGAAAATTTCCCTTCTGTCCACATCAGTGTCCTGAGGGACATGATGTACTCAGAAGTGGGAGTAACAATGAAGAGAGTACCTAATGAGCAGATATAGGCTGCTGAAAATATCACCTCTGCTGCATGTACAACCTTAGACTGGCCAGAATAGGGTTGTTGCTTTTGGAGACCCAAGTCTGGTTGGGGACCAATGCTTCACTCTTTCCTGCTCTCTTGTCTGGAGACAGACCTTCAGTCTCCATCATCAGCCATCCATGCACCAGTTCAGACTTGTACACAGAGACCTGCTTAGAGCCTCATCCAGGTGAGTTTGAGAGCTTCAGAGGTAGTGGAGCAGGGGCACGTGAGAAAATATACTCCAAAATGTGACCCTTAAAATTGAGATGTAGGATGACATCAACACATGAAAATAAGAAGGGGGAAATCATTTATGTTCACAATATTACATGGAATCAAAATAAATAAAGTGCAAAGCTAAACTGTGGACAAGAGATTTCCTGTTACTTGAAGTTTCAGTAGAAGCAGAAACATTACCTTGTTTCCCTCATTCTCTGATCATCTCTCATTGCTCTCCTCTTGCTCATTCACCTCACCACGTGACTCAATTTTTAGTCTTGAATGTCTGGAACAAGTGTCACCGATGGGTCTTTGCACTGGTTGTTTTCCTTCAGGGCATACTCTTTGCAAATAAAGTAGTGTTTTCTGCTTTATCTCCTTTGAGATCCCTGTTGTAATGAAATCTGGGTCTAGGTCTCCCTGAATTCTTCATAAATTAATCCCAGATCCAGTCTTTTGTGCATGCTTTTTGCCACTTAGCATTGTAATTGTAGCATCTACAATTTTTTAGTTATGCCTATTAATGTAATTTTTTGTCCTAGTAGTGACCACCACCCCATGGTTCAAGGCAATGATACCTCAACTTCAGAATTTTTTCTACTGGGACTATCAGAGGAACCAGAACTGCAGCCTGTCCTATTTGGCCTGTTCCTCTGCATGTACCTGACCACTGTGCTGGGAAACCTGCTCATCATCCTGGCCGTCAGCTCAGACTCCCACCTCCACACCCCCATGTACTTCTTCCTCTCCAACCTGTCCTTGGTAGACATCTGTTTCACCTCCACTATCATCCCAAAGATGCTAGTGAACATCCAGACTCACAGCAAAGCCATCACCTATACAGGCTGCATCATCCAGATGTATTTTGTCACAATGTTTGGAGGATGGGACAATTGTCTTCTAACTGTGATGGCCTATGACCGGTATGTGGCCATCTGTCAACCCCTGCAGTACATGGTCATCATGAACCCCCCAATTCTGTGGACTTCTGCTTTTGCTTTCATGGATCATAAGTTCCCTGAATTCCCTGGTACATAGTTTAATGTTGTTGAGACTATCTTTCAGGGAAGACTTGGAAATCCCCCACTTTATTTGTGAAATTAAGCAGATGATAAAACTTGCCTGTTCTGACACCTTTCTTAATGACATGGTGATGTACTTGGCCACAGGGCTGTTGGCTGGTGGTCCCTTGGCTGGTATCCTTTACTCTTACTCTAAGATAGTGTCCTCCATATGTGCAATCCCATCAGTTCAGGGGAAGTATAAAGCATTTTCCACCTGTGCATCTCACCTCTCAGTTGTCTCCTTATTTTATGGTACAGTCCTAGGCGTGTACCTCAGCTCTGCCAGTACCCACGGTTCACAATCAAGTGCAGTCA
This sequence comes from Artibeus jamaicensis, assembly GCF_021234435.1. Classification (NCBI taxonomy): domain Eukaryota; kingdom Metazoa; phylum Chordata; class Mammalia; order Chiroptera; family Phyllostomidae; genus Artibeus; species Artibeus jamaicensis. The sequence continues at coordinate 9,358,978 of NW_026521854.1, read as the reverse complement.
CCTCAGTAATGTACACTGTGGTCGCACCCATGCTGAACCCCTTCATCTACAGTCTCAGGAACAGAGACATAAAGGGGGCTCTGAAAAAAGTTGGGGGGATGGCAAGTACAGAGAAGAAAATTTTGCTCAGGCTCACAACGTGACCTTGTGTGGGTCGCTCAAAAACTCAAACCAGAAACTCTGAGTGTTTTATCCCATGGGATAGACTGGCCCTTTCTGTTTATTTTTGGTGGGTCCATTTTCTTGTATTTGTTCATGTTCTCTATAAGTTTAAGTAACTCACTTTACAATCTTCTGCTACAATGTATGGACAGTTTTCCCTTTGACAAGTTTTTAATAATTTTTAGTTTTAATTGTTGTTAAAGTACACTTGTTTGCCATTTTCCCCCACTCCAGCCCAACCCCTGAGCCCTCCCTCCTGTTTCAAACCCCCGTTATTGTCCATGTGTCCTTTATATTTGTTTCTGCAAACCCTTCACCCTTTTCCCCTGAAATTTCCTCCCCTCTCCCCTCTAATCACTGTCAGCCCTTTGAAAAATTTTATATATTGTGAAAGTGTTTCTAAACATTGGATCAGAATTATTTGGAAAATTCCACATCTTCATAGGAAAACTTGGATTTCTCTAAAATATACTCTCAAATGACAAATATCATGCTAAGAAAACTCTTCTTTTTCCTGAAAGAATAATCACAGTTGTATTACTCACTCAGGCAAAACAACATTTGGCATCTTAGGACATTTATTTAATTTTTTATTTTTATTTAGTTATTTTTCAAGTACATTTTTTGTCTATTTCTCCCATCCCAGCCCTCCCCCCGCCCTGTCTCCCCCCTCTCTCCCATTCCCTTCCCCCAGTCCTCATCCCTATGTCTTTCATACTTGTTCCTCAAAATCCCTCCCCATTTTTCCCCTTAAATTCCCTTCTCTCTCCCCTCTGGTCACTGCCCCCTTGTTCTCTATTTCAGTGTCTTTGTTTTTATTCTGTTTGCTTGTTTGTTTTATTGTTTAGCTTCCTGTCAAAGGTGGGATCATATGGTATTTGTCCTTCAATGCCTGGCCTATTTCACTCAGCATAATGCTTTCCAGTTCCATGTTGTTGCAAAGGGTAGTAGCTCCTTCCTCTCTGCTGCATAGAATTCCATTGTGTATATGTACCACATTTATTTAATTTCATTGTATAGGAAAATATAATATCATTTTTAAATTTGTGTCTGTCATTTTTTTCTTTTCTTTTAAATTATTTTATTGTTGTTCAATTATAGTTGTTTGTGTTTCCCCCATTTTTACATCACTATCTTTAGTATTCTTCCTAATAATGTAGATTTTAAACATTGTTGCATTTATATCTCAGCCTAACACAGGTATTTCTAAAATACCTAGGGAACTCACCTGGTCCCTGAATTCTTGTGACAATGACATGAGGCAATGTTGTGGCTGGACCAGGCCTTGCAGTTCTTATTATGATCCCATGCACTGCTCAACCAAAACCCTAAGAGAACCTGGTAAAAGCAAGTTTATTTCTCAGAGATTGGAGGGTACAGATGTTTCTAAGGTCCACTAATGAGGTCATAGCAGGGGAGAAAGCAGGGGAGTGAGAGGGAGAAAGGGAGGGGGAGAGGGGCAGAGACAGAACATTACTGTGGGTTCTGCATTTATTCAGATCTGAGGGCAGGATGGATAGAGTTTCAAAGCTTCACTCTTTATTGGTGAATTTGAAACTTAAGAGCAGGTGTCAGGATGTGAAAAGTGAACAGTGGGTCACTGCTGAGGTCAGTTATCTAAGTTCTCCAGGGCTTTCTGTAAGGGGCTCTTCACATGGGAGTGGGCCAGGGTGCTTAGCTAGCAGCTGTGTCAGAAAGCTGGCCACATGTTTCTTCAACATGGTTATGTTTGAAGTGGAAGACTTGGAAATCAAAAGTTTCATGTCAGGCACTTACTCTACAAACATGCCACTCTGTTTCGTAGCTGCTTTCCTGCTTTTATTGTCTTAATCAGCTCAGGGTACCAATGCCCACTGGAGGCACTGACAGATATTGACCATCACATATATACTTACAGTGAAGTCTACATGGACAGCAAGATTTGATTTATTAAGCTAATATGGCCTGAGTGTCAGAGATGACCTGAAGTGTGATGAGACAAAATTGTTAATCACCAATTTTATTACTGTAGAAGGTACTGCTATACTCATGGAAGTATGGAAGATTGATGCCCTTGTGTAAGGGGCTTTCTGCATTAGGGTAAGTTGTTGGTTAGTATATTTTTACCTCTTTAATGAATTCTATTTCTTTCTCTACTTGAAAATTCCAGTGCTGCCTACAATTATGACTACTCTATGAGTCTAAGCAAAACATTTCTTCTTTTCTAAATTTTGTCTTAACCACTAAAGGAACAATAAATGTAAAGTTTACAGATTATGGATTGTATGTCTCTCTCATTCTCAAGAATCCCTTCTTATAATTAAAAATGACTCACAAGACAGGCTGAATCCCTTTCTGGTCGCATGATTCAGGATCACCAGGTTTTCTACACAGATGTGCATGAGCTTGCAACTTCTTGGAGACCCCTAGAAGGCAACCTCTGTACCAATTAACTGTTTCACAGTACAATCTGTAATGAAACTACAGATAACTGTACTCACAGGTGACTGTATTTTGAATAATGAAATAATCACAAGGCTTCCCAAATATCAGAACATATGTAAAACATAAAAAACAGAATTATTATATTTGCCTTTAGTGCTGTTTGCTTTGATTATTGTATCAGCTATTGCTGCATAACAAGCATCCTAAATAGAATGGTTTATTATAATGCCTTTAGTATTGAGGGGGATTCTATGATGGAAGTTGTTCTGATCTCTGTTCATATCTCATAAGTCTGCATCATCTGTGAGTCTCTGCATTGCATGTTATGTCTCATCCTTGATGTTGTTTGAGGCTGTAGTGCAGCCCTATCTTGGTGAAATTTATGTCCATTTAGCTGTATATGTAGATTAAACATCTGTTTACAAAAAATGAGATTATCAAATGTAATCACTGTAATTTAATCCCACTATTTCTTTAACTTTTAAAATATATTTTTTATTCATTATGCCATTACAGTTGTTTTATTTACCCCCTTTCATTCCCCTCCCCCTTGAACACCCCTTCCCCCCATTCTACCTCTTTACTTCATGCCCAGGTGTCACAAGTTCTTTAGCTTCTACATTTCCCATACTATTCTTGCCCTCACCCTGTCTATTTTCTACCTACCATCTATGCTACTTATTCTCTGTACTTTTTCCCCCCTTCTCCTCCCACTCTTCTCTTGCTAACTCTCCATGTCATCTTCATTTCTGTCGCTCTGCTCCTGATCTAGCTGCCCACTTAGTTTGCTTTTGTTTTAGGTGTGGTTGTTAATAATTGTGAGTTTTCTGTCCTTTAACTGTTCATATTTTTTATTTTCTTTGTCTTAGATAAGTCCCTTTAACATTTCATATAATAAGGGCTTGGTGATGATGATCTCCTTGAACTTGACCTTATCTGAGTAGTGTTTTATCTGCCCTTCCATTCTTCAAAGCTTAGCTGGATAGAGCAATATTGGATGTAGGTCTTCAGATTTCATGACTTGGAATACTTCTTTCCAGCCCCTTCTTGCCTGTAAGGTCTCTTTTGAGAAATCAGCTGAAAGTCTGATGGGAAGTCCTTTGTAGGTGACTGTTCCTTTATCTCTTGCTGCTTCTAGAATACTCTCCATTTTAATCTGGGTTAACACAATTATGATATGCCTTGGTGTGTTTCTCCTTGGGTCCACCTTCTTTGAGACTCTTTGAGCTTCCTGGACTTCTTGGAAGTCTATTTCCTTTGCCAGATTTGGGACGTTCTCCTTTATTATTGTTCCAATAAGTTTTTGACTTCTTGTTCTTCTTCTTCTCCTTCTGGCACCCCTATGACTCACATATTGGAATGTTTAAAGACGTCCTGGAGGTTCCTAAACTTCTCCTAATTTTTTTGAATTCTTGTTTCTTAATTTTGTTCTGGTTGAATGTTTCTTTCGTCCTTCTGCTCCTAACAATTTGTTTGAGTCCTGTTTTCTTCTCCCCTTACCTGTTGTCTCCCTGTATATTTTTATTTATTTTACATATTGGACCTTCATAACTGCCTGGGTCTTTTTTTGTGCTTTTGAAGTACCCAATGAGTTCCTGGAGCATTCTGATAACTAGTGTTTTGAACTGTGCATCTGGTAGTTTGGCTATCTCTTCATTGTTTAGTTGTATTTTTTCTGGAGCTTTGATCTGTTCTTTCATTTGGGCCTTTTTTTTATTTTGTCATACTTGTCACATAGTAAGGGGTGGAGCCTTAGGTGTTCATCAGGGTGGGGAAATGTGGTCCCTGCGTTGTGACATTGTATGTAGGGGAGGGTTATGAGGGGTAACAATGCCACTTGCTCAGCTCTCTGCCAGTTTTCAGTCACTCCCCCTGCTATCAACCATCAAATTGGTCCCTTCTGGTGCTGATTCCCCAGTGTGTGGCCTTGTGTATGTTTTAGAACCCTGTGGGTCTCTCCAACAAACTCTCCTGTGAGGATGGCAGTTTCTCTCACTGCTGCCTCAAGCCCCACAGATGTTTTTATTCACAGGCTTGGAGGCTTTATTCCCATGTGCTGTAGCGCTGGGTTGCGCCATCTGTCTTGTTCCCTAGTTGTTCCTCCCAGTTTCTGCAAGTGAATATGGGACTGCCCAGTCTTCACACCCCTGCCTCACCCAGGTCCTCCAGGTGCCACCTTGCTGCAAGTCCCCTCTACCAGGCAGCCCATCTCTGCCCCTCCTACTAGTCTGGATGAATGTTTCTTCTTTAACTCCTTGGTTGTCGGACTTCATGTAGTTCAATTTTCTGTCAATTCTGGTGGGAGTTTTTTGTTTTTAAATTTGTTGTTGTCTTTCTGTTGGTTGTGCAAAGAGGCACAGAGTGTCTACCTACACCTCCATCACAGGGGACTTATTTTTATAGTCTAAGTCATACATTTAAAAACATTTTGAAAAATAAGGACAATAGAATACTTAGGGAGTTTTCTCTGAGGAACTATTTTCAGCCTCAAAAGGTCATCAACAGGATGACACCTTTTCAACCAGAAGAGCAGCACCAAGTATTATATGTCCTACATTTTTTCACACACATACATACTTATAATAAAATGTAATTTATAAATTAGCACAGTAAGAGGTGAACAACAATAACTAAAATTAAAATAAAACCTTTATAATGGAATACTGTAATAAGTTATGTGAATGGCTTTGGGCCATTGTTAAGTAAAGTAAGGGTGACTTGAATACAAGCACTGTGATAGCACAACAGTCAGTTTGATCACTGAGACTGCTAGTAAGTGACAAACCGGCAGGGAGTGCCTACAGCGTGGAGACACTGGACAAAGAGATGGTTCACGTCCTGGGCAGGATTGAGTGGGATGGCACAAGATCTAATCACACTAGTCAGAATGGAGCATGATTTAAACTCAGGAATTGTTTATTTGTGGAATTTGCTGTTTAATATCTTTGGGCCATGGTTGACCACAGGTAACAAAACCACGAATAGTGAAACTATTCACAAATAGTGAAACTGCAGAAAAGGGGACCATCACACTGAGGGTTTGTGGTCATCCACTAACGGAGATCCTTGGTTGTGTGAGTGTGTGGTTTTCTCCAGCCCCTTTGGATGTCACAGAGAATCAGAGTAATTGGCTTTTAAAAAATGCTTTACAAAACTGTACATATTTAACACATGTAATGTTATGAATTTGGACATAGGTAAGCATCTGTAATACCATCACCACTATCAAGGTCATCAACATATCAGTAGACATATCTGACACCTCCTAAATTTGCCTTGTGTTCCTTTGTTGGTGGTAAAATGTTAAAGATGAGATCTGCCCTCTCAACAAATTTTGCAGTGTAAGATACCATCGTGTTAACCACGCTGCACAGCAGATCTCTGGAACTTGTACAGAATCATAGATGAATCTGAGAAGCACAATATAGAGAATGACAGCTGAGATCCCACAGGTCTCAGGACAACTCCTAACCACACCATTCATTTGTTAATAAGGACATATGTTAAACCATTTTATTTTATAATGGCTTGTTATGTGGCATTGGCTAGCCGATATAGTAATCCATGTAAACAGAACTGAGGGCAATTACAATCTGCTACTTTTTATTTTTAAAAGACTTTATTTATTTATGTTTTAGAGATAGTGAAAGGGAAAGAGAAAGGGAAACACTGATGTGGGAAAGAAACATTAATTGGTCGCCCTTCATATGTGCCCTGACCAGGGACCAAACCTGTAACCCAGGCATGTGCCCTGACTGGGAATTGAACTAGCATCACTTGGCTTTGCAGGATGGTGCTCAACCACTGAGACACATCAGTTAGGGTGTCTGCCGCTTCTTATTTTTGGCACTTATTTTGATATTTTAACATCATTTCAGATGAGTCTGTTGTGTAAGTTAATTTCAGATAACTCAAATAAAAGTGACTACAGTGAGGTTCCTTTCTAGGTACCCAGCAGACCTTGCAAGGACATGCATGCTTGTAAATTGAAACTTGCAACACTGACTATGAATAGACAGTAATTTAAGTTTTTTTATGATTCATGTCTGATCATAAAAACTGAGGAAATTTTTTTGTTTACAATGAATGATATACCCCTTTGGTGTTTATGATGAATTTAGAAAAAGATCAGATATTTTATTTAGGGCATTGGAAAAGTCATATTTGTAGTATCACTGAAACTGTTTTTTAATTTTAATTTATAAAAGATCTTATTTATTTAATTTCTACAGGGAAGGGAAAGGGAGGGAGAAAGAGTGGGAGAGAAATATTGATGGGTTGCCTCTTGCATTCCTCCTACTGGGAACCTGTCAAGCAACACAGACATGTGCCCTGACCAGAAAATGAACTGATAACCTTTCAGTTCACAGGCCAGCACTCAAGCCACACCAGCCAGGGTATCATCAATTAAGATTTTGAAGCAGAGACAATAAGATAATTCCATGAGAAAGCATGATGTCTGCTAACCAACCCTTTACAGCAATGACATCACCCACATCAACACTGATATTTATACCTCAGTAAGTAGAGGCACAGCGTGAAAAGAAATTTAATGTATAGTAATGTGAAGTATAATTTAACATTTGTTTTGTCTGAATCAACGTGTTTGCTAAATCTGTTTATTCAAATTTCTGTTTCTATGTAAATACCAGTAGGAGACACACTTTGACAAGCAGGTTTTTCTAGTGACTATGATAGGCAGTGAAGACATACAGCTGAATAAGACAACAGCACTCAAACAATGAAAATAAAACCCAATGTGTTATAAACCACACTAGTACGTCAAAGTTCATGTTAGCAAGAATAGCAGTTAAAGTGTTGATAACAAAAGGAATGACAGACACAAAAGTAAAAACTGTGGTCTCAGATTATCCTCATTTGAAAATTATAGAAATGGCCTAGTTGCCAAGCTTAGCTTTTTCCACTGGAGTAGTAAAACTTATGGCTATTTTATTAGTAAAACTAAGGAATTATTACATGGGTGATATTTTTAATTCTAAAAGAAATTACTCTTAAGCAATCCAAGCAGTTTCATGAGATAAAGGAAAATTTCCAAAAATTTCATATCCAAGATTGGGAGTAAATTTGGAAAAACAGGAAGAAAACAATTGATATCAGGGAAAACTATCAGATACCAAAAGAAGAAATTAAAGAAAGGAGTTAATTAAATTGAGAAATTGAATAAAACTTCCAATAAATAAATAAAAGAAGCAATTTGTGTTTCCACAACCTGATTAAAGAACTGCAAATTCTGACTGCCAGGCTTTAAGTCCTATAATAATGGGGATTTCATCAGCCCAAGGAAAATATTCCCTTGCTTACTCATCATGCCAAAGAATCTTTTCAGAGCCCCCTTTATGTCTTTGTTCCTGAGGCTGTAGATAAATGGGTTCAACATGGGTGTGACTACAGTGTACATCACTGAGGCTGCTGCACTTGACTGTGAGCTGTGGGTACCAGCGGAGCTGAGATACACACTTAGGCTTGTACCATAAAATAAGGAGACAACCAAGAGGTGAGATGCACAGGTAGAAAATGCTTTAAACTTCCCCTGAGCTGATGGAATTGCTCCTATGGAGGACACTATCTTAGAGTAAGAGTAAAGGATCCCAGCCAGGGGACCACCACCTAGTACCACAGTTGCAAAATAAATCACAGTGTTATTAAGAAATGTGTCAGAACAGGCAAGTTGGGTCACCTGATGGAGGTCACAGAAGAAGTGGGGAATTTCCAAAGCTGTACAGAAGGACAGTCTCAAAACCATCAAGCATTGTAGCAAGGACCCAAGAACACTCAAGATCCAGGACACTAGAACCAGCAGTCCACAGAAATGGGGGTTCATGATGACCATGTAATGCAGGGGGTGACAAATGGCCACAAAGCGGTCATAGGCCATCACAGTCAGGAGGAAATCATCTAACCCTGCAAAGAGTAGAAAAAAATACATCTGGGTGATGCAGCCTGCATAGGTGATGGCTTTGCTCTGTGTCTGGATGTTCAGCAGCATCTTTGGGATTGTGGTGGAGGTGAAACCGAAATCTACCAAGGACAGGTTGGAGATGAAGAAATACATGGGGGTGTGGAGGTGGGAGTCTGAGATGACGGCCAGGATGATGAGCAGGTTTCCCAACACAGTGGTCCAGTACATGGAAAGGAACAGCCCAAATAATATGGGCTGCAGTTCTGGTTCCTCCGATAGTCCCAGGAGTAGGAATTCTGACTGTCTTGTAAGGTTCCCTGCTGCCATGAGGTGGTGCTGACTTTCAAGAAGGAGAAAGAGAACCAGTGTTATTTTTATACACACCTGCATTATTCACACACCTCTAATGCTGCAGTTTATGTTTTTTTCTAAAGAAATTAATTTCATATTTTTGGGAAAGATCTATTGTGCTCTAGGAGTTTTCTGTGTCATCTCAGAGTAGAAATTTTTGTTCCAGTCTGTTTTTCTCCTAAGGTGTCTGGTATACTACAGTTTTAATTAGAAATATTTCATGTATTTCAGGAATACAAATTGAGTGCTGACCATGTTTTCGGCACTGTCTGGACTGTGAGTGGAGGTGCTGAAGAATGCAGGTCCCTACACATCAATACTGGGGAAAGAATATGGAAGCAAATGGTGGAAAGAAATTTAACGTTACAGATGGTAACAGATCCAATGGAGAAAGTGAAAGCAGGTCTAAAGGAGAAAGTTACCAGGCTATTGTATTTTCCATGGGTTTTTAGGCAAGACCTGCCAACAAGGTGACATTTGAGCCCATAACTCAATGGGGGAAGAAAGGGAGATCAGGCTTATGTGGGCAAGTGTGTTCCCAGCAGAGGGAATGGCCAGTACTAAGGCCCTAGGGAGAAGTTGCAGGGGTTTAGTGATTTATTCAAAGTTGATATCAGAGTATGCGGTGGACCTTAGTTATAATTTTTTCAGGTTACTTCTAGTCAGTGGTTCTTAACCAGAAATGGTTTTGCTCCCATGGTATCTGGCAATGCCTGAAAGGATACTGCTAAACACCTACAATTCACAAGAAAGCACCTTCCCCCTGACCGCACCCCCCAATTATTTTCCAGCCTCCAAAGTCAACAGTGAGAAGTTGAGAAAACCTGTTCTATAGAATCACTTCAATCAACTTCAATATGCCTATGAACCAACAGGGATCCTACCAGAAATGCAGAATCTGACTGAGCAGGTCCTATTGTGCTCAGAGACTCTGCCTTTCTGTCAACCTCCCAGGTAGTGTTGATGATGCAGGTCCTGGTCTGTGGACTGCACTCTGTGTAGCACGGCTGTGGTTCTGTGTTAGGGTCAGGTATAGTGCGTTAGGTCTCATGACCCAAGTAGTGTTTTTACCCGTAGTTTTGAAGGAGTAGCGTATAAACTCCCTCCAGACACTATAAATTCTGAATCTCTGAGACAAAATTTCAGAGCACTTCTGAAAATGACTTTGTAGTGGGTAGAATAAAGGCCTCCAAAGATGTTCAGATCCTAATCCCCAGTACCTTGGAATAAAATTTGTTTTTAAAGCAAGGGGGAAGAGGTCAGCAGATGGAACAGGGCTGTTAATCAGCTGACTTTTAAAAAAAAGTTTTATTTATTTAGTTTCAGAGGGGAAGGGAGAGAGAAAGAGAGGAAGAGAAACATCAGTGTGTGGTTACTTTTCCTGCACTTCCTACTGGGGACCGTCTTGCAACCAGGACTTGTGCCCTGATTGGGAATTGAACCAGTGACCCTTTGTCTCACAGGCTGGCACTCAATCCACTGAACCATACCAGCCAGGGCTAATCAGCTGAATTTAAAGTAGGAGATGACCAGGATCATATAGGGGCACTAAGGTCAGCACAGTGCTCCCCTAGAAGCAGAGAGGGAGACCAGGAGAAAACTCGACACTGATGGCTTCCATGAAGGAGGAAGGCCCCAGAGCCAAGGAATGCAGGTGGTCAGAATACAAAGTGGAGATAAGGAGAAAACAGATTCTCCTCAGAGTCTCTAGGAGGAATTCAGTCCTGCAGGCACCTTGAGATTAGCCAGCGAGCCATTCCAGGCTTCTGATATCTGGACTTGTTCTAGCACATAATTGTTTCTTTTAAACAGCTCCTGTGGGCATATTTTACAGCAGCAATAGAATCTAACAATAAACTGTCCTGATGGAACTGAGTTTCAGCTTCTCAATTCATTCATCAGTTTGCTTAGGTAAGGGCATTTTATGTTGAAAACCCACATGAAATAGAAAAGATATTTTAAATTGATTTTCATGTTAGCCACCCCAAGAGCTGGTGCAAGGAAGTCCTCATTGCATAAATGTAAACATGGAGAATTATGGTGGCTTTGTGTTAGGAAGATTTAAAGTACAAAGTGTGACCTTAAATAATTCATCACTTAATTGTAAAAAATTTGTTTCTCAGCACCATGTGCTCATTGCCTAGAAGTTGGTCAGTCCTCAATTTATATTCCTCAAGTGTATGACAGAATTTCTCAATTACAAAATAGAATAATGTCGACTTGGGGAAAAGACTGAGTGTGGGATAGAAATTCTTATTAACTATTCCAACAGAGAAAGTAACTGAGTAATAAACTCTAAAATATATGCAGCCTCACCAGATATGAAATCATTGAAATGAAATAATTTAGTGTTCCTTTTTAGACTTATTAAATATTTCTTATGTGAATAAGCAGCATGAGAGAAGATACTACAATGTCTGTCTCACTAACTGCTGCTGCCAGGTGCTGTCTACCTCTACTGGTTGAATCTTTTCAATGAACACACAACACGCTCAAATGCACTGTGTCCTAGATATTTATTACAAACACTCACTTCACTGCACTGCTCTCCACCCCTAATACTTTATTACTTCTCCCTGAATAAGACCACTCCTCAAGAATGTTTTCATTTCACCACAACAATTTTGTACATCTCACTCATTCTAAAGTGCCTTCCAACTGGACTTCCATTCACATCACTTAATTGTCAAACATGGTCCCTCTGTTGCAGACTCAAACAGCATTGTTAATGTATTCAATAAATTATTATAAATCGATTACTTGACCAAGAATACAGACATGGTAATCTCTGGTCTTGGGGCTCAGCTGATTAGGTTTGCAGTGCCTCAGGTAAAAGTTCTCAGGTTCCAGCTTCTCTGACCCTTTCCTGATGTACCTACCAGCCTCTCAGACTGCCCTGGATGGGTTTTCTGAAAGGAAGGACTCTGCGTGCCAGTCAGAATTGCTCCTTGGATGGTGGATGATGGAGACTGAAGTTTTGTCTCACTGAAGGCAGCAGGAAGGAAAGAAGCATCAGCTCCTGAACCAGACTTAGGAATTGCAGTGACAACCATGTCCTGTACACCAATGTTGCAAAAGCTTGGGGACTGCACAGGGGAGAGATTTGCAGCTCTCTCTATATCTGCATGTCAGGCACATTTCCCTTGTGTTATTCCATCCTCTGAGCATGTGGTTTCCCTCTGGGCCTCTGGAATAAACACAAAGAATTTTTTTCTAATGATTTTTTGATCTCAAGAAACCAGGTTGGAAGTCAATTGAACTTAGTTTTTATGACTCTTTGTCTTGGATGTCACCTGCTTCCCAGAGGTCTAACTCCTATTGCCTTATCCCAACCCTGACTTAGCATTTCCTCCAATGTCTGAGACTAAGGAACCCATCAGAAACAGGTCTTGTTGACCCTTACCGCACTGATTTGTGGTGGGGACACAGCCCTGATGTCTGCAGAGCATTACTATCCCCCTTCAATGACCAGGGAGCTGGGTTTCTTTGACAGGCAATCCTGACCACCACACTCTTTTTCACAGTCTGACACATTTGTCGAAATAATTAGGGATTTTGTACATATTTCATAAATTAAGAGCTGTCATTAAGTACATATTACAAGATATCTATTAATTATAAGAGATATGTTTCAATAGTTTAATGCCATGTTAACTGAACTTAGTAACTTCCAGACTTCATCTGATTTAATTTTTTGAAAAGTCCATTCTATAAGGTATTACTATTATGAACTTCATTCTCATTTTGGCCTTTAAGGGGTTTATAGTTTGGTCAAAGTTATGAACTAAGTGAGAGATGGGTCTTGTCAGGTTGCTTCCAGTTTTCAAACTCTAGGTCAGTAGTTTGGTTTTGCCCCTAGAGATATTTGGCAATTGTTAGAGGGAGGCTACTCAGCATCTACAATATCCAAAAGAAATAATTATTCCAGCCCTATTGTCAACATGAGAAGGGGACAAAGCCTATTGTAGATCACCACTCCTCCAACTTCAAGGTGTGTGTAAGTCCCTCAGGCTTATAGTTCAAATGCAGGTCATGATGGGCCCAGAGGTCCTTTGAATCAAATAAGTTCCCAGGCAGTGACAGTGGTGCAGGTGCCGGTCTGCAGACCATACTTCATAGTAAGGTTGAATGTGTATTAGAGTCAGGTATAAGTAGTTTTAGGTCTTCAGAACCAAAAACTCATTTTGCATGTAATTTTGAATGTAGAATGCATATTCACTCATTCTGAAGTTGATATAAATTCATTGTTCAATTATTTTATATAAGTATTCATTAATGACATCATATAATATACTTCTGAAAAATACCTCATTTGATTCATTTAAATAAGGGCCCTTGTGTGACATCATGGAGTATATTATTGAACAACATTTTATATAGTAGGCAGAAGAGCCTCCAAAGAAATCCACATCATGATCCCCCGAAACTTGTAATATGTAACTTTTCATTGCAAGGAAGAACTAAAGTAGCACATGGAATAGTTTGGCTAATTGACTAATTTTAACATAAGATATGAAGATTGGTGTGCTTGAAGTTATTCCAGAGGCTCCTTGTGCTATCCTCATTTTTTTAGATTCTTTTTTCTCCTTGGTGTTCTGATTGGATATTTTTTGTTCCTTATATTTCAAGTCACAGATCTGATTCTTGACTTCACCAACATTAATGTTGATTTCTGTCAATCATCCTTTATTGCAGTTAGTGATTCTTCATTTCTGACTGCATCTTTTTTATGCTGTTGAGGTCCTAAGTCTATTGATCATCCTTATACCCAGTGTTCTCAACTCTGCATCTAGTAGATTGTTTGTATCCACTTTGTTGAGTTATTTTTCTGGAGTTTTGTTCTGTTCTTTCATCTAGGCCTTGTTTCTTTGCTTTGTACCAAGAAATGCAAGGCACTCATTTCGCAGATATAAAAAAACCATTTAAAAATTTATACAAAACCATAAATGACCCCGAACAACTGCAGCAAGTTTGAGAAATAAGAACAAAGGGTAAGGGATCACAATACCTGACATCAAAATATTACAAGGCCATGGTAATCAGAACAGTCTGGTACTGGCATTAGAAAAGACACAAAAGTCAATGGAACAGCGTAGAGATATGAGAAAGAAACCAGTATCTCTATGGTCAATTAATATTTTATGAAGAGAGCAGAAGCATTAAATGGCATAAAAATTGCTGATGTTTTCTTTAGCTGTGCAGAAGCTTTTTAATTTGATATGGTCCCATTTGTTTATTTTTCCTTTTATTCCTTGCTCTGGGGAAATATTGGTGAAAATATAGCCGCAAGGAATACCTGAAATTTTCCTCCCTATATTCTCCTTTAGGACTGTTATGGTGTCACAACTTTTTGAAAAACACTTTATTATTATTTATGTTAAAGACAGGAAGGACAGGAGAAAAAGAGGGAGATAAACATGAATGTGTGGTTGCCTTCCACACATCCCCACTGGGGACCTGTCCTGCAACACAGGCATGTTCCCTCACTGGGAATTGAACCAGCAACCCCTTGGTTCACAGTCTGGTGCCTACTCCACTGAGCCACACCAGCCAGGGCTGTGGTGTTAAAACATATTTAAGTATTTTATTTATTTTGAGTTTATTTTTGTGTACGGTGTTAGTTGGCGGTTGCATTTCATTTGTTTGCATGTAGCTGTGCAGATCTCCCAACACCACTTGTTGAAGAAACTGTTTTTACTCCATTTTATGATCTTGCCATCTTTGTGGAATATTAATTGACCATAGAGACTTGGGTTCCTTTCTGGGTTCTCTATTCTGTTTCATTGCTGTATGGGTCTCTTCTTTTGCCAGTACCAGACTGTGATAGGTATTCTGGCCCTGCAGCTGAAGAGACAATAAACCTGGAAATTAGGTGTAAACATAGTAGCATGTTTTGTGGCATAAGTACCTGACTGAGGTTTTGTTTGAAAGCCGTTCATCTCAGGTCATCACAGTGCCAGATGCATGATACAGCTGCTGCATAAGCACTGGTGTTGTGTTAAACCCCATCCCCCGAGTTTGCTTTTCATTTTGAATTTAATGTATTTATTTATTTTGTTTTGGAACTTGAAAGATATGCACTTTCATTTTTAATTAGGAGCACTTTCAATAAGATAAAAGGGAGTAAGTTAGACCATGAATCTATCCAAGGACAAAGTTTATTTGGAATTACACCCAGGAATATATACAGAAGTTTTGTAATTTTTATACAAGAATTAACATGTGATAAACTTCCCCTTTTAAAAAATGCTGAGTAACCTAAATAACTGACCACATGGATGCTGCTGCTTTTTCTTTTTTTAAAATATTTTCATGTACTTTTTTTTTTAAATTAAATTTTATTTAGTTACTTTTCAAGTACATTTTTTTTATCTATTTCTCCCATCCCACCCCACCCCCCTGCCCGGTCTCCCCCCTCCCTCCCATTCCCCCCCCCAGTCCTCATCTCTGTGTCTTTCATACTTGTTCCTCAAAATCCCTCCCCATTTTTCCCCTTAAATTCCCTTCTCTCTCCCCTCTGGTCGCTGCCCACTTGTTCTCTATTTCAGTGTCTTTGTTTTTATTCTGTTTGCTTGTTTGTTTTATTCTTTAGCTTCCTGTCAAAGGTGAGATCATATGGTATTTGTCCTTCAATGCTTTTTCTTTCCTAACCCTAATTTCCACTCTTATGTTTTGAATTTGCCAATAAAGAGAGACTTTGCAAAACCCTACTCATCCTGCTCTTGGAACCCAATATAGGTAGAGCCCTTAAGTACAAGTCCATTCTCTCTCTGTCCCTCTCTCTCTCTTTCTCTCTCTCTCTCTCTATCTCTTTCACACACAGAGATACACACACATGCAAACACATCCCCCCATCCTGTGCAGTTTTCAAATGTGCTTGACTTGTGTATAGTAAATGTTATGTTTTCATAGTTTTCATGATGGTGCTTGGAATTACAATAAGAACCATAAGGGCTCGTCCATTCACAACAATGAGTGTGGTCCGAGCAACTAGTAGAAGAGCCCAAGGCCAGTGCTCAGGCCTTCCTATCCTACTGTGTCACTGTGAACAGGCCGAGACTTACAGGGCACAATGCTGAAGTCTACATCCTCAGGAAGAGCCACTAAGGTACTAATGCACAAAGAATGAGGGACATATGGTAAAAATGGAGGTTTCAGATTTTTATGGAATGAAATTATCTAAAGGACTTAGTAGCCAAGTGAAGTTTTTTCACACGAGTCATACCACTTATTACTATTCTATCTACAAAAAAAGAAGTAACTACTTACAATGATATTCATGGTCTGGCACCACTAACACCCCTTTTTTCTTACAAAATCATAAGCATATAGTTTTGTAACAAACCACTATCACACTCAAACACACCATATGACATTTTAGGTGAAATGTTGAAATTGCTGTCCATCTCGTGGGAGGCATTCACATACCCTACCAACCACACTCAAGCAAGCCTTACTTCTCCCAGCCCTGCATGTCATGAGAAGAAATTATTCTAAAGATGTCATTGTTGCCACAGAAGTAAAGAAACACTTCTGAATATATCTGATCAGGGTTGGAAAAAACATTTTGATTTTTGGAAAATGGACAAAGGGAAAACTGTATACATAACAAAGTAAAAAGCTTAATAAAATGGTGGGTTAAATCATACAAAGAAGTTGAAAAAAAAAACACAAAGAAAATTCCAGAACAGAAATAAAAGGAGCCAGTTCAAAACCCAAAATCTGACTAAAGATTCACAATTTAAGGTTTTGAGATTTGGGGCCAAGAAGACAAGGATACTTTTTTTTGGCCTCGGAATGATTGTCCCTTTTGTCTTGGAACGATTGTCCCTTTGTCTTGGAACTACCAAGACAAAGAATCTTTTCAGAGCCCCCTTTATATCTTTGTTCCTGAGGCTGTAGGTGAATGGGTTCAGCATGGGTGTGACCACGCTATACATCAGTGGGGCTGTTGCATTTGACTGTGAGCTGTGGGTACCAGCAGAGCTGAGATACACTCCTAGGCTGGTACCATAAAATAAGGAGACAACTGAGAGGTGCGATGTACAGGTGGAAAATGCTTTATACTTCCCCTGAGCTGATGGGATTGCTCGTATGGAGGACACTATCTTAGAGGAAGAGTAAAGGTTCCCCACCAGGGGACCACAACCTAGTAGCACAGTTACATAACACATCACAATGTTACTTAAAACATTGTCAGAACATGCAAGTTGGGTCATCTGATTGAAATTACAGAAAAAATTCGGTATTTCCAAGTCTGGACAGAAGGACAATTGCAACACCATCAAGCACTGTAGCAAGGATTCTAGAACACTCAAGGTCCAGGACACCAGAACCAGAAGTCCACAGAGTTGTGGATTCATGATGACAATGCACTGCAGAGGGTGACAGTTGGCCACCAACTGATCATAGGCCATCACAGTCAGGAGGAAGTTGTCCAGCAATGCAAAGAGTAGGGAAAAATATATCTGAGTGGGGCATCCTGCATAGGTGATGGTTTTGCTCTTTATCTGGATTTTCATCACCATCTTTGGGAGAGTGGTGGAGGTGAAACAGATGTCAGCCAAGGACAGGTTAGAGAGGAAGAAGTACATGGGGGTGTGAAAGTAGGGGTCTGAGCTGACGGCCAGGATCATGAGCAGGTTTCCCAATACAGTGATCAGGTGCATGGAGAGGAACAGCCCAAATTGGACAGGCTGCAGTTCTGTTTTTTCTGATAGTCCCAGAAGAAGAAATTCTGAAATTTGGGTATTATTGCCTCATACCATTGGTGGAGGTGGCTTTAGGGAAAAAAAAGTCATGATTAGTTTTTATGCAAATGAAAATTTTACTAGCATAGTTCAATTACTACAACTGTATTTTGCAGCAAAATAATATCTATTTTTTGTGTGTATCATGTTATTTATGGCATCCCCTTCCATGACATCTCTGATTAGGAATTTGTCCTCTTCAGTCCCTTTGCCCAAGGTTGTCATGGTTACACAGTTTTAATGAGAAGAACTTTTATGCACTTGAGGAATATTTATTGATATCCCAAACTTTAGGGTAAAAGTTTAGGATGGTGAGTGACAAAATCCTTAGAATATAATGATAGTGAAGCAATATATAATATGTATCTATATCATACATGATGTTAGATGGTGTCAGGTGAAGAAAAAGAAAGTAGGTATAAAAGGGAGTGGATGGCTTTTAAAAAAAAAAAACTGGCCTCCCAAGGAAGCCCTGCAAACAGGATGACACCCAAGTAGGGACTTCCAGGAAGACAGAGTGTGAGACACGAGGAAATTGGGGGTTGTGTGGGGAAAAGTCAGTGCAAAGGCCCAGAGATGACGCTTGTTTCAGAGATTCAGGACTCAGAAAGGATGCAGCAGGGGGAGTAGAAGGAGCAAGGGCAAAGAGAGGAGAAATGCTGTCAGAGAATAAGGGGGAGTGAGGTGGCCTCCCTGCTGCTGCCGAAACTCAGAAATAGGAAGAATCCTTTGCTCACATGCAGTTTCCCGCATTTTATTAAAGTTGTTTAAACAAATCTTGTAAATAGTTAAAGATCCTCCTTTTATTTTCATGGGTTGTTTAATATTCTGGCTTCTGTTTGTTAAAGGACACATTTTGGAGTATATGGGCTCAGGTCAATCTGCCCTACAACACACACACACACACACACACACACACACACAGTGACTACTTCCTGGGGCCTTGTTATCACCAAGCTGTTCTCACCCTGTCACAGTAACTGGAAAAGGAAGGATGCAAGTCATGATGTCAACATCAGACTATTTTTACTCTCATCAACAGAGAAAATAGTATACACGGTTTTTTATCCACTCATTTATGGATGGACATATAGGCTGTTTTTAGAACCTGCCTATTTTAATCATGCTGCTATGAACATTGGGGTGCATAGGTTCTTTTGCACTGGTGTTTCAGGATTCTTAAGGAAGACAATGGTGGGGGTAGGATTGAAGGTGGGAGGTTGGGGTGGCTAGGGCTGGGGAGAATAATGAGGGGGAGAAAAGGGGCAAATGTATTTGAACAACAATAAAAAAAACAGTATCCAAATTATAACTGTTAAACCTCAAATAGATAAGTAATCATGGGACTCTACTTTCATACGTCCAGTTTGTGTCCTTTTTTAAAGAAAATTTAAAAATTGGTTAAAAACAGGAAAATGTGCATGTGAAGGGGACAGATCTAATTGTTCAGGTGGTACTTGATGGCTGAGATGAGGCAAAACTCCCTGATTCATTCTGGCAGCATTCCAACCCTAGCTCTATCCCCTTCATGCCCAGAATAACTGATGAAATAGTAAAGACCAATTTGTGAAAGAGAAAGGAGTGATATTTCACATTGTCGAGATGCCATACACATCAAACATCCTACTAAAATAAAGCAAATTAAACAAACACAATCAGTATCAGCAAACACATTGACAATAGTGGAGCTTCTTAAAGATGAAATGGAGACCAGTTTCTAAATGATAATATACATCAGGCTTTTGGATTACATGGCCAATTTCAACTCATCTACCACGAATCAGCTATTTGAACTCCTAGGATATCTGAACGATTTTATTTTTTATTTGATTGTATTTTTTGGCATAGCCTACATAGTTTTTCCTATGGTCCCTTTTTTAAAAAATGAGGTATCATTGCTTTATGACATTAACTTTTCAGATGCACAACATAAAAATTGTTCATGATCTCACCTGATAGCGGGCATTGCTGCATTTGTCTGCCTACTGTGAAAAGATAATAAATACACTATATGAAAGGAGCTGGGTTTAGTCCCTTCCTGTTGGTAAGTAAGTAGTGACCACTGGGATGAGATGAAGCTGTTTATTTCCTTCTGCCTCTCAAATGTCTCAACTATTTTCAAACATGTCGGATCCCAATTCCACAGCTACATTTTTGGTTCCTTTTTGTCTCTCCCATCTACCAGACTGGCTCCCCTCTAGCCAAATGCTTACATGGACTCAGAGAGAATTTTCTATGTTTCAAAGTGGACCATGGAACTCTGAATTAAATGCCTCCCCTAGTGACTGCTTAGTGGAGACAGAGGCCAAAATTCTGTAGCTTCAAACATGAGGCTCAAGTCTTTGTGACCTTTCTGCCAGTTTCCCTTCATACTGCCCTGTCCTCACCCACACTGATCTCCTAAACATTGGGCTTGTCTCTCTGCTGCACCTGACACCACAGCCTCAGGCCCAGGGCCTTGATGCACTCACTCATCCTCCTCTGCTTGGAGTCTCCCCACTGGTCTCTTTGGAACTGTTCACTCCCTCTCCATCCTCCAAACTCCATCTCCCCTTTCAGAGAGACTGGATTCTTTCTGAGCCTTTTCTTTTACCTAATATTAGCGCAGGAAAAGGACACTTTCCACACCCCTAACTGAGGTGTTAGAGCACCACTGGTGTGATTTTTATTTATTTTCATGTCTTTCTTAGTTGCTATAGAGTGAGTGCCTGAAGCATGAAGCATGTTATTCAAATTCCTCCTCCCCCACCAGACTTAGTGGATGTAGCTGAATAAATATGTATCCTGTGATGGAATGAATGAAAGAACGTGCTCTGTATCAACCTAAGTGAGGAGGACATGCTGGAGGAATATTTCTCCATATTCTGAAATCAGCATAAACTAAGGTGTCAGACTATGGTTCATGAGAATGAAATACAATGAATCAAGAGGACACAAAAGAAAATATTAGAGTGTGTCACTCATAGTGAGGGTACATACATAATCATTTCATGGTTCCCTTCGTACTTGCATGTCTGTGTATGAGTGTGTGTTTCTACACCTGTGTGCAAAAATGCTGGATAACAGTGTAAAAGGCATATCTTAGTTTGGAACAAATCAAAAGAATCTGGAATTCAATGCAATAAATGCAAGAACAGTTTAAAAGGCCAGGTCCTGTTAATGAGGGAAAGCAATAAGAGTGAAGATCCCAGCAGAGAGCTAGGTGCAGAAAGAAGAGTCAGCCAGTGTGGGTGCTGAAATCACCTCAGACTTAAGGGACCATACACTGACCAGATCATTACTGCTCCACTGACCTCTGGTTTAATTGTCATTCCTGCACTTCTTTCATGGTTATTACATCACCCTTATGTTCATATGGCCCAGCAGTGGATGAGGCTGGCACTTCTCTCATTATCTTTGTGACATCATTTCTTTGCTCTTCTTGGCTTTGAAATTCTATGCCAAGTATCGACATTTTTAAGAAAAGTACTCTAATTTAATATGTGAAATGAATGTATATATTACATATTTATTAGTATACCTACCACGCAGATAGATATGGTAATCTCATAGCTCTGTGCTAGCCTAATTAATTTCTCAGCTTACCGCTGGTAGAAATTCTAGGATCCATTTTTTTTGGATCTTCTCCACCACCATCTCCTGCACTCTGAGACTCAAGTCGACAGTGTCTCTGAAAGGAAGGGGTTCTTGTAGAAGTCTGAATCCCCTCTTCTGGATGGCTAATGCTGAAGACTGAAGCTCAGAAGTCAAACATTGGTCTCTGGACAGGAGTCAGGTCTCCTCAACAAAGAAGTATGTTCTGTCTGTCTGAAAATGCCCATGTTGAGAGTTTACTGCAGAGGAGATATTTACCTCTGCCTTCATCTGCTCATTATATACTGTCCCCCTGTTACTCCCTCCTCTGAGTACCTCATTTCCCTTTGGGACACTTGTCTGGACTGCATGGAAATTTGCCCACTGGTTCTCTTTTTCTAAGGGATTAGATTTGAAGTCAAGGGAATTCTATCACCTCCCAGCCCCTTACCCAACTTTGAGTTAAAGTTTCTCAAACTCTAAGATTGAGAATACTGCCCTTACTAGGAACTTTGGGACTTCAATTCATGGACTTGTGGTGGGGCCCAGCTTGTGATACCTCCAAGGCAATTGCTCTTTCTCTCCAACAATTGCTATTGTTTCTCCAGACAACTGTGTAAATTTGATGTAGAGCTTTGGGTACTACAATCCTTGGCTTCATTTGCCAAATCAACGAGAAATTTCATGCCAAGATTAGAAGGGCTGTCATTTATTCCCTCAATAGAAAGCCTTTGTTAACTATTAGATGTATTTATATAATTTTATGCTATATACGCTTAATTTAGTGACTATTGTTAGCATTGCTTAACTTAATTTCTACAAACATTTTTTCTGTGAGATGGAATAATTATAAACTCCATTCCCCATTGCTGAAATGGGGAATTTTTCAGTCAAGAAATTAATTTCACAGCCCTGGCTGGCATAGCTCATTGGATTGAGCATGGGCCTGCAAATCAATAGATCGTGGTTCCATTCCCAGTCAGGTCACATGCCTGGGTGGCAGGCCAGTTCCCAGCAGGGGACGCACAAGAGGCAACCATACATTGACATTTCTCTCCCTCTGTCCTTCCCTTCCCCTCTAAAGATAAATAAATGAAATCTTTTTTTTAAGTCTTCAAAATAAAAATAGGTTTAAAAAAAGCTATAAGCCTATAGAACACAATATTTAAAACACCCTCTTGTTCTCACTCCCACAGAAAAGATATCAGAGGCCCTAAGGGATCATTTCTTTATGTTGTTAATAGCTCCCTTTCATCACTCTTCTTTCTACCTAAACTTCCGTTTTGTACAGTTTCTTACATTCCCTCTTAGTTGGTAGATGAGATGCTGGCTGATTGATGAATAACTTAATAAAGCTGAGTAGATCTTCAAATTTGCTAGGTTGAATTTTTTAATATACTCAAAAGAATCTGCATGTTCAATGCAATCTCTATTAAAATTCCAGTGCCATTTTTCATGGAAATAGAACAAACAAACCTTAAATTTGTTTGTGAGCACAAAAGACCCTGAATAGCCAAAGCAATCTTGAGAAAGCAAAACAAAGCTAGAGGCATCATACTCACAAATTTCAAATTATATTATAAAGCTATAGTAATTAAAGCAGTATTGTACTGGCATAAAAACAGACTCAGAGATCAATGACACAGAATAGAAAGCCTAGAAATAAAACCACACAATAAGGTCATTAATTTTGGAGAAAGGAGCCAACAATATACAAAAGGGAAAAGGATAGCATCTCCAATAAATTATAATAAGAAAATTAGACAGATACATGATAAAAATGAATCCTGGTCACTAATGTAGGGGTTCAGAATAAATAACCACTAATGTTGATGTGGATAATTTTTTTAAAGATTTTATTTATTTATCTTTAGAGGGGAAGGAAAGAAGAGAGGCGGAGCTGAAGGCAATGGACACCCTAGAAGCCAAATAGAAACTTTTACATCTCCCTTAAAATTAAAAAAAAATTTTCTCTTAAAAATATTTTATTATTTTATTACAGATTTCCCATGCCCCCTTTATGCCCCTCCACCCTTCAACACCCTTCCCAGAACTATTCTTTCACCTTAATTCATGTCTATGGGTCATACATATAAGTTCTTTGGTTTCTCCATTTCCTATACTCTTCTTAACCACCCCCTGTTTATTTTCTACCTACAATTTATGCTTCTTATTTCCTATACCTTTTCCCCCATTCTTCCCCTCCATCTCCCCACTGATAACCCTCCATGTAATCTCCATTTTTGTGATTCTGCTCCTGTTCTAGTTGTTTGCTTAGCTCATTTTTGTTTTCATTTTTTAGGTTTGTTGTTGGTAGGTGTGAGTTTGTTGTCATTTTACTGTGTGTATTTTTGATCATCTTATTTTTCTTAGATAAGTCCCTTTAACATTTCATATAATAAGAGCTTGGTGATGATGAACTCCTTGAACATAGCCTTATCTGGGAAGCACTTTATCTGTCCTTCCATTCTAAATGATAGCTTTGCTGGATAGAGTCATATTAAATGTAGGTGCTTGCCTTTTATGACTTGGAATACATCTTTCTAGCCTTTTCTTTACCATAAGGTCTCTTTTGAGAAATGACCTGATAGCCTTATGGGAACTCCTTTCTGGTAACTGTCTCATTTTCTCTTTCTGCTTTTAAAATTCTACTCTAATCTTTAAATTTGGGTGATGTAATTATATGTTCCTTGGTGTGTGCTTCCTTGAGTCAAACTTCTTTGAGACTCTCTGAGCTTTGTGGACTTCCTGAAACTCTATTTCCTTTTCAAGATTAGGTAAGTTCTCCTGCATTCTGTTTTCTAATAAGTTTTCAATTTGTTGCTCTTCCTATTCACCTCTGGTGCCCCTACGATTGAATTTTGAAATGTTTAAAGTTGTCCTAGAGGTTCCTAAGATGGTCCTAATTTTTTTTTGAATTCTTGGTACTTCATTCTGTTCTGGTTGAATTTTTATTTCTTCCTCTTGTTCCAAACCATTGATATGAGTCCTGGTTTTCTTCCCATCACTGTTGGTTCCCTGTGCATTTTCCTTTATTATTTTTTTTCATAGCCTTAATTTTTTCTCTACTTTGTGACCAAACTCAACCAATTCTGTGAGCATCCTGATCACCAGTGTTTTGAACTCTGCATCTGAGAGATTGACTATCTCCTTGTTGCTTAGTTGTATTTATTCTGGAGCTTTGATCTGTTCTTTCATTTGGGCCATACTATTTGTCTCAGTGTACCTGTTTACATAGTAAGGGACAGAGCCTTAGGTATTTGCCAGAGTGGGGCAAGCCATGTTGTGTGGTGGCACTGTGTGTGGGGGAGGGGTCTGAGAGGGGACAGTGCTGCTTGTTCAGCTCTTGGCCAGCTTTCAGTTTCTTCCTCCTCTACCCACAAAGAAATGGAAACTTCTGCTGCTGATTCTCAGGTGGGTGGTTTTGTGTATGTTTTAGGACTCTGGATCTCTCCAACAAACTCTCCTATGAGGCTGGGAATTTCTCCTGCTGCCACAACCCCATCAAGTTTTTTCAGTCAGAAGTTTTGAGGCTTTATTTCCCTGCACTAGAACCCTGGATTGCATGGTCTTGTGACCCACTTGTTCCTCTTGATTTATCCACACACAGATGTGGGGCTGCCTGATCCACCAGCTGCTGCCTTGCTTGCCCCCAGTCCTCCAGCCACCTCCTTACTGTGAGAACTCTCTACCCCAGCTGTGCATCTCCACCCTCCTAACAGTCTGGATGAATATTTTTTTCTTTAACTCATTGGTTGTTAGGCTTCCATACAGTTCAATTTTCTGGCAGCTGTTGTTATTTTTTGTTTTTAATTTGTTGTCCTTCTTTTGGTTGTGCAAGGAGGCACTGTGTATCTACCTACACTTCCATCTTGACTAGAAGTCTAAAAATTTTAAATTTGGACATGATACATCACATAAACAAAGTTAAAGACAAAAATTATGTGATCATGTCAATAGATGCAGAAAAATTATTTAATATTATTTAGCACCAATTTATGACAAAAACATACAACAAAGTAGGACTAGAAGGAGCATATTGGAGCATGAAAAAGGCCATATGTGAAAAACCAACTACCAGTATCATACTCAATGGACAGAAACTATAAGCATTTTCCTTAAGATTAAGATCAAGACAAGGGAGTCTGCCTTTACCACTCTTATTTAACCAGGGTGCTGCAATTCCTAGGCACAGTGATCAGGAAAGGGGAAGGAATAAAAAGCATCCAAATTGGAAAAAAAGAAGTAAAACTGTCATTATTCACAGAGGTCACCATAGTGTACACAGAAAACTTTATAGGCTCTATGAAAAAACTATGGGATCTAATAAGCAAATTCAGCAAGTAGCAGCATACAAAGGCAATATTCAGAAATTGATGGCATTTTTGTACACCAACAATGAAATATCAGGAGGGGAGATAAAGAAAAAAATTCATCCTTACTACAGCAACAAAAATTAAAACATACCTAGGAATATAATTAATCATGGAGTTAAAAGACCTGTACTTGGAGCTATAGTACACCAAAGAAAAAAATTGAGGAAGATACAAATAAATGGAAGCATATACCATGTTCATAGATTAGAAGAATTAGCATCACTAAAATATCCATACTACTTAAAGCAATCTGTAGATTCAATGCAAATTTTATTAAACTATCCATAGCATATTTCACAGACTGGAACAAATATTCCAAAAGTATATGTGGAACAGAAAAAAGACCCCAAATGGTCTCAGCTGTCTTGAAGAAAAGAACAAAGTTGGAGGGAGCACAATACCTGATACAAAATGATACTACAAGGCCACTGTGATCAAAACAGTATGGTACTGGCATAAGAACAAACTCAAAGATCAATGGAACAGAATAGAGAGTCCAGGAATAAAACCATGTCTTTATAGTCAATTAATATTTGAAAAAGGGGGCACAAACCTAAAATGGTATAAAGACAATCTTTTGAATAAATGGTGTCTGGAGAACTGGATGGTACTTGCAAAAAAAAAAGAAAACTAAACCACCATATTCCATAACACACTGGAGTAAACTAAAACTACATAAAAGCTTTAAATGTAAGTCAGGATACCATAAAAATTCTACTGGAAGACAAGGCAGTAAAATTGCAGGTACCTCATGTAACAATATTTTATCAGATATATCATCTAGGGCAAGGGAGATAGAGAAAAAGAAACAAGTGGGACTACATCAAATTAAAAAGTGTCTGGATGAGCACAGGGTGGGTTGGGCTGGGATGGGAGAAATAGACAGAAAATTGTACTTGAAAAATAAGTAAATAAATTTTTTTAAAAAGTGTCTGCATGGCTAAAGAAACCATCATCAAAACTAAAAAGGAACTGTCTGGATGGGAGAATATATTTGCCAATGATACATTGGACAAGGTTTTAATCTCCAAAATTTATAAAGGACTTACATGACTCAACACCAGGAAAAAAAATCCAACAGTGATCAGAGAGGAAGCAGGAGGGGATAATGGGGGGAAAAATGAAGGGTTTACAGGAACAATTATAAAGGACATATGGACAATAACAAGGGGTGGTGGAAATGGGGGAGGGAGGCAGGGAGGGCTGGGGTGGTGAGGAGGGCTGGGGAAAAGGCAGAAAACTGTACTTGAGCCACAATAAAAAAAAAGAACTGAAAAAAATGGGCAAAGGACCTGAATAGACACTTCTCCAAGGAGGACATACAAATGGCCCATAGACATGTGAAAAAATTCTGAACATCATCAGCCATCAGAGAGACACAAATGAAAACCACAATCAGATATCACCTCATACCTGCCATAATGCTTATCATTAATAAATCAACAAACAAGAAGTGCTGGCAAGGATGTGGAGGAAAGGGAACTGCAGTGCATTGTGGTGAGAATGCAGACTGGTTTAACCACTGTAGAAAACAGTATGGAAGTTTCTCAAAAAATTAAAAATGACTCTGGCTGGTGGAGTTCAGTGAATTGAGTGTGGGCTGTGAACTAAAAGGGTTGCTGGTCTGATTCCCAGTCTAGGTCACATGCCTGGGTTGTGGGCAAGGTCCCCAGTGGGGGCCATGTGAGAGGCAACCACACATTGATGTTTCTCTCCCTCTCTTTCTCCCTCTCTTCCCCTCTCTCTAAAAATAAATAAAGTATTTTAAAAAATTAAAAATGGACTTGCATTTTCACCCAGTGATTTCACTGCTTGGGTTATACCCTAATGATCCCAAGACACCAATTCAGAACAATTCATGCACCCCTGTGTTCATAGCAGCACTATTTACAATAGGCAAGTGTCCATCAGTAGTTGAATGGATTTAAAAACTGTGGTGCATTTACCCAATGGAATGCTACACAGCAGAAAAGTAAGGAATTTCTACATTTTACCACAGCAGGGATGGAACAAGGTACAATTATGCTAAGGCAAATAAGCCAATTGGCGAAAGACAAATATCATATGATCTCACTTAAGAGGAATCTAATAAACAAAATAAACTAATGAGAAAAATAGAACCAGAGGCATAGAACCATGGAATACACTGAATAGAGGACTGAATAGCTGTATAGAGGAGAAGGGAGGTTGGGACTGGTTGAAAGAAGGTGGAGGTATTAGTCAAAGAATACATGCAAAGGATTCATGGACATGGACAATGATATGGGGATTGACTGTGGAAGTACTGCCCCGGCTGGGTGCTGGAGCCAGAAGAGTTAAAAATGGAACAATAATAAAAGCATAAACCACAAAATAATAAAAAATAAACACCACTACAATATAAGAAAATTTTTAAATTCAGGGCCTGCCCATAATAAAAGTAATGTTCAGAGTGAACTCTTATGATCAATGTAAAGAACAGGACAAACTCTTATTTACTGAACATCTGCTTATCTTACTCTCCTGGTAAGGACTTTTTTCCCTTTTGAAGCTACAGGTGCCTTACCTCACCTTTAGCTCAGAATGTCACATATACCTCATTGTCTCTTTGTCACTGTCTGTCTTATATATGAATCTGTTGCTGAACTGCCTCTGCACAAGGGGCTTCACCTGCCATGGGGCATTTGGGGAAATTGTGTGTGTCAGGCAATCTCCAGGTCTTTGAATGTCCTGGGAAAGATTTCAAGGACAAATCAGGATGACAATAAAGCAAGTTTTATCCCAGTGGTGAAAAAGAAAGAGGCCGGGGCAAGGGAGCACCTGGGAAAGAGAAGGAAAGAACAAACCAGAGTAGATGAGGACTAACAGGAGAGTGAGTTTATGCACATACTCTGTTAGTTCCTGCGGCTCTATGTGTTTCCAAGGTGAAAGAGGGGTTTCTCCAAACTTTGGTGGACCAAATTCTGACTCTGCCTTCTGTTTGGGAGTGGGCCTTGTTCCTAAAATGGTCCTTCTGGAAGTGTCATGACCTCTGTCCTTATATGTTCCCCTTCTACACGTGGTGTCAGTTTTCATTATAATGATGGTGTAATGAGCTTTGAGATGGATATAGTCAATTTTTCCTCCACTTGGAAATGATCTGGTTCTAGTCAGTTCTTGTTATTGACTTCCATACCTATCAGAGTGGTTTCCCTGCGATAAACTGATTTCTCTTTGATTATGACAGAATGGAGGGGTCAGTAGGCTCAGGTGAGACTATGTCTGCTCCTAGTTCTTCATTCTACCTGTTGGGTCTTCAGTAACTCCTTTCTATCCAGCCTCATATCCAAATAGAAGTCACTGGGAGACACACAAGGTCTGTCCTGATAATGTCCAGCCTTGTTAATATAATGAGAATTGTTGGTGTGATATCAATGCAATCTGGTAGCTAAGGGAGTGGAGTGGGATGTGCATGTGTGAATAATGACTTCACTGTACTGGTCAGTGGGGTAGTAGATGCCATTGAGTGAGCATGTGCACTGTGTGGCTGTCACATTCAAAGTGACTGAGATAGTAGAGCAATAAATCTGCATCAGAATTTGTCTTAAAGTGTAACATTTCTCCATGGATACTATTTGGATGATTCAAAAGGCCACAGCTATGGGCAACTGCTAATTGGCAGCTTCATCACAACGATGTACCCACTCATGCATCACATCTCGTGCAGAGTCTTTTGGCAAAACATGAAATCACCAAGGTTACTCAGCCCACCTAAAGCCTTGATTTGGTGCCCTGAGACTTCTGGCCTTTTCAAAGCTAAAATCACCTTTGAAAGAGAAAAGATCCCAGACCATCAATGAGATTAAGGAAAATATAATGGAATAGCTGATAGCTATTGGGAGAACTGTGGGAGGTACCAAGGTACCTACTTTGAAGGAAACTGAGGTATCATTGTCCTCTGTACAATATCTCTTATATCTTGTATCTTCTTCAATAAATGTGTTTTTTTTCATATTACATGGCTGAATACCTTCTGGACAAATCTCATATATGTGGTAATCCATTTTTCCAGGTACTATCATAGGTTTTCTGGACACTGAGCTGAAAAAGACAATAAAACTGGGAGATTGGTTCTAAAACCCAGTGGCATATTTCTAGTGTAAATGCCTGATGTTACACTTTTTATAAAACATTTTATTTATTTATTCTTAGAGGGGTAGGGAGGGAGAAAGAGAGGGAGAGAAACATCAATGTGTGATTGCCACTGTCACACCCTCTACTGGGGACCTGGCCTGCAACCCAGGCTTGTGCCCTGACTGGGAATCAAACCAGCAACCCTCTGGTTTGCAGGCCAGTGCTCAGTCCACTGAGCCACACCAGTCATAATGACATTACACTTGTGATGTATGAGACATCTGTTTCAAAGACATCCATCTCATATAATCTTACTGCCAGCTGTGTGATAAGTAGGCTGCTAGGGAAACACCCAAGCCTCCCCACCCAACTCAATCTATGCTCTCTCTCTCTCTCTCTCTCCCTCCTCCTCCTCGCCCCCATTGAGAGATCTTCTGTGGCCCTCAGGATGCTGTGACCCTCCAGGATCAATGAGAAATAAACTTTATGTTTTCATAGTTCCATGATTATTTTTGCAATCATAATAAGGACCACAAGAGGCTGTCTAGCCTCACCATTAAGTGTGGTCTGAGAAAGAAGTACCAGGGCCCAAGGCTAGTTGGGCCCAGCCTTCCTATCCTATAGCATCACTGTCAACAGGCTGAGATTACAAGAAACAATAGTCAGCTCTACATACTCAGGGAAAACCACTAAGGTACTGATGTACAAAGAAAGAGGGACACAAAAGTTAAAATTGAGTTTTCAGATCTTCCTCGAATGAAAATATATAAATTATGTGAGTAACAAAGTGAAAACATTCCACGTGATAATACAATTTATGACTATTCTATTTATAAAACAAGAATAACTTACTTGCAACAATATACATCATTTCAGAATATATGACTCTTAAAAAATCCATGTTGCTGAGAAATAAACTATAATTTACAAAGAGTTCTGATCCAGGCGGGAAAAACTATATTGAGCTTAGAATAGAGAGAAAGAAAAAAACTATCTGGCATAAAGTAATTTAAATAGTATGGGGAAGTTGAACTCAAAGAAATGGAAATTACAACAAAGGAAAAAAGGAGCAAGTTTGCAAACTACAATCCAATTGAAGAAACACTTTTCGGTTTTCCTCTTAGAGCAAAGAAATCAAGGTCACATTTTCTGATTCAGGATGATGGTCCCTAATTTACCAGATACC
The DNA here is from genome assembly GCF_021234435.1 of Artibeus jamaicensis. Taxonomy (NCBI): domain Eukaryota; kingdom Metazoa; phylum Chordata; class Mammalia; order Chiroptera; family Phyllostomidae; genus Artibeus; species Artibeus jamaicensis. Next base: position 9,328,144 of record NW_026521854.1, on the reverse strand, counting down.
CTAATCAATCTTCTCAGAGCTCCCTTTATGTCTCTGTTCTTGAGGCTATAGATGAAGGGGTTCAGCATGGGTGTGACCACAGTGTACATCACTGAGGCTGTTGCACTTGGCTGTGAGCTGTGGGTACCAGCAGAGCTGAGATACACTCCTAGGCTTGTACCATAAAATAAGGAGACAACTGAGAGGTGAGATGCACAGGTGGAAAATGCTTTATACTTCCCCTGAGCTGATGGGATTGCTCGTATGGAGGAAACTATCTTAGAATAAGAATAAAGGATTCCAACCAGGGGACCACCGCCCAGTAGCACAGTTGCAAAATACATCACAATGTTATTAAGAAAGTTGTCAGAACAGGCAAGTTGGTTCATCTGATTGAGTTCACAGAAAAAGTGGGGAATTTCCAAGTCTGGGCAGAAGGACAGATGCAACACCATTAAGCATTGTAGCAAGGAATCCAGGGCACTCAAGATCCAGAACACCAGAACCAGCAGTACACAGAGCTGGGGGTTCATGATGACCATGTACTGCAGGGGGTGACAGATGGCCACAAACCTGTCATAGGCCATCACAGTCAGAAGGAAGTGGTCCCAACCCCCAAATAGTGTAAAAAAATACATCTGGGTGAGGCATTCTGCATAGGTGATGACTTTGCTCTGTGTCTGGATGTTCATCAGCATCTTTGGGATGGTGGTGGAGGTGATACAGATGTCAGCCAAGGACAGGTTGGAGAGGAAGAAGTACATGGGTGTGTGGAGGTGGGAGTCTGAGCCTATGGCCAGGATGATGAGCAGATTTCCCAACACAGTGATCAGGTACATGGAGAGGAACAGCCCATATAGGACAGGCTGCAGTTCTGGTTCCTCTGATAGTCCCAGGAGAAGAAATTCTGATACTCTTGTAAGGTTTGCTGGATCCATGAGATGGAGCTGACTTTCAAGAAGGAGAAAGGAACAGGAATAATTTTTATATAAGCCAGTATTACTCTCAAGGCTCTAATGCTACCATTTACATTTTTCAGTCAAGAAATTAATTTCACAGCCCTGGCTGGTGTAGCTCTGTGGATTGAGTGTGGGCATGTGAACAAAAGGATCGCAGTTCAATTCCCAGTCAGGGCACATGCCTGGGTTGCAGGCCAGTTCCCGGCATGGGACACACAAGAAACAAACATACATTGATATTTCTCTCCCTCTCTCCTTCCCTTCCCCTCTAAAGAAAAATAAATTAAAAATCTTAGAGAAAAAGAAATTAATTTCACATTTTGAGATAGATCTTTTCTGCTTTAGGAGTTTTCTGTGTTATCTTAGAGTAGGAATTTCTGTCTAGACCTACTTTCTTTCTAAGGTGTCAGTTATACTACTTTTTTTTTCTTTGTTTGTTTTTATCAGCTTTTAGGAAGACTACATTTTTAAAAATTATTGTTTGAGTACAGTTGCCTCCATTTTCACCCCACCATGCTCCCCACTCCACCCTTCCCAGCCTCCCATCCCTGAACCTACCCCCTTTGGCTTTGTCCATGTGTCCTTTATACATGTTCCTTGATGGCCCTTTCCCTATTGCCCCCTATTATTATTCTCCTACCTCCTGTCTGGTTACTGTCAGTTTGTTCTTTTTTTTCAATGTCTCTAGTTGTATTTTTTGCTTGTTTCTTTTGTTGATTAGGTACCAGTTATAGGTGAGATCATATGGTATTTCTCTTTCCCCACCTGGCTTATTTCAGTTAGCATGATGCTTTTCAGTTCCATCCATTTCTTTCTGCTATGTAGTATTCTGCAGTTTTAATGAAAAATATATCATGTATTTCAGGAATACAAATTGAGTGTTGACCATGTTTTGGGCACCGTCTGGACTGTGAGTGGAAGGTACTGAAGAACACAAGTCCCTGCAAGCCAATATTGGGCAACGAATATAGAAGTAAATAATAGAAATAAATATACCAACAGATGGTGACAAGTCCTATGAAGAAAACAAAAGCAGGTCTAAATTAGAAAGTGACTAGACCATTCTATTTCTCATGGGTTTTTAGGTGAGACCTGCCAACAAGTGACATTTGAGCAGAGAACACAAGGGAGGAAGGGACAGAGATCATGGTTATGTGGGCCAGTGTGTGCCCAGCGGAGGGAGTGGCCAGTACCAAAGCCTTAGGGAGGAGCTCAAGGGGTGAAGTGATTTGCTCAGAGGTAATATTAGAGTATGTGATGGGCCCTGGTTATAATTTTTCAGGTTGCTTCTAGGCAGTGGATCTCACCCACAAATGATTTTGCTTCTAGCAGTGCCCCAAGGGATACCACAAAACACCTACAATTCATGCACACACACTAAAACCCCTGCCAAATCATTATCCCTCCCCAAATGTCAATGGTAAAAGGTGACAGAACCTAGTTTAGACCAGTACTTCTTTGATTTCAAATGCATGTAGAGTCCCCAGGATCTGGTTCAAATAAGAATCTAATTTAGCAGGTCCTTCAGGCTCAGAACAGCTGTTTCCGACAAGCACCCAGGTGGTGTTGATGCTTCAGGTTCTGGTCTGTGGACCACTCTTTGGGAAGAAAGGCTGTGGTTCTGTGTTAGACTCTATTGCAGTCACCCTCATTCCTGTGATGCAAATATTGTCTCTGAATGGAGTTTTGAAGGAAATGCATATTTGCTCATTCCAGAGTTTAAGAATGAATCTGTGCTTTCTTTACATAAGGGCCCTTGACTGATAAGAATACACATCTGAAAACCAACTTTTAACAGGCAGGATTCAAACCTCTGTAAGATGTACACATCCTATTTCCCAGTGTATTCAAATACGTTATTTTTTTAAAGCAAGGGGTGGATGAGGCTAGCTGAAGGAACAGGGCTGCATATCAGCTGATTTTAGCTAGAAGGTGAGCTGGGATCATCCAGGAGGAGTAAGGTCAGCACAGTGCTCCCCTAGAAACAGAGAGGGAGACCAGGAGAAAGGGCAGCACAGCTGGCTTTGACGAAGGAGGAAGGGCCCTGAGTCAAGTAATGCCGGTGGTCAGAATACAAACAGGGATTGAGTAGAAAACAGATTCTCCCCTGAGGCTGTAGGAGGAGCCCAGCCCTGCAGACATCCTGAGATTAGTCAGTGAGACTCCAGCCAGGCTCTGACACCTGGAACTGTACCCACAGCTCAGTGCTCACTGAGAACACCTGGTGTGGGAGCACTTCCCAGCAGTCTCTGCAGTTTAATAGAGTCAGTTGTCCAGTGACATGTGATGGAGGGGCTGAGTTTATGTCTCTGTATTCATTAGCTTTCTTGGGTAGGCATTTTACTTTGAAAATCCAAGGAAACTAGAAAAGAAATATTGAAAGAATTGGAGATATTCTATCTCATTAGGTGGGACAGCGAAGTCTTCATGACGTAAATGTAAAGTAAAGGCTGTGAACTAGGACGTTTGGTGTCATTAATATTTAAGGTACAATGTGTGACCTTAATTTCTTCATCACTGAATTATCAAAACTTGTTATTCAGCCCACTGTACTCTTATCTAGAAGTTGGTCAGTCCTCCATTTATATTTCCCAAGAGCATGACAGAATCTCTCATGGGAAGCATAGAGATATGACCACTGCAGGAACAGGCTAAGCATGGGATAGAAATTTCTACTCTTTTAATATAGAAAGCAAAAGGGCACAAAACCCCAAAATATTGCAGCCTTGCCATTAATGAGATAAATTAGTTAGTATTTCCCTTTAGACTTATTAAATATACTCTCATGTGAATACACAGCATGAGAGAAGATACTGCAATGTTTGCCTTACTACCTGCTGCTACAAGGCACTGTCTGACTCACTGATCTGGATATATTCAATGAATACACAACATGCTCAAAAGCACCCTTGCTTAGAATTTTATTACTCACACTCTCACTTCACTGTACTGCTCTCCACATCTAAGGCTTCATTTCAGCTCTGAAAACAGCAAAACTCTCTGAGAAGTGTTTTCATTTTCCTGCAACCATTTCCTGCATCTCAGTCATTGTGCAGAATCTTGCCACTGGACTCCCAGTCCCATCATCTACTTGTCAGCTATGGCCCTGGAGCACAGATTCAAAGAGATGCGTCCTTATTAATATACTCAGTAAATTAAGTACAGATTTGTTCCTTAACTAGGAATACAAACAGAGATCTCTGGTTTCAGTGCTGGGCTGATTAGGGTTGCCATGCTTGAGGTAAAAGTTCTGAGGTTCCAGATTTCTCACCCTTTCCTGATGTACCTTCCAGGCTTTCAGACTCCCCTGGATGGGTTTTCTGGTCTCTGTTTGGAAGTCAGAATTGGTTCCTGGAGGATGGATGATGGAGACTGATGATGTGTCCCACACAAAACAGCAGGAAGGAGGGAAGCATCATTCCCAAACCAGACTTAGGAATCACAGCAACAACCATGTTTGTCCAGCAACATTGTACAAGCTGAGGGACAGCAGGAGTGGGGGAGATATTTACAGCTCTTTGAATATCTGCTCATCAGGCACATTTCCCTTGTGTTTTCTAACATCTAAGTACACAGTTTCCCTCTGGGCCTCTGGAATAAATAGAAAGAAATTTTTCATAATGATTCTCAGATCTCTGGAGACCAGGTTAGAAGTCAGGTGGATTTAGATTTTATGAATCCTTATCTTGGATCTCACCTGCTTCCAAGCAGTCTTACCATCTATTTTCTTATTCCAACACTGAGTTAACATTTTCTTCACAGTCTGAGACCAGGACAAGGTTTTTTTGATGTTTACAGCACTGAGTTTCTTTTTTCTATTTTAATTACTTTATTGTTGTTCAATTACAGTTGTCCCTATTTTCTCCCTAGCCCTGCCCCTCAACCCCTCCAAACCCACCTCCCTCCCTTCCTTCCACCCTCCCCCTTGGTTTTGTCCATGTGTTCCTGAAAATGCTTAAAGCCCTGAGTTTTGGTCGGGACACAGCCCTGATGTCTCCAGAGCATTGCTATCCCCCTTCAAAGAGAGAGGGGGGCTCCGTTCCCTTGATATGTAGTCCTGACCACCACACTCTTTTCCTTCCTGACACATTTGTCAAAATAATTAGAAATTTCTTACTTCACAGGTTATGAATTGACATTTAGTTCCTCATTATGAAATATGTGTTAATTTTGAAATATACATTTTGATTGTTTTATACCATATAATCTAAGCCTAGTACTTTATTGATTTTGTCTGATTTAAATTTTTGAAAAGTCCATTCTATGAGGTATTACTGATATGAATGCCATTCTCTTTTGCAGAAATGGGGCTGGAAGGGGTCTAGTATTTTTTCAAAGTTATGAAGTGAATGAGGGGTGGCCCTTGCTTGGAATCTGTCTGATTGCTTCCAGTTTTCAAACTCTGGGCCAGTGGTTCTCCACTTGAGATGATTTGGTCCTGAAACTTGTGGAGAGAGGCGACTAACCACCTATAATATCCATCACAAATAATTATTTCACCCCTATTGTCAACATGAGAAGGTGAGAAAGTGAGAAAGCATAGTCTAGACCAGCACTTATCCAGGTCCAAGGTGCACATAAGTCACGTCCTGGTGGGCCTAAGGGTTCTTTAAACAAAACAAGTTCCAGGCGGTGTTGATGCTGCAGATGCTGGTCTCTGGACCACACTTGGAGTAGTAAGGCTGTGGTTGTGTTCAAGTCAGGGGTAAGTAGATCTAGGTCTTCAGAACCAAAAAGCATTTCCATGCAATTTTGAATGCAGAATGGACATTTAATCATTACAGAAGCTATTATAAAATCACTGTTCAATTATTTTAAATAAGGATTCTTGAATGATGTCATATAATATACTTTTGAACAATACCTTATTAGGTTATTTTACATAAGGGCCCTCATTTGACACCATGGAATATATTGTTATAAACATTTTTTAGTAGACAGAATAAAAGCCTTTATCCTACATTAACAAAGATGTCTACCTCATAATTTCCAGAAATCTGTAATATGTTACTTTTCATTGCAAGGGAGAATTAAAGTACCAGATGGAATAGTGTGGCTAATCAGCTAACTTTAAGATAAGATGCCATGGCCAAGTAGGTGGGACTAATGTATTCATCATGGTCCCAACATTTGGAACAAGAGGGAAGAATAGTTGGAATCACTATAAGACTGAAAGATGCTGCTTGGCTGGCTTTAAAGATGGAGAAAGGGCCACACAGAATGAGAAACTGGGGTAGGAGAGGAAATGGGTTCTCCCTGAAGCCTCCAGAAGGAACCCAGCCCTGCAGATTGTAGATTTCAGCCCATTGACTCATCAGGCTTCTGACTCCCAACAGTACAAGTGAATTAATTTGTTTCTTTGTGTTCTTTAGTCCTGTATTTTTCATTTAATCTTTATTGTATTTCTTTTCCATTACCGTTTATTCACCTTATACCCTCCTCTCCCCAGCCATCACTACTTCTTTGTACATGCCCATGAATCCCTTTTCCTTTTTGCTCAATTCCTCCACCCTCTAACCTCCAACCATGACTAGCTGTCTTCTGCTCTCTGTCTATGAGTCGGTGCCTGTTTTGCTTGTTGCATCAGTTTTTATTTTTCATCAGATTCCACTTATGAGTGAAATTATACAGTATTTGTGTTGTTTTGACTGGCTTATTTCACTTACTATAATATTTTCTAGGTCCATCTATACTGTCACACAGGGTAAAATTGTCTTCCTTTTTAATTCCAAGTATTATTCCATCATGTAAATGTCCCATAGTTGTTTTATTCACTCATCTTTTGATGGCCACTTGGGCTGCTTCCATATCTTGGTGATTGTAAATAATGCTGAAATGAACATAGAGGTTCCTATGTTCCTTCAAATTAGTGTTTTGGGTTTCTTTGGATATATTCCTAGAAGTGAAATTGTTGGGTTGAAATACAGATCCATGTATAATTTTTTGAGGTATCTCCATACTGCTTTCCACAGTGGCTGCACCAATCTGCATTCCAACCAACAGTACAAAAATGGGTTCCCCTTTTTCCACATTCTTGCCAGCACATATTGTTCACTGTTTTATTGATGATGGCTATCCTAACAGGTGTGAAGTGATGCTCCATTGTCGTTTTAATTTGCATTTATCTGATGATTAGTGATGTTGAGCAAGTTTTCATATGGCTGTTAGCCATCTGTATATCTTCTTTGGAGAAGTGTCTCTTCAAGTTCTTTGCTCAATTTTTAACTGGATTGTTTGTTATTTTTGGTGTTGAGTTTTGTAAGTTCTTTATAAATTTTGGATATCAACTCCTTATCAGGTATACCCATGAAAATGTTCTCCTATTCTGTAGGTTACCCTTTTATCTTCTTGACTTCCTCTGCTGTAGAAAATGTTTTTAGTTTAGTGTAGTTCCATTTGTTTATTTTTTCTTTGGTTTCCCCTTCTTGAGAGATATATTTGATATAATAGTGCTATGAGCAATATCTGAGATTTTGTTGCCTATGTCTTCTCCTAGGATTTTTGTGGTTCGGGTCTAACATTTAAGTCTTTTGTCTATTTTGAATTTATCATTGTGTGAGGTATAAGAATGTGGTCTAGTTTCATTTTTTTTTAATTTTATTTAGTTATTTTTCAAGTACAGTTTTTTGTCTATTTTTCCCATCCCAGCCTCCCCCGCCCCTTGCTCCCCACCTCCCTCCCATTTCCACCCCCCTTAGTTAGTTCTCGTCCCTGTGTCCTTCCTATTTCTTCTTCCAAATCCCTCCCCCATTTTCCCCTTAACTTCCCTTCCTTCTCCCCTCTGGTCACTATCCCTTGTTCTCTATTTCAGTGTCTTTGTTTTTTGTTTGTTTGTTTTTCCTGCTTGTTTGTTTGTTTGTTTTGTTGTTTAGCTTCCTGTTAAAGGTGAGATCATATGGTATTTGTCTTTCAACCCCTGGCTTATTCACTCAGCATAATGCTTTCCAGTTCCATCCATGTTGTTGCAAAGGGTAGTAGCTCCTTCTTTCTCTCTGCAGCATAGAATTCCATGGTGTATATGTACCACAATTTTTGGATCCATTCATTTACTGATGGGCACCTAGGTTGCTTCCAACTCTTGGCTATTGTAAATTGTGCTGCTATGAACATTGTGGTGCATAGGTTCTTTGATATTGATGTTTTAGGATTCTTAGGATATAATCCCAGCAGTGGAATTGCTGGGTCAAAAGGCAGGTCGATTTTTATTTTTCTGAGAAAATTCCATACTGTTTTCCATAATGGTTGTACCAGTCTGCACTCCCACCAACAGTGAACTAAGGACCCCTTTTCCCCACAACCCCTCCAACATTTGTTGTTTGTTGCTTTGTTTATGATAGCCATCCTGACTGGTGTAAAGTGGTATCTCATTGTGGTTTTAATTTGCATCTCTCTGACAGCTAATGATATTGAGCATCTCTTCATGTGTCTCTGAATGTTCCGTATGTCCTCCTTGGAGAAGTGTTTGCTCAAGTCCTTTTCCCATTTTCTAATTGGGTTGGGTGTCTTCTTAGAGTGGAGTTGTGTAAGTTCTTTGTATATTTTAGAGATTAAACCTTTGTCTGAGGTATCATTGGCAAATATGTTTTCCCATACAGTTGGTTGTCTTGCTAATTTAATACTGTTTTCTTTAGCCATGCAGAAGCTTTTTATTTTGATGAGATCCCATTTGTTTATTCTTTCCTTTACATTCCTTACTCTAGGGGACATATCAGTAAAGAAGTTGCTGCGTGAAATATCTGAGATTTTCTTGCCAATGTTCTCCTCTAGGACTTTAATGGTGTTATGACTTACATTTAAGTCTTTTATCCACCTTGAATTTATTTTGGTGTATGGTGTAAGTCTGTGCTCGTTTCATTTTTTTGCATGTAGCTGTCCAGTTCTCCCAACACCATTTGTTGAAGAGGCTATCTTTACTCCATTTTATGTTACTTCCCCCTTTGTTGAATATTAATTGACTGTAGACAGTTGGGTTGATTTCTGGGCTCTCTGTTCTGTTCCATTGGTCTATGTGCCTGTTTTTATGCCAGTACCAGGCTGTTTTGATTACAGTGGCCTTGTAATACAGTTTGATATCAGGTATTGTGATCCCTCCTACTTTGTTCTTCTTTCTCAAAAGAGCAGCTGCTATTCGGGCTCGTTTATGATTCCATATAAATTTTTGAAGTGTTTGTTCTATGTCTGTGAAATATGCCATTGGTACTTTAATAGGTATTGCATTGAATCTGTATATTGCTTTGGGTAGTATGGACATTTTGATGATGTTAATTCTTGATTTCCTTGATTTCGTTCTTCAGGGCTGTGTACTTTTCTGCATACAGGTTTTTTACCTCCTTGGTTAGGTTTATTCCCAGATATTTTATTTTTCTTCTTGCTATATCAAATGGGATTTTTCTCTTTATTTCTGCTTCTGCTGATTCACTGTTGGTGTACAAAAATGCCTTTGATTTCTGGATATTGACTTTGTAACCAGCTGTTTTGCCAAACTCATTAATTAGTTTGAGCAGTTTTGGGGTAGAGTCTATAGGATTTTCCATGTACACTATCATGTCATCTGCAAACAGTGACAGTTTTGCTTCCTCCTTTCCTATTTGGATGCCTTTTATTTCCTTTTCTTACCTGATCGCTGTGGCTAAAACTTCCAATACTATATTGAATAGAAGTGGTGAAAGTGGACAACCTTGTCTTGTTCCTGATCTTAGTGGAAAAGCTTTTAGTTTTTTCCCATTGAGTATGATATTGGCTGTAGGTCTCTCATAGGTGGCCTTTATTATTTTGAGAAATGCTCCCTGTATTCCCACTTTGCTGAGTGTTTTTATCATAAATGGGTGTTGTACCTTATTGAAAGCTTTTTCCGCATCTATTGATATGATCATGTGATTTTTGTATTTGCTTTTGTTTATGTGATGTATTACATTTACTGATTTGCGAATATTGAACCATCCTTGCATCCCTGGGATGAATCCTACTTGATCATGGTGTATGATCTTTTTGATATATTGTTAGATGCGATTTGCCAATATTTTGTTGAGGATTTTAGCATCTATGTTCATCAGCGATATTGGCCTGAAGTTTTATTTCTTTGTTGTGTCTCTATCTGGTTTTGGAATTAAGATGATGCTGGCTTCATAAAAAGAATTTGGGAGTTTTCCATCCTTCTGGATTTTTTGGAATAGTCTGTGTAGAATAGGGGTTAGCTCTTCCTTAAATGCTTTGTAGAATTCTCCTGTGAAACCATCTGGTCCGGGGCTTTTGTGTGATGGGAGTTTTTTGATTACTGCTTCAATTTCTTTTGCCGTTATTGGTGTATTTAGATTTTCTGCTTCTTTTTCACTGAGTTTTGGAAGATTGTATTTTTCTAGAAATGTGTCCATTTCCCCTAGGTTTTCAAATTTCTTGGCATACAGTTCTTCATAGTAATTTCTTACAATCTCTTCTATTTCTGTGGTATCAGTTGTAATCTCTCCTTTTTCATTTCTAATTGTGTTTATTTGTGTCCTCTCTCTTCTTTTCTTGACGAGCCTACTTAAAGGCTTGTCTATTTTGTTTATCTTCTCAAAGAACCAACTCCTGGATTCATTGATCCGTAAAATTGTGCTTTTAGTTTCTATGTCATTTAATTCTGCTCTAATCTTGGTTATTTCCTTCCTTCTGCTTGCTCTGGGCTGTCTTTGTTGTTGTTCCTCGAGTTCTTGCAGGCGTAGGGTTAGGTTGTTTGTTTGAAATGTTTCTATTTTCTTTAGGTAGGCCTGTATTGCTATAAACTTCCCTCTCAGGACTGCCTTTGCTGTGTCCCATAAGTTTTGGGTTGTTGTGAGATCATTTTCATTTGTTTCCAAAAACTTTTTGATTTCTTCCCTAATTTCATTCTTGACCCATTCGTTGTTTAATAGAATACCATTCAGTCTCCATGTTTTTGGGTGCTTTGGGTTTTTTTCTTTGGGGTCGGTTTCTAATTTCAGTCCCTTGTGGTCAGAGAAGATGCTTGGTATGATTTCAATTTTCTTGAATTTTTTGAGGCTCGTTTTGTGTTCTATCATGTGGTCTATCTTTGAGAATGTTCCATGTGAATTCGAAAAGAATGTGTATTTAGCTTCTTTGGGATGAAGGGCTCCATATATATCAGTTAAGTCCATTTCATCTAGGGTGTTGTTTAATGCCACAGTATCTTTGTTGATAATTTGTTTGGAAGATCTGTCCATTTTTGATAGTGGGGTGTGAAAATCCCCTACTATGGTTGTGTTGCTGTCAATATCTTTCTTGAAGTCCTCTAAGATTTTCTTGATATATTTGGGTGCCCCTATGTTTGGTGCATATATGTTTACGATGTTAATGTCTTCTTGGTGGATTCTTCCCTTGAGTATAATGAAATGAGCTTCTGGGTCTCTCTTTATAGCCTTTTTTTTGAAGTCTATTTTGTCTGATATGAGAATTGCTACCCCAGCTTTTTTTTCCTTGTCCGTTTGCTTGGAAAACTTGTTTCCAGCCTTTCACTTTTAGTCTGTGATGGTCTTTTGTCCTGAGGTGAGTCTCTTGTAGGCAGCATATGTGTGGGTCATGCTTTCTTATCCATTCAGCTATTCTGTGTCTTTTGATTGGATCGTTTAATCCATTTACGTTTAAGGTTATTATTGATAGGTACTTATTCATTGCCATTTTTGTACCTGTGTTCCTCTCTGTCCTCCCTCTTATCCTTCCTTCCCTTAAAGCAGTCCTTTTAGTATTTCTTGTAGAGCTGGTTTGGTGGAGGCATATTCTTTTAGACTTCTTTTGTCTTGGAAGCTCTTTATTTGGCTATCTATCTTGATTGAGAGCCTTGCTGGGTAAAGTAGTCTTGGTTGTAGGCCTCTGGTTCTCATTACTTGGAATATTTCTTGCCATTCTCTTCTTGCTTGAAGTGTTTCCATTGAGAAGTCGGTAGCTAACTTTATTGGGGCTCCCTTGTATGTTATTTCTTTTTTCTCCCTTGCTGCCTTTAAGATTCTCTCTTTGTCTTGGAATTTTGCCATTTTGATGATGATGTGTCTTGAAGTGGGCCTCCTTGGGTTCCTCTTGGTTGGGACTCTCTGTGATTCCTGGATTTGTGAGACTTTTTCTCTTATCAAATTAGGAAAATTTTCTCTCATTACTCGTTCAAATACGTTTTCTATCCCTTGTTCTTCTTCTTCTCCTTCTGGTATTCCTATTATTCGGATATTATTACGTTTCATATTGTCTTGCATTTCTCTTAATCCCTCTTCATTCTTTCTGAGCCTCTTTTCATTTTCTTGCTCTTTCTGTGAGATGCTTTCTACCTTGTCCTCCAACTCACTAATCCTATCCTCCGCTTCATCTATCTTACTTTGGAAACTTTCTACTGTGTACTTCAATTCGGAAATTGTATTCTTCATTTCCTCTTGTCTCTTGCTGATGGTTTCCATTTCCTTTTTGATGTTGCTGTAGTTTGCAGAGAGATCATTATAGTTCCCCTGTAGTTTCTGGTAGTTCACTGTGAGCTCTTTGAACTTCGTAATAACCAGTGCTTTGAATTCACTGTCTGATAGTTGATCAGCGTCTATTTCATCCAACATTCTTTCTGAAGTTTCTGCTTTTTCTTTCATTTGGAGATTGTTTCTTTGTCTTCCCATTGTTTGAGACTCTTCTTGTTAGTCTCTGCTTCCAAAATTGATCTGTTCTGAAACACTGGTTTTATGGTGTAAACTTCTGTGGTATGATCCTTGTGAAGTTCAGTGGTGCAGACTCCTTGAAGTTTCTTGATGTTCTTAGTCTCCACCTACACTCACGCTGGTCCTCTCGCTGGTCCCTGCGTTGGTCCCCTACCACTGCTGAATGTCCCGGCTCTAGTAGCCGCCTCCTCAAGCACCCAGGCCCGTTACTACGGCAGTGGCACAGAGGCTGGGAATGTCCCGGCTCCCGTATCTGGCTCTCTCTGCCGCCCAGGGCCGTCACAGGGGCTTGGAGTGTCCAGGTTTCCGTACCTGACTCCCCGGCGTCTAGTCCTGTCTCTATGGCAGTGGCACAGAGGCTTAGAAAGTCCCAACTCCCGTACCTGATTCCCCAGTGTCCAGTCCCGTCGCTATGGCAGCAGAACAGGGGCTGAGACAGTCCCAGTTCCCGTAGAGGGATCCTCTGCCACCCAGGGCTGTATCAGGGGTTTGGAGTGTCCAGGCTTCCGTACCTGACTCCCCGGCGTCCAGTCCCCTCGCTATGGCAGCGGCACAGGATTTGAGAGCTTCCGGGCTCCCGTAGCTGGCTCCTCTGCTGCGTCACAGGGGTTTGTTGCTAAAACTTTGTTGTTTTTAAACTTGGTTGTGAGAGAAGGTACAGTGCTTCCACCTACACCTCCATCTTGGTGGAAGTCCTCCAAGAGTGTTTTAAATACTGTGTTCTATATGGCTTATAGGTCTTTTTTTAACCTATTTTTATATTTAAAAAGTTTTTCTCTTAAGATTTCATTTATTTATCTTTAGAGGGGAAGGAGAGTAGGGAGAGAGATATCTATGTATGTTTCCCTTTCATGCATCCCCTGCTGGGAACTGGCCTGCAACCCAGGCATGTGCCGTGACTGGGAATAGAACCACAATCATTTGGTTCGCAGGCCCATGCTCAATCCACAGAGAACGCCAGCCAGGGATATTTGAAGAATTTTTATCAGGCAGGTTACTTTTCCATTCCACAGGGATGGAGTGAACCCATGTGACAGATTACCTTACTGGTGCTTGACCAGAAAATTACAGCCTGGTTGATTCAAGTTGGTTCATGTGAGATGTTGAAACAGCCATTAGATTGAGTATCAACTCTTGGTTTCGTATCATGGGTTTTTAGCACAAGAGATGCCTGGGGTATGGGCATTTTAACAATATTAATTCTTCCAAAGAGTGAGCACAGTATATTTTCTCATTTATTTTTGTCTTCTTCAGTAATATTCAGCAGTATCTTATAATTGTCAATGTAAGGTTTTTCACTTCCTTTTTATGTTCACTCCCAGTTTTAATTTTTTTGATGCAATTGTAAATGGGATTGTTTTCTCAATTTCTCTCTCTGACAGTTTGTAATAACAAAATGTTATCAGACACTACAGATTTCAGTAAACTAATTTTGTATCTCACAGCAGTACTGAATTCACTTATTACTTCTAGCAAAGTTTTATATTTTAAATAATTTAAAATAATTGGAGTTGATGACTGAAATGAATTGAACATACTTAAAATGCAAAATTTGTTGAATTCAAGGAGGCATACAAAAATTATGGGTTCAAATACATTTTTTCTTGAATACATCCTCTTTGGTGACAAAACCCCACTCAATACTATTTTTCAGTTCACAATAAAACTTTAAAGCTGGAGAAGGACTGGTCTGGACTAGGTTATATCACCTTCTGAATTTGACATAATTAATTGTGTTGGGTATTGTAGGTAGTTAGCAGACTCCTTCCAGACATTGCCACAGAGCTGGAGGGAAAAGCCATCCCTAGCTGGGAACTGCTGCACTGTTTGAGAACTGGAAGCAGCCTGACATTCCAGTCATCCCTGATTCCTTACTCTGATTATAACTTTGGGCAGATCACTGCCCCCATTTCAGCAATAGGGAATGAAGTTCATAACTGTTCCACCTCATAGAGAAAAATGTTTGTAGAAATTAAGTTAAGAAATGCTAGTCACGAAATAGAAACAATAGTCACAAAATTCAGCATATATAGCATTAAATTATATAAATACATCTGATAATTAACAAAGGTTTATTAGTGAGAAAATAAATGACAGCCTTTCTGATCTCGGCATGAAATTTCTCATTGATTTGGCAAATGACGCCAAGGATTGTAGTACCCAAAGCTCTACATCAAATTTACTCAGTTGTCTGGAGAAACAATAGCAATTTTTGGAGAGAAATAGCAATAGCCTGGAGGTGTCACAGGCTGTGCCCCACAACAAGTCTGTGAATGGAAGTTCCAAGGGTTCTAGTCAGGGCTGTGTTCTCAATCTCACAGTTTGAGAAACTTTAACTCAAAGTTGGGTAAGGTGCTGGGAGGTGACAGGATTCCCTTGACTTCAAGTCTAATCCCTTAGAAAGAGAGAAGCAGTGGGCAAATTTCCATGCAGTCCAGACAAGTGTCCCAAAGGGAAATGAGGTGCTCAGAGGAATAAGTAACAGGGAAAGAGTATCTAATGAGCAGATGAAAGGATAGGTAAATATCTCCTCTGTGGCAGACTCAACACGGGCATTTTAGGATGGACAGAACATACTTGTTTGTTCAGGAGACCTAACTCTGGTCCAGAGACCAATGTTTGACTTCTTCCTGCTCTTTTGTCTGAGGACAGAGCTTCAGTTTCCAACATTAGTCATGCAGGGGGGATTCGAACTTCTACAAGGAGCCCTTCCTTTCAGAGACACTGTCCACGTAAGTCTCAGAGTGCAGCAGATGGTGCAGAGAAGATCCAAAGAGAATGAATCTTAGAATTTCTACCAGCAATAAGGTGAGAAAATAACTAGGCTAGCTCAGAGCCAAGAGATTACCATATCTGCTTGCTAGGTAGACTAATGAATATATAATAGTTTTACATATTAAATTAGAGTATTTTTTCCTAAAACATTGATACTTGGCATAGAATTCCTTTATGTAGGTATAGATGATTTAGGAAAATGTATGAAAACGTATTAATTTTGTGTGGTCATTCTTTCACGTTGTATCTCCTCCCCTTACTTTTTAAAGTAGAAATCCTACATCTTCTTTAACCTTGCTTGGCAAAGCAGTTCTTTTCCTTTCAATTAATATTCATTTGATGTGATTAAATTATTGTATTTTACAGCTTTGTCTTTTCAATTATTTTTACAATTTTATTACATTTTATTAATACCATTATGAGAATCCATTTTTAATATTATGAATATTTCATACTTTAACTTTTTTCTATATAAGAGCACATATTTACAATACCACATGAGTCAACAAAATCTATGAACACCCGTTATACAAAAGTGCTCATTTGATCTCACGTTATACAAAGGAACCCCCATACCATGAAGTGCTATGACATCATGTCCTCAGGGAGAAATATGTGAAGAAGAGAGATCAATAACTGTCCCATAAGCAGGATATGTAAAATTTGTTCATGGGAGACTTTGCATGTTGGCAAGATACAGAACCAGGACTAGTGTGCATGTACCAGATGTGTCACAAAAGAGATCAAAACTCAAAGCCAAGAACACCAAAGAAAAGATGCTACAAAGGTAATGAGAGAAGTGCCAGCCTCATCCACTGCTGGGCCAAATAAACACAAGGGTGATGTAATAACCACGAAAGAAGTGCAGGAATGACAATTAAACCAGAGGTCAGTGGAGCAGTAACAATCTGGTCAGTGTATGGTCCCTTAAGTCTGAGGTGAAAATCACCCACACTGGCTGACTCTTTTTCTGCACCTGGCTCTCTGCTGGGCTCTTCACTCTTATTGCTTTCCTTCATTATCAGGAACTGGCCTTTTAAATTATTTTGCATTTATTGCATTGAATTCCAGATTCTTTTGATTTGTCCCAAACTAAGATTTGCCTTTTACACTGTGATCCAGCATTTTTGCACACAGGCCTAGAAACACACGAACACAAACACTCATACACCGACATGCAAGTACAAAGGGAACCACGAAATAATTCTGCATGTACCCTCACTATGTATGACACACTCTAATATTTTCTTTTGTGTCCTCTTGATTCATTGTATTTCATTCTTATGAACCATAGTCTGACACCTTAGTTTATGCTGATCTCAGAATATGGAGAAATATTCCTCCAGCATGTCCTCCACACCTAGGATATCTCATCCCATTATGGAATACATGTGTACTCAGCTACACCCCACTAAGTCTGGCAGGGGAGGAGGGATTTGTGTAAAATACTACATACTTCAGGCACTAACTCTCTGGCAAGTAACAAAGACATGGAAATAAATACAAATCACACCATTGGTGCTGTAACACCTCAACTAGGAGGTTGTGTCCTTTTCCTGTGCTAATGTTAGGTAACCAAAAAGGCTCATGAAGGAGAGAGTCCAGGCTCTCTAAAAGGGGAGATAGAGTTTGCAGGACAGAGAGTGAGTGAATAGCTCCAAAGAGACCATTGGAGAGACTCCAAGCAAAGGAGAGCAAGTACATCAAAGCCCCAAACCCTAGGCTGTGGTGTCAGGTGCAGCAGAGAGTCAAGCCCAATGTTCAGGAGATCAGTGTAGGTGAGGGCATGGCCATATGAAGGGAAACTGGCAGAAAGGTCACAGAGACTTGAGCCTCATGTTTGAAGCTACAGAATTTGGGCCTCTGTCTCCACTGAGCAGTCACTAGGGGAGGCATTTAACTCAGAGAGTACCATGGTCTGCTTTGAAACATAGAAAGTTCTCTGTAAGTCCACATGAGCATTTGGCTAGTGGGGTGCCAGCATGATAAATGGGAAAGATGATGGGAAGGAATGGAAATATGACTGTGGAGTCAGGGTTCAACATGTTGGGAAGCAGTTGAAGACATTTGAGAGGCAGAGAGAATAAGCAGCTTCATCTCATCCCAGTGGTCACCACACTTACCAACAGGAAGGGACTAAACCCAGCTTCTTTCAGATAGTGTATTGATTATCTGTCCACAGTGGGCAGATGGTTGCAGCAATACCCACTATCAGGTGATATCATTAACAATTCTTTTTAGATTTTATTTATTTGTCTTTAGAGGGGAAGGGAAGGAGAGAGGGAGAGAAACATCAATTTGTGGTTGCCTTTCATGTGTCCCCTGCTGGGAATTGGTCTGCAGGGAACTGGTCTGCAACCCAGGCATGTGCCCTAACTGGGAATCAAACCACGATTGTCTGGTTCGCAGGCCCGTGCTCAATCCACTGAGCTACACCAGCCAGGGCTCTCATTAACAATTTTTATGTTGTGCATCTGAAATAGTTAATGTCATAAACCAATCTTACCCCATCTTTTTAAAAAACGCATAAAAAGCCATGTAGGTGGTACCGAAAAATATAATTAAATTAAAGAAATATAATGAATGGTTCAGATGGCCTGCAAGTTCAAACAGCTCATATTTAGTAAATAAATTAAAATCAGTTACATAATGCCCAAAGCTTAGCATATATTATCATTTAGAAACAGGTTTTTATTTCATTATAAATACCTCCACTATAGTACATTGTATTTGCTGATGCCAATTT
Source organism: Artibeus jamaicensis (assembly GCF_021234435.1). Lineage (NCBI taxonomy): Eukaryota > Metazoa > Chordata > Mammalia > Chiroptera > Phyllostomidae > Artibeus > Artibeus jamaicensis. Next base: position 9,310,022 of record NW_026521854.1, on the reverse strand, counting down.
TGTTTGTTTCCTTTGGTCACTTTTCTAGTGAGATGTTCAATATGTATGACATCTCGACAATGTAAAATATCACCCCTTCCTTTTTGATAAATTGCTTTTTACTGTTTTGTCAATTATGGTGGGTGTGAAAGGCAAAGAACTGGGGTTGGAAAGCTGCCAGAACCAGGGAGTTTTTGCCTCGTATCAGCCATTCAGCAATCACCCGAATGATTAGATCTTTCCTACTCTATGTGCACATTTTCCTTTCTGCTTTTTAACCCATTTTTTAAGATCCTTTAAATAAGGGACTCGTGCCCTGGCTGGTGTAGCTCAATGGATTGAGTGCAGGCCTGCAAATAAAACAACTGTGGTTTGATTCCCAGTCAGGACATATGCCTGGGTTGCAAGCCAGATCCCAGCAGGGGATGCACAAGAGGCAACTATACATTGATATTTCTCTCCCTCTCTCCTTCTCTTCCCCTCTAAAGAAAACTCAAAAATAAAATAATTAAATAAATAAATAAATATTCAAATAAATAAATAAGAGACTCAGAATGGCCATATGAAAATGGAGTCTCATGTTTACATGTCCATGGGAAGTTTAACCAATTGAATTTGGATATTATTTCTATATACATAGGGTAAGATAGTCTGATGTTGACATCATGACTTGCATCCTTCCTTTTCCAGTTACTGTGACAGGGTAAGAACAGCTTGGTGATAACAAAACCACAGAAAGTAGTCACAGTGTGTGTGTGTGTGTGTGTGTGTGTGTGTGTGTGTGTGTGTTGTAGGGAAGTTTGACCTGAGCCCATATACTCCAAAATGTTTCCTTTAACAAACAGGTGCCAGAATATTAACCAACTCATGAAAATAAAAGGGAGATCTCTTACTATTTACAAGATTTTTAGAAATAAAATTAATAAAATGCAGGGAACTGTATGTGAGCAAGGGATTCTTCCTGTCTCTGAGTTTCAGCAGCAGCAGGGAGACCACCTCACTCCCCCTCATTCTCTGACAGCATCTCTCATCGCTCTGCCCTTGTTCCTACTACTCCCCATGCTGGGTCCTTTCTGAGTTCTTAATGTCTGAAACAAGTGTCATCATCCTTAGGCCTTTGCACTGACTCCCCCCCACACACAATTTCCTTGTGTTTCAAATTCTGTCTTCCTGGAGGTCCCTAATCAGGTGTCACCATATTTGCAGGGATACCTGAAAGAATAGTTTAAAAAATATCACACCCCCATCCACTCCATTATTCCTATTTTCTTTTTCTTCACCTGACACTGTATAACATGGTGTACAATATATATAATATATTCTTTCACTATCATTATGTTCTAAAATTTTTTCTCTCAGCACCCTAACTATACCCTTTCCCTAGATATGTGGAATATCGATGACCATTCCTCAAGTACATGAAAGCATTGCTCATTAAAACTGTGTAACCCATGACAACCTGTGGAAAAAGTTCTGAGGACAGAAATTCCTAATCAGATATTTTGGGGGGGTGCCTTGAAGGTTATGATATGTACCAAAATTTATATTGATTACTTTACTACAAAATATGGTCATAGATTTTCAACTATGTTGGTGTGATTGCTATTCATATAAAAATTAGCCCTGGCTGGTGTAGTTCAGTGAATTGAGCGTGGGCTGTGAACCAAGGGGTCATGGTTCGATTCCCAGTCAGGGCACATGTCTGGGTTGCAGGCCAGGTCCCCAGTGGGGGCCATGTAAGAGACAACCACACATTGATTTTTCTCTCCCTTTCTTTCTCTTTCCCTTCCCCTCTCTCTAAAAATTAAAAATAAATATAAAATATTTTTAAGAATTAATCACTCCAGTTTTTTTCTTTCCTACTAGTCCCCTCCACCACATGGTACAAGGCAATAATACCCCAACTTCAGAATTTCTTCTCCTGGGACTATCAGAGCAACCAGAACTGCAGCCCATCCTATTTGGGCTATTCCTCTCCATGTACCTGATCACTGTGTTGGGAAACCTGCTCATCATTCTGGCCGTCAGCTCAGATTCCCACCTCCACACCCCCATGTACTTCTTCCTCTCCAACCTGTCCTTGGTAGACATCTGTTTCACCTCTACCACCATCCCAAAGATGCTGGTGAACATCCAGACACAGAGCAAAGCCATCACCTACGCAGGATGCATTACCCAGATGTATTTTTCTATACTACTTGGAGCCTGGGACCACTTCCTCCTGACTGTGATGGCCTATGACCGATATGTGGCCATCTGTCACCCTCTGCACTACACAGTCATCATGAACCCCCGGCTCTGTGGACTGCTGGTTCTCGTGTCCTGTATCACGAGTGCCCTGAATTCCCTGCTACATAGTTTAATGTTGTTGCGACTATCCTTCAGGGTAGACTTGGAAATACCCCACTTTTTTTGTGAAGTTAAGCAGATGATTCAACTTGCCTGTTCTGACACCTTTCTTAATGACATGGTGATGTATTTGGCCACTGGGATGCTGGGTGTTGGTCCCCTGGCTGGGATCCTTTACTCTTACTCTAAGATAGTGTCCTCCATACAAGCAATCCCATCAGCTCAGGGGAAGTATAAAGCATTTTCCACCTGTGCATCTCACCTCTCCGTTGTCTCCTTATTTTATGGTGCAGTCCTAGGTGTAAACTTCAGCTCTGCTGGTACTCACAGCTCACAGTCCATTGCAGTCACCTCAGTGATGTACACTGTGGTCACACCCATGCTGAACCCCTTCATCTACAGTCTCAGGAACAAAGACATAAAGGGGGCTCTGAAAAGAGTTTTGGGGATGGCAGATAAATGAGGGACAATTGTTCTGAGGCTCAAAATGTGACCTTGATTACAAGTTCAGTGTCTCAGAACCACAAGCTGTAACTGATCCAATGGGATAGACTGGTTTCTTCTCTTTATTTCCTGGCAGGTCCATTTCCTTGTATTCATGTTCTCTAACTATTTAAATAACTAACTGGCTAAGCTTCTGTAAATTGGGCGGAAAGTTTTTTCTTTGACCATTAACATTCTGAAAGTCTTTCTCAACCTTGGATCAGAAATATTTGGAAATTTCCATATCTTTCATGCTAAAACTTGGATTTCTCTAAAATAATTTCTTCTCAAATAACATATATCATGCCAAGAAATTTTCCTTTAGTTTATCTCAAAGTATGATCACAGTTGTATTACTCAGATGGACAAAACTACACTTGGCATCTAAGGACATTCATTTCATTGCACAGGAAAATATAAAAGCAATTTTCATTTTGTGTCTGTCATTGACCTTTACATCACTAACTTAAGTACTCCTCATAACAATGTAGATTTTAAACACTGTTCAGTTTAAGTCTCAGCATACTGAAATTGCAGGTATTCACACTAAATGCCTGGCAAAGTCACCTGGGCCCTGAGTTCTCGTGACACCAACATGAGCCAACATTGTGGCTGGATCAGGCCTGTCGGTTATTATGATTGCATGAGACTTCTCAGCCAAACAACAGAGAACCTGGTAAAAGATTACTCAGGGGTTGAAGGGTACATGGAGTGCCTAAGGTCCACACATGAGGTGATGGGAGAGAAGGGGAAGAAGAGAGAGAAATAAGATATTACTGTGGGCTTTGCATTTATTCAGGTCTGGGGGCAGGATGGATAGAGTTTCAAAGCTTCAGTTTTTATCAGTGAATTTAAAACTTAATAGCTGGTGTCAAGGTGTAAAAAGTGAACAGTGGTCACTGCCCAGGTCAGTTGTCTAAGTTCTCCAGGGCTTTCTGTAAGGGGTCCTTCACAGGGCAGTGGGCCAGTGTGCTTAGCTAGCTGCTGTGTCAGAAAGCTGGCCACATGTTTCTTCAACATGGTTATCTTTGAAGTGGAAGCCTTGGAAATCAAAAGTTTCCTGACAGGCACTTACTCTACAAACATGCCACTCTGCTTCATAGCTGCTCTCCTGCTTTCATTGTTTTAATCAGCTCAGTATTTCAATGCCCACTGGAAGCACTGAAAGATATTGACCATCACATACATACCCACAGTGAAGTCTACATGGGCAACAAGATTTGATTCATTAACCTAATATGACCTTAGTGTCAGAGGTGACCTGAAGTATGATGAGACAAAATTGTTAATCATTAATTTTATTAATGTACAAAGTATTGCTATACTCATGGAAGTATGGAAGAATGATGCCCAAGTGTAAGGGGCTTTCTGCATTGGAGTAAGTTGTTGGTTAGTATATTTTACCTCTTTAATAAATTGTATTTCTTTCTCTGCTTGAAAATTCCAGTGCTGCCTACAATTATGACTCTAAGCAAAATATTTCTTCTTTTCTAAATTTTGTCTTAACTACTAAAGGAACAATAAATATAAAGTTTCCAGATTATCTATTGTATATATCTCTCATGCTCAGGAATCTCTTCTCATAATTAAAAATGACTCATAAGAGAGGCTGAAATCTTGCCTGGTCACATGATTCAGGATCACCAGTTTTTCTGCACAAAGGTGCATAGTTTGCAACCTTTTAGGGACTCTGACAAGGGAACCTCAACACAGTCACCTATGAATACAATTATTTGCAATGAATTTGAATACCAAAATAATCACAAAGGCTGTCCCAAATATCAGAACATATGTAAAATATAAAGAACACAATTATTGGAAGCAACCTGGGTGCCCATCAGTAAATAAATGGATCAAAAAACTATGGTACATTTACACAATGGAATTTTATGCAACAGAAAAAAACAAAAAGCTCCTACCCTTTGAGACAGCAGGGATGGAACTAGAAAGCATTATGCCAAGGGAAATAAGCCAGGTGGTGAAAGACAAATACCATATGATCTCACCTTTAAAAACCTAAACAACAAACAAACAAAATACAACCAAAGACACTGAAATAGAGAAAGGTCTGAAAGTGACTGGAGGGGAGAGGGGAGGAAATTTCAGGGGAAAAGGGGAAGGGTCTACAGTAACTAGTATAAAGGACACATGGACAAAAACTAGGGGGGTGGAGGGAGGTGGGGAGGGCTGGGTGGGTGGGCAGGGGTGGGAATAAAAGACAGAAAACTGTACATGAACAACAATTAAAATAAAATTTAAAAAATACAATTATTATAACTGCCTTTAGTGCTGTTTGCCTCATTATTATACCAGTTATTGCTGCATAACAAGCATCCTAAATAGAATGGCTTGTTATAACATCTTTATTATTGAATGGGATTATATGATGAAAGTTGATTTGATGTCTGCTCAGATATCCTGAGTCTGCCTTAGCTGTGAGTCTCTGCATTGTGTGTCTATGGCTCATTATTGATACTGTGTGAGTCCGTAGTGCACCTGTCTTGAACCAATTTATGTGATCTTAGCTGTATATGTACATTGAACATCTGTTTACAAAAAAGAGATTATCAAACATAATAACTGTAATTTTTAAATATATTTTATTGATTATGCCATTACAGTTCTTCTATTTCCCACCCTTCATTCCCCTCCACCCAGCACACCCCCTCCCCCACCATTACACCCCTTTAGTTTATGACCACGTGTCTCAAGTTCTTTAGATTCTATATTTCCCCTACTATTCTTGCCCTCCCCCTATCTATTTTCTATCTACTGTCTATGCTACTTATTTTCTGTACCTTCTCCCCCCTTCTCCTTCTCCCACTTTTCTGTTGCTAAACCTCCATGTGATCTTCATTTCTATGGTTCTGCTCCTGGTCTAGCTGTCCTCTCAGTTTGCTTTTGTTTTAGGTGTGGTTCTTAATAACTGTGAGTTTGCTGTTCTTTCACTGTTCATCTTTTTTATCTTTTTTTCTTAGATAAGTCCCTTTAACATTTCATAAAATAATGGCTTGGTGATGATGAACTCTTTGAATTTGATCTTATCTGAGAAGCACTTTATCTGCCCTTCCATTCTAAATGAAAGCTTTGCTTAATAGATCAATCTTGGCTGTAGGTCTTTGGGTTTCATGACTTGGAATACCTCTTTCCAGCCCCTTCTTGCCTGTAAGGTCTCTTTTGAGAAATCAGCTGACAGTCTGATGGGAAGTCCTTTGTAGGTGACTGTCCCCTTATCTCTTGCTGCTTCTAGGATTCTCTCCTTCATTGATGGAGGCGTAGGTGGAAACACCCTGCCTTCTCTCACAATAAAGTTTAAAAACAACAAAGTTTTAGCAACAAAAATGCAGCCAAATAACAGAAAATTGAACTATACAGAAGTCTGACAACAACAAACCCTTCAGTCAAACTGGTAAGAGGGGTAGAGCCAGCAGTGAAGTGGGGTCGGGCAGGAAAGATCCACTGGACTGACCCAGGCACACAACCCAGGCAGACAGGCAGTGGGCAGATCCCAGGTGTGGAGTGGCAGTGGGCAGACCCACTGAGAGCTGACCGTGGTCACACACTTGCACGCAGATAGCAGTGAAGGAGTGAGCAGTCAGACTGAGACAGACCACACAGGCACCAGCAGCAGGAAGCAGCAAAGGGGACCGCTATTATCCCTCTCTGACCCCGCCCCCACATACAGCACCACAAAACAGCGACCTGGGTGGCCCCACCCTGGTGAACATCTAAGGCTCTGCTCCTCATATCTAACAGGTACAAAGAGAGCAAAACATTATGGCTCAAGAAGAACAGCTCAAAGCCCCAGAGCCAATAACTCTAAGCAATGAAGATAGCCAAACTCTCAGATGCACAGTTCAAAACACTGGTGATCAGGATCCTCACAGAACTGGTTGATTTTAGTCACAAATTAGAGGAACATATGAAGGTTAAACTAATTGAAATGAAGAAAAATACACAGGAAACCAATAGTAATAAAAAGGAAACTGGGACTCAAGTCGAGGGAGTGGACCAGAAGGAGGGAAAAAATGACCAAACAGAAAAGGATGAAGAAACAAGAATTCAAAAAAATGAGGAGAGGGTTAGGAACCTCCAGGATACATTTAAATGTTCCAATATTTGAATTATAGGGATACCAGAAGGGAAAGAGGAACAGCCATGAGTGGAAAATTTATTTGAACAAATAATGAAGGAGAACTTTCCCAATATGGCAAAGGAAATAGACTTCCAGGGAATCCAGGAAGCTCAGAGAATCCCAAAGAAGCTGGACCCAAGAAGGAATAGTTGTAACTTAATCCCACTACTTCTACCCATATATGACACTTTGCTTTCTACCCATTAGAAGACATACCTGCAACACCTGATAAAATGTGACTCAGCTACTGTGTTTGTGATGTAACCATGAGATGAGACTTTTTAATATAATTTATTGTCATATAATGACATAATATAAAGTGCACATATTCAGAATATAGAATTGGCTATTTTAAAAGAGCCATACAAAAATGAAGAATACATACTGCATAGGTCCATATATGTATAATTTCGAAAGGTGCTCAAAACACTAATTCAAATGACTATATGCACACTTAGTGGATTGCAGCATTGTTTACAATAGTCAAGATCTGGAGGGACTTCCGCCAAGATGGAGGTATAGGTGGATGTGCCGTGCCTTCTCACACAACCAAGTTTAGGGACAACTAAATATTAGCATCAGAAAACACAACCAGAACATGGAAAACTGAACTTTTCGGAAGTCCGCTAACAACAAATTCTTCAGCCCGACCGGTAAGGGGCGAAACCGGCGTCTGGTGAGGAGTTGCAAAGGAGGGCTCGGCAACGCAGGATTGGACCTAGTGAGTGACTGAGCAACCCACCGGGTGAGCGACTACAGAGGAGACAGTGGGGAGGCGGTGCAGCATGTTGACTGCGGTTGCCTAATTGCGCGCGAGCGAGGGAGTGGGCGGTGCCGCAGCGATAGAGGGCGCCGCCATTTCCCCACTCTGACCACGCCCCCACATACAGCGTCACAACCCAGAGACCTGGGAGTCCAAGGCGCCGCTTCTCACATTTAAAGGGCCAGAACAGACCAAAAATGTCGCAGGAAGACCTCAAAGCCCCAGAGATAAATCTAAGCGACGAAGAAATAGCAAAACTCTCAGACGCACAGTTTAAAACACTGGTCATCAGCTTCCTCACAGATCTGGTTGTTTATAGCCACAAATTAGAGAAACATATGAAGGTAAATTAAGGGAAATGAATGGAATTGCACAGGACACCCATAGAGATGAAAAGGAAACTGGGACTCAAATCAATGGAGTGGACCAGAAGAAAGCAAATAATGGCCAAACAGAAAAGAGTCAAGAAGCAAGAATTCAAAGAAATGAGGAGAGTCTTAGGAACCTCCAGGACATCTTTAAACGCTCCAATATCCGAATTATAGGGGTACCAGAAGGGGGAAAGACACAACCACCAGTGGAAAAACTATTTGAACAAATAATAAAAGAAAATTTCCCCAATCTGGCAAAGGAAATAGACTTCCAAGAAATCCAAGAAGCCCAGAGAGTACCAAAAAAGTTGGACTCAAGAAGAAACACACCAAGGCATATCATAATTACATTAGCCAAAATTAAAATGAAGGAGAGAATCCTAGAAGCAGCAAGAGCTAAGGGGACAATCACCTACAAAGGAGTCCCCATCAGACTGTCAGCAGATTTCTCAAAAGAGACCTTACAGGCAAGAAGGGGCTGGAAAGAAATATTCCAAGTCATGAAATCCAAAGACCTACAACCAAGATTGCTCTATCCAGCAAAACTTTCATTTAGAATGGAAGGACAGATAAGGTGCTTCTCAGATAAGACCAAATTCAAGGAGTTCATCATCACCAAGCCCTTATTATATGAAATGTTAAAGGGACTTATCTAAGAAAAAGAAGTTAAAGAAACATGAACAGTGAAAGAACAACAAGCTCACAGTTATTAACAACCATACCTAAAACGAAAGCAAACTAAAAGAACAGCTAGATCAGGAGTGGAAATATAGAAATGAAGATCTCAAGGAGGGTTAGCAACAGGGGAGTGGGAGGAGGAGATGGGGGGAGAAGGTACAGAAAATAAGTAGCATAGACAGTAGATAGAAAATAGATGGGGGGGCAAGAATAGCATGGGAAATATAGAATCTAAAGGACTTGAGACACATGGACATAAACTAAAGGGGGGTAATGGTGGGGATGGGGGGTAGGGTGGAGGGGAATGAAGGGGGGAATAGAACAACTGTAACAGCATAATCAATTTTTAAAAAATAAATAAATAAATAAAAAAGAAAAAAAAAGAAAGTGAAAAAAAAAAAAACAATAGTCAAGATCTGGAAGCAGCCAAAGTGTCCATCAGTAGATGAGTGTATAAAAAAGCTAATGGTGTGAGGATTGACTGTGGGAGCAGAGGTGGGCTTGGAGGAGGAGGGAAAAGGGGGAGAAATTGTAATATCTATAACAGAATAAGCAACAATAAAAAGGTATTGTTAAAATTTTTTAAAAACTGAAAAAATAAGAACACTGTTTTGCATTTATACAATGGAGTATTACAGAGCCATAAAAAAAGAAAATCTTACTTTTTGCAACAGCATGGATGGACCTGTGAAGTGCTAGGCTAAGTGAAATAAGTCAGTCAGAGGAACACAAGTATCACATGATTTTACTCACATGTGGAATCTAATTAACAAAATAAACTAACAAACAAAATAGAAACAGACTCATAGATACAGAGAACAGACTTACAGGAGGTACAGGAAAGCAAATTTGGTGCCTGGGTGAGAATGGCGAAGGGATTAAGCAAAAACAAACAGGAAAAAAAACACCTCACAGACATAGACAACACTATGGTGCTTACCAGAGGTAAAGGGGCTGGAGGGAGGTAGGAGATGTAAAGAGGGGATAAATGGTGAGGGAAGGAGACCTGACTGGGTGGTGAACACACAATCAGTATACACATAACATATTATAGAATTGTACACCTAATACCTGTATAATTTTATTAACCAATGCTGCCCCATTAAATATAATAAAATTTTTAAAATAAATAAAACCTATCTTTTTTCTTCTTAAAAAAATTTTAATTGTTGTTTGAGTACAGTTTTCTTTCCTTTACCCTCTTCCCACCCCACCCTGCCAATTCTCCGCACCTCCCTCCTGTCTCCCTCCCACCTCCCACCCCTGCCTTGTTATTGTCCATGTGTCCTTTATACTAGTTCCTGCAAACCCTTCCATGCTTCCCCTGTAATTCTCCCCCCTCTCCCCTCTAATTACCATCAGACTGTTTTCAATTTCAGTTGTGTTTGGCTATCTTTTGCTTGTTTGTTTATTTTGTTGATCAGAATCCTGTTAAAGGTGAAAGCATATGGTATTTGTCTTTCACCATCTGGCTTATTTTGCTTAGCATAATGCTTTCCAGTTCCATCCTGCTGTTGCAAAGGGTAAAAGCTCCTTCTTTCTTTCTGCTGCATAGAATTCCACCGTGTAAATATACCATAGTTTTTGGATCCATTCATTTACTGATGGGCACCTAGGTTGATTCCAACACTTGGCTATTGTAAATTGTGCTGTTATGAACATTGGGGTGCATAGGATATTTTATATTCATGTTTCAGTGTTTTAGGATATAATCCTAGCAGTGAAATTACTGGGTCAAAGGCAAATATATTTTTAGTTTGATGAGAAAATTCCATACTGTTTTCCATAGTGGTGGTACCAGTCTGCAATCCCACCAACAATGGATCAGGTTCCCCTTTTCTCCACAGCCTCTCCAACACTTGTTTGTTGCTTTGTTTATGATGGCCATTCTGACTGGTGTTAAGTTGTATCTCATTGTGGTTTTAACATGCATCTCTAGGATAGCTAGCAATACTGAGCATCTTTTCATGTGTCTCTGGATCCTCTGTATGTCTTCCTTGGAGAATTGTCTGTTCAAGTCCTTTGCCCATTTTTTTTTTTAGATTGCTTGCCTTCTTAGAGTAGTGTAAATTCTTTATAATTTTGGAGATTAAACCCTTGTCTGAGGTATCATTGACAAATACATTTTCCCATACAGTTGATTCTCTTTTTATTTTAATACTACTTTCTTTAGCCATGCAGAAGCTTTTTATTTTGATGAGATTCCACTTGTTTATTCTTTCCTTTTTGTCCCTTGCTCTAGGAGGCATATCATTAAAAATATTGCTGCATGAAATATCTGAGATTTCCCTGCCAATGTTATCTTCTAGGACTTTAATGGTGTCACAGCTAATATTTAAGTCTTTTATCCACCTTGAATTTATTTTGGTGTATGGTGTAATTTCGTGCTCAAGTTTCATTTTTATGCACATAGCTGTCTAGTTCTCCCAACACCATTTCTTCAAGAAGCTATTTTTACTCCATTTTATGTTGCTGCCCCCTTTGTTAAATATTAATTGCCCATAGACACCTGGGTTTATTTTGGGGCTGTCTGTTCTGTTTCATTGGTTCATGTGCCTGTTTTTATGTCAGTACCAGGCTGTTTTGATTACAGTGGCCTTGTAATGCAGTCTGGTACCAGGTATTATGATTCTTCCCACTTTTCTCTTCTTTCTCAAAGTTTCTGCAGCTATCTGGGGTAATTTGTGGTTCCATATAAATTTTTGAAGTGTTTGCTCTATATCTGTGAAATATACCATTGGTACTTTAATAGGGATTGCAGTGAATCTATAAATTGCTGTGGGCAGTATGGACATTTTGATAATGTTAATTCTTCCAATCCATGAGCATGGCACATGCTTCCATTTGCTTGTATCTTCCTTAATTTCTTTTTTCAGTGTTGTGTAGTTTTATGAGTACAGTACTTTTACTCCTTGGGAAGGTTAATTCCTAAATACTTTATTTTTCTTGTTGCTATATCAAATGAAATTTTTTCTGATTTCTGTTTCTAATACTTCATTGTTGGTGTACAAAAATGCCTTTGATTTTTGAATATTTACTTTGTATCCCACTCTTTTGCCAAATTCATTTACTAGGTTGAGCAGTTTTTTGATTATCCTGCCTTTTTTTTAAATTTTCAATCTCAAATTGTAATTTTTCCCTCTCTTAGCCTCGTTTTTATTTCTTACTCTTAGTATTCCCTCTCCCTCTTACATCTCAATATTAATTCCATTTTCTCTAGATATCTCTGAAGCTTTTACTTCTTATTTCCTTTATTCCAATTACACATATATTAATTTTAGCTCATTTGTTGTAGATAATGATATGGTACATCTTTTTTTCCAATTTGGTTCCTTTTTCATTGTTTATAAACTTATATATATAAGTTTATATACTTATATACTTTTTTCTTTCTCTCGTTTTATTTTATTTTATTTTATTTTCTCTTTAAATGTAATACTATACAATTAGCCTCTGTTACTCCATTCCGCCCACTGCATCCTGCCTTTTTAATTTATGATATAAACTTTAATTTCTCTTTTTGCAATGCTCTGATTCCCTACTCTTCTAGTGTTCTTCTCTCTACCCTCTCAAAATCATTTTTCTTTTGGTAGGTCATCTCATATCAGCTCTCCTGTCTTGTAATAGTCCTAATCTCTCTACACCCTTATTAATACTGGTTCATTTGCTGTTGATAGTGGGATTGCAGGGGGTATTTATCTGGGTGTGAATTTGTTTCCTAGGCTCTGTGGTTTTGTTTTGGGAGCACCTGCACAATCACATACAAGAGGTAGTGGGTGGAGTGACCCTCAGTCAACCAGTTGGAGGGATGGGCCCAAAAAGAATAACCTAACAGCAATCAAAATCCAATTGCATCCATAGATCCCACATAAACAGCATAAAGGGCTTTCCAAGAGTGTCAAGTTCAGGAGATCAAGGAGATTGCACCACTGAATCACAGAAGTCTCCTACCACAGAAGCTCACATGACAGAAACAGGGAGTGAAAGAAGATTAACCTAAGAAAAAGATGCAAACAAGGAGAGTTCCCCCTTAAAATAGGGAGACTCCCAAATAACCAACTCCCAATCTAAAGGAAAGGAGGAATCCTCAGAAAGAGTACCAAATGAAATAGAGGCAAGCCAACTATCAAATATTGAGTTTAAGACAATGGTTATAAGGAAGCTCAATGAGCTCAGTAAGAATTAGCAAAAACTACCAGGGAGATATAAGGAACTTACTGAGAATTATATCAGCCTGAAAAAGGACATAGGAACTACCAACAAAAGCCAGAAGGAAATGAAGAATACAATTCCTAAATTAAAAAACAAAGTACAATGAATTGAATTACAATGAATCAAAATCAGATTAGAAGAAGCAGAGGATCAAATCAGTGAGCTAGAGGACAAAATAGAAAAAATTCCTAGAAAGACCAAGAAAAGAAAAAGAGACTCCAAAAGAAGGAAGAGGAGTTAAGGGAACTGCATGACAACTTGAAACATAATAATATCTGTATATTAAGGATAACAGAAGGAGAAGAAGAGAAGCAAAGGGGAGAAACCTGTTTAAAACAGTAATGACAGAAAATTCCTTAATTTGATCAAAGAAAAAGTCACACAAGTCCAAGGAGCACAGAGGGCCCCAATCAAGAGGAACCCAAAGAGGCCCACTCCCAGACACATCATAATTACAATGGCACATTTCAAAGACAAAGACAGAATCTTAAAGTCAGTAAAGAAGAATCAGAAAGTAAAATACAAGGAAGCTCCAATAAGGCTAGTAGCTGACTTCTCAACAAAAACTTTATAAGCCAGAAGAGACTGGCAAGAAATATTCCAAATAATGAAAAGCAAAGGCCTACAACCAAAACTACTTTACCAGCAAAGCTCTCTTTAAAAAGGAAGATAAAATAAGGAGTTTCACAGACAAAACAAGGTTAAAAGGATACACGTTCAGCAAAACAGCAATGCAAGATATGCTAAGGGTACTGATTTAAGAAGAGGAAGAAAAAGAGGGAGAGAGAGAGGGACACAGGTACAAAGGGGGAAATGGCAATGGATAAGTACCTATAAATAATAACCTTAAAAATGAATGGTTTAAATGCTCCAATCAAAAGACACAGGGTAGATGAATAGATAAGAAAACAGGGCTTCCAGCCAAGATGAAGGCATAGGTAGATACACTGTACTTCCTTGCACAACCAAAAGGACAACAAATTTAAAAACAAAACCAAAAAAATGACCAGAACTGAAAGAAATTTGAACTCTATGGAAGTCCAACAACCACATAATTAAATAAGAAACATTCATCCAGAGACATGCAAATTAAAACTACAATAAAACAAAACCATGCCAGTCAGTCAGAATACCTGTCATAAACAAATCAACACAGTAAGTGCTGAGGAGATTGTGGAGAAAGGGGAGCCCTTGTACTCGGTGGGAACACAGACTAGTGCTACCACGGAGGAAAACAGTATGGAATTTCCCCAGAAAACTAAAAATGGAACTGCCTTTTGACCCAGCAATTCCACTTCTGGGATTATACATTAAGAATCCTGAAACACCAGCCTAAAAGAACCTATGCACCCCAGTGTTCATAGCAGCACAATTTACAATAGCCAAGAGCTAGAAGCAACCTATGTGCTCATCAGTAAATGAGGGGATCAAAAATCTGTAGTACACTTACACAATGAAATACTATGCAGCAGAAAGAAAGGAGAAACTCCTACTCTTCATGACAGCATGGATGGAACTGGAGAACATTATGCTAAGTGATGTAAGGCCAGGTGGTGAAAGACAAATACCATATGATCTCACCTATAAAGCAGAACCTAAACAACAAAACAAACAAGAGAGCAAAACAGAACCAGAGACATGGAAATGAAAAACAAACTGACAGTGACCAGAGGGTGAGTAGAGGAAGATAATGGGGGGAAGAAGGAGAAGGGTCAAGTCAAGGGACATGTATAAAGGACCCATGTACCAGACAACAGGGAGGAGGATTGAATACGGCAGCTATAGGGAGTGGGTAGGGTACAGGAGAGTAATGGGGAAAAACATAGAGAACTGTAAATGAACAACCATAAAAAAATAAATGTAAAATAATGTAGAAATTTAGACACAAATATTTAAAGTACAAAGGTTGATCCTAATTTTAGTAATGAATTACTTCCTATCTTAATGCAAAATTGCCTCCGACAGTGGTCCTCAGATGAGGATCTGCAGCATAAACATCACAAGGAATCTGTTAGAAATGGGTAGTCTCTGAGCCCTCTGGGACCTTCTGTTTCTGTTTTTTTGTTTATGTGTTTTCATTTTAGAATCCACGTATAGGTGAAATCAGATGGTATATGTGTCTCTCTGTCTGATTTATCCCACTTAATACCCATTAAACCCACCCATGTTGTCACAAATGTCAAGATTATATACTTTTTAGTGCCAAGTAATATTCTGTAGTATACATGTACCATATCTCCATATTCATTGTCTTTTTATCAGAGCATTCAATTCGTATACATTTAAAGTAATTATTACTGGGCGTAGGATAGGGCAGGTGATTGAGGAACCATTTTGTGGAGCAGTGGTACCCTGTTGAAGATTCTGAGGCATGAAACTGCTTCTTCTGCAACTTTGATGCTCCCTAAAGAAAAAAATTTGAACCTTTTGGAGCAGTGTACTACATCTTCAGTAAAGCAATGTGTTCAGACAAACAAGTGAATAGAAGAGTGTGTAGTGGAAGGTACGGTTCCATCATACACAGGGACGACCATGCTCAGCGTGAATCCTGAAGCAGGTAGAGGGATTCGGACTATGATCTAGTGATGATCAGAGGGGTGATAGATGTGATGACTACTGAGATTATGACAGTTCAGAGAGAGAAGGCAACAGTGACAGAAAAAAGAAACAGTGCTTGATCTGAAAATGGCTACCATTCAGATGGTGACTATGACAAGTATGACTATAGGTATGACATCAGTGATAAGGAGGAGAGCTGCTTCCTCCACTGGTGTAGTTCCTAGTACCAAATACACGATGCTAGACACATCTACTTACCAGTATGATGAATCCTTGGGATATTACTATGATCCAACAACAGGGCTGTACTATGACCCCAGCATTATGCTAAGCAAAATAAGCCTGGTGGTGAAAGACCAATACCATATGTTCTCACCTTTAACAGAAATCTAAACAACAAAACAAACAAGCAAAATATAACCAAAGACACTGAAATAGAGAACAGGCTGACCAAAAGGGAGAGGGGAGGGAATTTTAGGAAGAAAGGGGAAGGGTTTATAGGAACAAGTATCAAGGACACAAGGACCAAAACTAGTGGGGCGGAGGGGGGCGGGTGCAGCCTGGCTGGTGTAGCTCAGTGGATTGAGCACAGGCCTGGGAACCAAACAACCACTTTTCGATTCCCAGTCAGGTCACATGCCTGAGTTGCATGCCAGTTCCCAGCAGGGGATGCACGAGAGGAAACCATACACTAATATTTGTCTCCCTCTCTCCTTCTCTTCCCCTCTAAAGATAAAGAAATAAATTCTTTTTTATAAAAACCTGGGGGTAGAAATGTAGGTGGGGAGGGCTGTGGGGGAGGTGGGGAGGGCTGCGGGGGAGGCATTGGCTGGGATGGGAGTAAAAGACAGAAAGCTGTACTTGAACAACAATTAAATTTAAAAAACAACCACACCTAAAACAAAAACAAACTACTAGGACAGAAACAGAACCACAGAAATGAAGATCACATGGAGGGTTACCAACAGGGGACTGGGAGGAGGAGAGAGAGGGAAAAGGTACAGAGAATAAGTAGCATAGATGGTAGGCAGACAATAGACAGGGGGAGGGTAAGAATAGTATGGAAAATGTAGAAGCCAGAGAACTTATAAATATGACACATGAACATGAACTAAAGGAGGGGAATGTGGGTAGGAGAGGGTGTGCAGGGTAGAGGAGAGTGAAGGGGGAAAATGGGACAACTGTAATAGCATAGTCAATAAAATATATTTTAAAAATAAATAAAAACACATTAAAGGACCACCATCCCAACCACCTCCACATGGGGCACAGTTAAGGGGCAAATGTAGCAGGCACCAGAGCCCTGCTGAAGAACGTCCTGCTCTGTGGAATGAGCCCCTACACAGGGGACCCTCTATGGTGATTGGAGGTTGGTACTCAGTGGTCACAGCCAGCTGATTGGCCTCATTAAATCACTCCTGTAGATGTACTAACAGCAATCATGGCTCAGCTATAACAGGAGGGTGTATGCAGCCCACAAAGTGAGCACACTTTGAGTACCCATTTTCAGTGTTATGAAAGGCTGTGCCACTGGACCCCTCAAAACACCTACTACATTAGGCCACTCTGCTAAGCCTGGGAGATGTAGCAGCTCTGTTAAATACATAGTAACAAAAACAAGGAGGCTGCCAATATGAGGAGACAAGAAATGTGGCCAAGAAGAGAGAACAGAAATAAAACTCCAGAAAAAGAGCTAAACAAAATGGAGACAAGCAATCTACTAGATGCACAATTCAAACCAGTACCTCTAAAGATGCTCAGTGAACTTAATGAGGAGGCCAACAGAATAAAAAAAAAAAAAACCACCCAGTCATAAAGAAAGAATACGCTAATTGAAATAATGGTTTACAGGAAATGAACAGTGGAGTGGCTGCAGCTGAGAATCAAATCAGCAATTTGAAATATAAGGAAAAAATACACCAAATCAGAAAAGCAAGAAGAAAAAAGAATCTAAAAAATGAGAACAGGTTAAGGAGCCTCTAGGACAAGTTCAAGCATACAAACATTCTCATTATGGCGGTGCTGTAAGAAGAAGAAAGAGAGCAAGAAAGTGAAGACTTATTTGAAAAAATAATGAAGAAAATTTGTCTATGTTGATGTAGGAACTAGATGTAAAAGTCCAGGATATGTTTCCATTAATTTGAGAGAGAGTGAGAGAGAGAGAAAAAGAGAGAGACAGAGAGATGGCGAGAAAGAGAGAGAGAAACAGTCCTGTGAGAGAAAGATTGATCTGTCTCTGTGTGCACAACTGAACCAAGAATCAAATTCCACACACCTGACTCTAACGCAGCCACCACAGCACTGCTAAAAGTGTGGCCTTAACAACAACACATACAGCAGCAACACCACCTGGTAACATGTTTGATTCAAACAATACCTGGGCCCACTGGGACCTGCATTTGAACTAGACTATAATCTAGGGTGATTTATATGATTTATATCCACCTATATTATAACTTAGGGTGACTTATATGCACATTGAAGTTGGAGAAGTGCTAGTCTAGACTATGCTTTCTCACATTCTCATGTTGACAAAAGGAGTGGGAGAATTATTTGTGTTGGGTATTGTAGGTGCTGAGCAACCTCCCTCCACATGTCAAATATCTCCAGAGGCAAACTCATCTCAGGTAGAGAGTCACAGGGCCACAGTGTGAAAACTGAAAGCAACCTGACAGATTTCAATCAAGGCCCATCCCTCACTTAGTTCATAACTTTGAGCAAATGGCTGACCCCTCCAAGCCCCATTTCTGCAAAGGGGAATGGAGTTTACAATAGTAATATGCACAGAACAGACTTTTCAAAAATTAAGTCAGATGAAGTTTCTAGCTTCAATAGCTCAGATTATATGGCATAAAGCTGTCAAAGCATATCTCTCATAATTAACAATATTTTATAATGTGGCACTAAATGATAGCTTTTAATTTATGAAATAAATACAAAATCCCTAATTATTATGACAAATTTCTCAGGAAGCAAAACAGTATGGTGGCCAGGATTCCACAGCAAAAGAACACAGCTATCTTTTTGTTGAAGAGAAAAATAGCAGACTTCCGCCAAGATGGAGGCATAGGTGGATGTGCTGTGCCTTCTCACACAACCAAGTTTAGAGACAACTAAATATTAGCAACAAAAAACACAGCCAGAACACGGAAAATTGAACTTTTCGGAAGTCCGTTAACAACAGATTCTTCAGCCTGACCTGTAAGGGGCGAAACCAGCGGCTGGTGAAGTGGGATTGCACAGGAGGTCTCAGTCAGCCGGACTCAGGCGTGGAATCCAGATGCGCAGAATCCAGGCGCAGGGTTGGACATAGTGAGCGACTGAGAGAGCCACCAGGCGAGCGACCGCGGGGGAGACAGCGGGGGGAGCGGTGCTGCGTGTTGACTGTGGTCGCGCATTTGTGCGTGGGTGGACAGGCGAGGGAGTGGGCGGTTGGACCGGGCCCAGCGGGTCCCCGCGGCAAGCGGCAGTGGAGGGCGCTGCCATTTCCCCGCTCTGACCCCACCTCCACATACAGCGTCATAACCCAGCGACTCTGAGTGGCCTGGCCCAGGTGAACCACCTAAGACGCTAATCCTCACCCAGCTGTGAGAAACAGCAGACGGGGTCGCCATTTCCCCGCTCTGACCACGCCCCCACATACAGCATCACAACCCAGCAACCTGGGAGTCCAAGGCGCCGCTTCTCACACTTAAAGGGCCAGAACAGACCAAAAATGGCTCAAGAAGATCTCAAAGCCCCAGAGCCCATAGATCTAAGCGATGAAGAAATAGAAAAATTCTCAGATGCACAGTTTAAAACACTGGTCATCAGGATCCTCACAGAACTGGTTGATTATACCGACAAATTAGACAAATATATGAAGGCGAAACTCATTGAAATGAATGGAATTGCACAGGACACCAATAGCAATGAAAAGGAAACTGGGACTCAAATCAATGGAGTGGACCAGAAGAAAGCAAATAATGGCCAAACAGAAAAGAGTCAAGAAGCAAGAATTCAAAGAAATAAGGAGAGTCTTAGGAACCTCCAGGACATCTTTAAACACTCCAACATCCGAATTATAGGGGTACCGGAAGGGGGAAAGGCACAGCCACCAGTGGAAAACTTATTTGAACAAATAATAAAGGAGAATTTCCCCAATTCGGCAAAGGAAATAGACTTCCAGGAAATCCAGGAAGCTCAGAGAGTCCCAAAGAAGTTGAACCCAAGAAGGAACACACTAAGGCACATCATAATTACATTAGCCAAAATTAAAATGAAGGAGAGAATCCTAGAAGCAGCAAGAGCTAAGGGGACAGTCACCTACAGAGGAGTCCCCATCGGACTGTCAGAAGATTTCTCAAAAGAGACCTTACAGGCAAGAAGGGGCTGGAAAGAGGTATTCCAAGTCATGAAATCCAAAGACCTACAACCAAGATTGCTCTATCCAGCAAAACTTTCTTTTAGAATGGAAGGACAGATAAGGTGCTTCTCAGATAAGACCAAATTCAAGGAGTTCATCATCACCAAGCCCTTATTATATGAAATGTTAAAGGGACTTATCTAAGAAAAAGAAGTTAAAGAAACATGAACAGTGAAAGGACAACAAACTCACAGTTATTAACAACCACACCTAAAACAAAAGCAAACTAAAAGGACAGCTAGATCAGGAGTGGAAACATAGAAATGAAGATCTCAAGGAGGGTTAGCAACAGGGGAGTGGGAGGAGGAGAAGGGGGAAGAAGGTACAGAAAATAAGTAGCATAGACAGTAGATAGAAAATAGATGGGGGGGCAAGAATAGCATGGGAAATATAGAATCTAAAGGAATTGAGACACATGGTCATAAACTAAAGGGGGGGTAATGGTGGGGATGGGGAGGTAGGGTGGAGGGGAATGAAGGGGGGAATTGAACAACGGTAACAGCATAATCAATAAAAAAATTTAAAAAAAATAGCAAAGCCAGCCCCACCAAAATTCAGTGTTCTAAGGATCAAAGGGACCTAGTTATGATGGATTCCATAGTGTCAGACTTGGGAGAAAGTGTTAACTCAGTATTGGAATAAGAAAGTTGGAGGTGGTCCTCTGAGAAGCAGGTGGGATCCAAGAAAAGGAGTCATAAACTCTAAAACAACCTGGATTCTGAATCCTAGTGAATTATAGGTTGGAATGCAGACTGGTACAGCCATGGAGAAAACAGTATGGAATTTCCTCAGAAAACTAAAAATGAACTGCTTTTTGACCTGGCAATTTCACTGCTAGCATTATATCCCAAGAACCCTGAAACACCAGTCCATAAGAACCTATGCATCCCAATGTTCATAGCAGCACAATTTACAATAGCCAAGAGCTGGAAGCAACCTAAGTGACCATCGGTAAATGAATGGATCAAAAAACTATGGTACATTTACACAATTAAATACTATACAGCAGAATGAAAGAAGGAGCTCCTATCCTTTGTGACAGCATGAATGGAACTGAACAGCATTATATTAAGTGAAATAAGCCAGGTGGTGAAAGAAAAATACCATATGATCTCACCTTTAACAGGAACCTAAACAAAAAAACAAACAAGCAAGCAAAACATAAGCAGAGACTTTGAAATTAAGAACAATCTGACAGTAACCAGAGGCTGGTGGGAGGGAATAATGGGAGGGAAGTGGAAAGTGTATTCAGGAACAACTATAAAGGACACATGGACAAAACCAAGGTTGGGTGGAAGCAGGGGAGGAAGGTGGGGATGGCCAGGGTGGTGGGGAAAGGTGGGGGTAAATTCAGACAACTGTACTAGAACAATAATAAAATAATTAAATAAAAATAAATAAATAAAACCACCTGGATTCTAACATGGTCTTTTGGGATCTGAGAATCATTAGGAAAAATTTTCTTCTTGCTTATTCTAGAGGTCAAAGGGGAAATCATGTACTTAGATATAGGAATAACATGAGAGAAATGTGCCTGATGAGCACATAATACAGAGACTGCAAATATATTTCCATGCAGCCCCTCAAGGTGTACAGTGCTGGTGGACAGAACATGGTTATTGCTGTGATTCCTAAGTCTGGATCAGGAATTGATGCTTCACTTCCTCCTGCTGTCTCCTCTGGGACAAAGCTTCAGTCTCCATCATCAACCCTCCAGGGACCAATTCTGACTTGCACACAGAGCACTTCCTTACAGAAAACCCATCCAGGGGAGTCTGAGAGCCTGGTAGGACACCAGGAAAGGGTCAGAGGGGCTGAAACCTGAGAACTTTCACCTGAGTTTCTGGGACCCTAATCAGCCTAGCCCCGAGACCAGATATCTCTGTTTCTATTCCTGGCTAAGTAACTAATTTACACTTAATTTACTTAACATGTTAATAAGGATGCATCTATTTGAATCTGCACTCCAGGGCCATAGCTGACAATTAGGTGATGGGACTGGGAGTCCAGTGGGAACTCCTGCACAGTGAATAAGATGCAGGAAATGGTGGCAGAAAATTGAAAATACATCTGAGGAGTTTTGCTATTTGGGGAGGACATGGAGCTTCAGGTGTGGAGAACAGTGCAGTGAAGTGAGAGTGTTTGTACTAAATTGCTAAGACATGGTGTATTTGAGCCCGTTGTGTATTCACTGAAAAGATCCAGACCAGTGAGGTAACAGCACCTTGCAGCAGCAGTTAGTGAGACAGACATCACAGCATCTTCTCTAATGCTGAGTATTCACATGAGAAAATATTTAAGAAGTCTAAAAGGGAGTAGTAAATAGTTTTACCTCATTACCGGTGAGGCTGCATATTGTTGGGTTTGTGCCCTTCTACCTTCTATGTTAAAACAGTAGGAATTCCTATCCCACACTCAGTCTTTTCCTGCAGTGGTCATATTTCTATGCTCTGAATGCGAGATTCTATCATCATCTTGGGGAATATAACTTGAGGACTGACAAACATCTACCAAAGAGTGTAGTGTGCTGAGCAACAAGTTGCGATAATTCAGTGAAGAAAAATGAAGGTCACCCATTGTACTTTGTATCTTAAAGGCACCAGGGTGTGCCAGGTCACAACATTTACATTTACATGAAGACTTCAGTGTCTCAGCTAGTGGGGTGGAAATCTTCAATCATTTTAAAGTTTCTTTTCTTCTTTCTGTGGATTTTCAAAGTAAAATGCCTACCCAAGAAAGCTAATGAATACAGAGACTTAAACTAAACCCCTCCATCACATGTCACTGGATGACTGACTATTAAAATACCGAGACTGCAGGGAAATGTTCCGACACCAGTACTTCTCAGTGAGCACAGAGATGCAGGTACAGTTCTAGGTGTCAGAGCTTGGCATGAGTCTCACTGGCTAATCTCAAGGTTTCTGCAGGGCTTGGCTCCTCCTAGAGGCTCAGGGGAAAATCTGTTTTCTCCTCAATTCCAGTTTGTGTTCTGACCACCTGCATTCTTTGGCTCAAGGTCCTCCCTCCTTTGTCAAAGCCAAAGGTTTTCTGGCTGGCTATTTTTTCCTGGTCTCCCTGTCTGCATCTAGGGGAGCACTGTGCTGACCTTAGTCCCCCTAGATGATCCTGCTCATCTTCTACCGTCAAGTCAGCTGATTAGCAGCCCTGTTCCATCTGCTAACTTCATCCTCTCCTTGCTAGAAAAAGAAATTTATTCCAAGGTACTTGGAACTAGGGGTGTACATCTTATAGAGGTCCTTATTCTGCCTGTTAAAAATGGTTTTTCAGAAGTGTATTATTTTGTGCCACTCAAAGACCATTATATTAAGGATACACGTATTATATCATGGCCTCTGGAATGGGTGAACACACCCTCTTCACAACTCCATGCTGACAATGTTTGATTGCAGGAACTAAAATATACCTGTGATCAAACCTGCAACTGAGTCTGACACAGAATCACAGTGTTTCTTCCCAGAGAGAAGGCCACAGACCAGGACCGACAGCATCAACACCGCCTGGGCGCTTGTCAGAAACACACCTTCTCTGAGCTCGAAGGACCTGCTGAATCAGATTCTGCATTGAGCTAAAATCCTGGGGACTTCATAAGCCCATTGAAACTGGAGAAGTGCTGGGCTAAACTAGTTTCTGTCACTCTTTGCCACTGACATGTGAAGAATAAGAATTGGGGGGTTGTATTTGTGTTTCTATATGAATTGTTGGGTGTTCAGTGGTATCCCTTCAGGTCCTTTCAGATACCCAAGGGACAAAATCATTTCTGGTTGAAATACACTGCCTAAAAGCAACCTGAAATAATTAAAACCAGGGCCCACCACATACTCTAGTATTGTCTTTGAGGAAATCTCTAAACCCCTTAAGTTCCTCCTTCAGGTTATGATGCTGGCCATTCCACATGCTGGGCACACACTTACCCACATAAACTTCATCTCCTTCCCTTTCTCCCTCATTTTCTGTGCTCAAATGTCACCTTGTTGGCTGGTCTTGCCTAAATACCCATGAAAAATAGAATGGCCTAATCGCTTTTTTCTTTACACCTGCTTTCATATTTCCTTCATAGAATCTGTCACCATTTGTGATGTTAAATTTATTTCTATTATTTGCTTCTATATTCTTTCCCTAATATTGATGTGTACAGACATGTGTTCTTCCCTCTACTCATAGCCTACACAGTGCTGATAACATGGTTAGCACTCAATTTATATTTCAAATTACATGATATATTTCTCACTAAAACAGAAGTATACCTGATTCCATATGGAAAAAGCACATCAGGATAAATATTCCTCCCCTTAGATAACAGAAAACTCCTAGATGGGAACAGATTCATTGGAATTAACTTCTTCACTGCAAAATATAAACAGTAGCAATAAAGCTGTGTGAGTAATGCAGGTATATATGAAAATTACTCCCGTTTTTTTCTCCTTCTTGAAAGTCAGCTCTGCCTCATGGATTCAGGGAACTTTACAAGACTATCAGAATTTCTTCTTCTGGGACTATCAGAGGAACCAGATCTACAGCCCCTCCTATTTGGGCTTTTCCTCTCCATGTACTTGATCACTGTGTTGGGAAACCTGCTCATCATCCTGGCCATCAGCTCAGACTCCCACCTCCACATCCCCATGTACTTCTTTCTGTCCTGGGTAGACATCTGTTTCACCTCCACCACCATCCAGAAGATGCTGGTGAACATGCAGACACAGAGCAAAGCCATCACTTATGCAGGCCGCATCACCCAGATGTATTTTTCCTCACTCTTTGGTATGTTAGATACATTCCTCCTGACGGTGATGTGCTATGTTTGGTTTGTGGCCATGGGTCACCCCCTACACTACACGGTCATCATGAACTCTGAACTCTGTGGACTTCTGGTTCTGGTGTTCTTTATCATTAGTACCCTAAGTGATAAATGGTACCCTATCATTAGTACTCTTTATCATTAGTATCATTAGTATCCTTGCTACAATGCTTGATGGTGTTGAGATTGTCCTCCATGCAGACTTGCAAATCCCCCACTTTTTCTGTGAACTCAATCAGATGACCCAACTTGCCTGTTCTGACACTCTTAATGACATGGTGATGTATTTGACCACTGGGATGCTGGCTGGTGGTCCCCTGTCTGGGATCCTTTACTCTTACTCTAAAATTGTGTCCTGCATATGGGCAATCCCATCAACTCAAGGGAAGTATAAAGCATTTTCCACCTGTGTGTCTCACCTCTCTGTTGTCTCCTTATTTTATGGTACAATCCTAGGAGTGTATCTCAGCTCTGCCAGTCTTCAGTCAAGTGCAACAACCTCAATATTGTACACCATAGCCATACTCATGGTGAGCCCCTTCATCTACAGTCTCAGGAACAGAGACATAAAGGGGGGTCTGAAAAGATTCTTTGGATGGTGGGTAAACAACAGACACTCAACCCGAGGTCAAAAAAGTGACCTTGATTTCTAGGCCCCCAAACTCAAAACCTTCTAGTTGTGGAATTTTACCACATTGTGGTTTTGGAACTTGCTCCTTTTATTCTGTCCTAGAATTTCCATTTCTGTGAGTCCAATTGCTCTGTGCAAGTTAAGTCACTATTTTATTAAGCTCTGCTACATCTATTTTCTAGACAGTGTTTCTCTTTCTCATTTTCTTAGCTTCACATAGATTCTCCCAACATTGTTCAGAAATATTTGTAAATTCCAGTTTATTTCATGACAGCATTGATTTCTTAAGAGTTATTTCTTCTCAAATGACATTCATTGCTGTAGTAATTTCTTCTTATTTCATAAACAGATAGTCATAAATATATTGTCATATGGAAAATTTTTTCACTTGGTTACTCACAGCATTTTATATACTTTCATTCCAGGAAAATCTGAAACCTTAGTTTTTACCATGTGTCCCTCACTCTGTGTACATCAGTACCTTAGCGGCTTTTATTGAGGTAAACTTGATCATTGTTCCCTGTAAGTCTCAGCCTGTTGACAGTGATGCTATAGGATAGGAAGGCCTGAGCACTGGTCTTGGGCCCTTCTGCTAGTTGCTTAGACTGCATTTAATGTTGTGCCTGGACAGCCTCTTGTGGTCCTTATTATAAACGCAACAACCATCATGAAACTATGAAAATATAAGGATGTTCTTCTCAGGTCCTGGATGGCACACAGCAACCTGAGGGCCAAAGAAGGTCTTGAAATGGGGTTGGGGAGGTGAACAGGGAGAGAGAGAGAGAGAGAGAGAGAGAGAGAGAGAGAGAGAGAGAGAGAGAGAGAGAGAGAGAGAGAGAGATTGAGTTGGGTGGGGAGGCTTGGGTGCTTCTCTAGCAGCCTTATCACACAGCTGGCTGTAGGGTTATTTGAGATGGATGTCTTTGAAACAGATGCCTCATACATTCAAAGTGTGATGTCAGGCATTCACACTAGTCTCATCCTACTGAGCTTTATAACCTATTTCCAAGTTTTATTGTCTTATTAGTCTCAGTGTTCAGAATATCTACAGTAGTATGTACCAAAAAATGATTTTCAAGTATGTGTCTACCAGTGGGTTCTATGTTGATATAAGGCAGGATAGAAAGACTTAGAAAAATCCATTAGGGAATGAAGACTTTGGAAGAGACATCACCAAACCCCACCCCCATTCAGTCATGAGCCAAAAGAAAACAGATTATAGCAGGAAAACCTCTCTGGTGTGTGTGGAAGTCAACAACAAGGACTGGCTACTCCAGATGATTCCAAAATGGAGGAAAAATGGACTAGAGACCCATGCCAAAGCTCATTATACCATAATTATAATAAAAATCGATACCAGAAGTAGAAGGGGGAGGAGGACAAAGGCCATGACCCTTCCAGGAGGACCATGTTTGAACAAGGGCCCCTCCCAATCAGAAGGCAGAGTCAGAATCTGGTGTCCTAAAGCTTGGAGAAACCCCTGCCTCCACCTCGGACACACATAAAATCCCAAGAACTAACTGCTGTGAAAACTCCCTCTCCTGCTAACCCTCATTTACTCAGATGTGTACTTTTCTTTCCTGGGGGTACCCATGCCTGGACCTCTTTATTCTTATCTACTTCAATAAAACCTGCTTTACTGTTACCCTGGTGTGTCCTTGAAATATTTCCCAGGCAAGTCAAGGACCTAGAGGTCACCTAATATACAGAAGTTCACAGACAGAACTTAGGCAGGGCCAACCCAGGTGCAGAGGCCATCTGGTAACAGATACAGAGGTGAGAGAAGCAGAGTCAAAGGGACAATGAGGTACATGTGACATTCTGAGCTAAAGATGAGGTAAGGCACCTGGAGTGACAGAGAGGAGAAAAGTCATTAGCAGGACAGTAGGATGAGCAGCTGTTCAGTAATTAGAGTTTGTCCTGTCCTATACTTTGATCATAAAGAGTTAACTCCACTGATAACTTTTATTATGGGCAAGGCACCAAGTTAAAAATTTGTTTATATTGTAGTGTTGTTTTTTAAATGTTTTATTGTTTATGCTTTTACAGTTATTCCAATTTTTTCTTTACCTCCCTCCACCCAACCTACCTCCAACATGCATAGTCAGTCCCCACACTGTTGTCCAAATCCACAAGTCCTTCATATTTATTCTTTGACTAATCCCTCCACCTTCTTTCAACCTGTCCTCACCTCCCGCGTCCCACTTACTGCTGTCAGTCTATTACATGATTCTATACCTCTGGTTCTATTTTGCTCATTAGTTTATTTTGCCCATGACATTCTTCTTATAAGTGAGATTGTATGATATTTGTCTTTCACCAATTGGCTTATTTCACTTAGCATAATACTCTCTAGCTCCATCCCTGATCTTGAAAAATAGGAATTCCAGCTTTTTTTTTCTCTGCCCAATATTCCACTGTCTAAGTGTACCACAGTTTTTAATCCACTCATCTGTCGATGGGCACTTAGGCTGTTTCCAGCACTTGGCTATTATAAACAGTCCTACTATGAATATAGGGGTGCCTAAATTTTCTGAATTGGTATCTCAGGATTCTTAGAATATATCCCAGCCATAGAATCACTGGATCAAAAGGCAGTGCCATTTTTAGTGTTTTGAGGGAATTCCATACTCTTTTCCACAGTAGGTGCAGAGTCTGCATTCCCACCTGCATTCCAACAGTTTACCTGGGCTCCCTTTCCTCCACAACCTTGCCAGCACTTCTTTGTTGATTTGGTTATGATAGCCATTGCGACTGGTGTAAAGTGGTGTTTCTCTGTGGTTTTGATTTGCGTTTCTCTGATAGGTAGTGGTGCTGAGCATCCTTTCATGTGTCTCTGGGCCCTCTGTATGTACTCCTTGAAGAAGTGTCTGTTCTGGTCCTTTGCCAATGTTTTAGTTGGGTTCTTTGTCTTCCTGAAGTGGAATCGTGTGAGTACTTTATATATTTTAGGGATCAAACCCATGTCTGAGATATCATTGGCAAATATATTTACCCATACAGTTGGTTCACTTTTCATTTTGTGGATGTTTACTTTTTCAATTTTTTAAATATATTTTATTGATTATGCTATTATACTTCTCCCATTTCCCCCCCTTCGCTCCCCTTCACCCTGCAAATACCCTCCCACCCACATTACCCCCTTTAGTTCATGTTCATGAGTCATAAGTTCTTTAGCTTTGACATTTCCCATACTATTCTTGCCCTCCCCTGTCTATTTTCTACCTACCATCAATGCTACTTATTCTCTGTAACTTCCCCTCTCTCCTCCTCCCACTCCCCTGTTGCTAACCCTCCATGTGATCTCCACTTCTGTGGTTCTGTTCCTGTCCTAGTTGTTTGCTTAGTTTGCTTTTGTTTTAGATGTGGTTGTTAATAACTATGAGTTTGTTGTATTTTTACTGTTCATGTTTTTTATCTTCTTTTTCTTAGATAAATTTCTTTAACATTTCATATAATAAAAGCTTGGTGATGATTACCTTGAACTTGACCTTATCTGAGAAGCACTTTATCTGCCCTTCCAATCTAAATGAAAGGTCTGCTGGGTAGAGTCATATTGGATGTAGGTCCTTGACTTTCATGACTTGGAATACTTCTTTCCAGTCCCTTCTTGCCTCCAAGATCTCTTTTGAGAAATCATTTGACAGTCTTATGAGAACGCATTTGCAGGTGACTGTCCCCTTATCTCCTGCTGCTTCTAGGATTCTCTCCTTCATTCTTGTCTTGGCTAATGTAATTATGATTTGCTATGGTGTGTTCTTCCTTGAGTTCAACTTCTTTGGGACTCTCTGAGCTTCCTGGACTTCCTGGAAATCTATTTTCTTTGCCAGATTGGGGAAGTTCTCCTTTATTAATTGTTCAAATAAGTTTTCGACTGGTGGCTGTTCCTCTTCATCTTCTGGTACCCCTATAATTCAGATGTTGGAATGTTTTAAGGTGTCCTGGGAGTTCCTAAACCTCTCTTCATTTTTTGATTTATTGTTTCTTCGTTCTTTTCTTTTTAGTTGTTTCTTTCTTCCTTCCACTCCACTCCATGATTTGAGTCCCAGTTTTCTTCCCATAACTATTGAAAGAAATAGGTAACTACTGGTTCCCTGTGCATTTTCCTTCATTTCACTTAGTGTAGCCTTCATTTGTTCATGTAATTTGTGACCAAAATCAACCAATTCTGTGAGCATCCTGATCACGAGTGCTTTGAACTGTGCATCTGATAGGTTAGCTATCTCTTGGTCACTTAAAAGTATTGGCTCTGGGACTTTGATCTTTTCTTCCATTTGAGCCATTTTTTTGGTCTTGTCATTTCTGTTAAGTAGTGAGGGGTGCAACCTTATGTGTTCCCCAGGATGGGGCAACCCCTGTTGCTGAGCTGTGGTGCTGTATGTGGGGACAAGGTCAGGGAGAAAACAATGGCACTTGTTCCACTCTCTCTCAGATATCAGTCCCTTCTGCCACTTCCAGCAAGTAAACTGGGCCTTTCTGGTGCTGGTTCCCAGGTGGGTGGGCTCATGTACATTCTAGGACCCTGTGGGTCTCTCCAACAAACTCTCCTGTGAGGCTAGGAGTCTCTCCCAGCACCTCAACCCCCACAAGTGTTTTCTGTCAGTACTTTTAGGCTTTATTTTTTGGCGCTGGGGCCCTGGGTTGCATGGTCTGTCTCACTCCCCATTTTTGCCTGGTTTATCTACATGCAAATGTGACCAGGATCAGCCAGTCACCTTGTTTACTTCACTGGGTCTGCTTGTGGCATCCCCGCACCCAAGGTCTGCCAGCCCCCACATGGGCACCTGGGTCCACCATCCACCGCTTTTTCCTGCCTCAACCCCTTCATGCAGGCCGACGACTCTGCGCCTCTTACTGGTCTGGATGAATGGTTGTCAGAATTCCATACAGTTCAATATTCTGTCAGTTCTGGTTGTTTTTTTGTTTTTAAATTTCTGTTGTAGCAGAAAAACAAAAAACAAAGACACTGAAATAGAGAACAAGGGGATAGTGACCAGAGGGGAGAAGGAAGGGAAGTTAAGGGGAAAAAGGGGGAGGGATTTGGAGGAACAAATAGGAAGGACACAGGGATGAGAACTAAGGGGGGGTGGAAATGGGAGGGAGGTGGGGAGCAAGGGGCGGGGGAGACTGGGATGGGAAAAATAGACAAAAAACTGTACTTGAAAAATAACTAAAAATAAAATAAAAATTTCTGTTGTCCTTAATTTTTGTTGTACAAGGTGGTACAGTATGTCCACCTATGACTCCATCTTGGCTGGATGTTTCCTTTAGCCATGCAGAAGCTTTTGAATTTGATGAGGTCCCATTTGTTTATTCTTTCCAGTATGTCCCTTGCTCTAGGAGACATATTAATGAAAATATCACCACATGGAATATCTGAGGTTTTCCTACCTATGTTCTCTTTCAGGACTTTTAAAGCATCACGACTTATATTTAAGTCTTTCATCTATCTTGAGTTTATTTTTGTGAATGATGTAAGTTGGTGATAGAGTTTACTTTTTTTGCATGTAGCTGTCCAGATGTTCCAGCACCATTTGTGGAAGAGGCTATTTTTACTCCATTTTATGTTTCTTCCCTCTCTGCCAAATATTAATTGTCCATAGAGACATGGGTTTATTTCTTGGCTCTCTATTCTGTTCCATTGATCTATGTATTGGTTCTTATGCCAGCATCAGAATGTTTTGTTTACCATGGCCTTGTAATATAGCTAGAGATCAGGTAATGTGATCCCTCCTATTTTGTTACTCTTTCTCAAAATTGCTGCAGCTATTCAGGATTGTTTATTGTTCCATGAAAATGTTTGAAATGTTTGTTCCATATCTGTGAAATATGTCATTGGTATTTTAATAGAAATTGCATTGAATCTATAAATTTGCTTTGGGTACGATGAACATTTTGATGATCTTAATTATTCCAATCTATGAAGATGTTGTAAGCTTCCATTTATTTATGTCTTTCTTAATTTCTTTCTCCAGTGTTGTGTATGTTTTTTTAAAATATTTTATTTATTTATCTTTAGAGGGGAAGGGAGAGAAACATCAATGTATGGTTGCCTTTTGTGCGTCCCCTGCTGGGAACTGGCCTGCAGGGAACTGGTCTGCAACCCAGGCATGTGCCCTGACTGGGAATCGAACCACAATTGTCTGGTTCGCAGGCCCACGCTCAATCCACTGAGCTACACCAGCCAGGTGTGTATGTTTTTTTGAGCACAGGTTTTTTAGCTCCTTGGTCCAATTTATTCCTAAGTACTTTATTTTTCATGTTGCTATAACAAATGGGATTTTTTTCCTGATTTCTGTTTCTGATATTTCATTGCTGGTGTACAAAAATACCTTCAATTTCTGAATATTGTATTCAGACTTTGTATCTTGCTGTTCTGCCACATTCATTTATTAGGTTGAGTAGTTTTTTGGTGGAGTCTGTAGGGTTTTCTATATACACTATCATGTCATTTGTAGGCAGTGAAAGTTTTACTCCTTCCTTTCCAATTTTGATGCCTTTCATTTTTTTTTCCTTGTCTGATTGCTGTGGCCAGGACTTCCACGACTATGTTGAATAGAAGTGGTGAAAGTAGACATCCTGTCTTGTTCCTGATCTTAGTGGGAAACCTTTTAGTCTATGTCCATTTAGTATGATGTTGACTGTAGGTTACTCATACATGGCCTTTGTTATGTTGAGGAATACTCCCTCTATTCCCACTTTGCTGAGTGGTTTTATTATAAATGGATGCTGTGCCTTATCAAATGCTTTTTCCAAATCTATGGATATGATTATGTGATTTTTGTCTTAACTTTTCTATATGTGATGAATTACATTTATTGATTTGCAAATATTGTACCATCCTTCCATCCCTGGGATGAATCCCACTTGGTCACAGTTTATTATCTTTTTAATGTATTGTTGGATGTGGTTTGCCAGTACTTTGTTGAAGATTTTAGTGTCTATGTTCATCAGTAATACTGGCCTGCAGTTTTCTTTCTTTGTTGTCTCTTTGTCTGGTTTGGACATTAGGATGATGCTGGTCTCACAAAATAAGTTTGAAAATCTTCCCTCTTCTTGGATTTTTTTTAATAGTCTGAGAAGCATAGTGGTTAGCCCTTCCATAAATGTTTTGTTAAATTCTCCTGTGAACCTGTCCAGTCCATGGGCTTTTGTGTGCTGGAAGGTTTTTTTATTACTGCTTCAATTTCATCTGCCGTTATTGGTCTGTTCAGGTTGTTTTCTTCTTCTTTATTGAGTTTGGAACACTATATTTTTCTAGAAACTTGACCATTTCCCCTAGGTTTTCAAATTTCTTGGCATACAGTTCTTCATAGTAGTATCTTATAGTCCTTTGTATTTCTGTGATGTCAGTTGTAATCTCTTTTCTTTCATTTCTGATTGTGTTTATTTGGGCCCTCTCTTTTTTCCTTGATGAAGTTGCTTAAAGGCTTGTTGCTTAAAGGCTTTTCAAAGAACCAGCTCCCAGATTCATTGATCCTTAGAATTGTGCTTTTAGTGTCTATGTCACTTAATTCTGCTCTGATGTTGGTTATTTCCTTCTTTCTCTTTGCTCTGGGCTATCTTTATTGTGTTCCTCAAGTTCTTGTAGGCATAGGGTTAGGTTGTTTGTTTGAAATGTTTCCATCTTTTTTAGGTAGGCCTGTATCAGTATGAATTTCCCTCTCAGGACTGCCTTTTCTGTGTCCCATAAGTTTGGGGTTGTTGTGAGTTCATTTTCATTTGTTTCCAGAAACTTTTTGATTTCTTCCTTAATTTCATTCTTGATGCATTCACTGTTTAGTAGAATGCTACTCAATCTCCATGATTTTGAATGTTTTGGATTTTTTCCCTAGGGGTTGGTTTCTAGTTTCAGTCCACTGTGGCCAGAGAAAATGCGTGGTATAATTTTAATTTTCTCAAAATTGTTGAGGCTTGTTTTGTGTCCTATCTTGTGGTCTGTCTTTGATACAGTTCCATGCACATTTGAAAAGAATGTGTATTTAGCTTCTTTTGGGTGAAGGGCTCTATATATATATCAGTTAAGTCCATTTCGTCTACGGCATTGTTCAATGCCACGATATCTTTGTTGATTTTTTTTGGAAGATCTGTCCATTTTTGACAGTGGTGTGTTAAAACCCCCTACTATAATTGTGTTGCTGTCAATATCTTTCTTAAAGTCCTCTAAGATTTTTTTATGTATTTGGGTGCTCCTATGTTGGGTGCGTATATATTTACAATGTTTATGTTCTTGGTGGATTCTTTCCTTGAGTATTATGAAGTGACCTTCTGGGTCTCTCTTTATGGCCCATTTTTTTTGAAGTCTATTTTGTGTGATATAAGTATTGTTACCCTGGCTTTTTTTTTTCCTGTCCATATGCTTGGAAAAATTGTTTCCAGCCCTTCACTTTCAGTCTGTGTAGGGCTTTTGTTCTGAGGTTGGTGTCTTGTAGGCAGCATATGTGTGAGTCATACTTTCTTATCCACTCAGCTATTCTGTCTTTTGTTTGGAGCATCTAATTCCTTGATGTTTAAGGTTATTATTGATAAGTACTTGTTCACTGCCATTTTGTACTTGTGTTTCTCTCTCTCTCTCTCTCTCTCTCTCTCTCTCTCTCTCTCTCTCTCTCTCTCTCTCTCTCCCTTCCTTACTTTTCTTAAAGCAACCCCTTTAGCATTTATTGCAGACCTGGTTTGGTGGAGATGTATTCTTTTAGACTTCTTTGGTCTGGGTAGCTCCTTATTTTGCCTTCTATTATGATTGAGAGCCTTGCTGGGTAAAGTAGCCTTGGCTGCAGGCCTCTGGTTCTCATTACTTGGATATTTCTTGCCATTCTCTTCTTGCTTGGAGTGTTTCCATTGAGAAATCAGCTGCTAACCTCATTGGGGCTCTCTTGTATGTTACTTCTGTTTCTCCCTTGCTGTCTTTAAGATTCTCTCTTTGTCTTGGAATTTTGCCATTTTAATGATGATGTGTCTTGAAGTGGGCCTCTTTAGGCTCCTCTTGATTGGGACTCTTTGTATTTCCTGGATTTGTGCGACTTTTTCTCTCATCAAATTAGGGAAGTTTTACCTCATTACTTTTTCAAATAGGTTTTCTATCCCTTGCTCTTCTTCTTCTCCTTCTGGTATCCCTATTATTGGGATATTATTACATTTCATATTCTGTTGCATTTCTCTTAATCCCTCTTCATTCTTTCTGAGCCTCTTTTCCTTTTCTTGCTCTTCTGGGTGCTTTTTTCTACTTTTTCCTCCAATTCACTAATCCAATCTTCTGCTTCATCAATCCTGCTTTTGATTCCTTCCTCTGTCTTCTTCAGTTCATAAATTGTATTCTTCATTTTCTCTTGTCCCTTGTTGATAGTTTCTATTTCCTTTTTTTATGGTGATATAGTTTTTAGTGAGTTCATTGAAGTTTTTCTGTAGTTTTTTGCAATTCATTATGAGCTCATTGAGCTTCCTGATAACCATTGCTTTGAACTGAATATCTGATAGTTTACTTACCTCTATTTCATTTAGCATTTTTTTCTAAGGCTTCCTTATTTCCATTCATTTGGGGGTTGTTTCTTCATCTTCCTATTCTTTATGAGACTCTTCTAGTTACCCTCAGCTTCTTAAGTTCTTCTGTTCTCACTCCCTGGGTTTATGGTGTAAACTTCTATTGTAGAAAACCTGTGAGATTCAGTGTGACAGTGTCCTTGATCTCTGAAGCTCACTGGTCTTGGGCTGTCATTTATGTTGGCTCTGTATTTTTCTTTAGGTTTTGATTGTTTTGGAGTCACTCTTTGCTGGTTCCTTTTCACTAGCTGGTTAACTGAGGGTCACTCTGTCTACCATCTCTTGTATTTTGTTTTCCTGGTGTGGGTAAGTTGTGTTGAAGCTGGTTCTTCTGTGTGTACAAGGTTTTTTGGATTCTCTCTCACTCTTGTTCAGTTGTTTGTTATGGGTAGTTTCTTGCCTATTCAGTTGTATCTGCAGATAGGTCCTGAGTTGAGGTTTGTGGGTTTCCACTTCCTCCTTAGACTTCTTCTGTTGTTCTCTGTTGGTGGTTTCTTTGTTGTTGGGTTCTCTCTTCTAGCGGGTATCCTTGTGTTCACAATTTCCACCTACACTTCATTTGTGATCATTTGAAGGGGAAAGCAAAATAGTTTAATACAGCAAAAGAATATTCTATGATATTTACAGTAGCAGCCAGTAGAGAAGAGAAGGGCTATCCTTTAGCTATGTATTGTGTTAACCACAATCTTCCACCCAAGTAGCCACTTTTTAGAAAGGATGGCAAGAAGATAAGACTCTGGTTAGGGAGGAAAAGATTGTGAGTTGGGTCTAGAAAGTAGTGAGGTTGTGGGAGGTCAGATTCTGAGGTAAGGTGAGAGTAAAGGATAGTAAATGGGTGTAGTGTGTGAGAGAATAGAGTTAACCTCTACAGTAATAAAATTCAGGAAATTGTGCTGTGAGCTAAGATTTGGGAGGGGTGTTTTGAAGTATTTACAATTATATGGTACAGCTGTTATTTACAACAATATTAGAGCAACAATTATTTGATAGGGTCTATGTCATCTGGTTAAAAAGAATAGGCACTGTAGGGCTTTAAGTAGTGTGCTAATGGAACACAAGTGAAGTCAAGGACAGTAAATTAGCAATACACTATGAAAGAGAGAACAGGGAAAACCTGTCAAATGATACACTATAACCAGCGAAGCAAAGAAGACTATACAGAAAGAAGAGGAATAGAAAAATACTATTAAAATAAAAGACGTAAGAATAATGAGAAAATAATACAAATATGCTATAAATTGCAGGTTCTCTGTAATAGCAAAGTGGATTTGTCTCACTGTCTCAGCTGTTGGATGCCCCCTCTTTGGGTGCAACTCTGGTCATTTCACTGTTTCAGAGTTTTTTTGTTTGTTTGTTTGTTTGTTTGTTTTTTTATCTCACTTGTAGGTATTTTTTTAAAAAACAGAAGAAGGAAGGAAAAAAGAAATAAAATTGGGGAAAAAAGAAGAAATAAAACAAGAAAGAAGGAAATAGAGGAAAAAGGAATTGAAAGATAAAAAATAATAAAATTAAAGAAATTAAAAATTACTTTTAAAAAAGCCTCCTGTTGGTTTCAAACTGACCAAATTGGTTTTTCTGTTCTTGCTGACTGCAGCAGGCTGAGGGACAATTGGTATGGCTTTTCTCCCTTCCTGATCTGCACTCAGTGCACTCTGCCCAGAGCTAGCTTAGCACCTCTCCCCACACCTTGGGTGTGGGATCAGGGCCATCCTCAGAGCGCACTTTCCTGGGGATTATCACTGTGGGCTGGATTGAGAGGGAGGGGCAAGCATGGGCTTGGCCAGGCTGTCTAGGTCCCATGGGTTTGGGCTCGCATTCTTTCCAATCTGTGGGGGTGCGAAGGCCTTTTCCACAACCTCAGGATCACTGCCCAGCTGGGTGGGGAGGAGGCCAGAGTGGCCGCTGAAGGAGAATTCCCCAAACAGTGTCTTTTTTTTTCACTTTTCCTGTTTGAGAAATTCCTCCTACTTAAGCCTACCACTCCGCACAGTGGCCTAGTCTCTAGCACAGCCCAATTCTCCAGCCAGACTCAGAACTGTTGTGGTCAGGGCCCATGCAACTCTCAACTCTCCCCAGCAAGCATCCACAGACTCCACTGGTGCTCACAGCCCCTGTGTGTTTGCCATTTAGTTCTTATTCCCCTCCCTCTGACTTCAAGCAACTAGGTCTCTCCAAGTGCTGCTCAAACCTTGTTTGGCTGGGGCTGGAGCAGTTCATCTGGCTCTCTCCCAAAGACCCTGTGGCAGACCCAGTGGGTGCCAGACAGGGTCTGCAGCTTCCCTGGCCCCTGTGCCGGTCCCTGGGACCTTATTGTCCTAAAGCACTCTCCTTACTGTCTGGTTTTTAGTGTCTACTATAATTTTTGGTCTCTTATTTTTATATATGTTGGAGTACTGTTGGCTGTTTGCTCTGTTTCTCTGTAGATTGGCTAGGTTTTTCTCCCAGGTATAGGGGGGAGTGGAATCTGCTCCCTCCTACCTTGCTGCCATCTTCATCCTCATAAGCTCTGAGTTTGAATTTTTTCCTTGAGGTTGGTTTCTAGTTTCAAGCACTGGTGGTCTGAGAAAATACTTGATATGATTTCAGTTTTCTTGAATTTTCAAAGCTTGTTTTGTGTTCCATGAAGTGGTCTATCTTTGAAAATGTTCCATGTGCCTTTGAAAGTAATGTGTGTTTTGCTTCCTTGGAATAAAGTGTTCTATATATACCAGTTAGGTTCATTTGATCTAATGTGTCATTCAGTTCCACAATATCTTTATTGATATTTTATTTGGAAGATCTATTCATTGTTGACAGTGGGGTGTTAAAAATCCCCTACTATGATTGTGTTGCTGTCTATAGCTTTCTGGAAGTCCTCCAAGAATTTCCTTATGTATTTGGGTGCTTCTATGGTGGGTGTATATATGTTTATAATATTTATGTCTCCTTGATGGATTCTTCTCTTGAGTATTACAAAATGTCCTTCTGCGACTCTGTTTATGGCCTTTGTTTTGAAGTCTATTTTGTCAGATATAAGTATTGCTTCTCTGGCTGTTTTTTCTTGTCCATTTTCTTGTCATATTTTTTTCCAACACTTCACTATCAGTCTGCGTAGGTCTTTTATCCTGAGATAGCCCTCTTGTAGGCAGCATATTTGTGGGTTAGGTCTTCTTATCCATTTAGCTACCCTACATCTTCTGATTCATGCATTTAATCCATTTATATTTAAGATTATTATTGATAGGTAGTTTTCCATTGTCATCTTATCCCTCTTGTATCTTTCTTCCTCTCTCTCACTGTTTTTCTTACTCTTATTAAAGCAGTCCCTTTAGCATATCCTGCAATGCTAGTTCAGTGGAGGTGTATTCCTTTAGCCTTCTTTTATCTGGGAATCTCCTTATTTGGCCTTCCATTTTAATTGAGAGCCATGCTGAATACAGTAGTCTTGGTTGCAGGACTTTGCTTTTCATTGGTTGGAATATTCTTGCCAGTGTCTTTTGGCTTGTAATGTTTCTCTTGAGAAGTCAGCTGCTAGCCTTATTGGGGCTCCCTTGTATGTTATTTCCTATTTCTCCCTTGGTGTCTTTAAGATTCTGT
The DNA here is from genome assembly GCF_021234435.1 of Artibeus jamaicensis. Taxonomy (NCBI): domain Eukaryota; kingdom Metazoa; phylum Chordata; class Mammalia; order Chiroptera; family Phyllostomidae; genus Artibeus; species Artibeus jamaicensis. Next base: position 9,271,528 of record NW_026521854.1, on the reverse strand, counting down.
CTTTTTCTTTGAATTCTGCCATCGTATTTATGATGTGTCTTCAGGTGGGCTTCCATGGGTTCCTCTTAACTGGGACGCTCTCTGCTTCCTGGACTGGTGTGGTTTGTTCTGTCAAGTTAGGAAAGTCTTCCATCATTACTTTTTCAAACAATTTTTCTATTCTTTGTCCCTCTTCTTCTCCTTTTGGTATCCCTATTATAAAAATATTATTTGTTTTCATGTTGACCTGCAGTTTCCTTAAGCATCTTTGTCCTTTTTCAGTCTTTTTTCCTTTTCTTCATGTTTTTGGAAATTTTCTCCAGCTCATTGATTCTCCAGCTCATTGATTTGATCATCTGCTTCATCCAGTATGTTTTTGATCCCTTCTACTGTGTTTTTCAATTCAGAAATTGTATTCTTCATTTTTTTCTTGACCCCTGTTGATTGTTTCTATGTCCTTTTTTTCTGCTGATATAGTTTCTAGTAAGTTCCTTGTAGTTTCCCTGTAGTTTTTTGTAATTTGCACTGAGCTTCCTTATACTCATTGTTTTGAACTCAATATATGATAATTGATTGGCCTCTACTTCATTTAGCATTCTTTTTGAGGATTCTTCCTTTCCTTTAGATTGTGGTTGTTTCTTTGTCTTCCCACTTTTTGGTGAGGCTCTTCTTGTTTGCTTCTGTTTCTTAAATTGATCTATTTTCACTTGTGTGAACATCTATGGTAGGAGCCCCGTGAGATTCAGTGGTGCAGTCTCCTTGGTCACCTGAACTTGGTGCTCGTGGGATGCCCTTTATGCTGGTGCTCTGGATGTAATTGTGTTGATGTTGTTGTATCTTTCTTTGGTGGGTCCTTCTCTTTAGCTGGTTGCCTGAGGGTCACTCAAATCACCATGTTTTGTGTGATGTGGTACAGCTATTGCCAGAATAAAACCACAAAGCCCAGGAAAGAAACCCAAGCCACAAAAATAACTACCCCCCACAATCACTCTATCAACAGTAAATGAACCAGCATTAATAATGGTTTAAAGAATTTATGAATATATAAGAAAAAAGAGTAGATATAAAATGACTTACTGAAAGGCAAATAATTTTGAGAGGGTAGAGGGAGGAGCACTAATAAGAGTTGGGAGTTGGAGCAAGGGAAACAGAGGAGGTAAATTTACATCATAAATAAAAATAAGGAATGAAGAATGTGGCATGGAGTAGAGAAGGGAAACATATAGAATTTGGATTAAACAGAAATTAAAATAATATAAAGTGAGAGAGAGAAAGAAAAAGGAAGGAAAAACAAATAATTAATAAAAATTTGGGAGTCAAATTGGAAAGATCCACCACAGTACTATCAACAAAAAACAACCTAAAATTAATATAGGTGTGTCATAATAAGAGGGGAAAAAAGAAACAAAGTAAAGTCTAAGTGATGTTTAGAGGAATGGGAAGTAATTTGGAAATAATAGAGAGAGGAAATACCAATAGTGAGGAACAAAAATGGGGCTAAGAGAGGGAAAAATTAAAATTTGGGATGTAAGAAAACAGAAAAAAGAAAAACAGAAGAAGGACCTCCGCCAAGATGGAGGTGTAGTTGGGAACACGACGTCATTGCACAACAAAATCTAAAAACAACAGTTTTAACAATAATAAACACAACCAAACCACACAGAAAATCAAATATGGAGTCCAGAAATAACTAACCACTCAGCTAAACTGGTGAGAGGGGTGAAACCAGCCACAGAGCCAGTCAGGCAAAAAAGATCCAGGCCGTGCACAGGCAGCCGGGAGCACAGTGAGGCTAGCGTGCAGATCCCATGCTAGCTAGCTACGGGTAGAACCCAAAGAAGAGGCGCTGCTGGCTGTCTGCAGTTGGTCCCTCATTTGCACGCAGATAAACCAGTGAAGAGGCAAGCGTTGAGACAGATCTCGCAGGCCCCAGCGACTGGCACAGGGCCACAGACTCGCACATTTGCACTCTGATAAGCAGGCGGGGTGAGCAGTGAGGCAGACTAGGCAAGCTGAGAGGACCGCCATTGTTCCCTCTCTGACCCCGCCCCCACATACAACATCACAAACCTGCTACCTGAGTGGCCCCGCCCCGGTAAACACCAAGGCACCTCTCCTCATACGTAACAGGCACAAAAAGATCAAAACATGGCTCAAGAACAACTCAGAGCCCCAGAGCTGATAAATCTAAGCAATGAGGAAATAGCCAAACTTTCAGATGCACAGTTCAAAACACTGGTGATCAGGATCCTCACAGAACTGGTTGACTATAGTCACAAATTAGAGGGTCATATGAAAGCTAAACTAATTGAAATGAATGCAAATGCACAGGAAACCAATAGTAATGGAAAGGGAACTGGGACTCAAATCAAAGGAGTGGACCAGAAGGAGGAAAAAAATGACCAAACAGAAAAGGATGAAGAAACAAGAATTCAAAAAAGTGAGGAGAGGCTTAGGAACCTCCAGGACATCTTTAAAGGCCTCAACATGCGAATTATAGGGGTACCAGAAGGGGAAGAGGAACACCCATGAGTGAAACACTTATTTGAAAAAATAATAAAGAAGAATTTCCCCATTCTGGCAAAGGAAATAGACTTCCAGGAAATCCTGGAAGCTCAGAGAGTCCCAAAGAAGTTGAACCCAAGAAGGAACACACCAAGGCACATCATAATTACATTAGCCAAGATTAAAATGAAGGAGAGAATCCTAGAAGCAGCAAGAGATAAGGGGACAGTCACCTACAAAGGAGTGCCCATCAGACTGTCAGCTGATTTCTCAAAAGAGACCTTACAGGCAAGAAGGGGCTGGAAAGAAGTATTCCAAGTCATGAAAACCAAAGACCTACAACCAAGATTGCTCTGTCCAGCAAAGTTTTCATTTAGAATAGAAGGACAGATAAAGTGCTTCTCAGATAAGATCAAATTCAAGGAGTTCATCATCACCAAGCCCTTATTATATGAAATGTTAAAGGGACCTACCTAAGAAAAAGAAGATAAAAAAAGATGAACAGTGAAACGACACCAAACTCACAGTTATTACCAACCACACCTAAAACAAAAGCAAATTAAGAGGACAGCTAGATCAGGACTGAACCATAGAAATGAAGATCACATGGAGGGTTAGCAACAGGGTAGTGGGAGAAGAAGAAGTGGGGAGAAGGTACAGAAAATAAGTAGCATAGACAGTAGATAGAAAATAGATAGGGGGAAGGTAAGAATAGTAGGGGAAATATAGAATCTAAATAACTTGAGACACGTGTTCATGAACTAATGGGGGGAGGGGTGTGCAGGGTGGAGGGGAACAGAGGAACAAATGTAATGGCATAATCAATAAAAAAAAAGTTAACCAAAAAAGGAAAACAGAAGAAGAAAGAAAAAGAAAAGGTCAGGATGAAAAAGAAATAGAAAAAAGACAAAAAACCAAAACAGGCTAATTTTAAGACAGCAACATTAAAATTTAACAGGAAAAACAAGTAGTAGAAGGTTCAGTAAAATTTCATATTTGAAACATGGTATTAGTAAAGCTCTAGAGATAAAATTGAATATATAATGCAACAACAACTACCCTACCAACAGCCAACTAGCAAAGATTGTTAAAGGTGGAGAAAGAATTGTGAGTATTTTAAGAGAAGGTAAAAAGGATGTGAGATGACCCTTGACAAAAAAATTGGTTTTGTGTGTCTGGTGAGGGGGGAATAGTAAGAGTGCAGAATGAAAACAAGTTGTAGCAAGAGAGAAAACAAAATTTGAAATGTAAATAATGCACGGAAGGGGGAAGGGAAAATGGGCTAAGAAGAGGGAGGGGCAAAAATACATGAATTGAAATACATGATAGTATAAAATCTAGTGACAATACATACAAACTTGATGGACAAGAAATAAATGTGAAAAAGCTCTGCAGGAAAGAAAATATCACAAATCATGGAGAAGACCACAGTGGTTTTCAACTCAGTAGCCTCTTATATTTACCAGTTTGTTTGTTTTTTCCGGGTCTGCCTCTGGTGATGTCAGATGCTGACCCCAATTGACCTAAACCATCCTGTTTGATACTTCCAGGGATCTGCTGTCCCTGGCTATCTTCTTCAGTTGTTGATCTAACTTTTGTTCTTGGTCTGACTTATTCCCCTTAGCTTTATACCCACTAAGTCCATCCATGTCGTCACAATGGCAAGATCACATACTTTGGGGGACTAAGTAATATTCTATAGTATATATTTATCATGTCTTTTTATGCATTTGTCATATCATTGAAACATTTAATCCATTTCCATTCAAAGTAATTGTTAACTAGTCATTGTCATTTAATTCGTTGTTTTCAGGTTCTTTTGTATTTCTCTATTCAGGGCACATACAAGAAGCATCAAATGAATGCCTCAAAAAGTGGGAAAGCAGATCAGTATTTCTCTGTCTCACCACCCCTTCTTTTTGTTCTCTCTCTCTCTTTCCATCTTCCTCTTTAAATCTAAATTAATACATAATTTTTAAAGAAATATTTTAATCAGGACTTTGGCTTTTGGCCTTTGTCCCTGAACCACAGAACCCTGTTGAAACAGGTTCTTCAGATTCTCCACAAACTACCAGACCCTGGGCTTCCTCAGTTGCACAGCCACCATCCCAACTAGCCAGCAGCTCAACCAGCGTCTCTTTAGGCTCTGGGGACTGAGGTTCCCAGATATCCATCTCCCACACCACCAGTGTGTGGGTCAGCTATTAATCTGGAGGTCCTGGCTGCAGGGATGAGCAGGGTGTCGCAAGCATAGAGGGCATCCAGAGCCAGCAGGAGAATATGCAATGTCTATGGATGCCTGGCCTTCTGCCTGGAGACAGTGAGAAGCTTAGAGACTGATAACTGAAGATGGGAAAGAAAATTAAAGAAACACCTAGAGAAAAATGGACCCCAATGCAGAGACTGAGGACATCATTTCAAGACCATCATTTCAAGAACGTGATGGCTCAGGTCTTTGCAGCTTTGATGGACAGTGCCCATATTGCTGCTGAAGACTTCAGAGTCAAGTACAAGGTAGAGCTGGCCATGTGCCAGTCTGTGAAGAGGAACATCAATGGGCTCAGAAAGTTTAATATTCCTCTTTTACTTATTTACTAGAATTTCCACTTATTTGAATTTAACTTCTCTAAAAATAAAAGTACTTCAGTTTATTATGCTTTCTGCTCTAATATACAGACTTTTTCTTTGTCCATTATCTCACTTTCACAAAGCTTTTCCCAAGTTTCAGTAAAAAAATATTTGGAAATTCCAATTTATTTCCTGGGGCCACATGGACTTTGTAAGAATAATTTCTTCTCAAATGGTACATAGGATCTCAAGAATTTTTTGTGTGTGTTACTGAAAGAATATTCATGAGTTGTATTACCCACATGAAATAAACGCCACTTGCTAACTAAATCGGTTCATGTGATGTTTCCATGGGGAAATGTGAAATACAGTTTCCACTTTGGTCTTTTTTTCTAGTCTACTTCACTCCCTTAACTATTCTTCCTAATAACATAGGTTTTCACATTCTGCAGATTGTTTTTTCCGGTCAAATAGATTTTTTTAACGATTTCCTTTTTTTATTGTGGTTCAAGTGCACTTGTCTCCATTTGCCCCCATCACTTTCTCTCACCCCACCTACCCCCACCTCCCACCTCCAATTCTTCCCCACTTTGGCTTTGTCATGGGTCACTCACATGTGTTCGTTGATGACCCTTCCATATCTTTCCCCATTATCCTCCTCCCACCTCCTATGTGGTTACTGTCAGTTTGTTCTTTTATTTTTGAAATTATTTTATTGTTGTTCAAGTACTGTTGTTTGCATTTACCCCACACCACTCCCTCCACACCCCAGCCATCCTCACTTTCTCCCCTGCTTCCACCCTCCTTGGTTTTGTCCATGTGTCTTTTATAGTTGTTCCTGAAAACCCTTCCCCCTCCCTCCTTTCCTCCACCCAATTATCCCCTCCCACCATCCTCTGGTTACTGTCAGGTTGTTCTTAATTTCAATGTCTCTGGTTATATTTTGCTTGCTTGTTTGTTTTGTTGATTAGATTCCACTTATAAGTGATCACGATCATATGGTATTTGTCTTTCACTGCCTGCTTCTTTTTAACTGGATTCCTGATTTTATTCTTTCATTCAGCTCAGCACCCTCAATGCCTACCATTGTCCTGGGAAAATATTGATTATCAAATACTCCAGCAGGGTCCACATGGAAAGACAAATTGTCAAACAGATTGACCTAATATGAGCTTCAGTCAAACTTAAACTTAAAAGTGGGAAAGCATTTTTTTGATTACTTTGTAAAATATTTTTTTCACGCTGTAATCTCCAATTGTATAAAAAATGGGTTCTATGTGCAACAGCCTGTCTTCATTGAGGTAAAGGATGGTTAGTATATTTTAAATTTTATTACTCAATTATTTTCCTGTTTGTTCTTCAAATTATAATTTTATGTACAAATAAGATTACCCTATTGCTCTAAACAAAATATCTCCACTCTTCTAAAATTTGGCCTAATTATGAAATAGACAGCAAATAAACTACATCAATATCATTCATTCATATCTCCTCATGTGCTGGAAACTCTTCCATCTCCATGACCAGAGAGTGATGCACTAGAGGGTTTGAATTGCTTCCCAGGCCTGTGATGCAGGGTCACCAGTTTTATGCTAAACATGGAAATCCTTCCAATCTATCCACATTGCCTGGAAGAAACCTAAATAGAATCTATCCATGTTACCTGGAAGGAACCCAAATAGAGTCACTTGTTAATCCAGTTATCCAAAATAAACTCCAATAATTGAATGATCACAAATGCTGTCTCCAAATCTCAGAACATATACCAAAAATTAAGAAATGGAACATTATTAATAATTGCCCTCAGTTTTGTTTGCCTAGATTATTGTACCAATTAGCTAATGCTGTCTAAAAACTTGTCCTAAATGCTATATTATTATAACACCTTTTTTCTCAAATGGGTTTATGTGATGGGAGTTGTTCTGATCTCTGCCCTGAATTTCCTGGGTCTGCATCAGCTGTGAGTCTCTGCACTGAGTGTCTATAGCTCATCCATGAAGTCATGCAAGGCTCACCTTCACCCTGTCTTGAACCAATTTACGTCAGTTTACTCTATTTATATATGTAAGCTAATCTTTCAGTTTACAAAAAAGTATGTCATTTGCCTTAAATTAATGCTACTTTTTAATATTCATTTAAGACACATTGGTACCTACACAGTGACATTTCTCCCTCCTCTGTTAAAGTGTGGCTCAACTACCCATGCTCTACATCTTACCTTGAGCCATGCATCATTAGATTTTTTTTCTTGCTCATATTTAAAATGTACAGTTTCCTTAATTAAAGGGGCCTTACAAAATTAAGAATATGTATTGCATACATCCATGTTTACATGACTCAAAGATATGTATGTACAAAGGTTTTAAGTTCATTATTACAAAATTCTGAATAATTGAATCTCCCTGAGCCCATTTTCTTATTTCTGATGGTAATGTGGGATAATAATAAATCTAATGAATGTAGTGTAGAAAACATGGAATGTCTGGAAATATTTTCTTGAGTCCACAACTCTCTTATGGGTTAGTACTGTGTTTATGTGTATATGTATGAGTGTGTATAATATTTATATGTATAAATATAATTATTTAATAAATTAACATTCAATTGCATAAATGTGAATAAATGGACTCAATAGTCCCATATTCAATGTTGAAAGAAAATTTCAGAGAAAACTGGAGACAATAGAAAAGAAAATCATGACAGGTTGAATTAAAAGGAAGATTTAAAATGCACAAACTTATACACAAATATTTTAAGCAGTATGGTTGTCTCTAATTTATTTTATTCTCACCTCAGGGCATGTTTCCATTGATTTGAGAGGGGGTGGAGAGAGAGAGAGACTCAAATGAGAAATACTGATCCATTGCCACCCACACATGCCCCAGTGGAGGATCAAACCCCCAAATCCATGCAAGTGCCCTTACCAGGAATCCAACCCATAACCTTCTGATACACAGAACGATGCTCCAACTAACTGAGCCTCATGGCCAGGGCAGTTGTCTTAATTATTTTCCTCTCTCAATGTCCAAACACTTCAAAGTCAGAAACACATTTTCTTTCATACTACAGAAATCTCTGTACCTGCTAATGGGGCAGAAGCTCCAAATTGACTTTCGATTTCTTTCTTCTACTTATTGGGTGTTTCAACAGAAAATGTCCTTACCCAAGGAATGCAAGTAAATGAATTGAGGTCCTTATGGTCACTTTCTCCTAAAAATGATTGAATAAGTGTCTGCATAACAGTGCTATTGATGCTGTAACAAATTACCACACTAAGGGTTTAAAAGTAACAAGTTCATACACCTATAGAGCTGGGGGTCAGAAGCCTGATGAGTCAATGGGCTGAAAGCAAGATATCTGCAGAGCCAGGTTCCTTCTGGCTTCAGGGAGGATCCCGTTTCCTCTCCTACCCCAGTTTCTCCTGCCACTAGGCCCTACTCCATCTTCAAAGCCAGCCATGTAGCATCCTTCAGTTTCCCTCTGGTTCCAACTACTCTTCCATCCTGTTCCAATGTTAGGACCATGGTGAGTACATCAGTCCCACCTACATAATCACGGCATTTTATCTTAAAATTAGCTGATTAGTCACACTATTCCATCTGCTACTTTAATTCTGTCTGGCATTGAAAAGTAACATATTACAAGTTTATGGGAATTATGATGTAAGTATCTTTAGAAGCTCTTCTTTTGCTTACTGCAAATTTTTCTTCACTAATAATTTTCATAGTGTCACACAAGGGTCCTTATGCAAACAAATAAAATTAGGTACTTTTCAGAAGCTTATCATATGTCATTCATGAATCCTTATATAAAATAATTGAACAATGAATCTATAACAGCTTCTGGAGTGAGTGAACATACACTATTCATTCAAAGTTACATGCAAATAATATTTGGTTCTGAAGACCTAAAAGTACCTACACCTGACTCTAACTTAGACCCAGCCATACTACTCAAACTGTGGTCCAGAGACCAGCACATGCAGCATGAATACCACCTGGGAACAAATTTTATTCTAAAAATCCCTGGGCCACACAGGACCTGCATCTGAACAGTAATCCTGGGTGACTCATATGCACCTTGAAGTTGAACAAGTGCTGCTCTAGGCTAGGCTTTGTCACCTTCTCACACTGACAATAGGGGTGGTATAATTATTTGTGATTAATACTGTAGGTGGTTAGTAGCTTCTCTCCACATGTTTCAGGGGGAAAATCATCTCAGGAGGAGAACCACAGGCCAAGAGTTTGAAAACTGGAAGCAGCCTGGCAGATTTCAATCAAGGTTTATCCCTCACTTAGTTCATAACTTTGAGAAAAATCACTAAAGCCCTTCCAGCCCCATTTCTGAAAAAGGAAATGCAGTTCATGATAGTAATACCTAATAGAATGGACTTTTCAAAAATTATATCAGAAAAGTCTATAAGGTACTAAGTTCAGATTATATAGCATAAAACTATCAAAGGGTATCTTTCAAAATTAACACATATTTTATAATGAAACACTAAATGACAGCTCATACTTTGTGATATTATTAGGAAATTTGCATTTATTTCGACAAATGCATCTGGAAATCAGGCAGTGTGGTAGCCAGGATTGCATATCAAAGGAACACAGTGCTCCCCTCATTGAAGAGGGGATAGCAATGCTCTGGAGACATCAGGGCAGTGGTGCTACCGCAAATAAGTTCTTGGGTACCAAAGAGACTACCTGGTTCTCATGGGTTTCATAGTCTCAGACTTTGGAGAAAATGTTCACTCACTGTTGGAAAAAACTACTAAAAGGTGAGACCTCTGGGAAGCAGATGAGACCCAAAACAAGGAGTCATAAAACCTAAATTCACCTGCTTCCACCATGGTCTTTTGAGATTTGAGAATCATTAAGAAAAACTCTCTTCCTGTTAATTACAGAGGCCGTGGGGAATATAATGTACTTAGATGTAGGAATAACCCGAGGGAGATGTGTCTGATGAGCCAATATACACAGAGTTGTGAATATCTCCCCATGCAGTACCTGAGCTTGTACAATGATGGTAGACAGGATATGGTTGTTGCTGTTGATTCATAAGTCTTGCTCAGGATCTAATGCTTCACTTCTTCCTACTGTCTTGTGTGGGACATAGCTTCAGTCTCCATCATCAATCCTACAGGGAGCAATTCTCACTTACACATGGAAACCTTCCTTTCAGAAGGGGAGACTGAGAGTCTGGTAGGTACATCAGGAAAGGGTTAAAGAGAATGGAACATGAGCACTTTTACTGAGTCACTAGGACCCTAATCATCCCAGTCCTGAGACCAGATATCTCTGTTTGTATTCTTGGATAAGAAACTAATTTATACATTTACCTAATATGTTAATAAGAAAGGGTCTGTTTGAATCTGTTCTCCAGGGCCAAGTAATGGGCCTGGCAGTCCAGTCGGAAAATGCTGTACAATGAATGAGATGCATGAAATGGCTACAGGAAAATGAAAACACTTGTGAGTGATTTTCCTATTTGGAGAGAAAGAACTAAAACATTGGGTGTGGAGAGCAGTGCAGTGAAGTAAGAGAATTTGTACTAAAATTCCAAGATGAGGTGTATTTCAGTATGTTTTGTATTCATTAGAAGATCCAGCCAGTAGAAGTAGACAGCACCTTGCAGTAGCAGTTAAGGAGGCAGACTTTGCAGTATCTTCTCTCATGCTGCATATTCACATGAGAAATATTTAATAAGTCTAAATGGAATCCTGAGTAGTTCTACTTCATTACTGATGAGGCTCATATATTTTAGGACTTTGTGTCCTTTTATGTCTCTACTCAAACAGTAGAAATTCCTAACCCACACTCAGCCATTCCATGCAGTGCACATTTATCTATGCATTGAATGAGATTCTGTCATGCTCTTTGGAATATAAATTGAGAACTCACCCTATTCTAGCCAAAGTAGCATGCTGAGAAACAATAGTTTGGAAAATTCAGGAATGAAAAAATTAAGGCCACACATTGTACCTTAAATCTTAATGACACCAAGACATCCTATTTCACGTTTATATTTGTGTCATGATAAATATAAACTGTTCCAGCTAACAAGGTGTATATCTCCAAATATTTTTAAATTTCTGTTCTACTCCCTGTGGATTTTCAGAGTAAAATGCCTACCCAAGGAAGCTAACAAATGCAGACACTTAAACTCAGCCCCTCCATCATATGTCACTGGATGACTAACTCTATTACACTGCCGAGACTGCTGGGAAGCACTCCCATACCAGTCGTTCTCAGTGAGCACAGATATGGGTGGACAATCTAGCTGTCATATCCTGGCGTGAGTCTCTGGCTAATCTCAAGGTGTCTGCAAGGCTGGTCCCTCCTAGAGGCTCAGGGAGAACCTAAGAGATACAGGGGAGAACTGTCTTCTCCTTAATTCTAGTTTGGGTTCTGACCACCTGCATTCCTTGGCCCACCTCCCTCCTTTGTCAAAGCCAGCAGTGTTACATTTTCTCCTGGTCTCTCTCTCTGCATCTAGGGGAGTACTGTGCTGACTTTGTCTTCCTGGATGATCCTACTCATCTTCTACCTTCAAGTCAGCTGATTTCAGCCCTGTTCCTTCTGCTACCCTCATCCTCAAGGTGATATAAAAAACGTCATATTCAAACATACTGGGGATTAGGACATGAATATCCTACAGAAGTTACAATTCTGCCTGCTACAAATTCTTTTTCAGATTACTATGATTATGTGTCACTCAAGGGCCCTTATATAAATGATACACAAATTTAATCATAGACTCTGGAATGAGTGAATACAGTCTTTTGACCAAACTCTACACAAAGACAATGTTTGAATAACAGGAACTGAAAAAACTTATAATTGAGTCTAACACAGAACCACATCCTTTCTTTTCAGAGAGTGGTCCACAGACAGGACCTGCAGCATCAACACCACCTGGGCACTTGTCAGATACACAGCTTCTCTGAGCCTGAAAGATCTGCTTACTCAGATTCTGAATTTAAATTAGAATTCTGGGTACACTACATGCATTTGAAACTGAAGAAGTACTAGGCTAAACTAGATTTTGTTACCTTTTATAATTTACATTTGGGGATGGATTATAAATACAAGGGTATTTATTTGTGTGATCATGAACTGCAGATGTTTAGTAGTATCCCTTCAGGCATTGCTAAGTGTAAAGACATTTCCAGTTGAGACCCACTGACTGAAAGAAACCAGAAAAAATCATAACCAAGGCCTTAGGGAGAAGCCAAAGGGGTTTAGCAATTTTCTCAAAGGTGATATTAGAGTATATAATATCTCCTTTAATAGAGTGATATTATATACTCTAATATCACCTTTGAGAAAATTGCTAAACCCCTTTGGCTTCTCCCTAAGGCCTTGGTACCAGCCATCCATCCCCACTGCCAGGTACACACTTGCTCATACAATCTTAGTCTCCCTCCCTTTCTCTTTTGAGTTGAGCATGCAAATGTCATTTGTAGGCAGGTCTTGCCTAAAAACCCATGAGAAATAGAACAGCCTGGATACTTTCCCTTTAGACCTGCTTTTGTTTTCTTCATAGGATTTGTCACCATGTGTAATATTATATTTATTTATATCTTTTTGCTTCCATATTCTTTGCCCAATATTGCCTTGTAGGGACTTGTGTTCTTCAGCACCATCTACTCACCACTTAGACACTGCAGAAAACACAGTAAGCTCTCAATTTGTATTCCTGAAAAACTTGAATAATTTTTCCTTAATACTGTAATTAAGCTAACACCTTAGGGAAAAAAACACATTAGGACAAAAATTTATGCTTTGATTAACACAGAAAAATCCTAGAAGGAAACAGATCCATCTCAAAATACTGAAATTAATATCTTAACTACAACATATAAACTGTAGCATTACAGCTATGTGAGCAATACTGCTTTCTGTGAAAATTACTCTTGTTCTTTTCCTCTTTCTTGAAAGTCATCTCCACCTCATGGCAGCAGGGAACCTTACGAGAGTGTCAGAGTTTCTTCTCCTGGGACTATCAGAGGAACCAGAACTGCAGCCCCTCCTATTCGGGCTGTTCCTCTCCATGTACCTGATCACTGTGTTGGGAAACCTGCTCATCATCCTGGCCGTCAGCTCAGACTCCCACCTCCACACACCCATGTACTTCTTCCTCTCCAACCTGTCCTTAGTAGACATTTGTTTCACCTCCACTACCATCCCAAAGATGCTGGTGAACATCCAGACACAGAGCAAAGCCATCACCTATGCAGGATGCATCACTCAGACATGTTTTTCCTTACTCTTTGGAGTGTTGGATGATATTCTCCTGACTGTGATGGCTTATGACCGCTTTGTGGCCATTTGCCATCCCTTGCACTATATGGTCATCATGAACCCCCAGCGCTGTGGACTGCTGCTTCTGGTGTCCTGGATCATAAGTGCCCTGAATTCCCTGTTACAATGCTTGATGGTGTTGAGGCTTTCTTTCTGCCCAAGCTTGGAAATACCCCACTTTTTCTGTGAACTCAATCAGGTGACCCAACTTGCCTCTTCTGATACATTTCTTAATAACATTGTGATTTATTTTGTAACTATGCTACTAGGTGGTGGTCCCCTGGCTGGGATCCTCTACTCTTACTCTAAGATAGTGTCCTCTATACAAGCAATCCCATCAGCTCAGGGGAAGTATAAAGCATTTTCCACCTGTGTGTCTCATCTCTCAGTTGTCTCCTTATTTTATGGTACAAGCCTAGGAGTGTATCTCAGCTCTGCTGTTACCCACAACTCACAGTCAAGTGCAATTGCCTCAGTATTATACAATGTGGTCACACCTATGCTGAACCCCTTCATCTACAGTCTCAGGAACAAGGACATAAAGAGAGCTCTCAAAAGATTCTTTGTGGTGACAGGTACACAAGGGACAATCACATGAGGCCAAAAAATTATACTTACCTTCTTTGCCCTAAGATTCAAAACCAGAAACTCTGATTCTTATACAGATTTTGTGTTTTGAAATTGCTCATTTCATTTCTGTCCTTGAATTTCATTTGTTTCAACTTCTGTATGCAGTTTAAACCACCATTCTATTAAGCTTTCTACTTTGTCTATTATATACACGGATTTTCCTTTGTCCTCTTTCCTAAAATCAAAAAGTTTTTTCCAACCTTGATCAGATATTTTTGGAAGTGTTTCTCCACTTCTGTGGCAACATTGATGTCTTTAGAATAATTTCTTGTCAAATGACATACATGGCCAGCAGAAGTAAGGCTTCATTGAGTGTGCTTGGTACAGTATGTGAATGCCTCACATGAGATGGACAGCAATTTCAACATTTCACCTAAAATGTCATATGGTGTTTTTCACTTTGATATTGTTATGATAAAGAATTACATGCTTATGACTTTGTGATAAAAAGGAGCTTTATTGGTGCCAGACCCTATATATTATTGTACATAATTTCTTCTTGTTTGATAGATACACAAGTAAAGGGTTTTCTAAAAGGGAATTTTATAACATGTTGCTTCTTATATAAAATTCACACAAATTTTATGTATATTCCTGTGTGTAATTCCAAATGAATTTTGATCTCTGGATATATCCATGGATATATCTGTTGTCTAACTTACTCTCTTTGATCTTATTCAAATTTATTCTAATTAAAAATAAAAATGCATATCTTTCAGGTTCCAAAACAAAATAAAAGTATTAAGTTAAAAACAGAGTTCCAAGAGAACTCCATGTTTGGGCACAATACAAGTGCTTATGCAGCAGCCATGACATGCATCTGGCACTGTGATTACAAAAAAGATCAGGAACAGGACAAAGGCTGTCTACTTTCACCACTTCTATTCAACATAGTATTGGAGGTCCTAGCCACAACAATCAGAAAACAAAAAATAAATAAAAGACATCCAAATTAGAAAGGAGAAATCAAAACTGTCATTCTTTGCAGAATACATGATAGTGTATGTAGAAAACCCTACAGACTCCACCAAAAAACTCCTTGACCTAATAAGTGAATGTGGAAAAACAGCAGGATAAAAGTCAATATTCAGAAATCAAAGGCATTTTTGTACACCAGCAATGAAATATCAGAAACAAAAATTAGGAAAAAAACATCCCATTTGATATAGCAACAAGAAAAGTAAAGTACCTAGAAATAAACCTTCCCAAAATAAAAGACCTGTACTCAAAAAACTACACAATTCTGAATAAAGAAATTAAGGAAGACACAAACAAATGGAAGCATGTACCATGCTCATGGATTGGAAGAACTAACATCATCAAAATGGCCATACTACCCAAAGTAATTTATAGATTCAATGCAATCTCTATCAAAATACCAATGACATTTTTCACAGATATTGAACAAACATTTAAAAATCTATATGGAACCATAAAATACCCATATAGCTGCAGTGATTTTGAGAAAAAAAAAAAAACAAAGTAAGAGGGATCACAATACCTGATATCAAAATGTATTACAAGGCAACTGTAATCCAAACAGTCTGATATTGGCACAAGAATAGACACATAGAACAATGGAACAGAATAGAGAGTACAGAAGTAAACTCTAGTCTCTGTGGTCAATTAATATTTGAAAAAGTGGACAGAAGAATAAAAGGAAGTAAAAAATAGCCTCTTCAATAAATTGTGTTGGGAGATCTGGACAGCTACATGTAAGAAAAATTAAACTCGATCACCAACTTACACTATATATAAAAATAAATTTAAGGTGGATGAAAGACTTAAATTTAAGTAGTGACACCATAAAAATCCCAGAGGAAAACATAGGCAGGAAAATCTCAAATATTCCACATAACAATATTTTCACCAATATGTTCCCTACAGCAAGGTACAAAAAGGAAATAATTAACAAATGGATCTCCTCAAAATAAAAGGCTTCTGCATGGCTAAAGAAAACTTAATTAAAATTAAAAGAGAACCAACCATATAGAAAAACATATTTGCCAATGATACCTCAGACTAGGTATTCATCTCTAAAATAGATAATGAACTCACACAAGTCTACATCAGGAAGACAAACAAGCCAATCAAAAAATGGGCAAAAGACCTGAACAAGACACTTCTCCACAAAGGACATACAGAGGACCCAGAAGTATGTGAAAAGATGTTCAGCATCACTAGTTATCAGAGAGATGCAAACTAAAACCATAGTGAAATGCCACTTCACACCAGTGAGAATGGCCATTATAAACAAATCAACAAACAACAAGTGCTACAGAGGATGTGAAGAAAAAAGAACCCTAGTGCACTATGGATGGGAATGCAGACTAGAGCAGCCATGGAGAAAACAGTATGGAGTTTCCTCAAGAAACTGAAAATGTAACTGCCTTTTGATCTGGAAATTCCACTGCTAGGATTATATCCTAAGAACCCTTGAGCACAAATCTGTAAGAAACTATGCACCTCAATGTTCATAGCAGCATTATTTACAATATCCAAGTGCTGGAAGCAACCTAAGTGCCCATCAGTAAATAAGTGTATAAAAACTATGGTGCATTTACACAATAGAATATGACACAGCAGAAAGAAAGATGGAGCTCCTATCCTTTGTGACAGCATGGATGGAACTGGAGAGCATTATACTATGTGAAATCAGCCAGGTAGTAAAAGACAAATACCATATGATTTCACCTTTTAGTAGAACATAATCAACCAAACAAGCAAGAAAAATATAACCAGAAATATTGAAATTAAGAGGAAACTGACAGTACCAGAGGGGAGGGAGGAGGAGATATTGGTGGGAAAATGTGGAAGGGTTTTCAGGAACAACTATAGAGGACACAAGGACCAAACCAAGGGGGTGGGAATCAGGGGAGGGAGGTGGGGATGGCTGAAGTGGGGGAGTTGTGGGGAGAAGGGAAAGGCAGACAACTGTACTTGAGTAACAGTAAAAAATTTGCATTATGTGTCAAAAATTTATTACATATCTAATTTCAGGGATGCTTACACATTAAATAGAAATTTAAATAGCACTTACTAATGCTATATTATAATAGTCATTTGGGAAATGAAATTCCCACTCAGTAAGCCATGAAATAGCAGATAATACAAAATCTTGAGTGATTTAAGACCATTAATGCGATTGGTTAAATAAAATATTTTCATAAAGACAATAAAAAAGAATATTGAAATTATATCAAGAATATTCTCTGACTACAATGCTATGAAATTATAAATTACAAGAGAACATGAAAAAACAAACAAAGACATAAAAGCTTAATAACATGTTATTAGTCAATGAATGACTGAATAAAGAGGTCAAAAAGAAATCAAAGATACCAATCGGGGGGGGGGGGAGATGGCGAGGGAGTAGGACGGAGCGGATTCCATTTCCTGTACACATGGGAGAAAATTCTGGCATATCTACTGAGGAACAGTGCAAAAGACCAACAGTTTCCCAGCATTGATAAAAATAAGACACCAGAGATTGTGACAGACACTGAAGGACCAGAAAGCGGCAGATCAGTGGGGTCTCCGGAAACTGAGTAAAGACAAGAGCAGCAGCGGCTGCGGCCGGTGCCTAGCAGCTGCGGTCAGGGTCCAGAGGCCTTGGTCTGTGACCAGCACCAGGGGCACCTGCCACGGACTCTTCAGGGGCTCCAGCATCTGGCGTGTCTGCAGCAGACTCTTTGGGAGCCTTGGGCCTGATGCAGGGTCCTTGGGAGAAAGCCAGGTCATCAGCTCCCTCCCTCCCTGTCTAAGCAAGGCTGGGCAACACCAGGGAGAAACCTTTCTGTTTGAGTTTACAGAGAGAAAGATAAGGACAAAGGCCGTGTTCAACTGTGGACTCTGTGGTCGCCAGCCCAAGATTTAAGAGGCCCTTTATTATCACGGGTCTGGCTGGGGATTGGGCTGGGCTGAGAGGCAGGCTTTCTAGAGAAGTTTTTCTGGAAAGTGGACTAAGGTGTTCTCCTGTGATGAGAGCTTGGCTTGCTTCCCACCCAGCCTTCCTTCCCATCCAGAGGAGGGGCGGAAGCTCTTGAGCTCCCTCACAGAACTGGGAAGGTCTCTGCCAGATCTGGTGGGACCCAGGCAGCCTGGTGAATGGGCAGGCTTCTGCATCCCAGCCCACAGAGAGGACCCTTGGGGAAGGTGCTCTGAAAAGAACCTAGAATGCCTTTGTGGAGCGCTGGGGAGAGGCACGGGGCTAGAGAATACTCTCAGAAAGACACCAATCGACCCTCAGCCAGCTGCAACAAGAAAAACTGGTTTGGACACGTCGAAATGAACAAGGGAAGTTTTTTGGGGTGGCTTTTTGTTTTGGGGTTTTTTTGTTATTTCTTTTTCTTTAGTAATTTTTCTTTTTTTTAGTAATCTTATATCTTTTTAATTTTATTATTGTTTTTAATCTTTCAATACTTTTTTCCTTTTCTTTCTTCTTTCCTGTTTTAGTACTTCTTCATTTCTTCATTGGATCGGTGACTTGGAAGAAAAAGTAGAAAAAACTCTCAGAAAGAGCAGGAAAATGAAACTTAGAAAGAATGAAGAGGGATTAAGAGAAATACAAGACAATATGAAACGTAATAATATCTGAATAATAGGGATACCAGAAGGAGAAGGAGAAGAACAAGGGATAGAAAATCTATTTGAAAAAAGTAATGAGGAAAAACTTTCCTAATTTGATGAAAGAAAAAATCACACAAATCCAGGAATCACAGAGAGTCCCAATCAAGAGGAACCCAAGAAGACCAACTTCAAGACACATCATCATCAAAATGGCAAAATTCCAAGACAAAGAGAGAATCCTAAAGACAGCAAGGGAGAAAAAAGAAGTAACATACAAGGGAGCCCCAATAAGGTTAGCTAATGACTTCTCAATGGGAACACTCAGAGCAAGAAGAGAATGGCAAGAAATACTCCAAGTAATGAGAACCAGAGGCCTACAACCAAGGCTACTTTACCCAGCAAGGCTCTCAATCAAGATAGAAGGCCAAATAAAGAGCTTCCAAGATAAAAGAAGTCTAAGAGAATATGTCTCCACCAAACCAGTCCTACAAGAAATACTAAAAGGACTACTTTAAGGAAAGGAAGGAAAAGAGACAGATGGAGAAGAACACAGGTACAAAAATGGCAATGAATAAGTACCTATCAATAATAACCTTAAACGTAAATGGATTAAATGCTCCAATCAAAACACACAGATTAGCTGAATGGATAAGAAAGCATGACCCTCACATATGTTGCCTACAAGAGACCCACCTCAGGACAAAGGACCATCACAGACTAAAAGTGAAAGGCTGGAAACAAGTTTTTCAAGCAAACGGACAAGAAAAAAAAGCTGGGGTAGCAATTCTCATATCAGACAAAATAGACTTCAAAAAAAGAGCCATAAAGAGAGACCCAGAAGGTCATTTCATAATACTCAAGGGAAGAATCCACCAAGAAGACATTAACATCATAAATATATATGCACCCAACATAGGAGCACCAAAATATATCAAGAAAATCTTAGAGGACTTCAAGAATGATATTGACAGCAACACAATTATAATAGGGGATTTTAACACCCCACTATCAAAAATGGACAGATCTTCCAAACAAAATATCAACAAAGATATTGCGGCATTAAATAACACCCTAGATGAAATGGACTTCACTGATATATATAGAGCCCTTCATCCCAAAGAAGCTATATACACATTCTTTTCAAATGCACATGAAACATTTTCAAAAATCGACCACATGATAGGACACAAAACAAGCCTCAGCAAATTCAAGAAAATTGAAATCATACCAAGAATTTTCTCTGACCACTAAAATTGGAAACCAACCCCAGAGGAAAAAAACCCAAAGCACCCAAAATCATGGAGACTGAATGGTATGCTATTAAACAAAGAATGGGTCAAGAATAAAATTAGGGAAGAAATCAAAACGTTTCTGGAAACAAATGAAAATGAACTCACAACAACCTAAAACTTATGGGACACAGCCAAGGCAGTCCTGAGAGGGAAGTTTATAGCAATACAGGCCTACCTAAAGAAGATAGAAACATTTCAAACAAACAACCTAACCCTACACCTACAAGAACTCGAGGAACAACAACAAAGACAACCCAGAGCAAGGAGAAGGAAGGAAATAACCAAAATTAGAGTAGAACTTAATGACATAGAAACTAAATGCACAATTATAAAGATCAATGAATCCAGGAGTTGGTTTTTTGAAAAGATAAACAAAATAGACAAGCCTTTAAGTAGGCTCATCAAGAAAAGAAGAGAGAGGACTCAAATAAACACAATCAGAAATGAAAGAGGAGAGATTACAACTGATACCACAGAAATAGAAGGGATTGTTAGAAATTACTATGAAGAACTGTACACCAAGAAATTTGAAAACCTAGGGGAAATGGACACATTTCTAGAAAAATATAATCTTCCAAAACTTAATGAAAAAGAAACAGAAAATCTGAGCACACCAATAACAGCAAAAGAAATTGAAGCAGTAATCAAAAAACTGCCATCACACAAAAGCCCTGGACCAGATGGTTTCACAGGAGAATACTACAAAGCATTTAAGGAAGAACTAGCCCCTCTTCTTCACAGACTATTCCAAAAAATCCAGAAGGATGGAAAACTCCCAAATTCTTTTTATGAAGCCAGCATCATCCTAATTCCAAAACCAGATAGAGACACAACAAAGAAAGAAAACTTCAGACCAATATCGCTGATGAACATAGATGCTAAAATCCTCAACAAAATATTAGCAAGTCCCATCCAACAATATATCAAAAAGATCATACATCATGACCAACTGGGATTCATCCCAGGGATGAAAGGATGGTTCAACATTCGCAAATCAGTAAATGTAATACATCACATAAACAAAAGCAAAGACAAAAACCACATGATCATATCAATACATGAGGAAAAA
The DNA here is from genome assembly GCF_021234435.1 of Artibeus jamaicensis. Taxonomy (NCBI): domain Eukaryota; kingdom Metazoa; phylum Chordata; class Mammalia; order Chiroptera; family Phyllostomidae; genus Artibeus; species Artibeus jamaicensis. The sequence continues at coordinate 9,250,610 of NW_026521854.1, read as the reverse complement.
GCTTTTGATAAGGTACAACACCCAGTTACGATAAAAACACTCAGCAAAGTGGGAATAGAGGGAGCATTCCTCAATATAATAAAGGCCATATATGAGAGATCTACAGCCAGCATCATACTCAATGGGCAAAAATTAAAAGCTTTTCCACTAAGATCAGGAACAAGACAAGGATGTCCACTTTCACCACTTCTATTCAATATAGTTTTGGAAGTTTTGGCCACAGCGATTAGGCAAGAAAAGGAAATAAAAGGCATTCAAATAGGAAAGGAGGAAACAAAAGTGTCACTGTTTGCAGATGACATGATAGTGTACATGGAAAATCCTATAGACTCTACTAAAAAACTGCTCGAACTAATTAATGAATTTGGCAAAACAGCAGGATACAAAGTCAATATCCAGAAATCTCAGGCATTTTTGTATACTAACAATGAATCGGCAGAAGCAGAAATTAAGGAAAAACTCCCATTCGATTTAGCAAAAAGAAAAATAAAATATCTGGGAATAAACCTAACCAAAGAGGTAAAAGACCTGTATGCAGAAAACTACACAGCCCTGAAGTAAGAAATCAAGGAAGACACAAACAAATGGAAACATATACCGTGTTCATGGGTTGGAAGAATTAATATCATCAAAATGTCCATACTACCCAAAGCAATATACAGATTCAATGCAATACCTATTAAAGTACCAATGGCATATTTGACAGACATAGAACAAACACTTCAAAAATTTATATGGAATCATAAACAAGCCCGAATAGCAGCTGCACTTTTGAGAAAGAAGAACAAAGTAGGAGGGATTACAATACCTGATATCAAACTGTATTACAAGGCCACTGTAATCAAACAGCCTAATACTGGCATAAAAACAGACACATAGACCAGTGGAACAGAACAGAGAGCCCAGAAATAAACCCAACTCTCTACAGTCAATTAATATTTGACAAAGGGGGCAATAACATAAAATGGAGTAAAGATAGCCTCTTCAACAAATGGTGTTGGGAGAACTGGACAGCTACATGCAAAAAAATGAAACTTGAGCACCAACTTACACCATATACCAAAACAAATTCAAAGTGGATAAAAGACTTAAATATAAGCCATGACACTATTAAAGTTCTAGAGGAAAACATCGGCAAGAAAATCTCAGATATTTCACACAGCAACATTTTTACTGATATGTCCCCTAGAGCAAGGAATATAAAGGAAAGAATAAACAAATGGGATCTCATCAAAATAAAAAGCTTCTGCGTGGCTAAGGAAAACAGTATTAAATTAGCAATACAACCAACTGTATGGAAAAATATATTTGCCAATAATACCTCAGACAAAGGTTTAATCTCCAAAATATACAAAGAACTTACACGACTCCACTCTAAGAAGACATCGAACCCAATTAAAAAATGGGAAAAGGACTTGAACCGACACTTCTCCAAGGAGGACATACAGAACATTCAGAGACACATGAAGAGATGCTCAATATCATTAGCTATCAGAGAGATGCAAATTAAAACCACAATGAGATACCACTTTACACCGGTCAGGATGGCTATCATAAATAAAGCAACAAACAACAAATGTTGGAGAGGTTGTGGAGAAAAGGCGTCCTTAGTTCACTGTTGGTGGGACTGCAGACTGGTACAACCATTATGGAAAACAGTATGGAATTTTCTCAGAAAAATAAAAATCGACCTGCCTTTTGACCCAGCAATTCCACTGCTAGGATTATATCCTAAGAATCCTAAAACATCAATTTCAAAGAACCTATGCACCACAATGTTCATAGCAGCACAATTTACAATAGCCAAGAGTTGGAAGCAACCTAGGTGCCCATCAGTAAACGAATGGATCAAAAAATTGTGGTACATATACACCATGGAATTCTATGCAGCAGAGAGAAAGAAGGAGCTACTACCCTTTGCAACAGCAGGATGGAACTGGAAAGCATTATGCTGAGTGAAATAGGCCAGGTGTTGAAAGACAAATACCATATGATCTCACCTTTAACAGGAAGCTAAACAACAAAATAAACAAGCAAGCAGAATAAAAACAAAGACACTGAAATAGAGAACAGGGGGACAGTGACCAGAGGGGAGAGGAAAGGAAATTTAAGGGGGAAGGGGGGAGTAATTTGGGGGAACAAATGTGAGGGACGCAGGGACGAGGGCTGGTTGGGTGGAGGGGAGGTGGGGAGCGCGGTACAGGGGGGCTTGGATGGGAGAAATAGACAAAAAACTGTACTTAAAAAATAACTAAATAAAAAAATGAGAAAAATTTAAAAAATTAAAAATAATAATAACCTTAAACGTAAATGAAGAGACTTCCGCCAAGATGGAGGCATAGGTGGAGGCGCCATGCTTCCTCACAAAACCAAGTTTAGAGACAACTAAATATTAGAAACAGAAAACACAGCCAGAACACAGAAAATTGAACTTTTCAGAGTCTGATAACAACAAATTCTTCAGCCTGACCGGTAAGAGGGATGAAACCAGCAGCTGGAGGAGCAGGGTTGCACAAGAAAACTCCGTCAGACGGAGTCAGGCGTGCGGAATCCAGGCGCAGGGTTGGACCTGGTGGGCAATTCAGCGAGCGACCACGGGGAAACAGCAATGCAGCAGGGCTGCGGGTTGACTGTGGTCTCGCATCCATGCATGGATAGACAAGCAAAGGAGTGGGCGATTTGACAGGACCCAGCAGGCCCCAGTGGCAAGTGGCAGCATAGGGCGCTGCCATTTCCTCGCTGTGATCCCGCCTCCACATACAGCATCATAACCCAGCGACTTAAGTGACCCGGCCCTGGTGAACCATCTAAGGCTCTGCTCCTCACCCAGCAGCACAAAACAGCAGAGGGGGCCGCCATTTTCCCGCTCTGACTACGCCCCCACATACAGAGTCACAACCCAGCAACCTGGGAGTCCAAGGCTCCCCTCCTCATACTTAATGGGCATGAACAGACCAAAAATGGCTCAAGAAGAACTCAAAGCCCCAGAGCCTATAAATCTAAGTGATGAAGAAATAGCAAAACTCTCAGGCACACAGTTTAAAACACTGGTGATCAGGATCCTCACAGAACTGGTTGATTATAGCCACAAATTAGACAAATATATGAAGGTGAAACTAATTGAAATGAATGGAATTGCACAGGACACCAACAGCAATGAAGAGGAAACTGGGACTCAAATCAATGGAGTGGACCAGAAGAAAGCAAATAATGGCCAAACAGAAAAGAGTCAAGAAGAAAGAATTCAAAGAAATAAGGAGAGTCTTAGGAACCTCCAGGACATCTTTAAACACTCCAACATCCGAATTATAGGGGTACCAGAAGGGGGAAAGGAACAGCCACTAGTGGAAAACTTCTTTGAACAAATAATAAAGGAGAATTTCCCCAATATGGCAAAGGAAATAGACTTCCAGGAAATCCAGGAAGCTCAGAGAGTCCCAAAGAAGTTGGACCCAAGAAGGAACACACCAAGGCACATCATAATTACATTAGCCAAGATTAAAATGAAGGAGAGAATCCTAGAAGCAGCAAGAGCTAAGGGGACAGTCACCTACAAAGGAGTTCCCATCAGACTGTCAGCAGATTTCTCAAAAGAGACCTTACAGGCAAGAAGGGGCTGGAAAGAGGTATTCCAAGTCATGAAATCCAAAGACCTACAACCAAGATTGCTCTATCCAGCAAAACTTTCATTTAGAATGCAAGGACAGATAAAGTGCCTCTCAGATAAGATCAAATTCAAGGAGTTCATCATCACCAAGCCCTTATTATATGAAATGTTAAAGGGACTTATCTAAGAAAAAGAAGTTAAAGAAACATGAACAGTGAAAGGACAACAAACTCACAGTTATTAACAACCACACCTAAAACAAAAGCAAACTAAAAGGACAGCTAGATCAGGAGTGGAAACATAGAAATGAAGATCTCAAGGAGGGTTAGCAACAGGGGAGTGGGGAGGAGAAGGGGGGAGAAGGTACAGAAAATAAGTAGCATAGACAGTAGATAGAAAATAGATGGGGGGGCAAGAATAGCATGGGAAATATAGAATCTAAAGAACTTGAGATACATGGTCATAAACTAAAGAGGGGTAATGGTGGGGATGGGGGGTAGGGTGGAGGGGAATGAAGGGGAGGAATAGAACAACTAATGTAACAGCATAATCAATAAAAAAATTAAAAATATCTTCAACAAAGGTGGCGAGATCATAAAATGGAATAAAAGTAGTTTCTTCAACAAATGGTGTTGGGAGATCTGCACAGCTACATGCAAACAAATGAAATGCTACCACAAACTAATACCATACACAAAAATAAACTAAAAATAAATGAAATAAAATCCTTAAATATAACTTGTAACACCACAGCCCTGGCTGGTGTGGCTCAGTGAATTAAACACCAGACTGCAAACCAATAGGTTGCTGGTTGGATTTCCAGTCAAGGCACATGCCTGTGTTACAGGACAGGTCCCCAGTGGGGATGTGTGAAAGGCAACCACACATTGATGTTACTCTTCCTCACTTTCTCCTGTCCTTCCTGTCTCTAAAAGAAAAAAATAATAAAATCTTTATTAAAAAGTTGTGACACCATAACAGTCCTAAAGGAGAATATAGGGAGGAAAATTTGAGATATTTCATGCAGCTATATTTTCACCAATATTTCCCCAGAGCAAGGAATAAAAGGAAAGAATAAACAAATGGGACCATATCAAATTAAAAAGCTTCTGCACAGCTAAAGAAAACATCAGCAATTTTTACTCCATTTTATGCTTCTGCCTGCTTCATCAAATGTTAATTGACCATAGAGACATTGGTTTCTTTATCAGGTCTCAATGCTGTTCCATTGACCTATGGGTCTCTTCTTATGCCAGTACCAGATTGTTCTGATTACCACGACCTTGTAATATTTTGATGTCAGGTATTGTGATCCCTCCCCCTTTGTTCTTCTTTCTCAAAATTTCTGGAGTTTTTCAGGATCATTTATGGTTCCATATGAATTTTTTAAATGTTTGTTGTATATCTGTGAAATAAGTGCCCTGCATTCCTTGGTACAAAGCAAAGAAACAAGGCCCAGATGAAAGAACAGAAAAAAAAACTCCAGAAAAAGAACTCAACAAAGTGGATACAAACATCTACTAGATGCAGAGTTGAAGACACTGTGTATAAGAATGCTCAATGAACTTAGGACCTCAACAGCTTAAAAAAAGATGCAGTCAGAAGTGAAGAATCACTAACTGAAATAAAGGATGATTGAAAATCAACATTAGTGTTGGTGAAATAGAGAATCAAATCAGTGACTTGAAATATAAGGAAGAAAAAACACCCAATCAGAGCACCTAGGAAAAAGAAAAATCCCAAAAAATAAGGATAGCACAAGGAACCTCTGGAACAACTTCAAGCACACCAACCTTCACATCTTGTGTTAAAATTAGTCAATTAGCCAAACTATTCCATGTACTACTTTGATTCTCCCTTGCAATGAAAAGTTACATATTACAAGTTTCTGGTGACTATGATGTAGATGTCTTTCGAGGTTCTCCTGCCTACTACAAAAAAACTTTTTTCAATAATATATTCCATGATGTCACACAAAGGCCTTTATTTAAATGAATCAAATGAGGTATTTTTCAGAAGTATATTACATGATGTGATTCATGAATCCTTATATAAAATAATTAAACAATGAATTTATAACAGCTTCAGAATGAGTGAATATGCACTCTACATTCAAAATTACATGCAAAATGATTTTTTGGTCCTGAAGACCTAAAACTACTTATACCCGACTCTAACACAGGTTCAACCTTACCACGAAGTATGGTCTGCAGACCAGCACCTGCAGCACTGACACTGCGTGGGAACTCATTTCATTCAAAGGACCTCTGGGCCCACCATGACCTGCATTTGAATTATAAGCCTGAGGGACTTATATGCATCTTGAAGTTGGAGGAGTGGTGATCTACAATAGGCTTTGTCACCTTGTCATGTTGACAATAGGTCTGGGATAATGATTTCTTTTGGATATTGTAGGAGCTGAATAGCCTCCCTCCACACATTGCCAAATATCTCTAGGGGCAAAATCAAACCACTGACCCAGAGTTTCAAAACTTGAAACACCCTGACAAGGCTCATCTCTCAGTTAGTTCATAACTTTGAGCAAACTATAAACCCCTTAAAGGCCTATTTCTGAAAATGGGAATGAAGTTCATAATAGTAATACCTTATAGAATGAGCTTTTGAAAAAATTAAATTAGACAAAATCTGTAAGTTACTAAGTTCAGTTAACATGGCATTAAACTATCGAAACATATCTCTTATAATTAACAGATATTTTATAATATGTACTTAATGACAGCTACTAATTTATTAAATGTGTACAAAATCCCTAATTACTTTGACAAATGTGTCAGAGTGTGGAAAAGAGTGTGGTGGTCAGGACTGCATGTCAAAGGAACCCAGCTTCGTTGGTCACTGAAGGGGGATAGCAATGTTCTGCAGACATCAGGGCTGTGTCCCCACAACAAATTAGTGCTGTAAGGGTGAAAGGAACCTGTTTCTGATGAGATCCTTAGTCTCAGACATTGGAGGAAATGCTAAGTCAGGGTTTGGATAAGGTAATAGGAATTAGACCTCTGGGAAGCAGGTGAGATCCAAGACAGAGTCATAAAAACTAAATTCAATTAACCTCCAACCTGGTTTCCTGAGATCAAAGAATCATTTTAAAAATTTCTTTCTGTTAATTCTTGAGGCCCAGAGGGAAGCCACATGCTCAGAGAATGGAATAACACAAGAGAAATGTGCCCGACATGCAGATATAGAGAGAGCTGCAAATCTCTCCCCTGCACAGTCTCTGAGCTTTTGCAACCTTGGTGTACAGGACATGGTTGTCACTGCAATTCCTAAGTCTGGCTCAGGAACTGATGCTTCACTCCTTCCTGCTGCCTTCAGTGAGACGAAACTTTAATCTCCACCATCCGCCATCTAGGGGGCAATTCTGACTGGCAGGCAAAGATCTTCCTTTCAGAAAACCCATCCAGAGCAGTTTGAGAGCCTGGTAGGTACATCAGGAAAGGGTCAGAGAAAGTGGTACCTGAGAAATTTTACCTGAGGCACTGCAAACCTAATCAGCCCAGCCCCAATATCAGAGATCACCATGTTTGTATTCTTGGTCAAGTAATCGATTTATAATAATTTATTGAATACATTAACAATGCTGTTTGAGTCTGCAACAGAGGGACCATGTTTGACACTTAAGTGATGTGAATGGAAGTCCACTTGGAAGACACTTGAGAATGACTGAGATGTACAAAATTTGCAGTGAAATGAAAACATTCCTGAGGAATGGTCTTATTCAGGGAGAAGTAATAAAGTATTAGGGGTGGAGAGTAGTGCAGGGAAGTGAGTGTTTATAATAGATATCTAGGACACAGTGCATTTGAGCAAGTTGTGTGTTCATTGAAAAGATCCATCCAGTGGAGGTAAACAGCACCTTGCAGCAGCAGTTAATGAGACAGACATTGTAGTATCTTCTCTCATGCTGCACATTCATGTAAGAAATATTTAATAAGTCTAAAAAGGGACACTAAATAATTTGATTTAAATGATTTCATATCTGGTGAGGCTGCATATACTTTAGAGTTTGTTACTCAGTTACTTTCTCTATTGGAATAGTTAATAAGAATTTCTATCCCACACTCAGACTTTTCCCCAAGTGGACATTATTCTATTTTGTAATTGAGAAATTCTGTCATGCACTTGGGGAATATAAATTGAGGACTAACCAAATTCTAGGCAATGAGCACATGGTGCTGAGAAACAAATTTTTTACAATTAAGTGATGGATCATTTAAGGTCACACTTTGTACTTTAAATCTTCCTAACACAAAGCCATCATAGTTTTTCATGTTTACATTTATGCAATGAGAACTTCCTTGTACCAGCTCTTGGGGTGGCTAGTATGAAAATCAATTTAAAATATCTTTTCTATTTCATGTGGGTTTGCAACATAAAATGCCCTTACCTAAGCAAACTGATGAACAAATTGAGAAGCTGAAACTCAGTTCCACCAGGACAGTTTACTGTTAGATTCTATTGCTGCTGTAAAACATGCCCACAGTAGCTGTTTAAAAGAAACAATTATGTGCTAGAACAAGTCCAGATATCAGAAGCCTGGGATGGCTCACTGGCTAATCTCAAGGTGCCTGCAGGACTGAATTCCTCCTAGAGGCTCAGAAAAGAATCTGTTTTCTCCTTATCTTCACTTTGTATTCTGACCACTGGAATTCCTTGGCTCTGGGCCTTTCCACTTTCATCAAAGCCAGCAGTGTCAAATTTTCTCCTGGTCTCCCTCTCTGCATCTAGGGGACCACTGTGCTGACCTTAGTGCCCCTGGATGATCCTGATCATCTTCTACCTTAAAGTCAGCTGATTAGCCCTGGCTGGTATGGCTCAGTGGATTGAGTGCCAGCCTGTGAGGCAAAGGGTCATTGGTTCAATTCCCAGTCAGGGTACAAGCCCAGGTTGCAACTGGGCCCCAGTAGGAGGCACAGGAAAAGCAACCACACATTGATGTTTCTCTTGCTCTTTTTTTCCCTCCCTTCCCCTCTAAAGGTAAATAAATAAAATCTTTTTTTTAAGTGAGCTGATTAGCAGCCATGTTCCATCTGCTGACCTCAGCCCCCCTTGCTATGGAAAAAAATTTTATTCCAAGGTACTGGGGATTAGGATTTGAACATTTTTGGAGGCCTTTATTCTACTCACTACAAAGTTGTTTTCAGAAGTGCTTTGAAATTTTGTCTCAGGATTCAGAATTTACAGTCTCTGGAGGAAGTGAATACACCACTACTTCAAAACTACAGGTAAAAACACTATTTGGGTCATGAGACCTAACACACTATACCTGACTTTAACACAAAACCACAGGCTTGCTGCACAGAGAGTGGTCCACAGACCAGGATCTGCAGCCTCACCACCATCTGGGAGGTTGACAGAAAGGCAGAGTCTCTGAGCACAATAGGACCTGCTCAATCAAATTCTGCATTCCTGGTAGGATCCTTGTTGGCTCATAGGCATACTGAAGTTGATTAAAGTGCTTCTTTCTGTAGAACAGGTTTTCTCACCTTCTCACTGTTGACTTTGAAGGCTGGAAAATAATTGGGGAGGGTGGGGTCCAGGTGAAGGTACTTTCTTGTGAATTGTAGGTGTTTAGCAATATCCCTTCAAGCATTGCCAGATAGCATGGGGGCAAAATCATTCTGGTTGAGACTCATTGACTAAAAGTAACCTGAATAAATTATAACCAAGGTCCACCACATACTCAGATATCAACTTGGAATAAATCATTAAATCCCTGCAGCTTTTTTCTAGGGCCTTGATATTGACAATTCCCTCTGCTGGGCACATACTTGCCCACATAAGCTTCATCTCCTTTTCTTCCTCCCCTGAGTTCTGGGCTCAAATATCACCTTGTTGGCAAATCTTGCCTAAAAACCCATGAAAAATACAACAGCCCAGTAACTTTCTCCTTTAGACCTGCTTTTATGTTCTCCACAGAATCTGTTAACATCTGTACTGTTAAATTTTTTTCTATTATTTGCTTCCATATTCTTTCCCCAGTATTGATGTGTAGGGACCTGCGTTCTTCTACATCTCCAGTCACAGCCCAGACAGTGACGAAAACATGGTCAGCACTGAATTTGTATTCCTGAAATACATGAAGTATTTCTAATTAAAACTGTAGTATACCAGACACCATAGGAGAAAAACAGATGGGAACAAAAATTCATACTCTGACATGACATTAAAAAAATTCCTAGAACACAACATATCTGTCCCAAAATATGAAATTAATTTCTTGACAGCAAAATATGAATTTCAGCATTAGAGCTGTGTGAATAATGCAGGTGTGTATGAAAATTACTCCTGTTCTCTTTCTCCTTGAAAGTCAGCTCCACCTCATGGCAGCAGAAAACATTACAAGAGAATCAGAATTTCTTCTCCTGGGACTATCAGAAGAACCAGAACTGCAGCCCATCCTATTTGGGCTGTTCCTCTCCATGTACCTGATCACTCTGCTGGGAAACCTGCTCATCATCCTAGCTGTCAGCTCAGATTCCAACCTCCACACCCCCATGTACTTCTTCCTTTCCAACCTGTCCTTGGTAGACATCTGTTTCACCTCCACCACAATCCCAAAGATGCTGCTGAACATCCAGACACAGAGCAAAACTATCACCTATGCAGGCTGCATCACGCAGATGTATTTTTTCATACTCTTTGTGGGGTTGGATATATTCCTCCTGACTGTGATGGCTTATGACCTCTTTGTCGCCATCTGCCACCCCCTCCATTACATGGTCATCATGAACCCCCGGCTCTGTGGACTGCTGGTCCTGGTGTCCTGGATCATCAGTGTGTTGAATTCCTTGTTGCAGTGCTTAATGGTTTTGAGACTGTCCTTCTGTACAGCTTTGGAAATCCCCCACTTTTTCTGTGAATTCAATCAGATGATCCAACTCGCCTGTTCTGACACCTTTGTTGAAAACGTGATGTATTTTGTAACTGTGCTACTGGCTGGTGGTCCCCTGGCTGAGATCCTTTACTCTTACTCTAACATCGTGTCCTGCATACGAGCATTCCCAGCAGCTCAGGGGAAGTATAAAGCATTTTCCACCTGTGCATCTCACCTCTCAGTTGTCTCCTTATTTTATGGTACAAGCCTAGGTGTGTATCTCAGCTCTGCTGGTACCCACAGCTCACAGTCAAGTGCAACAGCCTCAGTAATGTACACTGTGGTCACACCCATGCTGAACTTCTTCATCTATAGCCTCAGGAATGAAGACATAAGGGGGGCTCTGAAAAGATTCTTTTGGATGGTGGGTAAGCAAGGGACAATTGTCCTGGGGCTGATGAAGTCCCCATTATTATAGGACTCAAAGCCTTGTAGTCAAAATATGCAGTTCTTTAATCAGGTTGTGGAAACACAAATTGCTTCTTTTTTTTATTTATTGGAAGTTTTATTCAATTTTTCAATTTAATTAACTCCTTTCTTTAAATTTCTTCTTCTGATATCTGATAGTTTTCCTTGATATCAATTGTTTTCTTCCTGTTTTCCCAAATTTATTTCCCAATCTTGGATATGAAATTTTTGGAAATTTTCATTTATCTCATGAAACTGCTTGGATTGCTAAAGAGTAATTTCTTTTAAAATGAAAAATATCACCCATGTAATAATTCCTTAGTTTTACTAATAAAATAGCCATAAGTTTTACCACTCCAATGGAAAAAGCTAAGCTTGGCAACTGGGCCATTTCTATAATTTTCAAATGAGGATAATCTGAGACCACAGTTTTTACTTTTGTGTCTGTCATTCCTTTTGTTATTTTTTTTAATTTTTTATTGATTATGCTGTTACAGTTGTTCTATTCCCCCTTCATTCCCCTCCACCCTACCCCCCATCCCCACCATTACCCCTCTTTAGTTTATGTCCATGTGTCTCAAGTTCTTTAGGTTCTATATTATTCTTGCTCCCCCATCTATTTTCTATCTACTGTCTATGCTACTTATTTTCTGTACCTTCTCCCCCCTTCTCCTCCTCCCACTCCCCTGTTGCTAACCCTCCTTGAGATCTTCATTTCTATGTTTCCACTCCTGATCTAGCTGTCCTTTTAGTTTGCTTTTGTTTTAGGTGTGGTTGTTAATAACTGTGAGTTTGTTGTCCTTTCACTGTTCATGTTTCTTTAACTTCTTTTTCTTAGATAAGTCCCTTTAACATTTCATATAATAAGGGCTTGGTGATGATGAACTCCTTGAATTTGATCTTATCTGAGAAGCACTTTATCTGTCCTTCCATTATAAATGAAAGCTTTGCTGGATAGAGCAATCTTGGTTGTAGGTCTTTAGATTTCATGACTTGGAATACCTCTTTCCAGCCCCTTCTTGCCTGTAAGGTCTCTTTTGAGAAATCTGCTGACAGTCTGATGGGGACTCCTTTGTAGGTGACTGTCCCCTTAGCTCTTGCTGCTTCTAGGATTCTCTCCTTCATTTTAATCTTAGCTAATGTAATTACGATGTGCCTTGGTGTGTTCCTTCTTGGGCCCAACTTCTTTGGGACTCTCTGAGCTTCCTGGATTTCCTGGAAGTCTATTACCTTTGCCAGATTGGGGAAATTCTCCTTTATTATTTGTTCAAAGAAGTTTTCCACTGGTGGCTGTGCCTTTCCCCCTTCTGGTACCCCTATAATTTGGATGTTGGAGCGTTTAAAGATGTCCTGGAGGTTCCTAAGACTCTCCTCATTTTTTTGAATTCTTGCTTCTTCTCTCTTTTCTGTTTGGCCATTATTTGCTTTCTTCTGGTCCACTCCATTGATTTGAGTCCCAGTTTCCTTTTCATTGCTGTTGGTGTCCTGTGCAATTCCACTCATTTCAATTAGTTTCACCTTCATATATTTGTCTAATTTGTGGCTATAATCAACCAGTTCTGTGAGGATCCTGATCACCAATGTTTTAAACTGTGCGTCTGTGAGTTTTGCTATTTCTTCATCACTTAGATCTATTGGCTCTGGGGCTCTGAGATCCTCCTGCGCCATTCTTGGTCTGTTCGGGCCCTTTAAGTGTGAGAAGCGGCGCCTTGGATTCCTAGGTCACTGGGTTGTGATGCTGTATGTGGGGGCGTGGCCAGAGCGGGGAAATGGTGACCCCCTCTGCCGCTTCTCATAGCTGGGTGCGGAGGAGCAGTGCCTTAGGTGGTTCACCTGGGCCGGGCCACTCAGAGTTGCTGGGTTATGACGCTGTGTGTGGAGGTGGGGTCAGAGCAGGGAAATGGCGGCGCCCTCCACTGCCGCTTGCCGTGGGGACCTGCCGGCCCGGTCCAACCGCCCACTCCCTCGCCTGTCCACCCACGCACAAATGCGTGACCTCAGTCAACCCGCAGCCCCGCTCCCCGCTGTCTCCCCCGAGGTCGCTCGCCTGGTAGCTCGCTCTGTCGCTCACTAGGTCTGACCCTGCGCCTGGATTCCGCGGGCCTGAGTCTGTCTGGCCGAGTCCTCCTGTGCAACCCTGCTCTGCCAGCCGCTGGTTTCGCCCCTTACCGGTCAGGCTGAAGAATTTGTTGTTAACGGACTTCCGAAAAGTTTAATTTTCCGTGTTCTGGCTATGTTTTCTGTTGCTAATATTTAGTTTTCTCTAATCTTGGTTGTGCGAGAAGGCACGGCACGTCCACCTATGCCTCCATCTTGGCGGAAGTCTCCTTTTGTTATTAACACTTTAACTGCTATTCTTGCTAACGTGGACTTTAACATACTAGTGTGTTTTATAACACATTGGGTTTTATTTTTGTTTGTTTGTTTGTTTGTTTGTTTGTTTGAATGCTATGGTCTTCTTCAGCTCTATGTCCTCATTGTCTATCATAGTCACTGGAAAAACCTGCTTGTCAAAGATGTGTCTCCAAGTGGCATCTACATAGAAACAGAAATTTGAATAAACAAATATAGCAAACACTTTGATTCTGACAGAGCAAATGTTAAATTATACTTTATATTACTATACATTAAATTTCTTTTCAGGCTGTACCTTTACTTAATAAGGTATGAATACCCGTGTTGGTGTGAGGGAAGTCATTGCAGTAAAGGGTTGGTTAGCAGGTGTCATGCTTTCTCATGGAATTATCTTACTTTTTATGCTATAAAACCTTCAGTGATGATACTCTGGCTGGTGTGGCTCAGTGGATTGAGTGTGGGCCTGTGAACTGAAAGGTTATCAGTTGGATTTCTGGTCAGGTCATATGCCTTGGTTGCTTGCCATGTCCCCAGTAGGGGGAATGCAAGAGACAACCCATCAGTGTTTATCTCCCATTCTTTCTCTTTCCCTTCCCCTTCTCTCTAAAAAGTAAATAAATAAAATCTTTTAAAAATTAAAATTAAAGAACTTCAGTGATACTACAAATATGACTTTTCCATCACCCTAAATAAAATATCTCATCTTTTTATAAATTTCATTATAAATACCTAGGGGTACGAATGAACAATATCATTCATTATAAACAAAAGAATTTCCTCAGTTTACATGATCAGAAATAAATCATAAGAAAATTTAAATTACTGTCTATTCAGAGTCAGGGTCACCAGTTTTAATTTACAAGCATGCATGTCCTTGCAAGGTCTGCTAGGTATCTAGAAAGGAACCTCACTGTAGTCACTTTTAATTGAGTTATCTGAAATTAATTTAAACAATAGACTCATCTGAAATGATGTTAAAATATCAGAATAAGTGCCAAAAATAGAAGCAGCAGACACCCCAACTGATGTGGCTCAGTGGTTGGGCACCTCTGCAAAGCCAAGTGATGCTAGTTCAATTCCCAGTCAGGGCACATGTCTGAGCTACAGGTTTGGTCCCTGATCAGGGCACATATGAGGGGCAAGCAATTGATGTTTCTCCTCTACATTGATGTTTCCCTTTCTCCCTCTCTTTCCCTCCCTCTAAAACATAAATAAATAAAGTCTTTTAAAAATAAGAAGTAGCAGATTATTATAATTGCCCTCAATTCTGTTCACATGGATTACTATATTGGCTACCTAATGCCACATAACAAGCCATTATAAAATAAAATGGTTTAACACAAGTCCTTATTAACAAATGAAATGGTGTGGTGAAGAGTTGTCCTGAGCCATGTGGGATCTCAGCTGTCACTCTCTACATTGTGCTTCTCAGATTCATCCGTGATTCTGTGCAAGTTCTAGAGATCTGCTGTGCACTGTGGTTAACACTATGGTATCATACACTGCAAAATTTGTTGAGAGGGTGGATCTCATCTTTAACATTTTACCACCAACAAAGGAACTCAAGGCAAATTTAGGAGATGTTGGCTGTGTCTACTACCTTGATAGTGGTGATGGTATCACAGGTGTTTACCTATGTCCAAACTCATAAAATTACATGCATTAACTAGGTATGGTTTTGTAGAGCATTTTTTAAAAAGCCAATTACTCCCATTCTCTGTGACATCCAAAGTGGCTAGAGAAAGCCACACACTCACACCAACAAGGATCTCCATAAGGGGATGATCGCAAATCCTCAATGCACTGGTCCCCCTCTTCTGCAGTTTCACTATTCATGGGTTTAGTTACCTGTGGTCAACCATGGCCCAAAGATATTAAATAGTAAATTCCACAAATAAACAATTCCTGAGTTTTAAATCATGCTCCATTCTGACTAGTGTGATTAGATCTTGTGCCATCCAACTCGATTCTGCCCAGGACGTGAACCATCTCTTTGTCTGTTGTCTCTAGGCTGTAGTCACTCCCTGCCGGTTTGTCACTTACTAGCAGTCTCAGTGATCAAATTGACTGTTGTGCTATCACAGTGCTTGTATTCAAGTCACACTTATTTTACTTAATAATGGCCCAAAGCCATTCACATAACTTATTACAGTATTCCATCATAAATATTTTATTTTAATTTTAGTTATTGTTGTTCATCTCTTACCATGCTACTTTATGAATTACATTTTATTATAACTATGTATGTATGTGAAAAAACACAAGGCATGTAATACTTGGTGATGCCCTTCTGGTTGAAAAGGTGCATCCTATTAATGACCTTTTCAGGCTGAAAATAGTCCCTCAAAGAGGGCACTCTAAGTATTCTACTGTTCTTATTTTTTGGAAATGTTTTAATAATGTATGACTTAGACTATAAAAATAAGTCCCCTTTGATGGAGGTGTAGGTAGACACACTGTGCCTCTTCAAACAACAAAAGAAAGACAACAATAAATTCAAAAACAAAACACAACCAGAACTGACAGAAAAATGAACTATATGAAGTCCAGCAACCAAGAAGTTAAAGAAGAAACATTCATCCAGACTGGTAGGAGGGGCAGAGATGGGCTGCCCAGTGGAGAGGACTTGGGGCAAGGTGGAGCCTGGAGGACTTGGATGAGGCAAGGGCTTGAAGACTGAGTGGTTTAATATTCACTTGCAGAAACTGGATGAAACAACTAGAGAGCAAGACAGATGGCACAACCCAGCGCTATAGCACATGGAAATAAAGCTTCCAAGCCTCTGACTGAAAATACCTGTGGGGCTGGAGGGGGCAGTGGGAGAAACTCTCAGCCTCACAGGAGAGTTTGTTGGAGTGACTCGCAGGGTTCTAAAACATACACAAGCCCACCCACTGGGAATCAGCACCAGGAGAGACCAAGTTGATTGTTGGTAGCAGGGGAAGTGACTAAAAATCAGCAGAAGGCTAAGCAAGTGGTATTGTTCCCTCTCAGAACTCTCCCCCAAATACAGTGTCACAACACAGGGAGAAGGGCAGCCCTGCCCTGGCAAACACCTATGGCTCCACTCCTTACTATGTAACAAGCATGCCAAGACAGAAGAAAATGGCCCAAATGAAAGAACAGATCAAAGTTCCAGAAAAAAATATAAATAACCAAGGAAGAGATAGCTAACCTATTAGATGCACAGTTCAAAGCACTGGTGATCAGGATGATCACAGAATTGGTTGAATTTGGTTGCAAATTAGATGAAAAAAATGAAGGGTACACTAAGTGAAATAAAGGAAAATGTACAGAAAACCAACAGTGATGGGAAGGAAACTGGGACTCAAATCAATGGAGTGGACCAGAAGGAAGAAAGAAATATCCAATCAGAAAAGAATGAAGAAACAAGAATTCAAAAAAATGAGGAAAGGCTTAGAAACCTCCAGGACATCGTTAAACATTCTGACTTCTGAATTGTAGGGATACCAGAAGGGGAAGAGGAAGAGTAACAAGTAGAAAAGCTATTTGAACAAATAATAAGAATTTCCCCAATCTGGCAAAGAAAATAGACTTCCTGGAAGTCCAGAAAGCTCAGAGAGTTCCAAAGAAATTGGACCCAAAAGGAACAAACCAAGGCACATCAAAATTACATTCATGAAGATTAAAACAAAGGAGAGAATCCTAGCAGCAGCCAGAGAAAAGGAGGCAGTTCCCATCAAAGTTCCCATCAGACTGTCAACTGATTTCTTAAAAGAGACCTTACAGGCCAGAAGGGGTGGAAAGAAGTATTCCAAGTCATGAAATTCAAAGACCTACAACCAAGATTGCTCTGTCCAGCAAAGCTTTCATTTAGAATGGAAGGGGAGATAAACTGCTACTCAGATAAGGTCAAGTTAAAGGAGTTCATAATCACCCAGCCCTTATTCTATGAAATGTTAAAGAAACATCTAGGAAAAAGAAGATAAAAAACTTCTACAGTAAAATGACAGCAAACTCATAATTATTAACAACCACACCTAAAATAAAAACAAACTAAGAAAACAACTAGAACAGAAATAGAATCACAGAAATGGAGATCACATGGAGGGTTATCAATAACAGTGTGAAAGGAGAAGAAAGAGGGAAAAGGTACACATAATAAGTAGCATAGATGGTAGGTAGAAAATAAAAAGGGGAGGGCGAGAATTGTATGGGAAATGTATAAGCTAAAGAATTTATAAGTGTGACACATGGACTTGAAGTAAAGAGGGGGAAGATGGATTGGAGAGGGAGTGAAAGGGGTGGAGAGTGAAGGGGGAAAATGGGGCAACTATAATAACATAATCAATAAAATATAATTTTAAAAAAGAATGTTAAATAAAATACAGGCAAGTAAACAATCAGATACTGAGTTCAAAGCACTGGTTATCAGGAATCTCAATGAGCTCACAGAGAATTGCCAAAAACTACAGCAAAACTACAATGAACTCACTGAAAACTATATCAACATGAAAAAGAACATACAAACTATCCACAGGAGCCAAGAGGAAATGAAGAATACAATTTCTGAATTGAAGGACACAGTAGAAGGAATCAAAAGCAGGCAAGGTGAAGCAGAGAAACAGATCAATGAGCTGGAGGACAAGGTAGAAAAAAAACATGCAGAAAGAGCAAGAAAAATGAAAAGAGACTCAGAAAGAATGAAGAAGGTTTAAGAGAAATGCAGAACAACATGACACATAATAATATCAGTATAACATGGAAAGAGAAGGAGAAGAGGAGACACAAAGAATAGAAAACCTTTTTGAAAAAACAATAGTAGAAAATATCCCTAATTTGATTAGAGAAAAAAAATCACACAAATCCAGGAAATACAGACAGTCCCTGTCAAGAGGAACCCAAAGATGCCCCTTCCAAGACACATCATATGTACAATGGCACAACTCAATGACAAGGACAGAATCTGAAAGGCAGCAAGGGAAAAACAGGAAGTAACATACAAGGGAGGCCCAATAAGACTAGCAGCTGACTCCTCAATAGAAACACTATAAGCCAGAAGGGAATGTCAAGAAGTATTCCAAGTAATGAAAACCAGAGGCCTGAAACCTACACTACTCTATTCAGCAAGGCTCTCAATTAAAATGGAAGATGAGATAAGAAGTTTCCCACACTGGAAAAGTGGTCCTTAGTTCACTGTTGGTGGGATTGCAGACTGGTGCAACCATTATGGAAAACAGTATGGAATTTTCTCAGAAAAATAAAAATCGACCTGCCTTTTGACCCAGCAATTCCACTGCTGGGGTTATATCCTAAGAATCCTAAAACATCAATTTCAAAGAACCTATGCACCACAATGTTCATAGCAGCACAATTTACAATAGCCAAGAGTTGAAAGCAACCTAGGTGCCCATCAGTAAATGAATGGATCAAAAAATTGTGGTACATATACACAATGGAATTCTATGCAGCAGAGAGAAAGAAGGAGCTACTACCCTTTGCAACAACATGGATGGAACTGGAAAGTATTATGCTGAGTGAAATAGGCCAGGTTTTGAAAGACAAATATCATATGATCTCACCTTTAACAGGAAGCTAAACAACAAAACAAACAAGCAAGCAGAAAAAAAAAAAGACACTGAAATAGATAACAAGAGGACAGCGACCAGAGGGGAGAGGGGAGAGAATGTAAGGGGGAAAAAGGGGAGGGATTTAGACGACAAGTATAAAGGGCACAGGGACAATAACTAAGGGGGGTGGAAATGGGAGGGAGGTGGGGTGCATGGGGGAGGGGTGGGCTGGGATGGGAGAAATAAACAGAAAACTTTACTTGGAAAATAACTAAATAAAAATTTTTTAAAAACTACAGTCAGAACACAACCCTGTGACATCTGTAATAAAAGATAATAACAAGTAAAAAAAAGAAATTTATAATTATTTTGACAAATGGGTCAGGAAGGAAGCGTGTGGTCAGGACTGCATATCAGAAGAACAGAGCCTTCCACCCCCATTTTGAAGGTGAATAACAATGCTCTGGAGACATCAGGCTTGGGTCCCCACCAAAATTCAGTGCTTTAAGGATCAAAATGATCTGGTCCTGATGGGTTCCATAGTCTTAGACTGTGGAGAAAATCTTAACTCAGTGTTGGAATAAGGTAGTAAGTAGGTGGTGAGACCTCATGAAAGCAGGTGAGATCCAAAGCAAGGACTCATAAAATCTAAATCCACCTGACTTCCAACCTGGTCTCTTGAGATCTGAGAATCATTATGATAAATTTTTCTATTTATTCCAGAGTCCCAGAGGGAAATTGTGTACTTAGATGTTAGAAAACCCGAGGGAAATGTGCCTGACAAGCAGATATTCAGAGAGCTGTAAATATCTCCCCCACTCCTGCTGTTTCTCAGTTTGCACAATGTTGCTAGACAAACATGGTTGTGGCTGTGATTCCTAAGTCTGGCTCAGGAACTCATGCTTCACTCCTTCCTGCTGTTTTGTGTGAGACAGAGCTGCAGTCTCCATCATCCATCCACCAGGAACCAATTCTGACTTTCAAACAGAGGAGTCTGAGAGACTGGTAGGTACATGAGGAAAGGGTCAGAGAGAATGGAACCTGAGAACTTTTACCTCAGGCACTGAAAACCTAATCAGCTTAGCCCTGAGACCAGATATCTCTGTTTTCCTGGTTAAACAACTAATTTATACTTAATTTACTTAATATATTAATAAGGATGCACCTGTTTGAATCTGCACTCCTGGGCCATAGCTGACAATTAGGCAATGGGACTGGGAGTCAAGTGGGAACTCGCTGCACAATGACTGAGATGCAGGAAATAGTTGCAGAAAAATGGAAACACTTCTCAGAGAGTTTTGCTGTCTTCAGAAATGAAATGGAGCCTTAGGTGTGGAGAGCAGTACAGTGAAGTGAGAGTGTGAGTAATAAAATTCTAAGCCAGGGTGCCTTTGAGCATGTTGTGTATTCATTGAAAAGATCCAGACCAGTGAGGCAGACATTGCAGTATCTTCTCTCATGCTGAGTATTCACATGAGAAAGTTATTTGATAAATCTAAAGGGGAATATTAACTAGTTTTATCTCATTACTGGTAAGGCTGCAATATTTTGAGATTTTGTGCCCTTTTACTTTCTATATTAAAACAGTAGAAATTCCTGTCCCACACTTAGCCTGTTCCTGCAGTGGTCATATCTCTATGCTTCCCATGAGAAATTCTGTCATGCTCTTGGGAAATATAAATGGAGGATTGACCAACTTCTACTTGAAGAGTATAGTGTACTGAGTAACAAGTTTCAACAATTCAGTGTTGAAGAAACTAAGGTCACACATTGTACCTTGAATCTTAATGACACCAATGTGTCCTAATTCACAGCCTTTACTTTACATTTATGCCATGAAGACTGCTGTCCCACCTAATGGGATAGAATATCTCCAAGCATTTCAAAATTTCTTTTCTAGTTTCCTTGCATTTTCAAAGTAATATGCCTACCTGAGAAAGCTAATGAATGCAGAGACTTAAATTCAACCCCTCCATCACATGTCACTGGATGACTGACTATTAGACTGCCAAGACTGCTAGGAAGTGCTCCCACACCAGTTGTTCTCAGTGAGCACAGAGATGCCAATACAGTTCTAGATGTCAGAGCCTGGCTGGAGTCTCACTGGCTAATCTCAGGGTGTCTGCAGGGCTGGGCTCCTCCTAGAGCCTCAGGGGAGTATCTGTTTTCTCCTCAATCCCTGTTTGTATTCTGACCACCTGCATTATTTGGCACAGAGCCCTTCCTCCTTCATCAAAGCCAGCGGTGTTGCCCTTTCTCCTGGTCTCCCTCTGCTTCTAAGAAAGCACTATGCTGACCTTAGTCCTCTCAGATGATCTGGGCTCACCTATCTTAAATCAGCTGATTAAGCAGCCCTGTTCCTTCAGCTACCCTCATCCATCCCTTGCTTTAAAAAATAATGTATTCAAATGTACTGGGGAATAGTATGTATACATCTTACAGAGATCCAAACCCTGCCTGCTAAAAGTCGATTTTCAGATGTGTATTCTGTATAAGTCAAGGGCCCTTACATAAAGGAAGCACACATTCAATCATAACTTCTGAAATGAGTGAATACCCATTTCCTTCAAAACCCCATGCAGAAACAATATTTGGATGACAGGAATGAGTGACTGCAATGGAGTCTAACACAGAACCACAGCCTTTCTTCCCAGAGAGCAGTTCACTGATCAGCACCTGCAGTGTCAGCACTACCTGCGTGCTTGTCAGAAACACAGCTTCTCTGAGCCCGAAGGACCTGCTGAACTACACTCCACATTTGAACTAGAATCCTGGGAATCTATATGCATTTGAAACTGCAGAACTGCTAGGTTCTGTCACCTTTTACCATTGTCATTTGGAGAGGGATAATGATTTGGGGGATATTTGTGAGTGTATATTTGTGAATTGTAGGTGTTTAGTGGTATTCCTACAGGCATTGCTAGAGGAAAAATGATTTCTGGTGGAAATCCACTGCCTAGAAGCAACCTGAAATAATTATAACTATGCTCCATCACATGCTCTGGTGTTATCTTTGAGCAAATCACCACATCCCTGCAGCTCCTCCATGAGGACTGGGTACTGGCCATTCCCTCTGCTGGGCACATACTTGCCCACATAAGCTTGATCTCCATCTCTCTCTTCCTTGAGTTCTGTGCTCAAACACACCTTGTTGGCCTATCTTGCCTAAAAACCCATGAGACTGGATGGCCTACTCACTTTCTAATTTAGACATGCTTTTGTTTTCTTCATAGGATTTGTCACCATCTGTTGTTATATTTATTTCTATTATTTGATTTCATATTCTTTCCCCAATATAGGCTTGTAGGGACTTGTGTTCTTCAGAACCCTCCACACACAGTGAAGACAGTCCCCAAAACATGGTCAATATCAATTTGTATTCCTGAAATACATGATATATTTCTCATTAAAATTGTGAAACATTAGGCCGCAGAAAGAAGGAAGGAGCTCCTACCCTTCCCCACAGTATGGATGGAACTAGAGAGCATTATACTAAGTGAAATGAGCTAGGCGATGAAAGACAAATACCATAATGTCTCACCTATAATTGGAACCTAATCCACAAAACAAAAAAAAAAGCAAAACACAGCCAGAGATATTGAAATTTAAAAAAACTCACAGTAACCAGAGAAGAGTTGGGAGAAAAATAATAGGGGGAGGGCCATCAAGGAACATGTATGAAGGACACATAGACAAAGTCAAAGGGAGTAGGTTTGGAGATAGGAGGAAAAGAAGGGTGGGGCAGAGGGTCCATGGTGGGATGAAAATGGAGGCAACTATAATTGAAGAACAATTTTATAAAAATTAGTATTCTTCATACCTTACAAAAAAGGAGTTTGGGACAAAAATTCCTCCTCTGAGATGACACAGAAAACTCCAAAAGCAGAACAGATCTGTCATAAAAGATGAAATGTATTTTTTGACTGCAAAATATAAATAGTAGCATTAACACTATTTGAGTAACACTGGCTTATATGAAAATTACTCTCATTAGGTGGTTCTAGTAGGACTTAGTTGTCTTTAATTTCAGTCAAAACAATTTTGTTAGATTGCATTAGCTGTCATATCAGTGTGCATTTAAAAAATAAAAACTGGTGAATTTTTGTGTAGTCATTTTAATATTGAAGAAGAAAGAAATATGCAACATTTTCAGCATATTATCCTTTATTACTTCAAAAATGGTAAAAGAAACAGCTGAAATCCAAAATAAACAATTGCCAAGTTTCGTGCTGGAGATTTCTTCCTGGATGGTGCTCCATGGTCAGGTAGACCAGTCAAAGTTGATAGTGATCAAATTGACACATTAATTGAAAAAAATCAATGTTACATCATGAGGAGATAGCTAAAATACTCAAAATATCCAAATCAATAAAGTTATTGCAGAAAATGAAAAAAAGAAAGAAAGAAAATTACTCTTGTTCTCTTTCTCCTTCTTGAAAGTCACCTCCAACTCATGGCAGCAGGGAACCTTACAAGAGAGACAAAATTTGTTCTCCTGGGACTATCAGAGGCACCAGAACTGCAGCTCATCCTATTTGGGCTGTTCCTCTTCATGTACCTGATCACTGTATTGGGAAACCTGCTCATCATCCTGGCTGTCAGCTCAGACTCCCACCTCCACACGCCCATGTACTTCTTCCTCTCCAACCTGTCCTTGGTAGATATTGGTTTCACCTCCACTACTATCCCAAAGATGCTACTGAACATCCAGACACAGAGCAAAGCCATCACCTATGAAGGATGCATCACTCAGATGTATTTTTTCATACTCTTTGTTGGGTTGGATAACTTCCTCCTGACCATAATGGCTTATGATAGGTTTGTGGCCATCTGTCATCCTCTGCATTACACAGTCATCATGAACCCCGGGCTCTGTGGACGGATGGTTCTGGTGTCCTGGATCATAAGTGCCCTGAATTCCCTGTTACAATGCTTGATGGTGTTGAGGCTGTCCTTCTGCCCAGGCTTGGAAATCCCCCACTTTTTTTGTGAAGTCAATCAGGTGACCCAACTTGCCTGTTCTGATACTTTTCTTAATAACATGGTGATATATTTTGTAACTGTGCTACTAGGTTGTGGTCCTCTGGCTGGAATCCTCTACTCTTACTCTAAGATAGTGTCTTCCATATGGGCAATCCAATCAGCTCAGGGGAAGTATAAAGCATTTTCCACCTGTGCATCTCACCTCTCAGTTGTCTCCTTATTTTATGGTACAAGCCTAGGAGTGTATCTCAGCTCTGCTGGTACCCACAGCTCACACTCCACTGCAACAGCCTCTGTGATGTACACTGTGGTTACACCCATGCTGAACCCCTTCATCTACAGTCTCAGAAACAGAGACATAAAGGGGGCTCTCAAAAGATTCTTTGGGATGTCAGGTAAAATAGGAACCATCATCCTGAATCAGAAAATGTGACCTTGCTTTCTTGGCTCTAAGAGGAAACACAGGAAAGATTTCTTTAATCACACTTTAGTTTGAAAATTTCCTCCTTTTTTACTTTGTTGTAATTTTCATTTCTTTGAGTTCAAGTTCTCCATATAATTTAAGTTACCATTGTATTAAGCTTTATACCAGACACTTTTTCCCTTTCTCTTTATTCTAAGCTCAACATAGTATTTTCCACCTGGATCAGAACTCTTTGCAAATTACAGTTTATTTCATGGCAACATGGATCTCTTAAGAATCATATCTTCTGAAATGACACACATTATTGTAAGTTGTTCTTGTTTTATAGATACAATGGTCATAAGTTGTATTACCATGTGAAATAAATTCATTTTGTTACCCACACCATTTATATACTTTCATTCCAGGAAGATCTGAAACCTCAATTTTAACTTTTGTGTCCCTCATTCTTTGTACATCAGTACCTTAGCAGCTCTTCCTGAGGATAAAGACTTGATCATTGCTTCCTGTAAGTTCAGCCTATTGACAGTGATGCTATAGGATAGGAAGCCTGGGCACTGGTGATGAGTCCTGCTACTTGTTCCTCAGACCAGTCAAGGTTGTGGCTGGATGGCCTCTTGTTCTCCTTATTATAATTGCAACAACCATCAGGGAACTGTGAAAACAAAAAGTTTATTTCTCATGGATCCTGGAGGGTCACAGCATCTTGAGGGCCACAGAAAGTCTCTCAATGGGGGGCAAGGAAGAGGATGGAGAGAGAGACAGACAGATTGAGTTGGGTGGGGAGGCTTGGGTACTTCCCTAGCAGCCTTATCACACAGCTGGCAGTAGGATTATTTGACATGGATGCCTTTTAAACTGATGCTTCATACATCAAAAGTGTAATGTCACTCTGGCTGGTATGGCTTAATGGATTGAGTGCTGGCCTGTGAACCAAAGGGTCGCTGGATCAATTCCCAGTCATGGCATATGCCTGGGTTGTGGGCCAGGTCTCCAGCAAGGGGCATGCGAGAGGCAACCACACATTGATTTTTCCCTCCCTCTCTTTCTCCTTCCCTTCCCCTCTGTCTAAAAATAAATAACAAAATATTATTTAAAGTGTAATGTCAAGCATTTACACTGGAAACATGTTCTTGTGTTTTATGACCAATCTCACAGTTTTATTGTCTTATTAGGCTCTATGTCTAGAAAACCTACCATAGTACCTGGAAAAAACTGATTATTTAAATTGTAAAAACATGACAATATTTTTACAATCTGTCCAGAAGGTATTAATCCATATAACATAAAAAATAGAGATATTTATTGAAGAAGATACAAGATACAAGAAACATTGTACATAAGACAATAACACCTTAATTCTCTTCAAAGTAGGCACCTTGGGACCTCACACAGTTCTCTAAAGTGTCATCAGCCGCCTTGTTGTATTTCCCTGAATCTTGTCAATGGTCTGAAACCTCTTTCCTTCAAAGATGATTTGAGTTTTAGGAAAAGCCAGAAGTCACAGGGCACCAAATCTGGGTTGTAGGTAGGCTGAGTTGCCTGGGTAATTTGATGTTTTGCCACAAAATTCTGCATGAGATGTGATGCATGAGAGAGTGGGTTGTCACAATGAATCTGCTAATCACCAGATGCCCACAGCTGCAGTTTTCTGAATCATCCAAATAGTTTCCATGGAGTAATATTCAAGATTAGAGCAAATTTTGATGCAGATTCATTGCTCTACTATCTTAGTCATTTTGAAATTGACAGCCACACAGTACAAATGCTCACTCAACAGTATCTACTGCCCCCACTGAGTAGTACAGTGAAGTCATCATTGTTGACACATGTGCATTTCAGTCCACTTCCTTGGCTTCCAGGTTACATTGATGTTGCACAAACATTTCTCATTATATTAACAAGGCTGAAAGTTTTCGGGACAGACCTTGGGTGTCTCCCAGTGGTTTCTATTTGGATATGAGGCAGTATAGAAAGGATTTATGGAAAACCCAACAGGTGGAATGAAGAACTAGGAACAGACATCCTCTCACCAAAGCCCACTTATCCCCCCATTCTGTCATAATCACAAAGAAATGAATTTATGGCAGGGAAACCACTCTGGTAGGTGTGGAAGTCAATAACAAAAACTGACTAGAACCAGATCATTTCCAAGTGGAGGAAAAATTGACTATATCCACCCCAAAGCTCAATATACCATCATTATAATGAAAACTGATACCACATGTAGAAGGGGAGAATATGGGGACAAAGGTCATGAAACTTCCAGAAGACCATTTTAGGAACAAGGCCCTCTCCCAAACAGAAGGCAGAGTCAGTATTTGGCGCCCCAAAGTTTGGAGAAACCTCTCTCCCACCTTGGATGCGTATAAAGCTGCAAGAACTAACAGACTGTGTGCACAAACTCACTCTCCCGTTAGCCCTCATCCACTCTGGTTCACACTTTTCTTTCCCGGGGCCCCCTTGCCTGGGTCTCTTTCTTTTTCTCTACATGAATAAAACCTGCTTTATTGTCACCCCGATTTGTCCTTGAAAGCTTTCCCAGGACAGTCAAGAACCCAGAGGTCACCTGACACACGCAATTTCCCCAATTGCATCTGGGCAGGTGAAGCCACTTGTGCAGGGGCAGTTCAGTAACAGATCCATATATAAGATGGACAGTGACAAAGGGACAATGAGGTCAATGTGACATTTTGAGCTAAAAGTGAGGTAAGGCACCTGGAGAGTCAGAGGGGAGAAAGGTCATTAGCAGGACAGTAGGATGAGTAGATGTTCAGTATTTAGAGTTTGTCCTGTCCTATACTTTGATTGTAAAGGGTAAACTTCGCTGATAACTTTTATTATGGGCAAGGCCCTGAATTTAAAGTGTTTCTTATATTGTAGTGGTGTTTATGTTTTACTGTTTCATGGTTACGCTTTTACAGTATCCCAAACTTTCTCCTTCTGACTCCACCACCCAGCTCTCCCTGCACTTCCATAGTCAATACCCACATCTTTGTCCATGTCCCTTGGTCCTTTGCATATATTCTCTGACTAATCCCCCAGCTTCTTTCAAATGGTCCCCACCTTCCTTGTCCCACTTACTGCAGTCTGGTTATTCCATAATGCTATACCTTTGGTTCTGTTTTGCTCATTAGTTTATTTTGTCCATGACATTCCTCTTATAAATGAGATCATATGGTATTCTTCTTTTACCAATTAGCTTATTTCACTTAGCATAATAGTCTCTAGTTCCACCCCTGTTGTCACAAAACAAAGGAGTTTCTTATTTTTTCTGCTGTGTAGTATTCCATTGTGTAAATGTACCACCGCTTTTTAATCCATTCAACTACTGATGGGCATTTAGACTGTTTCCAGCACTTGCCTGTTGTAAATAATGCTGCTATGAACACAGGGGTGCATAAATTCTTCTGAATTGGTGTCTCAGGATCCTTAGGGTATAATCCTAGCATGGGAATCCCTGGATGAAAAGGCAGTTCCATTTTTAATATTTTGAGAAACTTCCATACTGTTTTCCACAGTGGTTATACCAGTCTGCATTTTCACAACAGTGCACTGGAGTTCCCTTTCCTCCACATCCTTGCCAGCACATGTTGCTTGTTGATTTATTAATGGTAGGCATTTTGGAAGGTGTGAGGTGATATGTCATTGTGGTTTTCATTTGCTTCTCTCTGATGGTTAGTGATGTTCAGCATTTTTTCATATGTCTCTGGGTCATCTGTATGTCCTCCTTGGAAAATGTCTATTCAGATTCTTTGCCCATTTTTTACTTGGATTGTTTGTTTTCCTGGTGTTTAGTCATATGAGCTTTTTAATATATTTTGTAGATTAAAACCATGTCCAGTATATCATTGGCAAATATGTTCTCCCATATAGTTGGTTCCCTTTTCATTTCGATGATGATTTCTTTATTCATACAGTAGCTTTTTAATTTGATGTAGTCCCATTTGTTATTTTTTCTCTATCTCCCTTGCCCTGGGTGATATATCCACTAAAATAACATTACATGAGATATCTGCAATTTTATTGCCTATGTTTTCCACTATGAATTTTATGGCATCTTGACTTACATTTAAGGCTTTTACTGCTTTTTAGTTTACTCTGTTGTATCATGTAATATGGTGGTCTAGTTTCATTTTTTTTAAGTACCAGTCCAGTTCTCATGACACCATTTATTTAAGAGATTGTCTTTATGCCATTTTAGGTTTGTGCCCCCTTTGTCAATATTAATTGACCATAAAGACATGGTTATATTTCTGGGTTCTCTATTGTGTTACATTGATCTATGTGTCTGTTCTTATGCCACTACCAGACTGTTTTGATTACAGTAGCATTGTAGTAGAGTTTTGTACCAGTTATTGTTCTCCCTCCAATTTTTTTTCTTCTTTTTATGATAGCTGAGGCTATTCAGGGTCTTTTTTTCCATATATATTTTTGGAATATTTGTTATAGTCTGTGAAATATACAATTGGTATTTTAATAAGATTTCCATTAAATCTATAGATTGTTTTGAGTAGTATGGATATTTTAATAATATTAATTTTTCTAATCCATGAATACAGTATATGCTTCCACTTATTTGTATCTTGCTCAATTTCTTTCTTCAATGTGCTATAGTTTTCCAAGTACAGGTCTTTTACCTCCTTGATTAATTTTATTTCTGGGTACTTTTTATTTTGTTTGTTGAACACACTCAGTAAAGGGGAGTTTTTTTCTTTGTCTCTCCTCCTGATAGTTCATCACTGGTGTACAAAATACCACTGATTTCTGCATATTGGCTTTGTATCCCTCTACTTGCTGACTTCACTTATTAGGTCAAGTAGTTTTTTCATGGAGCCTATAGGGTCTCCTTTTTAATTTTTTAAAATTGTTTTGTTGTTGTTCAAGTACAGTTTCTGCATTCCCACACCACTCCCCCCAACCCCAGCTAACCCACCTCTCTCCTCTGAATCCACCCTGCCTTGGATTTGTCCATGAGTACTTTACAGTTGTTCCTGAAAACCCTTTCCCCCCATTACTCCTACCCATATCCCCTCCGCTTCCTGTCAAATTGTTCTTAATTTCAGTGTCTCTGGTTATGCTTTTTTTGCTTGTTTGTTTTGTTGATTAGGTTCCACTTAAAGGTGAAATCATATGCTATTTGTCTTTTACTGCCTGGCTTATTTGACTTAGCATAATGCTCTCCAGTTCCATCCATGCTGTCACAAAAGGTAAGAGCTCCTTCTTTCTTTCTGCTATGTAGTATAGGGTTTTCTATGTGCACCATCATGACATCTGCAAATAATGACACTTTTATTCTTTTATTTCCAATTTGGATTCTCTTTTATTTCTTCCCCTTTCCTGACCACTGTGCCTAGGACTTGCAGTAGTCTGCTAAATAATGGTGGTGAAAACAGACCTTCTTGTCTTAATTCTGGTCTTAAGGGAAACACTTGTAGTTGCAGTCCATTGAGTATGATACTGGTAGTTTCTTTTTTGTATAGGGCCTTTTTCATGTTTGAATATGCTCCCTTTATTCTCACTTTGCTGAGCGTCTTTATATCAATAGGTGCTAGATAATATAATATAATTTTATTGCATCTACTGACATGATCATGTGATTTTAGTCCTTCATTTTCTCTATATGATGTATAATGTCAAAATTTAACATTTTTGGACTTCCAGCCAAGATGGAGGTGTAGGTAGATATACTGTGCCTCCTCACACAACCAAAAGAAGGACAACAACAAACTTAAAAACAAAAACCAACCAGAACTGCAAGAAAATCAAACTGTGCAGAAGTCCAATAACCAAGGAGTTAAAGAAAAAACATTCATCCAGACTGGTAGGTGGGGCAGAGGTAAGTAGCCAGGGCAGAGAAGTCTCATGGCAAGGTGGTGTCTAGAGGACCAGGATAGGCAAGGTGGCAGCTAGCCGACAGGCAGTCTCACATTTGCATGCAGATAAACCAGGAGGAACAATGGGGAGTGAGACAGACCAAGCAACCCAGGCTTCCTGCACAGGGAAATAAAGCCTCAAAATCTCACACTGAAAAAACTTGATGGGGTTGTGTCAGCAGGAGAAACTCCCAGCCTCACAGATGAGGGCCTTAGAGAGATGCACAAAGTCCTAGCACATGCACAAAACCACCCAGCCAGGAATCAGCACCAGAACAATCCAATTTATTTGTGGGTAGCAGAGGAAGGGACTGAAAGGCACCCAAGAGCTGAGCAAGTGGCACTGTTACCTCTCAGGCCTCTTCCCCACATGAAGCCCCAGAACACAGGAATGTGGCTTGCCCCACTCTGGCAAATACCTAAAGCTCTGTCCTTAACTATGTAACATGAACTGAGACAAAAAATATGGCCCACATGGAGAACAGATCAAAGCTCCAGAAAAAGTACATCTAAGTGACAAGGAGCTAGCCAATCTATCAGATGCAGAGTCCAAAACACTGGTAAGCAGGATGCTCACAGTATTGGTTGAGTTTGGTCAAAAAGTAGAGGAAAAAGTGAAGGCTATGAAAAGTGAAATAAAGGAAAATACATAGGGTCCAGCAGTGAAGAGAAACAAAACAGGACTCAAATGAATGATTTGGAACAAAAGGAAGAGATAAACATTTGAGTAGAACAGAATAAAGAAACAAGAATTCAAAACAATGAGGAGAGGCTTAGGAACATCTGGGAAAACTTCAAATGTTCCAACTTTGAAATAATAGGGGTGACATAAAGAGGAGAAGAATAACAGCAAGAAATTGAAAATTTATTTGAAAACATAATGAAGGAACTACAGAAATACAAAGGATTGTAAGAAATTACTATGAAGAACTGTATGCCAAGAAATTTGAAAACTTAGATGAAATGGACAAATTTCTAGAAAAATATAATCTTCCAAAACTCAATGAAGAAGAAACAGAAAGCATGAACAAATCACTAACAGAGGATGAAATTAAAGCAGTAATCAAAAAACTCCCAAGATACAAAAGCTTTGGACCAGATGGTTTCACAGGAGAATTCTACAAAGCATTTAAGGAAGAGCTAACCCCAATCCTTCACAGAATATTCCAAAAAATCCAAAATGATGGAAGACTCCCAAACTCTTTTTATGAAGCCAACATCATCCTAATCCCCAAGCCAGATAAAAATACAACAAAGAAAGAAAACTTCAGGCAAATATCACTGATGAACACTGACAC
The DNA here is from genome assembly GCF_021234435.1 of Artibeus jamaicensis. Lineage (NCBI taxonomy): Eukaryota > Metazoa > Chordata > Mammalia > Chiroptera > Phyllostomidae > Artibeus > Artibeus jamaicensis. The sequence continues at coordinate 9,219,233 of NW_026521854.1, read as the reverse complement.
TAAAATTCTCAACAAAATATTGGCAAACTGCATCCAATAATACATTAAAAACATCATACGCAATGACCAAGTGGGATTCACCTCAGGGATGCAAGGATGGTACAATATTTGCATATCAATAAACGTAATACATCACATACACACCAGCAAAGATGAAAACCACATGTTCATAACAATAGATGTGGAAACTGTATTTGATAAGGGACAGCACTCATTTACGATAAAAACACTCAGCAAAGTGGGAATACAGGGAGCATTCCGCAACATAATAAAGGCCATATATGGGGGACATATAGCCCATATCATACTCAGTGGGCAAAAACTAAAAGCTTTTCCACTAAGATCAGGAGCAAGACAAATCTGTCCACTTTCACCACTTCTATTCAATATGGTATTGGAAGTGTTAGCCACAGTGATCAGACAAGAAAAGGAAATAAAAGGCATCCAAATCAGAAAGGAGGAAACAAAATTGTCACTGTTTGCAAGTGACATGAGAGTGAGTGTACATGGAAAATTTTATAAACTCTACCTCAAAACTGCTGGAACTAATAAATGAATTTGGCAAAACAGCAGGATACAGCATCAATATTCATAAATAAAATGTGTTTTTGTATACCAACAAAGAAATGGCAGAAGCAGAAGTCAAGAAAAAAATCCCATTCAATGTAGCAAAAATAAAAATAAAATAAAATACCTAGGAATAGACCTAACCAGGAGGTAAAAAATCTGTATGCAGAAAACTACACAACACTGAAGAAAGAAATCAAGGAAGACACAAACAAATGGAAACATACAGTGTTCATGGACTGTAAGAAATAACATCATCAAAATATCCATACTACCCAAAGCAATTTATAGATTCAATGCAATACCAATTAAAATACCAATGACATACTTCATAGACAGAAAACAAGCACTTCAAAAATTTATATGGAACCATAAACGACCGCGAATAGCAGCTGCAATTTTGAGAAAGAAGAACAAAGCAGGAGGGGTCACAATACCTGATACCAAACTGTATTACAAGGCCACTGTAATCAAAACAGCCTGGTACTGGCATAAAAACAGGCACATAGACCAATGGAACAGAACAGAGAGCCCAGAAATCAACCCTACTCTCTATAGTCAATTAGTATTCAACAAAGGAGGCAGCAACATAAAATGAACTAAAAATAGCCTCTTCAACAAATGGTTTTGGGAGAACTGGACAGCTACATGCAAAAAAATTAAACTTGAGAACCAACTTACACTATACACCAAAATAAATTCAAGGTGGATAAAAGACTTAAATATAAGCCATGACACCATTAAAGTCCTAGAGGAGAACATTGGCAGGAAAATCTCAGATATTTCACGCAGCAACATTTTTACTGCTGTGTCCCCTAGAGCAAGGGACATAAAGGAAAGAATAAACAGATGGGATCTCATCAAAATAAAAAGCTTCTGCATGGCTAAAGAAAACAGTATTAAAATAAAGAGTACCAAATGTATGGGAAAACGTATTTGCCAATGATACCTCAGACAAGGATTTAATCTCCAAAATATACAAAGAACTTACATGACTGCACTCTAAGAAGAAAAGCAACCCAATTAAAAAGTGAGCAAAGGACTTGAACAGACATTTCTCCAAGGAGGACATACAGAAGATCCAGGGACACATGAAAAGATGCTCAATATTGCTAGCTATCAGAGAGATGCAAATTAAAACCACAATGAGATACCACTTTACATTGGTCAGAATGGCCATCAGAAACAAAGCAACAAACAGTAAGTGTTGGAGAGGTTGTGGAGAAAAGGGGACCCTAATCCACTGTTGGTGGGACTGCAGACTGGTACAACCACTATGGAAAACAGTAAGAAAATTTTTTCAGAAAACTAAAAATGGAACTGCCTTCTGACATAGCAATTCCACTCCTAGGATTATATCCTAAGAACCATGAGACACCAATCCAAAAGAACCTATGCACCCCAATGTTCATAGCAGCACAATTTATAATAGCCAAGAATTGGAAGCAACCTAGGTCTCAATCAGCAAATGAATGGATCAAAAAATCATGGTACTTATACACAATGGAATTCTATGCAGCAGAAAGAAAGAAGGAGGTCCTACCCTTTGAAAGAGCATGGATGGAACTGAAAAGTATTATGCTGAGTGAAACAAGCCAGGCATTGAAAGACAAATACCATATGATCTCACCTTTGACAGGAAAATAAACAACAGTACAAACAAGGAAGCAAAATATAACCAAAGACACTGAAATAGAGAACAAGGGGACAGTGACCAGAGGGGAGAGGGGAGGGAATTTCAGGGGGAAAAGAGAAAAAAATTACAGGAACTAGTATGAAGGACACATGGACAACAACTAAGGAGGGTGGAAATGGAAGGGAGGTGGGTAGCACTGGGGGGGGGTGGGCTGAGATGGGAGTAAAAGACAGAAAACTGTACTTGACCAACAATTAAATTTTTTAAAATTAGGAGAGGCTTGGGAATTTCCAGGACAACTTTAAATGTTCCAACACCTGAATCACAGGAGTACGAAAAAAAGAAGTGAAAGAGCAAGAAATTGAAAAGTTATTTTAAAATGTAATGAAAGAGAACTTCCCCAATCTGGCAAAGGAAATAGACTTCCAGGAAGTCCAGGAAGCTCAGAGTCTCCAAAAATTGGGACCCAAGGAAGCACACACCAAAGCACATCGTAATTACATTACCCAGGTTTAAGGAGAAGGAGAGAGTCTCAAAAGCCACAAAAGAAATGAGACAGTTACTGACAGAGAAGTTCCCATAAGACTGTCAGCTGATTTCTCAAAAGAAACCTTGTAGGCAAGAAACCCTGCTGGAAAGAAGTATTCAAAGTAATTAAGGCAAGGGCATACATCCAAGGTTACTGTACCCAGCAAAGCTATCACTTACAATGGAAGAACAGATAAAACACTTCCCAGATAAGGTCAAGTTCAAAAAGTTCATCATCACCCAGCCCATATTATATAAAATGTTAAAGGAACTTATCTAAGAAAAAGAAGAAGATAAAAAATATGAACAGTAAAATGACAACAAACTCATAACTATCAACAACCAAACCTAAACCAACAGGAACAGCCCTGGCTGGTGTAGCTCAGTGGATTGAGTGCAGGCCTGCAAACCAAACAACAGTGGTTCGATTTCCATTCAGAGAACATGCCTGGGTTGCAGGCCAGTTCCCAGCGGGAGACTCAGGAGAAGCAACTATGCATTGATATTTCTCTCCCTCTCTCCTTTTCTTCCCTTCTAAAGATAAATAAAATCTTTTTTTTAAAGCAGAAACAAAAAGAAAAATGAACTAAGCAAATGACTAGAATAGGAACAGATTTATACAAATAGAGATCACACAGAGGGTTATCAGTGGGGAAGTTGTAGGGGGTGAGAATTGAAGAAAAGGTATAGAGAATAAGAAGCATAAATGTTAGGTACAAAATAGATGAGGGCAGAGGTTAACAATAGTATTGAAAATGGAGAAGCCAAAGGACTTATAAGTATGACCCACTGACATGAACCAAAATGGGGGAATGTTGGTGGGAGGTAGTACAGGACTGAGGGGAAGAAAAGGGAGAAAAATGGGACAAATATAATAGCACAATCAACAATATATATTTTTCAAAAAGAATCAATTCTACCTTCTCCACAAACTACCACACCCTGGGCTCCTGCAGTCACCCAGCTGAAAGTCCAGCCAGCCAGCAGCTCAGCCAGCATCTATGTAAGCTCAGGGTACTTAGGCTTCCTGATCTCCTGGTCTCACTCTACCAGCATCCAGGTCAGCTGTGGATCTGGGGTTCCTGGCTGTGGTAATGAACAGGGATCTGGCAGGCAGAGGGGACATCTAGAGCCAAAAGGAGTCTTCCCAACATCTGAATGACTGCCTGGCCTCCTACCAGGAGTGGGGGAGAAGCCTGAAGGCTGATAATCAGTAACAGAAGAGAAAAGTTCAGAAACACCTAGAAGAGAAGGGATCACAGAACAGAGACTGAAGACATAATTTCAAGACAATTGAGGACATGAGGGCTCAGATCTTTGCAAATTCTGTGGACAATGTCTGCATCACTCTGAAGATTGATAATGCCCGCCTTGCTGCTGAAGACTTCAGAGTTGAGCACAAGATGGAGCTGGACTGTGAAGAGAGATGTCACTGGGCCCAGAAAGTTCATTATGCCTGTTTTATGTGTTTACTAGAATTTCTATTTATTTTAATTCAAATTCTCTAAAAGTAGAATGACAGTTTATTATGCTTTCTACTATAAATTAATATACAGACATTTTATCTTTTGTCTGTTTTTTCACTCTCATAAAGTTTCCCCCAAATTTGAATAAAAAATGTTTGGAAATTTCATTTATTTCTTGGGGCTATATGGATTACCTAAGAATAATTTCTTCTCATCATGTCTCAAGAATTTTCCTTCATGTTACTGATAGAATATTCATGAGATGTATTACCCACATGAAATAAACTCCACTTTTAAATAGGTGTGTTCACATGATGTTTTCACAGGGAAATGTGAAATACAGTTTCCACTTTGGTCTGTCCTTGTAGTCTACTTTACTTCCTTGACTACTCTTACTGATAACATGGGCTTTCACATTCTGCTGATTTTTCAATGGACTCCTGCTTTTATTCCCTCATTCAATTTCTTGTCCTCAATACCTAGCATTGTCCCTGGCAAACACATTATCAAATTCAAAGCTCCAGGCAGAGTCTGCATGGAAAGACAAATTTGTTCAATACACTGGCCTATGTGAGCTTTAGTCAAAATTGACCTTAGAGTTTGGAATGCATTACTTATCTGAACACTCTACAGAATATATTTTGCATGCTATGATCTATTCCTGATGCATAGATGATGGAGTCTATGTACAAGAACCTGTTTTCATTGAGGTAAAGAATGGTTAGTGTATTTTAAAATGTATCACCAAATTATTTTCATTTGTTCTTCAAAATTATAGTGCTGTGTACAAATATGATTCCTCTATGGATCTAAACAAAATATCTCCACTTTTCTAAATTTTGTCCTAATTGCAAAACAGACAGTAAATGAACTATATTAATATCATTCATTCATCTCTCCTCATGTGCTGGAATCTCTTCCATCTCCCTGACCAGAGTATGATGCACAAGAAAGCTTAAATTCAACCAAGCCCTGTGATTCAGCATCACCAGTTTTATGCTAAACATGTGAATCCTTCTAACCTATCTTCCGTGCTTGGAAGGGAACTTTAAATAGAATCGCTTGTTAATCCAGTTATCTAAAATAAACTTCAATAGGCTTCTGGTCAAGATGGTGGAGTAGGTAAATGCTGTACTCCCTTTCTCCCACAACCACATCAGAAGTACAACAAGCTACACATAACAACTGTCATTTGGAACCACCAAAAACTAAGCTAAATGGAAGTCTCACAACTATAGAATTAAAGAAGAAATGACAGCAAGAGTGTTAGGAGAGGGAGAGACATGGAACCTGCTGGTCGCACACCCCTGTGTGGCATATATAAATCAGGAAGGTAATGGCTGAGGAATGAGGGGTCCTAGCCGCACCATTCCCCCCATCCCAGGGTTCCAGTGTCAGGGAGAGAAATTTCCATAACTTCTAGTTGTACAAAAAAGCAGGGATTGAGACTGAGGAAGATGAAAACTTCTGGAGTCTCTGGCAGTTACTCTTAAAGGACTCATGCATGGACTTACTCCGACTCACTCTCTTTGAGCTCTAGCACCATGTCAGCAACTTGAAAGGCACCAGAGACATACAGGGAGGAACTGAAACATTTGGCATCAGGGTGAGAGATGGAGGGGCAGCTTTTCCCCGGAAGGGTGTGCTACTATCAGAGGTACTTGTTCCTTTGATGAGCCCTCGCTGCAGAAAGCTTCCATGTGGGTGCCATATCTGAGACTCTTTCACTTGGCTCACTCTTTGCCCTACCCTGGTAATTGCCTCAAATGGTACCCCACCAAACATTCAGGTCCTCTCAAGATGTTTCCATTGGTTTTCCATACAAAAGTCTTGCCTTAGCCCTGGCTGGTGTAGCTCAGTGGATTGAGCACAGGCCTGCGAACCAGAGGATCACGGTTCAATTCCCAGTCAGGGCACATGCCTGGGTTGCAAGTGAGTTTCCTGCAGGCCAGTTCCCAGCAGGGGATGCACTAGAGGCAACCATACATTGATGTTTCTCTCCCTCTCTCCTTCCCCTCTAAAGATAAATAAATAAATAAATATTTTTTTAAAAAAAGTATTGCCTTGTCTCATGCTTCAGATTTTCCTAAGTTATCTCAAATAAGCTGCATCTGGTCTTAGTGAGCCCAGTACCACTTGCTAAGTGGCCCCAGGCCAAGCACTAGAAGTGGCCGACCTTGGTTCACAGCTTGGCCTCATATAAGCATCTCTAAGCCCAATACAAGTGGCAGCCATCTGCAGATAGCTTGTGCCGGATGACCCTGGGAAGCACACAGAGGGCAGCCAACCTTGGCCTGTACCTCCTGGGAGGCCCCAGAGTGAGCACACCCAGTGGACAGCTTCAAACCACATATAAGGAGATGTACATCCAGCCAAGGTGGAGGTGTAGGTAGACACATTGTGCCTCCTTGCACAACCAAAATAAGGACAACAACAATTTAAAAATAAAAAACAACCAATACTGACATAAAATTGAAATGTTTGGAAGTCTGACAACCAAGGAGTTAAAGTAGACACATTCATCCAAACCAGTAGGAGTGGAGACAGGCAGCCAGGGCAAGATGTGTGGAGGCAAAGTGCCAGCTGGTGGATCCAGCAAGGTGGCGGATTGTGGAGGGGTGAGGTGCACAAGGCAGCTGGTGGACTGGGCAGTGCCACATTTGTGCACAGATAAACCAGGCAAAAGTGGAGAGTGACACAGACTGAGCAACCCAGGGTCCCAGCCTGAGGAAATAAAGCCTCAAAACACCAATTGAAAATACCCAGCAGGGGTTGAGGTACTGGGAGAGACTCCCAGTCTCACAGAAGAGCTCAATGGAGAGACCCACAGGGTCCTAGAACATATGCAAACCCACCCACATAGCAATCAGTGCCATAAGGGCCCAATTTGCTTGGAGGAAGCAGCAGAAGAGACTGGGATCCAGCAAAGAGCAGAACAAGCACCATTGTTTTCTATCAGACCCCAGTGACTGGGTTGTCCTACCCTGGTGAACACCTAAGGCTCTACCCCTCACTGTGTTACAAGCATGTAAAGACCAAAAAAATGGCCCAAATTAAAGAACAGATCAAAGCTCCAGAACAAATACAACTAAGCAATGAAAAGGTAGCCAACCTATCAGATGCACTGTAGGGGACCAGTTTGTTTTGGTCTAGCAAATGTCACTCAGCTCTGTATGAAAAACCTACAGAAGTGAAGTGGTGGGCAAGAGCCAGACCTTCAAACAGAGTTTTCCCATGGGAATCAGGCCTAGAAAATGCATACAGATTGTTACGACTTGCTCTTGCTAAAACTTCATCACTCTGGTCTAAAATGACAAATGTGTATTGTCTATCTTCAGGGTAATATCCAAAGCCTGTATAAACTTTCCCAAAGACAGAGCTAATCAGCTCATCTCCATTACCCTCTGCATGTTATTTTCATTTCCTTGATTGTACCTAACATGTAGACAATAATCTTCTATGTATTAGATAACAAATCTTTCTCTGATGTAAGACTTGAGGAAAACAATAAAGCCTGTCAAGGCAAGAGCTGGCATGCCTTCCTCTTGAAGGAGTGGCAGAAGCATCCATAAGCACTCTCCCCTTGAGAGAGTAGCCATGCTGTTCCCTTTTTTGCCTCTGCATTTATTCTGGTCATCAGCCACAATGGGCAGACTTTTCTGGCCAAAGTCCATCACAATGCACAATTCAAAACACTGGTGATCAGGATGATCACAGAATTGGTTGAATATGGTTGCAAATTAGAGGAAAAAATGAAGGCTACACTAAGTGAAATGAAGGAAAATGTACAGGGAACCAACAGTGATGGGAAGGAAACTGGGACTCAAATCAATGGAGTGGACCAGAAGGAAGAAAAAGCATTCAAACAAAGAAGAGTGAAGAAACAAGAATTCAAAAAATGAGGACAGGCTTAGGAACCCACAGGACATCTTTAAATGTTCCAACATCTGAATTAGAGGGGTACCAGAAGAATGGGAAGAGTACCAAGCAGAAAATATATTTGAACAAATAATAAAGAAAAGCTTCCCCATTCTGGCAAAGAAAATAGACTTCCAGAAAGTCCAGGAAGCTCAGAGAGTCCCAAAGAAGATGGACCAAGGAGGAACACACCAAAGAACATCATGATTACATTACCCAAGATAAAAATGAAAGAGAGAATACTAGAAGCAGCAAGAGAAAATAAGACGGTCACCTACAAAGGAGCTCCCATGAGACTGTCAGATGATTTCTCAAAAGAGACCTTACAGGCAAGAAGGGGCTGGAAAGAAGTATTCCAAGTCATGAAAGGCAAGGACCTACATCCAACATTGCTCTACCCAGCAAAGCTTTCATTTAGAATGGAAGGGGAGATAAACTGCTACTCAGATAAGGTCAAGTTAAAGGAGTTCATAATCGCCCAGCCCTTATTCTATGAAATATTAAAGAAACATCTAGGAAAAAGAACATAAAAAACATGTACAGTAAAATGACAGCAAACTTACAATTATTAACAATCACACCTAGATCTGCCTTTTGACCCAGTAATTCCACAGCAAGGATTATATCCTAGGAACTGTAAAACACCAATTCAAAAGAACCTATGCACCCCAGTGTTCATAGCAGCACGATTTACAGTAGCCAAGTATTGGAAGCAACCTAGGTGCCCATCAGTAAATGAATGGATCCACAAATTATAGTACATTTACACAATGGAATTCTGTGCAGCAGGAAGAAAGAAGGAGCTCCTACCCTTTGCAACATCATGGATGAAACTGGAAAGCATCATGCTAAGTAAAATAAGCCAGGTGGAGAAAGACAAATACCATATGCTCTCACCTTTACCAGGAACCTAAATAACAAAACAAATAATGAAAATGTAACCAAAGATGCTGAAATAGAGAACCGACTGACCAGATGAAACATGGGAGGAAATTTTAGGTGAAAAGGAAAAGGGTCCACGGAAACAAGTATAAAGGATGCATGAACAAAAATTAGAGGAAGGGGGTGGAAATGGGAGAGAGGTGGGAAGGGGTGGGGGTTGGCTGGGATGGGAGTAAAAGACAGAAAACTGTACTTGAACAACAATTAAATTAAAAAACAACATCACCTAAAACAAAAACAAACTAAGCAAACAACTAGAACAGGAATAGAATCACAGAAATGGAGATCAAATGGAGGTTTAGCAACAGGGGAGTGGGAGGAGGAGAGAGGGGGAAAAGATACAGAGAATAAGTAGCATAGATGGTAGGTAGAAAATAGAGAGTGGGGGGGGGGGTAAGAATAGTATGGGAAATGTAGAAGCCAAAGAACTTTTAAGTATGACACATGTGGGTGGGAGAGGGTGTGCAGGGTGGAGGGGAGTGAAGGGGGAAAATGGGAAAACTGTAATAGCATAATCAATAAAACATATTTTAAAAAATAAATAAAAACACTTAAAAGGACCACCATCCCAACCACCTCCACACGGGGCACAGTTAAGGGGCAAATGTAGCAAGTACCAGAGCCGTGCTGAAGTAAGTCCTGCTCTGTGGAGTGGGCCCCTGCACAGCTGACCCTCCATGGTGATTGGAGTTTGGTACTCAGTGGTAACACCCAGTTGCTACAGCTGATTTGCCTCAGTAAATCACTCCTGTAGATGTACTAACAGCAATCACGGCTCAGCTATAAGTGGAGGGTGTATGCAGCCCACACGGTGGGCACACTTTGAGTACCCATCCTGAGTGATATGGGAAGCTATGCCCCTGGACCCCTCAAGACACCTACTATATTAGGCCACTCTGCTAAGCCTGGGAGATGTAGCAGCTCTATCAAATATGTAATAACAAACACAAGGAGGCTGCCAATATGAGGAGACAAGAAATGTGGCCCAGAAGAGAGAACAGAAACAAAACTCCAGAAAAAGGGCTAAACAAAATGGGGACAAGCAATCTACCAGGTGCACAGTTCAAACCAGTAGTTACAAAGATGCTCAGTGAACTTAATGAGGATGCCAGCAGCATTAAAAAAAAAAAAGACCCAGTCATAAATGAAGAATACAGTAATTAAAATAGTGGTTTACAGGAAATGAACAGTGGAGTGGCTGCAGCCGAGAATCAAATCAGCAATTTGAAATATAAGGAAAAAATACACCAAATCAGAACAGCGAGAAGAAAAAAGATTCTAAAAAAATGAGAACAGGTTAAGGAGCCTCTAGGACAAGTTCAAGCATACAAACATTTTCATCATGGGAGTGTTGTAAGAAGAAGAGAGAGCACAAGAAAGTGAAGACTTATTTGAAAAAAATAATGAAGAAAATTTGTAGGAACTAGATGTTGTAGGAACTAGATGTAAAAGTCCAGGATATGTTTCCATTAATTTGAGACAGAGTGAGAGAGAAAGAGAGAGAGGCAGGGAGACAGAGAGATGGAGAGAAAGAGAGAGAGAAACAGTCCTGTGAGAGAAAGATTGATCTGTCTCTATGTGCACAACTGAACCAAGAATCAAATTCCACACACCTGACTCTAACGCAGCCACCACAGCACTACAAGGCCACTGTAATCAAAACAGCCTGGTACTGACATAAAAACAGGCAAATAAACCAATGGAACAGAACAGAGAGCCCAGAAATCAACCCAACTCTCTACAGTCAATTAATATTTGACAAAGGGGACAGTAACATAAAATGGACTAAAAATAGCCTCTTTAGTAAATGGTGTTGGCAGAACTGGACAGCAATGTGCAAAAAAAAAAAATGAAACTTGAGTACCAACTTACATCATACACCAAATTAAATTCAAAGTGGATAAAAAAAACTTAAATATAAGCCATGAAACCATTACAATCCTAGAGGAGAACATTGGCAAGAAAATCTCAGGTATTTCACACAGCAACATTTTTACTGATATGTAAAAATCATGTCAGTAAAATATCGCCTAGAGCAAGGGACATAAAGGAAAAAATAAACAAATGGAATCTCATCAAAATAAAAAGCTTCTGCATGGCTAAAGAAAATAGTATTAAAATGAAAAGACAACCAACTGTATGGGAAAACATAATTGCCAACAATACCTCAGACAAGGGTTTAATCTCCAAAATACACAAAGAACTTACACAACTCCACTCTGAGAAGACAAGCAACCCAATTAAAAAATGGGAAAAGGACTTGAACAGACACTTCTCCAAGGAGGACATACAGAGGATCCAGAGACACATGAAAAGATACTCAATATCACTAGCTATTAGAGAGATGCAAATTAAAACCACAATGAGATACCACCTTACACCAGTCAGAATGGCTATCATAAAGCAACAAACAACAAATGTTAGAGAGGCTGTGGGGAAAAGGGGACCCTGGTTCACTGTTGGTGGTAATGCAGACTGGTACAACCATTATGGAAAACAGTATGGAATTTTCTCAGAAAAATAAAAATGGACCTGCCTTATGACCCAGCAATTCCATTGCTGGGACTATATCCTAAGAACCCTAAAACATCAATGTCAAAGAACCTATGCACCACAATGTTCATAGCAGCACAATTTACAATAGCCAAGAGCTGGAAGCAACCTAGGTGCCCATCAGTAAATGAATAGATCAAAAAATTATGGTACATATACACAATGGAATTCTATGCAGCAGAAAGAAAGAAGGAGCTCCTACCCTTTGCAACAGCATGGATGGAATTGGAAAGCATTATGCCTAGTGAAATAAAGCCAGACTGTGAAAGAAAAATACCATATGCACTCACCTTTAACAGGAAGCTAAACAACAAAACAAACAAGCAAGCAAAATAAATACAAGGATACTGAAATCGAAAACACGAGTACAGCAACCGAAGGGGATAGGGGAGGGAATTTCAGGAGGAAAAGGGGAAGGATTTACAGGAACTAGTATAAAGGACACATGGACAACAACTAAGGGGGGTGGAAATGGGAGGGAGATGGGGGGGTACGGGGCGGTGGGCTGAGATGGGGTAAAAGACAGAATACTATAATTGAAAAATAATTAAATAAAAAAGAATTATTTCTTCTCAAATGACATTCATTACTATAGTAATTTGTTCTTATTTTTTAAATAGTCATAAATATATTGTCATATGGAAAATTTTTTCACTTGGTTACTCACAGCATTTTATATACTTTCATTCCAGGAAAATCTGAAACCTTAGTTTTTACCATGTGTCCCTCATTCTGTGTACATCAGTATCTTAGCAGCTTTTCTTGAGGATGTAGACTTGATCATTGTTCCCTGTAAGTCTCATCCTGTTGACAGTGATGCTATAGGATAGGAAGACCTGGGCACTGGCCTTGGGCGCTTCTACTATTTGCTCAGACTCTGTTTAAGGTTGTGCCTGGACAGCCTCTTGTGGTCCTTATTATATTAGCAACAACCATCGTGAAACTATGAAAATATAAGGATGTTCTTCTCAGGTCCTGGATGGTAGACAGCAACCTGAGGGCCAAAGAAGGTCTTGAAATGGGGTTGGGGAGGTGAGGGGGGAGAGAGAGAGAGAGAGAGAGAGAGATTGAGTTTGGTGGGGAGGCTTGTGTGCTTCTCTAGCAGCCTTATCACACAGCTGGCTGTAGGGTTATTTGAGATAGATATCTTTGAAACAGATGCCTCATACATTAAAAGTGTAATGTCAGGCATTTACATTAGTCTCATCCTAATGGGCTTAATAACCAATTTTCCAGTTTTATTGTCTTATTAATCTCAGTGTTCAGAATACCTGCTATAGCACCTACCAAAAAATAATTTTTAAGTATATGTCTCCCAATAAGTTCTATGTGGATATGAGGCAGGATAGACTTAGGAAAAATTCATTAGGGAATGAAGACTTTGGAACAGACATCCTCTCACCAGATCCCACCCCCATTCAGTCATGAGCCAAAAGAAAACAGTTTATGGCAGGAAAACCTCTCTGGTGGGTGTGGAAGTCAACAACAAGGGCTGGCTACTCCAGATGATTCCAAAATGGAGGGAAAATGGACTGGAGACCCATCCCAAAGCTCATTATACCATCATTATAATGAAAATTGATACCAGAAGTAGAAGGGGGAGGGGAACAAAGGCCATGATCCTTCCAGAAGGACCATGTTTGAACAAGAGCCCCTCCAAATCAAAAGGCAGAGTCAGAATTTGGTGTCCTAAAGCTTGGAGAAACCCCTCCCCCCACATCGGACATGCATAAAATCCCAAGAACTAACTGGTGGGAAAACGCTCTCTCCTGCCAACTCTTATTCACTCAGATACGTACTTTTCTTTCCCAGGGGTACCCATGCCTGGACCTCTTTCTTTCTATCTACCTCAATAAAACCTACTTTACTGTCACCCTAGTGTGTTCTTGAAATATTTCCCGGGCAAGTCAAGGACCTGGAGGTCACCTAATATACAGAAGTTCACAGATGGAGCTTAGGCAGGGCTAGCCCAGGTGCAGAGATGGTCTGGTAACAGATACATAGGTGAGAGAAGCAGAGTCAAAGGGACAATGAGGTACATGTGACATTCTGAGCTAAAGGTGAGGTAAGGCACCTGGAGTGACAGAGGGGAGAAAAGTCATTAACAGGACAGTAAGATGAGCAGATGTTCAGTTATTAGAGTTTGTCCTGTCCTATACTTTGATCATAAAGAGTTAACTCCACTGATAACTTTTATTATGGGCAAGGCACCAAGTTAAAATTTTGTTTATATTGTAGTGGTGCTTTTTTAATGTTTTATTGCTTATGTTTTTACAGTTATTCCAATTTTTTCCTTTACCTCCCTCTACCCAACCCACCCCAGCTTGCATAGTCAATCCCCATACTATTGTCCACGTCCACAAGTCCTTCATATTTATTCTTTGACTAATCCCTCCACCTTCTTTCAACCGGTCCTTACCTCCCCTGTCCCACTTACTGCTGTCAGTCTATCACATGATTCTATACCTCTGGTTCTATTTTTCTCATTAGTTTATTTTGTTCATGACATTCCTCTTATAAATGAGATCATATGATATTTGTCTTTCAGCAATTGGCTTATTTCACTTAGCATAATACTCTCTAGTTCCATCCCTGATGTCACAAAATAGGAACTCCAGCTTCTTCCTCTTCCTCTTCCTCTTCCTCTTCCTCCTCCTCCTCCTCCTCCTCCTCCTCCTCCTCCTCCTCCTCCTCCTCCTCCTCCTTCTCCTTCTCCTTCTTCTCCTTCTTCTTCTCCTTCTTCTTCTTCTTCTTCTTCTTCTTCTTCTTCTTCTTCTTCTTCTTCTTCTTCTTCTTCTTCTTCTTCTTCTTCTTCTTCTTTTATGTTGCCCAGTATTTCATTGTGTAAATGTACCACAGTTTTTAATCCACTCATCTGCTGAGGGGCACTTAGGCTGCTTCCAGCACTTGGCTATTATAAACAGCGCTGCTATGAACATAGGGGTGCCTAAATTTTCTGAATTGGGATCTCAGGATTCTTAGGATATATTCCAGAAATAGAACCACTGGATCAAAAGGCAGTGCCATTTTTAGTGTTTTGAGGAAATTCCATACTGTTTTCCACAGTGGTTGCACCAGTCTGCATTCCCACCAACAGTTTACCAGGGCTCCCTTTCCTCCACAACCTCGCCAATACTTCTTTGTTGATTTGGTTATGATAGCCATCATGACTGGTGTAAAGTGGTATTTTATTGTGATTTTAATGTGCCTGTCTCCGATGGCTAGGGGTGCTGAGCATCCCTTCATATGTCTCTGAGCACTCTGTATGTACTCCTTGAAGAAGTGACTGATCAGGTCCTTTGCCAATGTTCTAGTTGGGTTGTTTGTCTTCCTGGAGTGGAGTGGTGTGAGTTCTTTATATATATTAGGAATCAAACCTATGTCTGAGATATCATTGGCAAATATATTTACCCATACAGTTGGTTCACTTTTCATTTTGCAGAAGTTTTCTTTTTTATTTTTTAAATATATTTTTAAATATATTTTATTGATTATGCTATTATACTTCTCCCATTTTCCCTTCTTCATCCCCCTCCACCCGGCACACCCCCTCCCACCCACATTGCCCCCTTTAGTTCATGTGCATATGTCATAAGTTCTTTAGCTTTGACATTTTCCATACTATTCCTGCCCTCCCTCTGTCCATTTTCTACTGACCATCTATGCTATTTATTCTATTTACCTTTTCTCCCTCTCTCCTCCTCCTGCTCCCCTGTTGCTAACACTCCATGTGATCTCCATATCTGTGGTTCTGTTTCTGTTCTAGTTGTTTTCTTAGTTTTGTTTTAGTTTAGGTGTGGTTGTTAGTAACTATGAATTTGCTGTCTTTTTATTGTTCATTTTTTATCTTCTTTTTCTTAAATAAATCCCTTTAACATTTCATATAATTAATAAGGGCTTATTGATAATGAACTCCTTGAACTTGACCTTATCTGAGAAGCACTTTATCTGCCCTTCCATTCTAAATAAAAGCTTTGCTGGACAAAGCAATCTTTGATGTAGGTCTTCTTCGGATTTCATGACTTAGAATACTTGTTTTCAGCCCCTTCTTGCCTGCAAGGTGTTTTTTGAGAAATCAGCTGACAGTCTGATGGGAATTCCTTTGTAGGTGACTGTACCCTTATCTCTTGCTGCTTCTAGAATTCTCTCCTTCATTTTAATCTTGAATAATGTAATTATGATGTGCTGTGGTGTATTCTTCCTTGGGATCAACTTCTTTGGGACACTCTGAGCTTCCTTAACTTCCTGGAAATCTATTTCCTTTGCCAGATTAGGGAAGTTCTTTATTATGTGTCCAGATAAATTTTCCACTTGTTGCTCTTCCTCTTCACCTTCTGGTACCCCAATAATTTGGATGTTGGAAAGTTTAAAGATGTCCTGGAGGTTCCTAAGCCTCTCCTCATTTTTTGAATTCTTGTTTCTTCATTCTTCTCTGTTTGGTTGTTTCTTTTTTCCTTCTGGTCTACTCCATTGATTTGAGTGCCAGTTTTCTTCCCATCACAGTTGGTTTTCTGCGCATTTTTTTTTCATTTCACTTAGCATAGCCTTCATTTGTTCATCTAATTTGCAACCAAAATCAACCAATTCTGTGAACATCCTGATCATGAGTGCTTTGAACTGTGCATCTGATAGGTTGGCTATCTATTGGTCATTTAAAAGTATTGGCTCTGTGGCTTTGATCTATTCTTCCATTTGAGCCTTTTTTTTTTTTTTTTGGTCTGGTCATGCCTGTTATGTAGTGAGGGGTGGAGTCTTATGTGTTCACCAGGGCAGGGCAACCCAGTTGCTGGGTTGTGACACTGTATGTGGGGAAGGTGTCAGAGAGGGAACAATGGTGCTTGTTTCACTCTCCCTCAGATTTCAGTCCCTTCTGACACTTTCCACAAGCAAATTGGGCTCTCTGGTTCTGGTTCCTGGGTGTGTGGGCTTGTGTACATTCTAGGACCCTCTGGGTCTCTCCCTAGAAATTTCCTGTGAGGCTGGGAGTCTCTCCTGGCACATCAACTCCCACAAGTGTTTTCAATCGGTGCTTTTAGGCTTTATTTCCTGTTGCTGGGTCCCTGGGTTGCTCAGTCTGTCTCGTTGCCCATTTTTTCCTAGTTTAACTGGTCATGAATGTGTGACCACGGTCAGCCAGCTAGCTGCCTCGTGCACCTCACTGGGTGTGCTCATTGCCACCTTGCACCCGAGGTGTGACTGCTGTCACCTGTGCACCTGGGTCCACCAGCCATCGCTTTTCCTGACTCAATCTCTCTCGCCTGGCCACTGACTCTGCTCCTACTCAGTAGCCTCCTACATTTACCAATTTTTTTCTTTCTGGGTCTGCCTCTGGGGATGTCAGATGCTGACCCCCATTTTCCTTAACCATCCTGTTTGATACTTCCAGGGATCTGCTGTCCCTGGCTATCTCCTTCAGTTGTTGATCTAACTTTTGTTCTTGGTCTGACTTATTCCCCTTAGCTTTATACCCACTAAGTCCATCCATGTTGTCACAATAGCAAGATCACATACTTTGGGAGACTAAGTAATATTCTATAGTATATATTTTCACGTCTTTTTACGCATCTGTCATATCATTGGAACATTAATCCATTTCCACGAAAAGTAATTGTTAATAGGTATGTAGTCATTGCCATTTAATTAATTGTTTTCAAGTTGTTTATTCAGGGCACATACCAAAAGCATCAAACGAATGCATCAAAAAGTGGGAAACCAGATCAGTATTTCTCTCTCTGTCTCACCACCCCTTCCTTTTGTTCTCTTTCTCTTTCCATCTTCCTCTTTACATCTAAATTAATAAATAAATTTTTAAATAAATATTTTAATTGGAACTTTGACTTTTGGCCTTTGTCCCTGAACCACATGAGCTTCAGAACCTGTTCCAAATTCTCCACAAACTACCAGACCCTGGGCTTCCTCAGTTGCACATCCACTACCAGCCAGGCCAGCCAGAAGCTCAACCAGCATCTCTTCAGGCTCTGGGGACTCAGGTTCCCAGATCTCCATCTCCCACACCACCAGTGTGTGGGTCAGCTATGAATCTGGAGGTCCTGGCTGCAGGGATGACTGGGAGTCTGGCAGGCATAGAGGGCATCCAGAGCCAGAAAGTAACTATGCAATGTCTGTATGACCATCTGCCCTTCTACCTGGAGACAGTGAGAAGCTTGGAGACTGGTAAGTGGAATCAGAAAAGAAAATTCCAGAAACACCTAGAGAAAAAGAGACCCCAATACAGAGACTGGGGACATCATTTTAAGACCACCAAGGGACCTGACAGCTCAGGTCTTTGCAGCTTCTGTGGACAGTGTTCATATCATTCTGCAGGTTGACAATGCCCATCTTGCTGCTGGAGACTTCAGAGTTAAGTACAAGATGGAGCACGTCCTGCACCAGTCTGTGGAGAGGAACATCAATGGGCTCAGAAATGTTAATGTGCCTCTTTTACTTATTTACTAGAATTTCCACTTATTTGAATTCAACTTCTCTAAAAATAGAAGTACTTCAGTTTATCATGCTTTTTGCTCTAATATACTTGACTTTTTCTCTTTGTCCATTATCTCACTTTCACAAAGTTTTTCCCAAGTTTCAGTAAAAAATATTTGGAAATTCCCATTTATTTCCCAGGGTCATATGGACTTCCTAAGAATAATTTCTTCTCAAATGGTGCATAGGATCTCAAGAAGTTTCTTTTGTGTTAATGAAAGAATATTCATGAGTTGTATTACCCACATGAAATAAATGCCACTTGGTAACTAGATCAGTTCCTGTGATGTTTCTGCAGGGAAATGTAAAGTACAGTTTCCACTTTGGTCTGTCCTTCTAGTCTACTTCACTCCTCTAACTATTCTTCCTGACAACGTGGGTTTTCACATTCTGCAGATTGTTTTTTTCTGGTCAAATAGATTTTTAATGATTTCCTTTTTTATTGTTGTTCAAGTACAGTTGTCTCCATTTGCACCCCCATCACTTTCTCCCAGCCCATCTACCCCCACCTCCCACCTCCAATTCTTCTCCGCTTTGGCTTTGTCATGGGTTGCTTATGTCATGGGTTCATTGATGACCTTCCCTTTTATATTTCCCCATTATCCTCCTCCCATCTCCTCTCTGGTTACTGTCAGTTTGTTCTTTTATTTTTGAAATTATTTTATTGTTGTTCAAGTACTGTTGTCTTCATTTACCCCTCACCACTTCCTCCACAACCCAGCTATCCCCACTTTCTTTCCTGTTTCCACCCTCCTCGGTTTTGTCCATGTGTCCTTTATAGTTGTCCCTGAAAACAACTATAAAGGACCTGTTCAGGACTTGCATCTGAACAGTAATCCTGGGTGACTCATATGTAACTTGAAGTTGGAGAAGTGCTTCTCTAGACAATTCTTTGTCAAGGTGCACTCCTCACTTAGTTCATAACTTTGAGCAAATCACTAAAGCCCTTCCAGCCCCATTTCTGCAAAAGGAAATGCAGTTCATGGTAGTAATAACTAATAAATGGACTTTTCAAAAATTATATCAGAAAAGTCTATAAGGTACTAAGTTCAGATTATATAGCATAAAGTAATCAAAGGGTATCTTTCAAAATTAACACGTATTTTATAATGAAACACTAAATGACAGCTCATAATCTATGATATTATTTAAAATTTTGTATTTATTTTGACAAATGCATAAGGAAATCAGGCCCTATGGTAGCCAGAATTGCATATCAAAGTAACACAGTGTTCCCCTCATTGAATAGGGGGTAGCAAAACTCTGGAGATATCAGGGCTGTATTGCTACCACAAATAAGTTTTTGTGTACCAAAGGAACTACCTGGTTCTGATGGGTTTCATAGTCTGACTTTTGAGAAAATGTTCACTCAGTGTTAGAACAAATTACTAGGAGGTGAGACCTCTGGGAAGCAGATGAGACCCAAGACAAGGAGTTATAAAATCTAAATCCTCCTGGCTTCTACCATGGTCTTTTGGGATCTGAGAATCATTAGGAAAAATTCTCTTCCTGTTAATTACAGAGGCCCTTGGGGAAATCATGTACTTAGATGTAGGAATAACCCGAGGGAAATGTGTCTGATGAGCCAATATACAGAGAGTTGTGAATGTCTCCCTATGCAGTACCTGACCTTGTACAATGATGGTGGACAGGACATGGTTGTTGCTGTTGATTCCTAAGTCTTGCTCAAGATCTAATGCTTCACTCCTTCCTACTGTCTTGTGTGGGACAGAGCTTCAGTCTCCATCATCAGCCCTACAGGGAACAATTCTCACTTACACATGGAAACCTTCCTTTCAGAAAACCCATCTAGGAAAGACTGACGGCCTGGTAGGTACATCAGGAAAGGGTCAGAGAGAATGGAACCTGAGAATTTTTACTGAGTCACTAGGACTTTAATCATCCCAGTCCTGAGACCAGATATCTCTGTTTGTATTCTTGGTTAAGGAACTAATTTATACTTAATTTACTTAATATGTTAACAAGAATTTGTCTGTTTGAATCTGCTCTCCAGGGCCAAGTAATGGGCCTGGGAGTCCAGTCAGAAAATGCTGTACAATGAATGAGATGCATAAAATGGCTACAGGAAAATGAAAACACTTGTGACTGAATTTCCTGTTCAGGGAGAATGAAATAGAACATTGGGAGTGGAGAACAGTGCAGTGAATTGAGACCATTTGTACTAAAATTCCAAGATGGGGTGTATTTCAGCATGTTTTGTATTCATTGAAAGATCCAGCCTGTAGAACTAGACAGCACCTTGCAGTAGCAGTTAAGGAGGCAGACTTTGCAGTATCTTCATGCTGCATATTCACATGAGAAAATATTTAATAAGTCTAAATGGAATCCTAAGTAGTTCTGCTTCATTACTGGTGAGGCTCATATATTTTAGGATTTTGTGTCCTTTTATGTCTCTATTGAAACAGTTAGTAGAAATTCCTATTCCATACTCAGCCTTTCCATGCAGTGCACATTTTTCTATGCATTGAGTGAAAGATTCTGTCGTGCTCTTAAGGACTCACCATAAATTGAGGACTCACCCTATTGTAGCCAAAGTAGCATGCTGACAAACAATAGTTTTGAAAATTCAGGAATGAAAAAATTAACGCCACACATTGTACCTTAAATCTTAATGACACCAAGACATCCTAGTTCACGTTTATATTTATGCCATGATAAATATAAACTGTTCCAGCTAACAAGGTGTATATCTCCAAATATTCTTAAACTTCTGTTCTATTTCCTGTGGATTTTCAGAGTAAAATGCCTACCCAAGGAAGCTAACAAATGCAGACACTTAAACTCAGCCCCTCCATCACATGTCACTGGATGACTGACTCTATTAGACTACTGAGACTACTGGGAAGCACTCCCACACCAGTCGTTCTCAGTGAGCACAGATACGGATGCACAGTTCTAGATGTCAGAGCCTGGCATGAGTCTTTCTGGCTAATCTCAAAGTGTCTGCAAGGCTGGGTCCATCCTTGAGGCTCAGGGAGAACCTAAGAAAGACAGGGGAGAACTGTCTTCTCCTTAATTCTAGTTTGGGTTCTGGCCACCTGCATTCCTTGGCCCACCTCCCTCCTTCATCAAAGCCAGCAGTGTCACATTTTCTCCTGGTCTCCCTCTATGCATCTATGGGGGCACTGTGCTGACTTTGTCCCCCTGGATGATCCTACTCATCTTCTACCTTCAAGTAGAAGGTAGAAGGCAAGTCAGCTGATTGCAGCCCTGTTCCTTCTCCTACCCTCATCCTCCAGTTGATATAAAAAACATCATATTCAAACATACTGCGGATTAGGACGTGAACATCTTACAGAAGTCAGAATTCTGCCTGCTACAAATTCTTTTCAAGAATACTATGATTACATGTCACTCAAGGGCTGTTATATAAAGAATACAAAGATTTAATCATACCCTCTGGAATGACTGAATACACTCTTCTGCCAAAACTCTACACAAAGATGATGTTTGAATCACAGGAACTGAAACAACTTATAATTGAATCTAACAAAGAACCAAAGCCTTTCCTCCCAGAAAGCAGTCCACCTGCAGAATCAACACCACCTGAGCACTTGTCAGATACACAACTTCTCTGAGCCTGAAAAGTCTCCTGAGTCAGATTCTGAATTTGGATTAAAATTTTGAGTATACTATATGCATTTGAAACTGAAGAAGTGCTTGTCTAATCTAGATTTTGTAACCTTTTACAATTTACATTTGGGGATGGATTATAAATACAGGGGTATTTATTTGTGTGAACATGAATTGTAGAGGTTTAGTGGTATCCCTTCAGGCATTGCTAGGTGTAAAGTCATTTCCAGTTGAGACCCACTGACTGCAAGAAACCAGAAAAAATCATAACCAAGGACTATTATATACTCTGATATCACCTTTGATCAAATTTCTAAACCCTTTCAGCTCCTCCCTAAGACCTTGGTATCAGCCATCCCCACTGTCAGGTACACACTTGCTCATACAACATTGATCTCCTTCCCTTTATCTCTTGAGTTGAGCATGCAAATGTCACTTGTTGGTAGGTGTTCCCTAAGAAACCATGAGAAATAGAACAGCCTGGATACTTTCCCTTTAGACCTGCTTTTGTTTTCTTCATAGGATTTGTCACCATGTGTAATGTTATATTTATTTCCATTTTTTTGCTCCTATATTCTTTCCCCAATATTGGCTTGAAGAAACTTGTGTTCTTCAGCACCATCTACTCATAGCTTTGACAGTGCAGAAAACACAGTCAACACTCAATTTGTATTCCTGAAAAACTTAAATAATTTCTCCTTAATACTCTAATTAGGCTAACACCTTAGAAAAAAACAGATTGGGACAAAAATTTATGCTCTGGTAAACACAAAAAAATTATAGAGGGAAAGAGATGTATCCCAAAATACTGAAATTAATATTTTAACTACAACATATAAACTGTAGCATTAAAGCTATGTGACTAATACTGCTTTTTGTGAAAATACTCTTGTTCTTTTTCTCTTTCTTGAAAGTCAGCTCTACCTCATGGCAGCAGGGAACCTTACAAGGGTGTCAGAATTTCTTCTCCTGGGACTATCAGAGGAACCAGAACTGCAGCCCGTCCTATTTGGGCTGTTCCTCTCCATGTACCTGACCACTGTGTTGGGAAACCTGCTCATCATCCTGGCGGTTAGCTCAGACTCCCACCTCCACACACCCATGTACTTTTTTCTCTCCAACCTCTCCTTGGTAGACATCTGTTTCACCTCCACCAGCATCCCAAAGATGCTGGTGAACATCCAGACACAGAGCAAAGCCATCACCTATGCAGGATGCATCACTCAGGTGTGTTTTTTCATACTTTTTGGAACATTGGATGATATCCTCCTGACTGTGATGGCCTATGACCGCTTTGTGGCCATCTGCCACCCCTTGCACTATATGGTCATCATGAACCCCCGGCTCTGTGGACTGCTGCTTCTTGTGTCCTGGATCATAAGTGCCCTGAATTCCCTGTTACAATGCTTGATGGTGTTGAGGCTGTCTTTCTGCCCAAGTTTGGAAATCCCCCACTTTTTCTGTGAACTCAATCAGGTAACCCAACTTGCCTGTTCTGACACATTTTTTAATAACATTGTGATATATTTTGTAACTCTGCTACTAGGTGTTGGTCCCCTTTCTGGGATCCTTTACTCTTACTCTAAGATTGTGTCCTCCATACAGGCAATCCCATCAGCTCAGGGGAAGTATAAAGCATTTTCCACCTGTGTGTCTCATCTCTCAGTTGTCTCCTTATTTTATGGTACAAGCTTAGGAGTGTATCTCAGCTCTGCTGTTACCCACAATTCACAGTCAAGTGCAATCGCCTCAGTATTGTACACTGTGGTCACACCCATGCTGAACCCCTTCATCTACAGTCTCAGGAACAAGGACATAAAGAGAGCTCTCAATAGATTTTTTGTGGTGTCAGGTACACAAGGGACAATCACCTGAGGCCAAAAAATTATACATACCTTCTTTGCCCTAAGATTCAAAACCAGGAACTCTGATTCTTTATTTAAGCATTTTTATTTAATTATTGTTCAAGTACAGTTTTGTCTTTTGCTCCCATCCCAACCCACCCCTAAGTGCTCCCCACCTCCCTTCAATTTCCACCCCCCTTAGATTTGTTCATATGTCCTTCATACTTGTTCCTATAAATCCTTCCCCCTTTTCCCTGAAATTCTCTCCTGTCTCCCCTCTGGTCCCTGTCAGACTGTTCTGTGTTTCATTGTCTTTGTTTATATTTTGCTTGCTTGTTTGTTTTGTTGTTTAGCTTCCTGTTAAAGATGAAATCATATGGTATTTGTCTTTCACAGCCTGGCTTATTTCACTCAGCATAATACTTTCCAGTTCCATCTAAGCTGTTACAAAAGGTAGTAGCTGCTTCTTAATTTCTGCTGCATAGAATTCCACTGTGTAAATGTACCATAGGTTTCGCTCCATTCATTTACTGATGGGGACCTAGGTTGTTTCCAAAGCTTGGCTATTGTAAATTGTGCTGCTATGAACATTGGCGTGCATAGGTTCTTTTGGATTGCTGTTTCAGGGTTCTTAGGATATAATCCTAGCAGTGGAATTTCTGGGTAAAAAGGCATATTCATTTTTAGTTTTCTTAGAAAAATCCATACCGTTTTCCATAATGGTTGTACCAGTCTGCAATCCCACCAGCAGTGAACTAGTGTTCCCCTTTCCCCACAACCTCTCCAACATGTGTTGTTTGTTGCTTTGTTTATAATGGCCATTCTGACCAGTGTAAAGTGGTATCTCATTGTGATTTTAATTTGCATCTCTCTGATAGCCAGTAATATTGAACATCTTTTCATGTGTCTCTGGATCCTCTGTATGTCCTCCTTGGAGAAGTGTCTGTTCAAGTCCTTTGCCCATTTTTTAATTGGGTTGCTTCTCTTCTTAGACTGGAGTTGCGTGAGTTCTTTTTATATTTTGGATATTAAACCCTTGTCAGAGGTATCATTGGCAAATATGTTTTCCCATACAGTTGGTTCTCTTTTCATTTTAATACTATATTTTTTAGCCATGTGAAAGCTTTTAATTTGATGAGATACCATTTGTTTATTCTTTCCTTTATGTCCCTTGCTCTAGGGGACATATCAGTAAAAATGATGCTGTGTGAAATATTGGAGATTTTCCTGCCTATGCTCTCCTTAGGACTTTAATGGTGTCACGGCTTATATTTAAGTCTTTTATCCACCTTGAATTTATTTTGTGTATAGTGTCAGTTGGTCCTCGGGTTTCACTTTTTTGCATGTAGCTGTCCAGTTCTCTCAACAACATTTGTTGAAGAGGCTATTTTTACTCCACTTTATGTTACTGCCCCCTTTGTTGAATATTAGTTGCCCATAGAGACATGGGTTTATTTCTGGGCTCTGTTCTGTTCCATTGGTCTATGTGCCTGTTTTTATGCCAGTACCAGGCTGTTTTGATTACAATGTTCTTGTAATACAGTTTGGTATCAGGTATTGTGATCCCCCCTACTTTGTTCTTCTTTCTCAAAATGGCAGCTGTTATTTGAGGTAGTTTATGGTTCCATATAAATTTTTGAAGTCTTTGTTCTATGTCTGTGAAGTATGTCATTAGTACTTTAATAGGTATTGCATTAAATCTGTGAATTGCTTTGGGTAGTATAGACATTTTGATGATGTTAATTCTTCCGATCCATGAACACAGTATATGTTTCCATTTGTTTGTATCTTCCTTGATTTCTTTCTTCAGTGTTGTGTAGTTTTTTGTATACAGGTCTTTTACCTCCTTGGTCAGGTTTATTCCCATATATATTTTTGTTTTTACCATATCAAATAGGATTCTTTTCTTGATTTCTGCTTCTGCTGCAAAAACATTGATTCTTATACAGATTTTGGATTTTGAACTTGCTCATTTCATTTCTGTCCTGGAATTTCCTTTGTTTCAACTTCTCTATACAATTTAAGCCACCATTTTATTAAGCTTTCTACTTTTTCTATTATATACACAGATTTTCCTTCATCCTTTTTTTTTAAATCAAGAAGATTTTTCCAACCTTGATCAGATATTTTTGGAAGTGTTTCTCTACTTCTGTGGCAACATTGATGTCTTTAGAATAATTTCTTCTCAAAGGACATACAGGGCCAGGAGAAGTAAGGCTTGCTTGAGTGTGCTTGGTACAGTACATGAATGCCTCATATGAGATGGACAGCAATTTCAACATTTCACTTAAAATGTCATATGGTGTGTTTCACTGTGATATTGTTATGATAAAGAATCACATGCTTATTACTTTGTAATAAAAAGGAGCTTTATTAGTGCCAGACCCTATATAGTATTGTAAGTAATTTCTTCTTTTTTTGTAGACACATGAGTAAAGGGTTTTCTAAAAGGGAATTTTATAACATGTTGATTCTTGTATAAAATTCACAAAAATTTTATGTATATTCCTGTGTGTAATTCCAAATAAATTTTGATCCCTGGATATATCCACGAATATATCTGTTGTCTAACTTAGTCCATTGGATCTTATTCAAATTGCTTCTAATTAAATATAAAAATGTATATCTTTCAAGTTCCAAAACAAAATAAAAACATTAAGTTAAAAATAGAGTTCCAAGAGAACTCCATGTTTGGGCACAATACAAGTGCTTATGCAGCAGCCATGACATGCATCTGGCACTGTGATTACAAAAAAGATCAGGAACAGGACAAGGCTGTTCACCTTCACCACTTCTATTCAGCATAGTATTGCAGATCCTAGCCACAACAATCAGACAAGAAAAAGAAATAAAAGACATCCAAATTGGAAAGGAAGAATCAAAACTGTAATTCTTTGCAGAATACATGATAGTGTACATAGAAAACCCTGTAAACTCCACCAATAAACTTTTTGACCTAATAAGTGAATGTGGAAAAAACGCAGAATACAAAGCCAATATTTAGAAATCAAAGGCATTTTTGTACACAAACAATAAAATATCAGAAACAAAAATCAGAAAAAAAATCTCACTTGATATAACAACAAGAAAACTAAAGTACCTAAAAATAAATCTTTCCAAAATAAAAGACCTATACTCAAAAAACTACACAACTCTGAAGAAAGAAATTAAGGAAGATACAAACAAATGTAAGCATGTACCGTGCTCATGGATTGGAAGAACTAACATCATCAAAATCTCCCTACTACCCAAAGTAATTTATAGATTTAAGGCAATCCCTATCGAAATACCAATGACATATTTCACAGATATAGAACAAACATTTTAAAAAATTATATAGAACCATAAACAACCCCATATAGCTGCAGCAATTTGAGAAAGAAAACAAAGTAAGAGGGATCACAATACCTGATATCAAAATGTATTACAAGGCCACTGTAATCCAAACAGCCTGATACTGGCACAAGAATAGACACATAGAAAAGTGGAACAGAATAGGGAGCAATGAAATAAACCCTAGTCTCTGTGGTCAATTAATACTTGACAAAGCAGACAGAAGCATAAAATGGAGTAAAAATAGCCTCTTCAACAAATGGTGTTGGCAGAATTTCTTCTCCTGGGACTATCAGAGGCACCAGAACTGCAGCCCATCCTCTTTGGGCTCTTCCTTTCCATGTACCTGATCACTGTCTTGGGAAACCTGCTCATCATCCTGGCTGTCAGCTCAGACTCCCATCTCCACACACCCATGTATTTCTTTCTCTCTAACCTGTCCTTGGTAGGCATCTGTATCACCTCCACCACAATCCAAAAGATGCTGGTGAACATCCAGACATGGAGCAAAGCCATCTCCTATGCAGGATGCATCACTCAGATATGTTTTTTACTATTCCTTGGTGTGTTGGACAGTTTCCTCCTTACTGTGATGGCCTATGACTGATTTGTGGCCATTTGTCACCCCCTGCAGAGCACAGTGATCATGAACCCCCAACTCTGTGGACTGCTGGTCCTGGTGTCTTAGGTAACAAATTCCCTGTATTCCTTGCTGCAAAGCTTAACGGTATTACAACTATCCTTCCATGCAGACTTGGAAATTCCCCACTATTTCTGTGAACTCAATTAGATGAGCCAACTTGCCAGTTCTGACCCCTTTCTTAATGACATGGTGATGTATTTTTCAGTTCCCTACCTGCTGGTGGTCCCCTGACTGGGATCCTTTACTCTTACTCTAAGATGAGACCTCCATATCTCATCAGCTCAGGGGAAGTATAAAGCATTTTCCATCTGTGCATCTCACCTCTCAGTTGTCTCCTCATTTTATGGTACAAGCCTAGGAGTGTATCTCAGCTCTGCTGGTACCCACACCTCAGAGCCCAGTGCAACAGCCTCAGTGACGTACACTGTGCTCACACCCATGCTGAACCCCTTCATCTACAGTCTCAGGAACAGTGGCATAAAGGAGGCTCTGAGAATATTAGTTGGGGTAGCAGCTTTATAAGGACCATTTGTCCTAGGGCTGAATAAATTCGCATGATTGCAGGGCTCAATGCCTCAGAGCCAGATGTTGCTGTTCTCTGATCAGGTTAGGAAAGTAGAAAGTACTCTCTTTCTATTTCCTAAAGTGAATGTTTCTGTGATTTCTATTTTTCTATAATATTTAAGTGGGTCATTATATTAACTTGTCAACTTTGTCATGTACAGCAGCTTATTCTTTGTCATTTTTCTCCTCTCCCAAATTGATTCCCAGGCTTGGATGAAATATTTGGATACTGCCATCCATCTCATGGAGACTGCATGAATTTCTTAGGACCAATTTCTTTTGAAATGAAATATATCGCACTGAATAATTTCTCTTTGTTTCACTGAAAGAAAAATCTTGAGTGGTACTACTCCTATGGAATTACACTGCACTTGGTAATGAAAGCCATTTATATCATCTCACAGGAAAGGAATCTAGAAAATCACAGTGTAACACTTCTTGTACATCATTTCTTCATATCTCACTACCATAACATAGTTTGACATAATATGTGCTTAGAGGCAAAGACAAACTTTAGTGTAAAGAAGCAAAATTTTAATTCATACATTTATTACTAGGTAAACTCTTTTTATGGTGTATGTTTACTTATCAATGAATATAAGGTTGGTGTCCCTGTGTAAAGGAATTTATGCTTGGTCTGAAGCATTGCTTTGTCTAATTAATTGTTTCCTTTGAATTATCTTTTGGCCTCCACTTGAAAACTTCCATTGCTGCTTAAAATTATGATTCCCTCTCTTGTTCTAAATGAAGCATCTCCCACTACTCTAAATATTGTGGTAACCACTGGAGAGGTAGGGAAAGAACTACATCAATCTCATGCGGTATATATATTATATATGTGATCAATAGATATGTCATATATGTACACAAATGGCCATACAGTGACTCACAAGAGAGCTTGAATTTCCATCAGTTCTGTGACTCAGAGTCATATGTGTTACCCAAACATATATGTACTTCCAACCTCTCCTGCTTACCTACAAGGGAATCTGATGGAGTCACTTTTCAATGCAGTTTTCTGAAATAAACTTCAGGAGGAATGATTATAAATGCCATCTTCAAATACTGGAACAAAGACTTGCAATGACAAGTGGCTGATTATGATATTTTCCTTCAGTTCTGTTCACTCTGATTATTGTTATCAGTTAGCTGTTGCTGCATAGTGTCATCCTAGAAGAGAATGATTTAATATAATGTACTTATTATCAGTGAGATTATGTGGTGGGAATTTGATCTGAGTTCTGACTGTCTCCTCACGTTCTGTAGTCAGCTGTCAGTCTCTCTATTGTGTCTCTAAGACTCATCCATGATGCTGTGTGTGGCTGTAGTGCTCTTCTCTGCTGAACCAAGTCATGTCAGTTTATTCCCTTTATACATGCAAGTGAGTCATTATGAGGAAAATGAATTTACTCAGTTATACCTGATATATAACCAACTCTCCTAGAAACAGAGTCAGCAACAACATTTTCCTTTCTACCCACTCCTGTCTGTGTCCCACAGGGAAACCACTTCTGCAGACATTGGAGTAACAACAAAACTACATAATGGGAAGATAAAGGGAGCTGTCCATACTGCCTCTGCTGCAGTATGATTAGCCTGTAGAACCTTTTTTTAAAAAATTGTAGTAATTTAATTAATTAATTTATTTGTTTGTTTGTTTGTTTTTAGAGAGAGGAGAGGGAAGCAGAAAGAGTGGGAGAGAAACATTAATGTGTGAGTGCCACTCATGTGTCTTCTACTGGGGACCTGGCCTGTAACTCAGTCATGTGCCCTGACTAGGAATCAAACCGGCAACCCTTTGCTTCACAGACCAGTGCTCAATCCACTGAGCTACACCAGCCAGGGTGTAATTTTATTTTTTAAAAAGATTTTATTTCTTTCTATCTAGATAGAAGGGAAAGAACAGACAGAGGGAGAGAGACACCAATGTGTGGTTATCTCTTGTGCACCACCCACAGGGACCTAGCCCCCCACCCAGGCATGAGCCTCGACTGAAAAATTGAACCCACAACCCTTTGGTTCTCAGGCCTGTGCTTAATCCACTGAGATACAACAGTAGGGGCTCAGTCTGTACAACCTTGGACTCTGCAGGGCATAACATTTCCTTCAGAGACTGAGTCTGTCTGGCTGACCATTGTTTCACTCCTTCCAGCTCTCTGGTGTAGACACAGCTTTACTCACCATAGTCAACCATCCAGGAGGAAGTTGGACTTGCAGACAGAGAACCTCCTCTCAGTGTTTTTGTCCAGGTGAGTATGAGAACCCAGCAGACATGACAGAGAAAAATCAGAGAGACCAAAAGCCTAGAATGTTTATCTGAGGCCACCTGAGAGCCATTTCGATATAGTCCAGAGTACAGGGATCCTGGGGGGCTGTTTGCCGGTTTGATTCGTGAATCAGTGTAGTTATTTATGAAGCAAACAAGCAAAGTAGACACTGACTTCAGTGACACAAGAGTCAGTGTCGCAGATTGAATAATACTGGAAGTGCAAGTAAAAGCAGAAATGAGAGGCATCAGTGCCTCCAATAGAAGTAGAGCATTAGCCAAAGTCTTACCAGTTAACCAGCAGAGAGACCTAGGGTGCTGCTGCGGAGGGATACAAAGGGATGTGAGAGCGTTTCTTTTTATTTTTAAAAGGTGGCATATTTGTTTCCATAACAATGAAGAAGATTCAGAGCAAGAAATGCTTTAAATTACAGCCTTGCCATGGTATTTCATGAAGCAAACATCTCACAGTATCTCCTCTCACTGTGGGTCTCACATTAAGAAGTGGTTTTACTATGTAAAGTGGAGAACGCTAATGGGCTTCACTTTGCAGTGGTTTTGTTACTTGTGAGGATATATGTGCATTTGCTATTTATTTCCTTTTTTGATCATAGATTGTTTGAGAGACCTTTGTTTCTGTGTGGTGAGGTTGAAGTGTTCTTGTTCCTGTCTCTGATCACATTCATGCAAAAAAACAATTGAAGATTTTCTTTTTTTCTCACAAAATGACTGTTGGTCATTCAGTCCTTTCAAGTATGTATAGCTATATGGTGGGAATGTATGAGACTTTATAAATTCTGTGTGGTCAGTTCCATGAGGAATTATCAGGAATCTTTCATCATGATGACCAAGATAATTGCTGGTACAGATGTGGAGAAAAGGGAGTACTTGTGCACCGTGGGTAGAAATGTAATTGAAATAAAGCTACTCTGTGATCCAGAATGTCACTTCCATGTATAAATTCTAAAGAAATGAATCACTGTCACAAAAATATGTTCGTGCCCTCTCAATGTTCATTGCGGCATTATTCACAATAGCCAAGACATGGAAGAACCTAAGGTGCCACCAATGGATGAATAAAGAAAACATGGCCCTGGCTGATGTGGTCAGTGGATTGAGTACCTGCCTGCGAACCTAGAGGTTGCTGGTTTGATTCCCAATCAGGGGAAGTGCCTGGGTTGTGGGCCAGGTCCTCAGTTGGGGAGGTGAAAGAGTATATATCTCTTGCACATTGATGCTTCTCTTCCTGTCTTTCTCTCTCCTTTCTTCTCTCTCTTAAAGTAAATAAATAAAATATTTTTAAAAGAAAATATTACATATAATACATAGGATAAAATATTATTCAGCTTTTAAAAATTGAGAAAATCATGTCACTTGCAACCACAGGGATGGACTTTTAAGGCATTATAATAAATGAAATAATGGGCTGGGTTGGGAGTAAAAGACAGAAAACTGTACATGAACAACAATTAAAATAAAATTTAAATAAATAAATATAAGAAAATAAATTAAATAAGACAGAGAAAGACAAAATTTGGTGTGATCTGTTACAAGTGGGATCAATAAAGCCAAATTCATAGAAACAAAGAGTGCATATGCGGTTGCCAGAAAGAGGGGGGTAAGGAAGATGTGGAAATATTGGTCAAAGGGTAAAGACTGGTATATGATGCATAAGATCACGGGAATCTAAAGACCAAGGTGACTTTAGTTAGTAATACTGGATTATACACCTAAAAATTGCTAAGAAAGTACATCTTAAATGTTTTAGCCACAAAGAGGGTAATTATATCATGTGCTGGATGTGTTAACTAATCACACTGTGGTAAAAATGTTACAACATATGTGTAATGCATCATCATGGTGTGCAATTTAAAGTTACACAAAGTTATATAACAATTCTTTCTCAGTAAAGCAGGAAAATGTTTATTTAACATCTCAAAGCAATGGGTGAGGCTGTACAGTCCACAAAAGAGAATGATGGAGTGAATCTCTCAGAAATATGAATTAATTCTACTTGGGCAAACAACACAGAAGGCTTTCACACTATTTTTGGACAACAAACACTTACAATTTTTACACTACAGCCTTGAAACAAGGAAGAAGCAAAAAGTTGGTGGAATAATTTAATCCCTGAAGAAATATCAGCTTGGCACAAATTCCCAGGTGTGAAACACAGAACTTAGTAAAACAGCTTGAAGAGTCTACAAAGTCTTACTGTGGCCATGTGAAGCAGTGTGAGAGGGTCAGAGGTCATACCACTGAGTTCAGCAGAGCACAGATCCGTGGCCACTCTACTCCTTGTGAGGGGCCCCATGAGCAGATCTACCTTCAAGATCACAGCTCTCTCTCATCCAGGGGGAGGGCAGTGCTGGACTCCCTTCCTGTCCCTACAGATTTCCTGTATCACAGTGAGCTTAGTAAATGCAGAACTGGGACATAGTCACATTGCTGCCATAAATTGAGCACCTGCTCTGTGCCATATTTAGCTCTAAAATATGACTAACTTCTCAGGCCATCTCCATAACATAGCTGGAAGTTCTCTATTTGTGTGGATAAGGAACCAAATGCCCGAAAGTATCATTTTCTGTCATTGGGAGAAATACTGAATAGGCATGTGTGAGCTTGAAGCTGAGCTACTGAGTCCAACATAGGACAGCCTAAGGCCAGACCTGAGGTGTGTGTAGGGGAGAAGGTTCTTGTTGAAGGAGGTGAAAAACTACTTACTCCAGAATCTAACACTGGACATCAGCCTTGGTACTCAGAGTGGTCACAGACTGGGACCTGCAGTATCAGTATTAAGTAGGAGCTGGTTACAAGTGCAGAATCTCTGGGTCACCATAGACCTGCCCATCAAAATCTACATCTGAACAAGATCCCAAATTCATATACCCATTGATTCTGGAGAGGTTCTGGTCTTGAATAGTATTTCTCATCTCTGCACTATTGACATGTCTGCTGGGTACCTCTTTGTGGTAAGACATACAGAAGCAGCCCTACCCTCAATCCATTAGGTACTACTGGTAGCTACATAGTCCTCCAGACTTTGTTAGGTGTTCTGTAGAGGCAAAATCACCCCTGGTTGTGGTTGCCAACCATGTGACTAAAGCAAGAGAACTGGAAACATGTTTTTTTCCCTTAAATATTTTATTTATTTATTTTTAGAGAGGGAGAAAGGAAGGAAAAAGAGAGGGAGAGAAACACCAGTGTGTGGCTGCCTCTCATGTGCCTGGCACCAGGACCCTATCCACACCCCAGGCATGTGCCGTGACCGGAAATCAAACTAGTGACCCCTTGGTTCACAGGCTCATGCTCAATCCACTGAATCACACCAGCCAGTCCTTGAACTGGAAACATCTTAATGGGTTCCCATCAAAGTTCACTCTTTACTCAGTTCATATTGAGCAGGTTGCTGCACCCTGTAAGTCCCATTTCTGCAAACGTAATGTGAAGTTCATAGTGGTATTATTTTAAAGAATGGAGTTTGGTAGAACTGAAATAAGACAATTTATATAAGAATCTAAGTTCAAAACATAGTGCATAGAGGGGAGAAGATGGCGACAGGGTAGGATGGTGAGAATTCTATTTCCCTGTACACATGGGAAAAAATCCTGGCCAATCTATGGAGGAACAGAGCAAACAGGCAATAGTTCCCCAGCATATATGAAAATGAGAGACCAGAAATTGTAGCGGACACTAAAAAATCAGACACTAAGGAGATGGCTGGAGGACAGTAGGCTCTCAGGGACTGAAGCAAAGACAAGAGCGGCTGCAGTCTCAGCCTGTGACCAGCACCCAGTGGGTCTACTGCTGACTTTTTGGGAGCCCCGGGCCTGTGGAAGGGTCCTTGGAAGAGAGGCGGGTCATCAGCTCCCTCCCTCCCCGGTCAAGCAAGGTTGGGCAACACCACCAGGAGAGACCTTTTTGCTTGAGATCGCAGAGAGGGTGATAAGGACAAAGGGCCATGACCAACCACGGAGTCTGTGGTCACCAGTTTGGGACAATTGAGAGGCACAGTGTTGGGCTCTGACTCTGATAGTCGCCAGTCTAGCTGGGGAATTGGGCTGTGCTGAGAGGCAGGCTTTCTTAAGGAGAGATTTTGTGGAAAGTAAACTGAAGGATTCTCCTGCAACAGCCGCTTGGCCTGCTCCCCACCCAGTGTGCAGCAATCCCAAAGTAGGGCAGAAGGCCTAGAGTTCCTCCACAGAACTGGGAAGGGTCTGTGCCCAAACCTGCAGGACCCAAGCAGCCTGACAGGTGCACTTGCACCCACACCCCAGCCCAGGGCGATGACCCCAGGAAAAAGAGTGCTCTGAAGAGGACCTAGATCCCCTTCATGGGGTGGTGGGGAGAGGCACCAGGTTAGCTCTTGGAAGAGCGCTCACAGAAAGAACTCACCAAACGCCTCTCAGCCTGCTACAGCCAGCAAGACCAGAAAAACCATTTTGGCCAGTTTGAAACCAACAAGAGATTATTATTTTTTAAGTAATCTTTTATCTTTTTAATTTTATTATTGTTTTATCTTTCAATACTTTTTTCCTCTCTTTTCTTTTCAGTTTTATTCCTTCTTCCTTTCTTTCCAAACTTAACCACTTTTTCCTCCCTTCTCCTGCCTTTTTTTTTCTTTTACCCACAGTGACACAAACCACTTGGAACTGTGAAAAGACCAGAGTTGAACCCAAAGAGGGGGCATCCCTACAGTAGAGACAGAGAGACAAATTTCACTTTGCTATAACAGAGAAGGCACAATTTCCTGCATACTTGTGTATTATTATTTTTTCATTATTCTCACATCTTTTATATTTTAATAGAATCTTTGTATTCCTCATCTTTCTGCATAGGCTTCTTTGCCTTGGCTGGTTATATTGTATCAATTGACAGGTTTCTCCTGTTCTCTCTTCCACAGTGTATTGCTAATTTTCCATACTTCACATCACTTGTGTTCTTTTAGCATACTACCCAAAGTTCTATACCCCCTATTTATGTTACCCAGATCACATAGAGTCTGTCATATGACTGTTGCTCTAATATTATTGTAAATAATAGTTGTACTATACAACTATAAATACTTCACAACACACCTCCTGGAACTTAACCCACTTCACAGTTTCCTGAACTCTATTACTGTAGTGGTTAACTCTATTTCCTCACAAACTACACCTATTTACTATCCTTTACTCTCACTTTACCTCCGAATCTCACAACCTCACTGCTGTCTAGATCCAACTCACAGGGCTTCCCTCAATAAGACTCTTATCTTCTATCCATTCATTCTTAAAAGTGGCTAGTGGGGTTGATTATTATAGTTAACACTATACATAGCCTAAAGATCTCCTATCTCTTCTCTACAAGCTATGACTGTAAATATCATAAAATACTCTCCTGCTGTAATAAACCATTTTCCCTCCCCCTCCAACTGATCACAAAAAAAAGTACGTGGAAGCGGTGAACACCAGAATACCCACTGGAAAAGGAAACCCAACAACAAAGGAACCACCAACAGATAACAACAGAAGAAGGTGAAGGAGGGAGTATAAACCACACAAACCTCAATCCAAGACCTATCTGGAAATAATAATAAATAGTGGAGAAACCTGCCCAGTACAAACACCTGAACAAGAGCAAAAGAGAATCCTCAAAACCTTGTACTCATGGAAGAACTAACTTCAACACAACCTGCCCTCACCAGTAAATTAAATTAAAACAAGTTGTGAACAGAGTGACCATCAGTTAACCAGCTGGTGGGAAGGACCCACAAAAGAAACAACCAAGACCCAAAGACAAACACAGAACTAACTTAAACGACAGCCCGAGACAAGTGAGCTTGGCAGATCAAGGAGACTACACCACAAAATCTCACAAGTATTATACCACAGAAGTTCACATCATGAACCCAGGAAGCCAGAACAAATCAATTTAAGAAGCTGAATCTAACATGTGAACTCTCACAAACAATGTAAAGACAAAGAAACAATCCCCAAACAAAAGGAAAGAAGAAAACCTCAGAAAATGTGTTAGATGAAATACACACAAGTCAACTAACAGATAATGAATTCAAACCACTGGTTATCAGGAAGTTCAAAAAGCTCACTATAAGATACCAGAAACTACAGGGGAACTGGAATGAACTCACTGCAAACTATATCAGCATGAAAAAGGAAATAGAAACTATCAACAAGGGCCAAGAGGAAATGAAGAATACAATTACTGAACTGAAGAACACAGTGGAAGAAATCAAAAGCAGATCAGTGAAGCAGAAGATCAAATCAGTGAGTTGGAGGACAGAGTAGAAAGAAACACCCAGACAGAGCAAGGAAAAAAAAAGAGGCTCAGAAAAAAATGAAGACGGATTAGGAGAAATGCAAGACAATATGAAACGTAATAATATTCAAATAATAAACATACCAGAAGGAGAAGAAGAAGAACAAGGGATAGAAAACCTATTTGAAAAAGTAATAATGGAAAACTTCCCCAATTTGATGAGAGAAAAAGTCACACAAATTCAGGAATCACACAGAGTCCCAATAAAGAGGAACACAAATAGGCACACTTTAAGACACATCATCACTACAATGGCAAAATTCCAAGATAAACAGAGAATCTTAAAGGCAGCAAGAAAGAAACAGGAAGCAACATACAAGGGAGCCCCAATAAGGTTAGCTGCTGACTTCTCAATGGAATCGCTCCAAGCAAAAAGTGAATGGCGAGAATGGCAGAAAATATTCCAAGTAATGAGAACCAGAGGCCTACAACCAAGGCTACTTTACCCAGCAAGGCTCTCAATCAAGAGAGAAGGCCAAATAAAGAGCTTCCAAGACAAAAGAAGTCTAAAAACAATTGCCTCTACCAAACCAGCTCTACAAGAAATACTAAAAGGACCGCTTTAAGGAAAGGAAGGAAAAGAAGGAGACAGAGAGGAATGCAGGTACAAAAATGGCAATGGATAAATACCTATCAATAATAATCTTAAACGTAAAAGGATTAAATGCTCCAATCAAAAGACACAGAATAGCTGAATGGATAAGAAAGCATGACTCACACATATGCTGCCTACAAGAGAACCACCTCAGAACAAAAGACCATCACAGACTAAAAGTGAAAGGCTGGAAACAAGTTTTCCAAGCAAACGGACATGAAAAAAAAGCTGGGGTAGCAATTCTCATATCAGACAAAATAGACTTCAAAAAAAGGGCCATAAAGAGAGACCCAGAAGGTCATTTCATAATACTCAAGGGAAGAATCCACCAAGAAGACATTAACATGATAAATATATATGCACCCAACATAGAAGCACCCAAATATATAAAGAAAATCTTAGAGGACTCCAAAAAAGATATTGACAGCAACACAATTATAGCAGGAAATTTTAATACCCCACTGTCAAAAATGGATAAATCTTCCAAACAAAATATCAACAAAGATATTGTGGCATTGAACAGTGTCCTAGATGAAATGGACATATCTGATATATAGAGAGCCCTTCATCCCAAAGAAGCTAAATACACATTCTTTTCTTATGCACATGGAACATTTTCAAAGATAGAACATGTGATAGGACACAAAAAAAATTCAAGAAAATTAAAATCATACCAAGCATTTTCTCTGACCATAAGGGACTGAAACTGGAAACCAACCCCAAAGGAAAAAAACACCCAAAATTATGGAGGTTAAATAGCATGCTATTAAACAATTAACAGGTCAGAATGAAATTAGGGAAGAAATCAAAAAGTTTCTATACACAATGGAATTCTATGCAGCAGAGAGAAAGAAGGAGCTACTGCCCTTTGCTACAACATGGATGGAACTGGAAAGCATTATGCTGAGTGAAATAGGCCAGGCATTGAAGGACAAATACCATATGATCTCACCTTTGACAGGAAGCTAAACAATAAAACAAACAAGCAAACAGAATAAAAACAAAGACACTGAAATAGAGAACAAGTGGGCAGTGACCAGAGGGGAGAGGGAAGGGAATTTAAGGGGAAAAATGGGGAGGGATTTTGAGGAACAAGTATGAAAGACACAGGGATGAGGACTGGGGGGGGGGGGGGGGAATGGGAGGGAGGTGGGGAGACGGGGCGGGGGGGGGGCTGGGATGGGAGAAATAGACAAAAAAATGTACTTGAAAAATAATTAAATAAAAATTTAAAAAAAGTTTCTAGAAACAAATGAAAATGAACTCAGAACAATCCAAAACTTATGGGACGCAAAGAAGGCAGTCCTGAGAGGGAACTTCATAGCAATACAGGCCTACCTAAAGAAGATAGAAACGTTTCAAACAAACAACCTAACCCTACCCATATAAGAACTTGACGAACAACAACAATGACAGCCCAGAGCAAGAAGAAGGAATGAAATAACCAAGATCAGAACAGAACTAAATGACATAGAGACTAAAAGCACAATTCTAAGGATCAATGAATACAGGAGCTGGTTTTTTTGAAAATATAAACAAAATAGACTAGCCTTTAAGTAGGCTCATCAAGAAAAGAAGAGAGAGAACCCAAATAAACACAATCAGAAATGAAACAGGAGAGATTACAACTGATACCACAGAAATAGAAGGGAATGTAAGAAATTACTATGAAGAACTGTATGCCAAGAAATTTGAGAACCTAGGGGAAATGGACACATTTCTACAAAAATATAATCTTCCAAAGCTCAATGAAGAAGAAGCAGAAAGCCTGCACAGACCAATAACAGCAAGTGAAATTGAAGCAGTAATCAAAAACTCCCATCACACAAAAGCGCTGGACCAGATGGTTTCACAGGAGAATTCTACAAAGCATTTAAAAAAGAGCTAACTCCTATTCTTCATAGGCCATTCCCAAAAATCCAAAATGATGGAAGACTCCCAAACTCTTTTTATGAAGCCAGAATCATCCTAATTCCAAAACCAGATACAGACACAACAGAGAAGGAAAACTTTAGGCTCATATCACTAATGAACATAGATGCTAAAATCCTCAATGAAATATTGGCAAATCACATCCTACACCAGGACCAAGTGGGATACATGCCAGGTATGCAAGGATGGTTCAATATTCACAAATCAATACATATAATACATCACATAAACAAAAGCAAATACAAAAAACACATGATCATATCAATAGGTGCAGAAAAAGCTTTTGATAAGCTCCAACACTCATTTATGATAAAAAACACTCAGCAAAGTGGGAATAGAGGGAGCATTCCTCAACATAATAAAGGTGATATAGAAGAGACCTACAGCCAACATTATACTCAATGTGCAAAAACAAGTATCTTTTCCACTAAGATCAGGAAAAAAGACAAGGTTGTCTACTTTCACCACTTCTATTCAATATAGTATTGGAAGTTTTAGCCACAGCAATCAGACAAGAAAAGGGAATAAAAAGCATCCAAATCAGAAAAAAAAACCTGTCATTGTTTACAGATGACATGATAGTGTACATAGAAAATACTTTAGACTCTACCCAAAAACTGCTCAACTGAATAAATGAATTTGGCAAAAGAGCTTGATACAAAGTCAATATCCAGAAATCAAAGGCATTTTTGTGTACTAACAATAAAACAGCAGAAGCAGAAATCAAGAAAAAAAATCCCACTCAGTATAGCAAAAACAAAAATAAAATATCTGGGAATAAACCTAACCAAGGAGGTAAAAGACCTGTATGCAGAAAACTACATAACACTGGAGAAAGAAATCAAGGAAGACACAAACAAATGGAAACATATACCGTGTTCATGGATTAGAAGAATTAACGTCATCAAAATGTCCATACTACCCAAAGCAATTTACAAATTCAATGCAATACCTATTAAAGTACCAATGGCATACTTCACAGACATAGAACAAACACTTCAAAAATTTATATGGAACCATAAAAGACCCCAAATAGCAGTTGCTCTTTTGAGAAAGAAGAACAAAGTAGGAGGGGTCACAATACCTGATACCAAACCCTATTACAAGGCCACTGTAATACAGCCTGGTACTGGCACGAAAACAGGCACACAGACCAATGGAACAAAACAGAAAGTACAGAAATAAACCCAAGTATCTACAGTCAATTAATATTTGACAAAGGGGACAGAACATAAAATGGAGTAAAAATAGCCTCTTCAACAAATGGTATTGGGAGAACTGGACAGCTATGTGCAAAAAAATGAAACTCGAGCAAAAACTTACATCATACACCAAAATAAATTCAAGATCGATAAAAGACTTAAATATAAGCGGTGACACAATTAAAGTCCTAAAGAAGAACACTGGCAGGAAAATCTCAGATATTTCACACACCTGTATTTTTACTGATATGTCCCCTAGAGCAAGAGAGATAAAGGAAAGAATAAACAAAAGGTATCTCATCAAAATAAAAAGCTCTGCATGGCCAAAGAAAACAGTATTAAAATAAAGAGATAACCTACTGTATGGGAAAACATATTTGCCAATGATACCTCCAACAAGGTTTTAATCTCCAAAATATACAAAGAACTTATGTGACTACACTCTAAGAAGACAAGCAACCCAATTAAAAAATGGGCAAAGGACTTGAACACTTCTCTAAGACACTTCTCCAAGAAGGACATACAGAGGACCCAGAGATGCATGAAAAGATGCTCAATATCACTACCTATCAAAGAGATGCAAATTAAAACCCCAATAAAATACCACTTTATAGCGGTCAGAATGACCATCATAAACAAAGCAACAAACAACAAGCATTGGAGAGGTTGTAAGGAAAAGGGGACCCTAGTTCACTGTTGGTGGAATTGCAGATTGGTACAACCACTATGGAAAACAGTATGAAATTTTCTAAGAAAACT
Source organism: Artibeus jamaicensis (assembly GCF_021234435.1). Lineage (NCBI taxonomy): Eukaryota > Metazoa > Chordata > Mammalia > Chiroptera > Phyllostomidae > Artibeus > Artibeus jamaicensis. The sequence continues at coordinate 9,178,090 of NW_026521854.1, read as the reverse complement.
AAAAATGGATCTGCCTTTTGACCCAGCAATTCCACTGCTAGGATTATATCCTAAGAACCCTGAAACAGCAATCCAAAAGAACCTATGCACCCCAATGTTCGTAGCAGCACAATTTACAATAGCCAAGAGTTGGAAGCAACCTAGGTGCCCAACAGTAAATGAATGGATCCAAAAACTATGGTACATTCACACAATAAAATTCTATGCAGCAATAAGAAAGGAGCTCCTACCCTTTCAAGCAGAATGGATGGAATTGGAAAGCATTATACTGAGTGAAATAAACCAGGTGTTGAAAGACAACTACCATATGATTTCGCCTCTAACAGGAAGCTAAACAACAAAACAAACAAGCAAGCAAAATATAACCAAAGACACTGAAATAGAGAACAGGCTGACAGGGACCCGACAGGAGAGGGGAGGGAATTTCAGGGTAAAACAGGAAAGATTCACAGGAACAAGCATAAAGGACATATGGACAAAAACTAACAGGGGTGGAAATGGGAGGGAGGTGGGGAGTACTGGGGGGTGTGGACTGGGATGGGAGTAAACAACAGAAAATTGTACTTGAACAATAATTAAATAAATAAATTTCAAAAATATGTAAAAGAAAACATAGTGCATAAAAACATCAAAGTATATCTTACAATTATGAAACTTTATTTTTTGCAAGTTTGCATATATTAGTGTATTTAAATCAAACTCACATATGCAAATGTAGTGTGATGGACATAGAGTTGCCATGGAGATTGAATCTAAGCTTTTCTTTTCTCAGGGACTCAGTGATCCTGACATAAAATCAGAGTAATAGAAATACCAGAAAGAAGGTTTAAGAAAGGAAGCAACCTAAGAAGTGTAATAAAGTATTTGAATAATCATAATTAAATCCACAAACATAGATACAAATAAATTCTGCATTTCTCAAAAACTGTATTGAATACTTGATTACTTCCATTCTCGATTACCTTTAATTTGGGTTCCCCTGAGGCTATTCATACAGCCTCAGCATGGTGACCTAGTTTATTGATCTATTTGTTCTGCATTGTTTAAGCATTTGTTGAGCACCTGTAATTAAAGTAAGCATTGCCTGTCACCATCTCTGGGGAAAGAAGAGATGCTTTTACTTTCCCCCAAAGTTTTTGTTTTGTTTTTTAGGAGAGGCAGTGAAATATAGCAGTTTATAGTGTTTTTCCTTCTTGTTTTGATTTTGAACCAGAATGTGGTCTTTATGGTCAATGGGCCGCATGTTCTTGAAAATATGTGTTCTGCTATTGTTGGTTGGAGAGTATTTTAGAAATATTAGTTAGATCAAGGTAGTGGATAGTGTTATTCAGGTGCTCTATACTTTTACTGATCTTTTTGTTATTGTCTGGTTCTGCAAATGCTTTCTTAAAATATATTTTATCGATCATGCTATTACAGTTGTCCCATTCTTTTTCTCCTTTATTTCCCTCTGCCATGTAGCCTCTTCCCCCACCTTACATAGTTCATGTCCATGGGTCATACATGTAAATTCTTTGGCTTCTCATTTCCCATACTATTCTTAACCTCCCCGTCTATTTTGTACCCACCATTTATGATTCTTTCTCCCTGTACCTTTTTGCAAATATTTTTACATGAAGCACTACATATCAGCTCTTAATTCATGTTCCAAGCATGATTCTGCCAACTGACTTGTCAAATGCTTCATGTGGCCAAGGATCAGAGTACTGTGGTTTTACAGCAAAGAAACACACCAGTCCTACTTTTTCAAGAGAGGAACAGCAATTTCTAGAGATAGGAGCTGCTGCTCACCACCTGTCAGTACTCTAGGAGTCCATGAGACCTAGTCAAGGCAGGGCCCTCAGTCTTTGATTTGGAGAAAATGATGACACAAGATTGGGATGAGGTGCAAGGAGGTAAGACTTCTGGAAGGCAGGTGAATTCATGGAAAAGCAATAATGAAAGCTGGATTCACCTGACTTCTAATATGGTCTATAGGGACACAGACTTGGCAAAAAAAATTTCCCTTCTGTCCACATCAGTGTCCTAAGGGACATGATGTACTCAGAAGTGGGAGTAACAATGAAGATAATATCTAATGAGCAGATATAGGCTGCTGAAAATATTGCTTCTGCTGCATGTACAACCTTGGACTGGCCAGAACAGGGTTGTTTTTGGAGACCCAAGTCTGGTTGGGGACCAATGCTTCACTCCTTCCTGCTCTCTTGTCTGGTGACAGAGTTTCAGTCTCCATCATCAGCCATCCACAGACCAATTCAGACTTGCACACAGAGACCTTCTCAGAGCCTCATCCCCAGGTGAGTCTGAGACCTTTGGAGGTACTGAAGCAGGGGTATGTGAGAAAATAAACTCCAAAATGTGACCCTTAAAACAGAGATGCAGGAGATGACCAACACATGAAAATAAGAAGGTGGAATCATTCATGTCCACAATATTACATGGAATCAAAATTATAAAGTGCGAGGCAAAACTGTGGACAAGAGATTCTCCGTGACTTGAAGTTTCAGTAGCAGCAGAAACATCACTTCATTCCCCTCATTCTCTGATCATCTCTCATTTCTCTGCTCTTGCTCATTTGCCTCACCATGTGACTCAATTTTTAGTCTTGAATGTCTGGAACAAATGTCACCTATGGGTCTTTGCACTGGCTCTTTCCCTGCAGGGTATACTCTTTGCAAACGAACTAGCGTTTCCTGCTTTCTCTCCTTTGAGGTCCCTGTTCTAATGAAATCTGGTTCTGAGGTCTCTCTGAATTCTCCATAAACAAATCCCACATCCACTGTCTTTTGTGCATGCTTTTTTCCACATAGCATTGTAATCGCAGCATCTCCAATTTGTTAGTTATACCCATTTATGTAATTTTTGTCCTAGTAGTGACCATCACCCCATGGTCCAAGGCAATGATACCCCAACTTCAGAATTTCTTCTCCTGGGACTATCAGAGGAACCAGAACTGCAGCCCGTCCTATTTGGCCTATTCCTCTGCATGTACCTGATCACTGTGTTGGGAAACCTGCTCATCATCCTGGCTGTTAGCTCAGACTCCCATCTCCACACACCCATGTACTTCTTCCTTTCCAACCTGTCCTTGGTAGACATCGGTTTCACCTCCACCACCATCCCAAAGATGCTGGTGAATATCCAGACAGAGAACAAAGCCATCACCTATGCAGGCTGCATCACACAGATATATTTTTTTCTATTGTTTGGTGTGTTGGACAACTTCCTCCTCACTGTGATGGCCTATGACCGATTTGTGGCCATCTGTCATCCCCTACACTACACGGTCATCATGAACCCCCGACTCTGTGGACTGCTGGTCCTGGTGTCTTGGGTAACAAGTTCCCTCTATTCCTTGCTGCAAAGCTTAATGGTATTACAACTAACCTTCCATGCAGACTTGGAAATCCCCCATTTCTTCTGTGAACTCAATCAGTTGAACCAACTTGCCAGTTCTGACACCTTTCTTAATGACGTGGTGATGTATTTTTCAGTACTCTTACTTGTAGGTGTTCCCCTGGCTGGAATCCTTTACTCTTACTCTAAGATAGTGTCCTCCATATGTGCAATCTCATCAGCTCAGGGGAAGTATAAAGCATTTTCCACATGTGCATCTCACCTCTCAGTTGTCTCCTTATTTTACGGTACAAGCCTAGGAGTTTATCTCAGCTCTCCTGGTACTCACAGCTCTCAGTCAAGTGCAACAGCGTCAGTGGTGTACACTGTGGTCACACCCATGCTGAACCCCTTCATCTACAGTCTCAAGAACGGAGACATAAAGGGGGCCTTGAGAAGATTAGTTGGGATAGCCTTATAAGGACCATTTGTCCTAGGGCTGAATAAACGCCCATGACTGCAGGGCTTAAAACCTCACAGCCAGACGTTGTTGTTCTTTGATCAGGTTGTGAAAGTAGAATGTACTCTCTCTGTTTATTTCCTTGAGTTTGTGTTTCTGTGATTTCTATTTCTCTATAATATTTAAGTGGATCACTTTGTTAACTTGTCAACTTTGTCATGTACAGCAGCTTATTTTTTTTTCATTTTTCTCCTCTCCCAAATTGATTCCCAGGCTTGGATGAGATATTTGGATACTGCCATCTATCTCATGGAGACTACGTGGATTTCTTAGGAACAATTTCTTTTGAAATGAAATATATCACACTGAATAATTTCTCTTTTGTTTCACTAAAAAAATATTTTTGAGTGCCACTACTCCTATGAAATTACACTGCACTTGATAACCAGAACCATTTATATATTTTCACAGGAAAGGAAACTAGAAGATTATAGTGTAACACTTCTTGTACATCATTTCTTCATATCTCACTACCATAACATAGTTTGATATAATATGTGCTTAGAGGCAAAGACAACCTTAAGTGTAAAGAAGCAAAATTTTAATTCATACATTTATTACTAGGTAAACTCTTTTTATGGCATATGTTTACTTATCGATGTATATAAGGTTGGTGTCCATGTGTAAAGAAATTTATGCTTGGTCTGAAGCATTGCTTGGTGTAATTATGTTTCCTTTGAATTATCTTTTGGCCTCCACTTGAAAACTTCCATTGCTGCTTAAAATTATGATTCCCTCTCTTGTTCTAAATGAAGCATCTCCCACTACTCTAAATATTGTGGTAACCACTGGAGAGGTAGGGAAAGAACTACATCAATCTCATGCAGTATATATATTATATATGTGATTGATAGATATGTCATATATGTACACAAATGGCCATACAGTGACTCACAAGAGAGCTTGAATTCCTATCAGTTCTGTGACTCAGAGTCATATGTGTTACCCAAACATATATGTACTTCCAACCTCTCCTGCTTACCTACAAGGGAATCTGATGGAGTCACTTTTCAATGCAGTTTTCTGAAATAAACTTCAGCAGGAATGATTATGAATGCCATCTTCAGATATTGGAACAAAGACCTACAATGACAATTGGCTGATAATGCTATTTTTATTTAGTTCTGTTCACTCTGATTATTGTTATCAGTTAGCTGTTGCTGCATACTGTCATCCTAGAAGCAAATGGTTTAATATGATGCATTTATTACCAATGGGATTATGTGGTGGGAATTTGATCTGAGTTCTGACTGTCTCCTCATGGTCTGTAGTCAGCTGTCAGTCTCTCTATTTTATCTCTAAGGCTCATCCATGATGCTGTGTGTGGCTATAGTGCTCTTCTCTGCTGAACCAAGTCATGTCAGTTTATTCCCTTTATACATGCAGTGAGTCATTAATTTATGGGGAAAATGAATTTATTAAATGATAATTGATTTATTTTAATTCTTATATTGACATATAACATTTACTTTTTTCTTGTTAGAAGAGATTCTCCCAGCATTTCTGTGGGTGACTTGGCTATCTGTGCTCTAGATGTGACCCTAAGCCATGTTCTACTAGAAAGTTTAATTCCTAACTAATTCATTGGAGCATAATTACATACAGCACATACAACATGCTAAATTAAGTGAGCCATACAAAAATTAAGAATTTATATTACACAACCCCATTTGTGTATAATTTACAAAGGTGTACAAGGGTTAACTTCTTTGTTATGTTATTGTTAAAAATGTAATTGCCCTGAACTGTTTTTTTCATTTCTGATAGTTATGAGATAATAAATTCTAATTACAGATAAATATTGTGCAGAAGAAATGAAATGTATTGAAATACTCTGTTGAATTCAAAGACAATGTTCAAGTTTAAGACTGTATGTGTGTACAATTGTGTTCACTTGTCTCTCAAATAAGCACATTCACACACTATATGTACATGCACACATAATCACATATATTCCTACTTATTATGCTAAAGAGATCTTGAGAGAAAGTTGGAGGGAATAAAAATAAAAAGAATGAATGTTTGAGTGAACACAAAATGGAGAGAATGTAGAAATTTTGACACAAAGATTTAAAGGAGGACTATAATTTTAATAAGAAATTATTTTTCCTATCTTAGATCCTCAAAGGCTTCAAGGTCAGAACATTTACACTTACACAATGGGGAATTCTCTGTACATTCAGTGGGGCAGAATATCTCCACATGGAGATATTTAATTTTCATCATTTATTTGGGGGAGGGATTTCTACATGAAATGGCTGTACATAAGCAATGCTCACTGAATGGATTGAGAGGCTTAATAGTAATGTTAAGTACAGCATACGGAATATAGTCAGTAATATTTTAACAACTATATATAATATCAGATGGTACTATATTTATGAGGGTGATCACTTTGTAAGTTATACAAATGCCTAATCACCATGTTGTACACCTGAAACTAATGTAATATTGTATGTCAACTCAAAATGAAAAATAAAAGATTTAAAATGAGAATCTTAAAATTAGTTGTTGCAAACAATTTTTTCTTCATCTGTTTTCTTTTTCAATTACAGCTGACAGTCAACATTTAAAAAATTTATTTAATGGGGGAAAAGGTGGGGGGTTTTCAAGAACAACTATAGAGGATACATGGACAAAATTAAGGTGGGGTGGGATCAGGGGAGGGAGGTGGAGATGACTGGAGTGGCAGGAGAGGAGAGAAAAATGCAGACAACTGTACCTGAACAACAATTTAAAAAATAGAAAATAAATTCCAGATGAATTAAAGGTATATATGTGAAAATCAGAATTTTTAAAAAACAAACAGAAAAACAAAGCTGAGTATCACAGTTTTGATACTCACATCAGGACTCAAAACTATTTGGCCAAGCTAGAGAACTGTAGAGACTCAAGTTGAAATTCACTAGGGACTAAGGCAGTCTTGTGTTTAGGTCTCAACTAAAAATTGCATTTTCATCTAATGAAAAAAAACCAACTTGGAATGTGTTCATGTATAAAAGGGACAAAAAGAGGATCTGGAACAATTGTTTTGAGCGCAAGATAAATATAATCAGCAGTTTAAAGAAACTGACCAAAAATTGTATTTTTTATTACATTTATCCATCTTCAATGCCAGCAACAGTGTATCTACAAATGCCTTTCTGACACAAATTCTTCTGCACTCTTCTACATTAGAGGACCATTGTGATGACATTTCACCAGCCTGAATAATCCAAGTCAGTCTCCTTATCATATGACAAATGATTAATAACTTTATTTCATCTCTCATCATAGCTATTCTGCTGGGTAAACTAACATATTCCAAAATTCTCTTAATTAGGTTGTTGACATCTTTTGAGGCCCTTATTCTGCCTACTACAAAGTCTTTCCCATATACAAATTATTACCTGTCTCTCTGGAGCTCTAATATAAAAGAATCAAACACAGAATTTACCTTCCTCTATGGAATGAGTGGAAAATTTGTCTTTCAAGATTACATACACAGAAGATTTCTGGTGCAGAAGACCTAAGTTGCCCACACTTAACTCTAAGATAGGGCCATAGCCAGCTACTCAAACTGTGGTCCTCAGAACAAGAGGACCTGCAGCTTCAACATCACCTGGGAGTTTGTCAGAAATGCAGTTTCTGGGCCCACTGGAGACCAGAATTTGCATTTGAACTCCCAAGTGTAGTGACTTGTATGCACAGTGAAGTGGACAAGTACTGGTCTACAATAGGTGTTTTCACCTTGTCACTGTTGACACTTTGGGCTGGGCAGTTCTCTGTGTTGGGTGCTGTCCTGTGCATTGCAGATGTTTAGCAGCCAACCTTCAAAAATTCCAAACATACCCAGGGGCAAAGTCATTTCTGTTTGAGAACTTCCAAACTGGAAGTGACCTGACTGATTGCAATTAAAACTCCATCCCTTTCTTGGTTTATACCTTTGAGCACAACAATAAACCCCTCTGTGCCTCTTTTGTGCATTGCAGAAGGTAGTTTCTCAATGCACTACCTCATAAAATGCATTTCTGTGAAACATACATTTGACAATTGTTACAAAGTGCTAAGCTGGGCTATGGTGCCTGAAATCTAAATGTATCTCTTATATTTAATAAACATTTTATGATGAGGGACCAAATGGCAGCTCTTGACTTGTGATATCACTATGAAATCCCTAATTGTTTTGGCTAAACAATCATAAAATTTAGGAGTATAGTGCCCAAGGTTTTATAGCAGAGTAACAAATATCTCCCCTGTCCTATAAAGGAAAACAGTAATTTTCTAGGGATAATAGGGGTGCATCCCACTGTATATTAATGCTTTGAAGACCCAAAGACCAGTCACACAAATTTCTCGGAATAAGAATTTTTGTTTTCAATTACAGTTTACTTTTAATATCTTTCTGCATTGGTTACAGGTATTCAGCACAGTAGTCAGACAATCATAAACTTTACATAGTGTTCTGCCCTCCACCCCCGCCATGTCCTGCCTGGTATTTCCAGTACCGAATTTGCCTCACACACAGTTAATACAGTATTATGGACTATATTCCATATGCTCTGCTTTACATCCCTGAGACTATTCTGTGACTGCCAATTTGTACTTCTAACTCTCTTTACCTTTTTCTCCCAATCCCTCAACCCACTTCCCCTCTGGCAAGCACAAGTCCATTCACTGTGTCTATAAGACTGTGCCCATTTTGTTTCTTCGTTTATTTTGATCTTTATATTCCACACACAAGTAAAATTACATGGTATTTGTCTCTTTCTGACTGGCTTATTTCACTGAACACAATACCCTCCCAGTCCATCCATTCAGAAACTTCAACACAGAATTGGGATGAGGTGCTGGGAGTTGTAGACAGACATCAAGAAACAGGGCAGTTAACGGAGAAGGACTCATCAAAACTGTACTCAGATGGTTTATTACGTAGCCTCCTAGGAACAGAGGATTAGCAGGGAAACTCTCCATTCTGTGCAGACCAGTGTCCCCAGGGGGAATTCTGTGCTTAGAGGTTAGAGTACGGAGAAATAAATGTGCCTAATGAGCAGACCTGGAGAGCTGTAAGTACCCCTGTACTGCAGCATCTCAGCATGTGCAATCTTTGGATAGAGAAAGGTGGCTGTTGCTCTTGGAGTCCTGAATGTGGCAGGGAGACCAATGCTTGACCCCTCCTTGCTGTCTTGTCTGGGACAGAGTTTCAGTGTCCATCATCAACCACCCAGGGAAGGTTTTGGACTCCCGCAGGGAAACCTTGTCAGAGTTCTCATGCAGGTGAGTCTGAGAGCCCAGCAGACATGGCAAAAGAGGGCAGAGAAACTAGAAACCAAGAACGTGTACCTAAAATCACCTGAGAACCATTCCAACATAGCCCAGATAGATACTAGTGATCACTGTGGTTGCTGGCTGGCTCTACTAATAAATGAATGTTTATTCATGATGTGGAAAGGAAAGTGAACAACATACTCAGAAATGCAGGTGTCATTGTTGATAACTAAGTGGTTTTAATTGAAGAAATATTAAGAGAGGGAATTGGAAGTGTGGTCCTCCCAGTAGAAGTAGAATATAAGTTCAATGAACAGGAATAGACATATTGTCAGCTGTGGAGGAACAGACAGTGATGTGAGGGCATTTACAAATTTTATGATGGAGCCTATTAGACTATGTGTCCCTATGGATGAGAAAGATCCAAATCAAGGAAGGCTAGCAAATACACTATTGTAGTAGCAGTGCATGAGAAATGTATTTCATAGCATCTTCTCTCACTCTGACTACTCACATGAAAAAACATCTATTTGGTAGGTGAAAATGAATATGCTGATGACATTCTCTTTATAATTATTTCATTGCCTGTGAGGCTGAGTAAGGAAATGTGTGGGTTTGTTAGCCATTTAGAGTTTCTGTTAAAATTTCTCGGTTTATGTTTTTTGCTTTACATGTGTGTTAATTTATTTTAAATTATAGTTGAACTACAGTATTATAACTTTCACTATATTGTAAACCAGAAAGTTTCTTGCTCTTGGATAGTGTTATCAGAGTATTTTTATTCCTTTTTTAGTTTGTTTAAGTGTAGTTTGTATACAGTATTATATTAATTTCAGGTGTACAACATAGTGTTTCAACATCTATATGCAGTGCAATGCAATCACTTCACAAAGCCTAGTGATCATCTGTCAGTGTGCAAGTTATCAAAATATTATTGACTATATTCCCCTAGTTTATTTTTATTGTGTTCTTTCTAACAAAGAATTGGAGTTTTTTACACAATCTGACTGTTTTCCATTTAGTTTTTTATGTATGTGTACATGCATTTGTAAAGAATGCACAAAGTTGATCAATTTTGTGTGGTCCAATCTATCATTCAGTAATACAGTTTTCTCTCCATTGCTTTTTCAAAAATGCTTTTTATTGAAGTATAATTTTTTAGTTTAAGTAAATAACTTATTAAATATTATTTTGACCACATGAAAAATTTCAGATATAAAGGTTTTGCAGCTCTTGGGCCAAAAAATGGAAGCAAAAACATCATATAACCTTAAAAATTATAAACACCTATTTGAAAACTCTTACCCATAACAAGCAATTAACATGCAATGTTTTCAAATGAAAATAGACATAAAACATTATATTAGTTTCATATGCACAACATAATGATTTCATATTTGTATATATTATAAAGTGACCTCCACACTAAGTGTAGTTAACATTAGTCACCATACACAGTGAAAGAATTTTTTCTTGTGAAAGGATTTTTAATCTCTCCTCTACAGCAACTTTTGAATACATGATACAGTATTATTAGCTTGAGTCATCATGATATGCGTTACATAAAATTCATTGACTTTTTACTTTTATTTTTCATACTGAAAATATTGAGTAAGACAAAAGAATTCTTCATGTGTCTTTACACAGAAAAACAGTTCTAATGAGAAACAACACTAAGGTTGTCCTAAAAAATACCAGACCACACACCAATATGGAATTAATTTCTTGGTTCTAAAATATAAATAGTAGTGCTTAAGCTAGGTTACTAATGTTTGCATGTGTGAAAATTTATCATGTACTCTTCCTATATCCTGGTAGTCAACTGCACCACATGGAAGCAGTGAATCTTACACAAATGTCAGAATTTCTTCTGTTGGGATTATCAGAGGAACCAGAACTGCAACCCCTCCTATTTGGCCTGTTCCTCTCCATGTACCTGATCACTGTGTTGGGAAACCTGCTCATCATAGTGGCTGTCAGCTCAGACTCCCACCTCCACACACCCATGTACTTCTTCCTCTCCAACCTGTCCTTGGTAGACATCTGTTTCACCTCCACCACCATCCCAAAGATGCTGCTGAACATCCAGACAGAGAACAAAGCTATCACCTATGCAGGCTGCATCACCCAGATGTATTTCTTCCTATGCTTTGCAGGATTGGATGACTTTCTCCTGACTGTGATGGCCTATGACCGATTTGTGGCCATCTGTCACCCTCTGCACTACACAGTCATCATGACCCCCCAGCTCTGTAAACTCCTAGTTCTGGTGTCCTGGGTCATGAGTGCCCTGAATTCCTTGCTACAATGCTTGATGGTGTTGCAATTGTCCTTCTGTCCAGGGTTGGGAATCCCTCACTTTTTTTGTGAAATCAAACAGATAGTCCAACTAGCCTGTTCTGACACCTTTCTTAATGACATAGTGATATATTTTTCAGCTGGGCTACTGGCTAGTGTTCCCCTCAGTGGGATCCTTTACTCTTACTCTAAGATAGTGTCCTCCATACAAGCAATCCCATCAGCTCAGGGGAAATATAAAGCATTTTCCACGTGTGCATCCCACCTCTCAGTTGTCTCCTTATTTTATGGTACAAGCCTAGGTGTGTACCTCAGCTCTGCTGGTTCACACAGCTCACATTCAAGTGCAACAGCCTCAGTGATGTACACTGTGGTCACACCCATGCTGAACCCCTTTATCTACAGTCTCAGGAACAGAGACATAAAGGGGGCTCTGAGAAGATTATTTTGGGTGGCAGCTCTAAAAGGACCAATTGTCCTTGGGCTGAGGAAATGCACATGATTATAGGGCTAAAAGCCCCAGCGCTGAATATTATGACTCTGATCGAACTTGAAAGTAGAAAGTACTCTGTATGTTTATTTCCTCAGGCTTGTGTTTCTGTGATTTCAACTTCTCTATAATATTTAAGTAAATCACTGTTAACTTTTCTACTTTTTAATATATAGCAGCTTTATGTTCATCATTTTTCTCCTCTCCCAAATTAATTCCCAGCCTTGGATGAAATATTTGGATGCTCCCATTTATCTTATGGACACTACGTGGGATTCTTTTAACCAATTTTTTAAATGAAATATAGCATACTGAGCAATTTTTCTTTTGTTTCACTAAAAGAAACATCTTGAGTTGTAATTCTCTTATGGAATTACACTCCACTTGGTAACCAAAGCCATTTATATCATTTCATAGGAGAGGAAACTAGAAGATCACAGTTTAACACTTCTTGTACATCATTGCTTCATATCTTACTACTGTAACAGCTCTTTCTGAAAATGTAGACTTCAACATATAGTGTATTTAGTAACAGGCCATTGGCTTGTCTTCCCTCATTAAGATCCTGATTCTTATTGAGCTTGATGTCCACATTCTTACCATAGTCACAGGCAAAAATGACCTCGAATGACATCAAATCATGTCTCCAATTCTAACTGATGTGGAAACACAAATTTCATAACATAGTTTAACATAATATTTGCTTAGAGTCAAAGATGACCGTAAGTGTGAAGAATCAAAACTTTAAGTTATACATTTATTACTATGTAAGCTATTTTTATGGCATATCTTTACTTATTGATGTATATAAGATCTGTGTCTGTATGTAAAGGAATTTATGTTTGGGGTGAAGTATTACTTGGAGTAGTTATGTTTTCTATTGAATTGTCTTCCTGCCTCCACTTGAAAACTTTCATTGCTGCCTAAAAGTATGATTCACTCTTTGTTCCAAATGAAGCATTTCCCCCTACTGTAAATATTGTGTAACCACTGAGGGGTATGGAAAGAACTATATCAACCTCATCCATTATCTATTATATATGTTATCTATAGGTATGCCATATATATACATAAATGACCAAACGATGAGTAACTAGAGAGCTTGAATTCCTGTCAGTTCTGTGACTGTCATAAGTGTTGCACAAACATACATGTTCTTTTGATCTCTTTTGCTTACCTACAAGGGAATCAAAATGAAGTCACTTTTTAACACAGTAACTTGAAATAAAATTCAGTAGGAACAATCATGATGTCATCTTCAAGTATCAGAACAAAGACCTACAATCACAAGTGGCCAATTATGATATTTTTGTTCAGTTCTGTTCAGTATGATTATTGCTATCAATTAGTTGTCAGTGCATATGTCATCCTAGAAGCAAATGGTTTAATATGATGCATTTATTACCAGTGGGATTACATGGTGGGAATTTGTTCTGAGTTCTGACTGTCTCCTCATGGTATGTAGTCAGCTGTCAGTGTCTCTATTGTGTCTCTAAGGCTCATCCATGAGGCTGAGTGTGGCTATAGCGCTCTTCTCTGCTGAATCAATTCTTGTCATTTTATTCCCTTTATACATGCAAGTGAGTCATTAATTTATGTGGAAAAAATAGATTTATTAAATGATAGTTGCTTTATTTTAATTCTTATATTGATATATAACATTTACTTTTTTCTTGGTTAGAAGCAATTTTCCCAGCACTTCTGAAGGTGACTTGGCTACCTGTGCTCTAGATGTGACCATGAGCCACGCTCTACTAGAAAGTTTAATTTCTAACTAATTCATTGGAGCATAATTACATACAATATACAGCACATAAAACATCCTGAATTAAGTTAGCCATACAAAAATTAAGAATTTACTTCCAACTCTTGGCTATTGTAAATTATGCTGCTATGAACATTGTGATGCATAGGTTCTTTGAAATCGATGTTTTGGGGTTCTTAGGATATAATCCTAGCAGTGGAATTTCTGGGTCAAAGGCAGGTCAATTTTTATTTTTCTGAGAAAATTCCATACTGTTTTCCATAATGCCCATCAGTAAATGAATGGATCAAAAAATTGTGGTACGTATACACAATGGAATTCTATGCAGCAGAGAGAAGGAAGGAACTACTACCCTTTGCAACAACATGGATGAAACTGGAAAGCATTTTGCTGAGTGAAATAGGCCAGGTGTTGAAAGACAAATACCATATGATCTCACCTTTAACAGTAAGCTAAACAACAAAACAAACAAGCAAGCAAAATAAAAACAAAGACACTGAAATAGAGAACAAGGGGACAGTGACCAGAGGGGAGAGGGGAGGGAATTTAAGGGGAAAAACTGGGAGGGATTTAGAGGAACAAGTATAACGGACACTGGGACAAGAACTAAGGGGGGTGGAAATGGGAGGGAGGTGGGGAGCATGGGGCGGGGTGGGCTGGGATGGGAGAAATAAAAGAAAAAAAGAATTTATATTATACAAACCCATTTGTGTATACTTTGCAAAGGCGCACAAGGGTTAACTCCTTTGTTATGTTATTGTTAAAAATGTAATTGCCCTGAACTGGTTTCTTCATTTCTGATGGTAATATGAGATAATAAATTCTAATCACAGATAAATATTGTGCAGAAGAAATGAAATGTATTGAAATACTCAAAGACAATGTTCAAGTTTAGGATTGTATGTGTGTACAATTGTGTGCACTTATCCTCAAATAAGCACATTCACACATATATGTACATGCACACAGAATCACATATATTCCTATTTACTATGCTAAAGAAATCTTGGAAAAAAGTTTGAGGGAATAAAAATAAAAAGAATGAATGAGTGAACACAAAATGGAGAGAACATAGAACTTTTGACGCAAAAATTAAAAGGAGGACTATAATTTTAATAAGAAATTATTTTTCCTATCTAAGATCTTCAAAGGCTTCAAGGTGTAAATTGCACATTTACACTTACACAATGAGGAAATCTCTGTACCACCCAGTGGGGTAGAATATCTTCACATGGACTCTAATTTTCACCTTCTATCTGAAGGTGGGATTTACCAGGAAATGGCTGTACATAAGCAATGCTTACTGAATGGATTGAGAGGCTTAATAGTCATGGAAATGCAAAGGACAGCATAAGAAATATACCCAATAACATTTTAATGACTATATCTGATGTCAGATGGTACTGGATTTATCAGAGTGATCACTCTTTATGTCATATAAAGGTCTATTATGCTAGGTGAAATAAGCCAGTCAGATAAATATAAATACCATATGATTTCACTTATATGTAGAACCTAACTAACAAACTGAACTAACAAGCAAAACTACCACCGAGTCATAGATAGAGAACAAAGGACAACTCTTGGGGGGAGGTTAGATGGTGAGAGATTGAGTAATAAAGAAAAAGGACTCATGGACGTGGATGGTGATTGTGGGGGTAAGGGGACACAAGGGGACTAAATGGTAATGAAAAATATAATAAAGATTATATATTAGAAATACATGTCTAATGTTGTGTATCAAGTGTAACTGAAAAATAAATTTAAGAAATGAGCAGCTTAGGGAAATAAGCCAGGAAGAAAAAGACAAATACCATAACATCTCACCTTTAACAGGAACCTAATCAACAAAACAAACAAGCAAAATATAACCAAAGACACTGAAATTGACAACAGGCTGACAAGGACCAGAGGGGAGAGGGGAGGGTATTTCAGGGAAAAAGGGGAAGGATTTACAGGAACAAGTATAAAGAACAAATGGACAAAAACTAAGGGGGGTGGAAATAGGAAGGAGGTGGGGAGCATCTGGGGGTGGGCTGAGATGGAAGTAAAAGACAGAAAACTGTACTTGAACAATACATACATACATACATACATACATACATACATACATAAAATTGTTTCATTGTTGTTCAGTTACAGTTGTTTGCATTTTCCCCCAATCACTCCCCACCTACACCTGCCAAACCCACCTCCTTCCCCTTGGTTTTCTCCATATGTCCTTTATGGTAGTTTTTGAAAACCCTTCCCTTCATTATGCTCTCCCACATCCCCTCTGGTTACTGTCAAATTGTTCTTAATTTCTAAATCTTTGGTTATATTTTGCTTGCTTTTTTCTTTTCTTGATTATGTGTCAGTTAAAGGTGACATTATATTGGTATTTTTACCTCACACCCGGGCTTATTTCACTTACCACAATGCTCTCTGGTTCCATCCATGCTGTTGCAAAGGGTAGGAGCTCCTTCTTTCTCTCTGTGGCATAGTATTCCATTGTGTAAATGTATGACAGTTTTTGATTCACCCATTTACTGATGGGCACTTAGGTTGCTTCCAGCACTTAGGTATTGTAAATTGCGCTTCTATGGCCACTAGGGTGCATAGGTTCTTTTGGATTGGTGTTTCAGGGTTCTTAGGATATAATCCCAGCAGTGGAATTGCTGGGTCAAAAGGAAATTCCATTTTTAGTTTCTGAGGAAATTTCATAATGTTTCCCACAATGGCTGTATCAGTCTGCATTCCCACCAACAGTGCAGTAGGGTTCCTTTTTTCTCCACATTCTCTCCAACACTTGTTTTATAATGGCTATTCTGATGGGTGTGAAGTGGCATCTCATTGTGGTTTTAATTTCCATCTCTCTGATGGCTAGTGATGTTGAGCATCTTTTCATATGTCTCTGGCTCCTCTGTATGTCCTCCTTGGAGAAGTATCTTTTCAAGTCTCTTGCCCACTTTTTAATTGCGTTCTTTGTCTTCTTAGAGCGAAGTTGTGTGAGATCTGTATATATTTTGGAGATCAAACCTTTGTCCAAGGTATCATTGGCAAATATGTTTTCCCACACAGTTGGTTCTCTTTTTATTTTAATTCTGTTTTCTTTGGCCATGCCAGAGCTTTTTAATTTGATGACATCCCATTCACTTATTCTTTTCTTTAAGTCCCTCGTTTTAGGGAACATATCAGTCCCCTAAAGGGGGAGATGTTGCTGCATGGATTGTCTGAGATTTTTTTGCCAACGTTTTTCTCTAGAACTTTTATGGTTTCACACCTTTTTTAAAATAATATATTTTATTGATTATGCCTTTACAGTTATCCCATTTCCCCCTCTTCTTTCCTCTCCTCCCACCCACATTCCTTCACTTTAGTTCATGTCCATGTGTCATAAGCTCTTTAGCTTCTACATTTCTCATACTATTCTTGTCCCCCTATTCTCTACCTACCATCTATGCTACTTATTCCCTGTACCTTCTCCCCACTTCTCCATCTCCCGCTCCCCTGTTGCTGACCCTCCATGTGGCTCCACTCCTGCTCTAGCTCTCTGCTTAGTTTGCTTTTGTTTTAGGTGTGCTTGTTAATAACTGTGAGTTTGGTGTCATTTTAGTCTACATGTTTTTTATCTTCTTCTTAGATAAGTCCCTTTAACATTTCATATACTAAGGGCTTGGTGATGATGAACTACTTTAACTTGACCTTATCTGAGAAGCACTTTATCTGCCTTTCCAATCTAAATAAAAGCTTTGCTGGACAGAGTCATATTGGATGTTGGTCCTTGACTTTCATGACTTGGAATACTTCTTTGAAGCCCCTTCTTTCCTGCAAGATCTCTTTTGAGAAATCAGCTGACAGTCTGATGAGAACTCCTTTGTAGGTAACTGTCTCCTTTTTTCTTGCAGCTTCTAGAATTCTCTCCTTCATTTTAATCTTGAGTAATGTAATGATGATGTGTCTTGGTGTGTCTCTCCTTGGGTCCATCTTCTTTGGGAAGCTCCGAGCTCCCTAGTCTTCCTGGAAGTCTATTTTCTTCACCAGATTGGGGAAGTTCTCCTTTATTATTTGTTCAAATAAGTTTTCCACTAGTTGCTCTTCCTCTTCCACTTCTGATACCCCTATAATTCAGATGTTGGAATGTTTAAAGATGTCTTGGATGTTTGTAAGCCTCTCCTCATTTTTTTCATTCTTGTTTCTTCATTCTTTTCTTTTTTTTTTTCTTTCTTCTGGAAGAAAATAAACTCCTGTCCATTCCATTGATTGATTGCCTGTTTTCTTCCCATCACTATTTGTTCCCTGTGTATTTTCCTTCATTTTGCTTAGTGTAGCCTTCATTTTTCATCTAATTTGTGACCATAATCAACCAGTTCTATGAGCGTCCTGATCACCAGTGTTTTGAACTGTGCATCTGATAAATTAGCTCTCTTGGTCTCTTAGAAGTATTGGCTCTGGGGCTTTGATCTGTTCTTCTGTTTGAGCCATAATTCTTTGGTCTGGTCACACCTGTTACATATGAGGGGTGGAGCCTTACGTGTTCACCAAGGTGAGTCAACCCAGTTTCTGGGTTGTGATGATGTATGTGCAGGCGGGGTACGAGAGAAAGCAATGACACTTATTCTGCTCTACCTTGGATCTCAGTCCCTTCTGCCACTTCCAACAAGCCAACTGGGCTTTTCAGATGCTGGTTCCTGGTTGAGTGGACTTGTGTACATTCTAAGACCCTGTGGGTCTTTCCAACCAACTCTCCTGTAAGGCTTGGAGCCTCTCCCGGCACCTCAACCTCCAAAAGTTTTTTTCAATCATTCCTTTTAGGCTTTATTTCCCATCACTAGGGCCCTGGGTTGCACAGTCTGTCTCACTGCCCCGCTTTTGTTGTTGTTGTTGGTTTATGTGGGCTTGAATGTGTTACTGTGGTCAGGCAGCCGCCTTGCATGCTCTGCTCATTGCCTCCCTGTGCCCAGGGTCTGCTAGCCCCACACCACCTGCACTCCCGGGTCACCAGCCACTTCTTTTTTCTGCCAGGACCCCTCTTTGCAGGTTGCCGACTCCACCCCTTTTACCAGTCTGGATGAATGATTTGCTGTCAGACTTCCTGGTTGTGTTTTTGTTTCTAAATCTTTGTTGCCCTTAAATTTGGTTATGCAAGGAGGCACAGTATTTCCACCTATGCCTCCATTTTGGCCAGAAGTCACAACTTATATTTGTCTTTTATCCACCTTGAATTTATTTCTGTGTATGGTGTAAGTCGGTAATTGAGTTTCTTTCTTTTTTTTTTCATGTAGCTTTCCAAATCTTCCAACACAATTTGTTGAAAAAGCCATTTTTACCTCATTTTATACTTCTTCCCCTTTGTCAATTATTAATTGACCATAGAGACTTGGGTTTATTTCTGGGTGCTCTATCCTGTTCCCTTGATCTGTGTGTCTGTTCTCATGCCAGAACCAGGCTGCTTTGATTAGAGTGGCCTTGTAATACAGTTTGATGTCAGATACTGTGATCCCTCCTACTTTGTTCTTCTTTCTCAAAATTGCTGCATCTATTTGGGGTCATTTATATTTCAGGGTCATTTATGATCATTTATGGCCATTTATAGATTTTTGAAATATTTGTTCTACATCTGTGAAATATGTCATTGGCACTTTAATAGAAATTGCATTGAATGTATAAATTGCTTTGGGTAGTATGCATATGCTGATAATGTTAATTCTTCCAATCCATGAGCATGGTACATGCTTCTATTTCTTTGTGGCTTTCTTATTTCTTTCTTCAGTGTTGTGTAGTTTTCTGAGTATAGGTCTTTAACCTCCTTGGTTAGGTTTATTCCTAGGTACTTTATTTTTCTTGTTGCCATATCCACTGAAATTCTTTTCCTGATTTTTGTTTCTCATACTTTATTATTGGTGTACAAAAAAGCCTTTGATTTCTGAGTATTGACTTTGTATCCTGCTGTTTTTCCAAATTCACTTATTAGGTCAAGTAGTTTTTGGTGGAGTCTATAGAATTTCCTATGTACACTATCATGTTGTCTGAAAACTATGGCAGTTTTCCTTCTTCCTTTCTAATTTGGATGCCTTTTACTTCTTTTTTCTCTTTTTTTTTTTTTGGTCTGACTGCTGTGGCTAGGACTTCCAGTAGTATGTTGAATACCAGTGGTGAAAGCAGGCATCCTTGTCTTATTCCTTATCTTAGTGGGAAAGCTTTAAGTTTGTACATTGAGTATTATGTTAGGTCTCTCATATACAGACTTTATTATGTTGAGGAACACTCCCTCTATTCCCACTTTGCTGAGTGTTTTTATCATAAATAGGTACTGTACCTCATCAATGCATTTTTCTCATCTATTGATATGATCATGTGAGTTTTGTCTTTCATTTTTTATGTGGTATATTATGTTTACTGATTTGTGAATATTGTATCATCCTTGCATTTCTGGGGTGAATCCCACTTAATCATGGTGTATGATCTTTTTAAGATCATACATGTACTGCTGGATGCAATTTGCCAATATTTTGTTGAGGATTTTAGAATCTATGTTCATCAGAGATGTTGACTTGAAGTTTTCTTTCCTTGTTGTGTCTTTATCTGGTTTTGGGATTAGAATGATGCTGCCTTCATAAAAAAGAGTTTGGGAGTCTTCCATTTTCTTGAATTTCTTGAAATAATCCGTGGGGCATAGGTGTTAGCTCTTTCTTAAATGTATTGTAAAATTCTCCTGTTTAACTGTCTTCTCCGGGGATTTTTTTCTGTCTGAGCTTTTTGATGGTTGTTTAAATTTTATCACCTGTTATCGGTCTGTTCAAGCATTTTGCTTTTTCTTCATTGAGTTTTGGAAGATTATATGTTTTTAGAATTTGTCCATTCACCTAGGTTTTCAATTTTCTTGACGTACAGTTTTCCATAGTAGTTTTCTTTTTTTTTAATATTAAATTTTATTTAGTTACTTTTCAAGTACATTTTTTTAAATCTATTTCTCCCATCCCACCCCCACCCCCCCGCGCGGTCTCCCCCCTCCCTCCCATTCCCCCCCCAGTCCTCATCTCTGTGTCTTTCATACTTGTTCCTCAAAATCCCTCCCCCTTTTTCCCCTTAAGTTCCCTTCCCTCTCCCCTCTGGTCGCTGCCCACTTGTTCTCTATTTCAGCGTCTCTGTTTTTATTCTGTTTGCTTATTTGTTTTATTCTTTAGCTTCCTGTCAAAGGTGAGATCATATGGTATTTGTCCTTCAATGTCTGGCCTATTTCACTCAGCATAATGCTTTCCAGTTCCATCCATGCTGTTGCAAAAGGTAGTAGCTCCTTCTTTCTCTCTGCTGCATAGAATTCCATGGTGTATATGTACCACAATTTTTGGATCCATTCATTTACTGATGGGCACCTAGGTTGCTTCCAACTCTTGGCTATTGTAAATTGTGCTGCTATGAACATTGTGGTGCATAGGTTCTTTGAAATTGATGTTTTAGGATTCTTGGGGTATAATCCTATCAGTGGAATTGCTGGGTCAAAAGGCAGGTCAATTTTTATTTTTCTGAGAAAATTCCATACTGTTTTCCATAATGGTTGTACCAGTCTGCAATCCCACCAACAGTGAACTAAGGACCCCTTTTCCCCACACCCTCTCCAACATTTGTTGTTTGTTGCTTTGTCTATTATAGCCATCTTGACTGGTGTAAGTGGTATCTCATTGTGGTTTTAATTTGCATCTCTCTGATAGCTAACGATATTGAGCATCTCTTCATCTGTCTCTGGATATTCTGTATGTCCTCCTTGTAGAAGTGTCTGTTCAAGTCCTTTTCCCATTTTTTAATTGGGTTCGATGTCTTCCTACAGTGGAGTCGTGTAAGTTCTTTGTATATTTTGAAGATTAAACCTTTGTCTGAGGTATCATTGGCAAATATGTTTTCCCATACAGTTGGTTGTCTTTTTAATTTAATACTGTTTTCTTTAGCCATGCAGAAGCTCTTTATTTTGATAAGATCCCATTTGTTTATTCTTTCCTTTATATTCCTTGCTCTAGGGGACATATCCGTAAAAATGTTGCTGCGTGGAATATCTGAGATTTTCTTGCCAATGTTCTCCTCTAGGACTTTAATGGTGTCACGACTTACATTTAAGTCTGTTATCCACCTTGAATTTATTTTGGTGTATGGTGTAAGTCTGTGCTCAAGTTTCATTTTTTTGCACGTAGCTGTCCAGTTCTCCCAACACCATTTGTTGAAGAGGCTATCTTTACTCCATTTTATGTTACTGCCCCCTTTGTCGAATATTAATTGACTGTAGAGGGTTGGGTTGATTTCTGGGCTCTCTGTTCTGTTCCATTGGTCTATGTGCCTGTTTTTATGCCAGTACCAGGCTGTTTTGATTACAGTGGCTTTGTAATACAGTTTGATATCAGGTATTGTGATCCCTCCTACTTTGTTCTTCTTTCTCAAAAGAGCAGCTGCTATTCGGGCTCGTTTATGATTCCATATAAATTTTTGAAGTGTTTGTTCTATGTCTGTGAAATACGCCATTGGTACTTTAATAGGTATTGCATTGAATCTGTATATTGCTTTGGGTAGTATGGACATTTTGATGATGTTAATTCTTCCAATCCATGAACACGGTATATGTTTCCATTTGTTTGTGTCTTCCTTGATTTCTTTCTTCAGTGCTGTGTAGTTTTCTGCATACAGGTCTTTTACCTCTTTGGTTAGGTTTATTCCCAGATATTTTATTTTTCTTTTTGCTATATCGAATGGGATTTTTTTCCCTCATTTCTGCTTCTGCTGATTCATTGTTTGTATACAAAAATGCCTTTGATTTCTGGATATTGACTTTTTATCCTGCTGTTTTGCCAAATTCATTAATTAGTTTGAGCAGTTTTGGGGTAGAGTCTATAGGATTTTCCATGTACACTATCATGTCATCTGCAAACAGTGACAATTTTGTTTCCTCCTTTCCTATTTGGATGCCTTTTATTTCCTTTTCCTGCCTGATTGCTGTGGCCAAAACTTCTAATACTATATTGAATAGAAGTGGTGAAAGTGGACATCCTTGTCTTGTTCCTGATCTTAGTGGAAAAGCTTTTAGTTTTTGTCCATTGAGTATGATATTGGCTGTAGGTCTCTCATAAATGGCCTTTATTATATTGAGGAATGTTCCCTCTATTCCCATTTTGCTGAGTGTTTTTATCATAAATGGGTGTTGTACCTTATCGAAAGCTTTTTCTGCGTCTATTGATATGATCATGTGGTTTTTGTCTTTGCTTTTGTTTATGTGATGAATTACATTTACTGTTTTGCAAATATTGAACCATCCTTGCATCCCTGGGATGAATCCCACTTGGTCATGGTGCATAATCTTTTGGATATATTGTTGGATGCGATTTGCTAATATTTTGTTGAGGATTTTAGCGTCTATGTTCATCAGCGATATTGGCCTGAAGTTTTCTTTCTTTGTTGTATCTCTATCTGGTTTTGGAATTAGGATGATGCTGGCTTCATAAAAAGAATTTGGGAGTTTTCCATCCTTTTGGATTTTTTGGAATAGTCTGTGAAGAATGGGGGTTAGCTCTTCCTTAAATGCTTTGTAGAATTCTCCTGTGAATCCATCTGGTCCAGGGCTTTTGTGTGATGGGAGTTTTTTGATTACTGCTTCAATTTCTTTTGCTGTTATTGGTCTATTCAGCTGTTCTACTTTTTCATTGAGTTTTGGGAGATTATATTTTTCTAGAAATGTGTCCATTTCCCCTAGGTTCTCAAATTTCTTGGCATACAGTTCTTCATAGTAATTTCTTACAATCCTCTCTATTTCTGTGGTATCAGTTGTAATCTCTCCTCTTTCATTTCTGATTTTGTTTATTTGTGTCCGTTCTCTTCTTTTCTTGACGAGCCTACTTAAAGGCTTGTCGATTTTGTTCATCTTTTTAAAAAACCAGCTCCTGGATTCATTGATCCTTAGAATTGTGCTTTTAGTCTCTATGTCATTTAATTCTGCCCTGATCTTGGTTATTTCCTTCCTTCTGCTTGCTCTGGGCTGTCTTTGTTGTTGTACCTTGAGTTCTTGTAGGCATAGGGTTAGGTTGTTTGTTTGTAATGTTTCCATTTCTTTCAGGTAGGCCTGTATTGGTATGAACTTCCCTCTCAGGACTGCCCTTGCTGTGTCCCGTAAGTTTTGGATTGTTGTGAGTTTATTTTCATTTGTTTCCAGGAACATTTTGATTTCCCCCCTAATCTCACTCTTGACCCATTTGTTGACCCATTTGTAGCATGCTATTCAATCTCCATGATTTTGAGTGTTTTCAGTTTTTTCCTTTGGGGTTGGTTTCCAGTTTCAGTCCTTGTGGTCAGAGAAAATGCTTAGTATGATTTCAATATTTTTGAATTTGTTGAGGCTTGTTTTGTGTCCTACCATGTGGTCTATCTTTTAAAATGTTCCATGTGCATTTGAAAAGAATGTGTATTTAGCTTCTTTGGGATGAAGGGCTCTCTTCTATATATATCAGTTAGGTCCATTTTCTCTAGGGCATTATTCAATGCCACAATATCTTTGTTGAAATTTTGTTTGGAAGATCTGTCCATTTTTGATAGTGGGGTGTTAAAATTCCCTACTATAATTGTGTTGCTGTCAATATCTTTCTTGAAGTCCCCTAAGATTTACTTTATATATTTGGGTCCTCCTAATTTGGTTGCATATATATTTACGATGTTTATTTCTTCTTGGTAAATTCTTTCATTGAGTATTATGATGTGACCTTCTGGGTCTCTCTTTATGACCCTTTTTTTGAAGTCTGTTTTGTCTGATATGGGTATTGCTACCCCTGCTTTTTTTTTCCTGCCTGTTTGCTTAAAAGATTTGTTTCCAGCCCTTCACTTTTAGTCTCTGTAGGTCTTTTGTCCTGAGGTGCGTCTCTTATAGGCAGCATATGGGTGGGTCATGCTTTCTTATCAATTCAGCTATTCTATGTCTTTTGATTGGAGCATTTAATTGATTTGTGTTTAAGGTTATTATTAATAGGTACTTATTCATTGCCATTTTTGTGCCTGTGTTCATCTCTGTATCTGTCTTTTCCTTCCTTTCTTTAAAGCAGTCCTTTTAGCATCTCTTGCAGAGCTGGTTTGGTGACAGCGTATTCTTTTAGACTTCTTTTGTCTTGGAAGCTCTTTATTTGGCCTTCTATCTTGATTGAGAGCCTTGCTGGGTAAAGTAGCCTTGGTTGCAGGACTCTGATTCTCATTACTTGGAATATTTCTTGCTATTCTCTTGTTGCTTGGGGCTTTCCATTGAGAAGTCAGCAGCTAACTTTATTGGGGCTCCCTTATAGGTTACCTTCTTTTTCTCCCTTGCTGCCTTTAAGATTCTCTGTTTATCTTGGAATTTTGCCATTTTAATGATGATTTGTCTTGAAATGGGCCTCTTTGGGTTCCTCTTGATTGGGACTCTGTGTGTTTCCTGGATTTGTATGACTTTCTCTCATCAAATTAGGAAAGTTTTACCTCATTACTTTTTAAAATATCTTTTCTATTCCTTGTTCTTCTTCTTCTCCTTCTGGTATCCCTATTATTTTAATATTATTATGTTTCATATTGTGTTGCATTTCTCTTAATCTCTCTTCATTCTTTCTGAGTTTCTTTTCCTTTTCTTGCTCTTTCTGGGTGTTTTTTCCTACTTTGTTCTCCAACTCACTGATCCATTCTTCTGCTTCATAGATCCTGCTTTTGAGTCCTTCCACTGTCTTCTTCAGTTCAGAAAATGTATTCTTTATTTCCTCTTGGCCCTTGCTGATAGTTTCTATTTCTTTTTTCATATTGATATAGTTTTCAGTGAGTTCATTATAGTTCCCCTGTAGATTTTGGTAGCTCCTTGTTAGCTCTTTGAATGTCCTGACAACCAGTGCTTTGAATTCAGTATCTGATAGGTGACTTGCCTCTATTTTATCTAACATTATTTCTGAGGCTTCCTCCTTTCCTTTCATTTGGGGATTGTTTCTTCTCTTTCCACTATTTGTGAGACTCCTCTTGTTAGCTTTAGCTTCTTACGTTGATTTGTTCTGGCTTTCCGGGTTTATAATGTGAACTTCTGTGGTATAATACCTGTGAGATTCAGTGATGTAGTCTCCTTGATCTCCCTAGCTCACTGGTCTTGCACTGTCCTTTGAGTTGGCTGTGTGTTTGTCTTTGGGTTTTGGTTGTTTTGGGGTGTTTCTTTTGTGGGTACTTCCCACCAGCTCCTTAACTGATGGTCTCTGTCCACCACCTCTTTTTATTTGTTGTGCTGGTAAGGGCAGGTTGTGTTGAACCTAGTTCTTCTGTGTGTACAAGGTTTTGAGAATTCTCTTCTGCTCTTGTTCAGTTGTTTTTACTGGGTAGTTTCTCCACTATTTAGTTGTATTTCTGGGTAGGTCTTGGATTGAGGTTTGTGTTCTTTCTACTTCTTCCTTCACCTTCTTTTGTTGTTATCTGTTGGTGGTTCCTTTGTTGTTGGGTTTCCTTTTCCAGTGGGTATGCTTAAGGTGAGAGTAAAGGATAGTAAATAGATGTAGTATGTGAGAGAATAGAGTTAACCACTACAGTAATAGAATTCAGAAAACTGTGAAGTGGGCTAAGATCCAGGAGGAGTGTTGTGAAGTATTTACAGTTGTATAGAACAGCTATTATTTACAACAATATTAGAGCAACAATCCTATGACAGACTCTGTGTGATCTGGATAACATGCATAGGGCATATAGAACTTTGAGTAGTGTATTAAAGGAACACAAGTGACATGAAGTATAGAAAATTAGCAATACACTGTGGAGAAGAGAACAGGGGAAACCTGTCAAATGGTACAATATAACCAGCCAAGGCAAAGAAGCCTATAAAGAAAGAGGAGAAATACAAAGATACTATTAAAATAAAAAAGATGTGAGAATAATGAAAAATAATAATATGAAGATGCAGCAACTTGTGGCTTCTATGCTATAGCAAAGTGAAATTTGTCTCTCTGTCTCTACTGTTGGGATGCCTCCCTCTTTGGGTCCAACTGTGGTCTTTTTGCAGTTCCAAGTTGTTTGTCCCTTAGTGGGTAAAGGGGAAAAAAGGCAGGAGAATTAAGGAACAAGTGATAAGTTTGGAAAGAAAGCAAGAAGGAATAAAACAAGAAAGCAGGAAAGGAGGGAAAAGGCATTGAAAGATAAAACAATAATAAAATTAAAAAATAAAAGATTACTTAAAAAAAAATCTCTTGTTGGTTTCAAACTGGCCAGACTGGTTTTTCTGGTCTTGCTGGGCTGCTGCAGGTTGAGGGATGATTGGTGTGGCCTTTCTGTGAACACTCTCCCAAGAGCTAACCTGGCGCCTCACCCCACCGCCCCACAAAGGGGATCTAGGTCCTCTTCAGAGCACTCTTTCCCTGGGGATCATCACTGCCATGGGCTGGGGTGTGGGCTAGCATGTCTGGCCAGGCTGCCTAGGTGGTACAGGTTCAGGCACGGACCCTTCCCAGTTCTGTGGAGTAATGCAAGGCCTTCTGCCCAACCTTGGGATCACTGCCAGGCTGGGTAGGGAGCAGGCCAAGCAGTGGTCGCAAGAGAATCCTTCAGTTTTCTTTCCAAGAAATTTCTCCTTAAGAAAGCCTGCAGCTCAGCACAGCCCAATCCTCCAGCCAGACCAGCGACTATTGGAGTCAGAGACTGACAATGAGCCTCTCAATTCTCCAAAGTTGGCAACTGCAGACTCCGCAGCTGATTACTGCCCTTTGTCCTTATTCCCGCTCTGAAACCTCAAGCAAACAGATCTCTATCAGTGTTCCCCAAACCTTGCTTGGCCCGGGAGAGAAGCAGCTGATAACTTGGCTCTCTACCAAGGATCCTGCAGCAGGCTGGTGGGCCCGGGGCTCCCAAAGAGTTCGAGGTAGACCCCCAGGCGCCAGGAGCCAGGCACCGGGCTCAGGCTGAGACTGCCACTGCTCCTGTCTCTACTCCAGTCCCTGAGACCCTACTGTCCTGCAGTAGGGTCTCCTTACCATCTGGTTTTTTAGTGTCCGCTACAATTTCTGGTCTCTTATTTTCATATGTACTGAGGAACTGTTGGCTGTTTGCTCTGCTCCTCCATAGATGGTCCAGGTTTTTCTCCCGTGTGTAGGGGGAGATGCAATCTGCTCTGTACTACTACGTCACTATCTTACCCTCTGAATTTGTTGAGGCTTGTTTTGTGTCCTACCAGGTGGTCTATCTGTGAAAATATTTCATGTGCATTTGAAAACAATGTTTATTTTGTTTCTTTGGAATGAAAGGCTCTGTATTAGTCAGTCCACTTCATCTACGGCATTGCTCAATGCCACAATATCTTTGGTGGTATTTTGTTTGGAAGACTGTTAATTTTTGACAGTGGGGTGTTAAAATCTTCTGCTATAACTGTGTTGCTGTCCATATCTTTCTTGAAGTCCTCCAAAAAAATTTTAAATATATATTACACTATTATGCTATATATTATGCTATTACACTAATATATATTATGCTATTACACTTGTCCCATTTCCCCCCTTCATTCCCCTTTATCCTGCACACCCTCTCCCACCCACATTTCCTTCCTTTAGTTCATCTTCATTTGTCTTAAGTTCTTTAGCTTTTACATTTCCCATACCATTCTTACCCTCCCCCTGTCTATTTTCTACCTACCATTTATGCTACTTATTCTCTGTACCTTTTCACCCTCTCTCCTCCTCCCACTTCCCTGTTGCTATCCCTCCATGTGATCTACATTTCTGTGGTTTCATTCCTGTTCTAGTTGTTTGCTTAGTTTGTATTTGTTTTACATATGGTTGTTAATAATTATGAGTTTGCTGACATTTTACTATACACATTTTTTATCTTCTTTTTTTTTAGATAAGTCCCTTTAACATTTCATAAAATAAAGGCTTGGTGATAATGAACTCTCTGAACTTGACCTTATCTGAGAAGCACTTTATCTGTCCTTCCATTCTAAATGATAGCTTTGCTGGATAGAGCAATTTTAGATGTAGGTGCTTGTCTTTCATGAATTGGAATGCCTCTTTCCAGCTCCTTCTTGCCTGCAAGGTCTCTTTTGAGAAATCTGCTGACAGTCTGATGGGAACTCCTTTGTAGGTAACTGTCTCCTTATCTCTTGCTGCTTCTAGAATTCCCTCCTTCATTTTAATCTTGGGTAATGTAATTATGATGTGCCTTGATGTGTTCCTCCTTGGATCCACCTCCTTTGGGACTCTCTGAGCTTCCTGAACTTTCTGGAAGTCCATTTCCTTTGCCAGATTTGGGAAGTTCCCCTTTATTATTTGCTCAGATAACTTTTCCACTTGTTGCTCTTCTTCTTCCCCTTCTGGTACCCCTATAATTTGGATGTTGGAATGTTTAAAGATATCCTGGAGGTTCCTAAGTCTCTCCTCATTTTTTTTTTGAATTCTTGTATCTTTATTCTTTTCTGGTTGGATTTTTCTTTCTTCCTTCTGGTCCACTCCCTTGATTTGAGTCCCAGTTTTCTTCCCATCACTATTGGTTTCCTGTTCATTTTCCTTCATTTCACTTAGCATAGCCTTCATTTTTTTCATCTAACCTGTGACCAAATTCAACCAATTCTGTGAGTATTCTGATCACTAGTATTTTGAACTGTGAATCTGACAGGTTGGCTATCCATTTGTCACTTAGTTGTACTTGTTCTGGAACTTTGATCTGTTCTTGTGTTTTTGGCCATTTTTTGGTCTGGTGGCACCTGTTACATATGAGGGGCAGAGCCTTAGGTGTTCACCAGGGTGGGTCAACCCTGTTGCTGGGTTGTGATTGCTTTATGTGGGGGCAGGGTCCAAAAGGGAGCAATGGCACTTTGTCTGCTCTTTTTTGGATCTTAGTTTCTACTGCCACTTTCCCCAAGCAAACTGGGCCTTTCTGGTGCTGATTCCCATGTGGGTGGGCTTGTGTGCATTCTAGGACC
The DNA here is from genome assembly GCF_021234435.1 of Artibeus jamaicensis. Lineage (NCBI taxonomy): Eukaryota > Metazoa > Chordata > Mammalia > Chiroptera > Phyllostomidae > Artibeus > Artibeus jamaicensis. Next base: position 9,148,533 of record NW_026521854.1, on the reverse strand, counting down.
CTGTGGGTCTCCAGTGAACACTCCTGTGAGGCTGGGAGTCTCTCCCTGTGCCTCAACCCCCATAGGTGTTTTCAATCAGTGTTTTGAGGCTTTATTTCCTGGCTCTGGGACCCTGGGTTGTGTGGTCTGTTTCACTCTTGAGTTATCTGCACGCAACTGTGGGACTGTTGACCAGTCAGCCAGCCATCTACTGTGCAGTGCCTTGCTTTACAATTGCTGTTTCACTGGTTCTGCTTGTTGCCACTCCATGCTCAGTGTCTGCCCTCTGCTTTCTTGTCCTTGTGTGCCTAGGGTGCCTTGTGCACCTGGTGTCACTGCTTCTTGTGCCATGACACCTCTCTGCTTGGCTGCCCAACTCCCCCCACCTACCAATTTGGATGAATGTGTCTGTTTCAGCTCCTTGGCTGTCCAACTTCTATACAGTATAATTTTCTGTCAGTTCTGGTTGTAATTTTGTTTCTAAATTTTGTTGTCCTTATTTTGGTTGTGTGAGGAGGCACAGTGTTTCTACCTATGCTTCCATCTTGGCCAGAAGTCCCAAGATTTTCTTTATCTATTTGGGTGCTTCTATATTGGGTGCATATATATTTAAAATGTTTATGTACTCTTGATGGATTTCTTCCTTGAGTATTATGAAGTGACCTTCTGGGTCTCTTTTTACGGCTCTTTTTTTGAACTCTATTTTGTCCAATATGAATATTGCTACCATGGCTTTTATTCCCTGTCCATATGCTTGGAATATTTGTTTCCAGCTTTTTTCTTTCAGTCTATGTAGGTCTTTTGTTCTGAGATGGGTCTCCTGTAGGCAGAATATGTGTGGGTCATGTTTTCTTATCCATTCTGCTATCTGTGTCTTTTGATTGGGATATTTGATCCATTTACATTTAAGGTTATTATTGATAGGTATTTAATCATTGCCGTTTTTTAATACCTGTGTTGCTCTCTCTTTTGCTGTTTTTCTTCTCTTTCTTAAAGCAACCCCTTTAGCATCCCTTGCAGAGCTGGTTTGGAGGAGGTATATTCTTTGAGATTTCTTTTGTCTGGGAAGCTCCTTATTTGGCCTTCCATTTTAATTGAGAGCCTTGTTAGATAAAGTAGTATTGGTTGCTATCTTGTAGTTTTCATTACTTGGAATATTTCTTGCCATTCCCTTCTAGCTTGAAGCGTTTCCACTGAGAAGTCAGTAGCTAACCTTATTGGGGTTCCCTTGTATGTTACTTCTTTTTTCTCCCTTGCTGCCTTTAAGATTCTCTCTTTATCTTGGAATTTTGCCATTTTAATGATGCTGTGTCTTGGAGTGGGCCTCTTTGGGTTCCTCTTGATTGGGACTCTGTGTGTTTCCTGGATTTCTGTGACTTTTTCTCTCATCAAATTAGGGAATTTTTTCATCATTACTTTTTCAAACAGGTTTTCTATCCCTTGCTCTTCTTCTTCTCCTTCTGGTATCCCTATCATATAAATATTATCATGGTTCATGCTGTCCTGCATTTTCCTTAAGCTCCCTTCATTCTTTCTGATTCTATTTTCCTTTTTTGCCCATTCTGGGTGCTTTTTTTTCCCTACTTTGTCCTCCAGCTTGCTGATCCAATCCTCTGCTCATCAAGCCTCATTTTGATTGCTTCTACTGTGTTCTTCAATTCAAAAAGTATATTCTTCATTTCTTCTTGACCCTTGTTAATAGTTTCTATTTCCTTTTTCATGTTGATATGGTTTGCAGTGAGTTCATTGTACTTTCCCTGTAGTTTTAAGTAATTCCTTGTGTGCTCATTGAGCTTCCTTATAACCACTGCTTTGAACTCAATACCTGATAGTTCAGTTTTCCTGTTTCATTTAGCATTCTTTCTGAGGCTTCCTCTTTTTCTTTCATTTGGGATTGTTTCTTTGTCTTTCCATTTTTTGTGAGACTCTTTTTGTTAGATTCTGCTTCTTAAATTGATCTGTTCTGGCTCCCTGCATTTATGGTGTGAACTTCTATGGTAGAATACCTGTGAAATTCAGTGCTGCACTCTCCTTGTTTTTCGGAGCTCACTGGTCTTGTACTATCATGTATGTTGGCTCTGTGTATGTTTTGGGGTTTGATTTTTGTTGGGCCTTTCTTTGGTGTGTCCTTCCTTCCAGCTGGTTAACTGAGTGTCACACTCTGACTTCTACCTCTTGTAATCTGTTGTGCAGGTATGGGCAAGTTGTGTTGCAGCTGGTTCTTCTGTATGTACAGGGTTTTGAGGATTCTCTCTTGCTCTTGTTCAGTTGTTTATTCTGAGTAATTTCTGCACCATTAGTTTGTATTTCCAGATAGGTCCTGGGTCGAGTTAGTGTGGCTTACACTCCCTCCTTCACCTTCCTCTGTTGTTGTCTGTTTGTGGTTTCTTTGTTGGTGGTTTTCCTCTTCCAGCAGGTATCCTAGTGTTCACAGCTTCCACCTACTCTTTTTTATGATCAGTTGGAGGGGAAGGCAAAATTGTTTAAGACAGCAGGAGTGTATTCTATAATATTTAAAGTATCAGCCCATAGAGGAGAGATAGGGGATCCTTTGGCTATGTATAGTGTTAACTGTGATAATTCACCTAACTAGCCACTTTTTAGAAAGGGTGGAAAGAAGATAAGACTCTTATTGTGGGGAGAGGATTGTGAGTTGAATCTAGGAAGCAGTGAGGTAAAGTGAGATGAAAGGGTGGAAAATAGGTGTAGTGTGTGAGAGAATAGAGTTACCCACAAAAATAATAAAATTTAGGAAACAGTGAAGTGGGCTAAGATCTAGGAGGCTGTGTAGTATTTACAATTGTATAGAACAGTAATTATTTACAATAATAATGCAGCAACAATCATATTACAGAATTTATGTGATTTGAATAGCAAGAATAGGAAGTATAGGACCTAGAATTGTTTGCTAAAGGAATGCAAGTGAAGCGAAAGACAGGAAATTAACAATACACTAGGAAAGAGAGAACAAGGGAAACCAGTCAAACAATGCGATTTAACCAGCCAAGTGAAGACTAAACAGAAAGAACAGAAATACAAAAATACCAATAAAATGAAAGATGTAGGAGTAATAAAACAATAATAAGCAAATATACAATAACTTGCAAGTTCTCAGGAGTAGCAAAGTGAAATTTGTCTCTCTGTCTCAGCTGTTGGGATGCCCCCTGTTTGGTTCCAACTCTGGTCTTTTCACAGTTCCAGATTTAATTGTCTCACTTGTGGGAATTTTTTTTAAAAAAGAAGGAAGAAAGAGATAAAAAAGGGGAAGACAGGAAAGAAGGAAGACAGGAAGAAGGAGTCAAAAAAAATTTACTTAAAAAAAGAAGCCTCCTGCTGGCTTCAAACTGGCCAAGTCAGTTCTGCTGGTTTTCCTGGCTGCTGCAGGCTGAGGGTGGATTGGTTTTGCTTTTCTCCCTTCCTGGGAGACACTTGGCCAGCCTCCAGCTCAGTTCTCCAGTTCACACTGGGCTCTCCCCGCCTTGCCCCTCTGCACCCACCCTAGGCCTTCAGACCACCAGTTTCATTGTCTCTGAGGTACACCAATTAGGGGCAATTCACATCCCCTCCTTCTTGCTCTTTGCTGTCCTAGATGCTAGGGACTCTCAGTGCCCCTTCAGGCCAGTTCAGCCTGAACTGGGAGAGGGGAGTCCACCCCCCCCATTGAGTGAAGTCCCTCTGGGGATTGCTGATTCCCTGAGTCCTGTACAGGGACATCTCCTCTACAGGGGCATCTCTGCCTTCCTCCCAGACAGCCAGTCAGCCCTACAGGGCAGGAGCACAACCATGGCTGCCACTACAGATGCAAGTGCACACCTCCTCTGCTGTTTTCCCAGTGGCACAAGGGTTGGGTGCACTGTACCTCTTTGTGGCATGGTCAGGTACACTCTCCTGAGCCTGCGGGTGTGGCCAGAGGAGCAGTCACTGTCCTGCAGGTGCAGGTTTGGGTGCACACACTTTCCCTGGGGCTATGAGTGTGAGCACACAGGACCTTCCCAGGTGTGTGCACTCCCCAAGGCTACGGGTATGGGCATGGGGCCTTCTGTGCCACTGCAGGAGCACCATGGAGCTGGGTGGGGAGGAGGTGGGAGCAGCTACGACAGGAGAATTCCACAAACAACTGCGGAGTGTCTCTTTTTTTCACTTTTTCTTTTTGAAAAATTTCTCTTTCTCAAGCCTGCCACTCCATATAAGGGCCTGGCCTCTCATGCAACCAACCTCTCATCTGGGGACTATCCAGCTCAGGGCCCACCCATCATTGCCCAACTCTCAATTCTCCCCAGCCGGTGTCCATAGTCTCAGTGGGTGCTCACATCCCCCCGAGTGTTTTCCACTTTATCCTTATTCCCCTTGCTGCAACTTCAAGCAACCAGGTCTTTCCTGCTGCTGCTCAAACCTTGTTTGGCAGGGGAGAGAGCCATTGACCTCGCTCTCTCCCAAGAATCCTGCAGTGGACCTGGCAGAGGCTGGACCTGGGGAGAAGGTTCCTGAGCTGGCCCCAGGGACCTTCTTGTACTTAAGCACTCTCCTTATTGTCTGATTTTTCAATGTCCTCCATAATTTTTGGTCTCCAATCTTTATATACACTGGAGTACTGTTGGCTGTTCACTCTGTTCCTCAGAAGATCCACTACGTGTTTCAACCATATGCAGGAGGAGGTAGACTCCGCTCACACCTGTCTCCCCGCCATCTTCAGGTCCCTCTTTTTCACGTCTTTTTATGCATTTGTCATATCATTGGAACATTTAATCCATTTCCATTCAAAGTAATTGTTGATAGATATGTAGTTATTGCCATTTAATTAATTGTTTTCAGTTTGTTTTGTATTTCTCTATTTCTCTATTTCTATATTTCTCACATCCAGAATCACCAAATGAATGCTTCAAAAAGTGAGAAACCAGATTGGTATTTCTCTCTCTGTCTCACCACCCCCTCCCCTTGTTCTCTTTCTTCATCTTCCTCTTTACATCTAGATCAATACATAAAATTTTTGAAAGAAATATTTTAATCAGGACTTTGGCTTTTGGCCTTTGTCCCTGAACAACATGAGCTTCAGAACCTGTTTGAGATTCTCCACAGATACCAGACCCTGGGCTTCCTCAGTTGCACAGCCACCAGCCTGGCCAGCCAGCAGCTGAAGCAGTATCTGTTCAGGATCTGGGGACCCATGTTCCCAGATCTCCATCCCCCACACCACCAGTGTGTGAGTCAGCTATGAATATGAAGGTCCTGGCTGCAGGGATGACCCGGGGTTTGGCAGGCATAGAGGGCATCCAGAGCCAGAAAGTAACTATGCAATGTGTGCATGACCACCTGCCCTTCTACCTGGAGACAAGCTTGGTGAGAAGCTTCTACCTGGTGAGAAGCTTGAAGACAGGGAGAGAAAAATTTGGAAATATCTGGAGAAGAAGAGATCCCAATACAGAGACTGGGGACATCATTCCAAGACCATTGAGGACCCGAGGGCTCAGGTCTTTGCAGCTTCTGTGGACAATGTGGACATCACTCTGCAGGCTGACAGTACCTGTCTTGCTGCTGAAGACTTCATAGTCAAGCACAAAATGGAGCAGACCCTGCGCCAGTCTGTGGAGAGGGACATCAATGGGCTCAGAAAGTTTAATGTGCCTCTTTTACTTATTTACTAGAATTTCCATTTATTTGAATTCAACTTCTCTAAAAATAGAAGTACTTCAGTTTTTCATGCTTTCTGCTCTAATATACAGACTTTTTCTCTTTTGTCCATCATCTCACTTTCACAAAGCTTTTCCCAATTTTCAGTAAAAAATATTTGGAAATTCCCATTTATTTCCTGGGGTCATATGGACTTCCTAAGAATAATTTCTTCTCAAATGGTACATAGGATCTCAAGAATTTTCTTTTGTGTTACTGAAAGAATATTCATGAGTTGTATTGCCCATATGAAATAAACACCACTTGTTAACTAAATTGGTTCATGTGATGTTTCCACAGAGAAATGCGAAATACAGTTTCCACTTTGGTCTGTCCTTCTAGTCTACTTTACTCCCTTAACTATTCTTCCTGATAACGTGGGTTTTCACATTCTGCAGATTGTTTTTTCCAGTTAAATAGATTTTTAAAGGATTTTCTTTTTTTATTGTGGTTCGAGTACAATTGTCTCCATTTGCCCCCCATCACTTTCTCCAACCCCACCTACACCCACCTCCAATTCTTCCCCCCTATGGCTTTGTCATGGGCCTTTATACATGTTCCTTGATGACCCTCCCCTATTTTTCCCGTTATGCTCCTCCCACCCTCCCCCTGTTTACTGTGACTTTGTTCTTTTTTTAAACATTATTTTATTGTTATTCAATTACAGTTGTCTGCATTTATCCCTCATCACTCCCTCCACACCCCAGCCATCTCCACCTCCCTCTCCTGCTTCCAACCTCCAACCATTGGTTTTGTCCATGTGTCCTTTATTTTCAGGTTCCTGAAAACCCTACCTCTCTTCCTCCCTACCCCCATTATCCCCTTGCATGTCCCCTCTGGTTACTGTCAGGTTTTTCTTAATTTCAATGTCTCTGGTTATATTTTACTTGCTTTTTTTTTTTATCAGTTAGTTCTTTACCTCAGTGTCTATTATATTGTGCTTGTGTGTTTGGTTTTTTTTCTTTTCATATTTTTTAAACATTAAAAAAAATTTATTTTAGTTTATAAACTAGTAGAGTTTCTATTCTTTTTTAACATTTAATTTTTTTCTTTTTTATTTAATCTTTTTTTAATAATTAATTTTATTTAGTTATTTTTCTTTTTTTAAGCAATTTTTTTTAATTTTATTTAGTTATTTTTCAAGTACAGTTTTTTGTCTATTTTTCCCATCCCAGCCTCCCCGCCCCTTGCTCCCCACCTCCCTCCCATTTCCACCCCCCTTAGTTCTCGTCCCTGTGTCCTTCCTATTTGTTCCTCCAAATCCCTCCCCCTTTTTCCCCTTAACTTCCCTTCCTTCTCCCCTCTGGTCACTATCCCCTTGTTCTCTATTTCAGTGTCTTTGTTTTTATTCTGCTTGCTTGTTTGTTTTGTTGTTTAGCTTCCTGTTAAAGGTGAGATTATATGGTATTTATCTTTCAACACCTGCCCTATTTCACTCAGCATAATGCTTTCCAGTTGCATCCATGTTGTTGCAAAGGGTAGTAGCTGCTTCTTTCTCTCTGCTGCATAGAATTCCATTGTGTATATGTACCACAATTTTAATATTCAACAAAGGGGGCAGTAACATAAAATGGAGTAAAGATAGCCTCTTCAACAAATGGTGTTGGAAGAACTGGACAGCTACGTGCAAAAAAATGAAACTTGAGTACAGACTTACACTATACACCAAAATAAATTCAAGGTGGATAAAAGACTTAAATATAAGCCATGACACCATTAAAGTTCTAGAGGAGAACATTGGCAAGAAAATCTCAGATATTCCACGCAGCAACATTTTTACTGATATGTCCCCTAGAGCAAGGAATATAAAGGAAAGAATAAACAAATGGGATCTCATCAAAATAAAAAGCTTCTGCGTGGCTAAAGAAAACAGTATTAAATTAAAAAGACAACCAACTGTATGGGAAAACATATTTGCCAATGATACCTCAGACAAAGGTTTAATCTCCAAAATGTACACAGAACTTACATGACTCCACTCTAAGAAGACATCTAACCCAATTAAAAAATGAGAAAAGGACTTGAACAGACACTTCTCCAAGGAGGACATACAGAGGATCCAGAGACACATGAAGAGATGCTCAATATCATTAGCTATCAGAGAGATGCAAATTAAAACTACAATGAGATACCACTTTACACCAGTCAGGATGGCTATCATAAACAAAGCAACAAACAACAAATGTTGGAGAGAGTGTGGGGAAAAGGGGACCTTAGTTCACTGTTGGTGGGATTGCAGACTGGTACAACCATTATGGAAAACAGTATGGAATTTTCTCAGAAAAATAAAAATTGACCTGCCTTTTGACCCAGCAATTCCACTGCTAGGATTATATCCTAAGAATCCTAAAACATCAATTTCAAAGAACCTATGCACCATAATGTTCATAGCAGCACAATTTACAATAGCCATGAGTTGGAAGCAACCTAGGTGCTCGTCAGTAAACGAATTGTGTGTTTGTTTTATTGGTTTGGTTCCACTTATAGGTGAGATCAAATGGTATTTGTCTTCCACCACCTGCTTATTTTTAACTTGATGCCTGCTTTTATTCTCTTATTCAGTTCAGTATCCTCAATGCCTACCATAGTTCCTGGCAAATGTTGATTATCAAATATGTATCTCCAGGCAGAGTCCACATGGAAAGGTAAATTTGTTGAACAGATTGACCTAATATGAGCTTCAGTCAAAATTAAAATTAAAGGAGGGAAAGCATTACTTATTTGATTACTCTGCAAAATATTTTTTCATGCTGTAATCTCCAGTCGTATAGAAAATGGGTACTATGTGCAACAGCCTGTTTTCATTGAGGTAAAGGGTGGTTAGTATATTTTAAATTTTATTACTCAATTATTTTCCTGTTTGTTCTTCAAAATTATAATTTTATGTACAAATATGATTACCCTATTGCTCTAAACAAAATATCTCCACTCTTCTAAAATTTGGCCTAATTATGAAATAGACAGCAAATGAACTACATCAATATCATTCATTCATATCTCCTCATGCGCTGGAATCTCTTCCAGCTCCATGACCAGAAGGTGATGCACTAGAGGGTTTGAATTGCTTCCCAGGCCTGTGATGCAGGGTCACCAGTTTTATGCTAAACATGCAAATCCTTCCAATCTATCCATGTTACCTGAAAGGAACCTAAATGGAGTCACTTGTGAATCCATTTATCCAAAAAAACTCCAATAATTGAATGATCACAACTGTCTCCAGATCTCAGAACAAACACCAAAAATTTCTTAATAACAGAACATTATTAATAATTGCCCTCAGTTTTGTTTACCTGGATTATTGTACCAATTAGCTAATGCTGTCTAAAAACTTGTCCTAAAAGCAATATTATTGTAACACCCTTTTTCTCAAATGGGTTTATGTAATGGAAGTTTTTCTGATCTCTGCCCTGAATTTCCTGGGTCTGCTTCAGCTGTGAGTCTCTGCACTGAGTGTCTATAGCTCATCCATGAAGTCATGTAAGGCTCACGTGCACCCTGTATTGAACCAATTTATGTCAGTTTGCTCTATTTATATATGTAAGCTAATCTTTTAGTTTACAAAAAATATGTGATTTGCCTTAAATTAATGCTACTTTTTAATATCCATTTAAGGCACATTGCTCTCTACCCAGTGACATTTCTCCCTCCCCCGTTAAAGTGTGACTCAGCTACCTGTGCTCTACATCTTACCTTGAGCCATGCATCATTAGATTTTTTTCTTGCTCGTATTTAAAGTGAAAAGTTTGCTAAATTAAAGGGGCCTTACAAAATTAAGAATATATATTGCATGTGTCCATGTTTACATAATTCAAAGATATGTATGTACAAAGGTTTTAAGTTCATTGTTACATAATTCTGAAAATATTAATCTCCCTAAGCCATTTACTTATTTCTGATGGTAATGTGGGATAATAATAAATCTAATGAATGTAGTGCATAAAACATAAAATGTTTGGAAATATTTTTTGAGTCCAGGACTCTCTTATGGGTTAGTAGGGTGTTTATGTATACATGTATGTGTATATGTGTGTATATATGTAATATTTATATGTATAAATATAATGATTTAATAAATATTCAATTGCATAAATGTACATAAATGGACTCAATAATCCCATCTTTGATGTTGAAAGGAAATTTCAGAGAAAACTGAAGAGGATAGGAAAGAAAATTATGACAGGTTGAATTAAAAGGAAGATTTAAAAATGCACAAACTTACACCAAATATTTTAAGCAGTATGGTTGTCTATAATTTACTTTATCCTCACCTCAGGGCATGTTTCCATTGATTTGAGAGAGGGGGCAGAGAGAGAGGGAGACTCAAATGAGAAAGACTGATCCATTGCCACCCACACATGCCCCAGTGGAAGATCAAACCCCCAAATCCATGCAAGTGCCCTTACCAGGAATCCAATCCACAACCTTTTGATACACAAAACAATGTTCCAACTAACTCAACCTCACGGCCAGGGAAGTTGTCTTGAATTATTTTCCTCTCTCAATGTCCAAACACTTAAAAGTCAGAACCACATTTTCTTTTATATTGTAGGGATCTCTGTACCTGCTAATGGGGCAGAAGCTCCAAATTGACTTTCGATTTCTTTCTTCTACTTATTGGGTGTTTCAACAGAAAATGTCCTTACCCAAGGGATGCAAGTAAGTGAATTGAGGTTCTGATGGTCACTTTCCCCTAAAAATGATTAAATAAGTGTCTGCATAACAGTGCTATTGCCGCTGTAACAATTTACCACACTAAGGGTTTAAAAGAAACAAGTTAATACACCTATAGATCTGGAGGGTCAGAAGCCTGATGAGTCAATGAGCTGAAAGCAAGATATCTGCAGAGCCAGGTTCCTTCTGGAGGCTTCAGGGAGGATCCCATTTCCTCTCCTACCCCAGTTTCTCCTGCCACTAGGCCCTACTCCATCTTCAAAGCCAGCCATGTAGCATCCTTCAGTTTCCCTCAGATTCCAACTACTCTTCCATCCTGTTCCAATGTTAGGACCATGGTGAATACATCAGTCCCACCTACGTAATCACAGCATTTTATCTTAAAATTAGCTGATTAGTTACACTATTCCATCTGCTACTTTAACTCTGTCTTGCATTGAACAGTAACATATTACAAGTTTATGAGAATTATGATGTAAGTATCTTTAAAAGCTCTTCTTTTGCTTACTGCAAATTTTTCTTCAACAATAATTTCCATAGTGTCACACAAGGGTCCTTATGCAAACAAATCAAATTAGATACTTTTCAGAAGCTTATCATATGTCACTCATGAATCTTATATAAAATAATTGAACAATGAATTTTTAACAGCTTCTGGAGTGAGTGAATATACACTATCCATTCAAAGTTACATGCCAATGATTTTTGGTTCTGAAGACCTAAAAGTCACTACACCTGACTCTAACTTAGACCCAGCCATACTACTCAAACTGTGGTCCAGAGACTAGCACCTGCAGCATCAACACCGCCTAGAACTCATTTGATTCTAAGAACCACTGGGCCCACCAGGACTTGATTTGAACAGTAATTTGGGGTGACTTATATGCATCTTGAAGTCGGAGAAGTGCTGGTCTAGGCTAGGCTTTGTCACCTTCTCATGTTAACAATAGGGTGGGATACTTACTTGTGAGGGATACTGTAGGTGGTTAATAGGCTCTTTCCACATGTTTCATAGGCAAAATCATAGGCCCAGAGTTTGAAAACTGAAAGCAACCTGGCAGATTTCAATCAAGGTCCACCCCTAACTTAGTTCATAACTTTGAGAAAATCCCTAAAGCCCTTCCAGCCCCATATCTGCAAAAGGAAATGCAGGTCATGATAGTAATACCTAAAAGAATGGACTTTTCAAAAATTATATCAGAAAAGTCTATAAGGGGACTTCCACCAAGATGGAGGCGTAGGTGGATCCACCTTGCTTCCATGCACAACCAAATCTAAGAACAACTATTTTGAACAATGATAAACACAACCAGACCACACAGAAAATCAACAATATGGAGTCCGAAAAAAAGGACGAAATGCTCAGCTAAACAGGTAAGCCAGCAGCGAAGCCAGTTGACCAAAAAGATCCCTGACCTGGTGGCACGCAAGCAGCCGAAGGCTCGGATCGCGGGCTAGCTACGGGCGCACACAGGGAAGAGGCGCGGCTGGCTGTCTGTGGTAGGTCGCGCATTTGCGTGCAGATAAACCAGTGAAGAGGTGAGCATTGAGACCCCACGGCGCGGGGCAGCAGGCTCGCACAATTCTGCTTGGATAAACAGGCTGGGGTGAGTGGTGGGATGGGACGCACTGGGCTAGTGGAGAGGACTGCTATTGCTCCCTCTCTGACCCCGCCCCCACACACAGCATCACAAACCAGCCACCTGGGTGGCCCCACCCTGGTAAACAACTAAGGCTTCGCCCCTCTTACTTACTTACCAGCGCGAACAGACCAAAAATGGCTCAAGAACAACTCAGAGCCCCAGAGCCGATAAATCTAAGCCATGAGGAAATAGCCAAACTTTCAGATGCACAGTTTAAAACACTGGTTATCAGGATCCTCACAGAACTGGTTGATTTTAGTCACAAATTAGAGGAACATATGAAAGCTAAACTAATTGAAATGAATGGTAATGCAAAGGATACCGATAGTAATGGAAAAGAGTCTGGGACTCAAATCAATGGAGTGGACCAGAAGAAAGCAAATATTGGTCAAACAGAAAAGAATGAAGAAACAAGAATTCAAAAAAATGAGGAGAGGCTTAGGAACCTCCAGGACATCTTTAAACGCTCCAACATCCGAATTATAGGGGTACCAGAAGGGGAAGAGTCACGAGTGGAAACCTTATTTGAACAAATAATAAAAGAGAACTTCCCCATTCTGGCAGAGGAATTAGACTTCCAGGAAATCCAGGAAGCTCAGAGAGTCCCAAAGAAGTTGGACCCAAGAAGAAACACACCAAGGCACATCATCATTACATTAGCCAAAATTAAAATGAAGGAGAGAATCCTAGAAGCAGCAAGAGATAAGGGGACAGTCACCTACAAAGGAGTTCCTATCAGACTGTCAGCTGATTTCTCAAAAGAGACCTTACAGGCAAGAAGGGGCTGGAAAGAGGTATTCCAAGTCATGAAATCCAAAGACCTACAACCAAGATTGCTCTATCCAGCAAAGTTTTCATTTAGAATGGAAGAGCAGATAAAGCGTTTCTCAGATAAGATCAAATTCAAGGAGTTCATCATCTCCAAGCCTTTATTATATGAAATGTTAAAGGGACTTATCTAAGAAAAAGAAGATAAAAAAGTTGAACAGTGAAAGGACAGCAAACTCACAATTATTAACAACCACACCTAAAACAAAAGCAAATTAAGAGGACAGCTGGATCAGGAGTGAATCATAGAAATGAAGATCACGTGGAGGATTAGCAACAGGGGAGTGGGAGAAGGAGAAGGGGGGAGAAGGTACAGAAAATAAGTAGCATAGACAGTAGATAGAAAATAGATAGGGGGAGGGTAAGAATAGTAGGGGAAATACAGAATCTAAAGAATTTGAGACACGTGTTCATGAACTAAAGGGGGAAATGGTGGGGGAGGGGCATGCAGGGTGGAGGGGGGAATAGAACAAATGTAATGGCATAATAAATAAAAAAGTTAACATTTAAAAAAATACATGTTGAAAGATCTCAAATAAATTGAGTTGAAATGACAAAAAAAAATAAAATAAAGTAAAAAATAAAAAGTAAGAAAATAATGCATTTCCTGAATGTGTAACAATGAAGCAAAAAATTAAAATGTACATAGACAATTAGAAAAAAATAAAAATAAATAAAATAAAATAAAAAAGAAAAGTCTATAAGGTACTAAGTTCAGATTATATAGCATAAAATAATCAAAGGGTACCTCTCAAAATTAGCACATAATTTATAATGAAACATTAAATGACAGCTCATAACTTGTGATATTAATTAGAAATTTCTATTTATTTTGAGAAACACACCAGGAAGTCAGGCAGTGTGGTAGCCAGTATTGTATATCAAAGGAACACAGTTCTCCCCTCATTGAAGAGGGGATAGCAATGCTCTGGAGACATCAGAGCAGTGTTGCTATCACAAATAAGTTCTTGGGTATCAAAAGTTCTGATGGGTTTCATAGTCTTAGACTTTGGAGAAAATGTTCACTCAGTGTTGGAAAAAAGTACTAGGAGGTGAGACCTCTGGGAAGCAGATGAGACCCAAGACAAGGAGTCATAAAATCTAAATCCACCTGGCTTCTAACATGGTCTTTTGAGATCTGAGAATCATTAGGAAAAATTCTCTTCCTGTTAGTTAGAGGCCCGAGGGGAAATCACGTACTTAGATGTAGGAATAACACAAGGGAAATGTGTCCGATGTGCCCATATACAGAGAGTTGTGAATATCTACCCATGCAGTACCTGAGCTTGTACATAGATGGTAGACAGGACATGGTTGTTGCTGTTGATTCCTAAGTTTTGCTCGAGAACTGATGCTTCACTCCTTCCTACTGTCTTGTGTGGGACAAAACTTCAGTCTCCATCATCAGCCCTACAGGGAACAATTCTCACTTACACATGGAAACCTTCCTTTCAGAAAACCCATCCAGGGGAGTCTGAGAGCCTGGTAGGTACATCAGGAAAGGGTCAGAGAGAATGGGACCTGAGAACTTTTACTGAGTCACTAGGACCCTAATCATACCAGTCCTGAGACCAGATATCTCTGTATTCTTGGTTAAGGAACTAATTTATACTTAGTTTACTTAATATGTTAACAAAGATGTGTCTGTTTGAATCTGCTCTCCAGGGCCAAGTAATGGGCCTGGGAGTCCAGTTGGAAGATGCTGTGCAATGAATGAGATGCATGAAATGGCTACAGGAAAATGAAAACACTTGTGAGTGATTTTCCTGATTGGGGAGAAAGAAATGGAACATTGGGTGTGGAGAACAGTGCAGTGAGTTGAGAGCATTTGTACTAAAATCCCAAGACAGGATGTGTTTCAGCATGTTTTGTATTCATTGAAAGATCCAGCCAGTAGAAGTAGACAGCATCTTGCAGTAGCAGTTAAGGAGACAGACATTGCAGTATCTTCTCTCATGCTTCATATTCACATGAGAAAATATTTAATAAGTCTAAATGGAATCCTAAATAGTTCTACTTCATTGCTGGTGAGGCTCATATATTTTAGGATTTTGTGTCCTTTTATGTCTCTATTCAAACTGTAGAAATTCCTATCCCACACTCAGCCTTTTTATGCAGTGCACATTTTTATATACACTGAATGAGAGATTCTGTCATGCTCTTGGTAATATAAATTGAGGGCTCACTCTATTCTAGCCAAAGTAGAATGCTGAGAGACAATAGTTTTGAAAATTCAGAAATTAAAAAATTAAGGCCACACATTGTATCTTAAATCTTAATGATACCAAGGCATCCTAGTTCACGT
This sequence comes from Artibeus jamaicensis, assembly GCF_021234435.1. NCBI lineage: Eukaryota > Metazoa > Chordata > Mammalia > Chiroptera > Phyllostomidae > Artibeus > Artibeus jamaicensis. The sequence continues at coordinate 9,133,440 of NW_026521854.1, read as the reverse complement.
TTATATTTATGCCATGATGACTTCACTGTCCTGCTAATGAGGTGGAAATCTCCAAATATCTTTAAATTTCTGTTCTAATCCCTGTTGATTTTTAAAGTAAAATATACTTTCCCAAGGAAGCTAATCAATGCAGACATTTAAGCTCAGTCCCTCCATCACATGTCACTGACTTTATTAGACTGTTGAGACTGCTGGGAAACACTCCCACACCAGTTGTTCTCAGTGACCACAGTTATGGTCATACAGTTCTAGGTGTCAGAGCTTGCCACAAGTCTCACTGGCTAATCTTAAGGTGTCTGAGGGGCTAGTTTTATCTTAGAGGCTCAGGAGAGAGCCTCCCTTCTTAATTCCAGTTTGTGTTCTGACCACCTGCATTCCTTGGCACAGGGCCCTCCCTCCTTCGTCAAAGCCAGCAGTGGCACATTTTCTCCTGGTCTCCCTCTCGGCATCTAGGGGAGCACTGTGCTGACCTTCTCCTCCTGGATGATCCTACTCATCTTCTACCTTCAAGTCAGCCAATTAGCAGCCCTGTTGTTTCTTCTGCTACCCTCATCCTTCAGCTAATATAAAAAACATCATATTCAAACATACTGTGGATTAGGACATGAATATCCTACAGAAGTTACAATTCTGCCTGCTACAAATTCTTTTTCAGAATACTATGATTATGTGTCACTCAAGGGTCCTTATATAAAAGATACACAGATTTAATGATAGCCTCTGGAATGAGTGAATACACTCTTTTGACAAAACTCTACACAAAGATGATGTTTGAATCACAGGAACTGAAACAACTTGTAATTGAGTCTAACACAGAAGCACAGCCTTTCCTCCCAGAGAGTGGTCCACAGACAGGAACTGCAGAATCAACACCACCTGGGTGCTTGTCAGATACACAGCTTCTCTGAGTCTGAAAGACCTGCTGAGTCAGATTCTGAATTTGAGTTAGAATTCTGGGTACACTATATGCATTTGAAACTGAAGCAATGCTGATCTAAACTAGATTTTGTTACCTTTTATAATTTACATTTGGGGATGGATTATAAATACAGGGGTATTTATTTGTGTGAACATGAATTGTAGAGGTTTAGTGGTATCCCTTCAGGCATTGCTAAGTGTAAAGACATTTCCAGTTGAGACCCACTGACTGGAAGAAACCAGAAAAAATCATAACCAAGGCCCAATATATATTCTGATATTGCCTCTGAGAAAATTTCTAAACACCTTCAGCTTCTCCCTAAGGCCTTGGTACCAGCCATCCTTCCCCATTACCAGATACACACTTGCTCATACAACCTTGATCTCCCTCCCTTTCTCTCTTGAGTTGAGCGTGCAAATGTCACTTGTTGGCAGGTGTTTCCTAAAAAACCATGAGAAATAGAACAGCCTGGATACTTTCCCTTTAGACCTGCTTCATAGAATTTGTCACCATGTGTAATGTCATATTTATTCCTATTTTTTGCTTCTATATTCTTTTTCCAATACTGGCTTGTAGGGACTCGTGTTCTTCAGTGCCATCTACTCATAGCTTAGACAGTGCAGAACACACAATCAGCACTCCATTTGTATTCCGGAAAAATTTGAATAATTTCTCTTTAATACTGTAATTAGACTAACACCTTAGGGAAGAAAAGAGATTGGGACAAAAATTAATGCTCTAGTGAACACAGAAAAATCATAGCAGAGAAGAGATCTATTCCAAAATACTGAAATTAATATTTTAACTACAACATATAAATGGTAGGATTAAAGCTATTTAATACTGCTTTGTGTGAAAATTGCTTTTGTTCTTTTTCTCTTTTTTTGAAAGTCACCTCTACCTCATGGATTCAGGGAACCTTACAAGAGAGTTGGAATTTCTCCTCCTGGGACTATCAGAGGCACCAGAACTGCAGCCCCTCCTATTTGGGCTGTTCCTCTCCATGTACCTGATCACTGTGTTGGGAAACCTGCTCATCATCCTGGTGTTCAGCTCAGACTCCCACCTTCACTCCCCTATGTACTTCTTCCTCTCCAACCTGTCTTTGGTAGACATCTGTTTCACCTCTACCATCGTCCCAAAGGTGCTACTGAATATCCAGACACAGAGCAAAGCCATCACCTATTCAGGATGCATCACTCAGATGGGTTTTTCCTTACTCTTTGCAGTATTGGATGATATCCTCCTGACTGTGATGGCCTATGATAGATTTGTGGCCATCTGCCACCCCCTGCACTACATGGTCATTATGAACCCTCGGCTCTGTGGACTACTGGTTCTGGTGTCCTGGGTCATAAGTGCTCTGCATTCTCTGTTACAATGTTTGATGATGTTGCGGCTGTCCTTCTATCCAGAATTGGAAATCCCCCACTTTTTCTGTGAACTCAATCAGGTGACCCAACTCGCCTGTTCTGACACATTTCTTAATAATGTTGTGATTTATTTTGTAACTATGCTACTAGGTGGTGGTCCTCTGGCTGGGATCCTCTACTCTTACTCTAAGATTGTGTCCTCTATACGGGCAATTCCATCAACTCAGGGGAAGTATAAAGCATTTTCCACCTGTGCATCTCACCTCTCAGTTGTCTTCTTATTTTATGGTACAATCCTAGGAGTGTATCTCACCTCTGCTGGTACCCACAGCTCACACTCCAGTGCAACAGCCTCAGTGATGTACACTGTGGTCACACCCATGCTGAACCCCTTCATCTACAGTCTCAGGAACAAGGACATAAAGAGAGCTCTCAAAAGATTCTTTGTGGTGGCAAGTACACAAGGGACAAAAACTTGAGGGTGAAAAAGTATCCTTCCCTTTTTTGCCCTAAGATTCAAAAACAGAAATTGTGATAATTTAATCAGATTTGGGTTTTGAACTTGCTAATTTTTTATGTCCTGGAATTACCTTTCTTTCAATCTCTCTATACAGTTTAAACCACCATTTTATTAAGCTTTCTACTTTGCCTATTATATATGCAGTTTTTCCCTTTGTCCACTTTTCAAAAGCAAAAAGTTTTTTCCAACCTTGATCAGATATTCTCGGAACTGTTTCTTTTTTTGTTTGTTTGTTTGTTTGTTTGTTTTATTACAGTACTTTTATTTCTCTTTTTTTAAATTTTATTTAGTTATTTTTCAAGTACAGTTTTTTGTCTATTTTTCCCATCCCAGCCTCCCCCGCCCCTTGCTCCCCACCTCCCTCCCATTTCCACCCCCCTTAGTTCTCGTCCCTGTGTCCTTCCTATTTGTTCCTCCAAATCCCTCCCCCTTTTTCCCCTTAACTTCCCTTCCTTCTCCCCTCTGGTCACTATCCCCTTGTTCTCTATTTCAGTGTCTTTGTTTTTTGTGTTTTTTTTTTCTGCTTGCTTGTTTGTTTTGTTGTTTAGCTTCCTGTTAAAGGTGAGATCATATGGTATTTGTCTTTCAGCACCTGGCCTATTTCACTCAGCACAATGCTTTCCAGTTCGGAACTGTTTCTTTACTTCTGAGGCAACATGGGTATCTTTAGAATAACTTCTTCTCAAATGACATGCAGGGCCAGCAGAAGTAAGGACTGCTTGAATGTGCTTGGTACATTACATGAATGCCTCACACGAGATGGACAGCAATTTCAACATTTAACCTAAAATGTCATATGATGTGTTTCACTGTGATACTCATGTTACAGAATTACATGCTTATGGCTTTGTAATAAAAAAGGAGCTTTATTAGTGCCAGACCCTATATATTATTGTAAGTAATTTCTTCTTGTTTTCTAGATAGAGTAGTAAAGTGTTTTTCTAAAAGGGAATTCTATAACATGTAGATTCTTATATAAAATTTACAAAAATTTTATATATATTCCTGTATGTAATACCAAATGAATTTTGATCCCTGGATATATCCATGGATATATCTGTTGTCTAACTTAGTCACTTTGATCTTATTCAAATTGATTCTAATTAAAATAAAAATGCATATCTTTCAAGTTCAAAAACACAATAAATAAATTAAATTAAAAATGAAAAGTGAACTCCTTCCCTTGGGACATAATGAGTGCTTGTGCAGCAGCTGTGCCATGCATGCATCAGGCACTGTAATTACAAAAAAGATCAGGAAACAGACAAGGCAGTCCACTTTTACCACTCCTATTCAACATAGTACTGGGAGTCCTAGCCACAGTGATCAGACAAGAAAGGGAAATAAAAGGCATACAAACTGGACAAAAGGAATCAAAACTGTCATTGTTTGAAGAATTCATGCTAGTGTACATAGAAAACCCTATAGACTCCGCCAAAAAACTACTTGACCTAATAAGTGAATTTGGCAAAACAACAGTAAACATACTAAATATTCAGAAATCAAAGGCATTTTTGTACACCAAAAATAAAATATCAGAAACAGATATCAGGAAAAATATCCCCTTTGCTATAGCAACAAGAAAAATAAAGTACCTAGGAATAAACCTTCCCAAGAAGATAAAAAGACCTGTACTCAGAAAACTACACAACACTGAAGAAAGAAATTAAGGAAGACGCAAACAAATGGAAGCATGTACCATGTTTATGGATTGGAAGAATTAACATTATCAAAATGTCCATAGTACCCAAAGTAATTTATAGATTCACTGCAATCCCTATTAAAGTACCAATGACATATTTCACAGATATAGAACAAACATTTCAGAAATTTATGTGGAACCATAAATGACCCCAAATAGCTGCAGCAATTTCAATAACAAAGTAGGAGGGATCACAATACCTAATATCAAACTGTATTACAAGGCACTGTTATAGGAGACCATTCTGTGTGGCAGTGGGAAATGTAGCTCAGCTCCCACTTGGAAAAGCCAGTGGGGAGTGAGTTCTGGCACACAGGACCCATGCCCACAGATAGGTTCTCCCATGGGGAATCAGACCTACATTATACCTAGGCTGCTATGAGACTTGCTCTTGCTAAAACTCCCTCATCCTGAATTGAGGCAGGAAAGGTTTATTGCGTAACTCTAAAGTAAATTACTGAAATCTGTTCTAAACATCCCAAGTATGGAGTGTAACCAGTTCAATCACTTTTCCCCTTGATCTGAAATATCCTTCTCTTTGAAGGAATTAGCAACATTCTTTCCTTTGTTATCTGTAAAAGGTAATCACCTACAGTGAACCTGTGCATAGCAAATGAGGACCATCCTTGGTGTAATGTACCCAGAAAAGCAATAAAAGCCTGTCCAGGCAGGGGTCAGGGCTCTCTCTCTCACTCAGAGAGTGGCAATGCCCCCCTTTTCCTCCACGGGACTTCTGTAGTCTGTGTGAATTTGTTCATCACAGCCACAACACACAGACTTGGCGGGATGGAGTCTGCATCACACTGTAATCAAAAGAGCCTAACAATGGCATAGGAACAGATACCTAAACCAACAGAACAGAATAGAGCACAGAAATAAACCCAATTCTCGATGGTCAATTAATATTTGACAAAGGGGGCAGAAACATAAAATGGAATGAAAATAGCCCATTCAACAAATAGTGTTGGGAGATCTAGACAGCTACAAACAAAAAAATAAAAAAATAAAACTTGGTCACCTACTTACACCATACACAAAAATAAACCCAAGGTGGATGAAAGACTTAAATATAAGTAGTGAGAACATTAAAGTCCTAAGGAAAACATAGGCAGGAAAATCTCAGATATTCCACATGGCAATATTTTTGCCAATATGTCCCCTAGAGCAAGGTACATAAAGGAAAGAGTAAACAAATGTGATCTCCTTAAAATAAAAGGCTTCTGGGATGCTGGGAAGATGGCAATGGAATAAGACGGAGCTGATGCTAGCTCCTGTACTCATGGGTGAAAATCCTGGCAGATCTATAGAGAAACAACACAATAAACCATCGGTTACCCAGCATTTATGAAATTAAAAGACCAGAGATTGTGACCGATGCTGAAACACCAGACCGCAGCAGAGTCAGCTACTGGAGCTGGGACACACGCGGCCCCTGTGCTGTGGCCAGAGCAACAAGCCTGGAAGCCGGGAGCCGGACACTCCAAGCCCCTGTGATGGTCCTGGGTGACAGAGGAGTCAGGAACCGGAGATGGGACATTCTCGGCCCTGTGCCGATGCCATAGCTACTGGCCTGGGGAACAGAAGAGTCAGTTGCAGGAGCCGGGACACCGGAGGCCGCTGTGACGCCCCCATAGAGATGGGCCTGGGCCCCGAGGAGCCAGTTATGGGAGCCGGGACGTTCCCAGCCCCAGTGCCGCTGCCATAGCGACTGGACTGGACAACGGGGAGTCAGATAGGGAAGCCGGGACACTCCAAACCCCTGTGACGGCCCTGGGTGGTGGAGGAGCCGGCTAAAGGAGCCAGGACATTCCCAGCCCCTGTGCCACTGCCGTAGTAATGGGCCTGGGCACTTGAGGAGGCGGCTTCTAGAGTCAGGACATTCAGCAGTGGTAGGCAACCAACGCAAGGACCAGCGCGAGGACCAGTGTGAGAGTAGGTGGAGATGGAGAACATCAAGAAACTTCAAGGAGTATGCACCACTGAACTTCACAAGGATCATAACACAGAAGTTCACAACATAAACCCAGGGTTTCAGAACAGATCAATTTTAGAAGCAGAGACTAACAAGAAGAGTCTCAAACAATGGGAAGACAAAGAAACAATCCCCAAATGAAACAAAGCAGAAACTTCACAAAGAATGTCAGATGAGATAGAGGCTGATCAACTATCAGATAGTGAATTCAAAGCACTGGTTATTACGAAATTCAAAGAGCTCACAGTGAACTACCAGAAACTACAGGGAAACTACAATGATCTCTCTGCAAACTACAGCAACATCAAAAAGGAAATGGAAACTACCAGCAAGGGACAAGAGGAAATGAAGAATACAATTTCCAAATTGAAGAACACAGTAGAAAGTTTCAAAAGTAGGATAGACGAAGCACAGGATAGGATTAGTGAGTTGGAGGACAAGGTAGAAAGCGTCTCACAGAAAGAACAAGAAAATGAAAAGAGGCTCAGAAAGAATGAAGAGGGATTAAGAGAAATGCAACAGAATATGAAATGTAATAATATCCGAATAATAGGAATACCAGAAGGAGAAGAAGAAGAACAAGGGATAGAAAATGTATTTGAATGAGTAAGGAGAGAAAATTTCCCTAATTTGATAAGAGAAAAAGTCTCACAAATCCAGGAATCTCAGAGAGTCCCAATCAAGAGGAACCCAAGGAGGCCCACTTCAAGACACATCATCATCAAAATGGCAAAATTCCAAGACAAAGAGAGAATCTTAAGGGCAGCAAGGGAGAAAAAAGAAGTAACATACAAGGGAGCCCCAATAAGGTTAGCTACTGACTTCTCAATGGAAACACTTCAAGCAAGATGAGAATGGCAAGAAATATTCCAAGTAATGAGAACCAGAGGCCTACAACCAAGGCTACTTTACCCAGCAAGGCTCTCAATCAAGAGAGAAGGCCAAATAAAGAGCTTCCAAGACAAAAGAAGTCTAAAAACAATTGCCTCTACCAAACCAGCTCTACAAGAAATACTAAAAGGACTGCTTTAAGGGAAGGAAGGATAAGAGGGAGGCAGAGAGGAACACAGGTACAAAAATGGCAATGAATAAGTACCTATCAATAATAACATTAAACATAAATGGATTAAATGCTCCAATCAAAAGTCACAGAATAGCTGAATGGATAAGAAAGCATGACCCACACATATGCTGCCTACAAGAGACCCACCTCAGGATAAAAGACCATCACAGACTAAAAGTGAAAGGCTGGAAACAAGTTTTCCAAGCAAACGGACATGAAAAAAAAGCTGGGGGTAGCAATTCTCATATCAGACAAAATAGACTTCAAAAAAAGGGCCATAAAGAGAGACCCAGAAGGTCACTTCAGAATACTCAAGGGAAGAATCCACCAAGAAGACATTAACATTGTAAACATATATGCACCAAACATAGGGACACCCTAATCTATCAAGAAAATCTTAGAGGACTTCAAGAAAGATATCGACAGCAACACAATTATAGTAGAGGATTTTAACACCCCACTATCTAAAATGGACATATCTTCCAAACAAATTATCAACAAAGATATTGTGGCATTAAACAACACCCTAGATGAAATGGAGTTCACTGATATGTATAGAGCCCTTCATCCCAAAGAAGCTAAATACACATTCTTTTCAAATGCACATGGAACATTTTCAAAGATAGACCACATGATAGGACACAAAATGAGCCTCAAAAAATTCAAGAAAATTTAAATCATACCAAGCAACTTCTCTGACCACAAGGGACTGAAATTAGAAACCGACCCCAAAGAAAAAAACCCAAAACACCCAAAAACATGGAGACTGAATGGTATGCTATTAAACAACGAATGGGTCAAGAATGAAATTAGGGAAGAAATCAAAACATTTCTGGAAACAAATGAAAATGATCTCACAACAACCCAAAACTTATGGGACACAGCAAAGGCAGTCCTGAGAGGGAAGTTTATAGCAATACAGGCCTACCTAAAGAATATAGAAACATTTCAAACAAACAACCTTACTCTATGCCTGCAAGAACTCGAGGAACAACAACAAAGACAGCCCAGAGCAAGCAGAACGAAGGAAATAACCAAGATTAGAGCAGAATTAAATGACATAGAAACTAAAAGCACAATTCTAAGGATCAACGAATCCAGGAGTTGGTTCTTTGAGAAGATAAACAAAATAGACAAGCCTTTAAGTAGGCTCATCAAGAAAAGAAAAGAGAGGACACAAATAAACACAATCAGAAACGAAAGAGGAGAGATTACAACTGATACCACAGAAATAGAAGGGATTGTAAGAAATTACTATGAAGAACTGTATGCCAAGAAATTTGAAAACCTAGGGGAAATGGACACATTTCTAGAAAAATACAATCTTCCAAAACTCAGTGAAAAAGAAGCAGAAAATCTAAATACACCAATAACAGCTAAAGAAATTGAAGGAGTAATCAAAAAAACTCCCATCACACAAAAGCCCTGGACCAGATGGTTTCACAGGAGAATTCTACAAAGCATTTAAGGAAGAGCTAACCCCTATTCTACACAGACTATTCCACAAAATCCAGAAGGATGGAAAACTCCCAAATTCTTTTTATGAAGCCAGCATCATCTTAATTCCAAAACCAGATAGAGACACAACAAAGAAAGAAAACTTCAGGCCAATATCGCTGATGAACATAGATGCTAAAATCCTCAACAAAATATTGGCAAACTGCATCTAACAATATATCAAAAAGATTATACACCATGACCAAGTGGGATTCATCCCAGGGATGCAAGGATGGTTCAATATTTGCAAATCAGTGAATGTAATACATCACATAAACAAAAGCAAAGACAAAAATCATATCATCATATCAATAGATGTGGAAAAAGCTTTCAATAAGGTACAAAACCCATTTATGATAAAAACACTCAGCAAAGTGGGAATACAGGGAGCACTTCTCAAAATAATAAAGGATTTTGGTGATGGAAGTGGGAATACAGGGAGCATTTCTCAAAATAATAAAGGCCACCTATGAGAGACCTACAGCCAATATCATACTCAATGGGAAAAAACTAAAAGCTTTTCCACTAAGATCAGGAACAAGACAAGGATGTCCACTTTCACCACTTCTATTCAATATAGTTTTGGAAGTTTTAGCCACAGCGATCAGGCAAGAAAAGGAAATAAAAGGCATCCAAATAGGAAAGGAGGAAGCAAAACAGTCATTGCAGATGACATAATAGTGTACATGGAAATTCCTATAGACTCTACCAAGAAACTGCTCAAACTAATTAATGAATTTGGCAAAACAGCTGGTTACAAAGTCAATATCCAGAAATCAAAGGCATTTTTGTATACCAACGGTGAATGAGCAGAATAAGGAATCAAGGAAAAAATCCCATTCGATATAGCAAAAAGAAAAATAAAATATCTGGGAATAAACCTAACTAAGGAGGTAAAAAACTTGTATGCACAAAACTACACAGCCCTGAATAAAGAAATCAAGGAAGACACAAACAAATGGAAACATATACCTTGTTCATGGATTGGAAGAACTAACATCATCAAAATGTCCATACTACCCAAAGCAATATACAGATTCAATGCAATACCTACTAAAGTACCAATGGCATATTTCACAGACATAAAACAAACACTTTGAAAATTTATATGGAACCATAATCGACCCCGAATAGCAGCTGCTCTTTTGAGAAAGAAGAATAAAGTAGGAGGGATCACAATACCTGATATCAAACTGTATTACAAGGCCACTGTAATCAAAACAGCCTGGTACTGACATAAAAACAGGCACATAGACCAATGGAACAGAACAGAGAGCCCAGAAATCAACCCAACTCTCTACAGTCAATTAATATTTGACAAAGGGGGCAGTAACATAAAATGGAGTAAAGATAGCCTCTTCAACAAATGGTGTTGGGAGAACTGGACAGCTACATGCAAAAAAATGAAACTTGAGTACAGACTTACACCATACACCAAAATAAATTCAAGGTGGATAAAAGACTTAAATGTAAGCCGTGACACCATTAAAGTCCTAGAGGAGAACATTGGCAGGAAAATCTCAGATATTTCACGCAGCAACATTTTTACTGCTGCGTCCCCTAGAGCAAGGGACATAAAGGAAAGAATAAACAGATGGGATCTCATCAAAATAAAAAGCTTCTGCGTGCCTAAAGAAAACAGTATTAAATTAACAAGACAACCAACTGTATGGGAAAACATATTTGCCAATGATACCTCAGACAAAGGTTTAATCTCCAAAATATACAAAGAACTTACACGACTCTACTCTAAGAAGACATCTAACCCAATTAAAAAATTAGCAAAGGACTTGAACAGACACTTCTCCAAGGAGGACATACAGAAGATCCAGAGACACATGAAGAGATGCTCAATATCATTAGCTATCAGAGAGATGCAAATTAAAACCACAATGAGATACCACTTTACACCAGTCAGGATGGCCATCATAAACAAAGCAACAAACAACAAATGTTGGAGAGGGTGTGGGGAAAAGGGGTCCTTAGTCCACTGTTGGTGGGATTGCAGACTGGTACAACCATTGTGGAAAACAGTATGGAATTTTCTCAGAAAAATAAAAATTGACTTGCCTTTTGACCCAGCAATTCCACTGCTGGGATTATATCCTAAAAATCCTAAAACATCAGTTTCAAAGAACCTATGCACCACAATGTTCATAGCAGCACAATTTACAATAGCCAAGAGTTGGAAGCAACCTAGGTGCCCATCAGTAAATTAATGGATCAAAAAATTGTGGTACATATACACAATGGAATTCTATGCTGCAGAGAGAAAGAAGGAGCTACTACCTCTTGCAACAACATGGATGGAACTGGAAAGCATTATGCTGAGTGAAATAAGCCAGGTGTTGAAAGACAAATACCATATGATCTCACCTTTAACAGGAAGCTAAACAAGAAAACAAATGAGCATCAGAATAAAAACAAAGACACTGATAGAGAACAAGGGGACAGTGACCAGAGGGGAGAAGGAAGGGAAGTTAAGGGGAAAAAGGGGGAGGGATTTGGAGGAACAAATAGGAAGGACACAGGCATGAGAACTAAGGGGGGTGGAAATGGGAGGGAGATGGGGAGCAAGGGGCGGGGGAGGCTGGGATGGGAGAAATAGACAAAAAACTGTACTTGAAAAATAACTAAATAAAAATTTTTTTAAAAGTAAAACATAATAAAATATTTTATTATAAAATAAATTAATTAAATTAAATTTAAAAAGAAAAAATAAAAGGCTTATGCATGACTAATGAAAACATTATTAAAATTAAAAGAGAACCAACCACATGGGAAAACATATTTGCCAATGATATCTTACACAAGACATTTTGATCTCCAAAATATATATAGAACTCACACAAATCCATCCCAGGAACACAAACAACCAAATCACAAAATGGGCTGAAGACCTGAACAGACACTTTTCCAAGGAAAACATACAAAGGGCCCAGAGACATATGAAAAGATGCTCAGCATCACTAGCCATCAGAGAGATAAAAATTAAAACCACAATGAGATTCCACTTCACACCAGTGAGAATGGCAATCATAAACAAATCAATAAATCACAAGTGCTGGAGAGGTTGTGGAGAAAAGGGAACCTTAGTGTATTGTTGGTGGGAATGCAGACTGGGGCAGCCACTGTGGAAAACAGTATGGAATTCCCTCAGAAAACTAAAAATAGAACTGCCTTTTTACCCAGCAATTTCACTGTTGTGATTATATTCTAAGAACACTGAAACACCAATCCAAAGAACCTATGCACCCCAATGTTCATAGCAGCACAATTTACAATAGCCAAGTGCTGGAAGCAACCTAGGTGCCCATCAGTAAATAAGTGGATAAAAACTATGGTACATTTACACAATAGAATACTACACAGCAGAAAGAAAGATGGAGCTCCTATCCTTTGTGACAGCATGGATGGAACTGGAAAGAATTATGCTATGTGAAATAAGCCAGGTGGTGAAAGACAAATACCATATGATCTCACCTTTAAGTGAAACCTAATTCACAAAACAAACAAGGAAGCAAAATATAACCAGATACATTGAAATTAAGAAGATACTGACAGTAACCAGAGAGGTAATAGGAGGGGATAATGGTTGAAAAATGTGAAAGGGTTTTCAGGAACAACTATGAAGGAGACATGGACAAAATCAAGGTGGGATGAAGTCAGGGGAGGGAGGTGGAGTTAGCAGGAATGGGGGAGTGGTGGGAGGAAAGGGCAGACAAGTATACTTAAACAAAAATAAAAAATTCCATTATATGTCAAAAATGTATTAAATATCTAAATTCAGGGATGCTTATATATTAAATAAAATTTTATTTTTAAATACATTTTATTCATTATGCTATTACAGTTTTCCCATTTTTCCCTCTTCCCTCTCCCCCACCCTGCATACACCCTCCCACCCACATTCCCCTTTTTATTTCATGTCCATGGGTCATACATATAAGTTCTTCGGCTTCTATATTTCCCATGCTATTTTTAACTTCCCCTTTCTATTTTCTACCTACCATCTATGCTACTTGTTCTCTGTACCTTCTCCCCCCTCTCTCCCCTTCCAAACCCCACTGATACCCCCCCATGATCTCTATTTTTATGATTCTGTTCCTGTTCTAGTTGTTTGCTTAGCTTGCTTTTGTTTTTGTTTTAGGTACAGTTGTTAGTAATTGTGAGTTTGCTGTCATTTTACTGTTCATCTTTTTTATTATCTTTTTTTTAGAAAAGTCCCTTTAACATTTCATATAATACGGGCTTGGTGATGATGAACTTCTTTAACTTGACCTTATCTGAGAAGCACTTTATCTGCCCTTCCATTCAAAATGAAAGCTTTGCTGGATAGAGTCATTTTGGATGTAGGTCCTTGCCTTTCATGACTTGGAATACTTCTTCCCAGCCCCATTTTGCCTGACAGTCTGATGGGCACTCTTTTGCAGGTGACTGTCCCCTTTTCTCTTGCTTTTTCTAGAATTTTCTCCTTCATTTTAATCTTGGCAAATTTAATTATGATGTGCCTTGGTGTGTTCTTCCTTGGGTTCAACTTCTTTGGGACTCTCTGAGCTTCCTGGACTTCCTGGAAATCTATTTCTTTTGCCAGATTTGGGAAGTTCTCTTTTTTATTATTCTTTCAAATCTGTTTTTCACTTGTTGCTGTTCCTCTTCCCCTTCTGGCACCCCTATAATTCGGATGGTGGAATGTTTAAAGATGCCCTGGGAGTTCCTAAGCCTCTCTTCATTTCTTTAAATTCTTGTTTCTTCATTCTTTTCTGTTTGGTTGTTTTTTTATTCTTTTCTGTTTGATTGTTTCTTTCTTCCTTCCAATCCACTCCATTGATTTGAGCCCCAGTTTTCTTCCCAATACTATTGGTTCCCTGTACATTTTCCTTTCTTTCACTTAGTGTAGCCTTAATTTTTTCATCTAATTTACGACCAAATTCAACCAATTCTGTGAGCATCCTGATCACGAGTGCTTTGAACTGTGCATCTGATAAGTTGACTATTTCTTCATTGCTTAGTTGTATTGTTTCTGAAGCTTTGATCTGTTCTTTCATTTGAGCCATTTTTTTTTTGGTCTTGTCATGTCTGTTACGCAGTGAGGGGCGCAGCCTTAGGTGTTCCCCAGGACGGGACAACCCCTGTCACTTAGCTGTGATGTTGTATGTGGGGGCGAGGTCAAAGAGGGAACACTGGCACTTGTTCCACTCTCTCTCAGATTTCAATCCCCTCTGCTGCTTCCACCAAGCAAACTGGGCCTTTCTGGTGCTGGTTCCTGGGTGGGTGGGCTTGTGTACATTCTAGGACCCTGTGGGTCTCTCCAACAAACTTTTCTGTGAGGCTGGGAGTCTCTCCCAGCACCTAAACCCCCACAAGTGTTTTCAATCAGTACTTTTAGGCTTTATTTCCTGGCGCTGGGGCCCTGAGTTACATGGTCTGTCTCACTCCCCATTTTTGCCTGGTTTATCTACATGCAAATGTGACCAGGATCAGCCAGCCACCTTGTTTACCTCACTGTGTCTGCTTGTGGCATCCCCACACCTGAGGTCTACCAGCCGCTGCTTTTTCCTGCCTTAACCCCTCTGTGCCAGCAGACAACTCTGCCCTTCTTACCAGTCTGGATGAATGGTTGTCATACTTCCATACAGTTCAATTTTCTGTCAGTTCTGATTGGTTTTTTTTTTCTAAATTTTTTTGCCCTTAATTTTGGTTGTGCAAGGTGACACAGTGTGTCCACCTATGCCTCCATTTTGGCTGGAAGTTGGATGTTTCCTTTAGCCATGCAGAAGCTTTTGAATTTGATGAGGTCCCATTTGTTTATTCTTTCCAGTATGTCCCTTGCTCTAGGAGACATATTAATGAAAATATCACTGCATGGAATATCTGAGGTTTTCCTACCTATGTTCTCTTTCAGGAATTTTAGAGCATCATGACTTATATTTAAGTATTTTATCCATCTTGAGTTTATTTTTGTGTATGATGTAAGTTGGTGATAGAGTTTAATTTTTTTGCATATAGCTGTCCAGATGTTCCAGCACCATTTGTGGAAGAGGCTATTTTTACTCCATTTTATGTTTCTGCCCTCATGGTCAAATATTAATTGTCCACAGAGACATGGGTTTATTTCTGGGCTCTCTGTTCTGTTCTGTTGATCTATGTATTGGTTCTTATGCCAGTATCAAAATGTTTTGATTACCATAGCCTTGTAAGATAGCTTAAGATCAGGTATGGTGATTCCTCCTACTTTGTTATTCTTTCTCAAAATTGCTGCAGCTATTCAGGGTTGTTTATTGTTCTATGAAAATGTTTGAAATGTTTGTTCCATATCTGTGAAATATGTCATTGGTATTTTAATAGGGATTGCATTGAATCTATAAATTGCTTTGGGTACTATGAACATTTTGATGATCTTAATTATTCCAATCTATGAACATGTTGTATGCTTCCATTCATTTATGTCTTCCTTAATTTCTTTCTCCAGTGTTGTCTTTTTTTTTTCTTTGAATGCAGGTCTTTTAGTTCCTTGGTCTGGTTTATTCCTAAGTACTTTATTTTTCATGTTGCTATAGCAAATGAGATTTTTTTTCCTGATTTCTGTTTCTGATATTTCATTGTTGGTGTACAAAAATGCCTTCAATTTCTGAATACTGACTTTGTATCTTGCGGTTTTGCCAAATTCATTTATTAGGCTAAGGAGTTTTTTGGTAGAGTCTGTAGGGTTTCCTATGTACACTATCATATCATCTGTAGGTATAGACAGTTTTACTTCCTCCTTTCCAATTTGGATGCCTTTTATTTTTTTTCCTTGTCTGAATGCTGTGGCTAGGACTTCCACTACTATGTTGAATAGAAGTGGTGAATGTGGACATCCTGGCTTGTTCCAGATGTTACTGGGAAACCTTGTAGTTTATGTCCATTTAGTATGATGTCAACTGTAGGTTTTTCATACGTGGCCTTTATTATGTTAAAGTATACTCCCTCTATTCCCACTTTGCTGAGTGTTTTTATCATAAATGGGTGCTGTACCTTATCAAATGCTATTTCCAAATCTATGGATATGATTATGTGATTTTTGTCTTAACTTTTCTTTATGTGATTAATTACACTTATTGATTTGCAAATATTGTACCATCCTGCATCCCTGGGATGGATTCCACTTGGTCATGATGTATGTGGTTTGCCAGTATTTTGTTGAGGATTTTAGTGTCTATGTTCATCAGTAATACTGTCCTGCAGTTTTCTTTCTTTGTTGTCTCTTTGTTTGGTTTGGAGATTAGGATGATGCTGGCCTCATAAAATGGGTGCAAATCTTCCCTCTTCTTGGATTTTTTTAAATAGTCTGAGAAGCATACTTGTTAGCCCTTCCATAAGTGATTTGTTAAATTCTCCTGTGAACCTGTCCAGTTCATGGGCTTTTGTGTGCTGGAAGTTTTTTAATAACTGCTTCAATTTCATCTGCTGTTATTGGTCTGTTCAGGCTGTTTTCTTCTTCTTTATTGAGTTTGGAACATTAAATTTTTCTAGAAACTTGTCCATTTTACCTAGGTTTTCAAATTTCTTGGCATACACTTCTTCATAGTAATTTCTTACAATCCTTTGTATTTCTGTGGTGCCAGTGGTAATCTCTCCTCTTTCACTTCTGATTGTGTTTATTTGGGCCCTCTTTTTTTCTTGATGAGGTTGCTTAAAGGCTTGTTGATTTTGTTTATCTTTTCAAAGAACCAGCTCCTGGATTCATTGATCCTAGAATTGTGCTTTGAGTCTCTATGTCATTTAATTCTGCTCTGATCTTGGTTATTTCTTTCTTTCTCCTTGCTCTGGCTATCTTTATTGTGTTCCTCGAGTTCTTGTAGGCATAGTGTTAGGCTGTTTGTTTAAAATGTTTTTGTCTTTTTTAGGTAGGCCTGTATCACTACGAATTTCACTCTCAGGACTGCCTTTGCTGTGTCCCATAAATTTCGGGTTGTTTTGAGTTCATTTTCATTTGTTTCCAGAAACTTTTTTATTTTCTCCTTAGTTTCATTCTTGACCCATTCATTGTTTTATAGCATACTATTAAACCTCAATTATTTTGAGTGTTTTTGGGATTTTTCCCTTGCAGTTGGGTTCTAGTTTCAGTTCATTGTGGCCAGAGAAAATGCTTGGTATGATTTCAATTTTCTTGAATTTATTGAGGCTTGTTTTGTGTCCTATCATGTGGTCTTTCTTTGAAAATGTTCCATGTGCATTTGAAAAGAATATGTATTTAGCTTCTTTGGGATGAAGGGCTCTATATATATGAGTTAAGCCCATTTCATCCAGGGCGTTGTTCAATGCCACAATATCTCTGTTGATATTTTGTTTGGAAGATCTATCCATTTTTGACAGTGGGGTATTAAAGTCCCCTACTATAATTGTTTGGCTGTCAATATCTTTCTTGAAGTCCTCTAAGATTTTCTTTATGAATTTGGGTGTTCCTATGTTGGGTGCGTATATATTTACAATGTTTATATCTTGTTGGTGAATTCTTCCCTTGAGTATTATGACTTGACCTTCTGGGTCTCTCTTTATGGCTTTTATTATATTTTTGAAGTCTATTTATTCTTATATAAGTATTACTACCCTGGCTTTTTTCCCCTGTCCATGTGCTTGGAAAATTTGTTTCCAGCCCTTCACTTTCAGTTTGTGTAGGTCTTTTGTCCTGCGGTGGATCTCTGGTAGGCAGCATATGTCCGGGTCATGCTTTCTTATCCATTTGGCTATTCTATGACTTTTGACTAGAGCTTTTAATCCATTTACATTTAAGGTTATTATTAATAAGGACTTATTCATTGCCATTTGTGTACCTGTGTTCCTCTCTCTCTCTCTCTCTCTCTCTCTCTCTCTCTCTCTCTCTCTTTCTTCCTTCCTTTCCTTAAAGCAATCCCTTTAGCATCTCTTGCAGAGCTGGATTGGTCGAGGTATATTCTTTTAGATTTCATTGGTCTGGGTAGCTCCTTACTTTGCCTTCTATCTGATTGAGAGCCTTGCTGGGTAAAGTAGCCTTGGTTGCAGGACTCTGGTTCTCATTACTTGGAATGTTTCTTGTCATTCTCTTCTGGCTTGAAGCATTTCCATTGAGAAGTCAGCTGCTAACCTCATTGGGGCTCCCTTGTATGTTACTTCTGTTTCTCCCTTGCTGCCTTTAAGATTCTCTCTTTATCTTCAATTTTTTCCATTTTAAGTATGATGTGTCTTGAAGTAGGCCTCTTTGGGTTCCTCTTGATTGGGACTCTCTGTGTTTCCCAGATTTGTGTGCCTTTTTCTCTCATCAAATTACGGAAACTTTCCATCATTACTTTTTCAAATAGGTTTTCTATCCCTTGCTCTTCTTCTTCTTCTTCCATTATCCCTATCATATAGATATTATTATATTTCATATTGTGGCTCGATGGATTGAGTGTGGGCTGTGAACCATATTGTCTTGCATTTCTCTTAATCCCTCTTTATTCTTTCTGAGCCACTTTTCCTTTTCTTGCTCTTTCTGGGTGTTTTTTTTTCTACTTTGTCCTCCAGCTCACTGATCCAATTTTCTGCTTCATCGATCCTGCTTTCGATTTCTTCCACTGCATTCTTCAGTTCATAAATTGTATTCTTCATTTCCTCTTGGCTCTTATTCATAGTTTCTATTGCCTTTTTCATGTTGATATAATTTGCAGTGTTCATTATAGTTTCCCTGTAGTTTTTGGTAATTCATTGTGAGCTCATTGAGCTTCCTGATAATCATTGCTTTGAACTCAATATCTGATAGTTGACTTACCTCTATTTCATTTACATTTTTTTCTAAGGCTTCCTCCTTTCCTTTGAGGTTTTTTTCTTCATCTTCCAATTGTTTGTGAGACTCTTTTTGTTAGCCACAGCTTCTTAATTGATCTGTTCTGGCTTCCTGGGTTTATGGTGTGAACTTCTATTGTAGAATACCTGTGAGATTCAGTGGGGCAGTGTCCTTAATGTCCCAAGCTCACTGGTCTTGGGCTGTCATTTATGTTGGCTCTGTATTTGTCTTTGGGTTTTTATTGTTTTGGGGTCCTTCTTTGCTCGTTCCTTCCCACTAGTTGGTTAACTGAGAGTCACTCTGTCTATCACCTCTTGTATTTTGTTGTGCTGTGTGGGCAAGTTGTGTTGAAGCTGGTTCTTCTGTGCATACAAGGTTTTGAGGATTCTCTCTTGCTCTTGTCAGTTACTTGTTCTGGGTAGTTTCTCTACTATTTAGTTGTATTTCCAGATATGTCCTGAGTTAAGGTTTGTGGGTTTCCACTTCCTCCTTAACCTTCTTCTATTGTTGTCTGTTGGTGGTTTCTTTGTTGTTGGGTTACCTCTTCTAGTGGGTATCCTTGTGTTCACAACTTCCACCTACTCTTTTGTTGTGATCATTTGGAGGGGAAGGCAAAATGGTTTAATACAGCAAAAGAATATTCTATGATATTTACAGTAGCAGCCAGTAGAGAAGAGACAGTTGATCCTTTGGCTATGTATAATGTTAACCATGATATCCCACCCAACTAGCCACATTTTAGAAAGGATGGAAAGAAGATAAAACTCTTTGGGGGAAGGAAAGGATTGTGAGTTGGATCTAGAAAGCAGTGAGGTTGTGGGAGGTCAGATTCGGAGGTAAGGTGAGAGTAAATCATAGTAAATGGATGTAGTGTGTGAGAGAATAGAGTTAACCACTACAGTAACAGAATTCAGGAAACCATGAAGTAGGCTAAGATTTGGGAGGGGTGTTGTGAAGTATTTACAATTATATGGGACAGCTGTTATTTACAATAATATTAGAGCAACAATTATATGATAGAGTCTATGTGATCTGGATAACATGAATGGGCAGTATAGGACCTTGAGTAGTGTGCTAATGGAACACAAGTGAACTCAAGGACAGTAAATTAGCAAAACACTCTGAAAGGGAGAACAGGGGAAACCTGTCAAATGATACAATATAATGAGTGGAGCAAAGAAGACTATACAGAAAGAAGAGGAATACAAAAATACTATTAAAATAAAAGATGTAAGAATAATGAAAAATAATAATACAAATATGCAATAACTTGCAGGTTCTCTGTAATAGCAAAGTAAAACTTGTCCTACTGTCTCAGCTGTTGGAAACCCCTCTTCGTGTCTAACTCTGGTCATTTCACAGTTCCAGGCTTTTTTGTCTCACTTGTAGGTATTTTTTTTTAAAAGCAGAAGGAGGAAGGAAGAAGAGATAAAATTGGGAAGAAAGGAAGACGGAATAAAACAAGAAGGAAATAGAGGAAAGTGGAATTTAAAGATAAAAATAATAATTTTTTAAAATTAAAAATTACTTTTTAAAAAGCCTCTTGTTGGTTTCAAACGGACCAAATCAGTTTTTCTGATCTTGCTGGCTGCAGCAGGCTGAGGGGCAATTAGTATGGCTTTTCTCCCTTCCTGATCTGCACTCAGTGCACTCTGCCCACAGCTAGCCTGGTGCCTCTCCCCAAACCTTGGGTGTGGAATCTAGGCCTCCCTCAGAGCATACTTTCCTTGGGGTTATCATTGTGGGCTGGGTTGGGAGAGAGGGGCAAGTGTGCACTCTGCCAGGCAGTCTGGGTCCTATGGGTTTGGGCTCGCACCCTTCCCAGTGCTTTGGGGGTGTGCAAGGCCTTCTGTGGAACCTCAGGATTGCTGCCCAGCTGGGTGGGGAGGAGGCCAGAGTGGCTGCTGCAGGAGAATTCCCCAAACTGTGTCTCTCTTTTCACTTTTTCTTTTTGAGAAATTCCTCCTACACAAGCCTACCACTCCATACATCAGCCTAGCCTCTAGCACAGCCCAATTCTCCAGCCAGACTTGGGACTATTAGTGTCAGGGCCCATCATTGTACGACTCTCAGCTCTCCCCAACCAGCATCCACAGACTCTGTGGGCACTCACAGCCCCTGAGTATTTGCCATTTAGTCCTTATTCCCCTCCCTGCAACTTCAAGCAACTAGGTCTCTCCAGGTGCTGCTCAAACCTTGTTTAGCTGGGGAGGGAGCAGTTGATCCAGCTCTCTGCCAAGGACCCTGTGGCAGACCCAGTGGGTGCCTGAGTGGGGCTGCAGCTGCCCTGGCCCCTGTGCTGGTCCCTGGGACCTTATTGTCCTGAAGCACTCTCCTTACTGTCTGTTTTTTAGTGTCCACTACAATTTTTGGTCTCTTATTTTCATATTTGTTGGGGTACTGTTGGCTGTTTGCTCTGTTCCTCTGTAGATTGGCTAGGTTTTTCTCCCAGGTGTAGGGGGGAGTGGAATCTGCTCCCTCCTACCTTGCTGCCATCTTTATCCTCCTAAGCTCCGAGTTTGAATTTTTTCCTTGAGGTTGGTTTCTAGTTTCAAGCACTGGTGGTCTGAGAAAATATTTTATATGATTTCAGTTTTACTGAATTTTCGAAGCTTGTTTTGTGTCCTAGGAAGTGGTCTGTCTTTGAAAATGTCCCATGTGCATTTGAAAGAAATGTGCATTTTGCTTCTTTAGGATAAAAAAGTTCTATATATACCAGTTAGGTCTATTTGATCTAATGTGTCATTCAGTTCCACAACATCTTTATTGATATTTTATTTGGAAGATCTGTCCACTGTTGACAGTAGGGTGTTAAAAATCTCCAACTATAATTGTGTTGCTATCTATATCTTTCTGGAAGTCCTCCAAGAATTTTCTTATATATTTGGGTGCTTCTATGGTGGGTGTATATATGTTTATAATATTTATGTCTCCTTGATGGATTCTTCCCCTGAGTGTTACAAAATGTCCTCCTACAACTCTATGGCCTTTGTTTTGAAGTCTATTTTGTCAGATATAAATATCGCTACCCTGGCTATTTTTTCTTGTCCATTTTCTTGGCATATTTTTTTACAACCCTTCACTTTCAGTCTGTGTAGGTCTTTTGCCCTTAGGCGGGCCTCTTGTAGGCAGCATATTTGTGGGTTATGTTTTCTTATCCATTGAACTACCCTATGTCTTCTGATTCATGCATTTAATCCATCTATATTTAAGATTATTATTGATAGGTACTTTTCCATTGCCATTTTATCCCTTTGTACCTTTCTTCCTCTCTCACTGCTTTTCTTCCTCTTCTTAAAGCAGTCCCTTGACCATATCCTGCAATGCTGGTTTGGTGGGGGTTTATTCTTTTAGCCTACTTTTCTCTGGGAATCTCCTTATTTGGCCTTCCATTTTAATTGAGAACCTTGCTGAATACAGTAGTCTTGGTTGCAGGCCTTTGCTTTTCATTAGTTGGAATATTCTTGCCAGTGTCTTTTGGCTTGTAATGTTTCTGTTGAGAAGTCAGCTGCCAGCCTTATTGGGGCTCCCTTGTATATTACTTCCTATTTCTCCCTTGCTGCCTTAGGATTCTGTCTTTTTCTTTTAATTGTGCCATTTTATTTATGATGTGTTTTGGGGTGGGCTTCCTTGGGTTCCTCTTGATTGGGACCCTCTCTGCTTTCTGGACTTGTGTGGTTTGTTCTGTCAAGTTAAGAAAGTTTTCCATCATTACTTTTTCAAATAATTTTTTTATTCCTTGCTCCTCTTCTTCTCTTTTTGGTATCCCTATTATGCAGATATTATTCATTTTCACATTGTCCTGCAGTTCCCTTAAGTATCTTTGTTATTTTTTAGTTTTTTTTTCCTTTTCTTCATCTTTTTGGAATTTTTTTTGTCTTCCAGCTCATTGATTTGATCATCTGCTTTATCTAGTATGCTTTTGATCCCTTCTACTGTGTTCTTCAATTCAGAAATTGTATTCTTCATTTCTTCTTGACCCTTGTTGATTATTTCTATGTCCTTTTTTCTGCTGATATAGTTTCCAGTAAGTTCCTTGTAGTTTCCCTGTAGTTTTTGGTAATTTGCACTGAGCTTCCTTATAGCCATTGTTTTGAACTCAGTATCTGATAGTTGAATTGCCTCTATTTCATTTAGCATTCTTTTTGAGAATTCTTTCCTTCCTTTAGATTGGGGTTGTTTCTTTGTCTTCCCATTTTTTGGTAAGGCTCTTCTTGTTTGCTTCTGTTTCTTTTTTTTTTTACTCCCCTCTCCCCACTGCTTCTGTTTCTTAAATTGATCTATTTTCACTTGTGTGAACATCTATGGTAGGAGGCCTGTGAGATTCAGTGGTGCAGTCTCCTTGGTCACCTGAACTTGGTGCTCGTGAGATGCACTTTGTGCTGGTTCTATGAATGTAATTGGGTTGATTGTTGTTGTATCTTTCTTTGGTGGGTCCTTCCCTTTTCCTGCTTGCCTGAGGGTCACTCAACCCACCATGTCTTGTGTGATGTTGTGTAGCTCTTGCCAGAATAAAACCACAAAGCCCAGGAAAGAAACCCATAGCCACAAAAATAACTACCACCCACAATCCCACCATCAACAGTAAATGAACCAGTATTAATAATGGTGTAAAGAATTTAAGACTATATAATAAAGGAGAGCAGATATGAAATGACCTACTGAAAGACAAATGATTTGGAGAGGGTAGAGGGAAGAGAACTAATAAGAGTTGGTAGTTGAAACAAGGGAAACAGAGAAGGTAAATTTACATCATGGTTAAAAATAAGGAATGAAGAACGTGGAATGGAGTAGAGAAGGGAAACATATAGTACTGGGCTTAAACACAAATTAAAATAATATGAAATAAAATAAAGTGAGAAAGATTAAAAAAGGAATAAAAATAAATAATTACTAAAAATTTAGGAGCTACAACAGACTGTATGGGAAAACATATTTGCCAATGATACCTCAGACAACGGTTTAATCTCCAAAATATACAAAGAACTCACACGACTTCACTCTAAGAAGACATCTAACTCAATTAAAAAGTGGGAAAAGGGCTTGGACAGACACTTCTCCAAGGAGGACATATAGAAGATTCAGAGACACATGAGAAGATGCTCAATATTGCTAGCTATCAGAGAGATGCAAATTAAAACCACAATGAGATACCACTTTACACCAGTCAGAATGGCCATCATAATCAAAGCAACAAACAACAAATGTTGGAGATGTGTGGAAAAGGGAGCCCTAGTTCACTGTTGGTGGGACTGCAGACTAGTACAACCATTATGGAAAACAGTATGGAATTTTCTAAGAAAACTAAAAATGGACCTTCTTTTTGACCCAGCAATTCCACTGCTAGGATTATATCCTAAGAACACTAAAACACCAATCCAAAAGAACCTATGCACCCCAATGTTCATAGCAGCACAATTTACAATAGCCAAGAGTTGGAAGCAACCTAGGTGCCCATTAGTAAATGAATGGATCAAAAACTTGTGGTACGTATACACAATAGAATTCAATGCAGCAGAAAGAAAGAAAGATCTCCTACCATTTGCAACAGCATGGATGGAACTGGAAAGCATTATGCTGAGTGAAATAAGCCAGGTATTGAAAGACAAATACCATATGATCTCACCTTTAACAGGAAGCTAAACAACAAAACAAACAAGAAAACAAAATAAAAACAAAGACACTGAAATAGAGAACAAGGGGACAGTGACCAGAAGGGAAAGGGGAAGGAATTTCAGGGGAAAAGGGGAGAGATTTAGAGGAACTAGTATAAAGGACATATGGACAATAGCTAAGGGGGGGTGGAAATGGGAGGAGGTGGGGAACAAGGGGCGGGGGAGGCTGGGATGGGAAAAATAGACAAAAAACTGTACTTGAAAAATAACTAAATAAAATTTAAAAAAAAAAGAAAGGCAATTGGAAATAATAAAAAAAATTAATATAGATAGTATCATAAGAGGGAAAAAAGAAACAAAGTGAAGTCCAAGAGATATTTAAAGGAATGGGAAGTAATTTGGAAATGATAGAGGGGGAGGGAATACTAGTAGTGATGAATAAAAATGGGGCTAAGAGAGAGAAAAAATTAAAATTTGGGGTGTAAGGAAGCAAAAAAAAGTAAAACAGAAGAAGAAAGAAAATGAAAAGGTCAGGATAAAAAAGAAATAGAAAAAAGACAAAAAACCAAAACAGGCTAATTTTAAGACAGCAACATTAAAATTTAACAGGAAAAACAAGTAGTAGAAGGTCCAGTAAAATTTCATATTTGAAACACGGTATTAGTAAAGCTCTAGAGATAAAATTGAATATATAATGCAACAACAACTACCCTACCAACAGCCAACTAGCAAAGATTGTTAAAGGTGGAGAAAGAATTGTGAGTATTTTAAGAGAAGGTAAAAAGGATGTGAGATGACCCTTGACAAAAAAATTGGTTTTGTGTGTCTGGTGAGGGGGAAATAGTAAGA
The DNA here is from genome assembly GCF_021234435.1 of Artibeus jamaicensis. Lineage (NCBI taxonomy): Eukaryota > Metazoa > Chordata > Mammalia > Chiroptera > Phyllostomidae > Artibeus > Artibeus jamaicensis. The sequence goes on along the minus strand of NW_026521854.1, from coordinate 9,108,146 downwards.
GTGCAGAATGAAAACAAGTTATAGCAAGAGAGAAAACAAAATTTGAAATGTAAATAATGCACGGAAGGGGGAAGGGAAAATGGGCTAAGAAGAGGGAGGGGCAAAAATACATGAATTGAAATACATGATATAAAAACACTCAGCAAAGTGGGAATACAAGGAGCATTTCTCAAAATAATAAAGGCCATATATGAGAGACCTACAGCCAATATCATGCTTTCAACGGGAAAAAACTAAAAGCTTTTCCACTAAGATCAGGAACAAGACAAGGTTGTCCACTTTCACCACTTCTATTCAATATAGTATTGGAAGTTTTAGCCACAGCGATCAGGCAAGAAAAGGAAATAAAAGGCATCCAAATAGGAAAGGAGGAAACAAAACTGTCACTGTTTGCAGATGACATGATAGTGTACATGGAAAATCCTATAGACTCCCTACCCAAAAACTCCTCAAACTAATTGATGAGTTTGGCAAAACAGCTGGTTATAAAGTCAATATCCAGAAATCAAAGGCATTTTTGTATACCAACAGTGAAGTCAGCAAGAAGCAGAAATAAAGAGAAAAATCCCATTTGATATAGCAAAAAGAAAAATAAAATATCTGGGAATAAACCTAACCAAGGAGGTAAAAAACCTGTATGGAGAAAAAACTACACAGCCCTGAAAGAACGAAATCAAGGAAGACACAAACAAATGGAGACATATACCTTGTTCATGGATTGGAAGAATTAACATTATCAAAATGTCCATACTACCCAAAGCAATATACAGATTCAAATGCAATACCTATTAAAGTACCAATGGCATATTTCACAGACATAGAACAAACACTTCGTAAAATTTATATGGAACCATAAACGAGCTCGAATAGCAGCTGCTCTTTTTTGAGAAAAGAAGAACAAAGTAGGGGGCATCACAATACCTGATATCAAACTGCATTACAAGGCCACTGTAATCAAAACAGCCTGGTACTGGCATAAAAAAACAGGCACATAGACCAATGGAACAGAACAGAGAGCCCAGAAATCAACCCAACTCTCTACAGTCAATTAATATTCGACAAAGGGGGCAGTAACATAAAATGGAGTAAAGATAGCCTCTTCTCAACAAATGGTGTTGGGAGAACTGGACAGCTACATGCAAAAAATGAAACTTGAGCACAGACTTACACCATATTACCAAAATAAATTCAAGGTGGATAAAAGACCTTAAATGTAAGTCATAACACCATTAAAGTCCTAGAGGAGAACATTGGCAAGAAAATCTCAGATATTTCCACGCAGCAACTACTTTACTGATATGCCCCTAGAGCAAGGAATGTAAAGGAAAGAATAAACAAATGGGATCTCATCAAAATAAAAAGCTTCTGCATGGCTAAAGAAAACAGTATTAAAATTAGCAAGACAACCAACTGTATGGGAAAACATATTTGCCAGCCCATGATACCTCAGACAAAGGTTTAATCTCTAAAATATACAAAAGAACTTACACGACTCCACTCTAAGAAGACACCCAACCCAATTAGAAAATGGGAAAAGGACTTGAAACAAACACTTCTCCAAGGGAGGACATACAGAACATTTAGAGACACACATGTGAAGAGATGCTCAACATCATTAGCTATCAGAGAGATGCAAATTAAAACCACAATGAGATACCACTTTACACCAGTCAGGATGGCTATCATAAACAAAGCAACAAACAACAAATGTTGGAGGGGTTGTGGGGAAACGGGGGTCCTTAGTTCACTGTTGGTGGGAGTGCAGACTAGTACAACCATGTGGAAAAACAGTATGGATTTTTCTCAGAAAAAAAAAAAATCGACCTGCCTTTTGACCCAGCAATTCCACTGCCTAGGATTATATCCAAAGAATCCTAAAACATCAATATCAAAGAACCTATGCACCACAATGTTCATAGCAGCACAATTTACAATAGCCAAGAGTTGGAAGCAACCTAGGTGCCCATCAGTAAATGAATGGACTCCAAAAATTGTGGTACATATACACAATGGAATTCTATGCTGCAGAGAGAAAGAAGGAGCTACTACCCTTTGCAACAACATGGATGGAACTGAAGCATTATGCTGAGTGAAATAGGCCAGGTGCTGAGACAAATACCATATGATCTCACCTTTAACAGGAAGCTAAACAACAAAACAAACAAGTAAGCAGAAAAAAAGAACCCAAAAAAACAAAGACACTGAAATAGAGAACAAGGGGACAGTGACCAGAGGGGAGAAGGAAGGGAAGTTAAGGGGAAAAAGGGGAGGGATTTGGAGGAACAAATAGGAACGACACAGGGACGAGAACTAAGGGGGGGGAGGGAAATGGGAGGGAGGTGGGGAGCAAGGGGCAGGGGAGGCTGGGATGGGAAAAATAGACAAAAAACTGTACTTGAAAAATAACAGTATAAAATCTAGTGACAATACATACAAACTTGCTGGACAAGAAATAAATGTGAAAAAGCTCTGCAGGAAAGAAAATATCACAAATCATGGAGAAGACCACAGTGGTTTTCAACTCAGTAGCCTCTTATATTTACCAGGTGTTTTTTTTCCGGGTCTGCCTCTGGTGATGTCAGATGCTGACCCCAATTGACCTAAACCATCCTGTTTGATACTTCCAGGGATCTGCTGTCCCTGGCTATCTTCTTCAGTTGTTGATCTAACTTTTGTTCTTGGTCTGACTTATTCCCCTTAGCTTTATACCCACTAAGTCCATCCATGTCGTCACAATGGCAAGATCACATACTTTGGGGGACTAAGTAATATTCTATAGTATATATTTATCATGTCTTTTTATGCATTTGTCATATCATTGAAACATTTAATCCATTTCATTCAAAGTAATTGTTAATAGGTATGTAGTCATTGCCATTTAATTAATTGTTTTCAGGTTGTTTTGTATTTCGCTATTCAGGGCACATACAAGAGCATCAAATGAATGCATCAAAAAGTGGGAAACCAGATCGGTATTTCTCTCTCTGTCTCACCACCCCTTCCTTTTGTTCTCTTTCTCTTTCCATCTTCCTCTTTACATCTAAATTAATAAATAAAAATTTTTAAGAAATATTTTAATCAGCACTTTGGCTTTTGGCCTCTGTCCCTGAACCACATGAGCTTCAGAACTTGTTCCAGATTCTCCACGAACTACCAGACCCTGGGCTTCCTCAGTGGCACAGTCACCAGCCCAGCCAGCCAGCAGCTCAACCAGCATCTCTTCAGGCTCTGAGGACTCAGGTTCCCAGATCTCCATCCCCCACACCACCAGTGTGTGGGTCAGCTATGAATCTGGAGATCCTGGCTGCAGGGATGACCAGGGGCCTGGCAGGCATAGAGGGCATCCAGAGCCAGAAAGGAACTATGCAATGTCTGTATGACCACCTGGCCTTCTACCTGGAGATGGTGAGAAGCTTAGAGACTAATAACTGGAGATGGGAAAGAAAATTCCAGAAACACCTAGAGAAAAAGGGACCCAAAAACAGAGACTGGGGACATCATTTCAAGACCATCAGGGACCCGACGGCTCAGGTCTTTACAGCTTCTGCGGAGAATGCTCATCTCATTCTACAGATTGACAATGCCCATCTTGCTGCTGGAGACTTCAGAGTCAAGTACAAGATGGAGTGGACAGCAATGAGCTCAGAAGGTTTAATGTGCCTCTTTTACTTATTTACTAGAATTTCCACTTATTTGAATTCAACTTCTCTAAAAATAGAAGTACTTCAGTTTATCTTGCTTTCTGCTCTAATATATAGACTTTTTCTCTTTTATCCATTATCTTTCACAAAGATTTTCCCAAGTTTCAGTAAAAATTATTTGGAAATTCCCATTTATTTCCTGGGGCCATATGGACTTCCTAAGAAAAATTTCTTCTCAAATGGTACATAGGATCTCAAGAATTTTCTTTTGTGTTACTGAAAGAATATTCATGAGTTGTATTACCCACATGAAATAAACACCACTTGTTAACTAAATTGTTTCATGTGATGTTTTCACAGGAAAATGTGAAATACAGTTTCCACTTTGGTCTGTCCTTCTAGTCTACTTCACTCCCTTAACTATTCTTCCTGATAATGTGGGTTTTCACATTCTGCAGATTGTTTTTCCTGGTCAAATGGATTTTTAAATGATTTTTTTATTGTTGTTCAAGTACTATTGTCTCCATTTGCCCCCCTATCACTTTCTCCCACCTACCCCCACCTCCAAATCTTCCCCACTTTGACTTTGTCACGGTTTGCTTATGTCATGAGTTATGTGATGACCCTCCCTTATCTTTCCCCATTATCCTCCTCCCACCTCCCCTCTAGTTACTGTCAGTTTATTCTTTTTTTTTGAAATTATTTTATTGTTGTTCATGTACTGTTGTCTGCACTTACCCCTCACCACTCCCTCCACGCTTTACCCATTCCCACTTTCTTCCCTGCTTCCACCCTCCTTGGTTTTGTCCATGTGTCCTTTATAGTTGATCCTGAAAACCCTTCCCCTCTCCCTCCTTTCTGTTCCTCAATTATTCCCTCTCACCAACCCTCTGGTTACTGACAGGTTATTCTTAATTTCAATGTCTCTGGTTATATTTTGCTTGCTTATTTGTTCTGTTGATTAGGTTCCACTTATAGGTGAGATCATATGGTATTTGTCTTTCACTCCCTGCTTATTTTTAACTGGATGCCTGCTTTTATTCTCTCATTCAGTTCAGTATCCTCAATGCCTACCATTGTCCTGGGCAAGCATTGATTATCAAATACTCCAGGCAGGGTCCACATGGAAAGACAAATTTGTCAAACAGATTGACCTAATATGACCTTCAGTCCAAATTAAACTTAAAAGTGGGAAGGCATTACTTATTTGATTACTCTGCAAAATATTTTTTCATGCTGTAATCTCCAGTCGTATAGAAAATGGGTTCTATGTGCAACAGCCTGTCTTCATTGAGGTAAAGGATGGTTAGCATAGTTTAAATTTTATTACTCAATTATTTTCCTGTTCTTCAAAATTATAATTCTGTGTACAAATATTATTACCCTATAGCTCTAAATAAAATATCTCCACTCTTCTAAAATATGGCCTAATTATAAAACAGACAGTGAATGAACTACAGCAATATCATTCATTCATATCTCCTCATGCAGTGGAATCTCTTCCATCTCCATGACCAGAGGGTGATGCACTAGAGGGCTTGACTTGCTTCCCAGGCCTGTGATGCAGGGTCACCAGTTTTATGCTAAACATCAAAATCCTTCCAACCTATGCACATTACCTGAAAGGAACCTAAATAGAGTCACTTGTGAATCCAGTTATCCAAAATAAACTCCAATAATTGAATGATCACAAATGCTGTCTCCAAATCTCAGCACATATACCAAAAATTAAGAAACAGAACATTATTAATAATTGCCCTCAGTTTTGTTTACCTAGATTATTGTACCAATTAGCTAATGCTGTCTAAAAACTTGTCCTAAATGCTATATTATTATAATACCTTTTTTCTCAAATGGATTCATGTGATGAGAGTTGTTCTGATTTCTGCCCTGAATTTCCTGGGTCTGCCTCAGCTGTGAGTCTCTGCTCTGAGTGTCTGTAGCTCATCCATGAAGTCATGTAAGGTTCACCTGCATCCTATCTTGAACCAATTTATGTCAGTTTACTCTATTTATATATGTAAGCTAATCTTTTAAGGCAAGTCACATAAATTAATGCTACTTTTTAATATCCATTTAAGACACATGCTCCCTACCCAGTGACATTTCTTCCTCCCCCATTAAAGTGTGACTCAGCTACCTGTGCTCTACATCTTACCTTGAGCCATGCATCATTAGATTTTTTTCTGCCTCATACTTAAAGTGTACAGTTTGCTGAATTAAAGGGGCCTTACAAAATTAAGAATATATACTGCATGTGTCCATGTTTACATAATTCAAAGATATGTATGTACAAAGGTTTTAAGTTCATTGTACATAATTCTGAAAATATTAATCTCCCTAAGCCATTTACTTATTTCTGATGGTAATGTGGGATAATAATAAATCTAATGAATGTAGTGCAGAAAATATGGAATGTGTGGAAATACTTTGTTGAGTTCATGACTCTCTTATGGGTTAGTAGTGTGTTTATATATATGTATATGTATGTGTGTGTATATATGTAATATTTATATGTATAAATATAATGATTTAATAAATATTCAATTGCATAAATGTACATAAATAGACTCAATAATCCCATCTTTGATGTTGAAAGAAAATTTCAGAGAAAACTGAAGAGGATAGGAAAGAAAATTATGGCAGGTTGAATTAAAAGGAAGATTTAAAAATGTACAAACTAACACACAAAGATTTTAAGCAGTATGGTTGTCTCTAATTTTTTTATCCTCACTTCAGGGCATGTTTCCATCGATTTGAGAGAAGGGGGGAGAAAGACAGAGACTCAAATGAGAAAGACTGATCCATTGACACCCACACATGCCCCAATGGAGGAGGATCAAACCCCCAAATCCATGCAAGTGCCCTTACCAGGAATCCAACCCATAACCTTCTGATACACAAAACAATGCTCCAACTAACTGAGCCTCATGGCCAGGGCAGTTGTCTTGAATTATTTTCCTGTCTCAATGTCCAAAGACTTCAAAGTCAGAACCACATTTTCTTTTATATTGTAGGGATCTCTGTACCTGCTAATAGGGCAGAAGCTCCAAATTGACTTTAGATTTCTTTCTTCTACTTATTGGGTGTTTCAACAGAAAATGTCCCTACCCAAGGGATGCAAGTAAATGAATTGAGGTTCTGATGGTCACTTTCCCCTAAAAATGATTGAATAAGTGTCTGCATAACAGTGCTATTGATGCTGTAACAAATTACCACACTAAGGGTTTAAAAGAAACAAGTTAATACACCTATAGATCTGGAGGGTCAGAAGTCTGATGAGTCAATGAGGTGAAAGCAAGATATCTGCAGAGCCAGGTTCCTTCTGGAGGCTTCAGGGAAGATCCCATTTCCTCTCCTACCCCAGTTTCTCCTGCCACTAGGCCCTACTCCATCTTCAAAGCCAGCCATGTAACATCCTTCAGTTTCCCTCAGATTCCAACTACTCTTCCATCCTGTTCCAATGTTAGGACCATGGTGAGTACATCAGTCTCACCTACGTAATCACAGCATTTTATCTTAAAATTAGCTGATTAGTCACACTATTCCATCTGCTACTTTCATTCTGTCTTGCATTGAAAAGTAACATATTACAAGTTTATGGGAATTATGATGTAAGTATCTTTAAAGTTCTTCTTTTGCTTACTGCAAATTTTTCTTCACTAATAATTTCCATAGTGTCACACAAGGGTCCTTATGCAAACAAATCAAATTAGGTACTTTTCAGAAGCTTATCATATGTCACTCATGAATCCTTATATAAAATAATTGAACAATGAATTTATAACAGCTTCTGCAGTGAGTGAATATACACTATCCATTCAAAGTTACATGCCAATGATTTTTGGTTCTGAAGACCTAAAAGTACCTACACCTGACTCTAACTTAGACCCAGCCATACTACTCAAACTGTGGTCCAGAGACCAGCACCTACAGCATCAACACCACCTGGGAACGAATTTGATTCTAAGAACCCCTGGGCCGTTCAGGACCTGCAACTGAACAGTAATCCTGGGTGACTCATATGCACCTTGAAGTTGAACAAGTGCTGGACTAGGCTAGGCTTTGTCACCTTCTCACACTGACAATAGGGGTGGTATAATTATTTGTGCTGAATCCAGTAGGTGGTTAGTAGCCTCTTTCCACATGTTTCAGGGGCAAAATCATCTCAGGAGGAGAACTACAGGCCCAGAATTTAAAACCTGGAAGCAACCTGGCAGATTTCAATCTAGGTCCATCCCTCATTTAGTTCATAACTTTGAGAAAATTCCTAAAGTCCTTCCAGCCCCATATCTGCATAAGGAAATGCAGGTCATGATAGTAATACCTAATAGAATGGACTTTTCAAAAATTATATCAGAAAAGTCTATAAGGTACTAAATTCAGATTATATAGCATAAAACTATCAAAGGGCATCTTTCAAAATTAACACATATTTTATAATGAAACATTAAATGACAGCCCATAATTTGTGATATTATTAAGAAATTTCTACATATTTTGACAAATGCATAAGGAAATCAGGCCCTATGATAGCCAGAATTGCATATCAAAGGAACACAGTTCTCCCTCATTGAAGAGGGGATAGCAATGCTCTGGATACATCAGGGAGGTGTTGCAACCACAAATAAGTTCTTGGGTAGCAAAGGGACTACCTGGTTCTGATGGGTTTCATAGTCTCAGACTTTGAAGAAAATATTCACTCAGTGTTGGAAAAAAGTACTAGGAGGTGAGATCTCTGGGAAGCACATGAGACCCAAGACAAGGAGTCATAAAATCTAAATCTACCTGGCTTCTAACATGGTCTTTTGAGATCTGAGAAGCATTAGGAAAAAATCTCTTCCTGTTAATTACAGAGGCCCTTGGGGAAATCATGTACTTAGATGTAGGAATAACCCGAGAGAAATGTGTCTGATGAGCCAATATACAGAGTTGTGAATATCTCCCCATGCAGTACCTAAGCTTGTACAATGATGGTAGACAGGACATGGTTGTTGTTGCTGTTTCCTAAGTCTTGCTCAAGAACTGATGCCTCACTCCTTCCTACTGTCTTGTGTGGGACAAAACTTCAGTCTCCATCATCAACCCTACAGGCAGCAATTCTCACTTACACACGGAAACCTTCCTTTCAGAAAACCCATCCAGGGGAGTCTGAGAGCCTGGTATGTACATTAGGAAAGGGTCAGAGAGAATGGAACCTGAGAACTTTTACTGAGTCACTAATACCCTAATCATCCCAGTCCTGAGGCCATATATCTTAGTTTTTATTCTTGGTTAAGGAACTAATTTATGCTTAATTTACTTAATATGTTAACAAGAATTTGTCTGTTTGAATCTGCTCTCCAGGGCCAAGTAATGGACCTGGGAGTCCAGTCGGATGATGCTGTACAATGAATGAGATGCATGAAATGACTACAGGAAAATGAAAACACTTGTGAGTATTTTCCTGATTGGGGAGAAAGAAATGAAACATTGGGTGTGGAGAACAGTGCAGTGAGTTGAGAGCATTTGTACTAAAATTCCAAGATGGGGTGTATTTCAGCATGTTTTGTAGTCACTGAAAGATCCACCAGTAGAAGTAGACGGCACCTTGCAGTAGCAGTTAAGGAGACAGACAATGCAGTATCTTCTCTCATGCTGCATATTCACATGAGAAAATATTTAATAAGTCTAACTGGATCCTAAGTAGTTCTACTTCATTACTGGTGAGGCTCATATATTTTAGGATTTTGTGTCCTTTTATGTCTCTATTCGAACAGTAGAAATTCCTGTCCCACACTCAGCCTTTTTATGCAGTGCACATTTTTATATACATTGAATGAGAGATTCTGTCGTGCTCTTGGTAATATAAATTGAGGGCTCACTCTATTCTAGCCAAAGTAGAATGCTGAGAGACAATAGTTTTGAAAATTCAGGAATGAAAAAATTAAGGCCACACATTGTATCTTAAATCTTAATGACACCAAGAGATCCTAGTTCACGTTTATATTTATGCCATGATGACTTCACTGTCCTAGCTAACAAGGTGGAAATCTCCAAATATCTTTAAATTTCTGTTCTAATCCCTGTTGATTTTTAAAGTAAAATATACTTTCCCAAGGAAGCTAATCAATGCAGACATTTAAGCTCAGTCCCTCCATCACATGTCACTGACTTTATTAGACTGTTGAGACTGCTGGGAAATACTCCCACACCAGTTGTTCTCAGTGACCACAGTTATGGTCATACAGTTCTAGGTGTCAGAGCTTGTCACAACTCTCACTGGCTAATGTTAAGGTGTCTGAGGGGCTAGTTTTATCTTAGAGGCTCAGGAGAGAGCCTCCCTTCTTAATTCCAGTTTGTGTTCTGACCACCTGCATTCCTTGGCACAGGGCCCTCCCTCCTTTGTCAAAGCCACCAGTGGCACATTTTCTCCTGGTCTCCCTCTCTGCATCTAGGGGAGCACTGTGCTGACCTTCTCCTCCTGGATGATCCTACTCATCTTCTACCTTCAAGTCAGCCAATTAGCAGCCCTGTTGTTTCTTCTGCTACCCTCATCCTTCAGCTAATATAAAAAACATCATATTCAAACATACTGTGGATCAGGACATGAATATCCTACAGAAGTTACAATCCTGCCTGCTACAAATTCTTTTTCAGAATACTATGATTATGTGTCACTCAAGGGTCCTTATATAAAAGATACACAGATTTAATGATAGCCTCTGGAATGAGTGAATACACTCTTTTGACAAAACTCTACACAAAGATGATGTTTGAATCACAGGAACTGAAACAACTTGTAATTGAGTCTAACACAGAACCACAGCCTTTCCTCCCAGAGAGTGGTCCACAGACAGGAACTGCAGAATCAACACCACCTGGGTGCTTGTCAGATACACAGCTTCTCTGAGTCTGAAAGATCTGCTGAGTCAGATTCTGAATTTGAGTTAGAATTCTGGGTACACTATATGCATTTGAAACTGAAGCAATGCTGATCTAAACTAGATTTTGTTACCTTTTATAATTTACATTTGGGGATGGATTATAAATACAGGGGTATTTATTTGTGTGAACATGAATTGTAGAGGTTTAGTGGTATCCCTTCAGGCATTGCTAAGTGTAAAGACATTTCCAGTTGAGACCCACTGACTGGAAGAAACCAGAAAAAATCATAACCAAGGCCCAATATATATTCTGATATTACCTCTGAGAAAATTTCTAAACACCTTCAGCTTCTCCCTAAGGCCTTGGTACCAGCCATCCTTCCCCACTGCCAGGTACACACTTGCTCATACAACCTTGATCTCCCTCCCTTTCTCTCTTGAGTTGAGCGTGCAAATGTCACTTGTTGGCAGGTGTTCCCTAAAAAACCATGAGAAATAGAACAGCCTGGATACTTTCCCTTTAGACCTGCTTCATAGGATTTGTCACCATGTGTAATGTCATATTTATTCCTATTTTTTGCTTCTATATTCTTTTTCCAATGCTGGCTTGTAGGGACTTGTGTTCTTCAGCGCCATCTACTCACAGCTTAGACAGTGCAGAAAACACAATCAACACTCCATTTGTATTCCTGAAAAATTTGAATAATTTCTCTTTAATACTGTAATTAGACTAACACCTTAGGGAAGAAAAGAGATTGGGACAAAAATTAATGCTCTAGTGAACACAGAAAAATCATAGCAGAGAAGAGATCTATTCCAAAATACTGAAATTAATATTTTAACTACAACATATAAATGGTAGCATTAAAGCTATTTAATACTGCTTTGTGTGAAAATTGCTTTTGTTCTTTTTCTCTTTTTTGAAAGTCACCTCTACCTCATGGATTCAGGGAACCTTACAAGAGAGTTGGAATTTCTCCTCCTGGGACTATCAGAGGCACCAGAACTGCAGCCCCTCCTATTTGGGCTGTTCCTCTCCATGTACCTGATCACTGTGTTGGGAAACCTGCTCATCATCCTGGTGTTCAGCTCAGACTCCCACCTTCACTCCCCTATGTACTTCTTCCTCTCCAACCTGTCTTTGGTAGACATCTGTTTCACCTCTACCATCGTCCCAAAGGTGCTACTGAATATCCAGACACAGAACAAAGCCATCACCTATTCAGGATGCATCACTCAGATGGGTTTTTCCTTACTCTTTGCAGTATTGGATGATATCCTCCTGACTGTGATGGCCTATGATAGATTTGTGGCCATCTGCCACCCCCTGCACTACATGATCATTATGAACCCACAGCTCTGTGGACTACTGGTTCTGGTGTCCTGGGTCATAAGTGCTCTGCATTCTCTGTTACAATGTTTGATGGTGTTGCGGCTGTCCTTCTGTCCAGAATTGGAAATCCCCCACTTTTTCTGTGAACTCAATCAGGTGACCCAACTCGCCTGTTCTGACACATTTCTTAATAATGTTGTGATTTATTTTGTAACTATGCTACTAGGTGGTGGTCCTCTGGCTGGGATCCTCTACTCTTACTCTAAGATTGTGTCCTCTATACGGGCAATTCCATCAGCTCAGGGGAAGTATAAAGCATTTTCCACCTGTGCATCTCACCTATCAGTTGTCTTCTTATTTTATGGTACAGTCCTAGGAGTGTATCTCAGCTCTGCTGGTACCCACAGCTCACACTCCAGTGCAACAGCCTCAGTGATGTACACTGTGGTCACACCCATGCTGAACCCCTTCATCTACAGTCTCAGGAACAAGGACATAAAGAGAGCTCTGAAAAGATTCTTTGTGGTGGCAGGTACACAAGGGAAAAAAACTTGAGGGTGAAAAAGTATGTTTCCCTTTTTTGCCCTAAGATTCTAAACCAGAAATTGTGATAATTTAATCAGATTTGGATTTCGAACTTGCTAATTTTTTATGTCCTGGAATTTCCTTTCTTTCAATCTCTCTATATAGTTTAAACCATTTTATTAAGCTTTCTACTTTCCCTGTTATATATGCAGTTTTTCCCTTTGTCCACTTTTCAAAAGCAACAAGTTTTTTCCAACCTTGATCAGATATTCTCAGAACTGTTTCTTTACTTCTGAGGCAACATGGGTATCTTTAGAATAACTTCTTCTCAAATGACATGCAGGGCCAGCAGAAGTAAGGACTGCTTGATGTGCTTGGTACATTACATGAATGCCTCACACAAGATGGACAGCAATTTCAACATTTCACCTAAAATGTCATATGGTGTGTTTCACTGTGATATTGTTATGATAAAGAATCACATGCTTCTTATTACTTTGTAATAAAAAGGAGCTTTATTAGTGCCAGACCCTATATATTATTGTAAGTAATTCTTGTTTTCTAGATAGAGTAGTAAAGTGTTTTTCTAAAAGGGAATTCTATAACATGTAGATTCTTGTATAAAATTTACAAAAATTTTATATATATTCCTGTGTGTAATACCAAATGAATTTTGATCCCTGGATATATCCATGGATATATCTGTTGTCTAACTTAGTCCCTTTGATCTTATTCAAATTGATTCTAATTAAAATAAAAATGCATATCTTTCAAGTTCAAAAACACAATAAATAAATTAAATTAAAAATGAAAAGTGAACTCCTTCCCTTGGGACATAATGAGTGCTTGTGCAGCAGCTGTGCCATGCATCAGGCACTGTAATTACAAAAAAGATCAGGAAACGGGACTTCCGCCAAGATGGAGGTTTAGCTGGATGTGCCTGCCTCCTCCCACAACCAAGTTTAGGGACAACTAAATACTAGCATCACAAAACACAACCAGAACACGGAAAACTGAATTTTTCGGAAGTCCGCTAACAACAAATTCTTCAGCCTGACCTAGGTAAGGGGCGAAACCGGCCTCCGGTGAGGACTTACAAAGGAGGGCTCGGTCGGACCGGGCGCGCGAATCCGGGCGCGCAAATCCAGTCGCGCCGGTTCCAAACCCAGGATTGGACCTGGTGAGCCGCCGAGCACCCCACCGGGGGAGCGACACAGTGGGGAGGCGGTGGCAACGAATTGACTGTGGTTGCCTGGGTGCGCACGAGTGAGGGAGTGAGCAGTTGGACCAGCCCGCGGCGGCGGCGCGGCGGCGGCGGCGGCGCAGGCGGCGGCGGCCCGCCATTTCCCGCTCTGACCACGCCCCCCCCACATACAGCGTCACAACCCAGCGACCTGGGACTCCAAGGCGCCGCTTGTCCCACTTAAAGGGCCAGAACAGACCAAAAATGTCGCAGGCAGAACTCAAAGCCCCAGAGATAAATCTAAATGACGAAGAAATAGCAAAACTCTCAGACGCACAGTTTAAAAGACTGGTCATCACCTTCCCTTACAGATTTGGTGGATTACAGCCACAAATTAGAGAAACATATGGAGGCTAAATTAAGGGAAATGAATGGAATTCCACAGGAATCCCATAGAGATGAAAAGGAAACTGGGACTCAAATCAATGCAGTGGTCCAGAAGAAAGCAAATAATGGACAAGCAGAAAAGAGTCAAGGAGCAAGAATTCAAAGAAATGAGGAGAGTCTTAGGAACCTCCAGGACATCTTTAAACGCTCCAATATCCGAATTATAGGGGTACCAGAAGGGGGAAAGACACAACCACCAGTGGAAAAACTATTTGAACAAATAATAAAAGAAAATTTCCCCAATCTGGCAAAGGAAATAGACTTCCAAGAAATCCAAGAAGCCCAGAGAGTGCCAAAAAAGTTGGACTCAAGAAGAAACACACCAAGGCATATTATAATTACATTAGCCAAAATTAAAATGAAGGAAAGAATCCTAGAAGCAGCAAGAGCTAAAGGGACAATCACCTACAAAGGAGTCCCCATCAGGCTGTCAGCAGATTTCTCAAAAGAGACCTTACAAGCAAGAAGGGGCTGGAAAGAAATATTCCAAGTCATGAAATCTAAGGACCTACAACCAAGATTGCTCTACCCAGCAAAACTTTCATTTAGAATGGAAGGACAGATAAGGTGCTTCTCAGATAAGACCAAATTCAAGGAGTTCATCATCACCAAGCCCTTATTATATGAAATGTTAAAGGGACTTATCTAAGAAAAAGAAGATAAAGAAACATGAACAGTGAAAGGACAACAAATCCACAGTTATTAACAACCACACCTAAAACGAAAGCAAACCAAAGGACAGCTACAGCAGGAGTGAAAACATAGAAATGAAGATCTCAAGGAGGGTTAGCAACAGGGGAATGGGAGGAGGGAGATGGGGGGAGAAGGTACAGAAAACAGGTAGCATAGACAGTAGATAGAAAATAGATGGGGGGGCGAGAATAGTTTGGGAAATTTAGAACCTAAAGGACTTGAGACACATGGACATAAACTAAAGGGGGGTAATGGGGGGGTTGGGGGGGCAGGGTGGAGGGGAATGGAGGGGGGAATAGAACAACTGTAACAGCATAATCAATTCAAAAAATAAATAAATTTAATTAAAAATAAAAAAAATAAAAAAAAAAAAAAGATCAGGAAACGGACAAGGCAGTCCACTTTTACCGCTCCTATTCAACATAGTACTGGGAGTCCTAGCCACAGTGATCAGACAAGAAAAGGAAATAAAAGGCATACAAACTAGAAAAAAGAAATCAAAACTGTCATTGTTTGAAGAATTCATGATAGTGTACATAGAAAACCCTATAGACTCCGCCAAAAAACTACTTGACCTAATAAGTGAATTTGGCAAAACAACAGGAAACAAACTAAATATTCAGAAATCAAAGGCTTTTTTGTACACCAAAAATAAAATATCAGAAACAGATATCAGGAAAAATATCCCCTTTGCTATAGCAACAAGAAAAATAAAGTACCTAGGAATAAACCTTCCCAAGAAGATAAAAAGACCTGTACTCAGAAAACTACACAACACTGAAGAAAGAAATTATGGAAGACACAAACAAATGGAAGCATGTACCATGTTTATGGATTGGAAGAATTAACATTATCAAAATGTCCATAGTACCCAAAGTAATTTATAGATTCACTGCAATCCCTATTAAAGTACCAATGACATATTTCACAGATATAGAACAAACATTTCAGAAATTTATGTGGAACCATAAATGACCCCAAATAGCTGCAGCAATTTCAATAACAAAGTAGGAGGGATCACAATACCTAATATGAAACTGTATTACAAGGCACTGTTATAGGGGACCATTCTGTGTGGCAGTGGGAAATGTAGCTCAGCTCCCACTTGAAAAAGCCAGTGGGGAGTGAGGTCTGGCACACAGGACCCATGCCCACAGATAGGTTCTCCCATGGGGAATCAGACCTACATTATACCTAGGCTGCTATGAGACTTGCTCTTGCTAAAACTCCCTCATCCTGAATTGAGGCAGGAAAGGTTTATTGCGTAACTCTAAAGTAAATTACTGAAATCTGTTCTAAACATCCCAAGTATGGAGTGTAACCAGTTCAATCACTTTTCCCCTTGATCTGAAATATCCTTCTCTTTGAAGGAATTAGCAACATTCTTTCCTTTGTTATCTGTAAAAGGTAATCACCTACAGTGAACCTGTGCATAGCAAATGAGGACCATCCTTGGTGTAATGTACCCAGAAAAGCAATAAAAGCCTGTCCAGGCAGGGGTCAGGGCTCTCTCTCTCACTCAGAGAGTGGCAATGCCCCCCCTTTTCCTCCATGGGACTTCTGTAGTCTGTGTGAATTTGTTCATCACAGCCACAACACACAGACTTGGCGGGATGGAGTCTGCATCACACTGTAATCAAAAGAGCCTAACAATGGCATAGGAACAGATACCTAAACCAATAGAACAGAATAGAGCACAGAAATAAACCCAATTCTCGATGGTCAATTAATATTTGACAAAGGGGCAGCAACATAAAATGGAATGAAAATAGCCCATTCAACAAATAGTGTTGGGAGATCTAGAGAGCTACAAACAACAACAAAAAATAAATAAAACTTGATCACCTACTTACACCATACACAAAAATAAACCCAAGGTGGATGAAAGACTTAAATATAAGTAGTGAGAACATTAAAGTCCTTAAGGAAACCATAGGCAGGAAAATCTCAGATATTCCACATGGCAATATTTTTGCCAATATGTCCCCTAGAGCTAGGTACATAAAGGAAAGAGTAAACAAATGTGATCTCCTTAAAATAAAAGGCTTCTGCATGACTTATAAAAACATTATTAAAATGAAAAGAGAACCAACCACATGGGAAAACATATTTGCCAATGATATCTTACACAAGACATTTTGATCTCCAAAATATATAAAGAACTTACACAAATCCATCCCAGGAACACAAACAACCAAATCACAAAATGAGCTGAAGATCTGAACAGACACTTTTCCAAGGAAAACATACAGAGGGCCCAGAGACATATGAAAAGATGCTCAGCATCACTAGCCATCAGAGAGATAAAAATTAAAACCACAATGAGATTCCACTTCACACCAGTGAGAATGGCAATCATAAACAAATCAATAAATCACAAGTGCCGGAGAGGTTGTGGAGAAAAGGGAACCTTAGTGTATTGTTAGTGGGAATGCAGACTGGGGCAGCCACTGTGGAAAACAGTATGGAATTCCCTCAGAAAACTAAAAATAGAACTGCCTTTTTACCCAGTAATTTCACTGCTGTGATTATATCCTAGGAACACTGAAACACCAATCCATAAGAACCTATGCACCCCAATGTTTATAGCAGCACAATTTACAATAGCCAACTGCTGGAAGCAACCTAGGTGCCCATCAATAAATACGTGGATAAAAACTATGGTACATTTACACAATAGAATACTACACAGCAGAAAGAAAGATGGAGCTCCTATCCTTTGTGACAGCATGGATGGAACTGGAAAGAATTATGCTATGTGAAATAAGCCAGGTGGTGAAAGACAAATACCATATGATCTCACCTTTAAGTGAAACCTAATTCACAAAACAAACAAGGAAGCAAAATATAACCAGATACATTGAAATTAAGAAGATACTGACAGTAACCAGAGAGGTAATAGGAGGGGATAATGATGGAAAAATGTGAAAGGGTTTTCAGGAACAACTATGAAGGAGACATGGACAAAATCAAGGTGGGATGAAGTCAGGGGAGGGAGGTGGAGTTAGCAGGAATGGGGGAGTGATGGGAGGAAAAGGCAGACAACTGTACTTAAACAAAAATTAAAATTCCATTATATGTCAAAAATGTATTAAATATCTAAATTCAGGGATGCTTATATATTAAATAAAATTTTATTTTTTAAATACATTTTATTCATTATGCTATTACAGTTGTCCCATTTTTCCCTCTTCCCTCTCCCCCACCCTGCATACACCCTCCCACCCACATTCCCCTTTTTATTTCATGTCCATGGGTCATCATATAAGTTCTTCGGCTTCTATATTTCCCATGCTATTTTTAACTTCCCCTTTCTATTTTCTACCTACCATCTATGCTACTTGTTCTCTGTACCTTCTCCGCCCTCTCCCCTTCCAATCCCCACTGATACCCCTCCATGATCTCTATTTTTATGATTCTGTTCCTGTTCTAGTTGTTTGCTTAGCTTGCTTTTGTTTTTGTTTTAGGTACAGTTGTTAGTAATTGTGAGTTTGTTGTCATTTTACTGTTCATATTTTTTATCATCTTTTTTTTTAGATAAGTCCCTTTAACATTTCACATAATAAGGGCTTGGTGATGATGAACTCCTTTAACTTGACCTTATCTGAGAAGCACTTTATCTGCCCTTCCATTCAAAATGAAAGCTTTGCTGGATAGAGCAATCTTGGATGTAGGTCCTTGCCTTTCATGACTTGTAATACTTCTTCCCAGCCCCTTCTTGCCTGCAATGCCTCTTTTGAGAAATCAGCTGACAGTCTGATGGTCACTCTTTTGCAGGTGACTGTCCCCTTTTCTCTTGCTGTTTCTAGGATTCTCTCCTTGGTTTTAGTCCTGGCTAATTTAATTATGATGTGCCTTGGTGTGTTCCTCCTTGGGTCCAACTTCTTTGGGACTCTGAGCTTCCTGGAATTCCTGGAAGTCTGTTTCCTTTTCCAGATTTGGGAAGTTCCCCTTTATTATTTGTTCAAATAAATATTTCACTTGTTGCTGTTCCTCTTTCCCTTCTGGTACCCCTATAATTCAGATGGTAGAATGTTTAAAGATATCGTGGAGGTCCCTAAGCCTCTCCTCATTTTTTTGAATTCTTGTTTCTTTATTCTTTTCTGATTGGATTTTTCTTTCTTCCTTCTGGTCCATCCTGTTGATTTGAGTCCCAGTTTTCCTCCCAGCACTATTGGTTCTCTGTACATTTTCCTTTATTTCACTTAGTGTAGCCTTCATTTTTTCATCTAATTTACGACCAAATTCAACCAATTCTGTGAGCATCCTGATTACCAGTATTTTGAACTGTGCATAAGATAGGTTGGCTATCTCTTCATTGCTTAGTTGTATTGTTTCTGAAGCTTTGATCTGTTCTTTCATTTGGGACATTTTATTTTGTCTTGATGTGCCTGTTACATACTGAGGGATAGAGCCCTAGGTGTTCACCCAGGCAGGGTGTCCATCGTGACTGTGTTGTGAGGTCGTATGTGTGGGAGGGGTCTGAGAAAAAACAATGGTGTTTGCTCTAGTCTCTGCCAGATTTCAGTCACTTCCACTGCTGGTGCTTATTCCCATTTGGGTGCATTTGTGTACGTCCTGGTACCCTGTGGGTCTCTCCAATGAATTCTCCTGTGAGGTGGGAGTTTCTCCCACTGTCTCAACCCCCACAGGTGTTTTCAGTCAGTGTTTTGAGGCCGTATTTCCCCAAGCTGGGGCCATAGGTTGAGCAGTCTGTCCAGCTCCCCAGTTGTTTCTCCCAATTTATCTGCACGCGAATAAGGGACAACCAGCTCCACAATCTGCAGCCTCTCTGGGTCTGCCCGCTGCCACCTTGCCGGCCAATTGTAGCTTTGTGCACCTTGCTGTATAATCCGCTGCCTCACTGGGTCCTCCAGCCGCCTTACCTGTCTGAGTCCTCGAGACACCACCTTGCTGCTGGTCCTTCTGCCTGGCTGACTGTCTCTGCTCCTTCTACTAGTCTGGATGAATGTATCTTCTTCAACTCCTTGGTTGTCAGACTTTAATACAGTTTGATTGTCTGCCAGTTCTCATTGATTTTTGTTTTTAAATTGTTGTAGTCCTTCTTTTGGTTGTGCAAGGAGGCACAGTGTGTCTACCTATGCCTCCATCTTGCCCACAAGTATTATTAAATAGAATTTTAAATAGCACATACCATTCCTATATTATAAGATAATAGTTGTTTAGAAAATGAAATTCCTACTCAGTAAGCCATGAAATAGCAGATAATACAAAATTCTGGGTGATTTAAGACCATTAATGTGATTGATTAAATAAAATATTTTCACAAGACAATAAACATTATAATGAAATCATATCAAGCATATTCTCTGACCACAATGCTATGAAATTAGAAATCACATGAGAACATGAAAAAAAAGACAAAGACATGGAGGCTTAATAACATGTTATTAGACAATGAATGACTGAACAACGAGGTCAAAAAGAAATCAAAGATACCATAAAATAAATGAAAATGAGGACACAGAAATTCAAAATTCATGGGACACTAGGAAAGCAATACTAAGAAGGAAATTTATAGCATTACAGGCCTATATTAAAAAAAATAGGACTTCCGCCAAGATGGAGGCGTAGGTGGAAACACTTTGCATCCTCGCACAACCAAACCTAAAAACAATAAAGTTTTAACAATAATAAATGCAACCAAACCACACAGAAAATAGACAATACAGAGTCCGACGACAAACTGCTCAGCTAAAATGGTGAGAAGAGCGAAGCCAGCATTGGAGCGGGTCCAAGTAGGGAAGATCCCCCAACCTGGGAGGTGCACAGGAAGCTGAGATCTTGGATCCCAGGTGCTGGCTAGCTATGGGCGGACACAGAGAAGAGGCATGGCTGGCTGGCTGCTGTCGAGCATTTGCGTGCAAATAAACCAGTGAAGAGGCAAGCATTGAGACCGGCGTGGCACAGGGCGGCAGGCTCACACATTTGCGCTGTTAAACAAGCAGGGGGCAAGCAGTGAGGTGGACTGAAAGAGTGAACAGAACCGCTATTGCTTCCTCTCTGACCCCGCCCCCACATACAGCTTCACAACCCAGAGACCTTGGTGGCTCCGCCCTGGTGAATGCCTAAGGCGCCTCTCCTAATATGTAACAGGCACAAACAGATAAAAACATTGCTCAAGAAGAACTCAGAGCCCCAGAGCCAATAAATCTAAGCGGTAAAGAAATAGCCAAACTATCAGATGCACAGTTCAAAACACTGGTAACTAGGATGGTCACAGAACTGGTAGATTTTAGTCACAAATTAGAGAAACATATGAAGGCTAAACTAATTGAAATGAATGGTAATGCACAGGAAACCAACAGCAATGGAAAGGAGACTGAGACTCAAATCAAGGTAGTAGACCAGAAAGAAGGAAAAAATGATCAAACAGAAAAATATGAAGAAACAAGAATTCAATAAAAGGAGGAGAGGCTTAGGAACCTCCAGGACATCTTTAAATGCTCCAATATACGAATTATAGGGGTACCAGAAAAGGAGGAGGAACAGCCACCAATGGAAAACTTATTTGAACAAATAATAAAACAGAACTTCCCCATTATGGCAAAGGAAATAGAATTCCAGGAAATCCAGGAAGCTCAGAGAGTCCCAAAGAAGTTGGACCCAAGAAGGAACACACCAAGGCACAACATCATTGCATTAGCCAAGATTAAAATGAAGGAGAGAATCCTAGAAGCAGCAAGAGATAAGGGGACAGTCCCCTACAAAGGAGTTCCCATCAGATTGTCAGCAGATTTCTCAAAAGAGACCTTACAGGCAAGAAGGGACTGGGAAGAAGTATTCCAAGTCATGAAAACCAAAGACCTACAACCAAGATTGCTCTATCCAGCAAAACTTTCATTTAGAATGGAAGAACAGATAAAGTGCTTCTCAGATAAGATCAAATTCAAGGAGTTCATCATCGCCAAGCTCTTATTATATGAAATGTTAAAGGGACTTACCTAAGAAAAAGAAGATAAAGATGAACAGTGAAAGGACAGCAAACTCACAGTTATCAACAACCACACCTAAAACAAAAGCAAATTAAGAGGACAGCTAGATCAGGAGTGAACCATAGAAATTAAGATCACATGGAGAGTTAGCAATAAAGCAGTGGGTGATGGAGAAGGGGGGAGAGGGCACAGAAAATAAGTAGCATAGACAGTAGATAAAAAAAGATGGGGGGAGGGTAAGAATAGGGAAAATATAGAATCTAAAGAAATTGAGACACATGTTCATGAACTAAGCAAGGGAATGGTGGGGGAGGGGTGTGCAGGGTGAAGGAGAATGAAGGGGGGATATAGAACAAATATAATGGCATAATCAACAAAAAAAAAGGAAAAAAAAAATACACGGTCTCACTTTACACTTAAAGGAATTGGGGAAAATGGCAAACCAACCCCAAAGTGAGTAAAAGGAAGGAAATAATAAAGATCAGAGCAGAAATAAATGAAATAGAGTCTACAAAATGGTACAAAAGATTAATGAATCTAAGAGGCAATTATCTGAAAAGATAAACAAGAATGACATTTAACCAGACTCATCAAGAAAAAAAGAGAGAGGGCTCAAATAAATAAAATCAGAAATGATAGAGGAGAAATTACAATTGACACCAACAAATACAAAGGATTGTAAGAAAACATTATGAACAACTATATGCCAACAAACTTAACAACCTGGGTGAAATGGACAAATTCCTAGAAACATACAGTCTCCCAAAATTAGATCAGGAGGAATAGAGATTCTGAATAGACAAAAAACACCTAGAGAAATTGAAGTAGTAATCAAAACCTTTCAACAAACAAAAGTCTTGGACCAGATGGCTTCACAGTTGAATATTAACAAAAATTCTGAGGAAAACAAATACCTCTCTTTCTCAAACTATTGATAAAATTCAAGAGTAGAGAAGACTCCCAAACTCCTTTTATGAGGCCCACATTATCCTAATTCCAAAACCAGAAAAACACACTTGCAAAGAAAGAAAATCATAGGCCAATATCTCTAATGAACATAGATGCTAAAATCCTCAAGAAAATATTAGCAAACAGAGTACAGCAATGCATCAAAAAGATCATACACCATCATCAAGTGGAATTTGTTCTGGGAATCAAGGTTGGTACAACTTTCACAGATCAATAAATGTAATTCACCAAATAAACAAAATGAAAAATAAAAATCACACAATCTTATTAATAGATGCAGAAAAATCATTTGATGTAATTGAGCGCACATTTATGACAAAAAAAAACTCTCAATAAAGTGGGATTAGAGGTAATATACCTAAACATAATAAAGGCCATATATGACAAATCCACTGCCAGCATCATACTCAATGGGCAAAAATTATGTGTTCCCCTTAAGAGCTGGAACAAGACAAAAATATCTTCCTTCACGTCACTTCTTCAACATAGTACTAGAAGTCTTAGCCACAGCAATCAGACAAGAAGAAATAAAGGAATCCAAATTGGAAAGGAAAAAGGAAGGCTGTCATTATTTGCAGATGGCATGATACTGTGCACAGAGAACCCCCAAGATTCCAACAAAAAAACTACTAGAACTGATAAATGAATTCAGGAAAGTAGCAGGATACAAAATTAATATCCAGAGAGCAGTGGCATTTTTATGCCAATAATGAACTAACTAGAAAGGGGAGTTAAGAAAAAATTAATATCCAGAAATCAGTGGCATTTGATATATGCCAATAATGAACCAAGTGGAAAGAAGAATTAAGAAAAAATCCCATTCACAATTGCTACGAAAAGTGAAATACCTAGGAACAGAACTAGCCAAATATATAAGAGACATGTGCTTAGAAAATTATAAGACACTAAAGAAAAAAATTGAAGACACAAATAAGTAGAAACACACACCGTGTTCATGGATAGAAAGAATTAATACCATTAAAATGTCCATATTAACCAAAGCAATCTATAGACTCAGTACAATTCCTATTAAGATTCCAATGATATAGTTCACAGCACTAGAACAAATATTTCAAAAATTTATATGGAACCACAAAAGGCTCCACATAGCAACAGCAATCCTGAGGAAGAAGAATAGAGTTGGAAGAATCACACTACCTGATAGTAAACTATATTATAAGGCTATAATAATAAAAACTGCATGATACTAGCATAAAAACAGACACATTGATCAGTGGAACAGAATAGTGGGCCTGGAAATAAACCTACAACTTTATAGTCGATGAATATTTGACAGAGAAAGCAAGCACATACAAAGGGCTAAACATCGTTTATTCAACAAACAGTATTAGGAAAAATTAGAAAGATATGTGCATAAAAATGAAACTAGACCACATTTTTATACCTCACACAATGATAAATTCAAAATAGACAAAAGACTTAAATGTTAGACCCAAAACCATAAAAATCCTAGGAGAAGACATAGGCAACAAAATCTCAGATATTGCTCATAGCACTATTTTATCAGATTTATCTCCCAAGCAAGGGAAACAAAAGAGAAAATAAACAAATGGGACTACATTAAATTAAAAAGATTTTCTACAGCACAGAAAGTCAATGATATAAGAAGGCAACCCACAGAATAGGAGAACATTTTGGTTATCTTCTTCTTTCATGGTATAAGCCTAGGAATGTATCTCAGCTCGGCTGGTACCCACAGCTCACAGCCAAGTGCAACAGCCTCGGTGCTGTACATTGTGGTCACACCAATGCTGAACCCCTTCATCTATAGCTTCAAGAACAGAGAAATAAATGGGGCTCTGAGAAGGTTCTTTAGAGTATCTGATAAATTAGAGACTATCAAACTGAATCAGAAAATGTGACCTTGATTTCTTTGCTCTCAGAGGAAAACCAGAAAATGTTTCTTTAATCAGATCATAGTTTGCACACTTGCTCCTTTTTTTCTCTGTTGTAATTTCCATTTCTTTGAGTTCTACTTCTCCATACTATTTAAATTACTTTATGCCAGACACTTTTTCCCTTTCTCCCTATTCTAAGCTCAACATAGTTTTTTCCACCTGGATCAGAACTCTTTGTAAATTATAGTTTATTTCACAGCAATATGGGTTTCTTAAGAATCATATCTTCTGAAATGATGTACATTGTTGTAGGTAAGTTGTTCCTCTTTTATAAATAGAATAGTCATAAATTGTATCACCATGTGGAATATTTCACTTTGTTACTCACATAATTTATATATTTTCATTCCAGAAAGATCTGAAACCTCGATTTTTAACTTTTGTGTCCCTCATTCTTTGTACATCAGTACCTTAGTGGCTTTCCCTGAGGATGTAGAGTTGACTATTGTTTCTTGTAATCTCAGCCTCTTGACAGTGATTCTATAGAATAGGAAGGCTGCACCCAACTAGCTTTGGGCCTTGCTACTTGTTCCTCAGACCACACTTAATATTGAGGCTAGACCTCTTGTGCTCCTTATTATAATTGCAACAACCATCTTGGAACTATGAAAACATAAAGTTTATTTCTCATCGATTCTGGAGGCTCACAGCATCCTGAGGGCCACAGAAGATCTCTCAATGGAAGGCAGGGAGGAAGAGGAGGAGGAGGAGGAGAGAGAGAGAGAGAGAGAGGGAGAGAGGGAGAGAGAGAGAGAGAGAGAGAGAGAGAGAGAGAGAGAGAGAGAGAGAGAACAGATTGAGTTGGGTGGGGAGGCTTGGGTGTTTCCCTAGCAGCCTACTTATCACACAGCTGGCAGTAAGATTATATGAGATGGATGTCTTTGAAACAGATGTCTCATACATCACAAGTGTAATGTCACTATGGCTGGTGTGGCTCAGTGGACTGAGCACTGGCCTGCAAACCAAAGGGTTGCCGGTTTGATTCCCAGTCAGGACACAAGCCTGGGTTTCAGGCCAGGTCCCCAGTAGAGGGTATGACAGTGGCAATCACACATTGATGTTTCTCTCCCTCTCTTTCTCCTTCCCTACCCCTCTGTCTAAAAATAAATAAATATAACCTTTTCTAAAAAGTGTAACATCAGGCATTTACACTAGAAATGTGCCACTGGGTTTTACAACTAACCTCCCAGTTTTATTCTCTTATTCAGCTCAGTGTCCAGAAAACCTACCATTATACCTGAAAAAAACTGATTACCACATACACCAGATTTGAACAGAAGGTATTCAGCCATGTAACATGAAAAACAGAGACATTTATTGAAGAGGATACAAGATATAAGAGACATCGTACAGAGGACAATGATACCTCAGTTTCCTTCAAAGTAGGCATCATGGTACCTCACGCAGTTCTCCCAATAGCCATCAGCTGTCCCATCATATTTTCTTTAAGCTCATTGACAGTCTGAGATCTCTTCTCTTTCAAAGGTGATTTTAGCTTGCGAAAGGCCAGAAGTCCTAGGGCACCAAATCAAGGCTGTAGGGGGGCTGAGTAACCTTGGTGATTTCATGTTTTGCCAAAGAACTCTGCACAAGATGTGATGCATGAGTGGGTACATCGTTGTGATGAAGTTGCCAGTCAGCAGTTGCCCATAGCTGTTGCCTTTTGAATCATCCAAATAGTGTCCATGGAGGAGTGTTCCACCTTAAGACAAATTCTGATTGCTCTACTATCTCAGTTACTCTGAGAGTGACAGCCACACAGTGCACATACTCGATGGCATCTACAGCCCCCACTGACCAGTACAGTGAAGTCATTCACACATGCACATCCCACTCCACTCCCTTGACTTCCAGGTTACACTGATGTCACACCAACAATTCTCATTATATTAACAAGGCTGGACATTATCAGGACAGACCTTGTGTGTCTTCCAGTGGCTTCTATTTGGATATGAGGCAGGATAGAAAGGATTTATGAAAAACCCAACAATTGGAATGAAGAACTAGGAGCAGACATCCTCTCACCAGAGCCCACTGACCACCCCCATTCTTTCATAATCAAAGATAAATCAGTTTATGGCAGGGAAACCACTCTGGTAGGTATGGAGTCAATGACAAGAACTGGCTAGAGCCAGATCATTTCCAAGTGGAGGAAATATTGACTACATCCACCCCAATGCTCATTATACCATCATTATAATGAAAACTGACACCAAGTGTAGAAGGGGAGCATATAAGACAGAGGTCATGACACTTCCAGAAGGACCATTTTAGCAACAAGGCCCCCTCCCAAACAGAAGGTAGAGTCAGAATTTGGTCCACCAAAGTTTGGAGAAACCCCTCTTCCAGCTTGGACACACATAGAGCTGAAAGAACTAACAGACTGTGTGCACAAACTCACTTTCCTGTTAGTCCTCACCTACTCTGGTTTGTACTTTTCTCTTTTTCACAAGTGCTCCCTTGCCCGGGACTCTTTCTTTTTCTTCACTGGAATAAAACTTGTTTTATTGTCACCCTCATTTGTCCTTGAAATCTTTCCCAGGACAGTCAAGGACCCAGAGGGCACCTGACACACACAATTTCCCCAAATGCCCCAGGGCAAGTGAAGCTCCTTGTGCAGAGGAAGTTCAGGAACAGGTCCATACATAAGACTGACAGTGACAAAGAGACAATGAGGTATATGTGACATTCTGAGCTAAAAGTGAGGTGAGGCACCTGGAGCATCAGAGAAGAAAAAGGTCATTACCAGGGGAGTAAGGTAAGCAGATGTTCAATTAAGAGTTTATCCTGTTCTTTTCTTTGGTCGTTAGAGTCACCTCTGATGATTACTTGTATTATGGGCAGGCCCTGAATTTAAAATTTTTCTTATATTGTAGTGGTGTTTATTTTTTATTGCTTTGCGGTTTATGCTTTTATAATTGCTCCATTTTTAGCTCTTCTGGCTCCAGCACCCAGCCGGGGCCATACTTCCACAGTCAATCTCCACATCGTTATCCATGTCCATGAGTCCTTTGCATGTATTCGTTGACTAATCCCTCCACCTTCTTTCAACCAGTCCCCACCTCCCTTCTCCCCTATACAGCTCTTCAGTCCCCTATTCAGTCTGTTCCGTGGTTCAATGCCTCTGGTTCTATTTTGCTCATTAGTTTATTTTGTTTATTAGATTCCTCTTAAGTGAGATCATATGATATTTGTCTTTCACCAATTGGTTTATTTCACCTAGCATAAGAGTACCCAGTTCCATTCCTGCTGTGGTAAAAGGTAGAAATTCCTTACTTTTCTGCTGTGTAGTATTCCATTGCATAAATGTACCACAGTTTTTTAATCCATTCAGCTGCTGATGGATTTGCCTACTATGAACACAGAGGTGCATTAATTCTTCTGAATTGGTGTCTTGGGATCATTAGGGTATAATCCAAGCAATAAAATCACTGGGTGAAAAGGCAAGTCCATTTTTAAATTTTTTAAAGATTTAATTTATTTATTTTTAGAGAGAGGGGAATGGAGGGAGAAAGACAGGGCGAGAAACATCAATGTGTAGTTGCCTCTCACATGGCCCCCACTGGGGACCTGGCCAACAACCCAGGCATGTGTCCTAGACTGGGGATCGAACCAGCAACCTTTTTTGTTCACAGCCCACACTCAATCCACTGAACTACACCAGCCAGGGCCATTTTGAATTTTTTCAGAAACTTCCATACTGTTTTCCACAGTGGTTAAAACAGTCTGCATTCTCACCACAATGCACTGCAGTTCCCTTTCCACCACATTCTTGCCAGCACTTCTTATTTGTTGATTAATTAATAATAAGCATTATGGCAGGTATGAGGTGATATCTCATTGTGGTTTTCATTTGCATCTCTCTGATGGCTGATGGCATTCAGAATTTTTGCATGTGTCTATGGGCCATTTGTATGTCCTCCTTGGAGAAGTGTCTATTCAGGTCCTTTGCCCATTTTTTTTTCAGTTATTTTTTTTTTATTGTGGCTCAAGTACAGTTTTCTGCCTTTTCCCCAGCCCTCCTCCCCACCCACCCCAACCTTCCCTGCCACCCTCCCCCATTTCCACCACCCCTTGTTATTGTCCATATGTCCTTTATAATTGTTCCTGTAAACCCTTCACCCTTTCCTCCCATTATCCCCTCCCACCTCCTCTCTGATCACTGTTGAATTGTTTGTTTTCCTGTGTCGAGTCATATGAGTTCTTTATAAATTTTGGAGATTAAAACCTTGTCCAGTGTATCATTGGCAAATAGGTTCTCCCATCCAGTCAGTTCCTCTTTTGTTCTGATGGTTTCTTTAGCCATGCAGAAACTTTTAAATTTGATGTAGTCCCACTTGTTTATTTTTTCTCTATGTTCCTTGCCCTAGGTGATATATCTGCTAAAATATTGTAACATGACATCTCTGCAATTTTACTGCCTTGTTTTCTACTAGGATTTTTACGGTATTTTGACTTATGTTTAATGCTGTTATCTAATTTTAGTTTACTCTGGTGTATTATGTAACATGGTGGTTTAGTTTCCTTTTTTTTTTTTTTTTGCAAGTACCATCCAGTTCTCCTGACACCATTTATTTAAGAGATTATCTATACCATTTTAGATTTGTGCTCCTTTTATCAAATATTAATTGACCATAAAGACATGGTTTTATTTCTGGACTCTATTCTGTTCCATTTATCTATGAGTCTGTTCTTATGCCAGTGCCACACTGTTTTGATCACAGTGACCTTGTAGTATAGTTTTGTATCAGGTATTGTACTCCCTCCAACTTTGTTCTTTTCAAGATAGCTGAGACGATTTCAGGTCTTCTTTTTTTTTTTTGGTTGCATATATGTTTTTGAAATATTTGTTCTAGTCTGTGAAATATGCTATCGATAGTTCAATAAGATTTCCATTGAATCTATAGACTGCTTTAAGTAGCATGGATATTTTAGTGATGCTAATTCTTCTAATCCATCAACATGGTATATGCTTCCATTTATTTGTATCTTCCTCGATTTTTTTCTTTAGTGTACTAAAGACCTGCTCCAAGTACAGGTCTTTTAACTCCATGATTAATTTTATTTCTAGGTATGTTTTATTTTGTTGTTGCTATAGTAAGGGCGAGTTCTTTTCTTTGTCTCTCCTCCTGGTAGTTCATTGTTGATGTACAAAATGCCATCAATTTCTGAGTATTGGCTTTGTATCCTGCTACTTGCTGAATTTACTTATAAGATTGAGTAGTTTTTTTCATGGAGCCTATAAAGTTTTCTGTGTACACTATGGTGACCTCTGTGAATAATGACAGTTTTACTTCTTTTTTTCCAATTTGGATGCTTTTTATTTCTTCCCCTTGCCTGATCACTGTGCCTAGGAATTGCAGTACTCTGTTAAATAAGAGTCGTGAAAGCAGACCTTTTTTCCTTGACCTTGATTATAACAGAAATGCTTGTGGTTTCTGTCCACTAAGTATGACACTGGTAGTTGGCTTTTCGTATATGGCCTTTTTCATGCTCAGATATGCTCCTCCTATTCCCACTCTGTTGAATGTTTTTGTCATAAACTTTTTTGCATCTATTGACATGGTCATGTGATTTTTGTATTTCACTTTCTTTATGTGATGTATCATGTCCAAATTTAAATGTTTTAGACTTCCAGCCAAGATGGAAGTGTAGGTAGATACACAGTGCCTCCTTGCACAACCAAAAGAAGGACAACAACAAATTTAAAAACAAAAAAACCCCACAACTGACAGAAAATTGAACTGTATGGAAGCCTAACAACCAAGGAGCTAAAGAAAAAAATATTCATCCATACCAGAAGGAGGGTGGAGATGCACAGCTGGGGTGGAGAGGTCTCACAGCAACGAGGCAGCTGGAGGACTGGGGACAGGCAAGGCAGCAGCTGGTGGAGCAGGCAGTCCCACATCTGTGTGCGGTAAACCAGGAGGAATAACTGGGGCACAAGACCATGCAACCCAGGGTTCTAGTGCAGAGAAATAAAGCCTCAAAACCTCTGACTGAAAAAACTTTATGGGGTTGTGGCAGCAGGAGAAATTCCCAGCCTCCCAGGAGAGTTTGTTGGAGAGACCCAGAGTCCTAGAACATACACAAAACCACCCACCTGAGAATCAGCAGCAGAAGGGCCCAATTTGTTTGTTTGTTTGTCTGTCTGTTTGTTTGTTTGTTTGTAGAGGAGGAAGAGACTGAAAGCCGACCAAGAGCTGAGCAAGCAGCACTGTTCCCTCTCAGACCCCTCCCCCCTACACAGTGCCACTAAACAACATGGCTTGCCCCACTCTGGCAAATACCTAAGATTCTGCCCCATAAAATGTCTGGAAATATTTCTTGAGTACAGGGCTCTCTTATGGTTTAGTAGGGTGTTTATGTGTATATGTATATATGTGTGTGTATCTACATATATAATATTTATAAGTATAAATATAATGACTTAATTAATAAGCATTCAATTGCATAAATGTACTCAATAATACCATCTTCGATGTTGAAAGGAAATTTCAGAGAAAACTGAAGAGGATAGGAAAGAAAATTATGGCAGGTTGAATTAAAAGGAAGATTTAAAAATGTACAAACTACACACAAAGATTTTAAGCAGTATGGTTGTCTAAATTTTTTTTATCCTTACTGCAGGACATGTTTTTATTGATTTGAGAGAGAGAGAGAGGGACTCAAATGAGAAAGACTGATCCATTGACACCCACACATGCCCCAGTGGAGGAGGATCAAACCCCCAAATCCATGCAAGTGCCCTTACCAGGAATCCAACCCATAACCTTCTGATACACAGAATGATTCTCCAAATAACTGAGCCTCATGGCCAGGGCAGTTGTCTTGAATTATTTTCCTGTCTCAATGTCCAAAGACTTCAAAGTCAGAACCACATTTTCTTTTATATTGTAGGGATCTCTGTACCTGCTAATAGGGCAGAAGCTCCAAATTGACTTTAGATTTCTTTCTTCTACTTATTGGGTGTTTCAACAGAAAATGTCCCTACCCAAGGGATGCAAGTAAATGAATTGAGGTTCTGATGGTCACTTTCCCCTAAAAATGATTGAATAAGTGTCTGCATAACAGTGCTATTGATGCTGTAACAAATTACCACACTAAGGGTTTAAAAGAAACAAGTTAATACACCTATAGATCTGGAGGGTCAGAAGCCTGATGAGTCAATGAGGTGAAAGCAAGATATCTGCAGAGCCAGGTTCCTTCTGGAGGCTTCAGGGAAGATCCCATTTCCTCTCCTACCCCAGTTTCTCCTGCCACTAGGCCCTACTTCATCTTCAAAGCCAGCCATGTAGCATCCTTCAGTTTCCCTCAGATTCCAACTACTCTTCTATTCTGTTCCAATGTTAGGACCATGGTGAGTACATCAGTCTCACCTACGTAATCACAGCATTTTATCTTAAAATTAGCTGATTAGTCACACTATTCCATCTGCTACTTTCGTTCTGTCTTGCATTGAAAAGTAACATATTACAAGTTTATGGGAATTATGATGTAAGTATCTTTAAAGTTCTTCTTTTGCTTACTGCAAATTTTTCTTCACTAATAATTTCCATAGTGTCACACAAGGGTCCTTATGCAAACAAATCAAATTAGGTACTTTTCAGAAGCATATCATATGATGTCATTCATGAATCCTTATATAAAATAATTGAACAATGAATTTATAACAGCTTCTGGAGTGAGTGAACATACACTATTTATTCAAAGTTACATGCAAATAATATTTGGTTCTGAAGACCTAAAAGTACCTACACCTGACTCTAACTTAGACCCAGCCATACTACTCAAACTGTGGTCCAGAGACCAGCACCTGCAGCATCAACACCACCTGGGAACGAATTTGATTCTAAGAACCCCTGGGCCGTTCAGGACCTGCAACTGAACAGTAATCCTGGGTGACTCATATGCACCTTGAAGTTGAACAAGTGCTGGACTAGGCTAGGCTTTGTCACCTTCTCACACTGACAATAGGGGTGGTATAATTATTTGTGCTGAATCCAGTAGGTGGTTAGTAGCCTCTTTCCACATGTTTCAGGGGCAAAATCATCTCAGGAGAAGAACTACAGGCCCAGAATTTAAAAACTGGAAGCAACCTGGCAGATTTCAATCTAGGTCCATCCCTCATTTAGTTCATAACTTTGAGAAAATCCCTAAAGCCCTTCCAGCCCCATATCTGCAAAAGGAAATGCAGGTCATGATAGTAATACCTAATAGAATGGACTTTTCAAAAATTATATCAGAAAAGTCTATAAGGTACTAAGTTCAGATTATATAGCATAAAACTATCAAAGGGCATCTTTCAAAATTAACACATATTTTATAATGAAACATTAAATGACAGCCCATAATTTGTGATATTATTAAGAAATTTCTACATATTTTGACAAATGCATAAGGAAATCAGGCCCTATGATAGCCAGAATTGCATATCAAAGGAACACAGTTCTCCCCTCATTGAAGAGGGGATAGCAATGCTCTGGAGACATCAGGGAGGTGTTGCTACCACAAATAAGTTCTTGGGTAGCAAAGGGACTACCTGGTTCTGATGGGTTTCATAGTCTCAGACTTTGGAGAAAATGTTCACTCAGTGTTGGAAAAAAGTACTAGGAGGTGAGACCTCTGGGAAGCAGATGAGACCCAAGACAAGGAGTCATAAAATCTAAATCTACCTGGCTTCTAACATGGTCTTTTGAGATCTGAGAATCATTAGAAAAAAATCTCTTCCTGTTAATTACAGAGGCCCTTGGGGAAATCACGTACTTAGATGTAGGAATAACCCGAGAGAAATGTGTCTGATGAGCCAATATACAGAGAGTTGTGAATATCTCCCCATGCAGTACCTGAGCTTGTACAATGATGGTAGACAGAACATGGTTGTTGCTGCTGTTTCCTAAGTCTTGCTCAAGAACTGATGCCTCACTCCTTCCTACTGTCTTGTGTGGGACAAAACTTCAGTCTCCATCATCAACCCTACAGGCAGCAATTCTCACTTACACACGGAAACCTTCCTTTCAGAAAACCCATCCAGGGGAGTCTGAGAGCCTGGTATGTACATTAGGAAAGGGTCAGAGAGAATGGAACCTGAGAACTTTTACTGAGTCACTAATACCCTAATCATCCCAGTCCTGAGGCCATATATCTCAGTTTTTATTCTTGGTTAAGGAACTAATTTATGCCTAATTTACTTAATATGTTAACAAGAATTTGTCTGTTTGAATCTGCTCTCCAGGGCCAAGTAATGGACCTGGGAGTCCAGTCGGATGATGCTGTACAATGAATGAGATGCATGAAATGACTACAGGAAAATGAAAACACTTGTGAGTATTTTCCTGATTGGGGAGAAAGAAATGAAACATTGGGTGTGGAGAACAGTGCAGTGAGTTGAGAGCATTTGTACTAAAATTCCAAGACGGGGTGTATTTCAGCATGTTTTGTATTCACTGAAAGATCCAGCCAGTAGAACTAGACGGCACCTTGCAGTAGCAGTTAAGGAGACAGACAATGCAGTATCTTCTCTCATGCTGCATATTCACATGAGAAAATATTTAATAAGTCTAACTGGAATCCGAAGTAGTTCTACTTCATTACTGGTGAGGCTCATATATTTTAGGATTTTGTGTCCTTTTATGTCTCTATTCAAACAGTAGAAATTCCTGTCCCACACTCAGCCTTTCCATGCAGTGCACATTTTTCTATGCATTGAATGAGAGATTCTGTCATGTTCTTGGGAATATAAATTGAGGACTCATTCTATTCTAGCCAAAGTAGCATGCTGAGAAATAATAGTTTTGAAAATTCAGGAATGAACAAATTAAGGCCACACATTGTACCTTAAATCTTAATGACACCAAGACATCCTAGTTCACGTTTATATTTATGCCATGATGACTTCACTGTCCTAGCTAATGAGGTGGAAATCTCCAAATATTTTTAAATTTCTGTTCTAATCCCTGTTGATTTTTAAAGTAAAATACTTACCCAAGGAAGCTAACAAATACAGACACTTAAACTCAGCCCCTCCATCACATGTCACTGGATGACTGACTCTATTACACTACTGAGACTGCTGGGAAGCACTCCCACACCAGTTGTTCTCAGTGAGCACAGATATGGGTGCACAGTTCTAGATGTCAGAGCCTGGCATGAGTCTCTCTGGCTAATCTCAAAGTGTCTGCAAGGCTGGGTCCATCCTTGAGGCTCAGGGAGAACCTAAGAAAGACAGGGGAGAACTGTCTTCTCCTTAATTCTAGTTTGGGTTCTGACCACCTGCATTTCTTGGCCCACCTCCCTCCTTTGTCAAAGCCAGCAGTGTCACATTTTCTCCTGGTCTCCCTCTATGCATCTGTGGGGGCACTGTGCTGACTTTGTCCCCCTGGATGATCCTACTCATCTTCTACCTGCAAGTCAGCTGATTGCAGCCCTGTTCCTTCTGCTACCCTCATCCTCCAGTTGATATAAAACACATCATATTCAAACATACTATGGATTAGGACGTGAATATCCTACAGAAGTCACAATTCTGCCTGCTACAAATTCTTTTTCAGAATACTATGATTATGTGTCACTCAACATCCCTTATATAAAGAATACACAGATTTAATGATAGCCTCTGGAATGAGTGAATACACTCTTTTGACAAAACTCTACACGAAGATGATGTTTGAATCACAGGAACTGAAACAACCTGTAATTGAGTCTAACACAGAACCACAGACTTTCTTCCCAGAGAGTGGTCCACAGACAGGAACTGCAGCATCAGCATCTCCGGGGCACTTGTCAGATACACAGCTTCTCTGAGCCTGAAAGATCTGCTGAGTCAGATCTTCTAAATTTGAATTAGAATTCTGGGTACTAGGTACACTATATGCATTTGAAACTGAAGAAGTGCTGGTCTAAATTAGATTTTGTTACCTTTTATAATTTACATTTGGGGATGGATTATAAATACAGGGGTATTTATTTGTGTGAACATGAATTGTAGAGGTTTAGTGATATCCCTTCAGGCATTGCTAGGTGTAAAGTCATTTTCAGTTGAGACCCACTAACTGGAAGACACCAGAAAAAATCATAACCAAGGCTCATTATATACTCTAACATCACCTTTGAGCAAATTTCTAAACCCCTTCGGCTCCTCCCTAAGGCCTTGGTACCAGGCATCCCCACTACCAGGTACACACTTGATCTCCTTCCCTTTCTCTCTTGAGTTGAGAACACAAATGTCACTTGTTGGCAGGTCTTGCCTAAAAACCCATGAGAAATAGAACAGCCTGGATACTTTCCTTTTATACCTGCTTTTGTTTTCTTCATAGGATTTGTAACCATGTGTAATGTTATATTTATTTCTTTTTTTTCTTCTATATTCTTTCCCCAATATTGGCTTATAGGGACTTGTGTTCTTCAGCACTATCTACTCACAGCTTAGACAGTGCGGAAAACACAGTCAACACTCAATTTGTATTCCTGAAAAACTTGAATAATTTCTCCTTAATATTGTAATTAGGCTAACACCTTAGGGAAAAGAAAACAGACTGGGACAAAACTTTGTGCTCTG
Organism: Artibeus jamaicensis; assembly: GCF_021234435.1. NCBI lineage: Eukaryota > Metazoa > Chordata > Mammalia > Chiroptera > Phyllostomidae > Artibeus > Artibeus jamaicensis. The sequence continues at coordinate 9,072,057 of NW_026521854.1, read as the reverse complement.
ATTAACACAGAAAACTCCTAGAAGTAAACAGATACATCTCAAAATACTAAAATTAATATCTTAACTACAACATATAAACTGCAGCATTACAGCTATGTGAGTAATACTTCTTTTTGTGAACATTACTCTTGTTCTTTATCTCTTTCTTGAAAGTCACCTCCACCTCATGGCAGCAGGGAACCTTACAACAGTGTCAGAATTTCTTCTCCTGGGACTATCGGAGGCACCAGAACTGCGGTCCCTCCTATTTGGGCTGTTCCTCTCCATGTACCTGATCACAGTGTTGGGAAACCTGCTCATCATCCTGGCAGTCAGCTCAGACTCCCACCTCCACACACCCATGTACTTCTTTCTCTCCAACCTGTCCTTGGTAGACATTTGTTTCACCTCCACCACCATCCCAAAGATGCTGGTGAACATCCAGACACAGAGCAAAGCCATCACCTATGCAGGATGCATCACTCAGACATGTTTTTCCTTACTCTTTGGAATGTTGGATGATATCCTCCTGACTGTGATGGCCTATGACCGCTTTGTGGCCATCTGCCACCCCTTGCACTATATGGTCATCATGAACCCCCAGCTCTGTGGACTGCTGCTTCTTGTGTCCTGGATCATAAGTGCCCTGAATTCCCTGTTACAATGCTTGATGGTGTTGAGGCTGTCTTTCTGCCCAAGCTTGGAAATACCCCACTTTTTCTGTGAACTGAATCAGGTAACCCAACTTGCCTGTTCTGACACATTTCTTAATAACATTATGATTTATTTTGTAACTATGCTACTAGGTGGTGGTCCCCTGGCTGGGATCCTTTACTCTTACTCTAAAATTGTGTCCTCTATACAGGCAATCCCATCAACTCAGGGGAAATATAAAGCATTTTCCACCTGTGTGTCTCATCTCTCAGTTGTCTCCTTATTTTATTGTACGAGCCTAGGAGTGTATCTCAGTTCTGCTGTTACACACAACTCACAGTCAAGTGCAATTGCCTCAGTATTATACACTGTGGTCACACCTATGCTGAACCCCTTCATCTATAGTCTCAGAAACAAGGACATAAAGAGAGCACTCAAAAGATTCTTTGTGCTGGCAGGTACACAAGGGACAATCACATGAGGCCAAAAAAACTATACTTACCTTCCTTGCCCTAAGATTCAAAACCAGAAATTCTGATTCTTATACATATTTTGGGTTTTGAACTTGCTCATTTCATTTCTGTCCTGGAATTTCCTTTGTTTGTTTCAACTTCTCTAGACAGTTTAAGCCACCATTTTATTAAGCTTTCTACTTTGTCTACTTTGTCTATTATATACATAGATTTTCCCTTGTCCTCTTTCCTAAAATCAAAAAGTTTTTTCCAACCTTGATCAGATATTTTTGGAAGTGTTTCTCTACTTCTGTGGCAACATTGATGTCTTTAGAATAATTTCTTCTCAAATGACATACAGGGCCAGCAGAAGTAAGGCTTGCTTGAGTGTGCTTGGTACAGTATGTAAATGCCTCACACAAGATGGACAGCAATTTCAACACTTCACCTAAATGTCATATGGTGTGTTTCACTGTGATATTGTTATGATAAAGAATTACATGCTTATGACTTTGTGATAAAAAGGAGCTTCATTAGTGCCAGACCCTATATATTATTGTACATAATTTCTTCTTGTTTGGTAGATACACAAGTAAAGGGTTTTCTAAAAGGGAATTTTATAACATGTTGCTTCTTGTATAAAATTTCCAAAATTTTTATTTATATTCCTGTGTTTAATTCCAGATGAATTTTGATCCCTGGATATATCCATGGATATATCTGTTGTCTAACTTAGTCCCTTTGATCTTGTTCAAATTGCTTCTAATTAAAAATAAAAATGCATATCTTTCAAGTTCAAAAACAAAATAAAAACACTAAGTTAAAAATAGAGTTCCAAGAGAACTCCATGTTTGGGCACAATACAAGTGCTTATGCAGCAGCCCTGACATGCATATGGCACTGTGATTACAAAAAAGATCAGGAACAGGACAAGGCTGCCCACTTTCACCACTTCTATTCAACATAGTATTGGAAGTCCTAGCCACAACAGTCAGACAAGAAAAAGAAATAAAAGACATCCAAATCAGAAAGGAGGAATCAAAACTGTCATTCTTTGCAGAATACATGATAGTGTACATAGAAAACCCTATAGACTCCACCAACAAACTTCTTGACCTAATAAGTGAATTTGGCAAAACAGCAGGATACAAAGTCGATATTCAGAAATCAAAGGCATTTTTGTACACCAACAATGAAATATCAGTAACAAAAATCAGGGAAAAAACACCTTATTTGATAAAGCAACAAGAAAAGTAAAGTACCTAGAAATAAATCTTCCCAAGAAGACAAAAGACCTGTACTCAAAAAACTAAACAATTCCGAAGAAGGAAATTAAGGAAGATACAAACAAATGGAAGCATGTACCATGCTCATGGATTGGAAGAACTAACATCATCAAAGTAGCCGTACTACCCAAAGTAATTTATAGATTCAATGCAATCCCTATCAAAATACCAATGACATGTTTCACAGATATAGAACAAACATTTAAAAAATCCTTATGGAACCATAAAAAAAACCATATAGTTGCAGCAATTTTGAGAAAGAAAACAAAGTAGGAGGGAAGACAATACCTGATATCAAAATGTATTACAAGGCAACTGCAATCCAAACAGGCTGATATTGGCACAAGAATAGACACATAGAACAATGGAACAGAATAGAGAGCACAGAAATAAACCCTAGTCTCTGTGGTCAATTAATATTTGACAAAGTGGACAGAAGCATAAAATGGAGTAAAAATAGCTTCTTCAACAAATGGTGTTGGGAGACCTGGACAGCTACATGTAAGAAAAAATAAACTCGATCACCAACTTACACCATACATAAAAATAAATTTAAGGTGGATGAAAGACTTAAATTTAAGTAGTGACACCATAAAAGTCCTAGAGAAAAACATAGGCAGAAAAATCTCAAATACTCCCCATAACAATATTTTCACCAATATGTCCTTTAGAGCAATGGACACAAGGGAAATACTTAACAAATGGGATCTTCTCAAAATTAAAAATCTTCTGCATGGCTAAAAAAACTCCATTAAAATTAAAAGAGAACCAACCATATAGAAAAACATATTTGCCAATTATACCGTAGACTAGGTATTCATCTCCAAAATAGATAAAGAGCTCACAAACACTTCAAAAATTTATGTGGAACCATAAACAACCCCGAATAGCAGCTGCACTTTTGAGAAAGAAGAACAAAGTAGGAGGGATCGCAATACCTGATATCAAACTGTATTACAAGGCCACTGTAATCAAAACAGCCTGATACTGGCATAAAAACAGGCACATAGATGAATGGAACAGAACAGAGAGCCAAGAAATAAACCCAACTCTCTATAGTCAATTAATATTCGACAAAGGGGGCAGTAACATAAAATGGAGTAAAGATAGCCTCTTCAACAAATGGTGTTGGGAGAACTGGACAGCTATGTGCAAAAAAATGAAACTTGAGCACAAACTTACACCATACACCAAAATAAATTCAAGGTGGATAGAAGCTGCTGTTTTGCCAAATTCATTTATTAGGTCAAGAAGTTAAATATAAGCTGTGACACCATTAAAGTCCTAGAGGAGAACATCGGCAAGAAAATCTCAGATATTTCATGCAGCAACATTTTTACCGATATGTCCCCTAGAGCAAGGAATATAAAGGAAAGAATAAACAAATGGGAGCTCATCAAATAAAAAACTTCTGCGTGGCTAAAGAAAACAGTATTAAATTAGAAAGACAACCAACTGTATGGGAAAACATATTTGCCAATGATACCTCAAACAAAGGTTTAATCTCCAAAATATACAAAGAACTTACACGACTCTACTCTAAGAAGACATCTAACCCAATTAAAAAATGGGAAAAGGACTTGAACAGACACTTCTCCAAGGAGGACATACAGAAGATCCAGAGACACAAGAAGAGATGCTCAATATCGCTAGCCATCAGAGAGATGCAAATTAAAACCACAATGAGATACCACTTTACAGTGGTCAGGTTGGCTATCATAAACAAAGCAACAAACAATAAATGTTGGAGAGGTTGTGGGGAAAAGAGGTCCTTAGTTCATTGTTGGTGGGATTGCAGACTGGTACAACCATTATGGAAAACAGTATGGAATTTTCTCAGAAAAATAAAAATTGACCTGCCTTTTGACCCAGCAATTCCACTGCTAGGATTATATCCTAAGAATCCTAAAACATCAATTTCAAAGAACCTGTGCACCACAATGTTCATAGCAGCACAATTTACAATAGCCAAGAGTTGGAAGCAACCTAGGTGCCCGTCAGTAAATGAATGGATCCAAAAATTGTGGTACATATACACAATGGAATTCTATGCAGCAGAGAGAAAGAAAGATCTTCTACCATTTGCAACAACATGGATGCAATTGGAAAGCATTATGCTGAGTGAAATAGGCCAGGTGTTGAAAGACAAATACCATATGATCTCACCTTTAACAGGAAGCTAAACAACAAAACAAACAAGCAAGCAGAATAAAAACAAAGACCGTGAAATAGAGAACAAGGGACAGTGACCAGAGGGGAGAGGGAAGGGAACTTAAGGGGGAAAAAGGGGAGGGACTTGGAGAAGCAAATATGGAGGACACAGGGATGAGAACTGGGGGGGGGGTGGAAATGGGAGGGAGGTGGGGAGCACGGGGTGGGGGGCTGGGAGGGGAGAAAGGCAAAAAAACGGTACTTGAAAAATAACTAAATAAAATTATTGAGAAAAATAAAATAAAATAAAAGCAAATTTAATTGCAAAAAAATAAGGAACTCACACAAGTCTACATCAGGAAGACAAACAAGCCAATCAAAAAATGGGCAAAAGACCTGAACAAGACACTTCTCCATGAAGGACATACACAGGACCCAGCAGTATGTAAAAAGATATTCAGCAACACTAGCCATCAGAGAGATGCAAATTAAAACAATAGTGACACTTCTGCCAAGATGGAGGTGTAGGTGGAAGCACTGCACCTTCTCGCACAACTAAGTTTAAAAAGAACAAAGTTTTAGCAACAAAAACACAGCCAAACCACAGAAAATTGAACTACATGGAAGTCTGACAACAACGAACCCTTCAGCCAAACTGGTAAGAGGGGCAGAGTCAGCAGCAGAGCAGGGTCGGGCAGGAAAGATCCACTGGACCAACCCGGGTGTGCAACCCAGGTGCGCCAGCAGCCGTGGGCAGATCCCAGGTGTGGAGAAGCAGGTGGACCCACTGAGGGCACAAGGCTGCTGACTCACAGGGCTCTTCGGGGCCACACATTCACATGCAGATAAACCGATGAAGGAGCAGGCAGTGAGACAAACCATGCAGGCCCCAGCAGCAGGAAGCAGCAGAGGGAACCACTATTGTCCCTCTCTGACCCCACCCCCACATACAGCGTCACAAACCAGTGACCTGGGTGGCCCCTTTCTGACCACGCCTCCACACACAGCATCACAAACCAGCAACCTGGGTGGCCCCACCCTGGTGTACAACTAAGGCTCCCCTCTTCATACCTAACAGGCACAAACAGATCAAAACATGGCTCAAGAGCAACTCAGAGCCCCAGAGCCAATAAATCTAAGCGATAAAGAAATAGCCAAACTTTCAGAGGCACAGTTCAAAACATTGGTGATCAGGATCCTCACAGAACTGGTTGATTATAGTCACAAATTAGAGGATCATATGATGGCTAAACTAATTGAAATGAATGGTAATGCACAGGAAACCAATAGTAATGGAAAGGAAACTGGGACTCAAATCAAGGGAGTAGACCAGAAGGAAGGAAAAAATGACCAAACAGAAAAATATGAAGAAACAAGAATTCAAAAAAAAGGAGGAGAGGCTTAGGAAGCTCCAGGACCGTGACATCCAACATCCAAATTATAGGGGTACCAGAAGGGGAAGAGGAACAGCCACAAGTGGAAACTTTACTTGAACAAATAATAAAAGAGAACTTCCCCAATCTGGCAAAGGAAATAGACTTCCAGGAAATCCAGGAAGCTCAGAGAGTCCCAAAGAAGTTGGACCCAAGAAGAAACATACCAAGGCATATCATCATTACATTCGCCAAAATTAAAATGAAGGAGAGAATCCTAGAAGCAGCAAGAGATAAGGGGACAGTCACCTACAAAGGAGTTCCCATCAGATTGTCAGCTGATTTCTCAAAATAGAACTTCCAGGCAAAAAGGGGCTGCAAAGAAGTATTCCAAATCATGAAATCCAAAGACCTACATCCAAGATTGATCTATTCAGCAAAGCTTTCATTTAGAATGGAAGGGCAGATAAAGTGCTTCTCAGAGAAGATCAAATTCAAGAATTTCATCATCACCAAGCCCTTATTATATGAAATGTTAAAGGGACTTAGATTCTAAGAAAAGAAGAAGATAAAAAAGATGAACAGTGAAAGGACAGCAAACTCACAGTTATTAACAACCACACCTAAAACAAAAGCCAACTGAGAGGACAGCTAGATCAGGAGCAGAACCATAGAAATGAAGATCACATGGAGGGTTAGCAACAGGGAAGTGAGAGAAGGAGAAGGGGGGAGAAGGTACAGAATATGAGTAGCATAGATGGTGGGCAGAAAATAGATAGGGGGAGGGCAAGAATAGTATGGGAAATATAGAATCTAAAGAACTTGAGACACGTGGTCATAAACTACAGGGGGGAATGGTGGGGGAGGGAGTGTGCAGGGTGGAGGGGAATGAAGGGGGGAAATAGAACAACTGTAATGGCATAATTAATAAAATATATTTTTAAAAAACCATAGTGAGATGCCACTTCACACCACTGAGAATGGCCATTATAAACAAATCAACAAACAACAAGTGATACAGAAGATGTGGAGAAAAAGAACCCTAGTGCACTATGGGTGGGAATGCAGACTGGTACAGCCATGGGGAAAACAGTATAGAATTTCCTCAGGAAACTGAAAATGGAACTGCCTTTTGACCTGGAAATTCCACTGCTTGGATTATATCCTAAGAACCCTGAACACAAATCCATAAGAACCTATGCACCCCAATGTTCATAGCAGCACAATTTACAATAACCAAGTGCTGGAAGCAACCTAGGTGCCCATCAGTAAATAAGTGGATAAAAACTATGGTACATTTACACAATAGAATACTACACAGCAGAAAGAATGATGGAGCTCCTATCCTTTGTGACAGCATGGATGGAACTGGAGAGCATTATGCTACGTGAAATAAGCCAGGTGATGAAAGACAAATACTATATGATTTCACCTTTAAGTAGAACATAATCAACCAAACAAACAAGCAAGAAAAATATAACCAGAAATATTGAAATTAAGAGGAAACTGACAGTACTAGAGGGGAGGGAGGAGGGGATAATGGCAGAAAAATGTGGAAGGGTTTTCATGAACAACTATAAAAGGCACAAGGACAAAACCAAGGAGGTGGGAATCAGGGGAGGGAGGTGGGGATGGCTGAAGTGGGGGAGTTGTGGGGAGGGGGGATGGCAGACAACTGTACTTGAATAACAGTAAAAAATTTGCATTATGTGTCAAAAATTTATTACATATCTAATTTCAGGGATACTTACACATTAAATAGAATTTTAAATAGCACTTACTAATGCTATATTATAAGATAATAGTCATTTGGAAAATAAAATTCCCATTCAGTAAGCCATGAAATAGCAGATAATACAAAATTCTGGGTGATTTAAGACCATTAATATGATTAGTTAAATAAAATATTTTCATAAAGACAATAAAAAAGAATATTGAAATCATATCAAGCATATTCTCTGACCACAATGCTATGAAATTATAAATTACAAGAGAACATGAAAAAAACACACAAAGGCATGGAAGCTTAATAACATGTTATTAGACAATGAATGACTGAACGATGAGGTCAAAAAGAAATCAAAGACACCATGAAACAAATGAAAATGAGGACACAAGAATTCAGAATCTGTGGGACACTGGGTAAGCAATATTAAGAAGGAAATTCATAGTATTACATACCTATCTCAAAAACCAGAAATAAACAATCTAACTTTATACTTAAAGAATCTGGGGGACAAAACCAGAAAACCAACCCCAAAGTGAGTAAAAGGAAGGAAATAATAAAGATCAGAGCAGAGATCAATAAAATAGAGTCCACAAAAATTGTCGGGAGCTGGCCAGCAACCATTCCTTGACAAGGTCAGGATAGTTGCGATGCATCTGCAAGGCAGAGGCAACTGTGGCTGGATTTCCTGTATATCTCTCTTTACATGTTTGTTTTGGTGATTAAAAGGTGCTGGGATTGTTAGACACTTGATTTCAGGTTCATTGACTAGCATAATTCTAATGAAGTTGTACAAAATAATTTCTTGACCAGAGAACAAAGTCCCTATATGTCTGAAAGTTGTTGGAGTAATAGCCCCTCCTTTGTCTTGAATAAGAATATATATCAATTAGACAGGCAAAGAAATATCAAAAGCTGGCTAGTTATTACAAACTAAACATGTAGAAACAGTTACTAAAGAAACAGAGTTTATAGTACACAGAGAAACATTTTAGACAGAAAAGGATAGATAACTAAGTTAGACAAAGGCCTTATAATAAATTTCCTATTACCTCTACTCAATCTAGTGTATCCTTTTGCCCCATGACAAATTCTGAAAAACTTTAATATACAATAAGATATTTAAATTCTGTACATACAGCTACTTTCAATTGTCTGATTAATGGCTCTCCTGGTCAAAATAATCTTTGTTTATTATAACTGAATCTATGGGAAATTTCATATTTTTCCTGGTTACCTTTGTATTGATTTTTCTGCTTAACTGATCATGCTATACTGCAAATGTTAATCACTACCTAAAATGAAAATATAAAAACCTGCTTGTACTTGCAATAAACGGAACAAACAGTACTTGCTTCACTGTCCTTTGAGGCGTGTTGTCATCTGTTACCCATCGCCAACTCCTTACCCACTTTTGGGAATCCCTGGACCCTGCTGCAGCTGGTCCACAGCAAAAAATGGCACAAAAGATCAATGAATCCAAGAGCTGATTCTCTGAAAAGATAAACAAGAATGACATTTAACCAGACTCATCAAGATAAAAGAGAGAGGGCTCAAATAAATAAACTCAGAAATAAAAGAGGAGAAATTACAATTGACACCAATAAATACAAAAGAATGTAAGAAAACATCATGAACAACTATATGCCAACAAACTCGACAACCTGGGTGGAATGGACAAATTTCTAGAAACATAGTCTTCTAAAACTAAATCAGGAAGCATAGAGAATCTTAATAGACAGATTACACCTAGAGAAATTGAAGTAGTTATCAAAACCTTTCAACAAACAAAAGCCTTGGACCAGATGGCTTCATAGGTAAATTTTAATAAAAAGTCTAAGGAAAACTAATACCTCTTATTGTCAAATCATTTGGTAAAATTCAAGAGTAGGGAAGAGTCCCAAACTCTTTTTATGAAGCCCACATTATCCTAATTCCAGAACCAGAAAAGCACACTTACAAAGAAAATCATAGGCCAATATCCCTGATGAACACCAATGCTAAAATCCTCAAGAAAATATTAGCAAACAGAGTACAGCAATGCATCAAAAAGATCATACACCATGATCAAGTGGGATTTGTTCTGGGAATGCAAGTTGGTACAACTTTCACAGATCAATAAATGTCATTCACAAAATTTAAAAAAAGGATAAAAACCACATGATCTTATCAATAGATGCAGAATAAACATTTTATGTAATTGAGCACCCATTTTTGATAAAAAGAAACATCTCAGTAAAGTGGGATTAGAGGTAATATACCTAAACATAATAAAGGCCGTATATGACAAACCCTCTTCCAGCATCATACTCAATGGGCAAAAATTATAAGAGCTGGAAGAAGACAAGGATGTTGACTTCACCTCATTTATTCAACATAGTACTAGAAGTCCTAGTGACAGCAATCAGACAAGAAGAAAAAATAAAGGCACCCAAATTGAAATGGAAGAGGTAAAGCTGTCATTATTTGCAAATGACATGATACAGTACATAGAGAACCCCCAAGATTCCACCAAGAAACTACTATAACTGATAAATGAATTCAGGAAAGCAGCAGGATACAAAATTAATATCCAGAGAGCAATGGCATTTTTATATGCCAATAATGAACTAACTAGAAAGGGGAGTTAAGAAAAAATTAATATCCAGAAATTAGTGGCATTTGATATATGCCAATAATGAACCAGCTGGAAAGAAGAATGAAGAAAAAATCCCATTCACAATTGCTACAAAAAATAAAATACCTAGGAAAAGAGCTAGTGAAATATGTAAGAGAAATGTGCTTAGAAAATTATGAGACACTGAAGAAAAAAATTGAAGATACGAATGAGTAGAAACACACACCGTGTTCATGGATAGAAAGAATTAATACCATTAAAATGTCCATATTACCCAAAGCAATCTATAGACTCAGTACAATTCCTATCAAGATTCCAATGATGTAGTTCACAGAACTAGAACAAATATTTCAAAAATTTATATGGAACCACAAAAGGCCCCACATAGCAACAGCAATGCTGAGAAAGAAGAATAGAATTGGAAGAATCACAATACCTAATAGCAAACTATATTATAAGGCCACAATAATCAAAACTGCATGATACTAGCATAAAAACAGACACATTGATCAGTGGAACAGAATAGTCAGCCCGGAAATAAACCTACAACTTTACGGTCAATGAATATTTGACAGAGAAAGCAAGCACATACAAAGGGCTAAAGATAGTTTATTCAATAAACCCTGTTGGGAAAATGGGAAAGATATGTGCATAAAAATGAAACTAGACCACATTCCTATGCCTCACACAATGATAAATTCAAAATAGATGAAAGACTTAAATGTTTGACCCAAAACCATAAAAATCCTAGGAGAAGACATAGGCAACAAAATCTCAGATATTGCTCATAGCACTATTTTATCAGATATATCCCCCAACCAAGGGAAACAAAAGAAAAAATAAACAAATGGAACTACATTCAACTAAAAAGATTTTCTGCAGCAGAGGAACTCAACAAAATAAAAGGGCAACCCCCAAAATAGGAGAACATTTTCACTGATATATCTGATAAGGGGTTAATATCCTAAATTTATAAAGAACTTACAAAACTCAACACCAAAAATAACAAACAACCCAATTAAAAAATGGGCAAAGAACCTGAAGAGACACTTCACTAAAGAGGACATACAAGTGGCCAACAGACATATGAAAAGATGCTCAACATCACTAATCATCAGATAAATGCAAATTAAAACCACAATGAGACATCACTTCACACCTGTTAGCATAGCCATCATCAATAAAACAGTGAAAAATATGTGCTGGCGAGAATGTGGGAAAAGGGTAACACTTTTGTACTGTTGGTGGGAGTGCAGATTGGTGCAGCCACTGTGGGAAGCAGTATGGAGATACCTCAACAAATTATACATGGACCTGTATTTCAACCCAACAATTCCACTTCTGGAAATATATCCAAGAAACCCAAAAACACTAATTTGAAGGAACATAGGAACCTCTATGTTCATTGCAGCATTATTTACAATCACCAAGATATGGAAGCAGCCCAACTGGCCATCAACAGATGAGTGAATGAAACAACTATGGAACATTTACACAATGGAATACTACTTGGCAGTAAAAAGGAAGCCAATTTTACCCTGTGTGACACTATAGATGGACCTAGAAAACATTATGGTAAGTGAAATAAGTCAGTCAGAACAAGACAAACACCGTATGATTTCACTCATATGTGGAATCTGATGGAAAAAAAACTGATCTAACAAGCAAAACAAACTCATAGATGGAGAGCAGAAGACAGCTGGTCATGGTTGGAGGTTAGGGGGTGGAGGAATTGAGCAAAAAGGAAAAAGGATTCATGGACATGGACAAAGAAGTAGTGGTAGCTGGGGAGAGGAGGGTATAAGGGGACTAAAGGGTAATGGAAAACAAATATGATAAAGATTAAATGAAAAAATACAGGACTAAAGAAGAAAAATAAACAAAAGAAAATAAGCAAATTAATTCGCCTGTAGTGTTGGGAGTCAGAAGCCTGATGAGTCAATGGGCTGAAATCTACAATCTGCAGGGCTGGGTTCCTTCTGAAGGCTTCAGGGAGAACCCATTTCCTCTCCTACCCCAGTTTCTCCTGCCACTAGACCTTTTCTCCATCTTTAAAGCCAGCCATGCTGCACTTTTCACTCTCTCACTGATTCCAACTACTCTTCCCTCTTGTTCCAAATGTTGGGACTATGATGAGTACCTTAGGTCCACCTACATTACATGATCATGGCCTATCTTATCTTAAAGTTAGCTGATTATCCACATTATTTCATGTGCTAATTTAATTCTCCCTTGCAATGAAAAGTAATGTATTACAAGTTTCTGGAAATCATGGTGTAGACATCTTTGTTAATGTAGAATAAAGGCTCTTATTCTGCCTACTAAAAAATGTTTACAACAATATATTTCATAGCATCACATGAGAACCTTTATGTAAAAAATTCAAATAAGGTATTTTTCAGAAGTATATCATATGATGTAATTCAGAAGTCCTTATTTAAAATAATTGAACAATGATTTTATAACAGCTTCTGTAATGATTAAATGTCCGTTCTGCATTCAAAATTGCATGGGAAATGATTTTTGGTTCTGAAGAACTAAACCAACCTACCCCCAACTCAAATACAGCCACAGCCTTATTACTCCAAGTGTGGTCCAGAGACCAGCACCTGCAGCATCAACACCACCTGAAGCTCATTTGGTTCAAAGAACCCCTGGGCCCACCAAGCATTTGAACTATAATCCTGGGTGACTTATATGTACCTTGAAGTTGGAGAAGTGCTTGTATAGGCTACGCTTTGTCACCTTCTCAGGTTGACAATAGAGTTTGGATAATTATATGTGATGGGTACTGTAAGTGATTAGAAACCTCCCTTCACACATTGCCAACTGTCTCCAGGGGCAAAATCATGTCAAACACTGGCCCAGAGTTTGAAAACTGGAAGCAACCTGACAGATTCCAATCAAGGCCCATCCCTCACTCAGTTCATAACTTTGAGCATATGACTAAACCCCTTCTAGCCCCATTTCTGCAAAGGGGAATGGTGTTCAGATCAGTAATACCTCACAGAATGGATTTTTCAAACATTTAAATCAGACAGAATCAATAAGGTACTAGGTTTTGATTATATGGATCAAAGTGTACATCTCATAATTAACAAATATTTTATCATGAGGTACTAAATGACAGCTCATAACATGTGATATAAGTAAGAAATTTCTAATTATTCTGAAAAAGGGTCAGGAAGGAAAAATGTGGTGGTCAGGATTGCATATCAAAGGAACAGAACCCCCACCCCCACTTTGAAGGGGAATAACAATGCTCTGGAGACATCAGGCCTGTGTCCCCACCAAAATTCAGTGCTTTAACAATCAAAGAAATCTGGTCCTGATGGGTTCCATAGTCTTAGACTGTGAAGAAAATCTTACCTCAGTGTTGGAATAAGGTAGTAGGTGGTGAGACCCCATGGAAGCAGGTGAGATCCAAAACAAGGAGTCAAAATATAAATCCAGACTTCCGCCAAGATGGAGGCATAGGTGGATGTGCCGTGCCTTCTCACACAACCAAGTTTAGAGACAACTAAATATTAGCAACAGAAAACACAGCCAGAACACGGAATATTGAACTTTTCGGAAGTCCGTTAACAACAAATTCTTCAGCCTGACCTGTAAGGGGCGAAACCAGCGGCTGGTGAAGCAGGGTTGCACAGGAGGACTCGGTCAGACAGACTCAGGCGCTCGGAATCCAGACGCGCAGAATCCAGACCTGCGGAATCCAGGCACAGGGTTGGACCTAGTGAGCGACCGAGCGAGCGACCAGGGGAGCAACAGCGGGGGAGACAGCGGGGGAGCAGGGCTGCGTGTTGACTGTGGTCACGCATTTGTGTGTGGGTGGACAGGCGAGGGAGTGGGCAGTTGGACCGGGTCCCGGCGGTCCCTGTGGCTAGCGACAGTGGAGGGCGCAGCCATTTCCCTGCTCTGACCCCACCTCCACATACAGCGTCATAACCCAGCGACTCTGAGTGCCCCAGCCCTGGTGAACCACCTAAGGCGCTACTCCTCTCCCAGCTGTGAGAAACAGCAGAGGGGGTCGCCATTTCCCCGCTCTGACCACGCCCCCACATACAGCGTCACAACCCAGCAACCTGGGAGCCCAAGGCGCCGCTTCTCACACTAAACAGGTGCAAACAGACCAAAAATGGCGCAAGAAGGTCTCAAAGCCCCAGAACCTATAGATCTAAGCGATGAAGAAATAGCAAAACTCTCAGACGCACAGTTTAAAACACTGGTCATCAGGATCCTCACAGAACTGGTTGATTATAGCCACAAATTAGACAAACATATGAAGGCGAAACTAATTGAAATGAATGGAATTGCACAGGACACCAATAGCAATGAAAAGGAAACTGGGACTTAAATAAATGGAGTAGACCAGAAGAAAGCAAATAATGGCCAAACAGAAAAGAGTGAAGAAGCAAGAATTCCAAAAAATGAGGAGAGGCTTAGGAACCTCCAGGACATCTTTAAACACTCCAACATCCAAATTTTAGGGGTACCAGAAGGGGGAAAGGAACAGCCACCAGTGGAAAACTTATTTGAACAAATAATAAAGAAGAATTTCCCCAATCTGGCAAAGGAAATAGACTTCCAGGAAATCCAGGAAGCTCAGAGAGTCCCAAAGAAGTTGGACCCAAGAAGAAACACACCAAGGCACATCATCATTACATTAGCCAAAATTAAAATGAGCAGAGAATCCTAGAAGCAGCAAGAGCTAAGGGGACAGTCACCTACAAAGGAGTCCCCATCAGACTGTCAGCAGATTTCTCAAAAGAGACCTAACAGGCAAGAAGGGGCTGGAAAGAGGTATTGCAAGTCATGAAATCCAAAGACCTACAACCAAGATTGCTCTACCCAGCAAAACTTTCATTTAGAATGGAAGGACAGATAAAGTGCTTTTCAGATAAGATCAAATTCAAGGGGTTCATCATCACCAAGCCCTTATTATATGAAATGTTAAAGGGACTTATCTAAGAAAAAGAAGTTAAACAAACATGAACAGTGAAAGGACAACAAACTCACAGTTATTAACAACCACACCTAAAACAAAAGCAAACTAAAAGGACAGCTAGGTCAGGAGCGGAAACATAGAAATGAAGATCTCAAGGAGGGTTAGCAACAGGGGAGTGGGAGGAGGAGAAGGGGAGAGAAGGTACAGAAAATAAGTAGCATAGACAGTAGATAGAAAATAGATGGGGGGGGCAAGAATAGCATGGGAAATACAGAATCTAAAGGACTTGAGACACATGGTCATAAACTAAAGGGGGGGTAATGGTGGGGATGGGGGGTTAGGGTGGAGGGGAATGAAAGAGGGAATAGAACAACTGTAACAGCATAATCAATAAAAAAATTTTTTTAAAAAACCAAAATATAAATCCACCTGACTTCTAACCCGGTCTCTTGAGATCTGAGAATCATTATGAAAAAAAATTTCTATTTATTCCAGAGGCCCAGAGGGAAATTGTGTACTTGGATGTTAGAAAACACGAGGGAAATGTGCCTGATGAGCAGATATTCAGAGAGCTGTAAATATCTCCCCCACTCCTGCTGTCCCTCAGTTTGTACAATGTTGCTGGGAAAAATGACTGTGGCTGTGATTCCTAAGTCTGGCTCAGGAATGATGCTTCTTCATTTCTCCCTGCTGTTTTGTGTGGGACAGAGCTTCAGTCTCCATCATCCACCCTCCAGGGACCAATTCTGACTTCCAAACAGAGACCAGAAAACCTGTCCAGGAAAGTCTGAGAATCTGGTAGGTACATCAGGAAAGGGTCAGAGAGAATGGAACCTGAGAACTTTTACCTGAGTCACTGTGACCCTAATCAGCCTAGCCCTGAGACCAGATATCTCTGTATTCCTGGTTAAGTAACTAATTTATACTTAATTTACTTAATAATATATTATTAATAAGGATGAATCTGTTTGAATCTGCACTTCTGGACTATAGCTGACAGTTCGGTGATGGGTCTGAGAGTCCAGTGGGAACTCGCTGCACAATGACTGAGATGCAGGAAATGGTTCCAGGAAAATGGAAACACTCCTCAGAGAGTTTTGCTGTTTTCAGAGATGAAATGGAGCCTTATGTGTGGAGAGCAGTGCAGTGAAGTGAGAGTGTGAGTAATAAAATTCTAAGCCAGGGTGCCTTTGAGCATGTTGTGTATTCATTGAAAAGATCCAGACCAGTGAGGCAGACAGCACCTTGTAGCAGCAGTTAGTGAGGCAGACATTGCAGTATCTTCTCTCATGCTGAGTATTCACATGAGAGTATATTTAATAAGTCTAAAGGGGAATACTAACTAGTTTTATCTCATTACTGGTAAGGCTGCAATATTTTGAGATTTTGTGCCCTTTTACTTTCTATATTAAAACAGTAGAAATTCCTGTCCCACACTTAGCCTGTTCCTGCAGTGGTCATATCTCTATGCTTTGCATGAGAGATGCTGTTGTGCTCTTGGGAAATATAAATTGAGGATTGATCAACTTCTACATGAAGAGCATAGTGTACTGAATAACAAGTTTTGATAATTCAGTGATGAAGAAACTAAGGTCATACATTGTACCTTAAATTTTAATGACACTAAGATGTCCTAGTTCACAGCCTTTACTTTACATTTTACATTTACGTCATGAAGACTTCGCTGTCCCACCTAATGGAATAGAATATCTCCAATCATTTCAAAATTTCTTTTCTAGTTTCCTTGGATTTTCAAAGTAAAATGCCTACCTGAAAAAGCTAATGAATGCAGAGACTTAAACTCAGCCCCTCCATCACATGTCACTGGATGACTGACTATTAGACTGCCAAGACTGCTAGGAAGTGCTCCCACACCAGTTGTTCTCAGTGAGCACTGAGATGTGGGTACAGTGCTAGGTGTCAGAGCCTGGCTGGAGTCTCACTGGCTAATCTCAGGGTGTCTGCAGGGCTGGGCTCCTCCTAGAGCCTCAGGGGAGTATCTGTTTTCTCCTCAATCCCTGTTTGTATTCTGACCACCTGCATTATTTGGCTCAGGGCCCTTCCTCCTTCATCAAATCCAGCGGTGCTGCCCTTTCTCCTGGTCCCCCTCTTTGCTTCTAGGGGAGCACTGTGCTGACCTTAGTCCTTTCGGATGATCCCAGCTCACCTTCTGTCTTAAATCAGCTTAGCAGCCCTGTTCCTTCAACTACCCTCATCCATCCGTTGCTTTTAAAAAATAACGTATTCAAATGTACTGGGAAATAGGATGTGTACATCTTACAGAGATCCAAATTCTGCCTGCTAAAAGTTGGTTTTCAGATGTGTATTCTTTACAAGTCAAGGGTCCTTACATAAAGGAAGCACAGATTCAATCATAACTTCTGGAATGAGTGAACATGCATTTCCTTCAAAATCCCATGCAGAGATAATGTTTGGATCACAGGAATGAGAGTGACTGCAATGGAGTCTAACACAGAACCACAGCCTTTCTTCCCAAAGAGCAGTCCACAGATCAGGACCTGCAATGTCAACACTACCTGGGTGCTTGTCAAAAACACAGCTTCTCTGAGCCTGAAGGACCTGCTGAATCACACTCTCCATTTGAACTAGAATCCTGGGGACTCTATATGCATTTGAAACTGCAGAACCACTTGTCTCAACTAGGTTCTGTCACCTTTTACCATTGTCATTTGGGGAGGGATAATGATTTGGGGGAGATTTGTGTGTGTATATTTGTCAATCGTAGGTATTTAGTAGTATCACTTCAGACATTGCTAGGCGTAAAGTCATTTCTGGTGGAAATCCACTGCCTAGAAGCATCCTGAAATAATTATAACCATGCTCCATCACATGCTCTGATATTACCTTTGAGCAAATCACTACACCCCTGCAGCTGCTACATGAGGCCTGGGTACTAGCCATTCCCTCTGCTGGGCACATACTTGCCCACATAAGCTTTATCTCCATCTCTTTCTCCCTTGAGTTCTGTGCTCAAATATCACCTTGTTGGCCAGTCTTGCCTAAAAGCCCACCAGATATAGAATGGCCTACTCACTTCCTAATTTAGACATGCTTTTGTTTTCTTCATAGGATTTGTCACCATCTGTTGTTATATTTATTTCTATTATTTGCTTCCATATTCTTTCCCCAATATAGGCTTGTAGGGACTTGTGTTCTTCAGAACCCTCCACACACAGTGCAGACAGTCCCCAAAACATGGTCAATATCAATTTGTATTCCTGAAATACATGATATATTTCTCATTAAAATTGTGAGACATTAGGCAGCAGAAAGAAGGAAGGAGCTCCTACCCTTCCCGACAGCATGGATGGAACTAGAGAGCATTACACTAAGTGAAATAAGCTAGGTGATGAAAGACAAATACCATAATGTCTCACCTATAATTGGAACCTAATCAATAAAACAAACAACCAAGCAAAATACAGCCAGAGACATTGAAATAAAAAATAAACTGACAGTAACCAGAGAAGAGTGGGGAGAGGGGGGAGGGCCATCAAGAAACATGTATGAAGGACACATGGACAAAGCCAAAAGGAGTAGGTTTGGAGATGGGAGGCAAAGAAGGGTGGGGCATGGGGCCCATTGTAGAATGAAAATGGAGGCAACTGTACTTGAAGAACAATTTTTTAAAACTTAGTATTCCTGATACCTTAACAAAAACTAGGTTGGGACAAAACTTCCTACTCTCAGATGACACAGAAAACTCTTAAAGCAGAACAGATCTGTCCCAAAAGATGAAATATATTTCTTGATTACAAAATATAAATACTAGTATCAAAGCAATGTAACACTGGCTTATATGAAAATAACTTCTGTTCTCTTTCTCCTTCTTGAAAGTCAGCTCCACCTCATGGCAGCAGGGAACCTTACAAGAGTGTCAGAATTTCTTCTCCTGGGACTATCGGAGGAACCAGAACTGCAGCCCATTCTATTTGGGCTGTTTCTCTCCATGTACCTGATCACAGTGTTGGGAAACCTGCTCATCATCCTGGCAGTCAGCTCAGACTCCCACCTCCACACACCCATGTACTTCTTCCTCTCCAACCTGTCCTTGGTAGATATTGGTTTCACCTCCACCACCATCCCAAAGATGCTGGTGAACATCCAGACACAAAGCAAAGCCATCACATATGCAGGATGCATCACCCAAATATATTTTTTCATACTGTTTGGCGTGTTGGATGACTTCCTCCTGGTGGTAATGGCCTATGACCGATATGTGGCCATTTGTCACCCCCTGCATTACATGGTCATCATGAATCCCCGGCTCTGTGGACTGCTGGGTCTGGTGTCCTTTACCATGAGTGCCCTGGATTCCTTGCTACAATGCAAGATGGTGTTGCGGCTCTCCTTCTGCACAGACTTGGAAATCCCCCACTTTTTCTGTGACGTCAATCAGGTGACCCAACTTGCCTGTTCTGACACCTTTCTTAATAACATGGTGATGTATTTTGTAACTGTGCTACTAGGTTGTGGTCCCCTGGCTGGAATCCTTTATTCTTACTCTAAGATAGCGTCCTCTATACGGGCAATCCCATCAGCTCAGGGGAAGTATAAAGCATTTTCCACCTGTGCATCTCACCTCTCAGTTGTCTCCTTATTTTATGGTACAATCTTAGGAGTGTATCTCAGCTCCGCTGGTACCTACAGCTCACAATCCAGCGCAACAGCCTCAGTGATGTACACTGTGGTCACACCCATGCTGAACCCCTTCATCTACAGTCTCAGGAACAGAGACATAAAGGGGGCTCTCAAAAGATTCTTTGGGATGTCAGGTAAAATAGGGACCATCATCATGAATCAGAAAATGTGACCTGACCTTGCT
The DNA here is from genome assembly GCF_021234435.1 of Artibeus jamaicensis. NCBI lineage: Eukaryota > Metazoa > Chordata > Mammalia > Chiroptera > Phyllostomidae > Artibeus > Artibeus jamaicensis. The sequence continues at coordinate 9,052,025 of NW_026521854.1, read as the reverse complement.
TTCTTGGTTCTAAGACGAAAACCGGAAAGGTTTTCTTTAATCAAATTTTGGTTTGAAAACTTGCTCCTTTATTTCTCTATTGTAATTTCCACTTCTTTGAGTTCAACTTTTCCATACAATTTAAGTTACCATTGTATTAAGCTTTATACCAGACACTTTCTCCCTTCCTCCATATTCTAGGCTCAACATAGTTTTTTCCACCTGGATCAGAACTCTTTGAAAATTACAGTTTATTTCACAGCAACATGGATCTCTTAAGAATCATTTCTTCTGAAATGACACACATTGTTGTAAGTAAGTTGTTCTTGTTTTATAGATACAATGGTCATAAGTTGTATTACCATGTGAAATAATTTCACTTTGTTACTCACACCATTTATATACTTTTATTCCAGGAAGATCTGAAACCTCAATTTTAACTTTTCTGTCCCTCATTCTTTGTACATCAGTAATTTAGCAGCTCTTCCTGAGGATAAAGACTTGATCATTGCTTCCTGTAAGTTCAGCCTGTTGACAGTGATGCTGTAGGATAGGAAGGCCTGGGCACTGGTGATGGGTCCTGCTACTTGTTCCTCAGACCACAGTCAGTGTTGTGGCTGGATGGCCCCTTGTGGTCATTATTATCATTGCAAAAACCATCAGGGAACTGTGAAACAAAAAGTTTATTTCTCATTGATCCTGGAGAGTCACAGCATCTTGAGAGCCACAGAAAGTCCCTCAATGGGGGGCAAGGAAGAAGAGGGAGAGAGAGACAGACAGATTGAGTTGGGTGGGGAGGCTTGGGTGCTTCCCTAGCAGTCTTATCACACAGCTAGCAGTAGGATTATTTGAAATGGATGCCTTTTAAACTGATGCTTCATACATCAAAAGTATAATGTCACTCTGGCTGGTATGGCTTAATGGACTGAGCACCGGCCTGTGAACCAAAGGGTCGCTGGTTCAATTCCCAGTAATGGCACATGCCTAAGTTGTGAGCCAGGTCCCCAGTAAGGGACATACAAGAGACAACCACACATTGATGTATCTCTCCCTCTCTTTCTCCTTCCCTTCCCCTCTGTCTAAAAATAAATAAGTAAAATTTTTTCTAAAGTGTAATATCAAGCATTTACACTAGAAACATATCATTGGGTTTTATGACCAATCTCACAGTTTTATTGTCTTATTAGGCTCTATGTCCAGAAAACCTACCATAGTACCTGAAAAAAAACTGATTATTTACATAATAAAAATATGAAATCTGTCCAGAAGGTATTAAGCCATATAACATGAAAAATAGAGATATATATTGAAGAAGATACAAGAAACATTGTACATAAGACAATGACACCTTAGTTCTCTTCAAAGTAGGCACCTTGGGACCTCACACAGTTCTCCAAAGTGTCATTAGCTGCCTTGTTGTATTTCCCTGAATCTTGTCAATGGTCTGAAACCTCTTTCCTTCAAAGGTGATTTGAGTTTTGGGAAAAGCCAGAAGTCACAGGGCACCAAATCTGGGTTGTAGGTAGGCTGAGTTGCCTGGGTAATTTGATGTTTTGCCACAAAATTCTGCATAAGTTGTGATGCATGAGGAGGTGGGTTGTCATGAGGAAGCTGCCAACCACCAGATACCCACAGCTGCAGCCTTCTGAATCATCTAAATAGTTTCTATGGAGTAATGTTCAAGCTTAGGGCAAATTCTGATGCAGATTCGTTGCCCTACTATCTTAGTCATTTTGAAATTGACAGCCACGCAGTACAAATGTTCACTCAACAGCGGCTACTGCCCCCACTGACTAGCACAGTGAAGCTGTCATTGTTCACACATGTGCATTCCAGTCCACTTCCTTGGCTGCCAGGTTACATTGATGTTGCACAAACCTTTCTCATTATATTAACAAGGCTGGAAGTTTTCAGGACAGACCTTGGGTGTCTCCCAGTGGTTTCTATTTGGATATGAGGCAGGATAGAAAGGAGTTATGGAAAACCCAACAGGTGGAATGAAGAACTAGGAACAGACATCCTCTCACCAGAGCCCACTTATCCCCCCATTCTGTCATAATCACAAAGAAATGAATTTATGGCAGGGAAACCACTCTGGTAGGTGTGGAAGTCAATAACAAAAACTGGCTAGAACCAGATCATTTCCAAGTGGAGGAAAAATTGACTACATCCACCCCAAAGCTCAATATACCATCATTATAATGAAAACTGACACCACATGTAGAAGGGGAGTATATGGGGACAAAGGTCATGAAACTTCCAGAAGACCATTTTAGGAACAAGGCCCTCTCCCAAACAGAAGGCAGAGTCAGAATTTGGCACCCCAAAGCTTGGAGAAACCCCTCTCCCACCTTGGACTCATATAAAGCCGCAAGAACTAATGAACTGTGTGTACAAACTCACTCTCCTGTTAGCCCTCATCCACTCTGGTTCATACTTTTCTTTCCCAGGGGCTCCCTTGCCTGAGTCTCTTTCTTTTTCTCTACATAAATAAAACCTGCTTTATTGTCACCCCTATTTGTCCTTGAAATCTTTCCCAGGACAGTCAAGGACCCAGAGGTCACCTAACACACACAATTTTTTCGACTGCACCTGGGCAGGTGAAGCCCCTTGTGCAGAGGCAGTTCAGTAACAGATCCATACATAAGACGGACAGTGACAAAGAGACAATGAGGTATATGTGACATTCTGAGCTAAAGGCGAGGTAAGGCACCTGGAGCATCAGAGGGGAGAAAGGTCATTAACAGGACAGTAGGATGAGTAGATGTTCAGTAATTAGAGTTTGTCCTGTCCTATACTTTGATTGTAAAGAGTTGACTCCACAGATAACTTTTATTATGGGCAAGGCCCTGAATTTAAAATGTTTCTTATATTATGGTTCTGCCCCTGATCTAGCTGTCCTCTTAGTTTGCTTTTGTTTTAGGTGCGGTTGTTAATAACTGTGAGTTTGCTGTCCTTTCACTGTTCATCTTTTTTATCTTCTTTTTCTTAGGTAAGTCCCTTTAACATTTCATATAATAAGGGCTTGGTGATGATGAACTCTTTGAATTTGATCTTATCTGAGAAGCACTTTATCTGCCCTTGTATTGTAAGTGAAAGCTTTGCTAGATAGAGCAATTTTGGATGTAGGTCTTTGGATTTCATGACTTGGAACACATGGAGGGTGAGCAACAGGGGAGTGGGAGAAGGAGAAGGGGGGAAAAGGTACAGAAAATAAGTAGCATAGATAGTAGGTAGAAAATAGATAGGGGGGAGGGCAAGAATAGTAGGGGAAATATAGAATCTAAAGAACTTGAGGCACGTGGTCATAAACTAAAGGGAAGGGAATGGTGGGGGAGGGGTGTGCAGGGTGGAGGGGAACGAAGGGGGGAAATAGAACAACTGTAATGGCATAATTAATAAAATATATTTTTTAAAATGTTTCTTATATTGTAGTAGTGTTTATTTTTTTATTGTTTCATGGTTATGCTTTTACAGTTATCCCAAATTTTCTCCTTCTGGCTTCACCACCCAGCCCTCCCTGCAGTTCCATAGTCAATCCCCACATCTTTGTCCATGTCCTTTGGTCCTTTGCATATATTCTGACTAATTCCCCACCTTCTTTCAAATGGTCCCCACCTCCCTTGTCCCACTTACTGCTGTCCAGTTATTCCATGATCCTATACCTCTGGTTCTATTTTGCTCATTGTTTATTTTGTCCATGACATTTCTCTTATAAGTGATATCATATGGTATTTGTCTTTCACCAATTGGCTTATTTCACTTAGCGTAATAGTCTCTAGTTCCATCCTTGTTGTGGCAAAAGGTAGGGATTCCTTATTTTTTTCTTTTTGCTGTGTAGTATTTCATTGTGTAAATGTACCACCGTTTTTTAATTCATTCAACTACTGATGGGCACTTAGGCTGTTTCCAGCACTTGCCTGTTGTAAATAATGCTGCTATGAACACAGGGGTGCATAAATTCTTCTGAATTGGTGTCTCAGGATCCTTAGGGTATAATCCCAGCATGGGAATCCCTGGGTGAAAAGGCAGTTCCGTTTTTAATATTTTGAGAAACTTCCATACTGTTTTCCACAGTGGTTATACCAGTCTGTATTTTCACAACAGTGCACTGGAGTTCCCTTTCCTCCACATCCTTGCCAGCACATGTTGCTTGTTGATTTATTAATGGTAGGCATTTTGGAAGGTGTGAGGTGATATGTCATTGTGGTTTTCATTTGCTTCTCTCTGATGGGTAGTGTTGTTTAGCATTTTTTCATATGTCTCTGGGTCATCTGTATGTCCTCCTTGGAGAAATGTCTATTCAGATTCTTTGCCCATTTTTTACTTGGATTGTTTGTTTTCCTGGTGTTCAGTCATATGAGCCTTTTAATATGTTTTGGAGATTAAAACCATGTCCAGTATATCATTGGCAAATATGTTCTCCCATATAGTTGGTTCCCTTTTCATTTTGATGATGATTTCTTTATTCATACAGTAGCTTTTTAATTTGATGTAGTCCCATTTGTTATTTTTTCTCTATCTCCCTTACCCTAGGTGATATATCCACTAAGATATCACCACATGAGATATCTGAAATTTTATTGCCTATGTTTTCCACTATGATTTTCATGGTATCTTGACTTACATTTAAGGCTTTTACCGCTTTTTAGTTTACTCTGGTGTATCATGTAATATGGTGGTCTAGTTTCATTTTTTTTTAAGTACCAGTCCAGTTCTCACGACACCATTTATTTAAGAGATTGTCTTTATGCCATTTTAGGTTTGTGCCCCCTTTGTCAAATATTAATTGACCATAAAGACATGGTTTTATTTCTGGGTTCTCTATTCTGTTACATTGATCTATGTGAGTGTTCTTATGCCAGTACCAGACTGTTTTGATTACAGTAGCCTTGTAGTGTAGTTTTGTATCAGTTATTATTCTCCCTCCAAATTTGTTCTTCTTTTTATGATAGCTAAGGCTATTCAGGGTCTTTTTTTTTCTTCCATATATATTTTTGGAATATTTGTTATAGTCTGTGAAATATATAATTGGTATTTTAATAAGATTTCCATTGAATCTATAGATTGTTTTGAGTAGTATGAATATTTTAGTAATATTAATTTTTCTAATCCATGAATACAGTATATGCTTCCACTTATTTGTATCTTGTTCAATTTCTTTCTTCAGTGTGCTCTAGTTTTCCAAGTACAGGTCTTTTACCTCCTTAATTAATTTTTTTTCTAGGTACTTTTTATCTTGTTGTTGAAAAAACAGGAGTAAAAGTGAGTTTTTTTTTCTTTGCCTCTCCTCCTGATATTTCATCACTGGTGTACAAAATGCCATCAATTTCTGCATATTGGCTTTGTATCGTGATACTTGCTGAATTCACTTATTAGGTCAAGTAGTTTTTTCATGAAGCCTATAGGGTATCCTTTTTTAATTTTTTAAAATTGTTTTGTTGTTGTTAAAGTACAGTTGCCTGCATCCCCCCACTACTCCTCCCGACCCCATCTAACCCACCTCTCTCCTCTGATTCCACCCTGCCTTGGATTTGTCCATGAGTCCTTTATAATTGTTCTGGAAAACCCTTTCCCCCTTTCCCATCATTACCCCTACCCACCTCCCCTCTGCTTATTGTCAAATTGTTCTTAATTTCAATGTCTCTGGTTATACTTTTCTTCCTTGTTTGTTTTGTTGATTGGGTTCCACTTAAAGGTGAAATTATATGCTATTTTTCTTTTACTGCCTGGCTTATTTGACTTAGCATAATGCTCTCCAGTTCCATCCATGCTGTCACACAGGATAGGAGTTCCTTCTTTCTTTCTGCTGTGTAGTATAGGGTTTTCTAAGTGCACCATCATGATATCTGTGAATAATGACACTTTTATTCTTTTATTTCTAATTTATACTCTTTTAATTTCTTCCCCTTGCCTGATCACTGTGCCTAGGACTTGCAGTAGTCTGCTGAATAATGGTGGTGAAAGCAGACCCCCTTGTCTTGATCCTGATCTTAAGGGAAACACTTGTAGTTTCTGTCCATTAAGTATGATACTGGTAGTTGGTCTTTCATATATGGCTTTTTTCATGCTTGAATATGCTCCCTTTATTCTCATTTTGCTGAGTGTTTTTATATCAATGGGTGCTAGATAATATCACATACTTTTATTGCATCTACTGACATGATCATGTGATTTTAGTCTTTCACTTTCTTTATATGATGTATCATGTCCAAATTTAACATTTTTGGACTTCCAGCCAAAACGGAAATGGAGATAGATATACTGTGCCTCCCTACACAACCAAAAAAGGACAACAACAAATTTAAAAACAAAAACCAACCAGAACTGCAAGAAAATCAAACTGTATAGAAGTCCAACAACCAAGGAGTTAAAGAAAAAAAACATTCATCCAGACCAGTAGGAGGGGCAGAGATAGCAGCCAGGGCAGTGAAGTCTCAAGGCAAGGTGGTGGCTAGAGGACCAGGACAGGCAAGGTGGCAGGTGGCCGACAGGCAGTCTCACATTTGCATGCAGATAAACCAGGAGGAACAATGAGGAGTGAGACATACCAAGCAAACCAGGCTTCCTGCACAGGGAAATAAAGCCTCAAAACCTCAGACTGAAAAAACTTGGGGTTGTGGCAGCAGGAGAAACTCCCAGCTTCACAGACGACTGTCTTGGAGAGATGCACAGAGTCCTAGAACATGCACAAAACCACCCACCCAGGAATCAGCACCAGAAGGGTCCAATTTGTTTGTGGGTAGTGGAGGAAGGGACTGAAAGCCAGCCAAGAGCTGAGCAAGTGGCACTGTTACCTCTCAGGCCTCTCCCCCACATGAAGCCCCAGAACACAGGAATGTGGCTTGCCCCACCCTGGCAAATACTAAAGCTCTGTCCCTAACTATGTAACATACACTGAGACAAAAAAAAAAATATGGCCCACACGGAGAACAGATCAAAGCTCCAGAAAAAGTACATCTAAGTGACAAGGAGCTAGCCAATCTATCAGATGCAGAGTTCAAAACACTGATAAGCAGGATGCTCACAGTATTGGTTGAGTTTGGTCACAAAATAGAGGAAAAAGTGAAGGCTATGAAAAGTGAAATAAAGGAAAATACATAGGGAACCAACAGAAAAGAGAAGGAACACAGGACGCAAATAAATGATTTGAAACAAAAGGAAGAGATAAACATTCAAGCAGAACAGAATAAAAAAACAAGAATTCAAAACAATGAGGAGTGGCTTAGGAACATCTGGGGAAACTTCAAACGTTCCAACATGAAATTATAGGGGTCACAGTAAGAGAAGAATAACAGCAAGAAATTGAAATTTTATTTGAAAAAAATAATGAAGGAACCACAAAAATACAAAGTATTGTAAGACATTACTACAAAGAACTGTATGTCAAGAAATTTGAAAACCTAGGTGAAATGGACAAATTTCTAGAAAAATATAATCTTCCAAAACTCAGTGAAGAAGAAACAGAAAACCTGAACAGACCAATAACAGCAGATGAAATTGCAGCAATAATCAAAAAAACTCCCAAGACACAAAAGCCCTGGACCAGATGGTTTCACAGGAGAATTCTGCAAAGCAGTTAAGGAAGAGCTAACCCCTATCCTTCACAAACTATTCAAAAAAAAAAAATTATAGAAGACTCCCAACCTCTTTTTATGAAGTCAGCATCATCTTAATCCCAAAACCAGACAAAGACACAACAAAGAAAGAAAACTTCAGGCCAATATTACTGATGAACACAGATGCTAAAATCCTCAACAAAATATTACCAAACCACATCCAACAATACATTAAAAAGATCACACACCATGACCAAGTGGGATTCATCTCAGGGATACAAGGATGGTACAATATTTGCAAATCAAGAAGCATAATACATCACATAAACAAAAGCAAAGACAAAAACCACATGATCATATCAATAGATGTGGAAAAAGTATTTGATAAGGTACAACACCCATTTATGATAAGAACACTCAGCTAAGTGGAAATAGAGGGAATATTCCTCAACATAATAAAGACCATATAGAGACTTCCGCCAAGATGGAGGCATACGTGGAAACGTTGTGCCTTCTCTCACAATCAAGTTTAGAGACAACTGAATATTATCAACAGAAAACACAGCCAGAACACAGAAAATTGAACTTTTCAGAAGTCTGATAACAACAAATTCTTCAGCCTGACCGGTAAGAGGGGCGAAACCAGCAGCTGGCAGAGTGGGGTAGCACAGGAAAACTCGGTCAGATGGACTCAGGCGCACAGAATCCAGGCGCAGGGTTGGACCTAGTAAGCGACTCAGCGAGCGACCGCTGGGAAACAGCGAGGGAGCAGGGCTGTGGGTTGACTGTGGTCATGCTTTCCTGCGCAGATAGACAAGCAAGGGAGTGGGCGGTGAGACTACGGCACCACCATTTCCCTGCTCTGACCCCGCCTCCACATACAGCAGCATCATAACCCAGCGACCCGAGTGGCCCTGCCCTGGTGAACCACCTAAGGCTCTGCTCCTCACCCAGTGGTGAGAAACAGCAGAGGAGGTCGCCATTTCCCCACTCTGACCACGCCCCCACATATAAGCATCACAACCCAGCGACCTGAGAGTCCAAGGCTCCGCTACTCATACTTAACAGGTGAGAACAGACCAAAAATGGCTCATCTCAAAGCCCCAGAGCCTATAAATCTAAGCAACAAAGAAATAGCAAAACTTTCAGATGCACAGTTCAAAACACTGGTGATCAGGATGCTCACAGAACTGGTTGATTATAGCCACAAATTAGACAAACATATGAAGGCGAAACTAATTGAAATGAAGAAAATTGCACAGAAAACCAATAGTGATGAAGAAGAAACTGGGTCTCAAATCAAGGGAGTGAACCAGAAGGAAGAAAATAATGGCCAAACAGAAAAGAGTGAAGAAGCAAGAATTCAAAAAAATGAGGAGAGGCTTAGGAATCTCCAGCACATCTTTAAACACTCCAACATCCAAATTATAGGGGTACCAGAAGGGGGAAAGGAACAGCCACCAGTGGAAAACTTCTTTGAACAAATAATAAAGGAGAATTTCCCCAATCTGGCAAAGGAAATAGACTTCCAGGAAATCCAGGAAGCTCAGAGAGTCCCAAAGAAGTTGGACCCAAGAAGAAACACACCAAGGCACATCATCATTATATTAGCCAAGATTAAAATGAAGGAGAGAATCCTAGAAGCAGCAAGAGCTAAGGGGACAGTCACCTACAAAGGAGTTCCTATCAGACTGTCAGCGGATTTCTCAAAAGAGACCTTACAGGCAAGAAGGGGCTGGAAAGAGGTATTCCAAGTCATGAAATCCAAAGACCTACAACCAAGATTGCTCTATCCAGCAAAACTTTCATTTAGAATGGAAGGACAGATAAGGTGCTTCTCAGATAAGATCAAATTCAAGGGGTTCATCATCACCAAGCCCTTATTATATGAAATGTTACAGGGACTTATCTAAGAAAAAGAAGTTTAAAAAAACATGAACAGTGAAAGGACAGCAAACTCAGTTATTAACAATCACACCTAAAACGAAAGCAAACTAAAAGGACAGCTAGATCAGGAGCAGAAACATAGAAATGAAAATCTCAAGGAGGGTTGGCAATAGGGGAGTGGGAGGAGGAGAAGGGGAGAGAAGGTATAGAAAATAAGTAGCATAGACAGTAGATAGAAAATTGATGGGGGGGCAAGAATAGTATGGGAAATATAGAATCTAAAGAACTTGAGACACATGGTCATAAACTAAAGGGGGGGTAATGGTGGGGACGGGAGGTAGGGTGGAGGGGAATGAAGGGGGGACTAGAACAACTGTAATGGCATAATCAATTAAAAAAGAAATTTAAAAAAATAAAATAAAGACCATATATGAGAGACCTACAGCCAACATCATACTCAATAGGCAAAAACTAAAATCTTTTCCACTAAGATCGGGAACAAGACAAGGTTGTCCACTTTCACCACTTCTATTCAACATAGTATTGGAAGTCCTAGCCACAGCAATCAGAGAAGAAAAGAAAATAAAAGGCATCCAAATCAGAAAGGAGGAAACAAACCTGTCATTGTTTGCAGATGACATGATAGTGTATATAGAAAATCCTATAGACTCCACAAAAAAAAAAAAATGCTTGACCTAATAAAGGAATTAAGCAAAACAGCAAGATACAAAATCAATATCCAAAAATCAAAGGCACTTTTGTATACCAACAATGAAACAGAAGAAGCATAAATCAAGAAAAAAATCTCATTTGATGTAGCAACAAGAAAAATAAAATACCTAGGAATAAAACTGGCCAAGTAGGTAAAAGCCCTGTACTCAGAAAATTATACAACACTGAATAAAAGAATCAAGGTAGACACAAACAAATGGAAACATATACCGTGTTCATGTTATCAGCAGAATTAACATCATCAAAATGTCCATACTACCCAAAACAATTTACAGATCCAGTGCAACACCTATTAAAGTACCAATGGCATATTTCACAGACAGAAAAAACAATTCAAAAATTTATATGGAACCATAAATGACCCCAAATAGCTGCAGCAATTTTGAGAAAAAAGAGCAAAGTAAAAGGGATCACAATACCTGATACCAAACAGAATCTTACAGGTTTCAATATACAGGTTTTTCACTTCTTGGTTATGTTCACCCCAAGTTTTATTCTTTTTGATACAATTGTAAATTAGATTGTTTTTCTCGATTCCTCTCTCTAATTCTTTGTTATAAGACACTACAAATTTCAGTAAACTGATTTTGTATCCCACAGAGGTACTGAATTCACTTACCAGTTCTAGCAAAGTTTCATATTTTTTTAAGATTTTATTTGTTTACCTTTAGAGGGGAAGGGAAGCAGAGAGGGAGAGAAACATCAATGTATGGTTGCCTTCGTGCATCCCCTGCTGGGAACTGGCCCGCAGGGAACTGGCCTGCAACCCAGGCATGTGCCCTGATTGGGAATCAAACCGCGATCCTCTGATTCGCAGGCCTGCGCTCAATCCACTGAGCTACACCAGCCAGGGCAAAGTTTCATATTTTAAATAATTTAAAATAATTGGAGTTAATGACTGAAATGAATTGAACATACTTAAAATGCAAAATTTGTTGAATTCAAGGAGGCATACAAAAATTATGGGTTCAAATACATTTTTTCTTGAATAAATCCTCTTTGGTGACAAAACCCCAGTCAATACTATTTTTCAGTCCATAATAAAACTTTGAATTTAGAGAAGGACTGGTCTCAACTAGATTATAGCACCTTCCTAATTTGAAATAATTATTTGTGTTGAGTATTATAGGTATTGAACAGCCTCCTGCCAGACATTGCCACAGAGCTGGAGGGGAAAGCCATCCCTGGCTGGGAACTGCTGCAGTCTGTGAGAGCTGGAAGCAGCCTGACATTCCAATCATCCCCCATTTCTTACTCTGATTATAACTTTGAGCAGATTACTGAACTCCTTCCAGCCCCATTTCAGCAATGGAGAATGGAGTTCGTAATTGTTCCACCTCACAGAAGAAATGTTTATAGGAATTAAGTTAGGCAAGGCTAATGATAGGTACTAAAGTCAGATTATGTAGTATAAAATTGTATAAATATGTCCCATAATTAAGAGAGTTTTTCTAATGAGGGACTAAATGGCAGCCCTTCATGTCTAAGTGTGAAATTTCTCAATGATTTGGCAAATGAAGCTAAGGAGTATAGTCCCTGAAGATTTACATCAAGTTACACAGTTGTCTCTCTTGTTGGAGAGAAATAGAAATTGCCTGGAGGTATCACAAGCTGGGCCCCACCACAAGTCCATGAATTGAAGTCCCAGAGGTTCTAGTCAGGACAGTGTTCTCAGTCTTAGTCTTTGAGAAACTTTAACTCAACGTTGGGTAAGGTGCTGGGAGGTGACAGGATTCCCCTGACTTCAAATCTAATCCCTTAGAAACAGAGTGTCAGCAGGGAAATTTTCCATTCACTTTACACAAGTGTCCCAAAGGGAAATGAAGTGCTCAGAGAAGGGAATAACAGGGGAACAGAACCTAATGAGCAGATGAAGGGAGAGGTAAATATCTCCTCTGTGGCAGACTCTCAACGTGGGCATTTTAGGACTAACAGAACATACTTGTTTCTTCAGGGACCTGACTCTGGTCCAGAGACCAATGTTTGACTTCTTCCTGCTCTTTTATCTGAGGACAGAGTTTCAGTCTCCAACTGAAGAGGAGACTGAAGCCATCCCCCCTTAGCCATCCAGGGGGGGATTCAGACTTCTACAGGAGACCTTCCTTTCAGAGACGCTGTCCACGTGAGTCTCAGAGTGCAGCAGATGGTGCGGAGAAGATCTAAAGAGAAGGGATCTTAGAATTTCTAGTGATAATAACCTAAGAGACTACCCAGGCTAGTTCAGAGCACAGAGATTACCATATCTGCTTGCTAGGTGAACTAATGACCATAAAATTAGCTTTGTATATTAAATTCAAGTATTTTTTGCTTAAAACAATAAAAAAACAATGCTACTTGGCATAGAATTCCTTTATATAAGTATACATGATATAGGGAAATGTGTGAAAATGTACTAATTTTATGTGGTCATTCAGTCATATGGTGTCTCCTCCCCTTACTTCTTTTTTTTTAATATACTTTATTGACTATGCTATTACAGTTGCCCCATTTTCCTCCCTTTATTTCCCTCTGCCCCACCCCCTCCCCCACATTCCCCCCCTTTAGCTCATGACCATGGGTCATACATATAAGTTCTTTGGCTTCTACATTTCCCATACTATTTTTAACCTCCCCCTATCTATTTTCTACCTACCATTTATGCTACTTATTCTCTGTACCTTTTCCCCACCTCTCTCCCTCCCATAACCCCACTGATAATCCTCCATGTAATCTCCATTTCTGTGATTCTGTTCCTCTTCTACTTGCTTGCTTTGTTTGTATTCATTTTTTGTTTTTAGGGTTGGTTGTTAATAGCTGTGATTTTGTTGTCATTATACTGTTCATATTTTTTATCTTATTTTTCTTAGATAAGTCCCTTTAACTTTTCATATGATAAGGTGATGATGAACTCCTTTAGCCTGACCTCATCTGGGAAGCACTTTGTCTGCTCTTCTATTACAAATGATAGCTTTGCCCGGTAGAGTAATTTTAAATGTAGGTCCTTTCCTTCCAGGACTTCAAATACTTCTTTCCAACCCCTTCTTGCCTGCAAGGTTTCTTTTGAGAAATCATCTGATAGTCTGATGGGAACTCCTTTGGAAGTAACTGCCTCCTTTTCTCTTACTGCTTTTAAGATTCTCTCCTTCTCTTTAATCATGGCTAATATAATTATGATGTGCCTTGCTATGGTCCTCCTTGGGTTGAACTTCTTTGGGATTCTCTGAGCTTCCTAGCCTTCCTGATAGTCTATTTCCTTTGTCAGATTGGGGAAGTTCTCCTTCATTACTTGTTCGAATAAGTTTTCGATTTCTTGGTCTTCCTCTTCTCCTTCTGGCACCCCTATGATTCAGATGTTGGAACATTTAAAGTCATTCTAGAGGTTCCTAAGCCTCTCCTAATTTTTTTGAATTCTTGTTTCTTCATTCTGTTCCGGTTGAATGTTTTCTTCTTCCTTCTGCTCCAAACCATTCATTTGAGTCCTGGTTTTCTCCCCTTCACTGTTGATTCCATGTAGATTTTTCTTTATTTCACATAATGCAACCTTCATTGCTGCCTGGGTCTTTTTTATGTGGTTGAAGTACCCAATGAGTTCCTGGAGCATCTTGATAGCCAATGTTTTGAACTGTGCATTTGGTAGGTTAGCTACCTCTTTGTCACTTAGTCATAGTTTTTCTGGAGCTTTCAAATGTTCTTTCATTTGGACCATTTTTTTTTGTCTCTGTGCACCTGTTACGTAGTAAGGGGTGGAGACTTAGGTGTTTGCAAGGGCAGAGCAAACCTTGTCCCTGCGTTGTGACACTGTATGTGAGGGAGGGGTCTGAGAAGGAACAATGGCACTTACTCAGCTCTCTGCCAGTTTTCAGTCACTTCCCCCACTACCCACAAGCAAATTGGGCCCTTCTGGTGCTGATTCCCAGGTGAGTGGGTTTTTGTACAATATAGGACCCTGTGAGTTTCTCCAACAAACTCTCCTGTGAGGCTGGGAGTTTCTCCCACTGCTGCCTCAACCCCCACAGGTTCTTACAGTCGGAGGTTTTGAAGTTTTCTTTCTCCATACTGCATTCCATGGTTGTGCAGTCTATCTAACTCCCTAGTTATTCCTCCCAGTTTATCTGCATGTGAATATGGGACCACCCAGCCTGCCAGCCGCCACGTCACCCCAACTATCAGGTGCTGCCCTGCCACAAGTCCTCTTCACCCAACTGCCCATCTCCACCCTGCCTACCGGTCTGGATGAATATTTCTTCTTTTACTCCTTGGTTGTCAGACTTTCATACAGTTGGATTTTCTGTGAGCTCTGGTTGTTTTTTGTTTTTAAATTAGTTGTTGTCCTTGTTTTGGTTGTGCAAAGAGGCACAGAGTGTCTATCTACATCTCCGTCTTGGCCCTCCTCCCCTTACTTCTTTTCTTTTAAGATTTATTTATTTATTAGAGAGGGGAAGAGAGAGAGAGAGAGAGAAGAACATCAATGTGTGGTTGTCTCTCACATGGCCCCCACTGGGGACCTGGCCCACAACCCAGGCATGTGCCCTGACAGGGAATTGAACCTGTGACCTTTTGGTTCACAGTCCGCACTCAATTGACTGAGCTGCGCCAACCAGGGGCCCTACTTCTTTTTTTTTTTAATTATTGTGCAAGTACAGGTTTTTTAAATATTTTATTTATTTATTTTTAGAGAGAGGTGACAGGAAGGATAAAGAGTGGGAGAGAAACATCAATGTGTGGTTGCCTCTCATGTGTCCCCCACTGGGGACCTGGCCTGTAACCCAGGCATGTACCCTGACTGGGAATCAAACCGACAACCCTTTGCTTCACGAGCCCCGCACTCAATCCACTGAGCTACACCAGCCAGGGGTCAAGTACAGTTTTCTGTCTTATACTCCCACCCAGCCCATCCCCCCCACCAGTGCTCCCCACCTCCTTCTCATCCCCCCACCTTAGTTTTTGTCCATGTGTCCTTTATACTTTTTTCTGTGAATCCTTCCCCTTTTCCCCTGAAATTCTCTCTCCTCTTCCCTCTAAGTCTCTGTCAGCCTGTTCTGTATTTCAGTGTCTTTGGTCATATTTTGCTTGCTTCTTTGTTTTGTTGTTTAGCTTCCTGTTAAAGGTGAGATCATATGGTATTTGTCTTTCACTGCCTGGCTTATTTGACTCAGCATAATGCTTTCCAGTTCCATCCATGCTGTTGCAAAGGGTAGGAGCTCCTTCATTCTTTCTGCTGCATAGAATTCCACTGTGTAAATGTACCATAGTTTTTTGATCCATTCATTTACTGATGGGTATCTAGGCTGCTTTTAACTCTTGGCTATTGTAAATTGTGCTGCTATGAACATTGGGGTGCATAGGTTCTTTTGGATTGGTATTTCAGGGCTCTTAGGATATAATCCTAGCAGTAGAATTGCTGGGTCAAAAGGCATGTTCATTTTTAGTTTTCTGAGAAAATTCCATTCTGTTTTCCATTGTGGTTGTACCAGTCTGCAATCCCACCAACAGTGAACTAGGGTTCCTTTTCCCCCACAACATCACCAACATTTGTTGTTTGTTGCTTTATTTATGATGGCCATTCTGACCAGTGTAAAGTGGTATCTCATTGTGATTTTAATTTGCATCTCTCTGATAGCTAATGATATTGAGCATCTCTTCATGTGTCTCTGGATACTCTGTATGTCCTCCTTGGACAACTGTCTGTTCAAGTCCTTTGCCCACTTTTTAA
The DNA here is from genome assembly GCF_021234435.1 of Artibeus jamaicensis. Lineage (NCBI taxonomy): Eukaryota > Metazoa > Chordata > Mammalia > Chiroptera > Phyllostomidae > Artibeus > Artibeus jamaicensis. The sequence goes on along the minus strand of NW_026521854.1, from coordinate 9,036,176 downwards.
TTGGGTTGCTTGTCTTCTTAGAGTGGAGTCATGTAAGTTCTTTGTATATTTTGGAGATTAAACCTTTGTCTGAGGTACCATTGGCAAATATGTTTTCCCAAACAGCTGGTTCTCTTTTTATCTTAATACTATTTTCTTTAGCCGTGCAGAACTTTTTATTTTCATGAGATCCCATTTGTTTATTCTTTCCTTTATGTCCCTTGCTCTAGGGGACATATCAGTAAAGAAGTTGTTGTGTGAAATATCTGAGATTTTCCTGTCAATGTTCTCCTCTAGGATTTTAATGATATCATAGCTTATATTTAAGTCTTTTATCCACCTTAAATTTATTTTGGTGTATGGTGTAAGTTTGTGCTCAAGTTTCATTTTTTTTGCACATAGCTGTCTAGTTCTCCCAACACCATTTGTTGAAGAGGCTATTTTTACTCCACTTTATGTTACTGCCCCCTTTGTCGAATATTAGTTGCCCATAGAGACATGGGTTTATTTCTGGGCTCTCTGTTCTGTTCCATTGGTCTATGTGCCAGTTTTTATGCCAGTACCAGGCTGTTTTGATTACAGTGGCCTTGTAATACAGTTTGGTATCAGGCATTGTGATCCCTCCTACCTTGTTCTTCTTTCTCAAAAGAGCAGCTGCTATTCGGGCTCGTTTATGGTTCCATATAAATTTTTGAAGTGTTTGTTCTATGTCTGTGAAATATGCCATTGGTACTTTAATAGGTATTGCCTTGAATCTGTAAATTGCTTTGGGTAGTATGGACATTTTGATGATGTTAATTCTTCCAATCCATGAACACGGTATATGTTTTCACTTGTTTATGTCTTCCTTGATTTCTTTTTTCAGTGTTGTGTAGTTTTCTGTATACAGGTCTTTTACCTCCTTGGTTAGGTTTATTCCCAGATATTTTATTTTTCTTTTTTTGCTGTATTGAATGGGATTTTTTTTCTTTGATTTTAGCTTCTGCTGTTTCATTGTTAGAATATAAAAATGCCTTCGACTTCTGGATATTGATTTTGTATCCCACTGTTTTGCCAAATTCATTTATTACATCGAGCAGTTTTGGGGTAGAGTCTATAGGATTTTCCATGTACACTGTCATGTCATCTGCAAACAACAACAGTTTTTGTTTCCTCCTTTCTGATTTGGATGCCTTTTATTTTATTTTCTTGTCTGATCACTGTGGCTAAAACCTCCAATACTATATTGAATAGAAGTGGTGAAAGTGGACAACCTTGCCTTGTTCCTGATCTTAGTGAAAATAATTTTAGTTTTTGCCCATTGAGTATGATGTTGGCTGTAGGTCTCTCATATATGCAGAACCCCTTACTCCTTAAAATAAAAATTCTCCATCTTCTTTCACCGTGACAAAAAATTATTTTCTTTTTTTAATATATTTTATTAATTATACCCTTACAGTTGTTCTATTTCCCCCTTCATTCCCCTCCACCCTGCACACACCCTCCCCCACCATTCCCCCCTGTAGTTTGTGACCACGTGTCTCAAGTTCTTTAGATTCTATATTTCCCATACTATTCTTGCCCTCCACTCTATCTATTTTCTACCTACCATTTATGCTACTTATTTTCTGTACCTTCTCCCCCCTTCTCCTTCTCCCACTCCCCTGTGGCTAACCCTCCATGTTATCTTCATTTCTATGGTTCTGCTCCTGATCTAGCTTTCCTCTTAGTTTGCTTTTATTTTAGGTGTGGTTCTTAATAACTGTGAGTTTGCTCTCCTTTCACTGTTCATCTTTTTTATTTTCTTTTTCTTAGGTAATTCCCTCTAACATTTCATATAATAAGGGCTTGATGATGATGAACTCCTTGAATTTGATCTTATCTGAGAAGCACTTTATCTGTCCTTCCATTCTAAATGAAAGTTTTGCTGGATAGAGCAATCTTGGTTGTAGGTCTTTGGATTTCATGACTTGGAATACCTCTTTCCAGCCCCTTCTTGCCTGTAAGATCCCTTTTAAGAAATCCGCTGACAGTCTGATGGGGACTCCTTTGTAGGTGACTGTCCCCTTAGCTCTTGCTGCTTCTAGGATTCTCTCCTTCATTTTAATCTTGGCTAATGTAATGATGATGTGCCTTGGTGTGTTTCTTCTTGGGTCCAATTTCTTTGGGACTCTCTGAGCTTCCTGGATTTCCTGGAAGTCTATTTCCTTTGCCAGATTGGGGAAATTCTCCTTTATTATTTGTTCAAAGAAGTTTTCCACTGGTGGCTGTTCCTTTCCCCCTTCTGGTACCCCTATAATTCGGATGTTGGAGCGTTTAAAGATGTCCTGGAGGTTCCTAAGTCTCTTCTCATTTTTTTTTTTAATTCTTGCTTCTTCACTCTTTTCCTGTTTGGCCATTATTTTCTTCCTTCTGGTTCACTCCCTTGATCTGAAACCCAGTTTCTTCTTCACCACTATTGGTTTTCTGTGCAATTCCCTTCATTTCAATTAGTTTAGCCTTTATATGTTCCTCTAATTTGTGGCTATAATCAACCAGCTCTGTGAGCATCCTGATCACAAGTGTTTTGAACCGTGCATCTGAAAGTTTTGCTATTTCCTTGTTGCTTAAATTTATGGGCTCCGGAGCTTTGAGATCTTCTTGAGCCATATTTGGTCTGTTCGCACTCATTAATTATGAGGAGCAGAGCCTAAGGTGTTTACCAGGGCGGGGCCTCCCAGGTCACTGGGTTGTGAGGCTGTATGTGGGGCAGGGTCAGAGCGGGGTAATGGTGGCCTCCTCTGCTGCCTCTTGGCACTGGGGCCTGCTCGGTCCATTGTCTCACCACCCACTCCCTCGCTGGTCTATCTGCCCACAAATGCAGGACCACAGTCAACCCGCCACCCTGCACCCTCATTGGGTACGCTGGTCGCTCACTGGGTCGCTTTTTGGGTCCCTCACTGGGTCTGCCCATTGCAATCGCATGCCTGGGATCCATGTGCCTGAGTCAGTCTGACCGAGTTTTCCTGTGCAACCGCGCTCCTCCAGCTGCTGGCTTCACCCCTCTTACTGGTCAGACTGAAAAATTTGTTGTTATCAGACTTACGAAAAGTTCAATTTTCTGTGTTCTGGCTGTGTTTTCTGTTGCTAATATTTTGTTGTCTCTCAACTTGGTTGTGGGAGAAAGCACGGTATCTCCACCTATGCCTCCATCTTGGCAGAACAAAGAAATTATTTTCCATTCAATTAATAGTCAGTTGATGTGATTAAATTATTGTATTTTATAACTTTGTTTTTTGAAATCAGTTTTACAATTTTATTCCATTTCATTAATACCATTATTAAAATCCTTCATTTTTTATACTATGAATATTCCATACTTTAACATTTTTTCTATGTAAGAGCACATATTTACAATACCACATGAGTGAACAAAATCCTTGAATGTCCAGCTCATTTTATCTCACATCATACAAAGAAGGCCCCATACCAGGAAGGGTAAGTGTGCTATGATATCATATCCTGAGGGAGAAATATATGAAGAAAAGGGATCTATAATTGTCCCATAAGCAGGATATACATATTTTGTTCATGGGGGACTTTGCATGTTGGCAAGGTACAGAACAAGGACTAGTGTGCACCTATCAGATGTGTCACACAAGAGATCAAAACTCAAAGCCAAGAACAGCAAAGAAAAGATGCTACAAAGATAATGAGAGAAGGGACAGCCTCATCTGCTGCTGGGCCATATAAACACAAGGTGATACAATAACCATGAAAGATGTGCAGGAATGACAATCAGACCAGAGGTCAGTGGAGCAATAACAGACTGGTCAGCATGTGGTCCCTTCAGTCTGAGGTGACTTAAACACCTGAAGTCTTCTTTCTGCACCTGGCTCTCACCTGGGCTCTTCACACTTACTGCTTTCCCTCATTAACAGGAACTGGGCTTTTAAACTGTTGTTGCATTTTTTAAGGGTCTTTTTTTCGATTTTTATTTATTTATCTTTAGAGGGGAAGGGAAGGAAAGAGGGAGAGAAATATCAATGTATGGTTGCTTCTCATGTGTCCCCTAATGGGAACTGGCCTGCAACCCAGGCATGTGCCCTGACTGGGAATCTAACCATGATCCCTTGATTCACAAGCCCCTGCTCAATCCACTGAGCTCAACACACCAGCCAGGGCCTGTTATTGCATTTACTGCATTGAATTAGAGATTCTTTTGACTTGTCCTAAGGGCATGCCTTTTACACTGTGACCCAGCATTTTTGCACACAGGCCCAGAAACACACACACACACACACTCATACACATGCATGAACAAAGGGAACAATGAAATGATTATGTAGGTACCCTCACTATGTATGGCGCACTCTAATATTTTCTTTTGTGCCCCCTAAATTCATTCTATTTCATTCTTATGAACTATAGTCTAACACCCTAGTTTATGCTGATCTCAGAATATGAAGAAATATTCCTCCACCATGTCCTCCTCACTTAGGTTGATACAGAGCACATTCTCTCATTCATTCCATCACAGAATACATGTTTATTCAGCTACATCCACTAAGTCTGGTGGGGGAGAAGGAATTTGAATGACATGCTTCATGCTTCAGGCACTCACTCTATAGCAACTAAGAAAGACATGAAAATAAATAAAAATCACACCAGTGGTGCTGTAACACCTCAGTTAGGGGTGTGGGAAGTGTCCTTTTCCTGCGCTAATATTAGGTAAAAGAAAAGGCTCAGAAAGAATCCAGTCTCTCTGAAAGGGGAGATGGAGTTTGAAGGATGGAGAGGGAGTGAACAGTTCCAAAGAGACCAGTGGGGAGACTCCAAGCAGAGGAGGATGAGTGAGTGCATCAAGGCCCTGGGCCTGAGGCTGTGGTATCAGGTGCAGCAGAGAGGCAAGCCCAATGTTTAGGATATCAGTGTGGGTGAGGACAGGGCTGTATGGAGGTGAAACTGGCAGAAAGGTCACAGAGACTTGAGCCATGGAATTTTGGCCTCTGTCTCCCCTGAGCAGTCACTAGGGAAGGCATTTAATTCAGAGAGTTCCATGATCTGCTCTGAAATACAGAAAGTTCTCTCTGAGTCCACGTGAGCATTTAGCTAGAGGGGTGCCAGCCGGGAAGATGGGAGAGACGACGAGGAACAGAAAAATGGCTGTAGAATTGGGGTCCAACATGTTGGGAAGCAGTTGGAGACATTTGAGATTCAGAAGGAAATAAGTAGCTTCATCTCATCCCAGTGGTCACCACTCACTTACCAACAGGAAGGAACTAAATGCAGCTCCTTTCATATAGTGTATTGATTATCTGTCCACGGTAGGCAGACAGATGCAGCAATGCCCACTATCAGGTAAGATCATTAACAATTTTTATGTTGTGCATCTGAAAAGTTAATGTCATAAACCAATGTTACCTCATTTTTAAAAAAAGGGAGCATATGAAAAAACATATAGGCTATACCAAAAAATACAATTAAATAAAAAATAAAATGGTTCAGATGTCCTGCAAGTTCAAATAGCTGATTTGTGGTAAATGAGTTGAAATCGGCCATGTAATCCAAAAGCTTGCATATACTATCATTTAGAAACTGGTCTCCATTTCATCTTTAAGAACCTCCACTATTGTCATTGTGTTTGCTGATACTGATTGCGTTTGTTTAATTTGCTTGTTTTTAGTAGGATGTTTCATGTGTATGGCATCTTGACAATGTAAAATATTACTCCTTTCTCTTTCATAAATTGGTTTTTGCTATTTTATCAGTCATTCTGGGTGTGAAGGGGATAGAACTGGGGTTAGGATGCTGACAGAATCAGGGAGTTTTGCCTCATCTCAATCATCAAGTACCACCTGACCCGTTAGATCTTCCCCCTTCACATGCACATTTTTCTCTGTTTTTAACCAATTTTTAAATTTCTTTTAAAAAGGACACAAACTGGCCATATGAACATGGAGTCCAATGATTATCTATTTGAGGTTTAACAACTGGAATTTGGATACTGGTTTTTTTTTATTGTGGTTCAAATACATTGGCCCCTCTTTTTCCCCTCATTACTCTCCCCAGCCCTAGCCACCCCAACCTCCCACCTTTAATCCTCCCCCACCATTGTCTTCCTTAAGAATCCTGAAACACCAGTTCAAAAGAACCTATGCACCCAGTGTTCATAGCAGCATGATTAAAATAGCCAAGTGCTAAAAACAGCCTATGTGCCATCAGTAAAAGAGTAGATAAAAAAGCTGTGGATACTATTTCTCTACTCATGAGAGTAAAGATATAGTCTGATGTTGACATCATGACTTGCATCCTTCCTTTTCCAATTACTGTGACAGGGTGAGAACAGCTTGGTGATAACAAGGCCCCAGGAAGTAGTCACCATGTGTGTGTGTGTGTGTGTGTGTGTGTGTGTGTGTGTGTGTGTGTGTAGGGCAGATTGACCTGAGCCCATATACTCCAAAATGTGTCCTTTAACAAACAGAAACCAGAATATTAACCAACCCATGAAAATAAAAGGGGCATCTTTACTTACCAGATTTTTTTGAAACAACTTTAATAAAATGCAGGGAATTGCATGTGAACAAGGGATTCTTCCTGTCTCTGTGTTTCAGCAGCAGCAGGGAGACCACCTCACTCTCCCTCATTCTCTGACAGCATCTCTCATCACTCTGCCCTTGCTCCTTCTATTCCCTATGCTGCGTCCTTTCTGAGTCCTGAATCTCTGAAACAAGTGTCATCTCTGGGCCTCTGCACTGACTTTTCCCCACACAACCCCCAATTTCCTTGTGTCTCACACTCTGTCTTCCTGGAAGTCGCTACTCGGGTGTCATCCTGTTTGCAGGGCTTCCTTGGGAGCCCAGTTTTTTTTTAAAAAGCCATCCACTCCCTTTTATACCTACTTTGTTTTTCTTCACCTGACACCATCTAGCATCATGTATGATATAAATACATACTATATATTGCTTCACTATCATTATATTCTAAGGATTTTGTCACTTACCATCCTAAACTTTTACCCTAGAATTTGGGATATCAATAAATATTCCCCAAGTGCATGAAAGTACTTCTCATTAAAACTATGTAACCATGACAACCTTGGGCAAAGGGACTGAAGAGGACAAATTCCTAATCAGAGATGTCATGGAAGGGGATGCCATAAATAACATGATACACACAAAAAATAGATATTATTTTGCTGCAAAATACAGTTGTAGTAATTGAACTATGCTAGTAAAATTTTCATTTGTATGAAAACTAATCATGCCATTTTTTTCCAACTAGCCACGTCCACCAATGGTACGAGGCAATAATACCTCAATTTCAGAATTTCTTCTCCTGGGACTGTCAGAAGAACCAGAACTACAGCCCATCCTATTTGGACTGTTCCTCTCCATGTACCTAATCACTGTATTGGGAAACGTGCTCATCATCCTGGCCATCAGCTCAGACTCCCACCTCCACACGCCCATGTACTTCTTCCTCTCCAACCTGTCCTTGGTAGATATTGGTTTCACCTCCACCACCATCCCAAAGATGCTGGTGAACATCCAGACACAGAGTAAAGCCATCACTTATGCAGGATGCCTCACCCAGATATATTTTTCCCTACTCTTTGCATTGTTGGACAACTTCCTCCTGACTGTGATGGCCTATGATCGGTTTGTGGCTATCTGTCACCCCCTGCACTACATGGTCATCATGAACCCACAGCTCTGTGGACTGCTGGTTCTGGTGTCCTGGATCTTCAGTGTTCTGGAATCCTTGCTACAGTGCTTGATGGTGTTGCAATTGTCCTTCTGCCCAGACTTAGAAATCCCCCATTTTTTCTGTGACCTCAATCAGATGACCCAACTTGCGAGTTCTGACAATTTTTTAAACAACATTGTGATGTATTTTGCAACTGTGTTACTAGGTGGTGGTCCCCTGGCTGGGATCCTTTACTCTTACTCTAAGATAGTGTGCTCCATACGAGCAATCCCATCAGCTCGGGGGAAGTATAAAGCATTTTCCACTTGTGCATCTCACCTCTCAGTTGTCTCCTTATTTTATGGTACCAGCCTAGGAATATATCTCAGCTCTGCCAGCACCCACAGCTCACAGTCAAATGCAGTCATCTCAGTGATGTACACTGTGGTCACACCCATGCTGAACCCCTTCATCTACAGTCTCAGGAACAAAGACATAAAGGGGGCTCTGAAAAGATTCCTTGTCATGGTAGTTACAAAGGGACAATCATTCTGAGGCCAAACAAAGTACCCTTGCCTTCTTGGCCCCAAATCTCAAAACCTTAAATTGTGATTCTTTAATCAGATTTTGGGTTTTGAACTGGCTCCTTCTATTTCTGTTCTGGAATTTCCTTTGTTTTTTTCAACTTCTTAGTACAATTTAACCCACCATTTTATTAAGCTTTTTACTTTGTCTATTATATATAGTTTTCCACATATATGACTTGGGGTGACTCATTCTGAACCCTTACAATAGTGACCCAGTGTCATCCTTTTGCATGTAGCTGTCCAGTTTTCTCAGCATCATTTATTGAAGAGACTATTATTTCCCCATTGTATATTCATGTCTCCTTTCCCTGGATTAATGACCTTATGTGTGTGGGTTTATTTCTGGGTCCTCTGTTCTCTTCCATTGATCTCTTTGTCTGTTTCTATGCCTGTACCATACTGCTTAAATTACTATAGCTATGTAATATAGTTTGCAATCAGGGAATGTGTTACCTGCAGCTCTGTTTTACTTTCTCGAGGTTGCTTTGGCTATTGAAGGTGTTATGTGGTTCCATGCAAATTTTAGGATTGCTTGTTTTATTTCTGTGAAAAAAATGACATTGGAATTTAGTAGAGATTGAATTAGACCTGTTGATCATTTGGGGTATTTTTTTTTTTAGATTTTATTTTTATTTATTTATCTTTAGAGGGGAAGGGAAACTTTAGAGAGGGAGAGAAACATCAATGTACGGTTGCCTCTAGTGCATCCCCTTCAGGGAACTGGCCTGCAGGGAATCTACCTGCAACCCAGGCATGTGCCCTGACTGGGAATCGAACCGTGATCCTCTGGTTTACAGGCCTGTGCTCCATCCACTGAGCTACACCAGCCAGGGCATGGGGTATGTTTTAAAACAAAATTCAACCTAGTAGTTCTGAAGACTGAATTGGCTTTGTTAAGTAATTTATTCTTGGAGTCATAAATCAGGCAGCATCCTATGTAGCAACCAAGAGGGACCTCCAAGAAGATGTACAGAATAGGCATTTTTTGTAGAAAAAAGAGGGGGCCAGAAAGGTATTAACAACAAAAAATAAAGGATTATTTTAGGGCCATGATATCTTTTCTTTGGGGAAGAGAAGGGGAAGGATTTGTATCTTACAGATTTTCTCTTCTTTCTATGGTATCAAGGGCCCATGTGACAGATTTAAATATCTGTACTGGACCAGAAAATTCCAGAGTGGTTGATTAAAATTAAGCTTCTGGGGAATTAAATCTAGATTCATCATCATGGCTTTTAATTCCAGCAATGCCATTTTGGGCCTGTGGTTTTCCCTTCAATGGTAGTATGGATATTTTAACAATATTAATTTTTCTAGTCCATAGACACAGAATAACTTTCTTTTTGTTTGTGCCTTTATCAATATATTTCAGCAATGTTTTATAATTTATCTCTAGATATTTGATTCTTTTTGATGCAATGGGAAATGGAATTGCTTTCTTAATTTCAGTTTATTATCTAGTGTATATACACAATAGATTTTTGTATATTGATTTTGTATGCTGCACCCTCACTGAATTTATTAGTTCTAACAGATTTTTAAAAATAATTTATGAGAGTGTAATAACATAGAACAAACAGGACATATTAAAAATGCAGGTTCTGGAAGATGTCGGGCAGATAGGTAGGAGCAGAGTCCAGTTCCCCTTGCCCACAGGTGGAACACCTAGCTGATCTTCTGAGGAAGAATGAACAGCCAACAGTACCTCAGCATATATGAAGATTGGAGGCCAAAATTGTAGAGGACATTGAGAAATCAGACAGTAAGGAGAGTGCCTTGGGACAATGAGGTCCTAGGGACCAGAGTGGGGACCAGGGCAGCTGCAGTCCCAGGCTCGGCGCTAGCCAGGTCTGCTGCAAGATTCTTGGGAGAGAGCCGGGTCAATGGCTCCTCCCCTGCCGAACAAGGTTTGAGCAGCACCAGGAGGCACCTGGATGCTTGAAGTCGAAGTGAGAAGGTATAAGGACAAAGTGGCAAACACACATGGGCAGTGTGCACCTGCTGAGACTGTGGGCACAGGCTGGGAAGAGTCGGCGGGAGAGACCCTGACCCAGACAGTCCCAAGTCTGGTTGGAGAGTTGGGCTGTATGAGAGGCCAGGCCCTTGTATGTAGCAGCAGGCTTGAGTAGGAGGACCTTTTCAAAAAGAAAAAAAGAGACAGTGGCTATTTGGGGAATTCTCCTGGGACAGCCACCCCTGCCTCCCCGGCTGTGCCTAAGCAGCCTCCACAGACTCAGCCCCTGGGCCTACCTCTGCTGCCAGGACTGTGACTGCACCCTGAACCCCGGCCCTAGTGGCAAAGGGCGCCCAGCTGCACCCGAGATCCCAGATGCAAGCCACCGACCCTGCTGGCTCCCCAACCAGTCCGGCTGCGGGAGCAATAACTGCGTGCTCACACCCCAAACCTCAGGGAAGGTGCGAGCCCAAACCCGTGGCCCAGTACCAGTCCCACGCCAGCAGCAGAGGCTCAACGCCCATTCCCACAGCCCCCAGGCCTGAGTGCACCTGTCCCCGCCCCCAGCCGTAGTTGCAGCTGTGGCTGAGGTGCTACTCCCACCTGAGGCCCTCACTACAGTGCACACCCGAACTGGGGCCCAGCGGCTGCTGGTCCCACCCTAGCCACGGAGGCCCTGGGCTCACACTCACAGACCCCAGGAGGAGCAAGCCTGACCCTGCCGCCCAGAGACACATAGCACACAACCCCACCAATCCCCGCTCACCTTGCTACAGCCAGAGAGACCAGGAGAACTGGTGTGGCTTGTTTAAAACCAGCAAGAGGTTTTCTTTCTTTCCCCCTTTTTTCTTTTCATTTTTATTTGTTTCCTTCTTCCTTCCTTTCCTTCTTTATTCCTCCTTTCTTTCTTTCTTTATTTTTTTTCAATTCATTCTACCTTCCTTCACTTTTTTCTTTTTTTTTATTCCCACAAGTGAGACAATAAACCCTGAAGCTGTGAAAGGACCAGAGTTGGACCCAAAGAGAGGTCATCCCAACAATTGAGACAGTGAGACAAATTTCACTTTGATACTCCAGAGAAATTGCAAGTTATTGTATATTTCTATTATTTTTTTCATTATTTTTACATCTTTAATTAGTATGGTTTTATTGCTCTTCTTTCTGTTTAGTCTTGCTTGCTTGCTTTGTTAAGTTGCAGTGTTTGACTGGTTTCCCTTGTTCTCTCTTTCATAGTGTCTTGTTAATTTTCTGTCTTTCACTTCACTTGTGTTCCAATACCACACTACTCTAGGTCCTGTACTTCCTATTCTCGTTATTCAGATCACATAGATTCTATCGTATAATTGTTGCTCCATTAGTACTGTAAATGATTGCTGTTTTATACAATTGTAAATACTACACAGCACCTCTCTCAGACCTCATTTCACTTCACTGTTTCCAGAACATCAACACTGTTGTGATTAACTCTATTCTCTCTCACACTACACCTATTTTTAATCCTTTATTCTCAGTTTACCTCAAAATCTGACTTGCCACAAGCTCACTGCTTTCTAGATTTAACTCACAATCCTTCCCCCAACCCCCTCAACAAGAGGCTTAGCTCTTTTCCACCCTTTCTAAAAAGTGGCTACTTGGGTGAAACATCATGATTAACACTATACATATCCAAAGGATTTCCTATCTCTTCTCTGCGGGTTGGTACATTAAATACCATAGAATACATTCCCGCTGTCTTAAACAATTTTGCCTTTTCCCTCCAACAGAACACAAATAAACAATGAAAAAAACAAAGAAACAATCCCCAAATGAAAGGAAAGGAGGATGCCTCAGAAAGAATGCTAAATGAGACTTCATTCAAGATGGAGGCATAGGTAGACACACTGTGCCTCCTTGAACAACCTAAATAAGGACAACAAAAATTTAGAAACAAAATAACAATCAGTCCTGAGAGAAAATTGAACTGTATGGAAGTCTGACAACCAAGGAGTTAAAGAAGACACATTCATCTAGACCGGCAGGAGAGGCAAAGTCGGGCAGCAGGGCAGAGAGGGGTCATGGCCAAAAAAAAAGTGGTGGCTGACAGACCCCGGCACATAAAGCAGCAGCTGGCAGACCCAGTGAGGCAGCAGATTGTGGAGGGGCTTGGCGCCCAAGGTAGCTTGCAGAACCAGGAAGTCTCACATTCGCGTGCAGATAAACCAGGGGAACCTGGGGAGCAAGACAGACCACTCAACCCAGGTTCTCAGCTCAGGAAGATAAAGCATCAAACCACCAATTGAAAAAACCTGTGGGGGTTGAGGTGCCAGGAGAGACTCCCAGCCTCACAGGAGAGTTTGTTGGATTGATCCACAGAGTCTCAGGACATACACAAACCCACCCACATGGGAATCGCACCAGAACGGCCCAGTTTGTTTGAGGGAAGTGGTGGAAGTGACTAAAATCCAGCAGAGAGTGGAGCAAGTGCCATTGTTCCCCCTTGGACCCTTTCCCCACATACAGAGTTACAACACAGCCACTGGGTTGCCCCACCAGGGTGAACACCTAAGGCTCCATGACTCACTACGTAACAGGAGCATCAAGACAAAAAGAATAGCCTCCCAAAAAAAGAACAGATCAAAGCTCCACAAAAAATATAACTAACTGACAAAGAGATAGCCAACCTATCAGATGCACAGTTCAAAACACTGGTGATCAGGATGTTCACAGAATTGGTTGAATTTGGTCACAAATTAGAAGAAAAAAATGAAGGCTACACTAAGTGAAATGAAAAAAAATGTACAGGGAACCAACAGTAATGGGAAGGAAACTGGGACTCAAATCAATAGACTGGACCAGAAAAAGAAAGAAACATCCAAACAGAAAAGAATGAAGAAACAAGAATTCAAAAAAAAATGAGTAGAGGCTCCAGGACATCTTTAAACATTCCAAAATCTGAATTATAGGGGTACCAGAAGGGGAAGAGGATGAGCAACAAGTAGGAAAGTTATTTGAACAACTAATAAGAACTTTCCCAATCTGGCAAAGAAAATAGACTTTCAGGAAGTTTAGGAAGCTCAGAGAGTCTCAAAGAAGTTGGACCCAAGAAGGAACACACCAATGCACATCAAAATTACATTAGCCAAGATTAAAACAAAGGAGAGAATCCTAGAAGCAGCAAGAGAAAAGGAGGCAGTTACCTACAAAAGAGTCCCCATCAGGCTGCCAGCTAATTTCTCAAAAGAGATCTTACAGGCAAGAAGGGGCTGGAAAGAAGTATTCCAAGTCATGAAAGGCAAAGACCTACATCCAAGATTGCTCTATATAAGCAAGGCTTTTATTTAGAATGGAAGGACAGATAAAGCACTTCTCAGATAAGGTCAACTTCAAGGAGTTCATCATCACCCAGCCCCTATTATATGAAATGTTAAAGGGACTTATCTAAGATAAAGAAGATAAAAAAAAACCCTGTACAGTAAAATGACAGCAAACACAATTATTAACAACCACACCTAAAACAAACAAAAAACTAAGCAAACAACTACAATAGGAATAGAACCACAGAAATGGAGATCACATAGAGGGTTATCAATAAGGGAATGGGAGGAGGAGAGGGGGGGAAAAGGTACAGAGAACAAGTAGCATAGATGGTAGGTAGAAAATAGACAGGGGAGGGTAAGAATAGTATAGGAAATGTACAAGCTAAAGAACTTATAAGTATGACACATTGGGCATGAACTAAAGGGGGAAATGTGGATAAAAGAAGTGAAAGGGGGGGGAGTGAAGGGGGGAAATGGGGCAACTGTAATAGCATAATCAATAAAATATATTTTTAAAAATGAATGTTACATGAAATAGAGGCAAGTCAACTATCAGATACTGAGTTCAAAGCAATGGTTATCAGGAAGCTCAATGAGCTCACAAAGAATTGCCAAAAACTAGAGCAAAACTACAATGAACTCACTAAAAAGTATATTAACATGGCCCTGGCTGGGGTAGCTCGGTAGATTGGGTACGGGCCTGTGAACAGACTATTGCAGTTTGATTCCCAGTCAGGGCACATGCCAGATTGCAGGCCATTTCCCAGCAGGGGACTCACGAGAGGCAACCATACATTGATATTTCTCTCCTTCTCTCCTTCCCTTCCTCTCTAAGAATAAATAAATAAGATCTTTTAAATATATATATATATTAACATGAGAAGAAACATAGAAACTATCCACAAGAACCAAGAGGAAATGAAGAATACAATTTCTGAATTGAAGAACACAGTAGAAGGAATCAAAAACAGCCTAGATGAAGCAGAGGAACAGATCAGTGAGCTAGAGGACAAGATAGAAAGAAACCTGGAGAAAGAGCAAGAAAATGAAGAGACTCAGAAAGAATGAAGAAAGTTAAGAGAAATGCATAACAACTTGAAACATAATAATATCAGTATAACATGGATATGAGAAGGAGAATAGGAGAAGCAAAGGATAGAAAACCTTTTTGAAGGCTCAAAGAAGCCTAAAGAAGACAAAAAATACACCTCCACGAAGCCAGCATTGCAAGATATGCTAAAGACACTGCTTTCAGAAGAGGAAGAAAAGAGTGAGAGAGAAAGGAACACAGGTACAAAGGGGAGAAATCTCAATGGATAAGTACCTATCAATAATAACCTTAAATGTAAATGGATTGCTCCAATCAAAAGACATAGGGTAGCTGAATGGGTAAGAAAACATAACCTGCTTGTATGCTGCCTATAAGAAACCCACCTCAGAACAAAAGACCTACACAGACTAAAAGGGTGGAGAAAACTATTCCAAGCAAATGAACAGGGAAAAAAAGCAAGGGTAGCAATACTTATATGAGACAAAATAGATTTCAAAAAAAGGTCATAAAAAGAGACACAGGAGGACACTTCATAATACTCAAAGGAGGAATCTATCAAGAAGACATAAACATTATAAACATATATGCATCCAACATAAGAGTACCCAAATATATAAGGAAAATCTTAAAGAACTTCAAAAAAGATATAGAGAGAAACACAATCAGAGTAGGGAATTTTAACACCCCCTGTCAACAATGGATAGATCTTCCAAGCAAAATATCAACAAGGTCATCTGGCACTGAATGATGCATTAGGTCAAATGGACTTAACTGATATGCCACGGTCCAGCCGCAGCGGGTCAGGGGGTCCCACAGGTGAGGGCAAGGCGTCGGCGCTGGGTAACAGACGACATCACGCCTCAAAGGACAGTGAAGCTCTGTTCCGTTTATTGAAAGTACAAGCAGGTTTTTATAGTTTTCATTTCAGGTAGTGATTAATATTTGCAGTATAACGTGATCATTTAAGCAGAAAAAATCAACACAAAGGCAATCAGTAAAAGTACAGAAGTTCCCAGAGATTCAGTTAAAAATTATTTTAACTAGGAGAGCCATTAATCAGACAGTTAAAAATATCTTATTGTATACCAAAGTTTCTCAGAATTTGGTATAGGGTATAAGGATACACTAGACTGAGTAGAGAAAATAGGAGATTTATTATAAAGCCCTCGTGATGTCTAACTTAGCTATCTACCTTTTTTTGCTTAAAATGTTTTTTCTGTGTACCATAAATTCTGACTCCCTAGTGACTGTTTAGTTTGTAATAACTAACTAGCCTTTGTTATTACTTTGCCTGTCTAGTTGATATATATTCCTATTCAAGGTAAAGGAGGGGCTAGTCCTATGTTGCAGGGGGCTTTCAAGGGCACTTCTTTTAAGTTTCTCTAGGAGTTCTTTTTATAGACATGTTTTGTACTTTAATTCCTTCTAAGAAAGTAGTGAGATTATCTCATGATTTCCTAGAGTATTCTATCTTATCTTGGGTGTTTTTCTAATGATTGTTATTGATTAAGCTTGAATTCTCAGATTGTTCTGATTGTTTCCTTGTGCCTATATTCCCTGACGTTCTAGTATGATATTATTATTCTGTTCATTGAGCCGGGAAAGGTCCAGGCACACTATCTGAATCACTGCCAGGGTATTCATAATGATTAAAGCAAAAAGGTCATGATCCCCAAAGCAAGCACAATCACAATAGGTATTGCAGGGCCTTCCATGCCACGTCCACCAAGTTGGAAACTGCTTCCTTGAAGTCTTACACCCCCTCTCAGGACCTTGTCACGGAGAGAGGGATCCAACAGTGGACGCGGCAGTGGACGTGGCACTGATATACACAGAACCTTTCATCCCAAACAAGCAAACCCCACTTGGGATGATCTAGTGGGATTCATGCCAGGGGTGCAAGGATGGTATAATATTCACAAATCAATACACATAATACATCACATAAACAAAAGAAAAGACCAAAATCACGTGATCATATCAATAGACCCAGAAAAAGCATTTGATAAGGTGCAGCACACATTTATGATAAAAACACTCAACAAAGTGAGAGTACAAGGAACATACCTTAACATAATAAAGGCTATATACAAGAAACCTACAGTCAACATCATACTCAATGAACAAAAACTAAAAACTTCCCACTAATATCAGGAACAAGACAAGGATGTCTGCTTTCACCACTTCTATTCAACATAGTATTGGAAGTCCTAGCCACAGTGATCATACAAGAAAAAGATATGAAAGGCATTCAAATTGGAAAGAGGAAGTAAAAGTGTCATTGTTTGCAGATGACATGATAGTGTACATAGAAAAGCCTCTAGACGCCACCAAAGAACTATTTTACCTAATAAGTGAATTTGGCAAAACAGCAGGATACAAAGTCAATATTCAGAAATCAAAGGCATTTTATACACCAAAAATGAAATATCAGAAACAAAAATCAGGAAAAAATCCCACTTGCTATACCAACAAGAAGAACAAAGTACTGTTGGGAACCACCCTGCCTGATTTCAGAAGCTTTAACCCCACCATGGCTAAGGCTGAGTGAGCAACCTTCAGACCATAAGCCACCAAGGAGACAAAGCTTATCTCCCTGGCAGGAGCACCACTTCTGATCCTTTTACTTCATCCATAACTGGCTCCCAGTGCTTGACCAGTTAGCCAATGATGAGTAAGATTCCCCAAGGGGGGAATGACCTAAGACAGGCACAATCACAGGGAGGCCCCAGGAAAGAACGTGGGGAGCTATAGCAAAAGGAGGTGATGGACCCTTGCCCCTCAGCTTTGACATAGCCTGAGTCCTCATTCTGTCTGCAGGAAGTCCCCTAATCTCTTGGCTGCCTGACTTAAGCCTGAAACAATGGCAGAGGGCAGTGCAGCCCTGTGCTGAAAAGGGTGGGTTCCCCAGGTGATCACACCTAAGAAAGAATACATAAACTCTTGTGAAACCTGCTTTGTTTAGAATGCTCTCTTTGTTTAAATGATACAGGTCCGAGCAAGAAATGAGTTTGTTTCCCAAAGTTTTGTAGCCCTTTAGCTAACAGATCCTGACTCAGAAAGGCCCTCTTAGTTCTTTGTATGCTATCTATTGTTTGATCCTTACTGCCTGACAATGATTAATGAACTTTACCTTTATTCCTGTGCAAACTGAGCCCAATAAAAGACTGTCTGGGCAAGGGTCGGTGCACTCTCCCCTTGAGAGAGTAGCTGTGCCATCCTTTTTCCTCCACAGGACTTGGTGGTCTGTGTGAATTTGTCACATATCTCATCCATAACGCCGCCAACACTCTGGGCCAGTGTCCAAGTCAAAGTACCTCAGAATAAACCTAACCAAGTAGGTATGAGACTTGTATTCAGAAAACTACACAACACTGAAGAAAGAAATTAAAAAAGACATAAACAAGTGAAAACATACCGTGTTCATGGATCAGAAGAATTAACATTATCAAAATGTCCATACTACCCAAAGCAATTCACAGACTCAGTGCAATCCCTATTAAAATACCAATGCCATATTTCACAGATATAGA
This sequence comes from Artibeus jamaicensis, assembly GCF_021234435.1. Lineage (NCBI taxonomy): Eukaryota > Metazoa > Chordata > Mammalia > Chiroptera > Phyllostomidae > Artibeus > Artibeus jamaicensis. Next base: position 9,018,132 of record NW_026521854.1, on the reverse strand, counting down.
ACAAATATTACAAAAATGTATATGGAAACATGAATGGCCCATTTGAGAAAGAAAACAAAGTAGGAGGGATCACCATACCTGACATCAAATTATATTATAAGTCCACTGTAATCAAAACAGTCTGGTACTGGCATAAGAACAGACCCATAGATCAATGGAAGAGAATAGAGAGCCCAGAAAGAAACCCAAGTCTCTATGGTCAATTGATATTCAACAAAGGTCATAAAATGGAGTAAAAATAGTTTTTTCAACAAATGGTGTTGGGAGATCTGCACAGCTACATGTAAACAAATGAAATGCGACCACCAACTAACACCATACACAAAAATAAACTCAAAATAAATAAAATATTTAAATATAAGTTGTAACACCACAGCCCTGGCTGGTGTGGCTCAGTGGATTGAACACTGGATTGCAAACCAAGGGGTTGCTGGTTTGATTCCCAATCAGGACACATGCCTGTGCTGCAGGACAGATTCCCAGTGGGGATGTGTGAAAGGCAACTACACATTGATGTTTCTCTCCCTCTCTTTATCCTGTCCTTCCCGTCTCTAAAAATAATAATAAAATATTTTTTTTAAAAAGCTGTGACACCATAAAAGTCCTAAAGGAGAATATAGGGAAGAAAATTTCAGATATTCCATGCAGCTATATTTTCACCAATATTTCCCCAGAGCAAGGAATAAAAGGAAAGAATAAATAAATGGAACAATATCAAATTTAAAAGCTTCTGCACAGCTAAAGAAAACATCAGCAATTTTACTCCATTTTATGCTTCTTCCCCCTTTGTCAAGTATTAATTGACCATAGAGACATTGGTTTCTTTCTTGGATCTCTATGCTGTTCCATTGACCTATGTGTCTCTTCTTATGCCAGTACCAGATTGTTCTGATTACCATGGCCTTGTAATATTTTGATGTCAGGTATTGTGACCCCTACTACTTTGTTCTTCTTTCTCAAAATTGCTGCAGTTGTTCAGGGTCATTTATGGTTCCATATAAATTTTTAAATGTTTGTTGTATATCTGTGAAATAAGTGCCCTGAGTTCCTTGGTACAAAGCAAAGAAACATGCCCCAGATGAAAGAACAGAAAAAAAACTCCAGAAAAATAACTCAACAAAGTGGATACAAACAATCTACTAGATGCAGAGTTGAAAATACTGGGTATAAGGATGCTCAATGGACTTAGGACCTCAACAGCATAAAAAAAAGATGCAGTCAGAAATGAAGAATCACTAAGTGAAATAAAGGATGATTGACAGAAATCAACATTAGTGTTGATGAAGTCAAGAATCAAATGAGTGACTTGAAATATAACGAAGAAAAAACACCCAATCAGAACACCAAGGAGAAAAAATAATCTAAAAAAATGAGGATAGACCAAGGAGCCTCTGTAACAACTTCAAGCACACCAACCTTCACATCTTATGTTAAAATTAGTCAACTAGCCAAACTACTCCTTGAGCTACTTTAATTCTCCTGTGCAATGAAAAGTTACATATTACAAGTTTCTGGGGATCATGATGGGGATGTCTTTGGAGGCCCTTCTGCCTACTATATAAAATGTTGTTCAATAATATATTTCATGATTTCACACAAGGGCCCTTATTTTAATGAATCAAATGAGGTATTATTCAGAAGTATATTATATGATGTCATTCATGAATTCTTATATAAAATAATTAAGCAATGAATTTATAACAACTTCAGAATGAGTGAATATGCACTCTACATTCAAAATAACATGCAAAATGATTTTTTTTGGTTCTGAAGTCCTAAAACTACTTATACCCAACTCTAACACAGGTTCAAGCTTACTACCAAGTATGGTCTGCAGACCAGCACCTGCAGCACTGACACTGCCTGGGAACTCATTTGATTCAAAGAACTTCTGGGCCCACCATGACCTGCATTTGAGTTATAAGCCTGAGGGACTTATATGTGCCTTGAACTTTGAGGAGTGGTGATCTAGACTAGGCTTTGTCACCTTGTCATGTTGACAATAGGTCTGGGATAATTATTTCTTTTGGATATTGCAGGTGCTGAGTAGCCTCCCTCCACACTTTGCCAAATATCTCTAGGGGCTAAATCAAACCACTGACCCAGAGTCTGAAAACTGGAAGCAACCTGACAAGGCCCATCTCTCACTTAGTTCATAACTTTGAGCAAACTATAAACCCCTTAAAGGCCTATTTCTGAAAATGGGAGTGAAGTTCATAATAGTAATACCTTATAGGATGGACTTTTAAAAATTGAATAAGACAAAGTCTATAAGTTACTAAGTTCAATTAACATGGCATTAAACTATCAAAATACATCTCTTACAATTAACAGATATTTTATAATATATAATTAATGACAGCTCTTAATTTATGAAATATGTACAAAATCCCTAATTATTTTGACAAATGTGTCAGAGTGTGGAAAAGAGTGTGGTGGTCAGGACTGCATGTCAAAGGAATCCAGCTTCTCCGGTCATTGAAGGGGGATAGCAATGCTCTGCAGACATCAGGGCTGTGTCCCCACCACAAATCAGTGCTGTAAGGGTCAACGGGGCCTGTTTCTGATGGTTTCCTTAGTCTCAGACATTGGAGGAAATGCTAAGTCAGGGTTGGGATAAGGTAATAGGAATTAGACCTCTGGGAAGCAGGTAAGATCCAAGACAAAGAGTCATAAAAACTAAATTCAATTGACTTTCAACCTGGCTTCTTGGGGTAGAAGAATCATTAGGAAAAAATTTCTTTCTGTTTATTCCAGAGGCCCAAGGGAAGGCAATTCTCAGAGGATAGAATAACACAAGGGAAATGTGCCTGATATGCAGGTATAGAGAGAGCTGCAAATCTCTCCCCTGCACAGTCTCTGAGCTTTTGCAACCTTGGTGTACAGGACATGGTTGTCACTGCAATTCCTAAGTCTGGCCCAGGAACTGATGCTTCACTCCTTCCTGCTGCCTTCAGCGAGATGAAACTTCAATCTCCACCATCCACCATCCACCATCCAGGGAGCAATTCTAACTGGCACACGGAGACTTTCCTTTCAGAAAATCCATCCAGGGTGGTCTGAGAGCCTGGTAGGTACATCAGAAAAGAGTCAGAGAGAATGGAACCTGAGAACTTTTACCTGAGGCACTGTGACCCTAATCAGCTGAGTACCAAGATCAGAGATCACCATATCTGTATTCTTGGTCAAGTAATTGATTTATAATAATTTATTGAATACATTAGCAATGCTGTTTGAGTCTGCAACAGAGGGACCATGTTTGACAATTAAGTGATGTGAATGGAAGTCCATTCATCAGTTGGAAGACACTTTAGAATGAATGAGATGTACAAAATTGTTGCAGTGAAATGAAAACATTCCTGAGAACTGGTCTTATTCAGGGAGAAGGAATAAAGTATTAGGGGTGGAGAAATTCTGTTATGCACTTGGAGAATATAAATTGAGGACTGACCAACTTCTAGACAACAGCACATGGTGCTGAGAAACAAATTTTTTACAATTAAGTGATGGATTATTTAAGGTCGCACTTTGTACTTTAAATCTTCCTAACACAAAGCCACCATAATTTTCCATGTTTACATTTATGTAATGAGGACTTCCTTGCACCAGCTCTTGGGGTGGCTAGTATGAAAATCAATTTAAAATATCTTTTCTATTTCATGTGAGTTTTCACCCTCAAATGCCCTTACCTAAGCAAACTGATGAATAAATTGAGAAGCTGAAACTCAGTTCCATCAGGACAGTTTACTGTTAGATTCTATTGCTGCTGTAAAATATGCCCACAGGAGCTGTTTAAAAGAAATAATTATGTGCTAGAACAAGTCCAGATATCAGAAGCCTAGAATGGCTCACTGGGAAATCTCAAGGTGCCTGCAGGACTGAATTCCTCCCAGAGACTCCGAGGAGAATCTGTTTTCTCCTTATCTCCACTTTGTATTCTGACCACTGGCATTCCTTGGCTCTGGGCCCTTCCTCCTTCCAGCAGTGTCCAATTGAAGCCAGCAGTGTCCAATTTTCTCCTGGTCTCCCTCTCTGCATCTAGGGGAGCACTTTGCTGACCCTAGTGCCCCTGGATGATCCTGATCATCTTCTACCTTAAAGTCAGCTGAGTAGCCCTGGCTGGTATGGTTCAGTGGATTGAGTGCCAGCCTGTGAGGCAAAGGGTCACTGGTTCAATTCCCAGTCAGGGCACAAGCCTGGGTTGCAAGCTGGTCCCCAGTAGGAGGCGCAGGAAAGGCAACCACACTTTGATGTTTCTCTTCCTCTCTTTCTCCCTCCCTTCCCCTCTAAAACTAAATAAATAAAATCATTTTTAAAAATTCAGCTGATTAGCAGCCCTGTTCCATCTGCTGACCTCATCCCCCCTTACCATAAAAAAAATTTTATTCCAAGGTACTGGGGATTAGGATTTGAACATCTTTAGAGGCCTTTATTCTACTCACTACAAAGTCGCTTTCAGAAATACTCTGAAATTTTGTGTCAGGGATTCAGAATTTACAGTCTCTGGAGGAAGTGAATACACTACTCCTTCAAAACTACAGGTAAAAACACTACTTGGGTCATGAGACCTAACATACTATACCTGACCCTAACACAGAACCACAGCCTTGCTGCACAGAGAGCAGTCCACAGACCAGGACCTGCAGCATCAACACTACCTGGGAGAATGACAGAAAGGCAGAGTCTCTGAGCACAATAGGACCTGCTCAGTCAGATTCTGCATTTCGGGTAGGATCCTTGTTGGTTCATAGGCATACTGAAGTTGATTGAAGTGCTTCTATAGAACAGGTTTTCTCACCTTCTCACTGTTGGCTTTAAAGGCTGGAAAATAATTGTGGGGAGTGTGAGGGGGAGGCGGTTTCTTGTGAATTGTAGGTGTTTAGCAGTATCCCTTCAGACATTGCCAGGTACCATGGGAGCAAAATCATTTCTGGTTGAGACTCACTGACTAGAAGTAACCTGAAAAAAATATTAACCAAGGTCCACTACATACTCTGATATCAACTTTGAATAAATCATTAAACCCCTGCAGCTTCTTGCTATGGCCTTGTTACTGGCCATTCCCTCTGCTGGGCACACACTTGCTCACATAAGCTTGATCTCCCTTTCTTCCTCCCTTGAGTTCTGAGCTCAAATGTCACCTTGTTGGCAGGTCTTGACTAAAAACTCATGAAAAATACAACAGCCTAGTAACTTTCTCCTTTAGACCTGCTTTCATTTTCTCCATAGGATCTGTTACCATTTGTAATGTTAAATTTTTTTCTATTATTTGCTTCCATATTCTTTCCCCAGTATTGATGTGTAGGGACCTGCGTTCTTCAGCACCTCCATTCACAGCCCAGAAAGTGGCAAAAACATGGTCAGCACTCAATTTGTATTCCTGAAATACATGATATATTTCTAAGTAAAACTGTAGTATACCAGACACCTTAGGAGAAAAACAGATTAGAACAACAATTCCTACTCCGAGATGACACAGAAAACTCCTAGAGCAGAACAGATCTGTCCTAAAATACAAAATTAATTTCTTGACAACAAAATATAAACTGTACCATTAGAGTTGTGTGAATAATGCAGGTGTGTATGAAAATTACTCCTGTTCTCTTTCTCCTTCTTGAAAGTCAGCTCCACCTCATGGCAGCAGGGAACCTTACAAGAGTGTCAGAGTTTCTTCTCCTGGGACTATCAGAGGAACCAGAACTGCAGCCCCTCCTATTTGGCCTGTTCCTCTCCATGTACCTGATCACTGTATTGGGAAACCTGCTTATCATCCTGGCCATCAGCTCAGACTCCCACCTCCACACACCCATGTACTTCTTCCTCTCCAACTTGTCCTTGGTAGATATTGGTTTCACCTCCACCACCATCCCAAAGATGCTGGTGAACATCCAGACACAGAGCAAAGCCATCACTTATGCAGGCTGCATCACCCAGATGTATTTTTTCATACTCTTTATGGGGTCGGATAACTTCCTCCTGACTGTGATGGCCTATGACCGCTTTGTGGCCATCTGTCACCCCCTGCAGTACATGGTCATCATGAACCCCCGGCTCTGTGGACTGCTGGTGCTGGTGTCCTGGATCATCAGTGTGTTAAATTCCTTGCTGCAATGCTTAATGGTTTTGAGACTGTCCTTCTGTACAGCTTTGGAAATCCCTCACTTTTTCTGTGAATACAATCAGATGGTCCAACTGGCCTGTTCTGACACCTTTGTTGAAAACATTGTGATGTATTTTGGAGTTGGGATGCTGGGTGGTGGTCCCTTTGTTGGGATCCTTTACTCTTACTCTAAGATCGTGTCCTCCATACGAGCAATCCCATCAGCTCAGGGGAAGTATAAAGCATTTTCCACCTGTGCATCTCACCTCTCAGTTGTCTCCTTATTTTATGGTACCAGCCTAGGTGTGTATTTCAGCTCTGCTGGTACCCACAGCTCACAGTCAAGTGCAACAGCCTCAGTAATGTACACTGTGGTCACACCCATGCTGAACCCCTTCATCTATAGTCTCAGGAACAAAGACATAAAGGGGGCTTTGAAAAGATTCTTTGGGATGGTAGGTAAGCAAGGGACAATTGTCCTGGGCTGATGAAGTCCCCATTATTATAGGACTCAAAGCCTTGTAGTCGGATTTGCAGTTCTTTAATCAGGTTAAACACAGATATCTGTATAAACACAGATTGCTTCTTTTATTATTTATTGGAAGTTTTATTCAATTTCTCAATTTAATTAACTCCTTTCTTTAAATTTCTTCTTCTGATATCTGATAGTTTTCCTTGATATCATTTTTTTCTTCCTAATCTTCCAAATTTATTCTCAATCTTGGATATAAAATTTTTGAAAATTTTCATTTATCTCATGAAACTGCTTAGATTAGTTGAGAGTAATTTCTTCTAGAATGAAAAATATCACCCATGTAATAATTCTTTAGTTTTACTAATAAAATAGCCATAAATTTTACCACTCCAATGGAAAAAGCTAAGCTTGGCAACTAGGCCATTTCTATAATTTTCAAATGAAGATAATCTGAGACCACAGTTTTTTACATTTGTGTCTGTTAATCCTTTTGTTATTAACACTTTAACTGCTATTCTTGCTAACATGGACTTTAACATACTAGGATGTTTTATAACACATTAGGTTTTATTTTCCTTGTTTGAATGATATTGCCTTATTCAGCTCTATGTCCTCATTGCCTATCATAGTCACTGGAAAAACCTGCTTGTCAAAGATGTGTCTCCTAGTGGCATCTACATAGAAACAGAAATTTGAATAAACAGATTTAGCAAACACTTTGATTCTGACAAAGCAAATGTCAAATTATACTTTACATTACTATACATTATTTTCTTTTCAAGCTGTACCTCTACTTTCTGAAGTATGAATATCCATGTTGATATGAAGAAAGTCATTGCAGTAAAGGGTTGGTTAGCAGGTGTCATGCTTTCTCATGGAATTATCTTACTGTTTCTGCTTCAAAACCTTCAGTGATGATACCCTGGCTGGTGTGGCTCAGTGGATTGAGTGCTGGCCTGTAAACTGAAAGGTTATCAGTTTGATTTCTGATCAGGGCACATGCCTGGGTTGCTTGCCAGGTCCCCACTAGGGGACATGCAAGAGGCAACCCATCAATATTTCTCTCCCACTCTTTCTCCCTTCCCCTTCCCTCTAAAAATTAAATAAATAAAATCTTTTAAAAATTAAAATTAAAAAACAAATTTCAGTGATACTACAAATATGACTTTTCCATTGCCCTAAATAAAATATCTCATCTTTTTCTAAATTTTATCATAAACACCAAAGGGGTATGAATAAACAATATCATTCATTATAAACAAAAGAATTTCCTCAGTTTTCATGATCAGAAATAAAGCATAAGAAAATTTAAATTACTGTTTATTCATAGAGTCAGGGTCACCTGTTTTAATTTACAAGCATGTATGTCCTTGCAAGGTCTCCTGGGTACCCAGAAAGGAGCCTCACTGTAGTCACTTTTAATTGAGTTATCTGAAATTAATTTAAACAACATACTCATCTGAAATGATGTTAAAATATCAGAATAAGTGCCAAAAATAAGAAGCAGCAGACACCCCAACTGATGTGGCTCAGTGGTTGGGCACCATCCTTCAGGACCGTGTTGCTGGTTCAATTCCCAGTCAGGGAACATGCCTGGGTTACAGATTTGGTCCCTCGTCAGGGCACATATGAGGGGCAACCAACTGATGTTCCTCCCCCACATTGATGTTTCCCTTTCTCCCTCCCTTTACCTTTCTCTAAAACATAAATAATTAAAATCTTTTAAAAATAAGAAGTAGCAGATTATTGTAATTGCCCTCAGTTCTGTTTACATGGATTACTATATCAGCTAGCTAATGCCACATAACAAGCCATTATAAAATAAAATGGTTTAACACAAGTCCTTATTAACAAATGAAATGGTGTGGTGAGGAGCTGTCCTGAGCCCTGTGGGATCTCAGCTGTCAGTCTCGATATTGTGCTTCTCAGATTCATCCATGATTCTGTGCAAGTTCTAGAGATCTGCTGTGCACTGTGGTTAACACTATGGTATCATACACTGCAAAATTTGTTGAGAGGGCAGATCTCATCTTTAACATTTTACCACCAACAAAGGAACACAAGGCAAATTTAGGAGATGTTGGCTATGTCTACTACCTTGATAGTAGTGATGGTATCACAGGTGTTTACCTATACATATGTTAAATGTGTACAGTTTTGTAGAGCATTTTTAAAAAGCCAATTACTCCCAGTCTCTGTGACACCCAAAGTGACTGGAGAAAACCACACACTCACACCAACAAGGATCTCCATAAGGGGATGATCGCAAATCCTCAATGCACTGGTCCCCCTTTTCTGCAGTTTCACTATTCATGGGTTTAGTTACTTGTGGTCAACCATGGCCCAAAAATATTAAATAGCAAATTCCACAAATAAACAAATCCTGAGTTTTAAATCATGCTCCATTCTGACTAGTGTGATTAGATCTTGTGCCATCCCACTCAATCCTGCCCAGACGTGAACCATCTCTTTGTCCAGTGTCTCCAGGCTGTAGACACTCCCTGACGGTTTGTCACTTACTAGCAGTCTCAGTGATCAAACTGACTGTTGTGCTGTCACAGTGCTTGTATTCAAGTCACACTTACTTTACTTAACAATGGCCCAAAGCCATTCACATAACTTATTACAGTATTCCATTATAAATGTCTTATTTTATTTTTAGTTATTGTTGTTCATCTCTTACTGTGCTACTTTATAAATTACATTTTATTATAATTATGTACGTGTGTGAAAAAACAGAGGACATATAATACTTGGTGCTGCCCTTCTGGTTGAAAAGGTGTCATCCTGTTGATGACCTTTTCAGGCTGAAAATGGTCCCTCAAAGAGGACACCCTAAGTATTCTATTGTTCTTATTTTTTGGAAATGTTTTAATAATGTATGACTTAGGCTCTAAAAATAAGCCCCCTGTGATGGAGGTGTAGATAGACACACTGTGTCTCCTTGCACAACCAAAAGAAAAACAACAACAAATTTAAAAACAAAAAACAACCAGAATTGACAGAAAATTGAACTATATGAAGTCCAGCAACCAAGGAGTTAAAGAATAAACCTCATCCCCACTGGTAGGAGGTAGGAGGGGAGGGGCGGAGATGGGCTGCCCAGTGGAGAGGACTTGGGGCAAGATGGTGCCTGGAGGACCTGGATAAGGCAGGAGCTTGAAGACTGGGCAGTCCCATATTTACTTGCAGAAACTGGAAGGAACAACTAGGGAGCAAGACAGATGGTGCAAACCAGGGCTACAGCTCATTGGAAATAAAGCCTTCAAGCCTCTGACTGAAAACACCTGTGGGGCTTGAGGCAGCAGTGGGAGAAACTCCCAGCCTCACAGGAGAGTTTATTGGAGAGACCCACAGGGTTCTAAAACATACACAAGCCCACCAACCCGAGAATCAGCACCGGAAGGGCCCAATTTGATTATTGGTAACAGGGGAAGTGACTAAAAACCCATAGAGAACTGAGCAAGTGGCCTTGTTCCCCCTCAGGCCCCTCCCCCACATACAGCGTCACAACACAGGGACAAGTGTTGCCCCACCCTGGCAAACACCTAAGGCTCCACCACCTACTATGTTACAAGCATGCCAAGACAAAAAAAATTGCCCAAATGAAAGAACAGATCAAAGCTCCAGAAAAAAATACAACTAAGCAATGAAGAGCTGGCCAAACTATCAGATGCACAGTTCAACACTAGTTATCAGGATGCTCCAGGAACTCACTGGGTACTTCAACAGCATAAAAAAGACCCAGGCAGCAATGGTCTATTATGTAAAATAAAGAAAAATATACAGGGAACCAACAGTGAAGGGAAGAAAACCAGGACTCAAATGACTGGTTTGGAGCAGAAGGAAGAAAGAAATGTTCAACCAGAACAGAATAAAGAAACAAGAATTCAAAAAATGAGGAGAGGCTTAGGAGTCTCCAGGACATCTTTAAACATTCCAACATCTGAATCATAGGGGTACCAGAAGGAGAAGAGGAAGGACAAGAAATTGAAAACTTATTTGAAAAAATAATAAAGGAGAACTTCCCCAATCTGGCAAAAAAAAAAAAATAGACTTCCAGGAAGTCCAGGAAGCTCAGAGAGTCCCAAAGAAGTTGGGCCAGTATTCCAAGTCATGAAAAGCAAGGACCTACATCCAAGATTACTCTACCCAGCAAAGCTATCATTTAGAATGGAAGGGCAGATAAAGTGCTTCCCAGAAAAGGTCAAGTTAAAGAAGTTCATCATCACCAAGCCCTTATTATATGAAATGTTAGAAGGACTTACCTAAGAAAAGGAAGATAAAAAATATGAACAGTATAATGACAACAAACTCACAGCTGTTAACAACCAAACCTAAAAACAAAACAAAAACAAACTAAGCAAACAACTAGAACAGGAACAGAACCACAGAAATGGAGATCATGTGAAGGGTTAGCAACAGGGGAGTGGGAGGAGGAGAGAGGGGGAAAAGGTACAGAGAATAAGTAGCACAGATGGTAGGTAGAAAATAGACAGGGGAGGTTAAGAATAGTATAGGAAATGTAGAAGCCAAAGAACTTATATGTACCACCCATGGACATGAACTAAATGGAGGGAATGCAGGTGGGAGGGTGTGTGCAGGGTGGAGTGGAGTAAAGGGGGGATGGCACAACTGTAATAGCATAATCAAGAAGATATATTTAAAAAAAAAGAGAGAAACAAGAAAAATAAGTCTTCCGTGACTTGACAATGGTGTCTGATACTCAGTGGACTGAAATATAAGGACTGCCCAATGGACTTATTTTTCCCCTGAAAAGCTGTAGATACCCACATATTCCTGCCTACACAGTTAGCTCATCCACCTCTCACCATTTTTCTGTCATTGTATACTTAGAAATTTTTCTAAGTGGCACTTTCAATAGTAAGAATAGAGGCTATAGGAAAGTCATTGGAATGGTTTTGTTGGAATTTGGATGTGGTTCAGAACCCCGTCCACAGCTTCAAGGCAAGGTGCTTGGAACTCATGTGGTCTTGAAAAATGTGCCTGCTCTTGTCTTTGGTAGACAAAGAAATTCCATCTCAGATCCTGAGGAAATTCTCATGGGAGAGGGCAATGAAAGTCAGACCCATAGAGAAAAGAACATCATGACTAAGTGGCCCAGGGGAGGAAATACATGTAGCTGGCATCAAAATAGTCCCCAAGGACACAAAACTAGCAGAAAAAAAGTTCCTTTCTGTTTGGGCTCTTTCATGAGAATCAAATTGCTCAGAGACTAGAGAAACCATGGAACAATTCATTTAATGAGGAGCTGTGAGAATTCAAACTCTAAGGCCCCAGAAACAGTAACTATGTCCCTTACTCCTCTCACCTACAGATCAAAGGAAGGAGGGAGTTCAACTGATGCTCGCTCCACACCCTTCCTTGCAGCTGAGTTGACTATGTATCACCCAGACAAGAAAGGACCAAGGGAACTAGAGATTCAGCAGTGTCACCAGAGCACCTGCTGGGCGAAGATGGTATGGAGGCAGGCAGAGCTCTCAAAGGATGAACTGTGATGGTACAAATGGGGATAACACAATAGCGAGAATCCCTTTACTTAAAACATTTTACACAATTCAATTCCTGTGTCTCTCTCAATTTCTCTTCCTCTCAGTTTCCTTCCTCTTTCTTCTGGAACCCAATTCTGAGGATGTCTCACCTTTCTAGTGGAAATTGACCTTCTCTCAATTCCCAACATCTATCAAGAGTTTCATACCCAGCCACCTTAGCCATATTATTAGGAGCCAAAAGTTCCTCTGTTCTCTTCTTTCAAAGATGCACCCATATTCTTTTCTCTACAAAAGCTTATTCAGTCATTTGTTCTCTCATTTATTCAAACAAGGAACAGTCCCTTGAATTCCACCTTATTAGCACTTACAAGTTCATTCACGCCTCTTGTAATGTTGTTACTTAATGTTTCTGTTCCTTAGTTTCCACATTTGTAAAATGAATATGATAGTATCCTCTTCATAAGGAGAATTGAATTAAAAGAGATAAAGAATGGGAAGTTTATTAACTGTCTGCATGGGAAGTTGTCTCTTTTACCTAGTGAGCACCTATAAATGTTAATTATTATCACTGCATTATTGTAAGCACATATTCATTGTTAAGTCAAAAAAGAGTGATAATGGACTTCCACCAAGATGGAGGCATAGGTGGATACGCCGTGCTTTCTCACACAACCAAGTTTAGAGACAACTAAATATTAGCAACAGAAAACACAGCCAGAACACAGAAAATTGAACTTTTCAGAAGTATGATAACAACAAATTCTTCAGCCTGACCAGTAAGAGGGGCGAAACCAGCAGCCGGCGGAGTGGGATTGCACAGGAAAACTTGGTCAGACAGACTCAGGCACGCGGAATCCAGGCGCAGGGTTGGACCTAGTGAGCAACACAGCGAGCGACCTCGGGGAAACAGCAAGGGAGCAGGGCTGCAGGTTGACTGTGGTCACGCATTCATGTGCAGCTAGACAAGCGAGGGAGTGGGCAATTAGACAGGACCCAGCAGGCCTTCGGTGGCAGCAGAGGGCGCCGCCATTTCCCCGCTCTGACCCCGCCTCCACATGCAGCGTCATAACCCAGCGACTCTGAGTGGCCCAGCCCTGGTGAACCACCTAAGGCTCTGCTCCTCACCCAGCAGCGAGAAACAGCAGAGGGGGCCGCCATTTCCCCGCTCTGACCATGCCCCCACATACAGAGTCACAACCCAGCAACCTGGGAGTCCAAGGCGCTGCTTCTCACACTTAAAGGGTGCAAGCAGACCAAAAATGGCTCAAGAAGATCTCAAAGCCCCAGAGCCTATAAATCTAAGCGACGAAGAAATAGCAAAACTCTCAGATGCACAGTTTAAAACGCTGGTCATCAGGATCCTCACAGATCTGGTTGATTATAGCCACAAATTAGACAAACATATGAAGGCGAAACTAATTGAAATGAATGGAATTGCACAGAAAACCAATAGCGATGAAAAGGAAACTGGGACTCAAATCAATGGAGTGGACCAGAAGAAAGCAAATAATGGCCAAACAGAAAAGAGTGAAGAAGCAAGAATTCAAAAAAATGAGGAGAGTCTTAGGAACCTCCAGCACATCTTTAAACGCTCCAACATCCAAATTATAGGGGTACCAGAAGGGGAAGAGGAACAGCCAGGAGTGGAAAACTTATTTGAACAAATAATAAAGGAGAATTTCCCCAATCTGGCAAAGGCAATAGACTTCCAGGAAATCCAGGAAGCTCAGAGAGTCTCAAAGAAGTTGGACCCAAAAAGAAACACACCAAGACACAACATCGTTACATTAGCCAAGATTAAAATGAAGAAGAGAATCCTAGAAGCAGCAAGAGCTAAGGGGACAGTCACCTACTAAGGAGTTCCCATCAGACTGTCAGTGGATTTCTCAAAAGAGACCTTACAGGCAAGAAGGGAATGGAAAGAAGTATTCCAAGTCATGAAATCCAAAGACCTACAACCAAGATTGCTCTACCCAGCAAAACTTTCATTTAGAATGGAAGGACAGACAAAGTGCTTCTCAGATAAGATCAAATTCAAGGAGTTCATCATCACCAAGCCCTTATTATATGAAATTTTAAAGGGACTTATCTAATAAAAAGAAGTTTAAAAAAACATGAACAGTGAAAGGACAGCAAACTCACAGTTATTAACAATCACACCTAAAACAAAAGCAAACTAAAAGGACAGCTAGATCAGGAGGGAAACATAGAAAGGAAGATCTCAAGGAGGGTTAGCCACAGGGGAGTGGGAGAAGGAGAAGGGGGGAGAAGGTACAGAAAATAAGTAGCATAGACAGTAGATAGAAAATAGATGGGGGGCAAGAATAGTATGGGAAATATAGAATCTAAAGAACTTGAGACACATGGTCATAAGCTAAAGGGGGGTAATGGTGGGGATGGGGGATAGGGTGGAGGGGAATGAAGGGGGGGAATAGAACAACTGTAATAGCATAATCAATAAAATATATTTTTTAAAAAGAGTGATAATAATAAAATAAGCCAAGATACATAAAATATGGTGCAAGAGCTCAACATATGGAGCCTCTCAAGAAACTAGCTAATTCAGTAAATGTATAGTTTCATTTTTGTATATTTGGAAGTTTCCAATCCCTGTTCCAAGATACTTATATTTTTGTTAATATTTGAAATAACTGTAATCTACTTTCTAAAAGATCTAACAAGATGTGAACACTGCTGGGTTTTTTGTCTAACACCCGGGGGGGGTTGTTAATTTTAATTTTTGAATAATTTTAGATTAACAGAAAAATTATAGAGCACAGAGAATTTCCATAGTGATGGAATGTTTTGTAACTACATTTAGGCAATGGTTGCAAAGCACTCTGAAAATACTATATGCCACTTTTTTATTGTTGTTCAAGTACAATTGTCTCCACTTTTCCTCCACCATCTCACCACCCCAGCTATCCCCACTCCCCACCCTTGATCCTACCCCTCTTTGGTTTTGTTCATGTGTCCTTTGTACATGTTCTGAAAACCCTTCCCCCTTTCCCTCCATTATCCCCTCCCATCTCTCCTCTGGTTACTGTCAATTTGTTTTTAATTTCAGTGTCCCTGGTTTTATTTTGCTTGCTTGTTTGTTTTGTTGATTAGGTTCCACTTATAGGTGAGATCATGGTAAATGCTACTTTTAAGTTGCTACTGGTTTTACATTTGTTTTGTGTTAACTGCCTTACTAAAATTATACACAGTCCAAAGAGCTTTTCAGCTGCCAAA
This sequence comes from Artibeus jamaicensis, assembly GCF_021234435.1. Classification (NCBI taxonomy): domain Eukaryota; kingdom Metazoa; phylum Chordata; class Mammalia; order Chiroptera; family Phyllostomidae; genus Artibeus; species Artibeus jamaicensis. The sequence continues at coordinate 9,002,810 of NW_026521854.1, read as the reverse complement.
TTATTATCTACAGCAAGTGCATCATCTGCAAACAGTGAAGAATTGCCTTTTCAGTACTTAGGACTCTCATATCTTTTTCTCCTTGCATTGCATTGGTTGGAGCTTCCCAAGAGTTAATAAATAACATTAGCAATGGTAGAATCTCTTCTTTTCTTTAATACTTAAAGGGGAATTCTTCTATTATTGTTCCTGCCAGAAGATCCAACCAGGGCATTTTTGGTGCTAAGTTGTAGTGTTTATTTAATTCCCTCCTAATTATTAATCTGTTATCCTCCACCCTGAATCAGCTTTGGACACTCATATTTTCCCCCAAATAAATTTATTTCTTAGAGATTTTCAATTTTTAAAACTTTTTTTATTGTTGTTCAAGTACAATTGTCTCCATTTTCCTCCCACCCTCAATCCTACCCCCCTTTGGTGTTGTCCATGTGTCTTTTATACATGTTCCTGAAAACCCCTCCCCTTTTTCACGTAGCTGTCCAGTTCTCCCAACACCATTTGTTGAAGAGGCCGTTTTTAGTCCATTTTATGTTACTGTCCCCTTTGTCGAATATTAATTGACCGTAGAGAGTTGGGTTAATTTCTGGGCTCTCTGTTCTGTTCCATTGGTCTATGTGCCTGTTTTTATGCCAATACCAGGCTGTTTTGATTACAGTGGCCTTGTAATACAGTTTGATATCAGGTATTGTGATTCCTCCTACTTTGTTCTTCTTTCTCAAAAGTGCAGCTGCTATTCGGGGTCGTTTATTGTTCCATATAAATTTTCGAAGTGTTTGTTCTATGTCTGTGAAATATGCCATTGGTACTTTAATAGGGATTGCATTGAATCTGTATATTGCTTTGGGTAGTACGGACATTTTGATGATGTTAGTTCTTCCAACCCATGAACAAGGTATGTTTCCATTTGTTTGTGTCTTCCCTGATTTCTTTCTTCAGTGCTGTGTAGTTTTCTGCATATAGGTCTTTTACCTCCTTAGTTAGGTTTATTCCCAGATATTTTATTTTTCTTTTTGCTATATCGAATGGTATTTTTTCTTGATTTCTGGTTCTACTGATTCATTGTTAGTATACAAAAATGCCTTCGATTTCTGGATATTGACTTTGTATCCTGCTGTTTTGCCAATTTCATTAATTAGTTTGAGCAGTTTTTTGGTAGAGTCCATAGGATTTTCCATATACACTATCATGTCATCTGCAAACAGTGACAGTTTTGCTTCCTCCTTTTCTATTTGGATGCCTTTTATTTCCTTTTCTTGCCTTATCACTGTGGCCAAAACTTCCCAAACTATATTGAATAGAAGTGGTGAAAGTGGACATCCTTGGCTTGTTCCAAAAGAAATATTGAAGGAGACAATGATAAACCTTTCTCGTCTGACATTACTTTTGATAAAAGTTGGTAGGTGGTATTAGGGTTAAATTAGAATTGATGTCCACTAGACAATAAAAACAAAATAGAGCGCTCAAAAAAAATGTCATGCTTTTAAAATATTATATCCTCTGGAGTGATGAAATGTGTACCTATTTTTGTAAGGTTGCCCTGCAAACTCTTTTAGAGATGATTTCTGAGGTTATGCAAAATTCAGGAAAGTTGCAGAGTACAGAATCAATATATAAAAATTGTTGACCACATGAACACACAGGGAGAAGACAGTCATCTACCAACCAAGGAGAGAAGCCTCCAAAGAAACCAGCCCTGCTGGCACTTTGCTCTTGGCCTTCCAGCCTCCAAAACTATGAGAAAATTAATTTCTGTTGTTTAAACCACCCAATCATCCAGCTCTAGCAAAGTAATGCACACTGCTCCCACCAGGAGCCCTCTAGGGACACAGTCTACTATGGCAGGGAGAAGTCAGTGGTTGAAATTCTCGTTTGAGACAGGGATCCCAAGCAAAGTTCCAAGTGTGGAGTAGGTTGTTTTACAACGTAATCCTCAAGAAAGACTATATCTGCTGAGATAGACTCCTTGCGGTTAACTGGGCACAAATTCATAACCATGGTCTTAGCAGCCACTGCTGACAGAGACCTCTTGTGCACTCTGTGTTTCAGGGAAAAGCCAGACTGAGCTGCCAGCCTTTTGCACTGTGTTCCTGTTGTCTGAGTTACCCTTTATGAGGGCGTTCCTGCTATAATCTTCCAAACACTGAGCTGAGGCCTGCCCCAGTTTGGAACTGCACAGTTATAGTCTCATTTGCATCTAAGATTTTATTTATTTTTAGAGACAGGAGAAAGGAGGCAGAAAGAGAGGGAGAGAAACATCAATATGAGAGAGATACATTGATCAGTTGCCTCTCACATATGCCCCAACCAGGATGAACCCACAACCCAGGCATCTACCCTGACCAGGAATTGAACTGGCAACCTTTTGGTCTGCATACGATGCCTAACTACCTAAGCCACAATAGTCAGGGCTCATTTGCAACTATACTGGCCGATAAGAGCAGGTTCATAATTATCAATCAGAACATGTGATGCTAAACAATCAGGATAGTGCTGTTTGGACCAATCAGACTGTGCACATATGGATTCTTCATTTGCATAAAAGTTGACTAATCAGAAACTAGGGCAGGACATTTTTATATAAAAGGCAGACTCCCTTTGTCTTCACTGACACTTTCAATTACCAGGAGAGGCTGTGTTTCCCCAGTTTTCAGTGTTCAGCTGACTAAAGTCTCTCTTTTTTCCACACCTGAGACTGGGGACTTTGGTTAAAAATAAGCAGAGGAGGCTCTTGCCTTTGCACGGATTACTTCTAGTCTCTGGCTGTATATGTCTGGGTGGTAACCACAAATAGGTTGAAGAATTCTTGAGCCCTCTTCCAAGTTCCCTCACTTGTTTATGTTCAATGGTTCTCTTAGGATCCTAAAGAATGGGGCTGAAGAGCACCCAGAAACATACCTGTGCTTAAATTTCCCTCATCTTCGAGAGGCATAGATCCTCAAATGAAGTTTAATTTGACTCAGAAAAAATTAATGTCATGTTTCATGGACAAAGGGGTCATAGAGTTGAGTTACCTGATAGCTAGAAGCATGTTACTCTTGTGTTTTCCCCAAGCCTTTGTTAAGGCCCCATTTAATGTCCCATCTGGTTCACTAGACTGCAGGAAAATAATACTAACAGGCCAACATCTACCTTTGTTTGGTAAGAAGACACAGAACCCCCTGTGGTTGGCATGGGGATGGTGCGTCTGGGCCAATTGGTATTAGGAGTCAAGAGTTGGGGCTACAAGTTCCAGTTACTCATTGCCCTTAGAAGCTGCTTTCTCTATCCCCAACTGTGGAGTGTGTCAAGTAAAGAGTTAAGTCAGAGAGCTAGGGGTGCTCAAACTCTGCACATCCCAAAGAAAGGACTGGACCTTGATTGATTCCTGAGAGGTGACCTTTGAGCCCTTGGGATATCTTGTCTAATAAAAGTATCTGTATAGTTGGAGTCTTGAACCATGCCAGGTAGTCTATGCTGACAGGGTAATTTATAGTGAATGCCTGTTCTTGTTCACTGGGGCCCTGGGCTATGCTGTATTAGTCTGACCTCAAGGGGTACTGAAAGATGAGTAATTAAGGTCAGCAGGCACTCCATGGCTACACAACCAGCCCCCAGTAAAAACCCTGCCCTGGCTGGTGTGGTTTAGTGGATTGAGTGCTGTGAACCAAAGGGTCACCAGTTCAATTCCTAGTTAGGGCACATGCCTGGGTTGCCTGCCAGGTCCCCAGTAGGGGGCACATGAGAGGCAACCACACATTGATGTTTCTCTTCCTTTCTTCCTCCCTTCCCCTCTCTAAAAATAAATTAAATTAAACTAAACTAAACTAAACCCTGGACCCCAAGGCTCAGGTTAGATTCCCTAACTGGCAAAGCTTCGTGTGTTGCCATGCATTTATTGGTGGGAGAATTAAGCACCAGCCATACAATTCCACTAAGGAGGGACCATTGGAAGCTCACATCTGATATCCCCTGAACCCTGCCCTATGTGCTTCTTGCCTTTAATTTTAATCTGTATCCTTTCATTGCAATAAACCATAAACGTGAGCACCACAGTTTTTCTGAATTTTGTGAGTCCTTCTAGCCAATCATGGAACCTGAATGTGGTCTTGGGGATGTCCCAACACAGAGGCCATGGATATTGTTTGATTATAAGACACAGTGGTTTGTTTTCCTTTCACCTGCTTCAATTATGCTGCTCCTTCAGAAAATAAGGAACATGAGATGACTCCTCACCTTGTTGAACCTTAAGCTTCCTGTACTCACAACCCCAGGGAAGACATTTCCACCCTGTTGCCCACCACCCTCCCTCAGTCCCCTCCCACTACCACCCTCCCAAGTTCTCAGCATAGGCTCAGAGAGAAACAAAGACCATGGACATCCTTTCATTACTGCTCCTTTATCTGTTTCCCCAAACACACCAGACAGAGCATGTGTTCAGTGCATAGTCATTCAGGCAGTGGGTCTTTCCCAGGATACCCCTCACATGGCACTCTCATTGCCACCCCGTCCCCTGGATGCCCCCTTCTCTTGTGCCATGAGTGACTTGTAGGGCTTCCCCAGGCTTGGGAGAGTGAGCTCAGCTTCCTGCAGCTCCAGCTCCCGCTGAGACAAATGCTCAATGACGGCTGCTCCAATGGAGTCCCCCAGCACATTAGTCATTGTGCGAAGTCGGTCACTGTGGAGGGGAGAGAAGAGAAAATTAACCATTAAGCTCCACTAACCAAGGCTTAAAGAGCACCACAGGGAGAGGATGAAGCTTAGGGGGGTTTCAGTCTCAGAAAACTGGGGGTTCACATTCCAGCTCAATCCCTGACCAATGCCCTATCCCCTCTCTCTCTCCTCCTTTCCCCTCCTAACAGATATAGAATGGACCAGCTCTGGAATGCTCAGATTTGATATCAGCAACACAATTTTTTTAAGGATGTAAATATCCAATATAAAAAATTAGAGATTGTGAGCTAAACAGCATACAAAATGAGAAAATCCAAACTCATTTTATATAAATTTTTTTATTTTTCTTTTTTAAAGAAATTTTGTTACATTTACTTATTTATTTTTGGGGGGTAGGGAAGGAGAAAGAGATGGAGAAAAACATCCATGTATGGTTGCCTCTCGCACACCTGCTGCTGGGGCCTGGATGGCAACCTAGGCATGTCCCTGACTGGGAATCGAACCAGCAACCCTTAGGTTCACAGGCCGGTGCTCAATCCACTGAGCCACATTAGCCAGGGCTTTTCTTTTAAAATATGTTTATTGAGCCCTGGCTGTTGCGGCTCACCAGCCTGTGAATTAAAGGGTCACTGGTTCAATTCCCAGTCATGGCACATGCCTGGGTTGCCAGCCATGTTCCTGGTTGGAGGCATGTGAAAGGCAACCAATGACATGTTCATGTTTCTCTCCCTCTCTTTCTCCCTCCCTTCCCCTCTCTACAAAAGTGAATAAATAAAATCTTGAAAAAAATTTTAAATAAATAAAATATGTTTATTGATTTTACAGAGTGAGCAAGGGAGAAAGAGAGAGAGAATACTGATCAGCTGCCTCCCAAATGTGCCCCAACTGGGGACCAAACCCACAACCTAGGTATGTGCCCTGACCAGAAATGGAAACCCCAACCTTTTTGTATACAGAATAATGCTCCAACCAACTGAGCCACACCAGCCAGGGCTAAACCTCTTGTTTTAAAGTTGAAGACTTCTAAAAAATATGTTTGCAAGCCAGCTCTATCCCCCAGATCACTTTTCTGACTTCTACATAAAACAGGTAAAAAAGGGGGGGGGCCTTTCTAGTTGATAGAAAAAACCCTCCATCATCTGACTCCTCTGCCCTACTTCCCGGGGTTAATTTTATGGAATTTGGGGTCCACAGGCCATGATTTGGAGCATTCTCCAAGGGCCCCTTTCACTCTAAAATTCCAGAACTCTGTGTGCTGGCTGGAAAGGGAGCCCATAGGTTCGGGGTCCTGAAGGGAAAGCAAGAGCTGGAGGAGAGACAGCAGCAGGGTCTGAAGGACACTCACAGGAACCAGTCCACAGCTATGATCAGCGTGATGTCTTCAGTGGGCAGGCCAACTGATGTGAGCACAATGACCATGGTGACCAGACCTGCCTGGGGAATGCCAGCAGCCCCAACGCTGGCTGCAGTCGCTGTGATACTGCAAATGGAGAGAGAACATAGAGAGGCAGGAGGAGGAAAGGGAGAGATAAGAGAGAGGGAAGAAGGGTACACAGAAAAAAAGGACTGAGTTCCCAGGGCATCTTAAATTAAAATCCCCCAAATAAAGGCAAATCCAAAGTGACTTTCATTAAATGCCAGTGCAGACAGGTCTTCTCAGCCTTTGCTGGGATCTGGTTGGAAGTCCATCTACAATGGACTTTTGAACATTGAGACAATTCATATTGTAGACGCAAGAGTAAGCATTTAACTCAGCTGCCTTGTGGGCTGGAAGAGAGCAGAAGAGTCACAATGGGCAGCACTGTGAACCAGAAGATTGAGGCCCCTGTATGCACATATACCGTAAGGAAGTAGGTTAGGACAGCCAGGTCCAGCTGCCAGGAATGGAACTCCATAAAAGGGGCCAAGTTTAGAATCAAAAGAAGAAATTGTCTATGATGCTAAGCAAACAAGAAAAATTATATATGGTTTTGAAAAATTGAAAGATAAAACCCGTGGAAAATGAGATAGTGGTCCAACCTCCAGTACAGATCTGACTGGATCAAGAGTAAACTTGATTTTAGCTCCTGCATCATGACTGCCTGGCAATTCTAAATCCACTGAGCTTACCAGGATAGGCATTAGTGCCCTGAAGCTGACAATCCTCTTCCTGGTGGCCTCTGAATACCTTTCCCAAATTTTATCATTATGAACATGGAGCCACTCAGGACACTTAGCCCAGATTTGTCTCTATCAGAACAGAGATTGAGCAAACACTTGGGTTAGTGGACAGAAAATGGACTTTGTGGTCCAGCAGACTCCATTCATTAGCCATACCACCTTTTACATAAACTCAGAGCCTCTATTTCCTCATCTGTAGAAGGGGAGACATATACCTACCTTAGGGGGTTATTGTGAGCAGTAAAAGAGCGCAGTTCTTCATGAAAAGGACCATTATTACCATTATTTTAAGTAAGAGAGACTATCTATCTCCCCTAAACACGAGCCCTAGCATGTGTGTGCCCTTGGGAGGCATGAACACACTCTTAGTGGGATGAGCTAACTCCAGCTGGATCCAAGAAGCCAACTCCAACTGCTTTGGGTTACATTCAGATCAGTTCTAAAGTAGGCATTCCCAACCAGCCAAGAAACTGGCCCTTGGACCTCTATCAACACAGGAGTCCCACTGAGTGTCTTCTTCCTCCAAAAAAAAAAATCCTGAATAACAGCAGAGCCTTGGAGAATTGCATCCAGTACATCCCAGTCAGCCTTTGCTAGGCATCCATGTGTAGTCCTTCCTGCTAGAAGCCCAAGCCATGATGAAAATCCTCAATGGCACCTTCTCAGGACCCTGAGTCAGCTGTGTCATCTGATTTCCAAAAGACCCAGTGCAGAACCATGAGTGTGTTGCTCACAGCCATATTCCAAGCACCTGGAACGAAGTCAGTACTGCTACAATAAATATTTGCTGACTGATTGAACAAGAGGCTATTCTTTAATGTTGAATACTTATGAAACCTATTACAGGGGCCACAGGAAATAGAGAGCCCCTGCCCTATAAGCTCCAGGTACTTCCTGTGCATGTGAAGGCAAAATGGGGTTGCTGAGTGTGAGACAGACTCAGACTCTACCCTTGGACAAGAGAATCTCAAACCATTGCCTACATATATCTCTGCTTCCTAACTCAGCTTCCTTGAATGCCTGGTTCTTCCTCCCACCCATCCATCCCCCTTCCGACCCTATGCTCTGCACTTACCAGACTCCTGGCTCAACCTGTTTCCACAAGATGACCTTGGGCAAGAAACTGAACCTGCCTCAATTTGCACTTCTTCCTCTCAAAAAAAAAAATTTTTACCCACCTCGGAGAGTGTTGTGAGGATCAAGTAAATGGGCACAAGACTTTCCAGAGCCTTCAGTAAGTTAACTCTCTCAACTCATACTTACTGAGTATCTGCCATGTGCTTGACACCTAATACAAATTCCTATAGAAGAAAATCCCCACCCAAACAGAGTTTTTAATGGGGGGGGGGGGTGCGGGGAAGGCCACAATAAGCAAGATGAATATGTAAAACATATACTAAGGCAGATGGTGCTCTGGAGAGATGGTTCAGCCTAAAAAAGTCCAGACATACAAATGTAAATAGGGTATTCAAGGACTGCTTCCCTGAAAAGGTGACATTGGAACAGAGACCTGAAAGAGATGGTAACATCTGCTGTGATTTTTGTAACAACTAAGTTAGAACCTCTGAGTAATGGGGCCCAGGATACAAGTTTATAACAAGAACCTCAGGTGGTTAGGTTGCATCAGCCATACTTTGGAAAATACTGGACAAAGGGATCTCCCACAACAGTGAGAGGAGATTTGAGTGGAATACCCTGCCAGCTCCTGACAGCTTCAGGGTGCAAAGTCTTACCTGAAGCCTCATCTGACATGGGTGACTGGCCTCTACCCACATTGCTCCTCTACCATCCAAGGCTTCTCTTGACCTTGAGCTGAGGCTGTCTCCTCCCCTAGCCAAGCTAATGATATCTTAGGTCTCACCTGCTGGCACGTCCCACCAAGACCATCTCACCTAATAGTTGTGATCTGGCCCAGGTTGAGCTCGTAGTTGTTGACTTGAGCAATGAAGATGGCAGCTAGGGCCTCATAGAGGGCGGTACCATCCATGTTGACAGTGGCCCCCACAGGCAGTACAAATCTGGTGATGCGGCGATCCACACCCAGGCCCTCCTCCAGGCAGCGGAAGGTAATGGGCAGTGTTGCAGAGCTGGAAAAGAGAGCCCCAGGGGCTGAGAGCAGGGGATGGTGGCACAGGGCTGGTGCAGCAATGGGCCAAAGGAGCATTCCCCTTGAGAACATTGGAAGGCCAGGTGGGAGCCTGAGCCAGGGGTGGGGGGCAGGTGTCTAACATTTCAGAGGCTGATAGCTGCATGGAAAAGGTACTTCTCACAACACATGGAGCACACAGCAACAGTGTCCTCAAGGCTGATGGTTCCTTGTCCCCTTGATGCCAATAACTTAAAGTTAATTACTATACTAGTTCATGACACTAATTCCCTCTATCTATCCACCCCAAGAAGGAAGAGCACTAGGGGTACTCTGGCTTCCCTTCTCTGAGACCTGAGGGCTGTTTCTGAGGACCACTATTCCTCCCTCCCCTGTCTGGTCAGGGAGTGACCTCAGCTACACTAACACTCTCCATCTCTCTCCCCACCACTCCCCAGAGGAGGAAGACTTAAATGATTGGTGAATTTCACCAAAACAGTGGGCATCTTATTTGGGATCAGCCTGTCCACAAAACAAAACATGGGTTCTGTCTGGTCAGCTTTATGCCATGCAGTGAGAAACCTGAACCCACAGAGAGGCCCTTTGGGTGTGCAGCCCTGTGAGGACCAAGGGGATTTAATTCTGGGGCACAATGGCATCAGTCCTACTTGGCCACATATCAAGAGACATTCCCCAATCAGCATTGTTATCGGCAATTTTTAAAATGACATTTTTCTTCCATCCCATTGGTGTTTGTGATATTTCTCAAATTGTTTTGAATTTGGATAGGAGAAAAGGAGAACTTTTTATTAACCACCTGAAAACCACCCCCCAAAAAGAGAAGGAAGCCAAGAGAGTTTCCAGATACCATCTCAAAGAGAGTAAGACCATCTGAACTAGAAAATGACTGAGAACAAGGGGTATGTTGGAACCCTCATCCTCACCTCAAAAATGACAGCTGGTTCTCCTCCATATAAAATAGAGACATAGGAAAGGAGAAAAGGGGGTCAGGGGAGTCATCCAGGACAAAGGTCAGTGCCCAGGTGAGGCACCTTCAGGAACCCCTGACATTATTGAACAACTGAGAACAGGTTCCGTAGTGAAGGGAAGGCAGGTATCCCAGAAGAGCCCATGAAAAACAAAGAATGAACCCAGGAAGGGTACCAGTGGTGGAGACTAGGTCATACCTGGAGGATGTGCCCATGGCAGTGATAAGAGCCTGCAGCATGCCCCCAATGAAGGGGAAGGGGTTCCGGTGGGTGATGAGAAAGTAGATCAGAGGCAGGACACCACCAGCATGGAGAAACAAGCCCACGATTACAGTCAGGGTGTACATGCCCAGCTGACCCCCCAGAACGGCCATGTCTTCCATCTCTAGGATCTTGCCAGCAATCAGGAACAGGATGCCCACAGGTGCATACCTGGGCCAAACCAGACACCTGTCAGGGCTTCCTCATCACTTCCCCTATAAGCCCAGAGCTGGCATCCCCAAGGCTTTGCCCATATAATACCCTAGAGCCAGGCAGTGCCCACCATTCAGCACCCTACTTTACCCCAAATCTTCCCCACACATTAACAAATGGGACTAGGACCCACAAACATATCCTGCCTTCTCTCCCTGATTACCCACAGCTCAACCCCACGCAGCAGAAAAGTTTCTAAAACTCCAGGACATGAAATCTTGTAAAGCCTCTCCTTCATCCACACCCATTCAAGTTCTCCCCAAATTACTGTCTTCAGGACTCTTTCCCTAGACATCGCCCAGATGACCCCTGGCTCTGGTCTTCCGACTCCCCTTATTCACTGCCCCCAATTCTTTGTTCTCCATTTGTCACTTTTATGCCCCTATTCTCTTTCCTATAAGTGCAGATTCTCATTCACCAGCCATGAGCTGTTTCACCTGGATTTCCCACAGACATCTCAAGCAACCTATCTTATCAAATCATCTATTTACTTATTCATTCAACAAATATCTACCGAGCACCTACTGTGTTGCCATCACATGGTCCCTGACTTCATGGTTCTTACATTCACACAGAAGTGTGTAATTAAAAGCTTCAGGTGGCGAAAACTGCAAAAGAGAATCATTGAGCAGGGCTGCTTAAGCATGAGTGGTCAGAAAGGGCTTCTCTGAAGAGGTGACATTTAAGCTGAGGCCTGAATGCTGAGAAGAAACCATGTATATCTGAGAGGGAAGCATTGCAGGCACAGTGCACAGACCCTGAGATGAGTGTGAACTGGGCATTACTGGAAGAGCAGAAGGAAGATCAGTGTGGCTGGAGTGATGAGTGAAAAGGAGAGTAGAGGAGACAGAGTGAGTTCTTCAAGGGCTCACCTGTTTCCCCACAAACCAGCCCTTTGCTTAGTCCTGTGAGTTTCTGCCAGCAATGCCATCATTCACCCATTATTATTGTTATTGTTATTGTTATTGTTATTGTTATTACTCTCTCAGTAACAATATTGTTATTGCTCCCTCTTTAGAAATTGAAGTCTGTGCTTGGTCATTATTATGGTGGATGTACTGGAGGAGACTGGGGTCTCTGGGGAATTTGATGCAATAGGTTGGGTCAGAAATGGTGAAACTCTAAGTCTGTGGGAATGAGGATGTGGCATCTTCTCCAACCACAGGGATCCCCGACTTGGGCTTAAGGTTAGCCCTTGTCAATGGTTGTTGATTTATCTCCAAGTCTACAGCTACCTCTATGATTACTCCTGCACACCCCTTTCCCAGCTCTCTCACCTCCATCCTTTCAGCTCATCCTCTGCAAAGTTCCTCCTAAACCCTGAATCCATTGCACACGACTTCTCTCCAATATTCAGCCACCTAGTGCATATGGATATAAGCTCTCACCATGCCAATAACACCACTGTAAACCCTGGTTTCAAATTCAGTTGAGCCTTCAAATACCCCTTGTCAATTTTCTTGCTTAGCCTTAATAAGCTCCCCTCCCTTTCCCCTCAGCTGCTTTTCCAAGCTCATAACTGGGCCTCTAATTCTTTATACAACTTCCAAGTTATTTTGGATAATGTAAAGTCTTCCTCAACTTGGAACCAGAAAGTCTTGTTAACATCTTCCACCCCTACTCCCAAATTAGCATATGCTCCCACCTTCCTGAACTCCTCACCATGCTCCAAACAACTCAGGTTCTTTCAAACTTTGCATGGTCTCTTTCCTCTGCTTAAAGAGCCTCTCCCCTGCTTCTGTCCTGTTGGATTCCTGCTCACCTCTCAAGGCCCAGCTAATAGATGACCTTCTTCATTACTCCCTCCTCACCTTCCCAAGCATAGTTCACTTCATGTCCCTCCATTGGCTCCCTTGTTCATGTTCACACTTTTTAATACCCTTTTACTACAGACCCTCCCCTTTTGTATTACACCAATCTAGTATATATGTCTGTCTCCCCCAAGACTTTGCAAGCTCCTTGAGGACAAGGAGTAATGCATCCCTGTATTCCAGAGTTCAAGACAAATTCAATCTGGGAAAATATCTGCTAAGTAAGTGAAGAAATTAGTGAAGGTGTGAAGGAATTTAAAAATGAATGAATGCATCAATTAAAGAATAATTAGTGAGTGGATAAATGGGTAAGAAAATGAGCAAATGAAACATGAGGGAATAATAAACAAATGATTGTATTAAGCAAATGGATGAATGAGTGCAGGAAATATCTGAGAGAGTAAATGCAGAGATGAATAAGTGAGTCAAAATGAGTCCAAATGAATAAATGACTGAGTAAGCAAATAAATTCATCAATCAATGGCTTAACTCATGAGTGAGTTTATGAGTGAATGAATGTATGAATGAGTAAATTAACCAATGCATAGAAGAATGAATAAGTGAGTGAGAAAAATAAATGAACCTGTGCATGACAGAATGAGTATAATGAATAAGTGAGTGAATGAATAGATGAACAAGGAAGTAAATGAGTGACCAAATCATTACAGAAAAGAGTGAATAGATGAGTGATCAAATGAGTACATGAGTGAGTGAATTAACCCATACATATATAAATGATGTTGGTCAAATGGTCCCAGTGACCTTGTCAGCAGCTACCCCAATGCCTGACTTCCCAACCCTGGCTCCATCCTTCCCTGTGCCATCACCACTCACCCTCTCACAGTCCAGCACTCACCAGATAATGATGCCCACCAGCCTCATAATAGCCTCATTGAGGCTGTCAAAGAAGTCCCGCAGGACTCGGCCCTTGTGTTTCATGCCACCAATGACCAGCCCAAAGGCCACAGAGAAGACCACAAGGCCCAGGGCATTGATGCCATTAGCTGAGCCAGACACAGGCACAGTCTCCTCGAAGGTCAGCACCTCCTGCAGAGTGCCCAAGGCCCGTGTGACATTTTCCAGGAGGCTGGTTCCATTCTCCATGGAAGATGGAGGAGGCATGGAGGCGCTCTGCTCAGATCCATTCTCTGTCCTCACCACGGTCCTGGTTACCAGCCTTGTGCTGTACTGCGTCTTGAACTGGAATATGGAAAGATTGGAACCAAATTCAATTCAGTGGGTGCATCAGTCACCTGGAAAAACATCTTTCTAACACCAGTTCCAGTTTTCCACACCCTAGAGACATGAATGAATGAATGAATGATTTGGCCTATGCATAGAAGAATGAGTGAATGAGTAGATGAGTGAGTGAGTGAACAACCAAGGCATGGAAGAATGAGTATAGGCTCTGCATTTTTTACAAACTCCCTGGCCAATGCTCAGACAAATTTGGGGGATTGTGTTCTCAATCAACTATAGTCAGAGCCTTGGTTCCTCCTCTAGTACCACACCCAGGAAGCCCTTGGCCTATGTTCTTCTCTCTAACCCTCCCTTGAACATCATGCCAATAGCCATTGCTCTGCCAGGCCCTTCTTCCAACCCCTCACCCCTGAACCACTCACTTGTCAGCAAGCTCCCCCCACCCTCCAAACCTCCTTGATCAAACTGTGTACTTCCCCCTGACCTGTTTGAAGCAGGCCTCCACAAGGTTAGGTGGAAACATATTTCTGCAAAAAACATCACAGGAAAGGAAGGGGTTAGATGTTGGAAAGTTATCTAGGATGATGATGATGATGATAATAATAATAATAATAATAGCAAGGGCAACAGTAATAACGGTAGCCAACATTTGAACACTTATTCTAGTCCAGGTTAAGTAAGCTAGCTAAGTGCCTTACCTATATGATCTGATTTAAACACTATGGTAACCCTAAAAGTGAGTGCTATTGATGTCCCCATTTTATACACATTCCAAAAGAAGGACAAAATATTTAGGTAAGTTACCCAGCCACACGGCTGCTAAGGGGTACAGATGGACCTCAAATCTAGGTCTTTCTAAGCCCTTTAGTAGGACCCTATGCCACCATAGGGACTTCAATTCATATAGATATGCCTCAAAAAAATAAAATAAACCAAACTTTTCCTGCACTCTTCCAACTCACCCCAAGTCAATGGCTAGGGTAAAACTGTAGCTTGCCTTGATCTAGCCAGCAAAATCTTGCTGTTCCAAGAGATCTTGGGAAGACCAAACACCACCTGTCCTGAGCCTATCCCAAGACATAGCTTCTCTAGGCTAAGGATCAAAATATCCTCCCCTAGGAGTCAGGTGTTCTCAGAGGAATTGTGCAAGGTTCCAAGCCAGAAAATGGGTACCAATGAAGCTAGGTTCAACTTGGAGGTTGCATTTCCAGGCTGGATTGGCCTGTCCCCTTTGTCTCTCCTTTAGTATAGGTTGTTGCACATAGGGTCAGAATTCCCATCAAAATTAGAAAGGACATCACCTGACGAGGTCCATGAAGGCATCGGCTGTAGGAATGGTCTCGATCCGGCCCTCACGGTGCAGCCCCTCCTTGGAGCCCTTCCCAGGATGGATTATGGTGACCATGAGGATGCCAATGAAGACCGCAATGACGGTAGTCACCATGTAGTACACAGCTGCCCGCATCCCCATTCGCCCTGTCGCCTTGTTATCCAGGGACGCCATACCTGGAGGACAGGTGGTGCAGCCACAAGCATCTCCCTCCACACCCCGCCACTCACTCTCCCATCCATCCACTCCTTCCTTCCCACTCCACCAGCTCTACAGCCATTCCACCAAGCACTCCTTCCTCCTGCACCCACCCAGCACCCACACCATTACCCTTGACATATCCCGTCATTCTTCAACTCCATGCTATTTCCCATATAGGTCTTCCACTCCATCCTATGCCCCAAGCACTACATCACTAAGTTTCCCTCTACTGCAAAACAACCTTTTTAACCCCATACCATCCTCCACTTACCCCTATTTTGCACTGTAACTTCACTTTCACTCTATTCTTCATCCCACTATTTACCCCATAATGACACCTCCCTGCAACCCAGGCACTGTGCACTCTCTGTAGTGGATGTTTTTGGTGTCCTCTCCAGACACTTTCACAAGGCTGATACACCCATCCTTCAGCTGCAGAGTGTGTTAGCAGCTAACAGTTCATGCTCTGTCCCCTTCCCCTAAGAACTGCACTCAGCTAAACAGGAATTGCCTGACCCAGAAAGGCCCCAGGGGAGACTTAGAGCCAGTGACTGGCTGCTACAAGGATTCAAAAATGCAGCTCCTTTGATCCAGTGGGACCAGAGTTGGGAGGAAAAATTCAACAGCATGGCTCTTGCTCCAGAGCTCCCTGTGGGATCAGGCCAAGGGGCCAATCTTCTTCAAAACCCACATCTCTGCTTAGCTTTTTTCCCCACCCCAAACTGTTCCCTCATTTCCTCATGAGTTTTGAGAGCTGTCCTCAAGAAATTGCTTGAGCACATATAACCATCTCAGGCCCTGCTTCCAGGAAACCTAACCCAGAAACCATTCTTTCATGCCCTTATCTTAATGCCTATCCCAAAATCTGGAGATTGGCAATCAACCACCCAGGGGCCATATCTGGCCCACTGCTTGCTTTTATAAATACAGTTTTATTAGAACATAGCCACACCCTTTGTTTGCATATTAATCTGCATCTGCTTTAGTGCTATAAAGGAAGAATTGAGTAGTCACAAAGGAGACCCTACGGCCTCTAAAGTGGAAATATTTACTATCTGTCCCTTTACAAAAAGTATGCTGACCCCTGCAGTCCATCCATGCTTCCATCCCACCCCAGCCCACCTCTATGTCCAACGCCTTCATCCATGTCACTCCCTGACCATCCATGCCACATCCCAGCTGCCTTCCCGGGCTGCCCCACTGTAGCCTTCCTTTCACCTTTGCATGATACTAAATTCCTGGCAGGCTGGTATTTTGTCTTCAGTGGAAATTATAGGAAAGTGGTTGAGATAAAAGGTGTAAGTCATATGGGCTTTGGAACCTGGGTCTGATCGGGATCCAGGCTTTGGCCAAGGACTCTGGGCTAGGTGTACACTCAGTGTTTGAGGTCGCTTGGGACCACTTTGGCTCCAGGTTTGACCTTGGGCTGTGGGTGGGTGTTGATGGCCAACACTGGCCTGGGCTCTCTCACCTGTGACCAGGCTGGAGACGATGAGCGGCAGCACTAGCATTTGCAGCATCCTCATGAGAAGCTCTCCAGGGAAAGAAAAGTACTTGATCTGGCGGTAGGTGAGCTGGTATGGACGCAGGGCAAAGGCCAGGCTGACCCCTAGGGCCAAACAGGTCCAAGGAGTGGAGTTTGGGTCACTCAGGCCCAAGGAGGGGCCGTCCATCCCAAAAAGAGTGTGTGTGGATGGGGGTGAGAGAAAAAAAGAAGCATTATATGTGTATGTATGCACATTGTAGAAATGTATGGATTTATGTGTTACCATGTTGACAGTGTAAATTTGTGTGTAAAGATATACACACGTGCATGCATGTGACAGCACTCAGTCATGCATGTGTCTGTGCTTGTATATGTGGGCCCATGCACATGAGATGCCCATGGTTTTCCTATATGTGTGTATAGTGTGACCATATGTATATAGTTTTCAAACATGCAAATGTTTGTGTATTTAAGCTCATAAGTGTGTTGATATGTGTGTAGAGGAATGCATGTGCTTGTGTGGATGTGTTTGTAAGTTCCAGTATGTGTGCACTGTGTGTTTACATGTTTGCAACTGTAAGTTCTGTGAATGCATAAAAATAATGTGTTCATGTTTATGTTCATATACAGAAGTGTGTTTGTATAGTGTGCACATGTGTAAACATACATATCCGTGTAATGTTGTGTGTACTGTGGGAGTGTCCTGACCTGGGGAGTGGGAGTCACTAGTAGGACAAGATGTTTGCAGGTGAGAATGAGTCTGTGGAATGAAGAAATGTGAACCCAAGGAATTTTCCTGCAGTCCCTGCCCTCCCAGCTCACTCACCTATGATCACGGCACTGACGGTCAGCAGGATGAAGGCGTTCCTGCGCAGGAAGCGCAGCACGTGCTCCCGGGTCATGGTCTGCAGGCGCAGGCGCGTGCGCAACGCTCTCTGCTGCATGTTCTCCTGTAGCTGCTGCAGCCAGCCCACCCGGCCCAGCCGCTGGCCACTCTCCCGCAGAAACAGGCTGTTGCCGTGGCTGCTCATTGTCTATCTGCTGGGGACAGAGGGCCAAAAGACCAGGGCCTGGTGAGGAACAGGACAGAGGATGGATGTGGGTGAAGGGCAAAGGGTGGGTAGGGCAGAGGAAGCTGGTGAGAAACTCAGAGAGTATCCCAAAAGCAGGGGAGGGATGATGTCTTTTGGCTGGGATGTTCTGAGGTCTGGGACATCTAAGAATACTGCCTGTGGTTCAAAGGTCATGTCCTTGAAAGGGTGAAGGTCTCAGAATTGCTTCCTGGCTTGGCTGGGAGAGGCAGGAAAAGAGACCATAATATAATAGGCTCTTTTACCATTTCCTGGCTCACAAACCAACCTAACAACACTTTGCTGAATGCCAACTGCATGCAGAGGCCTGGACATGGTACCTTGGGGCCAGACACAAAACCGAATTAATATGGTTTCGTGTCTGGCTTGGAGGTGTTGACAAATGGGCTTTCAACAACAAAATCAATGACAGCAAGTACCTGGTAAACAGTGGGTGCCCAATAAATGCAGCTGCTTGCCTAAGTGTCTGAATGAGCAACAGGAAGAAGGGGGAGTCCCTTGGGAAGGAAACAGTGACAATCCTTGACCCCAGTGGCTCTTTAGGATCCACCTTTGAAGGGAATGTGATGCCCCCTTCAGAGTCTCTCTGGGGCGCCAGGCACGGTTTCACCAACTTCTGGCCTTGTGTCTCCTCTTTAAATTTGCCCACATCCATAGAATCATATTTACATTCTAAATATATGTATCTAAAATGAAAACTTTAGATACATTAGGTCTTTAAGTCATTATTTGAAATGCTAATTTTGTATTAGTACACGTTAAATAAAATGCATATAAAAATAAACACCTGCCTATTCTTTTCCCAGCTACACACCTCACATGTATAGGGCGGCTTGGCAATTGTGACTGGTATGGGCCTGAGGAATTTTACCTCAGAGACTTCTTCCTCCATTAAAAAATGTTAAAATTATATTTTACAACTCCTTTGGTATAAAGGTGAATATATTATCTTGGAACTAGGTAGAGGTGATGGTTGTACAATATTGCAAATGTACCAAATGCCACTGAATGCCACTTTGAAATGGTTGGTTTTCTGTCATGTAATTTTCACCTCATTATACAGAAAAACATTTTCTTTGAATCAAAAGTTTAATTCTTTCTCCTGATTTTAAAAGAAGTGAAAACATGTTTGTGGGCGCTGGGCCCTGGGCCTCCAGTTCCTGAAGGGTAGGCGGCCTTGCCTGTACTGATCTCACAGCAAAAATGTGGCAGTTCCCCCGTTCCGCTGGGGAATGTTAGTCCTCCAGATGCATTCCAGGTGCAAGGCTGGCCACTAGAAATGACATTGCCCAGGCTCTCTTACTCACTGGCTCCCCTCTGGGTCAGGCCACTGAAAGGGAAGGGGAAAGTGGAGGATGGGGAAGAGATGGAACACTGATTCTCCCAGCGTCCCTGGCCACACCCTGCCTGGCAGGGGCTGTGTCCCTCTACCCACAGCTCCCATCACACAGTCCTCTGTGCCTGTTGGCCATTTGGATGCCTTCCCTGGAAAAATGTCTATTCAGGTTGTCTGCTCATTTTTTATCAGGTTTGGGGGGGGTTGTTACTGAATTGTATGAGTGCTTTATATATTTTGAATATGAACCCATTTTCTAACATAGAGTTTGTAAAACTTTTCTCGCACTCTGTAGGTTGCCTTTTTGTTAACAATCTTTCTTTTGCTGTGCAGAAGCTTTTAAGTTTGACATAGTCCCATTTGTTGGGTTTTGTTTTTGTTACAAGTGCTTTTGGTGTCATATCCAAAAGTCACTGCCCATTATCAAGGAGAGTCTTTCCTGTGTTTTCTGCTAGGAATTTCATGGTATTGGGCCTTATGTTTAAGTCTTTGATCCATTTTGAGTTAATTTTGGTGAGTGCTGTGAACTAGGGGTCCAGTTTCATCATTCTGCGTGTGATTATTCCATTTTCCCAATACCATTTGTTGAAGAGACTATCTTTTCCCCATCGGATGTTCTTGGAACCCTTGACACTACAAGTTCTGACTCTCACAATAATGGCAATCATATTATAACATATAAGTGTATCAAAACAACACACTGCACACCTTAAATTTTCTCAATGTTACATAGCAAATATACTTCAGTTTTAAAAAATGATAATTCTGTTACAGCCACCACTGTCCTTGGGTCTCTCTCCCACTCTCTCCCCGAGAATCCCTACTCCTGCTACCCCAGCCATATTGGTTTCCCTCAACCCTGCTCGCCCCTTTGTAAATAGTTCTTATCTTACTCTTTTTAATCCCCCCCTTCTGAGTGTGCTGCTTCCTGACTGATACACCAGATTCGCCTCATTGTTAGAAAAAACTCTCCAAGCCAAAGGAAGGCAGTAAATGTTGTGTACTGTGTAGAACTCTGAGCAAGTTTGTCTGGGATTGTGGCACCAGGAAGAACTTGGCCTTGCCCAGCTAGTCTCTAAGGGATCGCAGCTTCAGATTCCCTGCCTTACCCCACCCCCACTGACTAAATTCATACAGGTCAGAACTGGGAGCCTATTGGAAGTCTCAGTTCCACCAGCAGGTAGGTGCCTGGACCTTTTGTTTTTCTCCTGCCACTGGCTGAGCAGCTACTTTTCTGAGGTCATCATCTATCTTGCCCTCCCCATATCTGAGGGATAAGTCATCTGCCTCAACTTTCCAGGTCTAAGCTCCAGGTCCCTGGTGCCAAACCCCAGTCGGGGTCCTGGTCCAAATAGATCCATTGATGCTGCTTCTTACCTTGCTGTAAAAAATCCCAGACCACACACAACACAGGAAGCTTGTAATTTCTTCCTCTCCTCTAGGATGTACATTTCCAAGCACTGAGTGGTAACTCCAAGTTGCCCATGGGTCCCATAGAACTGTTCGGCTGAGATCTAAATTAGTCACAACAACTGCAGAGCTAGTTTGTCTCTTTCCTTTCTCTTCCTTACAAAAAGTAGCATGGTATAAAGCAGGGATTGACAAATGACAGTCTAAGGACCAAATCCAGCCCACTGTTTGTTGTCATAAATAAAGTTTTATTGGAACACAGCCACAATCATTCCTTATGTATTGTCTATGTGCTATAATGTCTGAGTTGAGTTGTTGGCACAGACATTATGTGGGCTGCAATACAGTTTCTCTGGCCATTTAATGAAAACATTTGCTGACCCCTGACCTGGTAGGAAAGAATACCTGAGCCCTTATTTCAAACCCCGCTCCACCTTGCAGGGACAAGTCAACTTCTATGTGGATTAGATGGCCCAATTGAGGTGATACTCAGAACAGCGCCTGGTGAGCATGAAATGGATGCCAACTGCGGTGCATGAAAAGGAAAAACCCAACAGACTCATGACTGAGACCAGAGAAAATGCTGAAGCCGGAGGGTGTCTTCCTATCAACTTTTCTCAGTCCCATCTGCATCAGCTGTTAAGCAACAGTTGATCTGAAATGGTTTTTCTAGGATCCTGGCTTACATGGGCCTTTCTCAATCTCTCTTGGACTCCTGGGGGCTTCTCTCCTTACCCTGAGTTCTCTCTTTTCTATGCTCTCCTGATGCTAGGCAGTCTTTTTACTCTCTTTCTTGGGCTTCCTGCTCAGGAAATGGCCCTTCTAGTGCCCCAAATCTCTGCACAGATTCAAGGATTGGTCTCCCACCGGTTCCCCCAACCTCCAGACTCAAATGAGAAGTGCTGGTGGCCCCTGGGAGCCAAGGTGGGAAGAAAGAAGCTCTTATGTTCTAATGCTGGGAGCAAGCTATGGGGAAAAGCACATTTGCTTTCCATACGTTTTATCTCAGCACTCTGCTAGCCTAACAGGAGTGAGTGAGGGGAAAGAGAGGTCAGAAATCACACACATCACACACTCCTCCTGTGTGCAGTTGACACACGCACAGCCACACAGGCACACAATCACACACAAAGAACTGTCAGACACATAGCCAAATGCACACCTTCGGAAATGCAACGGCACTCATGCAGCATCAGATTCCTACACAATTCCTACACACACAAACGCATGCACACACACTCACCACATTCATGCACACCATCCAACACACAACCCCACATTCCTCTTCAAGCATACAACCCCCCACACACTTTTGCAGCCCTACACAATGCCCTTTGTAAATGAAACTCCAGACATGCAGTGACAAACAATTCCTACACACACACACACACACACACCACCTTGGGACACAGTACTACAAACTTCAGGCATTCAAATTCATTCCCACATTTAAATATTCAGGCACACGCACTTCCTTCTTTAAAAAAATTCTCACCATAGAATATGTTTTTATTCATTTTAGAGAGAGAGGAAGGGAGAGAAAAACACTGGTGTGAGAGAGAAACATTGATTGGTTGCCTCCTGCAAGAGTCTAGTCAAATGGTCGAACTCACAACCTAGGTATGTACCCTGACCAGGGATAGAACCCACAGCTCCTTGGTGCACCAGATGACGCTCCAACCAACTAAGTCACCAGGCCAGGGCAGCACACATCTCTTTCTTTTGGAAGGCAATCCCACTCATAAATTGTCCCAAACACGCACACATCACCACCACCTCCCACATATCTTTGGACCCAGCCCCCCTGCCGCGGTAAGCAAAGTCTCAGTCACAATCAGGTCTGTCCGAGTTGGAGGAATAAACCCTCCGATAAGGGACCTAGCCCTGGAAAGGGTCGAGGCATCAGGCGTAGAGTTGGAACTTGCCCAGGAGTGGAGGCCACAGAAAGAGGAAAGGAATGTGGGCGAGGGAGATGGGCAGCGAGACCCTTGGGTAGGTAACTAACGGTAGGAAACGCAAAAGGCCACCCGGAGGTGAGCGGTGGCAACTAGTCTTAAGGGGCATCGAGGCGCTGGCTGCATCAAAGAGCGGCCAGAGATGGCGCCTCACTCGCCTGACCCCAAGGTGGGCCCACCCCGCCGAGGATCCCGCCTGGGATCCCGCCTGCCTGGAACCCCAGGGCCCCTGCACGTGCGGGGCCGCGGTATCCCCACTCACCAGTGCCCGCAGCAGCGGGGACGGCTGCCTGCGCCTCGGCCTGTACGCTGCGTCCGAATGCGGGAGCCGGAGCACCGCAAAGCCCCCGGCTCGGGCAGCGGGGACCGCCAGGGACAGCACAGCGCTGGCTCTGGGACCAGACAGCGGAGGCACCGGCGGGGAGCCGGGACGCGCTGTGCAGCTGGGGGTTCGGGGCAGGCCTTGCGCTCACGTGGGTGCGGGGGCGCCCGGAGGCCGGGGGAGGGGGCGGAATCCCCTCCGGGATGCCCCCCGCCTCCCCCGCGCCCAGACTCCGTAGCAGCTCAGGAGAAGGGGCACCGTACGTTTGCGGTAGGAGGGGGATCCTGAGGTGGGCCGGGCGGGTGGCCTCTCCGGCGTCCAGCCCCCGCCCCCAGCGCAGAGCCGCGCCTCCGAGCTCCCGCCTCCCGAGACCTCCTGAGGCCTGAACATCCCTGGAGAGAGCGTGGGACCAGCCCCTGGCACCACCGGACTGGACCCGCTCCTGCATCCTGGGCGTAGGCCTGGGGAAGCGCTGGTGTCAGTGTCCCAGTGACCACAGCCGCCGCGGGGGCTCCTCGGCCCAGCTTCTGCCTTTGGGTGCACTTTCTGGCCTCAGCCGCTGTGTGCCCTTGGGCCAGCCCTTCTCCCTCTCACAGCCTGGCCTTCTTCTCTAAATAAACAACGGATATGACTCTGCTGACCCAACAGAAAATTAAAGCGCACCCGTGTGGAAATGGGCCGTGCAGCCGCTGTGCAAAAGGGAGACGAATAATTCCTGTTACTCTTGTAATTAATATTATTCTCAGGTAATGTTGACCCTGCTTTTCTTCTCAAATGGTACTGATTTATGGCTTCCAACATCTCCCACCTCTCTGAAGGCTAATTGCTAGTTTTAAAGGGTGAGCGGAGCCATGCACCTGATGTAAAAATCAATATGTATTTGCTATTAATGTTAATGTTAGTGACCAATTGTTGATGGCATCTTCCTAGTCTACGCAGGCTCTTTTACTTATATTTAACTGCACATGGCAGTGAAGTAGATATCACTACCCCCAATCGCAGAGAGTTTCGGTAACTGGCCCAAGAGAGAGCCAGAAAGCAGCCGCCTCACTTCCAACTCTGTACATACAGCCCCGACTCGCCTCCTGGACAAAACCTCCTGTCTATCAATAGGTGGTTCTCAAACTTAGCAATGCCATAGAATCACCAGAGGAGCTCTTGAAAATTCTGAGTCCCCAGATGGCTCCCAGACCAGTCTCATCAGCGTGCCTGGGCTCAGGGCTCAAGCACAGCTCACGTTAATGATCCCCAAGTGATTTCAATCTGTGGCTAAGGTCGAACCCTGCACTAGATGTCAGGTTCTCCTGCAACCCTCTCAAAAGCCTCTCACTCCCTCCGCCTCAGTCTCGGGCTGTGCGAGGATGATTCTACATCCTTTTCTGAGCCTAGAGCTGTCTCTGAGCTCCTGGCTCTTGCAGTCACTCCCTTCACAAATATTTCCTGTGCCTCAGTTGTGCACCAGGCTCTGCTAGAGGCCGGAGACTGAGCAGGGAAGACAGATCACCCTTGCTCTTTTACAAACTATTGGGTCTCAGGACCCCTTTACACTCTTAAAAGTTATAGAGGACCCTCACAGTCACAACCCCAGGCTAATCATGACCTTTTTTCAATCAGACAAATTCCATAAGGTGCACCCTACAGTAAATCTGATCAGCACTCCTCAAAACTGTCGAGTCACCAAAAACAAAGAAAGTCAGAGAAACTGTTATAGGAGACTGAAGGAGACATGATGACTAAATAATACAACAGGGGGTCCTACAGGGGCTCCTGGGACAGAAAAAGGAGGTTAACAGAAAACTCAGGGAATCTCAGTAGAGTATGGACTTTAATAATAATGTATCAATATTGGCTCATTAATTATAACAAACATATACTAGCAGACAGTGTTAATAATAAGGGAAATTTGGGGAGTGGAGAGGATATAGGAATTCCCCATACAATCCTGCCAAATTTCTTGTAAATCTAAGATTATTCTAAGAAATCATGTCTGTTGATTGAAATGACCCTAGACAGTACAGGGAATAAAGTCAATAGTGCAATAACTTTGCATGGTGACAGATGGTAACTAAACTTATTGTGGTGATCAGTCGCATCATAAGGTATATAAATGTTGAATCACTATGCTGTATACCTGAAGCTAATACAATATTGTATGCCAATTATACTTTAATTTAAAAAATTAATGAAAGTAAAGTAAAGTAATAAGACCCTGGATGACCAAGAATTTGTATCTAGATAGGTTACACCTGTTCATCTTTACTATATTAGAAATTAAAACTGAGAAAGTTTTAAAATATTTACTCATTTTAACATAATATAAAGAGAATATTTTAATGAAAAATAACATTTCCAAAAACAATAAAAAATTACTGACAAGCAAGATATCACAGTTTTGCAAACTGCTTTGATGTCCAGCTTAACAGAGACAAAGTGAGGCTCTCACACAGCTGGCCCTTATTACATGCAGAGTCCGTGTTAGCACCTTCATTCCAACCTGCTTGGAACCCAGGATCACCGCTCGAGGCACTTCTGTGGCCATGAGTGAGCATGCGCAGAGCGATGCCGGGTTCGAACTGGCCCACAGGCGTGTTCCCATTGAGGTGAAGCAAGGCCACGCTCTGCCTTCTTGGTTCAGTTGTCATGCTGTAAAAGATGTCATTTTCATGGTCTATTTGGTGCCATGTTTTTCTCATTTTTGTGCTTTTTGTAGATTTTAAAATGGCTCCCAACCATAGTGCTAAAGTTTGTTGGCATAAGAAGGCTGTCCTGTGCTTGTGGAGAAAATGTGTCAGACAAGCTTCATTCAGGTGTGAGTCATAATGCTGTTGGCTGTGAATTTGATGTCAGTGAACCATATAGAGATATTTATGAATTATTACCTATGGTGTATATGTGTGTGTGTGTATATATATATATATATATTTTTTTTTCTTGAAACAGAAACACCCGTAAAACAGAGGTAAGTAATGATTAGCTGATGACTGCTTGATAAAAGTTTTGTGAGCAGAGGCTCACAGCATCCTAACCCAGTGTATCTGCCTAGGAGCAATACTTTCTCTGCTAATTCAGTGTTTGCCCAACTTTATAGAATAAAACTACCATGAATAATGAGAAGAAAATGTATCTTATGCATTGAATCTGTCAGGATATGTTGTTTTGATTAAAGTATATGAAGAAAGTTTAACCTCACATGAACAGGTACCTTGAAAAGGAAACAGAATATTTTGATCAGCTTCTCAAGTAAGAGTGACTATTCTTTGAGACCACACCAAAACTCGACACATTCCAGTTTCCTAAAGAGCAGTTGCAGTGTGAGGTCTGAATTGCCAGTGGAGTTTTTGTACTTTTTAAGTTAACATTAAAATCCATTGAGTGCATCTTTTCACCTGTGCATGATTTTAAAACATTATGCACTAGTCATTTAAAAAATATCAGTTCACTGAGATAGATCCTCCAAATATTAAAACATTTTCTTATTCAGTATCCAAAATGAGTGCAAAAAAGTCCAAAGTTAACAAAGTATCAACATTTCCAAAGAAAGATGGGATCAGAATTCCTGATTTTCCTTTTGCTCCCGGCTGCCATGTGGCTTCACTCAACACTCACTGATTCTGTCTTTAAATTTTTATAACACAATTTTCATTAAAAAATTCCAAGGGTTTTTGAGGGATTCCCTCCTCGCATTTCACTGCTTTGAAATGAGACATAAACCTAGACTTCTTGTCTATCTCATTACCCTATTCATTTATTTTTTGTTTGTTTTTTGGTTTTTTTTTTAAGATTTTACTTATTTTTAGAGAGGGTAAGGGAGGGAGAGAAACATCAATGTGTGCTTGCCTCTAGCGCGTCCCCCCCACTGGGGACCCTGCCAGAATCCAGGCATGTGCCCTAACTGGGAATCAAATGGGTGGCCCTTTGGTTCAGAGGCCTTCACTCAACCACTGAGCCACACCAGCCAGGGCCCTATTCATTTATTTTTAAACCATTTTATTGAGGTATAACTGACATGTAAAAAGCTGAACACACTATATACAACTCGATGAGTTGGGGGATAAGTATACACCCAGGAAACTATTGCCACCATCAAGGCCATAAACATACCCATCACCTCTCAAAGTTAATATCCCAATGTTACTTATTTTAATCACAGAACTTGGGGCACTCCCTTGCACCTTGCACCCAAACAGAGTGCCCCACTCTTACCCTCACCCTGGCCCTCTGAGTCTCTCTCTCATTATCTCAATAAGGGAAAGGCTTCTTGCTTCCCTTTTACAGATGTAAAAGGGACTCACAAGCTACCTCATTAAGCCAGAGTCTGAGCCCACCCCACTCTGACCAGTGGCTCTGGCTGTGGCCCTGGCAGAAGGCAGGCAGGCCAGCCCAGATGGAGCATCCCCAGGCTGTCCCAGATGACGGCCCTCTCTGCAGGATGGGGCCTGAGCAGGGGCTGAGCCAAGAGGAGCCTGAGACAGGAGGAATCGAGGCTAATTCCTCTGTGTGAAGAACTCCCTATTAATTAATTAGGGCAGAGCTTGCCTAAGGCATCCCCGCAGCCCCCAGAGTCATTAAGGAAGAGGGGGGTCTCATTATCAACTGTCAGATTCCCCATCGTTCCCAGGGCCCCAGAGGGAGCAAAGGAGAAGGGAGAGAAGGCCAGG
The DNA here is from genome assembly GCF_021234435.1 of Artibeus jamaicensis. Classification (NCBI taxonomy): domain Eukaryota; kingdom Metazoa; phylum Chordata; class Mammalia; order Chiroptera; family Phyllostomidae; genus Artibeus; species Artibeus jamaicensis. Next base: position 8,975,651 of record NW_026521854.1, on the reverse strand, counting down.
TCCCTCCTTCTCCAACCAGCGCCCCCACCACTCCTTATTACCAGAGTGGCCTGATATGCAGGTAAAATGTCTGAAACTGCAAGCAGAATTTCAGGGGAGAAAAGAAGAGAAGAGTCAGAGATAAGGGCGTGTTTATTCCACACCCCACCCCCAAATTCAGCCTGCATTTATACTGATGTGAGATATTTAGAATAGGTGAATCTACAGAAACAGAAAACAAATTAGTGGCTGTCAGGGGCTGGAGTGAGCAAGGGATGGAGAGTGACTGCTCATGGGTGCAGGGTTTCCTTTGGAGTAATGTATAAAGTTCTAGAACTAAATGTTGGTTGCACAATATCATGAATGTAGTTAATACCACTGAATTGTGACTTTTAAGTGATTGCAGTGGCTAGAGTGGTAATTATTTGCAACACACAGATATATCAAATCATCACATTCTTAAATTTACACGTTATATGTCAATTATACCTCAATAAAGCTGGAAAAATGGTTACAATAGTAAATTTTGTTATGTGTACTTTACAGTAAAACATCGGTCTCCTTCTAGCTCATGATTATTTATTCAACATTTATGAGCACCTGTTCTGTGCCCAGCGTCATTCTAAGCAGGGAAGCATGGCCCTGCCCTCAGAGCTCTGTCTCGATGACAAATGGCACCAGAGGCCTTCCCTCTGGCCTGCTGGAACACTCTCCTTCCTCCCCTGCTTCTGTGTCCTAGGAGGAAGACGCCCGAACTAGTGGGTGCCTGAACCATTCATGTACTATTTTTTCTATGTATGCACACTGTGATAAACTTTAATTTATAATTTAGATACACTAAAAGATTAACAATAATAATAAAATAGAACAAGTATAACAATATACCGTAATAGAACTCATGTGAATGGTTTTGGGGCCATGATTAAGTGAAATCAGGGTGACTTGAATGCAAGCAGCACAATACCATGACCGTCATCCTGAAAACCCAGATGGCTACTCAGCGACAAATGTGAGGGAGTGTCTACAGCATGCAAACCAGGAACAAAGGGATGAGCCGCATTCCTGCTGGGGCACAGTGGGATGGCTCAAGATTTCATCATGCATGCTACTCAGAAGTGGAACACAGTGTAAACCTTATAAATTGTTTATTCCTGGAATTTCCCATTTAATATTTTCAGATCACTACTGACCACAGATAACTGACACTGCAGGAAACAAAGCCATGGATAAAAGAGGACTACTGTAAATTAAATTAGCCATCAAAACTTGAAAATAGAAACTTCCGCCAAGATGGAGGCATAGGTGGAAGCACTGTGCCTCCTCCCACAACCAAGTTTAAAAACAACAAAGTTTTAGCAACAAAACCACAGAAAATTGAACTTCACGGTAGTCTGACAACAACGAACCCTTCAGCCAAACCAGTAAGAGGGGCACAGTCAGCAGCAGAGTGGGGTAAGGCAGGAAAGATCCACTGGACCACCCGGGTGCGCAACACAGGCATGCCAGCAGCCTTAGGAGGATCCCAAATGTGGAGAAGCGGGCGGACCCACTGAGGGCGCGAGGAGGTGGACTCACTGAAGGCTGACCACAGTCACACATTTGCGTGTAGAAAAACTGGTGAAGGAGGGAGTGGTGAGACAGACCGTGCAAGCCCCAGTGGCAGAAAGCGGCAGAGGGGACCACCATTGTCCCTCTCTGACCCCGCCCCCACCTACAGGGTCACAAACCAGAGACCGGGGTGGCCCCGCCCTGGTGAACAACAAAGGCTCCGCTCCTCATACCTAACAGGCACGAACAGATAAAAACATGGCTCAAGAAGAACTTAGAGCCCCAGAGCCAATAAATCTAAGTGATGAAGAAATAGCAAAACTTTCAGATGCACAGTTCAAAACACTGGTGATCAGGATGCTTACAGAACTGGTTGATTTTAGTCACAAATTAGAGGAACATATGAAGGCTAAACTAATTGAAATGAATGGAAATGCACAAGAAACCAATAGTAATGGAAAGGAAACTGGGACTCAAATCAAAGGAGTGGACCAGAAAGAGGAAAAAAATGACCAAACAGAAAAGAATGTAGAAACAAGAATTCAAAAAAATGAGGAGAGGTTTAGGAACCTCCAGGACATCTTTAAACGTTCCAACATCCGAATTATAGGGGTGCCAGAAGGGGAAGAGGAACAGCCACGAGTGGAAAACTTACTTGAACAAACAATAAAAGAGAACTTCCCCAATCTGGCAAAGGAAATAGACTTCCAGGAAATCCAGGAAGCTCAGAGAGTCCCAAAAAAGTTGGACCCAACAAGGAACACACCAAGGCACATCATCATTACATTAGCCAAGATTGAAATGAAGGAGAAAATCCTAGAAGCAGCAAGAGCTAAGGGGACTGTCACCTACAAAGGAGTTCCCATCAGACTGTCAGTGGATTTCTCAAAAGAGACCTTACAGGCAAGAAGGGGCTGGAAAGAGGTATTCCAAGTCATGAAATCCAAAGACCTACATCCAAGATTGCTCTATCCAGCAAAGCTTTCATTTAGAATGGAAGGGCAGATAAAGTGCTTCTCAGATAAGATCAAATTCAAGGAGTTCATCATCACCAAGCCCTTATTATATGAAATGTTAAAGGGACTTATCTCAGAAAAAGAAGATAAAAAAGATGAACAGTGAAAGGACAGCAAACTCACAGTTATTAAGAACCACACCTAAAACAAAAGCAAACTAAGAGGACAGCTAGATCAGGAGCAGAACCATAGAAATGAAGATCACATGGAGGGTTAGCAACAGGGGAGTGGGAGGAGGAGAAGGGGGGAGAAGGTACAGAGAATAATTAGCATAGATGGTAGGTAGAAAATAGAAAGGGGGGAGGGCAAGAATAGTAGGGGAGATATAGAATCTAAAGAACTTGAAACACATGGTCATAAACTAAAGGGGGAGAACAGTGAGGAAGGGAGTGTGCAGAGTGGAGGAGAATGAAGAGGGGAATAGAACAACTGTAATAGCATAATCAATAAAATATATTTTAAAATAAATAAATAAAACCTATCGGAAAAAGAAAATCACACAACTATGGGTTACCTTCTTTTAAGACATAATCATTCATGGATATGAAGAACTTAAAGGACTCTACTGTTGCAAACTGACTGATAATTCACATCTCATAGAACATAAAATAAAGCAAGTAAATGAAGAAGTATCCAAGATATAACAAAGAGAGGGATTCTTTTGTATTGATTTGTCTAAACTAACTTTCTGGTTGCCTGGAAATACTGGCGTTTCAGAGGCAATTGTTGTTTTTATTCTTTTCATCTCTTTCAGTTTTATAAGCTGTTGTACACAATGTGCCCCCTCTTATGTGGACCTGCAATAAAGGAGAAAGAGTGGGAGAGAAACAAAAAAAACTTGAGAATAAATAAAATTCAAATAACAGGCAACGAGAGGAGTTGTCTAACGTCCTTGGTGGCGAAGACAGGAGGTGGAGAGCCCTAGAAACAGATACACAAAAAAGCAGCCTCACTGTCAGGGAAAAGGGTGAGGAACAGCGGACAGAAATCTTAAACTTTTCTTATGATCAAGGTAATTTATGTTCATTGTAGAAAATTTGGAAAATGCAGAATGTGTAAAAGAAAACAAAAGAATCATGCAAATCCATTTTTATACACCAATAACAAACTATCAGAAAGGAAAACTAAAAGAGCAATCCCATTCACACTGTATCAGGAACAATAATAAAATACCTAAGAATAAATTTAACCAAGGAGGTAAAAGACCTCTACTCAGAAAACAGAAGACATTGAAGAAAGAAATCATAGAAGACACTAATAAGTACTATATCATGCTCACAGAGGTGAAGAATTAACATCATTAATGTGTCCATACTAACCAAAGCAATCCACAAGTTCAACACAATTTCCATCAAAATATCAATGGTATTTTTCACAAAACTAGAACAAATAATCCAAAAAATGATCATGGAAACACAAAAAATACAAATAGCAACAGCGATCTTGAATAAGAACAAAGTGGGAGGTATCAAAGTCTCTGATGTCACTGCTTTGTGATAGAAGCCCCTGCTTCAAGATTACAGTAATCAGAACAGCACGGTGCTGGCATAAAGACAGACACGCTGATCAGGGCAATGGAATAGTAGCCCAGAAATAAGCTCATGACAATATGATCAATTAATCTACGTCAAAGGAAGCAAAAACACACAATGGGGTAAAGACAATTTACTCAATAAATGATGTTGGAAAAATTGAACAGATATGTGCAAAAACGTGAAGCTAGACCACCTTCTTACATCATAGACAAGAATAAACTCAAAATAGATTAAAGACTTACATGTAAGACTTGAAACCATAAAAACCCTAGAAGAAACCATAGGCAGTAAAATCTTGGACATTTCTCATAACAATATTTTTTTCTAATATATCTCCTCAAGCAAGAATTTACACAAAAGAAAAAATAAACAGGTGGGACTACATCAAACTAAAAAAAGTTTTACACAGCAAAGGAAACTGTCACCAAAATGCAAAGACAACATACTGAATGGGAAAAGATATTCACCACTGATACATCTGATAAAGAGTTAATACCCCAAATTTATAAAGAACTCATATAAAGAACGCCAGAAAAAGAAACAACCCAATTAAAAAATGGGCATAGGACCAGAATAGACATTTCTCCAAAGAGGACATACAGGTGGCCAACAGATGTATGAAAACTTGTTCAACATCACAAATCATTGAAGAAATGCAAGTTAAAACCACAGTGAGATACCACCCCACACCAGTCAGGATGGCTGTCATAAAAACTGAACAAACAAGTGCTGACAAGGATGTGGAGGAAAGGGAACACCGGTGCACTGTTGGTGACAATGCAGACTGGTGCAGCCACTGTGGAAAACAGCGTGGAGGTTCCTCAAATGGAACTGCCTCATAACCCAAAACACTAATTCAAAAGGATACGTGCACCCTCGTGTTCATTGTCGCAATATTTACAATCGCCAAGATATGGAAGCAGCAAGTGCCCATCAATAGATGAGTGGGTAAAAAAGCTGTGGTACATACATACGATGGAATATGCTTGGCCATAAAAAAGAGTGAAATCTTACTTTTTGCGACAGCATGGATGGACCTAGAGGGTATTATGCTAAGTGAAATAAGTCAGACAGAGAAAGACAAATGCCATATGATCTCACTTACATGTGGAGTCTAAAGAACAAAATAAGTAAACAATAGAAACAGAGTCATAGACACAGAGAACAGACTGATAGTTGCCAGTGGGGGTGGAGTTGGGGGTGCTGGGTGAAAAAGGTGAAGGGATTGAGAAGCACAAATGGGTGGTTACAGAGCAGTCACAGAGATGTTGATTACTGCACAGGGAATATAGTCAATAATACGATAACAACTGTGCACAGGGCCAGCAGGGTACTTGAAATACGGGCGACCATTCTGTGAAGTACATGATGGTTGTCCAATCACTGTGCAGTACATCTGAAACTAATACAGAATAATATTGAACCATAAACTATAATTGAAAATTGTTTTAAATGTCCCACAAGTCCTGTTCATAACCTGCACTAAAATGTTGGATTATTTTCGAGTGGGGATATTTTTCCTAGTTTGAAATTAGAATCATGCCTACATGCTACAGCACTGATAAACCATGAGGACGTTAACTGAGTGAATAAGCCAGGCACAAAAAGACAAGTGCTGTGTGACTCCACTTCTAGGAGGTCCCTAGAGGAGTTGGACTCAGAAAGACGGGAAGGATGGTGGGTTCCAGGAGCAGTGGGTGGAGGAGAGAATAGGGAGTTGTATTTAATGGGGACAGTTTCATTTATTCAAATGAAGGGAGTTCTGGAGGTGGCGGTGGTGCGGCTGCACACAGAATGAATGTACTTACTGCCCCTCAACAAAACATTTTAAGATGGTTAAGATGGCCAGTTTTATGTTATGTATATTTTACCATGATTTTTTAATTCTTTCGTTGCTTTTTTTTTTTTTTTAGAGAGAGAGATATTGATGTGAGAGAGAAACACCAACTGAGAGAAACATCGATTGGTTGCCTCCGATACGCTCCCTGACGGGGGATTGAACCCTCAGCCGAGGTATATTCCCTCACAGGGGATCAAATCCTCAACCTTTCATTTTATGGGATGACTAACTGAGCCACACCGGCCAGGGCTTTACCATGATTTTTTTTTTTTTTAATAGAATCATGTGCCCTGGCTGATGTCACTCAGCAGATTGAGTGCAGCCTGCAAGCCAAAGGGTCACTGGTTGATTCCCAGTCAGGGTACATGCCCAAGTTGCAGGCCGGGCCCCCAGTAGGGGGCACTCGGGAGCTAACCACACATTGATGTTTCTCTCCCTCTCTCCTTCTTTTCCCCTCTTTCTAAAAATAAATAAATACACTCTTTTAAAAAATAAAAATAGAACCATTTTTTTGGCAATTTGTTTTCCTGCTTATGATATTTATTAGATGGTGATGATGATGAATTATTAATTCAATCAGACATGATCTTAGTGGTTTATTTTTTTTTAACAGAAAACAAAAGTAGCCCTGGCTGGTGTAGTTCAGTGGATTGAGCAAGGGTCTGTGAACCACACGATCACGGTTCAATTCCCAGTCAGGGTATATGCCTGGGTTGCAGGCCAGTTCCCAGCAGGGAACTCATGAGAGGCAACCATACATTGATATTTCTCTCCTTCTCTCCTTCCCTTCCTCTCTAAAAATAAATAAATAAAATCTTAAAAAAAAAGAAAACAAAAGTAAAGGTAATGTTACTATTATAGATTGGGACATAAATCATATTTAAGCACAAACGTAAAAACAATACATTCATTGCTCATCTTTAACCTGTTTTGTTTTCACTTGTTTTTCCATAACAAACGTGAATTGTTTGTCATAATCCATTAGATGGTCATAGTCTTCAGGGATTTGCAGAGACCTGTATTAACTAACACTGCTTTCGTTTTAGCATCAAATGTGGTAAACACATGTGTGCTGTTTGGAATCCTCACCACATTCTGGTAAAACACTGTCCACGTTTCTCAAAGACGTTATAAGTAACAGCTTTATAATTAATTGTCTGCCGGGGCCCCTAGTGCAACCGAATGACCTAGCCTTTTGTCACAAAGGGCAGCGGTGCTGGGGTGGTCACTATAAAGCTTTCTCTGATGCCATAAAATGAGAGCTGCAAAGACAGGTTTTCAAATATGCATGATATTATTTTTTGCAAAAATGTGTGATGGAAATGCAAGGCTGATACCACTTGCCTGATGAGAGGAACATTTCATACCAAACAGTGTTGGGGCCAGATTCCCAGTGTAAATCAGCCTTCCATCTTCTGAGTTTTCATCTTCGGTACGTAAGCATCGAACACCTGTCTCCTAGCAGAACTGTTGGCCGGGAATGCCAGGAGAGTGGCTCCTAGCAGCCGGAGCTCCCACCGCGAGGAGCCCGGGGGCTTTCACCACTGACCCTGTCCCCTGCCCAGCCACAGTCCGGCGCCCAGGGCCGCTAGGCCACCGCCAGGAGCAGTATTCTGGCGAGAAGTAGCAACAAACAGCACAGCGCTGCCGCGGCCACAAATGCTGAAGGCCTGCTCCTCACCCAACCACTTATGGTTTGTTTCACTTTCTCATTTTCCATCTCCTCCACTGCATGAGAAACTCCTTAAGGGAAGGAACTTTGCCTCTTGTCACTCTCGGCTCCTGATTCTTAGCCCAGTGCCTGACACAGAGCCGGGGCTCAGTTACACTTGTCCAATAACTTGATCAATCAATCCACCATCAGGAAAGAGATTTTTCTGATGGGTACCCCAGTCCATACTTCACTCACCTCCAACCTGCTCTGACCCCGGGAGATGGCTCCTTGCTCCTGGAAATCTGGCAATTGGGGTGGACTTAAAGGAGGCTCCAGCAGGAGGCAAGAGGAGTGTTGAGGTTGAGGTGGGAAACTAGCATATAAAAGATGAGCTCAGAAAGCCAGGAGAGGAAACAGCTGCCTTTCTCTGGTTCTGCTCTTTGAGCATTGAGGAGGTGCCCCAGGTGTGCACAGGTGACAGGGATTGCCACATGGAGAGACAGGCCAGGAGTAGGCAAGGGACCTCAGACTAAAGAGACAGATGTCATTATATTAGTTTTCTAGGACTTCCGTAACAATATACCACAAACTGGGTGGCTTTTTAACAATAGGAATGTATTCTCTCATAGTCCTGGAGGCCAGAGTCTGAAACCGAGGTGTCGACAGAGTCATGCTCCCTCCAAAGGCTCTGGGGGAGAATCCTTGTATCTAGTAGTGACCAGCAACCCGTGATGCTCCTCAGCGTACAGATGCAGCCCTCCAGTCTCTGCCTTCTTCTTCATGTGGCCATCTCCCCTGCGTGTCTCTGTACCTTCACATAGCCTTCTTATAATGCAAGGACAACAACCATTGGATTACCGTCCCACTCCACTCCAGTATAACCCTGTGTTAACTGATGACATCTGCAAAGACCCTCTTGCAAACAAGGCCACATTTACCAAGTACCTGGAGTCAGGACTTCAACGTATCTTTCTGAGGGGAAACAGTTCAACTCATAACAGTGGGTAAGGCCTCCCACCTAATTGGGCTTCCCCCATTGAAAAAAAAAAAAAACATGCTTGTAAGTTGATTAGCCAGAACATGAATGTCCATGGTAGAAGCAGCAGAAAGTTTTGGTTAATCCACACATGGACCATGTCCAAGCATGGCAGAGCCTATCATTCAGTCATTCAACAAATAAGGCCTGCTTTATGGCAGGAACTAAGCTAGGCAGCATAGATTCAGTGAGGACTAAGAGATAAGAGCCCCATTAAAGAGCTGATATCTAGAGACAGAGATCACCCACTGAGGAGTGCTATGAGGGGAGGAATATAGCATGGCATGGCAGTATGACCCTTAGACCAGATGGTCAGGGAAGAGCCCTTTAGGATATAAGGCTTGAGCAGAAACGTAAAGGATGAGAAGGAGTAAACCATATGAAAATACAGAATAATTACAGTCAGGGGACAGCAAACACAAAGCCCATGAGATTAAACAAGTTTGGTAAATCAGAGCACCAACATGGCTAATCCTTAATGATGTAAGGACAGAGTGTTGGGACGTTGGGAAGGAAAGGTGGACAGAATGTACACCTTTACATTATGGTAAGGAACTCAGATGCTATTCTAACTTGGCATTTGCCTCACTAAACCTGCCCATTGGTCTTAAAGCCACAGTCACTCTAATCTGACAAGTAATACCTAAATCCAGGGAGAGGATGAGGAATGAGAAGTGAATGGAAGACAGAAACCTAATGTGTTAGTTAGCAATGGTGCCTAACAAGCTATCACAGAACTTAACAGCTTAAAACAACAAATATTTATTTTATGGGTACCTGTGGGTCAGGAATCTGGTCTTGCATTAGCTGAATACTCTCTCCAGGCTGCAGACAAAATGCCAGCTGGCACTGCTGTCTCATCTGAAGGCTGAACTAGGGAAGGCTGTGCTTCAAAGCTCACTTGTGTGGTGTTGGCAGGACCCCGTTCCTCACAAATATTGGACTGAGGATTTCAGGTCCTTGCTGGCTGAAGGCCAGAGGCTCCCTCAATTGCTTGCCACATGGGTCTCTCCATCTCTGAAAAAGCAAGGAAGATAGAAGACATGATCTCTTATAACCTAATCTTAGAACTAGCACTCTTTAATTTTTGTCATATTCTGTTGGTTAGAACTAGATCCTGTCCATGTGCAAAAGGAGGGGATTACACAGGGCTTGAAGACCAAAAGATGGGGACCACGTGGGACCAACTTTAAGGCTGGAGAACACTCTGTTTGAGGGGGTAGATGGCAGACAACCAGCCTGTGAAGGAACAAGACCAGAGGCAAAAGGAAAAAGTGTGAAAGAGTACAGGGGAGGAGATTCACATTTCAGGTGGCAGATAATTTCAGATTCTATCTACAGGTCAAATTGAATGGCATGGAAAAGAAATTATGAAATTTGTCCATTGCAGGAGAACATGAATAACTTTTGCCTGAACCATTTTAGGGGACTGATGGGGACTAAAGCCATACAGACCAGTCCTTTTTCCTTACCAACTAGCAGGGTCACCACCTTTGCAATAGGTGACTGGGAAAAGCCAGGAAGAACCCCCTCTCCCAGCCTGGGGCTTCCCACTGTCTCCTGACCCTCCCCCAGGAAAGCGACCTCATTTCTCAAAGACAAAACTGATTCTAGGTCACATCCCCCTGGAATGAGAGACCAACTGATGTGATTATCTCCAAGAGAAAGGGGGGCACCTACTAAAAGTAGGACCTGGTGCCCCAGAAGGGAAGACATCAGGGAACCGGAAAAGGGGTCTCTGATAATTACTTGCCAAGCTTTCGGAGTGAAGGGCATCACCATGCAATACCAAAGGAAAAAAGTAAAGAAAAACTAGAAGTTTTAGAAGGTTTTTCCCCCTCATATACCCTGCATTTTCACCCTATTTAATCCAAGAGAATTCTGCCCCCCATTTTGTAATACTCATTATATAGAATAGGTGATCCTAGCAAAGACGGCCACAAAAAGGAATTTCTGTAAAGCAACCTTTATTAGGAAAATCAGAGAGCTGATTTCACAAATGTGATGCCCCACTGGCCTCAGTTAGAAACATTTGAGCTTCAGGATACAGAGAGGAGGGACATGTGCATAATTTTATTTATTTATATATATATATATATATATATATATATATATATATATGTACGTGTGTGTGTATGTATATACATGTGGATAGATACAAATATGTATAGTAGTGGGGAAAAGTAGGTTTAGAGTTGTGAGTATATGAAACAGTTTATTCTTGTATTATTGACCCCATGAACCACTGTAAACCTAATTTTGCCTATGCCTGTACATGTGGGGAGGGGAATTTAGAGAAACGGCTAGAGCAAAATCAAAATATGTTTAGAATAGATATCACTGGGTAACAAAAATTACAGCTGGTTCTTATTGTCTTCATTATATTTTTCTGCATTTTATACAATGTGAATCATTACTTTCACAACATAAAAATGGGCTTGTTAGCTTAAGAGAGGTATTTGAGTTGGAGGAATAGTGAAAATTTTTCCCAGCCTTGGCTTATGTATATAAATGTTTCTGTACATTTTTCTGAGCATCATTTCTGTCCAGCCACATGTAGTTGAATCTCTTGGCAACTGAGAGTTAATCCCAACCCTACTATGGTTCCCTCCAGGCACCTGCTGTTTTAGTCTGTTTGAACCACTGTAACAGAATAGAAGACTGGTGGCTTATAAACAATGGAAGTGTATTGCTCACAAGGCCAAGGTGCCAGCCAACTTAGTGTCTGGTGAAGGCCCACTTCCTGGTTCACAGATGCCGTCTTCTCACTGTCTTCACGTGGCAGACGGGATAAGGGAGTTCTCTGGGGTCCTTTTTATGAGAGTCCTAGTCCCATTCATGAGGGCTCCACTCTCATAGCCTAATCACCTCCCAAAATCCCCACCTCCTATATCCTCACATTGGGCATTAGAATAACATGAATTTGGGGGGGGGGGGGCAGGAACACAAACATTCAGTCTACAGAACCCGCCAACCCAAGCTGTGACCAACAGGCTTTGAAAGCAGAGCAGAAGATGGTTTACCTATTCCTCAAACACAGGCACACGTCTCAAGCTACGGAAAATTTTCCAAAATCGGCCATAAAAACCAGGGATGGAGGTGAGTTTTAGAAGTAGATAAAAACTGGGGTTGGGAGATGAAAATGAGAAGTTGGTGGACTGAGCAATGGGCAGTAGTAAGTAAGCATTGATTTCATGCTCAGACCGTAAGAATGGTAGATACTGGGAGTGTGTTGGTATGAATAAGTTGAACCAATTAAAGGCCAGAATAGGACAGACCACACCTCCACCTATAACCATAATGAATTTCACCATAGACCTATGTTGAAACCAAAATCATCCTTATATAGGTCTGACACAAGAGCAGGAGGTAGTTGGGCACAACAACACTACCCGGTAAAGGTTCTCCATACACCCAGAAGCAAACCAAGATGGTGAAATCCCCCAGCTGGGAAGATGAAAGCCCTAAATGGGAATTAAAGTGAATGCGGATGGTTGAATGCAGAATGTTGGCCCAAGTAAGCTGTCTCCCTAGTTCTTTGTGAACCTCTCTCTGCATCTATTGGTATTAGAAAAGCTCATTCATCTACTCATTCAGATAATAAAAAAGAAAAGTAAGCACTTGCACAGTGCTTACTCTCTGTCAGCCACTATTTAAGCACTTTACTCTTATTAACTCACTTAATCCATGCCACAATCCTATTATGTACTTCACTAGTAAGAAAACAAAGGACACAGAGAAGTCAAGTGACTTTCCCAAGGTCACACAGATGGCAAGTGTCAGAATCATAATTTGAACCCAAGTTGCTTGGCTCTAGAACCTTAACCATGGTTCAAGGGGCCTACTAAATGTCTAAGTAAAGATGTCACTGCTAGAAGGAAACAAGGTGGAGTATGACAGGGGAGGGATAGAGAGCAGCTCTCCCTTTTGTCTTCCCCAGACTCTGACCTACTTCCTATGTTGGAGGAATTCCCCATACGAGTCTCAGTGGAAAACAAAGTCTTTCTTCACCCATGGAAACAGGAAATTCAGACGTGACACATTTTTCCCAGCTTTCCTTGCAGCTAGAGCATAACCATGTGGCATGAGTTCAGGCAATTAGATGCAGCCACCCTGGAGCCTGGGAACTAAAGAGACAAAGAAGCAGGTACCATGGAGAACCCACTCAGTTGCTGCTACAGGGACATCACAGGGACAGCAGATGCAGCTGAGAGTTTTGCAGTACTAACCATGGTGTCCTCAAGAGCTACCACATGTATTTGTTTTGTTTCATTTTGTTTTGGCTGTGATGGTGAGGTCATCTTTTCTGTGTCTTGCACTAAAAATCCTGAGTAAAGGGAGAGAGTGAAGCTTAGCTATATAGTGCTAAGGAAAAATCCCTTGAAGATGGTGATATATGATGTCTGTCCTGAAGATATCCAGCCATGCAATGTGACAAATAGACATTTATTGAAGAAACTTCAAAATACAAGAAGCATTGCACATAGGACAGCGACATCTCAGTTCCTTTTAAAGTAGGCACCTTGGGACCTCACGCAGTTCTCCCAAGCACCATCAGCTGCCCTGTCATATTTTCCTAAATCTAATCTATGATCTGAAATCTCTTCCCTTTCAAAGGTGATGTTAGTTTTGGGAAAAGTCAGAAGCCACAGGGCACCAAACCTGGGCTGTAGGGGAGCCAAGTCACCTGGGTGCACAAGACCTGAGGCACGAGCAGGCGTGTTGTGTGATGAAGCTGCTTATCACCAGTTGCCCAGAGCTGTGGCCTTCTGAGTCATCTGAATAGCTTCTGTGGAGGAATGTTCAAGCTTAGTTTGATGCAGATTTGTTGCTCTACTCACTCAGCCATTTTGAATGCAACAGCCACACAGTACGTGTGCCCACTCCGTGGTGTCAACCACCCCCACTGACTAGTACAGTGAAGGCGTCACTGTTTTCAAATGGGCATTCCAGTCCACTCTCCTTGGCTACCAGGTTAAATGGATGTTGCACAAACTCTTCCGGTTATAACAATGGTTGGACTTTTTCCAGACAGACCTTGTACAAGTGGTGCTCTGAGGACTGAAAAGCAGCCAGACGTGGAAAAACATGGGAAGAGTATTTTACACAGAGAGAGCAGCAAATCCAGAGCTTTGAAGTGCACAAAGGCCTGTGTTACTGGAGGGTAAGAAGCAACAGGGAGAGGTGGGTTAAGGGAGGCCATCTTTCTGAAGGAGCCAATGTTCCAAGCCGCCCCTGCTGACCCCTCCCCCACTTCTGGAACTCCCAGTCTGTGCTCTTGTCCCCGTGGTCATGGTGATGGGCACTCTGTTGCACTCTCACTCTTCAGGCCAGGAAGGAAGTGTGAGTGGTTGGGTGGGGGGTGAGGAGTCCCTGCCTCTCCCTGTGGATGACTCAGTCCAGGCCAGGGCTCCAAGCAAGGGACCATGCCCGTGTTGACACCGCCGGTTGAGAACAGCCAGAACACACGCATTGGGGCTCCGGCATGGCGCGACGCGACCTTGGCCCAGGCGCTGAAAGCACACCAGCTGACAGACCGCTGCGGACAGGAGGCAGTGACCATGTGGCAACCCAAAGACAGCGTGTGGGACCCACACGTGGCACACCACCTCCGCCGGGCCGCCTACATCCGGCCCTGGCGCTTCCGTTCAGAGATGGTTAAAGGCGGCGGCACGGTGGAGAAGCCGCCGCCGGACGAGGGAGTCACGCTGTGGAAGAGCAAAATGAAGCCGCCCGCCTGGCACGCACACCTGCCGCTGCCCCTGAATCGCGATGCGCGGGCTCTGCAGACCGCAGAGGTGGTGCAGGCGCACGCACGCGGGGCTCGCCTCACCGCCGCGCGTCTGGGCCGCGCGCAGCAGCAGATCAATGGGCAGCTGCGGCTGCTGCAGCGCCAGCGCGAGGCTACTGACCACAGGCTCAGCGAGGTGCGCAAGGGCCTGCTAATTAACCAGCAAAGCGTCAAGCTGCGGGGCTACCGGCCCAAGTCTGAGAAGGTGGGACCACCTCCCCACGCCCTGCCCCAAACCCGGTCTCTGAGACCGAGGCCTTCGCTCAGCCTGGAGAAAACCCGCCCCTAGGAAGAACGCCCCTCCCAAGCCCCAGTTCCAGGGAGTAAGGGCACAAGAAGACAGGACACCCCCAAGATGAGGTTCCCTGGACCCCAACGCCAGAAAAGGAGACCCCCCCCACTATGGGGATAAGAACCTCAGCCCCCTCACCTCAGAGGGAGTATGTTTCCCAGTCCCCCAGACAGGAAGAGAAAATGGCACCCCAATGTCAAACTAGATGAAATTCTTCCCAAAGAGTGAAACTCGAAACCCCGAACCCAGGCATGGAGTTACCACCCCACCCACAGGTCCACAGAGTGAGACCCCGTGGGGTCATGAACTCTCAATGCCCGAACCCAGTGACATGCACAGCTGAGAAAAGGGGGCAATGTTCTGGTCCCAGCACATAAAATTCTCCCCAAAATGTTAAAAAATAAAATAAACAAAAATTTTAAAAAACAGCCTCAGTGAGTGACAAACCCTTCCCAGTCCTCATCAGGGGAGAAAAGGTCCTGCCTACAGATTGAGACCCTCAGACTCCCAGCCCTTACACCCAAGAGTTCAATTAAGCCCAGCCAGGGAGAAAGAGAGAGACCACCTACCTAGTCCCCATCCTGTGCAATCTTCCTCTAAAGTGAAACCCTAGACTTGTACCCCAAGGTGGGGGGGGTCTCCCACCTTCCCTAAGGAGGGATGAGACCCCACTCACAGGATGGGATTTCTAGTTCTGGCCCCTAAATTCAGTAAAACCCTAAAAAGGCAATCTCTCATCAGCCCTACAATGAAATTCCTCACATCTAGCTTGGGAGAGGGGATAAGACCATTACCAAGGAAGGGGGACCCCAGACCTAGAGACACCCCCCAAGGTAAAGTCACCTTCACCCTTGCTCACTGAACTCCTACCTATAAATGGAGACACCCCAGCCCCACTCTCTAGCCCCTAAGTGGATAAAGAATTCTCAGAGAGACCCCCACAGGATGGGACTGCCCCCAACTCCATTCTCCAAACCCAGAGTTTATGAGGTTGGCAAACCCTCTACCAACCTGGCCCTCTCCTAAGAGTGTGAGATTCTTTCTTCACTTTCCAGATCCCTGATAAAGCTGACAGTATGCTTACCTGGGAGAAAGAGGAGTTAATGAACATGAAGAGGAAAATGGAGAAAGACATGGAAAACTCAGAGGCCTTGCTCAAGGTCGAGAATACCTGGGACCCAGTGAAGAGGGCTGGAGGAGGACCCCTGGCTGCCCAGCGGGCAAACCGCTCTGACCTTGGGGACTAGCAAGGACAAACGTCTCCACCCACCCACACTGACTTGAAATTACTGTTTCCACTTTGCCCTGAGGGATGGAGCTGGGCCTGAGAATAACAGTGAACACCCTCTCTGTGCCAAGCCCTGTGTGAGTCATTGAGTTAGCTCCTTAAAGCAGTCCTGTGAAATAGAAACTGTGGTCCCCTTATTGAAAATGGGGAAATCAAGGCTCAGAGAGTGATGGCTTCAACCAGGGCACAGGACTGGCCAGTGGCAGGATTATGGTTTCAGGTCAGGTGCCTTTTACTCCCAGCTTTAGTGAGGTATAATTAACCGTTTTTAATTGGATGTATATTTAAAACGCACAACCTGGTGGTTTGATATATGTATACATTGTGAAATCATCACCAAAATCAAGGTAATTAACATATCCATCACCTCACGTACTTTTGTGTGTGGTGAGAACCCTTAAGATCCACCCTTCCAGCAAATTTCAATGATAAAATACATTGTCCCATTGTTGTGCATTAGATCCCAGGACTCACTCATCTGGCATAACTGAAACTTTGTATCTCTTGACCAACTCCCCATTTCTTCCTCCCGTCAGCCCCTGGCAAACGTCATTCTACTATTGGCCTCTGTACATTTGTGTTAGATTCCATATATAAGAGAGATCATATAGTATTGGTTTTTCTACATCTGGTTTACTTCACTTAACATAATATCCTCCAGGTTCATCCATGTTGCCACAAAAGGCAGGATTTCCTTTCTTTTTAAGGCTAAATGATTTATTTTGTAATGATAGGAATTGGATCTGGACAGGGGGTGAGGGTCCAGATGCAATAGATCTGGGGAGAGGGACTGTGAGACCCACTGAGACCTCCTGCTACTGATTAGAGAAGAGGAAGGCAGACCTGAGGCTAAGGATGGGATGAATGCAAGTCAGGGAGGAAAGGGATGGCGCCAGAAGACAGAGATGTGGGTATAGCCAGTGCTACCTCTCCCCTTTACAGATGTCCCCATCGATAGGGCATGGATTTTCTCAGGGTGCCAAGGCAAAGCCAGACACAGAACCTAAGCAATTGACACCCAGCCCACACTGCTCCTCCCCACCCCACTTCCAGTAGTCAGTGGAGGCTTCTGGACAGAGGCTGAGAAGGTGGGATGTCTGAGCCTTGACTTGGAAATCCTTCCTTTCCCACCCCAACTAGGACTGGAGAGTGTCAAAAACGATTTGCAGCCCGCAGCAAAAAGATCAATTCCAGCCACCTCCCCCAGCCTCCCAGCACACTGTCTGCCTTCATCTCTGCCTCTCTCTCTCCCCTTCCTTGCCCCCAGAGCCTGGCCTCTTGCCGAGACACTCTGGCCTTCTATTGTAAGGAGAGGCTCCAAGCTGTGGACTTGATGAACAAGCCATTGGACAAAGTTCTGGAGCAGGCCGGCCGCCACTCCTGGGTGAACCTCTCCCGCGTCCAAACCCCCAGCACTCAGGGTCAGAAAACGCCTCCGCCAGACCCAGTGGGCACGTATACCCCAGGTAGGCCCCCACAGAAAGGAATCCACTATAGTGGGTGCTCACCAGCTCCTCTCCACTTCTCAGCTGCCCCTTTTCTGGAGAACTTTGCCCCGAGACCAAATGAGAGGGCTGAGAGCCAGCCCGCGTCTGGATTAGCTCTCACCCTGCCTGCTCCTGCTTCCCATGCGCTCTCAGTCACTCCTGGAAGCCCCTGACTTTCTTCCAGTCCCTCAGTAAAGCCCCTCACCCATGGCCCACCGTCGCGTGACAATAGAGGGACGCAGAGAGCCAGGGTAGGAGAAAGGAGGGTTTGGCGCCCCATGCGCGTCCCACCCTCCCGCAGAGTGCGCCTCGGCGCTGTGTGAAGCCAAGCAACTGCTGATGGAGTCCAAAGACACCCTGCAAGAAATGGCAAAGGAGGAGAGGGAGATTCGGGAGAAACAGCGGCTGATAAGCGATCGCGTGTGCGCCTCGCTGACCCAAAAGATGCGTGAGACCTCAGAGCTGAAGGTGTGCGTGGTCGCGGTTCACAGGCGGTGGCTGGGGGCTAGGGCGGGGGAGCATCAAGGCCAGAGAAGGGGGACGCAGGAAGAGAGGGGACCGGAAGCCAGCTGATCCCCCTGCGTTCCCACCCACCCAGGAAAGAATGAACATGACCTTGGGACTAATGAGGGGAACCATCCACCGGTGCCAGAAATTCAACCAGGAGATGTATATCACCCACGACCTTGTCAAAGTACGGTTTGAGACAAGGGTCTTCGGGGAGGAGGCCGGGGACACCTGCATAGGCTGGACCTCACTGTTCGGCAAACCGCACTCCGCCAGGGTCCGCTGTCAAAAAGTCACCTGGAGACTCGAGAGAAGCTAGACAGACCCACGGTTCGTGTGTACCAGAGACACGTGGGCACCCAACTCCCCGAGGCCACGCGCCTCGCCCAGGTACGCCCCTCTCGGTTCCCCGTTCTCCTCTCTCTGCCCTGTCTGAGGGGAGGCCCCGCCCTGGTAAGACTTCTTCCTCAAGCACACCTGGCCCAGGTATGATCCTCTCACCCAAGCTTGTCGTTCCTTCAACTACCGCCCAACTGAGTCCCCGCAAATAAGTCCCGGGTCTCAAATAAGTGCCCTCAACCTCTGCCCGCCTCACACCGCCCCAGTTGCTCATGACACGACTCCTCTCTCAGTCTCGGCCTGAGTGGCTCCTTGCACATTTTGCCCAGATGCTCATCCGCATCCCACGCCCAACCCCTCTCTTAACCCTGTCCGGTCGCTGGTTCTTTTGCAGGCACATCTGGCCCAGGTGTGTCTCCCTCAGTCCCAAGCAAGGCCCGCTCCTCCCCAGCTATGCTCCTGTCCAGGCGGGGCCCTTCAGTATGCACACCTGGTCCAGGTGTGCTCCCCCCCCATCCGAGGCCCACCACTTCTTCGCCGCGCTCTTTCACACGCGTACCTGGCCCAGATGTGTCTGCCCACTTCTCCCCCTTCTGGCTACGCTTCGCGGGTCTCCCAGCATGGCCCCGCCTCCTCTCCAGGGCACTGACAAGCTGCAGCGCCACATCTCACACTTAGAAAAGAACCTGGAGGATATGCTCACCACGCACAAGAGCCTCGCCAGCAACCTCCACTGCAAGAAGATCGGGCATGACGTGGACTACAACGTGGTGCGCCTGCGCCTCCGCCAGCGGCACCCGCAGGTGTGCTACCAGCAGGCACAGAACCTGGTCAGAGACTGGGACCCACGCACGCCGCCGCCACGCGTGTAGTCCGGCAACACTGCGGAATAACAGGTGCACCCCCTGCCCCAAAGGCAGGTCCCGCTTGCATGGGCTGGGCCCTTGGAAACACACAGCCTGGTGGCCTTCCCTGTCCCCTAACTTACCCTCCTTCCAAGTGTCCTCTAGCAGAATTATGATTAAAAATAATCATTACATTTATTAGAAACCTGTCATATATCAATCACTTACCCTACAGCGTGTAATGGGTGGTGTATCCTGGAAATTAACAGGATGGATTTGGAACTGACCATGCATGTGCCAAAAATGGCCCTCACGAATATTATCTTTTTGGCAAAGGCAACTAGTCACATGGACACATTTTACACAGAAGGAAATGAAGTTCAGGAAGGTGAACTCATTTGCTCAGGGTCACAGAGCCAGAGAGGGACAAGGTGGAAGTAAACTTGTGTCTGCACTCTCCTTTGCTCCACACTGAGAGTGTCCACCGTGGGTTCATCATGATCTTCACTGGTCTCCATAACAACCAAGCAAAGATGGGGTCAGTCATGGCCATTTGACAGGAAATACACAGAAAATAAGTAGCTGCCTGCAGGGGATTACAGAGCTGAGAAAGAGTGGGGCTGAGGGGTTCAAATTAATCATCTCTGACTCAGAACCATCAGGCATTATAGCCAGCTTCCTTATCTCAAGAGGAACTTCACAGACTGGGGGTCACCAGAGACTCCTGGGTGTCCAGAAAGTTCTTCCTCCCTGTACCAATCAGGGTACCAACAGGAAGCAGATAGCACATGCAATTGGAAGGAAGTTTAACAAAGAGATGATAATCCTCATTACTTGAAGATTCTGTATTTGTGAATTTGCCTAACTCACTGAAATTTATTCATAACCTCCCCCAAATCAATACTCTGGTTGCTTTCATGGTCATCTGCAGATGTGCACAGAACAGCAGATTTTAGTGGCCCAACATGGTCAAATAAGCCACGGTCAAACAAGCCTTCTTGTTTTAGCTCTCCTATTTAAACAAGCATCCAAAAGGAATGTTACTCAGCCTTTTAAAAATAGTGACATTTTGCCCTGACCAGTATAGCCTAGTTGGTTACAGCATCGTCCCATAACCAAAAGTCTGCAGGTTCAATTCCCAGTTGGGGCTCATACCTAGGATGCCAATCAAAGTTTCTCTCTCACATCAATGTTTCTCTCTGTTCCTTCCTCTTTCCCTTCCTCTCTCTCTAAAAAGCAATGAAAAAATATCCTCGGGTGAAGATGATAAAAATGTTTGAAGACTCCTTGCCATCTGTGACAACATGGATGGGCCTAGAGGGTATTATGCTAAGTAAAATAAGTTGGACAGAGAAAGACAAGTACCATACGAATTTACTTATATGTGGGATCTAAAAAACAAAACTAATGAATAAATAAAAAGGAAACAAACTCACCCAGATAACCAACAAATTGATGGTTTTCAGAGGGGAGAGGGGTGGTGGATTGGCAGACAAGTGGAAGGAGATTAAGAAATACTACTTTCCAGTTATAAAGTCAGTCATGGGGATATAATGTACAGCATGAAGAATAGAGTTGATAATATCGCTATAACTTTCCACAGTGACAGATGGTTAATAGGCTTTTTTGTGGTGATCACTTCATAAGGTATATAAATGTTGAATCACTATGTTGCACATCTGAAACAAATAAAATATTATATACCAACTATGTTTTTTTTTGAAACCAAGCATCCTCTGGAGGTGTAATTAATGCCATGGGGTGTTGGTTTGTTTGTTGTTGTTGTTGCATTTTGTTCTTTTCATTGATGATTTTGCTGTTTAAAATTACCCCTAAGTGGATTTCTGAAGTGCTAGCTAGTGTTCCGTAGGCCAGAAGGCTGTGATGTGCCTTACAGAGAAAATGCATGTGTGAGATAAGCTTCATTTGGGAATGAGTTATAGTGCTATTGTCCTCGAGTTCAAGATTAGTGACTTGCTTTAATATGTAACATATTTTTATTGAACAATATGTATTAACGAAAGCATCTTTAGACAGAAACACACATAAAACAAGGTTATGTATTGAGAGGTCGACAAAAACTGCCCCTAGAGCACAGTTCTACCTTCTCAGTCCATTTAGGCTGCTCTAACAAAATACCATGGCAAACAAACAGCTTATAAACAGCCAACATTTACTGCTCAGAGTTCTAGAGGCTGGGAATTCCAAGATCAAGATGTCAGCATGGTCACATTCTGGCAAGGGCCTACTTCTTGACTCATAGCCAGTGCCTTCTCCCTGTGTCCTCACATAGTAGAAGGGGCCAGGGGCTCTGCGGGGCCTCATTTATAAGGACCTCAATCCCATCCATGGCAGCTCCACCCTCATAATCTAATCACCTCCCAAAGGCCCCACATCCTAATACCATCATCTTTGGGGATTAGGATTTCAACATATGAATTTGGGAAGGGGACACAAACGTTCAGACCATATGTATGTGACCTAGCCATCTTCTGCTCCCCCATCAACTCAGGCAATTTCCCCTCCCCATGTTGACACTTTGAGCTTTGAGCGTCAGCCATTTTCATTTCCATATGAGTTTCCTATTGCTACTGCAATGCCACAAAGGTAGTGGCTTAACACAATGCAGTTTTAGCTCTTACAGTTCTGGAAGTCAGAAGTCCTAACTGGATGTTACTGGGCCCAAATCAAGGTCTCTGTAGGACCACAGTTCCTCCACAGCAGAGACTCTGGGAAAGAACCCATTTCCTTGCCTGTCCTAGTTTCTAGGCTCTGCCTGCATTGCTTGGCTCATGGCCTCTCCCTCCCTCTGCAAAGCCAGTGGCAGCATCTTTAAATCTCTGACTCCAACTCTTTGCTTATATCACATCTCTTGTCTTCTAACTTCTGACTCTTTGCCTATCACAAGGAGCCCTGTGATCACATTGGGCCCACCCCGGTAATCCAGGATAATGTCCCCATCTCAACATCATTAATTACCTCTACAATGTTCCTTTCTGCCATGTAAGGTGATATATTCACAAGTTCCAGGAATTTGGACACAGACATCTTTGGGGGTGAGAGGGGAGCATTTTCAGCCTGCCCCAGTTTTATCCACATTTCAAACTTTCTTTATTTTTTCTTTTTTATTAAATTTATAAGGGTGGCATTGGTTACTAGAATTATATAGGTTTTAAGTGTACAATTCTATAATAACATCAACTGTATATCATATTGTGTGTTTGTCACCCCAAGTCTCCTTCCAGCACCATTTATTCTCCCTACACCTTCTTCTATATCCCCCACCACCCTTTCCCTCTGGGGAACACCATCCTGTTGTCTGTGTGTATAAATTGGTGTTTTGGTTTGGGTGGGGTTTTTTTTGGCTTAATCCCTTCTTTTTTTTTTACCCAGCCTAAAATCCCCGTCCCCTTTGCCAGCTGTCAATCTGTTCTCTGAGTCCATTTCTATTTCTAATTATATTTTATTGACTATGCCTTTACAGTTGTCCTGATTTTCCCCCATAGCCCCCTTCCACCCAGCACCTTCACTCCCTCAGGCAATTCCCCCACCATTGTTCATGTCCATGGGTCATGAGTATAAGTTCTTTGGCTACACCATTTCCTGTATCATACTTTACATGCCCGTGGCTATTCTGTAACTACCTATTTGTACTTCTTAATCCCCTCACCTCTTCACTCATTCCCCCTTATCCCCCTCCCATCTGGCAACCATCAAAATGTTCTTTTTATCCATGATTCTGTCTCTGTTCTTATTTGTGCAATTTGTTTTTTAGATTCAGTTGTTGATAGATATGTACTTATTGCCATTTTATTTTTTGGTTTTTTAAAGATTTTATTTATTTATTTTTAGAGAAGGGAAGAGAGGGAAAAAGAGAGGGAGAAAAATATCAATGTGTGGTTGCCTCTCATAGGCCCCCTACTGGGGACCTGGCCCACAACTCAGGCATGTGCCCTGACTGGAAATCGAACCAACGACCCTTAGGTTCATAGGCCGGTGCTCAATCCACTGAGCCACACCAGCCAGGACTCACTTTATTGTTCATAGTTTTGATCTTTTTCTTAAATAAATACGTCTCTTTAACATTTCAAATAATAACGGTTTGATGATAATGAACTCCTTCGGTTTTTTCTTGTCTGGGAAGCTCTTTATCTGTCCTCCAATTCTAAATGATTGCTTTGCTGAGTAGAGCAATCTTGTCTGTAGGTCCCTGCTTTTTGTGACTTTGAATATTTCTTGCCGGTCCCTTTTAGTCTGCAAAGTTTCTTTTGAGAAATTAGCTGGTAGTCTGATGGGAACTCCCCTATAGCTAACTAACTGCTTTTCTCTGACTACTTTTATGATCCTCTCTTTAGCCCTGGCTAGTGTGACTCAGCAGATTGAGTGCCAGCCTGTGAACCAAAGGGTCACCAGTTCGATTTCCAGTCAGGGCCCATGCCTCAGTTGTGGGCCAGGTCCCCAGGAGAGGGCCTATGAGAAGCAACCACCCACTGATATTTCTCTCCTTCTCTTTCTCCCTCCCGTCTATTCTCTCTAAATATAAATAAATGAAATCTTTTTTTTTAGCTTTTAAAAAAATATATTTTATTGATTATGCCATTACAGTTGTTCTATTTCCCCACCTTCATTCCCCTCCCCCCTGCACACCCCTCCCCCACCATTCCTCCCTTTGGTTTATGACCACGTGTCTCAAGTTCTTTCGATTCTATATTTCCCATACTATTCTTGCCCTCCCCCCTATCTATTTTCTATCTACCTTCTATGCTACTTAGTCTTTGTACCTTCTCCCCCCTTCTCCTCCTCCCACTCCCCTGTTGCTAACCCTTTGTGTGATCTTCATTTCTATGGTTCTGCTCCTGATCTAGCTGTCCTCTTAGTTTGCTTTTGTTTTAGGCGTAGTTGTTAATAACTGTGAGTTTGCTCTCCTTTCACTGTTCATCTTTTTTATCTTCTTCTTTTTCTTAGATAAGTCCCTTTAACATTTCATATGATGAACTCCTTGAATTTGATCTTATCTGAGAAGCACTTTATCTGCCCTTCCATTCTAAATGAAAGTTTTGCTGGGTAGAGTAATCTTGGTTGTAGGTCTTTGGATTTCATGACTTGGAATACCTCTTTCCAGCCCCTTCTTGTCTGGAAGGTCTCTTTTGAGAAATCTGCTGACAGTCTGATGGGAACTCCTTTGTAGGTGACTGTCCCCTTAGCTCTTGCTGCTTCTAGGATTCTCTCCTTCATTTTAATTTTGGCTAATGTAATTATGATGTGCCTTAGTGTGTTCCTTCTTGGGTCCAACTTCTTTGGGACTCTCTGAGCTTCCTGGATTTCCTGGAAGTCTATTGCCTTTGCCAGACTGGAGAAGTTCTCCTTTATTATTTGTTCAAATAAGTTTTCAATTTCTTGCTCTTCCTCTTCTCCTTCTGGCATTCTTATGATTGGGATGTTGGAACATTTAAAACTGTCCCAGAGGTTTCTAAGTCTCTCCTCATTTTTTTTTAATTCTTGTTTCTTCTTTCTGTTTCAGTTGGATGTTTATTTCTTCCTTTTGTTCCAAATCATTGATTTTAGTTTGGTTTTCTTCCCTTCACTTTTGGTTCTCTGTATATTTTGCTTTATTTTATTTTGTGTAACCTTCATTTTTTTCATCATTTTTCTACCAAACTCAATCAGTTTTGTGAGCATCCTGATTACCAGTGTTTTGAACTATGCATCTGATAGGTTGGCTATCTCTTCATCACGTAGTTGTATTTTTCCTGGAGCTTTGATCTATGTTTTCATTTGGGCCATATTTCTTTGTCTCAGTGCATCTATTATGTTGTAAGAGGGAGAGGTCTTAGATATTCACCCAGGCAAGGCAACTCTATATGCTTTGTTGTGGTGCTGTCTGTGGGAGAGAGGTCCAAGAGGGAACAATGTGGCTCACTTGCTCAGCCCTAGCCCCACTTTCCAATGAACCCTCTCATGTGAGACTGGAAGTTTCCTTAGCTGTGGCAACCCCTGCAGTAGTTCACAGCTAGCTCTGAGTCTTTGGTTTCTCCGTTCAGCCAGCCCTGCCTTGCCTATGCAGTTCACCATCATGCCACATGTCCCCCCCACTTTGCTGCCCATCTCCATCCCTCCTACTGGTCTGGGTGATTGTTTCTTTAACTCCTTGGCTGTCAGTGTTCCATGCAGTTTGATTTCTGGCACTTCTGCTTGTTTATTGATTTTAGATTGGTTGTTATCCTTCTTTTGGTTGTGCAAGGAAATGAAGTGTTTCTACCTACACCTCTATCTTGGCCAGAACTCTCAAAAATTTCTTGTAACAATATATTTTTGATCTATCTCCTTGTGCAAGAAAAACAAAAGAAAAATAAACAAGCGGGGCTACAACAAATTAAAAAGGTTTTGCACAGCAAAGAAAATCATGAACAAAATGAAAAGACAACCCACTGAATGAGAGAACATATCTTCCAATCAGATGTATATCTGATAAGGGGTTAATGCCCAAAATTTATAAAGAACTTATACAATCCAACAACAAAACAACAAACAATCCAGTTAAAAATTGGCAAAAGGCTGGAATAGACACTTCTCCAAAGAGGACAAACATGCAGATGGCCAATAGACATTTGAAAAGATGCTCAACATCACTAATCATCAGAGAAATGCAAATGAAAATCACAGTGAGATATCACCTCACACATCAATAAATCAACAAACAACAAGTGTTGGTGAGGATGTGGAGAAAAGAGAATATTTGTGCACTGTTGGTGGAAATGCAGACTGGTGTAACCACTATGGAAAATACTGTGGAGTTTCCTCAAAAAGTTACAAATGGAACTGCCTTATGACCCAAAACTTCCACCTCTAGGAATATATCCAAAGAAACTAGAAACACTAATTCAAAAGAATTAGCAACATGTGTTCATTATTGCTATGTAACAAATTATCCAAAAACTCAGTGGCCAAAAACAATATTTATTGTCCCTCAGTCTTCTGTCAGCCGAAGTCATCATGGCGGCTGGGGCTGTGGTCTCATTGGAAGGCTCCCCTGGGGGAGGCTGAGGCAGAATTCTATTCCTCAGGGGCTGTTGGCCAGAGGCTACCCTCCATTTCCTGCCCCACCGGCCTCTCCTACCTGGCAGCTCATGTCTTCAACATGTGAAAACCAAAGCAAGTGAGACAAGCCAGAAAGGAAGAACATAGCAGAAGTCACAGGCATTTGTTACCTAACTCAGAAGTGATATCCTGTCGCTGTTGTCATGTTTGATTCGCTAAAAGTGAGTCACTTCATTCACCAGATAGCTAAGCAGGGATACTCGGTGAAATATAGCCTGAAACAATGAAACAGACATCAGTGCATCAATGGAGTGAGAAAAAACAATGAGTAACAAAATGCTTCATGAGAAGAAATAGAAGATGGGAGAGGCTCAGTTAGAACAAAGGAGCTGCACTGATTGAAAGAGTGGTCCTAGAGACTTCCACCAAAATGGAGGTGTCAGTGGAAACACCTTGTGTCCACACACAACCAAATCTAAAAACACAAAGTTTTAACTACAATAAATGCAACCAAACCACACAGAAAATCGACGATACAGAGTCCAAAAACAACGAAATGCTCAGCTAAACCGATAAGAGGGGCGAAGCCAGCAGCGGAGAAGGTTGGCCAAAAAAATCCCCAGCAGGGGTGGTGCACAAGCAGCCGAAGGCATGGATCCCAGGAGCGGGCTAGCTATGAGCGGACACAAGGAAGAGGTGCGGCTGGCTGTCTGCGGTCGGTCGAGCATTTGCGTGCAGATAAACCAGTGAAGAGGCGAGCATTGAGACCAAATGGCACAGGGCAGCAGGCTCCCACATTTCCACTCAGATAAACAGGCAGGGGCAAGCGGTGGGATGAACTAGGCGAGCAGAGAGGACTGCCATTGCTCCCTCTCTGACCCCGCTCCCACATACAGCATCACAAACCAGCGACCTGGGTGGCCCCGCCCTGGTAAACAACTAAGGCTCTGATCCTCATACATAACAGGCACAAACAGATAAAAACATGGCTCAAGAACAACTCAGAGCCCCAGAGCCAATAAATCTAAGTGATGAAGAAATAGCAAAACTTTCAGATGCACAGTTCAAAACAATGGTGATTAGGATCCTCACAGAACTGGTTGATTTTAGTTACAAATTAGAGGAACATATGAAGGCTAAATTAATTGAAATGAATGGTAATGCACAGGAAACCAATAGTAATGGAAAGGAGACTGGGACTCAAATCAAGGGAGTACACCAGAAGGAAGAAAAAAATGACCAAACAGAAAAGGATGAAGAAACAAGAATTCAAAAAAATGAGGAGAGGTTTAGAAACCTCCAGGACATCTTTAAATGTTCCAACATGCAAATTATGGGGATACCAGAAGGGGAAGAGGAACAGCCACCAGTGGAAACCTTATTTGAACAAATAATAAAGGAGAACGTCCCCAGTCTGGCAAAGGAAATAGACTTCCAGGAAATCCAGGAAGCTCAGAGAGTCCCAAAGAAGTTGGACCCAAAAAGGAACACACCAAGGCACATCATCATTGCATTAGCCAAGATTAAAATGTAGAAGAGAATCCTAGAAGCAGCAAGAGCTAAGGGGACAGTCACCTACAAAGGACTTCCCATCAGACTGTCAGCTGATTTCTCAAAAGAGACCTTCCAGGCAAGAAGGGACTGGAAAGAGGTATTCCAAGTCATGAAATCCAAAGACCTACATCCAAGATTGCTCTATCCAGCAAAGCTTTCATTTAGAATGGAAGGACAGATAAAGTGCTTCTCAGATAAGATCAAATTCAAGGAGTTCATCATCACCAAGCCCTTATTATATGAAATGTTAAAGGGACTTACCTAAGAAAAAGAAGATAAAAAAGATGAACAGTGAAAGGACAGCAAACTCACAGTTATCAACAACCACACCTAAAACAAAAGCAAATTAAGAGGACAGCTAGATCAGGAGTGAACCATAGAAATGAAGATCATGTGAAGGATTAGCAACAGGGGAGTGGGAGAAGGAGAAGGGGGGAGAAGGTACAGAAAATAAGTAGCATAGACAGTAGATAGAAAATAGATAGGGGGAGGGTAAGAATAGTAGGGGAAATACAGAATCTAAAGAACTTGAGACACATGTTCATGAACTAAAGTGGGGGGATAGTGGGGGAGGGGTGTGCAGGGTGGAGGGGAACGGGGGGAATAGAACAAATGTAATGGCATAATCAATAATAAATAAATAAATAAATAAATATTCAAACAAAAAAAAAAAAAGAAAGAGTGGTCCTTATGTGGTGAGTACCAGATTATGTATGCAGCAGATGCACTCAGAATGAAAAAGTAATGAATTCTTGTCCACTTATTGGCCTTTCAGCCTCCAAGAACCTACTTAGCCAACAGTTCCATTATCGGAAGCAGAGGATAAACACATGCTTTACTCACACCATTTAAAATTTAGTAAATATTTTTATCAAACAACAAAAAAATAAGGGAGTCACCAGGTGCAGTCCACGTTCAAGGTGAGCAGGTCCCACAGCGGAGTGAATACCAGGAGATGGAACCTCTGAGAGTGATGTTAGAAGCTGCCCACCACGAGACCCAATATTTAATATACTTAGTGTTTAATGCTAAGCAAACTTACTGAGCAGTTTAAGAAAAGATCAGGTGCACTTTTTGTGTGTGGTTTTCTCAGGATGTAAGGGGTTTTTCTAATAGTCATGTGTGATTTGCATGTTTAGCTATTGTGGGAATTTGGATAAGCTAAGGATGGATTGAAAGTGTTCCTTTCCCACTTCATTCTTCTCTTCTAGAGAAATTTCCTGGTCCACTGTCCTCCATGACTTCTGGCTTTGCCTCTGGAGGGTCTTCCTTGTACATCTCTCTCCAAAAATACATCGTAGGTATTTTTGCATAAGAGATGAAACCTTGGGGAAGGAGGGTGCTGAGTTCAAAGTTTACTTCCTGCTAGGTTAGATTTAGAGCCAGAGATGTTTCAGGATTTGAGCAATCATAGGCTTTTTGACACAATCGCATTGCAAGCATTTCCGCTGCAATCCCTTTTCCAGCAGCAGTTTCCACCCAGGCTCCTTTCACACACTGCCTTCTGTCTGGGATCCTGTCACTCATTCGTTCCCACCCCTTTCCTCATCCACTTCTGAACATTAAAAAAAAAAAAAAAAAACATGTTTGTGATTCCTCCTTTTGAGAGTAACCACAATTGCCATTTCTGCTGGATCATGGCATGAACACATGGTAGTTATTTTGACAGTCCATGAAACAGTCCATTCTTCCCACCAGCCCTTACACCAAGACTCTGATTCATTCTGTCTCTGTGGTTTGCCCTGTTCTTATTTATCTCATGCTTCATTAATAGCACAATAGCCATCATTGATTGTTATTAAATCATTGTAAGCCAGGTCCTTCCCCAGGAGACTTGGCTCAGCTCATTGATAGTATCAGCTCACAGCCAGCTCCATTCTTCTCCTTTCCTTCACCTCCATCATGAAAAATGCATGCTGTTCCCCATGCAGCTTCCAAAACACTAGACACTGACCAGAACCAATCTTCCAGTGTAGACTGAGGAGGCTGGTGTCCTGGCTGTGGCAGGGGTTTGTCTAGGTCACCAGCCAGCTCATGAAGATCAATTAGGAGTCTGAAGCTGCTGTCCAGATCATTGATATTGGCCACCTCAACGAGGATGAGATGTTGGAGAGAATAGGACAAATCCAAGAGGTATTTAGGAAGTAAAATAGAATACTTTCTAAATAACAGACACTTTTCTAAGTACTTTTGAATATATTAACACTCAAGTGAGGTGACAATTACTAGCTCTACTTTACAGACAAGGACACTGAGCTACCAAGCAGTTTCATAATTCAAGTCACAACCCAAACATTCTGATTCTGAACCCTATGTCTTCTGACCATTATGCTATCATGCCTTCTGCTCAGTTATCTGCTTGCTGTAGAGTGAAGATTACCCACTTATTTGCATCTCTTCCAACTGTACCCCCTTATACACATACACACACATAATCAGATGCAAATACAAACACATCTACAGAAAATTGGTGGGATGGAACTAAGACATAGATGCCCAAGGGATGGAGCAGGCTGGAGAACGCCTTGGAGCACAGTGGGCCCAAATGGAAATCCCAGGCCATTAAACAGTCCACTTTTTCCTATCAGCCCTTGCAACCATGACTCTGATTCAATCTGTCTCTGTGGGTTGGCTTTTTTTTTTAGATTTTATTTATTTTTAGAGAGAGGGAAAGGGAGAGAGAAAGAGGGAGAGAGAAACATTGATGTGTGAGAGATAACATCAGTTAGCTGTCTCTCACATACCCGCAACTGGGGACCTGGCCCCCAACCCAGGCGTGTGCCTTGACCGGAAATCAAACCTGTGACTTTCTGGTTTGCAGGCCGGCACTCAATCCATTGAGCCACACTGGCCAAGCCAGATTAGCTTATTCTTATTCACAATAGCCAAAGGTGGAAGCAACACAAATATCCATCAATGGATGAATGCAAAAGCAAAATGTGCTCTGTCCATACAAAGGTATATTATTCCAAACACAGAAAAGAATGAAACCCCAATATATGTCACAGTATGAATGGACCGTGAAAACATTATGCTCAGCTAAAGGAGCCAGACACAAAGTGTGTCACAGGATTTTTAAAAGCCCCAGATGTCTGTGATGTGT
The DNA here is from genome assembly GCF_021234435.1 of Artibeus jamaicensis. NCBI lineage: Eukaryota > Metazoa > Chordata > Mammalia > Chiroptera > Phyllostomidae > Artibeus > Artibeus jamaicensis. Next base: position 8,944,799 of record NW_026521854.1, on the reverse strand, counting down.
AGCAAAGCTTTCAAACCACTGCCTTGTACTATACAATAAAAGAAGTGTGCCCAGCCCACACACAGAAGGTCAGGGAGAGAGCTCTCTTGCTGGGCCTGATTCAGGTCATCCTGAGCAGCTCAGGCTGGCTCCCTTACACTGCTGAGCTCACATGACCTTCTCAGGCTAGAGTGGGAGATTAGCTAAGACCTTTTTTTTAATTTCTTTTTCTTTGATCTGACCCTTGGACCATGAAGGAAGGAAGGTAAGAGAACTCAGGAGTCTAAGAGAGCTGCCTTCTGAGCCCAGCTGTGCTACCTTTAAGCCAACTTAACTTCTCTAAACCTGTCTTTTCTGTGCAATCTCACAATCGTCGGGACAAGAGTTCACATCATGCCTCTGCTCCCCATTGCACTGCAAGCTCAGCAACTTGCAAAATTTCGATACATTTTGAAAGGGAAGGAGCTCCTGGGGCCCTTGGGCGTCTTCCTCAACTGTAGCCAACAAAATCCTGTTGGACAAGATACCAACTCGTCTCATCTTGCTGGGCACCCATGGGTTGTTTACCTTCCAAAAGAGCCTGAGATAACAAGAAGTTGCCAAGTCTTTGAGCAACACCACCTCCTTTCATTACAATGAGATCTCACTGCTGCCACTCCATAGCAAAGGGGGCCCCAGAGGTCAGGGCCTGAGGGCTACATGAAGCCATGGGTTGATGACACAGATGAGAACAGAGATGTCGAACAAGGGAAGTGTTCCATTGCTGCAAAGATGAGTTCATGTGAGAGTCCAGGGGGCAAGCATGAGTTCCTTGGATAGGTGTGTGTGAAAGAAGAATGTGCCAACCATACCTATAAACTCACAAGAAAATGGTGCCCGGGAAGCATGTGCATGTTCAGTGAAGCCTCTCCCCTCACTTTTCTGCACAGTCAGAGGGACTAAGCAGCTTGGGGACAGCATGTCCTCAACCATATCTATGTGCCTGAAATGCTTGTTTTAGGCTTGGGATGCCATTGTTGACTATAATTGTGAGCAATGTCACCCATATCTGGCCATCAATCTTTTACTGATTGAAACCCAGTACGGTATGAGGCAATGGTTTGAAAGCTTTGCTGCACATCAGAGTCACCTGGGGCTTTTAAAAATGCTGTGACACCACATACTATGTGGCCCTTTATGTCTGGCTCCTTTATCTGAGCATAATGTTTTCAAGATATATTCATACTGTTACATATATCACAGCTTCATTCTTTTCTATGTCTTGAATAATAACCTATCATATGGCTGGAGCATTTTTTTATGAATTCATCCATTCATCCATTTAGGTGCTTCCATCTTTTGGTTATTATGAATAAGAATAGTTTCAATTGTATATTTATGTTATACATAGCTTGGGCCCCAACTGATTATATCCCTGGGGATAGGAGCCAGGCATTAATATTTTTAAAACTCCCTCAGTGATTTCAGTGTGCAGACAAGTCAGAACCCCTGGTGTAAGCAAAGAGGCAGAAGCCCTGTGAATTGAGCACCTACACTTCCCAGAACTTAGTTTGAGTGCCATCTCCCCTAAGACCCACCCCAACCATCCTGATCATTCTCCATCACCTCATCTTGTCTATTTCCATTTCCAATGCATGTCACCATCTAAATTATCTCATTTATTCATTTGTTCAGTTATTCTCTCTCCCTTCTCACAAAACCAATTATATTCGATTTTATAACACATTCAATTCACCTGAGTCCTTTTTAAAAAAAAAATGCCAATGTCAAGACCCAACCTTGATAACTTAAATCAGAATCTTCTGGGAGAGGATCCAGATATCTGCATTTTTAAAGGCTCCCAAGTAATTGCATTATGCAGCCATGAAAAAAAACCCTGCCCTAATACACAAGTTCATGAAGACTGTGTGCTCACAGCTCCAAAAGTAGGGTCTCACCCAGCACCTGTCCAATGATCAAATGATGCTAGGTCACTTTACAGTCATCATTTTGTTTTACCCTCAGAGCAGTTCTCAAAATAGGTTTTAACAGGTAAGGCAATTTTGGCTCAGAACAGTTAAGATCAGCCTGCAGCCAAGACAGAATGGGAACATAGTTCAGAAACAGTCCAGCCTCCTTTCTGTGCTGTGCCAGGTCAAGGGTATCCTCTAGGCTCCCAGAGCCCCAGTGCCCTTACCTCAGCACTGGTCACCTTAAACTCTGTCTAAGGGCTGTCTGGATCCCCCCTGAGAGCTCTATGAAGTCAGTTCACTACCAGAAAATAAAACAATCACATTTTGTCAAGTGGTAAAATTAGGCAACTATTAAATTAGTAATAATAAATATATTTCATCAATTTAATTAGTTGATTAATTAATTAATGGTTGTTCCAGTCCATGTTGACTTAGTCTTTTTCCCTTACCACTCTTGTTCATACTCCACTAAGATTTCTTGAGCACCTATTCTCGAGCTCCCTTCCCACACCCAAGTCTTGTGCTAGATGTTTCCATACTGCAGTTGTGTTGATGGAGGTAGTATTATTCCCAGTTTCTACCCATAGGGTTAGGGGGCACATGGATCAATTCTGACAACACTGGGCATTTGTTCCTGATTCACAGGTGTTTGTTGGACACGTTCCATGAGCCATGCCAGATGCCGAGTAAACTACATGTGTGGCTCGTGATCTCACCAGCCAACTGTTCTTTGGAGAAAGCAAACATCAAATCAGCATTATATTAGAATGTGGCTGCCCAGGAGAAGTGGAGCAAGCCCTGAAGCTGGGCTCTGACCTGGTCCAGGGAGAGTTCAGAGACAGCTTCTTGCAGAAGCTTCATTTTACCTGAAAGCCAATTCATCTTTTAACAATCAACTCAGAATTCCTCAGTGGCTCCCCATTGCCTATCAGATAGGGGACCAACTCATTACACTTTGCCTAGGACTTCTCTGAGTTTTTAGCACTGAAATCCCCACATCCCAGAAAACCCATAAGTCCTCGGCATACCAGGATGGCTGATCTCCCTACAACCGAAACAAACTCAAACTCCCTAGAGTGGCTTCAAGCCCCTTCATGATCCCACCCCTTCCTGAACTCACTTCTCACCACCACCATCCCTGTGAACCAAAAGGTCACCAGTTCAGTTCCTGGTCGGGGAACATACCTGGATATTATATGCCTTGACCAGGATGATTCCATCTCTCCCATATAGGGGTGCACAGAGGCAACCAATCAAAACTAAATAAATAAAAACTTTTAAAAAATGCCAGCTCCTCTTGGAAGCCAATCTGCCACCTTATAATCTCTAGGCATACATTCATCCACAGAGTCTTCTCACCCAGTTGTCTTTCTCTGGTGCACTAATTATCAGATAACTCTTATTTTTTTATTTTTAATATATTTTATTAATTATGCCATTACATTTGTTCTATTTCCCCCCTTCATTCCCCTCCACCCTGCACACCCCTCCCCCACCATCCCCCCTTTAGTTTATGACCCCATGTCTCAAGTTCTTTAGATTCTATATTTCCCATACTAATCTTGCCCTCCCCCTATCTATTTTCTACCTACCGTCTATGCTACTTATTTTCTGTACCTTCTCCCCCCTTCTCCTCCTCCCACTCCCCTGTTGCTAACCCTCCATGTGATCTTCATTTCTATGGTTCTGCTCCTGATCTAGCTGTCCTCTTAGTTTGCTTTTATTTTAGGTGTGGTTCTTAATAACTGAGTTTGCTCTCCTTTCACTGTTCATCTTTTTTATCTTCTTTTTCTTAGATAAGTCCCTTTAACATTTCGTATAATAAGGGCTTGGCGATGATGGACTCCTTGAATTTGATCTTATCTGAGAAGCACTTTGTCTGTCCTTCCATTCTAAATGAAAGCTTTGCTGGATAGAGCAATCTTGGATGTAGGTCTTTGGATTTCATGACTTGGAATACTTCTTTCCAGCCCCTTCTTGCCTGGAAGGTCTCTTTTGAGAAATCAGCTGACAGTCTGATGGGAACTCCTTTGTAGGTGACTGTCCCCTTATCTCTTGCTGCTTCTAGGATTCTCTCCTTCATTTTAATCTTGGCTAATGCAATGATGATGTGCCTTAGTGTGTTCCTTTTTGGGTCCAACTTCTTTGGGACTCTCTGAGCTTCCTGGATTTCCTGGAAGTCTATTTCCTTTGCCAGACTGGGGAAGTTCTCCTTTATTATTTGTTCAAATAAGGTTTCCACTGGTGGCTGTGCCTTTCTCCTTCTGGTATCCCCATAATTTGCATGTTGGAACATTTAAAGATGTCCTGGAGGTTCCTAAACCTCTCCTCATTTTTTTGAATTCTTGTTTCTTCATCCTTTTCTGTTTGGTCATTTTTTTCCTCCTTCTGGTCCACTCCTTTGATTTGAGTCCAAGTTTCCTTTCCGTTACTATTGGTTTCCTGTGTATTTTCATTCATTTCAATTAGTTTAGCCTTCATATGTTCCTCTAATTTGTGACTAAAATCAACCAGTTCTGTGAGCATCCTGATCACCAGTGTTTGGAACTGTGCATCTGAAAGTTTGGCTATTTCTTCATGGCTTAGATTTATCGGCTCTGGGGCTCTGAGTTCTTGAGCCATGTTTTGATCTGTTCGTGCCCCTTACGTTTGAGGAGCAGAGCCTGAGTTGTTTACCAGAGTGGGGCCACCCAGGTCGCTGGTTTGTGATGCTGTATGTGAGGGTGGGGTCAGAAAGGGACAATGGCAGTCCCCTCTGCAGCTTCCTGCCACTGGGGCCTGTGCAGTCCATCTCACTGCTCGCTCCTTCACCGGTTTATCTGCGCGTGAATGTGTGACCACGATCAACCCTCAGTGGGTGCACCGCCTTGCACCCTCAGTGGGTCCAGCACCTTGGGCCTTCAGTGGGTCCACCCGCTTCTCCACACCTGGGATCCGCCCACAACTGCTGGCACACCTGGGTTGTGCACCCAGGTCGGTTGGGTGGATCTTTCCTGCCCAACCCTGCTCTCCTGCTGGCTCTGCCCCTCTTACTGGTTTGGCTGAAGGGTTCGTTGTTGTCAGACTTCCGTGTAGTTCAGTTTTCTGTGGTTTGGCTGTGTTTTTGTTGCTGAAACTTTATTGTTTTTAAACTTAGTTGTAGGAGAAGGCGCAGTGCTTCCACCTACCCCTCCATCTTGGCGGAAGTCCAGATAACTCTTTTTTTTTTTAAATAGACTAATAAAATATGAATTCTCTTGATTTATATCAGGTTTTCTCCTTTTAAAATATTCATTTTTTCATTTTTTTATTGATTTTGCTGTTACAGTTGTTCTATTCCCCCTTTCATTCCCCTCCACCCTACCCCCTCATCCCCACCATTACGCCCCTTTAGTTTATGACCATGTGTCTCAAGTCCTTTAGATTCTATATTTCCCATGCTATTCTTGCCCCCCCATCTATTTTCTATCTACTGTCTATGCTACTTATTTTCTGTACCTTCTCCCCCCTTCTCCTCCTCCCACTCCCTTGTTGCTAACCCTCCTTGAGATCTTCATTTCTATGTTTCCACTCCTGATCTAGCTGTCCTTTTAGTTTGCTTTTGTTTTAGGTGTGGTTGTTAATAACTGTGAGTTTGTTGTCCTTTCACTGTTCATGTTTTTTTAACCTCATTTTCTTAGATAAGTCCCTGTAACATTTCATATAATAAGGGCTTGGTGATGATGGACTCCTTGAATTTGATCTTATCTGAGAAGCACTTTATCTGTCCTTCCATTCTAAATGAAAGTTTTGCTGGATAGAGCAATCTTGGTTGTAGATCTTTGGATTTCATGACTTGGAATACCTCTTTCCAGCCCCTTCTTGCCTGGAAGGTCTCTTTTGAGAAATCTGCTGACAGTCTGATGGGGACTCCTTTGTAGGTGACTGTCCCCTTAGCTCTTGCTGCTTCTAGGATTCTCTCCTTCATTTTAATTTTGGCTAATATAATTATGATGTGCCTTGGTGTGTTCCTTCTTGGGTCCAACTTCTTTGGTACTCTCTGAGCTTCCTGGATTTCCTGGAAGTCTATTTCCTTTGCCAGATTGGGGAAATTCTCCTTTATTATTTGTTCAAATAAGTTTTCCACTGGTGGCTGTGCCTTTCCCCCTTCTGGTACCCCTATAATTCAGATGTTGGAGCGTTTAAAGATGTCCTGGAGGTTCCTAAGCCTCTCCTCATTTCTTTGAATTCTTGCTTCTTCACTCTTTTCTGTTTGGCGATTATTTGCTTTCTTCTGGTCCACTCCATTGATTTGAGTCTCAGTTTCCTTTTCATTGCTATTGGTTTCCTGTGCAATTCCCTTCATTTCAATTAGTTTCGCCTTCATATATTTGTCTAATTTGTGGGTATAATCAACCAGTTCTGTGAGGATCCTGATCACCAATGTTTTAAACTGTGCGTCTGAGAGTTTTGCTATTTCTTCATCGCTTAAATCTATAGGTTCTGGGGCTTTGAGATCTTCTTGAGCCATTTTTGGTCTGTTCGCGCCCTTTAAGTGTGAGAAGCGGCGCCTTGGACTCCCAGGTCACTGGGTTGCGACGCTGCATGTGGGGGCGTGGTCAGAGCGGGGAAATGGCGACCCCCTCTGCTGTTTCTCACAGCTTGTGAGGAGCAGCGCCTTAGGTGGTTCACCTGGGCGGGGCCACTCAGAGTCGCTGGGTTATGACGCTGCATGTGGAGGTGGGGTCAGAGCAGAGAAATGGCGGCGCCCTCCACTGCTGCTTGCCGCGGGGACCCGCCGGGCCCCGGTCCAAATGCCCACTCCCTCGCCTGTCCACCCGCACACAAATGCGTGACCACAGTCAACACGCAGCCCCGCTCCCCCGCTGTCTCCCCCGGGTCGCTCGCCTGGTCGCTTGGTCGCTCACTAGGTCCAACCCTGCGCCTGGATTCTGCGCACCTGAGTCCCTCTGACCGAGTCCTCTTGTGCAACCCCGCTCCACCAGCCGCTGGTTTCGCCCCTTACCGGTCAGGCTGAAGAATTTGTTGTTAACGGACTTCTGAAAAGTTCAATTTTCCGTGTTCTGGCTGTGTTTTCTGTTGCTAATATTTAGTTGTCTCTAAACTTGGTTGTGTGAGAAGGCACGGCACATCCACCTATGCCTCCATCTTGGTGGAAGTCCTCCAGATAACTCTTATTAATATAATTACTCAATTTAACTAATTGATTAATTAACAGTTACTCCAGCCAGGAGAACACATCCTCCTCTCACACACAGACACTGTGTAAATACATGTTTCATTAAAGGAGCCAAGACCTTCTGAAGTCTTGTCTGAGGAGAAACTGATAGAGTCACCTTTGCCACGTTCCATTTCAAGAGATGATTAGACATCCCAACTCATTAACCTGCTCAGCTCTTCCTTCCTGCACACCTACTATGTGCATGACTCTAAGGAAATCCTCCACCCCCAGAGACTGGGCTGTTCAGACCCCCTTGCTTTCCTGAAGAAAGGATGCCTCGGGAAATACTTTCCTGAATCCTGGGCACATGAGGTTGGGCTCTCCTCTCACAGACTTCCTGTGAGACACTCAGTGGTATGCTGCAGCCAGCTTTTCCCAACTCCGCATTCAGTGACACTGTGCTGGTAACTTGAACCAGCCAGGAGAGCACTTACACCATGAAAGGTGGCAAACACTACAAATCAGGACTTTTTTATTTGTTTGTTCAGAGAAAGCCACTTGTTAAACATTTTCCAGCACACCATTGCAAACAGCCATATTCCCAATACCTTCCTCTTAGATTCAGTCATCTTAGCTGACCAGACTCTGTGAGAGTATGAAATTTCAAGAAGGAAGAGTGTGGTAGAAGCATAGTTTAGCTAAACTGTTGGGCATTGCAGGACTGGGTATTGGGTCCAGTTGGATTAGGTCTTTCTCTGGTTTTTCACTTTCAATGGATAATGTATTCTTTTCATACCATCACAGAACCAAGCAACATCATGTCTCCCAAACTCAATAGATGATTCCAGCACTCCCAGTAGTGCTGTTCTGTCATCTCCTGGAACAGCCAGACCTTACCTGGGTCATTGAGAAGAAACATGAGAGGGAATGTTTTCCTACATCTTTGCATACATGACCCAACAGCCCCCAAAGCCTACCTGTGCACATAAGATTCATGGGTGGGGCATGATCTGTAATTAACACTTGTTACAGTGCTAGGGTTAATGAGGCACTTTGCAAGATCTGTGAGTGCTGTTGGTGGCAGTGGAAGGGGAGGAGGAGAAAGAAAATGAGGAAATGACGTGAGTTGGTAATCTCCACAAAGATCAAGGCTACCTCAGGTTTATTCAGCAATGTTAACCTAGCAACAGACACAGTGCTCAATAAATATTTGTTTAATAAAGTAATTGAAGGAGAAGAAAAACTAGAAAGAGGAAGAGAGATGGAAAAGAAGAAAATACAACATTCTCTTATACGCCAAGAAGTGGCATTGCTGGGTGCTTTATGTACAGGATGCCTCTCTGAATCTCCCCAGCAGCCCAAATAGGTCTTCATTTCTCATGTGAGGAAACCGATGCTTCATGGGAATATCTCGTATTATTGATGATGCAGAGATACCAGGCACTCTCTCATGTATTGCTTGAAATGGAAAGTGAATTGCTAAAGGCTTGTGGCAGTTAATTGGCAAGTCAGAATTTACCAGATATTTTATGCCTGTCATTTGAACCAATAAGTCTACTCCTAAAAGCCTCTCCTCTGAAAGAAGGCTCAAACTTTTGCCTAAAGAGAAACACACAAGGTTGCTTGTAGCAGCAATACTTATCATGGCAGAAAAACTGAAAACACGTGAAATGCCCGTCAGCAGAGGCATGACTGACCACATAATTGTGCATCTATTCTATGGAATATTGTGCAGCTCATAAGACTAATGATAGAGCACTGGGATAGTTAAAATGAACAAGATGGGAAATACCAAATGTCTGCATAGATGTGGTACCCCCCTTCACTGCCGGTGGGAGGGTATAAGTAACAAAACCCCTTTGGAAAATGGTTTGGCAATAGCTACTAAAGCTATACATATGCATTCCCCACTACCCAGCAATTACCAACAGAATGTGTACCCAACAGAAATGCGTACATATATCCACCAAAAGGTATGTACTAGAATATGTATTTTTACATGGCTAGAAAAAAAACTAGAAACAACCCAAATGCCCATCAATGATAGATTGGATAAATAAGTTGTGCTGTATTCACACAGTGGAATGCTACAAAGAATGTGTCCTCAAGTGGAGCAATGTTTTACCTCTACGTGGGGCAAAAACTGGTTTTAGGGAGTAAAAACTGTATGGATATACCTACAATATGTAGATTAAGTAGATGCCGATAAATGGGTGGATGATACATAGATAGACAGGTGGATAAGACCATGAATAGATGTAGTCTCACAGCATATCTGTGGTATTAAATTTCACAAGGGATAATTAAAATGGCTTCTTGGAGATGATAATGAAAAAATGATTAAGAAATACTGTTCTTAATAAGATGAAAGACCTACAGACACATGGAAAAAAATTGACTCTCACAAACATAATGTTGAATGAACAGAGCAAGATTTTTTTAAAAAGAACCACTGTGTTATTTCATTTATGTGAAGTACCAAAATCAAGAAAAGTTCATCTATAGTATTGTATATCGACAGAGTGTTTCCGGAAGGTAGGGGTGGGGTAGTGACAAGAAAGGGAGCAGGAGAGGAAATCCAGGGGCAGGGACCAGGTCACATTCTTTCTTCATCAGGTTCTGGTTCATGGGTGTGTTAAGTCTGTGGAAATTCATCAGGCTTCATACTTATGAATTGTGAGTTTTTTCTTGCATGTAGTTATTCTTTGATAAAAAGCTTTTTGAGAAAATAAAAATGAGTTTGTTCCATATATACCAACATAGGTGACTCAGACATATAATTAAGTGAATAAGGCAAGTAACAGAAAAACTCAGTAGAATGAGCCAACATACATAACAAACAGCTACAAATGTATAAGTTAATGCAGAGATGGGTGCCTGAGCCATCTTGAAACAGAAGAAAAACTTGGGAGAATGAGAATGTCACAGTTTTTTTTAAATTTTGTTATTGTGGTAAAATAGACATAACATAAAACTAACCAGTTTTGCTGAATCCATTTCAGTATTGTTTGAATAATTCCCTCCTACACATAAGCCCAAGAAAAATTAAAACATACATTCACACAGAGATCTGTGGGCTTAAGAGGAGTGTCCAACCCATGTCCTGCAGGCCACATGCGGCCCAAGATGGCTATGAATGCGGCCCAACACCAAATCGTAAAATTACTTACAACTTTTTTTTTTGCTCATCAGTTTTTGTTAGTGTTTGTGTATTTAACGTGTGCTCCAAGACAACTCTTCTTCTGCCAGTGTGGCCCAGTGACGTCAAAAGGTGGGACACCTCTGGACAGCAGCATCATTCATAATAGCCAAATTGTGAAACAATCCAAATACCTATTTATGGATGGATGAATAAACAAAATTAGGTATGCCTATACAGTGGAATGTTATTCAACCATAAATAAATGGCATACTTATATATAGGCTACGACATGGATGAACCTTAAAAACATTATGCTTAATGAAGCCAAACACTTAAGACCACAATTGTATCATTCCATTCATGTGAAATGTCTATAAAAGGGAAATTTATAGAGATAGAATACAAATTAGAGGTTGCCAGGGGCTGAGACATTTGGATGGGGTTTGGGGGCAATAACTAGAGGCCATGGGTTTCTTTTGGGGTTTGGGGGTTTTTTTGGTGTTGGGGTGTTTTTAAACACCTACTCTAACTAAAAGGTCAGTAAGGGGGGAAGCCTTAAGGATTTAATATTTTAAAGATTTTTTTTATTTATTTATTTTTAGATAGAGGGGAAGGGAGGGAGAAAAACATTAGTGTGTGAGAGAATGAGAGAAACATCAGGCAGTTGCCTCTTGCATTCCCCCAACCGGGAACCCAGCCCTGAAACCCAGTCTCATGCCCTGATGGGAAATCAAACCAGTGACCATTTGATTCACAGGCCAGTGCTCAATTCTCTGAGCCACACCAGCCTGTGCAAAGTTGGTTTTTTTTTTTTGAAGTGATGAAAAATTTCTGAAATTGTGGGGATGGTTACACAGTTCTGAATATAGTAAAAACCATTGAATTGTGCACTTGAAATAGGTGGGTTGTGTGACATGTGATTTATATCTCTAAAGTTGTTACAATAAAATGAAGTGAAGTGCAATAAAAACTGAGAAAGACTAGAGGAGGAAAGTCTTGAGGAAGAGAAGAGAAGAGCTGAATCAGCTGTGAAGCATCAGTTGAGGCAGCCAGATGGGCTCTCTGGGGCTGAGCCCTCCTGTATCTGAATGCCGACTGTGCCAGGTGCTGATTGAGTGGCCTTGGGCAGTCATTTTACCTCTATGAGTCTCGGTTTTCTTTTCTGCAAAATGAGAGCAAACAATGCTGATCTCTTGGAGATGTTGAATACTCAGTGAGATAATAAACAACTGAAGTTGGCATTATTTGCACAGTTGAACATGGAAGAGATGGAGGTGGATATAATTATGGAATGATGGATTGATGATGGCCAGCCCAGCTGGGCCTGGGGATGCTTCATGGGTTGTTGGTGCAAAAGCTCTAGCTGGTGGGGATGCTCTGCTTCAGCCTCCTCAGCCACTGGGTGTTGGCTGAGCTTTGCCATCACCCATTCTGTGGGTGTTTGGCTCCATTTCCTCATCAAGGGTGTGTCCTCCTGTCATGAGGTTTCTTGAGAGACTGGAGATTTAGGGACAATAAAGGCCCAGACAGCTGTGCTGCCCAATTCATACAGGACCCTCAGGGAACACCTGGGAAGATTCTGTACTGTCAGCCACTTCTCTGAGGTCATCCTGTGGGCCAGATTCCTCTTTGGTGCCCAGCTCTGTTGGCAGCTAGGAGAATTGGAAGACGGCCTGGCTTTAAGGAGCAGCTACTTCTACAGAGAGTAAGTGATTTGACACATGCTGCGCTCTTGCTCTCTCTCTCTCTCTCTCTCTCTCTCTCCCTCTTTCTCTCCCCCTCTCACTGCATGAATGCATATTCTGGCCAGTTTTACACCCATCCTTTCTTTTATTTGTTTACTTGTTTACTTAACATATTCTCCCCAACACCTCCTCTGTACCCACTCACACACTGGTAACTCTGATGGAGACGGAGATAAAGAATTCAGGCTTTTAGTCCTAAAGAACTGAGCTTCCAGCTCAGCCACATGAATAAGAATCAAAAGCACTGCTGTAATGCAAGTCTAAACAGGCAGAGCTGTGGGAGTCTGAGGAAGGGAGAGGCAACTTCCAGGGGGCCTAACAGGGATCATTAAACCTAACTTGCTTACTGTGACTGTAAAGCATCTAGTGCTCTTTCAAGCCTCTTTCAGATGGGAAAGTTGAGTCTCAGAGAGGAGAGTGAGACGCTTCAGGTCCCACAGCTGGAAAGAAGCCAAGGCAGGACTTGGTTCTGGTTTATCTGGCTCCTGAATCCATGTTCCTCCTATCTACCTACTTTCTCTTCTTCACAGTATTTGGCTTCCCTTTCCTTCCAGCACTGGCTCCAGCATGTGTGTGTGTGTGTGTGTGTGTGTGTGTGTGTGTGTGTGTGTGTGCGCAAATGCATGTGTTTGTGTACATGAGTAAGATAGAAAGAGTGAAAGAGATTTCATGTTCATTCCTGTCCTAGACTAGACCTACCTGAGGGCCAGGAGCACATTTATCTTGTATAGTTATACTCAGCATGTAGCTCATAACAGACACTCAGAAGGTATTTGCTGGAGAGATAGATATATGGGGATTAGTTGGATAAGTAGATGGATGGATGGATGGGTCAATCGATGGATAGATCAATGGATGCATTGATGAGTGGACAGATAAATAAAGAGATAGTGGGGGGGAAGACATAGAAGACATGATGCCACCCAAATTGGCAGAGAAGGGCCTTGACTGGTAAAGAGGTGTAAGAAAAGGCAAGAAGGTGGGAAAACACCAAGAATATGGCAAAAGTCATTCTGTTCAGCCAGACTAGAACAGGACTCAGATGAGAATGAAGAGCGTAAAGGTTCAGGCTCAAGGCAAAAGGGGGAGTGCTTCAAAATAGTATTCTCCACTTAGATGATCTTCTCATTTTAAACCCAACCCCGAAGCATCTCCCTGTTGATGCCTCTTCAACCAGTCAGCTCCTGGGTGGCAAAGGGGAGTACCTGGGGCCACTCACCCTGCTTATTGGTCCAGTAAAAGGAGTTCAGTCTGTCATGGGCTGGTGAGTGTCCTGGGAAAGGGAGAGGGAAGTTTCCAGATGGTTGGCCCTGTGGGGATGGGCCTAGCAGGAGTTCTGGAGACATCCAGGCATGGGAAACATCACTGGAGTGTCACACTAGAGAAGACATACTTCTACCTCTTACTCAGCTTTGACCATGCAACAAGTTCTCACCACTGGGGTCCCATTCAGTCTCAAAAATCCATGTGTACAAGCTAGTCTGTACGTACCCTGAGACAGAAGAGCTTCAATCCCTCTTCTCTTGAACCCCCAGGGTCATCCAAGGCTTCAGAGAACCGGACTTGGAATCAGAGGAGCCATGAGCAACCCTCAGCCTTTGGAGGAGGTGGGCTGGGTGCAGGTTTTGGGAGAGGGGTGAGAGTCTCTGAGAGGAGGGAAAGTGAAGAGCTTAATGTTTCAGAGACAGAGGTGGAGATTAAAAAAATTATGACCCGAATGCAGAGCTAGAAGTTGCTTTATAATAGAACCTGAGTCCAGGGCAGGGAGCCCAACTACCTCTCTCTCAAAGTATCCTGCTTCTCTTCTGAAAAGAAATTTTGACCCAAACATTCTTCTTCCTCAGATGGGATGAGGTGGGATCTCAGTATTAGCTTCAGAAGTTCTGGGACCTCTGCAAGTGAAAAAGTCATACTTAGAACACTCATGGGAAGGATGGAGAGACAAAGCCACCAACTATAGCAACTGGAGGGGACCTTCGAAGATTGTATTTATTTATTTTTAGAGAGAGCAGAAGAGATGGAGAAAGACAGGGAGAGAAACATCAATGTGTGGCTATCTCTCATGTGTCTCCTACTGGGGACCTGGCCCACATTGCAGGCATGGGGCCTGGCTGGAATCAAACCTATAACCCTTTGGTTCACAGGCCAGCACTCAGTCTACTGAGCCACATCAGCGATGGCTGGAGGGGACCTCCAAAATCCTTCACACACACACTTACTGTCTATATTTGGAAACTGAGGCTCAGATAGGAGGAGTGACTTGCCCAAGTTTGTATAGGACTAAAACAGAGCTGGACCTCTGGAAGAAAACTAGATTTCTGGTGGTGAGCACAAAATATAGTACACAGATACAGAATTATAATGTTGTACACCTGAAATTTAACAAATGTTAAATTTGTTAATTTAACAACATTTAATCGTGTTATTAACAAGTGTTACCTCAATATGTTTAATAAAAAAATAAAGGCTCCCAAGTCACATTAGAATTTCACATCAATAAAAAATAAACTTACAGCATAAATATATTGCATGCAATCTTTGGGACATACTTATACCAAAAGTGTTATTTATTCATGTGAAACTTGAGTATGACTAGGCATCTGGTGTTTTACCCAGAAACTCTAAGCCCAGGCCTCTTTGGACCACACCCCCGGCTTCTCCTTGACCTCCCTACCCCTTTGATGATTTTTGTCATCTCCTGGTCCAGGAGGCATATGACATGTCCGGCGCCCGCCTAGCCCTGACACTGTGTGTCACCAAAGCCCGTGAAGGTTCAGAAGAAGACCTAGGTGCCCTGGAATTCATGTTCCAGCAGCTGGGATTTGAGAGTACCATAAAGAGAGACCCCACCTCCCAGGTATGGTGCAGCCACTCAGGCTAACAGAGGAAGGGCTGGACCGGAAGATGGGCTCTGGGGATGTGCCTGAGTCTGGCCATTCCTCTTGCTCTAGCAATTCCAGGAAGAAATGGAAAAATTCCAGCAGGCCATCGATGCCCGGAAAGACTTCGTCAGCTGTGCTTTCGTGGTGCTCATGGCACATGGGCAAGAAGGTCACCTCGAAGGGATAGACGAACAGATGGTTGAACTGGAGAACCTCTTCAAGGTTCTAAATAACAAGAATTGCCAGGCCCTGAGAGCCAAGCCTAAGGTGTACATCGTGCAGGCCTGTCGAGGAGGTGGGCACAGGGCCAAGGACACAGAGCTGTGGCCCTGCTCCAGCCCTATCCCAGAGCTAGAGCCCCAGCTGAGTCTTGAGTTGCTACTCTGTCTTATGACCTCCTCCTTTCCCCAGCTTTCTCTCTGACTTCAACTTTATCTCTTTTTGGTGTTTCAGAACGAAGAGACTCCGGTGAAACAGTAGATGGAGACAATATTGGGATGATCACAAAAGAGAGTCTCCAAACTATCCCAACATACACAGACACCCTTCATGTCTACTCCACAGTGGAGGGTATGAGCTCCCAGCTGAACCAGGGTGGCCTCTGTTCACTCCCCTGACCCCACAGCCTCTGATTCCTGAGATGTACATCCAGGACCCACCCTCTTCCAGGCCCTCTTGCAACCCATAGACCACCTCCCTCCCACCTCCATTGGAGTTCCCCTGAGCCCATTTCTCTGCAATCCTCAGGGTACATTTCCTATAGACATGACGAAGAAGGATCCTACTTCATCCAGACCCTGGTTGATGTGTTCACGAAAAGGAAAGGACCCATCCTGGAGCTTCTCACAGAGGTGAGTTGGGACAGGGTACCTAGAACCCCCACCCAACCAGATCAGGCAGCAAGCAGAGCTGGCTAAGCCTCTTTCAAACTTTCTGCATTTCACCCTCTCCTGCTCCCAGCCCGAAATCCAACCCAGATTCCAACGCTAGGGACCTAACTCCTAGCAATGACTTTCCCTTTCCAGGAAACTCCAAAACCCACAATATATGAGATAATTTAGAGAAAATAGAGATAAATTTCTGTAAACAAAACAAAACTTTCTGTATGCTTTTATGGTGGATTAGAAAAAAACATCTAACAAGAATGTCACCGATGATTCCATAGAGATGATGGCATAAAGATGACATGATAAAGGTCACCCATCTGAGGACAGGAATACCCACCTGCTTTCTTCTCTAAACTTCTCACCATAAGCCCATTATACTGATTCCCTCAAGGGCCCAGCCCCAAGCTGACCTCACCTATTGCTACAGGTAACCCGGCGGATGGCGGAAGCAGAGCTGGTTCAGGAAGGGAGAGCGAGAAAAGTGAACCCCCAAGTTGAAAGCACCCTTCGGAAACGACTCTATCTGCAATAGAAGTAGAAAGGGCAGAGAGGGGCTTCCTTTCAGGTGCTCTCTCTGCCCCTCAGATGTTTAAAGGCAGCTCTCCCTACTCCCTCAAAATCTTCTCTCCCCGAAACTGACTGGTATTCGGCCCTTCTTTCATCACACATCTTATACAGTCCTCCTTCCAGCTGTCCCTGTCCTCCTTAAAGCAATCCAGCTAAAACTGAGCACATGGCACAATGGTAGTAATAACATCACCTCCCTCAGACTGGACTCTTTACCTCTACTAACAAACTAAGGAGGTAATCACTTATCCCACTTTCTGCTCCTATGCTTATCAGAAACCCTCTTCTATCTTTTATGCATCATACCCATACAAATGTAACCAGATAAAGCTCAAGATTTTTTGCTAATAAACCTCTCCCATCTCTATCAAACCTTTGCTAGCTCCTAAATCTCACCCTGACTTATAATGTCTTCCTGAATCCACAACCATTCCTATCTTCCAGAGATTCTATCCTAATTCCTAAAAATTCAGTAAGGCAAGAATCATCCTCTCTATGAGACTCTTCCTTGGCTAACAAGCTGGTGCCTTAACACTGTTCTAGTTCATGGGTTCTCTCTGGCTAATGGAGACGCCGCCTCCTCTTCTGGATCAACACTGCCCCCACCACCACCACCAAGCCCTGGACTCTGCCCTCTCTCCAGAAACTCCACCTATTCCTCCACCATTCTTACTTTTTCAGTTTGCACCACTCTGAATCAGAGCATGCTGGAACTATGGCAGGTACCCTAGTGTCACCCTGTTGTTTTGTAGACAACATGATAGAGACTCAGGGAGGTTACATGGCTTGTGAAATACTACACAATAACTCAAGGGCAAGATCAAGGTCTAGCTCCCATCCCAGCCCCCTTCCCAGTGCCTTAATCCATCAGAACACTTTTCTAATTACAGCGACCACCTAATGAAAAGTTCTCCTACCTTGGATATTGGCACTCCCTGGAAGACTTCTAGAAATCCTTGGCCGGGGGGTGGGGGGGGGGGATGCACACAACTGTAATTGAACAATGAAATAGTTTTTTAAAAAAGAAAGAAATCCTTGATAACCAGCATTCAAGGTTGCTTGCATGGAATTCCAGCACTGGGTTGGAAGCCAGATCAAACGTGCTGCCTTCCAACTCTGAGATGCACGTCTCTGTATCTCCAGCCTGAACCTTTCCCATGGAAATAACCTATAGTCATATCTGCCATCATTGAAAACTCATGATTAAAGATGAGTCTTTTCCTCCTGGTCCATCCTCTAGTTGTTTCCTGTCACCCCTCAACCTCAGGCCCCAGATTCAGAAATCTGAAGCTTTCTTTAACACCCTACTTCTTGCGACCTTCCTATGTCACCATGTCCAGCCCAGCCTGACTTTGAAACAGTTCTCATATCTGTCTTCCCTTCTCCAACATGTCACTCCCTAGTTGCAGGTCCCACCCTCACATGTTTGCACCTTCCTTGCCTCACCACTTGAACATCTCACCACTCCTCTGCCTCCATACCATCTACAATTCTTAAACTTCCTGGAATATCCAAGAAGACACAATGGCACCCCATCATTTAGAGAACAAGGCCAAATTCCACATCCTGATTTCTCACACTTTTATAATTCCACCTCCAGCTAGCAATCAGCTCAATTCATCCCTCACCTTTTCTGTCATGAATTCACTCTTCCAACAAGACTAATGTCCTCTTATTCATCCCTACCGCTAACCCTTTGCTATCACCATTTTCCCAAACTGGCACGCCCCCTCTCTCCCTTCACCTTCTTTCTGCTACCTCCCATCCATACTTATTTCAGAAAGTCATTCCTAATAATTGGTTCTACTCTCTTACCTAGGATGAGACACTGACAATTACAATTTCTTGAGGGCAGGGAACAAACTTTGATTATTGTAATGGGCTTTCAATAAACAATTGTCAAACTAAAAGTATGTGTTGGAATCTTTGCTGTGAATGTAAACCATGAGGCTAATGTGAAAAGCATGATGGATTTGGTTTCTTTCTCCCAATGCCCAGCTGCCTGACAGGTGTGTCTATCATGAAAAGAGAATCAGGATCTCATCCTGTCTCTCTCATAAAAGCAGATGTGTTAGGAATTTGTAAAGTCACAGGTCATACTTGCATGCCAAGTAGCTATATTTTACAAGGTCATCCCATCCCCAGAATATTCCCAAGAAGGTACTGGGACACAGAACTGTAGATTTTCAGAACCATAAGGGACCTGGGAGATCAGCTAGTTTCAGGATCACCTCTCTCTATTTGGGTGCCCATTGCAGACATAACTAATCAATGACATCTTCTTTCCTATTTAACTGGGGTGTAGCTTCAAAGTCTTTCTCCTCACAGCACCCCAGGAAGCATAGGCACATCATCCCTGATCCCACTGAACCCCATCATGAAGGAGCCACTTGTCTAGAGTCACCAAGTTCTTAAGGAATAGACCCAGGGCTTCTCACCTATCATGCAGGGATAACCATGACAGCAGTCAGGACTTTATCTATAGGGAACAGAAGAGCAGGTGGCCAAGGAAGGGTGAGTAGACACAGGACAAGTACACAGGACTAGTAGACCTGGGGTGATGCATATACTGAGCCCTGTAGACCCACCCATGTACAAACTTGTGCTTCCAACACCCAACAATTTTGGAGTCTCCAAATGCAGGAGTCAGCATGTTATGACCCACTCACCCAACCCAGCCTCAGCCTGTTTTTATAAATAAAGCTTTATTGGCACACACATTCATTTACATATTGTCAATGGCTCCTTACATTCTACAACAGACAACATATGGCCCAGAGAGCTGAAAATAACTACTATCTGGCCCTTCACAGAAAAATGTACCAACCTCTGCCCTAATATTTTTCCAACAAATGTTCATTTTGTTTAAATCAGCCAGAGTATCTCACAACCAAGAGCCATACCCCATTCAACAGGCAACACAGTGCTGAAATCCATGACTTAATTCTTCAAGACTCCTGAGTAAGGGTCTTTCTCAATCATTTAGTAAGGATTTAAAAATTTATCCTGAAAGTTCATTTTTAGGTATCAGGGGCAGATACAGAACCTGTATGATTGATGTAGAAGTACTTCCTAAAAAAAAATACACTCACAACTGTCAACAACTGAACAACAACAACGAAAAAACCCTAAACAAACAACTAGAACAGGAACATAATCACAGAAATGGAGATCACATGGAGAGTTATAAGTGGGGAGGGGGCAGGAGGAGAATCAGGAAAAAGGTACAGAGAATAAAAAACATAATTGGTACATACAAAATAGACAGGAGGAGGTTAAGAATAGTATAGGAAATGGAGAAGCCAAAGAACTTATATGTACAAATCATAAACATAAACTTGGGGGGAATACTGGAGGGAGAATTAGTGCAGGGTGGAGGAGAATAAGGGGGAGAAAAAATGGAACAACTGTAATAGTATAATCAATAAAATATACTTTAAAAAAAAGAAAGAAAAATACAAAAAGGCGACTTCCGCCAAGATGGAGGCATAGGTGGATACGCTATGCTTCCTCACACAACCAAGTTTAGAGACAACTAAATATTAGCAACAGAAAACACAGCCAGAACACAGAAAATTGAACTTTTCAGAAGTATGGTAACAACAAATTCTTCAGCCTGACCGGCAAGAGGGGCGAAACCAGCAGCTGGTAGAGCAGGGTAGCAGAGGAAAACTCGGTCAGACAGACTCAGGCACGCGGAATCCAGGCGCAGGGTTGGACCTGGTGGGCAACTCAGCAAGCAATCACGGGGAAACAGCGAGGGAGCAGGGGTGCGGGTTAACTGTGGTCGCGAATTCCTGTGTGGATAGACAAGCGAGGGAGTGGGCGATTGGACAGGACCCAGCAGGCCTCTACTGGCAGCAGAGGGCGCCGCCATTTCCCCGCTCTGACCCCGCCTCCACATGCAGCGTGATAACCCAGCGACTCTGAGTGGCCCCGCCCTGGTGAACAACTTAAGGCTCCGCTATTCACCCAGCTGCGAGAAACAGCAGAGGGGGCCGCCATTTCCCTGCTCTGACCCCGCCTCCACATACAGCATCACAACCCAGTGACCTGGGAGTCCACAGTTCCTCTCCTCATACTTAATGGGCACAAACAGACCAAAAGTGGCTCAAGAAGATCTCAAAGCCCCAGAGCCTATAAATCTAAGCGATGAAGAAATAGCAAAACTCTCAGACGCACAGTTTAAAACATTGGTGATCAGGATCCTCATAGAACTGGTTGATTATAGCCACAAATTAGACAAACATATGAAGGCGAAACTAATTGAAATGAATGGAATTGCACAGGAAACCAATAGCAATGAAAAGGAAACTGGGACTCAAATCAATGGAGTGGACCAGAAGAAAGCAAATAATGGCCAAACAGAAAAGAGTCAAGAAGCAAGAATTCAAAAAAATGAGGAGAGTCTTAGGAACCTCCAGGACATCTTTAAACACTCCAACATCCAAATTATAGGGGTACCAGAAGGGGAAAAGGCACAGCCACCAGTGGAAAACTTATTTGAACAAATAATAAAGGAGAATTTCCCCAATCTGGCAAAGGAAATAGACTTCCAGGAAATCCAGGAAGCTCAGAGAGTCTCAAAGAAGTTGGACCCAAGAAGGAACACTCCAAGGCACATCATCATTACATTAGCCAAGATTAAAATGAAGAAGAGAATCCTAGAAGCAGCAAGAGCTAAGGGGACAGTCACCTACAAAGGAGTCCCCATCAGACTGTCAGCTGATTTCTCAAAAGAGACCTTACAGGCAAGAAGGGGCTGGAAAGAGGTATTCCAAGTCATGAAATCCAAAGACCTACATCCAAGATTGCTCTATCCAGCAAAACTTTCATTTAGAATGGAAGGACAGATAAAGTGCCTCTCAGATAAGATCAAATTCAAGGGGTTCTTCATCACCAAGCCCTTATTATATGAAATGTTACAGGGACTTATCTAAGAAAAAGAAGTTAAAAAAACATGAACAGTGAAAGGACAACAAACTCGCAGTTATTAACAACCACACCTAAAACAAAAGCAAACTAAAAGGACGGCTAGATCAGGAGCAGAACCATAGAAATGAAGATCATATGGAAGGTTAGCAACAAGGGAGTGGGAGGAGGAGAAGGGGGGAGAAGGTACAGAAAATAAGCAGCATAGACAGTAGGTAAATAATAGATGGGGGGCAAGAATAGTATGGGAAATATAGAATCTAAAGAACTTGAGATACATGGTCATAAACTAAAGGGGGGGAATGGTGGGGGTGGGGGTGCAGGGTGGAGGGAAATGAAGGCGGGGAATAGAACATCTGTAATGGCATAATCAATAAAAGAAAAAAGAGAAGAAAAAAATCCGATCTTTGTCTCTGCTCATTGGGTCTGGTACTGACAGGTAGCACAAATGCTGGCTTTTCCGGTTTCAAATTGGTGAACTCTGAAATCTAGAGTTTAGCTAAGTAGCACTGTGTCAATAAGAGTTTTAACAAAGGCACCCTGGTTAAGTAAGAACACCACAGGAATAGAACAGAAACTCTCTATTATTTTTACAACTTTCTGTAAATCTAACAGGACTCCAAAATAAAGAGTGTGTTTAAAACAAACAAATATAATAACTGGGATAGTCTTTGTTTCCCTGACTCAGCTCTGATTGATACAGGTGTAATCCTCGTTGATTTTAAAATAGGGGAAGTAGACCTACAGTATCTGATCTGTAAATTAACTTGTCAAATTTAATCTGTTGCTGTTAGAATACAATGTAATCTCTCAAGCATAATAAAAGATTGGCAAATCAATGTTAATTCTTTTTAGCATTTCAACATTTTTTCCAGTTTTGTTGAAATATATTTAATGCACAGCACTGTATAAATTTAAGGTGTACAGTATAATAATTTGACTTACATATATTGTGAAATGATTACCACAATAAGGTTAGCTTACATTCACCATCTCATACGCATACCAAAAAAAGAAAAAGAAAAAAATGTTTTTTTTCCTTGTGATGAGATTTCTTAGGATCTGCTGTCTTAGAAACTTTCAAATATCCCCAACAACACTTTTCACTAAGGTGGCTGTGCTGTACAGTACACCCCTAGTACCTCCTTATCTTATAACTGAAAGCTTGTACTTTTTGACCACCTTCCTCCAATTCCCTCTTCCCCAACACCCCACCTCTCGTAACCAAAAATGTGATCTCTTTGAATTCAGTTTTGTTTTGCTTTGGTTTTGCTTTTGCTTTGTTGTGTGTTTTGTTTTGGATTTCACATGTAAGTGAGATCATGTTAAATTTTGACATTATACTTAACCTGAGAAGTTAGATGTTTTCCCCCTAGTGCTTGGGGTTAGAACACTATTGTGTCAAAATGAAGTATCATTCAACCACTCTACCCATCGTGGATGGGTTTACCTCTTTAAGGCAACACAGCTATTCCTTTGGACAGGATGAAAAGGGAGGATTGGAGGAGAACAGGGAACAGACTGAGCATTTCTTGTCCACACCCAACATTTTCCTATTCTGTAGAAGAGGGTGAAACCAGCATTGGTGGGAAGACTGAATGAATGATCCACCCGTCAAAACCACAGGACTAAAGAATGTTTGCACACCCAGAAGACACACCCCTGGTTGTTCTCGTGGACTGTGCATGAATCCAAATGGGGTTTGCATATCACAGTTTCCCAAACTTTGGCCTTTCGCGTGCTACCTTCTTCATCTATACCTACATATCCTTATATCATTATTTCATTGATATTTTTCTTTAAAGCAATTCTATTTTTTATTTAAAAAGAAATTATTATCCATACTATGCCATATTATTTGGCATTAAGAAGAAATGAAGGGCCAATGTGGGATATAGTATGGAAAACATAATGCTAGGTGGAAAAAGCCATGTATTATATGATTCCATTTATGTGAAATGTCCAGTACAGGCAAATCATAGAGACAAAAAGCATATTAGTGGTTGGAGGGGTGAGAGGGAGGGAGAAGAGCAGAGTGACTGCTTAATAGGTATGGGTTTTCCTTTTAGGATGATAAACAAGTTCTAAAATTGAATATTGGAGATGGTTGCACAACTCTTTGAACATACCAAAGACCATTGAGTTGTATACTTTCAAAGGGTGAATTTTATAGTATATGAATTACATATCAGTCAAGCTATTTAAAAATGAAACAGTTACCTATGAAGATAGTCAGTATCACTTGACATAAATAGGAGATAAGCATATAGATTAAAACATGCAATACAAATTTTAAATGTTTCTATAGGAACCACCAAAAGTCATCTCAATGCACCACCAACGTGCGTTCCACGTGCTGCCTCTTGATACCATGACCGGCATCTTTGACTTTTCCTCCACGAGCACAAAGACAAACATTTCCCTGAGAGCAGAACTGCTGTCAAAGCCAAGTGCATTTCTATTTTTGATGGACGTGCTCACTCATTCATTACAATAGAAGAATTCATCAAGCCCCTACCAAGTCCCAAACACTGTTCTCAGTCCTGGAAACAGTGTGACTGACAAAGCCCCTGATCTCACAGCACTTCCATTTTGGTGGGAAGATTGTCAGTAAACAAATAAATAACACAATAGCATGATTTTTATCACATAATATTATTCTCAGTGGTGCTAAGTGCAATGGAGATAAAGAAGGCATTGAGAGGGGTTAAAGAATCATGGGGGAAAGATGGTTTTTAGTGTGGTAAAATGCACAAAACATAAAAGGTACCACTGTAATGATTCCCAAGGGCATAATTCAGTGGCATTTAGCTCGTTCACAACGCTGTGCAACCACCACCTGTATTTAGTTCCAGAATGTTTCCATCATCCCTAAAGGAAGCCCCCTGCATTGTACCTAGACTGCTATGAGGCTTGCTTTTGCTAAAACTCCGTCTCCCTGAATTGAGGCAGAAGTGTTTACCATACCTTCCTAAAATCTGAGCTAAACCTCCCTAGTATGGAGTGTGGCCGGATCAACCACTTTTGCCCTTGATCGGCAACATCCTTCTCTTTGAAGTAATTAGCATCATTCTTTCCTTTGTTACCTGTAAAAGGTAATCCCCTGCAGTGAACCCATACATAGTAAATGAGGACCCTCCTCAATGTAATGTACTCAAAAAAGAAATAAAAGCTTGCCAAGGCAAGGGTGGGGGCACTTTCTTCTTGAAAGAGTGGCTGTACTGTGCCTTTTCCTCCACAGGACTTTGTCTCATGTGAATTTGTCTCGTGTCTCATCCACAATGCCACGGACACTACTTGCCAGTCACTACATCAACTGTACACCCAAAACACCTACAGTTTTTGTCAAACATACATCAATAAATCTGGGAGAGAGAAAAAAACCATGCATAGAGCCTGACCTATGGTAGATGACCAAGAAGCGCTTGATAAATTCATTGATTCAACATACACTTATTGATCATTTATCACTTTCCAGGAGACCTCCTCCGTGAACCCAACAGTATCAATTCCCTTTCCTCGTGGATTTTCCATTAGGATGGAACAAATAAAAGACTGTCTCCAATTGAGGCATCTGAATGCCACTGGGCCTCCACGTCACCCTGCCTGGGAACAGCCAGGCCATTGGCTCAGTCTGAGCCTGGATGGAGCAGCAGGCGGTGTCCTCCTGAGAGCAAACCCCTCATGGCATCTCCATCACCTCATCTACTCCATCATCACAAAGCACACATACGCCGGAGAATACAGGAGTAGACACAAAAATATTAGTGTCTCCTTCTTAACAAGGAGACCCCAAGAGACCCCGAACAGTTAATACCTAGCTGTGTCCCCGATCCCCACTCACCTGCCCCAGGCTGGGGTAGAGGAGACACATGGTCTTCCCTGGTGGGCTTTGGATTTGCCCCAGCGGTCAAAGCTGAGTGGGCTTGGCACTGACCTGGGGGTCCTCCGGCAGCCCGTGGAGGAGGCTCGCCAAGATCATCCTGTGGATGGCACCATCTCGGTAAGTCAGGGAGGGAGGAAGCTGGGAAGGGAGCAGGTGAGGGAGCCGGGTGGGGTGGAGAAGAGGCCTCTTTTTCCTTCCTGGGTGGACAGAGAGCTGGAGAGAAGTGATGGAGGACCACCCGTTCCCCGCTGAGCGGGCAAAGGCACAAGAGGGTAGGCCTTCTGTAGGAGGCCTTGTGTCTGTGGTTGGGGGACACCCGCACAAACGCAAGAGACACTGAGCACCCAACACGGCTTCCTCCGGTGCGGTGTTTCCCCCAGTAGGGCCCCTGGCCAGCATCAGTACCCGGCAGCTTCCCAGAAGTGCTGACTCTCAGCCCCCTCCCCAGACACACTGAGGCGGGGGTCCAGCCACCTGTGACTTAGCCAGCCCTGTGGGTGACCCCCGTGCCTGTGTGCTCAAGGTTGAGGACCACTGCTCTGCGCAGCCACGGTCTGCGGGTCCACAACCGAAGACTGTTCGCAGCAGCACAGGCAGCCCAGAGAAACCTCAGCACCACCTGACAAAAACCTCGAACCCAACTCCAGAAATTCTTGAAAAATAATGTAAGGCTTTGCTGGCCATCTCTTGCGATTACCAAGGTGGCTGCACTGCTAACCTTCCTGAAAGCCCCCACTGTGGAACTTCTTTCACCTTGGAGGGTCCTTCTCGCTGGGAGAGCTGCCTCCCTCCCTTATTCTCCCAACACCTTAGGGTCACCTAGGTAACCTTTTTTAAATCCTCACCAGAGGACATACCTATTGATTTTAGAGAGAGGGGAAGGGAGGGAGAGAGAGAGGAGAAGATACATCAATGTGAGAAGGAGAAACATCTGAAGGGTTGCCTCCTGTACACATCCCTACGGAGCCGGGGGGGTGGGGAGAGACAGGACCCACAGCCCAGGCATGTTCCCTGACCGGGAATCGAACTCAGGACTTCTGGGTTTACAGGACAACGGCTCCAACCAACCAAGCCACACCAGCCAGAGCTAGATAACCCTTTTTTATACAGACCTATCTATATACTATGCTCTCCCATTTACAGCCTGATTCTACTCCAGCAAACCTTAAATCTCTCTGGAGAGCAATGCTGCTTGTAAGGGATGGGAATAAGAATGTGAAATGCTTGCAATCGCACCGTTTTTTCCTAGCACATGTTGAGCTAGCAGAGTATTCAGCTCCTAAATGGCTCTGCTCATCAAGGGGTGTGAGTGGCCGCCCTCAAAAAGGCAGTGGCGTGTGAGAGAGTGAAAATAAATCTCAGTTCAAATGAGAGCTCCAGCACCCACTAGCCGAGCGCCTGGCAGCCCTCTCAGCCTGTCCTCTCACTGCCAGTGGTGGCCAACCCGTCTCCCTCTCAGAGTGCTTGGGAGACCCACACACAAAGAACTGTGGCTCTTTAAAAGGCTCAACAGCCCTGGCCAGGTGGCTCAGTTGGTAGGAGCACCGTCCCGTACACCAAAACGTTGCTGGTCTGTTTCCCAATCAGGGCACGTACCTGGGTTATAGATTCGTTCCCCAGTTGGGGAATGTACGTCAGGCAATGGATACAGATTTCTCCCCTACTCTCTCTCTCCCTCTGCTTCCTCTCTAAGGCTCGACATATCACAGACATCACCACCGAACTCCTCTGAAGTGTTCTTGCCAGGATTAGTTTTAAGACATGGGGACATAAGCAGGTGAGAAATGAGCTAAGCGAAGGAAAGGTCTCTCTTTGCTGGAAGGAGACAATGTTGGGGGTTCTCAAGGACTTGGTGAGTCCTGCCCTGCTGGGTCGATTTTTCCAGATCATCAACACATCATAAGAGATACAGAGAGTGTCTCCACTAACTCAGTCTCCTTAACTGTTTATTTAAGTGAAAGGATGGATAAATACACCAAGAAGGAGACTTAGAAATTCAAATGCAACCAGGCTTTACTGGTCTTGTGTGTATGAAATAAAGACCCGCTTTCTCTGGGCTTTTGACACAGAGCTGCTTCTAAGCCCCAAACTGCTGAAGCGAAAGCAGAGGTCCAAAAGTCGCCTCTGACATTTGATTAAAACAGCCTCACATGGTCTCCAAATTCTCCTCTAAATCGGTGGGGAAGTACAACCAGGGCCACAGTAACTTAAAATGGGTGAACCAGAATATTATAGGAACATGCCTATGTATTCACACTTCATTAAATCTTGCTCTCCTGTATTCATTGCTTTAGTTGCTACTTTCATATTAGTTTATATCAGAATGTTATTTTATTTTTAAGGATTTTTATTTATTTATTTCTAGAGAGAGGAATAGGGAGGGAGAAAGAGGGATAGAAACATTGATGTGTGGTTGCCTCTTGTACACCCCCTACTGGGGACTTGGCCCACAACCCAGGCGTGTGCCCTGACTGGGAATGGAACTGGGGACCCTTTGGTTCGCAGGCTGACACTCAATCCACTGAGCCACACCAGCCAGGGCCCAGAATGTTATTTTACAAACTCTATTTTCCTGTCACCAAATCATCTACAGGGATAAGAACAGGGCACACATGCTTTCTATGAACTAGACATTTGGTCACGCCTTTGTCACTTCTTATGAAAGCAGCTTAGCTTTGAGCAGCCCAGGCTGTGCGTGAGCTTTCATTTTGAACACACGTCTTCAACGGCTGTTTGACATGACGTAACAAGGTACCTTTCACTGAGGGTGCCAAGCTGGTTCAGTTGACAGTGACAGTCTGCCTGGCTGGTAAGAAAATATGAATGTTCCTGTCCTGTAACACTGCTGCTGATGGCAAATGCGTATCCAAGGCCCCATTAGCTTTGGAGTTCCTGTGTTATTTTTCACTACAAAAGCTCACTTTAAATCTTCCATTGAACTAGCTTTCTGGGTTCACCCATGGTTCCTCTTTCCCGCTAGACACACACTGATGCTGTCCCTGCATGCAGAGCGCTCACGGCCAGGAAACCACGTGCAAAGTCACTGCCGCACGTCAGTTCCCAGCCGCTGTGCTGAGTGGTGTTGGGTGCCCCCCAGCCTGGTCATGCTGGTTACAGTTGCTCTTACCAGTACATCATTTTTAGAACTCCTCACCCAAGGATATGTTCATTGATTTGAGAGAGAGAGGAAGGGAGAGAAAAAGAGAGGGGGAGAGAAACATCGATGTGGGAAGAAAAACATCGGTTGGTTGCCTCTCGTATGTGACCCAACAGGGATCGAACACACAGCCTTTTGGTGCGCTGGATAACGCTCCAACCAACTGGGTCACCGGGCCAGGGCTGCAATTGTATCGTTTAATTAAATGCTATCTGAATGAAGGAAATACAAGAAAAAGAAAGGAAAAAGGGAGGGAAAGAGGGAAGAAGAGAAAGGGAACTGTGGTTTTGTGAAATCCAAGCGGAATGTTTTAGAAACACTCAATAAAAAGGCATCACTTAAAAAAACAGTTGCTGTCAAATTAGATGTGAAAACAACTCAGGTGTAAACCTGCAAAAACCGGAAGGATTCTGTACACCGAGTGTTCTGCGAAGGCCCCTCATTTCCTGTTCCACATGAATGAAACAAACCAGTGCACCACCAGCAGCCTGTGCACTTCACTCAGGCAAGAAAGTCGAGTTGGACCCGCCATCGGGGCCTTCACGGTGTGAACGAAACAGCGGAGCCACAGACTAGACCTGGCCAGCTCAGAGAAGGAAGGTCGCCACACAGGACGGTCTGCACATACAGGTTCCTAACTGAAAGCAAGTCACGGAGGGCGGTCACATCCTAGGCCTGAAGCTTCCTTGACAAAGGTCAATCTTTACCTTAACTAAGCATATCGTCTTCTGCATCTAAGACAACCTACCTTGGGAATGTGTGAGTAACCCTCTGCCCAGACTCGCACAGCCAGCCACCAGCGCCAGAGCAGGGGGCCACAGAGCCCTGCAGACACCTTGCTCCCCAAATGCCATCTCTGTGAGCTGCGAATGTTGGTCATCCTGTTCCCACCCGGGTAGAAAGTGTGTCTCTTCACTTTACTCTCTGTCCAACCACAGAGACTTCCCTGCTTTGCCTTCTCTCACCCCCTTCGCCTACCACCAATGGATTTCATGTGACCCTCCTTACGTCTCCTGCTTTGATCTTAAGGCATAAAATAAGCTGCAAAATTGCCATTTTCTAGAGCATTGTCTCAATCCATTGAGATTTTGCCTCCTGGCAATTGTCGTCAGTGTGGCTCAAATAAACTCATAAAAATACTCTGCCCGTTTAGACGTTTCTTACATCCACACCGCTCAGAAAAAGGTCGGGGTCCTCATCAAAGCCTGGTGAATGAACTTACACACATGACTTCAGCTAGAACGTAAAAGGCAAGCCAGTCAGGGAAAGACAAACACCATATGACCTCAGTATAATGTGGAATCTGATCAAATAAACTGACAAACAGAACAGAAGCAGAGGCCTGGACACATGGAACAGACTGACGGCTGTCAGAGGGGAGGTGGGGAGAGCTGGATGGAAGAGGGTGAATGATTAGCCAAAAAATATATATAGACACAGACAAGTGTGCTGGGCAAAGGGCAGGGTGGGGCCGTGGGGGAATGGGGCCATCTGTAATAGTGTCAACAATAAAAATAAAGTTAAAAATATAAAAGGTCCCAGTCAGGGCACATACCGGGGTTGCAGGCCGGTTCCCTGCAGGCCAGCTCCCAGCAGGGGATGCATGAAAGGCAACCGTACTTTGATGTTTCTCTCCCTCTCTCCTTCCCTTCCCCTCTAAAGATAAATAAATAAAATCTTTTAAAAAAATGTAAAAGGTATGTTTCTGCACATCTACCTTCCCACTACTACAGGGTTTTTCAGCACTGGTGCTCATCACCACAAATTCGAGGCATTTGCTGCTGGGAACACGTGGGAGCAGGTCAAAGGGGCCCCTGATCTTCCGGGTCCTTTGGAATCAGAGGAGTGTTATTCGCCTTGATATCCCTACCCGCTAATCCAAAATGGATGCTAAAATGACATCTTGTTGATGGAAAGATGAAAGGGAGGGAGGAGAGAAGACAGAGAAAGATAAGGGGAAAGGCAGAAAAGGAAGGAATACGGCCAGGGTTTCCTTTTAAAGTGTGTTGGGTTTCAGTTTGGGTTTGGTTCCACTTTGCTCAGTTTTTGCAAATCTTTGCTGCACTGAAGAAGCACAAAGATGTTTATGAGCAACATGCAGGTTGTCTCTGAACAACTAAGCTAAGCCTCTGAGAAGCAGATGCTCAGGCACAGATGGCCTTGTTCGGGGAAGCGGAGACCCACCGAAACACAGAGAGGGAAGCTGGAAGGATTCCATGGACTTTCACGCGGCAGAACTGGGACTCTCAGGCTTATGTCCCTTCCCTTTCCCGCCTCCCCCCGCCCCTTTTTGTTTTTCACAGTGGACGCAGGCTGCTCACGGAACCAGAAATTCAAACCGCTGTCTCTGAATTCCTCCTCCTGGGACTCTCAGAAAAGCCGGAGAATCACACCCCCCTCTTTGGGCTGTTCCTCTCCATGTACCTGGTCACCATGTTGGGGAACCTGCTCATCATCCTGGCCGTCAGCTCAGACTCCCACCTCCACATGCCCATGTACTTCTTCTTCTCCAACCTGTTCCTCGTTGATGCCTTTTTCTCGTCCACCACAGTCCCCAAGATGCTGGCAAACCTCTGGTCCCAGAGCCGAGCCACCCCCTTTGCCGGCTGCCTTGCCCAGATGCATGCCTTCCACCTGTTTGGGACCATGGACAGCTTCCTCCTGGCCGTGATGGCCATTGACCAGTTTGTGCCCATCGTCTGCCCTCTGCGCTGCTCCGTCATCATGAGCCCCCGCATCTGTGGGCTGCTGGTGGGTGGGCCATGGCTGATCACTAACCTCCAGTCCCTCGTACACACCTGTCTCATGGCTCAACTGACCTTCTGCGCAGGCTCCGAAATCCCCCACTTCTTCTGCGACCTCATGCCCCTGCTGAAGCTCTCCTGCTCGGACACTCACACCAGCGAGCTGGCGATCTTTGTTTTCAGCCTCCTCATGGGCATCAGCCCGCTCTCATGCAACCCCCTCTCTTACACCTGCATCTGCCGGGCGGTGTTCAAGATCCCTTCAGCTCAGGGCAAGTGGAAAGCCTTCTCCACTTGTGGCTCCCACCTCACGGTGGTGTCACTCTTCTATGGCACCATCTTCGCCATGTACTCGCAGCCCGCATCTCTCACCTCCTCCCAGAGGGACAGGAAGGCAGCCCTGAGGAAGCTCCTCAGCAGACCCACCCCCTTTCAGCCCTAGGGCAGAGCAGGGATTGAGCACCTACTGTGTTCCAACAGCCCAGTTGGGTGCCGGGAAGAACAGGATGCATGCTGTCCCTGACCTCAAGGTATTCAGAGTCTAATGGGGGATAGAGACATGTAAATAAGTCATTACAACCTGACAGATGTGTCACAAAGAGGTGAATGAAGAGCTACGGGAACCCAAAAGGAAAGGCACATATTTCCCTTTGATTTATCTTCCCTGAAAACCAGAGCAGCAGGGAAGATTCCAATTAGCCCTCTCTGGGGTACCAGCCTTACAGGATTGCTATGTGGCTTATACTAGTCAAACAAAGGATCAGCTACTCTCAGGTCAATGTTGTTAAAGATCGAGCATATAAACTGTAGAGCCTGGATTCCTTAGTGACTTGCGGAAGGAATTTGACAGTATCTGATGAGATTAGTTCTCTTTCAATTGTCTACAGCAGCCACCAGGTGTCACTGGCGGCCTCTTGGCCATGACTTTGGGTGGGGGTTGTTGTCAGCAACAGGACTTCCGTGCACTGCCCCCTCCCCCACACTGGACCATAGCAGACCTGACACTCACGGGGAGTGTGACTCCGTGGGCTGGCACTGGACCCCAGAATCTTCCTAAGCTCTCCAGGTGACTGATGTGGGGAGTCCATGGGCCACAGTTTGAGGCCACAGGTATGGACTAGCTCCAGAGTCCATGTGTTTCCTGTGATGTATATCACCTAACTCCAAACCCAGTATAATTCCACAGGCATGATCAGCAAGCAGATGGGGTGGCCTGGAACACACGGAGAGTTTATTATGATTTGTGTCCTCCAAAAAAGATATGTCAAAGCATGACCCCCAGGACCTCAGGATGTGATCATGGGCCCTGATCCAGTGTGACTGGCGTCCTCATGAGAAGGGAGAATTCGGACACACACACAGAGGGAGAACAGCGAGTGAAAATGAAGGCAGCGATCGGGGTCGTGCTGCGACAATTGGCGACAGACCAGCAGAGGCCGGCGGGAGAGGCTCAGAGTAGATGGACCCTCCCTCAGAGCCCCGAGAAGGAGCCAACCCTGCCAGCCACTCTGATCTCAGACTTCAGCCCTCCAGACTGCGAGAGAATGAATTTCTGCTGTGTGAGTCACCCAGCTACTGGTACTTTGTAATTCAGCCGTAGTCGATGCACATGGTTAGTTTAGGAAGGGCCGGCATCATGCAAAACCCATGCCCAGATCCATCCTCTCAAGTTCACGACCTACCGAGTGCACTGGTTCAGGGAGTCTGGGCTGCGACTGGACAGCGAGGTGAAGTACTTGAACACGTGGGCTCGTTTTCCGGCTCTCGGTGTGATGACAATAACGCACCAGCACAGGGCAAAGCCTTGTCAACACATTGTCTCATTAAATCTTCCACAGCACCACAGGCAGGTGATATCACTGCTTACTCTACAGATGACAAAACTGGGTCCTGAAATGGGAAGCTGCTGCTGAGTGGTGTCCGGGGGTGACTCAGAGAACCCACCTTGGAGGCCCAGGTCTTCCTGGCACATGATATTTCTGGAATTCAGTGCCCAGGCCAGGGGCCTTCAAACTGAGGCCCCCTGAGCCAAATCCCATTTGCAGCCTGTTTTGGAACAGCCTGTGGGCTGAGAATGGCTTTTATATTTTTAAATGATTAGAAAAAATTAAAGGAAGAAAACTATCCTGTGAGGATTACTATTATATAAAATTCTAATTTTAACACTAGTAAATAAAGTTTTGTGGGAATACAGCCAAGCTCATTTGTTTACACGTCATCTGGGACTGACTTTTCTCAAGCCACAGGCCGAGTCAAACAGTCTCAACACTACGGCCGGCAAAGTCTAAACTATTTACTGTCTGGCCCTTCCCTGAGTTGGCTGACACATTCTCTACAGAAGAAGCCTGTACTCATGTCGGTCATGAACCAGAAGCATCGACATCAAGGGGAGTTCGCTGAAAACGAAGGCTCAAGGGCTCGCGCAGACCACTCACTGAATCGTGATTTCACCAACAACCCCAGGGGACCTACAAGAGCCTTCAAGCTGGAAGGTCACAGGGATAGATGAGGGGTGGGAGGAGGTGTAGAGATGTAGGACCCAAATAGGCCATCAGTTCAGAGATTTGACAAAACCAGATCTGAGCGTTTTTTTCCCAGTCCTTACCGTGTTCCGGGAGAGAACGGTGCCAGTCCAGGCCGAGCGCTTAAGAATTACGGCTACAGTTTGAGGAAATGGCCACCAGGTGGCGATAGTGCCACTTTATTGTACAAAAGAGGATCTGGAGCTCTTTTCGGAAACTTATCCTAGCTGTGAACTGGCCCAGTTCCACCTCAGGTGATTACACCCCAGGTGTCGTCCGCCCTTGGGAGGGCACAGCATGCGCTGAGCTCCCATGGTGGGAGGAAGCCTGGGTTGTTCAGAGAACCAAGCAACAGCGGGAGGGAAGTGAGGCGGGCAGGGGGCTGCGGAGGGGGCGGGCAGCCCTCACTGCCCGATTGGTCCACAGGGTAGAGGCGGCAGTGAAAAGGGTTAAGCTGGGATACGGGGAGGGCCTGTGCAACAGAACCAACCCGCTAGTGAGCCATACCATGGGTTAGGGGTCAGAAAACCTTTTCTGTAGATAGCTAGAGGATAGCTATCCTCAGCTTTATGAGTCATGCAGTTTCAATCACAGTCACTCCACTCTGCGGTTATGGAGCGGAAGCCACCATTGACAATACACCAAGGAACAGGTATGGCTGAGCACCCGTGAAACTTTACATACACTGGATCTTGAATTTTATAACACTTTACACGTAATAAATATAGTCCTTTTCTTTTACTCTTCCATTGAGAAAATGTATTGGTGTCATCAGAAGGATTCAGAAAGATTTGCAGCTAATACCTGCCTTCTACGTGTTCTTCTCTCCCAAAATGTAGTGATAAAGACTTGTAGCTTTTTTTTAAGAAGGTAAAAAATACTGTAGAAATAGATCTTCTGAAGGTGGCGCCACAGGACCTTTGCACACACTGCTCCCCCTTCCTCACTCCCTCCCAGAGTTAATGCCACCTTGACTTTGAGATTTCAGTGCAAACCCCACTTCCTTGGGGAAGCCTCTTCTCACCCTCTCCCTGCCCCAGAGACATCACAGGCCCTACCGCACTCATTATCACCTCATTCTCCTCATCGCATCAGTGATTCTATATTCATTTGTGTGACTCTTTGATGAATGTCTATTTCACCCACATGACTGAGAGCTGGGAGCTGAGGCCGTGTTCTCATTCATCTTGCCCAGCTGTGTACCCTCACACTTAGTACAGCAGCCTCTCAAAATACATGTCTTTGGTGAATGAATAAATGAACAAATTGACAAATGGATGGATGGATGGTTGCGAGTGTTAGGATGCAGCATAATGGAAAGACTGTAGGATGAGGATGAGGCGACTGGGTAGGCTGGGTTGAAACAGATGCCAAGGTCAAGTTGCTGTGGTATGTGATGTAAATCCTTTCTCCACTCTCCAGCCTCCGGGAAAGTCTGTCGCACATCCAAGAGCCTTAGTGAAAGCAAGGAGGGAAGCAGGAGGAACGGCGATCTCACAGTAGAACTGTTTAATTCAGCAGTAGCAGGAGACCATGGGAAGACAATGGTCTAGGGGTTCTCCAAACCCTCAGCAGGGTGTTGGGAGGGGTTTGAGCCAATTTATCTAGGTCGGAAGGAGCAGAGTACCCCTGGCCAGAGTTTGAGTACAATAAGACTTCTTTTTCTCCATATGGGATTTTATTGGGTGACTCAAAGCAATTTTGGAGATTTAGGCACTGTAGCTCAAAGAGGGAAACTGACTACCACAGGCCACATGCTGAATTTGGGAGGGGGGATGCCAGTCTGGCCTAGTGTGACCCCGAAACGTGAACCCTCTCTCTCCATCGTGATTGGATGGCCTCACAGGTGGGTGACTTGCCCAAAGTCACACTGCAGGTCGGGACAGCTCAAGGCCTGCCCCAGGTGGCGGGGGCGTGGTGGGAGGTAGGAAGATGGGGCAAAAGGTTGATTGCCCGTTGGAAGTGTACGCAAAGCTGCTGCTGGCAAGGCAAAAGGAAGGACTCAGTGAGAGTCCTCGCATGCAAGGTCCTGGAGGGGGCGCTCCTACTCCCAAGTGTATGTCTGCCCAGGACTCGGTGGTCACCACCATCTCTGTGAACCTGCACAGTGGGAGGCCCCCGAGACCACCAACAGGTTCAGTGATTTGCTGGAAGGACTCGCAGAACTCAGCCAAGCTGTTATACTCACGGTTTATCACAGAAAAAAATAACACCTTAAAATCAGCAAAGACAAAAAGCACCTGGGATGAGGTCCAGGAGGGACCAGGCACAAGCTTCCGGTGGTCCTCCCCACAGAGTTGGGTGGGTGGTGCTTCATTCCCCCAGCAGTGACGTGTGACCATACGTGTGAGGTACCACCGGCCAGAGAAGTTCACCTGAGTCTTCGTGCCCAGGGCTCTCCCTGGGATGTGGCCACCACACCGCTTCCCAAGGGCCGCCACAATAAAACACCGCAGACTTGGCGGTTTAAACAACAGACAATTATTTTCTCATAGTTTTGGAGGCTGAAAGTTCCTTCTGAGTCTCTTCTTGGCTCACAGAAGCCGTCTCCCACCTGTGTCTCCACGGGTCCCTCCTCCTTGTGTGAGTGTGTGATGGGGCCCTACTCCCCTCTGCTTGTAAGGAGGCCAGTCAGGCGGGGATGGGGCCCACTCTAAAGACCTCATTTTGATGTGGTCACCTATTTAAAGACCCCCATCTCCGAATACACTTAACATTCTGGGTTCCTGGGGGAGGGAGGTTAAGACTTCAACATATGAAGTTGGGGGTGGGGGACACAACTCAGCCCCTAACAGTCACACAGACATAGCTGACCACCCACGTGGCTCACCTTAGTTACTCAGTCTCTGGGCCCTCCAGAGGGCAAACGGATACAGTGTGGCCAAGGCACCCCCTGAAACTCACACTGCTAGCATAACTCTCTGTAAGCTCTTTGTATTCTTTGTATACTCTCCCCAGGTATACGGAGGGCTTAGAGGCCACCCCTCAAGAGCCAGCAGGGGCCAGACCTTTCTTTGGAATGTGCAGGAGAGCCCAGAGACACAGGAGGGAGAAAGGAGAAGCTGGGAAATGACCTGGGGTCCCTGCCTCCCTGCCCACCTGAGGCCACTTGTTCCCAACAGAGTAGCCACATGAGCACCCCAGTCCCTGCAAGCAAGGCCCCAGGGCAGCTGTTGGCCTGGCTGCTGGGACTGCAGGTGGCCCGCAGCGGGATGTACCCTGGGGCCTGGCCCCGCAGGACAGCCCAGCAGGCCTGCAGATGATGAAAGGAAAACACAGCTCGGTAACACCCTGCAGCTCTACTTCAGCTCCACAGCTGCCTGGCTGGGCTTTTCCAAGGGTCACAAGGAGGCTCTGTCTAAGATAGGCCCCACTGCTTCCTGCCTCCCCGGTGACACCACATCCTGCCTCAGGAGGCTGCCTCAGGGTGACTGGACCACCCTCTCTCCCTCCAGCTCCCCAGTGCTGACCCGTGGACATCTCTGGGCAGCCTCCTCTTCCTGGGTGCTTCCGAGGGCTGGCTCCCAGCTGCAGCACTCACCTCTTTACCCTGGAAGATGCCAGGGGCCGGAACAAAAGGGAATGACAATGCAGGTGGAAGCTAGGACTTGCTGGCCATAACCTTCTCCACCTTCCATTCCCCAGGAATGAAGGACCTGGGAGGCAGAGACAAGGAACTTAGTCCACACACACACACACACACACACACGCCCCACCCTGCAGCCATGAAAACCGGGGGAGCTAGTCTTCCTTTTGGCCTGAGGAGGAAACTGAAGCGAGAACATCTGCATGCTCTGGGCCCCCAGACGCTGACCCTGAGACAAAGATTCAAGTGCAAGTAGTTTATTTGGGAAGTGACCCAGGAAATGCTGGAATGGGGGTGGAGAGGGAATGAGACTGGAAAGGGAATGAAGTTGGTCAAGAGTGTGTTGATATGCAAGTTCCCACAGTGGGCAGCCGACCTCTGGGGGTCAGTGTGGAACATACCCCCCAGTCATTCCCACGAGGGGGAGGGGCCGGCACACTTACCCACTGACCCCGTCGCCCGCCATGGAAACGCAGAGCCCTCACTCAGACTCGCCAGGCCCTCCACCTGCATGTCCTCTTTCAGCAAATCTCGTGTGTGCTGGCGGCTGGTCTGTGTACCCATCAGGGACCATAAGCACAGTACATCCCACCTGCAGCCAGTGAGGACATTTGCAGGAAAGAAAACACACACACACGGGCTCCAAAATCCAAACAGCAAGCACCAGAATCCAGATGAATAACAGTGCAAGTGTCCCAAAGTGGGAAATTTAGCATCATAACCACTGCATTGTATGTGGTTTGTAGATCATTTGTTCTCACTGATCAAAAATGTCCACCCTTACCCGGCCCTGACCAGGTGGCTCGGTTGGTTGGAGTGTTGTCTCATGCACCAAAGGCTGCAGGTCCGATCCCCAGTCAGGGCATATACAAGAATCAACCAATGAATGCATGGTGGAACAAATTGATATTTCTTTCCCTCCTTCTCCCCGCCCTTTTCTCTAAAACTAAATAAATAAATAATTTCTGATTGCTGAGAAAGAACCACAGCCAAGTGTGAACTCTATGAGCTACAACTAGCCAAATAAATGTAACAGACAAAGTACAGAAAACTTCCCAAAAGGTGTACCTTGAAAAATAATAAAATTGATATGACATGTGGCTGCTTTCCCATCATTTGATGTGGCCTGGGTGGGGCCAGGGGCCGCTCTCACCTCATACCAGTCTTCAGTTCCCCTGAGGTTCTGGGGCACCCGCTGGGATCCTCTGCCTTGGACTTGTGAAGAGGTTTTGTTTTGAACCCCAACGTCTCTCCCCACTATCAGCAGCTGCCTCAGAACCACCTGGGCAGGGATCTCATGGGACGCGCTGAGCCCTCTCCAGCCTGACTCCTCCCAGACACACACGTCCCAGGGAAAAAACGGAGCCGTCCTAGACTTGGGGGACACTCCCAAACACATCAACATACACACAACGGCACTCCCAGAAAGAGAGAAGAGAAAGGGACAGAAAGAATATTTGAAGAAATAATGGTCAAGAAACTTCCCAGCATTAATGACAGCTATAATCTGCACATCTAAGAAGCTCAAAGAACTCAAGTAGGATAAGTACAGAGATATGCACTGAGGCATTATAAGCGAACACAGCTTCTCCTGGCCAGGCCTCCTGGCCACTCTGTCTGTCCAAGACTCCATCACCTGGCACCTGACCTCCTGCCTAAACAGTCAGCAGTGAACCAGACAGACAAGCATCAGGTGGAGACTCAGTCTAGACGGGATGCAGATAAACTAAGACAAACCAGAGCAAACTACTACTGGTACTATTAAGTTCAAGCTGCAACAGGTATTCCAAGAAATGCAGAGGTGTAATCATAACTAGATGGTGGTGTGCTGCCAGGGAGGGCCTCCCAAGGAGGCTCCATTGGAACTCAAGGATGAGGAAGGCTTCTGAGGCAGAGGGAGCTGCCTGTGCAAAGGGCCTGGGGCAGGAGCCGTTTGATGTACAGGAGTCCCAGAGACGAGGCTGAGACCAGCACTGAGGACACCAAAGGGGATGACACCAGAACTTGGTTGGGCTGGATTTCACTTGTAGGAATCTGGACTTTATCCTAGGTGGGGTGAGCAGTCACCAGAAGACTGTTCAGCCGCAGGGGGGGGGGGCGGCAATCTGATTCCAACTTTTTAAGTCCACTCTGGGCGCTGAGTGGAGAATGGAATGTAGGGAGGTGGAGGGTTAGATTTCTCAAGACCACCACAAGGATCTCCCGTCCCACAGCCTCTTGCACAAGGTCATCTTGACACGTCACCAGCAGAGAGAGATGGGTCTATGTCCCCTCCCCGTGAAGCTGGTTCTTGAAGTGACACTGTGATATTCGAGGGTGGGTGGGTCAGGAAAAGTGATATAGCTTCTGCCCTGTTCACTTGTGGAGCGGTGTGTGGCTGTGTGAGAAGCCCGCCTACCTCCCAGGTGGCGCGTCAGTGTCCCGCGCGCAGCTGGCGGCAGTTGCGGGCCTGTGCGTGCAGTGCCTCCGGATGCTTCGGACCCCTAGCCGCTGTGTCACCTCCAAACCTCGGGGTCCTTCCCACCGAGAGGCAGGGACGACCCGTGTCAGCTCTGCCCCGCCCCGGTTCCTGAACCGCGGCATCCGTGAGCATCGTGCAATGTCTGCTCGACCACTGCATTTGGGGGCGATTCTTTAAACAGCGGCAGTAACTGGAGTTGGGGAGGAGGCGGGCACCCGGGAGGCACCCAGGACACCAAGGAAGAGCGGTGCCTCTGGAAGGGGCGATGCCAGGGCTTACAACAGGTTAGAGCAGCGGGTGGGGCAGAAGGGAGAGGTGCAGGATCTGTTTTGGAGGTAAAGCCAAGAGAACCAGTGATCACCAAGGAAGAGCGGGAAAGAAGGAAGACGAGGGCCCGACGTGCGCCACCATATATCCCTATAGGAGTCGGAGCCCAGGAAGGCAGCCCAGAGCCCCCTTCCCTGCCCTCCCTCCAGGGCGACTACAACTCCCAGCATCACTCGCTCAGGCCTCGGGAAGGGGAAAAAAAAAAAAGTTTGGGCCAAGCATTCCCGGAATGCGCTTCCTGCTGGCGCTGGGCGCGGGGCTGTCCGGGCGGGGCGGCCGGGCGGGGCGGCCGGGCGGGGGGCGGCGCAGCCGGACCCAGGGCGCACTCGGCCCGGCCGGGGCCCCAGCATGGCCGAACCACTGCTCAGGAAAACCTTCTCCCGCCTGCGGGGCCGGGAGAAACTTCCCCGGAAAAAGTCGGACGCGAAGGAGCGCGGTGAGCAGGACAGGGGGCCGAAGGACAGGGCGCCAA
This sequence comes from Artibeus jamaicensis, assembly GCF_021234435.1. Taxonomy (NCBI): domain Eukaryota; kingdom Metazoa; phylum Chordata; class Mammalia; order Chiroptera; family Phyllostomidae; genus Artibeus; species Artibeus jamaicensis. The sequence goes on along the minus strand of NW_026521854.1, from coordinate 8,904,418 downwards.
GCCCCGCCCGGTCTGGAAGGTGTCCCGGGCCCGAGGAGAGTCTGCTGGAGGGGCAGGGGAAGCCCCTTGGAGCCCTCTGCGGGCTGGAGTTGGGGATCCGGGGCGGGAAGGGGTCCTGGAAGGAAGGGACTGTGGGGAGAGGGGCGCGGACCGTTACTTGCGTGTAGCCTGGGATGCCAGCGCTGCGGACTCCTTGGGAGGCCCTGGAGGGGGCCTCGCCCCTGACAGGAAATGGGGCCAAAGCGGAGAGCCTCGAGAGTGGAGGGAGGAGGGGATGGGAAGCTGGGACACTGGAGCCCAGTCACTGCACGAGGCACCCAGAGCCCTGGAGACCCAGGATAGACGGGGGAGGAGGGGCGCGCTTCTGCAGGAGGCAGAGACCTGGCGCATTCATCACAGTAGGCAGCCCTCATTCCCCTCTCACCTATTACCCAATGATTGCACTTGCAACAACCTTAAGCAGCCCCAGGAAACTGTCCCCTTGGTACAGGTGGGGAAACTGAGTCACCGAGCGGTTGGGTAATTTGCCCGGGGTTAGTTAAGTGACTTGAACAGCTCTTTGGACTATGCTCCTAATAGAGGCCCGGGAGAGAGTCCTGGGGGCTGGAAATCAGAGGTGAGGGAGGAGGGAGTCCGCCGGCGAGCAAGATGAGACCTTAAAGAAACGGGAGCTGCGTAGGGCAGGAAGTCCGGGGAAGGCAGGAGTTAAAGAAGAGAGGCCAGATGACTCCTGGATCTGACCTTCCCTCAGGCCCTCCCCAAAGATCCCCAGAGTAGAGAGATGGGACTGGGTGCCCACGCACAAACACACACAGGAAACAGCCTGGGGTGTCGGAGAGGGGAGGCGCCAGGGTAGTAGTGACCACAGGATTCTGGTCTGGGCTGAGATGGCCCGCCCCCCGCAGGGGTGGGATGTGGGAGACAGCCATGGTGGGGGCACAGGGGAGGGCATGCCACAGGAAGGCAGAACCTTGTGCGCCCGGTCGTGCCTGCTCCTGTCTTCCGAGCAAGCAGGCCGGCGTCCACTGGGCGCTGTGTGCGCGATCGAACACGGGGGTCCAGGAAGTGCTCCCCACGCCTAGCTCTCTGAAGCTCCCCTGGAGAGAACATCGGATCCCCCCATGTCACAGGACAACACTGAGGGTCAGAGATGGGAGGGGACTTGCCCCAAGCCACCCAGGGAGAAGGGGCAGGGGCAGGGCACTATGCCAGGGTTAACTGAGAAGGGTGGAGAGTTGGAGCTGGGAACACAGGACCCCCTGGGGTGGGAGGCAGAGGGACGTTAGGGATCTCGGGACTAAGGTGGAGTGCACTCTAAGCTGGTAACCGACCCCATTCCAAACAAACATCCCAACTGCTGCTGGGCTGCTGCGGGAAGAGCCTGGGCCGGGGCTTCTCTTTTGTGGGACAGGGGGGCTGGGTCTTACTCCCTCGCTCTCTGTCAGGACACCCAGTCCAGCGCCCGGAGCCCAGTCCTCCAGAGCCAGAGCCCCAGGCCCTCGAAAGGTCCCAGGCTGGAGCAGAGGGGCCCCCCAGCCCTGAGGCATCTCGCAGTCCCTCACGGGGAGCCTACCTGCAGAGCCTGGAGCCCAGCAGTCGAAGATGGGTGCTAGGCGGGGCCAAGCCACCAGAGGAGGCAGCTTTGGGGTCTGGGGCACCTGGCAGCGGGGAGCCTGCAGGAGAGATCTGGTACAACCCCATCCCTGAGGAGGACCCCAGGCCCCTGGCACCTGAGCCCCCAGGGCCACAGCCAGGCTTGGCTGAGCCGCAGGGCCTGGCCCCACAAGGTGAGCACAAGCCTCACCCACCCACCCCCATCCCAACCCTCCTCCCTGGCTCCCCAAGATGACCACAGGCCTCAGCCCCATTCCATGCTGAACCCTGAGGTCTGCTGTTCTCACAGGTGTGGCCCCTGCCAGCTCCCCAGCCAAAGCCTCTCGAACCAAATCCCCAGGCCCTGCCAGGCGCCTCTCCATGAAAATGAAGAAGCTGCCAGAGCTCAGGCGGCGCTTGAGTCTTCGAGGCACACGGGCTGGCCGAGAGCGTGAAAGGACAGCCCCCGCTGGCTCCGTCATCAGTCGTTACCACCTGGACAGCAGTGTAGGGACCCCTGGGCGGGCGGCAGTGGCCGGGGGTGCCCGGGGCCTGCGAGCCGGGTACCTCAGTGATGGTGACTCACCAGAGCGCCCAGTGGGGCCCCCGTCGCCCACCGCCTTCCAGCCCTATGAGGTGGGCCCATCAGCCCGAGCGCCCCCTGCTGCACTCTGGGGCCGCCTCAGCCTGCATCTGTATGGGCTGGGGGGTCTGCGGCCGGCACCTGGGGCCACCCCGAGAGACCTCTGCTGCCTGCTGCAGGTGGATGGGGTGGCCAGGGCCCGCACCGGGCCGTTGCGTGGAGGGCCAGACTTCCTGAGGCTGGACCACACTTTCCACCTGGAACTCGAGGCTGCCCGACTACTGCGAGCCATTGTGCTGGTGTGGGACCCTTGTGTACGGCGGCACCGGCCCTGTGCCCAGGGCACTGTGCTGCTTCCCACAGTTTTCCGAGGTAGGATGCATGGCCCTGGGGAGAAGCGGTGTAGGGTACAGGATTCAGCCCTCCTCCAGAGTGCCCAGGGCGCCATGCTCAGGGTGGGAGTGTGGCTTGGAGTAGGAGGCCAGGGCACAGGAGCCGACTCAAGTCCCCTTGTGTCTTCAGGATGCCAGGCCCAGCAGCTGGCCGTGCGCCTGGAGCCCCAGGGGCTGCTATACGCCAAGCTGACCCTGTCCGAGCATCAGGAAGTACCCAGCACAGCTGAGCCCCGTGTATTTGGGCTGCCCCTGTGTCTGCTGGTGGAGCGGGAGCAGCCCCCAGGCCAAGTGCCCCTCATCATTCAGAAGTGTGTTGGACAGATCGAGCGCCGAGGTCTGCGGGTGAGCCTCTCACCCCACACCCCAGCTAGCCCCCAGACCTCAGATCCATTCCCCAGGACACCCAGGACACAGAGGCCAGGCCTTGCCCCATCCCTACCCTACCTGGGATACTCTGAGCTCCAGTCCCAGCCTAGACAAGGTCAGGAGGCCCCCCCTAGACCACAGTACCTGTCCCGGAACCTACAGGTCATCCACCCACTTAGTGACACAGGATCCCAACCCTCTGGAGCTCAGAGTCTCAAGGCACAAAAGACATGACTCCAGTAATAAGTTACAAATGTAAGATTGTGGCTGGGACAAGAGTGAAGAAGCTGGGACTTAGAGCAGGACTTCACCTGCTGGCTGGGGTAGTCAGGGAAGGCATCCTAAAGGAGGTGACAAGTGAGCTGAGGACTCCTGTCAGAAGTTCGTAAATCAAAGGATGTGGGTATCAAGACAATTGTGATCCAAGCAGAGGGTTTACAGGTCCAGGTTATCCAGACAGCCAGGTGGGAACCCTATGACAAGTGTCAGAGGAGCAGGAAGGCATCCACTGAGGCTACAGCTAGCCCCCAACCTCTTAGCCAACTGCCACCCTGAGCCAGAACTCCAGCCCCTTCCCCAGTGGGCCCTGATCAGTCTGTGGCCCCAGCGAGAAGCCACCCCCCCTCTGCTCCCACACCTAGGTAGTGGGGCTGTACCGTCTATGCGGCTCGGCAGCTGTGAAGAAAGAGCTTCGGGACGCCTTTGAGCGAGACAGTGCGGCTGTCTGCCTCTCTGAGGACCTGTACCCCGATATCAATGTCATCACTGGTCAGCATGCCTCTTCCCCTCCCACCTCATATCTGCCTGCTCCTGATTCAACCCTCACTTCATGGCAGTCCCTGTTGCTCCTCTGGGACCTCACCTCTTCTGTCTGGCCTTGTTTTCACCTTCCTGCACCTGTCCTCCTCTTCCCACACCCCCAGCCCCAGCTGACCCCTCCAGCCTCAGAAGCCAAGGTTGCCCTGACCAGAGTGGGCCCTGTGTCCACAGGCATCCTCAAGGATTATCTTCGGGAGTTGCCCACCCCACTTATCACTCAGCCCCTCTATCAAGTGGTGCTGGAGGCCATGGCCCGAGGGCCCCCGAGCAGGGCTCCCCCCAGCACTGAGGGTACTCGTGGGCTCCTCAGTTGCCTGCCGGATGTGGAGCGGGTGAGTTGGGCCCGGGTAAGAGTGGGTGGGACAGGGAGTGGGCTGACATTAGTCGAACAGTTCACCCATGCCTGGGGCCAGTGATGGCCATTTGTGGCGTCAGAAAGTAGATGCTAAAAAAAAAAAAAAAAAAAAAAAGAAAGTAGATCCTATTAGTATCCCTACTAAATAAATGTGGAAACCAAGACCCAAAGCAGTTGAGTGACTTACCCAAGGTTGCACAGCCAGATCATATCAAAAACGCAGGCTCTAGCCATGGCTGGTGTGGTTGTGTCTCAGTTGGTTGGAGCATCATCCTGTAAAGGAAAAGTCACAAGTTCAATTCCCTGTCAGGGCATATGCGTAGGCTGTGGATTCAGTCCCCATTTGGGGCACCTACAGGAGGCAGCTGATGAATGTTTCTTTCTCTCCCGTCCCTTCTCTATAAAATCAATAAACATGTCCTCGGGTGAGGATAAAAACAAAACAGACTCTGAAAACAGATCTGTCAACATACCACAAGGAAGGTTCCTGGTTATAGGATCCTGGACAAGACCGGACCTTCTCTGTGCTGCAGTACCCTCATTTATAAAATGGGATTAATACCAACCCTTCCTAAAATACAGAAGTGTGGGTTCAAGTTCAAGGTTTGCCATTCCAAAGCTGTTATCTTTGGTCTCCCCTCCAGCAAAATGGGATCATAATACTAATACCTAATGGTTAAGTCTTAGCTCCGTCATCTCCCAGCTTTGAGACCTTGAACCTCAGTTTCCCTATTCTGAGGCGCCTAAGTCTCCCTCATGCCTTCCCAATTCTTTTCTCAGGCCACACTGACGCTTCTCCTGGATCACTTGCGCCTGGTCTCCTCCTTCCACGCCCACAACCGAATGACCGCGCAGAACCTGGCAGTGTGCTTCGGTCCCGTGCTGCTGCCGGCGCGCCAGGACCCAGGCAGGTCCCGCATCCGCACCTCTAGCCCGGGCCTTGCCAACACCGTAGACTTCAAACGTCACATCGAAGTTCTGCACTACCTGCTGCAGGCGTGGCCAGGTGAGTCCGCCCTGGCCGGCACCGCCAATCAGAGCCAGGCCTTCGAGGGAATGCTTTCTCTGGCAGCCAATGAAAATCTCGGGTTTCAAACGAGCCACGCCCCTCATCAGAGTAAATAGTTCAGGTCCAACCAATCCATGCTTGATGCTGCCTCTTTACATGCCAATCAGATTGCCTAAAGCAACCAGCTTAGCCAATGAAGTCGTGATCGGTCGGAGGCTTTGCCTTTCAACCAACCAATCAGGGGCATGGTTACCTACGTAGCCAGTCACAGGCTTGGCTTCCCCTCGCTGTGCGTAATGTCATCACAAGCCCTTCCTCTTCCTCCACAGATCCACGCAGGTCTCCAGAAGCTCCGGGCTTCGACCCGTACCCGCGGCCCAAACCACAGCCCCCGCTGCACTTGCCGCTGGCGGCTCCCGAAGTAGTGACTCGCCCCCGCGGCCGGGGTGGTCCCGAGAGCCCCCCGAGCAACCGCTACGCTGGAGACTGGAGCGTTTGCGGGAGGGACTTTTTGCCCTGTGGGCGGGACTTTCTGTCCGGGCCGGACTACGACCACGTGACAGGCAGTGACAGTGAAGAAGAGGATGAGGAGGCGGGCGAGCAGACCAGCGCCGCCGACTTTGAGGATGATTTCGAGGCGCCCTTCAACCCGCACCTGAACCTCAAAGACTTTGACGCCCTCATCCTAGACCTAGAGAGAGAACTTTCTAAGCAAATCAACGTGTGCCTCTGAGCCTGGTGGGGCAGGACCCCGGTTGCTAAAGGCCCGGCTTCAGATAAGGAGGACCTGAACTACAGAAACGGACCAGACCAGTCTGTCCGGCATAGCTCCTGGTTGCTGGGGAGTTGCCTAGTGACCGACCAGCCAGCCAGATGCTGAGGTTCATTTCTCGTTTCCAGTGCTAAATTATTTGGGTACTGGTTGCAAAGGCCAGGGACTGGATATTTTGGGACGAGCTGTTTTGACTATCTTCGCTAAGTACCAAGGGCTTCTCCCGCTTGCTGGGCTGGCCTCTCTTGCCTCCCCTGTACTGGGGAAACACCAGTTAATGTGAGCGTCACCCTGGGATGATGAGAGACCCCCACTCCCAGTCGGTTCTTTTGCTGCTGCCGACCAAATCAGTATTAGCTTTGAGCACTGCACTCTGCTTCTCCCTCCCTTGGAGGATCCAAGGACTCTGAGGAGGCGCTGTTTGGGGCGGGGTCAAGAACAGCCCCTACCAGACTCCAGCTGGGTAGGGACAGCCTGGAGCTTATAGAAAAACAGCTGTTCCCCCACTCTTTCCCAGGGAAAACCCCCACAATTGCCTCAAACCAGCTGGCCCCTGCCTTCCCCAATTCTTCCTCAATCCTTAAAGAAATTGAGCACTTACGAGACCTCCCTCTTGGAGGGGCCCCACCTGAAGTGTCAGGCTGGGGTCACTTTGGTACGGAACGTATTTATTGCCTCCATGCATGTCTGCGTGTGAGGATGAGTGTGCATGGACACCTTTGCAGCAGGCGTGTGGGGCTCTTTCAGGGACCATGGCGGGGGGTGGGGGGCCGGCGGGCAGGGTGGCCTCACAATGCTGAGCACCCTGAAATCTCCAACACTGGTGTCTCAGTGGGTCCCAGAGTTCCAGTGGGAGAGTAAGGTCCCCTCCTGTCCCCCCCTCCCCCTCACATCTTTGTGAACAATAAATCAATATGCATAGGTTCTGGGGTGAGTACTTGGATCCAGGTTGACCAGATGGTTTATTCAATGTGTAAGAAAAGAGAAAAAGGGCACAACTGGGCCCACAAAGAAAAGCCCCAGGGCTCTCCAGCGCTTCCAGGAAGCTTCAGCCCCTGCCTGTCTTCAGGCAGGGTTGTAGGGTCACTGGGCCTCACAGGGTAGGCCCAGAACAGGCAAGGATGAGACTCCAGACCAGCTTGGTAGTCCAGGGGTGGGAAGGCACCCACAAGGCCCTACACAGCAATGGAGCCCTCGCGGAAGTCCGTCCTCCCAATAAGGATGTTGACTACAACCGGGTGGCCATCTTGGCACTTCTGCTGGGCATCACGAAGCACCTTGACCACCTGATCCTCATTCTCCCGTGACAGCAGCAAGCCCTGAGCCCCCAGGCCCACAGCTGCTTTGTGATAATCTAAAAGGGGAGGTCAAGTCAGATGGTAGCAGGGACCCAGCCCACCATGCAGCCAGCCCAAGGGAAGAACACACACCCAGCAAAGCCGTAAATAGCCCCCCTAAACCAGACCCCTCACCAGTGTAGGCCAGGCCACAGGCCACATTGCTGCCCAAAGAGGGCACCTGCTCCCGAGAAATCTGGGTCCAGCCAGCATCATTCCCTATCAAGGCCATCACTGGGATCTGCAGGGAGAAGGTGAGGCAAGGCCACAACATTCAGCCCCCAGGCTTCACCAGCCAGAGGACACAGAGAGAGAGAGGTCCTCCACCACACAGAAGCAACTCCCTCCCCAGCCCTGATGACATCTCCCAGAACCCCCAGCCTTCCCCTGGGGCAGCCTGGTTACCTTGTGTCTGACAAAGGTGTCAAATTCGATGAGGCTATACCCAAAAGCTCCATCCCCAAACAGGCACCAGACCTGAGGTGGGACAGAAATGGTTGGGGTAGTTCATGGCCCAGAAAGCAGCAAGCCTCCTGCCTCCAGTGCCCTGACTCACCTCAGCATCTGGCCGGCACAGTTTGGCCCCAAGTGCAAATCCTGCACCAACCCCCAGAGTCCCAAAGGCCCCTAGGAAACCAAGAGAAGGTAGTTATTAAGGGGCCTGAGTGGTACAAAAGTCTCCAGGGGTAGGCCCTTCCTTACCAGGATCAAGCCAGCGCAGGGGGCCACGGGCCTGCACCATATGGGCGGCAGTACCCACAAAGTCCCCGCCATCCACCACCAGAATTGAGTTGTCAGGCAAAGTTTCCTCCACCAGCTGCAGCACCCGCACCGGGTTCAAGTGCTGGGCTACAGGCATCATCGCCTTCTCCCTGCAATGGAGCAGTGCAGGTCAGCAGGGCCAGCAGCAGACGCTGCTGGGAACCCACCACCCTCCATGGCCATTCTACCAGCCCCCACCGAAAGGACTGCTCCTTCTGCCAGTCAGCTTGCTGAAGCTCCTCTGCCCAGTCTGAGGCCCACGTCTGGCCCTGAAGGCCCTCCACCAGCTTCAACATGAAGGAACCCACGTCTCCTGGAGAAGGAAGAGGGTACAGCTGTAGAGAGATGGCTTCCTCCTTTCTTTCCAGCACCAGAGGCTCAAAGACAGCAGGAAGCCAACAGCAGCCCTGCAGCAGGAGGCAGGGAGGCAGACCAGGGGCGCTCACTGGGAAAAATGGGCAAAACACACCCCAGAGACTCTAGAACCAGGTTAAGGCAGAAGGGATGAGAGGGAGGGCAAGGCTAGAAAAACAAGATGCGCAAAGCAGACTAGAAACCTAAGCCAATCTCATCGCCTGCCTCCCCATCACACCCTGGACCATACAGTCCTAGCAACTCTTCCTCTGAAAGATATCACTAAAACCACCTCCATCTGCCAAGCACATGTCTACAACCCAGGCATGCAGAGTACTTGTGAACGAATACACGAGCTGGCGATGATATACTTTTCATCATCTCCATTCAGAAATAATATCCTGCCCCTGGCTGGTAGGGCTCAGTGGATTGAGTGCCAGGCTGCAAACCAAAAGCTTGCAGGTTCGATTCCCAGTCAGGGCACATGCCTGGGTTATGGGTCAGGTCCCCAATTGGAGGTGTGCAAGAGGCAACCAATTAATGTTTCTCTCCTCTTCTTTCCTCCCTTCCCCTTTCTCACTGAAAGTAAATTTTAAAAATCTTTTTAAAAAAGAAAGAAAGAAGTAATATTCTGGAGGATCAGAGAAGTTGAGCTTCTCCTTCCATCCATCTCCAATCCAGGCCTTGTCATTTCTTAACCCGACCCTGTTTAAAAGACCCCTTGACCTCCTGGTCTCCTTAAAAGACCACCTGGCCTCCTCCAACTCGCTGCCCACCCAGCTGTTACAGTGGACCTTCCCAAACACAAATGAAATGGTGCCATTTCTCTGCTTGACAAGAGTTCCTGTCACCTACACTGCAGGGAAGTCCATGTCCTTGGAATGATGGGCAAGTCAAAGCAGGGCACAGAAGGCCACGGGGGAAGACTGGACAGTGGTAGCGGGGTTATGACAGGATGACAGAGGCCTCAGGGGCCAAGGAGTGAGCTCTCTGTCCTAACAGCAGCAGGCAGCATGAGACGTTTTGCAGCCAGGGAACATGATCACAGGCACATTCCCAGGCCTGCCCTTCAGTGCACACACACCATTTGTTCGTCCAGAAGCACCCATCAGTCTGAGAGCCAAAAACACATCTCTGGCTGACTGGGTGCCCCCTTAGGGTAGAGTCCAGACCCAGAACCCAGCTCAGGCCAGCTGCAGCAGAAGCCAGGAGAGGGCTCAGAAGGACACTTGCGGGCTCGTTAGGGGCTCACCTTGCACAGCCTCCTGGGGCTTCCAGAACATGTCTGAGTTGATCAACATCTCTTTCCGGTTACGGTTAACAATGATGATCTTGCTGCTGCGGCTGAGGACACGGCCATAGGATAGGCGGAAGTCACAGACGATTCCTGGGGCAGGGGATAGGGGAATAGTGGATGGAGGGCCACTGTCCTGGGGGTGCCCACTACCTAACTTAATCCACCAAGGAAGACTGCATACAAAAGGGTACCCATTCTTCACCTCTCCCTGGACCAGCGCCCCCTGCAATGATTTTGTAGCTCCCCAGCCCTTGAACCTGAGCTGGCCTCAGGATGTGCTCTGGCCAGCAGAGTGTGTCAGGAATGCTGGCATTCATTCCTGAGACCAGACCTCAATATGCCTTGCAGCTTCCACTCCCTCTCTTAAATAACCTTGTTCCCTCAGCCCTACATGTTTCTCATCCTCCACCAATTAAACCAGCCCAGGCCCAGCCTACTGGGTGATGAGGATTACAGAGGAGAAGTTAGGGAAGAATGAGAACTCAGAATCCTAGCTGAATCCATGCTAGCCCAGCTAGAGCCCCAGCCAACCTGCAGGTATCTGAGCCAGCACAACCTGGATCAGCACAGCTGCCCTCCTGCCCCCCTCACCGCAGACCCCTGAATGAGCCCTGCCAAAACGAGAAAAACTACCACCTTACCTGTAGATGGGTCTTGGGAAATAATAACTGCAATTTGAGGCACTGAGGGTAGGAATGGTTATTACGCAGCAATAGGTAACGGATACAAGTACTATGTGTCTGAAAGGTTTCAAGGCACTTTATGTGAAAATGTGTATGCCACAGGTGTATGTGCTGTATAAAGTATAAACACTGTATAACACATACAAATGTAACTGCTGTGCAGAAAGTTCCGCAGGGGCCCACTATCTGTGTCCTCCTTTGTGCAAAGCTGGGTCATATCGTGCAACTACAACCTGGCAAGAGTTCACCTGAATTTCAAATTCAGGGTTGTTCCAAATCCTTGAAAGGGGAAGGGGTGAGACCAATGAGTACCAGACTAGCAGGGGCAGGGTCACAGGGTAAGGCGGGTCCTGCACACAGGGAAAGGGAAGGGCGGGGAGGAGGCCGAGGCCCACCTGCCAGGAGGACGACGTCTGCCTTCTTCAGGGCAGCACTGCGGTTCTGCCGAATGTGGAGAGGGTGGTTTCGGCCCAGCAGTCCTCGTGCCATCCCGCCCAGGAAGCAGGGGACACCCAGGGTCTCCAAGGCAGCCCTGCAGGTCCAGGTAAACAGAGGTAAGAGTGACCAAGGGGCTGCCCATCCCCATAGGGCACCAAGGGACCAGGGACCAGGAAGGTGATAGTTAAGGCAGAGCTAAGGCTTCTCACCGAAGCTTGTCAGCGGGTGTCGGGGGCAGTAGGGCCTGGCTCCCCAGCAGCACCAGAGGCCTTTTGGCCCGGCTCAAGATCTCCACACAGCGCTGAACCTGGGGCGAGAGGTAGAGCTCAAAGAGCTGACCCTGACTCACCATCAGCCCCCAAGATCAAGGCCCCAGTACTGACTAAAGGACAGGCTGTCCCTCCAGGTGGGGATCCCCGGCCAGGGAAGAGAGGCAATTTACCTGCTGGGGAGGTGCCTGGGGAATGTCCAGAGGCAGGGGCCCCTCAGGTTGAGGCTCCCAGGCTCCTGCAAAGAGATTGGCCAGGTGATTCTCTAAGTACCTGCAAAGAGGAGAGGAAGGGGTGGTTACCAGGATTCCTTACTGGGTTTAAGGAACTGAAGCTGAATGGAGGGGCTGAAGGAAGAAAGGGGCCAGGAGGGAAGAGGGATGGGCATCGGGGTGGTCGAGCAATGGCCCAGGGACAGACAACCCCCAGTTACAAAGTCTCTAGTAGCCTGTTTCCCTCAGAAGCTTCTGATGACCACCCAAACCTGACATAGACCCTCAGAAACAAGTGACAGGCATGAGTCCCAGAATCATGGCCATAGCTGCAGGATCAGGTGGAGGTGGCTCTGCTGCTTCCTAGCTGTGCGACTTTCAGCAAGTGACTTAACCTTTCTGAGCATCCTACTCTGTAAAATGTAAAAAGGAACCTCCCTCCCCAAGGTTCAGTGATCTATTCATTCAGGATAGAGAGCACTTAGCAAAAGCATCAGTGATGTCAGTGGAAGCTACTGACATCATCAGTACACTTTCCTCTTTCTCAGGCTTCTGACACCCCTTCTCTGTCTCCTTACTCACTGGGTCACAGGGCCCCAACTCTCCGTGAAGCCCTTTGCGGGGCTCTGGAGATACACATAAATCCTGCTTAGCTCTGCCCTCAAGAACATCCAATCTGGCCAAAAACAGACACGTAGGTGTTGGCAGGAAGCAATCAGAACCAGAAGTTTCTGTTTCTCTTTAGAGGAGTCAAGACTGCAGAGAATGAGAAGAGGCCAAAAAAGGAACCACTGGGATACCAACGTGGAAAGAAATGGCACAGCACTTCTGATCCGGATGGTGGCACAGGTAAACCAGGTTACTCACCTTCTCACACAACCTCATCAAAATTACAACTAAACTACAGAACAACCATCATTTAGAACTGCCTGAAATCTGGCTGAATGGAAGTCCTACAACCACGGAATTAAAGAAGCAGCCACACTGAAACTGGTAGGAGGGGCAGAGATACAAAACAGACTGGTTCCACACCCACATGTGGCAGATAAAAACTGGGAGGGATGTCTCAGCTACAGAAGTTCACCTGAGGAATGAGGGGTCCCAGCCCAGGGTTCCAGTGCCAGGAAGAGAAGTCTCCATAACTTCTGGCTGTAAAATCCAGCAGGGATTATGGCTGAGGGAGACAAGGGCTTCTGGAGCCCTAGAAAGTGCCTCTTAAAGGGCCCACAGACAACTTATTCAGACTCACTCTCTCTGAGCTCCAGCACTGGGGCAGCAACTTAATAGACACCAGAGATATATGGAGAGGAACTAAATTGTCTGGTATCAGGGAAAAGCTAGAGGGTCAGCTTTCTCCCAGACAGAAGTGCTGGCAGAGCCCATCGTTGTTTTGATGAGCCCCCCCCCCCCCCCCCCCCCCACAGAGCCTGCAGACTGGTGCCATATCTGAGACTCCATCAACCTGGCTCCCACGTTTTGCCCCACCTTGGTGACTCCCTGAGGTGTGGCCTCACCCAACTTTTGGGCCCTCCCAATCTGTTTCCAGGGGCTTTTCCATACAAATGGCTCGTCTTGATTCATGCTTCAGATTTTCCTAAAATCTCTCAAACAAGCAGCAAGCCCTGTAAGCCCTTAGTGAGCCCTTCTCACTAAGTGGCCCCAGACTCAGCACTAGTGACAGTCAGCCTTGGTTCAAAGCTTGGCTTCACACGAGCACCTCTAAGCCCAGCACAAGTAACAGCCATCTACATATTGCTTTACAGATCATGCCAGGTGGCCCCGGGGCAGAACACAAGTGGCAACTGACCTTGGCCTGCACCTCCTGCCTGGGGCTTCTGGGATATCTCCAAATGTGCCAACATCCGGATCAGGGATACCAAAAGGAGAACAGAGAGCATGAAATTGAAAATCTATTTGAAAAAATGATGACAGAAAAATTCCCTAACTTGGTGAGGGAAATAGACATACAAGTCCAGGAAGTACAGAGAGTTCCAAACAAGATGAATCCAAAGAGGCTCACACCACAACACATCATAATTAGAATACGAAAGGTTAAAAACAAAGAGATAATCTAAAGCAACAAAAGAACAGCAGGTGGGTACCTAAAAAGCGTTCCCATAAGACTGTCAACTGATCTCTCAACAGAAGCCTTGCATGCCAGAAGGAACTGGCAAGAAATAGTCAAAGTGATGAAAAGCAAGAACCTACAACCAAGATGACTCTACCTATCGAAGCTCTCATTTAGAATTGAAGAACAGAGAAAGAACTGCCCAGACACGAGAAAGCTAAAGAAGTTCATCATCACCAAACCAGTATTATATGAAATGTTCAAAGGTTGTTTTTAAGAAGAAAAAAAAGATCAAAAATATGAACAGTAAAATGACAAAAAATACATATTATCAACAATTGAATCTAAAAAACAAAATAAAAAAGCAAAACAGAAACAGACTCATAGATACAGAGAACATTTGGACAAGTGCCAGATGGGAGGGGGGCTGACGACTAGGTGAAAAAGGTGAAGAGACTGAGAAGTACAAACTGGTTGTTACAGAACAGTCAGGGACAACAGAGTAGAGCGCAGGGAGTGCAGTCAGTATTAGTCTAACAATTATGTACGGTGTCATACCGGGATGACCACAGCAAGTTATGTCATGTCTAATCACTGGGGTGTACACCTGAAACTAACATAATAATGTATGTCAACTGTAATTGAAAACTTTTTTGAAAATTGATTTAATTAAAAAAAAGGCAATAGAAGAGCCAGACTTGCTGGAGGCTGAGAAGGGAAGCCTGAGAGAGAGGAGGACGGGGGAGGCCAGGGAGCAAAGAGGCTGTACCAGCTATGGAACGGAAACACTTAAAGACTCTGCTTCCCAGGTGTGGTAAACAACCACTCCTATGTGTCAGGACCCTGAACCCCCCTATCTATTTCTGGCTGTAAAATCCAGCAGGGAAACCAGACAAGCGCGGTTCGATTCCCAGTCAGGGCACATGCTTGGGTTGCAGGCCAGTTCCCAGCAGGGGATGCACGAAGGCAACCATACATTGATGATTCTCTCTCTCTCCCCTTCCCTTCCCCTCTACCGATAAATAAATAAAATCTTAAAAAAAAAATCCAGCAGGGATTATGGCTGAGGGAGACAAGGGCTTCAACATGGTTCCTTAACATACATGTTGGCATTCCTTAACCAAATGCCTAAAATACCTAAATTCAAAGCGTTGCTATAAAAGACACTGAGTAAGACCGCTACTCCCTAAGCTGCCCCTCAAGGCACACCTCCCATGTTCTAGGTTCAGGACCTGTCTGTCTCATTCGCTGACATCGCCCATGCCCATCCTGGTACCTAGCATACAGCAGCATTTGCTAACCACATGAAAGAGGACTGGAAGAAGCAGGGGCAAGGACAGGCAAAGGAAAGGGATGTGGAGGAAAGGGTTAGAAAGACAAGAATTGATTCTACCTCCGCCTGCTTCAGCCAGGCCCACCTCCACTATGACATACCTCCACTCAAGCTGTGACCCCTTCCTATCTGCTAAACTGGAGGAAGCGCCCCTCAAACTCCTTAGATCTTCTAAGAAAACCTTCAGGCTTGTCCCAGGCCAGCCCCTACTACCCTGCTCTTTCCAGATCCTGGCCACTTACCACCCAAAGCCCCAGAGCGGAGCTGTGCCCATGGCACAGGCAGGCAGGGACCCACTGTCCTTTCTCCAGGAACTCATATGTGGTCCGTCCATGTCTCTGCATCCCACAGCCACTGCCCATACCCAGGCCACCATCACCTCTCATCCCAGGTCCACCACACCTTCTCTTGGCTTCCCGACGTCCACCCAACCAACCACAGTCTGTTCTCCAACAGCAGCCAGAGGGACAAATGAAAACCTGCCTCAGGGTATCCCCCACCTCTTATTAAGGCCCTGCAATGCTTCTCAATGGATCTCAGATTGGAAATAAAACTGCAGGCACTCCCAGTGGGCCATGCTCTAAACTCAGTGGCTACCCTTCTCCTCTTTGCACACCTGCTACTGCCACACAGGCCACCCTGCTTTCCCAACCAAGTTGTTTGTGCCTCAGGACACTTGTATACACTATACTCTCTACCTGGAATGCTATTCCCAGGACTGGTTCCTCTCAACTGATGGGTAAATCAATGAATGGGTCGAAGGTGGGATAAATGCTGGCAGGAGATTGCAGAAGAAGGGAGGGCACAGTGGGAGTGGGGTACGCACCAAGAGACCACTCGGCCCATAAGGCCCTTGGGTGGCTTGGCTGGCACCATCTCCTTCTGGACCATGAAGTAGGGGTACAGCACATCTATGGGCAGCTCCACAAACACTGGGCCTGCAGGGGCAGAAAACACACTGAACCTGCCATGTCTCCCCCAACCCCCAGGCCCTAGGACCTTACCCTGGGACCACTACCCAGCCCTCTACCACCTACCCGGGATGCCCGACTGGGCAACAGCCATTGCAGTCCTCAGAGTGGGCATGATGTCCCGCACCCTACGCACAGAAGCACAGAACTTGCAGAGTGGCCGGAACAAGGACATCTGATCAATGGCCTGGAGTGCACCCCGGTTCTGGTAGAGACAGGGGTTCAGGGAGTTACCATGTAAGTGAGCCCTTCGAGCCCTCCTGGATCCCCCACCATCTCCTGAGGGCAGAGCACCTGCAGCAGAGTACTGGCAGCCCCACCCAGAAGTAGGACTGGGGACTGGGCTATCTGAGCGTTCTTCACCGCCGTCACTGTGTTCGTGAGGCCAGGGCCCGCCGTCACTGCTGCAACACCCACTGTCCCTGGAACACAGACTCTGTCACCCTCTGCACCTATGTCCATCTTCCTGGCCACCCCCCAAAAACCCTGCCCCTGAAAGACTGCCCCCCATCTCAGCCCCCAGCCCTCTCCGTTCTGCCCTCACCGGTCAAGCGGGCCACAGCATCAGCAGCAAACACGGCCGTGACTTCATGGCGCGTGTCCACCACACGGATGCCCAGCTTCTCACAGGCCACCAACACTGGGGAAATATGCCCACCAACCAGTGTGAAAAGGAACCGAACACCGTGGGCCCTCAGCACGACAGCCACATTCTCCCCACCATGCCGGATGCTCTCCTTGTCCACCTGAACCCATGAAGGGGAAGAACAAGACTGTCAAGGACCAGGGCAAGGGTACTGGGGCAGGTGGAAAAAGGGGCGAGGAAGGAGGGAGGGAGCAGATGATGTGACGGGGGACAACACATCATCTTACCAGATCCTCATGTCATTACAGTTGACCCTTGAATAACACAGGGGGCAGGGGTGTTGACCTCCTGCACAGTAAAAAATTCACAGATAACTTTTGACTCCCCCAAAACTTAATTACAAATAGCCTGTTAACTGGAAGCCTTATCAATAATATAAACAGTTAACTAACACATATTTTGTAGGTTATATGTAATATATCCTGTAGTCTTACAATAAAGTAAGCTAGGAGAAAAATGGTGTTGTTAAGAAAATCATAAGGACAATATATTTACTGTATTTACTTTTTAAATAAATAAGTGGGCCCACATTAGTCAAGGGTCAACTGTATACCCTCTCACAACTAAGCGGACAAAGATCTTGCCCAAGCAAGAGTCGAAGCCCCATGAAATCCACACTGTTCAGCACCCCGCTCTGTTACACTGTCTGCCTGGGGATGGTAGGGCAGTCAGGGACAGAGGGGAGGGTGGCTCTGCCACACCCAGGGAAGGCTGGCCAACAGCATAAGGCACCGGTCGTCAGCTCTGACTCCGGAACTGCCTGCCCTCCAGTAACAGGGCTGGTAGCCAGACGGTTGACTCCAGCCTTCCAGGCTCCCTCCCACTTACTGGGCCAGGCCCAGTTGACAGGCTGCCAGCCACCAAGTGCCTGGCAGGGGGAGCAGCCTCCCAGCCCCATATTCCACACAGCCCTGAACACCAGAGGCCTTTGCCTTAAAGCTCCACAAGTCCTCAAGGCCAGTGGCACTGCTTCTGTTTAGATGAGGAAGTACTCAGAAGGGGTCAAAGCTGCTGCTCCAGGCTAGGAAAGACTGGGGAAGGGGTAAATTTCTGAGAGAGGAGCCAAGTAGTTCAGAGCCATGTCTACAGAGTCAGCTCCTCCCCAAAGAGGTCATCTGAAGTGAGCAACCACACAACTTCTCTGAGCCTTGGTTTTCTCTGAGGAAAATGCAGACAGAAACAAGGGCATCTATTCAGGGACTTGTTGGGTACATGAGATAATCCCTCTGAAGCAATGAGCTCAGCAGAAAGCAACTGCCCCGGCCACATCCTCTGGTACTTGTCTTTGTAGCAGCAGCAATGACCCCAGCATGTTCAAGAAGCACTGTTCTGTGAAAAGGACTCGAGCCCTCTAGAGAAGGAGCGTGGTGAAAGCCCTGGCAGCTGTAACTTCCCCATTAACTCTTTCAAAGCAAAGTCCAGGGCCCATATGCTTGGCAATGGGGGCAGCGCCCTGGAAAGAATCTCCCGACAGTCCCTCTCATGAGGAGGTCAGCCCTCTTCTGGCTGCCCCGCAGTTTGCCTCCCATCAGTGCCCCCGCACCTTGTACATCAACCGATTAAAGAGCCCCAGGCGGTGGTGTGCGGCGCCCAGCACTGCAGCCACTAGCGTTCCACAGACCAGGAGTACCAAGGAGGGGAAGAAGTTCCCCGAAGGGGCGGCGGCTGCGAAAGTCTCCATAAGGTGACACCTAAAGGAGAAAGGGGAGTTACAGGGCCTGGACACAAACATAAATTACCCAGAAGAAAGCACGCCCGCTCTCCTACACGGGTCCTGAGCCACGCCTCTTCCCCGGAGTTTCTGCCCCGCCTCTTACACAACTAACCTCAGGCCGGACCCACACCCCTCAGGGTTCAAGGTGCAGCCTCCCGAGAGTCAGACCACGCCACCCGGGATCCAAACCCAGACCTTCGCAAAGCTAGACTCCCATGCTTACATCGCCACCACCACCCAAACTTGGAGCCTACAGGTCAGAGCAACTACCAGGGCTTCATAATAGTTATTTCCCCACTTACCTACTACTCAATGGACCGCCTCTCACGTCAAGGTGCAAAATCTCTGCCCCAGTAGAAAGCCCACCGATCTACTTCACTAAGAACGATAAGGCCACGCCCTCAGCTTGGCCTGCGTTATCCACTAGTTCAGCCAGGCCCCGCCCTCGAACAAGACCCGGAGCCCAAGTCTGAGCTTGAACCCGGGCCGCGAGACGAGGTGAAGTCGCACCAGGATGTTTCTCCAACCCTCGACGTACTTCAACCTTCATCTACAAGACAATGCCCTGATTCCAGGGGAATCCGGCGCCCTAAGTGTCACGTGACCCAGAAGACCCTCCTGGCTCTTCCCCGGGACACTGCAGCACGCTGTAGTCCGGCAGGTCCTGCGGACACAGAGCCGTAGTCACGCTCCCAGACACAAGTACCTCCTTTTCTCGCCTTTCATTGGCTTGCGCTGCAAGCCTCACGCCCCTATCACAGGAGAGGCCACGCCCATCAGCGTCTGCCATTTGCCAAGATCCTCTCGGACCCACCTTCCACGGCTTTCCATTGGCTCACGTTGCAGGCCCTTGTTCCGGGCCTTCCAAATCAAGTCCGTCTTTCACGCCATTTGAGCTATACACCCCTTCAGGTTGGCTGGGTGTGGGAGGTCATGAAACAGCTGTCCGGAGTCTACCATCTGGGGCCAGATCCCAAACAAGTTTCGCCCCCTTTGTAGCGCCAGGTCCCGCCTCCTAGCCTACCATAACCCGGCAAAGGCAGAGGCTCCCCTCCCTCATCCGCAGGTCCACCTCCGCTGTTGGCCCCACCCCACCTCTTGGGGTTTCTCTGTCTGAGTGCTGGGGAATGGACGCTCCAAACCCTATCAGTCCCTGCTTCCAGCCTACGTTCCACCTGTACTCCAGCTGTCTGGCCTTGGCCAAATGATCTCCCCATCAGTAAAGGGGGAGTAATTCTGGCTCCAAACGCCCTGGTTCTGTCCAAGACAAACCCTACCTTTTTTTTTTTTTTTTATTGATTATGCCATTACAGTTGTTCTATTCCCCCCTTCATTCCCCTCCACCCTACCCACCCCCGTCCCCACCATTACCCCCCCTTTAGTTTATGACCATGTGTCTCAAGTTCTTTAGATTCTATATTTCCCATACTATTCTTGTCCCTCCATCTATTTTCTATCTGTCTATGCTACTTATTTTCTGTACCTTCTCCCTCTTCCTTCCTCCCACTCCCCTGTTGCTAACCCTCCTTGAGATCTTCATTTCTATTTCCACTCCTGATCTAGCTGTCCTTTTAGTTTGCTGTTGTTTTAGGTGTAGTTGTTAATAACTGTGAGTTTGCTGTCCTTTCACTGTTCATGTTTTTTTAACTTCTTTTCCTTACATAAGTCCCTTTAACATTTCATGTGATAAGGGCTTGGTGATGATGAACTCCTTGAATTTGATCTTATCTGAGAAGCACTTTATCTGTCCTTCCCTTCTAAATGAAAGTTTTGCTGGATAGAGCAATCTTGGTTGTAGGTCTTTGGATTTCATGACTTGGAATACCTCTTTCCAGCCCCTTCTTGCCTGTAAGGTCTCTTTTGAGAAATCTGCTGACAGTCTGATGGGAACTCCTTTGTAGGTGACTGTCCCCTTAGCTCTTGCTGCTTCTAGGATTCTCTCCTTCATTTTAATCTTGGTTAATGTAATGATGATGTGCCTTGGTGTGTTCCTTCTTGGGTCCAACTTCTTTGGGACTCTCTGAGCTTCCTGGATTTCCTGGAAGTCTATTTCCTTTTCCAGATTGGGGGAAATTCTCCTTTATTATTTGTTCAAATAAGTTTTCCACTGGTGGCTGTGCCTTTCCCCCTTCTGGTACCCCTATAATTTGGATGTTGGAGTGTTTAAAGATGTCCTGGAGGTTCCTAAGCCTCTCCTCATTTTTTTTGAATTCTTGCTTCTTGACTCTTTTCTGTTTGGCCATTATTTGCTTTCTTCTGGTCCACTCCCTTGATTTGAGTCCCAGTTTCCTTTTCATCGCTATTGGTTTCCTGTGCAATTCCATTCATTTCAATTAGTTTCACCTTCATATGTTTCTCTAATTTGTGGCTATAATCAACCAGTTCTGCGAGGATCCTGATCACCAGTGTTTTAAACTGTGCATCTGAGAGTTTTCCTATTTCTTGATCACTTAGATTTATAGGCTCTGGGGCTTTGAGATCTTCTTGAGCCATTTTTGGTCTGTTCGCGCTTGTTAAGTGTGAGGAGTGGAGCCTTGGACTCCCAGGTCGCTGGGTTGTGATGCTGTATGTGGGGGTGTGGTCAGAGCAGGGAAATGGCAGCCCCCTCTGCTGTTTCACGCAGCTGGGTGACAAGCAGAGCCTTGGGTGGTTCACCAGTGCAGGGCGACTCAGGTCGCTGGGTTATGACGCTGTATGTGGAGGCGGGGTCAGAGCGGGGAAATGGCAGGACCTTCTGCTGCCATCCGCCCGCTGGGGCCTGTCCAGTCGCCCACTCCCTCGCCTGTCCATCCACGCACAAATGCACGACCAGTCAACCCGCATCCCCACAGCCGCTCGCTGGGTCGCTCACCAGGTCCAACCCTGCGCCTGGGTTCCGCGCGCCTGAGTCAGTCCGACCAAGTTTTCCTGTGCTACCCCGCTCTGCCAGCTGCTGGTTTCGCCCCTCTTACCGATCAGCTATTGGTTTCACAGCTGAAGAATTGTTGCTATCAGACTTCCGAAAAGTTCAATTTTCTGTGTTCTGACTATGTTTTCTGTTGCTAATATTTAATTGTCTCTAAACTTGGTTGTGTGAGAAAGCACAACATCTCCACCTATGCCTCCATCTTGGCGGAAGTCCCCCACCTTTTTTTTTAAGAGGGAGAGAAACATCCATGTGCGGCAGACACATCGATCGTTTACCTCTCGCACTCCCTAACTGGGGACCTGGCTTGCAGCCCAGGAATGTGCCTGACTGGGAATCCAACGGAAGGGATTCCGACCTCTCGGTTCGCGGGCCAGCACCCAATCTACTGAGCTACACCAGCCAGGTCAAACATTTTTACGTTGGCTCCCCATTCCCTGTCTACTTTTGGCATTTCCCTGAGAAGATTACACTCCATCGTTTTAGCTTCTACTGAATCATTCCTAGGTTTTAATTTCACCCATTTGAAAAAACAACAGCAACCAAAAAAGACTAAAGACAAAAATAAAAATATTTGGCCCCAGATTCTCTGTTTGCTGTCCCTTTGCTCCTCTTTTTAGCAAAATTCCTCCAATGAGTTACCTGAACCTGCTGTCCCCATGAGCCCTCCTCCTTCCCCTCTTGAACTCACTCTAAAACGTCCTCTTCCCCTCCACTCTGAGAGCCGTTTTGGATTATTCCAACAGTCTCCAAACTGGTCCCCTCTCCCTTCTGCCTCTCACCCACCAGTGCAACTGCACGCTCCTGCCTATAACAGGATAAAATGCAAACTTCTGAAGGGGCTTCTGGACCCAATTAAACTCCTAGAGCCAGTAATGAAATAGTGATTATTATTTTTTGTCAAGCACATTTTTTGTGCAAGAGGCTGGTTCATGCACTTTTGACATATAACTCACTTAATCCTGACAACATCCCGTAAGGGAAATGTATTATCATTATCCTATTATACAGAAGAGAAAACTGAAATACAGCAAGATTAAGGAACTCGCCCAAGGTCACAGCTTGCAGGTGAAAGAGGCAGGAAGTGAATTCAGGCAGAGCTGTGGACACCCCAGAGTGGAAGTACCTCGGGAATGGGCACTGCTTTTCAACTACATGGCTCACCCAGGCCTGCAGGTGTAGTGTTTGGGGCCCACTCGGGTCCCCTTGTGCTTACATCAGATTTTATCCTAAGTGAGATGGGGAACCAGATAGGATTTTGAACAGACTAAATTACACAAAACATGCACATATGTCTATAGGGGCCTTGTTTGTAATGGCCAAAAACTAGAAAAGTCAAAGTGCCAATGCTTAGGTGAGTGGTTAAACAATCTGTGGTCCACCCTCACCATGGAACACCACTCAGCAATAAAGCATGTAGGTTCAGAACGAGTCACTGAAAGTTGTGTCTCTGTGATAGGAAGGTCGGTCATTCTGAGCTGACAGCGACCAAGGCTCAGCAGGCTCAAGAGAAAGTTCTGCCCCTACTCCCCTTTAACTACTTTAGAAGAATTTGAATTAGAGGCCTTGCCCACAATAAGAGGTTATCAGAAATAACCTTTTTTGGCCTATCTATAGGGCAAAGTTCTAATGACTGAACATATGTTCTTTATCATCCTGCAGTGACCTTCCTCCCCTCTGAACCCACAGCATATTGTAAGTGCCTTAGCGCAGAATGTCACATGTGCCTCTCTTTCCCTTTCTGTACCCTTTCTGTCTTTGAACTTCTCATGTATGTGGGTTCTCTGACTTTCATGTGTGCAAGGTTCCCACAAATATGTATGTAATTAATTTGGCCATTTCCTCTTGCTAATCTGTCTCATGTCTATTTGGTTATTAGACCTGCTGAAAGAACCTTGAGGGTAGAGGAAAGTTTCTTCCTCCCCCACAAAGAACAAACTACTGAAACACACAACGACTTGGATGAATCGCAAAATATTTACACTCAGATAACAGATTTGTGCTTGCCAGAGGCAGGGGCTGAAGGGGATGGGGGTGAAGGTGGTCAAAAGGTACAAACTTACAGTTGAGAGATAAATAAATCCTAGGGATGTGATGTACAGTATGGAGACCATAGTTAATAATACTGTTTGTATATTGGAAAGTTGCTAAGATCCTACTAAGATGCAGGATCTCTCATCCAAGAGAACTTTTAAGTTACAAAAAACTTTTGTAACTATGGGAGGGGGGTGTGATAAATGTTAACTAAACATATTGTGGTAATTGTTTTACAATATAAACATTATCAAAGTATCATATTGTACACCTTAAATTTATACACTGTGATATGTCCATTACATCTCAGTAAAACTAGAGGGGAAGTATTCTCCATCAACAAGCCCAAGAAAAATTATGCTGAATGAAAGGATCCAGTCTCAAAAGGTTACATACAGCCCTGGCTGGTGTGGCTCCGTGGATTGAGCGCAGGCCTGCAAACCAAACAACTGCGGTTCAATTCCCAGTTGGGGCGCGTGCCTGGGTTGCAGGCCAGTTCCCAGCAGGGGATGCATGGGAGGCAGCCATGTATTGGTATTTCTCTCCTTGTCTCCATCCCTTCCCCTCTAAAGATAAATAAATAAACATTTTTAAAAGGTTACATACAATATGATTCCATTTATATGATATTCTCCAAGCAACAAAACCACAGCGTGAGAGTATAAATCAGTAGTTACTGAAAGTATGGAAAATGAATTGATGTGATAACCACCACACCCAGGCCCTTAAAGGAAGGGGTATGTGCTCCTTTGGGCCCTGTACCCTCTCCTAAGCCTGGGATGTAGATGCAATGGCTGGAGCTAAAAGAGTTACTTTAAACCCAGAGATGGAAGCCATGATTTAACTAAACAGCCCTGAACCAGCCACCTCTAGACTGTTAAATAAGGAAAACATCTATCTATCCATTTTCAGCTATTGTGTTTCAGGGTCTCTTTGTTATAGCAGCTCATAGTGTACAATAACTGTATAAAAGTTAATACCAGAAGTTGGTTCTGCCGTAATAATTGCCAAAAGTGGTGGTCTGCGATAATAGACACCTAAACGATGAGGCATTGACTTAACAACAGGTCATGAAGACAGGGCTACAAGGTGGAAAGCTGGGGATCTACGTTATGTCAGGGCAAACCAGGAGGTAAAACCACGATGTCTTCCATGGCAGGTTAGTGCCTACAGAGTCTGCAGCCCTCTGGCAAGTGGTTGGGAGAAGGCAGGCTATTTGCATGTTTGGTACTTTTTTAAAAAGATTTTGTTTATAAATTTTCAGCAAGAGGGCAAGGGAGGGAAAAAGAGAAGGAGAGAAACATGGATGTGTGAGATAAACACAGATCAGTTGCCTCTCTCACACCCCCAACTAGAAACCTAGCCCACAACTCAGGCATGTGGCCTGACTGGGAATTGAACCAGTGGCCTTTCAGTTTGCAGGCCAGCACACAATCCACTGAGCCACACCAGCCAGGGTGTGTTTGGTATTTCTTGCCACTGTTAAAAAAGAGAGAAAGAGAGGTGTCCTGGGCAAGCAGAGATAGAAGGGACCGTAATCATATTAAGGGAGTCTCTCTCCATGAAGGCTATAATTTACTGAGCAAATTGACTGAGTCTGGTGATTTGGGGTTCACGGGATAGCAGTGATACAAAGATGGCCCTGAGGAGGCAATTATAGCAAGAGATTGTGCCTTTCTCAACACCCTCAAGTAAACACCAAGGTCTAAGCCCAGAGGCCAGGAAATCAATGAGGGCAGCGTTCAGGTTTAAGGACTGTGTCAGATGGATGAGCCTTGAAGACATGATGCTAAGTGAAAGAAGGCAGTCACAGAAAAGCAAATACCAAATGCTTCCACTTGTATGAGGTGGTTAATGCATTCAAAATCATAAAGACAGGCAGGCAGTATACTAACGGTTGCCAGTGACTGGGGGGAGGGGAAGGGGAGCAAGGGTTTAATGGGGACAGTTTCAGTTTTACAAGGTACCCCGGCAGTTAAGTTCTGGAAATAGGTGGTGTGATGGCTGCTCAACCATGCGAACGTATTTTTTCTTTTTTTTAAACTCAGTTTGAGAGAGAGAGAGAAG
The DNA here is from genome assembly GCF_021234435.1 of Artibeus jamaicensis. NCBI lineage: Eukaryota > Metazoa > Chordata > Mammalia > Chiroptera > Phyllostomidae > Artibeus > Artibeus jamaicensis. Next base: position 8,879,436 of record NW_026521854.1, on the reverse strand, counting down.
GGGAGAAAGAGAGAAACATTGATTTGTTGTTCCACTTATTTATGCATTTGTTGGTTGACTCTTATGCGCCCTGGCCAGGGATCGAACCCACAACCTTGGCCTATCAGGAAGACGCTCCAACCAACTGAGCTACCCAGCCAGGGCATGTGAATGTATTTAATGGCACTGAACTGTACACTTAAACTAGTTGAAATGGTCAATTTTGAGTAACGCTGCTGTGAACATAGGTGGGCCACACCTCCTTGAGGCCCTGCTTTCAATTCTTCTGGATGTGTACCCAGAAGTTGAATTGCTGGATCATGTGGTAGCTCTATTTTTTTTTTTTATTTTTGGAGGAGCCACCGTGCTGTTTCCCATGGCAGCTGCACCATTTCACATTCCCACCAGGAGCGCACATGGGTTCCAGTTTCTCCACAGCTTCATCAACACTTGTTATTTTCTATAGCTATCCTGATAGAAGTGACGGCATAACTTTTATTTCATCCTTTTTGCCAACAGCCATTCTTTCTTTAATTCTGCAAGTGCTTCCCCGAGGAAAGAGAGCGAAAGCCCTATCCTGACACAGACGCACACGTCAAATTCTGTTTTCGCAAAGAGGGGGTGAGGTAGTCCAGGCACACTAGAGGAACACGACAACCCGTGTTTCCCAACATGCTATCATGTGCTGTTTCTGACTAACTGGTTTCTAGATCAACCACCCAATCCCCCCAAAATGCTATTAGCTGAAGTGAGCGGAGACGGTTTCAGTGGAGGCCATGGGGACAGAGGACAGTGATGAGCTTCCTGGAGGACAAAGCTGGATATGGAAAGAAAATGAGCCACCTTTACTCCCTATAACTTTTTCAATCTTGCCCATCAGTCTTTGACTTCTGGTAGTAGCAACGGGAGGGGTGGGAAGAAAAACTGTTTCAGCTTGAGGGGTGGGCCTTGGGCTGCAAGTATCGAAAAACCCAAATGCGAGTGGATTTCAATGATACCCATAAATAAAATGGACAATTTATTCTTTTATATACCAAGAAATGTCATGGAGGACAGAGGTTTTTCATCCTTTCCGCTCTGCCATTCTTGGATGTTGTGTCACAAGACAGCTGCAGAAGCGCCATATATCACCCTCTGACTCAGACTCATACAGAGGCAAGAGAAGAAACTGTCACCCTGGCTGGGGTGGCTCAGTGGATTGGGCACGAGCCTGTGAACCAAAGGGTCACCGATCCGATTCCCAGTCAGGGCACATGCCTGGGCTGCAGGCCAGTTCCCAGCAGGGGACGCATGAGAGAGGCAACCATACACTGATTTTTTTTTTTAAGTAAAACCAATAAGTAAATATATAAAGAAAATGTCTCTTCTCACAGCTTTTTAATGCAAGGAAACTGCAGAATCCCCGTTTGCTGATTTTGTTCCCATTCATAGTGGGCAGAACTGAGTCCCGTGTCCTGTGTCTCTGTAGCAAGAGAATGGAGTGATTATGTTTGGCTTATAATAATCAAAGTTCTCATCTCTGGGGCTAGCAAAAGCCCAACTCCCAAGATTTCCCAGAGACCTAATCTAAAGCAGGGTTTTGTTAGCAAGAAGTAAGAGAGAAAATGGATGCTGAGTAAGCCAACCCACATGGTAGGCTCCTCCTCAAGTTCACACTGGGGAGAGGAAAAGAAGGCCCCCAGTGTGCCTCCTCCCCCACCCACACATTTCTTGTTAGTTATCTATTAGTTAACTATTAGTTATGTGTGGCTGCATAACAGCTTACCCACAGTCAGTGATTTAAAAGCACATGTGTTTATTATCTCAAAGTTTCTGTATGGTAGGAATCTGAACACAGCTTAACTGGGACCTCTGCTTCACACTCTCTTATTCCATCCAGGGCTGAGGTCTTATCTGAAAGCCCGAATGGGGAAACTTCTTTTCCAAATTCTCTTCTTTGGTTTCAGAGCTGCTGGGCTAAGAGCCTCAGTTCCTCCCCTGTGGCTGAAGGTTACTCTCACACAGGGCTTGCTCCAGCAAAGCCGATGGGGCGGGGAGGGCGGGGGAGGGGGGGAGAGATGCTAGCAAGACAGAATTCAGAGGCCTTGTGACTTGATCATGAAAGTAACATCCCCTCAATATTTTCATATTTTGTTGGTTAGAAGCAGGTTACTCAAAGGGAGGGAAGCACATGAGGTCATTCACGGGCACCAAGAGGTAGGATCCCTGGAGACCATTTCAAAGGCCCTCTCCTCCCCCTGCCCCCTTTTTTAGATTTGAGGGTGCCAATGTCCTTGTTTCCCCAGCATCCACCTCCACCCTCTCCTCCTGGCACAGGAAGGCTTTCTTTCCCCACCCCTTCCTGAAGGAGGCACCACTCTCTTTCGGTCACTGGACAACAATAGCAGAATAATTCCCTAGTCAGTGGGGGAAAGGAGAGGATTTCAACAAGCATATCTGTTTGGGATTTTGAGACTTTTACCCCTTCGAGAGCCATGTTGTCACATGCACGCCGAGCTATGCCAACTGAATGGCAGAGTTAGAAAGCAAAGAAGCGAGGGGAGGCATCTCCGAGGTGAGGCACAGGGGTCCGCGTGAGAAGGCAGCACTACCACGGCGGGTGGTAGGTTCCCTAACACGGTCAGAGGTGGGGAGAGAGAGAGCTATTCTCAGGTTTTCCCTCCCTTTCTTTATAAAAGAGATTCTACTTGTAAGTTTTTCAGCCAGGATCTAACGGGAAATGAATGACACACTCCTGATGGAAAATACAGGGACAGATTCTTAAAGGGGCTGTTCATAAAGGTGAGAGCAGAGTGAGGGGCTGGCGAAGCAGCTCAGAGCTAGCAAGACTGGAGAGCTATTAACACCCATGTGCCTGAAGCTGCACAGGACAGCTGCCTCTGCTTATGAGAGCGGCCACTCACGGCACCAGGCAGGCAGCGATCTGAGAGAGTAAGACCCTGACCTTTTCTCCTCCTGTCCTCCACCTCCTGCCTGTGCCTGCCATTGGCCAAACCCAACCGAAAGCCAGAGGGCAGAGAACCGTCGGCGTGGTCCACACAGGTTGGCCTCCTGAGACGCGGAGCAGAGTGGAGAAGGGTGGACGAAGGGTCAGGACAAGAGGGAGGTGCAGCGTGTTAAGCTCAGGCAGGAGGTGGAGTTTCCTGGGAAATGTGGCAAAAGACCGACCAGCAGTGTTTAGCTTGATTTTTTTTCTAGTTCCTTGAGGTATAAAGTTATACTATTGATTGGGGATCTTTCTTCTTTTTTAATGTAAACACTTGCCATTATGAATTTCCCCCTGAGCACTGTTTTTGCTATATCTTATAAGTTTTGGTATGTTGTGTTTTCATTTGCATTCATCTCAAAGTATTTTCTAATCTAACTTGTAGTTTCTTATTTGACCCATTGGTTAAGAATGTGTTGTTAAGCCACCAGCCCTTGCTGGTGTGGCTCAGCTGGTTGGAGCATTGTCTAGTACACCAAAAGGTGTGGGTTTGATCCCCAGTTAGGGCACATGTCTAGGTTGCAGGTTCAATCCCTTGTCAGGGCATGTGTGGGAGGCAACCAAGCAATGTTTCTGTCTCATGTAGATCTCTCTCTCTCTCTCTTCCCTCCCCCTTCCTCTCTCTCTAGAATGAATAAACATATACATTAAAAAATTCATTTTGGGGACTTCCGCCAAGATGGAGGCATAGGTGGATGTGCCGTGCCTTCTCACACAACCAAGTTTAGAGACAAGTAAATATTAGCAACAGAAAACATAGCCAGAACACGGAAAATTGAACTTTTCGGAAGTCTGTTAACAACAAATTCTTCAGCCTGACCGGTAAGGGGCGAAACCAGCGGCTGGTGAAGCGGGGTTGCACAGGACTCGGTCGGACAGACTCAGGCGCAGAATCCGGGCGCGGAATCCAGGCGCAGAATCCAGGCACAGGGTTGGACCTAGTGAGCAACCGAGCGAGCGACCAGGCGAGCGACCGCAGGGGAGACAGCAGGGCAGCGGTGCTGCGTGTTGACTGTGGTCGCGCATTTGTGCGCGGGTGGACAGGCGAGGGAGTGGGCGGTTGGACTGGGGCCCGGCAGGTCCCCGCGGCAAGCGGCAGTGGAGGGCGCCGCCATTTCCCCGCTCTGACCGCACCTCCACATACAGCGTCATAACTCAGCGACTCTGAGTGGCCCGGCCCAGGGGAACCACCTAAGGCGCTGCTCCTCACCCAGCTGTGAGAAACAGCAGAGGGGGCCGCCATTTCCCCGCTCTGACCACGCCCCCACATACAGCGTCACAACCCAGTGACCTGGGAGTCCAAGGCACCGCTTCTCACACTTAAAGGGCACGAACAGACCAAAAATGGCACAAGAAGATCTCAAAGCCCCAGAGCCTATAGATTTAAGCGATGAAGAAATAGCAAAACTCTCAGACGCACAGTTTAAAACACTGGTCATCAGGATCCTCACAGAACTGGTTGATTATAGCCACAAATTAGACAAATATATGAAGGCGAAACTAATTGAAATGAATGGAATTGCACAGGACACCAATAGCGATGAAAAGGAAACTGGGACTCAAATCAATGGAGTGGACCAGAAGAAAGCAAATAATGGCCAAACAGAAAAGAGTCAGGAAGCAAGAATTCAAAGAAATGAGGAGAGTCTTAGGAACCTCCAGGACATCTTTAAACGCTCCAATATCCGAATTATAGGGGTACCAGAAAGGGGAAAGGCACAGCCACCAGTGGAAAACTTATTTGAACAAATAATAAAGGAGAATTTCCCCAATCTGGCAAAGGAAATAGACTTCCAGGAAATCCAGGAAGCTCAGAGAGTCCCAAAGAAGTTGGACCCAAGAAGGAACACACCAAGGCACATCATAATTACATTAGCCAAGATTAAAATGAAGGAGAGAATCCTAGAAGCAGCAAGAGCTAAGGGGACAGTCACCTACAAAGGACTTCCCATCAGACTGTCAGCAGATTTCTCAAAAGAGACCTTACAGGCAAGAAGGGGCTGGAAAGAGGTATTCCAAGTCATGAAATCCAAAGACCTACATCCAAGATTGCTCTATCCAGCAAAACTTTCATTTAGAATGCAAGGACAGATAAAGTGCCTCTCAGATAAGATCAAATTCAAGGAGTTCATCATCACCAAGCCCTTATTATATGAAATGTTAAAGGGACTTATGTAAGAAAAAGAAGTTAAAGAAACATGAACAGTGAAAGGACAACAAACTCACAGTTATTAACAACCACACCTAAAACGAAAGCAAACTAAAAGGACAGCTAGATCAGGAGGGGAAACATAGAAATGAAGATCTCAAGGAAGGTTAGCAACAGGGGAGTGGGAGGAGGAGAAGGGGGGAGAAGGTACAGAAAATAAGTAGCATAGACAGTAGATAGAAAATAGATGGGGGGGCAAGAATAGCATGGGAAATATAGAATCTAAAGGACTTGAGACACATGGTCATAAACTAAAGGGGGGGTAATGGTGGGGATGGGGGGGTAGGGTGGAGGGGAATGAAGGGGGGAATAGAACAACTGTAACAGCATAATCAATTAAAAAATTTTTAAAAATTCATTTTGTTTAATCCTGGCTGATGTGGTCAGTGGATTGAGCATCAGCTGGTGAACCAAAGGGTCAATGGTTTGATTCCCAGTCGGGGCACATGTCTGGGTTGCTGGTTTAGTCCCTGGTCAGGGCACAAACAAGAGGCAACCAATCAATGTGTCTCTCTCACACTGATATTTCTCCCCCTGTCTTTCTCCCTCCCTTCCCCTCTTTCTAAAAAAAGTAAATAAATAAAATCTTCTTTAAAATGTTTAAAGGATGTGTTGTTTAATTGCCACATATTTGTGAAGTATCCAATTTTCCTTCTGTTACTGATTTCTCATGTTATTTCATTGGGGTCAGAGAAGATAGTTTGGCTGATTTCAATCGATCACCAGGGTTTAATAACACAAAAGTGAACTACGAAACCACAGTGAGATACCATCTGGCATCTAGTAGTATAGCAATAATTTTTCAGAATTATTAATGGAATATAACAAGAGCTGGCAGCCATGTGGAAAAACTGCAACCCTCACACACTGCTGATAGGAACACAGAGTGCTATGAACAGCAGTTTGGTGAATCCTCATAAAGTTAAACAAATAATTACCTTATGACCCAACAATTCCACTCCTAGGTACAGACCCAAACAACTGAAAACAGGGACTCACACAGACACTCACCCACGAGCATTCACAACAGCACTATTCACAGCAGCCAACAGGTGCAAACAACCCAAGTTTCCTCACAGACAAATGGGCAAACAAAATGTATGTCCCTGCAGTGGCAAACTCAGCCACCAAAAAGAATGAGGTTCTGGTACATGCTACAACTTGGAGGAACCTTCAAAACATAATGCTAAGTGAAATAAGCCAGACACAAAAGGACGTATATCAAATTATTTCGCTTACATGAAATATCTAGAATGGCCAATTCACAGTAACGGGAAGTAGATTAGCAGTTACCAGAGACTGGGAGGAGGGGAAATGGGGAGTCGTTCCGGAATGGGCACAGAGTTTCGGTTTAAGATGGGAAAAAGTTTGGGAAAGCAGACCATAGCGATGGTTGCCCAAGATTGTGAATGTAATTAATGCCACTGAATGGTACACTAAACAAATTTTGTTTTACATATATATTATCACAATAAAAAAGTTAAATTCCCCCTTCCCCCCCCCACCCCCATCACGCAACAAAGAAACGTAGGATCCGAAGGGAGGAGAGGCAGAGGACGGTCGTGAGAACAACAGCAGTCCAGTGCGCAATCCCGCAGGAAACAGTGAAGGCAGCCTTGGGTGGGTGGCAAACAGCGCCCCTCCAAAAAACAGTGGGGGAAGCTCCGAATACGACTAAATAAAGGGCTGCGGGCCCCGGTACCAGTCCCTGCTCGCTGCTGCCTGCTGCCTGCTGCCTGCATCGCCACGCTCCACGCCTGTCAAGGTGGGGCCGGGTCGTTGGCGCCCTCCACTGGCAACTCCCCTGCGCTGCGGACCGTGTTGCGTTCCGCCCCCACAAAGCCGGGGGGTCCAGAAGAGAGGAAGAGGAAGCCTTGACCGAGTGCGAGCTGGGTCCCGGGAACTGCTCGTTCATTGCCGCGTGAAACAGGGCGTTCTGTTTAAGGGTCTGGGAGTGGCCCCTCTTTTCCAGGTGAGCAAACTGAGTGGCGGGCGCGGGCGCACGGTCACGGGAGAGCCAGAGCCGGACTGCAGAGCCAGCGTTTACTTGGAAACCCCACGGCCTCGCGCCAGCGCCCTCCTCAGAGCCACCCTCACCTCCTTGTTGCGCAGAGTGTACACCACGGGGTTCAGCAGCGGCGTCACCACCGTGTAGAAGACGGCCACCAGGCGGTCCTGGTCAGGGTTTCCTTCGGACTCCGGCCGCAGGTAGATGATGGAGGCGCAGCCAAAGTGCACAGCGACCACCGTGATGTGGGCCGCGCAGGTGGAGAAGGCCCTGTGGCGGCCGGCGGCCGAGCGGATCCTCAGGATGGCAGCCGCGATGAGGGCGTAGGAGAGGAGGATGAGGAGGAAGGAGACCAGCACCACGAGCACGCTGAGGAAGAAGATGGCCAGAGCCGTGCCCGCACCGGCCGCGCAGCTGCGCTTCAGCACCGGGGCGATGTCGCAGAAGAAGTGCTCCACGCGGCTGCTGCTGCAGAAGGGCGAGGAGAAGATCATGCTGGTCTCGATCAAGGCCACCGAGAGCCCCCCACAGAAAACCAGGGCTCCCAGGCACAGACAGACTGCGGGCCTCATGATCACCGAGTAACGCAGAGGGTGGCAGATGGCTATGTAGCGGTCGTAACCCATCAGGGTCAGGAGGAAACAGTGGCTGCAGCCCAGGCCCAGGAAGAAGAACATCTGCGCCCGGCAGCCCGCAATGGAGATGGCCTGGCTCTCCATGAGCAGGCCGGCCAGCATGTTAGGGATGGTGACCAGCGTGTAGCAGGTCTCGGAGAGGGACAGCGCAGCCAGGAAGCGGTACATGGGTGTGTGAAGGGTCCGATCCACATGGATAATGGTGATGATGGTGACATTGCCGCCGAGGGTGACCAGGTACATGAGGAAGAACAACGTGAAGAGGGTGGTCTTCAGGCCTGGGAGGTTGGAGAAACCCACCAGCACAAACTCCGTCACCAGCCAGGTAGCATTTTCCCACTGCTTTTTAGGAGTCTGAGAAGAAAAGACAGGGTAAATGCAATAGAGCAAATGACTGAGGGCCGCCCTGGCAGCTGGGACTGGCAGGGTGAGAGAATCATCCTTGTTTTACAAAGAAGAAAAGAGAGACTCAGAAATGATGTCGCTTGTTTTCCTAATACCAGCCAGCTAGCAAGTGTCTCCTCAATAACAAGAAATCCTAGATATGGAGGCAACCTGAGTGCCCATCAGCGGCTGAGTGGGCAGTGGAGACGTGGTGATGTACACAGCGGGGTATTTATTCAGTCATGAGAAAGACCGAAACCCCTCCATGTGCATGGATGGACCTTAAGGGGTGACTTAAGGGGTCCTCTAAGACACAGGGGGCAAACACAAGGCCTGTGGGTCGAATCTGGTCCTCCACCTTGTTTTACAGAGCCCAGGAGCACTGAGCCCTCGCTTAACTGTGTAATTACATTTACACAGTCTTAAATAGCATTCAGCCTTTGAAGGCAACCATGAGGCTGATGGGGCAAAATGAGTTTGACGCCCCAGCTCTCAGTGAAACAAGTCAGACAAAAAAAGACAAATACCTTATGATCTCACTTGTATGTGGAATCTGAAAGAGTTAAACTCGTAAAAAACAGTAAAGAAGAAGAGAGATGCTTACAGGTACAAACTTGCAACCAGTAGATAAGTAAGTCCTAGAGATCTAATACACTGTAGAGTGAATGGAGACAACAATACTGTGTTATAACTATCAAACTTGCTAAAAGACCAGATCTTAATTATTCCCACCACACATACACAAAGACATATAATTCTGCGACAGGACAGAGGAGCTAATTACTGCTACAGTGGCAACTGTATTACAACATATAAATGTGTCAAATTAACATGTTGTACACCTTAAACTTCAACAATGCTATATGTCAAATACATTTCAATTCTTAAAAAAGAAAAGAAAATTACACGAGCCTATAAGGAATAGGCATTTGGAGTAGGGAGAGATGGTGAGCATATTATTGCTTTAATATGAGTCCCCTAGAAGCATATCCTGAGGAAAGGATTCAAGAGCAAATAGTTTTTCTGGGACACCACCCCCCAAAACGCAGGTAGGGGAGTGGAGAAGGGAGACAGACAACAGAAGGTACTTTGTCAAGAAAATCGTCATCGTGGGCAACAAGAATTTAACCCTGGCGTGTTTATCCGTGAATCCTGCATTTGTCATTGTTTGAGAGTTTCTACCAGGAGACAGTAATCTCCCAGCACTTCCAATTTCCACATGTACAGGGAATTCAAGGAAATAATAAAAGCCAAGGGGATGTGAGCCAAGAATTTATAGTGTCTGCTACAGTGCAAGAACCCGAGAAAGGCAAAGCTTCTAACGTCATTTTCGAAATTCACTTAAATTTTACCAGAACTTAATTTTTTTATACTTTGAGGATGCAGTGGCGTAAAGATGAAGGCCACCTTCAACCCTACAGCTTTGTTTATCTCTTCTGATCTCAAAAAGAAATTTCAACAACTTCGTGGGCCCCCTAAATAGTATTGGGGGCCCCAGGCTCTATGCCAATGGACTTACCTCTATTCATTAAATGGGAAGTAACCCTGAAATGCCCAACCATTTTAACTCAAATGATGAGACTTCAGTGGGAATCCTGAACTGTCATCGTTGATTCCTCTATCTCGGGGGGGAAAAATCCATCTTAGAATGTTTTTGAGAGTATTTGTACTCATTTGGAACATGGGGCGCTGTTTGAAGGGAACCGGTCCTAATGCAATCTTTCCCCGCTTATCAAGAGTTCATTGGTTCAGAGATAAACGTAGCTCAGCTCAGAGATCCTCCAACAAAACAGTCCCGGTTTATCCGCCATCTAGTGGCACTTGGGGTGATCTGCAAGTCAGTGATCCTCTCAGGAAGAGGGAAAAAAATGAATAAACAGCTCTGACACTAAAAATGCTCATCCACGGCAAGAGAGCTGAAGAAATGGATCATTTAAATGTTTTGGAAGTTTCCTGCAAGTTCAATTCTGGGAAAGCAAATTTTAAATTTTAGCTCTAAATATATAGGAGAAAACAACAAAAATGTGGTTGGCCAACACCCTGGCCAGCGTGGCTCGGTTGGGCATTATCCCGTAAACTGAAAGGTCGCCGGTTCAATTCCCAGTCAGGGCACATGCCTGGGTTGTGGGTTCAATCCCCAGTTAGGGCATGTGTAAGAGGCAACTAACTGATACTTCCCACATCGATGTTTCTCTCCCTCTTTTTCCACCCCTTCCTCTCTCTCTCTAGAATCAATAAAGGATTTTTTTTAAGTGCTTGTGAAAGCAGAAAGTCAGCATTGGTGCTGCCTGTCACCCTCAGAACCAATCAGTTCAACAGGGACTGAATCCATACGGACGCTGTATTCAGATGCCAGCAAAGATGGCAGGTGTGTGCCATACAAACCATCTTACCATCTCATCTTTTCCTTATGGAAAAGAAAAGGTAGGTAAGGGGTTTGGAGAAAAGGTTAATTAGATAAGAGGTGCAGTCCGGTGCAATTTTCCTAGTATTTCATCTGCTGAGCAACAGCTCTTTACCTGCCTCTCGGAAGACATTCCCTCCCTGGAGCCCAGTAGCTCCGGGCAGCTCACGGGGGCCCCTGGGGCACAAAGGTCGAATGGCTGGTCACCCCACTGGAGTCATGCAGGCCGGAGTTCCGGCTCCCGGAACAGCTGCTTTTCACAAGCGTGAATCACTTAAGCCTCTCAACTGTAACCACAGCTAAAATCTTTAACCCTTTTTTAAATTTTTTAATTTATTTTCTTTTTAGAGACAGGGAAGGGAGGGGGAGAGGGAGAGAAAGATCGACTGGTTGCCTCCTGCACACTCGCAACTAGGGACCAAGCCCACACCCAGGCATGTGCCCTGAGGTGTGCAGGCCTACACTCTATCCGAGGAGCACACCGGCCAGGGCTAAAATCTTTGACTCCTGAGTCCCCTACCACTTGCTCCAGAGACATTCTGGTTACAAAGATAAGACCTGGCCAGGTGGCTCAGCTGGTTGTACATCAAAAAGTTGGGGGTTGGCTTCCCTGTCAGAGCACATACCCAGGCTGCTGGTTTGATCCTGTGGGGGTGCCTGTGGGAGGCAGCCAATGTCTCTCTCTTTCCCTCCCTTCCTCTCTCCAAAAAAAATCAATAAACAGCCCTGGCTGGTGTAGCTCAGTGGTTGAGTGCGGGTCTGGGAATCAAACAACCATGGTTCAATTCCCAGTCAGGGCACAGGCCTAGGTTGCAGGCCAGTTCCCAGCAGGGGACACACGAGAGGCAACCATACACTAATATTTCTCTTCCTCTCTCTTTCCCTTTCCCTCTAAAGGTAAATTTAAAAAATCTTTTAAAAAATTGATGAACATATCCTGGGGTAAGAATTTTTTTCAAAAAACTGAATGTGAAAAAAAGAAAAGATGAGACAAGTCAGGACCATCAAAGAACTTAACAGAAGCGAATGGGCGATGAGGAGGGATGCCTGTTCTTTTCAGGAAGAAAGGAAAGCCAGTCGGCAGGAAGCAGGCAGCCGTGTTGCTCCAGCACAGCGTGCACACCGTTTCTGTACAAGCTCTGTCTTAACTGCTCGATTCTGCCGTCTCGGAGTGACGGCAGCCACAGATGCATATAAGCAAGTGTCACGGCTGTGTTTCAATAAAGCTGTATTTACAGAAACAGGCAGCGGAGCAGTTTGGCCCTCAGAGTGCAGTTTGCCAACTGCTGACCTAGCACAGTAAACCTAAAAGAACAGGCGCTGTAGGAAAACCCCCAGTGAGACCCTCCGAAGGGTTTGCTATGAAAAACACAAGAAAAGCCTGACTTGAAAGCTTCGGAAACTAAAGCAAAATGAAAGTCCGGAAACAGGGATCTCAGCCTCCACTTAGGAAATCCAGATCTGAGAAAGAGCATCCGGGGCAGAGATGCCCAGAGTGTACATCTGAGTGGGGCCCTTTTATCAGAGAGAACTTCAGAGCCCTTATAGAAAGAGAATAATAGGAACTCGATGACCTAGAAGACTTCACAGAGAAAAAAGTATTCAGGCACAACTATCAAAAAACACAGTTTCTGAATATCTTGAAACATTGTTAATGCATGAATAGGTGAAACAAAAATCGACACTTTTTTTTCCTTCTCTCTCTTCCCCTCTTCCTCTCTCTAAAAATCAATCAATAGAAATATATTAAATGTATATATAAATAATTTCTGAATATCATGAAACTCAGTTAAATTGAAACAAACTTACAGGCAAACTGCAAACTAGAAAAGGCTGTGATCCTAAAAAGTGTTTAGTAACTCTGACAAATATTAAGAAACAAAAACTTCCAGTTCTAAATCAGTCCCGGGGATGTAATGTACAGCATGGTATCTGTAGTTAACAATACTGCACTGTACATTTTAAAGTTGCTGAGAGAGCCCTGGCTGGTGTAGCTCAGTGGATTGAGCTCGGGCCTGTGAACCAAAAGATTGTGGGTCAATTCCCAGTCAGGGCACGCGCCTGGGTTGCAGGCCAGTTCCCAGTGGGGGACACACGAGAGGCAACCACATATTGATGTTTCTCTCCTTCTCTCTTTCCTTTCCCCTCTAAAGATAAATGAATAAAATCTTTTTTTAAAAAGTTTAAATAAAAAAGAAGAAGAAAATGAACATCCAGGTCCCCTCCCAAAATTTGTGAAATTCAAATGAAGGCTCATATACCATATGACTGAGTATTTAAAATTAACAAACAGTTAAATGAAATATGTTCTAACTCCTCCCATTGAGAAGCATATCTTCATAGTGACCTGGAAATGGCTCACAGGGACAAGTCAGACCTTCTTGGGCGTCTTAAAGACGCCCTCAGCGTGGGAGGCGGTTCTACCACAGTTACCCAGCCTCTCCCCACAGGCCTCCACGGACTCCCTGACACAAGTTCCACAACAAAGAGCAGAAATTCCCAGCTCAAAACGGCCCTTCTGTGATCTGAGTTCTGGAATCAGACTGGCCTACATTTGAATGTTGGTGTCTTCCCTTATAGGGGGCAGTATGACCCTGGGCAGCTGGTTTTGCCCCATGAGCCTTATGTGTGAAAGTGGAGATTGCCCTGGCCAGGTGGCTCAGTTGGTTAGAGCATGGGCTGCATACACCAAAAGGTTGCAGGTTTGGGGGCACCCGCCAAACCGGTGGGGGCACATGCAGCTGATCGATCTCTCTCTCTCTCTCCCCACCCTCCCTCCCTTTCTCTCTCTCTAAAATCAATAAAAATATCCTCAGATGTGAAGACTGATCCCATGAGCTCACCAATAATAGTTCATACGATTCCCTGAACAGTGCTACAAACCCTTTGGTCTCAGACTCCTTGCAAGGAGAAACGGGATTGTTCTTGGCTGTGCACTGCTGGGGAAGTGATGGGATGCTCACGTTCTCACCATTGCGGTACGAAGCCAGGGTGCAGAGCCAGGAGTCTGTCTCTGGAAGCAGTGCTCTAAGGGGCAGCAGGCTCACCTTTCGTTCTACACACACCCATTGAGCATCTGTTCTGTGCTGGGTGCCGCTCTGGGCACTGAGGACACAGCAGGGAACTAAACAGGCAGAGATCCCAGCCTTGGAGGAGCAGAACGTTCTAGAGAACATAAGCAACGAACATGATAATGAAACTATGTAAGTGCTACAGAGAACTTAATCTGAGGAGTGCTGCAATTTTGCACAGGATGGTCAGGAAAGGGCTCGTTGGGGGTTAATGTGCAGTCGCCCGGGAATTTCTTGTCTCCCCTCCCTCATTTTCAGATCTCACCGCTAGGGCTGGGGATGGGCCCAGGTGGCTCCTCCAGACAGGCAAAGGCCTGAATTCACACTCAAAAGAAATGAGCAAATCAGTCAAGGGAAGAGTGTCCTAGGTAGAAGCAACAGCCGGAGCAAAGGCCCAGAGACGGAGCTGTGCGGGGAACAGGAACAGCAGGAGAAAGAGAGGGACGGACAGAGTAAGTGCGAGGCAGGAAGGCAAGGGTGGAAAGTGACCAGAGCTTGTTTCGCAGGGCCTTGTGGGTCACAGGGAGAACTTCGGCTTCTCCACCGAGTGAGTGGGAGCCGTGGAGGACTCAGAGCAGAGGAGGGGCGTGACCCAACTCAGGTGTGCCCAGGTGCCTGCCCTCTGGCCATGAGGGAGAACAGAGTTCAGGGAACATGGGTGGGGAGGATGGGAGCTGGAGCAGGGTGGGGACCACAGGGGTGGTGAGAGACGGCCAATCACGGACAGATCGTGCAGGTGGAGCCCAGTGAATTCCCTGACAGGCTAAGTTGTGGGTGTGAGAGAAAGAGCAGGGCGTGGACGCTGGAATGCTGCATCAGGAGGGCGGGTGTGACCCAGCCAGCAGGAGTCAGAGGGGCTCACCCTTCAGCTCAGGGAATGCCAGGGGCAGACACACACCCAGCGTGGTGGCTCACCCTCACCACAGAGGTGGCACCTGTGCCAGCCCCCTGCAGCCACCCCAGAAACAAGGAAGAAGAGGGACTTCCCGAATGGGGCTGGCATTTAACCCTACGATATCTGAGAAGCCGTGACTTTGAGTTTGCCTCAAGGCGTCCAAATTGTGACAGGTCAGCGTACCTGGACAAAAGGAAGTCAAGTTACAGACTAGAAAGTTCCTCATTTTCATACCTAGAACCTGTGAAAATTGCCCCTACGGAGAGATCCCCAGGCTAGCCGCTTGCTTGGTGGGAGAGTAAGCGGGAGCCAGTGGGTGCTGAGCTCAGGGGCGGGCCAATGCCACCCCCACAGTGAGGGTGAGGAACAAGGAACGCGTGGGGTTACGGTCTGGAGTCTCTTCTTTCCCTGTTTCTTCTCATCAGGAAGCACCCCTCCCTCAGAAGCAGAAGCGCCTTCCCACTGCCTTTGATTCCTTGCCGCTGAATGACTCTGTGTGGGTATGTGTGCATGTGTTCATGCCTATCAAGCTCCAGGGCACATGCGTGCATGTGTGCGCCTGCTGCTTGCAGGGCACGTCTGTGTGCACTTGGTACCCGGTGTGCTCAGACCACACATAAGCTGGGGGTGGGCTTGGGGTAGCTTCCCCAGCCTAGCAAAGACCCCAGTTACATACTCACCATGGCCAAGGTTGTTGCCTGCCTGCATCGCTCACTGCTCGCCACCTGAGAGAGGAGGGGCTGAGGACCTGGGTCCTTTTATATAGGGGGTCCCTGGAGCTGCTGTCCCAGGGGCCCCCCAGCCACTAACAAGCCCCCCAGGACTCAAGCCGGTAACACCCTGAGGGTTTTTTCCCTCCTGGAAACTGGAGACCCCAGGGTCTGCTTCCCGAGCCCCCAGGCTCTCATGGTGAAAAATAAGAAAAGACTAATTATGATGTATTTTTGTGAGTGGCTGTCACAAATGCACTCCTCACTCTTTCAGTGCTCCTCCATCAGTGCCCGCTGCATGCTGGGCAAGGCTGCAACCCCAGGCAAATGCATCCCATCCTGCCCTCAAGGCGGCGAAGAAGAAGTGGATCACTTGATGCTGTTATAGGAATGTTGCCCCGCTTAACTTCTCAGGGTGGCCACAGCCCCTCCATCCCTCTCTCTGCTGTCCCCAGAATTCACTGGTTGCTAAGTCTTCTCTACTCTTCCTCCTCAATTTCCCCATCCCCTCAGTGCACCCTAACTCAAGCTGCAACACTCTGCCCTGTTGCAAAATCTCACAGTATCGCCTTCATCTAGTCTGTCCTCTGCACCAGCCACCAGAACAAGGGCTCTGGCTGTGCCGGAGCCTCCCATGGCTCTTTGCTGCCCTCAGAGTTAAGTTTAAAATTCCCCATCTTCACATGTATGATTCTTGTGATCTGGCCCGTGGTAACTGCTCCAGTTCCAAATCCAGCCATCGTTTCATGCAAACCAACACACATCCATGTGTTAAATTAACAAGTAAGGAAGGGAGGCATAACCACAGCCATTCCAAATTGCTGACCCTTCTTGTGAGATTTCCGTGCTGGTCACACCAGTTTGCCCCTCCCCTCCTCTGAGCCCGCTGGCAAATTCCTGGTGCCCCTGAAAGACACATCTCCAGCATAAGAAAGATCTACACACATCTTTCTCCGCTCATCCACTGACTGACATTAGGTCGTTTGCACATTTCGGCTAATGTGCATCATGCGGCCATGAGCACAGGAGTTCTAGCTGAGAAATTTAACCTCATTAATTAAATGTCACGACTGGACATGAGTACAGTCTCATGACTTTGCAAACTCCCACTGTAATCCAATGCCTGCCATATCTTGGGTTCTCCCAGAAGCAGAAGCAAGGATGTGAGCATAAGTAGGTTTATTTTGGAGGTGATCCCAGAAAATACTAGCAGGGGAGTGATGGGAAAAGAAGCTAATAGAGCTGGTGTCACCAGGCAACTCCCCATGTGGCAGCCGGGGTCCGTTCCATTGGAACCCTCTGGGAAGCAGCATGGGATATTTGTTAGTTGCTTCCACAGAATTCCTGCTTCTGCAAACCTAATTGCCCCTCAGGTTCCCCCATCCCCAGTTCCAGGGCACAGACTGATTGCTTTAAGAAATCAGTGCTTCCCATACCCTGTCGTCATGGTGACCGAGTAGAGCAGCAGTGCTGAAAAGCAATGCCCACCACCAACACCATGGGACAGGTGGCCATGCCTGGAGACACTTTTGGTTGTCGCAGTGGAGGAGCATCTAGTGCGTGGAGACCAGGGATGTCATTAAACATCCTACAATGCACAGGCGGACCCCCTCTAGCACAGGATGATCAGGCCCCAAATGTCAGTAGTGCCGACACTGCGAAACCCTCAGTAAGAGGATGGGCGCACAATCCAATCGGAGCCAATACAAAATTGACCCCAAGATTAGAATCTTCTTAGTGCCCTGTCAAGTGCAATGTACACCTACTTTGCAACAGCCAGAAGGCTAGAGCCCTGCCGGTCGGAAGAGAAGTTGGGCTGGGTACCACCTGGAGCCAGAGGACAGCGCTGATGCTCAGAGAAAAATCTGTGGAGATGAAGAGAAAGACAGCCCTCATTTGAGTCACTACATCAAATCTCTCCCGAAACTGGTCCTTTTCAGTTACATAAGCTAATGAATTTTATTTTTTATCTTTTTAATATATTTTATTGATTATACCATTAAAGTTGTCCCATTTCCCCCCTTCATTCCCCTCCACCCTGCACACCCCTCCCCCAACATGCCCCCCCTTTAGTTTATGTCCATGTGTCACAAGTTCTTTAGATTCTATATTTCCCATACTATTCTTGCCCTCCCCCCTGTCTATTTTCTACCTACCATCTATGCTACTTAGTCTCTGTACCTTCTCCCCCCTTCTCCTCCTCCCACTCTCCTGTTGCTACCCCTCCATGTGATCTCCATTTCTGTGGCTCTGCTCCTGTTCTAGCTGTCTGCTTAGTTTGCTTTGTTTTAGGTGTGGTTGTTAATAACTACGAGTTTGCTGTCCTTTCACTGTTCATCTTTTTTATCTTCTTTTTCTTAGATAAGTCCTTTTAACATTTCACATAATAAGGGCTTGGTGATGATGAACTCCTTGAATTTGACCTTATCTGAGAAGTACTTTATCTGTCCTTCCATTCTAAATGAAAGCTTTGCTGGATAGAGCAATCTTGGATGTAGGTCTTTGGATTTCATGACTTGGAATACTTCTTTCCAGCCCCTTCTTGCCTGTAAGGTCTCTTTTGAGAAATCTGCAGACAGTCTGATGGGAACTCCTTTGTAGGTAGGTGACTGTCCCCTTATCTCTTGCTGCGTCTAAGATTCTCTCCCTCATTTTAATCTTGGCTAATGTAATGATGATGTGCCTTGGTGTGTTACTTTTTGGGACCAACTTCTTTGAGACTCTCTGAGCTTCCTGGATTTCCTGGAAGTCTATTTCCTTTGCCAGATTGGGGAAGTTCTCCTTTATTATTTGTTCACGTAACTTTTCTACTTGTTGCCCTTCCTCTTCCCCTTCTGGTATCCCTATAATTCAGATGTTGGAGCGTTTAAAGATGTCCTGGAGGTTCCTAAGCCTCTCCTCATTTTTTTGAATTCTTGTTTCTTCATCCTTTTTTGTTTGGTCATTTTTTTCCTCCTTCTGGTCTACCCCTTTGATTTGAGTCCCAGTTTCCTTTCCATCACTATTGGTTTCCTGTGCATTTCCCTTCATTTCAATTAGTTTCGCCTTCATCTGTTCCTCTAATTTGTGACTAAAATCAACCAGTTCTGTGAGCATCCTGATCACCAGTGTTTTGAACTGTGCATCTGATAGGTTGGCTATCTCTTGGTCACTTAGAAGTATTGGCTCTGGGCTTTGAGCTGTTTTTCTTGAGCCATAATGTTTTGGTCTGTTCACATCTGTTACGTATGAGGGTCAGAGCCTTAGGTGTTCACCAGGGCAGGGCGACCCAGTTGCTGGGTTGTGATGCTGTATGTGGGGGCAGGGTCAGAGAGGGGCAAAGGCCTTTGTTCCGCTCTCTCTCAGATTTCAGTCTCCTCTGCTGCTTCCCGCTGGCAAACGAGGCCCCCCAGGTGCCAGCTCCCAGGTGTGTGGGCCTGTGCACCCTCCAGGACCCTGTGAGTCTCTCCAACAAACTCTCTGTGAGCCTGAGAGCTTCTCCCAGCTCCTCAACCCTGAAAGTTTTTCCAATTGGTGCTTTTAGGCTTTAATTCCCATCGCTGGGGCCCTAGCCTGCGTGGTCTGTCTCACTGCTTGCTCTTTTGCCTGGTTTATCTGCGCGTGAATGTGTGACCACGGTCAGCCAGCTGCCTTGTGCCCTCACTGGGTCCACCCATTGCCACCCCACACCTGGGATCTGCCAACCACTGCCAGCGTGCTTGGGTCAGTCTGGTCACCTTTTCCTGAACGACCCCACTCCGTCAGCCGCTGACTCTGTCCCTCTTACCGGTCTGGCTAAATGGTTCATTTTTGTTGGACTTCTGTTCAGTTCAATTTTCTGTGTTTTGGTTGCATTTTTGTTACTAAAACTTTGTTGTCTTTAAACTTGGTTGTGCAAGGAGGCACAATATTTCCACCTACACCTCCATCTTGGCTGGAAGTCCTGAATTTTATTTTTTATCTAAGCCAGCTGGGTTGATTTCTGGGTCACATACCACCAAAGGCACTCCAAGTGACAGGGGAATCAGTGACAATTATCCCATCCTCTCCTCCTAGAGGATAACAGTGTAAACACAACCTCATCTTGGAACACAATTTGGTGCAAGACATAGGAACCCACCCGAGTGTATGTGAAGGAGCACTTATTACATGGATGCAGTATGGTCTCCAGACCCAAGGAAGCCTGAGGTAGAGGTGACTTTCGTGCAAAACCAGCATCAGGCACTTAGAAGGCAATAAACAACCGTGCCATCAAGGGATGGCTGCTCAATGGCCCAGAATGGAGACTTCTGAAACTCAGATCCCCTGCCAACTCTAGAACCAGTTGGCACTCATCTGATTCTCCCTGCATTGTAGCTCCATTCCTCTGCTGTTTGCAGAAGTGTCCACCACTCCAAACTGGCCACCCATATTTCTAAATCTGCTTACTGGTGGCCTTAAAAGCTCCACCGACGTATTGACAACTTTCTTAGCATTTCCAGCAAACGTTTTCAAGTGAATGCGATTGGCTCATCCTAAGTCAGGTGACCACCCAGATCCAATCAGTGTAGTCACTAGACAAAAGAGGGAAAAGCACAAGTGGGCAGGCAAGGCCCAGTGGGTTCAACCAGAAAGGAGCCCAGGTTAGCTTTGGAGAGACCGAAGCCCCACCACCACCATTCCCCACCCCTGTCCAGGCACAGGTCAATGACACCGAGTGTTAACCATTCCTTTATTAGGCCGTAACAGGAGTGGGGGCTGTACAACGCAAGGCCTGGGAACTTAGCTACACAGGGATTGTGATCACAAGCCATATTACAAAAATAGCCTAAAAATACTTCTATTCTGCCGTGGGGCTGGCCCAGGGGAGCACCAGGCAGCTCCTTCCCATCCTGCAGTCTCATGTGTACAGGGAGACCAAGTGAAATGCACATATCTCCCTGGTCCTCGCGTTCCCACCCCCTGACCTCCAGTTCCTAAAGGGAGGTGGTCCAGGCTCTACAGTGGGGGGTTACCTGGGGTTGGGCTCTCTGAGGCAGAAGGGCCCTTCCCCGGCAAAGCTATAGAACAAGTTCCATCTGGAATGCAGTGAAGTGAGGGAAGTGGGGTGGGGAGGAGGCTCTGGCATCTCACCAACCCCTGGCCCCAGAGGGTGCGCCCAAGGGTGCCTACTTGGTACACACCAGGGTCATGTACTTGGTACACAGGATCCTAGTCATGCCTGTGTACTCAGTACACAGATCCAGCTTGGCCAAACGGGCCCACAGACTCAGCCCCACAGGGGCACTGGAGGGAGGTTTGCAGGGGGCGGGGAATGTCTCCATATATATAGTTTGTAAAAAATAATAATAATAAGTTTGTTTAAATGAATTTGTTTCTATACAAAATGTAAAAAAAAATAATCCACTCATGTCAGAGTGTAAGGAGTGAGACAGGTCAGAGGAGGCAAGAGAGGAAGGAAGGGGGACTGGAGGAGTCCCAGACTCATCACAAGATCCAGGGCTGGAGGTCAGCCTGAACCCCTTATAGATACAGGAAGACGGAAGCCCCAGGCTGGTGACCTGCCTCCGTTGCACTGCAGGGGTAGGGGGTGCAGGGGTAGGGGGTGCAGGAGGGCTGGTGGAGAGAGAAGAGAATGAGAAGGATTGAAGGAGAGAAGGGAGGGAGAGAGACAAGAGAATCAGGTTGGGGTATCTCTTCAGCCCCCCAAAATCCAAGAATTGAGAAGTATCTCAAGCCAACACCTGCCTCTTGGGGGTGACTTCAGGCTGGGACCCCAGCTGGGTCTGGGCCTGAACTAGGGGTCCGGGGACAGCCAGGGAGAGTGGCTGGGCAGGCAGTGTCCCGGCAGCTGTGGCCGCAGCCCCAGTGGCAGTAGCCGGACTGGGCGTGGAGTCAGACCAGTCCGAGAGTGAGGGGGGCGAGGGGCTGGCCCAGTGCTCAGGAGACTCGGGGGATGGGGTCAGGTAGGGATGCTCACTGGGGACCCGGAGGAAGCGAGCCTTGGAGGGGCTGCCATGGGCCCCGGGTACTGGGTACTCCTCACCGTGTCCCGGGGCTGCCATATATGGTGAGGGCCGCTCCTGGGGAGACACAGGGGTCCCAGCATTCAGCAGCTGGGGTCCTGGCGCCAGTGGCAACAGGAATGAAGGACCTGGTGGGGCTGGTGGAGGCAGGCGGGCCCAGTCAAGGGGAACAGCCACGGGGTTCAGCAAGCCCAGGCTGAGCACACAGCCCCCAGGGGGCTGGCGCCCTAGACCTGCCCGGCCGGTCCCACCCAGCTGTGCCAGGGACACGGCCGTGGCAGCGGCACCCACATAGGGCCCCTCCAGGGAGAAGCCTCCGGGAGACGCAGGGGGCCCACCAAAGGGCCGCGGGGAGTCCAAAGAGTCCACAGGCGACAGCGTGACTGAGCTCTCAGCCAGGGGGCCTGGACAGGCCAGTGTCAGCTTCTTGCCCCGACCCCGGGTGCCCTGTGGCCCCAGCCCTGCTTTCCCCGGCAGTCTCCGGCTCTTCTTGCCCCCTGACTGTGCCACCTTGAGGCCGGGGAGGAAGGCCCCCGGCGGGCAGAGCAGGGTCCCCAGGCCGTGGGGACCCGGCGGGCTACGAGGCCCACTGGGCTGGTCCAGCAAGCGCACGATGTCCTGGTGCAGCCTCTCCTGGGCCACATCACGTGGCAGCCTGTCCAGGTGGTCAGTGATCTCCCGGTTGGCAAAGTGATCCAGCAGGAGCTTGGCCGCCTCGTAGCTGCCCTCCCGAGCTGCCAGGAACAGTGGCGTCTCCTCCTGGGTGGGGGGGAGCCCAGAACCCACAACATGTCAGGGTCACGGGGGCCAGGGCAAACTCCTGGCCAACACCACCACCCAGACCTCCACCCCTCGATGGAGCCTGAGAGCTAAGAGCTACTCTCCAGACTGACAGACCCGGGTTCAACTCCCAGCTCTGATGTGGGAGCCTGGCAAGTTGTTTTATGTAAACCACATTCATGGAGCACCTACTAAGTGCCAGGCCCAAGAGCCAAGAATAGGGTGAGGAGAGTGGGGCACTCACCTCAGGCACAAAATGTAAGGGGGCATCGAAAACCTCGGTCATCCAAATAAATATTGCAATGCAATGTTCTTAAAAATAATTTAAATCGATGCCAAAAATCCTTCATAAATAAAAGGCAGAAATTTTAACTAAAGACAGAATCCAACCCTGTCTTCCTTTAAGCCTCACTCTTCTCATCTGCAAAACATGAGCAGGGGCGTCCAACCCACGGCCCAAGGCCTCATGCGGCCTGGGAGGGCTATGAACTCGGCCCCACACAAAGTCATAAATGTGCTGAAAACATGATGAGATTTGTGTGTGTGTGTGTGTGTGTGTGTGTGTGTGATTACATGTCACACAGTGTTTAATGTGTGACCCAAGACAACTCTTCTTCTTCCAGTGTGGCCTAGAAACACCAAAAGACTAGGTGCTCCAGCCACCAACCCCACCTTGCAAAGCTTTTTAAACAACGATCGTAAAGGTAACCTTTCACTGAGGATGCATTTAGCACCCTACCTCACCGAATCCTCCAAAGAGACCACCAGGTAGGCACTGTTGCTTCTCCAAGTCACAGGTGAGAACACCGAGGTTCTGAGGAGTTAAGCAACTTTCTCAAGGTCACCTAGCAGCTGCCACACACTTTCCTCTCTGATCTACCATTGGAGCCTCTTGGGCCCAAAGCTGGCTGCAGGCAGAGTGAATGCTCTCGCCACCCTGCCCCACCCCACTCTCTGCTACCCGGCAGAGGGAGGTGTGTGCCAGGGCAGACCCCCCCGGTGGGCCAAGGGCCAGGGCTCACCTTGCTGTCCTGCATGTCCTTGTTGGCTCCATTTTTGAGCAGGGCCAAGGTGGCCTCCACATTGTTGACAGCTGCAGCCCAGTGCAAGGCTGACTTCCCTGGAGGGAGTGGGGAGAGGTCAGCATCAGAATCAGGCTCAAGTCCTGGCCCTCCAAGGCAAAGAAGCAGGAAATGCCCAGAATAGGCCTTGGGGGGAGGAGCGGACCTGCCTGGAGCATTGGAGCACTGTGTTTGGTCTGGGGGGTGGGGGGGGCGGGCAGATCCGGGAATGACACTCTGAAAGCGATGCTGAGCATGTGCGTGCACATCTGTGTGCGTGACTCTCCGTACATGGAGGGAAGTGCACAGCCCCCATGCATTTGTACGTGAGCTGTGCTGCCCGATGCAGCAGCCAACTGCATCTGCCTCTTTAGATTTAAATTAATTAAAATTGAGTAAACTAGGTGCCAAGACCATTCAAAGGAAAAAGAATAGCTTTCTCAACAAATGGTGCTGGGCCAACTAGATCTCCACATGCAAAAGAATGAAGGGGGACTCCTTCCCCACACCACATACAAAAATTACTCAGAATGAAGTCAAAGACCTAAATGTAAGAGCTGGAACTACGAAACATTTAGAAGAAAACACAGGAGTGAAATCTTTAAGATCTTGAATTAGACAAAAATTCTTAGATAGGACACCAAGAGCACAAGCAACAACACAACAAAAATAGATCCAGCTGTGAGCAATAATAAAGAAAACTTTTTTTGAATGGATAAACTGGACATCGTCAAAAGTAAAACATTTGTGCTCCTAAGGACAACACATCAAGAAAATGAAAAAGAACACTTACAAATTGAGAGAAATATTTATCATTAGCCATCAGGGAAACAAAAATCAAAACCACAATGAGATCCCAACTCACACCCACTATAAACAAAGAGATAGATAATAGAAAGTGTTGACGAGGATGTGGCGACATTGGGACACTCATACGCTGTTGGTGGCTGCGAAAAATGGGGCAGCCCCTGTGGAACACAGTCTGGCAGATCCTCAAAATTTAAACATAGTTGTCATGTGACCCACCAATTCCATTCCTGGACACCTACCTAAGAAAAACAAAAAGACATGTCCACACAAAAACTTATACATGAGCCCTGACTGGTGTGGCTCAGTGGATTGGGCATCGTCCTGCAAACTGAAAGGTCACCAGCTTGATTTGCCATCAGGGCACATGCCTGGGTTACGGGCCGAATCCCTGGTTAGGGGCATATAAGAGGTAACCAATCTGTTTCTCTAGCACATCTGTGTTTTTCTCCCTCTCATTCTCCCTCCCTTCCCCTCTCTCTAAAAATAAATAAATAAAATCATTTTTTAAAAAAACCAAAAACTTGTACACCAATGTTCATCGCAGCATTAATCAAAATAGCCAAAAAGTAGGAACAACCCAATGTCTCCCGATGGATAAATGGATAAAAAAATGTGGTGTATTCATACGACAAAATATTATTTGGTCATAAAAAAGTAATACTGCCCTGGCTGGTGTGGCTCAGTGGATTGAGCACCAGCCTGTGAACCAAAAGGTTGCCAGTTTTATTCCCAGTCAGGTCACATGCCTGGGTTGCGGGCCAGGTACCCAGTTGGGGAAGGGTGAGAGGCAACCAATCGATGTTTCTCTTCCTCTCTTTCTCCCTGCCTTGCCCTCTCTCTAAATATAAACAAATAAAATCTTCAAATAAAGAAGTGATACTGATACATGCTATAGCATTCCCGAACCTTGAAACATTATGCTAAGTGAAAGAAGCCAATCAAAAAGACCACATCATGTGCAACTCCGCTCGTATGAAACAGCCAGAAGAGGCAAATCCACAGAGACAGGAAGTACAGTAGTGACTGCTGAGCGAGAGCAGGGAAGATGGGGAAACGGGGGATGGGCAGTGGCTAAGAGGCGAGGGTTTCTTTTTTAGGTGATAGAAACACTCTAAAATTTATTGTGATGATATTTGCACAGCTATGTAATGATATTAGATGCCGCTGGATTTTTTACTTTGGGTGAACTGTATGGTATGTGGGTTACATCTCAGTAAAGATTTTTTTAAGGCAGGCAATAACAAAGGTTAAACGCTACATGAAATAAAACATTGAGCTCTCTTCACCCCAACGTTGCAAATGCTCAGCAGGCACCACATGTCGCCCGCAGTCAGCACAGTGGACAGCACGCACTGAGAATGTCTCCATCCTCATAGCAGTTTCTGCTGGAAGATGCTCCTCCAGAGCCATGGTTCTCAGCCAGGGGCATCTTCCCCGCAGGGGCATCTGGCAATGTCAGGAGACATTGTCGGTTGTCACGACTGGAAGGTGCGGTGCTACTGGCACCTAACAGTTCAAGGCCAGAGGTGCTGCTTAACACCCTGCAATGTGCAGGATGGCCCCTAACACCAAAAATGATCCAACCCCAAATGTCAGTGGTGGGTTGAGAACACCTGCTGCAAAGGGTGTTTGTGAGCATCTAGTGTGTCTACATCTGTGTGAGGTCTCCTGGACATGAGGGCAGGTTGTGAATCTGCACAACTCTGCAAGCAGGCCACCTCCAGAAAGCGAGAGGCTATCACACATAATTTGGCTGCTTTACAAACTTATTACATGAGCTTCCCAGCAGATGGCAGTAGTAAATACTTCTAACAAAGTAGACCAAAATGAAGTGTCTTGGGGAAGGGCACCTTTTTCTAACCACTGATGTATCAGATGAACTAGTGGATGCCATAAAAAAAAAAATGCATGAGCCCTGGCCGGTGTGGCTCAGGGGATTGAGTGCCAGCCTGCGAACCAAGGGGTTGCCAGTTTGATTCCTAGTCAAGGCACATGCCTGGGTGTGGGCCAGGTGCCCAGCAGAGGGGTGCTTGAGAGGCAAAACATTTATGTTTCTCTCGCTCTCTTTCTCCCTGCCTTCTCCTCTCTCTAAAAATCAATGATGAAATCTTTTTTTTTAAATGCATGCATGAGTGTGTAAGTGCACGTCGCAAGCCTGGTATGTGTACAGGAACTTCAGCGTTTGGGTCGCCATGTGGGTGCGAGTTCACACCAACCGCACCGTGGGACTACACAACACCCTCTCGGCCCCCGGCCTCACCAGCCTACCAAGCTCATCCACAGCGTTGACATCAGCGTGGCTGGCAATGAGCTCCTCCACCATGCCCTCCACTGCCAGGCGGGCTGCCAGGATCAATGCTGTTGAGCCGTCTGCCATGCGGGCATCCAGGTCTGTGGAGCGGTTCCGGATAAGAATCTAGGGGAGACAGGGTGCATCAGGGGAGTTATGCCAGGAACAGGGGGACCAGGAGCACCTCTAAGCCCTCTGAGGTCCCCAATCCCCACAAGCTCTGGAATCAGTGAGATTCAGGGGGCAGCTGCCTGCCAGAAACTGTACTCCCACATGGGCGCATTTTACAAGTGAAAAAAATGAGCCCTGAAAGGCAGAGCTGGGGCTCAAACCCAGATCATTCTGATGCCTGTCCCAGCTCCGTTGTCCAAAGGGGCAAGCCGATCTCACCTGGAAGACGCCCTGGGCATCGGCAGTGACAGCTGTGTGCAGGGGGGTGCGGCCCGAGTGGTCCTGGGCGTTGGTGTCTGCCCCGGCATCCAGCAGCCGCTTGGCTGCGTCAGCGCGGGCATAACGGGCTGCCAGGTGCAGGGCCGTCTCGCCCGTGCGATCAGTCCGTGCGCCGAGCTGGGCCCCTTGGCAAATCAGGTCTGAGATGATGCTGGCCGATGTGTCTTCTGCCTCATCCTCCTCAGCTGGCACCGGCTCCAGGGCCCCGCCGCAGAAGGAGGCCAGCATTAGCGGGGTGAAGCCATCTGTGGGAGACAGGAGCATGTCACAAGCAGGTGGATTCGGGGGCCTTTCCAGGAACCCTACTGAGGGCACCATATTGGGAGGCAGTGGGACACCTGGAAGCACATCTATAGGCTCATGCACACACACGCACACACATACACACACACACATCCGTGTCAGGTGCCCCAGAAGCCAACCCAGGACACGGATTCATGAGCATGTGATTTGGCCCAGCAGGGCTCCTAGGCAGAACCAGATAAAGGACAAGAGAGGAAGGAGGACAAACAAAATTTCCAGGGGCTATTTCAGCCTGGTCCCAAAGAGGGGGGTCTGGAGGTTGAGTTGTACCTAGAGTTATAATGCAGCTCGAGGCAAAGGAGCTGTGCCTTTCAAATGCCCACACCCACGGGTTATGGGCACACCCAGGGACATAAAATCCCCGAGGGGCTTCACAAGATGCAGGCCTTTTGAAGCAAACAGCACTAGGGGAAAAATACCCAGAAGCATGACCAAGATGAACCCAACAGGACCCAGACTGCATGGTCTGCTGCACTCTGTGTGAGCATGTGGCCTGGTTCCCCATGCTCCGTCCACACGCTCTGGGCAGGGCTGAACCCCCTCCCTCAGGGACGGGTATATGGCCCAGACTTGGTTAATCTGTATATCCCAAGCCCCAGGCCACACAGAGTGGCTTAAGTGGGGAAAAGTTTTATAAGGCTGGTCCTGCCTGTGGGACAGCATCCCCAGGAGGAAGCCTGCCTGGGCTGGAGCCAAGGGGTGGTGAGTCCTGGATCCAAACGTACCTGATGCTTCCAGTTACAAGAGTCAGTAAATCCCTTGTTTTACTTAAGCTAGTCTGAGTCAAGCTGTTATCATTTACAACCAAGAGTCCTGATTAACACAGCCCCACAGACGAAGGCCCAGACGCACCTAGCTCTCCCCAGAGCACAGACCCAGACACAAAGTCTCACAGGTCGGGGGGGCGGGGGTTCTGTCACTCACCTGGGCCACGCACGTTCACATCCATGCCATCAGCATCCACGTCACCCTGCGGTGGTGTCAAGGCCGTAGCTGGTGCCCCACGGATGTCGGCGGCAACTAGGTGATGTTGGGTCCACTGGCGGCAATCCACAGTGTCCTCAGCCCCCACACTGGGCTCCTCCACCTGGAGACACATGGACCAGGTTCTCACGAGGAGGTGGGAGAGACAGAGGGACGGTCTGGGTTTCTGGGTCTCACGGAGATACACACACAGCCCCCCAAAACCTGACTGTTTTCTAGATGAGGAAAGTGGACATTGACATGCCGGAGCTCAGAGAACTCACTAGGAAAAAAAACCCTGAAACTTTAACCCAAGTTGGAAGGGAGGGAAGGCTGGGAACCCAGGGGGGCGACGGGGGAAGAGGCACAGCACAGTGGCCTTCAGCACACACCTGCCTACACACCGGACACAAATTCACCGGGAACAAGATCAAGGGAACAATCCCACTGACAACAGCAGCAAGGAGAAGGAAGCACTTGGAACTAAATTTAACAGAAACGCATAACTTGCTCTCTAGAAACTAAAAATCCCTGGTAAAAGACCCCTGGGGGCAAGAGCGTCCTTCAAGGAAACTGGGAATATGCATGTGATCGTGAGGAGCAGGGACCAGAGAGTCACATGCAAATGCAGCAACGGCCTCCGGCCTCCACGAGCGCAGCAGAGCTCCTGGCAGGGGCTCGGTGAATTCCAGACCAACGGTCCGAAAGGCACGAGTGACGTGATGGAAACAGGACCGAATGTTCTTAACCAGCCTGCCAGGGCATCCAACACAGAGCCTGCTCCAGCCAGACCTGAGCTCAAGGACCCAGGTGGCATCCTCTGAGCTGCCCCACTGACCACCGGGGCCCCACCCGAGACCCTGAAAGCAGGGGTGAGAAGAGGGGGCACAACCTTCAGTCGCTTGGCCTCTGGGCACTCCGCATCCATCCAGTCTGTGGCCACCTCCCCCATCAAACTCTCGCCCTTGGCCATGTTCCTGTGGGGATAATGGGTAGGGGTCTGGTGTTGGGATGGGTCAGTAGGCACAGGGGGCAGAGCCAATATACAAGGTCCAATGATGGGGTGCAGGATGAGGTCAAGGTCACACTCAGGGGTTATGATGTGTGACAGCCAGGGTCTGAAGGTGGAACTGTGGAAACACGAGTGGGGTCAGGGGTCAGAGCAGTGAGCTATGGAACAGGTGAGGGTGACATCAGGGGTCATGGAGAATGGAGTTAGCCTCTGGCAGGTAAGAGATGTAGACAGGATGAGGAGATTATGGAGAGGGGTCAGGGGGACATGGGATCACAAGGGAGGGGTAAGTTCAGGGGTTAGATCAGGATAGGGTTGGGGGTGACCTGTCTTGAGAGACAGGTCAGGGAGTTGGAGGTGAGGCCTAGGGTCAAGGCCAGGACTGAGGGCCATGGGGAATGGACATTGAGCTGCAATGAAAAGGGGATCAGAGAGGAAGTCAAAGGTCAGGGTAGATTAGAGCCAGAGGTGATTTTGAGGGTCAGAGAAGGGTTGAGGTACAGACAGGGGTCACGGAGTCAGCAGTCACAGGGGAATGAATGCCAAGGAGCAGGGTAAAATCTGAGAGGCCATGGTCAGGGTGGGGTCTAGGTGGGGTCAGGACAGGATTTGAGTCGGGGACACAGGAAAGAGAATCAGGGGTGATCCTCAGGGATCATGGAGTCAGTGGCCAAGGGGATAGACACTGGGGTCCAGGCTGGAGTCTGACGTTAGGGCTCACAGGGTCCCTGAAGTCAGGGACAGGGAGGGGGCAGGGTCCTCACTTCATGCCCAGCGCATCTTGGCCCACAGGCTCCCGCCGGCCCTTGTGGCCAGCGGCCGTGTCCTTGTGCAGCGCAAAGCCCTCGGGGAACCAGAGGGTGCTGTGCTCACGCTTGCGCCGGGCCACCATGACGACCAGGACGAGGACAACCAGCACGAAGACCGCACTGGCAGCCAGCAGCGGCAGCAGCGGCACACTGGGCTCCGGCTGCTCCAGCGGCTCCCCTGTGGGCAGGAAACGGAGCTCAGCTGCAGCCGGCCCTCGGCCCTCGCTGTGGGAGCCCCAGCACCCCCTGGTCGCCTGGCGGCCAGGCTCACCCCGTGCGGCCCACAGAGGGTATGGGAAGTCCAGGCGCTCCACCGCCGACAGTGCGCCCAGGTAGTCAGCTGCGCTCTGGGCGTCAGGGAAGCAGTGGTCATTGTCCAGCAACTGCAGGCACAGCCGGTTGTCGATCTCCAGCATCACCACCGAGCTGTGGGGACACAGGGAAGGACGGGCTAGCTCCACCCGGCACCTACTGCCAGCCTGGCACCAAGCCCATCCCCCAACCCAGCGCCAGGCTCCAAAGAGCCGTGCCCACTCACTGTGAAACCATGACCCACCTGCCCCCTCCAGGCATCCAACCCACCACACCCCCAACACGTCTTGTTGTGGCCACCAGTGTCCCCCAAGCTGACTCCCCAGTGCACTGTTTTCACGTCAACATGCCCCAGTCTCCCTGACCAGGCTGCTGCCTCCGTCTCTGGACTGCTGTGAGCACGGGCGGCTCACAGCAGAAGCTCTCCTTCTCTGGGTAACTGGCCTCAGCAAGGTGGCAACCCTCCACCTCGGGAGGTGACACCCCTTACGGAAGCTGTCAGCCAGTGACCGAATGTGGAGCATAGAAAAGCCTACCCTCAGCCTCAAGGCAAGACTGACCCTGAGGTGCTACTGACGCCCAGAGCAGGTTGAGGGTGGACACGGGCTGCCTGCTGCCTGTGTTTCCTCTGCCCCACGCTGCTTCCCTCAGCCCTCTCTCTGGAAAGCAGCCCTGCCACAGGGCACATACATTTGAATCCCTGTCTCAGACTCCACTTCCAGGAACCCAAACCCTCCAATGCCTCTTAAAAGCCCAGTAACCCCACGCCCCACGATCTCTTCCTATTTCCCTAGCTGCCCGTTTTCCTCTTCTAACCACAGAACCAGCTCAAACAGGCCCTGTCCTGTTTCTAACAAGACCCCGGGACCAAAGTTTAAACTTTGGATACACCACTCAGCATAACCCTTGTAAGCCCTCAGCTGCTCCCTGGCCCCCACCCCGCCCCCCTCCCAAACACCCACACACACACAGAGAAACAAACAACCGGACCCTGACCTGAACCTGACCTGAACCTGTCCAGGGGGACTCTTGCAGAGGCAAAGGGTCTGCTGTCCAGGAAGATCTGGTGCTGAAACCCCTTAAATCCTGCCCCCAACCCTGGATCTGGGAAACAGATTGGAGCCTTGCCTCCTGTCTCCCTGCCGGCTGAACGCACACACAAAAGCTCTCTCTTGTCCTGAGCCCGAGCCACAGTCCTGGCTGCTGTGCACACCGTGCAGCGAGCCCCTGCTTGGTAACACTCTTTTCTGAGCTAACTTCCCTCAACCAATCCCAGGTCATTCTTCTGTCCCCACTTCCCTCCCCACTTCTTGGAGTCCCTCCCATGACTTCAGTGACTTGTCAACACCCCTGTGTTCTTCTTGTCTCTGTCTTCAGCTCCTGGTTGCCTTCTGGTGTCCCCAGACCCCTCACATTCTGCAAGTCCCAAAGCAACCCTCTTTTTCACCCTGTGTCCTCAGTTTGATGAGATGCCCTCCATCCACTCGGCCACCCCACCAGAGCCTGGCCCATCAGCCACTCTCTCCTATCTCCCTTAGTCCTGCTGCACCTTGTCAGAGCCCAGGCCCCATCTCCAAGACCCATCCTTCCTCCGTGTGTCAGGACCCCACCCCACTCGGAGGCCTCACCTCCCTCAGGCACTGCCTGGCCTGGTTGACTGGGCCACCAACAGAGGAGTTCTATATTTTTGATTTCTTGAAAAAAAAAAAAAACTATACATGTTCTTAACTCTTCTGCTATACCTCTCCAGAAGGAAGTAGGTCTATATCCAGGGGCAATTCTGCTCCTTAAAGGACCCTTGCCCAATCTGTCATATCTTGGGGGTAGAGAGCTACCTGTATCTAGTGGGTGGAAGCCAAAGGTGCTGCTCAACATCCTACAGTGCACAGGACAGCCCCGCAGCAAAGAATGATCCTGTCATTGACACAAATGTCAATGCCGTCAAGGTGCAGACATGCTGGACTTATTGCCAAGAAGGCTCCCAAAGATACTAAGGGCAGCGAAACACACCAGACCTGATCCACGGTGCCCCTTCTGTCTCCTGCTCAGTATCTGCACAGCCCCCTCAGCTGTCCTGGGTGGAGCCACTCACCCAATCACCTCCGGGGCCAGGTCTGGCAGGATCCGGGTGTCAGAGCGAGGGCCCGGCCAGTGGTAAGGGAAGACCATGGCCTGGCCACGCTCGTCCAGGCGGAAGCGCAGCGAGGTGCGCAGGATGGCACTGAGCCGCTGCAGGAAGTCGGCACCGGAGTGCAACAGCTCCTCGGGTGGTAGCAGCACGGTGAGCACGAGCATGCCACGGGCCAGCAGGGCCGGCACCTCGCCTGCACAGTCTAGCCCGTCCCAGCCGCACTCCTCTGTGTTGCAGCCCTGGTCGCAGCGGCCGTCTGCAAAGTGGTCCGCGCAGTACTTCTCATAGACCGGACTGGGGGCAGAGAGGAGGCACAGTCAGGGGGCCTCCCACCCCCTGCACACAGAGCACCCCAATTCCTGAGACGGATCAGACAGCAAGCACCGAGGACCAGAATGTATCCCAAAGTGTCAGGCTCAGTGACTTACTAAATCACTACTGATAACACCTCATAGGTGCTGGGCAGTGCTGCAGACACCCAGGATATGCCCGGGCACAAATCCTTGAACACCTGGAGCTGGCATTCCAGTGGGCGGAAACAGATGTTAAAGAAGATAAATGAGCTGAATACAGAGCATTTCAATCACATGGCGGTAAAAGCTAAATATAAACACATGCAGCGCACACACACGCACACACACACACACAGGATGCTCTATGGACTTAAGTGCTAAGGAGAAAATTAAAGCAGGAAAAGTGCTGAGGGTGGCCAGGGAGGAGCTCACTGAGAAGGTGCTGCTGTTTGAGCAAAGACTTGAAGGAGGTGGGGGAAGAACCATGTGGCTTCCAGAGGGAAGAGTATTCCAGGCAGTGGGAATAGACAGTGCAAAGGCCCTGAGGTGGGGGTATTGGAGAACTGGCAGAGAGACCAGGGCAGAGAGGCTGGAGAAGAGTGAGCAAGGGGGAGAGCGGCAGAGTGCAGAGGGATGAGGACAGGGAGATACAGGTAAGAGGAAGGCTCCAGGCAGACAGAGGGGCTCACAGTGGAGCAGAGGGGCAGAGCACAGGACGAACGGATGGAATGCATGGGACAGACAGGTGGGGGCAAGAATAGACCTAGAGAGAAGCAGGACAGACAGACAAGCAAGGGCATAGACAGCTGTATGGGCAAAGGGGGGACAAAAGGGGTACATGGAGAGACAGGACAGGCAAGGGGGACCTGGGTAAACAGGTGGGGCACAAAGATGGACAGACAGGCAGATATACAGAGCACAGGGGCAGAGAGTCTGGGGTACAAACAGACTGATACACAGATGAGATCCAGGGACAGACAGCACACAGTTGGGTGCGGAGGGATGAAAGGAATTCATGAATGGTCAGCAAGATCAAACAGGGCACAGGGAGGAAAAGGTAGAGTGAAGGGGCAGACAGAAACAGAGAGAAACGGGAGGCACGGATGGACAGATAGAGGGGAATACTGAGACAGAGTACAAGGATGGATGGAGGGCACATCGACATAAACAGACAGACAAACAGAACAGGCATTGGGCTGGGAGGACAGGGTACACGAAGAAACAGATAGGGCAAATGAATGAACGAACCAACAGGCAGTCTAAGGATGGACTGACAGACAGATGGAGGAGCTCACTTGCAGGTGCGCTCACGGCCTCCAGACAGGCAGTCAAAGTTGTCATACAGGCAGGCGGGGGAGCTGCAGGCAGGATCGCAGCGGCTGTTGTTGAAGAGGCGCCAGCACTGCAGCGCCTCGCACTGCCGCCAGGGGTCGCCCACGCTCAGCGAGCAGTCGCCACCGTCCCAGCCGCAGCCTCGACTGTTGCATTCACGGTCGCAGCGCTGGTCCCCTCTCTTAGCCTCGCAGGCAGCACTCGGGCACTGCGGCTCCTCGGGGGCCTCGGGCGCCGCCAATTGCACCTCGCAGCGGAGCCCGGCCCAGCCTGGCGCGCACGCGCAGCGGAAGAAGGGTGCGGACGGTTCCGGGCTGCAAGAGCTCCCGTGGAGGCAGGGGGAGACCACGCAGCTGGTGTTGGTGGCCCCCGGTGGTGACTCCTGGAAGCCCCGGCAGGCGGGCCCTGAGCGCCCCGGGGGGCAGATGCAGCGCGGCCCACGGACTGTCTGCTGGCACGGGATGCCCACTGGGCACTGCAGCTCCCGGCAGGAGCGTGCTACCCGCTCGCAACGCGGACCCGAGAATGGCTGGGTGTGAGAAAGAGAATAAAAGGGTAGGTGGTGGAGTGAGAGGAAAAAAAAAAAAAACACGATGGCAGGGAACGGGAAAAGGGAGAGGGAGGGGAGGTTGGGGGTCAGGACTTGGGAACACTTGAGCCTCCAAATGCCCCAGGGCCACTAAACCTCTCTGCCTTCCACTGGAATCCCCACCTTACACATAAGCCTTGCCTTCCCCAGGAAGCCACACCTCCAATCCCCAGCCTCACACCTTCTTCCAACCTCCAAGTAATGTCAACATTTCCCAGAAACTCTCTTTTCTTCCACCACTTAATCCCTAAAGACACGCCCTCCCACCCGGCCACAGTCCCACTCCTCTCCCAGAGACTCGGATGTGACCAACCACACCAACTTACCGAGACACAATGGCAGGTGAAGGTCATTGCACCCACAGGGCCTGGGCCAGGGCGGCACTGGCCTCCATGCTGGCATGGCTGGGACTCACAGGGAGATAAGACAGTCTGACAGCGGGGACCTGGGCCAGCAGGAAACAGGGATCAGCCACAATGGAGGAACACAGATAGGATCCCAGGCCACCCTGCTTGCCCATGCTTACCTGTGAAGCCAGCCCTGCAAAGGCAGCGGAAGCCACCACCTGGGTCCTGCAGGCAGTCCCGGGTGTGTGCTGCATGGCAGGCACCCGGACGACACTCATTGATGTCTGCCTCACAGCGCAGGCCAGTGTATCCCGGAGGGCAAGTACAACGAAAGCCACCCACTAAGTCCACACAGGTACCATTGTGCAAGCACCGGGGGCCTGGGTCCAGTGGTGGGCCTGGCCCACAGTCATCCTCATTAATCTCACAGAGCACACCTGAGGGAGAATAGGGAGTGTCAGGAGTGAGCAGAGGCCCAGCCCTGTCCCCCAGCCCTGGCCCTGGCATACCTAGTGTCCCAGGGGGACAAGAGCAGAGATATCGGGCCACTAGGTCAATGCAGAAGCCTCCATTCTGGCAGGGCTCAGAGGCACATTCATCCACGTCATGCTCACAGTTGTCACCAGTGTAGCCAGCCCGACACTGTGATGGGGGAGTGAGACAGAGACCCACTCAGCCCCAAAGGACACAGATACTCCCCTTGAAGACAGAGAAAATCCCAGAACAAAAGGACACAATGATCCAACACACAGACACATGCCCCCATGTGCAGAAGACACACACCCGGACACAGAAAGACACCCAGACACAGAAGCCACAGACACACAGGTACAAACAAACAGGAGAAGCACCCAGGTACCCAGATACACCCAAGACACACAACCAGACACACACTCAGACGCCTGTGCTGCACTCACGCCTGAAGAGACACCGTGCACAGAGAGAGACATGTTCCAGACATGTTCAGGAACCAAGCGAAGACAGATGCACACCCAGGCAGACAGAACACCCCCAGATCTATCCAGACTGGCACCCACAAAGACACCAGTCACAAAAGCAAAAACACACATGCCCAGAGAGACACACCCACACCAGGCTACAGACACACAGAAATGTGTGCCCAGACACACCTACATGTGACTAGTTCCCCTCTCCCCTCCCCTGGGGGCCCCTTACCTCGCACACATAACCCCCCATGTAGCCTCGGCAAGTGCCCCCATGCTGACAGGTCTGGGCCAAGCAGGGGTCCACCTCCTGCTCACAGTGGCTGCCTGTGCGGCCCTCTGGACACACGCAGTAGTAGGAGCTCTCCTTGTCCACACACTGCCCACCAGCCTGACACAGCTGCTCCAGCCGCACCCCTGCACAGAGAGGGGCGTCAGGCACACAGTTCCCCCTCCCTGCCCTCAACACGCACAGCACCACCCA
This sequence comes from Artibeus jamaicensis, assembly GCF_021234435.1. Lineage (NCBI taxonomy): Eukaryota > Metazoa > Chordata > Mammalia > Chiroptera > Phyllostomidae > Artibeus > Artibeus jamaicensis. The sequence continues at coordinate 8,843,261 of NW_026521854.1, read as the reverse complement.
GCATCCCTGCTACCGCCAGTCACCAGGGTCCCACCACATTCCATCAGGTTGTCACGTATCCCTCTGAACTGCGCAGCCCTCGTCACTGACACACACACTTGTGCAGCTCACACCAGCTCAGTCACACAGACCATTTCAGACATCATCCCCATTGTCGGGCCAACAGCCACACAGCCACACACCCCATCAAGCCCACATGCTCTGTCACACCCTCACTGGACTCGCACTGGCAGTAAGTGTACTTATAGGCACACACACCCTCCCGAGCTGCACACACATTGGCAACACACTTGCCCTCACCTATCTGAGCTGCGGCCTCTCTGCAGGGCAGGTTTTGGTTATCACAGAAGCTGCCGCTCCACCCAGGAGGACAAAGGCAGTAGAAAGAGGCCCCGGTCCGGGCACAGCGACCCCCATTCCGACAGGGCTCAAGGCTACACCAATCCACCAGTGTCTGGAGAGGAAGGCCACAGCATCAGCACGGGGCGGGGGGGGGGGGGGGGACGACGAATAGAAATTGCTTCCCAGATTCTCTTCCCCTGCAGGCCTCTCCCGCAGAACACCCCTCCAGACTCCTCCCCCTAAACCCGCCCCCAGTGACCCCACCCACCTGACACTGAGTGCCAGTGAAGCCCTCAGGACAGGCACAGCTGAAGCCAGGGTAGGTAGCAGTACAGACACCCCCGTGCAGACAGGGCCGGGAGAGGCAGGGGTCGGCCTCCTGCTGGCAGTGGGCTCCAGTGTAACCAGGAAGGCACAGGCAGCTGAAGGAGTTCACACCATCCAAACAGGTGCCACCATTGAAGCAAGAGCTGGATGGAAAGAGAGGGTGGGTCACGCCCCGCCCCCTCGCAGGCCCTGCCCTCCATCCTGGACCTGGGCCTAGCATTGAGTGGACCTACTCTGTGTCCCCTGCCCCCCACCAATGACCAGGAGAGGCTGCAGTCCTGTCCTGTCCTGTCCCTTAGTCCCAATTTATCAGGTACTTCAGCATGAAGGTGGGAACCATGTGGAGACTCCACTCTGGCCTAGTCTCACCCCCTTAGGGACCAGTATCTCCAAGATGCCCCTTTCCACCCACTGTCCCGTCAGTCATCAGAGTCCTGAGGTGGGTGCTAAGCTGGGGACCCCACCCTTCTTATCCCCACTCCTCAGGTCCCGTGCCCCACCCAATGCCAGGATCCCTGAGCTCCTAGTAGAGGGTCCGTCCACCTGGGGCTGCAGTCAGGTAGGTCCTGCTCACAGTGGAAGCCTCCATAACCTGGGGGGCAGGTACAGGTAAAGGAGGCCACATGGTCCGTGCAGGTGCCCGGGCCACAGGGGCTGCTCAGACACTCATCCACATCGCGGGCACAGCGGGGGCCAGCGAAGCCGGGGAGGCAGGAGCAGGAAAAGGAGCCCACGCGATCCTGACAGGAGCCGCCGTTCAGGCAGGGGTCTGCGGTCAGAGGGGAGGAGGTCTGGTCACTCGCCTAGCCCCCTGCAACCTTTACCAGCCCCGCTAGGCCTGCCGCACCAGGAAGTACACCAGGCTTAATGCAGAACGGCACTTAGGTCCGAGGGATCAAACTGTCCCTTCTGTTGCCTCATCCCCCACTTATCTGGAAAGCTCGCCTATGTGGAAGGGGAGGAGGCTGGCAGAGCCAAGGCCCCTTTGAGTTATTGAGCACAGACTATTAGTCGTGTCTGCTTAAGTCCTTCACCCGCACAGGAAGCCTCCTCCAGACCTGTGCTTAACCTCTTTGGGTCTCGATTCCATGAGTACAATGGGGAAAATAAGAGAACTACGAAGATGAAATTAAAGCACAGTGCCCAGCACACAGTACAGGTAAATGAATGTGTTTCCTACAGCAGCACCCCCCCCAAAACCTCCCCTGAACTCACTGGGGTCACAGTCATCGATGTCATGGTCACAGGAAGAGCCACTATAACCCCCGTGGCAGGTACAACTAAAACTCCCCACCAGGTTTGTGCAGGTGCCATGGGGGCCGCAGGGTGAGGGGCCAGCACACTCGTCTACATCCTGCTGACATCGAGGGCCTGGGGGCAGGAAAGAAGGTGATGTCTAGGGTTAGAGGGCACAGACTTGTGCCTGAGGGTTCCTGTCACTCATGAAGAACCTGAAGGCCGAGATGGTAAATGCAAGAACATGCTGCGCTGGGTGGGGAGGGGGGAGTGTGGGAGGGGTAGGGGGAAGCAGGTATGGGGGGATAAATGGTAATGGAAACAGAGACAATAAAAGATAGACTATTTTTAAAAAAAGAACAGCGCTGTCATGTGCCTTTGCACACACTGTTCTAGAACTGCCTTCCTGCTTCAGTGGGTAGTGAGTGTATTCTCTGAGTTTTGCTCTTCCAGGAAACTGTCCCCAAATCCCAGCCTGAAACCCAGCTTGCCCAGCCACCTACCCCTTCCTCTTCGCTAGAAGTGACCCCAGGGGCTGTGAGTGTCTGTCCAGCTCAGTCCCTTCTCAGAACAAAGCTCCCTGAATAGACAGGGCCAAGGGTGAGTCCCCCCTCTGGGTCCCCAGGGAGGAGAGACGGAGGAGAGGAGGAAGCAGCTCACATACCTTGCCAGCCAGGGGGGCAAGAGCAGACAGCTAGATGGCCAGGAGCAGACTCACAGTGGCCCCCGTGCTCACAGGGGTTCGGGGTGCAGGGGGACAGCAGCTCACACTGACGGCCTGTGGTGGGCAGGCAGAGTGAGGAGGCCTTGAGAGATTCCTTGCTCCCATCTCCCCCCAGGGTGCCCCCTGGATACCCACCTCCCAAGCTGCAAGGGGGGAGAGGGAAAAGAAACAAATGCACACATACAGGAGGAGGAAGAGGGCGGAGCAGAAGGAAGAAGGAAGAGGGAGACAGGGGAGCCTGGGAGGGAAAGGTAGAGATACATACCCTGGACGCCAGGGGGACAGGTGCAATGGAAGGCCATTCCGTAGCTGCTGCAGGTGCCACCAGCCCCACAGGGGTGAGACTCGCAGGCATCTCGAGTGAGACTCTGGTTGCACTGGGGGCCACTCCAGCCAGGTTCACAGGCACAGCGGAACCTGAAGGGGGCAGCAGTCAGGGCCAGCGAGTGGGCAGAGACAGGGACAAGGGGTCACCCAGGAGATGGGAAGAGGTCTCACCCTCCAGGTGCGTCATGGCAGGCACCATGACTGCAGGGTTCTTGGGCACAGGGATGGCTTGGGGGCAGGCACAGTGGGGGCAGGGAGCCGGGTGGGCAGAGGCAGTGGAAGCCATCTTTCCCGTCCACACAGGAGCCTCCCTCGCCGCAGGGGCTGGACGCGCACTCGTTGATCTCCACGTTGCACAGGGGCCCTGGGGAGCACATAGGCAGGCTCGTCCCAGGACAAGGGCAGCGGAGCCAGCAGGCGGCACAACTTAACCCCACCGGGCACCACCGCGTCCTTGAGCAAGGGCACTCTCATTCTCGTAATGCAGCAGCTTTTGTGCACGTCAGGGCAGCCACCTCCTCGGGCCGGGGCTGCCCTGTCTCAGGTCATCCTCAGCCCCAAACTCACATGGAGTCATTTTCACTTTCACCAAGAACCACTGTGGCCCCACTCACAAACACCCCCATCTCATTGGAACCCCCTCATCTGGGTTCCAGGATAACCCTAAGCCAATAAGCAAACAACCTCACGCCCTCAAGAGAGCACACAAGAGCATAGGGAAGTCTTGTGGGATGAGTGAGTGCAAAGAGAGGGACAGAACCTAGCCAAGAAAGACCGGCGATTCCACCCTCGCCCTGTACAAACCCCCCTTTCTGTGGCAGCCGCTTGCCCACCTGTGAAGCCGGGTTGGCAGACACAGTCATAGCGGTTGATAGCGTCCCGGCAGATTCCGAAGGTGCATGGGTTGCTGGCACAATCATCGATGTTCACCTCACAGTTCACACCTGCAGAAGAACAAGACAAGGGTTAGTCACCACGTGCTCTGCCAGAGGCACCCTTCCCAAACTCTTTGAACCCCTTCAGATGTGCTGTTCCTACCGCAGCGCAGCCCTCGGTCCCACCTGTGGTGCCAGGAGGGCAGCGGCAGAGGTATTTGTCCACCAGGTCCAGGCATTTGCCCCCGTGGCGGCAGGGCTGGCTGCGGCACTCGTCCACCTGGCTCTCACAGCGCGTGCCAGTGTAGCCCGGGGCGCAGGCACAGGAGAAGCTGGCGATGCCGTCCACGCAGCGCCCGTGGTGGCACGGGTCAGGAGAGCAGTCGTCCACGTTGAGCTCACACAGCGCGCCCTCAAAGCCTGCAAGGCTGAAGCATCAGGCTCCGCCTACTTGCCAGGGTCCTGCTCCCAGCTAGGGACTCCAGCCAATCCTAGCACAGCTCCACCTCGGGCCCCGCCCATCGAGCCAACACTAGGCGGGTCAGTTCAGACCCCTTCTCTAGTCACCTCCACTCCATCCAGCTACGGGCTGTAAGACTTGCACGTGGTCAAGACCTCCAAGGTTAAATCCTACCACTAGCTGTGACCCTGCCTCCAGTCCTGACACTGTCAGCCCTGTTCTGCCACTCCTTCGACTGCAAGTGGAAACACAGGGGAAGTGCCTTGGGGTAGTGTGGGACAAGCCCCATCCAGTTACACACAGCCAGTGTCCTGCCAGAACCTTTGACCCCGCCCCTAGCGTTACCACTGCTTAAATTCATAATCGTCTAGTCCCCTGGCTGTCACTGGCCTTACCTTGATGCAGCCCAGCCCCCAAGCTTTCTCCCAGGCTGTTAAGACCCCTCTCCCCCACTAGCCCCACCTCCGGATTCCTAAGGGCCTCACCCTCCGCGCAGCGGCACTCATAGCCATCAGGTTGGTCCACACACTTGGCTCCATTCCTACAGGGTGTGCTCGCACACTCATCCACGTCCAGCTGACACAGGGCCCCGCTGAAGCCTGGGGTGGGGAGTATGGTGAGTCCAGGCAGGGCCAGAGCAGTCGCCCTTTGCCAGCCCTGCCTTGTTTGGATGGGAAGCCCATTTACTTGGTTTTAAATTGATTTCAACGTTTTCCATAAAGTGGTTTCTATTGCAATAGTTTTCCACTAACATGGTCTCACAGGCTCCCACCCTGGAGCTTTCGCCCCCTCAGGGCCCTGTGTTTTTTAGGCTCCCCAGCCCAAGGTCCTCACCCGAGGGGCAAGTGCAGCTGAAGCCATTGACTCTGTCCTTGCAGACGCCACCGTTGACACAAGGGCTGCTCTGACACTCGTCCATGTCTACCTCACAATAGGTGCCTGTGAAGCCTGGGGTTGAGGGGGAGGGAGGGAGATTAGGGTCATGGGGGCTTCCCTCTGGCCTGAAGGGAGACAGTTCCCCTGAGCCTTGGCCTAGCCCCCAGCTCAACCCTAGATTCAGTTTTTATCCTCAGGCCAGACCCTCACCGTGCTGTGGTCCCAACTAGTCCAAGGTGTACGGGACTCCACAAGGACTTGCCTTCACACCACCCTCTTCCCTCTCTGGCTCACAGACTTGCCCTGTCCCCAGCTCCCAGACCCAGGGCCCGCCACAGGGTTCTGCCCACCCCAGCGAGACTGCAGTCTCCACCTGAACCTCCCTCCAGCCCCTGCCTCCAAACTGGCCACAGCCCACAGCAGATCCAAAGGTCCAGACTGCACTCTGGGTCTGAGGTTCTACGGACTCCATTTGACCACACCCCCAGCCTCTCACGGGATTCTACTCTGACCCCACCTCCACCCACCCCAGGCTTCACTCTCTCGGGGTCCTATTCGGAACTCTGAGAGAACTCGAGAGTCCAGAGAGGACTGGAGAGAATTCAGAACTCAAGTCCACCCCCTCCCTTTCCTGCAGGCTCCTCTGGCCGCACACCCAGGCCTGGCCCTGACCACACCCACCACGCACCTCCCATGCAGATGCAGGTGAACTGGCCTATGCGGTCAAGGCATGTGGCATGGTTGCGGCAGGGCCCCGAGAGGCACTCATTGACGTCGGTCTCACAGCGCGGGCCAGTGTAGCCTCGGCCACACTGGCACAGGAATGAGCCCTGTGTGTTCACACACCTGCCCAGGTGCTCACATGGGTTGGCGCCTGTGGAAATAGGCCCAGCCGGTGTGGGTGTGGATGTGTGAGGAGCAACCCAGCCTCTCCTGCGGACTCAGACCCAGCCCACTCACCGATGGAGCACTCATCCACATCCTGGTCGCACGCGCCGCCGGTGAAGCCTGGCGGACAGGTGCAGATGGCACGGCCGTTCACCGGGTTTGTGTCACAGATGGCATCCTCGTGGCAGGGATTGCTGACACAGGCATCATCCAGATGACACAGAAGGCCTGGAAGGGGACAGGCAGAGGTCAAGGACAGCCCCTCCAGCTCTGTCTGAAGTCCCGCAACCCCACGTGGCGTTTTGCGTTTTGTTTTCATTAGCCTGTAAAGCGTTTAGTAGCTAGTTTTTCCTAATTGTTCATTATGAAAATTTACAAACATACAGAGAAGTTGATTTATATACCCACCACCTATTTTCAGCTATTGTGAGGTTCATCTGTGTTTGTATCTGAATCATTTGAAAATGAGTTGGAAGCGTTCACATGTTATTTTTAAATCTCTTGACTTTTTCTGACTGTAAAAGGGTCCCACCTCAAGCCTCTGATTCTGCAGCATCCTCTGGCTGACACGCCCTCTCTCCATTTTCAAGTTCCCCTTCCAAACACCTTCTCTGACATTTGCCATGTCCAAAGTTCCCCTCTGTCTTGTTCACAGTATAATTCTCCATTCCCATGACTTCTGTCCTGGACTGTATGCCACCCCCCACCCAGGCCCCTCCCGGATTCCTCTTCACCCCAGATCTGGCCTCCAGCATAATTGTTCTAACACTCCAGTCAGATGTCATCCTTGCCCTCACTCAAGAACTACCAATGGCTCCCTTGCTGCCTACAGGGCAAAGAGCCACTCACCAGTCTTGCCCATGGGGCAGGCACAGTAGAAGGAGGCCACACGGTCATGGCAGGTGGCCCCATGGAAGCACACGGCCGTGGCACAGTCATCGATATTCTGACTGCAGCTCTCGCCAGTCCAGCCGTTGACGCACACACAGCTGTGGCCACCCAGTGTGTTAAAGCAGGTGCCCCCATTGTGGCAGGCATTGGGCTGCAGCTGACACTCGTCCACATCCTCCGTGCAGAATTGGCCTGTGACACACAGATGCACCCGTCCAGCCGTCTGGACTGCGCATCGCCACCTACAGTCTGCCACCCAGTTCCCTGCAGCCCCAGGGCCCACCTGTCCACTCCGGAGGGCACTGGCAGTTGTAGGTGTTGACGCCGTCCACACACGTCCCCCCATTTAGACATCGGTTCCCTGGACAGTCGTCCACATTCACTTCACAGTTCTGGCCCTCAAATCCTAGCATGGGAGGAGGAGGCAAGTACTGTCACTGCTGGGCTGGGCTGCTGTTTCCCCATCCCTGCTGCCTCCCCAGAACAGCTTCCTCACCAGGAAGGCAGGCACAATCATAGGTGAGATCACCATTCTGTCTACAGGTGCCCCCGTTACGGCACGGTGAGGGAGCACAGGGCACTGCAGGGTTCTCGCACAGTGGCCCCATGTAGCCAGCGGGGCACTGGCAGCGGAAGGAGCCAGGTGTGTTGAGGCAGGTGCCACCGTGATGGCAGGGCCCGCCCGCCCGGCACTCATCCACATCACTTCGACAGTTGCGGCCCTGGTAGCCAGGTGGGCAGGAGCAGATGTAGCGGCCCTCGGGCCCCACTGAGCAGCGACCCCCATGGGCACAGGGGCTGCTGAAGCAAGGGTCTGGCAAGGAGCAGTCGGGGCCTGGAGGGACCGGGAAAAAGTGAGTTAGGTGGCCCACGCCTTTACCTCCCTCAGGGTCCCCTCCAGATCCTCCCTTACCTCGGAACCCACGGGGACAGCGGCAGTAGAACTGGGCAGTGCCTGCTACCACCGAGCTCTGGCAGACACTGCGGCCAGCACAGGGGCCGGAATGGCAGGGATCTTCCAGCTGGCACCGCTCACCCACCCAGCCTGGTGGGCACCTGTGGGCAGAGACAGATCAGTGGGAGCAGGAGATACACAGAGACACCCACAAGACAGGCAAGAGACACATGGACAAACACATGAGCAATGAACACACACATTCATTCGTGCAACAGATATTCACAAAGCACCTACTATGTTCTTAGCAATAGGAATACAGCAGCAAATACGATAAAAGTGATCCCACCCTCTCAATGCTCACAGCCAGACTGGGCAACGAGAAAATCAGCAAATCACAAACTGGTATACCACATGCTGACAGGGGGTGGTGAGGGATGCCAGCCATGAACGGCATGGGGAGGTGGCCCTAGGAAGGAAATGTCCATGTGCCAGAACCTGTGACTGTGATCTTATTTGGAAAAAGAGTCTTTGCAGATGTAACTAAGTGACAGATAACAAGATGAAATCATCCTGGATTTCCCAGGTGGGCCCTAAATCCGAAGATCACGTCCTTTTAAGAGAAAGGCAGAGAGGCCTTTGGGAGAAAGAGAAGGCCACGCAGAGGCAGAGGTTGCGGTGCTACACCCACCGGCCAAGGGAAGCCTGGAGCTGCGAGAAGAGGGATGGAAGGACTCTCCCCGAAAGCCAATGGGGAGCAGCGCGTGGCTACCAACATCTTGATCTCTGACTTCTGGCCCTCAGAACCGTAAGAGTACATTTCTGTTGTATTAAACCACCCAGTTTTGAGTAATTTGTTACAGCAGCCACAGGAAATGGAAACTAAGACACAATAAGAGGGACAGAATGATGGGGGGAGGGGCGGCAAATATATTTTCACAGCCCGAAGGATGGGAGGGGGCCATAGGGCTGTGTGGGGAATGGTGCTCCAGGTAGAGGGAACAACAAGTGCAAAGTCCTAGACTCCACAAGACAACCACCCAGGCATACATGCAGACCCAGAAACATACATTCACACACACACACACACACACACACACGGACATACCAGCTCCACACACTGGCCTGGCAAATACTAAGGACTAAGGCAGGAACCCATAGGCTGGGTCACAGATAGGGGCAACTTTCACCTGCACAGACAGGACCCCACAAATCCTCTACTCCTTTTCTGGGAACACATACTCCTTCTTGCCACTGTAGGAGAGAAGGAGACACTAATACCGATGTCCTCTTTCCAGGCGGCAGGGATCCTTCCGCCGGCAGCCCCCTCCCCACGCCCACCAAAACAAGCTGGGTGGGGTATGAAGGAAGTACGAGCACTGGGAGGGGGTGGTCTTCAGACTGGAAATCTCCTGCGAGGTCAAAGGGAGGGGCCTGGAGAGGCAAGAGGGTCCAAGACCCCACCCCTGACGCTGCCCACCCCTCCCGCTAGTCCCTCCCTGTGGCTTGTCCCAGTCGCTAGGGCTAAACTCAAGCAGGTGACTCAGTCTGTAGCGTCACGCACAGGATCCCCTCACTCCGGCCCCCAGCGAAACAGGTCGAGGCAAGGCCAGGCAGGGTTGCAGATGGTATACTGAGGGGAAGACACAGCTTTCAGTCCCTCCCCAAAGACCCTCGGGGCATGGACAGCCACCAGTACTGCGAACCAGGAGAGGGCGCGCTGCCGGGGTAGCCCCGAACCCAACGCAAGAGAGGGAGCGGCTGCGCGGCAGTGTCGCGGCGCCCCCGGCAGGTTCCCACGCTCTGTGCCCGCGCCCTGCCGACCGGTCGGGCCGGTTCCAGCCTCCGCCCGTGCCCCTCCCCACAGCCTGGGTTTCGGAGGAGATTGACGGAGGAAAAAGCTGACTTGCTGGGGGTGGGGGCGGGGAGACGAGGACTGGGAGACAGAGTCAAGGGCTAGAAAGACTACTTTGGGAAGAAAACTTGGGGATCCATGAGGGAGGTGACAAATTGGGGCGTCCCTGACCTTGAAGGAGACTGGGGTGTACGCGGGGAGTGGTTCCCACGGCCCAGCTCTGGGAACTGAGCCCGCTCCACTCCGGGTGATCCAGGCTCCGGGAGACCACGCGCGCCGGTGATTCACCTGTCGAGGGGCGGGGCAGCCGCGGGCTCATTCACCTGTCGGCAGCATTCCAGGCGCGGAGCTCTACGGCGCATGCGCCCGGCCCAGCGGCTCCGCCTCCCAGGTGAGTGGCTGCAGGTCGGGTAGCACTTTTCCCCACTTCCACCATTGCAGGCTCCCAACCTGAGAAGTCCGTTCAGCCGGGCTAAGCATCCCTCCCAGGTGAGCCCTGGCGGGTCTCCACTCAAAGTGCGTGTATAAGTTCAAAGGGGCTCTCCTGGATCTAAAGTCACATGTTGTTGAATAAATGAATATATGAATAGATCAATTAGTTAATGGGTACTGAGTGAAATGCTATTACTAATGACGATTTCTATAAAAGGAACCAAGCACTTCCCCATAATCTTGAGAGGTTCCCCCTTATGGCACCTACTTCCTGTGTCCCTAATGTTATTATTTACAATAGTAATAATAATCCTATTTGGCCCTCCTCACCAAAACAGGATGGCAATGAAGAAGATAAGGAAAATCAAGGAGTTGAGCCCCAAGGTCAGCAGCCATATCAACATCAGTACCGCTTCAACTTTAATCACCAGTGCAGACCACCAGAAAACCCTAAACCACAAGATGGCAAAGAGACAAAAGCAGCAGATCTCCCGGCTGAGAATCCAGCCGAGAATCCGGGAGAATCCCTCGCTCCAGAGGCTGAGCAGGGCTGTGCTGAGTAAACGCAGACTAAATGCCGGCTCACCATCTCTACCACCATCTGGTTTAGTCATCCAACAGGAGGAAATGAATACGAAATTCCAGCAATAAGAAGCGAACAGAAGACTGAAGCCAAAGACTTAAGCCCTTGGTTTTTGCCCACTGACCAGATAACTAGCTATACATTTTTTACCGAATGATGTCTCTTTTTGGTAATGATAAACATGTTTAAAACACACACACACAGCTAATGGTCTGGCATCCTGTGGGAAGAGGCCTTGGTTGGTTCGTTGACTAAGGTATTTTTTAAAAAGAAAAAAAAAACGTGGCTTTTCTCAATACAGCTATAAAAGTTTTTGAATTGTTTCATATCTGGTCAAGTTGAGATTTTCTAAGACCCTCGTAAATTTGTAATGAAAGTTTACTACTTTATTTTTTCAAAAAAGTTTACACACCGCAGCCCTGTTCATCAGAAGGTTAAATAATAAAAAAAATCCCAATTTTTTTGAGCACTTAATGTATGCCAAGCACTATGCTGAGTCCGTCATATAAAGGATTTATTTAAATCTGTACAGTCAATCTCACAAAGAAAGAACTATTATTGCCCCATTTTGCAGATGAAAAACTGAGGCTTAGAGAGCTCAACGCACTTGTGCAAGGTAACCCAGAGCCCAGAATTTAAACTGAGCTCTGTCTGCCTCTGCCCAGGTCTCTCCCAGGCTCTCTGTCTTTCCCAGGTTCTTGGGCTCCTTCCTGGTCACAAGCCATGGAGAAGCACCCCTATTTCACAGATGTGGTAAGGTTCAGAGAGAGGAAATGACTAACCCAAGGTCACAAAGCAATTAAGTGGCAGAGCAAAGCTATATCACAGGCCTCCTGTGCCCCCACCTAAAAATCTCGAGAGAAGAGAGAGTTCTCACAACTGTCAAGCCACTGCTATTGGTCCCTGAAGACCCCTCAATTAAATTATAACTACCTACATCAGGGGCTTTACACCGACCTCAGGCAGCAGAGAGTTCTATGAAGCTGGAGGTACTGGACTCACTTTCCAGACTAGGACACTGAGGCTTGATGTGGATCTGAACCCAGGCCAGGCAGACTCTCAGAGTCCCTGCTCTTAATGCTGCTGATTTCAGGGGAATCAAGAAGCTGCTGAAGCCACACACACAGGAAGCAGCAGAGTCATCCATGGTACACACACAGGCAAGGGGGTAAGACAAACCGCCTCCCCACACAGGGCCCACTAATGGCTCAGAGCCAGGCACTCACAGGCAGGCAAACTCCCGGGAGGGCAGCTGGGTGCAGCGACCTCCATTGGAACATGGGCTTCCATCCAGGCAAGGGGGGGCTGTGTGGGGGTGAATGGAGGTGGGTGGGTCAGCCAGGTGCCCAGGAACCCCAGCTCAGAGTGACAGACACCCTCCTTCCCTCTCCCAGGCAACAGCTGCATGGAGCTGGGGGTGTCTCTGCGGGTGCAGGGAGCCCCTCCATCTACAGTTCCCACGGCTCCCCACCCCGGCCCCAGCTGTTGGGCTGCAGCTGTCCCTGCCAGCTCTAGCCCTGGGAACCACAAGGCAGGGGCGGGCAGAAGGAGGCGCTGACTTGTGCCAGATGTGGGGCTCAGAAGCTGCCAGAATGGGGGTGCAGAGGCAGGAAGTGAGGGTGCTGAGTATTAAAGGGAGGTCTGGGGCTGCGTGCCCAGATCCTGGGGTAATGGAGGGGACAGGGGTAGGGAGTTGTGGGCCATAGCTCTCCCTTCCAGGGATACTGGGCATCTTCTCCAGCTGTGCAGCCCTGTGTGGTGGTGCCGGGGAGAGAGGCCGGGGCATGTACCCCAGGCACAGCCAGCACTGGGTGTTGCACGCATAGGGTGTGTGTTGAAGGGAGGGGGAGCTGGCCCCAGACATGTACTGCCCTGTCCAACATCCCTATCCCTGAGGGCTGTGTCCCTTTGGGGTGTGCCACAGTATATCTGTCCTGCCAGATAGGTCTGGGGGCATGGCCGGGTGCAAGCTAGTGGAGAATTGTGTGTGCCGGCAGGTGCGGGGCCACTGTGGGCATGTGTGTGCCCCAGAGAGATGGAAAGATGAAGGGAGATGAGAAACAGAGGCACACAAAAAAGAAAGGTAGAAACGGACAGACATAGAAAGGAGACAAAGAAGTACAAAGACAGATGAAAAAGGAAGAGACAGCAAGAGACAAAAGGAGTTGAGCTGGACATAAGAATGGGCCAGTAAGGCACATGTCCCCTTCCTCAGGGGACAAGCAGGGACAAAACACTAATAGGGGCCTGTGGGTGTTCGTGAACTCATACTGGGAGCCACATGACCCAGGCTGCGGACTGTGTGAGCCACGTGTGTTTATGTGGTATACATGGGTATACAGATGCATGTGCCATGTGTGTGGAGGCTGGATCTGTTGTGTGAAAATGTGTGTGAACTATGTATCTGGGTGTCTGTATGTGAGGCCTGTGTGGGCACAGGTGTCTGTGTATGGGTTGGGTGTGTGTGAGTTGGGCATGCCCTTGGATCTGTGTCTGAGTGTGTGAAGGCATGTGCAAGGCCTTAGGCTGAAGATGCATGCTTCGTGTGAGCATGTATGATTATACATGCATGTCAATGTGTAAGCTGTGTGTGCCACAGTGTGTCTTGTATGAGCTACAGGGTGTCTGTGGGTGTACTCTGTTCTGTGCACATCTGCACATCTCCATCTCCAAATGTGTGTCCTAGAGCTGTGTGTGTCTGGGAGTGTGTGACAGGCCATGTGAGTGCCCGCTGGCGGAGAGGGGGTGGCTGCTCCTGCCTGGTCCTGCCTGGTGCGAGGCCGGAGCGGGCACAGTCGGGGGGGGGGGGAACTGGGGGATCGGCTGGGGAGGCCAGTCCCTCCTGCATTTCCACCCCTCCTAGAACCCAGCCTCACACTGGTGCCCCGGGACTCCGGGCCTGGGCTGCTCGGCCTGTGCCCCTCCTCCGCTAGCTAGGACACCCTGGGGGGGGGGGGAATGTGCCCCCACAGCCCCCACCCGCGCCCCACCGCCCATCCCGCTTTGTCTGGCAAAGAAAGCGCGAGGCCGGCCCTGGGGGAGGGGGTGTCTAGACGGCGCGGCCATTGTCCCGAGCGAGGGAGGGGAAAGCGTAGAGGGGGAGGGGCGGGGGGCCCCAGCCCACTGGGGAGGGGCTCGGGCTGCGGGGTCCGGGCGCAGAAGCCGGAGAGGAGCACGTGGGCTCAAGCCCCCCGTCCTCCCCTCCAAGGGCGGGGACCAGGTCCAGGAGCTGCCGAATCCCGGCAACCAGGGGAGGGAGCCGGACTGGGGTCGGGGGAAGGGGCGCAGGGCACCGCTACAGCTCCAGCTCCGACACTAACTCCGGGTCTTGCAGCGCTCCGGCCTGGGAAGTTTTCTCGGAGTTCAGAGCTCCCAGAACTTCTCGCCCCCTCCCCGCCCCCCCCCCCTGGCCCCGCCAGGCCTGCGGGTTGTGGGTGGGAGGGGTGTGGGGCTTTTGTATGGGAGGGGGGGTCCCCGCCCTGGGGGCACTAAAGCTCCAATCGTGACCTTCCCAGGACTCCAAATGGGCGTGGGTTGAGAGCAAGCCCCAGATTCTTGGTATCCCCCCATTTTGAGTCCCCGATCCCTTCACCTCCTGCTCCCAGTCCCGGACTCCTGGGTCTCCTTATCCCCAACCCTGATTGCCCCTGGGCGCCAGTGTTTTCTGCCTCCAGGGCCTTGCCCCCCCCGCCCCCATTCTGAGTCCCTGCCCCTGGGGACTGGCACACAGTCCGGAGTTCCTTTGCCCCTGGCCCTGCTCTGGTCCTTGACTCCCAGGGCCCCCCACCAGCATCAGATTCCCGGATCCTCGAGTTTCGCTCTCCTCTTTCCTTTCCACCCGCCCCCCATTCGTTTCACCCTCCAGGTCCCGGCCCCTCACCTGTAGCCCCACGTCCCGCTAGCAGCAGAAATAGGAGGGGCGCCCGCACGGACGGCAGTGGCGGCAGCGGCGACATCAGGCCGCGACGGCGGCCCCGGGTCCCCAGCCCCATGGCGGCCGGCCGCGACCCTCCCTCCTCCCTCCTTCCCTAGGCTCCGGGCGCGTCCCGGGCCAGCCTCCGCGCCGCCAACTTCGCCGAAGTGAAGCTGCCCGGCTGCCCCGCCCCCGGCCCTGGAGGTTCGCCCCGCCCCGGGGCCGGCTCTGCGCTCCCTGCCCAGCCTCCCAGGGTCCCAGCCCACCCTCCACCCACCCACACAGCCTGAGACCCGCGGACCCTCAGAAACCATAGCCCGCCACGCGGGAAGACGTGGGCCCAACCAAATCGCAGTGGTAGACACACCCAGCTTGGTGATTACCTCTGGTCCCAACACATCCAGAACCGAAGACACACACAGGGCCAGGACACACACAGATCCCCAGACACCCCAAAACTGAGACCAGGAATATGCTGAGAGGCTCGGGAACACACAGCCACCATGCACAAATGCAGACACATGCACAGAGCTTCACCGGGACTTAAAATCTGAAGTCCTAGAAAACCCAAAACTCAGGCCCAGCCAAGCCTTGGGGCTGCCTCTGCTGCCTCATACCTCAGGCGCAAGCTAGGAGTCTCATGCACACCTGCAAAGACACACATACACACTCCTTACTCCCGTTCTGCTTCACAACACTGTGTGAGCCCCAAAGGTCCACCCTGGCCCTCCAGCCCCACCCCATACACCACACAGCTTTGCCACTCAATTTGATCAACTGCCTTTTCCAAAATGTCCCCATGGCAAGAATGGAGACCGCTGAACGGCCCCAAGCTCTGCCTCGCAGAAGCTGTCACCCCGGGGAAGCAAGAGCCAGACACAGACACCCCTAGCCCTCCAGAGTCAGGGCTGGGACAGAGCAAGGGGCGGAGTTTGGGGAGGGCTCACAGAGGGGTTGGTGAGGGTTCTACCTGGTGGCAGGGGGGGGGGGGGGGGGGGGGAGGGTATTTCTTCATTCATTAATTCAACAAATAGGGATAAAGCTCCAGCTCTATGTAGGCCTTTGTTCCAGAGGGGACTTCCCACAGGAGGGTCCAATGGGGGTCAGCATGGACGAACTGGAGAGATGACATCCTAGCAGAGGGACAGTCCTGCACCCAGAGGAGGGGGCAGAGTAAGGAGGGAGAATGGGCAGGCCAGGAGTGGGGCTGTCCATGAAGAGAAGGGGAGAAAGAGGTCAGGATGGCTCCCTGGTATCTGGCTGGGTGGTGGGCCTTCAGAGAGAAGGAATGGGTTGGGGGTCAAGTGCCAAATCCCAGCAGCCTGCAGATCACCCAGGAGGAGGCTGAACACTGGACCCGAACAGAGGGGTCGGAATTGGAGATAGTCACATGGACACCCCAGAGATCTTCGGGAAAATTGTAAACTTTAAAAAAATTATTTTACTGCCTGGCTGGTGTAGCTCAGTGGATTGAGCACAGGCCTGCGAACCACACCACACGATCGCAGTTCGATTCCCAGTCAGGGCACATACCGGGTTGCAGGCTGGTTTCCTGCAGGCCAGTTCCCAGCAGGGGACGCACGAAAGGCAACCATACATTGACGTTCTTCTCCCTCTCTCCTTCCTCCCTTCCCCTCTAAAGATAAATAAATAAAATCTTTAATTAAAAAAATTATTTTATTGTTCACAAATTTTAAACTTTAAAAAATACTTTAAAAATTATTTGACCAGTTTGGCTCAGTAGGTTGGGTGTTGTCTGGCAAATCAAAAGGTCACAGGTTTAATTCCTGGCTAAGGTACATGCCTGGGTGTACCTTAATTCCATGCAAGGTACGTGACTGGGCCAGTTCCCCAGTTGGGGGTGTGTGAGAGGCTACCAATCCATTGATCAAGCGATGTTTCTCTCCCTCTCTTTCTCTCTCCTTTCCCCTCTCTCTAAAAATAAATAAAATCTAGCCCTGGCTGGCATAGCTCAGTGGATTGAGCGCGGGCCTGCGAACCAGAGTATCACGGTTCGATTCCCAGTCAGGGCACATGCCTGGGTTGCAGGCCAGTTCCCAGCAGGGGACTCACAAGAGGCAACCACACATTGATGTTTCTCTCCCACTCTTTCTCCTTCCCTTCCCCTTTCTCTAAAAATAAATAAATAAAATATTAAAAATAATAATCATAAATAAATAAAATCTTTTAAAAATACTTTTAAATGCACAATAATGCAATTTCCATATGCCCTCGGTCCACATTTACCCACACTTTATCACATTTGCTTTATAATCACACACACACACACATATAAAAAAAAACAATTTGCAGACATGATGTTGGCGACTGTGTCCCCAATACAGCACTGTGTGTTCCCTAAGAACAAGGGCATTCTCTCACAGAAACACACGGCGTCTCTCCCTCAGTCCATATCCAGTGTTCTCTTGCCTCAATAGTATCCTCTGTAGCATTGCTTCTTTGCCGGTCCAGGATCTAATCCCTGATGATGTATTGCATTTACTATGTTCCTGGTTGTCCTTTAACCAGAATCAGTTCCTCAGCCTTTCTGTGACTTTCACAACATTGACATTTGTGGAGAGTCCAGGCCACTTCTCTCACAAATTTACCCGGCCAGGTTCAGGTTGTGCGTCTTTGACAGAATGACGGGTCCTCCCCAGTGCATTGTATCAGAAGGCCCCTGGCATCAGTTGCCAACACTGTCAATGTCAAACTTTGACCACTGAGTGAAGTTGGCCAAATTTCCCCTTTGTAAAACTACCATTCCCTTCCCATTCCCCCCTCCTATAAACAAATATCAATATTGTGTGGGGAGATACTTTGAGACTATTTGCAAATATCCTGGTGCCCATCAAACTTTCACTCACTGTTTGTAGCATTGGTTGAAGACTTCTTTGGTGATTGTTCTTAAAAATTAAGACAAAATCTGCACAACGTAAAATTAACTGCTTGCCTTATTAAAGTGCACAGTTCAGTGGCATTTAGTGCGATCATCACCTCTATCTGGTTCCAAGACATTCTCCTCACCCCTAAAGGAGGCCTCCTATCTATCCATTGGCAGGTGCTCCCCAACACCCCTCCCCCAGCCCCTGGGGGCCACTAATCTCCTTTCTGTCTCTATGGATTTGCCTGTCCTGGACATATCATATCAATGGAATCACACACCACATGGGCTTTTGCATCCGGCTTCTGTCACTCAGCATGATGTTTCAAGGTTCATCCACACTGTAGCATGTGTTAGTACTTCAGTCCTTCTTATGGCTGAGTAATATTCCATTGAATGGCTAAACCACATTTTGCTTATTCATTCATCCACTAATACCTTGGATGATTTTTAAATGCAGGAAGAGGAAGAAGTAAAGGAGGCAGAGAACTACCATAAGACAGAAAGGAGAAGCATGAAAAGCAAAGGGTGAAAGTTGAATGACTGACCAGGACTGGTATCAGATATGACCTCCTGCCCCCATTTGGGAGGGGAGCTATCCACCCATTGTATGGGGAGTGGGTATATGCCCATCTTATTATGATGACTGGCTGGAGACTTCTAGTGGAAAATCTGAGACTGGAACCTAGGTCTAAGTGACTCCAGGCCACACAGAGTATGAGGGGGATGGGGTGAGATTGGGGGCTGGGAAGAGAAAGACACAAAAGTTGCATAAGAAGGGGCACAGTCTGCCTCCCAAGGAGTGTGCTGAGTCAGCAGGCCCCCGGACCAGGCGCGGTGCAGCTTGAGTCCTTCCCATGCCTGTCGCCCTAGGAGAAAACCTAAGCCCTCCAGCCCTGCGGACCTTGGCCTGACCCTCTCTGGCACTTCCTACCCCTCATCATCAGACTGAGCCAAATTTCATCTTCACCCAGAAGGCCACACGGTTCCCCAATCTTTGCCCTCTGCGTGGGACACCCAGCTGGACAGAGAATCCTTTTGCTTCCTTCCCAAGCAGGAACTCACAGGAAACGTGTTCTTTTTGAAAATATATTTTCTTCTAGTTATAAGATATGCTCTACTATTTCTCACACATGCTACCCCTTTGCTCATTCTGGTCCCTCTTTCTAGCATGACTTCCTCCCCACCCTTACTCCTGTACCTGATGAACTCCTGTTCATTCTTCAAGGTTCCAGCTCTAGGAAGCCCTCCTCCCTTCCACCCCCAACTTCCCCCAGGCCAAGTTCCTCTGTCGCCTGCCCTGGGCTCCAGCTCAGCCTCGCCCACAAGGGGGTGGGGGTATCTGTGTCCTGCTCTGTCTCTGCCCTAGACTGGGAGCTCTCTGGGGCCCTGGCATCGTCCAACGTAGGGTGAGCACAGAAAGGGTGATGTGGGAGGGTTGGAGACTTAGAAAGTGGCTGACGGAGTTGAGATGCCCAGCCCAGAAGAGCCACCACAGTGGACCCAGACCACCCTCTTCGGTACCATTCTGAGTGTTTAGGGTCTGAAAAACAACCTGGGAGCTCATAGGGCAAAGACAGGGGCTTCAACAGTGGGGTAACTCCACTCCTGACCCATCTGAGAAAGGATTTTCTACTGGAATGAATGCTCTATGAGGTACTGAGCTCCCCATTTCAAGGAGCAACCAAGGAATTAGACACACATTTTGCTAAATAGGAAGTCCAGAGTCTGTTACTCTGAAGATACAGCAGCCCCTGGTCTGTGGCAGAGAAAGACAGAAAGGGGGCAGTAACGATGAAAACATTAGCAGAGGATGGCATGGGGGGAGTGGAAACAAAAGGAAGAAAGACACATGTACCGAGCTCCTAGTCTGTGTCAATCCCTTTCTGTAACCCCCCCCCCCCCACGACTTCCAGCAGACCCACTCAGCAAGCAGGAGGTGGAGTCCTGACTCCAAGGTCCTGCTGCTGTCCTCCAGCCACTGTGACAGGACCAGCCCAAGGTGTCCTGATCCCTGGGGGACAGGACATTGAAGAAGACTATTCCCACGGCCTTGCAGGGACAGCTGCACAGTTCCCAATGTGTCGGGGTAGGGGAGGCTTGAACCCTCTTCTGCCCTTGCTGGCTGCCCTGACTGGGGACCGCATTTCTCCTCAATGAGTCAGTCCCCAGGGATTGGTGACCTGGGGCCAGGCCAACATACAGCTGCTGGGCCCAGGCCTGCTGACCAGGAACCTGAGATCATGTCCTTCGCTTCTCTGCCTGGGACCACAGTCCTGCCCTCTGCATGGAAGTTGGGGGCAGGTCTTGCTGCCCAGGCAGTGAGCTGTGGGAGCCCAACCAGGACCAGTAGGGGTGAGGGCTCCTGGGTGGGTCCTGGGCAAGAGGGGGACGGCTGGAGGGAGACCACGGGCTGTAGGCTGCAGACCCAGCCAGGTCTCTTGGCCACTGCCTTTCTGGGGCCCTCTCACGCTCAAACCCTTCATGGCTCCCCACTGCCCAGAGTGACAATCTTCCCACCTTCCCAGCTTCACCTGCTGTCCCAGCTGTCTCCATCCTTGCATAGGCTGCACCCGCTGCTGCTGGCTCCCTTCTCATACGCAGAGGGCTCCTTCCACCTTCCAGCTCTTCTTCACTCAATTATTCAGCAAACACTTACTGAGTCCCTATTTACTTGGTGTCAGGCCCTATTATGTACAGGAAGAGAGGACCAACACAGAGCAAGTTTTTGCCTTGATAAGGAAGAGAGGAGAGAAACAAGACTGTAAACAAATAAAAACCATCATGCATGACATGAGAAAAAGAGATTTCAGAGTTGGAGAGGGGGTGGTCTGATTTTGCTGATGAGGGGACCTCAGATCTGAGACTTGAGGGAAAAGCTAGTGAGGCAAACAGCCAGAGGAAGGGTATTCCAGGCAGAGAGAACAGCATTTGCAAAGGCCCAAGGAGAAAGGGTAGGGTGGTTGAGAGGAACAGCGAGGAGGCCAGGGGGCTGGGTGCGGAGTGAGCAAGGAGTGGGAGGTCAAGGACAGGGGCCAAGTCCCAAGAAGCTGAAAGGTCTGGGATTCTGTCCCAAGCACAGTAGATGCCACTAGAGGGTTTTAGGCAAGGGAAGCTGACCTGAGGCTGTAAAAGATCACTCTGGAAGTTCTGCCACCTCTTCTCCCAAGGAGAAGCTATACACGGCCCCCTTCTGGCTCCCACGATCCCTTGCATCTCAGCTCCCACCCCACCATGTGATTCTGCCTGGCTCCCACATAAGATTTTGAGTTCTGTGGGCATCTGTCTTGCTCATTGCTGAATCTCCAATGTCTAGCATGAAGCCCAGTACACAGTAGGTGAAAAAATTGTCAGTTAACAAATGACTGTGCTCTGTACACCTTGGAGCCAAATACTGCTCAGGAGATGGAACCTGAATATGCCCAGTACCAGCTCTTGAGATGTCCCTGTCTGGACACAGACACATCTAACCCCCATTAGATGAGGACTGGGTCAGAGGAAGGGCTGGGGGCTGGTGGAGCTTCCTGGAGGGGGAGGGGATGTGAGAGCTGAATGTGGAAGAAAGAATAGGGAGAAGGGAATCCACTTCAGTTGGAGCACCAACTGAATCTACAGCTCCAGACAGGGAAAGAGGGGAGGCTACTCCTCACCCCTTCTGGGGGCTGTGGTTTCCCTCCACTGGGTGGGACAGCTAGTGAATGAAAACAGGCTCATGCTTTCGGCCTCACAAACTCTGGGCTCAGGCCACTCCAACCTTCCATGGCCGAACCCTCACTCAGGACCTCATCTTCTTACGTTCATCTCTGGACCATAATGTTCAGATGTCCCTTAACTTTCTGTCTTTGCCTCCCTGGCTCTTGAAACTTAGTCTTTCTTCCTGCAGGTGTGGCACTTGCCCTCTCCACCATTTCTCTTGCTTTGGAGAAGAGAAGTACTTCTTCATGCCCTCACTGCCCTTCGGGTTTTTCATTCCCTCCTCCCTTGGCCATAGGGAGGAGGTCTCTTCCATGAGAAAGTAAAATTCACAGCGAATGCATGCTCATTTCTCATGCCTCACCCAGCCTCCAAGTTCCTGTCTCCATCACCACAGCTCCGCCTACCTGCCCCCCCCCCTCCGGCCCCACTGCCACTGGCTTCATCTTCCCCATCTACCACTCCACTCTATGCCCTGAGAGGTTGACCTCTCCAAGCTGTATCAATGGCAGCCTTGTCCTCTGACTTCCAGGTGGGTTTGGCCAATAGGAGGTACTGGCAGAAGAAGCCTGAAGAGAGAATGGGATATTAATCTTCCTTGTAGGGTCGCTTCAGTTGACTGTGTCCTTTAACTAAAGGCTCTGTCCACACACATCTCTCCCTGGGCTCTGATAACCTTCTTTCCTCTTGCCCAGTCTGGGGAACCCAGAGATGGTAATGGCTCTCACCCCACTGGTTTCCCCAAACCCCGATGTATCTGGTCCCTGTAGCAAACCTGACTCAAATCACCCTATCTGAACGTGCCAGTTGTTTCCTCCAGGCCCCCCACTGGGGTCCACACTCTCCCTTCCCTGTCCCTGCTAAACCACATTCAGAGCATCCATGCCCTCTGTCCTCAGTTCCCGCTAGGGATTCCCTGCTCAGATCTGCATGGCTTAGTCCTCTCCATCTCTCAGTGCCTTTTCACTAGCAGTTATACCCTTCCTCCTTGAATCCCCTCCTCCGTTGCTGGGACACCATGCTTGCCTCCCTTCCTTCTGTGGCCTCTCTCCTCTCCCCGTCTCTTATATACTGGGGGCACCCAGGGCTCAGTCTCCAGTCCTGTTCCCTACTCTGTTCTGGGGAGACTTCATCCTCTCACCCAGCTTCAGAATTCTTCTGCCCTGCTGGGCCATCTGTCTTTAACCCATTAGATGCTTCTAGGTCCCTGCCCCAGGGGTCCAACCCCCTAGTAATATTTTAGACACACAGATCTGTCCAGGACCCACTGCTGCTGGCCTCCATCACACTGGGACCACACACTCCTGACCTGCTGTTTGAAGTTCTTTGCAATCGCTTGTCTTCCCATCCCAAGCTTTGATCCTGGTGTCACAGAAACGCCACATCAGCAGTGCATGGGAGCACATACTTGCAGGGTTCAGCTCCAAGGCCACCTCCTCCAGGCAGCCTTTCCTCCCCTCCCCCTAGGTATATATATATATATCCCTCCCCATTTCTTCGATTGGCTTGGGCTTGATCAAACAGGGCTGAGTGTCTGTGCCCGGCTTCGTCCCCACCCCTCCTCTGTTGAGGGGCTAGAGGCTTAGAGCTGGTGGTAGAAACAGTTGAATGAACGAAAGCATGAATAAGTGAATGATGAAAGGGAAGGCGGGAGCTCGGAGCTGGAAAAGACCGAGGCGGAGCTTAGTTGAATCCACAGCCCAGCAGTCCCATTCCAAGCCTTCACGGTCTTCGCTCCCGTTCCAGCCCCGTGGCTGGAAGACGCGCCAGGACTGGCGGAGGCTGGAAGAGGGCTTCGGTTGAGCCACGACTCGCTACTGGCTCATTCTTCAGGACTCTGCCCAATCAACGCGATCGCGTTCGTACCCCCGCCCCTGCTTCCCCGAGGCAGCCCCAGAGGCGGAAGATGGCGCCTTCTTGTTACCCCGGCAACCGTCCGCCGACACCGTCGCTCCGGCAACTGTCCGAGGCCTCCAGTCAGCCTTCTCCAGGGCCCCTCTGGTCACCCAGACAACTGCTACCCGTTCCGGTCAACCATCAGCCCTTCCCCTGTCACTCTGGCAACGGTCGTCCGAACCTCCACCCCCTTGACACATAGTCCTGCTCGCCCAGGACCTCCGCCCCAAGCTCCTCCCGCTCATCTCCGGGCCCCCAGAGGGGCACTGCTCCAACCCTGGCCGAGGGTCCCAGGGTCTCTGGTCACCGCCTCATGCTGAGGCTGCGATTCCTGCTAACATTCTTGAGTGGAACGGTCCAGCCACTACAAAGAGCTTTTCAAAATGCAAGCCATGTCGCTCTCCTGTTGAACCCCGCCCCCCCTCCCCAAATCGAGTACAAACTCCTAGGTCTGGCTGCTTTCTTCCTTGCTCTGCGGCAGCAGCCACATATCTCGTTGTTACTCCAGTAGCCTGAGCTTATTCCAGCTTCCCACCTTCCGATTTATTGCTCCCCACTCCTGAAAATCGTGCTCCCCAGCAACGGAAGTCTCTCCCAAAGCCGGCCTCACACAGTTCTGATGCCTCACCTGTTAACCCCAGAATGAGGCCGTGCCCTTGTTCACACTATCCCACCTGCCTAGAACAGTGTCTGACACATGATGAGTGACAGGATATACGGGGGACAAGGGAGAGCAGAGGGATTGACCAGCAGGCAGGCCCAACCCGGAGATAAGAATGTATGTGCAAGGTCCCTGGAGAGATTCACCGTGCTGCAGTTCATGACACTGTCCCCAAAGGTCAGACAAAGGTTGGGGAGATAGAAGTTTGTGCTGTGACTTGTCTGGGGCTGAGTAGTCCACCCTTGACTTGTGTCATCCTAATTGGGAGGTTGGGAGCCTTAGGCCCCCAGAAATTATCAACAGGTACAGGTGAATTTGGAGATGACTCCAGAAGCCGAAGAAGTAGGCCTCAGACCTCAGATGGCCATTCATGAAGAGAACTGACCCTTTCTTGTGCCCCAGAATTTCACATATGCTAAGGGAGCTGACACCTGTTTTCCCAAGGGTCTGAGACTAGATCCCAGGCTGGTATGAGAGAACTTGAACTTTCAAGGCCTGGAGTCATGACTGGGTGATTATGGGAGGGCGCTGCCCAGGGCCTGGCCGGAGAGGGGTCTGGACAGCCACCTGCCTGTGCAGGTGGGTCCTCCCTTGGTGAGGTGGTCAGAAGCCAGGCATGAGGCCCCCTACACTAGGAACACCCTCAGAAGCACTGTCTAATATAACTCTTTATGCTGATGCCCTTAAAAGATTGCTGGTGTGACTGTGGCACTGAATTTTTAATCATATTTAATTTTAATTAATTTGCAAATAAGTGAAAGTAGGCTGATGTGACTACAGTACTGTATTGTACAAAGCAGCATTTAGCTGAAGACCCAGACTGGAGGTAGAAGCCAGGGACAGGAAGGTCAGGGTTTATGGTTTAGGAGGCACTGATTTCAGTGAGAAAACTGGGGTCTCAGGGAAGGAAGAGAAATCACTCAACATCCGTCTCCACAGAATAGAGGCATCCCTGGTTTTCTGGGGTCAAAGTGCTTGCTCAAACATGCACATTCAGGTTTGTGTGTGGGTTGGTGTACCCCAGGGCACCTAGAGATGCACTAGTGAGTGATTTCGGAGTTCCAGATCTATGCATGATCCAGGAGACCACCTGAATGTATGCTGTGTGTACTCGTGGGTGCACACAGGCCAGTGAATGAGGGCTACTAGTGCAGCAGATCTTGCAAGAAGGCCCACATGTACTGGTGCATTTCCTCAGGGTGGCTCTGTGGGATCCAGTGCCCCACACCTGGCAGAATGTGAGTCTCCAGCCGGCCAGGCACAAAGCGGTTGCTGATGGCCCCCACCAGCCCCTGCTCCAAGTAGGTATCTTTCTCCCCCCACAGCAGCAGAGTAGGCGTGGCCAGCTCCTGGGGCTCCAGAGGGAAGTTCCTATGGCCAACACAGACAGGGAGAAGAAAGGCTGCCCCCACCTCCTTCCCCACCAACTCTCCTGAGCTTCTGCCTGGATCTGGTCTTACCTTATGAGGTTTCGGTAGTAATTGAGGGGTCCAGTGAGGCCACTGGGCTGTGAGAAGTCATAAAGGAAGGCCTCAAGCTCACTGGGGCTCAAGTGTGGGATGCCACTCTTGTGGTGGGTGAGGGTGGTCTTCAGGATCTTGAAAAATGGCAGAACTCTGGCTTCAGTGCTCAACCTATCCCAGTTCCAACCATTCGCCCACCATTCCCTCCCACCCCCAGGCCTTCATCCCGCTTCACCTGGAAGTCAGACATTGACAGCAACTTCTCGGGCAGCCAGGGGAGCTGGAACAGGAACAGGTAGTTGGAACGGAAGAGTTGGCTAATGTGGCGCATCGAGTATGCTAGGGGGAGGAGAATGCAGACATGAGGCCTGGGCCTAGGGTGGCTCCACACCCCTGCACCACTATACACACTCTAGTCAGATGTGCTAACACTCAGGCATGCAGCCGCCTCCTGCCTGAGCCTGTGAAGACACCTGACGACTCCCCTCCCCCTGACACCAGCTTCCCTCCAAACTGAGGGAAGTTGGTGGGTATAGTCACTATATCCACAAAATGGAGGCATCTCCCTCTGCAGCTCCTGGGAGCTCCCCACAGCCACTAGTGTGCTTCCCTTGCCCAGGCCTGCTTCATTCACCAAACACTTACTGAGCACCTACTGTGTGCCAGGCCCTGTTCTAGACTCTGGAAACACAGCAGTGAACAGAATAGATAAAAGTCCCTTGCCCACAGGGAGTGAGATGGAGACAGGCAAGAAACAACAATGACAGAGAGAGAGAGAGAGAATGAGAATAGAGTTGTGACTATGATAATGCTGGGAATTAAAATCAGGTGATGTGATGAACTAAACAACTAAAATAGCATGAGATGCCATGAAGCCAGAGATGGCATCTCATGCTATTTTAGTTGTTTAGTTACCTATGTCTTCACTGCTAGAAGAAAGCCATTTAACCTCTCTCTTTATCCAACTGGACCATGGGGATAATAACACTTCCACAAGCCTAGGAGACTTTTGTAGGTTACTGTATGGGGCTCCCTGTCAGAGAAATTGTTACCCGTAAGTGCTCAAAAAATGTGAGTTACTGCTAAGTGTATTGTCATTGACTGTAGACTGGAAGTGCCACAGGGGAAGGCACCCCACCCCTAGCCCCTGGAGTGTTGACTGGTGGCCTGATAAGTGTAGACACAAACACCTGCCCCTTCAAACAAATACATTCCAGTGTCCTGGACTCTGTGACATACCCTGGTACACTGACAAGGGGGGACCACTGACCACCACCATCCGCTCCACTAGGGATGGGTAGTAAATGGAGAAATTCCACGCTATGACTGCACCCCAGTCATGGGCCACAAGGATGCACTTGAAGTAACCTGGGGGATCAGAGGAACTGGAGTAAGTATGATACCAGGTGAATCAGGGGTGGGCAAGTCAGGGGTGAGGCAGGGGCATGTCCCCACCCAGGCCCAAGATGACATCCTGGATGTCTGCAGTCAGCAGGTCCATATCGTAACAGCCTACATCCCTGGGTGCATCGGAAGAGCCATATCCACGCAGGTCTACAGCCACCACGTGGAAGCGGCTCTGGAACTCCCGGAGCTGGTAGCGCCAGGAAAACCTGTCCAGCAGGGGGAAGAGGGAGGGAGGTTGAGTCAGGGTCCCCAAGCTGTACCTCCACCCTAACACAGAAGGGGCCTTCAGGGACCCCACCTTCCTGCTCTGGACTTCTAAGAAAGGAGGATGAGGAACCGCAGGCCCAGGACGAAGTTACTGCGAGCTGGATCCCAGGGGGGTGTTAACATAGATTCCTTTGTTTCATCCCTTAGGGCCTCTGGTCCCTAGGTCCTCCAATGGACCTCTGCCCCAAAGCGCCCCATCTGGGCCCAATATCTTTGTGCTTCCAGTCTACCCAGCCTTGGTCCCTCCTCCTCCCGGGTAGTCCAAGCTCCATTTGCCCCCAGTCCTGTGCACCCAGGCCCCTGGGCCTCAGACATACCAGTTCTCAGGGAAGCCATGCAGAAACAGCATGAGGGGCCCGTTACCGCGCCCAGCAGAGACATAGTGCAGGCGCAGGCCCGAGCTCTGGAAGAGGCACAGCATGAGATCTAGGGAACCTCTCTTTCCTGGAAAACCCCTTCCTTAGGCTTGAAACTCTCCTTCCCAAATCGACCCTCCCCAGGCCCCCACCCACCCCCGCCTCAGCCTTGTGGCAACTTAGATTTGAATTCAATATTTTGAGCTTAGCTGGCTACTACGCCCTGGTCCCGCCTCCCAAGCTGCTGTACCCTCGCAACCCTGACGGCATCCCTTGCGCTCACCTTGAGGGTCAGGAAGCTGTGCTTGCCTAACACTGGGTCACTCAAGCAGGCCGGTGGAGTGCGCCGGGGGCGTCCGCAACAGCCACGCCGGGGTCGGCACAGCACGTGTGTGAGCGCGATGCAGCCGTAGACGGCGGCGGCCGCCAGCGCCGCGAAGAACACCAGGCTCCACAAGAAGGCACGCAGCAGCTTCAGGGTGAGGCGGGACGGCGCCAGCAGCGCTGTCACCACCAGCTCGGGCATTTCACCGTGTTCCGGAACGACCGTGCTGACGTCGGGGGTCTCGGCCAGGGGCGCGGGCCACAGTGGCGAGGCGGGGTCTGGGCTGGGGAGCCCACCGCCTTTAGCCAGAAGTCCCTCCGTGCCGTCGGGGCTTGCGGAACGTGCGGAGAGAAGGTCCGGCGGCTCAAGCCGAAACCGCCACCCCACACGATTTACCTGAGTGCCAGGTAAACACCTGGGTGCGACCGTCACAGACACGCAGGATAGGGTGCGGGGGGGTGGAGCCTGTGAAGGCCAGACTTTGGTGGTGGGGAGGAACCTTGGTGCCAGGGGGTGAGGGGAATTGGACCGGTGGGCGGGGCTTAGGGGGCGTGGTCTAGTAGACTCCCACAGCAGGTGGTTGTGGGGGTCTAAACTCTTGAGGAAGATTGGGGTCCTGCACTATTGCACTAACAGGAAAGAGGGGGCCTCCTGGGTGAAACGGGAGGAGCCTGGAGCAGTGAAGGACCCGTGAGGGCGGACCCAACCTGGCCCAGAAGCGTTGCATGGCTTGGGGGGCGTGGTCTATAATAGTAGACGGGGTGGGGTGGGGGATAAGGCGGAGCCCAAAGAAGACGGGGTCTAATGTTGAGTGGAGAAGGCCTGAGTAAGGGCTGCGCCAATGAGGCGAGGGGGGTGGTGCCAGACCCTAATATGGTAGGTCAGGAGGCCCCGGAAATGGAAGGGTGGGGCAGGCTGCATTACAGTTGAGATAAGGATGGCGGCGCAGGAAATTGCTGCAGCCTGAAGAAGCTTCCGTAGCCCGGGCCGCGGCCTCCCGGGAGCTCCTGATCCTGGAGCGCGCGACCATCTCCGCAGCTTGGCTCGGAGGGACATAACAGCGCCTTCACGAAGCCCTGTCCCTACCGCGAGTCCTGTAGCCTCGATCCCGCGCTAGCCTGTAACTGGCCCAGCGGGCCGCCGGCCCGCCCCTGCTCATCTGTGATTGGACTGCGGAAATCATTTGATGCACAGGCCAGCGTCCCATCAGAGAGAGCCAATCTGCAAATGTTGAAGCTCGGATTCCACCGATGACAGCCTTTAGTGGCGGATGCTCTGTCTCCGCGCAGAGCCGGACCAGTTGAGTCACTAGGACTGTGGCCGAAAGAGGAAGCGGGGGCAGGCCGGGAGAGAGGCTTCTTCCTCTTTGTTTTGTAACCTTTCCCCAGGATCCTGAATATTTCAGGATCATTCATTTAATGATCCTTGTAACAACCCTATTACGTGTAGGTGCTATTATCACATCACTGCATTGGACCATGAACCTGCAATTCGAGAACTGAGTCATTTGCCTAAAGCCATACAGCTGGCTAAACAGCAATCAAGGATTTTGGGAAAAAAGCAGCCATCTTGGGCTCCACCTCTCCTGCCTGGTGACAACCATTGGAACGCTTTTAGCTTTCTGCTGGTATCCTAGGTATCTAAATGTGCTTATGTGCCTATTTCTCAATTAGCAATTTGGGGTATTATCCAATGACTTGGTCATGTCAAGACCACTGAACATGCTGTTTCCATCTGTAGTTTTCCTACTGGATCATCCACTTGAAACACTTTTTTTTTTTTTGGTCATCTCCCACCTCTCCTGCCACCTCCCACTGTTAACCTTACCTTTGTATTGTCAACACGAAACATTATACTGTTCTGGAGCCATAATTAAGTCTATGAGTTGCTGCTTAAAGGGGAATAATGGTTTATATGGTTCAGCCTGAGTAAGCAATGCACTCAGTCAAGTGGCCATCTATGATTTATACTGCCTGTATTGTACGTTTGACCTCCCTGCACTTACTGCCTTTCTTTTCTTGCATGAGACTAGCCTGTGTCATAGCTTTAATTTCTTTCACACCTTCCATAAAAATCAATTCTATGAACACTTGACAATCCTGGTATCTGAGTTTTCTAATCTGGCTGCAGGTGGTGGCGTCTGGAGACATCCTTTCTTCCTATGCTACACAACACTGACTCATTCCCACCCTCAACCCCCAGCTCTACCCTCCAACAAAAAGTACTCACAGGGTAATTTTATATTCAGTACAAATGTTTATTTTTGCAATGAGAACTGCACAAAAAAAAACCTTTAGTATATAAGTGAAAAGTCTACGAATTCCCTTCTACAAATGTCTAAAGTGTTTAATACAAGTCTCAGATTCACTGACATAATTATTGGCCAAGCGATCCGTGCATACAGTACAGTGGGGGCTTGTACACACCTCTCATTCTTGTATAGGACTAAGATTTCTAGTACTGTGGGAGGGATTAGGAAATGGCCAGAGAAATTAAATAGATCCAAGTTCTAATTACAACCCAGTCAGTTAGAGAAACACCTACGAGGGAGGTGTGGAGAGGGCCATGGCAGAGTTCACTCTAGGAGTAAGGTGAAGACAACATTTCTCCAGCTAAATAGTCGGACCTGGCCTGGGCAAGTTTTGGAACAAAAACAAGGGTGTGGGATGAGATGGAAGAAACCCCAAAGAACCAAAATGTAAGTCATACTTGGTTGAGCACAGTGGTTTGAGAAGTGCCTGGAAGATGGGAGCAGGGGCTCCGAGGGTGGTGGAGGTGGTAGTGGTTTGGGATGCCCAAACAGCACCCTCACTGGGAGGTCTGGGAGATCCCAAACACAACACACTGTCTTTCTAGTTAAAATAGGGGGTTATGGGTTAGCAAATAGTGCTAGAAATGTTTGAATTAGTTTGTCTCTGCATACATACAAATGATATACTTTCATCTTACATCTTAGGGGCTGCTCCTGGGGACTGAGCTTGCCTTGTGGGCACACAGGCAGGGTGGCCACCTGGTGGACTCTCTCTGGCAGGAATGTGTGTGTGCACATCTGTGTGCATGTGAGGGAGGATCCTAGTTGGGAGGATGTACACTTATCTAAGAATATCTGGTTAACCCTGAGCTTAAATGAAAGGAGTTAGGTAGAGGCAGGCAAGGTCAGAGAGTGGTCCAAGTCCCCTTGGTGAGTGGTGGACAAGGATGAAGGAGGGTAAAGGAGAATACTGTGTAGAATCTGGCCAGGTCCTGCTGAAGCATGCCACCTGCCCGGGGGGTAAGATTGGGCACCTGGGCTCCCATTCAGCTTGGGATGACAAGGACAGACCACAGGAAATGGGCGAGGTGGCCCCTTGCAGGAATTCTTATACAGACATGGTCTGAGGTCCAGAGACTCCTGGACCTAGCCTAGACAACAGGTGGTTCAAAGAAATGTCAGGGAGACGTCAGCATTAAAAAAGAGAGATGTGTTTATTCCATGATCAGTACAGACCAAATGCATATTCACCATATGAAAGTCAAACCAGTCACTGACTCGAGTTTGGCCAACACTGAGGCACCAGCGTTGTGGTGGAGAGTGGGTTCTCATGGCACGCGTAACCTCACCAAGGGCCCCAATTATAAAATAAAATAAAATGTTAAAAAAAGTGGAGGAAGTGGCAGCTGACTGAGTGGGCAGGCACTAGGCTGGGACACCCTGCCTCAGTCTGTGGCCCTGGACCCTCCTTGTACCCTGGCCCACCCCTTCCTTTTCTGGTAAAAAACTCAAACAGATTTGACATTAAAAAACAAGCCAACAAATGGGGTTGGGAAGGAAAAAGAAAACACAGCTTTCTGGTTTTACCATTAAAAATAGACTAATAAAGTTTGGAACTGAGTAAAATACAGGCAGTTTTTTTGTGTTTTGTTTTTGTGTGTGTGCGGGTTTTTGAGTTTTTTTATACCACGTTGGTGGGGTCACCAACAAACTTCAAAGATATGCCAACTATGTTTCACTCTATAGTACAGCCACGGTCACACACTACCCCACAGCGTGATGGCAGCTGCTGCCCAGTGAGGAGAGGATCACACCCTTTCATAGTAAGCAGTGCCATTATGTTTGGAGGAGAAGAGAGAATTAAAAATAAAATAGATTCCAACAAAAAATATATATATATAGAAAAAAAACAGAAACACAGGTGGGAAGGAACTGACTTTGGTTGGTGGCCTCACTCACCAGGCGAGGCCGGCCCACACGCGTTGACAGTCACCTCGCTCTGGATTGCCATGGACACACACACACCTCCACGGCACTATTCCCTTTTGCACAAGCGAACACTTACAGAGAGCGGCTCTCGATTAAAGGCTTGTGGGGGGAGGGTAGGGATGGGATCTGTTCAAGGCAAAGTCAGTGCCAGCAAGGGGGTGGGCCAGTGCCCTCTTCCGCCTCCAGCTTGCTTGGGCCTGCCTGGTCTCCTGGGGGCAGGTGGCTGAGGCTGGGGTGTGGGGAAGGACTCCCGGCAGGCAGGACCTCATGAACGTCACGTTCTTGGGGACAGAAAACCAGTCACGGTGGCGGCAGCGACGATGTCCTGTGCATACTGTGTAGACATTTGGCAGAGAGTAGGGCCTCTGCCCGCACGCGGGGACGCGGACTTGGGTCTGGCCGGCACTTGCTCATGATGAGACGTGCTCTGAGCTGATGTCCTGTAAATGTGGCAGGACGTCCGGCTGGCTGTAAGGCAGACGGGCTCTGCAGTCCTCAGCTGCCCGTCAGGCCTGCCCCGGCATAGCATGCACAAGGGCCAGGCCCGGAGACAGGCCCTGACTGCTGCTACCGCCCCTGCTGCTGCCCCTAACACTATGGAGAGTCAACTTTTTGCAAGAAAATCAAAGTCAGAAGTCACCTAGGTGCTCTCAGAAAAGATTTTCTTCAAATATTGACAATAGGTCACTCTGGAAATTCATGTCAATGGTAGCTGCCATCTGGAGGGAAGAGGAGGGAAGGAGTTAGGGAGTGAGAGGAGATATGCCCTCCCCACTCCTCAGCATCAATGCTCCCTCAGAACCCACCCTCTGGAACCTCAGGGCCCAGAGGACAACAGGTGTGGACAAATAGGTGCCCTGCTCCCAGCACTCAGCTGATGGTCTACCCACCCGATGGTCTCCCCACCTGTCCCACTTCTCAAGAGTGATGCCCCTGCCCCTTGCTGGGCCCAGGGCCCCCATTCCCAGCTCCTCCAGGGCTGGACCCCTGTCTTACTGCTTCCCGGCGCCTTCGCTCCTGTTCCCGCTTTCGGGCCAGCTCCCGCTGCTGGTCCAGCATGGACTGGGGCTGGGAGCTCTGGGCTTGGGGAGCGGCGGCAGCTGCAGCCACTGCGGCCGCCTGTTGCTGCTGTTGCTGTTGCTGCTGCTGCTGCTCCTGCCTCTGCTGCTGCTGCTGTTCCTGACGCCGGCGTGCCTCCTCGTGGACTCGCCGGGCCTGTTCCAGTGCATCCTCATCCTCTCGGCTCCTAAGGAGAGCAGGGCTTCAGGTCAGCTTGGGGCCCGGGGCACCCCAGGAGCTCCCCGCCCACAGAGCCAGTGCCTACCTCATGCGCTCCTGCCGCAGTCGCTCCTTCTCCTTCTCCGCATGCTCGGCCTGCGCCTTCAGGGCCTTCTCGCGTTCCTCTTTCTCCCGGGCAGCACGGCGGAACTGCTCAAAGCTGTCGCTCGATGACTTCGCTGTGGAGGACGGGGTGGTGGGGTGCTTCTGCACCAGGCTAGCCCAGGAGCCCATGTTCTTGATTTTGAGGTCCTGTGAAGCAAGAGACCACTTGGTGGGCGAGGGGCCCTACTGCCATGTGGACACCTTCCTGGGATCAGGGTGGAGGACAAGGTGCACTATGGGCCCGCGGAGCCTACCTTTTTAGGTGCAACTGGTGTCTTCGGCTCCTGTTTCTGTTTCTCCTTTTCAGAAGCCCCTGGTGGGGGCACGTTCTGCTCAGGGGGCCGAATCACAGGCCTCCCGACATCCACAGGCTTCATCTCAGGCCCTGAAACACAAACAGCCTGTGGGCCTGGATCCCCAACCTGGGCAAGCACAGTGGGCTGGCTGGCCCATAGAAGCTCACGTTCAGTCCTGGCTGGGAATGGACTGGACACTCACGCTGGGGCAGGTGGACGGGGGCCTTGATGCTCTCCGGGTGCTTGGGGGGCTCCGGCCGTAGCGAGGGGCTGAAGGGCTCGCTGCGGATGATGGGTGAGTGGATCTTCTCCTCCTTCACCACCACCAGGGGCTGGGGCTGGGACTGGACCACGGAGGCTGCGCGCAGCTCCTGGGACAGCACAGGCACGGCAGCTGGTGAGGTGGGCAGGCAGCCTTGGCCTTGGCCCGTGCCTGGCCCTGAGGGCCGAGGCCCAGCCCTGCTCTTTACCTGCTTCTTCGGCTGGACACTTTGCTGGGGTGGTGATTGATGGGTCAGACTCTGGAACTGTTGCATCTGGGGGGAATGTATCATAAGCGGGGAGGGAGCTTCACGGAGGTGACCTAAGAAAGAGGACGAGGAGCATGTCAGATATACTGATGTAGAGGTCACTAGCCCTGGGCCCAGCCTGGCCCCACAACCCAAGGGGAGCCCCACTATGGGAGCCTTGCCACATGGGGCCTGTGGACCCACTCAGTAGGCCCAGAGCTCAGTGTGGAGCAGGGCTTTTGTGGAATCATGTGTTTAGTCCTGGGGTTTGAAATCTGTGTGTCAGAATCATCAGGACGTTTTGAGAGGTGCAGAACTTGATATATTTGGTCCCAGGCAGGGTCTAAGCCTCAGTACTTTTTAAAAGTTCACCAAACAGTTCCATGGCAATGCCTAGATTAAATGCAAGGAACACCAATAACCTCACAGAGCTGGCAGTCTATCTCCTGGCTGTCCCTGTGTGGCTCCGTCTGCCCGCCTAGACAGCTGCTTCAGGCCTAAGGCCAGCCTTGAACTGGCTGGCACCACAAAAGGGTTAGGAGAAAGGTTCTGGGCTTATGGTTTTCACAGGAAATGGGCCAGCCCACCCATCTTTCACCAGTGGGTGAGGGGACTCAGACAGCCACAGGGTATAACCACAGGTCACAGGGCGGGAACCAGGAAAGGCCCCACTCAGAAAAGTAACCAAGCAGTGAAGCCTGACACCTCAGCTTCATTGGTGAGAAAATAGCCCTAGGTCACAGTGGACCAGCCCTCAGGACTGGGTAGCTAGAAAAGACACCAAGTCCTGCTCTCAACTCTTCCATCTACCCTAGCAAGGAGACACCCTTCTGTTTGACCCCGTGACACATCTTGACCAGCTCTACCATGGGATAAGCCACACTGCCCACAAAAGAAAGTCAATTCTGTGCTCCTAGTCCTGCCTCATGCCTTATATTGAACCATCTAACCTAAACTCTATGTGCGGGACCTGACAATGACCTGCCTCTTTCTGCCAGCACAGACACCCTTGGGCACTCCATGGGCCTCTCTGGACAGAGATGCTCATTTTAGTGGGTCTGGAGCTGACCACAACTAATTCCCCTGCTCTCTCTCTGGAGCCAAAAAGAGATGGCATGGTGGCAAGGACCAGCCTATCCCTGTGCCTTGGCCCTCCAGCCCTATGTGGCTGGCTCTGCTGGCCTAGGTGCTGGCGGCCCTGTGCCAAGCCTGCCAACCAGCCAGCTGTAGACATGCGACTGCGACAGCCTCCTGCCTGGTGGATCCCTTGGGAGCAACTGCTAAGGATGTCTGGGGGGATGGCAGGCTCTGAGGCTTATGATCTGTAGCAATTGCTTGCCTGCCAGTGGCTTCCTCCTCCAGCACTTAAAGGGGAAATGCAGCGGCAGCGCCTAAGAGCTAGCCTGATGCCCAAGCTCCTTGGGACTCCAAAGACTTGGCCTTTGACCCAAAGCCCTACCTGGGCTCCAATCTACATCGTTCCTCATTACAATCCCTGGCCAAGGGAACTCAAGGGGAGCTGGACTGAAGCGACCAGAAGGGATCTACCCCACCTCCACCGCTGGCTCTTCTGAAGGTATCTCATCACCTACCACTGCCTACCACTGGAAGCCTAACCTTGCTTAAGGGTAGAAACAGGCACAGCTGCATGGATGCCAAAACCGGCACCAGACTTTCCCAGGGAGGAGAGCCAGCTGTTCTCGATGCCCGGCAGCTTTTACTGGGTTTAGGCTTGTGCAGCCTTGTTGTTCAGTTTGTGAGAGCACCACTGCAACCCAAAGCCGGGCTGTCAGTCTACACTGCCAAGTCCAGGGACCTCAACTCTGAGCCCTGCGCGTCACTACATCATGAGGCACTGAAGCCATATTTCCAGGATGTTTCATTTACAGACACTTAGAAAAACAAATGCCCAAGAAATACAAGAGGGCATGGCCTGACCAATGCTGTGGAGGGAAAAAGGGCAGCCTGGACCAAATAGCAGAAGATGGAAATGGTTCTGGGGGAAGGTGGGAGGCATACCACCTTTGAGCTTTAGCACAATTCTCTCTGACATGGTCCTTCCTGGCTCTACCAGATGGGTCTCATGACACCAAGAGCACAGCACCTGTTCCTACAAATTCTCAAACAACCCTTATTGCCCAGACCTGCTCCTCGCTCTTCCTGGAGCTCAATGACCGCCCTGTCTGTTAAACTAGCTCCTGCTCATCCTCTGACCGCCTCCTCCAGGAAGCCAAGCCTGCTCTAACCCCTAGAGATGGACCAGGTGC
This sequence comes from Artibeus jamaicensis, assembly GCF_021234435.1. NCBI lineage: Eukaryota > Metazoa > Chordata > Mammalia > Chiroptera > Phyllostomidae > Artibeus > Artibeus jamaicensis. The sequence continues at coordinate 8,806,990 of NW_026521854.1, read as the reverse complement.
CTCCCCAGGTTCCTGGCTTCCCCACCTAGCAGGAATCAAAACATACTTGTAACATTTTTGACTGAATTGCAAAAGAAGGTCCAGTGCGGGGGCCTTATTCTTGGTCATCTTAACTTGCAATCAAGATATTTCCAATAAAGACTCTACAAGAAGCACCTGCATTTCATCAGCCACCCTGTTCGACCTCAGTCTGAAGCATGAGCTGACCTGACTGGCTGCTCAAGGACAAACACTGGACCCAGGACCAGCCTCCCCAAGAGCCCAGAGTGGGGAGCTACTTACTGGTTGAGTAGGGGTCCGACTTGTGGTGCCTGGGTGAAGGGTGATGCTGGATGACTTGCTGAGGCTTGGCAGGCTGTGGCGGGGGTGGCTGCTGGCTAGGAGGCGGGTGGGGGGGCTGTGGACCTGGGGGTGGCGGGGGCTGCTGAATGTGGGTAGGGAATTGCATGGGTTGCATGTGCACAGGCCGGGGGGGCGGCTGGTGCTGGGGCTGGGTCTGCGTCTGAGGGGGTGGTGGAGGTGGCGGTGGCTGCTGTAGCTGCTGCTGCACAGAGGGGTGAGGAGGGGGTGGCAAAGGGGGTGGGGGCTGGGACTGCACCTTCACGGAAGGGAGTAGAGGTGTTGGGGGCTGCACCTTCTGTAGCTGCTGCAGGTAGAGCTGCATCTGCATGGAGGTGAGGGGTGGGTTAGGTGGCTCCTCCTCCTCCTGCAGCAGCACTTGGGGTGGCTGGGCCATGGGGGGCTGCGGGAGCAGGGATGGCTGGGCCAGAGCAGGTGACACAGCAGGGGGGCGGGCAGGCTTGGGGGGCAGGGCAGCGGCTCGGTTGCTGGGCCTTGATGGCTGCTGGGGCAGCGCGTTGTGCAAAGCTAGAAGGACACAACAGTGTGGCAGTGAGGCTCCTACAGTCCCCAGCCAGGACTCCACCCTGGCTTCCCATCCATCTCCAACTTCCAACTAGCACTCTCCCCGCCCTCCTCAACCCCTTACCACCCCCAGAATAGACTGTTGCCAAGAAGGTCTGGGTGATCAGACAGACCCTCATCAGCATTGTCGTGCTGGGTGTCCTGTGCCTCCTGCTTCCCTCCCTTCCTCCCACTGTCGCATCTTCACATTTGCCCTTCAAGTTTCAGAGAAGGCCATGTCCTGAGTGCCTCCACCTTACCTTCCTATCTAGGATGAGCATGTGTCCCCCAACCTGACTGGGAGCTGCAGAGTCGTCACATCTTTTTTCATCTGACAATACCTGGCCCAGCACAACTCTATTATCTCCTGTAGCAAAGCACTAACTCTTTCCAAAGGCTACCCTGGGGTGTCTGCGTAATTCCCACAATGGCCCTGGGAAGCTGCTGACATCCCCTCAAAGACAACTGTAGCTCAGATGGGCTCCAAAGTGTGCCCAGAGTGCCCAGTCACACAGCAGTGAGACCAGGGCAGGAAGGGGCCTCCCTGAATCTAGTTGGGTATGGCCACAGCTCACCTGGAGGAGAGACCACTGAGTGCTGGTTGAGATGAGGCGGAGTGCTGTGCTCAGGTGGCTGGGGGAGGTGAGGGGGCAGCTCAGGTTGCGGCAGGTGCAGGATGGGTTGGGTGAAGTGGCCGATGGGGTCGAAGACACTGCCTGGGAGCTGGGGCTCCAGGACAGGCACCTGGGCAGCGATGAAAGGCGGGGGCGAGGACTTCATCGTGGGGGCAGCCTGCTGAGGCATGGAGGGTGGGGGTGGAGGGGGCAGCTGCTGCTGCTGCTGTGGAGGTGGGGGTGGTGGGGGCTGCTGGGGAGGTGGTGGGGGCTGCTGGGGCCCAGGGCCTGGGGCCTGCTGCAGCTGCTGGTGGTGGTGGTGATGGTGCTGCAGACAGAGACAGACAAGACATACAGGCTGATGTCAGGCAGGGAGAAACCTTCAGGCCAGCTCCAGAGTGCCCCCAGGGCCCACATAGGTAGGTGGCCACCACTCCCCTGAGGGGGATATCCCCGAGATCACATACCTTCTTCTGCTCTCTTCCAGGGTGCCCCTTCTTTTTTGACTTTGGAGCCATCTCTGCAGAGGAAAAGAGAAGCTAGTGAGGCCTGGGTGAGAAAACTGAGCTGCCTTGGATGTAGAACCAGAAAAAAACAGGTGAGTTGGGAAGGGCTGGTGATAGCCAGACATGGTGGCTGGATTCTGTCTAGTATGAAAGTCTATCATGGGAGAGAGACAACGTGGAGCATCACATACCCATTTCCCTGCCACTTTTCTTAGCTGGGGCTACACCTGAAAAGCATCCTTGCCCAGTTCCTCTCCCCCAGTACCTTAAAGGATTAGATACCTGGGACACCAGAGGGCTGAACTACAGAGATCTCCTTGCCCAACGTCACCCCCTATTTTATAGTGAGAAGTCACTAAGGCAATCTGAGTGTCTGCACTCCAACCTACTCTGTCTTGGAACAACCACCGCATTCAAAATGATCATTCGAAAGATGAGCAAAGTGAGGCTCTAAAGTTAAGGGACTTGCCCTAGGTCACACATGCATTGCCCTCCGATGTGCACTCCTTCCTATCCCCCTAGGGGAAGCACATATATCGAGTTGTGGTGAGACAATGGCATGGGCTTGGGCCAAGGTCTGGCCACAGACCCATGGGACAGGTGAAGAGTGCTGACATGTGAAAAGGTCACAGTGTGAGTACTTAAAGGGAGAAAAAGAGGTAGGTCAAGAAGCAAGTCTCCCCAGGACTACCAAGAGCAAACAGGGAGATGCTCAATGCCATTGCCAGCTTCTCCTTCCTCTCAGGAGAGTGGCCTTGAGAGAAACTCAGTATTGGGATACAGTGGACATGCTACAGGGAGAAAACTGTGTGCCTTGGCTCCTCAGAGGCTGACAACTTGTTGCCGCCTCTGCGTGGACACATCTGTGAGGAGTGCACAAGAGCCAGCATGCTCCCTTATCATCACTCCAAGGAACTAGCCAGCTGGATGCCCCCCGCCAAACTCCACTGGTATGCAAACCTGAGTGGGAGAGGCCCAGCAGGTGCTTATAGGCTAGCAAATGATGAAGTTGCCAAACTCCAGGAGGAAAGTGGAACCCACAATGCCTTTTGGACTCTTGTTACTTTGCCTGGCATCCCCTGAGCTCCTTTGCCAGGGTGCTGGCTCTTGCTGCTGGGATGAGAAGACACAGGATTTGCCCAAAGCAGGGCTATCCCCGCTCATAGCTGCTTCACAAAGGGCCATGCTAAGGTTCTGTGAGGTGCATGGCATAGCTTCAGGGTGCCACTAAAAAAGGGATATGGGACCTGGTGTCCTGCAAGAGCCCACCACTCCATGCAAGAGACAAGACAGCAACAGAGACCTCAGCAGCTAGACACTTGTCCTCATACAAATGGCAGCAACTGGGAAACATGGGACCTGAGAATCATAGGCCCAGCAACACTAGAAATCCCAGGATACAGGGCTCAGGACTCTGGATCACAGTAGGAAACCTGGGGAGAGGGACACTATCATGGGTGAGACATACAAAAGAGGACAGTTTAGGGGGCTTGCAGCATCAAGGCCACATGGTCTGGCAGCTCCATGGAGGGCAGTGACGGGAAGCATTATACAGAAGATGCTGGAGGCCCAGAACCAAAGGGACTCTGAGTATGCTGGGGGAAAGCTCAGTGCTAACAGGCCACCAAGGAAATGCAAGAGGTGTGGGATTACAACCAGTATCCTCTCCCAGCCATTGATTCCATCAACAGAAATGACAGGTCCAGGGAGGCTAGGGGCAGCTGCTCATACACTGGGCATGCTTTTGGGTGGATCTGTGAAGAGGGGCCAGAGGGTAAAGTCTGACCAGAAGACACTGTTATGAAGAGAGAGTGGATTGGGCAGGTTTGGGGCAGCCTGTCGTCTTGTGGACTTGAAGAAGCACTAGTTTTTCCCACCATACAGAGGGATAGTGGCTCTGAGTCATTAACTCCCCTTAGGTTCTGAGCTGAGGTGCCCAGAGAACTTGTGTGGATAAAGTGCAATGGGGCACTGGGGGTTCCAAGGAACAAATCTCAGCTGCCTTGGAAAGGTCACTGGGAGTATCCCAGGGGTCTGTGGCAGTGCTGGCGCAAAGGATACCTCCAGGACAGAGGACTAGAAGGACCGGTTGTGGGAGAACATATCTCTGGCTCATGTGGCCCGAGTCTCATGTTGGAGTGACTGGAAGGAAGACAAGACAGAAGTGCACGACTTCACAATACACCAGCCCGAAGACACCCCCACACAAAACTCTCTAAAAAGTGTTCCATGAAGATGGCCTCAAAGACTGTGTGATCTTTATTCCATGAAAATCTTTAACTCAACACAAACGTCATCTTTACATAGGATGGTAATTGTACAAAGAATTAAAAGGTTTTTGTAAAATCTGATTAAAACACTGATTCCTCCTCCCACCCCTCCCCACCCCCCAAATCAAGGGACGGAGACAGGATGGAGGGTAAGGGCAGGAAACAGGTGGTGAGCCCCTAAACTGAACTGGGGAGTCTTGGTGCCAGTGGACAACTGGGCCTCCTATCCCTCAGGCAACTCCTCACGCCCTGAAGGCTGCTGGTGAGTTGAGGCCCAGCTGGCACCTTCTACTTTCCAAGCACAGGGTCTATAATAAGGAGTGGGCACTGCCCTTTGTTCTGTTCCTGGGGCACTGAGCACATGTGATAGGCTTGAGTCTAAATATCAAATTCTCTGCCAAGTGGAAAACCCAAAGGCAAGGATGACAGGATCCCTGAACTGTGGGGGTACAAAAATCCTGTAGCCTGTGTGTATAGCCTATGTACAAGCGTGTATGAAGAGGTGAGGCAGCACACAGGCCAATACTATGTGAATCCAGGCTGCCATTTGTTCCAAGTAGGCAGAATATTCCCAGAAAGACAATGCTAACTGCTTCACAAATGTCCTTTGGGAATCTCTGGGCATTAAGCCCCCTGACCTCAGCTAGGCTGAGATGCACTGGCAATGCATCAGGCACAGGCCAAAGGGCAACTCAAAATAGTCTGTTTGGCAAGTGGAGCTTGAGCAGAAGCTCCAACTGGTCAGAGGACCAGAAAGCAGCCTGGGACTCCGAGCATCACAGCAGGACCCTAGAGGCTGGGATATGAGGGTGTGGGGGTATGGGAACTAGAATCTGAGGCCAAGGCCATTCTGAGGCAGTTACAGCTGCATGGGCCTGCTGATGGTGAACTGCACCTCCTCAAGCCTGCTTCCAGTTGCAGAAGGCTGGTTCCAAGATGCCAGCAGGTGGCCAAGCCTTGAAGTATGTACAAATTACATTAAAAAAAAAAAGGCTTCCTTAAAGGCAGATATTGCTCCTTAGAGGACTTTTCACATCAGGCAGTTTTCTGCTGAGATGTTGGATTCATTACCAAAAAAGGGCTGATATTTATTTTTAGAGCAAAAAAGCTTCTCAGAGGGCTGGTATGATGCAGCCACCCTGGCCTGCCCAACTGCCAGCAGCTGCCATTATTCCAGGGGACTAAAAACTAGAAGGGTGTCTGCACTGGCCACATCCCTCACAGATATACAGAGAGCTGGCCCCAAGGGCTCTGAAGTCCTCATTACTGACCTGTCCAGTGCTCTGGATTTTGAGAGCCCTTTCTCACCCACTAGCCCAGACCCTGACCCTCTGGGAACAGGGACAATGGGCTCCAGGGACCAGGTTAGCTGGCTAGACAGCTGATCCTCCCCAAATTGCCCTCACCAGTGGCTGGCCCCACTGCAGCGTATTTCTATTCACCTGGGAGGGGACAGAGGGACAGAGGCAGCCCAGAAGGTCCTTTCCCTGTGCGACTTTAGCAGAAGAAGAAAAGAAATTGGGAAAATGCCCAATAGGCAACAATGGGAACGTTGAAAATGGAAGGACTCTACGGGGCTGAATCAGCTGTGGCTGGCGATAGCCTCCGGCTGATGGAGTAACATGAGCCACTAGATAGAACGCATGCTTAAAGGACAGCCCCCATTCCTCACTTGGGGAAGTTCTAAACATATGTGTTCTTCCTTTGGCTGAATGAGATCTCCCCTGGGCTACACGTCACTGCCAGGTCCAGGAGGGAAGTGGTTAGGATCCTGAGTCCCAGAAAAAGATGAAGGGAGAGAGAGAAAATATATTTTTGATGGGGGCTTGCACACAGAGCAGCACCCACACCCATATGTGTGCAGGGAGATTGTCATCCCTCTCTGGATGATGTCACCCACCCAGAGGAACCCAGACGACCAGGGAGGCTGGGTGGGACAGCCAAGCAGTCTGTACACAGCAGGCCTGGGAGGCCAGCCAGGCAAGGCAGCCTTCCTGGAGGCGGGACTAGGCGTGTGCTGCTCTGATGGACATGACTAATGCACCCCGGGGACAGGCCCAGGCTCTGAGGAATTCCATAACTTGATGGAGTTCTGTCCCTTTCACAGAAGAAAATGGACTTAAGCTAGAGCTTGCTGGGAAGGAATCTGGAACTGAAGACCGTTTTATTAAGAGTCCGTGTCCAATGATTAGGCAGGACCTACATAGAGGGAGAGAGAAACCAGTGTGAGAGAAATGGTGTGGAATGTACCGTTCCAAGTCACAAGAACAGAACTGCAGACCTAACCTGCCTCCTGTGCCCTACTCACTGACAAGGTGCCACAGAACAGTGTTGGAGCCCAGAAGCCTTGCCTCAGCCTGGCCAGCTGAGAGCAGAAACAAACCTTCCTTTACCTTAGAAGGGCCATGGATGTCTCCAAAACCACCCAACCTTGTTTATGCTTCTAGACAGAATTGCTTCCAGTAATGTGTACCCCACGTTCATGATAGCATCTCCTTTACCAGTCTCTGAATGTGAGAGGCCTCTCTGCTTGTCCTCCTCACCTGTCCTACCAGCCTGATGTGCCATGCCACCAGGCCCCACTGACTCTGAGCTTATTCCCCTGGGTCTGCTCTGCTGTACCCTGCATCTCGGGAAAGTGATTCAGTCCTAAGGATTAGGATTTGGGTAGGTGTAGGACCTACGGCTAACACCTCATTTCTCCATTCCTACAAATCCCAAGTAACAAAAAAATATATATAAAAAGAGAAATTGGTTACAGACGCTGTTAAAGGGAGATAAATAACATAAAATAGACTGAGGAGGAAAGTTGTCCTTTCTCTTTCCAGGGCATGGAATTTGGCTCTCCTTGACCAGGGAGAGGCATGGGGTCATTCCCACCCACACAGCAGCAGATGCTTCTGCTGAAGTCACGGATGCACTGACACTGACTGCATTCCCATGGTCCCTCAGGGCACGCATGGGAAAAACCCGCCCACTGGCCAGCTTCTCAGTCAGGGCACATTCCACAAGGTTAGCCCCGCCCCAGAATCCCACCAACTGCTTGTGAGTATATGAGAGGTCACCCGGCAGTGTGAGCAGATGGGTTACAGCCCTGCCCTCCAGGCCTCTGCTTATTTTCCCACCCCCACCAGGGGCCTCTCCCTGTCCCTGAGAGCAAAGTGGCACACCTCTGGATTGGGCAGCAACAGGCCCTCAAGAATAAACTGGAACCAAGTCCCTCAGAGACCCCATGGGTCAGAAGCTGAGGCTGGTTGTCTGGGAAGAATGCCCCATGGCCTCTGTCTGCACTTTCCAGCTCAAATCTTTCCAAAACATGAAGCATTCCTTTTCTCTCTGGAGCTATTAAAAAATACCCACATGCTCCAATCCTGGGAAAAGGAAACAAGGAGACTAAAATAGCTGGAGTGTGCTGCAACTAGAAAACTAAGCCAAGTCCAAGAGAACCATTTCGAATTTCCCTAAACCTAGGTCCCAGCCTAGGTAGCTAAGGACAGGGGGTTGCTCCTAAGAGGGACAATACCCAGAAATAGCCAGGTATCAACAATGTGATGGAAAGAAGCAGGACGAAGAATCTTAGGACATCCCTGGCCCCATGAGCCAGGTAGACATGATCCTAGCAACGGTGACTGGGAGGCCACAGCTCTGCCCACAGGTCTACCTGGAACAGCAGTAGAAAGGAGGAACGAGGAGGGCACTTTTAGCTTGCTCAGCTAAGGTCCACAGATGCCTTAGGGGCAGTGGGATATTGGCTCCCTTGTACCTACCCTATCCTCCAAATACTAAACCCTCGAGCAGACCAAAACTGTAGCCAGAAAAAAAATTTTTTTTAAATAAAAAACCACAACCCAAGTAGAGCTGGTTTCAAAGAATGTGGTGGAACAGGCCAAAAGCACTGCATGCTGACGAGCAAGGGAACACATGGTGGCCTAGGACTGGGCTGGGAAAGCAGTATCTGTCCCCTACCCTGTGAGCCTGCTGCTTCCCTGAACTACAACATGACCCTGAGGACAAACCCCGTGCTTTAGTTGTCATTGGAACCCTTGTCTGTGAACAGTGGCCAGACAGGGTCCACGCTACCAATCTTCAACCCCAATTTGGTGCCTCTGTTCAGTTTCTTTTGGTGATTCTTGTCTTGGGGCTACATCAGCAGAACTGACAAAAATAGGCCCATTCAGGAATTCTGGCTCCAATCCAAGTGGAAACACAAGAACAAGAAGGGGAAAACAATTTAAGTTCCAAGAGACCAAGGAAAATACCTCTAATGCCCACCCCTCATCCTGACACTGCCCTCCACCACTACCAAGGCAGAACCACCTGTAACTGGTTGCAGAAATTGGCTGCCTAACTGCATGGACCCTGCATGAGCAGTTGCTGGAGGAGCTGCCAGGGAAGCGAGTGCAGTTTCCTCTGAGGGCTGGGTGGCATTGGCTGCAGTCAGTGGTGCAGGGTCACAGGCTCCTACCTCAGAGTGTCTGAGGCACAGGGCACAAACCCACAGGGTGGGTCCTTCCTCAGAGCAGCAGCCCCTGCTAGCCCATGACAGAGCTCTCCAGTGCAAACAGATGGGAAAGAAAAGGCATGGACCACAAAGACAAAAGGAAATCTTACAAAACCCAAGGTGGGGAGGGCACATGGGGAGAGGGACAAGTTGGAGTCCACCGCACTGCCAGATCCTGGGGCCTGCAGGCAGGCAGCTCAGACATTGTAAATCTCACCCTCCTTCCCGCCAAGACAGCTGTTCCCAGGACTCTCAGATTACTTGTTGCACAATCTTTCCAATTCATTTAAAAGAGGAAAAAATGTGAAAAAATAAAGAAAAACACGTTGACAGCAGCAGAGAGTTGTTGGAAATGCTGTCATGGCCACCCAACAAAGACAGAAGCAAACAGAGGACGCAGGAGCCCTGGAGCTGTCCTGCAGAGCTTGGGGGCCAGGGGCAAAGGACACAGTCACAGTCCTCTAAGGTGCCACATCAGCAGAAGCAGTTCACCCTCAGCTAAGCTACCCTGTTTTAATGACCAGGTCCTATGCCTTTTTCAGCCTTTACTGTCTTCTTTTGACTACGAGGATTAGGAGAAAGGCTGTGAAACCCCTAGAAGGAGCAACACACTAGGAACCCCAGTGTGGAAGTAAACCCAAGATGTGGCTGGCACCCAAAGTGAGAAGTCAGCTGCTACCAGGAATGCTAATTGGACCCAAGAATACAGCCATTCACCCTGCAGAGGGCAGCAGTCTGGCAAAGGCAGCCCTTTTGGGCCGGCATGGAAGCATGGCACCCCCTGCTGGCAAACGGGCTTAAAAAAAAAAAAGCCGTGAGGAAGGTGGGGGTGAGGGTTAGAAAGGAAAAACAAAACAAAAACAACAGGTCAAGGCTGGTGACAGAAGCAGCCAGCAAACTGTATACATAAGTGAATTTTATCTCATTTGGGCCCACTAAAAATGAGGTAATCCAGCATTTATTTGGAGTCCTGGAGAAGCCCTCAGTGTCGTCTCCCCCCGCCATAGGTGAGCCCTCCACTCATTTGGCAAGTCTGGTGCCCTTACTGTAATAGGAATGAGGAACAGTCACAAGGCCCAGAACCCCCTGGTTCCCAGAAGCAGGCTGAGCCCACATGAGAACCTGTGCATGCACACCTGGGAGCACCATCACTCTTCCCAGCTCCTTTGTGTGATCCTCAACCTCACTAGGTCACATTATTTACATGAAATGGTCGAATGGAGCTTATGATTCATTTAGTTAGAATAAAATACTAGTGACAGGACAGGTCCACAAAGAACATGCTTTGTTGCCCAAGTACGTTTCCCACTATGGACATGCACACTGTTGCCTGCCTAGAGCAACATGCTTAGGCGGCCCCCAGGACCAGCTCTCAGGCAGCCTACGGACCTGTCTTCTCAAGTGATCAAACTAGATCTCCCAGAGGCCAACCTAAGGAAAAGGCTGCCTCCACCTCATAGCACGGTCTGGTCACCAGGCTTCTTTTCTAGCCTCTCTGGGCCAGTTGGAGCTTCTGCTCCGGAGTATCATAAGGAAAGCACATGGCTGGAGAAAGGCCCTTTCTCCCTCCATTGTGTACTTCCCCTCCACTGTGTACCTCCTCATTTATACCTGACCCGCCCTCCCATTCTGAAGCTGTTGCTCATGTGGGGCACACCTGCAGGCCCATGGAGCACAAAGACAAGGACTGTTAAGAGGCACAGGACACACATGTCCAAGTGTGACCAGAGTGAGGAGGTGGAACACAGCAGTGAGCATGCTCTGGGGAGGATGGCAGTGCCCTTGAGCCTGGTAACAGAAGGGCCGACAGTAGGCTTCTCCACCCCTGCCAAAGTATATCACCTGGGACAGCCATACTGTATGCAACTGTGATGCAGGGAAGATGACGGACCAGGTATGGTTAGCACTAGGATCCGTGCCAACACCTGGGCCTCAATACCCAATGTCTTCACCAGTACCCCCACCCCAGCCCTATGGTGTCAATGCCTTAACCTCTTAGCCCAAGCCATGACGGGGAGAAAATGGTGCTGGGCTACCACCACTCCAATTAAGAGTGTTAAAACGATGGCCAGATAGTTCTTATGACCATCATATCTGGTCTCTAGCAACTGGCACATGGGATGACTAGTTTGAATATGTGCAGATGTGTAACAAGATTCTAAGTAGGACCCTAACCTGTTTCGGAGTCTTCACTGTCAGAAGAGCTGGACTCGCTGGTGCTCTCAGACTCCGAGGATGAGAAGCCCTTCATCTTGGAGGAGCCAGCAATCACATCCACTTTCTCGGCTGCAGTAAAGCAATATGAACTGTATCAGGCAGGGCCCAACCTGGGGGCTGCTCTTAACCCAGGCATACCTCTGGAGGAAGGGCCAAAAAATAGTCTCTACCCTATGAGCCAGAGAACTGCTCCTGGTGGTGTGGTGTTTTAAACGCCAATTGGCCCCATGTTTCTCAGTGTTAAGATGTTAGCCAAAAACTCAGCTTATCAAGCTGCCTGCCATGTCCATCCCGTACCTCCACCACCAGCCAATCTCTTAGAACCCCCTCTACAGAGTTCATCAGGATTAAGAGACAGGCAAAAGGGCTTTCCCTTTGAAGGGCTAGGGCTCACTCAGCAACTTTTCAGGCAGTGCATAAAGAGGACCCAAAGACCCCTAGAGTCAGTCTGGACTGGGATGAAAACTATATAACAATGTGCTGATAGGGATCCTAAGCGCTACTACTCTTAAGACAAAAGCTGAGTCAAGATGAGGCACTTGTAACACAAAAGGGCTGCCTGGAAGACCTAGAGAGGGACCTCGGAGGTAAAGAAGACTGGCAGTGCAGAGCTGCCTTAAGGCCTCTCCCAGACTCAACCCCTCAGAGGCATAAAAAAGGTGTGGTTTTTTGGTGGTGGTAGTGGTGGGATGGGAGAGACTCAATGGGTAGAGGCTGCTCAGAGCAAGGTTGAGGACACCACCATGCAGGTGGGCCTCAGATGGCAATCAGCCAGAGAGATCAAGAAAGGCACTGACAGCCTAGGGTTCAGTGCAATGTGACAATCCTCCAGAGGTATCATGTCAAGGACACAAATTTTATCATCAGAGAAAAGACTGAATCTGAAAGACAGAGTCACCTGAGGTTCCCACAGGAGCCTCCCTGACAGTAAGCAACTTGGTCAACCCTCCCTTGGCTGGGACACCCCAAGCCCCGGGGGGGACGGGGGGACGGGGGACAGGGACCCAAGGGCACCTTGAGGTTTCCGTTTTTTTCGCAAACAGGAAGTGACGTAGCGTTCCAGTTCCCGCAGGGTGGATGGCTTCAGTGTCTCGAAGTCAATCTCAATCTCATCAGGGTTGGAGTTTTTAAGCGAGGGCTCCCTTGACTGTATGATATGCACCACTCGGCCCAGCTTCTCACCCGGGAGCTTGTTGATGTCCAGACTGAGCTGGCGCTTCTCCTCGTAGGACATGGGCTTGCACTTGTCCTCCTCCTCTGACTCATATGCCGGAGGGGGCTTGCTCTTCACAGGTGCTGGCTCCTTCTTGCTATGAAGAACAATGCAGATGCTGTCAGGAATAGGTGCCCTGGGAAGCTGGGCACTCATTCTATTCCTTCACTGGGGGGTTGAGGGGCCACCACATCTCCACCCTGCTGATCTTCACAGGAAATGTGGGCTGCTGTGGCCTGTCCCTGCTGTCTATACTATGCTACCTACAATCCTCCCTCCCTCCCCAAACCTGGTGACTGCTCACCCCTAGGAGAAGGACAGAGGTGATCACACCCCCTGACTGGGGCATGCTATATCCCCATCAGGGAATTGGGGTGGCACAGACCTTGTGTTACTGTTGCTGCTGTTGTTTTTCTTGGTCTTTTTGGGAGGAAGTTCCTTGGCTTTGCTTTTCTTATTCTCTTCCACTTCCTCTTTCTTTTTGTGCTTTTCTTTTTTCTTTTCCTTCTTATCTTTCTCTTTTTTCTTTGGTTTGTTCTGCTGGGGCTGTGAGAGGGCTGCAAGCTGCTCGTGTACGGCTTTGAGCTATGAAGCATACAGGCAAAACACACGCCTGTCAACCTGGTCTTGATCAGGGACCCCAAGCATCAGGGCCCAGGGATGAAGGAGGGGGCTGGTACTTAGCTCTGTGACCTGCCACCTCATCAGATTTCCAAAGTGCCTCTTAACCCACCCAGGCTCTGGACTCCAAAGCTACCCAGAGGAGCCACCTAAACTGACAGATGCTAAGCCCTCTGGCCATCCTAGACCCAGGATGAGGATCCCAAGGAAACTGGGCAGAGGTGTGAACCCATGTTGGCACTAGGGCCTAATGGCCAGATTGTAGGGAGCAGAGACCAACCATACAGCCCCAGGAGAGACAAAAAATCTAGCTTGGCCTCCATCAAGACACTACAAAGATCCAGAAGCCTTGCCACTGCCCAAAGAGCAGCCGTGTCTCTTCACCTCCACATGCTGAATACCTATGTTCATATGCCTGTGACCTTTCACAAGGGCACTATGGGAATTCTGTTCCTGCCAGAATTCAGAGCCACAACCACCTTGTGAGACCTCTAGGGAAACTGCCCGGTCATGGATTCCAGGAGACTGGGTATGGGGATGCTTGTGCCCTCACCTGCTCCTGGAGCTCTGCTAGCCGCTGTGCTCGCTCCTCCTCAGAGTCATCAGTTGAGCTGTCACTGTCCGAGGAGCTATCACTGCTGCTGTCACTGGACGAGGGTGGGGCCACAACCTTGGTGGGGGGTGGCACCGCGGGGGAGGACACAGACACCAAAGGCTCCTCAGGCTCGTCTGGCATCTTGGCAAAGCGCATCTCGAACACATCCTGGGGGGTGGGGAGGTGTGGGTGGGGAAAGCTGGGCCGGTCAGGGCTGCTGGATCCCCAGACATGTGAGTGGAGGGTAGCCAGTCTGTGGCCCAGTGTCACCAGAACCTCATTGGCTGCTGGGGTCAACTCAACAGGAGTCGGAGGATCAGAGAACTTCAACAGTAACTCCATGCCACTAAGCTAAGAAGCTGACTAGGTCCTGAGACCAATCCCAACACTCCTCTCTCAAATCTCGCACTGAGAAAAAGATGCTCCTCACACACCACCCAGATATGAACAGGGCACAGGAGGCAGCCATCCACTGAGGACATCAATCTAGGGATCCTTGATAAATGGTGGATTGAGGGCAGGACCCACAGAAAAAGTGCTTAAGGCTCCCATCAGGTTGGCACTCAATCAGCACATCCCAAAGGAAGCTTCTGAATACCAGGAGTGAGTACCAGAACATAACAGTGGGCAGAACAGGAGGCTCTGCCCACCTCTAGTTCACATTCCTGCAGGGAGCAGGTGAGGTCTGCAATTTTAGAGAGCATACTAAGCAAAGGAAACAGCATGTGCAAAGGCCCTGTGGTGAAAGTGCACCAGCACAGAGCCCTCAAGCCAGTGAGGGGGCCAAGCCATCACTGCAGCAGGCACGAGCCTGTGTCTGCCTCCCCATTCATCAGATTACTTCTGGGGCACATAACTGAGCAGAGCCACACCACTGGCTCAAAGTGTCCCCAGGACATACCAGGCAAGGTGAGAAAAATACAGGATAGTATGTGTGGGGCTGATGAGAACAGGCTACAGGAGGGTGCCAGCTTTGTGAGGTGTAAGCAATCTGAGCAGAGGCCACACAACTACTGAACTTGATATCCCATCCCAGAAGACCGAGACCATCCAACTCTGGGACCCAGAATTCTGATGGGACTGTGAGCTTATGGAGCCTGGCCACCTGGGGGTGGGGGGTGGGGGGGTGGTTCCAGCTATGGGCTGCCTCACTAACTAGCTGGCAGGTCCCTCCCTACCTCAAGAGCTTCATTATAGTAAGTCCAATGATAACTCCAGACAGGATAGCAGTGGAAGGAACAGTGCTGGCTTCCCACCAGGACTTTGGGACCTGCTTTAAGCCTGGCATAAGTCAGTCAACATGATATCTTATAAGAAAAAAGGGGCCTTCCCCAAGTATGAGTTGCTCTGCCACAGAGCAATGTAGCCCAGGAGGCCCAGGGGATTGCGCTCCACGACTGCTGTTTCAAACTGGAGCACACTGGACAGAGACAGCTCTAGAAGCCCTCGGGAAACACAGCTTCAGGTTTCCCTTCCCCCAGGGCAGCAGGGCAGGCATCCCACACAACTGCAGTGCTATCCTTTCCATTCCAGACCACCCAGTGCTGCCTCCCAAAGTAGCTCCCTTCTCCAGCAAGGCCTGGGCTGTCCTGTCTGAGTGCTTTTGCTGTTAAGTACTAGAAGGACAACACCTTTCTAATTTATTCAGAGAGAAATCCTGAAGCAGGTCTAAGGGCTATAGAAAAGACAGAAAGAGCAACCAGAGACCACGATCCCAGGTGCCAGGGAGAGGGCGCTTCACACCAGAGCAGAAACACCAGTGGGGCAGTGAGAAAGACCTTCTCTGTCCCACAATATCCTGGATGTGGGCAGGCTTAGGTTCCTAAGTGACGCACAAACATCTGGAAGATTTAGGCCTGTTGCTAAGAAGCAGCAGGTAGGTGAGAGAAGTGTGTCCAAGAAGGTGTCAGGGCATCAGGATCCCACGAAGGCAGTCATGGCAGGCAGGGCCCAGCACTCAATGCTGCTGGGAGGTGACCTTTTACTAAAAGTAGGAGCTGCTTCATGCCACTTGGTGGCCCAGATTCCCCTGCCAGCTGTCAGGCAGCACTACCCTTGCCATAAGAATGACCCTGTTTCTTTCCCACAGGTTGTGGCTGCTTTGAAAATGTGTGGCAGCACTTGTCCTGGTGGGCCTCAAGGTAGACCCAGCTTCCCTGCCCAGCATACCGTCACCTGTAACCCACACCTAGAGAATCTGGGCCACATGATGATTCTTTGCAAACCACACATTTGCTATGATTCCTAGGAAACCACACTAGCTTCAAAGCAAATACCTCTCTCACTAGCATGTTGACCAGGATTTGCTTATACTGGGCTGTATCAGATTCATGGGGAAGCATGCCCTCCCCCTTTTAGTGAAATAGAGATGTTTAGATGCTGGTAAGTCACAGTGCCTAAGACCCCCAGATGACAGAGGCCCAGCCCCCAGGAAGAGAGGGATGGAATGCAGTCACCCAGAGACCCACTACACATCAGGTGCTGAGGACGCAGCTATGAGTGGAAGATACTTAGACGTATACACACCCCTTAAAAAGCTTCCTGTTTCTGGGATCTAATGCAAGATCCCAATACTTTTCAGTTCCATTTTTCCTTACTATGAAACAATTTCATATTATCTTGAATTTGCACTTTTCTTGAAATAAACTGGTAATCTACATGGGCACTAAACTTCCTAAATTAGTCACTTCACTGCAAAACAGGGTAGAAGGAAGTACTGCCAACAGCTCTGGTTCCAAACCACCCCAGGCTCCTTAGGAAGCCTCGAGCCCAGGGGTTTGTGACCATGGCTGCAAAGCCCAGAATTTAGAGGCTGGAAGAGAAAAACAAAATAGACCCTTTGCCACATCATACTTCCCAGGTAAATCCCAGTTCTTGGGCACTGCCTAAAGAAGAGACAACAGGTCCCAAGACCTCTTACAAGGCAAACAAGGGCTAAGGCTTTGTTCCTTTCTCTCCTTGCTGAGGAATCCAGCCATCTAAACTATGCTGATCCAGGAGAACTTAAAGACGAAGAAAACAAAGCCCCAAATGCCATAAACACAGCAATTGTCTTCCAGAGAGAAAAAGCAACACAGGGAGCTTACCACTTTAACTCTGTCACTCAGCAGAGAACCTCATCCTTCTCCTGGTATGTAACTTTTAGTAATAAGATGATCCACACCTTGCAGCAGGCAAAGCAGGCTGGGGGTGGAGATGTTCCCACACTGAGCTGCCTATCTAAGTACTGCCCCATCCACCCCAGCCTGATATTTGGGGTCAATGTTTAGAAAGAAGCTGCTATGTGGCAAATATATCAGTGGCCTCACTATAGGTAAACCCTATGTTTAGGCATGTTTCATGCCACTCCAAGAATAAAATAAAAATTTAAAAAACATGTAAAACAAACACAAAAATTAGGAAGACAAAAGGCTAGAATATATTACATACTTTCTTCTTTTTAAAACAAAACTGCTCCAAACAGTAATCTTTGGTGCTGGCAGAGAACTCGTCTTATCTGTTTGCATAAGGGCAAATAAAGAGTGTAGGTATCAACCGGGGCAAAATAACTGGCTGCCACTCAGTCCTCCCAAGGAGGGAGGGAGTGGAGGTGTCCAAGGAGCAGCACTGAGCACCACTGCCACCTGGTGATCATGTATGAGAATTGCAGTAAAATGATAACAGCTGAACCCCTTAGATGCTAACTGGTGAACCAGCAGCAATGTGAAGAAAGCCAACAGACAGCACCAAATAAAGACAGCCCCCCTTCCCCCTGAAAACCTAAAACAAAATAAAACTAAGAAACAGCAGTAGAAATTAAAAACCTTCAAGTCTGATTATGTGTTTAAACACCAAGAGCCAGGTTCACACTAAGAAGATTTTTTTCTACCCTAAGTGTTCAGAACACATCCTTTGAACTCAAGGCAGCCCAACTTGGTCAGGGGCCAAGTTAAAGAACAAGGGAGACTGTGATTTGGCTCCTGTGAGAAGGCAGGAGACACTATGGTGGTGAGTGTGAAACAACATGCAGAGAGAACACAGCTGGAAGGTAGATGGGCAGCAGGGGTCAGGTGACCTCTAACTGGAATGCACCCACAAGTCCCCAAAATCTTTGCAAGTCCTAACTTCTTCCCTGGAAGGATTTCACAGGTGGTTGGAAAAGCCAAGCATGAGGAAGCTCCATCCAGCCACCAGATGTGAGTGAGACATGGGATGAGCTAAATAGACCTCAGTTACAGCCAGAGCATCTGTACTTTGTGCTGGCAGGTAGCCTTGCCCACAGCCTGCTATGCCTAATCCTGAAAGCAGAAGCAACCTGGAGCTTTAGATGCATGATTTTAAAGATTTAAAAAAAAAAAAAAAAAAGACAGATTATAGCAGTACTAAATATTGACTTTTATTCTCCATAATTTTAACTCCTCCTCTTTCTTTTTGTAAAATTATTTTAACCCCCCCTCATCTTTCTAGTCAAGGATAACTGTTGACATATGGATACGTTTCTTTAAAAAAAAGAAAAAAGGACATGGGGTTGATTTATACTGTAACCTGCCCCACCCTCCCCCCAACATCTACAGTGTGCACAGTCCAGGATCCAAGTGTAGGGACCATGGACCCCATGCATTAGGGCATCACAGACACAAGAAACTTCTAGAAGCAGCTGCCCTGCAGCTGGAGGGCAAACCAAGGCTTCAAGGCTATAGTGAAGAAATGTCCACAATCAAGCAGCTACTTTTGATCACAACTGTGACAATGTGTCTACCTGGCAAGAGTGTCCTCCGCTGACTTGAGATAGGTCTGTTTTGCAGAAGAAATTGGGCCATGCACAGCACACACGCTCTTCCAATCAAGGGCAACCAAATGCAGGTGGTGGTGGTGGGGGAGGCTTTCAATGGGACACCCCAAAACAAAACCCAAAATGTCCAAGACCAAAACTGAAACTAACCCCCTGGCTTTAATTATAATGAAATAATCCCAATGTGAAATGTAGGTGTTATTCTGAGTCCACTATTCCAAAGCAATGTGGCATTACACCACTGGTGAGGAGGCCAGAGATAAAATCTGCCAAGAGCTGCAGAGGCCTGGCCTGCCCAGGAGCTTCCCAGAGCCTCACCTGGAGCTTTCGGGCCATAGCCACCACCTCATGGTCAGGAGGGTTGTACTTGTAGCAATTAGAGAACATCAATCGGACATCGGCACCAAATTCCTGAGCATCGCGGTACTCACGGGCCTCCAGTTTAGACTGAAAAGACAAGACAGGCTGTGTCTGCCTCTGTTGGCCGGGAGGAGAAGGCAACAGGGAGGGTTGCTAGCTGGAGCAAGTTGTTTCCTCAGGAGCTTGGGGTTTCCCCCAGACCATGAGAGAGAAGTCAATATCCTAGTTATCAGTGTCAGTTGGAAAAGGAGACAACAGCAATTCTCAGGGCCACGAAGTGTTGTTAGAATGCAAATCTACCCATGGGGTCGCTGTGTCTAAGGGTCACGTGGGCAGAGCTTAAGCCTGAGAAGGCTTCAGAACTGAAAAGGGAGGATTGGGTCCAGTTCTGACCAGGTGTACATTTGTCTTGGTGGTACAGGACAGAACACTGGTCAAAGAGTAGAACACCCTCCCATGTTGTGCCCATTTCATGTTTGGGCAAGCTTATTCCTACTTGGAAGAAAAATGCAAAAAAGGCTTAAAATAAAACCAAAAGGCCTCAGAATATGACAGTGCAAATGCCAGCACTGGTCATGTGCTTCCTGCCGAGAGGATAGCAAGGCCCACCCCATAACAAAGTCTGGCAAAGTTAGTAACCCCCACACTCTCTGAGCATCTACCATATGCAAAGTGCCAGTCAGCAGGCATTGGGACTCAAGGCTAAAGAGGGCTTCTCCTGAGACCAGGGTATACTTGTACTGCTGTTTGTGACCAAAACTGCCACACTGTTTGAGAGCATGTCCCTACAGCTCCCAGCAGGGGGAGCTGGGTTCCTTTTGGCTGGTGAGGAGCTTAGAGAGCTTCTGGGGCACAGTTCTCGGGTCTCCCCTGATCCCATGGGTGCCAGCCCACCCACCCACCTTGATTGTGCTCATGTCCATGGGATGCTTTATGATATCACAGTAGTCGTGAAGTCCTAGCGCTTCCACATCCACGGGCTTATAGAAAGGCCAAGCATAGGCCGCGTGCTTCTTGGCAAACATCTCCTTTAGGATGCCGCTGCAGCACTTGAGTTGTTCTGAGACCTTGCTGCTCTTGTCTGGTGCCAGGTGCTGCTGTGAGTCAGGCACATCCTTCTTTGGGGGCTTGACAGGCCGGCTGCTCTCTCGCCGGGGGCCCAGCTTGGTGGTCTTGGGTTCCGAGGGCAGCAAAGGCGGTTCGTGAATGGGGTCGATGGTAGTGGGGGTGGTGGTATCTGCTTTCCTCTTAATACCCTTCTTTGTCTGCCAAGAGTGCAAGCAAGAGAGCACAGTCATGGGTGTGGCCCACAAAGTGAGCCCTTGAAAACATTCCTGAGGCCAGATTCCTCCTATGGCCCCAACCCTCCAGCACAAAAGAAGACTGTCCCACCACCCTGCTCTGTAGCTGGGATAGGCTCTGCCAGGGGCAGGAGAATATGCACCACCAAGTCTGGTACCTACGCACCAAAGGCCAACAAAACCTCATAAAGCAACTTCCTATTCAATGCCAGGGGTGGCCCCCACCCTGAGCCAAGCCTACCAGTAGGGCACTTTGGAAGGCATGTTTCAGAAACTATTAAGTCAGCCCCTGCCAATACGCATGGCCTAAATCAGAAACAAGAGGGGCCAGCAACCCTGGGGGAGTCCCTCCATCAAGGAATCTCTGGGGCAGCATCTTTCTAGGCTGTACTGACTTAAGCACAGCATAATTCTCTGCCTTTCCCCCAACCCCGATCCCCTAGGAGCAAGGAAAGACTGGCAAGGATGCATAACTGTCTCTTGCAAAACTCGCTGTTATGGATCAAGTTGGTGGGGGTGGGGAATGCTAGCTGAGGTGGCAGGAACCTGCCAGTGGTCAGGCCAAACACAAGCACACAAGGAACACTCACTCACCTTCACAGGCTGTGGGGTGGCCGCAATGATGGAAGGATGGCTCTGCACAGGCTGTGGGGCTGGGGGAGGTGGGGGCTGGGGGGGCACTGGTGGGGGAGTCTGCAGTGGCTGGGGGGGCACCACTGTGACAGGGGTCTGGACAATGAGGTCTGGGGTGACAGTGGGGAAGGGGTGAGGTGTGGCCTGCACAGGCGGAGGGTTCTGCTGAGAGGCCTGGGTCTGCGGAGGAGTTGATGCTTGTGTTGTGTTCGGTACCGTAGAGATGCCAGGTTTTGCTGTCCCTACCAACATAAAAGGGACTGGTGGTTAGATGCTACACCCGACACATGCAACCTGAGCTTGTGGGGACACTGTCACATATGGTGAGCACACATCTTCATAAGCATAACACTCAGTGTCACC
The DNA here is from genome assembly GCF_021234435.1 of Artibeus jamaicensis. Lineage (NCBI taxonomy): Eukaryota > Metazoa > Chordata > Mammalia > Chiroptera > Phyllostomidae > Artibeus > Artibeus jamaicensis. Next base: position 8,786,122 of record NW_026521854.1, on the reverse strand, counting down.
ACAACTATTTGCCTCGGAGAATAGCTCAAACACCCTGGACCTTGGCTAAGTCTGTTGATCTGCCCAGGGGGCTTCAACAGTGATGGGACAACGCATCCATATTTCCTATGAGTCCTGGCTGCAAGTACCCATTTGGGTACAAAGATCGGGTGGGGAAGGCCTGAGCTGAAGGAGAAAGCAACACATGCTGAGAGCCCAGGACTGTGGACAGAGAGTGGATAAATGTTTCTTGGCAACTTCAGACAGTGCTGTTCTCATTCCCAGAAGCACTGCCTCTGAGTAAATGTTCCTGGCGGAGGGTGAGCACTGGAAGTCACGGTCAAGGTTTCCGCAAACCAGTAAACCCCTGCCTCCCTGAGCCATAGGGAAACTGGTCAGCTGCTGTCTCCCTGCAGCTGTGTGGGAGGCCCTGAACATGCAAGGCCCCACACCTGCCCCACGTGCAGACTGAACCCATGATAATAGGGAGGGAGGATGGGACTCCTTGGCTGAAAGTAGATCAGACACCTCTTGGCAGGTTCAGTGGCTATGGAGTACCTCAAGACTAGCTCTCCTTGGCTACCCTGCAGGCCAGCTGACTGACTTCGTTCCCATGAAGCTACTACCACTTCTGAACAGGGTGGAAAGCAAGGTGAAAGCCAGCTCCTGAGAGAAGCACATAGCTCATAGCACAGCCACCTTGCAAGCATCACCGTTCTGTAACATGGAGCTGTGAACGGCAAGATGCCAAAGGCAAGGATGGCATGGACACAGACAAGGCAGGCTCAAAGATGGAGCACCAAAAAGCAGGCATGGGTCCAATACCAACCAGCACATTAAGATAACTCAGAAAACAAGCCCTCAAGGCTCTAGGATTGGGTATTAGTTAAAACTGCCTTTGGTCAAGTTCATTTCTTTTCTCTAAAGTGGAAAAGCAGAGACTATCTATGGCACTGCCAGGGTAAAGAATTCACATAATACAAACAAACAAAAACCAACAAACAAAAAAACCAGGGCTGTTATTTCTACTTTTGGGGGAGGGTCATGTAGTCATGGAATCCTGTGGGGCAGGTCTACCACTGAACCTGGCCCCATTGTATCCAAACAACAGCCATCTTCCTATCACTCCTAGTCCTTCACTGGAGGTGGAGAGGAGCAGGCACTGGGAAGAAATAAAGCCATTTCCTTGCTCTTTCAGTATGAGGTGAATAGTACTGGGGATTCCCTACCTGTTTCTTTCCTCCCACGTCCTCTTCCTTTTGCCTGGACTATCATGATCTCCGTTTCTTCTGTGGGCAGTTCATTTATTTTTTGCAAGAAGAGCTTCTCCAGAGCTTCTGCCATTAAGACTATGTCATCTCCAGGCTGGAAGAGGAGACAATTGGGGTGAGGGTCAGAAAGCCCCCGCCTTTCTAAGCGGAGCAAGTGCTCCCCACACTGTGCCACCTACCTTTGCCCTAAATCATGAAGCATCATATTCAGGGTCTTCGAGCTGAACCCCAAAAGCCCATACCCGTCATCATAGTCTCATATAACTGCAGACGTGCTGAGTCAGCACCTCACTCTCTCTAGTCTCTTAAGCTCTGGACCATCTGAGAAATCATCCTAATGCCTTAAACATTTAACAATCTGCCAATCAGACAGGGACCTTTTCCTGACACAATTCAATTCATTAGATATACTTGAATCACACAGGATTTCTTGCTACAGGTATGTTAGCAGGGCTCCAACCATGCTCCCCAGTGTACGCCCAAGGCAGCTCGCTGGGGCTCCAAGCAATGCCTATCTCACCATGCCTTATGGATCCCCCCAATCGCCCCTCATCTGTAACATGCTGTTCCCACTCAGCTCTAAACTGAGAACCTCCTCGTCTGTGCACATTTCACTTAAATCTAGTGGTGAGGGCTGAGACTTTAAAAATGCAATAAACTTCAAGAAACTCACCTACCCATCTCTTCTGGGTAATTTTACCCACTACATCAGCAGAGGTCAAAAGCTGAGTTCTGTATAGTGTCTCCCTCCAGGGCCGTTCTATTTGAAAGGGTTGGTTTTAATCACATCTGTGGTCTGAACTGTAAACAAATGATCGGCTTCATGGCACAGCCGAGCCGAAAGGTTTGGCTATTGGGTTAAGAAGCAATCTTGAGGTCTATATGTAAGATTGGGGGACACTTGACTCTATGGCCACAAGTTCACAATGGTTATTATGTTCATAGTTCCAGATAAGGCCCCATCACCCACTCTCTCATATTGATGTTTCTGTTTGAGCAAACCTTTGTACAACTACATTTTAGTAGCCTTCTTCCTGACAATTTACATCATCCAAATGGACATTTTAATGAGTCGTCACTGTCTTTTTCACCCTTCTCTACTATACACAGTCAAAAACTGAAATACCAAAGGAATAAGCAGCACATGCTTCAAGCTAACAAGGATGGCTGAGAAATAAAACATGGCAACACCCCTTTCCCCAAAAAAGAAACACAACCAGCCACAGGCAAGACTGCAGGTTCCATTACCCTTGCCTCTAATAGTTTCCTCTGTCAGACTCCAATTTGCTCCAGCACCCCTGCCCAAGGACTCCAAACATACCCACCTCCTCCTCCTCCCCATAGGGCAGCTAAACACTGGCCCCCACAATCTCACCTTGTTGTAGATGTAACAATTTGTAAACATAGTGTTGAAGTCCTGGATACATTCCTGAGCATTCCAGTAATAGTTGTTTTCCAAGCGCTTCTTTATTGTTCCCATATCCATAGGTGTTTTAATGATCTTATAGTAATCCTGGAGAGCAGAGAGCAAAAGGCCAGTGTCACCTCTGCAGTCACACAGTACTTGCAGGTGAACCTACAGATCTCACTCCAGGTCACTCCACAGATGCACAGCCTGAAGCTCTTCCACAGAGTCAGTGAGGGATCTCAAAGGGACCCCAATATAAAGTGGACCAGAGAAGGATTCTTAAATGCTGGGTGGTTAATTTGTACAAAAAACATTCAAGTTTGCCAACTGCCCCATCTGGGAACAGTTTGTCTTCACTGAGATCTTTTGTTGTTGTTGTTGGTGGTGGTGGGGTGATGTTAAAATAACCTTCCATTTTTAATAACTAATGGGGAGAACATACAGACTTTAAAAAGCAGTTCCCATTTAGTAAAACTACCTGTAACAGGTTCTACTTTCTCTCCATAATGTGAAATTTTATGCATTCATAAAATGCAAACTCCTATGAAACCAGCTGTCAAGCCCATCCCCTACAAACTGGATCCCTTGCTTCCTATCACATTGAAGAACCATGGAACAGACCTCCACCATCAGTCAAATTCACTATATTTTCACATCTTTTACTTATATATAGTCTAGTCTACTACTAAGGATCTACCAGTACCAGGAACAACTAATAACTAAACAAGTAAACTGCCAGATGAGGAATCTGCACAGCCTTCAGACCCACCCCTCAAACCCTTGGATCTTATTTTACAAGTGCCAAACAGAAGGAGCTAGATGGCAGGCACAGATGTCCTAAAGCCCTTCAGATCTAACAGCTTTCCCTCTAACTCTAGAATGCTACAAAAACAACCACAGGGGAGAATTTGGAAACATATAAGGCAGCACCTGGGTTTCCAGGTGGAAGGACCAGAGGATTAGGCAGGGAACCTGCATGCGGCCAGCTAGCCCCACCAAGAACCCCAGAATTAAGGCTTGGATAGGGGATCAGAACAAACACCAAGTGGCAGTATGATGGCAGGGGCAGATCTATGTGTTAGCAAGCACCAAGGTACTGCTCAGGAACAGTGGCTGGCAGTATTGCTAAGGCAAGCCGGGACTGAAGTTTTGAGTTGCTCTATACCCAGGAGAAAGGAATATTATTCTACTCTGGACAGGAGGCCTCAAAGAGGAGACTGAACCAGACTTTCAACATTATTCCATGCTCTGATCACTTCTCCCAAGAGAACCAAGTCCAGCTATACCTTGCCCCGTAGAAATTCAGATTTTATTTATGGCCAAGATGTCTCTTAGAATGGTGTCAGGTGCTTGAAGTGGGTATGATGTGTCAAGTGGCTCAAGGGCAAACAGGAGTGGTTAAGGGTAGAGCATGAAGGAAGAGGTAGAATTAAGACAAAAGGGGTGTGGTAGGAGAAAGGACTGACAAATGGGCAGTGGGTTTAGTAGTATGACAGTCCAATCACACATGTATACTGAATGTGAAGGAAATAGGCGTTCTAGTGAACTATCCAGCAAGGACCAGGGGCCAGATTGTAGGTAAAGATCTGGAAGGTGTCAGAAAACAAAAAAACAAACACACGTTGGGGAGGCCCTATTAACGTCTCCTGATAGTGTTCCTTAAAAACAAAACAGAACAAAAAAAACAAAACAAAACAAAACAAAAAACAAACTAAAAAAAAACAAAAACAACCACTGGGCTTTTTAGCACGCATGACATTGCTCCCAGCCGACCTATTAACATCTCCTGAAAGGGGGTAGTGTCCCTGAAAAAAAAAACACAAAAAACTGGGCTTTAGCATAGCATTGCTCCCAGCCAACCAGCACCCGTCCCCCACTCCCTTCCATCTGGGTCTGCTTCTCACTATCCCCGCCTCTCTGAAGATACTGGATCAGTGCTACTATCCACCCATCTCTCCTTCCTACATCTGAGCTGCTGAGGATGATGTCAGAAGTCAGAGACAAAGGGAACCCTTGGTCTAAAAGGCCTAATAGACCTAATAGACCACCTCCCCTGTGTCTGTCCTGCTGGCTGGGATGCTCCTGTCTAGAAATCCCAGGGCTGTCAGCGCCCTTTCTCCTCCTGTCAGTCTGCACCCTCTTAGCCTTCTGCGTCATCCTGCACAAACCAACCCCCTCTTTGTTCTGACCCTGCCGTGTTTCCCTTCAAAGCCAAATTTCTTCAAATGATGGCTTCCCATCCTCACCTTCTCATTCACACCGTGGCGAATCTGGTTTCTACTTCTGCGTCACATCTTCCTAAGGTCACCAATGCCCTCCTAAAGGCCAACAGGAGGGTCAGGTTGGAATCCTTATCTCTGGCCCCCCTGTAGCCTCCAATGTGGAGTTGGGGGGGGGGGGGCTGCTCTCCACTGGCAGGTCTCCCAGCTCCCCTCTGTAGGTTCCCGCCTCCCTTTAGTGCCCTAAAAACACAGGCCCCTCTGATGTTCACCCCCAGGGCTTCTCCCCCAATTTTCTATTTGTTCTGGGAAGGTCACCCTCACCTATGGACCCCACACAGCCAGTTCAGCCAGAGACCAGAGTAGCAAGCTCTTCCACAAGCTGCCCTCCAGTGACAGGCTGGCTGCCTCTACTCTTTGTTACAGTCAATGGCCAAGAGTGAGTGACCTCTGAAACCCAAATTTGGCGAGGATCCTCTTTTGCCTCCAGCCCCTTCCCTAAGCTAACTCTTGACTCAGCCCTGCAGTGTCCTCCTTTCTCCCGACTCTCTCTTCCCTTGAATGCACATGACACATACTCAATGGACAGATAACACTGGATAGTTACACAAATAATGGCCTTCAAGCCAGAAGAATCATGCCAGTGCATTCATTCTTCTTGAAACTGGATGCCTGGCCAAGGCTGAAGCTCCTGTAACAGTGTACCTCTATTATTTACAAACCTCTGTCTCAGTTATCTAATTCCAATCCCTAGTTTATGGGGTAAGGGTGTGTAGGGGTGGGACTTGGCAAATAGCAGAGAGCAACTTAAAGATAATCATAATCAGTCCTTGATGCTTTGAAGAAAAAAAAAATCAAAGCATTTGAAGAAAAAAATTAAAGCACTTATCCCTGTTGTTCTCGGAGGTTCAGTTAGGAATACAAGTTGAGTTTCCAGACTTATTTGCTAGGAATGTGGGCAAATGGGGCATGGGGGGTAGGGGAGGGGGAGACAGAAAAGAGGAGCTGGGGTACAAAAACCAAAACAAACAAACAAACAAACAAAACCAAATAAGAGCCAGAAGGAGCAGGTGGGCAGAAGGCTGTGCAAAGAGGCAGCTGTGGCAAAGATGTATCCATAACCCACCTCTAGCTAGGCCACCTCCATGAACTTACTCCCTGGGAGATAATGCTCTATCCCTTTCCTGCCCTGTGCTCTGGGTGACAATGAGGGCACAAATATCAAAACAAGAGTGCTCCTGCAGCAAGCAGCCTCCTCCCTCGGGATTTGACCAATTGCATCTACTTCTTCTAGGCAGGTCAGGAGCACCTAAGAAAGGGGCCAAACCCCCAAGTGCTCCCATTTCAACTCCCTGTGGAATGGAAGGAAAATTGCAAGCACTCCTTTACTCTTGTTTTAATTGCTTTCTATGCAATATTTCCCAGGATCTTAACCTCTAAGAAACCAGTAACTGCCTAAACCAATAAGCATGTTCTCTGCCCTCCCTTATCTCCACTCATCAGCACAGCTGAGACGACTCACTCCACAGCCCCATGGGAGCTGGAGTTCAGAGCCTGGCCTCATGCTTTCACAACTCAAGCATACCTCTACCCTGCCTGAGTCTGTCCTCCCCTGAAGCAGTACAGGAGGGGCTCTGGAGGAGCCCTGGGTCCTGCACAAGCTACTCACAGGGAGGTTTAGCTTGACGGCGTCCACAGGCTGCTGGAAAGGCCACGCAAACTGGTGTTTCCATAGTGTCTTGAGCACCACTTTGAGCAGATATTGCAGTTGGTTGGTCTGCCTCTTCGGCTTGTTGGGGTTGGAGGTCTCCGGGGGTGGGGGGTTGGTGCTGGCTGTGTTGGCTTGCTGAGGTTGGGCCTGGGCCTGTGTTGTAGACATCTGGGTAGTTTCTAGTCCATCCCCCATTACGGGCAGATTTCTCAATCTTGTCCCAGGGCCGCTCTCCGCAGACATGCTACTGATCCCATTACATTCTTCACCAGGCACTCTAAAAGGAAGAAAAAAGCCACCATCGGTGGAGAGGCACCATCATAATGACAGGTGTTCCCCACCACCAGTATAAGAACTGAGCTCCTCTGACAGAGACTGGTTGGATCAGGTAGGCCAAGGAGCCACTCCATGTGCTAAAAGTGCCTGCTCTCCTTAAAGACTCATCACCCAGCAGGGAAGAGACATCAGCAGGGAGGGACAGCTCATGGAAGTGAGCCAAACAGGAGGCTGCAAAGGCTATGAAGCTCTGGAGAAGGAAGGACAATGAGCAGCAAACCAGGTTTTCGTAACATCTGAGAGCTTTTAGGGGTCACTGCCTGTAAGAGAGAGAGAAGAGCATTTGCAAGCCCCAGATATATGTCCTTTACATTAAAATTCTTGTTTGTATTTGTGACTCACGAACCATGGAAACAAAGTTCCACTGGAATTCCATTTAACGAGAAGAGGCCCGGGAGGGAGGAGCAGGACATCTGGCCTCCTGTGCACTGCTGAGTGTTACAGGCAAAGCCTCCTATTTACTAAGAATGTCTTCTGGCAGCTTAATATATGGTTGCTGATTAAAGAAATCCCCAAAAGGAATTGCTGATAACATAATAATGAATTCATACTTGACCGGTCGTTTTACTGTACTAACTTGCTTTTCAAAGCGTATTTATAGGGATATAGAGAGGCCCCTCCAAGACCTACAAGGGGATGGGGGGGAGTGAGGACCCCCCTCCCAACTCAGTGCCGGCCTGAGCACCCTGCCCTATGGACTCCCCTCACCCGAATAACCCCTGCTTTAGGCCACACCAAATTCTGCTGAAAGCATCCTTATAGGGACAAGTTTGTGCACCTGTTCAGTTATTATAAAAAGACAACCGCAGGGCAGGGGTACACGTTTTTATTGCCAAACCCACCCCCCTTCCTCACACTGCTGAGTTTCCACACTCTATTAATGAGAAGAAACATCTGTTCAAACTTGTGCTGACCATTTGCATTCTTTTTGTGTTGGCTAGGGGCTGCCTGCATCACAGGAGTATCTCCATTTATATCCCCAAGTGGGGATAGGAGAACCTCTCTGCTGAAGAAGTCAGGCAAGGACTTAGGAAAAAGGCCCAAAACAAGACAGGGCAAACTTGCTGGCTCTGTCATGGCTTTTTTCCTGGAACACACTTAGCACACGCCAGGCACTCAAGCTATTGACAAATTACTTTATGATTCAGTCCAAGTGTAATTTAAACCAAAGTTCCCACAAAGGCTTTTCTAAATGTAGTTCTGGAAAATGATCAGATTTTAAAAGCACCAGGGGAGAGCTTCATATATAAAAGCAACACAGTGGTGAGTATTCTGTGGGGCTGTGGAAAGCTGGACGTCCTGAGGCAGGCAGGCAGGCTGACCAACCCACGTGTGGATCCTGGCCAGGTGACCCCAATGCTGGGGTTCTTGGTTGCAGGATGAGTCTAAGGGCTAACAAAATCAACATACCTTTCCTTCCACAATGTTCTGGTCAACTACAGGTACAGTTATCACCTGGCTAGAGAACATGAGGAGAGCATGCTGCTTGCTCCACAGAGGAGGCTGCCACAGGGAGGGCACCCATGTGGGAATGGCCCAAGGCCACTGTGTGTAAGACCCTGAATTTTAAAGATTCAGTATAAAAACTGAATCCATGTTTGCTTTAAGAGGAGGGATTGTTCTTTATTATCCTTTCCCACCAAACAATAAAGAGATTAACAGTGCCTTTTGCCTATTCCGAGATGGATGCCAATCATTTAAAAAATACTGAGTAATTCATTAATTCCTTTAGCTTACAGGAGAGGACCACACTTCAGAGAAACACACTTGTGCCACCTGCATGGAGATACCCAAGCCACTAGAGGGAGAGTGTTACAGCAGGCAAGTTGTGTGTCCAGAGGCAGTTTTGCACCCCATGCTGAACATAAGTATTTAATGAGGTCCAACTGTAATCTAAGACACCAGGCAGGAATTTACAGCCTTCACCTTTCCAGAGTATTCCTGAGCCTCAAGAAGGTGGGGGGGGGGGGGCGGGCGCGGCGGCGGGGAAGAACAGCTCCTAAGATAACTAACCTCTACGACTGTATGCTCTACTGGAGAACACCCGTCCAAGCAGAACATTAACAGAAAGGGCTTTGTGGATGTCAAGCTATTTCCTGGTACCTCTTGCACACATGGTATATAGAGATGGGAAAGGGGTAGCCAGTGCTGGCATGAGGACATGACAGGGACTGGAGGTGAAGACCAGCTGGGCGGCAGCCTGTGGAGAGCATTCCCAACCTGAGAGCAGCATGCAGGACATGCAGGATCATGAAAGGTATTCCCCTGAAGCAATTCCATCTGACAGTAGGCCTAGTAAGACACAGCAACAGTATAACAAGCTCAGAGGAACACTATTTGGACTACAATAGTTTCCAAAGGCAGATGTAACTGGCTAGGCCTGCTTGGGAATACAAGGCAAGTATCCATTGGGGTACTCGTGGTAAAAGCGTGGCTAGAACTAATATGTGGTCCAGAAAAGTAGTGCCTATAGCATGAATCAAGGCAGGCCTATGGGGACAGAGACACCACTGGTAGGAGGGAGGCACATGAGGTGTCCCTGATTGGGAGCTTGGCAAGGAAAGGTGGGCCCCAGAGACAAGATGTGAATAAAATGTACTCCAATGAAAGCTGCAAGGAGGCCACCTACAGGTAGATCCAGAAAGGAGAAGCACTCAAAGCCTGAGGGTAAAGCGTGGAACTGTCAGAAAGAGCATGTTCAAAAAACAGAGAACAGATACTGGTGACCCAAGATGCAGCAGGATATGGTGAGAAACCTGAAGAGGGGAAAGAGGGAGGCAACACCTCAGAAGCTGCATTCTGCTGTACACTATGCCTTGCAGACAAAAAAAGGTGTGTTTTCACACTGAGGTGAGTGGCAAGGAAGAGGGAAAGAGTGTCTGTCTCTCCAAGACCTCAGGTTTAGCTGATCAAGAGTAAGATCTCAACCACAGAGAAGCAGGATCTACAGCCACCTGCAGTGACATGCCAGGGTTCAGGTGAAGCCATGGGAGGGTTTACAAACTATTATCAGGACAAAATTTAACGATTTGTTTTGGTCTTATAATATATAATTTTACTGATATCCCTGTGTGGCTTCTGAGTTAGTTTCCTTTCAAAATAAAGGTACTACAGCCCTGGCTGGTATAGCTCAGTGGATTGAGTGCAGGCCTGTGAACCAAAAGGCTGCCAGTTCGATTCCCAGTCTAGGGCACATGCCTGGGTTGCAGGCTAGGTCCCCAGTGAGGGGGGGATGTGAAAGGCAACCACACATTGATGTTTCTCTCTCTCTCTCTCTCTCCCTCCCCTCTCTAAAATTAAATAAATAAAACCTTAAAAAAATAAAGGTACCATAAATAAAACAGCAAACTGATTTAAATACACACACACAACTCACAGTTAAGGATACAAGTATCAAGACAGGATAGGGGTAAGGCAGGAGATGAGAGGGCAGCCTGCCCTCCAGGAGAGGTGTGGGGGAAGTGGGAGGGCTGGCCACAATCACAGAGGGGAACCAGCGAAGACCAATGGTAGGTTGCAGGTAGAGAAGCCAGTAGGCCAGGAGAGTTTGCAGGAAACTTCTGGAAGAGAGAGTAAGAAGAAAAAAATTCACAGGACATTGGAGATGCCCATGGGTAGGTAAATGGATGTGGTCATCATTTACTGGGCAACTTCAGAAACTGGGGCAGGGGGTCAGTGAGAAAGGAGAAGGAGACGGGGCGAATGACAGACACCTTGACAGCTGGCTAGGAGCCTTTGGTCCAGTGTCTGTGAATGAGGCAGAGAGGCACAGACATGCTGAGTGCTTATATCCACAGAGGGGCAGCACCACAGAGATGGAAGTATGTCACTGGGGGTTAAAAATGCCTGCAACTGGACATGCAGTGAGACTACCATGCTCTATGGGACAAAATGGGACAAGTGGCCTCATCACAGAGGGAGGCCTGGACATGCTAGAGAAGTAAGCATAGGAGGGAGGGTGGCATTAAATGAAGATGAAAAATGATGTACAGTTTGGTTTCCACCATTAGATTTCCCCTCTAAAAAGTAGTTCAGGAATCAGAGACAAACTTGTGCCAGGGGAAGCCCTGCAGGCAAGGAGCAGGTACCAGTGGCCCCACCCTGGAGAAGTTATTCAGGCCTCAGGGCAGTGGAACTCTGTCATCCACAAGGACACCTGATCCCTTCCTTGTCCAACCAGAAGGAAGTAACCCATACACTTCCCACTAAGTAGTGACATTCTGGAATCTTCAAGCAACATTCCTAAGGCAAGATGAAATCAAGGTAACTGATTTCTAGAACTCTGGGGCTGGGCCGTGCCTTTTCTGTTTTCAAATGGATTCTCTGAGAAGTCAAGGGATGGAGCGAAAACTCTGGATGTAATCACTTTGCTTCACCTTCAAGCAAGGGCCAGATGGGCTACCCCAGAGGGCAAAGAAACTGAATTTTCTGTTTCAAACAGAGCTTTTCTTTATTTTTAGAGGGGAAAAGAGGAAGAAATGGAGAGAAACATGGACTGGCTGCCTCCTGAATTGCCCTAACTGGGGACCTAGCTCACAACTCAGCAATGTTCCCTGAACAGGAACTGAACCGTCAACCTTTCAGTTCATAGGCTGGTACTCAACCCAATGAGCCACACCAGTTAAGGCCAAAGCTTCTTCTACAGAAAACCTGACCCTGAGCTCTGCTTAGTCTCTGTACTTTAAAATACATTGACCACAAAAGCAAAAAGCTCATTCCTAGCCAGCTGGTTCTTGTCTGACACACAGTAACTTCTAAATCCTTAAAACATCTCTGAGATTGCTTCTAGCCTCACCCCCACTTTAAAGATGAGGAAACCAAAGCACAGAAAAGTAACTCACACAGGATGTGGAAAGATCAGGCCTAACCAGCCATGGTGGCCAAAAATCTGACATGATCCTGGGGACTTTTCCATTGGCCTCTGAACCGTTTGTGAGCTGAATAAGCACTCCAAGAAGGGTCCAAAGCATACGGTTGGGACAGGCTGGCCACCATCTTAACAAACAAAGAAAACTAAAGCATAAAACCCATACACTTGTTAATCCCTGAGGTCATTTCCATAAAGAAACTGCCAGAGGTTTTCAGTTCAAATGTGATGGCATAGTATGTGTTCAACAGATGAGATGGACCTGGAAGCCACAAGTACCTTGAAATTTAAGGAAATTCATAGGAAAACCAATGACAGTTTACATCCATGGCCCCAGTGTGACCACCATGTACAACAAGGGAGCCATGGCGACTGCCATTGAGATGCCCAGGACTACTGTTCTGCACCACCGTGGGGGCCACCCTTTGAGAGGCAATGCCCAGAAAACCTGCATCTTACCGCTCCCATGGGAGTCAGCCCTCCCATGACTACAGGCAAATAAAATCCTTAGGAAATTTCGAGAAGCCATTCATTAAAAAAAAAGCAAGCCATTCATTTCTATTGCAGCAAACACAAAGGAAACTAAAATCTAGTCTGTTGTAGGCCAAGAAATAGAGGCACCAGAAGAGCCTCTATGTGAGAGCCACAACGACTTTTTTCCAAGGCACTGACCCAACAAAAGAGGCAGCCTTCGGCAAATTCTTTCCACAGTGGTCGCCCACACTCCATACTGCCCCGGCCCCTACCATCAACATACCAAACAACACAAGGGGCTGCAAAGAGTCCCTTCCCTGTCACCTTCAGGCCTTTCGTTTGCTGTGCCTGTTGCTTCCCTGAACTCTCTGTGGCTCTAAAGCTCAAGCCTCACACATACTTTGGGAACCCAAGGGCAAGGTAATTTTTACTTCACTCCAGTCCTCCCAGTACACAGCAGGTGAATGACTCAGGGGCTAGAAGGTATCCCAAAGCAAGCACACCACATTGTCATCCTGGGGCTTCTAGCTCAATCTCAAAGCTCTGGAAAGGAAAGCATCTCTCATTCTCATAGGGAAAATGTGGTGACTAGCCAGATCGTCCATCCGTCACTCAGCCAATACTTTCCATCTGAGCTCCATGACAGAACTGGGGACTCTGTAGTTGACATGATATTCTTTAAGTGATCAAGCAATACCTGGGTGGGTACTGCAAAGGAGAAGGGCAGGGCTGCTCTGGCCATGGACAGGGAGAGTGTGCACTCCAAGGAAAGGGAGGAAGAGAGCTGAGAGGGACAAGGCTTTTGACAGACAGGACAACACAAGACTGATGTAGTAACACAGGCACAGGTTTGGAGGCAGTGCAATGCAAGGAGCTGAAAGGAGGGCAGGTGGGATGGCAGTGTAGGGTTAGGAATGTAGTGTGGGGGGAGGGGCAGGCTTAAATGGGGCACTGGAGTAGGATTCCAGAGACATTCTGGAGGTAGACAATAGCAGAAGCCTGGGGTTTCATCCTCAGATATACCTGCACACATGCAGCATGCTGTTCACAGACGCAAAAGATGGAGAACCCAAGAGGTGATGCTCAGGGACAGGGTGCATCAGTGAGGGTGAGTGCCAGAGTCACTCTGTGTATGAGTCCTGCAGGAAATAAATGGCTCTCAGCACCTGGACTCAATGGGGAGAGAGCCTGGGAGCGCAGAAACTCATAAATCTACCTGCAAATGAGAAATTTATTTCTTGGATTCTTGTGACACAGTACACATCATCTTCAAGTAATTCAACCAAAAGTCTATGTCTAAAAGATCCAAAAATGCTGTTCCTTCTGTTTTCACAATGCCCTGTGACCAAGAAGCAGGAGCCAACATTCACTGTGTTGAGTTGGCCGAAGTACAAGGAACAGCAAGAGAATTTTACTTACCGTATTTTCAGACTATAAGACACACAACCCAAATTTGGGGGTGCATCTTATAGTCCAAATTGTAGCTTACCTGGCTTGCGGGGGGGCAGGGGGGCCATCACAGGTTCTTAACTATTTTACCATATTTTTTGCCTCAGGAATTTTTTTCTATTTCCTATTTTTCCTCCTCTAAAACCCAGATGCATCTTATGGTACAGTGCGTCTTACAGTCCTGAAAATACAGTACTTATTTCCAACCCAAAGGAGGTTGCATGATCCAACTGGGTGTCCCATTTCTAGATCCACTACCAACAGATTTTTACAACATATTCCAAGTTAGGAAAATAAGAGAAAGAGATTAGTGCCTTGGTTCCCAAATTGAATGCCAAGGGTGCTGTGGTAAACCAGAGGGGCACTGTGGGAACTATCAGCATAAGGCAACTGATCATTTCAATGTCAGATGGCACTATATTTCTTTTGATGATGTCATTATCATCTTGCAAAGCCTGGCGTTCAGCAGCTGCTGTAATAAAGCAAATGCCACACAAAAATCAATGTGGAGGCCCTGGCTGGTGTAGCTCAGTGGCTTGAGCACAGGCCTGCAAACCAGACATTCGTGGTTCAATTCCCAGTCAGGGCACATGCCTAGGTTGCAGGCTGGTTCCCTGTAGGCCAGTTCCCAGCAGGGGATGCACGAAAGGCAACTACACATTGATTTAAAAAAAAAAAAAAAATCAATGTGGAAATACAGGCATCAGTGCTCAATCTGGTTCTAAATGGTAAAGAGCTGTGCAATGGGCACACACAGTCCATTAGTAAGTAAGTGTGGTTATGCAAGGGTACAGTCTTCAGTTTATGTTGTATTTTTTTTCAAACAGCTATCCAGCTGCTGGGGTGTTAGTATTTTAGTCAGTTGTTTGTTTTGGCCTAGGAGCACCACAGAAACATTGAGATGCTAAGAATGCTGTGAACCACAAAAGTTGGGAACCTCTGGGTTAATGAAATAAAGAGGTAAATTCTTTTCCTAAATTTACAGACCCCCAATTAAGCACCCCTGCTTTCAAGGATACTGACTGCTATCATCCCAAATCATCAAAGTGATCCCCTGCTAATGCTGTGGCAAGCAGGAACCAGGTTGCTATTTATACACTCCAGGCAAATGGGAACATGGGGGTTGTGGCCTGAACTTGTTTCATGCCAAGCAAAATGACAGCTGATTCCAGGTGACCCCAGCCCCTAAAGAACTTATAAATTTCTCAGTACTAGTTAATTTGTAGCAAATGTTATCCTGTCCTAAAGAACATCTTTCTTGGAATGTCAGTTATATTGGGTACAAAATACAAGTAACCGAAGGTCTGCTCCTTCACGGTCCCTGAGTAGAAGCTACTTCCCATTCATGACCACAGCACATTTCACCATGTGGTGTGTGAGTGGGGAAGCACACACAGGACTGTGGTCCATTTGATCAGCTCAGGCAGCTGGTGAGAACAGCACTCGTGTCATCAACCAGACTGCACTGTCTAGATCCCAGCCAGTGGCTGTGAGCAGAGGCAGTGCTTAGAACTCATATTAATCCCCCTTCCCGAAATTGGTAGGTGCTCTGAACCCACCCCTCAGACATGCCGACTGGGTCCTTTACCTCAGACTCAGCCCAGGCAACTCAAGGTGGAGATGAGCCAGCCTTCCTAATAGGTGCACTCAAGCTCTCTGTCCAGCTCTGTGGGGATTAGGCCTACAAGGACCCTGTAGCCACAAGGACCAGGGGCCAGGCCACAACTCTGCCAATCAGAATTCCAGGCCCTTTACTTTAGAAACCAACCAGGTTTCTAAAGCAAAGGTTTAAAAGGGCCCATTAAAAGTTAGGGTTATTGAGGATTTTCTATCATCTTTCCCCTGTGAAAGGGGCCAGCCAGAAGCTGCAGGACTGAGTGGCTCCGGTAGAGTAAAAATCCCATTGGGTACAGCTAGGTGGATGGATTTGAAAATTTAAAATGTTCCTGTAATGGACATACAGTAAAAACAAAACTTTGATGTGAACAAGATTGAAATTGCTGGGCTAAAATACATTCCAGCAGGGGCAGGCTAATTTTTCCTATAATAGGCCAGAGAGTAAATACAATCAGCTGTGTGAGACAGTTTGTTGCAATACTCCATACTGCTGTTGCTATATTAAAGAGGGCAGCCCCCTGACAATCCTTAGACAAAAGAGTATGTGTGCTAATAAAGCTCAGAGTGGTCTATGGTTTGCAACCACTGTTCCATAGATTTCTAAAGTTTATGTCAAGGTGAGGTAAAGGTTGTGACAAAATGTTATGTTAGAAAAGTAGAGCACAAAGTTACAGATAAAATTAGGTAAGAGTGTGCAAATGGGGAGGTACATGACACCATAAAATGAAGTGGGGTATAATGGTAAGTCTGTGGATGACTACACCTATTTATACCAAAATAGCAATCAACCAACATATATGTAAAAAACCAGCTTGGCTTCTTTCAGTCTGCCCCCTTCATAAACCCCTACCCCTGTAGATAGGGTTGGTCTGTCAGCCTGTCTGCCTCTTTACCTGGCCTACAAGCACTCCAAGCAGCCTTGACCTGGCCAAGTCTCCAAAGATTATGACAGAAATACAATGCCATTACTTCAAACTCTGCACTCCCACTAACCTGTGTCTTGGGTTCTGCCTTTCATAAAATGATAGTGACATTTTCTCCTGGTTGCCTTTTAAAAAAAGCTATTTACTCCAGCTACTTTATTCATCTTTACCCTTTTATCTTTAGTTATTCTCCCCCCCCCCCCAAAGAGCCAGCACTGAGATTAACCTACACATCAGTAAGAAATGTAGACCTAACTGGTGTGGCTCAGTGGATTGAGTGCCAGCCTGTGAACCAAGGGGTCACCAGTTAGATTCCCAGCCTTGGGCACATGCAGGCCAGGCTGCAGGCTAGGTCCCAGGTAAGGGGTGAGTGGGAAAGCAATCACACATTGATGTTTCTCTCCCTCTCTTCCCCTCTCTAAAAGTGGAAAAATAAAACCTTTAGAAAGAAAAAAGAAAAGAAATGCAACATAATGGGGCTGTTAATTCATACAGTAAAATCCTGCTTTGAGAAGTGAACTAACTCCAAATGACCACAGAGCCATGCAGGTCACAAAGCTGGGGGCAGGGAGGCCGTGCACATTCCTCCACTTAGATGAGAGTTTCCCAGTAGGAAGGAAACTACTGACATGAGGAAAAAGTCTAAGAATGGGAAACTCTTAGTCAAACAGGCCTGTTTAGTCAAACCTGAGCTGTTATAGTCAAACAGGGCTGACAATAGTTTGGGGCTGCTCTAGTATCAACCAGAAGGCTTCTGAAGATGACAGCACACAAGTTCTTTGAAGCCCTCCCAATTTCCAACAAAAGGATTAAAACCAAGTTTATGATCCTCATGAACAAAATGTAACACTATTAAGAAAGACAACTATGATGATGTTTCTAGCACACCAAACACCAAGGGGAAACACAGTAATGTCAACTTCCAAGCAAGTGGTCAAAGTCAAGCTGTTTGAGAATTTGGAAGGCCAAGCAGAGAGAGATGACCAGTGCACATGATTAACAATTTGCACAGCTGATGGCTAGCACTACACAGGGAGAAGCAGGCCAGTGCCTGTAGCTAAAATGTTCCAGAATGCATCAGCTGGGCACACAAGCCTGTTTTAATTAAGTGGAAACAACATTCAACAAGTAAGCAAAACTAATAGGGTGGAAATCTCCACATGGTGCCCACCCTGGCCAGGTAGCTCAGTTGGTTAAAGCAGTGTCCCAACATTCCAAGGTTGCAGATTCAATCCCCAGTCAAGGCACAAGAATCAGCCAACGAATGCATAAATAAGTGGAACATCAAATTGATGTGTTTCTCTCCCCCGCTCACCCACTGGCTCCCTCTTATACTCTAAAAATCATTTCAAAAGCACATGCATCAAAAGCACATGCCTTCTCAGTCTCTTTTCAAAGCAGTAAAGTGGTGGCTAAGAGTGATACTCAAAGCTTCCCTGGGACCCACCTATACTCACTGGGGACAAAGGGGGCTCAGGGAGTGGGGCTAGCAAAGAGTTTCCAGAGACACCCACTACTCTAACATGCAAGTGACACTTCAGCCCACCAAGAGCCCTCACCAATAGGAAAGGCAAAACCAGACCTTCAATGGCCAAGAGAAGACATGGAAACATATAGACATTCTACGGCAGAGGTGTCACACTCATTTTCACCAGGGGCCACACACATCAGCCTTGTGTTTGCCTTCAAAGGGCCACAATAATTTTAGGACTGTATAACTGCTCTTTAACTGTTAAAGGAGCTGAAATTACATTCAGCCCTTTGAAGGCAACCTCGAGGCTGATGTGGCCCCTAGTAAAAATGAGTTTGACACTCCTGCTCTCAGGAGCCAGGAACAAACATATCTGTGAAGGATATGGGCACACATTGACCCAGGGTTTAAAGATGCAGGAGCTCTTAATGAAGAGCTGATGCTTATGAACTGACCATTTCTTCAATAGTACCCTCTGACCTCCAATGACAAGTTGAATCTTAATAGGAAAATCTTGGGGAAAAGGTTACATTTGTCAGTATCAGGCACGCTCAAGAAGTGGCTCCAAGAAAGATGATTCTCCTCTTACTGTGCTTCACCTTTCATCAGGTACAGAATCCAACTAATAGGGATTGGAGGGGGGGAGAGGGAGGGCATCACTTTTCCTAAAGGAAAGGGGACACAGAAAATGACAAAGTCAACGTCAGAACCGGAAAGACCCCAAGTATGAGTCACCGGTTTCCAAAGGAGGAAATGAGACTGACGCAAGGCCCCCAAACAACCAGTCAGCGAGAGGTGACAGCATCCAAGGGTGCAGCAAAAGCCAGTCCTTGACAGTCAAGCAGCCCCAGGGAAACGGGTCAAGGCTCCTTTCTTGTCAAGTAAATGTAAGGCCCTTAGAAAGCCACCTGCATGCACTGCAGGGGGGGGGCCTCAGCCCACAGCAAACATTCAATGTCCACCTTTGCCCTGATAATCTGTGCGTCAGTTTGAAATGGATACTTGGATTTAAACAACTAATCTCCAAAAACAAAAACAAACCTAATCTCCAGAGAACAACTAAGGAAGCAAAGAACCGTGCAGGGATCAGCTGCTTCATAAGAATGTTCTTGTTTGCCATTAATTATACCTAACTTCCACTGAAGTAACTGACTCACAGAAGTTAAGTGCCCCAGCTCTGACACTGACAGGAGGAGTAGTGCAGGTACTGGAGAGAAAAGTATGGTCTACCTCCTCACAGGGCTCCCCTGCCATGCCCCTCCCTCCTGTCTCCAACCCACTCTCCCCTGGGCAGCCTGCAGATAGTCACCATTGGCAGAACCTGTCCTGGGTTCTATGTCATAGCAGCAGCCAGGAATGCATCTCAGACTGATTCTATCGCATAGCCCAAATTTACTCCCTGGCTGACTCGTCCTTAGCTTCCACTCAAGTGAAGAGTTCTCAACCCACCAGAAACTGAAACAGCCAGCCACCCCAGCACACTATATTTTACTACTATAAGGTGTACCGGACCATAAGATGCACCTAGGTTTTACAGAAAAATAAAAAAAATTTTGAAGCAAAAAATGCGGTAAAATATTTAACAGCATAAATAACATATGCTGCCACCCCCCACCCCCCCGAGCTAGGTAAACTACATTCAGATTATAAGATGCACCCCTATTTTCCTCCCGAATTAGGGGGTTGTGTCTTATAGTCCAAAAAATATGGTAATCACATTCCTAATGAACCTGCAGCATTTCCTAGAACTCCTCGATGCCTTTGTATTAAAACTGAAAAATATATTTAAGGATGTAGAGCTAAGATTCACCACACGAAGCTTCAAACCATGGTCTAGTGTACAGAATGATGAAATAAAAATATGTACACACACATCCCGGAGTGAAAAGAACACTTACACT
Organism: Artibeus jamaicensis; assembly: GCF_021234435.1. Classification (NCBI taxonomy): domain Eukaryota; kingdom Metazoa; phylum Chordata; class Mammalia; order Chiroptera; family Phyllostomidae; genus Artibeus; species Artibeus jamaicensis. The sequence goes on along the minus strand of NW_026521854.1, from coordinate 8,766,496 downwards.
GGGGTTTAATAACTGGTTTGCAAGCCATGCTGAGGAAAGCTAGGAGACCCACACTATTCTGCAGCCTTCCACATCCCTCTGTGATTCTGAGTTCTCCCAGACTCCACACTGAGCATGTCTCACCTGGGAGGGAATTAAGCTGGTACCCCCACTATCCTCTCTGGGGCCCCAATGCCCTCACACCAACGATTCCTACATCTCTGTACCATCTGAGACCTAGGGCAAGGAACTAGACAAAAGGACTGAGAGGTCTTCCCCTATGTATTAAGTAACAGACTGGTTAGCAAGTTTTTCCTGCCCCAATCAAACCCCTTCCCTCCTCAGGCCTGACATGTAGTGGAGAAGCAGTGGCACAGCCAGGGCTCAGGTGCTCACAGGTCTAACTAAGGCTTCGTTAGGAAAGAACATAAGATGAGCAAGATACTCCAACTGAGAATTTACCAAAAGCCAACAGGGCCAAAAGTTCTTCAGTAGCCCAGAAAGATATATAAAAGGGAGAACCTAGTGGAGGGTGGGAGTGCAGGCTGGGCATGGAGTGATACTTCATACTTGCATCCTATCTACACACTTCTGATAGAAGCATAATGTGGCCACTCAACTGCTGTTAAGATTTTCTAGAAGCCATGTTAATGTACAAAGGTGAAGTTAAGAGCATATTTCATAGAATATATAATAGTATATGCCATTCAACCCAGTATGCCAAGTATCATTTCAATATGTAGTCACTGTAAGAAACAGACATTTGACCTTTCTTTTCGTACTAAGTATGTCTGAAATCCAAGTGTGTACTCCACACTTACAGCACATCTCAATTCAGGACCTAAATATTCATCCAAAATAACTTAACCTGTATTTTGATTCTACAAAATTTACAGTTGAAAAAGTACATTCATTTAGAATGGAAGGGCAGATAAAGAGCTTCTCAGATAAGGTCAAGTTCAATGAGTTCATTATCACCAAACCCTTATTCTACGAAATGTTAAAGGGACGTATCTAAGATAAAGAAGATAAAAATATGAACAGTGAAAGGACAGCAAACTGAGTTATTAACAACCACACCTAAAACAAAAGCAAACTAAGCAGACAGCTAGATCAGGAACAGAACCACAGAAATAGAGATCACATGGAGGGTTAGCAACAGGGGAGTAGGAGGAGGAGAGGGGGAGACAAGGTACAGAGAATAAGTAGCATAGACAGTAGGAAGAAACAGACGGGGAGGGCAAGAGTAGTGTGGGAAATGTAGAAGCTAAAGAACTTAAGACACATGGACATGAACTAATGGGGGGGTGTGGGTGGGAGGGGGTATGCAGGGTGGAGGAGAGTGAAGGGGAGGGAAATGGGACAACTGTAATAGTATAATCAAAAAAAAAATTTTTTTTTAAAAAGGGGGAAAAGCTCTGGCTGGTGTAGCTCACTGGATTGAGCGCGGGACTGCAAACCAAAGGATGGTGGTTTGATTCCCAGTCAAGGCACATGCCTGGGTTGCAGGCCAGTTCCCAGCAGGGGACCCACGAGAGGCAACCATACATTGATATTCTCTCCCTCTCCCCTTCCCCTCTAAATAAATAAAATCTCAAAGGCAGGGGGAGAAAGTACATTCACATACCCAAGCATACTTAAAAGTTCTCCAATAACTAAGCTAAACATCAGTTTTAACATTAGAATTCAATAAAACTTAAAAATGCAGTTCCTCAGTTGCATTAGCCACATTCTGATGCTCAAGAGCCCCATGCTGACCTTACCATAAAGATTGAGAACATCCTGCCCTGCGCGGGTGGCTCAGCTGGTTGGAGCATCATCCTGTGCACCAAACAACTACAGGTTGGGGCACAGATGGGAGGGCAACAGATCGATGTCTCTCTCCCCCACACTCTTACAAAAAAAAAAAAAAAAATCAATAAACATATCCTTGGATGAAGATTAAAAAAAAGGAAAAAAGATCTGGAAGTTTGCTCCTCTAGAAGCTAGAAGGCCAGGAAACACACTTCAGCAATTCAGCTTCAGAGCCACAGCGACCAAGACCACCACACATTCAGGGCTGTTCTGACCCTACACTAGTCCCATAGCCGGCACCACCATCACCTAGAGATCCATCTGTGCTCTAAATCAGCTTGCATTTTACAAACTTTACAGAAAACATAAACACATTACATGTGATGTGTGAACCTGTTTGAACAGGAGAGAGGCACATTTTGGGCAACAACATAGAAAATCTAATATGTGATGCAATTATTGATTTTCTTATATATAACGAAACGGTTATTGTGTTTTTTATAAAGGATGACTTTGTTAAAAAATGAAAAAATAAACCACACTTTAATAATCTATATCTTTTTATCATGGTAAAACACACATAAAATTTCTCATTTTTAATGCCCAGTGCACTGGCATTAAGTATATTTATTCACGCTGTTGTGTAGCCATTACCACCGTCCAGCCCCTCAATTTTCATCCTGTAAAACTGAAACTCTGTCCCCATTAAAACACTAACTACACAGTCAGTCCCCCTTCCTCCAGACCCTGACACCCACCATTCCACTTTCTATGAACCACACTACTGTTAAGTACCTCATACAAGTGAAATCATCTGTTCTTTTTATGATTGTCTTCTTTCACTGATCGTGATGTCCTCAGGTTCACCCATGTTGTTATGTATCACAATTCCCTTCCTTTGTAAGGCTGAATAATATTCCACTGTATGAGTATACACTTTTACTTCCACCTTTTGGCCACTGTGACCAATGCTGCTATGAACATGGGTATACAAATGCCTTCTGGAATCCCTGTTTTCAAGAGAATGCTAATTCCTAAAGAGATGTTTGCTGAAGCACTTGAGGTAAAATAACCACACCTGCAACCAACTTCCAAAGGATTTTGGGAAAAAAGCCTGTACACTGATAAAGTGGCAAAATGTTAGTTGGTGAATTTTTTATTTACAGATTTGAAAATTTTCAGAATACAGAGAAGAAGAAAAATCATTAACTTAAAAAATGGCACCAGCTACTTCTACACAGAGAAAGCCAATCGCAAAAATAAGTAGAATGAAAATGTCACTGGCAATGCATGACTGCTGGCCCAAGATTTGGAGCTGTGCTTGATTTGTACAAAGGGAGATTAGCATCTAATGAGACCTCCTCCTCCAAGTGAACAGAAGGACTTCCAGAAACAAAGGGTAAAGGTGTCCCCTTGAGGAGAGATTGCTGGTCCCAGACTGGCTGAAGTCACCCTAGTTAGGGATTAGGCATCCCATCATTTGGGAACATTGTTGAGGGGACAGAGAGCAAGATCAGCAGAAAGGCTATTGATTGTAGGAACAAAACAAGACCCAAAAAGGGGGCGGAAGATGAGCTCAAGCCAGATTCAAACATAAGAGACCAAATCTTGAGGATGAGGAGGAACCCAGGATTAATCTCAACTGCTAAACCATCACAAGACAAATCCCATCTTTGGCAAAAAAGTTGGTTATCTGGGGGTAGGTCAAAACAGCAGCTGAGTAACAGGGCTGAGTGGGACCACTAAGAAAGTTGTATACCCAGAGGGGAGAGCACCCAGAAGAATGTCACCTCAAGTCCCTTCCAGGGAGTTGGGCAGAGAGAGAGAGCGAGAGCGAGAGAGAGAGAGAGAGAGAGAGAGAGAGAGAGAGACACCAAGGCATCAGCAGCTTCCTGACAGGCCAAACTATAGGCGGCAGGTATGGGGCACATGGCCTGAGGGCCTTACTGTTGGCAATTTAGAGGACTGAAGGAAACAAAAGTTGTCCTCCAAGAATCAAACAGTTGATGTGAAAGGGGAGGAAGTGGAAAATGTCCCAGAAAACTTAACCATGAGGTACACAAAAGGCTTTTAAAGCATCAGATACTGGAGATTTCTGGACCAAGGTGGACACACCAAAAGGTGTGGTGAGAGGTGAGAACTTCTGAAGAAGGTTCCAGAGCCTGGGCTAAGAGCCGGTTGGCCCTCAGCTTCTTCAAAACTAAAAAAAGGGGGGTTTGAAACACAGGATCCAGTTATAAACATAGGTCCTCCCTAGAGACTGTTTTGTGAGGCACATGCAAAATTAAGCAGGACTACTGTCACTGCCCTGAGCACCGCTCCCCCCATCCCCCCACCAAACTCGGATGGCTTACCACAATGGTGTTAAGAAATGTGGGAGAAGCTTTGCATTTCCCTTGTTACAGCCTCGGCCACAGAGGTGGTGCTGGAACTGCCTAGACAGTGGCGGGTACTGGGCCAATTTGAGGAAGCCAAAGCATGAGGGCGGACTCTGAGAAGATGGCGAGTGCCATCACCAGCAGATGGGGTAGAGCTTTAAGCCCACCCTCAATGAATGGCATGAATAAGCTCTTTCACTGGCAAAGACGAACGAGCAACAGTACCATCTACTGAGGGGAGAGAAAGGTCAGAGGACCGGTTACCATGTCCTCAGCTTGGGACCCCACTGTGCCAAGGTAGCTGAACAAGGCAAACCCTGAGCACAAGAATCTAAAACAAGTGAGCTTAGTCCACTGTCTGTAACAAATGGGGGAAGCCAAAGTACAGAACCACACCAGAAGTGCTGCCTTTCACCTCTGGCTGCCTCTGCCCAGGCTCTCCACACCCTTATCCAGTCCCTGTGAGGTCAAGCTGCTTCATGCAGGGTGTCTCCAAATTAGACTAATGAAAAGCCATGCTTCTTGCATGAATGGGAACGAAGTGGGCTTCTGGGCACTCGACTCCACAACCCAGGAGCCAAAAATAGCCAAGACCCTGCCCTCACAAATCGCAGGGCTTAGGGTGCTCCTTCCAGGGTGCCAGCAGTGTCTCTGCAAGGGGCTCAGGTCAAGGAAGTATTCCTGAAATCTACATAGTAACCTTCCTCAGATCTACATAGAAGGAATTCACATTTTGTTATTTGGTCTCATGGGGAGGTTTGGTTCAAAGGGAGGGTGGACAAATATAAAAACCACCTGACCTCTAGGCTGGAGCAGGGAGAGGGTGTCACACACTTGAACATAAGAATCCCCAAAGGCAGAGGTGTGAAAGTAAAGTACTTTTGAAACCCAGAGAATAGAGCCCCTGAAGACTTTACTGAGGACCCACTTGGGATTAGAAATATAGTCCCATTAAGCCCCCCACCCATCTTGATGACATTTAAAACAAACTAAATTGAGAGACATGCAGAATATTACAAATATACTCAAATGGAGTCCATGTTAAAAATTTAGTAGTAGACTATTTTAATTCTCTTCAAAATGCTGCACTGGTATTAATGGTATTTCAATGTGCCTTCACTAATCCTGTTACCATGTTAGAACACAAAAATAGAATTTGTTCCTTTGGAGTTAAATGGCATCAAAATGCATTCCACTTTCAGCTGAAAAAACTTACCATGGGTGTTGAAGAAAAACCTTCATGAAATCCAGTTCAAACCCTCTAAAAATCAGCAAGTACAAGTACACCTAGAACACCACCTACATACACAAATGTGTCTTAGGCCTAGGGGACAAAACAATTTCACTTGAACACAATCATACAGAACACCAGCCCCACAGAAGAACCTCTAAGCAAATAACTGAGGTGGCCAGGCTACCCTCCTGGCTGGGATGCAACATACTCTGCCCCCAGCCAGACACACCCAGAAGCAACAAATCTCTCAGCACACACAATCTCTTTCTCCCTCTAAGCCCAGTTTCCATGTTTTTAATTTGTTCTATTCACATATTGATCTGTACTTACAGAAAGGTAAGCCCCCCAACCCCAAGGACACAAGATCCCTCATGGTTAAGGTTCTCTATCTCTAATGAGTAAAGATAGAGAATAAAGGCTATTATAGATTTGATTTCATCCCAAAGTATGACTTGAGAAATTTAAAAAGTGTCCTTTATAAATAAGAAAAAAAGTCTACTGTGTTACTGAGGAAATGGTCCAGGTAGGACCTAGACTGAAAAGTGGTGCGCATGATGTCACTTTAGACCCTGGCAAGATCTCAATCAAGGGGTTCTGGTAAGGGTCCATCCAGCCTGTTCCCTTTTGTTAACTGTGCTCCTGTGATGTGACTACAGCTCTCCCCCTCTCACTATCCAGCATCTATATGGCTTACCCTTTTGCTGCCCTCTACTAATTCGGGCTGGCCAAGCAGCAAGAACCTGGGGATTACTAGGTATTATCTCCATAATTCGAGGCAATCCTGGTTTAGGGAAAACTTTGGATTTCTGATTCAGCCATTCAACAAACAACTTACTATGATTCTTCCCACACTGAAGGCTCTTGGGATTCAGAACAAAGACACCTGCCTATGGGTTCAACATTCTGGCCCAGAGGTAGGGGAATGCTGACAATCAATAATGAAAATAACTAAACTATGTGATATATAGTGAGGAAAAAAGGTCATGGGGATTGGGACTTTTTTTTTAGTCCCCACTTCTTAGAACTCTTCACAAGCAGGGCTCTATGGTTCTTATTCTCATTTCCTTCATATTATGCATCAAATGGAATAATAGTTCACCCAGATAACAAACTTGCTTCATGGAAACATCTCATTTATGTATAAATTACAGTACTCTAAAGACTATTCCCCTGGTATATATAGTTATTTTTAAATGTGTGAGGGGGCAGGGCAGCTTGTGGCTTATTTGAAATTGCAGCTTCCATTCAGTGGTAGCACCTTTAGACATCATCTTTGAAGATAACAAAAAAGATCAGAATTTTTTTTTTTTTGCCTTTGAGAATTTACAAATAAAACAGCTCATTAAGCCAAATCCATACTTCGACTTCACTTTCCACCTGGATACTGATTATTACAAGCATATGTATTTTCCTGCAGAGTCAAGTGTGAGAGGCAAGTGTAGGTTCCGTCATCCTTGACTCCATCCTTGAGGTGGGTTACAAACAGCAAATTCTATGCTTACATGGTTAAAGCTAACAGAATGCTAATTTTTTTCTGGTATTAATAGAAGAGTCTCTACGACTGTAGGCAGTACTGGGTAACAGCTACGCAGCTGACCAATTTTTCATTTCACAAATATACTCCACCTTTAATTAGGAAAGCAAGCCAACAAAGCCACTCTATTTAGTGACCCTAGGCTGGTTTTCTATCCTAGAATTCTCAGAAATCCCACAGCTCTAATGTACCAAAGGAAAAAGAGCTTCACATCACAACAGTCTCAGGGAGGTGCCTTCACAACCCTACCCACCATGACTGCTGACTTGGGTGCCTTAATCTACACCTCAAGAGTCTCTCTTTATTGCAAGAAACAAGGACTCAAGCTCTCAGCACTCTCTAGACTACAGAATGGGCCATACAGAAAGCTGCTTACCTAATAAAGCACTGTCAGCAAATGAGAAAATATCTACAGATGCTCCTTTGAAAACCCCTAAAAGAAAATGCCCTAGCTCTTGGATTTCACACTCGGACCCTAGAGAACTCCAGCAAAAGGAAGGAGAGCTGCTCTCTGCTCATCACTGGGCAGGAGAATGAATACCACCTCTTGGAAGTTCGGTGCCCTTGGAAGGGCTGGCTGACACCAGATCACCATGGACCCGGTGCACACCAAGGGATCCTCACAACAGCCATCTACTACTATCAATGTCAGCAGCTCAAGGGGGGCCAATGAAAACACCACAAAAAAACTGTGGCATCGAGATGAAAACAAAACAAAAAAACTATGATAAACTCAACTCTAAATAAGATCAGCTGAACCTCACATGCCAAATGTAAAAACTGAAGCTAAAAACCCTCCGAAACGCAATAGTTTAGCTATTGAGTGGTATAACTTGGAGCAAGGCCACCACAAAGCCCCACACCACCAAGAAGGTAGGCTTATCTCTGTTCCCAGGACACCAGATTAGAAGCGGCTCACTGAAAGGATAGAGCAGTTGAAGGCACAGGAGCAGAAAGCAACAGGCGGCAATTTGATAGCCGGCAAGGAGACAACTATGCCGTTTTACCAAGAGAAAAACAGCCAACAATTTAACCTCCATAGCAGAAGGAAATCACTTTAGGTAAACTGTGCAGGCACCTTCTTAGTCTGTGGTGAATATGATCAATATCCAGCAAGGGGCAAGACACACCTATTAAAAATTATTATGGGAAAATATGCACAACACAGTTGGCCACTTTACCCATTTTTTTAATTTTAAAAAGACTTTATTGATTTATTTTTAGAGAGGAGGAGGGGGGAGAAAGAGAAGGAGAGAAACATCAATGTGTAGTTACTTCTCATGCACTCCCTACTAGGGATATGACCTGCAACCTAGGCATGTGCCCTAGACTAGGAATCAAACCAGCGACCCTTTGGTTCACAGGGTGGCAACTCAATCCCCTGAGCCACTATGAGCCAAGGTACTTGACCATTTTTTAAAAATATTTTATTTATTTATTTTCAGAGAGAGGGGAAGGGAAGGAAAGAGGGAGAGAAATATCAATGCGTGGTTGCCTCTCATGTATCCCCCACTGGGAACTGGCCTGCAACCCAGGCACGTGCCCTGACTGGGAATCGAACCGCGATCCTTTGCTTCATAGGCCTGCGCTCAATCCAGTGAGCTACACCAGCCAGGGCGGTACTTGACCATTTTTAAGTGTACAATTCAGCAGCATTAATCCACATTGTGCAAACATCACCATCACCCATTTCCAGAACTTTTTCAACTTCCCAAAATGAAACTGTACCCATTAAACAGTAATTATCATTCTCCTTGACCTAACTCCTGGTAACCACTTTTCTATTTTCTATCTCTATAAATTTGACTATTTTAGGTACCTCATGTAAGTAGAATGATACAATATTTGTACTTTGTTGTCTGGTTTCTTTCACTCAGCACAATGTCTTCAAAGGTTAGTTAATCCATGCTGTAGAACATAATTGAATTTTCTCCCTTTTTAGGCTCAATAATGTTCCATTATATGGATATGCCACTGTATTTTGCCAGTGATAGGTCAGTGGACATTAGGGTTGTTTCCACTTTAAGCTTCTGTGAATAGTGCTGCTTTGAACACTGGTGAAGCCACACCCCTTTTACCTCAGGGCAAAGACTCTGGTATTTCATTTCAGGAAGTCTTCCATTTCAAATGACTAGCAGAAATAGCTTCAACAATTTAAGCCTGCAGGGCCCCACTTCCCACATTTCAGCAGAGCCTGTAACCAAAATAGTCAACTGGGCCTTGATAATAAACCAGACCACCATTTCCTCTCTCCTCAGTCTAAGAAAGTAGTAATTTGCAATGAAGATAGCAGATGAAAAATCTAGGGGTGGATATAAACAAAAACATTCAGCCAAGCATGACCAGAAGAGCCTGTCATTTCCTCAGTCTCTCCTCATAAGACTGTGCAGCTTCTGGATTTAATACTCAGCATCTGACCCAGAGTGAAATCTTGGTCCTGAACTGTAAAGCTGGTGGCACCTGGGAAACCTTAAAAAATATTGATGCCTAAGTCCCTATCAAGGGCCCTGGGTGAGGACCAAGTATTAGGAGTTTCAAAAGCTCCCCAGGTTATTCTAACGTTCAAGCCATGATTGTGATCTACTGCAAAATCAAGAAATGGGGTGCCATGCCAGGACATACCAGAAGTTTGGGAGTTTGTACAAATTAATTCTCAAAATATGAAGCTACACATTTCTGTAAATGTGTGGTAAAACACAGATGAAAACACCAAAGCAGAACGTTCTCCTTCCCTTGCATCTGTGCAGCTGTAAATGATAAAGGTCTGGAGGTACAAAAGGTCTGGATATTCAGTTCAGAGTGGAGACATACTGGTCTCTACATACACATCTGGCATACAGGCATCAGGCATTCTATTGTAATCTCCATCAGACCAGTGGCAAACATCCACATGCAGAAATTTCTTAGGTCTATTCATTTCCTCTCCAGTCCAAAAGCGAAATGGTGGAACATGATTCTGCTGCTAGCAATGAACACAACTGAAACTTAGCTGTAATTCCAGGGCTAATTTCGGGGTGAGGAAATTTTCCCTTTCCCACTATTTTTGCAGAAGTCTTCTCAACACACAAGCAACTTAGAACGAACTCATGTTCCAAAGGTACATCAAGATGGTTGTTGGAACTTTTCCACCAGGTTCCCAGAGAAGAATGTTGTAAATGTTGGCTGGATGCCATCTCTTCAGAGCCTGGGGTTCTAGGGCTCAGCTGACATCCTAGATTTCCGGGATGCAGAGAGCCAGTGTGGTGTGAAGCCTAGAGTTTGGGGTCCTGCATGGTAGTCAAGGGCAGTGAATGGTGGACAAGCTGTCCCAGGCCTTAGAGGCCATTCAAACAACAAAGAACAGGCTGACCTTCAAAAAGGGAAGAGATACAACTATTCTTCAGATGTAATTATTTCCCCAATTGCCTCAACACTTAACCCCAGGATACTACTTTAGACTGTCTAGAATTTCCAAGTCAGCTACCAATCAGAGGGGCCATGAAGAGGTACAGTGGTCCATGAATAAGACACCCAACTGAACCTTAACCTTGGCAGAGCTTGCCCACCCAAGAGAATTGTCTTGCTGAAGGAAGTCACACCACATCTGAACTCCTAGTACAGCCTGGGGGGTAAGCTGTCTATGTAGGCTGTATCCCTGGCACCTCAGAACACTGAGCACATGACAGGAGCCCAAGAATTCTAGCCAGGCTCCCGCTCACAAGTACGGTTCACACATGTACCATCATGACACTCTCGATCTCTTTCTTTTGAATAGATTAGGCCCTCCCTGCCTGGAATACCCTTTCTTACACAGCAACCCATCCTGGCAAACCCCTCTCCTTCAAGAAGGCTTCCTTAAGCCCCTGCCCCCTTCTCACCCCAAGTCTGACTTAGATGGCCTTCTATGATTTCTATGGCCAGATTTTGTCTTATCAAAATCACAGGATGTACTATTTCAATACTGAGAAACCAGACCACACTAGAAACTAGACCTTCTTTCCCCCTAAGATTAGACCAAAGCAAGGATGCCCCTTCTCACCACACTCCTTTTCAACGTCCTGCATTGTTAGAAAGTCCTAATAAATTTAAGACCAAAAAAATAAAGAGGAAACAGAGGGGTACAGGTTGCGGGGAGGGGGGGGACACCTCTATTCACAGATGAGTGAATCCAAAATAGACAAAACACCACCTGGATCTAAGAAGAAAGTATAGTGCCCTAGCTGGTGTAGCTCAGTGGACTGAGCGCAGGCCTGTGAACCAAAGGATCACGGTTCAATTCCCAGTCAGGGCACATGCCTGGGTTGCAGGCCAGTTCCCAGCAGGGGACATATGACAGGTAACCATACATCAATATTTCTCTCCCTCTCTCCTTCTCCTCCCCTCTTAAGATAAATAAAATCTTAAAAAAAAAAAGTATAGCAAGGTTGCAGAATGCAGTATTTATACAAAAAAGTCAACAACTTTCCTATATCCCAACAATGAATGATAGAAATTTGAAATTACATGCAACCATAGCATCCACACCAAACTCTGGTCATGTGAGTTTCCCTTCTTCCGAGTTCATATTGCTATGGACAGTATACAGTCAGTACATGGCAGGTTGAAATGTCCCAGTAATTGTTGGAACAAAACAGAAACTAACCATGATGCCAGCCACACAAAAACCCAAAGCCTGAGACAGAGAATTCCCAATCTCACAGACAAGGCAGCATAGCATGCCTGCAGACAGACCAGGGTGTTTTTAATGGCAGTAATGCAAAGAGGATGTCATGGTCCTAAAGTGAACAGGGAGCCGAGAGGATAGCATGGAAATGAGGTGATACCCCCATGAGTAGTCTACTGACCTCCCAAACACACCAAGTGCTGGCTTCTGAAGCAGCACTTTAACTCAACGGCAGAGCTTTAAATACGAGTTTTGAAAGTCCAGGGGCCTAAAGGGAAACAAACCAACTTACTGACAATCCTCTAAAAATCCACTTAAAGGAGGTGTGTTGACAGAGGCTTCTCTCATTTGGAGAACAACTGGTTTCTCTCTGGTTGTCTAAGCACATAACCCTCCTCTGACTCTTTGGTGGTGAGTAGCTTCTGATGGCGGTGACCACCCTTCTCCCCTGAGGTGAAACTATTTCAGAGCCAGCAACACTTCAGTTCAGATTCTGAGGTAGAATCAGGGTCATGTGATTCTACCCACGTGACCCTGGACAGACACTTCAACCTAAGGACCTTCTTCCATCGGGATTTTGTATTCAGTAACAGCTACCTTGTGTTTCAGCAAGGGCTAAAGAAATACCCACTTTCTAGCAAATGATAAAAAAAAATATTTAGTCCTGTCCCATTCCCACACACAAACAGGTAAGTTCAAGATGTGAAACAGCAGCAGCCCTCAGTTACATCTTACTGGCTGGACAGAAAACACAGCATAGCACCCAGATCCTGCATCATCACTGTCATGGCACCTTAAAAATCTCAGAAATCCCAGATAGCCCTGCTACCCTCCTGCTGACCAGACTGTTAAGGCCTTCCCAAATTGTTTCTTTCGTAGTTCTCAAGTTTACTGAGAGCTTTTCTCTTTCCTGTCCCTAAGAAAACATCAGTTCAATGTATTACTCCCTCATCTCCACCAACAAGCAATGTACAAGTAAGACAAAGTAGGTACAGCCCTTCCACTCTGTCTTCACAAAGTCTGTACACCACCTTGGGGTGGGGGGCACTTCAGTCGCTTCTGAAGCCAGACACATTCCTGCCCCTTCCTTTGTTCTGTTTACTGGACAAATATAATAAGAACTTTCCATTTGTACTCCTATAGAGCATGATGTCATTTTATCTTTTGGATCACTGGACTCAGGTCTAGGGGAAGTTGCCCCACCTACTGACAAAGGGAATACAGATGTGGGTTCTAATAAGGAGTCCTCATTTTATCTGAGGCCAGCCCTCATCACAGGGGATGATGATGTAAGAGGTAAAAAGCAGCTGGTTCACTTGGAAATTAAGGATGAAATGGTGACAGCAGCAAAGGACACAAGAGCAGGGAGGAAGGAGTGCAGTCTGTCGGTCCCCATCCCCAATCTCAGGCAGTTCTGCCATCTTATCTTCAAGGCAAAGGAAAAGCATAAAAGGAAGTTCTGTACAGCCCAGCAGTGTCCTAACCCTACAAGCCACAATATGACAGGCAGCCAGAACACTGGGTTACACAGCAACCAACAACTATGACAGAGGCTCCACAGGTGCCCCAGGGAGGCTCACAATTCAAGCGATGGTTAATTGGTGAGGTAAGCTCTACAAAACACACAAATGGGTACAAGTCTACAAACAGAAATATTTACAAACAGAAACATTCTAAACACTGCTAGAATACTTGGTTTGTTTTTGCCTGAATCCTGGCTAAGTCTGTAACTATAAGACTGTGGTTAACTTGAATGGCTATCGAGAAAAACTGCAAAATGCTTTCCTTGCATTCTTACTGTAAAAGTTAAGACCAAATCAGTTTTCTCCCCACTCCTACCCATGAAAGGATGAAAGATAACTTCTGTCCTGGCCAGTTGGTTGGAGTTTTGCCCTGTAGACTGAAAGGTCATGGGTTCAATTCCTGGTCAGGTTGTGTACAAGAAGGCAACCAATTGATGTTTCTCTTTCACATGGATGCTCCTTTCCCACCCTCAACATGTCGCTCCCCTCTTCCCCTCTAAAAGAGCAATAAAAAAAAAGGTTCTCAGGTGAAGATTAAAAAAAAGAGTGCTTCTGTAACATTTCTTTGTAACAGCTTCTTTAACATTTTTTAACAAAAAATTGTAACAATCTACTTCCTACAACTAAAAAACTGGCTTAACAGAAAGAATACCAAATAATCCCTAAATACACAATCAGTCCAACTCCATCTGAGGCCTAAAAAAAAAGAAAAGAAGTCTTATGCTAAGAGATTCCTAGGCAGTCCAGGCTAATTTCCTGAGACTCTAGCACTTGGGTAATGATGTCAACTTTACAGGTCATGCCCTGGGCACTGTATCAACAACCCTCCTCTGTTGGGCACAGGACTATTCCTTAGTCATAGAGCACCACAGTAGCAGATGAGGACACTTTGGGGAACAAATGTCCCCAAAGTGCTTGCTCAAATGTAGGAAGGTCTGGCCTGGCACTGCTTACTTGGAACCAATGTGTCTGTCTTAATAGCAGAAGTGCCAAAAGCTTTATTACGTGATTATTATGCATAAATGGGTAGAATGCCCTCCCATTTTGAAAAGATCCTCACCTTAGAATTCTTCAGCTTTCGCAAAATGCCACACAATTCCTTTTTCTTTGTAAAAAAAAAAAAAATTTAAACATTTCATTTATTTATTCTTAGAGAGAGGGGAAGGGAGGGATATAGGGAAGGAAACATCAATGTGTGGTTGCCTCTTGCATGCCCCCAACCAGGGACCTGGCCCACAACCCAGGCATGTGCCCTGAGAATCGAACCTGTGACCCTTTAGTTCACTGGCCAGTGGTCAATCCACTGAGTCACACCAGCCAAGGCCAAATGTCACACAATTCTTTTGTAGTAGTATATTCATCAACTCAGGGACCCTTGGCAGGGGTGGGAGGTGCAATGAAGGGACATGGGGGTAGGGCATGGGGCAACCAGGCTATGACCAATCCCAGCTAAGTAGCAGGTTCTTCTGTGATGTTCCAGCAGTAGATGCCCTAACCTCAGGCAGAACACTCAATATGGGCAGATGTAGAGAGACACATGGAACAGGGATACATTTCAATGGCTCTGACTGTACTGTGGCATTCATGCTTCCTTCTTCCTCCCCTAGAGCAAGGCTGCAGCAACAGGCTCCCACTAAGCAGGCATCACTGCTACAACATTCCAATACTATCTGTCCTTACAAGCAGGCAGCTCAACCACCAAGGCTCTCAGGCAAAAAAACATGACTCCACTGCTCCTCTACAGAGAGCTGTAAAGAAGTGACTCTCATTTCTGGCTATGCAGAGAACTACTTGGGGAGCTTGTTTAAAAACCCATGTATGGCCCTGGCTGGTGTGGCTCAGTGGTTGAGTACCAGCCAGCCTGCAAATCAAAGGGTCGCTGGTTTGATTCCTAGTCTAGGGCACTTGCCTGGGTAATGGGCTAGATCCCTGGTAGGTGGCGCACAAGAGACAACCACACCTTGATGTTTCTCTCCCTTTCTTTCTCTCCCTTCCCCTCTCTAAAAAATAAGTGAATAAAATCTTTTTAAACACACACACACGCACACACACACACACACAAACATGTGTGACAAGTAAAAGAGTCCTGGCTGGATAATTCAGTTGGTTAGTGTGTTGTCAATCCCTGGTCAGGGCACATACAAGAATCAACAAATGAATGGGTAAATAAGCGGAACAAACTGATGCTTCCCTCGCCATCTCTCAACTCAAAGAAATTTTTTAGAAAAGGAAAGAAAGCCCTGGCTGGTGTAGCTCAGCGGATTGAGCGCAGGCCTGCGAACCACACAATCACGGTTCGATTCCCAGTCAGGGCACATGTCTGGGTTGCAGGCCGGTTCCCTGCAGGCCAGTTCCCAGCAGGGGACGCACAAAAGGCAACCATAATTGATGTTTCTCTCCCTCTCTCCTTCCCTTCCCCTCTAAAGAAATAAATAAAATCTTAAAAAAAAAAAAAAGAAAGAAAGAAAAGAAAAACAAATAGCCCTGGTTGGTACGGCTCAGTGGATTGAGTGCCAGCCTGTGAACCAAAGGGTTACTGGTTTGATTCCCAGTCAGGGTATGTGCCAGGGTTGTGGGCCGGGTCCCCAGTAGGTGACACGTGAAAAGCAACCATGCACTGATGTTTCCCTCTTCTCCCTCTTTCCCCTCTCTCTAAAAGCAAACAAATAAAAACTTTAAAAAACAAAACAAAACAAAAAAAACCCACGTGTAAAGTAGGAGCTGACTACAAAGAGTCACAAAGGGAATTTTGAGAATTGTATGTATCTTGACTGTGGTGGTGCATTTGTCAGAGTGAATTTTACAGCACATAAACTTAAAATGAATAAGCGAAGAAACCATGTCTGGGCCCCACCTACTCTAGACCTGGTGGTATTGGGTAGGGAAGACAGAGACAGATCTAGACGCAAAACAGCCTGGTCTGAATCCCAAGCTCCAAAGCTAACCCCAGGGACCTTCAACAACAGATATCATGGATCAGCTCACCTGTAAAAAGTGATTCACGGGGCCCACACTCAGGGTTGTCCCAAGAATAAGCAGACTTACAAATGGCTCCAGCCATCTGTATCTGTAAAGTGCTCAATGTTGCTCAATCACAGCTACTAGAATACTGCTGAACTAAGTGTTAAAAGTGTTTTTCTGAAAGAAAAAAAAAAGCGCTCTGGTTTGAGGTAAATAAAGGCTCTGTAACTTGTGATTTACACTTAGACAGCAAAGTAGCAAGACTACAATCCTCACAGGAGTAATAAAAAAATCCTCTTTGGATAAATGACTATGGCGTTTCCTGCACTCGCATCAATTGGGGAAGAGGGGGGCAACTCAGCTTAGAGCAGGGGGAAGTTGATACACAGCTTTTCAAAAGAGTGCTTAATATGCGGGACAGTTCATCACTCTTTTGAGAAAACTAACTTATCCTGATTGAGCAAAACTACTGTGTAATATTTTATATTACATGATTCCTAGAGGACCTAAACCCAATTTTAACATTTTGATTAATCTCAACACTAGTAAAGATATTGCCACTGCAATAATGAATGGAGAAGGGGACTCCTCAGAAACAAAATGTACCTGAGAAGGAAATGACTACCTACTGGTCCAGACAGTACACCTTTAAAGGGTTCAGAAGGAATAATATGCATTAAACAGGACAATACTGCCTGTTGTCTGAGGTCTCCTGAGTAAAATGTTTAACTGTCATCACACCAAAATGTAACAAAGCCAAACAAAGGGAATAACCTTGCATCACATCACCTTTTTTCATATATGATATCTCACAGGGTTATTTACAATCAATAATTCCCCTGTATTTTGTGCCTGGTGTTTATAGGTATAGACCTGACCTGTCACTTTTAACTGATGTGACAGCCACTAGCCACCACAAAGCCCAAGGCTGACAAACCACTCCCTGGCTGTTTTACACTGAGATGTTTCCAGTTTTCCAAGTGTGGACATTACGGGGATGAGAAGGAAAAGGATCAACAAACATATGATGACCTACTATTACATGCCTAGCTCAGTGGTCCCTTTTGTAAAAGGTGTGTAACAAAGCTCCTGACCAAAGTGTTAAAAACAACACTCAGAGAACACAAATGGAAAAGGCCCCCACCTGAAACCCGTACTCTGACATCTGACCAATCAGTCACAGCTCATATGAAAAAATGTCCACCCATCCTTTATTGCCATTACTTTGATCACAGGCATTTTTAACTACATCACACCACAAAATCCCAGCCCATTCTACCCCTCCACTAGTCGTTCACAAAGGCATACTGTGACAAAAAGAAACAGGGACCACTAGATCCTCAGCCATCTATTTGCTAGCATGAATGTACTCTGTGCATCTGCCCATGTTGTCACTGGCAGTCACTAAACAAGCTCCACCCAAGGCTTAAAACTCCTTTTTAGAAGTGTTGGGCCCTGGCTAGAGTGGCTCAGTGGACTGAGCACCTGCCTGTGAACTGAAAGGTCACCAGTTCGATTACCAGTCAGGACACGTACCTGGGTTGCAGGCCAAGCCCCCATGAGTGAGAGGCAACTGATGGATATTTCTCTCCCTCTCTCTCTAAAAATAAATAAACAAGATCTAAGAAAAAAAAAAGTGTCAGCACTAAGCCTTAAAACTGCACCAGGGACGAAGCAGTCATTTCTAGAAAGCATCAGCTATGACACCAGTCAGGTCTAGGATTGCCTGAGCACCTGTCTCCAATAGGCAGGCTTTGTATGCAGCTGAACATCCGCCAAGCTGCCAGTGCCCCAGTGGGGGGATTCACGCAGCAGCCAAACCCAGCCTGGCCACAATGCCTGTTATGGCTGGCAGGCAATGTACTAGCAATAACTTTCTCAGTTAAGTGCCAATTTTCTCTGTGTGTCCACATGCTTAGGGAATGCAGCTGGACTCAGACCAAGGAGCGATTACTTAAATGCCTACTGAGCTTTGGGTTCCATGTGTTGGGATATTGTATTCTAACCTCCTAAAAACTTTGCACACAGTAGGAATTAGGATCAAGTGTTGCAGCTGAGGATGCTAATGCAGAAATCAGTCATTTATCTGAGGTCACAAAGCCTGAAGGGATTCCAAGTCTGCATGATTTCTCGTCCTATACCAAAAAATCATTTTTTAAGGCTTTATTTATTTTCAGAGAGGGGAAGGGAAGGAGAGAGAAATTAATGCGTGGTTGCCCTTTGTGCGCCCCCTACTGGGGACCTGGCCTGAAACCCAGGCGTGTGCCTTAAGACTCAAATCAAACCAGCAACCCTTTGGTTCACAGGCTGGCACTCAACCCACTGAACCATACCAGCTAGGAACAAAAAAACACTTGACTGATTCGGGCCATACACTTGAAAGACAAAACTGTATGACTTTTAGAAGATAGTAAGATCCTTAAATTCACCCACATTTAAATCAAGATCTTCTGTTCCTCAAAAGATGCTTAAAAGTAGGGGGGAGCTACACCCAACTAGGGGAAGATACTTGTGAAATAAATTACCCTCAAATATCTGGTACTGGACTCTACAAAGAATTCCTGCAAATCAACTTAAAAAAATAAACAAGTGCCCTGGCTGGTGTGGCTCAGTGGACTGTGCACCAGCCTGTGAACCAAAGAGTCACCAGTTTGATTTCCAGTCTGGGTCACATGCCTGGGTTGCAGGCCTGATCCCCAGTGAAGGGGGGGGCACGTGAGAGGCAACCACACAGTGATGTTTCTCTCCCTCTCTATCTCCCTTCCCCTCTATGAATAAATAAAATATTTTTAAAAATAAACAAGCTAAAAAAATTGTGAAAATGAGGTATGGTTTCCACGACATAGATGAACCTTAAATGAGGAAATGGCACAAGTCTGCAAATGGTATGCTAAGTGAAATAAAGCAGTCACAAAAAGACAAATACTGCATGATTCCATTTATATCAGTCATCTTAAACAGTCGAACTCTTAGAAGCAGAAAGCAGAATGTGGCTACCAGGGGCTGGGGGAGGAGGAAAGGGCAGTTGTTCAATGCATATAGTTTGTTTTGCAAGATAAAAAAGTTCAAGATCTGCTGCACAACAATGTGCAGCACCTAAAAATGTTAAGAATATAAAATTATATGTTGTGTTTTTGACCAGGAAAAAAAAAGTAGGCAGATGGCTTCAAATTCTTCACCTCTAAAAGTGATAATACCCTCACAGAGCTGATGTAAGGGGCAAATGAAATACAACAGAAAGTACAATAAGAACTCAACACTATTAATCATATCATTAAAAGTATATGTCATGATCTAGTTATTAACTTTTAAAAATACTTTCACATTTGGTGAGCTTGCAATCTTGGAGTAAAACCAAATGGGCTGTGTGTGGGGTCTGGCCTGTAGCCCACTACCATCAGCTCTATTGGCAGACTTCGTCCACTTCAGTTAACTCTAGGCAGACCCACAAATGACATCTTCTAGAACCATGGCTCAGCCTGCAGTCCCTTCATTCATTCTCTCTCTACCCACAAAGATAATAAACCAAATGAGCCAGTCCTGCCCCCAAAGCTCTGCTCACAAAATAGGGGAGAGGGAAATGTATGAGACAAATGCAATGGAAGATGTCAGAAAAAACAAATTCCAGAGGGATAGGGTTATTTGCTAGGGCAGAGACTAAAGAACACGACATTTATCTAGGTAACTGGAATTTATCCTAGGATGGATGATTTTAAAGGAAAAGCCCCTACCCAATGAATGCTAACTCTCCACCTCACTTACCCCATAGAGGCCTGGCTTTCTTAAGCCGGAGGCCCTTATAGGGAGACTCCATTTCCAACCTCCTATGGGAAGGGGAGAGGGAACATTTTTTCCACTACACAAATCAGGATTCAGTACCTAATTATCTTCTCACCCTAAATGCTCGCCCTAGCCCCCTCCTCTTCTCTCTCCCTATAGCTCAAGAGAGACCTCTACCACAGTCCTGACAAAGCCCCTGAGCCTGGCTAGACCCACCCCTGCGTCACAGAACTGTACATCCACCTGCCTACAAGGCATGTCAACCTGAACACCTCAGGATGACCTTCTCTTCCCTAAAACCTGTCAAAACAGGCACGATATGAGTCTTCCAGCTACCTTCAAGAGCTTGTTTGCCAATACGGGGGTAATGGCCACTATGTGGGAAAACCCAAAAAACCTAACGTTCCCATCACTGCAGGAAGTTCCACTGGACAGCACTGCTTTTGAAATTGGGTGGGTCACTGTGAAATGAGAAAGATCTAAACTGGACTCTGAGAAATGAGGGGATTCTAGAAGCAAAGAGCAAAGATGTGGAATGGGATAGGATAGCAGACTGTCACAGAAGCCAGGGGCTGGAAGTACCCAGAATGGGAGTCTGGTCTTATCCACATGCAGTGAGGTTTTAGAGCAGCAGAATTATGCTGCAATCTAAATCTAATGTATTTTGATCATATACTCTCTCATTAGATTACTAGTCCAGTTCTGCATGGAGCTTGTCTATTTCTACCACTTTCACTTCACTGAATTTTTCTCACAGCTACTTAAGAGTCAAACTCTCATTCAATAAGATCAATTGTCATTTTAACACAATCAAAGAAAAGGTTTAAAAGTAAAAATACCGCCCTGGCTGGTGTAGCTCAGTGGATTGAGCACGGGCTGCAAACCAAAGTGCCGCTGGTTCGATTCCCAGTCAGGGCATATGCCTGGGTTGCAGGCCGAGTCTCCACTTGGGTGCACAAGAGAGGCAACCACACATTGATGTTTCTCTCCTTCACTTCCTCTCTCTCTAAATATAAATAAAATTAAAATATTTTTTAAAAAGTACAAATACCTTGGCTGGTGTAGCTCAGTGGATTGAGCTCGGGCTGTGAACCAAATGGTCACCGGTTCAATTCCCAGTCAGGGCACATACCTGGGTTGTGGGCCAGGTCCCCAGTGGGGGCCATGTGAGAACCACACAGTGATGTTTCTGTCCCTCTCTTTCTCCCTCCCTTCCCCTCTCTAAAGAAATAATAATGATAATGATAATAATAAATAAAAGTAAACTAAAAATCTGTTTCTTTGGGGGTACACTTGATAAATGAATTGCATCACTTTTCCAACACTGGGTCTCTGCCCACCGTTAGAGATGAGGATCCCTAGAACACCTGCCTCACTCCCCCCCACCCGTCATGTTTAAATTGTACATGGCACACAAACATGGGAAACACCTTTTATTCACCACTGAATCCTCTCACTGCACACGTAGAATATCACACAGTGGCTGATTGCCTAGTAAGTCCTGCACTGGCAGAATTACCCAATTTAGCATGTTACTTCAGGCAGGAAATTCCCTTTAAACAAGAATCCCTAAGTGGGAAATAAGAACCCATGAGCTGGAATTCAATTCCACCCTACAATAAGCAGTGCTTCAAGACTGAGGCTCACCATAATTCTAAGAAACCATCTAGTTCACACCCCTGACTTATGCTTTTCTTCTTTTTTCTTTTGCCGGTTGTTTAATTTTTTATCTGCCCAGAGTAATGACCCTCCCTGACTAATCCTCACGTTGCTCTGGTGTCTCCAAGGGACAGGTGCTTACTTGCAGAACTGTCCAGGTCTCTATCCAAGCCACAGCTGTCTTCACAGATGGACCAGCCTACCATCTAAGCTCCTTTCCTATGGAATGCCTCTCTTCCTTCTCAAACTGTCTGGCCTGACCTCTCAGGAGTACAATACTGAGGTCTACCTCATGCTCACTATGTACCATTCAAAATATCTTCGTAGGGCAATTCCTTTCTTCTACAGCTCATTGAAGAGAAGTCAGAAGCACATGGGCTCTGGAGCCAGCACTGTCACTTACCAGCTCTGTGCCCTTGCAACCCTAACCCTGCCCAAGTGACTCAGCTCTCTGGGCATCAGCTTCCTTATTTGCAAAATGGAGACAATACTGAGGACTTAAGGAACACACAGGGCCTTAGAAATCTAGCACCTGGCTCACAGGAAGCACTACAAATTCACTAAACTGGAGTGGTCATAAACATATGCTGAAGCTCTCAGTCTGGGGACGGAAACATAGTGAGGAAGGAGAAATAACCCACATTACAGCTCCATACATTAAGGCTGACAAAGACAGCAGGATGATTCATGTTAGACTTCACCATTTCAGAAGAGGCGAGCAGTTAAGTAACAGGGAAAAAAGGTACATTCAGAAAAGGTAGTTACCCTTTACTGGGACGTCTACTCATAGGCAACTTTTGCTAAAAGTCTTGATGTTTTTCACAAGGAGTCAATGATCAATGAGAAGCATGGTCTCAAGATAAACAACAGTAATGCATGGTTCTGGAAAGCAAGCAGAAAAAGCCACAGAAAGGGAGGTACCCAGCTCTCACAAGTGTAAGGCAAGGATGCTTGCATGGGTTCCCAGAGCAAAAAAAGGAGAGATGTCCTGAGAGATGAAACTGAGAACAGGCAAGCTAAGCTGCAACTCAAAAGGCCTCCAACATCGGTAATCTAAAACTGCATTCCTGGGATTACAAAGGTATGTTAAATTATATTGAAATAGCCCTGGCTGGTGTAGTGGATTGAGCGTGGGCCTACGAACTAAAGGATCATGGTTCGATTCCCAGTCAGGGCACATGCCTGGGTTGCAGGCCAGTTCCCAGTGGGGGACACAAAAGAGGCAACCATACATTCATATTTCTCTTCCTCTCTCCTTCCCTTCCTCTCTAAAGATAAATGAATAAAATATTTTTTAAAAATTATATTGAAATAGATGAACAAGAAGGTGGTGTCATTTCCAGATGACAGCTCACCTGTCAGCTCGAATGATTCCTACTGTCAAAAGGAAAACAAATGAAGACATATACACACAACTTTTTTACTTAGCAACTTTTTGTAAGTGAAAGTCAAGTAATTTTTAATGGTAATTACAAATGAAACCAACTTACACATTCATAATACCACTTCTTACCAAACTCTTTAATGTACCCTATCTTGTTTGTTTCTCTTAATAGCAGGGAGAAACTGCTATTAAGTAACAAGTCATGGCTGTTCATACAAGACTGTATTTCAACTGAGCAGAGAGCGATGGGATTAATTCAACTCAACACCAATAGTTAATAGGAGAAATATCCACTAGCACATGCAAGTTTAATCTTTACACTAGTTTAAGAAGGAGCAAGAGTTTTTAACATGCACTATTTTTAGAAGTAATGATTCCTTTCTATCCTCCGACAAATCTGCCCCAATTACAGAAGTATGAATTATTCAAGCTTATGGTACTGCACTTCCTATTCTTTCACCAGACAGGGATTTGGGGATAGAGAATATAGTGGCATCATGCACACCACCTGGTGTAGCATGTTCACAGTCCTAAGCATAAGCATATTATGCTTAAGAATGGTCTGTATCCCTCAGTCTGCAGGTTCAAGGGCATGCACGAATATATGTCCCACTGCAGACAGCAGGTGCTAAGCCACACAAGGGACCACAGCCATAATCTTTCTAAGTCCACCCACATCCAACACCACCAAATGATCAGGCTGGCTAGTGACCCTTTGGGTTACCTCGGCAGCAAAGCCTCCAGGTAGACACCAAGTCCTGGGGAAAGTTTTAGGAACAGCGGGAGCTTCAATGAAGAGCCCCAGAACACAAATCATCTTTCATCTACGGCACATGTGAAGGCCTATTCTGGCATATTCTAATATTCCTTATGTCCATGAGAGAGAACCAGTTGAGACAGTGGTGCACAAGGGCCCTGGACAGGTTTGTACCACTGCTGATACACCGGTTGAAGGCTCTGTAAAAATCTCTGGATGGAAGATTTTTACAAGAACAAAACAAAATGGGTGTTCCACATTGTTTCTGCTTCATAAATCTGCAAAGGGCTGAAAAAGCAGGGTGCATGCACAGAGGAAAGTCTTCAAGACCATCCAGAGCTTTTTAATTAACATAAGAAATTTCTCAGCCCTAGCTGGGTAGTTGAGTTTGTTAGAGCCCCATCTCAAATAGGCCAAGGTTGTGGGTTTGATCCCTGGTCAGCACACATACAAAAATCAACCAGTGAATACTGTTTTAATTTTAGAACTATAAGACGCACCAGACCATAAGATGCACCTAGGTTTTAGAGGAGGAAAACAGGAAAAACAAATTTGAAGCAAAAAAATGTGGTAAAATATTTAATAACGTAAATAACATAGTATTTCACCAATGTAACTGTAAGCTACATTTACTAGCCAGGTAAGCTACATTCTGACTATAAGACACACTGCCCCCTTTCCCTCCCAAATTTGGGAGGAGTGCATGTCTTATAGCCTGAAAAATATGGTGCATAATAAGTGTAATAACAAACCAATCTCTCTCTGAAAATCAATTTAAAAACATTTCTCATTCTTGAAGTAATCTAGTTAATTCATTTTAACACATGCTCCTTGGGTGGGCTTTAGGGTTCTAACCCTCCCCACAAAAAAAAACTGTTCAATGTTTGCACATAATACATTTTTCTGAAGAAACAATTCACAGCATCCACCACATCCTCAGAGAAACCTCCAACCTCCCCTCAAATTAAGAAACAATGCCCTAGTAAGAAGCAGGACTAGTCTCCCCCTTAGTTACTGCATCCTCAATTATTGAGCCCCTTAAAGGACTGACTAAAGCCAACAGCAAGATCTTTAGGAAAGTGATTACTCTAGCAGTGCTTAGCACTTGTTTTTGATTATGGGAATCTTGAGTAGCTTTCTGTAACCCTAGAGGAATGACAAGCAGCAGACTTTACAAGAAATTAAGTACAGAAACAGCTTATCAAATGGCAAAATGATGATAGTTTTCACAGGCATGGACAAAGATAAATTCAGTCTATTGAAATATTCTCCATTATAATTTCACTCACGTAGCATTTACTGAAATTTATCTATCCGGTGTCTTATCCAAGTCTTGCCCAGTGCTTCCTTGATAATCTAATTAAGCTCATTTAACCCATTCCCTGAAGGCCATTTCCCCCCCAGCCAACCCAGGCCTTTTCAACTTATCACCTGAGCCCTTTCACCCTCACAAGAGACTCTTGGTTTGATTCCTCCCAGAGCCCCCACAGCAGCTCCCTTTGTACCTGGGATATGGTAAAATAAACCATGTCTTTCATTTATTCCTCTACCACAGGGTTAGAAATATATACGTCCTTAACCGCATTCACTTTACCCTTTTCTTGAGTAACTAAGTCATTCTAAGCTGATTTCAACTAATTCTGGTTTATCACCTTAGTATGGAAAACTTCCCTTTTAGCCATCCAATAGCTCTGTATCAAATTAGGGGCTACACTCTACTCTTAGTGCAAAAAACAATTCAACAAAAGTACCCTATCTAGCATGTCTCATAACAATGAGCAAGTGAGGCGCAGAGACAGGCTACAAGTGCCATGTTTGAGGCAAGGTGGTTCAGCATTCCATCCTACACATGGTCAGAGATGGGCAATGACCTGAGACAGTCTACAGCCATCAGAGGGCACTACCCAGAAGACTCACTTTTGACCTTGAGGTCAGGATAGCAGAGTTAGAGAACAAGCTTTGATGTCCCCATTGGAACTTCTATATTCAGCTGTGCCTGAGCCCTGCTTCAGACTTCTTGACACATCAGCCAACAAATTTCTCTTGTAAGTAGTTTTATGTTTGTTATTTATATCAGAGAGACCTATCCAATACAGCCATTTACTAAACAAACAGAAATCTTAAGTAAAAAGTTGGAGAACAATATCATTATAAAACAAGTAGCTTGCCCCCCCCAACACCTCTCTTTATATGTATGTTCTGTCTATTGCAAACTACCAACAACCTTTACCATTACATGCTTCCCCAACTTCGCCACACCACTCCCACTCCCTACAGAGCTTTCTAGCAAGCAGTGGATACAAGAAAAGAAACTAAAGATCAATACAGTTCACCTGCTCCTAGAAAGCATATCCAGGAAGATCACCCTTAGGCAAGTGATGAAGAAACAGATCACAAAATTGACCGGGGGGGGGGGGGGGGGGGTCGGACAGCAGGAATCAAGATACCCACGGTTACCATAAAGCGGTATTTAAAGTGTTATTTCACACTGCGCTGATATTATCCACAAGAAACATACTTTATCATGTATAAAACACATAAAATCAAAGTTTTATAAAATACCCTTGAACACCCTTTGACATTTCTTTTTCCTTACACAAAGACTGCAACCTGCCCTGGCTGATGTGGCTCAGTGGTTGAGTGCTGGCCTGCAAATCAAAATGTCACCGGTTTGATTCCCAGCGAGGGCACATGCCTGAGTTTTGGGCCAGGGCCCCAGTAGCGGGACGGAGGACAAGCAACCACGTACTGTTTCTCTCCCTCTCTCACTCCCTTCCCCTGTCTTAAAATAAAATATTTTTAAAAAGGACTGAAACCTGCTTAAATCATTTCATTATTCATAGTTTGAAAGACACAAAGAATTACTTTCTCTTAAAATCTAGATTATGGTCAAAGTTCTTGGAGCCCAAACCTATTATCCCATTTCATACCTGAAAAACTGAAGCTTGGGAAGGTATGCAATTGGTCCAAAGCAGGTATAGTGTGTTCCTACAGCCCAGTTCCTCCCCCTGCCCCACCTGTGCTGGCAGGTCCCCACACCACGCAGTTCTCAGTTCTCCTACTTCAACCCTACCCTCCCAATGACAATCTGCTCCCACTAAATATGTGTTTCCCCAAACACAGTGTAAAGTGTTTCAAGTGTAAAATTCCCAAATTTATCTCTTCTTTTACACAAAACAAATCCTCAAATGCCAATTTACCACAGGCATAAATGTGTCATTCCCTGGGGTAGGACGACTGGGGAAATTAGCCACCCACAAGGACAGAGGAATTACTAATTCCTGTTCCTGGAAATTACACAATAATACCAAGCCCAACATCCCTCCCCTGGCACTGCTTCCAGTGTTCCACTGTCTGTGAACATAATAGCAACTAGGAATAAACAAGGAGTTTCAGCCTCAAGAGGATGAGACCAGGAAGGTGACCACAAGTAAGGCCTAGACAGTTTTCCCTCAAAGCCCTACAGGCACAGCAAAGCAAGCACTCCCCACCCCCCAATACAGAGGCAACACAGAGACTCCCCTTGTTCCCCAAATCTGAACATAATGAAGATGCAAGACAACCCCCCCCTTTAGGGATTATGTTACTTGCCTGAGCTCAAGGCCAGAAGGGGGTCAGACTGGGCCTGAAACCTGACAGAAGACTACATAGTTGCCCCCCTCCAGTACACAGTTCCATGCAAACTCAACCAGCACTGCTACCATAGCCCCAAGTCCTAGAATTTCCTACATTCAGCAAAACAGAACAATGTTCGTCAAGGAAAAGACCACAGAATAGCCTATACCTAGGTGAACCAAAGAAATCTTTATTTGTATGTCAAAGATCAAAAAGAAAATAAATGGCATATGCATGAGAGTACTCTTTAAAAAAACATATCTTCACCTGAGAATGTTTGATTTGAAACAGAAGGGAGAGAGAGAAGCAGGGAGAGGGAGAGAGGGAGGTGGTGGTGGGGGGAAACATCAATCAGCTGCTTCCCACACATGCCCCAACTGGAATAGAACCTGCATAACCTAGATGTGACTGGGAATTGAAACCACAATCTTTTTGTGTACAGGACAGTGCTCCAAACAACTGAGCCACCACACAGGACCATTCAAGTACTCTTAACTGGCATGTAAAAGCTCAGATTTGACCAATCTTTGAAACAAATATGTTCTCCAATTTGGAGAATGCCTTTTGGGTTTAACACAAAAGGCATTCCACATGGACTTGGATCCTAACAGTACCTAGTACTGGTGACTGGCATGGACTGGTTCTTTTGGCCAACAGGCCCAAAGTCCATTAGCAGGACCTCAACCTCCCAGCCAGGAACTCCCCTTTCAGCTGTCTTGCCTCCATTCCATGGAGGCCCTGACTTATGACACAACCTTCAAGAAGACCTGAATCCTTTCACCAAGGCCAGTTGTCAATACAATTTAAATCAGGGCCATAGAGGCAGGGAAGGCATGAAAGGATGCAGTGCTTGTGCACTGGAAAAACTTCAATACATCAGCAACTTCAGGCCACTGCTTTTCCTCAGATAACCAGGTTTTAATGAAACAGACAAGTGACAGTTTAGGCCTGAGTATGCATTGGACCATGTTGCCCCGCTGGCTCATTTCCCCAAACTTTTCAGCAGGATCCCAGGGTGGAAGCCCCCAGGACTGCTGCATTTCCATCAATCTCATCATCACCACTTTCAATCTTGCAGATAAAAACAAATTCTCACTTAAAAACCCCAACCCCCACTTTAAACAACCCCCTCTACCAGTCCCCTCTCATAGATCACTTGGAGGAAGACACACATGCAGCGGAGGCAGGGACTAGAAGGCAGCAAGCAGATCTTGGTGTCCTGGGTCTGCCTGGTGCACTTTCCTAGCCCTCAACTGCTGGACTGTCTTAGCTACATACCTAATCCCATTTTAATTCATGGCCATGGTCAATAACAGCAAGTAAGTAGCTAACCTTGAGAGGGTACAGCCTTCATTTTACCCTCAGCTGGAAGATTTGTAAATGAAGTTTGGGGAAGGCTGAGTGACAGTTGGAAGGCCACAGAGCAAAGAGCAGGGCCAGGATTCAAACTGGGGTCTAACTGGTGGTATTGGAGTAGGCTAGGAAAAAATGAGACAGGATGGGACACCAGGAGGCCACTCAAACCCTCCCTCATCACCCTCACCAGGTCATCAGATAACACTGAAATGCTAGTGTAGGGCCAGGAATTCAGGAAACAAAGTCCAGCTCCAGGCAACAGCAAGTAAAAAGGTCAAAGAGCAAGATCCTGAGACACTTCTGCTTCTCAGCACAAACTTTCAAGACGACAATTTGTTTGTAATACAATCGCTATTGGGGGGGGGGAATTAAAAACTTCACACCCTAATAAACAAGACACTGTGAAGCTGTGATCAGAGAAATGGAAATTCATGGAACTTTTCTTAAAAAACTAATCTGTATCAAGTTTTCAGAAACACACACCCTTTGGTCTAGCAATTCCCTCTCTAGACATGAAAAAAGAGAAAACTTAACAATCATGTGCGAAATTAGCAGAATTAAATTATAGTATGTTCATATGTTAGAACATTAGGCAACCATTCAAAACAGCATTTTGGAAATGTTCACAATGTAGTATTTCTGAAAACTGAAGAGTTCGGCCCAATTTTGTTACTCGTGTAAAAAGACAAATAAAAATGGAATTAAGAGATTTTGTAACATTTAACATCACCTTAACATTCTGTATTTTCCAATTTTTTTAAATTAATTTATTTATCCTTAGAAGGGAAGGAGAGAGGGAGAGAAATATCAATGTATGGTTGCCTCTCATGCATCCCCTGCTGGGAACTGGCCTGCAACCCAGGCATGTGCCCTGACTGGGAATCGAACCTCGATCCTTTGGTTTACAGACACGTGCTCAATCCACTGAGCTACACCAGCCAGGTGTATTTTCAAAGTTCTTCAAAATGACCATGCACTACTTTTGTTTAAAGAAAAAAACCCTTATGATCTCATTTTCCAATGTGGACCACCCAGTGCTATTCCCTTTCAAAGTTTCATCAAGAATGGAACGGGTGGCTGCTTTGCTCGAACTATGACACTAGACTCATTCTTCATCTATTTCTGTAGAATGGAACACATCCTATGATTTGTGCTGGGAATATGGATGCAATGTAATTAATGAAGTTCAATCACCTAAAAAAAAAAAGTTTTTAAAAACACCCTTTACTGCCCTAGCTGGTGTAGCTCAGTGGATTGAGTGTGGGCCCGCAAATCACACAATTACGGTTCAATTCCCAGTTGGGGCACATGCCTGGGTTGCAGGCCAGTTCCCAGCAGGGGACGCATGAGAGGCAACCAACCATACATTGATATTTCTCTCCCTCTCTCCTTCCCTTCCCCTCTAAAGATAAATAAATAAAATCTTAAAAAAACAAAACAAAACAAAAAACCCTTTACTGTATCAGGAGTACAAATTTGAGTTGTATATTCCAGATTGTTTTATGTGACTTATTAGCACTTAAAACCATTCTCTTAACAATGAACAATTAAAAAAAAAAGGAATCAGCCCTGGCTGGTGTGGCTCAGCGGATTGAGCGCGGGCCTGCGAACCATGCGATCACAGTTCGATTCCCAGTCAGGGCACATGCCTGGGTTGCAGGCCAGTTCCCGGTGGGGGACACATGACAGGCAACCACACACTGATGTTTCTCTCTCTCTCTTTCTCCTTTCCTTCCCCTCTCTCTGAAAATAAATAAATAAAATATTAAAAAAAAAAAGGAATCAAACCATGCAGACTGTACTACATGTCAACATACTGACATCCTTGCACTTTCTCTTCCTCATACTTTTAAATGGCCACACCATACTCCATCAAGCTTTTGTTTTAACCCCTCTACAAAAGCACCAGAAAATCAATGCTGTTAAAAAGGTCACTGTGTAGCGCTGTCTGGTGTGGCTCATTTGGTTGGAGCATCACCCCATAAGGTAAGGTTGTGGGTTCGATTCCTGGTCTGGGCAAGTACAATCCCAGTCCAGGCACATAACGGGAGACAACCAATCAATGTCTGTCCTTCTGTGTGTGTGTCTCTCCCTCAGCAATGGAGAAAAAAAAAAAAAAGTCCTTGGGTGAGGATTTAAAAAAAGTTCTCGTGTAGCCTCAAAAATTTAGTTACCATGAACCAACAATTCCACTCCTAGGGAACTTCTGAGAGAAATTAGTTATGTCCACACAAAAAATCTGTATGTGAACATTCATAGCAGCATTATTCGTAATAACCAAAAAGTGGAAACAACCCAAATATTAACCAACTGATGCATGGATGTTATATATCCATATAACACAATACCATTCAGTCATAAAAGGGATACTGATCAATGCTCCAACAGAAACCTTGAAAACATTATGCTGAATGAAAGCAGCCAGACAAAAAATTATGTGTTGTATGATTTCTGAAATATACAGAATAGGCAAGTACTGAATTATACACTTTAAATTGGTGAACTGTTATTATATGTAAATTAAACCTAAGTAAAGCTGTTATACATAACTTACATTCAATAAATGCTTGGGCAATTAATATACTAATAAAGAATATACATACCAAAAAGCCGCTGTACAATATTACTATCTTTTTGTCTTCCCTTGTACATAGTAAGAGCTCAGGAACTCTTGAAATGGATTGGCCAATCACATACACATGAAGTCAGAACATTAAAAAGAAAGTGCTCAATGTGTGTTTTTTTAATACCAAGTATTTGACAACATGAGATTCACATTAAGAAATCCTACCCATACTGATTTATTATTATGCACTTTATCTCTCTATTAAAACATTTTTCCAGGTCAGGATTGAAACAGTCTAAACCCACTCACCACATTTCAAACTACCAAATGAGAAAATATAGTAGAGAGTACACAGAAGCAATTGCATGCCACTGTCTTGACTTTTCCAGGGAACTTAAGGTTCTTAGTTAAAATTCACATACCCTGTGGAATTCACATTCCACAATCACTACTAACTGTGTCTGCTGTTAACAGTATTTATTACCTTGAGGAATTATTTACAGTGACTATTATGGACATGCCAAATTCTTGCTCAATTATCTGGCCAATTTTTTCACTCAAAGAATATTTTGGGTGCTCTTTCTTCTAGGTAATAAGGAAACAATAGAGAATAAAAATAGGCAAAGTGAAGCAAACAAAACCTTGCCCTCATGGAACTTAGGAGTCTAGTAAAAGAAAAATAATTTAAGAATTTTATTTTTATAAACTCAAGTCTTATGAATTAAATGTCAGCATCGGCAAGAAATCCCTACAGTCCTCACTTTGCAAATGTTAAATGTCCAGTCTTTTCTAAACACCCCAAAATCACGAATTTATGAAATGTTAGTAGCAGTTTTCAATGACAGGCTTTTCTTTCATTTCTACAGATTTGCCAAGAACAAAGACAAACATTATCTATTTCACAAGTTTATTCAAGATCAAGTATCCAAACACTTTACATGCATATAATTGTGACAGAGGACAGGGTTGTCAGATTTAACATCCCAGAATTTTCAAATCACTGGGGCACCAAAATATTTTTTCCTTTAAAAAAATAAACTCCAATCACCCTCTAGAATCTGTAACTCTCAAGGCGTTCAATAACCTGAATCGTGCAACACAAAAATATCCCCTACATCTAAAAGCGAAAGTGCAATGTAGTACTATAAACATCACAACAACTGGCTCAAAAAGATAACTACTGGAAACAAAGACTAAGACATTTACTCCACAGCTTGAGCCCTTAGATACTATGTTTCCTACCAAGGTAACGGGTATGATGGACAACGGCGGCGGGGGGAGGGAGGATGCATTTGGTTTCAGATCAGTCTTTCCCTTCTCCACTTAGTCAATGGAAACCATTTGAGAGTTTTATCTGCCCCACGTTGAAGCATTTGGGGAGAAGGGGTGGGTTATCTACAATGTCTTGCTGAAAAGATAATCCCTAGCCAAATTAAACCGAAAGGAATGTTTTTATTAAAATTATTGGCAAGGTCATAAAACTGCCATCCAAAACGTTCTTGAAATTGAAATCGCCTTCATAAATCTTATAGAACATCGCTTCCTTTGCAACTTCCAAGGACTACCAATTCCAAGGACTCACAATTTAAGGAACTTGACAGCCTCATTCATGAAAATCTCCCAACTGTTATAGCACCCAAGGGCCTCTGGCTTAGAGATACAGTGAGACTTGATTTTGGTAAACGGACAGCTACAACCCACTCAAAGGTAAGCAAAGGCACTCCTATTTTCATGAGGCACAGACTCCATCCAAGGGGTCACTCCTTGCATCAAATTCACAGGTAAAAAATTAACCCAAGGACCAAGACCATAAACCCTACCAGGTTACACGAAACAGTGAGTAAACAACTAAATTAAAAAAAAACTTCAAAAAACAATGTCTGGTCTTGATAAAAGGGAGGTCAGTCAGCCACTCAGCAAAAGCACATGACTCATCCAAAGGCCTGAACACCGTCCACTATACCAAAATGGGATTTCCCATCTTCGTCCAAGGCCGGACCTTGGGGGCGTCTCAATCGAGTAAAGCTGTGTTATTTCCGTTTGCTGGGGTCATTTTATTTCGCTGAATCACAACTCCATCACATTCCCACCCCAAACTACCACCCCATACAACACCGCAAACAGACGAGACCAAGGCAAGGACGCCCAGCGAGCACGGACCGAGCGAAACAAAGCGCCCAGCGAGAGGATACCAGGCTGGGTGTAGTTGGGTAAAGAGGCCCAGGCTCGCCCCCAAGGCAGGCGTGCAGCGGCAGCCTGTTCCTGGGGAACAGCCGTATTTTCCGCAAAGCTCCGGGGACACTCGGGAAGGTGAGGAAATGGGGGCGGGGGCGTGCTGCCCCAGTACGGGAAGAATCAAGGTGCTGAGGAAGGGAAAAAGCGCGCCGGGACCGGCCCACGTGAGCAGCCGGTCTGAGGCCTAGCTCTCCCCGGAGACCGCAACACCGCGGCCACCACGCCGGGCTCGGACTTACCCGAGCCGGGTGAGCCGCTGGCCCAGCAGCCGCCGCTTCCTCCTCCTCCTCCTCCTCACTTGACAAAATGGCGGCGGCAGGAAGTGCCGGGCGCCTCGGCCCGCCCCCTGCCCGCCCCCGACCGCCCGCCCCGGCGCAGCGCCCGCGCCCCCCGCCCGCACCCCGGCCCCGCCAACCAGCTAGAGCCCGGGGGCGTCGGTGCCAATGACGGAGCAAGCAGGGACCCGATGCCCCGACGCCAACAGTCCAAACGACCTCAGGACGAGCGAGTGGCGCGGGGACACGGGAGGCCCGCAGGCCTGAGCCCGCGTCGCCCCGGCCTCCCCGCCCTCGCGCCGCGCCGATGGCGTTGGAGCTGGCGCACCGGCCCCATTACGCAATGCAGGTGACGCGGCCCGCGCCGGGAGCGCTAGCCTACAGCCTCGCGCAGCCCGCCGCTCCGAAGGGCACCGGCCCTCACCTGAAACGCTAGGCCGCACGCTGCCCCCGCCGGCCGCCGCAACCTCTTCCTTGGGCTGCTATGCGGCGTCGGGGCCCGCCCGTCGCTCCCGCCGCTCCGCCGCGCTCACAGGCCCCGGTCGCCGGCGACTACCGCCGGCAGCCGCCACCGTCGCAGCCACTGCTTCGGCTCGTCCGCTGCGGGAGAACAGAACAAACAGCCCTGCCGCCGCTCCGCTGCCAGCGTACTGACGTCACCACGCAAGTTGCGAGCGCGGCCTAGTGTCGCCTCCGCCCGGCGTGCGCGCCCCTGAGGCCGTGGAGGCGCGCGAGTTTCGGAGAGTAGGCTTCCGAGAAGTAAGGTAGGTAGGCGAGTAGGGCTGGTTGGTGTTCTGCAGAACGAGTAAGGGAACTCCTCAGATGAAGGCTGGGGGACCCCACAGACTGATTGAGGGGCCCCGGAGACCAAGGGAGAGGACTTCGAAGACCGGGAGAGGAGGCTGAGGGCACCTCGCGGACAAGATTTCTGAGGGAAAGGATTTCTGAGACCCGTTACAGATTGAGGGAGGGGCAGCGAGGGGAGACTGAAGGCTGCGCGCGTTTCAGGGAAAAGATCTGAAGGCAAAGGGAGACGTTCACAATTTAAAAAAAAAAAATTGATGATAGACCCTCGAAGACGAAGGCCGGTGAAGAGAGACCCTAAAGGCTCATGGCAGAGGTTCAGGAGAGACACCTGTGTGAGGGAGCGCCTCTCCCCGCAGTGGAGTCTACAGGGTGTGGGAGGAGTTGGCGAGTGCTGCGTCGCCGCGGCGAGAGAGGTGCGAAGGGAGCGCGAGCACTGGGGTGAGGGAGAGAGTTAAAGAGGCTGTGGGCGAGACCGAAGTGACATCTTCCTTTTGCTGAGCTGTGAAGACTGCCTGGAAGGCGCTGGTGGCCTCGGGCCTAGGGCACTCTCCCTCCATCTGTCCCTCAGCTGACCTCCTTCGGGTCCTTAAGACTCAAACCACACAAGTCGGCTCCATTAATGAGGAGATTTAGATTTAAGTCGTCGGCGGCTTCAAATGATGATGCTGTGGAATTTTTCAAAGGAGAAACCTAACCTCGCTTCCCTTTTGCTCTTATCTTTATTCTTGGCATTTTTAATCCCACTTTTTAAACAGAGCAGACTCAAGTTCTTCTAAAAATTCTAGGTAATTAAAATATTTCTTGCCCTGGCTGGTGTGGCTCAGTGGATTGAGC
The DNA here is from genome assembly GCF_021234435.1 of Artibeus jamaicensis. Lineage (NCBI taxonomy): Eukaryota > Metazoa > Chordata > Mammalia > Chiroptera > Phyllostomidae > Artibeus > Artibeus jamaicensis. The sequence continues at coordinate 8,731,183 of NW_026521854.1, read as the reverse complement.
ACAGGCCTGGGAACCAAACAATCATGGTTCGATTCCCAGTCAGGGCATATGCCTGGGTTGCGGGCCAGTTCTCAGCAGGGGACACACGGGAGGCAACCATACATTGATGTTTCTCTCCCTCTCTCCTTCCCTTCCCCTCTAAAGATAAATTAATAAAATCTTTAAAATATATATATATTTCTTGATAGCCTCTTCTTTCAGAATACATTGATACACTAGCATAGTAGTCAGTAGTTTTGTCTCTACCGTGGTGTTTGCTCACTTCAACAAGAGCAACCACAAATCACTGATGAGTTCTGGGCACAGTAAAACCTTAATTTTTTACCCTTTATTTTAGCAAAGCATGAGATAACAAATTATTAAGGGTAAAAAATAAATGCAGTAGTAGTAATTGGTTTATTAGTAAACTATCTTCTGATTTGCCATTTCAGAATTTTGAAATTCATGAATATCTTAGGGCTCCTAGTTTTGCATGCTGGGCAATTTGCAGAAGATGGTTGGAAATGGAAAAGGAATAGGAAGGTACACAGGGCTAAGTGAATATGGAATAATAACTTTTTTTAAAAGAAGCCAAAATGTATCCATTTAAGCCAGCCTTTTCCCACAGTTGTCTTCTTGCGTTATCCACTTAATTTATTGTTGCAGACAGTAAATGTCTTTGGAAGTAATTTAGAGCTCCCAGTTTGCAAATTACATAATAAAATATTCCCTTTGACTCTTCATTCCAAGTTCATTTTAAACAAAACCATAAAAATTTACCGTGCTTAACTGGAGGGCTTTAGGCTATTGCTAGAACTAGAAATCAAATCCAACCTGAAGAGTATATGGAAGCTGTAAAGACAGTTCCAAAAGCTGTCTCCTTTGGAGACAAGATTTTTGTCTCCAAAAATCTTTTAGGACAACATCTCATTCTTTTTGTCTTCCATAGTGAATAGCCTAACTCCTCACAGATAGCTTGTACTCAAAATATTTGTACAGTTGAATCATTTTATAATCTCATTACTTAATAGTTCGAGTTTTGATAAGCTCTTCTTTACTTTGTCTTGTTATCACTGTGTTTGCAATACTAAAACCCAGAAAAGATTAATAAAAATGTTAAAGAATGAAATATAAAGTATTATGCAAAGTAATTCTGGCTGGTATTATTTATTTTTAGTAAGTAATATATGAAACATTTTAATTGAACAAAAGAATATGGAGGGGAAAAAAAAGTATCTCTCCTTCCCCCACCAGAGTAACCATTTTGATGTGTTTAAACCCGTGTTATCTGATAGCCACTGGCCACATGTAGAATGTAGCTGGCCCAAATTAAGATGTGCTGCCAAGTGTAAAGTACAAATTGTATTTCAAAGATTTAGTATGCAGAAATGTGTAAAATATCTCATTATTAACTTTTTACATTGATTACATGTTGAAATAAGTTTATACAGTGGGTTAAATAAAAACATTAAATTTCATTTTAACCCGTTTCTACTTTTTTTAATGTTGTTACTAGAAAATATAACATTAGGCCCTGGCTGGTGTAGCTCAATGGATTGAGTGTGGGCCTGAGAACCAGAGAATTGAGGTTCGATTCCCAGCCAGGGCACATGCCTGGGTTGCAGGCTAGTTCCCAGCAGGGGACACATGAGAGGCAACCATATATAGATATTTCTCTCCCTCTCTCCTTCCTTTCCCTTCTAAAGATAAATAAATAAATAAATAATTTAAAAAAAAAAGAAAATATAACATTAGCCCTAGCTGGTGTAGCTCAGTGGATTGAGCACAGACTGTGAACCAAAGGGTCTCTAGTTTGATTCCCAGTCAGGGCACTTGCCTGGGTTTGTGGGCAATGTCCCAGTTTGGGGCACACGAGAGGCAACGACACATCAATGTTTCTCTCCCTCTCTTTCTCCCTTCCTTCCCCTCTCTCTAAAAATAAATAAATAAAATCTTCAAAAAAAAAAAGAGCCCTGGCTAGTGTAGCTCAGTGTATAGAGTTCTGGCCTGCGAACTAAACAACTGTGGTTCAGTTTTGGGCGGGGCATGTGCCTGGGTTGCAGGCCAGTTTCCAGTGAGGGATGCACAAGAGGCAACCATACATTGATATTTCTCTCCCTCTCTCCTTCCCTTCCCCTCTAAAGATAAGTAAATAAAATATTAAAAATATATATAACATTACATATATGGTTAGCAATATAGTCATATTTCTACTGGCCAACACTGGTCTAGACTTTTTTTTTAATTTTACTTATTTTTAAGAAGATTTTATTTATTTATCTTTAGAGAGGAAGGGAAGGAGAGAGGGAGAGGAATATCAATGTATGTTTGCCTCTCGTGGGTCCCCTGCTGGGAACTGGCCTGCAACCCAGACATGTGCCCTGACTGGGAATCGAACTGCAATCGTCTGGTTCATGGGCCCGTGCTCAATCCACTGAGCTACACCAGCCAGGGCTGGTCTAGACTTTTTATTCTATGCAACAATATGTGTCTACATATAGAAATATTTGTGTTGTCATAAAACAAAGGGATCAGGCTTCTGGCCAAGATGGAGGTATAGGTGGAAGCTTTGCCTCCTCACACAGCCTAAAGAAGAATAACAACCAATTTAAAAATAAAAACAACCAGAACTGCCAGAAAATCGAACTGTATAGAAGTCAGACAACCAAGGAATTAAAGAAGAAATATTTATCCAGACCAGTAGGAGGGGCAGAGAAGGGCAGCTGGGACAGACAGGATACATAGCAGGGCAGAGGCTGGTAGACTGAGCAGTCCCACACTCACAAGGATAAACTGGGAGGAACAACTGGGGAATGAGACAGACCATGCAACCCAGGATTCCAATATTTGGAAATAAAGCCTCAGAATCTCTGGCTGTAAAAATCTGTAGGGGTTGTTGTGGTGCTGGAAGAAACTGAAAGACTGGCTTTCTCAGGAGAGTCTGTTGGAGGGGACCGAAGGGTCCTAGAATGTACACAAGCCCACCCATTTAAGGAATCAGTACCAGGGCAGCAATCACAAGGGTGCCTGTCATTTGTAGGAAGCAGGGAAGTTACTGTAAGCAGGGCAAGAGCCAAGCAGCAGCGTTGTTCCCTCTCTGACACCCCCCCCCCACATACAGTGCCACAAGTCAGCAAAGTAGGTTGCCCCACCTTGGCGAATATCTAAGTCTCACCCACTTACAACATAACAGGTGCACCCAAAGATTTATGGCCCAAATGAAACAACATATCAAAACTCAAAAAAAAGAACTGAGTGACAAGGAGATAGTGAACCTATTAGATGCAGAGTTCAACACACTGGTAGTCAAGATGCTGAGAGAAATGGTTGAGGATGGCTGCAAAATGAAGAAGTGAAGGCTATACAAAGGGAAATGAAGAAAAATATACAGGAAACCAACAGTGAAGGGAAGGACTCAAATCAGTGATTGGGAACAAAAGAAAGAAAGAAACATTCAACCAAAACAGAATGAAGAAACAATTAAAAAAAAAATGAGAGGCTTAGGAACTTCTAGAACAACTTTAAGCACCCCAACATCCAAATCATAGGGGTGCCAGAAGGAGAAGAGGAAAAGCAAGAAACTAAAAACTTATTTGAAAAAAACCATAAAAGAAAAATTCCCCAATCTGACGAAATAGACATACAAGTCCAGGAAGCTCAGAGAGTCCTGAGCACGTCAGACCTGAATAGGGCCACATCAAGACACATATAATTAAGCTGCCAAAGATTAAAGATAAAGAGAATCTTAAAAGCAGCAAGAGAAAAGAAGAGTTACCTACAACAGAGTCCACATAAGGCTATCAGCTGATTTCTCAAAAGAAACCTTGCAGGCAACAAGGGCTTGAAAAGAAGTATTCAAAGTCATGAAAGGCAAGGACCTACATCCAAGATTACTCTACCCAGCAAAGCTATTATTTAGTATAGAAGGGCAGATAAAGTGCTTCCCAGATAAGGTCAAGTGAAAGGAGTTCATCATCCAGCCCTTATTGTATGAAATGTTGAAGGGACTTATCTAAGAAAAAGAAGATGATCAAAACTGTGAACAGTAAAACAACAAATTCACAACTGTCAACAACTGAACCTAAAAGAAAAAAAAAACAAACCTAAGCAAACAAGTTGAACAGGAACACAATCACAGAAATGGAGATCACATGGGTTATCAGTGGGTGGAAAGCAGGGAGAATAGGGGAAAAGGTACAGGGAATAAGAAGCATAGTTGGTAGGTAAAAAAATAGACAGAGGGAGGTTAAGAATAGTGTAGGAAATGGAGAAGCCAAAGATCTTATATGTGTGAGATCTTATATGTGTAAAATCAATCATTTTATTGATTAGGCTATTACAGTTGTCCCAGGGACATGAACTAAGTAGGGGCATGCTGGAAAGAACAGAGGTACCTGGCAGATGGGAATAAAGGGAGAGAAATGGGACAACTGTAATAGACTAATCAATAAAGTATACTTAAAAAATAAAACAAGGGGATCATTCTGTATCTGTTAATTTGTAACATGTTTTTTTTTGTCAGTTTAATACATATTTGAAGTCATTCCACATGGATACTTGGAAATCTGCCTGATTAGGAGATAACTTGAAGATAACATTGGATATATACTAATTTAACTTCTATTATGTACATTTAATTAATTTCCAATTATTCCATCGTAATAATCAGAATTACAATGATCCTTATACATTTCTTATTTTCTTTTCATACTTGCCAGTATTTTTCCATGTTAATAAAAATATATAGTGTTCTCTTAAAAGCAAGAATAAATCTATGAAGCATGATCAGCTTTGGAAAAGCTGGGGGTATTTAATTTGTTATGGCCTGAATTAAGGTCCACTTTCCAATGTAACTTGCTCATGAGGTTTCATTGTGGAATTTATAGTTTGATCCTAGAGATGGTGAATGACTCACTCAAGATCACACATTACACAGTTTAGACTCAGAACTCCTGACTCCATTAAGATTGCCAGCATCTTTCCTTTAGGCCAGGAGTTGACAATTTTTTTCTATAAAGAGTCAAGTGGCCAGTATTTTAGACATGGTGGCCCAAATAATCTCTATAACATTGCCAATCTTTGTAGTGCTGCCATTGTAGCACAAGAGCAGCCATAGTTAATATGTAAACAAATCGTTGTGGCTGTATTCCAGTAAAGCTTTATGGATACTAAAATTTAGATTTCATGTAAATTAAAGAAATCAAAATAACATTCTTTTGATCTTTTCCCCCCAAAATCATTCTTAGCTGTAGAAAAACAGACAGCAGTCCAGTCCAAGCAAGTAGTTTGATGACCCCTGTTCTAGTCTCTAAAGTTTAGAGAAATGAAAATTTCTTTATCATTACACAGAAGCTCTTCTGCTTGCAGTATTTTATTAATAGATTTTTTAATTAAAATATTTTATTTATTTATCTTTAGAGAGGAAGGGAAGAAAAGAGGGAGAGAAACACCAATGTATCGTTGCCTCTTATGCATCCCATGCTGGGAACTGGCCTGCAACCCAGGCATGTGCCCTGACTGGGAATCAAACCACGATCCGTTGGTTCACAGGTCCGCGCTCAATCCACTAAGCTACACCAGCCAGGGCTTAATTAATGGATTTTTAAAGCAACTCTAGACATACTAAAATTCAGTGGAAAGTACAGAGTTTCCATATACTCCCTCACTTCCCTTCCCTGACTTCCTTTCTTATTAACATCTTGTATAGTGTGGTATATTTGTTAGAGTTAATGAGCCAATATTGACATACCATTATTAACTAAGCTCTATAGTTGACATTAGTGTTCACTCTTTGTGTTGTACATTCTACAGTTAAAGCAAGTACAAGAAGCAATCCATAGATATTTCTCACGTCAGTGTTTCTCTCTTTCAACAATAAACATATTCTCGGGTGAAGATTTTTTAAAAATAGCATTTTTTCTAAGAGCCTACACTGAAAACAACCCAAATGTCCATTCATGGCAGAATGAATATATTATAACATAATGAAAATGAACAAACCACAGTCATCCACAACACAGATAAATCACAAACATAACAAAGTCAGGAAAGCAAGATATACATACATATGTGATCATCTCTTTTTGATCTAGATTTCTAAAACAGACATAAATAGGCTGAAGTTCTTAAGGAAGTAAAACTATAAGAAAAATAAATAAGCATGTAATTATACTGGTTACCTGAGAGGGTGATCAGAGAAGGATGAGATTTGGTGGGGATGGCCAGTTTCTGAAGTTTTCAGATTTACATTTCTTTTCATTTTCAGAATTTAGGTTATTTGCTATTGTTGTTTTTAGAAAAAAAGGAAGGGAGGGAGAAAAGAGAGAGAGAGAAACATCGATGTGAGGAAGAAACATCCATCAGTCACCTCTTGTACACACCCCAACCAGGGACCAAATTCACAACCTAGGCATGTGCCCTGACTGGGAATCACTGCAACCTTTTGCTTTGTGGGATGATGTTCAACCAACTGAGCCACAGCAGCCAGGGTTTAAAATTTAGGTTGTTTTTTCTTTTTTAAAGATTGTATGTATTTATTTTTAGAGAGAGGAAAAGGGAGAGAGAAACATCAATGTGTGGTTGCCTCTAGCATGCTCCTAACTGGAGATATGGCCCACAACCTAGGCATGTGCCCTGATTGGGAATCAAACCGTAGAACCCTTGGTTTGCAGGAAAAGAAATATTACATATAAGGAAAACTGTATCTAAGAAAAGTGAATGGAAAAGTTTAGTGATGAACTTGAATGGACAAATCTGAATGTTTCAATATCACTAGAAAATGAGCAGCACTGCAAGATACCTTCTATTTTAAGACTCACACAAAAGACTGATAATTTGAAAGCCTAGAGGTTAAGCATGAAAAGTGTTACTGGTAAAATTTTGATCATGGCATCTTTTATTAAAATTTTATTTATTTATCTTTAGAAGGGAAGGGAAGGAGAGAAGGAGAGAAATATCAATGTATGGTTGCTTCTGGTACATCCCCTGCTGGGAACTGGCCCCTGCTGGGAACTGGCCTGCAACCCAGGCATGTGCCCTGATGGGAAATCGAACCACGATCTTTTGGTTCTCAGGCCCACGCTCAATCCACTGATCATGGCATCTTCATCTAGATTTATACTAGTATTGTGTGGTAGGCATGACCACCAAAGATCCCCACCTGCTAGAATTTACACTTTTGTAATCTTCCCTTGAGTGTGGGCTAGACCTAGAGACTTGCTGCTAATGAAAAAGTGATAACACTTTTTCCTGATTGGGTTTTAAAAGACTGTGATTTTAATCTAGCTGGACTCTTTCCTTTTCAGTTTGCACATTTTGATAAAGCAAGCTGCCATATAGGAGAGAAACACATGGCAAGGACCTTGGGGTGTGTTTCTCCTAAGAGCCAGCAGGGAGTTAAAGCCCTCAGAACAACACCTGCAAAGTACATTCTGCTAACAACCACATGAGCAACACTGGAAGTAGATTCTTCCATAGTCATGCTTTCATATGAGGCCACAGCCTTGGCCAATACTTTGATTACAGTTTTGTAATTCTAATCAAAGACCCAGCTAAGCTACACCTGGATTCATGACTGCCAGAAATCATAAAATAATATTTTTTTAAGCCACTAACTTTTGGCGTAATTTGTTAAGCAGCAATAGGTAACTATTAACATATATGCTGGCACCAAATATTCCCTTTCCCTAGGCAAGACATATTTCAGCTTTGTTGAATTTCATGAATAATGACAAGCAAGTCCTTTTCTCAGAGAATATTCCCTTAGCTTTCTCTGGTTTTGCCATTGCTGAGCTAGAAAAAGTGTATTTCAAACACAGAGGGAAATTGCAATCTTAGTTTATTTGAGGCAATCAGTATTGTCATTCTCACTGTCCTCCAATGAGAAGGAATTAGGGACTTATGTCTCTCTGAGGAAGCTACAGTTTTCCTTATGGGAACAATTGTAGTAGACAATTTACACATTTGGTTACCCCAGTTAGTCACTAGCCCTTGGGGGTTATTTCTAAAGAGAAATTCATTCAAAGAGAATTTTATTGCTGCAAATAAAAGAAAATTTGTGATGAATTTACAAGCTATCTCTACTCCTCTTTAGAGAAATGCTCCCAAATATTTTAAAGTATCTGAGAAGCCAAAATCCCAAGGCATTTTCCATGGGGCAGGTTGAGGATTTGTCCTGAGTGGGTATTTTTGGCAGGTTACTAAGCAAAGACGTGGTACTTGCACCCACAGTGCCCGAGTCTTACAGGCACTAAATACCCAACTTGTTGACCTGTGCTTCATAAGTTTAGATCAAAAAAGGAGATTTTATCTACTTTAAGTTCGTATTTATTTATTTATTTATTTATTTATTTATTTATTTATTTTAGAGAGATGGGATGGGAAGGAGAAAGAGTGGGAGAGAAACATCAATGTGTGGTTGCCTCTCATGCATCCATACTGGGGACCTGGCCCACAACACAGGCATGTGCCCTGATAAGGCATGGAACTGGCAACCCTTTGGTTCACAGGCCAGGGCTCAATCCATTGAGCTACACGAGCCAGGGCAGCATATAAATAACTTTTAAAAGAAATGTTATGCCCTGGGTGGGTGGCTCAGTTAGATGGAGCATCATCCTATACACCAAAAATGCTGTAGGTTTGATTCCTAGTCAGGGCACATGCCTAAGTTGCAGGTTCGATCTCTAGTCAGGGTGTATACAGGAGGCAACTGATTAATGTTTCTCTCTCTCTCCCACCCCCTCTTCCTTTCTCTCTAAAGGTCAATGAAAACATATCCTCAGGTGAGGATTAAAACAATAACAAAAAAGAAATGTTACAAGAATGCCAACATTGTACTGGAAGTTCTAGCCAGAGCAATCAGACAAGGAAAAGATAATGAAAGGCATTGATATAGGAAAGAAAGAAGTAAAAACATCACTGTTCACAGGTGACATGACCTGATATATGGGAAATCTTCACACATCCACTAAAAAACTATTAGAGCTATTTTTAAAAATTCGGCAAAGTTGCAGGATACAAGATCACACAAAAATCAGCGGTATTTCTATGCACTAGCAATGAATAATCAAACACAGAAATTAAGAAAACAAACCCATTTTCAATAGCATCTAAAGACTAAAACACTTAGGAATGAATTTAACAGAAGTACAGAAGTTTCAGCAGAAGTGCTGAAAACTACAAAATACTGCTTAAAGACATGAAAGAAGACCTAAATAGAAAGACAGCTGGGTTCATGAATTTGAATATTGTATCTTAATACTGTAAAGATGGCAGCACCCAAAATGATCTATTAATCCAACATAATTTCTATATGAATACCAGCTGGCTTCTTTGTAGAAACTGATAGGCTGACCCTAAAATTAAGATGGAAATTGAAGGGACCCAGAACAACAAAAACAATCTTGAAAAATAGGAATCAAGTTGGAGGATTCACACATCCCAATTCAAAATCTTACTACAAAGCTACAGTGTGACACTGGTATAAAGACAGATACACAAAACAATAGAATAGAATTGAGAATCCAGAAGTAAATCCATGTAGCTATGGTCAACTGACTTTTGTTGACAAGGGTGTCATGGCCATTCAATGGGGAAAGATAGTTTCTTCAACAAATGGTGCTGGAACAACTGAATCTCCACCTGGAATACTCGTAGAATAAAATCAGACACTTATCTCACACCATATACAAAATTTAACACAAAATGGGTCACAAAACTAAATATGAGTTAAAAATCACAGAACTCTCAGAAAAAAACAAAGGAGTAAATCCTTTATGACCTTAGATTTGGCAATGATTTCTTACATATGACACCAAAATACAAGTAACAAAAGAAAAAATAAACTTGATTAAAAATTTTTTAATATATTTTATTAATTATGCTATTACAGTTGTTCTATTTCCCCCCTTCATTCCCCTCCACCCTGTACACCTCCTCCCCCATGATTCCCCCCCTTTAGTTTATGACCACGTCTCAAGCTCTTTAGATTCTATATTTCCCCTACTATTCTTGCCCTCCCCCCTATCTATTTTCTGCCTACCACCTATGCTACTTATTTTCTGTACCTTCTCCCCCCTTCTCCTCCCACTCCCCTGTTGCTAACCCTCCATGTGATCTTCATTTCTATGGTTCTGCTCCTGATCTAGCTGTCCTCTTAGTTTGCTTTTGTTTTAGGTGTGGTTCTTTTTTTTTTCTTTTTTCATGGTAAAGACTGCTTTATTGGTGGCAGTTAGTACAAGTCAATAAATATTGATCCCCAAAGGAGAACTCAGTTATTAATCAACTTACTGGTTGATAGAGAGCTGAATGAAACTGACCCAACTGATTGCTGGGAGGATAAACTAAATCAATTCTGCTTCTTGGGAAGTGAGACCATGGCCAGCTGATATATGGCATATGCTGTTCCACCAACTGTAAGAATCATGGTAGCTCTATACAGGAGGGCATCAGCTACCCCACCCTTTAGATGCACTGGAATTCCATTATCCTCCTGAAATAACTTTTGTTGCTCTGGAACTTTATTTTCAAACTGCCTGTGTGAAGCAGTAGTTATGGTCCTCTGGGCGACCTGGCGAAGAGCCCACCAGCAGATTCCGCAGCATGTTGGCTCAGCCACTCAGGTGTGGTTCTTAATAACTGTGAGTTTGCTGTCCTTTCACTGTTCATCTTTTTTAAAAATATTTTATTTATTTTTAGAGAGAAGGGAAGGGAAGGAGAAAGAGTGGGAGAGAAACATCAATGTGTGGTTGCCTCTCATGTGTCCTGGTCTGCAACCCAGGCACGTGCCCTGGTTGGGAATCGAACCAGCGACCCTTTGCTTCACAGGCCCGTGCCCAATCCACTGAGCTACACCAGCCAGGGCTACAGTTCATCTTTTTTACCTTCTTTTTCTTAGATAAGTCCTTTTAACATTTCATATAATAAGGGCTTGGTGATGATGAACGTCTTAAATTTGACCTTATCTGAGAAGCACTTTATCTGCGCTTCCATTCTAAATGAAAGCTTTGGGGGATAGATCAATCTTGGATATAGGTCTTCGGATTTCATGACTTGGAATACCTCTTTCCAGCCCCTTCTTTGCCTGTAAGGTCTCTTTTGAGAAATCTGCTGACAGTCTGATGGGAACTCCTTTGTAGGTGACTGTCCCCTTAGCTCTTGCTGCTTCTAGGATTCTCTCCTTCATTTTAATCTTGGCTAATGTAATTATGATGTGCCGAGCCCAAGAGCTGATAAATCTAAGCGATGAAGAAATAGCTAAACTTTCAGATGCACAGTTCAAAACACTGGTGATCAGGATGCTCACAGAACTGGTTGATTTTAGTCACAAATTAGAGGAACATATGAAGGCGAAACTAATTGAAATGAATTGAAATACACAGGAAACCAATAGTAATGGAAAGGAAACTGGGACTCAAGTCAATGGAGTAGACCAGAAGGAGGAAAAAAAAATGACCAAACAGAAAAGGATAAAGAAACAAGAATTCAAAAAAATGAAGAGAGGCTTAGGAACCTTCAGGACATCTTAAATGTTCCAACATCAGAATTATAGGGGTACCAGAAGGGGAAGAGGAACAGCCATGAGTGGAAAACTTATTTGAACAAATAATAAAGGAGAATTTCCCCAATCTGGCAAAGGAAATAGACTTCCAGGAAATCCAGGAAGCTCAGAGAGTCCCCCCCAAAATTTCTTTAATCAAAGGGGCTACTATTAAGGGAGCAAAAAGATGGCCTAGACAATGAAATAAATTGCAAATCACATCTGATAAGTGTCTTTTATAATGCAATATATAAAGAACTCCTACAACTTAAAAAGACAACCAAAATTTAAAAATAAGCAAATAAGTTGAATTGACATTTCTCCAAAGATAAACAAATGACCAACAAGCAAATGAAGGAATACCCAGCATCATTAGTCATTAGGGAAATGCAGATCAAAATCACAATGAGATATTACTTCATACCCATTAAAACGGTCAGAATCAAAAAAATGGAAAACAGCCCTCACTGGTGTGGCTCAGTGGTTTGGGTATTGTCCCACAAACCAAATGTTGCTGGCTCGATACCTGATCAGGGCACATGCCTGGGTTGCAGGGCAGGTCTCTGGTTAGGGGCACGCAAGAGGTAACCAATGGATGTTTCTCTAGCACACGATGTTTCCTTCTCTTTTTCCCTCCCTTCCCCTCTCTCTCAGAGTAAATTAAAAAATCTTATTAAAAAATGGAAATTGTGTCAGTAAGGGGGCGAAGGAATTGGAACTCTCGTACATCGCTGATGGGACTATAAAATGAGCAGCTGCTGTGGAGAAGTTTAGTGGTTCCTCAAAAATTAAAATGTAGAATTATCATGTGACCCAATAATTCCACTCCTTGGTATATACCAAAAAGAAGTGAAAATAGTTACTCAGATTAATTATTGAAGAATGTTCCTGGCAGCACTCTTTTTTAAATTTTTTAAAAATTTATTTTTAGAGAGAGGGAAAGGAAGGGAGAAAGAGAGGGAGAGAAACATCAGTGTGTGTTTGCGTCTCACATGGCCCTCACTGGGGACCTGGCCTGCAGCCTGGGCATATGCACTGACTGGGAATTGAACTGGCAACCCTTTGATTCGCAGCCCGCGCTCAATCCACTAAGCTACACCAGTCAGGGTTGCAACACTTTACAATAGTGAAAAGGTGGAAATAACTCAAATGTCCATTATTGGAGGATTGGATAAACAAATGAAGTATATATATACAATGGGATATTATTCAACCATAAAAAGAAACAAAGCACTGATACAGGATACAAACTGGAAGAACCTCAAAAGCATTATGCTTAGTAAACAAAGCCAGACTGAAAAGGTCATGTATTATGTGATTCCCTTTATATAAAGTATCCAGAATAAATCCAGCATATTAGTATCTGTTAGGGGATGGGGTATGACTACCAAGATGTAAAGGTTTCCTTTTAGGGGCGAAGAAAATGTTTTGGATCAGTTATAGGTGATCGGGTTGCACAGCATTGTGAGTGTACCAAATGCCACTGCATCATACACTTTAAAATTGTTATTGGCTCGCCCTGGCTGGTGTAGCTCGGTGGATTGAGCACAGGCCTGTGAACCAGAGGATCGCAGTTCGATTCCCAGTCAGGGCGCATGTCTGGGTTGTGGGCCAGTTCCCAGCAGGGGATGCAAGAGAGGCAACCATACATTGATGTTTCTCCTCCTCTCTACTTCCCCTCTAAAGATAAATAAATAAAATCTAAAAAAAAAAATAAAAATAAAAATAAAATTGTTAATGGCTCGTTTTACATGAATTTTACCTCTAAAAAAAAAATGTTGAGCTTGGCAAACCACTCTTTCAATAGTCCAAGTGTTTATCAACTCAATTCTGAAAGCCAACCCCATGAGAGTGCCTTGGTTGCCCCCATCCCATCATTTTCCCAAATTCTAATTTATCTGTATAAAGTATATACTCCCCAGATAGTGTTTTGAGGGAAGGTACACAGACTAATTGCAAAAAACCAATTATAGTTCCTTGTTAGGCTTCAGTGTCCTTGTATAAATAAGATGATGGAAAAGTAGCCCAATACTTTCCCAAATACCAGAGCCATTCATGTTAAATGAGTGCAAAGCCACACCAGTAGTTTTTTCCCCAGGCCCATCTATTTATTGAGACCCCCAAGAATGCTATTTTAAAAAAATGCTCAAAGGCTCTTCTACTCTTTCATTAATTCTAAAGTTCTACTTGAATTCTACTGTGCCAGAACTCTACTGGTGAACGGGGACCACTTTCAACCAGGCTATCAGGCAGCATATATGATTTTTTATGGTCCAAACATCTAATTTTGGAGTTGATACTAATGATATGTACTCTTGAATGGGTACTTTGCTCATTACATTTGTTTCCCCTTTAGCAACTGTATTAATCTCATAAAAAATGAATGAAATCACACAGGCCAACAACATGATTAAATTGTCATTAGGCTGCCATTCCCAAGATATTCTTTGCTTGGGTAGCAGGGATTGCTATGTTCACTAAACCTGTTTTTAAATAAAGGTACTCTATGGAAGGTTCATGGCCATTGGTATTTAATAGACCTATGTATTAATTTGGGTATCCCCACATTTTCAAGGTATGACCCTAAAATTCCTTAACTTCCCCGAGTCCATAATTGGGAAGTGGTAAATATTGTTTCCAGTGTGGAAGCTTGCAATTTGTCCCAGTCATCTTAGAAATGTAAGGGCATCCCTTTGTGCACCCAAGCAGTTACTCCCCCACCAGGGAGTGATGGCCTGGTTCAATCTACCTTTAGGAATAAAATGATTGGTATCATTTCACACTGGGTCAGGGGTGGAAGAACCTCACTGAAACTTAGACAGCTTTAATAACAGCCCTTGAATTACTTTTTATGAGAAAAACAAAGTAATTTTATAGTTATCACTTTTCAGATGTTTTTGCCTTTAAGGGGATACGCTTCAAAGGGCATGTTGAACCTGGAACTAAGCCACATTGATGCAGTATTAAGGAATGATGAGCAGAAACAATTCTGAGGCACTACTTTCTTGCTTATGAGCATTTATTTTTCAGCACTAATATTTTTTATATATAGTCACCTCACATCTCCAATAAGGCTCCTAAAGAGCAGCGCCCATATCTTATTTTTATCATGAATTAGCACCTGGTACACAGCAGATGCTCATCAAATATATATATATATTTTAAGATTTTATTTAGTTACTCTTTAGAGAAGGGAAGGGAGGGAAAGAGGAAAAGAAACATCAATGTGTGGTTGTCTGTCATACACCCCCTACTGGGGACCTGGCCTGCAACCCAGGCATGTGCCCTAGACAGGGAATTGAACTGGTGACCTTTTGGTTCACAGGCCCGTGCTCAATCCACTGAGCCACACCAGCAAGGACACTCATCAAATATTTTCACTACTTCTTTTTAAATAATTTTCCACTGGCCAAATGCTTCCTTGGAGTTCAAAAGTTTACAGGAAAACAGCCCAGAAGTATCATTTCAAATGGGAGGTTCTTCCAATTCTTTTGATTATACGAACATATAACTGGTGCTCACCAGACTTTAACACATGCTAACTTTCCTTTCTCACAGATTCAGAAAGCTCCAAAGGAAGAGTACTTATCTAAAATAAATGTTTATTCCATTATATTAATTTTTTACACATAGCATCTTATCTGTGGCAACTTATATTGGTTTTTCCATTCATGGGAGTGACATCAAGTTTTCTTTTTAAATGTTTCAGAGAAAATACTTCAGTTCATAGAGGAAACCCTGAAGTAATGCAGAGGTGGAACACATGAGATAAATTCTGAAGGTGATTCACCAAGGATTAAAGATTGGAAAACAACTCCCCAGGCAGTGTATTATTCTTGGGGGGCATCTAGGTGTGTTTCCAGTGAAGCTGTGTCAGATTCAACAAGCCTTTGAGAGTTCACTGATGTGACAGAACCAGCATCATGTGTTAACAAGATTCTGCTACATCCTGTGAGCATCACACACCATTCAGTGCACTACAAAAGCAGGAATCAAAAACTGATGCCAAAACAAATTCTTGAAACTTAAAAACAAACAAACAAAAACCCCATCATAAAGCAAGGTGTATCCTAGTAATGAGCTGCTTCCAGACATCATCATCAAGGGCATTCAACTAATGGCTGTTATTTAACAAGCAAAGCTTCATCAAAATCTAATTACCCAAATTTTATTATTCCAACTGTAGAGAGGGCACAGCTGCTTGGGGGAATGTACAATACTTCTGCAGCCTTCAAACCGAGGCAGAAAGCTACACAACTCCGTAAGACAAGCCTGTGAGGTACATTTTTCTGAAGGAAATGGCTGGGTCTCTTCACCAAAACAAGTTTTCAGCATATTCCATACACACACCCTAGTACTGCTTATAAACCAAAGAAGAAAGAGCAATGCATCATATAAACATCCCTTGAAACAGGGAGAGAGGATCATTCTGTGGAAATAACATCTTTGGACTCTGCATCAGTTTGTTCCACTTCAGCTTTTGCAGCAGCTGGGCTAGGAACAGTGACTGTTATGGTGCTTTCTGCCTCTGCTTCATCTTTAGCCTCAGCAGCGTGGGCAGCTTCACTACTGGCCTCTGCTTCAGCATTCTCCTTCTCAGATGTCGTTTCACAGCGTGTGTCTGCTTCCAGTGGCTGTTCACTAGTGGCTTCTGCTGTGTCCATGGGGCCTTCTATTTCAGTCGGCATTTCAGTATTTCTAGGAAGGGGCACTCCTCCTTCTACTGCACTCACTGCTGCTGTAATCACCTCCGCTAACACTTCTGCAGCCACCTCCTCAGGTGTCTCTTCCTTATCCTCACCTCCTAAATTGTCATCTCCTTCAATTTCTGGATCAACAGCTTCATTGGTGAAAGGGTCTTCACCCTGGCCAAGAAGAAACACAGGTCAGTGCAATCTAAAGAACTGTCCAAATGAGAGATGGAAGGAGGCCCCAGTTGCTGGGAGCTTGCATTTTCACAATGGCAGAGTCAACAAGAAAAATACTTTAAACTATACCAGGTGAATTAATCCTACAGGTTCTCAGATCCTATAGATTCAGAAAGGACATCTCTGAAAATCTTCACCAGAACTATTTTGTACTTTTCGTTCAAGCATATAACCATGAGGAAAAGTTCAAAAAGACCTTATATTTAACCCCCCCCACCCCAAAAATCCTAACAGGAAGTTACTACTATTTAAAAAAATTTTTTTATCGTCGCCCCACATTTTTTCATTGCTTCTAGAGAGAAAGGAAGGAAAACATTGATGTGAGAGAGAAACATCAACTGGATGCCTCCCATACGTGCCTGAATTGGGGATCAAATCTGTAATTTAGGTATGTGTCCTGTCCCGGGAATCAAACCCTCAACCTTTTGGTTATGGACAATGTTCCAACCAATTGAGTCACACTGGCCAGGACAAGACTATTTTAAATTTTAGTTTCATTTAGGCTCAAAGCCCTGGCATGAGGATTGTCCCCATTTTACAGATAAGAAAATGAGACTTAAAGATTAGTAACTTGCCAGAGGTCACATAGCTATTATTAAACCTTAGTCAGGAGTCAAATCCAAATCTGACTCTCTCAGAAGCCAAACTTTTCACAAGCATATTGTCTCCAGTTTAGAAAAAAGAAACTAAATTATTATAACTACCAGATTAGAAAATGTATTTTTAAAATATGGTGATTAGAAGTTTAAGCCTGCACCTCACTCCAGAGACTGAATCTGTTTAGGCCATTGGTAAAACATTGACAAGTCATGGTTATTAAATTGGTTACAGTAAGTCCTCGCTTAGTGTCATCAACAGGTTCCTGGAAATGCAGATAAACAATGTACAACTAAACTAATTTTACATAGACTAATTGATGTAAGAGTTAAGTCCCTATGGTATCTCATCAACATTTTAACGAAATGACTTGAACAAAGACATTATTTGAGGACTTGCTGTATTTAGATTCTGTGACTTTAATGGATAGAATGAACTGTCAAATACTGAAGCATTTAATAAATGAGAGAAAGGCAAACAGGTCCTACCTAGCCAGGGTATACTGGAGCTTAGCTACCAGCCTCAGATGTTGAAGTCAGGGGGCTGAGTGTTTAGCAAAATGGGCTTCCCAAGAAGAACTAGGGGCCCCTCCAACTTCTCTCCCAGGAACCTTCTTTGGGACTTATTACTCTGCTCCTGTCACTATGGCTCAGTGATTATGGCACCTCTGGCTCTTCCCTTTGCCTTGAACCTCCATTTCAGTGTCAGTTGGATCTGCCAGCAAAACCTATTTTCAGCTTCTTTCTAGGACAATTAGCTACCTTAGATACGTCTTTTTTTTTTTTTTAAACATCTCACCATCATTTGCTCAGTATTTTATGCACAGATAGTCAAGGTTTCTCATAATCAGAGTCAGCATTATTGTACATATTAATCAAGCAGAACCACATCCTAGAGTTCCCAGGCAAACACTGTGTCTCAGGAAATCCACAGTGGTGGAATTCCCAAGCCTGATATATTCTAACATCCCTCAAATCTCAGAAATGCTAAATACTGCACTCAAGATACAATTCCATACTCATAATTCATTCTCCATTTCAAAAGCTTTTCCCGTTCATTGGATTCCTAACCTTGAGGTATTTTTCCAGCATCTTCACTATATGTCTGTTGTTCAAAACACTCTTAGCCACATGGAGACTTGTTTTCTTGAACTGTTCAGCAGCCAGCTGCAAAGGGAACCAAATGTAGACTTTAAAAAATGGCACATCAGAGGAACAAGAGAACACACCAGCAGGGCTACAGCAAGTTGTCCTGAGATCAGCCATATGCAGAGATGACCATACTTTCTTCACTGAGGCAAATCCCAAAGTGCCAGACTCCAAGAGAGAGAAAGTACTAGAGACATCAGAATTGACACTATGAAACAGTGTATAAGTCTCATGATCTTAAGAACTAAGTAGGGAAAGGAGTGAACTTTTTCAGTTTTGAGTTCTATTATTGTAAGTTTATTAGCAAAAGTATGCATGCTCCGAAACAGAACTAGTCACACATATAGTAATCCTTTGTTTATACAGTGCTTTTGGCTGCACTTTAACAAAACTGGTAGATGGGCAGGCAGGTATCAATTGCTCTATTTCATAGGTGGATAAATTAAGCACAGAGATGTTAAAATCAAGGGTCAGCAAGCTACAGCCAGTGGGACAAGTGCAGCCATGCCAACTCCTTCACTTAGTTATTTGCTTTTACACACCAATGGCAGACTTGTTGGACAAAGAACCTATGGCCTGCAAAGCTGAAAATATTTACAATTTGACTCTTTACAGAAAAATTTGCTGACCCCGGAAAAAACTTTTAGTCTCAGGTCCCACCAGCTAGTAAGGACCAAAGGGTCCCCAGGACACTCTGCTCTGAGTGGCCCTTGGCCTTAGTTTAAAGAAAACCCAGTTTTTCAGTAACTAGGGAATTGACTTATGTGGCTTACAGGGAACATTCTCAAATTAGGACAATTTCAGCTACACATTTAATCAACTCTAAGCAACATATTTTCTCATATTTTAATAGAAATTGGAATGCATCATACAAATAATTGATGAAGTGACAGACTTGATGGAATATGGTGAGAGCCCCTAAAGATATTAGCATTCCCTGTAAGACACAGAAGGTTCTGAAACCCGACTAGCAGCCCGAGAAGGCTCGCCCGGCAGCCAGCATCCATCCAGATGGGGCTCACCCGGCGGTTGTGATTGTGATCCACAGAGTGCAGGTGCCGCTGCAGGAGCTGGTGCTGTGCAGGAATCAGCATGTCACAAGCCAGGCAGTGAGCAGCCTCAATCTTCTTGAAGAAGTGCTCCTGGCCAATCCCTGTTGATGAAATCCAAGTCATGTGGGATCTGGGACAGCATGCATGTGATGCTTTCCTCCCAGCCCCCAACAAGGTCCACCTTTTCTCCCTACAGCCCTCTCCAGGGATTCAGTTAGGACAGAATCTGAGACAGGCGTCATCTGCTATCCAGCAGGATTATAGAGTCGGAACGAGTCCCTGCACTGGGTCATTTATTACTTCCAACTTTTCTCATCCTTTGGTTCAAAGAGGAAATAACTGCAGAGTACTTCACATAATTCTGGTAAGTTGCTTACAGAGCTGAGATCTACTCAAAGACCTCGTTCCACTGCTGAGTGTCCCTCCCACAGGTCTTCAATCACATCCTCGGCAGCCGTTTGTTAACTTTATACCAACTCATGTGCCTTAGTGCTGCGTGGAACAGAACGCCTCCCATAATCACAACTTACCTTTGAAAGGATCTGGTTTTGGTTTCATGCTTTCCTTCTCCATCAGTTCCTGACGCCGTTTCTCAATCTTCTTATTCCTATTTACAATGTATTCCTAGAGGGGTTGGGAGATGGCACCAAATGAAGTCAGGAGAGGGTAGCATGTGTGTGTATACCTCAAATGCACCAGAGGCAGCTCACCACTGGTGGGTGCCAAGTTCCTACTGGATGACAGTCTTGTCTCAGTTGTCCCACGGGTGGGAAGATGGCTACCACAGCAGCTCTGTGGGCAGAACTAAAGGGAACTACAATGGCTGGAGTTCTCAGCTATCCTTCTGACTTGGGATTGGAACAGCTGTTATTCTGAAAAAAGAAACCTTGACCAACCAAGTTAAGACCTATTTCCCTTTCCCTTCCCTTTGAGGAATCTGACACCGATTGGGTCACTGGGAACTGCTGATGGAGAACAAATGTGCCTCACCTGAAGGAACTCCACAGTCTTGTCAGGCAGTTTGGTACTTATAAATTGCAGTGTCTCTTTGTGAAATTTGCTTTGCAGATGCTTCTGGATTTCTTCATCTTCAAAGCTACGAAACTTGCACACTGAACAGGCAAACTGAATCCTGGAAAAGGAAGACAAAAACAAGAGTAGTGATGCAGAGATAACCAGTTCATCTTTGGTTAGAACTGAAATGCAAATGAGAAAGCAATTGCTGAACCAAGACCTCTGACTTCTCACTGGGCATCAAGAATAGCAGTTACCCTGTTTCTTCACCTTAAGCGTGGGAGTAAAACCTCAAAAAACTCCAGGAAAATCACTCAAGTAGCAATTTACTACCATAATAGTCTTTTTGGTGCAAAGGCCCTTAATAGAACATCCAAAGGTGGAGACTATTAAAAACTGTGGGCTCCCTAAGCCTCTAGTCCACTGCTCTGGGGATGCAGTACCTAACACTATAGCTTCTCAGGTGTGTTTCTTTTTGTAGTCACGGATGATATGAGGCCACCCCATTTTACGTGGTGGAAAAATTCCAAAGATTTTGCACAATTAAAAATTCATATGATCTAAGACCAATTCTCCCACAGGACTCAATGTAGAGGCATGTTATGTCAAATTCATAGATAAAAACTGAGGTTTCTTTGTAATGTGCTTCCAAAGTCTCACAGATGCAATTATGCTATGAGGGGAGAGTGGCCTGCAGACCTCCACACCCCCACAGTAGAGTGCTGCTTCCCTTAGCTGTACCCAGGATTTCTGTGGATCTTCTGGGGTAAGAGCACAAGTCCTGAGGTACTTAGGACTACTCCTTGGCTAACTCGAGAGTTCTGCCAGCCTCCAACACTTGGCTTTAGATCTCTACATAAGCGCCACAAGCTTTTGTAGGGAACCCTGACAGAGGAGGGAAGAGGAAAAAATCACCCAGGCCCTATGTGCAGAACTGTCAGAAAGAAATATGCTTCGCAGCTGCATCTTCATCTCCCCTATGAGAATTGCTCCAAGCATTGATAATTGCTCTGAGAATACTCAGTCACTAGGGTGGAATCTAAAGACTCTTTTAAAAAAATATCATCTCAGTTTTCATGGACATGAAAATAGATCAAAACTAGCTATCACTTATTCATCTGTTTAACAAGGGTTTTGATGAATTTTTAAAATAGTTTTTATTTACTTATTTTTAGACAGAGGGGAAGAGAGGGAGAAAGAAAAGGAGAGAAACCTCAATATGTGGCTGCCTCTCACGTTCTCCCTATTGGGGATATGGCCGGCAAGTCAGGCATGTGCCCTGACTGGTAATTGAACCAGTGACCCTTTGCGTTACAGGCCGGCACTCAATCCACTGAGCCACAACCAATCAGGGTTGATGAATTTTTTAAAGACCTGAAAGCTCCTACTTTTCTATTCTTGGCTTCCTTGCCTGTGTTAGCTCTTTTGAGGATCCCCTCCCTGCCCCCACCCTATACCACGAAGTGAAGACAGATGAGCTCAGCCTTGACAGTGCCCAGGTCCAGTTGACCTCCCACTCACCTGTCAGCTGCTCGGTCTCGCATCCTGTCTCTTCTCCTTTGCTTTTCTCTTCTCTTCTTCACTTCATCATCCTCATCATCCTTCTCTCCTGCAACAGAGAAACACCTTCAAGACCCTCTGTTGAGCCCACAGAGGAACTGAGCATCAGGGCCTTGATGGGGCTGCAGCTTGACCATCGCGTCCCGTGCCCCGCTGCTGCCTCCACACACGGCAGGGTCAGGACACCCTGAAGCACCAAAGGCTCCCAACAATGATGGGCTTTGATGAGAACCCTTGGGAGTTCCCAGGGGAGACATTTCACTTCTCTCGTAGCCTGATAAGGCTGGAATGGGCCAGAGACATGGCCCACCTGTCCCACTCGCACTGCGGCCCACCTGCTCTCTGACCTTCCCTACCCTGCTTTTCCAATTCAGTGCCCTACAAGTGGGTCTTCTCCCAAAATCAGTTAAGAGAGAAACAGTTCTAGGTAAAGAGGCAGCAGCTGGAGGGCCTCAGAAAATAAAGAAAGCTGTTCTACCTCCCTCCGTCCCACCTCTAGGTGGACAATGAAAACTGTCCTCCTCTGAACTAGGGCCTCAGCAGGTCTGTCAGTCCTTGCTGGCCCGAACTCTACCTTCCACTCATAAAAGCTGTTACTCTAGGGCTTTCTCATGGCTATATGGAAAGCAATCCTAGAAATAAAAATGGGAAGAGACCTATCGGTCCTCCATCCATCCCCTGGGGCCAGTGCAGGAGCTCCTCTGAGAGCCGTGCAGCCCAGCATCCCAGTGTGAGGCCAGGCCAGGTTACCATGGCTCAGGGCCAGGGCTAGACACTGAAAAAAGGTTGGATAAGCATCTGAACTGTAACCCCTACCCCTGATGCCAGTCACGAGACTGTCCCACGAAGATGGCGACCGGCGTGCGCTGCTCAGAAGCCTCTCAAAAGGGCGTGTGGGAATTTTGGCAAGAGGTCACTGCCTGAAACTATTACTGCTGTTTAATAGCAAAGTCATCCCGGGTAGGTAGCAGGACCTGTGCGCAATAAACATGTCACCTTTGCTTTAGCATTTTCCCCACTGCATGAGCTGCTGAATGCTGTATGGTCCCATGCTACAAACATAATTGCTTCAATAGACAGGGTGAGAGGACCTCAGAGGGTTGAACACATAAAGGACGGAACATCTAAGCCAGGGTCCTTCAAAATTTATGGAAGCAGAGCCAGCCTGTGATTCACGGGGGAAACAGCTATGAACAGACCCATGGGAACAGGAAAACTGGCTTTCTGGTAAGCTCAAGGCCATCATGTATGTCCCAGGCTGCTTCTCCACACTCCCCAATAGGTTTAACCTGGCCTTAGTCTTGTCCTTGACTTTGAACTCTTAGGTCTCTGCCACTGGAAATGATGGGACCTGCTGAGCAACGACTGCCTCTGGAGTATCTGGACCTGGGTGTATCTGACAGCCTCCCCCCTGCCCTGAACTGCCAATTCAGGCAGGTGCCCAAACTCTGTCCCATGCAGCAAATGCACTGCAACTGCCAATACTCCTACCATAGAGGCTGAGAGCATGGCCCTGGGCTGGTAACCAAGGAAAAATGTGGAAACAATGAAGCCCAGAAGAATATAGTATGAGGACCTCCATTGGCCAAGGGGAACTGAGAAGACAGGCTGTAGGGCACCTTTTCTTTTCCTCTTCTCTATTTCTGAGACTCCTTTCACTACCACTGTGAGCTGCTTCAGACACCAGTAAATGAGTCCCCCCCCCCCCTGCCCTTTCCATAGTCTGCACTGAATGAGGTGAACCGACCCATTTGCAGCAAGTCTAGAGTGAAGCCCTAGGGTGAGTACCGTAGCCAAGGCCCGCCCAGCAATCTCCGCCCCTTTTCTGCCCTGAGCTGTTGTCAGCAAGTATTTTCATTCAGGCCCCACCCAGGCTTGCTTCTCAGAAGTCCAGCTTAGCTGGGAGTTGGGCAGTGAGTACGGGACTGCCAGGCAGACACAAGAAAGCTCAAAGGAATGATGGGTGATACCTACCTCTCTGCCTCCCGGAGTCGAAGAATTCATCCTCCTGAAAAAGGACACACGAAGTTGGGCAGTGAGGTGGAATTTTCAGAACTCTCCACACCAGCCCAGTTCCCTGACACCACTTGGTGAAAACTGTGCCACCAGGAACCCAGTCACAATGTGTTAGAATAAGATCCAGGGCCATGAGATAAGAGTCTCAGTGTGTCCTGTCCTTGCTGGGTGCTCTGAGATTCTGTGATCACACTAGCTTGCTTTTCTATTAAAGACACTGACCTTCTTTCAGCACCATAAAGCTAATGAATGGCCTCTGGCAATGTACACCTGTACAGCTCTCCACATTGGAATACCAGGAGCTCATTCATCAACTGTATGTCAAGAAACCTCAATTTGTAGGATGCTACTTCAGGCACTCTTTACCAAAAATGGGCTTTACCAACTTTCCCAGCCATGTGTTTACATTTACCACAGGCTATGAAAAAACCAGGTGTAGATAAAAATGATCACCTAGTTCTGGCCAGGTGCCTCAGTAGGTTGGAGCATCATCCCGTACACCAAAAGGCTGCAGGTTTGATTCCCCATCAGGGCCTATATCTAGGCTGACTGTCCAATCTCTGTATCAGAGGCAACCAATTGATGTTCCTTTTTTTCCCCATCACATCAGTGTTTCCCCCCTGCTGCTCCTCTCTAAAATAAATAAAAACATATTCTCAGGTGAGGATTAAAAAAAACTTTAAAGGAATGGGCTCTTTGCACTTCACTTAGAAGATACATTATTTTTTTTAATCTTCACCCAAAGACTTTTTTTACTGACTTCAGAGAGAGGAAGGAGAGAGGAAACACTGATGTGAGAAAGAAATATTGACTACTTGCCTCTCATACGTACCCCAACTGGAGATTGAATCTGCTAACTTTTGGCATATGGGATAATGCTACAACCAACTGAGCCATCCAGCCAAGGCAAGGAAGCCCTTTCCTTGAGCCAAAGATTAAATTACCAATCAGCTGGTACAGAGATTCTTAGACTTAAGATGGAAGCAAAATACACAAGGGGCAAGCAAGGACCTCGGAGAAGCTGAAATTTCACTGTATCCCACCCCTCATTTAACCCTAACCAACCTGACCACTCGAAGTACCTGGACAAAGCCTTCATATACCCCAGACCTACCTCAGACTTGGATCAGACTTTGCAGGGGGTGGTAAAGGCTGGCTCCCCAGGTCCTCAAGTGTAGTTCTGGCTACGAGCTGGCCTTAAACATGTGTCTACCATGACTGGTTGGAAGGACTGAATGACATGGATGCAGCTCAGCACCAGCATGAAGCTGGTAGTCTTCAGTACATGTTTGGGGGCGTCAGCCTGCATAGCCACTGCACTTACCATATGTACAGCTAGGTGCTTCACTACAAGGACATGGGAGGGGACTAGGAATTCTTTCCAGAAAGGACTGTTCCAAGTGGAATATTCTTAGAAACCCAGCTGTAAGTTAGAGTATTAAATCCACTCACAAGGTGGAGGTGAGTCTACTAGAGTGGCAGTTCCTGCCTCTGAGAAAAAAAAAGCTAAAATAAGGAAGAAATCTGGCACTGGAGACAAATGAGGCTGACCAGTGAAGGTGGACTTACACCCCTGAATTCTTCATCTCCTGACCGGAAGTCACCAACTCCATCATCTACCAGACACAAAAGGAATACGGAAAGTCAGCCCCTCAGCAGTTGGCCCGCTTGATTTTCACCCTCCCAAGCTCACTGTCCAGTGACTAAGCTCATCTTTACTATAGTGGGGGCTATGGGAGCTCGGATAACACACGGCACCCTTGAGTTCCTGTGTATCCACTGTATGAACAGGTGGGCAGAGCACTAAGCAGGAGACTGTTTCCTCTTATATCAACTGAAAATTCACTGCATCCCATCCCCAGGGCATACCATTTTCAGAAAAATCTCCTTCGCTGTCAGCCCGGGCCTGTTTGGCATCTGGCTCATTGTAGATTTGCAACTGCTTCCGTTTCCTGCTCATGCCGTCTGGGCCACAGCGATCAAACCCTCTCCACCTGGGCTACAGACACAAGCACATCCTCATGTACCGCTTACCCAGACTATTACAACACCCCACAGAAATGAAGAACAAAAAGGTTTTAAGACCAGAGAGTAATAGTAAACAAGGTCTTCTCGGAAAGCAAAGACAACATAGTTTATCTCTGCCTACAAAAGTTATGCTGAATGTAAGAAACCAGGCATAAAAGGACGCAATACTGTATTCATATGAAATGTCTGGAACAGGTAAATCCATAGGGATAGAAAGTACATTAATGGTTGCCAGAGATTGGGGGAAAGAATCGGGAATGACTGCTAAAGACAGAAGTTTCTTTCTGGGTTGGCAGAAATACTCTAAAATTAGATGGTGATGAAGGTTGCCTACTTTTACTAAAAGTCCTATTATACATTTGAAAATGAGTGCATCCTACAATCTATAAATTTTACCTCAATAAAGCTGTTTAAAAAGCAAAGCAAGCAAATTATAACTTTGCAAGGGCTTACCCGATCCTTTATCCGGGTCTGTGACTGGCCACATCTGTAGGGCACAGAGTTGTCATAACCTCCGGTCCCCTGCATGCCCATTACCCCATAGTTGGGAGCCATGGACTGAGAGAAGAGGGAAGGTGGGGGCCTGCTGGGGGAGGGGCCTCCCAGACTCCGCCCACCCACATAGTTCAGCTCAGTCCAGGGAGCAGACAGGGGATCAGAGGAGGCTGATGGTATGAAGGGGTCGTTGCGCATAAAGGTGCTGGGGTTGCTCCGGTCCTGGAAACGACCCTGGCTCCGGCTCCGTATGAAGCCATCAAGTGAGCCACGCTCACGGGAGGGGTCCCGGCAGTCACTGTACTGCCCACCAAAGCCACCATTGTGGTCAGGCCCCAGGTCAAAGTCATAGTTGTAGCTATAGCTGGGGCGGTAGGGATTGTGTTCGGGCAGACAAGGCCTGGAGTCGTAGGAATCGAATGACTGGAAGCGGAAGGAACTGCAAAGAAAGCACAACCATCACTACACACTCTGGGGGTAACCTCAACACTTCCTGCAAAGCTGACCTTGCTACACTAAGAATAGCAAAGTAAACCAAACCACCATGCACCCCTCCTAAATGCTCAGAAGCAAAATGAAACACTGACGAATGAGGGCACAAGCTGTTGGCTCTGCTAAGCTCTTGGTGCAGAAATGAGAGTCGGGCATAGAGTTTAGCCACAGCCATGCCTTAAACCCCACCACTCAGGAAATATATTACTAGCAAGTCCTACTACAATGTCTCTGCACCAACAAACACCCAACTCATCCACCCACACTCAAGAGGGCGCTTGGGAAGAGCCTTTCTAGGAGAGCGGGTGCCCACTCCCTTCTGTACAAAAGCGTGTTTGGATCCCCAGTGAAGGGGTAAGGTACATAATTACCTGTCCCGGTCCTGCATGCCCTCCCCACAGGCGCCGCTCCCACCCCTGCCTCCTTCCTTGGACATCATGTCTAAACGCTGGTTGATCTTGGCAATAAGTGAGTCGGAATTGTCAGTGCAGGGCTCTGCACCATATGAAGCCAAATGCATGGCAGGGCCCCCAGCCGCTAGGCCATCATTGGTCTTGGTGGCCTCCCAGGAGGCTGGACCGTAGCTGTAGGTTGCTGTTGTGGTGACGCTGGTATTCTGGGCACCATAATAATTGTAGTTTTCATAACCTGCCAGAGGGAAGAAGAGCCAAGTCAGACCTCAGCAGCCACAAGGCCTGTCCATGGTTGACAGATACATCTGGGGAGGAACACCTATGCCATAAGAGAAAAAGGTCATGGGACCAAGTGCCACTGGTATCACCCACACTGCCTTGTTACAGAAGGGCGGGGGCGAGACCTCAACACTGAGCAGTGGATTTTCTGTGCCAGGTCTTAAGACTTGGTTCCCACTCAAATCCAGAGGTGGCTGAGAACCCACAAGTGACAGCGGAGGTTGTTGACAGATTTCCTATAGAGATGTTGCTCCCAAAACACGACCACAACCCCCTCACTTCCTGCAAGTTCCCCTTGAGGCCTCCTCAGCACCTCGGGCCCAGCCTGCCAAGCCTTTAGGAGAGCTGTGAGCACGGCTAAGAGAGGAGATGGGGGTATCCCTGCATCCTAGCTCCTCTGAGAGGCTGATTAGAGGCCCTCTCAACCACCCACTGACCCCCGTAAGGGCCTACCTTGCCAGCTGGCCACACCAGTTCCATATGCACCTTAGAGGAAACAAGAACACACAAGAGCTTTGTTTGCAGAACAAAGGCAAGTGAGACAACCCACCCCCCAGATGTTGAAGGACAGCTGTCACCTCATTCCACTACCCACAGGGCCAGAGCTGCAGGTGTCTGTGGCAGCACTCTGGGAGGCACTCTTGGTTGTCTATTAGGGCCAGGAAAGGCTGGGCCACTGGCAGTAAAACTAATTTCCTCCAGAGCACTCAGCTAAGCATAAACAGGGATTCCCTCTTAGGCAAGCCCAGTCTCCCCCATCAAAACAACAGGAAGGATGCTGCATCCTTCCCAGGAAGTTGATCCAGTATAGGCCACCACCAAGAGGTTAGCAGGCCAGGTGCCCAGGCAGAGCCCTTCTAAAGTGCCAAACACTCACCAAGATTTAGGGCTCAAGCACCACCAAAAACATGGAGAATATACCAGAGTGAAATCCTGTGTTCAACTCAACTGAGCAAGGGGACGGTATATGTCTGAGTGACATGGAAGGCCTCTTTCTGGGATGGGTAAAGAAGTGACCCTGTCCCCAGGGATGCTAGAGGCAAATCCCAGACTCAGAAAAAGGAAGCCATCGCCCCATCCCCTGGGACAGATGGTGCATAAAGCTGGCAACAAGAGCACATTCTGGTCCCTCAAGTGCACTCAGCACCATGACCTGAACTCCCAAGCAGGGTGAGCAAACAGGCTCCAGGCCAAATCTAGCCCATCACCAGTTGTACAGCTGCCCATAAGCTAAGAATGGGTTTTATGTTTTTAAATGGTTGAAGAAAAGGAAAAATTAAAAGGATATTTAGTGACATCAAAAACATCATTTATACACTTATCAAAACCCACAGAACTGCCCTGGCTGGTGCAGCTCAGTGGATTGAGCGCGGGCCTGCGAACCAGACAATCGCAGTTCAATTCCCAGTCAGGGCACATGCCTGGGTTGCAGGCCGGTTCCCTGCAGGCCAATTCCCAGCAGGGGACACACAAAAGGCAACCATACATTGATGTTTCTCTCCCTCTCTCTCCTTCCCTTCCCCTCTAAAGATAAATAAATAAAATCTTAAAAAAAAAAAAAAAACAACCCACAGAACTATATAATACAGACTAAATGCATGTATTTTTTTATTCTCACCCAAGAACACACTTATCGATTTTTAGAGAGAGGAGAAGGGAGGAGACAAAGAGGAAGAGAAACATCAACTGGTTGCCCCTTGTATGTTGTACCCTGTTTAGAGACTGAATCTACAACCCAGACCTGTGTTCTGACTGAGAATCAAACCCTGCAACCTTTTGGTTTACGGGACAACACTCCAACCAAGTTACATGGGGCAGGGCCAGAGTAAATATTAATGTAAATTATGGGTTACCATTCATAATAATGTATCAACACTGGCTTGTTAATTATAGTAAGTGTATCTTAACACAAGATGTTAATAATATGGAAAACTGTGTAGGAGTGAAGATATAGTGGGCATATGGAACTCTACATACTATCTATTCTATCTTGTAAATCTAAACCTACTAAGAAATAAAGTCTATTAATTTAAGAAACCTTTGATTATATAATCAGCTACTTACTTAGAATAAAACAACAGAAGTTGCTGAAACAGACTATTTTGTGATACATGAGAAATTATATGGTGCATAAATGCCAAACATTCTTCAGTAAACATTACTGGAAAACAGCCGTGTCTATTTGTTTATAAATTGTCCACAGTGGCTGCTGCACTACAAAGATCATGTAGCCTGAAGAGGTGAAAAAACTTACTATCTAGCTCTTTACAGAAAGGTTTCCTGGTCTCTGGGCTTCCCCCAACTTCTACCCCCCATGCTTCTCCAGGCTACAGGCCACTGTCCCCCCATGTAGCCCCTGGAACAGTTCTGTCAGTCTGATGCCTTGGGCTGGAGGTCCTGGGAGCCCCTGCCTCCCTGGAAAGCAAGTCCAACCTACCTTGGGTGTTGCTGGGTCCAGCACTCCATGCCCCATAGCCTGTGAAGAGAAGAACTGTGAGTTAGGATCCTGGGTGTCAGGCTAGAGAATAGGTGCTTCGGAGGTGCTCTGAAGAGCCTAAAGGGATATCTTCAAAGAAGCTCAGTGACAGCCTTCTAAGACAACAGCAGAACCACAACACTATCTCCCTAAAGGTCATCCCACAGCTAACTGATTGCATCATCATACCCCACCTGCCTGAGGTCAAAGCAGGGGAAAAAAAAAAAAAGGAAGAAGAATGGGCCCTGGGCTAGCTCTGGTCACTTCCTGAGAGACCTTGGCCTAAGTCTCAACCCCAAACTAAGGATGACACAGAAGAGCCACCAGTTAACCCAGCATTTAGGCACACTCCTATTCCCCCTCCTTGCCTCACCAACCAAGTAGCTATAAGTGAAGAAACTGGAATTTGGAGACAACTGTGCCTCTCCAGGCCTCACTTCCATGTGGCTTTGAACTCTCCAAAGCTCCTATGGGCCTTCAAGTCCCAGGGCTTCATCTGGCTCTAAGGCATCAGACTGTGCTCCCTTCTATGGTGACTCCCTTGCCCCTCCAGACCCCAATAACAGCATCTACCTGGTCCCTCTTCATCTCTGTGACCCTTGATGCGGTACAGAGCTGGGGACAGGCAGCCATCCACACTGTCAAATGACTTTACCTTAATGAAGCAAGAACACATCTGGTCTCCCTTACCTGAACAACCCAAACCACTAGCTGGGCCGATGAACAACATGTTAGCCAGTGTCACAGAATGCTGTTTAGAGACCAGGGAGCTAAGGCTCAGGTTCAGGGACTTGATCCAAAGTCACACTGAAGTTTGTCCTCTGCCAGGTACACTCTCCCCATGCCACACAGCTTCCACATCCACAGAGAAAGGCAGAGTGGGGGTTCTTAACAGCAAGTGACCAACTTCAGGGTATTAACCGCTTCACTGTAGGACACTGATCTAGCAAATGGCATATACTACTCACATAAATTCACAATATCCCTTAAATAGGTTACTATTTTTCCTTTGTAAAACGCTTGAGAGGCCAAGTCACTTGCCCAAAATCATGGAGCTGGGAATTAAGTCAGGAAGCAATTTTCAAGAGTCAGCAAGTCCTAGAAAATAACTACAGGTGGAAAAGCTACAGAAATAATCAGGGAAGCTGCAGCAACTAGACTGAGAATGAAAGGTTTTCAGCAGCTATGAAGTGGGGCGGGGTGGTGTGGGGCAACCTCTTCAAGCTAAGGTCCTGCATCAAGCAGGATTGATTACTGGCTGAAAGATCTGGTGGAGGCAAGCAAACAAGGAAGAGAACCAGTCGGGATGCAGAAAAGACCAGGAGAGTCAGGCTGAGCCACTCCAAGACCCCGGACACACCTATGCACTGCAGAACCACTCTGCTTCTGCAATTCCTGTGGCTTGGATGGTATTGTACTAATGCTGGCTGCCACCTCTCAAGGTAGACGCCTTCTCTAGCTGCTGTTTCCAAGATCAGATGGCCTGCTTCTCGAACGTCAAATACTTAGATAGAAATCTGTCCCTGGTCAAGCCAACTGTTCCTAAAGGGCAAACTCGACTCCAAACACACAGAGCAAACGCTTCCCAGGACACTAGTTCTTAAGACAAATAATAAGTCCCTAGAAGATCCGACCTGCCACACGCTCTACAACCCAAGTGGGGAAAGAACACATCCCCTCTTTACACAACCCTCTAGCACCTCCAGGCCACATTAAGGCGTTGCCTGGGTGAGAGCCACCAATCTGCCACCACTTCGAAGTACATCAGGTTTCCAGCTTTGCACAATACCCAGCATATGACCCTCAAGATCTCGTCCTAGGCCCGCACGAATCAGGTCCACGGCTGAGTCCCACAGAGGCCTCACCCGGCCCGGCCACACTGCACCGCGAAGCTGGTGGGGATGCCTCCAACCCAGTGCCGCCCGGACACTCCGGGCGGGAGCCCCTCGCCACGTACGACGCGTCAAGATCCCCAATGAGCTCCGCGGTTCCCGGGACAGGCCCGGCCGCCTGAGAAGAGGACTCAGAGCCCCACGAGCTCCAACAGTGACTCCACCCTCCCAGGCCGCCATTTTGTGGCGTCTTCCGAAGGGGAAGGCCGGCCCGAGCTGCACAGTCGGCAAGGAACTTAGCCCCGCTGGGGGGTGAGGAGTAGAAACGGCCCAGTCGGCACAAGGCGCCCTAGAAGCCCGCCGCAGCGTCGGGACGCCGAGTTCTGCCCGCCCCCTCAAGCGCCGCGGTCCAATCGTACGCAGCACCACATGAGCGATGGCGTTGCAGTCCAATGAGCGGCGTGCGCGCGCCCTGGCCGCCTCTCCGCACGGCCAGGCTGCAGTAACTGCATTCGGGCATAGGCCCTGGCCCTGTGGCCCTCTGTGCGGCGGCGTTTGTGGACAGGGACTGCCCGACCCACATTACACCAGACTGATCGTACGAACCTCCGTAGCCCTGCTCCATGTCTCAAGTTCGGTCCGCCAGCAGCCCCTTTTTCTAAGCTGCTACCAGACGCTTGCACTCAAAGCACCTCCCGCCGTCAGCTACTGGAAGACTAGACGCGTACGTAACTCTGCGTTTAGTACCATTGCCTGGCTCTCATGGTGGGCCCGCCCCCATCGCCCCAGCTGGTTGGTTGGCTCGGCACGCATGGCATCATGGGAGTTTGGGTCGGGCTGCAGGACCTCACTGTGCGCAGGCGCACACCTCGTCCTTCCCGTCCCTCCCCCGCCACCCAAAGCCCTCAAGCACGCAACAGCCCCCAGGCACTTGGGGGATGTCCTGACTTCCCCCTGCCACGGCACCGCCCACAGAAACAAGCCTGGAGGTGGGATGGGAGTAACTTTATTAAGTTCTTCCAGCCTCTGTTGCACGCCCTGCCCGCCTCTGACCCTGGTCACGGGGTGTCCCCGCTGCCCTCTTCCTCGTCATCATCCACGTCGAGGCCAGGGATACCACGGATTTGGCGCTGCAGCGCCCCGCCTAGCAAGGGCACGGCCTCCTCGTCTTCCTCCGGGGGTGGCGGCAGTTGGCCCGACACAGTTCCAGGAGTCGGCTCCGGGGGCACCGGGGGCTGCACTGGCGTGCTTTCAGTACCCTCAGTGTCCCCTGCTACTTCGACCATTGCCCCCTCATCCAGAACGCTGCCCTCAGCCTCCTCCTGTTCCTTCTCCTCCTCAGGGCTGTCAGTGAAGGGGTTCTCGCCCTGTGGAAGGACACAGATGGTGTTAGAGAAAGGACCCGCAGGACCAGGGCTGAGGACCAGGGACTGGGGATGCAGCTGGAGCCCACGCCAGGCACCCGTGCCTCACCTTCAGGTAGCTCTCCAGCTTCTTGCTGATGAGCTTGTTATTGAGAATACTGCGGGCCACCATGAGTGATGACTTCTTCGACTGCTCCATCATGAGCTGCGGGTAGGGCAGGCGGGGAAGGGTTGGAGAGGCTGCTCTGGGTGCGGAGATCCCCACCCTCCCAGATAGTGGGGCCCTCCTGCACACCTCCACCTGACTCCAACCAAATTTCTTAGGTTTTTAAGTGTACCTTGGGTACAAGCGTGCCGCCAGCCAACCCTTCAAGCATGGAGCCACTAACCGATTTTACCTCCGTTTTTCCACACCATACTTTTTATGCAGCTGATTAAAGACAAGTCTTTACAGTTGTGTTCCAGAAATCTGATTCACTTACATAAAAGCTATAAGCAGTGAACATATTTTAAAAACCTACTAATAGCTAAATGTGCAATCTGTAACAAAGAGCTGCCCTAATAAGCACAAACTCTTTAGGATGAATAAGGAGAATATAAAAAGATATAAATATGACAGTACATTTAAATGACACACATTCTTTTAATCAATAAGATTCCCAGGATGAAGAATTATACACTAATGGCAAGGTTGAAACTTGGCATTTTTACCCTGCTGGAAAGATGCTCAACTGTTTACTCGTATTTTCCGGAAAGCAGTTTGGTAGAAAGTATCAAAAGTAAAAATTCTGAGTACTGTAATTCCTTCCTGGAATCTATCTATCCTAAATTTAGGAATAGAATGGTGTGTGCAGTGGGTTGCAGTAATGAAACACTAGAAAGCACCTAAATGTTCTTCAGTGGAGAAGTAGTTAGACATCATACATTGAAAAGAACACCATGCAGCCCTTAAAATAGGGCTCATTTCTCTCTCCTGGCATGGTAATAAAGTTGTGTGATGGACTGTATAGTTGCCAGAGTCTTGCCTGGGAGGACTGACAACAAACGCTAGGTGATTTCCTCAGTGGTGAGATTACAGGCAAATCACACTTTAATCATTGCAAAGTAATGTATATGTAAAGCCATAAGCAGGAAAGTAACTGCTAAAGCTATTTTTGTTGGGGGAAACTCCACTTCCTGCATCCAGCTCTCTACATTACGTTTCACTTGCTGTTTCTACTCCCTTTATCTACCTTTGTCTTTTTTCTTTACACGTTCTGCCACTTGGGGAAAATATTAACAGAACTCATGCATACTCAAAATGAAACAAGTTAGAGATGCATGATTGGGACATAACAGACCACTTCCCCTGCCCAACTTTTTCACATGCCAACACAGTATCCTCCTCCCGGGAGGAGCACAGATGCACACAGGACAATGTCTCCCCAATGAGGTACATTTACATTCTTTCCAGATTTCTGCTACAATGACCAAACATCACCAGAATAAACATATACTTCTATGCTGGCGCTTTTAATTCTGTCAAACAGGTTCACCAGAGGCCATGTGCAGGAGTACTTTGCAAAAAAGTTGTAAAGCATGCTTCCTCCAACTGCACTAAAACAATGTACTTGTCTCTTGTGCCTCTGGGTCACCATCAGATGTTATTATCACTGTGGGATACTTCTGTGGCCTCCCATGGCATGTCCCTGCCCACTAGCAAATCAAAATGCTCTGAGATGCAGAGTGGCCACCCGCTCAGCACTTTTATGTGGCCTGGGTTTCCCCAACTTGCTTAGGAACGCTTCCTTTAAAACATCAAGGTAAACAAAAT
Source organism: Artibeus jamaicensis (assembly GCF_021234435.1). Lineage (NCBI taxonomy): Eukaryota > Metazoa > Chordata > Mammalia > Chiroptera > Phyllostomidae > Artibeus > Artibeus jamaicensis. The sequence goes on along the minus strand of NW_026521854.1, from coordinate 8,696,161 downwards.
AATCTGTTTTGTTTCGGTTTTTTACATTTAAGATTTCTAGAATCTAATTACATAGTATGAGGTATGGGTCAACTTATCCTTCCAAAAATTTATAAGGTAAACCAGTTTCCACTAAAACCCCAAACTTTTCCCCTAAAACTCATTCGGTGGTAAAACATGAACTGACATTATGTTTTTGTACCATTTTTATTTGTCCCACTTACACACAAGTCACCTGAAGAATTACTGAGGGTTCAACTACAAGGAACTTTCCCAGATCCAAGGGACCATATCATGTGTTCTGAAATCCAAAAATTAATTAAAAAAGATCTGGCCGCAGGGTTTCAGATAAGGAACCTGTACCGATGTTGACAAAAACTAAGTTCTAAAACACAAAGGACCTTTCACTAGACTGATGCTGTTCTAGTTCCAGTTTTATTACTGTGCCAGTATCACTTTTTTCTTATTAATTGCTTTGCACTTAGTTGTATCTGCTTAAGCAAGAACCTGAACTCACTACTACTTTCTGTATAAACTACACTCTACAAATAAAACTGGAAAATAATTTTGGTCAGCCTCCTTCCCCAGACTTGGACTGGAATTGCACTGTGTTAATGTGGGGAACACTGGTTTTTGTTGTTTTTCTATTAAATCTCCCACCTAAGACTATACAGTCTGTTCCTCCAGGCACTGAGGTATTATTGGTCTGAAATTTAAGATCCCCTAACCTTCTTAAAGCTACATCCCTAGTTATTGTATGCATTTTGTGGTTATTGATACCCCACCCATTTACATTTCTAACTGGTTATTACAAGACTGGAGAAAAACTAGTACTTTTTGTATGTTATCTTAAATCTCAACCCAGTTGCCAAATTCAATAAGTTAAGAACACTTTGCTGGAATTATTAGCCTTTTCTGAGACTCATTTATTTGCATATAAAGTTTTCATTCCTAGTATCTTTATACTGGTAATGTTGCTTATTTCCTATTGAACCATCCTTGTATTCCAGAAACAAACTTACAGTGTATCACACATTCGAATCACTACTCAATTGATAATTACTAATATTTTATTTAGCACTTTTAAAAATCCTCTGCAGAGGATGAATTGCCTTCACAGAGAGGAGAGAGGAAGAGAGGGAAAGAGAAATGTCTTCTCATGTTTTCTGACTGTGGATTAAATCTACAATCTGGGCACATGCCCTAACTGGGAATCAAACCCATCACCATTTGATTTACAGAATGATGCTCCCCAGCCAGGGCACATTTATTCTTTCATAATAAACTAACTTACAGTTTCATCTTGGTGTTACCTTTATCAAATTTTTGGAATTAAGGTTAAAAAGGCTTCATAAAAATGAATTTGAGAATAGACTTCCAGCATGGCATCCTGAGAAGTTCTGCAGATTTATTTCTTAATCCTCCCCTTAAGATATGCTTTATTGATTTTAGAGAGAAAAAGGGAGGGAGAGAAACATCAATGTGAGAGGAACATCGATTAGTTGCCTCTTGCTGTGACCAGGGACCACCCACAATCTAGGTTATGTACACTGACCAGGAATTGAGCCCACAACCCTTCAATTTATAGGACAACACTCCAACCAACTGAGCCACACTGGCCAGGGCAAGTTGTGTTGGTTTAACAATGACCTGTAGCTTTTCTGCTTCTCAGCTCAGCATGATGGAAACTCCACTACAGCTAGCATCACCCAAAACACAGGCCTCCTTTTCTACCCAGCTCATTACAATTAAGGACTGTATCTTCCCAGGAGGGACAGGATGTGAACATCTAACTATCTGTTGCTGAGGCTAAGTTTTGGGCAAGTTCAGTATAAAGGTGGGTGCTCCCTTATTCTATCCAGTTCCCCATGGAATGGAGGCTGGGTTGGACATGACATGCTAACAATACTGGCTTTTTCATAAAGCAGAGATCCGATGCTGAAAGAGCATGGCAAGCCAAACCGAGAATACCAGAAGCTACAGCTGTCTCTCCATTCATCTCTTCTAAAGCAGCAAAGTCACTCAAAGAGAAGTATTCCACTGTCCCCAACCCCAATTCTGGAGTTTAGACTCAAAGATTTTGCCCAGGGAGAAAGGAAGGCCTGAGAACAATAAACTTACAAATCTCGTCCCAAAGGAACATACTTCATTTGCAGGAGTGTGGGGAAGTTCAAGACTAACAGCACTCTCAAAACTGTGGACTGTGTGGAGAAAATTAAAAGGAGACAGGTAGATTGACAGCAATATAAACTAAACCATTGGCTGGCTTGGCTGGGTTACCAGAGAGGCCAAGTGAAACAGCTAAGAATAAGTGAGTTCACAATAAAGCTCAAACAATGACCTTAAAAATGATCCATGTAAAGTAGCCCAAATTTACTTAGATCAGATTGGGGAGTAATTTCATGACTCAAGGCGTTGTTGAGAACAATAGATAAATCAGCCAACTATTTGTGGAGCTTAACAGCTAAGTGTAAGTCTGGAAAAGAAACAGTCAAAGACAGCCCTATCAAACCATTGTTATCCCAGGATGGCTGTACACTTGCCTATCTATGGCTTCTTCTTCCAAGGCACTATCAGAGGCTTTACACTGTGGGGATGAAAGAAATTTCACTAAAATAATTTTTTAAAGACTTTATTTATTTTAGAGAGGGGCAGGGAGGGAGAAAGAGAGGGAGAGAAACATTGATGTGTGAGAGGTACATCGTAGATTGGTTGCCTCTTACACGCCGGAACTGGGGACCTGGCCTGTGACCCAGGCATGTACCCTGACTGGGAATCAAACCAGTGACCTTTGGTTTCGCAGATCAGCACTCAATCCACTGAGCCACACCAGCCACGGCACGCTAAAACAATCTGACAAGGCAACTAAACAAACAGACAAGCAAATATATAGTAACAAGGCTTGGGGGGAAAGGAAGAAGAAAAGACGTAATGACACTGTCTCACCAAATAGAAATCAATGAAAGGATATTTTAAGAAAATGAATAAAAATCTTGGAGCTGAAAAATACAACAATGGAAATGAAAAATTCCCTAAAGAGTCTTCACAGATTTGAACTGGCAGAAAATTTAGCAAATGTGTAGATAGGCAGAGATCATACAATCTGAAAAACAGAGAAAAAGAGTAAAGAAAAATGAATAGTCAGTCTCAGACACCCTCGACACCATGAAGTCACCCAACTATGCATAATGGAAACACCAGAAAAAAGAGAAAGGAGGAGAAAAATTATCTGAATAATGGCTAAAAACTTCACAAATCTGATGCAAAACTTTACTACATCCAAGAAGCTCAACAAAACTCCAAACAGATAAACACAGAGATCCACAAAGACACATCATAATAAAAATCTTGAAAGCAACAAAAGAAAAATCAATCATCACTTTTTAAAAGGGAACCCCAATAAGGTTAAAAAACTGACTTCTCATCCAAAATTAGGCCAAGGAACAGTGGGATAACATTTAAAATGTTCAAGAAAAAATTGTCAACCAACAATCCTATGCCCAGCCAAACTTTCTCAAAAATGAAGGTGAAATAGATATTCTGTAATAAAGAACTGGGAGAATTTCCTACTAGCAGACTGTACAAGAAATACCAAAAGAAGTTCTTGAAGCTGAAAGCAAGTGATCCCAGAGTAATGTGTGGTTCGCAGGCCCGTGCTCAATCCACTGAGCTACATCAGCCAGGAGAAGGAGAGAAACATCAATGTATGGTTGCCTCTCATGAGTCCCCTGCTGGGAACTGGCTTGCAACCCAGGCATGTGCCCTGACTGGGAATCGAACCGCGATCGTGTGGTTCGCAGGCCCACACTTATCCACTGAGCTACACCAGTGAGGGCCAGAGTAATGTGAATTCACATGAAAAAACAATAAAGGTATAATTCTAAAAGATACTATAAATGTGAATTTCCTTCCCTGTCTTCTCAACTGATTTAAAAAAGTTCAGGAGGACATAACAATTATAGATGCATCTAACAAAGCACCAAAAATACATAAAATAAAAATTGACAGAAATGAAGGGAGAAACAGACAATTCAACAATAATAGTTGGAGAGGCTAATAAGCATAATGGATCTACAGAACATTCCACCAAAAAACAGAATATACATTTTTCTCTCAGGTGCAGAAGAAGCATTCTCCAGGAGAGACCTTCTGCTAGGCCATAAAACAAGCTTCAGTACACTAAAAAGGGTTGAAATAATACAATGTATGTTTTCTGGTCACAGAGAATAAAATTAGAAATCACTAATAGAAAGAAATTTGGGAAATTCACAAATATGTGGAATTTAAATGACACACTATTAAAAAATCAATGGGTCTAAAAAGAAATCAGAAAGAAATTAGAGAATAACTTGAGGTGAATGAAAATGAGGATATGACATACCAAAAATTATAGGATGCAGTGAAAGCAGTAGGAAACCTATTACTCCACCTTAAGAAACGAGTAAAATAGCAACAAACTAAACCTAAAAGGCAAAAAGAAGGAAGAATAAAGATTAGAGTGAAAATTAATGAAGAGAAAAACAATGGGAGTGAGGGATATCAATGAAACCAAACGTGTGTTTTTTTTAAAGATTACCACAATTATCAAAACTTCAGCACGTTAGCAAGACTGACCAAGAAAGAAAGATGACTCAAATTACTAGAATCAGAAACAAAAGAAGGGAACTGCCGACCTTACAGAAATATAAAGGATTATAAAGGAATACCATAAATAAATGTCTGCTAATAGGTAAAGTTAGATGAAATGGATACATTTCTCAAAAGATGGAAACTATTAAAACTGAATCAAAAAGAATTAGAAAACCTAAATAGACCAATTTAAGAAATTGTATTAGTAATACTGGGATGGCCAAAAAGTTAATTTATTTTCCCATACGATGGCTCTAGTAGTGTTTGGTTGTCTATTAACTTCTTTCAAAACAATTTTGTTAGATTGTATCATGACAGCTGTCATATCAGTGTATATTAAAAAAAACCCCAAAACCAGCGAATTTTTGTGCAGTCATCTGATTACTGAACATGGAAGAAAGTATGCAACATTTTCAGCATATTATGCTTCATTATTTCAAGACAGGTAAAATTGCAACTGAAATGCAAAACAAAGATTTGTGCAGTGCATGGACAAGGTGCTGTGACTGATCAAATGTGTCAAAAGTGGTTTGAAAAGTTTCTTGGTATTATTGACATTTTGGCCAAGTAATTCTTTGCTATGGGGCAGTCTTACATATTGGAAGATGTTTAGCAGCACCCCTGACCTCTGCCCATTAGAAGCCAATAGCAGGAGATAGCGGACATACACAAAATATCCAAATCAATAAAGTTATTGGTTAACTTTTGAGAATACATCTTTTATTTTACAGAAAAAGCTAAATGGACTTTTTGGCCAACCCAAAAGAAAGTTACTCACAAAGAAAAGCATAGGTCCAGATGGCTTCACAGGCAAACTTTACCAAACTTTTAACAAATTAATACCAATTCTTCACAAACTCTTCTAAAAAAAAAAAAAGAAGAGGGAAAACTTCCTAATTCATCATTTGAAGCCAGTATAACCTTTATACCAACACCAAAGACATCAGCAGAAACCAAAGACCAGTATCTTTATGAATACAGATGCAAACTTCTCAAATGAAATACTAATAAACCCGGTTCAACAACACATAAAAAGTTATCTATTATGACCAAAATTTACCCCAGGTATAGAGGGTGGTTTAATACCCCAAATCAATTAATTGTAATATATTATTACAACAGAATAAAAAATAAAACCACATGATCATCTCAACAAGATGCAGAAAAAACATTTGGCAAAATCCAATACCCTTCCAGGATAAAAACACTTAACAAAATAGAAACAGAAGGGAATTCATCAATCAGATAAAGAGAACCTATGAAAAATCCACAGATAACAACATACTTAATGGTAAAAGACTGGTTCTTTACCTCCGAATCAGGAACAAGACAAGGACGTCCACTCTAACTTCTTTTTCAACATTGTGCTGGATGGTCTAGCCAGAGCAACTGGGCAAGAAAAAGAAGAAAAAGGCATCCAGACTGGAAGTAGTTAAACTATCTCTACTTGCAGATGACTGACCTCGTACACAAAAAATCCTAAGAAATCCGCTAAAAACTATTAGAATTAATGATCGAGTTCAGTAAGGTTCCAGAATACAAAATAAATATACAAAAATCAATTGTTCTTTTTAAAAATCATTTATTTATTTATTTTTAGAGAAAGGGGAAAGGTGGGAGGGAGAAAAATATTGAAGTGAGAGAAACATCAGTGGGTTACTTCTCGTACATGCTGCAACAGGGGACAGAACCCATGACCCAAGCATATGCCCTGAGCAGGGAATAAAACTGGCAACGTTTTGCTTTGCAGGACGTTGTCCAACCAACTGAGCCACAGCAGTCAGAGAATCAACTGTTCTTTTAAGAATTTTTTTCTTTATTGATTAGAGAGACAGAGACTGAAAAACACTGATTTGCTGTTCCACCAATTGATGCATTCATTGGTTGTTTCTTGTATGTGCTCTGATTGGATGTTAAACCTGCAACCTTGAAGTAAGGGGACGACACTCTAACCAACTGAGACAACTGGCCAGAACTCAACTGCATTTTAAAATATTTTTTATTTCAGAGAGGGGAAGGGAGGGAGAAAGAGAAGGAGAGAAATACTGATGTGAAAGAGAAACATCAATTGGCTGCCTTCTGTAGGTGCCCTGACTGGGGACCAGACTTGCAACCTAGGCATGTGCCCTGACCTGGAATCAAACTTTCAGTTTGTAGGACAATGCCCAATTAAGCCACACTGGTCAGGGCTTAATTGTATTTTTATACACATTCAAAGAACAACCCAAAAGCAGAATTAAAAACAATTCCACTTACAATGGTATCAAAAGAATAAAATATTGCCCTGATCCCGACCAATGTAGCATAGCTGGTTTAGTATCTTCCCTCAAAGCAAAAGGTTGCTGGTTCGATTCCCAGTCAGGGCACCTGCCTGGGTTGCAGGCCTGGGTCCTGGGCTAGGAGTGTGTAAGAAGCAACTGATAGATGTTTATCTTGCACATGGATGTTTCTCTTCCCCTCCTCCTTCCCTTCTCCTCTCTCTAAAAATAAAGAAATGCTTTTTTTAATACTTCTTTTTAAAAGATTTTATTTATTTATTTTTAGAGGGGAAGGGAGGGAGAAAGAGAGGGAGAGAAACATCAGTGTGTGATTGCCTCTAGCATGCCCCCTACTAGGGACCTGGCCTGCAACCCATGCATGTGCCCTGATAGGGAATCGAACCAGCGACCCTTTGCCTCAAAGGCCAGAGCCTGATCCACTGAGCCACAAAAGCCTGGGCTAAAAATAAATAAACTCTTTAAAAAAAAAAAGGATAAAATACTTAGGAATAAATTTAACAACAAAAGAAAGTGTCAAACATACTTTGAAAACTATAGATTTAAATACATAGAAAGATATCCCTTATTTATAGATTAGAAGACAATACTGCTCAGATGGCAATACTCCCCAACTTGATTTGGGAATGGAACACGATCCTACTGCAATACCAGCTGGCTTCTTTGTAGAAACTGGTTAAGTTCATCCTGAAACTCATAGAAACTCAAGGATCACAGACTAGCCAAAACAATCTTAAGAAAGAGGAACAAAGTTGGAGGATTCACACTTCCTGATTCCAAATCTTAATACAAAATTATGATGTGGTACTAGCATAAGGATGGATATACAGAACAACAAAACAGAAGTGAGAGTCCAGGAATAAACCCACACAGCTATGGTCAACTGACTTTTGTTGACAAGGGTGCCACAACCATTCACAATTGGTAAAGAACAATTTCTTCAACAAATGGTGCTGGAACAACTGGACCTCCACCTGGAATAGAATGAACCTGGACCCTTACCTCACACTATGAACACAAATTAACTCAAATGGAGAAGAGATCCAAATTATAGAAGATAAAACCATAAAACTCATATAAATCTTTGTGACCTTGAATTCAGCAATGGATTTTTAGAGATAATACCCAAGCATAAGCAACAAAAGTAAAAAGATCCACTGAATCTATCAAAATTAAACTTTTATGCTACAAGACACATGAAGAAGGCAAAAAAAAACAAAAAACCCCACAGAATAGGAGAAAATATTTACAAATTCTATGTCTGATATGAGACTAATAAAAACTGAACTCATCCCTGGCTGGTGTGGCTCAGTTGACTGAGTGTAGCCTGCAAACCAAAGGGTTACTAGTTTGATTCCCAGTCAGGGCACATGCCTGGGTTTTGAGCCAGGTCCCTGGTAAGGGGATGCGTGAGAGGCAATCACACACTGATGTTTCTCTCCTTCTTTCTCTTTCCCTTCTCTGCTCTAAACGTAAATAATTAAAATAAACTTTTAATAAGAAAGTTAATAAACTTTTTTTAAGAAAAAACTCAGTTCAAAAGCACCATGCAATTAAAAAATGAACAATGGATCTGAACAAATATTTCCAACTCCAAGGAATATAGACAAATGGTTAAAAAGAAACAAAGCCGATGAAAGATGCTCAATATCATTAATTATCAGGGAAACACAAATAGAAAAATAGAACGGATACCACGTCATACCCACCAGCATATAGTTAGAATCAGGACGTCAAATAACAAGTGTTGATGAGATGCAGGTAACTCAGAACCTCCAAACATTGCCGATGGGAATATAAAGTTGGTGCAGCCATTTCAGAAAACAGTCTGGCAGTTCCTCAAGAAGTTAAAGAGTTAGTATTTGACCCTAACACTCCACTCCTAGATACATACTCCAAAGAAATAAAAATGTACTCCAAAGAAATAAAAATGTATGTCCACACTAAAGTTGCACACAAATATAATAATATTGGCTATTATTTATAATAGCCAAAAGGCTGGAACAACCCAAATATCCAAACTCATGAATGAATAAACCAAATGTGATATACCCATATGAGATAGTATTTTTAGGCCATACAAGTTCAGATACATGCTACAATGTGAATGAACCTTGAAAACATACTAAGTAGAAGAAGGCAATCACATAAGACCATGTATTATGTGACTCCAATCATATGAAATGTCCAGACTAAGAGGATACATAGAGACAGATAATATATTAGCAATTGCCTATCACAGGGGAAGAAGCACTGAGGGTTGGGGAGTAATGGAAAAAGAGCCTGGGTCTCTTTATGAGGTAATAAAAATGTTCTGTAATTGATTATGGTGGTGACTGCACAACTGTAAATATGTTAAAAATTACTGAATTGTAAGAGATTAAAAAGTACAAATTGGTAGTTACAAAATAGTCGTGGGGATATAAAGTACAGCACAGGAAATGAAAGTCAATAATATTATAATAACTACATATGGTAAATATGGATACTGGAAATATCAGGGTGAACACCTTGTATATGATTATCTAACCACTATGTTGTTTACCTAAAAGTAGTATTTACAAAATAATATTAAATGTCAACTGTAATTGAGGAAAAAGATGATTGAACTGTACACCTGAAATGGATGAACTCTACAGTATGTGAATATCACAATAAAGCTGTTATAAAAAATAATAGGACTTCTGGCCAAGATGGAGGTGTAGGTAGACCACTGTGCCTCCTTGCACAAACAAAATTACGGACAACAAAAATTTAGAGATAAAAAAGCACCCAGAACTGACAAAAAAATTAAACTGTATGGAAGTCCAACAACTATTCATCCAGACCGGTAAGAGGGGCAGAGTCAGTGGCAGGCAGAGAGGGGTCGTGGCAGGAAAAAGCAGTAGCTTGGGGACCCAGGTGCACAGGCGGCGGTTGGCAGACCCCAGGTGCGGGGTGGCAATGAGCAGACCCAGTGAGGCCCACAAAGCAGCTGGCTGACCATGGTCACACATTCTCATGGAGATAAACCAGGCAAAAAGGGGCAGCGAGACAGACAGGGCAACCCCAGGGCCCCAGCACCTGGAAATAAAGCCTAAAAGTACCGATTGAAACACTTGTGGGGGTTGAGGTGCCAGGAGAGACTCCCAGCCTCACAGGAGAGTTCATTGGAGAGACCCATAGGGTCCTGGAACGTACACAGGTCCACCCACCCAGGAACCAGCACCAGAGGGCCCAGTTTGCTTGTGGGAAGAGGCAGAAAAGACTGACATCCAAGAGAAGAGCAAAGCAAGCACCACTGTAACCTCTCTGACCCCGCCCCCACATACAGCAACCCAGCAACTGGGTTGCCCCATCCTGGTGAACACCTAAGACTCTGTCCCTCACTATATAACAGGAACCACCAGACCAAAAAAAGAAAGAAAAAGGCTCAAACAGAAGAACAGATTAAAGCCCCACAGCCAATACTTCTAAGCCACCAAGAGATAGCTAAACTGTCAGATGCACAGTTCAAAGCACTGGTGATCAGGTTGCTCACAGAACTGGTTGATTTTGGTCGCAAATTAGATGGAAAAATGAAGGCTCCAATAAGTGAAATGAAGGAAAATGCACAGGGAACCAATAGTGATGGGAAGAAAACTGGGACTCAAATCAATGGAGTAGACCAGAAGGAAGAAAGAAACAACCAAACAGAAAAGAATAAAGAAACAACCAAAGAAAAGAATGAAGAAACAAGAATTCAAAAAAATGAGGAGAGACTTAGGAACCTCCAGGACATCTTTAAATGTTCCAACATCCGAATCATAGGGGTACCAGAAGGGGAAGAGGAACAGCAACAAGTGGAAACCTTATTTGAACAAATAATAAAGGAGAACTTCCCCAATCTGGCAAAGGAAATAAACTTCCAGGATGTCCAGGAAACTCAGAGAGTCCCAAAGAAGGTGGACCCAAGGAGGAACACACCAAGGTACATCATAATTACATTACCCAAGGTTAAAATGAAGGAGAAAATTCTAGAAGCAGCAAGAGATAAGGGGACAGTCACCTACAAAGGAGTTCATATCAGACTGTCAGCTGATTTCTCAAAAGAGACCTTACAGGCAAGAAGGGGCTGGATAGAAGTATTCCAAGTCATGAAAGACCTACATCCAAGATTGCTCTACCCAGCAAAGCTCTCATTTAGAATAAAAGGGCAGATAAAGTGCTTCTCAGATAAGGTAAAGTTCAAGGAGTTCATCATCACCAAGCCCTTATTCTATGAAATGTTAAAAGGACTTATCTAAGAAAAAGAAGATAAAAAATATGAACAGTAGAAAATAAAAAGACAGCAAATTCACAGTTATTAACAACCACACCTAAATCAAAAGCAAACTAAGCAAACAACTAGAACTAGAACAGGAACAGAACCACAGAAATGGAGATCACATGGAGGATTAGCAACAGGGGAGTGGGAGGAAGAGAGAGGGGGGAAAAGGTACAGAGAACAAGTAGCATAGACTGTAGGTAGAAAATAGACAGGGGGAGGGCAAGAGTAGTATGGGAAATGTAGAAGTTAAAGAACTTATGACACATGGACACGAACTAAAGGGAGGGAATGTGGGTGAGAGGGGGTGTGCAGAGTGAAAGGGAATGAAGGGGGGAAATGGGACAACTATAATAGCATAATCAATAAAATATATTTTAAAATAATAATTAGAAGATTTCTCATTTATTTCTACAGTCTAGAATTTTAAAATATAGAATATTTATTTATTTTTAGAGAAGGAGAAGAGAGGGAGGAAGTGGGAGAAAGAGAGGAAATGAAACATCAATGTGAGAGAGAAACATTGACCAATTGCCTCTTACGACCTAGGCATGTGCTGTGACTGGGATCGAACCGGCAATCTTCCGCTTTGTGGGATGATGTCCAACCGAGCCACACAGGTCAGGGCAAAAATATACAGTATTTAAATAGTATTAAATTATCTATATAAACCAACTACTACTTCTGGTACCTTGTTAAGTTTCTTTCATCACCCTTCTAAACCCCTCTATGGTTTCTAGTTGTTATGGCTATTTTTCTTTCTTTTTCCTTTAATTTCTTAGGGTCAGTTTTGAATTTAGATTTTGCTAACTATCACTCACTTCACCTAGATTTTCCAAAAGTTAATGCCATGCACTGTCCACCCTCTGCAATCTGCTCTCTGTTCTCTTCCTACCTCTTATTAGCTCCCAACCCAAGAATCAGACCTTGTATGATCCCTCCAACTTCTGTTGCCAAAGCCAATGGGTATCTTCCCTCTTTCCAGCTCTCTTAGTGGCAAATACACAGCCTGAATTTCAATTATCCAAGCCGGACCCTTAACCTCATCTCACTGCTGAGAATCACTGCACTGAGAAAGACCAGAGGTGAATTTAATACACATGAAAAAAGACTGATAAATGCTATTTCCTATGGCTCCCCTTGACTTCTATCACCTGCTCATAAATCCCTTCAGCCTCCTCCAAGGTGATGGCAGCCAAGCCTCTCTCTATCCCAGGCCCATCTTCTCAATTCTCTCCCTACTGTACAGGCCCCTATAACTCCACCCGACCTCTAACAGCTTCCTCCAACCCACCATGTCACCACCCTTTAAACAAAACAAAACAACTCCCTCATCCCCCACATACTCTGGCTTCTATGCTAGGCACTGAGGATCCACTAAAAAAATTAAGACAGAATTTGTTCAATTTCTTGTCAGACTTGTTCCTTTATCTGTACCGTATTCTGCCCTCTCCATCATGGCAGCACCACAGTCCCTTAGGTATTCAGGCCAGAAATCTGAGACATCCCAGACTCCTGGTCTCTCCCTCAAGCTTGCCCTCTTAACCAGATCTTCTATCCTGCTGTTCCCTTCATTCCCAAGGTATTAGGTATACCTTTATGCAACAGCCTGTCATTGGCTCCAGCTTCCCTCCTATACCAGGTGCCCAAAGTCTCTAGTTCAACGACAACACTAATCTTGTTAGGCACTCACTTACAAACTTTGCTGCCTATGGAAACAAGTTCAGACCCCTCAGCCCACCCATCATGAATCTCGGAAGTCCAACTTTTCCTTCAGCAACATGTGTACTGTACACTTATGTTTGCTTTCTGAACCTAGTCTGGCCATTGGCCCCTATGCACATGGAGTTCCCCATATCCCACAGCCTGTTTGCTCCTTACAATCCAGCTCTGATGCTGCCTTCTCCAGCAGAGTCCCCACTTCCCACCCTTGTCTGTGACTACACTGGACCAGAAATGTCTATACCTACCTGTCCCCTGCAGTCCCTCACTGGATGGCACATTATGTAGCCCTAGCATCTCCCATTGGATGGCCACTCACCCTACGATTCCGGTTATGATCCACAGTCTTCAGGTGCTTCTGGATGATCCCAAACTGCATGGGAATGAAGAGGTCACAGGCTGCACAATGGGCTGCCTCTACCTTCTTTACAAAATGCTCCATGGCAATTTCTGCGGGGAAAAAGGAGAGAGTTGCCACTGGTACCAGGTGTCTAAGACAAACCCAAGAGTTTGGGAAAAACACAGACTAGCTCACTTCATCCTGTGAGTTCCGCATGAACCCAAGGCTATTCTCACAAACCCTCTCTGGGGGAAGAAGGAAGTCATGATCAGAGGGCAGGTTGAGACCCTGTCACTGGAATAGGATGGAACCTTCTCACCTTGTGTCAGATCCTGGTCTCTGTAAATCTGCTGGATCAGACCATCAAGGTCCTCTACAGTTTTTCGGAGTTCCTCTGTCTTCTTGGTCTTGTTGGTGACGTATTCCTGCCAGAGACAGCAAGGAGAGAACCACACCAAGGTTCATGTGGGCTGCTCTGTGTCCTGAAGGGACTGAAGAGAGAAGAGCAGCTGTGCCGCTTCAGGGCTCACCTGCAGAAAGTCAGCCGTCTGTTTGGGAAGCTTGGTGCCTACGTACTTAAAGTGTTCCTTGTGGAACTTGCTGTCGAGGTGGCTGGCCATCTCATCCTCATAGAAGGTTCGGTACTTGCAGAGAGAACACACAAACTGGATCCTGCCACAGGAGGGAAATAAGGGCTGAGGCCTGAGTGTCTCATGGAACAGCGCTGTCACCTCACCCAACAACCCAGCTGTGAGCCCTGAACAGGCTCTGCTCATGGGCCTCTGAAGTGCAGTCCCAGCAGGGGGACAGGCTTAGACCAGTGGGGTCGGGAATAGAAAGGGACAGAACGTCTGTAGGATGCAGTTACTGCAAAGTGGGGGACAGGGGAGGAGCTCTTTCTTCCCACAGGCAGGAGGCTGAAGCAGCAGCTGCTGCAACAGGCAAGGAGTCGCTGGAAGGTAGCCGGAGGGCCTCTCTACCAAGGCTGGGCAGGAGCTTGTGCACTTGGCCCAGTTGGAGACCAGAAGGAAGGATGCCCCGGCATGAGCCAGGTGGCCCTGAGGTGCAAAGTGAAGTACGTAGTCCCGAGGCAGGGCCCGAAAAGGTGCTGCATCTTCCTCCTGGGGCCTGGGGGACTGAGAGGCCCAGCCCATCCTCTGCTCAGAGTGCTTGGGGGTGGTGTCGGGAGGGATGGGAGGCAAGCAGGCCTGGGCACCTGCTGCCTCATCTTCCTCTTCCAAGAAGAGACCAGTCTGAGCTAGAAGGAGGATGCCTGCCTGGCCTGCCAGAGGGCAGTCTGGAGTCACCTGAGCGAGGTGCTCTGTCTGGGCCTGGTGTCCACAGCAGAAGCCTGGGGTCTGGGGCCTGGGCAGGAACAGGCCGCCGTGGCAAGGGGCAGAGGAGGCCAGCCGCCACCGAGGCCTCGGGGCAGGTCCCTACCTCTGCCGGACGTCCTTATCTGGGCCACGGGGTCAGCTTTTTCTGGAGAGCCCAGGGGGCCGGGCGCCGGCGAGGCTGAGGAAGGTCCAGCAAGAGCAAGAGTCTGAGGCGGAGGAGGAGGAGGCAAGCGCCAGTACGGGAGCCCTGAGGGCAGACAGACCCGACCAAGGGGCGTGAAGGGCTCAGCCGTAGATAGAACCGGCCTGATAGGGCCAGCGGACAGGGCAGAGGGCAGGCCCGAGGCTGCCATAGCCCACAGGTGCTGCCATCTCTCCTGGGTATGGCGGCAGCCTCTTGGCAGCTAGCTGGGGTGGCACAGGCGCCTTGGACCTTGAGTCTCTGATGAGCTGGCCCCCTCCCACAGGGGCATCAGGCCCCCAGTGCACCTCGAGGCTCCTGCGCCGTGACCAAGCGCCGGAGCTTCTGGGCAACAGTGCTGAGCAGTGTCTGATCTCAGGCCAAAGACACCAGTGGTCACCAGGTGGCCTCAGAGAGACAGGGGATGAGCCAGGCCTTGGAGCTGGGCTGGGTGGGAAGCAGGGTCCATGCACGGCCGAGCAGGTGGCAGTTCCCAAGGGAGGCCAGAGGGCGATGAGGCAGCAGGGCCCTGCTCTCCTGGCAGCAGCCCCATTGTGAAGCAGAGGCAAAAGGGTGGGGAGGAGGGAGCTGGTTACCTTTCTACCATGCGGTCTCGCTGCCGTTTCTTCTGCTTGTCCTGGCTCTTCTTGCCTGCCTGTAACTTGCGCTTGGTCTGGCTACTCTCATCCTGGGTGCTCAAAGACCCTGTAAGAACAAAGGAGCATAGCTACCAGCTTGGCTCCAACAGGTCAGGGCAGGCCCTGTGGCCTGTAGCTGCATCACCTGCCATCTAGTCCAGGGCATCCGTTTTGAGAGCAGCTGCTTCAGCAAGGCCTCTGGCCTTGAGCACGTGGTACCCTGGACTGGACAGGGAGCAGTTTTGGCTTGGGTCTTGGCCTTAAAAGGGGAAACACACACTGACCCCCACCATTCTCCGGGACACCCACACTCTGCAGAGGGCTACCAGGAGGCTGGAAGGCAAAGAGAGGCCAACTTGGTGGGGAGGGCCTATGTGTGAAATGCAGTAAGGCTACAGCTGGGGTCTAAGTGCAGCCCCCAGAGGCAAAGACCCCAATGTGACCCCAGGTCACATTACTAAGGGACCTGGGGTTCACCTATACTTTTGTTTGCTGCCCCCCTCTGAAGTCAAAACCAATGCGCTAGGAGGGGCCATCATCACCCATAGCCTCTCTGAAAATAGGGACAGAGTAGAAAGGGGCCTGAGAAAGAGGAGCCCCCTGCCAGCCCCACAAAGGAAGGCCCAAGCTGGGCATGTTTATGCCACAACCCTGCCCTCAGCTGGATGCCTCCCACAGTGAGCACCTGGAAGAGCTGCTGCAACACACAGACCACTCAAGCGACTCACCCTTGTCTGCATCCTCTTTGCCGTCTTCCTTCCCCTCCTCTTTTCCCTCTTCGTCTTCTCCTTCCTAAGACACGATTTCAAAAACCCAATGTCAAGCATTTGCAGTTGTTTGCAATGGCTATAAATGACAAGGCCCCGAACATGACAGGTATTGGGCCAGGTGCCACACATCTTCCCAGCAGCCCTTGCAATGAGGGCTCATTCTACCTCTGGCTGGGGAGCCTCCTAACAGCCTCGCTCCCTCTACCAGAGATCTCTGCCTCCCTGTGCTGATCATACATGTGTGTAGAACTGCCTCAGGCCAGCCTGTGAAAGCCCTGCTCTGTGGCTCAGGGACTCAGGCAGTCCACTCTTCACTGGCACCCCTACAGATGAAGCATGCAGAACCAGAGCCACTTACCACTCTGGAGTCCCTTTCCACAGCGTCTGCACCTTCAGTGCCATCAGCAGCTTCCCCTTCAGTGCCCTCATCTGGAAGGGGAGACACATTCAGCCCAGGAGTTTCAGGGGCAGGAGGTTGGGGCTGTGACCAGTGACAATAGTGACCCTTGCTCACCATTGTCTGAGTCACTGTTGTCTGAGCAATCAGTCCGGGAGGCTTTGCTGTCTGGCTCATCAGGGCTGCCACTCTGCTTTCTCTTCTTCTTCTTGGTCTAGGTCAGAAAGAGGGAGCTGGGTCAGGGCAGGTGGCTCTGAGCTCCTTGTCCACCTAGTCAGCAGGCAGGAAGAAAGACGTCTTCCACTTACCCGGAAGTCAGCTGTGGTCCAGGTCTTCCAAGTCCGCCTCATCTGCTTCATGCCATTGCCAAACCCGAAGCCAAAGCGGGAGCTGCCTGGGAAGGCACCACCACCTCGCATGCCCTGGAACATGCCATACTCCGGGATGATGTTCTGGGAGAAGAGGGAGGGCAGCCTGGAGGCACCAGGCATGCACTGGCCCCGGGCCCCCATGGGGTCTTCCCACATGCGCCCATAGCCTGAGGCCACTGGCCGGCTACTTCGGGAGTCCCGGGCCCAGCCCTGAGCCCGTGGGCCAAAGGTGTCGCTGCCACGCATGCGAAACTGGTCTCGGTAGGCATCATACTGGCCCTCGTAGGCCATTTCCATCTCAGGGTCAAGTTCGCCATAGTCGTAGCCCGACCGGTAAAGGTCACGCTCACTCAGGACAGCCCTTGAGTCGCAGGCCTCGTAGGAATCATATCTGCAGAGGCAGGTGGCAAGGATCAGGGAGGGCCTCAGGTCCCGTCGCCTTTCCTTTCCCCCAAACCCCCGTCCTGGGGACAGGAACCTCTGTTCCAGTACCCATCCACCTTGCTGGAGAGGCCCAGTGTTGAGAAATGCCAGATAAAAGGCCTCTTGGGAGCAGAGTTTGAACAGTAGGGATGGCCCCCATCAGCTAATGGTCCCAAGCCTGCATATGGACAATCACCAGCCTGGGGACCCTAAAAAGGACTGAGGACCGAGGTGGAATAAGTCTCAGGGACAGACAGAGACACTGCAGACCCCTTAACCCTTTGGGAGCACATGCATTTCTCTGTGGCACCCACTCCACCCAAGGTTGTTCCTTGGCAGAGGCAGAGCTGAGCACCCAAACTACCTCCAGCACATGAAATGCCTGTCCAATGGGCTGATAACGCCCATGAGAAACCTGTACTGATCTCATCCCTCATGGGTAGGGGAATCCCAAAACCCTCCAAAGCCCCTCATTACTGAAAAAGAGAAGGGGAACAAATGGGAAATGTTTCCCAGGAAAAACACTTTGAGCTTGCCCGAGGACTAGAAAAAATGCTTTATTACATCAACCTGGAACTGTGGGGGAGGGGCTCGAACCCTACATAGCAATGAGAAAGGTAGGCTAAACCTCCTATGGCAGGAGACAGGGCACTGCAGAGAGCCATTCTACCCGTGGCTGTAGCCCACAGTCCCATAGGCCCAGACCCCACTTGTCTCACAGGCACAGGAAGTGGCCAATGCTACCCAGTTGCCACTTCATCCCTCACACCTGGATCCTGGCTGTAGCAAGATGGTATACAGGGTCCACATTGCCACTGAGACAAGAGCCCAGCCCCTCTCTGCCTTTGGCAGCCTCAATTTCAAGCACTGTGGCTGTCAGCATGGGGCCAGGGGTTGTGCCTCAGGTTCCCCCAACACTTTTTGCTTTCTACATAACCCATGCAAGCAAGCCCCTCTGCCTCCCAGTGGCCCTGGGGATCTCACTGGACCCCACCAGTACCCAGCCAGGCCCCTCCTTGCTTTCTGCTCTCCCCATCTGTCAGGTGGAGCCATTAGACCACTTTGCTCCACCTTGTGCTAGAAATCCATGTGCCCCCTCACTGAAGCTTCTTGCTAGAGCACAAGAATTCCTGGGCCACCACCAGTTCAGATAGTGACAAGTGCCTACAGAGTGATGCTGTGGAGTAGGGGGCAGTTCTGGGTGCCAGGCCCAGCTCCACCACTTACTCCTGGGTGCCTTCAGGCAAAGGTGTGACATGCCTGTGCCTCATGTTGCCCATCTGCAGAATGAGGACAGGACAGTTCTTCACAGGGTACGTTGGAGGCTCAACAGGTGCACAAGTCTGTCAGGTACTGAAGGGAAGCCAGGAAGTGTTCACATCTGCCCTGTCCCTTATGTAACACTGTGCTCAGCCCCACAGGCTCATCCCACTCTTCATACCCAACCCATCTGTCTTGCCCTGACAACGGGAGTATGCAAACTCTTGTGCAAATTCTCAATGGCTGTCTCCAGAGGTAAGGGATACTTAACACTCTGCTCCTAAGAGCCATTTGGAGGGTACAGTAAAACCAGCCTGGTTTGAGGTTGTTCTCCTCCTCTACAAGCTTGGGGAAAGGCTGGCCACTGGGCAGTGGAGGTGAGGGCAGGGGGGCAAAGCCAGAGGATAGTGTACTGGACCCCAGCAGAGTCTCTGGGAACCTCAGCAAGAGAGTAAGGAGGGAGGAAGCAGACACATAGGCGGTTCAGAGAAGGAGAACGCAGCAGGCAGCAGGTGGGAAGCGCTCCTACAGAGCCTCAGCCCCTAGGTAGGTGCCCACTCACCTTTCTCCACCTGAGCTGTACATGCTTCCTTGTATCATGTCTGTCTCCAAGTGTGGCACCATATCTAAGCGCTGGTTAATTCTGGACAAAACGGAATCGGCACTGGTGCTACCCACAGCACTAGGGTTTGCATTTGTGTCAGAGCTAGGCATTTCCCAAGAGTTTGAAGTGGCCATACCATACCCATAGTTGGTGGTGTTATCCTGGCCATAGCCATAGCCATAACCATAGTTCTCGTAGCCTGCAACAGGGAGAGAGACAGACAGAGATGGCCGGGGCAGGGAGAAGAGGCAGAGACAAGGCCAAACACAGACACAAGGACATTTTCTGTTAGAGACAATCCAGGGACCCTAGCCACCCGAGGAGTTCTCCTGTGAAGGAGTAGCCAGCCCAGAGTCCTCAAAGGCACCATCCCACCTGATCAGGCTGGGCAGTGGCAGAAACATACAACCAGCTCAATCCCAAGGGAGAAGAGAGCAATCATGGAAATGATACTTGCCTCTGTTTGTCCCAGAGTTCCAAGTTCCATATCCTACAAAAAGTAAAAAGGTAGTTACCTCTTAAAATACAATGAGAGTTTAGTTCAGGAATGAAGGAAAACAATGACTTCTACTACCTGGCTGTAGGAGACTGAACCTGTCCTTAATTGAGAAGCCTGGAGCTTGAGAGGACCACATAAATGATCTAGGCCACTTGCTGCCCTGGCGCTCCACTTTCTGGGGCTCTGACCACCTGCTATTCGAGAAGCTTTCCCTTCAAAACCCCATACTCTCTTAAGAACCCAAAATTGGAAGATTACTCCTGTTCTTGGCTAAGCACTGATCAGAGGAAAAGGAAAGTGGCTCCTAGTGCCTCACATAGATTCTGCTGTACAAGAAGCTCAGCACCAAGTCCACACCCACTCTGAAGTCGTTTCACTCAAATTATCCAACAAAGTTCTGTGGAGTAGAGAAACTGACCATGCTAGCCCCTCAACTGTTAGGAAGGGCACCAAGCCATCAAACTGTATGAGTGGAACACATCAGCAGAGGGAAAGACAAGACACAACTCCAATTTGGATTATAAACTAAACATGCTCTGTAGTTTATCACAGAACAGGTGAAAAATTTATTCCTTCGGGAACACAAAGCCATTTAGAACTGATGAAGTATGAAGTCAAGTGGTAACTGAGTCAAGCAGACATTCTTCCTCCACAAGGGAACCCATGAAAACAGACAAGCACCTTTCCAGTGTCTTTGGTGACTGCTCAGAGTCATCTCCTACTCCTGGTTTTCTCTGCCATGCAGAGAGGCCATGCTCAGTGAGATGGCAGCATAATGAATGGCAGAAGCCATCCAATAGTGGAGCAAGAACACACACACTGAAAAGAACTAGGCAGAACATGGGACAGACTGAGATCCTTCTTAATCTAGTGCACAAACAGAATGGGGAGGTGTCAAAAACCAGCAAGGGACTTTAGATGACCATTACATTTAATGAATGTGAGCACATTAAATGTGTGTGAGCACATCAAATGAATGTGTGCTCATGAAGCAAAAAAGCTCTTCATCTGGGGAAACCAAAACAGAGGCTTCTCATTCATTCACTTATTCAAAAACTATCATCTTGACTTCCGCCAAGATGAAGGCATAGGTGGAGACGCCGTGCTTTCTCACACAACCAAGTTTAGAGACAACAAAATATTAGCAACAGAAAACACAGCCAAAACACAGAAAATTGAACTTTTTGGAAGTCTGATAACAACAAATTCTTCAGCCTGACCGGTAAGAGGGGCAAAGCCAGCAGCTGGCGGAGCAGGGTTGCACAGGAAAACTCAGTCAGATGGATTCAGGCATGCGGGTCCCAGGCATGGGATTGCAACGGGCAGATCCAGTGAGTGACCCAGTGAGCGACAGGCGGACCCAGCGAGGGCACTGGTCGGCAGGTTGACTGTGGTCACACATTTGTGCGCAGATAGACCAGCGAAGGAGTGAGCAGGGAAATGGGACTGAGCAGGCCCCAGCGGCAGGAAGCAGTACAGGGGGCCGCCATTTCCCCGCTCTGACCCCCGCCCCAACACACACAGCGTCACAACCCAGTGACCTGGGCAGCCCCGCCCTAGTGAAAACCTAAGGCTCCGCTCCTCATACTTAATGGGCGCAAACAGACCAAAAATGGCTCAAGAAGATCTCAAAGCCCCAGAGCCCATAACTCTAAGCGATGAAGAAATAGCAAAACTTTCAGATGCACAGTTCAAAACACTGGTGATCAGGATCCTCATAGAACTGGTTGATTTTAGTCACAAATTAGAGGAACATATGAAAGCTAAACTAATTGAAATGAATGGCAATGCACAGGAAACCAATAGTAAAGGAAAGGAAACTGGGTCTCAAATCAAGGGAGCAGACCAGAAGGAAGGAAAAAATGACCAAACTGGAAAATATGAAGAAACAAGAATTCAAAAAAATGAGGAGAGACTTAGGAACCTCCAGGACATCTTTAAACGCTCCAACATCCGAATTATAGGGGTACCAGAAGGGGGAAAGGCACAGCCACCAGTGGAAAACTTATTTGAACAAATAATAAAGGAGAACTTCCCCAGTCTGGCAAAGGAAATAGACTCCCAGGAAATCCAGGAAGCTCAGAGAGTCTCAAAGAAGCTGGACCCAAGAAGAAACACCAAGGCACATCATAATTACATTAGCCAAGATTAAAATGAAGGAGAGAATCCTAGAAGCAGCAAGAGATAAGGGGACAGTCACCTATAAAGGAGTTCCCATCAGACTGTCAGCAGATTTCTCAAAAGAGACCTTATAGGCAAGAAGGGGCTGGAAAGAGGTATTCCAAGTCATGAAATCCAAAGACCTACAACCAAGATTACTCTATCCAGCAAAGCTTTCATTTAGAATGGAAGGACAGATAAAGTGCTTCTCAGATAAGATCAAATTCAATAAATTCATCATCACCAAGCCCTTATTATATGAAATGTTAAAGGGACTTATGTAAGAAAAAGAAGATAAAAAAGATGAACAGTGAAAGGACAGCAAACTCACAGTTATTAACAACCACACCTAAAAACAAAAGCAAACTAAGAGGACAGCTAGATCAGGAGCAGAACCATAGAAATGAAGATCACATGGAGGGTTAGCAACAGGGGAGTGGGAGGAGGTGAAGGGGGAGAAGGTACAGAGAATAAGTAGCAAAGACGGTAGGTAGAAAATAGACAGGGGGAGGGCAAGAATAGTATGGGAAATATAGAATCTAAAGAACTTGAGACATGTGGTCATAAACTAAAGGGGGGGAATGAAGGGGGGAATAGAACAACTGTAATGGCATAATCAATAAAATCAAGTAAAATTAAAAAAAAAAACAAAAAACTATCATCTTGAGCATACAGTGCAGAGCCTGGGAGATATGGGCACTGCTCAAGCCCAGAACATGGCATGTTAAAAGAGACAATACAAACCAATGAATGGCAATGGATAGTCAGGAGTGGGAAATCACATAACGAGTGATGGGTAAGAAAAGAGGCTGGCAAAGCTACACAAGGAATAATGCACTTAGCCCTGGCAGCTACGAGAGCCTAGCCATGTGGCTATTTGCACAAGGGACAGTGACCCTAACTATTCAAAAGGAAACAGGACTGGGAGGCAAGGCAGACCCATTGAGGCTGTTAGTGAGGCTGTTAGTGAGGCTGTTAGTGAGGCTGTTGAGGACCTACCAGAACAGTGAGGAAGCACAAGGGAAGGAAGGAGTGGACACTGCCTCTGTGAACACAAGCACAGGCTGCTGGCTGCTATGATGGGCTCAGACAAGCAGCCCCTATGTACCAATTCCTATGCCCAGAGCAACCCAGACTCCCTGATGGATTCCCTAGGTGGGTCTTTTCACACAGAAACCTTTGTTTATCTATCCTATGGCATTTGGAGACACAACCCTCACCCTCCAAGACTTGCTCCTTTCAAAAGAATATCCAAACTCACTTCCATTCCCAGAAACATAAGATCGCTTGCTAACAAAGGGAATTTTTAGGACATTTCTTTTTAAATTAGTTTCTAAATCCCCACCTGAGAACATACTCACTAATTTCAGAGAGAGCAGAAAGGAGGGAGAAATGTAAGAGAGAAACATCAACCAGTTGTCTTTCATATACGCTCTGACTGGGGACCAAACCCACAACCTAGGCATGTGCCCCAACCAGGAATCAAACCTGTAACCCTTTGGTTTGCAGGATGATGCCCAACCAACTGAGCCACACCAGTCAGGGCTGGAACATACATACATACATATACGTACATATGCATATAAACATACACACACACACATTTTTTAAAGAAACAAATCAGAGAAAGAAAATGGTCACAGTAAGCAATACTTATAAAGCAAAAATAAATTCTCAGTGAAATATCTCATATAGGCACCAAAAAAGAATCTATTAAGCTTTATGTAGCATAAGAAAATTTGCTATAGTAAGAAAAATAAAGCTGGATACACAATTCTAGCCATGTATAAATTATTCAACGACCTAAGATAGATATGCTGATACAGTTAAATATTTAAATGGTGGGATCTTGATGGAATATTTTTCAAAATGTTACTTAAATGCTGTTATATCGTTTCTGAAATTTAAGCCAGAAGGAAAAACAAAACTGTCGCTATACTTTCATAGCATGATTGTCTACAATAAAAACAACAACAAAAAACACCACTCAAGCAATCTATAAGTTACTAGAGTTTAGCAAGGTTTATTACAAAGTCAATATACAAAAATCAACCCAACCTCTACATATCAGCAATGAACAACTGAAAACTGAAATTTTTAAAACCATCATTTACCTTAGCATTAAGAAAGACTTAAGTGTAAATTACAAAATATGTGAAGGATCTATATGTTGGAAACTACAAAACACAAAAGAAAGAAATCTAAGATCTAAATAAATGGAGTATTATGGATTGGAAGACTTAATATTGTTAATATGCTAATTCTCCCAAACTAATCCATATATTCAAGGCCATCCCATTCAAATCTCATCAGGAATTTTTATTTTTTATTTTTTAATTTACTTTTTATTATTTAAAAATTTTTTTAATTTATTTATCTTTAGAAGGGAAGGGAAGGAGAGAAGAGAAATATCAATGTGTGGTTGCTTCTGGTGCATCCCCTGCTGGGAACTGGCCTGCCACCCAGGCATGTGCCCTGATGGGGAATTGCCATCAGGAATTTTTATAGAAATGGATAAAACTGATTCTAAAATTTATATGCAAAAAAATCAAAGGAACTAGAATATCCAAGTCAATTCTGGAAAAACAAATAAACCTGGATGATTCACATTAACTGATGTCAAGGCTTACTATAAAGTAATCAAGACAGTGTAGAACTGAAGGGTATTTAAACATATAAATCAATGCAACAGAATTATAGTACAGTCACAGATTCATACATACATGTTCAATTGATTTTTAACAAAGGCAAAAAAGAATCTTGACCTATACTGCACACTTTGTAAAAATATTAACTCAAAATGGATCACAAAATAAATGTCAAACACAGCCCTGGCTGGTGTGGCTCAGTGTTGAGTGTCGTTGGCCTATGAAGCAAAGCATCACCAATTCAATTCCCAGTCAGGGCACAGTGTTGGGTTGTAGGCTAGGTCAGGTCTCCAGTTGGGGGTGTGTGAGAGACAAACACACATTGTTGTTTCTCTCCCTCCCTTCTCCTCTATCTAAAATAAACAATTAAAAAAAACTTATAAATAAGTAAGTAAATAAATAAATGTCAAACATAAAACTACGAAACACCTAAAGAAAAGAAATCTTAGAAGGAAACCTTTGTGACCTTGGGTTAGGCATAAATTTCTTACAAACCCAAAATCACAATCTACTAAAGACTGATAAATTGAGTATCAAAATGAAAAATTTGTGTTCTTCAAGAGACACTGATGAGAATAGAGAGAAAAGCCACAGTCTGGGAGAAAGTATTTGCTAATGGCACACCTGATAAAATGCTTATACCCAGGATACATAAACCAGAGGGAAAAATTTCAAAAAGGATGTGCAACTTGGTACTGTGTTTGATTAAAAGGGGTGAGGCAAGGCAGGCAGGAGATGGAAGCCATGCAAACCAAGTTTCTCCTCGTTTATGAAATACCTGATAACTCCTCACCCAATTTTAAAATATTTTAAGTCTCCCTGTCCTACAGGGAGCAACTGCTAATATTCAGGTAGCTCACTTATGTCTATTTACTCAATGAGAGAATGTCACCACTGTAGGCTGTCTTTCCCCACAGCTTGGTAGTAAGACAAACTAACCTTCTCAGCAAACTAGACATTATCCTTATTAATTCCAAAGAAGGCTCCTTGTCAACTGACAGGCCATGGGAAGACCAGCTTTATCAGCTGAATTACATTTAGTATGTCTGTCCACACTTGAGAAATCAAGCAGCAAATTTCCCTTAACCCTACATGCAAGGAGCTGCCTGGCTTGAGATGGCCTGACATCTCCAAAAACTTGCTAGATTCAGACAGGCAGCCTCTGTGGCACAGCAGTCCCATATACTACCCTAGGGCTCAGTTCATGGCTTGGTCTCTGCTCACACCGATCAGGCTGCTCTGGCACTAGAAGGCACTCACCCACTCTCTGGTTCCCAGGGGCCCAGACTTACCATAATCACAGGTAGGCTGAGTACTTGTGTCTGAGTACGTTGACTGCAAAGTGGTTTCAGATCCCTGGACAAAGCCTAAACATATGCAGAGTGTGGTTAATTTCCCCAAATGAGCCATCTGTTAATGACCTAAGACTACCCTTTAGTGTAGACTGACAGGTCTGCCCCTCACAGGAAAGCCACCAAACACTCTAGCTTCTGAACCCTTTAATTACACCTCCAGAACATATTAACCAATGGAAAGGCGGGCTATATTTAACTTGCTGCGCCAGAAGAATTAGATAAAAATGTTCAAATACTTGAAACCAGTAACCTGTTTTGATAAATGAGTACCCAAAATATCATTCACTTAAATGAGGAAAATACCCATAACAAATTACTGATTATTGCAGGTGAGCTGTCTCTGATTCAAACAAGGATGGGGGTTATTTTTGAACAATGTTAACACAAATATCCTCCCTCCCCCAAATCTCAAACCAAAACTGCTTTGTATTTTTAATCTTCCCATAAAAATTTACGTATTACAATTACCTTTTAAGTGTAATTACTTGGGCTAGCATGTTTATATAAATATTACATACATATTATATCCTATTTTCTCACCTATTTCACAGTTTAAAGTGAGTTAGTTCCAAGCAAGAAAAATCTGAACCTTTTACAGACACTACTGCTCTTAAATGCTTATTGTAACAGACTATGATCAATCCTAACACTATCCTTAAAACTACATCAGGGCCCTGGCCTGGTAGCTCAGCTGGCTAGAGCATTGTCCCTACACCATAAAGTTGCAGATTCGACCCCCATCAGGGCACGTACAAGATCAACCAATGAATGCATAAATAAGTAGAACGACAAATCGATGTTTCTCCTCTATCTCTAAAATCAATTAAAATAACAACAAAAAACTACATTAGCCCTGGCCAGGTGGCTCAGTTGGTTGGAGCACCGTCCCATACACCAAAAGGTTGCAGGTTCGATCCTGTTAGGGCACATACCTAAGTTACAGCTTAGATCCCTCATCAGGGTGTACACAGGAGGCAACTGATCGATGTTTCCCTCACATCAATGTTTCTCTTTCACTCTCTGAAATCAATAAACATATCCCTGGATGAGGATTAAAAAAAGAAAACCTACATCAAAGTTATTTTTTTTAATGATTTACCCACAACATGGAAATTATGACAGATAACCATAAGAGGCAATATGTGCCTATTTCCACCAGAACCAACTCATGACCTAAAAATAAAAGCCAGGACCTCCAACAGCTTATTTAGAACAAAAGCATACATTAAGTGCCCTTCCTGGAGTGGGCATTCATATATTGTTGACAATCTCTCTAGTTCATCTCTTAAGGTCATAGCCACAAAGATGATAGCAACAGCAGCCAATACTCAACAAGGGTCTCTTCCACAGGGTGCCAAGAGCTATATCTGCATTATTTTATTTTGTCCTTACCACAACCAACAAAGAGGAGAGGCCTAAGATTCCTTACCCTGCAATCCTATAGTCCAAAAAGGTCTGCAAACCAAGTGTTTTCCTCAAATGTGGTACAATACTCATTCGGGAGCAAAAATGATCTGTGAGAACAATCTTTCTTTATACCACTAGGTATAGAAATAATGTGTTTAATTATTGGGTGCTAGCCCACATTCCGATGTGGGTGCTATGGAATGTCCTTTTCTCAAGCCGGAATTCCAAAACACCCATCACCAAGGGTTTCAAACAAGGATCAGTGGACCGACACTTTAATTTAGGGAACTAAAGGGAACTCAGTGAGGGAACTCAGAAGAGGCACTGGGGAAGGAAAAAGCCTAAAGTATACAAACCCAACCTTTTCAACCTTCCCTAATTAAAGAGGACAAATTCAGTCCTTACTGGTGTGGCTCAGTGCATTGAATGCCGGCCTGCAAACCAAAGGGTTGCTGGTTCAATTCCCCATCAGGGCACATGCCTGGGTTGTAGGCCACGTCCTCAGTACAGTGCAGTGAGCACAAGAGGCAACCACACACTGATGTTTCTCTCCTTCTCTTTCTCCTTCCCTTCCCCCTCAAAATAAATAAATAATCTTAAAAAAAATTTTAAGTAAATAAATAAAGAGGGTACATTCAGCCCTGACCAGGCAGCTGGGTTGCTCAGTTGAATAGAATATTGTCCCATCAGCCTGATACACCAAGGTTGCAGGTTTGATCTCTGGTCAGGTCACATACAAGAATCAACCAGTGAAAGCATAAATAAACAGGACAATAAATCGATGTTTCTTTCTCCCCCCCCCCCGCCCCCGCTTCCTCTCTAAAACCAATTTAAAAAAAAAAAAGTAGAGAGGGTACATTCAAATGGATTCTCTCCAGGGACCAAGTAGCTTCCCGAGATACCTAAATTCTAAGCATTGATGAAACAGATCAAGAAACACTAAAAGCATTCTTCATGCGTTTCACCTATGGGAAAGCCTCAGTGTAAAAAGGAACCCTACAATGGCTTTTCCACTGTTTGTTGAAATAGCTTGTGGAAACCTTTTTGTTCAGCAATCAGGCAATCAACAATACGGCACCAAACTTTAGGTAATGTGGTTTGTAAGTACTGCAGCTGCAAGTGGACCCTACCACATGCTGATACGAACATATTGTACGAAAGCTGCAGAGCGAAAGCTCTAAGTCTGCTCAGGGGAGAGGAGCCTTGGTTCATTCTTTGGGGGGGAGGGGGGAGGAAAGGCAATCTATGCAGCCTTAAGAGGTCAATGGCAACCTCTGCTCGAATTCCATCCTCCATACATTACACTAACCTTCTGTTCCACAACACTGTCCCCAGGTCTGGACTTTCAGTAGCCAGTTATGCTCTAACTGTGAGTAAATTCTTTCTTGTCTGGTTCATACATCATTCTCTTCTTGGTTTGATGAACCAGTTTGACCTACTCTGGGTGAAAAATAAGCAAGTTTTTGGTCCTATAAAGCTAAGGGTCAGACCATGGATTTATGGTAACTATGCATCATAGCTGTCTCCTCTTGGCCAGCCTCCCTGACATCATTTTCACATAAAAATAAACAAAGCTTCTCCGTTTATTTTCCTTCTTTTTCTGAAAGGGGAAAACTATGTGCTGGAAACCAGCCTCCAAGATGACCTCTAATGATTCTTGCCTTCTGCCATGATGTTATCCCTTCCCAAACTGATAGAGGTGGTCAGTGTAACCAGTAAGATTACAAAAATGACTGAGTATGACTTCCAAGGCTTCCACCCTGTGTTCTCTTAGATCATTCACTCTGGGGGAAACTAGCCACCGTGCTGTGGGGTTCTTTCAGGAGGACTGTGGAGAGGCCCACATGGTGAGGAACCAACAGCCAACATCAAACTACTAGTCATGTGAATTCAAGTCACCTTGGATATGGGTCCTTCAGCACCCGTCAAGCCTTCAGTTCAGACTAATACCCAAAATGTAATCTCACCTGGCCAGTGTCACTCACTTGTTTGGAGTGTCATCCTGTACCCCAAAAGGTTTGATTCCCAGAACATGTCTAGACTGCAAGTTCAATCCCTAGTCGGGGAAGCCTTCAAGAGGCAACCAAGAGATGGTTCTCTATTATGTTAATCTCTTCTTCTCTCCCCACATCTCTCTAAAAGCAATGAAAAATAACTTCATGTGAGGAATTAAAAAAAAAAAAAGTAGCCCTGGCTGGTGTAGCTCAGTGGATTGAGCATGGGCCTGGGAGCCAAAGGGTCACTGGTTTGATTCCCAGTCAGGGCACGTGTCTGGGTTGCGGGCCAGGTCCCCAGTAGGGGGCACGTGAGAGGCAACCACACATTGATGTTTCTCTCCCTCTTTCTCCTTCTCTTCCCCTCTCTCTAAAAATAAATAAATAAAATCTTCAAAAAAAAAAAAAAAAGAATGTAGGGTTTGTTCTCCAAACCCTAAATGTTCTCCAATGTAGGGTTCTATATGTTCTTATACAGAAACTGTGAGATAATAAATGTTCCTATAAAAAGACCGATAGCATTTAAGACCTTTGTTTGAAGGCCTGCTCCTGGCTTTTTCTGTCCTGTGTTTCCACTGCTCTCATCTTTCCCCTCAGTGCCAGAGATGGAGACTCCTTTCTCAAGTACACATAAACTAAGTTCAAAAGTTGGACAAATTATCAGAAAGATAATTTATTTTAATCACATTCTATTAGTAATAGTAATTATAACATTTGCTCCAAAGCCTCCAGAACTTCTCCTTAAAAGCAAAATGGTTGTCTGAGATACCATTAAAGTGTCTTTGACTTTAGTGGTCTGCTTTTTAAAAATGAAAGACATTATAAACCTACCATGGTTTTCAGTTCTCAAGATCAAGGAAAAAAACTAATTATAACCTCATTAGCTTTGCTAACTCACTACTCACTCAAACCCAGAACCTACAGATCTGGAGTTTGAATTCAGACTTGGCCATTAGGGACCTCTCTAACTCAAGTTTCCTTGTCTATAAATATAAATGCTTCATTTTTAAGTTACCCCACAGTACCTAACCATTCCTATTGTGGCTTCTTCAGCAGCCTTGCCCCTAGACACAGAACTGTCTTCCAGTTCTTGGTAAGACCTGGTGAAAAAGATTACATCTCAATTACACAGATGTCAGTAACAACCCTAATGACTTTCCTCCTGAATTAGGAAAGTTACAGAAATGCTTGGGCAGGGTTGCCCAATCTTTGCATTACTAATTTGCAAGCCAGATGATTCTTTTATTTTTTGAAGACTTTATTTATTTACTTTTAGAGAGAGAGAAAGAGAGAGAAAATCATCGATCAGTTGCCTCTTGTACTTGCCCCAACTGGGGACTGGCCTGCAACTCAGGCATGTGCCCTGATGCGGAATCAAAGGAGCAACCTTTTTGCTTTCCAAGCCAATACCCAATCAACTGAGTCATACCGGTCAGGGCAAGAGAGATAATTCTTTGTGGTGGGAGCCCATCTTGCACACTGTAGGATGTTCAGCAGCATTCCTGATCTCTATCCACTGGATGACAGTTGCACCCCTCCTCCCTGACATGACAACCAAAAATGTCTCCAAACATTCTCAAACGTCCCCTAGAGGGTAATAATCACCCCTGGTTGAAAACCACTGGACTATAGGATGATTGATCCTGACATGGGAGGCCCGGCACCATCTTCTTGCGGAGACCAACATAAAGCAGCCTTCAGAGGAGCCATAAAGGCTTAGGTTCCTTTCTCAGTTCCCAACACTCCAGAGTAGAACCCTGGTTACCGGGCAACCACACGTGTTCAGCCTAATACCCCCGTCGACAGGGATGGGGGGAGGGGGAGGTGTGGTTGTGGGTCGCTCCTGTTTGAGCAGCCTCATTGGTTACTACCACGACAAACCCCGCAGTCCGATTCACCCAGGGATGATTTACAATTGCCCAAGCATATTCCTGGCGCCCCTCTCTGAACTCATCATCTATCCTCCACTTTGCTCAAGTCCTACTGGTCTCCCTGGAAGATCTCTTAAGGAGCCAGGCAGCTCCTGCACCGTGCCCCCACCCCCAGCCTATATGTCAACGGCTCCCTAGGCCAGATATTCTTCTGAACTCCCTTACTGTATGTAGTCCGGTCTCTGCTTGAGCGTTACCTTTTTAGAAATCTCCAAGCAGCCCATGTAATAGAAAACCCCCTCAGAGTACTGACCAGCCCAGAATATATCCCATACTCATTTGTTTGCTTGCTTTGGTCTGCCTTGGCCTATAAACTGCTTGAGGTATTCTTGCCAGTATTTCAGTGCCGATCCAGCACCTGTCAAAATGAATCTGACAGATGGTGAATGAATTACCATGGCAACCAGCCATTCCGCTCAAGTCTCAGGCTCAGGCTCAATTCCTCCTCAAGGCCCAAACTACCCCGCTAAGTCCAAACCCTCCAAATATTTACTCTTCACCCCGGGACCCATGCCTCTCCCAGCCCGGGACCCACGGGGGTGGGGGTGGGGGGCTGCGACATCTTGCAAGGACACTGTGCAGGGGAGGGTGCGGCAACGGCGACAGAGGCCGAGCCTGCTGACTGATCCAAAGGGGCTAGACGTGAGAAAGGACGACCTGTGGCTGCGAAGTTCGAGGAAGCCGGGCCGGAAGCGGAGGTGGGGAAAGAAAAGACCTCGAGTCCCGAGACAGTAGCCCGCAGACACAGGCGACAGAAGCCATGACCTCCGGCGGCCCGGAGCTGGGACGCGAGGGAGCAAGCACAGAGAACTGCGGAGCCGAAGGTTGAGGAGCGCGAATCTAGGCGACCGTCCCTCGGCGCCATTTTGTGACCACAGAGAGGGCAGTATCAAGGCCTCGGGGAAGGAGCGGGTGAGCCCTGCGCGGCCTTGGTACGTCCCAGTCCCTGGAGACCCGACCCCTAACCCAGCCGGGCTCACCTGTGTAGCTCATGGCAGCGGCGAATACTACACTAGAAAACTCTGACAGGCGCACCGCACATCTGACGCCGAAATACACAACACAATCCCACAGGCTTTCTGCACACAACCGAGCCCCGCCTCCCAATTGCATTGGCTCGCTCCCGGCTTTGGCTTCACGCCTATTGGGCCACCACGCTGTCTATACCAAACGCGGAGGGCGTTGCCAATCTCACGAAAGCCCCACCCTATTCCCCCCCCCCGCCTTCCGTTATCTCAAGCCCGCGGTGATTGGCTAAAATAAGCAGCTCTGGAGGTGGAGTCCAGTGGGGTTCGAAGGGGCGGAGATATGCACTACGGAACACCCTAAGGCTCAAGAGCGCCGGGTGGGTGGAAGGTCTGTGTCTCCTAGGCCCACCAGAGGGAGCCGGTTCAGGCCACCGGGGTGCTGTGCCAGCCTGGGCTATTTGTAACATCTCTGGCCTTCACCTTCAAAACGAGCACGGTAAAGTCATGTTGCAATGAAAATAACTAAGCGCCAAACAAGATGCTGGGCATAAGTTCAAGCATGTGAGACAATATATGTAATCAGTCTGGTGCCGGGTGTACTAAATGTTATATTTTGTTTTCAATGGGTGTATAACAATAGCAAATATATTTATATAGCATGTTTATATTATATATGTAATAAGTGGATTGTTTCTCATCTTGAATGCTTCCTCACACCTGTGAGGACCTTTAAAAAATTTTCTCAGCCCTGGCTGGTGTGGCTTGGTAGATTGAGTGCCTCCAGCCTGTGAACCAAAAGGTTGCTGGTTTGATTCCAAGCAGGGCACATGCCTAGATTGTGGGCATGCGAGCAACTGATGGATGTGGGCAACTGATGGATGTTTCTCTTGCACACTGATGTTCTTCTACCTTTCTCCCTTTCTAAAAATAAAATCTTTTTCTTAAGTAAAATGAATAAAAATTCTCACTTAAAAAGAAAACTGAGACTTGGAATTCATGACTTGCTCAAGATCCTTCACACTTAAGTGTTAAAGACTCCTCTAAAACCTTCTTGGTGGTTCTGGACTTTGAGAGATCCTTCAGTAGCCAAGCCAGGTTCCAGCTCTGTCCACACCACCATCACAGGGTATGTGCCATCCACTGTCAGAGACATCTCGTAACTTCTGAGACATTATTCAGCAGAGCTGCAGACTATGAAAATGGCACTTAACGTGTTTGTTAAAACTCATTAAGCTATACAATTATGGGTTTTACACTTTTTTTGTCATAATTCGACAGGGTAGGGGAGGGGTGGAGAATTAATAGCTAAAGAGGTTGGTCATGAGTTAATAATCCATGAGTAGATGAGAGGATTCATTGTACTATTCTACTTTTGTAGGGTTAGAATTCTCCATAAAATTTTAGTAAAATGACTCCTCCCCCCCACAAAGGGGGCTTCTGCATATCTCGCTGCCTCATGGGACAAGGTTTATGATGCTTTGAAAAACTTCCTCTGCAAAGCACATTAATATATAAACATATACACACACATCCCAGCTTTAGGGCTCATTTGTGTCACCCTCAGGGATGCCTGCCTTCCTGTCCTCCACAGCAGTCCCTTGGATACTTCTCCTGGGGAACTCCCTTTGTAGCAAATACCACAGCCATCCTTTTACTCTCACTTGATTTTGTTAACATCCAATCTTCTACAACCAAGTCAGAATGACTTAGTAAGTGGTGTGTTCAGAAGTTTTAGGAAAAGACCCCTTAGTGGTAAGACCTCTGACCCTTTTAAGGCCTCACACAGCTATCACTACACAATTGTAGGCGAGGAAGGGCTTCTCGGGTAGAATTTATAAATTCTTGCATTATTTGAACTTTTTGAAAACTCAGCTTATATCACTTTTACTTTTTTTTAAAGCAATAAAACTAATTTGTAAAAAGTTGAAATATGTGCCTTTAGGTGAGTTCTCATTCAAGATATCCTCCCTGCTTTCAAAGTCTAAGACACACACACCCACAGCCTGAGATAGACAGCAGTGGGAGAAGCCTTCCTCCACTGGGCAAGATATGTGTCCTGACCTCCCTCAAGCAGAAAAGCCATGTGTGCAGGCCAAGACCACTCCCATGGGCATATTGTAACAGTTCTTAGCCCCTCCTTCCCAGC
Organism: Artibeus jamaicensis; assembly: GCF_021234435.1. Lineage (NCBI taxonomy): Eukaryota > Metazoa > Chordata > Mammalia > Chiroptera > Phyllostomidae > Artibeus > Artibeus jamaicensis. The sequence continues at coordinate 8,661,841 of NW_026521854.1, read as the reverse complement.
CTGGTACATGGTGGGAACTAGGGTAAAGAGGGCTGAGGCCTCTTCTGTCTACACCCCATGAGGTCATCCCCACTTTCTAGTCCTTGGCTATTCAAGTGAGAACGATAAGCTGAAAAACCACATGTAATAAACAAGAAGGAGCAGCCAACAAAATCTCTTAAAATCTTGGAAATGTTCAATAAACATTTGTAGAGCGAGAAAATAAATAACATTACAGAGGAGCCAACAGCTTCCTTTCTCCTTGTCACTGGGGTTCAGGGTGCATGTCTTCCGGCAGGTTACATTTCTTGATGGTGGGCCAGCCCCAGCCCTCTAACGGCTCCTGGCAGCTGTGTACTCCTCCCGCACCCAGAGTGTCCCCACACCTTCACTGGTCAGCTCCTGCCTCCTAGAGAAAGCCCTTGGGTCTCCATCCTGGCTCCCTTCCTGGACCAGCTGCTCAGAGCCTTGTTTCCTCTCCTCTGCACACAGGAGCCCCTTTACCACCCAGCCAGAGCCCTCCCAACTGGCCATGCCATGGAGGGCCAACATGCTGGAAACTTGAACTCATCCCCAGCTGGGTCTGGTTGGCTTGGCGGCCAATGGGAAAACCCAGGGCCTCCAAGGGCCCTGGGTGGAGGTGGCTTGATATCAGCACCAAGTGATGTCAGCCTGTCCACTCGACAGAAAAAGACACACTGGCCGCCTGCCCCAGGGTGTTTCCAGAAGAGAAATTTAATCTAATTTACATACTTCTAAGTACATTGATAACCAAAATGTGGCCACTGAAAAAAGTTAAAAGATCGATCAGCTCCCGGTTTCTAGCTGGCCCAGGATTGCAAAATAAAAAGATCCACGTTCCTTATTCTCTACACAAAACGCGTTTTTAAAAAAGTGAAAGGTCTAGGGAGCTATACATAGAAAGGAACAGTGAAAAGAAGGAGGGGAATGGGAGTGGGGGAGGAGAGTTCCACCCCACCCCCTCCAGGACCCAGAGCCCGAGGTTCTAGGGGGCCTGGACATGGCAGGAGGCAGCTGTCAGCTCTGGGCTCTTCCCAGCTGGGAAGGCCACTCTGGGTGGGGAGGGAAGTATTTCCGTGGCATTGTGGACTCAGTGGGGGCTCCCAGGCCCCAGTGACCCACAGAGGGAGTGTGTCTTCCCCTGAGCAAGCACCTTGGCATGATGTAGTCATTTGACTCGGGAACTGGGGGGCTGGGGCAGATCCCGGGCCTCATGAGGTGCATGCGTACATACGTGCGTATGAGAGGATTTTCACGGGGCAAAAGGACAGGGGGTCTTTGGGGTCTTTGTGAATGGCCACAGAGGGCAAACAGAGCCCCGTTTGCTGCTAGACATTGGGAGAGCACGGGCCTTTCTCCTGTGACCAGATCACCTGCCACCAGGGACCTGGCCACTACCCTGGCTGGATCGGATGGGTGTGGCCTGAAGGAAGACACCCTGGGTTTGGCCCCAGAGTCCTTGAACTAGGAGAGGGACACCCCGGCTGTAGTGTGCCCGGCCCCCAAGGGTGCCGGTTTGAGGTTTTGGCTTGCTCCTTTGGGAACAGAAAAGAAAGAAGGAGAGGGAGGAGGAGACAGAGGTGGCACGAGAGAGATCTGGAATGCTTTTGTGTTAGGGGGCCTCTGCCGCCGCTGTCTGTGCTGGCGGGGCCTGGGGCTCCTCAGGTTGGGGGTCCACTTTGGAGAAATTCATCTCCAGGATGTGCCGCTGTAAGTGCCGCACCCACTCCTCCTGGATGGAGAGAGGTCCCTGGAATTCCACCTCACAGAACCTGCATGGGAGACAGATAAAGGGAGGAGTGGCCAGTGTCCTGGCTACATCTTGAGTGTCCAGCAAACCTGCTGCTGCTTGGTGTGGACAGAGCAAGCCCAGGATTTGAGGGGAGCCCAGAAGCCAGATGTTACCATGTGGACAGCTACCTCTACCCACCACAGGGTATTGGCGGGTCCCCTGAAGTGCCCATCTCTATGCTTAGGGCAGCCTGCTGGCTCAGGTGCTGGGTATAGGCCATCTGGCTTCCCAAGCACTTCTACCATCTGACTGTATGCATGCGCTCTGATTGGAGACAGCAGAGAAACAGATCCTGCCTTGGCAGATTCCAGGACAGAAGGATGAAGCTGGGGAAAGGAGGGTCAGGCACTAGCAAGCACCCACCCTACTCATGCACCCAACTTACCAGCTCCCAGCCCTCACAGCCCTAAGGGAGGTTTCAGGGCACACAGGCCCCAAACCCAGGCTCATGTGTGGCTGCAGAGATGTGGGTGTAAATCCTACTTCTGACTTGGCCTGTGTGGCCTGAGGTGTCCCTTTCACATCCCAAACTCCCAGTTTCCTGGCCTCTGATGTCCACCTACACTTTGGTATAAATGAACTAAGACCTACTTTTTCTTAATTAGGCAGACACTTGTTGAGAGCTGTATTCTTGGCACAGTTTGACTGTTTTATAAACACTCAACTCTTTTAATCCTCATAACAGATCAATCAGGTAGGTCTGCTATCAACCCCTTTGTATAGGTGGGAATATTGAGATGTGGAACAGACAGTCCTTTGCCAAAGTCACTAAGCTGCTAAGTGTCAAGATCTCCCTGGCTAAAAAAGCTAAGGGTCCCAGCCTAATGCTCTGAGGGGCCTTTGTCTGTAAGGGACTCTGCCTGGGCCTAGCCCACCCCAGGGCATCGCTGAGGCTCCCTCTCCCAACCCTGAGCAGCCTGTCCTGTTCGGAGGCTCTGGGTGGCCAAGTCCTAGGCAGGTAGCCTCCCTCCCCCCTCCCACTCCCAAGGGACTCATACCTGCACTTGAGGGTATAGATATTGCCGACGAATTTAACCAGTGACGTCTGGGGGGGACGGGGCACCAGGGAAGGGACTGGCCGGACCCGGGGTGGGGGTTGCCGCACCTCCTCCAGCTTCCGCTGCAGGTCGTTGGCCTCCTCGCCCCCCCTGGCCGCAGAGGTATCTGCAGGGCGTGCTTGTCGGCGCTCAAATTCTGAGGTGGGAGGAGGGAGAGGGATAGGAGATAAGCTGGAGGGGAAGGCCCCTGGGGAGGTTCCTGACTTCAGCAAGTAATGGGCAATTATTGTGGGGATTTGTAAGACGGGACAGCTGGTGCCTGGATGCTGCCTGGCCCTAGTGACAGATGGATGGTGGATGGATAAGTGAAAGGCTGAGCAACTGAGGAAGTGACTCCAGCGCAGATGCACAGCAGAAAACCCGATGGGGAGGGGGCAGTGAGTGGACCCTGCTGGTGTCCATTGCCCTCATGACCCTCTGTCCCCAACACTCACTGTTGATGTTCTGCCGCTGGTGCTCCTCAGCTTTCACAGTGCCTGGTGGGCTGGCTGCCAAAGGCCGCTCACCACTGTCGGCTGCCCGGCCAGCCTCCGGCCCTGGCTCACCCCCAGCACTGCGGCCCACCATGGACAGGCCCCCAGGTGCCAGCCCCAGGGGCGGCCGCTTGTCACCCTCTCGGCCATGGCCGGCGCTGCGGAACTTCTTGGTGAAGGGGCGGCCACCCTGGATGTAGCTGCGGTAGGCGCCCACCTTCTGGGGCCGGTGCTTGATCCACTCGCTCAGTGTCTCGATGGGTGAGCCATTCACACACCACTCAGTCACGCCGAACTGTCGCAGGTGTGCCCGAGCATGGCTGGCCAGGGCCTTGCGGTTTTCGAAGTAAAGGCCACACAGCTCACAGCAGGCCTCGGTGGCTGCAGGCAGAGGGGGCGCTGCTGAGCCCCAGTCCCAAGGGAGCAAGGGTACCCAGAAGTCGCTGCCCAGGTCGGGAGCCAGTCCCGCCTCCCACTGGGGCCTTGACCCCTGCTGGGGGTGGGCATGCATGAGGCAGTGCCCGGCCCTGCAGGCCCCGGCAGATGCCCTCCCGAGACCCTGCCACCCACTGCTTACAGGAGTGGGAGGTCTTCTCATGGAGGGTCTTTGCCTTGAAGGGCAGTTCAGTCTGGATGTAGGTCTTGGCCTTGACCTCTGCAGAGAGGAGGCGGTCCTCCTGCAGGGGTCGCTTGGCTGCCACTGAACCCAGGTAGCTAGTGGCTGAGGGCTTGGCACCAGTGATGGGTGCCAGGCTGAGCTCGCGGGGTACCTGAGCCAGCCCAGCTCCTGGTTTGCCCGGCCGGCCAGCCATGGGCACCAGTGGCAAGAGAGGCTGCACGGGCCCAGGTGCCCCTGTAGGGGAACCATCCTCAGCCAAGGCAGGGGCCAGGTCTCCAGCTGGGGGCTCCTTCTTGATGAGGCATGGCTTGGACTTCTTCTTAAGGATCTCCCGAAGTGTGTCGATGGGTGAGCCATTGACAGACCACTCAGTCACACCCATCTGTCGCAGGTGGGAGCGCGCATGGCTGGACAGGCCCTTGCGGTTCTCAAAGAACTCACCGCAGAATTCGCAGCGGATGTCACGCACCGGCTCTGCCCGAGATGCTGCAAGGAGTTGGGGAAGAGGGGAAAATATTTGGGAGGTGGCTACTGGCAGGAGGCCTCCAAGCTGGAGGCTAGTGTTAACTGCCCTGCTCCCTCATCTGCCTCCAGGGGCCCTTGAATACATCTAGTTCTTCTGTTTGCTCTGCTATCTTAAAGTCTAGTGGGCTTCCAAATGATTCCCTGTGACATGGTGACATATTAAAGAGCAAGCACTCCCTTGATCCTGGGCTTTCCTCCTCCGAAAAATGTAGATAAACTTCCACCTCCCAGTGTCACTGGGATGGCCTAAAGTGGCAGCAGTTCAGAGCACATGGCACTGAGTGACATGAAATCACATGAGCACTAAAGCCTAGGGCTGGGCCATCCTCATCTGCGGGGCGTGCAGGAAGAGCTCAGCCAACCTGACAGTGCAAGAGGTAAGTAAGTGACAGGGACGTTACAACTACTGACTGCACACACTGAGCTATTTTTCACCTGGCACCATGCTAAGCATTTTATATTTCAGAAAACCATACAGAGTGGAGACCATGCTGATTTCCATCTTCCAAAAGAGAAAACGTGCCCAAGATCATTTATTGTTAGACTGTGGGACAGCTGAAACCCTAACTTCAACCTGACTCCAAATGTCAAGCACTTAGTGACCACAAATGTCAAAAAGACAGTTTAGACACTGGCTTCTAGTGGATCTCTACTCCTGCCCATGGCAGATATCGCTAATCGATCCCTGCAATCTTTCTCTTTAGGAATATGGTTAGTATAGCCACTAACCAGCTGATGGAAGATGACACAAGAAATAGAGTCTTTTTGCCATCACTGAATGTATGAGAGAGAATTAAGCAGCAGCTCAGTTAAGGGTCAGTGTAGCAGGGCTGTACAGCCAGCCCCTAGTCCTCTGGACCTGTGTATCCTCCCTTCCATTTCAACCCTGGGCCCTCTGGGTATCCCAAGGAAGAGGGGGAGGTCACCCCCAACTTGACCTGTTCTCCATGCCTTGCCCCAGGGTCACACTTACACAGGTTCAAGGGGGCCATATCTTCCCGTGGCGCCGCCACCCAGGGACCCTCAGACGGGTGTAGCTCCCCATGAAGGGCCCCCGGCAGCATCTCACGCTTGATCTCCACACGCATTTGTTCAGGCTTCAGTTTCTTGGTCAGGGAGGATGTGGCCAGGCCTGAGAACATCTTTCGGGCCGTGGGAGGAGGAGAGGCAGTTGGTGAGTGGCCCAGGGGGCTGCCTGGTGGCGGTGGCAACTTCTTGGCCAGTGGCGAGAGGTGAAGGTCTGCAGGGCTGCGGGCTTCCAGTGAGCTACCAGGACCTCCACTGCCCACCACCTTGGCCAGAGCTTTTGGGCTATGTCCCGGTGGATTAGGGGGTCCGCCAGGCCGGGACTGGGTCCGTCTTTTGAGTATCTCCCGTAGTGTATCGATGGGCGAGCCGTTGACATACCACTCAGTCACGCCCATCTGCCGAAGGTGTGATCGCGCATGGCTGGACAGACCCTTTCGGTTCTCGAAGAACTCACCGCAGAATTCGCAGCGAATGTCACGAGCTGGTTCTGGGCCTGAGGCTGCAGCAGGAGGAGAGAGGGGCAGTTAACACCATGGGTACCATCAGCATTGTCACCTGCAAGTCTCCTGGTTAGCAGGGTGTGGGCAGCAGCACACCCGCAGACTGGGGTGGTAGTGAAGGGTAGGTGCAGACCAGGGAACTGAGGACAGGGGTGGGGGCCAGACACCCAGCAGGAGCAAGGGGAAGCTCCAGAGGGCCATGGGCCCTTAGTCCTGGTGGAGAAGGACGGAACCAAGATTCCACAGCTCTGAGGGTCCCAACAGTGACTGGGACAGGAGAACAGAAAGTGGCAGTCTAAATGCCACATGCCATCCGGACCAGGGAAAACCATGGACATCCTTCACACCAACAGGCAGAACCCCACCCCTGGCCTTCATTCTCAGGGAAGGTCACAGTCATGGAGGTCAAAGGCCAAGAGGGAGGGCCTAACAGCCAACTGCTAACAAGATCTCTGGGCAGAACCGTCCCACTGCCAAGGGCCCCTGTCCACTCCCTGCCCCAGCAGGGAGGGAGTAGGGAGGGGGCTGAGACCCCCCCCCCGGGAGGGGCTCAAGGGCCTGCAGGGAGGAGGGGGCAGCTGAAGCGAGAACCTACAGAGGTTGAGAGGAGACGGCTCCACATCAGAGGCCCAGAAAATGCCGGCGGCTGCGGCGGCCGAGAGGTCCTGCTTCCCCCAGGGGCTGGCCATACCCGCAGCCTTCAGCTTGGCCTTCTTGGCCGGCGGTGGGGGGGGGAGCAAGGAGAGGGCTGTGGAGGCAGGAGGCCGCCCCAGCTGGGCCAGCACGCCGCGCCCGGGTGGGAGGCGATTCTGGACGCCGACCCTCCTGATGAGCCCGTGGAGCACGTCTATGGGGGATCCCTTGGCGTCCGGGTCGCTGACGCCCAGGTGGCGCAGGTGGGCACGGGCGTGGCTGGACAGGCCCTTGCGGGTCTCAAACCAGGCACCGCACAGCTGGCAGTCCAGCTCTCTGCCCCCGTCACTATCTAAAGCTGCGGAGACAAAACACAGGGGGGGGGTTCACGGCCGCCACCTAGGCCGGCCCTGGGGGACTGAGGCAGGAGGACCTGGTGTGATGCTAGGCTGCTCAGGCCATCCAGGGTCTGAGACTTGTGCCGTGGATTGATTTTAAGAGGTTCTGGGAAGTGGGAAGTCCTGCTCCCTGTCCCAATCTTTGGCATCACAGTAGGTGTGGAGAGCTTAAGGATGTGGGGTAGAGAGTCAGTAGCCCAGTTCCAGCGATCTAATCTGATGCTCCCAGGCCTCCCTGGGACCCCAACTATGGGTGCTATGCAGGGTAAGTGGCGGGTACAAAGCAGGGCTCTGTCTGGCTGCCCAGCATCATGCAGCCAAGGGAACACCTGCTCAGGGCCCTGCACCTGGAAGCACAGCAGACCGTGGAAATAGCTTCATTGGAACCTGAGGTGCCAACTGGGATGCTCATCCCTAAATTCTAGGGGCCACCAATGTGAAGAAAGACCTAACTTTCTAAGACTAGGTCTGTAACTGCCCAAGTTAAACCTGCTCGCTGGAGTCTGAGGTGGTTTCTTCCCACACCCTAGCTAGCCGGGCCCACAGGCAGAGCAGTGCCAGCACAATCAGAGGTGCTTCTGTGCAGAACTGATGGCCAAGAGCATGTGAAGACAGGGACAACCACAGGACTTCCTGTCAGGTAGACCCTTGTCTACCTGCAGGACCTAAGATGTCCCAAGGGAACCCTGGTTCCCTTCATTACCCCAACCCTTAGGCCCAGATAAGGCCAAAAGCTGCCCCTAAGTGACAAGGATGACCTTGGCTGGCTTAGCAGCCACAACCAAGCCTCCAGGGAAGGAACAGAAAAGTGGGAGACAGGTGATAAAATGCAGCGCAACCAGCACAACAGGAAACATAGCACTGTGACCAACATCCTGACCCAGGTGACCCAGGACATAGGAGCTGCAGTCTCCATTGCCCCTACCCTGGCCCCATATCCCGACCTGAGGCCCCCACCCCCCCAGGTGCTGGCACCTCCCTTGGCTCCCAGGACCCCACACTCACTGAGGTTTAGGGGCCCCTCGTCCTCAGACTGAGGCCACTGTGCCTTTGGGGAAGCCGGCCGGGGGCTCAGGGACAGCTGGGGGCTCTTGTCCTCAGGATTCTTGGGGGTAGGGGAGCCTGCCAGGGCCAGTGGTGCCTTCTTGAGGAGTGGGGAGCTGGGCGGGTGAGGCAGGCCCTTGGCTGAGAAGCCAGGAGGCGACTTGATGGCCTTGTTGACAGCAGGGGCATCCAGGGGCTTGGCCAGGGTGAGCAGGCTCTGTCGGGGGGCCCCAGCGACCACCTCCTTCGGCGAGCTGGACTTCTTAGTCAGGCCTGGGGGCAGCCCGAGGGGCGTGTCGGGCAGGCCCTTCTGCTTCACGAGCTCGTAGAGGAGGTCAATGGGGGCACCGCTGCTCTCGGACTCGGCCACACCTAGCTGCCGCAGGTGGGAGCGCGCGTGGCTGGACAGGCCCTTGCGTGTCTCAAAGCAGGCACCGCAGACCTCGCAGGTGGTCAGGCTCTGGGCTGGAGGGCAAGACAGAGGCCAGGAGAGCCAGTTGTGAGCCCCACAGGCCCTGTTCTCCCACTTCTCTTTCCCCGGGGCCCCGCTCACCCAGGCTCCTTGCAAAGGTTTTGCTATAGTCAAGCCCTCGTGATCCTTAAAATGACCATAATGAGGTGGGAATTGGCCTGTCCAGTTTGCAAATAAGGAAATTGAGTCTCAGAGAGTGGAAAAGTTGTGCCCAAGGGAACACAGCAGAAGACAGATCCCTACTGTGATCCAGCTGATGAAATGCCTTTCAGAGCTCCAACATACCAGTGTCCTGGCAACAGGTCTTCACACAATCACTGACCTGCCAGCCACACCCTTCACAGAGCTAAGTCCTGGCCACCATATGCCACTCAATTCACGCCTCAAACACTGGGCTGGAGGCCCCAGCCATGGTCCCTGTGGTGCCCTTCATCCTCTTCTGCAGAGCCCTTATCCCTGCCTATCTTCTGCTTTGCCTCCTTGCTCCCCAACATCATGACCCTAAGGACAAGGACCAGGTCTATTTTACATCTCTCACATCCCTGGGGCCCAGCACAGTGCCTGTCACTATTCAATGACCTGAGAATCCACACACAGACAAGGCAATGTCATGAGGAAGATTACACAGCTACCAAGGGTCAAAGTCAGCCAAGGAACTGGGTCTGTGTGAGCCCTTGTTACCCATGCCCACTGCTTCTCCGGAGACCCCTCACTCACCCATTAAGGGTGAAGCTCAAGGCCATGAATACCCAGGGCAGTAGCAGCTCAAAAAAAGAAGACAGCTGGCCCTGGCTGGTGTAGCTCAGTGGATTGAGCGTGGGCTATGAACCAAAGGGTTGCCAGTTTGATTCCCAGTCAGGGTACACGCCTGGGTTTCAGTCCAAGCCCCCCCGTGGGGGATACTCGAGAGGCAACCACACATTGATGTTTCTCTCCCTCTCTTTCCCCTTCCCTTCCCCTCTTTCTAAAAGTAAAAATAAATGAAATCTTTTAAAAAAAGGAAGAAAAAGAAGACTGCTGGTATCTCCTTGCTGTCTCAGAGTGGTGAAGAGAAGAAAGCTGTGGCCATCCTGGGGCCCCACGTTAAACCCCAGGCCCAAGAGTTCCCTGTGAGTATGACCAGCCTGACCAGCAACCCCGCCCTGCCACCTGGGCCACTCACCCTTGAGGTCTGGCAGCTCTTGCTTGCTGCCATGAGGAACCTCTGCAGCCACTTTGCTGCTCAGCCGATTGGCTACCTGTTCCAGGGGCCCGGGAACAGGCAGGCTCTTCTTGGAGAGCGGGGGGGAGCCCAAGTCCATGGCCACCATGGTGTTTTCCTCAGAACCCAGGCCTGTGAGGTTGGGAAGATAGGCTCAGCCTAAATAAGGCATGGGCTATCTACCCCCATAAGGACTGAGAGCAGGGACATGATGGTGGGGAAGCCCTCCTCCTTATCCTTGGTGCCTGTTCTCACTCTTGGAGGCAGCTGCACCCCATGAAAGCTGAGGCTCCATCCATAACCCCCAGAGCCAGTATAATGCAAGGATGTCAAGGATGCCCACTGACAGCAGAGACTGGGAGCAGCTTCCACCCATCTCTGAACACAGACAGGTCAGTGACGCCATGCATATCTGAGCCAAGACTCCTATCATGGAAGATCTGAGAACATCCTTCTCTGGGCAGAACTTTTGGAGGGGGGCACCTGTTAGTCTTAGGGGCAGGTGGGGGATGGTCAAAATGGGGATTGGGTAAGAAAAGACCAGGGTCAGAGGCAGAGAGGCAATGCAGAGATGGGGAGCCAAGGACAGGAGGGAGGCTCCAAGGAATTGTGGGGAATCTCCAACCAGGCAAGACACCTGGGGCTGGAGCTGCAAAGACAACAGGGGGTCTTTGGGCTGGCCTACTTATCTCAAGCTGAGCCCCAAGTAGGGTTAAATGAGAACTAGGAGATGACTGGAGACAGGATGGGAACCACAGAACTTAGGTATAAAGTTTGCGAAGCATCATCCATCAGGTCAGTTAAGCCTTCCTGAATTAGATGTGCATGAGGAAAGGGAGTCAAAGGTGCATTTTTCATGGTCTAATTTTTAGAGAAAAGAGCCTGAGAGGCCTGTTAAGCCCCAGGTTTAGTGCTTAGGGCATGGACAGGGCTCTGAGAAGGAAGGACAGTGTGTCAGATAGGGCCTTGGAGGCACTGAGTTTTATAGTGGGGAGTTGGTGGGTCCCTTGCTCAGCTGAGTCCTATGGAAGCAAGTAGAAGGCGGGCAGAGGGGACCGGTGGGGCCGGGACACCCAGAACTTTGTCAAAGTCTCCGGGTGAAGTGAAGTGGGTGCGTCTGTCAAATGGAACAGGGGCTGTGTCAGGGGTAAAGTGACTTGGAGTTGGTTTCCACGCGGTACGGATCAGAACTCTAGCGAGGGACGATCCCAGAACTCTGTCAAACCGGGCTAGGGTCCCAAGGGGTGGCGGTTTAGTGTTTCTGAAGCCAGGGGCCCTGAGAGCTGCGACAGGAGGCCGGGAACCCGCGCGACTGGAGGGCCTTGGGGGAGGGGCGGTCCCGGAGACCGGTCGGTGGGCGTTGGGGGCAACGGGGAGGACGGGACGTCGACTTCGCCCCCCCCAACCCTCCCCGGCGCGGGCTCTTACCCGGCGCGGGCGCAGGCCCGGGCCCCAGCTCCGACTCGGCCTTGGGCCCGTCCCGCGGCGGTGGCGGCGGGGGTGGGGTCGGCGGCAGCAGCGGCGCGGGGAGGGCCGCGGGGCCCGGGCTCGGGGGGCCGGGCGGCAGAGCCCCCGCGGGCGCGCGCTCCCGGACGCCCCCCGCGCGCGGCCCCGCCGCTGCCTTGCTCTCCGCTTTTGTCACTCGGCACTGGGCGGTGGAGGCGGCCATCTTGGCTCCGGCGCACGCGGGGCGGCCGCCCCAGGCGGGAGTAGCAGAGCGCCGAGCGCCGCCACTGAACCCGCTCCGCTTCGCACCGCCCCTCGGTGCGCCCCCAGGTTGGCCAGTCGAATGCCGAGCGCAGCGAGCGAAACACTGGTCCGGGCCTCGCTAGCCGCGAGGCTCGCGGATGCACGCAAGCCGGGCTCCAGGGGCAGCCAACGGCCTCCCCAGTACGTACAGTCCCAAGGCTAAGATAGGAATCCTCCGGTCACACTCATCCGTCTTAACAGCCTCCGGGGTCCCAGAACCGGACAAACGGAGCTAGGACCTGCTCTGGGACCCTTCTCCCTTCCCTTCCCTGAAGTCTCTTATCTGAGTTGGGGATTCTGGAAAATCCCTGATTCCCAACCACGAGGATCCCCCCAACATTCTGACCGCACTGTCCTTAAAAAACTCCCCATATGGCTGAAACCACATTTTAAGCAAAACCCTTGTCTCTCTAAATCCAAACCAATTGCCCCCAGCTGTTTCTTGACAGCTGGGTGGGGCCAGAATCTGACTGCTGCCCCGCCTCCAATTTAGCATTCGCCCCTTAAGGCCCACTTAGGGAGGGGTGGGAGAAGCTTTTAAGGACAGCTTCGCCGGACCATTGCCTAAACCTAGGCCTAATCTTCAGCATCCTCCCTCAAGGCAAGGCTCCCAGGATCTTAACAATTCCCTAAACGTCCCCCGCGCCCCCCCCCCCGCCAAGACTGATCATGACTACCCTTCACAGGGACAAGGCCAGGACAGTGTTGGGCTGCATTCTCGAAACCTTATGGTTGACAGGCTCCCTCATCACTAACTAGGAAGCTGGCACACTGGTCTTCTGGTGGAAACTGCTTAGCCAGAGCTCAACCTGGCTGCTGGGTGTGTAAGGGGTGTGAGCCTGACATTCAGTTGCAGGCCTAGAGCCTACAAACTGCCAGCTGTGCCTTGAAGCCACCCCTGAGACACCGCAAACCTAGCCAGGTGTGTAAGCTAAATGCCCATGGGTCAGTCTCCGGAAAAGGCAAGAAGCCTGAGGTCATTTCCCCACTCTACCACTCCCCCAAAATGTGACCTGGACCTGCCACTATCCTCTCTCTGTGCCTGTCACCTCTTGGTCCAAGGAGGAAAGGGGGCTTTGGTAGCCCTCCCCTCCCTTTTGCAGACCCTCTAATACCTTACACTGTTAAGGGGTCTTGCAGATGGGACCAGAGTACAGATTGAGGTAAGCTGTACTGGAAGCTCCAGACAGGAGAAATAAGGAAGACTCAGCCCCTGGACAGCCCCCTCAACCCACCCCATTCAAGTGCCTTCTCCATTCCCCAAAATGGGGAATGCCCACCTATTCCTCACTGCCAAGTTCTCTGCCTCAGGGTTCAGTAAAGGCTTCCATAATGCCAGGCTTTCCAAGGCTGGATCCCTTCATGGTGACAAGCCCCAGGTCTCCTCACCAGAATATTACTTCTGCATTTCACAAGTCCTCTCACTAGAGAGACCACCAAACATGATGTTCAGAAGTCTAGCTCTACTGGTTTGTGGCCATGGCAAAGCATATAACTCAGTTTCCTTACCCATAAAACAGGAACACAATCCTTAGCCCCATGAAATTGCTTTGTGGCATACATGAGGTTAAACCTTAGTATACAGCAAGCACTTAATTATCACTGCTGCGGGATAAATTAGGCACCATTGAAAATCTAGAGTGTAGATTCTAAAACCACACTAGGTTAGTCCAATAGGATCAGACTAACCCTGCACATTTCAAGTGCTCAATAGCCCCATGTGGTCAGTGGTGACTGTGTAGGACAACACATTGCCATCATCTCAGAAAGTTCTACCAAATGGCACTTCCCTAGATAGAAGATGTCATGAAGAGCAAGGATCAGGAGTTTGACCTGCCTGGAGTATCAAATTCCAGCTCTGCCACGTTTGGCTGTGTGACCTTGGGCAAGTTAATTAAGCTCTCTGTGCCTCAGTTTTCCCATCTGTAAAATGGGGCTCATTATACCACCCTTATAGGGTTGTTAGAAGGATGTACATGAATTCATGTTTGTAAAGTGCTTAGAAGAGTAAGTGGCTCCTAGTAAGAGCCCAGTAAGTGTGTTAAAATAACTGTCAGGCAAGGCAAGGTGGAACTGGATCTAGGAGGAGCCCTGGGCCAGCCTGAGTGAAACAGAAGTGACCGGTAAGTGGCAGGGTGGTTGTGAGAACAGTTCTCAATGTACTTTGTAGAGTAACTTGAAACATTTTCAGGAAAGAGGAGTGGCTGCCCCCACCCATCTCTTCATCCCTCTGGGCTCCTGGGAAGGGTCAGGGCTCCAGACCTGCCCGCCCTCTCTCCCCTTACCATCTCCGTAGGCTGGCCCCAGGTCTTCAGCCCAGGTGGGCGGGAAGGGCACTGTGAGAGGTAATCGAGGCCTGCGGGAGGTCAGATAGCCACCAGGCATCCCCCCAGGCTCACGGCCAAGGGAGCTAGGAGGCCTCTCCGTGGCTGAGGTGGCCAGAAGCTCTTGTAGGATGTTGATGGGTGAGACGGTAAGCTCCCAGTTAGTGATGCCAAAGTCACGCAGGTGCGCCCGGGCATGGCTGGAAAGGCCAGCCCTCGTGTCGAAGCCGGCCCCGCAGAAGTCACAGCGCATCAGGCTGAAGGTGCCAGGGTCGAAGTTAGCCACTGTGGAGAGAGAGTGGACATGGACTGCCTGAGACAGAAAGAGGTGGGTGACTCTCTAACCCTAGCCCTTCACTCTCCTGGGACTGCTCGCCCTCCGAGGATCACACACTCGGTGCTGCTCCTCACTTGGATGCCTCCCTTCCCCTTTGCCCATCATGCTCCTGCTTGATGTGTCAGCTCCTAAGTCTCCCCACAACTCCAAGAAACCTTTTCTCCTGACCTCCTAGGTTCCCCCAAATGAACAGTTCGAAGCATCAGGGACCCCACCTTCAAACATTTCTCCAGTAGTAGATTTGCAATCATTTGGGTAAGTGATCGATTAAGACCTTCTCTTATCTTAATCGATGTCTAGAGCTCATGTTCCCAGAGCTTCTTCCCTCATCACAGCCCTGGTCACTCACTATCACATAACTGCCTGGTTTTGTGGCTATCTATCCATGTCCCTCACCCCCAACGCATGTGCACACACACACTCTCAAACACCATACCAGCATCTCCTAAAGTGGTCTCCATGTCTGCCAGCATCAGAACTACCCAGGGCATTTGTGCTAGACAAAGACCCCTGGAATCAGAACTTTGGTGCCTGGAACTCTGCATACCTCACAGGCAGCCCCAGAGGTTCTGAAGCCAGCCAGGGTCCCACCACGGCTGTGACTGGGCTGTGAAATCCAGGAGAGCAGGGACTGCTGTTTCACTCACTGCTGTGGCCCCAAAGCCCAGAACAGAGGGGACCTCACTCAGTAAATATTTGTCAAGTGCAGAAACCAATGAAATCCCCTGCCTGGGGCTGACTACTCTGCCTATACTCCTTCCTCCAGCTGCTGGAAGGGCCAGGGCATGGGGGTATCCTCATACCTCCACCAAGGTGCCTGCCTTTGCTGTGGCTCACAGGTCTTCCCAGAGGGGAAGCCACATCTTCACCCAGCTTGACACTATGGGAGGATTTAGAGTGAGGGTCGGTTCGGACTCAGCTGCCCAGCTGTGTCTCTTGGGGGGTCTTGGAGGGAGGTGAGTGCTAGAGCGAAGCCCCCCTACCTTTTTTCTTCTTCTTCTGGAAGGAGAACCTGCGCTCGATGGCTTTCACCTCCTCAGCGGAGATGAAATGCCTCACATTGTAGCTGACGCCCACACGGTTTAGGTGGCCCCGCACATGGTTGGCCAGGCCGATGCCATTGTGGAAGCGATCGGGGCAGTAGGGGCACTTCCGTTCCTCATGCTTCAATGCCACTGCTGGGTCCCCATCCAGGATCACATCCAGCCCCAGTGGGCCACCCAGTGGGGCATCCAGGAGCAAAAAGTCCAGGGGGTGGTTGCCCCCTAGCCCCAGCTCCTCGGGCTGCAGCCTTGGGGGGGCCCTGGCTGCTGCAGCCAGGACCTGGGACCTCAGCTTAGCCACCAGCACAACTGGTACCATCCCAAGGAGCTGTTGCTGCTGTGCCGGTGAGGCCTTGGCTGCCTGCAGGGCTTCTCGGAAAGTCCGCTTCAGCTCCAGTGCTGGCTCTGGGATGAAGCCAGGAATGGCTAGGGGTGGAAAGACCCCATTTTCAGGGAAAAAGTTCATTTCCGAGGCCAGTTGTACATCCTCCCCCTCCTCTTCACTCCAGGGGTGCCTCTGGTCCCCCAGTTGGGCTGGGAGTCCCTGCAGATAGACAGTGTTTTTGCTATTACTGGGCTGTAAGGAGTAGGGGGTAGATGCTAGTGGTGAGGGAAAGGCTGGCCTTCCCAGGGGCCTCTGGACCATGTTGTGCGGCAGTGGCTTTGACAACAGGAAATCCCTTGCACTCAGCTGCTGGCAGCCTGGGCCAAAGGCCAGGCTAGGGTCGTATCCAGTAGGGTTCTCCCGCCATGTGGGGGCCAAAACAGGTTCAGCGTTGCCAAAGTAGTCCTCAGCAGCTTCAGGGAAGCGGGCGTATGAACCTTGGCTGGTGCCAGGCTGGCTGGCTGGGTCCTCCTCGAAAGCATCGCCATCCTCCTCCCAGTGGGGACGGGCATGTATAAGCCTCACATGCTCCCTGAGAAGGCTCTCACTGGGTGCTGGGAAGCCACAGAAAACACACGTATTAAGGCTTGAGGAGGCTCCATAGGGCTGATAGCTGAGGGCAGTGGCATCAGGGCCTGGACTGCTACCCCCAAAGGGCTCCTTGGCAGTCTGGCCGGGAGACTCGCGCATGTGCAGCTTAGCATGCTGCACAAAAGCTTTGGAGGAACTGGTGCCAAAAACGCACTTGGGGCACTGTAGCCGTGCCTCCCGGCCCTCATCACTTGGAATTTGCTTTAGCTTCTGAATCTCTTCAAGGATCTTCTCCCTGGAGGCCTGGTGCTGTTGCCGGTGCTGCTCCAGGGCACGGGGGTCAGCAAAGTCCCAGCCACATTCACTGCAGGTCAGTGGGGCCAAGTTAGCTGGGGGCTCCTGGCCTGGGGCTCGGCGGTGCTGGTTCATGTGCTCTAGAAGGTGCTCCTTCTGCTTGAAGTAGATGCTGCATTCCACACACGGGAACACGGCTGGGTCCTCATCCTCATCCTCATCTGGGCTGGCCACCCCCTCAGCTACCTCCTGCATCAGCTCACACATGTAGGGACTGGTCCGGACTAGGGGCAGCAGTGGCTGCAGTCGCTCAACAGATGCCTCGGAGTTTACCATCCAGGTCTGAGTGGCCACTTCTGTGGCTGACCTAGGCAGGCACCACTCTGCACTTGGCTGGGCCAGACCCTCCAGATCCGTCAGGTGCTCTCTGGCGCCCACCACCGCCACATCCAAGGTCTTTGTGGTGTCTTCCACGGGCACCAGCACTGTCCTGAAGGAGGGGAGAGGTGGTGGTGGATGTGGCAGGTCCAGGGGCAGCCCTGCTTCCTGGGGTGGGGACTGCTCATCTGCATCTTGGAGCCAGCTGAAACTTGAGTGGCCCTGGTGGGGCTTTTCCAAGAGTTTTGGTTCACCCTGGTGGTACAAGAACCTTCTAGAGCCCTCGAGCTCAGCACGGGGCTTCACAGTTCTTACAATGACTGAATCCTCGAACCTCTGCTCAGATGGGATGCCCTCCCCGGCTTCCTGGACCAGGGGGTGCTCCCAGGGCCCTGGGCCATCAGGGAGGCCAGGGAAGTGGCCCAGGAGATGGGGTGGTGGGGAGCCCGGCCGGAAGTCCAGGCTGCCTCCATCCCAGCAGCTGCAAGGAAGTGCCAATGGGGATAGGTTAGCCATGGGCCTCAGTTTCCGTCAGTTAGCCATGAGCAGGGGAAAGTGGTCCTCCCAGGCAATCTGAGATAGGCCCCAGAGACCCAGCCCAAGTCCGACCTCAGAATGGTTGGGAATATGGGTGTGAGGATGGGGAAGTGGGAGAAGTACATGTGGACCCATCCAGCTAAAAGCCAGATTCAGCTCTGAGGATTACCTGTGCATATAGCCTAGCCCTGCTGCACTGTAGGGGAGTATGTGGAGACCACACTGGGGTTATAGGCATGTCCCCAAGTCTGCTGGCACAGTCAACTCTCATCTGTCCCCAGGGAAGCCCCAAGGCTTTAACCTATGCTCCAGGCTGCTTTTGTACTAGTCCTCCCAAACTGGGGTGATTTAGTTCATTCAGTTTCACTTTTCCAGCAAATTTGCTGAAACTCTGTGGCATACACAGCTCTAAGGACATAGCTCCCCCTGCCAGTCCCCCCCACTCCTGCCACATGTCCCCTCTTAGAAGAGCAGCCAAGAAAGGTGCAAACTTCCCACTAAGCCTTTGGCCCCAGTGACCCTGACCTCCTTTGGGGGAAGAGGAAGGTGAGCGAAGGCCACTTCACTAAGCTTCAGTCCTAAAAATGGGACAAGTCCCAAGAACCAGGAGCTTCCATGCCCTATGCAACATCTAAGAAGCGCTTTCATATCCATAATTGAAGAAAACTTAACATGTGAGGGGTGGTTATTTAAATGATCCCAACCACAGCCCTTCAACAGGGACCTTGACCACATGAAGTGCAGGGTGGAAATGGCACAACTCAGTGCTGAGGCAATGCTTCACTTGGCCCAAAGCCTGGCTTCTGGTCAGCCCATGACTAACATGGGCCCTTATTATGACTGCTCCAGATCCATCTCCCTTCATTTCCAAGATCCCAGCCCCACAAGGGGCTGTCAACCACACCAAGAGGCCAGCCAGAAATCATGGAGCCACTTTTCTAAGCCCCATCAGTGACATGAGATACTAACAAAACCACTCCCCCGGGGCTGTGGAAAAAATTCAGTAGGGTAAACCTATGCCAAGAGCCCAGCACACAGTAAGTGCTCAATAACAGAGAGCTATTATTAATCCTGGTGTGACTGTTATGTATTGGCACCCGCCAAGCCTTTTACTGAAGGGTCACTGCCGTCAGTTTTGCTATTGATTCCTATTTCCATTCAACATCCTTGGATCCTCAAGACAAGTTCATAAGGTGCATCTTAGGGACTTTATAGATGAGGAAACTGAGTCTCAGAGAGGCCTGGCAACATTCTAAGGATCACCTGGCAGAGACAGGACTCCAAGGATCCAACCTCCAGGTTCCTACCCCTCTGGCTCTGCTCCTGGCAGGGATAATGAGAGTTGACTGTCTGTGTGCATCCCAGTCCTCCCCATACCCCCTGCACATGCCCGGGGGCTTGCCTGCTGGGAGCCACCTCCTCCTTCCTGGCCTCCTGATCAACCCTCTGGTCCCCTTCTCACTCCATGGGCTTTCCTCAGGCCTGGGCACATCTTGCTTGCCCCCCTGCCCTCCCTGAGGTCAGGGCCAGCATGGCACTCACCAGCTGCTGATCCGATGGGTGGCGGAGGTGGCACGGGGGAGGGCTTCGCTGAGGCCAGGATGGGGCTGCCCGTCTGCAACAGAGAGGGGAGACCCTGAGGGGCTGGTGTCCCCTGGCTGGGACCCTTTGTACCCCAGCTCTGGGAGCCCGACTAGGCGCCTTGTGAGGGCCCGGCTCCCCAACCCTCTCCACTGAGAGGCCTTTGGCCTCTACATTCCTGAGCTTTGAAAGGGGTTTCCTTGGAGGAGCCCCCTTAGCTCTCCTTGGGGAGACCAGGGGCTTACTGCCTTCAATCAATCCTCCTCTTTGTCCCTGATGGACAGCCAGGGTGATTTTTTAAAGTCACACACTGGTAGAAACTCACCTGGTTCCTCACACCTACAATAAAAGCAAGACCCAAGCACCACCTATGAGACCCCTTGAGGGCCTGCGAGGTCAGACCTCTGCAGGTCTCTCTAGCCTCACCTCCCTCTCTTCACCCCTCAGTCACTCCACCCCCAACTGCTGCTAAAGCCTCAAGCCCACCTAACTCTTTCTGGCCTTAGGGTCTTTGCATTGGTTATCCTCTCTGCCCCAAAGAGCCCTTCCCTAGCCACCTGCTGAAGTGAGCTCCTATGATTTTCTCTCTCATTACCTATTTCATTTCTTCCTTAGCACTGTCTGAACTGCTTAGCTCCTTCTCTGAATGAGTACATGCACGTGTCCCCTGGTTGTGTGTAAACACCCCCTGAAGGCAGGGGGAACTCTTCAGCCTCATTCACTGTGGCACCCAGCATCTGGTACACAACAGGTGCTCAAACAATACTGGTCAGATGAGTGAGGAACCCTCTGGCCTGATCCAGGGAGGGTCCATCCCTGCCTTCCAGACACCTTCCAGGCCTACATCCTAGAATCAAATCTCCTCCTGGGACCCCTCACACAGATAGAGCCAACTCTCCATTATCCACCTGTGGAGCCGAGACCTGGAGCAACCACAGGGCTCCTGGCCTGTGCCTCCTCTGCCTGCCACTCCTGCCTGACAAGGCGAGTATGCCAATCGGGGCTCCCGCCAACAGCCTGGGCCAAGGTTAACACACTGGGGAACTTGTACCCTGTCCAGAGCCTGACAGATGCAATTGCTGGATTAGTATCAATTGGAAGAAGGGCCAGAAACAGGACTGGAGCTGGGGCTCTTTTTTTTTTTTTCCCAATCCCCCACCGTCAAATTTGCCCAGGACAGTGAGAGCTGACTGTCAGGAGCCAAAGAATAAAAAGTATGAGCAGGAACAGATAGAAAGGTCAGAGAGTCCTGATCACTGCCTGAGGGGCTTTCTACACGGCAGAGCTGTGACTGTTGTGTGGCTTCAGGAAGGTAAGTATGCTGAGGGAAGTGTAGAAATTCATTGTCCAGAGCAGTTTATCACTTTTGGTTCACATTTGGGGCTCATTATTCTTTGGTGGAGCTGCCCTATGCATGGTAGGATATTGAACAGCATCCCTCATTTCTACGCACTAGATGCCAGTAATCCCTGCCTCCCCCTTGCAGTTATGACAGCCAAAAATGTTTCCAGGTATGGCTACAGTGTCCCCTGGGGGCAGAAGTGCCCCTCGTTTGAGAACCCCTGGAGTAGACAGATAGGGGGCAGAGCCGTGCTGGGGGTATGTATGTGTGGATGCAAGGGCCAGTGTTGATGTAGGAGGATGAGGCGGCTGGGGTGTTGTAGAGGGTGGAAAGCCAGGCCTGAACCAGCCAAGGGAGCAAGACCACAGCAGCAGAGGTCTTGTGTCTCAGGTTAGGGCAACCAGTTCACCAGCAACGGGCCCCAGCACAGCTCCAAGTCTCAGGGTCCAGTGTCCTGCTTCTGAGATTCTGGGACCTCAAGCTGCTAAGATTCTGGGCATCCCAGATCTGATGATTCTGTGACTGCCATTTTCTAAGAATGCAATGAGCCAGGGGGCCTCCCTGGCCTCTTTGAGCAGCTCCAGTGAGGCTCCTATTTTTAGTGGCAGTGACTTTGAAGGAAGCAGGCCAAGCAGAGTCCCATATCTAAGACACCTGGGGGCCAGGAGCTCACCCAGCTGGCAGAGATTCAGAAATCCCTATCGGTCAGATGAGGTGCCCAGGACACAGGCCTCAGCAATGGCCATGCCAAGGGGCCCTCATGAACTCCTGCTTTTGGGATCCCCAAAAGGTTTGCAAATGAGGGAATACAAGAAGCGTGTCTGTGAGCAGCTTGAACCCCGAGCCAGGCAGCGTGGCTAAGTGGCAAAAAAACTAGACTTTGGAGTCAGACAGATCCTAGTTCAAGACCCACCGGTGACAGGAAGGGCATGCCTTTCCCATTCCAAGGTTCAGTTTCCTCCTCTGTATAGTGGGAATAGCCACGACTCAGTCTCACATGGCAGGCAACTGGTGCCACGGAGATGACAATAAATGTTCCATCCACAGAGGTAGTGGAAGTGGGAAAAGAAAGGGGTAGGAGCACCCATGGGGTCAGAGGGGCCCCCAGATGTCGCAGGTTGGAAGCTGGAGGCTGACCCGAGTCTCAGGCCCCTGCTCACTCCATGCTCTGGTTTCCTCTCTGGCCTGGGGCTCCACAAGGGCAGATGTGTTCTTCACCCCCCGACCCCTTGGTCTCAAAGCCAGTACACACCAAACTCTTCATCAATCCATGTGGACTGTCTTAGCCCCCCAAACCGTGGCTGTTCCTGGGAGGCCAACCAGACAGAACAGACACTGGTGGGTGGCTGCCAGGAAGATGTGGGAGCCAACAACCCACAGAAGGACAGAAGAGGCAGTGGACACATCCATGTCCAGGTGGAAGAGATGTAGCCATTTCAGGGGTACCCTTGGGGGATACCGAGGGCTGGGTGGGACTGACAGAGGGCCCAGGCTTCAGGGTGGAACAGCAGCCCAAGAAACTATTCCTATTTATAGACATCACAAGACTCCTAGGGCAGGTGCCCATGCCAGGGAAGGGGGGGTGGAGCAGGCCGAGAGGGCGGCAAGGGAAAGGGGAAATGCCATGTCTGAAGCCCAGGCCCTTTTCCAACCTCCAGGCTGAAACTCCCCTTCAAGCCATCCCCACCCTATGCCACATTTACTCAGGGACACCAGTTGGGCCTGGCCCCCACCAGCAGCCACATTCCCCTCCTCCCCAGGCACATGCATTGGATCCTGATTGATTTACTGGGGTCTACGGAGGAGACACCTACCTACCTGCCTGCCTACCTGGGGTTTTTGCCAGTTAGAGAAGCACCCACCTCCTCAGAACCAGGCCCTGGAACCTAGAGCCTGCTCCCTGGGGCTTCCAGAGTCAAGGTCCTAGGCCTGCTCTGTAGGGAAGTTGTAGGGGCAGTGCAACCTGGGACAGGGTCTCTCTCAGCCTTGGTTACTAAGGGTTTGGAAGAGGGGATTGCTAGGCTCCTGAGCTCTGATACCCACAGGTCTCTCTCTGCCATCCTCTTGCATGATACCTTCAGGTGCCACCAGCTGTCTCCATGCCATAGCATGTATGGAGCCTGCTGCTTAACTCACTGTTCCTCATCCTTGAATCCTAGATGCCTTCCAAGTTGGGCCCAAATGGGCTTCCCCCATTGCAGTCCCAGTGACTGTATCACAACAGCTGGTGGTTGGTCTGTCACCCTAATCCTAGGTGGCAGGGACCATGAGGGAGGGGATGGTGTGAGTGCTTGGTCATGGGCTGTGCCCCAGTACCCAGCTGAGGAAGTGCTCTGTAAATATCTGAGCATCATGAGCATTGGTAGGGTGAACATGGGCAGGTGAAGGATGCCTTGATAGAGTATGGTGATTAAGGATGAGGAGGGCTGTCAAGCCAGGTTACTAACTAGCTTTAAGACCTTGGACAACTTAAATCCTCAGGGTCTATTTCCACATCTTTAATATGGGATAATAATAACCAAGACTACCCCACAGGGTTCTTTTGAGAATGACATGAGATGATCGTGTAAGGGCTTGGCATGTAGGATCCCCTCACCCCACAATGGGGTGCTTGCAGATTCCTAGAAACCAAGGCCTTAAGGCCAAGATGAAGGGAGATGTGTCAGCCTGCACTGCCCCCACCACTCTCCAGCCATACCAGACCTCTCACCACAGGGCCTTTGCACCAGCCATCTCCTCCACCCAGCTTTCCCTTCCCACCATTCATTCCACACTCCATTCAAATTCCACCCCTTCGGAAAGGTTTTCCCAGGTCTCCCAGGCACAGGCCTGGTACTTTATTGAATACCTTCACAGCATGTCACTACCAGCCCTAATTTATTTGGTTGCTTGCTGTCTGTCTCCCTTACTAGAATGTTAAGCCCCTGAGGGCAGGGACTTGTGCGTCTTTTGTTTATGGCTATATTTCCAGCCTACAACAAAAACTGGCATTTAGTAGGTGCTGAGAATTTAATGAATAACAAATATTCAGGAGGGGACAGTGTGAAATCTCTTTCTGCTGGGTAAACTGAGGCACAAAGGGGTGGCTGGCATCCCTGACAACTCAATTTCTCCCCAGCCACCAGAGGGCACAAGCTGTTTTGGCACATGGCTCATGGGGAGGACTCACCAAGACAGTGCAGCAAGACAGTGTGAGGATAGACTGCTGGGGTACAAGTGGATGACCCTGGGGAACAAGTGGACTTGGGGCAGGGAGCTTGAGGTTCTAAGCTGGGCACCTGAACCCAATTTGTGTGCTCAGAGGAGGGAGCAAGGCAGATCTGATTTCAAGTCTCAGCTCCTTGCTACCCACTGTGGGGCCTTGGTCAGGTAGCTCATTTGCTTGCAGGGCCTCTGTTTTAATTACTAGAAAATGAAAAACTAAGCAGAGTGCAAAGAGAAGGTTCTGGACCCAAGGAGAATCTGAATCTCAACTCAGTGCCTGATGGGCTGAGTGAATTGGCCCTGTCTGAGCCTTGGGAATGGGGCTGGATGCTCCCCCAGGGCCACAGGGCCCACTCTCTTACCAGAAATGCCACCTCTGCCATCCAGAATGTCTCGAGGGCCTTCCTTGGTGACAGGCAGGTAATGGGTGGATTGGAAGATGCCACCATCCCCCTCAGCAGCCTCAGCTCCACCTTCAATGTCCTCCCTTGGTGCTGGACCCGGCAGTCTCTCAGGGCCCCGAGGACGATCTGGGACAGCCAGGCCACCTGCCAGGGGTCCATCCATGGATGCTTTCTGCTTGGCTCCACTGAGCTGCCAGGCTGGCTCAGCGAGGCATTGTAGGCCTGGAGGCAGAGAGACAGGTGCTTAGGAGAGGTAGAAAAGGGACTCTGCCTCAGTTTCTCCTTCCTTGAGCTGTAGTCCTCATTCTTGCAGGCCAGTACCTCAGTTTACCTCCTGGCCAGGTGTGCTGGGGTCCTATACAGATATACGGAGAACACTCTTTACATAGATCCTGTGCTTGCCTCAGTTTGCCCATTTTTACACATGCACGCTCAGCCACCTGTTTTCTTCCAGCATTAATCTTATCACTTCTTGGAGAGTGCCCTCACTTCCAGGCACACGTATATCCTATGCCCCTGCCATGGCATGCATGCTGGCCACTTTAACACTCTGATCTTAGACCCTGTCTAAAGTCCCTCCCATCATTACTCCTGCACTTTCCCACACTCTAGCCTTCCACCCACAGTCTTAGGGTTCTCCAGCATTAACACCTTCACCCTCACAACAGCCTCAAGTGACCCCAGATTAACCCCTTCGCTTTCCCCCAATATTACCCCTCATGCACACCCTGCCTGGATTCCTCCATTCGACCCTCCCAATATCTCTCTAGTCTGTAGGCAATAGGGACGGATGGGGCTCCTGGTCCAGAAATGAGGACCCTGAGGAGGCTGTGAGGGTGGGGGCTGTCCTCTACACCTATAAATACCTTCAAGGTAACGGCGGAAAGTGAAGGGCAGGAATGAGGCGCCCTCCCTGGGGAGATGGTGGGGAGGCCGAGCCCAGGCAACCGGGGCGGGGCCGGGGTTCCAGGCCTGGCTGCGGGCGCTGCCCTGGGGGCCTGGGGGCTCCCAAGGGGCCCGTCCGAGGACTGGCAGTCGTGGCGGGGGTCCCTGCCCAGGCCTGAAGGAAGCACCTGCGGGTACCCACCGGGTGGGCAATACCGGCGAGGAACCGGTGGGATCGCAACTTCGGAGCACTTTGGCAGCGTGAGGAAGGGGGATCCTGCCTGGACGCCCCCCGGGAGTCTCAGGGGTGGGAGTGGCGCCGCGCCAGAGCACCCCTCGGGGGACCAAGGTCCAGGAGCTGCGCCCTCCGCCCGTGCATCTCGGGGCGGGAGACCCCGCGGGACGCGCGGAGGTGGGGGGGACACCTGCCCCAGGACCCCCGCTCCTCCCCCCACCTGTGCGGCCCCGCCCCCGACCAGGCCCCGCCCCTGAAGGCCCCGCCCCCGCCCCCCGCCCCGGGGGGTCCCGCCTGGCCCGGCCCGGCTGGGCCTCCCCCTCCCCGCGTCGGCTCCGCCCCGCCCGCGGGCTCCCCAGGCCAGACCGGGCCTCACCAGGGAGGCGGCGCCGCTGGCCAGGCACCGGAGCTCGGAGCTCCCCTCCTTGATGCGGCAGTCGCTGTTGCTACCGCCGCTGCCGCTACCGGTACCGGTACCCCGGCCTTAGCAGCCACCGCTGCCTCCAACGCTCGGGGGACATTGTCCCTTTAAATCGCTCCCCCCGCCGCCCCGCCCCCCCGGCGCGCCGCCGTGACCTAAGCGCGACAGCCCCGCCGCGCCGCCATGATGGGGAGGTCCGGATAGCAACCCCCGCCCCCCCCGCCCCCCTCAGTGGCGCCCCGGAACGGGAGCGGTCAGCGCGGGCGCGCCATGTTGGGAGTGGCCAGGCGGGTCACCCTTAAAGGCCCCGCAGACTGGGAGTCCAGGGAGAGGCTCTATTATCATGACAACACTCTTGTCCTCCTGCCCCCCACCCACATGGCCCATCACTCCACTGGTTCTTCCAATGCTATGTTCGCTAATAGCACTAGAAGAGTGGGAAGGGGGCAGAGAACTTCCCCAATGGGTCACTTAGATCATTGAGGACTCCACCCAGTCATTCCTTAGCCTTCAGGCCCCAATCAGCTACCTTCCAACCACAAGCTCACTCCCTCCTTCCTCATTATCCACACTGGACTTCAGAACCTCCATGGCCCTAGACCCTACCCTAGGTTCCCACTGCTAAGCCCCTCTTCTCCAGCCAACCCCCAGTATTGCAGCCTCCTATTACACACACATAATATGCCTGTTGCCTTCTCCCAGCCACCACCCATCCACATGTCTAATCATGCAGCTTTCCACCCATTCATCCACACAACTGAATTGATCAACCGTACATCTACCCATCCAATCAACTAACCACCTATCCATCCACCTGTCCAACACCTACCCATCCATCCATCCAAAGACTCACTCAAACCACCCATCTACCTCTCATCTACCATTCAACTAATGCCAGATCCTGTTAGCCAGCTAACCATACTCCAAAATCCCCACACCCATCAACCCATCGAAACATCCATTCAACTCACCCATCATGTCTCATCTACTTGTCCATCTACTACCACCCAAATGAATACCTACTTATCTATACACCTCCACCCTTCTCTACTCAGAACCTTTCACCACCTACCCAAACATCCATCCACCCATCAATTGCATATTTACTTGTTTGCCTCTTCCATGAGAGTGTACATTCCCTGAGGATAGAAGTCCTGTCTAATTCATTACTGTTTACCCACTGCCAGCTCAAGAGTCTCAGGACACTTTAACAAATGTCGTATGAACAACATATATAACCACATGCTCAATTAATTCAAATATTGATTTCCTAGTATGATATGGGCTTTTTCTAGGCAGATGTACCCATCCAAACTAACCACCTACTTAACTACTCATCCACTAGTGCAAACATCTAGCAAATGCTAACCTATTCATTTGCCTATGTCCCATCCACTCTACCCCTCCCCCATAATTCAAATGTTCACTCATTTACCGAGCCGACAGCCACAGAGCTCAGCTACCTCCACACTTACCCACCTATTTCTTCATCTGCTTCCCAGACTCATGCTCTCCTTCTCATGAAGGAGCTAGTATGGGATTTAGGGACCCTGGAAGATACTCTCAAATGGGGCATGGAAGTTGGTGGAGGTGGGATCTAGTGGGGATCTGGGCTTCATTAAGTAGATGTAGGGCCTAACAAATGATGAATACCTTTTTTTGAATACTTTAAGCAACGGATCTTTTACTGTGTAAGGACCTTTAGATCTGACTTACAGATGAGGACATTGAGGCTCTAAGACAGTGAAGGCCTGCAGTCACACAGCTAGTGAGAATGTCTTTACATCTCCCCTTTCATTCCTTCCAATTAGGAGAGAATTTAGGAGAGGGGTTGCTTTCTGATTGGCAACACTTAGGGACAAAGAAACCACTGATTTCACTGAGATCAAGGTTTTACTGGGCAACCTCACAGTGCCAGACTGGTTGCCACCTACAGCTCCACTCCACACTGTAGGCCATGTAGGGCTGAGGTAGGGCCCCTAATACGGATCACTCTTTGCTCCCAGACCCTGTGGTGTGGCGTGGGCAGCTCAGGTGGTGTCTCCGTTGACGAAGGGTGCTTTGAGGGGCAAGGGCTGGCTCCGGGTCTCTGGCGTCCATGGAAGGAACTGCAGGCTCTGGATGGCTTCCCTCAGCTGGGCTTGAGAACTCTCCATCTCAACCAGGCGATGTTCCTGGAGAGGCAGCGGCAGTGGGCTCAGAGCCAGGGGAGAGTGGCACCCCAACTCTCGTTTCCTCACTTCCCACATCTGCCCCAGAATCCGGTCACAGGGGTGGGGTGTGTGTGTGTCTCACCAGACTTTTCAGACAGTGAGCTTCACTGCTTGGAGGGTCGCACTCTAGATTCAAATGCGAGGTCCTGTGGGAATCAAGAGCAAGGGGGAAGCTCAGAGGTTGGGGAACTCCCCTCCAGCCCCTGATTGGAAAGCTAGGGTCAGGGAGGCGGAGCTTGAAGTTAAAGGTGGAGTTTGTGCAGAATAGGGAAAGAAGCCTCGGTAAACTTGAAGGGGCTCTATCAGAGCCTGGAATGCCTAGGGTGAAAGGACAAACAAAACCTTTGGAGTCAGGGCTTGGTCCATCCTGGGTGGAGTGATGACCAGGATGGGGGCGTGCCCAGACGGAGAGGGCCTGGCCCAACCTGCTTAGTAGGGCCTGTTTGAGGAATAGGGCCTGACCAGACCACTTGCCAGGGACCTGCAGTCGGGCTCACCTAGGTACTGGCAGAGCTTTAAGAGGTGGGTTTTAGACAGGTAAGTTGGGGCGTGACCGTGCCTGGCGGGATTTGAGTGAGACTGATTGACTGAGAGACAAGGCCTGAATGAAAGTAAGGCCTGGGTGATCTGGTTATGTATAGCGGGTCTACCCGGGGGGTGGAGCTAATAGAGAGGTAGGACTCACCTTCCACGGAGCCTGGAGTCCAGGTGTTCCAGCTGGCCGCGAAGCTGCTGCTGCTGTTCAGTCAAGTCCCGGATGTGTGTGCTCAGCGACTCCACTAGGCCGGACAGCACCTTCTGTTCCTTACGCAGGGCGGCCACTTCGCACTGCAGCTCGGCCAGCTGTAGGGCAGGAAGCCATTGTAACCTGACCCACAGTCCC
This sequence comes from Artibeus jamaicensis, assembly GCF_021234435.1. Classification (NCBI taxonomy): domain Eukaryota; kingdom Metazoa; phylum Chordata; class Mammalia; order Chiroptera; family Phyllostomidae; genus Artibeus; species Artibeus jamaicensis. The sequence continues at coordinate 8,633,351 of NW_026521854.1, read as the reverse complement.
ACCCCTTTTTCTCCCTGAAGACCCTGATCTGCCTGGTCCTTGCGCTCTACCTCCTCACTACCTATCTCTTGGGGAACCTCGTTCACTTATACAGAGGAGGAAACTGAGGCTCCAAGAGGATCGAGCTAGGTCCGAGGTAGCACGACTCAGGGAGCTCATATTTGAACCCAGACCTGCCTAGTTTACAAGTCTCGTCTCTGCCCTCGGTGTGCGGACCTGGGCTGGGCCTTACCTTGCCCATGGGACGGTGCGTGCCTGGCGCCTGGTCTCTGTCTCGCGGCTGGTCCAGGTGGCGCTGCCAGGGTACTGACGGCTTCCGAGGAAGAGAGGCCGACGCCCCGGTGCGGGGCCAGCCGCGGGGCATGGGGCCTGTGAGTAAAGAGCCTTTGGGTCGCGGCCGGGGGCCTGCGGAAGGGCGGCGGCGAGCTGGGCGGCCAGCCGGTACACTCTGCGTGCGTTGCACAGGTTGGGGCAGCCGTCGGGGCTGCTCCTGGTCTGGCCGCTGCAGGGCCCAACATCCTGAGCTGTGAATGCTGCGAAGGGACTGGCTCTTGGAGATGAGAGGGCTGTGCTTGGGGAGGTCCCGAGGGGGCAGGAAGCCTGGCTTCTCCCCTGCTGAAAAGCTGGGGGTGAGATGGAAAAGCTCAGACCCTTGACTGGCCCCTGAGCAGATCCTACTCTTAGCTCTGATCTGAAATGACCACACCCATGATTTCTTTACTCCTGGGTAACCCAGTTGCTGACAGGATCACATGTTGACCTCTGACCCTGTTCTGAACTTCCGACAGTACTGTCCTCTCTATGATCCTTTGACACCAACCCCAATCTAACTTTTGACTCTTTTCTAGACTTGTCTTGAACTCTGACACAGTATGACCCTTGACTTGACCCTCTCTGTAACTTCAGTTCCAATTTGACCTTGGGCTCAATCTCTGCTCACAAGGGTATCCTCTTCCTAACTGACCCCCTTGTACCCCCAACCTCTGACTTTAGACTGACCTGTCTCTGACCTGCCCCCTGAAAGACGGTGGTCTGACCTCTGACCTCAAACATGACTCTGCCCATACCCTTGACCCATCTGCCCCTTACCTCTGCTTACAACATTAACCTGTCCATAACCCTTGATGGTGTATCTTAATGTCTGACCTGACTCTGATCCCCGATTAAACCCCCTTGTCAATCTCTCACTGAACCCTGAGCTTCATTGCTGACCACAATGTCATTTTCTCTCTCTGACACCAGATGGGGTTTCTCCCTTACCTCTGAAATGACCAATTTCCATCCTGGACTTCAATCTGGTCCAGTGCCTACCATCTGACCACACCGTGAGCCTCGCCCTGACCCCTTGGACGACCCCGCCTCCAGCCTCTGACTTCCACCCAACACTGTTTCTGCCACTGACCCCGATGTGATCCTGGGCCTGACCCCTGACATAATCCTGACTTCACATAATCCTGCCTTTACCTCTGATCCCAGCCAGACCCTGTGCTTGCCTTTGGCCCTGCCCCTTCTCTCAGCCATCAGAACTGGACCAGACTGGAGGCAGGCAGGTTACCTGGAGTGGACCTGGGCTGGGGGTGGTGGAAGACGCATTGGCACAGACACAGGTACAGGCCGGCCTTCCTCTATGGCTTGCAGGATGGTGGGCAGAGGTTCCAGGTTGTCACGGGTTGCCTGGTGAGGCATGTAGGGAAGATGATGAGCAAGCTCTCTGGGGACAGAATTTCCCTGCCCTCTTTCCACCCTATGCCATGTCCTGGGCTCTAGGCTCAGGTCACACCTGGTTAAGTTCAGCAAAGATGGTACAGAGCTGGGCATGCAGGACTGCCAGCTGGAGGGCCAGGTCGCTGCTGCCCTGGTAACCACTAGGTGCTGCATCCACATCAACCATGGCCACTTGGTCCAGGAAGTGTTTCATGGCAGGTCCATGATTCTCCAGGAAGCTATTCATAAAGCCCATGTAGGCCTCCTTTTCACCAAACCTGGGTCAGAGTCCAACTGAGTGGGTCAGGTCTTGCATCTGCCACCCCCATGGCCCCACTCTGCCCCTCAGCCTTCCAGCACCTACGGGGCATGATTGGCGAGGTTCTGGATGACCTTGGCAATCAGTGTCAGGGTGCGGGCTGGGCCAGGTGCTGGGTGCTCTGGTGCGAGGCCAAAGAGGCTGGGTGCCAGGATGGCGGGACACAGGAACCGCAGGAAGAGAGAGGCGCACACCAGCCGGGGGCCCAGCGCTTCGGAGCCACGGGCTTTGCATGCTTCTCTCCAACCTGAGAAAATGATGCCCAGCTCTGCTGGGAACCAACTGGGGCAGAATAGGCAGTGGTCAAAAGGGGAGTATATGGGAATAAAGTTCATGGATGATCGAACTCCTAAGGTCAGGTATCAGGAGTCACCTGCATTCTGAGTTCCAGGATTGGCCACATCGGGGATAATGATGCTTGGGGTCAGGATTTATGTTGGTGCTACTGTGGTGACTTCTGGAGTCAGTAATCTTGGAGTTGGGGGTACAGGTTCACATGGGGACAGAGGCCATGACCTTGGGATCTTGCTATCATATGAGATTGTGGTGCCCAATAGAGTACATAATATAACATAGAATGCGCTCACAGGGTCGTCTGGGTGCAGAAATCATGCTATTGATGTCCCAGGTAACATGGGATTCGGCATACAGGTCAGAGGTCAAGGAACTGGAATCCCAGGTTTTCTGTGATCAGTTGCATGGAATTTGCAGTAGAGGGTCGATTAAGGCCAAGGGTCATGGGATTGAGGGCACGATTATCACCTCAAATCAGAGGTCATAAGATTGAGGCTCTATGTTAACTGTGGTCAGGTGGCATGAAATTAGGGTATGTGGTCACTTGTGTTTAAAGGGCAAGGAATTGCATCCAAGGTTAATGGGTTTAGTTGGCATAACATTGGGAATGAGTTGCCAGAGTTAGCAAATAAAACTCTGAAATAACTTTAAACTTGAATTTCAGATAAAAAAATAAATAATTTTTAAGCATAAGTATGTCCCAAATATTGCATCCCATTTAACTGGGCACCTTGTATTTTATCTGGCAACTAGCACAGTGGCTGGGAAGCAGGATCAGGCTCAGGTGCTGGAGCCCTGATTCTTACTCGTAGGAGTGGATGATATTCTGGAAGACCTCCTCACAGTTGTTTTGCAGTCTGGCTTGGTGCTGGGGCAGCTCTGAGGCTGGGCACTTGCTGGGGTCCACCTCACAGTCCTCAGTGGAGTCACAGAGACGCCGCACGACCTGTCCTACATCCAGCACAGCCAGACAGGGGCCAGGGCCATGACCACCAGGACTCACCACACCCAACCTCCAGTCTATCTCCAATGTACTGAGGGGACACCTAACGTCTTGAGGAGTCCCCAGTTACCTCCAGGACCCCAGCACCCCCAAGGCATCACCTACTGCCAGAACCCAGTTTCCCCAGGGACTCCCTGATCTCCCCTGGGACCCCCTAGTCCTCCCAGCAGGCTTATGTCATACCCCTTCCCCTGCCCTGCTCACCCAGCGTCTCTTGGAGATAGTCCTGTGCCACCAGCTTCATGTACTCATCGATGGCCTTGGTGGCCAATGTGTTTTCCCGGAACAGCAGTGCCTCACGGCCTCCGCTGCGTGCCAACTCCGCGGTGCCCAGGTCTGTCACCAATGCCTGGACATAGTGGGTGTCATGTTGCCTGGGCACAGACCGAGCCAGGGGGAATCCCTGCCCTTGGTGAGTCCTTCCCACCTGGGCACAGGCCCTGCCCCCCACAGTTACAGGTCAGGCCCGGCCCTTTCTGCTGGAGCACCTAACAGGCCAGAACCTCTGCCTCTCACAGCAGAAATGTAAGCTTTTCAGAGCTGAGGCTCAGCTCAGGCCCAGACCTTCACCGCGGAATCTCAGGCCCCACCCCTCAGGGAGCCCCGGCCCTCGCAGGTGCCACTTAGTCTGGACATCGGGATCCGCCCAGTCGCCGCACCGCACCTGTGCTCGCCCGGTGGCCCTCAGCACTCGCACCATGGCAGCCGCCAATTCCTCCTTGGCCTGCGCAGACAGCTCGGGCTCCAGTGCCTCGCAGAGGCGTGCGTAGTGGAAAGTGAGGAACTCTGCTAGCTCCTTGTAGCGCTCGGACGGCAGCACGCGCAGGCGCCGAGCCCTGATGCGCGCTCTCAGCACCGCGCCGGCTGGCGCACCAAGCAGCGGGAACCAGCGCTCCAGGCCCGCGGCGGGCGCTCCGGAGGCTCCCAGCTCCTCTAGTGCCAGTGTCGCGCGTCCCAGAACCGAGCTTCCTGGGCTCGCTCCGCGCAGCCGCAACGACACACGATGCGCTGGCGGCAGCGCCTCGAAGTGGAAGCGCTCTGCCCAGAAGAGTGGATCCGGACCAGCCCTCGGTGCCGTGCGCGCCAGCAGGGCGCCGTCCAGCCACAGCTCAACCCGCACTCCAGGCTGCCCCGCCGCAACTCGTGGCAGCCCCTTTGCTTCGTGCACCCACACGCTGAGCCATGTCTCTTCTCGTTCTATGTTGTCCTGCGGAACAGAGTGGTGGAGGGAGGAGTGGGTGCTCGGTGGTGGGCACCGGAGGTGAAATATGAGGCCCATGTCCCCTGGGAGATCGCTGGGCCCTTGGGGGAAGAAAGTTGGGCCACAGGGGCCCCAAGGTGGTCAAGCGGAAGACCTTTAGCTGTTCTATGATCTCCCGGATAGATGGGTTCTATAGGGTGCTGTGGAACAGCCGTAGGGTGGGGAGTTGGAGACTACTTGGTAGGCGGAGTTTTGGGTGTGAATGGGATTCAGATTGAAAAGAAGGGGCGTGGGTCGTTGTGCAGGGGACTGGTATTAGATAGGGAAGGTCTCGGAGTAGTTGCACAGGTGTGGGTGGGCAAGAGTGTCTAAGGAGCGGGCTATGCCAGGGTTGGTAAAAGGGCTGGGGCTCCGGGTGTGGCCTGGGCCTTCAAGCCCCTGACTTTCCACAGTACTGACCTGGCTGGGCTGGAAGTGGCGACGAAGGTCCTCGATCCAGCGGTCTCTTTCAGCAGCCGAGCGACAGGAAAAGCAGCGGCTTCCTCCTGCCCATGTTACCTGTTGGGGAGGGGGATTTCAGTTTGCATTTGAGACCAAGGTGGATCCAAAGGGCCAGGATGAGGTGAAGAGTTGCCTACATTTACCTGGAAGCAGTGGGGCTCCTCCAGGAGGCTGGGGTGCAGCGGCCAGACCCGTACATCCCGTTCAGCGCCCAGGTCCAGCTCAGAGAGTGTTGCCAGAGATTCCCGAGAGCCCAGAGCACTGGGGGCTCTGGGGAGGAGATGGGGAATAAGGGTCATTTCTTGCTTCTCCTCCCACCACCCCCTACGGTCTGAAGGGTGAGGAGAGGCCTGGATGGACTTAAACCTAAACTGGACTTGAGCACATCACTTTTAGGATCAACCCAGCTTCTCATGGTGGCCTGCATGACCTTACGCAGTATAGCTCTTGATATCGTTTGACCTCATTTCTCTTCACTTAATCTCTCACTGTCTGAACTCCAGTCCCACTGGCCTTGTTTTTGTGTCTTCACCTGACCTCTTGGCCTTTGCGCATGCTGTTCCCTCTGCCTGGAATGCTGTTCCTGCTCTTCTCGGCCTAGTTAACTTCCACCCATCCTTCAGATTTCAGCTCAGTTCCCTTCCCTGACACTCCCAGACCAGGATGTTGACTTAGCCCCTGTTTTAGAATTATTTTGTCAGACTCTACTCCCACTCTTCCATGAGGAACTGGCTCCATGCTAGGGTCTTTCAGTGGCCCCAGCGTGGCTCAACAACACAGAGCAGGACACAGAGGGGGAAATAGAAGGTGTGTGTTGAAGGTCAGAGTGATAAGCGGGATGAGGGGGAGGGGGCAATGTTAAATCCCAGCCCCTCTAGCCCCTCAGAGACTCTTACCCATCCCGGGAGGCATTGGCTCCTAGCTCTGACCTGGCCTTTTTCTTTTCTTTCAGCCGCTTGAGCAGCCCCTGTGGGAAGAGGAACGTCAGCTGGGCAGAACCCTGTGTCCCCTCCTCAGCTCCTTTTTCCTCAGGGTGTCCTGGAGGGTCTACTATTCTTGGGGGGTCACAAGCTTAGGCAGCCACAAGCTCAGGCTGTATCAGTAGGAATAATAAAGGCAACCAATTGCTTCCATTTCTAAAGCACCAATCATATGCTTTTCTGCATTCTTTATTAATTTCTCATAAACAGCCCAGAGAGGGAAGTGTTCCCATTAGCTCCATCTGACAGATAGAGACACTGAGGCCCAGAGAGGTTCAGTAACCTGCCCAGAATTGCCCAGTAATAGTCCTCTCTCACCTCTGAGGTTCTGGAAGTCTTTGCTCTCCCTCCACCCCCCACTGGATATCTTACCCGAACGTTGTGGACCTGGTGGGGGCCAGCAGCCTCTGGTTCAGTCTTTCCAGAGGTCCGGTCTGTGGGTAGTCAGGGGTGGAAGGTTGAGCGATGGGATCATCTTGGATTCCGCCCCACCTGACAGGCTCCCAGATGCCCCCGCCCTCCCCTCCATTCACATGTACTTACCTGGATCCCTGAGGTTCCCCATGGCCACCTGGATGCTGCCCTCAGAGCTAGCACTCCCCACCCGGGACCGGCGAGGACCCTGTTCCTCCACAGGAATGGATAGTCAGAAAAGGGAGGCAGGCACCTTTCCATTATCCCCACTCCTTTTCCCTCCTTCCTTCCCCTGGCCCATGGGCCCTCTCTCACCTCTTCCTCACCCCCAAGCAGCACCAGCCTCCCATCGAGCAGAGTGAAGGCCCCAATGTTCCAGATGGGCACATCGGGGGTGGGGGCCTCAGGGATCTGAGGGCTAGGGGGCTCCGGCTCTGGCTCAGGCTCTGGGTAGAGGAGGAGATGCTGGAGACCTGGGAGTTCTCCTCGAACCTCAGACCACCCTTTTCATTCCCTGAGGCTCACTGGGGACTCCCTCCTAAGTGCCTCCCTTTTCCTTCATCCCCCCATCCCCACCCCAGACAGCCAAGTAGTTGTTGAACAAGGTCCTTCTCTGGGCCTTGTCCCCACTGGCCATGGGTAGTGGACTTAGCCGACCTACTATGTAACATGTTCTGTGTTTACTGCTTCACATGCTTTCTCTCATTTAATCCTCCAAAGCCACTGAAAGGGCTATTATAACCCCCATTTTACCAAGGAGAAAACTGAAACCTAGAGAGATTGAGTGATTCTTCTACATTCACAAGCTTGCGAGTGATTGAGCTGGGCCTCAGGTGCAAGCATTCTTCTCTGAACCAATTCAATGTGTAGGTCCGAGAAGTTAAACAACGGGACAGCGCCCTATTTTCTTACATAAATAACTAGTCTAAGGTGGAATATATTCAATGTTCGAGAAAGGGATAGAAAAAGGTCAGGGTGGGGGGGGTAGTGCAGTGGTCTCCCAGAGACAGTAAGTTTGTGCTAGGCCTTGATAGCAGGAACAGCTTGATCAAAGGCGAAGGCGTGGCAAGACCCAGGGAAATACAGGGAAGGACAAAGGAGTCTGGGGGACTCAGAGGCCAGGGAAGAAGAAGGTCCAGGAAGACACTGGTACAGGACCTTGGGTGCCAATTAGAAGGGGTTTTTTCCTGGGGGTTGTGTGGAGCAATGGAATGTACTTGAGCATGCAAAGATCAGATCTGCTTGTTAAAGAGCTCTCCCTCTGGATTCTATGGAGTGGGCAATACTTGACGCCTGGAGAAATTTGAAGGGATGATTTGCAAAATGGGGGCTGTGAATGATGAAAATTAAATGTGCTTCCGGGAACAGGAGGATCTGAACCGACCCTCCCAGATTACCTGTCTGTCCTACTGTCTTACCACTGGAGGAAGAAGAAATGATAACTCCCACTGTTAACAGACCACTTAAAATGTGCTGGGCCCTGGCCTGGTGCTTCACACATGAGCCCTAATGCTCATGGTACCCTTCTAGATCCCTCTGTGCACCACCTAGCCCCATCTGTCATTTCTTGTTTATACTTGTTCACTGCCTTTCATGTCCACTGCATTGAGCTTCATGGGGTAGCCAGTGACATTGTTTTGTTCACTGCTGTGTTCTCTGTGCCTAAATCAGGGCCTGGCACATAGTAAATGCTCAAAGACCTCTGCTTGAATGTATGAATGAATGAATGAATGAATGAATGAAATCATATTCCCTTCCAGGTAGGGATCATGATTCCCATTTAACTGATGGGGAAGCTGAGGCCAAAGGAAGTGAAGAAACTAAGGCATGGAAGCTGGAGAGCAGGAGGAGGCTGAGATGGATATCCAGGCAGGAGAGGATGGGACTGGGCCATTGAACATGAGACGAGACCAGGCGGGGCCAAGAGCCTATTCCCTGTCTCTTCCTCAGTGGACCCCCTGGCCCACAGGCCCTTGGCTACACCTCCCTCCCCCAGGCCCTGGGTAAGGGGGAAAGAGGGAAGAGGGCAGCTGAGTCCCAGCCATTTCCTGTTGGGCTTTTGCACTCCCCACAACTTCCTGTGTCTGTAAGTCTGATGCTCTGGAGGCAGACAAAACCCAAGCATCCGGCCCAAGCTCTGGGTGGGGGAGCCACGTACCTGAAGCTTCTGGTCTTGGCTCTGGCTCCAGTGCTGGGCTCTTATGCCTCCCCCAAAGGCCCTTGGATATTCGGGGGCGACTTGGGCGTGATTCCTTGGTGGGCGCAGAGAGGACACGACGGAACAGCGAACGACGAGCTGGTTGGCTGTTGACTATGGGTTCCTGGTGGCTCAGTGCTCTCCCCCAGCCCGCAAGGCGGCTCCAGTGGAACCCTCCAGCCCCCTTCTCCCCACCTCCTCCTGTGTGCCAGCGATAGGAGGTTAGTGGGGATGGGGCTGCAGGCTGGGTTTCAGAGGACTGGTGTGTTGGTAGTGGGTCCATGGTGGGGATTCTCCTGGGGGAGGAGAGGGTGACAGTTCTGGTTTGAGTCTGCCCACATGCTGCCCTTATCTCAGCCCCCTCCCTAATCTCAGCTCTGCCCCCAGAAAACCTCCCCACCCCCCGGGGGCCACACTCATTCCTTCTCTTACCTTGATTTCCTGACCAGCCTCAGAAGCAGCAAACCTTCTGCACACTGCCTGGCTTCCTCCTACCGAACGCTAGTCCACGTGACCCTATCTGTCCCACCCCACCCCACAGGCAGGCTGGCAAGACACAGTGAGGGCAGGATGCAGGGGGAGAGGAGGTGACAGAGCAGAAACCAGAATCTCTCAGTGATCAGGAGGGAGTACATGCCCCTCTCTGAGCCTCAGTTGCCTTCTCTGCAAAATGGGCACAGGCTGGTGAGAACATGGAGCCCCTGGAACTCTCATCCACTGCTGGTTAGAGTGTAGACTGATTCACCCAAGTTGGAAAACTGGTCTAATTGACAAACATTGACCATATGCCTCTCATCTGACCCAGCAGTTCACCCAATAGACATGCCCATTGACATTACTCATAATAGCCTCAAACTGGCAACAACTCAAGTGTCCACGTACCATAGAATGGGTAGATTGATGTAATTCAGCAAGGAGAGTGAACAAACTACTGAGTGATTGAACGCAGATAAATCACAAACAATGCTAAGGAAAAAAAAAGACTATACACTGTATTGTTCCATGTATATTAGGTTCCAAAGTAGACAAGACAATATGCAACAAGTATGGCAGTCAGTGTCCTTTGGAGGGGGTCCTGGGGAGGGGCATGAGGGAGGATTCTGGGAGCTGATCATGATTTTTATCTCTGCTTTTAAAATTGAGGTGAAAGCCCTGGCCGGGTGGCTCAGTCAGTTGAGCGTCATCCCATACACCAAAAGGGTACAGATTCCATCCCAGCTGGGGTTGGTCAGGAGGTGACCGATAGAAGTCTCATGTCAATGTTCTCTCGCTCTCTCTGTGTCTAAAGATTCAACAAGCATGTTCTCAGGTGAGGATTAAAAAAAAATTTGAGGCGAAAGCCACATAACATACATTTAATATGTCTATTTCTTAAGCAGGATGTTGGTTACACGGATGTGTTAGGTTGTGAAAACTCATTGATGCACTTTCCTCATAAATGTTATCATGAAAAAGAGGCAGGCAATTATTGTTCCGAGAAATAAGTGAGTCAACATGAGAGTCAGTAGAATCCTGGCCCATGAGTGGGTTCCAGTCCCAGCTGGTCCTTTTCTTGCTGTGTGGCCTCAGGCAAGTCACTTCCTCTCTGATCTTCACTTTCCATATTTGTACAACACAATGATAATATCAGTTTCAGAAGGTTTATAATAGGAGCCTTCTTTTATTCAAAAAAAGGTTTCCTGAGTGCCCACTGCGTGCTAGGTGCCACAGAAGCTACAGGGAATGAAACAAACATGATTCCTGCCCTCCTGAAACTCACAGTGCAGGGCAACCCCTACCTGGCGAGGAGGACTGGGATGGAGAGGCTGAACAGAAGTGTTGTTCTTTGAGCTGGAAAAACCTCAGGAAGGCTTCCCTGAGGAGGTGCATTTGCAACCTGAAGCATGAGAAGGAGCTGGCTGTGAGAAGAGCATGTTAGGTAGAAGAACTGGTTTGTGCAAAGGCACGGGTGACAAGAATCCACAGGGTAGGGTGGGTAGAATCACCTTGAAGGGCATGTGGCCTGTGCAGTCACCCAGGACTCCATGCTCAGAAGGGCTCCACACTACATTTGATTTAATGCTCTGCTATTGCTGTCCTGAAGTTCTTGTTTTTTGAACAAGGGGCCCTGCATTTCCATTTGTACTGGGCTTCACAGATTCTATAACTCATCCTGAAGAGGAGGGTGTTGGGTGAGAGCCAAAGACCCTTCTGGAGCTGGATGTAACAGGCAGGTGCACACAACTTAGATATACCCATTTTATTCATACCGCATCAGGCCACCCACTACACACTCATGTGGAGCCTTCTTATGTTCCTCCATGTCTCTGAGCATTTACCACCTCATTGCATTCTGGCTCCACTCCCACCTCCCTGTGTTTTTGCTGGAGTACTTTCTCTGACAGATGGAGCCCATGCAACAAGCAGCCCCAAAGTGCCAGAGAATTAGCACCTCCTTAAGAGAAGTCCTCGGCCAATGGCTATGGGAGTTGAAAGATTAATACTCCAGTTTCCTCACCACTTCAGTGGAATGACTTTAGGGCATGTCCTATACTGTCTCCCAGAGGTCCCCATTGGCATTGAGCTCCATTTGCCCCCAGTGCCAACTTGCTTGATAAGGTGCCGTTTCTGGGCTGCCTTCCCTTCCCTACCTCTCTTCCTTGTTCCCCAAATGATGTGTCCTGGGATGACCTCCCCAACTACTTGTACTGGAATTTTTGTCTCAGGGTCTGATTCTGAGCAAATCCAGACCAAGACAACATGCGCAAACACATAATGCATAGCCACAGACTTTCTTTCCACTGTCTCTTTATTGGAGGCCTGTGGCTGGCAGGGTCGCTAGAGGTAGCTTCCTCTTAGATATCCTAGAGGCCCTCCTGGCAATTCTTGGCTTCACATTCTAGAAAAGACAAGAGAGTGTGAGGCTTGGGGGGAGGGGGAGGCTGGGCTGCCTCTCCTCATGGTGGAAGCCTGTATGAGGAAGAAGAGAAAGTGAGGGGGTGGGTACAACTAATCACAGGCCAGCTTAATGACATAGAGTGGTAGTGTACAGGTAGCACAAAACTGTGCAGGTGTGTGAGTAGGGGTGTTTTTGTGGTGATTGAGGTCAGGGTCTGGGGCCAAGGTTGTGCTGGATTGCTCCAGCATAAGAATTGTTATCAAGGGTCAGGGATGCTGGGGCTGCGCAAGCATCCTCAGGGATGAGATTGTCTGGACAGAAGACTGAACCCTACAGTTAGGAACTGGACAGAGGATGTGCAGGCAAAGGGGTTTTCTGCAGGGAAACACCAGTTAGGTTACTGTTGTGTATACAGAGGTCCTTTGAGTAGGGGCCAGGGGTGAGCCCAAGGTTAGGTGGGCTGGGATGAGGCTGTGCAGGCAGAAGCATTGTGACTTGGGTATAGGTGATGCAGGCCAGGCTGAGTTGCAAGGGCAAAGGGGCTGCTGGAGGAGTCAGGGTCCATGCCCTGGTTGAGAGGGCAGACAAATTGAAAGCTGGGCAAACAACAAGGTGGCTGGATCAGGGGCTAGGCTGAGGTTGTGCAGGCGGAGGAAATGTTGCAATCAAAACAACTTAAAAGCTGGGACTAGGCTGACTGAATAGGAAGGCTACAAGGGAGGTTAGGGACCTGGCTGAGGCTGTGCGGGCGGTAGGGGTTACAGGAAAGAGAGGGGCTTGCTCAGGTGGGGGGGGGCAGGCAGGCAGGGTAAGGAGCTGAGCTTGTGTCAGATGGATCGCAGGCCGAGGTAGTACGGGCGTCACGGACTCACCGCTTCAAAGTGAGGCCAGGTGCTCAGCAGGTGGAAGAGCGCGTCACCAGGGCACTCCGTGCGCACCAGCTGGCGGTGGCCAAGCACTGCATAGTCCCGCCGCAGGAGGCCGGCGCGCACTGCGCACCTGGGAAGTACATCCCGCACAGTGCGCAGGGAAGCATCTGCAGGCAGCTCCGCAGTGTAGTTGCCCACGAAGGCCACGCCGAAGCCTCGGGAGTTGTGGCCTAGTGTATGCGCGCCTACCCAGTGCCAGCCGCGGCCCTCGTACACGTAGCCGTCTGAGCCCACCACGAAACTGCGGAGGAGAAGGAGGCAGCCAACCTGTGTCATCAGGGGTGCCCTGCCCGATGTCTGTGCCAAGTTTTGCCTGGTCGCACTGTCTCTGCCTAGTCCTGCCTCGTCCCACTCCACCAGAGGCCACCCCAGTAACCCTCTCTCCTATTTCTCGGGCATTAGCTACGCCCCTTTCTGTCCGACCTCTTCAAGTTATCTCAAGTCCAGCTCCTGCCCAATTCATAGCACTTTTCTGTCTTAGGCCTAACCCCATCACTGCAGGGCTTCAGTCCCAGAGGGTCCCACCCTAGTTTAGGTCACTCCCCTCTCCACCTTGGCCCCACCCACCCCACTCCTCCCTTCCACCAAGTTTGCTCTGGTCCAACCTGCCTCCAGAGTTAGGCTCCGCCCACTCAAGCTCTGCACCTAGTAACTGGCCCTGCCCTGCCCCAGGCCCCGCCTACCTGTACCCGATGTCATCCCAGCCACGAGTGTCCTGGTGGAAGCGCTGCATAGAGCGCATTTTCGCCGCACAGCTCTCGAAGGCCGTGCAGGGGGATGCGGGCAAGTATGTGTGATGCACGTACAAGAACCCGAGAGGCAGCCGCAATGGCTTCGGGTGGCCCCGGTACGGTGCTGCACCCCAGCGGCAGCGGGGGTGGATGGCAGGGCATCCTGCAGGGAAGGGCGTACAGGGCTGGGGTTAGTCATCGTTTCTCTTCCTGCTGCCCGTACCCCCATTAGAGTGCATTCTGTGGGCCATTTCCCCAGCCTCCTTCCAGATTTTGGGACAGTCCAGTCTCACACCACAGTGGCCTCCCTGAAGATCTAACTTAACTAAATCTTACAGCATCCCAGTCCCATCGGAATTATCAGCTATGACTCCCACCCCCTTCAGGAATTGTAGGTCAGACTTCAAGGTTCTTTTCAACCCAGGACACAACACTCTCTTCAGCTGGCCCTGCCCTGAGGCCTAGGAGAGACAGCCACACTGAGAAAGAGGAATCTTGGCCCACAACCATTATGCTTTAGTTGTGTACTACTTGCTTTCTTTCTCAAACCATCCAGCAAATCCAAGAGGTAGCAGATTAACCCCACTTCAATGAGAAAAATGAGATTCAGAGCAGTGAAGCAACTCACCTAAAGATGCAAGGAATAACTGGCTGATTTTTATTCCAATCTCTGTGCCTTTGCATGTGTTGAGCCCACCTCCTGCAGTGCCTGCTTCCTCACTTTTTTTGTTGTTGTCGTTACATGAACTCCTATTCATCCTTCAAGACCTAAATTTAGCCTTTGCTTACCTCTGCAGCTGCCCTGTCTCCTCAGCGAGAGACCTGTTTCCCCCTCTGGAATTCCTAGTCCTGGCTCCCCCTGACCGCCTGGGGCTGAGAGTGTCTGTCTCCGTGAGAGGGAGAGTACTGGGGGAGGGGGCCCTTCTCACCCAAAAAGGCTTCAGTGTACTCCTTGGTGGCAAGGGTGGCCACCTGTGCCAGCTGTTCTTGGCTCATGCCCTGAAGCTGGGGGTGTGCTGGCTCCAGTCTCTGTAGCAGGATGAGGGTGCCCCAAACCTGCTGGGTCAGGGCAGGGGCTGAAATCAGAGCAGCTCCGTTCTGCCTTCGGAAATTGCTGCGAAATCCTGGGTCTCCAGCCACCCCAGCTCCATAATACTGGCTCAGGAGGTGGCTAAGGGGTGGCCGGGGCTCAGGGGCCCGGCTCAGGTAGTCTCCAAGGAGGACCCCATCCAGAGCACCATTGAGGAAGGCCATCGTAAGCAGTGATGCCCCAGGGGCCAGGAGCGTGAAGTTCCTGGGGATGGAGAGCTGGTCCCAGCAGCCCTCAGCTCCTAGGCCTGGGTGGCTCTGGGTCTGGGGGCCCTGGAGGAAGGTCAGACCCAGGTCTCTGGCCAAGGTGACCACCAGGAGGCTGTCCACGGTGGTTGGAGACTTTGCTTTGGCATCTGGTGAGGAGGTTTGGTCATCTAGAGAGGTGACTTGGACATCTGAAGAGGGGTCTTGGACGTCTGGAAAGATGGCTCCCACATTGAAATTTGTGGCTCTAACATTTAGAGACATAGCTCCCACATCTGCAGAGCTAACATCCGGAGAGGCATCCCTGAGTCCTGGGGAGGTGGCTTTTACATCAGGAACCATGGCTCCAGCATCTGGAAAGGTGGCTCTGACACCCGGAGGGGTGACTGTGCTGTCCAAGGGCAAGTTTACGACCTTGTGCCTCTGCAGTCCTGCTTTCAGCCCAGCCAGAAGAGGCTCCACAGCCACTGTCGAGCCATCGGGTGCCAGTACCACCCCATATTCCTGCCTGCCCCGCACATCATGTCGAGCCACCTCCTCCATCAGGCCTCGAAGCTCTGGACTCAGTGCAAGGAGATCCAACTTGGTGGCTCTGAGACTCCATCCTTCTAGCAGGAAGTGATAGAGGGGATCATGAGGACCAGAGTCGTGGGCTGACAGCTTCCACATGGAGGCGGTGTGGCTGGCCTCAGTGACTGGGGCCTTCTGCTCCAGCTCAGCCAGAGCCTGGATGACAGAGTCCATGAGGAAGGGTAGGGATGCTGCAGGAGGAGAGATGGCATTAGCGCAGCGGCCCAGCACCCCCTGTTCCTGAGCCTCCTGCTGCTGCTTCCACATCTTCTCAATGCTCTCCATCTGACAGCCCTGTGACTCCCAACACCATCCTGTGTAAATGAGGAAACTGAGGCACAGACAACAGGTTAAGGAGTTTAGACTATCTGTGAGCACTGGGGAGCCACGGCAGGTTCATGACCAGGGGCATTTTAAGATTACTCCTTTGACTGCCTGTGGAGAGTGAATTTTCAGGAGGCCAAGGTAGAGAGAGGGAAACAATGTGGAGGTGAGCAATAAAGATTGCCAAAGCTAGGTTGGTGGCAGCGTGATGGACAAAAGTGGGCAGAGTCCCTAGGTATTCTAAGGGAAAGATGGACAGTTTTTGGTGGTGGATTGGAGTTTGGGGAATTTTAAAGGGCAAGGTGTCTGGAGGATGTGCAGGGAGGGAGAGGGTGGGCCTGTGTCTTGTAGAGGAAATGTCAGCGGCTGAACTGGAACCCAGAAGTGCTGGGCTCAGAGCTGAGTTGTTGAATAATAGCTAACATTTCTTAAACATTTACTATGTGCCACGTGACTTAGATAACTTAACAAATTTAATCTTTACAATGACCTTGTGAGCTCAGAGAGATGAAATGACCTGCCTTAGGTCACACAGACAGGAAGTGGAAGAAGCAGGATTATGAACCCAGAAATCCCAGTAGACAGTCCACACTGTAATTCCTCTGTTTTTTTCTCTGACTAAAATGCCCTTTCCTGTTTCTCTCCAAGTAAAAGTCTTCTCCTTCCTGTCCTAGATCTGTGTCCCTTCCTCCAGGAAGCCTTCATGATTTTTGCTCTTCTGGCCCTAGGTCTTTCCCTCACCCCCTACCTTGACCCTGTGTAGCTGGAAGCATCTGTGTCCCCAGACTGGAAGTTCCTTGAGACTGAGGTCTCCTGGGGTCTCTAGTCTCACCCTGTACAGGGCTGGTCACAGAGAAGACAGCAGTACACTTCTGTAGAATCGATTGTCCTGGCCACAGGCCTCTGCCTTCCGACCTACCTGTCCCTGGCTCCGGCCACAGCCACAGTCCAAGCAGGATCCAGAGGACACCCTGGACTACTGTTGTGGGATTCCAGTTCCTGGGGGGCATAGCTGCTTGACTTCAGCGGAGACCTTGGCAGAGCTGGAAGGAGACAGGCACAGAGAGCGGAGTGGTGTGTTTGGTCACTGTCAAAGTCCAGGGGTGAATGATACGGCTGCCCCATGCAGAGATGTGGGCGGGAGGCAGCGGAGGCATAGGGACAGAGTACTCTGGGTCAAGGTCATATGGTTCTCAGGGGCTTTCCTGTCCTATCCTGTCCAGGCTGAGGTCAATGGTCAGTAAGCCAATCCCAACCCAGGAGGAATCTGGAGGCCAGGTAGTTTAGACTCCAACAAACTCTGCCCATTCCCCAGAAAAGCAGACTGAGGCCAGTTCTGCAAGTCCTACCTCTTTCCTGATCATTTGGTTGCTGCTGCTGGCCACTAGAGGGGACTGTCAGGTGCCAGCCCAACTGGTAAGACTGAATGTTCTGAGGGAGGGGAGAGGAGGACACACCTGAAGATGGCATTGCCTCCTGCCTTTGCTGCCAGCACGTTAGGCTCAGGCGGAGAATGGGCATAGGGGCTGGGGGCTATTTTTGCTGGGGCCCGCTGTGAACCCAGGGGACCAGGAGATGTCTTTTCTTATTCAGTTCCAGCTCCTGGTCCAAAGCCACCAGATGTAGCTGAGAGCAGGGACTGGGCCCAGGGCCTTCTGGACCCTGGCTTTGCCCCAGGAGCTGGTTTCTTGGCTCACCTGGGTTGATAGTGAGGGGTTCTCCCCTTCTCCCAGGCTGTGGCCGAGTCCTGCAGAAGTGAGCCTACCTCCCTTTATTTGAGTGTCAGGTGGGATGGGCCCAGTGTGACCGGGGTGCTGTGAAAATTGCTTCACTGTGGGCTTCCCACTCTGAAACCAGCCTGGGGAGTTTCCAGGGTACCCACTAGGCTGGGCACTCAGCAAAGCGCAAGCCCTGGGCGGGCCTGGGAATGCCCAGGCTGAGCCAGGCTTGGGATTCCCCAGGGGGAGCCTGCTCAGATATCCAGTGTCTTCCTTCTGGGGACTCAGCATCACCCAGCACGAAGCTTGGGGACACAGTGGAGGCTCAGGGAGTAGGGTCCTAAGGGAGGGAGTGAATGGGGGCCATTCCCCAGGGAAATCGAGGAAATCTCTGAGTCCTAGTTTCCAACGGGAACGGGGCTCTGCCTGGTAGAACAGTGTGCGGGAAGAGGTCTGTGTGTCCATCCAGGTCAGGGGCTAGAATGAGGAGAGTGAAATATCCTCCTCCGGCACAAAATTTAAGGTGGTGCCAAAAATCTCAGTCAACAAGTTAAACAATATTTTAATAGACCAAAGTGAATGCAAGAAGGCTACAATGAAAAAATATTATTTTATAATAGATGGAGATAGGATCAGGGACAGTGCTGTACAGAGATTACTGGCGCCAGAGGTAAAAGGAAAAACAAAGAATTCTGCCCTGGCTGGTGTAGCTCAGTGGATTGAGTGCAGGCTGTGAACCAAAGGGTTGCTGGTTCGATGCCTAGTCAGGGCATATGCCTGGGTTTCGGGCCAGGTCCCCAGTGGTGGCCATGTGAGAGGCAAACACACATTGATGTTTCTCTCCCTCTCTTTCTCCACCCCTTCCCCTCTCTCTGAAAATAAAGAAATAAAATTTTAAAAAAGAATTCTGATCCTGTGTTTGTGCCTCGCTCATTTCGCCCTAGTCCTGGTGGCCCTGAGTGGACCAGAGGGGAGCCCCGGGGTGCTGTGGGGTGGCTGTCCGTGAGATTCCGCCTGATGCCCCCCTGGTCTGGGAGCGGCCTTGAGTCAGCATTATAAACCTTGAGTTTGTCCCTCTGATTCTCCCACTGATTGTGCCTGGAGTGGCGGGGGGAGCTTGTGGTTTTATTTAATCATCTTATGCCCATTGTATCCAGCAGGAGGGTAAGCTCAGAGAGGTTAAGTAACTCACCCAAGGCCACACAACTAGAAACTGGGGAGGGCTCCAAGCCCAGTGCATATTTTCACTGTCCTGTGGTCGGGTCCGGATCAGTGTAGTTATGACCCTTCACCCCAGGGAAGTGTTTGCTGACTAGCTACAGAGCAACTGCACCTAGGAATTCAGGGGCCAGCCAGAGAGGCTGATTGCCTTTTAAAGCTTGGAGTTGGTGGCAGAGACTGGCTTGAGTTTGAACTAGGGGAATGTCATGGCGGGCCAGCATTTCCCTTGGGCTCTGTCTGGGATTTGTGACCTTCTGGGGTAGGATTCTTTTTCCAGGAAGATGCCCTGATGACCCCTGGGTGCCCCGTTTTCTCTTCCTGGTTCCCTAGCCTAGGGCTTCTCCTTTGGACTCACACCTGTCCATTCAGGGCTGGGAGTTTCTCTGTTCAGTTCTATCTCCCTGAGACTAGGAGACACAGAGTCCTCTTCGAGTGCCCAGAAATGCCCAGTACAGGCCAAGGATCAAGTGGGTGGCAGGGAGGCATTGCTGAGCACATGAAAGGCTTGACTGAGGATGTGGAGTCAGTTTGGGATTGGGCCGTGAAACACAGGTGCACACATACACAAACACACAGGCACCTGGACTGGGCCGAGCCAGGCCTGGGAGGAAGCAGAAAGGCTAAGGCTCCAAGGATGAATCACTTTTCTTCCACCTCATGAGGCCACCTGCCAGGGTAAGTCAAGGCTCTTCTGCCACGGACCAGCTGCAGCAGGGTCCAGGGATTCCCAAAGGTGGGTAAGGAGTTGGTGATGGGTAATAGACAACAACACGCCTCAAAGGACAGTGAAGCTCTGTTCTGTTTATTGCAAGTGCAAGCAAGTTTTTATATTTTCGTTTTAGGCAGTGATTAACATTTGCAGTACAGCATGATCAGTTAAGCAGAAAAAATCAATACAAAGGTAACCAGGAAAAATATGAAAGTTCCCATAGATTCAGTTATAATAAACAAAGATTATTTTGACCAGGAGAACCATAAATCAGACAATTAAAAATAGCTGTATGTACAGAATTTGAATATCTTATTATATATTAAAATTTCTCAGAATTTGTCATGGGGCAAAAGGATACGCTAGATTGAGTAGAGGTAATAGAAAATTTATTATAAGGCCTTTGTGATGTCTAACTTAGCTATCCATCCTTTTCTGTCTAAAATGTTTCTTTGTGTACTATAAACTCTGACTCTTTAGTAACTGTTTCTACGTGTTTAGTTTGTAATAACTAGCCAGCTTTTGTTATTTCTTTGCCTGTCTAATTGATATATATTCTTTTTTAAAATACATTTTGTTTTATTTTTTAAATTTTTAAAATTGTTTTATTTTATTGATTATGCCATTACATTTGTTCTATTCCCCCCTTCGTTCCCCTCCACCCTGCACACCCCCTCCCCCACCATTTTCTCCCTTTTAGTTTATGACCACATGTCTCAAGTTCTTTAGATTCTATATCTCCCATACTATTCTTGCCCTCCCCCTATCTATTTTCTACCTATCATCTATGCTATTTATTTTCTGTACCTTCTCCCCCCTTCTCCTTCTCCCACTCCCCTGTTGCTAACCCTCCATGTGATCTTCATTTCTATGGTTCTGCTCCTGATTTAGCTGTCCTCTTAGTTTGCTTTTGTTTTTAGGTGTGGTTGTTAATAACTGTGAGTTTGCTGTCCTTTCACTGTTCATGTTTTTTTATCTTCTTTTTCTTAGATAAGTCCCTTTAACATTTCATATAATAAGGGTTTGGTGATGATGAACTCCTTGAATTTGGTCTTATCTGAGAAGCACTTTATCTGCCCTTCCATTCTAAATGAAAGTTTTGCTGGATAGAGCAATCTTGGTTGTAAGTCTTTGGATTTCATGACTTGGAATACCTCTTTCCAGCCCCTTCTTGACTGTAAGGTCTCTTTTGAGAAATCAGCTGACAGTCTGATGGGAACTCCTTTGTAGGTGACTGTCCCCTTAGCTCTTGCTGCTTCTAGGATTCTCTCCTTCATTTTCATCTTGGCTAATGTAATGATGATGTGCCTTGGTGTGTTCCTTCTTGGGTCCACCTTCTTTGGGACTCTCTGAGCCTCCTGGATTTCCTGGAAGTCTATTTCCTTTGCCAGATTGGAGAAGTTCTCCTTTATTATTTGTTCAAATAAGGTTTCCACTGGTGGCTGTTCCTCTTCCCCTTCTGGTACCCCTATAATTTGCATGTTGGAATGTTTAAAGATGTCCTGGAGGTTCTTAAGCCTCTCCTCATTTTTTCAAATTCTTGTTTCCTTATCCTTTTCTGTTTGGTCATTTTCTTCCTCCTTCTGGTCCACTCCTTTGATCTGAGTCCCAGTTTCCTTTCCATTACTATTGGTTTCCTGTGTATTTTCCTTCATTTCAATTAGTTTAGCTTTCATATGGTCCTCTAATATGTGACTAAAATCAGCCAGTTCTGTGAGCATCCTGATCACCAGTGTTTAGAACTGTGCATCTGAAAGTTTGGCTATTTGTTCATCGCTTAGATTTATTGGCTCTGGGGCTCTGAGTTGTTCTTGAGCCATGTTTGGTCTGTTTGTGCCTGTTACATATGAGGAGCAGAGCCTTATTTGTTCACCAGGGTGGAGCCACCCAGGTTTCTGGTTCCTGACGCTGTATGTGGGGGTGAGGTCAGAGAGGGACAAGGGCACAAGGGCAGTTCCCTCTGCCACTTCCCGCCGCTGGGGCCTGCGAGGTTGGTCTGATCGCTAGCTCCTTCACCGGTTTATCTGCGTGCAAATGTGTGACCGCGATCAGCCCTCAGTGGGTCCACTGCCTTGCGCCCTCAGTGGGTCTGCCCACTTCTCTACACCTGGGATCCACCCACAGCTGCTGGAGCACCTGGGTCGCTGGCCCGGGTTGGTCCGGTGGATCTTTCCTGCCTGACCCTGCTCTGCTGCTGGCTCTGCCCGTCTTACCGGTTTGGCTGAAGGGTTCGTTGTTGTCAGACTTCTGTGTAGTTCAATTTTCTGTGGTTTGGTTGCGTTTTTGTTGCTAAAACTTTGTTGTTTTTAAACTTGGTTGTGTGAGAAGGTGCAGTGCTTCCACCTATGCCTCCGTCTTGGCTGAAGTCCTAATTGATATATATTCTTATTCAAGGTAAAGGAGAGGCTGTTACTTCAACAACTTCTAAACATTCAGGGACTATTTCATTAGAGGGAACTTTGTTCTCTGGTCAAGAAACTATTTTGTACAACTTCATTGGAATTGTGCGAATCAATGAACCTGAAATACAGGTGTCTAACAATCCCACCACCTTTTGATCACCAAAACAAACATGTAAGGAAAGATGGACAGGAAATCCAGCTATAGTTGCTTCTGCCTTGCAGATGCATTTCAACTGTCCTGACCATATCCCTAGGCTGTGGGTAGGGGTCTATATAGTTTTTACTTGTTTTCTTGGAAGACCCTTTGTATCCTGGGTAAGGAACAGTCGTGGGAAAGTCTTTCTAATCTGTTCTTCCATTCCCTCAACTGTTGGCAGCACAACCCATGTTTGCAACAACAACCTGGTTCTTTATTAACTGGCCTTAACTGATGATTTAAGAGATCTAACTTGTTTTTCTTATTTCTGGTACACCATGCTGGTCGTGATCGATTTAAGTTGCTCAAACCAGGGTAATTTATACAACTTAGTGTTGAAACCAGAAAAATAGAGGTTAAAATAGGGACTGCCTTAAAGAGATTTGGCCTGGAGACAGAAACCACAAGGAAAGAACATAGGAAGTGGAGAAGGCAGAACTACAAAACCAATGGGGCTGAACAAGTAGAGGACCACCTACCTGTTCAAGTGTCTAGATTAAAATTTTTCCATTACTCAAAACCCAGAAAGCTTAGGTCATGCTCGCGCCACCCGAGTAGCCAGTAGCTAACAGCCACATTTGCTTCTATACAATGATTGCTTGCTCGAGTCTATAAAAAGATTTAGCTGTAAGCGCTTAGGGCGGCTCTCGTTTGCAGCTCTTATGAGCACCATGTCTCCGGACACTCTGAGGGTCCGCCCCTGAGCAGGTTAAAACTTTGGCCAATAAAATAACATCTCTGAATCCTGAAAGTTTCTGACAATTTGTCTTTCGCGTTGGTGGATGCAACATTAACATGTTTTCCCTTATGGTTAACAATTATATTACCCTGGCTGTTGTACACCCCTGTATAAGGGAGAGGGGAATCTGGAGATTTTCCACCCTTTCAGGCAGTTTCGTGGGGAATACTAATGTTTTCCTCTGAACTGTTCCCTCCTCTTGGGTGACTTTCACAGGAATAAGTAAGTACAGTTCAATGTCTATATTCAGTAGCAAGAGTAAAATAATTAAAATAAAACAGCCAGTTGTTAACCCATTTTGGATGCCACGTTCTCCTCCGGGGAGACGAATACCTTGAACTTGAGTCCTCCATGCCCGGACCTTGTCAGACAGCATGGTTGGAAGAGGGCGTGGCACCCTTCCAGGTTACAGACAGACCAGGGGTCTTGCGAGAGTAGCCACTGTTCAGGGCCTGGGGACAGCCGTAGAGGAAGTAGCATTGGCACAGACAGGCAGAGCCCTGGGCCCTGGACCTGAAGTGAGGCTGCTGATAGGGCCAGAGGAGAAGGGACTTGGAGAAGGGCTAGGCTTGGAGCCTTCTCTCTTCCCCCGGCTTTGTGTTAATAATATTCAGTTTGGTAGCAGTAATGTAATAATAATGAAGACCATGATAATTAATAGTAATAATAATAATTGTTGTGTGCAGAGCTTTAAGATTTAAAAAATCTTCACCCAAGGGTGTGTTTTTATTTATTTTAGAGAGAGAGGAAGAATGGGGGGTTGGGAGAGAGAGAGAGCATTGATCCAGTTGCCCCCGAACCCCCCGACCAAGGATCAAACCCACAACCTAGGTATTTGCCCTGACTGGGAACTAACCTGCAGCTTTTTGGTGCACAGGGGCAATGCTCCAACCAATTGGGACACCTGGCCAGGGCTAAGCTAGATTTTACATGCCTGTGTTTTCTCATTCAGCTCTGGGTTTTTTCAAGAGATGTTGTACAGCAGGAATCAGCAAACTACAGCCTATGGATCAGCTGTCAACATGAAAAAAACATGTTTTTTTTTCCCTCAAGGTGAAATTTATCTTACATGAAGTGAACTAATTTTAAAGTATAAACTTCTGTGGTATATAGTACATTCACAATGTTATATAACCACCACCTCCACCTAGTTCTAAAACATTTTCACCAACCTGAATTAAAGCCCTGTACCCATCAAGCAGTCATTTTCTAGTATTCATTCATCCCTGGCAATCACTGACTCACTCTCTGTCTGTATGGATTTGCCTCTTCTCACATTTCATGTAAACAGAATCATGCAATAGGTGACATTTTGTGTCTGGCATTCATTTTTATTTTACTTTTTTAATCCTCACCTGAGGACATTTTTTTTCTATTGCTTTTAGAGGGAGAGAGGAAGGGAGAGAAACACTGATGCGAGAGAGAAGCATCGATCGGTTGCCTCAGGTTGCTTCTCGTATGTGCCTGCACCGGGGATCAAACCTGAAACCTAGTCATGTGCCCTGACCAGGAACCGAACCCGCAACCTTTTGGCTAGGGGTTGATGCTCCAACCCACTGAGGTGCACCAGCCAGGGCCTGTCTGGCTTTTATTATTTTACTGAGCATAAGGTTTTTGAGTTTTATTCACATTATAGTATGAATCAATGCTTTTAAAAAAATCATGAATTGATCCTTTTTATAGCTGAATAATATCCCATTGTATAGATATATCACAATTTGTTTATGTAAAATGAAGGTTTTTTGGAATACATCTTTTCCTGTTTGTTTATATGTTGTCTATGACTGCTTTCATGTTATAACAGCAGAATGCAGTAGATTCGACAGAGATCATATGGTCTGAAAAGCTGGAAATATTTCCTACTGTGTGACTTCTCTCTTCCCCCAGCTTTGTGAGACATAACCAACATATAACAGTGTGTAAGTTTAAGGTGTACAGTGAGTTGATTTGATATGTGTACATATTGCAAAATGCATACCACAATAAGATTAGTTAACACATTTATCACTGCACAGTTACCTTTTTTGTGTGTGATGAGAACTTTTAAGATCTACTCTCTTAGCAAATTTTAAGCATATAATACTATATTGGTAATTATAGTCACCAAGCTGTACATTAGATTTTCAGAACTTATTTAACTTGTAGTAACTAGAAGTTTGTACCCTTTGATCAGCATCTCCCAGGCCCTGGTGACCACCATTCTACTCTCTGTTTCTATGAGTTGATTTTATTTTTAGATTTCACGTGTAAATGAGATCATACAATATTTGTCTTTTCCTGTCTCATTTATTTCACTTAGCAAAATGCCCTCAACTTCCATTCATGTTGTCACAAATGGCGGGATTTCCTTTTTTTCTGATGGCTGAATAATATTCATATATATATACATATACATATACATATACATATACATATATATACATATGTACACATAAACACACACACATATCTCCTATATTTGTTCACCCACTGATGGACATTCAGGTTGTCTCCATGTCTTGGCTGTTGTGAATAATGTATCAGTGAACATTGGGGTGCAGACATCTGTTCAGAATAGTGATTTCACTTGGTTCAAATTCATGTGGCCTTTAAAATTTTTTCAAAATGGGTTTTAATCAAGTTTTACATACAAACTGTTGTACAATTATTATTATTTTTATTTAAATGATTTTATTTATCTATCTTTAGAGGGGAAGGGAAGGAGAGAGGGAGAGAAATGTCAATGTATGGTTGCCTCTCATGGGCGCCCTGCTGGGAACTGGCCTGCAACCCAGGCCTGTGCCCTGACTGGGAATCAAGCCGCGATCCTCTGGTTCACAGGCCTGCATTCAATCCACTGAGCTACACCAGCCAGGGCTGTACAATTATTTTTATGTGGCCTCTTAATAAAGTTTGCTGGCCCATGCTCAGCCAGCCTACCCAGCTTCAATTCTCAGTCTATTGCTTACTAGCTGGACCAAGTGGCTCAATCCCTATCCTTCATTTTGTTTATCTCTAAAATAGGACAATAGTACCAACCTCATAGGGTTACTGTGGGAGTTAAACTAGCTAATACTGTGCTACCATGTGGAAAGCTTTCAGTGAGTAAGGAGTCGTTTCTGCCAATCTACCCACCTGCTCCAGCCTCCCCAGCAGAGGTTCAGCCTACAGGATAATCTGTTATAACCAGACTCCCACATTCTGGTCATGTATTATTTCTGCAGCTGGGGCATTTGTCCAACCGCAGGCTTCCCTACTGGCCCAGGCCCCTCAGCAGCCAGCTGGGCCTTAGGGCTGGGCCTTAAGCCAGTCTGGAACCCCAGCCAAATCACTGAAGCCAGGGCAGGCTAGCTCCAGAATCAGCTGAACCTAATTTTCCAAAGCGAAAAGCAAGTCATGATGTGAACAGTCAGTCCCACAGCCTCCAGCTGGGGCTCTTCTATAGTCCCCAGTGGGTAGAAGTTGACTGAAGTTGTATCTTTCTGGGAGAGTAGAGGCAAGATTTAATCTCTAGGACACCTGGTCCTGGAACAGGAGAGATGGGAGTTTTGTAACTGAGGGCACTGGATGCTATAGTGAAATCATGAGCTCGGCCCTCGTCAGTATGCTAGAGGCCATGACCGAGGGTGAGGTAAATGGGACCAGATACTGGCGCTCCCTGGGACTTAGTTACCCAGCACCTACAGCAGGGGTGTCAGACTCATTTTCACTGGGGGCCACATCAGCCTCGCGGTTGCCTTCAAAGGCCCAGGTATAATTTTAGGACTGTGTAAATGTAACTACTCCTTAACTAGGGGCAAGGATTTTGGCACTGCTGCCGGGTAGAAACAAGGCGCCAGGCCAGATAAAACAAGGTGGAGGGCTGAATTCGGCCCATGGGGCCTTGTGTTTGCAACCTGTGACCTACAGGCTCCTAGCTGTCATCGCCCTGTTTCAATAGAATGACACAAGGCAAATGACTTTAAACATTTTTCTCTAAATAGTAAATCTCAAACACATTAAAAATGTTGTGTAATGAACCCCCACCTACATCCATCATCCAGTTGACATGTGCCAACTCCTGAGCCACCTTGTTTCTCCATGATCTCCACCCACTGGCTCTCTTCTGCAACATTATCTCATGTTACTGATCTCGTCGAGATCTATTAATTCATTAGAAGCTACAACAGAGTGGTATTAGAATGATACCATTTCTTCATTGATTAGCTGGAATACATCTAGAAAGAGAAACATCCTCTCATCTGCCACCTGGTCCCCATGGTGCAATTCACATGAGAAGGGCAAGGTAAATGCTTGGTTCTTCTTTCCCTTGAGCTGCCAAAATAGCTATCGGGCTCCTTTATATCCTCTGAAGGCAAAGAATGAGATTCCTTTCCTACATACATATTTGTGAACCCATGAATTTACTGAAGTGGGTCACTGTGTAATTAAAAAAATCTCAAAAAACAGAATTAATATTGTCATAATTCTTATTATCAATCTTTCATTATGGTAAAAAAGTTAACCTCATTCTTCCTTCTTCCCCCTCCATTTAAAAATATCTCTGATATATCATACTGTAACAAATGCACTTGAGAGTAACTGAGGTAATACCACATTACTTTTTTATTGCAGTCAAATATACATGACATAAAGTTTACCATTTAACCATCTTTAAGTGTACATTTCACTGGCACCGAGTGCAATCTCATTACTGACCAACCATTCACAGTCCATCTCTAGAACTTTTTCATCTCCCAGATTCAAACTCTGCAAACTCTGTCTCCACTAAATACTAACTTTGAGTTTTCCCTCCCCAGCCCCTGACACCCACCATCTACTTCTTCTCTCTGTAAATTTGACTCCTCTAGGGACGTCAAATAACTGGAATCATGTTTTTCTTCTGTGACTGGCTTCTTTTGCCTAGCAAAATGCCTTCACGTTTCATCCAGGTTGAAGCATGTGTCAGAATTCCCTACCTTTTAAAGAATAAATAATATTTCATTATATGGATGGACCATACTTTGTTTATCCACTCATCTGTTGATGGACATTTGGGTTGTTTCTACTCTGGGCTATTGTGAATAGTGTTGCTATGAACACAGGTGTGCAAATATGTTTGAGTTTCTGCTCTCACTTATTTTTGGTATATATCCAGAAGTGGACTTGATGGATAATGTGGTCACCGTATGTTCAATTTTTCAGGAAACCTCCTCACTGTTTCCTGCAGCTGCTGCCCTATCCCACATTCCCGCCAGCAGTGCACAAGGGTTCCACTTTATCCTTATTCTCACCACCACTTGCTAGTTTCTTTTTATAATAGCTATCCTAGTGGGTGTGAACTGAGGAGATTATTTGTTGGCTGTGTACACAGGGTGCTTTATTCTCTAGAGTGGTACCTGCTGTGGTGGGCTGGGCTTGGGCCAGTGTCCCCATGCGTACAGAACTGAATAAACAAGGTGGGTCTCTGAGAAGAAGTTTGGGAGATGGGGAGGTTGGAGATGCGCATTACAACCAGGGCTGTGTTCAGTCCTGTGCTGCTTCCAGTCTGGAATGCTGGCAGGTAAGGCAGCTCTCAAGATGGTCACTTTCAGGCAGGGGATGCCTGCTGGGCTTGGAGAGCCCTCTGCACTGCATCTTCCCGCTGGTGCCTGGTACCTCCCGAGCCCAGGCAGGAAGGCCCGGTGCAGGCAGGCTTACTCCACCCATTGTCCTTTCCACCAGCTGTACGTATTCTGGGTCCATGGGAACAGAGCTGTGGTTGCTCAATGCTGTACCTCCCTCCTCTTTTTCATTATCACGCTCTAATGGTGGGTCTGGTAAATGAAGCCCCAGGGCCTGGATCCAATCCTGGACATCAACAGCTACATCTTTCTTCATCCCCCCACACTGGCGCCAGCTCCGCCTCCTGTGGTTCAGGATCTTGGTTCAGGGGCTGGGAGGCATAGCCGGCTGGACCTGCCCTGGTTTCCTCTTGCTCTTCCTCAGGCTCCTCACTGCTCCAGTCCCCAGTGCCTTCTGTAGGGCCCTGGGGTGGTCCTACTTCCTCAGTCTGATCGGGGAAGATATGCTCAGGGCCCAGGGCCTAACCCCTATATTTTATATAATATTATTTTAAAGTTATGTCATATACTTACATAGTTTCAAAGTCAAATCTATAAAACACAGTCTATAGAGAGATATCTAGCTGCTATTCCTGTGTCTCCCATCATGTTTTTTGCCTCTTCCTGAGGCCACCATTTATAGTTTTTTCATGGTCTAGCTTTTAATTAAAATGAATATATATATATATATATATATATATATATATATATATATGAATCCAAGTTGCTGTTTTTCCACTTGATACTGTTTCTAGTATACAGAGATCTTTCTTATTTCTTTTCACAGCTGCATAGTACTCCAGAGTGTGGTCGTGCCATGGTTTATTCACTTGTCCCCCATTGATGGACATACAGGATATTTACAGGTTTTTTTTATACTTTAAATGATTTGCTATGAAAAGCCTTGCTCATTCATCTTTTCTTATTTTTGCAAAAGAATCATTGGGATATATTCCTGCAACTGTATAAATTCATATATCATTTTGCCAGATATCACTCATTTTCCTCTCCACTAGTATTCAAGTGTGTCAAAAATTAACAAACTTTTTCATTTTCTTATATCACTTTGCATTTCCGCTAGTAAAGTATGTGTGTGTGTAAAATACTCATAAGCCTTTCTATTTGAATGGGTGGACTCCTATTTATTCTTCAAAACCCATCTCCTATATTCCCCTTTCTAGGAGGCCTTCGCCTCTCTAGAGTTCTCTGCTTGGCTTTCCCAGCTCCAGGTTCTGTCCTGACGGGGAGAGGCTGGGAGCGTCTACATCCAATTCCATCTTCTCCAGACTGGGAGCTCCTTGAGTGCTGGCTCCAGAGCTGAGTTTTCCTGGGGTATCAGTACAAGGCTAAGCACAGAGAAGTGACAATAACAGAGGATTCTCTCTCTAAACCAAGGGTGTCAAACTCATCTTCACTGGGGGCCACATCAGCCTCAAGGTTGCCTTTAAAGGGTCGAAACAATTTTAGGACTGTATAAATGTAACTACACCTTAACAGTTAAGGAGTTGAAATTACATTCGGCCCTTTGAAGGCAACCAGGAGGCTGATGTGACCCCCGGTGAAAATGAGTTTGACAGCCCTGCGACAGCCCCTAACCTCTGGGCCTGCCTGGCTGGGTGCTCCTGGGCCAGGGGGAAAGAACCAGTCAGACTGTCCAATATCCTAGGTGCTGCTTGCTACCTGCCCTCTTGCTGAGTCACCTGTGTCTAAGGGCGGTGACTTCACTGTGGGTGTGTGCCACCTGCACAGCTCTCTGGCAGAGGAGTGGAACCTGCTTGAGGTCAGGGAGATCCCACGTACAATTCAGGCTTTCAGAACATTTTAGTCACACCAGATGGAAACCCAATATCAATTAAGTAATCACTCTCCATTCCCTTCTCCCCTGTGCCCCAGGAACCGCCCATCTGCTGTCTGTCTTTAAGAATTACCTACCCTGGGCATTTCATATAAAAGGAATCATACAATGTGTGTCCTTTTTGTCTAGCTCATGTCACCCAGCATGTTTTCAAGGTTCATTCATGTCCTGGTGTAAGTGCTTCACTTCCTTTTATGGCTTCATTCCTTTTTTTTTTTTTTTTTTTAGTCTGTAGGATTTTCTATGTGCACTGTCATGTCATCTGCAAACAATGAGAGTTTTGTTCTCTCCTTTCCAATTTGGATGCCTTTTATTTCTTTTTCTTCTCTGATCGCCATGTCTAGGCTTCCAATACTATGTTGACCTTTTTATTGCTGTATAATGGACATTTTGGGTTGCTTCTACTTTGGGCTAATGTGACTAGTGCTACTATGCCCTTGCGTGAGCCTGTTCTTGTTTGAGTACCATTTTCCATTTTTCTGGGTCTATGTCTTGGAGAGAAATTGCTGGGTCATGTGATACCTATACATTTAACTTTTTAAGGAAATGCCAAAGGCCCACCATTTATTTTTACATGCTTTATGTCTCTGATGTTTTCCAAAGCCAGTAAGGAGAGAATTCTATGTGGAGGATTCTAAGTCCCATTTTGCAGCTGAGGAAACGGATTGGGAGGGGAGAGGTGGTCCCGCACCATCCTAAGGCTAATGACCATCAGAATAGCCCCAGTCTGCTGAGTGACCACTGGGTGCCAGACACTTGCTATAGAGGATTTTAGGCTTGGGACCCTGAAAGCCTCACCATTGCTGGAATTCGACAGATCTGGGTTTAGCTCCCAACTTGGGCAAGTGAGTTCCTTCTTCCAAGCCACCATTTCTCTACCTATAAGTGACCATGATTAGAGGCGCTGCCTTACTGTGGAGAGTGACCATGGTAATGTAGGCAGAGGATGGGCCTTTGATTTACAGATGGATCAAACCAACAAAAAAGTGGCTGACTGACATTCAGAGGGGTGGAGTAACTTGCCAAAAGTCACACAGCAATTGGTGACCTAACCCAGCCTGCAAGCATTTTTGAGAAGTTTCCTGAAGCTTAACCCCTCTGGGAGGTAGTGAGAAGGAGAGATTCCTAGGGCAGGTCCCCTGCTTTGCTGCTTCGTTGTTTTGCTCTTTGGGGAGCTGACTTCTGACAACACAGAATCTTGCTGAATCAGACAGGGTGGCCTGTGGTCACAAACCGCAACAACTGGTCCTCTGTTGGAAGTCATTTTGCCCCAACCTGCTCACTCCTTTTCTTTGCTGTACAGTTTATATCAGCACAGCTGGAGGCAGGCTGACTTCCTGCCTCCCGAACGGGCCTGGGCCACACACTTCCTTGCCCCCAGGTGTTGGCTCTAGCTGGCCCCTCTGCTCAGGCACCCTTTCCCCTTTGCTCTCTCATTTCTGCCTCGTTTATACTAGAACCATCATGTTCTGGTTTTCACCAGCCCCTCTGAGCTCCTCTCCTAGTGGGTTCCTCACTCTAGCCCACTGGCTTATTGCTCCTTGATGATGTCACCCTCATTCAGGCCCAGGGCCTTTGCTCTTGAGACTTACTTTGCTCTCGAAGCTCCAATTTAGGTCTTCCTATGTGATTCAGAGATTACTTAAACATCACTTCCTCTTAGAAGCCTAGCCCTGATCACCTTATCTAAATTAGGTTCCCAGTCACCTCCAGTGAGCTCATCCTACTTGCTAATCCTGTACAATTCAGACTTTGCCTGTCTGCCCTTCTCTAGAAAGATCTGACCTTTAGGATTTCTGGCCCAGGTGCAAGAGAAGTCACTTCCCAGGGGGAAGGCTAAGTCCTCTGCCTTGGTCCTCCTAGCTCCCTACTCCTTCCCTGCAGCATCCTTACTTGCCACACTTTCTAGGGGGACACCTCTCCATCTCTATCTCTCTCCTTAGTTTCTGAGGACTAGGGCCTCCCCTCCCTGCACCCACCTGGCTCTCCATTGCTGTCATCCTTCTCCTCCCTTAGGAATTCTCTCCTTCTAGTACACTTTCCCCTGCCCTCCTACGCCCTCCCCTCCATGCCTCCTTCCTCCCCCATTTGCTATCTTTCTCTCTATCCCCTTTTTCTTAAAAACAAAAACCAAAACTAAACAGCCCTGGCTGGTGTGGCTCCGTGGGTTGAGTGCCGGACTACAAAGCAGAGGGTCGCTGGTTCGATTTCTAGCCAGGACACATGCCTGGGTTGCAGGGCAGGTTCTCCCACCCTGGGAGCACGAGAGGCAACCATACATTGATGTTTCTCTCCCTCTCTTTCTTCCTCTCTTCCCCTCTGTCTAAAAATAAATAAATACAATCTTAAAAAAAGAAGAAAAAAACCCAAATATATATTGGTGAGAGAAAGAGAGAAGAGAGAAGCATTAATGAGTGGTTGCCTCTCATACACTCCCTGACCAGGACTCGAATCTGCAATCTGGGTATTTACCCTGACTGGGAATCAAACAACCAAACTTTTGGTCTGTGGGGTGACGCTCCAACCACCTGAGCCACACCCGCCAGGGCTCTATCCCGTTTTTCCTTTTCTCTTGTTCTCCATGGAAAAGTACGAGCCTAATGTGACCCATGCCAAAAACCTTGCAGTCATCCGTGACTTTTCTTCTCTGTGTGAATAAATAAATAGATAGGTAAGTAAATAAATAAATGGAGCCACTTTAAAATGGAGCCGGAGCTGCCATTCCAGAGGAACTGCCTTGCACGCCTTATACCTCAGACATTCGGAATGTTGAAACAGCAAAATAAGCTGTGGGCTGGGCCTAGAGGAACCTTGTGCTCCAAAGAAATGTTTGCAAAGATAATAAGAAAGCAGATATGATGACTACTGTCCTGATGACTACCGGACTTAAAGTTAAAAACATTTTTAAAATTAACATCACTATATTAATGTTATCGGTACCAGTAGAATTGCCTTCCTTCCACTAGATGTAATTGTTCTCCTTCCCTTTCTCATAAACACCCCTGTATTTGTTTTCTAATTGGAACATTATTTGGGCTTCTTCCTGAATTAATGATTCCCAAATAGCTATTCTTAGGGATCTCAAATAAATGTTTGTTGCCTTTCACATTGAAAGACCTTTTTATTTTTAGACTAACATCTCAGAACCACATCCCGTCTGTCAGATGATCCCATCAGCTCCACCTTTAAAGTAAATTCCAAATTCCACCACCCTTCAGAATGCTCAGCACCTCTGCTGCTGCTGCTGCTGCTGCTGCTGTTCAGGTCCGAGGCTGCAGCCACTGCCTGCTGCTCTTGTGCCCCCTTCAGCTGGTTCACAATATTGCAGCCAGAGGGAGTCTGCTAAAACCTAAGTCTGGCCCCATCTTCCTAAACTCAGACCACCTGTGGCTCCTGACATTTGCAGAAGCCTGTGTCCAAAAGATGGAGGTTGGACTGCTGAGGGTAGAATACCATTCGGACTTCAGCCATCTTTGATGTCCAAAACCTATGGCCCTTCTGGCTGTATGTGATCAGTGCTGCCACCTCCCCACCCTTGTCTCCTCCCACTCTCCTGCTTGCTTAATCTGTTCTGGCTTCCCTGGTGTCCGTGCCTGTGCCTGGAATTCTCTTCCTCCAGAGATCCCCCCCCCCCAGCTTTTGGTCTCTGCTCAAATATCACCTTCTCAGAGAGCCCATCCTCATTTCCTTATCTTGCTGGACTTTCCTCCGTAGTACGTATCACATAGAATACCCCCTTTTGTTATGTGTTTTCTAGTTGTGCTTTATATAATTTCCAGACAGCAGGAATGGGACCCCTTTTTTCTGTACACCACACCTGGTACTCTCTGTGAACTTGATGTTTGTTGAAGGAATATGTGCTCTCCAACTGCTCAGGCCAGGGAAAAAAAAACAGGGTATGCGAAAGACCCTGCCTATCCGAGTGGAGCTCGTAGCCCCATCCAGGTACAGTTGCTAAACAAATCATCCCAAGAGCAATTTTACTGAGACCGAGGATGCAGAGGAGATGTGTCTGCATCGAGTTCGGGCTGAACTCAGCCAGCTGAGAGGGGGGAAGCCTTCAGAGACATGCAGGATTAGTAGGAGTTAGCTGGCAGGTGAGAGGAAAAAGAATTTTAAGCAGAGGGAACAGCATATGCAAAGGTGACAGAGATGGCCTTGGTGGGTTTGGAAAAAATGTCCCCAAGTGGTTGGTTTGTGGGCCTTGAGCAAGAGAGTGATGAATAATGAGTTGGGAGGGGCGGTTTGCTCCCCCATTCACCCCACACTTCTGAACTGCTCTGGTCTTTGCTTCAAATTTCTGATATTTCCTGTCTTGTCTCTAGCCCTTCCGCTCTGTATTTTATGTCCTGGGAGGATGACTTGCGTGGACCACTCGACAGGCTCCTTTGCCTTGTAGCTTCTGGTTGGGTCCAGTCAATGGGGAGCCACAACAGTCATTGGAAGGAGGGAGGACAGTGAGGTCAGGATTTCTGTACATCATCTCCTTTCTTTTATGGTCCATGCAGGCTGGCTGTGTCCCCAGACTGAAGGTTCACAGCCCCTGCCAGGCAGTCTTTCCCACATAGCCTATCTGGTCCAGGTCCCAGTAACTATTAATACCATGGCCTCTTGGGCCCAGGCCTGAGCCCCCAGGGGTATCATGGGCCTGGCTGTTCCCCTAGGATGCTGCACTATCCCTTTGAAAACAGTGCTTTTATCAAACTCTATTCAAATACCCCACTCGAGTGCTCTGTTTCCTGCCAGAACTCCCTCTTTTTATTTTTTATTGAAGGGAAATTCACATCATATGAAGTTAACCATTTTAAAGTATACAACTCAGTGGCATTTAGTACGTTCACAATGTTGGGTGACCAATTTTGGTCCAATTTTTCTACCTAGTTCCAATTTTTCTCATCACCTCAAAAGGAGGCCTCATACCCCTTTTCCCTGAGTTTGGGCTGCACTCCTCATCCCCCTAGCGAGCCCCTGGCAACCACCAATCTACTTTCTGTCTCTATGGTTTTGTCTGGAATCACATGCCCTGTGTTTTTTTGCCTGGCTTCCTCACTAAGCATGTTTTTGAGGCTGATCCATGTTGTAGCGTGTGGGTGCTTCATCCCTTTTTATTTCATCTCATTTCATTTCATTTATATAGTTATTTATTTATTTCCAGAGAGAGAGGAAGGGAAGGAGAAAGAGAGGGAGAGAAACATCAGTGTGTGGTTGCCTCTTGCGCTCCCCCTGCTGGGGACTTGGCTCACAACTCAAGCATGTGCCCTGAATGGGAATCAAACCAGCTACCCTTTGGGTCACAGGCCAGCACTCAATCCACTGAGCCACACCAGCTGAGGCTGCTTCATTCCTTTTTATAGTTGAGTAATATTCCATCATGTGGATGGACATTTGCTCATTCTTTCACCTGCTGATGGACACTTGACTGTTTCTACATTCTGGTGATCATGAGTAGTACCGCTGTGAGCACACATGTGCATGTATCTGTCTGAGTCCCCGTTTTCAATTCTTTTGTCTATATACTAGGGGTGGAATTGCTGGGTCACATGGTAAGTGCATGTTTCTGTTTTTGAGGAACCACCGAACTATTTTCCATAGCAGCTGCACCATTTTACGTCCCCTTGAACAGTGTATGATGGGACATCTACCTCTACCTCTGCCTCTGCCTCTAAAAGTTTGCTGTGTGCTTCTGGGGCCCCAGCAAAAGCTCTTCCCTCACCCCAGCCATGTTTCACCTTTTCCCACTTCCAGATGTCTTCTGGTACCATCTTCTTAATCCAGCCACCGCCTCCATTTCTTACCCTCCCACTCTGACTTTAGTTCATTGGGACCTTGGCTGCCACCAGGATGAGGACTCTGGTGATTTGCTAATCCCATAATCCTGTCCCTTTCTGGGGCTTTGGCTCCTTGACCTCTGGGCACAGGTGTTGATACCTATGGCCACTCTTCTTCCTTAACCTTCCAGATGTGGCGTCTCCACCTCCAGAGCCAGGCCTGTGCCTGTCCTTTCCCTAATGCAGCTGCTGGCTCCCCACCCTCTTCAGCGTCCTCCTCCCTCCCCGAGTGACCTCACTGACCCACTCTAGGGCAACCACTGTCTGCCCAATCAGGTGACTCAGAGGCACTGGGCCCTGCTGCCTCCTGGGTGTCTCCCTGAATGGCCCACAGGCCTTTTAGAATCAAGGTAACCTGGAGTGTCCTAACCTTGGCATTGTTGACATTTGGGGCCAGATCATTCTCTTGGGTGGAGACATCTTACACACTGTAGAGTGTTGAGCAGCATCCCTGGCCTCTACTGAGTAGATGCCAGTAGCACCTCTCCCTCCACACTGTGACAACTAAATTATCTCCAGCCATTGCCAGATGTACCCTGGGGGGTAGAATTTGCCCTGGGTGAGACCCTCTAAGATAGGGTCAAATGGCCCTAATCAAATGCCAAAATCAAATGGCAAACTTGAAGTGTTGAAGTCTGTCCAGACTAAGCGGTGTGCCAAGCAGAAGGCTGAATACCCTGTAACCACCACCTCATCTTGTGATCCTCTCCTTTATTTTATCTGTATGGTATGGAGGTTCACAGCGGTCATGGCACTTGACTAAGGTCACACGGCCAGGAAGCCTACTTTCAGTGACTGCTCATCTCCAGGCCCTTTAACTTGGTTCTCCTTCCATCTCTGAGGGCAGAGAAACTGGGATGGCACCCTCTTCTCTCCTCCTCTGCTTCCCTTGAACCTCATCCAGCCAGTCACTTAATGAGGACATGTCCCACATCCCTAAAAAAATTCACACCCTTAAACAATTCACACCCTTAAACAATTCAGTAAGCACTAATGTGTTTTATTGTCTGCCATGACAAAGCAACTGCTTGAGCAAAGTAACTACTGATAAAACACCTAAGTAAAGCCGACTTCACTGATGTGTTTTAAAACAAATCAATCAAAAGGGGGATACTCCTATGCTCAAGCATCATCTGTGGTTCCCCATTGCCCACCAGATCAACCCTCAGCCACTGGGACTGGCCTTCAAGGCCCTTCACATCCGCCCCTGCACCTCCCAGACTCCTTGACTCTCACACCACTAAGCCAGGAAAAGCCATCTGCCCAGCCACACCCTTGGGTTTCTCTGTGCCTGAGCCCCGCCCCCTCTCCCACACCTGTTGAAATCCAAGCTCTCCCTGAAGTACCAGCTCAGATGTCACATCCTTCACGTAGCCTCACTTGGCCTCCCTGCAGCCTCCTCCTAGCAGCAAAGCTTCAATTATTTGTGTCACCTCTTCTTCACCTGGAAACACTGCCCCCTCCCACCCTGGCTGAGGGCCAGCACCAAGTGAGGGAGCATTATTGAAATGAGTAGTCCAAGTTTACAATCTGCTAGGCCAAGGGGGCATCTTACACTTGTTTTTAAAGTCTCTCTTCTAAGTTGTGAGCTGAGCCCTTTGCTTCTTGTTTTCTGGAATTTGGGAAAGACTGGGGCTCTAATATTTCCAAAACTCACATTTACAGATCTGGAGCTTCTTCTTCCATCTTCGTTAGTGCAGACATATGGTGTCTGATTCTGAAATTTCAACCATTCACAATCCTCTGTTATCAGTCTGGCCTATCTCTGGATTATGTTTCTATTACTTAATAGTTTTCTTTCAGTAGTCTTCCTTTTAAACCTTATTTATTTAAAAAAATTTATATCACTGTCATACCATCAAGACTGTGCTCTTTACTTATCAAACCAAATTTCATTTAACATATAAAATAGAAAATAAAATAGAAAATGTTCCTCTGTGTGCTGTCTAAAATTATCAGGCTTAACGGCTGAGGATACTTGTATCAGACTTTGGGAACCAGCCACAGTATTTTCAGTGAGGTTCAGACTTGTGAAAATTCATTCATTCACTCATTCAACATCTATCTCCCCCTTCAGCTTCACTGAGGTACAACTGACAAATAAAAATTACATATTTAAGCTGTAAAATAGAATTCAGTATTCATTCTCATTACTTGGGTTCGAACAAGGAAGAGACATAACACTTGACCTTGCACAGCAGCATCCTCACTGCCCCATGGGCTTAGATCCCCCTTCACTGATGGAAATTTCCGATGGAGATGCTTCTGTGTTTTGTTTTCCCCACTCAAGTCTCTGATCCATGAAGACTGGGAGTTGGTTTTTCTTTACTCTCTGCTATATTCTCATGCTTGGAGCAGAGTGGCCACTGGTACAGACTTATTATGAGCTAAACATTGCCCAGCCCCACACCAGCTGGTCCTGGGGTCCCACCTCCATGGAGACCCTAGTCACAGGGCAAGAGAGAGCCAGGCAAACACAGGACCTGCCTGACTGAAGGTTGCACTTGGATGGATTGGAAAACCACTGCTTTCTCTGAACTGAGGTGGGCAGAGCACAGGATTAGCAGTCGGGATTTGCCAATGAGAGAGAAGCCTGAAGACTTCGTTGGTTGTTAGGAATAGCAGTCAGCACTTACCTAGCACCTACTATGTGTGAAAATACAGAAATGCTTCTTTACTGAAGCAGGGTTTCTCAACCTCAGCACTGTTGACACCTGGGGCAGGATTACAATCTGCTGCGAGAGGCTGTCCTATTCACCGGAAGGTGTTTAGCAGAATCCCTGGCCTCTACCCACGAGATGCCCATAGCATCTCCACCCCCAGGTGTGAGGACCTAACTCGTCTCCAGACATTGCCCAATGTCCCCTGGGCGGGGTGGGGGACAATTGCCTCAAGTGAGAAAGACTGTGTAGTAAAATGTTACAACAACCTTCTGAGGTTCACAGTGAGTATGTGATGGAGTTATCTGAACCCTCTGCTTCTAGAGTCCACGCTTTAACCACTGTATGGCATGGTTTTGCATTTGTACTTGGCCCCCAGGCTCTGAGCTCTGAGTTTAGCATTTCTCTGGACCTGCTTCATTTCTCAGCCCATCCACTAAGCCATAGGCGGCAAACACAAGGCTCTTGGGCCAAATCTGGCCCTCCACCTCGTTTCATCCAGCTCCACACCTTGTTTCTACGCAGCGGCAGCACCAAGCTCCTTGACCCTACTTAAGAAGTAGTTACATCTATACAGTCCTAAACTTGCATTCAGCCCTTTGAAGGCAACCACAAGGCTGATGCGGCCCTGGGTGAAAATGAGTTTGGCATCCCTGCCTAGCTAGTCCTGAGGACAGATGCCTGACCTGGTTTGCTCACCTGCCAGGCACTAAGTCTATGGCTGCATCCATAATCTATTTTTGACGAACCATAAGACTTTGGAATAGCCATCCTGGGGAAAAATATCTGCATTTCCTTTCTTCAGCTACTTTATGGTTTATTTACTATAGTTTTTTTCCTTTTTTAAAGTATTTATATTAAAAAAAATTGATTATAGAGAGGGGGAGGGAGGGAGGGAGAGAGAGAGAGAGACATTGATTTATTTTTCCACTTATTCATGTAGTCATTGGTTGATTCTTCCAGAATCTGGAAGTTCAATCCCAAACCTGGGATTCAACCCACAACCTTAGTACATCTGGACGATGCTCTAACCAACTGAACTACCTCGTCAGGCCTCGTTTACTGTGGTTTTAACTTTTGAACTCATTGCTTTCTCATAGCTTCAGGCTTCTCAGTTTCTGACCTGGCCCTGCCAAAACCCAGGCAGTCATACCCCTCCTTGAGCCTTCAGCCTGTGCCTCAGTTTCCCCAGATGGGCCTGCAATAATAGTTGGCGCCTTTGCTCTCTAGTCTCTCGTGTCTCCCCCTTCCCATTTGACAGATATTTCCTGCACATCTGTTTTTCTCGGCCCTGAGAAGGTGTTGGGGAGCCAGAGGCCAGCTGTGAGTTCTCCCATCTGCCTGCCCACTTTCCCAGGTCAGCTAGCCAGCCAGCCACCCACCGACCCAAGAATGGTATGTCTTTAATACGTCCCGAGGTGAGGCTGATCTTGTCTAGACACATCTGGAGCAGATGGGCTGGCCAACAACAACAGTACAATCGAGGGAGAGTCAAGGTAGATGGCACTGGGTGGGTGGGTTGGGAGGAGCAGAACCAGAGTCTGGAGCTGCTAGTTGAGGCCAGAGGTCTTCCTGGAGGGAAGAGCCAAGAGCCCCAGGGGGTAGGTCGGACACAGGATCCAGAGGGAGCATAAAGGCTGGCTCCCAACGCTGGTGGAGTCTGAGGATTTCTGGTGGACCCAGAGGAGGCTCCTGGGAGGCCCTGGTGAGTCAGGGCTGCTGGCTTAGGGACCTCCGTCCAAGCTTGGCAACAGGCCATGAAGTGGGGGCCATGAGGAGTGCTGGTATTGGGAGGGTGTTGAGGGAGGATGTTAAGGCGGGGATCTGGGTGCTAATGGGAACTAGGCAGGAGCAGGGGCGCAAGGAGCCTGGGTATTTGCCGTTTCTGGATGTCCGGGTCTTTGAGTGTCTGCATGTCTCTTTCGCTGTCTCTCTGAGTCTTTCTC
Organism: Artibeus jamaicensis; assembly: GCF_021234435.1. NCBI lineage: Eukaryota > Metazoa > Chordata > Mammalia > Chiroptera > Phyllostomidae > Artibeus > Artibeus jamaicensis. The sequence continues at coordinate 8,593,175 of NW_026521854.1, read as the reverse complement.
CCCATCTCTCCACCTGTCACTCTCTTCAATTCAGTCTCGGTGGCTTTTCCTTCCTGCCACTCTCCTCGTGCCTCCCTGAGTCTGTCTCTAGTTCTCTCTGACTCCGCGGGCAGCGCCTAGGTCCCCCGCCCAGAGTCTGGGGGCGGGTCTCGCCGCACTGGCGGGCGGAGTTAAAGAGCTGCACCACAGGACGGCTTGGTCAGAACTCAAGTGGCGGTGCGGTGGATCGGGATTGAGGGCCCGGGGCCGAGACTCAAGGGCGTGAGTACAGCCAGAAATGTGTGTGTGTGTCTTGAGGGGGGTCGGGGTGGGGTAACCCGAGCGCGCCCTGCTCTGGAACCCGAGGTGTACTGGCTCCCGGGCTGACAGGGCAAGCGCGAGTGTATGCGCGCGGGGGCCTTGTGGGTCCCCAGGACCCAGAACAGAGCTATGTGTCCAGGACACTGAGGTTCGGGGCATAAGTCTGTACTCCAGACGGTCCCTGTGTTTGAGCGCGGATTTTTCTGCGCGCGGCGAGTCCTAGGTACATCCTTCCTGGGTGTCCCAGGTGGGCAGGGTCCTCAAGAAGACCTCCCCCCTGCCCCAACCCGGCCCCCCAATCAGGATATCTCAGACAGATCCAAGCGCTGCCCTGTGACACCTCCTTGAGGCTGATTGAGGTCAGTGGAATTCCATAGTCTTAAAGGATGGGCACCCCGTTACGGACGTGATGTTCTGGCTGCCTTCAGGTCTCTGTCTGCCCATGGCAGGCACAGCATGGCTAACTACCCCTATGTGAGAATGGGATGCCCTCCTGGGCCCCCAGAGTGAGAGTTGTGTGACCTGGACTGTTTTTGGACCAGCCGGGGAATATCGGGATGGTAGTGGGAGGAAGACAAGGGGGCAGTGGGCAAGCTGGGATTTGAACGAGCCAGCCTTGTGTAACCCCAACACCCTGGGCACTATCGAATGGCCGCGGCCTCTCTGTACAGTCCAGCTTGGGTTTCTGAGTGGTAACTTAAACTCTGGGCTGGTGGCTGGCGGTGACCTGGGTTGGTATCTGCAGAGGGGCTTGGATGACTCAGGAGTCATTCACAAAATGTGACCCTCCCTTTCCTCTCTGGCAAGACTTGGGCCCGATTCTACAAATCCCAGGTGGCCAGGTAACAACATACTGGGTATGATAGTGGCACTAGCAGCAATGAGAGGTACCTCTGATCGAGGGCCTGCTGAGTGCCAAGCACCAACCCGAGCACCTTATAAGTTCTGTGTTGTCATCCCAGTTTCGTGAAGTAGGTAATATGGTTTCTGTCTTTTACCGTGGAGGAAATTGAGGCTCAGAGAGGTACAGACACTAGCCTGAGGTCACACAGCAAAGCTTTATGGAATCCTCTCCAGGGAGTCTCACATTTAAGTGTGGCCGGTCAGTGCTCCGGATGGTGCTTAGAGGCAATGGCAGCCCTGGAATAATGTAATTACTACTGGTGGTTTCTAAACTTCTTTTTCTGCCAGGATCTCCTACAATATGCCCAAAGCTGCAGTGAGACTCCCCACTCCCCACACTAATTTGTCAGCTTGGCCTTGCCTTCCGAACTGCCCCCGAAGTTCTTTCTCAGAGCTCCAGAAATTTGGGGCAAGCTCCCTATCAGCTCCTGGCACTTTGGCAGAGTATGAGTCTTGGTTGGGGCAGCGCTTTGGCATAGAGGGGGTCAGGGAGATTCCAGGAGCCAGGATGGGGGCAGACTGTCTTGATTACAGGCTTAGAGAGGGAGTGAGGAGCAGAGCTGGGATGTGAGGGAGTGGGACCAGTGTCACGTGCCTGGCTATCATGCTGGTGAGCCCAAGCACCTGTGGTTCAAAGAGAGGCAGGTAGGAGGTTTCCTTCAGGTCAGGGTTTCTGTCCCGCATTCCTTTTTAGGAGCCCATACACCTTGTATGACAAGTCCTTATCTGGCTGCTGGTCTAACCTGACAAACCAGAGCTCCATGGGTGTGGGCCTTGGAGCCACTGGCACCTCCATCTCCAGATAATTTGCGGCCTTAGCAGGATTACCTGCTAAGCTACCTCAGCCAGGGCAGGGCTGCTGGGTGTCCTGCCTGGTGTCTGGGATACCACTGGGAGCTGGAGCAGAGAGAAGTGGGCGGGCAGCCTCCCACAGCATCCCGAGTGTCAGTTTTGAGTTGCTCTTGCTTCTGTGAAACAGTAAGTAACAGTAGAAGTAGAAATAGTGGCTAAAATTTTGCAAGCTACCAGCCAAGCCTCATCTTGTTGACCTGTCCCAAACCACCTCAACAGGTAGGTCCTGTTCTTAGGAATCCTCTTCCCAGGTGGGTGAGGGGAAGCTGAGTGTGGGGACTGGACTTGCTCCAGGCTGCATTATGGGGGAGGGGCAGAGTCATGGTGTGAACCCAGGCTTCTCCGAGTCAAAACCACACATTGTAAAGGGAGATTCCATCCCCAAACAACTTTCATTTCATTTTTTAAAATTTAAGTTGAAATATAATATATGTGGAGGAAAGGGCGCATTCCAGAACTGCACAGTTCAGGAATTGTCACAAATTGAACCCACACATGTCACCAGACCCAGACCAAGCGAAGGAAAACTGCCTGCACCCCAGAACGTGCTTCTCTCCACCAGTGAACGCATCTTGACTCATTTTTCAAGTAGTTAATTTTTAAGTAGACTTTATTTTTTAGAGCATTTTTAGATTTACAGGAAAAGAAAAGAAAACAATGTTGAAGTATAGTCCAATGCGCCGTTCAACCTTACAGTTTCCAGTTATTTCCAACCAGTGTCTGGCATGAGTGTGGTGTGCTCGTTACAATTAATGAACCAATACAGACACATGGTTATTAATTAAGGTCCATAGTTTACATCAGAGTTCACTCTCTGGGTTGTACAATCAACTCATTAATTTTATTTAAAAAACAACAAAAATGTTTTTGAATGGACAATATGTGCTCATGGTATAGAAAATCAGAAAGTCCCCCAAAATGAATCGGGGGAGTTAAGTTTCCCTTGCACCCCGCCCCCAGTCCTGGCAGGTCACTTCCAGAGGCAGTACACATCAGCCCTCAAAGCACTTTCTGTAGGTGTTTTTGCCTTAAAAATTTGAGGCAAAATTCACCTCATGCAAAATAACTTTTTTTAAAGTGAACAATTCAATGGCATCTAGAACATTCACAATGTTGTACATCTGCCATTTCTACTTTATTCCAAAACATTTCCATCACTCCAAAGGGAGACCCTGTCCCCCAGCCCCTGGCAACCACTAATCTGCTTCCTCTCTACGGGTCTGTCTGTTCTGGACATTTCATACAGATGGGATCAGACACTGTGAGAGCTTTTGTTTCTGGCTTCCTTCACTCAGCATGTTTTCCAGTTCATCCACACTGCACTGTTCATCAGAGCTCCATCCATTTCGTGGCTGAATAATGTTTCATTGTATGGATGGATTGCGTGATATTTATCCATTAATGAGTTGAGGGCCATTGGGTCATTTCCACCTTTTGGTGATTGTGAATAGTGCTGCTTTGGACATTCGTACACAGTATTTGTCTGAGTTCCTGTTTTCCATTCTTTTGGGTATACAAAAAGTATCCAGCCATGTAATATGAAAAATAGAGACAGTTATTGAAGAAGATACAATACAAGAAACGTTGTACATAGGACAATGACACCTCAGTTCCCTTGAAAGTAGGCACCTTGGTACCTCACACAGTTCTCCCAATAGCCATCAGCTGTCCCACTATATTTTCCTTAATCTCATTGACAGTCTGAGATCTCTTCTCTTTCAAAGGTGATTTTAGCTTTGGAAAGGTCAGAAGTCACAGGGCACCAACTATAGGCTATAGGGAGGCTGAGTAACCTTGGTGATTTCATGTTTTGCCAAAAGACTCTGCACAAGATGTGATGCATGAATAGGTACATCGTTGTGATGAAGTTACCAGTCAGCAGTTGCCCGTAGCTGTGGCCTTTTGAATCATCCAAATAGTTTCTGTGGAGGAATGTTGAGGCTTAAAGTAACATTTGATGTAGATTCGTTGCTCTACTTGCTCAGTTGTTTTGAAAGCAACAGCCACACAGTACACATGCTCACTCAACAGCGTCTATAACCCCCACTGACTAGTACAGTGCAGTTGTCATTTTTCACACGTGTGCAATCCAGTCCACTCTCCTTTGCTGCCAGGTTACACTGATGTTGTGCAAACCATTCTCGTTATATTAACAATGGCTGGATTTTTCCAGGACAGACCTTGTATACCTAGGAGTGGAATTGCTGGGTCATGCGATAATTTGATATTTAACTTTTTGAAGGACCACCAAACTGTTTCCCGCAGTGGCAGCACCATCTCACAGCTTTATGTAGCACTTTCTTTTGGGGGCTGGGAAGGAGTGCTCTTGTTTGGGGGCAAGGGAAACCCAGCTGCAGAAAGTAGACAACTCCCTCATTTATTGAGCTCCTCCCCTGAGCATCAGCTGGACCGCTTGCCATTATTCTTATTTTGTAGAGGAGAAGACTGAGGCTCCCAGGGTGACAGCTACTTTGGGACCAATAGCTTGTGCTCTTTCTGCTAGGAGCAGAGCTGGTGTCTGCCCTGGGAAAGGCTGCAGCCCACGCCTGGCTTATGGGGGGTGGTGAGGTGGGCACAGGGCTTCAGAACTGCTCCTCCTGGCCCTCCTCATGCACCCACCTCCCCAGATACCCACCCACCTGTGAGGTGGGCTCAGGGCTTCACTCCCTCTTTTCTCTGACCTCTCCACAGACCCACCAATCTGGAGCAGGGACCCCTTTTCCAGGGCTGGTGCTTTCCCTTGTTCCAATCATTCAGGAAGACGTTTTCTTTGTTGGGATATCAGCTGGGACTTTTGGGTGGGGTGGGGCTCTTGCTGTGACTCCACTCGGAAGTCCCCCAACACCCTGTGAGGGCTACTGGAAATGATGGCGAAAGACACCAACCACATCCAGTGCGTGCTCAGTAATTCTTTAGAGAGCGAGGGCAGGGGGCTGGCCAATGGTGGTAGCAAATGGGCTGTTGAGGCAGAGCTGGGTCTGGAGGAGGAGGAGCTGAGGTAAAGGCATGACAAGTGGAGGGAACAGCATGTGCAAAGGCTTTGAGGTTCGAATGAACTTGGCATGTGGCAGCAGTGGCCAGAATTGAGTGAGCAAGAGGGAGAGCGATAGGAGACAGGGCTGGAGGGGTCAGTGGGGGCCAGGCCACACAGGGCATTATGGGGCATGGAAAGGACTCTGAATGGTGTTCAGAGTGTAGTGGGGAGCCACAGGAGGATTCTGAGCAGGGGAAGGCCATGGTCTGGTTTCATTTTAGGGAGGTCCCTCTGGCTGCTGGGTGGAGAATGGACTGCTGGGGGTGGGGGCGGGACAGAACCAAGAAGACCAGTGGGAGCAGCTTGCAGTGGCGACCTGACCTGGGCTGGGATGATGGAGATGGAGAGAAGTGAACGGATATGAAAGATGCTTAGGGCAGACAACAGATTGGTTGTGGGGGGGGAGGGGAAGGTAAGGTAAATTTGAGGATCTGGGGATGGCCCCAGGGGTATCCAGGAGGTGACTGGACCTACCAGGGGGTTATGCACAGCTAGACACCAAGACATGGGAGGCACTTCTGAGGTGAGGTCACAGTAACCACAGGTGGGGGTGAGACCCACGTCCCCAGGAGGTGTATACAGAGGGAAAGGAAGAGACAACACAGGGCCAAGCTCCACGGAACCCCAACATGTACAAATTGGGTGAAGAAGGGCCCAAAACAGATTGAGAAGGGGTGTCCTTGTGGTTGATGTGGAGGATGGGCAGGGATCAGCTTCTGAAGGGCTTTGGGTGCCAGGCTGAGGGCAGTGGGGAGCCATGGAGGGTATTAGAGCAGGGGAGTGGCAGACCTTCAGAAAAGTGACTGTGGTGACTGAGACAGGATCCAGACAGCAGCCAGGTTGCCCTGGGTTAGAGGCAATCTGTGTGGCCCCCCCGTTGGCTGAATAGGTTGACTCTTCCCACCCCAGGGGTCTTGCCCCTGCCAAGATTGTCACTGCCCCCACCCCTGCCCTTGTCACATGCAGGAAAGGTCATGATGGTGTGGGTCTGGAGATCATCTTTTATAGCCAGCCCAGTTTCAGGTGGGGAAACAGGCCCAGGGCAAAGCCAGTCAACAGAGGAGTCAGGACTAGTACCCAGCTGCTTCGGCAGTGTGTGTGCATTTAATAAGAAAGCCCCCATTCCCTGGCTGGTGTGGCTCAGTGGATTGAGCGCAGGCCTGTGAACTGAAAGATTGCCGGTTCAATTCCCTGTCAGGGCACATGCCTGGGTTGCCGGCCAGGTCCCTAGTAGGGAGTGAACGAAAGGCAACCACACATCGATATTTCTCTCCCTTTCCTTCTCCCTCTCTTCTCTTCTCTCTGAAAATAAATAAATAAAATCTTTTTAAAAAAGGGACTTCTGCCAAGATGGAAGCATAGGTGGAGACGCCGTGCTTTCTCACACAACCAAGTTTAGAGACAACTAAATATTAGCAACAGAAAACACAGCCAGAACACAGAAAATTAAACTTTTCAGAAGTCTGTTAACAACAAATTCTTCAGCCTGACTGGTAACAGGGGCAAAACCAGCAGCTGGCAGAGCGGGGTTGCACAGGAAAACTCGGTCAGACGAACTCAGGCGTGTGGAATCCAGGTGCAGGGTTGGACCTGGTGAGAGACCGAGCAAGTGGCCAAGCGAGCGACCATGGGGAATCAGCGAGGGAGCAGGGCTGGGGGTTGACTGTGGTTGCGCATCCATGCATGGATAGACAAGCGAGGGAGTGGGCGATTGGATGGGACCCAGCAGGTCCCCAAGGTGTGCAGTAGCAGAGGGTGCCGCCATTTCCCCGCTCTGACCCCACCTCCACATATAGCGTCATAACCCAGCGACTCTGAGTGGCCCGGCCCTGGTGAACTACCTAAGGCTCTGCTCGTCACCCACAGGCGGAAAACAGCAGAGGGGGCTGCCATTTCCCTGCCCTGACCACGCCCCCACATACAGCGTCACAACCCAGCGACCTGGGAGTCCAAGGCTCCGCTCCTTATACTTAAAGGGCACGAACAGACTAAAAATGGCTCAAGAAGATCTCAAAGCCCCAGAGCCTATAAATCTAAGCAATGAAGAAATAGCAAAACTCTCAGACGCACAGTTTAAAACATTGGTGATCAGGATCCTCACAGAACTAGTTGATTATAGCCACAAATTAGACAAATATATGAAGGCGAAAACTAATTGAAATGAATGGAATTGCACAGGAAACCAATAGCAATGAAAAGGAAACTGGGACTCAAATCAATGGAGTGGACCAGAAGAAAGCAAATAATGGCCAAACAGAAAAGAGAGAAGAAGCAAGAATTCAAAAAAATGAGGAGAGACTTAGGAACCTCCAGGACATCTTTAAACATTCCAACATGCACATTATAGGGGTACCAGAAGGGGGAAAGAAACAGCCACCAGTGGAAAACTTATTTGAACAAATAATAAAGGAGAATTTCCCCAGTCTGGCAAAGGAAATAGACTTCCAGGAAATGCAGGAAGCTCAGAGAGTCCCAAAGAAGTTGGACCCAAGAAGGAACACACCAAGGCACATCATAATTACATTAACCAAGATTAAAATGAAGGAGAGGATCCTAGAAGCAGCAAGAGCTAAGGGGACAGTCACCTACAAGGGAGTTCCCATCAGACTGTCAGCTGATTTCTCAAAAGAGACCTTACAGGCAAGAAGGGGCTGGAAAGAGGTATTCCAAGTCATGAAATCCAAAGACTTACAACCAAGATTGCTCTATCCAGCAAAACTTTCATTTAGAATGGAAGGACAGATAAAGTGCTTCTCAGATAAGGTCAAGTTCAAGGAGTTCATCATCACCATGCCCTTATTATATGAAATGTTAAAAGGACTTACCTAAGAAAAAGAAGTTAAAAAAACATGAACAGTGAAAGGACAGCAAACTCACAGTTATTAACAACCTCACCTAAAACAAAAGCAAACTAAAAGGACAGCTAGATCAGGAGTGGAAACATAGAAATGAAGATCTCAAGGAGGGTTAGCAACAGGGGAGTGGGAGGAGGAGAAGGGGGGAGAAGGTACAGGAAATAAGTAGCATAGACAGTAGATAGAAAATAGATGGGGGAGCAAGAATAATATAGAATCTAAAGAACTTGAGACACATGGACATAAACTAAAGAGGGGTAATGGTGGGGATGGGGGGGTAGGGTGGAGGGGAATGAAGAGAGGGAATAGAACAACTGTAATGACATAATCAATAAAAAAATAAATTTAAAAAAAAGCCCCTGACTGACATTCTTCACTCTACTCAGGGCTCTGCTCAGATACCCCTCCCCAGAGAAGCCCTCCTGGACCACCTCCTCTAACAGAATTGCTCTCTCTCCTCTTACTTTGTGTATTAGTGTCCTGGGGCTGCTGGGACAAATGACTGCTAACTGAATATTGTCCCCACCCCCCAACACCCTCAAGACAAAATTTTCTTCTCTCACTGGTCTAGAGGCCAGAAGTCTGAAATCTAGCAGGGCTCTACTCCCTCTGAAGCCTCCAGGGCAGGATCCTTCCTGACTCTTCCAGCTTCTGGTGGCCCCAGGCATCCTTGGCTTGTGGCGACATCACTCCAATCTTGGCTTCCATCTTCACATGGCCTTCTCCTCCTCTGTGTGTCCAATTTTCCTCTGCCTCTGTCTTCAAGGGACACTTGTGACTCCAGCTAGGAACCCACCCCCCCAATCTAGAATAATCTCTCCATCTCAAGGTCCTTAATCCCATCTGCAAAGATCTTCCATATAATGTCACATTCCCAGGTTCCAGGGATTAGGGCACAGTGTCTTTGGCAGGGAGGGACAATATTCAGCCACCCCTCCACTTCACCTCCTTCTTGACTTGTAGCCTTTGTATGGTGTGTTTTTTCAATCCTCACCCGATGATGTGTTTATTGATTTTTAGAGGGAGAGGGAGGAAGAAAGAAAGAGAGAAGCATCTATGTGAGAGAGAAACATCAATCAATTGCCTCCTGTACGTGCCCTGACCAGGGACTGAACCTGCAACCTAGGTATGTGCCCCGACCTGGGATCAAACCTGCAACATTTTGGACATTTTGGTGGCTCCAACCAACTGAGCCACCCAGCCAGCGCTGTGCGGTATTTTGTCATATCTGTTGGTGGTCGCCTCTTCTGAGGACCAGGGATACGTCTGTGCTGTTCAACATTATATCCTCAGTGCCCAGAAAAGAGTCACACACGTAGCAGGGGCCCAAAAATGACTTGCCAGCTGAATGCTGGAGAAGGTGCATGTAGGGTGCTTGGTGAAGGGCCTGACCCACGAGTCGCAGTTTTAAGAAGTGATCACTAGCTGGCTTCCCTCTGGAGAACCATCATGCACCATTAAATTGGAAAAGAAATAAATACCCACAGGTACTTCCTGTCGAGTGTGTCACCTGGCACTCCCATGCAAGGGGTAGCCCAATTGCACGGCAGCGTCCCCACATCTGAGGGTCTGCCTGGGACTTGTGACTTGGACCTCTCTGTGCTTCATTTTGGGAGGTTGCCTAATCCCCACCCCTACCTCCACCTGGACCTTTTAGGGGGCAAATCACCTATGCCAGGAAGTTTATATTTTACTAAAGATTTTAAATTGTGGTAAAACATAACATTTACTACCTTAACCATTTTAAGGGTGCAGTTCAGTGACATTCTGTACATTCATTTTGTTGTGTGACCATCCCCACCATCCATCTCCAGTACTTTTCGTCCTCTCAAACTGAAACTGTCCCCATTAAACACTCACTCCCCATCCCTCCTCGCCCAGCCCCGGGCTCCCACCTCCTACTTCCTGTCTCTAGGAGTCTGACTCCCCGGGACCTCATGTAAGTGGACCCACACAGTATTTGTTTTTGTTTTTTTTTATTAAGATTTTATTTATTTATTTTTAGAAAGATGGGAAGGGAGGGAGAAACAGAGGGAGAAAAACATTGATATGTGAGAGATACATCAACTGGTTGCCTCGCACGTGCTCTCAATTAGGGACCCAGCCTGCAACTCAGGCATGTGCCCTGACTGGGAATTAAAGTGGAGACACTTTAGTTCCCAGACAGGCAGTCAATCCACTGGGTCACACCAGCCAGGGCATATTTGTGTGTGTGTGTGTGTGTGTGTGTGTGTGTGTGTGTGTGTGTGTGTGTGTTACTGCCTTATTTCATTTAACACAATGTCCTTGAGGCTCATTCGTGTTGCAGCATGTGTAACAATTTCCTTTTCAAGACTGAGTAATATTCCACTGCATGGACATACCCCATTTCACTCATCCATGGACACTTAGGTTGTTTCCACCTTTTGGCCATGATGAATAATGCTGCTGTGGACACGAATGTACAAATATCTGAGTCCCTGTTTTTACTTCTTTTGGATATGTATCCAGAAGTAGGATTGCTGAAACACGTGGTCCTTCTGGTTCATTTCCTTTGAGGAACTTCCATACTGTTTTCCATAATATGGCTGTACCATTTTACATTCCTACCAGCAATGCATGTGGATTTCAGTTTCTCCACATCCTTGCCAACACTTGTGTTATTTTATTTTGATAATAGCCATTCTAATACGTGGTCATGTTGTCTTCATTTTAAGTCACACCCTCCCAGTGGGCCTCTCCAAATTTGGTGACGATCCACCCAGATCTTTTCTCAGGCTGTAGTAATCAATAGAAACTTCAAGCCTTCCACATGGCTGATGATGTTAGACGTCAGCTGGTGGCAAGCCTGGGTCTGAGCCCCTAGTGGGGACACCAGCGGCTAAGGCAGGTGGCGACTGAGGCTCAGGTGAGGACCTGGAGTGCAGGGTATCCTTTCTTCCTTCCTTCCTTCTTACTTTCTTTCCTTCCTTCCTTTTTTCCCTTCTTTCCTTCCTTTCTTCTATCCTCCATGCTCTTTAATGATTTTACAGAGAGAGGAAGGGAGAGAGAGAGGGAAACATAGATTGAACCCACAACCTAGGTATGTGCCCTGGCTGGGAATTGAACCCTCAACTTCTTGGTGTATAGGACAATACTCCAACCAGCCAAGCCACCCAGCTAGGGCTGGAGTGTAGGGTTTCTTTATCTGTGGTTGCCAGAGGAGGTAGGAGCATGTAGGGCACCCCTGGCAAGTAAGATTGGGTGGAAAGAAGAGGGGAGGACAGAGCCCACCTTTCAGGAATTTCCTTGGCATTGTCTGAGATACATTGGTTCTCACTGTGAAGGTGATTGAGGCTGACCTCTGGTGGGTCTCTGGGGGCTTCTGCCAGCTCCTGTCTCCCTTGAGCTGGAGGCACTGACTTTGAGTTGTCTGGAAAATGGAGAGAATGATAGGAGGGAGCTCCAGGGGTACTTTAAGATGCCATGAGACAAGGCATGCACATTCCTGAGTGTGCTGCACAGCACGCAGGAAGGACTCCACACCTGGCACTATGTTCATATCATTGTTACCCACCCACTTTGTTCCAGTTCCTTTGGGAGCTGACTCTAGATCACAGACCTGAGAGCAAGTAGTTTGTCCGGAAAGTGACCCCAGAAAAGACGGTAAGGAAGAAGAAAGTGAACCTGAAAGGCTTGAAAACAGGGACTCAAGCAAATACTGACACATGTCCATGGAGGTTTTATAACAGCACATGGCCCAATAGGCAAAAGGTGGAGACCTCTGAGATGTCCACTGACAGACGAATGCATACGACAAACCCCGATAAACTCTTGCAATGGCATGTCGCTCAGCGGAAGGAGTGAAGCACCGACCCAGGCTGCAGTGTGGGTGCACCTCAAAAACATCCTGTGGGGTGGCAGGAGCCAGACCCCAACAACCAGAGTGTATGAGTCCATTCGTGTAAAATATCCGGAAGAGGCAGATCCATAGAGATGGACTGTAGATTGGTGGAGGCCAGGGGCTGACGGTACAGGGGAGGAGGAGTGGTGCTCATGGGGACAGGGTTTCCCTTTGGGTGATGCAACATTTTGGGACTAGACAGAGGTGATGATTGCACAACAGTGTGAATGTACTAGGTACCACTGAATTGTGTGCTTTAAAACGGTTCATTCTATGTCATGTGACTCTTACCTCAATTTGAAGAAGGAAGAAGAAGCAAAAGAAGGAAGTGAGGCCTTTAATAGAGAAACTTTCTCTTGTGGGCAGCAGGAGTTTAATCCCATTGGCGGTGCACTTGGAACTCACATTTTGGGGCCACTGAGCCCAAGGGGAGGAAGTTCTGGAGTGTTTATCCAGCCACCTCATCAGTCATTGATGAGAGCGGCTTTTAGAGTGGGGTGTGTCTTAATCTTCCAGCCATGGGGGACAGAGAAAGTCAGGAGGGATGCCCGGCAAAGTCAAGGCTGAGGGCACATGGTGGGGCATTGCTGTGTCCATCTGGCCAGCTGGCTGGAGGTCCCTACTGGGGGCAGGAGAGGTATGTATCCTTGGCATCTGGGACTCACATGTATTGAGCGCCTACTGTGTGCCAGGCACAACATGCTTGACTCCACGGGTCACCATGTGTATGGCACGCATGTGGCTGGATGGCGGTTCCCACCTGTGCTGACCCCCACCTAATGGTATCCCCCCAGGATGCTGCCTGTCACGGAACACCTGCTGTACCTACTGGGACTGGAGAAGACCACCTTCCGCTTGTATGCCGTGTCTGTGATCGTGCTTTCCCTGATCTTCTTCCTCTTACGCCTGCTGCTGAGGTTCCTGAGCCTCTGCTGGCAATTCTACCTCACCTGCCGCCAGCTGCGCTGCTTCCCCCAGCCGCCCGGGCGCAACTGGCTGCTGGGCCACACAAGCATGGTGTGTGTGGGCTGGGTGGGGCAGGGCTGAGCAGATCCCAGGTATTCGGGGAGTCCAATGGACTGCTGGCTTCCCCCCACCTCCACCCACCCCCCCCAGCCCGGTTCCCGTAACAGGAATTTGGTTGGAGTCATGAACAGACCCATTTTATAGGATGTGAGACTGAGGCTCAGAGAGGGCAAGCAGTTTGTCCAAGGTCACACAACCGGGATGAGGCAGAGCTTACTTCAAAATTTTTTGTATAATTCCAGACTATTGCTGTACCTTTTATAGGATATTTGTTATATCCTATGATATAATGAGACATGATATATTCGGAATACAGGTACGGAATTCAGAATGCCCGTGAAGTTCATCGGGTTCATGGACTCTGTTTGGGAATGAGGGGGGCACGCTTCTGTAGATTTTACTGCTCCATCCCCAACCCCAACATGGTTTCATACTCTCTCCCTCCTTAGTGCTGTGGTCCCAGGACTGGACCCCAGGCCTTTCCTTGCATTTCATTTCTTATTTCATACATGTGTGCCAAGGATTATTCCAGGCAATTTATAAGTGTTAACTCATTCAGTCTTCTTGACAATCTTAGGTAGGTCCTGTGACTGTCCTGATTTCGCACTTGAGAATATCAAGGCTCAGAGAGCTTAAGTAGCTGGCTCTTGGTCACACAGCACGTGAGTGGCAGAGCTGGGTTCAAACACAGCTGTCTGGCTCCAGTGCCCCTGCTCTTAGCTCTCTTCCCTCTGATATCTTTAGTTTCTGGATAAGAAGGGCTGGACTTTTTTAGAAGGGCTTCAGAGGTCAGGGAAGAGAAAACCAGACCCCTGAGGGTGCTGAGGGCCCTCTTGCTGAGTGTGGAAGGGGACTTTGGAGAGGCAGTTTGGGGCAGCTGTCCTCAGGGTGCACTTGATGACCTTATTATCTACCACCTACTGCCCATGAGACTGTGAGCAAGCTCCTGCACACCCGCCCCCATGCCTCAGTTTCCTCATCTGCAATGCAGGGGCTGTAATCACACCTATAACCTCATGGGATTGTTTTGGTGATTCCTGCAGCCACGTCTGGGACAGCCTTGCCTGGAGCCTGCTACACTGTGTTGGGCGTATCTGTTCAACTCTTAGATGCTGCAGGGACAGGAAACATTAAGGGATTCCAGAAACATTTTAGATACTGCTTAGAGGGAGTGTCTCAGAAGGAGGAAGCAGGAGATCCATTTCCACTCAATAGTGCAAAGGACATTTATTTTATTTTATTTTATTTTTTTAATTCCCTCCCTGGGGCCAGCACTCACCAAGTTTTGCCTGTTTGTGCCCAAACCCCATCCCTCTCCCATCCTCCCAGTCCTGCTCAGGCCTTGTTCTCCCCTATTGGACCATGGTCCAGCCTCCTCCTGGGGCTCCTGCCTCCAGTCTCGCCTCCTCAGTCCATACTTCATCCTTCCCCTAGAAAGATCCTTTAATTCAGCCACCTCCCCCTCCCTACTCATACTCCCTCCACGACTCCCCACTGCTGTCCAGGGAAAGTCCCGGCTCCTCAGCTGGTGTTGAAGGCCCTCTTGACTCCGACCTCTACCCTGCTCACCTGTTCTACCACGCCGCTCTGTCCCACCGAATGAATGACTTCCAGTTCCCTTAGCAAGACTCCCACTCCCTGCTTCATGGCCTTTGCTGGAAACAGTGTCTTCTGTCCAGAATTATCCTTCTCCATTGGATGAACGTCTATTCCTCTTTCATGTCATATCTCCAGAGCCCTTCCTCCAGGAAGCCCTCTGGTTTGGATGGTGGTCCTAGAGGTAATAGCCAGGCCCTGGTACCTCGGGCAATTGGCTAGAGCTTGTTCCGAAGTCCAGCCTTGACCTCATGAACCCAGTCCACCTCCCTGGGCCACAAGACCTGGGCGAGGCCATGATATCCCTTGAGTGGGAACAGTTTCAAGGCTGATCCTGATAGAAAAGGAGACATAGGAGCCAGAGAGGAGTAATTTGTTCATTTATTCATTGATAATTGCTGGGTCCTACCGCTGGCTGGGCACTGGATTAGACCCCTTTGTATCCGAGCTCTCCTGTAATTCTCCTGGCCTGTGAATTAGGGGTGGATATGCCCCATAGTGTGGATTTGTTCTTTGGGGCTCAGAGAGGTTAAATGACTTGTACAAGGTCATACAGTGGCTGAGGATGGATTTTACTTCAGATCCTTCTGACATTGAGCCTGAAGTGCTTCTGCTTCATAGAGCGTGTTGGTTAAGAGCAGGCATTTGGAGCAGGGTGGCCCACGTTCAAATCCTGGCTGTGCCCAGTGGCAGATGGTGCCAGTGCCTGTCCACATCCTCTGGGCCCACTTCTGGATACAATGGCCCGACTTCTGGCTGCCAGCACGTGTGTTTTGGGGCTTTCTCTAGCAGCTGGAGTCCACTCTGCTGTGTGTACTGAGAGGTTAAGAGTGGCCCCCGCCAGTGACTGTGGGGCTGTGTGAGTTCGTGTGTAAACACCTCAGCCCCCTCCACCCTCAGGTGGGTTGACAGAGTTGTGTGTCTCCCAGGGGTCCCCCGTGGTTGCCCATGGAGGTAACTTCCTTGACAGCGCACTCTTGGCTGACAGCCGTCCCTCACTCCGTCACTTCCCTGCTTCCTTACCCATTGCTGGGGGGGATCACCACCCCAAATGAAGCTCCCTGCCCTGGAGCCCTTGTTCCAGGCCCTGCTTCTGGGGAGGCCCAGCCAGGCCAGTCACTTCCTCACCTATAACTTCAGACAAAGTAAAACGGGGAAATACTCTGTCTCGAGGTTCTTCTGTGGGTTGAATATAAATTTATGAAAAATCCCTCAAGCCACACCCAACATTGCGAGTGCATGTATGTGTTAAATACAACAATATTAGCAATGTTTTATTACTGACAGAGCAAGAACTCGATAAGCGCCAGCCGCTATCCTTGTGTTTATCATTCCTGTTTTTATTTCTTGAACGCCAGCTGGGTGTCAGGCCCCGTGTTGGGGTTCTCATGTTGTGTTACTTCACGAATCCTCTCAACTGTCCTGGGACAGGGAGTTGATTCTCTCCCACCTTTCATATGAGGAAGTGGAGGCGCGGTGAGGTGCAGCCAGTTCCCTGCAGCCACAAAGCCCTTCCTGGCTTGTTCTGAGGGCCCGGGAGGTGGCAGGAAGGAAGGAAGGAATGGGGAAAGCCAGGGCTGGGCACCTCCTTACTCTCCTTCTCTGCTGTCCCCTACAGTACCATCCGAATGAGAAGGGCCTCCAGAATGAGAGTAAGGTGCTGAACAGCATGCACCACGTGGTCCTGGTGTGGGTTGGACCTGTCCTGCCACTGCTGGTTCTGCTGCACCCTGACTACATCAAACCCCTGGTGGGCGCCTCAGGTAGGTGGGCAGGGCCTCTGAGGGAGGGGTGAATCCTCAACTCCCAGAGCCCACCAGGGCTTCTAGGCAGGTGGGCTATCAGAAGAAGGGTTAGTTGAGGAAGGCTTTGAAGGATGAATGGGAGTTCACCAACGCAAAAATGGCAATACAGAGAGTGGGGACAGCATGGAGAAATGTGTGACTAATAGAATCCCAGGAACTTTGAGAGGATGCTCTTCTACTGGGAAGTCAGAACCAAACACTTTCGGATAAGCAGTTGCCCAAGATTCTGTTAACTGGTTGTTGCTCAGTTCTATGGGCCCTCCTATCATTTGGATTCTGACATGCCTGCTCTGACTGTCTCAGCCTATACCCTGCCCTCCTCACCTGGGCTGACCCTGACTGACGGAGAGAGAGACGTAGGATTGTTTTTTTCCTTCCACTATCCACACCTACCCCATGGTGTAGGACTTCTGTGAAGGCTTGGCAAGCTCTTGCTCAGCCTTCAACACCCAGCTCCAATGACCTCCTTCTCTAGGAAGTCTTCCCTGAAACCCCAGCTGACTATAGCCCTCTTTCCCAGACTTTCCCATTCTCAGTCCTGACAGTGAAGGGCTGGGTGTGTCTGTGTCCAGCTCAGCCTTTTTCATAAGTGGGGCTCTGGATCCTCAGTGTGGCCTTGCATGTAGCTAGCTGGGTACCTCCCAAAGCATCAGGGGACATTTGAGAGAGCAGGGTTGGGACAGGAAGTCCCAGGAATTCCAGGATCTCTTGCCTCAGCTTGGGCCTCCACAAACACATATCTGGAGACCTCCTTCAAGGCTGCCACCAGGAGCCATGAAAGAGTAAGGCACTGCCATCCTTCCTTCCTCCAGTGATGCCCTCCCCTTGCCTCTCCACCCCCACTGTTGCATTTATGAGGGGGTGGCCATCCCCATTGTACAAAGGGGGAAACGGAGACCTAGGAAGAGGTGACTCTTCCAAGGGATGGGCACTGGGTTTGGGAAGAGCCCTGGGTTAGGATCCTGACTGGAGCATGCACCTGCCATGTGACCCAGAAATTCATCAGGGCCCCAGTTTCTGACCTGTAAAATGGGGCCATTGTGAAGACTCAAAGAATACGATGTAGCTAGGTGCTAATAAAGGTTTCTTCTCTGCCTTCTTAACATACTTTTTTTCTTTTTCTCCCTGACTCTTCCTTATTCTCCTGACCTCCCCTCCCCTAGAGCATCAGTTTCATGAGTGTCATCCTGTGTGATGTGAGACTCCAAGTAGATCAGGAAGTAGAGCCCCCAGCATGGGTTTGGCACTTAGCAGATGCTTGAGCCTCTTCTTCTTCCCTTCCCTCCCTAAGGGCAGGTGGGATATCCACTGCCTCCCCCACTAGAAGAACAGGATGGGGGACTTCAGGTCAGGGAGGGTGGGGCTGTGAGTCAAGTGAGGCCTGCTTCGGGGTGCCCCAGCCCCCTCCATGCCTACTCACCTGGGATGGGACAGGCCTGGACCAAGTCTCAGACTTCATTTCCCCCAGGGCCTCCTTGGGGGGCCACCCCTGGGGGTCTTGCTGCTCTGACCTTAAACCAGCACAGCTAATGAACCCAGAGAAAAGCATGCGTCCCCTTGGAGCCTGTTTTTGTTTTTGTTTTTTTAATCTCCTCCTGGTCACTTGGGATAGAGAACATGAATGGGGAAAAGTAGTTGAAGATGCTTTACGGAGGACAGGACATGCTCTACAGGCATGATTAGAGCTTGGATTTATGCATTCAATTCTTTTCGAGACGAAATTCACATAACATGTAATTAACTGTTTTAAATTGCACAAGTTTAGAGTGTAAGATAATTAATGCGCTCACAGTGTTGTGCAGCCATCAGCTCTCTCTAGTTTCAAAGTTTTTTCATGGCCCCATAAAACACCCTACACCCATTAAGTAATCACTTGTCATTCCCTCTTCTGCCCATCTCCTGGTGTATATTAATTCTGTCTCTATGGATTTTCCTCTTCTGGATATATCATAGGAAAGGACATACAAAACATGGTCTTTTGTGACTGAATTCTTTCACTGGGCATAATGTTTTTGAGGTTCAGAGGCTGAGGTAACAGTCTATTGCATGGATGCACCACAATTTGTTTATCCACTCATCCATTGATGGACATTTGGGTTGTTTTTACCTTTTGGCTGTTATAAATGATGCTGATAAGAACACACATGTAAAAGTTTTGGTGTGTAAATATATTTTTATACCTAGGAGTATCTATCAAAAAACATTGTGGGGTCATATGATAGTCCTATGTTTAATATTTAAGGAACCTCCAAACTGTTTTCCGTGGCAACTATGCCCCAAATTTTTACTAATAGGGGCATTGCTGTGAGCTGGGGGCCCACATATTTACCTCACAAGTTCTTGACACCAATGACCAGTCATTATAATCATAGTAGTAAAAATTGCCAACAGTTGGTTAGTTATTCATTTACATGCACAAATATTTCATGAGCAACCACTGTATGCCAGGACTGTATGGTAGTTATATAATATATGATAGTATAGCAGCCTGTACACAGTACGTCCTCTGTAAAGCATCTTCACCTACTTTTCCCCATTCATGTTCTCTATCCCAAGTGACCGGGAGGAGATTAAAAAAACAAAAACAAAAACAGGTTCCAAGGGGATGCATGCTTTTCTCTGGGTTCATTAGTTATGCTGGTTTAAGGTCAGAGCAGCAAGACCCCCAGGGGTGGTCCCCCAAGGAGGCCCTGGGGGAAATGAAGTCTGAGACTTGGTCCAGGCTTGTCCCATCCTAGGTGAGCATACTAGCTCATTCTTTGAGTTTTTGTAGGGGGACCATGAGGCAGGCAGCATGGTTCTATTTCCACTTTGGCAGGTGAGGACATGGAGGGGCACAGTGGCAACATGGCTGAGTTTACGCACCTAGTTAGTGGTAGGGCTGGGAGTTGAACCTAGACTTCACCAGCCCAGAGGCAAAGTTTTCAACCAGAGTGATATGCAGCTTTCTACTGTGCATCATGTGGGGGCTTTTCTTCTATAACCTCCTCCAGGATAGAGTTTACCACTCCTTTTTTTATGGGAGGGAAAATTGATGGAAGAGGCATCCTGGACACAAAGTCTCCTGGCATTGAGTGGCTAGCGTTGGCGTGGAGGAGGGACCCAAGGATGGGAAAGCAAGGGTTCGGTTGGAGAGAGGGTTTAGAGAAGGCTTTCTGCAGAAGGCATTGGTGAAGCTGGGCTTTGGAGGATGCAGAAGAGCTTGCCAGATGAGTAATTTTGGGTGGAGGACCCTACCAGTGCAAATGTGTATATGTATGAAAGTGCAAGGGGAATTCAGGTGACTTGGGCTGTCTAGAGCAAAGATGATATGTGTGGAGAAGTGAAAAACTGAGACAGGAGCTGGACTCAGAGTGCCTTTGTACAGAGTGAATGAGCTTGTGTTTTATCCTGGGGGTGATAGGGAGCCCTGGGAGGTGTTTGAGAAATACGAGCATTGGACAGGCCTGAGAGTCAGAGAGACTTCTGGTGGGGGGGGGCTTGCTGGGAGTTGAGTCCTGAGAAGAGAGGAACAGCTAGATTCCTACTTTTCTCTCCAGTATTTCTTCTTTCAGGAAGCCTGTCTTGTCTTCCAGCAGCCTTTTCTTTGTGTCTCTGTTCTCTCCTGGCACACTTCCTACCTTCTTGATAATTGCACAGTGCACCTCTGCTTCCCTTTCCCACCCCACCCTGAGTCCCTCCAGGCAGGGTGTGAAGCTGAGTCACCTCTGGGTCTCCAGCATCACGCAGCATGGTTTGGGCACAGGAAGGTAGAAGAAGAAGTGTGTGTCAAATGGGAGAATGAGTGGACAGATGACTGTGTGTATGATTGGTCAATTCCTGGGGAGTGCATGTGTAGGAGGCTGAGTCACAGATCAGGTAAAAAGTGACATCACTTGAGTTTCAGGTACTTCCTTCCTGGACTCCTGCCTATTCTGTCCCAAATTTGTTTAGCCCATAGAAAGCAAATTGTTCCGACTGGTGTAGTTCCGTGGGTTGCGCATTGTCCCATAAACTGAAAGGTTGCTGGTTCAAGTTCTGGTCAGGGCACATGCCTGGGTTGCAGGTCAGGTCCCAAGTTAGGGGTATGGGAGAGGCAACCAATTAATGTTTCTCTTGAGCATCAATGTTTCTCTCCCTCTCTTCCTTCCTTCCTCTCTCTCTAAAAATGAATGAATTTTTTTAAAAAAGAAAGGAAATTCATTCACTCATCCACCCATTCATAAGTTCACTCACCTTTTTATTCATTCATTCTTTGACTGGTTCATTCATTCATACAATAAAAGTTTACTTAGCACCAATATATCAGGGATCGACATGGTCCCTCTCTTCAAGGGGTTTGTAAGTGGATGGACACAATCCAGAGAGGACAGGACAATGGTTGTGTAATGGTTACATTACTAACTCATTCAACAAATACCCACTGAGCGTCTGCTGTGTGCCAGGGCAGTGCTATATCATTTTATCTTTAAAACATCTCTCAGACAGTCAGAGACTGTCATCAAACTAGAAAACAGAGGCTCAGGAAGTAGGCAAATACTTTCCAAAGACCACATAGTCTTTGTAGAGAAATGAGAGAAACTCATTTCTCTCATTTGGTATGCATGCCATACCCTCCAAGCAGAAGGATGAGAAAAGAGTATTTAAGCAGAGAGGGCATCTGGTGAGAAGACTCAGAGCAGAGAGAGAGCATAGCTTTTTTCACGGAGCCAAGAAAAGTTTTGTGATGTTACATTGAGTGTATATTGTGTGGGGGTGAGAATAGAGAAGTTTGAGGGACATCTGGACTGGGGTAGATTATTCAGGGCTTTGAAAATGGGCCAAGCAACTGGTGCAGGAAGGGACATGGTTCAATCTAGAGTCAGATAATATTCCCATGGGGCCAGGGTTCAGGACAGCCTGCCCAGGGCAAGGCTATGGGCTGGGAACCTGCACTAGCAGAAAAGCGGGGATGCATTAAGTTGCATTCTGCACGGGGAGCACAGCCAGATTTGGAAGCGAGAGACAGCATGTGGGGTTACTGAGTGTGTGTTGAAGGACAAGGTAGGAAAGGCACATTGGGGCAAGATGGGACAGGGATTTCAATGTTAACCTGAGCTTGAACTTCTTTTACTAGGGTGATAGGGAGCCATGGGAGGTGTTTGAGCAAGGGAGCCTCATGTTCAAGTCAGCATGTTATAAGGATCTTTCTGGGGTAGGTGTTAGGATGGATTGGAGGGGTGAGGTGGGAGGTTGGAGCTCAAAGAGGAGCCCCAAAGAGATCAGAAGCAGAGGCCAAGGGTCAGAATTCTGTTTTAAGTCATCACTGCCTCATTTGTCTCCACAGCTGCTGTTGCCCCCAAGGATGACCTTTTGTATGGCTTCATGAAACCTTGGCTGGGTGAGTGTGGGACTGGGTAGGCAGGGGCTTCAGGGAAAAGGGATAGAGCATGAGGTTTCTTGGAGTGTTTAAGAGTAATAGGACAGATCCCTAACTCAGTCTTTGTGGCCCAGGGGATGGGCTGCTGCTTAGCAAAGGGGACAAGTGGAGCCGACACCGCCGCCTGCTGACACCTGCCTTCCACTTTGATATCCTGAAGCCCTACATGAAGATATTTAACCAGTGCACCAACATCATGCATGTGAGTCCCGAGGTTTCATGGGAAGAGGAAGTCCTGGTAGTGAAGGCTGGTCTAGGGTCCAGCTCATGGGTGAGCCAGGTGATGTCATGAAGCCTCACTTCATCTATGTCAGGCTTGTCATGCAGTTAGGTCAATTTGATGTCTCTCCCTTCCAGGATAAATGGCGGCACCTGGCGAATGGTCTCGTGGTCTCCCTTGACATGTTTGAGCATGTCAGCCTCATGTCCCTGGACAGTCTCCAGAAGTGTGTCTTCAGCCACAATAGCAACTGCCAGGAGTGAGTGTGGCCTACTTGGGGAAGACAGAACCAGCTGCTTTAGGGGCAAGGTGGTGGGAGAAGAAAGGTGCTGTTAGGCACCTTTGGGCTGCTGGTGCTCTGCCAGACAGGCTGTGTGATTCCAGGAAACTCACGTCATCTCTCTGAGCCTGTTCAGTAAATGCTAGTTTCTCTCATTTCTCTACGAAGACTATATGGTCTTTGGAAAGTATTTGCCTACTTCCTGAGCCTCTGTTTTCTAGTTTGATGACAGTCTCTGACTGTCTGAGAGATGTTTTAAAGATAAAATGATATAGCACTGCCCTGGCACACAGCAGACGCTCAGTGGATATTTGTTGAATGAGTTAATAACGTAACCATTACACAACCATTGTCCTGGTCTTTTCATTCATTTATTCATTCATCAGATATTCACTGTGTAGTTGCTATGTGCCTGGCACTATGCTAGCTACTGGGAATATGGTAGGGAAACAGATGAAATTTCAGTTCCTTGGAGCTTAGTCTAGGTGGGAATATAAGGAATAAGGGGCATCATGAATGTTAAGTTTGTATTACATAATAGGCTCTGACAAGTCTCTAACTTTGTTACTCTGGGCCTTGCAGGGGTGTGTTTCAGTTGGATAAAGTAGAGATGGCCTTAGTAATTAATTGATTAATCAATCTTAGAAATATTTGCCGAGTGCCTACTGTGTGCTAGTGCTGGATCAGGCACCGTGATTACAGTGGTCAATGAAACAGACAAGGTCTTGCTCTTCTTGGACTTACATGTTGGTGGGAAGAAACACCGTAACCATGAACAAATAAACAAAAAATTGACAAACTGTGATAAGTGTATGAAAACAAGCAGCACACTTCAGAACCAAGGACAGCTCCCCCAAACCCTGCCCCAGTGATTTAGATCACAAGTGGCAAATAGAAGGCCCTTGGGCTGTTTCTTTATCTGACCCAACACCTTGTTTCTACCCAGTGGCAGCACCGAGGTCTTGCTTAACTGTTAAGGGGTAGTTACATTTATACAGTCCTAAAATTATGTTCGGCCCTTTGAAGGCAACTGCGAGGCTGATGTGACCTCCAGTGAAAACGAATTTGACACCCCTGATTTAGTTGTTATTGTTTTAATACCAGCTTTACTGAGATGTAATTCACATACCATATAATTCACCCATCGAAAGTATACAATCCAGTGGTTTCTAGCATATTTACAGAGTTCTCCAATCACCACAATCAATTTTAGAATGTTTTCACCGAAAAGAAACCCTGTACGTTTTATTTCATTTTTTGGGAGGATATGATGTTTATTGAGCTTATCCACCAGAGTTTCTGTATGAAACCAAATGTTTGTTACTATAACTTTTGCATCACGATTAAAGTCCATTTTTTAAAAAATAGTCAACTCAATCAAAACTCACTACGTCAGAATCAATAGCTTCTTCGAAGCCACGGTAACACTTAAATATGGCTAAGACATAAATGCAGAAATTTGGCTGATTGGAAAGCTAACTAAACTTCCAACTTGATCAAATATAATTACAGAAAGGCAAAGTTGTGTTTTTCATAGAGATACAACCCATTGGAATCACTAATACTGGACAGCTGTTACAGTCCTGACATAATGAGAAATCCAAGCATCCTTTGGACAATCTTCTGCTGTCCTTTCTTGCCAATCAGAGATTTGTGGATGGGTGAAATGACACCACCACCAGCAACTGTAGCCTTGATGAGAGAGTCCAATTCTTCATTTCCATGAATAGCAAGCTGCAAATGAGGAGGGATAATTATACTTTACCTTTAAGTCTTTGGAGGCATTTCCTGCCAATTCAGGTACCTCTGCAGTAAAGTCCTCCAGGGTGGCTGCACTGTACAGCTGCAGTTGCACCCATGTGTCCATGACTGGTCATCCTAGATTTCAGGGCCCACCAGTAATTGTAAACCAGCTCTCTGTGAGCAGGAAATAACCTTGGTCTTCCCAGAGTTCTTCCCAGCCTTGCTGCCAGTCATTTCAAATTCTGCTGAAGCTCAAACAAGCAAGGCAGAGAAAGGACTAGTCAGACACCCAGCAAGATCCACTGCCTCTGTGGTCACACTGTGATTCAAACTGCCCCTGCACATTTTAGCACTCACCCCCCAGTGCCCACTTCTCCTCCAGGTCTAGGCAATCATTAATCTGGCTTCTATATCTATTGGTTAATCTATTACAGAAATTTCATAGGCAAAATTATACAGACTTTTGTGACTGGTTTCTTTTACTCTCCATAATCTTTTAGATTTATCCATATTGTAGTAGGTATCAATAATTCATTTTTTAAATCACTGAATAATATTCTACTTACCACATAATGCCACATTTTGTTTATGCAATTATCTGTTGATGGACACTTGGGTTGTGTCCACTTTTTGGCTATTATGAATAATGCTGCTGTGAACATTCATACATATGTTTTTAATTTTCTTGGGTATATACCCAAGGAGTGGAATTGCTGGTTATATGCTAACCTATTGCGTTTAGCTTTTTGAGGAAGTGCCAGATTATTTCTTAAAGTGGTTACACCATTTGACAATCTCACCAGCAGTATATAAGGGCTCTAATTTCTCCACACCCTAACCAATACTTGTAATTATCTGTTTTTTTATTATAGCCATCCTAGTTGGGGTGAAGTGGTATCTCATTGTGATTTTAGACGAGATCGGGCACGTTCAGGGTGGTATGGCCATAGACCTCATTGTGATTTTAATTTGCATTTCCCTAATGGCTAACGATGTTGAGAATTTTTTTATGTACTTGTTGGCCATTTTTATATTCTCTCTAGAGAAATGTCTATATTCTTTGCCTATTTTAATTTTATTTTTTTAATATTTTATTTATTTATTTTTAGAGGGGAAAGGGAAGGAGAAAGAGAGGGAGAGAAACATCAATGTGTGGTTGCCTCTCATTGTCCCCCACTGGGGACCTGGCCTGCAACCCAGGCATGTGCCCTGACTGGGAATCGAACCAGTGACCCCTTGCTTCACAGGCCCACGCTCAATCCATTGAGCTATACCAGCCCAGCCAGGGCCCTTTGCCCATTTTAAAATTGGGGTATTTGTGTTATTATTGAAGTTTAAGGGTTCTTTTTTGTTTTAAAATCCAAATCCCTTTGTTTTAGATACAAGTTCCTCATCACATACATGGTTTGCAAATGTGGCAATTTAGTTCTAGTGATGTTGCATCAATTTGGAAGTCCTCATCCCTCTTTGGGCCTGTGTTGAAATGCACCCAGGTTTTGGTTTTATTCTGTATGGTGAGGCCAACAGATCAGATGATTGCTACTGAAAATACAGTTCATTCCTCCCCATTCCCAAGATGTGGGGGCAGTGCCATACCACACAGGCCACGTGGGGAAGCACTGGGAGAAAGCATGGCAAAAGCCTTTTGGGGGGGTTCTAGGAAGAAACAGGAAATGCAGGGTATGCAGGATTGGCTAGTTCAGATAATTTCAGTGGGCTCTGGGGCATAGGGGTGCCTGTGTTGTCCAGTACCTGTCTCTGGGATGATTACAGCAGAATAGGGGCTCAGCTGAATCATGTTTGGGGTAGAGGCTGTGACATGGTTGGTTTGCAAAAGAAAGGCATGCTTCTGAGCTAAAGTCTCCAGGCACAGGCTAGTCCTGGGAGGGGCAATGTCACCCCAGGCAGCGAGGTCCCTGATGGTAGAGCATCAGAAAGATACAAAAATAAAATATAGTTAACCCTGGGCCTCTCTTTGTCATCTACCCACTGGGAGAGGGTGATTGTCTTGGGGAACGGGTCTACACTCACAGCCCTTCTCCCTGGCAGGAAGATGAGCGATTACATCTCGGCCATCGTGGAGCTGAGTGCACTGGTGGTCCGACGGCAGTACCGCATACAGCACTACATCGACTTCATCTACTATCACAGCGCAGATGGGCGGCGCTTCCGTGAGGCCTGTGACACCGTGCACTGCTTCACCACAGAGGTCATCCAGGAGCGGAGGCTGGCGCTCCGTCAGCAGGGGGCCACGGCCTGGCTCAAGTCCAAGCAGGGCAAGACCTTGGATTTCATTGATGTGCTGCTTCTGGCCAGGGTGAGGCTGGGCCTGGAGGGTGGGCCCTGCCCAGGATGGCCTCCTTGTGAGTTGTACGAACTGCCTGAAACAATAAACATCCAAACTAACTTAGACATAGGTTGCAGGCAGAGGCAAAATGCTTAAGACTTACTATATTTGTTTGCTAGGGCTGCTGTAACAAACTGCCATACATTAGGTAGCTTAAATAACAGAAATTCATCTTCTCGGTTCTGGAGGTTAGAAATCTGAGATCAAGGTGTCACCAGGGCTGGTTTCTTCTGCGGCCTCCCTCCTTGGTGTGTAGACAGCCAAGTTCTCCCACATGTTCACAGGGTCTGCCCTCTGTGCATATCTGTTCCTGACCTCCTTTTCTTACAAGGACCCAATGATATTGGATTACGGCTCACTCTCATGACCTCATTGTAAATTAATTACTTCTGCAAAGGCCCTATCTCCAAACACACTCATATTCTGAGGTCTTGGGGGGTTCGGACTTCAACATATGAGTTTCAGAAGTGGGAATGGAGGTGCAGGGAGGAGAGACACAATTTTGCCCACAATATTTGCAAAGATGAAATACATGACCTTGAAGACATGTGACAGCTGCAGAGAAAGGTGGTCACTCACTTGTGGTCCTGCCGTGGAATTTCTGAGCAGCACCAGGGTTCTAGATTAAGGCAGTCCTAGATTCCAGTTCTGACTTTGATGCTTCATGGATGCTTGACCTTAGTCATCTGAGTCTTCCCTCTGAGTCTCAGTTTCCTCATTTGCAACATGAGGACCATATGACTGATCATAAGATTGTTGGTGCTGGGAGCTAGCGGCTCAAGAAACACGAACCCCTATCTGCCCCTCCTCTTTGATTCTCTTTCTCTCTTTCTTAGATAAGTTGCATACCTCCATCTTCCTGGAATCCTTTCTCCTGCAGCTTGTCTTAAGAGAGACAGGAGGGCGTCTTTGACCTTGGAGAAGCCCCTTGCATGTGGAGGGTGGGGTGAAGTGGGATGAGCATTGTCTACTGGCCTTTCCAGGATGAAGATGGCAAGGGACTGACAGATGAGGACATCCGAGCTGAGGCAGACACCTTCATGTTTGAGGGTGAGGACATGGGGCAAAGCTGGGGGAGTGTGGGGGGGCACCCACTGTTTGAAGATATCATCTCTGCTATCTCCAGAAAGCCTCCATTCAAGCTCCTCATCTGCCTGCAGGTCATGACACAACATCAAGTGGGCTGTCGTGGGTGCTGTTTAACTTGGCCAAGTACCCAGAGTACCAGGAGAAGTGCCGGGAAGAGATCCAGCAAGTCATGAAAGGCCGGGAGCTGGAGGAGCTGGAGTGGTCAGTCTGTGGTCATGGGCGTGGTGGGGGCAGGTTGAGCTTTGGATGTGAATCTCTCTCCTCTACCACTTACTGACTTTCTGAATCTCAGACAAATCACTTAAGATTATTGGATTTTAACCCTTTAACTGTAAAACAGGATGACGATAATGCATCTGCCTACATCATAATGTAGGCGTTCTTAGGAGGGTCTTAGCAATGGTTGCAGTGATGCTGCATAACGAACAGCCTCTGAACTCAGGGTTTGCAGTAGGCATTTATTTCTTGCTCTTGTCGGCATGTTACTCTCATTACTGCTGGGTGATGCTGAATTGAACGAGGTTGCTTCCAAACTGAGGTTCAGGTTAAGGCCTGTTCCATATGTCTCCTTCTCATTATCCTTGAACTAGCAACTACTCTGGGCATGTTCAGCTCAAGGCAGACTCCAGAAGCACAAAGAGCCATAGACATTTTAAAAAGATTCATTAGGGTGACATTGCTTAATAAAATGATAGGTTTTAGGGGTACAATTCTACAGTACACCATCTGTATATTGTATCATGTATTCACCACACCAAGTCAAATCTCCTTCTATCACCGTTGACAGCCACACAACTAAGACCTCTGCTTGCATCATAACATTCCACTGTTTAAAGCAAGTCGCATGGCCAAGCCCAACATGAATGGGGTGGGACTTACGCTCTGCCCACCCAAGTGGAACACACTGCAGAATCACAGGGCACAAGTGTATAATTCAAATACAAAAGGAAGTGAAGAGTCAAGGACAATAATCCAATTGACTTTGGATGTTGTATAAACCTGCTTCTAGGTGATGCAAAGAAAACACAACACTAAATAGCATAGAACAGCAAGAAAGTGGTTCAGTGTCAACCCTTCAGCTTACAAACTTTCCCTTGGGTGCTACTGGGTCTTCCACACCTTGCTACCTGCCTTTTCAACTAAAGGAGAAGATGCCCCGGGTTCTGAGAACTGCACAGGAGCTGGCCTTTAGCCAGAACTTAATAACTCTCTTCTGGTTTTCCAGTGGTTCTTATGTTTATGACACTTTTATGCCAGGCACACTGTTTGCCCTTTAAAGTAGCAACATGAAGTTTTCTTTGAAAGAGAGCCTGTTTATGTAAACAATCTGCATTACGATCCAAGAGTTATAATTAATCCAGTTTTGGGCTCTGAGATTCAAGGGAAAAAACTAAGTAAGTAACAGTAAAAGGAGAGGATGTATGGGTTTTTAAATACTGAAACTGATCCATACAACTTGGTAAATTGCTGCCGCCCAGACCCCTTGGCTTTCCTGGCACCTCATCTATGCCCCTGATTTCCACATAATTCACCAGTTAAAAGGTTAGCTGGGCTCTCAGAAGTCTGCTAGTGTTGGTCTGATTTGCTGGGAGTCGGATGTTGAGGGTTAATAGTGTGTGCAAGGCACAGCTGCAAATGTCAAAAGTTGGGGCAACTCTGAGATCGAGATCCTGAGCTAGTTTCCCGTGTGGTTGCTCCTGAGTATGTGTGTGGCCTGGCCTCCAGTCACCCACGTCCCCATTCCATGCTCCCCAGGGATGACCTGACCCAGCTGCCCTTCACCACTATGTGCATCAAGGAGAGCCTACGCCAGTTCCCACCTGTGACCATGATCTCCCGCCGCTGCACAGAGGACATCAAGCTCCCAGATGGGCGCATCATCCCCAAAGGTGCGCACTGTGTGCTCCCTGCTGCCTGGCTGTGCTGTTGTTCATAGGGCCTGGTGGTGCTTGTTGCAGGTGCACCTTCCCTATAGATGGGGCAGCTTTGTGTGGATGTTGTGTAAGGGGGAGACAGAGGCGGGTGAGTCTAGGTGGAAAGGAGCAGTAAGTGTGGCAGGGTGGGTTCTCTGTAGGCAGAGGTAGGGGAGGGTTGGTTTCATTCAGTTGGCAGATATCCCCTGGAGACCCGGCCCTGTCCTGATGCTAAGGAACTAGAGAGGCCTCATCCCCAGGACCAGACTGGGGAATAAAGCAGGGCACAGACATTCCCAGCCACATGGGGTCAGGGATAGGCTAAAGGGAGGCACAGCCCAAAAGAATGAGCCATGGCTCTATCCGAGGGAGAATGCAGAGAGGGCTGCTTGGAAGAGGAAATGTGGGAGGTGAGCCCAGGACGTTGGAAATAAAAGAGCGAGAACCTCAGGGTACAGATAGTGAAAGACCTTCAATGCCAGACTGAGGCACTTGAACTTGATCCTCAGGGCAGCTAGGAGGCATGGGAGGCATTTAGCTGAGGGGAAATGCCAAATATGTGAGTAAGAAAGATCCCTGTGTAGCCAGCAGAGCAGCCAGAAAGGTGATAGGGACCTCTTAGGGAGGCATGCAGCAGAATTTTTCAGGGAAGGATGGGCAGGAAAGGTGCCAGATGGCTCGTGGAACACCACGCTCCAGAGGAAGCAGGAGGGGTAGGTCCCCCGAGGAGGCCCTCACTCCCCTATGCCCCACTGACCCCACCCCTCCCCACAGGGATCATCTGCTTGATTAACATCTACGCAGTCCACTACAACCCTACAGTGTGGCCTGACTCCAAGGTGAGCTCCTCTTCTCCCTCAGCTTCCTCCTCAGAAGGGGCAGTTGGAGGGCAGTGGAGCCTCCCCTGCCCTGCTTCCCAGGGAGCCAGACAGCAGGATTTAAGCACCCCCCCCCCATTTATTCACCCACTCAGTGTGAATTCATCAGGTCCACAAATGTTTATTGAACACCTACTGTGTGCCAGACCCTGTGCTGGGCACTGAGGACAGAGACAGATATTGTCTTTAAACCCTCACAGTGAAGTGCAAGAAGAGCAAAATTAAGATGATTTTGGGTATTGGTAAATGTACAAAGCAATAAAAAACGGAGTGGGGTGGGGAATAGGGGAGCACTTTAGCTCACATGGTGAGAAAAGATCTTGTGGAAGAAGAGATGGTTGAATTGACACCTGAAAAGTTTGAAGAGCGTGGGGAAGCATGTTCCAGGCAGCGTTAACAGCAGGTGCAAAGGTCCTGGGGTGGGAATGAGTCTGGTATGCCTGAACAGCAAAAGGAGGTGGTCTGGCTGGATTGTAGTGTGGTTCTCTGTCCAGCTGGGCTGCTTCTCAGAGACTGAGGAAGGGGGCCAAGCTGCTATGGATGCACCAGTCCTCAGACTCACCCAGACTGTTCCTACTTAGGTGTACAATCCCTATCGCTTTGACCCGGATAACGCACAGCAGCGCTCACCGCTGGCCTTCATACCCTTCTCTGCAGGACCCAGGTAACTCTTCTATTTCCCCCAGCCCAAGCCAAGCATAGGAGGAACACGGTGGCCGAGGACAGTCAGGGATGTGCCTGTCAGGGACAGAGACCACATCACACCTACGGGTCATTTCTGCTAACCCTTTTCGTATCCTCAATGCACCCGTAAGCCCCCAAGTCAGATATGTGACAGCACCCCTGGGTATTAAGTGCACCTACTGTGTGCTGGGCCCTGAGTTCTGGGTTCATAGGCTCCCAAAGGCTCTTTGCTGCATTGTCCCGTTTTGCAAATGAAGGAACTGAGGCCCAGAGTGGGAGGTCATTTACTCAGTCCCAGGGACCCCACTCACACGGTCGTCCTTTCTCCAGGAACTGCATTGGACAGAGCTTTGCCATGGCCGAGATGCGCGTGGTCGTGGCGCTGACGCTGCTGCGCTTCCGTCTGAGCGTGGACCGAACGCACAAGGTGCGGCGGAAGCCGGAGCTTATACTGCGCACGGAGAATGGCATCTGGCTCAAAGTGGAGCCCCTACCTCCACGGGTCTGAGCGCAGGTGCGCCCCTTCCCCCAGGCCCAAGACCCGCCCAGAGGCCGAGGCCCCACCCTCAAGGGGGCCAGGCCCCGCCCCCAATGTCCGGTGGTATAGGCCACACCCCTCGAAGTCCCGACTCAGCTCCTAGAGGGTCACGGTCCTCCTTAGAGGAGCTGGTAGGTGCAGGCCACGCCCCCTGAGGTCCAAGTCCCACCCCCTCCAGTGCTAGTTCTGGTTCTCTTGTTTGAGGACCAGACTAGGTCACACCCCTCAGGTCCAGACCCTGTCCCCAGCATCCCACAGATTCAGGTCCTCAGGTCCTGCCCACTGAGCCATCTAAGATCCTAAGACCAGACATCTAAGGCGTTCTGGGTTCAGGCCTGGAACCAAGAGGACTCTGGCAGGCTTCTAAATGGAGGACTTGGCAGCTGGAGCCTAAGGTCAGAGCCTTGAACTTGGACATACCCTTCCTGAGGTCCGCCCTGCTCAGATGGGTGAACCTCTCAGGCATCAGGCTACATCCCATGGCTGTTTGCTTTTGTTGTTTTTAAAACTCAGACCCTCCCTTCCTCCCAGCCTCTTCTTTCCTCCTTTACTCAAAGGCCCTTTTCTAAGTGTTCTGATTTTTGTAGAATAAAAGCAAGGGACACAGATATCCCACCACCGTCCACCCTCTAGCATGAACAGACCCTGACAGTTGGAGCCCAGCAAGGAAATGAGGGGCCCTGAACAGTTGGGAGGCAGCTGAGGGAAGCTGTGAGCCAGAGGGCTAGAAAGCCATTTGTCCTTGGACATGAACTCAGACTTTTGGGGACAGTTTGTGTATTGATTTATTTCATCAACAGACTGCATATTAATTGTCTGCTGGCACAGCCAGGAGTGCAGCCAGCTTGATTCCCGCCCTCAAGAGGATGGGGGCAACAAATGTTGAACAAATAATTCTACATATAAATATCTACTTAAACCTGTGACAAGTGCTCCAAGGCAGAGGTTGTTGGTACTGGGAGAGCATAACAGTTGGTGTGGGTGGCTTGGGGAGAGCTTCTCTGATACTGAAGTGGGAGTAGAGTTTGAGTGCTGACAAGGGAGAGAAGAGCATTCCTGGCCAAAGGAACAGCATCTGTAGGTCTCTTGAGATGAGGAAGAGTTCGAACTCACAAGGGGCCAAGGTGACTGGATCTGGAGAATGGGGCAGAATGGAGGAAGAGGTGAGCGGGAGCCAACCGCTTAGAACTGTGGGCCATGTCACTGTTCAGATCTTGTGGTGAGGGCAGTAGGGAGTTATAGCGGGTGTGTGAGCAGGGACACAACATGTAGTGATCGGATCTGGGTTGGCAGGGAAGTGGCTTGGAAGGGAGTATGTGGGGCTGGAAACCCAGGGAAGAGAGAGGCTGAGGGACGGGAAGGGCAGGGGCTGAGGGGAGGGAGGAGGTTAGGGTGAGTCCCCAGTGTTTGGTTGGGGGAACGGGATGGCGGAGTATAATGGAGATAAAGAAGGTAGGGCAATGAGGGTGTCTACAAGAATCACATTAATTCATCAAACGGAAACTCTGTGAGTCAGGCAGTGTTTGAGCTCTTGCATAACTGACATTCTAGAAAGGGGAGCCAATAAATGATTCATAAGCAAATACGTAAGTGAATTTACACAGGGCCTTAGAAACCATGGATTTTATTGTGAGAGAAATGGGGAGTCATGGAGAGTCCCAAGCAGAGGACAGACAAGATTTGTCTTATAGCCTTTGGCTGCTGTGATGAATAGGGACTGTGGAAGGCAAGGGTAGACTAGGAAGATGGGGCGGGGTGGCTACACTAGCCCAGGTGAGAGATGACAGTGGCTCCAACCAAACTAGGAGCTGTAAAGGCAAAGAGGGGTGATTGGATTCTGCTGGGGAATGATTGTTTTATGAAGGTCGTCCTGGCAGGTTTGCCAGTGGATGGAATGTGGGGTTCAGGAAAAGGGCAGGACTCCAGGCTTGAGCACCTGGAGAGAAAGGTGGAGGTGCCATCGACCGAGATGGGGAATGCTGAATGAAGTAAGTTGTTTTGGGGGTGAGAGCAGCATGTCCATTTGAGCCAGGAGGAGCTGGAGCATCAAGCTGGCAGTTGGTCTCAAATTTGGGAGAGTGCTAGGATATGCATTTGGGAAGCCTCAGCATTTAGATGGTGTTTAAAGCCCAAAGACTGGGTGAGCTACCAGGATGTGTGTGTGTGTGTGTGTGTGTGTGTGTGTGTGTGTGTTTACAGAGGAGGGACTTAAGGATCAAGCCCTGGGGCTCTGCACAATTAATATAACAATAAAGAGATTTAAAATTGATTGAGTGCTTCCTGTGTGTCCTTCTCATTTAATTCTCACAGGTACTGTTATTATGACATGGGTATTGCTATTATCTCATTTAACTAAGGCGGAAATTGCATGTCCCAGAGTGAAGTGACTCCCCAAGGTCCAACAGCGATATTATTGTGAGATCAGAGGACCCTAAGTCCTTTTCTAACACATTTCTTGGGCATCCTGGTCCTGCTCTGGGCCCTTAGATTTTGCCTAGAATGGGCATCAGCTGATAAAGCTGGAGTGATGGATTCGATGAGTCAAAGCTGGGCTGTCAATGCCGAGGCGCCCTCAGGTGGCTTGTGCTGGGATTGTTGGTTGGAATGCCCTGTCCAAGGCTACTTCCAAGATTAATTGAAGATATGTGGTCCCCGGACCCTGAAGAAACCACTGGCTCTTGCTGACACTGCCTCTCAAACACTCCCGTCCCAAAGGAGGTTCTCCCAGTGCTCGTCCTTCTCCAAACATCGCACAGGCCTCCCTCAACCTCACCCCTCCGCCCCCGACCAATGCCTCAGTGCAAACCCGTCATCTGCCAGCAAAAAATATCTTGACCTTCGGAGGTGACACATATGGGTTCAATCCCAGGCTCTGATCCTTGCGGTGGCTTTGGCACGCGACTGCCCCTCTCTGCACTTCGGGTCTCCCGTGGATTTTACTGGATCGTAATTCTTGCAATGCACGTTGACTTTCTGCTTAGGGTCTTGGTGAATGAATGAGACAGAACAGGAGGCTTGGGGTCTGTTAGGCTCAGGACTGGGCTCCACCCACGGGTGTGACTCGTAAGACACACCTGCTGCTCACTCAGACTCCTGAGGGGCCCTCCTTTCAGTCCTGAGCGTGTCATAGACTCCCTCTGCTGGACCGTTCGGGGGCGACAGGCTCTAAGGAGTTAACGGCTCCATTTAGCGAGTATGTGTGTATGAGAGACTGTGTGTGCGACTGTGTGGCTGGGTGTGTTGGGGAGAGAGGAGGGGAGACCCCCACTCACTGAATGACTGTAACTGTCCAAAACGGGCTATGCTCCTTGCTCAAGGCAGGAGCCCCTGCCCGGTCCCCCATCCTGCCTTGCGGCAAGCGGGACATTCAGAAGAAATAACGTGATTGCAGCAGCCCTGACTAATGATGGTTGGGTGCTTGTTCTCTGCTCTCTCCCAGAGGTCCCCAGAGGGACTGAGCCCCAGGTGCCCACAGTGGGACTTCCTTTCTAAAGCACTTTTCCCTGCTGCCTTCCCTTCCCAGTCTCACTTTTTGACTGCCCTACTGTTATTTCCTGAGATCATCTCCCAAAGAAGCCACTTGTGTTGAATTTTTGCTTCAGAATAAAATATTTGCCCCTGAATCCTTGTATCAGTCTGCTTCCAGGGAATGCACACTAACACACACACAGGCCTGTTATTACTCCCAATCCCCAATCCCCAATCCCCATGGGCCTGTTAATATGCCCCTTGTACTGAGGAGGGGTGTGAGGATCAGAGAGGGCAAGTTGCTTGCCCAAGGTCCACAGCTGGAGAGTGGCAAAGCGGAGCTTTGACCCTGGGCCCTCTGACCCCAAGTCCAGTGCTTGTTTCCCTCCTGGAAGCCCTCTTCCTTGCAAAGCCTGGAGGGATCCTTCACAGTTAGTAAAGTCCATGGAGTGCATACCAGAGGTCCTTAGACTCACTTGTGGCCAGTTCCTGTGCCTTCATTCTGTCACAAAATAAGAGAAATAATGGCAAACACATGCTTGGTACTGACTGTGTGTCAAGGGAATGTTATAAGCCTTTTATTTATTTATCTCCTATCTCCAAATATTGCATGGGCTTGGTGTAAAAAAAGTTGTAAATGTAAATATTTTAAAGGGAAATTCTACTTCTGCACCCCACCCCCAGTCCAGCAGTTTGGTTTGATTTTTTTTTAGTTTTAAATATTGCATATATGTACATTTTCATATATATATATACATGAAATACATACACATACATACATACACATACACACATATACATATGCTTATGTATACATAAGTATTTTTAAAGAGAATTACAAAAAGATTTTATTTATTTACTTTCAGAGAGAGGGAAGGTAGGAAAAAGAGAGGGAGAGAAATATAGATCGGTTGCCTCTCGTACACTCCCTATCTGTGGACCAAACCCACAGCCCAGACAAGTGCCTTGACTTGGGAATAGAACTGGCGACCCTTCACTTTGTGGGATGATGCCCAACCAACTAAGCCACACTAGTCAGGACAAGAGAATTTTTTATAAGAATTCATTTGAGCCAAACTGATGACATATGCCAGTGAGCAAGATCTCAGTGCTTCCACACGTAATCATTTTTTGAGGATTCCAAACATATTAAAAAATACAATCTGGTCCTGGCTGGTGTAACTCAATGGAATGAGCTCTGGCCTATGAACCAAATGATCCCATTTCAATTCCCAATCAGGGCAGGTGCTCGGGTTGCAGGCCAGGTCCCCAGTAGGGGGTGCACGAGAGGCAACACACATTGATGTTTCTCTCCCTGTTTCCCTCCCTTCCCCTCTTTCAAAAAATAAGTAAATAAAAAAATTTTAAGTGATGCAGCTTTTAAAAAAGATTTTATTTATTTATTTCTAGAGAGAGGGGAAAGGGAGGGAGAGAAACATCAATGTATGGTTGTCTCTCACACACCCATAGCTGGGGACCTGGCCTGCAACCCAGGCATGTTCCCTGACTGGGAATTGAACCCATGACCCTTTGGTTTGCAGACAGGCACTCAATCCACTAAGCCACACCGGCTAGGGCAGTAAATAAAATCTTTAGAAAAAATATAATTTGTTTCAGTTAGAATATTATTGTATAATAAACTACCAAGAAGTTTAGTACCTTCAATTGACAAATTTTAGTTTACTCACCAATTTGCAATTTGTCAGGGCTCAGTTGGGTTGGTTTTCTCTACTCTGTGTGGCCTTACCTGGGAACCTTGTCTGAAGCCAGAAGATCCACTTCCAAAAGAACTCAGTCTCGTGGTTGGCAATCTGGTGCCAGCTGCTGGCTGGGATCCTCAGTTCCTGCCAGTGCAGGGCCTCTCCATGGGGTTGCTTGGGCTTTCTCTCCACATGGTAGCTGTGTCCAGGAGGGTGAATTCCAAGGGGCCTGGAAGGAAGCTGCAAGTCTTCTTGTGATCTAGATTCCAGGTCCCAGAAGACACTGAGGACAGCTCAGGTTCAGTGAGAGAGGAATTAGATTTGCCTCTGAGTCAGTCAGTGTTCTCCAGAGAAACAGAACTAATAGCATCTATCTATCAGTCATCAATTTATCTATCCACTCATCCATGATGTATTCATCACCTGTCTATTACCTATATCATCTGTCTAGCTATCATTTCTGTATATGTATTATCTATCAGTCTTCTATATACACTTATATTTATCCTAAGATTTATGTGTGATATAAATCTTATATGCACATTTATAGCTTAAGACTTATACAAACTTACGTTATGGTGTATATTTTTCTCAAGATTATATATATATGTATACATATTGTACTACTTGGGAAGGAGTTGTGACAAATGACTTCTTTTTATGACACGCCACACTTTCCAAGTTTCCTCCTGTGGGTGTGGTGGTAGTCAGGCTAATTATTGTGGACAGCCCTCACCCAGCAAACAGAGAGAGAGATTGAGAGAGAGAGATGCAGTTGGTGTATCAGTGAGCTATCACCACATAACAAAGAGCCCCCCCCAAACTTAGTTGCTTAAAACAATGACCATTTTATTTTCTCTTATGATTCTGCACATCAGGTGGTCGTTTGGAGGCTCCACGGGGCTGGACGGTCCAAACGTCTCTCTCACACAGCTGGCAGTTGATAACTGGCTGTCGCAGCAGGGAGGTCAGTGGGGGCTGTTGATGAGTTTTACACGTGTGAGGACTTTCCACGTGGCCTCAGCTTCCTTATGGCATTTGACATGTCCTGTGAGCAAATAAAAGTGTACGCTGCCAGCTATCCTCAAGGCCATCATTGGCATGGCATGACCTGTACCACATCCTATTGATGAAGCATCCCAGGCCAGTCCAGATTCAAGAAGGAAAACAAGCCCCTTTTCATGGGGAAAGCTGCAAAAAGACTGCAGTCACCTCCTCGGTGGGTCTGGGTTAGAGCCTGAGGTTCTGCATTTCCAAGATGCTGCATGTGACAGCCAGGCTGCTGGTCTGAGGACCACATTTTGAGCACACAGTTCTTCAGCTCATGGCTCCTAAGTCCCTTTCTTCCCTAAACAGTTAATGACCACCTACACTGTGCCAGGATTCACTTTCTCCTGTGCTGTCAGGTTGAATGACTTTGTCGTGCGGCAGGTACAAGGTCCTGCGCCTCTCCAGATGTCTGCTTCTTCTTTCCTCCTGCGGCTTCCTGGGCTTCCCAGGCCAGCTCTGCTGCCTCTCATCCCTGGCTGAGCCCCTGGCTCTTCTCCAGTTGGACCTGCCAGCAGGTGGCCCCAACCCAGCGGCAGATGAGGAGGAGGATCCAGGACAGTGTGCCCAACCTGCTGGGGGCTCCAGGAACAACCGCCTGCAGCTGGGTCACATACGACTGGAAGGAATAAGGTGGTGGGGTTGCGGGGCAAGTTTGGACATTTCCATAACATTCTATCAGTTGTGGGAGGAAGGTCTGCCCCTGTCTTTCCACTCAGCCCCATTCTCCAAATTCATGCTCATTTTGGAGCCTGGCTGTGGGGAGACCTCACAGGGGCTGAGAATCCCTCACAGGGAAATGTGGGAAGGAGCTGGACAGCATGTGTCCCCTCTTGGGCTCTCATCCCAGATGGGGAGACTTAGCCTGGGAGGGTCCGGCACAGCCAGGTGGCAGGTGAGGGAGAGGCAGAACTCCCTCGGGGTCTCCCAGCTCTGCCCTCCCCAGCCTGCACCCTCTTCTCATGGCCCCAGAGACCCACCCCTCCTGCCTCCAGGTGCCCTCTTTTCGAAGGGCCCTTCCACCCCTGAATCTAATGGGAAAGTCCCCAGCCAGGCTGGTTTCTTTGTTCTTGTTCACAGCACTCAGGTCCCAGCTCAGGCCTTGGGCTGCCTGGAGGCGGGGCTGCGTGCCCTGGAGGCCCAGGGGAGATGCTTGGGACAGGACTCATTAGAAACCTATCCTTTGCAGGGTAGGGCAAGAAGTAAATTTGGGGGCCCAGAGTCACTTTTGCCCACCCCCAACCTGCTCCT
Source organism: Artibeus jamaicensis (assembly GCF_021234435.1). NCBI lineage: Eukaryota > Metazoa > Chordata > Mammalia > Chiroptera > Phyllostomidae > Artibeus > Artibeus jamaicensis. The sequence goes on along the minus strand of NW_026521854.1, from coordinate 8,554,386 downwards.
CCACCCCACAAGGGAGGCACTGAGTCCTGAAGACCCAGCACCCATACCCTGTAAAACTGAGCCGGTTCCTCTTGGGACCCAGCAGGCTCTGGCTCCAAGTTTTGGGTGACTGCCATCTAGGAGGAAGCAGCCTGGTGTGCAGGGATTGGCTGACTCAAGCCCAGCCTTCTCTAGACTGAGTTCAGGCAGGAACCTAGAACCTAGAGGGGCGGAAGGAGAGCTTGCCTGGGACTAGGTGCTCTAGGCACAAGGTACAGGCTGAGGCTGCTGGGCTGACAGGGTGGGGAAGGGTGCTGGCCAAGGCAGTGGTGGCTCTAGGGAGCAAGCTGGCCTGGGGGGAGCATGATTTCCTTGTCACAGGAGCCCCTGGCAACCTTCCACTGGCTGATTCCTTTTGGTGGTTCTTCAGTCGTCTTCCTTTCTCCGTTTTCCTTCCCTCTCTCTCCTTCTCCCTCTCTGTCTTTCTGCCTCTTCCTGTTCCTCTTCTTCTGCATTTCCCTGGGTCTCCCCTCTCCCTTCTCTCCTGATCCCCTGGATTCACCCACCTCCGAGCCCTCCCTGCCCTGTCCCCAGCACTCACCTGCCCCTCTGTGTCCCTGTCCCTCACTCCCTCTGCCCTCTCCCTCTGTCTGTGAGCTGGTCTCTGCCTCTGAGCTCACCTATTACTGCCTCCCCTGCCCTCACCTGCCCCCCCCCCTTTGTCTGCCCTGCAGGATGCTACAGCTGAGTCTGTCCTGGCTGGGATTGGGGCCACTGGCAGCCTCCCCATGGCTACTCCTGCTGCTGCTGGGGGCCTCCTGGCTCCTGGCCCGAGTCCTGGCCTGGACCTACACCTTCTATGACACCTGCCGCCGCCTCCGATGTTTCCCAGAGCCCCCAAAGAGGAGCTGGTTGTTGGGTCACCTGGGCCTGGTGAGTGTGGGCAGCAAAATGAGTCCTAGGAATAAGGGTGGGTGGGTTCCCCGAGGGGTTGGGAATGGGGTTCAGTGGTTGGGCTGAGGTCTGGGGCAACAGAGAAGTGAGGGGGCTCTCTTTCCTCACTCCCCACCAGGTCTGTTCCATCCTCTGTGCACTCCATGCCCTGAAACCTTCCTTGCTTTTACCTTTCCTCACCCCAAGCCTGCTCCAACTCCTATTCCTGCCTGTTCCTCCCCATCACTGCACTTCTGAGGGTTTCCTTTGGCAGGCTGCACAGAGCCAGGTCTACTGGTGTCCCCACAGTCCCCACCACCAGACCAGAGGCCTCCCCATGTCCTCTACCTGCCAGCCCATCTCTGTTGGCCTCGGGCCGGTGTCTGCTCCTCTCTGGGCCTCTGCTTCGCCAGAGGAATTAATTGTGACCTTCGCCATCCCTTCCCACGCGGGGGCAGAGCTGGGCTGAGTCTCTCCTCCTCCCCTTCCTCAGGCACATCTCTCTTCTGGCCTTTCAACCCTGCTCACTACTCCCCCTTCCCCGGGTTTTTACATGGGCCCCATTGCCCAATTTGGATCAAAGTCTACCACTCCACCTTTCAGAGGGAATCACTCTGGCCTCTGCTCTCAAGGCCAAGCTTCCTGGGGGGGGGGGGGCTCTTGCCCGCCCCTAATTCCTGGCCTCCTCCCCAGAAACATGTTGTCCATGCTGCACCCTGTCCCTCTTGCCACAATCACACTTTGGACTTTGTCATCACCTGTGAAGGCTCTACCTCCAAAGCCACTGATCTGAGTGTTGCATCCTCCCAGCAGAAGCCTCTCTTCCTCCCAGCTTCTTTCTTCTTCTTCCTCTCCCATCTAAGTGCCTGACAATGTTTCCACTCCCCTCTCCATCCCAGACCAACTGCTTCCTTCTGACTCCACTTCCTTGGATGCATTTAGCTTGGATTCCACCCTTTGCACATGGGCTGAAGTCTCTTGTCATTTGAGCTTTCCTTCACGGTCCTTTGGAAAAGCTTTGCTCGTTTGAGCTCAGTCACCAGGTTGTCTGATTAGTTCTCCATGCTGATGCTAAAGAAGGTCATGAAATGGGACAGAAGGGTGACAGCTAACCCCCCACCCGCCCATCGCCACTGCACCGCAATCGGCACAAAACCTCCCGTCTGCTTCCTTGGCTCTCTCCTCGTGGACAAAGGCTTGTCTTCCCTTGTTGCCTCCGTTTCCCACTCGATCCCGTCTGGCCCACCCCCATCATGCTCCAGTGAGGGGCCTGTGAACTCCAGGTCCCTCAGTCCCATCTTGTCCATCTCCAAGCAACTCTGACCTTGCTGACCACTCTGCCATCTTAGAACCTCCTTGTTTTCTTGGTTCCAGTTCGAGGCCCTGCCCTAATCTTTCTTGACTGCCCTGTGACTCTGTCCCAGTCATGGCTCCTCCTTCACTGCACCTTTCCATGTGGGAATCTCCCAGAGTCCTAGCCCCTCCTTTCTCTCCCAAGGCCACTCACTGCCTTATCCAGGGCTCCAACTCCTGAGTAGGCAGACTATTAGTCCCCGCTGCATAAGTGAATTCCAGGTTCATGTTTCCCCTGAGTCTGAGGCTGTGTGTCTGGCCCCTTCCTCCCCTCCTCACATGGGAATCTCATAACTACCTTATTCCACCAAGACGGAATCTGAATTATGACTCCATCCCCAACTCTGCCTCTGCCCTTAATCTAGTTCATCCTTCCAGTTGCCCACAACCCACCCTTTAGGGTCTCCTGGCCCCTCTGTTCTCTCACCTGTACGTCTGGTCCTTTGTCACACCTGGCTGTGTTGCCTCCACAATCTCTCCTCAGCCTGTCCCCTCTCTGCATCCTCCTACCACTGCTGGCCCTATCCACCATCATCTTTTTCCTGAAGCCTCTCCCAGCTCCCTCTCTGGTCTCCTCATTTTGGCTCTTGTTTCCTATTATCCTCTCTCTCTTTAGGCCTAGAGAGATTTTTCTGAAATTTAGTTGAGGTCATGTCTCTTCTTGGTTAAAAACTGTTTGATGACTGACCATCACTCTGAAGATAAAGACTAAGTTTTGCCTGCCCTTGCCAGCCCCACCTACACCCTGGATACTCTGAGCTTCTGTTCTGTTGCTTCAGTGAGCCAAGCCCCTCCTACCCCAGGGCCTGGCTTGCACTGCTGGTTTGACTGGAAGCACTTCCCTTCCTGTCAATTCCTTGTTGATTCCTTCTCATCCTCCCACTTTCAGCTGAAAGATAACTTCTTTATGGAAATTGTTCTTGACTCCTAGACCTTGACCTCTGACTTGGTCATGCTCACACTGAAACGGTTAATTGTCTAATTATTTATTATCCATCTCTCCCATTGGTTAATGGCCCTGAGGGGTAGACATAATATCTTCAGTGTCCATGCACTTAACAGATGTTTGATGACGTCATGATGGAGGCCATGTTCTGGGTGTGGGTGAACTTTCGATGACCTCCTTTGATCTTCCAAGGCCAAAGCTGATGAGTGACCAGCTCCTCTCCTCTCTTCCCCACACCTTCCACCAGCTTATCACAGAACTGGAGGTTCCAGGCTCATCCTAAAGTCTGGCTGAGATTCTGGTTCTTGGAATAATCTCAGCAAGCTCTGGAGTCAGAGGGAGTGTTAGAAAGTTACCACAGCTCTGACTCCCCCTCCAAGGGCTTGGGTGTTGAACATGGCCTTGGGTGGTCTTCCCTTCTCCAGTCCCGCTTGCTATGTGACCTCAGCTGAGTCACTCTTCTTCTCTGGAATGATCTCATCAAGTGCTTCAGGGTCCTTGGAGAGTGCGGAGCAGGTCACAAAGTGAAAACAACTTATATTCACCTGCCTAGAGCACCTGGAGTATTGGTCAGGCTCTGATGAGGCATCCTGAGGGACTGGAGAGGACACCTCCTGAGGAGGGGATCCATCCTCCTTCCCCTTTTGTGGGATGTGGCTTCAGTTTCTCATTCATAAATGGTACGATTAATGGGTATGTCCATAGCTTCAGGAGAGATTGATAGACAGGATGAACTGTGAGAGAGATGATGGATAGATAGATGATACATAGACAGATAATAGAAAAACAAATAATGGATGGTTGGATAAATGGATAGATGACTAGACGATGGATGGGTAAATGGTAGACAGATGAATAGATAGATCGTGGATAGATAGATGATGGACGATGGATGAAGGATAGATTGATAGAGAGAGATGATAGGTGAATAGGTGATGGGTAGATACATACATAGAAGCAGGAGATAGATGCATATGCACTGTGTATGTACTGTTTACCTGTCTCTCCATGTGTTCTTCTCTGTCCCTCCCTCGCTCTCTGTTTCTCTCTTTATTTGCCCTTATTTCTCTGTCCATCTCTCCAATTCTCCATCAGTGTCACCTCATCTCCATACCCTCCATGGCTCCTCATCACCCTCACAATCAATATCCTGCTTCTACCCACTCATGGTTCCTTGCCTGATCTGCTCCCCTCTCTGCCTTTCTCTGTTGCTTACCCATTTCACTCCAGCTGCGCTGACCTCCTTCCTGCTGCTCACAGCCAGGTGTTGGCTCTCTCACCTCCAGACCTTTGAGTGATCTACTTCTTTCCATCTATCCATTATCTATCTATCTATCTATCTATCTATCTATCTATCTATCTATCTATCTATCTATCATCTATCTCCTAAAGAAACAGAGAAACAAAAAGAGAGAGGGGACAGGGAAAGACATAGGTAGATAGATACAAGAAAAGACAGAGGCCAACAGACAGAAGCTGACGTAGTGAGATGGAGACAAGTGTAGACCAATAGTCCAGGCAGAAGAAGTAAAGGGGGTGAGTGGGGTGTGGTGGGTAAGGGGTACGGTGGGAAGCTGTAGCCCACTTCCCGGCCTTGCCTCATCCCCATTCATTCCCAGATGAAGACCAATGAGGAGGGCTTGCAGCTGACAGAGAAACTGGGCCACTACTTCCGTGACATCCACGTCTGGTGGCTTGGGCCCTTCTACCCCGTCCTGCGGCTCATCCACCCTAAGTTCATTGCTCCCCTGCTCCAGGCCCCAGGTATCTCTCCCAGTAGCCCCCAACTCCTTCCCTTGCTTCTTCTCCCAGCCCTTCCCACCCCTAGAGAGACCAGGTTGAGCAGGAGAATGGGGCAACATTGACAGAGACCATAGCTGGGACTCTCACCAGCCGGGTGACTCTGGGAAGGTCCTTGACTCTCCAGTTGCTAAAGTCTCTTTCAGTTTGAGTGATGGAACCTCAACATTGTTGGTGTAAATAAAGAAGGGAGATCTATTGACTGAAAAGCTCAGAGAAGACTGACCTGAAGCATGGCTGGATCCAGGTCTTAAAGAATGCCATTGGAAATGGGTCTTCATCTCAGAGTTCTGTGTTCCTCTGCACCAGCCTCACTCTTGTGCTGGTGAAAAGGTGTCTGAGAGCTCACCTGCCCTGGAAAAGGGAGCTTATTCCTTATAGATCCAGGAAAAATGACAGGATTTCTTAAATTGGCCTGGCCTGTGTTACAGGGACTAGCTCCTCATCTAATCACTGTGACCTGATTGCCCAGGCTCAGGGCCATATGCCTAGCTCTGGAGTGAAGGCTGGGTTGGCATGGCTACCCTCCTGACCACTTGGATTGAGAGTGGAGGAGGGATGGAGTGCTCGTTCAAGGAAAAAGGGATGGACCCTGGACAGGCCAATATCAGATGCCCATCTACCAGCATCCTTGCTAGGTGGGCACTTCCTGGGTGAGAAAACTGAGAGTCAGAGAGGCATAGTGATTTCTGAAGGCCACAGAACATGTGGAAGCTTCCCTCTTAGCTCTGTCTGTTCTCAGCTGCCCTCCCTAGCTGCCCTTGATGGGAGGAACCCTAAGCTAGAAGGTGATTTGGGACAGGAAGACAGATGGCCAGCCGATTGTGGGGGAACATCCCCCAGACCCCCAGGTTGGTTAACTGTGTCTGGTTGGCCTTGGGGTGTGTTCCAGAAGGAACAGTGGCAGCTCTCCATGGTGAGAGGGGCAGCATGCCCTGGTCTTTTTAAGGACAGAAGTGCCCCTGAGCTAAGCACATACGGCTGAGTGAGAACCCTGTGGAGGAGAATACGAGAAAGCCTGGGTCATCCCTGAGCCATCTTGGACAGTAATGAACCATATTTAAGTCCTGTTTGTGGCACAAACTGAGATCATGTAAGATGGATTTTTGGTCCATGTCAGAACTTGTAGTGTTATGTCAGGGCATGGCATACATGTTGGGGCCATGTCAGGGCATGTTAACACATGTTGGGTCATGTTGGATATCCCAAGAGATGTCAGAGAGTTCTTGGGCAGATTGGCATCTGAGGTCCCTATAAAGGCATCTGGTAGAGCACTGGGCTCTGATCTGGTGTGTAGAACATGTTGAATCCTATAGGAACCATGTCAAGGTATGCTGGGCATATCATGCCATGTTGGGGTGTGTCTAAGCATATAGGGATGTGCCTTTGGGCTCTGGTCCCCCCTTGCCTCCACCTTCCTCATTGTTTCCTCTGACTTTGTCCCATTTCTGCTATGCTGGACTTGGAGGGGGAATGCTACCCTTGGCTGGGTGCCTCCTCCCCTCTCCAAAAGTCCCTCTCCTCCACCTCCACATGGTCCCTGATGGTCCTCATTCATGTCAGCCACTGTTGCACCTAAGAATAGACTTTTCTACAACTTCATGAAGCCTTGGCTAGGTGAGTAACTAGGGGCAAAGGGGATTGGGACATCCTTGGGGGACTAGGGGAAGGCACTGCCCTTGCCGACTCCCTGTGGCTGCCTCTGCTAGGGGATGGGCTTCTGCTGAGTGCTGGTGACAAGTGGAGCCGCCACCGCCATCTGCTGACACCTGCCTTCCACTTTGAAATCCTGAAGCCCTATGTGAAGATTTTCAACAAGAGTGCAGACATCATGCATGTGAGTCTCTTGAACTCAGCATCCCAGCTGGATCCCTGGGAAAGCGGCTGGGGGTTGGCCTCAGACACATGGTCTGGAGTTCTGACTCTGTTGGATGGTTTTGGGGCCAGTGCGTTTCCCCTCTAAGCCTTGGCTTCCTCATCTGTAAAATTGAGATAATAATTTCTTTTAAGGGGTGGGGGGAGGGGCTGGGATGGGAGAAATAGACAAAAAACTGTACTTGAAAAATAACTAAATAAAATTTTAAAAATAAAAATAAATAAAAAAGTAATTAAAAAAATAAAAATAATAATAATTCCTTTTAAATGGTGGTTAAGATGACGTAAGGAATCCTGTTCCTGGCACCAGTGGCCAGAAGGCTTTAGTTTTTAGTCTGCTCCCTGAAGCCTCTAAATTCAAGATGATAACAATGAATATTGAATAGTAGCCTTTTCCACATAACATACCACCTTAAAACTCATGGACTTGAAAAAATTAGTATTTGTTGTTGCTTATGAGATGATGGATCAGTTGAGTGGTTCTTGTCTTGGCTGGAATCACACAATTGTCTGGGATCTTGACAAGGTTTGGTAGACAGCTCTGCTGATCCAGGCTCAGACCTGTCTCATGTTTAAGGCTTGACCAACTGTTGGTCGGTCTAGGATGGCCTTCATCTTACAGCTGGACTTCTGCATTTGCCTTTCACTTTCTAGTAGGCTAGCCTGGACTCTTTGCATAGTGGGGTAATGGGGACTACACTCCAAGAGAACAAGCAGAAACATGTAGTACCTCTTGAAGCCCAGTTTCAGAATTAGCATACCATCATTTCCATCTTCTGTTGGCTGAAGCATGTTGCTATCCAGCTCAAATTCAATAGATGGATAAAGAGGTTCCACCTCCTAATGGAAGAACTGCAGTGTCTCATTGAAAAGGATGAGGATATGAGGATATATGGAGGGACAAAAAAAGGAAACATTTTTGCAGTCACCTACCACTATGATGATGATGAAGATGCTGATGATAGCTAACAGTTACTTACTTAACATTTACTATACATTAAAAAATGATGTGCTGGTTCTATGGCATATGTTGTATAATTTGTAGAGATTGTTATTATTTATTAATTTTTAAAAATATTTTATTGATCATACTATTATAGTTGTCCCATTTTTCCCCCACTATTCCCCTCCCGCCCAGCACCCCACCTCCCACTAGCATGTCCATGGATTGTACATATGAGTTCTTTGACTTCTCCATTTCCTACACTATTCTTAACCTCCCTCTGTCTATTTTGTACCTATAAATTATGCTTCTTATTCCCTGTGTCTTTCCCCCCATTCTCCCCTCTCCTCTTCCCTGCTGATAACCCTCCATGTGATCTCCATTTCTGTGATTCTAGTCCTGTTCTAGTTGTTTGTTTAGTTTTTTTTGAGTTCAGATGTTAATAGTTGTGATCTTGTCATTTTACTGTTCATATTTTTTATCATCTTCTTTTTCTTAGATAAGTCCCTTTAATATTTCATATAATAAGGGCTGGGTGATGATGAACTCCTTCAACTTTACCTTGCCTGGGAAGCACTTTATCTATCCTTCCATTCTAAATGATAGCTTTGCTGAATAGAGTAATCTTAGATGTAGGTCCTTGCCTTTCATGACTTTGAATACTTCTTTCTAGCCCCTTGTTGGCTGCAAGTTTTCTTTTGAGAAATCAGCCGATAGTTTTATGAGAACTCCTTTCTAGATAACTGTCTCCTTTTCTTGCTGCTTTTAATATTGTCTCCTTTTTAATTTTGGGTAATGTAATTATGATGTGCCTTGGTGTGTACTTCCTTGGGTCAAAAATTCTTTGAGACTCTGAGCTACCTGGATTTCCCAGAAATCTATTTCCTTTGCCAGATTGAGAAAGCCCTCCTTAATTATTTTTTCAAATAAGTTTTCAATTTCTTGCTCTTTTTCTTCTCCTTCTGGCACCCCTATGATTGGGATGTTGGAATGTTTAAAGTTGTCCCAGAGGTTTCTAAGCATCCTCATTTTTTTGTATTCTTGTTTTTTTCATTCTTTTCTGGTCGAATGTTTATGTTTTTTCTTCCAAATTGTTGATTTGAGTCCTGGTTTCCTTCCCTTCACTCTTGGCCCCCTGTTTTTTTTTTTACCTTGATTTCACTCTGCATAGCTTTCACTTTTCCTTTTATTTTGTGACCATATTCAACCATTCCTGATTACCAGTGTTTTGAATGCTGCATCTGATAGGTTTTCTATATCATCATCGCTTAGTTCTATTTTTGGAGCTTTGATCTATTCTTTCACTATATATATATATATATATATATATATATATATATATATATATATATATAGTCTCTGTGAGCCTGTTACATAGTAAAGGGCAGAGCCTTAGGTATTTGCCAGGGTGGGGCAACCCACTCCATGTGTTGTGGCACTATATGTGGGGGAGGGATCAGAGAGGGAACAATGCCACTTGCTAATCTCTCACCCTGCTTTCAGTCACTTGCCCCACTACCCACAAGCAAACTGGTCCCTTCTGGTGCTGATTCCAAATGGGTGGCTTGTGTACATTCTAGGACCTGTGTGTCTCTCCAGCGAACTCTCCCGTGAGGCTGGGAGTTTCTCCTACCACTACAACCCCCACAGGTTTTTACAGCCAGATGTTTTGAGGCTTCATTTCCCCCATACTGGAATCCTGGGTTGTATGGTGTGTCTCACTCTCCAGTTGTTCTTCCTGGTTATCTACATGCAAATGTGGGACCACCTGGTCTGCCAGCCAATGCCTTGCCATGCGTCCTCTCTGCCCTGGCTGCTTACCTCCACCCCTACTACCAGTCTGAATGAATGTTTCTTCTTTAATTCCTTGGTTGTCGGACTTCCGTACAGTATGATTTTCTGGCAGTTCTGGTTATTTATTTTGTTTTTAAATTTGTTGTTGTCCTTCTTTTGGTTGTGGGAGGAGGTAAAGTTATCTACATCTCCATCTTGGCCAGAAATGACAAGATGATTATTATTGTCACTTTAGAGATGATGGAACAGAAGGTCAGAGAGTTTGGGGAGTTTGCCTGAGTTCACATAGCTAAGGAGTGAGTTATGAATGGTGGATAAGGAATTTTAACCTGGCTTGTCTGACACCAAAACAGGCCCTCTTAACTTCACTGGAAATTTGACAGATGGAGCCCAGAGGAAGGCAATGACCTTGAACCCAAGTCTTCTGACTCCCAGCCATGGAGTCTTCATGTCCTAAGAGTAACAGATTTCACTCCCACTAGTGCCCAGTCCTCCCTGGGGATGGGTGCCTGGGGCAGAGGACCAAGAGGCAGGGTCTGGGGGAGTCCATGTAGGTGGTTGGGCTGGGGGAAGGGCTCAGGGAAGGCCCTGTTCTGTCCCCTTCTCTGTCCAGGCCAAGTGGCAGCGCCTGGCCTCAGAAGGCAACACTCGTCTGGACATGTTTGAGCACATCAGCCTCATGACCCTGGACAGTCTGCAGAAATGTGTCTTCAGTTTTGACAGCAATTGCCAGGAGTGAGTCTCAGCCCAGAGCCTGGGAACATGAGCTACAAACCCAAGGGAGTAGATGGAGGGAGGACTGACCAGGGTAATCACAAGGGTGTTCCTGGAGGAGGTGGGTCAGAGCTGGACATTGAAGGGCAAGGATGGGGAAAGAGAAAGAGTGATCCCTCAGGTAGGAAGAAATGCTTGATAAGAGCCAGGAGACTAGAACGAGCAGAGTGTGTGTACCTGTGATGGGACATCTTGGAAATGAGGTGGGAGGGCTGGGCAGGGGCTGGATCTTAATGACATTCCAAAGACAGGCAAAGAGGTATGAACTTTATCCTGAGGTTTCCAGGGAGCCATGGCAGGTGTTTGAGCAGAGGAAGGTTTTGGCTCTAAGCTGAGCTCTAGAGTCTAGAGATGATTGACTGTTGTGTACACACAGGGTGCAAGGAGAGAGTGAAGAGGAAGACTGAGTTTGGTGGAGAAAATGGGACATATTTGAGAGAAACCAAGGAAGAATGGGCAGGGCCAGATATTGCAAAGGGGAGAGGGGGGATGAGCATGATGCCTAAACTTTGTGCCGGGGCCTAGGACATGAGGAAGCTCAGAGAGATGGAAGCATGTGTGGAGAGCATCCTTTTCTGGTTTGAACGTGGTTTTGAGCTCTGGCTGGGAGGGCCTCCCAGGATTTCATGTGTGTTAAGGAGCTGCTTTTTCTGGCCTTTCCTGCAGGAATCCCAGTGAATATATTGCTGCCATCTTGGAGCTCAGTGCCCTCGTGACTAAACGAACCCAGCAGATATTCCTGTACGTGGATTTCCTGTATCAACTCACCCCTGATGGGCGGCGCTTCCGCAGGGTTTGCAACCTGGTACACAATTTCACAGATGCCATCATCCAGGAGCGGCGTCGCACCCTCATCAGTCAGGGTTTTCATGGCTTCCTCAAAGCCAAGGCTAAGACCAAGACTTTGGACTTCATTGATGTGCTCCTACTGGCCAAGGTGGGCTTCTCTGGGATCTGAATTCAAGAGGCAGAATGGACATTGATTTCAAATGTCAGATTGAAGAACCAGGACTTGAAGCAAAGGGCACTATGGAGCCATTCAGGGTTCTTGAGGAAGGGAGGAATGGGTCTGAGATAAGCCGTAGCCATGACTGTGTAGAAGGCTATCTCAAAGGAGTAAACGGGAAGCAGGAGACCAGGAAGAACATGTGTGGGTGAGTTCTGGAGCTGATGAGGGAAGGATCCTATTTGGATGACAGAGCTTCAGGGACTGTTTGAGGTTAGACACAGATATCCTCAGGGCCAGTGTGATCCAAGGCATCTTGCCTTTTCTTAAGGATGAAGATGGGAAGAGATTATCAGATGAGGACATCAGAGCCGAGGCTGATACCTTCATGTTTGAGGGTAAGGGTCTCAGTGTGGGACCACAGAGGGGTGGGTCTCACCATCCCAGGGACTTGGCAGGTGGACCCTGGGCCGCCCCATGTTGCCCAATCCTACCCACCATCCCTGAAGGCCTTAACATAAGGGTGCTGCCCACCTCTGGTGCAGAAGCAGCCCAGACACCTAAGCCTGTCTGCCTGCCTCTCAGGCCATGACACCACAGCCAGTGGCCTCTCCTGGGTCCTGTACAACCTCGCACGCCACCCAGAGTACCAGGAGCGCTGCCGGCAGGAGGTGCAACAGCTCCTGGGGGACCGGGAGCCTAAAGAGATTGAGTGGTGAGTGAGGGTTCTCATGGCTCTTCCTGAGCCCCCACCACCCCCACACAGGCTGTGCTCCCGAAGTGGGGAAGAGGGAAGGTCTTTGTTGTTGTTGATTCTGTCATTCTGTCATCCATTTAGTGGGACTGGAAGCAGAGCACAGAGGCAGGGTCTGGTATCCAGCTTGGATGGCAGGGGAAAGTGTGCCAGGTTTGGGGACAGAAAGATCTGAGCGTCCCCATTTATTGCCCCACTAACTTGCTGTGTGACTTTAATAAAGTCAGTTTCCCTTTCTGAATGCCACTCTTCTCCTCTGCAAATTGTGTGTGTGTGTGTGTGTGTGTGTGTGTGTGTGTATGTGTGTCTGTATCTCACGCCCACAGCGCTGCTTGGAGAATTGTGACAACGTGTATAAAACAGAGGCCACCCAGCCTGTGTTCAGTAAATGAACTTTTCCTCCCCTCCTTGTATTTCTGCCTGGCATTGCAATCTTCCCCAAAAGACCCCCCACTCCCCTTAATTTTTGCTTTTTTTTCCCTAATGCCCACCTAATAGTCTGTTCCAGGGATTCCCAAGATGTCTTCAGGGGTAAAAAGTCATCCATCATTCGTTCAGTAAAAATGGCTGTGCTGCCTGCCCTTTCCCAGCTCAGCATCCAGTCCCATCTGGGTCCTACCTGGGTGGGGCTGGGGCTGAGAGGAAAGGAGGTGAGACTGGGCAGCAAAACAGTGAATATGATTCACCACATGGAGTGAACAGTGCTTTTGACCGGGGGAATGCTTGTGCAAAGGCCAGGACAGAAGCATGCAGGGGTGAGCCTGGCATGTTTGTGAGGGAGTAAAGGTGGCTGGATCCTTGTGATATTTACAGTTTGAAGAACCATAGGGGCCCCCAGTGAGGCCGAACTGGTCATGGAAGCCCCCCTGAGAGTGCTTTGGAAACCATGTTAGGAGTTTCCAAGGGTGTCACTTCCGTTCTTCTGGGAGGTCGATATTGGATAAAAAGTCAAACTGGGCAGGGATGCCGCCATTAGGGACCCATGCTGGGCAGAAATAGTCAGGCAGCAGTGGCCACGTGCTCAGTCATTGGCTGGGAGCTGCCCAGGTGAGTGTGGCCTTGGTTCGATTGATGCAGCAGTGCCACAGACCCCTAGGGGAGGCTGTCAGCCAGTTGTTCTTGAGGCTGCACAGCAGACTCTCCACAGGAAAGCCATGACTAACATCGGCCAATGGGGAGCCATGGGAGGTGTCTGAGAAGGGGAGATACAGGTCAGACATGGGTGTTAGAAATATCTCCCTGCGACTACCAGGACAAACTGGAGGGTATGACCTGGGGCCTGGGGACCCAGGGGCCAGATTCTGGGTTGAGTTCCAAAGGGTGGAAGGGAGATGTTAGGCTGGACAAACACTTTGCAGGTGGTGTCCTCCACCTCTAGGCTTAGCTCAGCACCACTGTCCAGTGACATGGAGAGACATTTCTCTCCCAACCTCAAAAAATTGCACACTTGGTGAAAACTCAAACAGTACAATGCAAAATGGTTGACCATGACTATAAGCATTCATCTTTTTTTCCTCCCAGTTTTGTTGAGCTGTAGTGGACACGTGACACTGTGTAGGTTTACGGTGCACGATGTGGTGACGTGATATGCATTCACAAGGAGTGCAGTGAGGCTAGCTGACACACTCATCACCTTGTGTAGGTGAGGATCTAGTTCTTTTCGTTCCCACATCGTCAGTTGTATGAGTACCTTCTACCAAACTGTCTATCCATTGCCCAGGGGTTTGTGGGCCTCCTCTATCAGATGCTCAAATTTTACCTATTTGCATGTTGTTTCCAAGCTCTCGGTTCTGCTCCATGCATCTGTTTTCCTGTTCTTGTACAATTCCACACAATTGGGTTTTTTTTCTTTTTATTTACTGCTCTTTTGTGATGGGTCTTAATATTTGGTAGATTGAGTTCCCTTTCTTTGATCTTTTATTTTTATTTTTTAAAAAAGACTTTATTTATTTTCAGAGAGAGAAGAAGGGAGGGAGAAAGAGAAGGAGAGAAACATCAATATGAGACAGAAACATCAGTTGGCTGCCTTTTGCAGGCCCCAACCTGGGACCCCACCTGCAACCCAGGCATTTGCCCTGACTGGGAATCGAACCAGTGACCCTTCAGTTCACAGGCCAGTACTCAATGCACTGAGCCACACCAGCCAGGGCTGATCTTTTCTTTTTTAAATTGACCTAGCTCTTAATGAACTTTAATTTTTTCAAATTGAATAACATAACCAAGTTCCAAACACATGCGCGCACATGCACACACAACACACGAAGTAGATTTTTATTGGATTGCATTAAATATTGATTAATTTAGACTGAATTGGCACTTTTACATTAGGTCATCCCAACTTAGAGTATGGAGTGGATCTTATTTATTTAAATAAGCTTCTAAGTCCATGATGAAGATGTTTATATTGGGGTAATTATACAATTTAAAAGAATTGTATGCAATGGTATAACGTGTTTAATACTGCTCCCTGACTGTTGTGTTTTGCTCAGAAACGGTTCTAAAACCACCAATCTACATTTTCTTCTAGCAACTTGTGATTTTGACGTTCAAATGCTTAAGTTTTCAGTTCATCTAGAATTTATTTTGTTATAGGAGAGAGGGTCTGAATGAGGTGGGAAGAGGATCTTTTGGGGCAAGAGGACATGGGGGGGGATTGGTGGGGAGAGGGTGTCTCTATTTATTTAAGGTACGTTCGAGTTTGGAGACATTTGACCCATCTGGAATTTATTTCGTTACACAGAGAGACCCTCATGGAGCTGGTGGGGGCGGGTCTCTGGTTTGCTCCCTGGATAACTGCTGGGCTGTTCCTTAGGGACGACCTGGCCCAGCTGCCCTTCCTGACCATGTGCATCAAGGAGAGTCTGCGCCTGCACCCCCCAGTCACGGTCATCTCCCGCTGCTGTACCCAGGACATTATGCTCCCTGATGGCCGTGTCATCCCCAAAGGTGCAGGAGATGACAGGGGAGGAGGGAGGTAGTCCTGTGAGCCCGGACCTCATCCTGACTGGCCCCTCCTCCCCTCCAGGAAGCACGTGCGTCATCAGCATCTTTGGAGTTCATCACAACCCATCAGTCTGGCCGGACCCGGAGGTGCTGCCCCTTCCTTCTTGGCATCCTGGGGCCCGGTGATGGGGCGGGATCCAGGCCCGAGAAAGCGGACTCTCCCCCTCCGTTGTATCTACGTGTCCTTTCTGGGGGTGGCCGTGTGTTCTGAGGAACCCCATCCACCAGCCGGCCTCTCTCGCCCCCAGGTATACGACCCCTTCCGCTTTGACCCAGAAACACCCCAGAAGAGGTCACCTCTGGCATTTATTCCCTTCTCTGTGGGGTCCAGGTGAGGCCCGCGGATATTTGAGTGGGAATGGGGTGTGGGCAGTTGGGCTCAGGAAATATCCCAGTCCACACGGGGGTGCCAGGCGCGGTTAGCACCCTTCGGCACCGCTGCGGGTGGGCCTGGTGGTGGTGGGGGGGGGGATGGAGTGCAGGGCCAGGTCCCGGGCCAAGTCGGAGCCCCCACGCCCTCCCTCGCGCCCGCAGGAACTGCATAGGGCAGACGTTCGCCATGGCCGAGATGAAGGTGGTGCTGGCGCTGACCCTGCTGCGCTTCCGCGTCCTGCCCGACGAGGCGGAGCCGCGCAGGAAGCCGGAGCTGATCCTGCGGGCAGAGGGCGGACTTTGGCTGCGGGTGCAGCCGCTGGGCGCGGGCTCTCAGTGACGCCACCACCCCACCCCCACCCTCACCTCACACACCTCCCCGTGCAGGGTCCCAGGAAAAAACTGTGCTGTCACCTCTGCCCCAGCCTCCCCGTGGCCTCCCAGGGCGTGGGCGTGGCCGGGTGGAGGGGACCCAGGTGTCTCTGAGCTCGAGACCCTGCCTGCCTCCCCTGCCCAGCACAGGGCCCCACGCTGATTGTGGGTTCTCCTAGGGCCCTTTACAAAGGTGTAGCATTTATAGTGTGGGTAATGGGAAACCATGGCAGGTGTCTGAGCAGGAGAGGGACCAGATCTAAGGATGGGCTTTCAGGGTACATTTGAGACTGAGTCACACAGGAGAACCCATAACGATGCCACACTCTAGCCACCCTGACCTCGGTTCTGATCTCCTAATATAGCCAGTCTTTTCTCACCTCGGAATCCTTCCCAATGTTCCTATGGTCACTGTAACAATGTCTCCTTAAAGATGAGGATCACCTTGGATGCTGAGGACAAGACCATTTAAGGAAGGTGAAGGGGGTACCTAGAAGCAGTCAGGGTCAGATGACCCCGGATCTAGCACACCATGGACTTGTGCTCCCAAAATCACAACCCCAGTCTGCTATTTGCTGGCTGTTTAGCTACGGGAACAGGGTGTCCCTCTCTGAGCCTCAGTTCCTTTACTGATTAACAGGGGCCACTTCATTGCCCTGTTGTGGAGTCTGAGTAAGTAAGCAGGTGCGGCAAGACTGAGTCATCATCTATCTGGTAAGCTTCAGTCCTTAGTGAGGATGTATTTCCTCCCTTTCCCTCTCTGGCATCATGTTCCAAATTTTAAATTAAAAAGAAATCTTAGAAGTTAATTCTAAATTTCCTGCTGTTAAATGAAACTATAAAACACAAAGCCCAAAATGTTAAGGGGGAAAAAAAAAGAACGAATGCTAAAAAGGAAAGCTATCAGTAGAAGATTCAGTAAATTTAAAATATCCATGGTTACAGCTGAGAAATTAAGGGTCTTTGATGTGAAGCTGGCCTGAAGGTAGGAACTGGGGAAAAATCACTTTTCTTCTTCCCCCTAGAGATGCACGACCTGTATTTCATCCTCACCCATCAGGGGTGTCCAACCTTTCGGCATCTCTGGGCCACACTGGAAGAAGAAGAGTTATCTTGGGCCACACATTAAACACATAAACACTAACGAAAACAGAAAAAAAATCCAAGTTTTAAGCAGATTTAGGATTTTGTGTTGGGCCGCATTCATAGCCCTCCTGCGGGCTGTTGGCTGTGGGTTGGATGCCCCTGGCCCCTAGATGTTCTAGGACACGGAGGTCTGCTGGTTCTGCAGCAGTTGAGAGAAAGATGGAAGGGGTTCTCAATTCTCTTCATTAATTTGGGTCTTTTTGAATTTTTTCATCTGTGTCTTGAAGTTTTCATCATAGAGATCCTGCACATATTTCGTTAGATTTATCACTGTCTGTGAATGCCTGTCCTGTGCCCTTGTCCCTCAGCAAGGAGGGGGATCCAGGAGGGAAACAAGCAATGGCCTTGGGTCAGAGGGCCATGGTCAAAGCCCAGCTTTGTAATTCTTCCGTTAGAATGTGACCTTGGGTGAATGACTTGCCCTTTCTAAGCCTCCTGTTCCTTTCCAGTAAAGCAGAAATAACAAAGGGCCTGTGGGGACTGGAAGAGCAAGGCTGCCTGTGTGTCTTAATTGGGTTACCCAGAAGCAGACTCTACTGCAAAGACATGAGTGCAGCACCTTCCTTAGAGGTGATCCTGAGATAGGAATTCAACTGCAAGTGGCCTCTTCGGGAGGTGGTCCAAAGAGATGCCTACTGTAGGGCAGTGGGGAGGGGAGACAGCAGGAAAAATGTGGGTTAGAAAGGATGTTCCACTGTGGGCACCTGGGGCTCAGTCCCTCTGGGGACATCTGGAAGAAAGCAGAGAATGAGCACCCACAATTGTTAGACAGGGCTGCATGCAGGGAAGTTATTTCTCCAGAATGTCCTACCTGCTGCAAGGCCGAGGTCCGGGGTCAGGCCTGGGAACCTCTGACAGCAGCTGCCTGGGTGAGAAGAAGTGCAGCCTGGGGCAGTCAGTCACAGTGGTCCACCGACTTCAGGACACACACACTCTCACCCTTGCACACACTTGCGCACCCCTCCATGCACACAATTGCATACAGTCACACAGACAGCTGCACTCGTGTGTATGCGCAGTCACACAGACTTACATGCACTCAAATGTGCACACAAACATAGTCAAGTGTGCATACAGTTACATGCACACACATGGAAACTCACACATGCACACACAATTGCACACACACACAGTAACACATATACTTAAACACTCAGTCACTCACTCATACACACTACACTAATGGAGGCTGGGCCCTGACAGCCTGTCATCTCTGAACCTTCCAGCAGTGGGAGCCTCAGACACGCCACTCAGAAGAGGAAGAAGGCCCCACAGCCACAAGGGACAGGCCTAGGCCCAGGTGTGTCTTAAGGAACACACACACAGGTGCAGTGAGTCCCAAGGCCCCTCAGGGTCCCTCTTCCTTCATTCACCCACCATCCAGACCCTTAGTGGGAACTCAAAGCCCATGTGCACTGGGAGGGGAGACATTTGTCATCAAAGGGGTTTGCTGCACAATGGAGAAAAGAAATGTGCCTTAGCTGGTGGGAAAGTGGGGTCGAAGGAAGAGTTAAGACTGAGGAAATAGCAGCACAAGTTTAGTCCAGGAGGCACAGTCCAACAGAGTCAGGATACACGGTCAACACACACAATTACCTCTGTTCCTGTGTCCTGCCCGGGGCCAGCCAGCTACGGTCTATGACCCAAATCTGGCCTGTTTTAAACTAAGAATTGTTTTCTATTTTTAAAGAATGATATTGGGTTGGCCAAAAAGTCTGTTATGTTTTTGTCGTACAATGGTTCTAGTAGCACTTAGTTGCCTTTAAGTTCATTTGAAACAATTTTGTTAGATTGTGTTGTGACAGCTGTCATATCAGCGTGCATTAAAAAAAAACATGAAAACTGGTGAATTTTTGTGCAGCCATTTTCATATTGAATATGGAAGAAAATATGCAACATTTGGGCATATTATGCTTTATTATTTCAAGAAAGGTAAAAACACAACTGAAATGCAAAAAAAGATTTGTGCAGTGTATGCAGAAGGTGCTGTGACCAATCGAACGTGTCAAAAGTGGTTTGTGAAGTTTCTTGGTACTATGGACATTTTGACCGAATAATTCTTTGCTTTGGGCTGTCTTATGCACTGGAAGATGTTTAGCAGCACCCCTGGCCTCTACCCACTAGAAGCCAATATCAGGAGATAGCCGACACACTCAAAATATCCAAACCAACAAAATTATTGGCGAAAATGAACAACGTGTCTTTTATTTTATGGAATAAACGAAATGGACTTGTGGCCAACCCAATAGGAGCACGAGGGGAAGGGGAGGAGGGGAACCTGATGGGCCATGCAAGGCCTCAGATACTTGCCACGTGCAGCTTCCCAGGGAGAAGTACACCAGGGTTCCCACCGGGTCCAGCTGTGGGAATTGAGGCAGGTCTCTCTGCCTCTCTGTGTCTCAGTTTTCTCACCCAAGACCAGGGGTAATGACGAAGCAGTTGTGAAAGTCAGATGGGCAGAAATGAGCGTAGTGCTGTGACAACATTTGCAGACACACAGTCTGTTCCAAGCCTGTGTTTGCCATTATTTTTCTTATTTTTTGACAGAAGGAAGGCGCGAGCTTGGAACAGACTTGACCTGGAAACTGGAGTCTTCGCTCTTAACACAATGTCTTCTGGCTTCTCACAGGCCTTATATATTCAGCCCTACTATGTGCCAGGCATGGTGCTATGCATTTTTCCTTGAAAAAATAATTTATAATTAACTACATTAGTACTTATGATTTAAAATGCTGTGCAGCTTTCTACAAGAAAAGGGATCAAGTAGTAAGTGTAGACAGTTAAAAGAAAAGAGTTGCTCCTTTCTCTCCCCCTCCCATTCCAGGGACTGGATGTACTTTTCCAGATTTTTCTGTGCCTAGACATACATCAAGGAATGCCCACATAACTGGTTTGTTCGGAATTTTCATCCCTTTGGGGAATGAGTGGTGAGGTCCTGGCAGCTACCTCAGATGAGTTAAATGAAGAGGGTTTAAGAAGGGGCCGTTTACAGAGGTGTAGCATCTAGAGGCTGACATCACCCGGGGGCTGCCACCACTGCCGGGCTGATGGGACCAGGGAGCAAGCTGTTCCTGGAATCCACAGGGAGTAGCTGAAGCTGAACATGGAGGTAGCCTTTGGCAGAGGACAGATGTCATTCCCCTAATCCTCTATGATTGTCTGCAGTGGTCTCCCACTGACCAAACACTATCTTACTGGCTCAGAGAAGCTGCAGGAAGGTGGCCGGAGACACCCGATGCAGCCCATCAACTCAACCTGGGTCAATGTCAGCTGCACACGTGGCCCCCGACAGGCATTCACTCAGCTCCTCTGCACCTGGGAGGGCCCCTTGCCAGCTGGCTAAGCAGGTTCCCAAATGGGGAGTAAAACGCTATGTCTCCTTTGCTCCTTTTGAGCGACAGCCTTGGGGTACACTCTGTTGGTTTTTGGATGAGAAGCACCTCTTCCTACTCCATGAATATGGTCTCCGTGGTCTCTGTTGAGCCTCCTGAGGAGCCCCCTTTTGAGTGGTGGGTGTGGTCAGGCTACTTTTCACCCCCCAAATCCCACCCAGAGTAAACTGATGCCAAGGTCAGTGGGTTCTCAGGACTTGGCTGAAGTTTTCCTTGTACCCGATTGTCCCCCAGACCAGTTCCTTTGATCACCTGGTGCCACTGCAGAGAAGCTGGCAGCCCCAGTGTACAGAGCTGGCTCTCACTGGACGTGCCCTCGGGGTCGAGCCTGGCCAGATTTCATTGCCACCCTGGGTCTCTTGCAGATCTGGTTCCTGCTTTCCTCAGGCGCTGACCCTAATTGCCTCACTGGCTCTGCTCCTCTGTTTGTGTCAGAATGTCTGAGGAAGGAAGCAAAAATGACACACATTTTAGGCCATTTGATTGCCACAGCCTGTGGTGGGTCTTACGGTCCTGGAGTGGCTGTAGGGCTGGTGGGGGATGTCTATTCACTGCTCACTCCTCCATGTTATTCAGGTTTCCTTGAAAAGGCCACCTCTTCTGAGAGGCCCTCCTAGATTGCCCCATCCAGAACAGCCCCTTGGTCATTTTCTACCACACCTCAGTTTGCCCCTTTTCTTTATTGCCACCCCCCTATCTGACTTGGTCTTATTTCCTGTTGGCTTCCCCCATCAGACATGAGCACTGGAATCCAGAAGCTTCCTTCTGCCTTCTTCTTCCCAGGCCTCAGGTCCAAGCACTGACTGAGTCTGGTACAGAGTAGGTGCCCAAGCACAGTTTGTTGCTGAGGCACGAGCAACCTGGGATATACATACCTGCCTCTTCATTTTACCAAGGAGGACAGGAGGCTCAGAGAGGACAAGCGATTTTCCCAAGGTCACATGACAAGTGGCAGAGCTGGGATTTGAACTCCGATGCGAACACTGGCCTGCAGTGATCACATCATTGTGGATGAAATGAGACATTCACATGGACTACCAAGTCTGGTGGAGGAAAAAGGGACAGCATGGCTCTTCTCTCAAGGGGAGCAAAGGCCTCCGCCCTTGCCACGACTGGCCTTTATTGGGTTTCTCGGCACATTACATGATGGTCCTCATTTACTATGTATAGGTTCGCTTTAGGAGGTTACCTTTTACCGGAAACAAAGGAGCCAGTGCCGCTAATCACATCACAGAAGAGAGATATTTGCAAACGAAAAGGGAAAAGTAGTTGAACAGGTTATACTCATCCTTGGAAGGTTTAGCACGGCTTTTAGGAAGTTACAGTAAGCACTTGCTGTTTCAATTCAGGGTGAGGGAGTTTTTTAGCAAAAGCAAGACTCAAAGTGGCCTAGGCACATTGCAGGTCTGATTCCCCATGGGAGAACCTATCCGTGGGCATGGGTCCTGTGCATCTCTGAGTGGGAGCTGGGCCCACGCCATGCAGAATGGTTTCCTACAGAATTTTGTTTGCAGACTCTGAAACTTGTCCCTGTCGACCTAAGAAATGTCCAAACCTGTGGATAATTTTTTTTTTTCAGTTCATTTGAGCCAAACTGATGACAAGTGCTGGGACGCTCACTCTCAGTAGACTGAGAAATGCTCTGGAGAATGGCAGCTTTACAGCTTCTGCTATGCGTTACCGTCCAAGGCGGAGAAGTAAGGGGGGTTCAGGACATCCACTGGTGGTAGATCAAGGGGGCGGGAGGAAGCAAAGTCTGTAGGTCTCTGGGACTGGATAAGAAGTAAAACAGAGAGGTACACACGTTTTACACACTGGTGGGAACAGGACAGTTAATAATTAACATTTACAGCACGTGAGGTAGTATGGGGGAACGAGATGAGGAGAAGACAGCCAGGGCCTCTGTGGTCCGATGCTCTGGTGTGGCAGCTGTGCCCTGAGGGGTCTGGAAAAGGAGATTGCTCTGCCATCCCAAAGGCGTGTTATCCTGGATGCAAAAGGACAATAGACTGGCTCACCTGAAGTAAAGTTTGACCTCTGACGAGGAAGCTACGGGCCTAGGACATGCCTACAAACCAGGAACCCCCCCATATAGGCTGGGGACATTTCATCAGCCAGGCTTGTGTGATTTGGCAGCTGAGACCTTCACCACTAGGGATGCTGCAGCCTCCTCGTGCTCTGAGTCAAGTCCCCACCTGAGGCATCCTTTCCTCTTCTATCATCTGACCCAGGAATGGCGGGGTGGAGAGGCGCCCTGGACGAGTAGACGCTGGCCTCTTGATGGCTGAGGAGCCCTGCTGGAGTCTGAGCCCTCGGTCATGGCTACTGAAAATTCAACCCTGGCTTATAGCTGCCATTTGAGGCCAGGTTCTGCTACCCGCCTTGGCCTTGCCAAGGATTCACTGCGTGACTTCATGGGTTAGTGCTCTCAGCCCCAGTGTCAAAGGAACAGAGCCAACTGGCTTTTGGCGCAGCCTGAGTGTCCCATTCCAAGCCTGTCCCTGGAGGCCCTCCCTCTTTATTCTGGTCTTTGTTCACCCTGACCCCTGGCCTAAGGTAGGACCCCTCCCACAGGCACATCACTGATCACCGTCTGATACTTCTGATCATTCATTCAATCATTACCCATCACTCCACAAGATGTGAGCCCCTGGACAGCAGGGGTGATGTCTGCTGTGCTCAGTGCTGCACCCCCAGTGCCCAGAATAGTGCCCAGCACATAATAGATGTTCAAGAAACACATGGTTACGTAAACAGCCCCAGGAAGTATAGATTCCCGCCCCCCTTATTGTATAACTGAAAAAATAAAATAACTCATTCTGTGAATCAGAAAGGCGAAGGTGCTCCTTCCCTGCTTCCCTCACAGAATCTGGACTTGGGGGCTTTAAAGCCACATGTCGTAAAAATTGAACGAGTGTTCACCACGCCCCAGTGGTGGTGCAGTTTTCGGTCAGTATTTCTGGCCCAGGGTGCTACATTCTGTACTCCCTGCAAGCCCTCTGCTGAGACTGGTGTCGGAAGACTGAGGACCACCCTTTGTGTAGAGCGTCTTAGAGCTCGTGGTTGCAAAGCTCACTTTATTCCCCAGGTATTTAATGAACCCCTACTATGTGCCAGGCTTTGCTGTCATATTGACCAAATTTGCTGTGAGGCTGGAGTAAGTTGCTTCACTTCCAAATCTCTGCTTCCTTTTCTGTAAAAAGGGGCTCCTGAGGATGCCACTGCCAGGCTGTGGGATGGTCACACACCAGCAGGAACCACCACAACAGCAACAACATCAGCCACTGCAGTGATGACTGGCACCTCCCAAGTCCTCCCTCTCGAGCGCCTCATAGACATTGTCTGTTTTAATGACCCCTGCCGTCTTGGAGGGGGTGCTATGAAATGCCCACTGGTTCAGGGCACCCAGTATAAGGCCTTGTGTACAGTCTGGCTCCACCAGCTGTGTGACTTTGGACATGTCATTCAAATGGAATTCAGCCTCAGTTTCCTTACCTGTAAAATGAAAAAAAAAAAAAGGCTAATATATCTGAAGGGCTTAAAATAGATTCAGTGGCTTATGTTGTCAAATGTTCAATAGATTTGCAGTGAACTGGGCCCTCTGGGCACTGGGGGTCCTTTCTCCCACATGTCCAGGCCTCTGTCTGGTGTATCATACCCTGGCCTTGCTCCTGACCCTCTTGTGGATGGACCTGCCAGCAGGTGCATTCTGCCCCTGCTGAGTGGAGGAGATTCTGGGAGGAAGGTGCACCCACCTCACTGAGGACTCTAGGACCAACCACCTGAATCCCCCAACTAGTGGGAGGGGAGAGGGATGGTTGGAGTCTCCCCAACATTCTACCAGTGTCAGGGGACCTGTCCTTTCCCTGCTCTTCTGCTCACAGGTCTACCAGGACCTCCATCCTTCAAGCCCCTTCACCTGAGGTCACTCCCCAGGCCAATTCTGAGCAATTCTAGTCAAGGGATGGCCAGGAGTGGAGCGCTGGGTCCACTGAGAGGATATCTCCCCTTTGGGGTCACCATATTGTCTGAAATTTACCACTGTGAATGTTCCTGGATTAATAGGGCACAGGCCCTCTGCACGGGGGCGGCGCGGCATGGCAGAGGAAAAGGCTTGGATGGGGAGTATGACCAACCCTGGTTCCTTCCAGCCCTGCAATGCAGGCTAGAGTCCTGCCCTCTCTGAGCTTCAGTTTGCTCATATGTTAAGTAGGTGTCCTCCCTCCTGGGATACCGTCACCTGGGTCTCTCTGTGTGATTCCCCAGGATGCAGGCCCAGAGAGCAGAGGGCAGCAGGAGGCATCACCTTGTAGGCAGAACAGCTAGCACATAGTAGGTTTACTGCATGGGGTATACCTGATGCATAAAAGTAGCATTTTTTATGGAGCACCCAGGACATAGTAGTTGTGCTTTATGTAGTATATCTGGTACTCAATAGGCAAGTTTCATGTAGAATGTCTGACATACAGTAGGCCTACTTTATAGAAGTACTTCACATAGAGTAGGTTTACTTTATGTAGAGCACCTGACACATCATAGGTGTGCTTTATAGAGTTCCTGGCACTTCGTAGGCATGCCTTATGGAGGGTACCCAGCATTCAGTAGACATGTTTTATGTGCAACACCCAGCATACAGTAGACAGTATTTATTAGAGTACTTGACACACAGCAGATACACTTTATATAACAGACCTGGCACACAGTAGGTACACTTTATGTATGCAGCTGATACAGAGTAGGCATACTTTTTGAATTACCCAGTACACAGTAGGCACAGTCTGTGGAGAGTACTTGGCACACAGATGTGCTTTATACAGTGTACCCGGCACACAGTAGGCATGTTTGATATAGTGTGCCCAACACATAGTAGGCACACTGTACATACAGTCATCTGTGCAAAGGAGGTCTACTGTATATGGAGTACTGGCACACAGCAGCACAAGTACTAGCTGCCAGCTCTTTCCCTTCACTCCATCTCTTTGGGGAGCTCCTGGCACCTTCTTTCCCCTTCCTGTGTAACCTTCCTCTGTCTCCCTCTCAACATGTCCTTCAACATCCCAGATGGAAGGCTGATCCCAGAGGGGCTGGCCCGGCGGCAGTCAGAGCAAGGGCAGGCTAAACTGATTCCGGGCCTCCCAGCTCTGCCTCCCCTGTCTGGGCCCCTCAGACCCACCCGCTGGCCTCCGGGTGCTCTCTTCCCACAGGGCCCTTCCTCCCCTGAGTCCCATGGGAAAGTTCCTGGTCCGGTCCTAGCAGGCAGGTCTCACCTCAGGCCCTGGACTGTTTGGAGGTAGGACCTTAACGCCTGCCAGGCTGTGCACCTGGAGGCCAGAGGCTGTAACCTCTGAGTTTCCCAGGTTTGAGCCAAGAAACTGAATGACACACTGGGCCCAGCTCTGAGAGAGGACCTGGGGGATGCTGGGGACAAGGCTCACCTGGCAACTGAACAATCAAGTTGAAGCTTTGACCTGCCACACCCTGGTCTTGGGAGAGAGAAGACAGTAAACTTGGGGGCCCAGAGTCATCTTTGACTACCTCCCAACTTGCCCCCATCCCACTGTGGGGTGCTGAGTCCTGAGGATCCAGTGTCCACACTGTGTGACCCCGAGCTAGGCCTAGGCCCATGTAGACAACATGGTAGCCCCGCCCCCCACCCTGCCCATATTTGCATCAGTGCCAGCAGAGTGGAGGAAAGCCAGTGTTTGGGGATTGGCTGGCTTAGTTCAGCCCCTGTCCACTCCGCCTAGGTTGGAAACCAGGGGCAAAGGCTGCCCTAGGTGCTGTGCTGAGACAGGAAGTCCTGTGGGACTAGCGGCTCCAGGCAGAAGGTGCCAATCCCGGGGTGAGGGAGCTGGGGGTCCTGGCCCAGGGTGGGGAGAGGTGTTGCTCAAGGCAGGAGTGGCTGCAGGGAGTGCACTGGCCTGGGACTTGAGGGGAATACAGTGGGCCATGTAACCTGGTTCTCTTTCTCTCTGTGTCTCTCTGTCTCTGTCTCTTCCTCTGCATTTCTCTGGGTCTCCCCTCTCCCCCGACCCCCATTCACCCACCTCCGAGCCCTCCCTGCCCTGTCCCCAGCACTCACCTGCCCCTCTGTGTCCCTGTCCCTCACACCCTCTGCCCTCTCCCTCTGTCTGTGAGCTGGTCTCTGCCTCTGAGCTCACCTATTACTGCCTCCCCCCCACACCTGACCCTGCTCTTGGCCTCAGGAACACCCCCTTTGTCTGCCCTGCAGGATGCTACAGCTGAGTCTGTCCTGGCTGGGATTGGGGCCACTGGCAGCCTCCCCATGGCTACTCCTGCTGGTGCTGGGGGCCTCCTGGCTCCTGGCCCGAGTCCTGGCCTGGACCTACACCTTCTATGACACCTGCCGCCGCCTCCGATGTTTCCCAGAGCCCCCAAAGAGGAGCTGGTTGTTGGGTCACCTGGGCCTGGTGAGTGTGGGCAGCAGAATTTGTGCTGGGCATCAGAGTGGGCTTCCTGAGGGATTAGGAATGGGGCTCAGGTGCTGGCCTGAGATCTAGGGCAGCAGAGAAGCAAGGGGAGTCAAGAGGAGCCTGTTTACTCACTTCTCCATCTGCCATCCCCGGCCTTTCCCACATCCTTGTCCCCACCCTTTGCCTGCTTTGGGTCCATCTCCTGCCTGTCTTCCCCATGTTAGTGCACTCCGAGGGGTTCCAAGGGTGGGTTGCACAGAGCAGGTCCCCCTAGCATGTGGACCCAGTGTCCACAGCTAGCCTTGAGCCCACCTCAGGGCCAATCTCCAAGTTTTGCTTTCTGTGACTGGTCCATTTTCCTGTGTCTGTTCACCCCCACCCCCAAGGACTCATCTCCCCCTCCCCTCCCCTTCCTGGCACACCTTCCTCTTGTCTTACACTTCCCTTCTAAGATGTCTCAACGGGCCTGTTGCACAGCCTGGTTAGTTGGCCTCTCACATCTCTTTTCGGAAGCCCTCTTCAACCCCTCACCCACACCCCAGGCTTGGACCTTTGACTGGGTCCTGCTCCTTCTTAATTACACAGTTAATTGTTTAATTACTTATTATCTGGCTCTCCAACTTGATGGTTGCTCTGGGGAGAAGACGCTGTATCAGTAGTTCCCAGCCCAGAGGCTGGCATACATCAGAGACTTCATTTGAGCCCTTATGTGATAACTTTGAGGTCCCCTCCCTTGATCAAGGTCAAAAGGATGAATGTCCACCCTCAGACCAGCTTTCCTTTCCTGCCTGGGATTAGAACTACAGCTTGGGGAAGGAGTTCCTGTGATTTTACTACTCGTTATGGCCTAGGTCACAATGGGACATTCCCAAGCTCAGTGTGAATGTGCCTGAGATTCTGGGCCTTGGAATGGAAGTTACGGCCATTCTGGCGCCCCCTGTGTAGGCTTGACCACGGGAGCTGGCCTAGTCCACTCTTTCTCCTCCAGCTCTTCTGCTGTGTGACCTCAGCTGAGTCACTCTTTCTCTTCGAACCAGTTACATCAAGGGCTTGTAATCTTCCCCTCATGTTCCTTAGGCCCGAAGGAGCAGATCACTAGGGTGACAACAACTTATGCTCTCCTGCCTGGAGCATCGGGGGTCTTTGTCAGGCTCTGATGGGGCATCTTGAGGTACTGGAGAGGACGCTACACCAGCAGGTGATCCATCTTCCTCCTCCACCGGGGAGATGTGGCCTCAGTTTCTTCATTTCCGAATAGCATGAGTGGTGGGTGTGTCCATAGGCCGAGGAGAGAGATAGCTAGAGAGACAGAAAGGATAAACTTTGATACATAGACAGATAGGTGGGTAGGCAGGACCCACTATTAGGAAGGTAGACAGACTGACAGACGTGGTGCATTATGATACAAGATAGACAGAGAGGACACATTGGCTGGCAGAAGGTGCTCACAGGTGGGAGCCACCCTTCTGATCACTGGGCAGAGTTCACATCTGTCCTTTGGGGTTTGCTGGGGCTGGAGGGTCCCGGGTCTGCAGACCTTCACCATTTGAGAAACTGAAGGCCGTGTGGACCAGCTAGGACATGAAAGGTTATGGGACCCAGACTCAGGGACAAATCCTGAGGCCACTGCACTGCCCACAAACCTCCCCCAGAGGACCTTCCCTGTGGTCCCCAGCCCCAGGCCTGCAACCACACCCAGGACAAGAAAAATGCATCTTCTGAGCCAAGGTTGGCCTCTTGGGCAGAGAGCAGGTCTTCTTGCTGAGTCCTGGGGTGCACCCTGAGGATGTGGGGAGGCCTCTAGGACCCACCTGCGCTGAGAGAGAAAAAGCGGAAGAGGCAGATCTTCTTCAGCCACACAAAATCCAGACATGCTGCCTGCTACGGAGGCCACAGGGCTCCTTTGGAGGAGTGACAGCCCTGCTTCTCTTTCAGGTCCCCCACAATGAACAGGGCATGAGGGATGTTACTTGACTGCTCACCACCTACTCCCAGGGACTTAGATATGGCAGGGCCCCATCTAACCTCTCACCCTTTCTGCCACCCAGACAGGATCCAGGCTGTCAGCACCTCAGGTACTGACAGAGCTCGTGGTGGTGGGTGCTGTGGCACATCTGAGGCTTCTAGCTCCTCCATGCCATGCTTCTGTGTGGCCTGGCAGGACCTGGCCCTCTTCCTCTCTCTTAGCATCTTCCTCTTTTCTCCCTGTATTCAATCCCGCATCTCACTTCCTCCTCCCTCCAACGCCGTCTGCTTTCTGCTTTGGTGTCCTGGGCACCGCTGGGACCCCAAAAGGCTTCAATCCAAGATTCTGTTCTGGAGGAGCTCCCAGTCTTGAGGAGGCACATAGGGACAGGGGGACCCCTGAACTGGGGTGGTCAGGAGGTGGCCAGAGGCAGGCTGTGGCAGCCTGGAAGGCCTCCTGCAGGAGCAGTTCCTGGAACTGGGTCTGGAACAATGAGTAGAGATTTTTTGAAGCAGAGGGTAGATGAAGCAGCAGACATTGCTGGCACCCCAGGCCTCCACATCCCAGATCTGCCCCTTCTCCCCTCCCCCAGGGCCCAGAGCAACGAGGGCTTGCTCTTTCTGTGATGTCCACCTCTGGCGGGTCTGTTCATTCTGCCCTACCCTGCGGCTCCTGCACTTCAAATTGATTGCCCTCTGGCTGGAGGCCCTGGGAAGGTCTCCAAGGAAAATCGACCCCAGCTTTTTGCTCTCTGCCTTTCTCACCCCCACATAGCTCAGGCTGAGTAGGAAAAAGGCAGCATTGGACAGAGAGCTTGGCTCTGAACCGAAGTTCTGGGTGACTCTGGGTTCTCCTTGATTGCTGAGGTCTCTTTCAGTTCTGAATGGTGGAAACTCAAACCTGAGTGGTCTAAGCAAAGAAAGGGAATCGATCCACTGTCAAGTCCATGGACAATGCCTTCAGGCACAGCTGGGTCCAGGGGTCAAACAATGTTATCAGGACTCTGTCTTAATTTTTTTTTAGTTGTTTTCCTCTGTGATCTCTTCACTCTCACGCTGGTGAAGGTGAATCCCAGAAGCTCAACCCCCATGGAAAAGTGAGCTTGTTCCTGACAGTTCCAGGCAAAGTTGCAAGATTTACTTTAATTGGCCTGGCTTAGGCCACTTCCTCCTCCAGTTACTGCCACTCTGACTGCCCAGTCCAGGCAGGCATAGGGTTCTCAGAGTTATTGTCTTGAAGTTCAGAGGAGTTCTATAGTTGAGAACTCAGGACCTGGATGCAGACAGACCTGGGCTCAGGTCTCAGGCATGCCACCCACTGTCTGGGAGACTGTGGGCAAGTGTCTTCATTGTTCCAAACCTCAGTTTCCTTATCTGGAAAATGGGAACAAAAGAGGAGT
Source organism: Artibeus jamaicensis (assembly GCF_021234435.1). Taxonomy (NCBI): domain Eukaryota; kingdom Metazoa; phylum Chordata; class Mammalia; order Chiroptera; family Phyllostomidae; genus Artibeus; species Artibeus jamaicensis. The sequence continues at coordinate 8,524,205 of NW_026521854.1, read as the reverse complement.
CAGGTGAATGTGGTGTTTGGAATCCAAATGAGAAAAGACCCTGATTGTCTCTGTGTAAGGGAGTTGGCGGGGGGACCCCAGGAACAGGATGACCTGCAGGATAAGATTCCTGGGGCTCAGGTCTGGGTCTCTGTCCTGAGCGGTCTTCCCTTTGGCCACCCAGAGGAGTGTGAATTGGTTCCTTTTTTCCTCTCCAGATTCGGAGCTCGGAGGAAGGTCTCCTGTACACACAGGGCCTGGCAAGCACCTATGGGGATGTGTGCTGCTGGTGGGTGGGGCCCTGGCACGCCGTCGTCCGTATCTTCCATCCCACCTGCATCAAACCTGTGCTCTTTGCTCCAGGTAGACATCCCTCTGGCCACAGCTTGCTCACTGCTGAGATCTCTGTGCTGCCTCCAGCTGGGCAGGTGACCTGGGTGCAGGCAGGAGAGGCTGTGACTAAGATGCTGCTGCCTCTGTCTTGCCGGGACCCCCACCTCCCGCCCTCTAGTCATGTCTGCTCACGCTGAGGGTGTGTCTGTGTGGTGCCTTCTCTTTGGCCATGCCTGGCCACATTTGTGTTTCCCCCTGTGCCCTAGTTGTATCTGATACTTGTTTACACCTGGGATTGAACAGAGACAGCCTCAGTTGTGTCTGGGGCTCAGCTGTGGCCAGGGACACTAGAGGCCTGTTGGAGACTGTGTGCTGCTTGTCTGAGATGCCTTTTGAGATTGTCCGGTCATGCCTGGGCCATGTTCTTGTTTTGTCCCTCTAAGACATGTCTGAGACCTTATGTGAGTCTTGTTCAAGGCAGGTCATAGGGTATGTCTGGGTCACGCCTGGTCCACATTTGTGACATTAATGGGACCACTTTTAAGTCCTATCTGGGTCTCATCTGTGGCACACATTGAGGTCATGTCAGATTGTCTTTGTATCCATGTCGGAATATGTTGCATCAGGTCAGGGTCACCATGCATGTTTGAGCCATGCATGACATGTCAATACATGTTGGGTCATGTCCGGGGTCCTGGGAGATTTCAAAGAGTGTGCTGAGGTAGATGGGGTTTCTGAGGCCCCTGTAAGGACACCTGGTAGAGCACGGGGTTGTGTTTGGGTGTGTAGAACATGTTGGATCATGTAGGAGCCATGTCAAGGTGTGCTGGGCATGTCGTGCCATGTTGGGGTGTTTCTAAGCACATAGACGTGTGTCTTTGGGCTCTGCCTTGCTCTGCTCTGTGTCATGGCCCTCACCTCCCCCTTCCTCACTGTTTCCTCTGCGTTTGTCCCATTCTGCTATGCTGGGTGCCTCCTCCCCGCTGCAAGAGTCCCTCTCCTCCCCCTCTGCATGGCCCCTGATGGTCTTCATTCATGTCAGCTGCCATCGCACCCAAGGATATGGTCTTCTACAGATTCCTGAAGGCTTGGCTGGGTGAGTAACTGAGGGGGATGGGGACCCTTGGGGGGCCAGGAGAAGATGCTGCCCCTGCCCACTCCCTGTGGCTGCCTGTACTAGGAGATGGGCTTTTGCTGAGTGCTGGTGACAAGTGGAGCCGCCACCGCCGTCTGCTGACACCCGCCTTCCACTTTAACATCCTGAAGCCCTATGTGAAGATTTTCAGCAAGAGTGCAGACATCATGCACGTGAGTCTCTTGAATTCAGGGTCCCAGCTGTAGCCTCAGGGATAACGGGGACTCAGAGGCATCTTGTCTGGAATTCTTGCTCTTCTGGTTGGTTTCTGAGCCATTGCTCTTCCTTTCTGAGCCTCAGTTTCCTCAGCAGTAAAATTGGAATAACAGCTGTCATTTTGTAGTGTGGTCAGGATGACTTCATGGAGCTATGTCCCTGATACATAGTCGGTGTTCGGAAGGCATTCATTTCTGTTTCCCTCACAGAAGCCTTGGAGTCCTGAGACATGCTCGATGATAATGATGAATGCTACACGGTAGTTACTGCTGAGTAACAAACCATTTGAAAACAGTAGGGGCTTATTATTGTCAACAAGTCTGTGAGTCAGTTGGCTGGGTCCTCTGCATGTGGATGAGGTTATTCATGTACTTGTGATCAGCTGTGGGTAGCTTTGCTGATCTGGGCTCAGTCCTTTCACACGATTAGGCCTCAGCTGGCTTGACCTAGGATGGTCTCAGCTGGCACAGCTGCACTTTGTTCATGAGAGTCTCCCTCTCTTTCCTTCTTGGATGTCTCAGTCTGTTCACATGGTGGAGGCAGGGTTCCTAGAGACTGAGAGGAGGCTGCAGTGCCTCCTGAGATCTAGGCTCAGGGTGGGTCATCACCTCCCTATTCTCACCACTGTCTATTGGCCAAAGCAAGTCAAAAGGCCAGCACAGAAAGGGTAGTGCAATAGGCTCCAACTCCTAGCGGAGTTGATGAAAACTCATGTTGCAAAGCATGGGGATTTAGAAAGGGAAGTGAGGAATTGGAGGTAAGGTTTTGTGAAGTGCCTGGGATTTTTCCCAGCACTTCACAAAACCTTTTCACTTGCAAGCTGACAAGTGAGCTTGTTACTGCTTTGTGGATTCTGCTAGAAGACATGAGAGTTCTGGGTAAGAGACAAAGCACAGTTGATAACTCAGGACACAGTGAGCTGCATGTGCCTGTATGGGTTTACATTCTTTCTCCAAGTCACTAAATCTCAGGTGATGACACAGGTGGGCTTAAGTGGATGCCTGCTCGTGCAGTATATTGCATTATGGGGGGGGGGGCACCAAGTTCAGGCTCTCTAACTTTTATAGCAATTGGAAGAAAGCCTGATATTTGTCCAGGGGAAGATATTATCTCATCCTTCAAGGCTTTTGACAGCAAACACAACTCTGAGAGATGGCCCAGGTAAAGAACACCAGGACCATGCAGTTTTGGCATATTTATCAAGAATGTGCAGGGGTGCCAGGGACCACAAAAGGTTAACTCTCCCAACACAAGGAACATTTTCCTAGTCAATTTATAACAACAAATATGGTGAAAGCTTACATTCATTGAGTATATACTGTATGGCAGATATAATGTGCCAATTCCATTACATACTTTGTCTTTAATTTTTACCACTCTGCAAGGTGGAGATTCTTTTTTCCCTGTCACGGATGATTAAATCGAGTCTCATATTAGTTAGGAGGCTTACCCATGTTCACCCATCTAGCAAATGAGCTAATAAATGGATCTGGGGTTCCAACCTGGTTTATTTGACACCAAAGCAGGTCATCTTACTAGTACTCAAGATTTAATAGGTGGAGCCCAGAGGAGTGCAATGAGTTGACAAAGGGAACACGGAGCATAAGAAGCAGAGCTGAACCTTGGACCCAGGTCTCCTGACTCCCAGCCATGGGGTCTTCATGTCCTAAGAGTAACAGATTCCACTCCCACTCACACCTGGTCCTCCCTGGGGATGGGTGCCTGGGGCAGAGGACCAAGAGGCAGGGTCTGGGGGGGTCCATGTAGGTGGTTGGGCTGGGGGAAGGGCTCAGAGAAGGCCCCGTTCTGTCCCCTTCTCTGTCCAGGCCAAGTGGCAGTGCCTAGCCTCAGAAGGCAACACTCGTCTGGACATGTTTGAGCACATCAGCCTCATGACCCTGGACAGTCTGCAGAAATGTGTCTTCAGTTTTGACAGCAATTGCCAGGAGTGAGTCTCGGCCCAGAGCCTGGGAACATGAGCTACAACCCCAAGGGAGTAGATGGAGGGAGGACTGACCAGGGTAATCACAAGGGTGTTCCTGGAGGAGGTGGGTCAGAGCTGGACATTGAAGGGCAAGGATGGGGAAAGAGAAAGAGTGATCTCTCAGGTAGGAAGAAATGCTTGATAAGAGCCAGGAGACTAGAACGAGCAGAGTGTGTGTACCTGTGATGGGACATCTTGGAAATGAGGTGGGAGGGCTGGGCAGGGGCTGGATCTTAATGACATTCCAAAGACAGGCAAAGAGGTATGAACTTTATCCAGGGAGCCATGGCAGGTGTTCAAGCAGATGAGGGTTGTGGCCAAAACTGAGCTTGGACGTGTGACTCTAGAGAAGACTAACTGTTGTGTAGACATTGGAAAGGTATTGGCACTGAATGCAAGGAGACAAGTGAGGGGCTGGGCCCACTGACCAGTTAGGAGAGGACACAGTCTGAGCTGTGTGGAAAGTCTGGGACAGAGAGGGGCGGGTCTGGGTGGGAGACGGGGGAGAGGAGCATGCATCTGAGCCATCTCTGGGTGCCTGGGCCATGGAGGCAGCGCATGGGGATAGGATGCAGGGAGAGAAGAAAGTCCACAGGGCTGTGTCTCCTGGACTCTCCCCTCCATGTGTCTGTGGGGCCATCTGTTCCTGGACACTCCGTTTCCTAGTGGGAGGTCACTCTGGCTTCTGGTGGGAGGTCTACCGTGGGCTTCGGTGAGCTAACCTGTGGCTGCTCTACCTGCCCTCATCCTGCAGGAAGCCCAGTGAATACATTGCTGCCATCTTGGAGCTCAGTGCCCTGGTGACCAAACGGCATAATCAGCTCTTTCTGTACTTGGACTTCCTGTACCACCTCACCCCTGATGGACGGCGCTTCCGTCGGGCCTGCCGCCTGGTGCATGACTTCACAGACGCCATCATCCAGGAGAGGCGCCGCACCCTCCCTGATCAGGGTGTTGATGACTTTCTGGAAGCCAAGGCTACGACCAAGACCTTGGATTTCATCGATGTGCTCCTGCTGACCAAGGTGGGCATTTCTCGCATCTGAATTAAAGAGATAGAAGGGACCTTGATTTCAAATGTCAGATTATTTTAAAGATTTTATTTATTTATTTTTAGAGAAGGAGAAAGAAGGGAGAAAGAGAGGGAGAGAAACAATAATGTGTCAGAGAAACACTGATTACATGCCCCCAACTGGGGACTGGCCTGCAACCCAGGCATGTGCCTTCACTAGGAATCGAACCAGTCACCTCTTGTTTTGCAGGCCAGCACTCAGCCACTGAGCCACACCGGCCAAGGCTCAAATGTTGGACTGAAAAATGGATTTGACGCAGAGGGCACTGGGGAGCCATGGCGAGTGCTTGAGGAAGGGAGGGATGAGTCAGCAATAAGTTTTAGAGATGACTGTGTGCAGTGCAGTCTGTAGGGGGTTGCTCAGTCTGACACTGTGAAGGGCCTGAGACTTTTATCAGAACCGTGGATCAGAGCAGCCCATTCATTACTCATCACAGTAATGGTAGCCAGAGTAGGACTGTAGCTCTGGTTCCCTGTTCCCAAATTATTCTGAGGGCTGCACGATGCTTTTACCTGGATACACAGCACTGCTTGCATCTCAAGAGAGGTAGCTGCACAGTTTCAATATTGGAAGTTACATAAGTCAGCAGACCTATCTGTCCTTTCTTCCCTGTGGTGGGGAGGGAGGAAGGAAGAGGGGAAGAGAAAGAGATTGTTATTGCTTTGGAGCATAAACAAATCCTTTGGGGAGGCAAAGTCTACAGATTCTATAGATTTACAACCGATTTCTTACCTCCAGGGAAGATGGAGTCTCTGGATTTACCAGCCTCGAATATGAGCAACTGGTTCTGCAGCAACGCTCCATTTCTAACTTCCAAAGCAGTGTAATCATCTGTAACCCAGGTTGCCAGTAACTTTTTAAAATCAGAAATCCCTTAGCACATAGAGACATGAAAATGCTCATGGGCCATTGATTCCTCTCACTGGGAGGCAGTGAGGCCAAGGAGGAGGCCTGTGGGTTGAGGCCTCTGCTGACAGGGGGCGGGGAGGTCTAGGTGCCCAGTGAGGGCTCAGGTTTCTGAATGGATGATGGAGCTTTGGAGATTGTCTCAGGGGCCCTAGGAGCTGGTGTGATTTGGGGAGTCTTGCTTTCTCTGCAGGATGAAGATGGGAAGAGATTATCAGATGAGGACATCAGAGCTGAGGCTGATACCTTCATGTTTGAGGGTAAGGGTCTCAGTGTGGGACCACAGAGGGGTGGGTCTCACCTTCCCAGGGACTTGGCAGGTGGACCCTGGGCCGCCCCATGTTGCCCAATCTTACCCACCATCCCTGAAGGCCTTAACATAAGGGTGCTACCCACCTCTGGTGCAGAAGCAGCCCAGACACCTAAGCCTGTCTGCCTGCCTCTCAGGCCATGACACCACAGCCAGCGGCCTCTCCTGGGTCCTGTACAACCTTGCACGCCACCCAGGGTACCAGGATCGCTGCCGGCAGGAGGTGCAACAGCTCCTGGGGGACCGGGAGCCTAAGGAGATTGAGTGGTGAGTGAGGGTTCTCATGGCTCTTCCTGAGCCCCCACCACCCCCACACAGGCTGTGCTCCTGAAGTGGGGAAGAGGGAGGATCTTTGTTGTTGTTGATTCTGTCATTCTGTCATCCCATTTAGTGGGACTGGAAGCAGAGCGCAGAGGCAGGGTCTGGTATCCAGCTTGGATGGCAGGGGAAAGTGTGCCAGGTTTGGGGACAGAAAGATCTGGGCTTCTGAGAGAATTAGTGACAACATGTGAGGCCATATGATGTCACTTAGCACAAATTCAGTAAGTGAACTTTCCCTTGACATCCTTCCTTTCCTCTCTGAAATCACACTTTCCCCCAAATATCTTTATTCCTGGAATATTTGCTTGTGTCCTTCCTCCTAATCCCTGCCATATTGCTTATCCCAGTTTTCACAGAGGGGCACGTAGGGATTAAAGTCTCTCGACTCTTGTCCAGGAACACCTGAATCTTCATCCATCCAGCCCCTATTCAACAAATGCTGCCTTTCCATCTCCAATTTTGTGCCTCCTCTCATCCTTCCAAGGCCCATCCTGTGCCCTGGAGACCCAGGAAAGAGCCAGAGCAAGCCTTTGCCTTCCAGGAGCTCCCAGCCTGGTGGGGGAATAGTCCCCACTCAGGCCATTCCCAGTCCACATGGGCAGAACTGGGCTTGCAAGAAAGATGGGCAAGGCTGAGGGTGGAGAGGGTGTGTCAGCTGAGACCCTGAACGCTGATCAGTAGCTACTTGCCTGCATTCTGGGTGCACTTGGGTTAAAAAAAAAAAAAAAAAAAGACAGCCTGGGCCAAGTGAAGGAGTTGGGAGAGGGGGCAAAGGGAGAGAGAGAAGAGAAAGAAATGGGAGAGAGGAAGGGGGAGAGAGATGTGGAAGACTTTGAAAGCAATATTTATGGCTTCACTTTTAAGCCGAGGATGAAGAGGAACCACTGGGGCGTTTGAGCAGGAGGACGGGTCAGATCTGGTACCAGAGAGATCTTTCTGGGGCTAGTGTGGGGGACATGCTGGAGAGGACAAGCCACAGCCTGGGGGCCCAGGGAGGAGATTCTGAGGCCTGAGCGAGGCCAGGGCCTGAGGGATGGTGAGGAAGCATCAGGCTGGGCGAGCAACTAGGAAGGAATGTTCTCCCCTGGAGCCTTTGCCTAGTACAGCAGTCCTGTGAGGTGAGGGAAAATTTTAATGCTTTTTCCTCCAAGACTTCAAACACAATGATGCACTTAGTTAAAAAGAAGAGTACAAAAGACTTCATAATGAAAATAAACTTCCTTCTTAATTCCCACCCTCTGAGTAACTTCCATCAGTGCACACGCCTGCAAGTCTTTTCGGGGGTGGTGCTTTGTAACTTTCCAGTTTTGAACCAGTTAGTGATTAACCAGCTCTGAAAAATTTAAGTCACCACACAAAAAGAAGGGGATTAAAGAAAAAGCATTCAGCCCCCTTACTGGAGCTTCAATATTTATATAGCTTTTCCAGTGGATTCTCTTGTGTTTTTTTTCTGGGTATGAAATCACTACCTGCCAAAAAAGGCAGTTTATCCCCACATTTCCAATTACAGTACTCTCCATTTTTTCCCCTTGTCTAACTGCATTAACTACTATCTCTAGTGCCATGATGAATAAAATACCGGATCTGTTCCTGGTCACTTATTTGCCTTTTGATTTTGCTCTCTTGCCCTAAAGACTATTTTTATGTAAATTGGTAAACATTTTTATGGTTGTTGTTCATGTAATGTGTTTTGCTTAGAAGAGCTTCTAAAAATATCCAGCTAAATTTTCTCTAGTACTTCTGCGACAAAGATTTTCTTTTCTTTTTTTGTTTTAAACCACTCTGTGGAGGTATGATTGACATACAAAAAGCTGTACATATTTAATGTATGTACGAGTTTGGAGACATTTGACCCATCTGGAATTTATTTCGTTACAGACAGAGACCCTCATGGAGCTGGTGGGAGTGGGTCTCTGGTTTGCTCCCTGGATAACTGCTGGGCTGTTCCTTAGGGACGACCTGGCCCAGCTGCCCTTCCTGACCATGTGCATCAAGGAGAGTCTGCGCCTGCACCCCCCAGTCACACTCATCTCCCGCTGCTGTACCCAGGACATTATGCTCCCTGATGGCCGTGTCATCCCCAAAGGTGCTGGCGGTGGTAGGGGAAGGGGCCACCCCAGCAGAAAGAGAGGCGCGTCAGGCAGGGCGTTCCTCTTGACCTGACTGGCCGCTCCTCCCCCACAGGTGTTATCTGCCTTATCAGTGTTTTTGGAACCCATCATAACCCATCCGTGTGGCCAGACCCTGAGGTGCTGCCTCCCCCTTCCCTCATCCTTGTCCACTCCCCTCGGGGGATCGAGGGGAGGGAGCAGGGTTCTGACCTGGCAAATCAAACCCCCCTGCGCCCCATCACGCACACACCTCTGCTTCTCCAAGGCGGGCTGCCCCGGGAGACCTCACCCAGAGGCCCTGTCTTGGCCTCCCCCCAGGTCTATAACCCCTTCCGCTTCGACCCAGAAACCGCCCAGGAGAGGTCACCTCTGGCTTTTCTCCCCTTCTCAGCGGGGCCCAGGTGAGGACAGCAAGTATCTGAGGCAGGAAGGGGGTGATGGGGCAGGGATCTGGGACTGAGATCCCAGGCACCACAGCTGGGCCGGGATGGGGGAAAGTAGAAGAGTTGCGGCTCTCCTTCCATTCCCTCCTCCGGGGGTTATGGGTAAGGGTCTGGGAAATGGGGGTTGGGTGGGTCGAGGAGGGGCCCCCCCGATGGGCTCCGACCCCCTTCCCACTGTGTGCTGGTCTGAGTTGCGGGCTGGAGCCAGGAAATATCCCAGTCCACACGGGGGTGCCAGGCGCGGTCATCCCCCTGCGGGCGGGCGGGGGGGGGGGATGGAGTGCAGGGCCAGGTCCCGGGCCAAGTCGGAGCCCCCACGCCCTCCCTCGCGCCCGCAGGAACTGCATAGGGCAGACGTTCGCCATGGCCGAGATGAAGGTGGTGCTGGCGCTGACCCTGCTGCGCTTCCGCGTCCTGCCCGACGAGGCGGAGCCGCGCAGGAAGCCGGAGCTGATCCTGCGGGCAGAGGGCGGACTTTGGCTGCGGGTGCAGCCGCTGGGCGCGGGCTCTCAGTGACGCCACCACCCCACACACCTCCCCGTGCAGGGTCCCAGGAAAAAACTGTGCTGTCACCTCTGCCCCAGCCTCCCTGTGGCCCCCCAGGGCGTGGGCGTGGCCGGGTGGAGGGGACCCGGGTGTCTCTGAGCTCGAGACCCTGCCTGCCTCCCCTGCCCAGCACAGGGCCCCACGCTGATTGTGGGTTCTCCTAGGGCCCAAGCAGGCACTTTATAGTGCGGGTAATGGGAAACCATGGCAGGTGTCTGAGCAGGAGAGGGACCACAGCTGAAGATGGACTTGAGGGGCACAGATGAGGTCCCGAATCACTGAGAAGCCATGGAGACAGATTCATTCCTCTGAGGTGCTGATAGTTCCCAAAACAGAGTTTCTGGCCAGCCCAGAACACAGAGGAGACCTGGCATCCTTTCCAGGACTCTTAACTTCCCTTTCTTTAGTAAACAGCCCAACCCCTGTGTCTGCCCTGCACCACTTGCCCCCACTCTGTCTCCCTGGTGACCCCCTGACCTGTCTTTAGGAAGCCTCTCTCTTCCCTTCTCTGGACCCCTTAATGCTGCCCAGGCAGCCTGCCCAACAGATACTGGTTGAGCCCCCACTGTGTGCCAGGAACTCATAGTAGTGTGTTTTGAGGGGGGCTCGTCACCTCTGACCTTTTACCTCCAAGTTCGTCCTTTATTCTCCTCACAGGCCACCCCTGACCTGTCTTTGGGTGGAGTGTTGGGGAGGTGGGGGTGGAGGAGCATCCCTCGACTGTTCAAGTTCAGAGACAGACCATTGGAAACAAACATCACCCCCAAGACTATGGGTGTCAGGATCAGACCCCTTGAATTGAAGTCTCAGCTCCGCTGTGTGACTTAGGCAAGTCAGTTCCCCTCTCTGTGCCCTGGTTTCCTCAACTATGCAAAGGAGATAACAGCGGTATGTACCTCAGGGTGGTCTCAAGGACACCCGTGCTTGGTGCACAGTAAATGCTCAATAAATGTGGCCATTATTACTTTTCTTCTCAGAAAGCCTGGTTCTTTTAATTTTTTAAATTTTATTTTAAAATTGCAATTGGCATTGAATATTATTTTGCATTAGTTTCAGGTGTACAGCATATTGGTTAGGCAATCATATGCTTTACAAAGTGATACCCCAATATTTCAAGTACCCGCATAACACCATAGTATTTATTACAGTATTATATTCCCTTTGCTGTACTTTACATCCCTTCAACAATTTTGTAACTACCTATTTGTACTTAATCCCTTCACCTTTTTCATCCAAACCTCTACCCTCGCTTCCTCTGGCAACCATTGGTATGTTTTCTGTATCTATGAGTCTGTTTCCATTTTGTTTCTTCATTTATTTTGTTCTTTAGATTCCACATATAAATAAGATCATGTGATATTTGTCTTTCTCTGTCTGACTTACTTCACTTAGCATAATACCCTCTAGGTTCATTCATGCTGTTGCAAATGGTAAGATTTTAATCTTTTTACGGCCGAGTAATAATCCATCGTGTATATGTACCACAGCCTTTTTTCCCCTACTTGTCTATTGATGGGCACTTGCTTGCTTCCATATCTTGACTATTGTAAATAACATTGCACTGGATATAGGGGTGCATATATTCTTTTGAATTCATGTTTTGGGTTTCTTCAGATATATACCCAGAAGTGCAATTACTGAGTCATAAGGCAGTTCCATTTTTTATTTTTGGAGGAACCTCCACAGTTTTCCATAGTGATGGCACCAATCTGCATTCCCACCAACAGTGCTTAGGCACTGTTGTAGTAACAGTAATAGATTACTTTAGGCAGTATGGACATTTTAACAGTGTTAATCCTTTCTATCCATGAGCATGGTATATGCTTCCATTTATTTGTATCTTTTTCTATTTCTTTCTTCAATGTCTTATAATTTTTCAAGTACAGTCTACCTCCTTGATGAAATTTATTTCTAGCTATTTTTTATACTCTTGCAAATGGGATTGTTTACTTAGTTCTCTTTCTGACAGTTCATTTTTGGTGTGTAAAAATGCAACTGATTTCTGAGTATTTATTTTGTATCCTGATACTTTACTGAATTTATCAGTTCTGATAGTTTTTTTTTGTGTGTGTGAAAGATTTAGGGTTTTTCTTATATAGTATCATATTATCTGCAAATAATAATAGTTTTACTTCTTCCTTTCCAATCTGGATGCCTTTTATTTCTTCTTCTTGTCTGATTGCTGTGGCCAGGACTTCCACTATTAAGTTGAATACAAGTGGTGAAAGTGGACATCCCTGCCCCTGATCTCAAGGAAAATGCAGAAAGCATTGGTCTAAGAACATGTTGTGCCTCTCGCCTGTTTTTTCTGCTATGAATTTCAGGAGTTTGTCTTGAAACTTTAAGACAAGCCTTCTAGTATCTATGCATCAGCTCTCTTCCCCCTCGCAGGTGCACATATCAGAAGTAATTGCTGAGGGTGTTGGGGTGCCTGAAAATGCAAGGGGGTGGGAGAATGAGAGAAACCTCAGTTCATGGCTCAAAGCAATATTCTGCTACAAATGTTGATCTCCTTTCATAGCCAAAGGGACTGTGCCCCACCGTCCCCCGCTGACACCTTGAACCTCCTCTCCACTTGATCTCCCTCCTTCACTATACTCGGCCACCCTGGCTCCGTGCTGACCTCCTGTTATTCTCAATCTCTCCTCTCCTCAAGGCCTTGTCACATGCTGTTCACTCCACTGGGGACGTGCCTATGACTCATCATTCAGGGTTTGACTGAAACGTCACCTCCCTGTAGAGGCTCTTCCTTCACTGCAGAAGTAGCACACCATCCTAGTTAATGCCCACCCCATTGCTCTGTTTATTTCTCTCATAGGTCTTATCACCACCTGAGATATTTTTATTTGTTAATTGTGTGGAATATATAAGCTTAAAATATCCATTAGTTACGTCTATGGGAAACAGCAAGGGCCTCGTGCTAAGCTGGCCCAAAGCATCAACTGGATAAATGGCCCAATGGTGAGAAGGTGGAGAAAAGGGAACCCTCATGCGCTGTTGGTGGGGATGTAAGTTGGCGCTGCCTCTATGGAAAACAGCATAGAGGTTCTTCAAAAAAATTAGAAATAGAACTACCATATGATCCAGCAATATCATTTCCAGGTATGTCCCTGAAAGAATTGAAATCACTCTCTAATAGTGATATCTGCACACTTACGATCGATCATTGTAGCATTATTCACAATAGCCAAAACATGGGAACAGCCTAAATGTCTATCAATAATCAATGGATGAATGAATGAAGACCATTTGGGGTACACACACACAAATATTTCTCAGCCATTAAAAAAGAAGGAAATTCTGCCTTTTGTGACAACACAGATGGCATTGGGGGTATCATGCTAAGTGAAATAAGTCAGACAGAGGAAGACAAATACTGTATGATCTCAGTTACGTATAGAATCTAAAAAAGCCAAAATCATAGGAACAGTAGATTTGTGGTTGCCAGTGGCTGCAGGGTAAGGGGACTGAGAAGATGCTGGTCACGGGTTGGAAGCTGACCATGTGTTGTAGCACACTCCTTCACACTGACCACACAACTCTCACTAACTGAGGCGTGGCTCTTCCTCTATGAGCAGGAGCAGTAGTAACTGGTCTTTGGCATAAAACAGAAAAGCATGTGGATGGTGGGAGAGAGAAGCCCTCTTTTTCCTCAGTGGGGTCTACCCTCTAGAGTCATCGAAAGGATGCTTCTCTGCACAAAGAGCAAATAAAATAAAATCACTCAGGCAAACTGGAAATTTCAAAGCAATTGGAGCCTTGAGGACATGACTTCAAGTCCCAAGATACCCTCCCGCAGTTTCTGCATGTCCTAGGACAGGATTTCTGTTTGCTTGGGGATTTTTCCCCCTAAAATGTACATTTCTATCTCTGGCAATTGAAACAGCCCACCAAATTAGAAAATAACTTAGGAGTCTGTCCCTTCTTCCATATCCAATGGGGGAAGTGGTGACGACCTCTGTTTGAAGGCTCCCTTCCTCCCTGGGTGGGTCATTTCCTCTTTGGGTGTCTTTAATCACGAGAAAGCTGTCCCCTTAAACCATCAGGCCTCCAATAGTCATGTGTATGGGTGTGTAGTGCAACAATCTCAGAAACATGGGTGCATTTAGTTCAAGGCTTAGGACACACAATTAAAAAAACCACAGCATGTTGTTTGTTTTAACATATTAATACAAATGTGCAACCCTTTGATTCACTTGCTCATATTCTTGTGAACTCATTTCACTCCCCTAGGAGATAAACACCAGAAGGCAGGGGACCTTATCTTGCTTGCTTTGTGCTTGAATTCCTAGAGCCCGGAACACAGAAAGCGCTCAATAAATCTTGGTTTGAATGAATGACTAGCTGAGTTCTCACAGCATGGGGTCAGATAAATGAAGGAGTTGGTTGGCTTAAATACCCAGTGAATTCTACAGAGTGATGAAATGATACTACGTAGCATTTATGGGCATGTACTAAGGGCCAGCAAGTTTACAGGTACCACACCATGAGGCAGGTACCAGTACTATCAGCTTCCTGATTTGCAGACAGACTCAGAGACGGCATCCAAGTGGCAGGGCCAGGACTTGAACCCACCTCTGTCTGAGTGGAATGAGTGCCCTAAAACTACTACTACTACACAAATCTCCTTGGTGAGCCGTGCTCTGTTTAATAAATTAAAACAATTAACTAAGGAGAAAAGAAAGAAAACAAGTCCCCAGAGAATTCAGTGGAAGTGATGTGATAAGTTCTTCTTAGCAGGCAATTAGTAGAAGTTGTCTGAACCCGCCACCTCCAGTCCCACCCCAGTGCCCTCTGTGCCCATCAGTCAAGCTCCCTGGGCATACTTCCTTGAGAACACAGATAGATTAAAAATCTTATAGACTTGACTTATATTAAACAGCCCAATGGGACATGCATCCTGCACACTCTGCCAAACTCTGCTGTCATAATAACCCCAATGAGCCAATTTCAAGTTTTCCTAGTGAACAAGCCACGGGATTTTCAATGACACCTGGGAGCTCATTAAAAGTTGGCTCTCAATTCCCCACCTCTACCTCATTTGTGCAAATTAAAGAGTCCCTAAGGAGCAGCTGCAGAGCTGCAGGCAGATGAGGTCTGATGCACAGCTCAGGGCAAAGTGGAGACAGAGCCACATGCTCACCCCACTTCCCAGCAATTGTCCCCAGATAGTTTCCCCACTTAGGTGGAAGCCCAAACTTGGGCACTTGATTAGCATCGAGAGACACAAGTGGGAATCAGAGGTGGCATTCTCTTTCCCTGAGCCACAAGATACTCAGAGATCCGTAGCCAAATGCACTGTGGTGCCCAGGGCAGGAGAGCCCAAAGCAGGCAAAGTAGCTGGTGCTGACCGTGGCCACAGTGAGCGCCCCGTGCTGCTGGGTGTGCACAGAGGTGAAGGTCTCCAGAGCTCTGAGCAAGCTGAGGCTTCTGCTTCCACAGTAGTGCTCACTGCAGTGTGTTGTGTAAGTTACATGATCAACACCTGCCCTCCTCCCCACAGTGAACTGGCAGCCCAGAGAGGGTAGGACCACCTGGACTTGCTCATCATTGTGTCCACACAGTCTGGCACTTAATAGGTACTTGATAAATACTTGCCGAGAAATGACTCATCACAATCTTATAGCAAGTCTGTGAGCTGAAAAATTGTTCTGAAATGTGAATGGACATTCCCTAAATTTACCTGAAATTCACTTTGCAGGTGTGATTGACGTCACAGGTGCCCACCTGCCCTTGCATGCGTATCATAACTTGTATCCCCAGTGTGAAGGAGCGGCATCCCATGCCTGTTGGAGTGACAGGGTAATGCCCTTGGTAATCTGACCCCTGTGTGTTCATTTAGGGTTCATTCTGAGCTGCCCCTCCACCTTGCTGCTCACGTCCCCTGCTGCAATGGCCTTCTGTCCCCTGGATGGGCAATCATCTTCCCACGTCGGGTCCTTTGCATGGGCTGTCTCTTCTGCCTGGTGCACCCTTTCCTCTCCCTCCGCTCCTGGAGCAGAATGTCTCAGCTGAAATACCATCTTGTCCTTGAAACAATCCCTCCCCAGCCTGCCCTCTCTGTGGATTAGGTTGTTGGACTCTCTTAGCCAATTGCCTAAGGCTCCTAAGAAAAAAGCAAACTACTCTCCCTCTGACAGGCACATAACATACCAGGAATGAGCCACCTGACAATGGAGGGCCAACGATGCTTTT
Source organism: Artibeus jamaicensis (assembly GCF_021234435.1). Lineage (NCBI taxonomy): Eukaryota > Metazoa > Chordata > Mammalia > Chiroptera > Phyllostomidae > Artibeus > Artibeus jamaicensis. The sequence continues at coordinate 8,508,653 of NW_026521854.1, read as the reverse complement.
CATAACTGATCAGCACTGCTTTTTAGAAAAGATCTTGATCAACAGGGAGAAAGTGTATACATTAATAAATGGAGCCACTTTAAAATGGAGCCGGAGCTGCCGGAGGAACTGCCTTGCGTGTCTCATGCCTCAGACATTTAGAATGCTGAAACGGCAAAATAACCTTTGGACTAGGCCTAAAGCAACCTTGTGCCCTGAACAAATGTTTGCACAGATGCCAAGAAAGCAGATATGATGACTACTGGACTGGTGACTCCAGAACTGAAATTCAAAAACATTATTTAAAATTACTATCACTATGTTATCTGCATCCATAGAAATGCCTTCCTTCTGCTGATGTAATTGTTCCTCTTCCCCTTTCTTATAAATACCCCTTGTCTTTGTCTCCTAACCAGAACCCTGTTACGCCTTCTGTGCAAATCAGTACTTCCTGAATAACTATTCTTAAGGAGCTCAAATAAATGCTTGTTGCCTCTTGCTTTGAAAGGCCTTTTTATTTTTAGACTCCTCAGACTCCTCACCCTCTTTACTAAACTCGGTTATTCACCGTCTACCTCCTCCCCTGCCACGTCCACTGCCGCGTCCACTGTTGGATCCCTCTCTCCGTGACAAGGTCCTGAGAGGGGGTGTAAGACTTCAAGGAAGCAGTTTCCAACCTGGTGGACGTGGCATGGAAGGCCTTGCAATACCTATTGTGATTGTGCTTGCTTTAGAGATCATGACCTTTTTTGCTTTAATCATTATGAACACCCTGGCAGTGATTCAGATAGTGTGCCTGGACCTTTCCCGGCTCAATGAGCAGAATAATAATATCATACTAGAATGTCAGGGAATATAGGCACAAGGAAACAACCAGAACAATCTGAGAATTCAGGCTTAATCAATAACAATCATTAGAAAAACACCCAAGATAAGATAGAATACTCTAGGAAATCATAAGATAATCTCACTACTTTCTTAGAAAGAATTAAAGTACAAAACATGTTTATAAAAAGAACTCCTAGAGAAACTTAAAAGAAGTACCCTTGAAAGCCCCCTGCTACATAGGAACAGCCCCTCCTTTACCTTGAATAGGAATATATATCAACTAGACAGGCAAAATAATAACAAAGGCTAGTTAGTTATTACAAACTGAACAGTTACTAAAGAGTCAGAATTTATAGTACACAGAAAAACATTTTAAGCAAAAAAAAAGGTAGATAGCTAAGTTAGACATCACAAGGGCCTTATAATAAATTTCCTATTTTCTCTACTCAATCTAGCGTATCCTTATGCCCTATACCAAATTCTGAGAAACTTTAATATACAATAAGATATTTTTAACTGTCTAATTAATGACTCTCCTAGTCAAAATAATTTTTAACTGAATCTCTGGGAACTTTTGTACTTTTACTGATTGCCTTTGTATTGATTTTTTCTGCTCAAATAATCATGTTATACTGTAAATATTAATCACTACCTGAAATGAAAATATAAAAACCTGCTTGTACTTGCAATAAACGGAACAGAGCTTCACTGTCCTTGAGGCGTGTTGTCGTCTGTTACCCAGCGCCGACGCCTTGCCCTCACCTGTGGGACCCCCTGACCCGCTGCGGCTGGACCGCGGCACTCCCCTCCCCCGTAATGTCTTTGAGAGACTGTGTTCATCCTGGGCTCAGATGTTCTGACATATCTGCTGAATGCATGGTTTCTGTGGCTGGATTTTCTCCAAGCTGGGGAGAATAGCTGTCTTATGTACTGTCTTTAGGCTGGTCATGCTTACCAAACTAACCAGCTAGTGTGGCCAGGTCTAACTGTACCCAGTTGTCAATGAGTAGATCAAACATGAGCTGCCAATTTTCCATTTACCATCAGACAGCCACCGATCTCAAAGAACAGGAAACCTCTTGAGCAAAACGTGGCCCAAGGATTTGAAGAGCTCTTCAACTCGTCCTAACTGTCCAATCCTCAGTGGAAATTCTGTCCTACACATATTTATGGCATATCTAGTTTGTGCTAGAGATGGAAGTTGCCCAGTACCTGAATTTCACTTCTAAGAGCTCCTGGAAAAGGGCAGGAGACAGGTGATATGTGCCAGGAAGAGGGGACGTACCCCTGAGGCTACTGCTCCTTCAACCCATTGAAGTAAAAAAAAAATCCAGAAAGGAAATTCATTGACAATCAATTTACTGTAAACACTAAAAAGTATCTGACAGATTAATGTATTTGGGATCAGACTGAGGACACAAGGGCCACACTCCCAAGTTAAGGGCATGGTTGTAGAGGGAAGTAGCTGGAGAACATTGTTCATGAAGGAGGGATGGAGTCTGACCCACCTCTTCATCCGCATGGGTTCTGGTACAGAGTAGTGGTTGATGAATGTCTGGGCAGCGAAACTACTTGAACCAATATTTATTGGTTATCCCCTAGGTCATAGGTGGCAAACACAAGGCCGGTGGGCTGAATCCGGCCCTCCATCTTTTTTTATCCAGCCCAGCACCTTGCTTCTACCTGGTGGCAGCTCTGAGTTCCTTGCCCCTAGTTAAGGAGTAGTTAGTTACATGTACGTATACAGTCCTAAAATTACATTTAGCCCTCTGAAGTTAACTGGGAGGTTGATGTGGCCCCCAGTGAAAATGAGTTTGACATCCCTGCCCTAGGCCAAATTCAGTGGAGAGATGCAGAAGTGTATGGCTCCTGCCTGGGAGAAAAATTGAGCAAAGCTATAAAAAGTTCAGAGAGATTTTGGTAACTCATCATTGTTTCTCGAGTGGCCACACAGTAGGTATTCAAAAAAGCTGAGATAAATAAAAGCATAGCACCCATAGTTGAAGAAAAATTTGAAATGGGGGTTAAGGGAGGGGAGTTCAGCTTGGCCTAGCACCTACTCTGTGCCAAGTTCTTTACACATATTGTGTTTCTTGTTCTGTATAATTCAGCCCCATTTTTACAGAGAAAGCAAGTCCCAGACAGGCCAAGTCACTTGTCCAAGGTCACAGCGCCACCTCCAGGCAGGCTGTAAAATGCAACTGAACGGTGATCTTGGTCTCCTCCACTGGTACACTGGTCTAGCATTGACCTGCTCTGTGACCTCAGCCTGGCACACTTGACTGACCTCTCTGGGCATCTAGGAGCAGCACTGAGGAGCTTTGTCCTGGATTCACTTTGTCCTGAATTCACTTCCTGGCTGAACATCTGTCCCTCTGATGTCGTTCCCTGATTTGAGTTATGCCAGGAAATTCCCTGAGATTTTCCCTACATTCTGGGTTGTTTGCTGTCCCAATGTGATAGAGCTTACAGGATAATGTTGGCTGGACCCTTGTATTATGGGTCCAGGATGGCACCTGCCCTTGCTAAGCTGGCAGCCCCAGCCCCTCCCCAGACTCTCCTTCCATGCCACTCTTGCCTGGAGTTCTAGAGCAATGTTTTCAAGATCCCTTCAAGGCCCTTCATGTTTTGGGTCCAGTCTGACTTTCCAGGCCCCTTGACTTCATTCTGGACACTTTTCCATGCCTTTACTCATGCTCGTTCCTTTGCTTGCTATTCCCTCCTTGGCAGTGTGTGCTGGGGACTGTTGTCCATCCTTCAAAGTTCAGGTCAGATGGTACCTTCCCCACTCCCCTGCTTGTGCTATAAGGTCTCGTAGCATAATGCAGGACTTTTATTTATTATTTTCTTCAATGTATATATTTATTGAATATTTACTGTTCTATTTAGTATTTACCATGTGAGGTGCTGGGAAAATAGCAGTAACCAGCTAGATGCCACCTCTGTCCTCAGGAGGCCCATAGGAATCTAGTGGGTGACACAGACACATAAGCAAACAATGACAACACCATGTGATGGAGGACTTCAGGAGAAGCTAGGAGTCAGAGAGGCACCTGACTCAGTCAGGGGTGTGGGAAGCATGGTAGAAACTGAAAATACATCCATCTCATTTTAGTTCAGAGATACAAAATTGGGGAGAAGGTGTTGGAATTGAAGAAGACGTGTCCAATTTTCAGTCTCAGGACAGCCTACCTCTTCCCCCAGATCCTCCCGTAAGTCCATCCCAATGCCTGGCAGATTTTGAGGGGCTCCTGTTACTACTTATTCACAGATGACTCCTCTGGAATCAGGCCAAATCTCCCTTGCACAAGAGGGTGCTCACCTAATCACTATCAACAGTTAACTGAAGTGGAGAGGACAGGAGGAACCTTTGGGGCCCCTCCCAAGACAGTGCATGGCCATGTCCCTGCCCCTGCAGGGTCCACTCCAAACCCAGCTTTTCATCCACAGCTAATCCATCACCAGTGCCCCAGCATGTGGACATGATCCAGCCATGCAGTTTCCTACTCTATACTTTCACTGATTTCGGTCCCTGTGGCAGGAATTCCTTTTCCCCTGCTACCAGCCTAGAGAATGTTATCCTTTAAGTCCCAGAGAAAACATCCCTTCCTCCACATTCTCCTGCAGTCTCTGCCAGGTGTCTCCCTTACAGTCCTACGGTGGCTGGTGGATCATGCGTCTTGGACTGGATATGATGTATCTCTGTGTTCCCAGGACCTGTAACAGTGCTGGGAATGCAGGTGAAGCTCAATGTTCAGATGCTTCTCAGCTTACAGTAGAGTTACATCCTGATCAACCCATCACAAATTGAAATTATAGTAAGTCGAAACTGTGTTTAATATGCCTAACCTACCAAACCTCATAGCTTAGCCTAACTCACCTTAGATGTACTCAGAATACTGGCAGTAGCCTACACTTGGGCAGAATCATCTAGCACAATGAGGGCTCCCTCTCGAGTGTCTGTTATTTAACCTCGTGATTGCATGGCTGGCTGGGAGCTGCAGGGCACCGCCTCTGACCAGGTCACAAGAGAGTGGAGTACTGCATGTGCTAGAAGCATGGTGTTGACTGATTGCTTTTGCACTGGTGTAAAGTGAAAAAATTATAAGTTGAACCACTGTAAGTTGGGGACCATCTATGCCTCATGGAGTTCAATGGCAGAGCCATTCCTATTGCCCTGAGTCTAAGATTTCAAGCCTGGTGTTGAATGTCCTGTAATAACTCAGAGATGCAGTGCTTTTGTGGGCATAAGTGCACATAGTGTGTTTACATGAACATGACCACTTGTCAGATCCATTCTGACAATTAACATTTTTCTGAGCTCAAATGGCATGTTGACAATGGAGCTGGGGACCACACCTGGACTCTAAAGAGGACACTGATTGAAAGGGACTAGAGAAAATGTCAAAAGCATCTAGAGGAGAGGGACGTGGACACCATGGTGGGTGGCCGGATATGTGATGCAAAGCCTGTAGCTGACCTACGGGAACCCCACTGGAGGCCAGCAGCAGAAAATGCACAGGGGAAAGGATTTCTGCCATCATCCTGCCCCATTTGGGAACTGAGGGCCAGAGGCCACATCATGAAGCGAACACACAAGAGCACTTCACAGGACAATGCACAACTCAGGCTCCAGGGTGATGTTGACCCATCTGTAGTCCAGACCCTGAACTCTTCCAATGTCCATGGCAAATGTCCCCTCAAATCAGTGCCTTACCACCATCAGGTTGTCATAACCCAGACAGTTGTAAAATAAATTTCATGCCACCAAGCAAATCTTAGAGCTATTCTAGGGTCTGGTCAATGCTTTGTGTGGGCTTGAGGGTTAAGAGTACCACAAAAGGGAGAAATGGGGGCCAGGGCTGTCCATGACAGGTGATAGCCACCAAAGAGGAGTGAAAAACTTGAGACAGTTGTTCGTTGTGATGGAGACCCACCAGAACTCAATCTGGTCATTCTTCCAGCTTAGAAACCCATGAGGTCCAAATGCTGAGACCAAATTGGCAAAGGAGTCCAGGTGGCCCTGGGAATGTGAAGATCTCTTGCCTATAACTGTGGGGAACGTATGTGACTGACAACCTGAAATCACCATTGCTCTCACACCAAGGCCAAGGTTCAAGAGCAGGGGTCTCCTAGGATGAAGATTTAGGCCCTAGCACTCCCCATCGGCTTTACCAAAACTTTCTTACAACTGCACTATGGTCGAAGATAATTCTACCCAATCTTAGTTTCTTCCTTCTCTTCTCCACAGGTGTCTCAACTGCCCTGGCCTCAGCAGAGGGCGCCATTCCCAAATCCATCTCAAGCTTGGCCAGGTCTTGCTGGATGCTCTGAGTCTTCTGTGCTTCATTGGACTTTGGAAGAAGCTATAATTGAGATGTCTAGGATCCCAAGACTATTGTTTTTCAACAAGACCCATCCCACCAAACTCCACCCATCAACTGCCCTCCCCAGAGTTGTACTAATTTGCACGCTCATCTCCCTATATCGTTGTGGCTACTGAGTGTTACCTATGTTGCTCATTTCTACCAATCTGCCAGGCCAACGCTCTATTTCATTGTTCTTGTTGGAATTTCTTAAGCCATGAGAGATATTGATCTATTTCAGTATTGAAATAAAGTTCACTAACATAAAAGTAACCGGTAAAGTGAACAATTCAGTGGCATTTGAGGCACTCACAATGTTGTGCAACCATCATCTCTATCTTTTGTGAGTCCAGAGCATTTTCATCACCCCAACAAGGAGATCCCATCTCAGAAGACTCTCCCTACTCTCCCTTCCCTCCAGCCCTTGGCAACCATGAATCTACTTTCTGTCTCTGTGGATTTGCCTGTTCCAGACATTTCATACACAAGTGATTCCTTGTTACCAGGTAAGCGTCTGGGTTCTTTCAGTTACCATGATATTTTTGAGATTTATCCACCTTGTAGCAGATGCCAGTACATGAAAAGATGCTAAAAATGTAGTCATTAGACTTTCACTTATGATCCTAATGAACCTATAGTTTCTCTTTGGTTTTTTGGGTAGTATTTTATTTCTTAATGTGCATGCTAATTATAAAGTGTTTTGTTATTATCATTTAAAATGTGTACAAATGTTTTATACACTCTAGTATATGTATAATATATCTCGATAAAAAGGTAATGCAAGAATATAGTTTTACACCAGTATATTTATAATCTTAGGCAAAATATATTCCTAGAAAAATATAAATGATGGCACTTGGGACAACTGTGTGAGGTCCCAAGATGCCTACTTTGAAGGGGACTGAGGCATCATTGTCCTAGGTACAAAGTTTCTTTTTTTTTTTAAAGATTTTATTTATTTATCTTTAGAGGGGAAGGGAAGGAGAGAGGAAGAGAAATATCAGTGTATGGTTGCCTCTCATGCGTCCCCTGCTGGGAACTGGCCTGCAACCCAGGCATGTGCCCTGACTGGGAATCGAACAGTGATTGTTTGGTTCGCAGGCCTGCGCTCAGTCCACTGAGCTACACCAGCCAGGGCTGTACAATGTTTCTTGTATCTTGCTTGTGTCTTCTTCAATAAATGTCTCTATTTTTATATATTACATGGCTGGATACCTTCTGAACAATCTTCATATATTCAATTATTGATACATGCTACAACTTGGATGAATCTGCAAACATTAGAGTGAGTGAAAGAAACCAGACCAAAAGTCTGTATAATCCCATGTATATGAAAAGTCCACATTGGGCAAATCTGTAGAGACAGAAGGAAGATTAGTGATTTCCTGAACCTGGAGGAGAAGTGGAAAATTGGAGGTGAGTGCTAAAATGTACAGAGCTTCTTTTTTGGTGAAAATATCCTAAAATTGATTATGGTAGTAATTGCAAAACTCTGTGAACACACTAGAAACTTTTGGATTATACACATACAGTGCAATAGTATTCATCCATACAGACAGAGGAAACTAAAACCTCTTTGTGTGTATGCTCAGGGCCATGTATGTTCACTGGTTTTGCTCTGGAGCCTAAATTGGGTCCTAGATCTGCCTCTTCAAGCTGCGTGGTGACGGGCAGGTGAGACTCTCATTTCCTTCCTTGGTGGGCTTTTGTGAGGGTTATAGGACACTGTATGCTTGCCACAGCTCCAACCACATAAAAAATACTTAACATACTAAACCATTATTAGTCCTAATATATTTCCTAGCTGCCCTGGCTGTGTAGCTCAGTGGATTGAGTGCAGGCCTGCAAACCAAAGTGTCACCAGTTCGATTCCCAGTCAGGGCACATACCTGGGTTATGGGTTGTGTCCCCAGTTGGGGGCATGTGAGGAGCAAGCACACATTGATGTTTCTCTCCCTCTCTTTCTTATTCCTTTCTTCCCCTCTCTCTAAAAAATAGATAAATATAATCTTTAAGAAAAAAACTTATTCCTAGGAAAATTTGGTACATTCTATTCTCTGTCAACCGGGAGAGACAGGTTTAAAGAAAGATGCTCTTGAGACAAAAATCCTTTCCCACCAGTGTGCCAGGCTCAAAGGCCCCATTAGGGAAGATGAGTTCACTGTGTTCATTCTAATGAGGTTCTCTGGGCATACGCCCTGGGGGCCACGGGGTCTGGTATAAACCTGATGCAGTGGCTCTTCTGTGTGCTCCCAGAGAAAGCAGATCCCTCCTCCATAGCCACAAGTCAAACCTGAGGCGGCAGCAGTCCCAAGCCCCTGGAAACACACTACTTGGGGGCTAAGAGGTCCTGGCGTCTGATGGAGGCACAGAAGTTGTTGGTCAAGTAAGTGTGTGAGGTAAACGAGTATAGGGGAGTGGTCTTACTTGCCCTGGAACTCCCCCTCAGGGGCTGAGGTGCTCTCTGCTCAGTTTCACCCATGAGGAGTCAAGGTGCTCTGCACAGAGCCTCACCAGTGGGCAGCATTATTGGGAACTGGTCAAGAGAGTGGACACCAGAACTGGAGCCTAGATGGGATCCTAGTTCCAAGCAGGAGTTAAAGTGTGGCTGCCTTGTGGGGTTGTGGAGAACTCAGTGGAATGATGTATGCCAAGTGGTTATTAGCTCAAAGGTGGGTTGCATCCAAAAAAGTCATGGTCCTGCTCAAAGCCTGAGCAAGTGCTACAGGAGGAAAGAGTTCATGGACTTTAATCTATATCAGTGATCCTTGAGGTGGTGGGGGAGGATTCTGAGCCCTTCCCAGGTGGCCTCAGGACATTTTTGCTTATTGCAACTAGAATGAGAGGGGGTGCTTCTGGCGTCCAGTGGGTCGAGGCCAGGGATTAGCTTTTTACAATACTGCATGAGGGCACCCCCACTACAAACAAAGGATCTGGATCCAAATGTCAGTAGTGTCCAGGCTGAGAGCCCCTCAGCTCTACTCAAAAGAGGGGCATTAGGAAGCAGAAGAGAAAGCAATGGAGGTGAGAGGAAGCAGCAGGTACAAGGCTCCAAGACAGGACACAGAGCCAGGAAGATGAAAACTGAGGGTGTTGGGAGTGAGAGGAGCAGTGGTGAACCAGGCAGGGTGACGTGGGGAAAGACGCCACCTACATTTCACTGTCCCTTTGGCTGCAGTATGCAAAAGGACTGCAGGGGCCGACAGTGGCCATGGAGAGCCCACTCCACGATGGATCATCCAGGTGGGAGATGATGGTGGCCTGGATCAGGTGGCCTGATACTCACTTTGGAAATAAATTCTCTACTTCTGTCCAAGAGATGAAGATGATGTTTTAAATGCACAAATCAGGAGTCAATGCCATGTGAAAGGCAAGAGAGGAGTTGGTTGTGCTGGCTAGGGCTGTGCAGCCTGTATCCCTGGTGGAATTGTGCAGTGTGTGGCCCCCAGGTGTGCAGTGCACACCTCAGCAGCTCTGGTGGGGGAGATCCCATTTTGGACCTCGTGAGACTGAGTGGCTGGGGAAGGAGGTGTCCAGGAGTGACGCTCAGGAAACAACAGGATAATCAAGTAGAAGTTTGAAGAGAAGTGGATGCTGGACCCAGAAATTCAATCACTGAATGAAATGAGTAAAGGAAGTGTGGAGGATGACAGAGTCCTTTGCATCAAGACAGCTACCACCTGTATTATAAATACGTTTATGCCTCAAATGTGCCTTGAGCCTGATGTGGAGTCCAGTGTGTGGATTTCAGGGTCAACAGCTCTCCTGGGTTCTGAGCATAGGACTCCAGCGATACAAAGACCAGGTATGTTGTCTTGCAGAGAAATGCATGCACTCCTCTCCTCAGCCTTAAGAAGAATAGGATGGTAACTGCAAAGCTTTGTAGAGTCTATTATTTTTCACATATATTTGCTGCTGCTCCCTGGGAGAGATTTCTACCTCTCTACCCCTTGACACCAGGCTTAGCCATAGACATGTGAGTGAGGGTGAGAGCAGGGTGTGTCCTGGCAGAAGCACTTAGGACCCAACATACAATTCATTTTTCCCACTGCTGCCATAATCAGCAGTGTCCCAGACAAAGGTTTGTCCACCTACCTGAGTCCTGGAGGGAATTCATCACAGAGGGGCACAGTCATAGCCCCCTGTGATGCACATGTAGCCTGCGTGAGAAATAAGCCTTCATTGCAGTCAGCCACTGAGATTGGGGTGTGTATGTTACTGCAGCATAATTTAGCCTAACCTGACACAGAGCTGTCAGAGGCAATGGGCTGTCCAAGGGAGGCCAGGCTCAAGGTTAGGCAAGTTTCACCTGGTGCATGAAGCCAGAATTTGTGGACCAATTAAGATCCTTTGTCTCTAAGATTGATATTAAGAAACACAGAATGAGGAAAATTAGCTCCCTTCAGAAAAAACCTGCCTCAGGACACAATGAATCGCATGCTCCCACAGCCGAAGAAGGGACATAAGCGGTGTGAAAGATGCGTTATTGGTACATTCCAGAGTGGCACCTTTTCAAAAAAAGCATTCTTTACAGAACACACTCATTTTTCACTTAATTCTCTCAGGAAACTGAGTCTTTGGGCTTGCCTTTCACTGGCTTATATGGCTAATAAGTGTCAGGAATGGCATTCAAACAGGGTTCATCAGGACCCCAGAGCTCCTGCTCTCAAACACTAAGAGATTTTTTAAATTGAGGTATGATCAACATACAACAGTATTAGTTTCAGGTGTACAACATAATATATTTGCATATTTTATGAAAATGATCACCACAATAAGTCTAGTTACTGTCCATCACCACACATAGTTATGGGGTTTTTTCTTGGGATGAGAACTTTTAAGGTGTACTCTTAGCAACTTTTAAATATACAATACAATATTGTTAACTATGGTTGCCATGATGTACAGTACATCCCCAGGACTTATTTACCTTAAAGTGGAGATCTATACTTTTTGATTCCCTTTATTTATTTTGCCCACTGACCCCCACCCCCCACCAACACCCTGCCTCTGGTGATCCCTTGTCTGTTCTAAGAAATCTTAACTCTCAGAAAAATATATAAGGTTCAACATTTTACCTATCATGTGGTCTATCTTTGAAAATGTTCCATGTGCATTTGAAAAGAATGTGTATTTAGCTTCTTTGGGATGAAGGGCTCTATATATATCAGTTAAGTCCATTTCTTCTAGGGTGTTGTTTAATGCCACAATATCTTTGTTGATACTTTGTTTGGAAGATCTGTCCATTTTTGATAGTGGGGTGTTCAAATCCCCTACTACAATTGTGTTGCTGTCAATATCTTTCTTGAAGTCCTCTAAGATTTTCTTGATATTCCACTGCTGGGATTATATCCTAAGAACCCTAAAACATCAATATCAAAGAACCTATGCACCACAATGTTAATAGCAGCACAATTTACAATAGCCAAGAGTTGGAAGCAACCTAGGTGCCCATCAGTAAATGAATGGATCCAAAATTTGTGGTACATATGCACAATGGAATTCTATGCTGCAGAGAGAAAGAAGGAGCTACTACCTTTTGCAACAACATGGATGGAACTGGAAAGCATTATGCTGAGTGAAATAGGCCAGGTGCTGAAAGACAAATACCATATGATCTCACCTTTAACAGGAAGCTAAACAACAAAACAAACAAGCAAGCAGAAAAAAAAAAAACCAAAGACACTAAAATAGAGAACAAGGGGATAGTGACCAGAGGGGAGAAGGAAGGGAAGTTAAGGGGGAAAAGGGGGAGGGATTTGGAGGAACAAATAGGAAGGACACAGGGACGAGAACTAAGGGGGGTGGAAATGGGAGGGAGGTGGGGAGCAAGGGGCGGGGGAGGCTGGGATGGGAAAAATAGACAAAAAACTGTACTTGAAAAATAACTAAATAAAATTTAAAAAAATAAATAAAAGAACATGCAAGAGGAGGAGGTAGGGAGCATGGGGGGTGGACTGGGATGGGAGTAAAAGACAGAAAACTGTACTTGAACAATAATTAAATTTAAAAAAATAAAAGAACATGCAAGAGGAAAAAACATTTTACATATTAACCCATCACATCTTCACAACAACTCTGTGGGGCAGATATTATTATTATCTTAATTTTACAGATGGAAAACCAAGGCACAGAGAGGTTGAGTAACTTGCCTAATGTCACACAGCTAGTAAGTTGCAGAGCTGGGATTTAAACCTAGGCTGTCTGGCTTTGTAGTTGATGCCCTTGTAACACTATTATTTATTTTTATTTTTTTAAATCCTGAAAATCTTGATGTTACTTATTATATGTTTATTTCTCTTTCCCCATCTTTACTGAGGTATAATTGACTGTTTACTATGAGATATGATTAGCCCTGGCCAGTGTGGCTCAGTTGGTTGAGTGCTATCCTGCAAGGTCACTGGTCCAATTCCTGGCCAGGGTACATGCCTTGGTTGTGAGTCTGGTCCCAGGTCAGGGAGTGTACGAGAGACACCTAATCAATGTTTCTCTCCCTCTCTTTCTCCCACTCTTTTCCTCTCTCTAAAAATAAATAAATAAAAAATTACATATGACTAGGTGCAAACCTTGATGTGTTGATACACTGTAAAATCATTGCCATAGTCAAGCTAATTTATGGCACTATTTTGATAGCATCACTGAGAGCTCCACTGATAAAAAAATAATGTCCATATAATATGTCAGGTAGAAATATAACCCCTTTGATGTGTTTTTCTCACTTAATCTTTATAACAATCCTAACAGGTAAGAATTATTAATCCCATATAACAAAGGAGGAAACTGCGGGTCAGAGAAGTTGAGATAAACCTGGAAAGAGGAACAGAAAGGGCAGCAATGAGGTAACTCGTTTCCTCCCCAAGAGCCCGCCCACTGTTGATGCCCTTGCCTCAGGTTTTAGAACCGCCCAGACATGGACAATCAGACCCAAGTCTCCGAATTCATCCTCCTCGGCCTTTCCCAGCAGCCCCTGCAGCAGCAGGTGCTCTTCGGGCTGTCCTGCAGCCTGTATCTGGTTGGGTGCCTGGGGAACCTGCTCACCATCTTGGCCATCGTCTCGGACCCTTACCTCCATGGCCCCATGTACTTCTTCCTCAGCAACTTGTCTCTTCTTGACATTTGCTTTACCTCGACCACCATCCCCAAGATGCTGCTGAACCACCTCTGTGGGAACACCACCATCTCCTCTGCCGCTTGCCTGGTTCAGATGTACTTCTTCCTCGCCTTTGGGGGCGCAGACAGCATCCTTCTCTCGGCCATGGCTTATGACCGCTACCTGGCCGTCTGCTGCCCGCTGCACTACATGACAATCATGAGTGTCCTTCGGTGTGCCTTGCTGGTGGCGGTACCCTGGGTCTTGGCAAACCTCTTCTCCATGGTCCACACTATTCTGATGACCCACTTGTCCTTTTGCTCCAATAGGATTCCACACTTCTTCTGTGACATCAACACTTTAATCAAGCTCTCTTGCTCTGACACACAAGTTAATGAGATTCTGGTGTTGGTGCTCGGGGGCTTGGTGGTTCTGGTCCCTTTTGCGTGCATCGTGGCCTCATACACACCTATTGCTGTGGCTGTGTGGAAGGTGCCCTCCACCCGGGGGAAGTGGAAAGCTTTCTCCACCTGTGGCTCTCACCTTTGTGTCGTCTTTCTCTTCTATGGGACTGTCGCTGGGGTCTACTTCAACCCCACATCCACACACACCACCCAGACAGACATGGCAGCCTCCATAATATACACCATGGTGACCCCCATGCTGAACCCCTTCATCTACAGCCTGCGGAGCCGAGAGCTGAAGAGGGCCCTCAGGAAAGTACTCAGCAAGAACCACTTTGCTAAGTCTGTTTGAAGACTCTTTTTATACCCTATTGCTTTTGAAATAAACTAATGCTTCCCAATGTTAGAGCTCACGGTGGCTTTTCTTATTTCTCTTTTTTAAAGGTAGAAACAAAATTATTATTCATGTAAGTATTTTAATATATTTTGAATACATTTGACATATAACATTGTGTGAATTTAAGGTATACAATATGTTAATTTGATATAATTATATACTGTAAGATGATTGCTGTTGTAGTGATTTAGTACTTGTCACTTTATATAATTCCCTTTTTCCTTTAGTGGTTGAAATAATGAAGTTTTATCCTCTTAGTAAGTTTGATGGTTGTAGTACAGTATTGTTTATATTCATTTTACTGTGCATTAGATCTCTATGGCTTATTTACTACTCACTGAAAGTCTGTATCCTTAAATGACATCAGCCATGTTCTCCCAACCCCCTTCCCCTGGTAACCACCATTCTCTGTCTTTCCATGAGCTTGATATTTTTAGATTACACATAAAAGTGATTTCATACTCTACTTGTCTTTCTCTGACTTATCTCATTCAGCATAATGTGCTCAAGGCCCATCCATGTCATTGCAAATGTCAGGATATCCTCCTTTCTGGTGGCTACATGATATTCCATTTAAATATACAAGTACATACCACTTCCTTTTTTATCCATTAGTTTATTGATGGGCGTTTAGGTTGCTTCCACATTTTGGCTACTGGGAGTAATGTTACAATAAACATAGGAGTGTATATATCTCTTCAAAATCCTGTTTTCATTTCCCTTGGGTATATATTCAGAAGTGAAATTGCTGGGTCATATGAGGAAACTCCATATTGTTTCCATAGCAGCTACACTGATTTACATTTCCATCAACAATACATAAGGATTCTCTATTTACCACATCCTGGGCAACACCTGTTTTCTTTTATTTTCTTGATGACATTAATTCTAAAGGTGTGAGGTGATATCTCACTGTGGTTTTGATTTGCTTTCCCCTGATGATCAGGGATGTTGAGCATCATTTCATGTGCCTATTGGCTATTTTGATGTCTTTTCTGGAAAATTTTCTATCTAATTTTGCTGATTTTCAATCAAATTCTTTACGTTTTTTATTATTAAGTTGTATAAGTTCTTTATACATTTTGGATTGTAACCCCTTCTCCAATATATGGTTTGCAGAAATTTTCTCCCACTCTGTAGGTTGTCTTTTCATTTTGTTGTTTCTTTGGCTGTGCAGAAGGTTTTGAATTTGATATAGTTCCACTTGTTGATTTGGGGTTTTGTTGTTTGTGGCTTTGGTGTCATGTCCAAAAAATAATATTGCCCAGACCAATATCAAGAAGCCTCTTTCCTTCTTTTTCTTCTAGGAGTTTTATGGTAGCTGGTTTTATATATATGAGTCTTTGATCCATTTTGAGTTAATTTTAGTGAGTGCTGTGAGGTAGGGATCCAGTTTCATTATTCTGCATATGTTTATCCAGTATTTCCAAAACCATTTGTTGAAGAGACTGTCCTTTTCCCAACCGGTGTTTTTGGATCCCTTGTTGAATATTAGTTGAAATGCAAAGCTTTTCAGGGTGGCTTTGCTTGGCCCATAGACACATTAAATAGCTCACAAAAGGTATTCCCTTTTTAGTTCCTTCTGTCCTTCTGATCACTCTCTGAGAACATTTTGGTTTAGTGCTACTGCTACTTTAACACTTTTCACATAGCATCCCTTCAGAAATGAGGAGGGTCTTGGGCTCACAGGTCTCAGCAGGTGAGAATTTAAACAACCTTCTCTCATTTTCTTGCTGTTCTCTTTGTACTCTTCTGTAACTGTAGGAATTCAGGTGAGAAAATGGAAAACACGCTCTGTCTGGCATAGCTACCAAGCAGCGTTGGTTTTCTATGTACATCAGTGACTTATTCATTTGTAATGAAGAACTTTATAGGCTTAAAGACTTCAGTTGAAAGAAAGTTACTGAGCAAATGTTGGCATCATGGTACTCAGACGTAGCCTGAGGAATGGGGATGCTGGATTAGAGAGATTGTCCCTGCTGAGTCAAGAGCAAAAAGACTGAAATTACAGGATGGTTTTGGGGCACTGGCTTTTAATTCTGACAGACTTGGGTTCAAATTCTCCTTTTGCCTGTGAATAGGCTATCTCTTACCTATTCTCACTTTCTCTTTGAGTGGGAAGTCTTCACAAAGTGAAGCTATTTAACCTTTTCTTCTCCCCTGTTGTTTCATCAGCTAAGCTCACATCTCAGTGATACTGTTTTCTCAATTGTTAAACGGAGTTAGTAATGGTACCAATATCCCTGGGAGGCTGTGGGAATTACATCAAATACAATGTAAATTAATTATTATACATACATAGGAAGCTCAGTACACAGGAAGCATGGGATAAATTAGACTTCTGTGCCTTGAAAAAGACATCACAAATACAAGAAACTAAAAATCTATTTTAAATGAAGTATGCTTGATTGTCCTTAACAGTGTTTTATTTTCAAACAAGAATTGCAAAGTCATTTGTTGGACTTATTTTTTTAAAGATTTATTTATTCATTTATTTTTAGAGAGGGGAAGGGAGGGAGAAAGAGAGGGAGAGAAACACCAATATGTGGTTGCCTCTCATGCACTCCCTACTGGGGACGTGGCCACAACCCAGGCGTGTGCCCTGACTGGGAACTGAACCAGTGACCCTTTGGTTTGCAGGCCAGCACTCATCCCACTGAACCACACCAGCGAGGGCTGTTGGACTTATTTTTAAATGTTTTCAACAATTTTTAAATGTTTTCAAATGGATAAATAAAAGCTGTGGCGCCCTGGCTGGCGTAGCTCAGTGGATTGAGCGCGGGCCTGCGAACCAGAGTATCGCGGTTCGATTCCCAGTCAGGGCACATGCCTGGGTTGCAGGCCAGTTCCCAGCAGGGGACTCACGAGAGGCAACCACACATTGATGTTTCTCTCCCACTCTTTCTCCTTCCCTTCCCCTCTCTCTAAAAATAAATAAATAAAATCTGTGGCACATTTACACAATGGGATACTACACTGTCATAAAAAAGGAAAACAACTTTTGCAACAGCATGGGTGGACTTGTAGAATATTATGCTAAGAGAAATAAGCCAGTCATAGAAAGACATATCATATGAGCTCACTTATCTGTGGAATCTAATGAACAAAATAAAATGATGAACTAAGTAGAAAGAGAGGCATGGACACATGGAACAGACTGACAGCTGTCAGAGGGGTGAGAGGGAGGGGCACTGGATGAAATAATGTAAAAGGATTAGCCAAAGAACACATACATGCATAACTCATAGACACAGACAACAGTGTGGTGATGGCCAGAGGAAAGTGGAGGTGGGCAAAGAGGAGGAAAATGGGGATATTTGTATTAGTGTCAACAATAAAAATAAATGGAAAATGTTTTAAACTCTGTTTAAAAACAATTAAGCCACAATGCACTGGAAAAAAGACCACAGAATTTGAGGTTTTGCCAATTCATGAGAAGAGCAGGATTTGGGGCAGAAGAAAACATCAGTATTGAAAAAACAAAGTCTTATGATGCTTCTGAGAATGAATGCCCACCTTTGGGCCAAGCTGACACATAATGTTTGTTTTTAAAGAGAGGGTTTAGAGAAAAAAATAATAAAGAAAGCCCCAAATCATTGAATGTAACTATTGCTACAGGAAACTATTTTTGTTTTTGAGTTAATCCTTTCAACAAGTTCAACTTCATCTACTGGTGTTTTGTTTTTATGTTCTTACTGGACTTTGGAAAACAAACAGTTTGCCAGAGGTGAACTCTGGTGATGGAATTCTGTCCCACTTATCTTCTAGATCATTCCAGGATAATCATTTTCCTTCTCTCTATTCCCAAGTCTCTCTGACATCCATGTATAAATAAATAAATTATATAAAAGGTGACATTTAAGTCAGTGGCCTGTTTATTAAATCAGGTTGGAACAATCAGACAGTGAAAAATAAGTTTTACCACTACACATCTATTAGCATGGCTACAATCCAGAACACTGACAGCAGCGAATGCTGATGAGGATGTGGAGCAAAAGAAACTTTGGTTCAGTGCTGGTGGGGATGCAAAATGGTATAGCCACCTTGGAAGGCAGTTTGGTGGTGTCTTACAAAACTACACAGACTGCTACCATACAATCCAGCAATCATATTCCTCGGTATTTACCCAAAGTAGTTAAAATCTTAAGTCCACACAAAAGCCTGCATATGGATGTTTATAGTGGCTTTATTCATAATTACCAAAACTTAGAGTAACCTGGATGTCCTTCAACAGATGAATGGGTAAATGAAGTATAGTACACCTACACAGTGGAATATTATTCAGTGCTAAGAAGAAATGAGCTGTCAAGCCATAAGAAGATCTGGAGGAAATTTAAATGCATATCACTAAGTGAAAGAAGCCCATCTGAAAAGTCTATCTACTGCATGATTCCAACTATATGGCATTCTAGAAAAGGCAAAGATGGAGACAATGAAAAGGTCAGTGGTTGCCAGGGGTTAGAGGAGAGGGAGGGATGAACAGGTGGAGCACAGGGGATTTTTAGGGCAGTGAAAATACTGAGTGAAACTATAATGATGGATACATTTCATTATATATTTGTTAAAACCCTTAGAATGCACAACACCAAAAGTAGATCCTAATGTGAACTGTGGACTTTGGGTGATGATGATGTGTCAATATAGGTTTGTCAGTGGTAACAAATGTACCACCCGGGGCTGGGCAGAGATGCCGACGATGGGAGCGGGTGTACCCATGGTGGGAGTCGGGTACATAGGAATTCTCTGTGCTTTTCTCTCAGTCTTGCTGTAAACCTAAAACTTCTCTAAAAAGATAGTCTTAAAAAAATTAAAACCAAAAAAGAAAAAAGTTAAAACCCAACCTGAAATGTTTGCACAATATTTTTTGGTAGGTGAAAGTTTAAGAGCTTGGTAAATTTTTTAAAAAGTAAATGGCCAGAGGGTAAACATTTTCAACGTTGTAGGCCACATGTCTCTGTCACAACTACTCAACTCTGCCATCATAGCACAAAAGCCGCCATGATGCAGATGGATGGGTATGGCTGTGTTCCAATAAAACTTTATAAAAACAGGCAGCAGACCCACATGCTGTACTTTTTCACCCCTCAACCTATACTATAAAAAACATTAGAAGAAACCAAGGAGAATGTTTCTGGCAGGAATCGTATTAAGGCACAAGAAACAAAAGGCAAAGGAAAAAGATTAATAGGCAAAATTAGTATTTAGAATCTCTCTTTTTAAATTCACACATAAGGAAGCCAGAAGTACCCCTAACTCCATTTTAAAATGAGGTTTCCTGCTCTGGCTGGTGTGGCTCAATGGATTGAATGCTGGTCTGCAAACCAAAGTATCACTGGTTTGATTCCAAGTCAGGGTACATGCCTGGGTTTTGGGCCAGGTCCCCAGTGGGGGGCATGCAAGAGGCAAACACACATTGATAGTTCTCTCTCTCTCTCTCTCTCTCTCTGTTTCCTTCCTTTCCCCTCTCTAAAAATAAATAAATAAAATCTTTTTAAAAATGCTAGTGTTTGGGATTTTCTCCCCCTTTAAAAAAATCCTCACCCAATGGTATGTGTATTGATTTCAGAGACAGAGAAACACTGATGTGAGAGAGAATCAGTTGCCTCCCATATATGCCTCTACCAGGGACTGAACTTGCAACCTTTTGGCACACAGGACAATGCTCCACCCAACTGAGCTACGTGGCCAGGGCTAGAATCTGTTTTACAATAAAAAAAATGCCTGCAAATCAATAAGAACAAGACAATCTAATGGAAAAATGAGGAAAGGCTTTGAATAAACATGTCAAATAGAGAAAATGCATGTGAGTTACAAACAATGGAGATTTAAAATCCCACTAGTAATTAGGGAAACACAAATTAAAGTGACAACAGGAGCCCACTTGGCAACCATATTAAAAAAAAATTATGTTTCAGAGGCAGCTTTCTGGCTCTTTCTTGAATCTCTGTCTGGTTTGCCTCCTCACCTCCACTCCAGCCTCCACCATGTCCACAAGGGTGGCCCAGGAGACTTGCAGAGTCCACCTCTGGCCTTCAGTAGATGCTTGTACTCAGGTGGCCCAGCATCAGCTCCTCAGCCTTCTCCCAGGTGGGCAGCGACTACTGGGTTGGCCTGGGCACCAACATGAATCTGGCTGGGAGTTCCGGCATAGCTGGCAGTATGGGGACCCTCAAAGCCATCCAAGTAAACCAGAGCTTGCTGAGCCTTCTGAAGCTGGAGGTTGACCCCAACATCCAGGCCATGCACAACCAGGAGGAACCAATCAAGAGCCTCAGCAACAAGCTTACTTCCTTCATTGATAGGAAAGTGCAGAGCCTGGAGCAGCAGAATAAGATTCTGGAGACCAAGCGGACTCCCCTGAAGCAGGGGAAGATGACTCGCGGTAACATGGATGATACGTTCGAGAGCTACATCAACAACCTTCCATGGAAGCTGGAAACAGTGGCCCAGGAGGAACTGAGACTGGACACAGAGTTTGGCCACATGCAGGAGCTGGTGGAGGACTTGAAGAGTAAGTGTGAGAACGAGCTCAACAAGTACACAGAGATGGAGAATGAAGTTGTACTCATCAAGAAGGATGTGGGTGAAGCTTACATGAACAAGGTAGAGCTGGAGTCCCGCCTGGAAGGGCTGACCAATGAGATCAACTTCTACAGGCAACTGTGTGATGAGAATCATGAGCTGCAGACCCAATATCTGACACACCCATGGTGCTGTCTGTGGACAACAGCCACTCCCTGGGCCTGGATGGCATCATCACCAAG
Source organism: Artibeus jamaicensis (assembly GCF_021234435.1). Lineage (NCBI taxonomy): Eukaryota > Metazoa > Chordata > Mammalia > Chiroptera > Phyllostomidae > Artibeus > Artibeus jamaicensis. The sequence continues at coordinate 8,487,825 of NW_026521854.1, read as the reverse complement.
GTCAAGGCCCAGTACTAGGAGATTGCCAACCATTCCAGAGGCTGGAACCAGGCACCAGATCAAATATGAGGAGCTGCAGACACTGGCTGGGAAGCACGGCGATGGCGTGCATTGCACGAAGGTGGAGGTGGATGAACCAGAACATCAGCCAAATCCAGGCTGAGGTTGAGGGCTTCCAACGCCAGAGGCTTCCCTGGAGGCTGTCATCATTGATGCTGAGCAGTGTGGCAAGTTGGCTGTCCAGGATGCTCAGGTAGAGGTAGTTGAGCTGGAAGCTGCTCTGAGGACCACCAAGCAGAACATGCCCTGGCACCTGCATGAGTACCAGGAGCTCATGAACATCAAGCTGGCCCTGGATTGCCACCTACCACAAGCTGCTGGAGGGCAAGGAGAATCTCCTAGAGTCTGGGGTACAAAACAGGAGCACCCACACCGGGGCCACCAGTGGCTACCCAGGTGGGCTAAGCCAGGCTTACAAGAATCTCAACAATGGCCTGGGCTTCCAGGCAAGCTTGAGCTATGGGGTGGGCCCTGGCTCCTTCAGCCACAGTAGCACCAGCTCCTCCAAGACAGTGGTTGTTAAGAAGATTAAGACCCTTGGACTTCCACCAAGATGGAGGCGTAGGTGGAAACACCTTGCCTCCACGCACGCCCAAATCTAAAAACAATAAAGTTTTAACAATAATAAACGCAACCAAACCATACAGAAAATCGACAATACGGAGTCCGAAAACAACGAAATGCTCAGCTAAACCAGTAAGGGGGGCGAAGCCAGCAGCGGAGCGGGTTGGCCAAAAAGATTCCCGCCCCGGGTGGTACGCAAGCAGCCAAAGGCTCGGATCCCAGGTGCAGGCTAGCTACGGGCGGACACAGGGAAGAGGCGCGGCTGGCTGTCTGCGGTCAGTCCAGCATTTGCGTGCAGATAAACCAGTGAAGAGGTGAGCATTGAGACCGCACAGCGCAGGGCGGTGGGCTCGCACATTTCCACTCAGATAAACAGGTGGGGGCGAGCGGTGGGACAGACTGGGTGAGCGGAGAGGACCGCCATTGCTCCCTCTCTGACCCCGCCCCCACATACAGCATCACAAACCAGCGACCTGGGTGGCCCCACCCTGGTAAACAACTAAGGCTCCGCTCCTCATACATAACAGGCACAAACAGATAAAAACATGGCTCAAGAACAACTCAGAGCCCCAGAGCCGATAAATCTAAGTGATGAAGAAATAGCCAAACTTTCAGATGCACAGTTCAAAACACTGGTGATCAGGATCCTCACAGAACTAGTTGATTTTAGTCACAAATTAGAGGAACATATGAAGGCTAAACTAATTGAAATAAATGGTAATGCACAGGAAACCAATAGTAATGGAAAGGAGACTGGGACTCAAATCAAGGGAGTAGAACAGAAGGAAGGAAAATGACCAGACAGAAAACAATGAAGAAACAAGAAGTCAAAAAAATGAGGAGAGGGTTAGGAACCTCCAGGACATCTTTAAACATTCCAACATTCAAATTATAGGGGTACCAGAAGGGGAAGAGGAACAGTCATGAGTGGAAACCTTATTTGAACAAATAATAAAAGGGAACTTCCCCATTCTGGCAAAGGAAATAGACTTCTGGGAAATCCAGGGAGCTCAGAGAGTCCCAAAGAAGTTGGACCCAAGAAGGAACACACCAAGGCACATCATAATTACATTAGCCAAGATTAAAATGAAGAAGAGAATCCTAGAAGCAGCAAGAGATAAGAGGACAGTCACCTACAAAGGAGTTCCCATCAGACTGTCAGCTGATTTCTCAAAAGAGACCTTACAGGCAAGAAGGGGCTGGAAAAAGGTATTCCAAGTCATGAAAACCAAAGACCTACAACCAAGATTGCTCTATCCAGCAAAGCTTTCATTTAGAATGGAAGGGCAGATAAAATGCTTCTCAGATAAGACCAAATTCAAGGAGTTCATCATCACCAAGCCCTTATTATATGAAATGTTAAAGGGACTTACCTAAGAAAAAGAAGATAAAAAAGATGAACAGTGAAAGGACAGCAAACTCACAGTTATCAACAACCACACCTAAAACAAAAGCAAATTAAGAGGACAGCTGGATCAGGGAGTGAACCATAGAAATGAAGATCACATGGAGGGTTAGCAACAGGGGAGTGGGAGAAGGAGAAGGGGGGAGAAGGTACAGAAAATAAGTAGCATAGACAGTAGATAGAAAATAGATAGGGGGAGGGTAAGAATAGTAGGAGAAATACAGAATCTAAAGAACTTGAGACACGTGTTCATGAACTAAAGTGGTGGGGGGGAATGGTGGGGAGGGGTATGCAGGGTGGAGGGGAATGGAGGGGGGGATAGAACAAATGTAATGGCGTAATCAATACAAAAAAAAAAAACCCCTTGATGGGAAGCTGGTGTCTGAGTCACTGACGTCCTGCCCAAGTGAAGGACCACTGCTGTTCCTCCTGTCTTCCCAGCCGGTGGGAAAGGAGATGTGCAGGGAAGCAGTGGGCCCCAGACACCCTCCTGAGGCTCAGACGCAGCCCTCAGCTCACCCTTGGGGTGAGGGAGCTTACTGCCTGGGGGACGGCCTCTAACCCAGGCCCCCTACTAAAAGCCAAATCAAATGTTTTTTTCAAAAATAAAGTCTCAGCTGGCTCTGCCAAAATAAATAAATAAATAAGTTTCGCACTATTAAGCATTAGTGAGGGTGCAGGAAATACATCCTCTGACAACAGGCACTGGGGTGTGAATCAGCACAGCCACTTAGGAGCTTGGTTTGGCAATGCTTCTTAAATTTAAGAATCACATTTTCTGTGACCTGATCATCTCATTACTCAATATTCATTTGAATCTGAGAGTGTCTTATATAATAGAAGACATACGAGGATAGTTATTGCATTATACCTAATAATGGTGAAAAATTGGAAGCAACCAAGGTGTCTATCAGTTAAATATATACTGCATATATTTATGAAATTGAATATTAAACCAATTCTATAAAAGTGACATGGTTCTGTAGCAGAACCAGTGGTTCTCCTTTAGGAGTGATTTTGCCCCCTGAGGGGACATTTGGCCATGTCCAGATGAAACCTAACAAAGCAGAGGTCCAGCTGCCACAACAAAAGCCAAACTCATGAGGCTGGTGCAGAAAGAAAGAGGTTTTACTCAGGGGCCACACAGCCTGAGAGAGAGGCGGACTTCCATCTCAAAGACCATCTCATCTTCCTGCTCAAGCCTGCAGTTCTTACAGGGGTAGCGAGGGGAGGGCTTTTTTCTCTCCAATTATCTTGCCAGCTTCTGGTGCATTTGGGTCCCTAGCCATTCATCTTTCTAGCTTTTGGTGCCACTCAGTGTAAGAACCTCCCCACACCGTACTTTGACTGACTGTCTGTGGTGACATGGAGACATTTTTGTCACAGCTGGGCTAGGGGGGGGCTACTGTCATCTAGTGGGCGGAGACCAAGGATGCTGTTAAATGTCCTGCAGTATACAGAATGACACCCACCACAAGGATGATCCAGTCCCAAAGGTCAACAGTGCCCAGGCTGAGAAAGTGTGGTCTGTATAAACCAACGTGGATATCATTCCAAGATGTTGAGTGAAAAGCCAAGTTATAGAGACAACCGTATTTGTGTTAAAACACACGGTATGGGAAACAGGTAAGCTCATGAAAAAATTAGGGCGAGATTACAATAGCTAAGTGTTGGAAACAGCCCAAGTGCCCATCAGTAGGTGAGTGGATTAAACACTGTGGTACATTTACACAGCGGACACTACGCAGCAGAAGGAAAGAAGTTCTACCTTTTGCGACAGCGTGGATGGAGCCCGAGGTTATTGTGCTCAGTGAAATAGGTCAGTCGGTGAAAAACGAAAGCCATAGGACCTCACTTATTGCTGGAATCTAATGAACAAAATAAACTAATGAGAAGAATAGAACCAGGGACATGGAAACACAGAACGGACTGACAGCTGTAGGGGGGAAGGAGACGGGGGTGGGGGTGGTGGTGGAAGGAAGTGGGGGTGAGGCAGGTCTAAGTTAAACATGTAGGATGACCTGTGGACATGGGCAACGGAGAGGGGATGAACCATGAGCTAGAGGGGTGCGCTGGGTGAAGGGGGGGCAAAAGGGAAAAATTGGGATAATTGTAATAGAATAAACAATAAGAAATACAAAATAAAATAATTTTTAAAGCTCTAATAAACCAAAAAAAAGTTAAACATAGCATTACCATAGGACCCTGCAAGTTCACTCCCAGGTATGTACCCCAAGAACTGAAAAGAATTCAAACAAGTCCTTGCACACAAATATTCACAGCAGCGCAATTTACAATAACCAAAAGGCGGGAGCAGCCCGCAGTGAATGGACACACACAATGCGGTCCGTCTGCACTGGCGACTCTCGCTGGCCACCGAGAAGAGGGAAGCAGGGGCACAGGCTAAGCGGATGAACCTCAAACACGCAGCGCACTTCAAACACGCGGTGCAGAGTGAGAGAAGCTTGACCCCGTGGGCCACGTGCACGACTCTGTTCATACGAAATCTCCAAAACGATGGGGATAAAAAGCAGATCAGTCGTTGCCAGGGGCTGGGGGCGGGAATGGGAAGTGACTGCCAATGGGGGCAGGGTCCCCTCTAGGGGATGAGAATGTCCTGGACTAGACAGAGGTGATGTTGCACAGCGCCATGAATGTGCTAAATGCCACCGGGTCGTTCACTTTAAAGTGGGTAATTTTACGTTATGTGAAATTTACCTCAAAAATAAAACCAAAAAAGTACAGTGAAACCCCACCATTGTTCTCTTATTTTATGGTTTGTGCTTGTTCACACTCCGCATGCAGACAAGTCTGCAAGGATGCCCATCAAATTTATTATCATGATCGCATGGCTGACCATTACGTAACCTTCAGCCTTATTTGTGGCATTTCAATCATTGAAGAAGAAACAAATATTTGTGTGTCATTTGATCTTTTTAAAGCTTTAAAAAGACATGGATTGGGAAGGATGAAGGTAGAGGGCCAAGTCAGGCAGCCTCCTCAGGCTGGTGGGCAAATGGCAGGGCTGCTCTCCTGCCAAAGTCAGCAGCCAGGGCCCCAGGCCCCAGATTTGCACAGCATTAGGCTCTGCTCCAGCCCCTGAGAAACTCAGCTAATTGACTCACCCCTGGCAGGCAGAGAGGGCAGGGAGGGAAGGACACCGTGTCCCCAAGGTTGTCCTATCCCTTGCGGGATCCCCAGGAGTCCCCGCATCCCAGTAACAGAGGCAGAGGCAGTAGGACCACAGTGACAGAAGGCAGAGGGCAGGGAGCAGAGGTGATATAAATAATGAAGGTGAGGCTCAAACAAGCCCCCTGCCCTGCTGGCATGCTGAAGGCAACAGGCTATGTACCTTGCAACCTAACCCTCACCTACACAGGGAAATGGCAAGCTAGGTCTTCCACTGTGCTGAGGCAGAAGCAGGTGCAGGGCCCCAGGTAAGTCACCTTCCCCACCTTTCACCTGGCCATGAAACACCTGGAAAACCAGTATCTACCCTGGACTCAGAGAAGCCCCCTATTTAAACAACTCCTGGTGCAATCTGAGTCTCTGGGGTGAGGGCAGTAGGCAGGGCCCCACTTCCTAGGTTCAAGGCCATGTGATGATTATTATCATACATGGAAGGTTCAGTGGGCAGGTGAGAAAGGTCAGGTGTGTAGAGAATTGCTGCTGCTCAAAGTTAACCAGCACACCTGTCTGACTTTTCACCTCTCCCTTCTTTGTCCTGGCCAGAAACCAGTAGTAAAAGAATTGGGGGCAGGCAGAGCAAAGAGAGAGACAAGAGGGTTCAGGACTGAAGTCTTTAGCCACCTCCCAGGGGTGTGCAGCATGGGGGTAGGGGGAATAGGTGGGGTAATGGTAAGGATTTGAGGATGAAAAGAGGGAGAGAAAATGGAGGGAGGAGGTGGCTGATACTTGAAGGAGAACACAGAGAGAAACTAAACAGCACATTAAGAAGAGACAGCCAGGATGGGGCAGACAGGTAAGGCAAGATGGGATCTGAGAGACAGGACAGACCTAGCCAGCCCGTGTTTGTCATTTGGCAATGTGTTGAGAGTACTTTTGATGACCACAACTGAGAGATGCTACTGGCATCCGTGGGTGCCAGGGATGCTGTTCAACACCCCACGATGTACGGGTCAGCCCCCACCATAAGGAATGATCCACCCCCAAGTGTCCCTAATGCTGAAGTTGGGACACACTGGCCGAGGGGGCATATGTGGGCAGGACTGGCCCAATAAAGTGCACCCCCTCACTCTGTTCCATTTACTGATAGAGCAGCCCACTAAGTGCTCTGGTGGATCAATGGCAGGAGGTTTCAGTGGTCCTCTCAGACGTCCTGGTCACACCCATCATGGTTCTATGGCTTTTTCTTTTGCTTAAAAGTGAATAGACTTTACATTCTGAGCAGCTTTAGGTTTGCAGAAAGTTGAGCCAGTAGCAGAGCGCTCCTGTACACCATCCCTCTCCCTGCGCAGTCTCCCGTTACGAACATCCTGCATCACTGAGGTGCTGTGCGACCACGGCTGAGCCCACGTGGACACATTATTATTAACCAGAGCTCACGGTTCACATTTGGGTTCACTCTCGGTGCTGTACCTGCTGTGAGTTTTGACAAATGCACAATGTCATGTACCCACCACTATAGTATCATACAGAGTAGTTTCATCTCCTTAAAAAATCCCGAGTCCCACCTAGTCATCCCTTCCTCTCTCCCCCTGAGCCCTGGTAACTGTCTGCATAGTTTTGCCTGCATAGTTTTTCACTGTCTATGTAGTTTTGCCTTTTCGAGAATGAATGAGCAGCTCTCTTAGCTGCACGCAGCATCCCCATCATTTCATAGGGCGGCACATGCAACCCTGGGCCACCTCCCCAGGCCACGGTGAGCTCTTGTCTTCTCAGTCCCCGCCCTTTCTTCCTTCATGGCTGTGGGTTTCTGTGATCTTAGCTGATGAGGAGGGAGTGTGTGAGTGGAACAGCACGGAGAAGCCAACATCTCTCCAGTCCTGGATGTGGCCTCTGACATTAACAGCCACCAATAACTGGTGAGTGAAACAGAGGTTAGGAAAGGACAGGCTTTGGGTCAATAACACACAGGTTCAGATCCGGAGCCATGATCCTTGCACAAGTGATGTGTCTTCTGTGGGCTTCAGCCGCCCCACCTGTAAAACGGGGATAATAGCACGTGCTTCACAATGTTTCAACAGACATTCAGTAAACAATAAACAATTAAGAAATGCATGAGCACAGTGCTTGGACCACAGTGTTACCAAGCAAGAGCTCACAACCTGATGCACATAGAAGCCAGTACTACAGCACTGGCCTTTGAGAAAGGAAAGAGCTTTTATTTGTGAGTTTGGCTGGCAAGGAGATAAGAGGTAACACTTAAATCTGTCTCCCTGATCTGGTTTGGGGCCAGGCTTGTGGAATTTCAGCACCAGATCCTCCTGGACAGCAGGATCTTCAGATCCCTCAGTTCTGAGAGGGTGGTCAGGTCGTGTTCTGGTCCTTTGTTTCTGTGGTGAGATCAGGAAAGAGTTCAAAAGCATCGCTCATAAATGTTGGTTCTGGGTTTTGTGAGAAACAGGATAAGACCAGTCTGAGATGGCTCTGCGGTTACAATAAAGCACATCCAATAACAGGTAACTACTCTCATCAAGAACCCCAAATCAGGCCCTGGCTGGTGTAGCTCAGTGGATTGAGTGCGGTCCTGGGAACCAAGCAACCATGGTTCGATTCCCAGTCAGGGCACATGCCTGGGTTGCAGGCCAGTTCCCATCAGGGGACTCACAAGGGGCAACCATACATTGATATTTCTCTCCCTCTCTCCTTCCCTTCCCCTCTAAAGATAAATAAATAAAATCTTAAAAAAAAACAACAACACTTTCCTCTTTAAAAAAAGAAGAAGAACCCAAAATCGAGTGCCAGAGACAATTGCATCTCAAACCGGATTCATTAAAGGGTTATGACAAAGCTAGAAGCAAGGATTTTTCGGGAACCATTTACACTTAATAGAATTAAACTATGATTATATCTGTTGTACAGATTTTTACCAGTCTCTTTTCATTTTTATTGTTTATGAAAAAAGGATTTTTAAACTCACACAGGGGTCATTGGTTTGGAAGCACCCAGGGGTGAGGGGCTGAATCTGCTTTGTGAAGAGAATGTCCAGGGGGCTGCACAGAGGAGGTGACAAGTAAGCCGAACACTCAGAATAATCAGGAACTCGCAGGTGGAGAAGGGAAGAAACCGGGTCTGGGCAGAGGGAGAACACCAAAAAATTGCAACTGCATTGTTAGATCTCCAGTCAGCCTGGGAGGCTTGCCCCCAGGGACATCGGCAGTATCTGGAGACATGTTTTGTTGTCACACTGAGCAAGGGCTACTGGCATCTAGCTGGTAGAAGTCAGGGATGCTGCTAAACAGCTTATAGCACACAGGATGGCTCCCCATTACAAAGAATGAGCTGGCCCCAAGTATCAAAAGTTCCACAGCCGAGAAACCTTGCACTAGATGTTGGAAGGCATGGGAAATTGTGTGCACAACCCAATGGCCCTGGTCCCACCTATTCAGCCTCCTCTTTGGTTCGCAGGCCGGTGCTCGATCCATAGAGCTACACCAGCCTGGGCCCATTCAGCCTCTTCTTAAAAGCTTTTGTTTCCAAGTCATTGACTTTGACTCAGACCTGTAAGATCTCAGAGTCACAGGACTGAGGGGTACTGTTGGGGCCACTGTCCTGGAGACATATGGGCATATGCTTGCCCAGAAGTAGAGAAAAGATGCAAGTAATTCCAGGAGAAGGAAGCCAGGAAATTCTGGAAACCAGCGATGTTTGGGGGATGCAGGCTGCAGTCACCAGAGTGCCTGGTCCCTCCTTCCTGTCTCGTCATCACCCTGTCAGGGCTTCATCAAGGGCCTCAGCTCACTTGCCAGGGTATTTACTAGTTTTGTCCTGATTTTAAAATTGTGAGATACACCTAACATAAAATTGACCATTTCAGCCATTTTATAGTGTAATTCAGTGACATTAAATATTCATGACATTGTGCAACCACCACCTTTTCTAGTTCCAGAACTTTCTTATCAGTCCAAAAGGAAACCCCACACCCATCAGTACTCTCTCCCCACCCCCACTCCCCCAGCCCTTGGCAACCACTGATGTACTTTGAACTGCCACATGGGTGTTCATGGAAACACTGTTCACAATAAGGAAAAAGTGGAAACAACCCCAATTCCATCAGCTGATGAAGAGATAAACGGAATGCGGTCCATCCACACAATGGAATGCTGTCTGACTGTGAACAGGAATGAAGCACCGACATATGCTACCTCACGGATGAAACTTAAAAACACGCTGAGTGAAAGAACCTGACACACAAAGGCACATAGCATAGTATCTCATTTATGTGAAATGTCTAGAACAGGCAAATCCATAGAGACAGAAGGGAAGTTAGTGGTTTGCTGCTTTTAAACTTTACATTGCCTAATAAAATAAGATAATTTAAAGAGAAGTTACTCATAAAGAAACATTGATCTCTTTAAATCGATGTCATTTAGTGAGCATGGACTATGTACTTTTGCCCACTTAGTGTACTGATTTAATTATCATAGGCAGTGCCTACTCTGTGCCAGGTCACACTCCAAGAATAGCTCATTTATTCCTAACGACAGCATCTGAGGTAGGTAAGGGGAAATGGGGGCACAGAGGGGTGAAGGAACACTCTCAAGTTTATCCGATAGGCATAGCTGGGATTCTAACCCACATTGGCTGACTCCCCATTCTTTTGCCTCATGGCCACATTGCTTTGCCTCAGAACACACCTACCTGCTTCGTGGGAGCTGGAGAAATCCAGAACATCAACTCTGCACAGTCTCCTGCCTCTGGCTGTTGGCATGGATAATTCCAGAGGAAGAATGTGGCTGACTCACATCAAGTTAGAGATGCACAGTGGCCCACGGAGTTGTAGACATGCGGTGGGGACACCTCTTGGCATCTGAAGCTTGGGAAGAGGAGTAGAAGGACAGAGCAGAAATGGCTTCTCTGAAGAGAGATTTTTTTTCCTAAGATTTTACTTACTTATTTTTAGAGAAAGGGAGGGAGAAAGAGAGAAAGAGAAATATCAGTGTGTATTTGCCTCTCACATATCCCCTACTGGGGACCTGGCCTATAACCCAGGGATGTGCCCTAACTGGGAATTGAACCAGTGAACCTTTGGTTCTCAGGCAAGCACTCAAGTCACTGGGCCACACCAGCTAGGGCTGAAGGAGCATTTTTAAAATATGTTTTATTGATTATGCCCTTACAGTTGTCCCATTTCCCCACCTTCATTTCCCTCCACCCTGTACACCCACTCCCCTCCTCCCTTTAGTTCATGTCCATGTGTCACAAGTTCTTTAGATTCTACATTTCCCACACTATTCTTGCCCTCCCCCTGTCTATTTTCTACCTACCATCTATGCTACTTATTCTCTGTACCTTCTCCCCCCTTCTCCTCCTCCCACTCCCCTGTTGCTAACCCTCCATGAAATGTTTATTTCTATGGCTCCACTCCTGATCTAGCTGTCTGCTTAGTTTACTTTTGTTTTAGGTGTAGTTGTTAATAACTGTGAGTTTGCTGTCCTTTCACGTTCATATTTTTCATCTTCTTTTCCTTAGATAAGTCCCTTTAACGTTTCATATAATAAGAGCTAGGTGTTGATGAACTCCTTGAACTTGACCTTATCTGAGAAGCACTTTATCTGCCCTTCCATTCTAAATCAAAACTTTGCTGGATAGAGCAATCTTGGTTGTAGGTCTTTGGTTTTCATGACTTGGAATACTTCTTTCCAGCCCCTTCTTGCCTGTAAGGTCTCTTTTGAGAAATCCGCTGACAGTCTGATGGGAACTCTTTTGTAGGGGACTGTCCCCTTATCTTTTGCTGCTTCTAGGATTCTCTCCTTCATTTTAATCTTGGCTAATGTAATGATGATGTGCCTTGGTGTGTTCCTTCTTGGGTCCACTTTCTTTGGGACTCTCTGAGCTTCCTGCATTTCCTGGAAGTCTATTTCCTTTGCCAGATTGGATAAGTTCTTCTTTGTTATTTATTCAAATAAGTTTTGCACTTGTTGCTGTTCCTCTTCCCCCTTCTGGGACCCCCTATAATTTGGATGTTGGAATGTTTAAAGATGTCCTGGAGGTTCCTAAGCCTCTCCTCATTTTTTTAAATTCTTGTTTCTTCATTCTTTTCTGTTTGGTCATTTTTCTCTTCCTTCTGGTCTACTTTCTTGATTTGAGTCCCAGTTTCCTTCCCATCCCTATTGTTTCCCTGTGCATTTTGCTTCATTTCACTTAGTGAAGCCTTCATTTTTCATCTAATTTGCAACTAAAATCAACCAGTTCTGTGAGCATCCTGATCACCAGTGTTTTGAACTGTGCATCTGATAGGTTGGCTATCTCTTGGTTGCTTAGAAGTATTGGCTCTGGGGCTTTGAGCTGTTCTTCTTCTTGAAACCATAATATTTTGGTCTGTTTGCACTTGTTACATATGAAGTGCGGAGCCCTAAGTGTTCACCAGGGCGGGGAAACCCAGGTCACTGGGTTGTGACACTGTATGTGGGGACGGGGTCAGAGAGGGGCAATGGCGTTTTTTTCTGCTCTCTCTCAGATTTCAGTCTCCTCTGCTGCTTCCCACAAGCAAATGGGGCCCTTCTGGTGGTGGTTCCCAGATGTGTGGGCTTGTGCACCCTCCAGAACCCTGTGGGTCTCTCCAATGAACTCTGTGAACCTGGGAGCCTCTCCCGGCACCTCGACCCCAGAAAGTTTTTCCAATTGGTGCTTTTAGGCTTTATTTCCCGGCACTGGGGCCCTGGGTTGCACAGTCTATCTCACTGCTCGCTCCTTTCCCTGGTTTATCTGTGCGCAAATGTGTGACCGCAGTCACTCAGCCACCTTGCGCCCTCACTGGGTCTGCTCATTGCCACCCCACACCTGGGATCTGCCAACCACCTCCTGCATGCCTGGGTGGGTCCAGCCACTTTTTCCTGCATGACCCCTCTCCGCCAGCCGCTGACTCTTCCTGTCTTACCTGTCTGGATGAATGGTTCATTGTTGTCAGACTTCAGTACAGTTTAATTTTCTCTCTTTTTGGTTGCGTTCTGCTTTTTAAATACTTGTTGTTCATAAACTTGGTTGTGCAAGAAGGTACAGTGTTTCCACCTATGCCTCCATCTTGGCCAGAAGTCTGAAGGAGCATTTTTATTTTAGGAGAAAACCTAGAGAAAGTCAGCCATGGGTACAATGCCATGCCATTTTAACAGCTTCACCTTGAACAAATTAATTAGACTCTGTGCGCCCCAGTGCTCTCCATGAGTATGCTCAAGATACTCAAAATGACGGTAATGAAAATAGCACCTTCCTTACTAGGTTGAGGAGAAGATTAAATCATAGAGGGTATGGAGTGAGAGCTCAATCAATATTAGCTGCCATTTATTAGGAGAAGCCCCTTGGACAGGTTCAGGTGGAAGGTGATGACCTTCTCCATCACTGCTGACCTCTCCCTGTCACATTTCCACCCAGGCACGGCCTCCATGCCAAGAACCAACCTCTCAACAGTGTCTGAATTCATCCTTGTTGGCTTCTCCACCTTACCCCACCTTCAGCTGATGTTCTTCCTGCTGATCCTGCTGATGTACCTGTTCACACTGCTGGGGAACCTGCTCATCATGACCACCATCTGGGGTGAGCGCAGCCTCCATACGCCCATGTACCTCTTCCTGTGCGCCCTCTCTGTCTCTGAGATCCTCTACACCTTCGCCATCATCCCTCGCATGCTGGTCGACCTGCTCTCCACCCACCACTCCATTGCCTTCTCAGCCTGTGCCAGCCAGATGTTCTTCTCCTTCACGTTTGGCTTCACCCACTCCTTCCTGCTCACAGTCATGGGCTATGACCGCTATGTGGCCATCTGCCACCCCCTGCGCTACAACGTGCTCATGAGTCCCCGTGGCTGTGCCTGCCTGGTGTCCTGGTCTTGGGCAGGTGGCTTGGTTATGGGGCTGGTGGTGACCACGGCCATTTTTCACCTCACCTTCTGTGGACCCAATGAGATCCACCATTTTGCTTGTCACGTGCCACCTTTGTTGAAGTTGGCCTGTGGGGGCAATGTCTCCACTGTGGCCAAGGGCGTGGGCCTGGTGTGCATCACAGCCCTGCTGGGCTGCTGTCTCCTCATCCTCCTCTCCTATGCCTCCATTGTGGCTGCTGTCTTGAGGATCCCCTCCTCTGAGGGCAGGCACAGGGCCTTCTCCACATGCACATCCCACCTCACCGTGGTGGTCGTGCACTATGGCTTCGCCTCTGTGATCTACCTCAAGTCCAAGGGTCCCCAGTCTCTGGAAGGAGACACCCTCATGGGGATCACCTACACAGTCCTCACACCCTTCCTCAGCCCCATTATCTTCAGCCTCAGGAACAAGGAGCTGAAGAACACCATGAAGAAGACCTTCCTCAGCAAGCTCTACCCAGAAAACACATGACAATCTGGGAGGAATTCTTTGGAACAAATGAGTCAGGTTACCTGATGCTACCATTAGAAATGGCACCCCATATCCCTGGCTGGCATAGCTCAGCGGATTGAGCACGGGCCTGCAAACCAAAGGGTTGCTGGTTCAATTCCCAGTCAGGACACATGCCTGGGTTGCAAGCCAGGTGCCCAGTAGGGGGCACCTGAGAGCCAACCACACATTGATGTTTCTCTCCTCTTTCTCCCTCCATTCCCCTCTCTCTAAAAATATATAAATAAAATATTTAAAAAAAGAAATGGCACCCATAAACATTAATAATCTTTATTTGTCTGATGCTTTAAGATTTGCAAGGACCCTTTCAGGCAGCATTCAAATGCACACACAATAGTTAAGCAGAACATGCAATTAAAATGCACAAGCAATAAATTAATCAAATTAGCCAAAGTTAGAAAAAAAGGAAAATATGTGTATTCCTGTTTAAGTTGAATAGTCAACTGGGCATCACTTGTCCTAAAGTTGAATTCAGTCTTTCTCCATGACTTGAGCAGTGAAAACATCCCATGTTAGCATGAAGTGGGAGGATTTGGAAGACAACTTCAGTCGAAACTGCAGAGGCCAAAGCATCTTTCTTTGCAGAATATACTGCATGTTTCCTGTTATGCCTCAGTGCATCACAGCCTCACAGTGGAGGATCAGGGCAGATAAACTTTCAACCGCTTCATTTGAAAAAAGAGAAACTGAGGCTCAAACAGCTGCATGACTTATCCAAGGTCCTACAACTTTGTAGGCCTAGGTTTCCAAGGTAAGTCTTCTCTGATTCCAGTACTTCACCACATCATCTTGCTACAGTGGGATTTATGTGTCCCCTGTCCAAGGAGGACTAGTCCATTTCAAATTAAACTCTCCAGCATCTTAAGAACCTTTAATCCGCAGGTGATTTGAACAGCAGTTAGGGCAATATAATTTCATGTTTTGCTTGATGAGCTTAGGGTCAGAGAGAGAGGAGTAAGTTGAGGAAATGACCAACTGGAGCCACCTACTTTGGGTTATCAGTGCAACAGGAAAAGTAGGACCTCCTGAAGAGCGTTGTTGTCCAGCAGGGGGAGCCACAGGGAGAAGTGCTTCTCCAACTGAGCTGCCTCACCTGACCCACTTCTTCCTGAACCTCCTTCCTCAGGAATAGCTTCCTCTCTATGGCTCTTACCCTCTGAGAAAGGTCCCCATGACTCATCACCATGGCAACAGCAGATGGCAAAGAATAGCAAAGGAGTCCTTGCTCTCTCGCAAGATAAAGAAAGATGCTCTGAATTGCAGAAAGGGCTGTGTATTGGTTAAGTGATGAAGCACAATGGCCTTAGTTAAATCACTTTCACTTCTTAGCTTCAGTTTCCCATCAACAAAATGGGTTTAATAGTGATGTCTCCACTTCTTAGGATAGTTCCAAGAATTAAATAGCATCATCTCTGTAGGGCAATTGATAGTGACTGGCACACAAGATGTACTCAATAAATGCCAGCCTTTCAAGGTTTATTTAATAATTATTTGTGGCCTTCTGTATCTCAAATCCTGTGCTACTTCCAGGAGTACAGAGATGGGCTTGCTGCTGTTCCCTGTCTTTGAGAAGTTTCCAGGGTGCTGGGTAGAATGATACACACAGAAATATCAGTGCTCTGACCAGGAGGCAGACCAAGTGCTAAGGGCCACCAAAAGGGGCATCAGCCAGGCCTTCCCTAGTTCCTATATTCAGTGGTTCCCACCAGTGTTCCCCCTTGCTGAGGGGATACTTGGAAGTTTCTGGAGACATTTTTGGTTGTTAAAACTGCAGGGGAGAGAAATGTACTAGAATATGTAATGGGTCAAGGCCAGGGGTGTTGTTCAACATCTTACAGTGCAAAGAACAGACTGTACCAGAAAAGAATGAGCCAGCCCCAAATTTCAACAGTTGAAGGATGACAATGCATCCACTCAAGAAACATTTATTGAGCACCTCCTTTGTGCCAGGTGCACTTTTGGAAACCACTGGGGATACAGTGTTGAATTAATTAGACATGACTCCTGTGCTTGCATTTGAGAGGGAAAAATAATCTCAGTGCTTGCATTTGAGAGGGGAAGATGTGGATATTAAACAACTAATCACACTAATGAATACAAGATAAATGGTCATAAAAGCTATGAGGAAAAGAAAGGGTTTGCAATTAGAGCTTATAATAGAGGTGGTGACTCAGTGTGGGGATCAGGGAAGGCTTTCCTGAGGAGGTGACATTTAATATCAGACCTAAAGCTGTGCAGGAGTAGGTATTTCAGGTAGAAGCAGCAGCACGTACAAAGTTCCTGAGGTCCAAGCATGCTTGATTTATTGTGGGAGCAGCCAGGGAACTAATGAGGCTGGAATGCTGGAGAGGGTGAGGAATGCAGTTGGAGATGAAGCACAGACCTGACCTCACTGGGGTTTGTACTGTAGCCTAAGGCTATAAGCAGAGGGGTGATCTTTTCTTTTCCCTTCATGAAGATTGTCTGACTGCTGGAGAGGGAAGAGAGGAAGAGAAAGGACACATCTTTGAGGAGGGGACCCAACTTTCACCCACAAGCAAGGGTGTGGGGTCAACATTTCAGAAGAGCAGAGCAAGGGCGGTGAAGGCAGCAAATTGCATCTCTCAGGCCAGCCTTTGTCTCCAACAATTAACGTGAAGACACTGAGGGGGATTCCAGTCAGCACAAGAAGCGGCCTCCTACAGCCCAGCGATCTCCCTGTCAACAGCCATTCTCTGTTCTCCAGGCCCTTGAATCACTTCCCTGGGCTCTGGCCCTGCCTTGGGACACCAAAGGTTGCGGCACAGAGGGGAACGTTAGCCAGGAATGACAAACATCTAGGAATGCAGGCATGGGGGCACTTCAGAAAGTGGTGGCTAAGTAACAGAGGGGAAGGGTGAATAGGGTCTCTGGAGACTGGGGGTCCTTGTTGACACCAGTGGGCAAGGGGTTGGGCTGTGGTGTGGAGGGTCAGCACCCCAAAATCCTGGTTGTTTACCTTTTGGCATTTATCCTTATTTTTTGTCACCAGATGTTAAAGATGGCTTCTATTTTTGGTCTTTTGAGAGAGAAAAAATGCAAGGGTTTTTTGGAGGAGGTGAAGGAATCTGGGGTCAGGCAAGGGAAGCATGCACCTTGACTACCAAATTTCAGGTAAGTAACCAAGAGAAATCACATCTAATGCAATATTTTGAAAAATCAAAATTAATGCAAAAATTTCATGGTAAACAACATATCAATGTTAAATAAAGACAGGGTACAACTCTGTGCTTTCTTAGCCCTGCCTCACCCATGTTGCCCTGATAGCTGTCCACTAAGATCAACTTCTTAGGTTGTTTTAAATTTACAAAACAACGAATACAAACTAAAGTGAAGGAGCAGGAGTAAGATTTATTTAAAGCCCAGAATGCACTGACATCCATCAACCAGACTACAAGCCTGTTTGTTCTCTGATGACTGCAGGGATCCACACTGATGCTTCCCAGATATGACCCAGAGCCAGGTTCACTGTCAGTTCTTTCACATTCACAGTCTGATTCTAACCTATTTTCCTGGACAACCGGTATATTTCAAGATGCCTCCAGATCCCTGATCAGCTAAACAGCCCTGGGAGATGGGGAAGGCTTTCCTGAGGAGGTGCCATCTAAGGTCAGACCTAAGGATGTAT
This sequence comes from Artibeus jamaicensis, assembly GCF_021234435.1. Lineage (NCBI taxonomy): Eukaryota > Metazoa > Chordata > Mammalia > Chiroptera > Phyllostomidae > Artibeus > Artibeus jamaicensis. Next base: position 8,470,598 of record NW_026521854.1, on the reverse strand, counting down.
AGGAGTAAGGAAAGGGAGTTCCAGGCAGAAGAGAAGCAAGTCCAAAACGCCTCAGGTCAGAGTGCACTTGGTTTATTGCAGGAACAGCCAGGAAGCTAGTGGGGCTGAAGAGCTGTGGCTGGCTGGGGGATCAAGTTGCAAATGAAGTGCTGACTGGACCACACTAGGTTTGTACTATAGCCTAAGGCTCTAGGCAGAGGGGCCATCCTTCAGATTGCTGGCTACTTAAACATCTTCATACTGGCCCTGAGGGCTCTCAGGGCCCTGCAGTTGGTTAGAGCATCATCCCAACACCAAGGTTGTAGGTTCCGTCCCCCGTCAGGGCACGTATGAGAGCCCACCAATGGCCCTGGCCAGTGAGGCTGCATTGGTCACGCCACACACCAAAAGGTTGGGGATTCAATTTCTGGTCAGGACACAACATAGGCTGTGGTTTCAATTTCTGTTTGGGTTGCATATGGGAGGCAGCCAATCAATGTTTCTCACACTGATGTCTCTCTCTGTCTCTCTAAAATCAATAAACATATTTTTAAAAAAGAATCAACCAATGAATGCATAAATAAGTGGAAAAAACAAATCAATGTTTCTCTCCCTTCCTCTCTCAATTTTAAAAATTTTAAAAATCAATAAAGTTAAATTAAAAAAAATATCCCTCATACATGACATCTCCAAGAGTAGAGTCTTCCCTGTGAAAAGTCTGTACTTTTCACAATCTATAGGGGAGGCAAAAAATATCCCCAGATCTCTCTCATTAACAACGTTAGATCTTCTCAAGATAGCCCAGGAACCTGGCTTTAAAAGGAGTCACAATTTTCTTTAGGTCAAAAAACTTCATGTTTAAACATGACACTCTTTTCTGTGTTAGTGCATCTGCAGCTGGAGACTCTATGGCCAGTTTTGTTGAAATTACAACGTGTCTCCCCAGTTCTCTCACACTGGTTGTTTCTTTCTAACCACCTGAGAATGGCATATTTTTAGTTCTGGGCTCATTTAACTGCTGCCGCCTAATATTGGTCTCTTCTTCCCTATCCAAGTCTTTGTCCCTTCTTGGAACAGACAAGCCTCCTCTGGGTATGCTTCTGAGCCCCAGTTCTGACTTAAAGAATTCTAGTTTTTTCACTTCAAGGGTAAGACCTTTAGCTAACAGACTTCATCTCTTTATATGCCAGTTTTCTCATCTTCAGAAATGGAACTAATAATTTGATCTTCCTTGTGAAATAAAAGAACTGATGTGTGTTAAACATTTAAGACCAAAACTATCATTAGTCATCAGTAAATGCAAATCAGAGCCACAATAAGGACCTACAAGAATAGCTATAGTCAAAAAGTGAGATAAGTGAGTGTTGGTGAGAATGGGAAACGTGGGACACCTGTGCAGGGCCGGTGGGGATGTAAAGCGGTGCAGCCGCTGTGGAGACCAAGTCGGCAGTTCCTCAGATGGTTAAACATAGAGCTACCTGGGACTCATTAATCCCACTGGGGGGGTAGGAATGTGCCCCAAAATGGAAACATATGTCCATGCAAAAGACTAAAATAAGAATGTTTATAGTAGTAACACTCATGATAGCTAAAGGTGGAAATAGTCCTAATATCTACCAACAGGTGAATAAATAAACAAAAATATAGTAACTCTAAACAACGGAATATTACTCAGCCATAACAAGAAATGAGAGAACAGATACGGGCTACGACATGGATAAACCTCGAAAACATTATGTTAAGTAAAGGAAGCCAGACACAAAGGGGTTAAATATATTATTCCATTTACACAAAATGTCCAGAAAATGCAAATCTATAGAGAGTAGATTAGCAGTTGCTTAGGGCCAAAGGAAAGAGGGAAAGAGGGATAATAGCTAAAGGTTATAGGGCTTCTTTTGCAGGTAATGAAAATATTCTAAGTTGACTGTGGTCATGATTACATACCTTTTTAAGTGGGTAGATTATGTGGTATGTGAATTATAGTTTAATAACACTATTTTTAAAAGACCATACTTAGCCAATGATAAATGCTTAAAAAAATGGAAGCTGTTTTCAGCATAACTATTAACAGGGAAGGAAGGAGGGAGGGAGAGAAAGAGGGAAGAAGGAGGGAAGAGAGTTACTTCTGTCTCCAATGCAAATATCCAGCTTTATTTTGAGCTACAGCTTCTGTAGAGCCGTGTTCCCAATGTGTTGTCCCCAGACCACTGCCAGCAGCAACTGTGCTAGAGCATCAGATCCTAGAGCCCCTCCCAGACCTACTGAATCGGACACTCTGGGTGAGATCCAGCAGCCTGTGACTTAACCAGCCCCTCTGGTGACTCTGATGTGCCCTCAGGTTAGAGACTTGCTGCCAAAGAGGATCTACTTGGCCAACTTCATACTGCACCCCTGCTCCTCACTGACCCCATGACACCAGGAAAGTCCCAAAGCTCACTGTGTCCATCTGCTCATTTTCAAATGGGGTGTGACCTCAGGGGCTGCCTGGCCTGCCTGAGCACCTCCCCTAAGGCAGGGCCCAGCCTGCAGGTGCATCTGCCCAACGTACATGACTCCCAACACATGAAAGAAAAATGACACTTTATTGAGGGTTTCAAGGGAGTCGGGGAAGGAGATGTGTATCAGACACTCTATGGGCAAGCTTATAAACTGCTCATTCATGTCTCTGCTTTTTTCTTAAATGTCTTCACCAGCCACTGGGTCTGGGTCCGTTGCCAGGAACCAGGTTTTCCTTCCTGTCCCTTCCCTGTCCCTTAACTCAGCTACCACTTTCTCACTCTTCGCCCACACCCTCAGCTCATCTCTCTACACATTTCTTTTCTCCCAAGCAGACATTCAGGTCCCCCCTTTCTCTTTGTAATTTGCACCCGGAGACCTGTTATTCAGCTTAGTCAACAGAGGCCCCTCATAGGAGGAAACACCCTTCCTGTAAAAATATGAAGAAGTAAAATGAAAAATAATTTCACCATAAAAAATGCTTTCCTTTTCTCAAGACAACAGTCAGGGTGAGAGGGAATGATGTGTCTGAAGCACAGAACACGATGCCTGGTACACGGGAGGCGCCAAATCACCATCACTGTTTATGTCCTAGTCATTTTGGGCAGAGCAAGCACCCCTCCCTCACTCATTCAAAATAAGCCATGAACACAAGTCCCCCAACACCACAATGTGGGCATCGCCTCCTCCAGGCCACTCTTGGGCACAGGAAACAGGAACATTGTCACACAAGGTCAATATCGGGGAGGCCACGACCCAGTGAATCCAGGAGGAATGAGATCAGACAGACTGCAGGAAAGGAGAGAGCTTACAGAGTGCTTGCTAAGGGTGGAGGCAGGGGAGTTTGCATACAGGAGTCAGCAATCACCAGTGGAGCATAATTCTACACATTTTACAGATGGAAGACTGAGGGGTCTTCACCCACCACATCGCCTGCCATAAAACCAGCCACTTCAGGAGCTCTGCAGAAAGGACTTGCTGAGGAAGGTCTTCTTCATGGTGTTCTTCAGCTCCTTGTTCCTGAGGCTGAAGATAATGGGGCTGAGGAAGGGTGTGAGGACTGTGTAGGTGACGCCCATGAGGGTGTCTCCTTCCAGAGACTGGGGACCCTTGGACTTGAGGTAGATCACAGAGGCGAAGCCATAGTGCACGACCACCACGGTGAGGTGGGATGTGCATGTGGAGAAGGCCCTGTGCCGGCCCTCAGAGGAGGGGATCCTCAAGACAGCAGCCACAATGGAGGCATAGGAGAGGAGGATGAGGAGACAGCAGCCCAGCAGGGCTGTGATGCACACCAGGCCCACGCCCTTGGCCACATTTGGTACATTATTTCCACAGGCCAACTTCACAAGAGGTGGTACATGGCAAAAAAAATGGTGGATCTCATTGGGTCCACAGAAGGTGAGGTGAAAAATGGCCGTGGTCACCACCAGCCCCATAACCAAGCCACCTGCCCAAGACCAGGACACCAGGCAGGCACAGCCACGGGGACTCATGAGCACGTTGTAGCGCAGGGGGTGGCAGATGGCCACATAGCGGTCATAGCCCATGACTGTGAGCAGGAAGGAGTGGGTGAAGCCAAACGTGAAGGAGAAGAACATCTGGCTGGCACAGGCTGAGAAGGCAATGGAGTGGTGGGTGGAGAGCAGGTCGGCCAGCATGCGAGGGATGATGGCGAAGGTGTAGAGGATCTCAGAGACAGAGAGGGCGCACAGGAAGAGGTACATGGGCGTGTGGAGGCTGCGCTCACCCCAGATGGTGGTCATGATGAGCAGGTTCCCCAGTAGTGTGAACAGGTACATCAGCAGGATCAGCAGGAAGAACATCAGCTGAAGGTGGGAGAAGGCGGAGAAGCCGATGAGGATGAATTCAGACACGAAGGTGTGATTTAGCCCCAGCATGGCGGTCACACCTGGCATGGGAGAGAGGGAAGACCTCAGCAAGTAGAAACTTGAGGTCTCTAGTGAGCTCGTCCTGGGACGACTTCCCGGAGGAGCCCCTTCACCTCTCCAAGTCGTGGTCAGTTTATCTGCAAACGACATTCATAATAATGGGCTGTGCTTCACGGAGCCCCTTGAGGTTTAAATACGATCATGCATTTAAAATGCTTACCACAAGTCCTGGCGCATAGTAAGAATTCAATAAATAAATAAATAATAATTGTTATTATTACTACTATTTTTAAATTACAGTGGTAGGAACTTGGGGTCTCTATTCAGCCACACCTGGGTGGAGTTGTTAATGAGCAAGGGCTTGCTGCACGGGGTGCACAGCAGCCAGGAGCTCGGGCTCAGGACGAGAGAAAGCTTTTGCATGTACATTCAGTGACAGCAAGGCTCCGATCTGTTTCCCGGATCCAGGGTCGGGGCGTGGTGGTTGGTGGGGGGGGGGGGGGCAGGGGCAGGATTTAAGGGCTTTCAGCACCAGATCTTCCTGGACAGCGGACCCTTCGCCTCTGCAAGAGTCCCCCTGGACAGGTTTAAGTCAGGGTCTAGTAGTTTGTTGGGGGCGAGGGGGGGGGGCGGGACGGGACAGGGAGCAGCTGAGGGCTCACAAACTTTACGCTGAGTGGCGTATCCAAAGTTTAAACTTTGGTCCCGGGGTCTTATTAGAAACAGGATATGGCCCATTTGAGCTGGTTCTGCAGTTACAGAGTCCACAGCTTAGATTTTTTCATTGCTTTTAGCCATTTTTCTAAATAGGAATGAAAATTTTAAAAGAAAGCAACAATTTAGTCTTTTTAAAAATTATGGTGGGATCTTTTATTTTTTATTAATTATTTTTAAAATGTTTTTTTCAGTTACATTTAATATTATTTTGTATTAGTTTCAGGTGTACACCACAGTGGTTAGACAGTCATATACTTTACAAAGTGTCCCCGTGATATTTCCAGTACCCACCTGGCACCACCCATAGTTATTACAATATTATTGACCACATTTTCTATGCCGTACTTCACATGCCCGGGCCTATTCTGCAGCGACCAACTGCACTCCCCAGTTTCCTCATCTGTCTCACCCAGTCCCCCACGCCCCTCCACTCTGGCAACTGTTAGTCTGCTCTGTGTGTCAATGAGTCCATTTCTGTTTTGTTTGTTTGTTTATATTGTTCTTTAGATTCCACATGTGGTGAAATCATATGGCACTTGTCTTTCCCTGACTGATTTATTTCACTTAGCATAATACCCTCTAGGTCCACCCATCTTTATATGGTCAAGTAACATCATGTACCAGAGCTTTCTCATCCACTCGCCTACTGATGGGCACTGGGGCTGCTTTCAAATCTTGGCTATTGTAAACAACAGTGCAGTGAACACAGAGGTGCATATATTCTTTCAAATTAGTGTTCTGGGTTTTTAAGATATGCACCCAGAAGTGGAATCACTGGGTCATAAAGTAGTAGTTCCATTTTTAATTTCTGAGGAACCTCCTTGCCGTTTCCCATATGTGGCTGCACCATATGGTGGGATCTTTAATAATATTTTTTGAATTGGAAAAACCTGGTGCTGGTTGGAGTTTGCCTTTGATGGAAGAATATAGATCCTGTGATCACTGTGCCAAAATATGCTTGAACTCTGAGCCGCCTGCAAGGCTTCCGCAGTAAGTGGTAGCTATTCTCTCCTCACGCAAAAGTCTACATGTTATCCACATAAGTTAAAAAATTTTGAGCCCCAGTCAGTGTGGCTCAGTTAGCTGGGCACTGTCCCGCAAACCAAAAGGTCCCCAGTTGGATTCCCTGTCAGGGCACATGCATGGGCTGTGGGTCCTGTCCCCAGTCAGGCACTTATTACAGGAGACAGCCAATCGATGTTTCTCTCTCACATCGATGTTTCCCTCTCTTTCTCCCCCCCTTCCCCTTTGTCTAAAGTCAAAAATAAAAAACAAAAAACACCTCCTTTAAAAATTTTGTGTTTTTTTTTTAAGATTTTATTTATTTATCTTTAGAGAGGAAGGGAAGGAGAGAGGGAGAGAAACATAGTAGTGCTTTTGCACCGCCGCGAGGGTTTTGTTTAAAACGCTGCTTCAGCAACAACATTGGGTTGGTTCCTGATCTTTTTGAACCTTGGTTTTCTCATCCCTTAAAGGAACTTGGTGGACTAGGTTGTTATGAGGATTAAATAAGATAAACACGTAAGGTGCCTTTCACAGCACCTGCAATAAACGATGGAAATTAAGATTGAGGATGGGCATGAATGACCAGAACTGGATCCTCTTAAAATGTACCAATCTATGATTGTATCTCTCTTTTAACTGGTGCATTTAATACATGTATCTTCTTGGTAATTACTGTTGTTTTGGACTTTAATTCCATCATTTTATTTAACACTTGAGCTAAATGTAAATATATATTAATAAAAATAGCTAATATATACATATACATGTATATTTAACATATACAAACACAAAACTATGCACATATGTGTTTGTTAAACCAAATACCAACACTAAACAAAAATAAAACAAATAGAAAAAAAACCAGTAAGAACACGGGACTTTCATCAAAAAGGACCTGTGTGCAGCCATAAAGGAAGAGTAGTAAATTTCCAAGTGCCACTATTGCAAAGCCCTGTGTTACCTGACCGCACTGCACTGAGACGGGGAATAAGTAAGAGAAGAGACCTGGAAGTTCCTGTGTGTTTGGAACACAATATTGGGCTGACCCCTTTGACAATGGCATAGCAACATGTTACTCACTAGACTCTGAGCTAAACAGAAAATTAAGAAATACCAAGAACAGAGTGATAATGAAAAGTTGAAGCAACTAAATGAAATGGATTTTGCCCTGGAATGGAAAAAGGATATTGGTGGGAAAACCGGACGGAATCTAGGAAGAGCTGCAGCTTGCTGTGCAATGTGGTGCCGGTGCTAACTTCTGGTTCTGATCTGTGGGCTGGCTTCCTGTCAGATGCTGACCTTTCAGGACACTGAGTGAGGGGAGCACAAGAATGTTCGTTATTGGTTTTGCAATATTTGTTAAGTTTAAAAGTAGTTTAAAAAGAAGTTTTAAAAAACAAGGTACCATCCAAAGTAGCACAAAACCTATCAAGTATCTACAATTAATTTAAATAAGTATACACAACACCACCACAGAGAACAATGAAACCTCTAATTAATAGAAAATATAGCAGATGATATAAATAAGTGGATGAAATGGAAAGACAGTATTTCTACATTCGATGTAATATTCTCAAAAATCCATGGTAAACATATTCTAAAATGTCTATGAAAAGCTAATGAGCCATGAATAACTAAGTCAACCTTGAAATGAAGAGTGTGGGGAGGTGGTGGAAACTGTCTCCTGAGAATCAGAGAACTCCTCGGAAGCTTGGAAACAAAGCGGTGTAGGGTTATTGCAAGGACAGGCAGACCAGTGGGTGCTTCAGACACGGAGCCATTCAGACATGGTTAAGGCCATGTCACAGACAAATCAGAAAATGACGAATTGTCCAGAGATGCTGTGGAGGAGAGTGTCTCTTTCTATATATAAAAACAAAATTGGGCTTTTAATTAGAGAGGCTCAAGACGGATTAATAACCTAATTGAAAGATGAAAATATAGCTAATAAAAGAAAGCGTAGTGGGATCTTTGTGATCTAAGAACAGGGAATGAGTTCTTTAAGAAGAAAAAGTCACAAACTATAAACAAATTAATTTCGTTACATCAAAATTACAAATCTCGCCTGGCCAAGTGGCTCTCTTGGTCCCGTGCACTGAAGGCCGTGGGCTTGGGCGCGCAGGAGGCGACTGATGGGTGTTTCTTACATAGATGTCTGCCTCCCTCTGTCTTCCTTCCTCTCTCTCTAAATTCAATAAATATGTCCTCGAGTAAGAGTTAAAAATAAAAATTAAAGTATTAGAAATCATATTAACAAAGAGCACTGTGGGCAATGTGAACAGACGACAGAGAACAAGAACATATTTGCAAAGTTGAATGAGTCCTAGAGATCTGCTGCACACCATAGGCCCGTAGTTAGTGATGTGCTAATGCACACTTAAAAACTTAACAATACAGACGACGATGTTGCGTTGTAATCATCAGGCTTGCTAAGAGGCTGGATTTTAATTATTCCCACCACATAAAATAAATGCTAGTTATGTGACCTGACAAAGGTGCTACCACTACACTAATAATCATATTACAATATACAAATTATTAAATTAAGATGTACACTTTAAATTTACATGGTTATATGTCAAATATATTTCAATTAAAAAACTTTTTAAGGAGGTAGATCTTATATTAAGTGTCATTACCACACAAAAAGTAGAGGGACACAAAAAACCTTTGGAGCCAAGGACATGCTCATTACCTCGATCGTGGCGATGGCATCACAGACATAGGTGTATGTCCAGACCTGTGAAGATGTACACCTTAAATATGTGCAGGTTTTTGTTTACTACGTGCACCTCAGTAACACTGGAAAAACACCACGAGGAGACCGATGTGTAGACTCTACAAGGGATGTCTGTAGACAGAGGGGAAAAGCACTGGAACTGGAAGAGGAAGTGGGCAGAGGGCAGGCTCAGGCGATGGGCAGAAGAGGAAGTGCAGCCGGTGAGTGGGCAGTGAAGGCAGGCAGCTGCTTGTGAGCAGTCAGAGGTATGCAGTTTAAAGCAGCAACGTGGCACCACCTGTCAGAATTACACCTGTCAGAGCAGCAAAAAGTAGAAGGCTGGGTGTTGCAACGGGTTGGCCCAGATGTGAAGATGAGAGAGCTTCAGTCCTCTTGGCAGGTGCCTGGTGGCCAAATGAAGGGAACTCGTGCCCTCCGTCCTGCAAACACCTGAATGAAACGTTCACACAGGTCAGGGAGGGGACACAGTCAAGAACATTCATTTCAGCACTGTCTGTGTTGGCAGAGAGTTGGGGACAATCTGAGAGACACCCCACTATCTGTGGGAGTAGAGAAATAAAATGTGATGGGGGTGCACCATGAAGCCCTAAACAAGCTAAGGGGGAAAGGAGACCTCACATGGCAATATGGGTGGTTCTTACAAACATAGCACTGGCTGAAAAATTAGGAAAAAAATAGGAGTCCCCAGCACAGTATGATGCACCACAGTCACAAGCCAAGGGACACTGAGAGCCCCCAGGAGCTGGAAGAGACAAGGAAGGACCCTCCCCTGGAGCCTCCAGAGGGAGTGTGGCCCCGCCAACACCTTGGGTGTGAGGGCATACATATCTGGTGTTTTAAGCCCCCCAGTTTGTGGTACTTTGCTACAGTAGACACAGGAAACAATCACAGACACACACAACTACACATACACAAACACCCTCAGCGCACTGGAACCTCACACGGATAATGCACACAGGAGCACACGCACGCATGTGACACACCCAGTGTGACCCTTCTGGCTCAAAACCGCCCTCTTCCCTAACCTGGTATGGAGACCACTCCCTGCCTGGGCACCGACCCCGGGCGACTAGGGCTGCTGCTGCTGCTGCTGCTGCGGGAGGAGGCAGCCATAGATGGACTCAGTGTGGGACCAGGAGCCCAGACCAGCTCACCCAGCCTGGGGCCGGATCCTGGGGCCGCAGGCTCCCCTCTCTGCCCTCCTCTTCCCCAAGTTCATTTCTCACCTAGGGCCTCCCTCTGCCCGAGTTCTCCATGGTTTGAATATCCTCCCCTCCAGCTCCCGTAGCTCTTGTCACCTGCTCCTGGAAAATGGCCCTGGAAACAGATGTGCTGCTTGGCTTGCTCTCTGGGGGAGCCTGCCTGCAGCCTGGCCAGGGCCAGAGGTGGGGGAGGCGAGTTTTATCTCTGCAGGTATCCTCCCATGGGTGGGTGCCCACATGCTTCTCCCAGGAGCATAGGCATGTGGGATGTGAGGTCCTCCACAGCCAAGGAAGACAGCAGGGGCCCTGGGGATGCTTCCTTTCTAACTTCCTAACTTGATCCCTCCCTCCTTCTCCTCTCTCCCTCCCTTCTGTCTTTCCTTCCTCCCTTCCATTGCTCCCTCCCTCCTTCCTTCATCCATTCATTAAGTCTTCACTGAGCTCTGGCTAAGGAGCTCTGTCAGGATCTGAGGCCCCAGAGAGAACCCTGCCATCACCCAGCACTGAAAGAGCCCTTAGTCTTGGGAGAGGCAGAGCCGGGTACAGACACCCCCCCTTCTTGTGGTCAGAGCTAGACTGCAGGAGACCCACTGAAGGAAGGCAGACCACCTTCCTAGCAGGGATACTGAAGCTGAGCCTGGGATGGCACTTTCTGCTTCAACCCTGTCTTAGTCTCGCCCTCCTACCCTTTGCCTGCCCCCTTCCCATCTTAGGCAGTGCCAAGCTTCCTTCCTCTGATAAAACCCTCCAAGGGCAGGATGCAGGGGCCCTCAACCCCTTGGGGTCAAGGGAAGGTCAGAGCAATGCAGAAGCTGAAGGAGCCCAGAGTGGGAATCCAGGGATGTGGCCTGGCAAGGGCAGCCGAAGGCTTTCCAGAGAAAGGGTAAACTGCCGTGGGTCTTACCGTGTGGTCTCTCTTGGACAACAGAAGTGTCCAGGATCTTCTGGCCAAACCGGAGAGTTTCTTCTCAATCAAGTTCAACCCTATTCCCGTTGTCCTGAAGACCCAAGCCAGGCAGTCTGACATTAGGATAGTCCTCCCTGTGCTATAGTAAAACATAAATATTTGCTCTTGGGTCTTTGTTCCTGGTTCTTCTTTTAATTGAAATGTAATTGACATGCAACATTGTGTCAATTTCACATGTACACCGTAGTGATTCAGTGCATGTATGCATTGCAAAATGATCACGACACTGCTAGTTATGATCTGTCCTCACTCAAATTGCACAATTTTTTCAGGATTTACTTTCTTAGCAACTTTGAAATTTGAAATATATTGTTATTAATTCTAGTCATCAAATTTTACACTACATCCTTGGGACTTATTTATTTATTTATTTATTTTTCCTTTTAATTTATTTTTTTATTGATTATGCTGTTACAGTTGTTCTATTCCCCCCTTCATTCCCCTCCACCCTACTCCCCGTCCCCATCATTACCCCCCTTTAGTTTATGATCATGTGTCTCAAGACCTTTAGATTCTCTATTTCCCATACTATTCTTGCCCCCCATCTATTTTCTATCTACTGTCTATTTATTTTCTGTACCTTCTCCCCCCTTCTCCTCCTCCCACTCCCCTGTTGCTAACCCTCCTTGAGATCTTCATTTCTATGTTTCCACTCCTGATCTAGCTGTCTTTTTAGTTTGCTTTTGTTTTAGGTGTGGTTGTTAATAAGTGTGAGTTTGTTGTCCTTTCACTGTTTATGTTTTTTTAACTTCTTTTTCTTAGATAAGTCCCTTTAACATTTCATATAAGGGCTTGGTGATGATGAACTCCTTGAATTTGGTCTTATCTGAGAAGCACCTTATCTGTCCTTCCATTCTAAATCAAAACTTTACTGGATAGAGCAATCTTGGTTGTAGGTCTTTGGTTTTCATGATTTGGAATACTTCTTTCCAGCCCCTTCTTGCCTCTAAGGTCTCTTTTGAGAAATCAGCTGACAGTCTGATGGGAACTCCTTTGTAGGGGATTATCCCCTTATCTTTTGCTGCTTCTGGGATTCTCTCCTTCATTTTAATCTTGGCTAATGTAATTATGATGTGCCTTGGTGTGTTTCTTCTTGGGTCCAACTTCTTTGGGACTCTCTGAGCTTCCTGGATTTCCCGGAAGTCTATTTCCTTTGCCAGATTGGGGAAATTCTCCTTTATTATTTGTTCAAATAAGTTTTCCACTGGTGGCTGTGCCTTTCCCCTTCTGGTACCCCTATAATTCAGATGTTGGAGCGTTTAAAGATGTCCTGGAGGTTCCTAAGACTCACCTCATTTCTTTGAATTCTTGCTTCTTGACTCTTTTCTGTTTGGCCATTATTTGCTTTCTTCTGGTCCACTCCATTGATCTGAGTCCCAGTTTCCTTTTCATTGCTATTGGTGTCCTGTGCAATTCCATTCATTTCAATTAGTTTCGCCTTCATATGTTTCTCTAATTTGTGGCTATAATCAACCAGTTCTGTGAGGATCCTGATCACCAGTGTTTTAAACTGCGTCTGGGAGTTTTGCTATTTCTTCATTGCTTAGATTTATAGGCTCTGGGGCTTTGAGATCTTCTTGAGCCATTTTTGGTCTGTTTGCGCCCGTTAAGTATGAGGAGAGGAACCTTGGGCTCCCAGGTCGCTGGGTTGTGATGCTATATGTGGAGGTGGGGTCAGAGTGGGGAAATGGCGGCCCCCTCTGATGTTTCTTGCAGCTGGGTGAAGAGCAGAACCTTAGGTTGTTCACTGGGGCAGGGCCACTTAGGTCGCTGGATTATGATGCTGTATGTGGAGGTGGGGTTAGAGGGGGGAAATGGTGGCGCCCTTCGCCACCGCTTGCCGCTGGGGCTGCTGGCTCTCGTCCAATCGCCCACTCCCTCGCTTGTCTATCCACACACGAATGGGCGACCACAGTCAACCCGCAGCCCTGCTCCCTCACTGTTTCCCCACAATTGCTTGCTGAGTTGCCCACCAGGTCCAACCCTGCGCCTGGATTCCGCATGCCTGAGTCCATCTGACTGAGTTTTCCTGTGCTACCCCACTCTGCCAGCTGCTGGTTTCGCCCCTCTTACTGGTCAGGCTGAAGTATTTGTTGTGATCAGACTTCTGAAAAGTTTAATTTTCTGTGTTCTGACTGTGTTTTCTGTTGCTATTATTGAGTTGTCTCTAAACTTGGTTGTGTGAGGAAGCACGGCGTTTCCACCTATGCCTCCATCTTGGCGGAAGTCCGAGACAGCTCATTTCGAGACTTATTTATTTTATATCTGGAAGTTGTGCTTCTTGATTCCCTTCATCCATTTCATCCAGCCTTCAACCATCTCCCCTCTGGCAAACACCAGTCTGTTCTCTGCAGCTGTGAGTTTAGTTTTGTTTAGTTTGTTCATTTGTTTCCTGTTGTGCTGTGTTTAGATTCCACATATAACTAAAATCATAAGGTGTCTGTCTTTCTCTGTCTGGCTCATTTCAAGCAGCATAATACCCTCAGGGTCCACCTATGTTGCACAACCTATGTTGTGCAAATGGTCACTTTTATTCTTTCTATTTCTGAGTAATATTGTATGCATACACCACATCTTCTTTATTCACTCATCCATTGATGAACGTCTAGGTTGCTTCCATATCTTGGCTATTGTAAATAATGCTGCAAAGAACATTTTTTTCTTTTTTTTTTATTGATTATGCCATTACATTTGTTCTGTTTCCCCCCTATTCCCCTCCACCCTGCATACCCCTCCCCCACCATTCCCCCTTTAGTTCATGAACACGTGTCTCAAGTTCTTTAGATTCTGTATTTCCCCTACTATTCTTACCCTCCCCCTATCTATTTTCTATCTACTGTCTATGCTACTTATTTTCTGTACCTTCTCCCCCCTTCTCCTCCTCCCACTCCCCTGTTGCTAACCCTCCTTGAGATCTTCATTTCTATGTTTCCACTCCTGATCTAGCTGTCCTCTTAATTTGCTTTTGTTTTATGTGTGGTTGTTAATAACTGTGAGTTTGCTGTCCTTTAACTGTTCATCTTTTTTATCTTCTTTTTCTTAAGTAAGTCCCTTTAACATTTCATATATAAGGGCTTGGTGATGATGAACTCCTTGAACTTGACCTTATCTGAGAAGCACTTTATCTGTCCTTCCATTCTAAATGAAAGCTTTGCTGGATAGAACAATCTTGGTTGTAGGTCTTTGGTTTTCATGACTTGGAATACTTCTTTCCAGCCCCTTCTTGCCTGGAAGGTCTCTTTTGAGAAATCAGCTGACAGTCTGATGGGAACTCCTTTGTAGGGGACTATCCCCTTATCTCTTGCTGCTTCTAGGATTCTCTCCTTCATTTTAATCTTGGCTAATGTAATTATGATGTGCCTTGGTGTGTTTCTCCTTGGGTCCACTTTCTTTGGGACTCTCTGAGCTTCCTGGACTTCCTGGAAGTCTATTTCCTTTGCCAGATTGGGGAAGTTCTCCTTTATTATTTGTTCAGATAAGTTTTCCACTTGTTGCTGTTCCTCTTCCCCTTCTGGGACCCCTGTAATTCGGATGTTGGAATGTTTAAAGATGTCCTAAAGGCTCCTAAGCCTCTCCTGATTTCTTTGAACTCTTGTTTCTTCATTCTTTTCTGTTTGCTCATTTTTCTCTTCCTTCTGGTCCACTCCCTTGATTTGAGTCCCAGTTTTCTTCCTATCACTATTGTTTCCCTGTGCCTTTTCCTTCATTTCACTTAGTGTAGCCTTCATTTTTCATCTAATTTGCAACTAAAATCAACCAGTTCTGTGAGCATCCTGATCACCAGTGTTTTGAACTGTGCATCTGATTGGTTGGCTATCTCTTGGTCACTTAAAAGTATTGGCTTTGGGGCTTTGATCTGTTCTTTCGTATGGGCTATTTTTTTTGTCTTGACGCACCTGTTGTGGAGCCTTAAGTGTTCACCAGGGCAGGTCACCCCAGTTGCTGGGTTGTGACACTATGTGTTGGGGTGGGGTCAGAGGGGGGCACTCACTCTGCTCTCTCTCGGACTTCAGTCCCCTCTGCTGCTTCCCACAAGCAAGTTGGGCCCTTCTAGTGCTGGTTCCCGGGTGTGTGGGCTTGTATATGTTTTAGGACCCTGTGGGTCTCTCCAATGAACTCTCCTGTGAGGCTGGGAGTCTCTCCCAGCACCTCAACTTCCTCAAGTTTTTCCAATCATTGCTTTTAGGCTTTATTTCCTGGTGCTGGGGCCCTGAGTTTCACAGTCTGTCTCACTGCCTGTGTTTTCCTAGTTTATCCGTACATGAATGTGTATTTGCGGTCAGCCAACTGCGTTGCATATCTTACTGGGTCTGTTCGTTTCCTCCCCATGCTCAGGTTGCCAACCACCGCTCTTTCCTGCTGCGACCCCTCTCCTCCAGCCACAGATTCCGCCCCTCTTACTGGTCTAGATGAATGGTTGGTTGTCAGACTGCCGTACAGTTCAATTTTCTGTCTGTTCTGGTTGTGTTTTTGTTTCTAAATCTTTGTTGTCCTTAGATCCGGACTTCCAGCCAAGATAGAGGTGTAGGTGGAAACATTGTGCCTCCTTGCACAACCAAGTTTAAAGACAACAAAGTTTTAATTTAAAAAAATGCAAACACAGAAAATTGAACTATACGGAAGTCTGACAATAATGAACCGTTCAGCCAGGCTGGTAAGAGGAGCGGAGACAGCGACTGGTGGAGCGGGGTTGCACAGGAAAAATTGGCCAGACCGACCCAGGAGTGCAGGTGGTGGTTGGCAGATCCCAGGTGTGGGGTTTCGACTGGCAGACCCAGTGAGGGCACAAGGCGGCTGAGTGACTGCGGTCACACATTCGCACGCAGATAAACCAGGCAAAGGAGCGAGCAGTAAGATGGACCGCACCGGCCCCAGCAGTGGGAAGCAGCAGAGGGGACTGCTATTGCCCCTCTTTGACCCCGCCCCCACATACAGAATCACAACCCAGCGACTGAGTTGCCCTGCCCTGGTGAACACCTAGGGCTCTGCCACTCATACCTAACAGGCACAAACAGACCAGGTCATTATGGCTCAAGAAGAACTCAAAGCTCCAGAGCCTATAACTCTAAGCGACCAAGAAATAGCCAACATATCAGATGCACAATTCAAAACACTGGTGATCAGGATGCTCACAGACTGGTTGATTTTAGTCGCACATTAGAGGAACAAATGAAGGCTAAACTAATTGAAATGAAGGGAAATGCACAGGAAACCAATAGTGATGGAAAGGAAACTCAGACTCAAATCAAGGGAGTGGACCAGAAGGAAGAGAAAAAATGACCAAACAGAAAAGAATGAAGAAATAAGAATTTAAAAAAATGAGGAGAGGCTTAGGAACCTCCAGGACATCTTTAAACATTCCAACATCCGAATTACAGGGGTCCCAGAAGGGGAAGAAGAACAGCAACAAGTGGAAAACTTATCTGAACAAATAATAAAGGAGAACTTCCCCAATCTGGCAAAGGAAATAGACTTCCAGGAAGTCCAGGAAGCTCAGAGAGTCCCAAAGAAAGTGGACCCAAGGAGGAACACACCAAGGCACATCATAATTACATTAGCCAAGATTAAAATGAAGGAGAGAATTCTAGAAGCAGCAAGAGATAAGGATACAGTGACCTACAAAGGAGTTCCCATCAGACTGTCAGCTGATTTCTCAAAAGAGGCCTTCCAGGCAAGAAGGGGCTGGAAAGAAGTAGTCCAAGTCATGAAAGGCAAGGACCTACAACCAAGATTGTTCTATCCAGCAAAGCTTTCATTTAGAATGGAAGGGCAGATAAAGTGCTTCACAGATAAGGTCAAGTTCAAGGAGTTCATCATCACCAAGCCCTTATTATATGAAATGTTAAAAGGACTTTTATAAGAAAAAGAAAATAAAAAAGATGAACAGTGAAAGGACAGCAAACTCACAGTTATTAACAACCACACCCAAAACAAAAACAAACTAAGAGAACAGATAGATCAGGAGCAGAACTATAGAAATGGAGATCACATGGAGGGTTAGCAACAGGGGAGTGGGAGGAGGAGAAGGGGGGAGAAGGTACAGGGAATAAGTAGCATAGAAGGTGGGTAGAAAATAGATAGGGGGAGGGCAAGAGTAGTATGGGAAATATAGAATCTAAAGAACTTGAGACACGTGGACATAAACTAAACGGGGGAACAGTGGGGGAGGGGTACGTAGGGTGGAGGGGAATGAAGGGGGGAAATAGGACAACTGTAATGGCATAATCAATAAAATATATTTTTTTAAAATCTTTGTTGTCCTTAAATTTGGTTGTCCAAGGAGGTACAGTGTTTCCACCTACTCCTCCATCTTGGTCAGAAGTCTCCAATTAATAAAATCTTTAAAAAAAAAAATCTCACTCAAACATCCTGTTCTGAACCTCTTAACAGTTGCCCCTGGCACTGCATCTAGTCACATCTTACAACACTCCACAGTAAGGTTAGATTAAAGTCAGTTTCCCACAGAGTTTGATGGTCTGAGGCTGGATCTCTCTCTGACAGATTAGAGGAGAAAACCATTCCCCACGACTACCTTCTGCCTAGACTCCAGTGGGATGCTAGGTTGAAGTATGATTTATGTTGAGAATTAAAATACTTTACAAGTAGCCCTGGCTGGTGTAGCTCAGTGGATTGAGGGCGGGCCTGCAAACCAAAGGATCGAGGTTCGGTTCCCAGTCAGGACACATGCCTGGGTTGCAGCCCAGTCTCCAGCAGGGGACTCGCAAGAGGCAACTATACATTGATGTTTCTCTCCTTCTCTCCTTCCCCTCTAAAGATAAATAAATAAAATATTTTTAAAAATAAAAAATAAAATACTTTGCAAGCTTAGCTGAGGTTCCTTTGTTGTAGGGCATGGAAGCTAATGGGGTCAGAGGAGCACCCCACCCCCTCCTGGGGTCAGATCATGACATTGGACTCCAGCCTGTGGCTGGAGATTAAAGGTCTTCTTTGCCCAACCCCTTGTCTCACCTGCTTCCTGGAGTTTGCGTGCAGGTTTGGGCCCAAGGACCTTGACCTTCTGCGCTGTCCTTCAGCATGCACCTGCCTCCAGCCCAGGTAGCAACCAGCTCTGCTCAGAGCTGTCTCCACCTTGCACTGTTATTCGCCCCCAGCCCTTGAAAGGAAACTTTCCCTTCCAAACTTCGTGTATCTCTCTTCCTTCCTTGTTCAACACAGGGACCAAGATCTCTAGATGGATGGCTCTCTCTGTCTCTTTCCCTGACTTGGTGTCCCCACCCGTGAGGAGCAGGCAGGTTCATGGAGCCATAAAAACAAATACAGCAGTGCCCCCCTTATCCAGGGGGATATGTTCCAAGAACCTGAGCAGATGCCAGAAACTGCATAGAGTACTGATTCACATATACAGGCATCCTGTTGGATGGGGCTTCACGGTTGTTGCGTTTTTACAAATCGAAGGCTAAGCTGATCAGCACTCAGATGTACCGTGTGCTAGAGGCAGTCTAGAGGGTAGTGTGTGTCCACAACTGTGGGCAGAAAATCGTGTCTGGCGGGGCTGCGAGTCACACCATTTGCTGCCAGGGGCCTGGGCCTTCTCCCCCATCATTTCATTTGACGATGTGCCATCCAGAGACATACACTGAGACCCTTTCCATTTCCTCAGTGGCCTTGCCAAGGTCCTCGTGGGCACCGATACCTTCGATACTTTTCTAATTTCTTTTGCATACATGAGTTTTATGGGCACCCCAGAGAATATGGATTTGACCCTTCTGCCCCGGCTGCCACTAAGGAGCAGCAGCCATGGCTCTCTGCTACCCCATGACTGTGGGCCTCAACAAGGTCCTCAAAGTGACAAAGAACGTGAGCAAGCCGACGCACAGCCTCCGCGGGCACCTAAGCCAGCACACCAACACGTGAGGGAAGGATCTGAGAGGTGTGTGGCTTTGCCCCCTACGAGTGGTATGCCATGGAGCTGCTCGAGGTCTCTAAGGACAAGAGGGCCCTGAAGTTCATCAAGAAAAGCATGGCAACGCACATCCATGCCAAGAGGAAGAGAGAGGAGCTGGGCAATGTCCTTGCAGCCTTGAGGGAGGCAGCAGCCAAGAAGGACGGAGCCCCATGGCCTCTGTGTAATAAAACCTGTTCAGAAAAAAAAAAGAATATGGATTTGAGAAGGCAGTCACTCAAAATAGGTAGCCTGAGGAGGCTGGGCTATTTCTGGTGATTTTTCATTCAGAAGAGAGTCTCTGAAGATTAGTAACGTTATTTTGTATTGTACACGTATGTCCATGCTAAAAAAAAATCTCACATCCCCTTTTCCCACAAGATGATAAAGGACTTTTTAAAGAATCCTCACCTGAGGATACATTCATTGATTTTAGGGAGAAAGAAAGGAGGGGAAAGAGAGAGAAACATTGATGTGAGAGAAGCATCCATCGGTTGCCTCCCAGATGCGCCCCAAATGGGTATTGAACCCACAACCTTTTGGTGTACAGAACAGGGCTCCAACCAGCTGACCCACTCGGCCAGGGTGAAAGAAGGACTTAAATTACCTGACACAATTGTTTGAATTTAGAGTCTGTGGAAAGTTAAATTATCCACCAAAGTGCTTTCCACTTTCCTGGAATTTAGAGTTGAAAACTGTATCTCCCAGGACAATTCCGATCCCAAGGGCCCTAGCTCCCACGGTTGTTCATTTTCTCTCTGACGAAAAATAAAGGGTGGAGAGATAAAAAGGAGCTTTCTGATGCAACACTGTGCCCTAGAGCAAAATCGCCTCTATCCTTAGGCAATTTTGTCAGTCAGCTCACACACCAAGGCAAGATTCTCCGAAGGTGCTGGATTCCAGGCAGGCTTTAACAAGATGCCCCAGGACAAGAATTGAAGTGTGTGTAGGTGCCAAGGGGTTCTCTCAGACACCAGCACACAGAGGTGAGAGTCTGGCACCCCTCTGCTTGTGGGGCTGGCTGGGTTCTGGGCATGATTAGAGAGGAGGTATTGGTGGCAAGAGAGCCCCAGGAACTGATGGTTTTAACATTCATTTTCATAAATACACTGAGTTTGACTATATGCAGGCATTAGGAGTAAGAGCTATTGTACATTGTTCTTAATCCTGCCCAGCTTGCGGGTGGGCATCTGATCATTTGTTTTATCTCAGCTGATCAGCACTGCCAAGAGCCTGAGCATGCCAGGGGAGGTCACCTGTTTTAAAGTGCAGACTTGAACTTGCACAGAAGCTGCCAACCTGGGAAGATCATTGCTGAGAGATTGAACTTAGGATATGCTCCCTGGCAGAGCACAGAGATGCCTTCAGCAGCCTGCCAGGGACAGTCTTAAACAAGATCCCCCTGAAGCAGCTTCAGGGATAAGATCAGGTCAGCTTGGAGGGCGAGAGCTGAGGGTGCCAGGTCCCCCGGGGCCATTGGAGGAGGGAGAACTTGTGACTTGGAACTGGTCAGAGTGGTTGAAGCTCTGACAGTCAACCCCTTTATCACCTGAGACTCATCATCACACTAAAGTGTTTTCCTCACAATTTTAGTCATTCAGAAAATGGTTATGAAGTGCTTGCTATGTGGTTGGGAGGGAGGGTCGAATAGACAATAAAAGCAAAAGTGTTTTGTGAGTTGGGCTCTCGAGTCACTCATTTGATTACCCAGCTCATCAAGAGAGGCAAAAGAGGGCCGGCAGAGGATGTTGAATGGGCCAGAGGCACTTCTGCTTCTATGGACTTCTTCCTCCATAAGCAAATAACATTAAAATTATATTTTATAGCTTGTTGTTGGCATAAAGACACATGTACTCCAGATTGGATAGGCTCGCTTTTTTTCTTTTGAATTTAAAAGAAATCAAAACATTTCCGTGGCCTTCCTAAGTCTGAAGGAGGAAGGACTCATTCTCACTGTGTCCTAGTGAGAGGTGCTGTGAGGTTTTTACTGGCAACAGGGAGTCATCCAAGCCCAATGCCTCTTCTCTCATCTCTCATTTTCAAGCAAAGGGCATCAGATCTGAAATGCAAGCAGCAGTGAGGAAAACAAGAAAAGGAAGAGTTTTGAAAGTCAACTCAGAAAACTGGCTGGAGGGCTTCTTCCACTAGAGTGTGAAGGGGCAGGTCTAGGACAAGGAGAAAACAAACTCTAGGCCAAGACTCGTCTCTGTCCAGCCCTGCCTGCCTGACTGGGAACGTGGGTTTAGTGGAGGGAACTGTCTTGTCCCTAAAATTTCCTGAAGGAAGAATATGGGCAAAGCCCAAGACAAACCACAACAAGGTGGGTCACAGCCCTGTTGGAGAAGCTGTTTACAGGGACCCCAAAACCTGGTGGGTTGGGGGGGAGGCAAGAGATGTGCTGCTCTGTGGATTCACCATTACCAGAGGGACCACCTGATAATTCTGGAAGGGAAGGTGAGGTCAAGGAAACCCAGCCCTGAGTGTGTGAAGGAAGGATGGGGGCCTTTTATGGGTAAGACATTGGAGAGATGCTGTATAGTGTGCAGAGCCAAAGGATATGAAGTGCCAGAGTTGGTGGTGTTAAGTTCACATCATGTTCCAGAGCAGTTGACACTCCTTGGAGGTAAACCAGAGTTGACCTACGTGGTATTTCTCAAGGCAGGGACTGAGTGGCCATTGGCCAATCAGCTGAGATGACCACCATGCCAGAGTTGGGTGAGTGACCAGTAGGAGTGCCGGGGCAAGAACATCCAAAAGAACCCTAGACCCCTTAACTGGTGAGGTGGCTTTTGTCCCAGGCCAGGCAGTAAGACAGCAATCCAGTCAAGGAGATAAATATAATGTGATTGGGGCAGGAAAACCAAGGGTTTACTTGGGATAGCAGGGCCTGAATAATCCATTATCTTTGGCTGGAAAGTAAAATATGAAGGGCAATGCAGGAACCCTGAAGTTATACCAGCTTTTGTCTAAAAATTGAGCCCACCATTTGTTTGCTGGGTGATCTTGGGTTAATGTATGAGTTTTCTGTGGCTGCTGTAACAAAGCACCACAATCTGGGTGACTTTTTTAAAAATAGGAATTTATTCTCTCCTTGTTCTGGAGGCCAGAAGTCTGAGATCAAGGTGTGAACAAAGTCAATGCCTTCTGGAGGCTCTGAGGGAGAACCTGTCTGAGGACTCCAAGTCTGGTGGCTCTGGCAGTCCTTGGTGTTCCCTGGCTCGCAGCTGGGTGACTTCAATCTCCACCTCTGTCTTCACGTGACCACCTTCTTTGTTTCTGTGTGTGGCCTCTCCTCTTCTCATAAGGACACTGGCCATAGGATTTGGGGCTAAATCACAAATCCAGGATAATTTCATTTCAAGATCCTTGACTAATCTCATCTGCAAAGACCCTCTTCCAAATAAGGTCACAGTCACTGGTACCAAGTTAACACAAAACTGGGGACAACACTATTCATTTAATCCAGTATAGTCATTTACTACACTTCTTTCAGTCTCTGTTCCATCTCCCATACAAGACAGAGAATAACACCTACTGGTAAGAGTCAAGTGAAAAAAAATGCCTGTAAAATACTTCAGATTATCTCACCCAAAATGTCAATAGTGCCAAGGTCGAGAAACCCATCAACTGAATTCCATCAGCCATTCTCTAATCTTAGCTTGGTGCCTGGTATATAGTAAATGCTTAATAGAAATCTGATCTCTTTTCTTCCCTTTAAATGGGGAGGGGCAGATGGGGATAAGGGTCAAAAGAACCAAGTACATTGTCCACTTGGAAATTTTTTGACAAGGTCCAGTGGGACTGTTTGACTATGAGTTGGCCCCAAAGGATAATGATTAAAAAACAAGCCTTCTATGCACAGAGATGTGGAGACAATGCAATTGTCCAGGGATTTAGGTTTGGACTAGTTTTATTTATACTTCCTTTTAAATATGTCTGGAAATTCAACTTCACAGATTAGTCTCTAGGCATGTATGGGACATGACACTGAACAACCACATCAGTGGACTCAAGAGACCTTCCAGAAGCCTCCCATTAAGGTCAGAGGAAGGTGTGGGAGTTCAGTTGAAAGATTTCTCAACCTTGGTGCTATTGAAATGTGCAGCTGTATAATTCTCTGTGTTGGGGGCCATCTTGTGCATTGTAGGGTGTTCAGCAGCATCCCTGGCCTCCACTCACGAGATGCCAGTAACACCTCCAACTGTGACAACCAAGAGTGCCTCCAGAGATTGCAAATATCTCCTGGGCAGGGAAAAGGACAAAAGCACCTCTAGTTGAGACCCACTGCGTTAAGCTAGTAGCAGGGGGATTGTCATGTAGAAGAACATTACTGAGAATGAACTTAAATTGGTAAATTTTTGCCATATAACTGGACAAGAGTTATAATGTTGACTAACATCAACAAAAAAAGCTAATGTGTATTGAGCAGTCTTATTAAATTCCAGACACCGAGCTAAGCACCCAACATGCATTGTCCAGCCATATGAAGGGGTTCCAGAAGTCACCCACCTGATCTTTTCTAATGTTTACATTTCTTCTACAATATGAATAATAGTTGTGAACCTAACAAAATTACCATACAGTTGTCACTGTGCTAAGCTTTTAAATTCATTGTCTCATTTAATGTTCATAGCTGTTCCTATGAAGAAGGTCTCATTTATCCCAATAGACAGATGAGGAAACTGAGCTCCAGAAAGGTTAAATAACCTGCCCAAGGTCACAAAGTCCCAAAGATATGATGAAGCTGAATTGACATTCAACTCTTGCTCTAAGCCCATCCAGAGTGTGTTCTCTTAATTATATGCCATACAATCCACACACACCACATTCCTTCTCCTTGGAATGACCTTTCTTTCTCTACACACCTAGAAAATAACCCCACCTGACTTTCAAAACTCACAGCAACGGTCCCCTCTTCTGCAAAGCACTTTCTGACACCCTCCAAGCAAGTTGGGGGTGAGGCCCCTAGAAACCCCCAGCATAATATACACTGTCCTAAAAGGGTTTGCTTACCTACTTGTACCTCCTATCAAACTCTAAGTTCTTTAGGGGCAATGCTAAGAGGTCTTTGTACCTCCAGCTCATATGTCATGGATTGAATAAGACAGGTGCTACCTCATAAAGCTCTCCATTCAACCATAATTGGCCTGTCTGGCTTCCACCCACAGCTAGACACAGACAGCTGGACCTTCTCTGTCCTTTAACAGCTAGATTCTGAGGGCAGCTGTCTTCTGTCCAGAGCTGCTGTCCTCAGCCACATCATGTTTTCTCTAGTAAGTTCCTAAAAGATCACTCTGTTTCTTTAGAAAAAGAACAAAATAGAAAAGAACATCTATTTCTATGAAAAAGTATATAGCTTATTTGTTTCTTTGTTTCTTGTGTTTCATGAGAGCAGGGGCTTTGTCCATCTTTTTCCCCACTGTGTAGCTTATGGCTCCTTCAGAGACTGGTACTTAGGAGGGGCTGAATTAATTTTCACTGAATGAATGGTTGGGGGTGGGATAATAACAGGCCTTTGTGTGATGAAAAATCAGAATAGGCAGTGATTTAAGGGGCAGACTTTAGGGCGGCATTGACATTGGTGAAACAGAGAGAGAGAGAGAGACAGAGCGAAGGGACAGTCAGCAGTTATGCAAGGAAAGGACCCTTAACCAAGTTTCATGATTAGAAGGAGCCAAGTCGGAAAAGATAAAAGATAGTCAAAGTAAGTAAAACCAATGATTTGGGCACCAGAGGGTCTTTTTCTTTTTTTAACCCTACCCAAGGACATGTGTTTTCATTGCTTTTAGAGAGAAAAGAAAGGAGAGATGGAAACATCAGTGTGAGAGATTTATGGTTGGTTGCCTTCTGCATGTGCCCAGACCTGGGACTGTACAAGCCCAGACGGGGATCGAACCCACAATCCTTCAGTTATGGGATGACACTCCAACCAACTGAGCCACACCATTCAGAGAAGATATTGAGTAGACACTGACCCAACATTGACCCTTCCTGGTCTCTGAGCAGCCCACCTCCTTTGGACATCTGGTAAAGCAAAGCTGTTCAAGGTCTATGCAAGGTTGAATCCTCCTGGTCTTAAAATGCTGGCTTCTCTATGCTTATCTGTACACATCTCTGTTCTTCCCCCATTGATGATGGCAACAGACCACTTTGGCCCAGAAGTTATCAGAAGTTGAAGATGATGTGTGTAAATAATATTCCAGGGCTATCTGCAAGGTGATGTTGAAGGTAAGAAGGTCACATATAAGTATTCTTAGTTAGGCACAGGCAGTCAGTCCATCCTGATCCTTCATCTTTGTCCACTGCATTCATTCAGCAGATTTTTATTGAGCACTTAATACTCTCCACTCCTACCCTATGAAGTTAAGCCTCAAAATGACATCTAATATTCTGGAAAACTTGCCATCCACCACCCCAGACCATTTGGTCCCAACCTCTGTCACTCATATGCCCCTTTACTGTATAGATGCCTTGAGTTCACATCCTAAATATCCCACCTGTGACTCTTTCCAGACATTGGCCCTCCCAATGAATTTGGAAATGAGAATTTCCTCATGGTTTTACATTTGATCCGTCTCCATCACCCCCTGTCATTTGACAAAGTCTCCCTACTTCAAATTCTAGTCTATTCAGAATCCTCCCTCTGCTTTGTCCCCAGGGTGTCTGGAACGATGTGTATTCCAATATTCCACTGGGGGTGATTTGCACTCTGTGGCTTGGGGACTCACAGTTTAACTGCAAGTACTAATGAATAGTGCTTGCCTGGAGGGTGAAGGCAAGAATTTTACAAAAAAAAATGGGAAGAGCAGGGCATCATTTAGCTGTTTTCCATCTCCTGGCCAGGTCAGGCACCATGAATCAGTCATGGTACTTCTTTTCCTACTGAGACTGTATGTGCTCATCATCCTTCTCAGGAGATTCCAGCAGTCCCTGTCTAATGGTTGCAGTTGGCACGTAAGGTGAAGCTACCCCGCACTGAGACTTCTTGCCAAATATTCAGTTCTCTCTGCAGATGAATGATGTCTCCCAGAGGATGGGGGAATCAAATCAATCAGTGACCTCAGACTTCACTCTCATGGGGCTCTTCAGCCACTCAGGGCCACATATGGTCCTATTTTCCCTCGTGGTAGTCATATTCACAATGGGCCTTCTGGGCAACGCCATCCTGCTCTTCCTGATCCAGACAAACTCCAGGCTCCACACACCCATGTACTTTCTGCTCAGCCAACTGTCCCTGTTGGATGTTGGCTTCCCCCTGGTCACCATCCCCAAGATGGCGGCTGACTTCCTCCAGGGAGAGAGTTCCATCTCTTTTGGGGGCTGTGCAGCTCAGATGTTCTTCCTGATGTTGTTGGGTGTCGCTGAGGGCGTTCTGCTGTCTCTTATGTCTTACGACCGCTACGTTGCTGTGTGCCACCTCCTCCATTATCCTGTGCTCATGAGACGTCAGGTGTGCCTGCTCATGGTGGGTACCTCCTGGACGTCAGGTGTACTTGTGGCCTCCATCCAGACCTCCATCACTCTGCACTTCCCCTACTGTGCCTCCCGCATCGTGGACCACTTCTTCTGTGAGCTGCCTGCTCTGCTGAAGCTCTCCTGTGCAGACACCTCTGCCTATGAGTTGGCGCTGTCCATCTCTGGGGTGCTGATCTTGCTGCTGCCCCTGTCCCTCATCGCCACCTCCTACGGCCACGTGTTGGGGGCCGTTCTCCGCATGCGCTCGGAGGAGGCCCGACAGAAGGCCTTCACCACCTGCTCCTCGCACATCACTGTGGTGGGGCTTTTTTATGGGGCAGCCGTGTTCATGTACATGGTGCCAGGAACATACCACAGCCCACAGCAGGATAATGTGGTCTCCCTCTTCTACAGTCTTGTCACCCCCACACTCAACCCCCTCATCTATAGCCTGAGGAACCAAGAAGTTCGAGTGGCTTTGGTCAAGGTCCTTGGCAGAAGTAGTTTCAGATCAAAGAGAAGACCCTACAGGGGACGCTGAGTTGGCCAGGGGACCCTCCTTTACATCTAAGACCTCTCTTTCATTTGCAGTCCATGTGGGGCAAGGCGTACTGCAGTCAGCTCCCTTCCTCCTCCGAGACTCACTTTTTCTGTTGTGGATTTGTAGGACAAAAACAGAGTGATCTCAGTCGCTTAGAAAGTAGGAGGGGTTGGGTTATTTAGTCCTAAGTAGAAGGAAATTTTTACTATAAGAAGGACAATCCAACGTCAGAGATGGGTCACAGCTCATGGATATTTTGGCCACCTGGTAGTGTTGGGCCTTACAGTCATTCTTATACATTTCTGCACAGTGAGTGAAGTGTTTGAGATCCAATCCTCAGAATCCAAGCAAGAAGGAGGACTCAGGGGGTGGTGCTCCGGCAGTGACACTGGTACTATCTTTGCTTGTGCTGGTTCTTAGCAGTGTCTTTGTCTGAGTCACATTTAGGTTTTACAACAGTGGAAGATTGTCGCCAGAGATGCCCCTGATTAGACAGCCCAGGCGTGTGTTACTTTTGCTGTCTCAACCACCACAGAGCAGACAGGTCACTCTTGAATGATTCGTCAGGGTGATGTATGATTAGATGTTGCCATTTGTAAGCTTCTGGTATCAGCACCAACCGGAACAAGAGTTAAGATTACTCAAGTAAGCATTTCCAGGGAAATGATCTATCCTTGTTCTTTATCTTTGCAGAGATGTTTATCTAATGAATCTTTGGATTAAGAATCACAGCCATTTCTGTTCATACAAAAGCTCAGTTGGCATGCCATCCTAAGCATTTTTTTAAAATCTTCACCCAAGGACATTTTAAAATTACTTTTAGAGAGAGAGAGGAAGGGCTAGAGAAAGGGCTAAAGAGCAATGCTAGAATCATCAATTGATTGCCTCTCGTACACACCTGGACCAGGGACCACATGCTCCCAATGGGGAATTCAGTGCCTCCCAAAGGCACTCAGGTGGGAGACTGATCCCAGGTATGTGCCCTGACCAGGAATTGAACCTGAAACCTTCTGGTACGGGATGATGCTCCAGCCAGCTGAGCCACACCAGCCAGAGCCAGCTGGATTTACTTTTTAGACATTTCATGGACATTGCAGAGAAAGCCACATTCAGAGGGGAAAATGAAGAGCCTGGTTGCCACTCCTCCTCTTCCCTCCTCTACACCGTCGCCCTGTCAGGAGGCCTGGGTCACTCACCTCCCCCCCTCTTCTTCCTGCGAACACACAGTTGAGATGTCTAGAAGATGAACTGCTTCATCTTAAAGTGTGCATGCTTTTCATTTAACAGATATTCCCAAATTACCCTGCAAAGATTGCCATCCATGGATGGGAGTTTTCACTTTCCCAAATACGTCACCGTTTTGAATGATAAAACTTCACATTTTTGTCAGTTTTCTGGAGGAAAACTATATTTCTTTATTGTATTACTTTTAATATATCCCTGATTTTTAGTGAGGACACACATCTTTTCATAAGTTTATTAGATGTTCAAATTTTCTTGACTATGGATTTCTTGTAAAAAGTATGCAGAACAAATCATGAAAATACTAATCATAAAAAAGTTGGTGTGTTCTAGATGGTGTAGCTCAGTTGGTGGGAGCATTATCCCATAGACCAAAAGGTTATGAGGTTTGATCCCTGGCCAGGGCACATGCCTAGGTTGCTGGTTGGGTTCCCACTTGGGGTGTGTGCAAGAGGCAACCAATCAATGTTTCTCTCTCACATTGATGTTTCTCTCTCTCTCCCTCCTCCTTTCCCCCTCTAAAAATCAATAAACATGTCCTCTGGTGAGGGTTAAAAGAAATAAAGAAAATAACTGGTGTGTAGTGTATACAGGGTAGATAGGTGAACAAAGGAATGATTCTCATTCTGAGAGGGGTGGAGCAGGACAGAGCAAGATTTCATCCCCCTCGCTACTCAGAATGGTGCGTAATTTAAAAGGTACGGATTGTTTATTTCTGGAATTCTCCATTTAATATTTTTGGACTGCGGTTGTCGAAGGGTAACTAAAGCAGAAAGGGAAACTGCAGATAAAGGGGACTATTGTATTAATACCAGACAAAGCACACTCAAAAATAAGGGTAGTTATTAGAGGTAAAGAACATTTCATAATGATAAGAAGGTCAATTCATTAAGAAGATAGACATATCTTTTTTTATATTTATAAGATATACATATTATAAAGATATATCTTTACATATAAATATGTAAATATGCAGAGTATATGTATATGTTATAGGTGAATTCATTCCATTCACATTAAACCTTAACTGTTCCGTGCATGTACTCCAAACCAATAGTTAGGGGGCGCTAGCGTTTCAAAATCAGGTATGTCGGTCCCAAGATTCTCCAAAGTTCAAATTTTGCCATGGGAATGCTGCCATTGTACGACTTTTGAGGAAAGTTCTTCTCAGGATAAGTGACTCAGCGATCCGCATCTCTCACCACCCCGGGATCAGTAGAAGTGGATGAAAGAGAATAAGAACTGATGAATGCTGCTTGCTTTCCTCAAGAGGTCACGTCTCGCAGCGATTCCACCTAGGGCGGACAGTTATTTGTCATCTGGGTCTCTAACAAGGTACTCAGGGACTAGGATATGAGCACTCAAGTTTCTTCCTGAGGGACTGCATACCTACCTTCCTATCACTTGAAGGCTCAGACCCCATTCTCCACGCAACCCAGCTTACCACTCACCAGATACATCCAGATCCAGAAAGCAGAACTGTAGAGGGCACCCTGAGCTTGGTGCCTGACACCATAGCTTACCTGCCAGATAAGTGGGGAGAGGGGAAAACAGGTGGATGCAGACGGTAAGACCAAGAGTTCTGGAGTCAATCAAACGTGCTGTGTGACACTGGGCAAGTGACTTTGCCTCTCTGAGCCCTGACACTTTGTCTTCATATTAGATGTATAAACAGGACCAGAAAGTCTTCATATATGTAAGCGTACTGGCTCCAATATCAAAATGTTTAACAAGAGTGGCCTTCGGGACCAAGAGGACCTGAGCGATTTGACCTTTCTGTGCCTCAAAATCTTCCTCTGAAGAATAGGAATAACGGCAAAATAAATAAAAGAATGAAGAGGGAACTTTGGGTACAAAGGCAGAGAAGTGTGTAAAAGGAATGTTGTATCGGGGGAGAAGAGCACTTCTTTCTAATTGTAACTTGGGTTTCTTGGAGATAGGACAACTGTGAGAGAAGAGGAGGAGGAGGCCATGGATGGCTTTAAGTTGATTTTTCCGCAGCCCCAAACTGAGTTTGATCTACATGCCTGCAGGGTGCGTTTCCCAGTTTGGACGCTGTGGGGCGCTGGTACATCGCCGCACCAGTAGGTTTTTTCTGAGGTTGTTCAAGACCAGGAAAAAATTAAAAACAAATCTAATGTTTGAAAAAAAAAAGTGTGTTAAATCAAAATTAAAACTTTCGAATGAAATTTCTTTGTAGGCCAACATGACATCAACTTCATTCATTGTTGGCATAACGTTTTCCCCAAAACGTTATTACATTGAAAAGTTAACTGGGTTAGACGTCCTCCATTTGCAAGAATTCCTGGAGGTGCACAATAAATAAATGAGTTTTTTATGCCATGTAAATAATTTCAAAAGAAAAAATATAACCATTCTTTCTACTTTAAAAAATATTTTATTTATTTATTTTTAGAGGGAAAGGGAAGGAGAAAGAGTAGGAGAGAAACATCAATGTGTGGTTGCCTCTCATGTGTCCCCTACTGGGGACCTGGTGGGCAACCCAGGCAAGTGTCATGACTGGGAGTCAAACCAGCGACCCTTTGCTTCACAGGCCCATGCTTAACCATTTTATCTACATTAAAAAATTTTTTTTATTGATTATGCTGTTACAGTTGTTCTATTCCCCCCTTCATTCTCCTCCACCCTACTCCCCCATCCCCACCATTACCCCCCCTTTAGTTTATGACCATGTGTCTCAAGTCCTTTAGATTCTATATTTCCCATGCTATTCTTGTCCC
Organism: Artibeus jamaicensis; assembly: GCF_021234435.1. NCBI lineage: Eukaryota > Metazoa > Chordata > Mammalia > Chiroptera > Phyllostomidae > Artibeus > Artibeus jamaicensis. The sequence continues at coordinate 8,439,718 of NW_026521854.1, read as the reverse complement.
CCCATCTATTTTCTATCTACTGTCTATGCTACTTATTTTCTGTACCTTCTCCCCCCTTCTCCTCCTCCCACTCCCCTGTTGCTAACCCTCCTTGAGATCTTCATTTCTATGTTTCCACTCCTGATCTAGCTGTCCTTTTAGTTTGCTTTTGTTTTAGGTGTGGTTGTTAATAACTGTGAGTTTGTTGTCCTTTCACTGTTCATGTTTCTTTAACTTCTTTTTCTTAGATAAGTCCCTTTAACATTTCATATAATAAGGGCTTAGTGATGATGAACTCCTTGAATTTGATCTTATCTGAGAAGCACTTTATCTGTCCTTCCATTCTAAATGAAAGTTTTGCTGGATAGAGCAATCTTGGTTGTAGGTCTTTGGATTTCATGACTTGGAATACCTCTTTCCAGCCCCTTCTTGCCTGGAAGGTCTCTTTTGAGAAATCAGCTGACAGTCTAATGGGGACTCCTTTGTAGGTGACTGTCCCCTTAGCTCTTGCTGCTTCTAGGATTCTCTCCTTCATTTTAATTTTGGCTAATGTAATTATGATGTGCCTTGGTGTGTTTCTTCTTGGGTCCAACTTCTTTGGGACTCTCTGAGCTTCATGCATTTCCTGGAAGTCTATTTCCTTTGCCAGATTGGGGAAATTCTCCTTTATTATTTGTGCAAATAAGTTTTCCACTGGTGGCTGTGCCTTTCCCCCTTGTGGTACCCCTATAATTCGGATGTTGGAGCGTTTAAAGATGTCCTGGAGGTTCCTAAGACTCTCCTCATTTCTTTGAATTCTTGCTTCCTGACTCTTTTCTGTTTGGCCATTATTTGCTTTCTTCTGGTCCACTCCATTGATCTGAGTCCCAGTTTCCTTTTCATTGCTATTGGTTTCCTGTGCAATTCCATTCATTTCAATTAGTTTCGCCTTCATATATTTGTCTAATTTGTGGCTATAATCAACCAGTTCTGTGAGGATCCTGATGACCAGTGTTTTAAACTGTGCGTCTGAGAGTTTTGCTATTTCTTCATTGCTTAGATCTATGGGCTCTGGAGCTTTGAGATCTTGCGACATTTTTGGTCTGTTCTGGCCCTTTAAGTGTGAGAAGCGGTGCCTTGGACTCCCAGGTCGCTGGGTTGTGACCCTGTATGTGGGGCGTGGTCAGAGCGGGGAAATGGCGGCGCCCTCCATCCACTGCCGCTCGCGGGCCGGTCCAAACGCCCACTCCCTCGCCTGTCCGCCCGCGCACAAATGCGCGACCACAGTCAACACGCAGCACTGCTCCCCCGCTGTCTCCCCCGCGGTCGCTCGCCTGGTGGCTCTCTCGGTCGCTCACTAGGTCCAACCCTGCGCCTGAATTCCGCGAGTCTGGATTCTGCGCCTGAGTCCGTCTGACCGAGTCCTCCTGTGCAACCCCTCACCACCCGCTGGTTTCGCCCCTTACCAGTCAGGCTGAAGAATTTGTTGTTAACGGACTTCCGAAAAGTTCAATTTTCCGTGTTCTGGCTGTGTTTTTTGTTGCTAATATTTAGTTGTCTCTAAACTTGGTTGTGTGAGAAGGCACGGCACATCCACCTATACCTCCATCTTGGCGGAAGTCTCCATTTTATCTACTTTTTAAGCAGAGGAAGAAACAGATGTAATAATGATGCTTTCGAACACATTTGCCACAAGGCAGGGCAGGGTCCCCACAAGTGCTGGTGCTCAGGGTGCCCCCGCCAGCCTCCTGCTTTCAAAAGTGCTGTTCCTTTGGCCTGACTCCCTTCCCTTACCACTGTGGCCAACTAAATTCCTACTCATTCTTCATGTCTCATCTCAGAGTCACCTCTTCAGTGAAGCCTTCTCTGACCACAGATTGGGTCCCGGTGGCCCTCTCTCATAGCATCACATACTTCAGAGCTCACGTCACATTATAACCATAAACTTGTGAAATGTGCAAATATGGACTTCTGCCTGCCTTCTCCACTCAGCTGTGAGCTGGGTGAGGGGTGAGATGTTTTCTTCACCTGGCCTAGGCCTTGACACATAGTAGATGCTCAATAACAAATGAATGAATGAATGAAGAGGTTCATGAGCATGTAGATCTGTTCTTGTACAACCTTTCTACTCAATTCAAAATTCATATGATCCCCTTAGAAAAATGTGAATACTAGCTCACAAGGTCCTTTTGGAAACCCCTGGTTATTGTTTCGACGACAGTGCCTGTCCTTCTGCCAGCCCACTGCTCCCAGCCCCATGCTGAGTAGCACTGGAAAAGCAGAGAAAGCTCTGTTCAAGACCCTGCCCTGAGAAGTTCCAGTTGTGGTGGGCACACAGAGTTGGACACAGATACTGCTGTCCCAAATGTTTAGCGATGGGCTGAAACCAGGGTCCTGGGGTTGGTGAGCAGAGAAGGAAAAATGTCTTGGAGAAAAGAGGTGCTTTGACCCCGGCCTGGACAGCAGTGTGAGGAATCATTAGTCTGGAGGGATGGGGGCACTCCTAGCAGAAAGACTGCATATACAAAGGTCTTGAAGCTTGAGGAAGCATGATTTTAGGAGAGAGAGGGTATGGGAACTAACCGTAGAGGGGACTGGCAAGGTCAGCTGAAGCCATGTTGTAAATGATCCTGATGCCACGCAGGTGAGGTTGGAGTACATCCCACAACAAGAGAATGGACCTGCATCAGCTACTGTTGAAATAGGGCAGGCAGGATAGGCAAGTTGTTCCAAGGAGAATCAGACAGCACTGCTAGGAAACCAGAGGAGAAAGTAGTGCGCTGCACTAACCTCAGGGGGGCGCCATTCACACAGACTGCAACGGGAAGGGTACACACACACACACACACACACACACACACACAGAGGAATTATGCCATAGCAGCACTTCATGTATGGAGAAAACTGAAAAACTTACATTTATGTCCATTTTTTAAAAGATTTTATTTATTTATTTTTAGAGAGAGGAGAAGGGAGGGAGAAAAAGAGGGCGAGAAACATCAGTGTGTGGTTGCCTCTCATATGCCCCCAACTGGGGACCTGGCCTGCAAGCCAGTCATGTGCCCTGACTGGGAATCCAACAAGCAACCCTTTAGTTTGCAGGCTAGCACTCAATCCACTGAGCCACACCAGCCAGGGCCATTCATGTTCATTTTTATCTTCCAAAATCTTCTGAAGAGATTAGAGAATGAAGAAAAGACTTGAACATTTGAACACCTCACCAAAAGGATGTACAGATGACAAAGATGCAAATGAAGAGATGTACGACATCATTAACCACTAGGGAAATGCAAATTAAAGCCAGGATGCGATATTGTGACACACTTACCAGAACGGCTAAAATTGAAACTCTGACAATGCCGCTGCAGTCAAGGGTGCAGAGCGAGCAGGAGTCTCACGCATTAGTGGTGGGGGCAAGGAGACAGTGAGGCTGCTCTGGAAAATGGGTTGACAGTTTCTTATAAGTTAAACTCACACTTCATATAAACCTGCAATCTCATTCCTGGGTGTTTCCCCTGGGGAAATGGAAACATGTTTCCAGCCTAAACCTGGAAACAACCTAAATTCCTTCAACTACAAAATGTCTAAAACAAAACAGAGCAAAGCAGTGGTTCATCCATCCAGTGGAACGATATTCAGCAGTGAAAGGGAATGAACTACGGACACAGACCACTGGAAGGTTCTCGAGAGTATGGTGCTGAGTAGGAGCAGCCAGTCTCAAAAGGCAGTGCACCTGAGGGTGTGACTTACCTCACGGTCTCAGAATGACGGCTCAGGGGCTGTGCTGCTCCAATGAAGGGCACCAAGGGTTAGGGAAGGGGTGACTCAGAGGCGCAGTGTCAGGGGGTTTCTCTGGGGAGACAGAAGAGCTGTTTCCTGATTGTGGCGGCGACTGCAGGATCTGCGCAAGCGGCAGAACGTTGGGGAGCCCTTCAGAGCAGTGGCGTGCACGTAAGATCACTGAGCACCAAGTAAGGCTTTTTGTCAACAGTATTATACCAAAGTCAAGGTGCTGGTTTTTTTAAATGAGAGTACAAATGTATAATTATGTATAACGATCATATATAAACATAAAATATATAATAATTACATGGATACATTATGTAATATATAATTATCTATTTTTTATGTAGTTGTAAGGTGGTTTATTGGGGAGGCTGAGTGAAGGGCTCTTGGGACCGTACTGTTCACAACTTCTAGGTGGGCCTCAAATTACTTCAGAATTAATCGTTGTTTTTTTTATAATAAAAAGAATGTGCACTTTGCTAACTTTTTCTATTTCACCAGGTTGACTTTTTAGCTTTCATCCTATTTTGATGTGCTTGGCACATCAAATGCAGTTCCTATGCACCAAGGTGAGTAGATTCACTGATTGTATTGTCCATTTTTTTCTCAACCCATCATCAAAAATAAACCTGCGACATACAAGTACACAAGATGGCCAAAATGCCAACCAAACAGTGCTGGTGGGGACCCTTCGGCCTCTGAAACGGGCCGTGTCAGCTGCGTCACAAGGGGAGAAAACAGGGACAGAGAAAGGGTCTGTGACGAGACATGACCGAGCGCTGTTCAATTGTCAAAAGCCTATTTGTGACAAGCATTCTTGTCCACGACCCTCGGCCATGAATTTGGCCCCAGGGTACCTCGAAGCTTCAGTGTTATCGTTAGGGTGGCTTGACACAACCAAGAGTTTATGTCGTCCTGACAGTGTCCCTTTTTAATTTCAATGTGGAGACATTTTATATTTATCACACCGTTACGACAGCAGTGCACTATTTAGTTTGAAGATAAATGTACATGCAGTGGATGTGTATGCACACGCACATTTTACCAGCAGATGTGCAAGGTCAAAATATTTGGAATGTAAAATGATGCTCAACATCACTCATCAGGGAAATGCAAGTGGAAACTTGAGACGACACCCCACACCCATCAGGTCGGCCGACTTACAAAAACGGAGGACACGTGCTGGTGAGGGTGTGCAGAACCTCAAATGCCTGTGAGCTACTGCGGGGATCATAAATTGATGCAGCCACTGTGAGACATAGTATTGAGGTTCCTAAACAAATTAAAAATAGAATGACCAGGGGACCCAGCAATTTCACCTCTGGGTAGACCCCAAAAGAATTGAAAGCAGGGTCTTGAAGAGATGTTTGTGTACCCGTGTTCATAACAACGTAATTCACAACAGCTAAAACATGGAAGCAAACCAAGTGCTTATTAATGAACAAGCAAAACATGGTGTGTGCACACAACAGAATATTACTCAGCCGAGAGAGAGAAGGAAATCTGACACAAGCCACAATGAACCTGGAGGGCAACGTGCTGAGCGAAATAGGCCAGTCACAAAGGACAGATGCTATGTACTCTCACGTATATCAGGTACTTAGAGCAGTCGAGATCATAAAGACGGAAAGTGAAATGGAGGCAGCCAGGGGCCGGGAGGGATGACAGGGAGCTAGTGGTTAACGGGGACAGACTGCCCGTTCCCTGGGTGCAGAGAGACCCGTAAACCGGATGGTGGCACAACAGTGTGAATGTGCTCAGTGCCCCTGACCTGGACACTTAGCAGTGGTTGAGATGGTAAATGTTATGTTATATGTATTGTAACACATTTTTCAAATGTGAAAAGAGCAGGCATTGAGATACCACCCAAGGGCCCACGATAACAAGGGTTGAGGATGTGTCGAAATGCAAACCCTTGTGTATCGCTGGTGGGAATGTAAGATGGTGCAGCCGTCGTGGGGAAGTTTGGCGGTTCCTCAAAAGGCCAAACACAGACAGGAACAAGCATAAGGGACACATGGGCAACAAGTAAGGGGGGTGGGAATGGGAGGGAGGTGGGGAGCACTGGGGGGTTGGGCAGGGGTGGGAGTAAAAGACAGAAAACTGTACTTGAACAACAATGAAAATAAATAAATTTCTTTGAAAACGTAAAAAAAAAAAAGCTGCATGACTCGGCACCCCACTCCCAGGGCTGTCCCCCAAAGAACTGAACACTGGGATGCAGGCGGAAACTCGCCCTCCAGTGCTCGTAACAGCGCTGCTCACGACCACCAAAAGGTGGACACAGCCCGGATGCCCATCAAAGACTGAACGGATAACCAAAGGTGGTCCATCTATGCAGTGGAAAGTCGCTCAGCCACAGAAAGGCTGAGACTCTGACACAGGCTACAATGTGGATACATCCTGAAAACACTACGCCGAATGGTAGAAGCCAGACACAAAAGGTTGGGTGGTGCACGGTCCCATTTGTAGGAAATGCCCAGAACAGGCAAATCCGTAGAGACAGGAAGCCAACTGGCAGCTGCCAGAGGTGGGGGTGGGGGGTGGGGGGAGGGGAAGTGAGCAGTGACTGATGGTGGGGACAGAGTATTATTTTGGAGTGATGAAAATGTTCTGGAACTAGACAGAGGTTGTACATCTTTGTAAGTGTAGCAAATGCCACACTTTAAAATGGTTCATTTATTTTATGTGACTCTCACCTCAATTAAAAAAAAAATGAATGTTAGGAAGCTGTTGTTCCAGTGGTGGAGAGCCACAGACACACCCAGCAGCTGGCAGGTCTGGCAGAGAGGGCGGAGATTCCGCTGGGCCCAGGCCCCACAGCGGGGAGTCCCCCAAAGAAGGCCAGAGCCCCCACCACTCCAGGCTCAGGAGTGGAGGGAAGAGCCCAGAACAAGCTGCAGTCGCCTCGTCCCTGAAGATGTGAGCCCAACAGGACAGAATATGGGGTAGACAATCAGCAGGTGCCCCAACAGGACAAGAGGGACTGAACCAGAGCTGCAAGGCTGGATGGCGAACTGGACTCTGCCAGGCCCTGGCGTTCCCTCCAGTGGGGCCCAGCCCGGCCTCCGCATTGCGCTGGGCCCTGGGTGCTCCCCCAGCAACACCCGGCTCACTTCCCCAGCCTTGCAGCCTGAGGGGACACCTCCCAAGGGTGAGTGGGGACAGAGGGAGGCAGGGAACGAAATCAGCATGCTCAGGCCTTGCTGCATGACCACAGGGAAGTGACTTTGCTTCTCTGGGCCTCAGTTCATTTGTCTGTACAATGGAAAATAAAACACAAAGATAGGAAATGCCCAGTGTGTGTAAACCCTGCTAGGAGGTTCCAGCTTCTGGGTCTTTCATTGAAGAGTCTTAAAAAGCTTCAGAACAAAAGAGACTGAGATACTGAGTAGTTGGCAGTTCTCGCCTTTTCATTCTATAAATGGAAGGAACCCTGCCTGCCTCAGAGGGTTGTGTATGTCCTGAGGCACTCAGCCTCCTGCTCACGGTGGCAGGCACACAGGAAGCAGGTAAGAAGCGAGGCAGTAGGGAGGTGGTGAGGCGTTCTAGGCAGCGCAGAGGCAGGTCATCGCACCACCTTGGCGGTGGCCGCTGCATGGCCTGGACTAAAAGAGCGAGCTGGGGTCAAAGAGGCCAGAGAAAGGGCAGGTATGAAGTCCAAGAGCGGCAAGGTGAGAATCTGGCGGGGCACCGGAAGGAGAGAAGGGGCCAGAAAGAAGACAGAGAGGCCGGTAAAACCGGCAGGCCGGGCGCGGTGAGTGGGGCAGGAAGCCTGGCTGCCACCCGCTTCTCTGGCCCAGGAGGCTGGGCTCGGGCACCGATGATGAAGAACAGGACTGGGGCAGACGCTGAACTGGGCTGGACCCAGGGTCTGCGGGGGGCTTGGGAATTCAGCAAAGGTGGGGCACCCAAGAGGTATGTCTGGACCTTCAGGATGAGAGCTTAAGGGACACAGTGACCTGGACCAGACAATGGGTGTGGAGTCCATCATTTACTTGCTCACCCATCTGGTCTTCTCCCAGTGACCTCCTTGAAAGTAGGTGGGGACCGTGATGTGATTGAGCAGAGATCATAATTAAGTTGGAACACACTCGTATTCATCACTGGGCTGAAGAAGTCAAAGGCCCGCTCAGGTCTCCTTACTCCCCGGCTGGCCTTTTCCCATCTCCGCCTCCTGCCCTCTCCTGTCCCCTCCCCCTCGCTCTTCCTCTGCCTCCCCTCCTCCCTTCCTCTCTCTGAGAAAACCAACACCCTACATCGAGTGTTCATCACTCCCGTGCACATTTTTTACTTTTCTACAGGGGCCTATCCACAGGCAACACACAAAACTGTGCCGTGTGTTCTTACAATGCACAGACGTGGCATTGTTCTGTGCGCCTCCTTCTACAGCTGCTTTCCTTCTGTCTGCCCAGCGTGACGCCCTCCGATTCCGCCAGGCGGGTGTGAGCAGTTCCACGTCTCCTGCGTTCCGTGGCTGCAGAGGCACCAGCGAGTGCCAGGGTCACTCCTATGCGTGTCCCCCAACCGTGACACTTCCCTTTCCAAACGCCCCTTCAGGGGACGTGCACCTTCAGGAGGTCCTCTGCGGTGGAATTGCTGGGTCAGGAGGGGACCCCGTCTCTGTCACCATGTCAGATTTCCTACCCTCAGCCTGGGGAATGTGTCACTGAAGATGCTCCATCAGCAGTGACCCTGGGGGTGCAGACTCCCCGGGCAGAGGAGAGCAGCTGGGCAGCAGGCAGACGAACCGCACAGCGGTTCCTGTCCGGGTCCAGACAACACAGCCCTGGGAGGGCAAGGTCCGAGCGGCCACTAGGGGTGGAGCCCTAGGAGAGGGAAGGGTTTGGGGTGGGTCTTTGAAAGCTGAAGAGCAGCCCCAGGGGAAGAGCGTGAGAGGGGTCCCCCCCCCGCCCGTGCGAAGGCCCAGAGGCAGGACCGATCTGGGAGGACAGACCTGCCCTGCTGGGGGGCAGCGAGGGGAGGGTGGACACCGAGGAGACCAGCAGGGGCTAGACTTGGCAAGATTTGGATTTCTTCGTACTTTTTTTGTTTTCAACATTCCACATATATGCGATACCATTTTTCTTTCTGTCTGACTTGTCTCACTTTGCACGAGGCCCTCAAGGTCCACTCAGGTTGGCACTGACGGCAGATGTCCTTCTTTTCGATGGTGTGAATACGCCCCACTCTGCCGATCCCTTCATCCACTGCCGTCACCCAGGTTGTTTGTTCCGGGTCTTGGCCACTGTCAACAATGCTGCGTGAACACGGGGCATAGACCTCGTTGACATCCTGTTTATTGGATGCATAGGAACACATGTAAAGTTTTCAAGAAATGTTTAAAGTGTTTCATTTGAATCACATCTTTTTAAATCATTTGGAGATAACCTAACAAGGAACTTGCATGATAGCAAATTAAAGCATCAGAGTGTTTTGTGAATTTTGCCTGAACCTTAGAATTACATTATATCAGTACAACATCCAAGAAAGTCTTCATTTAAATATCTTTTCACTGAAATGACATTTCTAAACCGCCACCGGAACATTACAAATGTCATTTGATTAGGTTTCAGATTCAATAAATTGAATTCTAGTTTTTACTCTTTCCAGATTTATTTCAGATGTCGTTCTGAAATAAATCACAGCCTCGTGATTAACAACAGATCTTAAACTGCCTTCGAAGTCTTGAATTTCACTTTCTAAATAAATTATGGAAACAATCTCAGTGACACTGTTGAAGCTTCATGGATCATGTTGAAGTTTTTACTGACCTACGTGGCTTCCCAGAGATGGCAGCGTCCTTCCCGCCCAGGAGTTTGGCCGCGAGCGCATCTGCGGGTCTGACGGTGTCAGCATGCCCACGCCAAGATGGCATTTTTTCACATTCTGTGATTTCATACCTGAACAGTCTAAGTTATTTTTTTACATTTTAAGTATATTTTATTGATTATGCTCTTACGGTTGTGTCATTTTACTCTCCCCTTTATCTCCCTCCACCCTGCATCCCACCTCCCTCCAGCAATCCCCCACTTCGTTCATGTCCATGGGTCGTACATATAAGTTCCTTGGCTTCTCCATTTCCTATATTATTCTTAACCACCCCCTGTCTATTTTATACCTACGAATTATACTTCTTATTCCCTGTACCTTTTCCCCATTCTTCCCCACCTGCTCTCCACCAATGACCCTCCATGTGATCTCTATTTCTGTGATTCTGTTTCTGTTCTAGTTGTTTGCTTAGATTTCTGGGGTTTTTTTGTTTTTTTTTAGTTTTGGTTGTTGATAGTTGTGAGTTTGTAGTCACTTTACTGTTCATAGTTGTGTTCTTCTTTTTCTTAGAAATAGTCCCTTAAACATTTCATATAATAAGGGCTTGGTGATGACAAACTCCTTTAATTCGACCTTATCCGAGAAACACTTTATCTGTCCTTCCATTCTAAATGATAGCTTTGCTGGATAGAGTAATCTTGAATGTAGGTCCTTGCCTTTCATAACTTTGAATACTTTTTTCCAGCCTCTTCTCATCTGCAAGGTTTCTTTTGAGAAGTCAACTGATAGTCTTATAGGAATTCCTTTGTAGGTAACTGTCTCCTTTTCTCTTGCTGCTTTCAAGATTCTCTCCTTATCTTTAATCTTGGGTGATGGAATTATGATGTGTCTTGGTGTGTGCTTCCCTGGGTCCAACTTCTTTGGTACTCTCTGAGCTTCCTGGACTTCCTGGAAGTCCATTTCCTTTACCAGATTGGGGAAGTTTTCCTTCATTTTTTTTAATAAGTTTTCAATTTCTTGGTCTTCCTCTTCTCCTTCTGGCACCCCTAGAATTTGGATGTTGGAACGTTTAAAGTTGTTCTGGAAGTTCCTAAGCCTCTCCTCATTTTTTTGAATTCTTGTTTCTTCATTCTGTTCTGGTTGTGATTTGAGTCCCAATTTCCTTCCCTTCACAGTTGGTTCCCTGTATATTTTTCTTTGTTTCACTTTGCATGGCCTTCACTTCTTCCTCTATTTTGTGTCTGTACGTAATCATTTTTGTGAGCATCCTGATTACCATGTTTTAAACTGTGTATCTGATAGGCTGGTTATCTCCTTGTTGCTTAGTTCTCTTTCTGGAGTTGATTTGTTCTTTCATTTGGGCCATATTTCTTTGTCTTGGCACAGCTGTTACATTTTACGTTGTGAAGGACAGAGCCTTAGGTGTTTACTTGTTGGGGGGGGCAACCCACTTCACTGTGTTGTGGTGCTGTTATGTGATGGAGGGGTCAGAAAGGAAACTATGTCTCTTGCTTGGCTCTTGCCCCGTTTCAGTCACTTCCCCCACTACCCATAAGCAAATTTGGCCCTTGGTGCTGATTCCTGGGTGGGTGGGCTTGTGTACATTCTAGGACCCTGTGGGTCTCTCCTGTACAACAAAGCCGGGTGAGGCTGGGAGTTTCTCCCACCAGGGCAACCCCCATGGTTTTTTACAGCCAGGTGTTTTGAGGCTTTAGTTTACCCACGCTGGAACCCTGAGTTGTGTGGTCTGTCTCACTCCCCTGCTGTTGCTCCCAACTTATCCACGTGCAAATGTGGGGCCAACCGGTCTTCCAGCTGCTACCTCGCCCACCTGGTCAGTTGCCTTGCTGTGCATCCTCTCCACCCTGGCTGCCCATCTTCACCTCTCCTACCCATCTGGATGAATATTTCTTCCTTAACTCCTTGGTAGTTGAGCTTCCATAGAGTTTGATTTTCTGGCCATTCTGGTTGTTTTTTGTTTTTAAACTTGTTGTTCTTTCAGTTGTGGGAGGAGGCAAAGTGTGTCTACCTACACCTCCATCTTGGCCGGAGTCCTGAAAAGTCTCAATTATTTTTAAGTGTACATTAGTGTGTTATGAAAGTCTTATGTTACTTTCAAAATGCTTTTTGTCTGCTCCAACATTCTTTGACATAAAAAAATTGTTTCCAGAACCTTTTTATTATTTACATGCTTTTTAGTGTGAAACTGACTAATGGTGTCCTTTTCATTTTTCCTCATTGACTATTACAAATTTTCTTTATTTGAGTCAAAATGAATAAAACATGATTGTCATTCAGATGAAATATTTAACTATCGGCCTTTCCAACTTTAGTGAACACCATTTGTGTCCAATATCTATATCCTTATACCCTAAACTACCCATATTTTAATTTTTAAATTTTTTTTATTGCCACACTGTAAACTAATTGTTACACTTAACAGAGAGTCTTACACAGTAGCAGCACCGTTCCAGGTTGCTCTGACTTCTGCAAGTATCGGAGGCTCCAGGGCTGCGATTCACCATAAATATCATTTCTCCTCTTCTTTCCCACAAATACAGCAGATTTTTGGGGAAATCATGTTTAATGGGAACATTAAAAAGCTTACCCGAGCTTGGTTGCCTTTCCATTTTGGATACTTTCTTTTAATGTTTTATTATAAACTTTTGATTTTATAATGGAAAACATTGCACATTTGCGACTTACACAAAAATTGCAATGCACAAAGAATAAAAACCAAAGTAAATCTGAACCACTTAAAACTAGAGCCAACCTGGGAAGCTGAGGGTGAGGATGGACTGGCACCTCTCCTGTAAGCCAGAGCAATGCAAAAAGTTTTGTAAATGTTTCTCAGATGTCCCCAGTGTATCAAAGCTTATTGCAACATTCAACAACAATTAGCTTAAAATGTTGAGTTTACATCGCAGTCTATTGTTAATTTCACTATTCTTGGGAAGGACTCTAAGGGTATTTTCTAGCCTGTGCCAAATGTTTCCGCATTTGAGCAATGCGACAATCGTCCTGGTGCATACTGTCTGTACGCCAGCTTTGGATTCACAATAGAAGGCATGGCTGCTCTTGACAGGCGAGGACAGGCAATGTTTTGAGGAGTATTGGAGGTCCAATGGAGCAATCAAGGGGACAGTAGCTGGAGGGTATTTGGAGTGAAGAAGAGATTCTTTCACAGATGAGAGAATTTTGGAATCATGTGTCTTTGGGTTCTCCCCAAAGCAGGTCTGAGTCAAGGACTTGAATGCAAATAGTTTATTGAGAAGATAATCCCAGGAGATCTAATGAACATTTTGGAAAGAAAGCTGTGAATGAGTAGATTCGTGCTCTGGTCAATGAAGGGGCGATCCTTCTAGAGATCTCTGAGAGCTTGCAGAATACAACCCAGAACGGCCTCACTCAGGAGTGGTGAGGCCAGGACAGCCACCCGATAAGCCCTGCTCCTCAGTGTCCGAAGGTCACTCCAGGGGTGTCAACTCTCCGCACTTCCTTGTTACCCCATGTTTGAGCTGAGCCTGTTCCCGTGTCCTGGTAAATCCCTGGGTCATAGATACGGGTGGTGGCGGTGAGAAAGGGTCAGTGTACCCAGGAGCTATGCACCAAGCTGCAGGTGACATCTTGCAGGAGGGATGTACTCGCTGAGTGGTGTGTTCACTGATGGAAATGATGGGTGGGGGGAGGGGTCCTGTTGCAAGAGAAAGTGGGAGGGATTGATGAATTACTGAACCAATGGGGAGGGGGGGGCGGCGGCTGGCCTCTGCCAGGACCACGGACAGCTCTCTGACTCACCCAGGATGGCAGTGGGAAGGGCAAGCCTCACCTGGGTCTCTGAGTTCCTTCTCCAGGGCTTCTCACAAAACCCCGAGCAACAGTAGCTGCTGTTTATACTGTTCCTGAGCACGAACTTTCTTCCTGGGCTGGGGAACCTACGCATGATCCTGGCCATTGCCACCGAGGCCCAGCTCCACACACCCATGCACTTCTTCCCGACCATCCGGGCCTTTGTGTATCGCCAGTACACTGGCCAACCACCCATCAGGACACAAAGAGATCCCTCACTCTGACTGCCTGACCCAAATGTTCTTCATCTGATTTGCTGGCATTGACAGCTTCCTGCTGACTACAACGTCCTAGAACTACTATGAAGCCGTCTGTCACCCTCTGTACTGTGCCACATCTGTAATAGTGCAGCTCTGTGGCCTCTTCGTGGTGGCATCCTGGACCGAAGCCTTTGGAAATGTCCTGACCCACATGGTATTACTAATCTGCCTCTCATTCTGCCCCCACAATCGGGTGCCCCACTTCTTGTGTGACCTCAGCTCTCTGCTGAAGCTGGCCTGTTCTGACTCCTTTCTCAGCAGGCCACTTTGCGCACCCTGCCCACCATCACCCCCTAGTGGCACGTTGGACTCCTACACATGCATCTGTGCTGTCATGCTGAGGGTCCCATCCACCAGCGGCAGACAAGCAGAGGATTTTTCCACCTGTGGCTCTCATCTCTGTGGTGTCACTGTTCTACGGGACTCTCACTGGGGTTTATTTCAGCCCCACGTCCTCCCACAAGGCCGCTGCAGCGATGCCGAACCCCTTCATCTACAGCCAACGCAACAGCAACATGTAGGGCACCTTGGGGCCCTTGTTAGCAGGAAGACAGTTTTCAGTTAGTGACCACAGCATTGGATGTCTGTGTTGGTCTACAGGGTGCCCAGCCATCCTGAATTTCTCCGCCTGATCCCAATCTTAGATATTTCCTTCATATCGTTCTTGGTTCATTCGTTTGTGACTTTCATTCCTCCTACAGCTACTTAGTGAGGATGTGTTACATTTTAGGCACTCTTTTAAGGGCTGAAGGTACAGCAGGAAACAAACAAAATCCCTGTCTCAGCAGGAACCAACCTGCAGACACCTCGATTTCACACTTCTGATGTCCAGGACCCTGAGAAAATAAGTTCCCATCATTTATGCCACCCCATTTGTGGTAGTTTGTCACGGAAGGCCTAGGAAACTAATACAGCAAGCAAGCTGTTTATCCTACTACAGAAACTGGAACCAGAAGTGGGTGCTGCCATCACAAAAATGAAAAGTCAGTTGCATCAGCTGAGTGGGCTGGTGGTAGGATACATACATTTCAGGCTGGAAGGCTGGTGACCCTTGTTATGCCAAAGAACAGCATTTGAAATACCATCACCTGCAATAGCCTGAGAGGTAGACCATGTGTCTGTGGAGCCTGTGCTTCTGGAAGTGATTGGAAAGAGCTAGAATGTCACCGTGAGTTGGCTGCTCCTTGCTGCTTGTTGCAAGCAATTGTGAGAATGAAGTGATTTAGGCAAGAATTGGCCATTTTTTGGAGTCAGACACATCACAAGACAGGAAGAGCCAACAGCTTCCTGTTTCCCAAAACAGTGTAAACAAATCTTGCTTCTCACTGAAGGCTATTGTTTCAGATGTCCATTAACTAGGAGTGGCAAAGATGGAGGTACGTTGAAGAAGCAAAGGCAGCAAATTAAATAAACACAAGAACTCTGGCTAGAAAAGAACATTTGCCCTGGCTGGTGTGGCTCAGTGGATTGAGTGTCAGCCTGCAAACTGAAAGGTCGCCAGTTCGATTCCCAGTCAGGGCACAGGCCTGGGTTGCATGCCAGGTCCACAGTTGGAAGAGCATGAGAGGCAACTGATTGATGTGTCTCTCACACATCAATGTTTCTCTCCCTCTCTTTCTCCTTCCCTTCCCCTCTCTCTAAAAATAAATAAGTTAAATTTAAAAAAATGGATGTCGCCCTGGCTGGTGTAGCTCAGTGTATTGGGCGCGGGCCTGCAAACCAGAGGATTGCGGTTTGATTCCCAGTCAGGGCACATGCCTGGGTTGCAGGCCAGTTCCCAGCGGGGGACACACGAGAGGCAACCACACATTGATGTTTCTCGCCCTCTCTCCTTCCCTTACCCTCTAAAGATAAAATAAATAAAAGCTTTTTTTTTTAAAGAGAGAAATATCAATGTGTGGTTGCCTCTTGTGTGTCCCCCCACTGGCAACTGGCCTGCAACCCAGACATGTGCCCTGACTGGGAATCGAACCGCAATCCTCTGGTTCACAGGCCCACGCTCAATCCACTGAGCTATATCAGCCAGGGCTAAATAAAGTCTTTAAAAAATTAAAATTAAAATTAAAAAATGGATGTCATTCCTAGCAATGAAACTACTAGAAGCACCTAGACAAGATGCCTACTAAGCTTTTCAAAGGAACTATTTTGCTAAAGAAACAATCAGTTCACTTTGCAAAATTGTATGACTTTTGAGCCTTTGCATTTTGGGTCTTTTCTTACAGGGAGCTTCATCTGAAGCTTATGCCAAAGTGGGGCTTGAATCTCGGTGTCTCTGGTTTCCAGATTAACTGCTTCCAACCACGATGGGTAGTTCAGGCTGCAGTGTCACCGTCACCACCCCAATCGGCACCTGGTCAGGAAGGCAGCAGCCGGGGTGGGACCTAAACAGGCTAAGTCCTGAATCCCTAGACACGCCTTGGTGACAGGTGGCATCACAGAGAGAGCAAATGGATATCAAGGACTATAAAGGGCCTGGGAGTCTCCCGGCTTTCAAGTGGATACGTTAACCTGCCATGGTTTCACCGATGCTGGCAGAAGATACAAGACTCCAGAGTCAAAGACAAACGATTTCATTACAATGTGGTGGACAGCCTGAACTTCAAGCCTGCCTGTTCCTCCCAAGCCCCACGGGGATGCTGCAGGCCAACCCAGATTGGTCCTGGATGGACACTGGATTTGCACCCCAGCTGAGAAACTCCGAGGTCAGAAACCCCAGGCTTGTATCAAGTAGACTGCAAACAAGCCCACTCTCCTTTCATCTCAGAGAAGCTGTTGATCTTTGTTACATGGACAGCAAACAAGTCGCCCTCTGCTCCACAGGAAGAAACTCTCTCTACCTTTCACAGCTGTTTGCTGTTCAAACATCTTCGAAAATATAGCCAGCACAAGAAGCTGTCCGTGCCTCTGCTTGTGAGTTAAATGAAAATACCAGAAGCTCAGGGAGAATCGTCTCCCAATAGTGGCATCCAATGGGCAGTGGCTATCACCCATGACAGTAATTTGGGCTGGAAGTCAAGCATATGAGTCTGTTCAGGGTATAGTGTAATGGTTTAGCATGTAGATTGTAGAGTCAGCCTGGGTTCAAGTCTTGGTTCTGCCACTTTATAACTGTGTGACCGTCAGCAAGTACTTGACCTCTCTGCTCCAGCTTCTCCTGTAAAATAAGAATAATAAAAGCCCCTATCTCATAGGGTTATTGTGAAAATGAATATATGAGCTTACATATGCAAGGCACTTAGAAGAGTGCAGGCAGATTGAGGGCCATGTCAGTGTTAACTGTAATTATTATTAATTATCGTGACGATGCTGCCAAGCTTGTGGTCATGCCTGTTTTACCACATTTGTGGGCAAGGTATGTAACCCACACAGTTCCCTTGGAATCTGTCTCAGAGCATTTGGGGAGGGCACCAGGGTTCTTTCTCCCTCCTCCCCATGCTGACTTAATAAACGAGGCTGCAGGGCTGCAGTTGTGGTTTCAGAGTCCAGGGAATCTGAAATGAACTCAGGTTCAAATTCTGCCTTTGCCACGTGCCAGCTGTGTGACCTTGGGGAGCAACCTCCCAGCTGGGGACCTCCAAGTACTCACTGCACAAGAGTCTGGGTGAGGGGAGACTGAACCCTCCCATTCCCCACCCCACCCCTAGCCCCATGTGACCTGCTCAGCACACACTCTGGGTCCTTTTGATTATCATGTCATTATTCAATGAGCGAGACTCCATAGGGTGCAAGCAGAGAACGTCTTTGCTCTTTCTCCCCAGTACTTAGTAAATTTACTAAGTATATTTATTTAGTAAATTCACTTAGCAAAAATCCTGGCCCACCGGTTCTCTGCATGCCCCAAACTCCAAGAGAAACATGGTCTGTGGGGAGAAGGGTACCTCCTACTCTCCTCTGCCGTCTGATCCTTGCAGCCTCACCCAAGGTACACTCGGTGCCTCCCACCGTGGTCTTCAAATATGTAACACCCATCTCCACCACCCCCATCACACCATTCAGTGCTCCTTCAGATTTCCCTTCCATTGCTACCTCCTCGGGGAAGCCTTCCATGACTTCCACCCAAGGCTCATCAGGTCTCTGTGTTATATACCCCACTAACATTTTTATTTCACAGTGTTCCCCAAACCCACCCCACTCTTACCCAGGGTTCCTTCTTCCAGCAACTGCACGTTTAGGGATGGCAGTCCTTCTCCAGCTGCTGAAGCTGCTGTGGCCAGTGCAAAGATAGGTCAGAAGTGCTGGCGAATCAGCAACTGCCCCTCCCCTGCCACCCAACCAGGGAGCAGCCTTCAGGGAACGAGGATGGGGATTGGTGAATAAATAGCTCCCACACCCCTCAGCTCTGAGGACTCCGAAGAGGGTGCTCTCTGCTGCCTCCCAGAGGTCCAATCGGGAATGCGCCCAACTTGTCCAGAGTGGTAACAACTGGCTTCATTACTGCAGTTTCAAGAGGTTTCCTTTCTCTGTCTCACCTCCCAGCCCCTACCCAGGTCTCCTTGGGCTGCCTCCCAAGTAAATTACCTGCCCCAAAATTCTTGTCTCAGAGTCTGCTTCTCTGGGAGCCCAACCTCAGACAGCAGTTGGCCCCACCTACCCTGGCGAAGTTTGCAATAGTTTGCAGGT
This sequence comes from Artibeus jamaicensis, assembly GCF_021234435.1. Taxonomy (NCBI): domain Eukaryota; kingdom Metazoa; phylum Chordata; class Mammalia; order Chiroptera; family Phyllostomidae; genus Artibeus; species Artibeus jamaicensis. Next base: position 8,421,473 of record NW_026521854.1, on the reverse strand, counting down.
ATTGGGCATCTCTCCACACAGTCTGAGTCGTGTACATCCTTGTGTCTTCAAAGCCCACCCCCAAGTGCCTGGCATATAGTAGATGCTCAGTAAATGGCCTTGAGTCTCCTAGCTGTGAGGTGGCCAGGATGGAAATGAGTCCTGTTCCCCTGCTCTGGTCCTCAGAAGCTCCCAGTTAGAAAGTCACGGTGCAGGAAGGGAGCTTACTCCATCCAAGCTATAAACAGCAGCCTCCACCTGCCTGGTGCCCCAGGCCACACAGCCTGGACAGCTGCTCCAGGGCCCCCAGGGGCCAGGAACCCCGGATGACCCTTCGGGCCTGGCCAGGGCTCCTAGAGTATCCATGAGGCAGGTACACGGAGAGCACATAACTCCAGTCCCAAGCCTCGGGGCAGGAGTGGGATGGCACAGCTGGGCTCTAAGGCCATTCCTAGCTCCCCTCTCCCCTCCCAGGCATCAGATTCCACCTCCGGGAGCTCCCTGAGCAAGAGACCGGTCCAAGGACAAGGGTCTGCCCTACAAGGCCACAGTGCAAGCAGACATCTCCATAGGGAGGGCTCCCTTTTCAAGCTGTGGTGTCAGACCTGGAATTAGCCACCCCACCTGTGCGGAGGCCAGTCTCAGGGTCCCCCAGGCACAGCAGGGGCAGAGGGAGCTGACCTCTGATGACTCAGCTCCAGACGGTCAGGGAATGGGGAGGGAGGGTTAGGACCTCTCTCCAGCTCTGTTCTAGAATCAGCTGGGTCAGGTTCCGGCTCTGCCTCTTCCAAGCTGGGTGACCCTAGGTGGGTCGCTCCGGACCTCAGCTTCCTCCTCTATAAAATGAGAATAAAAACATCCCCCTGCTTCAGGGTTCAGGGATACTGAAGAGAGATGCTTTGATTTGAGTGCTGAGAACCACGCTCGGCCCGTGGTGGGCACTCGGTGAACCGTAGTCCCTGACCTGCCCCTGGACTCCGCCCAGCCAGGACGAGGGCAGTGGGTTGGAGAAGAGACGGGGGAGGGTCGGGGCTGGGCCTCCTTGGCTCCCCAACATGGGGAGAAGTCAGTGTCCTCAGAGCATGAAAGGTGCAACAGAATGTTCCGTTTGCTACCATTTTGGCCCCAATACCTTTGGGTGGAGGACTTCTAACCATGATGAAGAGAAGGGAGCTAACCTAAGAGGCAGTGAAGGAATCAGGGCGGGGCAGAGGGGAGCTGAGAACTCTGGATCTTAGCCCAACCCCCGAGTGCCCCAGTGGTGCTGGCTGCTGCCCGTCTCTCTTTATCCCACTCCCTCTGCGACTTTGGGCAGGAAACACAGAAGCCTCCATCCCACATAGAAGTCTTGATGCTAGACTGGGAGTTCAGGGGTCTGTTCAGGAAGGCTTCCTGGAGGAGGAGTCATCCAATCTGGGTTTTGAAGGATAATTAGAAGTTTCTTAGTTCAAAAAGTGTGTGGAAGAGAGACAGTGTGAGTGTATAGAGGGGATTGTTTATTTTCATTAATGAGGATTTTGTAATCTACTGGGTGCCAGATGCTCAGGGGCCCACGGGCAAAACAAAGGCACAGGCCTTCTCCAAAACGGCTCAGCCCAAAAGTGATGCTCACATAATAACAATAAAAGTAACAGCTCCCACATTCTGAGCATGTGCTACTGGGGCTCAACCTGTGAGAGGCTCTCTGTGTTCATCAAGTGAATGAACGAGCAAACAAATCTTTCTAAAGGCAGTGAATCCTGTCCCAGTTGCTGGAGGACAGAAGGAAGGCACAGTGGGCAGAGGGGACCACAGGTGCCAAGGCTCGGGAGCTCCCTGGCCTGGGAGCTCTGCTCTCTGAGTTGGGGAGAGTGGGCGGTAGGCAGGGGTGTGGCGGGGGTTGGGCAGGAGTCCTGAGTGAGAGGCTAAGGGGCCAAGGCGTCCTGTTCCTGTGGGTGCTGCAGAGCCACCGCGGATTCTGAGCTGGGCAGGGAGGGCATCAGGGTCTGGTCTGGGACTGCCTTGAACTCTGAGAGCTTCTGAGGGAAAGACAGCTGGGGTCCATTTTGCTCGGGTGAGCTGGCTCCATGGGCTGCAAGGGAGATAACAGAGAGAGAGAGACATGGAGAAGATAGAGAGAGGGAGAGAGAAAAGAACCTGAAGAGATAGTGGGAGAGAGACATAAAAATGCAGAGAAATGGGAGAGACGGAGAGATAGGGAGACAGAGGGAAGGGCGTGGAGACAAACCCAGAGACACGGAGACAGACACAATGACAAGAGAGAAAGGCAGAGACAGACAATAGGGAGAAACAGAGATGGAGAGAGAAGATGAGGAGACAAAGACCCTCCAGAAAGAGGTGGCAGTGGCCCAGCGAGGACCCTTAGGGCAGCAACAGATGGGATGGGTGCCTGACCCCAGTTCCTGGAGGCAGTCCCCAGAGGGGAGGAGAAGGGAGGCAGGACCCTTCCCAGTCCACTCCGCACCCACCGCCAAGCCCTCTTCAGCCCTCCCAACCACGGATGGGGAAGTTGAGGCCAAGCAGCCGGCCACCGGGGATCCTCCTGGGCCAGCACTGTGCCCCCATGTTCACAAGGGACCTGTGTCACCAGGTTAAAAATGGAAACAGGTTGGGCCTTTTTTTTTTTTTCTTTGAGAAAATCCTAGGCCCAAATAAGGTATGGGCTGCAGGCGACTGGTATGCTAGCCAAGTCCTCCTGAGAGAGCAAGTGGTGGCTGGCCCGGCCAGCCTGGGCTTGGGCCTCCTCCAAGACTCGCCCAAGCAGGGCGGCACCCCCTGGGGAGGCTATAAGGGCCTCCACTCCACCCTGCTGTTCACTCCGTCCCAGCCACAGACCCCGCCACAGACCCTGCCACAGACCCTGCCGCCTCGCCCCTCCCACCAGCCATGGAGGCCATCAAGAAGAAGATGCAAATGCTGAAACTGGACAAGGAGAACGCCATCGACCGAGCCGAGCAAGCCGAGTCAGATAAGAAAGCTGCTGAGGAGAAGTGCAAGCAGGTGAGGGGCTGGACACAGGGCCGCATGAGGCTGCCCAGTGCCCTCTCCAAGCTGGCAAAGCGGGAGGCTGAGGGCTGGGTTCTCAGGGACCTTGGTACCCGGAGGTCGGTAAGGGGAAGGGGGTGATGCTCCAGCCAGGAAAGAGTAGGCAATCGCGGTCTTCCCGGAGGGGACCCTGGGCTAAGAGAGGACTGACAGGACACACCCAACAGGGCCCGTGGGAGCCAAGTGAGTAAGCAGGGACGTTTGTGGTGCTGGATGTGTGTGTGCAAACGTTAAGGGTGTGTGTAGGTGTGTTGGGTGGCTCTGTCAGTGTGGGTGTATATGTACTGGATGGGGCGGTGGTGGGACACTGTGTGTGTACGTGTATTTGAACATCTCTGTGTGTGTGAAAGTTGTGTATGTGTTCTGGAGTGTGGAGGGATGTGATCACTGTGAAAATAAGAGTGTGCAGAGAGAGGTACGAGCATGGAGCAGTTGGAAAGCAAGTGTGGAAGAGTGTGGATGTGTTTTTGAGTCTGAGTGTGAATGGTGGTATCCGTGTGGAGTTGTGTGTATGGGGGAGAGTCTGGCTCTGTGTGTGTTTGTACAAAAGTTGGCATGACTAATGGAATATGCGAGTGTCAGGGTGAGTGTGTGTGTCCACGTGACTGTATTGAGATTGGCCTGGGTGTGCTTGGTGGGGGTTACTCTTTCCGTTGGGGTGTGTGTGTGTGTGTCTGTTGAGAGGAGGGTGGCAGGGCAAGGCTTGTGTGTGTGTGTGTGTGGGGGGTGACCCTGTGCCTGTGTGACTGTGAGCCTATAGGCCCACACTGGTGACTGCCCTGGAAGGGTGGCCAGGAGTGGGTGTGAGGTGGGGCTGGCTGTGACTGGCTGCAGGGGCAGCTGGGTGAGGCAAAGGATGCCTTCCGATGGCTGGGCATGGAACCCAGGTCCCCGGAGGTCCATTTCCCCGTGTGGTTGGGAAGGTCTGGAGACCGGGGTGAGTGGAGATTTGAGAATCTCACTGAGGCTCTGCTTGTCTGGGGTGCCCGCTGTCCCTGCCGGGAACTCTGCAGGGCAAGGCAGGCTGTCTGTGGCAGGCAGAGGCCCCGGACCGAGAGCTTTGGGGATGAGAGTCCCAGTAGGCCCCGGCAATATGGGTACATCAGATAGCTATTGGAGAGGCAATGGCAGAGGCCTGGGCTGGGTGGTCCCAAGGCCATGGCTTGGGCCGAGCTGAAGTCGATCAGTTGTAGGGGTCTAAGTGGCCAGAGCAGCCATAGGAGGAAAGAAGGGGGTTACGCCCCTTCTGTAGTGCCCTGCCCCCAACAGGGCTCATCTTTGTTCGGGAGTCAATTGCCAAGCTCTCAGGAGTGGCAGGGTCTCAAATAAGCCCCAGAAGCTGCCCAAGATGGTGACACCAAGTGCCCAGCCCTGCCCAGCCCAGGTGCCAGGCAAGCCTGGCAGGTAAAGCAAGGCTGAGCTCAGACTGGCCCTGTTTGCAGCTTTGGTCACTAAGCACCCTGGAGCCAAGGCCTTTACCTCTCTCTGTGCCTTGGTGTCCTCGTGTGTGAAATGGGGAAGAGACGGTGCTAGTTCCTTGTGGTGCCTACGTAGGTAGATCCCTTGTCATGACACCTGGCACAAAGCAAATGTTCGATAAATGCAGGGTCGTTTCCTGCCTCTCCCTACTTCCCCTTTAAGCTCCTCCCTCCCCCTCCATCCTGGAGCTGTGACACATCTACACTGCTCTGCTCCAACTCAGCCCTCCCTGTCACAAATGTCCCTCCTCCTTCCCTGTGCCCCTCCCTAACAAACACAGACGCCCATCCTGTGCTAGCCCTGAGCTGCCTGCTTCCATCCATTATTCAACCCTCACAGTTAGGGGCTTAGCAGATAAAAGCAACTTTATGGCCCTAATTTTCACTAAGGTGTGAGTGACTGATATAGTATACTCTACCAAGGCAGACTCAAGTTCAAAAGGCAAGGCTCCTCAAAGCCCCCAAGAAGCTTGTGGCCAAGGAGACAAAGACAGATTTTCTACCTGGATTTTCATTCCGTTCGTTCTCTCTCTCTCCCCTCAAGGCCTCCCACCAGGGTAGACTTGTGCACAAATCCAGGCTGGATCATCTAGCTTTGTGACCCAGGGCACATTGCTGCGCCCCTCTGGGCCCTCCATGTTCTGATCTGAAAAATGGGGGCAAATGATGCTTCCAATGGCTGGACATAAAACCCAAGGCCCCAGAGGTCCAAAGCAAAAGCCAGAGCCCCGCAGGGGCAATGGCCGGTCCTACCCTGGAACAGAGGCAGGAGGCGACGAGGGACTCAGCTTACCCAGAGTGCCTTATGCTTCAGAGGAAGCCAGAGAGTGTGGATCTCTGGAGCGGCCTGGCCTTTAGGGACCCTACAACAAAGTCCCCATTCCAGGCCCCTCCTAACTCCCCACCCCCACCCCTGTCTTTTGAAAGTGGGAATGGGACCAAGAGGCCCAGCCTGCCTGCTTCCTGCCCGCTCCTCTCCCAGGGCAGTGACATCCGCCACAACTGGCCTTTGACCCCACATCCTGACTCAGCCCTGCCTGAAGCCCCCATTCATGGGGACTAAGGTGTGTAGTCCATGCCCCTCTCAGCTGTTTTACAACCAGGTAAACAGAGGCCCAGAGAAGCAAGTGACTTGTCTGAGACCTCCCAGAGGCAAGGCAAGCCTCTGACCTCCCAGCAAGGTACTGCACACCCGCACTCGCTTTGTGTGTGGATTCCAGAGGGAAAGGAACTGATTAGTATCAGTCTTATTTATTTTTTATACCCGCTCCAACCACAAAAGGGTTTGGGGTTGTGTCATTGATTCATTCTGAGAACTTCTTCCAGGATTCCGCGTTGAGTGCCCAGCCCCCTGCTGGGTGATGCCCAGGCAGAGTGACCTTAGCCGCAGGCCTGACTCCAAGGAGCCCCAGGCTGGGGGAGATGGAGCCAGACATAGAGGGACGCCCCCTGCCTCCATGGTAGGGCTAGGCCATGGAGGGACAGGGACTGGAGGGTCCGAGGGAGTGGCAAGGGCTCTGCCCAGAATAGGACAAATCACCCAGAGAAGGGGCTTTGGCACTGGGTGTGGAAGGTTAGTGGGAGGAGGGTGTGCTGAGCAGCGGGCACAGTACAGCCTAGCGGTCAGCAGGCCAGCCTGGAGTCAGTCTTACAAGGGTTCAGATCCCCTATCTGTATGACCCTGGGCAGTCTCCTTCCTTGGGGGTCTCAGTTTACCCTTTTATAATACGCTCCTTCAGTAACAGGCCTGGCACATTCTTAATGCTTCACAGCCCCCTGCCCACTTTATGCCAGTGCCCACCCACTGTCCAAACTTCCCCAGAGGAAGTCATCAAAACCCCAACCATCTTTGTAGCTGTCCGGGGCACTCAGATACCACCATGTCAAGGCTTCCATTTTGCAGAAGAGGAAACTGAGGTTAGAAAAGGGGGCAGTGGTCACAGAACTGAGGTTTGGAGTCAGGCTTCTGGGATCCTTGCCTAGAGGTGGAGGTCGGGCCCACAGACTCTGATTTAGGCCCGAGCTGCTGCCACCCTCCCCCTGCTCTGATCCTCTAACCCCCTCCCCACTCCCCAGCTCAGCCTCAGGCACTCAGAGGCCCCAGGATGGAAGGCCAGGTGGTCTCACCTTGGGACAGGGGCCCTTTTAAGAATTTGCGCACACACACACACACACACACACACACACACACATTTCCCACACTTTGCACACCTTAAGGATGAACATGTAACCCAGATCAGATTCGCAGCTTGATCTAAAAGCTGCAGGCACAGCAACTTTTATAACAGACCGTGTTCAGGAAGGACGAGAAGGAAGTCAGAGGGATGCAGGAAAGCAGGCCCAACATGAGGACCTGCTTAGAAGTGGGTTAGATTCCTGTGCTCTGTGACCTGGGGATAGTTAGTCTGCTGCTTTGGGCTTCCTGCTGTGAAGAGGTCACAGGAGGAGGAGGAAGGGGGGGCCAGGGCAGCCCCCCCGCCCAGCATGGACAGAATCAGGAGTCAAACTACCAAAGGCATAAGTCAAATCAAAGTGTGAGCTGGACTAACCACCCAGCCCAGAAGTGGGAGGAGGGGGAGGGGCCACCTGGGTTGGTAGAGACGGTTTCCAGAGCTGACCATTGACTGGTGTGCTGGGGGCAGAGATGGAGAGGCGGGTTGTGTGGTTTCTATCCCATAGACCTGAGCTCCTCAAACGGTGGCATAGGGAGGGGGCCAAGACTCTCAGGAGAAACAAGGCCGACTCAAAATTTTGGAAATTCAGAAGAAAGTGGCCTTTGAAGGGTAGCACTCTTCTAGCCAAGCCCCCAAAGTCCAGCAGTGGTGGGGCATCTGAGCCCTTCAACCTTCTCAGGGTGTTTTTGTGAGGCAGTGTGAGAACCACTCTTTGGGGTAATGGAGAGCCATGACAGGTTCTAGGCAGAGGGAGGACAAACATACACTTAGGTTCCCTGGCTGGGGGTGTGCAGAACTAGAGGGGGATCAGCTGGAGACAGGGACAGTTCAGGCCTACAGTATGAGACTCCCCCTTTCAGTTTAACCCAGATCACGGGGAGGCTGCACCCCTGAAACTGGATGTGTGAATCTGGAAGACGAGCCAGTTTCTCCAAAGCTGTACTGGAGTCCCCAAGAGTATTGAGGGACCCCCCCAAAAGATAAGCACATCTGGTCCCAGGACAAGGAAAGATGTGAACATCATACTCACACATACCATTCATTGAGTGGTGCATAGTATTGTTATCCCCTGTTTTACAGAGAAGGAAATAGGCCCAGAGAGGCAGAGGACTCTTGTGAATGGGGAGACGCCCCTGCCACGGGACGTGGCCCCCAAACTGACACGTTCCCCGCTCTGTCCCCAGATGGAGGAGGAGCTGACGCATCTCCAGAAGAAACTGAAGGGGACGGAGGATGAACTGGACAAATACTCAGAAAACCTGAAGGACGCACAAGAGAAGCTGGAGCTGACAGAGAAGAAGGCCTCGGACGTACGTGCGCAGGAATGCGGCCGCCCGAGGCAGGGCCGGGCTGGAGCCCCGGGCAGGGAGGGAGGAAGAGGAGGAGGAAGAGGAGGCGGTGCCTCCCTGTGCTTTCTCCAAATAAGTCCCGAAAAGGGGCACTTTCCAGCAGCTGCGGCCAGCGGTGCCGACGTCAGGCCCTCCCCCAGCGGTGCTGACGTCGGCGGCCGGGCCGGGTGACCTCATCGCCCCGACGGCGGCCGGGCCAGGGGCGGGGAGGGGCGGGGGCGGCACCCGCGAAAGCAAAGGCTCGGGGGCTGGGGCGCGGCTGCTGCAGCTTTCGCCGAAGCCGAGTCCAGCCAAGCCAAGCGCCCGCTGCGTGCGCCCCCGCGCCTCCGCGCCATGGCTGGCCTCAACTCCCTGGAGGCGGTGAAACGCAAGATCCAGGCGCTGCAGCAGCAGGCGGACGAGGCGGAGGACCGCGCGCAGGGCCTGCAGCGGGAACTGGACGGCGAGCGCGAGCGGCGCGAGAAAGTGAGAGCCGCTCCCGGGCCCCCGCTCCGGCCCACGCGCCCCCGGCCCGGCGTACTCCCCGGCCCCCCGCTCCCCAGCTCGCCCCGAGCTCCCTCCTTTCTTCCCTTCTCCCAGCGCCTCACGCTTCCCGCGCTCCCGCCCGCCGGCTCACCACCGCAGCGGCTATTCGCCTCCTCCCGCCCCCGGGTTTGCCCGCCTTCGCGCCCTAGAGCCCGGCCGCTCCCGATCGCAGACCCGCCAACGCCTCCTCCCTCCACCTACGCTAAGGGGCTGGCTGCTGAGACCCTTTCCTCCGCCGCCCTCCTCCTTCCCGGGCCTGGGACTGGGGAAGGAGCGCCGAAGGCGGGTCGGGAGGGGCTTGCCGAGCGGGAAATGGGGGGATGGGGCCTAGTGCTCCTGCGATCCCGGAGTCGGGTGGAGGCACCGTGCAGCCTTCGGACTCGGGCTGGCCTCGGGGTCCGAAGGGTGGGGGGTACCCATGGCTGCACCTAGAAGCGGGAAGTGAGAGTGGGACCGAGCTTCCATTGTCTGGGGTTGGACTGGGGTGGGGGGAGGTTGCGTAGCACTTTCTCGCCTCTGCTGAGGCTTCCTGGCTCCCGCTGAACTTTCCCAGCTGTTCCCAGGGGCGCGGCAGCGACGTGTCTGCTCCGGGCAAGGGGCGGAAGTTCAGCCCCGAGCCCTCGGCCTTTCGTTGCCCATCTGGCCCCTGCGGGAACCAGGGCCTCCAGAGGAACCCTGCCTTTTCCAGAAGATCTTGGAATGTTAGCACGGGGCCCAAATCCGCGATCGATCTGTGAACCTCCGCTGCTTGTCACAGGGCCTGAGGCAGATAATGGGGCTGAATGAAGAGAGGGCCTTGCCACCTTCTCCATCCTCTGACTGCCCCTCGGGATGGGACAGATGGTGGCAACCCCTGGGGATGGGGGGAACTCTGGATTCTACTTCCATCTCCTATCACTGGGTACTTAGGAGAGAGTCCCCCATCGGTAAAGTAGGAGTGATGATAATGGCGACTCCCTAGGGTAATTTGGAGCCTCGCAGGAGTAAAACCTCTCTGCATGCATTTGGCACATAGTAGGTGCTCCATCCCTGGTCCCCGCCCCGCTCTATCCCCAAAAGTTCACAGTCTAATGAGGATGAGGGGAAAAGACACACAAGGCTGATTTGCATTGTAGGGGTGTCTGTTCTTTCTGGGATCGTGGCAGGGAGGAGGCCATCCAGCAAGTTTCAAAATGGAGGTTGAGCCGAGTCTTACAGAATAAATTAGAATTTTCTGGGACAGGACACCCGGTGGTGGAAATACTCAAAGGCAAAAAAGTTGAGGGAGAGGGTGGAAGCTGAGGGACCCTGAAAGCTGGAATGTTGGCACTCAGGGCGGAGAGCCTAGAGGTGGCGAAGGTGGAACTGCCCGTGGGTGTTGAGCCCCAGACTGCTTCGGGTTGGCCTGAGTGGCAGCCTTTAGTACTGGAAGCCTCCCACAGTAGCCGGTTTGGCCTCTTTCGCACACGGAACCGCCGTAATCCTCCCTCTGATCTCATCCCAAGTCATCTCACTGGAGGACAATTACTTCTGCTTAAAAATGGCCCTCAGCCACAAGCCAAGGCAGGAGTGGGACAGTCCATTCGGGAAGAAGGATATTTTTGAAACTTGTACATATCTTAAAAAGTTCGCTTTTCAAAGCGTGCTACTCTTGGTCAGGAGGGGAAAAGCTTGAAGAAGGTTCCTGGGCAAAGGAATGGGGCCCAGTTGGGGCGGGGCAGGAGCCCTCTCTCAGTCACTTGTAGATAAAGCCAAGAGCCGGCGTGTGGCAGACTTCTGGGGCTGCCTCCAACAGCTGGTTTCATTTAGATTTTTGTGTGATTAACCGACATCTTCCTGTTCCTTGGCCACATGTATCTAGCAAGCCTCTTTTACCTTATAAGGGAAATCCTTTGTAGAGTGTAGAAGCTTTGATTGCAGGAAGGGGTGGAGCCCCAGATGACTAGCAGTGACTAGCAGTTTTTCAAAAATACATACATATATATGTATGCACACACACACACACACACACACACATATCCAAACAGATGAATGCATCTCACAACTCTTTGAATTCCAGATAGTTGAAAATGTGCCCAAAGCGTGGTTTTCAGGATTCAGAATCCCTGGTATAAGGAGCTGCTCAGTCTTTTTTTCAAAGACAACTTTTTTTTTTTTGATGATTTTATTTCTTTATCTTTAGAGGGGAAGGGAAGGAGAGAGGAAGAGAAACATCAATGTATGGCTGCCTCTCGCATGTCCCCTGCCGGGAACTGGCCTGCAACCCAGGCATGTGCTTTGACTGGGAATCGAACCGTGATCCTTTGGTTCGCAGGCCTGCGCTCAATCCACTGAGCTACACCAGCCAGGGCCAAAGACAACTCTTAAATCAGGCACCTCTGTATGATCTTAAAAATCAATTCCTTGGCTGCTCATGGGTATAGGATTTCTTACTGGAGTGATGGAAATGTTCTGGAATTACATAGTGGTATTGGTTGTACAATATCACTATGAATGTACTTAAACACATTGGGAGGAGGTAATTCAGTTCCTGCCCCAGCTGCTGAAGGAGTTAAGATGCATGTCATTTAGAAAGAATGAAAGGCACTCATTAGGAGGAGTGGGTGACATTTCTTGACAGAGTTCATCAGTGGTTTTTAACGGAGTCTCCAAACTGAAGTTTCAGAGGAGGCTGCTGTCAGAAACAACTGTGGGAGCTTCCCCTGCCTCTGCTGCTAGAACTCGAGCTGAGAGAAGTTGCCCCATTCTCTGTTTTGCAGCAGCTCTGGCCGCATTGTATCACCCCAGATGTCTGCTGTTTAAAGGAGCAGGGGAGGGAGTGGTTTCCCAGGCGTTTTTACAGCCTACCCCAATCCAGACTCGTATTTTTCTTGATGTTATGATGCCGGTGTGGCTTTACCTGGGCCTTCACGTCTCCCCTCAGTTGGGCCGTTTGCACCCCCTCTAAATATCCCTTCCTGAGTGTGGCTGGCCTTGGAACCCCCACAGAACTTTGAGGTTCAGGGTGCAGGCTGAGCAAAGGAAGAGCCCTGGACTGGTGCACAAGAGGCCATTCCTTACTGATTCACCTAGCTGGGCCTCTCTGTTTTCCCCTCTGTAAAATGGATGAATCACACGGGGATTAAATGAGGTGAAATCATGCTTGTGGGAGCTGCCATTTAGTGGGACTCACCAGGTGCCTGGTACAGTGCCTCGCCCTGCAGTGACAGTCCTCACGGCAGAGTGGAGGAACAAGGCAGGAAGGCTCAGAGCCGTGAAGCAGCCAGCCTCATGCCACGTGGCTACAAATTGGCAAAGCAAGCCAACACTTTCTGATCCTGGAGTTCCTTTAGGCGCACCCTGGCCACGTTTCCATGGGGAAACTCCCAGAAAAGCCAGCAGCACTGTTCAAGTGTCTTCTCCATGCCAAGATTTCTTTCCCATATTTTGTCCCATCACCTCTTGGCTAGACTTACTTCAGGGTGGTGTTCCATCTGGGCTGCCTTCTTCCCCTGAGTGGACAGCCAGGATTTAACTGAGGGCTCTATCTTCTTGCATTATCTTGCCATTGAGGTGAATGGGAACAGACCTGATTGTGTGACAGGGTGAACCGGGTCCCCAGTGGCCTTGTTTTCTAGGAGTCCCATGCACACAGAGGCTAGGACTGTCCTCTCCCAGGGTACGGGACAATTGTTCCTTGACCACCCATCCTACACTGGGACACACACCGTCCTTGCTGTGTGGCAGGTGTTCCCCGATGTTTTTGGGAAAGATCACACAGAAAATTCACATTCTCCGGAAAAGAGTGTGGATTCCTCACTGCCTGGATTCCTGGATGGGCTCTGGGGTGGGGGGGTGTTAGCTGTGGGGAAGGCACTGTGTGAGTGGGGTTCCCACTGCTGGCCTGTTACCTCCTAACCTGGCCGCACCTCTCACCTCCCCAGGCTGAAGGGGACGTGGCAGCTCTCAATCGACGCATCCAGCTCGTTGAGGAGGAGTTGGACAGGGCTCAGGAGCGACTGGCCACAGCCCTGCAGAAGCTAGAGGAAGCAGAAAAGGCTGCTGATGAGAGCGAGAGGTAAGGATATGAACCCAGCGCTGGTGATGGCTTCTGGGACGTGGAGATACATGTGAATGGCCTCACAGAATTGGGGCGCGGGTATGTGCAGTCACACGACATGAACATGCAGATATGTACAATGCGTGACAGCGCCTTGAAAGCCATCACACTGTATGTAGAAGTGTTTGTCTTGGGGTGGTAACAGAGAAAAACTCCCTACAGCAAAAGAAGGGAGAAAGGGTGCAGATAGAACTGCAAGTATGTCTGTAGTAGTGGTCAGTTTGCAGAGGCTGAAGGCTGCTGTGTGTCTCGTCCATGTTTTCAAGACATCAGTTGCCAGGGTGATGTGAAAAGAAGGCAAGTTAAAACGTGGGACGGGCCATGCATAGATGATTGTGGACAATGCAGTCGTGCAGGCTTTGGGCTACTGGACGGCTACAGCAGCATGTCAGGGACCCGCACGAACTTGCAGCTGACAGTGCTCCTCACCCTCGTGGCACGAGCCCTGCACTTCTGCTTCCTGGGTGCTCTGTCTTCTGGAGTGTGACGGTTTCCTGGCACAGTTCTTGCAGACTGTGTGATTCACAGAAGCAGCCACCTCTGTGTGCTGTAAATGGGTTCTTTGAGCGGCGGCCGTGTGGGCCAGGCCCGTGGTCGTGCATGTCTGGTGCACGATTCCACCAGAATTCTCACTTGACCCATCCACCGTGGTTTTCCAAGATGAACTCCAAAGGAGTTATTCCTGACTGTGCTGTGGTAACCAAAACCAGAAATTAGAAACCAACCGGGGCGGGTGGGGGCAACCAGCTAGGACCTTGGGGGTGTACTCTGGGAGTCGCCCAAGCAGGAAGTTTCTTCCTGTGCAGTGGAACAGCCCATGCTGAGGGTTCAGATCCCAGGGCAGGCTCTGCTTTAGCCACTTAGAGGGAAGGGGGGGACCACGGCAGGTGTGAGGGTTCCATCACAAGGTCTTGTGGTGGGGCCTGGATCAGCTGCTGTCTATGTGCACTGTCAGATCGGCCTGGCTGGATGTCTCAATTTCAAGATGTCCCCAGGGCAAACCCTACAAGCCTAGAATTGCCCCTCACTTGTATCACGTCACCAGAAGCCTTTGGTGACACTGATGTTAGAGATTAATGTTTTTGGTAAATGGAATTCTGTACTTGGGATCTGGAGGGTCTAGGTTCAGGGCCTGCTGCTACTTGCTGTTTGGCCCAGGGCAGATCACTTCATCTCTCCAGGACTGCAGCGGGTTTTCCAGGCTCGCTTACCTGCTGATCTTGAGGCCTTGTACAGGTGTGCAGGGTGTCGCAACATCTGGGAATGGCAGTGACAGCCCAAGTGGAGGTGTTTATTAGACAACAGAAGTATGTGCTCCTGGGCTCTGGGCAGGCACTACACATGTCGATTATGCCTCTCATGTGACCCCTCCCCCCCCACTGGGGACCTAGCCCACAACCCAGGCATGTGCCCTGACTGGGAATTGAGCCAGCGACCCTTTGGTTCCCAGGCCCACGCTCAATCCACTGAGCCACACCAGCCAGGGCTGGAGGTGCTGAACTTACCCGGGTCAGTCCAAGCAGTGTAGGCCAGAGGGAGCTCATTTCATGGTCAGTCACCTGAGTCACGGGGACTTCCTGCTCTCCCCAGGAGGGATCCACTATCCTCATCCCTCACCTTGTTGGTATTCAGCTCTTACCTTTCCACTGCAGTCCTTTCATCATTCTGATTTCCACTCACTCTTGTTTTTAAAACCTTCCAGTGGTTCCCTGTCCCTTTAGCTTAAAACCCTTAGCCTGTATCTCAAGTGCCCAGCCTATGGTCTGGCCACCCCGGCCTTCTGCCATGTTGTGTCCTTTCTTTGGGGCTTTCTCTGTACAGTGAGTGCCCTCACTGAAGAACACCTTTCCCCTCCTCATTCACGTGTGGACTCTCTTCTGGAAGGTCTTCTGTGACACGCACACCACCTCTCCCACCGCTGCAGGATTCATCATTCCCGCGCAGGCAGGCGCGCACCTCTGATCACACTGTAGTAACAGCTGGAGTAGAATTATGCCCTGTTACTAGGGAGAGGTGATTTAGGATTGGGAGCACAGACTCCGGAGCCAGACCACCAGGCTTGAGTCTCAGCTCTGCACTTACTAGTTATATAACCTTGAGCAAGTCACTGAGCCTCTCTGTGCCTTGGTTTCTTCCTCTGTGAATGGGGGCAATGTGCCTGCTACTTTGTGGGGTGGCTTTACGTTTAAGGCACTTAGAACAGTGTCCGGCATTTCAGTAAAAGTAAAAAGTGCATGCGAGCAGCTCCACGGTTTCGTTTTTGGAGTCCGGCTCTTGGCAGATGTCTGAGCAGTGCTTAGGCGAGCAGATGTGTGGAGGTGTGTGATGGGGCGCTAATGACCAGGTTGCTCCTTGCAGAGGAATGAAGGTGATAGAAAACCGGGCCATGAAAGACGAGGAGAAGATGGAGATCCAGGAGCTGCAGCTCAAGGAGGCCAAGCACATTGCAGAGGAGGCTGACCGCAAATATGAGGAGGTGAGTGGGGCTGGCAGATGGCAGCGGCGGCAGGAAGTGGGGAGGAAATGGATGTGTGATAGGGAGATCCCGGGACCGCCCAAAGGAAGCTCTCGGGTAGGTCAGCTGTCCATCTGTATCCACATCTGTTTTTCCAGAGATACACTTGGCTAGGAACTGTGTCTTCCGCAATGCCAAAAGTTCCTGGGGAATTCTGTGACGCTTGTCTCACTTGGTAGGGAAGTCAACTGACCAGATCAGCTGGGTATTTGAGTGCAGTTTGGCTAAAACTGGGAATCATGGTCCCCAGCTGTGGGTCTTCAGACAACGGAAGCTCAGTGCCCCTTCTGCTTGCCTCCTTGGTCTTAGCTCTTCCTTCCCTTCCCGTCTGCCTTTCTCCTGGGACCCAAGGGACAGCGTGTTGATGGCCTCCAGGACAGAGTTAAAGAAGCAGCAGGAAGCCCCACGATGGCAGATAGCCTGGGCGTGACCTCACGGCGTGCACTGGGAGCACACCCTACTAGGTGTGGCTGTTGGGGTCCGTCTCCAACCATCCTTTCTGTCTCTGCAGGTAGCTCGGAAGTTGGTCATCCTGGAGGGCGAGCTGGAGAGGGCAGAGGAGCGTGCTGAGGTGTCAGAACTGTGAGTGGAGGGGCAGGGCTGAGTTGGGGGGGCAGCAGGCAGCTCAGCTTTTGGGTCAGAGCCAGAGGGGTGGCTTTTGGCCAGCACCAACCAGAGCCTCCACTCAAGAGATGGGCGTTTGGGACTCATTGCTCAGTCCCTCCTTGCTCCTGTGGCTGACAGAGAGGTGGCAACCCTGTGTCTTTGCTGCCCACGTCTTGACTCCTCCCACAAAGGTATTGGGAAACAGAGGTGAGAGAGCTGGTAGCAAAGAAGCCCAGAAGCCTCGTTCTCCCAGAGAGTGTCTCACTGGGCAGTGCTTTCTTAACAGAAAGCTGACCCACAGGGTAGCCCCCACCTCGCCTCAGTGTTTAAATGCTTTGCTCCTGAAGTCATTATTTGGCTGTGACACATTCTGGGGCAGGCAGGGTGGGGGTGTGTGAGAAGCTTGATCAGAATCCCGAAAGCTCCAAAACCCCCCAAAATCCTCTCCCCTGGGCCCTTCAGCTCCACGGAGCATCCGGAGCACTGAGACGGGTCTGGTTTCACAAGCCCGTTCTTGCTTCTGGAGTGTTCAGTGTAAACTCCCATCGCTGTTCAGTCAGTCGCTGTCCCCCAGCCTCCCACTCTCCATCTCGTCCTTACATCTTCTAGAGGCAGCCTCATCAGTCACGGATTCCACAGGCCCTGTTGCCTCAGCCTTGGCAGGAGCCCAGGAGCGCTTCACAGACCTTCCCCAAGCTGCTCAGTCTGCCTGCCGCGCCTTTGCGAGGCATGATGGGGTTTTGATAAGTACACAGTGCTTTAGCTCAGGAAAAGCCATTAACCTTTCCCCCGCATTCCTTGTGGAGGCTCTGGGCATGTGTGGATTCCTCCTCAGGAAGACTGCCTTTAGCGGAATTGCCTGCCGTAAGGGACGACACAAACATCCTTTGTTTTTGTGTAGAAAATGTGGTGACCTGGAGGAAGAACTCAAGAATGTCACTAACAACCTGAAGTCGCTGGAGGCTGCCTCTGAAAAGGTTGGTGGTTGGCTTTACTTGGAGGGTGATTGGCTGGACTTGTTCTGTTCTTCCCCAAGGTGCCCAGGAACATGCCAGGCTCTCAGGGATCTGACCTGTATTCACTTCCAGCAGCTGCAGAGCCCAGCAGCTGGGTTCTCCCCACAGAAAGAGGTCTGGTGACTGCGTTCCCCTCTTCCAGGTGGGGCTTGGAGCCATCTCTTGTCTCCACTTCTTAGGAGGTGGAGATGGGGTGTGAGATTGACACCTGCTCAGCCTCCTCTGGGGAGATCTGAGCATCATCCTATAAACACGGAGCCCCCGCCCCACTTGAATCCCTCGGTTCTTCCAGAAATACCTTCTCGAAGATTGAACAGCAGATATCAGAGGCGGAATTGGGCTTTTTAGGTTGAAACAGTATCCAGAGTGGTCACTACAGGATGGAATCACACGAGGAGCAACATACAGTCTTCCTCGGCCCACCCGCTGAGTTCCTCGCCCTCATCCCTCCCTCCTCTTCCCCCTCCCACTGCCCTTCAGTGGCACTGAACCTCCATTTCCCAAACATTCCATGTTCTCTCATCACATCCAGTTCTTTAAACCTGTTGTTCATTCTGCCAGGTTGGCCTTTCCTTTGCTTTTTGCTTGATAACCTCCCATTCATCCTTTAGGCCTCTGCTTAAATAGCACTTCTTCTGAGGAGCCTGCCCTGATCGCTTATCTAGGTTAGGTGCTTCTTGGCTTCGTGGCCCTACCTACGTCTTTTCCTATCATAATGGTCGATCTCATTTATCAGGATTACTCAATTAATCGCATGCCTTCCTTACTAGATTGTGAACTTTAAGGACAGGGTCCATATCTGACTTCTTTACAGCTGTATCATTAGTCCTATCCTGTGCTTGGCATGTATTCCACACCAGGATATTTGCTGAATAAATACAGTCCACGTGTGCAGGCCAAGTGCTGCCCAAGGCCACGGGGACAGATGCTGCAGTGCCCACCTCCGCTTCTGTGAGGGCTCAGAGTCAAGTTGAGTGAGGAGACTGACAAGATAACAAGGTCCTTTGGGACTTCAACAGGAGGGACCTTGGAAGGTTGGGAAAGGTGTTACAAGGTAGTGACCTTTAAAAAGGCTGTAGACAGGAGGTGAAGGACAAATACCATATGATCTCACTTACAAGTGGAACCTAATCAACAAAACAAACAAGCAAAATAGAATCAGAGACATGGAAATAAAGAACAATCTGACAGTGACCAGAGGTGGGGAGGGGGTAACTGGGGAGAGAAGGGGAAGGGTCAAGTCAAGGAACATGTGTAAAAGGACCCATGGACACGGACAATGGCGGGGGGTTGAATGTGGGAGATGGGGGTGGGCAGGGCAGGGGAGAGCAATGGGGGAAGAAAGGGGACAACTAATTGAACAATGAAAACAATTTTTTTTAAAGGGCTATAGAATATGATGATGGCCAAGAGCTCAAATTCCAGAGTCAAGTTCCATCCGTGGCTTGGTCACTTGCTAGCCATATGACCTTAGACAAATTGCCTGTTTACTCATCAGTAAAATGGGGTTGAGGATATCCAGCAACGTAGCAAGCAATTGATAAATATTAGCTAATACTAATCTGAGTCAAGTCTTGAAAGACAGGTGATTTCTAACAGGAGAGAGGAACATTCCATCCTTGGGGACCCCGTCATAGGCAAGAGCTGGGAGAATAGAAAGAACAAAAAATCTGGAGGAAGAAGAAGGGGGCCCCTTGGGGAGGTTGGTGGGAAATAAGGTTGGAAATGCAGGCACGAAGGGCCTCAGACGGCGGGCATTTCCGTTCAGGCATTGGCTCCAACTTTCTCACACTGTCTCGGGTTACCAGTTCAGCACCGTCCCAGAGTGGTCTCCCACGGGGTCTCCGAGTTTTGCACACAGTTCTGCCTGGAAAGGAGTCTGCTTCCACTCTGCTGCTTAGGCGTGTTTGAGCACACATTTGACTCCGAGGAGCAGGGAACGGGTGTTCTTTATGCTTTTTTTATCTCCTTTTAAAAGCAGTGTTTTGGTTTCTCCCACAGTATTCTGAAAAGGAGGATAAGTATGAAGAAGAAATTAAACTTCTGTCCGACAAACTGAAAGAGGTGAGTGATCACATCCAGCAGGTCGCGTTTCTCCTGGAGCTGGCAGTGAGGCAGCCGCGTTGACTCCAGTCTTTTTCTTTAGGCTGAGACCCGTGCCGAATTTGCAGAGAGAACAGTTGCCAAACTGGAAAAGACTATCGATGACCTGGAAGGTATGAAAGTACCATCTGATTATGTATGTTCTGCCTCCCCTACCTAGGACATCCACAGAGAGTTGGGGGAAGTCTGTGCAGGGGCCGAGCTGGGCTGTGTTCAATTCAGGGAGTAAAGTGAAGAGTGATGTCACTCCTGGAAGTCTGGAGCACTAGAATCAATAGTGCAAATCAAATTCAGACAGGGGTTGCCATTTTTGAGAAATAAAATACCTCTGGTTAATTAGCTCCACATGTGAGTACAGAGACCCAAATATGGGTAATTTTAAAAAAAGAAGAAATCCTTAGAATTTTCTTCCATTTCCTCATTTCTGAGAGGTGCCTTGCATTTTTTAGATGCCTTGCATTTTTACAGGAGCTCTCTCCCAGAGAGCTCGGAGCTTATCACTGTATGAGAAAACGGAAATACAGAGAATGTAGAGACTAAATAAAGACTCTAGTCTGCAAGCCCGGTGCCCACAGATCCCAGAACTCCCTGTGGAGTTCCAACTTTTAAAAAAAGTTCTGTGTCCTTCGTGAGGTAATTTGGGACTTCCAGATCTTGGGATTCAGACAGAATCTCCCGGGCTGCCTCCTTCATCCAGAAAGGGTGCAAAATGCATACCATGCATCCCGAGTTTGGTTTGGGAAGTGAGGTTTCCACATCCAGGGAATGCTTCCCTTCCAAAGTGTGAACCAGGTGACGTCACTGAAAGTCAGGAACAGCCCAGGGCAGGAGACTGGTGAGGAGAAGCTCTGCGTTTCTGGCCACCACTCTTTCAAAGGTGCATTATAAATAATTCCCTGCACAATCTCAAACTACTTAGAAATCCCTCTGTCGATCTTTTGTTTTCTTGTTTGTTTTCCATATGCCACAACTTCTTCCTAGTTCATGCTTTGTTTTCTCACTTTTTTTTCTTTCTCTCATTGCTCGCCTGTGGCACACCATTCCGACCCTCGTGCTCTGTCCCCTGTACCTCTTCTGAACTCTCTCCTTGGGGACATCCACCCTCTAGATGAACTGTATGCTCAGAAGCTCAAGTACAAGGCTATCAGCGAGGAGCTGGACCATGCTCTCAACGACATGACCTCTCTCTGAGAGGCAGCAGGGGCTGCCCTCTGCCCTAGCAGTACTGACCGTCTGCCTTCTCACTGTGCCGCCTGCACTCCTATGGGCTTCTACAAGCCCCCCCCCCCCCATTTCCTCCTCTGGGTTTGATCCTCCAGGCTGCCTTCTGCTGTGTCTGTGACTGTGTGTGCCCTTAATAAAGACAGGCAGCCCTCATCTGCATGCCCTCCTATTCTCATTTCCACTTGCCGCTTTTGAGCCGTAGTAGCCATGATGCTCTTCTCTTGACTGTGGCTATAACCGAAAGTGGGTGGTCCAAATGAAGAGCTCATTTCAGAAAGAAAATTGTGCCCACCTGATTCTCTGCCAATGACGTGAAAACAAAAGCCAGTTTGGCACGAGCTCACAGGCTCAGGGTTAGCTAACTGTATCTGCATGCTGGTAGCTGTTTTTCCTTAAACAGAAATTGTTTGGAGTGGAGATTCATCCACCCTCTTAAGCGGCTTCACAGAATCAGCAGAACTGGGAGAAACCAGCAGGCTTGTGTCTAAAAAGAGGCTACCCTTGAATGGGGTTGGCTCTACGGATTCAAACAGCGGCAACGGCATTTTGGTCTCTTCATTCCTTGCTGCAGTTGTCTCTGCCCCACTCTGAGAGCAGTGCCAGGGGTTCCCTCCGTGTTCACTGTTCACAAGCCATCTCTCCAGTTCCCGGTCCTGGGAGGAAGTTCCCGCGTGAGGCTCTCCTCTGTACCTTGCCCTTAGGAAACTACCCTGCGAGGAATTAAAGAGCATCCCATTAGTGGGGAGAGGGAGTGGAAGCTGCTGGAGTGACAAAGAAAGGAAGGATCCTTACCTGAGCCTCAGACACAGTTGCCTGAGACGCCAATATCCGCCTCCTCTCGCACCTGAA
Organism: Artibeus jamaicensis; assembly: GCF_021234435.1. Classification (NCBI taxonomy): domain Eukaryota; kingdom Metazoa; phylum Chordata; class Mammalia; order Chiroptera; family Phyllostomidae; genus Artibeus; species Artibeus jamaicensis. The sequence continues at coordinate 8,400,532 of NW_026521854.1, read as the reverse complement.
TTACTAGAACCAAGAACCTCATTTGGGTTAAGGAAGAACTCATGACGTTAGCCTGCAGGTATTAAAAGGCCATGTTGATAGTGACCGAAACCTCATAGATTTTTTCCCAAGAGAGTCCAAATTTCAGTCTATTCGGTCCTTCCGTGCCCTCCACCTCCACTACCTCAGACTGCCCCGGCAACTCCGACGTGTCGGTATCCTGCCACTTCTTCCAGACTGCCCCTCGAACCTGAAAACATCGTGAAAGTCTCCAACTAGCATCAGTCTGAGGTCCCTATAGTTTGTTATTCCTCGTCCTATTTGATTCAGGTGGGCACCTGTCCCAATTTTTCTTTATAGTCATTGGTCCAAAATACTTCTCCCGTAAACAACCCTGAGCGTCTCCTTATTTCTAACCACCATTCACCAGGAACTCCTGCCTAATCCACTCCCATCACACATTGCCACACATCCCCACTGTGTGGAGGTGGGTGTATTTTGCATGCTCTCTCTGTGTATTTGTTCCTGGGATTTTCCAGCCATTTGTAGCCTCCACCCTTTGAAATAGCTGTAGCCCTGCCTCTCTGGTCATTCTGTCTCACTAAGCACCTCAGTGGAGCCTCGTGGACAGGGCTTGGGGCTGTGCAGATCACCTACTACCTGTTGACGGCCTGTGGGCCCTTCGAGGTTCTCGAAGGGCAGTGACAGTAACACTTTCAAGGAAGGTTATTTTATCTCAAGCCTGATAACAAAACAGATGCCAGGAATCCAGTGGCAAGGTGAAGTGAGGTCAGGGTTTGTAGATGGGGTACCTGGGTTTAGATTCTAGCTCAACTACATCAGCTGTGTGGCCTGGAACATCCTACTTCACTTTTCTGCAAAATAAAGGTGGTATCTTAGTTAGAAATGGTTTCACACAGTAGTGGACATTCAATTACCACATGTCCTTCCAGACCAGATAGGCCTGGCTCACTGCTCTCTCTCTGGGGGATCCTCCCCTGTCAGAGTGGCATGGTTTTAAAGTGCCTCGTTGAATGAAAGTTCCATAGTTGTGTTTGAAAGGCTGCCATCTTGTGCACTTTTTTTCCTTTCTGAAAATTTCCACGCTGATCCTATCACATTTTATGGGCATTTTGCTTCCCTTCAGTATTTTAATGAGTCTTGGCCTAATCCCTTATCAGCCATCACTCATGGCAAACCAGTTCTCCCTTGTATTCCGTCACGCATAGTTCTGAATGGCATCTTAACTTTTTTTAAAAAATGTGTTTCATCAGCTCAATCACTTAATAACACAGTGCGGTCTGGCTCCAATTTCAGTCACGTTGCATTTGCCTGGGTTTGACTACATCACTGTAAACACATAGATACAATAACACAATTATGCTTGGAAGTTCAACAGCCGTTCTCAGAAGCTCCAAAGGAAAGATGGGTTACAGGGCTATATTTTCCTCCCAAAAGCTCAAGGACTAGTGCACTGGTCTTTAGGGGGGGAATGTATTGAATCACCCATATTTAGGACTAAAATCTTATGTTTGTGTAACACTTCCTAAGTCCTGAAGCATTGCTCATTTCTCAGAGTAACTCGCAGTGGTATTGCTGCCCCCATTTGACAGATGGGGGGACTGAGGCCTAGAAAGGTTAAATGGTACAGCTGGGGCTTCATCTAGGTGTTCTGACTTTAGGATTGCCAGATACAGCAGATTAAAATACAGGACACGCAGTTAAATTTGAATTTCAGATGGGCAGTGAATAATTTTTTGGCATAAGTATACCTCATGCAGCATTTGGGATGTACGAATTCTAAAAAGCTTACTGTTTATCTGAAATTCAGATCTCACTGAACACCCTGTATTTTAATCTGGCAATCCCATCTGACTCCAAGATTTGGTTCTTGAACTCTATTATTCCATGATGTCCTATTATAATTAAAGTGCAAAGTCCTTTCTCTGCTATGATTTCTGCTCTGACAGTATGGATTTTAAGAAACCATTCCTCCCCCCACCTTTAACAAAGATGCTTATTAATTTATTTTTCTCCCACTCTTAATCCTCACCAGAAAAACTTGCCCAGGCCAAAGAAGAGAACGTGGGCTTACATCAGACACTGGATCAGACACTAAACGAACTTAACTGTATATAACCAAGTACAGAAGAGTCTTGTTCCAACGGAAGCTCTAGACCTCCGTGTCTTTCTCTTCTCTTGTAAGAAGTTCCTTTTGTTACCGCATCTGTGCAAATTATGAATATCTGACCAAATATTTTGTATCAGAGAAGCTTTGAGCACCAGTTTAATCTAATTCCTTCCCCTTTTTTCCCAAATGGCACCAGATTTTTCAGCTCTATTTTTATTCTTACATTGCATTTTGATTCTAAGCTAGGCAGGGTGTTTCTTATTGAACAGACCGAAGGCATTTGGTTCCTGGCAGATTAGGCAAACCCACACTTTAAAAACACAGACTCTAACATCTAGTCACTGGTCAGTGTGAAAGGTTGAAAAGCAGAACTTCTGGGCCACCCTCGCACACAGTACAGGAGGCCAGGGACTGGCACACTAAAGCGGGTGGAGATTTTCCATCCAGAGCAGAGAAAGGGCGTTGGGCTATTGTGGGAAGACATACCCATAGATAGATTAATCTAAGCATTCCCTTTTCCGCGCTCCACCATGTAGAACAAACATCCCCTGAACAGTCAGTCAGCTTGGGAATGCTTGAGAAATAGCCATGATGTTTACTCTGACATGCGGCCGCCCACTCAGCAGGAATGAATATGGTGGAATTCAGTCCTGCCCAGGAAGCCATGTCAAAAAGACTGTTAGCCATCAACAAACGGCAAGAGCATTTTTCCATTAAATGTTAAGCACAAGGGGCCTCTCTGGCAGTGGAGGTAAAGTAACTGGCTTAACTTCATCTCCTCTTTAGGGATTGATAGATTGAAGATTTACTTATCTAGGACTTTAATGCCTTTGTTAGGACCAAGTTCATAAAAGACCAGGAAACTCCTGATTCAACTGGATGTGGAGTATTTTAGAGACAGGGCAGCATGTTCGGCTTTGTTGTACTTTTGTTTTTTCAGTTAACATCTCAGCTGAAACATTCCTTATTCCCCAGCAGTGTGGGGGGCAACTCAAGTTTACAGTTCCAACGAAAAATCACCCTGCTTCTAGTTTACCCAACTCCTCTGCCCCTCACTCCTATTTATTGCGCATCACACTACCCAGGAGATACACTAGCAAATTGTGCAATGGAATAAAATCCACATTTCTCATTTAGATTCTTGCAACTGTATCATATGTAATGGTATCACTTTTTCTACATTTTGGTCAAATAAATTTTTACATAAAGTATAATTTGTGTGAATTTTAGAATGTGTGGGGACATACATATAAAACATTTTGGTTCAATAAATGAATGGGATGGCTAGATAATTGTACCATGAACTCAGCAAATTTTATTTATTGGCTTTACACCATGATTTCATGATATGCGGATTATAATCCTTTACAGTGAGAACACTGGCTCAGTAACTCAAATGCTCCTGTCCTTTGTTATCTTCAGCCCTGAGCCAGGCTGTGAAGAGTGAGTAGGATTTTCATAGGTGGGCTAGGAGCAGGAAGGAGGGTCCCTCTTGCTTGAGTTAGGAGAGCACAGGCCTGCCCGGAAAAGGTTGTCTGCGTGCTGCATATACAAAGGAGAGGAATGGGAAAGCTGGTAAGTAGGCTGGATCCACCTTGCTGACAGCCTGGACTTGAATTGGTCAGGAGTGGAGAGCCACTGACTTTAGGAAAATCCACTTAGCATTCAGTTCCAGGAAGGGACTAAAAAGGGGATAGACTAGAGGCAGGAAGACCAGTTAGAAAGATGTTTCTATTATAGTACCTGCCATGGAATAAGAAGGAAGAAGTGATCTGAAAGATGTAATCTTAGGATTTAGCACACTGGATGGCAGGAAACAAAAAAGTGTCAAAGATGACTGCAGTTTAACTACCTGAATTGTTTTGGTATTTGCCTCAAGATCAGATCTTGAGGAAGGGGGCAAGGGAATAAAAAAGAAGTGAAAGCCTTTAAAACGGGTGTCAAACTCATCTTCACCAGGGACCACATCAGCCCTGCAGTTGCCTTTAGGACCAAATGTCATTTCAACTCCTTAACAGTTGAGTAGTTAGATTTATAGTCCTAAAATTACAGTCAGCCCTTCGAAGGCAACTGCGAGGCTGATGTGGCCCCCGGTGAAAATGAGTTGGACACCCCTGCTTTAAAACACAGATGCAGTGTGCAAACACTTGTTATCAACTGAAAACGTTTCCTGCTGTTCAGTATCTAGCTGACACTGAGCTTGTTTCAATGGTAGATGAGAATGTCAGTAAAATACAAACCCCCTCTAAATGCCCTACCATTACTAGACAAGTTTGTTCTCCCTTGCCCTACTACCTTGGGCTGTAGTCTAATCGGTATTATTTTAGTCATCCTTGTGCCCAAGCACTTAAGTGCTCAGTGTTTGTAAATGCCTGTCCCAGCTCTTGGGGAGTTCCCAGTCCTATGAAGATGGGTGGAACATGGTGCAGTTAGGATCTGGTTGTGTGGAGGAGCTTGCCCACCAACCACGGGTGGATATTGGGAGAGTTTTAGAATGAGCACACTGCAAGGCAAAATCTGGATTAGAAGATGACTGGGGAGACCCATGGGAGATGTGATGATCTGAGGGGCGATGGGAACAGAAGAGCAAGATTCAGTAGCTGCTTAGAACCTCTGAGAACCAGGATGGGCGGGATGAAAGGAAAGTCTCGAAGACAACTTGGGTTTCCGCTGGAAGGTAATTCAGGATAAGCTAGTGTGAGTACATGAGGCCAGTTGTGGACATGCTGAATTGGAAGGACTGACCAGTCTAGTGGCAGATGTTGAGAAAGCAGTTGGACACGGAGAGATGGCTGGGCTATGGAGTCTCTACGTGAGAATCACCAGTGTGGAGAGATACTAGAAGCCACAGGGGGAGTGAGTGAGGTCACCCAGAAACTGCAAACAGATACAAAGAACCGTGAAGCACACAGACATCTAAGGAACAAGTAGAAACTTCCCTAAAGACTGCAAGGGAGTTTGAGAAGCAGCACCCAGAGAAAAGGAGGTGTAGGTGGCAGGTGAAGAAGCAGGCATATAAAATGGGGAAAATGGCAAGAAAAAGAATTGCTGGAGTAGACGTCAATAGCATCAAATACCATGGGGGGGCGGGGGGGGGGGGCTGAAGCCTACAAAGTGGTCTCTGGCTTTGGTTGCAGCTTTTCCTAGACAAGATTAACAAAATGAGCTGAAGTGCAAGGGAGGAGAGCCTGAGGCCATCTCTCGAAAGGCCCTGCTTGGCTTTCTGATGCCCAGAGTGACACGAAGCAGTGAGGCCATGCAGGAAATTTGGACCAACTCCGAGAAACAGGAAACCCTAGTGATCAAGAAGCTTCTTGGCCTCAAGCTGGTGAATCTGAATTCAAAACCCAACTTGCTCACTTGGGGGCCTTGAGAGAGTCACTTAGCCTCTCTGGCCTGTTTTCTCACCATAAAATGTTGTTAAACAGTAATTTCTACCTCAGTGGGTTAGGATGGGGATTAAACTTTTTTTTTTTTTAATGTTTCCACCACTGGCAGGCACAGAACCAACGTTCCTAAATACTACCTGGAAGTCTCAGTATACTAACCCACTGGGCTGGTGCTGAGCACCAGAAGGCTGACTAGATTGGGGCGGGCGAAGCTCTAGAGTGAAAACTGGAGGCAGAGTACCCTGGACAACCTCTAATTAAGTCCGAGGGAGGTCCTGAATTGTCCCCGCTCGCTCAGGCGGCAAAGGCTTGGGATCTATAAAGAGGTGCTGAGGCTATCGCCGAGATCCCGGAGCACGCCTCGGGGTGGCCTCGCTACTCTCCTCTTCGGATTCTCCTGGCCGAACAAGCCTCCAAACCCTACTGTCCGAGCCTCGGCACCTTCCCGCGCTCTCCTAGGCGCCTACAGAGCCTGCGCAGGCTGCGAAGGCGGGAGCCGGAGACCCCACGCTCCTACGCCCTCTGCTGGCGTCTAACGGTTTCCCCGTCGCGCGTGCGCAAGATCACCCCGCCCACGACCTGCGGGGGCGTGGGGCGGTTGGCGCCGCTCCGAGCGTTCCTTCTTCCCTCCGGGAACAAGGCTGGGACTCCCTAGAGTCCGGGGAAGAAAGCGGGGACACGGGGTGCCACGCCCCTTGCCCTGGTCTTCATTTGAAGACCCTCGACACTTCACCTCTGGCCAATCGCAGCCCGCCCTGTCCTGACTGTCGGCCAATGAGCGGCGCTCTTGGGTCGCTTCCGGCTTCGAGCCCAGCTCGCCCCTTCCCCACGTCTCCCCGCGACGGGCGGGGCTCGGGGGCGGGCGTCAGTCGCAGTGACGCGCGGCACGCTGAAAACCAATAGGAAGAGGACTGGGCGTTGATGGACGGGGCCAGCGGCCAGTGGCGAGGCACTGGGCGCACTTCCCGTCGGGGAGAGAGTGTAATATGGCGAAGACCTACGATTACCTGTTCAAGCTGCTGCTGATCGGGGACTCGGGGGTGGGGAAGACCTGTGTCCTGTTCCGCTTCTCCGAGGACGCCTTCAACTCCACTTTCATCTCCACCATAGGTAAAGGGGCCGGGGAGCGGTCGGGGTCGCCGGAGGCCGGGCTTGGGCGCGCCCTTGAGAGGCTAGGGTTTAGGGAGCGCTGGGCCGGACGGACTCAGGAATCTAAGAGGGTACAGGTGGTCGAAGCGGGGCAAGAGCAGCGATCTCCGCCGCCTTTCGGGGCTTCCTGGGCCGGGGTGGGGGGACCAAGTGCCCATTTTGCAGATGCGGAGACTGAGGCCCCAACTCTCAGCCCACTCTTCAAGGAATATGTGTTCTGGGTTGGGAACTTGGTGCCCCGTATCTCGTTCGGTCCTCACAGCATTTCTAGACGTTGATCTTTAGGGTCTCTGTCTCGCAGAAGTGAAACTGAGGTATGGGGAGTTAGCCGTGGAAAAGGGCCAGTGACATCTGACCTTATTAAGAATTTACTGTGTGGCAGGCGCTATATAGGTTCATTATCACACTCTCCAGTCCTGTGTGTTAGGTCTGTTATGAGCCCATCTCGCAGATGGGGAAATTGAGGCTCAAGGAGGGTTGGGACCTGCTCAAGGTCATAGTCTGCAGGTGGCAGAGATGGGATTTGAATCCATGTGTGTCTGAGCACAAAACTGGCACCGCTGATCCACCTTGGAGTCATGACTCTAACCCAGCTCTCTTCTGCTCTTTTCATCGGAATACACAGGAGTTAAGCCCCTTCTCCCCAATGGGTGAATTTCTTCTAGGAGGAGTGGTGAGAGGGAGTCCAGAGCCTTTCCTGCCCAGCCTTCTATCTCACTTGGTCACAGTAGTGGCAAGTGACAGCTGCCTTCCCTGGGACCTGTCATCCACGGGGAGATGCTATATAAAAGCTTCAGTGAGAAACCAAAATCAGCCGCTGCCACAGATATCTCTGACTTCCCTATCACTAAGCCCAGGACACCAGTTGTCATTTTGCAGAAGAGCATTTCCTGCAAGGGTAGCTCACCTTGTGGTTGAACAAGAATTGGCTTGTTGCCTTTCAGTTCCGACAGTCACAGAAGTGGAGCTGACTTCTCCCCGTGCCACAGAGACAGCTATTGCCCACATGAAAAGTTTTGACCTGGAGCCTTGCTGTGCAGGGGGAAGTGGAACAGTTGCCAAGCCCAGGAATTATTTCTCAATGGAGAAAACTTAGGGAACAAGCTCTACCTTAGGCCTGTGTAACTTGAACCCAATCAAGTTATCACCTGAACCCCACAATGAGCTGTTCATTGCTGTCCTTCAGGAGCTGCACTCTACAAAATAATTAGGTGCCAGGTGCAAAGTAGAGGATATCTTCATGCCTGATTTCCAGCTGTTGTTCACTCTTGAACAGTCCACCTTTTTCTGAGCCTGTTTCTTCGTTTAGAAGGCTCTCCACCTAGCGTAGTGTCCTGGGTGATTGAAGATCAGAACTGTTCAATGAGTGGGAGGGTGTCTCCACTGCCCTGGGCGGTCACAGGGAAGCAGAGTGGTTCCTGTAGTGAAAGCATTCCTGCCCAGGGCACAGGTGTTTCTGATTCTTCCCCTCCTCCACTCCAAGGTCAAGCTTTGGAATAACCCTTGTGCCCCTACCAATCAGGAAGTGATGTTAACACCTGGCAGGCAGTGGGTCACTCTCAACTGATCTCAGTTTCCCAGTATCAGAAACTTCCTGTTCAGCACAAGCACTAGTAAAATCAATTCAGAAGTGGGTTTTTTGTTTGATTTCTGATTCTTCACCACAAAATCCAGGCTGGCACTTAAGGGCTTTGAGAAGCTGGCCTCCATTTGTGGAAGATCCCATGACTTGGGCAAGGTTATCTAGGTAGGTAGAGGTGGCACCTGAACCCAGGATCTCTCTCTTCCACTCTGTTTTTGCCTTTCTGCTAGTCTGTGTCTTCTAAAAGTGTTTCGTTTACTCTGACCTTGAAGTTATAGCCTCATAATTCTTAGGCTTTGTAAAGTTTACACTTTGTAATTAAAGTTGATGTGTTAATAAAACCCAGGAGGAGAATAGGGCAGAGTGATGGTGGGGCTCTGCTGATTGAGTGGTTCTTTTTAATTTTTTTTTACAGATTATGCTCATTTATTTTTAGACAGAGGGAAAGGGAGAGAGAAAGAGAAGGAGAGAAACATCAGTGTGTGGTTGCCTCTTGCACACCCCCAATTGGATACCCGGACTGCAATCCAGGAATGTGTCCTGACTGGGAATCCAACAAGTGACCCTTTGGTTTGCAGGCTGGCACTCAATCCACTGAGTCACTCCAGCCAGGACTAAATGGTACTTCTTGATTCCATAAGTCTTGGTGCATCTGTGATAGGGAAGTGGGTGTTTTAGGAAGGGGTGTTACTGGGCCACTGAGTCTTGACATGCAACTTAACGCATAAAGGGATTCTCCATTGGCACGGAGTATACCTCTGGGTGTTCTTTATAGATCAGGGATTAAGTGGCTCTTCATTTTCAGCCTAGATTACATTTTGCCAAACCCTGTTCTTATAGCTTCATCGATTGTAGTGTGTGAACTTGGCCCTGTGGCTACTGGAATTGGTTCTCCCCAGCCTGACTCAGCCCCACCCCCGACCCCCTCAGGACCCCGTTCATTCATTTCTTCATGGAAACAGATGGCGTAGGGGAAGGTGCTATGTAGACCATGCAGCACTAAGTAGATTTCATTACTCTTAATTCTTTTATTCAGCCATCTTTCCCTGACTCCTGCTGCATGCCAGGTGTCCGCCTTGGTATGGCAGCTGGAGAGGTGACTCAGATGAATCTGTGGGAAGCAGAACTGTCACAAGGCCTGTAGTCAAGGTGTGTGTGCCAGACTGGGCTTCTAGGAAGTACATATTCAGCCCCTGCCACGCTGTCACTGGACAGGTGGCCATACAACTTTCGACTCTCTCCCTTCCTGGAGCTTATGATTTATAGGCACAATTCAAGTACAAGCTTATATTCTGTGTGGTCCCCAGAACAGATCCTGAGGTGTGCAGGGATGTGATCAGCATCACCAGAGTGGCTTCTGAGGGTTCAGGGCAGTCAGGCCTGAGCCTCAGGGCTTCGCAGGCAGAGATTTAGAACAAACTCCCAGAGGCATCGACTAGGTTTGGCCATTTCCCTTCACACAGGTCATTCAGTAAAGGCAGGTTTTGTTCCTGATGTTCGAAGAGCAAATAAGCAAATACACAATGTCAGGAATAAGTGAGTAAAGAAGAAAAGCAGGTAATGGAGAGAGAATGAGGGTGGTCAGGAAGGCTCCCCAGAAAAGGCAACTTGAACAGGGATCTGAGTGAAGAGGGGTGGGGAAAGCCAGGTGAGCGTGGAAGGAAAGACCATTCCAAGGGAGGGAAGAGTAAGCTTAAAAGACTGAGGCCGGTGTATGCTTGGGATGGTTAGGAATCAGCTACGTGGGCGGTGTGGCCAAGATGTGGCTGGAGAGGAGGACGTGGTGGGAAGTGCTGGGAAGGTGTTTTGGTGTTTTATAATGGTTTTATTGGGATACAATTCACAAACCATACAACTCACCCCTTTAAAGTGTATAATTTGGTGGCTTTTACTTGTTTCGCAGAGTTGTGCAACCATTACCACCATTGACTCTAGGACAATTCATAATGCCAAAAAGAAACCCCAAACCGCCCTGGCTGGTGTAGCTCAGTGGATTGAGCACAGGTCTGTGAACCAGAGGATCGCGGTTCAATTACCAGTCAGGGCATGTGCCTGGGTTGCAGGCCAGTCCCCTGCAGGCCAGTTCCCAGCAGGGGATGCACTAGAGGCAACCATACATTGATGTTTCTCTACCTCTCTCTTTCCCCTCTAAAGATAAATAAATGAAATCTTAAAAAAAAAAAACAAAACTTACTCATACCACCACCCTACCCTCCAACTCCTGGAGCCCTGTCTCCTCATTCCCCTCACAGCCCTGGCACCTGCTAATCTCTTTTCATGGCCAAGTAATATTCTACTGGGTGGATGGACCACATTTCGTTTATCCACTTATTTATTGGCAAACCCACTGGGAAGTTTGGAGCAGAGGTTAGTTTTGTGATGTGGTTGAGTTTGTGTTTTCAGAAGCTGGGGAAGGGACTGAGGGAGCAATGGCAGGAGCCTGGAGAGCAGCGGAGGAGGCTGAAAGGTAGCCCTGGTCATGGGGAGAGGGACAGGAGGGACAGGAGAGGACAGAGTCAGGAAAACTTCTTGGGAGGTGATCTTAAAGTGGCTCTCAAAGTAGAGAAAAGTTTGCCAGGCTGATAGGTGGGCAGGGTGGGGACCCCCCCAGAGCAGGAACAGTATGTGCAAAAGCTCGATGCCTGCTTGTATCGGCAGCATCTTGGGGCCCATTGCCCCGAGTGCGTGGAGGGCCCAGGGTGGGGTGGTGGGAAGGGTGGGTGTCTGGCCTACAAAGGCTTTCCAGGGCCCACTTCTTGAGGCCGCCTGTTGGGGGAGGAAGAAAGCAAGGCTTTGGCATCTGAGCTACCTAGCTTTGCCCTTCCAGCCCTGCCAGCTGCTGGATTCACTCTGGACGACTCCTGTCCACCCTCTGAACCTCAGCGGCCCCTTCCCTGAGAGGAGAGAGTTCTCCAGGCGCCTCCCGATTTGTTGAGAGGAGTTCATGATCCCGCCCAGTGCTGGCTGTTCCCTGGCAGGCTGGCAGCACCCACCTCAGACGCAGCCTGGGAAATGGGCTGACAGTGATGTGCCTTTTTTCCTTTTTTCTTTCAGGAATTGACTTTAAAATTAGGACCATAGAGCTCGATGGCAAGAGAATTAAACTACAGATATGGTAAGAGTCATTGCCTTTACCCAGAAAACACTACAAGCAAAGCTCCTGGTATCCCCTCCCACTCCCTGTTGGCACAGCCTCCGTCTCTCTGTGTCTGGCCTAGACACTTCCTTCAGAAGCCTCACGAACTGTGCTCTGCTGGCTGCTAGGACCCAGCGTCTGTGTCATCACCGTCTGGGGACATGGCTACAAGGCCTATTAGCTCAGCGTTTCAGTGTGGGCACAGCCTGGGTTTCGGAGTGGACTACTCCCATTGAATTTGGGGAGAGCCCTCTGTGCTCAGCAGTGCTGGATGCTGCCAGGAGGGCGAGATGCCCCAACCAGCATTTCCTTCTGAGCCTGTTGACTCGCTGAGGAAGGCCTGTGCCACTTCCTCTTTCTCTCTCCTGGGGCAGCCCAGGCCTCACTTCCTAATATGCAGATCTGAAATCCCGAAATAAGCTGAGAACCAAAAATAAGCTGAGACGTGGCCCAATGGTGAGACTCGTTTCCATTCCACTCACCTGGACCTGACTTCTTTGCTGCATAAAATTAGAGAAGTGTGAGCCCCTGGCACGGACGCTAGTCTGCAGCCCATACTCTGGGAGCTCAGGCTAACGTCAGGTGAAGGGAACCCTTGTGGCCACATCACTTGCAGGGAAGCATGAGCCCTGAGCAAAATTAAGTCATTTTTTTATAGGGTGGCACCATCCGTTCAGTCCAGGAGAGTGCCTATGGGTAGGTGGGAGGGAGTGAGTGTCATGAGATGGACTGTAAAGCCGCTCCCCCTTCTGGCCTCAGCTTGATCCCCCTCATCCTCAAACCCGAGGGAATGAGAATCACCCCAGCTCATTCCACAGACCCCCTGGACTTCAGTGGTGGTCACCTTTGAGTTTGATTTCAGAACCCAAATCCGGATGAGGCCTAATGTGAGGGCCCAGTTTCCATGCCTGTCAGCTCTAGCCGCCTTGTCAGTTGCAAGCCCTGCAAGTTTCCTCTGCTTAGAACTGTGCTCCCCAGCAGCCTTGGGGCCCAAGTGACATAGTGCCAACGAGCAGAGTTTCGCTCTCCTGTCCTCTGACCACCTTGTTTCTGTTCTTAGCAATCTCAATAGAGTTAGTGAGTTTCTTAAAACTTCTAGACAAGGCCATGGTTGAAAACAAAATGATTAACCACAAATGTTGCCTGCTGTTGGCATCAGAAAGTCAGCTCCACAGGAGGCTGAGTCTAGGCCTGCAGAGCCCTCCCGGGGTGCTGGGAGTCACAGAAGCATCCTTGGGCCCAGAGACAAAAGATTGTCCTGGCTCTTCCACCGATCTGTAAATCAGCCTTTAAGCCAAGCACTGAATACCCTTTCTGCCAGGAGCTGAGCTGGGCACAGGCCTGTCTTACCCAGGTATCTCCTCCATTCTGATGAGAAAAGACTTTCTCCGAGGCCTCCACTGAGGTGGTGTAGAAGTGCTTCCTGTGTCCCCACTGAGGTCACCTGGTTCAGCCCACCAGTGAAGGCTGGCTTTCCATGCCACATGACTAGCCCCTTTCAGAGTTGTGGTCCCAGATTTTCACAGATAATGTCCAGCCGTAGCTCTTCTGTGACCTAGAAACTCTGGGGTGAATCCCCAGAAAACAGGTGCAGGAGAGGTGGCTCTGCTGTCTCCCCACCGCCTCCCCCACCTCACCAAGAGACATCAGCAGGTTCTTAACCCATCTAAGCCACAGTTGCCTGCTCTGTAAGAAGAATAGGGGGGTGCTGCCCATGGCGGGACAGTGAATCAGTTGACCCGTGAGAAAGCCAGGCGTCCATCCCTGGTAAATGCCCTTTGTTCCCACTGTGACAGCATCACTGATATCCCTTCTTGTCTTTAGGGACACAGCTGGCCAGGAACGGTTTCGGACGATCACAACGGCCTACTACAGGGGCGCAATGGTATGGGTTAGTGTTTATTGTTTTTAAGTCAAGGTGAAAGTCACTGCTTGGATACCAAAACCTGGCCGTTTCTGAGGAGCCCCATGCTTTGCTCCTCGTGGTCCTTGGTCCCGGGTTAGTTTTAGGAAGTGGCTGTGTGCCCCTCCCCCATGTGCTTTTTGCTTCAGAGACAATCAGGGTGTTAAGAAACCTAATTCTTTGGGAAGGAAGTAAGACACAGGAAGCCGCAGGAAGCCGGTTCTCCCAGGTGAGGTCAGCGAAATCAGAGATGGCAAGCCCCAACATTTAGGAGTGTTCACTTGGCCCACATCAGTCTGTGGAATTTGCTACCGGAAACTTGAAGATGGTCCAAAACCTGGCTTGCTCTGGGCCGTTGGCCGTTACATTCATAGCCTGGGCCCAGTGTGGGGTGACGTGATTAGAAGACTGGCTCATCATCCCTCAAGTTTGTTTACTGAGGGCCTTCTCCAGGCCAGGCTTGAACCGAAGGAGCCGGAGTCCTACTCATGAGGGCTCTGAGCAGGTCATGGATACGTGAGGCACGTACAGAGCAGGTCACTTGAACCAGAGGGAACGGATGTAGATCCCAGGACCCGGCTCAGCGCCCTGGGTCACCCTCTGAGCTCCATTTCCTTACTTGCAAAGAGGAATGAGAACAGGACTATGTCCCAGGCAGCAGGGAGGATAGATGGCCATCTGCCCATTTCCATGCCCTTTCCGTGGTGTACCCTGTCATTTAACTTCAGAGACTCTGGTGTCCTTCATTGGGCTGTAAGCTCCATGAGGGGAGAGCCGGGTCTCTGAAACTGCCAAATACCCTGTGCCCGGGACTGTGCCGAGTATGCGGGGGAGCCCGGGAAACGCTGCAGACTGCAGAGGTGAATGGAGGCATTAAGTATTTAGAGTGTCCCACACAGCATCTGAAACAGGAGAGACTCAAGCACAAGGATTGCAACCTTAGCTATCCTCATTAAAATTAATTTCCTAATTTTCCCCTCACCTTGTTGTACTCTGGTGAGGCAGGGACCTCAGGGCACTGGGGTCCTGGGGGAGCTTCTGCGGTGTGGCCTCAGGTAGGGCTCTGTCCTTCTCTAGGCTGAAAGAGCACCCCCACCCTTCCCCTTCACAAAGCCCTTTCCTGTGCCTGGCAGCGGGCTGAGTTCAGCCATAATTCCCTGACTCCTTCAAGTGTGGGTGCCACTGCTGTCCCCATTACACAGGTGGGGAAGCTGCGGCTTGGTGCCATTGCGTGTCCTGCTTGAGTCATGCAGCGAGCACGTGGCTGGGCCAGTCCTGGCAGGCTGTCTCCCTTGCCCACACCTTCAGCCCACACCTTCAGCCCACCCCTGACCAGGTTGGACTGGGCCATCTGTAAGAAAACTCTGTCCAGCCCTAAGGGCCTCTCGTGACCCTCCTAGACCTGCACTAACCTGTACAGAAGCCACTAGCCACGCGTGGCTGTTTGAATTCAAGTTTGTTAAAATAGGAGATCCAGCTCCACAGTCTCACTGGCCACACCACGGGTGCCCCAGTACTGTATGGCCAGCAGTGACCTCACAGGACAGTGCAGAGAACAATTGCCACCATCACTGCCCCAACTTGCTCTCTGTCTGTGTGGTACTAGACCATGAAGTCTCAAAAATGGGTGCATTGGCTGTCTGGTGTCCCATTTTGAGCTCACAAACAGCTATGGGAAGCTCTGAGCAGACAGGGGCCAAGAAAATGGTCATCGGGTGCCCCAAGGGGAGTTTCGGGGGGCCTGGAATGGGGTGACACCATGTTTTCCAGGTACTTCTGTTTTCTGATAGAGAGCTCTATCCACTGCCCTCTTCACCCCTTGCCCCCTGACCTATAGGTAGAAATCCAGGACCTGGGAATCTGAGTAAGTAGTGCCAACTTAGTAGTGGCAGTGAGGCCTCTCAGCTATCACAGCGGCCAGTCCCTGGGCGAAGGGGTGAAAAGGCCTCTTAGCCCTGTGGCATTATTGCCCCTGGTGGCCGGAGTACAGCTGCTGGGCAGAGACCCCCTACTATGCTCAACTCACAGAGTCTGTCCCCGTGTGTTCCATGGGGGACAGCTCATGCTGGCCTTGGCCGGGGCGAGGCAGACACCAAGTCCACTGAAACCTCTGAGGCCTCCCGGCAGTGGTCTCCATTCAGTCCCCCAGGAGACCTGAACGAGGGCCCTGGATGGTGTTTTTGAGGGGCTGTGGCTGGATGTTCTGCGTATCCCTGAGGTCACAGTGGGGGTTTGGAATTGCTATGGCTTTTCTGCCCTCTGTGGTGTTGTCACACACCCTTGCCCCGGAGGTTCTCCATCCAGTGCGCACAGCTCGAGTTCTTCTGCTGCAAATTCAGGTGGCCTCAGAGACAGCATCTTGCCCACTCCGGAGGTTGTAGATGCAGAACTGAGCCTTGGAAGTGGGTAGTGTGAGGGAGTGGGGCAAGTGGGACCTGGGTAGGAGAGCTTAAGCTGTTTGGCTTGGAGGCTGGGTGTGGAGCTGCACAGGGGCACTGCCATGGGCACCCTCAGGATGTTCAGGGCCACATGGGGACCAACCAAAGGTGGCCCTTAGTGTTGCTTGGTTCTGAGGACCCAGAGAGGTTCCTCATAGGAGCTGGTGTCATCAGCTGCCTCAGGGTTAGCCCCACTTGTTCTTGAATCTTGAAGGTCATTTCTCTCTGTACCTTAGTTTCCCCCCTAAAAAACGGGGCCATTTGCCCCTTGCTGTGCTGGTGAGATCAGAGGCTCAGGTGTAGGCAGGGTCACTCTACTGCTCTTTGGGGACCCATGGCCTGCACCCAGGCCCCACACACTGGTTATGGAACCACCAGGCCTCAGTGCTGCTGGCCCTGCACTTGCAGCCCCCACTCTGGTGGGGTTGCTGGAAGGCATAAGGGAGTCAGGATCGGGCCACCCAGGGGTCAGATCCCAGTTGTGCCCTTTACTCTTGTGGGACCAGAGACAGGGACCTAGCCCTGTTACCCCACATCCTCGGGTTCCCTATCTGCAGAGTGGGAATGTTGGGACCACCTGACCCAGGCCTGTGAGGCTTCAGGGGGGCCTCTCTGCAATGCCTGGCCCGTAGGAGGTGCCAGATACAGGGCAGTGTGGGGTGCCCAGAGAAAGCAACACTGACTGAACACGGAGGGTGAATCGGGCTAGGACGGGGGGAAGAGTGAGGGTGTGGAGGAAGACAAGTTCAGTGGCGGCTTGGCATGTGGGAGCAGGCCCAGAGTGCCCGGGCCATGGAGCACTGTATAGTGTGGGGTGCTGCCGGACATCCTACCCTGCCTGCAGTGAGGAGTCAGCAAGGTTTTGAGCATAGGATTGGCGGGGTCTGGTCTGTGGGGTAAAGGGTCACCTTGGTGACGGAGGGGGCAGGACTAGAGCCTGGGAGACCAGGGATGGGCTTGGTTCTGGAGCCTAGCAGAGGAAGAGGAGGGAGTTGTGGGGAAGGGTGTCATGTCAAGGTCCCTGCTGCACCACCCCCTTTGCGGGCTGTCCCCTCAGCTCGCAGCTTGTGCAGAGCGTCCCTCTGTCTGCCCCTCCCCCCAGGGCATCATGCTGGTCTACGACATCACCAATGAGAAGTCCTTTGACAACATCCGGAACTGGATTCGGAACATTGAAGAGGTAAGGCTTGAGGGGCCCATCCACAAATGGAAACTTCCCACCGGCCCTTTCCTTGATTCTCAGCCTGGAGCCCCCTGGTTTACAGATGGGGTTACTGAGGCACAGAGACACCCACAAGGAACTTGTCCAGAGCGGGAACTAGAGCCCAGGCAGTTGGCCCTGGAGACCATGCTGGCCTAGGCCTGGTCACAGTGCCTTGAGAGCCCATCTCCCCACCTGGGCTGTTTGGTGTGGTGGAGTCTTCATCATAAAAGGAGTACCGTACCCGAGCTCTTAGTCACTGTGAGCATTTGGTGCTTTCTAGAAAATGAAGGTTCTAGAATTGGTGTTCCCTTGTCTTTGGAGGGTGTGGAAAGAAGCTGTATCAGGTGTACTTTGAGCCACAGCAGGGTGGGTGTGAGCTGGTGTGAGCTGCCCATGCTCAGGCCAGCCCCAGCTCTGTGTCCCAAAGCCAGTATTGTCTCCTTCCTGCTCCCCAAAGAGTTTATCTCCAAAGCCTTGGGCAAAGGTGCTGGCAGCTTTTGATGACTCACCAGGTGGGGCGTAGGCCTGAGGTATGGCCAGAGGACTTTCCCCTCCAGGACAGCCACAGCAGAAGGTCACTCACTGCTGGCCCTGCGGTGACAAGCAGTTGCACTGGGCCTCCTTCCCATCAGCTCGAGTCTGCCGTCAGTGGCGGTGCCTGGCTGAGAAGGAAGAGCTGACCACACTCCTGGTGGTCTCTGTGGAAGCTCCCACTGGCGAGAGGGCCTTCCAGTTGGCAGGACGTTAGGCAGGGAGTTGTGTTGGGCATTTGAGTGAGATCAGGTCTGAGCTGCAGCAAGAATAGGGTCCTTTCCAGTGCCTCAGGCCTTTGGGAAGCCAGGGCCACTGGGTTGAGGAAGGGGTGGGAAATGGGACAGAGGTGCCATTTTTAGGTGTGAGGTCAGACTTAAGGGAGTGCCAAGTGATGGCAAAGCACCCACGGCTGCACCACCCCAGGCATGGCCCAGTTCCAGAGCCCAAAGAGGGTGAGCTGGAGCAAGGCAGAAGCTCCCAGAACAGCAGCTGGGGCTCCCAGCAGAGGAGCCTGGGAGGAGAGGGTGGTGAGTGGCGGTACCTCCTGGAGACCCCATCGAAACCCAGGGACAGACACGGGAGCCTGGCTGATGGAGTCCATAGAGAGGTCTCCCTCAGCAACCATGGTCAGAGAAGCAGCCAGAACCCTCTGCTTGGCCCTGGCATTGGCTGGGTGACAGGCCAGTCGGCCTCTCTGAGTTTCAGCTTGTCATCTGCGCAAGAGTGTGCCTCAAAGTCCCGACCCCACCACTCTGTTTCGGGGGTCAGGCCACCAGTTGGTCTGTGAGCCAGTCTGACAGCACCTCTCACCTCCTCTGCCTGTCTCTCCCCCAGCATGCCTCTGCAGATGTTGAAAAGATGATACTTGGGAACAAGTGTGACGTCAACGAGAAGAGACAAGTGTCTAAGGAACGGGGAGAGAAGGTGTGTATGGTGGCTGCTTGGGCATTGCACTGCCAGGCACCACAGGGCAGACGGACCTTGGGATTTGGGGGTGCCCTGCATGGATTCCAGCACAAGACTCCCCAGTTGTTTGCTAAACTTAAAATATTCATGAGCATAAGGTGGCCTACCATCTTCTCTTGTCTAAGATTGGGGGTTGGAGTCCAGGACACAGGACTTTGCCAGGCAAAAGGGGATGAGTTGGTCAGCCCGTTGGGGCCCATGCCATGGAGAGTGTAGAGAGCACACACTCAGCTAGGCTTGAGGCTAAGACTGGGAGCAGTGAGGGCTTCTAGGCTGTGCGATGCATGTTCCTACACGGTGTCTCATGGGGACCCGTTGAGGCCACAGGGAGCAGAGGGTGGAGCCATGGTTTGAGCCAGGCCTCCTCTGCTCTCCTGCCAGGGGTAGTCACCACCTGCTGTCCACTGGTGACTCCAGGGAACAAACCCACAGCCCCCAGCTCATCCCCCCATTGCTGTTCCCCGCTTAGGGTGCTTCCTGGGGGTCAGGGGCACCTGGTGGCTGACGTGTATGTGTGTATACATGTCTCCCTCACAGCTGGCCCTGGACTATGGCATCAAGTTCATGGAGACCAGTGCAAAAGCCAACATCAACGTGGAGAACGTGAGTCCCACAGCACCAGCCCCTTGAAGCTGAGGGTCAAGCTACAACCTTCAGGGAGTCTGGCTATAGACTGTGGGCTACTGTGTTGGCCATCTGTCTTAAGAGTCACTTCCTGGGCAGGGCCATGTGCCAGGCCCCTTGATGTGCCCAGCCAACCCTGGACTATTACTCCTGCCCCCACTTCCCACGTGTTCTGATGTCAGCAGGTGCAGGCCCCACCTGACATCAGAACCTAGGACATTATCTCACTGGCTCTTGGGAACCCTGAGAAGCAGACAGGGCTTTGCAAATAGTGAAGCTGAGGCTCAGAGAGTCCCAGCTGGCTGGTACCCAGGCCCAGTTTCGAGTAGATGCTCTGGGCTATGCCACTCACACAGACAGGTCCCAGTCACAAGCCCAGGTGGAGTATGGAGCCCTGGCCAAACCTTGGCCCAGGCCATCCTCTCCTCTCCACAGACAATGCCAGCCTCACAGTTGACCTGCCTTCCCCTTGGTCTCACCACCCTGGTGATCTTTTGAAAATGGATCATCTGCATCACTCCCAACCTCAGCCCCCCCACGCCCAGCCTGGAAGGCCCTCTCTAGCAGCCCCCAGCCATGTGTGCAGCCCACATGTCAGGTCTTGCCCACTGCACCATCTCAATCCCAGGCCAACTGCCAGCCTTCACTCATGGTCCCTTACCTCGCACCCCCTTTTCCATCAGGGCCTGGCCCAAGTGACCCTTCTCCAAGGAAGCCTCTGTCTTCCCCAGACCTTTAGGCCCTTTGGATCCCCAGCACCCCTAATCCCTTCTTCCACGACAGAACTTCCATGTCACAGGTGTTTGCTGAGGTTTCACCCCTCCCACCAAAGCAGGAGCCCCTCAAGTGCAGGTACTGAGGCCAAGTCTTCTCTGTCTGAGGCCCAGGGGCTAGACTGTGGCTTATAAGTGTTCATCAACAGAACAGATGAGGGAAGGGAGAAGGGGTTAGGAGGCTACAGCAGAGGCAGCAGCCAGCCTGAGCCTTCGCCAATCCCTGGAAGACACCCTTTCGCTCCATCCCAGCCCTTCCAAGCCTCTTGTCAGGCAAGGACCCAAAATGAAGCTTGCTGGCCAAAGAGCTGTTTGACTTCCTCTCTGCTTTGTCCCTGACCATCAGAGACGCAGCAGAGCAGGCAGGCAGGACACAGGAGTCAAGGGCAGGTCCTCCTGCAGGATCCTCCCAGATCGACCAGTTAACCTCTGGACACCTTGGGACCAGTCACTCAGTCCCTCCGAGCCTCGGTTTCCTTCCTGGCCTATCAAGGGGGATCCACCTCCCAGGGTCATTGGCTCAGTAGAGGTGGTGGTCTTGGCAGCTGTGACAGCCGCCCCACTGTCCCACCACACTCACTCCGTAGTGGTGCCCCGGAACCAGCAAGCTCCCATCTGCTTCCTGCCAGTGGGACTTTAACAACCTGCTTATTCCACAGGCATTCTTCACTCTCGCCAGAGACATCAAAGCAAAAATGGACAAAAAATTGGTGAGTTTGTGTCCTTTTGATCCCTGAATGGTTCCCTATTGGAGCCTGGCTCAGTGGTGTGACTCAGCCCCAGGCAGCTCCAGCGTTTCAGCAGGGCCCAGTAGGGCGTGGCTGGGAAGGGGGATGAGGCAACAGGTGTGGCCAGAGCACCGGCTCCCAGACCTTCCATGCACCTTCCATGCACCGTGTTCTTCCTCTGGGGCCCAGAGCTGCTCAGCTCCAGGCTTTGTCCAGGCAGGCAAGGCCCTTCCTGCTGAGTGCACTGGCTAGCAGGGGACACATGGCCTTTTCCATCTACCCATCCTGACGAGTCTGATAGATTGATAGCCTTTATCCCCCAACCAGCCTCAGATTCTTCAGGTTGTGATGATCTATGAACTTTAGAGGGTCCCAGGGCTCTGAGACCTCCAGGAAGTCCTGTCTGAATACTTTCTATTACCCTTCCCTTTATTTCTGGCTTTTTTGCTCACCCCATGAGCATTTCCTAGTTCTTAACAGTCGGCATAATCAGGGCTGGCACGGTCACGTCGGCTGTGTTCGGTGCCTCAGTGCTGCCGTGAGGGTTGCGTGGGAGCCTTGTCCCAGTGGCTGCTCTTTCCCTGCCAGGTGCTGCTGGTCCACAGCACTCTCCTGGTGGCTGATTTAGGTCTCGTCACTCAAGAGTGCACAGCACATACTCGTACAACATGAAATGCCATTCAAGTAGGTCCCACCCGATTTAAAACAGATGTACTTTCATAACTCTCAGATACCATGAGTTGAATCTTAAGGCACAAGGTGGATTAAATAGCAGCTCTGGCCAAAACGGAGAAACAGTCCACATAAAGCAATGTACTCTTCTTACAGAGAGTTTCTTCACAACTGTGATTTTCTTTTCCTTTGAGTACAGTGGTACAGTTTTGCTTCTTAACGATCCTTCTGACTCACTTCTGCCCACTGGTGGCGGGGCTCAGTGTCACAGTGGCACTGCCCAGGCCCCTGGTGCTGGCCTGTTGATGACCTCCGGAACGTGCCACGTCCTGCTAGGGCATGTGGTCCCTGCGACTTCTCTGAATGGATTGCCAGTCACCGACAGTTAAATTTCTGTCGATTTCCTGCCACCTTTGTGTTTATATGTAGCATTGCAGCCTCATACCCTTTTATATCTGTCTTATGCCTAATGTACAACATTGTGTAAATGTGAGGTATACAATGTTAGCTTGATACTTTACTGTATAGTGATTATCCCGGTAGTGTTAGCTTACACCTCTATCACATCACATAATTATTATTTCCTTTTTGTGTTGAGAACAATTAAGGTCTAGTTTCTTAACAACTCTGAAGTTTAAAATACAGTATTGTTGACTCTAATTACAGTGCTGCTCATTAGATTCCCCAGGACTTGTTTATCTACCAGTTGCAAGTTCATGTTTATCTTTTTCATTGCTCATACAGCCAGCCCTGCCCACCCACGTCTTCCTCTCGAAAGTGTCACAGAAAGCCGGGCTCTGCTGGTGCGCACCCCACTCCCAGAGCCCTGGCATTCTGCCCCTCTGCCCGACCCGGTGCTGCTCACTGCCCTGAGAGCAGACGCCACACACTGCGCCAGGCCGGGCCTCATGCTCTGGCTGCTGCCACTCGGTCACCCTCCGGTTTCCCTGGTGCCCCCTGTGTGCCAGCCATGCTGGCCTTTTCTTGTTCCTTTTTTTTTTTTTTAAGGATGGGATGTCAGCTTTATTTTTTTAAGGTTTTATTTGTTTATTTTTAGAGAGAGGGGAAGGGAAAAAGAAAGAGGGAGAAATATCAGTGTATGGTTGCCTCTTATACATCCTCTGTTGGGAACTTGGCCCACAACCCAGGTATGTGTCCTGATTGGGGAATTGAACCGGCAACCCTTTGGTTCACAGCCCATGCTCAGTCCACTGAGCTACACCAGCCAGGGCCCTTTTCTTGTTCTTGGAGCACCCATGTTTATTTGGGCTTTCCTTCCCCTCTACCTGGAGTACGCCCCCATTATTAGTTTCCTAGGGCTGCCATAACAAATTCCCATAACAGACTTCGAAGCTCACACCACACACATTCCTTATCTACATGTCCTACAGGTCAGGCGTCTGCAATGGGTCTCAGTGGGCTCAGATTGGAATGTCAGCAGGGCTGAATGCATCTCCGGGGGCTCCAGGGGAGAAGCCGTTTCCTTGCCTGGCAGCTTCGACAGGGCATTGCACCCCCAGCCTTAGAACCACTTCCTCCACCTTCAGAGCCAGCCACCCAGCGTCTCTCTGGCCCTGCTTTCTTTATCACCTCTTTCTTGGACCACAGCTGAGGTCCCTCTGTGTTTGAGCATTCACGGGATTACAGAGGCTCACTTGGATGATCCAGCTTGCTCTCCCCTTTTCACCTTAGTTATATCTGCAAAGTCCCTCTTGTCCTGTCAGGTGTCATACCCACAGGGTCCAGGGATCAGAATGCAGACATCTTTGGGGGCCGCTATTTTGCTGACCATACATGTGAACTGTCCCAGGTGTCACCTCCTCACTCTGCAAGGTCATTGCCATCTTCAACAGAGCATGCCCCCACCCCTTGCCCTGCCTTTCTCATTCCTCACCATGGTGGAAAATCACTTTCTTGTTTTCCTGCATAATTTCCGTCTCCCCCACACAGTGGGAGCTTCCCAAGGCAGGGGGCTCTTGTTTGCCCGTGGGAGCCCAGTGCCCACAAGAGTGCCTGACACAGCACAGGCATTCAAGAGTTACTGTTAAGTAAATTCAGGTTTTGCCTGAGTTGAAAGATGGCAAAGAATTAGTCAAAGAGAAGGGGGCCGGACCTTTCCAAACAGAGTGACATGGAGAAAATAGGGTTTCCGTTCCCAGAGTTCACAGGGGCCAGATCCCAGAGGCCTAGAATGCAGGGTGACAGATTTGGGCAGTGTCTCTGATAACAGGGGCACTGGTGTGTTTTCAGCAAGGCTTGAGTGGACAGAGTTAGGATTTCTGCTTTCACCCGCAGCAGAATGGGAGGTGGACTGGGGGAGACGTGGTAGGCCAGAGCCTTAGCACAGAGACACAGAGACCGTCTAGGTGTGAGTGGTATTGGCACCTTGCATTCAGTGCCCAGCACCCCCAAATTCCAAGGGACAGAATCTGCCTCCCCTTGGCTGTCTCACTGGTAGGGGTAGAAGGAGGGAAGTGAGGGTGAATAGAGAGAAGGACATAAGGGAAAGAACGAGATGGGTGAAGAAATGGTAAGGCATTGTGGGTAATGGGTGAATGAGTAATTCGAAGATGGATAGGTTGGAAAGGTTGGTGTGGTAGGTTTGTGAAGAGGATGAATTGTCATTTGGATGCGACAGTAGGGTAGATGGATGATAGGAAGGGGTGGCTGGATGGATAGATGGGTGGAAGGAAATGGACAGAGGTAGAGTTGATAGGAAGCAAATGGATGGATAGAAGGAAGGGAATAGACGGTGGTTAGTTTGAAGGGGAAGGAGGAAACAAAATGGATAGATGAGTGGTTGGAAGGGGGGTGGATGATGAGTGGGAGGGGACAGGTGGACTTGGCAGGTGGTTGGTTGGTTACAAGGCACGGCGCTAATGCTGAGCCATAACCTCATAAAACCCCTTGTGATTTCAGGAAGGCAACAGCCCCCAGGGGAGCAACCAGGGAGTCAAAATCACACCGGACCAGCAGAAGAAGACCAGCTTTTTCCGATGTGTTCTTCTGTGAGGAACGCCGCCTTACTCCGAGCCTCGCTCGGCCGAGCTGACTGTGCCTGCCCTGAGTGAGCCCTCACTCAGCTGGGGCCTCCCCCTCCAATGCCCCTGTTGCGGCCACCGGGCCCAGGGCCACCAGAACACAAATGAGAAATTGTTTATTTTAGTAACTATTCGACCTTTTTCAACTTTGGAGATGGAATAATTTAAGAATTTGCTATTTTTCCTGTGACGTCCGCCACACTGGCCCACACATTGTGTATCTGGAGAGAAAGATGGAGACAACGTGACCGTCAGCGATAACCAGCATGGTGGGTGTCCGTCTCCGGGGCGTGACATAACTAGAGTCCCACCACAGAGCCTGTCCACCTCTCCCACTGCAGAAGCGAGGTCCCCGAAGGCCAGCGATGGTCCCAGGAGTGCTGCACCGCACCCCCTCAGCAAGGCATCCCCCACCAGGCCCAGGGAGCGCCCGCCAGCACATCTGACACCCAGTCGCCTTCCTCTGTAGTGGACAAGTGACAAACACTGTTATGTTTCCTTTTCCTCCCGCCCTCTTTTTGAGTCTCAAACCAAAGGGAAGCACAAATTAAGGAAATCCTGTGTAAAGCATTCGGAAGGAAAGAGGCGTGGAGGGGCCTTCCCTGTGCCCAGCCAGGCCTCTGTCTGCGGTCCCCCAGGCCTCGGGCACGGTCAGCAGGCCTCTCGGCAGTCCCCATCTGATCACCAAGGAGACACTGGGCATCCCACAGGTGACCCTAGAAGCGCAACCACACGCCATCTACCCACAGTCAGGGGCCCGCGTGGCAGCCACCAACAGCTCCCACTTCTCTTTGTCCTCCCTCAGTCTCCAAATCACATGTTCTTTCTAGCTGAGATTTTTATTTTTTCAGATCTGTAGTGCCATGAGGGGATTCCGCCTTTGAATTCCAGCAGCAGATCCAGGCAACCAGGGACGCATGTGCTCCTGTGTCTGGATGTGGCCAAGAGCATGAAGCATCTCTGGCCACAGACTGAGCACAGAACTGTCTGGGCTGGTTTTCAACTGCTGTCATTGGTTCTGTGTTGACAGCTCTGCCTTCCCATGGAGAGTACACAATTGAGATCAGGTCTGAGGGGTGTCACTGGGGAGTCCTTATATTTCTTTTTCTTACCCTGACCCCAGCCTAAGCTGCTGTCCACCTAAATTGTTGGCATCATAATTTCTTTTTTGAATTAAAAACCAATGTACCAGCCATAGTCTGCTGTTCCCTGGAATCTCTTAACATGCTCTGTTTACATCAATAAACGCACTAAGGATAACAATTAAAATTAATTTTAAAGGTCACGGGTTTTTATGTCCACAGTTAACCAGCAGGTAGACACATAGGCCAGGCGTGGGGTAGCAAGTTCGCAGAGTGCCTGTTATTTAAAATAGCCCAGGCCAGCCGGGGCCTCAGGTTTGGACAGGGTCACAGTAGAAGTGTGTGGCGAGTACCCCAGGCTCTGAGGAGACGACACCATTATCAAGAGACTGACTCGAAAAATCAAGTTACCTAGCCCTGCCTCCACCCCTCAGGAGAATGGGACCCTGCTCTCAGCAACATTGGGCGTACCACGTCCCGTGCAGAGTCTGCTCGGTCAGGGCTTGGCCCCACGATGCCAGCAAATTCTCTCATCTTGGTCTCTGTTGGATCCCATTTGCCATGTCGCATGCTCAACTCTGAGACCCCTTTCTCACCTCACGGGAGCACTGCCTTCCCCCACCCCTGAGGTCCTGTGACCTCTGGCTTCTGACACATGGCTGGGCCATCTCCTGCCTCTTCTCTAGACTGGCCCCAGTGGGTTCCTTCTGTTGGGGTCCCCAGGACCACCCCCAGGTCAGTGGTTCACTGGGACTCAGCACATAGCTAATGTACTACAGCCAAAGGACACAAAGGGAAACGGGGCGAGGGCGTGGGGCCGCGTGCAGAGGAGGCCAGGTGCAGACTTCCAGGTCCTCTGTGCACGGGGTCACACTTCATTCCTCCATCACCAAGCTCTGACGAGTTACATGAAGTGTTTGCCAAGGGCGTGCAGGGTTTTTGTGTGTTTTGGGGTTTTTTTTTTAATTGGTTTTAGAGAGAAAAGGAGAGAAAGGAACATCGATTAGTCATTCCACTTATTTATGTATTCATTGGTTGATTCTTGTATGTGCCTTGACCAGGGGTCAACCCACAGCCTCAGCACATCGGGACGACACTAACCAACTGTGCTACCTGGCCAGGGCCCAGCACCCAGGGTTTTATTTGGGCTGGTTATGTAAGCACCTCTGCCCGGCGTGTACCACAATTTTAGCAGCTTGGGAAGAAAGCAGGCGTTAGCTAAACCATGTCATTTGTACAACACGAACATTTAGGCATAGCCGTGAACCACTTGTCGTGCAGGGAGGGTTCTACTTCAACTGGGGAGCTTTACCAGCCAGGTTCCTGAATGCCAGCCAACGGCCGGCCTGGCAGGCACGTCTTCAGACCTGCTGGTGGCTTCTACACCCCAGACCCCGCCCGAACCCCAGTCTAAGCTCCAACTCCCACGTTCACCTGCCTGCTGTCTACTCCAATTCAGATGTCTAGTCACCATACACGTTACAGAGCCAAGAACATGTGCCCTGTATCAGTGGTTCACTGGGACCACCTGGGGGTGGTCTTGGGGACCCCAACGGTAGCCGAGAAATGTGCCCTGTAACCTCCCCCATTCCCACATTGAAGCCAGTACCCACGGGACTTCTGTCTCAGCCTTCCCTTTTTGTTCTTTAGTCTGTTGTCGAACTATTCTCAAGAAATAGAAATCAGCCCTGGCCGGGCAGCTCAGTTGGTTAGAGCATCATCCTAATACACCAAGGTTGTGGGTTTGATTCCCACCCAGGGAACATACAAGAATCAACCAATGAATGCATAAATAATGGAGCAAGGAATCAATGTTTCTCTGTCTCTGGGATCAATAAAAAGAAAAGAAATAAAAGTCAAATGGTGTCACCCCCCAACTCACCTTCTACCATGGGCCACAAGCTCCTGCATGCTGTGGCCCTGCCCACCTCTTCCCTTTGTCATCCTCCCCTGGTTCACCTCCCCCCAACCCCTGCACTGCTTTACTCTCCTGCTATACCCCAAGCTCACTGTGGCCCCTGATGTGGTCACCTGCCTGCAGTGTCCTCGGTGTTGTGGATGAGATATGAGACTACCCAGTCCTGTGGAGGAGAAGGAACAGCACACAGCCACTCTCTCAAGGGGAGAGTGCCCAACCCTTGCCTTGATCAGCTTTTATTGCTTTTCTGGGCACATTACATTGAGGATGGTCCTCATTTACTATGCACAGGTTTGCTTTAGGTGGTTACCTTTTACAGAAAATAAAGGAGAGGACATTGCTAATTATATCAAAAAAGAAGGATATTGGCAAATGTAAAGGGAAAAGTGGTTGAACTGGTTACACTCGTCCTTAGGAGGTTTAGCACAGATTTTAGGAAGTTGCTTTAAAGATACACAATAAACATTTTCTGCCTCAATTCAGGGTGAGGGAGTTTTAGCAAAAAGCAAGTCTCAAAGCAGCCTAGGTACAATGCAGGCCTGATTCCCCATGGGAGAAACTATCCGTGGGTGTGGGTCCTGTGTACCAGACCTCACTTTCTACTGGGCTTTCCAAGTGGGAGCTGGGCCCATGCCACGCAGAACGGTCTCCTATAGGCCCCAGTGCCTTCGCATGTGCTGCACCCTTGGTCTGGCAGTCCCCTAAAATCTGTACAGCTTACTCATCCACCAGGTCATGACCAACCAGGACAGCCTCTGCAGAGAGGCCCCTCATTTCCCCCTCTCCTCCCACCTCATCATCGTAGCATCTATGGGACTCACTTCCCGTGGCCAACTCTTGTCTCCCACTCAGCACAGAAGTTCCACTAGCCCGACTTCCCCAACGTGACATCCATGGCGAAACGGCATTGTGATCACTGACCCAGAGGGGCATCTACCCCACATGGGGCCATGAAAATCCCAACCGCCATCTGAGGCTCCTGTGTCAGAGAGGGAGGGGCTTTGGAGTCCCAGCCCCACCCAACCTCACTGCTAGTTTTCTTCTGGAAGTTCCTCTGGGGGCCACCTCTCCATTCACAGGCTCCATCCAGGACAGTGGACACCAAGGGGTGGGGAGTGATTCTGTTGTGACATGCTCAGGGGAGGCCGTTAGTTTGTGGGAGACCACATCCGCCAAGCAGATCTGGGCAATCAGGGTGGGGCCCTCTGTGGTGGGGCCTCAGGGTGCTGGGCCAGAAGTGAACTGATAGGCCCCATGTTCCTGGAGACTGAACTCCATGCAACTGATATGCCAGTGGCCAGGCTTTCTAACTGACCAGGGTTGGTTGGGCACTCTGCTCTCCTCCGCAATGGTGTTGCTCCTCATGGTGGAGGCAAGGGGCAGGCTCACTGGGTTATAGAGGACATGAAGGATCAGAGAGGTCAAGTGAGCTGCCCAATGTAGCCCAGCCTGGGAGGCCTGGAGCTCGAGTTGGCATCTCCCCCAGACCCAAAGGCATCAGATTCAGTCACAGTGAGGAGTCCTGATGTCATTACTCTTACCCGAGCCCCTGCTATCCGCCTGAATTTTGTCCCGCTGATCATCATCACGTGACTAAGGAGGGATGTTATCATGTGACTTACAGATGAGAAAACTGAGATCCAGAGAGGTTGGGAAATTCACCCAAGGCCACACAGTGGGTGAGTGAGAAAGGGGCTCCTTGTGTTTCTTGCTCGGGGCTGTTGACTTGCAGATTCAGGGCAACCCCCTGCCTCTTATAGAGCAGGAAGTGGGGGGGGTACCCAGCTTGAGCCTGCGATCAGGCTGTCTAAACCGGCTGGGCCAGGGCAATAGGCCTGCAGGGAGGCTGCCCCCACCCCCTGCAGCTCAGCCATGAGGCTCTGGGCCATTGAAAAAGGAGGAGGAAGTGGTTTTGCCTGTGGGCTGGGAGGAGGAGTTGGGCAGCCAGCACACATCTGGGCTGGCTGATTTGCTGGGCACTGCTTACCATACTCAGAGCCCACCATGTGTACAGGGGCCCTAAAAATGGTTTAGCTTTTTTTTTTTAACTCAGAAAAAAAGTAGTACAATAATAATGAATGTATAATAATGAAGCCAGTTCAGTCATAAAATATAATTTTAAATGTTTTTTTAACAGAACTCTTTTTTTTAAAGATTTTATTTATTTATTTTCAGGCAGAAGGGAAGGGAGGGAGAAAGAGAGGGAGAGAAACATCAATGTGTGGCTGCCTCCCACAGCTCCCCACACTGGGGAACCCGGCCTGCAACCCAGGCATGTGTCCTGACTGGGGACCAAACCAGCGACCCTCTGCTCCTCAGGCCGGCACTCGATCCACTGAGCCACCCCAGCCAGGACTCACAGGACTCTTAATGCGACCCTGTGTGCCTAGTGAGGCTCCATCCTGCCTCTGGCCCTAGGTTTCTGTGGCTCCCTCTACCTAAGGCATCTTCCACTCTTTCTTCAACTCCCCAGCCCATGAAGCTGTCGCCCCTGCCCCCAGGTGCCACTTTCTCCAGACCAGTGAGGCCCCCTCTGGGGGTTCTTGCAACTTCAGTCCCTGTTACCTGACCTACTGTTTGCTTTGAAACAACATTAATAATTTCTTATGCTTTTTCATTGCTCGCTAGATGGTAGCTACTGGGAGGATGGGGCTCGGGCCTCTCTTGGTGTCTTCTCTGTCTTCTGAGGATCTAGCTCACAACTGGTGCTCAATAAAGGCTTGTCCTGGTCTGGGTGGAGCAAGGGCGCCCCTCCTTCACCTGCAGCCCAGCAGCTTTGTTGGAGCACAGACAGAGGGCCGTGGGAGTTGTCCCGGTCCCGCCCCGGGGCTCACCTGCCTGAGGAAACAGGAACCACCAGGGCGTGGCCCCGCCCGGCCCTGCTGACGTGTGGGCCCTGAATCGAAACCCAGGCTCCTGCAGGCACAGCACAGGCACAACCAGAAGGAGGGCAACAGCCACCCAGGGGCCTCCCAGGTATGTTCCCTGGATGGGACTCCTTAGTCAACCACATGCCCACCCCTGTGCCTGTCCCATGCTGGGCGAGGCTGGGGCCTGTGAGGGCCTCTAGAAGACAGAGCATGGGGTTGGGCCAGAGGGAGGGATGGGGCCGAGGAGACCAGAGATGGAGGAGGAATTTTCTGAGATGACCATTGGGAAACGGTGCTGGAGTTGGGGAAAGGGCATTTCTGGCAAAGAACCTTCTGGGCAAATGTGTGGAGGGGAAAGAGAACTTGATCAGTTTGGGGTACAGCAAAGATGCTATTAGGGCTGAAACAGGGGGTTAGGAGGTGGGAGGGCCCCCGATGCCAGGGTCAGGAATGTGAAACTTAGTATGACTTCATCAGTCACTAAACTAATTAATCATCAGCACATACCCTGTAGCCTCCTCTGTGCCCACCCAGCTCCGGGCGATGCTGGGGACCCAGGAAAATCCAAAAGAATCCATCTCTAGCCCTGAGCCCAGACCCTGGGAGGCCCTAATATTGGGGAGACAGTAGACACTCTGGCCCCATGAGGCAAGTCAAGGCCAGAGGCCAGAGCTATGAGGACAGTAGTGGACGTGGAAGAGTGCCAGGGTTTTGTTGAGGGGATGAGGCAGGAAAGGTGCATGAAGGAGGGGATATTTTTACTGGGTTTCAAAGGATAAGTAGGAGGTCTCCCAGATAAAAAAAACAAAAACAAAAACAAGTAGGTTCTTCTCGTGGGGTCGCTACCGGACCCACGAGTATTTAGTGTGCATACTCCTGTCCTCTGCTGGTCTCTGCCAATCAACACCAGTGCTGTGGCCGGCCCAGCCTGTGGCTCTTAATTATGATTTTGAGATGTGTTTCAGCAATAACCATAAGGAAACTTACAAAAAAATAAAGGTTTATTTATTACTTAAAGACCTGGAACTTTACAACACATCAGGGACCACACACCAGGGCTGAAGGTAGAGAGAGCAAGTGTGCACGTGGGCAAGTAGCCCCGGTGGTCAGTGGTGGAAATTGGCCGAGCTCTCAGACAGAGGCGCCTCCGTGGGAGAAGGCAGCCTGGCTCTCCAGTCGTGTGGCCGGCAACGTTGACCGGAAATCGCCACCCTGGAAACAGATGCCTGAGCGATCAAAGCTAGAGTCAGACGCTTGCGTTACAGAAAAGAAACACACACACACGGCCAGGGCTGACGCGACGCCAGGTGAATATCATCACCACGTCCCCAAAGTGTAGTTGAAAACACGGGCACCGAGAGGTTGGGCTGATGTGTCCGAGACCTCACAGCATCTAAGTGGGTTTGAATCCAGGCTCCGAACAGCTTTGTAACTCTGCCTTCTTTCTTTCTTTTTTGACATGCTTATTGATTTTAGAGAAGGGGAAGAGAGAGAGGGAGAGAAACTTTGATCAATTTCTTCTGGCACGCGCCCCTTCCTGGGACTGCAGTGCAACTCAGGTGTATGCCCAGACAGGGACTCGAACCTGTGACCTTTTTTTGGTTTATGGGATGACACTCCAACCAATTAAGCCACACCAGCCAGGGCTAAACATTTCTTAATATATTTGATTTCACTTGCCCAAAATTCCTTTGGGCCACTCCCTGGAGGGGTGTTCTCACCACCTGCCTCTGGTAGGAGAAAGTCAACCTTGACTGGGTTGGTCAGTGGGGCCCCTGTCTGTGGAGACAGCCTGGTGACAGTGACCTTCTGCAGGATGGAAAGGTTAGCCCGGGCCAGATGAGAGGCGGGGCCAGTTTGGGGGCAGAATTAGGGTGAGTTTGAGGGGTCAGCCCAGCATGGCGCAGCACTTTCGCTGGATTTACACTGACTTCATAGCTGTTTTGCAAATCGGTGCCGGTTTTTCCAGCTCTGTGTCATTAGCTCACAAAGTCCAGTGGTACCTGAGCTTAAAACTGTTGAGAATGACTGTGAATTACCTATGTACCTGTCCCATCGTAAGTGTGCTATCCAATGTGCTGGTGACATTGGTGGCAGAAGCAGCTGTTCGGCCCACATCTCTGTGGTGTTTAAAGTATCATGGCGACCCTTTATGGTGCCCACCGAGTGTCCACTATCGCAATCATCCACTCATCCTTTTGCCGGCACCACATCCCTCCGCGGACATGGGTGGCCATTTAATATTTGAATAAATTCAGTTCTTAAACTTAAGTACATATACCTATAAAGGGAACTTTCCCACACTTTCAGTAATGAAATAATAAGAATAAAGAAAAATAAAATATGAGGATTTTTGCTTTTCCTTTTATCCTATTTTAAAAAGATTTTATTTATTTATTTATTTTTAGAGAGGGAAGGAGGAAGGGAGAAAGAGATGAAGAGAAACATCGATGCTGGAGAGAAACATTGATCGGTTGTTGACTACTGCATGCTTCCTGACCAGAAACCACACCCCCAACCCAGGCACGTCCTCTGACCCGGTACTAAACCAGTGACCTTTCACTTTGCATAACGATGCCTAACCAACTGAGCCACACTAGCCAGGGCTTTCCTTCTATTATTATCACTCCCTTTTAATGCTTTTATTCTTATTATTCTTGGAGGATTTTTAGGAGGAGCGAATAAGCGAATGTACATAA
The DNA here is from genome assembly GCF_021234435.1 of Artibeus jamaicensis. NCBI lineage: Eukaryota > Metazoa > Chordata > Mammalia > Chiroptera > Phyllostomidae > Artibeus > Artibeus jamaicensis. Next base: position 8,367,714 of record NW_026521854.1, on the reverse strand, counting down.
AGTGCTGGCACATAGCAGGTGCTCAGGAAACATAAGCCAGCTTCAGGCCTGTTGCTCTGTCCAGCCTAGAGGACTTCTCCAAAGAGGAGGCACCATAGCTGCAAGAGTAGGATAAAGATTGGAGGTGGGCCAGGCATGACTCTCTCCTCCTTCCTGTCCCCAGGTGACACCTTCCCTCTGAGGAAGTCATGACAGAGACCAGAAAGCTGCCGCCCACACTGCCCCCACGAATGGACTGGTTCGTGCACACACAGGTGGGCCAGCTGGCCCGAGAAGGAGTCCCTTCGTGGTTCCATGGCGCCATCTCCAGACAGTGAGGATGCACCCACACCTTCCACCCTGCCTTTCCCCCTCTTTCTTTGTCCCTGCCCTGGGAAGGTTTCCACCGTGGAATTCTGGGCATAGCTCACCTGAGTTAAGAGGACGAAAAGAGATTTGGAGCTTCTGGCTTGAATCTTGTCTCCTCTACGGACTTGCTGTGTGCCCTTGGGCAAGTTATTTTCCCTCTCTGGGCCTTGGCTTTCTCTATGCAAGTGGCTACCAGGCCAGAACTGCCAGGGACCTGGCAGAGCCCCTGCCCCCACCAGGCCAATCAATGATAGCAGGATGCAGCCTCAGAATCCTTCTTAACACAGTGCCCCAAATAGCCACTCTCAGTCCATCAGGTATATAGCTAATATGCCCTTTCCACATCAGACTGAGCTCTATGATGAACAAACTTACCTACTTAGTCACCCCAGGGTGTGGCTCTAAAAATGGAGAAAAGAACATTTACTGCCATCCTTGGCATTCAGGAAACTGAGAGAACATTGCAAAACCACAGAGAGGCAGAATTGGGTATGGTTTCTGAGTTCGGAGGTGTGCCAATAAAACATGATATAAGCCATACATTGCAATTAAAATTTTTTACTAGCTATATGAAAATAAGCAAAAAGGAACAGGTAGGATTAATTTTAATCGCATTTTTTATTGGCCCTGGCTGGTGTGGCTCAGCTGGTTGAGCATCATCCCATAATTAAAAGATTGCAGCACTTAACCCAGTACATCGATGATACTGTCATTTCAACAAGTAATTAGTACAAAAGAATCAGAGACAGTATATATATTCCTCTATTTGTACTGTCTTTTATTATATATACTGAGATGGTATATATATTTCTCTATTTGTACTGTCTTTATTTTTTTATTACTTAAAAAATTTTAAATTGGATTGTGAAATGTTAGAACTTAATGTGTTTGTTGTCAATAAAAGTTAAAGGGCCATTTGTTCAATTGTAAAAACAAACAAACATTTATAAAAATTTTACCCCAATTTCTCTAAAGATAATTATTTGGTTAAAATTCTTTAAAAAATTGATGGAATGGCACAGGAATAAAACTCCACTCTATGGAAAAAACATACGTGTCTCAAAACTAGAAGGTGCTACATTATACCAATTATCAAAATTTAATTTATTCTGAAACTCCTATTAAATTATATGTACTTATGAACAGAATCTTGATTGTTGAATCCTATTGATTTGAAAAATTTAAAAATCAGGGGTCACATTTCCTGAAATATTTTTAGCAGAGGTAAGCACAAGGTTTAAGTGAAGATTTTTTTCATGAGTAAAATTGGTCTGTAATTTTCTTATTTTGTGATATCCTCATTCAGTATGAGAGTAATGCTGGCTGGCTTCACAGAATGAGTTCAGAAGTATTTTATACCCTCCAATTTCCTGAATTTGTGTACAATTAGTAATATTTCATCCTTAAATAGTTGGCAAAATTTACCACTGAGTTTTCTTTGTACAAAGAACTTGGCAATTAAAAAATTATAAATTCAAAAATTTTTTTCAATTACAGTTGACATGCCATATTATGCTAGTTTCAGATGTACAACATAGTGATTAGACATTTATATAACTGACAGAGTACTTGCCCCAATAAGTCTAGTAGTCCATCTGATACCACACGTAATCTGCTGACTGTACTTCCTGTGCTGTGTACTGAGTCTTTAGAATATGGTGTGTACCATATGCTAATAGCACATCTTGATTCAGACCACACTGTAAGTGCTCAGTCACCACATATGGTCAGTGGCCTCTGCACTGGACAACATGTCCAGAGGCCCCTTATAGAGGGTCACCTTACTCTCTGAGAACGCCAGAAAATAGTAGTAATAATGATAGTAAATGATAGTGATATAGTGTGGACTTTAATAATGTGGACTTCACGGTGCCGACTCTAAATCCTTATGTAACCTGACTTCTCAAAAACTTGGTTACCATCATTGCTCAGTATCCATGGGAGTTGCCTCCAGGACCCCCCACAGACACCAGAATCTGCTCAGGTCCCCTCTATGAATGGTGTAGGTCAACGCATAGAGTTGGCCCTCCACACCCACAGATTCCCAGCCTCAGACCAAAAACACTGCAGAGAGGTCCGGTTTGTATACTTACTGAAAATACCCGCTTGGACTTGGCAGTTCAACACATGTTGTTCAAGGGCCAACTGAACTAATAGTGAACATTCGGGAAGCATGTACCAAGTGGAAGTTCTCACATTGCACACATTTCGTCTGTCCTCACATTGGCCTGGGGTAAGGGTTTTCTACACCTTCGGGAAGCTGAGGTCAGAAAGGGACTGACCCTCCTCAAGGGGCACACAGTGAATGAACAGCAGAGTTGGGGTTTGGTCTCAAATGCATCTGGGGACAGCTCCTGCCTTGTTACCTGTCATGCCTGGATCCACCCAAAGCTGCCTTCCTGGGGGGATTTCAGGCACTGAGAAGACAGGCAGGGGTTGTGGGAGATGATGGGTCTGGCCTGGGGTCAAGGTCATCAGAGGGCTCCTGGCACCTCTGGGGAAACATCCTGTCCATGAATATTCTAAGTTCTGAAACAACCAAGGGAAAAACATGTTTTAGGTTGTTTGTTCAGACCTGGGTTGACTGGTACACCGAGGGTCTGGGCGTACACTGGGTGGCTGGGCCTCAACTGTCTCCGTCCCGTGTGTGTTCTTTTAGGGATGCAGAGAGCTTGCTGGAGTCACAGCCGCTGGGATCCTTCCTGATCAGGGTCAGTCACAGTCACGTGGGCTACACGCTCTCCTACAAGTAAGGCTGAGGCTGGGGGGCAGGGCAGGGGGAGAAGGCTTCCAGGCTTCCTTGGAGGGGTGAGGGGTGTTTTATACTGCAAGTCTCAGCAACTGATACAAAGTTCTGGACAGAGCTGGCTGAAAAGTGAGCAGCTGCAGGTCTGGCTGTAACCAGCAGGCTTAGGTCGGGTGGTAACTAAGACCGTGTGTCTGAGAACAGGAGCTGCTGGGGGCCTGAGAGTGGCTACTGCCCTTTCCACAACTACCCTCCTCCCTTCCACCACCTGACTGGCAACTGTCTGACTCCACTCACGAGGATGGGTTGGGAACCTGAGGCCTCAAAGCCTGATCTGGCGTCCCAGGGAGTGGATTCAGCAACACAAACTATTTTTCGAAAGGTTTTTGGGCCAAAAGAATCCAGGAAAACCCAGTGGCTCCCTCACAGAATTACCCGCAGTGGGAAAACTTGGGACTGAGTTGCACAGTCCAAGGCTCAGTTCCGCTACTTATATGCTGTATGACCTTGGACAAGTTACTCAACCTTCCTGTACCTCCCTCAGAGTCTTCATCTCTAATTGTAAAAATGCTAAAATTAACTGTCTTGTTGTGAGGATTAAAATACATAGGAAGCACTGCCCTGGCTGGTGCCACTCAGTTGGTTGGAGGTTTGATTCCCAGTCAAGGCATATACCTAAGTTGTGGGTTTGATTCCTGGTCCAGGCAAGTATAGAAGGCAAGAGGCAACCAATCAATGTTTTTCTCTCTCCCTTCCTCTCTTGCTTCTTCTCTTTGTAAAAGCAATGACAAAATGTTCTCTGGTGAGGATTAAAAAGAATATATAGTAAGCACATAGTAGGCCATTAATAAACACACTCATTCATTAAGGGAACAGTGTGCCCGGCCACCACAGCCTCGGGCTGAAACCTGACTCAGTTTTCATTACCATTTCTATCGGTCATTTACCCCTAGCCAGGCACAAAGCTAAGCTTTTCCTGCAGTAGTTTGTTTCACCTCCCTAGCCCCATGTTATAGATGGGGACACTGAGGCACAGCATTGCTAGTCACCTACCAAGTGTCACATGGCTAATGAGAGGAGAAGCTTGCATAGGACCCTGGCGGTCAGACTGCATCCATCGTGCTGCAGGTTGAAGGACCGGGGGTGGGGACGGGGTGAGGGGAGTGGGATGTCTCAGCCCTGGCCGTGTCTCCACAGAGCCCAGAACTGCTACCGCCACTTTATGGTGAAGCTCTTGGACAGCGGGAGCTTTCTAATCCCTGGGGAGGACAGCACCCATGCCTCGCTGGACGCCCTGGTCACCTTCTACCAACAGCAGCCGATGCGGCCACACGGGGAGTTGCTGAGGCAGCCCTGTGGGCAGGTGAGGGTTGGGACCCAGTTGGACTGTAGCTGTTCCTCCCAGGGACCAAGGCCCCCAGACTCATTTTGCTCCCACCAGTCCCCTTCCGCCTCATGATTCTGTCCTTTCATGGTCCCTGTTGCCCCACAGTCCCAACTCCTCCTGGTCCTAGTTGCCTCCAGGCTGATTTTTTACAAGGGTTCATTACAAGGGTTTTTACAAAGGCATAACCTTAGCTGATCTATAGGAATAGCTTATTTCCTGATAAGCCTCAGTCAGCAGGGCCTAAGCCCTCAGAAACTGCTGTGGGAGGAGCCAGCCTCTTTATTAGAATGTGTGGGTGTGGCCTAGGCCCACACAAATTGTTGTGGGCGGGGCCTAGGCCCACAAGCTGCTGTGAAAGGGGCGTGCTTCACTGCGAGGTTTGTGGGTAGAGCAGCTCCTGAGCCACAACTACGAGGGTCCAGGGGCCTCAGCCTCATCCTGGTGCCCCTCCTTGGACCTGAGCTGCAGGTTCCCTCTGCCCCACAGAAGGATCCTGCAAACGTGGATTACGAGGATCTCTTCCGTTACCACAATGCTTTGGCTGAGGAAGCTGCCAGCCCCACGCCTGGTCCCAGTGAGCATCAGAATGCTTCCTCCCATCCCGTGGCTGCACCCAAAGAGGTATGTGACAGAAAGCTGGTACCTCCAACCTGGGGGAGGGTTCAGAGCAGAGGCGGCCAACAGCTGCTAAAGGAACTTTCTAGAATGAAGATTAGATGCAGCAGCTCCAAGTTTAAAACCTTCCAGTGATTTCCCACCAAGATTAAAATCCCGACTATGACCTCCATTCCTCCTTCTGTCCTTCACCAGCCCAGCTTCAGCACCTCTGCCATCCTGCACCAGGCTAACTTCAGGGCCTTTGCACAGCTGTGCTGTAAGCTCCGCCCCCAAGCTCCCCATGCCTGGCTTCTTCCATCAGTCCTTCTTCAGGGGGCTCCCTCCCATCTCCAGACCTAAAGTACTCCCTTAAGCACTTCTCCATCACATCATCCTATTTATCTGCAACAGAGCACTCCTCGAAATTTGAAGTCTTAATTTATTTATGGGTTTTCATGTTTCCTGTCTGCTGCACCCCTCACTTATCACCACTTACCAGTGAGGGAGCTTGGGTAATTACCTCCAAATTCCATCAGTCATTGATCCGGCACTGTTCCTGGGAGACTTCGATTCTCTGGCATTTCTGGTGTGCTTTGTGGACACAGTGGGCACTGGTGGCCAGAGAAGTCCCCAAAGCCGAGCTCCTGGTGCCAGCATTTGGTGTGGAGCTGGGACAAAGAGGATATGAGTGGGCCATTAACAGCATCTGCCACGCTTGCCACACACTTGGCCTGAACAGCAAAAGGTCAGCAAACCACGGCCTGAGGGCCATATTTGTTCATTGCCTGTGTCTGTATGGCCTGTGAACTAAGCATGGCATTCACATTTTTGAATAGTTGAGAAAAATACTGTTTCATGGCTTGTGAAAGTCGGATGAAACTCAGATTTCCACGTCCACAAAGTTTGAATGAAACCGGGCCCACTCACTTGACAACAGCGGAACTGAGTGAGCAGACAGACTGTACAGCTCGCGGAGGGAAAAGTGTGTTCCCCCTGGTCCTTTACAGAAAAGGCTCCTGGGGGAGCTAGGGCAGTCGTCTACTGAGAAGGGAAGGGTGGGGCACGAGGTTAGGTTTGGAGGATCAGACGGGGTCATTTCTCAGCCCCAGGGTGTCTGGATGGACGCCAGATCCCAAGTCCAAGGCAGATGCAGAGCGCTGGTGGTTGTGCTGGCACGGGTCTCACCTGCTCTTGGTTTTAGGTTTCTGCAAAGCCAGCCCTGCTCCATCAGCCGGAGGAAAGGAAGCCATCTGCAGAGGTGTGCAGAGTGCCCACAGAGGGAGCTGCCCCCTCCTGTCCCCGAAAAGCCCCTCTCGACGAGGCCTGTCAGAAACTCTGGAGGAACCTCAAGACACTGCCCCAGACGGGTAAGAGAGTCCAGCAGCAGTTGAAATCCCACCTGGCAGCTGTGAGCTTGTTGCCGCTCCAGGACTCCAAGCAGTCGGAGGCGACTCGCAGCCCAGGGGTCCAGGTGGACGTTGGGGTCTGGGACAGTCACACCTACACAGACCCCCTGGTGGCCACGTCACTCGCAAGCCCCTCACAGCCCCAGGCTCCAAGAAACAGAGACAAGTCCTCCAGGAGGGCCTCAAAGTCAACCAGCTGGAGTGACATGACCCCAAGAACCAGGAGTTGGCACCAACCAATAGTGAGGTCCCTGTCCTCACAATTGTCCAAATTGGAGCTGAGGGACTTGGCTGAGCCCCGGGAGGACTGCCTTCCCGAGGAGTACCGCCCACCACCACCCTTCGCCCCTGGGTTCTGCTAGAGAAGAGGTTCTCGCTGGCTCTGGGACCGCTGCTGCCGGGGAGCTGCTCACACATGGACCCCTTGCTTTCTATACACCAGCCCTCTGGACCTGAGAAATGTAATAAAGACGTCGCTTAGTTCTGGTCCTGCAAATGCCAATGAGGTGACTTGGTTATTGGAGTAATAATACAGTCAGTTATGGTTAGGGTCTGGAGCACCTACTGTGTGCCAGCCCCATGCCAGATCCTCAGCATTCACTATTTCTTTTACGCCACTGAGAAGGCCCATCAGGTAGGCATCTTCTGCACGTTTTCAAGAAGAGTGAGGTTCAGAGAGGAGAGAGGCACAGCCAAAGTCACCAGGCTACTGAACGTCAGTGCCAGGCTCAGAAGTCACGCAGTTTGGAGTCCTTTCCCTACTTTCCCCTCATCCGGACTGAACTGAGTCTTGGCCACACCTTCCTCCTGGGTTCTCATGCAAATGAAGGAGGGGAGACTTGTGGTGGGCTTGGTACTCGGAGGCACCCCGTACACCAATGCCAGCTTCAGGAGAAGCAAGTGTGTCCTTTGCTTTAAAAAGGGAGAGGCAGCCCCTGGCCGTGGTTGGGGTGGGCTCCGGGCTGGGGGGTAGCAAGGCTGTGTGACTTAGGTGAGTCACTAGACCTCCTCGAGCCTGTTTCCTCATCTGGAAAATGGGGAGGAAGTAGCCCCTCCTGTTCAGGATGAGGCAGGAGGATGCGCATGAATCCTGCGGCTTAGGTGCACAGTAGGTGCTTTTGGTGGAGGTACAGTACGGAAGTGGGCTCTCTAGAAATGCCACGCCCTGGGGGTGTCTGAGAAGGAAGGCCCTTGGGGCTGCTTTTGGTCACCCCTTCGAAATGACTACTCTTCGGACTGACTGGGGCCGTAGATGGGCCCCAGGGTGACCACGGGTGGAGTTGGGTGTGGCGCTTCCAAATCCACATAGTGTAGGGGTCTGGGGTCTGGAGTGAGCTGGGCCTGGGCTCAAGGCCGCCTCTGCAGATGATGACTTGAGGTGTGGCCTTGGGCCAGTCCCTCTGTTCCCGCCGGATGAAGTGTGACTGGTCCTCAGCCAGCGCTGTGGGGGCATCACAGGCGCGCAGTGGGACAGCAGAGGGGCCAGTGCTTCACACACTGTCGAGTGCTGTGCCAGCTCAGTAAGCAACGTCCCTGCCACCCCCTCCGAGGCCTCTCCCGGCAGCTTAAAGAAATAAGCAAGGCTTAAACCTTCAGTCCCTTTGAGGGATTCAGGAGTCGAGGAAAAAGGGGACTCAAGCGGCCAGGATAGGGTTTGGCCTTGGGGGGCCCTGGAGTGGGGCAACATAGGCCTCATCTGCACACCCGTCTCTGCTCACCAACACCCACGGCAAGGCACTTCCAGCCCTCGTAGTGCCTCGAGATCTCGCAGTCAGGCTCTGCCTTGCAGAGTCGGGTCAGAGCTGGTGGCCCAGAGAGGGCGTGGCCACACCCAGGAGCACACAGGGAGAGCACAGATGAGACTCCGGGTCTCCTTCCTCCCATCCACCAAACTGGAGGCAGAAATGTCTCATCCCAGCAAGTGCAACTCAGTGACATGTATTTATTCCCAGAGTGCAGAGTCTACAGTGGGGTGAGGGGTCACCCCGCCCTCCTCTGGACCAGCTCCTCCTTCAGGGCGTCCTCAGATGCGGATGTGGAAGGTGCTGTGTGCAGAGAGGAAACGAATCAGCGTCATCAGGTGGGAGAGGGGGTGGCCCTCCGGCACCTCTCTCTCTGACCCTCCTGCTGGGAGTCCCCTAGCAGACCAGGAGTCCCATGGAAAGATGGAGCCCCCTCAGGAAGCCCCAGGCTGTAGCCCGAGGGACCCCACCCCGACCCGGGGCTGGGAGCACATCTCCGAGTCAGTTTACACACAGACTGGCTGTAGGGCTCTCAGTGAGAGGTGGCCGCCCCCTCTGGGCCTCCGTTTACTCCTCTGTGAAATGGAGATGACAGCTGTCCCTCCTTCACGGGGGCTGTACTGAGGTCTGAGAGCAGGACACACCGAAGGTGTGCCACCATCCCACTGCCATTATCCATGTATCCATCTGCCAGGAGACCAGGCCTGCTGATCCAGGGCAGAGAAAGGGGGCGCCCTGTGCCGGGAGGGACACCACCAGTAGTAACCACGGCACAGTTACTGAGCACCTGCCGTGGGCCAGGCACGGCTCTAATTTATTCCGTGTACTAACTCCGGGGCCAAACAACTTTTTCCTGGAAAGCACCGAATAGTTGATATTTCCAAATTTGCACAATGACTAACTCTGCCTTGTAGCTTGAAAGCAGCCATCAACCATATGTGCACAAAAGGGCAAGGTCGTGTGCCAGAAACACCAGGGTAGACCCGGAAATTTCAGTTTCATGTCACTTTCATGTGCCCTGGAGTATCACTACTCTTTGATTATCTTCCCAACCATTTAAAAATGCAATTTTTTTTGCTTTTGCAACATCGCTTTATCAGTTTATTTTTTTTAGAAAGGCTTTTAAAAAGATGTTACTTATTTTTAGAGAGAGGTGAAGGAAGGGATAGAAAGAGGGAAAGAAACATTGAAGTGCAAGAGAGACATCAATGACAACTGATTGGGCCTCTCCAATGCCTCAGCCAGAGACCTGGGCCACAATGCAGGCACGTACCCTGACCGGGAATCGAACTGGTAACCTTTCAGTTTACAGGCTGGCACTCAATCCACTGAGCCACACCAGCCAGGGCTAAAAAATGCTATTTAAAAAGCTATTCTTAGCTCACTGGAGGTACACAAACAGGTGGCAGGCCACTGCCTGCACTAACTCATGTAACCTTTGCCCTCACCCTGCAGCGGGGCTCTGGTTCTACCCAGGCTGCCAAGTACAGCTGTGCAGTCTGTTCACTGCAAAACGTTTGGGCAAGTGAGGCCCGAAGTCCATCCACAATCCACTCACCCAAAGCGCTGTGACCACCCCCAGGAGGTGCCCACGGGGTTCCTAATCATCCCTGTTTTAAAGATGCAGGGACTGGAGCCAGGGGGTTGGGAAAGTTCCCCAAGATCACACATGAATGAACGAAGGGACTGTCGCAAACGAAGTCTATGAACTAGTTCCCTTAGGTCCTTCCCCACACTTGGAAATGGACTGAGTGGGCGGCGAGGAGTGTCACCTGAGGAAGTCGGGTGCCCGCAGGATCATGTTCTGGAAGTCTTCCAGGGACAGCCGCCCATCGTGGTCCCCATCGGCCTCATCCAGCACCTTCTCGCACACCAGGGTCACCTCCTCGGCGCTCAGCTCCCCCCGCGTCAGCTTGGTCACCGTCTGCTCCAGGTCCCACATACAGATGTAGTCATCATTGTTAAAGTCTGTGCGGCAGGCAGGACGGGGACGTGGGGTGAGCAGACAGCAGGTGGCGGGCAGGCTGGGCCAGCATGGGTACATCTTGTCCCCATGTTACAGAGGAGGAAACTGAGGCACTGGAGGGAATCCAAGACCTTCAGAGAAAAGCTGGGTCTTTCTTTGAACTGGGCAGCAACAAGGTCATTCATTTATACATGCAACAAGTATTTATTGAGCACTGTGGTAAATTTTCATTTATTCATTCAAGTATTATCGATCACTTATTATGTACCAGGCACCACGATCACTGTTTTTGACTCACTCATCCATTCAACAAGTATTGATTGAGTGCCTACTGTGTGCCGGGCACTGTGAAACATTTTCATTCATTCAGCCAAGAAGAATTCGTTGAGCACCCACTATGTGCCAGGCACAGTAGGCAGATGGTGAACCAAATAGACACTGTCGCTTCCCTGGGTCTCCTCAGAGAGGAAGTCAGTAAGAAGTGAACAGATCAATGAACAAGAAATTAAGCAGCATCATTCCGTGCTAGGGGAGAACTAAAACGGGGGCGGAGAATGACTCGGGGAGGGGCTACTTCCGAGGGAGACCTCGGGGTGAGAAGGAGCCAGGGGACCGGTGTTCTGGGCGGAGGATACAGCAGAGGCAGAGGCCTGGAGGCAGAGTGTGCTGTGTGGGTGGAAGGGCGAGGCCAGTGTGGCTGGAACGGAGTGAGCGAGCAGATGAGGTCGGGAGGTGCGGGGTGGGAGGAACGCAGGGCCGCGCCGGGCCTCGAAGTCCTTGGGGAGATACCGGGGCAGCGGGGCGGCCCCTGGCCCTGGGGCTGGTCTTGTTTCCACTCCCCACTGCGCAGCCCCCACCCCGGGCCCTGCACGCACCGTAGATTTTAAAAGCATAGTAGGCTTTGAGGTCACGGGGAGCCATTTCGCTCATCACAGAAAACATGTCCAGGAAGTTGTCCAGCGTCATGTGGCCATCCCCGTCTTCAGAGAAGACCTGGGCAATCCTCTGTCGGAACGGGTTGTCCTGGGACAGGAAGCAGGGAGGCCACCCTCACTAGGGTCTCGGGCTCCATGTGGTCTCACTCTCAGCACTCACCTTCCTGGGACCCTCCAGGTATCCCCCCCTCCCAAGACTCTCCCTCCCATGACCCTCGGGCAGGACTTCAGGCACCGTTAGTCTCTGCCACAGTGGTCTGGGTGCTGTTGTCCCTACCTCCAGCTACAGAGGCAGCCACACGACCTGGGTGAGGACAAGCAGATTTCTATTCACCTGGCAACTAGGACCGGCTCTGAGAGAGACGTGTGATTTCAACTGGCCGACCAGACGCTGCCCCAGGATGTTTTTGAAAAATTGGGATGAAGGGACCTGCTTTCTGCTGGTTGTAGAATTGACATGAGGACATCTGGTCTCTGGGGGTTCCCTTCACCACCTCAAGAAGGAGGGCTGATTGAGACTGAAGTCTCTTCCTGAGAGGAGCTGAGAGATGGAAGGAGATTCCCAAGCCCATTCTCAGAGCCCCTGGTTCCAGCTGTACCTGATGCCCTGCCCCTGGAGTTTTTGCTCATGTGATTCTGTCAACCTATTCTGTCCCTCTTGAATGAGGTTCTAGTACCTGGTGATACAATAGTCTCTGTGCACAGTCACTCACTTCACAAGTCCCCTTCAGAGGCACAAACCACGAGCTGAACATCCAGCTGAGAAGAACCTGCATTGGCTGCTCCAACTATGAAAAGAACTGAAGTTCCCTGAGTACTTGCCATGCAACAGGCCTTGGGCTGAGCCCTTTGCCTGCATTATCCTACTGCATCTTCCCAACAACCCCGGGTTTGAATCCTGTCTCTGTCACCTCCTGGCTGCGTGGCCACGAACTTCAGTTTTCTCACCCACAAAAACGGGAAACATTGCAGCCCTCGCCTCGTAGGAACGCAGCATCGCTGTGCTGTTTTCCCTGCCTGCCCCACAGCCTACGCGTACCTTCAGCTCAGGCATGCTGCTGATGAGCTCGTAGGGCACCCTCACGTCAGGACGGCTGGTATAGTCGAGGGGGACGAGCTGGGGCGCCAGGTCCTGGTAGCGATAGAAGAGCCTGGTATAGGGATGAACACGCCGGGAAGGTTTGGGAGATGATGGGAGGGAGGGGACTTGACCCTCCTCTCTCACTGGCAGCTGCTTACCCCATGCTGAAAGATGCTGGGTCCCTAACCATCAGCCCTGGGCCCAGCCTGCACGCACACGAGCACCTCTATCTCCCTGGGGTCATAGCCAAGGTAGAGAGAGCGCCCCAGAGCTTGGGGCGACCAGAGTGAGGAAAGCCAGCCAAGGAGGGGGAACGACTTCCCGAAGGAGGAGGTATTGGTGCTTGAGTCTGAAGCGTGAGCAGGAGCTCACCAGATAGGTGGGGCTCGGCACACTCGGCAGGAGTGTGCTTCAGGTGAGGTCATTTCACCACAAGCGTTTAGAGAATCTGAGCCAACCTGTGACTCTGAACATCATCACACTATTGTCAAGACCATGCCTCTAAAGACCCCCGTCCTCACATTTCCCTTCTCCACCTCCATAATGGGAAGCAGGGTTCCCTCAATGGGGCAGAGCCAATATTTAGGTTTTGAAAGCGTGACTGAAATGCATTTTGGAAAACACCCAATGCCATGCACACGACCTAGTCTGCAAGGCCAGCTCGGCAGTCTGATGCTCACCTGCTGGCGCCATGGCTTCACTGCAGTGCGCAGAACAGCAGCCTTGTAGAGACCCTCCTTGATGAGTCAGAGGTCCCCAAGACTCTAGGGACTGTCCCGCATGGGGACAGGAGCCCCCGAGTCATATGATGACTAGAAACTTAAGGTGGGAGTATCTGGAATCCAGTAATGAGTACCCAGTTTCTCGCTTGGGTCCCCTTAGGGAACAACCTGAGTTTGGGTTTCTGTATGGTGCTGAGCCAGTCCCTCTTCCCTCTGAGCCTCAGTTAGTCTGTGTAACAAGTGAGAAGCTCGGGATGGACGAAATGTCAGCCCTCGCACTCCTTGGGATTTGGCCTATCTGCAAAGCCGAGGTCAACCTCTCCTGTCTGAGCCTCAGTTTCTCCATCGGTAATTCGATCATCATGGCCAGGGTGACCCTGCAAACTGTCCTCTCCCAGACAATGGGGCTCACTCATGAAAGGTGCGCCCATCAATAATGGATGTCCCGTGCCTATACAATTGGGCCCTGGGCCCCGATCACTCTGCAGCCGAACCCTGGCCAGCTTGGGTTTCACAGCTCCAAGTTCCTGGGCCGGGGCCTCCGGACAGTGGCACCAAGGGCAGATCAATGATGCAGGGTAGCCATCTATGCCCTTCTCACTCACACCAGGGACTTGTGGCAGCCGCAGGGCATCTCCTTGTACGCTCACCTTGATGGGAACCCCATAGCCCAGAGCTGGACTCTGCCTCTGGGCTCTCTGCCTCCAGTCCCAGCCTCTTCACATTGGCCTCAGTGGACCTTCTAACATGCTCATCTGTCTCTCCCCTGCTCACACGCTCTCCACAGCTTCCTACCACCCTTGGGAGAAAGCTCCAGCTTGTCAGCCTGGAGGCATGACAATATGCCAAATGTGACTTCTCCGCCTCCCCATCTCTGCCTCCGTCTCCGGACCACTAACGCTCTGCCATGAAGCATTGAGTCCTGGCAAATCGCAAACATCCTCCAGCAATGTGTAGCAAGTTGTCTCCAGGTCTTCCTCCCTTCCCTCTCCCCCAGACTGACCTCATGATTTCCTTCCTCGTGAAGAAGGTGCAGTCCTGTGGAGAGAGATGTTGGCTTGGCCCAGACCCTGCCCAGGGGGGCCTTCCTCTCCCCAGAACCCCATGCTCATCTCTCCCAACGCTGCACCCAGAAACCCTTGCTGACTGCACATCCAGGACCAAGGAATGCTGTCCCCATTCCCCAGGCCAGGATTCCAAGGCTGCCAAACCCACTGAGTGCCCCACGCATCACTCCTACCTGATATGCTTCCAGCTGCTCATGAGTGAAGACTGTCTGCTTGTTGCCCATGGTGAAGGTCACCACCAGGAACAGGCCCCAGAAGCCCCCAGTCTCCTTAGGGCCACACAGTTGCCAGGCTGCCACACACCAGTGTCTGGGAAAATCTCCCTGCCCTGGCTGTCACCCGCCCACCCGCCCCATCACCCTCAGCCTGGGTGAGACTCAAGTTACAGCCAAGCTCTTTGGCCAACAGTCTGAGGTATGTCCATGGCCACCAGGGCTGTGGGAGGTCACAGAGCCTCAGACCACATCTGCCACCACCTGGTGAGCCTGTGGGGAGGGGACATCTTCCAGATACAGGCAGGGTGGTGGAGAGGCTGCAAGCACACCCCAACTCAAATACCAGGACTCCACTCATTAGCTGTGTGGCTTCAGGCAAGTCACCTGACCTCTCTGAGACTTATTTTATAACATGCAAATTACTGTAGTACCTACCACATAGAGTTGTTCTGAAGATCTATCTAATGGCCATTAATGCAACCAAAAATATGGGACTTACTAATCAACAGGCATAAAGTTTCAGTCAAACAAGATGGATAAGCACTAAGGTCTGCTGCACAACATTATACTTATTAAAATCAACATTAATGTATTACTGCACAGCTACATTTTTGAAAGGATATATCTCATGTTAAGTGTTCTTAGCATAATAAAGTGAAATAAATAAAACAAAAACATACACCTGACATACGATCCAGCACTTGCACTCTTGGGCAGTCCCAGGGAAATGAAAGCTTGTGTTCACACAAAAGCCTGTAATGGATGTCTTAGTCACAGTAGCCCCACCTGAGAAACACCCCATATGCCCTTTCCCCTTGGGGTATAAGTTATCAGTGGGGCCAATATTACCCACAAATGGCCAAAAATTGGTTTGGGGTGGGACTAAAAAGTTTTAAGATATTTTCAATTGTTTATATAGCCTGTCAAAGCTCCACCCTCCTAGATAAAATCTTATTCATCAGTATTTTCTCTCATTAAATTAAGTTAAAATTAAGTTAGAGTGTTCTTTTTAAGGGAATGGTAATGAGGGAAAAAAGATTGAGAAATACTGTCTTGAATGTACTTACACCCATTTACAGTGGATGGTTTCACAGTGTGGTGATAAAAGCCAGGATGGAACACTCAACAGAGGAGTACACTTGTGCCCCAGTTTCCCTGCCTACGAAATCAGGATGGTCTAAGATTTAGAGTCTAAGTAATACGGTGGCTGTGAGAGTAAATGAGATGACTCATGTAAGTTCACACAGGGTGTTAGCTGGCGTTATCATCATCCCCAGTTTGTGAGGAAAGGGACATCAAGACACTTTCTCCAGGGCACAAAGCCTCGGAAGTGCCAGGGACGAGCAGCACGGCTGCTGGGTTGGCTGGGGGAGAATAGATTTCTTCAGTTGAGCCTGTTCTGTCCCTCTCTGAGGAGTTGATGCTGTCATGGACGGCCCCAAGAGGAAGCTGGCACAGGCTGGCAGCCCCCATCCTTTTCCTTTGGCACTCATATTCAACTCTAGAATGCCGAAGGGGGAGGCGAGGGCTAGAAAATTGGGCAGTCACTTGCTGCCCCCTGCAGGTAGAAGTGAGAAGTGCAGTCACCGAGACTTGCTTTGTCCAATGTCGTTTAGTTTGGGGGATGCTTGCTTTTTTTCTCTCTCCTTCATCCCCTACCTTCCTCCCTCCTAAAGTCCCTGGCACAATTTGGACAACAGTACTACAATTTAAAATGCATATTACTCATTGAACCCTCAAAATATGGCAATAAAAGAGAACAGGATATCCAAGTGCACACAAAACACTCCAAAAAGACTTCGGGGTTTTAAGAAATGGGATTTGTCAAATTGGCTTCACTTGTCGGAGGGAAGGGCCTAAGGCAGAGAACCCGGAAGTGAGCTCGAAAGACGGAAGTGTGTCAGAAAACAGAAAGTGAAGGAGGCTGTAGAACCCGGCTTTCCAGGCCCTACTCATAACCCAGAAGTTTGGCCCGAGTCAGACGCCAAAGACGCGTGAACGCCGCTGAGCTCGGCCAATCAAAACGAAGTGGGGCGGGAGTTCTACCGGATATAGTGTTCTCAAACAGGAAGTGAGGCAGTTTACCTACTGAACTGCGGACCGGTTCCATGGCGGCCTACGAGCAGGTCCAAAAAGGGCCATTGAAGCTGAAAGGCGTCGCAGAGCTCGGCGTGACCAAGCGGTGAGTCTCAAGAGCCCGCGGGAACCCATCTTCCGCCCCCTTAAGCATCTTTCCCAGACCCCGGGCTCTTGCTCTCTGACGCGACCTTACTCCATCTCCCTCCTCATTCCGGTCTCGTCTACCCTCCCAGGAAGAAGACAAAGAAGGACAAAGACAAGGCGAAACTCCTGGAAGCCATGGGAACGAGCAAAAAGAACGAGGAGGAGAAGCGGCGGGGCCTGGACAAGCGGACCCCCGCCCAGGCGGCTTTCGAGAAGATGCAGGAGAAGCGGGTAAGGCGGACGGATAGGCTGGGGCTGCCCAGGTCCCTGGGCCTGGGTCTCTCGGAGTGGGTGCTTAGGAAGGACCGGGAGACTCGAAACCCGGGCAGCCTCGCGAAGAGCTAGAGGTGTGATTGAAGGAGGCAGAGCTGCAGACCCAGGTTTGGGTTCCGGTGCTGCCCTCGTTTTCCCTGTGACGCTGGGCCAGTAACTCATCTGGGCCCGTGCCTCAGCTTTCTCATCTGTAGGGTCAGGATAGTACTTTCTACTTTCGAGATGCAAGTAAAGCATTTCTTAATGGCCATGCCATTAAGGTCTGGTGTAAAGTCAATACTCAGTTGATGTCAGCTGTTGATATTAAATGGCCATACTCCCTGCTGTAGGTCACTACAAAATCTGTTTTTCATGACAGTTTTGTTGGCAGATTCAGATATGTTTTTTAAGCTCTGTTAAACTAATTAATATTAAACATTTAATAAATGTAGGTGGTGGGGGATAGGAAGGATCAGCTTTAGGCAGATTAGCTTGGCCTGTTATGCTGGGGATTAGGGAATAATAGGTCTAGGTCAGTGGTTCTCAGCTGAGGGCCCTTTTGTCCCCCTACTGACATTCCCAAGAAGTCTTCTGACAATGGAGACATTTTATTTGTCTCGACTCAGGCTGTGTGCTCCTGGCATCTACTGGATGGAGGCCCAGGATGCTGCTGAGCACCCTGCAGTGGTTGAGACAGTGCCCCCTGCAGGAAAGAATGATCTGACCAAAACATCAATAGTGCCCAGGCTGAGAAACTAACCCTAGTCTGGGTGATTTGTTCCAGTGACATTAGGAAAAAGTTTACTCGTTGCTGTCAGGCCTAATTCATTCATACCAAAAAAGAGAAAAAAGATGCACTGGCTTTGGCAAGACAGACCTGGGTTCCACTCTCTCTCTCTACTATTTGTTGATGGCGTAAGTTGGGGCAAGTTGGCTAACCTCCAACTTCAGTTTCTTCATCTGTAAATGGGGGTTGATGTCCTTAGCTCATTGTTTTGTGGTGAGGATTTAGCAAGTGAATGCACTCAAGTCCCTTCTCTCAGATCATAGGCAGAAGCTGGGCTGGGACGTTACTCTTGGAGCAGGGGGGAGATAGGGAGAAGCTAATGCAAACTAAAAGGTCAGGCGGTAATAGTGGAAGCTGTGAGAGATAACAGGTTTGGGATAGATTTTGAAGTAAGAACAGCATGATCAGCTGATGGATTGGATGTGGGCTGGGAAAGAAGAATCAAGGATGACCAAAATTTTTGGCAAAAGTCGTGTGGATGAAGGTACCACTTAGACAGGAAGGACTGTGGATAAAACAGGTTTCTAAAGGAAGGTATCAAGACCTTAGTTTTAGCCCTGTCTGGGTAGTTCAGTTGGTTAGAGCATCATCCCACCACGCCAGGGTTGGGGTTCAATCCCTGGTCAGGGCACGTACAATAATCAACCAATGGGTAGAACAACAAAATGGTGTTACTCCCTCTGTCTAAAATTAATGGGGGGGGGGATATGTCAGTTTTAGAAAAGTTAAATTTGAGGTACTTGTTAGAAATTCAAGTGGAAAGTGCTCATGGATACTTTGATATCTGAATCTGCAGTTTTGTGGCAAGGTCTGGGCCCCAGATGTTCATTTGCAATTGCTGTGAGGCTGGATGAACTCCTCTGAGCAGGGACAGTGACAGAAAGAGGTCTAAGGTCTAACCTCTGGTGATTAGAGGGTGGCAGAGAAGAAACTGCAAAAGAGCATGGGAAGGAGGTATACCAGGAGAGAGTGTGTTTGTAGCAGCTGAGTGGAGAAAGTGTTTCCGGGACGAGGAAGTGATCAGCGGTCATGTGCTGCCAAGAGGTCTCATCGGTGAGCACTGAGACACTTAGTTAGCATTTGGAATGAGGAGGAAGACAGAGTCATTAAATGTAATATTGTATGGCAACTATAATTTAAAATAAACTTAAAGAGAAAGTTGGCTTTGAGCGAAGGTGGGAAAAGGCAGAGGAGGACTAGACATGGCCACTAGGAGATTTACTGTCAGAGGCAACTGAAAAACAGGCCTGTAGCTGGAGGTGGTAGAAAGTCAAGAG
This sequence comes from Artibeus jamaicensis, assembly GCF_021234435.1. Taxonomy (NCBI): domain Eukaryota; kingdom Metazoa; phylum Chordata; class Mammalia; order Chiroptera; family Phyllostomidae; genus Artibeus; species Artibeus jamaicensis. The sequence continues at coordinate 8,348,963 of NW_026521854.1, read as the reverse complement.
GAAATTTTTGCTGTTGGCATTTAAAACCAAAAGTCCTGTTGCTGGTTTTGTTTGACCCAGGAGAGAGAGGTGAGGTGAGGTGAACGAGAGAGAAGGGAGGTGTGGGCAAAGCTAGGTACCATTGGGCATTGCAGATTCCCTTGTGGAGGGTGTTTGATTGAGCACAGGGAGCAAAAAGGCTGGGCCTGGACTCCTGGCTCCTGTGTGCAGGGTCCTTGGGGTGGGCCCCTGCCTGTTGGGAGGGGTCAGGGCTTGGTATCTCCAGGCCCTTCACCCCTTGTGAACTCTGGTCCTTATTTTCTCTGTGTGTGAAGTGGAGATGGTGATGGTAACAGCACCAAAGTCATCCTGGAACTTGGTGTGTGGACTGGGGAGAGAGCCTGCCAAGGGCCTGGTATTGGTGACAGCTGGTGAAGTCAGTTCGGCCTCCTATGAGGAGACACAGGCCTCACGTGGGCTCACAGCATCCGGAAGAGAGGCAGGGATGGACAGGGCAGGCACTTCAGAGGGAGGGCCAGCCAGCTGGTAGCTGACTGGAATCAGAGGAAGATGAGGCAGCAAAGGAGAAGAGGAGGGACAGGGAGCCACAGCCAGGCGGCAGCTCATGGGTCTGTGGATTGAAGGCTCAGCAGGGTGGTGCTGCCGACCTTGCTTAGATGAGTCTGGTGTACTCAGGTGGCAGCCAGGGCTGGAGGCCTGCCTGGGCTGGAACACCCAAGATGGTTTTGCTACCATGTGTCCAGTGCCCCTCAGACCAAAGGGCAGCTGACCCAGGTTTCTAGTGGGGTGTATTGTAGTCAGGTGTCCCTGTCGGACCAGCCTGAGTGGAGTTGAGGGGCTTGGGACCTCAGCTGTTCCAGGTGTCAGAACCAGGCTAGCCAGGGCTCCCATCTTCCGTCTTGTGCCGGCCCGGGCTGTGTTGAGCATGTGACTCACCTGCATTTCTCTCCTCTCTTCAGCAAATGGAAAGGATCCTGAAGAAAGCCTCCAAAACTCACAAGCAAAGAGTGGAGGTAAGTCTCACACTCGGTGGGGGAGGTTGAGCCACGTGGGTCCTGGCTGGGCCCGGAGACTTGGAGCCTGGCAGAGGAGCTGTTGGCAGCTCATCAGTGGGGAGGGGTTTACCCAACTTCCCTGGGGTCACTGAAGGGAGAGGGCAGGGTTTAGGTGGCTGTGAGGCCTGGCAGGGGGGCTTTGAGAGGACAGGCTCACCGAGGGGAAACAGGATGTGGGGAAGTGGAGGTGGATGGTGCCACATGCCCCTAGTGCCCTGCTCGGTGCTGTGATGACATGGCTTTTTTCCTTGGCTTTCCCAGGACTTCAACAGACACCTGGATACACTCACAGAGCACTATGACATTCCCAAAGTCAGCTGGACGAAGTAGCCTCCCTGCCCTGGGTATGGAGTGGCACCGAGGGGATTGGAAGGCCAAGCTGGGATTATGTTTGGAGCCTTTAGCATTTTCTAGAAACATTCTTTTGCATATACCTTTGAATCCTCTGCTGAGACTGCTTTATCAGAACGGTGTGCTCTCATTCTGGAACTTGATTAAATTAAGACTATCCTTTTACTCTATTTCAGCTTCTCAGTAGCACATTGAAGATGAACCTTTTAGTTTGCACTGGAAATTATTGAGTTTATCTAGAGATTAAGGTTATTTCTGTGTAAGTGCCACGGAAGTGTTTTTACACCCAAGTTGCATCTAACTCATTTTGACAGGCAGCCACCTATCCTCGCCTGGATGAAACTGATTCCAGAAAGAAGAAGCCGCAGTGTACAGACCCCTACAGGGTTCCGCATGGTCTGCCCTTCCAGCTGGGAGCTCATGCTGTTCCATCCAGGGCCTGGGGAAGCCACTTGTAGCTTTGTGGCCTTCAGACTGCCTTCTGAGCCACCTGGCCAGGGAGAACAACCACCTAAGGCAAGGATGGGACAAACGCCTTGCCCCTTTCTGAGCCGAGCTGGTGGTGGCCAGCATGCAGCCTGTTCCCCCAGTGTCCCCATTTCAGACACAGCAAGTAGGTATTGCCATGGCAGGTGTTGCCAGTCAAGTGTCATGTTCTTTGTAATGGAACCCAGATACCAGCTGCCTCACTACCCTCGTTCCTGCCTTTCCAGCAGCCCCCAAAGTTCATTCAGAGTTGGTACATACATGGAAACCTGTTTGGCATTCCTAAAGACACCTCTGGGTGATGGGACCAGGGCAGAGCCCCAGCACAGGCATATGGGTGCAGCCCAAGGGGAGGACGCAGGTTCCAGTACTGGAGAGCCAGGGTCTTAAGGGGCCTGCTTGTCCCCACTGCAGGAGGATCAAAGTGGGAGAAACAGTCTTTGTTGACGTAGACTAGAAAAAACAACAGATTCAGAAGATAATTCTAAGTGTTAGACTCGTGGCTATCATACGTGATCTGGAGAATAAAGCAAACCAGTTATTAAATACAAGTCTGAGTGTTTTAAATTATAGGTTGTTTTATCACTAGAAACTCTGCCTTTGGTATATATTGCACACAAAGTGTATACTGCAAAACGACCACTTGCCCTCAATTTGGAGAAAATTGGATGACGTGGTTCCACCTGTGGTTCACAATCCACTGAAGAGGTGTCATACTCATGAGCACTGGCTCCTTTGGGCAGCCTCCCTTATTGCTTGGTGTAAAGGCACTTGCAGGTCATTTTTAAAAAGATTTTATTTATTTTTAGGGAGAAAGGAAGGGAAGGAGAGAGGGAGAGAAACATCAATGTGTGGTTGCCTCTTGTGTACCCCCTATTGAGGTCTGGCCTACAACCCAGACATGTACCCTGACAGGGAAGCAAACCAGTGACCCTTTGGTTCACAGGCCAGCACTCAATCCACTGAATCACACCAGCCAGAGCACTTGCAGGTCTTTTTTTATCCACGAGCAGAAGTTAGAGTCTGAAGCATGATGTGCTGTGAAAAGTCAGTATGTGGAAGATTAACATTCCAACTCCCCACCTAATAAACCTCTCCAAAACAGAGTGGCTTAGAACTATAGGATGTCCCAATTCTGTTGGTGCTCAGCCAGATGATCCTACTCCATGTGGTGTAGTTTAGTTCCCTTGTATGGCGGCATTGAGTTTCCTGGGACCAGAAAGTTCAAGGTGGCATCTCATCCTCGAGATTTCTCCATGTACTCTTTCATTGGCCCACACAGGTCACATCACCCAGTCCATGTTTAAGATTGTGAAGAAGCCTCTCTGGGCTGCTTTGTGTAGGACTGCTTCCAGACTAGGAAATATTCCAGTGTTCTTGGGTTTTCCTGCACTTAATCTCTACCCTAAGCAGAGGGCATATTGCAGAAGCCACCTTTCAAAACCCCAGAGGGAGATAAGGAGAAACGACCAAAACTGAGAGGCAGGCAGCACGAGTAAATGGCTGTGATTGAAATCACCAAGGCACTGGTTCGTTGGCACAGGATGCAGGCACTTTTCCACAGCCTGAATGTTAATAAAAGCAAATGAGATACAATCCAATTGACTAATCAGGGGTCACAACTACAGAAATAAAACACGTGCTTTTCGCTCAGGTTCAATGGAGCGTGGTTTTCAGATCATTCCAGAAGATAAACAGGCAGGCTTTTTCACTGACAAATGCTGACACTAAGGTGACAGGCAGTGAGTGTTGGTTAGGCTTGATTGCCACTCAGGATTTGTTTGCCCTCTTTCTAAGTAACCTCCCCGTAAAATGTATCACAATTGGCGACTGCATATTTGTTTCCTGGTCTCCACCAGAATAGTTCCATAGGGCTGGGCCCAACATGGATCCAGCAGGGGGATCTCTTACCTACCTAACTAAGCTCGTAGGTCGGAGTTCCCAGCTGCCAAGTTTCCAGCGCCCAGCTAGGCAGGTGAAGGGTGCCAGTTTATCAGTTGGCTCCGCCCTACCCCACCCCTCTGTGTCTCACTTCCGGGGTGATTTAGGTGGGAGTGGGAAATAAGGTCTCATTGGGCGTATTGCGCCTGCGCATATTCCGTCCCGCGCCTGCGCATTTCTAGCAGCTCCTCCCCAGACCGGACGTAACGGTCTCCGCGAGGCTCCCGGGACCGGAAGTGGAGGCGAACGGTCGCGGGAAGTGCCTGGCCTTCCTCAACGCCCGGCAGTTTTTGCGGTCGCCACCACTCTCGGCCACTGCCGAGGCTTCCCGCAGCCGTCATGTCCGCCAGTGCCGTTTACGTGTTGGACCTGAAAGGCAAGGTACGGAGGGCTCCCCACCCTCTCCGTTGCCAGGCAACCGGCGAGAACCTAGTCCCTGGGGACCAAACCTGTTGCTGGGTAACCGCCCAGTGGGGCCCACCCTGGTCCTGGGCAAAAAAACCGATCGGTCTAACCCTGGTGCTTGATAACCGGTCTGCCCAATCTCGCTTCTACTGTGAGCTGGGGTCTCAGACCTCCGTGTGGGCCGCAGGGAAGGCAAGCCGAAGCCTGCTTTGGAGCCAGACCTAGAACAGAGCGGCTGCGCGACCCTGGGCCAAACGTGGTGAGGCGTGTCGGGACCAGTGTGTCCTCGGGCGAGACCCTCCCCCTAGGACTACTGCAAGCTTGTGTTTATCTGGCTGTTTCTCTGTGCCAATCTCTATGAGTTTATTAACGTTCGTTGTGACATTTAAGTTACAGGGGTTAGGCGAGGTGGGTGAAACTGAGGCACGGAGAAGTAAAGTAACACAACCCATTTAAGGTCACACGGGTCGCAGAGAAGTGGTAGGTTAAGTGAACCCAGAACCATTTGTTTATTCAGCTGATAATTTAAGGAGCACCTCCTAGGTGCCAGACAGGGTGCTAAGCCTTGGGCGAGCAGACCCAGGTGGAGCTCACAGTCTGGGGGAGAGGGACACTGATCTCAAAAAACCTCAAATAAATGTAAGTTGCAGTAGTGCTGCAATGAGGGTAGAATAGGGAGACTCAGCCTCAGCTGGGGGTCAGGGAAGACCCCCTGGAGGGAGTGACAAATCTGAGACATGAAGGAGGAGTTGGACATAACTAGGACCCAGGTGCCTTTTCTAGGAGTATCTGAGAAAGCTGCTTAGAGGGCTCTCAAATCCTTTTAGAAGGGTCTGCTGCCTTCCCTCTAGTCTGTTCTGCTGGATGGAAGGCAAGGGAATGTCTGGCCCCTTGCATCTGGGAGCAACAAGAAGAGGCCCAACAACATTAAACTTTAAGTTCCAGGTCAATCAGTGAGAGAACCGTGGATGTCGGGCCAAGGGGCAGGCAGGAGTTAACTCAGAAGTAGGGGAAAGTGAAGTTGAAGTGGCTGCTGCTTCCTGTCCTACTCCCCACCCCAGCACTTTCCCAGAGTTCCTTGAGTGGGTTTCCTGCCTTGGATGCCACCCAGAATCAACAGCCGGTGATTCCCAGTACTGGGCTTCCTTCCCCAGTCTTCTTAGAGGCAAGGAAAGACACAGGGTATGCCAAGGCTGGGTGGGTGCTAGATGGGGCCCTAGGGCCTGGTAGCATATGTTCTTGCTTCCACCTTAGCAACTGGGTCCCCAGGGGTTCCACAGACTACCTGTCACAGCTCACTTGTTTCTTCAGCAGACATTTCAGCAGTGCCTAACATGCACTAAACCCTGTGCTGACCATCTCACCGTGACTGTGGAGTTATGGCTGAGGTCAGAGCTCAGTGGTATGACAGCAGGTGCCGTCACCACTCTGGGCTCGCAGTTCATACTAGCACCCATGAGCTTGGAGGCCTGGCAGGAGAAGTACAAGGGTCCAGATAGTCAGGTCCAGTTAGCCATATGGCATGGACAAGGCCCGGGGTAATGCAACTACCCAGCCTCAGTTTGGGCTGGAGAGATGATTATGGTGCTTCTGAGAAGAGCTAGAGAGGTGACCAGCTGGCAGTCAAATGGGCAAGAAGGCATTGCAGTGGGCTCAAATGGGCTGCAGTGGGCCCCCAGAAGTTTTGGGTAATGCTGGAGTGTGGAGGATGGCATGAGGAGGACAGTGGGTGTTGAGGATGTCCAAACAGGAAAGAGGGCCAATTTGATCTCAGGAGCCACCACAAGGACATGGTAGCCCAGGAGAAGCGTGGTCAGTCCTTCCTTGTGGGAAGCCCCTGAGGCAGCTGTCGTGTCATTTACTACTTCACTCCCCACAGAGTGTGTGCTTTGAAAGTTTGTCTCCTGTGTAGACTGCATTTAAACCAAAATAAGGTCATAGCACATCAAGAAATTCACAACCAGTCTCTGGCCCGGTTGCTCAGTTGGTTGGAATGTTGTCCTGTGCACCAGCAGGGTTATAGGTTTGATTCCAAGTCTGGGCACATCTGTCTACCCCAGAACCTCTGATCACCAAGGAGACCGGCATGGCCATACTTAGCTGACAGAAAGCTCTCCATGACACTTCTCTGCCCTTACCTCTTTTCTTGCTCTTCTGTAGCTTCTGACCCCACTACCACTTCCTGCTCTGCAGGCTCCTGCTGGCCTCCAGGTCAGTGGACTCAGTTTTCCTCCCGTTTCTCTCCCTGGCTTCCAGCCCCTCCTCTCCTGCCCTCCCCTGGGGTGTTGTCCCTCAGGCTCGGGCCTAGGTGCGCCTCTCGTGCTCTCCTCTCCTTGGTCTGGCTTTGATTCATACCATTGTGCCTCTCACTCACAAATTCATACTGTAGTCCAGAGCACTCATCTGGACACCCACCAGCCTGTGTGGGCCACCATGGAGGTCCCCCAGCAAACACAAACTCACCATTTACCAAAACGAACTGCCAGTCCCCTCCCCCACATCTGCTCTCTCTCCCTCTCTCCCCGTCTCAGTGAGAGGCACCGCTCTCCAGCGAACTGCGCACACTGGAGACCTGAGCATTGTCCTGGCCTCCTTTTCCTCAACTCCACGTACTGCACAGATACTTACCAAGCAACTGCCACGGGCCGGGCACTGTTCTGGAGGGTGGGACACAGCAGTGAAAGAGTTGGAAGTGGTGGCTGTTCTCAGGGACGGTTAGACTCTGGTAGAAGCTATAGGCAATAATTGAGGACACGAATAAATGTATTCAGTATAATGCAGCTGTGGTAAGGCTGGTAAAGGTGCACTAGGGTTGGGGGTAGAGAGGGGTGGGATGTGCTCTCTCAGCCGGAGCAAGCAGGGAAGATTTCTTGGAGAAAGTGCCATCTGAGCTGAGGCTTGAGAAATGAGAAGAGCTGCGCCAGGGCATTTCGGGCAGAAGGGGTGTATGTGCAAAGGCCCTGAAGCTGGAGCAGATGTGGATCGCTCAGAGACCAGCGAGGGGGCCGGGATGGCTAGAGTGGGGTGAGCCTGGATCTATTGCAAGTGAAGTTGCATGAATGTTCGTGTCTGAACCTTCCCACAAAGAGTACGGTTTCACTTCCCTTACGTAAATACCTGAGAGAGGAACGGCTGGGTCGTAAGCTGGTTTAGCTTTGTGAGGATCTGCCAGACTTGACTGAAGTGGTTGTCCCATTCTTCGTTGCGGATGTCACGTATCGAGACCCCCAGCCTGTGAAAGAGAGAGGCAGGAGAAGGGCTTCTTCCCGGCCACAGGGGGTTTCTGGCAGACCCCCAAACAGGTGCCCTGACCCAGGCAGAAGAGCAGGGCGAGGCAGCTTGGGAAAGGCTCTGAGGAGGCCTGCAGTGAGGGTCTACAGGACATCGTCGGACCAGGCGTCTCCTGAGTAATTCAGTCCTGGACCCGTGGTCCACATCCCTTCCCACCAGGAGTGCGAAGAACGCCACCAGCCCCTGCAGAAGTTCACTTGGGAAATGCTCTCCTGAGGAATTCCCTGGGGGTAGCAGTGAGGTGGCCTCCATCTCTGCCCTTTGACAGAGGTGTGATTGGGGTCCCCTGAGGGAGGGAAGGTGGCATGTTTCACCCCTAGGCACTCAAAATGAAAGCGCCGTCCCTGTCTTCCATCCCGGCCCAGGTGCTCATCTGCCGGAACTACCGAGGTGACGTGGACATGTCGGAAGTGGAGCACTTCATGCCCATCTTGATGGAGAAGGAGGAGGAGGGGATGCTGTCGCCCATCCTGGCCCACGGGGGTGTCCGATTCATGTGGATCAAGCACAACAACCTGTATTGTATCCTTTTGCAGGAGAGCCCCCAGGGGATTCCTTGGTGGGTATGTACGTGTGCACTTGTGCACACATGCAGCTGAGAGCTGCCAGCCCCTGCCCTGTCCTGGCCCACAGCTGGCCCGGGTATGGCAAGGCCATGAGGCCTGGCCCTGCCCTGCTCTCCTGGAGCTCCCTGCTGCCTGGGGAGATGGACAAGGGTCATGGGTGTTAGAAGAAGAGGGGGTGTGATGGAGACCTCACCTGGTCTGGGGATCCAGGAAGGCTTCCCTGAGGAGGTGACATTCTAGAGGAGACCTGCAGGAATGCAAGGCACTTGCCAGCCAGAAGAGTGGTCAGGCCCAAAAAGCACTAGGTCTGAGCGAAGGCTCTGCCAGGGAAAGCGAGGCTCGTTCCATAACCTACGGGGTGGGTGGCTGGCTGGACCATGGAGAAGGGATGTGTGGTGGGAGTGAGGCCCCAGTGGTCACCAGGGTGCATATTGCAGGGTCTCGTAGGATATCACTTTAAATATGATGGGAAGTGAACAGCTAGGGAAGGGCTAGGGGAGGCTCTGAGCCCCAGGGTCTGCGAGGTGGCGGCTCAGGCCTCTGAACGCTCCTTAACTGCAGCTGCCATGCAGTGGTCGCCACCTCTAAGAAGAACGCGTGTGTGTCACTGGTATTCTCTTTCCTCTATAAGGTGGTGCAGGTGAGTCCAGCCACAGGCCCCGGAAGGGTGTTGGTCACCCTGGCTCTTGTGTGCCTCCCCATAGCAGCCACCCAAGAGTTGCAGCAGCCCCAGGGAGTTCTGGGGCTGAAATCCCAGAAAGTGGGCTGGGGGAGCTCCAGGTGTCCCATGTATGGGATTCGACAGCCTTAGCTGCCCCAGCCACCCACCCCTCAAGTCCTAATGAGGAGAAGAAAGTGAACAGGAGAAGGTGGGGCTCAGGGCAATCAGGGGTGCCCCCAGCCTGGAAGGGATAAGTATGCCCCCTAGCTGGCTGTGGAAGGCTGGAGGCTGGCCAGCAGAGAGTCAGGGCTCCGAGAGGTGAGGTAAGCAGAAGGGCAGAGCCAGGCTCTGCTCAGAATCTCCCGGGAGGCTCTCAAAGTAGAGGCCTGCTGAGGCCAGCCGTGGAGAGAGCTGACACACACCAGGCCCAGCGAGATAGGCAGAGAGAGCTGCACATGCAAATGCCCTGGGGCAGGAGTGCACGTGGTACGGTCAGAGAACCTCAGGCAGGACAGTGTGCCCAGGACACAGGGAGCAAAGGACAGAGTTTGGGGCTGAGGTCAGCAAGGTTGGCGGGGCTGGACCATGGTGGACATGGGGGTGGCATGCACGGCCTAGTGAGTTCAGACTTTAGTCCAAGTGTGATGAGAGATGGTGGGGGGGCTTTAAGCGAAGCCTGCCCAGACCTGATCCGAGTTAAGATCGTCTCTGGCTGCTGAGTAGAGAAAGAATGTGTGGGCAGCAGGAAGGCCAGTGAGGAGGTTGCCGCAGCTTCTAGAAGACATATGGAGGGTCCTGGTTGAAGCTGGAATGAGGGGTTGAAGAAGGTGGAGAATCGAACCCAGCAGGCCCAGGGTGGGCCCAGGAAAACTTTTATACCTCCAGTGGTACCCCGTGCACGTAGCTCAGGAGCCACCTGTGCTAAATCTTGGGGACCCTGGGCTGGTGGTGAGGACGTGGAGGGGGGTGCAGGGTGGGAGGAGAGCCAAAAGCAGGCCTGCACTGTGGAGCAGTGGCACGTCGCAGGCAGGGCCTGGGACTGGGGAAGTGAGAGGGGAGAGTCCTCCATTCTGGAGTGTCTGGCAGTTCTCTCTACTTTGCTGACTTGCCTTTAGCATCGGTGCCGATGGAACATCTTCCCTTAGCATTCTTTCCTTGAGCAGCCTTCTTATTTCCTATGGAAACAGGGAAGATAAATCTGTCGGCATAGCTATATGGACTGGCAGCTCAGGGAGGCTGGAAATGTCCAGAAACACCACTCGTCCTGTCCCCAGTGGCTCTTGGCTCTCACTTGAGTCACCTCTGTGACTCAGAGGCCAAAGGTGGCAGTCACAGTGGGGATTAAAGAGAAGCTGGCTGTCAGGGGAGGAGAGTGGACCATGGGGATGGGGACACAGGCATCTGCCTGCTTCTCAGGCAGCCACATTGCTGCCCCCGAGTCAAAGGTCTAGTCCATAGTATGTCACCATGACTAGGAAATGGGCAAATGCAGCTTGTGGGCAAAAGGGCTGTTGTCTCTGGGCCCTGGGGTGTGAAGGGCAGCTGGGTTTGTGCAGGTGTTTTGCCTTCTCCGTCCTTCCTCTCACCCATCCGCCTCCTCCCGCTGCCGACACACAGGTGTTTTCAGAGTACTTCAAGGAGCTGGAGGAGGAGAGCATCCGAGACAACTTTGTCATCATCTATGAGCTGCTGGATGAGCTCATGGACTTCGGCTACCCCCAGACCACAGACAGCAAGATTCTGCAGGAGTGAGTGGGCAGGCTGGCGGGTCTGGGGTGGGAGTCACAGCAGTGCACAGTTTGGGATCCTTTCCCACGCCGCAGCCCTGCGTAGCAGGAGCATTTCCCTGTCACTGGGTCTTTATTTTTCATCTACTACGGTGCGCTCAATGCTTGGTGTAGGGAGTTGGTTGCCTGCCTTTGTTCTCACTGTCACAGAGGAGATGTGATAAAGTACCTTCCTTCTCTGGAACCCTGCCCTTCACACAGTGTCCTCCGTGGATTAAGCACTCCCTGTGGGCCAGGCCCTGTGTGAGCATTTGACATCCGCTCAAGTCACCATCCTAGGTGCTGCTTCCCACAGGGGGGCAAAGGGATCTTGCAGAAGCCGAGTAACTTGCCCACGTCTCATACCTGTTGCTCCCCACTTGGCAGCGGGACCACCAGGTTACTCTCCCAAGGGGGTCAGTCCGCCCCTGCACACTAGCAGTGGTTGTCTTCATTACGGTTGTCTCCTTGGACCCCCCAATGAATGTTCTGTGCTGATTGTAACAGGTTTGTTGGTTTTTTTAAATTGTAAGGTATTCCTTGTAAGGTACTCCTGAATTTAAATAGCTACCAGTGAAACCAGAGCCTGCCTTTTCTGGAACCTGCTACAGTGAGGGGCTGTTTTCAGGAACAGCAGTGCCTGGCCACCTTAACGCTGAGCATGGTCCCACAGGTACATCACTCAGGAAGGCCACAAGCTGGAAACAGGGGCCCCACGGCCCCCAGCCACTGTCACCAACGCAGTGTCCTGGCGGTCCGAGGGCATCAAGTACCGGAAGAACGAGGTGTTCTTGGATGTCATCGAGTCTGTCAACCTTTTGGTGGGCTTCCTTCTTTTTTACTTTAAAAAAAAATTATGTCTTCTCCATGATTGTTGTAAAAGCAGCTGGTCTTTTAAAACTAGCAAAGCCCTGAGAAACGTTCAGGTTCCCTGTGGTCGATCAGCGGGATTCGATTGGCTGCTCCCCGCGATGTGAGCTCATTCCGTCTTCATGGGTTTTTCTCACTTAGAACCAACACAGGAACATTGTTATTTTGTTTGTTTGTTTTGTTAAACAGCATGTAAAGTTAGGGAGTGAAGGACTCCGTAATCAGAAAGCCCGCCTCGCTTAAGAATTCATTGTCATCCTTTAGGACTTCTTTCTGTGGGTACGTAAACAGATGTTCTTTTTCTCTACAGCTGAGAGTGTAAGGTGTGGTTCTCCAGCACCTTGTTTTTTTGCTGGGTGGGTTGTTGTTTTACTGTTTTGTGTATCCTTGTTTTTTAAAAAATTATTATTAGGTAGAAGTGACCTGTGAATTTTAGGGTATGCACGTAATTGCCCATTACCATTGTCAGGGGCACTGAGGAGCTGTCACCTGAATGCCTCCCTCTTGCCTCCCCCTGCTGGTTGCGCCCTCCTGCTGGTCTCCAGCCCTGGCAACCACTGATCGGACCTGTGTCACTGTAGTTCTCTCTCTGAGGTGGTCGTATGAGTGGCACCCTACAGGATGTGACTTTTTGAGTCTGGCTTCTTTCACTCGGCATACAGCCTTTGAGGTTCATCCACATTGCTGTGTTTATCGAAAGTTTGTTTCTTCTTGTGTTTATTTCTACTTGTATTCTGAACCACCACGTGTTTATGTGTTCACCCACTGAAGGGCATCGTGCTGTTTCCGGTGTTTGGCCTTTGTGGATAGAAGTGCCTTAAATATTTTGTGTGTGGGCTTAGCGGTGTGCAGAAGTTTTCATTTCTCTAGGGCAAATACCAAGGAGTGGGATTGCTGGGTCTTATGGTAAGTGTGTATTTACTGCTACGAGAAACCATCAGGCTGTTTTCCAGAGTGGCCCCACCATTTTGCACCACGCCCCCAGCCCCATAACGTATGAGAGTTCTGGTTGCTTCACATCCGTGATCAGCACTTTTATTTTTGTCCCCCTAACATGTATGTAGTGGTACCGTCATGGCTTTACTTTGCATTTCCCTAATGGCTGGTGATGGTGAACTTCTTTTCATGTGCCGCCTTGTCACCCGTGTGGCCTCTTTGGAAACCTGTCTCCTCATGTCTCTTGAGCATTTTTAAACTGGGTTTCTGTTTTCTGATTATTGAGTTTTGAAAGTTCGGTATATAATTCTTTTGTCAGATATGTGATTTGCAAATGTTTTCTCCCCTTCTGTTGCTTGCCTTTTCCTTCTCTTGGCGGTGTCTTTTACAGAGCAAAAGGTTTTAATTTTTAGAAAGTCTTACCGATTTTTAAATATTGATTCTAAATTTATTTCTTCACAGTTTTACATTTAAATCTATGATCAATTCTGAGTTAAATTTCACATAAGCCATGAGGTTTATATTCTTTATTTCGCACATAGCCCAGTTTTTTTGCAGTTGTTCTAACATAATTTTTTGAAAGGTTTCTCTATTGAATTCCTTTTGCATTTTTGTCAAAAGTCAATTGGCCGTAATCTATGCAGGACTGTTTCTGGACCGTCTGTTCTGTTCCGTTGATCTGCTTGCCAATTGTCTTGATAACTGTGACTTCATAGTAAGTCTGAAGATCAGATCATGTGACTCCCCCAACATTCTCTCTCTTTTCCCAAAAACTATTCAGTGCCTTTTTATAGCATTTTAGGATCAGCTTGCCTATATCTACAAAGAAGTCTGCTGGAAGTTGGTATTATGTTAAATAATTCTATTATTCAGTTTGGGGGAGAATTGTTATCTTTAGAATATTAAGTCTCACAACCCGAGAAACACTGTTTCTCTATATACCGGGTGGGGGGAAATAGGTTTATAGTTGTGATTATGGAAAATAATACAACGATTAGTAAATAATACAAGAATAGACTCTGTTTTCTACAAACCTACTTTTGCCCCCTCCTGCACTTAGGACATCTTTGATTACTTTCATTAGTATTTTGTAGTTTTTGTCATGTATTGGGTTGGCCAAGAAGTTTGTTTAGTTTTTTCCGTAAAATAAAAGATAAATTTTCATTTTCACTAATAACTTTGTTGGTTTGGATATTTTGAGTGTGTCGGTTATCTCCTGCTATTGGCTTCTAGTGGGCAGAGGCCGTGCTGCTGCTAAACATCTTCCAGTGCTTAGGACGGCCCCACTGCAAAGAATTATTTGGCCAAAATGTCAGTGGTATCCAGAAACTTCGCATACCACTTTTGACACATTCAGTTAGTCATAGCACCTTCTCCATACATTGCACAAACCCTTTTTTTGTGTTTCAGTTGCCTTTTTACCTTTCTTGAAATAGTAAAACACAATACGTCAAAAATGTTGCACTTCTCCCATCTTCAGTGTTAAAATGGCCGCACAAAAATTCACCAATTTTGTGTGTGTGTGTGTGTGTGTGTGTGTGTGTGTGTGTGTTTAGTGCATGCTGATATGACAGCTGTCACAATACACAATGCAACACAGTTGTTTTGAATGAAGTTAAAGACAACTAAGCGCTACTAGAGTTATCGTACGGGAAAAACGTAATGGATTTTTTGGCCAATCCAGTACATGTATTATTAGATTTATACATAAGTATTTCGGTTTTTGAAGCTATTATAAATTGGGTTTTTCCCTTTTATTTGGTAGAATTCACCAGTGAAACGATCCGAACCTGGAGATTGCTGTCTCAGAATAGTTTTAATTCCCAATTTCAGTTCTTTAAGTTGGTCCGTTTCACACGGGGGGGAGGGGCACTGCCCCTTCTTGGCTCCTCCCGGATCCTCCTGCCAACCTTTCCTGTTTCCCGGAGTCGCCAGGGCCTCCCCTGCCCGGGTTTTGTAGTTGAGTTTGGTGGCAGAGGGACACTAGCCGACCCTGCCCCACTTGCGGTCTGCCTGTCTTCCCATCGGAGGTGGCCCCCCCTCCACCGTTTGGGTGGCCTGGGAGGACTGGGCCGGTCCCGGCATGCAGTCCACTCAGGTGTGCCCAGTCTCGCTGGGACAGACAGTGCAGAAGTGCGTGTGCCCGTGTGTCCTTAGGCATGCGTTTGGACATCTTCCTCATGTGGGTGGTATTTGGAGGCTGAGTTCGCAGACGTGGCGTTGTGGGGAGTGCCTCCCAGGGAGATGCTCCTGGTGGACTTAACGTAACTCTCTTTGCCTTCTTACTTTTTAAGTCAAGGGACAAGGTGGTGGCCTCTCTGTGCTCCTGTTCTGCCTGAGGACCTTGGTCTAAATTATTTGTTGAGCCCAAAACATGGTCCATCTGGCTCTGTAGCGTCCTGGGTGGAAAAGCAAATCCCAAGAGCAGTTTATAAACTGCTGCATGAGAAAGTGTGAAGGGTTCAGAGGGTTTCGGGGCATGTTTTGGGAGCTGTGCCCAAAGAACCCTGTTCCTGCATGCACTGAGGCAGCACGAGGCAGGTGTGGGCATCCAGGCACGTTAGAACGCCTCATCCTAAGTGTGTTTGCAGAGCTGGCTGCTGAGTCAACATCAGCCTCTGGATTCCAGAAATCTAAATGGAGTGGTGTACTTAAGCAGCCAGTCCTCAGCAAACATCTCCTCCGTGCCCACTCTGCGGAAGGCACCGGCTTTGGGCCGGCTGTCAGCTGGGAAGGCCTACCTGTCCTGATGGCTGCCCACAGGGCCAAGATTGGCCTCATGGGCTCTGTGGCTTTTGGTCCCCACTTCCTGGGCCCTCCTCCCCAGCATTCGCAGCTTCCCGTGTTTAGTTACAGAAGGCTGTGCAGCGCCAACTCCCCAAGGAGGAAACAGTCCCCTAGAGAAGGGGAGCTAGGGGCTGTCACAGTCACGGGGAGCACGGAAGACCCTTGGAGTAAGGCAGGTGGGAGTGGCAGCCAGCCAGAGTCTGCAAAGTGAGGACTTAAGTCTAGGCATGCTTGTCAAGTGCCTCCTGCCCTCAGGTGCTATCCCCCTGCTGGCCCAGAAGGGAGCGGCTTGCATAGCCCCTCACTAGAGAGCGGATGAGATGGCAGTGAGGGCTGGTGAGAGGCAGAGGAGGCGGCAGCTGCTGGCACATGAGGTTGGGGAGCTGCCTGCTGGGGTGAGGACAGTGAGAGGCCTGTGGCCAGAGTGTGGCAAGCAGTGGAGGTGACGGAGCCACAGTCTGCAGGGCCTTCTGTCCTGTGCCTTTCTCCAGGCCTCCGTCTGCTGAGCACCTTAGGTCTCTGGTCCCATCAGAGCAAAGGGCTTTTGTGTGGGCACGTCACATGGTGCTGTTGGGACCCTGAGGTTAAAGACTGCACAGAATCTCCTGCTTCTCTGCAGAGATGGGCAGCTCAGGCCTTCCGCCATGTGAGTGTGCCTGGTGTCCCTGAGGAGTGGCCCGGGCAGCCCCAGACTGCTTGCTGGTGTGGACGTGGCCTTGTGCAGAGTGGAGTTCCGGGGTGGTGCTTGGGACTGTGGTTGCAGCTCCTGCTGGCTAGCAGCTCCGTTCCTGTGGTTCGTGACCCCACCCTTCGTGCCTCAGTAGCCTTTTCTCTAAAACGGACTTGGGGAGAGCAGTGCCAGCGGCCTGGGGCAGTCTCACTGTGCCTGTCAGCCTGTTGG
This sequence comes from Artibeus jamaicensis, assembly GCF_021234435.1. Classification (NCBI taxonomy): domain Eukaryota; kingdom Metazoa; phylum Chordata; class Mammalia; order Chiroptera; family Phyllostomidae; genus Artibeus; species Artibeus jamaicensis. Next base: position 8,332,947 of record NW_026521854.1, on the reverse strand, counting down.
GAGTTTTTACATGCGCTCGCAGATGCTTGCTTGTAGGCACGTGAGTTACAGGGTTGCTCAGGCCATAGCCCTGCCCCACAGACTGGTGAGGGTGCCAAGAGGGTGCCTGGTGCAGAGGAGCTTTTCAGTCCGCGTGCACGCTGCGATTCTCACTGTTTAAGTGCATTACTATTTCGGATCCATGGTCATCTAACTTCAGGGCAGTCCTGGGGAGCCCAGGGGGGTCAGGGCTCAGGAAGCTCCATCTTTAACAAGCCCTCAGGGGTGGGAACCCAGGGACCTCCCCAAGCCCCACGTGGACAAGCTTCCAGGTCTGCCCTGGGGCATTCGGGGCTCCTCCAAGGGCATGGTGCGTGGGGGAGCCCTCAACAGCTTTCCAGGCCCAGTCACCAGGCTTGTCCTTGAAGGAGGCGCTCATGTGATTTGGGGCATAGAGTGTGGGGCCCACAAGTGTCTGCCCTGCTGACCCAGGCAAGAAGGGTGGATGGCGCAGGTGCGGCCCCCTCAGCTCAGGGGACAGTGAGGAGGGTGTCGCAAATGGATGTGGGTGGGGGAGTCACGCAACATCTGGGAGTGGGGGGGCAGTGGCCTATGAGCTGCAGCCTCCCCTCACACCCGCCTCCTCCCCTCAGGTCAGTGCCAATGGCAATGTCCTGCGCAGTGAGATCGTGGGTTCCATCAAGATGCGGGTGTTCCTCTCGGGCATGCCCGAGCTGCGTCTGGGCCTCAACGACAAGGTCCTCTTCGACAACACGGGCCGTGAGTTCCTGGGCCATGGGGGCCCTGGGCACAGGGCAGGTCTCACCCTGCAGGGGGCTTCATCCGGAGTTCAATTCAGAGCTGAGGGAGTGTTAATCTGAGGGAGGGAGCACAGTGGGGCTCAAGCACAGGGTTTAGAAATATTTTTACATCGTTTATAAGGCAATGGTGAAAATAAATTAATACCTAGAAATGACACCTGGAATTAATAGGAGGGACCTGGCCTGGAAGTAGGACCTCCTGTGGTAGGGCAGGGCCAGAGCGGCCCTCAGGGGTCCAGATCACTGGGGCTTTGTGTTTGCAAACTGGGTCACCCACCTCCTGGCCTGCCAGCATCGCGGGAGCGGCATCCACCTGGTCGTGGTCACATCCTTAGCAGCAGTGGTCAGGGCCTCTTGGGCACTAACCTATCAGAGCAGCTCCCCTCCAGGGCTGGGTTTGGCCCACCTGGCCCTCTGTGTGGTGGGAAACCAAGATAGGACGAGGGCCCAGGGACAGAGGGGGCCAGCACCCTCGTGAGCCCGGAGGTAGCACCATACATCCCCAGCTGGGTTTGTTAGTCGTTCAACAAACATGTCCTGAGCAGCCACCCTGCCTGGTGACTGGGTGTGAACCAGGCCAACCAGCCCTGCCCTCGGCATGAGCCCCGTGTCTAGGTGGGTGGTGGGGTCTGCAGGGGATGCAGTGGGGAAGGTTGTCTCAGAACCAGGCCCCTTTGGTGTTTGTGACCTAAGATGCTCTCACAGATCTGGGGGCAGCTCCACCCCACCAGGCGTGGGCCCCGGGCAGTGGGAGTGTTGCTGGGAGTGACCGGAGGCCTCAGTTCTATCCTGCCCTGACCCCCACCTCCCCTCAGGCGGCAAAAGCAAGTCAGTGGAGCTGGAGGACGTGAAGTTCCACCAGTGCGTGCGGCTCTCCCGCTTCGAGAACGACCGCACCATCTCCTTCATCCCGCCCGATGGCGAGTTCGAGCTCATGTCCTACCGTCTCAACACCCACGTGAGTGCACCAGGCTCCTCTCGAGTGGGGCTGACACTCACCACTGGGCAGCAACCATGGAGGCCCCGGGGTGGGGGTGGGTTCCTGCCTCCTGCCTGTGGTGGGGACAGTTGCTATCCAAGATGAGTCTCACGTCCATGAGGTGACACCCAGGGTGGGCGCAGGGGCTCCCTGGCCCCAAGAACCCTGGGTTTGAAGACCCAGGCTCTGTGAGGGTCCAGGCCCCCTTGGCACCACTACCCCTTCCCGGGAGCCTGACCAGTAGGGCCCACGATGTGCTCTGAATTTTTTTTCCTTTTCTTTCTCCACCCTGGCATAGACACCCTTGGCATCTCCCTGCTGCCTGGGCCTCTGGGTGACTGTGGGCTCCTCCGAGAGCCCCGGGCAGCAGTGTGTCGAGCTCACACCTGGGCTCGCAGCTGGGCAAACGGCCCTGTGCCTGGGCCCCTGGCTCCGCTCTGTGAAATGGCCAGGTGTGAGTGCCACGTCTGCTCTCCCGACAGGTCAAGCCCTTGATTTGGATTGAGTCAGTGATCGAAAAGCATTCCCACAGCCGCATTGAGTACATGGTCAAGGTGCGTGTGTGTCCTGTGGGCAGTCAGCCCCGGGGGCAGACAGCCCTTCCGGGTGAGGGTGTTCCTGTGTCTCCGCCTGTCCTGGGCCTTTGGCACAGAGGTCTAAGCGAGGCTGGAGTGGCCATGACACTCAGTGACTCCCGTCCCGGCCCGTGCCTGTCATTCTTGCTGCCTCACTCTGAGCTTGGATTCAGGAGTGGGCCAGGGGCACAGGGAGAAGACGCACCGCCCAGGTACTGGGTGTGGCCACCAGCCTTGCTGATGCCTGGCAACAGCCTTGGCCAGGTGTCTGGAAGGTTTCCGTCTGCCAAGCGGAGGCTCTGTCACCCAGGGGACCCTCTGTGGCCCAGGCCGGCCACGAGGGCACAGAACTTGTCCCAGCAGGCCTGGCTGGGCCAGAGGGAGAGAAGGGGAAGCCCAAAGGCCAAGGGAACAGGAAGGCAGAAACAACTTTCAAAGTCAAGTGTAGGGAGAATCTCAGGGGCTCAGAGAGGGTGAGGGTAGTATCTGAGAGTGGGCAGTGGGCAGCTTGGGGGAGTGTCCCACAGGCCAGGCCGAGGGGCGCTCGTGGGCACAGGATGGTGGGTGAGGCTGGTTCGTCTTGCTCTTACCCTTCACAACCTTGACCACGTGGACCTGTTCTCTAGGCCAAGAGCCAATTCAAGCGGCGGTCAACAGCCAACAACGTGGAGATCCACATCCCTGTGCCCAATGATGCCGACTCGCCCAAGTTCAAGACAACAGTGGGGAGTGTCAAGTGGGTCCCTGAAAACAGCGAGATTGTGTGGTCCATCAAGTCCTTCCCAGTACGTACCGTTCTCAGTGGGGCGCCCCTCCAGACCCCTGCTCACATTCTACCAGCTCCCTCTGCCCCGGCAGCGGTGGGATACCCCCCACGCCTTGAGCTGGGGCGCAGGGCTAGGATCTCCACCTGCGGCTTCTGGGGGAGTCGGGAGGAAGGGGATAGAGAGCTGAAGAGCTGGCTGGGCAAGGAGGGAAACTGGAGCCTTCTGGGAAAGCAGAGGCTGGCTTGGCTTTGTGCACCCCTCGCCACCTTCCTCTTCAGCATCTGTGCAGTCTCCCCTCCCTCCCTCCTCCTTTCTGGCTCTCTGGCACTGCGGCTGGGACTCAGCTTCCCTGGAGGGGGGCCAGCTGCCTTGAGGCCAGAGCAGCACGGGTTTCGGGAATCCGGCTCCAGGAACAGGTGGCACTTTGTGCCCCGTGCCTGCGCTGCCCACTGGCGAGCCTGCCTGGCTCGTGTTCAGCGTGGGCTTCCGAGCACGGTGCCCAGAGAGCCTCAGAGGCGGGTGTGCACCTGCACCGACTGCATCGTCCCCGACTTCAGAGACGCAGGCTCCTGGCCCGTCACTGCGTCCCCACATTCTCCTCTGTCTGTGGCCCTCAGTGGGGATTGGGGACGGTCCCAGTGAGTTAAAGAAGTTGGGTGTGCAGCCTTTCCAGTGCCTTACTTTGTTTTATGTTAGTGATTTCCCTCACAACTAACTACATTACAGAAAATGTAGGGAAGGAAGGGGAGGAAACAGACTGCCGTCCTGCCACCACGTGCGGTTGCTGGTCGCCTGTTGGTGCGTTTTGCTCTGACTGCCTGCGCGTTTCTGCTGGCCGCTGCGAACAGGGAGTGGAAGCCTTCTGGTCTCTCTGTCACAGGCCCGTGTCAGAGGCCGTGTCCAGGCCGCTGGCTGTCTTCTTGGTGGTCAGGTTTGTCAGCAGTATAGCATCGCCCAGAGGCGGTAATGACCATCCTGGGTTGCGGGCCATTTCCACTGTTAAAGCAGCATTTGTGTTCAAAACCACAGCGGGAGATCGGGAGAGGAATCGCACGGTGAGCTGCCGGGCAGGAAGAGCCCGCGGCCGGGGGCCGGAGCCGACCAGCAGGGGCTGCGCCTGATTTTGTAGCCCGTGGCTTGTTTCGGTCTAATCTTTGAAATTTTCATTTGACTCTGAAACCTTTGAAGTGGTTTTCATGACCATAAAACAAAATTAAATCAAAATGGGGAAGAACAGTGATTCCTAAAGTCAAAAGCCAAATGAATTTACCGGTGTATCAAGTTGGGCCACCACACAGAGATGAAGTACTGCAGGTAGTGTACCCCAGGGACAAAAAGAACTGCGAAAATAGTCTTAAATACGTCCGCATGTGTGTAGCCTTCCCCATCTTATTGTTCTCCACATCACCAGTTTGACACGCAGTTTGATTCAGGGTTGGCTTTTTTAATTCAGCTTTAAATGTGTAAAATATTTGTGGTTCAAAAGTGAAAACTATTAAAAGGGGGGGAACAGAGGAGGCCCAGAAGTCTCCACCCCTTTCCCTGCCTCCCCTTCCCATTGTGGAAAAGCATTTGTGCTTTAACCTTCCGAAGTGTCTTTGGTACAAAGAAACAAATATAAATGGAAACATTACTATTTCTCCTCTTTTCTTACCAAAAGGAGGAGAAATACTGTTCTGTCTCCCTTTTTTCCTCCTAGCCTTTTGGGAGAAATGGTTATGTAAGATTTTCCTTGTTCTTTTTTTTTCAGCTGCATGGTATTCCCCTGGGTGGCCCTTTTCCCGTCCTTATTCAGCCAACCCCCCACTGAAGGGCATTTCACGTAGTTGCCGTCTCTGGCTCTAGGGGGATTGCGTTGACGATTGACCCTGGGCCTAAGGCATGGCTTACTTGTCGGTGTGGCTTCAGAGTCCGTGCCAGAAATGAAATCACTGGCTCAGCGGGGACCCAGTTCGGAGCTTTTGTTGGACCGCCCTGATTCCCCGTGTGCAGTTTGGATGCCGTCAGTACCGTCTCTGCCTCGCCAGCAGAGCTGTCAGGGAGCTTTTGCTCCATGCCATTTGCCACTGCAAACGAGAGGACGTTCTTTTCCTCAGGCCTCTGGGCCGTTCGTGTTTGTGTAGCAGCAGCTGCCTCTGCTCGTTTTCCTGTGCGATTCACTCATTTTCTCCTTAGTTTCCATGGGCTCTTTGTATGTGGGCAAGGTCAGTACTTTTTTAAAAATGTGAGTTGGAAATGGTTTTTCTCAGTGTGTTTCTCTTTTGACTTTGCTTCTAGTGTTTTTTTGCTGTGTAACCTTTCTGGGTTGCTTCTTCGTGTTATTATTGTTGTTTATCATAGTCAAGGTTTTTAGTCTTTTTCTTTTGTTGTGTCTTTCAAGTAATGCTTTGAAAGGCTTCTCCACTTCATTCTCAGTTATAAAGGGATTCACTCATTTGCTTCTAGAACCTCTCCAGTGGCATTTTTTTACCTTAGATTCCTGTCCTTGCTCCGAGCTCCATCCCTAGAGTCATCGCCCAGTGATGCCCTCCTGACACTGGGCACGTGGGGTTCTCTTGGACTTTTATCCCTGGGCAGCCCACACCTGTGCCCTTCCTTCCCAAGGCCTGTTGGTTTCATTTGTCTTGAAGCAATTAGTCTTCTTCCACCGGGAGCTTGTGAAACTAACTTTCTCTTGATCCTTAGAATTCAGCAGTTTTGCTCATCTCGGCCTCCAGTCTGGTGGGGCAGCCCCTGAGGCCTGGGGGATAGCAGACATGTATGAGAGGGGCCAGGGTGCCTGCCAGGGGTCTGCCAGCCACACAGGAGAGGGCTTGGCGGCCAGGTTGGTGGCCCATGTTCTTCAGGGACAGCTGCTGGTTGACCTGGGCCGGGGCCTGGGCCTGACCATCCCCACCCTGTCTGCTTTCCCAGGGCGGCAAGGAGTACCTCATGCGGGCCCACTTTGGCCTGCCCAGTGTGGAGGCTGAGGACAAGGAGGGCAAGCCTCCAATCAGTGTCAAGTTCGAGATCCCCTACTTCACTACCTCTGGCATCCAGGTACGAGCCCGGGGCTGCCGGGGCCCAGGGCAGACATGGACAGCGGGGACTCAGAGTCAGTCCAGGCCCAGAGGGTTGGAGGTAACACAGCAACACAGTGAGCTTGGAAAAGGGCTCGCGTCAGCTGGCTGCAGCCCCGCGCCTGTCCCCGGGCAGCCCGAGCCCCAGCAAGAAGGGGCCCGTCCATGCTGCCTACTCAGACCCTGCCCTGTGCTTCAGCTCCAAGCCCAGAGATTTGCTCAGCCACCGAAGCCAGAGTCAGCCTCTGTGTCCATGTCCACCAACGTGTCCCTGTGGGGCTCGTCTTCTTGGCCACCTCCACGGGAAGCCTCCCAGGGGAGGAGAAACCTGGGTCCATCTCCAGAGTCTTGGAGGGGCCACACATCGGGCTCTTTGCCCCATCTCTTAGTTAAAAGAGGCCCCACTCTCCCACAGCCTTGCCCTGCCCGGCCCCGGCGGGGGGGTGGTGATGACTAAGGGTCACCAGGAGGGGGCAGCATGCATGCTCAAGGCTCCGGCACCTGTATTCCAGGTGCGCTACCTGAAGATCATTGAAAAGAGTGGCTACCAGGCCCTGCCGTGGGTCCGATACATCACTCAGAATGGAGGTACGTGCAGCTCACGCGTGGGCCGGGGTGGGGTGCTAAGAGAGTCCCCAGTGGCCAAGTGGCTGCCTCCAAGGGAGTGTCCCCAGCATGGTGCTCATGGACACCACCCTCCCGTCTCCTAGATTACCAGCTCCGGACCCAGTGAGGGCTCAGTGCCCCACCCTGGTGCAGGAGCGCCTGGCGGAAGCATTGGACGGCCTGTCAAGCCCACCGGAAGGAGGACACCCTGACACTGGCCACAGCCCCTGCTCTGCCAGGAGACCCCTCCCTTCTCCAGGCACACCTTCTCTGCCCTCACCACTCTTGTCTTCAAAGCCCCTTCTCCCAGAACAGGCTCGTCTTCCAGATGTCCCGTCTCCTTGCCCCCAGTTGGTGTGGGGCAAGGAGGCGTCACCTCCCCGCACCAGAGGTCTCGTGCACCCTCCAGGCCGCTCAGTCCCAGGTGCCACAAAGGTCGGGAACTCTCGCCGGGTGCTGCCCTTGTGCCGACTGTGTGCTTCTGAGTCTCTGGCGCTTTGTCTTCTTCCTTCGTTGCTGTTTACGTGAACCCTGCTGTCCGCTCTCACTCCTTGTCCTGAAGCTCCAGGCGGCACTGAGTGAGGGTGGGACCCCCCTCCTCGGCCCCCTTCCACAGTGGGGGCATCCTCCACTTGGGGAAGAACCCCAGCACTTTGGCCCCTTGGGGGCTCCTGGCCTGGACCCACAAGCTTCGGTGAGGCACCTCCCCAGGGCCAGCCTGTGCCACACACTGCTGCCACTCAGCCACACCAGTGTTTGTCCCCCCTCGGTGGGTGCAGCGAGGGCCGCTGGCCTCAGAGGGCACAGGTCATCGCATCTGTGCTTGGTCACCCCTGCCCCGTCTGCGTTTGTGTAATAATTAGATTAAATTTCATTAATTAAACCCTCTGCCTGCCTTCCCTCGAACGCACTGTGGTACAGGCCCCCAGGGTGACAGAGGCAGGTGCGGGCTCACACCACCCTGTGTGTGGCCTTGTGTGTGTCGCCAGGTCCCAGCAGCTCTCCCCCACTCCCCTCCCCAGCTGGAGGGAGCAGTCCGCGGACAGCAGGGCCATGGCATTGGACCACCAGGGTGTCCCTTCCTGGGGGGCGCACAGGCAAGTTCTTTCCCTCTCACCCCCAACCTGCAGAGTGCTAACAGCTTGCCCCCATTTGTCCCCTTTCTGATGGACTTTCTCAGAGTGTGGTCCTCATACCAGCAGCATCAGTATCCCCTGGGAGCTCACCAGACAGATTCATGGGCCCCCCTGACCTGCCAAGGTGGTGTTGGGACAGGGCCCTTGTGGCAGGTGCACGGGCCAGGAGTGCCTCATTCTCCCTCTGTGGGCACCACGCTCACACTCACTGTTCCTCTAACACTGGCAGCCCCGTCCGCCCTACCCCCTTGCTGGTAAGTGCTGTGTTCCTTCTCCCATATCTTCCAGCCCCACACTGCTCAGCCCAGGGCTCAGGTCATGAACTTGGGCACCTGTGATGCCCCACCCGCACCCACATCCTCACCCACAATAGCCTGACTGCCCCCCCAGAGGCCCCTGGCTGATCTTCCATTCTCACTGCCATCCTCAGAGGCCAGGGTCCAGCTTCCAGTGCCCCTAAGGGGCAGAGTGGTCCACAGTGTGGAGCAGACCCTCTGCTTGCAGTGAGGTTTGGGGCACTGACTGGCAAGAACACGGTAAATACACAGAAATGCATAGAATAAGGTGAATATGCACAGCTGAGCCTATAAGGAAGGGGAAATCCACAGGAGCCTAAAATTAAGGAAGCAGACACCAAAGCAGCAGCATGAGCTGGTGCTCTTGGGAGCCTAGGAGTTTGGATTTAAGGACCAGGATGGGTGGGACTTAGGGCCTGCGGAGTTTGGTGAAATGCCATGGAGAGCCCTGCACAGCTGGACTCACAGTAGGAAGGCGGGCTGACTAGGAAAGCTGCCTACCGTCTCACACTGCGAGTCCGTGCTTTTTACTCTGGGCTGGAGAGCTGGTAGAGGCAGGGCCTCCCCTGAAGTCTTGAAAGGACCAGCTGAGCGCTGAGATCCACATGGCCCAGGCAGTCTGGAGCACCCAGGCCTGGCGTTTAGGAAACTCTCCAGAGGGCAGTGACTCCAAGGTCCTCACACATAGTGCAGCCGCCCTGCCTGTGAGGGCACATCTGGAAAGTTACGGAGTGCGGGCGGGAGTCCACAGACTGTAGGCAGCAGAGCCAGGTCCCCAGACCTTGGTATTGGGCTTACCAGACGTGTGATACGCAGTAAGTAAGCTCTAAGTGATGACAGGCAAAAGGACTCAAATTTAGAAAAGAATAAAATGCCGTTAAGACAACTATTGCCACAAGGCAAATAATCTATACAAATCATACAGATAACATCTCCAAGTCAGAAAAAGAAAGGACCCCGTAGAAAATGGGCCAAATGTGTGAGCAAACAATTCTGAGAAGATGAAATACAAACAGCAGCCCCAGATGGATGGCTCAGTTGATCGGAACGCCGTCCCGAACACCAAAAGGTTGTGAGTTCAATCCCTGGTCAGGGCGTATACAGGAGGCAACCGATGGGTGTTTCTCCCTCTCTAAAACCAGTAAAACACCCTGGGTGAGGAGCAAGTAAAAAATAAATACAACTGGCAAACAAACATGAAAAGCTGTTTAACATTGTTGTAGTTAAGGAAATAAAAATCACAATTCAGTGCTGCTTCAGACTCATCAGGTTGGTTGGGGAAAACTGACGTCTGAGAAAACCAACATTCGTGAACAAGTGGAGCTTCGGGAAATGTTCATGGTGCTAGTAATTGTGTAAGTTGATGCGATCACTTTGCGATTGTCAAGACTGCAAGGTGAACATGATGCCCAGGCTTGTGTGAGTGCCGTAGGTAACACATCAAGCTGCACACTGCACGTGGGTGCTTGACAGTGTGTGTGTGTGTGTGTGAGACACCTCAGCTTTCAGAGCTAAAAAATAGAGCTAAAAAAATAGAAACCATGTTCACAAAATGAGCAAACTGCAGGAGGATGTTGCCCTGTTATTTACACAAAATTTTAAATCACGTAAGAGAACACTGCACTGTTTATGGCCACATAGTATGTAATAAAATATAAAATCATACAAACAAAAGTCTAAATCCAAACTCTAGACAGTGGTGCCTTCTGGGGCAGGAGAGGAACAGGCCTGACCCAGGGATGTGGGCTTCAATCACATCTGGCAAGTTTCATTTCTTCCAGTCTGTGTGCGTACTGGGACATTTGTTCAATCATCACCAATGTTTTTGTGATGATGTAAGACTGCTCTTAAGATTGTCATTCAGGCCCTGGCTTGTGTGGCTCAGTGGATCGAGCACCGGCCTGTGAACCATAAGGGTCACTGGCTCGATTCCTAGTCAGGGCACATGCCTGGGCTGCAGGCCAGGTCCTCAGTTGAGCATGTGAGAGAGGCAACCAATTGCTGTTTCTTTCTCCCTCCTTCCCTCTCTCTCTCTAAAAATAAATAAATAGAAATATCTTTTTTATCTTTAGAGGGGAAGGGAAGGAGAGAGGGAGAGAAACATCAATGTATGGTTGCCTCTCGTGTGTCCCCTGCTGAGAACTGGCCTGCAACCCAGGCATGTGGCCTGACTGGGAATTGAACCACGATCCTTTGGTTTGTAGGCCTGCGCTCAATCCACTGAGCTACACCAGCCAGGGCTAGAAATATCTTTTTTTGAAAAAGATTGTAATTCAGATCATGTCCCTGCTATGCTCAAAGTCCAACCATGGCCCCTCAGTGCTCTCCAGGTAAACCGCTCGCTCCCAGCCGGACAGGTCCGGACCCTCTCCGGCTTCCACTCTTGTCCTGCTTCCCTCTGTTCCAGCCACTCCTGCCTCTGCCCCAAGTATTCTCACTCGGAACACACTGCCGTTGCTCAGATGTCATCTTCCCTCAGCCACCCCAGCTTATCACGACGTGCAATGGCCCTTCATTTTACGTTTTCCTGCCTGCCACGTTTTCCTGCCTGCCTCGAATCCCCCCAAGGCCAGGGCCCCTGTCTGGTGTGTCATTGCTGTGTGCACAGGGTCCAGGGCACTGCGGTGCCAGGACTGGGATCTGGAGCTACACCCTCATGGCTCTGCCAGTTGTGGCCACCAGGGGGTGACCATGGGTCAGAAATCAACGTTTGGGGACCTTTCTGCGAAGACTGAGGCCAGGGGAGAAATGGGCCAGGGGGGCCTTTTTCAGCACAGGGGCTCCCTAGACCCCTGCAATCTCTGTCCTTGGGGTTCTCACTGCAGCCCGCCTGACAGATGTGGAAACCGAGGATTGAAAAGCTCTTAGAAAGGTCATAAGTTTTAAAACCACGCCCCTGCCACCATCATCCAGTTGTGCCCTCTTAGCCCTGTGGAGGGAGCAAGGGAAGTTAGGAATGAAGGGTGGGCAGGGGCGCTGAGGACCCTGGTCTCAGGCTGGTGCCTGTGACCCCCACCAAGTCAGGGCCAGTGAGGGGCTGGCTGTCCTTCCCAAAGGCGGGAACCTCAGCTCATGGCAGCTTGCCCAGCCCCTGCCTGAGCCCACAGCCCCCACACTGTACACATGGGGAAACCGAGGCCCGGAGATAGGCTGGAGCAGTCCTCAGGGAGCCTGGTGCTGCCCTCCGGGGTGAGGCTGGGGGCCTAGTGGGAAGGGAAGGCAGGGCACCCCCACCCGCTTCCCTTCAGCTTCCTAGCCAACGGACGGGAACTGGGCCGATTCCCCTCCCAGGCTCACCTGGGAGCCCCACAGAATGGCTCCCCTTGCTGTGTGACCTTGTGCAGGCTCTGTGCCCTCTCTGGGCCTATTTCTCTGACCACATGGAGCTTTTGCATGCCATTTAATTAGAAGAAAGTGTACCTTGAAGAAGGAAGTTCTAGGTTGTCAACCAGTTGCCCTCTCTAAGGGCCAGGATTCTGTTAGAAGATGCAGAGGCCCTGGTGTTGTCAATTCACTGTTGTTTTTCTAATGAAGTGAAATTCACATAACATATAGCTAACCTTTTACAGTGAGCCAATCCACAGCATTTAGGGCATTCACGATATTGCACAACCACCACTTCTATCTAATTCCAGAACATTTCATCACACCAAGAGGAAACTGCCCACAAGCAGTTACTCCCTACCCCAAGCCCTGGCCTCCAGTCTGCTTTCTGTGCCCGTGGACTGGTCTGCTGGGACATGTCATACAAGTGGGATCGGCAGCGTGAGGCCCTCTGTGTCCGGCTTCTCTCCCTCAGCATCACGACCCACCTTGTAGCCTGTGTCAGGGCTTCAGTCTTTTTTTTTTTTTTTAATCCTCACCCCAGGATACGCTTATTGATTTTAGAGAGAGAGGAAGGCAGTGAGACAGAGAGAAACATTGATATGAGAGAGAGACATCTATCAGTTGCCTCCTCGACTGGGGATCAAACCTGCAACCCAAGCGCAGGCCTGGCTGGGGGGCAAAACCTGCAGCCAGCGGTGCACTGGACGACGCTGCAACCGACGGAGCCCCCGGCCAGGGCGGTGCTTCACTCCCTTCTGTGGCCCAGTAATACGTCCCTGGTGGAATTACCACATTCTCACTGCCCACCACCCATTAAGGGACGTCTGGGCTGTGTCGCCCTTCGGGCCATTGTGAGTAACGCTGCTATGAACACCAGTGCGAACTTGTCTGTGTGGGGCCCCGCTCCAGTCATTTTGGGTTCAGACCTAGGGGGGGATTGCTGGGCACGTGGTAATTACATGTTTAGCTTTTTGAGGGCTTTTGCAGATTTTTGTAAGACTGAAAGACCACGGCTCCTGGCCAAGCTGAGGATCTGTGCCTACAAAATCCTGGCACGTCCTCTTTGATGAGCACGTTCCCCTGCCAGCCTGCCCTCCCATCGCCTGCTCCACCCTGATCGGCCGCAGACCCCGCCCCGCAGGCCCCGCCTGCCCGGCCTCCCTTGCCAGCCCACCTCGGAGCAGCATCCACTCTGTTTACACCCTTGTCAGCCACAGATTTTTAATGCTAGAGAGTTTGTGCATTTAAAGTACTAGCAAATGTTTTGTTTTGTTTCAGTGGCTGTATAGATTCTCTTTTGGGGTGAGACATAACATTCAAGAAGATGAGCTGGATGCTCAGATCTGAAGTGTGCATGCAGGCTAATGCATCCTTTCCCTGTGCTCGGTCTGGTCAACACACCACACCGCCCCAGGCCCCAGGCAGCTTCCCTCTGTCACCTCTCGGATGGAGCCGGGTCCTGTTGGCTAACAGTATTGGCTCATTTCTCCTGTTCTCGAGCTTCAGGTAAACAGAATCACAGTGGGTTCTGTTTAGGATCTGGCTGCTTTTGCTCAGCATCATGCCTTTCCAATTCACCCACAGACTCCATCCTTTTTCCTTGCTGTATACTATTTCACACGTGCCTTCAGTGCCTTCGTTCCCCCAGTTCTTTGGTTGATGTGCGTTTGTGCTGTGTCCAGAGGTGTTAGAGAGAAAGCTGCACTGGGTGCATGTGCCCAGGTCTCATGCTGCACATTTTATCTCTCACAGGTAAATGCCCAGGGGCTGAATGTCTGGGTTAGAGGGGAAGGGAGAGGTCTCTCCCTTGTTTGGCTCCAGGAGACTCTACAGAACAGCCTCCCAAGGTGCTGGTGCCATTTTAGCTCCCACACCTGCCCTCCTGCCGGGGCTGCGGTCCATGCATGTTTCAACCCCCTGCAGACTGGACCCCGTGCCCACCGCTGCACCCACCGCCAAGCTCCTCGCCAGGGTCCCACCTGGCAAGCCTCTGCCTTCTGTCCTTGGCTTTGAACCACCGTCTCCTTCTGTGTTTTCTTCCCACTTGCTCCATCTTCATCCTCTCAGCTGAACCCTCTTTCCCAGCTTGATCTTGAACTGAGGATGCCTCTAGGTTCCTGCCTCCTGGGAAATGACCACAGAGCCCGGAGGTCCCCAACAGAGCCAGCCACCCCCATTCCCCCCACCCCAGGGTGGCGGGCTCTCCTGCCTTGCTGAGTGTGGCCCAGCTGCCCCGCTGCACAGAAGGGAAATCGAGGTTTCCCCTCCTTCACCTTGACCAGTGACGCCCCTGCCCTTCCCACCTTCTGAATCTCGCTTCCTCCCACCCGTGCCTCCCCTCCTGCACCCACCTAACCGAGGCCACTTCGTCCACTGCGGTGGGTGGGCCTAGCTCCTGACAGGTCCCGCTGCCCATGTGCCACGTGCCCCTTCACCCAACTCGTGCCGTACCCCTGTGACACTCGAGGACCGTCGGGGACCAGCAGGCGGCTTTAGGTGACCTCCCCACCATTGTTTCTTGACCAGGCCAGCAGGTGAGTCCCTGCCCCGTTTGGCTCCTCTGACCTCTCCAGCCCCTGTCCCTGTCCTCATTTGTTCGTGCAAGCATTTATTATGCACCTTCTGTTTAGAGGGCCCTATTCTCATGCAGAAAAGCAACCGAATCAGACAACTAAGCCCCTCCCCTTGGGGGCAGTGGGGTGAGGGCGAGAGGCGATGCCCACGCTCACAGCGTGCGGGGTGCTGGGTCGGGGCAGCGAGGGGTGCAGAGCCAGCCCAGGGTGGCAAGGGAGGGTAAAGACAGGGCCCCCCAGAAGCGGGTGGGGAACCATGGAGGGCTTTGTGTTTTCACAGCTTCCCCTAGGGGGGTTGTGAAACAGGGGTGAGCTGAGCAGAGGGAGGCTGGGGGTGGGGGGAAGGGGTGGAGAGGACAGATTTGGGGGGTGTCCAGAGAGAGCTGAGAAGTCTCAGGGACAGGGGGACTGTGGGTGAGGCGGCCCTGGGGGTGAAGGCAGAGTGGAGGGCCCTCCCACACCCTCTGGGCAACAAAAACATCCCACCAGGGGATTCAGTTCCTCAAAACTGCCGCAAACATGCGTGCACACACATGGGTGACGCATACACACCAACACACACAGAAACATACACACGGCACACCAGCACACACTCGCCCTCAAGCCCGACCTTTGAAGGGACAAGCTTTCCTGACCCTCTTCTTCCCTCGGACCCCTAGTTCCCTCCCAGGGCCCAATAGGGGCCCAGTCTGGCTGAGCCAGAGCCAGATGTCCCTTTCTGCCCCCGAGCCCCTTCCCAGCCCTGACCACATGGTGATGTGTGTCCTGCTCTGTCCCCTACTCTGGGGACTCCTCGGGGCACATGGGGGTATGAAAAGGAACGTCAACAACGGCCACTGAGAGAAAAGGTCTCGGTCTCCTGGTCTCCTTCCTCCTGCTGCCGCCCCGCTCCCTGACCCTCACCCCAGCCCAGCCTCACCCTTTGACGAGGCCAGGCATGGATGCCCCAGCTCCAAGATGTCAGGGACAAGCTGGAGGAAGGACTAGAGGGCCCAGTGGCAGAGCTGGGACCTACCCCGGAGATCAGGGAGGGCTGCCTGAAGGAGGGGCACTACAGCTGGGTTTCGTAGGATGAGTTGGAGCCACTCCCAGTACGACCCTCCAGTGCAGCCTGAGCCCAGGGCAGCTCCGCTGGGAGGGACCATGGGCCACTGGCTTTTTTTTTTATTGTGCTGAAGTATGATAACAGTATGTACCTTTTTAACCACTGTGCAATTCAGTGGCCTTAAGTGCATTCACATTGTAGTGCAGCCACCACACCATCTACCTCCAGAACCTTCTCACCTTCCCAAACCGAACCTCTGTCCCCACTGAGCACTGACTCCCCACCCCCAGCCCCTGACCCCCTCCATCTACTTCCTGTCTCCGTGGACCTGACCCGCCAGGGACCTCCTGTGAGTGGGATCGCACCGCGTCTGTCCTGTCGTGACGGCCGTATCTCACTGAGCACCGTGCCCTCAAGGTGCATGCACGTTGTAGCAGGTGTCAGAACGCCCTTCCTCTTCAAGGCTGAGTAATATTCCACTGAGCGGATGGAGTGCACTTTAATTGTCTGCCAGGAACCCGGTGCCAGTTTCTGAGGCACTGTCCTGATGTTGGGTGTTTGCTTTTAAACCCAGAGTGTTTCTCAGTTGTCCCATCTGCGACCCAAGGAGCCCTCCTTGTCCCCATTTCTGTCTGACAAGGGGGGCTCCCCCTCAGGTAAACCCTTCGAGTGTTTCATTTATCCTGCTGGTCTGTTCTGAGCCAGCGACTTATAAAGCCCATTTCACAGAAGAAACAACCTCGGCAACCTCATTGCCGAGGTTGGGAAGCAGAAATGACATGCCTATTGTCACCCAGCAAGGACAGGCAAGTCCCAGCTCGGACACCACAGGCCTGCAGCCCTCCCCCACCCCTCCTCTGGCCCAGAATTCTCCCAGCCGCCCCCCCCCCCGTGGTTCCCGCACAGCCAGTCCCCTGTCTCACCTCTGCTCACACACTGAGAGCATTTCCCATCCCATTCCTGGCTCTGCTCCTTTCCAAGAGAAACAGGTTGCACCTGGCACTGCTTCCCAGAAGGCCACGGGCGGCAGGAGCCAGGCCACGTGAGTGGGTGTGTGTGGGGGCCTGAGGTCACGTGGCAGCTCCTACCACACTCGGGAAGGGAAGGGCCGCAGGCTCCAGACCCAGCGGAGGGGCCTGGGCGGCTCTGAGCAGGCAGCGCTGAAGCCAGCCCGAAACCGGGTGCACCCTGGGCTCCGCTGCTGGCCTGCTGGGTGTCCATCACCTGGGAAATGGCCTCACGTGGCCCTCGCCTCTCAGGGAGGGTTCTGTGGGGATGCCCGGGGCCCTGTGCAGGACGGGGTCCGGGAGGTTGGGAGGGCTAGAGCACCGGTCGGCCTGGTCAGTGCTGCAGCAGGGGCGGGGCCCCGCCGCACCCTCGGCCGGTCCTTTCTGTCCAGCACCGACTGCCTGTAAGGGGGGAGCCAGTCCACCCCCAGCCAGGAAAATCAGAAAACAGTGCAGCGTTCATCATTGAAAAACCTAAAAAACCACCACCAAGAAACCGCCACACATTTAAAAAATCACTTTTTAGAAAAGTTCACATGCTATAAAATGAATAGGAAACACCTTGAAACGAAAGATTCAGGGCGTTCGCATGTCCACAAGGTCAAGGGGCCACCGCTAACACCTGGTTCCAGAACATTGTGTCATGGTTCCCGCAGGAGTCCAGGTCCCCCTCAGCAGTCCCTCCCAAGTCCCCCAGCCTCCAACGGCCGCCAGTCTGCTTTCCGTCTGAGGGTTTGTTTGTCTGCCCTGGACCTTCCACGCAGAGTGGCTCAGACCAGACGTGGCCTTCGTGCCTGGCTTCTCCCCTCAGCCCACGTCACGGCCTGTGTCCCTGCTTCACCCCTTCCTCGCGAGGAGCATCCCACCCTGTGCGTGGGCCGCGTCATGTTTGCCCTTCACCAGTCCCCACGCGTTTGAGCTGCTGCCCTTCTGGCTGCCCTGAGTCGCGCTTCGGTGAGCACCGACGCAGGGGTCTCTGTCTGCCACACGCTTCTGTGTCCCCTAACCAGAGGAGTCAGGTGGCTCCGGCCGAGAGCGGTGGCACTGATTTATTGAACCAAGTTCCACATTTTGCTCACATGGCTTAAAGAGCATAAAAGAGGTCACCAGTGTCCAGCTCTGTCTCCCCCAAACCTGGGCCTCCGGAGGGCCGGACTGAGGGGCCGGCGGGGAGGCGTGGAAGGAAATGGAGACACCACTACCCCTCCCCACTTGATGAATGAGGGTGACTTTGAGAGGGGCCCGACTGCCCGGTGTCATGCAGAAATTTCACCCCAAAGCCACAGCCGAGCCCTGGAGCAGCAGGACTCCCGATACGGTGCTCCTTCCCCAAACTTGTACGTTCATTGAATGACCCACTGCCCACCTCAGGCTGCTCACCCTGACCCCCACCGTGGTCCCTGTAGCCCCTGCTGAGGCCAGAACACTCTGTCCCCTGGTGGAGGGGGGCTGTCCTCCCGGTAGCCCCAGGGTCACCGATAAGGCCACAGGGCCTGGCTATCAGCAGGAAACAGCTTGGCAGGACAGGAAGCCACAGCATTGGCCAGCCGCGCCCTCCCCAGCTTTGGCCAATCCATGGCCAGATATTTTGGGAGCCACTATATAAACCCCAACTCAGCTCCAAGCTGTTCCCGGGGGAAGCTGTTCACGTTCCGCTGCAGCCCCGCTGGCCCTGCAGCTGCGGGGACAGGGGCACCTGGAGCCCAGAGCAGGGCAGAGGGACCCCCACGCAGTCCCTATGCAGCCGCTTGCTCGCAGCGACACAGGACAAGATGTCTTCGCCTCTCTGCGACTCAGTTCTTCCTTCCCCATCCCCCTTCCCCGGTCCTGTCCCAGGGTGCGGACCCGACTCCAAACACACCCCTGGGTCCCAGAGCCTTCCCTGAAGTTTCTGGACCTGGCGTGGCACCTGCCGACACACAGAGGCCCACCCTCCCCTTCCTCCCACCCCTGGGCAGGGCCCAGGAACCGGCATTTTAAACCAGCCTTATGATGAGGTCATCATACAAGCTCAAGTTTCTCAAATTCAAAGACATACAACTGGCCCGGGCCTCTCCTGGACTCCTCGCCACCCAGCCCAACCAAGACCCCAGAACAGCACCCGGCCAGACCCCATGCAGGTGCTGGGTCAGAGAGATGATGTTATAAAACGCTGGCTGTGCTTATTCCCAGTTTACAGAGGGACAAACTGAGGCCCAGAGGCAGAGTCACATTAGAACCCAGGCCTGGGGTCCCCTCCTGAGGGGCTCCAGAGATCACATGGCCAGAGAGCCGTGGGCTTAGGATTCGAACCGGGCCCAGCTGGTCCCCCTGCCCCAGTCTGGTCATCACAGTACGGAGCCCCCAGGGCCTAATAACTATCACTTGGGGCCAGACTGACAGGCACATTTCACTCAGAACCAGTAAAAGTGAAATGCAGAAGTGAAATAAAAATACTCAAGAGCTCACTGGGGCTCGGAGTCAGCTCCCGCTCTCAGCCCCTTGGCCTTTTCCTGGTGAGTGAGGCGGGGGCAGGACAGCGGGCCGAGCGCAGGAGGCCAAGCGTGGCTATGTAAATGGCGGTCCCAGCACCTGTGGGGCGCTTGCCAGCGCGGGTGATGGAGCATGCCCAGCAGTCCCCACCCCGGGCAGCTGCAGCCGGCCAGAGGGAACGGCTGTGCCAGATATAACCTGGCCTGAACTTGACTGAAAGTTGGAGCTCCAAGCCAGGCCTGTGCCTGGAAAGCTGGTTTTGGCCTAATGACCTTGGGCAGGTTGGTGCCCAGGTCGGGCTTTCATCTCCCCTCTGAGAAAGGTCTCAGTGCAGCTACTGCCCCCAGCAGTCCTCCTCCTCAGCTGTCTCTCTGCAAAGCCTGGAGGGACGGCCCGAAGTCATGGGCTCCTGCTCAGCTCGCTGCCAAGGGAACAGCAGGCCGGCATGCCTCTCCTGATGAGAGGCTCACCACCATTTGGAGCAGCCTGGTCTGCTGCTTAGAAACTCTGGTGAAAGTTGGTGCCTCTCTCAGGTCCCATCCTGCCCTGCTCTGTCGTCCAGCTGTCTGGAACAGGTGACAGGGGCCTGCATCTGTCCTCCTCTAGGTTAAATGCCTTAAAGCCACCAGCGCCTTCTCCCGGGGCACCACTTGGTCTTCGTGCACACAAACGCTCTCACGACGCACTCACACGACTACTCTGGTGGTGTAGACACCAAGTGGTCTTCCCCGAACCTGCCGCTGTCTGTCTGGTCCTCTTCAAAGTGGCAGCGACAGCCGCCCACCTGCTCTGACCAGCCCAGAAAGGGGAGAGAAACCGCCCCTCACCCTGCAGCCTGCACCTTTCTCACTGCGGACACGGGCCCAGTGGCTGGTCGGGCAGCCTCACCGCAGGCACAGTCGTCCGTCATCCACCAGAACAGCGAGTCCGCGGGGCAGCTCCGGCATGGGGCAGGCCGGGGTGCTCCGTTACCTGATCTGAGTGCTGGCTACTTGGGTGCATTCACTTTGCAAAAAACCAATCCAGCTGTAGACTTAGGATTTAGGTGCTTTTATGTCTATATATTATATTTGAATAAAGCACTTTCAGAGGGGAAAAGGAGAGGAGGCAGATACTGGCCACATTGAGCCTCAAAAGCAGCACGGCCGAGCGGAGGCTGGTGCCGCGGGGTGGACACATGCGAAGGTGACTGGGTCACAGCAGCAGTGTTTTGACGGAGTGAGCGAAGTGCGTTTGGCCCGCTCGCCAGAAGGGAAAACTGAGGCCCGGCGAGGCCCAGCTGCTGGGCCTCGTGTGGTGGCGGACATGCCACATGAGCCAGGCCTGACTCTTCAGGACTCTCTTTGAAGACGCCCCCTGTGCCCGGAGGGCGGGAAGGGTCTTTATGTCCAAGGGGCAGGCAGGCATCCTGGGTTCGAGTCTCTGTCTGAGCTCACAGTGTCCTCACCTGTAAAATGGGGAGGCTGAGAGGGCCTCCTGCAGCTTAAGGGCACTTGGCCGGCCCAGGGGGCATTTCAGAGGTGGCTCTTCTGAGAAGCCCAAAGCCAAGGAGGAAATCTTTGACAGTGGGGGACCATGGGTGCCCCCCCTATCCTGTACCAAAAGACTGCAGAGAGAGCAGAAGGTGGAAGTTTTAAAAAGAAAACGATGCCTCAATAATGCAAATTCAAGCCCACGAGGGTGAAACTGAAGCAGAGAAGAGAGTGACGGAAGAGACTGGCAGGGGACGCCCACCTCGGCCACGCAGGGGCCAGCGACCACCCAGCCTCCCCGGCCCGGGCCCTCACTGTGGATCTGGAACCTTGCCGCCAGCCCACCTGGTCACCCATTGAGTTTTCCGCTCCCGGTCCCAACCCTGGCACCCAGAGGAGCTCAGCAAATATCTGTTGCCCAAACAAACAATGTCAGGCCGCCCTCTCCTCATCTCACACGGGGGCTTTATCAGCCTCGGCGCGACCCCAGCCTGGCCTCAGTCTGGCCACCACAGAGACCCCAGTGTCCTCTTATGGGAGTCCCTGGAGGTGACCATGCCACATGGTCGCAGGGACACAGAAAGCACTGGCCAGGTGGTCACTGTTGTCTCCCCGCTCCGACTCCCCATCCCCCCATCCTCCCCCTCCCCCCTGAGATGGGGCCCTGGCCTGTACCCCCACAAGGAGAGAGCAGGGCAGAGGCAGCCCCCCAGGGCTGACAAGGGCCTGGCAGCCTCCCCCACCTCGGTTCTTTCTAAGAAGCCAGTGGTGATAACATTCCTCTAAAAAGGGAACCAGTGGGTCGGGCCGGGTGTTGCAGCACCCTCCGGCAAGGCCACCCCCACCTCCAGGCACGGCCCTACCCCTCGGCCGGCTTCAGGGCCCACTGGGCGCAGCCTGGAAAGATTTTATGTAAAAGTGGTCGATGCAAATCCAGGGGCCTAGGAAGCACAGAAGGCCCCACTTCCCCCTTTATTGGCCTGGCCTGCGTGGCAGGCCCATCGGGGTGCGGGGTAGGAAGGCAGATGGACGGACTTCCAGCATCCACCCTCCTCTGAACTGCTGTGAGGGGCCGGGCCTCGGATCTGCCCTGGTGGCTGGGCCAGAGGGTGGGGAGGGGACCATTTGTGCACCTCCAGTCCCCTGCCTTGGGTGATCACAGAGGCTAGCTCTGACTTTTTTAAAAGTTGAGATAAAGTTTACACAACATAAAATTTGCCATTTTAACCATTCTAGAGCATACAATTCGGCAGCATCTAGTACTTTCACAGTGTTGTGCAACCAGCACCTCTGTCTGGTTCCAGAGCAATTTCATCCCCCACAAGGAGACCTTGTCCCCGTGGGCAGTGACTGCCGAGCCCCACCCCCAGCCTGACAACGACCAGTCTGCTTCCCGTCCCTGGATTCTGTGGATGTGCCCGTTCGGGATCCCTGCCCCCAGCAGGATGTGTCCGAGGTTCCCCTGTGTTGCAGCGCGTGGCAGTGCTTCTCTGACACGCACTGCATGAGCGGAGCACAAGCGGTACGCGAGCGGCCTTGCAGATGCCTGTTGGAATGTCCCCTGTGCCTACACCTAGGAGTGAAGCTGCTGTGTCATATGGTGACTCTGTGTTGAGTCTATTGAGGAACTGCTGAGTGCTTCTGCACGGCTGCTGAGCCATTTTTACGTTCCTACTGGCAACTCGGGTGGGTTCCAGCCCCACATCCTTGCCAACACTGGTTCATTTTTGGCCCTTTGAAGATAGCCATCCGATTGGGTGTGAAGAGGAAGCCCGTGTCTCACAGACTGAAACACGGAGGCTCAGGGGGCACTCGCTTGCTAAGTATGAAAACAGCTCCTCAGATGCGAAGGCGGAGAGGGATGTGGGTGGGCCGCTGGGAAAGTGCGGCAGAGGAGCTCCAAACACTGCCCCCCGCCCGAATGGGAATCAGAGGCCCGGACTGGAAGTTCGGGGTCAGAGGGCATCCTGTCCCACTTCTCTGTGCAGGCTGAGGACCCCATGGAATCTCCTCTAGGGATCCAGACAGAGCCTTCTTACATGCCCCAGGGACAGGGCACTCACTACCTACAGGACAGCCTGTTGGGACCCTTGCCCCAGACGGCTCTCAGGGTTAGGAGAGTCTTTCTCAGACGGGTCCTTAATTCTCCCCTGGACCCCTGTCAGCCTGCCTCTGACCTGGAGGACCCCTTGCCCAAGGGTGGCCTCACGGAGGTCCACAGACAAGCCTTCCTGGTTTCACGACCAGGTTTCTGATACATGAAATCCATTATTTTCAAAAGAGCCAAACGCAGTGTGGAATCCTGGGACACACAGAGGACGTCCACGGAAAGGCTGGTGACGTGCAAACACACTGGCGCTCAGGTGACAGTCTCGTAAATGCACCAGCACTGGCTCCTTAGATTTGGTGAAGGTACTGTGAAAATTTACCTTTTGCAAAGCTGCGGGGAGGGCATATGGAGCTCCCTGAACGACTTTATTTAAAGAGTTACCTGGATACAGAACACGTCAACTCCCCAAATCCCATGATGGCAAACAGAAAAACAATAAGTATAACACAGGACCGGACCAGGCCTGGGGCCCTGGCAAAACCCTCGCCTTTGCAGCCCCCGAGGGCTCTGTCCCGGGCCTGAGCCACGCCTGCCCAGCCCCTCTGGAGAGCGAGCTCTTCACACCTCGTCTTCCAGGCCAGCTCGGCACCCACTGACACCCCAGCCTGAATCAGCCTCCTCCCAACCACACGCCTGCCCATCAGGCTCAGACACCTATTCACACGGACTAATTATGCAGCTGCTGTGTGCTCAGCTGGGGCTACAGCAGTGGGTGAGATGGATAAGCATGTTGTCAGTAGGAGAGAAACGATAAACGTATGAACATTGAAAAGAGCATTGGGTAAAACCTTTGTGACACAGAAAAATGGATCAGGATCAGAAAAATGTAGAAGGGTTGCTGTCACTGGGAAGGTCATGAAGGCCTCGTTGAAGCTGAAACCTGCAGGAGGCGAGGGGGTGAGTGGGGGAACAGCATTCATGGCAGAAGGAGCAGCCAGTGCAAAGCGCCCGAGGCAGAACTGTGCCTGGTGCAGTTATGGAACAGCGAGGACGCTGGCGCGCGGCAATGGGAAAAGATGAAGTCAGAGCGTGCCTGGGCCAGGTCACTGGGCATTGTGGGGCTCAGTGAGGAGGGGTTCAGATTTTGTTCCAAACACACTTGTGGATGTACTCAGGACAGGGCTCAGCACACTGCAGCCCCTCAGAAAATATTTGCTGAGCCCTGACTGGCGGAGCTCAGTTGGCTGAGTGTCGTTCTGTAGAGTGAAGGGTCACTGGTTTGATTCCTAGTCAGGGCACAGGCCTATGTTGCAGGTTCGGATTCCGGTTGGGGTGCATGCAGGAGGGAACTGATCAAGGTTTCTTTCTTGCATGGACATTTTTCTCACTCTCTCCCTCCCTTCCTCTCTCTCTAAATAAAAAAATAAAATCTTAAAAAAATATATGTTTTCTGAAAGTGGGTGGGCAAACTGCAGACCCAGTTCTGCCCTTGGTGCTTCAGGGGGCAGGGAATTCAGGCCTGGGCATGCCATCCTGAAGAAGCTGGAAAATTGTGAAACTGCATGGAACAGCATGAATGCATTCTGGAAACAAGGCTCTGTCTCCAGTGGGACTGAGCTCATCTGGCCTCTCCAGGGCTGGAGCCCTTAGCCAACTCCTGCCAGCTTCAAGCCTGAACCCAGAAAACAGAAGAGCAGCCACTGTCCTGGACGGAGGAAGCTGAACTGCTGGCATTTCCTGCCAGTCCCCTGCACATTTTCCCACACATTTTCCCTGGGCAGCTTCAGGTCCAACGGCGGTTTGTTCCACTGCTACCAAACCCCGTCTATGGAGCAAAGGATGTTTCAGACCCATGTGGCAACAACGACACTTGACAAAGCCAGACCTAGGAAGGGGGCAGGAGGGCGATGGAAGCTCAGTTTCCACATCTGTGAAATGGACAGAAAAAGCTCCCAACCCAACGCTACCATCGGTGCCGGAGACCGCCTCACTCTGGCGTCCCTGAGCACCGGGGCGCACGCGGCCCTCTGCCCTTGACCACGGCAGAGCCCAGGCACTGTTTTGATCTCTCCCTGCTCGGTCGGCCTGGGGCCACAAGTCTGATCGCTGCGAAAACCACAGTGTGGAGGCTGTTATCTGCTATCAGCGGCGGCTGAGGGTGGTTTTGGGGCCTCTCTGCCTGTGCTTCTCAGAAGAGCTGGCCCGTGTCATCACAGGGTGGCTGGCAGAAAACAGGCGGATTATCAGGCCCCCTCATCATGACTCTGGCCAATGAGACTTTCATGCACCCAATGGCTTGTTTACAGGACTTCTTTTTAAGATTTTTGGCCGGATGCCCCTTAGTCTCACAGTCAAGGGGTCAGGGCTAAAGGGAAGGCAGGCAGGCTGAGCTGGGGGCTTCCGGGAGGTTTCCTGGAGGAAGGAAGGTGGGAAGAGGGTCTTGGGGCATGAGTGAGGGCACTGCCAGCCTCGGGGCCCGTGTGGGCGAAGGCCTGGGGATGAGGCCCCCAGCAGGTCCAGGCGAAGGATCTGCGGCTCATCGGAAGGGCCGCGGGGACTCTGCGGAGTGTAAGCCTGGAGGGGAGGTTCCAACCACCCGCTCCTACTGGGCACCGTGAGGGGACACACAGCTTGAACTCTCTGAACCTCAGTTTCCCCCTCTATGAAGTTGGGGGGCCAGGAAGCAATCAGCCCACGGAGTGGTGTGAGGAGTAGGTGAGACCTTCCTCGAGGGGCAGGGACGAGCAGGAGGGGGCTGAACCGGTGGCGGCAGGAGAAACAGGAAACCCATAGGGCTGGAAAGTGGATCCATCGGCGCTGCTTCGGGCTGGGTGGGGGCAGGGAAGGTGGCGGCTCACGGGCACAGGGCAATGTGCCGTGAGGCAATGACAATGTTCTAGAACGCACCCTGGTGAGGTTGCGCCGCTCTGAATATTCTAAAAACCATTGAATTGGGCACTTTAAATGGGTAGAATTATATGGTATATGTACTTATATCTCAATAAAACTTGAAAAGAGGCCTTTTCATCCTTGGGGCTGGTAAGTGCAGGAGGCAGCTCCAAACCTCCCAGTGCTGTGTGGTGCTGAAGGAGGGAGGTAGTGAGCTCCCCATCACCCGAGCCAGGACCAGATGAGCCCCCACCGAGAACCCCAACCCCCCTGCCTGCTTCTCTCCCACCTCCAATGTGACAGGTGCCGGGGCTGCCCCTCAGATGTGGCATCATGCACAGGGGCCTCCCGCCTGCCCACGACACTGGGCCCAGCCTGGGGTTTCCGCAAATTTACTACCTGTCTACCTGCTAAGCCACTTCCTCCGAGGGCCGTTGCCCGCCTGCCTGCCTATCTGTCTGTCTGGCTTCCCCAGGCTCCTGGCACAGCCTGGCCAAGCAGAGTCAGAGCAGCTTTGCTCCGTCCCCCGGGGGTCCTCCAGGATAGCGGGACCTTCACCTTAGCAATGGGGCCTAAATCGCCAATCACGCAGCATGGCTGTGAGCGCAGGGTCTTTGCACTGGCTGTTCCTTCTGCTGCTCTGGTTCTCGCTGGTGTCTCTCACCCCTGGCAAGAGCCAGCCCTGACTCCCGCGCCCACATGCACAGATGCGCTCTCTCTCCCCCTCACCTCTCTTCATTTTTCTCCCAATTACCTGGGCACCTGCAATTATAATTTGTGTCTATTTACTGGGACTCCTTCCCCCCCTGGGGGAAACTGGGCCCACACACATTCAGGGGAGAAACTGCACGTGGTTTTATAGTAAAGTTACCAAAAAAATGTCAAGGAGTTGAGGAAAAAATTCAGATGACTTTTCACAACACACCTGGAAACCCCAAAGAAAATTTGGGGCTTGGGGAGGTGTCAGGCTGGGTCCAGCCCCACCTCTCACTTCCAAAAGGCAAAGTTTGTGTAGTGGGACCCTGGGGACACCCCCAAGGCTTGCCCAGGCCCCCAGCCTCATTGTCCTCGACCTCTTGCCTTCAAATAATCCCAAAACCAGAAGAAAAATGGAAAAGGACCCTTTCCTCGGGCCAGAAGCTCCTTCTCTGAGGCCGAGGGCCCGTCCCCCTGAGCTCAGGGCCTGGTCAGAGAAGTCGCCTGCGAGGAGCAGGGTGGTGACACAAAGGCACTGGGCCCTCTCCAGGCTGACCACGGCTCCAGGCCTGGGCCAGGGGCACAGGGGTCAGCAAGAGCTCTCCCACCACGGCTGCTCGGGAGCAGGCCTCAGTCTGGGTGCCACCTCCGAGAAGGCTTCCTGGATACCATCATTCACCCTGGGCCAGGTTGGGGTCCTGCGGCTCTTCTGTGTTCCTGTGCCCCCACAACCTGAAACTTGGGGGGACCTGGCAACATAGAAATCACTGCTTCCCTTGCCTCCAGCCCTTACTTAGCACTTACGGCTGGTTCCCAGGCCAGTGGGGACAACTGTGCTTCTCAATACACAGCTCCAAGGCGGGAGGTGTGCAGGTATTCATCCAGCCCAGGGTGAGAAAACGTGGGAGGCTGGTGGGGGCAGGCCCCCCCAGAGGATGGGATTGAGGGGCAGTCAAAAGCAAGGAATCCAAAAATATGACAAATGGAACCATTTAAAACAGAGTTGGGGCTGCCATGCCAGAGAAACTGTCCCGTACGTCTCATACCTCGAACCCTGGAGTAAGGCAAAGTGACCCCCATCGAACCTTTGGGCCGGGCCTAAGCAAGCCTGTGCCTCAAGGAATGCCTTGCAAAGATAACGAGAAAGCAGACTCGGTGACTACAGACTGAAAATTACAAACACAGTCTGGAGTTAACAACGCTGTATCCATGTCACCTGCACCCGCAGAGATGCCTTCCTGCCGCTGATGCCGCTGTTCCCCTTCCCTTTCTCACTGACACCCCATGCCTTTGCCTCCTCGTCAGACACTGTTTGGACTTCTGCCTGCATCAGTGAGTCTTAAATAGCTCTTCTTTTGATCTCAAATGAATGTTTACTGCCAACAGACAAGGCTTGGGTTTGAATCCTGCCTCTGCTTCTGGTACCAGTCAAGGGGCCTGGCCCTGAGCGGGTCTGCCGAGGGCCAGCTGCAGTGTGCGGGTTCTTGACGTCGTGCGGAAAAGATTTCACAGCGAGAGTCCAGGTGACTGTGAGGGTCCATCTACTAAATCTGGGGACAGTGAGAGAAGGAAGGGCTCAGCACAGAAGAAGCGACAGGAGAGCCAGAGGAGGCTGAGCTGCCTCTGCTCACTGGGAAGTCAGAGAAAAGGGGGCCTTGGCGACAGACTCAGGGGGTCAGCCTGGGACAAGCCACTGCTGCCCACTGCTCCCCTGACTGCAAGTCTTGGGGTCCCTTAGAATTTAGGAGATGTGTGCCTGTGGGGAAAGAAGTGAGGGAAGAGGAGGGAAAGGGAATGGCGTGGACTGCTCCCTAGAGGGCGAGCACCTGTGCGCTGGGTCCTTTGTCTTGTTTTTTATTTCTCTCTTTCAGGGAGGAATCTTAGGGGAGGCCTCTGGAGAATTTCGGCAGAATATCCATCAGTTCTCCAGTGTGGCCCTTTCAGGGTCGTGGTCTCCTCTGATCGGTCAGTGCCAGGCCAGAGGGTCCTCTGTCCTTGCAGCCGGTGCGGCTCGCCCACCTGCTTTTCCGGGCCTGGAGCTGAACTCCCTCTGAGGCCGAGACGTTGTCTCCAGGGAGGCGACCTTCTCTGCCTGGCTGTGAGTGGCTGGGCCGTGCGTTTGGCTCTCCGCCTCAGTTTCCCCATGCTACTTGCCAAGGACTTTCCCTAACTTCTCACTATCGTGTCTCACTTAGATGTGCATTCACATCATTGTTAGCACTATTGCTGTTATTATATGTTAGATGCTCTCTCTTCAGAGGGAGGCCAGCCCTCCTGGGGGCTTTCAGAGGCACAAGACAGCCACTGGGCCCCAGACTGGCTGACGCTATGAGAAACTACATCTGGCAGGCAGGTTAGCACGCTTTTCCCACAACCGATCTCCTGGAACCCCAGAGTTTCCGGCAAATCTTTACCCACCTTCTCCTTCCCACTTCCCACCTCACCCTCTCTGCCTGGGCCACATACTCTGCAGCTCTGTGGCAGGCCCTTGGGAGCCCGGCTTGTTGGCTGCCACGGGGCGTTTGCACGGGCTGTTCCTTCTGCCCAGAGCACCCTTCCCCCAGATCCTCACATGGCGCATTTCCTCACCTCCTTTGGGCCTCGGCTTAAATGTCACTTCTTCAGAGAGGGCCCCTCAGCACCCACCCGCCCTCCCCGTGACTAGAGCAGCTCTCCAGAGCCTCCCCCACTGCCCTGTCTGCATAATTTCCTGGCTCTATCAGGGCTCATAATCACATTCCTGGAGACAGGACTGAGTTTGTCTGGTTCACTGCTGTGTCCACTGGGTGGGGGACCAAGCGTGACACATAGTAGGCGCTCAGTAAACCTGGAGGACCAAGGGACATTCATCTTTGGAAGCCTGAGGTCTTTAGACAGAGAGAGTTGGGGGCAGAAAACAGGGCTGCCACCTCCCGCCACAGGCAGCAATGGGCCAGGGACAGCAGAAGTGTGCCCAAGTCCACCGTCCCCACCCCCCACTGCCCCACTGACCCCGCTGACCCACTTCTTTCTCAATTTCCCCCCTTGAGCCACTTCCCTTCCAGGGCACCTCGTCCTGGGGGGAGGGGGTAAAAAACACTCTCCTGCCTGTGGGTTCCTTTGGGCCTCACCCCGACCCTACAGGGGAAGAGAGGTTGTTATTATGCTCCTGGGCCGATGCGGAACAAAGCTGGGGGCCCGCAGCAGGGAGGTG
The DNA here is from genome assembly GCF_021234435.1 of Artibeus jamaicensis. Classification (NCBI taxonomy): domain Eukaryota; kingdom Metazoa; phylum Chordata; class Mammalia; order Chiroptera; family Phyllostomidae; genus Artibeus; species Artibeus jamaicensis. The sequence goes on along the minus strand of NW_026521854.1, from coordinate 8,304,005 downwards.
GGAGGCCCAGGCTGTGTTTGTAAAAATCACAGCGAGTGCAAAAACTTCCACAATGAAGAAACTCCCAACGTTCTAAATAAAGATGGGTCTGACCCAGCCTGGGCCAGGGTCCCCTCCCACTGTCCTCGCCCCAGGCCCCGGGGAACCTGGCTTTAGGATGACAGGGGTCCAGCCCCAAATGAAGACACCCCCCCGAGAAGTCATAGTTCCAGGCAGAGATCCCGGGAGGCTGTGCGAACAGATGGGGATCCAGCCAATGCCCCAGAGCCCCGGAACCCAGAGCATGACGGCGAGGCCAGCTGAAGTGGCCACAGTCGAGGATATCCACCCTGAGTCCGTGGGCAATGCTGGGGGTGGCATGGGAGGGAAAGGAAATGCCAGCAGCGGGGTCCACATTAGGGGAAAACGCGGGACGAGGGAACCAGTTCCTCGACAAATGAAGAGCAAGGGGGCGGAGGAGAGAGGAGAAAGTCTAAGTTACAGAGACACAGGAGACACTGCAGCCCAGTGGCACGCTGGCTTGGAAAAGCATTTAAACTAACTGCAAAAAAAAGATATCTAGTATATGATATATATTTTAAATTTAATACATAATATAAATATATAAATGTAAGTATGTGTTTATACATAATGTATTTACACATATTCTGTATGTATTATATATTTGCATATACAAGATATTTACATATAATATACAAATGTGTATTTATACACATATGTACATATATGTAAATTGACTGTCTGAAAAGAGGGTATTAGCAAATGCTGTACCATCACTTCTACAGGAAATATAGGGTTAGATTCCTAAGAACCTCTGGTCACATATTTTTTAAAGATTTCATTTATTTATTTTAGAGGGAGGAAGGGAGGGAGAAAGAGGGAGAGAAGTATCAACATGCAGTTGCTACTCATGTGCCCCTTGCTGGGGACCTGGTCCGAGACCCAGGCATGAGCCCTGACTGGGAATTGAACCCGCGACCCTTTGGTCTGCAGGCCTGTGCTCAGTCCACTGAGGAACAACAGCGAGGGCTGTGGTCACATTCTTATCGGAGGGTCCATACAGGACATTGTTTTGTGTGTGTTTCAGTTTAAAGACACCTTGTTCAGCTATATCCTTGATTCCTTGACATTGAACTCATGGCCAACAGCGGTATGACTCCTGCTTAAATGAAGCTCATATCACACCTGTTTTTTCCACAAAGCCCACGCAGCCTTCCAGTGCCTGGAGACACTAGACAGCACTTTAGCACTACGATTGGGGCCTTTTAAACAGCAAAATCCCCAACAAAAAGCCTAAAAATGGGAGAAACATGACGCTAGAGAGACACTTGAAGAAAAAGAGCCCTGTTTACAGCCCGAAAGCTGGAACAAGAGGGCACAGCACCCGCCTCAGCTTGGGAGGTGTGTGTCAGGGACTCAAGTCTTTAGCCACTCTGCATGTGTCTGCAAATTGATTTGGGGGTTTCAGAGCCTGGATAAGGGAGATGAGGGAGAAGGAGGCGCAGGGTGCCTGCCTGTCATGTCTGAGAGGCCGACCCCTTTCCACAGTCCTCTCCCAGTCCGCTGGGCCCCAGGGTGACCACAGGCCCCCCCCAGAAGCAAGCAGTCTGACCAACTTTACCATGCTGTGGGACAGATGCTATTGTTATGCCCTTTTACAGATAAGGAAACTGAGACTCAGAGAGGTGAAGTGGCTTGCACAAGGTCACGCAGCTGGTGAGTGTCAGAGCTGAGATTTGAACAGTCAGCCCAAGTATGGGGTTCATAGTGTGGTGTTTCTCCTTAAAGGGATGGGCTTTCAAATTTTCTCAGCTCTGCTGGGCCCCTCCCCCAAAGCCCCGGGTTGTCCTTGACCTTTCTCCCTGGGTTTGAGCCCAAGGCCTCCACGGTGGTCTGGCCAGAGAACCCACCGGCCTCCATCTGGACCCTACCCCTCCGTTGATGTGGCAAAGACTCCCCAGGCCCCAGGCCCCGCCCGGCCTCCCCTTGCTGAGTCATACCTACCCAACGGAACTTTGGGTTTTTCTCACAGGTGCTGCTGACAAGCCATTATTTCCCCCACCTGCTCCTGGCACTTCCTTTCCTTAAACCCAAGGGCAGGGCTCAACTTTTTTAAAAAATTGCAGTGAAATTCACATAACATAAAATGTACCATTTTAGAGTAAACGACCCAGCGGCATTCAGTGCACTCAGTGTTGAGCAATCAGCACCTCCATCTGGTTCCAGAGGCGCTCATCACCACAAACGCACACAGACCTGGGCCCAGGAGCATCGCTCTCCGGGCCCCTCCCCCGGCCCTGGCAACCGCTGATCCGCTTTCTGTCTCTGTGGATTGGCTTGTCCGAGACATTTGGGATAGCTGGGAGCCACAGATTACGTGGCTGGCTCCCGTCGCTCAGCGTGCTGTTTTTAGGATGCACGCACATTGTGGCCTGTGTCAGCGCTTCGCTCCTTAATGGCGGAGTGATACTCCATTGCGTGGATGGACCGTGTTTGTTTATCTGTGCGTCTGTGCATGGACACTTGGCTGGTTTTCACCATTCGGCAATTGTAAATAGTGCGGCTATGAACACCCCTGTGCAAATTTTTGTTTGAATGCCTCTGTTTCATCTGGGGGGGGCTATATCCCTAGGAGTGGAATTGCTGGGTCATACGATCATCCTATGTTTAAATTTTTAATTAAATTTTTGAGGAGTCACCAAACTTCAACAACTGCACCATTTTGTATTTCCCCCAGCAAGGGCTCAGCATTTTAAATTTATTTTATTTATTTATAGAGAGAGGGGATAGGAAGGAGAAAGAGGTGGGGGCGGAGGGGAGGAGAAATATCAATGTCTGGTTGCCTCTCACATGCTCCCCCTGGGGGATCTGGCTTGCAACCCAGGCATGTGCCCTGACTGAGGATCGAACCAGCGACCCTTTGGTTTGCAGCCCTCACTCAATCGACTGAGCTATACCAACCAGGGTAAGGGGCTCAGCATTTTAAAATCCTTGTGACTCTCACCTAGGACCCAAGTTCAAATCTTAGCTCAACCACTGTGACCACATGATCGTTTTCTTTCCCATCATCCGTCCTGCTCTTCTGGTACCACCCCGTTCTTCCAGGAATCACCCATCTTGTCCTGGCAGTGGGCCCATCGATCCCGGAGCCCCACACAACCCTGTCTGGGGCAGAGGGGCTCGGGGCACCAGGGACAGGTCCTCTAGTTAACGCAATCCCTACGGACGGACAACACAGATTTGGGATCCGCCTGGGGGAAGCAGAGAGAAGGGGGCAGGTTTGGCGGCTGCCAGGGGCCCCTGAGCCAACAAGAGTTTAAATGTGTTTTTGCACTGAAATAGTCAGATAGATCTTAAACCGGGAATAAAAAAGAACCTGTGTTTAGCGTCGCGGGCCGAGTGTCCAGGCAGCTGGCAGCGTTTAGCCTGGCACAGACGATCTAAAGCAAGTGTGCGGTTAAGGTCGTGTTCAAAAATACGGCTTCGGGGCAGCAAGCTCAGGCTGGGCTGTGTGCCCTGTAATTCTCTTTCCAAATAAAAGGCAGAACTATTCCTGGCCGGGCTTGGGGACTTCTGCGGCTCCTGGGGCTCCACGGAGGCCGGCCTGGAACGTCAGGCATGCCCGCGCCCTGGCAGGCCAGGCCTCCACCGACTGGAGTTTACGGTCGAGTCTGTAATTGTAAGGTCTTTTAATTACAATGGCGTTCCTCTGGGGGCTGTCCAAGGCTGCCCGAGCCGGGACCTCTCACACAGGAGACCCGCAGGCTTGGGGCTGAGCACCAGGAGTGTGTGGTGTTTGGCAGCTTGAGTCAATTTTGAGCTATTTGTGGAGGGGATAAAAAAAATAAAACCAAACACCGTTTGATGTTCGCCAAATATAGCATTTTGCTTTTCTATGAGCAAAGCCCTGATTTAAAAAAATAATGTACTCGGTCAGCCCTACAGAGGAATGAAGCCCGGATTCACGCTGCAACGCAAACGGACCTGGAAACCGTTACACGGAGAGAAGCCAGACGCAAAAGGCCGCCTGTCTTACGTGAAGGCCGCCAAGTCCACTTATGTGAAGCGTCCGAACAGGCAAATCCATAGACTCAGAGAGCAGTTCGATGCTTACCAGGGGGCTGGGGCAAGGGAGGGGGGGTGAGCCCTAATGGGACGGTTTCCCTGTCCTCAGGCACATTGAGTGGACCTGTCACCTTCCCTTTCTGCAATGGAGCGAACGTTGCTGTCACCGGGCAGGGCCCCTCTGAGACCAGACATGAAACGGCTGTGAGCTCACTGAGATGGGTGAGGGGGTGGAGAAGGGGAGCTGGTTCTCTGCTCAGGCCTGCACCCTGTGCCCCTGTCACCCCTCGCTGCCCCTTAGATGAGGGCCCCTGCCCCGCTCCCCCTGCTGCCACTGTGAGTGCTTCTACACTGCCTCCAACCCCTGCTCTGAAGCCGGCCTGCCACTTCCGAAACTCCTGGTGCCCACTCATGATTCAGTCGGGCTCTGTGGGGCCAGGGAGCCAGGGCTCTGTTTTGTCTTTTGCAACATTTTATTTTGAAAAAATGTGCAACCTGTAGAAAAGGATAGAAAATTATGCAATGAAACCCTCGCACCCAGACTCACATACAGCCAACAATTTACCCACATCCTCTCTCTCATGTGTATGTATGTGTACAGTTGACATGAATGATATATAGTTTATGAACTCTTATACTTCATTAATTTGTTAAGACCGCCATAACAAAATGCCGCAGACTGGGAACCTTCAACAACAGAAATGATTGGCTCACTGTTCGGGAGGTCTCGCGTCCCAGAGGCAGGTGTGGGCGGGGTTTGTTTCTTCGGAGGCCTCGACCCTCGGTTTGCAGACCACGCCCCCTTCTCGCTGCCTCTTCCGATGGTCTGTCCTCTGAGTGCAAGCCCACGCCCGGTGTTTCTTTGTGTCAAATTCCTCTTCGTATAAGAACGCCAGTCAGATTGGATCGGGGCTTTCTCTGCAGCCTCAGTTTAACTTAATTGCCTCTTTAGCGGCCCTACCTCCAAAAACTGTCACACTCCGAAGTACTGGGGGTTAGGATTTCAACATACGAGTTGGTGGGGACAAATATTCAGTCCATCGCAGGATAACAGGACGCCATTGTGAACCAGGTGAGCCAGCGCTGTGGGCGTCGTGCGCCATGACCCCTGAGGCCCTCGACCTGCATCTCCTGAGAACTAGAAGGCTCTCCCATGTGGCCTGGGGAAGATGGCACACTCCTCAAATTTCACACTGAGAAAAACCATTATGTAACCCTTCCATAGTCAAGTTAACTCAACTGCCCTAATTAGGCCTGCTATGGTCTGCCTGTTTGCGCCCCCCCTAAAATTCATATGATCAACCCCCAGTGTTATAGTGTTAGGAGATGGGACCTTTGGGGGTCATGAGGGTGGAGCCCTTGTGAATAGGATTAGTGTCCTTATTAAAGGGACCCCAGAGTTCCCTGCTCCCTTGTGCCAAGTGAGGACAGGAAGAAGGTGCTGTCTGTGAAGCAGGAAGTGGGCCCTCACCAGACACCGAATCTGCGGGTGCCCTGATCTTGGACTTCCAGCCTCCAGAACTGTGAATAAAGTTGTGTGCATAAGCCACCCGGCATGGGGTATTCTGTTACCACAGCCTGCCCGGATTCAGAGGAGATCCTCACGGCAACTTTTCTTTTCCTGTTTAGGACCCAATCCAGGCCCACCTGCTGTCTTTTGCTTTTATTATCTCTTTAGCTCTCCTTAATCAGGAGTGGGTTTTCAGCCTCTGCTTGCCTTTCAGTGTGGGCATTCAGGGGGAGTCCAAGCAGTTGTTGTGCAGAAGGACCCCCAGTGGTCTGGACGGCTGGTGCCTCTGACCAGGTTCAGGTTATATGTCTCGAGGAAGGACTCTCAGAGGCCACGCTGGTCCTCCCCAGTGCATCTTTCCAGGTGGCACTCGTGGTCGTCTGGCTCCGTTGCTGGTGATGTTGGTTCAGGTGGTGGAATCATACACCCCAAATCCTAAAATATGTCTTAAAATCCCCCTCCCTGGGCACCCAGTGTTCGGGCAACAACTCGCTGGCCACAGCCTCCAAGTCCATCTTGGGGCTCCCTCTCCCCGATGTGTCACCTGGTCAGGTTTTAAAGAGCCAGCAGGGTGCAGGGGTTCTTTGCGGACCCTGACAAGAGTCATAAAAAGGACCATGTGAGGACAAATGGATGCACTCCTGGAGGTTTCCTGGAGGAGGTGACCTCTAAGTCATGCCCACAAATGGGCTATACCCAGTGCCATCCCCAAGCCCTAGGTTTGCCTCAAAAATTCTGTAGGCACCTCCTTCTCAGCTCACCCAGCCTCCGGCTCATTTTGACTCCCCCCATCAGACACTTTGGCAGTTTCCCAGAGCAGAGTGCAACCGCGTTCAGGCCCCCATCATCAGAGGACAGACCACCTTGCCTTCTTTGAAGTTTGTGATCTCCCAGGGATGGGATTTGAATCTCTTACTTTATCCTTGCTGCTCTGCAGGCCAAACCACAGGCCACGGTACTCAGCAGCTGCCTTGGAGGTAGAGATGGGGGAGCTATTTGGGGTTCTTAGGGCTTTAATTTTTGCTTCTGAGAACACTGAGGGGTGGTGAGCAGGATGATGATTACTAGCTTCTCTCACAGAGCCTCAGTTTACCCATCTACTAAAGGGGCAAGTAATTCACACTTTGCAGAAAGGCAATGGAGAGTGAGGGAGATGCTGGATGTGGAAAGTCCACTCCAGAGTCCCTCTCAGTTGGGGTTTTGTCTGTCTGTGTGAGGAGGTGGGGGTACTCCACTCCCCCTTATCCATGCCGCCAACCCAGGCAGGACAGGGATTTTAACTGCCAGAGAACACTGGGAGGTGTCTGCAAACATTCTGGGTCGTCACAACTGGGGTGCTATTGGCATCAGGTGTGTGGAGACCAGGGCTGCTGCCCAACACCCCGCAGTGCCCAGGACAGCCCACACCCCAGACAATGGCCAGCATCAGCAGTGCCAAGGGGAGGACGTACTGTAGAAAAATACCACATCTCTGTCCAGATCAGTTTCCTGTAGGTAAAAGGTGATTTCAATATAGTCCAGTGTTACATGCAGGGATGTATGTTATGTTATTCCTAATAATGGTGAAAAATTAGAGGCAGCTGAGTCATCTATCATTAGGGAAATAGCTAACTACACACTGCATACATTCATAAAATTGACCATGAAAGTGTGTAGATAAAAAAAAATAAAGGGGTTTTATAGCAGTTAATCTCACGGGGTGGGGGGGTTGGTTTGCCTCCAGGGGACCTTCAGTGATGTGGGAACATCTTTTTAAGTATATTTTATTGATTACTGCTATTACAGTTGTTCCAACTTTTCCAACTTTGCCCCCTCCACCCAGTACTCCCCTCCAGCAATCGCCCTCCTTAGTTCATGTCCATGGGTCACACATGTAAGTTCTTTGGCTTCTCCATTTTCTATACCAGTCTCAACCTCCCCCTGTCTATTTTGTACCTACCATTTGTGCTTCTTATTCCCTGTACCTTTCCCCCCATTCTCCCCCCTCCCCTTCCCCACTGATAACCCTCCAAGTGATCTCCATTTCTGTGATTCTGTTCCTGTTCTAGTTGTTTGCTTAGTTTGATTTTGCTTTTGTTTTTTAGATTCAGTTGTTGATAGTTGTGAGTTTGTTGTCATTTTAATGTTCAGAGTTTTGATCTTCTTGTATTGTTCCCTTTAACATTTCATATAATAAGGGCTTGGTGATGATGAACTCCTTTAGCTTTACCTTGTCTGGGAAGCACTGTATCTGCCCTTCCATTCTAAAGGAAATCCTTGCTGAATAGAGTAGTTTTGGTTGTAGGTCCTTGCCTTTCACCACTTTGAATACTTCTTCCCTGCAAAGTTTCTTTTAAGAAATCAGTTGACAGTCTTGCGGGAAATAGTCGGTCGGTAATTCTCTGCTTTTCTCTTGATGCTTTTAAGATTCTCTCTTTAACTTTAACCTTTGGCATTTTAATTATGTTGTGTCTTGGTGTGGTCCTCTTTGGGTCCAACTTGTTTGGGACTCTCTGTACTTCCTGGACTTGTATGTCTATTTTCTTCACCAAATTAGGGAAGTTTTCTTTCCTTATTTTTTTCAAATAAGTTTTCAATTTGTTGCTCTTCCTCTTCTCCTTCTGGCACCCCTCTGATTCAGATGTTGGTGCTCTTGGAGATGTCCCAGAGTCATCTTATACTCTCTTTGTTTTTTCGAATTCTCGTTTCTTCATTCTGTTCTGGTTGAATATTTATTTATTCCTTTTGTTCCAAATTGTTTATTTGAATCCTGGCTTCCTTCCCTTTATTGTTGGTTTCCTGTGGATTTTTCTTTATTTCACTTAGTGTAACCTTCATTTCTTTCTTTATGTTGCTGTCACACTCAGTGAGTTCTCTGAGCATCCTGATCACCGGTGTTGTGAACTCTGCATCTGATAGGTTGGCTATTTCCATTTCATTTAGTTCTTTTTCTGGGATTTTGTTCTGCTCTTTCATTTGAGCCATATTTCTTTGTCTCTTCAATTTGGCAGTCTCCCTGTGTTTGTTTCTGTGTATTAGGTAGAGCTGCTTTGACTCTCTGTCTTAGTGCACCTGTTCAGTTGTATGGGGCAGAGCCTTAGTTGTTCACCAGGGTGGGGCAACCTGCCTCATTACTCTGTGGTCTGAGGGTGGGGGGGAGGGTTCAGAGAGGGGACAGTGTAGCTGCCTGGCTTCTGGAGGCTTGCCCAGCACTTGCCCCATTTCTAGTCACTTCACCCACTTCTCACCTGTGACTGGCACCCTTCTAGCTGTTGCCCGGGTGGTGATTCCTAGTAGTGTGGGTGGATTTGCATACATTCTAAGTCCATGCAGGCCCTTTAAGTGGTCTTTCCTGAGAAACTGGCAGTTTCTTCCGCCACTCCAACCCCTACTGGTTTTTACAACCAGAAGTTATGAGTCTTTATTTTCTGGAACCCTGGGCTGTGCAGTCAGGCCTGGGGCTGGGATCGTTCACTCCCAAAGTATCCCTCCCGACTTTTATCCACCACACCTGAATGTGGGATTGTCCATTCTGCCCCCACTCCACACCACACTGCGTCCTCTCTGCCCCTCCTACTTGTCTAGATGAATTTGGCTTCTTTAAATCCTTGGTTGCTGGATTCCATACACTTCAATTTTCTGGCAGTTCTGTGTTTTTTGTTTTGACGTTAGTTGTGATTCTTCTTGTGGTTGTGAGAGGATGTGAAGCGTGTCTATCTATGCCTTCATCTTGACCGGAAGTCCAGGACTATTTTTACCGTCACACCTGGGAGAAGGGTACCACTGGCATCCAGTGGGTAGGGACCATGGATGCCACCCCAGTGCAGAGAATGACACAGCCTCAGGGGTCAGTGGTGCCAAGGGTGAGAATTCCTGAACCAAGGGAGCCAATTGAAGGGGACATTTGAGCTGAGACCTGAACATGCCACCCCAAGTGATATTTGTAGGCCCAGACAGAGGGTGCAGTTGAGACGACCACTAGGGCGCCCTGATCAGCAGGGGAGCAGACAGGGGGCGGGGGTCAGCATCTCTGGGTGAGGAGGAAGTAGCTCTGCAGCCACGGTTTGTCTCACTGACTTAGCTCTGCTTGTAGCTCCGGAGAGCCACGATGTACACAAGTGCACAAGGCCGTATGCCAATCAAGCTTTACTGGTGAGCACCAAAGTTTGAATTTCATAGAAATTTTACATGTCATGTAATACTATTTTTCTTTTAATATTTTTTCAACTGCTAAAAGTATAAACATCAGGGGTCGGGAAGATAACTAAGGGGTGCAGGGTTTCTTTGGGGGTAAAGAAATGTTCTAAAATTGACTATAGTGATGGATGCACAGCTCTATGAATGCACTGAAGGTCATCAAATTGTACGCGTTACATGGGTGAAATCGTATTGTATGTGGACTATATCCTAGTAAAGCTGCTATAAAAGGGAAACATACAATAGCCGAAGGTGTTGACAACCCAAAAGTTCATTAACAGATGAATGGGTAACCAAAATATGGTTCATCCACACGATGGAATATTAATCAGCCATGAAAGAGAAGGACATTCTGACGCCCGCTGCAGTGTGGATGAACCTTGAAGACATTATGCTGAGTGACGGAAACCAGACAGAGAAGGACAGATCGGTGCCGTCCCACTTACAGGAGGTCCCCAGCGGAGTCAGAGCCACAGAGACAGGAGGTAGATGGAGGGAGCCAGGGGCTGGGGAGGGGAGGACCGGGAGTGAGTGACGGGGACGGGGTGTCAGTGTGGGAAGATGCGGAAGCTCTGGAGACGGACGGTGGTGATGGCTGCGCAACAGTGTGGATGTGCTGAATGCCCTGAACTGTGCACTTAAAAAGGGTTATGATGGTGACTTTTATGTCGTGTGTACTTTCTCATGATGAAAAAAGAATAAGAAACATCCTCTGCTCACAGGCTGTACAGAACCAGGTGGCGAGCCAGAATTGGCCCTGAGCCATAGTTTGCAGACCCCTGGACCACACCTACTGGAATAAAAGTGTGTGGAGCCAGATGGAGTGGTTTGTGATGACCACACCCCCACCCAAGGAAAGGAGTCCACCCAAGAGGGGCCTGGGGCCGCATCCCAACTCACCTTGGATGTGTGAGACCCAGGCCAGTCACGCACCGTCTCCAAGCCTCACTCTCCCCACCTGCAACCGAGAAGGCCTTCCCGTGCACACAGTCCCTTTGGATCCTGGGGGCCCTTGTCAGGGCACAGAGGATACATTATAGTCTCGAAGAGAAACAAAGGGCTTTGCCCAGCATCCCACAGCTAGAAAGGGAAGGAGCCCGGATTTAAACCAGGTTCTGGCTTCTTACTGCACCCCACTGCCTCCCCGAGAGGAGAAAGGACACATCACAGCAGAAAAAGGAGTCAAGATCACTTTGTCTCGGTGAAGCCTTTCCTTGGAGCCTTGCGCCAACCTGCTGGCAGTCAGCATTTGTAAACTGTTCTTCTGCAAATGGCAAGGTTTCCAAGAAAACAACATGACAGTGACAAAAATAATTTCTTCCAAACCCAAGTCTTAAAATCATGTTGAAACACAAAATCCATCCATTACAGGTGAATGGATACACAAAATGTGTCCATGCACGCAAGGAAATATTACTCAGTCCTGAAAAGGAGCGGAGCACTGACACACTGCAACGTGGACAAACCTTGAAAACATTACGCTGGGTGAGAGAGGCCAGACACTACAAGCCACAGAGTGAATGATTCCATTGATTGAAAATGTCCAGAACAGGCAAACCCACAGTGACAGAAAGCAGAGCAGTCGTTGCTGGGCCCAGCAGAGGGAGGGTGGAAAGCGAGGCCGGTGGGCATGGGTTTTGTTTTGCAGTGACGAAAATGTTTTGGAACTAGAGAGAGCGGTAGTTGCACAACATCGTGAATGTACCCAGTGCCGCTGAACTTTCCACTTTAAAACAGCTAATTTCATGTTATGAGAATTTCACCTCAATAAAAATACATGAATAAAAATTTTTTAAAAACCAGAAGCATAAAAAACCCCACCAATGTAAATGTTTGTCTATCCAGTGGGAGGGAGTGGGCACACACTTTTTTTCTACCTTTGGAAGGGACGGTGGAGTCGGGAGCCCTGGCCTGGAAGCCCTGGGCATGCTCTCTGCCAATTCGTCGGCGCTGCGGGGCCGTCCTCGGGCTGGCAGAGTGCAGGGCTCTCAAAGGTTTTCTGTCAGGGCTTTGACAGGGGGCCAGGTTTTTCCTCCCCCCGGAGCCGAGCAGTCTTGGGTCTGTTGTTCTCAGCAATCTCGGGCCGCGTGTTAGCAGGAAACATGGCCAAGTAGGGCTTCCTGCGCGTCGGAGAGAGGAAGCTCCGTAATGTTCTGGAAGGCTGGGTTAAAAATAACTCCAGTATATAAAGAGAGCGGAGGGTCCGCTCGCTCCCTCACTCTCATGCGGGCTGGCTGGACGCCGGCAGAGCAGGTGGTTTGGGGCCTAAGCGGGGCCAATCCCCTGTCCCCGGGCCCCAGGACTGGGAAAAACAGCCAAGTTCAGAGTCCCGGGGCTGCCTCACTTCCAGAATTTCCACAGAGTCAGGGACAGTGTGGGTGTTCCTGTTTTAAATCCTCTTTCTCCAGTGAAGAATTCAACCTCCAGGTGCTATTAGGGGAGAAGGAACTCAGCCGTGGTTTCAGCTGCGTCGTCGGCACGCAGGCTCCGGCCGGTGGCAGGGTTGGAGTCCTGGCTCTGCCGTCTGAGGCCGGGCCTCACACTCCCCATCTGTGAAAGCAGGGCTGATATTAGCTCCTATATCGCTGTCAGCACTAAACACTCAGAGGAGACCCTATGGTGGGTGCTGTGCAGGGCTGAGCTGCTGCTAGGAATTCTTATCGTTATCAAATTCTCCAGGGTCTTCACTTCCCTGGGAAAAGCAGGCCCGTGTATTATCTCGTGTGAGCTGTGAGTCAGCTCTGGGATCAGCCCGCCCCTTCCCAGGTACAGCAAGTGAGGCCTGGCTTCATGTGTTGTCACTGCGACCCAAGACCTCGTGGCCAGGTTGTCCGAGCAGTTTCTTCCTACCTCACCTTCAGAACGCTGCCTCACGCTCCCCCGGCCCAGCAGGGGTCTGGGTCAGGGTCTCCTGACTTCGGGGCCCCTGTCTCCTTTGCTCTACACCTGGAAGTGAGAATTTGGGAGCCAGGAGGGGCAGGAGGGAGGGGGAGAATCACCACCCCTCGTGGAGGCGGGTTTTCTGTGCTCCGAGCCGGGTGGCTGGTGGTGCCTTCCCACAGAACCGTCATCGCCATTGGAACACTGATGACAAAGTCTGGGCACTACCTGTGTTTGGGGACAAGCCCGGCCCCAGGGTCTGGGGCGCCTCATCTTGGACTGAGCCGCCCGGGTCAGGAAAATAACAGAAGACGCCAATGACCAATGTCAGGAAGGAGAGCGATGACCCGTGACAGACCCTCTCGTGTTGAAAGGACCATGAAGGCACGTTAGTGACACCGTGATGCCAATCGATGGCTCTGATGATGGGGCGAGTCCCTGGGAGACAGCAGCTCCCAAAGCCCACTGGGAGAAAAGGCCGCCGGAGTGGCCCCGGTTCCGGGGGAGACGCCCACGGGGGCCTGGAAACTTCCCACCAAGAAACCTCCAGGTCCGGAGGGGTCCCTGGTCGGGTTCCCACACGTTTAGGGAGGGAACGAGGCCGCTTCCATACAGCTGGCGAGGAAGGGGGGCCGGGCAACTTATTCTAAGTGGGGGGCTGCCATGGGGCCCCCACACGCCCTCACCCCAAAAGAGGATGCCGTTAGGGCCAACCCCCTGCCCCGGGCCCTGGGCTTGGGGAGAGAAAGGAGACACTCGCTCTCCAGAAACCGGATCCAGGTGAGCGGCCTCCCAAACCCTGAGTGTCGCCACAGTCAGCGCCGTCCCTGGCTGCGGCCTGCACACCGGGGCCGCCTGGGCGCTGAGGCCTCTTTCAGAAGTCACCGGTGCCCTCCACCCACTATCTTTAATTGGCCAAAGGGGACTTGTCATGGGCTGGGGGATGCAGTGGGAAGGGGCAGGGGCATCTGTGAGGCCCCGGGCGGTGGGGGCTCCGCACAGGCAGCACCCACAGGCCTGGGTGGTGGTGAATGGACGTCCCCAGTTGAGCTCCAGGCCTCGGTTTCCTCATCTGTCAAATGAAGGTTAAAATTTCATCAGGGGCTTTAATTCCAAAGTAACACAAAGGCCCAGTTCCATCGCCATCCAGTCCCGAGGGCCTGCTCTCACCACCTCTCTGTGTCTGCGTTTCAGCCCGTCTTTCCTCTGTGGCTCTCAGGGTCTCTTCTGTGGGACGCACTCACTTCTGCGCAGCTCTGCCTGCATGGGAAACCACTCTGAATTCCAAGAACCAGATGACCAGTTCTGCTGCCCCATTTTTTTTATTTGGAGAAAATACCGCCGACTGACGGATCGATCGATCACCCCGGAGCCCGTGTGCAGGCTGACCTCTGTGCGCAGCTGACCCTCAGCCCCGCATCCCAGCAGAACGGGCTGGCTTCTGTCCCAAACATTTCAAAATGAACCCGCTCTCTCTGTGACTTGAGTTTTTCCATTAAACAAAGAAGTAGGTGTCCAGGAACCTTCGGGAAGGGGTTTCCCATCCTATCGAGCCTTCCTGGGGGGCCTTGAGCTCCCAAGGGGCTGGGCTGGACTGCACATCAGCCCACATGCAGTGGTGCCTTCTGCTAACACACTGCCAACCTGTCTGGGGTGGAGGGCAGGAACAGAGGGGAAACTGAGGCACGATGAGGTGAATCCCTCCCCCAGCCCAACAGGGCAACCTGGCACCGGGAACTGAGGTGTTCACCAAAGTGTCTCCTGATTTTTGAAATTCAAGCTCTTCGCTGACCATCACTTGGCCCCTGCATGTAGAATCTGTGCTCCTGCCTGGCGTGGGGGGGGGCCACACCCATGAGGCTGCCGGTCCTCCTTTCTTAATGCCCCCACCTCCAGGTGGGGATCGGTCCCATGGTCGCTCTCCCCTGGGCTCACCCCCAGCTGGGACTCTGGCACCCTTGGGCTGTAGATGGCATTTTCCTGGGAGGAGAGCTCTGGGCTTGTGGGGCTTTCAGACCCGCATTAGAATCCCAGCCGGCCATGCTGAGTCACCAGGCAAGCTCACTGGCTTCCAGGGCCTCAGGTTCCACTTCTGTTAAAGAGGCAGGTCTATGATCCCTGCCTCCCAGGGTTCCCTGGGACCCAACAACTGAGATGCGCCCCTCACGGCTCCCAGAGCAGCTACCCAACCAGAGGGTTCCTGCTCCCTGCTCAAAGCCCTTCCTGGACCCTGGCCGTGGGCCTGATGAGAGCCAAGCCCCTGCCTGATGCTTGAAAGATTGTGTTGAAATATAATTAACACAAAATTGGTGCCATTTCAACCATTTTCAAGTGTGCAATCCAGAGCCATTTAGTACATTCATGGTGTTGTAAAACTATCATCACTGTCTAGTTCCAGAGCATTCTGTTGCCCCAAAGGAGACCCCATCCCCATGAGCACTCACTCTCCATTCCCCCCACAGCCCCTGGCAACCACGGACCTGCTTTGTCTCTATGGATGCGCCTGTTCCGGACGTTTCACGTAGATGGGACCACACACCACATGGCCTTTTGGGTCTGGCTTCTCTCACTCAGCGTGATGATTTCAAGGTTCACTCCTGTTGCAGCATGTCAGTGCTTCGCTCCTCTTCGGGGCTGAATAACGTTCCACTGTGTGGACGAACCAGGCTTTGCTCCTCCGTTTGCCCTTCCACTGACGGACACGGGGGCGGCCGCTGCCCCAAGGTGGTTATGGACAGAGCTGCTGGGCACGCGTGACACGGGGATTTGTCTGAACATCTGTCTTCAGCTCTTCGGGGTTGACACTCAGGAGTGGAACAGCCATGCCACATGCTAATTCTACATTCCACTTTGTGAGGAATCCTGCTCCATTCTGACCCTGGCGAATTAAGCCTGAAGTCTCCATGCCCCCTTGGATACGCCTGCTGTGCACAGCACCCGAGCGGCCCGCCGGGAAAGGCCCTCCCTCAGCCCTCGCCTTCCTCATCTGGGCACGCGATGCTTTAAGAAGATGTTGTAAGGAAAGCCCGGAGGAGGCCAGGCAGCGACCAGGACCCCCGGCCAGGTTGGCCGCCCCGCCCACCCCCGCTTCGTGAGCGCTCGTGCTCTCCGCTGTGCAGCGTTGCCGGAGAAAGCGCCGGGGGCCCAGCTAAGTATGAATTTCGGAAAAACGAGAAAATTTTCCCACTCTGTGCAAAATTTGGGGTATATTTATGCTAAAAAAAAGTTTGTTGTTTTATCTGAAATTCAAATTTGATTGTGTGTTCTGCATTTTATTTGCTAAATGTGGAGACTGACCTTTGTGACAATTGCTTCTCGTGGCCGGGCGGAAATCCCAAAACTCACAGAAGTCCCAGCCGGGCAGAAAGTGGCGGCAGCTGCGCACACGCAGCCCCAGGGTCTGGCCCAGCCGCCTCGCTTCGGCAGAATCCCCACCGGGGCCCCCCACGTGTCCCCAGTTCACGATGGGCTCCTTGAGAAAGGTCTGGTGACAAAGAGTTTGTTAAGACCCTGGGAATTCTTTGAAGGTCCATTTCAGTCAGATGACAAATGATCTAAATCGGTCCCCAACCCCAGGCTGCCGGAAGGCCAGCGAGCGAAGGGGTGAGCGCACAGGGTGTCCGCATGAAAGGCCGCCTCGCTCGGCCCGCCCCCTGGGGCGCTGAGGTCTGATTCACGCTTCCTCGTATTCAAACGGAGCCCACCAGGGCCGGAAGCCTCTCTGCGAGGGACCGCGGGCTGCACGGGCAACCTTCTGCCCCATGACTTTTCCCAGAACCTGGCTCCCGGCCCTACACTCACAGGGGGCTCGGGGATGTCGAGAGGGGCAGCAGAAGGAAACGAGGTGTGGCTGGAGGGGAGGCCCCTTCTCTGTCCAGGGCCGACTGAGACAGGACAGCGGCCCTGGGGTCCCAGGACGTTCTGGAGCCCTTAGAAATGTCTTAATTCCTTTTACAATCAGAAGACAAGGAAAAGAACTTCTAAGGCAGAAAAACACAGTTTAATTATTTTCTTGCCTCCAGGGAGGATAAATGAAATATTTAGGGCCTATAAAAGTCTACTCAATTATTTTAACTTTTAAAAAAATGAAGTATATCCCATTCCATGCACTATTTGGTACACATTTATGCTAAAAAAAAAAATGTTCTGTTTATCCAAAATTCAAACTTAACTGGGCACGTAGTGTTTTATTTGCTAAATCTGGCAGCCTGGTCTTTCCGTGACCTCGCCGGTCCTCGCAGCAGGCGGGAGCCCAGGCAGAGCCCACATGCGGCCCCCGCCCCCCGGAAGCCGCGCTGCAGCCCGGGCCTCTCCCGCAAAGATCGAGATGGTCTCATTAGACGTCTGTGAGGAAAAGGCCTCCTCACTTGTGAACACTTCCTCGTGGGCGGGCTCCACTCTGCGGGTGCAAATGTTGGGAGGTACCTGGACATACACCCCATTTTTTCCCAGATGACAAAACTGAGATTCGGAAAAGAGAAGCAGCTTAGCCGCGTTTCAGGGTGTGGTTCTCTCAAGAGCCTCTTCTGGGGCAGCGGTTTGCTGCCCGTCAGCCGGCGCGGCCCCTCTGTGGTGCAAGCTGTAGACGCTGCAGATGCTGCACTGCAGAGGAGTGTTCCCAGGATCTGGTCTGCAGCTCCCAGGGCCCATCCGTACACGACGCCGAGGCTCGTGTGGAGAAACAAGCCAGGGCCAGGGTCAGAGGCTTGCAAATCAGACCGTCGGGTGACTCGACAGAAAGTCGGCTGTGCCTCAGTTTCCCCTCCCTCACTATGAAGCGGTGGGAATATTACTGGCTCCCCAAGTCCCGAGGACCCAGAGGGTTCCGCGCAGGGAATGACAGATAACAGGACTTCAAGCAACATTAGTTTTTTTACTCCTGACCCCCTGCCCTGCGTTGTCACCAACAAGGCACACACTCACACACTAAGACCTTCCCATCTACTCCCGGGGGGAAAAAAAGGGAAACTCTCTCATACTACGCAAATTTTTTAATCCTGCCCTTTAGGTGGAAAAGTTTTTACATCTTAAGAAAAACCTGACTGTTTGACTCTCTGCGAGAAACACGTGGCTCTTCCCTGTGCCGTCCAGGGGACATATGTCTGCAGCCTCGCAAAAGAGTCTGTGTCCTTGGTGCACATGCGGTGTGGAGGGGGAGGAGCACAAGTCTTCCAGAACAGCCTTCCTCAGGTAGTCAGCAATCGTACGGTCAGGGCCCCGCCACAAAGTCCAGCTCCGAGAACCATCGTTTTCTGTTTCGTTTTTCCTCCTCTTCTTTTTTTCCCCCTTTCTCAGATCACATGTGTTTTTCCACAATCGAAAGCACTCGCACAGATCCTGCCGGGGCCTTCAAACAGGCTGTTCTGACCACGCCGTGTAAACAAGTGCTGCCGCCGCAGCTGGCTGTCCGGGGCACCCTGGAAAATCTTCTGGAAAGGGGGAGTTTCCGAAATTCAAGTCGGGACTTACTTAACACAGAGTTTTTGCAACCAGCCCCTGGACACAGATCTAGCTCGCAGCTCTGCCAGCTGCCGGCGCTTCCAGCGCGGGGTGGGGGGTGGCCTGGCAGCCGGGAGACCCAGGAGGGGAGCATGCTGGCTGGCGTCCCGACTCCCCCGTGGAAGTGATAAGGGGACTGTGGGCTGGGATGGGAGGCCACGTGCGTGTTTGAAATATGTGGGCGAGGCCGAGTTCTTGTGAACGGTCACACGTCTTCCACGGAAAGGACTCCGACAGCCACCAGCCGGGGTGACCCGGGCACATCTGCGGCTTTCCCACAGCAACCCAGGGTTTTGTTGTCACTTTCTCTTATTCCTTGTAGCACCCTTGGGGGTTCCGCTGCACCCCAGACACCCTTCCAGTTGTTTTAAACCTCACCCAAGGATATGCTTATTGATGAGAGAGAGAAAGGGGGAAGAGAGAAACATCGATTGGTTTCCTCCTATACCCCACTCGACGTGATCAGGATTGAACACCCAACCGAGGCATGTGCCCTGACCGGGAATGGAACCCGCAGTGCTTTGGTGCATAGGACAACGCTCCAACCTACTGAGCCACACTGGCCAGGGCCCCTTCTCATTTTAGAGAAAACAAAACCCAAAGTGCAGAGAGGGAGGCAACTTGCCCCAGGGAAGTCACACGCTGCAGAGAAATCTTCAAGCTACGTTCTGTTCAATGGCATGTTCGATGTTTTAAATATTTTCTTTAAAGGCCGTCCACCCCCCAACCACCTGGTGATGTGGTGGTTGGAATCAAGACCTGAGAAATTTGCAAAGTGGGGATGACAACTGTGCTCTAGCTCAGATGTGGCAGGGATGCCTCACTTCACAAAATTCAAGCCTGAGCATGATTTAGCACCTCCCGCCTCTCCATCCGGGCTCCAAAGGCAGGTGCGGGTGCTGTCGAACATGGTTTACGTTATGTGGATTTTTCCCAGATGCTGTGGGCCACGCTCTGTGCTCTATCCTCGAATGGTACTTTTGTTTTCACAAGCAATAAATTGATACAAACACTTTGGAAATTCATTTGTCAGTATCTGCTAAATCTAAGACCCAACAATCCCACCCCTAAAGAAATAAATTTTTATATTCACGCATAAGAAATGTGGCCACATTATTCACAATGGCCCCCCAAAAACAAGCAACCCAAATGTCTTCAATGAATGGACTACAGTGTGTTCATTTTAATGGAATACTATACAGCAATGAAAAGGAGCAAGCACCCGCTCATTGTGCTTGCAAGTGGGCACAATGTTGAGCAAAGAAGCCAGATGTGGGAGAGTGTGTAATTGTGATTCCACATCCGTGAAATCGACAGCGGGCAAAACTCATCCTCCGTGACTGAAGTCTGAGGTGCAGTTTCCCCCACTATCAGAGGGAGCCTTCTAGGGTGCTGGCTGTCCCCACATTTTGATCTGGGCGATGGTTACACCAGCAAAGTCCACTAAGCATACACTTCAGATATGTGCACCCAGCTACACTCAAGTTTTACCTCCATTTGAAATAATCGGACAGACATTTATTTGTGGAGCACTTAAAGCATCCATGAAGGGGCAGTGATGATGTAGACCCCTTCTCCTGTCAGCTCAGGCACCAGGCAGCCCACGGGTGGGAGCACCAGGTGGAGGATAGAGCAGGAAAGTTCACTACGACCTCCCACACACTATTAGCCAGGCACTCGGTGCCCTGCCAACCCCGTGCCCCAGCAAGACCCTGCTGTCTCTGGGAAGAAAAAGCACTTGGTTCTGACAGGGGGTGGAGGTAGAGGGACTCCACAGAGAAGAGACAAGGCTTGCAGGCCAAGGAGTGGGGGGACAGAGTGGAAGAGAAGGTCCGAAAGAACCTGTTCTCCCAGGGGCCACCCACCTGCCAGGATGAGCTGTTATCCATGATGGTGGCCACTATGGCTGATTGCTCCCTATGTGCTTTTTGGCCCTCATCTTGTGATCTCTCCCAACACCCCAATAAGTTCTACTTGCAGGTGTAGCAATGAACTTGCCCAAGGCCCCCAAATTGGACCCAAAGGTGGCAGAGTCCCCACTGCCTGCCAGCTTCCCTGCTGACTCAGCACACACCAGGACAAGGTGTGGCCATCTGCACACACGCAGCCTCCCCTGATGGCTGCCACCCTTAGCACACAGCCCCGGGGTGGCGGGGACACATGAATCATGGGGATGAGGCCCTTTGCAACGCAAATCAGTCAGCTTGATGAGAGGCCCTGGTGGTCACTGGGCCAGCCCCTCAGGAAAGCGTTCCAAGAAGCTCATATGGGACCTAATGAGTTCACACGCCGATGGCCACCACCTCCCAGAGTCCTCGAAAGTGAGGAATGCCTCCTCTGTGCACAGAGACGGAGGACTTTCAACATGAATGTGATCTCTCCATGCTTGTCTCGGGGAGCTTCTGTCACCCAGGGGTGTTGGGACCTGCAGCCCAGAGGACAAAGGACTTTCAGCTTCTCCATGCATGTTGTCTTCACTTAGAAAATAGGCTTTGGCCCTGGCTGGTGTAGCTCAGTGGATTGAGCACGGGCCTGGAAATCAAGCAACCATGGTTCGATTCCCAGTCAGGGCACATACCTGGGTTGCAGGCCAGTTCCCAGCAGGAGACACACAAGAGGCAACCATACATTGATATTTCTCTCCCTCTCTCCTTCCCTTCCCCTCTAAAGATAAATGAATAAAATCTTAAAAAGAAAATAGGCTTTGGACTGTGTCTATAACAGGAAACAAGGGACACCCATACCCCAGTTCTACCCATGTCAGTGACCCGTTCATAACCACTATGGTAACAGCGGGGAATAGGCAGGGGCTCATTCCACCCCACAGGCCATAGTTTGAGACCCTTGGTCTAATCCATCCGTACCCACTGCCCTCCCCAGGAAGTCCTCCTGGAGGCCCCTCCTGGCCTTATGAAGCTACGTGTACTCCCACTGTCCCAAGGTAAGAACTGTCACCCTAGACAGCAAATTCTTCTCCTGTACTCCCCGCCCCCCCCACCAGTGCTTGGGACAGAGTCTGCTCACAGCCAATGCTTCAAAATGGATGCAAATCAACCCCACTGGTCAACCAAACAAGGAAGGGAGGGGAATAACTAGGGTTGGTGTGAAGAAATTAGAACCTTGGGGCCTTTATGGTGGGAATGTAAAATGATGCAGTTGCTATGGAAACCACTTTGGCAGTTCCTCAGAAGGTTAAACATAGAATTACCACAAGACCCAGCAATTCCACTCCTAAGTATAGACCCCAAATAATTGAAAACAGATGCTCAGACAAACACTTGTGCAAGCGTTTGTAGCAGCACTGTTTATGATGGCTGAGGGCGTGTGCCCACTGGCGGAGGAGTAGATAAACCAAACGTGGTCCATCCGCAACGCACAGCGGGACATCATCGGCTGTGGAAGCAGAGGAGGCACTCACGCGGGCTGCAGCGTGGGTGAGCCCTGGAATGCCACGCCAAGGGAGGCTGGGCGCAGAAGGCCGTGCGTGTGTGGCTCCGCCGTGTGAAATGCGCAGAAGAGGCACATCCACACAGACAGCGAGTGGACCAGCGTCTGTTAGGGGCAGGGCTTGGGGAAGTGATAAGAAGGTTCTGGAACCAGATGGTAGTGAGAGTTGCACAACACTGGATGTTCCAAACGTCACTGAATCATTCCCTTTACAATGGTCACTGGTTCTGCAATAGACCAAATGTTTGTGTCCCCTCCCAAAACGCAGGGTGAAACTCGCCCCAGAGGGACGTATCAGGACGCAGGGCCAGTGGGAGGTGGCTAGGTCAGGAGGGTGCAGCCCCCAGGAAGGGGATCAGCGCCCTCGCCTTCCATCATGCAAGGACACGGCGGCGAGAAGATGCTGCCTGTGGACCAGAAGGGGACCTCACCAGGAACGGAATCTGCTGGCACCTTGACCCTGGACATCCAGCCTGCAGAACTTGGAGAGATAAGCCTCTGTTGTTTATAAGCATCCCCATCTGTGGTAGTTTGTTAGAGCAGCAACAGACTAAAGCAGGTTAATATTTTCTTATATTGATTTCACCTAAAAAGAGTTAGGAACAGAAAGGACTGCACAGGCCCTGACCAGGTGGCTCAGGTGGTCGGAGCACCGACCCTGCACCCATGGGTGCGGTTTGATCCCAGGTTGGGGCGTGTGCTGGAGACAGCTGATCAACATCTCTCTCACACTGATGTTTCTCTCTCTCCCTCTCCCTGAAATCAATAAACACATCCTCAGATGAGGATTTAAATCGTATGATTAAAAAATCATAAATGCACAGGATCAGAAGGCAAATACCCGAAATTCCACTTCCCTCCCTTTTTCTCTAGGGCCTCTGCTCAGCAGCACCCCCACAACTGACTCACCTCCCTCCTGCTGGGAGGGGCCCCCTAAGGCGTGAGGCTGACACGGGTCCCACACCCCATCCCACCCTCGATTTGCAAGCAAGCACTCCCCTGAGCCCAGCTGCCGTGGATTTAGCCCACGTGTCCTCGGCGGGGTATGCGCACAGGTGTGACATCGCAGGCCGTGAGTCAGGCCTTGGCCGAGCTCCCGGCAGGGCTCCGCCTGAATCAGGCTAGGAGTCGACTCCCCCTCTGGTTTTTCTTGCTCTGTACATTCCAGCGTGTGACGGGCGTTCTTTCTGCAGTTCATAAGTCACTGTTTGGGGTAAACAGCACAGATCACTGAGTACAAGGCTCCCCAGGGTCAGGGAAGCTCCGAGTTTTCTTATTAAATTGCTAGTGTCCAACATCTTTCATGCTGGCTGGTGACAGTGGAAGGAGGTTCCCTTCCCAGAGCTGGGAGGGGACCAACCACCGGGCTGGGCCCTGCAGTTTGTAGGAAATGCAAATCACAGATGTGAGAAGCAGCCTGGCTTCCCCTGGTTGCACGGAGGGTCTCCCCACTGTCCCCGGGGGGACATCTTTGACACACTGTTGGCTGTCATGAAAGGAGGGGATATTACTGGCATCCGGCCAGTAATGGAGACCAGAGGTGCTGCTCAGCATCCCACGGTGCACAGGACGCCCCACTGTGCTTTGATTCAGATGCTGGCAGCGCAGAAGTTGGAAAATCCTGTAAACCAGTTCTCCTGGCCTGGCCTGGCCTGTCCACCCTTCTGAGAACGTATCCTGGGGGATGGACCTTAACCACAGAGCAACGGGGTCCAGAATGGGGGGGTGTAAGCAGACCGAGTTGCTGTGTGACCTTCAGGAGGCATCTCGGCCTGTCTGAGCCTCTGTTCTCAGATCATTCAGACAGCCTCACAGAGCTGTTGTGCCGCTTCCATCAACCCGAGCATTAAAATGGCTCAGCTGACATCCTTTAGGCCGCAGGTTAGGGAAGTACACCTCAGGCGCGCCGCTCAGAAGCACCTGCCTGTCCTCTCGTGTTTGAGGCTGTGAAGTGTCCACGCGAGGAAACTGTGCAGAGGAGAGAAGGGGGCCGTTTGGGGGCAGCAGGCCTTCCTGTTAAAATTCGTCTTCCGGGAGAGCAGCACTGAGAAGGGCCATCGTGCTCTGGTTCCAAGGCCCTGATGGTGCTGGAATGAGGCTCCTCCAGGGGCCCCACCAAAGAGCCCAGGGCTCCCACACGCCCATGTAGCAAGGCCCTGCTGACAGTGGGGGCCGCGGGATGACGGATGCGGAGGTCACCTGGCCACAGCGGTCCTTCCCCCTAAACCCCACACCCCAGCTAATCACAGGAAAACACCCCACAGACCCAGACAGGGGCATTCAGATGCCCCAGGGGATGCGGGCTGGCACCAGCGACTCTGCCAAAGCCCTGAGAAAAACAAGGAGAGTCCGAAAAACCACCACAGACCAAAGGAGCCGGGGCAGCAGGGCCCCTTGGTGCAACAAGGGGTCCCAGAGCTGAAAGAGGGCCTGCGTGGGAAATTTGGGGACGTTGCTGAGAGCCGGGCGCTCAGTCAGTGGCACCGTCCCAACACTGGTGTCTCAGTTTCTGCGAATGAACGCACGGTGGCCCCATGACAGGCCGACTTCCTGGGGAATGGTGACAGGGGCACGGGAGCTCTGCCTCTTGGCTTTGCAGCTTTTCTGCAATTATATTGGTCATTCCGATTTTTTTAAAGGTTATTTGTAAAAACTCTAAGCTAAAACAGGGAGGGGAAACAGCAGCAGGGACAGACTCAGGTGAAACCGTCATTCCTCCTGTGTCAGAAATTCGGACGTAACTGGGCGCCCAGTGTTTGACTGGGCAGCTGTGGTCTGGGAGAAGAGGGGCCCCCTAACTGGGGTGGCAGGTGGGGGTGGGCCGGAGGGGGGCCCAGTGAGTCCCTACTTCACAGAAGCCAATAATGACTCTTACTAATGATAATGGCGATGATGATGACGATAATCCGACTCTCTCCGGGCACTTGTCTTGCTCTGCCTGTGGCCATGGCCCCCTTGCTGCCAGGCCAGGGAAACCTGCAGTCCAGTGGGGAGGCCCCAGCTCTCTCTCCCCTCCAGCCAGGCCCTGACCCTGTGTGTGAGTTTCCTGGGGCTGCTGCAAGAATAACCACAAACTTGGGGGGCGGTGAGATCTGAACAACAGAAATGGATTCTCTCACAGTCCTGGAGGGTCGAAGTCTGGGATCGAGGAGCCGAGGAGTGGGCAGGGCGGGCTCCTCCCGGGGGCCCAGGCCTCCACCTGGCTCCCGGGCCTTGTGGCCTCACAGCTGCTCCGCCCGGGCTCTGCCTCCACCTGCACAGAGCTTCCCTCTCTGTTTCCCCTTCTCTTTTCTGGTGACACCTGTGGCTGGACTTAGGCCCCCCCTACATCCAGGACAGTGTTATCTCGAGATGTTTCACTTAATTGCATCTGCAAAGACCCTGTTTCCAAGAAGGATTTCACATGCCCAGACATGGGAGGTTAGGATGTGGGCGTATTCTGGGGGGACACCACTCACCTGCACTGTACTGCTGGTGTTTTTCCACCAGAGCCTGTCTCTTTAAGATTTTTTTTTACTCCAAGTTCAGTTAGAAAAGCATTCACCGTGCAGGGACCACGTGCGGGCCGTTCACCCAGCACCAGTGTGCCAAGCTGCACAGATGTTGAAGAATGAGAAACGAGAAAGCTGGTATGTTGGGAGAGGGGTCCCAAACCCACCCAGGCCTCAGTTTCCTCCTCTGTAAAGGGCTGACTCTGCCATCCGGCTGAGATCCACCCTGTTGAGTTGCAACGATAAGGGGGTGGGGTCCCCCCAACCCTCGAGCGGCCTACAGCTTGGCTCCCAGTGGAAGTTGGGAGAAGCCCGGTGTTCCCGGAACAGGGACAGAGAATACGTGCAGGAGAGAGCGAGCCCAGGGGCTAGACGGAGGAAATGAGGTTGTGCGTACAGAGATTCAAAATAAATGTCAGAAGGTTAAATACCACCAGGAGTGGGGGGCGCATAATGAAAAGACTCCAGCATTCATTCCAGCCCAGTGAGGCCTTTAAAAATGGATCTGATTAGCTGGCTCCCAAAACACTGGACTCAGAATTTCCCACAAGATCCAGCAGCTCCGCCGCCACGTGTGTGTCCCTAGCATTGAAAACAGGGACGCGGGCAAACACTTGTGCACCATGTTCATGCAGCGCAACTCACAGCAGCCAAAACTGGGACCACCCAAGTGTCCGCCGCCTGGGGAATGGGCACATGCGATGGCAGGGTGACCCTCGAGAACAGGATGCGGAGTGAGAGAAGCCAGACACAAAGGGCCACACAGCGTCGGACTCCAGTGGGTGACAGAACAAGCACGTGCACAGCCGGAGCAGGTCCGTGGTGGTCAGGCTGGGGGAGGGGTGGGAAGTGAATGTCGGGGGGACGGTCTCCTTTTGGGGTGACAGAAACGTTCTGGAACCAGGCACAGGTGCTGGTTGTACAACACTGTGAATATCCTAAATGCCACTGAACTTTTTACATTAAGATGGTTAATTCTGTATCGCGTGAATTTCACCTTGGTAAAAAAATGATAAAACACATATACATGTACATAATTAACACTGGAATATATATGAAATATAAAGAATGATACTATTGATATTTTGATTTTTTTATCGTCATCTGAGGACATTTTTTCATTGCTATTAGAGGAAGAGGAAGGGCATGTTTAGAGAGAGGAACGGCAATTGTGAGAGAAGCATCAGTTTGTTGCCCCCCGTACACGCCCGGACTGGGGCTGGACATGCAGCCCAGGTGTGTGCCTTGACTGGGAATCAAACCTGTAGCCTTTCAGCTGTGGGACGATGCTCCAACTGAGCCACATGGGCCTGGGCAATATTTTGATTTTTTTACTGCAAGCCAGGGTAGGTTGGCCCTTGATCTAGGTAAATAAAACTTGCTCCCAGGAATGAAGAGATTCTTCTTCTAGGAAAAGTCCTTTACACATGGTGTCCCCTATCTAATCCACATGGGACAGGCAGGCATTCTCGTGTCTCTGATGGATGAGGGACTGGGGTCCAAAATGAGAGAGCCATTCATTCGAGGTCACTGAGCAGCAAGTGCCAGGCCAGAAACTGACCTGGGACTCCTGGCCGAGCCCCACCACTATGTCCATCGCTTGCCCTGCAGAACAGACCTGCTGTGAGGATTAAATAAGAAAACACAGGCGGCTCTTCCAGGCAGGGCTTGGCATACAATAATAGGTGCTTAATCAATGTTGCTCCCTCCCCTTCTCCTGTCCTCTGTGTGAACTAGACTAAAGCAGTCACATTGGGCTAGTCGGGAGATGATGAGTTTCCTAGGTACCCATCAGTCCTCAACCAGAGAAGCCCTGTGACTTCCCCACGCAGTCACTACTTGATCGCTCACAACAGTAAGAGGATCCGCAAGGACAGCTAGACAAATGGGAAGGCGCCCTTTCTCACCGGGCCTTGGCTCTGAGCATGGCAGCAGCGAGGTGCTGACTTTGATAAGAAGCCCACTTACAGGGGCGTCCCTGCCCGCAATACTCTCCCACCCTCCAGATAGGCCGAGCTGCCACACATTGTCGCAACACGGGGAGCCCAGCTTGGCAAGACACTATGAAAGGGTTGCACAAACCTAAGCAGAAACACCCTAATCGACCCAGCTGGAAGTCGTTGTCCAGTTGGCAATGTAGTGTGACTGTAATTCCTCTAGAGCATTCATAACTTGTCTCGGAAGCTCAGCTGTATTTTAGGTGACGTGTTTTCTGTAGAATTCCTGAGCGCTTGCTCTTGGGAGCTGGGCCAAGTGTACACAATAGCTATTTGGGGTGGAACAGCTGGTAAAGGGAGAAGCGGCCTAAACTCTAGAAGAAAAGTGGAAAGAAGTAAAGAAAACTAGAAATGACCAGGACCCAGTTCAAGGATAAGCTCTTTGTAGGGAGAAATGAGCCATGTACTTTTTAAGCTTCCTCTTTGTGTACAGCAGAGCATGAAAAGGAGCTTAATGTTTATTCGCTCCTCAAATTGAAAACTTCTGATTCGCAAGTTTCCTGAGCCCTTAAAGACAGCCTGGCAGGAGTTGCTAAGTGCCATGACATACGTACCATTCACATACGCCTCTGCCAGGGACAGACACCACCAATCAATCACAGGAAGACATCACTAATCAATCACAGCAGAGTGTTTCCCAGCAGTGGACCTCGATGCAATTTCAGAATCTGTGCCAGCATAGTGCTTCAAAACATTATCAGTGGATTACAGGAAAATGATCTGCCTCCCTGGCTTAGACACAAATGAGAGAGGGGGACAACAAGAGAGAGGTACAGACACAGAACCTGTCTCTATCTTTTCAGAATTCACACATGACACTGGGCATCCACCTTGTGTTTCGGCATCGTCAGTTCACTTACTGACCCTCAGAGTTGTGCCTTATCATCCCCCTGCCCTGCCCTCCAGCAGCTGATGAGACAAGCAGCTCAGAGACTTCAAAACTTTCTCAAGGGTAAGTGACCCGCCTAGTAAGAAGCAGCACTGGGAACTTGACTTCCAGCCCAGAGCCTTTCTCCAACAGCATCATCACCTGAGATGTCACCATACAAGTAGGTGCAGCCTGGATGGCAGGGTGAGAGGACCGCAGCATGACAGGGGCCACACTCCAAGCTGCCCTCCCCACACCCTCAACCCTGAGCCTCTCCCGTGGTGCCCTGTCTGGGATCCCTGTTCTGGCTTGTGGGCCCATGCCCTTAATTGGGCAGCAAGCACTCTTAAACACGTACACACACCATCTCATATCTCACAACAAAACTGAGGCTCAGAGAGGTTAAGTGACATGCCCAAGGCCACCCAGCAAAAATAGCACCCAAAGTCCATGCTCTTTCCATTCACTGGTGACTCTGTGTGTGGGTTCCATTCAATGGGCACTCTTAAGTGTCCACACTGCCCTGGTACGTGGCCAGCATCCTCCTATCGTGTTTGTTTTGACCCCAGGTCCACAGCACAGAGATGGGTTCAGGGATGTCCCTGCCTTGCAGGGCTCCCGGTCTGGAGAGGAAGCCAGGCAGAACAGCTGGTCACCATGCTCTGTGAGCCCTCTGGTGCGGCCACAACAAACGGACACAAACTGGGTGGCTTAAAACAACAGAAATGCATCTCTCATTGTTCTGGGGGCCAGAGGTCTGAAGTCAAGGTGTCGAAGACAGGGTTGGACCCCTCTGAGGAGGTTCCCAGACAGAGTCCATCCCAGGCCTCTCTGCCAGCTCCCAGTGGCTCCGGGCAGTCTTTGGTGTCCTTTGTAGCTGCACTGCTCCGATCTCTGCCCCTGTGTTCACATGGCTGCCTTCTCTGTGCTTCCGGCTCGGTGTCCTTTTTCTCACAAGGACCCTTATCATTGGATTTTGGGACCATCCTAGCGCAGGATGGTCTCATTTCTAGACCCTTAATTACATCAGCAAAGACCCTCTTTCCAAATAAGGTCACAGTCACAGGCATCAGGGGTTAGGACTTAGACATCTCTTTGGGGGAATGTATTCAACTTACTGCGTGCATGGTGACCAAAAAGAGCCCACAGGAGCCTGGGCCGAGGAGGAGAAAGGGCGGACAGTCCCGCAGGAGTGGAGAGCCACTCTCAGGCTCTCTGAGAACCTGCAAGAGATAGATCCTGTCATCGGTTGCCCGTCCCCCAGCGACGGTCTACTGAGCACCTACTGTGTGCTGCGGCGGGCTTGAAGAGCACAGTGCGTCTGATACAGACCCGGGTCTCACTCTCTCCACGGTTCATACACTACTTGCTGGGGAGTCAGAAAAGAAGCCAAGGAGTGGAGAGAAATAATGGCCAGTGGTGAAAAGTGCTGTAGAGCAAACAACATAGGGGTTGGAGAAAGGAACTGTCCAGCCTGGGGCGGGGGCAGGGCTGGGTGGGGCTGGGGGAGCCCGGGAAGGCCACGCTTAGGCTGAAATGCACAGAAGACAAGCTGAGAGCAGCCTTTCCCACAAAAGGCCCTGGAACCAGTGTATGCACGTGCACCTAACAACCGCCACCATCTCAGGATGGAGCCTCCGCTTAAACGTACCCTGCAAACCTATACATCTTCCAAATGATGACAGAGGGGGAAATGGAGATGACCTTGGGTTCGGTAATGACTTTTTAGGTACAACACCAAAAGCACAATTTGTGAAGGGGAAAATCGATGAACTGGCCTTCATTAACATGAAAGACTTCTGCTCCGCCAAAGACAAGCCATGGACTCGGGGGAAGTCTTTGCAAAACACCGACCAGGCAAAGGACTGGCGCCCAGAGCATACAAAGAACTCTCCAAACTCTGTAATAAAACAAACAACCCAGTTAAAAACTAGGCCAAAGACCTGAACAGACACCTCACCAAAGAAGATATGCACATGGCAAATGAGCATGTGAAAAGATGCTCCGCATCATGTCACAGGAGGGCTGCGAATTCCAACAGCAATGGGAGACCACCACGTGCCCACCTGAGCGGGTAGAATATGACAACCTGACGGCAAATGCTGCCGGGGACCTGGAGCGACAGGAGCCCTCACTCACCCGTTGCTGACAGGGATGCAAATGGTACGGCTGCTTTGGAAGACTTTTGGCGGTTTCTTAAGAAACCTAAACATAACCTTATCTTACAATCCATCCATTGCATTCTGAGGTTTTTACCGAATTAATTTGAAAACGTATGTCCTGGCAAAAATCACGAACGTTGTGGCAGCCACATTTAATATATATTCAATATAGCAACTATGCCCCAAACTGGGAGCAACTGAGGCGTCCTTCAGTAGGTGGATGGGTCAGCTGTTACATCCAGGCCATGGAGCCTTACTCAGTGATAAGAAGAAAGGAGCTTTGAAGCCACAAAAAGACACGGAGAGACATTAAAGGCACATTGCTGAGGGCACAGCGCCAGGCTGAAAACGCTGCGTCCTGTGTGACTCAGCTGCGGAGCCCTACTGGGAGGGGGGGAGGGAGGGGGCAGAGGTGGTGCGGTGGCGCGGGAGACTCGGAGGACAGAGAAAGGACTCTATGTGCTGCTCCAATAGCAGATGCGCAAACGCTGTGCATCCCTCAGAACCTGCAGAGTGTACAATGCCGAGAGCGAACCCTAACGTCAACAGTGGACTTTAATCAATAATAATGAACTAACAGTGGCTCTTCAATTGTGACAAATGTGCAACATGAAGACAAGGTGTTACCAATAGGGGCGCTGTGCGTGTAAGGCGGGGTAGAGGAGAACTCTCTGCACTATCTGCTCATTTTTTTCTATAAACCTAACATTGCTCTAAAAAAATAAAGTTCATGAGTTAAGGGGTGGGAGGAGATGAGCCAGCGCCAAGCAAGTGGGAAGTGAGAGGAAGGAACACATGATGGAAGGCGCAGTGAGTGAGTACAAAGGCCCAGAGAGGGACAGATTCTCTGTGCACTCCTGGTCCTGCAAGGAACCTGCGAGTGGGGACAGGGATGGGCTGCACCGAGCTGCAGCAGCTGTTGGGTGTGGAGGAGAAGACCAAGGCCTGCAACTACCTGAGAATCATACTCTTGGGGACCAGATTTAATTCCCTAAATCTTTCCCTCATTAGCATATGGGGAAACTTAGGCTCAGAAAAAGGCAACAAGAAAAGCACTTGAAGAGAGCTCACGGGATGTTGCCAGCATGTCCACAAACACAGAAAGAGCCCACACGACCCTCACATATCCCTTGGGGGTGAGGTACTATCATTGCTTGCATTTCACACATGAGAAAGCGAGGCCAGAGAGGCAAAGCCACTTGCTCCAGGTCACACGGCGAGGGGTCAGCAGTCAAGCTGACTCTCAACCATCACCGTGGCAGTTATAGGAGACATGTCTGAGCTCAGCAACTATGCCTGGCACTGAAGCACATCTGGGTCCCTCCTGCCTGACAAATAGGGCTTATCAACAAGTATTTGTCTAACCTATAGTCACTGAATCTCGATGAGGTGGCACGCCTTTGAGGCTGCTTCCAGCTGGGAGCGTCCAGCACTGTGGGCTCAAAAAGGGTTCCTTGGCACCTGTGTGGCCAAGGCCATCCTCTCCCTCCCCGGTGGCCCTGGTCTATGGCACTCCAGCTGCTCAGTGGCAAAGCCCTTCTGGCTCCCAAGGAAGGCTCCCAGGGCAGGAGCGGCCTGAGCCACTCACCACCTGGCTGCGGAACCACCGCTGGCCCTGGCTGCTGACCCAGGCCTGGATGTGGGCTCTGCAGTCAAAAGCTTGCAAGATGCTATCCCTCCAGTGCCCACATGGCTCCCCTTTTCTCAGGTCTTAACTCACACAACTCCTGGGTGAGGTTCAAGATTTTACCTTCCTCTCCATCATATTCTCACTTCCTCTCTCCCTCCCCTGCTTTATTTTTCCAAAACACACCTATGTCCAATATCCTTGTTTA
Organism: Artibeus jamaicensis; assembly: GCF_021234435.1. Taxonomy (NCBI): domain Eukaryota; kingdom Metazoa; phylum Chordata; class Mammalia; order Chiroptera; family Phyllostomidae; genus Artibeus; species Artibeus jamaicensis. The sequence continues at coordinate 8,272,075 of NW_026521854.1, read as the reverse complement.
TTTTACAGCCCCCTCCCCACTAGAGTGGAAGACTCCAAGGGCAGGGGGCTGTATCTGCCTGTTGGCTGCTGTGTTCCCAGTGCCCATACAGTGACGGAGGAAGTGACAGCCCCTTAATGGCAGGACAGTGGTGTGGGGGACCCAGATGGTGTATTTAAGATGCCCACCTGGCAGGCTCACTTCCTGTGGCCCCCACCCGACTGGTCTTGCCCTGAGTCTCTCCACTCCAACAAGTCAGTGAAGCCACCAGACCTGCCTGCAACAGCAGGGCCCGCAGCCTGTCACAGTGCCTCCTGGGCCGCAGTTTCCCAGCTCTGAAGGGCTTCCTTGAGGGACAGTGTCTCCAAGACATTTCTTGACGTCATTATGCAAGATTTTGCCGGGGTTGATGGCCATAACAACGGGACAGGCTGAATGGCCCCCAGAAAATAAAGGGTTCAGTCTCTCCATCTGTCATGAATCTTGACAACCTCAATCTCCCCTTCCATCAGGGTTTCCGGGTAACCCCACCCTGAGGTCTTTGGGCCTAGTTACCTCACCCACCTAGGGTTCTGGGGGCCTTCCTAAGGCTGTGGGGCCAATCGCACTACCCATCAGGGATTCTGGGGAGCCCTGTGAGGCGTTGGGGCCCATTCACCCCATCCATCGGGGATCCCGGGAGGCCACGGGACCCAGCTCGCAGTCCCGGGTCCCGGATGCCACCCCCGCTCCAGGTCCTCCCCATCCGCGCGCAGGCGGGAGCCCAAGGGGTGCCCCGGGGATCCCGTCCCGCGGCTGTTGTGCTGTGCGTGTTGACGCCGTTGCCTGGGAGACGCGGGGGCGGGTCCTGGCGGGAGGCGCGGCCTGCAGACGCGAGAGGTACCGGCCAGAGCGCAGGGCCCTGGCGGCCGCAGTGGCCAGAGCTGCCGCCGCCCGCCGGCTTATATACTGCGGCTAAATTTAGGCTGCGCCCGGAGCTCGTCCCCATCCGGGACGCGTTTCCGCCGCCGCCGCCTTGGCCCGGCCCCCGCGCACCGCGGCTATAAGGCTTGGGCGGGACGGCCGCGGCCCGCATAGCCGTCCCCGCCCGCCTGTGCCCCACTAGTTGCTCACCGGTGTCCGAAACCGCGTCAGCCCCGGGTCCCGGCCATGGCGCTGAGCGAGCCCATCCTGCCGTCCTTCTCCACTTTCGCCAGCCCGTGTCGCGAGCGCGGCCTGCAGGAGGTGAGGGCGGCAGGGACCGCGGGGGCGGTCAGCTCAGGGTAGTAGAACGCGGGCTGCGGGGTAGAACTCAGGCGGCGGGGATGGCGGGCTCAGGGTAGGAGAATCTAGGAGGCGAAAACGGCGAGCTCAGCGCAGTCGAGCTCTCGGCGGTGGGGACAGCAGGCTCAGGTCCTAGAGAGAAGGAGGGGGGGCGGCGGCCCCGGGCCCCACCGCGCGCTCACGCCCGCGCTCCATCGCCCTGTCCCCCGCAGCGCTGGCCGCGCGCAGAGCCCGAGACGGGCGGCACCGACGAGGACCTCAACAGTGTCCTGGACTTCATCCTGTCCATGGGTCTAGACGGTCTTGGCTCGGAGGCCACCGCGGAGCCCCCGCCTCCGCCCCCGCCGCCAGCGTTCTACTACCCTGAGCCCGGTGCGCCGCCTCCTTACGGCGCCTCCGCGAGCGGCCTCGTGTCCGAGCTGCTGCCGCCGGAGCTAGAGGTGCCCCCGGGGCCGGCGCTGCACGGCCGCTTCCTGCTGGCGCCACCTGGCCGCTTGGTGAAGGCCGAGCCCCCCGAGGCGGACGGCGGCGGCGGCTACGGCTGCGCGCCCGGCCTGGCCCGCGGGCCGAGAGGCCTCAAGCGCGAGGGCGCCCAGGGCCAGGCCCTCGCGTGCCTGCGAGGCCCCGGGGGCCGCCCTCCGCCGCCGCCGGACACGCCGCCGCTCAGCCCCGACGGCCCGGCGCGCCTGCCTGCTCCTGGCCCGCGCGCCCCCTTCCCGCCGCCCTTCGGCGGCCCCGGCTTCGGAGCTCCGGCGCCGGGTCTGCACTACGCACCGCCCGCGCCCGCTGCCTTCGGTCTCTTCGACGACGCGGCCGCCGCAGCCGCCGCTCTGGGGTTGGCGCCGCCCGCCGCCCGAGGTCTCCTCACGCCGCCCGCGTCTCCGCTCGAGCTGCTGGAGGCCAAGCCTAAGCGCGGCCGCCGCTCCTGGCCCCGCAAGCGCACCGCCACTCACACCTGCAGCTACGCGGGCTGCGGCAAGACCTACACCAAGAGCTCGCACCTCAAGGCGCACCTTCGCACACACACAGGTGAGAGGCGAGGGTGGGCCGGGGCCGCGGCTCCGGGTGTGGGTGGAGGGGAGAGATCGGGGGCCCCCCAGAAGGCGTGATCCAGGAGACTGGGGAGGGGGCGTGGCTCAGGAGGTTGGGCAGGGGACAGCTTTTAGGAACCTTAGGGGGAACTCTGTCGCAGAATTTGGGGGGTGCGCACGTTTAGGTCCCCCCTGGGAGTGTGACTCAGGACTTTGGAAAGGGGTTGAGCACTTAGGGACTGTAGGGAGACTGTCTCAGGATGCTGGGGAGAACATGCACACTTAGGATCTCTCGGGGGGCGTGGCTCCAAACACTGGGGAGTGGACAGTGCGCGTTTCGGACCCCTGGGGGCCCCCTGAGGGCGAAAATCAGGAGCGGGGAGACAAGTTCCTAGGATCCTTAAATAAATGCTCAAAACGTAGGTGGGGGGGGGGTCGTCGCCTCAGGGACCTGGTTTTGGGTAAGTTGTGCTCTCAGAAGTGGCTACTGTATGGTGACTGTGTGCACAGGGTCCACGGATAGGCAGCTGGGTCACTGGGAGGGAAACTGAGGCCCGCTCTTGCCCCTCCCTGCAGGCGAGAAGCCCTACCACTGCAACTGGGACGGTTGCGGCTGGAAGTTCGCGCGCTCGGATGAACTCACCCGCCACTACCGCAAGCACACGGGCCACCGGCCTTTCCAGTGCCACCTTTGCGACCGCGCCTTCTCGCGCTCTGACCACCTGGCGCTGCATATGAAGCGGCACATGTAGCCTGGACGCCTCTGCCCACTCGCGCGCGTCCGTGGCGGGTCCCACGCGCCGGGCACGGTCCCCTCAAACTGTGACTGGTATTTATTGGGCCTAAAGGACCCGGCCGGGCACTGTGTGGCCACCGAGGAGGCTCCGACGATGACGACGATGCCACCGCCCTGGCCCCCGTCAGAGACTGAAGACCCGGCTGGAGAAGACCACGATCCTCCTTGACGAGTTTTGTTTTCAAAATGGTGCAATAATTAAGTGTGGTCTTCCGCCCACCGGGTCTACACTAGAGGATCGAGGCTTGATGCCTTGTGAAAAAAATACAGCCTTAATTTGTACTGTTTGCAACTTTTTTTTTATAATATTGTACATAGTGACTGTGACAGATATTGTATTATTGTAAATAAGGAGACAGGCGGGCATTTGCTGCCTGGTTCATTTTTTATAAGACTTTTGCTGTTTTTTTTAATTAAAAAAGTTTTGCATCTTTTTAAAAAATCACAGTACTGGTCTGTCTGCTTGGAAGCTGGGAGTGTGGGGCACTTGGAAAAGGCTGGGGAACCAGGCAGCTTTGATGGGAGGGCAGTGGGGGTGAAAGTGGGTTCTGGCCCCGCCAGCATTTGGCTCGCCAGCTGCAGTGCCCAGCTGCCAGGAACTGTGGGTTTTTCTATAAATTTAAACACTGCATTTTAGGACTGAGGGAGAGCTATTTTAAGGTTGTTCCCTGAGCCATAAATTGCCTTCTTTTCCCCAGAGCCGGGGAAAGTGCTGGGCCTAGTGACGTGGCCTCTCTGGGCTGAAAAAAGCCTTACTGGCTTTTGAAGCTTCTGAGGTTTCAGTCGAACTTCTAGCGTGTGCAGGCTCCCCGCCCCCCCCCCCCCCCCCCCCGTGGTGGTTGCAGGGGGAGGAGGGCTGGTGACGGTTGGTAAACGCACAAGACAAAATGTTAAGTTTCTGACATGCTCTGCCTTTTACTAATCGTGCCTTTATGCAGAATTAGGTTGTTTTTGTTTTTTCTTTTATTTTTAAGGAATGAGTTTCCCATCTTGTTAGGAAAAAAATGAGATCCACACTGGAGGGCAAAGTGAGGTGGCCGCTCTTCTTCCACCCGGGGAAACTGAGGTTCCGAGAGGTCGCTATGGAGTGGTGGCATTCTGGTTCTTCTCCAGGGTCCGAGACCCTGCTAGAGGGTCTGGGGGCTTTCTGCAGTAACGCACCTGTTGCTGGCATTGGAGGGACACGAGCTGCCACCCCCTTGCAGGTGCCTTTGTGAGACAAAATCACGTTCAGAGCCCCAGTGGATGGAGGTGGCCACTCCAGAAGCACCTCCTATGCAAAGGGTGACCATGCCTTCCAGCCCTCGTGCCTCAGTCAGCAAGGAGTTGCCCCTCCCTGACAGATCGCCCTGACACCCCTCATCTTCCCCCTTCTCATGGCCCTGGGTGGGTTGCCATGGCCACCAACAGTTGCACAAGTGTTTTCCAGAAAGTGAAAATAGCTCATAAGCAGTGCCCGTTTTAAAACACTCTCACCCATTGCGACAGAGGCTGGGATTTCCTCCCTCCCTCTATCCTTCCTCCCCCGGCCCCCAGGGCAGCCCTGGAAACAGCTGAAAGCATTTGGTAATTCAAAAAAGCAGAAATGGGAGATGACAATCTGGTGCAGCCTTCTCGAGTAAATAACCCGGCCTCCCTTCCACTGGTGGTGGAGGGCGCATGCGTGTTTGTGTGGGAGTCTCTTGTTCCCTCTTGCTCTGCAGCTTTTGCAAAAACTTCCAGAGTGGGATAGTGGCCCTCTGACCTGTAGAAATGCCCCTCTTTGCTCAGAGCTGGGTTTGGAGGCACTGGGGCAGAAGAAAGACAAGAATTTTCAATCATTTTCTGTAGAGTTCTCTAGTCTTTCCTGTTGAGTTTAAAGTTACGAGGAAAGCCATTTTTCTGCTTCTTCAAAAACAGCTCCCAGGTGTCCCAGGCCCCCCTCCCCCAGGCTTCTAAGTCCAATGAGAAGCCAATTGCAAGGGGACTGAGGCTGTTCAGTTTCGGTTTCCTGAGTGCCTCCCACTGATAGAGTGAAGTGTCATACTCTGTCATACTCTGGCATAGCTGTCTTTCAGCAAAACGCATGCCAGCAGGCAAAAGGCCTCTGACGCCGATCGATATGCAGGGATAGCCCTCCACGTCTGGTCTGCCGCTTGTTGAAACCCAGGTGTCACCTTCCATCTAAGAGCTTCTTGATGGCTGGTTCTCACCAGGGGTGACCCAGTCTGGAGAGATTTTTGGTTGTCACAACGGGGTGGGGAGCAGGTTGCTGGCATCTAGTGGGTGGGGACCAAGGATGCTGCCCAATATTCTAAAAAGCACCGGCAAGTCCCCTTCACAGAAAATGATAGGGTCCCTATCAACAAAGACACCAACAGTGCCAAAGCTGAGAAATCTGCTCTGGTTCCCAAAAGACCGTCATCATTTACTGCTGCTGCGAGCAAGCAGGGGACCCTGTCCCAGGAAGCAAGCTTCCATAGCAGATGCCGCTCGGAGAGAAATGTGGATGAAGTCCCACTCCTGGACCCAGGTCCCTGTGCAAGACACAGAACCCGAAGGCTTTTCCTCCCCATGAATGAAGTCCTAGAGTTCGTTCGAGAACACGTTACGTATCAAACAGAGGAAAAATATTCACCCTGCATTCTACAACCCAATTCCAATCTTTTTTTTTTTTTTTTTGGAGAGAGAGATTGCCACTCAGAGGTTGAATTGCTTTCACACGGCTGTGATTATTAACATACCCTTATTTTTTATAGGAAAGGTTATAACCATTTTTCCACATTTTTTCCCTCCATGATATGTCTTTATTATCCTTTTAAATGGCTGCATAATATTCCATTTAGTGGTGCCAGAAATTGCTTGTGCAAACAAGCATTGAGCATGCAGATACACAGTTGGCTGTGTTTCAGATTGTCCCGGGGGAGGGCCAGGGAAGGGCTGGAGGGGATAAAGGCTGGGGCCTTTGGGCAGTGCCAAAACAATCTTCCAGAGTGGCTCCAGTGATGGGGGTGAGGCACAGGAGCTGCGCTTTCTGCTGGCGTTCACTGTGTGTCAGAGGCCCAGCCAGCCTCCTGCAGGACGGCATGGTGTGAAGTGTGGGAGGGAGAGCCGTCAGGGGTAGGTTGAGCCTGGCACACACCTGACTCAGCACCCCGCCTCATCAGCAAAGCTGAGTGAGCACCCAGGCCTGCTAGCACCCTGGGGAGTCAGAAGGCATCAGAGCCAGGCAGCTCCCTCTGAAGGCTGGTGTGCGCCATTTGGGGCCAGATCGTTCTCTGGGACGGGGACTGTCCTGTGCACTGTAGGATGTTGAGCGGCATCTGAGGCTGCCTCCCGCTGGATGCCAGCCGCACCCATCCTCCAAGCTGGGACAACCAAAAATGTCTCCAGATATCACCAACTGTCCCCTGGAGGCAGTCACCCCAGATCGATAGCCACTGGGTGAGGGCTTCTGTGGACACCTAAGGATCTTGCATCTGTAAGTAGCTGACCCACTGAGGGCCTAGCATGCTGCGCACATGTAAATACACAGACTGAGTGAAAGGGAGAGGGGTGATTCACAGACACTGGGGAATCTCCCTGGTCTGCACCGTCCAACCCGCAGGAATTTAATCTGGTGTGTATTCTGAGCTGAGGACCTAAATCAAGTTTTCCCCCCACACAATTAACACAGCATTTTTCACCCTTGGCACTGCGGACCCCTGGGGCTGGGTCAGTCTCTGGGGTGCGGGCTGTTCTGTGCGTTCTAGGCCGTTGAGCAGCATCCCTGGTCTTGACCCGCTAGATGCCAGTAGCTCTCCCTCCCCGTCTTGGGACAACCAGAATGTCTGCAGACATCACCGTGTTCTCTGGAGGGCGACCAGTGCTTAGGCAAAACCATTCTCCCCATGGAAGCCCTCAGGTTGGCTCCATGGGCCTGTTTCCTTGTCTGAAGGTGAGGGTGCTGCGGCCAGGATTCAGGGACAGAACGGGACCAGTGCCCAGCAGTGGGGTGCGGTCAGCACTGTGGGTCTCCCCGGACGAGGTCAGTGTGCTGGCATCGTAAGTCTCCCTGCCCCCCACCATCAGTCTCCAGGTCTCTGTCTAGATACATAGATACACAGATACATATGTACACAGATGATCTTTCAGTCCTCTTTCAGTCTTCTTTCTTCGCTCCCTTTTTCATTTCTCAATCCCTTCTTCCTCCCCTCCCTTTCTCTCCCCTCCCATCTCTCTGTCTCTCCATCTTTCCCTACCCTCTTTCTTCTCTCTCTCTGCTCAGCCCACTCTCCCTCCCATTCATTCATAACCTGGACGCCTTAGCCCCAAGTGGAGTCCTAGGGAAGCAGAAGTGACTCAGAGGTGAGTCACTTAGCGTCAGCCCTTCACCCTGAGCCCGTTCTCTGCTGTTTGTTGAGTGACTGACCTGGTGCTGACTCGAACTGAGCTCTGGGGTCGGGCAGTTGCCTTTATCCCAGGCATTTGCACACCTCCTCGCTCTGGACCCTCCCAACAAGCCGGGGGAGTGGCAGGACAGCCGAGCCTGTTCTCCAGAGGCGGACGGTGGGGCTCACAGAGGGGAAGGCCACCCAGGCCCCGGTGCGGTGCAGGCAGTGTGGCCAGGGCTGGAGCCCAGGTGGACCAGTCCTGACCTCACAGCTGCTGCCCGAGCCTGGAAACGCTGACACGCGAACCGCATCAAGCTGCCCAGCTTTCCCCTCGTACGTGATCGGGGGTTCTCGGAAGCCCAGTGAGTCCCCCCGCCCAGGCCTCCGGCCGAACACCCTAGAAAGCTCATTTTCCAATAAAATGCGGGCGGGAAGGAACAGGGTCAGGTAACACAGGTGTTTGGGGAGGTCTGGCTGGGTGAAGAAAGTTCCCCGAGTGCTGCGATAGGAAGCAGACGGAGGCCTGGGGTGGCGGATCCCCAAAAAAGCTAAATAGAGAGTTACCATGTGATGCAGCCACCTGCTCCTTGGTGAAGAACTGAACGCACGGACCCAACAGATGCCTGTGCACTGCCCTCTCAGTGGCCACGACCCCAGTGTCCACCTCCAGACGAGCGGAGGACGAGACTCGGCCCATTCACACAGCTGGACGTCGCTTGGCCACGAGAGGGACTGAGCACCGACCTGCCCGGCCGTACGGGTGAACCGTGAAAACATGGTGCCGAGGGCGGGAAGCCAGACTCGAAAGTCACGCAGTGTGTCTTCCAGTGGGATGACACGCCCAGAACAGGCACGTCCACAGAGACGGCCCGTGGGCGGTGGTGCCGGGAGGCGAAGGGCCGCTAGTGTTTGACGGGGACGGAGTTTCTGCTGGAGGCGAGGACAGAGCTTTGGAAACAGATGGTGGGGATGCTTGCCTACCGGTGTGGATGTAGTTCATAGAGCTGAACCCTTAAAAATGGTAAATTTCATGTTATGTCTGTCTTACCAGTTTTTTGAAAAAGGCCCGGGCGTCTCCATAGGTGGGAACACGCCGGGAGAGTCCCGTGAGTCTGGCCCCGGGCCGAGCGTCCTCCAGGACTTTCCCGGCGGGGAAATGGGGGCGGTGGGGGGCAAGGCCACCGTCCACGCAACGGAGCCGAGCTTTGAACCTGAATCTGCCTGAAAGGGAAGTTTTCCCCAACAATGTACCTCAGCAATGGGCAGTCCCTGGGTCTCTCTAGGCCTCAGTTTCCCCACCCGAAAAGAACAAGAGCGTTGGACCCAATAGCCCCTCCACATGGACCCCATATTAAGGACAATTTTGTCTCCCCAGTAAAATCGGATGGTGTCTCCGTGGTTCAAGGACAAAGCTGAAGACCTCACTGCACTGCCTCTCCCCTGGCCCTCCAGGGCTCTCGCAGCTGCCCCGGCCCCCGTGCTGCCCACCAAACGCAGGGCCTTTCCACGTGCTCTTCCCGGGGCCGGGAGTGCGGCTCCCTGCAACTTTCCCATGGCCACTGGCAGCGGCCAGCCCACGCCGTAGGGGCGCATCTCCGCAGCATCAAAGCCAGAAACCAGATCCCAGGTGAGAACAGGAGGCTGCTGGACAGAGGGCCCAGGCCCCAGTGGCCCTTGTCAGGCAGGGGGTGGAAGAAGCTGGCCCTGCAGTCTCCGCTGCCTGGTCCGTGCTTGGCCCCTTGCCGGCCCGGCCCACACCACACCATCCCTTCGGCAGGCTGCACCCTGGGGAAAAGCCCCTCAGAGGTGCCATCTCCTGTCCCTGCAGAAAAAGGCACTGAGGCCCCAAAGGGTCTCCCAGAGCCGAGCACTGGCGCGAGGACTCCCGCTCTGAAGGCGGGGCCCCCCTTAGCCATCGGCCGAAGGCCGGCTTCTCTCCCACTTCCTGAGGGAGGTGGAGGCAAGACTCCGAGGCCCCCAGCCCTCAGCCTGCACACTGTCTTCAGCCTCTAGGGGCCTGTTTGCTTCCCTTCCATCCTGTGTTTTCTTTCTTTTTCATTGTTGTAAAGTACACATAACCTAAAACTGCCGGCAACCATTTTAGCCATTTTTAAGTGGACGGTTTGGTGGCATTAAGCACATTCACGCTGTTGTGCAAAACGTCACCGCCGTCCACCTCCAGGACTCGTTCATCCTCCCAAACCAAACCTCTGTCCCCACTGAGCACTGACTCCCCACCCCCACCCCCTGACCCCCTCCATCTACTTCCTGTCTCCGTGGACCTGACCCGCCAGGGACCTCCTGTGAGTGGGATCGCACCGCGTCTGTCCTGTTGTGACGGCCGTATCTCACTGAGCACCGTGCCCTCAAGGTGCATGCACGTTGTAGCAGGTGTCAGAACGCCCTTCCTCTTCAAGGCTGAGTAATATTCCACTGAGCGGATGGACCACATTTTGTTTATCCATTCGTCCTTCGATGGACACTCTGGGCTGCTCCCACCTTTTGGTCATTGTGGCTAATGCTGCTACAAACAGGATGTGCACCTATCTCTTCGGGGTCCCTACATTCAGTCCTCTTGGGGGGCTACCCAGAAGTGGAATGGCTGGATCCTGTTTTCCTCTTTAAAGGACCACTTCCTGCCACCCAGAAGCTCAGAAGTGTTCTTCTCCCCTGAGCAGCTCCCCCAGGAGCCTCTGGCCAAGACCAGCCCCTGCAGCTGTCTCAGTACGTTCGGTTTACCGGCTCGCCTCTGTGTCAGCTCCAGTCAGCCACTTTGTGGGCCTCAGTTTCCTCCTTGGTGCAATGGGAACAACAGCAGGAAGAGGGGTGAGCACGGCCAGCCACCCGGCTCGGGGGCACCCGGAAACCTAGGTTTTGCAGCAGCCGGGGCTGTGCAGAGAAGTAGAACACCAGCCGGAGCTGGACGGGCCTGCGGTCGAGGTGCCGCTCACACCCGGCACACCCACTGCCTGCTGAGCCCGCAGGGTGCTGTGTGAGCAGCGAGCCCCCGCAGGGCCCAGGCACCTCAGGAAAGCCTCACTGAGAGGGGACACAGACGCCGGACCCCGGACCCGGAGACCCTCCATCGGGCAGGGCCTGAGCTGGGCCGAGGCCCAGGAATCCAGGTCCCTGCTCGGGCTGCCATCGTCCCTCATTCCGGGGGCCACCATGGAGACAGACGGCCCGGCCTCTAGGTCCCTCAGCCTTCCTGAGCCACGGTGCTGACCTTGCGGGACCTGGGCATCCCTGCCGAGATCCTGCCAAGGACACGCTGCTTGCCAAGACTCAGCTCTGTTTTAACTTCGAACAATGTGATCAGATTATTTTTTTGTTTTTTGTTTTAGTTCTGTTGCTTCTCACGAGCCCCCTGCTGGGGACCTGGCCCACAACCCAGGCACATGCCCCAACTGCGAATCGAACCAGTGACCCTTAGGTTCACAGGCCGGCATTCAGTCCACTGAGCCACAGCAACCAGGGCTGAACAGAATATTCTATGGACGAGCCTTGTGCCACTCTCTCCTCTCTGCTGCATTTTCTTTCTTTCTCTTTTTTAATTTTTAATTAATTAATTTTTTAAAATCCTCGCCTGATGATATATTGATTCCGGAGAGAGAGGAAGAGAGAGGAAACATCAGTCAGTGGCTCCGACTGGAGATCTAACCCACAACCTAGGTATGTGCCCTGACGGGATATGGAACCTGCGACCTTTCGGTCTATGGGACAACACTCCAGTCAGTCAGCTGAGCCACACAGACCATGGCCCTTCCTCCCTTCCTTCCTGATATGGGGAGTCTACAAACCGACTAGACTTAACAGACCGCCGAACAGCAGCAGGAGACGCATGCCTCTCGTGTGCAGAAGGAGCACCCCCTGGGCTAGGCCACAGAACCAACCTCGATCCACTGAAAAGGACTGAGAGAATGCAAAGTACGTTCTCCCGACCACATGCAGTGGAGTTAGAAATCCAGAGCAGAGAAATCTAGCCAGTGAGGAAATCTGTGGAAATGAAATAACAGCAGCGCAGGGGAGCCCGCCCAAGACCGCCTCGCACACCCCGGGAGTGAGAGGTGCACTCGGGGCCTGAGCTCCAGAGCTCGGGGTGGGCGGGGCAGATCTGGCCTCGGACAGGGGGGCGTGGGTGCACCAGGGCTCATCTGCAGATTTGGGGTACCTGTGAGGTCTCTTGCGTCTCCATATATTCCCCAGGGACAAAAATCATATTATTTCACTCATATGTGGAATATAAAACAAACAAAAAAAGAAGCAAATGAAGGAAAACAAACTCACAGATATGACAACAGATGGGTGGTCACCAAGGGGGTGGGCCTGGGGGAGGGGGTTGGCGCGGGTGAAGGGGTCCAATCTGCAGTGACAGATGAAAGACGGGTGTTTGAGGGTGAGCACACTGCAGCACATACAGATGCCGAGTTACAGAGGCGGGCTCCTGGGACTCACATAGTGTTACAACTGCTGTTTCCTCCTCTGAAAATAAAAGTGAACCCAAGGGTTGCATTTCAACACTGTGGGTGCTCATCCTCGGCTGCCCCCTCCCCTCTGCCTCCCAGTGGAAGTAGAGCCCCATCTGGGAGCCCTTGGGGTGGACCCCTATGTGCAGTGACCCAGGGGCACGGCTCAGCCCTCTGTGAGCCGCACTTGGGGACGCTTGGCTCCAAATCATTGCAGTCACTCAGGAAGCAGTTCTGTGCCCAGAACATCGGCCCGGCTCTGGAGGCCGCCCTCCTGCCTTCCTCGGTACATCTTGATTGTTCTCCACTTCAGTCGCCCGTGATTTCAACCTTGACCCCAAGTTGGCCTTCTGGGGACTGTCCCAAGACCGAAAGACACACTCCCGGGCCGAATGCCTTGTCTGTGGCTTCGAGGCTCTGTGATGTTCCGAAACAAGGAGAGAAGCGGGAATCGGGCATCCAGCCAGCCCGCTGGCCTTCCAAACCCACCCAGAGGCGCCAATCCCGACGCTCCAAGCAGGATTCTCCACATTCCTGGTGTGTTTCCGTTGAACCCCAAACCTCAAACACATCCTGATGTCTCATTTCCTCAGTGTGGCCGGGTGACTTAGGCCAGCTCACGGGGGTTCATCTGTTCGTTTTGAGTCATAGGGAGGTTTGTTGAAGGAAGGGTTTCTCATCTCAGAAGTAGGTGGCTGTGTCATCTAGCACAGGCAGTTCCCACCAGCCCTCTGCCTGCTCCCGTGGGGCTCCCTGGCGCAGTCCACGGCTGAGTGTCCTGCCTGCCAGGACCTGAGACCTCGGTGATGGTGGGGCAGCCCTGGTGGCAGGGCAGGGGCTGCGGGCACTGACAGGTCTGGACTGAGCTCCTGAGTTCACCATGGTCAACCTGGGGTCTCAGCCCCCATTTTGTCCTCTGTGAGAAGGGTTGTTGGCCGCTGTCCTGGAGGGCACACCCCGACGGGCACGTTGGCTCTGCGCCTGGCACATGGTAGGCACTGGGTGGACTGACGGCAGCTGTTATCGAGAGAGATGGTGGAACCCTGGAGGACTCAGCCCGCTCATTCTGCTTCATCCTACTGGTCATTGGGGGCAGAGACTGCAGTGACAATCCCAGCGTCACCAGCAACTGTCAGCCCCTGAGCGGACTTGACTTAGGGAGACTGTCACTGTAGACCCTGACCTTGTACCAGGCCTTTCTCAAGTGTAAGTGGGCATCTCTTGGGTGCCTTTTTAAGTGGGGGGGGGGCTGCAAGAGTTTGGCCTGGAGGAGAAGTTTTCACAGTTTTTTTCTTGTTGTTGCTATTGTTGATTGGTTTGGTTAACAGTTGGATGTTGGTGGCAGCGCTATTCATAACAGTCAAAAAGTAGAGAAAACCCAAGTGTCTATCAGAGGATGAACAAGCAAACACAATGTGGTCCATCCCCACAAGGGACCATCACTCAGCCGTAGGGACGGAAGCAGCGGCACAGGCTACAGTGCGGACCAGCCTGACAGCGTGATGCTGAGGGGGAGGGGACAGACACAGAGGGGCACGTGTCCCCCGGTGCCATCTATGTGGAACGTCAGAGCAGGCAGATCCGGAGACAGAAAGCAGGCTGATGGTTGCCAGGGGCTGGGGAGCGGGGAGGGGGAGTGACTGCTCATGGGGATGAGGGTCTCCTTTGGGGTGATGGAATGTTCTAGAACTAGACAGAGGGGATGGTTGTGCAACATTGTGAATGCACCGAATGCCATGGACTTGTACACTTTAAATGGTTCATGTCATGGACTGTGAACTTCACCTCAAACATCAAAGTGGTTTTTTAAGAAGAAGCAATTGGGAATAGGAGTTTCAATCATAAAACTTTACTTTTTTAAATGAAATTCCTTTTTGTGAATGTGATTATACAATAAAATTCATCAAGGGACTCACAGGTAACAAAACATGGTATAACACTGTGTACAACACACACACACACACACACACATAATGGAATATTATTCAGTCTTAAAAAGGAAGGAAGTTCTGACTCACGCCACAGCAATGGGCGAACCTTAAAGACCTTGGAGACCCGCTGAGGGAAATAAGCCCAACACAAAAGGACAAATACCACGGGGCTCCACTCAGATGAGGCCGCCACGGGAGTCAGATTCATCGACAGAGGAGAGTGGCGGGTGGCGGGGCTGGGGCGGGGCAACGGGGGCAGGGTTTCGGTTTTGCGAGATGAAAGCGGCTCTGGAGACGGATGGGGTTGGTGGAGGCACAAACGTGACTGTCCTTCATACAACAGACCAGGATGCTCGGCAATGGCTATGGAGGTGAATTTATCTCATGTGTATTTTACCACAATTTTATAAATATAAAGGGGGAAAGGAAGAAAGAAAGGAGATTTTAGAAAATCAGACACAAAGACAAAGAGCTGACCAGAAGCCCCTCGGGCTCCCAGACTCCGGGTGACTCCGCGCCCGCTGGACTGTGGGCAGGGCTCCCTCGTGCTGACACCAGACGCCAGAAAGGGCGGCAATTCGGACCCTCCCATTCTTGCTACACGAGACTGCAGAGAGCACTAGGAGCACGTGCAATTGGGTACCCGAGTGATCTCCAGAAAAATAGTGGACTTCCCATTCTGTGGTTAAAAAAATTTTTTTTGTCAGCCTATGCTTTTGTCAACATGGATTCAAGGCGGGGAAGACAGGCCCTAATACAGAGTGGAGGATCAAAACAAAACAAAAGATCCCTGGGTGGTGTGGCGCAGTGGATTGAGCACCAGCCTGCAAACCAAAAGGTCGTGGGTTTGGTTCCCGGTCAGGGCACATGCCTGGGTTGCGGACCAATGTTTTTCTCTCTCTTTCTTTTCCCCTCACTTCCCTTTTCTCTAAAAATAAATAAATAAAATCTTTTAAAAAATGCAGTGGTGTTAGTGTTATCCTTAGATTCGCAGAAGGGACTGCTCCTGTTTCACATCGTTTCCTCTTAAACACACTGACTAAAATTCAGGGAAACAGGACGGGAATCTCTGGTTTGATGTTGTTGACAACTATGTAGTGAATAATTTCTGTGCTTCCAAGTAATACTACCCGCACCCTAGAGAAAGAGAGAAATCAAATTACACAGAAATCAGAAACGGTTCAGGAAAACAATCAGTTCAGTTGAAGCTCCCCAGGGGCAGAGAAGGTGTGGCTCGTCAGCACCCGGCTCAGGACCTCGACCTGGGGAGGCGAGCGTGGCCCGTAGCCAAGCCCGGCCCCCAGGTGTGTCTGTAAATAAAGTTTTATTGGGCAAGCCGGATGCATTCATTGCCATATCTTCTATTGCTGCTTTTGCACTACAAAGGCAGACTCGAGTACTTGATACAGAGACTGTATGGCCCTAAGAGCCAATAACATTTACTCTCTGGCCCTGACAGAAAGTTTGCTGTCCCCTGGACTGGAACAAAGTGAGTGCCACTAAAAAGTTGCTGAATTAACTCTGATTCACAGTGGACTGGCTGCTGGCAGCATCTCCTGTGTCTGGAAACACAGCTGCACGTGTGGGCCTCTGGTTCTTGCAGAAACATGGCGGACCCACCGCGAACGCTTCCTTGAGCTCCTGGGAGAAGCAGTGGGGCCAGTGCCCCCCGGCCCAGGGCTGGGACAGCGCAACCCCAGCCTCTCAGGGAGCTGGAGGGAGGTGACTTGGCAAGAATGGCTCTGCTGCTGTCTGACTTAAGAGTGGGAAGAATTTTCTAGATTAAGCTTCATGCCCACCACAGGCCATTTCTGGAGGCCAAATAGGATAGCTCCCCCAGTCTCAGTGCTTGACATAAACTCATAGATGCCTTGCCAAAAAGTCCCCCATCTGTCTGGGGCTCCCCAGGGAAGAGCACGGCAGCCCTGGGGGGGACCTCAGTCTGTTCAGAGGGAGGCGCCCAGTCCATGACGGATGGACAACCCCTGCTCGCCTGGTCAGCCACATTCCCAAAGAAATTTACCTCGGGGGCACCCGCGGCGCCGGTGTAGGAATGGGGGTGAGCCGTCAGCAACACAACGTGCAAAAGCAGGTTCGAAGGGGCTGGTGCGGATGTGAGGGAGGCCACGGAAGACTGAGATACAGAGGTGGAGAAATGTGGCCAGTGTCCTAAGGACAAAACATCCAAAAATGCCCCACCCAGGCGTCCCCCTCCCTGAGCTGGGACATGGGCTCGGGGGCAGGGTGGTGTCCACAAGGAGAGCGATGAGCTCTGGGTCTGAAAGGAGCCCCGAAGCTGGAAAGCAGGGTCCTGTCCCCTGTCCATCAACTGAACCCTCTTCCTGGGCACAGCGGAGGCGTGAGGGAGAGAGAGAGTGCGTGCAACAGTGAAGCTCATGCCACTCAAGTGGAGCAGAAAACAGAAATATGAGAGAATCCCTCCCACCCCACCCTCGGCCTTCCCTGGGAGGGCCAGACAGGGCTGGCAACCAGACTGACCAGGGTGGGCCATGAGGGTCAGAGGACAGCGGTACGAGAAGTAAGAGGGTGACTCTGGCCTGGAACAGTCGTCCTGAGAGAACAGGCCCTCGGGGGGCTGAGGGTCCCTGGGGTTTTCCTAGCTGGAAGGGCTTGGTCTGGACTGAGGGGCGGCCCACACGCCAGAGCTCCCACGCTCCAGCCCCTCCAGCTTAAACGCAGGTGTTCTCTGCGCATGAGTGCCAAGCCATTTCCAGCAAGTCTCACTGTCAGCTACAAAAATAACCACAGTGGAAGCAGTGACAGGCCCATGACACAGTCCAGCCGTGTCACTGAAGGGCAATGGCATCTGCCCCCTCAAGTGGAAAGTCCCTGGTCAGACCTCTGAATTAGAGGTAACATCTCGGTTTGGGGCATGACCGCCATTTTCCAGTGGTGGCCAATCATGGACTCGGTCCACTGAGCCCCCCTCTCCCCGAGATCCCCACAGGTGCCCGTGGAAAGTTAGCATCAGGGCGTGGCCCCCTGCCTCCCCGAGAGAAGGAAATTCCCACAATGGGGAATCACGTGATCTCTTATGTAACACAGACAGAGCCACCGCGGCGCGTTCCTGGGCAGCAGAACTGGAATCCGTCAGCCTGCTGGCAAGTGCGAGGCGCTCACTGTCAGGGCAGCCTTCGCTGTGACGGCGACCTCCCAAATCAGTAATAACAGAAACCACTGCTGCTGGCTGGGGAAGGGAAATGGGGAGCTGTCGGGTATCGAGTTTCAGTTTTGTAAGATGAAAAATTTTAGAGAGTTACTGCACAACAATGTGAATACACTGAACACGACTGAACTGCACACTTCAAATGATTAAGATCGTACATTTCGTTTGGTTTTTTAAACCAGAACTAGCTCGTTTACTAAACTAGTATTTTGTATAATAGACAAGTTTTTAAGGTTTGTAGAAATATATAATTATATTGATGTTATATATGATTGGATTTTGGTATCATTTATTTAAAAAGTATGGCTGTTCTCGGGACCTGGGCGTTCAGGATGTGCCCGGACACTGCTGTGGCCCTGAGCGGTGGCGCCACCCCCTCTGCTCACAGATGAGGGAGAAGGGCTCCGAGCGACGAGGGAGCTCCTCAGAGGCGCCCACTCTCCAAAGGGCTGCTGCGTTCGCACCCAGTCCGTCTGCCTCCGGGGGCTCGGCCTTCCCTGTCCCCCATGGCCTGCTCATTGCTCTGTGACTTCTCGGGTGGCCCTCAGGAGAGTAGTCTCACCCCAGATGTAGGACCAGAGGAATTGGGTAGAGTTCTGGTCTCCCACATTATTCTCCTACACCAAAAGTGTGTTTACACCCTGGCCAGGCAGCTCAGTTGGTTAGAGCATCGTTCCACACACCACAGGCTGCAGGGCACATTCCCAGGTCGCGGGCTTGGCCCCCAGTCATGGTGCCTACGGGAAGCAACAGATGGATGCTTCCTTCTCACGTCAATGGTTCTCTCTCTCTCAAAGCCAAGAAATACACCCTCAAGTGAGGATTTTTTTTTTAAAAAGTGTATTTATGGTTCAACAATTGCAGCACTTTCTCTTGGGCCTTTTTTTGGCCCTTGGTGTGGAGACTCTGCCCTTTGTCTTGAGCATGAAGAAACACTATCCGTTGCGGGCCACTGTCTCCGAAGGCCCCTGGTCCTCAGAGAGGGCGCTCACTCTCTGGTTGAAGGTTAGTGTAGGAAGACACTGGGGAGTCACATTTTGTTCATTTACTAAACTAGTATCTCAAATAATATACAAGTTTTTTAAGTTTATAGAAATATTATATCGATGTGTTATATATGATTGGTTTTGATATAATTTATATTATTGATGTTATTATATTTATTATATTATATATGTATTTTCACTAGCATTTCTCCCTTAACTATCCAGTGGTTATCGGGAGTGGATATAATATTTTATAAATGAAATGTATTTGACACGTGACATTGTGTAAGTGTAAGGTGCACGATAATTCGGTGCACATATACAGTGCACACCTGTGTACGATTACCGCTGGAGCGCCTGCCAGCGCCTCCACCGAGTCATGCAACTCTCCTGTTCTCGGTGGCCGGAACACTCAGCTTCCAGTCTCTGGGCGGGTCTGGTGATTGCAATGGTGCTGTCTGTCTGTGGACAACGGAGGTGAGATGAAAATGGGGCCAGCAGCAGGACACCCCTTCCATTTGCTTCTTTTATGTTACCTGAAGCCCTAAAATATGCACCTTTCTAGAAACTTGAATAACAATCTTAAGTACTTTAAGAGCTTCACTGGTGGTGTGGTCTAACCTCCTTGGCCAAATGAGTAAACTGAGGCCCCGAGGGGTGAGGTGGTGTGCCCACGGTCATGAGGCAGAGCGTGCATGGCCACCAGGACACAGATCGAAGGGATATTTAAAGACCCACTAAACATCAACACAACGGGAGCCAGGCAAGCCCACATCACGTAATTTCTTTGGAATAAACTTGTGATAAGGATCACATTTCCATTTCCCCTCTCACATTTTTCCAACAACAGCTCATGATACAATTTGTACAGCTCCTGGTAACTTGGACTGGGGAAAATTTTGGGAAGAAAAAAAAAGGACCATGTTTCAAAGGAACCAGATCTGATAAGAGAGCAGAAATATTTACTCCATTATTTCGAGAGGCAGGTTCTTTGTTTCTCAGAAGCTTCCTGTTTTAAAAATAGCTTTCTACAACTGTTCCAGAACTTGAGTGTACTTTTAAATGAAAATGACTTTGAAGATATGATTTCGTTTACTTGGAGCAGGGTTCAGATAATCAATCGGTCATTCTGTTTCCAAAATGATGTAAAGAATGGGTATCCCGAGCCCTCGGGTTCTGGTCCAACCGCAGCCAGAGCTGCGTCACTGGGCCTCACGGGGGAGACAGCTCCCACAGTGGGGGGCCGGGGCAGTCCCTTCCTAAGGGGACACAGGCTTCCAACCACGGGGGCATTAAGTTGGTGATATTGCAAAATCAAAAATTGCCTATGACTGACAGCAGAAGGGTGTTACTTTTCATTTTGTTAAGTGTGATCATGGCATGGCAGTTGTGGGGGAAGGTGCCACATTTCTTAGTGACACGAACTTGAAATTGGAGGGGTCAATGATGTCACGACCAAATTGGTTTCAGGTGCTTCTGCCAGGAGCAGGGAAGGGAGAAAGGCGCTGGTGAAACAAAAGTGGGAAATTAAAAGAGTCAATGCTGGGCGATGGATTCGGGGGGTTCTTGTGCGCGTCTGGCTGCTGTTAAATTTGGATGGTTTCACAATACAGGTTTTCAGACTGGATGCTCTGCGTTTCAGCAGAAGGCGTGTGCGTTCTCCGCCAGAGAAGGGGCAGCACAGAGCCTGTGGGGGTGGGGATGGATCGGTGGACTTGAGGCTCGGTACACAGCAGATGCGTGTGCACACGTGTGTATGTGTGGTCGGGGAAGGAGGACACAAGCTTTAAAACAGGCTCATAACCTTTTTGGGTAGATCTGGGAATCTCTGAGTTGAATGAAAAATTCATGGACAAAAACAAATAACAATGACACACAAGCATGCATTCAGGGGTTGGCGGGGTCCCTGAAGCCCATCCCACTTCCCTAAGATCTTTCAATTCACTGTGTGGTCTTCAATTCTCGCAGTGGTTTCCCATTTCTGAGATGTGAAGAGCCTCTTTCTGTGTCTCTTCTGGGTACATGGTAAATGCTGAGCCACTGCCCCTGGCTGGCTTTGGGGTTCTGGGCAAATGACTAAAGGCCCCATGCCTTGGTTTCCCCATCAGAAAAATGGGCTAACACCCCATCTTCTTCACCTACAAGGCTGTTCTGAGGTTAGAACAAAATGATAGAAGTTGACTCGCTCTGAGAACTGTGAGGTTTGTGCCAAATAGACAGTGTGAGTCTCATGTTCAAAGAGGGAGCTGCACCCGCCTGGGAGAGGGGTGACATGGTGCCTTCCCTAAAGGGCTGACTGTAGGGGCGCGTGGCATGCAGATGGTGATTTATTCCAGTGGCTGCACCACAGAAGGTGGAAGCCCTAAGAATCAGCTCCAGCTACATTCTGGAAGCTGCTCACTCTTCCAGGAGGATCTGGGGCACCTCACAGGTTAGAAGGTCTGTGAGCCTCGAGATGAGCCCCAGACCCTCGTCACTGCACAGGCGCCTCCCTCTCCAGAACCTCAGGAGCACCCCACCCCCATAACCTGGAAACGAGATTACCCAGGGCTCAGGCTGTCCCACTGATCTCCACATCTCCCTAAACCTGTCGTAGACCTCCATTTATGGTTCCCTCTCAATCTCCTGAGTCATCACCCAGAAACCAACGCAGGTAACAAAACTCCTGGGGCGGAAAAGCTGTCTTTCAAAATCTCTCACCAGGGAACGAGGGTGTCATCAACTCTGATCCACTGTGCTGAAGACACGGACCCTTGGGTGATGGGGTGAGAAGGGGCCTCCCCACAGCCATCGCCCCGGGGTAACCTGGGAAAACACCAGGCCGACTCCAGCCAAGACAAGCTACACGGCACGTGACCAGGGCTCCTCAGCACTGTCACGGCCATCAGGGCCAAGCAAGTCCCAGAAACCATCTCAGCCGGAGGTGCCTAAGGAGACAGGGTGACTAAATGTAATGTGGGGACAGGAAAAGGATATTAGGAAAAAACTGAGGAGTCTGAATAACGTATGGACTTCGGTCAATAATAACGTCTCAGTCTTGGTTCCCTAATTGTAACAAATGTGCAACGTGGGGAGCGAAGTATGTGAAAAACAGGAGAAGCTGTGAGGGCCTTACGGGAACTCTCTCCAGTACCTCTGTGATTTTTTTGCACATCTCAAACTGGGTCTGAACAGTAAATTTAAAGCACGAAAACGAGCAAATAAATAAACAGTCGTCCCTTGTTGCCCACAGGGGGACTGGTTCCAGGCCATCCACAGAAATCCAAACCCCTGGAAGCTTGAGTTTGTCATGTACAATGCTGCAGGCGGCCTACGCACACCGCCCCCGCTTTAAGTCAGCCCTAGGCTGTTTACAACACTCTACACGATGTAAACGGGATGTAAATGGTTGTCATAGTATTGTTTACAGCATGACAAGAGAAGCCCGCACATGTTCGGCACGAGCCTGAGGGCCGAGCTTCACATGCACATCCGCAGCAGAGTCACCCTCCCCTACTGATCGAACCCCCGCGTGCAGAATGCATGGACACCGGGGGGCCAGTGCTACCTCTTGGGATGATTTCCTGCTGGGATCGAGCCCTTGTCACCAGCCCTGCCCCAGCTGGGGAAGAAAGGGGGTGGGGCAGGGACTGGGTCCCAGACACACACAGCACGCCAAGAAGGCATGTCACAGAAGGGCTTCTGGAGTCTTAACTGGACCCAGATGGGGCTGGGTCTGTGTGTCCTGATTTCCAGTCAAAGCTGATTCTGGAACATTCTGGGCCTGTTTAGTCCTGGGGTTAGCATGCTGTCCTCTTTTTGCAGTCTTGGGGTCTCTGGATAAAGGCTGTTCCAAGGCTGTGCTCAGGTCACTCTGATGCAAAGCTTTATTGTCTTTACCTGAGAGAAGCCAGCTTGTCTGCCTGGGCACAGGGAAAAGCAGAGCAGGGGCAAATCCGCAATGTGCTCCGCATGTCCTCCGGTCATCCCAACTGTTCTGTCCAACCTTCGGGAACGTT
Organism: Artibeus jamaicensis; assembly: GCF_021234435.1. Classification (NCBI taxonomy): domain Eukaryota; kingdom Metazoa; phylum Chordata; class Mammalia; order Chiroptera; family Phyllostomidae; genus Artibeus; species Artibeus jamaicensis. Next base: position 8,250,086 of record NW_026521854.1, on the reverse strand, counting down.
CTAGGGGAATGCTCCTGTGTCCTAGTGGGAAGCTCTCCCTGTCTCCAGATTCCCGAGTGCAGGGCATAAAGACTGCCCACGGCCCTGCCCGCCATGTCGATCAGGCCTCAGTGAACTGTGGGAACCTCTTCCAACAGCAGTGGGGTGCCCTGTATCCCCTGCATCCTGGGGGGACAGGGCACCCATGAGACTTCCCAAATTCTCTGTGGTCCCAGAACCTACTCAAACGTGATTCAATAGAAACCCCCAGCCTGGTTCCCCAAGTCACCGAGGGGCTGGCCTGCCTCTGTGACATCCCACGCAATCATTACGAAGAAAACAACACTTAAATAAAAAAGAGATTCTTCTGTTTTGTATTAAAATATTTTATATTAATCATTCAAACTTAATTTTTATACAATGAATGCATACATCGCAGGTGTCTGTCTCGGGTCGGGGAGACGGCAGGGTGGGTGCGCCCTGGCACTGGTACCGAAGCAGCTGGAGCAGAGGATGGAAGGCCGGGTGATGCTGCACACTCCCTCTGCTCCTTCCAGGTGGGGCACTGTCACCAGACAGGGATGTCACAGTGGAGAGGTGGTGGAGGTGGCAGCGTCCTGTGTCTTTCCAAGCTTCTCTGCAGGGTGAGTCGCATCTCCTCACTTGGGATGAGCCACCCGGAGCCTGAGGCCCTCTGTCCAGCGAGTCCTTGACCTCGGAGTGGCTGTGGCATGTCACAATGTGAAACGGGGACCACTGAGTGTGTATGTGTGTATATACAGACTTCCGAGTTTTCTCTTTTCGCAAACCCGCCTCCATGGCGGTCCTGCCCCTGCGCACATGCTTGGCGGCCCTCGCCTAGGCGGCGGGCATGTCAGCCTTGCTGAGAGCAATGGCCAACTCCAGGTCCTCCTGCTCCTGCCGCCGCAGCCGCGCCAGCCTCTCCTGCTCCGCCTTCTCACTTTCTCGCTTGGCCCATGCCAGCTGCTGCTCCTCATTGCCAAACTGCAAAGGAAAAAGGAAGGTTGGGTTACACGGCCTGTGAGCTGCAGCCACCCACTGAGGGGGAGGTGCACAGGGGGAGGGGCGAGGACCCGAAGAGTCCTGTCAAAGGTGGGAAGGGTGCAGGGAACTGCATAGAACACTGGGATGCATGGCGGCTGGGGTGAAAAACCAGAAAAAGCCAGAAGCCTGTACCTTGGTTGAGTGTGTGGTGGGGACAGGCACGCCCCAGCCCTGACACCCAGTCTGGGAGGGTCACATGCATGGAAAAGCAGGGCTGAGTCCGACCCTAACCACCACCGTGGACCTCAGAGAAACTAGCCACCTGTCTCCTGCGGGGAACTGAAGGTGACATGACACAACAGTGTGGGACACTGAGAGAACACCAGTGACCCCCAGGACTGACTCCATTCAGCAGCACGAGCGTGGGAGCAGCCTCAGCTCCGCCTCCTCTCAGGACTGGTGAGGCATCTGAAAGCAGCTGGGGCGCAGAGGTCAGCTGAGCCCCGAGGAGCTAGGACAGCGCCCCCATAAGGCCTGGGCCTTGATGGCAGGCTGCTGACGCTGGTGGGTGACAGGCGCTGGGACTGCAGAGCCAGGCTTGAATAGACCTTCCATCCCAAATGTGTAAAGGGGTCTGGAGGCCAGAACTGTGGATACGAGTCTTGAAACGCAGCATCTCCTCCTGCCCGGCCTTGACCCAGCTCGCTGTGGACACACGCTGGCGTTTACGCTGCCACTCGGTCCACACGGTGTTCACTGTCAGGGTCCTTCTCCGAAAGGCTCAATTTTTTTTAAATTATTTTTTCAAAAAGAGAGAAAATGGTTTTGATCCTCAGATAGGTGATTTCAAGCCACCTTCGCTTGAGGTTCCTTGGCTTTAAAGAAGGAAGAGCCAGATCTCACACACTCTTCTTCCGGTGTGGTTTTCCCCAAGGTCCTCAGTCACTCCGTGGTGCCTCCTGGTGGGACAACTCTGGCCCCCATGGACCCAGACACTACAGCAAAGACGAGTTCTGTTCAGGGCCCTGGCCTCCCTCCGCCAGCACGTCTGGTCTCGGCACCAAGCACTGGGTGACACCAGAGACAAAGAGGCAGGCTGGCCTCTGACAGGTGTGCACGGTGCAGAATCAACCCCGATCCAACACGGGCTCCTGTAGAAGCACCTGCAAGTCCCACCTGGGCACTGGGAAAAGGATGTGTGATGGGAATTCACAGCTACTTCTTCTCACACAAAGTCGGCACAGTGTGACCCAGTGACAGCCCAGGAGGTGGGGTCCTGAGACAGATGGGAAGACCAAGGTCTGTGAAGGCAGAGCCCTAGTCCCAGCATCCTGGACTCTCCCCGGTTCGAGAGGGGGCTGTCAGCTGTCACTGCAGGAAGATTTGGGGTACAAGATGGTACCCAGGCCTCCAGGGACTATCTGCAGGTCTGGGTATGGAGGGGCCAAGCACCCAGCCTTGGCACTGCCAGAACGGAGGGTGGGGGTGGGAGGAGCTGGACTGAAATGGGCTGTAGGCCCCAGAAAGGAGCTGAGAGTTCCCCTTCGAAGCTCCCTGGGCCAGCGAGTGGGGCGACTGAGTTGGCAGTTTTGAACGTTTCATGGTTCTACGGCTGGTGTGGGAGCCAGGCAGGGAATCAGGGTGGGTTGGGCGGAGAGAGCCTTGTCTGGAGCAGAGGTGGCCTAGAGGCAGAGGTGGGGCAGCCCAGGGGCCTCTCCCCATCTGGCCTCAGGAGTCAGCATGAAGCACTGTTCTGGGAGGAAAGGTTTTCTTTGTTTCTTAGAGAAACTGCTGAGAAAAATGCTCAGAGGTTTAGCGGGCCTCCCTGAAAACTGGTCCCCACCCCTCATGTTCCCACCGCTGGTTGCAGATAAGCCCCACCACGTCCTGTACTCTGTGGGGAATTTTCCAACACCTCCACAGGAGAAAAACAAGGAAAAAACAACAAGTGCTGGTGGAAATGACTCCAGGGTGCTGCTGGCAGCTGAGAGAGGGCACAGGTCTGACGACGGGGCCTCTGGCCTCTGCCTGCCCAAAGCAGGGGAGGGCGGGGCCCGAAGAGAATGACATGGGTTATATGGGTCAAAGCCTGGAACCAAGACCCAGAGGGGTCAAGTGATAGGCTGAAGGCACACCATGGTCGCCACTCGGCCCAAGTCTTGGAACAACCACCTGCTCAAGGGTCTACCTTTCCAAACAAAACATGCTGATAGGGACATGCCAGAAGCCTTCTAGTGAATGGGTGCAAGGCCAGCATAGGCCCCCCTACAGAAGCGTGTGGTTTACACGCACTGGAGAAGCGCCAGAGGCTGTGACATCCGACAGAAAGCTGGAGGAAGGGGGTCTCTGTCTCGAACCAGCTGACAATCTTTTCCGGGCCCAGCTGGAGACACCTGGATGGGGCTACTTGCTAGCCCCCTGACCTGGAGGGGTCTGTCGCACGACGGGACGGGCTCCGGGATGCCTGTGAGCAGCTCCGCTCTCTTCACTGCTCCTGTGCCGTCGTGGGACCGAGAAGTGGCGGGGCACGAGGGTGCCGCCTGTGAAGATTCCGGCTCGAGGGCACCCGCTCGGGGTGTTTACTGGTCAGCGACTCAGAGGACTCCTCACATGATGCCTGGTTGCCCCTCCTCGCTGGGGACAGCACCACACCCTGAGACGTCTAAAGGCAATGCTACCACATCACCTGAGGGGACACTTCTGGCTTCCTCCCATCAGCCCATTTATTCTGATGTTGAAATTGCATCCACCTCACTCCACAACACAAAGCTTAACCCATCTGACATTTGCTCTGCTCTCAATGCAGACCTCCAGAAAAAAGGGCCATTTTGCTAACCTATAAACACCACTTGCTAATAAACACATTTGTCTGGGGCAGAACGGCTGGTTTTTACAGAAATCCCAGAGAGTTTTCCTACGAACAAGCACAAGTAACCCACTGAAGGAAACTTGGAGCTTGTAAATTAAGAGGGGTCCAGGGCGGCAGAGCCGGGGCGCCAAAGGGGGACCGTGTGCTTGTGTGACACTGGCATCCGAACTCCAATACACACCAAGCTGCCTCTGCACAGGTAACCACGTCTGGGCGGCACTCAGAACACCCGATCTGAAAATCACACTGCAGTCTGCTGGGCGGTTCGAGACCCCTTGGTATCACTGGGAGAGCTAAAATACACACACCAGAGAAACCGACTTTGGTCTTTTATGAGTTAGCACAAATCAAAGTCCAGTGAACCCTGAAACCACTGGCTGATGGGCTGAACCTCCAGATACCATGAAAATGCAAGTGTTGACCATGTTTTTGGACTATGGTATGACAGAGGGGACAAACCAAACCAGTCAGGTGTCCTGCCTCTCCTCCACCCCAGCCCATCCGAAGGGGGTGAATCTCACTGATTTCCAGATTTCCTCTGGAAAAGCTGGGGCACCTGAAGCATAAAAGGTGATTTTAAACAGGAAACAGGGCTGCAAATTGAACTAGGCAGAATCAGAATCCCTGCCTGGAGATGAGGGTAATGAAATACCCAGAGTGTTTTAAAATCAAAGTTACCAACTATTCTAGAATAATCAGGAGTTTTGAGCCAAATGACAGCTTGACACGCTGTGTGTGTGTGTTTTTTAAATGTTTTCCAAAAACCAGCCGCCGGACGGGAGCAGAGGGGCCCCAGGAAATAGATCTATGCATTTCAAAAAGAGAACAGTCATTTCTCCAAATTGCCGTTCAAATCCACTCACCGCTCTGCCCTGCCCCAAACAAAGTACCTGAGTCATGCGTGAATGGCTCTATTTTTTCATCAGAATTTAATATTTTTTTCCACCGAAAAAACAAACGTGGTGCTATTCAAGAAACTAGATAAAGTGGGTTCTGTTCCTGGCTTTCACAAACAACGTCTCCATTTGCACACACCCACAGCATGCACGGCCTGTCGACAGGACCTAGCTAGCTGCAGCTATAAAATATTCACAGGTCACCAAGAGCCAGGGACAGAACAGTGTCTGGGGTGGCTTCAATGAGCCGCAGGATAGCTGGGCGGGAGGTGGATCTGAAATGAACCAAGTGTTCCTGGGGCACGCATATGGCCGGCAGAGCTTGTTTTAAGGTTTTGAGAAGGATATTCTAGGAGTCAAAGCGTCTATAAATACTGCATGTCACACCTAACCAGGAAACAAGGTACTTGGCAAATGTCAACGAAGAAAACTTTTTTTTTAAACATGGGTGCAAAACAGCGAAACTGATTCTGGGAAGACAAACTCTGAAACTCTCTGAGAACAAGATGCTGGGCACTGATGAGGGTGCTGAAAATACCCCAAAGTGACAGCATTTCAGAATCTGGAATGTTTTCACACCAAGAAACAGAGCCAGACTTACAAAATACCAGGATGAGCTTCTGAAAAGGCACCTGAATTTGTTAAATAGCTTTTTGAGGATTTGGGTAGGGTTTTTTTGTTTGTTTGTTTTGCAAAAGGGCAGAGTTTCAGAGTGGTTGTATTTCTCTTTTTGTCAGAGCTGGTAACTAAAATAAAAGTTTTTAAAAAACCAAACTGTTCTTCTCCCTGCGCCCCACCTGGGTCCTTCATTTCATACTTGCCACACCAAACACACTAAGGTGGGACAGGTATGACTCCTATACAGGGACACTTTAGGGACACGGGACCCTCGTGTAATAACTTTAGCAATTTTGTTTTCATACTTTGGAAGTGTCTGCCATCTCAGCTTCTGAAAACCAATGAACACAAGCACCTCTGGGCGAGATAAACAGTCCAGAGGCGACCAAGAGAGGGAGAGACGGGGACAGAGGGATGCAGCCACCAGATTCGGCCACCACACCAGAAGGACATGTGCCCTCGTCACAAAGTATCCAAACCACAGTGCCCTTTTATTTGAGAAACACTTTTTTCTTACAGAAAGCAGCAGTACAGAATAAATAACATGAGCAATGGCATGAATTACCAGGAGACACAAGCCAAAAAAAAACAGCCCCAAAGAACCTGCAAGCGGAGGGGGAGGAGGTGGCGAGGAGGTGGAGAACTCAACTTACAGAGGTGAAGTCTGCAAAGCCCAGGGAAGAGGCTTTAGAAGGCTTAGCTGAAGAGGAGGGAGCAAATGGATCTTTTCCACTAAATGGGTCCCCAAACCCCCTTTTGTTTTGGAACGGGTCGCTGCTGTCAGCCCCGAGTGGCTGGAATGGATCGGGGGAGTCGGGAAAGTCTGCAGAACCGAGCTGGCTTACAGGTGTACTTTTACCTGGAAAGTTTAGGAGAAAAAAAAAAGGAGAAAAAAAAAAAAGAAAAGAAAAGAAATGCAAGTTACTGACCACAGACAGAACGGAGTCCTGACTGAGGAGGCTGGGGGGTAAGCGCCCACTGGGACATCTTTTCCCCTTTCTGGAAAGATCTGGAATGCCACTCATGGGAGGTGGGGGAATGGCTGGTCTCTTGCTTTGTCCAGGGTTAACAGTTTGTGGGTGATACCAGAAAACCACTTCAGATGACCCCCACCCCTCCCCTCCCCACACACAGCAGTTAAAATGTATAGTTGTCCTTGAAAAGTTTGCACATGGGAATGTTCCAAAGTGATTCATTTCAGTGTGGCAACATTTACTATCATGCTGAGTAAAAACAAAACAATCATGGCCGAGCACAAAAATACATGGCAGGCTTCCAACAAAAGGTGGGGGGGGGGTGTTTACAATGAAGGGGGGGCTCACTCCACACTTTGGTGTAGCTGTGAGGGTCTGGAGGCAGCTCACCCTCACCAGACAGACACTGTCCCCACCCCCCAGCTGTGTTGCCCTGGGGTGTGAATTCTTTTTCAGCTCCTGCTCCTGTCCCTTTGGTACTGGTGACACCAAAGGACAGGGTTTGGGCCTTTCTGGGCTCTTGCCAAGAGAATGGTTCTAGGATACCTGGATCCCAGCAAGGGTGAACCCAACAGGGCAGAGAGAGGGGTTTAGCACTAAAGGGAAATGAGGTTGTGAGACAGTGGCTGGGGGAGTGTGGCTTAAGGACTGGTGGCTTCTGCCAGGAAGACCTGCCATCCTGCCAGAAAGTTCAATGAGGAATCGTACGTCTTTCCAGGTTTGTTTGGCAACGGGAGACTCCAAGATCTGCCGGATCTGTGGGCCAGGGTATTGCAAATAGCGGGAACACAATGAATGAAGCTTCATTCAACAGCGGGGCACATGCACCCCCACCCTGCACCATGACAAAGGCTCCTACAGCGCACAATGACTCTGCCTGATCTCACCCTGACAGCTCTCCAGGGCCCAGGCAGCACCTCCTTCTCCTTGAACCCACCAGTGCCAATAAGCTGTGCCAATGTGCTCATGGTCCCCTGTGCTGCTTTCATCTACAACAGAGCTGGGCACTTGGGATGGAGAACGTAAGGACTGCAAGGCTGAAAATATTGATTATCTGGCCTTTTACCAAAAAAACAACAAAACAAAACAAAAAAGTGTATCTCCCCCCCCCTCCAGGCATGGAGAAAATTGTTAATCCCGATGCCTGGCAGGCAGTAAGCAAGCCTCCTGTGATGAGGCCCTTCTGAGAGACTGAGGGATGCTCCAGGCCCCTGGGTTGTAGCCAGGCCATTGTAGCTCCACCACCCGGAAGTCAGACCTGCTAGACACCCTGCTACCCCCAAAGGGAACTAAGGCCCCCAACCGCAGCTCTGCTCTCCCACAGGTGCTCAGGTAAATATATGCATCCTCCCCTCAGGCCACTCCCCAGGACCCCCACCCAGCGCCTGCAGAGTTCCCTGTCCCTGCCCCCATCTAGGCTCCTCCTACCCTCTGCACCCCTTCCTCACTGCACAGCAGCACCACCTATGAGGATGGCAGGTGTCACCCCCAGGAGAGGACACACAGCAGGTCCTCTTGTGGGGCGGCTGGCTCAGAGGTCCTAAAGCTCCAAAGAACTGCCCTGGGGAGAGTGCCAAATTCCAAGTGGTTGGCACCATCCAAGGCTTGATGACAGCTAGATAAGTGTTCTCATGCAAAGCACACTGGGAGGTTGTGCGTGTTTGCACATGCGTGTCCTGGAGCACCTGCAGCCACTACTGGGCCCAGGGAGACCAGCGCTCCCCTGTACACTGTGCCAGTGTGAGCGAGGACCCCCAAGCCCACAGGCAGGGGTGCCCTGGGAGACAGTGTGTAGAGGAATGGGGACACAGGCTTGGGTACCAGAGGGGACAAATGCTGATCTTGTGGCCCGGCCACCCCTGATCTCCCTTCCATAGCCACTTCCACTGTCCTGACTGCCCTGTGCTGCCCAGCACTGCCCAGCACTGCCCAGCTCGGCTAGTCTGTCTCACACCCTCTCCCTTCCCCAACACCCTCTCCATGGCGCAGTCCTCCTCTGCAGGCTCCTCCACTGCTCTGGCCATCTTCCATGACACTGACTTGTGTCCTGGTCCAGCCTCCAGCACACCCAAGGGTCCCGCAGGGTCACTTCCATGTGGATGATGGAGCTCAGCAAACTGCAGGTCCCAGTAAATCCTGCTCTATCCCTGGGGCCAGCCAGCCAGCCTGCCTGCCTGCCTCCGGGGTACACATGGGCCAGACTCTGCCACATGGGCTCCACGGGACTCTCCGAGGGACTCAAGGCCTGTTGGGGCAACAGCTCTGAGGACTGAGGAAGATATAAAGGGGATCTGGCTTCCCTCCTTTGCAAGAAAGAGCAACAGTCCCTGCTGCACTCTTGGACTAATTTTTTACCAAAAGCTAAAATGATCATGGACCAAAAAGCAGAATTCCAACAGAGGAAAAAGTAGGAGACTGCTGGAGACAGGTTGAGAGTCCCAGGGCAGGGCACCACCCCGGGTCCCAGCAGTAAGTCTCGGGGACAGATGATCACAAAGGCCAGATGCCTTCGCGGATTGAAGAGGTCGGCTGACCCAGCCAGGGGTCTGAGCGGTCAAGTCCATCATCCACTTCTGTGTTTTCCTTCTTTTCAATTAAGGACTTTCTCCCTGGTTTGGTTTTTGGTTTTTGGTTGTTTTTTTTTTAATTGCTTTGGCGGTGGGGTAGCGGAGTGGGTGGCTTTAAAGAATCTAGCCTGCTGGGATTTGAAGCTGAGGTTTCTGACAAGCAGAGAGATAATGGGGAGATGAAAAGCATCATTCACATCGAGAATCGCCCATGCCCGGTTTTGCTGTTGCTGAAACCGTTGTTATTTAGAAATCATGACTGTGTTAACATGAAACCAGGGCACATCAACTGCTCTTGTTTTCAGAGGGGGAAAAAAAACAACGGTTTTTTCTTGGTTGTCTGTTTTTGTGCTTCAGCATGAGGATGAATTATTATGGTACAGGACGCATGCAAAATCGCGGGTGTGTGCAGTTTGGTTGACACTCTGCTTGTGGCCAGAGGTTTTCTGCGGAGGACACGCAGCAGGACAGCCCAGAGCCCAAACTTCCCTCTCTGCATCCCCACTATTTTTAGCCGCTGCACTTTTAAAACAATTCTGGGTCTAGTTCCTACTTTTACATAACCACTTCTGCTAGCTCCTTACTCGTTTTTCCGATTTTCTGAGGTGTAGCTTATCTCAAACGTGACAGAGTAACTTTAGGTTGTTTCCATGTCCCCGAGCAAACTCACTACATGGTTTTTATGCCTTTTTACGGTTCCAGGTACCACAAAGAAGGGTCATGACTGAGGTGTGTTTCAGTGAACAAAAATCTTTTAAAAACTGGTATAAAAGCTACCCAGGACGATGCCCGGCATGCATGGTTTGGTGTCACATTCCTAGATTTCTGTCCAGGGAACCACCGATCCCTCAGGGTAGCAGAAGGCGGTGACCAAAATCAAACGAAAGAGAGACCCCCTGGGGGCTGCAAGCTGCTGACTGGGCACCCACTGGGGTTCTCCAACACTCATTGTAGTTTTCATGAAGAAGAGGAGAGGGACGCATGAAGAGAAGGCAAAATAGGGCTTATTTCAAACCGCAGCAGTTTCAACAGTTACCCAAGCGGTGCACCGAAACCGCACACAGGACTGCCTTCAGCAAAAACAATACGAGCCCGATGGTTTACCACAGCGTGTGTGCTGTTAAAAAAAAAAACTTGGTGGCCGGCTCCACCCTGATAGAAATGTCTTTAATTCTTCTATTTCTTAACTTCTTGAGGCCAGAGAGCTCCCAAAGCTGGGATCGGCCAAGCGGCCAGGACCAGCACGGTGACTTCAGAATGAGCTGTTGGCAGCGAAACTCGTGGTTCTGCTTTTCCCAACATGCTTTTCAGGAAACCCTGGCCAGGAAGGGTCCCTGAGAGCTGCTGCATGGAAAACAATGGAACACAAATACATACGCCCCCACCAGACTGGAAAAAACGTGAGCGCTGAGAACTCTGAAAGCGGGCACGCTCTCTTTCTCGAAATTTTTAACTGAAGAGGAGAGTGAGAGGTTTTGGATGATTAAGGGTCTCAACAAATCTGACTAATAAAAATATCACAAATACATGTGAGAGTGAATGAGTATATTCATTCCAACCAGACACTTGCTGGGTTCTATTTATAAAATTCAGGACGGGAGTTGAAATATGCAGTTCTGCAGATTGGAGATAAATACAAAAACAACAGAACGAAATAAAAAATAAAAAACAAAGGTCTGTGGTCAGGACAGCTGCCCCACCTCAGCTATCCCCCACACAACAAAGCACGTGTCCCCGCCCCATGTGCCCCTACCTGGGATGTCCACTCCACCATCACTCACCCTACACAACACGGGACAGCACACAACTGCCACGCATTCTACACAAGCCGGGAGTCCCACACAACTGTCCCGCCCTACAGGGGATCCTCACAGGACTGTCACGCATCCTACACAATAAAGGACACCCACACAACCACCAGGCTTCTTAGAGTCACCCCACACAGGGAGCTGTGGCTGGGGAGGGGGCGCTCCTCATTGTCTCAGCCCCTCCCTGCCCACCCCCACTTCCCCAGCAAAACAGGTGGACTGTGGGGGGCGGGGGAGAAGGAGAGGACCGGGCTGCCCAGAGCACCCTTCAAATTCATGATCACTCAGAGAACTTTTTACTGGCAAAGACTGCTTTTCACCCACACGCAGGCATGTCCCCCCCAGCTCCCACAACGGGGGGCGTGGAGGGCGAGGACACACAGGACCGCCTCGCCGGTGGGGAGTCCTGCAGAAACAGCCCTGCGCTCACTGCTGCACATTCGAGGAGAAGGCGAGCGGCAGATCAAAGCCGTGCCAAGTAGCACAGCCCTGCAGATAAAATCTGAGGTCCCACCATCAGAGCATTGAGATTTTCCACTAAAAATATTTACCGAATTTTAAGAAAATCTGCTTAATGCATTGAAGGGAACAGGATGAGGTTTGGTTCTGAATTGTTGAGAAAAGCTGAACAAATATTTACTATTATCCACCAGGCTCCCCCACAACTGGCGGTTCCCAGCCTCTGGGAGGCACCTGGGGTGCTCAGAGGCCATGGAAATCTCGCTGGGTGAGAAGCCTGGTGGGTGTGGGGTCACTGGTGTCAGAGGAAAAAGGGAAAAATGGGGCAAAGCAGCCACAAAGTCCAAGTCCTCCAAAGACAAATAGCCTTTGGAGTGAGAAATACCCTTTCGAGGTTTCCAGGAAAGGCTATCATGACATTTATTTGTAGGAAACCTGGCAATGGCTATACTGGTTCTGTAGCAACAACGGGGGAAGGGGCTGTGTGACTCACAAACGAATTGACAAACCCCGACTCAGTCCTCACAACAAAAAGAAGACGGACTGCAGGTGTCAGAGTTCTGCTTTTTGAAATAGCATATTTGTTCTTTGATATGCACCTTCGACACACTCTACCAGCCTGCCTGCACCCTCGGGGGCCTCAGGTGCCTTGGGGACATGGGGAGACACTAGCTGTACCAGGTGGTGGGGCCCTGGGTCTATACCACAAGGGCCACTGCCTTTGTTCCTCCCTACAGAGGCACGCTGGTGCTGCCAGAATGCCGCTTCTGCTGGGGCAGAGAGGCACTGTGCCCACATTTAAGAAAATCACCAGGGTGCCACGCGGCGGGTCTGGAAGCAGTAAGAAGGCACGTGTGCACCACAGGGCAAAGTAAAGAGCCCGTCAGGAACTTTCTCCTGCTGTGGGGGAAGCTCAGGAGCCAGGAGAGCCTGTAGCAGAACGGGGGACCCCCAACTCTCACTCTCTTTATGACAATCTCCCTCCCAGTCAATTACACGCACGCGTGCTGTTTTTCAGTTGACAGTGGTGGAAGGAGGGGGGGTTGACTCAGTGCTTCCAATGCAAGAAAAACAAGAAATGAACAACCATGCTCACTCCATTGATAAAAGCAGGAGCAGCACAGGGAGCAGCTTCCTAGCCCCTCACCTTGCTGTAGCGGGAACCAGAAGCTGGGGGAGGGATGGTGGCGGGTACACAAGGCACCACAGTGTTTGGGGAGAGGCCCAGGGCAGGGCAGTAACGCCCGTCTGTTCGTCCCCAGGATCAGACACAGGATAAGAGTTAGGCTCTCTGCCGCCCACCCTAAGACCCCCGCCAGGATCCCGGTGGGCTGAGCCAGCTGTGCCCTGACTTCCATGCTCCCGGACCCCCAGCCTGGGCATTTGCACCACACTGAACAACAGGTGACTACTATGTCACTTGACTCCCACTCAATCCGCCCTTCTGGGTGCAGGAGGGTAGGTGTGTGCTAAGATAGGCAAATGCTTCTATTTTCAAACTCAGCTGGCTTTGCAGAACAGAAATTCACCCAAAGAACAGCCCATCTCCAGGCACTTTACTTGTAAGAGGCTGAGAGTAAAATGACATTTCTCCCTCTGCTGTAGGCAGGGTCCCACCAGCTCTTCTCATTTTCAGGGGTCACGCCCAGCCTGACACAGACCTCGCCAGTGGGCAGGAAAAGCGGCTCTGAAGGCTGGCCAACAGTGCCGAAATCCTCCAGGCTCCTCGAGCTGGCAGTGAACCACTTGTCCCATTCTAGAACTTCACATGTACCCACTGATTATCTCTTTGAAATCATCGTGGGAACGGAATTAAAGTAGTTAAGTTCAAGGCTAAGGTGCTAACCGCATGGCTCAACTGGAGAAGCCATTTTAAAAGTGGATCTCGTGTGATAAACATGAGGTCGGGACCCATGTGGGTGAAGGATGACCACCCTGGTTTCGCCTCGGCCTGGCCTCTCAGAACGCGGGGAGAGACCGAGCACGTACCCGGCCGGCGCTGGTCAGGCAGGCACTCAGGGCTTCCTGTGTGACCACGTCCTGCTGCGGCAGCTCCCCCAGGATTGCAACGGTGACTGCTGAGCAGCGGGCTTGCCCAAGGGTGGGTGGCAACCAGAAAACTACAAAAAAAAACCCTCCCAGCCAGTCACCCTGTGTGGACTCATGTTCTCAGGAAAAAATGATTTCTTTCTTTCTTTTTTTTTTTTTTTTGAGAATTATCTGAATCACACAGGACGCAGGTTAAATAGTATCTTGTTTGCCTACGTTCATCACAAGGATTATGGGAAGTGGGAAAGGGGCAAAAAGACCTCGTTAAGTGTGTGCATGGTTTTATTCTGGGGGTGAAAAGGCCATTAGCAGTAATAAAAGGACAATTAAGTTGTGGAGAGGTTAAAGGTGACTGGCTGGTTAGTGGTGAAGGCGTGCTAGCTGGTGTCACTGGGTGCTGCAGGAACCGCAAAACAGGGCTGCACTTGCAGGAAGTGGCAAGGGTGGGGCCAGGCACAGGGTCCCACTATCTGTCGCTGTGCGGCAGGAGGCCCAATCACTGACACCCACACAGCCATTTCCTGCACTTGAAAAAAAATCTGTTTCTCCCTTTGCAGGTCAACAACTTTTACCTAGAAACTCTTCAGCGTGAGTTCTGACTGATCTTGATCTCTGCCCGTTGCAGAAAATACACACTGTTTACCTGGGGAGGTGTGTGCAGACTCCAACTGACAGGTTTCGAAGCTGTCTGATTTGCATGTGCCTGGAAGAAACCAATTCTCTCAACCCCAAACAGACACCTGCTGGTTGGTTACTCAATAGCTTGACAGACCTTTCTAGAAAAGACCTTCAGGCACACAGAATTCAGTGCCAAAGACCAATGAGAGCCCCAAAGAGTGACATGATGGTCCCCAAGGGTATACTTTCTGGCTGGGGTCAGAAGAGAATTGAGGACTTCATGTTGACAGTATGACACCAGACCTCTCTCCTGGGAACTTCGGCAAGGCTCCCAGAGAGAGGGTGCCCCCACCATGACTGCACAGGCTGACACCTGATATGTGTTTTTATCGCATGTCAAACTTCAATCAGGCTAAAAAGAACAAATAAAAAACAATTATCCTGGAATGTGAACACTGCAGCCTCCAGTGCATGCAAAACACCATGCATGACTCAGGCCCAAACATGCATCTGGCCCTGTACGAGCGGCAGTGCTTAGCTTTGCCAGAGGGGCCCCTGAAGCCCTCTTTGTAGTTCAGCTAACCACACTCTGACTTTATTCAACTGCAAAACGGTCTTGCTAACCTGCAGCCTGGTGGGGATAAAGGATCCCTAACAAACTCTGTGAACATACAGCCCACTCCCGGTCTCTCCCGGGTAAAGAAGCCTACAGAAGGGGGATCCCACATCCTGGTCCTGTGCCCAGGGTGATGCGCGTCACACACGTCACACTGTGGGTGATCACTGGGCCAGTACTCTACCACCACAGGCACTTGCTCAGCCAGAGTGGGTCCTGCGCTCAGGCAAGAAAACTGAGGATCAGCAAGGTTAAGACTCTTGCCCCAAGCCCCTGAGGGAGATGAGCAGCAGGGCTAGAACATGAACCCAGGGCTTCCCTCTTAACCCCTGTCCAGAAACCAGCCCGATCCAGCCGGCTCCCAGGGACTAGAGGCACAGGCAGCGCAGCGGTCAAGGGGCAAAGCATCAGATTCGCCTGTCCTGGCTTCACACATGGCACCGACTCCAGGTGCAGAGACCCAGCAGTTGGTAGGGACCTCTGCGCCTCCTAGACGAGCCAGCCCCAGGTGGGAAAGCAGTGACCTCAGAACCATGTCCTGTGCAGGGCAGCGAGGTTTTGGAAGAGCAGGTCCTGTCACCTTGGCTTCTGTGAGTGCAGGTGTGAAGGTGTGCTTGGTTTGGAAGAAAAACCACTATCACTGGGCAGTCTGGACTGTCCACTCTGCCTGCGTCCACAGGGTCACGGAGCCCCTGGATCAGGGTGCCTACCCCCCTCCTCCCCACAGAGCCATGCTGGGATCAACTTCCAACACCACCCTGTGTCAGGAAGGCCCTTGAGTGTGATCACAACCACAGCACATTCCCAGGGGAAGGCGGCCACCCCTCATGTTGGTCACATGGACTTGCCAAGCAAGGAAGGGTCTGGTCAGTGGAGACTGGCAGAAAAGCACATTCCATTCTCTTACTTTCAACCTGTTGGATTCTACTTTTCTTTAAAAACAAAAACCAAAAAAAACCCCAACACTTGGACATACTCTAGGCTGCCTCTCATCCTAAGCAACCAAGAGAACAAGAGGGGCGCCTAGTGTTTCCATAATGAATGCTACAAGCAGGACCTCCCCCTCCACTCATACGCTGACCTGTCCTGTGAAACCCAGGTAACTACCAGGCTTCACCCAGTTTAAACAGCCTTGCTCCATACGTTGTGCAGTTGGACCTTAACTCCCTTGACCAGAAAAGCAGCAAGGGGCAGACACATTCCTCTGCATCCCAGACTGCCAGACATTTGCCCCAAAATGCAGCTTGTAAGAAAGTCAGCTGCTGGGCTGATGTCAAGTCCCACAGGTGGTGTTAGAGGTTAGTATGAGATCACAGCAGAACGCCCTCAGAAGCACTCGAACACAACTGCCACGGGAATACACCTACCACCGAGCAGCGTATACAGTGCGGAGTTTTTCTGTTCAGCCATCGCTTCTAGGTGAAGGAATCAGACAAGGCATTTAGGTCTTTAGGCAGACACATCATGGCTGGTCACAGTAAACACTGCACGTGAGCTGATGGTTTTCCAGAGCACCTTTAACCACCCAGTGTGATTCTCATCACAGCTGTCTATGGGGCTGGGAGACCTGGTGGGGAAGGCGGTGGGGCAGCGGGTGGGTGGGTGGGGTAGGTCAGCAGGTCTAGGGCTGCCCTTGCTTGCACCTCGATGCATGACTCTGGGTGGCCCATGTGGCCTGTCTCACTTCCCTTTCCACTCACGGTAAATAAAGGGCATCAGGATGCCTGCCCTTACTTACGGGTCCTGGTAGGTCCAGAGAGGTAATGGTCAAGTGAATGCTCCCTAAAGGTCTGTGGCCGTGAACAAGATATCTGGGACACTTTACAGGCCAAGACAGAGTGCAGGTGTGGCAGCACAAAGCCACGAACGAAGGCAGCCTAAGACCCGGGGATACCGGCCCAGATGTCCCAAAGCACGGACAGCTCTCTAAAAAGCCTAACCTCTGAAACCAACTCCAGCGGGCTCACCACGCCCTGGTCTCTAAGTCCATGGCACACAGAAAAGAAGCCAAGATGGGGGAGAGGGTAGGCTCACAGATGGACACCCGAGGGAAGGAACAGTGAGGACAAGTTCAATGCAGAGCCAGAACTGACTCAGGGAAGGGGAGGAGGTGGAGTGAGAGTCTCCAAGGAGTCTCCTGAGAATGAAGCTCACACTTGCGGCTGGTGAGGGCAGCAGCTCCTCCCCGAGGTCCTATAAGTGCTGCAATGCTCTGCGGGTGGGCACCTGTGTGGTTCGTACGCCAACGGTGGATACGTGTAAATATATGCCCAAGTGCATGCACACATGCCCATGTGTGCAAGCAGGATGTGGATATGTGCACATGTATGTGCCTGCATGTATGTGAGAACTTATGCATGTATGTGCACTGGCTCCTATCTTTGAGGTGGAATGAGGAGGCTCAAAGCTATTCCATCAGGAGGTTGTTGAGGGTCCCGTATGAGCTGCTGCCTCTATCTAAGGCACACGCAGCCTCTCAGAGATGGGAGGGAATTCCTCTGTTGTTTTTGCTTTTCTCCTCTGTGTTATGGTAAATGCCTTTGATGTGTGGCTGACGGAAGTGATCTCTTTATGCATCTGTTTCTGCTAATAGCTCACAGAAAATCTGTTATAAATCCACCAGGCCCATGGTCAAACTTTCTCTGACACCTCATCCGCAAGCAGGGCAAACTGGGCTCGGTGAATAGGGTGCCTGTCCCCCTGAGAGAAAGCTTTGGCCCTGATGGCAGGGGAGTAAGGCAGCGTTTGAAGAATATGTCCTCTGTTTGTCTCTACTGCCAAGTGTATCTCATGTAGGAAGTATGGGCAGCCTGGGAACAGTGGCCACTCGTAACTACAGACTCAGGAAGCTGCAATGATGGCACAAGGTGGAGCCCCCGGGGCAGACAGAAGGGAAGGAGCAGGCTCAGGAGGGAAGGAAAAGGAGCAGGAGGCAGGACCAAGGGAGCACCACAGTCTACAGACAGTGTGGCTGAGACTTTGCTTGAAGACCAGGAAATGAAAGACGAGTGCTGGCCAGGGTGCTGAGGACCTCGGAGTGCAATGGGTAAAGGGACTGGGCAACTGCAGTGAGCGGCTTTCAAGTCTGGTGCCTGGCCTGTGGGCCTATGACTATCACACAGAGACCTCGCACATGACTTAAAAGTCTCCAGAATCATCAGAGGGAACCAGGGCCAAGGCTGAGCAAAATGGCAGCACCAGCCACAGCCAGGCAAGGTATGGTCTGCAAGAAACCCCTTGATGGGAGCCACCTGCTGAGATGCCGGCCTCCTCTGTCAAGCACAGCCAAGGAAGCCCCTCTCACCCCTGATGCCTCATCCTGAGTCCTTAACCAGTTTGGAGATTCTGGATCGAGAGGGCAGGCTCAGCTGCTGTCCATACCCCTGGACCACCCTAAGTCAACTTGGGAAAGCTCAGTGGGGTAAAGAGGCCAGAGGGACCACAGAGCCCCAAGCACATGCTCAGCCAGGGGCTGTGTGGCGTGTCTGTGGGCACTGAGGAGGGCCCTGAGCCCCGGGCCTCTGGGAGACCATCCCGGGCCCTGAACAGAACCTGGCCCACAGGAGGGGGTGGGGGGGGTGCTCCAAGTGCACACCACGAACGGACCAAGGTGAATGGGCACAGGGGAGACCCTCTGGTTCTATGTGCAAACCTCACAGCAAAGCTCTACTCTGGGCCTTCAGTCCCCCACTGTCCTATGACAGTGGGTGGGTGGGTGGCGGTGAGAGAAGAAAGCGTACTGACCGCTGGGCGGTTTAGGCCGTGGAGGAGCAGGTTTCTTCGGAGGCAGAGCGGGAGTGTCCTGTTTACTTTTAAAGGGGTCCTCGGAGAATCCTGCCCCTCCAAAGGAGGAGGTGAAAGGACCAGAAGGTGGGGGCTGTAAGAAAGGACACGAAAGAGAGGCAAAAATAACTGTTAACATGGAGCAGCGGACGTTCACCTAGCCAGCACGAGTACCGAGCGCCTGATGAGGCCCCCACCCTTGGGGTTATGCAGCTTGGCCCACACTAGGGCCTGGGGTCTCTCACAAGCCCTCACTTTGCTCCATCCTCAACAGTCTGGGTCCCCTGGCCTGTGAGGGGAGCACCAGCAAGAACACAGAGCAAGCGAGAACAGCCCTGTCCCCTGATGGCCTCGTGTTACAAGAAGGTACTCCCTGCCACACACACCATTCTGCCTGCATGGGGACCTCTTTCCTGACTCCACAGTCCCCTGAACCTCCTGCTCACGCCTCAGAGATATGCCCCACTTTCACACCCTTCATTCAGTGACAGGCAGATCTGGGCAAGGGTCAGAAGCACACCGAACCCTCTCTGTGCCCCCAGGGGCCACTGCCCACGTAGTGACAAGTCAGAGCCCACACTTGAACACTGGCCCATCCCCATCTGTCAGCAGGGATAAGACTGCCTCTATGGAGCTCTTATCACCTCTGGCCCAGACCCTCCCCAGCTTCTTCCAAGTCTGCTCTCACCAGCAAACTGTCCTACTGCCTCAAACCCAAATCAGACCTTGTCTCCCCAGCAAAAGACCTGTGCATGGAAGATGGGCAGGTGGGTGAGTGGGAAGATGATAGGTAGAGATAACAGGTAGGTAGGTGTATTTAAATGAAGATGACAGGTCGACAGAAATCACAGGTAGGCAGATAGATGGTAGTTAGGGTGACAGGTAGTTGGGGAGGTGGGAGAAATGACGAGTAGGTGAGCAGGTAGGCAGATGAGCAGAGATAACAAGTACGTGGGCAGGCAGGTAGCACTGCACTGCCCCGGCCCAGAGGTAACCTCCAAGCGCTCTTCATCCCATCCCCACCGCCTAAGTCTTTGGCTTCATCCCTGCTGACTACCTTCTTCCATTCCTCCCTGGAAGACTCCCTGGTCCCTGGAACTCTTCGGGCCCCATCTCCAGGTCCCTGTGCACATAAGGAGCTTAGCCCACCCAGTCTGGCACTCGAACCCCCCTGCTTTCTTGGAGACTGGCTGGACCTCGGTTCGGCCCCCGGAGTGCCCCCCAACACTCCTTCCTGCCAGCTGTGTCTGTAGACAGCCACCACGCTGACAGGCTTCCAGCCTTATCCCAGCAGACCAGGTGGCCTGGAGGGCAAGCTTGAGTCCCGCTTTCTCTGAATCTGCTGTGAGTGAGCGCGGGTGATGGGGACGATGCCAGCTGGCCGAGCCCACCACAGCAGTGACCACTGAGTGGACCCCCACCTCGAGCACCAGCACAGCACACCTCCACCGACAGACAGGTGGGCAGCCGCAGACAGGCTGGCTCATGTCTCGTGACGGGCACCCCCAAAGGAGAATATCACTTTCTACAGGTGCGGGCACCACTTTCACTAAAATAGAAAATAACTAGAAAAAAGTAGAGCAAGGAAATCTATAGCTAGCATTTCACTTTCCAGTTTGTTACCCATGGTCAACTGCAGTCTGAAAATATTAAATGCAAAATTCCAGAAATAAGGCCTGTTTAAGTTTTCAATTGTACACCCTTCTGAGCAGTGGGAATCATCCCTCTGTTGGGCGTCTCCACGCTCCAGACGCTCCCTAGCTTGCCAGTCACTGAGTGGCTGTCTTGGTGCCCAGACCGTCACTGTATCACAGTGCTTGTGCTCAGGTCAACTTTATTTTACTTGACAATGGCTGCAAAGCACAAAGTAGTGATGCTGGCAATTTGGATGTGACCAAGAGAAGCTGTAAAGTTCTCCCTTTATGTGAGAAGGTGTGTATTTATAGGAACAAACACAGGATCTATAGGGTCCAGTACTACGATGGTTTCAGACATCCACCTGAAAGCATGCCCCGTGGTAAGGACAAATTATTGTGGTAGAAAAAAAAGGAATTAGTGGAAACAGGGAAAGTCACTAACATGTTCCTCAAAGAGCAAATGCAAGGAGCAGTGGGACAGAGCAGGGTGGGCTATGCACAGCAGGAGATGGGGGCAACAGGGGGCAACAAGGGGCACTTTTAATTCTCCCCGGGAGGGCAGGTCTAGGGGCAGAAAACAAAGCACACTGGTGGGACTGTCTCAAATAAACTGGACCCAGCAAATCACTGGAGGTGCAGGGACAGGGCCTGCCTCCAGCCACCATGTGCTGTGCAGCTGCCCCTCCTCCAGGGCCCAGTCACACGGGCTCAGCCTCCTCCATCTCTGGTATCTAGTCATAGCCATTCGTCTCAGGTGGGGGAGAGGCTTCTGCACACTCAGAGGACCCCACTGGACACCCTGTTCCTACCCCCAACATTCTGATGCTGCCTGCGTAGGAAACGCTGACTCTATGTTGATCTTCTCGCACCATCTTCCCAACAACCTGGGGAGGAAGTCCTGTCAGCACTTTGTTTTATACACAGGGAAACTGAGGCACAGAGAGAAGATGCAGCCTGCCGGTCCATGGCACCTCAGTGGTGGAGTCAGGGTGGGAACCCACGACATCCGCCTCCCAGGACTGAGCTCCTGGGCCCTATCCTAGGCTGCTGTCAGCCTGCTCCCCGTGGTGGGTCTCGGACCACATTCTGGGCACAGAGTCCCTGTCCTCAGGCTTGTGAAGGAGATACACGTGGATACAGGCAAGAAGTAGAACAAGCCAAGTGGTCAGTGGGCAGAGGGCCCTGAGGAAGACGGGGATCTACAACTCCCCCAGGTTCATTTCTCTCCCAAGACCACCCTAGTTCCAGGTGTGCGGGGCTGCCAGGGCTGCGGCAGGGCAAGAAGGACCCCTCCACAGCTGCTGCTCTCCTCTCCCAGGCTCTATGGTCGCTTGTTCTTTTAGATAAGTCAGGGAGTTTGCTGGCAGAATCTGCTGCTTGAGTTTCTGGAACGTATACCTGGACCGGGTATAGAACATGGTGTTGGGGTGGAGTCTGGAAGCCCAGCCCTGCCACTTACTAACAGCCTCAGGGCCTCAGTCACCTCATCTGTGAAGATGACAATAATGACGGGCTCTAGCTCACAGGGCTGCAGCCAGAACACAACAAGGTCATGAATCTATCACTTCAACTCGCTCACACACAAAATTGGCACAAAAACAGTGTGGCTATTAACATGCCAAACATGTGGATGTGATTAGAATTCTTTCAGATGCTATAGAACCTGCAAATGGCCCATCAGCTACTGACACTTTGCCACTCCCTGATATCCACACGGTTTTTCCTGGGGGCGGTGGCATGAGACAATGAGGGTGCAGCGGTGACCTGGAGCTTAGCTTTAAAACAGGTGATTTGGAGTCTGTGTCTAGGAAAGGACAATGGGATAGGGGCAGAGGAGACGGAGAGAGAGGGAACACTGGTGCTTCTGCCTCTGTCAGTCACAGAACGTTCCCCGGCCTGCAGCTCCCCCACTTCTCACACAACCTGAGACAGGTGGGCAGGGATCAAGACTGTTTCCCGAGCAGAGAAACAGCATGATGGGCCCTGAGGCCGGCAAGTGGACCCCACTCCTGGCCCCAAGTACTGGCAATGCCTCAGCTCTGGGAAAAGGGCACAAAGGGACACCCGGAGCCTCCAGGCAGACCCCCCCAATCTCTGAGTGCAGAGCCCCTTGGTCCACTGGGCCCATGCGACATGATGACTCTCCCGGATGAAGCTGCCACCAGCCAGGCTAACTCTCCGCTCCTCTGGTTCACACAACAGAGAGCCTGGTGGCTTGCTCCTATGTGAAAGGGTTCCAACCATAAATGTCTGGGACGCCCACACCAGTGAATTGTATCATCTCTAACACCGAAAAGCCTATGTCATTTCTGAATTCATTTCTGAACCCCAATTTTCACAACTTCAAGTTTCCCAAGAAGCCTCCTTTGGAACCTGACTGTTCCCTCTCTGGCTGTGACTTCAGGGAAAGTCGCTATCTTTAGAAGGGTTCAGTAAGCCAGTAGGGGCTCTCTGGGCCAACCCACAGTGAAGTTGCTCAAAAAAAGACAGGAAAACTACTATGAGAAAAGCAGCTCTAAAAAAATGTATTTGGAGAAGGGGAAAAAAAAGCCCTAAATAGAAATACCTAATAAAAAAGAAAGGAAGAAAGAAAAACTGGAAACAGGCTGACAACCAGCCAAGTATTTCACAGATGGCCTTTCTGCAGAAGAGGGGTGAAATAATTAAGCTGGGTTTGCTTTTATTCTCAGATGTTCCCTGAAATCTATTTGGGGAATTTGTTTTGAAAGCAAGGCAACATAAGCTTGATGCTGTCTAGAAAACGCTCCTTGGGTCTGTGGGAGCTCAGCTAGGAAAGCAGCCAAGAGGGGCCCCCACAGGAATCTCGCGGAGGCACACCCTGGGCCGTGGGCCACCTCCCTGCAGCCCTGCAGATGGTGGGCAACCCTGCTCACATGGGGAAAAGCTGGTGATGTAAAAAGAAAAAAAAAAAACAAGAAGCCAAAAAAAACCACCACCTCTTGTCACTTTACTTTCGTTTCCCTCAGCATTTTATTTATATACATGATGTTCTTTAAAAACAGAGAACCAAAAGGGAAACAGACCTACAAGGTTAGGGCTTGGTATTTGGAAGGACCAGTGGCATGAGATCAGGAGCGGACGGGATGGTGGAAACAAAACAATGGGGCACTGCAGACAGATTTTCCACGGCCCCGTCCAACTCCGTCCCACACAGTGCTGCCAACAGGAAGGGGCGCTGGCTGTGGAGTCGTCAGTGCACGTGTGTGCACAGTCTGATAGGGACGCGGAAACAGGGAGTGGGGAACCAGGCTGTCGAGGAGGAAAGTGCAACTTCAGGTTAGAGTGGGAAGAGGAAGAAAGACTAAAGGGCCCCGGCTCAGACCTGCCTGGCTCTGGGGTCTCTGCAGAGTCTGTCCGCCTGGAGGAGGGCAGGGTGGCAGTGCTTGCCATTGGGACCCCCAGGCTGGCCGCCATGCCTTGGCCCTTGGAGTCCGCATAACCTCTACTCAGACACTTCTTGAAATAGCGGCGCCCCTTGTGCACTCATCCTTGTCCTAATAGGACTACTGCTAGCTCTCACTCCCTCTGCCTCTGGGGCACACCTCCTGCAGGGAGATGACCCACTGCGACAGTTTGAGAATCCAACGCAAACCCATCCTTGGGAGTGGCTGCCACCATGTGGCAGGTTTTCTGATTTCAGGAGATGCTTTCCCATCCACTAAGTTGGGATAGACGTTGAGGGCACACAGCCCCACTCAAGGAGTGCAGGCAAATGTCACAGCCACTAAGCAACAGGCAGATGTGAGGGACAATCATCTGGTACTTTTTGGCCAATCCCAGATAACACTCTAACCATCAGGATCACAGTGTTTCCATATGAGGAATGGAGGGCCACTCCCTTCAGGCACTGGGAGAAAAAACGCTGCAACACCAGCACCTCTAGGCTCCCTCTGGGAGTGGCCAATGGGCACAGAGCTCTGCCTCTTTCAGAAGCTGGATTTGCTACGTTGACAGTTAGGCTCGCGCGCTTCTTTGAAAACCTAAACAGAATCTCAAATGCTTCTCGGAAGCTACATACCACAATCACACACTGCTAACCACAAGCGCTCAGCACCCAGACAACTGTGTGCCCCTAGGGCTGAATGAACATGGAGCAAGCAAGCAGAATGCCCGGAGGAGCTGGAGTGGTGGGGGTACTGGTGGGGATGAGTGGGGTGTTCCTTGCTGTGGCTGCATGGGTCCCACATCCTCCAGGGGCTCCCTCCCCAGCCTCCTCTGCACCACCTAGCTATGAGCCTTCCCCAACTAGGAAGTAAGATCCAATGGGAATGTATTCTGCTTGTGGCTATCTCCCAACCAAGGAATCAGTGGTACCTGGGCAGGAGCAGGAGGAATGAATGCAGAAGGCAGGATTCTACTGCTCTGTGGCCATAGGCTGTATTGCATGAGGCTCTTTCTCTTTGAGACCCACCCCTCACCTGCCTGGGGGACTGCCAAGGAGAGTACACACGGGTGACCAAAACAGGGTATTCAAGGCCAAAGGCCAAGACAGAACACGCCTAACACTTTCCTTAATTCTTATCAAAGAAACACATGCTCATAATTAAAACCAAGGGACTTTCTAAGTGTTAAAAAAGCACAGAAGACCCCCAGCCTGTTGCCTTTCCCATTTACCAAGGCCCATGTTTTTGACTTCCTAGCAGTTTCTTCTGGAATTTACTTCATTAATCATGGGCTTCTACTGTCAGTTCTGAATCTGTCCATTTTGAACATAATCCACTGATTGCTTGCTACACTAAAAGATGTGGCTCTAACAACATCTCTCCCCCACAGCCCTTTCAGCAGCACCCAGACGCTGTCTAGCATATGGCCATGGTCAGTTAACATACCCAGAGCGGCACAGTTACACTGTCCAGCCTGACAATGGCACAAATGTCATCTTTCTTGAACAGTTTATTTTTTACATGTGGATTTATTCACTGACCTCTCACTTTCCAAACCTTCTGGAGTTCTGCCCAAACGCAGCTCCAAACACTCAGCCCACTTTCTCCAGACACCTCCCGACTGCCAGCCTGTGGCCCCAGTTGAGGGCTCGGGCAGTTTAGCTCCAAGGAAGGGAAATGGGTCTGACCACAGTCACAGGCACTTTCTAGACCCTGTCCGCTGACTCACAGCCTCTCATGAGGGCACATTTCAGAGTTTGACAGGTACAAAGGAAATGCACATGTGGCATCAACAACTCCGCCTGGCAGCCATGACAAGACCACAACAAGAGGAACAAGGACCCTGGCAGAGGCACGGGTGCTCCAGAGAGGGGCTTTACCTTGGACATCTGGCTGAAGTCAGCAAAGCCCTCAGCACTATTGAAGGACCCACTTCCGAAGGGGTCTAAAGTTCCAAAGGGACCTGCAAGCATCACCAACAGAGGCAGAGTTACAGGACATCCCAGGACATGCCTCCTGGGGTCAAAGGGAAGTGTTGACTCTCGCTACTCAACGAGAGTAGGAAGCAGGAAGCAGGAGATTCGGGAAGTCACATTTATCTGCTGGGGCCATACATAGAGGTGGGATGGTGCCTGCGGTCCCACTGGTTCAGGAGGGGAGTAGGAGGGGGAAGAGGGCCATTCGACAGTAACCCACCACCTACAGGAGTGATATGGGGCAGTCACCTGTGGGTAGAGACTTTTGCTGAGCTATCTCTTTGGTGGGGTGATTCGCCTGGAGTAAACCCCATGTCCACCTATGATACCAAATGCTGTAGCCAACAAGGAAGCTGCCAGGCAAGGCACCAGGACCAGGTGGGGTTATTCCCAAAAGCAAGGGGGAGTCTGCAAATGCTCCCCTCCCTTGAAGTACAAGCCAGTACCCTTGATCAAACTTTGGATACTTTTATAAAAAATTTCCAAAGTACAAACCAAAGATTTATACAGAGGAATGAGTAAAAAGGAACTAATAATAATGTTGGTGTTACTACTGAATTAATTCCTACTGCTAAGCTTCCTTTCCAGAGAGATGCCAGCACTTACTTGGGAAGATGAGCAGCCGGGGGGACTCTGGTTGAACTGCCTCAGGCAAGGGTCTGGGTATCACTGACTAATGACATAAACTCTGAGGACACACCAATTTTGGAAATGAAATCATTAACTGGGTGGGCTCCTTCCACTGCCTGAGGAAGAGTCAGAAGGAAAATAAGCCATCAGTCTCACCTGATCCTTTTGAGGAGACACTGGAGGATGAAAAGGGGTCACTGGATTCAAAGGGGTCGAGCTGAGTGAAAGGAGAGAGGAAAGAGTGAAAAGCAGTTTGTTTGCTGCACTGCCCATTCATTCAAATCTTCCTGACATCTACACACACTGTACCTGGAGCCGGGTCTTGAGGAGAATAAAACCACTAAAACTAAACCCCAACAAGGAACACCCCAACAGACTGGCCCCCTCCTGCAGGTAACACCTGTAAACTCTGAACCAAAGAACGACAACCCGGAGGCTCAGGAAGTGAACCAAAGCAGTAAGGCTTTGGAGGAAAATTAAAACATGGCAGAAAAAAATAGTACAGTTGACCCTTGCACAACATGTTAGGAGCACTGACCCCCCACCCCCCCACACAGTTAAAAATCAACATATAAATACAGTTCACTTTCCATATATGCCAATCCCAACCACAGCTGACCCACAATTTATAAATGAAATAGGTAGACCCACATACTGTACAAGGTTGAATTTTCCATTTTGACAGCTATAGTCTGAAGGTATAGGGAGGCTAAGACTTCAATAAAAAAAAAAAATCATCTTTCTGGCCTGAAGACCAGGGGGATGGAGGTCTAGGACAACCATACCCATGAAGAAGGGACAGCGATCCAGGAAGGAAAGAAAGAGCATGGAAGTCCCAGATCCCACGATCAGCCCTGCCAAGTCTCAGGCTCACCCCTGCAGTCAGAGCAGTCTATACCTAAGGCC
Organism: Artibeus jamaicensis; assembly: GCF_021234435.1. NCBI lineage: Eukaryota > Metazoa > Chordata > Mammalia > Chiroptera > Phyllostomidae > Artibeus > Artibeus jamaicensis. Next base: position 8,223,292 of record NW_026521854.1, on the reverse strand, counting down.
AGAGGGAAGGAACCACCAGTAAGAGAGGGGAGTTTGAAGTGTAAGTCTCACTGAGTTAATGGCCTAGTGAAACAAAACCACTCAGGCTCTTTGGAGGAATGTAACAGAATCCAGTGTCCACAACAGAGCACCCATGATGCACAGGAAACGTTTCCAAATGATTCAACATATAAGAACCAGAAAAATGTGGCCAGTTCTCAAAGGAAAAGACAATCAATATAGCCAATCCCAAGATGATCCAGAGGTCAGAATTCTCAGACGACGACAACTTTAAAGCAGTGATAACTGTGTTCAATGAGATAAAGAAAAATATGCTCGAATAAAATGATAGGGAGACCTTGGCAGAGACACAGAAGCTCTACAGAAACAAATGAAAATTCTAAAACTGAAAAGTATAGCATCTGAAATAACTTCACTAGGTTGGCTGAACAACAAATGGTAGAGAAAAAAGTGAGTGAAGTTGAAGACAGATCGGTAGAAATTCCCAATCTGAAGGAAAAAGAAAAAAAAATGAAGACAGGGCTTCCAGACCTTGTGGGAACATTAGCAAAAGGTCTTAATGGGTAACCATAAACCTGCAAAGAAAGGAAAAAGAGACAACAGGGTAGAAAAAGAAAATACTCAAAGAAATAATGGCTGAAAACTTTGCTAAATTTGAGGAAAGACACAATTTATAGGTATAAAAACCTCAGCAAATCCCAGATAGCATACATACAAAGAAAACCACGTCCAGAGATTTCCTGGTCAAACTAATGAAAAGCAAAGATAAAGAGAGGCTCTTCAAAGCAGCCAGAGAAAACGACACATTGCACCGAGGGGGAGACTGCCAGAAACACTGACGACTTGTCACCAGAGACAGTGAAGGCCAGAAGGCCGAGAGCAGCAGCCAAAGAGCGCCGAAAGGAAAAACTAGTGCCAGGGCAGACTTGAAGACCCTTCCAGAATGTCAACAAAGCAGACCAGTATTACCAGAAATGCCAAGGGAAGTTCTTCCAGATAAAGGAAAATGAAAATGGAGGAAAAATCAGATTTTGCAAAAGGAATGAAGTGTGTTAAAGATGGAAAATCTACAGGTAAAAAAACAAAAACAAAAACAAAAACAAAACCCCACTTTTCTCCCCTTTAATGACCTTTAAAGTTTCTTTAAAAAAATACAGCGGACAAAAAACTGTACTTGAAAAATAACTAAATAAAAAAAAGAAAAAAGAAAAAAATACAGTGGATTAAAAGAAAAATTGTAACGCTGTCTTATGGAGTTTATAATACATGTAGATGCTTTGCATTCATAGGATAGCTATTACATAAGAGATGCTGCTAGCTGAGGAGACGTGGAGAAATGAACCTATATGACTGCAAGTTTTCTACATTATATTAATTATTACAATAATAACTTTAAGTAGCCTATGAAAAACTTAAGAGCATATATTGTTAATTCCTAAAGCAATTTCTAAAAAAATAATGAAAAGAGATATAATTAAAAGGCCAGTAAGTACAAGGAAATTAAATTCTAGAAAATATTCAAATACTCCAAAGAAAGGTAGAAAAGGGAGAACAGAGGTACAATACAAAGAGGATTCAAGGCAAGGAAATAATAAAATACTAGATTTAAATCCAACCCTATCAATAATTACATTAAATATTAAGGAATTAGACATTCTATTTAGAAGGTGGAGATTTTCAGGCTGGAGAGAAAAGCAAGCCCCAACTACATACTGAACTCAAAAGGCACCCTTCATATATAAATAAACACCAAATAAGGTGAAGGTAAATGAGTGCAAAAACATACATGATGCAAAGAGCAAGCAAAAGAGGATAAAGTGGCTACTTTAAATGTATGATAAAATAGATTTCAATACAAAGATATAACCAGAGGAAAAAAAGAAACCCTTATAATGATAAAAAGGTCATTGCCTCAGACAACAATCATGCAGGTATAGGCACCTGACAAAGCCTCAAAATATATGAAGAAAAAACATATATATATACATATAACCTGAACAACACTACCAACCGCTCTGACCTAACTGACCTGTACAGACCATGACAGCCAGTAACTGTGCACGTTCTTCCCGACTGCATGCAGTATGTTCACCAAGACCATAAAACAAGTCTCATTAAATTTAAAAGAACTGAAAACAAACAAATATCTTCTCTAATAACAAACAGATATTAATTAGAAATCAATATTGTAAAATACCTAATGAAAACAAGCCAAGTGGCTGGAAACAAAACAGTGTACTTAAACTAATCCATGGTTCAACAGAGAAGTCACGAGGGAAACTAGAAAATATCTCGAACTGAAAAACAATGAAGATATAACCTATCATAATATGTGGAGTGCAAGCTAAAGCAGCATTTAGAGATACATAGCTTTAAATACATTAGGAAAGTTCTAAAATCAATGGCCTAAGGATGGATCTTAAGATGTTAGAAATAGAAAAGCATAGTAGGAAGGAAGCAATAAAGAGCAAAAATCAGTGAAACAGAAAACAAACAGAACATTAACAAAGCCCAAAGTCAGTTTGTAGAAAAGGTAACTAAACTGAGTAAAAAGGAGATCCTGTGAGAGGTCATACAGACAGAAACATTACGAACGAACCTGCCTTCAAGGCACTCGGAGTCTGGCATGAAGACCACCGACAGGTCCGTGGAGAAGAGGACAACCAGGGAACGTATGAGGTGGGCACTTCTCATACATATGAGGTGAGCGTTCTGTGGCCTAGAACGCTAAGGGAGGCCACACCACCTTCACGTAGTCACAGAAATTCTCCACTCAAGAACAAAAAGTCACTTTTGCTTTTTAAATCCTAGTTGACATCAATTTAACCCAGTCTGTTGGACCTAATGTTGTGCAAAACACATAGGTTATTAGATGCTGAGGGGGGAGGGTACACGTTTGCCACACACATACGTGTAGCCAGGCCACAGGTTTGGACATTCCTCCTGCCCTGACTGGGACCCACTGGGACAGTCAGATCCCAGTGTCTCTACCAGTGCTGTGCACTAGGAAGACAGCAGAGGTGGTCGTGTGGAGACTGGGGCGGTGTGTGGAAGCGTGGCACCTCGGTCTGCTCTGTCTTTGGTGGGGGGCGGAGCAGCAGTGGGGCAGGGGCAGAGCGGAGACCCCTGCAGGCTCCTGAGCCCGAAGGGGCACAGAAACGGACAGACAGATGCATGCTGTTGAAGACGCAGCCGCCTCCTGACTGGACTCCCTCGACCAGCGGATGCGACAGCCTGCCTCACAGGACAATCCTTGCAGGGACCCACCGGGCCACCCAGTAATGAGAGCTGGCCCTTGACAGAGCTCCTGGAGAACCGCCCAGCCTCGCACGGCCCACAGTCGTTGGGCTCAGCGAGCACAGTTCAAATGACAGAGTCCTGACTCAGCGGGAGGGAGGACAAGGACAGGCTGCCTTCACACACTCGCAGGACACACACAGGTTGCGCCTCTGCCTTCCTGTGTCACTCACCTTTGAAGATAAGGACGGGTTTTTCGTGAATGGGTCTGAGGTAAACGGGTCATTCTTTGTCTGTTTCTTAAAGAAGTCTTCGGGGACAGAGCCACTGAACGGGTCGCTTTCTTTGAAAGGGTCTCCTCCAAATGGGTCTAGAAAGTGTTTTGGAAAGGGAGGAAAAGCATGCAACATGAATAAATATTATGTTTAGTGAAAGAAACTAAATATGGATGAACACATAACTGACTAATGGCATTTAGGTGAAATCCTAGAAAAGCCAAAAACCATAGTGACAGAGAGCAGGTCAGTGGCCGAAAGGGACTGGGGGCTGGAGGAGGGTGGCACCAGGGAACCTTTCGGGACGATAAAAACGTCCATTCTCCCATGTGACTGTACTCACTTGTCCAAACTCAACTCGTTACACACTTACAATTGCTGAATCTTGTTGTGTATAAATTATACCTCTCGATAAAGCCTATTTTAGAAACAATAAAATAAACCAAGCAGGCAAACCCACAGAAACAGAAAAGCAGATCAGTGGTTGCCAAGGCCTGGGGAAGAGAAAATGGGGAGTGGCTACTACTGGGGGAAAGGCCCCCTGTGGGGTGATGAGAATATCTGGAAAGTAGATAATGGTGGTAGTTGTAGAATGTTGGGAATGTACTAAATGCCAGTGAATTGTTCACTTCAAAATTGTTAATTTTGTGGTACGTGAATTTTACCTCAGTAAAAAAATAAAGAAAAAAATAGGCAGCATGATCCCAACACCACGGCCACTGAGTGTTCACTCCCCTCAATGTGGGGAGGGGCACAGTGACTGGAGCAGGAAAGCCACTGTCACGAGGAGGGAACCAAACACTAGGCTTTCCATGTTGCGGCCACTCCTGGGGTGTGTGGACAGAAGTCCCACTGTGTGCAGGTACTACACAGGACCCTTGAAGCTGCCACAGGTGACACAAGCAGGCACAAGTGACTGAGTTGCTGTGTGCATCACCTGGTTACCGGGAGCTCCTTTCCTACTTCTGCTGGGAGACTGGCAACCGGGGCACCCAACTGAGAAAGAGAGGGACACAATCACCGCCAGTTTCCTTCAGAAAGGAAGCTCCCTGCTGCCATGCGGCGGGGGCCCTGGTGGAGGAGACTGGAAGGAGTCTTCCACCGCCCTCGACTTGCATAGGAACAGGACTATTCTGAGGACAAGTCCAGGAACATGTCCTTTGACAAAGGCCTTTACCTGTGGAAGCTGTCTGCTGCTCTGCAAAGGGGTCGCTCTGAAACGGGTCACCTACATCAGAGGAGAGAGGAACACTTAGCTCTATGGTAAAAATGGTCCTGGAGTATCAAACTGGGAGAGCAGGGAAGGCCGCTGGCTGAGGCGGTCTTCCGTAGCGAGGATGTTTAACAAGGAATGAAACATATTTTTGGCTGCTCAAAACGGGCCCACATCAGAGAAAATGTACAAGGCAGGGTTCACTCTTCTCCTTCCATGCCATGTGTCACTCATGTATCTCACGCTCACTCCCCCACAAATCCCCCTGGCTACAAGAACAGGGGGCTGGGCTGCCCCAGCCCTCAGCCACATGGTCTGCGCTGCAGCCCTGGTGAACTTGGCGCAGCTAAGCCCCAGGAGTTGCCTGGTTCGCCCTGGGACCTAAGGTGCTCCCCTCCAAATCAGAAACTGGAAGGGATCCCGTTGCCGCTCCCTGCCTTGGCATTTTTCTCAGAAATGTACAGATAGCCTTCCTGGAAATATTGTTTTGCTCTTAAAAAAGAAAAGGAAGAAACCCAGAAAATCTTGTTTCTAGAAATTCTTTGTTATTTTTTTTGACTCATATGTGGCCCTGGGTAAAGCCACCAGTCAAGACTGTACGTTATGTGGCGACCTTTCTCATTCAGTAGGTCCCCTCTTAACTATACTGCATCTGATCTCACCGACCCTGCCTTTGAGCAGGTGAGGGAGAGTGTGCCACCCACTGGTGCACAGGCCTGAAGTGTGGAGGGAGGGCCTAGGGCCAGCAGCCAGAGCTCCCCAGCCACACCCCAGCGCCTCAGCTCTTTGGTCAGCTGGGGGAGGGGCAAACTCAAAGGGCCCATGAGGCTCAGAGAGCCCCTTTTTCCTCCTCCATTTCAGAGGGTGATACCTCCCAACTGTTCTAGCCTGTGAACAAGCCTAAATGGCACAAACTCAACAGCCTGTCAGTGAGGGAGTGGGAGCCAAGTGAGGTACCTTTGAAGGGATCAGCTCCTTTAAATGGGTCGGATTTGAAGGGGTCTTCTGCCTGGAAAGGATCCGGATTCAATTCTTGGGCGTTGTTGCTAAATAACAAGGCTTTATTTCTGAAAGGATCATCCTAAAATTTTGTGAAGAGACAGGACAGGGATTTTATTATTTGAGATTTAAAGTGAAATACAGAACTCCATACCTAACTCACAATTTTTCTTTAAGTGCTATGACCCTAAAGAGAATTCCTCAAAAAAAAAATCACTGAAGGACTTTAGTTAATAACATTGTGTTGACAGTGATTTATTCATTGTGACAGAGGTGCCACATAAGGTGTTAATAGGGGAAGCTGAGTGTGGGGTATATGGGAACTCTCTGTATCACCTTGGCAATTATTCCGTAAGTCTAACACTCTTCTAAAATAAGTTTATTTAAAAATCATTAAGTGGAACTCAAGCATCCACTGATGGATGAATGAATAAACAAAATGTGGTATATGCATGCAATGGAATATTATTCACCACTAAAAGGAAAAAAATTCTGACACCTACTACAACATGAATGAACCTTGAGTTTATCACGCTGAATGAAATAAACCAGTCAGAAAAAGACATACATCATGTGATTCCACTTACATGAGGCCCCTACATTAGTCAGATACAAAGACAGGAAGAAGATGGTTGGTGCCAGGGGCTGGGGAGGGGAGGACGGGGAGTGAGTGACGGGGACAGGGTGTCAGTGTGGGAAGATGCGGAAGCTCTGGAGACGGACGGTGGTGATGGCTGCACAACAGTGTGGATGTGTTGAATGCCCTAAACTGTGCACTTAAAAAGGGTTAAATGGTACATTTTGTTATGTGCATTTTACAATTAGAATTTTTTTTAAAAAAACCACTGAGACAGAAAAAAGTCATATTTTTGGAAATCTCAAAAAGAAAGCCACCCAACTGCAGCATGGGACTGTTCAAAGGTGTGACCTCCCTCAGCCATTTTGACCTCAGAAAGTGTGCAGGCATTTTAAAACATGCTATTTCCACACCAAGAAACATGCTGGCTATTTGCATGCTGGGAGGAAGTGAGTGCTTATGCAGTTAGAACTACTAGAGCATATACACCACTTTGCATTTTTTTAAAGTGCTTATTTCTAGAAACAACAAGCATATTTAAATCAGAAGAAAAAACTTGCTTTTGAAGAGTACATGTTTATAGTGGAAATGGCCTGAAAAGAGGGGTGTTCACAATGTACAGGGGAATAATGCACTTGGTTTAGAAATACTGAGTGTATTTTGGCTAATAAAGCCACATTCTCAGTGAAAACACGAAGGTTTCACTGTGATATTAAAAAGCACAATGTCTTCCTTGACTCTGGTGAATGCGTGGGCATCCACGGAGCTGGCACATGAATCCATTATTCCAACCAACCAAAACCAAATAAAGGAGCTGGAGCTTGGGTCAAAATACACACAGCGGTTACAGGGAAATGACATCAAAGCTGCCAAAGAAAGATTCCTGACAAGGCTTCCCACCATGTGGGACAGTCCACCTGTGGTGGAGGGTGGGGTGGCGAAGGGGCAGGCGATGGGTCTCAGAGGCACCAGACTAACAGGAGAGGAAGTTGTGGGCTTTGGAAAAACAAACCAACACCCCTGGCCTCTGAAGAATATGAAGCAATTTTTCTTACCTGGGAAAGATTATCTGGAGCCTCCTGCCAGGAGTGGGGAAACCTTCCCAAGGTGGGGAAGCCGTGCCAGGTTCTTAGATAAGTACAGAGGTCTGCAAGCACCGCATCTGGTGGCAGAGCCTGGTTCTGGGAGGACACTGTGATGCCAGTGACCACAAGACGGGTGTCCAGTGAGCACCCAGTGTGGCTCTCAGACACAGAAAATATGATGGAGTCTCAATCTAAGGAAGCCAGGTGCCCAGGAGCCAAATAAGCCTCTTGAACTGCACCGTGGGGCAAAGCACCTGCTCCAGAAGGATCAAGAAGAACGACAACATGGAGGAAGTAGGGAGTTGAGAGCGACAGCTTAGCCTCAGAACAGAAGCATCTATTTTTAACTGTCACTGATTTACAAGTTGGTTGGGTTTCTTTGTTTTGGTTTGTTTTTTTAAAATGTTCCCCCTCATCACTTGGAAGACTGCCAAACAGCAGTGGACAATGGCAGAGAAAAGACTGATTCTAGGGGCTCGGGCTGCGAGCACCCTGAACTGAAAGTTGGGTCTGCACTCCGTGTCTTGGGAGCGATGACTTCCCTGAGGCAGCCATTGCTCTCTCCCCTTCAAAGGAGAAGCCTCAGAAGACCCCAGCAGGATTCATGCCGCTTAGGGTAACCACCAGGGGTTTGGAGTCCATTCCACAGATTCACAGTAAAAAACTAGACTTCTCCTAGTACAGAGATGTTATGACCTCCCGCAACCACAGGAACCGAGCCATCTGCCAACTTGGGAGATGTGAGTGTAGCAGAACAGCACAGGGTGAGTGATACATCCCTTGGTAGAAGTAAAATACCTTCAGCTATAAATTCAGTGACCAGTCTCAAGTTCTGTACTTTGTAGGAAATAGACATGACAACTGTGAACGGGCATAGGAGGGGTTTCTGTGACACTCCTTCTCTTTACATGGGGCTGGGCAGCGGATGCTGTAGCGAATGAGCTCTCTGAAAAAAGTCCTGATGGGCAGCGTCTGCCAATTCCTGTGGTGTAAATACTCACCCTGTGGCCAATTTCAAGTTACCAAAAGTTGAACAACCAGCTTACAAAGTTCCTACCTATAATCAGTTCTAAAATGTCAGCAACACTGGATCCCGTGTGCTGCTGGGACTGGATATGACAGACAACCAGTCTTTTGGGATGGATTCTCGGCAAGGCTGAAATCTGGGATGATGTATAACCTACTCTCTACTAGACAGATTAGTTGGGTATTGGCATCAAGGGCAAGAGGCCAGTATACTTACCATCTGATGAAAGAAAAGAAATAATTATGGCTCTAAGAATCCTGTGTCTCTTGGACAAAGTAACATGGTGTGAACTTAACACTAAATTTAGTAATTTTAGTAGAAGTGCCCAGGCTTAGAAAGTCCTTGGTGCAGCTCCGTGGTTACACTCATCTCAGGACTCAATCCCCCCCCTTCACCTCCACTGAAGTAAACGAAGAGCCTCTCTCCTCTGGAGCAGTCTTGAAATGTTTCGGAGTAAATAAAAAGCCCTCTTCGAAGTGTTTATTAAGAAATGGAAACAAACAAAAATATGCTTTAAAAACTGTATTTGTACAAGATAAATAGAGTTTTTCTTTCAGACACCAGTTGCAAGTTTCTATGTAACATATCTGACCCAGATGAACTGACTGCCATGTAAACATGGCTCCGCTTAGCAGGACGAAAATAAAGGAAGATTAAAAAATCTAGGGGGGGGGGGAATCAGAGGTCCCTTGCAAAAACTGCCACTTCACTGCCAACTTTTATCCAAGGAAACTGATTTTATCAAAACCTGCCAGAGGGTTTAAGAGCAAGGTGTTCCCTGAACTAGGACAGAACCAGACAAGCTCAAAGCCTCAAGGGGACCAGTGACAAGGGGGTAAGTTAGAGCAGGGCTGTGAAAGAGGGAGCCAGACACCACCGGAAATTCCGCCTCAGGCAGTTCATGAAGAAGGGATGTCCGAGTCTATGGGAAAGCTGATGTGGGCCCCAGGGCGAAGGGGGAAGTGCCACCCATTTACAATCCACACGAATGAGGAATCTGAATGGCTGAGGGAGGAGCCATGGCAGGAGACAGATGAGAACACCACCAGCACATTCTAAGCAATGTGGGGAAGGAGGCTAAGCATCCCCCCAAATTCTTGGAAATGAGTACTTGCCTACTGAGAAAAGAAACATGTCAAGGAATGAACATAAAAAGCAAGCCCTGAGAGACAGAAAGGCTATACTATGACCAGAAGGAAAGGCATCCAGGAAGCAAACAGGGCCGGGAGCGGAAGGCGGGCTCAGAGGGGAGCCCAGGAAGAGAGAGGTGCAGCATGTAGGGTGAGCTGCTTGAGGGATTTGGGAGCAAAGCACACCAAATCTGTCAAGACCAACCGTATCCCACCGGCACCCTCAAGAGCACAGAGATGCTTTCCTCAGTCAGACTACATTGGAAATGACACACACCTCAGGGCTACAAAGACAGACTCTGGGAACAGGGAGATGTGACAACCTGAAGAAAAAGTAACACCTGCTGGATGCCAGCAGCCTGAGAGCCCACAGCAACCTAAGAGGTCAACAGCTCCTCAGGCCTTGATCAGGGGCCCCCAGGGTCATGAGGTTTGGACTCAAGTGCCGAGGTTTCAAACGTAACCAAAATTTCTGGACAAAGGCCAATTCCCAGGTGAGACAGTCATGTCCCAGGAGGGCTGTCATTTTCTTGATCTTTATCAATACATTTAATTTTCAAGGTGCTCCTTGGGGAAACAAGCACACACAGATTCCCTCGGCCCCTCCACCAGTAGGATGTGGGTTTCACAGTTGGAAGACTGGTCCAAGTTTGGTTAGGTTTGGGAAGCCTCCCACATTTGGGTGGTTGGCCCATGGAGACGGAAGTCTTTAAAAACTGGTTTTACAAAAGATTTGGGCCTATCCCAGGCTTTGTCCTGGATGGAGTAGGGCCACAAATGCTGGGCTATAGGGCTGGTGGGGACTCTCAAAGCAACAGTGAAAATGAAAAACACCCTGCACTTGGATAGAACGAGGCTGGCAAGTGCAGCACCAAGTAGGAGGGGCATCCTCGGAGCCCAGCATGGGACCTAATCCCAGGACTAGAATACGTTTATTCGACCTTTACCATGGTTCCAAAACCGCCCCTCTCTGTCAAGGAGACGCCCTCACTCAGGTCGGCTAAGTTGGTCAGGCTGGCGCCGTGGGCTCCATCAAGTGCCTCCTCATACTGCTCCAGGCTTCTGTGGGCTTCCTGCTGGCTTTCGTGCAGCTGGGCAAGTTTGCTTCTCGCCTGTACAACAAATACATCACTTGCATCAAACGGGGTTTAAGAAAAAAGTCTCAAGCAAGACATTTTTTTCTCCAACCACCCAACCCTGGGTGATGCACTTGGGTTACCCATCTACGGAGTAGGTGACCCATGTCATCATGTTTACAAGATGAGTCCCTTCTCAGGATGCCAGGAGGCCGCTCTGTATTCTGCAGCCCGAGAAAGGCACAAATTCAAACATTTGTTGATTTTGAACAAAATAAAACTGGACAAAACCCAGATTCACAGTATGTTCAGAGTGATATCTGACAGTCATTATCTTTTATGGGGTTTTAATTACCCCATTTGCTTTTCCTTGTCCTGGAGAAAGCACATCCTTGTCCTTGGCCCAAGAAAGGAGTACAATCTATGAGGGCAAACAGACCCCGGTGTGTGCTTTAAATGTCTTGTACACACAACATGAACTCACACTGGTGACCTGACCTCTCTGTTCCCTCCTCTGCAAAGCAGAACACTGGAAATGATGGATAAGACAGAGTCTAACAGTGTGGGCATTATTGTCATCATCATCATCATCATCATTACTATTAACGACATATGCTTAAGTCTTGGCTCCTATCTGGATTATACAAATTCTAAAAAGATTTAAGAAGTCCTATAAACAACAAAACACAATTTGGATATTAAATCCCTGCCCCAGTACCTGTTTGTGATCAACTTTTGTATGTAAACTAGCAAAAAGAACAAAGAGCTCTATTCAAGAAAGGAAGCACTAATAGCTGTTTTGGTATTGCCAAGGGCACACATCACCCCTACTCTGCAGGTGGGGCACCCGAGGACCCGCAGGGAGTCCTAGGGCTGTCACAAAAAGGGGAGTAGGAAAAGAGCTCCCCTTCTGCTGGTATGCAGTGCGGCAGGTCACATGATCTTCACACCAGAGCAGGACAGGGAGGGGCTGCCCAGGCAGCTTGAAGAATTGGACGAGGGCCCTGCATTTGGCAAGGCTCATTACCATGTAGGGCCTCCTTGATCAAACAGTCTTGCACGGGGACAGAAAGGCTCTGACCCTCACCCTCTTGCTTGTGTGAGAACCAGGCTGGCGAGATAATTTCCTGAACCCAAGGCTCTCTACTGGTGAGCCGTTCATTTAACTCAATGCCCTTCACCCTGGCCCTGTCCACTCCCTGAAAATGAGGTGCGTGGGGAAGAGAAAAGACAGTGAGGCCAAAGTCAGCATGATGTGGGAACATGTGCTGGGAGGCCTTGGAGCTTAACCTCCACATCAGCAGGACGGTGTCCAAGAAGAATACCTCACTCAAGTGAGAAGTATAAGAGCAAAGGAACAAGAGGTCTCAGGACAGCTCCTTGGCCCATCAGTCCCACATCAACAGAAGAGCTCACACAGCTGCTGTCCTTGGCAGAACCCCCCGGGCCGGCCGGCCTCGGCTGGGCCCACTCCCGGGAGATACCTGGTTAATTTCATCTTGTGTGGACTTCAGGGACTTGATAATGGTTTCCAGTTGAACCTTCCCGGCCTGGATGCTCTGCTCCAGCTGGGTCTCTTCCTGCTGCAGCCGGTTCAGCTCTGATTTGGCCCGGTTCAGGTCATCCTCCTGGGACTTCAGGTCCGACTCCTGCGACTGGATCTGGGTCTTCAAGGAGGAAATCTGAAACAAGATGAATCATGGCTCCAAGGGAGAATTCTTAGTTCCTGGAATGCGCTAACCCAGGGAGGCCGGGTGCCTGACTTTCTCATGGGCCCTCTCTCCACACCCGAAACAAAGGCAGAAACAACAAGGCAGACACGCTCACCCCATGTGACAGAAAGTCACTGTGGGATCAAGACAAGGTCAAGCTGAAACATGCAGGGCAACCTGTCCATCCCTATGGGCTGAATGTCCCCATACAAGGCCTCACAGGGTTTTACAATCTACTGAGGCGACAGCCTCCCTGGTTTGTGACAGGCAGTGGGACAACAGAGGAAGGAGAGAGGCATGCTGGCCCCCTGTGCTGTCGGGTGCAGGCCAGGGTGGGTTGTGTGTTCAGGGTGGGGATCGAGGCTATACACTCTGACAACATGGTAAGTGGGATTGTGGTCAGGACCCAAATGCATGACACTTTCCCAAATGACAGGTCCAACCACTCTATTAAACCAGCAGGATTCTCCACATCATGTTTCAAGGTCATCATGAGCTCCAAGAGGTCCTCAGGAAGCTGCGGCCCCATGGTGGGCATGGGTGTGACTCACCATCTGGGTCTCATCCTGGCACTTCTGCCTGACGTCACTCAGCATGTCTCGAAGCTTGGCCTTCTGCTGGTCCATTTCATCCAGGCGGTCCTGGGCGTCCTGTTTCTGAGCTTCCAACTCTTGTAAACTGCTTGTTTCCCGGTCTAAGTCATTTTGTAACTCCTAGGAAAGGGTTGTGTGAATGTACTTGAGACTGGGGAAAGGGGGCCATGCTGATACAACAGGTTGCAGCCTGGGCTGCAGCCCCTGCACATCTGTGCTTAGGGCGACACCCTACATACACCCTCTGCTAATGTGTACATCTCAGCTGGCGACCTGGCTCGATCTTTCATTAAGTCCCTCTGCAAATATTTACCGATGGCCTAAGAGAGGCCAGGCGCCAGGAGAGAGGCTGGGTCTCTGGACAGAAGAGCTCTCCAGTGACCTGTGCCTGGGGGTGGTCGGGGGGAGGCATCACCTGAGCACAGATGAACTGAGATGAAAGGCATAAGAGACAGCATAGGTGCTGTTGGAGTGATAGGGGGCATGGGGAGACCAGACTGACGCTACATGGGTACAGAAGACCCCAGTGGCACCACTTAGAATGGACCTGAAGAACAAGCAGGCGACAGCCAGAAAAATCAGCAGGAATGTGATTGTGTTATCTCACATGTGCCCCATGTTCACCAGCCTCAAGTACATTCAAAGATCCACCAGAGAGGCCTGGTGGAAGGGGCCACAGGGGCTGGGGCGGGGGGGGTGCCCGCTCCAGCTGGAGGAAAGGGAAACAGGTTAAGGGCAGCAGAGGCTGCACTCGCTTCTGCAACAGGAAGTCCCTGCAGTTCATTTGGTGTGGAAGGAGACCTGCTGATTCTCCACTGCTAGAGCCCCTCCGAGTCAGTCGTATCTACAAAGATGGCCAGTGGAGGAAGCCTTGGCCCCAATGACTACACTCTTAGGAAAAAATCCTAGAGGTATATGGAGCATGTGAAATATCAACATCTGAAACAGCAAAATCACCAACAGCACAAATTCAACCAGGCAGGGCTGGTGATGACTCACGGGACCAGGGTAAGACCCACTCAAGGGACTAGGGACGGTGCACCTCAAGCTCCAAGTTACAATATGGAATGAACAAGGGTGCAACAAAGCACACGTGTGCTGCACCCTGGCATTCGTGCGAACAGGAAGGGGAGAACATGCATAGATATCTCTTCTTAAACATGAACAAGGAAAGCCTCTGAGCAGTGAATCAAATCTCTGGGGGCCAAGGGCAGGATGGGAGGCTCCTCATCTCTGGTTTTCAACCAGACAAATATAACATGGTGTGTCTTCTTTATCTGAAATAGGATGGCAAAAGAGAATGTAGCCTGAGGGGCAGACACGGAACCAGGACAGTGGAGAGGGGGTTCAGGTGGGGCCCAGGGAGAGATGATGGTTGCCTGGACAAGGTGGTAGCTGTGGAATCAAAGGCAAGTGTGAATTTGAGGGAACCTAGGAAGGTGAGGAAGCACAGCTAGTAAGGCTGATCCCCTGGGCTGGCCTGGGCTGTGGGTGCTGGCGCCTTTCCAGGACAAAACCTGCAGGATTTCCCTTCCCTGCTTTGAAGACAGGAACACCACGGCTCTTCCTTCTCTCACAAGCAAGCAGATTTCTAAGTTATTTTGGGAAGCTGGGTTCTCTGCTCACCAGTCTCCCTGCCCCCGACTTTCAAATCACAGAGCACACTTGAAGTCTGTTAAGTTTGGGAGATGACACAGAATGGCTGAAAGAGGGTTCGGGGTGGACAGTAGGAGGTGTGGTTTCACCACATCTGAAAGGAGGACAGAAGACAGGGGAGGGGACAACGAAGCTGAGAAGAGGGTCTGGCTCAGTGTAGCAGCCTGGGACAGCAGGAGGCCAACCGCCTGGGCCTGTCAGGGAGTCTGGGTCTTGTTCTGTAATGGATAAGGAGCCACTGAAGAGCACCAGAGACAAAGACCCACCAGCTTATGTTTAAGAGGGGCACTGGGGTCAGAGCTGGGGAGGCATCTGAGCAAAGGGAGGGCTGGAATGACCCCCACAGCCCACAAACTCAATGCAATCCCCACCAGGACCCCAGGCAGCTTCTGTGTGGAGACTGACAAGCAGATTCCAAAATTCATAAGGAATTTCAAGGGATCCAGACTAACCAACACAATCTTGAAAAAGAAGAACAAAGCTGACAAATTCATACTTTTTTATTTCAAAACTTACCAGAAAGCTACAGTCATCAGGACGGTGTGGCACAGGAGAGACATACCGATCAATGCAACAGACTGACAAGGGAAGTGCGGGACCCGCAAAGAAGGGTCTGGGCGGCACAGCATGAACCAGCCTGAGTCCCAACCACCCATTCTGCAGACTGCAGCTATGACAGAGGACACTTCCCACAGGGCTGGTGGCCACGCACCAAGTGCCATCAACCCCTTGTCCCATAAAGTCCTCCAGCCCCTTGTGGGTAAATGCAGGGAACAAGTAAGAGGGTTTCTCAGCACCCCATGAGCCTAAATGGGCTTTCCCTAGCATGGCTCAGGCCCCCGCCCTAGGAAGGGGCCCAGATCAAACCAGTCACTCACATGGCACACACTGGGACAGTCAGACACTGCTCTCAGCTCTGTGCAGAGTGGCCCGTGCTCAAATCCTTACTGCCACCCCAGCAAGAGATGAAGGCTGAGAAGCCATGCCACCCATCCCTGGTCACCCAGGCAAGATGTGGCGGGCTGGAGTCCTAACCTCCTGGCTGTGATCCTCTCCCCCCCAGCTCCAAGCTCAGAGAACTCAGGCCACCAAGCAGAGTCAGCCCCAGCTCAGCCTCACTCTCAGGGCCCCACAGCTGACCCCAGTCCTCTCCCAGTCGCGGTGCCTTCTCTATCCATTCACACCTGACACACTGCAGGAACCTATGTCTCTTCAAGAGTGTAGCTCCCAGGTATTGACCATTTTGCTCCTGGTACAGCCTTCCCTCTGCTCACTGACTAGATGGGTCAACTCCGAGTGAGTGCTAAGCATGTGTCAGACCCCATGCTCCAGCCTCACAACAAAAGACTAGAACACTCATTACCAATGTCACACAAGGCTGGGGGAGGTTCAGTACTATACCTGAAGTCACTCAGCTAGCTGAGTCACTAAACCAGCTAGCTGGTTTAAAGAGAGTTTGAGTCTCTGCCATCACCACCACCCACCAGGGAACACTCTGAGCAGGACTGCCCTGAAGACAGGTAAGAGGCCACTGTCCGAACCTCACAAACTCAGGCTGAGAGAAGCTAGACGCAAAAAGCCACATGTTGTATGATCCAATTTACATAAAATGTCCAGAACTGACAAATCCACAGAGACAGGAAGACCAGTGCCTTCTACAGGAGGGGAATGGGGAGTGACTGCTAATGGTGTGATGTATCTTTCTCGTGCAATAAACATGTCTGCGGATTAGAGATGATGGAAAGGCAACTTAATATGCTAAAAACCACTTATTATTGTATATTCCAATACAGTCAATTTTACACTATGTGAATTATGTGTCTCAAGAAAGAAAGCAAGCCCCTGCCTATGATTACAGAGAACTCAAGAAAATTTACTTGGAAGCCCCCAGAGCTCCAGTTTCCAGTTTCCAGTTTCGGCAAGGGCCACTCATCCCTCACCCCGTCCCGCCACCACTGAGCGGAGCTCCTGATGCTGCAGGTGACACGGGTCACCCTGACCGGAAGGGGCGCTGTGCTTACCTGCACCTCATTCGTTTTCTGTCTGATGGCCTCTTCTTTTTCCCTAATGTCTTGCTCCAGCGAGTATTTCTCCCTGCGTGTTTAAAGACAGTTCATGAAAACACAGTGTGAACAGGGCAACTGTCACCACAGTGTGGACCCTCTGCCCAACTTCTCAAGACCCGTCCGATGGAAACCTGCCCTGACTGAACCTCTTAGAGGGGGTGGATGTCCAGGAACGACCCCAGGGGCCATTTGCCCTATGCAATCCCCTCCCCTGAAAGCATGGGTCCCCAGACACCTGTGGGTGCAATGAGACATCACTCCTGCTGTGACCCTGAGAGCCCTTTAAAGCAAAGGATTTTCAAAGAAGGCATCAGAGTAGTGCCCATGGTGAGAAGGGCTTTAAAGACTAAGATTTCAAGGGGAAAGAAGCAGAATAAGTGAGTGCCTCGCCATACCCAGCAGGAAAGAAAAGATCATTAACTGGATTCGGCTTTCTCCCACCCTCCTCCCTCTCATTCCCCTCCCATCTCACTCTCTCCACCTCATCCCCTGTCCTCTGTCCTATTCTCTGCCTCTTTCTCTCCCTCAGACAACACCTTGACCTTGGCTCTGAGACCCTGACCAGGGAGCCCCATCAAGCCTGCTGGGACTTGTGGTCCACAGAACTGTGCACTAATAAATATGATATTTTAAGCTGTTACACTTGTGGCAATTAGTTATGTAACAAGAGAAAAGTAACACTCTCCAAATCTTACATTTGCTCGCTCACTCAGTAGTGAGCACCTACTGCTCAGACGCACCGAGTGCAGAAGTCACAGGTACAAACCATGAGCGGCCCCTACCCTCATAGAGCTCGAAGTCCAGTGAGGCAGACAGGTGACAAGTCACTGCACAAATGAATACAACCTAAGGACCACAAAGGGAAATCCAGCAGGGTAAGAAAAGGGAAGGATTCTTGGGAGGTGGCCTATGAACGGGAGACATAGTGGAAGAACATTCTAGACAACTAGATAGGAAGGCAAAGCTTGGCTGGGAAAGCCATGGTGAGAAGCTTAGAGATGCTAGTGACAGGGCGGGGGGGGGGGGGGCGGGTGTTCAAAGGGCTGGCAGCAAAGAGTAACAGCGAGGCTCTCTGGTCCCCAGGGCTGCCCCCGCTGACCCCTCCCAGGAGGCTGAGGCTGGCCACTGTGCACACACCAGGTGCGCCTGTCTCCTCAGCTGCACACAGCTCCCCAAGCCCTGGTGGCAGAAACCAGCTTTGCTCTCCTCCTATGAACTGAATGTTTGTGCCCCTCTCCCAAGTTCAGATGTTTAAACCCTAAGTGAGGATATTAGCGGGTGGGGCCTTTGTGAGCCAAATGGGTCATGAGGATGGACAAAGCCCTCATAAACAGGGTTAGTGCCTTGTGAAAAAGACCCCAGAGAACTCCCTCACCTCATTGCCATGTGAGGGCACAGCAAAAAGACAGCCATCTACGAACCAGGAGGTGGAGTCACCAGACAGGTGCTAGATCTACTGCAACCTTGATCTTGGGCTGCCAGTCTCTAGAACCTCAAGAAGTAAATGTCTGTTGTTTACGCCACCCCCGCTCACCTGTCTAGGGCAGTTTGCAGACCCAAACACACTGAGACACTCCCCTTGTGTCCAAAGAGGCTGACTCAGTGGCAGGAACATCACTGGCCAATACACCCTGCCGCCTCCACCAAAACCCAACACTTGCACAAGAAGGCTTTCTTTAGGACATTCTGCCGGAGGTGAAACAACTGTGACCACTTGAAAATTCATTTCCACAAGCCCGAGAACTACCTAACAATGTAGCTCTCTTTGTAGACCCAAGCCATTATGATGGGATCACACTGCAAAAGGAGCCTGTCTCAGCATGTGTTGCCACACCCCCACCGGCAACAGCTTGCTGAGTCCCTCTCAAAGCTGCCAACTGGGGGGCTGCTTCAGGCCCAGCCTGAAGACAGATGCTCTATACGCACCAGCCTCTCACCTTCACAGAGAAAACAATCCCGGCTCTTGGAAGCTGCACAGCTGCAGACGCTCCCCTGGCCAGATTCAGACATTGGTGCCCCTTCCAAGACCCCAACCTTTGCATTACAGGACCCCTACCCTCCTCTGCCTGCGGTCCTGATTAATAGCCTGCTGGGGTTCTAGGACACCGGCCTCCACCTCCACAGACCATCTCAGCCTTGCCAGGCTGCTTGTGTTGATCTCTGGTTTGGAAGACAGCCCCTGGAGTTGGCGAAAGAATGGGAGCAGTCCTCTGGACTGAGCGTGCAGTGGGGAGTCTGGCTTCTATAGGCAGCCCAGGCTGAGGCTTTATAACCCACATAGCTGGTCTTACCTGATACCTGACCTGCCTTTGTTTCTCATGGCTCTGCTGTGCTGAGGGCCCCCAGCTGTAAGTGGGATCCAGCCCACTCTGGCAAAGTACTACCATTTTCATTTTTGGGCAAAGTGCTCTCTTTCCCATGGAAAGCAAAGTGCCTCTGGCACTTCTGCTCATGCCCTGAAGTAAGGAGGGTGTGCCCTTTCGCAAAATAACTAAAAAGAAGATGCAGTTCTGAAGAGGACCACAGGGGCATACAAGAAGTGGGCATATTTCTTTATGCCAGATTCTGAGAGTACAAACACTCTGTCCAAAGAAAGCCCTTATTCACATGTGGGGAAACCAAGGCAGTGAGCACAGGGAAGGGAGCTGGAGACCTGGATGCGAGGTCCCTCTAAGAGTTTAGCAGTCAATCCTAAGCCATGAACTTGCCACCTGAGATTCAGCTGCTTTATGTGTCAGAGATAAGGCCTTCGGCGAAGGTGCAGGGAGGTGCTGGTGCTGCCTGGTGACCACCTGCCTGAGATGCCACAGCCCACACTGGCTCCAATCGAACACTTATCTATTCAAGCTGGTTAAGCCACTGCAGCAACTCAGGAAAATTTGTATCTCTTTGCTTTCGGTAAACAAACTAGTGATGGTCAACTTTCTAGGAGTCTCTGAAGCCTCTCTAATACTTCTGATAGCAACCAGGAGTAGGGTACGTGTGAGAATAGGAATCTGAGAAGAAGGAGCCACACTCACATACCTTTGAAGCTGGGCAATCTCTTGGCTGATATCATCCAGTTCCTTAACACCAGTGAACTCCCCCGATGCAAGAGAACTTGAGCTGTCCTGGAACCAAATTCAAGTATGGGATTATGTATTACCACACTGACCTCACCACACAGCACAGACTAATAGGTCTTAGAACAAAGAATAAAATCATCTATCCCACCCCCACACCCAGGGCACTTGGGAGCTATCTGGACATCTAGACACACCAGATGACCCTGGGGAAGGCTCACACATGCCGCCAGCGCCACCTGGTGGCGGGCTGTGGAAGAGAGTCAAACAAGACGGGGGCTGTGTCAGTGGCTACTCACCGGGATAGGGGTGCCTCTCTCTGAGGGTGGGATCATGTCTGGCGAGAGGACCTGAGGAGGGTCGATGCCTTTACTGACCTTCTGCTGAATGAAATACATAGCTAATGCGAACTGGTCTTTGCTTAACTTCCCCGTTTGCCTCGTATCGGCCAGGGCCCTGGGAGAAACGTGGGGATGGCTAATTACACATCACAGACTTCAGATTGGGGATTCACCCGGAGCAATCAGTGCGTCACAGAACCCATGCTTTTAAAATGTGGGCAACAACAACAAAAACAGACCATAGAGCAACACCTTTTCTACTAAACATCCCACTCTGGGGATCAGTCCTGGCCTCCCACACAAGGCAACACATAAGCGCCATGACACGCTCAGGAACCAGGAGCGGGCCACTATGGGAAGGGACGCCTCGCGTGGTAAGAATGCAGGCTCCACATCTTCCAGAAATGTCTTCCCTCACCCAGTCACTACCCACTCAACAAACAGCCTCTTTTCCTACCGTATGGTCACTGCAGAAAGGAGACCATTTTCTAATGTACAGCAAGGAGAGCTAGAAATGTTGAACGTAGTCAGGTCCAAACACTGAACTAGGCCACAGGGAGCAGGGAGACCTGCTGAAAGTCACTAATCAAGGCTGGTTTTATTTATATATATATATATATATTTTTAAATTTTTTAAATACATTTTGATTATGTCATTACAGTTGTCCTATTCCCCCTTCATTCCCCTCCACCCTGCACACCCCTCCCCCACCATTCCCCCCCTTTAGTTTATGCCCATGTATCACAAGTTCTTTAGATTCTATATTTCCCATATTATTCTTGTCCTCCCCCTATCTATTTTCTACCTACCATCTATGCTACTTATTCTCTGTACCTTCTCCCCCATTCTCCTTCTCCCACTCCCCTGTTGCTAACCCTTCATGTGATCTCCATTTCTATGGTTCACTCCTGATCTAGCTGTCCTCTTTGCTTTTGTTTTAGGTATGGTTGCTAATATCGGTGAGTTTGCTGTCCTTTCACTATTCATACTTTTTATCTTCTTCTTCTTAGATAAGTCCCTTTAGCATTTCATATAATAAGGGCTTGGTGATGATGAACTCCTTGAATTTGACCTTATCTGAAAAGCACTTTATTTGCCCTTCCATTCTAAATGAAAGCTTTGCTGGATAGAGCAATCTTGGATTTAGGTCTTCGGATTTCATGACCTGGAATACTTCTTTCCAGCCCCTTCTGGCCTGTAAGTTCTCTTGAGAACTCAGCTGACAGTCTGATAAGAACTCCTTTGTAGGAGACTGTCCCTTTATCTCTTGCTGCTTCTATGATTCTCTCCTTTATTTTAATCTTGGCTAATGTAATGATGATGTGCCTTGGTGTGTTCCTTCTTGGGTCCAACTTCTGTGGGACTCTCTGAGCTTCCTGGATTTCCTGGAAGTCTATTGCCTTTGCCAAATTGGGGAAGTTCTCCTTTATTATTTGTTCAAATAAGGTTTCCACTCGTGGCTGTTCCTCTTCCCCTTCTGGTATCCCTATAATTCAGATGTTGGAACGTTGATAGATGTCCTGGAGGGAAGTTCCTCAGCCTCTCCTCATTTTTTTGAATTCTCGTTTCTTCATTCTTTTCTGTTTGGTCATTTTTCTCTTCCTTCTGGTGCACTCCCTTGATTTGAGTCCCAGTTTTCTTTCCATCACTCTTGCTTTCCTGTGCATTTCCCTTCATTTCAATTAGTTTAGCCCTCATTTGTTCCTCTAATTTGTGACTAAAATCAACCAGTTCTGTGAGCATCCTGATCACCAGTGTTTTGAACTGTGCATCTGAAAGGTTAGCTATCTCTTGGTCGCTTAGATTTACTGGCTCTGGGGCTTTGAGCTGTTCTTGAGCCATAATGTTTTGGTCTGTTTGCGCCTGTTACTACGTATGAGGAGAGGAGCCTTAGGTGTTCACCAGGGTGGAGCAACCCAGGTCTCTGGGTTGTGATGCTGTATATGGGGGCAGGGTCAGAGAGGGGCAATGGCATTTGTTCTGCTCTCTGATTTCTGTCCCCTCTGCCGCTTCCCACTAGCAAACTGGGCCCTTCTGGTGCTGGTTCCTAGGTGTATGGGCTTGTGCACCCTCTAGGACCCTGTGGGTCTCTCCGAAGAACTCTCTGTGAGCCTGGGAGCTTCTCCTGGCGCCTTGACCCCGAAAGTCTTCCCAATTGGTGCTTTCAGGCTCTAATTCCTGTGGCTGAGGAATTAGAGTGGTCTGTCTAAGTGGTCTGTCTCACTGCTCACTCCTTCGCTTGGTTTATCTGTGCGTGAATGTGTGACCGTGGTCAGCCAGCCGCCTTGCACCCTCACTGGGTCCGCCCAGTGAGGCATTGCCACCCCACGCCTGGGATCCGCCAGCCTCGGCCTATGCTCCTGCACTTCTGAGCTCCTGGGGCTGATCTTTCCTGCCCGACCCACTCCTCTGCTGACTCTGCCCCTCTTACTGGTCTGGATGAATGGTTCATTGTTGTCAGACTTCCGTATAGTTCAATTTTCTGTGTTTTGGCTGCACTTTTGTTACTAAAACATTGTTGTCTTTAAACTTGGTTGTGCAAGGAGGTAGTATTTCCACCTATGCCTCCATCTTGGCTGGAAGTCTCAAGGCTGGTTTTAAAGTCTTCATTCTTGTCACAGTTCGAGGGCACCATTTCACAATGCAACTACTCTTCGGCCTGACCAAGAGGGCCAGTCCTGCTGCATGCCCAGACCACAGCAGCTCCGGCTCGGCTTCCTCTCTCTGGTACCTCCCCTGCCTGCCATCCCTCAAGGATCGAGGGCTCCAAGGACACGTGCAGGTGCTCAGTCAGGGTCCATGCTGGTCCTGACAGGTGCTGCGGGGCATTGTTCGGGGAAAGGCCTACTTGTTTCCCCCGCAATCTGTCTTGTCCTACTGTGTCGTTTTTAGTTGTGTCCCCTTCCCTGGGCCACCTGCACACTACTGTCCTTTCTTTCACTTTCCTAGCCGTAACTCTAGA
This sequence comes from Artibeus jamaicensis, assembly GCF_021234435.1. Lineage (NCBI taxonomy): Eukaryota > Metazoa > Chordata > Mammalia > Chiroptera > Phyllostomidae > Artibeus > Artibeus jamaicensis. The sequence continues at coordinate 8,200,280 of NW_026521854.1, read as the reverse complement.
GCTCACACATTGTCTTTTCCCACTACTCACTGTATGAAATCCTCTGCATTCCTTCTTTAATACAAGAGTATTTGTGACTTCATTGCATCATTTACATGTTGTTACACCACTTTCAGGTTGGGGGATAAATTTATTCTCTTGCACTGTCCTTTTTAGTAATGATCAGGGCATGCTACCTCTGAATATCCTCGTGTATATCCAGTCAGCTACTCCTGCAGCTGAAGGAGCTGCAGCTGGCCCTCCCCAGATGTTTTGTGACTGACTTGAGATAGCATGTGTTCCTTAGGATGGCAAGGCCCACTTCCTGGGGCAGGACCGTCACTTTACAACATGGAATTACTGTTCCACTTAGTGGGTTCACCTCTCCTTGTCACTCCCAAGTAAAGCTGCCTAAGGCCCTGGGCTCTGAAGACAAAGCCAGAAGTGACTCACCACTGGCCCGCTGCAAAGGGAGCTTCCCTCCCACCCCCAGTGGTATGAATACCACTCAGCCTGGCCCCAGAGGAAAGCTGGGGTGAGGAGTACTCCTCAGTCCAGCCCTGAGGTACAGACTGACAGCCTGCACCGGTCACTAACCTGCATAGGGCATAGCCTTGCTGGCACTTTTGGGGTCCTTACTGCACATTCCCCCAGAGGTGACAGGGCCAAGCACCTCCACCCCAACGGGCTGTGACAAAGACTGGACCTCCTGCTAGAACCAGCATAAAGACCAGGAAGAACTGGTCGCAGCTGTTTAAGCAGGTTATCCCAGAGCTCTCCAGGGGGATGAGAGGAGACCCTCATGCTTGAGGAAAGTGAAATAGAGGGTACGGGCCTTTACACCTGAACCTCGCTCAGCCCCCATCAGACCGGCAAGAATAAAGTAAGGGACAGACACAGAGGCCTGTGCAGGGCTGAGGAGGCACCCTGACCACCCAGGCCCCTGACTGCCATGTCCTCCTGTCCCGCTCAACCCTATGGTCCTTCACACAGCATAGCCTCATTCCCATGGAGCCCCTTTGAGCCACTCACAGCCATCACCCCCTCTGAGAGACCCAAATAGCAAAGAGCAGATGTTCATCTACCTGTCCTTACCATATGTGTGCTAGAAGGTTCTGGTTGAGGCCAGAGTGCATAAAGATCTCCTTCACTTCCTGGCCACTCACATAGCCATCGAGGTCCAGGTCGGTCTTCAGGAATATCTCATCAAAGCGCATCTTGTCTGCCACTGGCACCACCCAGTTCACTGCTGGCTGAAATGGTTTTTTAAAAATGGTTAATATTCAAGCTTTTCATCACCTACAAATATGCACTATTAAACTGCTTTCACAGCTCTAGCCAGGTAGCTCAGTTGGTTAGAGCACTGTCCCAGTATGTAAAGGTTGCTGGTTCAATCCCCAGTCAGGACACATCCGAGAAGCAAGTAATGAATGCATAAATAAGTGGGACAACAAATCGATGTTTCCCTTTCTCTTGTTCTACCTTCCTTTCTTAAAAATAAATAAATAAATAAATAAAGTGCTTTCACATGCATTTTAGCAGAAAAACCTCCTGAGGGCTCCATGAACCTAGTGGGCAGACAGGATCTCTATTCTACAAGAGGGGGAACTGAGGCTGAGAGAGGTTAATGTCAACTCAGTCAATCCCGCCCAGGGGCCAGCCTGCACCTTTTTGCACTCCATCACAGGACGCCACTCTCCTTGCGCTGAGCGGGAGGTGAAGACCCATCGGTTGCATCCATCCGGTCCACCCACCAGCAGCCCTTCCATCCCTACTGCCAGGGATATGCTAGGGATCTTCCAGGAGAAGCTACGAGCGTGTCAGGCGCGACCCTGCTGACCACCCATTTGGGGAGGCCTGTCTTCTGAGAACCAGCCCAGCTCTCACGGCAGCCTTCCTGCTCTACAATCTTCTGTCTGCAGACACTCTATGCAGCCACCAGGCACGTCTGGATGCCCAAGGTGCCAGGATTCTGTACCCCATCCTTTGCCCCTGCCCTGACTCTGTGTGACATGGTAGTCCCCTTGTGAGGTGTCAGCGTGTGCGCAGCACTGATGGGGACCTCTGATGAGCATGCCCAGCACTCTCAAGGACAGACGCTGCTCTGGCAGATGGACACAAGGCGACCTTGGTGTATGTGGAGCTTGGCCTCTCACACCGCCTGTTCAAGTTTACTTAAGAAGGGCAAGTGCCACCAAGAGTCTACTAGGGCCTGAGACCTCCTGATTCTGGGGCTTCAAGGCACTTTGAATGCTTGGAGATGGGTCCCTAGGATTGCTAATTCTGGATATGTCACCTCTGAACTCGGGCACTCTCATGGCACCAAGTTCCACAGCACCTCTGCCCCCTTTTCTAGAGAAGTCCTTATCCGTTTTCCATAAACAAGTCTCCCTTGTTATCCAAATCTAGCAGGATCCTGATGTGAGCACCAGGTATCCCAGAGGTCGGGTTGGGAAGCCAGGGCACTACATATATCACCCAGACTTTTCAATTTGGGCTTTAGGATATGGAGCACAATAACTCAATATACAAGGGAAGAATCAGAACATTTATCAGAATGTATGGACCAAAGGCAAAAAAAAAAAAGACTGCAGGCAGTGAGACAGACCTGCATTTTATTTGTCACATTAGGTGACCTTTGCAAGCTGCTTCCCATCTGGTATGGAACAGGGTCAGGTGAGATGCACATATAGAGGCTCTAACAAAAAAGACACTTGCAAGTGTTTTGTTTTGTTTTTTTTTAATTTTAATTTTTCTTTAGAGGGGAAGGGAAGGAGAGAGGGAGAGCAATATCAATGTATGGTTGCCTCTCATGCGTCCCCTGCTGGGAACTGGCTTGAAACCCAGACATGTGCCCTGACTGGGAATTGAACTGCGATACTCTGGTTCGCAGGCCCGTGCTCAATCCACTGAGCTACACCAGCCAGGGCCCGACACTTGCAAGTGTTTTAAGTCAAGTGGCTGGAGCTGGCTAAACCTCAGATACTGCAAAACCCAAGGAAGAAGGGAGAGCAGGTCAGACAGGCTGAGCTGAAGGGGAGAGTGGTCTCTGCCTGGGACCAGAGTCCTCATGTTTGCTGTACACACAGCATGACCTCGCTGCCTGATTACTGGGATATCCAGGTTTGTCAACAGCAAAATCCTGCTGCCTACAAACCCACAGAGGACAGACTTCCCCTAGAGCTGGGTTTAAGGTCAGCTCATTAGCCACAGGCCCCCAGTGAATGGTAACAGACCCTGGTGGCTAGAAGAGGCTCCCTACAACACCTGGCCAGGAAGGCAGGCTCAGCTGGCCCTTGGGAGAGCCACAGACAGGGCATTGCTGACTTGGAGACAAGAGAAGTGGGGGAGAAAAGAGTATGGTGACTATGGGTCCCCAGAAATGCCCATTCTCTTGTCTGTGATTCTGCCAGTTGACCCTATTCCTAAAAGGGACACGCCCGTCCCTGACCCTAACGGCAGCCACTGGTAAAATCGGTATGGTTGGCAGCAGGGTGGGTCGGTGGGTGGGGGGCTGGGGGGGTGCATGCTCCTGGGATCTAGGGAGAGCCACCAGATCCCCAAGGAGGAAGTTATCAGGTTGGCTGACCTGTGTCCATCAGCAACTTCAATCCCACTTGTTTCCTTGTCACAATACATAACCACTAACCTGGCCTACAGCACTTAATAAGAACTCTCAGCAAGAACCCTGCAAACTCAAGGAGGTGCTAGGTTATCTTGGAAAACAAAAGCCTGTACAGGTCTAAGTGACCAGCCTCACCCCCGCCCCTCTGTTCCCATCCTTCTGTCCCCTTGCTCACCCTGCCCTGGCCTTCTTCCTGTTTCTAGAACCATGACGTGCTCCCACTTCAGAGCCCTGGCACAGACCAGTCCTCTGACGGCTTCTTGTCATGCAGATGTTAACCCACACATCACTCCATCAGCGGCGTCCACCTGGCCCCATCTGCAGGAGCATGCCCCACTACTTACCCACAAACTTCCAGGCCAGGCCCTGTCCTGATTTATCATGGCTGCCAGGCCTTTTTTTAGTTTACTGATTTACTTGTCATTTGCCTGTCTTCCAGTAAAAGCAGGGGCCTATCCCAGAGTCACTGTGGCACCCCTGCCCCAGGACCTCCGACACATGCCGGGCAGAGGTGGAGAGCTGCTGAAGACACCTGGCTGGACCGTGCGGACACTGGGCTTCTCAGAAGACAGCCATGTAAAGCTCACCAACCAGAGGTTAACAGCTGTGGGCCACGCCCTCCACCTGGCCAGAGCACTTCTGGGAGCTGTGTTAGCCTTGTGTCCAGGCTGCCTAACACGTCTGATCTCCTTTTTTCGCTGTCTACTGATGCCCTTCTCATTTGCATCACATTCCAAAGTTGCACAGTGGTGCTGGCTGGCCTTCTTGTCACTCATTGCTTTGCTTTTGAAGCCACAAATAAGGCAGAAAGCAAAATATGATTACAGATGTAACTTGTTCACGTTCTTGCATGTTTTAGACAATCGCAAAGGAATGCTTTTATAAAGATGTTGCACTTGCCAGAATGAAAGTCTTTTTTATATGAGATAAAAGTCTTTTTTATATGAGTCTTTTACCACGAGTGTGGAGAGTCTGAACCCCCATGTGTCTTCTCATGAAACCTCTCACTCACCTAATCATTCAACATACATTCACTGAGTATCAAAATACCAGAGACTGTCCTTGATGGTGAGGTTATAAGAAAGATCTAACTCTGCTCTCATAAAGCTTCAAGGTGTGTGTGTAAACAGACCATACATAATTCACTATAGAATAGGCCAGGTGTGGGAATCTAGAAGAATGTGGGGAAGAGGGAGGCAAACGACTGAGTGGACAGGACCTGGAGATTGCTAGGTAACAGTGCGGTCACGCCAGGCTCCTAGATGAAGTGCCCCCATGAGTGGAAGGCTCACTAAGCAAGGTGACACAGTCTGGGGGACACCCCTCCCAGCAGAGGCACTGCCTGAAGCAGGAAGGGCAGAGACGTGAGCTGAGGACCTGCCCCAAGGTGGGCACGTGCTCAGTGTGTGTGAGGAAGGGTGGTATTCATATGCAACTGAGACGACAGTTAACTCTAAGTCTCTGCTGCTGTGGACTGAATGTTTGTGTCCCCCCAAATTCCTATGTTGAAATTCAAACCATTAACGTGATGGTGTTAGAAGGTGGGGACCTCGTGAATGCAATCAGTGTCCTTATAAAGGGACCCCAGAGAGCTCCCTCACCCCTTCCACCATGTGAGGACACAGTGAGTGGATGGCTGCCTATGAACCAGAAAGCCCTCACTGGCTGCCCAAGTTGCCCATGGCTTGATCTAGAACTTCCATCCTCCACAACGATGAAATATAAACAAGGACCTCTGTTGTTTACAAACCACCTGGTCGACAGTATTCTGTTACAGCAGCCCAAATGGACTAAAATAGCTGTCACAAATATTTTTAATTTAATCATAAGTGTTGCCTTTCTGGGGTCACAGAGTACTTGCTCCCCCAAAACATCTTGCTGGAGCTCCACACACGTGAGCAGCTGTGCTAAGAAGGGGGCGCAGACCCAGAGGGCCCCCGTACCTGTGTCTGCTTGACGCCGTGCTTGGGAGACAAGCTTCCCGTGCTGTTCAGGCTGCTGACGCTGCCGTGGGAAGGCGTGGAGCGGAGGCTGTCTTTGGGGGGGGGGCTGGCGGGCAGGACGGGCACAGCGCCTGGGAACACTGTCTTCTTCCTCTTGGAGGGTGGGACGAGGGGTGGGGGCAAAACGGAGGGCACGGGTTCCTTCTCGAGGGCTCGGTACACCAAGTGCATGGCCTGTGAGTGCGAAAGAAGATCACACTCAGGTGGCTAGGCCGAGGGCGGAGAGAGGACAGCTCTGTTAGGGTTGCAGTCACCGGAGATGGTTCTTTTAGAGGTCGCTTCTAAGGTAAACACAGTAAAAAGTAACCTCTTCCAATAAGCTATACTTCCAAGGCAAAATGTTCCAAGACATTTGTTTAATCGTGTGAGACTGAATGAGTACATAAGGAAGTAGACTGATTTGCCAGGCTCCACACATGTCCCCTCACTACACAGGAGGGCCACCGGCTCCACAGCTAGTGACTTCCAAAGTACTGGAAATGCAAGTGTAAAGACACGCCAGGAGAGCTGTGTGTACTTCAAGACAGTCTGGAGACACGGAGAACTCCAGGAAAGGACAGGTGGCTCTACTGTTTGGGACAAGTAGTGAAAGGAAACTTTGTCTACAACAAGGATTAAAAGTTTAGTTCAGTTTTTAAAAATATATCTTATTAATTATGCCATTACAGTTGTTCTATTTCCCCTCCTTCATTAGTTTATGACCATGTGTCTCAAGTTCTTTAGATTCTATATTTCCCATACTATTCTTACCCTCCCCCCTATCTATTTTCTATCTACGGTCTGTTACTTATTTTCTGTACCTTCTCCCCCCTTCTCCTTCTCCCACTCCCCTGTTGCTAACCCTCCATGTGATCTTCATTTCTATGGTTCACTCCTGATCTAGCTGTCCTCTTAGTTTGTTTTTGTTTTAGGTGTGGTTGTTAATAACTGTGAGTTTGCTGTCCTTTCACTATTCATACTTTTTATCTTCTTTTTCTTAGATAAGTCCCTTTAGCATTTCATATAATAAGGGCTTGGTGATGAACTTCTTGAACTTGATCTTATCTGAGAAGCACTTTATCTGTCCTTCCATTCTAAATGAAAGCTTTGCTGGATGGATCAATCCTGGATGTAGGTCCTTGCCTTTCATGACTTGGAATACTTCTTTCCAGCCCCTTCTTGCCTGTAAGGTCTCTTTTGAGAAATCAGCTGACAGTCTGATAAGAACTCCTTTGTAGGTGACTGTCCCCTTATCTCTTGCTGCTTCTATGATTCTCTCCTTCATTTTAATCTTGGCTAATGTAATGATGATGTGCCTTGGTGTGTTCCTTCTTGGGTCCAACTTCTGTGGGACTCTCTGAGCTTCCTGGATTTCCTGGAAGTCTATTGCCTTTGCCAGATTGGGGAAGTTCTCCTTTATTATTTGTTCAAATAAGGTTTCCACTCGTGGCTGTTCCTCTTCCCCTTCTGGTATCCCTATAATTCAGATGTTGGAACGTTGATAGATGTCCTGGAGGGAAGTTCCTAAGCCTCTCCTCATTTTTTTGAATTCTTGTTTCTTCATTCTTTTCTGTTTGGTCATTTTTCTCTTCCTTCTGGTCCACTCCCTTGATTTGAGTCCCAGTTTTCTTTCCATCACTCTTGCTTTCCTGTGCATTTCCCTTCATTTCAATTAGTTTAGCCCTCATTTGTTCCTCTAATTTGTGACTAAAATCAACCAGTTCTGTGAGCATCCTGATCACCAGTGTTTTGAACTGTGCATCTGAAAGGTTAGCTATCTCTTGGTCGCTTAGATTTACTGGCTCTAGGGCTTTGAGCTGTTCTTGAGCCATAATGTTTTGGTCTGTTTGCGTCTGTTACCACGTATGAGGAGAGGAGCCTTAGGTGTTCACCAGGGCAGGGCAACCCAGGTCTCTGGGTTGTGATGCTGTATGTGGGAGTGGAGTCAGAGAGGGAGCAATAGCAATCCCCTCTGCTCCTTCCCACCGCTGGGGCCTTCCAGGTCTGTCTCAGTGCTCACTCCTTCACTGGTTTATCTGCGCGCAAATGTGTGACTGAGGTCAACCTGCCGCCTTGCGCTGGGGCTTGCGCAGTCTGTCTCAACGCTCACTTCTTTGCTGGTTTATCTGCATGCAAATGTGTGACCGTGGTTAGCCAGCCACCTTGCGCCTTCACTGGATCCGACCGTCACTACCCCACACCTGGGATTCGCCCTTGGCTGCCTGGGTCGGGGGATCTTTTTTGCCCAACCTGCTCTGCTGCTGGCTCTGCCTCTCTTACCAGTCTAGCTGAGTGGTTCATTGTTGTCAGTCTTCATATTGTTCAATTTTCTGTGGTTTGGCTGCCTTTATTGTTGCTTAAACTTTGTTGTTTTTAGATTTGGTTGTGCGAGAAGGCAAAGTATTCCCACCTACGCCTCCATCTTGGTGGAAGTCCCAAAAGTTTAGTTTAATATGTACCAAAAGCAAATAACAATTACAACCCTCACTTCAAAATACTCTTTAAGTTGCTATTTGCAGAGAGAACAGATCCTCTACAAAATGTTACACCCAGCTAGTGAAGAAAAGAAACACAAAATGACACAGGTTTAAGACCCATTTGTAAAAGAACATATATCTTGGCTGACTGATGAGAAATGACAGAAACAAAATAAAAAGGGGCTCATGGATGTGAGAGAAGAGAGGCACACCCCAAGTTTGCTCTGGCCGATCACCCCATCCCTGAGGGCCACCCCAAGGGCATGTGAATGATACAAAACACTTTAAAGCACCGCTAGAAGAAATATTAAAAAAACAAATAATGAGGGGGCTAGGGGAGCAGGTTGGGGAGTTCACGTTTAATAGGGACAGGGTTTCAGTTTTGGAAGCTGTAGAGAGTCCTGGAGACAGACAGTAATGGCGGTGGCGGCACAACAGTGTGAGTGTGCTCGGTGCCCCAGACCTGGATGGACACTTAGCCATGGTTAAGATGGTGAACATTACGTTATATATACTTCACTACATACACACACACAAATAACAAAGGATAACCAGTGAAAATAACGGGATGATGGAGAAACACTGAACATACTCAAACTGAAAAGGCAGAACAGAGTTGACACATGTGAGGAAAACGCAACTGAGTACTGGTCAGGTGTTAGGGATTATGAAGGGAATGGAAGGGAAATCTGTAATTCCCTTGTGAAATGGTTTAGAGTTCATCTAGAAGTTTAAAATCTCAAAGGCTTAACATACATAATGAAGATAATAAGAAGCTTCACTTCATGTATGTTGTAAAAAAAAATCGCATTTTAAAGATGTTTAAAATTCCTCAAACAGAAGATATATCTTAAGGACATGGTTGGGTATTCCCACATAATGCACAATTTTAAAAAAAAATGTTGTTCTTGCCCTGGGTGGTGTGGCTCAGTGGATTGAGTGGCAGCCTGCGAACCAAATGGTCCAGGTTCAATTCACAGTCAGGACACATGCCTGGACTGCAGGCCAGGTGCCCAGGAGGGGTGTGCAAGAGGCAACCACACATTGTTGTTTCTCTCCCTCTTTCTCCCTCCCTTCCCCTCTGTCTAAAAATACATAAATAAAAAATACTTTTTAAAATCGTTTTTTTCTTGGGTGGGGGCTGTTGAGCTTAATTGCTGTTTATTGAAGCCTTGCCCTTAACTACAAGGGGCCACTTTATTCTTTGTTTGATATAATGGAATGAGGTGAGTGAATAAATCCTGTGAATGGGAGAGAAAGGTCCAACATGAGAGTGAGGTGGAAGGAAGAGAGGAAGAAGAGGAGGGAAAGAAGGACAGATGCACAGGATGAGGAGGTCAGCCCAGCCCACCGGGCAGATGAAGAGGCGGGGGGCTGCTGCAGGGGTGTGGAATGTGGCCCGCAGGACAGGGGAAACCTATCTACACACAGCTCCCTGCTGCCACTAAAAGGAGAAGAGGGTGGGAGTGCCTGGGCTTAGGCATGGGTAGAAGCTGGCATGGAGCAGGGGGGAATGCTGGGGCACCTGGTGGGCTCGTCTACACGCACACCTACTTCCCAGTTATCTGCTGGGAGGACTAGGGAGCAGGAACACTCCAGGCACCCCAGTGCCCAGATCCTGGTTTCCAGCATCTTTCTCCATTACATGGACTGGGGCTCCCTGGAAATAGGGCTGATACAGGGGAGCCAGGAGCCTTATCCTGTCAGGAGGAAGCAGTTGGTCAGAGAATGATGGGATGTCACCAAAGAACAAAGAAGCCAGCTAGGAAGAGCTCCCAGTGGGCAAATTAAGTCATGCCAGTGAAGGATTAAAAACTACAAAGCAAAGGACACATCCATTAGTCCACTCTGATACAAACAAATTCCTGACAGTAGGAGGCCAGCTAGAAAATGTGCAAGAAATGATGGAATTACATGATTACCACCTGCGACCTCCAGAATCCTAACTAATGCAGGAAAGACTCCTGGAAAGATGGGAAAACTGGCAGGGAGAATCAGAGGGGTATCAGGGTGTTCAGTCCCCACATGTCTCTCACAACAGACTGAGCACAAAGAAAAAGAGTAACTGCAGAGTGAAACCCCAGCTTCCACCATGACCTCAGTCAAGAGTTGACACAGTCATAATGACACGTAATAAGACATCACATGTCCTACAGATACCTCAGGAGAAACTATACCAGTCACCTTCGTGCAGTCCTGCCTCATCGAAGTGCACGACCTGGGTCACCAGAGGGAACAGCAGACAGGCCCACACCAAGGGACACTACAAACTGCACTCTCCAAATGCCCATATGGCCATGAGACACAGACAGACGCGGCTGCCCAGGTCAGAGGACACACAGAGACAGGGCTGCACAACACAACATACTAGACTGGCGTCTCTCACCACGAAGGACATTTTGGGGATAAACGGCAAAATGTGAATAATATCCTTGTATTAGATAATATAATAGATACAGTTACATATAAGATATAATCTACAACAATACATACTATAATAAATCGAATAATGTCAAAGTTCATTTCCTGATTTTGAAATGAAAAGTGGTTATATAAAAGAATTCCCTGGTTTTAGGAAACACACACTGAAGTATTTCGGGTTTAAAATGTATTATGTCTGCAACTTACTCCAAAATGGTTCAAAAGAAAAATCCATGGATGTGGGCACACATACACATGCACATACACTCAGAGAGAGAGAAAGGGAGGGGAAATGTGATAAAACAGTAATACTGGGGAATCTGAGTGAAGGGTACTCAGAAGTATTACTGCAACTTTTAAAAAAATCTTAATTATGTCAAAATAAACTTTCAAAAGTTAAAAAAGAAAAAATGACTCTAGAAGCCTTCCCTACCCCGCCCCATGAGAGGGACAACAGAACGGGCCCGAGAGCCGCAGCGGGCCTACCACGGCAAACTCGTCTCTGTCCAGGTGTCCGTCCTTGTCGATGTCACTGAGGTCCCAGACCTGCAAGGAAAGAACAGCAAGGCTTACTAGGGAGGAAGGGGCTGCTGTGCAGTGGGTGAGTCACCAGAACTCAGATTCTGAGTGCATGCTGGAGTTAAAAGCGAACGTCAAGAACCACTCTGCGGGTTCTCTGAAAAACCATCATCCAATGAACTATTATGAGTTCTAAGAACCATTCCAACATATTATGTTGATTTCTCTCTGACAAATGATCATGATTATAATTACATCCTCCCTGACTTCTTCCTCTATCACTCTGTAAAGAAATCTTAGATAGAAAAGAGAGTTTGTTTTGGGCACAGGTGTTGCTCTAAACATAAGACGCCCCCACACATACTCACACACACGGTCAGCCCCCACCCACATTCTCAATGCAAGGGTCATGAGCATGCAGTTGAGCAGGCCTGTGGTGTCTCATCTCTTCTCATCATCATCAGGGAACAGTGAGTCAGGTGCCACAGAATGTACTAGGCCCACCGAGCACCTGAAGACCAGGAAGACAGGTATGGGTTCCTACAAAAAGGCTGTGTACCAGATTTTCTAAAGCACAACTGAGACACTATCTTCCTGACCCAAGACAGCTGCCCAGGACCAGCAGGCCTGCCCAGCTTGGACAACACTGGACATAGCACCAGTGCCCTGAGCTAAGGGGACACCCAGGGGTCCATCTGAGATGCTTCACATGCTGGCACACCTTCCCACCCACATTAATCATTAGGGACTTCAGCCCACTGATGTGTCTCACACATGGGTCCTCCTCTCCACCCCGCTGTGCCCTTGGATCTAGCCTCTCAGAGAGTCTAGAGGCCAGAGTCTCCAGCTGGCCTCCCTGCCTCTAGTCCTACCCCCCAGGGTTACCGCAGGGCCTGCTCTAGAGTAAACTCTGACCCTGCTGTGCCCTTCCCTGCAGACAGCTCCTCAGGCTGGCACTCGGAGCCCCTGGTACCCTTAACAGGTCCTGCAACCCAGGCCAGCCTCCTGGGACTCCACCTTGACCTCTAGGGACCCCAAAGTAGTAATAGTCCCTTCAAGCATGTGAATGCCATTTTAAAGGTGTTTAGGAAAGCTGGCTAGAGTAAAGCCATGTAACTAGCCTTAAAGACAATGAGGTCATTAAAGTCCATGAAAACTATTTTCATAAGACATGAGCTAATTTTAAAGCTTCACTACAACTAGTGCTGATGACTTAGTAGAATTTCTAAAAGTATAAACTAAAAACAATAAAAAATAAAGGTGTTCAGTACTGGGCTGAGTGCTTCATGCCTTTTCCATTCAGGAAGCAGAGGCACCAGAAGACACAGTGTCTGTGCAGGGAAACCAGCACAGGAATGGGCCTTCCTGCCTCCCCAGTCCTCCCCACGCCCAGGGATGCCCCTCTGACCTGGGGCCAGATCATCCTTCATGGGGCATCCTAGGCACTGCGGAGTGTTGTGTGGCATTTTTGGCCTCTACCCACCTGATGCCAACAGCACCCAACTCAGGTAGGACAACCAAACTGTGTCCCGACATTGCTCAATGTCCCCTGGGCGAGAACTGCCATACCCAGCCTGCCCAGCTGCCTCTGACTACGCTGTCATATGTCTGGCCATCTCAATCTGTAGTCTGCACCCATATCTTCACTCCAGAGGACACCACCCCTCTGTACCCTTCTGCTCAGGCAAGTCAGGCACCTCCCTCTACTCCTGTCCTCACTGGACATGACTATAATTAGAAGGGAGGCAGTAGGCATGGGGGACACCAGAGAAGAGAAGCAGCTCTGGGGACCACCCAGGACCTCATCCCCTTCTCTGGGCAACCCTGGGCTATTTACCAGCCACTCTGAAGGCCTCCATTTCCTCATCTGGAAAACAGGGGTGACACCATCCAACATAGGTGGCTGCAAGGACTCAATGACTTCATTCAAGCAAAGTACTAGAACAGAGCCTGGCACGTACTAAGCCACCAATACATAAATACGAGGCTCTTAACCATCATTTATTTCTTTGATCTCCTGGACTATATCTAATTTCTTCCTCATCTCCAAGTGCCCAGCAAAGGCCTGGTCAAGAGGCAGCACCTGCAGCGGCCTGAGACAGCAAGGGCAAATACTTGGTCCTCCTACTCTGGGCCTGCGCCTGCCAAGTCACAGAAATCCTGTCCAGAGAGACACAACAACTGTCCCAAGTCCTGTGCGGGAAAATCAGCAGACACAGCTATGCAGAACGGGTCTCTGTGTGTAGAGCAAACGCCAGGGCCAGGACACAATCCTCAGGAGAAGGGAATACACTCTGGAATAGAATGCTCTACCTAAAAAACTTATATTTTCACCTGGAAAAAAATTAAAACATTTTTTTAAAAAAGGGAATGCATAATTTTTTTTTCTAAATTTGCAAAATTGAAATTACCTTTACCTTTAGGGGAGAAGAAGTAATTAAAAACAGAAAAGAAGTAAGACATAGAATACGCTCCCACACTTCTCCCTGGAAACACAATTGAGGGGGAAATTCCAGGTCTGGGTTCCAGTCCCAGACCCGCCTGGCCCTAGGCCGTGGACAGCAAGTCCATGTCTGAGGCTGCCTCCCCATGGGTGCAGTGGGCCACACAACAGCATCTCCCACAGGCTGGGAAGCACGTGAGCCACAGCTGTGAGGCCCTGAGCGAGCCTGGCCGCAGCGAGTGTGGCAAGAACCCCACATGGGCTCTTACAAAGGCCTGTGATAGAAGTGTGTATAAAGCCTATCAAGTGCTCATGGGGAGCAACATGGGGCCAGCAGAACTCAGTAGCATTAAATGAGGTGACAGAACCACTTACCCTGCCCAGGACATCAAGAGGCAGCTTTGAGTTCATGAGGACTGGCTTAACTTTGTCTCCAGACAGCAAGCCATTTATGGGTAAGAGGCTTTCGAAAATTCCATCAAATTTTGCCTTTTCTTCCACCTAGTTGGAAAGAAAGAGCCTGAGTGAGTAAAAATGTGGGCCTGTGGGAAGAGTCCAAAGAAAGCTGGAAGCTGGATGAAAATAGGTGAGGACACACCCCTGGTCTCACCTAAATGCACAGGAGAGTCTTACAGCTGTTCCAGAATAAACTTATATCCCAAAGGAAACCTCTCTCTGGCATTCAAGGATCTAGCAGTCAAGATCAAGGGAGAGAGGATCAGACCACAGGGCCTGCCTGGGAGACAAAGGTCACTCCACCTATGTCCTGGGACACAGAGCGCACATGGATTTTTAGTTCTTTAAGACAAGAACTAAACCTGGATGTCAATGTACAGAACTAACAGAATTAAAGAACCAAATATAAGAGTAAGCTAAAGACTTAAGTAATTAACTATCCAAATCAGCTTTAAGCTAGGAAGTCCTGAACTGTGTCTAACAGTAAAAAATAAATGAGGGTTCCCCATTAACAGAGTGAAGGTCTGGGCCAAGCAGCAGCTACTGTTTTGAAATGTGACATGAGGACAGTGTGTAAAGGGGGCTGTTGGTGAGGAAGGACTGGGCAGGGGACTCCAATCTGCCTTCTGCAGAAACAGCCTGCAGCACCTGGAACCAGGGGACAGCAGACCTCGCACCATCCACTCTGACCAAAAGCCGAAGCCACTGGGGCCCTAGGAAACCACCCTCAGCAAGTGTTCATTCAAAGAAGAAAGGGGAAGCCAAATGTGGTGCATACATACACCACAGAGGGGGAAATTCTGACACTCGCGATGGCATGGGTGAGCCTGGAGGCCACTGAGTGAGATAAGCCAGACACCAAGGCCAAAAATACTGTGTGACTCCACTTCTGTGAGGCACCTAGATGGGCAGACTCACAGAGGCAGAAAGCGGAATGGTGGGTGGGGGGTGGGGACTTAGTGTTTCATGGGGACAGGGTCTGTTTGAGAAGATGAGTAAGTGCTAAAGAGGGATGGAGGTGGTGGTCACGGAACAACGTGGACGTACTTAACACTACTGAACTGCAGGCTTGAAAATCATTAAGATGGTGAACTTTATGCATATTTTACCACAATTTTTTAAAAAAAGAAAGAAAAAGAACAGAAACAAGAAGATAACCAGACACTGCACATGTGAGGCACTGTGAACGGTAAGAAGCCAAACACCCCGTGTCCACCGGGAGCATCTGGGTTCTCCTGCCGGTCTGTCAGGCCTGCTGACCCAGTGCCTCAAGGAGCCCAGAAACTTTCACAGCAGAAGAGAACACCTGTTGTTCAGGTTCGTTTGTTTCTGTTTCTCTGAATGGCATCTCTCTCAAAAACAGTCCATCCAATCCCAGCCCCACTCCACCCTCCACAAGGCCCCTTGGGCTCCTCAGCTGCCATCCCTCCTCCTAAGGCCTCCACACAGCCTCCAGCAGGGAGGGGCTGGAAACGTTCAAGGAATAAGATCCCATTGGTGCTGTTTTCATGACCAAACAGCCCTTTCTCAAAGTAGGGGCCATGAAACAGGATGACAGACAAAGAAAACGTCCTTTGCTACTGTGATCACCACTAGCAAACTGCTCAATGGCTCACAGAGGCACCTTCACAACTCCTTGGTCACGTGAGGCCTCCTTCTGCCCCGTCCCTGCACATACCTCCCTCCATCCAAACCCTTTCAGACCACTGCCATCAAAACAGGAAAGAGGTACTTGGGAGGGAGCAATCGTTGTTGATGTCAGTTTTGAAGCCAAATAAAAGTGAGGGAAGGTGACAACCCCCTCACAGGGCGTGGGAGTGAGGCGGTCTCACTACCGGGGGGACCATCTCTGCAACCCCATGCACATTTCCTTTACGAGTCATTCTGTACCTACTAGAAGATGCCACTTCATTTTTTTCTTACTAGAAACTGTAAGACAGTTTTCCGGCCATAACACCTCTTTGTTTACGTGCTGAGAGCAACTTTTCCAAAAGCAATAAGGGCCCTGGCCAGGTGGCTCAGTTGGTTGGAGCACTGATCCGTACACCAAAAGGCTGCCAGTTGGATCCTGGATCGGGGCACGTACAGAAGGCAACCAACGGATGTTTCTCTCTCACATCAATGTTTCTGTTTCTTTCTCTTTCCCTCACCAAACAATAAATATATGTTCAGGTGAGGATTTAAAAAAAAAAAAACAAACGACAAGAGCATCAGGGAAGTAAGAACATTAATGCATAAGCTAGATGGAGATGAGAGGAAGAGCTGCAAAGACATGCCAGAGGTCCTCGTGCTTCCTCGTAAGAATGGAAATTCTTACCATTTCCCTTCCATCCTGATTAACCCACTTAAGCAGCAGAAACCCCAGAACATGACCTAAAAATGCGTGATTTAAACTCTCTAAAGTTCTCCAAATCCAATGCCTAAATCTGAGTTGACTGCCTTCATAGGCAACACACAACTATAGTAAAAGGCCACAGCTGTTCCCAAAACTCTCACTAGAAAGTGTTTTGTCCAAGTTCTGTGGCACACTCATTCTGAAACAGAAAAGGTGATACAACAGTCCTGTAAGATGTTTGACCTGACATCATAAACGGCTAAAACAACTACATGTGAAGGACAGCCAAGGAGTGCTACCCCTACCACTTACCCTCACAGCCCAGTGGGCTTCTACGGAAGGCGGCGTGACCATCAAAGGGCTGCTGGTGTCATGCTGGGGAAAAAAAAGAAACAGTCTACTGTGGTTGGCACAGAATCAAGTTACAGGAGGGTATGTTTATACAAAGCATACACATTCCAAAGTGCTTTCAAAACAGGGAGTGAGGGGAGGAGAACGGTGCACTCCGCCTTCTAAGAGCGCACCCATGCCTGTCATACTCTCAGGTGTGCCTGCCCTAAACCCTGAGGGGCCCCACAAGACTTGCAGCCAGGGGAGCAGTGAGCAGTGGGAAGTGGCAGCTTATCCTGGTTAAGCCCTTGAACCTGTCCCCATGGTCCCCTTTTCCTGTGACTTTCCAGTGAGCTGACAGCAGCCCCGCCTTGGCTCACTTCTTTCCCATAACACTTCTGGAGAGCCACAGCCATCCCGCCTACACTCTGTCCATCCTAAGCCCCACCTTGCTTCACTGTCCTCAGCCTTAACATACTCAAAATAACAAAAATAATTTTTTAAATGGGTGAAGACCTCAAAAAGTTAAACACAATGACCACAGGACCCAGCAATTCCCCTCTTCGGTATGCCCCCAAAGAAGTGAAAACAGGTGTGCAAACGAATCCTTGTATGTGAATTTTTATGTCCACCAGCAGACTAGCAGATTAAACAAACCGGTGGCCACACAACGCAACCCTCTCTAGCCGTGAGGAGGAGTGAAGCACTGATACGCACTACGATGTGGATGAACCTTGACAACACTATGCTGAGTGACAGAAGGTAGATGTATGATTCTGTAAAATGTCTAGAATGGGCAAATGCAGAAACAGAAGCAGATTAGTGGCTGCCGGGGGTCAGGGCAGAAAGAAATTGGGAGTGATTACTTATTGGGTAGAGGGTTGCCTCTTGGGGTGATGAAAATGTTCTAGAACTACACAGAAGTAATGGCTGCACAACATTATTTATGCAATAAATGTCTTGGAATTGTTCAAAATAATTAATTTTAAATTATATGAATTTCATCTCAATAAAAAAAGCGGGGGGAGAAAACCTGGAGAGACACACACAAATAGATGCGGGACATCACAAGGTGAACTGGAAGCATTTTGACACTTACAAATTTAGGTGGTGGCATGTTTAAATTCAGATTGCTCAAGGTAACTTCATGGCCACTCTGCGCACAGGCCACCAGTCTCAGTGCAACATAGAAACCCTGCAAAAATAAAAAAAAAAGGATGAAGTGTAAATCCTACCCAGCTGGAGGTGGCAGCAGAGGAAGAGCCTCCTGCGGCAGCAGGCTCCAGGGAAAGAGTTGCAGTTCTCTTTAAGGAGGAAGGCTGTGCATGCAAAAGTCAATTACAGTGTCGAATGGAAGAGGTCTCACCCTGGGAACAATGTTTAAATGCATATGCTAAAACAGACTTAGACCATTTGCATTTTGAATGCTGTAAAATTTCAAATAAATGTATTTTAAAAAATAATGAGCTCCCAACACTTAGGAAATGCTAGCTTGTATAAGTAGCAAGCTTTACATGTTTAAGACTATGAATTATGATTCACATATGTGACTTTTTAAAAATGGTTTGAAATAGACACAATGTTGAAGAATTTACATTCAGGATTCACTGTGATCCCTTTGGTTGGCCTCACTGAGTAGGGCATGCCCTGCCCACCCACTTGCATCTGCTGTGGCCCAAGGTGAACTTCACCTCCTATGCAGGGACAAAGGACCTAAACAAGGCCATCAGCAGCCTTGGCTCCTTCCTGCTCTCCTCCTAACCCTGAACCAGTCGTACCACAGGTTTAGTGGACTCACACAGTATTGTCTAATTTTTTTCTTAAGTGATCAGCTGGACCAAGACCATGGACTGTTTTAGAGCTACAATTATACTTTTAAAAATGTCTTCAAAAAGATAAGCAATAGATTAGACTTCCTCAAGCTGCTGTCCACAGAATGCCCATGTAGTGTGCAGAGTAAAGGGGACATAAGTTTAGGGGGCTACATTAGGCAAAGGTAACAGGCTTCTTCCCCATGAGAATCCTCAGAACATTACACAGGCAGATACATAATGTAAATCCCAAGAAAGGGAGGAATAGTAGATGGTGCTTTCCCAGTGGATCAGATCATGGACTGTGGGACACCAGAAACAGCATCACTTGGAATATAGTTTAGGAACAAGCTAAACTCAATTAAAATATGACCATTTAAAATCATTTGTAAGTACTACAAATTTCCACTTATAGAACATTCTGAAAGTGACGAAACTGTTATGGACTAGGAACCAGCGGTTGCCAGAGGCTGGGGTGTGACTTCCAAGGGCAGCAGGAGGGGGCTGTCTGGGGTGCTGGGGCAGCGCTGGGTCCTAACTGTGGTGATGGCTATGCAAATCTAAGTGAGTGATAAAATGACACAGAACTACCAAAAAACCCACCAAAAAACCATGAAGAAGGGCATGTAAAACTGGTCAGCTATGAGTAAGGCCTCTGGTTTGGTGCTGCCCTGGTGCTGAACATGGTGCAATAGTGACATAAGTGACTCTCACTGGGGAAGCTGAGGAAGGAGACATAGGAACTCTGAACTATTTCTGCAATTTCCACAAGAGTCTGAAGTTATTTCAAAATAAAATGTTTTGAAAACATTTTAATTACTTCTAAGCACACAAAATATAAAAAGATACACTAACCATGAAAGATGGCTCCAAGCGTTCAACAAAAGGCCTTTATTTAGAAAGAAAACCTTCCTGTTTAAAAAACTCGACAGCTGCACTTTTGTCTAGTGACACAAGTCAGTGGTGCAAACAGGAAGGAAGTGCAGAGGTGGCCGGCCTGGGGATCTGGCCGGGGCCCTCACTTGCTCTGAGCATACACGCATGTATATACCTGTTTGTCCAAGAACCCTTTACCTTCTGGGTCGGCCAAGTCCCATATCTGTGAAAACACAAAAATTCTCATGAGTGCAAACCGTCAATCACTGCCCATTTATTCCCCGAACAGGAGCCACTACCACTGTACAAAGGCCTTAAGGATAGGCCAATCCCACCGCTGCCACCAGCAAAAGGGGAGGCACACGCTGGGACAATCCCCAGCTGGGAACAATGAACAACCTGTGCCCTGCCTCTGCCAGCCCACAGCAGAGCCCCAAGAACCCCAGATCCACTCGGCTCCCAGGCTGACGAAGAGACATAAACTGTCGAAGATATATAAACTGTCGAGACCCCTAAATGCTCTGGCCTCTTATCTGCTACCTAAGCAGCAGGTGGAAGCTGCCACCAGAGCTTGTGGACCCACCAATTGATTATATCCCTGAGAAATTGGCAGTGGCCCACCCACTCCCCAGGAGGCCTGTCCCCAAGAAGAGGGGTCTGCAGAGGGCAGCCTTCTACCTGCCAAGGGAGCCCCAAGGGCGACCACAGAAATCACCCTCAGTCTTGACCTACCTTCCCAAGGATAATGTCTGAGAGCCCAGACTTCTTTAGAAAAAGTGCGGCTTCACTGGCTCCAACTCTCCCTGTGTATGCTGGGTCTACCTGCAATGGGGGAGCAACACAGATGCCGCTTCAGGAAGCAGGGCAGCAGGTAAGGCAACACCCACCACACTAACTGGGGCTGATAATCCAGAGAAAGAAAGGAACCAGAGGTTGCACTAGGCTTCAATACAGGGCCTGTGGCTTTCTGGGTCACTCATTCTGTTCCAGTCAAAAAAATACCAGTGAAACTCACCTGCTTGTAATAAGATTCATATAATGGATTTCCAGTGGGAATCTGTAAACAAAACCAGATATTGGTTAAAAGTCGCCCTGATGAGTATGGCCTGGTTGAGTGTCATCCCAAAACAGAAAGGTCGCCAGTTCAATTCCTGGTCAGGGCACATGCCTGGGTTGTGGGCCTGGTCCCTGGTTGAGGCATGTGTGAAAAGCAACCAACTTATATTTCTCTTACTCACTGACGCTTCTCTTTCATTCTCTCTCCCTTCCCCTCTCTGTAAAAATTTTAAAAATGAAATCTTAAAAAAAAACAGATAGTGGTTAAAAGTGGACACACCCCTCAATTGTGTCATTACTAAAATATGCGATAGTAAAAAATAAAACATAAGCTCTTTAAATGTCCTCTATACACAGACTACAGTTTATTTCAGACACAGATACTACACTTACTCAACTTAGAAAAAGGAAATGCTAATGTTCTTTAGTAAGTCCCAATTTCTGCATCATCAACATGGGTGTTCAGGCAGGAGTGACAGCACAGGGTCAACTTCCATTGAAGAATAGTGGGATTCAATGTGTCAGAATTCAGAGAAACACACCCTTAAGCTCTGAGACCATCCTCTAGCTCCAGAATCAGCACAGGAGTCTCTACATCATCATGAATCACCAGACACACAAGCTTCAGACCAGTTTCCCAGCCCCAGGTTTCGCCCGCACCCGCCCAAAGGACTACGTAGAAGTGCACAATGACTAGCCCCCGCTAGAAGAGTGCTGGCTACTGACCGCTCCCACTGTGCTAGGCAGGAATTTCAAAGCCCTCAGCTCAGCACCAGACACCCCACATTCTGTCCATTAGATCTCCAAGACATTGCTATTAACTGCCTTGTCCAGTGTCATGTGGCAAGTCAAGACCACACCTGGATCCAGCCTGGTTGGCAGCTGAGCCTCTGCACTTTCCACCACATGCAGAACCACTCTTCCTGTGAGCCATACCCCAGTGGGAAGATGGCAAGTGGGGGAGGTGGCAGCTGGGAAGGAATTAAGCAGCCAGTGACATGTGGGCTATAAAGGCTAATATGTGTTGGTGTTTTACTGCGTGCAGGAAGGAAAGCAATATGTGAACCTTCTGTTGATTCAGTGAGCAAAGAAACATGAAGATGACCCCATTACATATATGATCACACAGAAGAGATGTAAACACAGCTAAAAAAAAGAAAGTGGGAAAGATGAGGACTGGATGAAGGGTGGGGTTACAATATTTATTAAAAAGTCTTTGAATATTACTGTGTGGCTTCTCATAACAAATAAGACTGGGGGAGGTGGGTTCCTTCCTTCCAGTTATAATCACTGGATTTAAACCAGTGAAACACTTGTAAACGCTGTGCCGTAAAGTCACTTCAGGTCAAAAATAATGCCCGGATTATGGTCAGCTTCTTGGGTGGGGGGCAGGGTGCCAGCACCAGCCAACATATGAAGAAGCGAAGTACTAAGAACAATACCCCTGCAGAAGGAAAACAGAAAAAAAAGCATAGAGATCTGAAAGGGAACAATGTTAAAACACAAAGAAAAAGGGAAGAAAAAAAGGGGAAATCCTGAAAAGGCAGAAAACACTAAGCAAAAACAAGAAAAACTAAGCAAGAAAGGCTGGCAGATGATGAGTAAGGGATTGAGAAAGAAAAGGTGATGACACCACCAATGAGGACTCAGGAGAAAGCATGCTGCTGCATCAGCTGCCTGCCCGGAGCCCTTGCCTGACACAGTCTCTGGGGAGGGCTGTCACCCTTAGTTCCTTATGACCTTAGGCAGCAGTGTCCATCATCACACTGTGTGGCCCCCTAGGTTTTAAACTCCACATGCTTTCAAAACACACCCATCTCCCCAGAGGAGTAAGGCTGACAGAGGAAGCAAAGACAAGCAGGCAGTTTGTCCTCTCTCACTCAAGGTGACAGTGGTCAGGCCAATACAGCACATCATTTGCCACTGACTCACTGGAGTGGAATGCACAAACCCAGAGGCCCCACTATGAAAGCAAAGGTCTCCTTCCTGCCAAAAATCAGAGAAGCACAGGTCTGAAGTGTATTTCTCATGTTTTATTTTGTTTTTTAAGATTTCATGGCAAGAAAGGTTTCCAAGCTACTGAGTCCAGTGAAAAAAGTTACAGTATTTAGGGCAGACAGGGCTAACAGCTGTCTCAAACTTTGCAAATGCTTCTGACCTACATGATCCATGATCCATGATCGATGAGAAATAAGACCCTGAAGAGTTCAGAAAAGTGTCTGAAGCCACCAGACCCAAAACACCACCCACCTTTGCTGAGGGCTGACCCCTTCAACAGTCTAGGGCCAGGTGTCAGCTCCAAATCATCTCAACTGGCGGAAATCAGAGGGTGCCTCTGCCACCCCTAACTGGGAATTAACTTGGGCAAGCTGGAGCAATGAAGCAAATAGAGGTTTGAATTTAACTACACGTATTTCAGCTACTGGAAAAGCAGAAGAGGGGGAAAGAAGGGAAACACCAGGTCTAACTGGCACTTCCTCTTAGCACACTGCTTCCTCACAGGCACGGTGGTCACACCTGCAAACTACCCAAAATACAGTGGGCTCTTTTGAGTGGAGCATTTAACCCGTTTTCATTTAAAGTAATGTTGCTATATATGCAACAAAGCTGAAGACACATGCTGCCAATGCCATGAGTCTCTCAAATGATGGGCAGTCTGTGTGGCCAGAAACCTCGGTCACAACCAGGTGGCCAATGGGACAGCAGTTCCCAGAGAATACATCAAAGCTACAGAGACAAAGCCCTCTCAGCTGCCCACGTCTGACCCCAAAGCAAGCCCAGGGCCACCCCCAGGGCAAAGAGAACACACCAGGGGACAAGGCTTTTGGTGTGAAAGCCTGCAAAAGGCTTGGTGATGGCTTCAAGAATGGAAGCAAGACGGAGCCAGCCGGGAATGGCGTTCTCCTTCACCAGCCTGCTGTACTAAAATGCCACCTTCAACTCAGCAATTTCTGAATTACTGATGAGCTTCAGTAGGTTTCAATTCAACCTTTTAATTGCTTTTGCCTTTTTAAAAATAATTTTTATTTTTAATTACAGTTGACATACAATATTATATTAGTTTCAGGTGTACACGATTAGAAATTTGTAATTTACAAAATGACCACTTCAATAAATTCAGTACCCATCTGACACCATATAGTTATTACAATATTACTGACTATATTCCCTCTTTTTTTTTATATTCCCTCTTTATATCCCCATGACTATTCTGTAACTATCAATTTGTACTTCTAGATCCCTTTATTTTTTTTCACCCATCCCCCTCAACCTCCTCCCATCTGGCAACTGTCAAAATGTTCTCTGAATCTATGAGTCTGTTTCTGTTCTGCTTGCTTTTGTTTTTTTTAGATACCACACACAAATGAAATCATCTGGCATTTGTCTTTGACTTACTTTGCTCAGTACAATACAATCTAGAGCAATCCATGTTGTTCCAATGGCAAGATTTCACTTTTTATGGCTGAATCATATTCCATCGTATATATGCTCTACTTCTTTAGCCATTTATCTGTTTGACACTTAGCTTCCATATCTTGGCATTTTAAGTAATGCTACAATAAACATATGAATATATATGTCTTTTTGATTTAGTGTTTTGGGTTTCAGATAAATACCCAGAAGTGGAATTGTTTGGTCCTTCTCTGTCTCTTGTTATAACCTTTGTTTTAAAGTCTATCTTGAACCCTGGTTGGTGTGGCTCAGGGGATTGAGCACCAACCTGCGAACCAAGAAGTCACAGGTCTGATTCCCTATGAGGACACAGGACTGACTGGGTTGCAGGCCAGGCCCCCCAGTTGGGGGTGTGTAAAAGGCAAGCAAGTGATGTTTTTCTCCTTCCCTTCCCCTCTCTCTGAAAATAAAACATTAAAAAAATAAAAGTCTATTTGCCTGCTCTAAGTATTACAATCCCAGATTTTTTGTTTCCATTTTCATGAAATGTCTTTTTCCATCCCTTTTGGTCTGTGTGTATCCTTCGTTCTGAAGTGAGTCTCTCACAGACAGCCTGTGTAAGGGTCTTGTTTCATCATTCATTTGGCCTCCACTTCTTCTGAGTGGAGCATTTAACCCATTTTCATTTAAAGTAATTATTGATACATATTATTTTATTTATTTTTTTATATTTTATTTATTTATTATTTTTGCTGCTTCTTCTTTGGTTCACAGGTCAGCGCTCAATCCACTGAGCCACACCAGCCAGACTTGCTCATTTGTCTTAAAGAAGACCTTTTAACATTTCTTGTAATACTAATTTGGTGGTGATGAACTCCTTTACCTTTTTCTCATCTGGGCAGCTCTTTATCTGTATTTTGCTTCTAAATGATAGCTGTGCTGGGTAGAGTAATTTTGACTGTAGGTCCTTGCTTTTTCTCACTTTGAATACTTCTTGCCAACTGCTTCCGGCCTACAAAGTTTCTGTTGAGAAATCAGCTGAGAGTCTTATGGGAACTCCCTTTTTAGTAACTGCTTTTTTCTTGATGCTTTAAAGATTCTTTGTCTCTTACCTTTGGCATTTTAATTATGATGTGTCTTGGTGTGGGTTTCTTTAGGTTCATCTTGTTTGGGACACTCTACACTTTCTGGACTTACATGTCTATTTCCTTCACCAGGATAGGGAAGTTTTCGATCATTTTTTTTTTCAAATATGTTTTCAATTTCTTTTTTTTTAATTTTTAAATTTTTCTTTTTCTTTTTTTAATTTTAATTGTTGTTCAAGTACAGTTTTCTGTCTTTTATCCCCATACCAGCCGCCCACCCCCAGCAATTTCTTGTTCTCAGTCTTTTTCTGACAACCCCATGGTGAAAATGTTGGTATACTTCAAGTTGTCCCAGTGGTTCCTTACATGACCCTCACTTTTTGGTTTCTTTTTTCTTCTTGCTGTTCTCATTGGGTGTTTTCTGCTCCGTTCTCTGCCAAATTGCTGGTTTGATCCTCTAGTTCATCTACTGTATTATTGATTCCCTGTAATGTAGTCCTCACTTCAGTTAGTGTATTCTTCATTTCTGACTGGTTGTTTTTTATGTTTTCTATCCCCATTTTTATGTTTCTCACCTCTTCATTGGTGTTCTAAGTTCTTCCACTCTTCCCCTAAGTTTATCAAGCATCCTTATAAGTAGTGTTTTGAACTCTGTAACTGACAGATTGCTTGTGTCCATTTTGTTTCGTTCTTTTTCTGGAGTTTTGTTCTGTTATTTCATTGGGGACATATTTGTTTGTTTCCTCATTTGGCTGCCTCCTTGTGTTTATTTCTATGTGTTAGGTAGAGCTGCTATGTCTCCTGGTCTTAGTATAGGGGTCTTATGTAGTAGGTGTCCTATAGGGCCAGTAGTGCAGCCTCCCCAGTCACCTGAGCTGGGTGTCTAGATGTGCCTCCTACTGTGTGGGCTGTGTGCACCTTCCTGTTACAGTTGAGCCTTGATTGCTACTGACACATCAATGGAAGGGATTTATCCCCAGGCCAACAGGCTGTGAGAACTGGATGCAACCACAGTGGACATCTGCTGTACAGGGGCTGACCCCATTGAGCAGAACTGACTTCAGCAGGGCTAAGGTACCCACCAAGTCCACCCCTTAACTTTGTTGCTCATGGAGGCGGTTGGATGGTGCTTCAGTGTGGTCTAAAGCTGTCCACCAGGTGCACTGGCTCTGGAGCCTCCCGGGAAGTTCAGGCCAAGTCAGCCATAGTCTGCGCCTTGTCCGGGGCCACCTGGCATGACCTACAAAGCAATCTACAGATGGCTGCTATTTGTGCTGGGCTTGAAGGTACCCAAGAGAGGCCAAGCTGTGTACTAAGGCTGGCTGCCACTAGTGCCAAGCCTCAGGCCACTTAGCAAGAGGTACAGGGTTCAGAGAGGCCAGATGCTGCTTGTTGAGAGATTTTAGGAAAGTCAGCAGTATTAGCCAAGACAGACCATTTGGGCCCACAAGTTGGGTCGGGTCAGGACTCAGGGAATCACCAGGGTTGGGCAAACAGTATTAGCTAGGTTGATGAAGACTCAAGTATGGTGCCCACCTGCCAGCTCTATGCAGGGAAGGCTCAGCAAACAAACAATAGCCTCTGCCAGCACCTTTGTCTGGGATAAAGCTTCCCATCCAGTTCTTACCCTGATGCCAGACAATTTAGTTCCTCTCCATATGTCCCTGGTGCCTTCTGAGTTGCTGCCCCAGCAGTGGAGTTCAGAACAAGTGAGTCCAAGTAAGTTTTGTGCAGGCCTTTTAAGAGGAACTGCCTGGGGCTCCAGGAGCCCTCCATCTCACTCACCACATTCTCAGCTGATTTTTACAGCCATAAGTTATAAGGACTTCTCTTCCTGGCACTGAAACCCTGGGCTGGGGGGCCTGATTTGGGCTTGGACCCTTAGCCAATCAGGAGGCCTCTGAGGCTGAGATATCCCTCCTAATTTTTAACCACCACATGTGGGTGTAAGATGACCCCATTCCACACCTCCTATAGTCTCAATGTGGCTGCTTCTTCATATCCTTAGTTATAGGACAGCTATGCAGCTAGATTTCAGGCGGTTCTATGTAATGACTGCTCTGTAGTTTAGTTATAATTTTGATGTGGTTGTGGGAGGTTCTAAGTACCATGTTTATTTATGTCATCATCTTGACTGGAAGCTGCCTTCATGTTTGAAAATACTAAGAGAACATAAAAAGTTCTTCCAGCCCAGATGCAATTTAGAATTGGGGGAAAGGAGAGGGCACATCGGAGAACAAGTTCACATCCTTCTGTTGGGAGGACTTAAAAAACAAGTGAGTTAAAGCAATTTTAATGCTGGAGATGAGGGCACAGCAGAACCTTTTTGGAGGAAAAACCCTCTGACAATTGGGGTTCTAGCAATTCCTAACCTCCCCAGGATTGAGTCCACCCACCTCTGATCCTTTCTTCTATAGTAGGAATCCTAAATCTTTGTCTGCAACCAGGACAAATCCCAGTCTGCCAGAGGTATGCCATCTCATGCAAAACAAAGCAACAACTGCTGACCTTGCTCGGTTCAAAATGACATTTTTAAAGCAAATTAGTTTTCACTGTAAAACTTTTAGAAAAGTACCTGTAATTCATTATTCTGATAAATAGTGAATCATACTTATTGAGCATTCATGGTTTCCTGCCCTGCATCTCACATAGTCCTGCCAACAATGCTATGAGCAGGTAGTGTTGTAGCCCCAAATTACAGGTGGGGGGACTGAGGGTCACACAGCCAATGAGTGATAGAGCCAGAGGAGCACCCAGGCCGTGTGGCCTTAAGCTACTGTGTCCCTTGCAAAAACACAGCTGGCATGAGACAGCCAGGTGCTGGGCCACAGCACAACCTCCTGCTCTTCTCACCCAAGAAAATCCACACGTGATCACATGATGGTGCATTTTATTCAACAGATGAGGTCAAAATGCAAGACACAGCTTGAGCACATACACTGACTCAAAAACTAACACAGTCTGCTATCTCCCTAGGAAAACTGACAGCCCATAATCGGTGCGCTCAATGCTGTTGCCAAGTAACACCAAAGACATTGTAGTCTAGTTCTTTTGTGGAAACCCAGACACTGATGCAAAAACAAGGCCTGGAGAAGTGCTTGCTTGGTAATCCTTGCAGTTTTGCCTTCCGCTTAGAAAGAGTTCCCCTTGCTGCAACTAGGCTGCATGCCCAGCTACATTCTGCAGGTGGGACACTGGGACTTAATACCACTCAAAAACTATCAGGAAACCCTGGGGCATCCAAACCTTCCTGGAACTGACAGCCCTCTCTGATTGCCCAATCAAAGCTTCCCAAACCACAGCTAAGGTAAGCGTTACCAAGAGAAGGAAACACTTGAATGTGAGAAAGAGCTTTTATAAAGCTCAAGGAATAAGGCAGACTTGCCAATTAAAAGATGAGCAAAGAATAAGAGAAAGGCAATTCAGAAAAAAAGATGCAGAAACTTAGGGGGAAATGTTCAATTTATATATTGCAAAAATAAAATGAAGTAAAATGCCGATGCTTGTCATCAGATTGGAGAGGTTCTCCACAGGGTAGGCCAAGGTGGAAACACACATCTTGTGTCCTGCTGGTGGGAAGATAAACCAACAGGTCTTTCTGAAGGTCAATGCAACAAAGTGTGCAAAATGTGTACACCCTCATAGTCAGGACTAACTCAATTCCTACCAAACTCCAGGAAGCTTCTTTGTAGACAGCAATAAAATTATTCTAAAACGTAAACAGAAAGGCAAAGAAACCAAGATGAATAAAACAATTTTGAAAAAGAAAAATAAAGTAGGAGGAATCACTCTACCCAATTCCAAGCCTTGTTATAAAGCTATAATAATCAGTGTGACACTGATGGAGAGCCAGACACACAGAGCTATGGGACAGAATAGAGAGCCCAGAGACAGACCTGCATGGATGTGTCCAACTGACTCCTGACAAAGATGTAAAAGCCATTCAGGAGGAAAGATGCCTGTTCAACAAATGGTTGAACAGATGGTTGCTAGAGCAACCAGACATCCAACCAAGGAAGAAAATGGGACTCAACAGAACTCCCACTTTACACAAAAATTACTAACTCCAAATGTTTAACAGGCTTCAATGTCAAACTAGAAGACTTTTAGGAAAAAATATAGGTGAAGATATTCAGGATCAGAGGTCAGGCAGAGCATTCTTATACTTGATACCAAAAGTCAAATTGATAAATTGAATCGCATCAAAACTTAAAATGTTTACTCTGAGAAAGACCCTAATAAGAGGATGAAAAGACAAGCTAAGGACTGGAAGAAAATGCTTTCAGCCCTGGCTGGTGTGGCTCAGTGGACTGAGCGTAGGCTGGGAACCAAAGGGTCGCCGGTTCAATACTCAGCATGTGAGAGGCAACCACACACCGTTTCCTTTTCTCCCTTCCCCTCTCTCTGAAAATAAATAAATAAAATCTTTAAAAAAGAAAATGCTTTCAAATCATATATCTGACAAAGAACTAGTATCTGGAATATATAAACAATTCACAAAACTCAAAAGCTAAAAAGCAAACAGTCCCCCCTCTCTAAAAATAAATAAATAAAATCTTTTAAAAATTAAAAAAATGTTTCAATAAGTTTCAATGTGAGTACTTATGAAACCTTTAAAGAGAGAGAGAAAAAAAGCCCTGGCTGGTGTGGCTCGGTGGTTTGAGTGCCAGCCTATGAACCAAAGGGTCGGTTGCCGGATTTCCAGTCGGGGCACTTGTCTGGGTTGCAGCTAGGTCCCCAGTGGGGTGGTGGGGGAGGGGATATGTAAGAGGCAATAGCACACTGATGTTTCTCTCCCTCTCTTTCTCCCTCCCTTCCTCTCTCTCTAAAAATAAATAAATAAAATATTAAAAAAACCAAACGGTTCAATAGGAATATGGGCAAAGAACATGAGGAACAGTTCACCAAAGAGAACAGAGATAAGCACAGAAAAGACGGCCACCATATTGTCAGCCATCAGGGAAATGCAGATTAAAACCACAGTGAGATGCCAGCACACACCTATCAGAATGGCTAATACAGCAATATTGGAGGGTAGGCAGAGAAACTGGATGGCTGGTACACTGCTAGAGAAAATGTAAAAAGGCACAGCTACTCTGGAAAACTTTGCAGTTTCTTAAAACAAAAACTAAACATGCAACTATCACACGACCCAGCAACTGTTTTGGGTCTTCATCCTGAGACAGGAAGACTTAGTCATGATTTACTCAAACGCTTAGTGCAGCTTTATTTATTATCACCCAAACTGGAAACACCCCTGATGTCCTTCAGTGGGATTGGTTAAATGAACTGTGGTCTCATGGAATACTGCATGGCATGAAAAGGAACAAACTGCTGATACATGCAACAATCTCCAATAAGCTCCAGAGAATTGTGCTAATTGAAAAGGCTAATCTCCCAAGGGTACATACTGTATAATTACATTATATAACATTATTAAAATACTGAAATGATAGAAATGAACAGCAAAGGGTTAAGGAAGGGGTGGGGTGGGAGGGAAGTGGGAGTGGCTATGAAAGGGCAACGGCAGCATTCCTGTGGAGACAGAACTGTTCTGCACTTGACTGTGGCAATGTCAATGTTTTGGTTGTGACAGTATACATAGGTGTTACCACCTGGCTGTAGTGATGTCCATGTTTTGGTTGTCACGGTGTACTAGAGATCTCCAAGACATTACCACCGGAGGAAAGTAGGTAAAGAATACACAGATGTCTCTGCATTATTTCTTGCAACTGTATATAAATCTATTGTACAATCATCTCGAAATTTCAAAATTAAAAAAAAATTACTTAGGAGACCTCACAACCAAATGCAAAGTGATATTTTTAGACAGTCAGGGACATTTGAATGTGGACTGGGTATCGGACAGCACTAAGGAACATGAATTTTGTGAGGTGTCATACAGCAATGTAGTTATGTAAAAAACACAGTCTTAACTGTTAAGAGATGCATATTGCAATACGATTTCTAAGACTTAAAAAACCTGAAAATAAAAATTAACATGGGGAAGTCAGGAGATACACAGGTACAGAGATTTGCAATACTTTGGCCTCTTTGGCAAATGGGTGGTGGGTAAAAAGGAGCTCATTAAACTCTTTCCATGACTTTTATTGTGTTTAAACTTTTACATAATTAAAGACCAACATCTGATGTGTTTCTGGTCTGGCAAGGATCCTAAGGTACCAGCTGCTTCTCAGTCACATATGATAAACAAAGAGCAGCTTTATCACCACCTGGATCACCTTCCGTCAAACAATAAAAATTAGCATTTCTCTGAAGCACACTCACTTATGCACACACAGACACCTGTGTGGACAGCCTCCCAGTACTGTAAGGTCTCCTCCTGAAGAAATTACAAGAGCGGGAAGTGCAAGAGGGTTTCATCAGTTTGCCCAGCTTGAGGGTGTGACTGCAGTGACAGTGAAAGACTGAAAACCTCTGAGGACTGGTGAAGCCAATAATGAACTGCAGTCTCCACTAAATGGAAAACCAAACGGCAGTAAAAACGGTACAGGCAGAACGCTTATGAGTAGGGTATGACTGTTAGATATTTGCTGGTGAGAGAGGGCCTGAACCAGCTCCCACAGTTATGACCGGGATGGTAAGCACAAGGTGATCAAATTCATGTGGATCTAAATGTGGTTAAAGAGACAGCTTGCACTACCAGGGCTTCTGACTGGTAAGCCGCTGGCCTCCTCATGACTTTCTGAGCTCTCCAGGGTTCTACATTAGCACACACTGCTTCCGTAAATAGGACAGAAAAGGAAAAGGGAGAAGCACAAGAAGGATCTGAAAGAAAATACGCTATTCTCCACAGGGACCCATATGACCCCATGACCAGAGACAAGCTAAAAACATATGCCCATCAATCAGCACAGGACTCTTCCAACCCACACAGAATGCAGGGCCTGCAGTGGGGACTTGACATTGTGTGTGGTGGGGGAGACCTACAGTCTCCCAAGGAGAACCAAGGACTAATAGAACCACTGATGAAAGTTTAGGTGAGCAATGAAATATCACAATAAACAAGACCACTGGAAGGAGTTCAGGGCTAGAAGCCATTAGGAGGGACCAGAAAGGCCAAGAAGGATTAGAACACAGAATCAAGGTGTGAAAACCTCAGTGCTCTAGGGAAACTGTCACTCTCAGCCTTATCTACCAGGAATAGAAGTGAGGGAGAAACAGAGCTCGTCCTAACACTGTCCTGACACAGGATGCAGGGTTAGAGGTCACTGGCACCACCAGACAAATGTGGACTTGAGTCCTAACCCACCACTGGAACACTACAGAAAACAGCAGCCTCTTGGTGCCTTGGTTTCTTCTTTTGGAAAATAAGGGCGAACATCTCCATCCCCGGAGACTGACACAGGTAAGCGCTGGCTGTTTCAAGTCCTGTTCTCTCCTTCATCATTCTCCTTCCACAGCTCCATGTGAAAATGTGTGCTAGCACCAGAAGTGTCCCCCCCATCCCAGTTCCACCTCAGGCTACCGCCTCCCCCTATCCTTCACAGAAAACTTCCTGAAAGGGTTGTCTGCCTTTGGATTCACCAGTTCTCAACTTGTACACTTGTGAATTCATTCATTCTCTCACTCAACAAACACTCTCACATTTTGAGGAGGTGTGGAGAACACAAAAGCAGGTGGGGTGAAGCTCTGGGGCTCAGGAAAAGGACACAGGTGGGCAGACTGAGCCCAGAGCTACAGAGCACAGTGGGCTATAGCACAAGGTGCCAAGGGGTATGAGAGCAGGAGACACAGCCAAGGCCTCCAGAGCTGGGGCAGTGGGGCAGGCAGGGACGCCGGGTCACCCAGCACAGTTTCAGTCAGGCAGGAAGGGTAGACAAAGTAAGATGACAAGGTCTGTAAATGCCTTGCTGAGAAGTCAGGAATGACATCCTGAAGGCGACCTGAGCAAATGTGCACAGGAGAAGGTGACCTGAACATTCACTCAGCTTCACAGAAGCGGGGACAGGAGGGCAGGGCAAGGAGGAGCTCAGGAGGAGATGGCTGCAGTCCTCCTGGCAGACGAGGCCCAAGGAATGCAGTAATTCACTGAGTGGAAACCAACAGAGAAAGGGAGAGGAATGACAGTTCACCTTTAAATGTGTTTCTCTCCGGTGCCCCTGTGGGTCATCGAGGTGGAAATTTCATTGCCACTCAAGTGACATCTACTGAGCCCCTGCCTAGTCCCAGGCACAGGGCTCAGTGAAGGTGCAGCAGTGAATAAGGAGAGTCCTCCCCCAGCCCTGCCAGGAGAGTATCACTGGCAATGACAATGCACACAGAGGGTGCCGAGTGCTATGTGGAAAAGAGAGGACGAGGTCAGACACATAACTGCAAGAGCAGGGAGGTGGCCACTGCCTCAGCTGAGCCTACCCAAGGGGACAGGAGACACCAAGGCTGAGGAGCACTGTGTTGAAGTGCTGGAGAGACACACGGTAGAGATGAAAGGAGATACCACTGTCAGGGAAACACCAGGGAAGTGGGGGTCCCAGAGGGACTGGGATGGGTGTTTTGGGGAGGAGGGGCATGGGGTCAAATGCAGTCATACAGAAGGCCGGTGGATGGCATTGGAAGGGCTGGGTGATCAGGAGCTCCCAGGACCTTGCCCAGGCAACCTAGGCAGAGCAGGGAGCAGATTCTAGTACTTTCTTCTGAAAATGATGCTTAAGATCAAAAGTGGCCGAGGCCCACTCACAGCCCTCCCTGGACATGGCTACTCCAGGTGTCTCAGAGAACAGCCTTGCTCCATTCTGTCTTTCCTTCCTCCACACGATGAACGCACCCTGAGCAAGGCCCTGAAGAAACTCACAGGGACAATGGCTCAGTAGTAAGGGCCAATACACAGCAGTACACCCACTGCCCACAGTGCTCCCATCCTTCCCCAAGTATGCCTTTCCAAAATTCCTTTCCTACATCAGCCACCCCAGGGTTCCAATATCTCTGCTCTCTTCTGATCCCTGACCCAACATTACACCATCCCTTAAGAGAGCACACAGCCAGGATTCAGGTGGTCCTGGCCACTAGGCGGTGTTGTGCCGAAGACTCCCAGGCTCCCCCAAGCCGAGTCAGGTCAGCTTCCTACCTCCCCTGACTTCCCTCTGTGGATGGCATCCTCAGCCTCCCAGTGCTCTTCTATAGAGCCTGGGATCCTCTCCGTCCAGGCACCTAGCTAGGCTCCCAGTTTCCCAGGTGAGCAAGCCAGTCCCTGCTGCCATAGAATGGAGCCTCATGGTCTGGTCAGGGAACACACACACACACACACACACACACACACACACACACATACACAGAGAGAGAGAGAGAAAGAGAGAGAGAGCAAAGGCAGTGGTAGACAGGGAGAGGAGTGGAGCTTTGTCCTGCTAGGGAGGTGAGGGAGGGATCAGACAGAGCAGCGAGGCCCGGCCCTCCAACCCTCTCCTCACTCTACGCACCTTGGCCCAGCCCCAGCCTCTCAAGTAGACCCCACCTTGCTCACCCACGTCCCTCTCCATTCTACTGCCACCCACCCAGTCACTCCCTTGCTCTAAAAGATGCTCCATGGTTGCTGAAGGAGCAGAAATCCTGACCCTCATCCTAGCCCTCAGTGTGCCCCACAGCTATCTCCTGCCCCAGAAGCAAATTCGACTCCCCACACATTCACCCGCACACTCACACACACAGCTGTCAATCCCCACCTTCCTTCCCACTACTGAACATATCATGCACCTTTCAGCCCTTGTTTTGGCACAAATTATTCCCCTTGCCTGGGGGCAGGAGGGGCCCCTGCCTGCTGAAAGCCAATCACCTTCCAGCCCCCCAGCTCTAAGAAGCCTCCTGAATTCCCCCAGTGGAAACAAGTCTCTCTCCCCCACACTCCCATAGCCTGGAACTTGCAAAAGGGACTGTAATGATTGCCTCTCCCTATATTTTCAATTCCTGGGGGTGGGGCTTCACATTTTTTCCACCCTGTGCCCCGCAGGGCCCTCAGGCAGCCTTTGGTAGGAGTTTGTTCATGGAGTGGGTCAGGTTTAGGTGAAGCCCCAGGAAGGAGGGTGAGAGGAGCGCAGAGTGGTCAGGGCCCAGGGAGACACAACTCCACCACTCAGCAGCAGAGCGAGAACAGTTCACAAAGCCTCACTGGGCCTCGGTTTCTCCATTTGTAAAGTGGGGATACAGTAGTCCCTCTTATCTGCAGTTTCACTTTCCGTGGTGTTAGTTACCCGCTGTCAACTGTGGTCCAAAAATACTACATGGAAAATTCCAGAAATAAGCACTTCATATGTCATATGTTTTAAGTTTTGTGCCATTTTGAGTGGCATGATGAAGTCTCATACTGCCCCTGCTCTGTCCCACCTGGGACATGAATCACTGCTTATCCAGCGCTGTACCTGCTACCTCCCATTCATCACTAAGCCGTCTCAGTTACCAGACTGACGGTCTTGGTACCGAAGTGCCTGAGGTCAAATCACCTGCGCTTTACTTAGCAATGGTCCCAAAGTGCAAGAGTAGTGATGCCTGCAATTTGGATGTACCAAAGAGAAGCCTCAAAGTGCTTTAAGAGAAGTGGGGGGCCTCTCCCTCCCAGGAACACACCCTCACCTTTCTTCCCTCTCAGGCATGCATCTCCTAAACTCTAAGGGACCCCATGAGACCTACAACCGGGGGAGCAATGTGGTTAGCTCGTCCCGGGCTAACGCCCAGAACCTGTCTCCAAGGCCCCCTTTTCTCTGACTTTTCAGTGAGCTGACAGCAGCGCCCCCCTCAGCTCTCTCCTGCTGCTTCTTCTACCCTAAGCCTTTCCTTGCTTCACTGTTCCCAACTTTAATAAACACACTTTCACAATAAAAAAAGTTGCCCTGGCTGGCGTGGTTCAGTGGACTGAGTGCCAGCCTGTGAACCCAAAGGTTGCCAGATGGATTCCCAGTCTGGGCACATGCCTGGGTTGAGCCAGGTCCCATGTTGGGGGCATGTGAAGCAACCAATTGATGTTTCTCTCAAACACTGATGTTTCTTTCCCTCTTTTTCTCCCTCCCTCCCCCTCTCTCTAAAAATAAATAAAATCTTTAAAAAATAAAAATAGAAAGAGAGAAGAGGTGTGTATGTATTGAAAAGAAACATAGTGAACATAGGGTTTGCTACTATGCAGTTTCAGGAATTCACTGGAGGTCTTGGATCGTATCCCTCAGGGATTCGGGGGAACTACTGTAACACTGTGCCACCCTGAGGATTACCGTAAACACCAAATTAGACTACCAAGTAAAGCACGCTCTACAATGGGAAGCCATTATACATCTATTATTACAGTGCTATACATCTATTATTATAATATTACTATTGCGACAGAGGAGGGGGTACTATTTATAAAGAACCAAGGGGGTAGAGAGGGAAGTGGGGCAAAGCTATTAATCAGGACTGCGCTGCAGGTGTCAAATTATAGTCCTTACGCCTGCTACACAAACGATCTTTGTCAAACAATGAAATATTGCACCAAACAGTGAATACACTACAGTACATGTTGTACTCGTTATTTTCTCTCAACTAGCTGGCTGAGCTGAGCGCAACACCCAAGACAGAACAGTCTGTTACCAATTCTCAGTTGCCAAGTTTTAGAAACCTACAATCTCACATATAGTAGGTTAAGTACATACCTATAAAAACCCACTTACCCATATTTTTTGGACAATAAGACACACCAAGGTTTTAAAGGAGGAAAATAGGAAAAAACTTTTGAAGCAAAAAATGTGGTAAAATATTTAATAACATAAATAACATAATATTTCACCAATGTAAATGTAAACAGAACTCAACAGCAGCATTAACAACCATTATTCCTCCCAAATGGGGGTGGGGGAGGGGTGTGTCTTATAGTCCGAAAAATACGGTAGGTAGTTGTGAATTAAAGGATATTTTCTAGTCCTGGCTGGGTAACTCAGTTGGTTAGAGTGTCATCTGATATGCCAAGGTTGCAAGTTCAATCCCCAGTAAGGGGACCTACAAGAATCAACCAATAAATGCATAAATAATGGAACAACAAATCAATGGTTCTCTCTAGCTCTTTCCCCCTTCCCTCTCTCTCTTAAAAAAAAAAAAACAATTAAAAAATTTCTTTAAGGATATTTTTGCCTTGACTGATGTGGCTCAGTTGGTTGGGCATCATCCTGCAAAGCAAAACATCACAGGTTCAAATCCTGGTCAGGGCACATGCCTAGGTTGCGGGTTCAGTCCCTGGCTAACGTGTGTATGAAAGGCAGCTGATCGATATTTCTCTCACACATGAATGTTTTACTCCCTCTCTCCCTCCTTCTCCTCTGAGAATAAATAAACTTTTTTTCAAAAAATGCATATTTTCTAGTGGCTAAAAGTCAACCAAAAAAATTAAATCCTCAAAGTCGAATGCCAGCACTAACAGTGTGGCCTGAAAGGAAATGCTGATTCCCCAGCTGGTGTGTGAGGGTGTCGGCTGAGCCCCTCTGGCATCTTCTCCAAGGAGAAAGTGTCCAAAAGGTGGCAGAAGATGCCACAGCACTGAGGCCGTTCTCTACCTGGGAAAACACCAACGGGAGGAATGTTCACAGTAACACATGCCTGGGTCTGTGGGGCTCCGGGACCCCTCCACAAACTGTGCCCTTTCCAGGGCGGGGGGGGGGGGGGCAGGGAGAGGGCTAGCCCACCCTCACAACTTTAGTCCTGGTTAAGTTCTCAACATGAGGGCCTCATCGTCAACAGTTTGTGTCCTGCTTAATCTTTTCCCTTTACAAAAGCGTTTCTTTTGTAACATTGAAAAGCACATCCTACGCAGATTAAGAGAAGCGAATTTTCTATTGATCCATATAAAAATCGACAGGCACCATCATTACTGTCACTACTAAATCACTAGCAGAAAGAGAACTTCTTTTCTTATCCTCCCAGAGCAGCAGTGAAGAGACAAAGGGAGCCCCAGAGGGAGGGGGAGGGGCTTGGCCCCAGGACACTGGGTGGTCCCTAGGGGAGTGGAATCAGAACCCTACGCTGTGCCGGTTTCTTCACGGAATAAATAAGACTTCCCCACAGATCAACTGCCATCAAAGGCAGCCAGAGAGACAGACTGCCCCTCCTATCCCACCCCACGCTACTATCACCTGCCTGCTTCAGGGGCTGGGGGACACTGCAGGGACAAAGCTGCCCCTGCCCTCCCCAGGAGCCCATGGTGTGGCATCCACCTCCCCAGGAGGCCTGAAACCAGTCATTTTACCTCTACACTTTCTTAGCTGCCTTGTTCGGAAACGGGCACAGGGACGATGACAGCGACACCCAGAAAGGTCAATGATGAAAACACACAAACTGGGTATCCCACCACACTTCCTTACTTCCGTTCAAGACCTGTGCCCCAAATCTCTCCCAGCACTGTTCTGGGGGACACCGGGTTACCAGAGTCAGAGAAGGGGGCTCCTAATAGGCAGAGGCAGTCGTACATATGGGTGGGGCGGTCTGAAAGGCTGCACACGTCTACCTCCACTGGTCCTGCAGGAGATACAGGGCTCTCCCTCCTTTTATCTCCAGCCCAGAGGAAAGATTCATCACACCTCTGCGAGCCGAGGGAGTATGCCACGCAGTGTCTGTGCCCAGCAGAGAGGAGCCCATCTGAAGGAAGGGACTCAGTTCTGTCTGTCTCAGTCGGGTGGTAGGTGCTCAGTAAACCAAATGTGATGGTCTCCCCCCAGAAGTTAGGCTGCTTCTCAACTGCACCTGAATGGAGGGATCTCACCCAGCATAGAAGGCCTGTTGGAAGGTGGTGGGTCTTTTTTTTTTTTTAAGGTTTTATTTATTTATCTTTAGAAAGAGGGGAAGGGAAAGAGAGGGAAACACTAATGTGTGAGAGATACATTGATTGGTTGCCTCTCACACACTCCCAAGTGGGGACCTGGCCCGCAACTCAGGCATGCGCGCTGACTGGAAATCGAACCTGTAACCTTTCAGTTCACAGGCCGGCCATTCAATCTACTGAGCCACACCAGCCAGGGTATCAAGGTGGCAGGTTTTGTCTCAACTAACAGTCACCCACCTGGCACCACCCACCTGACAGGCTTATCTTATCCTGCTGGATATATATATATATATATATATATATATATATATACACACATATACACATACACACACACACACACACACCCCTCTTTCTCCTGTTTCTTCCCCCCACTTAGAGCACCCCTGGCCAAACAGCCATCCTACATATTTCTTCCAACTCCAGCCCCCTCTGCTTCTCCAGAAACTACCTCAGGCCAGGTCGCTCTTTACTACTTCGTGCCCATACCACAGCAAACTCCAGGCATTCCCTGCATAAGTTGTCAATTGCAACATGTCACTTCACTCCTCAAGAACCTGCCATAGCTCCTCCCATAATGTGGACCTGCTCTACCATTCAGCCATTCATTCAACGGATGAGTATGAAGTACCTGGGGTACAAGTGTGAATTAAGACAAACAGAGCCCCTGCCTTTGTGGACCCAATCTAGGTGGTGGGGGAGTGAGACCATCGACCAAACGATCCCTAAATAAAATTACAAACTGGTATTTATAAAAGCACAGGGTACCCCCACTGGTAGTGACAGAAATGCTGGGCCAGTCTGTCAGGGAAGGCTTTGCCTGAGGAACTGAGGTGACAGCTGAGATATGAAGAGGAGTGGAGATTAACCCAGAGATGAAAGGGGAAAGAATATCCTGAAGAGAGGCAATAAATAACACGTGCAGAGGCCCTGAGGCAAGAGGGAGTGTCAACTATGCAAGGAACTGAAAGAAGGGCCAAGGGGCCACAGCAAAGTGAAGGGGGAGGGCAGATCTCAGAGCTGCGGAAGGCAGGTGGGCCACACGCTGGCCGGGGCACAGGCCTGATCCAGCCCACAGACAGAGTCAGCCAGGTTTCCTGGCACCACGTCTTGCTCTCCACCAGTGTGTACAAGAGGAGAATTGACTTTTTATCAACCAATCTTAAATATAATCAATAAATCAATTCTGCTGGCAAGACTACAAGAATCCCACTCAGCAGGCAGAGCTGAAAAGAAATCAGGAGATAGCTGTCTGCAGTCATCTGTGCCTCTACTTTTCTCCAGTGGCTTGTGGTACCAAGAGCTGGCACTAGCATGGTGGGCGTAGCACCATCATACACAGGAGTAGCCTTTGGCAGGTCTCCCTCCCCAGGTCCGTCATCAGCCACTCTCTGGGCAAGCAGACACCATCAGTCCCTCTTGTCTCAGTCCAATTTGTAGGCCAGACACAGACTCCTGTGTCTCATTTACCAAATGCTTTATTCTAAGTCATCCTAATTAAAAGAGAGATGTGGACCCCAAAGCCCCAGCCCTGGGCTTGCATCTGGCCCTCGGAGCTGGAATTCTGACTTTCTGGCTTCTGCTAATTCTGCTTGGCCTCTACCTGCCACTCCTCCCTCCCTCCCTCCTCAGCATCCCTACAGCTCAGTCTAAATGCCCCTTCTCCCCCATGCAACATCTCCAATACACCCAAGTGAAAGCAAGTTATCCACTCCTCCCTAGTTCAGACCACCCAGGGCCTGACCCTCCCTGTGCATCAGCCTTGAAGCACTGACCACCCATTCTGGCAGGGAAACCTCCTGATCCTTCAGAGAGTCAATGAAGAAATTTTCCCATTTCCCCCTCCACATTCCAATGAGATGAGATTAAAACAATAAAATACAAATTTAAACAAATGACCTCCTCTCCACCAGACTCCACAGTACCTAGTGAATAGGTAGAACAACCAGGGTTTCCATTTTTTCTCTTTTATTGATTCCAGAGAGGCGGGAAGGAAGGGAGAAATAGAAGGGGAGAAACACTGATGTGAGAAACATCCATCAGTTGCCTCTTACACGCGCCCCCAACTGGGAACTGAACCTACAACCCAACATGTGCCCTGACCAGGAATCAAACCGGCAACCCTTCAGTTTGCAGAACGATGCCCAACGAACTGAGTCACACCAGCCAGGGCAGCATAACCAGTGTTTAAAAACAAATGAGATCTGCCCTGGCTGGTGTGGCTCAGTGGATTGGGTGCCAGCCTGTGAACCAAAAGGTTACCAGTTCAATACCCAGTCAGGGCACATGCCTGGGTTGCAGGCCACGTCCCCAGTTGAGGGCAGGCATGAGGAAGGCAACCAATTGATGCATCTCTCATACATCGATGTTTCTATCCTCTCTTTCTCCCTCCTTTCCCCTCTCTACAAATAAACAAACAAAACCTTTATAAAAATTAAAATGAGAGCTTACTCTGTTGTAAGGCTTAGCAACTTAAAAAAAAATTTTTTTTTCAAAAACAAGAAACTACAGCCCTAGCCTAGTGGCTAAGTTGGTTGGCGCATCACCCTGATATGATATGGTTCAGTCCCCGTCAGGGCACATACAGGAGACAGCCAGTGGATGCACGGATAAGTGGAGCAACAAATTGATATTCTCTCTCTCCCCCTTTCCACTCTATCTTTCTCTCGCTCTCTCATCAGTAAATAAAAATTTAAAACAACAAAACAAAACAGAAAACTACAGTGCAGCGCAGAGCCCAGTCCTGGGTCAGAAGAGCCATGTGAGCAGAGCTTGCTGGATGTGACCTTTCACAAGTGCCACAATGCCTACTGGCCTCAGTTTACCCTTTATAAAGTGAGGATAAGACTGACCAGAGTGACCATCAGAGTGACCAGGGGGATAAACTGAGTAATCCAAAACACTTTCTCTTTTTTTTTTTGCTCAGTCCTTGGCACCTTCGTGGTGAGGCCCTCCTGGACCTCACACATGGAGTCTCGCTTCACAGTTCTCACAGCATGATCCCACTGCCACGGGACAGCCTCAGTACACACCTGCTCATATCCTTTTGTCTGTGCCTTCCTCCTTAGAATCTCAGCTCCACTGGGCAGGGCCATCTTCAGATTCACCTCTATATCCCACTGCCCATAAAGCGCCCAACAAAGAGAAGATGCCCAGTAAATACTTGCTGAAAGAAGGGCATGACACACAAATAAACACATCAACAGCATATCCGTCACCCTGCAGGATCCTGATACTCTGCAGCTGTGAGGCAGATGTGTAAAACTGAATTATTCCCAATTTGCAATAAGGAAACTGAGGGGCAAAAAATACTGCACCACTAACGGCACTGAAAGAATATCTGGGGACCCTAACACTAAAATACAGGCATC
This sequence comes from Artibeus jamaicensis, assembly GCF_021234435.1. NCBI lineage: Eukaryota > Metazoa > Chordata > Mammalia > Chiroptera > Phyllostomidae > Artibeus > Artibeus jamaicensis. The sequence continues at coordinate 8,158,335 of NW_026521854.1, read as the reverse complement.
CTGCTCAGATTGGTGTGGCTCAGTGGATTGAGCGCCTACCTGTGAACTAAAAGCTCACTGGTTTGATTCCCGGTCAGGGCACATGCCTGGGTTGCAGGCCAGGTCCCTGGTGGGGGTATTCGAGAGGCAGCCAACTCATGTTTCTCTCTCACACTGATGTTTCTCTCCCTCCCTTTCCCTCTATCTGAAAATAAATAAGTAAAATCTTTCAAAATAAAGAAATAAAATGCAGGCACCCTGAAGAGACCTCAAATGCTAAAGGGGCTTAGAGCCTTCTTCAAGGAAGAACATGTACAGCGTGGATGCTGGCCACTCAGGTCAGGTCAAGGTGGGGAGAACCTGAGGGCACCTCCAGGCGTGTGGCTTGATGAGGTGCCTCTCACCTGAGTGGTGGTGGTGGTCTGCCTGTCAGCACAGTAATGTAGCACAACCTGAGGCACCTGAGAGTGGACATTTAGCTCTAGGGCACCCTTTGATCCAAGACAGTCACTCTGCTTCCCAGATCAGCTAATTGGGGTTAAGAAGAAGGCATGGGAAAGTGCTTTCAAGTTCAAAACTGGGGCAGAGGGGGTGAAACTAACATGTTCTTGCTTGATCTGGAGCTACTTAGTTAACAAAAAATCAAAACAAAAAAAAACAGGTGAATGCAGGTCAATCAGACAGAGAAAGCCAAGGAATTCTGCGGCTCTCTGCCCACCAATTTATGCCACATCACCATTAGCATTCTAGTAAGATAGAAACTAGCAATTACTTTAGAGAAAAAAACAAGGGACAAAAGGACAGACAAGTGTCCCAAGCGATCAGCATTCATCCCAGACACACTGGCTGGGTGTTGTCTGGGCGGGGTGCCCAGCAGGCTCCCTGGAAGAGTGGAAAGAGCAGGATTCTTCAGGCAGATGGATGTGGGTCAACCCCAGCTCGGCACCCACCAGCTATGGGACTTCAGCAAGTTACTACAATCTCTGTGGGTCTGTTTCCCATTTGCAAAATGGGAAAGGAAGCAGATGACAGAGGGAGGACCCCAGTGGCCTGGAGAGGGTGGGTAGGAGGAGTGGAACTCCTTGGGCACAGGGAGGACTCTCCTCACCAATGAACCCAATGCTTTCCTCCAGTTACCACATGCTTTCTAGGTCCAGGAACCACACAAGGGACCCACAGAATGGACAGGAAGGAGAGCTCTCATTCAAGTGGGGCTGAGGGAAGATACCACCCAAGAGGCCTCTGAGAACAGCTGGGCAGGTAGGATGTAGCAGGAGGTCACAGCATGAGGTTCCAGCAACACAGCCATAGGGTTGGGGGAAGCACTGAGATGAGCAAGGGGTCTGCATGGAGATGATGGAAGAGGGGGAGAGCAAGCCCACAGGGTGAGGTGAAGCGGGAGCAGGGAGCATGGGAATGCCAGGCCAGAAGCAATCAAGCTGGACATACTGGGAGGAGGGGAATGAGAGGTGCTACAGGTTTCTGGAGCAGGCGGGTGGTTGAGGATCCATTTTAGAAGATGAACCCTGCAGTGATTTGGGATGAACTAAGAGGGAGAGACTCAGCAGGAAGTGGAAAAGCCCTAGCTCATGAACTTGTGGGCGTGGTAAGGAGGTAGCCAGTTCCAAAGTCCAGCAGGCTGGCAGAAGCAAAGGAGAAACTGGAGGTTAGACCCCAGAAGATGGGGGAAGGCAGGATTAGAGTGTGGTGCATGAACGCACCCAAGACCACACCAAAGATGGAGCACAGAAAGGATGCAGGCAGAGAAGGCTGACATTTGGGGGCAGAAGAGAGTGTGTGAAGGCCAATGGGTAGACTACAGTGACAAGTGTTTCAAGGAGGACCAGCCCCAACAACAGCCACTGGAATTAAGGATGGCAAAGTTGCTGGTAATCTGTGAGAACATATGGTACAAAGGGGTAACACAGGTGCGTTTCCAGGGTGGGTGAGGTGACGAAAGCTATGCAGAGACAAACGCAAATCAATGAGATGCTGATGGAGTGGGGGAAAGCCACTTCTAAAGAACTACAGATGCTTCAAACTAACGAGATTAATATTCAGAGTACAGGGAAGAAGATGTCATAAAGATACCAGAAAGTAGGGAACAGACCAGGAAAGCTGCTGATGGGAAAAGCTGCTGATAGGCAGTGCTGGAGCCAGTCGAAAACCACCCCTCCCCGCCCCTCTACAAAACCACTAGCTAAGCCACCTTACTCATCTTATATTGGCCACTCATGGTCCAAGTGCGTCTTATACTTCAGTCTAACCAGATCACAGCTTCCTATGCCAGGGGGTTCCCCCTGGCCCAACCAGAAATTATCCTGGAATCACATCCGTCCTTCCCCTGTAATTATCTATTAACCACGTGATCCCTTCAGCCAGAATGGAAGTGCTTGAAAGGGCTGTGCCTCACACCTGGGTTGACAGGAACACCTGCCGGGTGCAGCACTTCTCATAAGTACAGGTATAGAGCAACGACAACATAATTACCCAAAGGAAGAAAACCTGGCCATGTCTTCATTCAACAAACACATAGAGAAAGCAATAGGAAAAAGCACAGAAGTCAGTCACCCAAACTTGTAAGACGTCAGAGAATCCAGGCTGTCAGTCTCTTACAAATTCTTGTTCAATTCTGCTCCCACACCCAGCACCCATGCCACACACAGAGAAGAAAAGCCGTATGTGAATAGTGCTGGGCAGTGCAGGCAGCCGGTCCCTACTTCATGGCCCCTGTCGTAAGCAGACACTGCCCCCCGCAGCAGTGTGTCTTCCTCACACCACCCCTCGGCATCGGACACCATCCACAGGTGTCTGTGGGTCTGTTTGCTGTCTCCCCAGTAGACTGGGCACCCAATAACAGCAGGCACAGGCTTCTTGATCCGATGCCCCTGAACTGATGCCCAGGACCCAGGATCAAGAGATAGGTGACCAGCAGAGACCTCTGGAAAAAATGACATCTGAACTGCCACCTGAAGGAGGGAAAGGAGCCAGGCACTGGAAGATCAAGGGAAGAAGCAGGGAAGAGCGCTTCAGGGAGAAGGAACTATCTATGGAGGCACCCTGAGGAAAGAGGAACAGAAAGGCAGCAAGTATGAAGTAAGATTGCAGAGTGGGTGCCAGAGACAGCAGGCGAGACCGGCTAGCAGACTCCAGCAGGGCTCCCTGGGGAGGAACTGGGATTTTAGTCTAAAAGGTACAAAGCAGGTGAATCACATGATCTGACTGACCTGATTCAGGTTTTCAAACCTTACCTCACAGCAGCAAGTCACTGCCTTCCTCTAAAGCTAATCCTTCCTCAGTAAAATAAGAATCCCCTCTTTGTTGTGCTGGTAACTGCCAACGTGTTAAAAAGCCCTTAATAAACTCTAAAGCACTCTGTCCTGACTGCATGACTCAGCTGATTGGAGTGTTGTCCTGTACACCAAAAAGTCGCCAGTTCGATTCCCGGTCAGGGCACACAGGGGGCACATACTTGAGGAAACCAATCGGTGTTTATCTTTCACATCGATCGATGTTTCTCTCTCTTCCTTCCTCTCTAAAATCAATGGAAATATGCTCTGGTTTCTCTTCAGATTGTATAAATCTTTCACCTTTTAAAATCAATGGAACATTCTTGGGTAAGGACTAAAAAAATAAATAAAACACTCAATAAACAGCTATCATTTGTTTAAATTAAGGCTAATGGCAAAATTTGATAGGAAATTTTAGAAGATTCCCCTAAAAAAAAAAATAGAAGGGCTTTGCCCTGACCAGGGTGGTTCAGTTGATTGAGGGTTGTCCCACAAAGTGAAAGGTCTACAGTGTGATTCCCAGTCAAGACACCTGCCTGGGTTGCGGGTTCAAGTCCCATCAGGACACATTGCTGGAAGTGACCAATGGATGTTTCTCTCCCTCTCTTCCCCTGTCTTTAAAGATAAATAAAACCTGCCTTGTGTGTCTCAGTGAATTGAGCACTGGCCTGCAAACTAAAGGGCTGCCGGTTAGATTCCCAGTCAGGGCACATGCCTGGGTTGCAGGCCAGACCCCAGTGGGGGCATGCAACAAGCAACCACACATTGATGGAAACTCCCTCTCTGTCTCCCTCCCTTTCCCCTCTCTAAAAATAAATAAAATCTTTAAAAAATATCTTTTTAAAAAAGAAGAAACGCCTTCTCATTAAATGAGCCTAAGTAAGTTTCAACCCTGACACCCCAAATTGTAGCAACTGGCTATTAATAATAATACCCAACATCTGCAGGACACTTAGTTTACAGAGCACTTTCATATCTGTTACAAGAACTTGTTAATTAGCAACAGCTAGTCTTTAATGCTTTCAATATAATGACAGTTACAAATTGGCTGGTTCTTGCAAGATTTAGCAGGTATGCATGTCTCTCCCCTTGGATCAACTGACCACTCATGTCAACCAGCCTATCAGCTCTCCTAGGGTTTGGCATTCTTACTGCTGTGGTCTCTATTCCCATATGTCCAAATCTGCTGGAGAATTAAATGATGATGATTATAGTATCACTAAATGCTTCTGAAGTGCCAGGCACTGTTCTAAGGGCTTTACATACTTAACCTTCACATTATCTAAATATTTTATTTCCTATTTTCCAAATGAGGTGACTGAAGCATGAAGAGGCTAAGAGCTTCATCTAAGGACACTCAGGAGTAAGTGCTGGAGCTAAGATTTGAATACAAGATGATGTGACCCTGTGTCCTCACTCTTAATTCCTAGCTAATTCTTGCAAAATCCTTATAATACAGTGGTATTACAGCAAATAGAACACAGATATGCAGTAAATAAAGAGAGCTGTTATTAGCAAGATACAGATAGTTTCTAGTTCTAATGACAGTGTCACCTCCAGGACAGCAGCGACCTTGTCTGTCTGGGTGACTGCTGAGCTCCCAGCACCCGGCCCAATGCATATCGGCCGTAAGAATAAATGAATGAATGTCCCTCCCAGAAAGCACAGCTGCTTGCGCATGGCTTTTTTCCCCACAGTTACTGCCCCTTAGAAAGCGCATCAGGAGGACACGAGGACACAGAAAGACGCCCGGAGACATGGGTTCCCCCTTACACAGCTCTGGTGTGGCAGAAGCAGCTCCCAAGGGAAGGAGAGATGAGTCCAGGATCCCGCTACTGGCATGTCCTGGCTCCGGGTCGGCTCTGCCCTCTACCCCGTGAGGGACACTGACCGCCCCGGATCTGGGAGTGGGCAGGAGACAAAGACTCGCGGGGCCGCTGCACTGGCATAGATGCTCGCTTTCCTCGCCACCTCCCCGGAAGGGAATCCGAAGTCAGGGTGCCTCGCCCGGCCTGAGAGCTGTGGCGGAGGACGGACGGGCCCGGGCCCCAAACCCTGCAGATACGTGCGGTGGCCCGGCCTGGTAGCCCCACGCCGAGGGTCGCTGGGGCGCGGGAGGCCCCGAGCTGGCCTGTCACCTTCACAACAGCCCGCCCCCTCGCGCGTTCTCCGCCAGGGTTCCTCAGCGCGTGCCGCCGCCTCTCAGCAAGATGCCCCCACCCCTCGGCCTACCCGTAGCGTCCACCTCGCGCCCTGGCGCCGCGCCCCCGCCAGTCCGCCCGGCCAGTACCTGCTGAGAAAGCGGGAGGAGCGGCGCCGCCATCTTCCCACGGACTCGGGCTCCCAGCGCCGGGGGTCGGGGGTGGGACCGCGCGTGCGTACTGGTGAGAGGGGAGGTGCGCGCGCAGCCAGGACGGGAGTGGGCGTGGTCGAAGCAAAGCTGAGCACGTGTAGCCCTGCCTACAGTGGGGCGGAGTCCGGGGCGGGGTCACGCGCGGCCGGCCCGGGCTGGGAAGGGACGGGACCTTGGAAGCTCACCCGCATACCGAACCCAAGCCCGGAGTATACCCTTCCTCAGCAGCTCCCAGACGCTACCTGACTTTGCCTGCTTCATTACTCCAGGTTCTTGCCGGTGCCGGGCCCTGTGCTAGGGATTGCGTTCGACCCCCCTTGTGCCTACCAAATGCATTGCGGGGGTCCGTTGCCCACCCTGCAGAGGGTCGAGACCCTCGCCCTGCCTGAAATATGCCGTGTCCTGAGAGACCTATTTGTATTTGAATCTTGGTCTGCTGCTTTAAGGCTTTGGCTAAACGGGGTTGCGACACAATCTGTGCTGCTGCAGCACCACATCGCATTGGGTCAGTTCCCAGCCTCCACTTTCCAGCTCTGTGACTTTAGCAAGTCACTTTGGCCTCTAGGCTGCTCTTCTGAAAGAGAGAATGGTAATATGTGTTTGGTGTCTTTCCATCTTTACACCTTGCACTGTGCCCAGCACGGAACAGGCACCTGATGTTTGCTGGAGGACCTTTCCTTGTAGGGGCATTTAGACACTGATAAAATTTCTGAGATAATCTAAATTAAATTACAGCAGGCTGGAGAGAGAAACAAACAAACAAACAGGCTGTTACAGCTGGGGGCCAGCTAACAAGACTGCTTACACGCCTAAGCGTATATTGGAACTTTGGCGTAGCTATTTCTGCAATTATCTAAAAGAACAGCCAAAGGTGACTTCCTACGGCAAGAGCCTCTCCTTCTTGTTCTCACATGAACTTTCCCAGCTTGCCCACTACTACCCACCTACCTACTCCACCTATCCCAAAATGAGCTTGCCTCACCTTCTCCCATCTCCTTTATCTATAGCCAATGTAAATTTTTTTCAAAACAATTTATTTTCTCCCACCACTTGATGTGTAAAAAACGTTTACCCAATCCAGGATGGTGGATATGTGGGCTTTTTTCACTTGTCACTGCTGCTAGTGGCTTAGATTCCATGCCCCAGGACCTATTTTCTTGCTAGCAATGGCCCATTAAACCCTTTCTTTTAAAAAGACTTTCATCCTTAGAAATTAAAAGTTTTGTTTAACAACACCTTTTGCCTTCCATTGGCTATAGATACCCATTTATCTGTGGTGGGTTTCCACTAACAGGATGGGAGGAAGGAAGGACCAACCAGGCAGCTGACCAAAATGGCCAAGCTTTCTTCAGGACAGGTTGCCCTCCACCCTCACCTGGTCCCATGATGGTGCCTGGCCACTGTTTCTCAGGCAGGGAAGCTAAAAGGCCATGTGATCTCAAGGGCGGGGCACAGCTTCCTGTCCACCTGTTCCATTCTGGAGTCTCAAGAACCACTGCTCCAGTGTCTTTAGTGACTTGGTGTACCTCATGCCACTCAGATAAGTAGTGTGCTTTGTGACTCATTCAAACAACCATTTACCCATCAAAAGCTCCTTTTGCCCCTTGAGGACCCCTAGGCTCAGGCAGGTGCTCCAATGTTAGACCAGGGAGACACAAGTTCTGTCCACCTTAACAGCCTAGACTGGAGGTCTGGCCCGGGACCTGCATCAGAACCACCCAGGCAGCTTGTTAAACACAGACTGGATTTCTGATTCTGATTTACAGATATTGGTAGAGACTGAAATTTTTTGCACTTCCAACAAATCTCCAGGAGATGCTAAAATGGCTGGTCCCAGACCCCCAATGTGAAAACCACTGGTCCAAATGAGGGAAAAAAGACATCAATCAAACAATCACATAAGGAAATAGAGCACTATAAACAGGGATAGGATAGGTTTCACAGAGCCCTCCAAGGGTGTAACACTTGAAAGTAGAGCATGCATTCAGTGACAGCAATTGGAGTGGGGACCATGGCAGGCAGTGTGAGCTGAGGGACTAGAAAGCACAGTGAGACTGAGGCTCTCGAGCTCAGAGAGCAAGACAGTCTCAAGACAAGGCCAGATCACATATGGCCTTATGGGACACCCCTGTTTGAAGAGCAATGAATTAAGGCCATATGTGATCTGGCCTCATCTCGAGACTGCCTTGCTCTCTGAACTCCCAAGTTCTCAGTCTCACTGTGCTCCTTTGTTGCTGTGCAAAGAGCAATGGGAGCCTGCCAGAGGGTTTTAAACATGATCAGATCTGTGTTCTAGAACAGTGAGTCTGGATGCAGTGGGCAAAGCGGACCAAGAGGAGAGGGATGGAAACGAGTGGGCCATCTGGAAAGATGTAGCAGTGGTCCAGGTGGGGAAGATGGAGATTTTTAGCTACCTTGAGTACTTTATCAGGTCCATCTTCCATGAGGAAGAGAGAAGTCATTCAAGATATTTCAAACAGAGGAAATTTGACATAGGAGATTGAGTGCAAAACTATTGGGAAAAAAGAATGGGTGTGTGAGGTTACCTAGGGTTAGTAACTCTAGGAAGCTGCTAGTCCCTTTAGGGCTAAAGGTCAAAAGGTGTTACCCAAAACCAGTAATCACTGGGCTCTCACCCTTCATGGTTGTTCCTGCCATTTTTGCTAGTCATCACTATTGTCACCACTGCCTAAGGTGTTGGCAGAAGCCTGAAAAGAGTGGCTTCTCTTCACCTGCCTTCGACCTCCTTTTAACAGAACATGGGAAACTGATGAGCAAAGGTGTCTGGGAAACGCGTGCAGCTTCCAGCCTGGGTGTCAGAGCTCACCGGAGCGATGACAACAGACTCTCCTGCACCTTCTTGGGTGAAGCAGACACTTGGTTGTGTGAGTCCCACATGGCTAGCTGAGTGGCCTGAGGTTCCACCTACTGCTGTGTCCTCCATGTTTGGCAGTGATCATCCATTCTGGGGACTCTCTCACTAGAGTCCAGGGCTGAGCTGCCCAACATGGCAGCCACTCACCATGTGCAGCTGAGTTGTAATTAATTATAATGAAATGAGATTAAAAATTCATTTCTCCATAGAATGTACAACACAAGGAGTGAACCCCTATGTAAACTATAGACTCTAGGTGATAATGACATGTCAGTTCACCAACTGTGACGGGTATACCACTGTGGGGGGGGGATGTCGTTGGTAGGGGAAGTTGTACAGATTTGGGGACAGGGTATAGAGGAGCTCTCTCTAATTTTCACTCAGTTTTGCTATGAACCTAAAACTTCCACAAAAAATCTTTATTTTTTAAAAATTCATTCCTCAGTCCCACCAGCTACTTCTCAAGGGTTCACATGCAGCCAGTGGCTACTCTATTGGCCACCACAGGTGGGGACAATCTCCATCTTCACAGAAATTTCTCCAGGACAGTGCTGCTTCAAGAGATCCTCTGAGGGTCTGTGCTGGCCTAAACCATCTTTGTACAATTGTTTCCAGCATATTCTTCATAGGCCTGGCTCCCCTTCTTCTCTTACTAACTTCTCAAAGACAAAAGAAGTAGGCAGTGTTTGAATTCCACCCTGCACAGCCAGGGAGTTTTGAGTTTCGGAGATGGATAATCAACCCCGATGAACCGAGAAGACTAATGCAGCATCCACTAAAAAAGTCCAAGTTTGAAGGTCTGCAACTCTGGCCAAAGTGAGAACAAAACTGGCCAGAATTTCACTTTCTAAATGGACAGATCACCTACCAATATGCCATATATAATTTCCAATTTTATATCATTGAAATATCACTTATTTGTAATATCACTGGATTCCAAATGTCTGCTGCCTTAAATTCGATTATTTCTAACACAGGTTTCTGTAATGAAAACAGGCCTCTTCAAAACAGAAGACTGTGTGACTTTTTTTAAAAAAAAAAACAAGTTATTTGATTTGAAAGAAAAACATTAAACCAAGAAGTAACCACTGTTTTCACTTAAGAAAATGAATTTCATTTGTCTTAGAGAGAACAATGGGCACAGAAGTGGGTCGCAGAGCAGGAGGGAGGAGAACACCGGCCTCTTCATGGCACTTCGGACGTCTGTGTGTGAGGCCCAGGTTCTCCCAAACAGCCAGGGCACCAGCAGAGCGCACAGCACCTTTTCATGCTGAGGGCGTTGGGTGAAGACTTCATACTGAATCCCTGGCTGGTTTGGCTCTGTTGGTTTGGCACTGTCCCGCAAAGCGAAAGGTCATGGGTTCAATTCTGGATCAGGGCACATGGTTAGGTTGCGGGTCCCCTTTCAGGGGGCCTGCAAGAGGCAGCCTATCAATGTTTCTCTCCCTCTCTTTCTCCCTTCATCCCCCTCTCTAAAAAATAAATTTAAAAAAATATTTTTAAAAGATTTCATATTGGAAAATTTTCTCATGTTGTTAGTAATTTACAAACTGAAGAAATAAGGTATCATTTCCCCTCTTTCAAAATAAGTTTTATCAACTTTTATTTATAAAACATTTGGGGGTTAAGAAAAGAGCACTGGGCCCTGACCCGTGTGGCTCAGTGGGTTGGGCATCATCCTGCAAAGTGAAAGGGCACCAGTTCCATTTCTGGTCAGGGCACATGCCTGGGTTGCAGGTTCAGTCCTGGGGCAGGGTACCCACAATGCTTCTCTCCCTTTCTCCCTCCCTTTCCCTCTCTCTCTAAATAAAAAATTAATAAAATCTTTTTGTAAAAAAAAAAAAAAAGAAAGAAAGAAAAGAGCATCAGGTTTTCAGCCAGCCTCTCCCCTGCCTCTGGTTTCCAGCCTCAGGTTTGTACAGAGGAAACATCTCGTGCACAGGGGTGGAGGCCTGAGGAGACCACCAAGAAGCGTAGGAACATTTCTCCAAGAAAATTGGACAAATTACCACATATGCAGACATTTGAGCTTTTAAATCTAGATTTAAGTAGAAACAAGGTTTACCAGTCACCTTTATCTGGAGGAGGGGTGACTAAAGTTCATCCCTCCTGTGAAATCTCCTGAAGTTGTTTGCTTTTCCATCAAACTTGCCCATCAGCAGCTCCTCCTCATCCTCCTCACGGGCCTTCTTCATTTCCTCCTTGGCTTGGATGGCGTCCATCTCCCTTTCCGGGCCCTGCAGAAAGAAACAGAGACCCGGGGGCCCCGGGATTATGCTGCCTGGGGCATGGCTGGGCATTGGTGCGCCACCTGCCCCTGTCTCCTGAGAGCCTCCGCCCCGGTCGGGCAGCTAAAGAAGAGCTCCCGGGCCACCGGGCCCTGACCCCTGGAACCGCCAAAGTGACCTTATGTGGAGAAAAGATCTTTGCAAGTGAGGTTAAATTAAGTATGTTGAGATTATCCTGGATTATCAGGTGGACCCTAAATTCCATCATAAGTGTCCTCAGAAGAGAGGTCTGAAGCACACACGACACACACAGAAGAGAAGCCCGCCTTTAGACAGAGGCAGAGGTCAGAGTGATGTGGCCACAAACCAAGCAACACCAGAAGCCACCAGGAGCTGGATGTGTCAAGAAAAGGAGCTTCCCCTAGATTCTTGAGAGGGAGTGCGGCCCTGCCAACAGCTTGATTTCAGCCCCTTGATACTGACTTTGGACTTCTGGCCTCCAGACTGTGAGGGAATAAATGTCTGTTGTTGGTGTGGTGTTTTTTTAAAAGATTTTATTTATTTACTTTTAGAGAGAGAAAGGGAAGGAGAAAGAGAGGGAGAGAAATTATCAATGCGTGGTTGCCTGTCACACACCCCCCTACTGGAGACCTGGCCTGCAACCCAGGCATGTGCCCTGACTGGGAATGGAACCAGCAACGCTTTGGTTCTCAGGCCTGCACTCAGTCCACTGAGCCACACCAGCCAGGGAAAATTTGTGTTGTTGTAAGCCAGCCAGTTTGTGGTAATTTCTCATAGCAGCCCCAGGAAATGAATATACCCCCTTCTTTCTGTTCCCGGAGCACATGGGTCCCTGTCCTTCAACCAGCTGGCCGGTGAATGGGCAGTAAAAGGAGGCCTTAGAACCTAACTGAGAAAATCCAGGGAATGTAAAATTGGATGACGCACTGAAAACTTTTGGTTTTGGCTCGGAGGGATCTTGTGACCTGGCCTGTCCACTCCTGGGCTTGTGTTCACTGAAAGACACACATGGGAATGACTGTAACAGCCTTATGCATGAGGCCGCAAGCAGAAGCCACCCAAAGCTGCACTGACAGAGAACGGATACATAACTTCTGGAATATTCTCACTGGAAGAATGAGCTACTGCTGCATGTGATAGTACAAATGCATCTCACAACACTGCCTAAATGAGTAAATATTAGACAGCTCCATTGATATGACTTTCAAGAGGAGGTCAAATTGATCCATGGCAGTAGAATAGTGGTTCCTCTAGGGGAGGGTGTCTGCTGGGAGCAGGTTTGAGGAGGCTCCTAAAACTCTGGTAGCATTGTGTTTTGATCTGGGTGGAGTGCTCACTAGTAAAGTTTATCAAGCCCTTTCTTATGTATTAGACTCAAGTACAGAAATAAAGAAATAATGAAAGAAAAAGCTCATTACGTTCATCGTACCTTCGTTTCACCCCAGGTGGCCTTGCCAAAATTCTCAGCATATTCTTCATCGTCTGTGATCAGGAAATTATCAAAGATGGTTCCGGATCTCACCTGTGGATGAAAATAAGGCGTTCCTTACTGATGTGAAAAATGTAACAACTTTTCACCAAGAAACAATTATATTTTGCTCAGTACTCTGGCAGTGCTTAGCTCTCCAACGTAGCACATGGGGAAACCCATTTCTAGAAAGCCCATTCCCTCCAGGGCACTGTTTCTCATGCCTGGCTGCCTATTAGGATCACCAAGAACATTTCTGAAACTCCGGATGCCTGGTCTCAGCCTCAGGGCTACTGGTTTTAATGGTCTGGAATCTGCCTGGGCATTGAGATTTGAAAAGTGCCCCAATGCCTTGAACACCCAGCAATGTTTGAGAACTAGAGCTCAAGAACGTCACTGTGCAATGTGTGGGCCATGCCCTGGCAGCATCAGCACCACCTGGTGCCTGGTGGGCCTGCAGAATCTCAAGCTCCATCCACAACCTGCCTCATTGGGACCTGCTCTCTTGTGCTAAAGCTGATGGACCCACAGATCGGCTCTGGGCAGAGGACCAACAAATTCCCAGGGGGCAAGGAGGCAGACAGGAAGTACCCAGAAGGTGGGAGGTCATCTATTTTGGCCACAGCTATACATCTCAGATCCAGGTATAGATGCCAGGCACACAACAGGAGCTCAAGGAATACCAGCTATGTGAATTAAGAAGTTTAGATTGGCCCTGGCTGGTGTGGCTCAGTGGATTGAGTGCTGACCTGAAAACCAAAGGGTCAACAGTTTATTTCCTAGGCAGGACACGGGCCTGGGTTGTGGGCCAGGTCCCCAGTGGGGGGCACGTGAGAGGCGACCACACACAGATGTTTTTCTCCCTCTCTTCCTCCCTCCCTTCCCCTCTTTCTAAAAATAAATAAATAAAATCTTTTAAAAAAGAAGAAGTGTAGGCTGAAGTTCAGAGTTATTAAACTAGAGTGAGTTTAAAACCCAGTGACCTCCCCTGGCCAGGCAGCCAGTCAGTCAGAGCGCTGTCCCAGTGCACCAAGGTCGTGGGCTGACCCCAGTCAGGACACAAACAAGGCTCAACCAATGTAGGCATAAATAAGTAGAACAACCAATGGATGTTTCCATCTCTCTTTCTCTCTCTCCCTCCCCCAGAAAAACAAAACAGCGACCTGCCACAGCTCCAGCCCGATGGCACCAATGTTCTCAAATTCTGAGAGGTCGTATTCCAGCAAATACTTGGTGTTTTTCATCTTTTGATGGAGCCAAACGTCCTTATCTATACCTTCCGGTTTCAGATCATCCTGCAACAACAAACCATAGGTGGCAGTCCCCAGTGCTGCAGCAGGGGGGGTAGTCTGCAAGCGTCCCAGGAAGAAGATGCCCGCACCTGGTATGGAGGCTTCTGCAGCATCGATGCCTGCCAGTCCCCGTCCAGCTCGTGGTTCCAGTCGCTTGGCTTGCTGGCACTGGCATCCAGAAAATGCTTCTCCCAGTCCTTAAAATATGTGTAAGGAAAAAAAGTAGATTCTCAGATTTGAGAAAGGAAATTCTTAGCTACCAGGAGACGGCCAGGCCTGTGAGCTAGGTTGCTATTTTCTCATCTCCTTCTCAGCTTGGTGGTTGGAGGGCCGAGCACTCGGCACCCAGATCCCACTGAGGGTCTCAGGGCCATGCACTGGCAGGGGGTTCTCTCTAAGCCCCCAACCCCTGCCCGTGGGACTACAACACGGGACTGCAGCCCTGTGCTGCAGAGACAGCTGGCAATGTGGAAAACCTAAAACAGTGGCTAAAGGTGAAACGATGGGCAACAAGCGGTGGCGGGAAAGGGGGCCGCACATTCACCGACGGTCAGGTTCAGTATGTCCTACATCACAGTCACACAGGGACTATCCCAGGGAGCAGCTGGACAACTAAGGAAGGTCCCAACATTTACCTGGGTAGCATGAGAAAAGAAATGATTACTGAATCCTTTTATAGACATATAAACACTCATATAACACACATATATAATACATATACACGCATGCATATACGCATTTATATGCATATATCTATGAATAATATATATAAGTATATATACATTTATACACACATATGTATTTATATATACATGTCTATATATAACATGTATATGGCATAGTAGATATTGAAAGAACAGTTGTTGAATGAGTGGATGAGAGATAGTTGTTACGGGTTAATATTCAGACAAACATAGATAAAAGCATCAAAGTCACGCACAATGGTGTTTTCTCTTTCAGAACTGAGAAACCGTGAATGATTTTCACTTCACGGTGTTTTCACAACACTCTGTAATCCACACAGAGTGTTGCCCACTTCTCAGCAATCCATGCCTGGGAGTTAGTCGCCTCTCCTACTGCTTTCCGCCCAGACCACGGATGGCAACGGCGAGCCCCTGCCGTGTCGGGGTCCACAAAATGGTTACAATCCATTCTGAGTGGCAGGCTGCCTGGTGGACTTGTGGGTTACCAGGTCCTAACGCCACGATGAACTAGTTTCTCAGGAGCTCACAGGCGACTGAGCACAGGGATAAAACACAGCCAGTTCAGATAGGAGCTTCTGAGATAATGATCGGCCTCCTGTGGCGACCCGTCTCCACCCAGACAGCAGGGCAGGGGTTGGGCTGCAGGGCTTCTCTGCCATCTGTGCCTTGTTTAAAGTACTCTTTCCAGGTAAAAGCCCCTTTTGGGGGGGTTGTTTTTAAGATAAGAAAGGGAGGGAGAAACTTTGTGGTTTTTTTTCCCTTGAAAAATAATGGGAAAACCTTACATGACTGGGGATTTACCCTAATCTGAAGTCATTCTCATTGATTGTACACCATAGATTCCAAATTCATGCAACTTAACTTTCTGTGGATAAAATGGATTGCCAAATAATAGTCTAAACAGGATGCCGTTTTGATTTAACAATTACGTTCAGTCTGCAATGAAGTATTTGATTATTAGATAGCAATGCAACTAATACATTATAAGTTGTCGGAAACTATAAACAGCAGCCCAGTACTCTGGTATGACAAAAATAACTATCTTCAGACAAATGGTGCATGTTTTGGTGCAGAGTATGATGATCAAAACAAAATGTTATAGCAGTAGAGGAACTTGGGTTGAAAGAGAAAAGTAGCTGTAGTGGGTAGTTCCCAAAAAGATTTGTCTGCGTCCTAAAGCTGAGGATCTGGGATTGTGCTCTGCTCGAAGCAGACCAACTGGATTGGTCAGGTGGACCCTACATGTCTTTACGACATAGAAGAGACACGAGAAGAGGGGAAAGCCATGTGGAAATGAAGCCAGACACAGGAGTGGCATGCCTACCAGCTAAGGAGCACCTAACAGACAGCTGGGAGAACGTAGAGGAAGGGTCCTCCCTGAGAGCCTTCAGAGGGAGCGCAGCCCTGCTGACACATTGCTTTCTGACTCTGGCTTCAAGAAGAACTGTAAGAGAATAGCCCTCACTGGTGTGGCTCAGTGGATTGAGTGCCAACCTTCAAATCAAAGGGTCACTGGTTCGACTCCCAGTCAGGGCGCATGCCTGGGTTGCAGGCCAGGTCCCCAGTACAGGGCACGCAAGAGGCAACCACATGGTGATGTTTCCCTCCCTTCTCCTTTCTCTAAAAACAAATAAATAAGATCTAAAAACACACAAAAAAAAGAGAATACATTTCCATTTTTTAAGGCATCTACTTCGTGGTGCTTTGTTACAGCAGCCCCAGGACACTTGTACATAACTTCTATGTTCACTGATCTTGGTCATCGGTCACAGTGCGCAGCTCCCAAAATACTTCATGTTCAAATGCAGAATAACATTTTAAAAGGTTGCTGATGAATTTAACTTTGGTCAAAAAGAACAAACACACCCTGGCTGGTGTGGCTCAGTGGGTTGAGCTCTGGCCTGTGAACCAAAGGGTCACTGGTTTGATTTCCAGGCAGGGCACATGCCTGGGTTGTGGGTCAGGTCCCCAGTAGTGGGTGCTAGAGAGGCAACCACACACTGATGTTTTCCTCTCTCTTTCTGCCTCCCTTTCCTACTGTCTAAAAATAAGCAAAATCTTTAAATTAAAAAATGCTACTTGCTCTGATCTCAAATATTATAAACCTCCTGCACGACACAGGAGGCAGGCAGATCTGGGGCTGGTCTCAGCGCACACATGCTGGAGAGTGCATTCTGACCCTCAGAAATTGTCATCATGACCGCCAGCCACGCAGCAATCCTGCAGGACCGAGTGAGTACTCACAAAGTTCGCTTGCACACTCTCCAGAGCTGTCTGGGCAAAATCCATACCTGGGGTTTTTCCTCCTTCTCCTTGGACTCTGCTGGAAACTTCTCCAACTTCTTCAGTGAGGTTAAGTTCCAGTCATACTCAATGCTGCCGGATTCAATCGTCTGGCCATCAATTTTCACTTCGTAGGTGAGATCTGGTCTTAAGATCAGCGTGTAGAGGTGTGTAAAGCCATCAACCTGTACGTTTTAGGGGAGAAAAAGGATGACAGATGTTTCAAGGCAGGTCTAAACATGTAGTTTGTTTCCATTAGTCAAAAAGACTTGTTATCAACAGCAAAAAGAGAGGTTCTGGAAATAGGGGTTGCCTGGACTGTAACAGGGTGTCCTACAGAAGGGTCAACCCCTTGTAGAACACAGATGCTGGCAGGCTTCTCTTGAGTGGCTGACTTCCTTCTGTGCAAAGATACCAGCTCCCAATCTAACCCCACAGGAGGTTATGATGGGTGGTAGGTATTACCATGGGACAATGCAGCTGTTTATGAAAAGTTATGTGTAAAACAACTCCCTGTTCTATACTCTGAAAGATTCCAAATGAAGTCCACTCTCTTCTAACAAAGGAGAGCGCCTCCTGATGCTCTGAGCTGTCCCACAGTTGAAGCTCCATGAGGGCAGGCCCAGTGTCTCTCTGGGTCATGGTTAAAGTCCTGGGCTGGACACAAGAATAGCATTTAACAAAGACGCAATTAAGGAGTGGAGGGAGGTGGGTGGTGGGGGCCTGGGGAGGCTGAGGGTGCCCAGGACATGACAGCAGGGGAGGGGACTCTTGCAGAGCATACACCAGCAGGAGTTCTCAAAGTGTGGCCCCACGGCAACAGCATCTCATCCCCAGGTGACCCCAACCTGCTGCATCGGAACCTGGAGGACCTCCGATCACTTGCACGGGCCCACCAGGGACACTGGCCCTGCTCAGGTTTAGGAGCCACTGCCCCAGCACCTCACAGGGTCTGTGTCAGGAGGGTTCTCTCCCCGCCAAGAGCCGAAGCTAAAGGCCTCTTCAGTTCCTGTCTGCTCTGCCCTGCTGGGCAGGCCACTGCTGTCCACACAGAAACAAATGGCTCTGTCCAGTTCCAACGCTACAATCTGCTTGGTGGGACAGCTGAGCACCCGCTTCACCCAATGCTCTCCCCCTGCTCTCCGTTGGCCTTTCTCTCAACTCCCTTTCCTAATTTAGACTTCAGGCTCCCTAGCCCCATTGCTGGAGTCCCCCAGGATTTGGCTATCAGAGCAGAGCCTCCTGGGGACCACATCCACTCCCACATATATGCAAGCAGCATGAAAAGGCATCTTTAATCCCAACCATCAGCCTGAGCTTCAGACCCCAGTGTCCAACAATTTATTGACACCTCTACCTGGATGTCTGCCGGGATTTCACACCCAACTGTTCAAACACACCTCCCCAGTCTTCCCTGGTCCCCTGCTTGGCCTGTTTTCATTCCGATTAATTGCAATGCTGCTGAGAGTCATCGTCTACATCCTCAGTACGCCCATTCCCAACATCACAAAATCCTCTGGACCCCACTCCTGGGTTATCTGTCAAAACCCACATCATCAGTAGGTGGAGCTCCTGTGGTCTTAATTCCACCAGCGCTGTGGGCTGACGATCTCACCCATCTCCCTGCCTATTGATCACCCTGTCCCTCCACCCTCCCTCTCCAGAACATCTGGACTGTTTTTCTAACATGCAGATCAGACCCCTTGAAGGCTATTCACTGCCTGCAGGAGGGGGTCTCACCCTTTCTTTCCAGCATCACAGAATGAATCAGAACCCCCATGAAAGTAATGGTACTCCTCACCGGGTAGCCCAGAATGCTGACTAACTGCTGCGAATCAGTGCTCCTTCAGCAGATGTGTCTCACTTTTTAACAGGTTGCAGAAGCAGCAGCACACTCTGGAGGGAGTCATCAGCCTACGGTGTCTCTCAGCGCCCTGGAGGTTGTGCCTCCCAGGCCTGATCTGGGCTGGACCTCACAGCCTCTGCAGAATCCGTGCCACAAACTGATGTGCAAAACTGAACAACATCTCCAGGAGCAATAGTAAAAACCTGCCCTTTGGTTCAAACACTAAGTGGGGGAGGAAGACTTGGATTGTGAGTTTCCCATCGCCCCATTGGCGGGCTGTCAGGCCAAGGTGCATGTGGAGAGGAGAGCTCACAGTCCCAGTGACCCACATCAATGGGTGGGACCCCTAGAGAGGCTGTGCTGCCAATGGAGAAGCACGGAGGTTTGTGAAGAGGTCTGTTGCCGCTGCTACGTTAGGACTGAACAAGGGGCAGTTACAGGGGCTTCCAGTACACGCTGTCAGTGATCTTGAAATGCACTGGGGCCTTCCACCCAGATTCATCCAGATTCACAGAGGCCTCTAATGTTGGAGCTCTGGGCCGTGGATGTGCCTCAGGGGAGGAGTCTTTGCTGCTTGATGCTCATAGTCAAATGAGGGGAGACGTTAGGGAACACACCTCCCCTCCCCAAGCCCACATGCCAGGGACTTAACATAAGCTGTGTCTTTAGAAAAGCCCCAGGCCAGGCCATTGCACTATAAAGCAGGCCCCAAGACCTGAAGGGCCATTTTCACAGATATTACTGGGTAAAAAGGTAAGAGAGTATGCTTTCATTTTAGAAATATTCCTATTTCTAAATGTTTTGGTATTTTGAAGATTAATTTCTCCAGGTTGGTTTTCAGGAAGAAAGGAAGGAAATCAGGACTATTTCATTCTTTAGGGATGATGGGAATAGCTAAAATGGACCACCCTGTTGTATCCTGATGGGGCAAATTATAAATGGATGTTATTGCTCACAGTAAAAAGAGGGTGTGCCTCTTGATGGAGAGAAACTCCAGAAACCAGACGGAAGCAGTAGACAAGTGTCTCTAATGGGCCCGCTGGCTGGAGAGCGGGGACTGAGACATGTTTGAAACTATTTTCTCTAAACTTACGTTATGATCTGAAAAAAGTTAACATAATCACTGATTTGCATACAGAACCATTTACCTTACACCTGATAGGTTTCTTGTTTGAGTGATACTGATTCTTGAAATGTAAAATAACATGAACTTTCTTGATATCGAATCCACAAATATCAGGTCCTGTAAAAAAAAATGAAACATTAGCTGCTCTCCATTTCTTTGCATCACTACGGGATACCCCACCTGTTGTCCAGAAGTAATATCCAAGGCACAGGAAGCTCACATGCCCAGGAACAAGCTGATATGTTCATGGAGATACTAAATGGGCAGTGATACTCTTCTCAGGTCAGGCCACATCTCTGTTCCCCGCAGCCACTTCGGACTCAAGTGTAAACTAGCATGTGAGTAAGAAATGGAAGCTTTAAGAGCCTAATAAGCATCCTGGATGTGCTGCTAGAGTCTGGGGCCCTTGCTCAGCTCTGACCAGTGTGCCTGTGCCCAGGTGAGGTCCTCGGAGCTGGGCTGATTGGATCTGACCCCAGCTCTCACCCACTGTGCTGAAGCATACTTGCAACTGTGCAGCCTCCCCTGCCTCAGTGTTAACCTTCACTTCACAAATCTATTTTGCCAATTAAATAGGCCAATGTGTTTAAAATTCAATACTCGTTGCTGTTAATGTTATGCCCCAAGGCAACACACATGTTTTTAATGATAACCATCCCCAAATTGTAAGCAAAGGAGAGACTGTGATCAGTAGTTAGGTTCTGATGAACTGTAAAATCTAGAGAGTCCTATTTGAAAGTTATCGATTTTTTAATTGACACAAGGTTCAGTGCACTCCCCTTCCTGGAAGCACTCCCACGCCTTTCCCTTCCCCATCTTCTTCCCCCGACCCGCATGCATCCCCTAAACTGTAGGGACCCCAGGAGAGACTTGCAGCCACGGGAACAATGGGCAGCGGCAGCTCTTCCTTGGCTAACCCCCGGAGCCCATCTCCAAGGCCCCTTTACTCTGACTTTCCAGTGAGCTGGAAAGCAGCTTCCTGCTGCTTCTTCTGTCCCAAGTCCTTCCTTGTTTCACTGTGCCAAATTTTACTAAATGTGTTCTCAAAATCAAATTATAAAATTAAATTAAATTAAATGAAAAACAATTGGCACATGGTTTAGTTTCACTTACCCAGGAACTGGAATGTAGGAAACTACATTCTCTGATGGAGACTAAAATATTTCTGAATATACAAAACAAGGTTTGCAGAAGGAACCTAGAAAATTCATCAAAATTTTGTTGATTCTGGGACTTGCGGCCAAGATGGAGGTATAGGTGGAAACATTGTGCCTCCTTGCACAACCAAGTTTAAAGACACCAAAGTTTTAGTAATAAAAACGCAACCAAAACACAGAAAATTGAATTGCACGGAAGTCTGACAATAACGAACCACTCATCCAGACCAGTAAGAGGGGTGGAGTAAACGGCTGGCGGAGCGGGTTCATGCAGGAAAAAGTGGCCAGACCAACCCAGGCGCGCATGTGGCAGTTGGCAGATCCCAGGTGTAGGGTAGCAACGGGCAGACGCAGTGAGGGTGCAAGGCGGCTGCCTGACTGCAGTCACACATTTGTGTGCAGATAAACCAGGCAAAAAAATGAGCAGTGAGACAGACTGTGCAAACCAGGGCCCCAGTGCCGGGAATTAAAGCCTAAAAGCACCAATTGGAAAAACTTTCAGCGGTCAAGGTGCCAGGAGATGCTCCCAGGCTCACAGAGAATTCATTGGAGAGACCCACAGGGTCCTAGAACATACACAAGCCCACACATCCGGGAACCAGCACCAGAAGGGCCCAATTTGCTTTCGGGGAAGCAGCAGAGGGGACTAAAATCCGAGAGTGAAACAAGCGCTATTACTCCCTCTCTGACCCTACCCCCACATACAGTGTCACAACCCAGCGACTGGGTCACCCTGCCCTGCTGAACACCTAAGGCTCCGCCCCTCATACATAACAGGTGTGAACAGACCAAAACATTATGGCTCAGGAAGAAGAGCTCAAAGCCCCAGAGCCAATACTTCTAAGTGACCAAGACATAGCCAACCTACCATACGCACAGTTCAAAACACTGGTGATCAGGATGCTCACAGAACTGGTTGATTTTAGTCACAAATTAGAAGAACAAATGAAGGCTAAACTAAGTGAAATGAGAGGAAATGCACAGGAAAGCAATAGTGATGGAAAGGAAACTGGGACTCAAATCAAGGGAGTGGACCAGAGGGAAGAAAGAAACAATCAAACAGAAAAGAATGAAGAAACAAGAATTCAAAAAAATGAGGAGAGACTTAGGAACCTCCAGGACATCTTTAAACGTTCCAACATCTGAATTATAGGGGTACCAGAAGGGGAAGAGGAACAGCCACAAGTGGGAAACTTATTTGAACTAATAATAAAGGAGAACTTCCCCAATCTGGCAAAGGAAATAGACTTCCAGGAAACCCAGGAAGCTCAGAGAGTCCCAAAGCAGTTGGACCCAAGAAGGAACACACCAAGGCACATCATCATTACATTAGCCAAGACTAAAATAAAGGAGAGAATCCTAGAAGCAGCAAGAGCTAAGGGAACAGTCACCTACAAAGGAGTTCCCATCAGACTGTCACTAGATTTCTCAAAAGAGACCTTGCAGGCAAGAAGGGGCTGGAAAGAAGTATTCCAAGTCATGAAATCCAAAGACCTACATTCAAGATTGCTCTATCCAGCAAAGCTTTTATTTAGACTGGAAGGGCAGATAAAGTGCTTTTCAGATAAGGTCAAATTCAAGAAGTTCATCATAACCAAACCCTTATTATATGAAATGTTAAAGGGACTTATCTAAGAAAAAGAAGATAAAAAATATGAACAGTGAAAGGACAGCAAACTCACAGTTATTAACAACCACACCTAAAACAAAAACAAACTAAGAGGACAGCTAGATCAGGAGCGGAACAACAGAAATGAAGATCACATGGAGGGTTAGCAACAGGGGAGTGGGAGAAGGAGAAGCGGGGAGAAGGTACAGAGAATAAGTAGCATAGATGGCAGGTAGAAACAGACAGGGAAGAAGGACAAGAATAGTATGGGAAATACAGAATCTAAAGAACTTATGACACATGGACATAAACTAAAGGGGGGAATGGTGGGGGAGGGGTGTGCAGGGTAGAGGGGACTGAAGAGGGGTAAATGGGACAACTGTAATGGCATAATCAATAAAATATATATATTTTAAAACTTTGGCCCTGGCTGGTGTAGCTCAGCGGATTGAGCACGGGCCTGCGAACCATGTGATTGCGGTTCGATTCCCAGTCAGGGCACATGCCTGGGTTGCAGGCCAGTTCCCAGTGGGGGACACATGAGAGGCAACCACACACTGATGTTTCTCTCTCTCTCTTTCTCCTTTCCTTCCCCTCTCTCTGAAAATAAATAAATAAAATATTTTAAATAAATAAATAAATAAAACTTTGTTGATTCCCTTACTATGGCTTTACTGACCTTCAGCCTTAGGAAGGTGCTAAAGCATCCAGCTGTCTGTCTCCCACTGACCCTGGCCTGCACCCCGCCCTGGGGATTTTGTGAGGCAACCCTGTGTAAACAAGCCCATGACTGCGATCTTCTCTAGAACTTGCAGTATGAACCTCCAGAATAAATGAGAGATCCAGGCTGCGTGTAATTAAAGAATGTTATCAATTTGCCAGAGTAGATGAGACAATGAACTTGGAAGTGGTGCCCTGAGGGACTGACAAAGAACAACACGTCTGTCTCCCAGCTGAGTTCTCAGAGGACGTGTGTTTAGGTAATTTCCTCTTTTGTTTTCCCTGGAAAACATTCCAGTTCAATTTTTAAAACAAAAGTGATGTGAATTATTTGTATGAAAGTCTACTGCCTCAGAATTAAAACGTGAAATTTATTTTTCCTTAGAAATTCCCACTCTATTCCTAAACACCTACCTGCTTTTAATATTAAATTAAGCTTCAGAAAACACACCCTGAAAATCTGGACACTTTCTGTGAATGGCCATCATAAAATATTTATACACATAACGGATTTTTATCTCTGAGGAAATAGGGTGGACAGAGGGACTTTAAAGACAGGCTGCTCTGACTTTGGGCAGGGAGTGTAATGACTCCAAGTGTCAGTTTTCTCATTTGCGAAGTGGGGGCTGTGCTCCCTCGTTCCTGGGGTTTCACACACGCTCTGAGGCTGCATGTGGAAGGCCCTGGCTAGAGCCCAACAAAGTGCACTTCTCCCCACCCTTCAACACCACGAGCGTCAGCAAGCGGAAGCAGTTCCCATCAGACTGTCAGCTGATTTCTCCAAAGAGACCTTACAGGCCCTGCCAGCAGAGGCCACTGTTGAGACATCACAGAGCCGTGCCCCAACAGTGACAGAGCAGGTTGGGGTGACATGAAACTGGTTCTGAGTTAAAAGCAAAAGTAATACAGAAACTTGTTGATTTTATTTGTTATTATTTTGATGTTTTTATTACATTTTTTCATAAAATTTCTTTTTTTTTTAAACTCCAAAGTATGCTGCTTCGCAACTCAGATAGAGTCGACATGCTATATAGATTTAAAAACAGTATTTTGGTGGCTATTTTGTTTACCAAACTTAAATCAAATTTTTGTGAAATCAGCTCTAATTCAACAGGTCATATTTTTTTTGCCAGCTATCTCTGCCATCCATTTTAAAGAGAATAACAAAACCAAAACCAAGACAGTTTGATTTCTTTTTACATCAAAATAAAGACTTTTACCACTCCACATTTTAAACTCAAGGGTAAATGCAAGGCACCGCAGAGGAGAAAGGACTGGAGGAGGGGCGTCAGGACTGCAGTCTTCGGAAACTGGACCTGTCGCATGCTGTGGCCTTGGAGAAGGCACCTTGCTCTCCAAAAGTACAGAGCAGAGTTCTATCTAAATCTAATAACTAATCTGGTATCTAAGAAAATATAAAGAATATGTAATATGCCTTCTATTTCTACAATGACACAATGACCAGCTGTACATATAAACAGAAGTCTAGCATACCCAGGCATCTACAGCCTGATGCTGACCATGATAAATTCAGAGATAAGTATGGTAAAACTACAAGGAAGAAACATTTTGCAAGACAAATGTGTCAGATGAGGGAAGAGAACTTTAAAGAATGAGTCCCCAAATTTGGATTGTGGATTTTTTTTCACTTCATTGTGGTAAAACACATTAGATTTACCATCCTGACCATTTTTAAATATACAGTTCAGTGGTACCAAATACATTCACACTGTTATGCAACCCTCGCCACTATTCTATCTCCACCATCCTCTTCATTTTGTAAAATGGAAACTCTATACCCATTAAACACTAACTCTACATTTGTCCCTCTTTTCCCAGCCCCTGGCACCTACCATTCCACATTCTGTCTCTACGACCTTGACTAATCTAACTCATATAAGAGGAATAATCAAATATGTGGTCTTTTAAAAAAGATTTTATTTACTTTTAGAGAGAGGGTAAGGGAAGGAGAAAGAAATGTCAATGTGTGACAGATAAATTGATAGGTTGCCTCTCACACGCCTCCAACTGGGGACCTGGCCTGCAAACCAGGCATGTGCCCTGACTGGGAATTGAACTGATAACCTCTCAGTTTGCAGGCCAGTGCTCAATTCACTGGGCCACACCAGCCAGGGCAAAATATGTGATCTTTATGACTTCCTTCTTTCACATACAATAATGCCTTCGAGGGTCACCCATGTGGTAGCACATATTAGGATTTCCTCCCTTTTTAAGGCTGAGTGATATTCCAATGTAAGAATGCACCACATTTTGTCTATCCATTCATCTGTCCATGGACATGCCTGAGTCCTCCAGGTTTTCAAGATTATTTTGGCTATTTAGAGTCTCTTGAGATTCCATATGGATTTTAGGATGGGTTTTTCTATTTCTGCAAATTAAAAAAAAAATCCCTGGAATTTTGATAGGGATTGGATTGAATCTGTAGATCATTTTGGGCAGTGTGGACATCTTAGCAATATTAAATCTTCCAGTCCATAAACATGGGATGTGTTTCCACTTACTTAATTTCTTTCAGTAATATTCTGTAGTTTTCATTTTATAAGAGTTTTGCCTCTGTAGTTATATTAACTCCTAAGTATTTTACTCTTTTGGATGTTATTGTAAATGAAACTTTTTATAATTTTTTTCAGATTATTATTCATCATCTATAGAAATGCAACATTTTTTGTATGTTGACTTTGTATCCTGCTACTTTGCTAAATTTATTCATTAGTTCTAATAGGGTTTTTTTTTTTTTGGTGCAATCTTTAGGGTTTTCTACATATAGGATTGTATCATCTGAATTATTCTCCTTCCTTCCTAGTCTGGATGCCTTTATTTCTTTTTCTTGTCCAAATGCTCTGATCAGAACTTTCAGCACTGGGTTGAATAAAAGTGGTGAAAGAGAACATCCTTGTCTTGTTCCTGATCTTAAGAGGAAACGCTTTCATTCCGTCACCATTGAGTGTGCTGTTTGCTTTGGGTTTTTCACTTTTATTATGTTGCGGTAGTTTCCTCGTTTGTTGAGGGTTTTTATCATGAGCGGGTGTTGAATTTATCAAATGCTTTTTCTGCATCAGTTGTAAGGATCGTGCTCCCCCTGCTTCATTCTGTTGATGTGGCATCATCTGGCTGATGTTAGTATGTCAAACCATCCTTGCAGTCCAGGAATGAATGCTGGCAGGTCACAGTCTACATATGACCCTTTCACTGTGCTGCTGGATTTCCTTTACTAGTATTTGGTTGAGGATTTTTGCCTCAAGGTTTATAAAAGCTATTTTCTTTATAGCGTCTTTGTATGGTTTTCGTATCAGGGCAATGTTGGTTTCATAGAATGAGTTAGAAAGTCCTCCACTTCAATTTTTTGGGAAAGTTTGAGGATTAGTTACTGTCTGGTGGCCTTTCATTTCACCTTGTAGGACTCCCTTGAGCTTTTCTTGAAAGGAAAGTCTAATGGTCATGAACTCCCTCAGCTTCTGTGTACTTGGGAATGTCTTTCTCTCACACCTTTGAAGTTTTGCTAGATATAATTCTTGGCTGACAGTTTCTTTTAGCTCTTTGGATATATCAGCCCACTGCCTTCTGGCCGCCAAAGTTCCTGTTCAGAAACCTGCACATAATCTTATTTAAAATTCCTTGGATGTGATGACTCATGCCTTTATCTTTTGAAAATTTGATTATATTATGTCACAGTGTGGGTTTCTTCAGATTCACCTTCCTTACAGTTCCTTGAGCTTCTTGGATATTTACGTTTATGTATGTCATCATATTTGGGAAGTTTTCAATCATTGTTTTGTCCAAATATTTTCTCTCTGCCTCCTTTCCTCTCTCTTCTCTTCCTGGGTCTGTTTGATGATGTCCAGTGGCCCCATAGACTCTGTTTACTTTTCTTCACTCTTTTTTCTTTCTGCTTTTCAGCCATGGTCATGTCCATTGTCTCACCTACAAGTTTGCTGATTCTTTCTTCTGTCTGTTCAAATCTGCCTCTGATTCTCCTTTAGTGATTTTTTTCTGTTTTTATTTCATACTTTTCAGCTCCAGAATTTTTTAGGTTTTTCTAGTCTTTTGTTATTTCCATTTGATCATATATTCTTTTCTTAATTTTATCCACATCTTTTAGGGTTTTTTTTGCATTTTTCAGTTATCTAAGTCTTTGTCTAATAGATCTGCCATCAGGTCTTTTTCTGGAACAGTTTGTTATTTTTTTTTTCATTTCAATGAACCACACTTTCCTGTGTTTGTATGCCACGCGGTTATTGGTTGAGCACTGCACATTTGAATCTAATAATGTGGTAGCTCCGGCAATCAGACTCTACTCCTTCCCAGGGTTTCATATTCTATTTTTTTAAATTATTATTGATTTTTGCAGGCTGTCTCTGTGCCAAGCGTCATCCTGAGGTGTAAACTTAAGGTTTTCTCAGGTAATTTCTGAGTCTTTCCCTGAACATATGTGATCACTTTCTAATTTTCCCTGCGTACTGTTTTTTTTCTAAAGTAATTTTAAAATTTTTTTATTTATTGATTTTTAGAGAGAAAGAGGAAGAAAGAAAGAGAGACAGAGATAGACACTGATTTGTTGTTCCACTTATTTATTCATCCATTGGTTGATTCTTGTATGTGGCCTGACCGGGGATTGAACCCACGACCTTGATGTATAGGGATGATGACCAGAAGCAGCAATCAGTGGCCAGAGCTTAGAACCCTGGCATTTGGAGGACAGAGTCCTTTTTGCCCACCCTGGCTCCTGCACACTATGTGTAAGCTGCTCCTGGAACACATGCACAGCTGTCTGTGATTCGGGTGGGAGATGGGTAGATGCTACTGTGCTGAAGGCTGAAGTGGGCTGAGATGAACCTTCCCAGCTTCCCCCTGGAAGCTGCAATCCTTCCACAGATTCCAGAGTTCCAAAATATTCAAATCTGACAGATTCTGCCAGTACAATTGTTGTCTAGGTCGGGAGACAGATTCCTGGTGCTTCCTATTCTGCCATCTTCCCAGAATCCTCTTCACTCACAAAGCTTTTTGATCCACACATTTAAGTTCTGTCTAGTTCCCAAAGCCCAATGTGGTCTCTTCCCATTCCAGCACAGATTTTATTTCTTTATAGATGTTTTAAATATTTTATTTACTTACTTTTGGAGAGAGGGGAAGAGAGGAGAAAGGGAGAGAAACACGGATGTGTAAGAGATACATCGATCGGTTTACCTGTCATCTGGGGACCTGGCCCACAACCCAGATACATGCAGTGACTGGGAACAGAACTGGTGACCTTTCGGTTTGCAGGCCGGCACTCAATCCACTGAGCCACACAAACCAGGGCCCAGCACGAATTTTAATCAAGTTCCCCTAGTGTCAGGAGACATTTAATGGATTCCAAAGTTGGCAAGCTTTTTCTGTAAGGGGCAAGGAAGTAAATATTTTTGCCTTTGGGGGCCACATGGTCTCTGTTACAATGACTCGACTCTGCCATTGCTGCTTGAAAGCAGCTCTAGACAAATGCAAATCAACTGAGCGAGGCCGCATCCCAATAAAACCTCACTTGGACACTGACATTTGAGTTTCGCATCATTTTCATGGGTCCAAAATATTATCCTTCTTAAGATTTTTTTCAATAGCTCAAAAAAGTTAAAACACGTTCTCAGCCTACAAGCCATAACAAGACACAGGCTATGGGCTGATTTGGCCCCTGGGCAAGGTTTTCTGACTCCTGATATATTCGGAATACTTTTGTCTACATTAATGTTAAATAAATAACTTTCTCAAAAGCATAATAGAATGGTACAATTCCCTTTTTATACTATTAATTAGATTTAGCAATACTAAAAACCTTTGGTCAGATACACCCAATACTATTTCAGCAATCTTAGTCTAAGGATCCTGCAAAGTCACCAGAAATGGCTGCATCGGACTCCCTGAACTCACCGAACATAATATAGTACGGGGACTTTCCGCTCAGGTTTTTCTGATCCACATCCGCAGGGAAGATCTTAATGTAGCCCCCTCCACAGTCCATCTTCTGCTCATGTTTCACTGTGTACTGAATGACCAGTGTCTTCCCTTTATTGCTAAATGGTTTGAACCGTGCAGAGATGGCATAGAATCGGCTGTTTTGAGTGGTTTGCAGACCTTCGAGCAAAAAAAACACTCGTGAAAGATTAGGAATGACACACTGTTCAGTGTTGCAGGGAATTAAACGACTGTCTTTCCCCTCCTTCCAATAATACCTAACCATTCACATCCATCCGGTGCCCGTAGCTCATTTGTGCAGTAACATACCACGCGCACTCCACCAATGGGTTCTCTGATGCCACAGAAGTTCTGTTTGACACAGTCAGAGGCTTCTGTTCTTAATATACCACTATTCTATATTACCTTGTAAAAACACTTCAGCTCTGAATGACAAACACGCATTCTAATGATAAATAAAAGGTTAATTATCTTCCAAGGGGTGGGAATAAACAAGGAAGATTGTGTAGCAACCGAATTAAAAAACAAAGCATTCTACTTTTTCCCCTTAATTCTTGTCTTAAAACAGTGACTTAAGACACACACCAGCAGGTGAAGGACAGTGCTGAGGTGTAAAGAGGTGCCTCACTGCACTGGGTGAGTGGCACATGGGTGTCATTTTTATGAAGAGACCATCGTTTGTCATATGAATCATCTCATAATTGTTTTATAAGTTTAGGTGTTCACTTTGATATTCTCCAGTAGCCACTAGGCTCTGTACCAAGTCCGTATATTACACTGGAATTCATCAAACACACCTGGAAACACAGCCCATCTTGTTATAACCTCCCCTCCCTTGCTCCATACTGTGGCCCCGGAGCTGCCTATGCTGAGTCGTCACAAATGAACTTGGCATTTGTATCATACACCCTGAACTCATGGCTGAACTCCCTACTCCCATACCTCTGTTGGTGTTTCATCTTCCCTCACCTTTCCCTTTCTCATGAGACTTGCAGCCCTTCCTCCTCCCTTGGCCGCTTCCACTGAGGCCATTGCTAAGGCCATATGCTTCACCATCTCCCTCCATATCTTAACACCCTCCTCTGCCACCTCCATGGTCTCTCACCACCTCCCATCTCTGTCTGTTCATTTTTCCAACAGTGGCTTCTACATTATGGTCCTGGGAGACTGCAACAGAAGGGGCCAAATTAACCTGTATCCCCCCGCCTTGCCCATGTCTGCACTCAGTGGACGTGCGCCGGAGTGAACAAAATGCACAGATCTCAGGATTCCAGGTTGGAGGAAAGAAAAACATAGCAGAAAAACCCAAGTGACTCTAAGTGGGAACCCCTATCCGTACGCATGCTTCACAGAATCACCTGTTTGCCTTCACTCCATTTTCTGCCATATAGACTGAATTTTGACCAACTCTTTGGGCCCACATGTGACCTATAAAACAGTGCATATAGAACAGAAAACCAGACAGGGAGGCAACATTGGAGTAACAGGGCCAAGATAAAGGTGGAGTGCAAAGTGGGGAAGAGGGAAATTTTTCACCTAAATCACGAGTCAGCACACTTCCTGTAAGGCCAGAGAGTAAATATTTCACACTTTGTCGGCTATTTGGTCTCTGTCTCAACTACTCAATTCTGTCTTTGCAGTATGAAAGCAGCTGTAAACCGTGTGCAAACAAATGATCATGGCTATGTTACATTAAAACTTTATTAGTGCTGGCCAGGTAGCTCAGTTGGTTAGAGCATCCTCCAATATGCCAAGGTTGTAGGTTCCACCCCCAATCAGGGCACGTATGAGAATCAACCAATGAATGAATAAATAGGTGGAACAACAAATCAATGTCTGTCTCTCTAGCATAAATTTTTAAAATTTAAAAAACTTTATGGACACTGAAATTTTGTACATTTCATTGACTTCTATATAATTTTTAAGGGTCACAGGATACTGTTCCCCTTTTGATTTTCTCCCAGCAATTATAAAGTGTAAAAACCATTCTCAGGTTGCTGGATGTACAAACAAACAAAACCACAAGCAGGAGACCTGCTGTATTTTGTCTACCTTTGCTCATCAGGAATAAGAAGCAGCCAGAATTGAGTTTGTCCTTGGAACGAGGACGCTACTGACTTGGAGGGTGAGGGTATGAGGGAGGCCTCTGGGTGGGGCTGAAAATGTTTCCTAGCTTGACCTTCGTGTACAGATGTAAACACTCATCCTGTGGTACCCCCTAAGATCTGTACGCTTGACAGCATTTAACTTTTACCTCGTTTTCTTTTTCCTTCTTAAAGTGAAAATAAAAATTAGAAATATCCTTTTTTTCCTCCTCGGGGCAAGGCCCAGGAGTCTCAGCAGTGCATACAAAACGGGGTGCAAGTGAAAAAAAAAACGGGGCAAGTGAAAAAAAACGAGAGAGAAAATAAGAAATAATGCCAGACTCTACACAAGCTTTAGTTTCCTAACCTGTGAATGTGAGTAGGAGCTGTTAGGGGTGAGCCACACCTACCTTGAATGGCTGTTTATGGGGGATTTAACGTTTAGCTTAATTTTCTCAAGCACCCTAAACTAACCTTTGTCTTTCTCTTTATGGCCGTAAAATTTCCCCGAAGAGAGTCTAAAATACCCAAATTGGGTGTCATTAGTGGATTGCACCCATCGGTTCCTCCAGCGTTCTGTGGGGGGAAACAAAACCGGTTAGGACTGAAAACTTAATGTGGGTGGTGGGCCAAATGCGCATTGGGCATCAGGGATATTGGGAGATTTACGCTCCCGCTACCACGGGCGTCGACCCTTCACCTCCGTCTAGAAACTCTTCCTGGAAGTAGATGGTGGCCAGCACCACACGCAGCACGCAGATCGCACAGAGGAGAAACCGAGCCGGGGCCATGGAAAGTGTGCGGAACTTGGGCTAACAGCCCCTTTGCTCCCAGCGGTATCTGCGGCGCGCTGGACCTGTCCCTGAACTACGACACCCGTCACACCTCGCGATTGTGATCTAAGACATCACTGGTCCCGGCTCACAATTGTGCCACTCCCAAGGCACCCTGCGTTTGTGACCTGAGGTGCTATTGGTCCTCGGGGCGCGGTGCTTGATGGGAAATGTAGTCTTTTCAGTCCAGGCGCGGTTGCCGGGGGCAACGGTCCTTTCAGGTCTGATTGCCGGACGAGGAGCGGCTTCGGCCTCCGCTGATGGACGTCGTGAGAGGAGGTTACAGGGTTGGCGAGGCGGCGCCGGGGCCAGGGAGAAGAGGTGTAGGTGAACGAGGCATGCTCTGGGGCTGCGCTGGCAGGGCAGGGGGAGGACTACCCCTCTGCGCGCGTCTCGCCCTTGTTTGCCTGGCTGAATCCTTTTGGGAGCGTGGTCCGACGTGGGTCGCTCCAGCCTTGGAGAAAGACGCTGGTGGTCTGCGGGGCCGCAGTGTTTTCAAAGTTTGATTGCTTATTTTTAACAATTTTATCGAGGATTCACTTAGATACCATGTAGTTCATGCTTTTTAAGTGTACAACTTCATTATTTTTAGTAAACTACAAAGTGTTGCAGCCATCACCACGATCCGCTATAGAACTTCGCACCATTCAGAGGAGGTAGATCCCTCTAGTCCCTTTGCAGTCCATCCCCGCCCCTGCTCCCAGCTCCAGGCCA
The DNA here is from genome assembly GCF_021234435.1 of Artibeus jamaicensis. Taxonomy (NCBI): domain Eukaryota; kingdom Metazoa; phylum Chordata; class Mammalia; order Chiroptera; family Phyllostomidae; genus Artibeus; species Artibeus jamaicensis. The sequence continues at coordinate 8,125,786 of NW_026521854.1, read as the reverse complement.
CCACTGGTGCGCTTTCTGAGTCTATAGATTTGACTTTTCTGGCCAGTCCGTATAAACGGAATCATACAGTGTGTGGTATTTTGCACTTGGCTACTTGTACTTAGTTTAACGTGTTTGAGGTGTATGCTATTGTGTGTATTGGTAGTTGCTCTTTCTTATTGCTAAATTATATTTCATTGTTTGGACTGCAGTACTTACCCATTCTCTAATTAATGGACATCCAGATTGTTTTCATTTTTTGTCTGTTATGGATAATAACACGAATATGTGCATGCATCTCATGTATCCTGGGCCACCTGGAGTGGAGTTGCTGGATCATTTGGTAACCGTCGCTAACCTTTTGAGGAACTACCCAGAGTATTCTAAATTGGTTGACTGCACCAGCTTCCCCTCCCAACAGTGCATGAGGGTTTCAGTTTCTTCACATCTGTATTTTTTGGTTATAGCCGCCCTAGTAGGTGTGAAGTGGGATCTCATGATTGTTTTGATTTACATTCCCCTAATGGCTAGGGATGTTGAACATTTTTTCTTGCGCTTTTTTCTTTTTTTTAAAGATTTTTGTATCCTGTTTGGAGAAATGCCTGTTCATGACCTTTGCCTGTTGATTGATTTTTAACTGTGTGTATTTTATAATTATTTTTTAAAAACTTTGATTGGTTTTTTTTAGAGAGAGAGAGGGAAACATCGATTTGTTGTTCCACCTATCCATGCATTCACTGGTAGATTCTACACCCACCCCAACTGGGGATCGAACCCACAACCTTGGCACATCCAGAGGATGCTCTAACCAACCAAGCCACCCAGCCAGTCCCAATTGTGTGTATCTTAAATATGTCTATTTTAGTTGTGGTAACATGTACATAATATAAAATTTGCCATTTAACTTTTTTCATTGGTTTATTTTTAAACTCAGGGAAAAGAAAACCTGGCCTAGAGGTAGGGCATCCCCTCTGACCACAGAGTGGCCTGGGCTGAGCCATCTCCTGAGCCTCAGCTACAAAAATATTAATAAAGGTAGCTGTTGAGCCCTGGCCAGGTGGCTCAGTTGGTTGTCCCTTCCGCCCAAAGGTTGAGGGCTTGATTCCTGGTCAGAGCATGTACCTCATTTGCAGGTTGGATCCCCCATTGCGGGTTAGGGTGTGAATGGGAGGCAACTGATTGGTGTTTCTCTCTCTCTGTCTCTGTTCCCCTCTCTCTCTCTCTCAAATCAATAAACATCCTGCGGTGAGGATTAAGAAAAAATTGTTGAAAAAAAGATAGCTATTGACGTTGTTTCAGTGCTGTATGGAGACAGTGTGCAGTTCCATGTCGTGCCTTTTCTGCCTTGGGTGTTGTTATTGCTGGAGATGTAACTGTGCAGGGAGATCCCCCTCGTTCCTCTTAGTAGCTGTGTAACGTTCCCCCGTCAGAATGCCGTCTCCTGGGCTCTCCCAGGGCTCCATAGATGTGTTTGGGTTTTCGATGAGCACAAACAATGCTGTCGTAACATTCCTTGGTACGTCACTGTGCGAATTTGAGAACGTAGTTACAGATAGATTCCCAGATACGGAATTGCTGGCCCACGGGATCTATGAAGTTCACGTTTATATTGCTGGTGCTGAGTTTCTCACTCAAGGGCTTCAGCAAATATACACCCACCCACGCCATATTTCTCTATTTTTTTACATCTCTAAAATCTTTTGAAACCTTTGTAAATCTGGCAGAGGGTGTTCCTGTTCTTCAGGGATGCGTAGGAACTCCGAACGTGATGACAGCCCTGGCCCCTCCCCCCGGAAAAATGTGCGCCAGTGTGTGCGCTCAACATATGGCTGACCTTTGGCAGGACGTGCTCTCTCTGTCCATAGCCTTCCGCTCCTTCCAGGGCAGTGGTTCTCACCCTTTAAGTGAAATCAGTTCTTCTGGGAAGCCCAGATACATAGACTGTGTTTTAACAGCTCTTTGTTAGAGAGCTGAGGACACTTGGATAAAAGAGGAGCCCCGACTTGCGGGTACCTGGGAATCAGTACTCACTCAGAGTAGAAGAGAGCACCTTGCGAGACAGTGGAGCCCAGTTAGGAAGAGTGGGTTTTTTGGAATTGGACCTGAGCTTTGAATTTGGGTCAGGTGCTTACCGGCTAGGTGACCTAACCTGTGGGGGCTTTTAAAAATATATATTATTTATTTTTAGAGAGAGGGGACCGAAGAGAGAAAGTAGAGAAAGTTCCACGTGTGTTTGCCTCTCATGCGCCCCCTGCTGGGGACCTGGCCTGCAACCCAGGTGTGTGCCCTGACTGGGAATCAAACTAGAAACCCTTTGCTTTGCAGTCCGGGGCTCATTCCATTGAGCCACACCAGCCAAGACCTGTGGGAGCTTTTATTTCCTCCACTTCCTGTATGAAAAGGGGCCGACAATAACTGACTCACAGGGTTGCCTGATACTTAACTGAGATGATGATGCAGCTCTGAGCAGAGGACTGGGCATGGTGCTGGAGCCTGGGAAGCACTGGCTCTAGTATTTCATATGCAACACCTCACTTAAGACCTGGCATTGGGTGGAAATAAATTCAGTGGTACCAAGTGTCTGACCCTTTCCCTTGTCATCATCAGACTTGATGGGAAGGCTCTTAATGTCCAGACTGCAAAGGGGGATTTGATCTCTCCTGGGGTGATGGGAGACACTGAGAGATTTGAATGAACTGTATGAACACCAGGTATTCTCATTAAAAGTTTTCTTTCTCCCCTTCCTAGGATGGCTTCAACAAGAAAAATCAGCCATTCTATGCATGATATCTTTGGTGATTTCAATGACATTCCCTTAGAAGATTCAAAGATGGGAAAAATCAGAAACTTGAAAGTCGATGGGAATCTTACCAAAAGAGCTCCTGGTCATAGCAGATTTCTAAAAAGAGGCCCGACTGTCGGTGAAAAACCCTTATTCCTGAAAGAGGATGCTGGCCTGGCAAGTGGGCCCTCGAGTTCCTGGGGTAGACCCCCAAGCACTGCCTCAAAGCTCAGGACCAGCGCTGCGCTCAGGAAGCTGGCCCAGATCGAGTCCAAGATCATGCATCGGAAGGTGCAGATGGACTTGTCGGATGTGGAATCTGACTCTAAGACCTCTGACGACAGCCTTCCACGGGGAGCAGACAAAATGCCCCCCAGGAGTACGGCTGAACTGTCTTCGCAGGCCACACACAAGACCTCCCAGAAGCAGACCTGTGAAGTTCCTGTTGCCGAGAGCAGCGTGCCTCGTGGGAAGGTCAGTAGGTTTCTGAAGAAGAGAGAGCCACCTGTTGAAAAGCTATCCCCTGAAGCCCATTTTGGGAAAGAGAGGAACTTTTCAATACCCAAAGAGAAAGAACCTACTAGAAAATTGGATTCTCCAGACAGTGATGAAGAGGAAATGAAGGCGTTCCTGGGAAGCTTGATGGAATCTTTTAGAGAAAAAGAAGCACACACGAATCAGAATTTCACCCACACCAGAGACGGTGAAAAAGAACAAATACAGCTATTCTCGGTAAAAGTCGCATGTATTTATTTTCAACAAAGCCTTTGCATTTGTACCTTTATGTCAGAGCGCTACAGACTTTTTTTTTAGTTTTTTTGTTGTTGTTTATTTATTTTTAGACAGAGGGGAGGGGAGGGAGAAAGAGGGAGAGAAACATCAGTGTGTGGTTGCCTCTCCAGCCAGGGCCATAGTGCTAAAGACTTTTGATGGCAGCCATCACCCAGAAGCTACCTGAAAAAAAGGGTTTGATGAGGAAAGGCTGGGTTTCAGCCACATAGTGCAGGACTGCTCTGTAGGGGACAGAATTTGGGACACTTCAGGCAGTTTTGCACCATTGTGACCTTGTAACTGGTCAGCACTGTGTACGACTGATTGAACACCAGCAATGATTAATGCCACAGGCAAGCCACGCCTCCTTGTCATTTGTACCGCACTGGAATCATTCCTTGGAAAGGCTGTATTTCCATTTTTTTACTAAGATGAAATTCACCTAAAATTAACTATTTTCAAATGAAGTGCTCAGTGGCATTTTCAGGATGTTTTGTAACCACCACCTCCATCTAGTTCCAGAGCATTTTTATCACCCCCAAAGCAGTCTCTGTAGCCATTAGTCACTCCTCCAGCCTCAGGCCTCCACTAATCTCTTCTTATCAGTATGGAGTTGCCTGTTCTGGGCATTTGGTATAAATGACATCAGACAACATGTAGCCTTTTGTGTCTGGCTTCTCTCACTCAGCATGTTGTTTTCCAGGATCATCTACATTGTATCAGGTGTCAGTGCTTTGCTCCATTTCATAGCAGACTGACAGTCTACCATGTGGATGGGCCACATCTTACTTTTCCATTAATCCACTGATGGGCATTTGGATTGTCTCTGCCTTTTGGGCACTGCGAATGCTGATGCTGTGAGCATTTTTGTCCCCATGTCTGAGTCTCTGTTTTCAGTTCTTTTGGGTATATTCCTCAGAGTAGAATTAGTGGGTCCCGTGGTGATTTTAGGTGTAATTTATTGAGGACCAGTCAAACTGTCTTCCACAGTGGCCGCACCATTTTACCTCCCACCAGCAGTGTGTGCGAGTTCCAGTTTCTCCACATTCTCGCCAGCACTTATTTTCTGTTTTTTGATGATAGCCTTCCTAGTCAATGCTAAGTATTGGGAAGGCTGAGTTTTACGGGGAAACCCTCTGCTCGTTCGTTTTGGTTCTGTCGAAGGTCCAAGCTGTCGTAGACCATGTACTCAGGGGCCTTCATTTAGAAATGTGTAATTAACAACACGTATTTGATAGCACAGCGACATTTCTGATTATTTGTGGAGTTTTTCTAATTCCAGCATTACCTTGTCTAAGTGTTGTAACTTGACTTCCAGAAATGAGGGGAGAGGAGAGGAGGCGCCGCTGAGGGAGGAACATCCGACCCAGGAAGCTGTGGTCTCTTGCACCCTACTAGCTGCTTTGTTGAACGATAAGGACTTATTTATCACACGCTTGCTAATTCTGTTTCTTTAATTTCCGCCAAAGTAGGATCAGATCTCAACTCTACCAAAACTCCTTTCACTACCCCATGAGGAACTTTCCAGCCCCAAGCCACTCAAGACATCACGTCCGCCAACCTTCCACTCTGCAGACGGGACCCTTCGCACGGCGGGCTCCAGGGTCTGCTCCCCACAGACTGCTGTTCCAGGGGGCACGGCACTCAGCGTGGTATCAGCACTTCCCACCGCCAGTGCTGTGTCCAAGTCGGTGTCCCCGAGGACGTCACGGGGCAGGCTCTCAGCCTCTCGTGTGAGGAGCGAGGCTGAGCCTGGGCAGGAGCTGCTCTCGGAAGCTTCCGACAGCGGCCTAAATGGTAACCCACAGCTGTGCAAGGGTGCCACCGTGGCTGGGTGGGGGAGGGGCTGCCACCTGTCCACGTTAGAGTCGGAGAGCTCAGTGGGACAGGGGATATGAGAACGTGGATATGAGAACGCCTCGACCTGAAGGAGGTGAGGTGAAGTAGGTGTCCTCACCAGTCTGTCCCGGAGGGGCCTGTACTGGTGGCCAGACCCCGCCCTCCCCCACCCCGATGCAGCCTCCAGGGCGGGAGGCAGCGGGTGGTGAGTTCAAGTTTGAGTTTGGGGGCTGACATACCTGGGGTGGACATCCTGGCCCCGCTGGTTATTGGCCGTGCAGTCTCGGCCTTTCTGTGCCTCAGTTTCCTCATTTGTAAAGTGGGGCTGAGCCAGGTCAGTGAGATGATGCATGTGAAGCTCCGCGGTTGGCCCCACCACACGGTGAGCATGTGCATCTGAGGGGGAGCTGCTGTGACAGGATTGTCCCTCTCAGCCAGTGCCAGCACTGTTCCACGTGCTCGGGTCCACGGCCTCCCCGGGGGCCTTCGCCCCGGCTGGCTGGGACGGCCTAGTGCAGGGGTTTGGTCCATGAGTGCACCTTCGGACCTCCCTGCCATGCGAATTGTGATGACAGTCAGTGTCTCAGGGGTTTAGAGGAGGGGTGAGCCCTCGGGCTGGAGTGGGTGGCAAAGGGCATAGGGTGCAGCCCCTCAGCCGTCCCTCTCAGAGAGAATGGGCAGCTCGAGCTTCTCTCTCCCACCTCCAGCTCTTGCCTCCTGCCCGGGGCACCCTGCTAATACTCCTTAGCACCTACGTCGTCAGGCCGCAGTGACGGGCCAGACAGCACACCAGAATGCTCATTCAGTACCGGCTCCCGTGTTCCTCCCTTGCTTTAAAGGAGAACGTGGGGTGCATCGGGCCCCGTCTTACATCTGCCTGAGGGGTTGCTCCCCTCTTCCCATTGCCCTCAGAGGCTGGCGTGTCCCTCTCACCAGTCCTGCTTCGAGCTCACTAGTCACCGCACGTCCCTCACTGCACTGCATTCGTCTACTCATCGGTCTGGACCAGGGCCCAGGAGGCCCAGTGTTTGTTTTTATAAATAATTTTGATCAACGCAGCCACACTCATTTGTTTGCCCTGGGCCATGGTGGCTTTCACACCATAAGGAGAGACCCGACTAGTTGGGACAGAAACAGCGTAGCCTACAAGGACCAAAATACTTACTTTCTAACTCTTCAGAGAGGAAGCATGCAGGCCCCCAGACTCCTTACTGAACCCAGGGTGGCGTGTGTCCTTCTCCCCGTCCTTAGCGCTCAGCCTGCAGCATGTCGGCACACAGCTATAGACTAAGTAGGTGAGTAAACATTGTCGATTCTTTTTTTTTTTTTTTTTTCGATCTTCATTTCTATGTTTCCACTCCTGATCTAGCTGTCCTTTTAGTTTGCTTTCGTTTTAGGTGTGGTTGTTAATAACTGTGAGCTTGTTGTTCTTTCATTGTTCATGTTTCTTTAACTTCTTTTTCTTAGATAAGTCCCTTTAACATTTCATATAATAAGGGCTTGGTGATGATGAACTCCTTGAATTTGATCTTATCTGAGAAGCACCTTATCTGTCCTTCCATTCTAAATGAAAGTTTTGCTGGATAGAGCAATCTTGGTTGTAGGTCTTTAGATTTCATGACTTGGAATATTTCTTTCCAGCCCCTTCTTGCCTGTAAGGTCTCTTTTGAGAAATCTGCTGACAGTCTGATGGGGACTCCTTTGTAGGTGATTGTCCCCTTAGCTCTTGCTGCTTCTAGGATTCTCTCCTTCATTTTAATTTTGGCTAATGTAATTATGATATGCCTTGGTGTGTTTCTTCTTGAGTCCAACTTTTTTTGGTACTCTCTGAGCTTCTTGGATTTCTTGGAAGTCTATTTCCTTTGCCAGATTGGGGAAATTTTCTTTTATTATTTGTTCAAATAAGTTTTCCACTGGTGGTTGTGTCTTTCCCCCTTCTGGTACCCCTATAATTCGGATATTGGAGCGTTTAAAGATGTCCTGGAGGTTTCTAAGTCTCTCCTCATTTCTTTGAATTCTTGCTCCTTGACTCTTTCTGTTTGGCCATTATTTGCTTTCTTCTGGTCCACTCCATTGATTTGAGTCCCAGTTTCCTTTTCAACGCTGTGGGTTTCCTGTGGAATTCCATTCATTTCCATTAGTTTAGCCTTCACTTGGCGGAAGTCAACATTGTCAATTCTTAATTACAGATTTTAGAATCAACATCTTATCCCTGGATGACCTGACTCCAGCTGTCAGTGACAACTCGGACCTGGAACAGTCAGTAAGTGCAGAGATCTGATTTTTCACTGTGGGCCACTGCACAGAAAGGCCCGCGACTGTCACGCTTCATTTAGGTCAGAGGTTCTTAACTGGGGGTGATGGTGTCCCCAGGGGATACTTGGAGACATTTCGGCCGCCGTGACTGGGGTGGGCTGTGCTGCTGGCATTGAGTCGGTGGCGGCTGGGCTGGAGGCTGCCCAGTGCCCTGCGAAGAACATTTAGGCCTCAGATGTCGAGTGTCACTGGGAGGCCCTGCCGCGGGGTCAGCAGGGTGAAGGCACCTCACACAGCAGACGGTTAAAGGGGTCCCACCCAATGCCCCCGCAGCAACAGCTGCTTGATGTGCTCCAGTGCCCCTCTGGGATTCTTGCTGTGTTAGTGGCCACCTCCCTGTCAGAGGTACGTTTTCATAATGCACAGTAATGACACCTTACAGATTTCACCCGTGCACTCGCCTCACACTCAGGCCACCCGTCTTAAGTGCAGCAGCCCCTGCTGAAGTGTTTCAGGCGTTCTGCTCCGATATTCCACCTGTCCCAGTCTAATGAAGGGTCAGTGTGAGCTCTTGCCTGCTGGGCCCCCAGGGGCATCCTGTACCCCATTCTAAGGCACTGGTACTTGGAGCATGTTCATCATTCAGAAATACTTCCCCGTCATCTCTGCCGTCTTTTGTTTCAGAAAGGAGGTCAGAGGAAAAAGGCACCCCACAAAACCCCCTGGACCTGGGGTCCCCCGACCGGCAGCAAGGTCTCGGAGCACCTGAGTGAGCCGCCGGCCTCCCCCACTGGGCCAACACCTGAGCGGCCTACAGCCAGCATGGGGAGCCTTGCTTATTCAGAAGATTTTGAGAAATCCCCAAGGCTGACAGCATCAGAGCCAACGACCCATTCTGGGGAATCTCTGGACAGAACCTTGGCTTCTTTTTCTGAACGTTCTGTGAGCCTAAGGGCAGACTGTACCCCACCCACATCAGTGTCTCAGAAAAAGCGGGCCCCAGATGTTGTAAGAGTCATGGTGAAGGAGAAGGCCGTGCAGACCCCCGACCCTGCCTTCACCTACCAGTGGACGACGGGTGAGCATGTGGCCTGAGAGCCCAAGGAGGGCAATGCAGGCTATGGCAGCAGTGACGGGCACTCGGGGTGTGCGCTGCGGGAGTCCTCGGAAGTGTGACAAGGAGCTCTAGGGTTTGGAGGGCTGGTTGCTGTCATCAGCTAGCTGGGGGGGGCCTTGGTGCCTGGGCAGCCGCCGTCCCTCACACATTATGGAAGAACCCAGGATTGAAGACTAAGGCAGTGGTTCTCAGTGAGTGATTCTGGACTCGGGGCACTGAAAGGCCTGGTGCCATTTTTGGCTGTGACAGCTAGGTGGCAGTCTAGTGGGCGGAGGCCAGGAATGCCACTCAGCATAACGCCGTGCCCAGGACGGCCCCACCAAATGTTGGTAAGCCTAGGGACAGCACTGGGACAGAAGCTATTTCTGGCACAGAGCGTGTACAAGCGGCTCTTGGGGCCCAGTGCAGGGTCCCTGAGGGCTGCCGCGCTGCCAGTCTCGCTGGTCGTTTCCCTTCAGTGTGTTGGGTGGATTCTCTTCCCAAGTGCAGGGCGCCCACCAGTGTGACTTTCCAGACATTTATTCATTTTGTCCCAGTGTCAGCTCTCGCCCTTCTGAACAGAAAGTTTCTTTTTCTTTAAACATTGTCTTGCTCCCTTGTCTCATCCAGAAGACACCCTGGACTGTGCAAGGGGCTGTAATTCTCCCCAATTGGTCCATTTAGATTGGCGGGGAGCAGGGGAAGACTTAGCCACACAATAGTCATTGCCCCAGATCCCGCCACTCACCCCCTCTTTGTTTGTCCTTGGGACAGTGGCAGGCATGTCGACCACCGGGCCAGCCCTGGGAGGTGCCTATGTGGACCCTGCACCCATCGCTAGTCATGTGGTCAGCGCAGATGCAATAGAAGGTAATAGCCCAACTTGGGGGACCTTGCAGTAAAGTGGAAGCACTTCACCTGCAAACTCACACCCACCCTTGGGCATGCAACACCTCCTTTAGCACCGGGTTTGGGGAACATGTTGGCAGGGACTGTCACTGCCACAGGTAGCTGCCAGTTTCTAGGATCCTGGACAGTAGACCAAGTGTCCAAGAACCTTTGGTCTGTCTTGCCAAAGGACACCAGTGTTGGATAAAGGAGAAAGATTATAAGTAACACACCCCTAAGCCCCTCCATACAACAAGGCTATTTTTATTTTGTGTGTTCCCCTTTGAGCCTTTTTATCTGGAAAAGGCCTATTGTTTTTCCTCTGAAGACACTCAGCCAGTGTTTTGCGGCTGCCAGCCAGGTGGACAGGGCCCGGGCCTCCCTGCTGAGTCGGGGGGAGTTGTGGGGCTTGGGGGGCCCGGCTCCGCCAGGTCCCCATGGGGCCGCTGATGGCTCTCATTGCATCAGCAAGTTCCTGCTGCTTTTTTCTCACTTTGGTTTTCTTAGCATTTTTAAAAGATGAAAATATTAAAATATACTGATTATAACAAATGAAAAGTTTGTTTAAAAGATTTTAAAAAATTTAGCATTACTCTTGAAGATTTTCCCACATTACTATATAGTTTTAATAATAATTTTTTAAAAGATTTTATTTATTTATTTTTGGAGAGAGGGAAAAGGAGGAAGAGAGGGAGAGAAACATCAATGTGTGGTTGCCTCTTGTGCGCCCCACACCAGGGAACCTGGCCCATAACCCAGGCATGTTGCCTCACAGGGAATTGAACCAGCAGCCTTTTGGTTTACAGGACATTGCCCAGACCACTGAGCCATACCAGTCAGGGCAATAATGATAATTTTTAATATTTGCAGTTTTTATTTCTAACTGTATTTTTGTTTAGTTAATTTTTTAATTTTTACTTTATGTGCTTAAAAAGGCATGTCAAATGGCGAGTTTACTTTCCCATTTTTAAGTGGACAGTTCCATAGTCTTAGATTCACACTGCACAGTTGCACTTTCGGGGTGTCAATTCACTAACCTTTGTGTTGGATGCGGAAGTGAAGACTTCCGTTTCTGCCGAGAGCTGAGCAGTCTAGACATGTCAATAGAAGGCAGTTCACTTGGTAGAGACAGACACTGAATAAGCGAGGCTTTCACTACTTCCCAAGGCAGCATCCCTTCTGGGAGTATCCAGACACAGCGAAGGCATGGGGCCCAAAGCAGCTGCTCAGACAGGATGAAGGCACTGGTGGGGTGCGGGTCCCGGGGACGCTCGGTGACTCAGTGCCGGTGCGGGGGCAGCCCTGACAGCTTACAGCCCAGCGGTGTTCGCACTCAACGACATGCTGAAGCAGCAGCTGAGCCTGACGCAGCAGTTCCTCGAGGCCAGCCGGCACCTGCACGGGTCCCTCCTGCAGTCCCTGGACCGAGACTCATTCCACTACCACACTCTGGAGGAGACCAAGGAGGTGACTGCAGCACAGCTACCCTTCCGGGGACAGGGAGGGCAGGCACGGCTCTGACCATGGGGACAGCACTCAGCCCAGGGCTGCTTGGGACCAGTCACCTTCTATCCTATCAAAAGGAATCTCTTCTTTGTCCGCTACAAAAGCCAGTGTGGGGTGGGAACACTGACAGCCAGCCCACCAAGTGCTGAAGCTGGTGCGGCTCTGAGTGACCGGTGAGAGGCGCTGTCACTCTGTGGACTCTGCCCCAGTACCACCAGCTGGGGGCAGTCTTCTCAGGCCCTTGGGGTGAAGCTCAAGGGATGTCATGTTCTTTTTCCTTCTGAAAACTTCATTTTTGTCTGGTTACACAAAATATGTTATTTTATTTTTAAATAGTTTGTCTTTTTAGAGAAGGGAAGGGAGGGAGAAAGAGAGGGAAAGAAACATCGATGTGTGGGCCTACCTGCGCACCCCCTACTAGGGACCTGGCCTGCAACCCAGGCAGGTACCCTGACTGGGAATTGAACTAGCAACCCTTTGATTTCAGGGTGGTACTCAATCCACTGAGCCACACCAGCCAGGGCTGTTATTTTTTTTTTTAAGGTTTTATTTAGTTTTAGAGAGGGGGAAAAGGAGGGAGATATCGGTTGCCTCTTGCACACCCCCAACTGGGAACCTGGCCCACAACCCAGGTATGTGCCCTGACTGGGAATCGAACTAGCTACTTTTCAGTTTGCAGGTTGGCACTCAATCCACTGAGCCATACCAACCAGGGCAAAATATTTTATAAAAAATGCTATTACAGAGATATATTAACTTATAAAATCCTCTAATTTCAGAGATAACTGTTACCAGCTCGATACATTCTTTACATTTTTCTTATGTAAAATATGAACTATATTATGGATAATATAGATTACATACTATATCACACAGTATATAAACTATTACAATGTAATATTTATCTTTCTTTATAGAAATGGCATCATACTATATGAACTCTTCTGTATTTTTATCATTTACCAGTATTTCAGTACATTTCTAAAAAAATAAGGACTTTTTAAAAAGTCGTAATACCGTTATCATACCAAACCCAGTGACCTTTTCTTAATGCGGTTGGACACGCAGGGTTCAGATTTCCACGTGTCTCATCAGACTGGGACGCTGCGCTCCCGTTTTTCCATCAGGGCCCAGACACAATCCGTACACCGACTGTCTTCTCTTTTTAGCCTCCTAACCCGAGCGGTGGTCTCAGCCCTGAGCAGCGTCGGACCCCCAGGGTGGTGACCACCCAGGTGTTGGCAGCAGGGGGACCCGCTGTAAGAACCACTGCTCTACAGGTCTCCCCCCTCTATCTTTTTTTGTGTTCTTGCAGTTTATTTGTTGAAGAAAACAGGTTCTCTGACAGTTTCCCATGTTCTGGACCTTGCCAATTGTACTCCCGTGGGGTCCCGTTTGTGCCTCTGCTGGACGTCCACCAGTTGACTGGACGTGGGCTGAAGCCCTCTGACCACGTTGCCTGCCTGCAGCCCAGCATGGCTCCTCACTGCCTGCTCAGGGCCCACATCCTGGCAGTGGCACCCGGGCTCTTCCTCCCAAGCGCAGTCGCTCATCCTTTCCGACTTGGCCAGCAAGCTGGGCTCTTTTCTCGTTTCTACGGCATTATCACTTGGCATCCTGGCATTTCTCCTTTGCTGGCCTGACCAGGAGGAACTGCTGGGACAGGCACTGTCTTCTGCACCCAAAGCCTCAGTAGGCGGAGGCCGTTGCAATGACACACCTGTCTGTCCTCTGCCCCACAGTACATCAGGCACCACAGGCCTGCCCGGCTGACCATGCAGGACGCTCTGAAGGAGCTGAAGAAGGAGCTGAAGGAGCTGTGAGCACCAGGTGAGGCCAGACTTGGGGGTCTGATCTAATGCGCCGGTCTAGTACTCCAGCTATGACAGAGTGGTGTCCAGGGGACATTCGATGTGGGAGGGAGCAGGTGGTGCCCAGGACTCACCTGAGTGGAAGGAATCCCAGATGCAGCCTTTTCTAGCTGAGTAGCTGACACCTCCCAGACCCCATTTCTTGCTGTGACCGGCACCAGAGAGGATGGACCAATCTGGTGGAAATGGAACCCAGGAGCTCAGTGACACAGGATGCTGGCCTGTGCGGGGTTGCATGGAACGGCTCCACCTGGCCAGGTGCTGGCTTCCTCATGAGCTGAGGTATGTTGGAGGAGGGAACAGTAAGTACCATTCACTGACAAGGACACAGGGCCAGGGGTCCACGCTGGGGACCTTGGTGTGAGGCACAAGCAGAGCCTTTGGCCCAAGCCTACAGAGTGCAGTCACACTCCGACATACCTACCTCCCTACTGAGCCTGGGCACACTTCTGAGGTCAACACACAGAGAAAAAGGTCTTTATGAAAAAGTCTTTATTTGAAGGCAAAACAGTAAAACCCACAAGAAATTGTTAACAGCAAGTGTTTATGCTTTATCCTGAATCAGATGCGTTTAAACAATACACAGCTACAGGAAACCTAGAACAAAATCAAGTATTTTATCACATCAGGTTGAAAAGTTGGAGAGGATTTTGCATCTTGTTGAAAAGAATTTTTCAAAAATGTTTCTGTACAAATAAACGACACTGCACCCCGCTGCCTAAGACGCCAAGTACGGCCAATGCCGGTGCAGGCACCGGGGCTCCCTCCAGGCCTCACCTCCTCGTGGCCGGAGAGGGGGCAGGAAAAGGAAGTGACACAGGAGGCGCTGTCGGTCTGAGTGGGTGATCGCACACGAGTGCTGGTGTTGGGGTTCCTTTAGGTGAAAAACACAAGCAGACACTAAGGTCACAGGTCCCCTATGGGTGTCACTGTGTGACCTAAAGACGCCTCCGATCCGTCTCCTCAGAACCCTCTGTTTCTGGAGACAACGGCAAATGGCTAACTTTCAAAAAAAAAAAAAAAATCAACTAAACTAAGGGCCAGTATGTGTTGCAGGAATCAAGTTTCAAATTATTTTACTGGGGATCATCTTAGATCAATATATTTTTTTTTTAAACTAAATCATTTGGAGTAAAAATGAAAACCCTGTTTAACTTTGCAAATCAAGGTTTTGTTTTTTCATTTTTAAAGAGTGAGCAGTACTAGCGCCTGGCCCAACCTGTGGAACTGGCCCACCACACCCCTCACCTGGGGGGCTGGTGTGCTCGTCCGGGGCCGCCACACACACCTGCGGAATTACATGGAGACTCACATCTGGTGACAGAGCTGTGAGACATCCATCCCTTCAGGTGTCAAGGATTCTTGTCCGGGGAAGAGGGGCTCATGTACCTCGCTTCACTGTCCAGGGAATGAGTCTGGGGTGATTTCTCATGTGAATCTTACTTCTACATTAGAGCTGGTCTGCAGGTGGGGCCTGTGCCTCCCCGCGGTTGAGCACGGCACTGATCACTAGGCATGCTGTGGTTGTCTTTCTCTTCTGTCGTCCTCCAAAGATGGAGGCAGTGTGAGAACCGAGCTGTCCCTACCATCTTCCATAGCTAATAAGCCAGGAAGGCCCCAGTGGCCAAGCTGCCGGCGGCTGGTGTGGCTCCTCACCACTCCTACTTGCACTCATCCCTGGCTTTCATGCGGGCGATGAAGGAGTAGCTCTTGTTCCTGCGGTAGTTCTCGTAGGGGTCGTCCAGGGCCACGCCCACACCCTTGTACTGGTCCCACTTATCCCGCACGTCCCCCCCCTTGATGGGGTCCTGGATCCCTTGCTCTTTCACGCCGAGGCCGCCAGATCCACTCCAGCCTTAAGAAGAAAGAGGGGTGAGTGGTTACAACCCACAACAGCTGTAATCTAGTGCCTTTCCCTGACAACAAAGTTAACCAAGAATGCATCTGGGGAGGTAAGCAACATGCGTAAATGCTGTTTGTAAACGCAAAGCTGAATAAAGTACCAAAGACTGCCCAGCAGAACCGTGCAGGCTTGCCCTTTTTCAAAGACACGGCGGTGACTTGGAACTGCCCCTGGCTCCATCATCCCAACCCTGAGCCCAGAACCTTACCCATTTTCACCAGCATCTGATGTCCTTTGTTCTCTTCCCCAAGCCTGGAGTCGGGTATAGGAGGTGCTGAATTAGAACCCAGACCAGCTGAAGAACTAAAATTAAGACAGGTTACGTCTTTTAAAAAAGAGCTGGTACATTTATTGGAATGAAACTCTTTAGAATTTTACAGGGTGTGGCTTGTATGAGTGGCCACAGTGTAGGTCAGACACACACACTCGTGTCTCCACCACTCTTCTTCATCCTCTTCGCCAGCCAAGTAAGGGGGCTCCCTAAGATGATGACTCCTGCCCCCCACTGTGCAGCAAGGGTGGGGCACACCAAAGCCTGAAAGTTAGAAACACAGCCCAGCCACCACCTCAGGCTTTACAGTGTGACCACAAAAAGGTAAGACCACAGTGTGAGATGAGGAGGCGCCAATGTCACCACATTAGTGCTTGGGTGTCCCTGAGGCGCTGTCCCAACACAGGCCACTGGGAGCATGTCTTCTAATGACACGTTTCACATTCACAGCAAAGCCTCAGAGGTTCCAGTGCTACCAGCGGGTCACTGGACAGTTAAGACAGAAATCTTACGGCGGAGTAGGGCTCCTGGACCTCGACCGACGTCTCCTCCCTGGGGAGTACGACTTGGACCGGGAGCGGGAGCGGGACCTTGAGCGGCTTCTTGAGGAGCGGGACCGGCTACGGCTCCTGTTGGGAAAGAGGAGAAGGGGGAGCTTTGCGGGTCAGCCCCGCAGCAACGCAGAAGCCTCAGGCCCAATCTCAAGAAGTGGAACCTGCCTACCTGGAGCGAGAGCGGGAGTAGGAGCGGGAGCGGGAGCAGGAACGTGACCGTGACCTCGAGTATGAGCCAGATGACTTGGAGGACCTCGAGTTGGATCGAGAGGAGGAACGCCCTCGGCTTTTGGATCGGCTCCGAGACCGCGAGGGTCCGCTGCAGGGAGAGGCTGCTGAGCTGGAGCTGGCACCTCCCGGCTCCCACACAAGCTGAGCCTGCCACCCCCACCCGATCTTGGGAGGAACCTATGGGTGCATATCAGGGCAGGGCCACGTCATTCACACCAGGGTGCTGCGTTCCTAAGCAGCGTGGTGAATACAGACCATAGCAACCTTTTCTCGTGCTGGTGTTTTCAGTCTACCTCAGGCCTGTGGGGACGGCTCCCACTCAGCGCCTCTGTCACAGGGGCCAGACCCCAGACCCAGGCAAGGGCCAGACCTGGCTTCCTCTGCCTGTGTTTGGGGGTGTGTGTGACATCATATATTCGGGCAGGATATGAGGTGTTGGGGCATGCTATGACACATTAGGATGTGACAGAACAGTGTGTCTGGTTCACTCTAAGGCAATTCAGGACAAGATCCAGCCAGGGAGGCCATGACTCCACAGGTTAGCAGGCACGCCCTTACCTGTTCCTCTTCTCCTGGCCTTTGCGCCGTCGGGCCCGCATTTTTGCTCGGAAGAACTCATAGAGGCCATTCTGCTCCCAGCCTTCGCTGCAAGACGGGTAATCCCCATGTGACCACCACACCACCCCTCTCCCCAACACAGGCACCGGGGAAGAAGCTCATCAGGAGTAAGCCCCCCCACACCTGTCGCAGGCCTTCAGAGGTGTGCAGCCTCCCCCTTTCACTCAGGATGCTGAGCACAGCCCCCCCACAGACAGCAGTTTCGGTGGCACCCTTTCTCAAATATTTCTCAAATCAGAAGCAGGCTAAAGCCAGACACCGGCTGGCAAGTGGAGAGACTGGGCTGTAAGCTGGCTCCACCCAGCGCCCGGCCTTTCCAAGCTGCTGTTTCAAGAAAGAGCTGAGGTGGGTTAGGGTCTGTGGTCACACTGAAGTTGGGGGCCAGGGTCTCTGACTCCTAGGTGGGCACACACACACGTGGCACAGGACGGGAAGCCGTTTCAGCTGGGCTGGCAAAGAGGCCGTGGGAGAAGGGTATCCTGAAAGGGACCCGTGACAAAACTCAGGTGTGCAGCTGTGAGCCACTTCTGAAATGTGCCACGTCTGAGATAAGTTCTTATTTTAATGGATAGATCTTAAGTAGGAAAACCTTTCAATTTTTATTTATTGATTTGAAAGAAACATCCATTTGTTGTTCTACTTATTTACACATTCATTGGTTAATTCTTGTTAAGTGCTATAACCGGGGACCAAACCCACAACCTTGGTATATCAGTACGATGCTCTAACCAACCCTGTTACCCAGCTAGACCTGGACAAGTCTTTCATCAAGGGCCACTATATAGCCCTGACTGGCATGGCTCAGTTCGTTGAGTGTCATTCCACAAAGCAAAAAGGCTGCTGGTTCAATCCCTGGTCAGGGCACACACAAGAGGCACCTGATCAATGTCTCTCTCACATGGATATTTTTCTCCTCCTCTTTCTCCCTCCCTTCCCCTCTCTCTAGACATAAATGGAATCTTTTTAAAAAAAGGAAAAAAGGGTGGGGGGCCAGGAGAGAGACAGACCCTTTAACTCAAACTGGCGATGTGTCTTAGAGACATCACACTTCTCACCTAGGCCTCACACCACAATGGGCAGAAGCATGGCTGGTACGAGTCTTTCTTGTGATGCCAAGTCAGGGAAGACAGGCTGGGAGGAGGGACAGAGATTTCCCTCCTATCACCCGCCCCACTGCTGGGTCTCCCCAAGCCGAGTACCTGTTCCTGGGCCTGTCATGGGAAGGAGGGCTGTAAAAGGCCTCCACGGCCGCCAGTAGCCTCTCGCTTGGTGGCATGGGGGGTGGAAGGCGAATGTCTTTAGGGTCCAAAGGCTTGTACTCGTGATCTTCTAGCTGCAGTGGAGAACACAGTTGTCACTGCTCGTTGCTGGAGCCCCCATCAGGCCCACCCAGAAGGCCGCAGGCACGGGGGCAGCAGACGGGCCCTAGATTAGTGTTCCGATTGCCCTGGGCACTAGAGTGCTCCTCCTGCCCTTCTTGGAAGGCCCACCCTCTTGTAGGGCTTCTGCCACATCCTGAATAGGGTAGCTGAGGGCTCCCCCTTGAGGCTGACAATTGCCACAGAATTCTTCAGCAAATGTCCACAGAAGATGTGGCCATAGGCTAAGGAGACAGAAAGAGCCCCAGGTTCATTCAGACAGGCTGTGAGTCCCGGATGCCCTATCTGCAGACACCACTCCACACCCTGACTTCCTACCCCGTGCCCCATCCCTTCCCTTGCAGGCCCTCCCACAGCCACAGCAGCTTCAGCTGGACCCAGGAGCCCCTTCTGAGTAACAGCTCACTGTTCACTTGCCCCTTTGCCTCTACCACTCCCTGTGCCCTGGTGGACTCGTCTCTGCGTACTGTAATCTGTGGTGGCTCAGAGGGCATGGGAAGGGTCAGTGATCAGCAGGGCCCCTGGAGCCCCAGCCCTTTGCTCAGCTCACCTTTCACATGCCCTACCCCAACTCTGCAAATTCCTGAGTTCCCTGAATGCACACCTCAGAGGCCGCCTGTTTTCTGAAAAATCCCTGTGCCATCAGCCCTCAGACAGGGTGGCTTCCAAAGGTCAGCACCATGAGGACCCATGCCTCATGTGCAACCCAGCCTGCTCCAAGTGGCACCGAACTTGCAGCACTGGGTGGGAGGTGAAGAGGGAGCAAAGTGGCATGGGCCTTGCTGGCACAGGTGCATTCTCACTGGCTTGGTCAAGTTCACTGGAGAGTGGGAAATGAGACGGGAAGTAATCTGGGAAGCACTGTTTCTGCAACCTATGGAAATGGGTTCCACCTGTGGACTTTCCACATGGAGACAGAGGCACTGGCTCACCAGAGACCTTACCTTCACAAGAGGGGCCATCAGCCCGGCGGGGAGATCAAAGTAGGGAACGTTGGGGACCAGACTGGGGTCATCGTGGTTGATGTGGGGAGGGCCCTGTCGCCGCATGTGGGGGGGTTGTCCATTGAAGCCATGGGGAGGAGGGCCAAAGTCGGGGTGCTGGGGGCCCCCCCAGGGTGGGTGCTCATTGATCCCAGGATGTGGCATGCGGTGGCCAGGGTGGTGGTGAGGGGGTCCCATCTCTGCAAAACAAAAACCTGTCTCAGGCTTGCAGGGAAGTTATAAGCTGTGCAGTGCCAAGGGCTCAGGCACAGTCTCCTAGGTGACAAGTGACAGCAGAAAGGGGCTCAGAGAGAGGCGAAGATGCCAACGCCTGCTTTCTGGGCAGCCCTGTCTGGCACCTTCTCTACCACTGCTTCACTCAATGCTTTGGCACTGCAGCACGGGAGGGAGGAGGTGAGCCTTGGCTTGGAGGGGCCTGTCCTGCACCCACAGCAGCACCTGATGACCTCACAGGTTAAGGAACCACAGGGAAATCACAGAGCCTTCAAACAGTCATGTTACAGGCTGAACTGTGTCCCATACCCCCCAAGTCACCACCAGTCCTAACCTGTCACATTCAGTACCTCAGAATTGTCACTGCATTTGGAGATGGGACTTTGAAAGAGGTAATTAACTTAAAATAAATTCATATGGATGGGTCCTGATCCAGTGTGACTTAGAAAAGATTTGGGCAGACAGGCAGAGAGGGGCAACCACGTGAGGACAGAGAGAAGATGGCTGCCTACAAACCCAGGAACGAGGCCCCAGAAGAACCACCCTGTCTCCACCAGGAAACAGTCGATGCCCGCTGTCAGAGCCACCCCAGTCTGCAGGGCCTCTGCCATGCCATCCCAGGGCATTAACCCAAGCAATAAAAGGACTAAGTGATCTCTGAGCTTAATTTATAATCAAGGATGGATTTAAAAATAAAGGTAGAGGCACCCTGGCCTCTTAACTCAGTTGGTTAGCGCATTGTCTCAATACACCAAGGCTGTGGGTTCAATCCTTGGTCAGGGCACATACAAGACCCAACCAATGAATGCATAAAGTGGGACAACAAATGGATGTCTCTCTCCCTTCCATTCTCTAAAATCAATAAATTACGAAGCAAATAAGTAAAAATAGAAGCAGTAATACAGTAGGAATGAAATTACCTTAAAAAGAAAAAATTAACAAAAGTAAGGATTCTTTGGGAAAAAAAAAACCAGTAAGCAGAGAAACTGATAAAACTCAGACAAGGAACAAGGATGCAACCCCATGACAGCAGTGTGGGCCCTGGACTCGGTGCCTGATGTGACCTAGACTCACCAAGTGCACACCCAGGACGGAAAGCAGTGCCATCAGACTGCTCAGGAGGCAGATCTGCTAGGCACCTCCTCCAGGCAGGCAACCTGGATTTCTCCAGGAACCAGGGGCAAGAGAAGGCTGTGTGCACTGGGCCTCTGAACTGGCAGAGCACTCACCGGCAGGGAAGTCCCCCTGGGGGTAGTCAAAGCGGTGAGGATAGGGCGGCCGCTCGAAGGGGTGCCTCGGGGGGAAGTCATCCTGCATGAAGCGGGGTGGGAAGCGGTTGAAGTTGTGGGGGTGTGGCGGCTGGTTGAACTGTGGGTGCTGCTGATGAGGTGGGAAGGGCCCCCGGAAGTGTGGCGGCCGCTGCATGCGGAAGGGTGGCTCTCGCTGGCCGCTACCCCAGGGTGGCTGCTCGTGCTGGTTGTTCCAAGGGCCCTCAAACTGGCTATTCCAGTTGGGGTCGGGCTGGCTGTTCCAGGGTGCATCACGCTGGCCGTTCCAGCCTGGGTCCCCACGCTGCTCACCCCACATGCCCTCGTGGCTGTTGTTCCAAGGCGGGCAGTGGGGTGGCCCACCCTGGTGGTGCGGGTAGGGGGGTTGTTCGGGAGGCTGCAAGACAAAGAGCAGATGTAAACCACTTTTGAGGCTCATCCAGCACCCTACAGACACCTGGCCTCTGCAGTGTCCGGTGCTGCATGCTGATGGTCCACTGGGCGCTGCCCTGCATGGTGCCTCATTGACTGACATGTGCAGTGGATGCTGTGGTACCTGCCCCACCACTGGCCCCTCATGTCCATGCAGATAACCTGACTCCCAACTGCTGCACCCACATCTTGGCTAAGAACTTCTTTTGGGTCAGCATGCAAGTCCCACAAACGGGCTCTGGACCCCCTCCACCCCTCGGTGGACATTGCAGAGGTGCCTCCCCCGCCATGCCCAGAGAACACCCCCTTTTATAACTTCCCCTCTACCCTGCTTTGCCTCCTCTTCTGGGTCATCTCCCACATCAACTACTGTCCTCAAATCCTGCCTCAGTGTCTGCTCCTGGGTTCACCCCAGGAAACGTTTCTGTAGGATGATGACAATACAGCTCCGATCTCACCCAGCTGCTGCTCTGAAGACTTAAAGCCAGACTGCAACCCAAACTCAGAGCCAGGGAAGGATGTGTCCAGATGAGGCTGACCAGAAGGCCCACCTCTAGGGTCGTGGTTGGTTAGTTCCACTGATCACCACCATGGGGAGGCCGGCCCAGGCCACGACACCCGCAGGAAGCCAGAAAACCAGATTTTAGATATGATAACTATTTTAAAATGTGTAAGACACCACGTGGGCAGGCAGGCCAAATGCACTGCCAGGGCATGACTGACTGTGGACTGCCAAACCAGGGCAGATCCTTGGTGAGGGGACCCTATTCTTGGGGGCCTCCCAGTCATGCGATGCTGGATGAGATGACCCCTGCCCTGGCCTAGAAGTTTCCGACCCCAAGGAAACAGAAGGAAGTGACCAGTATCCCAGCCCCAGAAAATGTGGCCAGCCTGACACTTGTGATCTTCCCCTTCCTTATAAAACCAGAATGTTCTTTCCAGGGTGATAAAATGTAGACACTTTGTTAGTTGAACCAGTCAAAAAAAGGGAAGGAAAGGGAACACCACCTTGTAGTTAACCGTGGACTTTCCCAGCACTCGCAGGAAAATGGGGACCTGCTACTGAGAACCCCAATGATCACAGCTCCAGAGAAGGAGGAGAAATACCTGCTGTTGACCCCAAGGAGCAACGGGGTGAGGCTGGTCAAACCAGGGGGGTTTGTTAGGCGGGATCTGGTCGTGGGGTCCAGGGCCCCTGGGGCCGGTGGCTGCAGGGTCCTGGACCCCTCCTGAGGCGTCGTAATCAGAGGAGCCGGGCATCTGGATGGGAGGCTTGTTGTCATCTGGAGGCAGGCAAGAAGGCAGTTAGTGGAGACCCTGGTAGCAAAAGGCCCCACCCCAAACAGTCTTTAGCAAACACCCAGGCAGCCCAGGCTGGGCTTTACGTCCCGATAAACCCTGCCCTCGTGACCCCACTGAACACTAGTCACCACTGGAAAGGCAGTGGAAGGGGGGGGACTGCCCCACACAGGACACACACTCCCTTCTGAGTTCCACAAAAAGGGCCTCAGGTTTGCCGCGTCAATTTTACTTTGCTGAGGAATTTTATCGTCAATGACTTTTATTGACTTTTCTGAATCTAGCTAAAAGATCACTTCCTCTCACCTGATCTGTTATTTCATTAGATTTTCAGTGTTAAACCATCCTTGTATATTCCTGGGTCATGTCCTTTTTGGTCATTATATATTTTAAAAACACTTTGCTGGATTTTAATTGTTAAGTTTTTGTTTAGTATTTTCCCACCTTTATTTAGAGGGAAAGGGAACACTGGATTATATTCTAACTTCTGCCCTGACCCCGCCCACCCAACGAGAAGTCACCCTGGTCCTAGAGAATGATTTGGGCCCTTTCCCCTGCCTGCTCTCTTCTGGGACAGTTGGGACAGGAGAACTGTGTGAGTTGTAAAAGTTTTGACACTTCAATGTGAAATCCCCCAGCCTGGCACTCTAAACTGATTAGAATCTGGCCTGAGACTATACAATCAGAGCCCTTCCCTTGGGGTGGGGGTGGGGGTGCACGGGAGGCTGCTTTCTGGGGCTGGCCCCCAAGGGTGGGTGCAGAGGGGGCCACATACCGGGCTGGGTAGTTGGTGGGATGGCTGGGGTGGGCGTGGGGGCCGGTGGTGGCGCAGGCGGTGGTGGCGTGGCCTTGACTTCAGCTTCCATTTGCGGCATCTGGATCTGCTGCTGTTGCTGCTGCTGTTGCTGCTGCTGCTGCTGCTGCTGGGCCAAGCTGTTGACGAATTCCTCGTGCTGCGTCTTGAGGGTCTGGATCTGTTGCTGGAAGGCCAGCTGCACTGGCTGGACGACTGAGGAGTACTCGTTGATGAGTGTGGCCTGGCAGAGGGAGAAGGGCAGCTTGGACTCAGTGTTCAGGCCCCGGGGCCCACCCCTTCGGTAACAGCATGGGGACAAATGCTGGGAAAGCACTAGGAAGTCAGGGCGCTGCCATGGGCAGCGAGGCAGGCAGGGGACTGTCAAGTAAAATAATCAACTTGGTCTTGACAACCAGAGCATCTGAACCTAAAGCCTTGGTGATGTGCAGTGCAGCTTAGAATTCTTTGATAATGGAACCCAGCAGTGACAGCCGTGCCCTAGGTGGCCACACAGACTTTAAACATGTCACTGACAAACATTTTGGGACATGCTCATGGGACATGCTCACTCGCTGTCTGGTTTTGAACGAGTTACCAACTCCCTGAGCCTCAACTTTTCTCACCTGCAAAATAGGACAACGTTAAGACGAACTTCTGAGGACTTCAGGGAGGAGTCGGTGGGGGAAAGGGACAAATACACAGGAGCTCAGTAACTGTGAGCTGCTATCATAAACTTGGGAGGGAAAAAAGCAGTCGGCATAATTGTTGGATGGTGGTAATGAGTCCATTTTTAGTAGAGAAAGTATGAAGTGCACTTTTGTTTGTTTCTGAGCAAGAGCCTGTCCCCTGTCGGAGGGATGGTGTTTAGGACCATTGCTGAGGAAAGCAGCCTGCACATAGCACCTGACATTCAGCCAGGCCTTCTGGCCCGAGAGAAGGGGTGTGAGCTGTGCCTTTTATTCCAGCAGCTGTGCATGGGGCAGTGATGCTGGTACCATGGCAGAGGGGACCAGGAAGTCCCTCCTCACCCTGCCCGTGTTCTGGGCAAAGGCAGACACATGAATGAAGAGCACTAACTGCACAAGGTGATGGCCACAGCAGCCTAGACTACACTGGGGCCTGTTCACGTCCCTGTCACATGAATGCACACCTGGAGGACCAGCACAAACAGGCTGGTGACACCGAGAGCAGTGCTGAAACTGGGAACTGGGTTACGCACACCTGCAAGTCTCACCTAGGAGGGTCTGCCCCTCACTGCATGTGGGACAGGGGCCCCCAAGGCTGCTGCTCAGACCTCAGCCCCCAATGTTTGCCAGAAGCACACCTGGGATCCGAAGTCACAATTCCACCAGCTGCTTCCAGCCCAGGTTGAAGAGATGAGCCCCCTGACTTCTAGAAACTGTTACAATGGTGTATGGCTTGGCCTGGGGGTGTGGTTCCAGAGGTAGCAGCACTCACCTGGTACTGGCCGAGCCCCAGGGCCGGGCTCTGCAACTGCTGGATGATGGAGTCGTCAAAGTAGCCGTTCTTTTCCCACAGCTGCAGGAGCTGGATGTGGGGAAAATGAGGGGTCACATCAGGGGGAAACAACATGACCAGCCCCTGCTCACCTCCCCTCCAGGCTGCACCACATACCCGGGCGATCTTTTGCTGCTTGTCCTCCTCCACGGCCAAGAAGCTGGTGCAGTAGATGGGCACCACAACCTTCTGCAGGGCGGCCAGCAGCTCCCTGGCCTGCTTGCGCTGGCTGTGAGGGAGAGACCTTCCGCGCATCAGGGCCCTGGGGCGGGACCCAGCCACGCACCCGTTACCATCGTGGCTCCAGCCATAGCACCCTCTGCCTTCTCAGGGAATGGGCCCCCAACATGGCTGGGACAAGGGCTGGACTTCCCACAAGACCTGTGCTGGCACTTGGGCCCAACTGACAGATAGAAAGCAGTAGAAAGAGGGAAAAAAAAATCACAGGCTGGGGAATGAGAGTGAAGCCTGTCACCCTGGTCTGCTTGTTAGTAAGATAACCGTTCCTTCCTGGGGTGGCATGACCATGGACAGACACAGGGCCTGTAAGAGCCCCACAGTCCATGAAGGACCAGCCAGGGCTGCTGTGGGCTCAGGGACTTGTCTACGTGGCCTTGCTGAGCCCTGCTATCCCTTGTGCACAACCCCCCCCCAACCTGGTCCCCACATTTCAGGAAGCAATACTGTGTGCCCTGCGTTGGGGACTTGAGGCTGGCCAGGCAAGGCAGCC
Source organism: Artibeus jamaicensis (assembly GCF_021234435.1). Lineage (NCBI taxonomy): Eukaryota > Metazoa > Chordata > Mammalia > Chiroptera > Phyllostomidae > Artibeus > Artibeus jamaicensis. The sequence continues at coordinate 8,100,582 of NW_026521854.1, read as the reverse complement.
TGCCCCCACATTTTTTGGGAGGCACTTTGTGCACAAACGGGTGTGGAAGCCCTGGCAGCTATACACTGAGGTGGTACAGGGTCCCCAGTGTGGTGGTGACAGAACCCAGGTATCATTTTCTGCTGCTTCCTGGGGAAAACACGAGTCAGATGGCGAGTGGCTGAAACCCCTCCCAACGCCGAGCTGACCAGAGGGAGCTCACAGACAGGATGGAGTGCCTGGGGTCAGGGGAGGGAGGGCGGTCCAGGTGGGAGGATAGGCAGGATAGGGCTGTCTCTGCAGAACTTCCCTGGAGTCAGAAGAACGGTGGGTAAAGCAGGAAGGCAGGGAAGGTTCTGGGCAGCTGCCTATTCTCCCACACCAGAGAACTAAGAAACGACAATGTAGGGAGTGGCTGAGTAGGGGGCGGGGAGGGTAGGATGCACATGCTGTGGAAGACAGGACAAGGCAAAGGACCAAGGCGGACAGGTCAGTTTCTGCTGCCCTGACCGGCACCAAACCCTTCAGCTGGCCAAGCTCAAAGCCAAACATGGCAGCCACACACCAGCCTCACTAGCACCGTCTCCTTCTGCCTGTCTGCTCCCGGGGCCTGCGAATGCCCAGGCATCTGGTTCCTTAAGTTAACCTTTGTCATAAGGCCCCAAGGAGGTGCAGATGCCAACAATGGTCTGGCCTGGAGAGGGCTATGGGGGTGGGGGGCTGGTCTTGGTGGTGTGGGACGGTCAGCAAGGGGAACCTGGCATCAAGAGCCCTGAAGCAGGGCAGTTAGGTGACTGGAGGTGTGTATTTGTATCACTGAGGGGCAGCTGACAGCCAATAGAGAAATGATTAGAGACAGTAGAAGCTGCCGCAAGAGAGCAAGGAGCCAAGGAATGGTGGCTCTAGGTCAAGGTGAAGGGTCTGGGAATGGGCCAAGGTGTGTGTATGTGTGTGTGTGGGGGGGGTGCTTATGACACAGATTGACCCTCCCCCAGGGTCTCTGGACCAGTGACCCCCGTCCTGGGACAGGCCGTGCTACTGAGTGAAGAACAGCGGCCACAACAGGACCAGAGGGCGAGGTGAGCTGGGCCTGGGGGCCCTTACCAGTGGTGCAGCACATCATTGATCAGGTAGATGAGGTGCAGCCGCAGCTCAAAGTGTGCCCCATCAGCTGTGATGCGGTTCCGGAGGTGGCCCGCCATCAGCTCACAGTGCGGAGGGGACTTAGCATTGCTGAACATCCAGTTCTTCCCGGCCTGAAACAGCCAGAGCGATGGGTGAGTAGAGCTGGGCTCCCCAAGCCAGAGCGTGGGCAGGTACCCAGGGAGGTCAGAACACAGCGAGGCATGGTGCCCAGAGTCTTGGCTGCACGCTACAGCCTCTGCTTGCCTGCCTTCTCCTTCTTAGAGGTGCTCAGGAGGGAAGGGCAATAGCAGACAAGGCACCCCTACGGGAGCCCCAGCCCAGACAGACTCCGGTGGGCTCCCACCTATTGGCAGCACCGAGCCCACCAGCCCTCACCGAGATGGCGTCTTTGGTGCATGTGTCAATGATGGGCTGTAGCAGGTTATCAAACTCATTCATATCCAGCTGGGTCTCCTCCAGGAGCTTCTGCATCTGCTGCTCTACTGCATGGGCCACCGCCGCTGTTACCTGCTCCTGAGACGCCAGGTGGGACAAAGACTGCCCATCAGTGCCCCACCACAGCAACAGGAGGCCCTGTCCCTCATGTCTGCAGCATCAGACCTGCACCTGGGGCAGCCATGGCCAGCAGAGCGGGCAGAGAGTAGAATGAGACAAGACACAGAAAGACAACGTCTGCCCCCCCACCCCCAGGTGACAGATGGAGTGGTTAAGACACAGCAGAACAAGGAATCTCTGCAGACCAATTCGACACAAAAGGAAAGAAAAGAAAAGAAAAGTGAGCAATGACATGGACAGAGAGGACGTACAAATGGTCCCTAGTCAGGAGAAAGGAGAGCAACCTCACTAGAAACCAGGAAATTGGAAGTTAAAACAGGACGCCAGAGGACAGACCCACAGCCTATGAGGAGCTCCATCTGGAGACTGAGGATATGTGATCTGACATGTTTTCTAGTCAGCAATACGACAGTAATCTTAAATCTAATTAATAAAACTGGGGCTGGTGTTTCAGATGTCTTAGTTTTTATTTATCTCACTTTCCTGGTGATTCATCCTACTGTACTTGGCCAAAGTATCAGAACTGATGGATTGGGACAGAAGGGTCCTCACAACAGCTTGGAGTGACCTGGCTAGGAAGAACTGTTGCCAATGGCACTAGAGGCCACCTGGCACTCACGATTTCTAATGTGCAGTTCCACTCACAGGTGTCCACCCCAGCAAACAGCTTGAGCAGTCACTTGACTAGAGTGAGAAGCAACCTCTGTCCAGAGTCAGCGGTTGGGCTAAACACACCAGGGGTGGCAGCAGCACTGTCCTCAGCGCTGATGCTTGGCAAGGAGTCCTCCTGAGAGCTATTGTGAGTCCCAGTGTACAGATACAAAAACTGAGGCACAGGAGTAAGCTCCAGATACCCAGATTAGGACTAAGAGAAGAAAGGGGAGGGCCCTAGGCTTACTCAGAGCACTGGTCTCAGGGGTGGTGAGTGGGAGGGAAGAGGAGAAGCAGGCCCCGTACCTGTCTGAGGGCCAGCAGGTGCTGCTCCTGCTGCTGCAGGTTCCACTGGCTCTGCTGAATGAGCTCATCCATGGACGGGGCTCCCTGGGCAGGTGGGATGGGTGCAGCAGGGGCTAGCGGGGGCTGCGTGAGGGGTGGCAGGGCTGCGGCTGGCTCCAGCTCTGGGGCCTGCTGCTTGCAGATGACTGGCAGGAAAGGAGGAAAGGTGGCCTCATGAGAAAGTGGCTGGGGTCTACCTGATCTCTTGGCTACCTCCTGGGCAGCTCTAGGCCAGAGGGGCTCCCATCCTTACACTCACCACCCACAAAAGACTTTGTGCTATGCTACCGCCATACAGCCCGCCTCAGCCACCCCCACCAAAGTCTGCCAGGCTCCCCTCACTTGCAGCTGGGCCCTCCCGCCCTGCTCCCATTTCCCCAGAGCCCAGACCCAGCCTCCTTCCAGAGTCCTATCTACCACCTCGGAACCAGTCCTTTCCCAGGAGACCTCAGGACTGTAACCCTGCCACTCTGGCCAACACCACCTGTCTTGCCCAGTGTCCTTTGACATATACCAAGCCCGAGCCCACCCCCCCACCCTCTTCACCTCACCTAGGCCTGAAATGATACTAAATCCAGGCCACAGACCTGCCCCAAAGGGTGTCTCCACTAGTCCCCCAGCCTCCTCTGCCACTATCCCCTAATCTACTCTTCAATTTTAGGACATCAAAGCCACCTGACCTCTGGCCAGCAAGTCCAAAAACCTGAGGTCCCACAGCAGGAGCAGGCCACCACCCCTGACCACAGGCTGTGCCCACCCCCCCACCCCCAGCCCCTAGTCTCCTGATCCTGACTCTGTTTGGGGAAAGAGACTCCTTGGCAAGAGACTTGTGGAGTCAATCCAGGTTCAGCCAGTGTGAGATGCCCATCCTGCTGGAAGAGCCTGGGTCAGGTGGGTGTGTGCCCCAAATCTGGCCAGATGAGAAGGGATAGAAATTTGGACGGCAGGATTTCCGATGTGAAGGGTTGCTGGACAAAATGGTCTCCCCATTAGAACCACTGTGTGGTCTGAACATGACCATGCACTGTGGAGCCCTCCTGAGTCCCACCCCAAGGGGGCCTGGCCTCTGGACAAAGACAGGCAAATAGAGTGGAAGGTGCGGCCCAGGCCCACCATGGGGCTCCCAGTCACTTCTTAGGCCTGACTGAGCCTTCCAGTGTTGGCACCCAAGGACACCCTCTGGGATGACTTCTTCAACTTGCCTCTGGACACCCTCCTCCGGCCTCCCAAAGACACTTCCTCAGCAAACCTGTTCTCGAACGCTCATTTCTCCATTTTCTCCCTCTTTACTGACTCCTCCCACCAGCATCTAAACACACATCTGTCTTCTGTTGTAACACCCCGTTAATCCCATGCTCCCCTTTCAACAATTTTACAGCCAAGGTTCTGCATCAATTCATCTATCTCAGCCCAGGGCAAGTCTGGCTCTGCCCACCCATTCCCACCCCTATCCCCACAACCAGTCTCACTTGGCCTATGTGGCTGCCCCCTCAGCCCCTTTCTCTTTCTCTCCAACCCTTAAATGCTGGAGTGCCAGGGCTCTCTTCTCTCCAGAGCCCCCAGGGCACTCGGCTATGTCCCTTTGGCTGCGATTACAATCTGCACACTGTGATTCTGAAATCTATCGCGTCCTTCCTGGATTCCTGAGTTTTGGACCTTATAGCTCAAACAGCCCATGGCTTCCCACAGGCACCTTGCACAGGACCATGTTTCCTCTTGCTCCACCCCTACCAGGCCTACTCCTGGCCTCTGAGGCTGGCACTGCTATGCTCATATTACCCAAGCCAGAAGCCTACGAGGCACACACCCTCCTCTTCCCCTTGCACCTCACACTAACAAGTCAACCCGTGTTGTCAAGTCAGCTTCCTAGATCACATGCTGGTCTGTCTGCATCCCTGCTGTCACTCACATTGCCCTTGAAAGTGGTCTCCCTGCATCCAGTCCTGCCCGCTCTGCCTCTCCTCCACATGGCAACTATAGTGCTGTTGCTCAAAGTGTGGTCTGAGGATTGGTCAGGTGCTACTGAGACTAAGCCAATACAAAAATGGTAAGGGAGAATTTGAAGTCTTCACAGTAATTTGACATTTTATAGCTCACGTTTTTGACTGTATTTTGCAAAGGTGTACTTTATACAACAGGGTGGAGATTTAAAAAAACAAAAACTAGTCCTTCACCAAAGTTTCTAAAGTGCTATTCTAGAACAATCCTGGGCCTGTCTTTACAGCGGCTAATGCTGCCCCAGAACACAGACCTGAAACCAACCCTCCAAGAGACTTCCACAGATCCCAAGAAAATCCCTAAGTTCCTGGCAAGCCAGCTCTCCTTACTTTGCATCCTCACTTCGGGCCACTCTACGAAGCTCTCCTACTCAGAGCTTCAGATTTTGTCCCCTCTATTCCCCAGCCCCTCCTAAAGTGCTTTCTTCTGCTGAACACCCTTCTCCCATGGGTTTCCATCTGGCTGATACATTCTTTAATCCCAACTAGGTATTGTTACCTGCAGAAAGTACTTCACGAGTTCCAACCTTCCCCTGTCAGAAGCACGCTACCCTTCCCGGGCTATGGCACCGAGTCCCAAGCCACCCTGGATATCTAACCCTGCAGGGTGAAGTGAGTGGGCTCTGCTGGCAAAGAAAGCAGCTCTCACTCCCTGGTCACACCAGCCAAAGCATTGTCTTCCCCTGCCTGGTTATGCCAACAATATGCACCTGGTGCCCCAGTTCACAAATTCAACCCCTTAACCCTACCTGCCCCCCAGCCCCAGTTCCTCCGACTCAACCCACTGACCTAATCCAGTCCTTACCACCAAAAGCCCCGTTGGCTCCCCTGCCGGCCTCAGTGATCCTAGCCTCCACTCCTGTTCCCTCCAGCCTTGCCACACTGGCCACAAGAACCTGACTCAGGTCTCCTTTGTTTCAAACTCCTTTGTGGGTTCACTGACTATAGAAGGGGTTTTAAACTTGGTGGGCTAGAGCTAAGGAGTGATTACTCCAGAAGCACGTAAGCACATACAGCACTTTGCCTACAATTTCAGGGAGCTGCTCTCCCTCACCACCATCTCAAACACAACTTGGCAAAGAACCCCTGAACTGAGGGAGAAAACCCAAACAATGCCACTCCAGACCAAATGCTTACCTCCTCTATACGTTCTACACTCCAGCCATGCTGGGCCTCTCGTGACTCTTCCCACGGATATTGAACACACCAGGGTTGTTCAAACCACTGCCCCTTTGCAGTTCCTTACAAATTCTTTATTGAACCTAATAAAGAACTACAGACTACATATTAGGGAACAGCAATGACCCAAAACAAAAGCTGGTGCATGTAGTACAAGCTACATTTAGCTTTCAATGCCCATCAACTAGACAATCCCCTACCTACTCAAACAACATATTTAGAAGGTAGGGATTCGCTACAGTACAAAACAAAACAGATGTGGTACCATACTATCCAGTGGCTATTTATCATCCAAGTGACAGCTGATATTCCTAACTTCACCTTAAACTCTGTGAGGGCAGGACCACAGTCCCGATGCCCAACTCAAGTGAACACCAATAAACATCAGCCAAGAAACAAAACCCAAAGGGACAATTCCTTTTGATTCGGACTGCAAGCAACTGAAATGCATAAGAACCTTGCTGGACCCAAGAAGAGCCCATAAAAGGGGCTGGACAGTGCCTGAAAAGAATCCCCGTCCAGCCTCTATCACGTCTTTCCTGGAAAACACTGAAGCACTCACTCCACTTCTGCTGACCTCAGTCATCACATCTGCACAACAGAAAAGTCCCTGATCCTGAACCCAGGGGAAGATCGATAACCTCGTTCTCCATTACACTCCGACTCAGCATCCGCTCGCTGCAAGCCTGAGAACAGTAGATGGCATCACGAAGGCCGAGTGGCCCCGTTTTTAAAGAGCATGCGACCCAAAAGAAGGCGGTTTGTAGCAGAGCCACACTAGAATCAGAGAAAGGAATCCTCGAGGGTGCGGCCAGAGAGCTGGAGAGGACTCACGCTGCTGCTGTTCGAGGGCTAGCTTGCACTTGTAGTAACTGTAGAACTCGCCTCCGAACAGAAACGAGAATTTCGGGTTGTCCTTCTGCTTCTCCATCGTCATCTTCTCAAACTCGGGCCCGTTGCGAGCCACAAACTGGGCCAGCTTGTCGATGACATTTCGAAGCTCTTGGTCTAAAGAACGGAGAAAAAGGCCACGCGGGGCGTCAACGAGAACCGCCCAAATCCGGGGGCCCTGCCGTACTAGCCGCTGTCCGCCAGGTCGGGATCCCTAGGGGTGGGCCCCACAGAGGCCGCCCTTGTACGGATCCTGACAGGGACCACAAGCGCGCCGGGAATGCGAGGACCAGCGGGAAAGGCCGCAGGCGAACCAGAGAGGCCGAGCCCCGCCCCCTCCAAGGCCCGAGGGCCCCGGGAGGCAGGGTACGCCAACGGGGTATTCGCGGGACAGAGAAGCGGTCCCTAAACCCCGGCTGCGCCTCACCGTCGGGTGGCAGCGGCATCTCCATGGCTCCTGCCGCCAAGAACGACCTCCGGCGCCTCTCGATCCCCCACCAGCGCCGTCTGCAGAAGCCGGCCGGAAGTGGCGCGAGGGAGCCGTTTACGGCGGACCTCGTGAGCTGCTTCCTCCCGCCACTTACGGCCGCTGCCGGGAAACCCCGGAAATGAGGGCAGGAGGCGGGCGGGAAGAAGCCGCGCGTAGCATAGCACGCCGGAGGGGCTGGGGATGCGCAGGCGCAGAGGCTTTCTTGCACATGCGCGGAGGGGGCTTCCGTCGCCAGCCGCCCCGGAACGCCAGGAACTGCTTGGGCGGCCGTTATATCTCGCCGGGGCTCTTCCCCTCCTCACGTTGCACCGCTGGTGAGCTGCATTCCCGGCGGTGTTGCGGAACTGCGGAGTTCTTGCCAGAGTTAAGGCCTGCATTTCATTCTCATGGGGAACTTCAGTGAAGAGACTGCGAGGTGAGGTGAGTCCGGGAGGCTCCGAGGCCAACCTCTTGGTAGAAGCAGTATCCGGAGGCGCCGGGCTAGGCGAGGATCGAACTGCGCTAAGTGAGGTTTCGAAGATCCTCGCGCTCAATTTCTTTCGCAGAACCCAACGGTGATAGGGGCCACAAGCACCGGAAGACTTTGGGGTGGCGACTTCCCACTCCCGCCGTCCTCAGAAGCTCCCGTAGGATTCGAGTGGCTTCCGCGCGGTCTTTCAAAGTCACCTGGAAGGAGTACCAAGACTTTCGGTACCTGGCTGCAAGACTGTCCACCTTCCTGAAAGGAACGATGACATTCTTTCTAAAGCGAGTGTGGACTTAAGAAACGTCCAGAGTTGTAGAGAATTTTTATGAGTTTATTTGAACCAAACTGACAATTGCCGGAAGCAAAATCGCAAAAAATTGAGAAAAATATTTTGGAGAATGGCAGCTCGGCAGCTTATTTTATACGTTGAAAAAAGGAGGAGAGGTAAGGAGGGTTACATGTAACCCATTGGTGGTAGATTAAGGGGGCGGGAGAAAGCAAAGCGGAGTGGGGGTAGATGTCTGGGGTTGGATAAAAAGGCAAAATAGAGAAACACATACTTTTACATTGATAGGTACAGGACATTTAACGTTTATAGCACAGCGAGATGGTATGTGGGAACAAGATAACAGGAGTTCCCTGGGCTCATGGTGTTGTGGTCTTGCCCTGCGGGCTCTGTAAAAGAAGATTATTCTGACCTTTCAAATGTTTGTTATCTTAGATGCAAAAAGGTAATAGGCTCACTTAAGCTAAACATTGACCTTTGACAAGGAAGCTACAGGTCTGGGACATAACTACCTGCCATGACATGCCTTTAGTTAGGACTTTTTTTTTTTACGTTCAGATCATCCTATGAGATTCCTTTAAGTCTTTTGAGTTTGAAAGGCCACTATGCTGGCCTCCCCTGAACTTGTCAGCTTTAGTGTGAGGCTTGGTTTTCATCCTAAGAGGATGAAGTTAACATGTGCTGATTTCGGGGGAAGATAAAGAGCAGCAAACTAAGGCAGACTGTGGATATCCCCTGTCACCTGACCCTCTTACAAATGTCTCCTTTTGACTCTTAGGGATTGCCTCCTGTATGCCAGATAATGCTTTAGGCTAGGGGTCAACAAACTTCTATAAAGGGCCAGATAGCAAATATTTTAGGCTTTGTGGGCCAAGAGGCAAAATTGAGGATATTATGTAGGTACTTTCATAACCCAAGAGAAAAATATAATTTTTTTACTGAGGGAATTCAAAATGTAGTCAAGTATGGTTTTTTAAATACATGTCTACTAATGAAAAGAATGAAATGTTTTTTGGGGTTCCAAGTTAGTCTTTCCTGTCACCAGTTGATTGCAAATCTTCACCTGTAAAGACTGGTTTTGGTTTTGGTTTACAGAAATGGGCGTGAACCAAAACCACTGGACGTGGCTTGTGGATGAACAAATCAAATCTAAGCTCTGCTCTTAGGAGCCCACACTTTATGGGGCGGGAAGGGGGCATCAGAGACCCATAAATCAGTAAACAAACAACAAAGGTGTCATTAAAGAAAACAATGGGGCACTGAGACCTTGACAAGGGAGGAGGGCAGGGCCTCATTGGGAAGGTTATCCCTTAGTTGGAGGCAGCCAAGCAAACACAAACATTCTGGATGTGATGCTCAGTAATCTGGATAGTGTGGGCATTTTTTCATGCTAGTAAAGGTCTATATCAAGAAGTTTTAACTTGTGATTAGCCACGAATGGACTTCAGAAACAGCACAGTATCATATATATATGCTGTATGAATTTAAGATACACAGCATTTTTCAGATTAACAGGTGAACAAAAACAAGTTAGTGCACCTGTATTGTCACTTTTTAATGATTGCATGTGACCCTGTGGTGTGGATGTATGGTAACTTATTGAAGCCAGACTTTGGAGTCTCTTGGGTTGGCTCCATTTTAAACAACTTTTAAAAGTGTAATACGTAGTAGTATGTATAGCAGTATATAGCATAACATAGCTTAGTGTATAGCAGAAGCAATGCCTGTTTGTGGTTGGTAGGGCACGTGAATGTCTTGTACGAGATGGACAGCAATTTGAACATTTCACCTAAAATATCATATGGGGTGCTTGAGCCTAGTATTGTTTTGTTACAGAATGACATGCTTATGATTTTGTAATAAACGAGTTTGTAATAAAAAGGGGGTGTTATTTGTGCCGGACCCTATATATAGATCTTGTGGTTAATCTAAGGGTGTGCACATTTAATACTGGTAATTCCTCAGTTGCTTCCCAGAAAGATTGCACACTCATGATTCATTGTGCAGGGTTTAAAATGCATTTATCTGAGACTAAAAATTTAAGCATCACAGGGCCTCATGCAGGCTCATTTGAGCCAGTGAGAATCCATTGGTCAAAAGAAAGCAGTAGAGGCTGCTTCAGTGGTGGTCTTCAGGGACTTGGAAACAAGACTTAAACAAGTTACCTGCATACCCCTTGGGCAAGATGAACTTGCTGAAGAGGACCTACCCTAAGGAGCAAAAATGGAAAGTTTAAAACCACATGCATGCCTGCTTAGCCCTACAAATGTGAAGAATGTATCCCAAATCAGAAGTATGTGTTACACTGTGCACTGTGAACTTATCCCAGGTCTTAATGAAAGCACTTAGAACACTACACCACCATGTACATGGACACACAAAATCAAGGGAGAATGTTTAATAACATGGGGAAATGTTTCTGGCATATTTTGTTAAAGCATATTACAAAATAACATGCAGCCCTTTCTGGGTGGGTCAGTTGGTTGGATTGTGGTCCCATACATCAAAGGCTGCAGGTTCTATCCACAGTCAAGGCTCATACCTAGGTCATAGGTTTGATCCCTGGTCAGGGTGCATATGGGAGGCAACTGATCAATGTTTCTGTCACACTGATGTATTTCTCTCTCAAACCAAACATGTCCTCAGGTGAGGTTTTAAAAAAATGATATATATGCTGTAATTCAGATGCAACTGCTATGTTGTTTCTTCTGTAGCTTCAGAGATGAACTGTATTCACAAACACATTTATGTATCTCAATGATACATTTTGGAAATTGTTCCCTCTCTAGATCTTTCTCATTATTTTTGACATTGTAGCTTTAACAATTTTTTTCAAACTTAAACATATATAGACAATAAAAGTTATTTTAAAAGTAGGGAATTACTGAAGAAATAAATCCAGGCCCAATGTCCAGGTCTGTAGTCTCAACAAAGCCAGAGCATGGTGTGGTTACCACATCTTCTGCGGTAACTGAACCCCATGTGGTCCACTAGTCTTAAGCCACAGCAGGAGCAATGATGGGAACAAAGGTCCTGTCCTATGCCAGAGCACAGAGCATTCCTTGGGGCTGATCACGTCACCAAACAAACCTCTGGTCATACAAGAGTTGCCCTGAGACGAGTAGGTATTCCAGTTTTTGGAGTAGGAGTTCAGACTCTAGTTGTTTGAAAAATGCGGCCATCACTACACCTGGTCCTTGTATGGCAGTGACCGTATCCCACATCAGAGCTGCTCAGGGTCCTGCTGGAATTGCAGTGGCAGACGGCAAAGCCTCTTGTGTTCAGCCAGACGGGCTCCCTCAGGATCTCACTGTAGCAATGTGGTCCAGGTAAGTGGAGTGACAGGATACACCCTTGATCGCATCAGTTCCTCTTAGACAAAGGTGAAGAAAAAAGGTCACTATTGAGGCTTCTCTGCTGGGCAGAGAGCCCTGGGCTTGGAGTCAGAACTCCTGGGTTCCAGGCCTGCTCCATGGGCTAAGCTGTTCTATTTCCCTCTATTGAATAAGGCTAATCTGTCTCACTTGGGTTCTGATGGTTAAAGGAGGCATGTATAATACAAAATGTGCAAGAATTACCTTCTGAATTATAAATTCAAGTCAAAATATTCCCATATGCCCCTCAAATAACTACCTGGCCCTCTCCACATTTTTTTTCATGTACCTGCAACATAGCACCTGCGTGCCAATCAGTGTGACGCATCTATAAATCGGACCAAGGATTCTGAGGGTCAGCTTGTGTGTCTCAGTTTCCTGAATTTGGCACAAATTAAATGCTCAGTAAATCGAACAGAAGGTTTATGAATTAAAAAGGTGTGGGTAGTTGTTTTAGCAGAAACATACCCTTTGAAGAGTGAAGAAATGAGTCAGTACAGTCAAGCTGCTGAATTACTCAAGTAGGCTGAGACATGACGAAACAGTTCTATTCTTGCTTTAATTAGGTGAGAACTTCCACTTTTAGACTTTTCAGTTGAGCATCAACGCCTGGAGATGAATAAATTCCCACAGATAACCTTTGAAAGACGTAGGAAAGAATGAAGCACCTAGGAAAACTTACCCATTGTCCAGACCACATGACTTCTAGAACATTACCATCACACACCAGTCCAGAGGCTTAGAATGCAGGACTGATGCTTTTCAAGACGACTTTTTACTGTAACTTTCTTTGGAACACTCTGGGTAGTGCCTAGTTGTATTTCCCATTTGCAAATCCTAAGACCCTACAGAGCTTAGTCATTTATTTCTAGCCAAAGCCTCCTGAGTCTCTTGTGCTCAGTTGTCAACTTTAACAGCCCTATCTTATGAATTCACAAATTACAGGTCCTAAATTTGACTTAGGAAAAAAGTGTACAGTCCTCTCGATAGGAGAACCAGGTCAGCTGCTCTTTCTACCTTTTGTTCGCCTTATTGCTGGGCACATTGAAGACAGGGTCACTCAGAAGGAGACCCTCAGTGACAAACTGGGACCAGTCTTAATTCCCTGGACACCATCATTTATTTTTGGTAAATGCCATCAATGAACATACAGTGTCATTCCCACAGAACAGTCTATAGCATTTAAGTTTGAAAAACAGGTGACAATTAAAAAAAAGAATTCACAATTTTCAGGTCCTTTAATAATTTAACGTTCTCTGCCCTTAAGGCTGTTAGACCCTTAACAATCAGGTATGGATGGAGACGTCCCAGCGGTAATAAAGGGCCTGTTGCATAATGTATGCCAAATACATAGCAAAATTCAGAAATTCCAGGTGCTTCTTCACTGGAACGTATTCTGGCTTCTCTCCTTTGTAATAGGGATTTTACTCTCCCTATGATGAATGACTTAAAATATGGTGCTTACAAATTTGACACCAAGCTAACACAGTGATCAAAACACCATTAAGAAATGCCCACTGGGCCTCAAGTCCCCCTTCTGTAAAATGAAGGTGGGTTAGCATCGCAGGCCAGACCACGCCACGAACGGGTAAACGGAACCTGCTGCCCCAAAGCCCAGTGGTGAAGAGTGTGAGAAGAACAGCTCCTCACATTCTTCCCCACTGGGCGTGAGAAGAATGTGAACGTGGGAGTGCAGGGTGGTGGGCAGACTAGGCCACTAAAGGGTCGGAAAACCAGCCTTCACGGTGTCATTCTCAGCTCGGAGCTGTCAAGTCTCAAAAGTATGTCTTTTGTCTTTTGATTTGATGATTTGGTCTAATATGATTGTCTCATTTATTCCAGTGTATGTACTTACTGTACATTTATGTACAGAATTAAATATTTCATTTATCAATTTATAAACCATAATAAATTCAGTCATTTCCCCTCACCAGTAGATCTTGCACTGGGAAAGGAAAACAAACTAATATACAAATTTCAGCAATATTGGCAATTTCATTAAACTCGAATGGAGGCATAATTCATTTTGGAGTTCAATTATATGTTCAAGGAGTTAGTTACTCTAATCATAAAGACAACCACCGTAATATCTTGCAGTGCAAAATTATCCCCGTTTGTTGTTCAATAGAAAAATTCAGCTGTAGACCTGATTGCCTCTGGTGAAGGCACTCAGTGAGCTCATCACCAGCGACACCTCTCAGGATCGCCATCTGGACTTTTCATAGCAATCATCTCATAACTTGGGGCCAAAATAATTAGAAAGCAAGTGAATAGCAGACAACAAACAGGGACTCCTGAGGCTGGTGGTTTGTACACTCAGGTGAGAATGCATCTGAGACTCCTCCAGGAGTGGCGCGACGTGAGCTGACAAAATAGAACCTCTTAAGTACAAAATTCCAATGATTGAAAACAAACCAAGCGTCAAGCATAAGCTACGTTACTCCCTCTCTGAGCAGGAGAATGTCTCTCATGAGGAGAGAAAAGATGACCCCTGTCCCATCTGTTGGGGACAGTGCTAAAAAAAGAAAGCCATCACCAAGGACCCCACCAGCCTAGCCAGTGATCCCTTCTGGGAGGGAGGACTCAGTCCTTCATGATGCCAGGAAAGACAGAGACCCTCACCCGACCTTGGCACACAGGTCATCTTGACACAAACCTGCTGAAAGCAACTTTTTCTTGACCAAGGCATCTGATCTCACAAACCAGGTCCTAGCTTGGTGCTTGCTTCTTTCCCCTTCACCAGGACATGATTCAGACACAGTGTAACCATCGTAAGAACAGGCCATGGACTCGAAGCACTGTGCTCGTCTGTCACACAAAGCATCGAGATGATATTCTTGATTCATTCTGTCTTCACTGACTGTGGTCATCTGAGAGGGGCTTCTCAACACCTCATTGTTTTCTACCAAATGTTGGTATGTGTCAAGATAGGCATCAGCAGTGGGAACTTTTCTTGCTTTTAAACATTTAAAAACAAAAGGGTTTTCAATCTATAAGCTAGTCCCTATGCATCCCCTCCTGGGGACCAAGGCATAAATACACACAACTATAAAACATTCCCTAAAAATTGAGACCCAACATCTCCCCAATGTCCTGTGAAGTCATCACAGCAGTGAAGACCCACCAGAAAAGACGAAAAAGACAGAAATAGAGCTCGAAACACTGAACATGATTTCCTAAAGACCCCTCTCCCAGCCCTGCAGTCTCTTCTCCTCCCTGCTTTAAGAAGAGCAGTACTCCGCTCTGCTCTTCCCTCTGGATGCCGGCACACAGCTCCTCTGACTTACGGGGCGGGTCGGAGTCAGCCTCTGAAAATTCAGTGCTAACTGCAATAGCTGTTCGCGTGGGAGTGCCTGCCAGTAACTGCAAACAGCCATGGGGCTGAAGGAGAAACTGAGTCCACCATGCCCACTCCAGGGTCTGTATCCACAGCGATTCCGCACTCCCAGGGGGTCATCTGGAAATGCTCCCTGGGAAGCAGAACAAGAATTCTGAAATACACGACTTGGGGAGTAAGTCCACACTGAAAATGAAACATGGCCAAGATCTGCATAGTGCTGATGCCTTCAGATGACAGACTCCAGGAAGGAAGAACATGAACATGAGCGGTGGTCCTCACTGCAGGGAGGGTATCCTGATGCTCCAGGGGGCTGAGAACCCCAGGGTCCTCTGAGGGTTGTGCACTGTCCCCTGGCTGGGCTTACATTCACTGGTTGTCAGAAGTTTCTGGTACTGCTTGGGACTGGGGTGGGGGGAGTTGCAGAGCGGCCCCCCCATCCTCTAGGCTCTACACATCATAGCGGTTCAAACTGTATGAGTTTGGGTAGCTCTGCCGGCTGTACTGGAAGTGGTCTGTTAAAATGTTGTTGCGGCCATATTGATAGTCTCCATGCTGGGGGAAGAGGGCGCCATTGTGGGGCTTCTTCAGCGGGCTCCGGTGGTGCTCCTTACTGCTCAGGTCACCCGTCGTGATGGGGAGGAGGTGCTTCTGCGCTTGCTGATTTGCATCGTACTTGGTCTGCGGGGTCAAGAGAGCAGTGGGACACTTGGCTCTTTACCCCAGGACATGCACATGAGACAAAGGGGAGCTCGAGATTCACAGCCAAGCAACCCTTCAAAGCCAATGTTGAGTGTTGACCCAAACAGGGCTAGATATGGCCAGTGAACAGTTAATGGACTGGCCTCCCTGTTGGCCATTCTCTGTCCTACAGGGGCCTAAAAAGGGCCTACTTTCCTGATGTAGGCCCATTCCTTTCACACTCTCCTGAGAGTGAAATCCCAACAAAGCCTCCAAGAGCCATGGCTGGAGCGAGGCAAAGGCCAGAGTCCTCCATGTAGGAAAAGGCCAGAATGGGAGGGGCTGTGCCAAGACCATAAACCAGTCTGATGAAGGTGGGAGCTAGAACCTGGGCATCTTAGCTTCTGGTGAAGCCCTCTTCCCCCCCCCCTCACCATTTTTTGGTGCCTCCCTGGGTAATGAGGGGACAGACAGCCTCCTCCATCCCCCAACTTACCTTGTTGTACAGGAAGACCCCCAGGATGGCTGTCATCATGCCCAGGACATTGGTGCTGGTGACCGGGTTCCGCAGCATGATCAGGGACACCGTGATGACCATGATTCTCTTGGTGGCATTGGCAACTGAGTAGCTCAAAGGGCTTATGAGGTTGAGGATGCTGAAGGCAATGACATTCTGGGCAAAGTTACAGAAGCCACTGACAGCCAGAAGCAGGAGGGTCCAGGGCCACTGGGACACGTAGGTCTATAGACGGGAGTAAGACAGCACCGTGGTCACATGCCTGTCCTGATAGAGTGGTATATCAGGGTCATTCAGTAGGGAGCAGACTCAGGTGGATTCTAGTGTGATACACAGCCTCTAACCCTCATGACACTGCATGATACAACAGTCATCACCATCATCACCACCATCACTGTCTTAAACGTCACCATCATCCTCACAATTACCACCATCCTCATTACTGTCATCAACACTACCATCATCACCTCCCATCTACCGAGAAAGTGGAGGCTTGGAGAGGGGAAGTCAAGTGTCCAAGGGGCACAGAGCATGGTGTGAACCAAAGCCTTCGTCCTCCCTGTACAATGAGGGCTGGGGCTCTGGGGTAAGAGGAAGGTCTGCTTACTGAAATGGTCTCAGTCCAACTGAGCTCCTGCAACGGACACCACAGGTTGGGGGCTTATAAACAACAAACATTTGTTTAATTCTGGAGGCTGGAAGTCTAAGATCAAGGAGATTCCATGTCTGGCATAGGCTTCTGGGTTCATAAGTGGTGCTTCCTTGAGGTGTTCTCAAGTGGTATAAGAGGCAAGGGTGCTCTCTGGGGCCCCTTTAGGGCACTGATCCCACTGATAAGGGCTCCACTGTCCCCATGATCTAGTCACCCCCCAAAGGCCCCACCCCCTGATACCATCCCACTGGGGGTTGGCTTTCAACATGGATTCTGGGGGGACATCAACATTCAGACCATAGCAACAGTGATGCATTCTACCATCACCCTGGTGCTGGGAAGGCTGCCCGAGTGTAAGAAGAACCTGGCGGGCTGGGGGGAGCCAGAGGCCCTGCGCCTGCCCTCTCACTGGAAGCCCCGGGCAGCTGCCTGACCTCTTTGGTGGCGGTTTCTTATCTCTGCAACGAGGGATGATACCCACTGAGCCTGCACAATGCAGCCGCCGTGGGGATCAAGCGTGGTCACGGCTCCCAAAGTGTTATGAAATGATTCCAAGCCACACAAACATGAGGAGGTGATGCATCATCAAAACTACAGTTACCATCTGACCTTCCCTGGAATGACACACACAGATTAGGGAGACCCAGAAATCAATAACCCACAACTAGAAGACGTGCATGTGCACCACAGAACTCTCTAAAGATCCCAGGCTGACCCTCAGACAGCAGAGGGGGGAGAACTAGGTGGGCCCTGCTGTGGCCAGGTGGCAGGAGACACCCAGCACCAAATATTTATGGGTCTGTATCTATTCAGAGCTGGATGCCAAAAAGCACACAGCATGGCCTCCACACTTCCCCACCCTCCACAGTCACTCCTCAGCACCAGTCCTCCGGGCCGAGAAACCATGAGGCTGTACGGGCAGGGTTGCCAAGCCAGTGAACGATCCCTGGAGATGGCATGCCAGCTGTGGACAGCCCAGGATGTGGCCCAGACAGCAGTGCTGGGACGGTGCTGTGTCCCAGTGCTCTAAGGGCACAACAGTCTCCAGACCCAGCGAGGCTCCATCAGGCAGCAAAGCCATAGCTGCTTGGTGGCAGCTACTCTCTGTAGGCCAATTTCCTGGCCACACTGTCCTTGTCTGTGGGAGGACACAGCTGGCTCACCCAGGACAGTGGACCTGCCAGGATGGGAGCTGGAGCAGTCTTAGGATGGCTGCTTGATTCCATCTCTACCACCTTTTTGAGAGGGAAGGATCACGCGATCCTCTCAAAGGTGAGCAAAACACACTTAGGTGACTTGCACAAGGTCACACAGACATTTGCTCCTAGTTGGGGTGACGCTCCTGTAGGGCCCTGTACAGTACTGTGTGCTCCTAGGGCTGCTGTTAGAACGTACAGGGTGATCACGAGAAGAAAACTGAAAAATGCCCTCAAATCAAGAAAAAGCAAGAAAAGAGATCACAGCAAAGCTTATACATACATGCTTGTGCGTATACATACAGAGAGACACCAAAGAACTGTAACCCAGGACAGTGTAAGAGAACGGCCACACAGCCTATAGACCACACGATGCAGCCAATGGAACGAGAGAGGCCTAAATACATCAATATGGAGTGGTCCTCGGGACATGCTACTTTTCTAAATATCTAAAAAGTCACTTTTTGTGCAAACAGGAGGGAAGTTATGAATATATATCTTTGAATAAACCTTGTCAACATCATTTGGCTTTGGCAAAGATTTGACATGTTCAGTGGGGGTGGAAGAAAGCAATGCCTAAAAATTGAAACACACGTAAAGGAACCCAATTATACAAGTTGCTGACACAGGCACATTACAAAGACAGCCCTTAGAACATCTCAGCTGTACAACAAGCCTTCAATGTCATCGACGGGTCTGGAGACTTTTAAGTGAAAAGATGTGTTAGGAAGAGTTAAGCTGTAACAGCAGCAATGCTGTAACAAAACGACATCACCAAGGACCTGCTGTACACTTTTCATGGGACATGTTCTAAGGACAAGCAGAGCTGCTCGATAATCTTAAAACTTTTCTCCTTGCCCCTGGGGATTCTCACTCTGAAACGATTATATGTGTGTACAGTAGAATCATGTACGTGAATAACTGGAGTAGGGTAAGCCAGTAGAAAATGGTGCAAGGAACCAAGCATTTTAGAAAAGACACAAATAAAAAAATTCAAGCAGTAATAAATTCTGTGATGTTAAATGGGAATTGGAAAGTTGGTATGAACTCTCCCTTCTGCCCCCAAATGCTTTTTTCCTGAGTGTTTTGCTGCAAAGGCTTAAAAGCAATGGCAGCCCAACAGCAGGGAGCGCACATGGTGCCCGGTGGTGTTTCTAAGCACCGACTCCACTAAAAGCAGCCTGGGTCCCAGAGGAGTGGCCAACGGCAGCCCTGGGGCAGAGGTGCACAGATGGAGGAGGAAGTTCCGGTGGACCAAAAGCTGCAGACTGACCTGTGCTGTCCGGAGGGCAGCAGACTGACGTGTGCCATCAGGAGGGCAGGGAGCCAACAGGATGGGCTCCATCGTCCAAGACAGGCTAATTAGAATATGAAAACAATACTATGTACAACTAACACGACTTCACAATGACACTAAAACACATGAAAGAACTCTCCTTCACACCCCCGAAAGGGAAAAAACCCTTAACTTACTAGTTAATATTTGCAATCAACGTGAACTCTTTACTCTGAAAATGGTAACTGAAAGGAAAAAGAAGCATTGGACTGCCTCTCGTGCACTGTACATCAAGATAACAGGCTGGTCCTAGTTAATGATGAAAAATTATTCACAGAGAAATCACAGCCAATCAATGTGGAAGGGAAGTTAGAACACAGAGCCCCAGTTTCTTATCTGGTAATGGGAGATAATCTCCACTGCATCCACAGCTGGTGCTAAGGTTTAAAGACCAATGTCAAGAATCCAGTCAGACATCATTAGGCCCTAATAAACATCTACTCCTCCCTAACTCAGGCCTGGAAGAACCACACACACCCCCTCTTCTCACTGTCACCTGCATTAGTTTCTAGGGTACTCTCTGGAGGCTGGCCTGGCACAGGTGGTGGGAAGATGCTATTTCCTGTGCTCAGAGAGCTACAGTTACAACTGGAGTATGTGGAAATATGTGCAGAAACAACGCCAAGAAGGAAATGAGCACAGTTTGAAAAGTCAAAGTGACATCTGAACCAAGTTATCAGGCCCTGTGCTGGCACTCTTTCTTTCATGCCGCTGGTGCAAATGTGACTACTATCAGCAGCAGGGATCTAGCATGCTAGAGAGGGAAATGCAAAGGACGCCGACTTGACTTCCTCGACTGCACACAGCCTGAGTCATGACAGAGCTGCATAGTCAAAGATCAGGCTGTCAAAGGCCCCAAGTGCCCCAAAGTCAACAGAGAGGTGTAACTCTCTGACAAAGCACCTACTTTGAACCAGTCAAGAAAAGGGCATGTTCTTGGTGCTGGCCAACTCACCAGGTCACTGCTGACCAGAAAAGCCGAGAGGTCCACCAGGACCCACGTGGGGATCATAAAGAAGACGGCGTGGCAGCCCAAGATGTTCAGCAGCCGGAGATGGTGGATCCGTGAGTCTCTCAATACCTGAAAAGAGAAAATCTCTTTAAAGGCCAATTGACACCATTAGTGGCAAGAAGGACTCCAGTTACCCAGTTCCAAACACAGTGACTGGACATTAACACTGATGTCAGTCCTTGACCACCAAACCTGCAAGTGTGTGTATGATGCAATACGCAGCTCGTTCCTGAAAGACTGTTTTACATATGAAAGACCTAGTAAAGAAAACAGATAAAAACCCAGCAACACTCGATGTTGGTGAAGCTGCAGTGAAACAGGCACTCTGACATCCACTAAATTAGTGTTTATCACTGTTTCTGCATAGGACCAGGTAAATTATAGCAGGAGCCATAAAGATCTATCTTCTGACTCAAGAACTATAAGACAATCATAAGGAAGTAACCTGAGAGAAAAACATCATAAATTATTGCATTACTTACAATGAATACTTGGAAGTAACCTGCATTTGCATTAATTGTGGTACCTGACAAGAATGTGATTGTTATAGAAGAGCCATAATTTTTAATGATGCGGGAGCATGAGATGTTACAACAGTAAAATGAACAAAGCAAAATTCTAAAATGTGTGTATAGTATTACAACTCGAAAAACTGTGCAGAGAATATCCCTACCAATAATAGTTCTCTTTAGGGGACAGTACTGGGACTTCACTCAGCAGGGTGCAAACCCCTGGGCAGGTGGGTAGGTCTCTCTCTTCTGCATCTCTAGCACTTACCATAGTACCTGGCACATAGTAGGTGCTCAATTCTGATTTTTTTTCATTGAGCTTTTCTCTATTTTTTTTCACAATGAGCATTCGCTAACTATATGATAAGAAAAAACCAATCTTTTTGTGTGCTCTTTCTCACACCGCCACCCCCGCAGGGGCCCTTGCATCCACGTGCTCCCCCCCCCAGGGCACACCCACGACTTTCCCCTCTTCTTCCCTCACACAAGCACCTCTCCCTCTCTCCTAAGCTCCAAGGGCCCTGCTTCTGCCTCTATAACTTGCTTCCTGAGACCATGCAGCCCAGCCGGTTCACTTTTTCTAGCTCTGTAACTTTCTAAATAAATTTCAGTTAATTAATTACTTTAAAAAAAAAACCCCACCCTAGCTGGTGTGGCTTAGTTGGTTGGGCACTGTCCCTTGCAAAACAAAAGGTTGAAGGTTTGGTTCCCAGTCAAGGCACATGCCCAGGTTGTGGGTTCAGTCCCTGGTCCAGGCATGTATGAGAGGCCACTCATCGATGTTTCTCTCTCTTTCCTTCTCCCTCCCTTCCCTTCCCCTCTCTCTAAAAACAAGTAAGTAAATTATAAAAACCCCATAATCTCTTTAAAAAAATTTAAACAACAGCCCTGGCTGGTGTAGCTTAGTGGACTGAGTGGCAGCCTGCACACCAAAGGGTCGCCGATTTGATTCCCAGTCAGGGCACATGCCTGGGTTGCTGGCCGGGAGCCCTGTTGGGTGCGTGTGAGAGGAGACCATGCATCGATGTTTCTCTCCATCTCTTTCCCATCTCTCTAAAAATAAATAAAATCTTTAAAAAATAAAAAAAATTAAACAACAAATGAAAAGCCATCAAAATGTCAACACAATTATTTTTGCTCTAACACCAAAGAAATACCTACTTGGCCACATTTTCAAATGCCACCTGTGTGCCCCTAAAATACCAAGCATACCACGGACACTGACAAAATACCTTTTTGGAGAAAATATTCTGGAGTGAGAAGCACAGTGTGGCAGCAAGAGCACTGATGAGCCCCCACATGTCAAACGACAACTCGGTGACGGTGGCCAGCAGAACACCGCTGATGATGGGGATGAGTGACAAGTACACCTGTGGAAGGAGAGCAGGAAGGGCTGAAAGTGGGCTGGGGTGGGGCTGGGCGCCCGAAAGACACGGGGGAAGCCCCAGCTGCTCTCTCCTCTCTCACCAAAGTGACATGACCTGTCCCTTCAGACAAGTGACGGCAACACTCTGGGAGTTGGGGGAAGGCAGATGGTTATCAGAGTACCTGGGGTAGGGCTTTGTCACTGTGGGCAGCCCTACTCCTTACACTATCACTCCCATCAACAGCCCCCGCTCAAGGCTGCAAACTGGGGCTGCTCCACACAGACCTATTCAGCTGCTGCCACCAAAACACCACGGTTTGAAATTCCAATCTTCCACAAGGCTGGCAGGGTCCCTTTTCCAACATGCATTTACCACTGGCTGGAACACTCCCCCAGATGCCTTCTCTAGCTGGAGAGCTCCTCCCCCTTAAGGCCTCGGTTCACACACCATTCAAGAGAACTTTCTGCACTCACCTTCCTGCACCCCTCTACCCTGTCAGGTTCCTCTGCCAGGTGTTGCTGGGCACAGAGATCTCTGCTATTACAAGTCTGTGTTATATTGTCTGTGTCTTGCACTCCTTTAGGGCAGGTTCTTGTTCACTGCTCTACCATGGTGCCCAGCACACACCAGACACCTAGTAACTGCTGGCTGAATGAGTAGGAGACCTTCTGCAAGGTCCAAGCTTTCCAGGGTCTGGTGCACAGAATGGCTCCTCAGATCTGGTAGTTCAATGGCTTCCAATTTCCGGAGAAATGGAATCCATTCCTGACATTTAGTTCTTCTGACTCCCAGCTCATCTCTCTCCTACAAAGAACACACTTAAAGTACTATGGAGATTTTAGGACAGGGTGGTGAGGCCCTTCCCCCCCCCCGCCCCCCAAGGCAGAGCAAGGCTCTGAATTCCAGCTTCCTCACTACTGGCTATGGCCCTCAGTCATGTGACGCCCCCTTACGGTCCAATTTCCTCCCCTGAGACCTGGAATGACCTGCCTTGTCTTCCTCACAGGGTGGATTCATACTTATTCCATCATTAACAGACTCTTGCCCCAGTCATTCCCTACTGTTTCCTCACTGTGTGAAGTTTCCGGTTCCTTGCCCAAGCTGGGTCCAATGTCCCGTACAGCGGGGAAACCTGATAAACATGCTGTGATATCGAGTGATGCAGCTGCACACCTCCTGGGCAACTCCAACTCAGGAGACAAGTCACACCTGACATAACTCTGGAGGCAGGCAGCAGAGCACACCCAGGTTTTGCAGGGGAAAAGGCTGAAATAAAAAAATCAGCTAGAGGTGGCCCAGTTTCTATAAGCTGATCCAGGGCACTGCTTCTCTGAGTTACATAAAATACAGGATGCCAGAAACCAACCACGAAAAAAAGAGGAGCTCTGTCCAGCATGAAATGGATTCCAGCTGGGAAAACAGGAGTCCTACTTTCACTTAAAGACATGGGCAAGGCTGTCTCTGGCTAAAGCCACAGCTCTCGCCCCAAGCCAGGAAATACCCTGGCTTGGCATATGGAACAGACCCTGGATTGTGCCCAAAGCATCTTCCTTACGCAGTCCTGGATTCTGTGTGTTATTTTAACTTTCATTCTCAATTCTTGGCTGCTCTTATTTCAAAGACATTGAGGAATTTTGCCCAAATCAGACTCCTTTGACTAGCACCTTTTCTGACCCCAGAAACCTCCAAACTAACCATGCTGTTTTTTGCAAAGAAATGAAATGCCATCCCAGCACAAAGTCAGATATTCTATCCTGGGTCCCGCTGGAGGAGAATGAATGCCTGGCTAAGATAGGACCAAGTCATCATATAGCAGATTCTCTGGGTAGGGAATCAAAACAAGAAGGAAAATGGGATCAGAGAGAGAGGGCAGTGTCTATGAGACCACATAGAAGACAACTCAAGAACACACACCCCATTCACCACTGCCACCAGAGTGATTTGAAAAAGTTAGCAGCAAAAGGACCACCAGAGGCATCTAAGCCAATTTCCTTATTTGACAGAATGCCAGGCAGCCTGCAGACCAAGAGTGTGGACCACGTCACCAGCTGGGCAACTTCCAGGAAACCCTTGGAGTCCCCACCTGCCCAGAGCCCTCCTGGGTTACCTTTGTGCTCTGCTTCTCTTTCATGATGATCCGGGACAGGAGGACCACCCAGATGGGCATGGTGGCCTTGACTGCAAAGAGAAGCAGGGGGCGCTAAGGTGGCCACCCTAGGCCCGGGATCCACCCTGGGAGCCTGTACCCACTCCTCCGAGGGCTGGGACAGCCCCTCAAACCTCTTCAGCCCTTTTCTTTCTATAGGGCTCCCCCCTAACCCAACAGTTGTGGTCCGGCCTGCTAGGCTCTCAGTCCCTTCTCAGCCCCAGCCTTCCCGAGACACCAGTGCTTGAGTCTCCCCTGCTACCCGACTTGGCAACTGCCAGCCCAGCGTTCCAGGTGGAACACCACCCCACGACCGGTCGCGGCACCCACCGGTGTGCGCGTAGGACACTGGCACCTTCCAGATGCTAACGTGAGCCGACACGGACGCGAAGTACTTGCCGAAGGCTAGCGGCAGCACGTAGCGGGGGTAGAAGCGCGGCGGCAGCAGCGGGCCGGGCGACGGCTGTGGGCCGGGCCCGGAGCCGGAGACGGGCGGCGCGGGGGGTACGCGCCAAGCGCGCAGCAGCGGTGGAAGTCCCGCGCACAGAGCCAGGATGTGGCATAGCGACACGGTCACGGGGAACGGGAAGGCGCTCAGGATCACCTTGTTGACTACGTTGCCGCCAGCGCTCAGCGCGTACCACAGCAGGCACAGCGCCGCCACCCGTGCGCCCTCGCGCGCTCCACCGCCGCCGCCCGCCGTGCCGGGGGCCCCCGCGCCCGGCGCTGCCGCCATCCTACCCCAGTAGCCACCTCTTCCCGCCCGTTCGACAGCCCGACGCGGAGCTGGGGCGGGGACGAGAGGGGTGGGCACACCAGCCAACGCCGCTCCCCATTGGTCGTCGCCTCGCGTCACCGCCGCGCCCGCCAACGAGTAGCGAGTGCAGGCCCCGCCTTTCCACGACTGGGTTTCCGGTGGAAGGCGGGACCTATCCCGGAAGCGGAAGGAGATGTGGGCCAGGAACAGAGCGGGGCTTCCGAGCGGTGAGCTGGCCCTGTAACTGAGTGGAACAGGTGGGCGTGCGAAAATCTCGCCACGTCGGAGTGTATGAGCGGACCATTTAGCTCGGGGGCTACTTCTCCACATCCGCGCTATACCGGAGTCCTCAACCAGATTCCTGATGGGCGGGCAAGCGGCGGATAACGAGGGTGAAAGGCCAAATTGTGAAAAGCCAAATCCTTTCTGCAAACTAGGGGCGGACTCCCATGGCCGGTCCTCGGAAACATGTCCTGGGAACTGCTGCAACTGCCTGGGAACTGTGCTCTGTGCAGTAGGTATGACCCTTTCCATTTCAAGGATAGACAAACCGAAGCCCAGACATGGCAGCTTCCTCCAGGGCACTGTCTCCAGGGCTGTGGGAGGGAAGTGCCACGCCCTGGCCTGTTTGCTGATGATGTGCTTTCAGCATGATCACTCATTACTTAAAGGACTCTCATTTGCCCCAAAAGTCATGTACTAACAACTTTGGCGGGGGGAAAGGGCGTTAATTCTTTTATAGTAGTCCTTGGCAAACTAGAGTGGCAATCCATCCATCTCCAAAATGTTAAAGGGAAACCTTAGCTTAAACCTGGGCTCTCAAAGGTAGTCTATATCTACCCTGGGACTCACTGGATACTCAGACAAGAGAGGTGGTCTCTGCAGTGGGACAGGGATAGAGAGCCCTGTCCCAAAACCCAGGTCCAAAGAGAGAAGATACTCATTGGACACCAACTTGAATCCTGATGTCTCCCAGTTGTGTGGACCATCTTTGGTCACAAATGTCACTTCCTCAGACACCAGCACGGCAGCAGGGCTGGTCACATTAAGGGTGAAAAAACAGGCACAGTGGAACTAGAAGTAGTTATTCCACAGCACAAATGGTTCCACTGAGGTGCTTTTAAAAAACTTGGTCTTCACTACTCTGGAATAAGCATTTACATCTCCCAAATGGGGACATGCACGCGGGAGTAAAGTGAGCCACACAGCTGGTAGATGGCGAGGCTGGAGTTCAACCTGACTGTCCTCAAAGCCACTTCACTGACTGTCCTTTTTGGGGTGGGTGTGTCCTGCACGAAGGCTATGTCAGGTATCACCGCTGGCTCTGAAACTGTTGTTCTGGATAGACTGAATGTGCCTGGACCCTTTGGTTCGTCCTGTGGGGTTGCGCCTCTTAAAGGATAGCTGCTTCCTAATCTGTGAAATTTAAGTAGCTATGTCCAAGATGACCTATTCTGGAGTGAAAAAAACTAGAAAACAAAGTCAGCTTATGGTTCCAGGGAAAAGGGTGGAGAATTAAATGATAACTTTATAGTCAAGGGAGAAAAGATTTTTATTAAAAAAAAAAAGAAAAAGGCAGTACCGGCCCAGGATCTAAGCTCCTGGCCTGCATGGTTGAGTTAGCAGCCTGGGGCCAGGGCTGAGAGGAAAGCTGCCAGACAGAGGGCTCTTTGCCATGCCATGTGAAAACTGCCAATATTTTAGGGAATAAAACAGGTTACACAGCTGCTTGGGAGGGCTTTTCTCTTGGGCAGGTGAGCCCGGATGGGTAGGATAACATTCCTTGATGTGGACTCTTGGTCTCAGTTAGGTGACTTGAGTTGGGAGGCAGTATGTGGCCTAGGTCAGTATTAATGAGGAATGCTAACAGGCTGACTCAGTCACTTTGCCTGCCTAGCTCCCTGCAGTCTTGCTGTGGAGTCCAAATCATGGACACGGGGTCCAGATTTTCTTGGCTCATCTAGAATCCACAAAAAGCTGATTTGGCTGTAAAGGACCAAATTAGAAATGATTCTCAGACTGGTTTGTGCAAATGTTTTTTTTATTTCCACATTTATATCACAAGGTGTCCACTTACTGGACCATATAGCAAAGTTGCTCCCTTCTGCATCCTGAGAACACAGAAGTCTAGGTACTGTACATTCACTAAGGCTCCTTGTTTTTGCAAATCGCGTTATGACAATAACCATAAGGCAAACGAATCTAAAGGAATGGTCATGAGTGTTTCCAGCGCACAGACAGGTCTCCTTGCCAAACAGTACAGCTTTACACACCAGTAGCACCTGTGGGAACTTTGTGTTTTGGGGATGGGACCCTAGAAAGGTGGAGTTTTCTAGATATGTGCAGGAAAGGGAAAATGAAAGGAAAATCATTTGGCTGGTGGTAAGATGGAAGAGGAAGATAAAATAAACTCTAGAAAACTCAAACTTTTGCAGCATTTCTTTAAAAACTGGGTTTGAACTGAAAACAGGTACTAATGTGTGGATGCCCATGGAGTGTGGGTCAAACTGACCAGCCAGGTCTGCCTGATGTTAGCAGCTCACCACATCTGAGAAGCTTCCGACACCAGGACGGAAACACTGGCCAGCAAGGTGCAAAGGCCATGGGACTGCCCACTGCCTCAGACACTCAGGGCCCAATCAGAGAACAGAAATGCAGATAGATGACATGCGTGCCTCTGTTGCTGTTTTAAAGGTAATAATGTCTCCCACAGGTTTTCTGTGCCTGCCTATAACTGAGGTCCCAGCTCATGGGTGCTGGGACGTGTCCGCACCTCTTCTGGGGTGGGGGACTGATGCTTTTTATAGCTAGTTTGCTATAGAGTTCTGAACTCACTTTGCCGGCCTTCCTTCCACGCGATCCTTCCTTTGTAATATTGTTAGTAAACTGGTAGCAGCATTTCACAAAAGAAGGAAAATTTTGAGGGAAGAGCTCGGAGAAACCTCTAGACCCCTGCCCCTCCCTTCTGCCTCAGCTGGGCTCCAAACCAGTGGAGGCTTCCAGGCCCGGCCACCCTCCTGCTAACTGCAAGGTGGGAATGCATTTAGAGGCTGTGGGGCCAGTCAGTCTAAGCAGACGTAAGGCAGAATGTTCAACCGCCCGTCGTCGCCGTGCGGATCAAGCGATATGCACTGCGTCCAGTCATACCAGTTACCCTGTGTGTCCTGACACCCGTTCACCCCTGGCCACTGGTGGGCCTGGATTCTGTCCAGATCGTCCTGTGTGACCTGGCGGCTCATCCCTGGGAGGTCAGTGGGCGAGCCCGGAGGCAGTAGCACATGTGGCGTCCTGGCCCCATGCCGGGTGCTCTCCTCCTGCTTCAGGTACTCAGACATGAAGTGGTGGGCCCCAGGGGTCTGCGCGCCTGATGAAGAGAGCAGGCTGCTCTGTCGGCTTAGGTAGGACTGAATGATCTCATTGCGTGACAGCTCCTTCCAGTTCGTCTGCTCAAAGGGGCTTTGGAGGCTGGCCTTGGCCTCGGGTTTGTCCAGCTCTGTCCTGGGCTGCTCCATGTGCACAGGGCTGTCAGCCCGCACTGGCTCTTTCTGGGTCAGAGGTCTGATCTGTCTTGTCATGGGGTCAAAGGTGAGCTTCCGCTCTTTTAACCGGACAGGCTTGACACCCGCCTCAGCCACCTGGCCGTCCAAGTTAACGGTGTAGTCACGAGGCCGGTACCTCTTCTTCTTTTTGCTGTCCGAGCCACCAGGGGAGGCCACGTCACTGTCTGCCCTGGAAGAGTCTGGAGAAAAGCCAGCCCGAGGCAGGATGGGCTCAGCTGGTGGCAGCCCTGCCTTACAGCCTGGCCCAGACAGCCGCTGGTGTCCCTCAGGCTGCTCCAGCCAGTGCACGGGGCTCTCAGCAGCACTGGGCAACAGCTCAAGCCGCCGCACAGGGGGTGTGGATGGCTGGGCCAGTGGCAGCGGTGACGGCACCTGCGTGACATCTAGTGACTGGGGCCGAAGCAAGGGGCTGGGCACAGAGCCCTTGGGTGTGTATGGGCTCCGCTGGCGGGCAAAGGAGCCCTCATGCCGTGAGTTCCGGGGACTGAAAGAGCAACGAGGCGGTCCCTTGGGGTGGGGGATTCCAGGGGCTTCTTCTGGCCTGTCCAGCTGCTGCTGCAACATTGCAGCCTTGCTCTGTAAGCAGGGCCCAGGGGGCTTGCCCAGTCCTGGGGAGCTGGTATGCGGCCTCACGGCATTAATGGGGATCTTGCCGCTGTGCTTGTCATTCTCGCCCTGCTCCAGGCGGCTACTCTCAGGGCCCACGTGCCTGCCGCTGTCCAGGGCACCCAGAAAGCTCTCAGGGCTTCCACCTATCCCATTGGTGGGGAGAGGTGATGAGTTGGGGACCAGGGAGTCATGGGTTGCTTTGGAGACCTTGGAAGGCGGCCCAGGGTGGCCAAGGTCACGCTGATCCCCCCGGCGCTTGCGACTTCCCAGCCTGTCCAGCCGCTGTCCGGGTAGTCTCTGGATGTCGTTGCGGTTCTTCAGGTCATGGATGCTCTTAGGTGGGCCCGCCACCCCCACCTCTGGCCGGCAGTTGTGGGCACCCCCATTAGCGGAGCCAGGGGCACCTGCCAGCCCCCGCAGCGCTGCCTCATTCTGGTGCACAGGCTCGATGAGCTTCTGCCAGCTCCGCAGCAGCTTTTTGGCCCGCTTGGCGAGCTCCTCATTCTTGGTCTTTTTGCGGACGTCGTTGATGAGCTTCCCAAGTCGAGTCTCCTACAACCAAAGAGAGACCATGACACCCTGTGATCCCTAAACCACTGGCTTCCCAGGCACAAAACCCACAGGAAAAATGGGTCCTTGGCGACATCTAAATTCTCAAATCTAGTCTTCAGACCCTAGGGTCCCAGGCCCAAAGGCAGCATTCTCAGAAGCACCACTCTGTAGGCTGCTGGCTCCAAGGCCACTACAAGGCCACTCTCTTATGGAAGTTTTCAGGGTGAGAGCACATTGTGGCAAAGGCAACAGCAAACAAAGAGCCCAGGGCCTGTGTTACCCACTGCAGCCTCCCCCAGGAACCCCTCTCACCTCCGAGTGTGCAGGGCATCCTGTGGAGGATGGAGCCCCAGCTTTGGGACTGACTACCCACCCCAGGTTCTTGCAATGCCCCTGGAAAGATGGTATTCTTGTGCTTGTACTGCAAGCTGGGGACACTTACCTCAAGTGCCTCTTTGGTAATGGGGTATTTCTCCAGGCTGGAGATGACTTCCAGCACCGCCACCATGTTCCGGATCTGCAAGAAAAGAGCCATTCATCACATCCCTGCCCTTCTAGCCCGTTCCACCTCTCCCACACCAAGGGCCAGTGGAGCTGGCATCACTGAAGCCCTGTCCCCACACCTGCTCCCTGGCCAACATGGCACTCACTCTCCCATCCCCACACATGCCCACATGCCTGAGTGGCTATTACACAACTGAAACTCGTTTATGAAACAAGATCCGCCCTTGACCCAGGAGATGCACTCTACTCTGCCATCTGATGGGGTGGAAGGATAAAGTGTTCATTAAATAAAATGCACCATACTTAAAAGATCTATACATAATAATCCAACAGATTTTGATACATTACCAAGACCTTTAGAGTTCATCCAAAGACACCATAAAGAGAGCAGAAAGTCACAAGGTGGGAGAAGACAGATGTCACAGGTCCCCAGGGATCCAAATCTGGACCATACAGAGACCCTGGGAAAAATGCAGGAGGTTGCAGCACCAGGCCTCAAGTCTCCTAGTGATCAGGAAGCACAGACTGAACCCTTAAATGGACACACTGCATCCGCCCACCTGGCAGAAACAGTACCTGACAATACTAGGGAACTCTTGGAACATCCGACTGGGGATCAATGGACTTTTGTCTGGTACAAATATGTGTGTATATCTTAGAACCAAGCAATTAAGTCCCTTTACAATGTCACCCTGCTCTACTAATACATGTTCCCACCTTGTTTAGTGGTCACATCAATCCCAGGGTAGGTACTAGTATTATTCCATTTTACAGATAAGAGAAGACACAGAAAGTTCAAACCTTATGATGACACCATTGTCCTTTAGGAATTGAAGGAAATTCAGGTGAGAAATTCAAGAGCCATAAAAATAAGTAAACTATAGCTTTTGTGCACCAACAAGATGGAGCTCAAACCACAGGGAGGGAAGCAGGACATGAAATGTGTATGGCCAATTCCACTCACGCCAAGCACTGCAGCATATTCAAAGTGAACCACAGACCTGAATGAAAGAGGAAACTCTCATGCTTCTAGAAGAAACAAGAGAAGATTGTTGCTACCTTCAGGTGAACAAAGATTTCTCAGGAGCCCCAAAGCACTAACTAGCCAAACAAAAATATGGACAAACTGGAAACTGGCTTCATCAAAGTTAAGAACTCTGGCTTAAAAAAAGATACTGCTGATGAAGAGGAAAGCCTTGGCCTGGGAGTGTAGGTTGCCAAACATTCCCTCCGAAGGGTCTGGATACAGGATAAGTAAAGAACTCCTGCCCTGACTGGTGTGGCTCAGTAGGTTGGGCGTCAGCCCACAAACTGAAATGGTGCCAGTTCAATTCCTAATCAGGGCACATGCCTGGGTTGTGGCTAGGGCGTGCAAGAGGCAACCAATCGATGTTTCTCTCACACACAGATATTTCCCTCCCTTTCTTTCTTCCTCCTTTCCCCTCACTCTAAAAATAAATAAATAAAACCTCCTGTAGTCCCACAAATCCAGCAGCTATGGATTTCTAGTAGGCAGGTTTCTGGTGGGCAAGCTGACTAGAAGGGGGAGCCCACACCCAGAATAAGCCCTCTATTCCCTCTAAAACCACACAGTGAGCATATCACCCCCCTACAACACACACTCCAGAGCAGAGTTACGTAGGCATGATACAGTACGGAAACGTGCACTTACCACCCAGCCACGGCAGCATCTCCTTGTAGCTTTCCCAGAAATATTCCTCACATCCTCAAGCCTTGTCGCATATTTTAAAAAACAACACATGGTTTTATGCCTTGCTTTTTCTAACATCTGAAACATCCAGCAGCCCAGACTTCACCTTCGCTCAGCCTTCTAGTGACGGAAGGCCCCACTGAGCAGGGCCTGTTGGAGGACACTTTGGTGTTTCCACTGGCTGTTACAGATAAAACCACAGTCACCACTCTGACCAGACATGACTGTGGGCTAACAACCACGCAGCCAGTGGGGCTGTGGACTCCAAGGCCACGAACTACCGTAATTAGCCCCCAGGAAGCCTTGCCAACACCATGGCGTGTACCAGTTTCCTCTTGCTGCCAAAGTGTTCATACATGATCGCAAACCGAGTGGCTTAAACAAAACACATGGGTCATCCCAGGTCCTGGAGGTTAGGAGTGTGTGAGGGTCTCCCTGGGCTGTGCTCCATTTGGTGGGCTCTCAAGGACCCGTTTCCTGCTCCTTAAGGTGCTGGCAGAATTCAGACCCTCAGGGCTGCAGGCCCGCAGACCTGAAGTCCCCGTTCTCTTTGCCACTGTTATCTGAAGGTCATTCCTAGCTTCCGGAAGGCACAGCATTCCCTGGATCGCTGTTCCCACCACAGCGCACACTCAAAGTCAGCAATGTGTGGAGCCCTCACACCAGACCTCTGACCAGTTGGGAAATGGTCTCTGCTTGCAAAGATTCCATCAGGCTGGGCCCACCAGGACAATCCAGGTCTACACCCTTAGTTATAAAAGTCCCTTCTGCCATGTAAGGTGCCATGTGCCCAAGTTCTGGGGACTAGGACGTGGACATTCTTGAGGACAGTTACTCTGCTGGCCTTGTGTATTCCCGGGTAAGAAAATTGTGTATTTTCTTACCTGCCCCATTTCTGGCTGAAGGCAGCACAGTGACCACAGAGCAACGACAGTGGCCCTTACTGTGCCTGAGGAGCTCTCCCAACGCTGCCCTTCTGTTAGGGGCCAACTTGCACCCTGGTAACTAACAATGGCCTCCACTCACGAGGTTTTGGTTTGGGGATGTAGCCGTAAACACATCCAGCTGGCTCTAAAAAGCTACTCCAACCTGCACCGAGGGAGTGGGTATGAGAAGAGATGCAATCAACACCCTGCACACCTCTAATGTGCACCAAGCAGGGATGCAGTGCCAGAGGAGACTGGTGAGGAGGCTGGTTCCACTGGGAGATCAAGGCCGCCAGCTCCCTGTTTCTGGCCCTGGGATTCGGCCCCAGTGGGGTCCGACCCAGGCTCGCCACATGCCCTGTCTCTACCCCGGTGACCTCACCCTGGTATATTTAGAGCTCTGGGTCCCCACACATTCCTGAACCAGCAGTCCCCACAGAGCAGGCCCAGCAGCACAGAGTGTCCTTGTCCTTGGGCAGATGCTGTCCCACTGCCAGGCAGGAGGGGGAGGCAGAACACCTGGGCAGCCCAGGGCTGGCAGCCGGCTGGTGCCGCAGACACTCCATAGCCGGGACCCTCTTTGGAAGCTGCACAGGAGCTGAGAAGGGATAGGTCTGTGGGCCCTAACTCAGGTGGTATGCAGGGAGGCCCTCGGCCCTGTGAAAAATGCTGCCCTCTGTCTCCTACCTTCTGCTCCCACTGCATGGAAGTTCAGGAGTCTGGCCCCAAGCCCTGGCCCTTACCACACCGGAGAGACAGAAAATCTTGGGGCTCTGTACAGTGTCAGACCAAGCTTCTGGCCTCAAAACCAGTAGGCAATATCTCACCTCGGCCAGCCTCATGGCAGGAAGTAGCCCTGACCCCAGACACAAGGCTCCTCAACCTGCCTTACCAATCTACACAGCCACCCACTCAGGAGTGGCAGGCCTCCCACTCTGGATGAAAGAATCTGTGGGCAGTACAGACGCCAAGGTGACATGGCCAAGGGGAGGCTCCCATACAGTCCATGACTGTAAAGCCCAGCACAGGTCCTCAGGGCAAGGAGATGGGTGTCAGCTACAGGCAGGCCAGGCATGCCTGCGGCAAGGGCATCATCTGAGCAGGGTCTCCTTGTATGGACAATAGAGGTCCCGAGGCCCTGGGAGACAGTGAGATGGCAAGAAAGCCCTAGAGAGGGGAGAGGGGACCAGAATGGAGACAGTGGTATAAGCGAGATGCCAGGAAAATGCAAACTGCCTTCTACCAACTCTGGCCCTAGTGGGAGCTGACGGCTCCCACCACCCCGACAGACTAACATACCTATCTGCATGAAAACACATGTTCTCATCACCACAGCACACACACTGCTCCATCCTGCAGGCCGGGGTGAGGGCCCCATGCAGTCTCCTGCTGTCGTAAACAGCCCAGCACATTCGTGCCGCCCCCACCCCTCTGGCCATCTCCCTTGGGATTCTCCCCGGTAAAAAACACCTCAGAACCACCTGCCAAGCAGCTTTCCCAAAAGAGGCAGAATCCACACACCAAGGAACCTGAGCACCAGCAGCCTTTCATTTCCTCATTAGAGCTCCCTCAACGGATGCAGATTAATTTGTATTTTTTGAACAATTAGTGAGCCTAGTATCACCTCCCCTTACTACCAATGACTTCCTGTGTGAACTGCTTACCATTCCAGCCCACTCATCCAACCCATTTGTTTTCAGTATTTGGCCTCTTTATTGGAAATAAATATTGCCCAGCCATGAAGCCCACAGAGGGGCTGCATTTGCCCCACATACATACATGTATACCTAAATGTCCTCAGGGGAGGTACAAGATGGGACAGAGCTACTCCGGATGGCAGGAGGCAATGGAGAACACTCAGAGAGGACCCTAAGGTGTTCACTGCAAGGGCCGGGGCAGGAATTCACCTCAGGTGTGACACAGGTGTCTATATAGTCACCCACGACTACGGGTGGGACTGACTCCATAACCACCTTGCTGATGGTTCTCATTCTGAAGACTCGCGGGGCACAATCAGGTACACCCAGTCAGACAGCTAGAACGTGGGTATCCATTTTGGGCAGCCAGTATCTCCAACATCACACTGGAAGTCACCCCCTGGCTTCCAGGGAGAGAACCCTCCTAGTAAGAGAGAAAGAACCCTCACTAAGCACATCCTCATTAGGGGCCGGAAACGGGATGTTCTTCACTCCTGACCCAGTTCCCAGTGCTCTTAATGGGTCTTCTCACAAACGTGAAAACCAAGAGTAGGTACAAAGGAAGTAAAACAGCTCTCGTTCTCAGAAAGCCCCATAGTCCCTAAGTCACTAACCCAGCCAGCCTAGCTAGGGGCGGCTGCTGCTTGACTCTCAGGGAGAAGGAAGAATGGGGTTGGACATATACAGCAACAGCCCCAGGGAGGGGACGGCACCCCTCAGAAGCAGTCTGGGAAAGAGTCTGGACCATGGCAGTGCAGGCTGCCACCATTCCTGCTCAGGTGATGTCCCCACCCTCCCACATCCTGAGTCACACGGGAGCAATGATGGAGCCTGTGCAAACTTCCACAGCACAGCACGCTCCAAATGAACGCTCAAGGTGCACTGCTCACCCCAATCTTTAATGGCACATTTTAGACTCTTTACTGAAGAAATGATGCCGCCTGAAACTTGGTACAAAAGAACCTGCCTGGGTGTGTGTGTGTGGGGGGGAGATCAGGGTAGAGGAAACAATGTTGATCTGGTAAGTAGGGTTTTGAGTTGGTATCTACCTATGCCAGGATGGTTACATTATTCTCATTTTGTTTGAAATTTACCACAATCTTAAAAAACAACAATCCCACAGGTTATTAAATACATATATTTCCTTACATTTGGATGGGACACCTCACTAGACCTGGAATGACAGGGCAGCTGTGTGGAGGTGAAGTGAGTGGATATCTTTTTCCAACTCCTCACAATGGCTCTGTGCTGCGCACTTGGTGCATGTGTGGGGAGAAGGCCAGTGGCTGGGTGGTTCCACAGTGAGCCTGTTGCCAGTCCCTTTACCCTCGACCCATGGTGCCGAAACAGCCTGCACTCCTGAAGCAGAAAAGGGCCTGGGGCCAGGTCTCCCTGCTGAAGAGCACAGAATGCCAGAAGCTGTCTGTACAGGAACTTCATGCAGGAGAGGGGCTCCTGCCCACAGCCGTCACAAGGAGGGTGTGTTCCAGGGCCCACAAGGGGCTTTTGATATTATGGCTGAACACAAGGCACACCAGAGCTATTATCCATCTGTGGATGCCATCGCTCTATTTCAAGGGATATGCAGGTAAAGCCTAAGCTCTGAATAATTACCACCTGGGGGGAATTCCACCCTGATGTGAAATAAGGAACCGAGACATCAAGCTTCAGAGTCTGTGAGGCCCCTGGTTCATGGCTCTTTTCTCCATGCATCAAGGAGTCTCACTCCACCAGAAATACCCAACCTCTCGGTAAAGAAGCCAGACATGTGGCACCACGGTGAAAATGGGGAAACTATACTCCCTGAGGAGTGAGCACCGGCGGGGCCGCCTGGACGGACTCTCAACAGGACCGCCGCGCCTTGTTGGCTTCCTCAGGGGCCAAACTTGAGCTTTTCAACTTTGAAACCCCACTTTACAGGTAAGGAAACTGAAGGTTCAGGGCTCACCATGCAGCTAGAAGGTAGTGGACTATGGCCTTACATCAGCATCCCACCCACATCTCCTCCTGCCAACCTGCCATAGCAGGGAAATAGAGCTCCTTGAAGCCACACGGGGACGGCGGCTTCATGCCCATCAGGATTTTCAGATGGTCTTCAGGCTGCCTTTGCCTTCCTCTCTTAGAGCCGGGGAAACCCACACCCTCCCACCAAAGTAGAGGCTTCAGCCCACCCCCAAGCTCACCCTGAGCTGCAAGCCACTTAGTAAATAATTCTGGCCCTGGAGTCTGCTCCCCTTCTGGCTGGAGATGGTGTACACTGAGGGCGGACTCACCCCACCTCACTGTCTGGCCAGTGCCCTGACCACCCTGTGGGCCTACATCTGTGCAAGGCAGCCCACACCAACTTGTTCAGTGGGTTCAAGGATGGCTGGTCACCATTAAAACCATTTCAGTTTAAAAACCAACAATGTGGAAGTCATCTTTTTTTCTTCTTTTAAAACGCAGAATGGTCTAGACAACAATGACAAAAACCACTCAGCTCAAAAGACTCTGGATGTGTTCATCAGCAAGCAAGCTGTCCTTCCAAACCAAAACATGCCACAGATGGCACCCAGAAGCAACCAGACTTTGAGCTTTTCATGTGCTGAGCATTCTAATGCCTTTCTCAGCTGAGTCACCGGTGCCTGCCAGCCACACACAGCAGGTGCCAGTCATGTCTGCTGAGGGTGTTTGCACAGGGTGAATGAAACAGAGCTTTGCTGGGTGAGGGTGTCTGTGATTTCTGTCCCAGCAGTAACCATTTTCAGCCGCAGCAAGTCTTCCTGCTTCTGAAAACTCCACGCATGTTCCATGGCGGATGCTGTCCTGTGACCTGAACTGCCTCAGTCAAATTTGGTGCAAGAGCCTAGCCCATGTCTCATCATGCAGTCTCCCTGAGTGAGGAAAAGAAGTCAGTGCAGCTTGATCCTCCTTCTCAGTTCTGGAAGGTACAGCCTCCTTGGCCCTGCTCTACCTTGCCTGGTCCCACAGCCAGACAGAAGGAATGAGGGGAACCTCCCTTGGGCAAATGCCATGCCAGTGCTCTGTCTGGCAAAGGCACCACCCTCCACCAGGATGCTGTGGAAGCCTCACAGCCACAGGAACCAAGCCTCTGGCAGAGGAAGAATGACACTGGGGTGCAGAGCAGGGGGTTTCTCTCAGGTGCAGCAACCAAGCTCACTGCTTGCAAAAGCACAAAAGCACTTCCTCATCAATGGGGCCCATCTGCTTCCCCAGGAGCACCCACAGCTGGAGTATGCCCACCACCTGCATGCCCTCCTGTCTGCAGAGCACCCACAGCTGGAACATGAAATTGCAGCTATAACAGGGTCCAGGGGATGGAAACTCCCCCCTTACCCAGGCAGCAGACAGCACGAAGGAGTGGGCAGGGGAGGCACTACTCTTCTCTGCAGCCCCAGTCCCCAAGCTGTCCTTTATATTCCAGTAGTTCTTCCCAACAAAACTGCAAACTTAAACACTCCTGACCCCTGAATTAGGTCAACAGAAAGTACAACTGATGTAATTCAGTCATTTTTGAGAGCTCTCAACATGTCATCTGTGAACTGGTTCATTCCTACACTGACACAACTGGTAAGTCTGAAAGCCAAGCAGGGCATTTATGTCTGCCAGATACACTCGGAGAGGGGCCCGGCTGGCAGTGTACCCAATGACGGCACGCTGGAGAGGGTTTCTCTCTCCCAGCCCTGCTCCTCTAGGAGTGGCCGGCCAGTAAGAGTGCCAGCTGTGCAAGACAGAATGACGAGACACTGATGGGAGAGGCGCACAAGTGCTCAGCCCACAAGCCCATGAAAATGGGCTATCCAAAACGAGAATGAGCCAGCCTTTTAGGAACTGATGGGGGCTAACCTCCAAGAGACTGTTAAGTAAAGCAGCAAGGTGAAAACAGTACACTCCAGTGCTGCCAACTGAAAATGCCTGGCTGTGGGGCTGGGCAGAGATGCAGTGGGGCCCAACTCTCATGTAAGCGAAATCAGCCACCAACCTGAGCCCCTTCTCCATGTTCTGGGAAGCCCAGGCAGAAAGTTGGGAAAAACTCAGATCATGTCTGTAGGCTCTTGGTGGTGCACTGATCACTGCCCTTGGCAACTCTGTACCCTCAGAGACCAGGCCAGGCATGCCTGGCACACTCACTGCCAAACTGTTCCAATGGCCCTAGTGCAGTGCCAGGAGGCCACCCCTCCCGCCTACCTGCTACCCCACAGTCCTGGCTATGTGTGGGGTTGAAGTAATGGCAGTAGCAGAAGGACTTTCTCAGTGGTCATTCCTGCAACAGAGGCCACAATGGAGGGAATCAAGGACACCACCACCCATGGAACAGGAGGGTGAGTCTGGGCATTCAATGTCAGACATCATGTAAGGATGGACACAGACCCTACAACCCAGCAATTCCACTGCAGGGCATGCACTAACAGAAACAAGAGTATCAAGAATGGTGGGGGCAGCCATATTCAGAAAAGTTCCAAGTGAAAGACACCTGCATGACCGAAGTGTAGGTGGTAACTAGATCACGGGTTAGCCATTCAACACAGAATGAAGGAACCACTGCTAAACACAAAGATAAATTTCAAAACTGTCAGACAGTGAAAAGCCAGAGATGCAAGAATACATTCTATATTGGAGTGAAAAACTTCTTGATGGTGACAAAGTCAGGGAAGTGGGGGGTAGGGAATGACCAGGAGAGGGAACAAGAGTGGCTTCTAGAGAAATCCTCTGTTTCTTTACCTGACCAGGGTGGGGTTACTTGGGTGTGTTCACTTCATAAACATTTACTTCGTAACTTATGACTCCAGCACTTTTCTGGATGTATGCTAGCTATACTTTAATAAGAAGCTGATCTTATACAGAGGTCACCAGAGCTGTTGAGGTTGAGAGGAGGAAGAGACCCTGGCGAACCAGCCCTTCACTCCCCTCCCCCACATAGGCACAGACCCTCTGAGTTCTACAGAATAAAGCTTGAGACCTGTGGCACTGTAAGCCTAGGTTACCCTTGAGACACATGGTGTGCACTATGCTTCACAGCTCACAGAGAAACATGTCCACATGCTCTTCCTGTGTAGGGGTCAGTCTGGTGAGAACAAGAGCATTCTAAAGGTTCCATAGAAGCACTCAGTAAGTAGATCGGTGTCCCCAGCAAGACCAAGTGTAAGGTTACGAGAGCAAGACAGGCAGGCAGCAATCCACTGCCTGGGTATCACCTACCAGCACTTGTGCTGGGCGTCTGTCACCTACCACACGGTGGTATCCTGAGACCACAGACCTCCGCAGTATTATGCTGCTGCTCCAACAAGGAAGCCAGAACACCTGTTACACGCCTGGCCACATGTTCATTTCTGACCTAACCTGTGCAGTCAGCCTAGGCCTGCCTCCATGCAACAGGCCATTAGCAAGCCATACTGGTGACCTGGGCAGAAGCAGGCAGCTGGCTCAAGGGAAAGCAATGGGACAGTTAGGATAAGGAGTCTGCATGCCTACACAGGAAAAAAGACAGCAAAGAAAGGGAAACTAGAAATTAAATTGGGGAGGCAGATAACACTTAAAAATTGATGTAATTTGTCAAAATAAAAGGTAAAAATGAAAAAGCCTTATGATCATTCCAATCAATATAGAAAAACATTTGACAAAATTGTAAATCTATTCCTAATAAAAACTTTCAGCAAACTAGGAATAGAAGAAAACTTCCTTGGCTGATAAAGTACGTCTGCAATGCCCACAGCTGATGCTCTACTTGATGGTAAGAGGCTGAATGTTTTCCCCCTAAGATACAAGGTGCCCTGGGTGGTGTGGCTTAGTGGATTGAGCACCTGACTGCATACCAAAGGGTTGTGAGTTTGATTCCCAGTCACAGCACGTGTCTGGGTTGCCTGCCAGGTCCCAAGTAGGGGGCGCTTAAGTGGCAACCATACACTGATGTTTCTCTTCCTCTCTTTCTCCCTCCCCCCACTTTAAAAATAAATAAAATCTTAAAAAAAGAAAAGATATAAGACAAGGATGTGAGCTTATCACTCCTATTCAGTCTTGTCAGGAGTTTCCAGCCCATACAATAAAGCAAGAAAAAAAGTCATTCAGCTTGGAAAAGAGGAAGTAAAACTGTCTTTATTTACAAATACCAGAATAGTGTATATGAAAGCTCTTTCAAAATCTACAAGTTCAAAACATGGCTCAGAGGAATTAAAAGAGGCCTCAATTAATGGAGAGATACAGCAAGTTAATGGACTGGAAAAGTCAAAATCTTTAAGATGTAAAGTCTTCCCCAAACTAATCTATAGATTCAATGCAACCCCAAACAAAATTCTATCAGGGTCTTTGGGAGAAATTGACAAACTGATTCTAAAATTCATATGGAAACACAAAGGTCCTAGAACAGCCAACCAACTTTGAAAGAAAGAAAATGAAAGACTCACATTATATGACTTCAAGACTTACATGATTAACCAAGACAGTGTGGTATTATTTGTGCCAAACAGATCAATGAAACAGCATAGAGCCCATTAGCAAACCCACACACACACAGTCAACTAATTTTTAACAAAGGTTTCAAGGCAATTCGACAGGGAACAAATAATTTTCAATAAATACTGTTGGAATAATTGGATAGCCACATGCAAAAATCAACAGTAAAATAGCTCTCGACCTCTGCTTCACCAGATAAACATTAATACAAAATGGATCATGAACTTAAATATAAGAATTGAAACTACAGAGCATCTACAGCAAGGCTGTCAAACTCATTTTTCACCAGGGGCCACATCAGCCTTGAGGTTGCCTTCAAAGGGCCGAATGTAATTTTAGGACTGTGTAAATGTAACTATTCCATAATAGTTCAGTGAGAGCCCGGCACTGCTGCTGGGTAGAAGCCAGGTGCCAGGCCAGATGAAACAAGGTGGAGGGCCAGATTCGGCCCAGGGGCCTTGTGTTTGCCCCCTGTGACCTAGAGGAAAACATAAGAGAAAAACCTTAGTGATCTTGGGTTTGGCAAAGACTTGTAAAATATGACAAAAAGCACAAACTACAGAGAAAACTAATTGGATTTCAACAAAACTGAAAATCTTTGCTCTTCAAAAGATGACATTGTAGCCCTGGCTGGTGTAGCTCAGTGGATTGAGCACGGGCCTGCGAACCAGACAATCGCAGTTCGATTCCCAGTCAGGGCACATGCCTGGGTTGCAGGCTGGTTCCCTGCAGGCCAGTTCCCAGCAGGGAGCACACAAGAGGCAACCATACATTGATGTTTCTCTCCCTCTCTCCTTCCCTTCCCCTCTAAAGATAAATAAATAAAATCTTAAAAAAAAATTGTTAAAAAAAAAAAAGATGACATTGTTACGAAAATGAAAAGGTAAGCCAAAGACTGGAAAAAATACATATATAAATCATGTATCTAAGAGAGAATTTGTATGTAAAACATATAAAAATCCTCTCAACTCAATAATAAATAGGCAACGAACCCAAGAGCAGGGGGCAGGGCAGGAGGTAATGGGCAAATTATCTAAACAGGTATCCAAATCTTTCTCCAAGGCAGAAACATACATGACAAACAAATACTTGATGAGATGCTCAACCACATTATTAGACATCACAGGGATACACAAATTACTGCGTTGGTCAAAAAGTCTGTTTAGTTTTTCTGTAAAATAAAAGACACATTTTTTTCATGTTCACCAATAACTTTATTGATTTGGATACTGAGTGTGTCAGTTTTCTCCTGCTACTGGTTTCCAGGGGGTAGAGGCCAGGGGTGCTGGCTAAACATTGTCCATGCATGAGACAGCCCCACAGCAAAGAATTATCTGGAAAAATTGTCAATCGTACCAAGAAACTTCACTAACTACTCTTGACACGTTCTGTAAGTCACAGCACCATCTCTATATACTGCACAAATCTTGTTTTGGACTTCAGTTATGTTTTTACCTTTCTTGAAATAATAAAGTATAATATGCTGAAAATGTTACTTTTCTTCCAGCTTCAATATTAAAATGGCTGCACAAAAATTCACCAATTTTTAAGTTTTTTTTTTTACAATGCACGCTATGACAGCTGTCACATAATCTAACAAAACTGTTTTGAATAAATTAAAGACTATTTAGTACTGCTAGAGCCATCGTATGGAAAAAAACCAAACTTTTTGGCCAACCGAATAAAAAAAGACTGACCATACCCAGTGATGGCCAAGACATGGAGCAACTAGAACCCTCACACTGCTGGGTGAGAGTTTAAGTGGTATAATCACCTCAGAAGATATTCTGGCAGATTCTTAAAGCCCATCAAATTGTGAATGAATGAACTGTAGTATACACATAGAATAAACTACTACTCAGCAACAACAAAATTAATGTAATGAACTATTGATACAACACGCATAAATCTCAAAACAGATATGCTGAATGAAAGAAAAGCCGAGACCAAAATAAAATTTCAAAAAGAGTGTACATTTTATGATTTCACAAAATTCTAGACTAATAAACAGTGACAGAAAGATCAACAGTTGCCTGGGGACAAGGGTGGGCTGGAAGGAAGAGTACACAGGGCATGACATATATTGACAGGTCAAGATAGCAATTTGTACACTTTAAAATGCAGTTTACTATATGTCAATTACACCTCAATAAAACTGTAACATTTCTGTGGAGTCAGATGATAGGTGCAAAAAGGTCCTAGAAAAAGTAGGAAGGTGGTTGGCAAAAAGGAAGGCTCTCTGCTGGAGGTGAGGCATTGTACTCCCCCAAGGAGACTCAGCCCTTCCTGGGGGTGAAGGGTGGGGCAGGAAGTTCCTTCTCCCCTCAGTGAAACAAAGACGACTGGCATGGCTGGGCATCCCAAGGGCATCATAAGGATGAATGACAACTGTAAAGTGTGTGTAACACACTCCTGATAGCAGATGGGGCTCTGGCAGACAGCAGTAAACATCAGCTTTTCCCTCTGGGACATTCTGCATGCCCCCAAAACACCTGTGTAGCTGACATCAGGAGACTCACCATGGCTGGAACTGGGAAACAGTGTCTCATTGGTTGTGAAATGTTTATACAAGGCTCACTAATCATCAGGGGCTGAATTTAAGGACATGAGCTCTTCTGCAGGGTTTTGCCGCATTTCCACTGGAGACTCGGGAGAGAGTGCCAACTTCCCATGCTCACAAGAGAAAGGCCAGTGCCCACAAACATCTGCACAAAGTCTGAGGCAAATGGCCATCTGAATGATGGGTACCCATCCTCCTGACACATACATACAGCTTCAGCGCTTCTTTCCCCTCTGACCTCTGCATGGTTTTCTTCAATGGAAATTAAGCTTCTGTGACTGAATTTGTCTCAAGTCCCAACTTTCCTCCCAGACAGCCGAGCTAGACCTTTACTACTCTCAAGTGTGACCTAGGGTTCAGCATACCAGTGTCCTCAGGAGCCACTTGGACTCATACAACCTCAGCTCTAGCCCAGACCTCCTGAATCAGGAGCTGTATTTGAACAAGCCATGAGGAGATTCACACAGAGAGATAGTGGGCAGAACCACTCTTCCCAAAGCCATGGCTTCTGCTTAGCACCTTGTGCCCAGCCAATTCAGATCCTCCCCAGCAGTAATGCCACGAGCACCGCCTTCCGCCTGCTATCCAGAGCATAGGGCCCTTTCCCAGGTTGATCTCATCTGATCCCAATGACAATCCTAAACCCAGGTGTGTGATGTGCCCAAGCCTGAACATATGTAGGCCAGACAGGTCATCATACTGCCCTAGTGGAGGTAGGCTGCAGAGCCCACCCCTACTAGCTGTGAGACCCTGCCCATCCTCTGCTACACCAGAAGGCGGCCTCACCCAGAGATGGTGGTGTGACAGGCCCAGATGAACCACCACAGGATAGAAAAAGGACAGTTAATGGCTAGGCTGGTGGATGCTGAGCAATGGCACCTGGCAAATGTAGGCTCCGGGGCTCTCAGCCCTGCACATTTGGCAGTACCTCCCAGCAGATGTCATGAGCAAACTGTGCATACCCACCCCTTACAAACAGGGGTCCGCCTGCAGCAAGCCTCACTCGCTTCACACTTGGAGTCTGTCATCACCCCCAACAGCAGCTCTACAACCTAGGCTGCCAGGACCCTCACCTCATTCTCTCCCAGAGCTACTGCCCAAAGGCACTTCTCTTCTAAACCCCAAAGCCAGGGTTTCTAAAGTAATTCTGCTTCAGTTCCAACAAGGACCAGACTGATGACTGTTACAACGTTGGTGACGTTTTTCTAAGGGGAAACCATGCTTTCCCATTTTCCAGTCAACCATCTGTACAAACCACTACCTTGGAACACAACTGTTCAAATGACGACAGCTGTTGGGACATCACTAAACCCTGTTTTGAAAAAAACAAGTCAACTGAAATAAAAACTCACACATATACCCCACACTCACTGCAGAGTGCTCCACAGGACTTGACCAAAATTGGCCTTGCCTGGGCTGGTGCTGCCTCTGCTAGATTCCTACCCAGCCAGACTCTACCTTGGGGCTCCTGCAAGGCC
The DNA here is from genome assembly GCF_021234435.1 of Artibeus jamaicensis. Taxonomy (NCBI): domain Eukaryota; kingdom Metazoa; phylum Chordata; class Mammalia; order Chiroptera; family Phyllostomidae; genus Artibeus; species Artibeus jamaicensis. The sequence continues at coordinate 8,055,666 of NW_026521854.1, read as the reverse complement.
ACCAGCACAGCGCCTGCAACGAGGATGACACAAGTCCCCAAACAGAAGATTTCAACAGCCTTCAGCAACGCTCACAGATCAAGAACCTGGGGCCAACCAGCCCACCTGGAAGTCGTGGCAAATTTCATAGGGACCCCTCCTCTGCTGTGCAGAATGACCAGCCTGCTCCCTTACATTGGCCAAGAGATCTGGAAAGCAAGCCTTTGCACCAGCCCTGCATTTCCTTGCCTTTACCACCTCTGACACGCCACTCAGCTCTCTCACTGTTAACTGTCCTACCACGTGCAGGTATGAATCACAAGAGCATGGACCTTGTAGGTGCCCGGAATAGTCTCCGGCACATAGCAGGGACTCAATAAACGCTAACTGATGAATGAATGAACAAACAAATGAACAGACGGATGAATAGATGAATGAGGTCCCACCTTACTGTGCTAGGTCCACCATGTTTACTCCAAGTCAGGGTCTGCAGCTACCAAATTAGTATCTGGAGAGCAAACATGTCTTGACCCAATTCCAGCTGTTACCTGCACTGTTCACCCCCGGGGGGTCATGGGAACAGTGAGTTGATTCTCAGTGGTCCTAACACAGCCTCACAAAGGACAAGGCAAAGGGTGCTACATTTGAGCAGCTAGGCAGAGGGAAAGTTGTAGCCAGGGTGGCACAGCCTCTGTTACTCATCAAGGCAAACATGTTTGCTCAGCAGGGCCCAATGGCTTTGGGGAAAGTCTTCCATTTTCAATGCAGTGAGTGGTCTTGAAAGTCACCACAGATATCTTCTCCAACCTACCATCTTGTCAACCCTGAAATTATTCAAGAGGGTTCTATAAGGAGGGAGAAAAGGAAGAACCATGGGAGGTTTTTGCAAAGCCAGACAGTAAAGCAATGTGGAAAGCAAACCTCAATCCACATGGTAACTCGGTGACAAGATTTTCTGCAAAGTGACAGGCTGCACTGCTCGGCATGGCAGATGAGTGGCAGATTGCTCGTAGAGGATGAGGACATAGCAGACAGTCCCCACAGCTTGAGGCTACTCTTCACCAAGAACCTATTCGACCACCTCCTCCCAACTTCCCTGCTGGGAGCCTGTAGGGGAGCTTGACCAGCTAATGGATTATTCCTTTAGCCTGGGTTCCCCACAATCTGGGTTCTGGGATCACAATGGTGATGGTCTGGCCTGCCTTCTGCACATGCCTTACTGTCCTCATTAACCCAGCAGCACCTGTTGGAAGCATGCCCTGTCCAAGGGTCCAGACCTCGAATTTCTTTCTCCCCAACTGAGCAAATAAAATCCACAAAACTTGTTACCATTAAAAAGTCACATCAAGCCCTGGCTGGTGTAGCTCAGAGGATTGAGTGCCAGCAAACTGAAAGGTCACTGGTTCAATTCCCAGTCAGGGCACATGCCTTGGGTTGAGGGCCAGGTTCCCGGTTGGGGGCATGCAAGAGGCAACTGATTGATGTATCTCTTCCACATTGATGTTTCTGTCCCTGCCTCCCTCCTTTGCCCACTCTCTAAAAATAAATAAATACATATTTTTAAAAAGTCACACAGACAATTATTCCCTGCATACCCTCCGATGGCTGCTAAACTGTGCAAACTGCACGGCCCAGGCCAATAACCCTGCTCTGCTAGGCTGCTCCAGAGCTGGGCCTTGCTTGCTGCCTTGCTGCCCTGCCACCCTAGAGGTCCACAGGCCCTGGGGCATCCGCAACACTAATGAAGACAACGCCATTTCTGACACTGGTGCATCAGGCCTGCTGATGCACCAGGTGAGCTATGCCCATCTCTGTAATAAGTGTTAGGACTAATGGGAAGGGAGAAAATGTGCCAAGATGACAAGTAAATATAAGTTCACCAGTAGCTGAAAACTGGAATGATGTTACTGAGTATAAATCCAACAGCTACAGTGAGTAAAACAAAAGTAATAAAAAATACAACACAATGAGGGAACTTCCAGCCAAGATGGAGGCATCGGTAGAAGACACACTGTTCCTCCTCGAACAACCAAAAGAAGGACAACAACAATTTTAAAACAAAAAAAACAAGCAGAATTGACAGAAAAATCAAACTGTATAGTAGTAGTCTGAAAACCAAGGAGTTAAAGACGACATTCTTTCAAACAGGTAGGAGGGGCGGAGTTGAGCAGTTCCCAGCAAAGCAGCAATCCAGGTGGTGGCTGGTGGATCCAGCAAGGCAGGGGATTGTGGGGAGGGGTTCGGTGCACAAGGCTGCAGCTGGCTGACTCCCCAGTCCCACATTCATATGCAGATAAACCAGGCAAAACTGGGGAGTGGGATGGATGGACCACACAACCCAGGCTTCCAGTGCAGGGCAAATAAAGCCTCAAACCACTGAATGAAAACACCTGTGGATTAAGGCGGCGGTGGGAGAAACTCCCAGCCTCACAGAGAGTTCCTTGGAGAGATCCACAGGGTCCTGGAACGTACACAAACCCACCCACCTGGGAACCAGCACCAGAAGGGCCCAGTTTGATTGTGGGAAGGAGCAGAAGTGACTGAAACCTGGCAGAGTGTAGAGCAAACACCACTGTTCCCTTTCAGACCCCTCCCCCACATAGTATAACAACACTGCCCCGCCCGAGTGAACACCTAAGGTCCCACCCCTCACTACATAAGAGGCGCATCAAAACAAAACAAGTGGCCCAAATGAAGGAACAGATCAAAGCTCCATAAAAAATACAACTAAGGGACAAAAATCTAGCCAACCTATCAGATGCACAGTTCAAAGCACTGGTGATCAGGATGCTCACAGACTTGGTTAAGTTTGGTCACAAATTAGATGAAAAAAAAAAAAAATGAAGGCTACACTAAGTGAAATAAAGGAAAATATACAGGGGAGCAATAGTGACAGGAAGGAAACAGGGACTCAAATCAATGGTGTGGACCAGAAGAAGAAACATCCAATCAGAAAAGAATGAAGAAACAAGTATTCAAAAAAATGAGGAGAGACTTAGGAACTCCAGGACATCTTTAAACGTTCCAATATCCTAATTGTAGGGGCCCCAGAAGGAGAAGAAGAAGAGCAACAAGTGGAAAACTTATCTGAACAAGTAATAAAGGAGAACTTCTCCAATCTGGCAATGGAAATAGACTTCCAGGAAGTCCAGGAAGCTCAGAGATTCCCAAAGAAGTTGGACCCAAGGAGGAAACACCAAGGCACATCATAATTACATTAGCCAAGATTAAAGTGAAGGAGAGAATCCTAGAAGCAGCAAGAGATAAGGGGACAGTCACCTACAAAGGACTTCCCATCAGACTGTCAGCTGATTTCTCAAAAGAGACCTCACAGGTAAGAAGGGGCTGGAAAGAAGTATTCCAAGTCATGAAAGGCAAGGACCTACACTCAAGATGGCTCTATCCAGGAAAACTTTCATTTAGAATGGAAGGACAGATGAGATGCTTCTCAGATAAGGTCAAGTTACAGAAGTTCACCATCACCAAGCCTTTTATTATATGAAATGTTGAAGAGATTTATCTAAGAAAAAGACAGTTAAAAACATGTACAGTAAAAAGACAGCAAACTCACAATTATTAACAACTACATCTAAAACAAAAAAAATAGCAAACTAAGCAAACAACTAGAACAGGAAAAGAACCACAGAAATGGAGATTACATGGAGGGTTAGCAACAGGGGAGTGGGAGGGGTGAGAGGGGGTAAAGGTACGGAGAATAAGTAGCATAGATGGTAGGCAGAAAACAGACAGGGGGTGGTTAAGAATAGTACGGGAAATGTAGCAGCCAAAGAACTTATATGTATGACACATGGACATTAACTAAAGTGGGGGAATGTGGATGGGAGGGGGTGTGCAAGGCAGAAGGGAGTGAAGGGGGAAAAATGGGACAACTATAATAGAATAATCAATAAAATATATTTTTAAAAAAGAAAAAAATACAGCACAATGACTGGGAAAACAACTGATACCTAATCCTGAGACCCACTCAAACCTTCTGATTCTGCCCCACCCCCAATAAAAAAATACATATCCCCAGATTTTTTACTTTACTCTTGTCTTAAGCAATAATGCCTGGGCTTTGGTACAGTTTATATAAATTTTTAGTGCCATTAAAATAAATGCATAGCTATCAAAATAAAACAGGATCCCCTCCAAGCTAGTAAAAGTCCTTTTGCATGGCAGGCAACACTCAGCCACCAGCCCATGGCCTTTATGTGATGTGCTGGCAGCCTCTTCAACTCACCGATGAACTTGAGTCTCTGCCCCTCCAAACAGATGCCACTCTCATCTCACAAAAAGATCAGAAATAGACGCAAGGTGTCTCCAGGCCTCCAGGAAGCAGATGTGCGGGCCGCAGCTGGAGAGGAGAGCAAAACCATGCTTTCCTGAATACTATTTTTCCTGACCCTAAACCCCACAATTGGGGAGGGCAGAAAAGAACCCCTCAGAGACTGCTGTGTTTCTGCTTCTGCCAAGCTCCTCCTCCCTGACCAGGGAATCAATCTTCTCATTCTTCCCTGTTTCTATAGGACTTGGGTTGGGGCCTTCTTGAGGGGTGGCAGGGGGTTCATCCAATCATGTTCAGCAGCTACTAGCTCAGCACCTACTAGGAGGACAGTGCCGTTCAGCCCACAGGTGCTCTCAGGACTGGAGACAGACTAACCAGTGCTTGTCACAGGGGCACTGGCTCTGCTTCTGCCCTCTCCTGGCATAATCCTGAACTCCCACTAGGCTGAGTGGAGGGACAGCAGGTATCCCCATGCTCTGCGCCAACTTTCCTCCCAGTGATAAGCCTACAGGCACTGCCTTCTTCTGTAGGAGCTTAGCTGAAAGATGCACTAGGAAGAAGAGTTGGATTTTTTTATAGCTTCAATAAGGCTAACCAGGCATGACTTTATTTGTTAAGAAATTCCTAAAAGCTCTACGAATGATCACCTTGACACTCCATGCTCTACTGCCTCCTTTTACAGGGAGGAAGGTATGGCAGAGAGAAGTCACCTAATCTGCCAGGTCATACATCTGGGTCTGGGGCCCAGGCAGCCTTGCTCCCAAACACTGGTGCTTCACTGCATGCGCAGCTGCCTCACACAGGGACACAGATAAGGCACAGCTGTAATCTTGAAGGTGCTCCCAGCCTGGCTGGGCGGGTAGACTGTGATTAGGGAACTTCAAACAGTGTGGGCTAAGGAGGCCATGAGATACTCAGTGTTATTGGGTCTCCAAAGAGGAGGACAGAAGGTGTCTCTGGGGAGGCCTAAAGAGATTCACGGTCTGCAAGCCAGACTAGGATGGTGAGGACACACCAGGCTTGGAGCACAGCAGGAGGTAAGGGCCAGGGGCACACAGCAAGTGCTGAGAACACCAGATGAGAGTGGAAGAGGGCCATGGGCAGGCCCTGTAATGGATCCCAGGCCATGATCAGAGTAGGGAGTGACATGGACAGATTGCAGTTTTAAATAGCTGCCTCTGGCTGCCTGGCAGAAAACTCACTGCTGAGGCAAGGAGACAATTCTGCAGGTGACTGGCAACTCTAGTGAGCAAGACATCCAGGGAGCAGAATGGGGTGGTGTGAGGTGAAGGGGAACAAGGATGCAGGGAGAACCCAGGGGCTCAGGCTGTGGAGCCCGCCACATGGGGCTGGAGAGGCCATCATCAACAGCAAGGAGGGCAGGGTGGTCATGGAAGCCAGGGAGAGGTGAGGCCTACCTGAAGAGAGGAGGCAGGGCAGAAGGGGAGAGCCTGCAACTAGACGCCAGAGAGATGCTGTGACATTGTGTTACTGATGTGTGCCCCCTAGCTCATTTACTTTGCAAGGTTCTGAGCAAGGACTTCCCATGGATTGCCATGTCTCACCCACTCTGAGATGCACCAGCTATCACTGATCACTAAGAAAGACAAATGTGCCAACTGGAAGACCAAACCTAACCCAGAGCTACTGAAAGAGATACCTTGCTCCTCCTCCACAGTGACCTTGAATGCTCAGAGGCACATGGCTCCCTTACACTCAGCACACCATCTGGGAACAGATGTCACCCCTAACTGTCCTCGTCCCTCAACCATGACTGAATAGGTCTCAAGACTGGCAGACCCAGACCATGGGAGAAGCAGGAGATACCCATAGAAGTGCCCCTCCACATCTGCCACTGTGGAAACTACCACTCCTCACCAACAGCTTCTCCCCTCCCATCAAGACTGGGGCAGTAGGAGCCACATCTGAATGCCACACCTCCCTGCATAGCCCGCCCCCAGCTCCACAGGCAACCTTTCCAAGCTCAATTCAAAGTAGCTCTGGGGTCCCAGTAGAAGAAGCCTCTCTGCACACTAGGAGGTCCATTTGTGGCCCTACCTTAAGTGGCCCTCAGGTGACCCCACACTTTTGCTGCTCCACACACCTCACCCACCAGCACTGCTCTGCTCCTTTTCTGCAGAGCCACTGTACCCTGCCAACCTGTCACCATGCTGGTGCCCACCCAGCACTGTGGCTGGCAGGACCACATGTGCAAATGGATGGGGCAAAGGAGTGAGGGGTTGGACTTGGAACCTGAAACTTCCTGCTATAAGGTCATGAGCAAGTTACCACCCTGTGTCCCTTCCATGTCTCTAAAATAAGGACAGCAATGGCTCCCTTGAGGAACTGTGTGAGAATCTGCCCAGCATGTAGTCAAGGGCTAGCCAGATGGGGTCCCGATCTGTCAATGGGAATCACTGTGCTCATCACCTCAACTTAGGGCTCCTGCTAAAGCAGATGAGATCCTGTGGGCTCCATGTTTTTCTGAATGCTAAGATGACACTGATGGAAGTTACAGAAGATCCAGAGCAATAGACTTTAGCAGTCTCCCTACTGTAAGCAGCAGGGCCCTAACAATGGCTGCCTCCATATCTGGGAAAGACGTCCTCTGGTGTCCCAAAGGTCTGCCCCAATGCTCAGCCCAACAGGCCTCCTGGAGCCAAGACCAGCTCCACTTGCCCTCTCCCTCACAAACCTAACCTCAGCTTTTGAGATAGAGGGTAGGGGTGGCAGTGCTGAGGCTTCAAAGAAAGTCTCAGGCCCAGTGAGGTTCCAGATAGTGCTGGCAGCACCCCCCAGTCAGCACACAATGCTGCCTCCCCTTGACCCCCAACCTCTGAGCACCAGCTCTGAGCAGAGCTGTGGAGAAGCAGGAGGTACCCATGGAAGTGCCCCTCCACATCTGCCACTGTGGAAACTACCACTCCTCACCAAAAGACCTATTAAAAAAGCATCATTTTATTAGCAAAATTCTGGAAGCCGGTCGCACAGTAACAAGCCAGCTCCTATCGTAGAATACAAAACTGCAGTTAAAGGACTCAGTCTGACTCGTATGTAACAAGGACAGAGAGACGCTGAGGGAAATGAACTGGCTGCAAAATAAGACATGTATGCCAGAATTTGTTTAAAACGATGCACGGTGTTCTGCTATGTATCTCTCCATGCACAGAAGGACTCCAGACCTATGATAGTGAGTGGTTCTCTCCAAAGGGACCACTGGAGAAACTGCATCAGTGAAGAGGCCAAAGGGGCCTTAGCTGCAAGTCAAACATGTACATTTTTAAAGGAGGATGGTGTATTTATTGCTTGTGAGAACAAAAAAAAGGAAAATGCAACATTTTAGGCAGAGAACACCCCAGAGTGTGCTATAAATTAAGACACCCACCTAGATGTGCAGACTGGCATGGGCTATGGGTCTGAGGGAGGTGGGAGACTGGGAGCCACAGGAGTTAGCTCTGTGAAGGGGACTAAGGATCTAAGGGGACCACACACAGGGACGCTGGGGTGTGGAAGGTGACCCTAGGCCTAGTTGGCCAGATCACACATTTCCACCTGTTGTTGGTATAATTTTTAATAGTGTTTTGTTCACTCTAAGTATCCTGGTCTCTATGATAAGACACATAGTTGCCCTGGCTGTGAGGACAGGGAAAGAATCACAGCTACACCTCCAGATACACCCAATACACTGCTCCCATGTGCACTGCACGTTGCACACTCTGCCGCTGCTATAAGGTCCCACAGAGTCCTAGAGCTGCATCGGGGTGGGGCACTTTACAGATTCAGAAGCCGAGACTCAAAAATTAGATTCTGCCCAAGGTGACACAGCTCACACAGAGTTTGAGACACCAGTTTGGGCAGGACTTCTATGGGGCCTTCAGGTCCTCAGAATGAAGGCCAGGATGCCCAGGTGAATAAAAAATAGAAAAGGGTGAAACACAGACAGATGTCACATGGATGTTAACACCTTCATGGTGGGGGGAGCGAGGTGCAGGAAACTCCACTGGCCTTTGCTGCACCCATCTGCTCTCGTCCTCACATAACCCCCACACACCAAGAGAAACAGAGAAGGGACTGGCACAAAGGCACCCTGCCAAGAGGTGGCACCTCTACACCACCAAGGCCAGGAGTAGAGCCTCCAGGCTAATGTTGGTGGGCACGGTGGGAGGAGGTAAGAGGCTCAGATGAATGGTGGGCAGGAGACACAGGCATGATGGGAGGAAGGAACAGGTGGAGGATGGCCAGGGAGAAGGGCACCGGCACCTGACACACAGTGCCAAAAGGGAAGGCACCAAGGGCTCATCCTGTAAATGGGAGGCCCTCGGAAAGGAAGATCTGAAGGCTGCATGGAGCCCTTAAATGCACAAAGTGCCTTTTCACATCTATCTTCTTACCCTCTCAGACTCTTGGTGAATTTGTCAGTTAGGCCAGCTTTCCTCCTTCCTTCCTCACCTAACTTGCTCACACACTTCCTCTCTTCTGTCTGCTGCAAAGGGATGGGTGTCAGGTCACTAGCCTACCAGACAGCTCAGAGCAAAACTGGGGCTCCACCAGTCCTTTATCGAATCACCTGGTACCACGTACCTGGTCTGTCATGAGGCTGTAATATCTGGACTCTCCTGGGCTGCTATTTCCCTGCTGCCTTTAATGGCTTTTGGTCTGGGACCCCAAAAGTATGAATCCCATTATCCAATCAGGAATGAAACAAGTCTGCACGCTTAGTTGGTCCTTCCGTGTCATTGACCAGCATTGTGACTCTCAGTAATGTGGTGGTTCTGGACACCATCACAAACGGGAGAGGCTACTGAGACTCTGGACTCTTCAAAGACTGTCAGGCCCCGTAAATGAGACCCGTATGGTCAGCACAAAGCAGCCTTGAGATGCAAAGGGTATGGATGTCAATTTGAGGAGAAAGCGGCAGAAACAAATATGGCATTAGCCATGCTAAGATCTAGAGCAATTTTATGGCCCAAGTGGTGAGGTTAGCAACTAGTGAGGCCTCAATATGGAAGGAAAATGCAGTCAGAAGATGGAACTGCTCAAGTTCCAGAGGGTGGTGGGAGGCACATAAGCACACGATGTGAGCATGCGTGTATGCTCACATGTACACACACGAGGGTATGCTGGTCTCTAACATCAGGATAACCCTGGATGTGGAGTCCAAAGCTATCTGGACTGTACAATGCAACCACTGCAGCCAGCAGACAACAGACACAAGAGTTCATTTAGCAGCTATTAATTTACCAGGAAAATAAAAATGTATTACACATGTACTGAGGAGGAAGACAAGGAGAGAGGCAAAGAGAGCAGATGACTGTCCTGAAAGCTTTGTAGAAAATAATCAGTGTGGCATGTGAGAGAGTGGCTTCCTCCTAACCACTGGCCTAGGAGAGGTGGTCACCTCTGCCCCAAAGAATGGGCAGCAAAGGATCTGTAGCACAGTGGCCTTGCCCCATTCTCAGAACAGCTAGCTCATCATGTACTCATGGGGGCTCTGAGCATGCCCCCTAAAATACTCAAGCTAAGAGAACCTTTTAGCAGCCAGCTACAAAGGCACTGATGGCACCTTGGACAAAGGAGCCTGTCGCCTACAGCCCAATCTCCAACACCAATACTTATGCTCTCCTACAGCTGCTGTACCCTACACACTAGGGCCCCAACTTGCCAGGGGTAGGGACTTCACCCAGGACTGTGCTGGAGCCAGTTCACACCAGCCCATGAGAGCTCAGGGTTAAACCTGAGAAATCTTTCCATGACATCATGTTAGTGGCTTGAAATTAGCTTCAGTGGAAGCATTTAGACAATGGAAATTGAGAAATACTACAAATCAGGGCTTGATTTACTGTCAGATCGTTGGGCTTTATTTAACCCAATACTTGTTTTTGTAAATAAAGGTCTCCCCCATTTTGTATGTATTTTTATTGAGGTGAAATTCACATACTATAACATTAATCATGTAGTGGTAAATATAATATTGTTGTAACACAGCCACATCTATTCATATTGTCTCTGTATGCTTCTGTGCTATAAATTAAGACAGAGTTGTGGCAGACACTGTATAGCTAAAAATATTTACTATCTAACCCTTTACAGAAATAGTTTGCCAATCTCTGGGGCTTAGATTTTAAGAAAGTGTTGGAGAAAATGTTAATGCAGATTAAACTAACAGTGTGTCATGCCTGTAGCTGTTACATTAGGAATAGCATAAGTGAGGAAATATTCTGTCAGTGTTTGAAAACTATTACCTGATTCAGCAAAGACATCACTTAATTCATTAACACGAACAAAAATATCAACGGATCTTCAAGTCAGACCCGTACTTGTAAGTTGACTATAGATACAAAAGTTCAGCAACAATCATGGGAAGCAGTCTGTGAGAAGCAACTGGCTACATGGAATTGACAACAGTGTGCTGCATATCATTTTTCGTAACCCGTATGCTATCCATCCTTTATATCAGTAAAATTTATAAACGCATGTGTGTATGTGTATGAATAATTTTTCCTGGAAACATTTACTCTATGACAAGTTAGAGTTCTTCATTATTTCAAAGTACTTAAAATAACATTTGAAGGAAACTAGAATCCATTTGCCTTATTGTATTTCAGCATCACATAAGACCAGAAAGAGGGAAGAACCTGGATTGTAAATTAGTAAATGTTTACTAAAAAATGGCTCCAAGTTTTATCATCTCTGCATGCAAACAGAATTTCTCCACAGTGATTACCAAAGCCAAGCAAAATCTAACCTAACATATAAAAGTTATGTTCATGGACACAGTACCCCTTTTACAAAGAGTAAACAATATTTAGAAAGTCCACTTTGTATGTGATTTTTCTTATAACTATACCGAAACCTAATGCTCCTGTCTTTCCCTCCAGTCCCACTCTACTTTCCCAGGGCACTGTCTAGATGCCATAGTCTCCTATGTGTGCCAGGACATGAAACAATCTGGGGTTAGGGTGACAGCAGGGAGTGGATGGGGCTCTTTACCACGGGTAGCCAGCAGAGGCCCGAAGGAGTCTGATGATCACAGACGTGAGGAGGGGGCCTGGACAGTCATGAGTGAGGGAAAGTATAAACTGAGATATGAAAGGGAAGGAAAGAAGGAAGGGCCCCAGTCAGAGCATCTGTGGATTGTGACATAAGAAGTGGGGATGTCTACTCTAAGGACATAGGGTCTTAAGTAACAGAATAGTGTGATACTGGCTTGGAGGGGACAGGAGGAAAGTCTCCCAAGAGGGAGATGCCCAGGCTTAGACTAGAGCTGGAGGAAATAGGATGAATGGAGAACTTACTTTTTGTCAGCAAAGCTACTATGACTTACAGAGCTGGTGGGCTAGACCCCGGTCCCCCAAGAGCATTAAGAATAAGAGTCGACAACTGGCAGACTTGTCCTGGAGGAAAGCACTGTGCATCCCTGCTCTGAACCTCCCAGAAACACACAAAAGGAAATACTTCTCTCCATTGGCTGTAGTACAGAGGCCCCTTATCGCGCCCCCCATACCTGATTGTTCTCAATGGTTCTCAAGAGCTCTCAGGCTAAAGCAGTATTCTTTCTTTCTTTCTTTTTTTAACTGTTCAATTGAAAAGACAGTGTAGCACAGGAAAAATAAAACCAGAAACTGTTCCTACTGCCCCAATATAACTGCTTTCCATTTTACCCATAGTTTTAGTTTTCGTGCCTTCCTAGTGTTCTTGGCTGACAATAATGTTCCTTTTCTTTTCTCTTTAAGATTTTATTTATCTTTAGAGGGGAAGGGAAGGAGAGAGGGAGAGAAATATCAATGTATGGTTGCCTCTTGTGTGTCCCCTGCTGGGAACCGGCCTGCAACCCAGGCATGTGCCCTGACTGGGAATCAAACCGTGGTTGTTTGGTTCCCAGGCCCGCACTCGGTCCACTGAGCTTTACCAGCCAGGGCCATTAATGTTCCTTTTCTTTATCATGGCAAGGCTTGTCCATTTCTCTACAGAGCCTCTGGATCTTTCTTCACAGGTCTGTGCCGCCCCACTCTGCGGATGCACTGTGCTTCCTAGGCTTCTCCCGTGCCTTTTAATTAATTACATTAGCAACGATCATCACATAAATATATCTATTAACACTGTTATTCATTTCTAGGAGCAAAATGAATAGGCCAAAGGACATAAACATGGCTATGCCTCTTGCTACATAAATAGTTTTCAAAAGGGTTTAGCTCCTGGGTCCTGCCAGCAGGGTGGGATGGTGTGGGTTCAGGGGGATGGGGTGGGAGATAGGCCCCACCTTGATTACCTGTCAATACCATTCTTCCCATATGTTTGAGTACAAGGTGTACGTTCTGATTATTAATGATATCAACAATTCTCTGTCTGAGGATGTCTGAGATCTTGCAATTGTTAGTTCTGAGTGTGTTCTGAGTGTGTTCTGCATTCAGAAAGGATACTGCTTCCTAAGGGCCATTTTGCACAGATTCATTTTGATCATCCTTGTCTGCAACTACAGTACAGAAGGACTTGGAATAGTGCAGGGAAGCTGGGCACCCAACCCAAGCCCCTCTTCCAAAGAAATGTGCCTTTCCACCTCCACAAGCCTCAATTTTGTTCTACAACCAATTTCTTCCTATTACCCCCTAGGGAGCTTTTAGAAATGTGTAAACTTATGCAATGTTGTCTGGTAACTGCTTATTGTTCATACTGTCCCCAAGATAGGGAAGACTATCTCTGAGAAAGAATGGCATCTGTGAAAACCAAAGTTCGATTATCTACAAACTCCATGGATATGGCTTCCCCAACCCCACCCCCAAAGAAGTGGGGAGACTGATATGTACTCAGTGCCTATTATGCACCCAGAAATTTCCCTTCAGACATTATTTACCCTTTGGTAGGGTGGGGCTTGTCCTATTTTTATGGAGGATGGCAAATCTGACATACTGACAGCCAGTAACTGATATGATTTGTTCAAGAACACTTCAGAGACAGAGCTATAGTGATCTGAACCCAGGTCTGAGTCAAACCCTTGCATTTTAAATATTCTTCTTTTTTCCCCTTCCTTTCTGTCTGTCCATCAGTCTGTCTTTAACTGTATTAATCAACCAACAGTGGAGAAATGAGAAGGCTTTCTGCCTTACAAGACCAGAATTGTGAACAGAGCTGACATGGCTTAGAGGCTCCCATGGCCAGAGACATGGGAGAAAGAGCTTTCTGGTCAGGGAGGGGTTGGGACCCGAGGGAGCTGGGAAGGGACAGGAGCCCCATCTAGCATTCCCATGTCAACCCAGGCACAACCTTCTCCCCTACTTCCCATGTGGAAAAGACAACACAGGCCAGAGCTCTCACCCACACAAAGCACAAGTAATCTGAAGCCCTACAAGTGCACTGTCCAACTCAGGTGGGCATTACAGTTAAACAGAAACTTAGAAGTCAGTTTCTTGAGTCTTACCAGCCACATGTTAGGTGCTCACTATCCACCTGTGGTATCGTGGATACCACACAAGACAGCATACACAGAGACTGGCTCCACCAGCACATGGTGCTCTGGGAGGGAAAGAGCCCTGCCGAATTCTTGCATACCCCTCTCCTGTCTGCAGTGGGCACCGTGTTGCTTCATGATAAAAACAAAGGTTCTAAGGTCAGCTAACAAGCTATTTAACCTTGCTAAGCCCCAGTCTTACTTATCTATAAAAGGGGTAATACCTAACACAGTGAGTACAGTAAGAGTTGATGCTGTGGTCCCTTGATTGTTACGGCCCGAAGATAAAGTCCCTGCAGATAGACAGCCCTCAAGAAGATGAAACCAGAAGACACTGAGCAGCTGATTTAAGTATGGTTGGTCAGTAGACAGAATGAGATCCAGGCTCAACTCCACCTGCAGGACTATTAACAATTGATAGCATTAAAATCCCCTTTCTGCTCCTCCCCCAGCTGCATGGCCTCAGGCAAGGACAATCTCCCCCACTCTTTTCCTCACCTGTAACAGAGGTAGAACCAACTCTTTCATGGTCATCTTGGTTGACTAAATAGAAGCTGGGCACTTTATCAGGCACCCAGCATACCCAGCCCCTCAGGAGGACACCACCAAATGATGGCGCCAACAGCCCCTAATCACAGATAAAGAGAGTGAGGCTCAGAGACACTGATTCATCCCGAGGCAACAGCACAACTGGGGTTCAGGATTCAGATCTCCCCGCTGGTGGGGTCCTGGCCCAAGGGAGGGAGGAGGTTTGTGTGCTCCTGTGGGGCTGGCCCTGGGGGGCTCCCCCTGCAACTAAGAGTGGCTAGGCAAGTGCTGCAACACCTGTAGCTGCTCACCCTCCTTCCCTGGGTCCTGTCATCAGCGTCCGGAATCTCCAGACTCCCCAGCACCGAGCAATACACTCAGGACAGGCATGGTGCCCAAGTGCTGACCATGCCACTATGGCTCTAAGAGAACCCGCAAGCCAGAGGAGGACCCCCAAGGACTGAGGTCTGGAGAAAGCCAAGCAGCCATCACAGGAGGTGGCAGGCATCCTCCAGGGGAACCAGCCACCGGAATACTCATGAGCTGAGCAGCTGCCCTGCCCAGGCCTACCAAACCTGAACCCAAACCCACTTCAGCACTCATGTGTAGCTCGAAATCAGAGAAGAACCACATCTGTTTGTACCTGGTTACTGGCTCTAATAGAATGTACAGGCTCTCTAAGCACCAGCAGGAAAAGACCAAGTGGGGTGAGGAACACAGGCATGTCAGACAGGTTAAAGGTATTGTGGGAAAGGTAGAACCAAGATGCCAGAAACAGCCAAAAGACAGTGCTCCTAGGACAGCTGGCACTGGCTTTGCTGGGGGAGGTACCCTCGGCCTGGACCCTGGAGACAAGGAGGGAAGATGGGCCATCCTGACAGGAAGTGTATAAGCGGGTCAGAACTGACTGATGAGCAGCTGAGCATGGCTAGGGGGAGAGAGTGCAGGGGCCAGCCGAGCCAAAGGCTGTGTTGTAATGTGTTCTGCTAATTCTCTCTACACTTTCTTGGTTGCAAGTGACAGGAAAGCAAGCTCAAATGGGCTTCACCAAGAAAAGAAGCTGCTGGCTCACCTAGTTCTTCATGTGACTTAGTACTCCCTACCAGTCTGGGCTGGTCTCACTACTGAGCAAGCTGTCACCAAGCAGCAGAACCCAACAGTGACCTACTCACATCCTCTCCCATTTGAGTCTCCCCAACTATCCCAGCAGAGTACTAAAGTTTTTGTGAGCTCTGATTGGTCACAGGCTCACCCCTAAACCAATACTAACTAGGAACATGCAGCCCCATGATTGGCTAGTCCCTGGTCACTGACCATCCCCTGGACATAGACCAGAGGGAGGTCAGGAAGGGAATGCAAGCTGGGTGCACCAAGCCTGTGAACTGTCACCTGCCACACAGATCAGCACCCAGGACAAGTCAAGCCCAGGGCCACAGCCTCCCTAAGGATGATACGTAACCCTCCTGAGAACACTAAGGCTGCAAACCTAGCTTCATCCAAAGCTGCATGGTGAACAGCAGAGTCAAGCCTGCAACTCAGTTCTGCCCAATGACTAAGCCCACATTGTTGTTGTTAATTGTTTTAATCCTCATTTGAGGATATGTTAATGATTTTTTTAAGAGAGAGGAAGGGGGTGGGGGGAGGGAAGGGAGGGAGGGAGGGAGGGAGGGAGGGATAGGTACACAGATATTGATGTGAAAGAGAAACATTAATCAGTTGCCTTCCTTTATGCAACCCAACCAGGGATTGAACCAGCAACCTAGGTATGTTCCCTGACCAGGAATTGAACCCTTACTCTTAACTAGTCAACAACATGGTCCCAAAAGAGGAACGAAACACGCCAGTCTGTGTTTAGGTGACATGGAGGGGAGAGTAGGAGACAAGGAACCTGGCTGGTAAGCGGCTGCATTAGACCTCCCTGGAAGTCCCATTTGCAGGAAGAGAGTCACCATGCAAGGAGAACTCCAGGGTGGCTCTGAGGTAGTCCGAAGAGCCACGGCATGAACAACTGATGGAGCACAGCATGCCAAAGGCAGGAGGGAAGAAGATGCATCCACTTTGGAACAGACTGCTTACACATCCAGGACAGCAGTCAGCTGGGAGCAGATGTCTAGGTGCTGCTGGCAGCCATGGCTCTGAGAGCACGGGGGGAAAGTCTTAAGAGCCATACGGGGGACAAGCAGTGGGGGCCAGGGTGAAGCCAAAATGCTCAGGGGGGAAGAGGTACTGTGAGCAAGGGATTTGGAGAGACCAAAAAGGCCAAACAGGGGAAGTTGCAGGGATGCCATGGGATGGCAGGCACTCCTCAGTGTTAGGCCTCAGGCTTCTCATTCCTTCAAAGCACCTTCAGCAGTGACTGTGCAGTGGGCACTAAGGATGACACAGTGACCCAGGAAGACAGCCTGGAGTGACAAGCACAGCACATTCATGTGCCCAAGATTGGTTCATCTTGTAAAGCAGACGCCGCTTCCTATTTCCCAATTTGTGGGAGCCCACCACTGACCAGATAAAAAACCATGTCTACTCTATTCCTAACGCAGGAGTGTCATTTCCAGGGCACAAGCAGGTGCCCACTCACCTAACTGTGAGCAGGGCCGACAAGTTCACCAGAAGTCCTAAGAGAGCCTGACTCCCAACCCCAGCCTAGTGTCCCCAATGTTTCTGTCCTGCCACACGGGAGGGCTACAACAGCTAGGGGCACCTATTGTTTTTGTCTGCACAGCAGACCCTGCTTCTGTTTGCAAGCTCCTCCCTGACTTCCTGTGAGCACTGCCGCCCTGGTATAAGGCTCCATTCACCCTATCCTCAGGTCACCCACAGCAATTCTCAAGTTTTCAAACTGGAAGCAAGTGAGTGACTCCCTTCTTCTTCAGTGACCTAGCCTTCAAGAGGTCAAACAGAGGAGCTACTGAGTTTCCCACATCACAGACAGGCACACACACACAGGAAGACAAAAAACAGAAATGTAGTTTCCCTCTCAGCTCTCCTACCCCAATTTCAATGCCAATGGCACTTTGACCCAGCTATGAGAGGAGGGGAAAGGTTACAAGAAAGGCAGAATGAGCTTAACATAACACATTAATAGAGAGAGAGAGAGAGAGAGTGTGTGTGCGCGTGTGTGCGTGTGTGTGTGTGTTGAGGGGCGGGGAATGATGCTTCTTTAGTAAGAAGTTAGGCTCCTAAACTCAAAGGCAGCATTGGCTATTAACCAACTTTCAAAGTCAGATATTTAAATGCTTGAAAACACTCCTCTAAAATAGAAGTGAAAGTGAAATATTCACTCATGAATCCCTTTCCCCAATCTTGCCCGAAACTTAAAAAATGGTCCACTTCTACCACTGTCAGGCTGTCGGCAGCAGCAAAGCCCAAGCAGACATCACCAGCTTCAGGGTGCTTGCTGACAGCCAGGTGGGAAAAATAGAGAAGGGCATGAACATCACCTGACCTCACCCCTCTTAGTTACCTAAGAGGAAGAAGCCAGGCCAGGATATGGTTACCCAGGTTAACTGGGGGAGGAGACAGGTAAGAGGAAATGGGCAGGACATTCAAATCAGAGCAGACCTATCAGACTCCGACCAAGGCCTGTCCATGTCTCTGAGCCCAGAGGACAAGTCTCCAGAGCACAGCTCTTGCCTGGGTCACAGGCACTGCCTTCTCATGGCTACAGAAGGCCTGGGTGGTCTAGGCCACCGGGAACGTACCACCTCCTCTGGACAGGCCTGGGCCAGGCAGTCACTGCAGCACCAGGACAGCCCATGGGGACAGGGGAACAAGCAGCACTGTGGCAGGCTCTCCCAGATTCAAGTGCTACTCAGCCCATAATGAGAATCAGAAGCTGCAACCCAAACCTGCACAAACACAAGGTAGTATCAAGCTGCCCAAGTGTGACAACCGGCAAGTCAGAGTCTGTATGTTCAACCAGAAATAACAGGTTACTCAGAACCCAGTGCTATAACCTCACACCACCCACACCACCCCACCAATTACTCTGGACCTCACATTTTAGTTATGCCCATTTTACCATCTGGACCAGAGTCTCCCAGCCCCAACACTTCACCCAACTATTTTGATGGTGCTTTCACACCAAAGAGGTGATTAAACAAGCATGCATCCAATGGACATTGCCAGCTTGCTCCCTGCACCCCACTACCCTATTCATCTACAAAGGCCCCTAATGTCTCCTGAGGCATCCCCACCAACACAGCCTGCTAATTCCAGCAAAGCCTGAAGGTACCAGGAAATGTCTGCTGTGGTTTCTGAGAAAGAATCACTAGCTCTTTCTTCCCTTGGATGATGTTCCACAAAGGTGAATCCTGAGCTGCAAAGGCTGGAGGGAAGACACCACACTGAGTGACAAGAGTCAATCAGCTCCTCTACTTTCAAGCTCCTGTCACAAGCACAGGGCTACCCTCTGTCTGTGGGAGATCCGTCAACAAAATTAGTAAAGGAAGTAGAGGACAGGTGCTCTGCCGGCAACTATCTTAACTGAACACTGGAGACAAACAGTGTCAAACAATCATCAGAAAGGGTGAACTGTTCCTGTAGCACATACCACCATACAAGTGTCACTCACTCCCACAGAGAACGTGAAAAAGTCAGCTTACCAACTGCATGCCCAGCACAGATGCAAGATGAACTGGGTAGGTAAAGTTCGAACTGGCTTCTAGGAGGGCTGGCCTTAAGAGGCAGGCAGTTAGCTGGCTACCTGGGGATCACCCAGGGGGAAAGAGGATGTGCCCACAAACCTACCTCCTAACCTGGGTTGGGCCAGAGATCTGATGGCAAAAGGGGTCAAGTGAGCTAAGTTGGGATGGGAGGAGGGGATACTAAAATAAACCACTGAGGGGACAAGAAGAACCCAGCCTCCAGTGTTTCCAGGCAGAGCTGTGGTCAGCTTGGTGGGTCAGGCTGCTGCCCAGAGAGCCAAGTGTGACCAAGGGTGTGGGTCATGGATGGAGCTGAAGATGCCAGCAGGACAGTGGGGCCACCTACTTGGGCCCTCAGTGTGAGCCAAAGTCACACACACTTGAGTCCTCCACCACTAACACACCTGACTGCTGATACCCAAACCACAGAATCAAGGCCATCCCCTATAACATCACTTTGTGCACACAGCAGATGAGTGACCGGGGTCTCCACAGTAGCCATGAGGCTAACCCATCGCAGTTGTGTCCTGGAAAAGCATCATCTACTTTCTGACCCTGATGAATGAAACCCAGCGGACAGGAATGCCCAGAAAGCGTCCAGTTTGTCACATGACCAAAAAGGCCAAAATGTCCCAAGGTGGCATTTGAACAGTATCTCCTGGAAATCTTGCAGGCAGGGATTTAAGATCATGAGCCATCTTTTCTGTCAGGAGTAAAAATGCCAGCCAAGAAACAAAAAGGAAGAAATCACCTCATACCTTTTCTTCAACCTGTTCAAGAGAAGCACAAAGTATTTCCTCCCAGCCCAAATAAAAACGTCCACAGAGGACTCCTGCATAAGGATCCAAACCCTGCCTGGTACCCAATGCACTGTCACAAAGACATGGGAGCCACGGCAGGTGGGTGAAGACTGGGAGGTGGGTTCCAATCCAGCTCAGTCCCTTCTAGCAGTGTGCCCACTAGGCGTCAGTTTCCACACTGGCACAGTGCCTGCCTCACTGGGTTGCTGTATTAAGTTTTGAATATGCAAGAAATACTGACAGTACAGCACCTAATACGGGCTCAGTGTTGATGGGCAGTTCCCAAGATCAGTCCTTTCCACAGAAAAATCAACAAGTGTATGAGCACCCAGTTGCTACAGAAGTTCTAGATACACAGGGAAGAACCCAGCCCTCCCACTACTGGGGAGTTTGCAGTCCAAGGACAACTCCATCAACAAGACCTGTTATCAGCAGGAATGTGGTGCCTGAGGGGATGTCTTGGATTACAGAAGGAAAGCTTTCTGGAAAAGGGATGGCAGTGTTATGTGTGTGTGTGGGGGGGGGGGGACAAACAGGTGGTGCAAGGTTCCGACCCTAAGTATCATACACAGACAAGTAAGGTCAGCTTGCAGATTTAAGTAGGTGCTGTTTGGATGACAAGATATAGCTTCATTTCAGAGCATGACTAGATTAGCTTCTGTCCTTGAATTTTCTCAAAGTATAGCTGTCATTATGTGGGAGTTCCTGAATGTTTCCGATCATAAAAATGGATCCTGACAGACAAAAGGTTAGGAGCAGCTAGGCTAGAAGACTTTAAAGGGAAAAAGGCTGTAGGAACTGGGCAAGGAATAGAAATAAAAAACTTCACATTTAAAAACACTTGGTGTTTGTGAGGTTAAACCTCAGAAGATGCACTGCAGTCCAACTTTCATGCTGGGCATTGCCTGTGTGAGGCTGGGAGACTGCTGACATTAAGCCTGCTGGCTTCTGAACCAACCAGCACCAGCTTTAGGCCCCAAGCTTCCAACAGCCTCCTCCGCAACAATGGACAAATCACTTCTAAGTGAAGTTCAGAGAAGCAACTAAGATGTGAAATGCTCCACAGCATCTTGAGCCACAGTAAGTGCTCAGTAAATGGCAGCTGTTCACTTCCTAGCCTCCAATGGATAAAGACAGGAAACTTGACTGCAGTGCTAGGAACATTCCAAGGCTCTGAACCCCATCTGCCTGGCAGTAGCACTTCACCTGACATGACCCATTTCCTTAGTGGGCACCACATGCAGGCACAGAACCTCACAGATCTGGAGTCTGGGTCCAGATGAAGGGCTTGGGTATGCCTACATCCCAGCCTGGCACGGTGATCCGGGGCTGTCTCCAGCCAGCTGCAGCAATACTCAAGAGCTTCCCAAAATGCAGTGAGACCTCCCTCCCAGCCAACTCCTGCCACTTCCTCATGGAAAGCCACACAGAGCAAATCTAACACTTGTGTATGACAGCACTTCAAATACCTAAAACCAGCCACCAGGCCCTTCCTAGAACCTGACACCTGCCCCATTCCCATCCCACTGCTGAGGGGCACAACTGCTCAAGACTTGCCAGACATTACTCCAAACTTTCTGATCCCCTGGGATCAGGGACAAACCAAGAACTGACTTCCTGCACCAGTAAAACTTTTTATTATGAAAAGTCAAATGATGAAGTACTCTAGAAAGCCATTTCTCGTGCTCTTAAGAATTCAAACAATCTTTGAATAAGATTCATGAAAAACTGTTCCATTCGCACCTAAGAGCTATAGCCTTGTAAGGCTGCCTTGACCCCAGATCCCCACCCCCAGCCCAAACAGTCCATGTGCACACTCTATGCCTGCCCTCCTCCCTACAAGGGAAGTTCCAGGTCCCTGGAAGGTAAGGGGCAAGCATGACCAGGTCTGCACCCTTCACATCCAGAGAACATAAGCACTGGCTAGAAATGTTTATTTAACTGCTGAACCTCCATTTCCAGTTTTACCATATTTGTCCATAAACAGTGTGTATCAGTTGGTGATTGAGATGTAAATGTATTGCCTCCCAAGACCTGGAACTTGTTTAGAGAGCAATTTTAAAGGTGGCATGCAGAATACTGATAGACCTTCTTTATGCAGGAAAATCTCCCCAGTTCATGAAACTATGTCAATTCTTGCTCCATTCTACACAAGCTGTTTCAGAAGGGGGCTCTGAGTGCAGGCACTATGAGGCTGGACTGAAGATGCAGTGCCTACACTGCCATCCACTGAACCATAATCTCAGCTACCCATTATGACAACTAGCTGCTCCAAGAGGGCCATGTGAACTCCAGACAGCCCACCACCAGGAATAAAGAGAAAAGGTACAACTTCAATTGACAGAGACAAAGCCCCAGCTTCCAGAAAACAATTTACAGTTGGAGGTTGGGCGGGAGACCAGAGACCTACCCACTGGACTGCAGACACCTAGAGAGAGGCGGGGGCCTGGTTCTGGTTAATCTGGAACTCCATCTCAGCAGAAGCCCACCAAGACACCAGAATCGAGTCACATAGGCGAGCCCGCTCCCCTCCTACATCTGAATCCAAGTTTGGAATCCTCGAGGTGTGTATTTTGCCACACACAGCTGCATCTTGAGTCCAAGAGCCCAGGTGACCGTGAGGCCTTTTAAAATTGTACCAGAACAAAAACCCCTCCCCACAGGCTGATCCTGGACTGTCCTCCAGTCAGGAAAACCCACTCCAAGGAAAGCCACCTCTGAGGACCAACCAGAGACCTCCGTGAAGACGGAATGTAAAGTCCACCTCCTTCTGAGGGAGAGAGACTCACAAGGACACACACCAGCTTCACGACAGACACTTGTTACCTGCCTATTTCTCACAGTCATAAAACACAACACTGCTCTCCTCATCGGCCTGACTACAGTATGAAGAGCAAAGACAGGAACATCACTGAATTTGGGAAATTTAAGTTAACATCAAAACTGCTATAATCTGGAAGCAGAAAACAAAGCTGGAACAAGATTCATGAAAACTCCATGACAGCCGGCAAATGCCATACCATGATGTGTCTAGCCCAGGATTCTGTCCCTAGGAGAAACCATAACACGATGCTGGGACAGGCCACCTAATACTGTCACCCTGTTTGTTAGATCTGTCACCGGCAAATCTAACCCAGCTGGGAGTCACATATAAACTTGTGTGGGAGAGAAGAGGCTCCCACATCTTTTTACTAGTTCAAGGACATTGTCTTCTTGGGCCTCTTCAGAAGGCATCTCACCAAGTTTGAGAGCAGTGCAATGGCATTTAGAGTTGGAAGCACGTCACTTAATAACTTGGGGCAAGGTCCTAATATTGGGGCAGTCACCTCACATGAACTCAGGAGGAAACAAAAGCATCTTGTCCTCTCCTGGACATAGGACACACTAAGCAGCACATACAGCCACTGTGCAGACAGGGGAAATGCCTCGCTCAGACCACCTCCCTCGCAGGGCTGTTGAGGAAA
The DNA here is from genome assembly GCF_021234435.1 of Artibeus jamaicensis. NCBI lineage: Eukaryota > Metazoa > Chordata > Mammalia > Chiroptera > Phyllostomidae > Artibeus > Artibeus jamaicensis. The sequence goes on along the minus strand of NW_026521854.1, from coordinate 8,032,516 downwards.
GCAAGAGACACTGTTAAAGCACTGTACAAAGTCATGTGAAGTGTGCATATCTGTGCTATTTTAGAAAGCTCACACATGCATGTTGCATCAAAAGAAAAAACTTCTAAAACAATTCATGTCAACCTCAGTTGCCCTTTCCATACCCCAAACCATGGATGGAGAAGGAGATTTATGGGATGTATACTCCAGAGTCTGCTCTACTTTGCAGGTGAGGAACTGCAGCCTGGGGAACCTAAGCAGCACCTTAACTTTCAAATTCCTAGGTGGGAAAATTATCCTTCTTGCATGTCTCTCTGCAGAGGCCCCTTGGTCACTGCTTCTTGGCACCTGATGTCTGTAGAACCGTAAGGAAGAAAGTCATGTCTGAAGTTTCCTACTGGAAAGCATGACTTCTGGGAGGCATTTACAATGATATCTAGGGCAAGTTCAAGTCCCTCTTCCCCACAGTGTCTTCTCTGGCCTCTCCCTGCTCTGAATACAGGAATGCTCACCCTCTCGGTCAAGGCCTGCCTTATGCTGTTACTCGGCTTGTCACAGGGCTGCAGTACACACTATACCATCTCACTTAGACCTTTTCTCAGATGCCAGATGAACATCCATGTTCCTTATGGCTCTACAGAGGTCCACATCAGACTATTCTATGACTGAATCCCCAGGCCTGTAACAGTCACAAGGGCTTTTTCATAAAAGAAGTCTCCAAAGTAAGTCCTCAGTCATAGGTCCAAGTAGGATTCTAGGGGTGAGTCAGTTTAGCCCGAGCTTACAAGGTACACCTAATGCTTCTGCTCTAGAGAGAAAAGATAAATGAACCATGCTCATGAAGCCTGCCTTCTGATCAGAAAGACAAAGCCTGAACTTTCAAGAAACAATGAGCATCCATACAAGCAGGAATCTAATCACTGGCTGAGGCTGAGGAGACTGTGCTGGGATGGACTGACTCTGATTTGAGTGGGAGAAGACACCGCCCTCAACTTTATCCATAACGAAGCAAGATTAAGCTGGGACAAATGCCCACACTGCACATCAGAGAGATTGTCAACACTCTGGACTGACACACCACGAGAAGAGTAAAGCCTCGACTGTTCTGGAAAACTGTTAGTAGCTTTCTGAAAAGGAGTGTAGAGGATTTACTTCAGTACTGAGTTGGAAGAAATTATTAACTCAGGACTGCTGGTGTAGAAATTCAAATACCCCACAGGCTAGAATTTAGAGCAAAGAAATAACTTTCCTCGTAAGAACTCCTTTGTCAGTAAATGTTACATCCCCAAGTTTTCAGATCCTTGTGGATATTAGGTCGGCTCCCTGACATTGATTTTTTTCAAGAAAAAGCTGTTTGTTACCCATAACTGCATGTCTACAAAGACAAGCATTACATGACACAATTCTGTGTCACTTCTCTCAGAAGAGGTTTAATTTTAGTGTTGGCTCTTCAACTCTGTCCCCATTTTTTTCCATGAGTATCTTAAATATGTGTCAACTAACTATCCAGAAGTGGAGTTCATACCTGGGTAAGGCAGAGAAGAGCAGCTGTATGCAGCAGTGCCTTGTTGAAGCCACCTCACTCTCACCTGGGCCCATGTCAACAGAGAGTAACTACAACCCAGCCGTACTATTGCACATTTTTCCACCAGCAACATATTCCGCCACGGCTGAGTTTCTATACATGGTTTGCTCCATGTCCTGCTCCAGTCAAATGGTTATTAATGATGTTCATGAACACTAACAATGGTAGCATTTAAAGAAGGCACTTTCATCATCGCTCATATTCAAAAAGACAACTTCCCAATTCTATTAATCACTTATGTTAGTAGGGCTGTTTGCACACCCATCACTAGAGTCCCCCAAACCAAGACACATGAAACTTGAATTCTATGCCAATGTAACAAAGCCACTGGCTCATATGGATGTAAGGTTCCTGCATGTGCCAGGATACATGAAGCTGATTTGTTCCCTTCTCCAGCTTCTGGCTAGCCCTCTTCCTCCCCTACTCCTAGGAACCCATCTTGATTATACCTGTACACACACTGGAACCCCTGAGGTCACTGCCCCACCTAACCTAAAAAATTATGACCACCCATCAAAGCACCTTCTGATCCTGAAACTCGCCTGAGTGTTGTTACGGATCATGCTAACCTCTCAACCATTCTCAGATTCTCTGGAAGGCAAACAAGCACATGGCATTCAAGAAACTGCACTCAGACCTCACAAAAGATGCAAAAGTCATCAAGGCTTACATTTTTACGTCACTTGCTTTATTCCCTAATATTTCAGTCTTGAAAATTGTAGCAGAGCCAGTTACTGCAAAAATTCTGGACGGTTTTATATAGGTTGTGCCTACTCCACCCCCAAAGTCCTAACAAAAATGTATACAACATTTGTTAAAGGCAATTTACACCAAGTCAATCTTAATGGGACCTGAGGGCCAGGAATAAGAGAATTACCTATGATTAAGATAAAGCAGACCATAGCTCCTCAATTTCTACCAAAACTGCACAATGCAAAGTGAACTTTTTTTAAATGGCTAAAACTCACTAGGAGTAATTTAGTCAAGCTCACATAAAGGAAAAGCAAAAGTCCCAACAGTGAGAGAAACCCGAGTTACCTGGCCAAGCCCAAGATGGTATTTTCTTCTATCCCCATCATGTTAAAGTGATCGCAATGGCTACTTCCTGGTCTCTCAGCACATTCAGGGGCTCACTGCATACCTGGATACCATCTTCCCATTGCTCAACCTGCTCCTGCCACAGGGGAAAATGACCCCTATCGCCAACAACCCCTTGGAGAATATGTGAGAACAGAATAAGTCTTCCCCTAAACACACGGAGGGGGCAGGGGAGATCCCTATGCAAACAGTAGCCTCGGTGGAGGAACATCTGAGAAAGCAACATCCTTGGGTTAACCCTGACCTTCTAGGTCACAAACCACCAGGCTGGGACCCCCAGGTATGGAAAAGGGACAGCAGAAACAGGGTTCTTGGGGGAAAGAGAAAAGAATCATCTCTAATTCCCTACCAAAAACCAGGGCTCTGGCTTGGTCAGAGACGCAATGGGCAGTTGAGCCCAGAAAGGCAACATGAAGGATCCCACCTTTCCCAATATTGTCTTCCGTCGGCAGTGACCCCAAGAGGGATTCGGCGAAGGCATGTCCACTCGCAAAATCCAAGTGCCTCTCCAGGCGCCCTGGGTTCCCGTCTAGGGTCAAAGAGGGCCGGGGGTTTCCCTCCGAAGCCAAGGTGCTTCCAGCCAGGAGAAGAAGGAGGACTTCCCTGATCACCCAGAAGGCTGAGACACTGGTGGTACACGGACTGCCCGAATTCTACCCCGGACACCAGTTGCTCTCAGCCTTTCTTCCTCCCCTCCCCCCGCCCCCCGCCGGGAGGGCTTCCCGGGGGTCTCGGGTCTCTGGGGAAGGGCGAAGCGGGTAAGCTCCATCAGAAACAGTGAGGGTCGTAGACCTGGAGCAGGAGGGGAGGCAAAGCTCTGTCCTCAGATCCGTCTGCTCCCTCCGACCAGGCCGCACGTAAGCCTCGGCCTCACGTACCGAGTGCCCCCAGCCCGGGCCCGGGGAGCAAGAGGCTGAGATGGCAGCGGCTCTCGTAGGAAGGTGGGCCTCGGACGGGTCCCCTGGAGCCGTAGGTTGAGGAATACTGGGGAGGGGGAGGGTCACGGGCCCACGAGGCCTCGGTCCTGGCCTGCGCGGCGACTACTTACGTTGCTCTGGGGGTCGATGGCCTGCAGCAGCCGGTCCCTGATCTGCTGCGGAGACGCCGGAGCCGCTGTCATTGCCTGGGCGAGGCGGGGGGGGAGCGGCCGGGCCAGCGGGCGGGCGGGCTGAGGCGGGGGACGGGGGTCACTCACTCGCCGGCCTCCGAGAGCGGAGCCTCATGTTCCCTGCGGCGCCGGGGGAGGTGGGGGCGCGCGGGGCGGCGGAGAGGGGAGCCGGAGCCGGGGCTCAGGCCCGGGGCGCCGCCGCCACCGGAGGAGGAGGAGGAGCTGCCGGAGCCGCCGCCGCCGCTGCTGCCGCCGCCTCGAGAACCAAACTCCAGTGAGCTGCCCCCGCGCGGAGCACTCTGGGTAACCCGCGCCGCACGCAGCGTCGGCGCCACGCTGAGGAGGTTGGGAGATGGGGCGGGCAGTCTCTGTCAGACCTGGGCGGGGCTACTTGAGGGCCCGCCCCGCGCCTGAACGCCTGCGCACGCAGGCGCACAGCCACTGCCCGCCCAGCCCCACCTCCCGCCCTGGTGAGCCGTTGGAAGGCGGTTGGGAGGGGTAACGGCTGCCGCCTAGAGGCCCCGCCCCCGCCCGTGTCTAGGTGGAGGTTCCCGACGGAAACGCGGGGAAAGCGCGGAAGCGTTGAACACTGCTGCTGGCAGTGCCTTAGAGCTGCAGTGTAAGGAGGGTGGCGGCAGGACCTCTTTCCAGGGAGGAAAGCCGTCCCCTCACTGACGGAGGTGACGGGGGTTGCGGGCATGAGAAACTGCCAAGTTTTCCGAGCTCAGGGGTCAGATTCTTCCTCGTCCCTGCCGGGATCAGCATTCCTGGGGGTGAGGGAGACGGAAGTCCACGTTGTGTTGCGTGCGGAAGGGTCTGCCAGGGGGCTCCATCTGAGTCCCTGTCCTGTCCGGAAAATCGTGAGAGAAGCCTCTCCGAGGATCCGCCTCTCCAGCTGCAAAAGCTTGAAAGCCAGCCTTCTGAGCTGATCCCAAGGAAGCAAACGTGTGTCCCAGTAACAGTTGAGACTGGATCATTGTAATGTAGGGCCGTTCTGTTCATTGTAGGGTGTCGAGCAGCATCCCTGGGCTCTACCCACTAGATAGTAGTAGCACGCTCTCCGGTGACGACAACCAAAAATGTCTCCAGTCATTGGGGGTTGTTCCCCCTCCCCTTCCCCTTGGGCCGACAGAATCTCCCCCTGTTGAGTACCACTGGTTTAAAGAGACCCTTCCACCCTGCTTGGCGTGTAGGCTGGAAACCCGAAACCCTCATTTTCTGAATCAAACAGTTCCCAAAGGTGGAAACTAGGCACGAGGTCACCCAAAGTTATAGGTCAAACCCAGAATTGCTAATATAAAGTCTAAGGGCTCCCAATCCCTTGCCCCCCACCCGCCCCTCCCCCCTTACTGCCTCCTTTCATTGCTGACTTCCTCCCTCTCTGGAAGCCTACTAGAAATACTGTTCTGAGAAAAGGGGTGGAAAGGCAGACTGAGTGGATTATTAGCCGCAGCCTCCGGAGAAATAACATTTTTGGTTGTTACAGGAAGACCTAGATTTAAAACAGGAGAGAGGCAGCTGATGAGAAACACATGTGCGCCTTGGATCTGTGCTACACCTGTTAGTCTTGCATTTGTCATGCTTCTGGGAAGCATTTTTATTTGCAAAAACGGCTGTTCCAGCACGTGGTTGTGGCTGTTTCTGCAGATGTGAAAAGTTTTACATCACACTTGGGGAAAATAAACACAGACCAAATAGTTCTCTTTCAGTTATTCTTCCAATGAGGTGCTTTGTGTACATGGTCCAAGTTGGAAACCCACCCACTTTGAAATATTCTTTATCTCACTTGAGATAAACAAAATAAACAAGCTCTCCCCAAAGTATAAGCTAGCCCTGCCTCTCCTTTTAATTTCTAACTAGATGTTCAGTATCTTATTTTTAATCAAGGATTATACTGGGGAACATTGGAGATCTTCCTTGCTGACAGTGTCGTCAGTCTGGCTCAAACTCATAAAAATTCTCGACAAAAAAAAGGATGATACCAAAATAAGCAACATTTTGCATGGGTCAGAAAACAGGAAAGCATTGAACTTACCTACTCTCTTTAAAAAGAAACATTAAGATGCCAACTCCATGTCTCCAGTGGATAGAAAAGTGCTATTAAATATTTGTGAAATAAGTGAATGAACATCTCATCAGATATACCATAGCTGTACACATCCCCAGTCACATTTATGCAGTGCAACTCCACAGACCTGGCACACAGAGGGGCTCAATATTTAACAAATGAAAAAATATTTTATTAAATAAATGTGCACATGAGGATGCATGTGTGTAATGAAAATGTTTTCATTATAACAAGATGCCACAGGAACTTTTTATCAGCCTATGATAAGATTGGTTTTGTTATACATCATTTCATTTAAAAGTTGCAGAACCTATCAACAACATCAAAAACTTACTGATACACAAAGTACGCTTCATCATGGTAAAGATCACCATTAAACAGTCTTGAAAATATTAGGGCACAGCTTCTCTGAAGTCCATGATATAGTTCACCTAGCCAACTTTCTGCTTTGGAGAAGAGATACTTGAAATGTTATGCAAAGGTGGGGATCAAGGTGAAGCCGCTTGCATATCACAGGTGATACGTCCCTAAATGATTACATTGAGCACTGGCTTCGCCATCCTGTGAGCACAAGATCTTTTGTGCTTGCAATGTCCTTGGTAAAGCTGCCTCAACTTTTAGCAAGGTGGCCCCCAAACATTAGGGAGAGGAAGGTAGTTTCAGGAGCCTGAGTGCTTGCCAGTGCAGTCTTGGCAGAGAGGGAGTGGACTCCTCTCTGGCCAGACAAGGGGATCACAGCTACCACAACTTCACAGGACCAGTCTTCAACAGCGACACCACGTGGTGGCAAGGGGCAATAGTAGGGAGACGGCTGACCTGAAGTGAAGGCAGCTGTAGCTGCTTTTGACACAAAACCCTGGGAGGTGGGCAATTTAAAGGAGGAAATCACTGGATTTACCCCCAATAGTGTATGTGAGTATCCCAGCGATTAATAAGAAGACAAATGTGAGCAAATCCACCGCCCCACTTTGACCCATGTGTTAGCTCTGAGTTTAACAGTCTGGTGGAAATTTTTTAAAAACACCTTATATATTAACTCGTTCAACCATATCAATGATCTGAGAAGTACCTAGAGATGGGTTTCAGAGTGCTGCTTGGTTTTACTGCAAGTCCTGTTTACTCTAAAAGTGAAACCAATTTCAACTGATTTTGAAAAGCCCTTTGGTGCCACTGCTTTTAGGAAGGGCTTCAAAGATAGACGGGAGAACTCAATTTTTACCATGCCTCTAAGCCAGGGGGATACAAAAATGAATAAAGCCTGCTCCTGAGGATCTAGTTTTGAAGCCAAACACTGGAATGGAGTTGGGGGGGGGCAGGGCGGGTGCACATTCATACAATACTCTAATTGTACTCTCCAAGAAAAGCGCAGCAGGAACCCCAAGGTGGAGAAAAGCCATTCTGGACAGGAGGATGCGGAAAGATGTTTGACAAGAAGGCATTCAGAGTGTTTCCATATGTTCATACCCTCTGACCCAGTGTTTCACAACTTCCAGAAATGTATCCAAAGGAAGCAATCAGATGTAGACACATGCACATGTAAAAGGCAGTTCACAGCAGCATCATTTATAAGAAAAAGATGGAAGCAACCTAAGTGTTTAGAGTATGTAAATAAATGGGATCAATTTGTGGAAACGGAAAGGTTATGGCTCTGAGTCCACAGAACTGTGTAACTCCAACTGGGGCAGTGGTCTTGTCCTATGGATGTATGCACATGTAGAAACTCACCAAGCTGTACATTAAACTTTGAAAATAGAAATAAAAGGACATGTGGACATAGACAGATGGGTAGTAGCTAGATAAGCTAGCCACATGAAACCAGAAAAACCTAAAAATGTCCCCAATGTCAACTGATAAATGCAATACATAAACTATATACACTATCTTAATTTTAATTTTATTAAATATATATATATATTACATAGAAAAAAATACTGGAAGGGGAGAAACCAAAACGTTTACATAAATTGTTGGTGACAGGGAGAGAAACAGGAGATTTTTCTTCTGACATTTCTGCCTGCAGGCCCACATTTCCTAGAACAAGCATGTGCTGCCTCCTGGTTCCAGTCTGGGATCTTACTCCCCTGTGCCCCTTAGATCAGGTGGGGAGAGACTTCCATCCCTGTGTAGGCAGAGACCATGGATCTTGTCAGCCGGAAGCAGTTATTAAAGACCTACCATCCTCCCTCATCACCCCCAAAAGATTTGAAGGATAGAATCTCTTGATGGTATCAGCCGGGGAGAAGGAGGGGGGTTGGAAATGAGGCAGGCTAGTAAACCAGGGCAAATGGAATCAGGAAACTGATAGTTAAAGGGCCAAGGAGTTTACAGCTATCTAGTGAATCACAAAATCCAATCTTCCCCGACCAGGGACACTTAAGAGTAAATGGTTTCCACTTTTCCTCTCTAACCAGAGGGTAAATAGCTTAAATCTAATTGGTGCCATTTGTGCCGACTACACCCAAGGATGGATGAAATCAGAGGAATAAATCTCATTTTGGTGCATGAGCATAAAGCTGATGAATATTCTGCTGAGATCTTCCCTAAGACCTCCCCTAAACTCTCACCCTTTAAAACCCTCTCGATTATTGTTTGTTCATTCTCTCTCTCCTTTCTCTTCCCCCTTACTCCCCCCCAAGGGCTTTACCTTTTCCTTTGTCTCTCCTAAACTCCAAGGGCCTTTCTTCTGCCTCTGCAACTTGTTTCCTGAGCCCATGCAACCCAGCTGGCTCACTCCTACCACCTCTGTAACTTTCTAAATACATTTTCTCTTATAATTAAAAAAAGAAGAGGTGTCAGCCTGGTACCATCTGTCTTCACAGTCCTGGGAATACTGAGCCACCATGTCGGAATCTGGTGGCCATGCTGGAAGGCATGAGGGAGAGGTCCAAGCCTCTAGGGGAGAATGAGGAACTAGAAGACAGAGAATACTGAACCCCAAACTTCTAATCCCAGACGGCTGCACCATCCTGGCTGAGATGCCTTGTCTAATTTCCTGCCCACAAAAATATAACTAAATAATATATTTTAAGACACTTTGTATTCAGGCCATTTGTTACGCAAAACTAGCTGAGACACTGCTATTCAATCCTCAGATGACCCACAAGGAGGAGCCTGAGGCTGAAGGGTGAGGAGATGCACCCAGGGCTACTTAGCTCCCAAGATACCCTGGGATTCCAGGTGGGATCTGTTCTGAACTGCTCTTTCTGCCTCCATGGCTACTTAACCCCCAGCTCCTCTCGCCCCCCCCCCCCCCAGCTGCTCCTGTTTGTCTTTGGCCACGTGTCTCCTGCACTCCTGTCCTCTCTTGAACCCATGCCCTGCTCTAATCCTCTCGCCTGCTGACTGCTCTCTTCTTCAATTTGCTATACACATGTATCCAGGCAGTTCTTTTTCATGTTTTATTTTATTTTTAAAAAATATTTGAAGGGAGGGAGAAAGAGACAGAGAGAAATATCAATGTGGGGGAGATACACTGATTGGCTGCTTCTCACATGCCCCCAAGTAGGGCCCTAGTCTGCAACCCAGGCATGTGTCCTGACTGGGAATCGAACTGGCGACCTTTCCGTTCCCAGGCTGGCACCCGACTCCATCCACTGAGCCACACCAGCCAGGGCTCTTTTTATTTTTGACTCTGATTATCTTCTCTATTATAGTGACCTTCTTTCAGTTAAGTACAGGATAAAGAATAACCATGTATAAAAACAATATAGCACACACAGCTACACACGTACAGAGGAGATAAAAGGTCAATCCCTCTTCTGACTCCACTTTACTACTGTTGTCCTAGCTTTTTCTAGGAGCTACAGGGGCATTTGTAACCATCCCCTTTTCATTTATATTTCATTCTTCAGAAAACAAACCAAGTAACATATATTTTGGAAATTATAAAACTGATTTGTCTGTTTGGGTCTGTAGTCACAAAATTATTATTCTTTTTCTTTTTCTTAAAGACCTCAAAAAACTTGCTAAAATATAATAAAATGTATTTGCTCAAATCAATCACTTTATTGGATTATTCCTGTGATTAGATTACTTCTCGGTGATAGTCTGCTTGTTAGATTAGAGGCTTTTATCTGGCTTAGTGCAGTTTTATATTCTCTCAATTACGCTCATGAAGCAAAGAAACAAAATCAGTAACTTCTAATTCTCTAGAGAATGATTTTGATAGACATTTTAAGTGTCTAGCAAAATAAAATAAGATCACTTTTTTCTCAGTAAAGAAACTGCAGGATAAACCATGAATTTGTTGTGGCTTTCGCCAGGACTGGCCTCTTCTGCTCCAGACAGCCTTCTCCAGCACATGGTCTGAATCTGGACCCTGCTCCAAAAACTCAGTGGTCTCCCCCTTCATCTCGCCTAAGCCCTTGGACTTTCCAGGCCCTCTTCTCACATACCACCCACGACACACATTTCCTGTGCTGCCCACGTTCCTGGCCAGCCTTATTTTTCATTGTCCCTAAGTAAGTTTTCTCTGCTCTTTTCACATTGGTCACCTAACTACCCCACTAGGTGACCTGGTTCTTCCTCCTAAGAGTGATCTCGCCAAATTCACATGGCTGGATTTTTGGCACGTGAAGACTCTGGCCTAGAACCCAGGGTTCCCAGATTTGCAGGGAAGCACATGAACCAAATCAGGTATAAGCCATTTCCCTGAGGAGCAGACAAAGGTCAAGGGACAGATGTCCAAAAAAAAAAAATCAACAGGGAGGCTATAAAGAGGGCAGGAAGACGGAAGCAGACAGAAGCCATGATAAAAGACACCAAACCGACCAATGGAACTTCTCAGAAACACAGAGACCAAACTGAGCCCCAAAACACAGGAAGCAAGATGATGAGAGGGAACATGCTCCACAAGGCATTTCCTACAAACACAACATAGGCTTCACAAATTCTAGGCAGTACCTGGGCCTAAGCCATCCCTGTCACAGAGAAACTGATGTCCAGGGGCGGGGGGCAGCGTGCAACTCCCCATGGAAAGACAGGACAAGCACGGGCCCAGGGTCTCTCCCCACCATTCATTCCAGAATCTCAAAGCTCTGAAGGCTACGTCTTCCCTTAAGTTTGCAACAAAGCCATTCGGTGGCAAAGCTTGCCTTAAGCCATTTACAATTTTTGCTTGTTCAACTTTGAGTGCCTCGGATGTTTTGCAACAGAAATATAACTCTGATGAGCATGCACTAGCCCAGATGCCCTGGGGTGTCCTGTCACATTTAGGACATGTGGCTGAAAACCGGGAGCTCTGAATCTGGAACTGGCTCTGGTGTTGGGCTTTGGGGTAGACCACAGCAGTGAGGACCTCCTGTGTGCTGGGGACATCAGGAAGGAAGGGGCCATAAACTAAGGAGGTGGGTGGCCTCTAAACGCCGGAAAAGGCAAGGAAAGGGATCCTCCCCCACAGCCTCCAGAAGCAACCAGCTCCGCCAACACCTTGACTATAGCCTAGTGACAACCATTTTCCATTTCTGGCCTCCAGATCTTTAAGAGAACAAGTTCACGCTGTCTCAAGCCATGCGGTTGGTGGCCACTTGTTACAGCTGCCCTAGTGAGACTGGGCAGGCCCTTGACTAAAAAAGGCTTACATCCTCTCCTTTACATGCAGCACTGCCCAGTTAGAGCTTTCTGCAATGAACTGATCTTGACATGTAGCTATTGTGACTGAGGGGTTGGGGTTTTAGTTTAGTTAATTCAGATGGAAACTGAAAAAAAAAAACCCAAAAAAAACCGCACATGTGATTAGTGGATACTTAACGTACAGCATAGGCTGTCGCTACTCAGTGGCCTGGGAACCAACAGCATGAGCAATCCCTGGGAGCTGGTTAGACGTGCAGGGTCGTAACCTGCTAAATCCAACCCATACTTCATTGAGACCCCCAGGGAACTCACGGGCCACCAAAGTCTGAGACACCAGGGTAGAAGCCACCATCCACTTCCACACAAATACTTTACAACGGAACATGAGGAGGCAAATCCCTTTGTAGCAGTTCTCAGGGTCAGCTTCAAAAAAAAAAAAAAAAAAGTAATGCCTCGAAGCATACTATTAGCCAAGGAGATAACTAACAGCTGCTGAATAGGTCAGACCCTTGACCATCTGTTATATGTAGACTGAATTGTGTGCTCTCATAATTCATGTTGGAGTTTTAACCCCTGGTGTGACTATATTTGAAGGCAGAGCCTTTAAAAAGATAACTAAGGTTAAATGAGGTCACAAGGGTGGGCCTCTGAACCAATGTCATAGACACCATTACCAGAAGAGAAATACCAGGAATGCACAAAGAGAAAAGGTCACATAAGGACACAGCCAGAAGGTGGCCGTCTAGAAGCCAAGGAGAGAGGCCTCACCTTAACCCTGCCAGCTCCTTGACATTGGACTTTCAGCCAGAATCGCTGAGAAAATAAATGTCTGTTTAAGCCACCCAGTCTGTGATATTTCATCATGGCAGTTCAAGCTGCCTAAGACACCATCTCATTTAAGCCTCATAAAACCCTGTCAGGGATGTCTTTTAATAAAAGTAATGACACTGATGAAAACAACGCCATTTACTGAGGGCCTGCCCTGTGTCAGACAGGTTAGAGGCACATGTCAAAGCTTTCTCCTTCACCGTCACATACCACAGAAGAGGACGTGGAGGTGCAGAGAGGCCACAGTGTTGCCCCCCGCCAAGGCACTGTAACAGAGCCCAGGTCTGGGCCAGACCCCCATCTTCCTTTTTGCCACAACCCTCATTTCCACTTTTCCTCAATTTGCACGCTAAACTATAATTAGATGCAATGAAGCTTTATTCCCCCTAAAAAAAAACTTCTACAACTTCCCCAGCATAGTCTATAGTCTAGACTCCATACTCTGGGAGCCCATATTTAGCCTGACAAGCTCAGGGAAGGCCTGCATGGGGGGCCTTAGAGACTCAGAGACCTAAAGCAACCATACAAGATATTATGAAACTAAAACGTTCCAGCCAAAATTGAGTCTTGAAAGATGGTCATGTCCTAGGCCAGTATCTTTCTTGACAAAAGGTCAATCTTTACCTTAACTAGGCCTGTCTATTGTCTTTTTGCATCTACAATAACGGACCTTTGGACTGCCAGGGTGACTTCCTTTTACCAGACCCCTGAGGCACAATCTCCCACCAGAGCAGGACACCCAAGAGGCCCTCATTGTCACTGTTATCCTGGTCATTGTTTCACCTATGTAATAGAAGTGTCTGTTTTTGCTCTTTATCCAATTCCAGAGATACCCACCCCACTTCCCCACTTGCTTTCTCCTGCCTTCCTAATCTGTCACCAGTAGACTTCATGTAATCCCTTCACATCTTCGACTCTGATGTATAAAATAAAGTGATAACTGCCATTCCCTGGAGCATTTTCTCAATCAGAGATTTTGCTTCCTGGCAACTGTCTTTAGTTTGGCTCAAATAAACTCATTAGAAATTCTTACAGGTTTGGACAGTTCTTATGTTGATTTAGTTCTGTTCTTGCAGCTCAAAAGCAGCCACTGATGACACGAAGATGATTGGGTATGGCAGCGTTCCGATAAAACTTTATTGATGAACAAAAACCCCAGGACTTTCCTTTCATTTCCCCGCACCCATTTACAAAGGTAAAAACCGTTCTCCCTCCTGTGCTGTGAAAAGGTAGGTGGTCGGCCAGACATGGGCAGCAGTGTGCTGACTCCTAAGTCAATACAAAAAGAAAGCCACGGAGCCTCACGCTGACCTAATTCTTGCCATTTCTTTTTGTTGAAAAAACGTGCACTTTGAATTTCTGATTTGCTATAGACCCTTTGCCCGATGTCTCATCCATGAATACTTGCTAGTACCAAACTCTTACTTGCAGGAATGCTCAAGGGCCAGAGAGGGGCCTGAAGCTAGTAAGTGCTTTCCTCTGCATAATAATGAAAGTCAAGGGAAGGGTGGAAACAAAACAAGTCAAATTTACGTTAAAAAAAAAAAAGCATGCCTTTTGCTTTAAGCACAAAGAGCTTACATCTTTCATCAACACTGGAAAACATCAGGAGGTTTGTCAATATTTCATAAACTTAAATTTGGTTAAAAAAATAATGAAATGGTTGAAATGAAAAGAAAATGCTTCACTAATGAGTCTTGCTGGCTTTTCAGATCTAAGCACTTCAGAGGACAGCCAATCTCATTATCACTTCAAGCTGCTGCTCAGAAGACTAGCAGGGAGTCCAGGAGGGACCTTGCCTCTAACCACTGAGACATTAAATTGGGTTTTGATCTATTAAATGTATCACCTGAAAATGGCTGGCTCGGTGTTCAGCAAGTCTGAAAAACATGTTTGCAAATGTCTTTATTAAAATCTGGGCCACAAGGCACACAAATTATTCTACCTGAGTGGCTTTGGGGAAATGGAGCACCTTGAGATTCTCCATCATTCCCTTGGCTAAGGGGCTGGCAAGTTTGTCTTATAAATGGGTCAGATAGGCCATACTTCCAGCTCTGCAGGCTAGATGGTCTCCAGTAGCAACTCTGCCCTTATAGCAGAAAAGCAGCCAAAGTAGCCACAGACAACACATTCCCAAAGGGGCATGGATGGCTGTGTGCCAATAAAACTTTATTTACAAAGCAGGCTGCCTCAATGGTTTCCAGTTTCTACTCTAGAGCAGCTGGAACTGAAGTGCTATGAGAAACCCACACAAAAGAGGGATGTGTTCCATTCTCAAGATGACATGGGTGAAAGAAGCAAAAGGTTTCCAATATGAACCCCCAAGGGGAATGTTCAATGTGAACCCTGATGTCTGCAGCCAGGGTGGGTGCTGCAAACTGAGGGCTCCTCTTTGTTCTCCAGGTACAGCCCCTCACCTCAGCAGCAACTTCAGGTAACACACTCCAGAGCAAGTAGTGGGTGCTTATTATTTAGATGGTGGTTAAGATCCTTCTGGACCAGAAAGCCAGCTGGTGCATGTCAACAGCTGTCACTTACACAAATAGTTTATCTGGGTGGAGCTGAAAACTTCCTTATTCAGAGGTTAAACTGAAGCAGCTAATCCCCACCCTAAACTGAAGCTGCCTAATACCCACCCTTGACGAGCTGATAGGAATCTAGAACCAAGTCCTTTGGTAGGTATGTATGTATAAACATAGGTAGGAAGGAATAAATGATTGAACAAATGGACAATAAATAAAGACAAGGACATAGGCTGTCCAAGATACATTTTTCTTTGGCATTTTTAGCCTGAAGTTGTCAAGGTGGATCTCTTGTTAACAGTGACCTCAAAAAGCCACTAGGAATATACACTGAGATGTTCACTGCAGTGTTATTTATAACACACCAAAACTGGAGACAACTCAAGTCTCCATCAGTTAGGTGGTTAAATTATTAATATATCCTTATAATGGCTTATCTGCAGTTATTAAGAATGGTATTATAGGAAAAATACAGAAACAAGCTGTATTATAATTTTTCTACAATAAACATGCACTGATAATTAAGAAACTAAAACAAAATAAAATAAATGAAGGCCATAAAGCCATATCGGTGGTACATAATAATGTCACCTACTGGAGTGCTCCTGGAAGTATCAGTGAGGGAAGCCAGTGAAGGTCCTACCACTGGTGACAGCTGTGACACTTATAACAGTGGACAAAGTACAAGTGAATCAAGTGAGAAGGCCTAGCTTAAAGAGAGATTTATTGACTCTGCACAGTCATTAAAAATGAGAACCATGAAGCCTTTCTGGCAGCCCAGAAAATAAGAAGGAAGTGACACTGCAATGAAAGCAGCAAAGCCGGAACTGCCTTCCCCACTATGGGAACTATGTGGTGTACACCGACCGGCATAAGAAAAACACTGTATAGAGAATGAGAAGATGGGTCAAGATTTTCCATGCTGGAAATTGTTTCCAATTTTTTTAATTGTTGTGATCGCCCCTTCATGGCGCAGGTGTGGACTGAACAAGTGAATCTGGGTGAGAAGAGAGAAAACGGGGCAATGAGGAAACCCACAGGTATCAGGTATGGAGCGCTTACCCAGTGCTGGGCATCTGCTCAAGAGTCCGGCCCAAGTTCAAATTCGCCAAACCTTGTAACAAACCCAAGTGAGTGTGACTTTCAAGCCCATTTTAGAGATATGAAAACTGAGACTTAGAGAGGGGAAGCAGTTAGCCAAGGTCCCTCCAACAAGGACCAGAGGTGAAATCTGACCCCTTATCTAACTGAGCCTGAGCATGAGCACTTAAATGCTGTGGGATCCTATGCACCCAAAATTCAACCTATGATAAACTTGGGTACCAGTAAGTGTTCCTGAAAAGCTTCCTAAGGATTCATGATATGTGGTTTCAAAATGTACTGCAGGCTCCAACATGCATTCCCCAAAGCCACCCTGCTTATGAGAACTTAACAATGAGCTAATAGTTCTCTGGGGAAAAAATACAATTATTGAAACAAAATCTCAATGACTCCATTGTCTTCTCTGAGAACAATTCATTCCCATTACACACAAATGCCTTGCCTCATTGAAACCTCAGTGTGAATCTGAATGAGGCAGAGGTTTCCTCACACCATTCACACATCTTGAAGAATGACCAGCCACGATCTTGGCACGTCCATTCTTGCTCCAAGAATTCAGGCCAAGGCAAAACTAGACTTAGGCTATGCGCCCTGATACTTACAAACCATGGGGAGATGCCTGGACAGATTTGAAAAAGGAATAAACTACAGAAGCAATGAAGTACAATGACGTTAGCCGAGCAGTAGTACAAGTAGACTTGATCCTAGTCTAGTGAAGTCTACCTTTACCAATGGCCCTTTCTATTCTAGGTGCAGCCAGGTCAGAATCTTATTTGTCCATCTTTGTCCAACATTCATTGAGCAGAATCCAAAAAGAAACATTGTTCCTTTTGGGCAGCCTCCAAAATGAACCCTAGGTGTTTCACACAGCCTAATCAAAATTACTCAAGTTGAAAGTCAACTTCTTGGTTGAAAATGTAAAACAAAAGGTCTTTTGGGAAAATGAGCTTTATTTTCAACGCTCAATGCTCACTTAGTTCTAAAACCCTGCATGTTGGCTTTTTCCTCCCACCAGGTTTACCTACAAGTCAGGATTTCAAAAACCACAACAGACAAATCAAACACCTATGGGATCCAGGTGCTGACCACCAGCATTTCAATTTGGCAATTAAACCAGACTCTCTTTCAAAGCTTCTGTGCAAAATGCTCAACTGAGGCTCATTATTTTTTAAACCTTGAAATGCCCCACTTAAAAAACAAACCCAAAAGCCTCAAGCTTTCAGAACTAGGTCCTAATATTACCACATAAATCATTCTCACTCTAAAAACTGTACAGCCCTGGCTGGTGTGGCTCATTGGATTGAGCACCAGCCTGTACAATGGAGGGCCGCGGGTTCAATTCCTGGTCAGGGCACATGCCTGGGTTGCAGGCCAGGTCCCTGGATGGGGGCATGCAAGGCAATCAACTGACCGATGTTTCTCTTGCACATTACTTCCCATCTCTTTAAAAACAAAAAAATCTTTAAAAAAAAGTTTAATTGTACAATTAATGGCTCCTTAACAGAGTGCTTTCAAAACTAAGCAAAATTTCTCATAAAACACTTGTCTGCCCCTGCCAGCTGTTCCACACCTCTTTTCCGTGGGAACACAGTAATACTTCCTTCTTAAAGTCCTGGGGTGACAGCTACGCTGAGTGGCCAAGTAGAACTTACGTGACAGAGAAGGAACTTGGATGCAGACCTATCAACAATAAACTTTGTTATTCACAAACAGGGTCAAATAAAGAGTCTCCACCAAACTTAAAAGCCAACTTTTCTGCTTCAGATCTTCAGAAATAAATGATTTCTAAAAATCTGTTTAATTCAAACCAAAGCAATGGTTATTAAAAATACAGCAAGAAATAGCCAGAAACGTGTTTCTACTGAAAGCCTGGAGGAAGAGAGAATCCACTCTGATCAAAACTACCTTTTCTATGGGGAATGTTATCACAGCCCCTCACTCCCTCCTGAGACTCCTTAAGTAGGCAGTGTTTCAATGCAGAGACCAAAGTGAAAATGACTTTACAGAAAAAACAGTGATGTGGCCGGGAAACCATGCGCATCTTGGCGAACATTTTTTTCCACCCACCACAAGCTTGGGCTTTCTGGGTCCCTGATTTTCCAGTCAGAAACATTGTTGAAGTTATCAGGAATGACAAGAGACTCGGCATCTAGGAAGGCGTGTTCTTAGTTCCGTATCTGGAGCTCAGGAGCCAAACAACCTGGAAAATTCAAAGGGCAGAAACTCCTGTGAGAATGGAAAGCTATCAATCACTCTGAAAACACTTTTTATTTTACAAAAGATTTTATTTATTTATTTTTAGAAAGCAGGGAGAGGGGGGGAGAAGGAGAGGGAGGGAGAAAGAGAGAGAGAAACATCAATGTGTGGTTGCTTCTAGCACGCCCCCCACTGGGGACCTGGCCCGCAATCCAGGCATGTGCCCTGACTGGGAATCGAACTGCTGACCTTTCGTTCGCAGGCCAGCGCTCAACCCACTGAACCACACCAGCCAAAGCTGAAAACACTTTTAGAAAATATTTTGGCCGTAGCTGGGTAGCTGGGTAGCTCGGTTGGTTAGAGCATTGTCCTGTTCTGGTCTCATCCCACATCCCCAATTCTTGCGCATCAGGGCACATGCAAGAATCAATGCATAAGTATGAGCTCATAAGTGGAATAACAAATCAATGTTTCTCTCTTCCCCCTTCTTGTTGAAATCAAAAAAATCAAAAGTTTTTAAAGATAATATTTTATTTTGCTTTTAAGATTATTGTATACCATTTTCTCATTTTATAAGTAACTCTTCTGTTACACAACACTATGAATATATCTGACACTACTGAGCTATATACTTAAAAAATTAACAAAATCTTTTTTAAAAAAAAAAAGACCTTTGAGTAAACAAGTGATTACAGTTAACTATGTTCACTGAAGAAAATCTGGAAGACGAAAGGTCTGGAAACTACAATAAATGTCCCTGAGGTTTGGAAACGGGTGTGTGGGTTATGACACAGGCCTACTGGGGAAACCCACAGAACTGTTAATAAGATGCATATGGGAACTCTCTGTATTATCTTTGAAATGGTTCTATAAATCTAAATTTTCCAAAATAAAAAGGTTATTTAAAAAAAACAGCGAAGGAACAATTGGATCACCACGAGCCAAAGAATGAAGGTGGATCTCCACCTCATACCATACACAATAGTTAAGTCAAAATGGACCACAGGCCTAACTGTTAAAATTAAAACTATGAAATTCTTAGTGACAAAAAGAGAAAAAATAGACTGGACTTCATCAACATAAAAAAAAATTTGTGTTTCAAATGATACCTTCAAGAAAGGGAAAAGACAACCATTTAGAATGGGAGAAAATCCTTGCAAATCATGTATCTGATAAGGGACTGGTATCCACAGTATAGAAAGAACTCTTACAACTCAGTAATAACCCAATTAAAAAATGGGCAAGAGCTTTGTGAATGCAGAGGGAACACCACGAAGGCCGTGGGCACACTGCGAGAGTACAAGGCCATGGGGCGCGGCCTGCCCACCCCCAAGTGCCACACGCCTCCCCTCTGCCGCATGAGCATCTTTGCACCTAATCATGTTGTTGCCAAGTCCCGCTTCTGGTACTTTGTGTCTCAGCTGAAGAAGAAGTAATCTTCAGGGGAAATCATCTGCTGCACGCAGGTGTTCGAAAAGTCCCTGCTTCAGGTGAGAACCTCTGGATCTGGCTGTACTACAACTCCTGCAGCAGCATCCACACCCCATACCTGGGGCTGGCCACCGTAGGTGCTGTTACCCGGTGCTCCTAGGACATGGGGGCCCAGCACCACGCCCGCAACCACTCAAGCCAGATCCTAAAGGTGGAGGAAGTGCTGCTGACCAGCAGTCAATCAGTTCCCCAACTCCAAGAGCAATTTCTCTTGCCCCACTGGGTCTTTCCTGGCCAGTACAAGCCACACTTTACCACCAAGAGGACCAACACTTTCTTTTTAGATCTGCCACCTTGTAAAACAGTCTGGAGCTTATTCGAGAATAAATACAGAAGTTACCATATGACCCAGCAATTCCACTCCTGGGTATATACCAGGAAGAAATGAAAACTTAAATCTGTACAAAAACTTGTACATATATCTTCCTATCAGCATTATTCATAATAGTCAAAAAAGGAAGCATCCCAAATATCCTCAACTAATGGGTGGATGAACGAACTGCGGCACATCCATATAATGGAGTACTATTCAGCCATAGAAAGAAATGAAACCCTGATTCACGCTACAACATTGAAGACACTAGAAGACATTATGCTAGTGAAAGAAGCCAGGCACAAAGGCTATATATTCTAGGATTCCACTTATATGAAATATCCAAAACAGACATAAAGTACATCAGTGGTTTCCAGAGGCTGGGGAGGAGGAACAGGAACAACTGCTTAGTGCGAATGGGGCTTCCCTTTGGGGATGATGAACGTATTCCAGAATTAGATTGTGGTGATGGTTGCAGAACCCTACAAACACACTACAGAATCTTGAATTGTGAAAACCAGCTTCCGTTCTTCCCTTATTTACCCTTCTCTGTGGTTTGCCACCCTCAATTTCTCCCTATCTTCCTTCCAATATTTTGCTATGAAGATTTCAACAAATGGAAGAGTTCAAAGAACGGTTCAGTGAACACCCACATATGCACCACCTACATCCTGCAATTGACGCTTTGCTTTACTGCGCATCTATCCATTTACCTGACTACCTTTGTTTTTGATGTCTTTGAAAGTTAAGTTGCAGATATCAGTACTCTCAGTCCCTAAACATTCAAGCACATTTCTCCATATCTAAAGTTTCTCATGACTCTTAAATATGTCCAAAGTAGCCCAGCTCAAACAATACAGAAGTGGGTACAGAGAATAGCAAACCATCCCTCAGGCCCTGCTATAGTCACCCATGGACAGTCTGATCCTTCCAAATCCCTTACTGGAAGTGGTTCCATCTCAGACTTCAGCACCCAACCAGCATTTATTCAATGTTTACTGTGTGCTAGTCACAACTGAAGCCACAGTATGCATACAGGTAACGTCGGCCTTCTTTATTCTCAAAACATTCCCCAGTGTAGACATAACT
This sequence comes from Artibeus jamaicensis, assembly GCF_021234435.1. NCBI lineage: Eukaryota > Metazoa > Chordata > Mammalia > Chiroptera > Phyllostomidae > Artibeus > Artibeus jamaicensis. Next base: position 8,011,567 of record NW_026521854.1, on the reverse strand, counting down.
TCTGGCACACCATCACTCACAGATGACAGCTGGTCATATGGATGTCCTTTAGGTGACCTGATTCTTCCCCTGTTCTTGGACATGTATGTGATTTCCAGTGTTTTAATATCCTGGAAAAGCCAGTCACTGCCTGACAGCTCTTTCTGGAGAAAACCTTCCCTCACTCACCACCCCTGCAGAAGAGCTGGCTTAGGTCAGGGGTCAGCACCCTCTGTGAGAGGCCACGCAGTAAGCAGTCCAGGCTCTGTGGGCCCAGGCAATCTCTGCCACAATGCCCCCAACTGCTTCAGTGCAGAAGCAGTCACAGACGTGAGCATGGCTACGTGACAGTAAAACTTCATTAGTGACAACAGGCAGGGAGTAGCTATGGCTCGTGGGCTGCAGTTTGCTGAGCCCCGACCTCAGTGGGCAGGCTGGAATGAGGAACCTTCAATCCAACTAGAACCTGGGTGACACCTAGCCAGGTCAATCAGACTTTGCTCATAGGAAATGACGTCAGGACACTGGGCTACTGATCAAGCTTGCCTTGGGCTGAGTTGGGAGAGCACAGAGCCTGAGGCTACCATCCTGGTCTCAGGCCAGAAGATGAGCAGTGAAGGAAGAAAAGGACAATAAAGCCAATGGAAAGAAAATAAAAACAATAAAAACACACCAAGTTCTTCCCTGGCGAGACAACTTTGCACATGCTGCTTCTGGTACTACCTTGCTTCCCCCAGCTCTGTAAATTGGGCTTGCTATCATTCTGGATTTAAATGGCATGTTAACAAAGAGCCTCTTCCTAACTGCCTCCTAAACTGGGAGACTCCCTCATTCCTGCCACCTCACAACTGACTCTTTCCTGTTTGTTTTCTCTCTGTGTTTCACCCGTTACATTGTGCATTCGCTAAAGGCAGGGACTATGGCTGTCTTCGTCTCAGCTGTGACCCCAGAGCACAGCCCACAGTGGGTGGCTGTGGATGAATAAATGAATGGATAGGGGGTAACCTAGAGAGATGAAGGACAGAGGAGCCACCCCTATAGTGTTCTATTTTCAGTGAGTCCTGGTCACACTTCCCATACTCATCTGCAAATTCCTCGATCTCTTCACCAGCCCTCTTTGAGCCTCAGCAGGCTTCATCTGAGCTCCCAAAAGGGGCCTCTCTGGGCATCCATCATAGTTCTCATTCCGGACCCAGAAACACTCCCTAGTGGCACCGGAAACCGCTCTCATCTTCTCATCTCTTAAGTCCTGGAAATGGCTCCTCAAACAGCCAGCTGCAATGAGGACCACCCAGCAACTCCAAATTTAGCATCTCGACTCATTCTCTTCCTCTTTGGGAGAAGCATATGAGATAGGTTCAGCATGGCCCAGAACTCTAGATTCTTCTGCTGTTTTAATCCTGAGTCTATTTACTTTGAGTCTCACAATTCATTAATGGTAGTATTAGAAATATGGCGTGAGGCTGGAAGGAAAACCAACCCAATTGGACTTTTTTTAGACTAGTAAGAATATAAAAAAGGGCATAAAAACAAAATAAAATTTTAAGGCATAAAAAGAGAATTAGTCTGAATACAGTTCTGCAGGATTCCAGCAAGGCAGGAGCAGGTCCCATCAGCATGATGGCTGTCCAACCATTTTTCACCTTGACATATGCTAAGCATACACTAAGCACAGCAGAATTGGCAAGAGATGACCAGGCCACAGGCTTGGGGAAGGCACCTTTTGGCAGCCCCTGGTGACGTACTAGACACAGCCAGGACTTGGAGAACACCATGTTCCAATCTAAGTTCCAGCCTAGACCACAGTGGTGTAGCTTAAACCCTGTAAACCCATTTCCTGTCTAGCTTGGAGAGTTCTTATTCTGAAGGCAGAAGGTGTGACACCAAAGTGCAGCTCAGAAGACAGAGACTGACCATCAGGTGGGTCATTCTGGAGAACGACGCAGAACGGCAGTAAAGGAGATGGGCAGACCTGACTTACACGATCATGCAGAACATCATGAAAACATTCCACAGGGCGATGAAGATTCGGAAGTACCTGAGGCTCAGTAAGAACTCCCGGATGTTGTCACCTGGAAAGTCAGAAAGCATGTTTACAAGCACTGTTAACATTACTGCTGTCACAGCTATAGGTGCTTGCTTCTGTGGTCTCTGCCGACCCCACACCCACTGTTCCCATGTTCCAGTGTCAGCTCCCCTTTTCCTTTGGGTCTCTTCTGATCTCCCACCCTGGGTACTCAGGCTGTAGCTACCACTGGCCAATCCTAGGAGAGCACCAGGATCCCAGCCTCTGATTGGCTCAGGGAGGAGCATAGGACTCAAGTATGCCCAGTGAGAGTCAGCCCTGGGACTTTTGCTCCAACTACTGTTTTCTGCCAGGCTTCCTTGGCTGGGATGCAAAGATATAAGCAGAGTCCTCTAAGGCAGGGGTTGGCAAACTACGGCTCAAGATCCAAAACCAGTCCCTGCCACCTGTTTCTATGTGGCTGCAGAGCTAAGAATGTTTTTCATATTTCTTAATGGTTAAAAAAAATTAAGAGTATTCAGTGAGATTGAAAACTTAAATGAATTTCAAATTTCAGTATCCACCAATAAAGTTTTATTGGAACACAGCCATGTTGTGTTCCATGACTCCAGGTGTGCCTAAAGACAATTCCACCCTTGGATGCTTTAATTTGCTTTAATCACTTTGAGCTGGTATTTAAGTATTTGCAAGTGAAAGTATACTAATTTAGTCAAGTAAAACAGGAGTTCTGCTTTGATGACAACTTACTCTAGTCCCCTCTGCTGCCAAGGAACAGAAACCACTCCAAGAGGAGGCAATCTGGTACATTAAAACTCCAGAGACCTATGTTTCAGAACCCTCCTCTGGGGTTCTGAGTCAATCCACACAAACGCCCTGCCGAGGCCTCTGGAATGAAATGAACTGGTCCAGGTGACCTTCATGGATGCTACCCAAAGTGTCATCTATAGACCACAGCTCTGAAGTACACGCAGAACACCAGGCAAGAGCTCAGAAATTATCACAGCAACCCATCGTGACAGCTACCTGGTACTGCTGTACCGTCCTGGTGTCTGATCAGCACATGGTCTTATTGAACACGTTTTAGACAAGCCCAGTAGTATCTACCCTATGGAGTAAGCTGTATGCGACACAATCTATGTAAGTGTTGGCCCAGCATGGACTTCAAATGACAGAGATGGGTCTGTCCCCAGGATGTCCCCTTGCACTGCTTGGCAAGGCCTTTCTCTGAGCTGAGGATCATGTAAATGGGCTCGCCTGTCATCAACCGATTCTGATTAAGGCCACCCATTTGTTCCAGGCAGGAGTTAAGTGTGGGGGACACGGGGAGGACAGAGACAGGGGTCCCTGTCCTACGAAGTTCTCCAGGAAGACAAATACTAAACAAGCAATCACACACTAGGAACGAGCCAAAACAAGCTGACAAGCTGGAGCCTCTTTTCTGGAGTTTAAGGTCAAGTGTGAGGGGGAAGGGGAGATGTTAACCAAATGACAGCATATTTAAAGAAAAATAACTGTAGGAAGTGATGTGTGTGCTGATCTATGCACCAAGTTCTAGCAGTAGAACAAAGTGGGTGGCAGAGGTGGGAAGAAGGCATACCACATCCTCATGCCTCTCTCTCTCTCTCTCAAATACACACATACACAACTAAAAAGAAAACTGGGGTAGGACTTGAGCAAGAATTGTCCTCTGAAATGGACCAATTCCAGAATCCAGAAAGGAGGCTTTACCTGTGCCAGGCTCCCTGGATTCCTCCCCAAAGCCTTGTGAGTCCTTCTTTTTCCTACAAAGAGAAGCAGCGTCCGTTTTCGATGGCACACGAGGACCGCCCAGTCCCTTGGCCTCAAAGAGCCACAGACAGCCCTACCGCTGACTTGCTGTGACCTCCAGAGGTTCGATGACCCTCTCTGAGAGCCCACCTGCCCCACCCATTACAGCCACGGACAAGGTGAAGAAGCTAGTCCCTGAATACAGGTTAGGGATGAGTTTTTAGGGCCTGAGGCTCTTCGGGGTGTGAGAAGAGGAGTCCCCGGGGAACTGAGTGTCACGATCTCAAGTTGCGATGGGGCAGAGACCAGACTGCAAGCAGGGCCAGAGGGCGGAGTGAGACTTGGGAGCGGGACCTGCGACGTGGGGCTGGCACACGCTCGCGGAGGCGGGGCCACGGGTAGCCAGCTGGGGCCGCGGGTTTACGAAGCCTACTCACAGCTTAAAATTAAGCACCGCTCCGGCGTTCATCAGAAGCGTCCTGCGGAGGAAGAATACGGTTACCTAAGCCGCCCCCAACAAATAGAGCCGTCGGGCTCTATTGTCCAGCCTCTAGTCCCCTTAATTACCCGAAGAGCAGGATGTCTCCGATCATCGTTACAGCTGAAACGTCCGATTGAACCAGAAGCGGAAGTTCCGAGAAGAAAGGGGAGTTGAACAAGAGCCGACCAATCGCAAGTCAGCGTTGGTGAGGACTGAGCCAATCGAAGGCCAAGGTGGTGTCTGGTCTTGCAGGCCCGGCCCCCTTAGGGAAGAGGTAGCGCCAGTAGTCGCTGTTGAGGCCAAAGGCATAGTGGTGTAGAACAGGGCGAGGGTGTGACGTCTCCGACGGGAGGGACCATCTAGAGGCGGAATTAGGTCACTTATTGGAGGCGTGCCTCACTGGTCTTAGCGACCCACCCGCTGTAGAGGTAGTGCTGTGGCGTTTTCTTCTGGAGTCTCAGCTGGGTCTTCGAAAGAAACGGGGCCCCTGACTACTGAGCTGCACAGGGAAATGGATCTTGATGCAGTGGGTCCTCCCGGGCATGGACGCCCCGACTGATTGGGGAGGGTCCTTCTGGGCCCCTTGAGAGGCGGGGATCATCCCCCGTTGCCGGTGGCGGGTCATCCCTACCGAGGGGTTCTCTTAGGAGGACGGAAGTCCCCGTAGGGGAGAGTGGTCATGATTTACTAAGCCACACGGAAGACTTGGGGTAATGACAGCTGCACGGAGAATGAGTGAAGGGGCCACCTTCAGGGCTCGGGAAGATGGAGTTCTCCACTAATCAGGCCCCACAGGGGATGGAGGTCCTGATCCTAGGGCTCCGCAGATGACGTGGGTCCTCATCGCGTCCCATCTGGACGCGGTCCTGACTAATTCGTACCCCCTGGGTGGGCTGCGTGCGTAAGGGACCTCCTCTCCCCAAATGGACGGCTCACCGGCCCAACTCACTCCACCAGGGCGAGCACTCCACCTCTCTGGGCTGAATGGGGTCGTGATGGCCCAGAGGAGGGACAAAGTAAGGGGCACTTGACTGGCCGGGCTCCTTGGGACAGGACTGCCTCACGACAGCTGTCGCCCCTCCTCCCGCTCCGGCAGGGTTGGGGGCGGTGCCTGGCGGGTGGGGGCGGGCCGAGCGGTGGGGGCGCAGTCGCCGAGCGGCGGGCAGCGGGACGCTCGGGGCTGGGGGCTGGGGTGGGACCGGGCGCACGCCATGGAGCTGCTGTCCGCTCTGAGCCTGGGAGAGCTGGCGCTCAGCTTCTCTCGAGTGCCGTTGTTCCCTGTCTTCGACCTCAGCTACTTCATAGTCTCCATCCTCTACCTCAAGTATGAGCCAGGTGAGCCAGAGCAGGGATTTGGAGGGGGCCGGCATCGCGGGGCGGCGGTGGGGGGTGGTGGTGCGAGGAGCAAGAAGCTCTGGATTGTTGGGGAGACAGTCCCAGGAACGGGTGCGGGAGAGCAGGCAGACAGGTGCTGGGATCGTGGGGTTCTTCAGTACCGGGATGGGCAAGAGGGAGAAACGTGAGGGAGGGCAAGAAGTGAAGAAGCCCCCCTCCCCCCGAGATGTTAGGGCTGGGGAAGGAGAAGTAGATGAGGGCTGAAGGGAAGGAGAGGAACGTGATAGGTCAGAGGAGGGGGAACAGGTGTTGGAGAGGGGGCAGGGAGAGAAGGTCGGGGTCCTAGTAGTGGAGGGTCGCATGAAGTTCGGGGAGGGGCTAGGTCGTGGTGAGGATACGGGCGGGGGTGGGCGCTGCCGGCTCCGCAGATGTCTTGGCCGCCCGCGACAGTGACCTCCCTCCTTGCCCTTGGCTAGGGAGCAGGAGCGGCGGCTGAGTGTCTATATAAGGGCCGGTTGTGCTGGGGTCAGGTTCAGAGAAAGTGACACCAGTGCCCCCTCCCCGCTGCAGCCAAGGGGCTACCTTCCCCTCAGCGAGGCTGTACTGGATCTCCGCTCCCTGCGGGAATTCCTCCAGCCCTGGCCCTCGTCCTTTCCATTTACTGAGCAGAATCGTCCCTGGGACCGGGTAATTTGGGGTCATCCTCCCACCAGCTCCAGACTCCCATGGAGAATCGCAGAGGGGAAGACCCAGCTTCTAGGATTTAAACACACACACGTTTTTCAAATGAGGGTAAATGGCCTCCACAGAATGTGTTCTATTTTTATACAAGGTTCACTGAATATTCCTCATACTCCTAGTATTCTAATTATTATAGTACACCAGCAAACCAAATGAAATGGACAGTAGAATTAAGCTTCAGAAAAAAGGTCACCCAAGACTTTGTTACTGTTTCTCCCACTTAGATGTAAATCATCCCTATATTCTCTTCTCATAATGGAAATAGCTTTTTTTAATGATAAAAATAGGTGCTCCTGTATATTTTAAAATCAAGCCAAAAAGCACAAAGGAAAAAAGAGAGGATTACAGCTGACGTGGTGGCCACCCTCTCAAGACCTCTGTTCTCTGCGTTGATACCCCCAGAGTTATGAATGTATGCAAATAAGATTATATGCTGCTTGCCAAGTGCTTTGTTCAGTTTTATTTTTGCCAACCTACAAGCCAGAGCCTATTTTTTAAAAAGCTTTTCTGTAGAGCAGTTACTTTGCAAAGCAAAATAAGCTTTGTATTGCTGTAAGATGACCACGGGGCTGTGTTTCCTGCCTGGTGTGACTCAGGCCATTCCCAAGACAAGTTCAGAACCCAGCACACCTTGGTAAATCTCAAACGGTGGAGCAGGAGCCTCCTAGGAATGTAGGACACAGGTGTCTGGAGGAAAGGGGTCTCCAGGCTGGCTGGGAGTGTGCAGGAAGGGTCAGGACATTCCTACTGAGTCACAGAGTAAGTCCTCTGAACTGGAGGTGTAGGAACCTGAAGGTTCCTGAATATCGAGAGAGTTCAGCTGTTCTCACCCCCTTGCTGCACATTAGAGCTTCCCGGGGGCTCTTAAACCCTCCGATTGATTCAGAATATCTGGTAGTGGGCTCTGGTATCCTTGTGTTTGAAGTTCCCCTCCCCCAGTGATTGCTGTCTGCTGTCAAGGTTGAGAACCTCTGCCCAGTTCAACCCCCTCCTTTTGTAACTGGGGAAATTAGGAAACAGGGGCTAAGCTAAATTACATAAGCCGTGAGCCCTAGTCCTGTGGCTGGTGGATGCTGGCCTTAGGATTCCAACCCAGGCCTGCTTAACCCCAGGAATTACTAGGATTACTCTGGGGTACTTGCTTCTCCCTTAGAAAAGGGAGGTGTTGGACTTAGCTATTAGCCCCCCAGTTTGGTGGTCCTGCTAAGCCTCTCTGTAACAGTTTTCTCGAAGAATCCCTGTGCTGATTGCAGGAGCAGCTTCAGAATCTGCAGAGTTTCTTGTTCAGAAATTAAGAATTTCTGGACAATGACGGCAGAAGAGCAGACTGAATGCAGGCCCTCTGAGCACTGGGTCTGGGGCCACTGCATAGGTAGCACTCTCGAAGAAGAAGAGAGCTGAGCTGCCTGTGAGGGAAAATCTCCAAATTGGGAGTGATTCTGCCTGTAGCATAGGCTAGTTATGGAGTCTCCATGAGCTCCATTTGCTCGTCTGTGAAATGGGCTCATTGGTAAAATAACCCTGGGTTCACTTTCCTGGCTTTTGTGAAGATCTACTGAGATCCGCTGAGAACTGCCAGGGTCTAAGGCACTTGGGAGAGGTACTTACAATCACTTTGGGAGTGTGTTTCCTGGGATGCAAGCATTTTCTGGGGTAGGCTTTCCTGAGAATGAGGACAAAGCTCAGAGTGGGGTCCTCAAAGTGGACCCCACCATCTCTGTCCCCTGGGAACTGGCTAAGAAATGCAGAATGCCAGGCCCACCCCCCACCCAGACTTGCATTTGAATAAGGTCCCCATCAGCACACTAACATTTGAGAAGTGATGAACTATAAGAGGCTGGAGCTCCTTGTTAAACCAGGAGCTAATTCATGGGGCTGGGGGCTTGGGTCTGGTTCACTTCCAGGCAAGAAGTCAGGAGGAAGCAGTGGGTGCTCGGCTGCATGATTGAAGGAACGAAGGAACGAATGAATTACAATCCTGGTTACCTTAAGCCTGACCCATCCAAAGAACTTTTCAGACCAGTGGTCCTCTAATTAGACCCACCTGCAAAGCTTTTACAACTCCTCTTGTCCAGTGCCCCTCAGTTATTTAAATCAGAACCGCAGCAGATAGTGCTAGCATCCGTGGTTTTTTTTTTTTTTGGACTGGGAAAATTAACATATGTCCATTCCTATACTTTTGCCAATAAAATGTGTTTTATAAAATGTTTTTTTTACCTTTTTAAAAAAGATTTTATTTATTTTTAGAGAGAGAGGAAGGGAGGGAGAAAGAGAGGGAGAGAAAACATCGTTGTCTGAGAGATACATCGATCAGTTGCCTCTCACACGCCCTAATCTGGGGACCTGGCTCACAGACCAGGCACATGCCCTGACTGGGAATTGAACCTGAGACCCTTCGGTTTGCAGGCTGGTGCTCAACCCACTGAGCCACACCAGCCAGGGCTAAAATGCTTTTATCGCACCACTTAAACATTTTCTAAAATGTACTTTTCAATTATAGTTGGCATATTAGGTTGGCTAAAAAGTCCATTTAGTTCTTTTCATAAAATAAACAACACATTTTTTATTTTCACCAATAACTTTGTTGGTTTGGATATTTTGAGTGTGTCGGCTATCTCCTGCTCTTACCTTCTAGTGGGTAGAGGCCAGGGGTGCTGCTAAACATCTTCCAGTGCATGAGACAGCCCCACAGCAAAGAATTATTTGGCCAAAATGTCAATAGTACCAAGAAATTCTGCAGACCACTTTTGACACGTTCGATCAGTCACAGCACCTTCTCCATACACTGCACAAATCTTTTTTTTGCATTCAGTTGCATTTTTACCTTTCTTGAAATAATAAAGCATAATACACTGAAAATGTTGCATATTTTCTTCCATCTTCAATATTAAAATGGCTGCATAAAAATTCACCAATTTTTATATTTTTTTAAACGCATGTTGATATGACAGCTGTCACAATACACAATGTAACACAATTGTTTTGAATGAAGTTAAATACAACTAAGCACAGCTAGGGCCATCATATGGAAAAAACTAAACGAACTTGGCCAACCCAATGCAATAGCATATTAGTTTCAAGTGTTTTAAAGTTCCCCAGATGAGAGCTGGCCTCCGCCCCAGGGTTTCCCAACCTCGGCGCTAGTGATGGTTGGGGCCAGACCATGCTCTGTGGTAGGGGCAGTCCTGTGCATTTGGGTATGTTTTGCAGCATTCTTGATCTCCACCCACCGGATGCTGGTATCACAACCCATCATGACAACCAAAAATGCCCCCATACATTGCCATTGTCCCAGACTTTTGCTTTGAATTGAGAACCATGGATCTCCAGGAGTGTCCAACCATTTGGTGTCCCTGGGCCACACTGGAAGAAGAAAAGTTGTCTTGGACTACATATTAAATACACAAACACTAAGGGAAACTGATAAGCAGAAAAAAGTTATAAACAAAAAAAAAGTTCTAGGGAAATTTACGATTTTGTGTTGAGCCGCATTCATAGCCACCCTGTGCTGCCCGGAGGCCTCAGGTGCTTCGAAGGGCCAGGCAGGTGATACACGGGAAGCAATAAACCAGCCAGGTGGGGACCATGCCCAGGTGAGATCCAGGCAGGCTCATCTTCACCTGGTTGGGCCTGGCGCCACCAGAACTGGTTTTTCAAGGGAAACTGGAAATGTGATTTGGCTGTTAGAACACTTTCTTTCTTCTCTCTTTTTTTTAATTTAATAGACTTTATTTTTTAGAACAATTTTAGATCCAGATCAAAAGTAAGCTGAAACTGCAGTTTCCATAGGCTCACTGACCACCAGCACCACACACACTTAGCCTTCCCCCATTTGTTACAGTCAGTGAACCAACATTATTACTGACATTGTTATTATCAGGTACCATTATCATAGACTGTCAGCGTCATTATCAACCAGTCTCTAGTTTACATTAGAAATCTTCGGTGTTGTGCATTTATGAATTTCAACACATGTATCTACTAACACTTTCACTGCCCTAAAAATCCCCATGCTCCACCTCTTCATCGCTCTCCCTCACCCCTCACCCCCACCAACCCCTGATCTCTTTACTGTCTTCATAGTTCTGCCTTTTCTGGAATGTTAAAGAGTTGGACTCACACAGTCTGTATAATTTCCAAACTAGCTTCTTTTACTAATATGCATTTAAGTTTCCTCCATGTCTTTTTGTGGCTCGATAGCTAATTTCTTTTTAGTGTTAAATAATATTCCATGGTATGGCTATACCACAGTTTAATTATCACCTATTGAAGGACATCTTAGTTGCAGTTTGAACGTTTTAAAAGTTCCGTGTGCACTAAGAACAATTCCCTGATCTCTGGTGTGAACTGAAAGCTTTCTCTAGATCGGTGCTGCTCATCCTTCAGCCTTGCAAGGCAGGGACTACCAACTCCTTCTACAGGGAGGGAAACTGAGGCAGAGAGCTGTGCTCAAAGACTCGGAGAGAGTATTAAGAGTTGCAGAAAGACTCTAAATTTTACCTCTCTGTGGACCTCAGACTAAATGGCACTGAAGGAGGGGCAGTGCTGACCATGCCCTGGGGAACCTTCTAGCTCGCCCCTGCCATCCACAGACTGCAGGCTGAGAGAGAATGCCCTGGACCCCACCGAGGATGGAACCTGGGACCTGACTAAGGTTTCCCCTCCCTCCCGAGGCAGAGCTGACTTATAAATTCATCCACTAGAATTTGCGCCCACAGGTACTTTCCATTTCAGTTCAGTTCCAGGAATAACTCTCGCATAACCACTAGGCACTCAGCAGTTTCTTTTCATCCTCACGAGCGCAATGGGGTGACCAAGTCACCCAGATTGGCCCAAGACAAGAACCCAAGATCCCTTTTCCCGGGAACTCCCAGGTCCCAGGCAAACTGGGATGGTCAGTCATTCCAGACAGCAGCCCTGTTATACACATGAGTAAATTGAAGCCAGCAGGGGGAGGACTTTGGTGGCTAACTGGGGGTTGAAACCTATATTCTGCTGCTTCTGCATGCTGCTCCCAAACCAAAGAGTGTGGCAAAGGGAAGGAGCCAGGGGGACAGTGTCCCAGCCACTGCCTTGCTGGGGGTCCTCAGGGCAGGTTGTCTCTGAAAGCCTCAGTCTTCCCATTGGTGGCAATGGGGAGACTCTTGCTGTTGTTCCAGGACCACCAGGAGGGTGTTGACACTGATAAGAAGTGTGATGAAGATCAGGTACCTTGCCTTGAGTCATTAGTACAGCTTGGTGAAGGGGGCCCTCTCATTCTCTTTTGACAGCAGAGAAGACAACCAGAGGTTGGGAAGGGGGCAGTGTTTGCCCAAGGCCACGCCCAAGTGAGCAGCAGAATCAAAAACCCAGACATGTGGCTTTTTAAAAATTAGGACTCACCTGGTATAAAAACAGAGCCTGCTTTAGTCCTGCAAAACCCAGGCTCCCCATGCCTCCCCAGTCTCAGCCTCTGGGGTGGCCTCAGAGGGCACAAGAAAAGCCCTGGAAAGAATTCAACCCCTGAGGGTTATTTTTAAATGCAGAGGTATCCATTTCTGCAAAGCATGGGTGCCTCACCTGACCCGGTCCCTGCAGAACCCACCAGCTGCTCTGAAGGATTATCACTCTGCTGGCAGCACTCTGAGAAGAGAACACTCTGCTTTCTTCAGCCCCGCAGTCCCTCCCTCGGTAAATGCTGCAACTTTAGGACGACCCGAGGGCAGGGACAAGATGCACATGGTGCTTGTAACTCCACGGTGAGGTTGAGGAGGGCAGATTCAGTCCCAGCCATTGCTAGAGGAGTTGGGCAAAGAAGGGGTTAAGGGCTTGCACCTGACAGAAGGAAAGGGAAGCAGAGGGAAAAATAACTGTCTAAGATCACAGGGTTAGTCGGGGGGATGGCAAAGAGAAAGGGGAGTGTGCTGGTGACTTCCTCTGAAACAGCTTTTATTGGGCATGCTTTCCAGTTGTAAAATGTGTAGAAGAAAATGAGTGACTAACCCATGGACAACAGTAGAAATGAGTATTCCTCTTAAAAATATTATGCGCAGTGAAAGAGACAAATGCAAAATGCCATGCTATACAATGCCACCTACATGTAATACAGAAGGTCCAGGACATTTTCATCACGCGAGAAGGAGACCCCGTCCCCATCAGCAGACACTCCCCCAGTCCCTGGCCACCACTGACCTGCTTTCTGTCTTTATGGATTTGCCTGTTCAAAACATTTCATGTAAATAGAATCATACAATATATGGCCTTTTCTGTTGGCTTCTTGCACTTAGCATGTTTTTCAAGATTCATCCATGTTGTGGTATCTATGAAGATTTCATTTCTTTTTTAAACATTAGTTTCTTTTCCATATACAGTTGCCATACAACATGATATTAGTTTCAGGTGTACAACATGGTGATGAGACATTTGTATACCTTACAGAGTGAGCACCCCAATAAAGACTTCATTCCTTTCTAAGGCTGGTTGATGTCCACTCTGTGGGTGTGTCACATCTTGTAGCTATTGGGCATTTGACGGATGCAGGAGTTGTTTCCACCCTTCAGTGACTGGGAATCAGGAACATGGACTTTTAAGAGTCTTCTGGAAATGTATGGTGGGTTCTTATGGATAGAACAGCATGGAACACCCCACTGCCCGCCCAAGGCAGTGAGACTCCGGTTCCTGGACCCCCGTCCACAGCCATCAGGGAGGGGAAGGCGGGAAGGACCCCAGAGGGGGCTCAGTGCGGGTGGGGCCCTAGTGCAGAAAGGCAGAGCAGCCCATGTCCTTCCTCCTCACCTCCTTTCGGGGGGTGGGGATGCTCTTGTTTTTTCTGGGTTTGATGACTAAATATTTCAAATACAATAAATACTACAGTTACCTCTGTCCCCTCCACTCAGACCTAACAGATGTGAACATAGATTTGCTTCAGATATGTTTTTTTAAAATATTTTATTTATTTATCTTTAGAGGGGAAGGGAAGGAGAGAGGGAGAGAAACATCAATGTATGGTTGCCTTTCGTGCGTCCCCTGCTGGGAACTGGCCTGCAACCCAGGCATGTGTCCTGACTGGGAATCAAACCGCGATTGTCTGGTTTGCAGGCCCGCACTCAATCCACTGAGCTACACCAGCCAGGGCCAGATATGCTTTTTTAAAACACAGTGGCACACACGGCCAACCCTGCCCCTTACCCTCTCACCCTCTCTAGGTGTGACCGCCACCCTAAACTCAGCCTGTAGCATTCCGGTCACTGTGTTCGTACCTTCACCACTGCCCATGTGTCTGTGACTACAGTAGTTCCCACCCCCGCCCCCATTCGTGGTTTTTCTTTCTTGTAATTTCAGTCATTTGCGGTCAAACAGGAATTTATTCTCTTACAGTTCTGGAGGCCAGAAGGCCAAAGTCAAGGTGTCAGGAGATTGGCTCCTTCTGGAGGCTGTAGGGGAGGATCCTTCCAAGCCTCTCCTCCGACTTCTGGCGTTGCTAGTGATCCTTGGTGTGCCTTGGCTCGTAGACGTGGCATCAGCCTCTGCCTCTGTCTTCATGTGGCCTTCTGTATGAAGTTCTTGAGGCTCATATAACAAAGTACCACAAACTGGGTGGCTTAAAAAAGCAAATGTGTCATCTCACAGTTCCAGAGGCCAGAAGTCCAAAGTCAAGGTGGCAGTGGGGCCGTGCTCTCTCCAGTGCTGCTAGAGAGGAATCTTCCCAGGCTTCTTCCCGGTTTCGGGAGGTGGCTCGTGCCCTCGCTGTCTCGGGGCTCACAGCTGCAGCTCACAGTCTCTGCTCCATGTTCACAGGGCCCCCCCTCGTCTCTGCTCTGCATAAGGGCAGGAGGCATTGGATTAGAGCCCACCCTAATGACCTCATCTTAATATTTCCAAAAGAAGTCACATTCATGGGAACCAGGGGTTAGGACATCAGTATGTCATTTTGAACACCAGGGTTCAACTCATAACACCTTCTCTGTGTGTGTCTGGAATATTATTCAGCCTTAAAAAAGAAGGAAATTCTGACATATGCTACAACATGGATAAAAATTGGGGACAGTATGCTGAGTGAAGTAAACCAGTCACAAAGAGACAAGTGTGGTACTTTAGGATGCTGCCCCTCCCCCCACCCCCCAGGAGCAGTGGAGCTGTCCCGGCGCCACCCCACGGCGTCCTGGCTGTGCGCCATGCTGCACTGCTTCGGGAGTTACATCCTGGCCGATCTGCTCCTCGGGGAGCCCCTGATCGACTACTTCAGCAACAACTCCAGCGTCCTGCTGGCCTCAGCCGTCTGGTAAGCATCTCAGGCTGGCAGGGTGCGGGGAACAGAGCCGGCATGCAGGGGTGCCCCGTCCACCAGGGAGGTGGGAGGAACTGGGACCCAGCAGCAGGACCTCCACAGTGGCCCTGAAGGCACCGCCCTCTGTGGCCCAGCGCCGTCATGATAATAGACATATGGGAAGGAGGACTCTGGATACAACCTCGTTTCCCAGGGGCCCCCAGAATCTGTCTCCCTGCTGATGCTTGGCATTCTGTCCCTGAAGGTACCTGATTTTCTTCTGCCCCATGGACCTCTTTTACAAGTGTGTCTGCTTCCTGCCTGTGAAACTCATCTTTGTGGCCATGAAGGAAGTGGTGAGAGTGCGCAAGATCGCTGTGGGCATCCACCACGCACATCACCACTACCACCACGGGTGGTTCGTCATGATCGCCACTGGCTGGGTCAAGGGTAAATAATGGGACCATGGCGATGGCAATGGGAAATCACCCAGTTGTGAACCCCTGTTCAGTGGCACGTATCGGGCGCCCCAGCTGGCACAGCCATTGCTCCGGGCTAAAGGGTGTCAGGGCTGCTGCCAGGGTCCAGGCTCTCCTTAGCCAACACCTTAGAGCAGATGAGAACGTCCTTCCAGGAATTTAACTGTCCAAGGTAAATGACAGCTGATACCTCGAGCAGGGTTTCTCAGCTGTGGCACTGCCGACATTTGGGGCTGGGTCACCCTGGGGTGGGGCCGTCCTCTGCATGGTCAGGTGCTGGGCGGCAGTCCTGGCCTTCACCTACCGGCAGCACACCCTCTCCCAAGTCCTGACGACTAAAAATGTCTCCAGACATTGCCAGACGCCTTCTTGGGAGGCAAAATCACCTCAGTTGAGAACCCCGGGCGCAGTGGTTCGAGAATCCCAGTTACACAGCTGACCCCAGAGAGGGCATTCCAGCCTTCTTAGCGAGTGCATGTGGGATAAAGGGGAAGATTCTGCCTTGAAGTTCAACCATCATGTCTCCACGCGGGTCTCCTTACTCTCTCTGGCAAGACTGTACTCTGTACTAATTCCCCAGGGGAATAGCATGCCTCCTGGAGGGTAGGTGGCGTGAGAAAGATGGAGAGCCCAGAGCACTAAGGAGAGAGGCCGTGGGGGGGGGGCGCTCTGCAAGCCTCGTGCACAGCTCAGGGTCCTGGACTGGGAGCGTCAGGGTAGACGGCCCAGAGCCGTCCAAGTCTTTCTAGGGGATAGTAGCTCAATTCCTTCATGCTTGTTTTGCTCCAAATGTGCTGTGTGACCTTTGGCAAGAATCTGCCTGCTCTGAGCATGTTTCCTCACCTGTGTCTGATCATCATACACCCTGGGCTCATTGTCCCTCTGAGCGAATTCCAGGAGCAGAGAGTCCGCTTCTGTGGGAATTCAGCCAAAAAGGAAGCTGGGAGTGGCAGGCTCGCTCACAAGCACCCTGTTCCGTAGGCTCTGGAGTCGCCCTCATGTCCAACTTCGAGCAGCTGCTCCGGGGGGTCTGGAAGCCAGAGACCAATGAGATCTTGCACATGTCCTTGTGAGTACCCCGTCCTTTTTCTCTGTTCCTCCTGTGCCCCTGGGCCTGACCCTGGGTTGGATACTTCCGGTGACTGGGAGGTCTCAGCTCTTGATTCTGCCGTCAGAAGCTTCCACAGGCCATGTCGGGGGAAACCCAGAGAGGAAACTACAATTCTTCCTAGAGGGGAAGGGCAGGCAGAGATACAAGATCAGATTGTTCATCTGGGTGTTGAAGAGTGAATAGGAGTTTTCTGGCACAGAAGGGGACTCTGGACAGAGGCCATCACCTCTGCCAACTGTCAAGTCAGGAAAAAAGAACAACACTTCTGCAGGGCAGGAGCACAGCGGGGGGTGGGCACTGTGGCTGGAGCTGAAGGTGGAGCGTGGTGGGCAGAGCCAAACTGCAACATCCAGGACCCAACCCAGAACCCCATGCGGCATTTGGCCTAACACATTTTTTAAAGACTTCACAGTAAATTTTTCCCCAATCTACAATAAGTAAAACTATAGCCATGAAAATATGACAAAATTAAAAGGCCTACCTATAGACCAATGAAAATTACCTCTCGTTTACACTTTGGAAAATGTGGGTTGATCTCATTTCACCCCACCCCCGATTTTACTGGCCGAGAGGCTGGCCCCAGACGGCTGCACTGCCTGCTGCTGAGTGGGTGGGTGGCCTCCCCTCTCAGGTTCTGTTCCCGCCTCATGAGCTAAGGGTGAGGGTTCCATGGACTCACAGACATATTCCCCATCCTGGTGCCTGGCAAGTGCTCCGGAAATATCAGTTGGAGCCGTTGTGTTCAAGTATGTGCAGTGAATGACAGACATCAGGAACAGGAGTCCTGGGTCTGCCTCTTGCAACAAGGTAAAATCCTAGAAGCCTAGTCTGCAACGAAGAAAAGGAAAGTCAAGAAAAACCATGTGTTGTAATCACACCTCCCAAGGGAGTGTGCTGTTTGGGGGTCCCTCAGGTTTGACGATTTGCTGGAAGGACTCACAGAACTCGGCACAACCCTTTCACTCAGGTTCCAGTTTATTACAGGAAAAGGACCCAGATTCAAATGGGCAAAGGCAAGATGCACGTGGGGCAGCGTCCAGGAGAGACCAGGCTTGCGCTCCTGGTCCCCTGTCCGTGGCGCTGCGTGGACAGACGGTGGCTGTTTCTCCCAGCACCCACGTGCGACTACATGCGTTGAATGTGGCCAGCCACCACACTTCTCCAGGCTCTGGTGTCCAGGGTTTTTACTGGCGCTCGGTGACACAGACAGCTGTTCACCCATGTGACTGACGTCAGCCTCCAGCTCCTCCAGCAGCTGAGCTGAGATCACGTGGCCCAAGACCCCCGCCCTAAATCACACTGTTACTGTCTGGCGTGACCCCAAGACCCCAAGTAAACAAAACCTCCTGCCACGTAGGACATTCCCAAGGCTTAGAGGGCACCTCCCAGAATCCAGAGGCAAAGACCAGATCCCTGTTTGAGTCAAATTAACCCTTTACTGCACAGAGAGACCCCACCTCCTCCTCCATGCCATGTGGGCACCTTCCATTTCACACTCAGAAGCCAGAGGGAGGTGGGGCTGGCTGGGCAGAGGCGGAGAAGGACGTCTCAGGTAGAGCTGCACAGGCCTGAGCCCTGCCATGCATCCTAGTAACCATGGCTGTCCCCTTCAGCCCCACCAAGGCCAGCCTGTACGGAGCTGTACTCTTCACCCTCCAGCAGACCCGCTGGCTTCCAGTGTCCAAAGCCAGTCTCATCTTTATCTTCACCATGTTCATGGTGTCCTGTAAGGTAAGGCTTCCTGTCTTGACCCACGCCCACACATACCTCTGGACGGGGGGGCTATGACTCCCAGCCTCTGGAAAGGCAAACCCTAAGGGCTTGGAGGGTAGGAGCTGGCCAGCAGGAGCTGGCCGGTAGGTCCGTGCATGGAAGAGGGTCTGAGTGAGCAACGCCCCTCAGTGAAGACAGGAGTGAGGAATTGAGTCCTCCTCCGTAAACAGCCCAGCCTAGGCAAAGGCGAGATGGGGGCAGGAGTGTCCAGGGTCTGTCTGGATCTGCCTGGATCTGCGTGCTTTGGGTGTGGAGAACAGAGGGACAAGATGCAGGGAAGGCACCCTCAGGATGCTGGGGACTTGGGCTAGACCAACAGGGATGCAGGTCTGATCCTCAGGCCTTGACTTGGAGTCACCCCACCCTCCAGGGGGTTTTGAGGGGCCCATGGATCTGGGGAGCTCGGTTGCTGGCTCCCTGGGACAGGACAAAGGCCATCAAAAGGGAACAAGTGACTCCAGGCGCCAAAAGTCCCACATCCTGGGACAGTTGGTCACCCTCCTGGGGGAAGGGGTATGTGCAGCCAGAAGGCTGAGTCTGGGCTACCTTTGACTTTGACCTGGCTGACCTTCTCTCCCCTCTCACCCCTGCCCCTCTCACCCCTGCCCCTCTGCTTTCTCTCTCCATCTTCCTCTGGCTCTCTCACTGTCTCCCTGTCTCACTGTCTCCCTGTCCCCTTGTCCCCCTTTTACCCCTCCTCAGGTGTTCCTGACAGCCACTCACTCCCACAGTTCCCCTTTTGATGTTCTGGAAGGTTACATCTGTCCTGTGCTGTTTGGGACAGCCTTGGGGGGTGACCATCACCATGACAACCACGGTGGGGCCCATGGAGGGTCCCACGGTGGCAGTGGGCCCGGCTCCCTGCACTCAGCCATGGCCACCAAGTCCAAGGAGGAGCTGAGCGAGGGCTCCAGGAAGAAGAAGACCAAGAAGGCAGATTAGGAGGTGGCCCAGCGGGCCTGTTGGGTGCTAGGGAGAAGACCTGGACCCAAAACCCTCAGAGTCAGGAGTAGAGAGGTGTCCTGGGCTCAGTTGTCCCCTCTTGAGGCTTCAACTTCCCCATCTGTGAACTGGGGCCATTAGCCTACCCTCCGCCCCTGATGTGAGGGGTTAGATGAGATATGGGGGTAAAGGACATTTGTAGGAATGGGGGTCCCTCTCTGCAGAACCCCTGTAGAGTCACAGATTTTTTGGGGGGTGCACAGAATCCTGGCAGTGTCTCTAGCCAGATACACTGCCAGTTATATTCTTGGTTCTATTATTTCCTCTCTAAAATTATGTTTTGACTCTAAATTTCAAGCAGCATTGAGACTCATTCATTTGTTGGATGATTCCTAAGTGACTCCTGCGAGGCAGCTGCTGAGATTTTCACGTCTCCTTGCCAACTCCTCCTGGGTATGCAGGGGCAAGGTGCCTCCCCGTCGAAGCTTTGTGTTTCCCACCTGTGTGATGGGGTCCCCTGGCCCTCCTCTGTACACAAGGGCTGACGTGAGGCCGGACACGAACCTGCCTCACAAGCGCAGAAGCACTGCGCAGTCGGGAGAAGAGTCTGTGATGGGTGTTCACTGTGCTTGAGAACAGCTTTGTGTTTTAGATCATTTGTGTTTGTGGACTGGAGACCCTCGTGTTACCTGGTGTGAAGGAGGCCTTCCGTAGACACATCTAGGCCAGACTTGAGAGCTTGGGGGGTGGGAAAGGCTTGTTCTGATCCTTGGCTTTGGGCCACCCCTAATCCAAAGAAGTGCAGCTGGGTGGGTGGGGGTTCCAAGGTCCAGCTTTGGCTGGGGCTCCAGGCACTTGCCGTTGGACCCTGGAAGCATCAGGCCTTCCTCGTGCCAGCGTTCTTCATTGCCACTCATTCAACAACCGTGTTGCCGCCTACTCTGCCAAGCCTTGTGCTACTGCTGGGAAGGTTAGGGACTTGCTTCTGGGTGAGTGAGGGGGTTGGCAGATGAAGGCCCCTCCCAGCTACCTTCATCTCATCCTAGGTCACCAGGATGGCTGGGAGGGGTGGGTGAGTTGAGTATGGCCTGTTTCAGGTGGGGTTGGGCCCAGACCAGGCCTCCAAGAGGCTGCCTTCTGCATATCAGTGCGCAGGGGGCACTCAGGGCAGTAGTCCGCAGCTGCTTCGAGATTGGCTTGGGGTTATTGGGGTCCCAGGTGTTGCCCAGCTGCTGGGAAAGTGCCTTGATCTGGTGACACCTGGGAGCTGGGGGGCCCTGAAGCTGTAAGGCCCTGAATTCATCCTCTTGCATGTCCACCAAGGCTCAGCATGAAGGTTCAGAAAATATATCTGTTGTGAGAGAACCTTGTTGGCTTGTCCAGTTCATTCCTGCTCTTCTCTTAGAGATGCTCAGAGTTTCCAGGGGAATGAGGCTCATGACAGCCCTGACGACCAGTGGGAGATGGTGGCTACGGGCGAGGGCCGTGGGATTTGGGGTTAAACAGACCTGGGTTCAAGCTCTTGCTCTGCCACCAACAGGTCATGAGACTTCCCCTCTTCGAAGCCTGTTTGCTTCTCGGGAAGGCAGGGGGTTGTTATCACTGTCCTTCAAAGACCGGGGCAATAATGGGGGGTCGGGGTTTGTGGCTATGAGTCTATGAAAGATTCTGTTAATAGAAAATGACAAGCCATAGACTAGGAGAAAATCTCTGAAAGTCACATATCTGGTCAAGAATTGTATCCAGCCCTGACCAGTGTGGTTCAGTCACATCCTCCTGCAAAGCAAAAGGTCAGGGCGCGTGCCCGGGTTACAGGTTCGGTTCCCAGTTGGGGCAAGTACAAGAGGCAACTGATTGATGTTTCTCTTCCTCTCTTTCTCCCTCCTTTCCCCTCTCTCTAAAAAGAAATAAAATCTTTTTTTAAAAAAAAGAATTGTATCCAAAATATATAAAGAACTCTCAAAACTCAATAAATATAAGAAAACAAACATCCCAATTTTAAAAAGAGCAAAGGATTTGAGTGGACATTTTGCCATAGAGAATATATAGGTAGCATAGAAATAAGCACACAAAGAGACCCCCAACTTCCTTGGCCATCAGGGAAATGGGTGGGAAGGTATCACTGCACACCCATGAGGATGGCTAAAATTATGAAGACCGATCATACCAAGTGGTTGCGAGGCTGTGGAGCAACTAGAACTCTGATGCGCCGTGGGCAGTGCAGCTCCTGTGGGAGACAGTTGGGCAGTTGCCTAAAAAGTTGAACTTGCACCTGCCATAGGACTCATCATTCCACTCTTGGGTACTTGCCCAAAAGAAAGTATGTGTCCCCACAAAGACATGCCTGCGAAAGTTCATAGCAGCTTTGCTTGTAATGGCCCCAAACTGGAAACAGATGCCCCCCAACAGTGAGTGGGTGAATATCTGCCCTGTCCGATGGAATACTGCTCGATAATAAAAAGGAACCAAATGCAATATCGTGAATGGGGCTTCAAATGCACTGTGATAGGTGAAAAAAAGCCATCCAAAAATAGCGTGTACTGTCCGAATCCCGTTATATAAAATTCTAGAAACAGAAAGCTGATCATCTCTAGTAACGGAAAGCTGACTGCTGGGTGCTTGGGGAGAAGTGGCAGGGGTGGGAGTCCTGGCCGGGCAGCTCTCTTGGTCCTGTTACAACAAGGTTGTGGGTTCGATCCCTGGTCAGGACACATACAAGAACCAACCAATGAAAGCATAAATAAGTAGAACAATAAATATTTCTCTCTCTCTCTCTCTCCCCAGTAAATAAAAAAATTTTAAAAGCACCAGGGAACTGGGACATGGGTGCCTTCACCATCCTGATTGTGGCAATGGCATCACGGGTCTACATACATCACAATTTATCAAATTGTGCACTTATTAATATGAACAGTTTACTCTAGGGCTATGGTACCTCAATCAAATTGGAAAAAATCTTCAGTAAGAAAAAGAATTAAGCAAAAGATTTGAACACACAGTTCACCAAAGAAAATATATGGATGGCAAGTAATCACAGGACATACACACTAAGACCACAACAAAACACCACTTTATATTGTCATGGGCTGAACAGTGTCACCCTCAAAGCTTATATGTTGAAGTCCCGGGCTGTAGAACCTCAGACTGTAACGAGAGTTGGAGGTGGGGTCTTTGAAAAAATGATTAGGTTCCAACAGGCCCTTAGCACGGACCCCAGTCCAATACGATTTGTGTGTCAGAAGAGGAGATGAGGGTGCAGAAATACGCAGCAAGAAGGTTGGGGAGGACACAGAGGAAACCAGCCTGCCAGCATCTTAGACTTCTAGGTACCAGAACAGTAAGAAAGTAAATTTCTGTCCTTTAAGCCACCCTGTGTCTGTGGTGGCAGCCCTAGGGCACTAATGTAACAGCTCAGGACAGATCATGTAGACGTACCTGCCCCAACTGGTGTGCTCAGTGGGCTGGGCGTTGTCCCACAAATGACCTTTCAGCCACCGGTTCAATTCCCAGTCAGGGCACATGCCTGGGTTGTGAGCCAGGTCCCCAGCTGCGGGCATAAGAGAAGCAACTGGTTGATGTTCCTCCCTCTCCCTCCATTCCTCTCTCTCTAAAGCATAAGTAAATAATCTAAAAAAAACCTAACCATGCCAGGTGTGCTAAAGATTCGGAGCAAATGGAACATGCACAGAGTGCTGGTAGGAAACAAGCAGTTTCTTATGAAATTAAACCATATAACACACCAATCCCATTCCTACGTGAAACACAAGCTCATGGTCACCTTAAAAATGTTTAAAATAAGCTAATTATGGTGATCATCACCAAAAGCTGGAAGCATCCCAAATGTCCATCAGCTGGCAAGTGGATGAACATCATGTACATTGGTCCCATCATGCAGTGGAATACTACTCAGTGATGAAAAAGAGCACACTTCTGATGCCGCAAAGTGGATGAATCGCAAATGCATCTGCTAAGTGAAAGGAGCCAGACACACTACATCCTGTGGGCTCCCACCCAAGGATGGTTTAGGAAAGGCAAAGTTGTAGGCACAGAGGACAGGTCGGTGGGTGCCAGGGGCTGGAGGAGGGAGGAGAGATGGAGTGAAGAGGGGCCAAGGGGATTTGGGAAGGGTGACGGAACAGTTCTGTGTCTTGATTGTGGCGGGGCATCCGCACCTGTGTCTTTGTCAAAACTAACAGAACCATATGCTAAGAATTCTACTTTAATCCAAAATGAAAAGGATAAAACAATACATGCCAAAGTTTCTCACACTGGTTCACAGCCTGGCTTTTCACTTGCAAGGTGTGTGGCATTGGGCAGGTAACTCCCCTTCTTCAAGCCTTGGTTTCCTCTTGGGATAGCTAGCAAGAGTGGCTGGAAAGCCCTTGGCCCAGGCGGAGGTCTGGACTGGATCACCAAGCCCAGCTCCTGGAGGACCCGTAGCACTGCCTGCGCTCACTAGCGACCAGTGGGTGTGGGCGATAAGCTGGCTCCCTGCCTTCTGGCACAAATGTTCCGAGAGCTCATTTTATGAGAGGACAGACTGTACCAAAATAGCCTCTAGGCCTATTTTTGGAGGAGGGTGGGCAAACTGGCGGCAGGCTGGTTGGGGATGATTGGCGGGGCAGGCTGACCCCGTGCCCGCTGCAGGTGCAAAATCCCCGAGGGCTGGCTCTCAAGTCCGGCCTAATTTTAGCTGCAGCCGTCATGCTCAGTAGCTTCTTAGGTCATGAGCTGAAAGATTCTTTTATTATTATTGTGAAATATACAACATAAAATTCACCACCTTAACCATTTCTAAATATACACATTCCAGTGGTGCCAGGTACGTTCACCTTGTTGCACAGCCGTCCCCACTGTCCACCTCTGGAACTCTTTCCATCTCGCAAAGCTAAAACTCCAAATGTTAAACACCAACCCCCCTCCACCTCCCCCGTCCCTGGCATCCACCCCTCCACTTCCTTCTCTGTGAATCTGACTCCTCTAGGAACGCACGTGAGTGGGACCACACCGTGCTCGTCCCTTTCTGGTGGACTCATTTCACTCAGCATGATGTCCTCGGGGTTCATCCGTATTAGAGTGTGTGCCAGAATTCCCTTCCTTTTTAGGGCTGGATAATATTCCATCATGTGGATACACATATTTTGTTTATCTGTTCACCAGCTGATGGAACTTGGGTTGCTTCCACCTTTCAGATGTTGTGAATAATGCTACCGGGAACACAGGCGTGCAAGGGTATGTATTTGAGACCCTGCTTACTGTTCTTTTGGATATACACCAAAAAGTGAAATTTCTGGAGCATCTTTATTTAATGTGTTGAGGCCCCATGGCCCATCACTTATGTTGCATTCTTTCCTTAGAAGCAAATCCCAGGCCCCTACACCGAAGGCTAGGGAATCCACAGAGACTGCCCTCAATTTGCCCACCGTGTCTCATAAGCAAATCCAGACCACGAATGAAGCTAGAAATTTCTATTAAGTGCTTGCAACATGCCAGGCACAGAAGCACGTGTTACAGATTGTATGCCTTTGAGGTGAGTCATTTTACGGAAAAAAAAACCTCCGGCTCAGAAGCAAAGCAACTTGGAGAGCTAATGGTGGGGTGGGCTTAGAGGCCAGGTCTATTTTCTTCCAAAGCCTACACTTTCCCTTTACACTTGCTTCCCTGAATCTCTGTAGGGAAGCATGAGACACACACGTGGGAAGAGGTTAGCAGAGTGATGCAGAACAGATGCTCAGCAAGGGTGAGGCCCCCACCCAACAGTTACCGCAGACGTGGGTGGTTATAACTGTATTTACCTTGTACGTTCCGGTTGGTACCTGCCTGGAGGCATCTGGAAAAATTCCCAGCTCAATTAGGGGAGGAAATGAACACCTAATTGAGCCCCTCAAAGTCGACTGAGAGATCAAAGTGAAGGCACAAAGGCAGGATGTTTGGCAGGCCTGAGAGTGAGTTCTGGTTTTGCTCCTAACTTGCCAAGTGATTCTGGGTGAACGCCTCTTTGTTAAATGAAAATGTTGGACTAGGTCAATGGAGGGTAACCTATGGCCTGAGGGCCAAATCCAGCTCACTGCTTGCACTCGTAAATAAAGTTTTATTGGCATACAGCCACACTCAGCTGTTTACATATCGTCTATGGCCTCTCTCAACCTCCAACAACAGAATGGAGTCATCAAAACAGCCTGTCTGGCCTGCACAGCTGAAAATATTGACTGTGGCTTTTTGTAGAAAAAGTTTGCCCACCCCTGGGCCGGGTGATTTTTAAGACTCTTTCTGACTGTAAGTATATGATCATTCATAGAAGGAATGAATAGCACAATAACGAGGTAAAGCCAAGAGAGCTATATCTGACTCCACTGCAAAGGGGCATCTCACTATTCCTCGAGTGTCCACGTTTCCTCTACAAAAACAGACCTAATCAGTCAGGTGTCTTGGTCCTTACAGGTTGCTATAACAAATGACCATAGATTGGGTGGCTTAAACACTGGAGGCAGGAAAGGTCAACACCAAGACACTGGCAGATCCAGCATCCAGAGAGCATTGTCTTCCTGGCTTGTGCTTTCTGGCCATCTTCTCCTTGTAACCCGGCGTGGCAGAGAGCAAAGGGAGATCCTTCGCTGTCTCCTCGTTTCATGAGGACATTCATCAGGAAGGCCCCATTCTCATGATCTAATCTAATACTAATCACCTCCCAAAGGCCCACCTCCAAATACTATCATGTTGGGAGTTAGGGTTTTAACATACGAACTTGAGGGGACTCAAATAATATTGAGTCTATTTTAACATTAGGGTAGGCAGGAATTCATTCAAGACACTTGCTGAGGCTTACTGTGTGTGTCCCCGGGCTCCGCCCTAGGGAGGTAGAGATGTGAAGGCCCTTGTCCTTAGGGAGTGCCCCGAGAGAGGGAAGGAAGTGTCGTGGGGACTCAGAGGGGTCGTGAAGAGACAAGGAGGGTGTCCTGGAGGAGAGAGATTTGTCTGGGGCCTTGAAATACACAGGGAGAATTGGAGAGTGCTCCAGATGGAGACCACAGTGTGGAAGTAAACTGGGAGGCGTGAATATTTTAAAAACAGGAGGTGGAGATCACCGGGGGTCATCTTAGAGGCTGCCTTCCACACCACAAATATTGTGTGGCTGTGGGTATTACCAGCTACTCTCAGCCTCAGTTTCCCCATCTGTGCCCTTGTCTGAGCCACAGTCCACTGCTTTTCGTTAGAACTGATGACTGCCTAACAAATAGCTGGGGGTGGTCCCTCTTCTAATCCATCAGTCTGATCACCACCAACTTAGGCTTCAGAGCACTCCAGAATGTTCCAGAATGTTCCAATGGTGGGGGGCAATGATACCCAATGACAGGAAGATGAACAAATTGTTCTATAGTCATACAATAGGATACCATACAACATTAAAAATGAACAAACTGTAATAGCCCGGAAAAGTCTCGGAACCACCTTGAATGTAAAAAGCAAGTTGTGTCAAAAAACCTGCAGCATGGCTCCCCTTGATATAAACCCCTAGAGCGTATGAGCCTAGCAATATGTTGTTTTAGGATACATATTTAGACAGTAAAACTATCCCACAAACCAAAAGAATGGTGAACACAAAATGGGAGGTCATGTGCGGTGAGGGAGAGAGATAGAACTGGGTGTGGGGCAGGGAGCTTTCGAATACTGGAGATGCTCTACTTCTTAAGCTAGATCAGAGTCACCTGATTTTGTATGATGCGTGAGCCAAGAGTGGCTTTTACATTTTTGTAATGTTCGGGGGCAGGGGAATCCAGAGAAAGCCTGTTTCATGACGTGTGAATAGTACATGAAATCAAAATGCTGGTGTCCAGAAATGAAGGGTCTTGGGGCCCATTCTTGCCCGTTCGATTATGTATTTGCTGTGGCTGCTTTTGAGCGACAATGAGAGAGCTGAATAACTTAGCCAGACACTAATCTGAAAAGCTGAAAGTTTACTTCCTGGTCCTTCATAGAAAAAGTTTGCTAGATGATGTGTACGTGGATGTTCATTTTGGTTTTTTTTTTATATCTTATACCAAAAGTTTATATCTTTGTCTAATATGGAGTCTCTACAAACAATATGCAGTCCCTACCACATGCCGCATCTTTGCTCACCCCTGGGCATTTGCACATGCCTTCCTCTCTGCTGAAGGATCCTTCTCGGCCTCTTCCAGCTTCTTGTGGCTCCAGGGGATCCTCAGCTGGTGGCCATGTCACTCACTCTCTCTGACCCCTTGTCACATGTCCCTCTCCTCCTCTGTGTCCATGTCTTCTCCTCCCCTTCTCTGATAAAGACACTTGTCATTGGTGGGACCCACCTTGGTCATCCAGGATGATCTCATGATGAGATCCCTAAAGTAATTGTAGCTGCAAAGACTTTTCCCAAATAAGTCACATTCATGTTTCTGGGGGCTGGGACATGACCATATCATTTTAGTACCTGCCACTCCCCCCCCCCCCCATTCAGCCCACTATACTTGGTTCCATTAAAATCTATTGGTCTGGCCCTGGCTGGTGTGGCTCAGTGGATTGAGTGCCAGCCTGTGAACCAAAGGGTCACTGGTTTGATTTCCAGTCAGGGCACATGCCTGGGTTTTGGGCCAGGTCCCCTGGTGGGGGGCGTGGGAGAGGCAACCACACATTGATGTTTCTGTCCCTCTCTTTTACCCTCCCTTCCTCTCTGTCTAAAAACAAAAGAAATAAAATCTTTTAAAAAATCTGTTGGTCTGCCTATATAATTTTATTTACCAAGGTCACCCAATAATTCAATTAAAAATAAGTGAAAAGGAGAGGAAAGTAAAAAAGGGAACATTTGAAAACAAAACTGTGGGTGTGTTTTGCACTCCAAATGGACCCCTGTGTTTACTGTAGCACCTTACATCGGTCCTTCGGAAAACAGCAGCTCACCGAGTTGTGCAGAGGTTGTCACACTTCATTATTTAATACTGGAGAGTCACGTTCTTTAATATCATCACCCACCTAATCAGACAAGCCTCTAAGTGTCAGAAAACAGTCAAGCTCACAGTGGCGGTACAGTCTTTTCAAAATTGGGATTATTTCCCTTGAATGCTTGACTTTTATTCTTGGCAACAACTGACAGTTGTTTTCCTAGAAGTGACAGTCTCCTTTTATTTATTTTTGAGAAAATTTCTGCCAAACAGCTAAGTCTCATCCCTAGTTTGTCACACATTTCAAGAAAAATAACGTTCCCTGGGGAAAAAAGGCAGGGTTGGACTCCAGCATCTGTTCAAGTTCTGTTCCCAGAGGTGGTCATCGATCTCAATGCTCCATTTAGAGGCTTTGCGTGTACTTTCCATTCTGTCATGCAAAATATTAAGAAGACGTTTTCTAACCCGGGCCTGGCAGAGTGGCTCCCACAAGGAAGGGTGCTCAGAAGAAAAAGGGTCCTTCTCCCAATGAGGTACTGACCAGAGATCACACCATCGACATTCAGAAGCGCATCCATGGAGTGGGTTTTAAGAAGGGCGACCCTCAGGCATCCAGAGAAATTCAGAAATTTGCCATGAAGGAGATGGCAAATTTCCATCCATCATGGAGTTTCCTCCATCATGGAGTTTGTCGTGCAAACTCCAGATGTGTGCACGGACACCCCCAGGCTCGACAAAGCCATCTAGGCCAAAGGAATTAGGAGTGTCCCATTTGGTATCCAGGTGTGGCGGTCTGGAGTCTGCAATGAGGTGAAGGTCTACCAAACAAGCTCTGTACTTTGGTTACCTAGGTACCTGCTGCCACTTTTAAAAAATTTACAAATAGTTAATGTGGATGACGACTAACGACTGATTGTCAAATAAAGTTACAAAACAGAAAAAAAAGACATGGAGTCACTCGTTGTGGGGTGAATTGTGTCTCCCCCAGAGATAGTTGAAGCCCTAACCTCCAGCACCTATGAATGGCCTTATTTAGAAATAGAATCTTTGCAGATGTCATCAGATTACACCAGGGCCACGCGGCCTAATCCAGTGTGACCATTGTCCTTATGAGAAGAAGAAAGAGGGACTCATACGTGAAGAGCAGAAGGCATGTGATCAGTGATGGAATGGGAAATTGGAGTGATGCAATCTTTTAAAGATTTTATATACTTAGTTTTAGGGAGCGAGGAAGAGAGGGAGGAAAAAAAGGGAGAGAAACATCGATGTGAGACACATCGATCATTTGTCTCTTGTATGAGCCCAGGCCAGGACCAAACCCGTAACACAAGCACTTGCCCACAGGGAATCGAACCAGCAACCCTTTGCTTTACGGGTCAATGCTCCAACCACCTGAGTCACACTGGCCAGGGCTAAAGTAATATTTTTAAAAATCCAAATCAGCCTGCAAACCAAAGCATCGCTGGTTTGATTCCCAGTCAGGGCACATGCCTGGGTTGCAGGCCAGGTCCCCAGTATGGGGTGTGCTAGAGGCAACCACACATTAATGTTTCACTCCCTCTCTTTCTCCCTTCCTTCTCCATCTCTCTAAAAATAAATAAAATCTTTTAAAAAATCCAAATCAATGCAAAAAATTCATGATGAGCAAAATAAAAGTAAAATCAGGATCCAGCCCTGATTTCCATAGTCCCCTTACTTGCCTCGCTGTATTTAAAATTGTGACATTTCATTTATTGCAAAATTTTTTGCATTGATTTTGATTTTCCAAAAATTGCATTAAAACGTTTCTTCTTTTTACCCTGGCGGGTATGCCTCAGTGGACTGAATGCTGGTGTGAGAACCAAAGGGTCACCATTTCATTTCCAGTCAGGGCACATGCTTGGATTGTGGACTAGGTCTCCAGTAGGGGGCGCACTAGAGGAAACCACACATTGATGTTTGTCTCCCTCCCTCTCTTCCCCCTCTAAAAATAAAATTTTAAAAATCTTTTAAAAAGTAAATTATTCCAAAGTAATTTTTTAAAATATATGTCCTTTTACCACAATTTTAAAAATTGAAAAAAATTATTTATTTATTTATTTATTTATTTATTTATTTATTTATTTATTTACGGACGTTCCCCCCTCCTCAAATGTTATGCCTCAATACAATGGCTCAGCTGCCTCCCTCTCCTACCCCACTCCAGGTTATACCGACTTCTGCCCATTCACGTGACAGTCCCTGCTCTAGCCACCAGGAGGCGCTGCTTCCCCACTCATGTTCAGCGCGGGCGCCTCCTTCCAGGCTGAGTGAGATCCCGTTTATTAACATCTCCCAGCCTGGATTTCCATTCCGTAACATGGGGATGGTAACGTTTGGGGTTCAGGGATGGCAGGCGAGGTGTGGAAATCCCCTGGCCTTGGGCTCAGCACCTACTCAACACGGAACACTCATGACTATTTAGTAAGCGCACAGATGGAAGATTATTTTACGCTTTCACTAAGGAGAATAGAATTTCAAACAGGAAAATAGGGAGAATCATGTAATGAGTCTCCTGTATCCCAGCCCTGACCACCATCACCCCGGCCAACTTCACCCTGGGATTATTATTTCTAAGCGAATCCCAGTCTTTCTATAAATCTTATCATTCTATAAATATTTTTTATTATGTGTCCCCAAAAGATAAAGGCTCTAAAAATCTAACAATACCATATCACACTTTAAAAGCTTTGTCAAGAATTCCTTCGTTTTAGATTTTATTTATTTATTTTGGAGAAAGGGGAAGAGAGGGAGAAAGAGAGGAACATCGATGTGTGGTTGCCTCTTGCACACCCCCTACTGGGAACCTGGGCTGCAACCTAGGTATATGTCTTGACTGGGAATCGAACTGGTGACCCTTTGGTTTATAAGCCAGCACTCAGTCCAATGAGCCATACTGGCCAGGGCTCGAGAAGTCTTTGCTACCCATAGATTCCAAGGTAACTAGCAAATGGATTTGACTCTGCTCAGCCTGGGCCAATTATTGAGTTTCTCTACAGCTGATTTTCATCATTGGTGAACCAGGGAGCAAAACGAAGTCCCAAGATCACTGGGAGTATTAGAGGCAGTATTTGTATTTGTACTTGAAACCTTAACATGCAGCGACATGATCATAGTAACATGACTATATAACATGACAGAGCAGCGGTTCCCAACCAGGGGGTGGGGGCGGGCACTCTGCTCCCCAGGCGGCAGTGTCGGGAGTGCCGGTGCTCCCGGCGTCTAGTGGGGGAAGGTTTCCCATCCCTGGGCACCGCTCGGCGTCCTGCTCTGCACAGGACGGCTCCACCCCAGAGGATGGTCCGGCCCCAAATTTCATAAGTGCCAAGGATGGAAAACCCTGCTCTAGAGACCGAGATTTTATTAACACTTGCTGGAACATGGACACTGGAGGTGTGGACTCCCAACTCCGCCACTTGCTGAGTGGGACTGGTAATGATGGTAGTCTATCATGGCCAACGTTTGGTGGGCCTTGTGCATGATCCCGGAGTGGCGCAGGCTCACTGTACATGTGCATTTCCTTCTTTTCCCACCCAGGAGGTTGCTGAGAAAACTCGAATTCAGAGTGGCCCACACAAGGGGTCTCATCCCCCTGGACCTCATTTCCTCATCTGTGGTACAGGATCTGTGGTATCCGTCTCTCGGGCTGTGTGTGGGCTGCCGATGCCGAAGGCCCACCAGCCGGCACCTTGTGGACCCTCGACAAACGGCATCTGCTATGCTACTATGTTAGCCTGGCACACAACAGTTAACTGCCAAGTCTGGCTAAGTGCCCAGCTAAGCCGGGACGCTGGGGCCTGGGAACCACACAATTTCTTTCATTATCCCGGTTGCTGGGGGAGTTGGCAGGGATGGACCTGTGAAGTACCTAAGACAAAAGTTACCAGGATCGCTGGGGGCTTGCCTTCCGGCCAGCCCTGAACCCAAAAAACTTTCTTCTTCAATCTACTTCCCTAGAGGATTCTAAAGTGGCCCTCCCACCGCAGACAGGAGTGAGAGAGAGGTTGGAGCCCCCAAGGAAAGAAACCACTGCAGGGGCCTCAGTCCTTCCCAGGGAAGTCCAGGCCTGCTCAGCTGTCTGCGGTGGCAAACAGGAGCTGAGAGAGATGGGTAGTTGTGGTGAGCTTGTGGATGTGACAACTATTTACTGAACACCTACTATGTGCCAGGCATGTCAACCTTGGCAAACAAGGTCCTTCACTTGTGGAAATCACATTCTCTTGGGAGACACAACCAGTAAATAAGCAGAGAAGAAATACCAGCTGATGGTGAGTACCGTGCAGAGAATTAAAATAGGGTGATGGCATCAGAGTGACTTGGGAGGTCATTGAGTCATGAGATGGTAAAGGAGAGCCTCTCAGCGGGTGGCATTTAAGCTAAAATGTGAAAGACGTGAAAGAACGAAGAAGGAAGCATTCATGGTGCGTGCAAAGGCTCTGAGGTTAAAGTAAGTGGCTATGTTAGACCAGGGGGTCTCAACCAGTTCTTCACTTAAGCACTCTGCGTCACAGTGCTTACCCTGTGTCACACTGCTCACTGGTCTGTGCAGGGAAGGACGGGCTCAGCAGGCCTGGGTTGTCTGTACCCTGCTGCTCTGGCCTTTGCCCAGCTGCTGGGAAGTGTCCCTTAAGCCATGGAAATGACCTGACTGATAAGAGGGTCTTTGCCAGGTAATCTATGCTAACACTATGACTCAGGATAGGAGCAATGGGCCACATGGTGTCCACTGGGCCTCTGGAGGTCCACCGTGTCTGTGTGACCGACACCCAGTTAAAGCCCTGGACACCAAGGCTCCGGTGGGCTTCCTGGGCTGGCAGTGCACCACACGTGTTGTCTCACATCGTTGCTGTGAGAATTAAACACTGTCCACGTGTCTCCAGTGGGAGGGGACAGATGGAAGCTCATGCTTGGTCTTTCCTGGATGCTCCCCATGCACCTTTCCCTTGGGGAAGGGAGGGAGAGAGAGAGTGAGGGAAACATCGATGTGAGAGAGAAACATGGATTGGTTGCCTCTAGCATGCACCCCGACCAGAGTATGTGCCCTGAGTGGGAATAGAACCTGCAACCTTTTGGTCTATGAGACGATGCTCCAATCAACTGAGCTATTGTCGCCAGGGCTTGGCTCCTTTGAGTCTGCATCTTTTGTACGTGTGACTTTCTCCAAGAGGCCCTCACTAACTACCCAATTACCTGCTTGTTCATCTTTTTCATAGAACTAGTGCTGGAATAATCTTACACTTAAGGTCTCCTTTCAGCTAACTGTTTTAGCAATAAAGCATTTGCAAATGTAACAGGGCATCGGAGAGACACCGAGTGTAACTGTTTTATTCAGAAGAGGCATTTGAGAGCCCTGAAAGCCTTCCAAATGTGCATCCTTTCTGTTAGTAGCATCTAAAAGAACATAAAGTATTTTAAATGGTCAACATTAAGTTGTATAAAAATTTATGCAGCCCTGGCCGGTGGCTCAGGGAATTGGAATGTTGTCCCGTACCCCGAAAGGCTGTGGGTTCAGTTCCTGGTCAGGGCACGTGCCTGGGTTGCAGGTTCAATTCCAGGTCAGGGTGTGTTCAGGAAGCAACCAACTGATTTTTTTTCTCACATCACTGTTTCTCTCTCTCTCTCTCTCTCTCTCTCTCCCTAAAATCAATGAGCATATCCTCAAGTGAGGATTAAAAAAAGAAAAGAAAAAAAAAAAACTTATGCATATGGTCCCTGACTTACAACGATTTGACTTAACAAATTTTCGACTTTACGATGGTGGGAAAGTGATACACATTCAATAGAAACCGTACTTGGATTTCTGATTTTTTATCTTTTCCCGGGGAAATGATCCGGGTACGAAACCCTCCCCGGATGCTGCGCGGCGGCAGGGCCAGCCCCCAGCCCGCCTCCTTGTCAGGAGGGCAGACAGCAGGTACTGTGCCGTGTGGTGTTAAGTGAATTTCTGACTTAAAAATAGCTTCGACGTACAGTGGGTGTGTTCGGGTTTGACCCCATGGTAACCCCAGGAGCGTCTGTGTAATAAAAAGTAAGTTTCCCTTCCAATCAAGGCTTTGAACTCTGCCCCAAGCCAACCCCTGCAGCAAACCATAACGGTGAGCGGGAGGGCTTTTCCGGGTCCGGTGAGTCCTTCCAGTGAATCCCCAAAGGTGAGGGTGGTCTTGAGGACCCCCGAACAGCAGGGTCTTTTCTGAGTGAACAAGGCAGGGAAGGTGAGTTGAGGCAGAGAAGGAAAAAGTTGGGAAAAGCTCCAACTACTCGGCTGAACTGACAGCACTGTTTACGGAGTGCACGCACTGCCGTGGGGCTTTGCACGCCTCTCTCCCAAGTGTCCTGGGCGCGTTTTATCCATCGATCACGGGCCTGTTGGCTTTCATCTTGATTTCCAGGCACACTGTTGTCCTCCCGTGTTGCGCCCGAGTCCAGTGCCTCGCTTTCCTCACCCTCGCTCACCCCTGATTGGATCCCACCCCCACTTCACAGACGATGCAGCTGAAATCCCGGGAGAAGCCATTTGCTTGAATCCTCCAGGAAGGCGGTGGGGAAGCCACGTGGGGGCCATGTAGGGGCGTGACCTCCCTTCTGTCTGTGGTTTGTAACTGTGACGGACGGGTGGGCGGGACTTAGATCTCAGGGCGCTTCCAGTAAGATCTAATCCTGAGACGGTCTCTCCCTGATCAGATAGCCCATATTTTTTTATTATTTAACTAGCTTTATTGCGATGTAATCGACATCGCAATATTGTGTAAGTTTAAAGTGTGCGATGTGTTTGGTTTGAGGCACTTACACATTACAAACTGGTTCCCACCCTAGGTTAACCGACACCTCCATCACATCCATAATTACTATTTCTTTTTGTGATGGGAACACAGTGAGTGTCCAGTAACAATACAGTTTTGTTAATGGTACTTCCCATCCCGTAAGTTGGATCTCCAGAACCCGTCTTTTTTTTTTAATTTAAGATTTTATTTATTTATCTTTAGAGGGGAAGGGAAAGAGAGAAGGAGAGAAATATCAGTGTATGGTTGCCTCTTGTGCGTCCCCTGCTGGGAACTGGCCTGCAACTCAGGCATGTGCCCTGACTGGGAATCGAACCGTGATTGTTTGGTTCTCAGGCTGGTGCTCAATCCACTGAGCTACACCAGCCAGGGCCTCACCTGTCTTATAATTGGATGTTGGTGACCTCTGACCAGTGTGCCCCCATACCCCACCTCCAGTCCCTGGTAACCTCTCTATTTTTATGAGTTTGTTTTCTTTGGTTCTACAGGTAAGTAGACATCATACATTCATTGGTCTTTTTCTGTCTGACTTATTGCACTTAGCACAATGCCCTCAAGGTCTACCTATGTTGTTGCAAGTAGAACTATTGCTCATTTCAAAGAGCACTCTCGTGCCTGGATAGTCCCAAACTGCCCCTGGAGACGCGCTAATCTCTCTTCTGTCAGAGGGAGCTGGCCTGCTCCTGGCCTGCACAGGCAAGAGATCTGACAAGAGCTCCCTGAGGTCTGGGTTCTCGGTTTCCCCACACTGCTCACATTGGGGACAGATGTGGCTGCTGCCCTGTGCACCGTACAGTGTTCAGCACATCCCTGGGATCCACCCTCTAGATGCCCACAGCATCCCCCACCCCCGTCGTAACAACCAAATGTCTCCAGGTATTGCAAGCGTCCCTGGGGAGAAGAATGGCCCCCAGTTGAGAATTGCTGGTTTAAATAGTACTCATGTTATCTGGGCGTTGTTGGAGGGGCCGGTGAGCGCAGGATGGGGTGGGGAGTCCACTATGTGTTCATCCTTCTGGCGTGCCCTGCCAGGGCTGGGCACGGCTCCCAGCACCCCACAGCCTCCCTCTGCACACCTGGGCCCAAGCTCAGCTTTCACGGAGCCCCAGGGGACCCAGGTGTTCGAGAGGCTGCCTGGCCCCAGGGCCCAGGGCCCCAGTGCCCCAGTGCCAAGTGCCAAGAAACCACAGTTGCTGTGGCGACTGCTGAGCTCTTAGGGCGAGGAGCTGGTTGATTGAGGGGCAAGTCTCCAGTGCCTGGAGGAGCCAACATCCAGGGCCTCGGCAGGGTGGCCAGCATCTAATGTCCACCCATTAGCATTTGCAGACCAAACAGAATAGTGGGGAGCAGTTGGTTCAGCTCCCCAGGAATACTGGAGGGGACAGGGCTGCAGATCACTGAGGGGACCTTGGAGGGTGAGACAGACACTTCACTCTAGAGGGCCCTGCTTGGCTGGCTTCCCGGAAAGGCCACCGGGCCACTGGTGTGAGGTGTCTGACGTCAGGCTCTGTCTCGAAGAAAGATCGTCCAGGTGGGTGGGCAGCATGAGCCTGGGCCCCCTCAGCCCAGACACCCGCCGGCGGCTTCTCCAGGGTCAGGCAGACTCCCTCCCAGAACCTCCCTCCAGCAGCGTGGCCATCTTCATCAGCTCCACGGTCTCAGGTAAGGGGCGGGGCAGGGCTTGGGGGCAGGGGAGCTGGCGCAATGAGCATGGCTCATGGTGTGCTCTAGGAGACCCGGATGCCCATGCAGCCCTGCTGGTGACCCCATATGTGGGAACGGGGCAAGGGGAGCACCCCAGACCCTCTGTTTCTTCTTTGATAATCCAGCCCGAGAGCCTGGCTTAACAGAGTTGCTGTCGCTGGCAAATGAAATTGCAACTAACATTCCCAATGCATGCACTGTGCACCAGCTGAGAAAGTGCCAGCGTCTTCCCACGAGGCAAGGCCCTGCATGACCATCCGCTCACCTCCCTAACTTTACCTCCTGCGACCCTCTCCTCCTCCACGTGTAGTCACGCTAGACTCCAGCAGACCCTGGAACCTGTGGAGCCCTAGGCCCCCAACACTGGAGATACTCAATTTATGTGTTTCATGCCTGGCTCCTCCCAACCGGCTGTAAACGCCTCGACAGCAAAACTGCATTGAGTGGTGCGCTGGGAAGCATGTAATACCCTGTTCTTCAAGAATTTTAAAGTGCAGAGACAAAAGCCGTAGAACACCCGGTTTGTGCTGCCTGCTATTTCCAGGGTGCAAGTCCTCCCACACGGTCCACTTCAAGCTGCCAGCGTGACTTCACGGACACCAGGGGCAGAGCTGCGCCCTGGCCTGCCACCCTCTGATATCTTCCTGCTACAAAAGCTAGCGCAGCAAACAAATTCAAGGGCAGGGCTCATGGCCAAACGTGGTAAAATGACTTGGGAGTGATGAGTTTTGGGTACTTGTGATCTTGCTTTTGCTATAATGTAGTCCATTGTAAGGTCACTTAATTTTTCTCAACGGCTGTGCCAACAACTTGTTCACCGAATTCCTGGAGATGTAGCCATCAGCTCTCCCAAGCCAGCAGGGGCCAGCTCAGGCTTACTGCATTATTTATATGTGTCTCATCTGATGCTGTGCCCCAGATCTAAGCAGTGTCTAGATGGAAACAAAACTCCCCGGTCAGTATTTTGTGGACAAATGTAAATAACCTGTGAGGTTTATAAGACAGGCCAGGGAAGGGAAGGGGCGGGGACAAGTCCAAGACCTGCATCCAGGTCAGCTCTTTGTCCCAGTGGCCGTGGGTGTCCTGTGAAGGACGCTGACGTGACCTCCCCTCCCCCGGCCACGTGGAGGAAACAAATGCTTCTTCAGAACCTACCTTGCACTAGGTACTTTATTTGTAAGATTCAGTGGTTCTACCAACATTGAATGAGCACCTGTGTTGAGTGCTAAGAAATCAGTAAGGGCTGAGACCAGAAGAGGTTTTCTTTTTTTATTACTTTGGGGAACCCTGCAGAGCAGAAGGGTCACCCCATGTCACAGAGGAGGAGACTGGGGCCAGCCTGACTCTTGGCAGCACAGTGAAGGCAGTGGTGGAGAAGGCCTTAGGATCCAGGTTTACCTTGGGTAGGACTGCCAGCTTTAGGAGGAAAAGAAAAGTAAAAGCAAACCAAAAGAAACATTAACAACAAACAAAACCAGGGCATCCAGTTAAATTTCATTTCTTTTTTTAAAAATTTTTATTTATTTATTTTTAGAGAGAGGGGAAGGGAGGGAGAAAGAGAGGGAGAAAAACATCAGTGCGTGGTTGCCTCTCATTCATCCCCCGCTGGTGACCTGGCCCGCAAACCAGGCGTGTGCACTGATTGGGTATCGAACCGGTGACCCTTTGGTCCACAGGCCCGCTCTCAATCCACTGAGCTATACCAGCCAGGGCTAAATTTCATTTCAAATAAACAACAAATATACTTTTCCGTAAGTATATTCCAAATCATGTATGGAACATACTTAAGCTAACAACTGATTTGTTGTTTACCTCATATGCAAATTGAACTGGGTTTATCAGCTATGAATTGGCAGCCAAACACTGCATGGAATGGACATACGTACGCTAACAAATTATTTGTTGCTTATCTAAAGTGCAAATGCGACAGGGTTTACTACAAATGCAAATTTATCCATATACTATGTGGAATGGGATGGATTTATGCTATTAAGTCATTCATCATTTATCTGAAAAGCAAATTCTAATGAACATCCTGTATTTTATCCAGCAACCCTAACCCAGGGCAACCAAGCACCCTGGTTGGCTGGGAGCACAGGGCTTCTGGGATGCGGGATTTTTAGGGCTAATAGGAGATGAAGGCCCAGGCTGTCCAGGTGGTTGGTCTCCTTAGGTCGACCTCATATTTTCGAGTCTTTTGATTTGCCCTGAAGGGCCCCAGTCTGGATGGGGCCGGGCAGGGGGTTGGGGCGGCCGGGAGGCAGAAATGAAGTTAAAGCAGAGCTGGCCCTGGTTTGGTTGTCAGTCATCCCAATATATTTCAGATTCGGTCCCCAGTCAGGGCACAGACAAGAAGCAACCAGTGAATGCATGAATAAGCAGAACAAAAAACTGATGTTCCTCCCTCTCTCACTCTCTCCCTCCCTTTCTCTCTCTCTCTCGCTGTAAAAAGAATATCATGTTAATAAAATAAATAAACAAAAACGTGGTAAAAGCAGAACCGGGGAGGAGTTCTGGGTTCTTCCGTCTAACGCCTTCCATGCTGTCCCTTGCAGACATGGACGCGGAGAGAGAGGCTCTGCAGAGCACCGCGTACCCTGAAGTGCAGACCTTCTGCCAAAAGCACGGCCTGATGTTTGAGGTAATCGCCTGCCCACTCCTCTCGGCCTCGGTTTCCTCTGCCTGGGAACTCGGGAGGCAGGGTGTGCCCCTGGGCGGTCGTCACAGAGGGGCTCTGCGCTGGCTTACTGCTTGCCTGTTGAGTCTTGAGATTCATGATGATTTTTGAACGGGAGACCCACATTTTCTTTTCGAAGCAGACCCTGCAAATTCTGGAGCAGGCTCTGGCAATGGGCCAGGGGGATGGAAGTCCTCTGAAAGGCAGGTGGAGGGGTTTGCTGCGGCTGGTCCGTGGCAGGGTAAGGCGTTGGCGGTGGGTAACAGACGACAACAGGGGTCATGGCTGTGAGCAGTGCCATTGGCACAGGCGGTGCGGCCAGGTGCTGGCAGTGGACGCCCCGGGACCGCACTACACGGGTGTGTCACTTTTTGCACTGTTTTCTCCTGCCCTCCTGGCCCTCCGTGCACTGAGCCGCTTCAGGGGAGTCTAAGAGGGCCGTGGGACAGGCAGGGTGGGCGCCGAGGAGGGATGCGCCTTTTTCTGGAGTCCCAGTGGTGTGCCTTCTGGGCACAGTCGTCACTGACCCCAGACAGAGTGTCACACCAGCCTCGGTGGGGATGTCATTGCCGTGCGTTTGATGTGGAAACCGACAAGCCATTCCTGGAGTCTCACTTTCATGGACGCTGCCTGCTTGCCTGTGATGACAGCGATTCAGCGCCTCGAAGGTCCTTGGGCTGGAAGACAGACCATCACTGATCTACTACTAAGAAAAGAGCAGGATATACTGCTAAGAAAATTCAACTCTGCCTACCGCTGAGCATGAGACAGCTCGGGGGCAGAGGCACCAAAAAGAAAAACCTCCACGCTGAGAACTAATGAAACGCCCACGCTCACCCTTTATTGCCCACGCAGGTGCTGGCTGTGCCAGCCACAGCTCAGAGGTGGGGAGACCGTGGTCCAGGGGGAGGAAGGTTCTTGCCCAAGGCTGATGGTGGCTGACGCTCTTTCCTTCTCCCTTCTTCCTCCAGTCCCAGTCAGCACTGTGGTCTTTGACCCTGTGCTGTAGTCCATTAGGAACCGTCTTTCCCTGTGGGGAAGAGACTTTAGGGAGGTAGGGACTGTTCTGAGTCCCATTCCCCTCCCCCCCGCCCCCCGCCCGGTCCTCATCCCAGCCTTTCGCAGGGTCAGCCTAGCTACTTGAATTGAGCCATTCTGCCGGCCCCCCTCTAGCTGGCAGGCAAAAATGGACAGCAAGTGTGCGGTTGCCAAGGACACTTCGCCACGTCTGATCTTGGCCAAACTAAACAACCTCCTTTGCAAAGATAGCCCTGAAAACAAGTGTGGACATGTCTTTACTTTGAAACAGTTTGAAAATACCCAAAGTCTTAAATTTTTTTAATTTTTTTAATCGATTGATTTAAGGGGAGGGGAGAGAGAGAGAGAGACATCAGTTTGTTGTTTCACTAATATATGTATTTATTGGTTGTTTCCTGAGTGTGCCCTGACCAAGGATTGAACCCGCAACCTCGGTGTGTGGGGACAAAGCCCTAACCGACTGAGCTGCCTGGCCAGGTTAATGTTTTTAAGTAAACTGTTATTTTGGAACTCCGATTTACAGGAAACCTGCACATGGTGCAGAGTTCCCATATACCCCGCACCGCTTCTCCCGAATGTGAACATCTCACATTATCAGGTCCATCTGTACAACTGAGAAATTGACACTGGTACATTATTATTAACCAGTCTCCTGACGTTATCCAGAGAACCCCAGTTCCCTCTGGTCTACAACCCCTCCCAGGGAACCCCAGGTGCTTTTAGTAGTCACGCCTCCCCTGTCTCTTCCAGTCTGGGACGGCTCCTTGGTCCTTCCTTGCTGCTCATGACCTTGGCAGTCTTGGGGAGGGCTGGCCTGGTGTCCTGCAGGGTGCCCCCAATCCAAATTTGCCTGATATTTTTCTCATGATTACTCTGGGGTTATAGGATTCATTTAAGTTTTTTTTAATCCAGATGTGCCCCTTTGGGGAGAAGCTGTCAAAAATTATTGAAAGAAAACTGTATGCCTTTGCCAAAGGGAATTGAAAAAGTCACCCGTCCTGCCCCCCCCCCTTGACCAGCCCACACTTGTAATCTCCAGGTGGTTGATCTGAGGTGGGGGATCCAGCACACTGAGGCCACCGACCACATGACCACGGATCTCTGCCTGGAGGAGGTCGACCGGTGTCGGAAAACATCCCTGGGGCCGGCTTTTGTTGTGAGTCTCTTGGGAGAGATGGGGTCACTCTTACTTCTCCTCCAGTACAGGGTACAGCCTCTGCTTTCAAGCCAAACCCACGGCTGAAGGGAGGTGGGTGGCACTTCTGCCATCATACCCAATTGCCGTAGCCTGTGTGTGGCAGACATTGCTAATCATTCACGGCACATTTTCCGCAGAGCTGGCTGAGATCCAGACATTAGCAGTCAAGTGGAAGCAGCAGGTAAACTGGAGAGCAGAGCGTTGGAGTCCAAAGGGACTTTAGAATTGGCCCTGGACCTTCCCCAGCTTTCCCAGCCCGTCCACTTTACGTCTGGGATCTTTTCTTTCTCCGGTGGTGCTGGCAGCAGGCTCTGTGGCCAATCTGGAGCCTGCCCCAGGAGCAAACCTCCTCCGACCCCAGGCCTGTTTTTGCAGGTCTTCTTTTCTCCTCTCCCAACTACCCTCTCTGTCACCAAAACAACCTCCGGGTCACAATGAACGGATCGGGCTGAGATCAGCAGATGATATTCAAGTTTTGATGTATTATACCACCAGGTTCCCGATCTGTCGGAGATGTACGACATTTTGCCTTCGAAATCCCAGAGCAGAGATCCTCTGACTACACCTCGTGGGACAAACCTGGCCCACTACCTGTTCACACAAACAAAGCCTGACTGGCATGCAGCCACGCCCAGTATTCGTGCAGGGTCCTCGGCTGCTTTCTAGCTACAGCTGTATAGCTGAGCAGCTGGGTCAGAGGCTGTGTGGCCTGGAAAGTTGAAAATATCGGCCATCTGGCCCTTGATAGAAAAAAGTTTTCTAATTCCTCCCCTAGAAACTAAAGGGGGAAAAAGCCAAGTAAGTATCTTTGCCCAATACACCTTAATCACAAAGAAGCTTTGAGCAGCTACCACTGAAAAGAAAAACCCTCTGAGCCTCTCCTGGGGTAAGAATGTAGACTGAGGAGAGCGTGGTCCCATCGAAACGCTCTTTTCCAGGAAATGCAGAGAACTAGGTGGGGCCTGTTTGGCCTTAAAGTTACCCTCCTGGTGCAGTAGCCATGAACCACACGTGGCCATTCAAAGTTAAATCATTTAAAATCAAGCAGAATTAAAATTTCATTCCTTAGTCCTATGGCCCATGTCGCAACGCAGGGAGCCACTGGACTCCCGAGGTGCAGGAGGGGGGTGAGTGCCTCCCAAAGTGCCGCCTGAGGGGTGAGGCCGCTTTAAAAGAATCCGAAGTCTGGGCGGGTGTGGGAGAAGCTCTCTTTGTTGTGGATTGTTTCATCAGGGCTGCGGCAGGGCTCGCCTGCGTGAGGCCTTTGGCTCTGTGCTTGGTCCCCAGCCTGACCGGGATAAAACTGACATGCAGCCCTGTGCGCGTTGAAGGTATTCGGCATATGATGCCTTCACTTACATACACTGTGAAATGATTACTACAGTAATAAGTTGAGTTAACATCCATCCTTTCATATAGATATAAAAAAAGAATTATTTTTTCCTTGTGATGAGAACTCTCAGGTTCAACTTCCAAGTGACCCAGGCAGCAATGTTCGCTGCAGCTGTCTGGCCACGCCTTCCAGCCCCAGGACGCATTCACCTCGTAATTGGAATTTGTGTCACGTGAACACCTCTGTCTCAGGTGTCGTTGTTTTAAAAGACACCCTAGCATTTGGAAGGCTCTATACTCCTGCCTGCATATCTCTCTCACAAATAATTTTTTCCCAATCTTCTCATTTAGTTTTCCAAACAAGCCGATGATTGATCATTTTGTTCAGTTTCAAGGGAAAAGAGAAAAGAAAAAAATTCTTAAAGGACAAGGGAGATGGGGAGAAAAAGAACTCCAGGGGGGATTCGATTTTGCAACCCACACTGCAGGCTGAGAAAAGCACAGCGCAGCTTCCAGGTGACCTCGAGCTTGCCCCAGGCCCAGGGGCCCTGTGAGTCCTTCTCAAATGGCTCTTGGGCAGACGGATGGGTGACATCTACCCGTGCCCTCCTTCTCCTGTGCCAGGCATCTCCCCTCTGTCGCCAAGAGTCATGGCTTCACTCTCTTTCAGTGGCTCTGATGCGAGGTCCTTTCCACGAAAATCGGAGTTGAGCTCGGGCCCTTGGAGAGGCTCGTCTCTGGTAAATAAGTCACTAGGCAGCGTGGCAAGGGCCCTCACCCTGGGGGCTTCCTCCTCAAGGCCCAGGGTCTCCTGGGCACCAGAGCCCCACACAGGTGCTCTGACGGCTCCTTGGTCTTCTTTGCAGCTCTTCCCACTCCCCTTGCTTTGGTCCCCCAGACCTGAGCAGTTTTTTGCTTTTATTTTTGTTTTTTAACCATCTGTCTCCTTCCTAAGATCTCTGTTATGTGATTGGCTGGTGACACATTTTTCACCTTCCTTGTTCCTCTGAGGTTCTCACTGCTGGGAAGACCCTGGGAAAACAGCATCCTCTTCAACCTCCTGTTATCACAGATTCCATTTATCCAGGTCTCCCGGGTGCACACCCCAGAGCAGTCTGGAACGATTCAGTGAAGCGGGGAAAGGTTCATGCTTCTATTTTATGAGGACACTCAAGACTTTGGGCCTGATGTCCTAGACCTAATTCTCTTGTGCTCCAGTTTGCACTTCTGAACATGTCGGGGCAGGGAAAGGGCCTCCTAGTGTTCTCAGCACTAGGACCAAAATCTTTGGGCCTCACCACACCCTACAAAATCCTGCTCACGGGATGTTCTTTTCTCCTTCCACTGCTCCCTCCTTGTCGGTGTTCAGTCCCCTGGCTTTTCTGCACTGGAACATGCTGTTTTCTCTGCCTGCACTTGCCTGCACTTCCTGCCACAGGGACTTTGCACATGCTGTTCTCACTGCTTGCCAGGCTCTCTGCCCAGTGCAGTCTTCTCAGATCTCGTTCTGCACCTCGACTCTCGTTTGTTTCCTCAAGGGAGTTTTCCTGATTCCACAGCCCCTGTGTGACCCATGTTTATTCTTTCATTCTAGCACTGGGTCAGCTGCACTCTGACATGGGGCAATTCTCAGATTGATGCCTGACTCTCCTGTGAGGATTCCAAGGCCCAGGAAGGCAAGGACCAAGACTGTGTTGGTCCCTGCCATCACTATTGAGCAGCTATCATGGGC
Source organism: Artibeus jamaicensis (assembly GCF_021234435.1). Lineage (NCBI taxonomy): Eukaryota > Metazoa > Chordata > Mammalia > Chiroptera > Phyllostomidae > Artibeus > Artibeus jamaicensis. The sequence goes on along the minus strand of NW_026521854.1, from coordinate 7,967,319 downwards.
TTAGCTCAATACATATTTGGGGAATTACTGCTCAGAGCTCAGAGGTTCCACACTGGGACCTACCCCCCACCTCCCTAGTTGGCCCTTTCAAACCCCTGACCTCACATCAGTTCCATTAGGCACCTTCCTTGGGGCCTTAGTTCCCACATCTAACAAGGAGGGAGCAGGACTTAGGGTTCTGTGAAGCTTGCAAAGCTTGCAGCAGTTCTAACGCTTCCTGGAAGGGCGGGGAGGAGAGTGAGGCACTTGTTCCCAGCACAAAATTTAAGGGGGCACCAAAAACCTTAGTTATCAAGATAAATAGTTTAATGCAATTTTTTAATTAAAAAATTGATCCAAAAAATCCACGAGGAACAAAATATCAAAATTCTGAATAAAGATAGGATCCTTCCTGCACTTTTAAAAAAATAAAACATTTTCTTTCTTTATTTTTAGAGAGAGGGGAAGGAACGAGAAAAAAGGGAGAGAATCATCAACATGTGGTTGCCTCTTGCACACCCCCTGCTGGGGACCTGGCCCACAACCCAGGCATATGCCCTGACTGGGAATCGAACCAGTGACCTTTTGGTTTGCAAGCCAGCACTTAATCCACTGAGCCACACCAGTGGGGTCTTCCTGCACTTTTGAGACCTACCTTTACCTCCCACTCATTGGGCCCTGCTCCCTGGCTGCTGTTGGAGACAGTCTGTCCCCTGGGCCACCTCACAGCATGAGATTTGAGCAGAGCCAATGGAAGCAGCAGCTCTTGTCCCAGCTGTATTCCTGGGACAACCCAGGGCCTACCTCTGAGGGGCCCCAGTTTTATATACAATGAAGGGCAGTACGAGTGTGCCGGGGCTGCTGCAATAAATGACCGCAAACCACATGGCTTAAAGCAACAGAATTTAGTCTCTCGTGGCCTGGAGACCAGAAGTCTGAAATCAAGGTATTGGCAGGGCCACGCTCCTGCCTGTATTTCTCAGGGAGCATTTTTCCTTGTCTTGGCCAGCTTCGGGCACTCCAGGCATCCTTGGCTTGTGGCTGCGCCACTCCCGTCTCTGGCTCCATTGTTCTTGTCATCTTTTCCTCTTTCATTTGTGTCACACCTCCCTCTGCCTGTCTCTTCTTAAAGTCTCTGGGGATTGCATTTTAGGGCCATCTGGATAATCCAGGATACTCTCCCCAGCTCATGAGCCTTAACTTAATCACAGCAGCCGAGACCCTTGAATGAGTCAGGGGTCTCCCAGAGAAACAGAACCAATGGGATAGATAGATATAGAGAAGATACTTGTTATAGGAATGGGTTCACATGGTTGTGGAGGCTGAGACGCCCCACCACATGCTGTTAATAAGCTGGAGCCCAGGAAAGCTGGTGGAGTAATTCAGCCTGAGAATGGGGGGACTGATGGTGTAAATCCCATCTGAGTCTGAATACCTGAGAACCGATGTCCAACAACAGACAGCTCGGCTCAAGCAGAGAGGAAATTCTCCCTTCCTCCTTCTTTTTGTTCTGCTGGGCCCATGATGGACTGGATGCGGCCCCCCTGCGCTGGGGAGGGCCATCTGTTGTTACTCAGCCCACCAGCTCAGATGCTCGTCTCTTCCACAGATGCCTGCACAGGCACACCCAGAAATGATGCTTGACCAGCTCTCTGGGCATCCCTTAGCTCAACCACGTGGACACATAAAAGTAACTGTCACAACCTTCTCTTGATTACAGGTACATTCACAGGGTCCAGGGATTAGACCAGACGTCTTTGTGGGGGGCCACTGTTCAACTAGCACAGAACGTTCCCCAAGCAAAAGGTTCTGTGATGCTTGGTGCTCAATCAGATTCCAAATTTACTTGCCTGGTGCCCCATGACCTCAGGTTGGTCCACATGCAGGTGCTGTCTCTGCCTGCGCTTCTTAATGCAACATCGCCTGGCACTACATGCAGCCCCGTTTGTAGGAGCTCTGCACGCCCCACCAGTGGTCACAGAGCTCCGTGCCAGAGCCAAGATCGGAACCTGTGCCTCTCTCTCCACCCTCACTGTGCCAGGCCCTCCTAGGGGACCAGTATGGCCACTGTCCGGTCCCCACGCTGATCGAGGAGAAGGAGTGGGAGGCCCTGAAGGCCCAGCTGACCAGAAGGCCAGGTGACCTGGAGCTGGTGGCTCACCACTTCCAGAGGGACGAGAACACCGTGCCCCCCACCTACGTGCTGCGGGCCCTGGGCACTGGGGAGACCCAGGGGCCCGAGGAAGCCACCCTGACCTCGGTGCTGCGCTGTGGAGCCCAGGAAGCCAGGAGGCTGGGCCTCATCACCCAGGAGCAGTGGCATCGCTATCACCGGTCAGGTGAGGTAGTGGGACTGCCCTTGGGGTCCGTGGGAAATGCTCACATGTTCGGAAAACACACTGAGTGTTGTCCAAAAGCCATGGTCTGCGTTTCTCTAAATTCCAAGGCTGCCTAGCTGATCTCTTCTGCCATCAAAGTCTGTCATCAAAGCCATAATCAGTGTCTAGGGTCTGTGCTTCGGGGCGGGGCTGAATTTACAGCTCAGCCTGGCCCCTTTCCAACTATACTGACCTGTGGCAGGCTTAGAGCCTCAGTTTTCTCATCTGCAAAAAGGGACTAGTTAGAGTTAGTACGTGATGGAGCCACTGTGGGGTTTAAAGGGTCGAAGTCATTCGAGCCCTAACCTGCAGTGCCTAACCTACCCTGTAGGGAGTCCCGCCTGCAAGAACAAAGAGGAGCTCCTGAAAGTGGCAGGAAGCACAATGCATGTCAGCAACGGTGTTCAGGGCACGTTACTGCCCAGCTGCCTTGCTTTCTTTTTTAAAAACTTTTTATTTTGAAATAGAGATTCACAGGAAGTTGCAAAAAAAGTAGGAAGAGGTCCTGACCAGTGTGGTTCAGTTGGTTGGGCTTTGGCCCGCAAAACAAAAGGTCACCAGTTTGATTTCCGGTCGGGATGCAGGCCTGGGTTGCGGGTTCAGTCCCTGGCTGGGCCTGTGCAAGGGGCGGCCAATCAATGTTTCTCTCTCACATCGATATTTCTTTCCCTCTCTTTCTTCTTCCCTTTCCCCCCTCTTTAAAAATAAATAAATAAAATCTTTTAAAAATTAGTAGGAAGAGGTTCCATATATCCTTTTTATTATTTTTATTTTTAAAGAAAAAAGAGTTTATTGCCTACAGGCCATGGAGTAGGCAAGGCATGCCAGGGGGCTCACAGCGAGCTGTTTGGGGGGCGAGAGAGAGAGCGAGCCTGGGGGTCTGCTTTTTATTTATTATTCTGACATTCAATATTATTTTATATTAGTTTCAGGTACACAGCCCGGTGGTTAGACATTTATATAATTTACAGAGTGACGCTCTGATAAGTCGAGTACCCCCCTGGCACTGTACATAGTTATTACAATGTTACTGATTATGTATATTCCCTTTGCTGTACTTTACACCCTGGTGACTATTTTGTGACCACCAACCATAGATCGCTTACCCAGTTTCCCCCAAATGTGACAGCTTGCAAAACTAGAGTACAGCGCCACAGCCAAGAAGTGGACGTTGCTACACCCCAGAGAGAGCGCCACTTCCACAGGCATGCGTCTGCGTGGGCGCACACTGCGCGTGCGCCTGTGTGTGTGTGTGTGTGTGTGTGTGTGTGTGCGTCTTGTTCTGCACAATGTTATCACCTGCGTAGCTTTGAGGACGCACCACAGTCAATTCATAGGGCAGCTCTCTCCTTTTGAGGCTCACTCACCCTTCACTGCCACCCCCAGCCCGGGCAACCACTAATTCGTCTCCATCTCTATAATTTTATTTCCACATGTTGTAGAAGAAGGAATTTCACCATCTGTAATCTTTTGAGATTGGCTTTGTTCCTTCAGCATAACGCGCTCAGCTTTCCACCAGTGTTAGATCATAGAAAATCCTAACAGTCCTTCAAGGTTATATCCATGTGGCAGGAGATTCAGAGAGGTGCAGTGATTTGCACAAGGTCACACAGCTCGAAGGTGGTCTTGGATTGGTTCATGCTGAAACGTGTCCAAGAAGGATCCCATTTTGGGACTGTGAGTTGCCTTCATACCTCTGACATGCATACACAGGACTGAGACGGGTGTGGGATCACTCCAAGGAGAACTTTTGGGTGGCTCTTGTCTTTGGCTCAGAGACTTAAGTCCTGTCTCTCAGGGCGTGGCTCACTCAGCTGCAGAGAGCTAGGAGCCTCTGCTGAGTGCAAGGCAGCTTCAGAAACAACTTCTCGGGTCTGACCACTGTTTCCAAACAACAGCCTCCAAGAAGTCAGTGTGGCCTTTGGTCCAGGAAAGTATGGGTCCTCAGGGTAGCTGCTACATGCTCTGGGACCAGGGTGTGGCAAACAATGGCCCGAGGGCCAAGTCTAGCCCACCTTTTGTTTTTGTAAATAAAGTTTTATTGGAACATACTCGAGAATATTGGGTTGCATGTTGTCTATGGCTATGACATGTCACTCAGGCACATGCTGAGCTTCAGAACCAATATCCCCACTTTTCTAATGGGTCTCCCAAGTGCTGCCACCCAGGGCAGCTGATGACGTGATGACCCCATTCTCTTCCCATCTCCTCTGCTTTTCAGCCATCGAGTGGGAGATAGAACGGGGCCTGCTGAGCCTGACAGATGGGGACCAGGGGGCCACTGTCTTCTTGAGAGAGATCCAAGACCTTAACAAACACATCCTCGAAGACTGTGCCCTAAAGATGGTGGACCGGCTCGCAGACGGCTGCCTGGACACGGATGCCCAGAACCTTCTCAGCAGCCTCAAGGGGCGCATCGCTGACATGCAGCCCGGAGTCCTCAAGACCCACCACTTGCCATGGAGCCGCGACCTCGTGAACCCCAAAAATAAAGCTCATGCCCGGTACCTGAAGGAGCTGGGAGAGCAGTTTGTGGCCAGGGCTAACCACCAGGTCCTTGAGCGCCTCCGGGAGCTGGAGGCGGGCAGGCAGGAACTGGCATGGCTCTACCAGGAGATCCGCCACCACCTGGGGCTAAGTGCCGAGGCCACCAGGACCTTCTGCGGGCGCCAAGAGCTCCTGGCCCAGGTGGGACAGCGACTCCAGCAGAATGACAGCCACCCCCACACGCCCCTGGTGCTTTTCGGACCCCCAGGCATCGGGAAGACGGCTCTGATGTGCAAGCTGGCTGAGCAAATGCCAGGGCTGCTGGGCCGAAAGACAGTGACTATCCTGCGGCTTCTGGGGACATCACAGATGAGCTGTGACGCCCATAGCCTGCTCCAGAGCATCTGCTTCCAGGTGTGCCTGGTCTATGGGCTGCCCCTGCCTCCTGCGCAGGTCCTGGAGGCCCATAGCAGGGTGGTCCATTTTTTCCACACCCTCCTGCACACTGTCTCCAGCAGAAACTTCGAGTCCCTTGTGATCCTGCTAGACTCTGTGGATGACGTGGACTCCATCCACCATGCTCGGAGGGTCCCCTGGCTGCCTCCCAAGTGTCCCCCAAGGGTCCACCTCATCCTCTCGGCCTGCTCAGGGCAGCGGAGAGTTTTAGACACAGTGCAGCGGACACTCATGGACCCAGAGTCCTACTGGGAGGTGAAAACCCTCTCCAGCAACCAAGGGCAAGAGATGATCCAGCTTCTGCTGGCAGCCTCCAGGAGGACCCTGAGCCCAGGGCAGAGGGATCTGCTCTGGGCCAGCCTCCCGGAGTGCGGGCACCCGGGGCAGCTGAGGCTGGCCTTCGAGGAGGCCCGGAAATGGGCCTCCTTCACTGTGCCCACCCCTCTGGCCTCCACGGCTACAGAGGCAATGCAGCAGCTGTGTGCGCGTCTGGAGCAGACCCACGGGCAGCTCCTGGTGTCCCGGGTGCTGGGCTACATTGTGTCTTCCCGGTAAGTCTCTGTTTTTTTATTATTATTATTATCATTAATCCTCACCCGAGGATATGTTTTTTGGTTTTAGAGAGAAAGAAGGAGGAGAGAGAAAAAAACATCCCAGTGCTCCAACCAACTGAGCTGCCGGGCCAGGGTTGACTCATTTAAAAAAAAATTCTGGAACTGGAAAGCATTATGCTGAGTGAAATAGGCCAGGTGTTGAAAGACGAATACCATATGATCTCACCTTTAACAGGAAGCTAAACAACAAAATAAACAAGCAAGCAGAATAAAAACAAAGACACTGAAATAGAGAACAAGGGGACAATGACCAGAGGGGAGAGGGCAGGAAATTTAAGGGGAAAAAAGGGGAGGGATTTGGAGGAACAAATAGGAAGGACACAGGAACAAGAACTAAGGGATGGGAGGGAGGTGGGGAGCATGAGGCGGGGGGGGGAAGGGATGGGAGAAATAGACAAAAAACTGTACTTGAAAAATAACTAAATAAAATTTTAAAAATTCTGGATTAATTTTAGGTTTTATGCCAGTAAACAGAGCTCATATACAAGAAAAATACAGAACATGCTACACAAAAGTCCATCTCTTAAAAACAAATATGATTTAATGTACTAAGCTGCAATCTAACAACTCATACATTTTAATATATGTTACTGAGACTCACTGGTTGCAATGCATTTTTTTGAAAAGTGCTTCCTGCCTTGTTTTTTAAAAAAGTTTTATTGTTGTTCAATTACAGTCATCTCCGTTTTCCCTGCATTACTCTCCCCTGCCCTGCCCATGGTCCCTCCCACAGTCAGTCCTCCCCATCACTGTGCTTGTCCGTGGGTCCTTTATACATTTCCGCCTTATTTTTTACACATAAAATTGTCTTTAGTTTTTTGAAAACAAACAAGGAAATTCTCAGAAAGCCTCAAGCGAATAGCTTTTACAAACCTGAGGGAGTCTAATAAGTTTATAATATAAATTTGACCTCTATTATATTATTGTTATATTATTATTATTTTCAATATAACCTTGTTCTAGATCATATATTTTTTCTTTTCCAGCCATGCCTGAGTCTCCTCCCCTTTGGCAACCATCAGCTTGTTCTCTGTATCTATGGGTCTGTTTCTGTTCTGTTCTGTGTTTTAGATTTTTCATGTATAAGTTAAATCATATGGTATTTGTCATTCGCTGAGTTGTTTCATTTAGTATACTCTCTTCTAGATCCATCCAGGTTATCACAAATGGCAAGATTTCATTCTTTTATTGGCTGAGTAATATTCCATTACATATGTATGTCTTTTTTATTTATTCATGCACAGATGGACACTTAGGTTGCTTCCATACATTGGCTATTGATTTAAATAACTCTGCAATGAACACAGGGTACATATGTCTTTTTGAATTCGTGTTTTGAATTTCTTTGGGTAAATACCTGGAGGTGGAATTGTTTGGTCCGTGTGGCAGCTTTATTTTTAATTTTTCGAGGAGCCTCCATACTTTTCCTCATAGTGGCTGCACCAATTTGCAATCCCACCAACAGTCACAAGGGTTCCCTTTTAACTCTTTCTAAGGCTGAGATATAAGGCATGCAGTCATCTCCTAGGGCTGCCGTAACCAGGCCCAAACAGGGTGGCTGGCCCAGAACAAGAGAAATCCGTTCTCCCGCAGCACTGGCGCCCGGGAGTCTGAAATCGAGGTGTCACCCTGCAGGTGTGGAGGAGACTCTGTACTAGGCCTTTCTCGGCGCCCTTTAGCTCGTAAACACGTCCCTCCGACCTCCGCCTCCGCTGTCTTCTGGCCTCTCTCTCTCTCTCTCTCTGTGTCTTTCGGTCTGAATTTCCTTCTTCCTGTATGGACACTGCTCTTTGGATTAGGGCCGCTGTCATCCAGGACGGCCTCATTTTAGTCTTCCCCAAAGACTGTTTTCAAATAAGGTGCCATTCACAGGTTCCGGGTGGATGTTAATTTGGGGGAACACTATTCAACTCACAACAATTCATGTATCATAAAGTTCACTCTCGTTTATCAATTGGAGAGAGAGAAGAAAGAAGAGAGAGAGAAACACAGATTTGTTGTTCCACTTATGTATGCATTCTTTGGTTGCTGTTTGTACAAGTATGTGCCTGGACTGGGAATCAAACCTGCAACCTTGGTGCATCGGGAGGGTGCTCTACCCAGTGGAGTTACCCAGCCAGGGCTCACAAAGTTCGATTTTTTTAAGTGTACATGCCAGTGACATTTTGTACATTCCCAGTGTTGAACAACCACGATCCATCTCTAGAATAACATTTCATCACCCCCAAAGGAGACCCCATCTGCATTAGCAGTCCCTCCCCATCCTCCCTCCCTCCGCTTGATGTCTCTATGGAGACAGAAATATGATAGTTCTTTGTAAAACTTTTACTTTGAAATAGTTTCAAATTATAGACTGTTGGAAGAATGCCCATAGTGCAAAAAAATAGTGCAACGAATTTCACTATCAGGTTTTCTCAGCGGAGGTACTGCGGAGACTGGGCCCAGATCCCGATGAACCTGGGTTGGGAGGGTCAGGAGGCCCAGAGATGCCAGGTGTGGACAGTGAGTCAGAAATAATGAGCAGGAGAGAGGAGTGTGTTCATCACACACCCAGCAGGGAGGGGGTGGAGGCCGGTTAGCAACGCACTGGGCAATAGAGCTTTACCTTCATAAAAACGGCCATCAGGAATGCCAGAGCCCATAATCAGAAGTATTGATGATCCAATTTCGGCTCTTCTCGGTTTGGGGGCAGTTTTCCTCTTTCTCACCTTTGTCTTTCACCACAGATCAAGCAAGATAGGCAGGCACCAGTGAAGGGGGCTTTGTGTTGGTTGTTTGATTGGCCGTTGGTTGGTTTGCCAGGAACAGAATCCCACTCACACCAACACATGAGAAATAAGGGCTTTTTGCCAAGGCCATGCATGGGAGGAGCTTGGGAAGCCAGGGCCACCCCGTATTCAAATCCAGGGGCGCATACCCCAGATTTTGCCACGGGTGCCCCAAATAAGGGCCTGGCTTGTGCTCTACAAAGCTAGACTGGAGAATGTTCCAGAATAAAGGGGTTGGGCCATCAGGACACTCTGATGATGTCTATGTGGAGGAAGCAGGGTTGTCATGGAAACCGGCAAGCCACAAGAATCAGGGCAGCTTCTCACCCCCCCTCCCTCTGGATCCTCTCTGCACATCAGCTTTTGTTCTAGACTCTTCCTTTCTCCTGCCCAGCTCAGCTGGCCTCAAGCTTCTGTTGGCATCACACGCTCCCATTTCAGGGGCCTGACGCAGTCGTCCTGGCTCCTTCTTGAGTCCCGACTGTGAAATTTGAGGAGGCAGAAAGCAATTGGCCTTTTTGGCCCCATGCCTGCTCCAATTAGTAAAGTAGGGGGCTTCACAGAATGTAGGACGCCCCCCCCCCCGTGGGAAGGGCAAGTGGAAGGATGGCGGCTGTGGGGAGGTGATTTCACCTCCAGCCCTGTGAAAACGTGCGGTTTACAGATGGAGTGGCTGCCACGGCCGATCGTCTGTGTCTCGGAGCAGATCGGAGCTCTGCTGGGCCAGCGGTTCTCTCCTGGGGTAATTTCACCCATCCCACCCCCGGGAACACTTGGTGGTGTCTGGAGACATTTTGGTTGTCATAATGGTGGGGGAGCTACCGACATCTAATGTGTGGAGACCAGGGATGCTGCTCAGTGCACAGGGCACCCCACAGAGCATGATGGGGCCCCAAATGTCATAGTGCTGAGTGTGAGAAAGTCTGCCCTAGCCTGAGAGATCCTGTTTGCGTTCTCTCTCTCTCTGAGGTTGAGACCCATTGTCATCCATCAGAAAATTCTAAGTGAGCAGATATTCTGTATATGTGAAGAATGTGGCAAGTGTATTGATCAACATGAGGACTTTGCTTAACATCAGAGAATTAAAAAAAAATCCGCAGGAGGCGTTTCCACCCCATGGGGCACAAACAGAAGCCGCCTCCCTCTCTCCACGCTCTGAAACTAACTCTGATGTTCTGTGCCCCCGCAGGGCTCTCACCGCAGGCACATCCGCAGCCTTCCCCGGCTCGGCTCGTGGGCATTAGAAAGTCCACTCAGCTCAGCACCAACACTCCAGCTGGTCGAGCTGTTTAAAGCCACTCCCTTTCTCTCGCTCAGCCCCTTCCCAGGCCAGGAAACATGGGGTGGGCTAGGGTGGGCACAGTTGGTTTCTGCATTATTTCCCTAAGTTACTTCCTCCCTCCCTCCCTCTCCGTGCTCCCCAGGGGAGGGGTGATTCGAGGATCCGTAGCTGTGTGGGTGCAGAAGGAAAGATCAGGAGAGGTCTTGCATGATGGGTATAGGTGGACACTGTGCAGCTGGCCACGCGCCCCCGAGGTGTCTCTGCCCTGCACGTGCACGAGACACAGGCGTGTTTCCCGCCCTTGCTGCCTGCAGGCTCGGGCTCTCGGAGGCTGAGCTGAAGGACGTCCTGTCCTTGGATGACGAGGTCCTGCAGGCTGTGTACCGGGACTGGACGCCGCCCAGCAGGGAGCTGCTGCGGTTCCCTCCCCTGCTGTGGGTCAGGCTTCGTCGCGATCTGGGAAACTGCTTGGCCAGGCGACCCATGGACGGCTTCACACTCCTGGCCATCGCCCACAGGTAGGTCCGGTGCAGAGGTGACGCTGGCTGGGTGCCCAAGAGCCAGAACTCACCGATGAGGCTCCTCTTTGATCCAAATGCCCTTCTGTCCCCATTTCCTGGGAATCAGGCCCATTTGGCACAACATTCAAAGGTTTCTGTGCATGACCGACTGGAACACAAGTAACCTGTTTTTTAAATTGAGGAGAAATTCACACAACATAAAATTCACATTTTAAAGTGAACAACTCAGTGGCACTTAGTACATTCTCGGTGTTGTGCGACCCTCATCCCTATCTAGTTCCAGAGCATTTCAGTCACCCCAAAGGGAAGCCCCACCCCATGAGCAGTGACTCCCCATCCCCGCCCCGCCCCTGGCAGCCACTGACCCACTTTCTGTCTCTGAGGACCTGCCCATTCTGCACCTTTTACATGGGTGGAATCACACTTCTCTCCCTCAGCATGACATTTTTGAGATTCATCCATGTGGTAGTGTGTGCCAAACCTTTACTCCTTTTATGACTGTATGGATGTATCACTATTTATTTATCCATTCATCAGGTGTTTGGGCTGTTTCCACCTCTTGGGCAAGTGAATCGTGCTGCTGTGAACTTCTGTGTACAGTTTTCAATTCTTTTGGTATATACTTGGAGTATACACACTGGGTATAATTCCAAGAGTAGAATTTCTGGGTTATGCAGTAACTTATTGTATGTTTTTAAAAAGATTTTATTATTTATTTTTTTACAGAGGGGAAGGGAGGGAGAAAGAGAAGGAGCGAAACATCAGTGTGTGGTTGCCTCTCGTGTGCCCTGTACTGGGACCTGGCCTGCAACCCAGGCATGTGCCCTGACGGGGAATCAAACCAGTGACCCTTTGATTTGCAGGGCGGTGCCCAACCAGCCAGGGCTTATTTTATGTTTAACATGAGAATCTCCAAAGTTCCTTTTTAAAGTACATTTATTTGAGAAAAAAAAAAAGATGGGCCAATGTAGAGATAAATGTTAGGTGGTCAGCAGACTTTGCGAGCGTCTGGATGGTGGTTTAGGATGAACCTGCGTTTGGGAACTGCCTCCTGGAAGGCTAATGGCCAACTCTGAGCTTGCCCCATCCCCCAAACCCACCAGCCCGTGCCCCCTCTCTGCAGACAACTGGTGGAGGTGATCCAAGAGCGCTACTTGTCGGGGTCCGAGAAAGCCAAGAGGCACGGAATGTTGGCCGACTTCTTCCTGGGGACCTGGAGCCAGGGCACCAAGAAACTCATCACCCTGCCGCTGGTGGGGAAGCCCCTGAACCTGGACCGGAAGGTGAGGCGTCTGCACCCCGCTCCCCACCTGCCACTTCCACCCTGCCATGTGGGCAAGACCAAGTCACTACTCACAGATTCCCTTCCAGGCTTTCTTCTTTTGTGCCCAGGAGCTCTAAGACCCGACATCCTTGGCTGATGTGCTGCCCCCTCATTTTTTGCCTCTCAAACACCTTACGGCCCAACTCAAATGCCTCCTTCTTTAGGAAGCCTTCCGGTTTTTCCTCCTTTCCTGTTTACTTTGTGTTCCCTTCACGCTGAGGCAGAACTTACAAGTTTTTAAAAACTTCCGGTTTTGAAATCATTTTAAATTTACAGAAGAGTTGTAAATCCAGTAGAGAGAGTTCCCATGGACACTTCCGTCAGTTCCCCTGACGTTAATGAACATCTTCCATAACTGTAACACACTGATTACCACCAGCAAATATACTTGCAAGTCTTTTGTTGTTGTTAGATTTTTCTTCTACTTTGTCCCAGTGGATGGACAGGGGAGGCCAGAGGCAGGGCTGGGCCTGATGTTTCTTGGCACTGCCCTTTCTCCTCTCTGATGACTCACAGGTCTCCTCCCTGTGCCCAGGACCCCTGGGGGTTCAGTCTCGCCCTTCACTCTGGGACGGGGTATATGCTTCTTCCTGGCCGCCCAGACTCAGGACCTCCTGCCTCAGTCCATCCTCCCAGGGAATGCTTTTGACAATGCAATCTGATCATGCCTCTCCTGTAACACCTCCTGAGGTTCCCAGTTCCCGAGTGCCTTTGAGTTCTGCCCACCCCCACCCCAGCCTGATATTCACCATCTTCTGCCTGCAAACTCCCCAGTCTCATCCCCACCAGGATTGCCTGCTCTGGCTCATAATTCAGCCCTCCCCAAAGCTCTTGTCCTGTGCCCTCCCACCTCTGGACCTTTGCACATGCCATTCCCTTGCCCAAGAACCCCATTGTCTCCTGACATATTTCACCAGACAAACGCCTACTTATCCTCTGAGGCTCCGCTTCCAATGCCACTTGGATTTCCTGAGCCCCACGTCCCTCCCTCTGCCCCAGCCCAACTTGCGGTGGGAATAGGGCGCCTCTGTCTGGAATTGTGTCCCCATTCCCTCCAGCATCACGTGGTGCCCAGCCTGGCTCCTGTTTGTGGAGTGAATGAATGAGCTCCTGGGGTAGCGGCCTGGCTGCCATGCCCTCCTCCCCTGCAGGTGGCCCCCCAGCCCCTGTGGTTCTCAGACACTGTTGCAAACCTGCGGAAGCTGAAGGAGTTGCCCCATCACCTGCTCCACTCAGGCCGAGTTGAGGAGCTGAAGCAGGAGGTGCTAGGTAAGGCCCCCCACCCTGCCTTGAAGGAGATGGAGCAGGTCCTGACCCTCCGCCTTTCCAGAGCCTGGAACAGTGAAGGGCAAAAGTCAATATCCTCTGCTCCCCTTAGGGCACTGGGTCTCACCTGGTGTGGCTGTGCACCACCTTCCCAGGGGACGTGTGGCAATGCCTGGAGATATTTTGGTCGTCAAGACTCGGGAGGGGGTGCTACTGGCACCAAGTGCTGGTCCGTAGCGGAGGGCGAGAAAGTCAGCCTTAGAGTGAGAGAGACCCTGTCTGTCATATGTCATCAATTATCTCTATGTCTGTTTATATTTATCTGTCAGTCATCTCTGTCATATCTTTCTGTCCTGTCCATCTCTGATCTATATCTTTCTATCATCTTTATATCTATTCACCCATGTATTGTCTATCCGTCCATCTTTCTTTTCATCTCTTTATTACCCATCATCTGTGTCTCTAGCTACCATCAAGGTTTGTCTGTTTAGCTATCATCTATGTCTATCATGTTTATGTCTACCCATCTATCTATTAATCTATCTATTAATCCATCTTTCTGTCTATCTGTTTGCCTATTGTCTCTCTCTCTCTCCCTCTCATTCATCTCTGTGATTCTCAACCAGGGGCGATACTGCCTGCAGCAAGCAGTGTTTGTGTGTTTGTTTGTTTTTTTAAGATTTTATTTGTTTATCTTTAGAGGGGAAGGGAAGGAGAGAGGGAGAGAAACATCAATGTATGGTTGCCTTTGTGCATCCCCTGCTGGGAACTGGCCTGCAGGGAACCAGCCTGCAACCTGGTATATGCCCTGACTGGGAATCGAACCTTGATTGTCTGGTTCACAGGCCCGCACTCAATCCACTGAGCTACACCAGCCAGGGCAGTGTTTGTGTTTTTGATCAACGTGACTTTGCAGGGAGGCTACTGGCGTCTGGCGGGTGGAGACCAGGGGTCCTGCAGTGCCCAGGACCACCCGCCACAGAGGGTGCCCTGGCCCCGTGCCAGCAGTGCCAGGAGTGAGACCCCCTGGGAGAATGAGAGCGGTGGGAGCCCACCTCCCAGGTTGAACCGCAGCGAGGAACGTGCTCCCCACAGCCCCCTTTCTCCCGCAGGCAATATGGACTGGATTTCCTGCCGGGGTGTCTCCGGGGGCATCGAGAGCCTGCTGGATGACTTTGGCCTGTACGCCCCTCATGTGGACTGTCCCGAGGTGGGCCTGGTCCAGGAGGCTCTCCAGCTGTGCCGCCCGGCCATGGAGTTCCGAGGCATGGGTGAGGGGGCCGGCCTGGTGGGGGGTCCGCTCGCTCTGTGTTGGCCGCTAGGAGCTCACTCTCCCCACTGAGCTACCAGCTGGATTATTACTAACCCACATACCTTTCCTCTACACCTTTGGGGCTCCTCCCAGCTCAGCCTCTAGAGCTTTAAGTTGAACCTGGGAGAGCTTTGGAGAGCGACAGCCACCGAAGCGGTGCCTACCCCTTGCCCCCAGCCCAACACCTGTTTCTAGAAAGGACCAGATAGGTGATATTTCAAGTGAAATCAAGGAAATGATACCAGTACTCACTAAAACAAGAGAGAAAACACATTACCACAGATTTTTTACTGATGAAATTCAAAATACAACTATGATATTGAGCATGACCTTTCAGTAACTAAACTAAGCTCTATAATGACAAAGACAGGGGAACAGGGGAGTTCTTGTTCTGGGGAATAACATCTTGCTCAGCTGTGGGTCCAGGTCGGTGTTTCCTGTCGTTCCATGGGTCACAGACGCTGGTCTGGAAAAGCCGTTCTCGGCTCTCAGGGCAGGTCGCTGGGCTGCGCTAGAGGCGGAAGTGTTCAGCTCTTGCTCTGTCCAGGATGGTATTTTGTTTGTTTTTATTTTCTATGTTTTATTTTATTTATTTCTTTTTTAAAGATTTCATTTATTTATCTTTAGAGGGGAAGGGAAGGAGAGAGGGAGAGAAACATCAATGTGTGGTTGCTTCTTGTGTGTCCCCTGCTGGGAACTGGCCTGCAACCCAGGCATGTGCCCTGACTGGGAATCAAACTGTGATCCTCTGGTTCGCAGGCCCACGCTCAATCCATTGAGCTACACCAGCCAGAGCTGACCCTGTTTTTCTTTAAAAGATTGATATTTTGTTCATCATGCGTTTGAGGTACATTACTTTTGATTTTTTAAATATTACATTAAAATAGTATTTATCTTGATGGTTGAATTTATAGGTGCCATGACAAGGGAGTCACTTGCCCCTAGTCCTGGCCCTGCCGCATTTCACCCGCCAGCAAACCAAGGCACAGGATATCGCCACCATTGTCCTGGGCCCTGCAGTTAGGGTGTGCCAACTACAGGAGCAACATAAACTGTCCACCTGCAGTGTCCCTGGTCTCTACTCAGCACTGGAATCAAGCTCTTTAGGTCAGATCTGGCTGCGTCACCTTGTGCAAATTGCTTAACCTCTCTGTGCCCCAATTTTTCCCTTTAAAATTTTGAGGTTATAATGATGACACCTCTGTAAATAACTGCCAACCACTGGCAAATTATTCACTTCCTAATCTCTAAAACCCGTGACCACCACCTTATCTGACAAGAGATGTGATTAAGTGAAGGATCTTGAGATGGAGTGTTCCCGCCTGGTTATGTAGGTGGGCCCTCAGTGGAAGCACAAGCCTCCTTATGAGAAGGAAGCACAGAGAGAGTTGAAACAGAAGAGGAGAGAACGTGGAGACACACACATAGGAAGGTCGTGTGAAGATAGAGGCAGAGACTGGCGTGACGTAGCCACAAGCCAAGGCCTCCTGGGGCCCCCAGAAGCTGGAGGAGACCAGGAGGACCCCCTCCTGGAGCCTCCAGAGGGAGCGTGGCCCCTCCAACACCTTGGTTTTGGACTTCCCCTCCCCCGAAATGGGAGAGAATGAAGTTCTGTTGATTTAAGCTACCCAGTTTGTGATCATTTGTCACAGCTGCCACAGGAAACTAATACGCTCTGTAACTGTGAAGTGACGGGGAAGTGATTGGTGTTTCTCTAGAAGATACTTGTTGGGTGTCTGTAAGGTTCTAGCTAGGCAGTGCGAACACAGCAACACACAAGACAGACAGTATTCCTCCAGGTCCAGGGCAGAGGGGGCGGCTGGGCCATCATGTGAACACACAAAGAAATGTCAGATTGCAGCTGCAGTAAGATCTGAGCTTCAGGACTGCGGGGACTGGAGGGCTGGACTGGAGAACACTCCTCTCTGGAGTGACCTCTGAGCTAAGATGAGGATGAAATGATTGGTATGTGAAACGGGAGGGGAAGGGGGGAAACATTCCAGGCAGAGGCCCGGAGGCTGGAAACTACCTAGTGCACTCGAATCAGGGACAAAAGTATGCGGATAACAAAGGCAGGAGAGGATGATGGGCAAGTGGGGGGGGGGTGACTCAGTAAAGCAGAGCCCGTCCCTTAACCAGGTCCCTTCGTTGCAGAGAGGAGCATCTTGTGTACAGAAATCCTGGCCAGACTCCATTTCTTCGCCACCTCACATCCGGCACTGGTGGGACGGCTGTGCCAGCAGGCCCAGAGCTGGTTCCGGGTGTGCCCCCATCCTGTGCTGGTGCCCCTCGGAGGGTTCCTCCAGCCCCCAGGAGGTCCCTTCCGGGTGACCCTCACTGGCTGTCACAAAGGTGGGTCTTCCAGAGTAGCAAAAGTCTTGCCAGACCCCCAATTTCCCCGGGGGCAGCAGAGGGCAGGTGTCAGCCTGCTCCCTGGGGCTCCTCTCTGCCAGTCGGGAGGTCCCATGGGTGCCATCGGGGCTGCCCCTGCTGTCTCATGCTGGCTCAGTCTCTCTGTCCCACCAGGGACTGTAGATGACTAGCGTGAAGACTGCTAATGAGCCCAGAGTGAGGGGATGCCAGCTGCCTCAGGGGTCTGGTCTCTAGGCATTTAGTACTCGTCTTACAGAGTTTCTGCAATTTTCGGGCTGTTGCCAGCAAGTCTGGAAGCTAAGGACTGGCCTGACTGGCCCTGGAGACGCTGGCGGAACCTGTCGATTCCCCGGCACACCAGAATGTTGAAGAGACAGAGGGTTTCATTCTCTCTGTTCATCTGTCATCCATTTGTCCATCCTTCCTTCCTTCCATCTGTCCTTCTGTCCATCCCGCCTTCCTCTCTTCATCCATCCATCTATCCTTCCTTTCTCCCTTCCTTCCCTCCTTCTTCCTTCCTCCCTCCCTTTCTTTCTTCCTTCCATCCATATATTCATCTGTCCATCCACCCTTCTTCCCGTCCTTCTATCCATACGTCCATCTATCTGTCCTACCCATCCATCCACCCACTCTCCCCTTCTACATCCCTTCCTTCCTTCCATCCGTCCACTCACCACCGTTCATGCTTTATCAGCTTTCCTTCCATCGCTGCGTCCATGCCACTTACCTTTCCATTTCCTTCACCTGGCCATGCTCCACTCACTTACCCCCCCACCCATCCATTTACTCAGCTAGTTACCAACTCACCCACCCATCTATCAATTGATTCGCCCACCTCCTCATCTAATACCTATCCATTCACACACCCACTCATCTAACCAACTGCCTGTCCACTTACCTGCCAATCTACCTCCATCACCGATCCCTTTTTCTGCTCACTCACAACCTCTTGTATTAGTAGGGGGCCACTCAGTACAGTTAGCTTGTGGTTCAAATGTCAGTTATTGCGACTCTGCACTTCCCTGAACGAAAAGCTACACTCCCAAGGCATAGTGCTTCCAAAACAGGGATTCTAAGAGACACTATGTACAATTAATGGAAGAACTGATTTAGGGTCGGCCACTAGAATGCTGTATGGAGAAGGAGTCTGAGACTGAATCTGGTTTAATGGAAAACTGTATATTCATTAAGATACAGGTTTGAATGCTGGGACAAAGGCCGAAACAGCAGCGGCTTCGATAAAATAAAACAGTTCATCTCTCTCTCATATAACAGTCCAGTGTCCCAGCCTGGGTAGCAGAATCACCCCTGGGTAAAAAACACTGAACTGGAGAGACACCTGTGAATAGCTGTGGTTTCGCTCCTAAGAGCAGCATAAACATGACAGCCGGAACCTTAGTCTGCTGTCTGACAGCTGTAGGTTCGCAGCCCTGGCTCTGCTACCTCCTAGGTGTGTGGCTCTGGACAGGGACTGAACCTGACCCTGCCTCAGTTTTCCTGTCTGTGAAGCGGGGGTCTGTGAGAGGACCTTGTGGCTGAGCACTCACATACAGGGACTGATGTTCCCCCTGTTGTCTTCTGTGGGCTGCAGGCATCACTACTATGGCGTGGAGCCTGGAAGAGAAGCTGCTGGTGGTCGGCAGCCAGGATGGCGTCGTGGCCGTGTGGGACATGGAGGAACAGCAGGTGATCCACATCCTAACTGGACACACAAGTGAGGCTCGGGAAGGGGGTTCTATCACCTTCTTCCTGGTGTCCCACATCAACCAGTCAGTCTCCAGAACCCCTTCACTACCAACTCACTTCTCTGCACCAAAACCCTGGCTTTGATCCTGCATCAGTTAGCTATCGCCACATAACAAAACACCTCAAAACATAGTAGCTTTCAAACAATAGCTGTTCACCTAGCTCACCTTCTGTGAATTGGCAATTCAGGCCGGACCAAGCTGGGCAGCCCATCTGGTCTCAGCCGGGCTTGCTCACGCATCTGTGATTCATTGGTGAGGCATCTGGGGGCTGACTGGTCCGGGACGTTCTCAGCTGAGACAGCTCAGATGTGCTGCACACAGTCTCTCGGCCTCCAGCAGGCTGTCTGGGCAGCGGCAGGGCCTCTAGAGGGCGAGCAGAAGGGCACAAGACTCTTAAGGCCCAGCACTGTTCTTGGAACTGGCACCCTGTCACATTCTGCTGAAGCAGCAAGAACAGTCCAAAATTAGCGAGCAGGGAAACAAGAGTCTTTATCTCTTGATGGGATGCATACAGCCACACTGAGAAGGTACATATGTACCAGGGAAGTACATATGTGCCCCCATAGTTAATGAAACCTTACTCATCGAGATAAATGCTATTTCAATACAATGTTTTTGAAATATGGAAATTAATGCTAGAAGAACCACAATGAATAAATATCAACCTGTCTTGAATAAAGACAGGATCAGCAATAGTGCATGCCAAGCCGTATTGGAACCAGAGGCAGAGGGACACTCAGTGACTCCTTAAATTTTACACTCTCTGGCCAGGTTAGGGTGGCACTCTCCTCGCCCTCACCCCTGGCCTGAGTTGGGCTCACGTATTTGGGAGGATGAGCCAGTACCAGCTGCGGCAAGTGTAATGAGGAAAACAGCGTGTTGTGAGCTACAATAACCCCAGTGACCAACTTAGGACCTCGGGGAAGGCATCCCTCTTAGCAGGGACATTTCAGCCAAGACGCAGAGGGTGTGAAGGAAGAGGTGTGCAGAGGACACAGGGCAGAGCGTCTATACATGAGACCCAGCCAGTGCAAAGGCACCCAGAGGTGGAGGAGGCTGGCGGGAGTTTACAGAACAGCGAGGGAGCCATGAGGCTGGAGCTCAGGCTACCACACCAAATCAAAGGAGCCAGACACAACAGGCCAGGTAGTGTATGATTCCATCTCTATGAAATGTCCTGAGTGGGCAACTCCCTAGGGAGAGAAAACAGATTCATGGTTGCGGGTGAGAAGGCGAGGAACAGGGAGCAACTGCTCTTGAGAGTCTCCCTTGGGTGGTGGAAACGGTCCAGAAGGGAACCGGGTGGAGGTGATGGCCGCACAACGCCGTGAATGCGCTGCATGCCGCTGACCTAGGCACTTCAAAATGACACGGAGAGAACGCGGAGGGAACGACAGTTGTGGGAGGCTACAGAAATATTCTAAACTTAGCCATGGTGGTGGTCGAACAACCGAGCATTCAGTGAACTCTACCATTGTTCATCGAATGGGTGGATTTTGTTCGTAAATTATTTCTCAATGGAGATGTTAGACGAGATCGGGTGTGTTCAGGGTGGTATGGCTGTAGACTCAGTGGAGATGTTAGAAATACGCCATTGCAATCTAAGTACATACACTGTTGGCATTTATGAGATCGTATTTTCTCAACATGTTGCCATACATATTATTTGTTGTTTCTGTTGAATCTTTTAAAAACAGCTCTATTGAGGTCTAATTTATATACTTCAACTGTTTTCAGTGTACAGTTCAGTGATTTTTAGTCAATTTGCCGAGTTGTGCAACCGTCACCACAGTCCTAGAACTTTTGGTCGCACCCGGGAGCTCCCTGGGCACTCTCTGTGGTTCACCCCTGCTCCTGCACCCCGTCTCCCAGGCAACCAGCGGCTGCTTTCTGACCCTATAGGTTTGCTTTCTGGACATTTCGTGTAAATGGAATTCTGTGCTCTGTGCTCGCTTGCACCCAGCTTCTTTCACTCAGCCCCACGGGTCTGAGGTGCATCCGAGCTGCTTCACTGCTGCGGAGCTCGGCCTGCTACCGCTGCCGCAGTGCCGTATGGGAGGGGCGGGCCGAAGGGCGTCCACACCGTGTCCAGTTCGTGCTGTTTGGGTTATGCTGCTGTGATCCACCAGGTCTTTGTACTTATCGTGTTTAAACGAGGCAAAAATAGTTCATTCTCTCAACAGATCACGTTCCAGAATTTATTAAACTATTTAAAATGCTTATATTTAGACTATTTCTAGTAATCTGCTATGGTGGATAATGGTGGGATGGATCTCTTATTACTCTTGTCAATATCTTTAGCATTCTGTCCAATATTTCCAGTAAGCGGGACCCTTGAGTTGAAGGGCATGAGCGCTCCTCTGAGTGCGGACAAGTCGTCGTCTCCGTGGTCTCCCGACAGGCCCAGCGCAGCTCATCACTGCCCCACCCCCAAAACTCCGGCGGCGGACGTTGCCCTTCTGCTCTTTTCTTCCCGAGGGGTGGGAGAGCGGTGGGTACTGTTGGGGTGTCTGCAAATAAGGTTCCTTTCATTTTATTATCACCAGGGTGGCTGTTTTTCTATATGTCTATTCAATCTCTGTGTTGACAAATACAAATATTCAAGACCAGTGCCCATTTACAATGATGACCTTTATTTCTTTTTTAAAGTCATCAAACTCTTATTATTTGTAATCGGAAAACATCAGCAACCAATTTATTGAAAACCTCAGTTAGACACGTACATGAAAAGTGAGTTTCTGACCACACAGCTGCATGATGCAGGTGGTTCATGTTGGCTTGGCTTGTGGCAGCCAGTCAGGACGCTTTCAGGGATGTTGTAAGGCAGTTGACAAAATAAGCCATTATTAAACAGTATATTATAAATGTAATTAAATCAGTTCTATTGATACAAGATAATACATACTCAGAACTTGTCACTGTCTAATTGCTTCACCGCACTGCAGCATTACAGATGTTCTTGGCCGCTGCACCAGCGTGGTAGGCATGGTGTCCCCCTGGACATCACTTCCCCCGCCACAGTCGATGGTGGCTTGAAATCAGCCACGGTGGGAGAATTTGCACCAAGAAAAACGACCAGCACCACAAATCCAGGCTTTCTTCCACCACCTCCTTGCAGAGCTGGCTGTTGAGCATTTCCCAGCATATTGCTGTTCTAACCCCTTCCTCCAGGGGCCGTTGGGCCTTATACAGCCATATCCTGCTCAAGGACAGGGGTCCATCCTGAGAAACGACTGTTAGGCAATTTTGTCTTTGTGGGAGCATCATAGTCACGCCCAAGCACAGTGGATGTGTTTACAGCAGCAGCATCACAGCTGGGGGAGGAATGTGTCACATTACAGTAGCTACAATGTCACTAGGCCGTAGGGATTTTTCAGCTCCAGTCTAATGTCATGGGACCACATTGTGTTTACAATCATTAACCAAAATGTCATTACGTGGCTGTATATATATATATATATATATATATATATATATAGTTATATAGTTATATAATTATATAGTTATATAGTTATATAGTTATGTAGTTATGTAGTTATATAGTTATATATACATGAGTATATATTGTATGTATATATGCCTTATATACATATGGCTATATAGTCATATGAGCTTTTACCTTTTTTCAGTTAACATACATTTTACCTCTTTGTATGTCATGTATACACCTCTAATTCATGTTAGCAGTAATATAGTATTCTCTATCCGGATATATTGTACAATATTACTATTTATAAAAATCTTGCTTGAAAATACCCAAATTACAACAAGTAAGAATCACACACTATCTTGCTGGCATTTGAATTATAAAGGAATAAAACTCTCTCCCTTTATTCTCCCCCTTTGTGTCCCCCCCACAAGTGACCGGAGATCACAGCTCCTTTTATGCCGACGGCACATTCTCTCTAGGCTGCTGCCGACGTAGCTCCCTATGGGTTCATGTGCTTGGAGTTTTGTCCAAAATCAGATCGTGGTATTTTATATTCTGTGCTGCAACCAGCTTGTATCACAATACATTGTAACAGTATTGGTAGAGGTCAAGAGTTTGGGCTCCGGGCTCAAATCCTGGCTCCATTACTTATTAACCACGTGACTTTGGTAACTTACTAAATTCTGCTGAGCCTATTTCCACATCTATCTGAGGGATAATAATCATATCTCACAGAGTCGTTATGAGAATTAAAAGAATCTAATGTATGTAAACCCTTTACAACTATGCTTGGCACATAGAAGACAGTAAGTATTGTCTGGTTTAATAATAATGATTATCATGGTCAAGACACTGTATATATACATCCATCTTATTAGTATTATTATTTTAACCCTCACTTGGGGATATATTTATTGATTTGGGAGAGAGAGAAAAAAGAGAGAGAGAGAGAGACATTGATGTGAGAGAGAAACATTGATTGGTTGCCTCCTGTACAAGCCCTGACCAGAGATCAAACAGGCAACCTAGGTATTGTATGTACCCTGACTGGGGTTTGAACCCTCGGCCTTTTGGTTTATGGGTCGATGCTCCAACCAACTAAGCCGCCTGACCAAGGTCCATCTTATTATTTTTAATGCCTGCATAATATTCTTCATATATAAATAATATGCAATTAAAGTGCTTCTAGAACTTCACACAGTTATGCTATTATTTCTGTAAGACATTTCTAGAAGTAGAATTTCTGAGTCAAATTGTACGCACGCTTTTTCTTCAGTCCTCTTTTTCTTAGCCATTGACCTTGGAACATCACCATTGGGTACGTGTAGACCCACGTGAGGTTGCCACTGAACCGGTGCAGAGAGCTCCTGGGTGCTCACCCTTCATTCACCCGACTGGCAACATCTTAAATGATGACAGTATATTACCAAAACCAAGAGATTGCCCTTCGTAACTTTTGATAAATGGTACTAAATCCCCTCTTACAAAATTTATATCAACTTGAACTTCTATCAGCAAGGTAGGACCATAACTGATTTCTTATATCTTTGCCAACCCTCCAACAATCAGCCTATAAGATTTTTGCCAATATGATGGGTAATAATGATATCGGAATTTCATTTTGCATTTTTGTGGTGACTAAAAGGTTGAGCATCATTTTCTAAAGCTTATTGTCTATTGCAGTATTTCTGTCAATTTCCTGTTTATATTCCTTGTCCAATTTGTGAATAGGTTATTTTCATTTTCCTTGCTTATTTGTAAGAACATTTTGTTTATTAAGGAGAGTCTCCATGCATCTGCTATAAACTGCAAACATTGTCTCCCAATCTGCCCTATGCCTTTCAGTTACATTTTACCCTCCTGAAGTTTTACATTTTCATGTAATCCAGTCGCTTCATTTTTCCTTTTATTTCTTTGAAATTCCATGTTTTGCTTAGATAATATCTCTCCCAAATCATAGAATCTCCTCCTTGTAGTTCTACCTTGCTTTTCTTATACTCTCTGGATGATGTTGAACTTTTATTTATTTCAATAATCTCTGTTTATTACAGATTCAACATCTGGGCAGTTGATCTACTCCCCACCAGTTGTTACATGCTTTGCCACATATTACCTGCCCCTCTTTTTTTTGTAAACCAGGGAATTTCCAAGTCAACAGGCATTTTGGTTGGTCAAATGGCCGACCAAATGGAAGGTCAAAGTGTGCCCAGCTAACACGCTCTCCCCCACCCTGGCCCACTGCAGGAGAGATCAGGTGCGTAAAAGTGTTCGCCAAAGGGACGCAGGCCATCTCCGCCTCCAAGGACCGCACACTACGCTTGTGGAACTTGCTCTCTGGCCAGGAGAAATTCACCATTTGGGAGGGAGGCTCAAAAGATCTCACTGAATCTCAGGTCTGGAGCCTCCATGTGGACGAAGAAAAGAAGATTGTGTATTTGGCATCTAGCTCAAAGGTAACAAAGGTGGCTCATAAAAATTTTTATGAGTTACATGTAGCTTGCATTGTATTTTTATTGGGTGGTGCAGGCTTAAATATTAGAGAAATGTTGATTTCAAAAATGATTATAGAAATCATCTTTGTTATCCGAAAAGTTTGGAAAGAACAGTAAAGAAACAATGACTAATAACAGATACTCTCCAAGATAACCACTATTAACATTTACATGATGTTAGTTTATGTGCTATATGTGTGTGTGTTTGCAAATGCCTGTGTGTATAAAACAAAATTGGGATAAAACCATATGAGCAGTTTTATAAAGCTATTTCCTTTTTTATATGTTTTTTTTAAGATTTTATTTATTTCTTTATTTTTAGAGAGAGAAGAAGGGAGGGAGAGGGAGAGACACATCAGTGTGTGGTTGTCTCTCACACGCCCCCTACTGGGGATTTGGCCCACAACCCAGGCATGTGCCCTGACTGGGAATCAGATCAGGGACCCTTTGGTTCCCGAGCCAGTGCTCAACGCACTGAGCCACACCAGCCAAGGCTGTAAAGCTCTTCTCATTGGCTCATAAGCTTAGACAATCTTCAAAAAGAGCTTGCTGAGTGATTTCATTAGATGCCTTTGCATGGCTCCACTATTGTTTATTTAACTGATCCCTTCCTGTTGGACATACAAGTTGTGTACAGTTCTTTGAGCTTTCAAATAACTGAGATAACATGATATATTTTTGTGTGTATCTCTCCTTATTTCTTTAACACAAACCCCAGAAGTAAAGCTAGTGAGCAAATGTTTACTATTTAAATGGTTACTGCTGATAAAAAGATAACTTTTGTGAGGCTAAATAGGGAAACTGCTTTAATCAGTAATTACTTGTAATGGACATACAATGTCAGTAGATATGGTATGGCTGGCTTTTCTCTATTTTTAAAACTTTTTACTTTGCAGCAATTTTAGATATATGCAAAAGTTATAAAGATATTACAGAGTTCCCTCGTGCCCTTGATCTAACTTTCTCCAATGTCAACATCCTACATGACTACATTTGTCAAAACTAAGACATTAATAGTGATCATTTCTATCAACCTAAATCCAGACTTTATTTGGATTTCATTGACTTTCCACAAATGTTCTTTTGCTCTTCCAGCATCCAATTCAGGACACCTCTCTCTGTCCCCCTTATATTTGGAACTAGCAAAGTGTTGGAAATAAAATGCGTGAACTATAAAAAGGAGCAGGTTTTGCATTTGACTCTGGAAAATTTGCAGCCTAGGCCGTCTGCCAAGTTTTCTCTTCCTTCTCATCCTGTTAGGTCAGTGCTTGGAATCTGGAAACTGCGGAGCTGGTTTTCCAAGTCCTGGGAGATGCCTCTGACCCCTGGCTGTGCACGGCGGTGCTGGGGGCCACTCTGCTGACGGTGTCCAAGGGCTGCGTGGTCAGTGTGTGGAGCTCGGCCACAGGCAGAGCACAGGGGAAGCAGCACTTGTCCAGTGTCACAGAGGAAACACCCACCTGTGGGGTCTCAGTCCAGAAGTCAGGACGGATGGTTATTGGGTTCAGCAAGGGCTCCATCTTTTTGGTAAGCAACTTTCACTGAATATGAGGCCAACGCTACTCAGCTCTGAAGTGCTCAGCTGTCCTGGAAGCTGGGAGAAACCGTGTTTTACTAAATGACACTTGACTTCCTAATCCCAGAGATTCACAATCCAGCACATTTCAGGAAACATCTATGGCCATCTCCTGGGGGCTGACCAGCAGGGGCAATGCTGGCACGCAGTCCTGCTGGGGATGACGTGGGAGACAGTGTAAGAATGGGTTTTAGCGCAGTCCCCACAGAGGAGCCAGTAGCTTGGGTACTGCCCACCCGCTCCATCCGTGTTGGATGCTCCCAGGAGCACTCACACAGGGACCCAGTGTGGTGGTGGGATGGGGTGGGGAGTCAGAAAAATACCAATCCAGGCGCAGAGTTGCAGGTGTGCAGTAGGCAACCTCCAGGAATATAAAAGAACCTTGAGGGGATGTGGGTGGGCACCAATAGTAAGGTATATAAGGGGTCACAGGTGGAGAAGCAAGGGCACCACAACAGATTCTAGAGGGGCTGTAGAAGGCATAGGAGTCCAATTGTGCCCTTGACAACTCAACTTAAGGAGGGAGATGAACTCACCAATCACAAATAGCCACACTAAGGAGAACAGGCTCTGTTTTCAGCAGAGGTAGTGTGTTCTTCATTGGGGGGGGGGAGGAGTAAATACTTCTGGAAGAAGCAATCTGGGAAGGCTCCCCTGGGGAGGCACCCTTGGAACAGGAAGGATTTCCAGGATGAAAGGGGAAAGATAGAGGGAATAGAGGATGTCATGGTGGTGAGGTAGGATGTGCCTGACATTCTAAGGAAAAGAGAGGCATCATGGAAACAGGTCACAGAGGGTCTTGAATGCTCTGCTGAGGAGGAGAGAATTTGGGGTGGGGAGGAACATGGCCACTGGAGAATCATCCCAAAGCTCCACACTTTTGGACCTCATGGCCTCATAGACTCCCCGAGCAATCAAGGCAACGAACACAATAATGAAAGAGAACCTCGGTTCTTTTTATCAGGTCTCTTGGATGTTTAATGTTACTTCTTTCTCTGTTTAGTGCTTATCTTCAGCAATATCCTTCAGCCTAGAACGGAACTTGAACTTGGGGGTTAGACACAGCTAGGTTTGAAAATACAAGTTCTGCCCTAAACTAGTTGTATTCTTGGGCAAGCTCAGCCCCTTCTTTGAGCCCAGTTTCCTCATTAGTAAAATGGGGAAGGGCGGGGGGCAGAAGTGGCACCTGCATCCAGAGCCAGGACAAGGGATGGATAGATGGGTGCCTGCTCAGACTTTTGACAAGTAAGATATCACTGCAATGAACTGGAAATAAGGTGCTAGTTAACTCACATTTCTCCCTACATAACTCATCAGTGATGCCCTATTCACATCCCCTCAGCTCTGAAGGCTATTCTGTTCCTAAAGGCTGCTGTTTTGTTGGTCCCAAGCCTGTTGATGATGGTGCCCTTGGTTAGCAAAGCCACAGTGCTCACCTGGGCAAACATCACTTGAAGGGACCTCCACAGTCATGTCCCCCACCAGGGGCCTCTATTACGACTGGGGCAGCTCTTTGTTTCTTTTCTTTTCTTTTTTAAAAGATTTTATTTATTTACTTTTAAAGAGAAGGGAAGGGAGGGAGAAAGAGAGAGACAGTAACGTGTGAGCCTGGGCCATGGCACTTGGCCTCCTCAGGCGCCGTACGTGGGCTGCAGCCAGCGGCATCACCTCCTGGGCCTCCTTTCCTTCTCTTCCATGAGATTAACCGGTCCTCCTGCTCAGGTGGGGACCCAGCAAGCTGGTGTTCCCCATGTGCTCCCTGCAGGGCCCTACACGTGCTCAGTGCTCTGTCCTCCCCCTTTATTCAGTTAGTTAGTTTTAAAAGATTTTATTTATTTATTATTAGAGAAAGGGAGGAAGAAAGAGAGGGAGAGAAACATCGATGTGTGAGAGATACATCTATCCGTTGCCTGTTGTAGGCCCCGAAGTGGACACCTGGCCCACAACCCAGGCATGTGCCCTGACTGGGAATCAAACCAGTGACCCTTTGGTTCACAGGCTGGCACTCAGTCCACTGAACCACATCAGCCAGGGCCCTTGTGGTCCTTATGACCACAGGATGCACTTTGGCAAGAAACTGTCGGGGAACTTTGAAGAACAAGATGTACTATTACTCATGAGTCCTAGAAGGTACGTAGCACACAGCACACCTAAGGGCCACACAGTCGAGGGGAGAGAGAAGAGACAGACAGACAGACAGAGACAGAGAGACAGAGACAGAGAGACAGAGACTGAGAGAGGGAGCCTGGGGCTCTGCATTTGTTACAGTCTAAGGGTGGGACCTATGGTTTCGTAAGTTCACGCTTTATCGGTGAATTTAAAGGGAGGAGTGGGGTCACTCAAGCGGTCTCTTACCTAGGCCACCCACTGGTAGCTGTGTCACACAGCTCACAATACGTTTATTCAAGGTGGACGTCTTTTGGGACGGGCGCCTTGGCAATCAAAAACTTAATGCCAGGCACTTACACTACAGCTGTTTACTGCACACCTCCGACTCTGCACCTGGGCTTTTTTTTCCTGACTCCCCCACTCCCCCAGCACATTTGGCCATTGCGTTAATGCTCCTGAGAGCAGCCTTCCCCTAACCACTGGCGGAGCTAATGGGTATAATCCCAGCTCCTGGCCTCCCTGACGCATGTTCTACACTCTCTCCCAGAGCATCTGAGCAGGACTGAGCTCCATTGGCCCATATCATCGACGCGCTTTATGAGCCACGTTATTGGCTATCTTTCCTTACCAGTCCCATTTCTCCACCATCTGACAGTGTTTCCTGGGATCAACTCCCAAATAAACTACTTGCACTTGAATACTATTCTCAATGTCTATTTGTGGGACAATCCAAACCAGATACCTGGAAAAATATAAATTCGGGCAGAAAGTTGCAGCCAGGACTAGAAAGGCAATCTCTGGCATCCCCAATAAGCTGATGGTCAGGCTATAAAGTAGAGAGAGAGAGATGCCATGATCCGGGAAACTGGTGGCTGGGTTTAAGGCATGGGGGTCTGCAGGGTCTCGTTGGTGCTGGGACACTAGCACTGCTAGAGGAAGAGTCTTGATACCACCCTCAAAACATTTGAGACAGTGGTAAATAAATTTAACTAAAAGTACAATCCACCCCAGACCCAGTTGACGTATAAATTAGATTGATTCAGACCCCTCCACCCTAGAGACCCAACAGGGTACCCTTTTCTCAGGGCACTAGGCTCTACAATCCTTTTACATACGATAGCCATTATATTACAAAAACCATGGCACACCAGGAAGCAAGAAATTGGGACCATAATCAAGAGCAAAGTGGGACCATGGTCAAGAGCAAAAACAGTCAATAGAAACAGACATACAAATGACCCAGATGTTTAAATGATCAAAGACCTTTAAAATGTATATGATAAATAGTGGAAAGGGTGGATAACGTGTGTGAACAGATGGGAATTTCAAATTTTAAAAATTAAAACTAGAGAAGACAATAACATGGAAATACTAGAAATAAAAAGGCAATGTCAGAAATGAAGAATTCATTTAATGGGTTTAAAAGCAGACTGGTCACAGCAGAGAAAGATCAGCAAATTAAGAGCAAGTAAATGGAAATGATCCAAACAGAAATGTGAACAAAATGAAAGGGGGGGAAAGGAGAAAGGCCTCTGTGAACAGTGGGACAATGCCAAATATCTAAAGGACAGTTAGAGTCTCTGAAATAGAGGCAAAAAAGAGAATGCTGCAGAAGAAATATTTGAAGATAATGGTTGAAAATTTCCCAAAACGTATGTAACACATCAGCCCAAAGGTCCAACAGCTTATAGGGTCCCAAGCAAGGTCAAAAGAAAGGACACTACATTTTGGCAATCATAATCAAACTGCTGAGAACCATGCAAAGTATCTCCCGGTCTTAGCAACCAAAAACGTCTCTGCACATTGCCCAGTGTCCTCTGAGGAGACAAAATCACCCCTCCCCCCAGTTGAGAACCACTGCTCCAGACTCGTTAAGTGAAGGAGCAACTTGCAGAACATCTGTGATGGATTGTGCGGCAAAGGACGCTCGTGTGACCATTTATCTAACAAATGGACAACAGTCTCTTCTGGGGAAGAGGAGGAAATACAGGGAAGGTGAAAAGACGTATGTTGTGTATACTGGATATTTCTTTTTAAAATTTTTTTATACAGTATTATTGTTTAGTTTTTAAGTTTTAAAAGAATTGCTTTTAAAAAATATCAGCAGTAACGATATTAAAAATATCATCCATAAGGAAATTCGCTTGCTTCTGCACCTGTTAAATAAATGTTAAACAAATATTTTTTTAAATCCTGGCTTGAACTGGTGCAAAGGACTCGCTTTACTGGGCTGCCCACGTGTCCCATCTTCTCCCTCCCACCCCCTACAGGTAACGGACATACCGCTTTGGGCACATGCCTCGTGGCAGTTGGGCACTCAAAACTCAGTAGCTGGATTGGGGCTGAGAATCAGGGAAAATGAGTGAATCTCCCTCTCAGATTCAAACAAAATCGGTTCATTTATGCAACTCAGGAATGGGGAGAACTGCCTTCCTCTGCCTCCTCCTTGTGTTTTGATTTTATCTGAGCTCTCCAGACCTTCTCTGGGGGCAGAAAACTAATGCTAGAATGTTCTCTGGGTCCCGGAATTGGTTATAACAACAACAACAACGTCAACAGGAAGAACACCGGCCACTTTGGGAGGGTTGACAGGTGGGGCTGGGGGACCATCTACAGGCTTCTCAGTCCACAATAACCCCGGTGAGGCAATCCTGGTATATCATCACCCATTTAACAGATGAGGAAACTGAAGGACCCATGGGGTTAGGAATTTGCTTAGGATCACATTGCTGGTGAGTGGCAGAGCCCTGCATGAAGCTCTTGACCTTGAACCCTCAATCCTGCGGAAATGCTTCATGGGCATGTTTGACTTTGTGTAGGTTTCCTCCGAAGCAGACAGCCTGCTGGAGAAGCTTCCGGAAGCTGTGGGGTTCCTGGTAGTCTCTGAAGATGAGTCCCTTCTCGCCGCAGGTAGCCGTTTGTTCCCTGGGGAGTGAGGAGGGGGGAGCTCTGGATTTGGTTGGAATGGAGAGGGGCTCGAGGAGAAGGCAGAGTCCTAGGCCAGTGATCAGCAAACTTTTTCTGCCAAGGGCTGCACAGTACACACTTTTGGCTTTGCAGACCCAGTGGTCTCTGTCACAACTGTTGAACTCTGCCCTTGTAATGCAAAAGCCACCCAGGTGATATTTCAAGTGGGTGTGGCAACATGACAGTACATCTTTCTTTGTGGATGCTGAAATTTGAATTTCTGACTATTTCTGTGTGTTATGGAATAATCTTATTTTGAGTTTTTTCAACCATTGAAAAAGGTAAAAACTATTCTTAGCTCACGGGCCATACAAAAACATAGGTGGCCGGCCAGTTCTGGCCTCAGCCTGTCACTTGCCAACCTGCGTTCTGGGCACATCTCCTAACCTTTCCGGTTTCTAATTCATTACCTTTGATGTGGGGGTGGTTAGACTGTCACGGAGATAGGGTGGGGCTGGATGAAAGGATGGGGTACAGTCAGGGGTGAGCCGGTCCACACAACCCCTGCTTTTGGGGGCTTGCGGGCTAGCAGGAAAGATGGACACATAGGTAGGCACAGAAAAGGCAAGAACCAGGGGTCATGGAGTGTGGGACAGGTTTTCTTCTTTAGTCTGAGCAGTCAGGGAAGGCTTCCAAGTGGAGGTGACTAACATATGCTCCAGACCCTGATTTTTTTTAAGGGTAGTTTTAGGTTCACAGCCAAACTGAGCAGAAGGTACAGAGTTCCCATATCCCCACTACCCGCACAGCACAGCCTCCGCCTAATCAACACCCCCACCAGAGTGGTGTGTCCTGGTAACCGATATTCCTACACTGACACACCACCCAGAGCCCACGGTTTACATTACACGGTTCCCCCCTTGGTTTTGCACATTCTAGAGGTTTGGACAAAGGGATGATGACATGGACCCATCATTATAGCCTCACACAGAGTATTTCTCTGCCCTAAAACCAGCCTGGCTTTCTGCAAAACCATTTCCAGGGTCGGAGACACTGCAGGCCAGTGCTGTCCAGTAATGCAAAGCACAGACGCGAGCCGTGTTTACGACCGAGAATGTCCTCACGCGCTTATGTAAAAAGGGGAAAAGAAACAGGTGGCCTTCGTGTTACTAATATGTCGTATTTAATCCAAAAGTTCAATGTGAAGTCAATATAAATATCGTTAACATTCAACGTTATTTTTTAAATTTGAAACCTGGTGTGTACTTCACACGTACAGCTTATCTCAGTTTGGACCAGCCACGTTTACAGCCTCGTGCGACCCCATTGGAGAGTGCAGGGCTGATAAACACTTAGCCTCTGAGGTCGAGTGATGGGCAATGGATTGATACATACCCTCTATCCTGTTTCCAAAAGAATGTCAGGTGGCTAAAGTATGTGTAGAACGCAGCACAGCAAATAGGATTGAAAGGAGAAAAAGAAAAACAAACTTAGAGGCACAAAATGCAATCAGGACAGAGGCCACAGCCATTGAGGAGCTCAGTGACCTAAAGACTTGTTACAATTGGGTGTCAAGTGTGGCTCTTCCCAGCATCCCATGAGAAGGAGGAGCCTGGCCAGTTTTTCTCCCACTGTTGTTTCTGGAAGCCGAAAGTCTGAAATCAGAGTTAGTAGGACTGGCTCCCTCCACAGGCTCTGGAGAAGAACCCTTTTTTGCTTCTTCCAGCTTCTGCCTTGTGATTCCTTGACTTGTGGCCACGTCCCAGGCACTGCCTCTGTCCTCACCTCGCCTTCTCTGCCGTGTGTGCCCGTGTGTCATTTCCTTGTGGCACCCAGTCCCCTGGCTTCATTGCCCTTGTCACAGATTGTAACCATTTTATTTTCCTTTCTCCCTCCCTCCCTTTCTACCTCCCTCCCTCCCTCCCTCCCTTCCTCCCCCCCTTTCTTCCTTCCTTCCTTCAAAGATATTTACTGTGTCCAGCCTTGTGCTGGGTTCTGGGATACTCTGAGCAGCCCAAACAGGCAGTCCCAGTCTGCAGAGAACTCATTGTCTTCTGATAATAAATAACTTTGCTGTTTTTCTGGGAGATTATTGATCACTGTCATCCCTGCCCCCCGCCCCACCCCTTGTTGGGCTGTGTGAGGATGAGGGCCATGTCTGTCTTGCTCACCATTGTATTCCTTCCACTGGCACATAGTAGGTGCTCAAAAAACTTTGTTGACTAAATTGGAACTACTCAAGATCCTCCAAGAATGAAAGGCGTAACCCCAGTCTCCACCATTACAGCCTTTGGAAGGTATATGCGGATATTCTTGGCCGACTCGCAGGGGTTTCATCGACTCATAAACACTGACCTTGAACATGAGGACACAGTGGAAACAGCTGTTTTTGGTCCTGAAAACAATCTGATTGTCACTGGGTCCCGGGACGCGCTCATTCAGGTGAGAGAGTGACCTAGGGCCTGTCATCCTGACTTCTGCCTCCAAAATACAAGTATCATTTTTTAGGGATCCTTGAACTTCAAAATATAGAAGCCCACAAAGACCAATGAGAGCAAAACAGGGCAGGTCATGGGGAGGATAAAAGAGGCCTCCTAGCACCTACTGCCAGACCTGTGGAGACCACCCATACAGTCAACAGAGGAGCAGGCATTTCATGAAACCTGAAGAAAGACCAGGAGAGTTTTGACCTTAGAGGGGAGCAGGGTTGGGGGAGGGGTGGAGACCTGTTAAGCTCAAAGTTCTCAGGACATCTTTACATTTTTAAGATTATTGAGACCCCCGCCCCCAGGAGCTTTTGTGGATCATAGCAATTTGATTTCTATATTTTTAACGACTGATTTTTGGTGTATAATTTTAGTATTTACAGAAGACTTACATCCATGGAAAGCCCCCAAATATATAGCCACTCCTCCCCCAGCTCCCCCAATGCTCACGCCTGCTATTACCTCGGTCCCTTGGTCAGACGCAAGGCATTAACACTGGAATGACACTCTTAACTGATCTTCAGATTTTGTTTCAATTCTGTCAGCTTTCCCCCAAATGTGCTCCTATTCTATTCTAGGATCCAGTTCAGAATCCCACATTGCATTTAGTATTTATCGATAATTACCACATTAAAAATTTAAAAAATGAGGAAATCCAGAAATACTGATCCATCAACTTATTTACGTAACATGTTAACATACTTTTATGACAATAACTCCATTTTCTGAAACAAACCAAAAAACTCACGAGGAGAGTGTCTCTTCCACCTCTGGCTTCACAGAGGGCTGCTGGGTCCTGTTTGATTCGGCATGCTCCTGTCTGTCCTGTCATATGACATGTCCCCTAACTTCTGGAAAACACTGGCTGCTTGTGAGAAGAAGAGAATCAAAAAAGCAAATAATGGCTTAGAATTATTATGAAAATAGTCTTGCTTTGACGGAAAGAGCTGGGGGTACCCTCTGAGGGTTCCCTGGAACACACTTTGAGAACTGCCAGTGGGGTAGACTGGTGAGATGCAGGGGTGTTTCAGCGGGTGGCGAGACTTGAAAGCCTTTGAACCTCAGCCCGAGGGTGGACAAAAGAACTGAATCATATTCTCAAACTACAGAAGTCAGCTCTGCCCCTCTGCTCCCCATCCTCAGGTGTGGAGTCTGTCGGAACAGGGGACCCTGCTGGACATCCTGGAAGGCGTCGGGGCCCCCGTGAGCCTGCTGGTCCGGTGCGGGGCCGTGGTGGCGTCTGCCTCGCAGCAGTCCTCCTCCTTCAGCATCTGGGACCTCACTTTCACGCGGAAGCCGCGGGCCTCTGCCCCGTTTCCGGACCGCACCGGCCTCACTGCCGTGTCACACCAGGGAGGCTACGTCTACTTCCCCAAAATCGGGGACAAAAGCAAGGTCGCCATTTGGGACCTGGCAGAAGGTTTGTATGGCAGAAGCGCGGTCAGGTGTGTGAGTGAGCACCGCAGCCCTGATCCGTCCGCTCGGGCCGCTGCCACGGAGCGCCGCCAGCAAGGGCTTGGCAGCAGACATTGATTTCCCACGGCTCTGGAGTCTGGGAGTCCAAGATCAAGTGTCAGCTGATCAAGGATCTGGTGAGGGGTCTCCTCCTGGTTTGCAGATGGCCATCTTCTCATTGTGTCCCCACACGGGAGAGAGCGCAGGGAGGGCAGGCGCTCCTGTCGCCTCTTACGGGTTCACTCAGCCCATCATGAGGTCGCCACCCTTGTGACCTCACCACCTCCCAGTGGCCCCAGCTCTAATGCTGTCACATGAAGGGTTAGGACTTCCACACATGAATCTGGGAGGGACACAAACATTCAGGCCATATCATCCCCATAACTCCAGTCAAATTGGAAGTAGCTGATGGAAAAGAGCATTTGGTTTTTGTAAATTTCTGGCATAGGCGATTGATAGCTGGTTGGCAGTCTCTGTTTTAGTCGAGGTTCCCCAGAAAGCAGGGTGTGTGAGCGCGATGTGTGCACAAGTGGTGTATAGAGGGGCACCCCCAGCAGAAGCCTGAGAGGGAGTGAGGAAGCAGGCAGGGGCTGGGGGCTCCGCCTGGCCCCACCAGGAGTTCCAGAGCATAAATTTCACCGGGGTTTCCCATCTCAGAGCAAGGAGGCCAGCCTTTTGCATTTTCTATCGGGCGGTCAGTGGCCGGGTATCATCCTCGGGGTGGGGTGGGCATGGCCCCCAAGCCTGTCCAGATGAGGGTTCCCTTCCAAGTGCAGTGCGCAGCCCTGGGCCTGGGTGAACTGGCCAGTGAAGGGTCTGGCGTGTTACCAACAGTCTCTGCGACAATCCCCACTGGGGAAATGGGGATATAAAAATTCCTGTTTGTGATAAAATAATATGAGAAAAGAAATTCATTCTCAAGTTCATGTATTCATTGATTTGACAGACATTTGTTTAGTGCGGGCCTCTGGGGTGGGGCGGGCTCAGCAAGACCAACTCTCGAGGTGCTTGCTTGCTGGTTGTGGCGCAAAGCGAGAGGCAAAGAAAGCGAATGTGGTGGGGGGATGAGAGAGGAGCCTGCAAACTCCGGCCCGCAGGCCAAGACAGACGCTCTTGTTTATTTATTATCTGTGGCAATTTGGGAACTACAAAGGCGGGGTTCAACAGCTGCAACAGAAAGCTCACAGTGTGCGAGGCAAGAGTATGTACTCTTCAGCCTTTACAAAAGTGTGGAAAGGAGACGTTAGGGATGAGGTCGGAGAGGTGACTCGAGGGAATGGAAGTCACCGGAGATTGGCAGGTGGGGCGGTGAGACGATGTTTCTTTTTATGACCTTGGGTGGGTTGGGGGTAGGCGTGGAAGCAGGGAAACTTGCAGTGGCCAAGTTGAAGCTTATGGATAATGAAAGCATTATCCATAATTGGAAAACCCGGGGAATGAGCATTCCTTTGATCCATTCTTGATGCGGTCTTCCCCCCACGGCAGGTGAAGAACAAGATGCCCTGGACACCTCCAACGAGGTCAGGTGTCTGGAGGTCGCCGAGCAGGCCAAGCTCCTTTTCACTGGCCTCGTTTCCGGAATTGTCCTGGTGTTCCCCCTGAATTCCAGGCAGGACGTGATGTGCATTCCCCCTCCAGAGGCCCGGAAAGCTGTCAACTGCATGGCCCTGAGTAAGGGCGAGGAGCATCTGGCCATCGCTTACGACAGCATCGTCCTGGTGTTTGACATCAACCGTGGGGACCCCTGTCCAGTCATTGATGGGCCAACCTATACCTTCTATACCCAGCTGCCTATGACCATATCCAGTGTGGCCATTCTGGCCAACTACCGTGTGATTTACGGCATGACCAAAGGCGACCTCTTCCTTTACGAGTGTGTGAATTCCAAGGTGTTCCCTCTGGAGGCCCACGGGAGCCGGGTCACCTGCGTGGATGTCAGCCACAAGGAGCAGCTGGCCGTCAGCGGGTCCGAGGAAGCCCTACTGTGTCTCTGGGACCTGCAGGCCTGCAAGTGGAAATTTGAGATGAGTTACACGGTGTGTGGCCATGCTAGGTCCAGGCATCAGAAAACTGATGATGCGGGTCATTTATTAAGTGCACACACCACCTGCCATTGACCAAGGTCAGGAGTAGGCTCGGGGAAGTGAGGCGCTCACCTCAAGAGCAGAGTTAAAGGGGGTGCTCAAAAACTCAGCAGTCTAGAGAAATCACAACAAATGCAAAAGATCCATGAAGAACAAAAACATCAACACTTAAAATCAAGACAGGATCAGCCCTGGCTGGTGTGGCTCAGTGGACTGAGCACTAGCCTGTGAACCAAAGGGTAGCTGGTTCGATTCCCACTCAGGGCACATGCCTGGGTTGCGGGCCAGGTCAGGTCCCCAGTAGGGGGCGTGTGAGAGGCAACCACATGTTAATGTTTCTCTCCCTCCCTTCTCTCTAAAAAAAATAAGTAAAGTCTTTTAAAAAATAAAATAAAATCAAGAGAGGATCAAATCCTACGCTGGCGTAGCCTCGCCTCCCTCTCCTGAACCCGGGCTCTGTCACCCTCTCACTCGCCAGCTTTGACCGCACGGGCTACACCAGGCTGCGGCCGCTCCTTTTTTTTTTTCCTTAGAGGTTAATGACTTTTTATTGTTGAATGATATTGTGAAGTCCGTATCTACAGTTTAGTTAGGAAAAAATGCCTTGCATTGATAGCAAGGACACATTTATTCCAGTGGAATAAAACAAACACAGACAAAAGACCAGCTACACATTTAAAAAAAAAGACTACATGTTTTTCCTGGCCTGACTTTTGCTATTTGGGACTGTACCTTTCCTGTTAGGAAATTAATCTTACATACATAGTAAGTCTGATTTGTCCTCTCACATTTTTTTAAACATGAAATGCAGCTTCCCACAATGTCTATTTCTATAAACAAAAGACGGAGAACAAAATAGGAAACGGTTTTAAACTGAAGCAAGTGAAAGTAGACTGCTATTAACACCAAACAGCAGAAGAGTTGAGTAAGACGTGCCCCAGGGTGGCTCATCGCCAAGAGACACCTTTGCTCAGAGAGGCGAACTTTTCTGATGCAGGAGTTTATCTCTCACTCCGCAGTGCCCGGCCTGGGCACGTTTCTGGTAAATTGCCAGGTGAAAGAATGTCTACAAAATGTCTGAAAGCTCAATATCAGAATAGGGCTAATTCAAATCAAAACTGTGTGCCGATCTAACTGTACACCTCCGGGCTTCCTTCTAGCCGTAAGGAAGCAGCTGAGACCAGGGCAAACACCAACCGCCCTGCGCCTGGAGCCTTGCTCTAGGCGGGGAGACACTGAGCTCTGTGTGGGCAGAAGTTTTTGTGTTGCTCATTTTGTGTGTCCCTGTCCTTAGGGGAGCTCCAACATAGCCTCAGGACTCCATAAATGTCCATGAAATAAAAATAAGGCAGCAAGTATGTGATGGGTTGGGGAAAGATGGGTGTGTAAGAAAATATAGGGCAATGTCAAGGGGGTAGAGAGTAGCAAGGGCTGCTATTTGAGCAGCCAAGTAAGTCAAATAAGTCCTGTGGAATAGCATTCCAGGCAGAAGGAACAGTAGCTGCAAAGGCTCTGAAGAGGGCATTGGTGACTCCTTTATATATACAAAGTGTCTCAGGGTCCCCACTGCCCATCTCCAAGAGCTATTATAAATTTCCTGTCCATATTATTAAGAACTACATTGTATATTATATTATATATACATTATATAAAAATATACATATTAAAATATTTTGTCATTTAACCCTAATGATGATCTTGTACCTTTGGGGTTATTATTCCAGTTTTATAGATGGGGAACGAAGTCCATACTTTAGGTTGCAAGATGTGAAAACTGTTAACAAACACAGGGAGGTGATCTTGTACTAGGAGAGCAGAGTATGAGTAGTGTCATCTTAAAAAGCCTTTGTCCCACCTGACTTACGTACTCACCTTCATGCAGCCACCACAAGGCCGGGATGTAAGGAACGTGTTGCCTTGTTGAGATGGGAAATGCCACCGCTGCAGTTAAATACCCCTCGATTTCTGTCTTGTTTCTAAATGAACATAGTGTTGGAATGACTTTAGAATCGCAGAAAAGCTTAGACGTACAGCCCATTTACTCACCTGGCTTCCCTTGATGTTAATGTTTCATATAACAAGAATGTGTTTGTGAAAACTGGGAGATTAACACGGGAACACTATTATTAACTGAATTATCAACTTCATTGGGATTGTACGTTTTTGACAAATTCCCTTTTTCTGCTCCAGGATCCAAGCCAGGATCCCATATTGCATTTAGCACAGAGCTTTTAATTAAAGACAACGATAGCTAATACCTGTGTAACTGAGGTCACTTAAGATGCAAACCCTAGAATTTCTTCTAGGGCTTGCATCCAATGCCAAGCAGGGATCTCTAAAACTCTCAGCCCAGTCTCGGTGAAGGTGTGTTTTGACCCCCAAACGCTGATGCTGCCTGACTGTCCGGGTTCTCACTCGATCCGTCCCCCGTGGGGTGCTCACAGGTCTGGCTTCCTACACCCGGCCCGGGGCTGCTGTCCCGTGTGTCTCTCTGTCTGAAGTCAGGGTGACATTGTCTGTTTCCACAGAACACGTACTGCCGAGGAGTCCAATGTGCTTGCTTCTCCAAGGATGACAAGTACGTGTACGCGGGCTTGAGGGATCGGTCTGTGATTGTCTGGAGCGTGCTGGACGGTGAGTCGTTTTTTTTCTTTTTCTCTTTTTAAGACTTTGTTTATTTATTTATTTTAGAGAGAGGGGAAGGAAGGGAGTAATAGAGGGAGAGAAACATTGATGTGAGAGAGAAACATCAGTTGGTTGCCTCTCATAATGCTCTTGACTGGGGACCAAACCCACAGCCCAGACTTGCACCCTTGACCAGGAATTGAACTGGCAACATTTCACTTTGCAGGATGATGATACTCCAACCAACTGAGCAGCACTGGTCAGGGCAAGTCATTTTGATATGAGAACAGGATCGAACTTAGATCTGGAGAAAAAGGCCCTGCTCTGGGCCCTGTACATTAGAGGGCCAGCCCTGGCCTCCTCTAGCTGGTTCCCCCGGAGGCCTCTGCAGGCCAAGGGGACAGGCCCACCTGGAGCTACAGCTCCTCTTGTAGACCCCACACTCTGGGTACTTGGAAGTCCAGTGCCCGTTGGCCAGGAGCCCCCTTCAGGGCCTGCACAGACGCCTTCCTTTGGTCCGCCCGGACTGTGCCCCCAGTGTGCATGTCTCTAGGTTCAGGGAGTAACTGTGGGTGCTGTGCACAGAGTCTGGATGCAGCTGGGTGTGGGGAGAGGAGGGGGTCCAGCCACAAAGAGCCAGGGGAGGGCTCTCCCACACCGCTATATTCCAGCGTGGAATTCTCAACCTGGACCTGATCTTCCAGGTGGTTCCGAAGGTACAGCCATCCATGTAGGAGGACAGAACAGATTCCGTTTGATCGTGCCTTGGCTGGATTTACAGCATGTAGATATTGCGTCTTCCAGGATGTGGGCCTTGATTCATTCTTTTGCCCCAAGTCTCATAAAAGTTAGGGGCAGCCTACTTAAGACCACTTTGAAAACCCCACATCTCTTGGTCTGCTTAATATTACACTGAGGGCATATTAACAAGAGTTGACACTTCCTGTGCACTGAGTGCTTACCGAGCAATTTAATTCTCTCAATAGTCATCCCCATATTACAGAGCAAAAACTAGGGCTCTGAGAGTAGGTGGCTTGCCCAGGGTCACATGGTGAGTAACTGGTAAGCCGTGGTTTGGAGCTGGTCTGCCTGGTCCCCTTACTCTCCTCCATCACCCTCCTATACTGTTTCCTATGGACGGTAGCTGGGGGATGAGTGCCACTGCCATTTAACAAATGAAGAAGCTGAAGTTTAGAGAGGTTAAAGGAATTTTCCAAGGCCACAAAACAGGTAAGTAACTGAATGAATATCAGGTAGAGTCAAATACATTGTAATCAAACACATTGCAATAGAATGCATTGCAATGCAATGCATGCAGTCCAATACATCATGACTGTAGGCTAATACATCATAATCTATTACATTGTAGCAAAGATGCCTAGCAGAATGTCACCGATGGCCCAAAAACTGAGGTTTGTGGAGTGTGGCCTCAAAAGCCCATCCGGGCAGGTTCGCAACTTCTCTGTCACTCCTCCTTCAATAATAATAATAAAAATAGTATTTACTGAGCTCACTCTGGGCTGAAATTTATAGTAAGCACCCAACATGAGGACATCTTTAAAGCTTCAGAATTCCCCTTGGCACATAGATTCGGTTACCCTGCACACATTGCAGATGAAGCGTGAGGGACTCTGAGAGGTCGGATGTCACACCTGACCCAGTAACGGGCAGAGCAGAGATTTAATCCCATGCAGCCAACTCTTAATTGTGTGAGATAGAACCTCTGTGGCCCTGGTTTTCTAATTTGTGCTGCCTGCCCTCCACCTCCCGCAGGCACCCTGCTGGCCACCCAGTTTGTCCATGCCGTGGTGAACAGAATCATCCCAACCTCCAACGGCTTCATTGCCCCCACCAGGCATGGCTATCTCCTCCGTGAACGATTCCAGTGCCCTTCATCCAGAGCCTCGCAGCAGGACTCTCTCCAGAACTTCAAGAAGGCAGTGTGGATGGTCAAATCAAGGCGGAGGGAAGAGCTGGCTGCTGCTGCAGGAGCACTGCAGGACTCGGGATTAGAGGGTGCCCAGGGAAATGAATGCAAAGCAAACAAGCGTTCACAAGTCTGCCTGATAGTGTAGAACTGCCTGTGGGGGAACCTATTCCCTGAGTGTCCCCTATTCAATTCTGCTGAAGTGAGGAGAACTAGGTATTGACGTATATCTGGACCCAAGGCCTCAGATCATGTGACACAGACCTTGCTTCTCAACATCTTTCCATTCCTCTCTCCTCCTTGGGGGGTCCATTTGCAGACCTGCCATCCCTAACTTTGCAACATGGCAGCCATTTCAGTAGAAAAGAGAGCTTCCCTTTCCCAACAGTTTGAACTGAAGTCCTGGCCTCGATTCTATTGGTCCCAGTTGGCTCATATGCTCATCCCGGAACCAATCAATTCTCTAGGAGAATGTAGCTCTGTGATAAGCCAGCCTGACTCAATGACTTAATTGCCCACCAGGGCTCTCAGTCCACCCAACTCTGTGGACTGAGAATGGGAAAAGCTATTCCCAGCAGAGAAACTGGGGTGCTGGTACCAGGCAAAGCGGGGATGGGTGGATGTAAGACTGATTGAACCACAGACTCGGACCACAAAGCTTTACAGTTTATAAAGCACCGGGTGCTGTGGTCTGATCCTTATCATAGCCCATACTTCTGGGAGGGCAGAAGTTTCCAAGTCCACTTTACACACAGGTAAGTCAGCCTTGCAGAGGTCGCTGTGACTGGCTCAAGGTCACGGCCCTAGGTGCAAGAGCTCTGAGAAACGAGAATAAGCAGCTGTCTGTCCCGTTTCAATCCCTCTTGGACCAGCTCTTCCCTTTTAGTCTCATGAGCATGGCTATCCAGTCCACAGGCGGCACAGTCAAATGCCCGAAGGGGCCAGTGAGAAGTCCAGACGGCCCTCGTGCCCCCGGCGGAGTAGCCGAGAGTGATGGAGACAAAGCAAACATGGAGGACACACGCTCTGCTGGGATGGGCGTGGGCACCTTGGCTCTATCCTGGCCTCTCTGCGAGGAAGACAGCCCGCCTTTGCCAGAGCTTTCTGCAGTCATCCGCAAAGCCAGAAACCTAGACTTTTAGGCAAAATGTTTTCACTTTTAAAAGTTGGTGATTGGCTCAAATTTACATCTCCAGGCACATTCAGCCTGTGTGTCTCCAGCTCCTGGGTGACTTCAGGCCCCAGGCTGGTGTTACACAATCAACTTGTCAGAGTCCTTCCATCTCCTTGGCTCCCAAACTTCAAGGAAGAAGAGGCCTTTTTTTTTTTTTTAACCTTAAGAAATGGAGGCTCTTGGAAGTAGATGGCAAGAGCTGTCAACATCTCCCAGACGTGCTTTGGACCATCTCTGTCCTGTGGAAGTTCAACAGTCCAACTGTTTCCACTGAAATGACGCAGACCTTGCTTCTTTGCTCGCAGCCTCTCAAAGCCCCCACTTGCTTCTGGGGCTCTTATTGTAAGGACAGGAGAGTCCAAATCTCCCAGGTACTGGTCCTCCTCCCTTCTGTGATATTCAGAGTTTCAGAAAAAGTGACCTGAGAAGAACAGAAGCTTCCGAGCTGCATGTGACCCAACTGACTACCTTATTCAGTCGTTTCCCAAACCAGGGTTCTGAGGAAGGCAGTGTCACACTCCGCTGGAAAATGTCTTAAACTGCAGTTATAAAACGCATGCTCAGGTGAGTTGGGCAGCAGGTTTTAAGGTGCTGGAGATCACCGACTTAGGATTCTCCTGCCATCTCCATTGAACTTAGATTGCCAGGGGAGCCCTGAAAAAACCGTTACTCTTTGCCACCAGTTCTCTGTCAGTCAGGGAACAAAGTGGGCGTTGTGACAAAGTACAATTTCTGGTTTAAAATGTGCGTGTCCATCTCCACAGTCTTGCTGAGAATCAGTTGCTTTGTGGGCAAATACTAAAGTGAACATAGGAAAGGAGTTTTCGCGAATACAATGCTCCTCCAAACTGTTGCTTCCATCAG
The DNA here is from genome assembly GCF_021234435.1 of Artibeus jamaicensis. Taxonomy (NCBI): domain Eukaryota; kingdom Metazoa; phylum Chordata; class Mammalia; order Chiroptera; family Phyllostomidae; genus Artibeus; species Artibeus jamaicensis. The sequence goes on along the minus strand of NW_026521854.1, from coordinate 7,923,682 downwards.
AGGCTTTGCAGGGCATTTTCACTTGAGAGAGACTTGGCTGGTCAGAGCTTCCCGCAAGCCCTGCGCTTGGAGGCGTGACTTCCCTAAGGTCTCCCAGCCTTGGAGGAACCGGGATGAGGATGTGTCAAAATCCTCATCTCCTTCTCTTTTTTTAAAAAATTTATTGATTTATCGAAAGAGGAAGGGGGAGAGAGAGAATGACTGAGAAACATCGATCTGTCGTTCTCTTACTGATGCATTCAGTGGTTGCTTCTCACTTGTGCCCTGACCAAGGATCAAACCCACAACCGTGGCATTTCGGGACGATGCTCTACCCAAACTGAGCTACCCCACCAGGGCCTCATCTTGCTCTCTTATGCTAAGTAGGACCATGTAACCCCTCGTGTAAACGGGGACACTTTTTTTAATTGTATTTTTTCCATTACCATGTATCCCACTTATCTGCCCTCCCCTATAGTCACCACACTGTTGTCCACGTCCATGTCCACGTCCATGTCCACGTCCTTTTTTTTTTGCTTGATCTCCCCACCCCCAGAGCTGTCAGCCTGCTCTCCATCTATGAGTCTGTCTCTATTTTGCTTGTTAGTTCAGTTTGTTCATTAGATTCCACATATGAGTGAAATCATATGGTATTTGTCTTTCTCTGACTGGCTTATTTCACTTAGCATAATGTTCTTCAGATCCGTCCATGCTGGGGGACACTTTTTGAGAGTAAAATGGAATGCTTTTAACAATCACTCCCAGACCATGGAATTAAACTGGACTGTCCCAGGACTATGGAAATCTACAGCCCCTCTAGCCGTAGCAAGAATTAATTTGTTAAATTCTAGAGACCTTTTAAAAACTGAGATATAAGTGACACATAACATATTAGTTTCATGTGTACAACTTATGATTCATTATATGTATATATTGCAAACTGATCACTACAATACATCTAGTTAATATCCATCACCACACAGTTACAATTACTTTTCATTCATTCATTCATTCTTTCTTTTTTGTTTGGTTTTTGGTTTTGGGGTTTTGGTTGCTCCTTTGTCTCGTTCTCGGTTTGTTTGGCTCACTTGAGGTATAACCGACATGTAACATTACATTAGTTTCAGGTGTATAACATAATGATTCGATATTTGTATATATTATAAAATATAATCACCATAAGAAGTCCAGCTAACACCTATTACCACACAAAGTCACAAAATATTTTTGCATGATGAGAAATTGTAAGATGTATCCTCCCGACAAGTTGCAAACACGTCGGACGCTGTGACCCAGGCCCTGCTGCATACCTGGGCGCCCACGACCACCTTGACCCTCTCACCTGCCCTCATCCCTCTGCTTTTGGCAATCGCCACTCTGTTGGCTGTGTCTACGAGTTTTGTGTTTTTTGAATTTCTTTTAATGTGTGTTTTAAAAGTCTGAAGACTGTTTACCTACCGTAACGTTCTAACTCACAGCAGAGCTGCCCTGTGTGCACGGTGACCACTCGCTGACTCGCCAGTCCCAGCGGGGGCAGCTCCGTTGTCTGCTGAGCTGGTTCCGGGTGAGGGCAGGGACTGGGGTGAGAAGAGACACAGAGTCCAAGGTGGCACCAAACAGCTCAACAACCAAGTAATGTTTTATTATCATGTTTTTAAAAAATCAGAATGAATAAAATTGCGCAATGAACAAAATATCAGCATTTTCAATAAAAATGGAATTTGACCCTTTTCTCTCACAGACTCGCCTCACTCTGCTCACCTTCATTCCAGCCCTGGTGACGCCAACACACAGGACAGTCTCTTAGGACGAAGGTCACTGTCCCACACAAGCACACACACCTGTGAACCACACACACCTGTGAACACTGATAACCGTTATTTAGTATCTTTTCATAGGCATCCCCAAGTTTCCTCATTAGCTCCCAAACCTCTTTTATAGCTGTTTCTTTCCAACTGGGACCCAATCGAGATGAGTTCATGCATTGTATTTGGCTGTTTTGTCTCTCTAGTCTCTGATATTCTAGGGCTGGCCTGAGCAAGCCACGGCCTGTGAGCCTGCATCTGTCTGGGAAATAAAGTTTTATCAAAACATGGCCACACGCATCATTTACATGTTGCCTGTGGCACCTTACATGCTACAATGACAGAGAACGTATGACCCAAAGCCAAAAATATTTGCCATCTGCCCCATTACAGAAAAGTGTGCCAGGCCTGGTCTGAAGGCTCAGTTAGATTCAGGGTAAACATTTTAAAAATAGACTATCTTTTATAGTACTTTTAGGATCACAGCAAAATTAATTGGAAGGTATAGAGATTTCCCATATGTCCCTGCCCCCATACATGCATAATTTCCTCCACCAGAGTGGTGCCTTTGTGACAATTGATGAACCTACACTGACACATCGACACATCATTGTCACAGGGTATACATTTTTTAAAGAGATTTTAGAACTGGCCTGCAACCCAGGCATGTGCCCTGACTGGGGATCGAACCAACCACCCTTTGTTTCGTGAGCCTGCGCTCAATCCACTGAGCTACACCAGCCTGCTCGGGGTATACTTTTTCAACAAGGCTACTTCATAGGAGTATTATTAGTTACCTATTGCTGTATAACAAATTACCACGAGCTTGGTATCTGAATATAACAGCCATTTATTATCTCATAGTTTCGAGGGATAGGAATCTGGGTGCCTGTGGCTGGGCTCTCTGTGCAGAGTGTCACAAGGTGCCAGCCAGGCTGGGAGCTCAGTGAGGGGCCCAGAGCCCTTTTCCACACTCATTCAGGTTATTGGCAGAATTGAGCTCCTCACAGGGCCTAGAGGCTGCCCCTTCCCCCAGGCAGTTCACTACAAGGCTGGCTCCTCCTTCAAGGCCAGCAAGATCCCATCTGTTTTTTGCTTCAAGACTCTGACCTCTAGACTGTCTCTTAAAGGGTGCTCCTGATGAGGTCAGGACCACCCAGAAGAGTCTCGCTTCTGAAGAACTCACCATCAACTCATTTGGTACCTTAAAGACACCTCCAAAATCTTCTTAGCTTTGTCATGTGACATCACCTAATCTCAGGAGTGACATGCACTGCACTCCCAGGTTGCACCCACGCTCCTCGGTGGGGGATCAGACAGGGTACACGCACCAGAGCTGAGAATCTCTGGGTCCATCTTGAAATTCTGCCACGACACTTGATTCTGGACTTTAGAAATTTTGGTCATTCAGTTTGCCATCTGGGGAGACAGATTGAAACAGGATCTTTTGATCTTGTCTTCTTAACTCCACCAAAAGACTATCCAACAAAAGAATCCTGCTTAAGAATCTCCCCTTAATGTTAAATTTAAAAAACAGTAAGGAAATTTGTGTTCCAAAGCCGGTCCATCTAAACTGTCAAGTCTAAGGTTTTCAATTTCATATATGTAGATAAAAACAGTAAAGGAAAAATTACCTTGGAAACTTTTTATGCCTTAAGAAAATGAGAATGACAAGATGTATGTGTACCACTGTCCACATTCTGACACAGGCACATAGACATATGAGTTCTGGAATAGCATGGGAGACAGGAAATATTATGTGACCATCATGAGAAAATACCTCCTGCCACCCAGGAACTTAACCCAGCCCAGCAGGGGTTGAGGAAGGCTTCTTGGAGGAGGTTGCATTCTAGCTGAGTTCTGAAGGATGCATTCGCACATACACACACGTGAATTGGTCTGTGGTTGCCTGTTCTCCAAATGAGTGAGGGCTTCCTCTGATCATATGAAATCTATGAAAAGAATGGAAAACCAAAAGTGATCCTTAAAATTTGAATAGAATCACACTCCTTGGAGGCAATGGGTATTGTATGAGGACTCTGTCGGCGTGTCAGAAGCATACATATGCTGTTAGTTCTCCGGAACAGCGACTAATAAGTTGTCAGGCACGGGTGTGAAAAGGACATCTGGTGGCCTCAATCTGCCTTAGCTGCGTGTTCCTACAGGAGTGCGCTAAAGTTGTGCAGAGTTCTTTTCTGGGCTGGGGGCCATGTTTCCAGCACCCTCCCCGCGACTTCTACCCAGCACCATATTCGCTCTGTTTTATCTTCTAAGTATCACTCCTGTTCCCCCACCCCCACAACCTCCATGGCCCCCATCCTGGGCTAAGCCACCATCATCCTTTGCCTAAAGGATGAAACAGCCTCCCTGCACTCACCTCTGCATCCCCTCCAATCGCTTCCCTGCAGAGCAGCCAGAGAGGTGTGCTTCCAAATTCAAAGCTGCTCAAGCACCTCCTTGCATAAAATCCATGTGCAATTTCCACCAGCATGAAATGCCAAGACCAAAATTCCTAACTCATCCCACCAGCTGCCATATGAGGGAGCTCGGCTGCTTAAAGAGGCCACCTGTAAGTACTCCTGACAGCAGCCGCAACATCAGTATCACCCTACAGCCAGCAGCAACTGACAGGTGGGTAAACCTTTAGAGGATTACAGCTTCAGCCTTTCAGCTACCCACCTGACACCAAGGGGCCACGGAAGAGCTATTTCTGCCAAGCCTGCCCAAACAGCATATTGGAAAACAAAGTAAATTTTGTTGTCAATCAAAGTCTCTAACTCTTGGGGTGGTTTGTTAAACAGGCACAGTAACTGGAACATAGTAACTGTTACATTTGTACCTTTTTTTGAAACTTGACATTTGTTTGGGTGTGTAATTATTTGATTCCTAGTCTTCTCGAAAAGCTAAAAGCTCTAGAAGGGCAAAAGCCTTGTCAGTTTTGTTCACTATTCCATTCCTGACACCTAGCACAGTGGCTGGTAAATGTATTCTCAGCTTCCCAACACCTGTTCATGTAGAATAAGAGATGTCATTTGGTGATTGATTATATGCTCATTCATTTCATAAATGCTCACTGATGTGGCTCTGTGTCAGGAAATTGTGATGAAGCAGGGCAGAGGAGGGGTCAGTTTGGTTGTGTTTTGAAGGACACATAGGTGTTTTCTGGGTAATGAAGAGATGGAACAGAGCTTCTGGCAAAGGAAATGGAAGGTGCCAGTGCATGTGGCCAGGAAGCAGCCAGGCTAGTCAGGAATTGGCAGGAGGTTCTACACAGATAGAGAGTGGGTAGAAAATTCTGCAAGAAAACGTTCGTAAGGGCCAGGTTCTGATGACCGTCAATGCTGCGTGTAGATGCTCAGATTTTTAACTCACAAAAAGAAAGAAAGAAAGAAAACAAAACAAAACAAAACAAAAAAACAACGGAAGACTTTGGAGGTTTGGAAGCAGCTGTGGAATGATCCCAGTTCTTGATAGCACCAGGATGGGGAAAACTGGTTACATGGCTACTGAACTGGCCCAGTGGGGAAGTGATGAGGTCAGGACTAGGGAAGTGAAGATGGGAGGAGAGGGACAAAAAGGCACCACATAGGGCCCAGTGTTAGGCTGCTGTGCTACATTGTCACATCAGCCCTAGAAAGCAGGGTTCCACCAACATTTTTTTAGTAAATATAATAGCCTCTGTAGACCTTAGGATCTGTCTCACCAACTCACCCTGCTGTTGTGGCACAAAAGCAGCCAGAGATAATGGGTAAAGGGTGGGCATGCACGTATTCCAGTAAAACTTTATTTTACAGAAATAAAAATTTGAATTTCATAATTTTCACGTGTCACGAAAGTCTTCCCTTTTGGACATTTTCCAACTTTTACAAAGTGTAAAAACCTTCTGAACTTGCGTGTGAAACCGGGCAAAAGCAGGCGGCAGGCCTTGGTTTACCTACCAGTGCTATAAACACTATTACTTAGTACTGTGTATCAGTTTTAGGGGTAAGCGTTAAGACAGCAAAGCCTGCAAGGAACCCCGCCCCTCTGACATCATCAGGCCGCGCCCCCAGGGCGGAGCCGGCGCATGCGCGTCCTGCCCGCGGGCGGGGGCGGGGCGGACTGGGGTTCCGACTTCCAACATGGCGCACGCTGGCGGCGGAGGCGGCCCCGCGGGCCGGGGGCTGAGCGGCGCCCGTTGGGGTCGCTCGGGTTCCGCGGGCCACGAGAAGCTGCCAGTGCATGTGAGTGGCGCCCCAGCCCTCCCTTGGAGACCCCGTCATCTGGCCCCCACATACCTGCGCCCCCAGCCCGTGCCCCGCCCGGCCCCACCTCTTGGCTCTCCGTGGGGCTCGGAACCCGAGACCACCGACCTCTCACCTCAGGCCCCTCGGATGCCGGCCCGGTCCCGTCCTCGCCAGAGACCCCCAACCCCAGTTCCCTCCGCTGACCGGGCTCATCGGGATCTTACCCCTCCCCCTCCCTGTAGGTGGAGGACGCCCTCACCTACCTGGACCAGGTGAAAATCCGCTTTGGCAGCGACCCTGCCACTTACAACGGCTTCCTGGAGATTATGAAGGAATTCAAAAGCCAGAGGTACCCGTGGGGGGGCCCTCTTCACCCCGGGGGACTGCCATCGGGCTGAGCGACGTGGGAGCCCCCAGCTGGGTGACCTTGCACAGGTCGTCGAACCTCTGGGATCCTCGGTGCCTTCCTCTAAAAAACGGGAGTGTAGAGCCCCCTCTTTGTGGAGCTTATGGGAATTCCTGGAAGGAGGGCAGGTGTAGGGGTGAGGCGAGTGAGGCAAGTCAGAACAGCAAAGTCTTTCTTCAAAATTTTGATTTTTAAATGAAAATTTTTTTATCCAAGACTCTTTAAAATTAATTTTTAAAGCACTGCATTAAAATGTTATTACTCTTGATTGTTGAATGTCTTGGCGACCTCTCTCCCTTAACTCTTGTCCCCAAGGTGAGTTCCTCACTCACCTTGCCCTAATTCCAGGCCTCCTAGGAAGTTATGCCCACAAAATCCTTGGTAAGGAATCTGCTATTTTAGAAGGCATTTAAAACATATTGGTTGTTTTTTCAGGTATAGAATCGAGGGTTAGACATCCATAGAGGACTCATTCCCTTGTGTGAGAGGAGGCTCACTGAGGCCTATTGGACAGAGTCAGGACTAGAACTTGGGTCCTCTGCCACTTAGATCCTTGACTGTTACATCCCCACCCTGCTGCTTCTCCTTCTGAGGAAGTACGACAGGACTGACCTGGTTTCTTTCCACAAGCACTACGCTGAGGCCTTGGCCTTGACTGCACCCATGGTGGAGACCCCATCCCTCCCCTGGAATTCTTAAGCAGTTCTCTGCTTATAGGGCCTTTAGTATTTATGCATTGTAATCAGTTGCTGGGATCAACTCCTATGTCATTGTTGATCCCTAATTCATATCAAATAAAGGAATTTATCTCACCTTATCATTTAGAGGACTTTGACCTCCTGCCACGTCTTGGGGTCCAAGACTTGCAGTTGCTCTCCTGATAGCCTTAGCACTGAGTACATGTGTTTGGAGTGTTTGGGGGAGTTGTGCCATGTGACCATTCTGTGGTGCTCACCAGGAGCACGGTGAGCTCAGCCTGGCTGCTCTGGAAGTAGATCACTGTTAGTGGAATCACCCCAGTCACATTTTCAGGTGCTTTGTTGTCAGTGAAAAGCCGGTTACGTGGCACTGTCACAGGAGTCTAGAATAGATTTCACCTTGAATTTGTGAAGATGCTTTTGCCCACTAACGTTCTTTATTCCAGCATCGATACTCCTGGAGTCATCCGACGAGTCTCACAGCTCTTCCATGAACACCCTGACCTCATCGTTGGATTCAACGCTTTCCTTCCCCTTGGCTACAGAATCGACATTCCCAAGAATGGCAAGTTAAACATACAATCGCCTCTCTCCAGCCAGGTATGCTGCTGCAGTGGTTTGTGTTATCTTGGCCTTAACACAGTCCACACTGGTTCTCAGGCACTCGGGTCAGACAGTATGTCTCGAATATTGCATTGCTGGAGAGCCAGTGACAATTTGGTCTTTCCTAGATGTGCTACTCTCTGCTAGCACAAATGAAAATAGATCGAAATACCTATACAGGCAGCCTCTGCTTCCCAAATCGACCCATTGGGAGGATTTAAATCAGGAGTGGATGTGTGTATGTGCATGTGAGGAAGGCATTCTCCTGACACAGTTTATGTCCAGTCAAAATAACCGCATCCCGAGTAACTAGGGTCTTGGCCTGAGGCCTTACTTCCCTGTGAGTGCACTAGGCAGGTGAGCTGGTACTCAAACATGTGGTCGCTCTGACCACCCTTGATGCCACCCACAAAATGAAGACCTTGGGATGTGGGTATGATTGGCCATTTTTATAATTGCTTGCAGGGTCATTAGCTCAGCTCAGGCTTGTGGCTTTGGTCTCTTCTCTCTTGGTGACAACTTGCTGCCTCCTCTATCTGCAGTGCAGAGGCCTCTTTGAGCTTTACTTTTATAGGCTTATTATTGTTTTTCTCTACCCTGGCCCTGTTACCATTTAAAATGTGGTGTTTTGCTGAAGGCAGTGGATGTCTAGGGCGTTGGAAGGTGTTTAGTAGTGTCCCTGACTCAACCCGCTAGGCCTTCACCAGACATTGTCACGTATCTTCTGGGAGTAGAATCGCCCCCAATGAGAACCGCTAGTCTGAGCAAACCCACTCTTTCAACCTCCTCCATCTCTGCTGCAGGGGTTTTAGGGGGGAAGGTAAAAATATTCAGGAAGCATTTTGTAGGTTTCTCCTCTGAAGAAAGAGTGTCCTCTCCAATGAGGGTGTCAGGTTGGGAAGGAAAACAGTGAGAGAGACCTACACAAGGCAAGCTCCACGTCTAGTGTGATGTTTTATTAAAGCCATGGGGTGCATCTGAGTTTTAAAAAGGAACTTGGAAGCCTGTGGCTGCTGAATTCCAAAGAGCTTCCATTTTATGTTTCTGAATGAAGCCCCAGGATCCAGACAGGGGGCTTGTGCCTCCAGACCATAATAAAAGCCTTGGCAGGATTAACCTTTGAAACAGTGACAGCTGGGGGAGGAAGCCAAGCTCATTGTCAGCAGAGTGCACTGAGTGCTTAGGGAGTCTGAAGCACCCTGTGAACTCAGGGTATCATTCCCACCACTTGCTACGAAAGAGCAAGAATCGTGCTTCCTGTGTGGACATGGCCTGTCTCAGTCCCTGGCCGTGGGAGTCACTGCTCTGGGCCAGGTCTCCATGGGAACTGCCTCTGCTGTTCTACACTCTCCCGGGAGGGTTCCGGTAGAGATAACAGACCGGACCAGTCTGGTCTTCCCTGGCTGGCCGAGGTGAGGAAGGCCCATTAACTTGAGGAAAGGTGGGAGAGAACTTAGTGTAACAGCCACTCAGCAGGGCTTCTCGTCTTTCTGCTTCCAAAAGAAGCCATATCCAGGTTCCGCCCCCAAGCTGGAGAGTGTGTTCAGGAACACCAGGCTGCTCTGCTCCGTCAGTGCTGAGGCCCAGCAGGGTTTCCAGCCGGCTTCTCAGCAGCCCTCAGTGTCAGGCACAAACAGGGTGTCTTCGCTGCTTCCCAGCGTCCCTCGAGAGGACATGGCAGCTGGACATCCTCACAGAGCTCCTTGTATGCCAGTGCTCTGGTGATGCTTTTTTAAAAATCGGTCTGTCTAGCCTCCCTGTTTGGAGTTCAGCTTGGTTCTTTTTGTTTTTCACCGCGCTGTGAATCCTGTCAACTGCAGACAAGGAGGGAGTAGCTCCTAGATGCTGAGGAAGAGAAGTAAGGGCGTCCTGGCCTGTGGGGAGCCCTTCACACAAGGTTTCCCAGTCTTGGCACCATTGCCATTGGGGCTGGATTGTTCTTTCTCGTGGGGCCTCCTTTGCACTCACTGCAAGGCACTGAATAGCACCTCTGCTCCGCCCACCTGATACCAGTAGCACTTTCTCCTCCAGTGAGACAACTTGGAAATGGCGCCAGACGTTCCCTGTGGGGCAGAATCGACCCAGCCGGAGAACACCATTTTAAAGGGGAAGATTGACAGACATGTGCCATGACAAGGGGAGCGTGGCCAAAAGGAGGGCCAGAGGACCATGAGCGGAAGAACGTCCCCTTACTGGGGTCACAGCTTCCGTAGTTGGTACCATTTTGGATCTTGTCTGGGTCTTGTTACGTCACCTATGCAGAGAGAACCCCATTGTCACCCTGTGTGTCACTCTCACACCACACCTTTTTTTTGGTAGCAAAGTCAGAAAATAAACAATCTGCTGTTTCTTACAGATTTGCCTTCCTGGAAAACCCAGGAGTCCTCCAGGTCAGGCAAGACCCTCATCTGCCTTGGCCCTGACTGTGTTCCCCCTTCAGCATGTGTTGTCAGGCATGTGTGGGCAGGGGGAGACACTGGATGTCGGTGGGTCCCCTCAAGGGCAGACCCTGCCTTCTGGGAGCTCACCTTTTTGTGCTTGCCTGGGGCAGCAGCCAGCTTGGGCAGGAATAAAAAGACCAACCTTTAGTGTAGCTTGTGAGATAAATGGCCCCATTGGGTTTGAAGGGAGGCCTGCTATCCATGCTGTGAGTAGGGTGGTCTGGAGGTTCAGTCAGTTCCTGGTAGGTTGTCTCTGCCCAGGTCACCCACAGAGTGAGTGCAGACCGTCTCCTGTATGTCAGGCCCTAGGGTTTACTGGAAGTCCCAGCTCCTGGGGTGCCCGCACAGACAAAGTGGGAAATCCTGAGATACAGACGGACAGATGTGAAACGTGTGACGGAATTCAGCACTGCAAGCAAAAGGTGGCCGGGGCAGGGCTTGAGGACGGCAGCGGGAGCCATGCATGGGGTGGGGGAGCGGGTGTCTTCCTGGTAGTGGGGTAGAGGCCTGAGGCAGGAATGAGGGAGGGTGTTTGAGAAACAGCCAGGAAGCCAGTGGGGCAGGGACACGAAGTGTAGAGTGGGATAGACAGCCAGGAGCGTCGGAAGTTGGTGGACAGTTCTGGAAAAGCCACTTTGGCTTCTATGCCAGCCATGGACTGAGGTTGCAGAGGAACCTGACAGTGGGAGAAGCCAGACAGTGGGAGAAGGGAAGGAAAGAAACGTGGACTGCTTGCCTCTTGCGCACAGCCTGATTTGGAATCAAGCTGGTGACCTTTTGGTTCGCAGGCTGATAGTCCACTGAGCCACACCAGCCAGGGCCTGTATAACCTTTTGTGTCTGTCTTCCTTTACTCAGCATGGTGTTTTCAAGGTTCATTAATGTTATGTTAGAGTGTCCACAAATCAGAGCTTCATTTCTTTTTATGGCTGAATAATACGCCCCCGTACGGATGAACCACGTTTAGTTCATCCGTTCCTCAGCTGGCGGACACTTTGGTTGGTTGTTTCTGTCTATTGGTGATTTTGACTAGTGAGTGCCACTGTGAGCATGAGTGTTGGAAGATTTGAACACCTGTTTTCAGTTTTTTGGGGATGATACCTGGGAGCAGAATCACTAGGTCACATGGTAACTGTGTCTGACTTACTAAAGAAACACCAGACTGTTCACTGTAGTGCTGCACCATTTAGTAGAACCCTGGTCTCTGGGGGTGGTTCTCTGTCTTGTCACAGTGACTCGCTCTAGGGGGTTGGAAGGCGCATGTGGTGCTTGAAAATGCCCCCTCAGAAGTGGTGGGGAGCTTCCAGTGAGTGCACAGCCTCCTCTGAAGCAAACCCTGGCCCCAAGGGTCCCTGTCCCTACTCCTTCCCTGCTATCTTCCACTGCGAGGCAATCAGCAAGAGCACCCCAGAGTGTTCTAGAAGGAATTCCACTGCCCCGGAGATGTGACATTTAGAACTGTGACTGCTCTGGGTCTGTCATGTCTCTGATGTCCTCGGCTCACACTTTCTAGAGTTACCTGTACACCCACTGCCATGGGCTGAGTTGTGTCTTATCCCCCCACCCCAGACTCTTAACCTTCAAGTCCCGACCCTCAGTGCATTAGAATGTGACTATATTTGGAGATGGGGTTCTTACAGAGGTACGTGAGGTAAATTAAGGCCTTGTGGTGACTGCTCATGCAGTCTGGTGTCCTGAGGAAATTTGGGCCCACAGAGAAACCCAAATGTGCACACACGGGGACAGCCATGAGAGGACACCATGAGAAGGCAGCCATCTGCAAGCCAGGGGCCTAAGGAGAAACCAGCTTCCTGAACTGTGAGGAATAAGTTTCTGTTCCCATGGCATTTTGTTACGGCAGCCTAAGCAGATGAGGACGCCCACCCAGATGACGGCCGGTGTGCCTTGTAGTCCCTGTCCTGCCAGAGCCCTGTGGGCGGCACAGGTCAGGTGCTGGGCGCCTGGGCGTTGGGGAAGGTTGTTCCTTCACTGTTCATCGTTCCCCAGCAGCGGAGGAAGCTGCTCTGTTCCAGGTGCTGCGGATGTAGCCGTGAACAAAGCAGAACCTCTGTCCCCGTGGTGGTTGCCATCTGGTCAGAGTGGACAGACAACAAAATAAGTGCAGCCTGTTACAGTATATGTAGGAGAAAAATGCAAGAAAGAGGCTCAGAGCACTGGGAGACAGGGTCATTTTAGTTTGGCATAGGATGGTTCTGGAAAACTGCTTGAGAAACAGCCCCTGCTTGCTGGAGATCTGCAGGATGCCCAAGGTCGCTCCTGATGGCCCAGCTGCTGTCAGAGGCAGGTGGAGGCTGTCATCAGAACCATGTGCAAAATTCCAGTTTAGAAACAGAAGTATCACCTTGGGGGGTTAAGGAGGCAGGGGGCATGTCCCAGCAAGAATTAGGATTCTGAGTGCAGAGGGCAGAGATGTGTGTATCTGTTTTTTCATCTGGATTGATGGAAAAAGCACACAAACGAAGGGCATGCTCGAAGACTGGGCAAGGCCCGCTCTTCTCTCAGGTGACTTGCCTGAGGCTTAGCACCAGAAGTCCCACAGTCTAGGCAGCCTGGACAGTGAGCCTCTCACACCTCCAAGCCCCTGGTGAGAGCAGGTGCTTCTGCGGTTGAAAACAGTCTTGCTGAAATGGGATGGCAAAAAGTGTGGGAAGTCTTGTTTTACAAAGAGGCCGAAACTCCTCTCCAAAAAGGATTAAACAGTTCACGTTTTGTACATTTCTCACAAATGCTAATTTTTCAAATTGCAGAGTGTCTCTCAACCCTTTGTGTGGTCCGAACTGGTTGGGAAGAATCAGGTGGCGGTGAGCATGTGAGACTTGCCCAGGAGGAGCGGTCTGCGTGTTCTGCACCCCTCCCTCCAGACCCCCAGAGGGAACCTTTTCCTGCGTCTCTTTAGAACACTTGGCTCTGCCGGGTTTGCCTGTTGCACAGACAGTGGCTTGGTGTGGCATTTTTCACACTCTGTCCTGGTGTCTGCCTGCCGGTAACTCATTGTCATGTTGTTGTCAGGAGAATTCGCACAACCACAGCGACTGTGCTGAGAATTTCAAACAACAGCTGCTGTACAAGGAGGACAAGCCCCAGGTGCCCCTGGAGTCAGATTCTGTGGAGTTCAACAACGCCATCAGCTACGTGAACAAGATTAAGACCCGCTTCCTGGACCACCCTGAGATCTACAGGTCATTCCTAGAGATACTGCATACATACCAGGTAGGAGGCCTCTGGTCTCACTTTTCCGTGGCTGCGCCTGGCACCATCCCGTGTCGGGTGCATTGGAAAGGTTTGTTTTCTTGTCTGGATTACGGAATTCTGTAAAAATCTGATTTTTTTTACCCTGGTAAAATACAGATAACATAAAACTGAGCATTTTAACCATTTTAAGTGTTGGTTCAGTGGCAGTAAGTACATTCACACTGTTGCACAGCCGCCGCCACCATCCATCTGCAAAACGCTTTTCATCTTGTAAAACTGATGATCTGTCCCTATTACACACTAACACCCCCTCCCCCAGCACCCACCATTCTACTCTCTGTCTCTGTGAATTTGTCGACTCCTCTAAGGACCTCACGAAAGCGGGACCCTGCAGTGTTTTTCCTTTTGTGACTGGCTTATTTCACTCAGCACCTGTCATAGCAGGTGTCAGAAGTTTCTTTTTAAGGCTAAGTACTATTCCACGGTGTGGACAGACCACACTCTATCCAGTCATCTGCTGAGGGACGTTTGGGCTGCTTCGAACATGGGTGTACAAATACCTGTTGGAGTTCTGTGTAGTTTTTACTTTAATTTACTCCTTGGGGCAGCTGTGCATTCAAGGAAATGTACATCAGAGGGATTTAAAAAGAACCTGAGGGGATACTCTTTTAATTAAAAGATTACTTCGTTATTGTTTAGACCACACAGCTTCCTTCGTTTCTGCTGATTACAGCTGGGCCCCGTGCAGGTGCTGGAGCGACAGAGATGAGTGCTTGCTGCTGCCCAGGAGTTCAGTCCAGAGGTGGGAGACACTTAGAGATGCTTGGGGTGAGAATGAAGGAAACTGCAAAGAGGGATGTCAGGATTAACAGTTGCCCGCTGTGTAGGGGTCGGATAGAAGGTATTCAGGTTAAATCTTGACAAATGGGTCAGAACCATCAGGTGCACAAGTACAGGTAAAGGGTGGGCTGTTGGTGTTGGGGACAGCCTGTGCAAAGGCCCAGGGGTCAGAAGGGGACATGACAGGATGTGCAGGCAGGCCAGTGCTGGGGGACATCTCTCTGTCCAGGAGAGAAGGAGTTTGGACATCATCCTGTTCCAGACATGAGGTTTCCTTTTATTTTTCTAAGCAGTGTAACTGAACTTTTAGAAATGAAATCTTCTGCACAACCTTGATAAGCGAAGTAAAGAAGTGGGATTCCCTTTAGCCATAAGTGTAGGGTAAGATTGATGGGGTTTGCTTCCTGTAAACCCAGGGGAGCTGTTGTGACACAGCAGACTTTTGCCATCAGTGGTGCTGGCGGTGTGCATGGCCCCATCAGAGTCATGTCTAGACTACCTAGTGCCTGTGCTATGATAAGGGCTTGCTTCTCACAGGGGAACGATTGCAGTGGCAGCTGTGAACATTCAATAGGACCAGGGGTGAAGGGCAGTGATGGGGATCATAGGAGCTTGTGGGTCTTTCACAGACTCCAAGCTGTCATTACAGCTTAGGGGCTGGGAGGTGTCTGTGCTGTTGGTGGCAATGAGAGGCAAAGAAGTTAGACATTTATCCACGGTCGTTATCCAAAGTCATGTGCGTGGGCCACAGACTCCTTCAGAGAAGCCTCACTGGGGAAGGTACAGCTTGGCATCCCCCAGCCAGAGCCACTGGGAGCTGGTGGGAAATGCAGGTGCCTGGGCCCCCCTGAGTTGAGACTCCTCAGGTCTTGCCCAGCATCTGCATTTCAAACAAGACCCCTAATGGCCTGGACCTCAGGCTGGCAGTTTCTTTAAGAGTAGTTAAACGTAAATTTTTGTGTCAGTTATTCTGACTGTAGAACATTGGCTTAGGTTTTTTAAAACACATTGTCAGGCCAAAATCCAGCAGCTCTGGGTAAATCTGGCCACATGTTACAGGATTTCGACCTCTGTTGGGCTTTGGTTCAGACCTTAGCTCTGCCCACTGCGCCCTCAGAGCCCTTTCCCTTACCCCACTGAGCCTCAGGTTAATCTGTCAAATGGCCGTAAGACTGGTGGTGCTGCTCCTGTGTTAAATGCAGTTAACTGAGGTCATTGACTGGCACGGTGCTTTCCTTGGGTCGCCTGTGGGGAGCTGGTCTCCACTGCCTGACTTCATGAATGTGTCCCAGGTGTACGTGGGTGAGCACCGCCAGTTCTGCCTCAATGTGACACAGGAGATTCCTAAAAGTGACCTTGCTCTAAAAATTTGCACCAGCCACAGGACTTCTGGGAAACCGGTCAGAGCACCCCACCAGGAAACTGTGTCAGCAAAACATTAAAAAAAAGCACCTACTAAACATAGTAGTGCCACCGAGTATATTAAATGGCTAAGAATGACACGAATACTGCAGCACTCCTGGCACTTGACATTGGAAAGACCTGAGGTTCACCCGTGGGTGTGGAAGGTCACTGGGAGGTGCTGGGAGGAGGTTTCCTGAAATGGGTGTTGTAACTTCCTGTGGGTATGGTGGGTTGCTCCTAACAGATGTTGGGGGTGGGTGTATTCCCACACTACTCCATCAGCTCTGCGATTTTTCTGCCCTCACCCACATAAGCAGTCGCAGACTCTGCACTGCGCTCTTGATTCTTTAGCGTGCGTGTCAGGCTCAAACAAACACATGTTCAAAACAAGCATTGGAACAGAACTGACTGTCTCCATGGGAACATCCCCAGAAAGTGTGTCCCTGAGTCAGGGTGTGTACCTGTCACGTGGTTGTAGATAGCGCCATCTTTCCCTGTGCCGGGTGGCACCAGTCTTCCTTTCCCCTTCATGGTTCCCACGTCCTGGTCAGAGAGCTGGTCCTTTCCATCCTCTTCAGTCCAATGAGCAAAGGAGCGCTCGCTGTGTGATCGTTTCACGTGTAGAGAGGTGGCACCCTCTCCGAACTGAGTGGTCTTCACCCATTTTTTCTTCGGATTTCAGGTGTCCGGTGACTTTGGTGGGGATTTGGGAGGAAGCAGTTATTTTTCCCCTCCTAAGTACATGCTATGGGTGCAGGGTTGAAAACTAGCCCCCCTGGGTGCAGCAGACCGGGACGAGGGAGACCGTTGGCTCATTCTCCCTTGGAGCCCTGGAGTAAGTGTGTGGAGCAGCAAAGTCCTGCACCCTGGGAGGCCCCGGCCCGCTGACACCTCTTGCTTGGTCACATTTCCAGGTGTAAAGTTTACAGAGACTTATTTCTAATGTATATCTTGAGTTCTGCCTGTGCTTCCTGCCTTCCAGAACCCAGTCCCCTCTGGTCTTCATCTTGTGACTTTGAGCACTGGGTCAGGCCATCATCTTATGTCAACCCTCAGGTCTTACTGACTCTGGGTGAACCATGTCATTGGATCAGAAGTGTCGTCCCTTCCTCTTTACTCTCCTCCATTTGAGGCCCAGCACCAGCACCACACCCCCCTGCCTGGCAGTACATGCTCCCTTGCCCTTGGGAGGGCTGGGACCACTGCCCTCATCCCCTCACACTCCCAGCATGGACCCCATCGAAGGCCAGGGCGCGCAGGCTGTGCTGTGAAATGAGGTCCAGACAAGGGAGTTTGGCACAGGGCACCCCAAGGTGGCAGGCTGGGCCCCTCTCTCCCAGTAGCTGTCCTTCTGTCTCCCCACAGTGAGATGCTTGAATGTCACAACCTAGGTACCTGGTTCTGTGGCTAACAGCTCATTTTCCCTTTCCTCACAATGGGCAGAAGGAGCAGCTAAGCACGAAGGGCCGGCCCTTCCGAGGCATGTCTGAAGAGGAGGTGTTCACCGAGGTGGCAAACCTCTTTCGGGGCCAGGAGGACCTGCTCTCGGAGTTTGGGCAGTTCCTGCCGGAAGCCAAGCGGTCCCTGGTAAGTAAGGGCACCCACCCAGCCTGGGCCCCACCTTCTCATCCAGATCCCCCTGCCTCACTGCAGCCCCAGAGCCAAGCCAAGCTTGTGCGACCCCCAGGACATGCTGGGTTCTCCCATGAGCCACACGGGATATAGACACCCAGGGGGCCCCAGTGCAGGCTCTACCTCCACATCAAGCTGGAGCAGATCCTGAAGAGGGCTTCTCAGTATGGACAGTGCCAGATGGCGAGGGCTGTTTTGGGAGGTTGAGATGAGAGGAGGGGATCTTGTATTCCTCCTGACCTGCAGCCCAGGACTACAGAGCCACCTGCCTTGTAAGCCGGGCCCTGTGGGCAGGTGCAGGTGGAGGCGAGCTGAGTCTTGGCAGTGACCGAAGGGCAGAGAGCAGAGGAGGGACCTGGGACAGGGACCATGAGGGTGCAGACTGTACTGTTAGTCTTTCTCCCTGTTGCGGCCTTAGGTTTGCTGGGCTATACTTCCCATTGCCTCTTTTCTTTTCCATGAACATGAGGCTTTTTTTTTTTTTAGTTGAAGTAAAATTTTTATGTTATTTTTAAAGATTTTATTTATTTCTAGACAGAGGGGAAAGGAGGGAGAAAGAGAGGGAAAGAAACATCAATATGTGGTTGCCTCTCACGTGCCCAGTACTGGGGACCTGGCCCACAACCCAGGCATGTGCCACGACTGGGAATGGAATCATCAGCGCTTTGGTTTGCAGGCTGGCACTCAAGCCACTGGGCCACACCAGCCAGGGTAGAATTTTAAAGCATATGGTGTAGTGGCATTTAATGCATTTACATGTTGAGTAAGCACTGCCTCTGTCTAGTTCTGGAACATTTCCACTCCCCGAAAAGGAAACCCCGTCCCCATTACAGTCACTCCCCATGCCCCTCCCCCTGCCCCTGACAACCACCAGGCTGCTTTCTGTCTTTGGATTTGCCTGTTCTGGACCTTCCATATAAGTGGAATCATACAACATGTGGCCTTTTATGTGTCTGGCTTTTCTCCCTGAGCATATTTTCAAGGTCCATCCATGTTATACCACGTGTTGGTATGTCACTCCTTTGCGTGGCCGAGCGATAGTCTATTGTGTGGATGGACCACGTTCTCTTTTTATTCCAGTGGACATTTGAAAGATTGCTGCTTTTTGGCAGTTGTGAGTACTGCTGATGTGCACGTGTGTGTACAAGGATTTGTTTGAGTCCTTGTTTTCACTTCCTTGGGGTCTATACCTGAGAGTGGAATTACTGAGTCGTGTTGTCACTCTGTGTTCAAGTTTCTGAAGTACTGCCAAACTGGTTTCCAAAGCAGCTGCACCAGTTTGTGCTCTCACTAGCAGTTCCTCCCCATCACTGACCCGTGGTGTTTTCCTCTCTTTTTTAAAAATTATATCCTTCATGGTTGCTGTGAAATGGTATCTCTTTGTGATTTTTTAAAAAGTATTTCATTTATTTATCTTTAGAGGGGGAGGGGAGAGAGGGAGAGAAATATCAATGTATGGTTGCCTTTCGTGCATCCCCTGCTGGGAACTGGCTTGCAACCCAGGCATGTGCCCTGACTGGGAGCCAAACTGTGGTTGTTTGGTTCAAAGGCCCGTGCTCAATCCACTGAGCTACACCAGCGAGGACTCGTTGTGATTTTGATTCATATTTCCCTGATGGCTAGTGATACTGAACATTTTTTCATGTAATTGTCGGCCATTTGTATACCTTCTTCTTTGGGGAAATGTGCATTCAGGCCCTTCACCTGTATTTTAGTTTGTCTCTTGGTTGTTGAGTCGTAACAGTTCTTTATATATTCTGAACATTAGACCCTTATTAGATACTTTCCTTCATTCTTCTGGTTGTCTTTTCACTTTCTGGTTAGTGTCCTTTGATGCACATAAGTTTAAGTTTTGATCAAGTCCAGTTGACTTTTTTCTTGCTCATGCTTTCTTTTAGTGTCAAGTCTAAGACTCCATCTCCATATCTTTTAGAGTCAGGAAGGTTTCTCCCTGTTTTGTAATAGTTGTGTAGTTTTAGCCATTATGTTTAGGTTATTGATCCCTTTTGTGTTAGTATTTGTAGATGGTGTGAGGTAAGGGTCCCACCTCATTCTTTTGCATGTGGAGATCCAGTCACCCCAGCACTGTTTATTAAAGCTCTTTTGTTCCCATTAAATGGTCTTGGCACCTTTGACGAAAACCAGTTGGCCCTGGTTGTGTGAGCTTATTGCCGACTCCCCGTTTCTAACCCATTAATCCCCCGTCTTCCCTCAGGCCGCCAGCACCACACTGGCCCGGTTACTGTAGCTTTGTAGGAAGTTTGAAAGCTGGAAGCGTGAGTCCTCCAACTTCATTCTTTGCCAAGATTGTTTTGGCTCTTCAGGGGCCCTTGCAGTTCCATATGAATTTAAAGATCAATTTTTCTTGGCGATCTTTGAAAGTCACCATTTCTGTGGATAGGAATTGCATTGAATCTTTCAGCTGTTCGGGGAGTAGTTAACTTAATAATATTAAGCCTTCCAGTCCACGACCATGCAGCATCTTCCTGTTTATTTAAATTGTCTTTCATTTCTTTCAGCAGTGTCTTACACTTTTCAGTGTACAGGTCTTGTACCGCCCTGGTTAAATTTATTAAATTTTTTTTTATACTTTTGGAAATGGAATTTTCATTTTCTTTTTTTTTTTTAAGTTTTATTTATTTTTAGAGAAAGAGGAAGGGAGGGAGAGAGGGAGAGAAACATCAATGTGTGGTTGCCTCTTACGCACCTCCTACTGGGGACATGGCCTGCAACCCAGGCATATGCTCTGCCTGGGAATCAAATCAGCGACCCTTTGGTTCTCAGGCCAGCAGTTAGAATTGTTTTCTTAATTGCATTTTCTGATCTTTCATTGCTAGTATATAGAAAGACCACTTCTGTGTGCTTTCTGTGTGTCAATTTTGTAACAGTTGCAGTTTTGCTGAATTTGTTGATTAGCTTTGTTTTTGTGCATTCGCTAGGATTTTTTATGTATCAAACTATGCCACCTGCTAATATAGTTTTCCTTCCTCCTTTCCGGTTTTGATGCGTTTTATTTCTTTTTTTTTTTTTGTCTCATTGCCCTGGTGGAACCCCCAGTACTGTGGTGGAAGCAGGTGTCCTTGTTTTGTTCCTGATCTTGGAGGGAAAGACTAAAGTCTTTCACTTTTGAGTGTGCTGCGAGCTGTGGGTTTTTCATAAGTGCCCTTTGTCAGCTTGAGGAAGCTCCCTTCTCTCCCTAGTTTGTTGACTTCTGTTTCCTCTTTTCATTTTTCTTCCTCTCTGCCCTTGATGATGACCTGGAGTGTGAGCGCATGAAAATTCACCCCGCCCCCTTCATGTGTCATCACCACTTCTGAACGCAGATGTGTGGAAGCAGGGCTGGGGGCGGTGGCATCGAAGGGAAATCAGGAGCAACCGGGGTCTGGGTTTAGGTGCCCCGAACATTCTCCGTTCAGCCAGAGTGGGCTGGGGTTTGTCCCATGCTCCTCACACACTCTCCCTGCCCTGTGTCAGTGTCTCCAGGGCCCTTAGCAAGGATGCCACCAGGAAACCCTGACTCCAAGTCAGAGAAGCCCTGTGCCTATCAGTGGAGCTGACATTAAGTGCTGGAGCTGGAGCCCTGGGCATCTTAGGGAGCTGAGGGACGGGGTGGAGCCCTGTGAGTACTACAGCCTGGGCCATGGCACTTGGCCTCCTGAAGCGCTGTACGTGGGCTGCAGCCAGCCGCATCACCTCCTGGGCCTCCTTTCCTTCTCTTCCATGAGATTAAACAGTCTTGCTCAGGTGGGGACCCAGCAAGCTGTTGTTCTCCAAGTGCCGCCTGCAGGGCCCTCCCTACACGTGCTCAGTGCTCTGTCCTCCTCCTCTCCTCAGCAGAAGTCTCACCACCTCCTTCTGCATCCCTGGTAGCTTGAGCTGCATTCTGTCTCACTCTGTGGAGCCCCATAGTGCCCCCCTTGTATGTTTGGTAAGTTTTCTTTGGGTCTCATCCTCTTGGATTTGGGTCTTGCATCTCAGCTCTGACCTCGGCCTTGGCAGCTCTTTCCCTGAACTTGCCCTCACAGATTGAAGGGTACATAATAATGTCCCAGAGCCTTCACCATCAGTGCTGAGTAGTCCAGAGGCAGCCCACCTTCATGGGAAAAAAGGCCTGGGTGAGTTTTTGCCTGCTTTTGCTACTCTGGTGGAAGTCAAGGGGCGAGGGATATGGCCTCACTTCACACCCCAGGGAGGCTCAGGAAAGCAACGCCGCCTTGACTAGAAACAGTGGGTGCAACGCCTGGAGCAAGGACTGACGGTTGCACACCTGATCCTTATCTCACTTTATCACTTTCTGGCTGTCGGAGCCTGCCAGGTCACTTCCACAAGCCTTAGCTTCATCTAGAATTGCAGTGGGGACCTACCTCCTCAGGCCTGTCGGCAGGTTCCGTAGGGAAGTGCCTGGCCAGGGTGAGCCGAGGGCCCTGCCTTTGCTGATCTGTGCTGCAGAACCACCCGGGGGTCGGTGTGGCCTATGGAGAGCCCTGTCCACTGCGGTTGTGGGGGCGTCACACAACAGACACTAGGTAGTTGATAGGACTCTCAGTCCACACTGCTTGTTCCAACTGTGAGCAGTTTTTTGGCAAGGACTGTCTTAGTTCATGAAACTTCACCTTGGTGGTGGTTCTTTAAGCCCTGGGTAAGGTGGCCAGTGAATGGAACCTCTTGTCCTCTGTGGTCACAGCGACCCCTGGTGGTATATTTGGGATTTTGCAAAATTGGACATGGACAAGCCTGTCCTAAAAAAGAAATAATAATAGTAAGCATTTCCTTCAGAAAATTTCCTGTCCACAGTCTTTAAGTGGCATTTATTAGTAACTCATTAGTTTTTTAGTGTATATTGGGTGATTAGAGCTACTTTATACATTCAGAAAGATTAAATCAGATTTTAAATTATTAAAAACACTTATGTACAATCTGTTATATAAAGTGTTCTTTATATTCATAGTCCTTTATATTAATTTTTGGATTTCTATTAAAACTTCAGGAAAAAGAAACCAAAGATGAAATTTGATATTGTTCTAATTAAACTCGACTGTTTGGCCTAGATCGGAGTTGGCAGATGTTTTCCTATGAAGGGCCAGATAGTAAGTATCTTAGACTTTGCAGGCCAGGCAGCTTCTGTGGCAAAGAAACTTTATTTACAAGAACAGACCGAGCATGGTGAATATGCCAGCCCCGGTCAAATGGGTTTCAGGGTCCATCTAGCTCAAGCGTGTGCAAATTGGAGCTGTGAATGAATGTTGTTAACTAATACTGCACTTCCAGCTGAGCAAGCCTGGCCGGACAAGCAGTGGGGGCACCACCCCACCCTACTCAGTATGTGTCACAGTGTCCCCACCCACCTCCTTTAGGAACTGGTGTTTGCATCTTACTCTTGCACCCAAAAAAGACGAGAGAGAATTTTCCACTAAGGTTCTTGGAGTAACTGAATCTTCATATAACTACTTACAAAGAAATTTGTCCCCTGAGGGACGAGTTTGGCCTGTAGTTAGTGATAGGGATTCATTATTGTCATTCTGATTGTTATAAAATAGTACATGGTCATGAAAAAATCAGGTATCTGTAAGGGTATCAGTATGAAAAGTAAAAGTAAATTTTCCTTCCTCTCCTCAGTTTCCCAGTCACTGTTCTCAGAATTAAGCACCCACAGTGTCTTCTATGTGTTCTTCTAGAAATTCCTACTGCATGTGCAAATAAAGGTTTATCCTTTTTTAAAAAAAATAGCACCTTGTTTGTGTGTTTTTCAGTTTTTTCTTCTGCTGCACGTAACTGTATCTGTGCACCCATCCTGAGCAGTGCACACAGGCGCAGAGCGCTCTCTCGCCCGATGGACGCTGCCGTGCTGTTTAGAGGCAGCATGGCTTGCTTGCCCAGCCCCGCTGTGGGCCCCCCGCGTGTCCTTTGTGTGGTGTCTCTGTTCACGTCCCATTGTGGCGGGGTGATCTCAGTGTGCCCTCCCAGCCCTACCCCCACCTGGCAGAGAGGCTGAAGCCTGTCCACCGTTCCCCACCCACTGCGGCCTTGTGGCACGTTTACATGGAGGCAGATACTGACTAGATTCTTCCAGAACGGTTTTTTGGTAAATATTGCCAACACCCCATAGACACTCCTCTTGGGAGAAGCATCCACATAACCTGTTAGTCGGTGGCTGGCGAGGGGCCCCCGCTGAGTGGTGACACTGCTTATCCTAGAAGAGAACATGGACTTGGCTGGAAGGCACCTCCAGCCACCGAGTGACCTGGTGGCTGTTGACCGCTTCCTCTGGCTGCTGGGGCTTTGTACATGCAGTCCCCTTGTCTGAAAGGCGTTTTCTGTTCCTACTGCCCTTGAACACCAGACCCTCTTATCAGAGGTCCTCGGGTGAGCCCCACACACCGAGGCCCCTCTCCAGTGTTGCACCTGAGGCCTTCTTCGCCCGTCAGGACCCACCCTCTAGCGTGGCCTTCCGTGAGCTTTCTCCCAGCCTCCTGCTGTTCGTTACGTTGTCGTGGCCTGTGGACAGAGCCCCTCGCCCGTGGCAGACAGTGCTCTCGGGCGCCGGGGGCCGGGCTGAGCTGCCGGCCGTTCCGTGCGCTCAGGCAAGTGGAGAACCCGCAGGCATGGGCCCGGCCACGGATCTCTAGTGCTGACCGCCTCCTGCGTTTGTGTCCTTTAGTTCACAGGAAATGGGCCCTGCGAAATGAACACTGTCCAGAAGAGTGAACATGAGAAGAACCTGGAACACAGCAAAAAGCGCTCCCGGCCCTCGCTCCTCCGACCTGTGTCAGCACCGGCCAAGGTAACCGTCAGCCGTGAGTGTAGGTGTCTAAGTGTGAGGCGGCCCGGTAGCCGGGCCTTGTCTGTAGGTGGCCTGGGGAGAAACACTTTCAGGCTCCAAGCAGTCAGCCTGGGGCAGGAGGCTGAGCCTGGAACTTGGTCTGCCTTGAAATGCACCGGCTATGGAACCTTGGGAAGTCAGCTCACCTCCACGGTGGCTCCTCATCTGTGTCTGTCTCATAAGATGGTTGTGAGGAGTGTTACTTCCTCGAGAAACCACAACTGATTCTCTCTCTGCTCGTTTCTTTCATGGGCAGGGCCCCGTGTACAGGTGGGTCACTGCACCAGGTGCCCCGCTGGGGGAGGAGAGGGCCTGAGTTCTAGCTCCTATTGCACTCATCACCCGTGGTAGTGACTTTCTGGTTCCACTGTTGTTTATGCCTTTCCCAGTGCCTTTCCGCTGTAAGGAAGGGCTGCTGCTTCAGCCACATTGATTCAGTTACCTGTGTCAACACAGACTCCGGGTGCTGCCCAGATTGCCCCAGGGTTGACCAGTGAGGTCCTTTTGGCTCCTGTGTCCTCCTGACATGTTGCCATCATTCTTCAGGCACTTGGGAGATGGTTTTGTAGGCTCTGGAGTGCAGCCAAGTTCAGGTTTTAGTCCAGCTTAGAGACCAATGTCTCCATGGAGATTTAAAATACGGGCTTCTCCAGTATTCCACAGTGCTGTCCTCTCCCTGTCCCTTTCCTGTCCCCTTCCCATCACTGTCATGGCCCATAGGACAAAACAGGCAGGGAGGAGGTTTCTGATACTGTTGCCAGGGGCACAACTTCCTGCTGTTCCAACTTTATGATGGCCCCACCTGTTACCAAAAGCCCTAAACTGTCGGACTTAGATCCCACATTGTGGGCGGGGCAGTCGTGTGACCTTCACCGGGTCATGGAAGTGGAGGTGGGTGGTCTAAGACTTTTGTCCATAGTGGTCCTGGGCTGACCTCACCCAGCAGCCAGTGATGGATTCTGTCGGAACTCAGTGCTAGCGGTGTTGAGACTGACCGAGACGGACAGAGGGGCCACCCCTGAGACATACACAGCCCCGACAGCACGAATTTCTCTCCACAGAAGAAAATGAAGCTGCGTGGTACCAAAGACCTGTCCATCGCTGCCGTGGGGAAGTATGGGACCCTGCAGGAGTTCTCCTTCTTTGACAAGGTGACTGGTGGGGCTCACACGTGCAGGGCAAGAACTCCTGGGAAGGGAGGAGATGGAGAGGGGGGATCGTGGGTGGGTCTGGGAGGTGGGGCCAGCACCAGCTTTCCCCATGGAAAGGACAGATGGCAGGTGGTGGGCAGGAGGTGGCAGAACTCGGTCGAAAACAGGTTTGAGGACACACGTCTGCCGCTCCCCAGCTGTGTGATTTTTCTAAAGCAGGGATCTTGCTGGGGCTCCCACCCAGAACCAGCAAGGTACCCTGTGCTGTGCTATCTGAACTGCGGACCACTCGCTGCAAGGAGAACACGGCCCTGCACACTGCTGCCAGTCACTTTCAGGCACACCTGTGTTGGTGATGTCCTGTGCCTGGTGGTGTCCAGACCAGGCGAGAGCCGGATGGGGCCCAGCCTGCAAGGCCTCCTGACTCGTTCTTCCTGCAGGTACGCAGGGTCCTAAAGAGCCAGGAGGTCTATGAAAACTTTCTCCGCTGCATCGCCCTCTTCAACCAGGAGCTTGTGTCCGGCTCTGAGCTCCTCCAGCTCGTCAGCCCGTTTTTAGGGTGAGCAACACTGCCCCAGGCTCTGCACACAAGTCTCGTTGCTGTAGACTCTGTCCACATTTCCTGGGCTCTTCTTTTTGAGAAGTGTTAAGTGCTTTTATTAATACCGTCTTGAAGCAGTCGTCATTGTGGTGATTGTTAGATACTCATGGGCAGTTTTGAGGAAGAATACCCACTCTAGAACTTGTTCTCTCCGTAATGACATCTGTAGTCAGCCTCCTAGCAAGAACGGTGACTCTCGGGCAACCCCCCATCTTTGCAGGTTTCCCTGTTTCTAATACCCATGTGTGTGTGCACACGTGTGTGTGTTTATGTGAGTACAGCTCTACACCTGGGGAGGGCACGTGTCCACTACCATAGTCAGGATGCACCACGGCTCCAGAGCCGCAGGCCTTTGTCCCCACCAAGCCTCAGGCAGCCACTTGTCTGTGCTCTGTCCCTCAAACATTTACATGAATAAAGTGCTATGTAAATGGAGTCATACAGTATCTTTTGGAATCAGCTTTTCCCAGCTGGCATAAAACCCTGCAGATTCTCTTAATATAGGCTTTCAAAATTCCAACAGTCAGAAACTGCAGGAAGAATGAAAGGCTGCCTAGCAGCCTAGCCGCCTGAAGAGAAGCCCTGTCCTGCTGCAGAGTGCGGGCTGCTGTGTGTGTGGGCAGACTGCAGGCCAGGGCAGCCGCTGGGAGGGTGAGCATGTTCTCAGAGGCCCATGCCCAGTGACCTTGGGAAAAGGGGCCTGGCCAGGTCCCAGCACGGCCTCCCCTCCCCAGCCTTGTCACCTTGGGCAAGTTTCTTAGCCAGTCTGACTACAGTTTCAGGAAGATCTATGTGGGCGTTGTGTGTGTGTCAGACTCTTAAACTACAATCTGGAATATGGGGAGTGTGTGTTATACACAACTGTACGTGTGATCTGTTTATCCCCAAAGGCATCTCCAGCGGGGGAGACTGCCTGGCTCTGTCATGGCAGGATCACCGTGCCAGCTGTCATAGTAACTGCACCCTCTGAGTAGGATTTGATACGTATTTAAACAGTCCAGGTGACGCTGGGGTGGATTGCATGAAAACCTTCCCATCAGCATGCATGGCAGTCACGTTATGACTCATGAGACTGTATCCATAGAGGGTGTTCCCAAGAGGGTCTCCTCCCTGGGGGAGGAAGACTCTGGAGCAGAGCCTGGCAAACCGAGCTGATCTGCCGGGGGCCAAGGGCTAGGACTGCCCAGCTCTGGCATGGTGGCCACCAGTGATGCATCAGGGAAGGCCGTCACTGTGCCAGGGAACCCTCCCTTGCAGAGGCAGGTGAGGGCAGACTGCTCAGCCCTGGCACTTCCAGTGAAGGAGCACTGCTGACCCAGCACCTGCCAGTCTAGGTTTTCTTCTCCGGTGTGTTCCAGGGCCGTCCTTCAAGGGGGGCCTGGCTAGTGACGGAGTTTTGGGGGACAGGTTCGTTCCCAGGTAGGACTGTTTGCACATCTGGTGTTAGGTTCTGCCCCTTGCCTCTCCTCCCTGTCCTTGTGTTCTGACCGTCTGTGACCACGAGTGTCTCTACAGAGCTATTCTGAAATCTCTAGATCGCTTCCAGAAAGCCCCAGGGGTGCCGACTAACTCTCTGTCTTTATTTCTGAAGGAAATTTCCAGAACTCTTTGCACAATTCAAGTCCTTCCTGGGAGTGAAAGAGCTATCATTCGCCCCGCCCATGAGCGACAGATCTGGGGATGGAATAAGCCGGGAAATCGACTACTCATCTTGCAAGCGCATTGGATCCAGCTACCGGGCGCTCCCCAAAACCTACCAGCAGCCCAAGTGCAGTGGGAGGACGGCCATCTGCAAAGAGGTAGCTCCCCAGGGCTTGTGCGGCTCGTGTGGTGCATGCCCCTGTAAAACACCCAGCACTTTCCCATCCCAGGTGAAAGACTGAATGTCAGCCCCCCAGTGTTGGGTGATGGGTGGTGCCGGGAGGTGGCAAATCCCTGAGCAGAGACGTCATGCCCTAGTGGCAGTTTTGGCAAGCTGCAGCACCCGTGGCCCAGCATGGCATTCAGTGTATTTCTCCATCATTTTCGACTTGGGTTTATTTCAGCTGTAAGCCTGCATAGTCCTGGGCCCACCAGCTTCAGTAAGACCCCATGGCACTCAGCATTCGACGCTGTGCAGGCTGCCAAGTGCACAGACTTACTGTGCACCCAGAACTTCAGGGTGCCTGCTGGGCTCCCGGGCGTAGCCGGGGGTCAGCAAAGAGTGGCCTGTGGGCCAGACCCCAGGCCGAAGCTGGCCCCCACTGCTTGTGTTTGTCAGTAAAGTTTTACTGGCACACAGCCATGCCCTTGATATCCATGTTGCTGGTGGCTACTTTAGTAGGACACAGAGTTGGGTGGTTCTGGCAAGTCTGAACAAGCCCATAAAACATGAAATATCTGTTATCCAGCTTTTTACAGAGAAAGTTTGCTGATCTCTGAAATAGTGTGATTTGTTCACCTTGATCAAAGTCTTGTTTTCTTATAAGGTCACTTTAAAATTAAGGTTACTATTCGTATGTAAGGGAGTGTACTGTGAAATCAGAATGCCCTTTCTTCTCATATGTTTTACACTAGATAACACAGTGAACAGGTCTGGCCGTCAGGGCTTGTCACCCAGGTAACAGTGTTTCCTCTGGTGCAGGTGCTGAATGACACCTGGGTCTCCTTCCCCTCCTGGTCGGAGGACTCTACCTTCGTCAGCTCCAAGAAGACACCCTATGAGGAGCAGCTGCACCGCTGTGAGGACGAGCGTTTTGAGGTGCGTGTGCTGGTGCCCCAGGGCCTCCGGGTGGCCCTGGGTCCTGGCCCAGATGGGGGTGGCTGTCCCCCTCCTCCACACCACTGCCCTCTCTCCCCTGCTCATCCCCCTGTCTGTCCTGGGAGGTATCCAGACCCTGCCTAACCCCTCAGCGTCCTCTCAGTATTGGGGTGCCAGCGCTTTCCAACAGGGGCCGCTCCGTATGGGTCTCCTTCCTGTGTTGCTTTCCTCCGGGCTGGCCGGGCAGTATATTTGAATTTAATTACTTATTTTTAATGTAACTATTTGAATTAAGAATAAGTTAGCTTAATTTTTTTTTAAGGTTTACTTATTTATTTTTTAAAGAGACAAGAAGGCAGGGCTAAGAGAGGGAGAGAAACCTCAGTGTAAGGGAGATACATCACACACCCCCATTTGGGGACCTGGTCCACAGCCCAGGCACTTGCCATGACAGGGAATCAAACTGTCGAACTTTCAGCTTGAAGGCCGGTGCTTAATTCACTGAGCCACACTAGTCAGGGCTTAAATTAATTTTGAAAATTAACTTAATTTTCTGGTGAGAGGAAGGCTGAGGTCATCATAGAGCCACATGCAGCGTAAGAAATTGTGCAGCAGTCCAGGTTCCCTTTGCCCACGGTGACAGCTTATAAACCCCTGTCAGAATATCACAGCCGGGTCAGCGACGTTGGCACATCTGCCCACTTGGACCGTATTTGTGTACGCATGCCTGTATTTGCATATGTGGTGTGTGTGTGTGCCTGTACTGTGCACGCACATGTGTTCCGCTCTGTGTGGTTTTCCCTCCTTTGGTGGTGCATGTATCCACCACCACAGCCGAGGTAGCGGGTGGCTTCTCACTGCTAGCACCCTCGTTCTGCCCTTTGTCCGAACACCCCCCTGCCGGCCCCGCCCAGTGCTGACCTCTCTCACTGTGTCGTGAATGGGGTAACACGGTATGTGCCCTTTGGGGATTGGCTCTCCCTACACATGCCCAGAGAGGTGTCCAGGGGTTAAGTGCACCATGGGTCCCTTCCCTCTTTTCGGCCAGGCAAAACTTGCTCTTTATGCCCCTGAAGGGGGTCAGCCAGCGGTGAGCAGCCCATGGCTCTTAGTCCCTTGGTGCCGAGTCCTGCATTCGTGCCTCCCGTGGCTGGGCCCCAGCTCACTAATCAGCCACGCTTGCTCAGGGCCCTGCCTCCGAGTGCCTGGCATCCCCAGTGCTCTGTCCAAGCAGCCCTGCTCTAGGCTGGACCCCCCCCCAAGAGTATCCCTGACCCCTTCCCGCCTTCCACTCCGTAGTTAGACGTCGTCCTGGAGACCAACCTGGCCACAATTCGGGTGTTGGAGAGCGTGCAGAAGAAGCTCTCCCGAATGGCACCGGAAGACCAGGACAAGTTCCGGCTGGACGACTGTCTAGGGGGCACGTCCGAAGTGATCCAGCGTCGTGCCATCCATCGGATCTATGGGGACAAGGCCCCTGAGATCATCGAGAGCCTCAAGAAAAACCCTGTCACTGCTGTCCCCGTCGTCCTCAAAAGGTTTCCTTGGCTTCTGGCCCTGAGGGAGCTCATTAGTGTTGTTGGTCACAGGTGCCGCCACAAGGCTAGGGGTGGGGGTAGCGGAGGTCCCTGGGGCCTCAGGCCGGCTCACTGAGTTTTCCAGTCTTCTTCCTCTTCTTGTTCCCTTCTCGAGAGGAAAACGTGCTTAAAGTCCGAGTCCCTCAGCCACGCACACATAATGAGATCTCACCATGAGGAGTGGGGCCCGTACCGCAGCTTGCCTCCCATGTAGAAATGTGCCTTAGCAGCTGTTCCGTGACAGGGAATGGGTGTAAAGTGGCTGCCCTCAGTCGGTGCCGTGTTTGTCCCTGGGTGGTAGAGCTGAGCAAGGCCCACACCGTCCCCTCCTTCATGGAGGTCACAGTAGAGCCAAGAGCTGCAGGGAATATTGTCAGTGGCGGGAGCCAGGGCAGGGAGGAAGTTGGTCCCGTGGCATCGATATTTGAGCAACCGTGAAACCAGCCACGCTAGTCCTCCAGGACCGTGGCCCCCACCCTCTCTCCTTTAGTCAGCACAGACAGGCTGGA
This sequence comes from Artibeus jamaicensis, assembly GCF_021234435.1. Taxonomy (NCBI): domain Eukaryota; kingdom Metazoa; phylum Chordata; class Mammalia; order Chiroptera; family Phyllostomidae; genus Artibeus; species Artibeus jamaicensis. The sequence continues at coordinate 7,893,038 of NW_026521854.1, read as the reverse complement.
GCTGGCTGTCCCGAGTTTGGGGCACAGTGGCTGGGCTGTGGGAGGAAGACAGGCTGGTCCTGTGCGGGGATGACTCGGGTGTCCTGGGCATTCCTGCACTCTCCCTGTAAGCCCCTCTGGCCCCACAGGCTGAAGGCCAAGGAAGAGGAGTGGCGGGAGGCCCAGCAGGGTTTTAACAAGATTTGGCGGGAGCAGTACGAGAAGGCATACCTCAAGTCCCTGGACCACCAGGCTGTGAACTTCAAGCAGAACGACACCAAGGCCCTTCGCTCCAAGAGCTTGCTCAACGAGATCGAGAGTGTCTACGATGAGGTGAGGCCCTTCTCTGTCCTGGTCCCTGCGCCCCTGTCCCAGCGTTGGGGTGGGTTGGAGGCCTCTCCCTCACAGGGCGAGGGAGGCGTGTGGATGGATGGGCGTTTCTGGAGCACACAGACTAGGGCTGGTCAGGGGAGGACTGTTGTCAGCTAGAGCACCTGCCGTGGGCCTTGAGGGACCTTCCTTCAGTTACGTGGCACTGACGGCTTTCGTTTCTCCGCTGTCGGTGTGTGCCGGGCAGCGTTTCAGCCCCCAGAGGGAAGGTCCTGTATAACCCTTACTCATAGATCTTCCTGTGGAAGTTTGTTTGCCAAATTTTAGCAGAGAGGAAACAGGCACAGGAGGTGGCCACTGCCAAGGCCAGTCACAGGAGACCAGACCTCTGGGCCCTGGGGCTCCCCCTCCAGCAGCTGCGCCATGCCTTCTCGCCAGTCTTGGGACGTCTGGGCTCATGGGCCCTGAACCACAAAACTGAGGCAGGGCTGGCCTCTTGGGCTCTGAGAATCTGGACCTTTGAGAAATGCACACAGGGCGGCCTGGCAGGGAGGTGGAGACCACCAGGTGGCTGTCAGGAAGGTTGGCCAGAGCTCCAGGGAGTGGCACGGGAGGGGTTGCTGCGCCAAGGAGACAGACCGCGGCATCAAAGATTGAGCATTTGCATGGGCTGGTTGCTTATTGCTCACATAAGCAGCAAGCAGTTGTATCTACTCTACAGTACGGAAGTTGAAGGCGGGGGAGCTGGCTACTGGGGGGCTCTGGGGGGGTGCCCTGTCCAGAGTGCATGCTCTTCCCTGTCACTGGGCAGTGGCCCAGAAATCCTTCCCTCCCTCCTTTTTCTCCTGGGGCAGCCTCTCTCCTGCAGGGCCTACCTCTTGGCCTCTGGTTTTATCCTACAGCCTGTCTGATCCCCTTATAGGGGACCTCAAAGCCTGAGTCACGCCCCCATCCGAGGGGGTCTGTGGCACATTGTCAAATTGAGGGTGGTAATACAGCCCAGCAGACCCATTGCTCACCACTGAGTTGCTGGGCTGTGCCCCTGGGGACGGAGAGGGTAAGGGCATTTGGCTGATGAGGGCAGGGCACAGTGTGGAAAGCCCTGCCCCCATGTCCTTCCGATCACTAGTTCTGTTGGAGAAGCAGGCTGTCATCACCACCCCCTCGCTGCCCTGCCCCCGCCCCTGCCCTCAGGACATCCTGCCTACCAGGATGGCCCCCACACTTGCTTTTCCCAAGAGCCCAGCGTCCCCCAGTGCATTCAGTCTGGAAGAAGCCATTGTCTTAAGGTTTTTTGGGAGAACCATCGTTGGCTAAAGACCGAGGGGAGGGTGAACCCAGGGCCATGGTTCTCCAGGCAGAAAGAGCAGACAGCTCACACAGAGGTCCTGTATATGTCAGGGCCACTTGACTCCCCCCGAAGCATCAGAGGAGGGGCACTGACTTGGTGTTGAGGTGGGAGGCTGCAGGACCACATGCCAGGGACTGCAGTTCTCCACTGAGCAGTGTGGGAGGGCGATGGAGCTGGCTTTGCTCCCGTGGGCCCAGTTGCTCAGGTCTTGGAGTGTTCAGAGCTGGCAGGTGAATGGGAACAAGCAGGTACGGGAGCTTGTACAAGGTGATAGGAGGACTGTGGAGGGGCTGGTGGCAGCTGGAAGAGGGGACAGAGGCAGGGTGTGGGCTGGGGGTGAAGGGCTATGGAAGGAGACAGTTAACATGTGAAGAGTCTTGGGGCTTCAAGGCCTCACTGGGCATCCACGAGTGAGTGTGGAGGGCTGGCCCAGGGGGCACCCTGAGCCTTCCTCACCTCCCTGAAGAGCTTGGACTGGGCAGCTTGGGTCGGTTGGGACTTGGTGACAAGGGCCCTGGTCCTCTCATGTCCCAGACCTGTAGGTACTGCTGTGGTGTTGGTAGTGGGAGGGACAGGAGTTGGCCCTGTTCTGGTCCTGGTTGTGGGCGATGAGACACCATTAGAGCCCCTCAGCCTTGGGTCCCCATCTCGGGTTTTCCCAGTGGATTGCTTCTTGCCTGACACCCCCCTGTCCCCAGCACCAGGAGCAGCACTCAGAGGGCCGCAGCGCCCCCTCCAGCGAGCCACACCTTATCTTCGTGTATGAGGACAGGCAGATCCTGGAGGATGCAGCCGCGCTCATCAGCTACTACGTGAAGCGGCAGCCGGCCATCCAGAAGGAGGACCAGGGCACCATCCACCAGCTGGTGCACCAGTTCGTGCCCAGCCTCTTCTTCTCCCAGCAGCTGGACCTAGGGGCGTCTGAGGACTCTGCTGACGAGGGCCGGGGGAGCCCCCAGGGGCAGAGCGGGGACCCTGGCGACCGGAAGAAGCCGGTGCCTGGGCCACAGAGCAGCCCCTCAGAGGAGAAGGGGGCCTCCGGCGAGGGTTCTGCCCCTGAGCAGCAGCAGCAGCAGCAGCAGCAGCCGCCGCCTCCTCCTCCACCGCTGCCACCGCCGCCGCCGCCGCCACCACCACCACCACCACCACCTCACAAGCCCATGGATGACGTCTACAGCCTCTTCTTTGCCAACAACAACTGGTACTTCTTCCTGCGTCTCCACCAGACTCTGTGCTCCCGACTCCTGAAGATCTACCGCCAGGCGCAGAAGCAGCTCCTGGAGTATAGGACCGAGAAGGAGAGGGAGAAGCTGCTCTGTGAGGGGCGCCGGGAGAAGGGCAATGACCCCGCCATGGAGCTGCGGCTCAAGCAGCCTAGTGAGTTCCCCAGATCCTGCGAGAGCCCAGGGATGCTGTGCAGGCGCTGGGAGACGGGTGGCAGCCCATGTGTGCCCCAAGGGTTTTGGTTCGTAGCTATGACCAGGAATGTCCCTTTGTGTTTTTCTGACTTCATTTGAAATAATCGTTATCTGAGATGAGAAGTCACGAGAATAGCGGTCTTGAGCATGCCTCTCCTGCCCAAGCAGAAGCACCACTTCCAAGTGGTGCTGTGGTAGGACCAGGAAAGCACCATCGCGGGGCCACAGCCGCTTCTTGCCCGCTCTCCCCAGGCACAAAGCTGTGGTCCTTTCCCCCAGGCTGGGATTCGTGGAACTCCTTACTGCCCGGTCACACTCTGATCCTGGAGTTGTGGGCCAACACTGGGAAGCCTGTGGTGGAGACGGGGGACACAGAGGCTCCAGGTTCACCCTGGCAGGGCCCTCATAGGGACGGCCAGGGTGACCTGGTCCCCGCCCGCCCTCAGGTGAGGTGGAGCTGGAGGAGTACTACCCGGCCTTCCTGGATATGGTGCGCAGCCTGCTGGATGGCAGCATCGACCCCACACAGTATGAGGACACGCTGCGTGAGATGTTCACCATCCACGCCTACGTCGGCTTCACCATGGACAAGCTGGTGCAGAGCATCGCGCGCCAGGTGAGTGTCGGGAGGCCCGACACGGGGCACAACACCTCCCCCGTCCCTGCCGGCCCTTCCGTGCTGCAGACCGGCCCCTCCGTCTCTTGTGCTGTGCGGGGAGCCCCATGTCAGCATCTTTCTGTCCTTTTTTTTTTTTTTTAAATCAAGGCAGAATTCATATAACATTAACCATTTTAAAGTGAACAGTCCAGTGGGATTTAGTACGTGTACAGTGCTATACAACCATTGCCTCCGTGTAGTTCCAGAACATTTCTGTCACCCTGAAGAGAGGCCCCGTCCCCATGAGCCCCCCGAGCCCCTGCCCACCACCAGCCTGCTCCCTGTGGGGTTCCTGGCCTGACCTTTCATCCTCGCGGAACCACGCGCTGCGTGGCCTTTCATGTCTGGCTCCTCAGCAAGGTGTTTCCCCGGTTTGTCCGTGCCGAGTTGTGTCGGTGCTTCGCTGCTCTGAACCGCACAGGCCCGTGTGTGGGCGGGCCACATCGTGTCCGTCCATCCGTCCATGGATGGACGCCTGGGCTGCCACTACTTTTTGGCAGTTGTGGATGTTGGTGCTATGAGCGTGGATTTGAGTCCCCGCTGACAAGTCTTTCCTGAGGGTGGTTTGCCAGTGTGTGAAGACTCTGAGGCCACTTCGGGGCTGGCGTGTGGATGGCAGTGATGTCCCCCCGCAGTCAGCGTCATTGATGACAGCAAAACACTGCCCGCAGCCAGACGTCGAGAAGAGGAAACTAGTCATATAAATACAAACAGCAGAGCCCCAGACAGTCGCGTGTGGTTCCGGGACTCGGGTCCTGCTGGTGGTGTTTTCAGCTCCACTTTTACGGCCCACTAGGGCTGTTCCCGTAAAGCGGGAGTGATGCCAAGAAAAGAATAATATTATTCACCCACCCAGTTGGTGGGAACATTCTAGAAAAGCCATTCCCTTCTAGGTTTGAGAAAGGCCTTGATGAGGTAGAGTATGCACACAGAAAAGATTGTGGGCCTTCACACAGGGACAGCCCTCCGCCCCCCCCCACCGTGGGCACCCGTGGGTTGGGGTAGGGTCCCTGCTCTCGAGCTGCTGCCTGTCGGGCCACGTCATGCCGTGTGAGTCTGCAGCATCCCTTTTTCCTGAGATGCGTGTGGCTCCTTCGTCCTGGCCTGTGCAGGGAACAGGCTCACATTTGGGCCCTTGGAGCAGTGCTTCACATCCTCAGGTGCCATCTGTGAGTTCCCTCCGCTCCCCCCGGCCGCTGTGGAGACCTCCGCTGTCCTGGTGGCTGTCCTCCGTCTGGCCTAGAGCTGGGGGTCCGATGTCTTTCTCATCCCTCCCTCCTGGGCCTGGGGAGCAGGGACCCTGAGTGCCATTTATATTACGTTTCCCCCGTGGCTTATGAGGTTGGCGCCTTTCTGTTCTTCTGTGGCCGTCCGGAGGTCCCGCTGTGGCGCGCCCACCCGCATCGTCCGCCACTGTTTTTCACTGACAAGTGCAAGGCTTTGAGTCTTCTAGTTACAAGGACGTGACCAAACTGACATCTCTGTTCTGACTCCTAATGCGTCTGTCTTCAGGAACCTTCCCATTTCCCTCTGCCTGCTGGGCTGTGCTTCTGTCCATCCCTGTCACCATCCACAGTCGTGGCCGCTGTGGCCCAGGGATGGAGAATCACACGCGGGGCCTTGCACACACCTCTGGGAGGCAGTGATTCGGCAGTACCACAGGGCTGAGTGCCGTACCCCCAGGGCTCAGTGTTGAGTCTGCGCCCAACAGGCCACAGCTCTGGGGAGAGCCAGGGTCCGCCAGGCCTTAATGGAAATGCCCTAGGCCAGCTGTGCCTGGGGTCCCGCCCACTGACAGCTGTAGCCTGCCTTGGTGGGATCATGTCCGTGCCATTTGCCTCTCTTTTTTCATTGTTATTATCAGCATTTCCTGTTTTCATAATAGCAGACAGTGTTTTGGGGAACCCGCTGTGGGCCAGACACTGAATGAGGCCCGCACGTCAATGTGTTCAATGGTGTGACGCTCGTGGAAGGACTCAAGGTCCTGAGTCTGGCAGCCTGTCACTTGTGTTGGGGCCAGCCTGCACCGGCTCCGTCCAGCCCTGCACCTCAGCCTTTTCCGTTAGTCCTTTCTTCTTAAGCTTTACAGCTTGGATCTGTCTGTAGGAGTTACAGCACCTCACTGTGTTTGTAGCCGGAAACTGGGGCACATAGCTTCCCTCCCTCCCTCCCAACACTTCCAGATAATGACCAGCCCCATTTTGGAGCGCACACTTTTGTGTTCACTGTGTGTTTCCCAAACCTAAGCAGGGATTGCCGGCCCTTTCTAGTTTGGACTGGTCTGCTCTGCTTTGAACTAGTTTGCTCTTGTCTGCTCTAGTCTGAGCTGGTATAGTTTTTCCTGCTCTGGTCTGCTCTGCACCTTCTGCCGACGTCACTCCCCGTCTGGTCCTGGCCTTCATCTCCACGTGGTGGACTTTTTCGTGTCCTCTTCGGGCGAGGCAGGGACTCCAGCAGGAGGGCTCGGAGCCGCGCTCACCCCTCCTGGGGGCACACACCCCAGGCACACACCGGCTCTTCCTCCCTACCAGCTGCACCACCTCGTGAGCGATGATGTCTGTCTGAAGGTGGTGGAGCTCTACCTGAATGAGAAGAAACGGGGTGCCGCTGGTGGGAATCTGTCCTCCCGCTGCGTCCGCGCCGCCAGGGAGACCAGCTACCAGTGGAAGGCCGAGCGGTGCATGGCTGACGAGAACTGCTTCAAGGTGAGAGGCCAGTCGTGCTCAACCCCATGCGAGACTGGGGTGCAAGGGGCATGCCCAGAACAGGAAGGGGCCGGCGACATGCATCTCCGTGCCCGGGTCTCCAGTTGCCGGCCCTGGCCTCTGAGGGCTCCCCAGGGCCCACGAGGTGGGCGGCTAGCGTGTCGTTCCTAGAAGAAAGATCTAGGCCCAGAGGCTGTCAGAGGGAGCTCATTGATGACCTTTCAACCTTGTTCTGTGTCTGCTTGGGCTGTGCCCGTGGCGTCAGGCTTTGCCCCCCACCTTCCCTAGGTGATGTTCCTCCAGCGCAAAGGGCAGGTGATAATGACCATTGAGCTCCTGGACACTGAGGAAGCCCAGTCGGAGGACCCCGTGGAGGTCCAGGTGAGGACCAGGGCCCTGTGCTCTGTGCCTTGTGCGCACTGTGGGAGCCGGGTGGCCACGGGCACAAGCACAAGCCACACTCTCCATGGGGGCCTCAGAGGGGCTGGAGTTGCAGTCGGCCCTTCAGGAGTCCAGGGTCTGACCCAGCACGGGAGGGCCAGGTCACTCTTCCCTAACCCTGCCTCCTGGCTCCTCCCACTGCAGTGACCGGCATGGTCACTCCCCTGAGCTGTGCAGCCTCTGTACTCCCTGCACGTGGAGCTCGGGACTCCCAGTTCCCGGCCTCAGTCACCAGGAGGACCCCTGCCTGGCCCACGCTCTGAGTCACATGTTCCTCTAGATTAGACACATTCCAGTGTCTCTGCTTTTCTCTCCATACGAGGACACCAGACATTGGATTTTGGGGCCCACCTTACTCTGGTGTGACCTCATCTTAACTAGGTGGCATATGCAAAGACCATTTCCAAACGAGGTCACATTCACAGGTGCCAGGACATAGGACTGAGGCATGTCTTTCTCAGGGACTCAATTCAACCCACAAGAGTGGACAGCTCATCCCAGCTTACCTAGGACATTCCCAGGTCTTATCACCAGAAGTGCCACATCCCAGGAATTGCTCATTCTCAGACAAACCAGGACTGTCGGTCCCCTGACACTTAGCTGCATCAGAACCTCTTCTGGGGTCAGGCAGCCTGTAACCAAATAAGTAAGGACACCAGAAAAGTAGCGTTTCTGTCGCTGCCTTTTTGGCCTTGAGTCACGTAGCCGAGATCTGTGGACCAGCAGCCCTGGTGCGTCGTGCCCGCTCAGGAGCTTCCTGTCGGAGAACCGGGAGGGGGTGGTAACACTTGGTGCCCTCGCACCACCGGGAACAGGGCTGGTGCCCACCCGACGCTCCACACAGCCACAGGGGCTCCTCTCCTTGCCCTGCTCCAGGACTCCCCACACAGGAAACTCTGCTCATGATGAGTGAGGGGGGAGGTTTGCATGCCTTGCACCTTCTGGAAGTTTGCAGCTCATGTCTGGAGGAGCCTGTGGCTTTAACAGGGCGGTGAGCAAATGAAGAGTCATTGGACACTACCAGCCACGCCCACCTTGGACCTGCGTGGCCCCTTCCAGCCCCACCTTTCGTTCACTCCCACCTCTGACTTGTCTTTCCCTCCTTCTACTCTGTGTCCTGGTGTCCCCCTCTAGGCCCCACTTCCCTCCACATGGACTCCCCGCTCCCTTGTGGACCCGCCCATGTGGCGCATGGGCCATTACGCAGTGGGGCTTCTCCAGCTCGGCACGCAGTACCACAACTGGTCTGCTTGTAGCTGGATGTGCGCATCCTGCCCCAGCGGCAGTCGGGCATTCCCATCATACACAGGGTCTTCCACAGCCGGGGTGGGGTGCGGGCATCTTCCCGGGGGGCCCTGAGTGTAGGACCCTGGCTGAGAGCCCTTTATGGGGGAAGTCACAGCCATGTCTCCCTCTGTCCCCCCAGCACCTGGCTCAGTACGTGGAGCAGTATGTGGGGACCGAGGGTGCGTCCAGCTCACCCACTGAAGGCTTCCTCCTGAAGCCCGTGTTCCTGCAGAGGTGAGAGGAGCCGCAGGGAGACCCCATGTCTTTAATTGAGGCTGAAAGATGGTTTTCTGTCTGGGAACACTTACTGGGCGCCTGCTATGTGCAAGGTGTGGCCCTGCACCCCTGAGGTCTGGGATAAGCAGACCTGTAATCCCAGGACAAGGCAGGTAGGAGGGGGCCACCCTGCCTAAGGGAGCAGAGGGCCTGGGAGGAGGGGGTAGCAGCCTGGAGGGAGAAGCCACTGGAAATGGCAGCTGTCAGGCCAGAGGCAAGAGCACCACCATCCTCAGACCCAGGACCAAGGACCAGGCTGGGTCAGATCTGGTCTCAGGCCAGGTTGAGACAGCGGACTTTAGGATCAGTGGGGGCTGTTGGTGGGTGTTTAGATTTGAGTGGGAATCCCTTGCCAAGTGGGGACCAGGCTGAGGGTGGGGTCTCAAGCACACTGATGAGACAGGAAACCAGATCTGGGAGAGTGGAAGCAGGGAGGGGAGATGCTGGATGAGGGGCCCCACTGTTGGAGGGACATAGGAAGCAAGTGAGAAGAGCCAGCAGGGCTGGCCAGGTGGCCCCCAGCCCGGGGTTGCCAGCACCCCTGTGTTGTGTGGGGTTGGTTTTCACTGGATTGAAGGGTTTGTTTTGCTTTGATTTACATCACCCTGTCTCTTGGGGAATCCAGCCAAGGATTTCTTGGTCTACAAACACTCCTCTGACCCCCCAGGAACCTCAAGAAGTTCCGCAGGTGGCAGTGTGAGCAGGTGCGGGCCCTGCGAGGTGAGGCCAAGAGTTCCTGGAAGCGGCTGGTGGGGGTGGAGAGTGCCTGCAATGTGGACTGCCGCTTCAAGCTCAGCTCCCACAAGATGATGTTCATCGTGAACTCCGAGGACTACATGTACCGCCGAGGCACCCTGTGCCGCGCCAAGCAGGTGCCTTGGCCCCTGTGATCCAGTCTGTGGCCATCTAGCGGGGTCCTGGGTCCAGCCCACAGCTGGCTGTGGGCACCTGGGTCTTTTGACTCCACCCCACCCTCTCCCTGCAGGTACAGCCCTTGGTCTTGCTGCGGCACCACCAGCACTTCGAGGAGTGGCACAGCCGCTGGCTGGAGGACAACGTGACTGTGGAGGCAGCCAGCTTGGTGCAGGACTGGCTGATGGGCGAAGAGGATGAGGACATGGTGCCCTGCAAGACAATCTGCGAGACGGCCCATGTGCACGGCCTGCCTGTGACTCGCTACCGTGTGCAGTACAGCCGCCGCCCTGCGTCCCCCTGAGGCACCCGGGCAGCCATCACAACACAGTTCGGTGCGGGTACTTCCTCAGCCCGGGTGTCAGTCGGGCACTTCCGTGAACTACCTGAGGGAAGGAGGGCACCCCCAGCCTTGCCGCTGCTCCAGGGAAGGGGGTTCCGTCGGCTGCAGCCCCACGCTACCGTCCCTCGCAGCTCCCCAGCTTCCTCCTTTGGGCTATTCCTGTGCCAAACCCGAAACCCCTGCACTTGAACTTGAGGCTCAGTCCCCAGCAGAAAGGGGAGGATCCGTGCACTGTCTGATGACAAGCAGGTGTGTTCACACACCTGCCAGGTGGGGCCACACAGGTCATTTTGTGCTTGGGGTGTCTAGGAAAGTCAGTGACAAGCCTTGTGAGGGCACACAGTTGGGAAGAGTTGGCATTGAAGGAATTGGGTCAGGGACTTGCTTGAAAAGTATGTTCTTCGAGTGGTTTTGAAACTTTCTAGAAACTTCTGAAGCTGGGCAGTGCCTGTATCTGACAGTGTGGACATCAGCTGGTGCTCGGGTTCTTCTCATTTTATAAGCAGTATAAGCCCTTTCTGCTAGGCGTGGCGTGGGCAGGGGGCACCAGAAGACCCCACTGTGGAAAACAGACACGCCAAGCCCTGTGTTGATCCAGCAGCCGGCCTCTGGGTCTGTCAGGGACAGGACTCACCCAGACACTCCCACCACGCCCAAGTGGCCCGCATTGGGAGGGCCCCAGGGCAGGATTCTGTACCTAAGATGGAAGTTCTAGAAATAACAGACGCACACCCATATTTATTCCTTTACACCCTCTTAGTGGTTGTCACTTGTTCAACAACCAAGTCCCGAGGCTTCTTGGGGAGTCAGCGTGCTCCTCACACCCCCCCACCACTGCTGTTCCCGCAGCCGCCACCCCGGGGGGCACGTGTGTGGGGGCCGCAGCCGTCCCCACAGAGGCCTCCGAGGCTGTGCCAAGAGCGCTGTGCGCCGTGGGCTCGCACCAGCTCTGCGAACTTCCTGCCCCGGAGGAGCCCTGGCAACATTGTGCCGAGAGTGGAATCTGCTAGCTGGTGGGACCACGGTCCCTGAGCAGCCTGCCCCCCGCCACCCGCAGTGCTCCCCATCCTGTAGCCGAGCTGTGCCAAACCCACCGTACCCGCGGTGGGGACATGTTTCTAAAAGGTACCTGTGGAACTCAAGGTTTGTGAAGCCTTCGACTCTAGGGCCAAAGCCCGCGTGTGCCCCAGGGTCTCCCTGCCAGTGTATTCTCAAGTGTAACCCAGGCACTTTGTCTGAACCCTTGTTTTGTAAGAAGGGAACTTACCACGACTCCCTGGACCAGCCCTTCAGGCCGCCCCTCCACGCCTCAGTGGGGCCTGGGTGTTTGCCAGCTCCCCCACAACCCCTACCCTGCATGCTTCTAGCCAGCCCTTTCGTTTCTCAAGAATTTCTGTTCTGGGCTTAGACTTCCTTTGCAGCTGTTTTGACTGTAGTCCCCTTTTCTATTTATTTGCACATTAATGTTAAAAATTAAATATTGACCTGAAGCTGTGATATCCCATCCATTTTTTCCTGCAAGCAACCCCCAGGGCGCACCCCCCCACACTCCATACCCCACCCAAGCTGTGAGTGCCAGGCACCCGAATAGACACGAGCGGCTCCTGGCACCAGTAGTTACCAGGCCTCGCCTGCAGAGCCCTGCAGCTTCCCTGCACAGAAGGCCACACTTCCCTTGGGGCGGTGCTCTGCCCCTGTACCAGTGCGTGGTCCAGAACACTCATCCCAGTCCAGGTTTTATGTTCATTAGAGATGCCAAGTGTTTCTAGCAGTGTGCATCAAAGCCAGCTTCAGGGCCTGGTGTTGTCTCAGCTTTCTCTGCCTGAGGCCGGGTGCTGAGGAGGGATGTGGGGCCCCAGGGTGGGTGGGCTTGCTCCCTTGGGTCCACAAAACCACCCTCCTACCTCATGCTTCTTCCCCATCGCTGTCCTGATCATCTGGGATCTCCTCCCCCCTCCCCTGCTCCCACTCCTTAAGAATGGGGTTGCCCACACCTCTGCTTCTGCAGAGGCACCTGCTGCCCCCTCCCCTCAGCCCTGCCAGTGCCCACGCCAGGCCTCCCCGTCAGGTTCCTGATCTCAGGTGGCACTGCCCTGCCACCTGGCCAGTCCTCTACCAGGAGTTGAGTGTGACCTCCCAGGGACCCTTCACCCCATGTGTATCCCCCACACACATGTGCTGCCCCTGATGGTGCCCACCTGCCCCTCCAGAGGGTCAGGGGTAGCAGGGAACTTAGAGGCTCGTTCTGTGTTCGATTCCTCCTACCCTGGAGCCCACATCGGGAGTGCTCGGGCTGCCTCTGCCCACGCACCCACCTTCCTCAGTCTGAAGCACTGGGAGGGAGGCCTCGTCGTGCAAACAGTGACCGCTGCAGCTCCCTCTAAGGGCAGAGTGAAAGGGGTCCCCTTGTGGTGGGCAGAGCTCTGATAGGGCCCCAGGGTCCCCCCTCCCCCCGTGGACATCCCCACTAGTCCCTGCCCTCAAGTGCCCTGTGACTGTGGTCAGGTTGCTAGACAGCAACTGGAAAGACGTCTCCTGCTGGCCTGGAAGACAGCAGCTCCACGTCGAGGAGGGGATTCGACCACTGCAGATGAGGGCCTGGCCCTGGGGGGAGACCGGCTTGCTGCCTGGACTCCTCACCCCGGGAAGCACCAGACCTTAAGGCCCATTGTCCCCAGCCACCGTGTCCTTGGCAAGGGATGAGGCCAAGAATCCACACAGCAGCCCTCCCTCCTCATCACCTGGCACCTGCCCCTGTACCTCTTCAGGCGCAGGAAGGGGAGCTGCAGGCCAGGTGGGCTGCCCCCCACCCCAATGTGACAGAGAGGGGCTGTGTGCTGCACCGGGGGTTTGGGGGGGGGGCCAAATAACATTGTTATTAGAGGGGCGTTTGTCTTGCTGGCTGGCTGTGAGATACAGCCAGGACGTCACACCTGATGTCCTGGCTGAGAATGAGGCCGATTGTTCTAGAAGGCAAATGCACCTGGAGTTAGTCTCAGGCGGCTCCTGGTGGGGGTGGGGCCGGCAGGGCTAGGAACGTCCTGGTAGGAGCCCGCAGGCACCTGGGTGTGGGGGGAGGACTCCCGGAGCGAAGGCCTCAGGGATCCCCGCTGTGCCCAGCCGAGGCTCTCCGGCCCTGGGCGTGGGTGCTCCGGCGGTGGGTGCTCCGGCCGTGGTGCAGTCGAGCGGACTCAGACTTGGGGCCTGGGGAGGAAGTGCAGGGCCACCTGGGGTCGGGAGAGCCAGACTTCCAGCCCCAGCACCCGGTAGGATGGGGTCACCACCTCCTCCCCTGGGGTCACTGCAGTGGGGTAGCAGCCCCGCTCACAAGGCAGGGCCCAGCCCAGGGTGAGGGGCGGGGAAGGCACACGGGGTGCCCGTCTGGCACCAACATAAAGCAAGCACAGCACCTGCAAAGACGGCCACCCTGAGAAGCGTTGGGCAGTGGGAGGATCGGCCTCCGGGGCCGCCGGCCGGGCTGGAGGCTGAGGGCGTCCGGCCCTAGTGCCCGAGTCGGGCCTGTCGGCCGTCTCTTCATCGTTTAAGAAGTTTTACATTTTGGTAAATAAGATTTACCACATTGACCATTTTATTTTAATATTCACCTGAAAATATGTTTTTATTGATTTTAGAGAGCCAGAAAGAGAGAGAAATATTGATGACAACCCTGAGTTGCCTCCCATAGATGCCCTCGCCTGGGATTGAACCCAGAAACCTAGGTGTGTGCCCCTACAGGGGATCGACCCCCCAACCTTTTTGGTGTACAGGACAACAGTCCAACCAAGTGAACCATCCAGACGTTTTGTTTTTTCTGTACAGTGGCTCTGGCAGCGCTCAGTTGTCTTGAACTCCATTCATTCAAAACCACTGTGTTGGAGTGTGTGTTGTGGCAGCTGTCATATCAGCGTGCATTTAAAAAAAAAACACCAGCCCTGACTGGTGTAGCTCAGTGGATTGAGCTCGGGCCTATGAAGCAAAGGGTTGCCGGTTCGATTCCCAGTCAGGGCGCGTGCCTGGGTTGCAGGCCAGGTCCCCAGTGGGGGACACATGAGAGGCAACCACACATTGATGTTTCTCTCCCTCTCTTTCTCCTTCCTGTCCCCTCTCTCTAAAAATAAATAAATATATTTTTTTAAAAAAACACCAAAATGGGTGAACTTTTGTGCAGCCATTTTAATAGTGAAGATGGAAGAATATAAGTGACATTTTCAACATATTATGCTTTAGTATTTCAAGAAAGGTAAAAACGTAACTGAAACACAAGAAAATGCAACTGCGCAGCATATGGGGAAGGTGCTGTGACTGATCGAACAACAACAAAAGTTTGCAAAGTTTCCGCCTGGAGACTTCTCGCCGGACGGTGCTCCACGGCCGCGGAGGCCAGGTGAAGTTAATTGGGACCAAATTGAGACATTAATTACGAACAATCAACATTCTACCACGTGGGATATAGCTGACATCCTCAACATATCCAAATCCAGAAAGTTATCGATGAAAATGAAAAACCTCCTCTCTCTATGGACCGGACTCTGTTGGGACTGCATGTAAGTGGGTCGCATGGTATTTGTCCTTTTGTGTCTGGCTGATTTCATTCAAGGTCCGTCGATGTGGCATGTGCAGAATTTCCTTCCACTTTGAAGAGACCTTCCTGCTTTTTTTCAAACACAAGTTTTTATGGAAAGCAGCACATGTATTGTACAAAGAAGCACGTGGGGAAAAGCAGAGGCCTAAGTCCCTCTGTGCAAAGGCAGCTGCCCCAGGGTCCCAGGGGAGGTTAGCACCAGGCTGGGACAGGATGGCAGCCTGTCATTCACCCCAAATTCACCCGACCTCTGCCTGTCCCGTCCGGGGGCCCCCCCGTCTCCTGGCCCAGTGTCGTCTCCAGGGAGGGGGCACCCCGGCCCTGTATTGTGGGTGACACCCCTGTGCAGATGCGCTCCTTTGCGGGAGTGTCCACTGTAAATTCCTAGACACAGAACTCCTGGGTCAAACTGCCCTCCAGGGGCACCAATCTGCCCTGGTCCGGCATCACCAGCCGCCAGCTTTTCCTGCACAGGCTTCCTGCAGGGTGGCAGGGGGTCCGCATCCCAGTTTTCCTGTGCTGTCCATGCATGGTCCAGAGACATGGGCCTGGGCTGAATTAGTCCTTGGTGGAGACTGCTCAGGAATGAGGGATGGCCCCTGGCTGAGACCCCTGTCCAGCTCAACTACTCCAGGCTTCTGTCCCCCTCACGCTGGGGCTGGGGGCAGGGACCTCAGCGTCTCAGCCTCTGGCCACACTGACTGCCCGCATTGCTCAGTCACTTCCTGTAGTTGACTAGATTAGGGTTTCATGTGCCAAGACACACCACATCTGAGCCCCTCTCCCACCCTTCATCCTTTCGCCTTCCTTGACCCCCACTGCCCCCTTGGGGTCCTCCTGCTCTCGGACACATGCCCTTGGCCACCATGTCCCAGCACGGGCCACCATGTCCCAGCACGGACCACCAAGGCAGAGAACCCCCAGTTCGCAGCTCCCCAGGGCAGGACTTGGAGGCCTCTCTAAGCCCTGGAGGGGAATGGGGGGAGGTTGTATGCAGGAGAGAGGAGTACCTCCCTCTGAGCCTCAGTTCCTTCATCTGCACACTGGGCCCCCATTGGAATGCAGGAACCTGGAGGGGCCAGAAGAAGGAGGCCTTGGGACGTGGTTCGGGTGGCCTCCTGACCTGAGCTGGCCTGGCCGCCTCTCTCAAAGGCTCAGCTGTGGCTGTGACCATCTCTCCCAGCCATTCCTAGGGCCCCAGGCTGAGGTGGGGCCAGGGCAGAAGCGGAAGGAGATCCCAGAGGAGGAGGTGGCAGGCTGCCCTCACACAGTCCTTGCCAGGCCACAGGGTCAGCGGCTCTGGCTGAGGCCCACACCTCCGACCGGACTCGCAAGGCCCCTTCCCCCTCTGCGCCTCCCTTTGCGCCTTCCAGGGAGCCACACTGGGGTACCACCGAGGGAGCGAGAAGGTGGGGCGACCCCCACCAAGATCCTAGGGGCTTGGGTGCATGTGTGAGGGTTGGGGGGCCTTCACTGGCTCTCACCTATGACCTGGAAGGCAGGACTCTAGTTTTGCCCACCAAAGAGAGAAAAGAAGTGGGCGTGAGGAGTGCCTTCAGGAAGGGCCACAAGCTCCTGATGGGGGACGTGACCTGGAGGCTGGGCTACCGTGAGAGCTGTGACTGGCCAGCAGGAAGTGCTCACTTGGCCCACAGAGGCTTCCTGGGCTGGTCAGGGGCTGCTGCCCTGGACTTCCTCCCCCACCTTACCGGCCCAGTACTTGACCCATGAAGCACCCCTGCCAGAAAAAGTGGCCCTGGCTACCAGGCCACCTCAGGTCATCCGTGGGCCTCCCACAGGCTGGCTGGGGGCAGGAGCTGGCTTATCTCACTGGGTCCTGTGTCTTCCTTCGCCTGCATTCAGGAAGCTGGCGGTGGGGGTCCGGTAGACAGGAAACTCAAGGCCAGTTGGCTGAAGCCCGGAGAGCCCAGAGCAGCCAGCCCCCAGCCCTGATAGCATGTGGCTGCTCCTGCTGCTGTGGCCCCTGGCACTGGGGTTCAGCCCTGCAAGTGGTACCCAGACTCCCAGTGTCTACGACGACGAGGACGAGAGCACAGAGGGAGGAGACAGTGAGTGACTCCGGGCACTGCCCGGGGACGGTGGGGAAGGCATTGTGGATGGGCAGGAGGGGTCTAGGGGCCCTCCAGCTTGTCCCCAAGCCCACAAGCTGGGGGTTCCCATCTCACGTCTAGCTCTGTCCTAGTGTCCTGGGGGCTCCTAGGAGCTGAGGCCTGGGCTGCAGCCCCTGGGGGCGGGTACCATCGAGTAGGAGGGACCCGTTGAAGGGCAGGGGATGACGCCTGGGTTCTCAGCACCTCCACCCACTTCCCTCCCCCAGATGGCACGTTGGGACCTTGGACCCAGCCCCAGGTGGCCACCCTTTGCCCATCCGTCCTGCGAAGCTTCCCCAGCTGGTCCTGTGCCAACAACAGTGACACTCTGGACCTTTGGGACAGCTCTCGGGCGCTGCTGCTAGGCTGGGTGCCCACAAGGCTGGTGCCTGCTCTCTACGGGCTGGCCTTGGGGGTGGGGCTGCCTGCCAACGGCCTGGCCCTGTGGGTGCTGGCCACGCGGGTGCCTCGGCTGCCGTCCACAGTGCTGCTCATGAACCTGGCAGCCGCCGACCTGCTGCTGGTCCTGACCCTGCCGCCCCGCATCGCCTACCATCTCCGGGGCCAGCGCTGGCCCTTTGGCGAGGCCGCCTGCCGCCTGGACACAGCCGCACTTTATGGCCACATGTACTGCTCCATGCTTCTGCTGGCTGCCATCAGCCTGGACCGCTACCTGGCTGTGGTCCACCCACTGCGCGCCCTTGTCCTGCGAGGCCCGCGCCTGGCCACTGGGCTTTGTGCTGTGGCCTGGCTGGCGGCGGCCGCCCTGGTGCTGCCCCTGGGGCTGCAGCGGCAGACCTTCCAGCTGTCACGCTCAGACCACATACTCTGCCATGATGTGCTGCCCATGGGCGCCCAGCTCTCCTACTGGCGACCGGCCTTCCTCTGCCTGGCCGTGGTCGGCTGCCTCCTGCCCCTGCTGGCCATGCTGCTCTGCTACGGGGCCACACTGCACGCACTGGCCGCCGGGGGCCGCCGCTACGGCCACGCGCTGAGGCTGACTGCGCTGGTGCTGGCCTCCGCCCTGGTCTTCTTCGCGCCCAGCAACGTGCTGCTGCTGCTGCACTACTCGGACCCGGGCCCGGAGGCCTGGGGGGACCTGTACGCGGCCTACGTGCCCAGCCTGGCGCTCAGCACCCTCAACAGCTGCGTGGACCCCTTCGTCTACTACTACGTGTCCACCGAATTCAGGGACAAGGTACGGGAGGTGCTGCTTTGCTGGGTGCCCAGCTCCTCCACGACCTCCAGGGAGGGGCGAGGCCAGGGGACGGGCACCTGGTCCTCCTCACTTGTGTGACAGCCCCTCAGGTGGCAACAAAGAGGGGTCGCAGTGGGGCGAATATTGTCTCCCCCCAAATTCACGTCCACTAGGAAGCTCTCGTGAGCTTGTTCGGAGACAGGGTCTGTGCAGTGGGATGAGTTAAAATGAGGTCCCACTGAGGTGGGCTCGGCCCCGAACCTTGTATGACTGATGTCCTTATCAGAGGACACAGGACTCAGGGAAGAAGACCACGTGACCATGGAGTCAGAGATCATGGCGACAGCTTAGACACCAACGGTTGCTGGCAGCCACCGGAAGCCAGGAGAGGAGCCTGGGAGAAACCCTCCCTCGGGCCCTGCAGAAGGACCCAGAGCTGAGCCAATAAATCACTGCCGTCTTCAACCACCTGGCTCACAGTGCTCAGCTGCGGCAGCCCCAGGAAACCCAGCCAGCTCCCTCATGTGTTGCACTGCAACCCTGGAGAATCCCACCCAGAAGGCTCAGGCCCCCTCTCCTCCCCTATACCCCCCCCAGGTGGCCCAGGCAGTGGGGACCCAGTTAGTGTTTCCTGCCCCCCACCCCCAGCTGTTTACTGCCTGCTCTGAACTGGGTGGGAGGAGGACACCACGTGGGGAACAGCAGCTGCCACACCCCCTCCTCACATCTGAGAGCAGCACTGGTTGTCGAGAGCCACCGAGGCATCAACTGTGGGGGTCAGTGAACCTACCAAGGCAGGGGGGTGCAGGGGTCATTTCCTAAACTCTGCACTGGGCCTGTGTCCCTGGTGCAGGGAAGATGAGCTGGGGCGGCCCCGGGACCCACACATGCACCCATGCACACACAGCCCCTGGGGACGTGTAAGATCGGGGAAGTACTCCGATGGCAGTGGCGGGGTGTGCTGATGTACCGAGACGCCACCAACTGGGGAAGCCTGAGTGGGGGCGCTTGGACTTCTCTGCAGGGGTGCAATTTCTTACAAACGCCCAGGAATCTGACCGTCCTGGGGTGCGGGTGTGCAGCCCCCTTCTCCCCACCCTGCCCTAGAAGGTTGGGCCGTTGAGGAAGGAGCAGAGGACCAGGTGCCCAACGGGAACTCTAGTTTTCAGGGCTGGCCCCCCCCCAAGGCCAAAGCCTGCCAGTGACTCTGTAAAAACAAGTTTTTATTATGCCAGCGGCCTCCAGAGCTTGAAAAACGGGGCCTAGGCCAGTGACCGGCCCCTGGCAGGCTGCAGGGGCCAGGGCATGGGAAATGGGCCGGGTGCCAGCCACCTCAGGCCCTGGAGGGGTTTCTGAAATAAATACCTACTGGGGTGGGAGGTGGGGAGACAGGCGGATTCGAGGATTAATTACGAAAGGAATCAGAGCACAGCTGGAAGGTCCTGGCAGAAAGCAGCGCTGAGCGTGCGGCTGCTGTGGGTTGTGGAGCGGGGCTCCCGCTGCGGGCAGCAGAGGGGTGGTCCTCCAGGTGGGGTGCGGGGTCCGTGGGTTCAGGGGTTCGGCCTCGACAGCAGTGAGGTCCAGGTGCATCTGCCCAAGACTAAACGTCCAGGCACCTCTGGGGCCAGACTGGGCGGAGGACGTGAGGACCCCCTGGAACAGTGCTGGCGCAGGCGAGGGTCTGGGGGCTGAGGAGGGCACGGATGTTGTGTCCTTGATTTGTCTGCAGTCCTGTCTCCTCAGAAACAGTCCTTAGGCCATGAGCTCTTCCCAGAAACATCCCTCCTCTCTAGAGCAGAGTGTCCAGCTGAGGACGCTGATCTGGTCCAAAGAGAAGGGAGGCCCAGCCCCAGGATGGAGGCTGGGGTACTCAGAGCTCCAGCTGCAGCTGGGGATTCTGGGCCAAAGGGCTCCCAGCCACCCCCACAAAGGCCTTCCCTCCCATGGAAGGGAAGGTGGGGTTGGGTTACCAGGAGGCCAGTCGCCGTCAGGCAGGTCAGGCCTCTGCCGTTTGGTTTACTGGGTGCATTTGGAGGTGGGGTCACCTGGGTGGGGTCCACCAGCCCCTCAGGCAATCAAGGGAGCTCTGCAGTCAGTGGCCTCCTTCCGGCGGAGAGACAGGACAGAAGCAGCCAGACCAGCTCCTGCTCCGAGCATCAGGAAGAGAAGCCGCTCTGACTGAGGGGGAGGAGAACGTCGCTGTGAGGGCTGGCAGGTCTTGTGGGGACCCTGAGCGCTCTTCCCTGACCCTGCCTCCACCCAGCGCAGCCCTGGCCCCTTGTGACAGCACAGCTCACGGGGTGGGGGTGGGGGGGCCTGTCTCCTCTGTGAGGAGCCGAGCAGCCTGTGTGGGACCACTAGCCAAATCGAAAACTATCTGTGGACCTCCACTCAGCTGTGAAAACGAAGGCACTATTGATAGATGAAACTGCAGGATGCGTCTCTGCGGAGTGAGAAGGCCAGTCTCAGAGGCGGCTTGCTCCGTCCGCACCCCTGGTGAGGAGGGCAGGTGGGGCAGCGGTGCAGGCGGCCACCGAAGGCAGTGGCAGGGGTCCTGGAGGTGAGGAGCTGTCCTGTGTCCCGACTGGGGTCGTGGTCACGCAAATCCACACAGGAGGAGAACCTGCAGACTCAGACGCAGATGAGCGCGTGGGAGCGTGGTGGCAGGAACGAGATGGGTGGACTGTTTGCGTGTCCACCCACGTGACTTCCTGGTGTCACATTGTTCTAGTTCTGCAAGGTGTAGAGGCCGGGAGGGAACTGAGGTCTTTGTGTTATTTCTTTTTCCAAGAAAAGATTGACTGATTGATTTTTGGAGGGAGGAAAGGCATGGTAGAGAGAGGAGAGAAACATCCATCAGTTGCCCCTCAAGAGCCCCCAACAAGGACCTGGTCCACAACCCAGGCACACCCCTGACCAGGAACTGAACCAGTGACCCCTCGGTTGGCAGGCCGGCAGTCAATCCACTGAGCCGCCCCAGCCTGGGCTGTTATTTCTTACAACCGTGTGTGAATCTATGATGATCTCAGATTTAAAAGTTTAACAATCCCCCCCAAACAAAAACAAAAGCAGACCCCCTCAGAAGGCCCTGAGAAGAGCCGGCAGGCACGGAGTGGGGGCAGCGCCCGGGAGTGTGCAGCTGTGCCTGTGGCTCCAGGCTCTCCGTGTCCGCCCGGAGGCCCGACAGCAGGGGCACCTCCAGGACGGCCGTGTTGGAAGACCCCGCCTGCAGCCACCTTCCGACAAGAGGAGAACAGGCCTGAAGCTCAAGCCCCGCAGTAGGATTCACGGCCCCCTCTGCCCCCCGCCACGTGCAGGGCCGACACCCTACCTGGGGCCTCACAGGCAGGCCCCATGCACACACGCGGTTGGCAGGGCCATCGGTCAGCCCTTTCGTGGCTGAGGCACTGAGGCCATGAGGAGAGGGCCCTGCTGAGGGTTCTGGGCCTGACCCAGGTCTGTGGACTGGGGGCTGTGTTGGTGCTGAGCCCCACACTCCGCCCCCAGCGTGGGAGGCCAGATGACCAGGAAAACCCAGTCGCTCCCCAGCAGCAGACCTCAGCCTCTCCTTCTTTGACAGGGGGGCTGGTAATTGGCCCATGGGGCTTGCTACAAGCCAAGCCCTCCCTGGGCTGGGCCGATGACGGGAGAGGAGCCTGTGGGCTGGAGGGGAAGGGGTGGCCACAGACCCTGGAGTGGGCAGGAGAGGCTTCCTGCGGGGTGAGGCCTGAGCGAACCCATACCCAGGGCACACACGGTGTGTTCTTGCAAATACCGGCGGGCCGAGGGTCACAGTCAGGGTAGGTGCTTGGAAAGGCCTTGGTTGCCATGGCAACCACCCACTTTTGGGGTTCCTAGGTTATCGTTATGGCAATGAGCATCCTCATGGGCAGCAGCACGGGCCCCTCTGAGGGAGGACCCACTGTGGCCCAGTCCTGAGGTCGCCCTTGGGAAACCTAGAGGCGGGAGCTGGTGCATTGTGCAGGGGCTGCAAACAGCCGTCCCCACCGGCGGCCGGCCGCTGCAGCAGCCATTTCAGAAACAGCCATTTCCTTCACTCATTTCCACGACCACCTGTGGCACAAGTGCCTAACATTAAGGTCTTTGACTGTGATGTATGAGGCCGACATTAAGCTTTTGCTTGTGGAGGCACCTGTTTCAAAGCCATCACTGGAATAAACCTCGGTCAACTGTGTGACGGTTACTGAAAAATGACTGCGGGAAGGCCATGCTGCCCCCACCCAAAGGTCCCCTTTCAGAAAGCTCTGGGTGACCTAGGTAGCTGACTGCTCGAGTGACCCCATTTCTCCCTTCCTGCCCCCTAATTCCCACTCTTGTATTTAGATTCATCAATAAAGAGTCAGCCCGCAGAGCCCTAGACACCCCGCCCTGGGGCCCCGACAAAGCCAGAGCCCAGGTCCACGATCTCCCTCCACCCGCAGCCTTGTGTGCGGCCCCGCGTGCCTCGCACCCTTCAGGGCCTGTGAGCCGTGCGCCTGTGCTTCGTTCCCTGAGCCAGTGGCTGAGGTGCGTCCTACAATCACAGAAAGAACCACAGGAGCCATTGGAGGAGATGTCTCGGTGGCCGGCAGCAAGGGGTGGGGGCCTGGTGCATGTCCCGGGTGTTTGCAGCCGACACCATCACTGTCGTTGGGCTGGGACTGACTCAAAATGCCGTCCCTGAGCACAGGGCAGATGGCCTTCCTGGTGCACACCCCCAGTGTCACCTGGTACTCCTGGAGATGCTGGTTGGCTGCTGGGTCACCATCTTAGGCCGGGGATGCTGGGTGCCGGGCTGCTCCGCCTCGGGCTCCCGGAGAGTCACGAGGAGCTGGAAGGACACTTGTCCCCGACTGTCCCTGGCCACCCCCCCTCTGCCGGCAGGTGCTGCCCTTTGAAAGCGGACTGCATGCCCTGTCCCCCGGGCCCACTAGGTCTCCCGGCTCTGGCGGCCGCCAGCCGCACACCTCCCCCTGGGGCCTCAGATTTAGCTCAGGTGCTCTTTCTCTGCCTTCTCTTCATGCTGAATGCCATTTTCCTCCCAATTTTTATAACAAGTGCATTCAGGGCCGCGAATGTCTCTCTAAGTACGACTTCGCTGCATCTCACAAATGTCAATGCATCAGCACAGACATTGTGCACTCGGTCATTCTAAACATTTGTCTAACTTCTAATATAAAAGGACATTTTCTCCTTGATGAGTATTTTGATGTTTATAAAGTCTCCATACATGTGTGGTTTTGTTCGTGCGTTTTAAAGGTTTTTTCTTTTATTTCTGGTCTCCTGTATTCTCGCCCCTTCAGCACTGTCTTCCTCTTCTCGGTCTCTCTGTCCCCAAATTGCTGAGGGGCCCTCCAGAGCCCCCATTACCCCCTGATCACGCCTCCTTAGCTTCCTTGACCTTTCTCCTCCTGCCCCGCTGAGGCTGCCACTGCTCCTGCACCCTCTTCCCAAGGCGGGGCAGCACGGCTACTTTCTCTTCATCCTCCTCTGGGTTTCCCAGCTTCTTCTCTGCCCTTCGCCCTAACCCTGCTGAAGGCACAGCCACATGGCTCCAGCCCTCCCCTCCCCTCCATCTCTGCCCATATGCCCCTCACCTGTGCCCCTAACCGCCATCTGGGCCGCTCGGCCCCTCAGCCACCTGACATGACCTCGAGCTTCAGAAATCACAAACCCCAGTATCTTCTGATCCAGCCACAACCACCAGCCTGCCCAAGCCCCAGGACTTCCCTCTTCGATTCAGGGAGAACTGAGACTCTCTCACGCAGGTCTGTCTGCCCCTCCTGGCCTCCCACCTCTCCCCACCCTCCAACTCCCAGCATCAGATCGGTCACATGTCCCCCACTTTCCACTCCCATCCTGGGCTACGGGAGACAACCCACAGCCCCACATGCAGAACCCTGGCCAGGGCCTCTCAGCCCTGTTCACCCGTGTTCTGGCTGCCTGCCCCTCTCACTGGGCCCCCCACTCCCCACCCTGTGCCTGGCTGGCTTCAACTGGCCTTTGGGCCCTCTCCACACACCACCCCAGACCCACTGCCCCTGGAGTTTATCGCCTGTCCCGTGGGCTCACCCCACACAGGGCTCAGCCTGGTTAGGTGTGGGCCTGCCTTCTTTGCCAGGCAAGTAGTTCCTCAAGGGCGGGCTCAGAGCCCAGCACGGAGGAGGCACTAGAAACTGCTTGTCCAGTGAGTGGGTGTGTGGGTGGGGCCCCAGGAGCACAGGTTCCCAGCAAAGCCCAGTGTGACACTGAGCCTGAAGCAGCCACCCCGCCCTCTGGACTCTTGCCTACCCTCCTGAGCCAGGTGGTGGAGCAGATGCACCTATGATGACGCAGCCGCCCCCTCAGACCCGGGGATGGCGCTGTGTGGGGGCCCCAGGGTGAAGGCCTCTCGGCGGCTCTCCTCGACCTCCATCTTCCTCCAGATGCAGAACTCACCCAGTGGGGAAGCCAATGAACTGGGCCTCTGGTGCCTTGGGGAGGGCCCAGGTCGTGATGACAGGCTCGTTGGATGGCTCTACACCATAGCCAACCTGGGGAAAGAGGCCACGGCTGCTGGGAGCTGGAAGAAAGTGGGCAGTGGCACTCGGAAGCAGCGACCACACTCAGAGAAACTGGAGGTCACCCCATCCGTTCAATGGCCAACAGAGACACAACCATGGCACCTACAGGTTCCAAAGGGACCAGGCTCCCTGGAACCTCCGGGCCTTTGCATATGCCGTTCCCTCTGCCTGGAACACCCTTCACTCTGGTTTGCCCGGTTTGGCTAATGTTCCTCCTCTAGGAAGCTGCGTGAGCTGTTCCTTTGCTGTGTCCCCTCTGCTTGGCTTAGGAAGCGTCACCACCCCCATGGTGCCTGTGCATACCCACTTCCTTTCTCTCTGACCGTCACCACCCCAGCTCCCAGACCCCAGGCGCCTCCTCTGCCAATGCTCTCACCACAATTTTTGTAAGCAACTCCAGGAAGACCGTGAGCAGCCCGAGGTGGTGCCCAGTGTTCACCCTCCCCCCCCCCATTCCCGACAGAGCCAGGCACAGAGCAGAAAGCTGCAAATGTCAGAGAGCCCGAGGTTCCCGTGTCTGCCCAGCCAGCCTCTCCGTGCCTGGATGAGCCCACTGTGCCAGCTGATCCAGAAGGTCCTGAACTCATCCCAGGAGAGGATCTTGGCCGTGGGTGTGCTGGCCACGGGCTCGCCCACCTTGCTGGTGGAGAACCAGGACCTGGAGTTCTGGTGGCCCCCCCAGGATGATCTCAGTCACCCCTGCTGTGTCTCAGGCCCAGGGGACAAGGCCACGCAGGCGTCCCTGTGGGCTGGCACAGCCAGGTCGAACTGAGTGAGGCACTAAGGCCGCTGCACATACTGGAACTTGTACTTGCTGGGCGCGGAGATGTGGACTCTCTCTGGACAGAGGAAAGGAAGAAGGGCCACTGCAGGTTGCCTGAAGGCACCTGCTGCCCTGTGCCTGCTCCCAGGCTGAGAATGGGGACAGTGGGGCCTGGCCGTGGCTTAGCCAGCAGCTGCCAGAGGCAAGGCTGCCAGCTTACCGACGACTTTCCTATTGCTCAGAAAAGGTGACGTGCTCACAGGGCTACTTCCTGTCAACGGTGCACGAGACCCACTCGGGAAACTGCAGAGGCTGCTGCAGCCAAAGGGGGGCTGGGTCAGCGGAGCGTCTGACTGCATTCGTGGGTTCGCGACAATATTGCTGAGACGGCAATCTACAGATGTGACACAGTCCCAACAAATTCCCCCAAGGTCTTTGGGGTCATGGCAGCGCTGGTTCCAGAATTTACATGGAAATTCAAAGGGCCCAGAGGAGGCAAACTGCCTCGCGCAGGGAAGACGCCCCCTGCGCCCGAAGACCGAGACACTGCAGCTGCGGGAATCCAGGCAGAGCAGCCCCAGCGTCAGCCCCGAGGACGCCTGGAGGAACAGGGTGGGGGGGCCAGAGACAGGCCACTCGCACAAGAACCACTGCCAAGCCATGGAGCTGTGGACGCAACTCCACAGGGAAAGAGGTCTTTTCGAGAAGCGGTGCCGGGACTGCCTGCTCTTTGAGGACGGAAAATGAACTTTGGTCCTCACCTTGGACGGTCTCCAAAAATGAACCCGAACTGGGTCACAGCCGTTTTATACATGTAAAGCCCAACACTGTGAAACATTGAGCAGAAAACATAGGATTTGGCCAAGGATTTCTTAGATGCAACAAAAAGTAATCCATGAGAAGAGTAACTGATAAATTGGACCTCATCAGAATAAAAAATTCTGCTCTTTGAAGGCACTATTAAGAGAATGAAAAGACACGCCGCAGGCAGGGAGAAGCGTGTCTGCAAAGCGTCGCTCTGACTGAGGACTAGTGTTCGGAATTCGTCACTCACGGCCTCCAGACCTCCGGCTCTGCCTCTTGGCAAAGCCCCCACCCCACCCCACCCGGTGACCGCCTGGTGCCCAGCCCAGCCTGAGCTCCAAGCTGGGTGGCTTCTCAGCAGGACGTGGAGGAGGAAGGGACAGACCCCCTCCACAGGCAGCCCAGGCTCACGTTCCTCCCAGCACCCCCATGGCCCCACCGAGGCAGGGGTACGGATGGGCCTTTTCTGGACTCTCCACCCACCGGCCACTCTCTGCACCCACTTCCTGCTCATGGACCACGTGCAGGTATAATACCAATTTAAGGGGGTCAAGGTAGACCTCAGACCCCACACCTTCTGGAATTCACTTTAATTTCCCATGTCCTCCTCTGCTGCGCTAGGGTTCTGGGGCTCCCTCGTTCCCCCCCATGTCACGCTAAGACCTCCCTTCCCTGGACCCGGGCCCCTCACACCAGGGCCCCCAGGTCAGCCCTGCTCCTGAGCACAGTCTCTTCTCCCGCTGGCACCTGCAGGCTGCAGTCATGTGCGTTCACACAGTCATCCCCGGGCAGGGCCTCTCACCCCAGGGAGGGTGGGCATCCACGAAGCAGGGGGAGAGCTGCAGCAGCACTTGGGTGGGCCTCACGGCTGGGACAGAAGAAAGTGCTGCAGGTGCGTGAGCAGGGCGCTCCTGCCGCTGAGACAGAGAAATGGGGAAAACTGCATGTTGGGGACAGTCTGAACAGGGGGCAGCTACACTCTCGTGGCAGTGGCTCCCACCCGGGACACTGCAGGGTGAGGCCAGCTTCACAGCTGCACAGAAAAGGCCTGGGCTCCCACCCCCCGGGCCCAGGTGGGGAAATAGGCTCCCTCCCCTTTCCCTGGGCTCTGGTCAAACAAGCTCTGGCAAGGAAGCCCCCTCCCCTGCCCCAAGCCTCAGAGGGCCCTGTGGGGGCTGCCCTGGCCCCAGCTTGGGCAAGGACCACACACTCAGGCTGGGCCCCCCACTGAGAGAAACCAGGGAATTTTGAAGGGAACCTAGAAAATCGAGCCCTGGCCAAGTGCCCAGGTGAGAGAATGGGCTTACCTCAACAGTCACGCTGTGCACAGTCACGCTGTGCCTGAGGTGCTCCCTCCCCACGGGACCCTTCTGTCATCAGAATCCTCCTCCGTGTGTCTGATGGCCTTCCCCTCTGGGCAGCAGCTCATTTCTCTGTAAGCCAGGGCTTTGGCTGTGGAGATCAGGGCCTCGGCACTGCGCTCAGAACAGGAGCGGCCCTGCCCGCCTGTACCCGGTGTGCACTTGTGCACACGGGTGTTACCTTGGTTTGGCACTTTCACCTGGCTCCAGCAGGTGAGGCCTCAGGCCGCACCCTCAGGGGCTCCTCCCCCATCTCCTGACCGTTCCCTCTGGCCTGCGTCCCCAGCTGCTGTCCTGTCCCTGGAGATGGTCCTCACCTCACCTGTGGTCCCCCCACCCCCTTGCCTGTTCCTGTGGTCAGCGCCTGGGCCCCTTGGGGGCCTGCAGGTGGTGCCTGAAGAACAGGGCCCTCACTGGTGATGTTGCTGAGCCCCAGGTGGCTGATGGACAGAACCACCCAGGTGGGGTCAGTCTCCCCAGAAGCCACACACACCTTCTTGGTCAGATAACGTTGGCCAGGGTGCCCGACAAACTGGATGCCCTCGGGAATGGAGATCCTCACATACACCTGCAGAGGGTGGCGTGGGCTCATGAAGCCAGGAATCTGTGCGCCTCTGGACCCCGGCACATCCCACCACCTGCCGGTCACCATCTGCCCTGCCGGCCCTCTCCAAATGCCGTGCCCTCCTGGGATGGCCCCCTTACCAGGTCCACTCACAATGAATGCTCACCGCTGTCCTGCCAGGGCTCTCCTCCCTCCCTCAGCTCCCCACATCCCACAGGCCCTGCTCCTCCTTGGGACCAACCCCGTGTGAAC
Source organism: Artibeus jamaicensis (assembly GCF_021234435.1). NCBI lineage: Eukaryota > Metazoa > Chordata > Mammalia > Chiroptera > Phyllostomidae > Artibeus > Artibeus jamaicensis. The sequence continues at coordinate 7,865,139 of NW_026521854.1, read as the reverse complement.
ACCATGGACCGGCTTATCACCTCTGAAGCTTCGACTGGGTCAAAATCTGGCCTCTCTGAACCCACCTAGCACCACACCTTCCCCTCAAGCTCTGCATCCTAGCCTCTGGCCCTCAGTCTGCTGTAGGATCTTCGCACGTGTTGCGCACACAGTCTGGAAAACACTCCTCCCCGAGGGCTGATGGGCAGGACTCGACTGCACCCTCACGGCTACTCTGTGAGAAGCGAGAACATCTCCCAGAGTCGGAGATTAAGCCCTGGAGAAGCCAAGTCGTGTGCCTGAGTCAGTGAGACCAGGTTTGAACCCAAGCAGCCAGACTCTGCAGCCCAGTGGGAAGAAGCAGGGACCGCCCCGCAGCGTTCATTTTAAGACCAAAATGCTGCACACAAACTAGATGACCCAACACAGGAAACCTCCGTGAACTATGGAATCGAGACAACCGTCTCTCTCTGAAAATTCTCAGCTTGACTGGGAAGACACTTCTGGAAAAAAGGTATCATTATCCTGCTTTCCAGACCAGAAAGCTGCCCGTGCGGAAGGAGAAGGAAGGTGCACCAGATCGCACAGCTGGGCAGCACAGGGCCCCGGGCAGCACAGGGCCCTGGCCCACCTGAGTCCCTGCCTCCTCACATTCTGCAGCTTCCCACGGAAAACTGCACAGGCTCACCCATGACCACGGGTCTGTGGGTCTGACCGAACTCTGAGTTTGATTTAAGCTTTATTTTTACAGAGATTGTTACATAACATTAAAGGAGCAGGTGCATGGCATGAAATTATGTTAAACAAAGGTTATTTTGACCCAGAGAGTCATTAGTCAGACAGTTAGAGCCAGCTGTATGAATAGAGCTTTTGATGTCCTGCTTTTCTTATCTGTCTAATTCTATTCCTGTCCAAGGTAGAGGAGGGGCTGTTCCTCTAACAACTTTTAGATATTCAGGGGCTACCTCATAAGGGGGGAGTTTGTTCTCTGGCCAAGAAATTATTTTATACAACTTCATTGGAAGTATGCGACTCATTGACCCTGAAATGCAGGTGTCTAAAAATCCCACCACCTATTAATCACAAGGACAAACATGCAGGGAGAGATAGACAGGAAGTCCAGCCACAGTTGCCTTGCTGTGCAGATGCATCTCATCTGTCCCGACTGTGTCAAGGGATGGCTGCTGGTCGGCTCCCAACACTTTGTGAACTTGTGTTAGGCAAAGATTTTGTGAATAAGATACTAAAAGCACAACCATTAATGAAATCACTGATAAACGGCTTCATTAAAGCTTCGTGAAATGTTTGGCCTTTCGGAAGACATGGCGGGTTCCTGCTGGGTGCTCGCTGGCCGCAGCACTGGCCCTGGGAGCCCATGGTGCTCTGTCCGGCTCGAACAATGACCTGGATTCATGCCCCCTGGCTCCTACGTGTACTTTTCAATGACAGGACTGATGGAGCCTGCAAGGAAGGATCTCAGGGACCTAGAATCCACTATATTACTCCAGTGCAAAGACCCTAAACTCGCAGGTGCATGGGCTGGATCCGGTAATGACTGGAAGGAGCAGTGCCCCTGGGGCCCATGTCTGGTCCTCCTCCAACACCAACAAGTGCCTGCAAACTGGGTTCCCATGTGCAGCATTTGGCCCCAGCCGTGCGCAGAGCATGGGTTGATGCTGGGTATGTAATTAACTGTCCCTTCTGGAGCACACAATGACCCTGCATTTCGTGGATGTCCAGATGCCGCATTAACCAGAATGTGTGCTGACCCCGGGTCCCATGCACTCTGTCCAACTCTAGCACCCAACAGTGTGCGGCGGTGCCAGAAATGGACATGTACCGTCTTGAGCCCGGGAAGACCCTTGCTCCACATGTGATGTGTAGTGTCCAACCCCAGCACCGACCACAGGGCGCAAAGACCCTGCATTCCCTGGTGAAGTGCTGGCCTCAGCAGTGCGTAGAGCGTGCGACGATCCTGAGTACTGTCCTGTCCAGAGCCACAGTCACCCTAAGGACGTGCTGTTGCTGTCTAACTCCAGCCCCAACCCGGGCGCACAGTGGCCCTGAGGTCCTAGGTCCACGGCCACACTACAGTGTGGTCTCATCCAGCTGCCAGCTGATCCCTGGGGTCGTCCGCCCAGCACATGCCGAGTGTGGAAAAGCATCTTGGGAACACGCAACCCATACGTTTCTTTTCCTTGGTCACCGTTAGAGCCCTTGTCCAGATCTGAGTTAGCATCTTCACCCAGAGGCCCGGAGGACCCACTGCTGTGGACCAGGAGCTGCACTGGTGGTGTGCTCACCAGCCGACCACGGCCACCCCTGGCACCGGGGCTGACACTGGCTCCTCCTCCTTTGGACTGGAACAGGCGGTGTTTGGTGAAGTGCAGACAGTGTCGGTGTTACAGCAACGTGCAAATCTGTGCTGCTGCCTAGGGCCAGGGATTGCTCATGAAAAAAACCACATGGGGCACAGTCCGGGGCTTTCCCTAAAACGAGATCCTCAGGCTGGTGGCCGGAGGCTCTCAGGCCAGCTCATCTGGACCCCAAGTCAGCCACCGCATCTCCCAGTGTGGGGGTTCCGTTTCACTCAGCAGAGGTAAGATCCCTGGGCTAATGCAGTCGGACAATGTTTAAGTCTTCAACAAAGGGACTCTGAGCTCGGTCCTTGTAAAGGCGGGGTCTCTCATTGGGGCTGTGTCATGCTGCGTGTTGGGGGCTGACCTGTACGTGGCAGAATGTTTAGCAGCACCCCAGCCCCTGCCCAGCAGATTCCAGCAGCGTTGCCTCCCCCAGACGTGACAACCCCAAAATGCCTTCGGATAGTGCCAGATGACCCTAAGGGGACAAAAATCACCCCCTGGTGGAGAACCGGTATTCTTCAAGGTAACCCACCAGGAATAAAGTTTGCTGAGTTCCAACTTCACAAGGCCCAGGAAGGGAAATCCCATTGCTGGACACGCAGTGCGCCGTCTCACTTATCAAACCATCAAACTGTCATCCCACAGGGGCAGTGCAGCTGGAGACGCCACTGCCCACCCAGTCCCACGGGTGACCTGTTTTCTGGGAACTCCTAAACAAGGGCTGCTTGAACAAACCGCCTCGTAAAGGCTGAGCTTGGGCAGGGTGGGGCAGCCCCTGAGCCCACAGGTTTGCAGGGCTCACCCGAACTTGGCAGGTCTGAAAACTTCCCTCTGAAGCCAGTTCATGGGAGATTCCCCTAAGCAGCTAGTTAATTCACCTCCTCACTGTCAACCCACCAGCAGCTCTCTGAGCAAACTTCAAGAAAAATGTACAAGCCAAACGAACTCCTCCTCCCCCCCAGCCCCACGCCCTTCCTAGGAAAACAAACTCTCCCATTTCTCTGCCAAAACTCCCACCTCTTACCTTCATGCTTCGGACAACTTAAAACCGCCACCCCAGGCCACAGTCCCTGCCGCCCGAGAGAGGAAGGTGGTGGGTGGGCTCCCAGGCAACCTGACCTCTGGGGAGTCCCTATATCTCCCCGGGGCCATTCCTGAAGCCTCAGAGCACCCCCTTTCCCAGTCAGACCCCTAAGTATTGGGGGACGAGAATGTAGGCCCTGCCCTGCACAGAGGCTGTGTGGCCTTGGACAGGTCACTGCACCTCTCTGAGCAGTGTCCAAGACCCCCACCCGGAGAAGGTGGCCAGCCTCTTCTGTTGCCCAGGGCTACTCACAAGGCCTGGGACAGCACAGTGTGCAGGCGGTGCCTCGGCAACAGCAGCAGCAGGAGACGGAGCAGCAGCCCAAGTAGGGAGCCCCACATTTTCTGGCTCTGTGTGGAGACGCAGCACCCAGGGAGAGGGCCTGGCCAGGGTTGGGCAGGGGCCAGGGGCCTTGCACCTCTGTCCCCACTGTGCCCTCAGGGGCCCTTTGTTTGCAGCCCCTGCACTGTGTGCCCTGCTCCACACCAGGCCAGGTTTGGCCAGCAGAACCAGCCTTCACCCCGGACCCACTTGAGGCTGGGGACCCGCCTCATGCACCCAGTCCCTGAACTCATCCCTTCCACTGACTCTCCCCACGGGAGAGTCTGCAAATCCCGTGGGCCAGGCCCCGCCCTTTCTGAGCCTCCTTTCCCTCTCCTGAGGGCAGGATGTCTCCTCAGGGCCCCCCATTATCTCCAGCTCAAAGATGATCCCTCTGTTGTAGGTCCCTCTGGTGGGGCACCCTTCCAATATCATGTTCAAGTCCTCTTTCGCTCTCTGCATTATTGCAGTCCCCCCCCCCCCAATACACACACACACACACACACACACACGATGGCAGAAGAGGAAGTGCAGGGGCCGGAGTAGATAAGGGGACACAGCAAGGGCAGTGGCAGCCTACCAGCACGGTCCACGCGGTCACCAAGCAGGATCTGGTAGTAAAACCCTCAGAGTTCACAGCTGCCCTGCCCAGCCCAGCCCCTCCAGGGACCCCAAAGCCAGAAGGGAAAGGAGCCTGTGTGCAGGAGCAGCTGTGGGGTGTGATGCTCACTGCCCAGGAGGGCACAGTGACCATGTTGCTTGGAAAGTGGCCAGCAGTACTAATGAAACTAGAACTTCATGCGAGATCTGACCCCAACAAAAGGGAAGGGATGTGACCAAGGAGACCCAGCCAAGCAGCTGCATCGTTAAGGTCAGTGAATAACCAGAAGCAGCCTGCATGACCCTTCACGGGACCAGGGACAAACAGATGAAGGAGGTGCCACGTGTGATCCCCACAAAGCCGGGAGCGAGGTGCAGGGAGATGGGAGGGGAGGGGACAGAAGCTGGGAGAGGAATGCAGGGAGGTGATTTCAACGGCACCCCAGCGCTTCCCCTGCCACTGCTTGGGGAGCACAGTCAGGTGATGCAGGCAAGGGTGGCTGAGCGCGGAGGGCCTTCCTGCACCCATGTCCCCCAGGCCCCTGCACGTGAGGCCGGGGGCTGCTGACTCGATGGAAGAGCAGAGACCTCTGCGCACAGCCAGCGTGAGCCCACGCCCAGGACTAGGGCTCAGGGTGGGCTATGAGGGAGCCTCCTCCTCCGGCCTCACCTGATCTCAGCAAAGAGCACGGCAAGAGGGCCTTTGATCTCGCCCAGACCCAAAGGGCCCAAGAAGTCAACCTCAATATCGTCTCCAGGACTTCGAGGTGTCCAGAAAAGAGCAACAACCAGCAGGAAAAGTTGCTCGGGGGGAAGGTGCAAAAGCTGCTGGGACTCTCCTAGGAGGCTTCCAGGGCGGCTTCTGGGTGGAGAAGCATCCGGACCGAGACCCGTCCGGCACTCTCCCTGACACACGTGGAGAGGAGCAAGCGTTCACCGCCCGCAACCGTGACGGTGAAGTCTTGCTTGTGTATGTGCGTGTGTGTCTGTGCGTGTGCACGCCACCCACATGTTCCTGGTCTGGTTAGGGCCGTGGGAGGAAGAGCACAGGATGGGTTTCCTGTGCCCCTGTAACAAATCACCGTAAGTTAGGTGGCTGAAGCAGGGCTTTAGACAAGTCACAGGTTAGGACAAAATATTTGCAGATTTTATATCTGGTTTAATATCCAGCTTATATAAAGAATACCCACAACTCAACAACAACAAAGAGCATATGACCCAATTCGACAACAGGCAAAGGCTCTGAACAGACATTTCTCCAAAGAAGACACAGAAATGGCCGATATCACTGCTCAGTAGGGGAATTCGAGTGGAAACCGCCGTGAGATGCCACTTGACACCCACACAGTGGAATTATTATTTTTTTTCCTCACCTGAGGACATGCTCATTGATTTTAGAGAGAGAGAGAAGGAGGGAAAGAGACAGGAAAAGAAACATTGATTCGAGAGACAAACATTGATGGGTTGCCCTGGCTGGTGTGGCTCAGTAGATTGAGTGCCAGCCTGCAAACCAAAGCGTCACTGGTTCAATTCCCAGTCAGGGCACCTGCTTGGGTTGTGGACCACACCAACGGTAGGGGTGCACAAGAGGCAACTACACATTGATGTTTCCCTCTCTTTCTCCTTCCCTTCCCCTCTCTCTAAAAATAAATAAATAAATAAATAAATAAATAAAGTCTTTAAAAAAAACATCAATTGGTTGCCTGTACACACCCCAACCAGGGACCAGACCTGCAACCCAGGCATGTGCCCTGACTGGGAATTGAACCTGGAACATTTTGATTTTCTGGGTGATGCTCCAACCAACTAGGACACACTGGCCAAAGCCACAGTGGTATTATTTTTTAAAAAACAGACAATAATAAGTGTTGACGCAGATAAGGAGAAATTGGGACTGGTGTGCACTGCTCGTGCAGGTGTAAAATGGCACAGTCTCTGCGGAAACAGTCTGGAAGCTCCTCAAAAACAGAACATGGAATCACTCTATGACCCACTATTCCACTTCGGGCACATCCCCAAAATACAGAGACTGTAAATAAGCGTGGGGCGAAGTAGCAATGTTTTCAGCAGAGAAAGGGCATGAATTAGGTGTAGGGTTGCCAGAATCAGTAAATAAAAATAGAATGATATTTGAATCTCAGATAAATGACAAAAAATAATTTAAGCATAACTATGACCCATGAAATACCAGGGAGGCCACTCACTGTCTGCTGTGTTCCCGTACGGATCTCCCAGGTCCAGGGGCTCTGTCGTTATGAATCCCCACGCCAGGGGGCTCCCTCGCCCGGGTGGCTATGCCTCTAAATGAGTCCCTGTCATGTGTGGTCTGTACCCACCCACCTCACCTGGAGGGCCATGCACCCACCCACCCCCTGGGGACTGGCTATACCTGTCCACCACCTGAAGGCTGTCTACACCTGTCCATTTCACCTGGGGGCCGTCCGCACCTGCCAGCCTCACCTAGGGGCGGTCTGCACCGGCAGGATAAGTGCATGTGTGTCTGCCCTAGGAAGAGGGTGGAGGTGCGATCTGCAGCCTTTCTGATCAGCACCAGAGCCCTAGAGGGGCTGGGAGTCAGGCAACTCCAGGTCGGTTCCCTAGGCTGCCGCCCGGGCCCACCATCCATTCACTGGAGGCCCCCATGAGGTGAGAACAGGGACCAGCCTCTGACAGCACTCGGGCCACTGCTGAGGTTTGACTGATGAGAAAATGGAGGCCCAGACCATCCAGCCCCAAACGGAAACCTGGGCCGCTCTTGCCTTCTGGGCAAAGAGGCTGGAAATAAAAAGCACCACAGTGAATGCCCTGGCCCACCTCGACTCCACCAGCCGATTTGTCCTGGGGAAGATGCTAGCTCAGGGGAAGTGCCAGGAATGTTCTGGACCTGCCCTGGGCCGGGAAGAACTGAAGAGGCACCAGGCTGCGGGCAGCTCCAAACTCACTGGGAGCCTGGGAGGGGCTCCCACCGGCCGCTGCCCGTGGAGGACTCACCTGGCCCTGCAGGGAAAGGCTCTGCAGGGGGCAGAGCCTGGGACAGCTGCCCGGCCAACTGCACGTCCAACCCTGGTGAGGTGGACAGCCCCCAAGACAGGTAGACAGGTATAGACAGCCCCCAGGTGAGGTGGGCAGGTGTAGACAGAACCCCAGGCAGGGTGGACAGGTGTAGGCAACCCCCAGGTAAGGTGACTACCTCCTCCCCTTCTTCCCTTCTCTCACCCCATGTTTGTGGACACCACCCATGGGTGAAGCAGGTGCTCAAAGAGGGACCAGGCCACCTCCCCCACAGCCACTCACAATGTTCAAGAAAATCCATTCTCACAGGTGAGTTCTGGAACCTCTGACAGTAGGACTCATATCACAGGGCCCCAAGGGGACCGGAATCCAATGTAAAGCCAGCCCGGGGCCCAGGACTTGGTCGATAGTCCATATAGGGCACGTCTTCCCATAATGCAGGTGGGGGCTTGCCAGGTGTGAGGCTGGGACCAGGTAGACCGGAAGTGGGAGGGGCCAGTTCCCACAGACTGCTTTCACGAGGAGACATTTCACTGGTCCTTTGTGCAAACCTTCCTAGGCCCCCTCGCCCTCCTGGCTCCCCAGGCCAGCCCCACCCCCACCCCCATCTCCCTGACCCTGGGCCTCCCACTGCCCTGTGAGCCAGCCGGGCTCACCCCACCCCAGCCCTTCCCTTGTCGCTTGGGCGGCTCCAATGGGCTTCAGCTCTAGGGGGCCGACCTCAGGCCTTGCCCCCTTCTTCCTCTACCGCGGCACTCTCTCTGTCAAGTTTTATGGAGACAAAATTTACTTCCCATAAAGTTCGCCCACTTAAAATGTACAAGTCAACAGTTTTTAGTATTTTTACCAGAGTTTTGCAATCATCACCGTACCCTAATTCCAGAACATTTCCATCATCCCAAAGGAGACCCTGTCCCCATAAGCAGTGACTCCCTGCCCCCCCATCCCCAACAAGCAGTGATTCACTTTCTGCCTCCTCGGAACTGGCTGTTCTGCACGTTTCACATGGATGGAGTCGTGCATCACGAGGGCTTTGGGGACCGGCTTCTCTCCCTCGGCATGATGTCATCAAGGCTCCCGCCAGAGGTGCTCCTGCAGCTTATCAAACCCGGTGGAGAAAACCAACCATGTTTCTGCACAGGACAGGGAGGGGCCTCAAAGTCCCTCACATGACAAAGACTAACAACAACAACAGAATTGATAATAACAGTTGGCCTTTCCAGAGTGAACAGCATACACTGGGTATGAACTGTGTTATTTTTTTTTCTCATAACCAGCTTGAGCAAGGACAACTGTTGTCCCCGGTCCTCAGGACACTCAGTGGGTACCCAGTGGCAGAGCTGCGGTCTTACACCTCCCCGCCCTGCCTCGCCCTCGATCCCCAGCAACGAGCCTCCCTTCTGCCCCCAGCTTTGCAGTCAGCCTGGAAGGCTGTTCCCAGCAGCCTTTGCACGCCCCATTCCTTCCTGGTGGGGGAATGGCTGGCAGCCCCCTGCACCTGTGGGGGGCCATGGGGTTTGCCTGAAAGGGCGGCCTTGGGGCTGGACACCCAGCAAACAAGTTGGCCCCAACCTAAATGTTCTCACATCCCCCAAAGAAATACAAGGCAGTTTTTCAGTCTGATGTACTTATCTTTTAAAAATTTTAAAGCCCTCTATTGGTGCTAATGCACAAACTAAACTTTGCATTTCATATCGCTGTTTAAGTCACCCACTGACTGTTCATTACCCCCAAATAGTACAGCTGAGTTCCCAGCTTAAGTCTACAATCCTTCTATTAAGATCAAATTCCTAAGAAAAAAGCTCTTCCTTGCCATTAACAAGCCACAAACAATCTGGTTTATAATATTGAGATTCATTTACTGTTACAAAAATGTTTGTCAGTCCTGGCCGGTGTGGCTCCGTTGGTTGGAGCTTTGTCCCATAAACAGGAAGGTCGCGGGGTGGACTCCTGGTCAGCACACAAGCCTGGGTTGGAGGGTCAGTGCCCCATCGGTCCCAGTCCAGAAGCATGTGGGAGGCAAACGACTGGTGGATGAGGTTTCTCTCTCTCTCTGCCCCTCCCTTCCCCTCTCTCTAAAGTCAATAAGCATGTCCTCAGGTGAGGACAAAAAAGTTATCAGTATAAAAAAGTGCTGTTAAAATTGGGGGAGGAAATGTCGGTTTCGGTAGTGAGCTCAAGTGTGTCCCCCCAGATTTATGTCCAAACCTTCATGTCTGCACTAGACCCTGTGAACACGACCTTGGTTGGAAATAGGGTCTTCCGTCCCCAGGGCTCACGGCTCACCTGGACCTCTCACTGTCAAATGGAGAGACGTGAGATCAGAAGACATTGTGGGGGGATGAAGAATTACAGGGCAGAGGTCAGGACGAAGCCTGGGGGGCACCCCAAATAACTTCTCCCCAGGGTGCCTTTGCCCCCCGCGACTGGGTCACAGGCATTGAGAAGGGCAGCTTATAAAGGCTTTTGTCTCTGTATTTGAGGAACACTTCATCATTTCACAAGTTGTTTAGCATAAAATGTCTTATAAATCTTTAAGAAATCTTCTGCTTCATAATGGCAGAATAATTGCAAAGCCTTTTGCTCAGCTGCTGCCCGATCCCCCTGTAACTCCACATATCTGTCCCCTCCCCTGACGCCAACCCACGGACGGTGTTCCTAACAGCCTCGTGCCCCACGCCCCTCAAGGCAGCTCTGGGAGGCTGGTGTAGATGGACACAGCCATGTGACTGCATGAATCGCTGGCCCCCTGCCAGGTCAGCTGGGGGTCCAGAGACCACAGGCTTCCAGCTCGTAGGCAAGGAAAATGTGGTGCCAACAGGAAAATATGTGTTTGCTTTGTAAGTTGAGCTAACCTGCTGCAGAAGTGTTTGAAAAGACAGTGAAATGGAAGCCCATGTGGCCATGGTGTTGGCAATGCTCCCGCCTTGGCTTTGCTCAGCAGCAGGGCGGGTGCAGCCCCGGGGGCTCTGCCAAGAGCTGATGGATGTGACCTGCGACCCTTCCGCCTTCTGAAAGCATCAAGCATTTGCTGAGTGAGCTGTTTAGGAATGGGTCCTTGGCGAAGGTCATGAGGGTAGTGGGGTGTGGAGTCAGGGGCAGATCAGGCCCTTTGCATCAAGAACACACATGAGTCATTTTTAATCAATCACGAAGAGGAGGAGAGACCACATGCACTTAATGAACGCTCACACCAGGCTGCAAGGAAACAGCGTTAGAAGTCGTGCTGCCCCAAGTAAAGCCTTGGAGATGCCAAGGCAGTGAGTAACCTCTGCACAATCAGGTATCAGGCAGCTGACAATAAAAGCAAAGGAACCATACATGCCAAAGTGGAAAGATACATTAGATTGCGATATGAAAGAAATTCACAAAAATATTAGTTTCCCGTGGCTGCTGTAACAAATGACCACAAACCTGGTGGCTCCAAACAACACAGACTTATCCTCTCTCAGCTCTGGAGGCCAGAAACCTGACATCAGTGCTACAAGGCTGAAGTCGAGGTGCCAGCAGGGCTGGTTCCTCCTGGAGGCCCCAGGGGAGAACCCGTGTCCTTGCCTTTTCCAGAGTCTGAGGCCGCCTGAGTTCCTTGGCTAGTGCCCCCTTCTTTCCTGCATCACCTCAGCCTCTTGTTTCCATTGCTGCATCTCCGACTTCCATGTGAAACCACCCTCTGCTTCTCTCTCATAGAGACACTTGAAATTACATTTAGAACCCATCTATACATGCAGAATAATCTCCCCATCATTTCTGCAAGGATGTAATCATGTCTGCAAAGTCCCTGTTCCCATACACAGGACGTTTGCAGGCTGGCCTGACGGCTGAGGCAGCTACTAAGTGACTGGCCAGGGAGCACATTCAATGTGGAGACGTCACACAAATGGACAATTCGCATCCCAGGCCGGACGGAACAGGATGGCACAAGGTTTTGTCATGCTACTCAGAGCTGTATGCAATTGAAAAATTATTGTTTACTTTTCCCATCAGTATTTTCAGACCACAGTTGATGAGGGAAAACTAAAACAATGGAAAGCAAAACCGAGGTGGGGGTGGGGGCGGGGTGGTGGAGGGGCACTACTGCACAGGGAGACTGCCCCCGGCAGGAAAACTAAAGGACTCATGCCCAGAGGTTTCCCACCAGAGCCTTGTAATTCAGCACTTGGTTGTGGGGCAGTACAGGCAGGGGGAACCACAAAGGGAGGAAAGATGAAGGTCGGCCTCGGTCCCTTGGGACGGGAGGCGCTGGACACAGGCACTTGCTCGCACAGGACACATCCACCCTGCGCCACAGCAAGGGCGCCAGCCCATGTCCCAGGCCCACAGTGGTCGCACTCACAGCGCCGGCAGATGCTCTCAATTGTTCAGGGTCAGAGGGTCACTGAGCTCATCTTCAAACATCGGGGTCTCTGTGGTCACCAGGGAGGAGCTTCCAGAAATGCCTGAACCCAGTCAGTTCCAATTAGCCAAAAGGCAGGGGCTGGGGCTGGGCTGGGGCTGGGCTGGGGCATGGGGAGAGCTTTTCTGTGGGAGAGGGGGCCCAGCCTGGGCTGCCCCAGGGACACAGGCCACTGGGGGTGGGGAGAACCCTGGCCTCGGGGTCCGTGGGGCTGCCAGGTGATCAGCAACACCACCCTTCACAGCTAATTCCATCCATCAGAAGCTCTGTTGCAGTAGGCCGGACAGAAAGCACAAACACTGCCCCGTGCCCCTAAGCTGGGGTCCCGACAATAGGCAAATCCATAGAGGCAGAGAGTGGAATAGAGGTCACCACGGGCGAGGGGAGGGGGACTGGCGAGTTAGTGTTTAAAGAGCAGGGAGTTTATGAGGAGGAGGATGAAAACTTGGGTAGTTAGTGGTGATGGTCACACAGCACTGTGAGTGCATTAGCGCCCCCTGCTGTACACTCAGCCATGGTGACAAACGTTATATGCAGTCTCATACCGCGTTCTTCAATGGCAAAGAAAACAAAAACAAACTGCACATTTGGGTATAGAAGCCAAGTGGTTGTCACTGCCCCTGTCTGTAGAGGATGGATGTGCAGTCCAGGCAGAGGGCGCCGTTTACGCCACGGCCACCTGGAGCACAGCCTCTTGCTCTGCTGTCCCTCACCCCCGCCACCTTCACAGTCACTCCTCAGGGGCAAGTGGAGTCTGTGATTTGTCGGCACCTACCTATCCTGGTCCCATGGTCCAGGCAGGTGCCCCAGAGGTGCCAGCACCTGAGTTTATGGGGGGCGACACGGTCCAGCTCCACGTCATTCCCTCTACCCCGTTCTGATGGCCCGGTCCAGCTCGGCCCGCTCACGTCAAGGCATTCTCCTGGAGGACAGGCACAGGGTCCTTTCTTCCCCAGATCATCCCGGTACCTGCACGTGGTGGCCACAGCTCCTGCCTCTAACTGAGGCAGCCTGGGAGGAGTTCAGAAGCCGCTTCTCATCCAAACTCACTGAACCACCTTACGCTTGCTCTGACTGGTGTGGCTCAGCAGGTTGGATGTTGTCATGCAAATTGAAAGGTCCCTGGTGTGATTCCCTGTCAAGGACATGTGCTTGGGTTGAGGGACAAGTCCCCGTGTGGGGATGTACAACAGGCAGCCAATCAACATTGCCCTCACATGTCAATGTTTCCCTCCCTCTCTTTTCTCCTCCCTTCCCCTCTCCCTAAAAATAAGTAAATTATTTAAAATAAAAATCTTAAGCCAGATGAGCACCCTCCCCCCACTATCCATGCAGTGGGGGATGAATCTAGCAGGCAGGGGTGGGCCCTGAAGCCAAAGCCACAGCACCCTCTTTTTCCCGCAGAAGCCCCGCGTGTCTCCGACGGGAGCCTCTAGGAGCTTCCCCGGCCACTGCAACCAAGCTGCTGTTGTTTCAGACGCAGAAGCTTCTTCCCTCACAGCTCTGGAGGCTGGACGTCTGAAGTCAAGGTGCCGGCAGGGCTGTGCTCCCGCTGGAGGCTCCAGGGGAGGGTCCTTCTTGCCTCTTCCAGCTTCTGGGGGCTCCCAGCCTTTCTTGGCTTATGGCCACGTTGCCCCAATCTCTGCCTCTATCTTCATGTGGGCTTCTCTTCCCTGTCTCAAAATCTCCCTTTGCCTTTTTCTTATAAGAACACTCGTCATTGGATTTAGGACCCACCTGGATAACTCGGGATTAGCTCATCTCAAGACCCTTCACTTAATTACATCTGCAAAGACCCTTTTCCAAATAAGGTCACAGTCACAGGTTCTGGGGGGGTCCAAGTTCCATGGAGATGTAATTGGGGGGACCATGCACTTACAGCCCCCAAGTACCTTCTCTTTGAAGGCCAGCTGAACCTTACCAGTCTCCAGGCACATCCAGTTCTATCGCCCGTACCCCAAACAGACCCAGCCTTCTTATGATGCAGAATTCTCCTGGAGACCAACAGCCGCAGAACTGTGGTCCCACCACCGATAACTGACGCTCAAATGTCCCACACAACACAGCCAGGCAATGTGGACAAGGCCAGGTGGCACTTGTGAGTGCTGGGCTGAGCGGTCCAGGAGAGAGTTGGGACTCGCCCCTGCCCCCGACGATGCTGGTGCAGGATTAAACTATGAAACAGCGTGTGTTACACCACTGGAAGCGATGACCTGGGCTCTTGACTCAAAAAGATGTCTACATACGGCAGATGAAAGTGAGTCAGGTCACAAATGCACAATTCCACTCCACTGTGTCTGAAACTCGATTAGAATTATATGCCCCCAAATGCAAATCATGCTGATCTCTCTCTGGGTAACCATTCCGGATGACTTGTAACTCTCCTGTGGTTTTCTCAATTTTCTAAAATGAGCTTGTCAAAAGAAGTGTGCAAAAATATAATAAAGAAATACTAAAACACTAATTTAATCTGTGAGCGGCAATACTTTATTTTTTTTAAGTATTCAAGTACATGAACAATTTCATCTGATGATGACGGAGAGAATTGACCAGGGAGCTGAGACCCTGGGGACACTGGTGAGCTGGCAGACTGGCTGCCCCCTACAGGCCTTGGGTGGAGTCTCCAGCACCAGGACCAGAAGATGGAAGGAAGATGGACTCACGCAAGCCAGAGAGAAGGGCTGGGTAAGACTCCTCTGCACAGTGCCCTGATTTTTGCAATCCCTCTTCCTCATCGCCCCCTGGAAGACCTGGCCATGAGTGGCCCCTCAGCAATGCTTTCCTCTTCCACCCGTGGCCACGGGCAGGCACACTTTGGGCCCCTCGTTCACCCTGAACTGACCTGAGTGCCCTCCCCTGGGCTGTCACGTAGGTAAAGATCAAAAGGCAATGACAGACCCACGATGACATGCTCACCATCCAGGTTGAGGAATCGCTGCTCCCTGACCGAAACTTCCTTTCTGAAAGAAACCATGAATTCGCGAGTGACAAATGCCCTATTTTCACCAGTCCCACCACCTGTCTGGGGAGCCCTCACACCATTTTTTTTAAAAAATTTTTATTGATTATGCTGTTACAGTTGTTCTATTCCCCCTTTCATTCCCCTCCACCCTACCCCCCCATCCCCACCATTACCCCCCCTTTAGTTTATGACCATGTGTCTCAAGTCCTTTAGATTCTATATTTCCCATGCTATTCTTGCCCCCCCTTCTATTTTCTATCTACTGTCTATGCTACTTATTTTCTATACCTTCTCCCCCCTTCTCCTCCTCCCACTCCCCCTGTTGCTAACCCTCCTTGAGATCTTCATTTCTATGTTTCCACTCCTGAACTAGCTGTCCTTTTAGTTTGCTTTCGTTTTAGGTGTGGTTGTTAATAACTGTGAGTTTGTTGTCCTTTCACTGTTCATGTTTCTTTAACTTCTTTTTTCTTAGATAAGTCCCTTTAACATTTCATATAATAAGGGCTTGGTGATGATGAACTCCTTGAATTTGACCTTATCTGAGAAGCACTTTATCTGTCCTTCCATTCTAAATGAAAGTTTTGCTGGATAGAGCAATCTTGGTTGTAGGTCTTTGGATTTCATGACTTGGAATACCTCTTTCCAGCCCCTTCTTGCCTGTAAGGTCTCTTTGGAGAAATCCGCTGACAGTCTGATGGGGACTCCTTTGTAGGTGACTGTCCCCTTAGCTCTTGCTGCTTCTAGGATTCTCTCCTTCATTTTAATTTTGGCTAATGTAATTATGATGTGCCTTGGTGTGTTCCTTCTTGGGTCCAACTTCTTTGGGACTCTCTGAGCTTCCTGGATTTCCTGGAAGTCTATTTCCTTTGCCAGATTGGGGAAATTCTCCTTTATTATTTGTTCAAATAAGTTTTCCACTGGTGGCTGTTCCTTTCCCCCTTCTGGTACTCCTATAATTCGGATGTTGGAGTGTTTAAAGATGTCCTGGAGGTTCCTAAGCCTCTCCTCATTTCTTTGAATTCTTGCTTCTTGACTCTTTTCTGTTTGACTATTATTTGCTTTCTTCTGGTCTACTCCCTTGATTTGAGTCCCAGTTTCCTTTTCATTGCTATTGGTGCCCTGTGCAATTCCATTTATTTCAATTAGTTTTGCCTTCATATATTTGTCTAATTTGTGGGTATAATCAACCAGTTCTGTGAGGATCCTGATCACTAGTGTTTTAAATTGTGCATCTGAGAGTTTTGCTATTTCTTCATTGCTTAGATCTATAGGCTCTGGGGCTTTGAGATCATCCTGCGCCATTTTTGGTCTGTTCGTGCCCTTTAAGTGTGAGAAGCGGCGCCTTGGACTCCCAGGTCGCTGGGTTGTGACGCTGTATGTGGGGGCGTGGTCAGAGCGGGGAAATGGCGACCCCTCTGCTGTTTCTCACAGCTGGGTGAGGAGCAGTGGCTTAGGTGGTTCACCTGGGCCGGGCCACTCAGAGTCGCTGGGTTATAACGCTGTATGTGGAGGTGGGGTCAGAGCAGGGAAATGGCGGCGCCCTCCACTGCTGCTTGCTGCGGGACCCGCAGGGCCCAGGTCCAATCGCCCACTCCCTCGCCTGTCCACCCGCGCACAAATGTGCGACCACAGTCAACACGCAGCACCGCTCCTCCGCTGTCTCCCCCGCGGTCGCTCACTAGGTCCAACCCTGCGCCTGGATTCCGCGCGCCTGAGTCCGTCTGACCGAGTCCTCCTGTGCAACCCCGTTTCACCAGCCGCTGGTTTTGCCCCTTACCGGTCAGGCTGAAGAATTTGTTGTTAACGGACTTCCGAAAAGTTCAATTTTCCGTGTTCTGGCTGTGTTTTCTGTTGCTAATATTTAGTTGTCTCTAAACTTGGTTGTGTGAGAAGGCACGGCACATCCACCTATGCCTCCATCTTGGCGGAAGTCCCTTCACACCATTTTTATGATTTGAAAAACTTAAGTGGCACCCACATACAGCCTGGCCCCAGGGTCTTCCAGCTCCCGATGTTGCCACTGAGAATCCGGACGTCACCAATGTCCGCACCCGTCATGTTTCTCTGCCAGTCTGAAACTGTCTCATCCCTAGTGCTCTGAAACGTATGGCGGTGCCTCCAGTGGGACGAGCAGCAGCTAACCCGACACCGATGGTTCCACTTCCTGTCCTCGTGTCACCCCTCTCCTGGGGGACCTTCCTCCTGAACAACAGAATGTGGCCCCTTAGCAGGTGGGGACGTCCCTTTCGTGATCAGGATCTAGAGGGCCACTCTACCTTGCTATCTGACTGTCTCCCGCTCACTTTCATTAAATACACTTCAGTGCTGGAGATGTTCTCGTGGAACTGAGGGTGTCCTCCTGCAAGGGACATCATCAGCCACAGCCAGCAAGAGACAGTGGCACCCGTGGAACAGCCAGCGCTCGACGTGGAGCTGAACCCCACTGACAAGAGGTTGGCTGAGCTTGGAAGCAGATGATTCTCGTCCAGCAATTCTCATCCCGCGTTTGGGTGAGACCCTGGCCGGCACCTCGCTTGCAGCCTCAGGAGACCGTGAAGATAAAGACCAAGGCAGCTGCACCCAGGTTCCTGACTCGGAGAATCTGTGACAGGTGTATGCTGTTGTGACCTGCTGTGTTCGGGGGTACTTTGTTCCCCTGCATGGGCCTTTCCTTATTCCCTGAGCTGTGCCCTCAGAGGTCCCTCTGCAACTGGTATTATTTCTTTTCTATAGCTACTTCTCTCTCCCCCCACAATTCCTGCTGGTTGGATATGCAACCCCTTGGATGGAATCTTAATTTTAAAAAACTCGCTCCTATTTTCCATTTCTGTCCTTTTTATTCTGCTTTCTGGGAGATTTCTCACTATTTTATCTTCCAGCCCTACTATTGGATTTTTTGTTTTGGTCATTTTTCTTTGCCATTGAAGAACGCGGTATGAGACTCTGCATATAACGTTTGTCACCATGGCTGAGTGTACAGCAGGGGGCGCTAATGCACTCACAGTGCTGTGTGACCATCACCACTAACTACCCAAGTTTTCATCCTCCTCCTCATAAACTCCCTGCTCTTTAAACACTAACTCGCCAGTCCCCCTCCCCTCGCCCATGGTGACCTCTATTCCACTCTCTGCCTCTATGGATTTGCCTATTGTCGGGACCCCAGCTTTCTGTCTGGCCCACTGCAACAGAGCTTCTGATGGATGGAATTAGCTGTGAAGGGTGGTGTTGCTGATCACCTGGCAGCCCCACGGACCCCGAGGCCAGGGTTCTCCCCACCCCCAGTGGCCTGTGTCCCTGGGGCAGCCCAGGCTGGGCCCCCTCTCCCACAGAAAAGCTCTCCCCATGCCCCAGCCCAGCCCCAGCCCAGCCCCAGCCCCTGCCTTTTGGCTAATTGGAACTGACTGGGTTCAGGAATTTCTGGAAGCTCCTCCTTGGTGACCACAGAGACCCCAATGTTTGAAGATGAGCTCAGTGACCCTCTGACCCTGAACAATTGAGAGCATCTGCCGGCGCTGTGAGTGCGACCACTGTGGGCCTGGGACATGGGCTGCTGCCCTTGCTGTGGGCACAGGGTGGACTTGCTGGCTGCAAAGAAAGGTCTGGCTACAGAATGGACAGCATGGAGGCTGACACTGTGACTTAAACATGAGCATGGCACTCCGAGAGCCTGCTTGGTTGAGTTCCGTTGGATGGATTTTCTTAATGAAAACCTAACAGATGCAGATGGGAAAATGTTTGACCAAAACGTTAAAGGAATGCAAATGCAACAATAACAAGCAAGCATTCCACCTACCTCAGGGTTCCCTGGCCCCCTCTCCCCAGAGTCATTTTTAGCTTTCCAGGTCTTTAGAAATTTTAACAGATTGTTCCATACCTGGCACATTTTGACCTAGTTTCACTTTTAGAAATCACGGCAATCTTCGCACACGATTCACGTTCACAATGCCGAGCTGCCCCTTAGCTAGTTGTCAGTTCCCAGCACAAATGTGTGGGACATACCATCTGCTCCCTCTGCAGCGCTCTCCAGCCCCCGCTTCCCCGAAGCGAGCCGGGCGCCATGCCATCCAACGGGACGAAGCCGGGGTCTGAGTGCAGCATGTGAGAGGGTGAGTGGGGCAGAACCCCTGCTGGTCCCCAGACACTCCGGGACCCCAAACAAGTCCACCATTTTCGCCAGCTTGGGGAAATTTTTAAAGCTAGAAGGCAGTGATTACAGAGAACTGGCACTAACCTGGCTAATTAAGATGACTGACAAAAGGACCGAGGTCCCGGGGGTGTCCCCTTCCACAGACCCAAAGCTTCTTGCACACAAATGGGGTGGGGAGAGGAAGGGATCAGGGTGTTAATTTTCTGAGATGCTAACCCAAGAGCTCCATAGGTATCCCCAGTGAGGGCTTCAGTGGACTTGGAATCACAGAAGTGAAAGGGTTGGTGGTGTGGATGGAAACTGCCAGGTTTAGGCCCCCATGATGGGAAGAGCCTGTTGCCTCCTTGACCTGCATGGTTTCTAGGAATGGCTATTGCATCTGACTGGGACTGCTTCCACTATCTGTAACAGTAAATGCCCAACCTGTGGACGCAGTGCCTGGGAAGCTCCCGTCAGGGATGTAAGGGTTGGTGGAATTACAGTGAAAGTGTGCCTGTTTGAACAGGCTTTAAAGGGAATACGTCTCTTCCCAGAGTGCATGCTGGGGGTGGGCCCTGCATCTCAGGTCAAGCACACCCCCTCCCCAGGGTGGCAAGGCCGAAGGCCTGTCCTCGTCCACAGGAACCAGGAGGGCTGCGGAGCCACGCAGCACAGCCCAGTGTGGGGTGCAGACTGACGCAGTGGCAAAAGCCTGCAGGGACCTCCCTTCGATCCCTTCTGGGACGTTGGCTGAATGGGTAATTTCCATTTGAAGGCCAACCCCTAACTCACTGTGGGATCAGGCAAAACAGCCCTGTGACAGAAGGACAGCACTCATCCTAAAAGTGCAATACTCCTAAGGCCTCAGAGGTCCTGAGGCTCAGAACCAGCTGTCGGGAAGAACGTGACAACACGTGCCTTCCATTCGCCCCACAGAGAAACCAAAGCTCTATGCCAAACAGTTTTATTTTTTGAATATCAGATGAGATTCTCAGCTAAAAATAGCTATACTGCTTAAGTAACTAAAGTGCTTAAGTCTCCAGAATGTCGCATCCGTGCCACTCTGGCACAGATGAGCCCTGGACAAGTGGCGAAGAACGCGCTTTCTTCTGACAGTTTACAGGAAGGGCCCCACTTGGGTTGGGGACAGGGCCTGCGTGTGGATTTGTGGTGCACACGGCGTATGGCTTGTCAGCCCGAGAGGGGCAGGCTGCTGGCCTCTCCCTGAGTTTCCGCCCGGGGGCCCGCCTCACTGAAATACCACCGGCGGGAGGCCGAGAGGCCCTGAGCCTCTTCCCAGACCTCCTGGTTGACTAAGGCTGCCTCTTTGCTCGCTCCGGCGGAGAGTTCCAGCACCTTCGCAAAGCTCCTGTGGGAGGGACAGAAGGGTTGACACATTTCCGCCCTCTGCCTCCAAGGGCCAGAGGAAGCCCAAGTGCCTCTGCCCTCTCCACGCTGGCAGGGTGGAGGCAATGGGTTCAGGCCAATTCCCCCCAAGCACTCGTGGGAAGGCACAAGTCGATGAGCTCTGTCTGAACAGAATCAAACGAGGAGGCCCCTAAGAATAGGACCAGGCAGGCATGAAAGGAAAGATGCATTGTTCAAGAAATATTTAGGGAGCACCGATGCCATGTCAGGACAAGTGACAGCCTTGAACGGGACAGCACCCCAGCCTGCCTTTGAAGTACGTGGTGGTAGGAAAACGGGTACTGAAAGGGTGTGTCCAACCACTCACACCCGTGACTCTGGCCCTCTAGAACGCTTTGGGGGGTCCTGATTTCATCCTGGGGCACATATAGAAGGCAGGTCCACAGCAGCAGCAGGTGTTTTTCATGAGTACCTTTCAAATATTTTAGGCATCTTAGGAAGTGTGTTTAGCATTGTAAAGGAGAAGAAAACCAGATTCTCTTTGGAAGACGAGGAAGAAAGCCCCAGGTCGGAAACCCCCCAGGGGAGAGCAAGAGAAGGAAGCTGGGGTGGCCCTGGGGAGCTGGCCGTGGGCTGCAGCGGGCCTGAGGCTGGTTCCCCAGGGTCGAGAGTTGGTGAAACCCTCCAAGCTGTACCACAGCAATCTGCACCTCTTCTGTCTATACGTACACTTCAGTAGAAGTTCCAAAAACACTGCCCCAAGCGTTTACCCTGGAACACATTTAAAACGCCAACAGAGTAGCCCAAGGGCATGTGCGGTGCTGTGTGGCTCTGAGGAGTGAACGAGGGGTGATGCTACCACACCCCTTCCATTCGGGCGTTGGAGAACTCCCTCGGGGTCTCAGGTGGGCTGAAGGCTTTCTACCCACCCCCTCTCCCTGCCCTGCGGACCCTCGAACGCTACAAATGCCAGAACTGTGGTTCTCTGCCCAGCGCAGCTGCCCACACCCGCTGCTGCCTGACTGGAGCTCTCTTTTACTTTACTTCTTATCTACAAGAAACCCACTTTATTTTTTTAATAATTTATAGTCCTTTCCCCCCTCTCTTCTTGTTAAAGTATTTTCTGAAATACCTTCGGAGCTCCAGATCCTTCTTTTGGGTCATTTCCTTGAGTTCACCCAGCAGGTCTAACACCTTCCCATTTTCTTCTGAACTGCAGACCCCGAGTTCTTCCAGCAGATGGCGTGTGGTTATCAATTCCCGCTGCAAATCATCTGGGGGTGTGGGGAGGGTCATCAGCCACAGCTTCATGGTGCCCCAAGCAACCCACACCTGAGCCGGGGAGCTGACTTATCTTCCTTATTTGGCTAGCAAGCTCTCGTGTTATGAAGAGCTCAAACGCATGAAGCCGTGAAGGAGGACATCCGTGCACTGATACCACTTCTGTGCCCCTTTGCCTGAGACCACAGTGGCCTGGGACCTGGGTCGGGCGCATCCACAATCTAGGCAGTCATCAGAACAGACCTGGAATGCCACTCCAGTGTCCCCAACAGAAACAAATGCAAAAGGTAGAGGCGGCCTGTGCTACAAGTAATTTTAAAAGAATTTGGAGACTTCCGCCAAGATGGAGGCGTAGGTGGAAACACCTTGCGTCCTCGCACAACCAAATCTAAAAACAACAAAGTTTTAACAACAATAAATGCAACCAAACCACACAGAAAATCGACAGTATGGAGTCCGAAAACAACAAAATGCTCAGCTAAACTGGTAAGAGGAGCGAAGCCAGCAGCGGAGCGGGTTGGCCAAAAAGATCCCCGACCCGCGTGGTACACAGGCAGCCGAAGGCGCGTATCCCAGGTGCGGGCTAGCTACGAGCAGACATGGGGAAGAGGCGCAGCTGGCTGTCTGCGGTCGGTCGAGCATTTGCGTGCAGATAAACCAGCGAAGAGGCGAGCGTTGAGACCGCATGGCGCATGGCGCTGGGCTCCCACATTTGCGCTCAGATAAACAGGCGGGAGGGCCAGCGGTGGGACAGACTGGGCTAGCAAAGAGGACTGCCATTGCTCCCTCTCTGACCCCGCCCCTGCATACAGCATCACAAACCAGTGACCTGGGTGGCCCCACCCTGGTGAAGGCCCAAGGTGCCTCTCCTCATACAAAACAGGCACAAACAGATAAAAACATGGCTCAAGAAGAACTCAGAGCCCCAGAGCCGATAAATCTAAGCCATGAAGAAATAGCCAAACTGTCAGATGCACAGTTCAAAACACTGGTGATCAGGATGCTCACAGAACTGGTTGATTTTAGTCACAAATTAGAGGAACATATGAAGGCTAAACTAATTGAAATGAATGGTAATGCACAGGAAACCAATAGTAATGGAAAGGAAACTGGGACTCAAATCAAGGAAGTGGACCAGAAGGAAGGAAAAAATGACCAAACAGAAAAGAATGAAGAAACAAGAATTCAAAAAAATGAGGAGAGGCTTAGGAACCTCCAGGACATCTTTAAACGCTCCAACATTCGAATTATAGGGGTACCAGAAGGGGAAGAGGAACAGTCACAAGTGGAAACCTTATTTGAACAAACAATAAAGGAGAACTTCCCCGTTCTGGCAAAGGAAATAGACTTCCAGGAAATCCAGGAAGCTCAGAGAGTCCCAAAGAAGTTGGACCCAAGAAGGAACACACCAAGGCACATCATCATTACATTAGCCAAGATTAAAATGAAGGAGAGAATCCTAGAAGCAGCAAGAGATAAGGGGACTGTCACCTACAAAGGAGTTCCCATCAGACTGTCAGCAGATTTCTCAGGAGAGACCTTACAGGCAAGAAGGGGCTGGAAAGAGGTATTCCAAGTCATGAAATCCAAAGACCTACAACCAAGATGACTCTATCCAGCAAAGCTTTCCTTTAGAATGGAAGACAGATAAAGTGCTTCTCAGATAAGATCAAATTCAAGGAGTTCATCATCACCAAGCCCTCATTATATGAAATGTTAAAGGGACTTACCTAAGAAAAAGAAGATAAAGATGAACAGTGAAAGGACAGCAAACTCACAGTTATTAACAACCACACCTAAAACAAAAGCAAACTAAGAGGACAGCTAGATCAGGAGTGAACCATAGAAATGAAGATCACGTGGAAGATTAGCAACAGGGGAGTGGGAGAAGGAGAAGGGGGGAGAAGGTACAGAAAATAAGTAGCATAGACAGTAGATAGAAAATAGATAGGGGGGAGGGTAAGAATAGTATGGGAAATACAGAATCTAAAGAACTTGAGACACGTGTTCATGAACTAAAGGGGGTAATGGTGGGGGAGGGGTGTGCAGGGTGGAGGGGAACGGAGGGGGGGGAAATAGAACAAATGTAATGGCATAATCAGTTAAAAAAAAAAAAGAATCCTCTGGTTGCCCTGACCAGCATGGCTGTTGCTTGAATGTCGCCTTGCAAGGTGCAAGGGCAAGGGTTCAATTCTCAGTCAGGGCACATGCCTGGGTTGCAGTCCCATCCCCAGTTGGGCGCATGTGAGAGGCAACAGACTAATGTTTCTCTCCCTCTCTTTCTAAAAATAAACAAAGTCTTTAAAGAATAAGAAGAATCCCATGGATCCCTTCCTTCCAGAATCTCTGCACCTCCCATCCCAGTAGAGTGCAGCTTACAACTAACTGCCCTGCATCCCACTCGCTCAAGGAAAACCAGCGTCTCTCACTCCTGACTCACGTCCCGGCTACCTGCTCCGCATGCACACACATCACAATGACACATTATAACATTTTGGGAACCTTGTAAGGGCTCGTAAAAACACACGTCCTCTTTCCCCCTGACCTGGTCTGAATTGTACCCTCCTAGACACGTTCAGGTCCTAATGACTATGGCCTTACTGGAAACGAGGTCTTCACAGATGTAACTGAGTGAGAGTAAGGTCACCGGGTGGGGCCCATTCCAATAATGGGTGCCCTTCAGGGGAGACCGAAGTTCAGATCCGGAGGTGCTCAAGGGGCACAGCCACACGAAGACGGGGCAGAGGCTGGAGTGATGCTGCCAGGGGCTGAGCTGGGCACCAGCACCAGAGGCCGGGGAGGAGCCTGGGCGGACTCTTCCTCAGAGCCTCCGGAAGGAACCGAACGTGCCCACACCTTAATTTTGGACTTCTGGCTCCTTGAACTGGGAGGGAATGAATTTCTCCTTTTTAAGCTACCCAGTTTGTGGAACTTTGTTACAGCAACCGCAGAAACCTCATACATTCCCTCCCTAATCCCAACTCCTGGCAATTGTCTAAGGGACTTCTCGGAGATGAGGCCCAGGAGTTAGAGGTGCCAGTGGGCTGCAGTGACCACACAACTGGAAGGTGTTCGTTCAGCAAGGATCGCCTTCCATGCCAGACATATACTGTTTCACATCGGAAAAGGCTTGATTTTAAGTGAAATCAGTTGTTGCTCAGGGCTGAGAGCGGGATGGAGATGGGAAGTGACAACGGATAGATACTGAGTTTCTTTTTGGGGGAAACAAAAATGTCCTAAAATTATATTGTAGTAATAGTTGCACACCCCTATGAGCATAATAAAAAACAATGAAGTGCACACTTTAAATGGGCAGACGATACAGTATCTGAATTACATTTCAGTAAAGCAAAGTTTTTTTAAGTCTGTCTGAGACTAATACAGCAACACCCTTTGTGACTCTGAACTGCATCTGTACACAGTTCTGGAGGTAAAGTCCCCCCAATTTCAGGTGGTGATGTTTTACTACACCAGCCTCAAGCAAAACATACTGAGAGATTCAGGAGAGCTCTGCTTAGAAATAACCGAACTAGGGCAGCTGAAAACTTGCTTTGGTAAGATCACTGTTCCAGAGAGACTTGTAGGATCAAGCGCAGCACTTTTCGCACATGCCGATTTCTTCAAGTGAAGGATCAGGTAAGACCCCCTGCAGGAAAGGGGACCCTAAGCTCTGTGCAGAAGGCAGGACAGGGTGAGGGTCTGCAGCTCTATCACTGCCCAGCCAACAATGCACCATGGTAAAGCCCCCCCACGAAGGCTGGGGGACTGCAGGCCGCTCCCCAGGAATGCCTTTCAGCAGGGTGGGAAATCAGTGGGAAACCAGACCCAGGTTCCAATCCCAGCATGGTCCTTACTTGGGGCACCACCCCGGACAAACCACAGTCTTGCCAGCACCCTGCATCCTCTGCCATTGGAAGGGGGATGTGCCATCTACCTACAGGTTTGTGAGGATGACAGGAAGGGATAAAGGTGCCAGCACTCAGGAAGTGCCCACACGTACTGGCAGTTCCTCCTGATCCTTCCCCGGCAGACGCCCCATTTCCTACCTAAGAACTGTTTCTCGTCTCCACCCAGGTGAACCGATCTCACGGGCAGTTTGTGCCTTGTGGTGTCCAGGGCCGTCGCGAATGTCTTGTATTGCTCCTTAAAGCGCTCAGCCACAGCCTCATAGGGGCTGAGCATCTCCATCTGCAGGCAGGAGGGAAAGGGGCCTGTGAGGCAAGACCCTGCAGTGGCCGCCTGGAGGTCTCACGGTGGCACACATGAGGTCAGGACACAGGCTGTTCTTTCGGGACCTCCTAGGGAACCCTCCAAGAGGTTTAGTGGGGGCGGTGGCTCTGCCCTTGCTCCTGGCCGCCCTCCCAGCCGTGAACACCCACCCACCCTCCAGCTCATTCCAGGGCTGGTCCTCAACTGGAATCACAGTGGACCAGGAAGGCTGAGCCCTCCTGCTTTTGAGCACTGAGCTGAAACACCATCTCCACCTCAAGGCCATCCCCACCAACCCCCTTTTCCTCATTCACATTATCTGGATCCTTATGGGGTATTATAAGGATTCATTACTTGTCATTTTTTTTCCTTCCACACCACAAGGACAGGAGCCCCGTTTCAGCCCACAGCCTGGCCACATGCAAGAACAGAGGCACGCACAGAGTGTCAAAGGCTGAACAGTGCCCGGCTAACCTCGTGACTCCTCCAAACCACCAGGAACTCAGAATGTGACTGGATCTGGACACAGGCTCTTTACAAAGGGAGGTGAGTCAAGGGGAGGCCACTAGAGTGGGCCCCAATTGATACACCAGGTGGCCCTACAAAAGGGGGGTCTGAAGACAAGTATGCACTCAGGGAGAATGCCACGTGAAGAGACTCAGGGAGAAGACAGCCATCCCAAGCCAGAGAGAGACCCAGGACACCTCGTTCCCTCACAGCCCCTGGAAAGAGCAAACTGTGCCAATGCCTTGATCTTGGGCTGCTAGCCTCCAGGCTAGAAGGAGTGTCAGCTGTGCATGCTGCCCAGTCTGTGGGCCTTTGTTACAGCAGCCCATACACCGCGTGAGAAGACACATCCCAATGGCCTTTCTAGGTTCCGAGCAGCTGCTCCCTGACCTTCCTTGGCATGGACAACTGTGTCCCATCACTGACTATATGGCTCCAAGACTGTGCCTTCACCTGCACCCTGGCCCCCTGGGCCGGCCTGAAGCTTGTCTCCATGTCACTGAGCACAGGTAGTAGGCACCTGATGAACGTGTGCATGTACGCACTGAAGGGACAGGTCCCTCTTGCTGGGTGGCACTTAACACTACAGGCTCATCTTCTTATAAACTGTCACCTACCAACACCTAGTGGTGTCAAAAGCTGAGCACACACTCAGAGCCAGGTGAGGAGCAACAGCCGCTGTCACTGACCCCTGTGACAATCACCACGCAACCCTGCTGCGACACGCGGCTCAGCGACCGTGGCCACAGCTGACCTGAGCATCGAGGACACCTGCCAGCTCCCGCTTCCTCTGACAGAGGAGAAGTTTGCGCTTCAGCTCATGGGCCTTTTTCTGGAGCTTCTCCTTCTCCTGGCACATCGTTAACAAATCCCTTTCTGCCTTTTCTTCAAACGCAGCAACACTGTTCTCCATCTGTGAAGTTCAGAACAAGAGCTCAGGCTGGGGGGGACTCCATCTCTTGGCTGATGGGGGCCGCCGTTCCACCCACGCCACCCAGGAACGCAGCTCCGTGTTCACCTTTACACTCAGTAGAGTCAGGAGTAACGTCTGGGATTCCATCCTTTCCATCGACTCGGAGAGATCCTTGAGGGGAAGGGAAAGATACTCTGGGTTCCCATGAACTGGTTTACATCCAGCTCTCCCATGGGAGGGACAGAACCCCAGCCCATACACACCTTGATTCAGCTCAGTAATTTGATAATCCACTACTGATAACAACCTGCGTTTCTAGTATCCTATTTAGTCTTTTGGGCACTCTGTGAGAAGGAAGAGGATGGGCCGGCCCCCTTCCAGGGGCTGGGCGGTCAAGGGCCAGCAGGAGAGCCCTTGGTGCCACTCTGGAATCAGGAGTTGAACCTCCCACTCCGGTAAGACCACAGCCCAGACATCTTCTTGCAGGGACAGGGCCTGGCACCACAAACAAGGTCCCGATCTCATCTTTCACGTGCTCCCGCATGTGTCCATCTACTCCTGTACGCATACTTGTAGATGCGAGCTCTACAAATGACCTAAGAACGTGTGTTGGTTTATTTTATCCTAAAAGGCACATTCTCGGAGCCCCAGGCTTTGCATGGCACTGGGCATGGGGCAGGAGGTACCTTAGATTCATGCAGCCCATTAGCAGCTTCCCTCTCATGTCAGATACTTACTGGGTTCTTTTTCTGCGAGGTAGAAAGTGATGTTGACTCGGTTTTCTTCGACATTGTTTTTTCTAATTGTAGAGTCTTTCTGATCACACTTTTGTCTAAGATCAAGGAAAGCATTTTTAAGGTGAGCTTGCTGAGAGGCACTGCAACCCCTCCACTGTGGAAACAGGGTAAAGTGAAAAATGTACCGCTAATGGCGGAGAGATCCAGGTCCGGCGGGGCGGCGCCGTGCCCTTCCAGCAGCGTGGACTGCAGGTCACCTTTGCCAAGGATGCCACTGCTCTCTGTGGGCCAACAAGAACCCTGGAAGTCAACACAGTCACTGCCACACTCCACCCCTAAGCTGGAAGCAGGCAACCTTTTGGACAATGACATTTGCTTCCGAAACTAAGCTTCTTGCTAGGTAGTAGAGAAGGCAGAAAAACCTTTGGAAACTCCCAGCCATCAACTCGAATGTATCTTAAAGAAAAATTAGACAAGAGAGGCAGTCTTTATAAGCCCAAGATGCAAGTCTTTCTCCTTAGTTTAACAAAAGCTGCTGTGTTCACAATGGGATTCTAATATATGCCATATACTTATTACTCCCTTGGCTTTCTCCTTCTTTCTCCAGTAGCTTCTGGACTGTTCACATTCCCTGGCAGTTCCCTTCATCTTTTAGCCTCTATTTTAAAATGTGAAATTGTGCCTTACACCGTATAAAATGGGCACTGGCGTACTGCATGCTTTAATTAAGCAAGGGCTCCAAAGGACTGCGAAATGAACAGCCGGTATGTCAAATGCACCGTCATGCTAGGAATAAAACAGAAAACAAGCTCCAGAACTACTACACAGCTGTGAAAATGAGTGTGTGGAAATAAAAAGAGCAAAGTCACAATAATGTGTAGGGCATGGTACCATTTGTGTTAAAACTTTTATGTAATTCTAAGTAGAGCAGCTGCCTCTCCGGTGAGGAGCTGGTGGGAACCTGAGGTGGGAGATGGTGATTTTTTTATTGCTAAGGCTTTTACACAGGTTAAGTGTAAACAGGTTAAGTTTTGTCATCTGCAAGTATATTTCCATTAAGCAATGTAATTTCCTGGCCCTAGCCACGTAGCTCAGCTGGATAGAGCATCATTCCGATATGCCAAGGTTGAGGGTTCAGTTCCCAGTCAGGGAGTGTACAAGAATCAACCAATAAATGCATAAATAAGTGGAATAACAAATTAACATTTCTCTCTCTCCCTCCCTCCCTCTCTCTCTAAAATCAATACATTTAAAAAATGTAATTTCCTATAAAGCCACATGATGAAACTCAAAAAGCAGTCCCTAAGTCATGGTTATTCTCGGATTCCTTGGCCCTCGCACTACTGACGCCCGGGCCGGATCATTCTCTCTGGTGGGCTGTCCTGTGTGCTCCGAGTGTTGAAGGGCTTCCACCCCAGAGTATTCAAGTACAATTCCTCTGTCCTCATTCCGGGCAACCCAAAATGCCCCCGGACACTGCCCAGTGTCCCCTGAGGGTTAGACTTGCCCCCAGGTGAGAACCTGACTTTACAATGTGGCAGGCCCAGTGTCTGACGCCTTGGGACATGCCAGTTTTCTTGGCTTTATACATGGTGCTCAACTAACGTTAGAAAACACTAGAAGGTTGTGTCTCCTTCTCAATCATGCCTGGGTCAAGAACAGTGCAAATTCTGACAAACATCTAAACCAGTATCAGCATAATTACAGCTTGCAGGCCAGACCCAGCCTACTTCCCGTGTCTGTTAATAAAGTTTTATTGGGACACAGACATGTCCATTTGTGTATGTACGCCTGTGGCTGCTTTCATACTGCAAATGGAGGACACAGTTGAGTCTTCATGACAGAGAGTATCTGCCCTGTAGAGCCTAATTAATGTATTTACCATCTGGCTCAGAACAATAAGTAGGAAATCTAAGTTGTAGGAGAACATATTTAATTTTTTTCTATGAGACTCAACACTGTTGCCATTTTGAACAAAGAGGCGAGAGCCAAGAAACACTCCTGCTCTTTGTGAACTGCTCACATGCAAAAGAGCTGCCCAATCCTGCTACAGAGGCGGGCACGTGGGGTGTTGGACGTGCTGCTACAGTGGGGGGGGGGGGCAGGGCTTCCCGGACGTGTAGATGAACGCATGGACTAGACCTGAACACCAAACCCACTAACAGTGACGGTCTGAGTGGCAGATTGTGAGGGAACTTCCCACCCTGGTCTGCATTTCTCATTTTTTTATAATGAACACATGCCACATCTATAATCAGGAAAACTGAAAGCTTTCTGCATCACTTTGGTGACAACTTTTTTTTAAATATATTCTTTTATTTTATTGATTATGCCATTACATTTGTTCTATTCCCCCCTCTCCGTTCCCCTCCACCCTGCATACCCCTCCCCCACCATTACCCCCTTTAGTTCATGAACACGTGTCTCAAGTTCTTTAGATTCTGTATTTCCCCTACTATTCTTACCCTCCCCCCATCTATTTTCTATCTACTGTCTATGCTACTTATTTTCTGTACCTTCTCCCCCCTTCTCCTTCTCCCACTCCCCTGTTGCTAACCCTCCATGTGATCTTCATTTCTATGGTTCACTCCTGATCTAGCTGTCCTCTTAGTTTGCTTTTGTTTTAGGTGTGGTTGTTGATAACTGTGAGTTTGCTGTCCTTTCACTGTTCATCTTTTTTATCTTCTTTTTCTTAGGTAAGCCCCTTTAACATTTCATATAATAAGGGCTTGGTGATGATGAACTCCTTGAATTTGATCTTATCTGAGAAGCACTTTATCTGTCTTCCATTCTAAATGAAAGCTTTGCTGGATAGAGCAATCTTGGTTGTAGGTCTTTGGTTTTCATGACTTGGAATACCTCTTTCCAGCCCCTTCTTGCCTGGAAGGTCTCTTTTGAGAAATCTGCTGACAGTCTGATGGGAACTCCTTTGTAGGTGACTGTCCCCTTATCTCTTGCTGCTTCTAGGATTCTCTCCTTCATTTTAATCTTGGCTAATGTAATGATGATGTGCCTTGGTGTGTTCCTTCTTGGGTCCAACTTCTTTGGGACTCTCTGAGCTTCCTGGATTTCCTGGAAGTCTATTTCCTTTGCCAGAACGGGGAAGTTCTCTTTTATTATTTGTTCAAATAAGGTTTCCACTTGTGACTGTTCCTCTTCCCCTTCTGGTACCCCTATAATTCGAATGTTGGAGCGTTTAAAGATGTCCTGGAGGTTCCTAAGCCTCTCCTCATTTTTTTGAATTCTTGTTTCTTCATTCTTTTCTGTTTGGTCATTTTTTCCTTCCTTCTGTTCTACTCCCTTGATTTGAGTCCCAGTTTCCTTTCCATTACTATTGGTTTCCTGTGCATTACCATTCATTTCAATTAGTTTAGCCTTTATATGTTCCTCTAATTTGTGACTAAAATCAACCAGTTCTGTGAGCATCCTGATCAAGTGTTTTGAACTGTGCATTTGACAGTTTGGCTATTTCTTCATGGCTTAGATTTATCAGCTCTGGGGCTCTGAGTTGTTCTTGAGCCATGTTTTTATCTGTTTGTGCCTGTTACATGAGGAGCCGAGCCTTAGTTGTTTACCAGGGTGGGGCCACCCAGGTCACTGGTTTGTGATGCTGTATGCAGGGGCGGGGTCAGAGAGGGAGCAATGGCGGTCCTCTCCGCTAGCCCAGTCCATCCCACCGCTGGCCCTCCCACCTGTTTATCTGAGCGCAAATGTGGGAGCCCGCCACTGTGCGCCATGCGGTCTCAATGCTCGCCTCTTCGCTGGTTTAACTGCACGCAAATGCTCGACCGACCGCAGACAGCCAGCAGCGCCTCTTCCCGTGTCTACCTGTAGCTAGCCCGCACCTGGGATCCTCGCCCTTGACTGCCTGTGCACCTCCCACGTCAGGGGATCTGCCCTGCCTGACCTGCTCCGCTGCTGGCTTTGCCCCTCTCACCGGTTTAGCTGAGCATTTTGTTGTTTTCGGACTCCATACTGTCGATTTTCTGTGTGGTTTGATTGCGTTTATTATTGTTAAAACTTTATTGTTTTTAGGTTTGGTTGTATGCAAACGCAAAGTGTTTCTACCTACGCCTCCATCTTGGCGGAAGTCCCTGGTGACAACTTTTAAAAGAAAGCAGGCCATTACAAGGAAGACCCGACCCAGGCAGTAAGAGGCAGGAGGATGAGGCCCCGCACCTTTTCGGGTCCTGGAACCGAATCCCTGGTGGGAAACAGTCCCGCGATCAAGGAACTGGTGCCACAGAGAAGAGCCATGATGGCAACCTGGCTCTTCTCTGGGACCACCCAGGAAGGAAGTGACCTACCCCTGGCTCCTGCCACCACCTTTCAGCTCTCCCACACACCCCAGATCTGTCCGTACCCTGAAACACATGGCCCAGCTCTTGCTTCTGCTGCTTCCCAGAAAGAAAAAAGGGGCTTTCTACTTCCCATACTTGAATATGTAACTCAGCCCCACTAACTTCCTGAGCTCCACAGCTGTCTTACACCCTCCCTCCCCCATTACACACCTTTGCTCTTCAGGGGTGGGTTGGGTTTCCTTCCGCCTTCAGGTTTCTTCCCGCTGGGCTTTAAAGCACCTGCTGCCGGAGCCTGTTAGGGAACACACAACACTCAGGGGGCCAGATGCCTCCCCTTCATAAGACGGGGCTCCCTCAAGGTCTACAAGGTTTGCCCCTGCTCGTACTTTGAAGTAAGGCACAGACTTAAGGAGTTCTGACATTTAATGGCACATATACAGGACAAACTAATTTCATCAAAAAGGATACTCTCATAGAACACAGGACACAGAAATCCACCCAGTGTTTCCCAGTGATTACCTCTGCCATGACTGATGACAGATGACTGATTTTCTGTGTACTTTGTAGCACGTGGCAGTTTTATAGACAGACTGTATATTACTTTGGTCATCAGGAAAAACAAAGTGTTTGTACAGGTGTAAATCTTCAAAATGTACAAAAAGGCAATCAACACATGGAGCTAGCAAGCCATTATAATATAACAATGTAAAAAAAGAAAGAAAGAAAACCCTGCAAAGAGTGAGACCATTTCAAGCACAGACGCCACTCCACTGAACTCGTGTTGGGGCCTAAACAAGCAATAAAAGGGAAACAGGTAGTAGAAAAAGGAATAAACTGCTCTTTGAGACATGATTCTTTATGTAGAAAATGCTAAAACATCTTTAAAAACCTACTAAATTAATAAGTTTAGCAAGGTTTCAAAATAAGAGGGTCAATATTTTTCAAAATCAACTATATTTTTAGTAATGAATAATTTTGCAAATTGAAATTAAAAGACAGTACCAAATTAAAATTAAATGAATCATCAACTAAAAAAAAAATCAAATACTTACGTGGAACCCTAACTAAACACAGGAAGGGCTGTGTACCGGAAACCACAGAACACTGTTAAAAGAAATCCAAGAAGACAAAATAAAAGGAGGGGTATCCCATGTTCATGGATTCAAAGACCCCGGTGTTTTAAAATATCGTCCTCCCTAATCTGACGCATAGATTCAATACAATCAATCCCAGCTGGAGAGCTGGTGGAGAATGGCAAGCTAAGCCTAAAATTTACATGGAAAGGCAAAGGAACTTGAAGAGTAAGTTTTGGAAAAGAACAAAGCAGAATTCACACCACCTGATTTCAAGACTTGCTACAGAGCTAAAGATAACCTGGGCAGCATGGAACTGGCCTAAGGACAGACAGGTAGAACGACAGAAAAGAACAGAGTGCAGAAGTGATGCACACCTATACGAGCAATTAGTTTCTGACAGAGGTGATGAGATGACACAATGGGAAAGGAAAGACATCTCAATCAGTGGTAACGGAACAAGAGAACATCCATACCCTTCAATTCCATCATCACGTCAGGCATAAAAATTGATTTAAAAAATGAATCATCGACTTTAATGTAAAACCTAAAACTACAAAACTCCTAAAAGAAAATATGGGAGAAAATCCTTTCAATCTTGGGTTATGCAAATATTTCTTAGATAAGACACCAAAGGTACAATCTATAAAAGCAGAAATCAATAAAATGGTCTTCACCAAAATCAAGAATTTCTGCTCCTCACAAAATACTTAAGAAAATGAAACCACAAAAGACAAGCCACACAGTGGGAGAAAATATTTGCAAATCATTATACTGGGTTGGTATCCAAAATATAGAAAGAGCTCTCAAAATTCCATGAGAAAATAAACAATCCAACTAAAAAATGGGCTGCCCTGATCATTGTGGCTCAGTTGGTTGGGCGTCGTCCTGCAAACAAGCCGAAAGATCACTGGTTCAATTCCCAGTCAGAACACATGCCTGGGTTGTAGGCCAGGTTCCCAACTGAAGGTGAATAAGGGGCAAATGATCGATGTTTCTCGCCTAATCGAGGTTTTTCTCCCTCTCTCCTTCCCTCCCCTTCTCTCTAAAATAAGAAAATCTTTAACAAAAATAGAAATTTAAAAATGGGCCAAATTTGAATAAACACATTACTGCAAATGTAAGAATGGACAATAAGAGCATAAAAAGATGCTCGATATCATGTTGTTATGCAAATGCAATTAAAACCACAATGAGATACCACTTCACACCCCCTGGAATGGCTTCACTCCTCAAAGTACTGATTGGGACTCCCTGGGGCTGGTGGGAACGTAAAAAGGTGCAGTCACTTTGAGTAACACTGGGTGGGTTCTCAGAACCACATACCTGCTTACACCATCACTAAGTAATTTTGCTCCTGGGAGACTGGGAGAAATGATACCGTGAGCACACAGAATCCTACACAGAGATGTTTAATGCGGCTTTATTCAAAATTATTAAGTACGGGAAACAAACCAAATGTCCCTCACCGGCTGAGCACACCATGCCCACCCACACAGGGGAATGTTCCTTAGCCACCAGGAGGAAACGACACTGACTGTGAAGGCAATGACAGGGAGGGACCTCCAGCACTCTTCGCACGAAAGAAGGCAGATATAGAAGGCTGCATCCCATGTGACACTTTTTAAAGATTGTACTCATTTATTTTTAGAGAGAGGAAGGGAGGGAGAAAGGGAGGGACAGAAACATTGTTGTGTGAGAGATACATCGTAGATCGTAGATTGCTTGCCTCTCACATGCCCCCAGTGGGGACCTGGCTGGCAACCCAGGCATGTGCCCTGACTGGGAACTGAACCAATGATCATTTGGTTTGCAGGCCAGCCACTGAGCCCCTCCAGCCAGGGCCTATATGACACTTCTTAAATGACCTTCTGGAAAAGGCAAAGCTATAGGGACATAAAACAGATCAGGGTCTCCTGGGGAGGGGAGGGGCCAGCTCCATCAGAGCAGCACCAGGAGGTTTTGGAAGTGACAGATCCTTCTGCATCTTGACTGTGGTAAGTCCATGATTGGAGCCATCCGTCAAAACCTGCAGAACTGGACACTGCAAAGAGTATCGCTTACTTTATGCACATTATACAGCAGGTCCTCGAATAACATTGTCTTACATACAGTTGGTAAGACATCATAGGAGCTTTACTCTCCTTTACATCAATCAGCCTCTGGTAAAACTGGTTTTGTTACCCATCGCTTCACTGCAGTTCCAAGAACCTACTGACAACATGAAGTGAGACTTTACCTTAATTTCAAAGATGCAAAAAAAGAAAACAGGGAAGCTCTTGAAGATCTAAAATACTATGTACAGCATGTAGACACATGGGGGCGCTGTAACCAAGTTTGCAAGGCAACATTAAAATGATGAAGTGTGTGGACTGTGATCCTTTGTTGAAAATCACTTCAATGCTGTAAAACACGGATTCCTGGTGATGATGTGTCAGCGTAGGCTCATCAATTACAAACAGACCACTCTGGTGCAGGATTTGATAGTTGGGGGCGCTACGCATGTGTGGGGGGAGAGGGTATGTGAGAAATTTCTGTATCTTCTGCTCAATGTTGCTGCTGTGAACCTAAAGCTGCTCTAAAAAAATAAAGTACATTAAAAAAATTAAGAAGCATATCAAACAGTCTATGCAAAGCTATCAAAGCTATTCTGTTTCTTCATGCTGGATTTTAGTCAAATTTTTAAGAATCCACCATTCACTCTATCCAGAGTAAAAAAGATAGTGCAAACGATTATTTATTTAAGTTTTACCACAAACAATGGTTTGGAAAATAGAGGGATAACACAACCTTCGCCTCAACACATTCTCAGTACATACATGCATAAACAAAATATATATATAATTGGGCAACACAGCGAGTGTTTTCATTACACATCACACAAAGTACGTTCTCATGTTGCTAAGTGTTTTGGGCTGTCATTTTCAATGACTTCATAATTTTCATGGTGACTACAGGTAGTTCATGAATCTATTCCTCTACTACTGGGTGATTCAGGCCCTTATTTCCCCCATAGCTGCGCTCCAAAACCCTGCAGGTATTTTTTAAAAAGATTTTATTTATTTTGAAGAGGGGAAGGGAGTAAGAAAGAGAGGGAGAGAAACAGTAGTGTGAGAGAGAAACATCGATTGGTTGCCTCTCGTATGCGCCCTGACCAAGCATGTGCTCTGACCAGGAATCAAACCAAAAAACTTTTGTCTTGCAGGACAATGCCCAGCCCACTGAGCCGCACACTGGACAGAGCCCTGCAGGTATTTTTTTGAATACAGCCAAGCAGGGACTGCGTGCTGGGCACTCGCCAGAACTGCTTCCGGAAGAGGAGTGATGGGGTTGAAAGGCAGAACAATTTTACATTTCAACAGAAATCATGGCTTTGCAGAGACACAGGACTCAGCATGAAGGGTACAATGGTCTCCAAGGCAACTGGGCAAAACCCCCAAAATAGTGCCCTCGGAACCAGGCTATGCCTGGCTCAAATGACTTGTCTCAGAACTTTAAGTTCATTAGAACTCCCTTCAGAACTGTTTCAAACATTATGTGTTACCTTTTTGGTGGTTTTCTTCTCATACTGCAGATATCGGGACTCCACCACTTTTCCACCTGTGGGGACACACTGCTGGTTTATAACAAAACAACAAGTGATGTGTGAAGACCCACGTGTGTTGAGGACTGACACCACCTACCCCAGAGCAGGGTGCCAGTGGCCCTCCCTTACACTTCTCAGATCCTGTCCTTCAGTACCCTTGACTATGTATGGGACACCTGCTGTCTGCAAGAACATTTATGGGACACCTACTAATCCCTGGGCTTGAGGAAGGGCCACAGAGGTCACAGGAGCAGAGGGGGGTCTCAGGGGTGAGACAGGGAAAGAACAAACCTTTCATAGAGAGCCATCTATTTGCAGCCTCCTCTCCCCTCAACTCACTCCCCATGGTCGTGACCCCAACTGCTCCTTCCCACACACATGGTATGGCCTTTAATACACCCTTGCCCCATCTCTCCTAGCCCAGGAACACTCCCCTGGACATGCTCAGCCCCAAGGCCCTTCTTAGACACAGCATTTCCCTTGTGACAGTCCAGCCTCAGGTCCCCTTCCATGCATGTGCCTTGAACATGGATGGAGATCCCACCTGTCCTCCTAGCCTCTAGGGGCTCTCGCTGCAGCCCCAGTGATCACCCACAGCCCTCTGTTCTGTCCCTCAACCCCTCTCCGGGACCCTCCCTCATACTGTCCATCCCTCTGGTCAGCTGGGCACCACCACCTACTTTACTGGGAAGACAGCAGCAGCCCCAGGATACCCTCCTTCCTTGGCAACCAGCCATCTCCCAACCTCATGGCAGAACACTAGGCCCACCGTGTGGAGGGACCCTTGCCCCTGGGAGAACTCTCACTCTTGTTGTCAGAGCCCAGCCCCCACCCCATAAGGAAACTGCCCTGGCCACCTCTCTCCTCCCCACCCCCAAACCAGTCCTGCTGCTCCTCTGGGGCTCACCCCCACCTCCCTGCTTCCCTTTACGATGCCGGCTTCTCCTCCTCTCCTCCCTCTTCCCTCAAAGAACCCCTCTCCCCACACTGGCTCTCACACCCAGCAGCACACAGAAGAAAACTCATTTCAGCAACACCACCAAGACCTCCCTGTTCCAAGGTCTATCAGCCACACTCAGTCCTAGTCCTGACCCATCAGCAGCACCAGACACTGCTCACTTGCATGCCCCCCTCCTCTTGAAATATCCTGTGCCCTGCAGGCTGGCTGCCACTCTGATGGCTGACATTAGGTGATCTTGCAGGTCCACCAGCTGGTGAAGCCTGAGCACCTCAGGCAACAGGTCCAGCGCAACCAGGGCATCCCTCTGACCTGGTCGCCTCCTTCGCCTCCTCACCTGGCTCACTCACTCCGCTCCCATGACCATGACCCCACCCCCACCGTTCTCCAACCAGCAGGCTGCTTCTGCACTTGCCCCCTTCCCAGCTCTGCTCAGCCCAGCACCTCCCCTGGACCGAGAGGCTACCCCCATCCTGCTGTTTTATCCACAGCATCTGTCACCAACCTCTGCACCCTGGGTCTGCTTACTTTTCCACTCGTTGGGCCACCTGTGGTACTACCACCTGTGTCCCAGACAGCCAGCTCCCTGAGGGCAGGGACTATCTGTCTGGCTTGCTGCTCCATTCCACCACTCTGCAGGGAGTAGGTGCTCAATAATGCATCAAATGCACAATTCTGTACTTTTTCTAGATGTCTCTGGAGCTCAGGGTCTTCCTTTTTACTAAGGAGACCCAGGGAGAGTGACATAGTCAACATCACATAGCTGGACAGTTTGGTTGAGAAAAACTGATTTCAACCATATCTTCGCACCAGCATTTGCACGCCCACAGTTAACAGGGAACCTAGTGCAGGGCATGGAGGCAGTGGTCTCCGTGAGCATGCACCAGGCTGGGAAGAGCCGTGCACGCAGGGCACAGAATCACTTTTCACTTCGCGGGGTCACAAGGCAGACTCTAAGTTGACTCACCTTGTGTTCGTCTGCCTTTTGGTTTAGCACCAGCAGGAGTGCTGGGACCCCCCACAGGAGGCTTCCTGAAACAGAGAGGGGGCCTTGTTAATGCAGTTGACAAGAAGCTGAGGGAAGCCCATGAAAAGTCCAGGCTTCTGATCTCTGGGAAGACGGGCACCTTGGCAGGAAGACGGACAAGAAGCCCTGTCACCTGAGGTGACACACAGCAGCCCCACACCTGAACTGAGAAGGGCCCACGGCAAGAAGAGCGAGCATTTCTGCTCTGCCTCAAAGCTCTCAATTCAAGCCCCGAGTTCACTAACTCGGCAGGTGGTCAGGTGCCTGTGGTTTACTAAGGACACCGGTGAGAAAGAAACGGGGCTCCTTCCGGGCAGAGAGAAGAGCAGCGTTTTCCTGTTGGGCAACTGTGAGGGCACCCTGGACAGGTAAAGGGGTGGGGAGAGGCAAGCAATAAAGCGCCTTTGGCTCAGGCACATGGGGAAGGACATCCTAAGGCAGGGATCAGCAAGACCAAGGGCATGAGAGAGGACAGAGTGTGTGATGGAAACAGGAACTGATCAGCCCTATGGCTTAGCCAGAGAACATGGGGCATGTTCTCTAGCTAAGGAGGCGCACACACCAGGCCAGGCTGGCAGTCTGAGCGCCCAACTTACGGGCTTGGAACCCTCTCTCTGTAAAAGGCCAGACAGTAAATATTTTCAGCTCTGTGGGCCACGTGCTCACAGTCAAAACTACTCAACCTTGCCGTCAGATCGCAAAGCAGTCACGGATGATGCAGAAAGAAAAGGGTGTGGCTGTGTCCCAACAAAACTTTACACATAGCAACATCTGAATTTCATACAATTTTCATGTGTCCAAAACACACTTCTTCTATTGACGTTTTTTAACAACCATTTAAGAATGCACAGGGCCCTGGCTGGTGTAGCTCAGTGGATTGAGCGCAACCTGGGAATCAAGCAACCACGGTTCAATTCCCAGTCAGGGCATTTGCCTAGGTTGCAGGCCAGTTCCCAGCAGGGGACACACAAAAGGCAACCATACACTGATATTTCTCTCCCTTTCTCCTTCCCTTCCCCTCTAAAGATAAATAAAATCTTAAAAAAAAAAGAATGCACAAACCATTCTCAGCTTGCCACAAACTCAATGCACAAACTCAGCTCACCAGCCATTCAAAAAAGGGGGCGCTCTGGCTTTTGCCCGCAGGTCCTAGGAAATGAACACAGTCAGAGCTGTGTTTCATGGAGACCACTGGCAGCTGGGCAGAAGAGAGGCTCTAAGGTCCTGGGACAGGGGCCAGGTCTGCCCCTCACTGTGCCCCAGTGCCTGGGTATTCATCTGCTCAAGCTTCCATCATAAAATAGGAAACTGGGAGGCTTGGAGAGCAGGCATTTCTTTCCCACAGTTCTGGAGGCTGGAGGTCCAAGATCAAGGTGCAGACAAGGTAAGTGGCCAAGGGGAAAAGCAGAGAGGGAGGGAGGTAAGGAGGGAAAGAGACAGGGTTAGAACACGTGTGCAAGCTCTCTGGCGTTTCTTCTTATAATGACATCAATCCTTGGGGATCAGGGCCCCACCCTTATCTCGCTGAACCTTAATGACCACCACAGAGGCTACATCTGCAAATACAACCACATGGGGGCTTAGGGTTTCAACATATGGATTTGGGTGTGTGGGGGCACAGTCAGTCCACAAGAGTATTAGTCATACAAAAAACTTAGGAGTGCTCATTCAAGGGCAATGTTGCCCTCTACAAGACATTTGGCAATATTTGAAGACATCACTGACTGTCACAACAAAGGGGGATGCTATTGGCGTAATGGGTCATGGACAGAAATGCTGCTCAACACCCCATAAGGGTGGATCTGGCATCACAGATCCAGCCCTAGCTGTCTGCACTGTCATAGCTGAGAGCCCCTGGCATGATGATCAGGGGCATGAAATTGAAGACACAGAGAACTTGGAAGGCTGCTGCAGAACCCCTACCAAAAACAGCAAAGCATCGCCCTACACCTGTTAGAATTGCTGCTATGAAAAAGAAATAACAAGCGCTGTAGAGGATGTGGAGAAGTTGCAACCCTTGGCAGAAATGTAAATTGGTGCAGCTGCTGCAGAAAACAATATGAAGGTTCCTCAAAAAACTAAAAATAGAACTACCATATGATCCAGCGATCCAACCTGTGGTTATTTATCCCAAAACCAATGAAAACACTAACTCTAAAAGATATCTGCACCTCATGTTTATTGCAGCATTATTTACAATAGCCAAGACATGGAAACAACCTAGGTGTCCATCAATGAATGAAAGAATTAAAAATATAATTTTAGAGCCCTAGCTGGTGTGGCTCAGTGGATTGAGTGCTGGCCTGTGAACCAAAGGGTCCTGGTTCAATTCCCAGTCAGGGCACATGCCTGGGTTGCAGGCCAGATCCCCAGTAGGGGGCCTATGAGAGGCAACCACACATTAATGTTTCTCTCCCTCTCTTTCTTCCCCTGTCCCCTCTCTAAAAATAAAATAAGATAAAATATATATGTATATAGTTTTATATAAAGCACTATGCTGAGGTAAGTCAAACTGAGAAAGACAGATACTGTATGACCTCACTTATGTGTGGAATCTACAAAACAAAACACTGAACTCATAGATACAGAGAATAGAAGGGTAACCACCCTAATAGAGTAGAGGTGAAGGGGGCACAAAATGAGTGAAGGGGGTCAAAAGGTGCAAACTTCCAGTTATAAATAAGTATTGGGATGTGATGTAAAACATGGTGTCTACATGTGATAATAATGTTGTATATTTGAAAGTTGCCAAGAGAGTAGATTTTAACTGTTCTCATCTTAAGAAGGTTATGGTGGCAGATGTTAACTGGACTTATACAGAAATATTAAATCATTTTGTTATACACCCAAAACTAGTGTAATATTATACGTCAATTATATCTCAATTAAAAAAAATAACAAAGCCTGAATATTATTTGGCCCTAAAAAGGAGTGAAGTGCTAATGCACGCTAAAACAATCAACCTCAAAACATGGGCCACTAAAATATATTGTACACCACAAAATGATTATTCTAACAGCGACAGAGCAGACTTCAGAGTTAGGCAGGTTTTAAGCGCTTTGAAGGGTGACGTGAGGCCTATAGGCTGAGCGGCGATGTCCTCAGCCTGGTTTCGCAGCGGTGGAAGCGAGGCATAAAGTAACAGTCACAAGCTGATCAAAGCAGCGGACAAGGGACTCGAACTGGCGGACCTCAGAGGTCGCCCCCCGCCCCCACGGGGGTCTCTCAGAGCCAGCGCATCCTTGTTGGTACCTAGAGAGGTCAGGACTCACTCCGAGGGCCCCCTGTTTCCCAACGTTGTTGGCCCCAGCCGTTGACCATGGCCTTCCCGCTGGCACCCACAAAACCCAGACCGGCGGTGTCCCAACTCACCCAGAAGCGCGCCCCGAGGAATCCGCCATTTTCCCGCCTTCAACTCAAAGGCCAACTCCTTGAGTTCCGTGGCTGCGGGCAGGACCATATTGCCCCGCCGCAGGAGGGGTGGCCGCGGACCTCAGGGAGAGAAGTGCAGGCGGTATGGGCGATCCCAGCGCGCGTGCCCGTGGGCTCCCCCCTCACACTTGGTTTCGCCCGCCAGTGCCGGGGGCGGTGGCTGGGGCCGCGTCTGGGGGCGGTGTTTCCTGGTTCTCGGGCCCGGTGGCGCTCTGGAGTCCCGCCCAGGCCGTCCCCGGAAACAAGAGCGTGCGGGGGCGCGGTCGGTGGGGGGGCGTGGTTTTTATGGTGCCCGCCCCTGGGCGCTCTGGCGTCACGCCCAGGCCTCGCCCCCCCATCAACCCGGAAGCGGGAGCGCGCAGGGGAGCGGCGGGAGCGGCGGGCGCGGCGGGGCGGAGAGGCCCGCGGAGCGGCCTGAGGATTGCCGGGCAGGCGAGCGGGTTGGCCGGGGACCCGGCGCGGGACCGGCGGCGCGCAGCAGCCGAGGCCCAGGTGAGTGCTTATGACCGCGGGTGGGAATTCGATCATCGGCGGGCTGCAGTGTAAGGGGATGGAGCTGAGGGGTAATGGAGGTGTATGAAGGCAGGGGTCGAGGGGCGGGAATGAGCTTGGGGGATCGCGGAGTGGTTACTGGAGACGGCGTGCAACAGAGACGGAGCAAGAGAAAGTTGATGGGATAGGCCTTGTAAGGGAGTTTGCGGGCGGGTGGGGAGGTAGGTCTTGTGGCTTTGAGCAGCTTCTCTGAAGAGGACGTGGCTAAGTGGTAGTTGAGGGGTCGCAGGAAACGGGTCTGGGAGGGGCAAAGGCAAGGAGGCGA
Organism: Artibeus jamaicensis; assembly: GCF_021234435.1. NCBI lineage: Eukaryota > Metazoa > Chordata > Mammalia > Chiroptera > Phyllostomidae > Artibeus > Artibeus jamaicensis. Next base: position 7,822,090 of record NW_026521854.1, on the reverse strand, counting down.
TGTTGAGAGGCCCAGGCCGGGGGAGAGGGGCAAGGCCGGTGGGGGCGGGACAGCCTGGGTGCGATCAGGGGAAGGGGTGCAGGACAGCCTGGGGGCGTTTGCCCACAGCTGAGTCGCGGAGGAATGGTGCCTGAAGCAGGGCGGCGCCTGGGACTCAGTGAGTGTTCATAAATGCGAGAGGTTCTGAAACCCCTGGTGTGGTGGCCCGCCAGATTGGGAAAGAGAAAATGGGGGATGTCCTTACATCCCCCATTTTGGGGGCAAAAAGAGGGTAGAAGGCATGGCAAGAACTGAGAGCCTGTCCGGGGTGGACCTCAGGAGGAGGGGAAGGGAGGAAGATACTGTAGCAGCCCCATTCAGATGTTGGGATGCAGTTCACAGAGGTTCGGGAGATGGGGGTGGGGGCTGCCTTTCTTGATTCATCTTCCCGATATCACCCCCAGCCACTGGGTGACCCTGGGTGAATCCCAGCGCCCTCTGGGCCGGGATTCCAGAATTCCGGACTGGAAAAGCACACCACTCTCCTGCTAGGACCTGGCTGCCTGGAGCCTGGGGGTCCCAAGGAGCAAGGAAGCAGGCTCAGGGCCCTCCTTGGGACCGGAACTGGGTTTCAGAGGGGAGGGAGTGCACATTCAGGCACTGGAGTGTGCTAGGCTGTCACCACCTCCTCAAAGTTGCATCCTTGGACTTAAATGGGTAAAATGACACAGGAAATCTGTCCTCCGGCAGCTGTGAGCTCAGCCCCAGAGGCAGCCCGTGCACTCTGCCTTCTCTCCTGTGGGCCTGTAAGCCAAGGGGCTTTAAAGGAAAGCCTCTCCTGCACTGTGTCCAAGGTGGTAGTTGATGGAGACATTGTGCCTTCCAGATGGAGGGTCCGAGCTCCTACCCTGCTGAGTTATGTTCTGGTCTAGGAGTCTCTAGGCTCTTAAGGCAATTAGGAGCAGTGGGAGGTGACATGGGCCACTGGAAAGTTGTTCCACCATCTGATGGGCTGGGTTCTGGTGAGGTCCTTGCATGGAGCAGTTTGGATCATCATTAATTTCTCTTCTTTCCTGACTGTGGGGAATCGTCTGGGATCTGCCAGAGGACTGGGGAGCCTGGGTTTATAGCTCATACAGGAAATGAATTTGGATACCTTGACCATAAAGAGGGCCACAGAGAGATAGCCACCCCCTTAACTTCCAGAATGTTCTGGTTCTAATGGAAGGTGGTTCCAGGACACTCAATCAGAGCCACAGTCATGCCTTCTGCAGACATTGAGCATGGGCTTGCCAATAAACAGGACCAGAATCTTCTGGTTGCATGGCCTAGCTGTTTTTCTCCCCCTGGCACCTGAAGCATGGCCAGGTAGGCTCTCTTAGAGGGGCCTGTGTTGAGAATTCTGACCCCCTTCAAGTCTCTTTTATCTGTTTTCACCTGCAAAATTAATGGATTGACCTCAATCAGCATTTTTCAACTTTGAAACCCAACCCTTCTTGATAATCTTGGTGTCTGCAGCACACAGCCCCCCTTGGATTTTATGTAACTCCGCAACTGGTGATCCCCTCCCTGCCGCAGTGATCCCAGTTTTGGTTAGCTTTCCATTCTACAACTTACATCCAAAAATGATTTTTTGCTGCACTTTCATGTTCCAAATGGAAAGTTATGATGCATAATGTGCTTTGCACATCACATCTGTTCCCGAAGCTCTAGCTGCATCCTGTGGTTGGAAATCACTGGGTGAGACCCTCCCTCAGGTTCAGGCCTATGACTCAAAGAAGCACATGGGACGTGGGAATCTCCCCTTTTTGTTTGGCTGTAGGATGCATTCACAGTCCCCGATAGGGGCTTTTTAACTTGCTCCTTCCCTCTCATCTCCTCCAAGTTGTGTGTCTTGGTTGGGCCCAGAGTTCAGTTAAGCAAGAGCTGAATTGTGCTGGGGGCTGGTTCCAGGGGACAGAGATGAATCCTTGTGGCCTGGAGGAGGGACATTCCAGTAGCCCCACCCCCCAACACACTAATAATGGAGTTGAGTTTGTAGTCAGTTCAGCAACAGAGCTGGTGCAAGTGATGGGAACAGAATGAGGAATGACCAGTGCAAGCTTTAGGTTCAAGGGTTCCTGCAGTTTTCCTCAGAAGACATGGCTGGGCTCCAGCCAAGCCTTGAAAGATACAGAGGTGTAAAACCAAGCCCAAAAGGGGGGTTTGCACAAGCAGATCCCTCTGCAGCTCTACCCTTTATTGAGCACCTTCTGTGATAGACACTTTTATACCCAACTCTTAATTCTGCTAACCAGCAACACAGAGATCCTGGTTTCTGTTTTCCCAATATGGAAACTGAGGCTCAGGGAGATGATGGCTTCAGAGAAGTCCCTGGTTCTCTAGAAACTCGAAAGATAACCTCAGATGGGCGAGGAACAAATTCTAGAGCATAGTTACTCAACTGCAGCACTATTCATATTTGGGACTGGGTCATTCTTTGCTGGGAGGTTGGGGGGTGGGCAGTCCCCTGTATTACAGAATGTTGAGTAACATCCCTGACCTCCACCCACCAGATGCCAGTAGCATCCACCCCCCAAGCTGTGATAACCAAAAATGTCTCCAGACATGACTGCATGCCTCTTGGGGGCAGAATCGCCACCAGTATCAACTTCCGCTCTGTAGTAAAATCTGGCTCCTGCCCACCTTTGCCTTAGTGGGTCTTTGGCGTAAGTTGAGCTCCTCGGGAACTGCTGCCAAAAGCAGGAGTTGGGGAAAGAGGCCAGCAACTGAATTCTGCCATCCGGTCAGTTCTTAATCTGGAGTCTCGATAAAAAGGAGGCACCACTGGGAACCGACCAAGGGGGAGTTGGACAACGTGCCTCAGGAATGGACAGCAGAGGAGGGACAGGAGATGAGCGGGGGCTCTCTGCGTTTGCCCAGACAGCAATGCCATTGTCTCGTTCTTCTTTGTCTTACCACTGACCTGGATTTCTGCAGGATCCGTCCTCGCTTGGCACAAATTGTTGCTTTCCTTCTGAGATTAGAGGTATTCGATTCTCTTCTCAAGAGCTCTTTTGGAGGTGGCCCCGGATCAGTGTGGCTTTTGAAGCCCCATTATCTTCTCCTTTTTGCCCTTTTGGCTCAAGATGCCAGTCCATCTTCAAAGCAAAAAAAATATTAGACAGATTATCTAACTTTTGTGCTTTGCGCATGCTTCTCTGCTTGTTCCCCGATGGTGACATGGCAGCTGTAACTCCATAGGAGGGAATGCACATTCTGGGGGCATTCTGATCCTTTGTGGGCACTGTCCCTCCCACCCTCGGTCCCCACCCACCAGCTCTTTGTGCGTCCCCAAGTCCCCAACTAACTGTGCCAGGCAGCCCCTGCTCGGCCTCCCCGCAAAGCGAGACAGGCCCTTCTCTCTGCCCCCCTCCTAGATGGAGGGTGTTGCAGAACAAAGGGCTCTGTCCGAGCACTGCCAGGCCCCTGAAGAGCCAGCCTGCTGCTGGCGACCATGCAAAGCCCATCCCTTCACTTCCCCAAGTTTTCATTTTGGCCCAGAAAGGACCTCAGAGATTGATTAAGCATGTCTCAGAAACACAGGGATGAGTTTGGGTTCTACTCATTTCCTCATCAACACTTTCTGAGCCGGATCCTGATGATAAATAAAGTAGTGATTCAGGCATTTGGCCCATGCGTGAGTCTGAGTGATGAATAAGCTGACCTGGTCTGACTCATTCATTTATATCCCAGCTCTGCCCTGCTGCACAGCGCTGTGTGTTCCAGAAGGGGCATTTCAGTGCTGTCTGCTGGGTGTGCGAGTTTCCTGGGGCTGCCATAAAAAAAAGTGCCCCGGACCAGAGCTTCATCAATAGAAATTGCCTCACAGTTCTGGAAGCCAGAAGTCCAAGATCAGGTCGGCATGTAGGTGGCCGTCTTCTTTCTGTGTCTCGTGACCGTCCTCCCTCTGTGCAGGTTTGGGTCCAGATTTTCTCTTTTAAGGACACCAGTCCTGCTGGGTCATGGTCTACCCTGATGACCTTCTTTTACCTGAATCACCTCTTTAAAGGCTCTGCCTCCAGATACTGTTAAATTCTGAGATCTTGGGGGTTAGGACTTCAACCGAACGAATTGGGGAGGGAGGTTGGAGACACACAATGTAGCCCATAAAGGGTAAGGGGCAAATTTTATTTTTATTTAGTAAAGGGATTTTGGACAAATAGTGGAACCAATAGAGAGTGAGTTTATTTTGTTTCACTTCACTCATTTAAGTAAACATTTTAGGGGTGGTGGTCACATCAACTTTGAGAGCTTCCTGTTAGGAGATTTTCCAGATCTTGCACGTGTCCCTCCTTACACTCAGGGTGACTATGAAGAGGCAAGGACCCTGCTCAGGAAGGCACAGATCTCCTGGGACTCTAATGGGCACCTTAGCACCAGGCCTGGGTGGTTGTGTGTGTGTGTGTGCATGTGTGCTCGCGCACATGCACGTGCCTGCCAGGGGGCCCGGTGGAGGTTTATGATCGGGGCATTCTGGGGTCCCTGTCTTGACTGTTGCCAAACCCACGGCCAGCCTGCAGAATCACCGTTTCCTCTGCCCCTGTGATAGCGTGTGGGTAGGCCAGAAAGGGAGCTCGTTGATTGGCAGGTGAAATCAAAGATGTGGACGGGTCAGAACCCTGGGCCATCAGCCAGTCAGGTGATGGAAGCTGTCATTGGGCCCGAAAGCAGAACTGGGTCCTTGTGGCAGAAACTGGGCAGGGAGTATGTTCGTGGCCAGGAGGAGGAGGCCTTGCCTGTGTGAAGACCATGAGGCCGGGGATCATGGGTGGATGGGAGGGGGCAACTCTAGGCAGAAAGTACCCCACGCTGCTGGGGGGGTGGGCAAAGTCAGGAATGGAAAAAGGGATGGACCTGGGGGTTTTGTGAGGATGATGGGGCTGTGGATGGCTGAAGGGGTCAGGGTCTCGGCAGCGGTGGAAATGTTCCAAAATTGAGTCCAGTGAGGGGTTATTGCAGAAACTGGGATGGGGGCTCTTGGAGGCAACCAGTCGTTTTTGCTGATAAGAGCTCATCTGCTCAGAGCTCAGAAACAGCCAGTGTTATTCAACAGCTACTTTGTTCCAGGTTCCAGACACCAGATTAATAGCTCGGTTGTCATTGTTGCCCAAATTCTGCATTGCAGCCAGTGATGCAGGTGCTGCTCCCCAAGCAGGGCGTCCCGCAGGCCTGTGATGGGGGTTCCATGGGGACATGCTGGGTGGAGGGGGCTTCCTGTGGACCAGAGAGGCTGGCCCATGCTGAGCCACTGGGCTGGCGCAGAAGCACTCCCACCCCCAGCCTCACCTGAAGCCCTTGAGGATCTGAGCTGCCTTAAAAGCAGAGTGGGGCTTCCTCATTCTCCAGGGGCTGCCCTGTGTGGGATCCGTGGCTGCAAACAGGGCCTTTGTGTACTGTCACCGTAGCTCTGCCCACAGGAGGTCCTCAGGGAGGCTTTCCCCCTAAGCACAATGACAGGGACTGTGATTTGGAGAGGGGAGTCCCAAAGGGCCCTCCTCTGCCCATCCAGACTCTTCCCCAGCAGCCTTCCATGTCTTCATGCACCGCCACTCACCCAGAAAAGACCCAGAGCCCAGCCTCCAGTAGAACCTCAAAGCTATGTCATCCCCCATCCTCTGTAACCAGGACCCACCTGTGTCCTGTGGGCCTGGCTCAGCCACCATCCATCCCCCCCCATTCCTGTAGGAGCCACCCAGTGGAGAGCCCCCCATAGTTCACCTGTCACACGCAGCCTAGCTGAGCCCTTCCTAGTGTCATTCATGTCCTGGTGCTCCCTGTCCCCAGCCAGCCAGCCCTCCCCATGAGACTTTCATGAAAAGTTCAACTCCATCCCACATTTGCCAGGCCCTACTGGATAGGATCTGACCTCCTCGACCCTGCCCCCTCCCCCTCCCGCCTCATTCTGCTGGCCACACTGGTCCCCTTGTTCTGAGGCTGCCCTGCCCTCGGCGCTCACCACCCTCACTGGGCCACCATCCCCGAGCACTCGGCCTGTCCGCCCCTTCTCACTGCACAGGCCTCAGCAACTGTTCACTCTAAGTTCTTCCTGCCTCCTGGTCCCAAATGACCACCCTGCCCTGGTCCCTTTTTGTTCTTAGCAAAGCACCTCTGCTATCTGGAGGTGGCTCATTCTCTGCCGGGGCGGGTGGGGGGCAGCTCATTCTGTGCCCTATATGGTGTTGAGCAGTATTCCTGGCCTCTACCCACCAGATGCCAGTAGCGCCTCCCTCCCCACTATGATGAGAACCAAAAATGTCTCCAACCATCTCCTAGTGTCCGCTGGAGTGGCTCCGAGTGTGACACTCTATTGCACCATGGTTAGAAATGCTTCTGCTTGTGGGTTGGTTTGTGGTCTCGTTTCTCAAAGGCCAAGACACCTTGACATTCTCACTCTCTCCTGTGCCCAACCAGCCTGGCCAAGGTTAGGGACTGGGGAAACCTTTGTTGCCAGGACAGGTTAAAGGATGCAGCCACAAACCCCTGGGAGAAGGATGGGTCTTGAGGGCCGCTGCACAAGCCTGGGGGAGGGGCTTTCTCCAGGGTCAGGCCTGTTGGGCCAGACTAGAAGGCCTGAGGGGCATATCTTTGGGAAGAAAGGGGGCACACTTAGGCAGCAGTCATGAGAGGGTGTGTATGCTTGGAGCATCCAGTGCCCTCTGCACTGGGCACCTGGATTTGTGTCCCAGGGCTGCTGTAAACTGGTACCACAAACCAAGTGGCTTAGACAATAGAAATTCATTCTCATGCTGCGCTGGAGACCACAAGTCCAAAATCAAAACATTAGCAGGGCCACGACTCCCTCCAAAGCCTCCAGGGGGACCCTTCCTCTCCTTTTCCAGCTTTGGGGCTCCGGGCATTCCCATAGCTGTGGCCGCATCACCTCAGTCTAAATAAACCCTACCTTGTCCTCCAGCTCTGAGAGGCCTTGACTGAGAAACATGCTTGTTTTGCAGCTGTTTCTCAGAGCACCCATCTTCCCAATAACTTCGTGTGATTGTTTCTTCCTGAAAAACCCAGTGGGCTCAAGGGCACATGCATGGGAACGTGGAAACATGCTGTGTTCTGAGTGGCGCCTCTTCCTTTCAGCTTGAGAATGATTTCATCTGATAAACATGTGGCTGCAAATTATGGCCTTATATAAACGAAGTGGCTACGCTACACTTTCTGGAGGCCCCGTCCGCCTTATTTTCCAGTAAATTCCAAATTGCTCACCAAACCTATAGGCAGAATTTTGCTTTTTCATGCATAAGGCCTCGGCCAGGCCTTGAGAGGGGCTCATTCACATTCGTCTGCTCACCCAGCCCCAGAGCTGAATTTGTGGTGGCCTCCCCCTCGTCAGTGCATCTCCTTTCTCTAAGAGCATGAGGGAGAGGCCCTGAATTCAGGTTCATGTCTTCTCGCGAGTTCAGAAAGTATACAGTGTGGCATTCGCAAAGTCTTAATTTTTCACAATTCAGGTTTTACAGTGGTGATTTTTTATTGCAGCAAAATGCACATAACATAAAATTCACCACAATTAGTAATATTTACCACATCCACAATGTTGTGTAACTGTCACCTGTATCTGGTTCCAAGACATTTTCATCACCCCTTAAGGTAACCCCATCTCCATCAGCAGTCACTCTCACCTCCCCTCCCCCAGCCCCTGACAACCACTGACCTGCTTTCTGACTGTCTGTATTTGCCCGTTCTGGCTATTTCATATCAGTGGGATCACACACTCTGTGGCCTTTTGCATTTGGCCTCTTTCACTCAGAGGGTTTTCAGAGTTCATCCATATTGCGTGTGTCAGCACTTCATTCCTTGTTTATGGCTGAGTAATATTCCACTGTGTAGATGGACAACCTTTTGTTTATCCTTCATCCTTTGGTGTGCATTTCATTTCCACCTTTTGGTCTCTCAGCAGGAGTTTTATAATCTGTCAGCTTGGCTTCCAATTTGGTGACAAAGGTGTAGTTCTCCCCTGAGTCCTGGGGATACAGACCCGGTCGGTGTGGGATGTGTTTTGCTTCTGTTCACATTGTATACGCTTCTATGAGCATTAATTGGAGGGTAGGTTGGGCATTTTAACATCAGGACATTTGGTGAGATGGTTTGGATGCAGGACGGACACACGGGTGTTTAGGATCTCCTGCCCCTGCCACACGCTGCACCCAAGCTGCGTCTCCCCACTGCCCGCCTCCAGCCCCAGAACCTGGCGCCCTCAGTTCCTTAGCCCCAGACCTGCTTCCTTTCATTCCAGCGCAGCTGGGGGGTTCCCAGGGCACAGGTTTCACATCCACTTGTGACAAGAACCTTAAGCCGCGGTGTGACTGAGTTCCAGGTCTCAGACTCTGTTAAGACTCGATGAGGAAGGCGTGCTTGGAAGCCAAAGAAAATGGTCGAGCTGCTCCAAGGGAAGTGCCATTGTCGCGTAACAGTTATTTATGAATGAATCATCACAGCCCTGCAGCCGCGATCATCAGAACAGCGTGGCTCCGTGCAGGAATCGGCAGCCCAGAGGCAGACCCTCATATGTCAGATAATATAATATGCGATATTTACTAAACAGAGGGGGCTCCCGCGTCAGGGGAAGGATTCTTTAACACAAGACATTAAAACAGTTGCTTCACTCTTTGGAGAAATCATCTGGAACCCCATTTAACCTCCTATACTATACCGGGCTGATTAGTGTCCCCCAAATTTATGTCCACCCAGAACCTCAGAATGTGCCTTTGATTGGAAATAAGGTCTTTGCAGATATAATTAAAGATATCACGATGAACTCAGAATGAATACAGTAGTTCATCATATCTTTAATTGGTGTCTTTATAAGAGGCAAAGAGCCTGGCTGGTATAGCTCAGTGGATTGAACACGGGCCTGTGAACCAGAGGATTGCAGTTCCATTCCCAGTCAGGGTACGTGTCTGGGTTGCAGGCCAGTTCCCAGCAGGGGATGCACAAGAGGCAGCTGTACATTGATGTTTCTCTCTTCTTCTCCTTCCCTTCTCCTCTAAAGATAAATAAATAAAATCTTTAAAAAAAAAAAAAAAGAGGCAAAGACACAGAGAAGTACACTCTGTGACGATGGAGAAAGAGGTGGGAGGGAAGCATCTGCGAGCCGAGCAGCCCCAGGGGTGGCGGCAGCCGGGGGCTGGGAGAAGGGCCTGGGATGGATTCTCCCTCAGCGCCTCCAGCAGGAGCCAGCCCCGCTCACATCTTGATTTTGGACTTTTCCAGAATTGTGAGAAAGTTAATTTCTGTTGTTTTAAGCCACCTGGCTTGTAGCATTTTGTTATATCAGCTCTAGGACACTCATACACCTTCTGAAATAATTTCCAGATAGAAAGAGGCTTAAATGTAAAGGATAAATCTGGGGAGGAAAAGTATAGTTCCATATTATTCAGATCTGGGAGAGGAGTGAGCATTAGACATTTAAAAAAAAATGACCCCCAGATCTGATTGCCTGGAAAAGGTACCATTTGTCTCCAAAACATGCCATGTGCAAAAGTTAACAGATATGAATTAGTTTCATCGAACATGGCAATGAATTAATAACCTTCCTATACAAAGAGTTCCTCCAAAGTGATAGTCATGCTTCAGTGGGAAAAAATGGGCAACAGACATAACCAACTTACAGAAACAAAAAGCTGTTCAGTAGACGTAGTTTCTTAAAAATCCAGCCTGACAGTTGAAGACATGTAAGTAATAAGACGCTCCTTTGCGCACAGTGAGAATCTGATCCACGGTGTGTTACAGGTATAACGAGGCCACCTATGGAATGAGGGATTGCTGGGCCTGAGGGTCCATCCTGAGATTTTGTACCAGAGGCATTGTTGCCTGGGATCTGGCAGAGGGGTTTGAGGGACATTCCAACCTGAGGTCAAGGATGGCACCACAAGGAGGCCATCTGAGATTTGGGTGAGAGAAGCGGCAGGCAGGGTCTGGGGGTAGGCGAATGGGTGGCCAGCCAACTGGTGAACCTCATGCCTTCCCATGGGTCAGGGGGCTCTGGGCTGCTTCTGCATGGTTGGGCTGGAGAAACCTTGCAAGGTCAGGCCTATGAGCCCGGCCTTGAGCTGGGTGGGGAGTGGCCGCAGTGTGCTAGTCAGCCAGTGGTGACAGAAGGGTGGCTATGCTGTGTGGGGCCTGCCAACCTGGGGCCAATGAGAAGAGGCAACAGTTCTGGCGACATGGTGATAGCAGACAGGATGTGGTCAGTGGGAGGAGCAGGGAACTAGACTTTGGGATGTTCCAGGCAGGGCAGAGAGGTGACTGTGGTGGGCTGGAGGTGGGGCAGATGTCCTTGGGCATGAGCACAGTCCCTGAGGGGCCGCAGTGCAGTCAATGTCCTGCCCCTGGACCAGAGCCTGGGGGCTGGGCAGGAGGGGTCCCTGCACAATGCAGAGCAAGTGAGCAGGACCGGGAGAGGTTGCTGGCAGCAGGCGTGACTAGTGGGAGTTTGGCAGCATCTTCTGGGGGAAGGGAGCAGGGGTTTCCATGGCTTGGAGCTGGGCGCAGTGGGCTGAGGGGCAGGTGGGAATGGGAAAGGCTGGATTCAGGCTGCATGGAAGCCAGGAAGTGGCAGGGCTCTACCCTGGGCTGGAGAAGGATTTATTAGTGTCTCTGGCTTTAAGGCACATGAGCTATTAACAGGAGGGTCCTCCCCCTACAAACCCTTGAGAAAGTGGGGAAAGGGGGCTCTTCTGGGGAGGAGAGTAAGGGCCCCTGGGGAGAAGGTGTGGGTAAGGCCGGGCTGAGCAGGGAAGGGCCACACAGGTCTGGCAGAGGAGCTTTCCAGGATGCAGTCCTGGTAGCCCAGCTGGGCTCTGGTGTTGGCTGGAGGGGCAGCTGTAGCAGGACTATCAGGTGGGCCTTTGGTGGACAAGGGCCACAGCTGGTTGGAGCCCCACCAGTTGTCTTTGGCCTTCCCCTCTGGGCAGGCCTGGCTGTCAGCAGCCCTCTTGAGCAAGCCTTATCTACTTCCTCCTGGCCAGGGGTGAGGCGTGCATCAACTGGTCCTGTAATGGCACCCCCAGTCGCTGAGCATAGGGTCTCCTGCTGTCCCCACCAAGGGACCCAGAGCTACAAATGGCCCCTACCGGCCTCTGTTCACCGTGGAGCTTCAAAATTGCCTGGTGATGAGCTTTCCCTGGCAGATGTGGGGCAGCACTCAGCCTGTCCAGTCTCTGGCCAGACTCTCATTGGGGCATGTGGTGGAGGCTGCAGGAGCTGGACCATGTCACTCAGCTCTGATGACTTTTTGCTTAGGCTGGTGTCTGCTGGGAGGACGAAGCAGGCTCATTTGTGTGACCTTTCCACTGCCTGCTTATAGGGAGCTTGGGCGTGAGACAGTCCACAGCCCCCAGCCTGCAGGCCGGATTGGCCTCCGGAAGATATGGTGCGTATCAGCTATGTCTCCGCAGGTGCAAGTCACAGAGGGATTGTCTCTGCCTGAAGCCCTGAATGTTGTGCACACATGTGCCCATGTTTGTGTGCTTGCATGTGTGTTCTCTGTGTTCATGAGTGGGTGTGTCCACGTGAAAGCGCACACGTGTGTATGCCTGTTTGCATGTGCTTGTATGTGTGCACAAGTGTGAGTATATTCACATGCGAGTATGTTCATACGTGTGCATCTTCGTGGTTTATACTCCCTCACAGTTGTTTGCATATTAGTTTCCCCTATCGAACCAGACCTTTGAGCCAAGGTCTGGTTCATCTTTGCAACCTCAGCCACGCTCGGGTGGCACACAGCAATCCCGCACCCGACCCCCACGCATTTATGCCTCTTGCTCCAGGACACGCACGTTATTCACGGTTGCCAACATTGGCCTCGTTTTCTTTCTCCTGTAATGTCTTCGGGAACAATGCATTTTTTTAAAATAAACTTTTTTGTTGGAGTTATAATAGATTTACAAAATAGTTGTAAAGACAGTACAGAGGGTTCCCTGTGTCCCTCGCCCACCTTCCCCTATGGTGACCCTCTCACATTATGAGGCACATGAGTTTGTACAGTTAAGAAATTGACATTGGTACACTGCCATTGGCCACCTCCTGACCTTATCTGATGTCACCGGTTCTTCTGCGCGTGTTCTCTCCACTGTCAAGGAACCCACTGAACTTAGTCATTGTGTCCCCTCTGTCTTTCCCTGCTGTCCATAACCTTGGCAGTCTTAGGAGGACTGGCTGGACGTCTCTCGGATGTTTTCCACAGGAGGCTAGGGTCGTGGGTTCTAGAAGCAAATGTACTCTGAGCACTTTCCCGGAGTGAGTTTTGTGGGGGCTGTCCCTGACATCGTCCTCCTCATTGGAGTTTGGGGTACATTCTTGTTTCGGAGTCCCTGAGTTTCAGGGCAGGTTCATTCTTGTTAGTCCCCCTGTACCTTTTGCTGCCCCTGGTATATTGTGGGGGCATAACCAAGGCCTGCGGAGCCAAGTCTTCAGGAGCTGGCAGGAGAGCTTGTCCAAGAGGAGACGCCAGGAAGGACATGGGCTGGGAAAGGCTTAGCATGGCCATGACCATGGGACTTGCAGGTGGAGAGGCTAACCTTGGGTGGGGAGGACTGAGAGAGAGTAAACTCCAGGGGGAGAGTTTGATCTTAAGGAGCAAGAGGTCTGGTGCTGTCACTCTGCAAGAGCCGCAGAGGTCACTCTTCCCACCCTTTGGTTTTTCAGGAAAGCCCTCTCAGGGGCAGGGTATTCGGGCCTCAGGTCCGGGGCTGTTCACCTGGGGTGGGTGTCCATATTCCCTACCGCAACCAACCCGCCACTCTGACCATGCCGCTGTCTCCCCTTTCAGCTCCAGGACACGCGCCCCGAGCCCGGGAGGCATGCTGAAGCCAGGCAGCTGGCAGGATGAGTGTGAACGAGGCAGGCAGCTCCGGCTGCCGGAGGGAGGCGGCCTACCACCTGCACATCTACCCACAGCTGGCCACCAGCGAGAGCCAGGCCTCGTGCCGTGTGACGGCCACCAAGGACAGCACCACGTCCGATGTCATTCAGGATGCTATCACCATCCTGCAGCTGGACGGAACCAAGCGCTATGTGCTAGTGGAGGTCAAGGAGACAGGCGGAGAGGAGTGGGTGCTGGACGCCAACGACTCGCCTGTGCACCGCGTGCTGCTGTGGCCCCGACGGGCACAGGACGAGCATCCGCAGGAGGACGGTTATTACTTCCTGCTGCAGGAGCGTGACTCAGATGGGGCCATCAAGTACAAGCACATGCAGCTGGTGGCCCAGGCCACTGACACCCGGCGCCTAGTGGAGCGCGGCCTCCTGCCTCGGCAGCAGGCGGACTTTGACGACCTGTGCAACCTCCCTGAGCTGACCGAGGCCAACCTCCTGAAGAACCTCAAGCACCGCTTCCTACTGCAGAAGATCTACACGTATGCGGGGAGCATCCTTGTGGCTGTCAACCCCTTCAAGTTCCTCCCCATCTACAACCCCAAGTACGTGAAGATGTACGAGAACCACCAGCTGGGCAAGCTAGAGCCGCACGTGTTCGCACTGGCCGACGTGGCCTACTATGCCATGCTTCGGAAACGCGTCAACCAGTGCATTGTGATCTCGGGTGAGAGCGGCTCAGGCAAGACACAGACCACCAACTTCCTGATCCACTGCCTCACTGCCCTGAGTCAGAAGGGCTACGCCAGTGGTGTGGAGAGAACCATCCTGGGTGCCGGCCCCGTGCTAGAGGTGAGCAGGGCAGTCGTCTAAAGGGGCCCTCTGCCTTCACGTCTGGGTTTTATTAGTGCGGGAAGATAGTCTGTTACACTCATGACTCCCTAGAAACAGGAGCTTCGCTAGAAGCAGAAGGCTCAGCACGCCGTGCAGGGCCACGTGGGGCGGCAGCAGGGCTGGAGCAGGAGGAGAGGGGGGGAAACCTTGGGCCAGGGTCCCTGTTGCAGTTTTCATGGGAAGTGATGGGCGAGGCAGGGTCCGCATTGGCTGGTTTGAGTCATTTTGGGGCCCTTGGGTGTAGGGGCTGTCTGGGTTGTCGGTACCAGCCCTGGGGTGATCAGGGCAGGTGGATAGTGACCCTTAGTGTGAAAGCTGGATAACAAGGCGTGGGGGCTGGGGCTCTGGCTGGATCTGTCAGCGTGCGGAAGGTGTGTTCACGGGAAGTCCTTTGCCGTCTCTAGGAATTGGCTAACCCTGGGAGGGGCAGGCCCTCCAGGGTCAACCAGGCCCCAGATGTCAAAGCATCAGAACATAGGGAACAAAAAGGCCTGATTAATACACTGATATCATCTGGGAGGTGGCCGTCTGTAGTCCAGGTCCCAAGAAGAAAAGGATGGCATATCCTCACTGAGCCGCTCACGATGGGGCAGTCCAGTGGGGCTGTGGCGTGGAAGAAAGGCAGACAGGCTGAGTGCGGGCCTGGGGGCTGGGGGACAGTGAAGCGAGGGCGGGGCCCCCGGCAGCACCGCGCAGTCGGTGGGGGAAGAAGCACCTTTCACCCCCCGTCCAGCATCCCAGGGCCAAACCCCGGAAGCCATGGGTGTGTTGCTGTGGGCGAGCCTTCTGGATGCGGGGCAGCAGACGTGACCACACACTGGTCCTCATGCTCAGGCTGCTGAGACAGGAGTCGCCTACATTTCAGAACACAGCCTGACCGTTGTCACCTTGTGAGGGCCAGGCCGTGTGTGGGCCCAGAGGTCTGCACTCCTAGACTTGGCAGCTAGGACTCTTTCTTTCTTAAATAAGATTTTGTTGTAAGTAATTATATATAAGTACTTTTAATCATAAATATTTAATTTTATTCAATATAATATAAATTATTGTATTTCTCAGAGCAGTTTCGGGTTCAGAGCAATATTGAGCTGATGGTACAGAGTCCCCACATACCGCCTCGTTCCCATACTGTCCCCTGTCGTTCATGTGTTACCTTTCTTACAGTCGTCAAGCCAGCGTCAACACCTTATTACTAACTCAGCTCCACAGTGTGCTTTGGGGTTCACTCTATGTTGTACATTCTGTGGGTCTGGACAAATGTACACCGATGGGTATCACACAGAGTGGTTCCCTGCCCTAAAACTCGCCCAAGCTCCGTCTGTTCATCCATCTCTCCCAAATCCTGGCAGCCACTGATTTTTTCAGTGTCTCCATCGTTTTGCTTTTCCGGATTAGTTTCTTTCACTCAGCAATACGCATCCTCCATGTCTTCTCCTGGCTTGAGACCTCATTTGCCAGTTAACACCTCATTACCCGGATGTGCCACAGCCTGTCTGTCCACAGGAACCCAGACCGCCCTCCCGAGAGGTGCGGGGATCTCACCTACCTTCAGCCTCTGCCCGTCCCCCAAGCTGAGGGCCTAATGCAGCTGCCCGGGAGGGCTGTTGCGCAAATTCAGTGAAGTCACATCCAGGCTGTGCCTGCCCAGGACACTGCAGTTCCTCTTCCTCCCTGATGATCTCTGAGCTCATCAGCCAGAGATTCACTGGGGCCTCAGTGCCTGGCCCTGCGCCTGCACAGGTAGCCTGTTTCTCTCTTCTGTACACGTAATGTAAAGGTTGTCGTTTTTTGTGTGTTTTAAAAACTTGCGTAACCCAGCCATAGAACAGATGCTTTCCTCTTAAATACTGCGGGACCCAAGTGTGTCTCCCTTCCATTCTGATCTCCTGTTCACTCTGTGAATATTCCACCCGTGGCTGCCAGGTGCCATACACTGTTCTAGGCACTGGGCAATATGGTGGCTGCAGTGGACACAAAGGCCTGCCTGAGCAGAATTGCCTCCCAGTGACGAAAAGGCAGGCGGAGAAATAATAATGGGTTGTGTCAGAGCTGAGAGCCGATCAAGAATAGCAGGCAAGCCCCAGGAAGAAGGGTTGAGGGGGCAGGAGGCGAGAAGGTGAGGCCGAGCTGGGCCTGGGAAGGGGGTGAGTCATGTGGAGGAGGCACGGCCAGTGAAAAGCCAGGAGGCCGGGCCGGGCCTGGTGTGTCAGAGGAAAGGCAAGGGTCCCGGAGGGCACAGGAAGGGGCCTGAGTGGAGTGAGTGGGAGGCAGTGGGGACAGAGAAGTGACACACAAATCATTCATTGCCTTATGGGCTGTGGGGAGGGCCCTGCGTGACACGGGAGCCAGGGAGGGTGTCCCAGGTTCAATTTGGCTCCGTCACGACTCTGAGTCTCAGCTGCGATGAAGCCAGTGGCCCCACTGTCCTCCCAGCAAGGACTGGGATCCATGGTAGGTGCTCTAGGCCAGCACATTGGTGCCTGGCACCAGAGTTCTGAAGAAAATGGTACAGGCGGTCAAAGACATTAGAAATCAAGAATGTGAACCAGAGGGCAGACTCGGTGTTCACCAGTGGAGCGTTTTGCCAACTGGACATTTCCCCTCATGGAACCGGGCAGGCAGGTGCGTGTGCCCATGCTTGGTGAGAGCTCGGGCCCCGAGGTCTCAACAGACATGGCAAGGAGGCAGGACTGGCGTAGTTCCCTTTCCTCGCTTAGGGCCATCCCGCGCACCCGGACGAGGTTCCTGTGGCTGCCACAACCAGGCCCACAGACAGGAGGCCTTCAGATGACAGGAGTTCACGGTTGTGCCTCAGTATCCATAGGGGACTGGTTCCAGGGCCCCCGTGGTAACCAGAATTCCCAGATGCTCAGGTTCCCTGTGAAGAATGGCATCGTGGTTGCAGATGAGCTGTCCTCGCACACAGGCTGCGCCAAGAATGCCTGCGCGTCGCTTTACTCGTGTGGGTTCAGCAGGGTGCCAGCACCTGGCAGATTTGGGTTTTGCCTTTTTGGGATCTTCTGGAGTTTTTTTTCTTAATGTTTTTGATCCTTGGTTGGTTGAACGCACAGACGCAAACCCCGTAGAGTCAGAGGGCCAACTGTACTTTCTCAGTGCTCTGAAGGCCAGAAGTCCGAAATCTCGGTGTCGGCAGGGCCACGCTCCCTCTGAAGGCTCCAGGGAAGGACCCTTCCTTGTCTCCTCCAGCTCCTGGGAGCTCTGGGCGTCCTTGACTGGCGGCCACAGCACCCCGATCTCTGCCTCTGCCGTCACAATGTCTTCTCATCAGTCGTCGGATTTAGGGCCCACCCTCCTCCAGGATGACCTCATCCTAATTCCATCAGCAGTGACCCCATTTCCAAATACGGCCATGCTCAAGGTCTAGAGGACTAGGACTTGGGCATGTCTCTTTGGGGACTCGAGTCAGCTCACAGCAGCCCCCACTGAGTGACAGTTGTGGTCCCTGAGGGCCACTCTGGCTCAGCAGCTACCCAGGAGCCCCCAGTGTTGCCCTCCAGCCTCCTAGCTCCTCCCCAGCAGTTGCCTCAAGGGATCCTGACACATTCTTGGAGGGCCTTAGTCACTCTCCACAGCAGGCATCTGTGCCCTGTGAGTCAGATGCCTCTGACCTCGCCTGGCTGCCTCCCTGGGGCCTCAGCGAGCCAGCAAGGCCCAGTTTCCCCAGCGGTTGGAGGGCGGTGCCCACACCAGCTTCCAAAACCAGCTTAAGCCAAATCCACACTGAGGCTGTAAACATGCTTCCTGGGGCAACCTTTTGGAACGGAAGAAGGTTGTTTTAACTTGGAGCTGGGCTCCCCAGTTGAGGCACCGCTGGTGTCTGGAGCCAGGTCACTCTGTGTTGGGACCATCCTGCGTACTGGCAGGTGCTAAGCAGTAGCCTTGGCCTCCACCCACAAAGTGCCAATAGCAACTCCTCCCCCCTAGTTCCGACACCCCAAAATGTACCCAGACATCACCAAATGTCCCCTGGGGGCAAACAGCTGTCTTAGAGTCACAGCTTGTGATCTCACAAGACCCAGTCACTGTTTCTTTCAGGTGCCAACCATTTACAAGTTGTTCCTGAGTCCCAGCCATTCAGAGCTAAGCCAAGGTACACTTTCTAATAACAGATCGTTTGTTACCGGCTTTCAGACCCCTTTGGGTGTCAGGCCTCAGGGGCCACCGTTTCCGCCTGTCACCTCTCTAAGCCCTCACAACAGCTCTGCTCATTTAAAGGTGAGGAGGCTGAGCCGCAGAGAGGCACACCGGGTGCAAGTGTCCTGGGGCTGCCGGTGCAACAGGAATTTAGTCTTGCAGTTCTGGGGACCAGGAGTCCAAAATCAAGGTGTGGGTAGGGGTTGGCTCCTTCTGGAGGCTCAGAGGAAGAATGGGTCCCAGGCCTCTCTCCTGGCTTCTGGGAGCTCCTGGCAACCCTTAGGCATTGCTTGGTCGTTGCCATGTTATTTTAGCTTCTTCCTCCAACTCCACATCTTCTTTCCATCTGTCTCTGTGTCCTTTCTCTCTAAGGACACTGTCATTAGACTTGGGGCTCACCCTAAATCCAGAACGGTCTCACCTTTAGATCCTTACCCTAATTAATATCTGCAAAGACCCTATGTCCAAATAAGAACCCACTCACAGGTTCCAGGGATCAGGACTCGGACATGTTTGGTAGTTGGGGTGGGGCAGGACAGTGGAGGGGGTAGATACAAGTCAACCCACTCCAGTGTGGGCGCCCCAGGCCACCGTGCAGGCAGCCACATTTGGACCAGGGGTGGAAGCCGGCTGGAGCACAAGCCCGAATTCATGGTGTGTCTCCCTGCGTCTTCGTGAAAGATTTCCTCTCGCCTCAGCCAAAGATCGGCACTGCTGTCAACATCCGGGACTTTTTACATAGAGCTTCGCAAAAGGAGAAGTTGGGTTGTTTTGAGGTTTGGTGTTACCAGCCCCCTCCACTCCTGTCTCCCCCCGCACCCTCCCCACCACCCCCGGTTGCAGCCTTGCTGTGCAGTTCTGACCAGAAAACAGGAAGGGGGCACTGTGGAAAGCCAGTTGTAATCAGCTGATTCGTCTCCTGCTGCATTTAACTGCTACTGTCACAGTTTCACACGATGTCACTTGGCTGTGCTCACTCAGCATGCTGCAGACTCTGAAATGCCCCACCCCAGACACAACATGTATGTGGAACTTGCCTGAGCTCGGAAACACTGAAGGTGCAGATGGCAGGCTCCCCAGGGCAGTGAGCCGTCTGGGTCTTCCTTCCTGTGCACTGAGGTTCATTACCCACCCCAGGTGCCCGCGGAGGACCTTGCCCCGGCAGGTGCAGCAGCCCATGGCGTTGCCCCTGGGCTGGCCGCCAGATGCTCCCAGGACGTGTCTCTTCCTTGGCCACAGACCTCAGCATCGAGGCTGAGCACAGAGGCTTAAGGCCCAGCTTCTCTTTGTCTTTCCTGAACTGTAACAAATGCCATGGGCATTTGCAAATGCACACGGGGTTTAATTTCGAAAGCAGAAATGAAATGAGGATCCTTGCTGGCTGGGCGCTTTCCCAAGTGGCCAGAGGCTACTGTGTGCTGGGATTCGGGGCCTTCACATAGCCCCCTTGGCCTGGTCCATGCAGAGGGAATGGAGGCTGAGAGGCAGTGACACCCTGAGCTGCCCAGCATACCCACAGGAAATGGGGGAGCCAGGACAGTGACACGTAGAACCCAGGGGGTCCAGGAGAGCTTGCTGCTGCCTCTAATCTGCCTCTGGGTGCCCCAGAGGAACCCCTCCTGGGACTGGAATCTGTGCCCACCTCAGTCCTAAGCACCAAACCCCCCTTAGGGCCCCACAGACCCAGTCTCCCATGACCCCACACAGTGCACGGCCTGCCCTTTGCCTGCTGGGCTGCTGGGTCTGTTCCCACTGCTCCGTCAACACCAGGGCACCAGCCTAGGCAGGTTATGCACAGCCACATGGCATCATCCACCTTGACCTACGCCCTCACGGACACCTACCCAGTCTGTACCCTTTCCTCCTACAGGGCACTGAGAGGCCAGCCCAGTGTTGGGGGCACAGTGAGGGGCATGCTGCTGCAGCCAGGGTTTCTGTGGAAGAACCTTTCTGAGATACAATCCACCCGTTTCAAGTGAACGATTCAGTGGGGGGTTTTTTACCATGTTTACTAGGTTGTTCAACCGGCACCTCTATCTAGTTCCAGAACATTCTCATCTCCCCCAAAGAAAACCCCATTAGCAGCCACTCCGCATTTCCTCTCCCCCAACCCCTAGTAACCACCAATCTGCTTTTTTCCCTTCACCCCCTAGCCAGTGGTCAAAGCTCTGGTTGGCCTGGGCCATCCCTAGAGGCTGGGTGGCTGTCTGGAAGTTCGGTGATACGGACATCGGGGTCACCCATTGACATGGGAGGGAGAGGCAGAGCCCAGGCTGGGATTCCGGGCGAATAGACAGTATAGGGAGACGTGGTGACGCAGGGACAGGAAGGGCAGGTGTCGTGTGTCCTGGAGGCTGGGCTACTGAGAGCCCACGATGGATATGGGTCCCACCTGGGTGGGTGCAGAGGACGAGGAACAGAATCTGTGACTGCGTCTGGCCTGCTGTGGCCTCCTCGGGATGTTTGGGGAAGCAGTCGGGGGGCCTTGGGTTGACAGAGCAGCCCCAAGGAGGAAGGTGCTGAGGCCAGAACCCCAGGGCAGGAAGAGGACAAGGGAGGCAAGTTGTACAGAGAGAGAACTAGAGGGTGAACACAGCCTCGAATCGACTTAAGGCCTCCCAGCAGAAACGCAAAGGGACAAAAGCCATTCTTCCACACCACCACCGTCTAGGCACCAGTGGATCCTTTCTCTGGGGTGGGGCGTCCTGTGCACTGTAAGGTATTGAGCAGTAGTCCTGGCCTCCACCTACCAGGTGCCAGTAGCGCCTCCCTCTCCAGTTGTGACAACCAAAAGTGTCCCCCGACGTCACCGAGTGTCCCTAGAGGGCAGATCGCTCCATTTGAGAAAAAGTTTCAGGCCAACTGCGTGCAAAGACTGATTTCAATTTAGCAGATGTTCTATGCTCTGTGCCTAAATAGTTTCAGATTGTTGGGGGTAACATTTTGCTGTTGTTACACATCAACACGTCTGTATTTAGTGCCGTCCCTGCACCTCGTGGTGGCCAGGGAGCAGTCCCAGCTAGTGTTCTCCTTCACTCCCTGGAAGGGGTGATTGGCGCTGCTCTGTCCCCCACCCCCAACCCCAGGCCAGCCACAGCCAAGAGAATGGTCAGTGCCCACCCAAGACCAGAAACATCCCAGCGTCTTTGCCACCACCATGGAGCGTACCCGGGTGCAAGGGTCGGCTTCTCCATCCAAGTTTTGTCTCCCAGGAGAACTGAGTGATGTCTTAAAATATTTTTTGACACTTTCATTCATCCTTTAATGCATAAATCAATACAAACATGTTTTTCCACTAAAAAAAGTGAAATGTGCCCTGCCCAATGTGGTTCAATTGGTTGGGCGTCATCCTACAGAGTGAGGGGTCACCAGTTCAATTCCCGGTCAGGCCACATGCCTGGGCTTCCAGTTCTATCCTAAGTCAGGGCAAGTATGAGAGGCAACCGATCCATGTTTCTCTCTCACATCAATGTTCTCTCCCTCCCTTCTCTCTAAAAATAAATGGATAAAACCTTTTTTTTTTCCCAATGAAATGTTACGTATGTGTAAATGGCTCATTTAAATTTGCCTGATGTTACAGTTTTGACTTCTGCAGGCCACTGACTGCCGCACTCATTGTGTTCCACTGGAAGAGTCATTTGTGTAAGTGGGCAGAGAATCCTGAGGCAGGAAAGAATGACTTTTCCTTGCAAAAGAAACTGAATAGCTCTGTAAATGCAACAAGATATGTGAACTTGACATGCAAGTGAGTATTTTATTTATCCATTCATATAAAAAGATTTTTGAAGACTTTATTTATTTTCAGAGAAAGAGAGGGAGAGAAACAGTGTGTTGGTTGCCTCTCACATCCCACCTGGGGACCTAGCCCGTAACCCAGGCATGTGCCCCGACTGGGAATTGAACCAGCAACCCTTTGGGTTGCATGCTGATGCTCAATCCACTGAGCCACAGCAGCCAGGGCTGCAGGTGAATATTTTAAAAGGTCACTATTAAATTCCTTTTTAGTGTTCTCAATTAAATTCTTCAATCCATCCAGCCCTAGATCTTCTTATTAGCAAAGCTTTGGAAATCGGTTTCAATAATCTTAAAATTTCTAGATATGAGACTAAGGCTAAAACTGTTTTAAGAGCTGCTTATTAATACCCAAAAATACAGTGGCTGGTTTGAGGACCCTCAGAGCTGAAAAGTCACACGCTCCCTGTGGTTTTTCTAGCAGATAAATGTAAGAAAGCACTCATAGTGGTTTTCTGGTGCAGTTAGGGCTGGAATTGCCACCCCCCACCCTGTCCTCCCGGGGTGCCTTTCTGACCCGAACGCCAGGTGCCGGCTGTGGTTCAGCTGCTCTCCTGTAGGCATCTCCCCAACAGGAAACAAACCCGGGCCTCTGATGGTTTTAGATGCTGCCAAGGAGCACACGTGGTTTTCCACTGCACTTCGGCAAAAGTGTGATGCGTTTTATTATCACTTGTGGTTTCACCTGAGTGCTTTTCCCCTGCCTTTTTCATGTGACGTTGCATCTGTTTTTAACGTCTTTTTGCTTACCTGAGGTTTCATTTCTTTTTGTACATACCAGGAATTGGCAAGTGATGGCCCACAGGTTAAAGCTGCCTGTTTCTATCAATAAAGTTTTATTGGCACACAGACACACCCCTCACTTACATATCATCTGGCCTGTTTCTGTAGTTTTATTGCCTCACAGCCACACCCAGTCATTTATAGACATTCTGTGGCTGCTCTCAGGCCACAACAGCAAAGCAGAGCAGTTGTGACAGACACCACGTGGCCTACCAAGCCAAAAATATTTACCATCTGGCCCTGTGCAGGAGAGATTTGCTGAGTCCACATACCTGTGAGTACTCAGAACATTCCACCGTTAGTTTCTGCAGTCATACTTCTCGCCTTCTGCTGAGCTCTGCCACCTAAATGTGAGGAAACCAGGCTCCCATCCTCGGTCCACGCCACTTGTGTCACCACCTCAAATCTCTGCATTTAGATTCCTACCACACAGAGGCACATACATCCAGAAGCACCTATCGACGAGGGTCTGTGATACTGTGATTTATAATAATATTTGGGGGGTGTTCAGGGTCCTATTCCTGACACAGAGCTTCTAAAACCCTTAAGATTTCCTAAGAGCCTGAGAACGGTGTCATTTGTTATGTTAATAGGTGGCTTTTGGAAAGCACCTAAGAATGGGGGCTGGTTCTCAGGAGAACCAACCATGAGATTAGAAGGTTGGAACTTTCAGCCCCACCCCCCACCTGTGGGAAGGGTGAGAGGCTAGAGATTGACTCAGCCAATAGCCAATGATTTAAACATTTGTGCCTATATTACGAAGCCTCCATAAAAACCCCAAAGGAGGAAGTTCAGAGAGCCTCTGTATTGCTGAACAGGTGGAGGGGTGGGAAGGTGGCGAGCCCCGGAGAGTGCGTGGAAGCTCCTTGCCCGCCCCCCCCATAACTTGCCCTCTGCATCTCTTCCATCCGGCTGTTTCTGAGTTGTATATTTTTACAGTAAATCAGTGCTCTATCAACAGTAATAAGCTGGTTTCCTGAGCTCCGTGAGCTGCTTTAGCAAATTAATAGAACCCAAGGAGGGGGTCATGAGGACCTCCGATTTATAGCCAGTTGGTCAAAAGCACAGGTTACAGCTTGGACACACGATTGGCATCTGAAGGGTAGGTGGGAGGGAGGCAGTCTTGTGGAACGGAACCCTTAACCTGTGGGATCTGACATCACCTCCAGGTAGATAGCATCAGAATCAAGTTGAGTGGTAGGACACCCATCTGGTGTCGGAGTACTGCTTGGTGCGGGGGAAGTAGCCACCTGTCAGAATTGACATCAGGATCATAGGGTCGTAAAGTGGTTTTGGACCGACCGGAAAGGAGGGCTGTGGTGTAGACGTCCTGTAAGAGCCTCGGAGGGTGGGCTCACTAGCCTGGAGTCCATAGGCAGCTAGGAAGGTTTTTCCAGCTCTGGCTGATGGTGGCAGGGGGTGTGAGGGGGCTCCTACCCGTCTCGCACCCTCGAGGAAGGCTCTCTGAGGGTTTTTGGCTGGGCCCTGTGCCCCGGGGCCTACATCCTTATTGTGGGGTGACACAGTCTGCCAGGAGCATGGCAGAATGAGGACACCAAACCAGACCCCAGGGCCTCCTGGACTCCTTTTTTCTCATCAGCCCTGGAGCCTCCCTGAGCTGCTGGGAGAGGCTGGGGCTGATGGGACCAGGCCAGACATGCGCACTCTCCAGGGAAGCTGGCATTTGTGGTGGTGTTACATGTGTGGCCAGGAGGATGTTCTGGAGCTCACAGTTGTGGGGCGGAGGGGGATAATTCAGCCAGAGGGAGGAGCAGGACAAGCTTCTCATGGCCCCAGTGGAGATGGTGGCATTCCCAGCCCCAGTGCCTAGCACTCAGCGGTAGCATGGATATTTCAGTCTTACTGCAGGATGTCACAGGATGAAGGAGATCAAGGGAGCAGCTGTAGGAGCTTTCTGCATGAGGACTAGCTGCAGAGTGGGGCCACACCACAGTGGGAGGGGGTGCAGAGGGCTGAGAGGGTGTCTAGTGAGGGTTATGTAGAGGATTGGGGTGTTTAGGGGCCCCTGGAAGCACCAGGGAAGGGGCGACCATCCAAAAGGCAGGGTCACTGGCCCATCCTGCCCGTCCCATGTTCTGCAGAGCTCTGAAGCCGCCTTAGTGGCCTGCTGCATGAAAGCGCACTTTGCAGTGATCTGAAGCTATTTTAGACAAAGGGGGAAGTTATATTTTTGGGACTGCTGCATCTAAGAGAAGAGTGAAATTATGGGGTGTATTTTAGGCACCCAGAAAGGCCTCCTTGGAATTTGCAGAAAGCTGATTAAAAGGCAAAGCATCGCTCAGCCCTGGGACACCGCCCTTTCCAAGTGTTCTGGGCACTTCACTACACCAAGGCTGGGCAGTGGGTGGGGGTGTCCGTCCCTCTGTTGGCTACATCTCCCTCGCTGTTTGGGGCAGGAACATGGCTGGGCATTGAGCTGCTACAGGCTCTGGTGACCTATCTGTTTTCCAGCTATTATCCGGGATAAAATGACTCCAGAGTTACTGTCCCCACAGTCACTGGGGCTGCCTTCTGAAGTTTCCTTCTGTGTCAAGTCAGCTGCTTGTCAAGACACTGGTTACCTGAAGCCTCCAGAGGTGGCCCGTCTTTGGGAAAGGCCGAGGGGTTGAGTCTGAGGCTCGCAGTCACCTGCCCAGCCCTGGACCCTGGCTTGTGGCTGCTGACTGGCTCCTCCCAGGTGGAGTGGAGAGTGGCCCCACTTGTCAGTGGTCAGGTTTTTAGACCCAGAGCCCTGTATGGGGTGGGCTCCCGGGGAAAGACTAGATGTTATCATCACTCCTTTATGACAGAGTGAGTCACAGCAACCTGTGAGAATTTAGAGTCCCATTTAGCACTTCCTGGCCACACGGGGATCTCCAGGGCAGCTGATTTTAACTGAGTCTAAAGCTCAGCTCTCAGCTGGGGGTGATTCCACCCCCATGGGACATTTGGCACCATCTAGAGACTGGCATCTAGGGGCAGAGGCCAGGGGTGCTGCTCAGCGCCCTATAGTGCACAGGGCAGCCCCCTCTGCAAAGAATGATCCAGCCCCAGGTGTGGGTAGTGACAAGGGTGAGAAACTGGCTCCAGTTCAGACACCTTTAGGACGTAGAGTAGAAACTCTGGCTTGGGCCTCTAGACAGAATGCAGGCAGACGTGTAGATCCCGTAACCTGGACAGAACTCTGGGCTTTTCACTGGCAAATATTGGTGAGATTGTGGGGAGGGGAGAGAAGATAACAAGGACACACAGGCCCTGAGGGAAGATCGCCAATTCGGCCAGCTCTCATCACAGTTTACCCCCAGCAAGACCAAGAGCTGCCCCCTGCCAGGAAGTCGGGAGCGGGACCAGGCAGCCAGGCCCCGCTGCCTGTGTTCTGTGTGACCTGTAGCAAGCCGACCTCTCTACTCTGCCTCCTGATCTCTCCTGCCAGGGCCTGTGTGCATGAGCTAATAACCCTTGGTCTTTTTTTCCTTTTTAATATACCCTCAGTCTTGAATACTCTTGCCATTGTCCTGTAGGTAAGTCCTGTCCTAAGGCCTGCTGGGAGAAATCTGGAATGTCTTGTGTCTAGCAGAGCCAACATACAGTGTGGCTCCTGCCACTCTGTACCCTTAGTACCTGAAGGGCCATTTGTCATCCTGGACTGTTTGTTCCTTTTATCAAGCCACCTCGCTCAGCAGCCCTGGTGTCAGCTGCAGAAGAGCAGGGAGTTAGTGAGTGCTGAGATGAGGTCACAGTGACACCAAGGGAGGGGAGACACCTGTCGGGAACTCCAGGGAAGTCCTCCTGTGCGTGGGTAGGCTTCCCTGCCCGATCCAGAGCTGCTTCATAAGGAAAATGTTAGACCCCGGGGAAGGGCCCTCCAGAGAGGCAAAGGCTAGAAGTAGGCTTATTATAGAAAGTCAAGGAGAGAATTGCATCCACCTAAAAAAGCAGTGGCCAAGGGCACTCACCCCCAACTGCTGGGGTGATCACAGCGCCTTTGGATCCAGGGGTCTTCCTGGGCTCAGGTCAGTACCAGCCATGGCTCCCTTAACCCAAGGAAGATGGAGTGACCCACTAGGCAAACAGCCTGTTACTCTTACTGCCCCTTTTCAAAGCAGAGTGGATACAATGGCCATAAAAAGGAGTGAAACACTGACACATACTAGGTGTGGATGAAGTTCTAAAACATTATGTTGAGTGAGCCCTGGATGGTGTGGTTCAGTGGATTGAGCACCAGCCTGAGAACCAAAAGGTCGCCAGTTCAATTCCCAGTCAGGGCACGTGCCTGGGTTGTAGGCCATGTCCCCAGTAGGGGGCCCGCGAGAGGCAACCATGCATTGATGTTTCTCTCTCTTTCTTCCTCCCTTCCCCTCTCTCTAAAAATAAATAAATAAAACCTTTTTTAAAAACATACACATATTGAGTGAGAGAAGCCAGACACAAAGGTCATGTATTCTATGATCCCATCTGTATGAAATGCCCAGAGCAGGTAAATCCATAGAGACAGGAAGCATATTAGTGGTTGCCAGGGGCTGGGGACTGAAGAACAAGGAGTGACTGGTCATATGTACAGGATTTCCTTTTGTGGTGATGAAATGTTCTGAATCTAGATAGAGGTGACAGTTGCACAACATAGTAAATGTACTAAATGTCACCAACTTGTACATTAAAATGGTTAAAGCAGTGAATTTCATGTCACGTGAACGTTAGAACAATTAAAACAAATGCAGAGCGGGCTTTGCGGGGCTGGAACACTCCCCATTGGGAATGCTGTCCGTTGGGACTCACCACACCCAGCCTTCAGATTCCTTCCCAGAGAGCTTGTGTCTTGCTGCTAACAGTAGCCAGAGAAGAGGGGGTTATAAAGCGTGCAGGTTTCAGTCAGATGCTGTCAGATGTCCCGTATTAGCACACACACAGGAGCCGGGCTTCCCTAGACCTAGTCCTATCCGTCCTTGCTCCTTCAGTGACCCTGAGGACCCTCTCTGAGCCCAGCTGGAGCTCCTGATACAGCAGCCAGACATGGGACCAGCTCGGGGTCAGACCCAACCCCTGTCCCTAAAGAACAGACCATAGGTGGAATTTCTCCAGCAAGGGTGGCAAGTGTCTCCAAAATGTTCTATCCAACCACGTGTCCTGGAGATCACCGTTTTTCCTTCCTTCCTTCCTTCCTTCCTTCCTTCCTTCCTTCCTTCCTTCCTTCCTTCCTTCCTTTAAAAAGATTTTATTTATTTTTCAAAAGAGGGGAAGGGAGGGAGAGAAACATCAATTGGTCGCCTCTCACACACCCTCAACAGGAATTAGCCCGCAAGCCAGGTATATACTCTGACTAGGAATCAAACCAGCAACCTGTCAGTTCGCAGGCTGACCCCTCAATGCACTGAGCCACAGCAGCCAGGGCACATCACTACCACATCACCATTTTCATCCACAGAAGCCCAATTCAGACATCTATTGTGGTCATTGATGAAACTCCTGAGGTAGAATGATAAAATTAGCTAGAGTGGTTTGCAGGGGTCACTTTTGAGGTGTATGTCCTGGATCGAGCAGCCTAAGTTGAATCCCTTATAAAGCAGCTTAGCCCAGGGATGTGCAGGCTCTTTCTGCGAAGGGACATAATTAGTGTTTCCAGATTTTAGGGCCATGCGGTCTGTCTTACAACTCAGCCGTCCACTCATTCAGCTCTGCTTTGTAGAGCGAAAGGCAGCCACAGGCTGTATGTAGCGAATGGGTGAGGCTGGGTGCCAATAAAACTTCATCTGCAAAACAGGCAGTGGGAAGAAACAACGACAGACCCAAACTGACAGACCTCATCTGACCGTCCTCAAAACTGCCAACGCAAGGACATGAGGGCAAAACCGAGAATATCCAAATAAATAAAATGTACACTTAGTCAATAGTAACGTATCAGTTGATACTGATTTATTGGTCGTGACAAATGCAGCGCCATCGTGTTAATCACATGCGAAACTGAATGTCGGGTGTACAGAAATCGCTATAATATACTTACAACTTTCCTGGACATCTAAAAAGTTAATTTTTTTCCAAAGGCATCAGTCAGGCCAGATTTGGTCAGCAGGTTTGTGGACCCCCAGCTCAGATAAACTCCCAGCACCTCGCTGTGGTGTGCAAAGCGGATCTCAGGCAGATGAGGTCATGGCAAACTGTACTTTGACCTGATGCACCTTCCCCTTGTCCCTCTTCCCCAGTTTAGACAGCGGCACCATCTCCAGTGGTCTTCGGTCTTTCCTTGTTGTCACCGTGCCCTGTCGTTTCTTCCTCCGAAGTGTTTCCCACCACTGCCTGGGCTCTGGCCACACAGCCCCACTGATGTGTACAGGGCATCGAGTCCTGCAGCCGGGCTGGGGTCCTTAGTACCACGGTCCTGGCTGGGTCCTCATTGGGATGCAGTGCCATCCCTTGCAGGAAAGGTGACTTAGGTCTCCAGGCTCGGTTTCCCTACCCGTCTAATGGGCAAACAAGCCCTTGCTTCTCAGAGCTGTGATGACACAAAGCCAAGAGGCGGGCCCTCCTCAGCAACGGCTTCTTCCCCCGAGCTGGTTTCTGCGTCATCCCAGGGGCCTGGTCCCCCCCCAACCCCCGCCAACCCTTCGCCTTAGTGTACTTGACAGAACAATGCCATCCCGTGGCAGACGGGGCTTGGACCCACCCAGCGTTGGGGTGCAGGTGGGGAGCAGCCAATCTCGGTGAGGCCCTGGAGTATGAAAGTTCCCATCTCAGTGCTAAGCATCAGGAAAGCATTCTGATTAAACTAAGTGTACCAAGAACAAAGCTCTTAGTTCCATCCGGCCCTTGACTGTCCCAATCCAGCTTCAGATATTCAAGAAAGAGCGAGTGGTGTAAGTAGACATTCTGGTGCTTTATTTCTCCCCAAAGGTACTTCACACCCATAATAAACCTGAGAGCAGTGGTTCTCACCCTTCTAGGAATCAGAACCACCTCCGTCTCTGATTTAAGAATTTAGGTTTCTCAGCATTTCCAGAAATTTTTCAAGTCTGGGAGGGGACCCATATCTGAGTCTTTAATAAGCCCCCACAGCCCCTGCATGGATTCTCAACCTTTTTTCTCCTTCACCCCAACCACCAGAACCATACGGTGGCCGTGACTCGCCTGGGGGGATGGGCAAGATGATGGAATTGCCAGCCCCTGGATTAGAGGATACCCCCTCCTGAGGGTACAGGGGGGAGAGAGACCTGCAGGGAGTGTGGGGGAAGGCCTTGGAGACCACAGCTCTCCCTGCAGCCCACCCCAGGGGGCTTCCCTTTTCTCATGAATGCAAATGCTTGGTTTTGCTGCACAGAATGTACCAGAAGACCATGCTATTCTCACTGTCAATATTGGAGTCCTACAGTATGGGAATTACATAGGGAAGCAAACGTCATCCTCAGAAAAAAGATTCCATAATGAGTCACCCACTTACAGAACGATCCCTTCACTCACAGTCCTCTCTTGGCTTAGCCTGAACGTGGCTCATTCCGTCCATCCGCCAGAACCAGTGGGTCCTCTCTCCTGAATGCAGATCAGTTGCAAAGTGAGATTGAAAACCTTGCAAGGGGTGCAGGATTTTAAGAAGTCATAAAAAATGGCCCAGAACATTGCTCCAGCCTCCAGTAGTCACTCAGCCTCACTCCTAGGTAGCGGGGATGGCAGAGAGCTAATGATGGAGGGAAGGAGTCCATGTGCTGCGCAGTATAAACGGGCGCAGCCCACCAATCAGAATATTCTGGTTGGCTCACAAAGCAAGGTTCAACTCTGTTGTATGAACAAGACACACCTAAACCAAAATGGTTCCAGAAGCTACAAATAAAGGGGTGGGCACTGGTGGAATAAGCAGGTAGGAGCAGGAGGAGCAGAGCTATAATTTGAACATGGAGAAGGTAGAAATCGGGCCTCAGAGAAGACTCATCATAATGCCAAAGCCTCAATGAATATGCAAGGTATAATAGTTGTCAATATGTACATATGCATCAAGCAACATGACCATTGCCAGTGCAAAGTGGAAATTATAAAAGATTTCAGGAGAAATAGATACAAACATACAAGGTATAGCCAGAGTTGGTTTACAGTTGTTCATATGGAAAATAACACAATAATAATACAAGAATAAGCTGTGTTTTATGTTCTCGAAACCGTTAACCTACTTTTGCCCCGCCCTCTATAGCAGAGCCAGCGGAGTGCACAGCAAAAGGTGAAAGGCGAAAGGTGAAAGGTAAAAGGCGGCAAACCCCATGTCTAAGGCAGATCCCTCGGCCTTATCTTGAAGCCTCCACTTTGATCTGAGAACGAACCTTGAGTGTTCACGGAGCACTCACAAAACTCATTCCTTATAAGGTCACAGAGTCAGCATCTAGAACTCCCCAAAGGAGAAATATTATAAGTAATATTCTTAATAATATGATAAAACTAGAAGTTAATTTTTAAAGGCCCTTTCACATGGAACATTTGCGTAAATGTAAACTTCTGTTAAACAATTTCGAAAGGGGATCTGCAAACCAAAATTAGATATTTTTAAAAGTCGGTGACAGAATCAGTATTATTAGAATCATTATTGCAATCCACAGGATGTATTTAATGCAGAAGTGAGAGGACATTTCATACCTATAATATCCATAAATATGAACAAATGAAAGTAAGTATTTCACAGATCAAAACCTGAGAAAAAGGACCGATCAGACCGCAAAGAGAATGATTCGGGTGCTAAATGGATGAGCCCTCAGGGATCTTGATGCATTCCTCAAATATATTCGATGCAGTAAGAAGCAAGCAGGACCCCCCTCAAAGCTCGATCTGGTTTTTTTTTTTTTTTTTTTTACTTATTCTGTGATATAACATGTGGTTTCATCATAATCTAAACCAAAATCTAGGGAAATATGAGATAGAATAACTTGTTTTATTCTTGGTTTCTTTCTCCTCCCTCTGCTCCCACGGCTCCCTCCTCCTCCTTCCTCCTCCTCCCTCTCCCTTCTCCTTTTCTTTGCCCCACTTCCGGCCGATCTCCACCTCTGGCAAGGTTTGTGTTGAAACTTTGGCCCTTGGTGGGAATCTGTCTGTTTCAGAAGGTGTCATCCCTGACCCAGGAGCCCTTGCTGTGTTTTCAGCATGTCTGTCCATGTCTGTGTCACTCATCAATGACTCATCAGTGTCACTCTCAATAGGAGTGACAGAGCCTGTCATGTATGGGGGGCACTAGGTGGCTGAGCATCATGCCCCATCATCCCTTGGCTCTCTGCACATGCCTGAAGCCCATCTGTCTGTCCATCCATTCAGCTGCTGGCTGTCAAGAGCCTGCTGGGTGTCCACCAGGCCCTGCAGAGCCTCCATTTCTCCCTCTGAGTTGGGGAGCCATGAGGTTTGGGGGAACTTTTCTACTTCCTGCCCTGCGTCTTTGTCCTCACCCAGCAGCTTCCCTTCCTGGAACAAGCCGCCCCCTCCTAAACCCAGTTCTCCCTCCATGCCAGCTCTGTGGAAAGCGAATTAGCTGTATGTCTCACTTCCCCACCTTCTGCCCCCTCCAGCTCCCAGTGAACAGCTTCTCTGTCTGTCTCTGGCTTCTTCTCAGTGTTCCAGCTGTGCCCCGGGGGAGACCAGTCAGCCTCTGCGACACACGCCCTCTCACGCTTGCCCATCATGTGTCTGAGTGTCAGCGTCTTCCCCCAGCCCCAGCATGCCCTGGCCCCATGGGAGAAGGGGGCGTCATCTTTCTGTAAACAGCCTGATTGAGGGTCAGTATCTTCAGCCCTGCCAGACCAGTCTCGACACCACAGCAACTCAGCTCTGCTGATCAGTCGAATGCAGACACAGACCACATGTGAGCACACATGGCTGTGCGCCAACAGAGCCTCACTTGTGGACACTGAAAGCTGAATTTTGTATCATTCACACATGTTGAGAAGTATTCTTCTTTGGTTTTTTTTTCCTCCAAGCTTTTAAAAATGTCAAAACCATTCTTAGCTCACAGGCCATACAGAAACAATAGCTGGCCGTCGTGTCAACCCCTGTGGAAGTTACCGTCCAAGACTGCCTCGCACGCTGCGTTAGGAGGGCGTCCTCCACTTGGCCACGGCCATTCCGGTCCAGGTTACCTGCGCTGCTTCGCCCTCCAGCAGCAGAGCTGGGCTGTTGCAGCAGAGCCTGAATGTTCATTACTTGGCCCTTCACAGAACAAGGTTGCGAGCCCCTGATTTATACAGTCCTTCCATCCTTGGCCCTGAGAGGCAGGGATTTTCTCCCTAATTTTATAGGAAAGGAATCGAAAACTAATTAGCCCCAATTAACACAGCTGGCAG
Organism: Artibeus jamaicensis; assembly: GCF_021234435.1. Lineage (NCBI taxonomy): Eukaryota > Metazoa > Chordata > Mammalia > Chiroptera > Phyllostomidae > Artibeus > Artibeus jamaicensis. The sequence goes on along the minus strand of NW_026521854.1, from coordinate 7,789,331 downwards.
TAGCCATATACCTCCTGCCCTCCCACCAAGGCCAGGGGTTATTTGTAGGCGATTCCACACGGGAAAGCCCCAGCCCTGACTCAGTGTCCCAGGGCTGTTTGCTCAGCAAAGGCGGGGCAGATCCTCCAGACACCTTGGACCACGGGCCACCTGAGTGGTGGCACTGCCCGTAGAGCCCCTTGCTCCAGCACTGGCACAGCAGTGGGATGCCTCTCAGGCCTCCTCCTTCGGGGTCCGTGTCCCCAGATTGGCACCCCCTATCGGTGGGCTTGGGCCAAGCGCTCTTTTACATGGAAAGGCACCCAGGAACATGGAGAATACTTGGGAGAAGAATGACTTGGGTTCCAAGCAGTGGGGCCAGTGTGCCAGCACCAGCTCCGGTTCCTGTTGGGGGTCTTGTTCTCTCCCCCACCTACCTGGAATGGGAAGCCCAGAAGCAGGGGACAGTCCCTCTCTGTGTCAGGCCCCATCTTCACCCACCATGGTGGCCTAATGTCTGCCAGTGTTCTCACCAACCTCAGCCTCTCCTGGCAGCACCAGGCACTCCTCCAATTTGGCGCCTGGCCCTGACAAGACGGGAGATCCCTGAAGGCCTTTGTGGCTCGTGGTCTGAGGGGGAAAACTGAGGCTTCACCCAGGGGTGGCATTGCAGGGGTAGGGGTGACATCAAGGCCATGGGAGGTACAGGCCACCCACCCTGCCCAGGCAGGTTAAGGGGGCTCCCGGAGGCAGTGATGTTTAATCTTGGCCAAAGTGAACTTGCCTCTTGGGGAAGGTGGAGTGTCCGAGGCTAGAATGGTGCCAGGCGCACAGCAGCTGGTCAGTAAGTCGTTATCTGAGTGACCAGATAACAAATGAGTGAATGAGTGAATGAGACCACACACAAACCATAAACGCTCAGGAAGAGAGGTCGCTGTGGCTAGAAGATCAGGACAACAGAGAAGTTCAACCCCACAACCTATTCCAAGCCACAAGAACGACATAGAACTTGCCTCCAAGAAAGGATGGACATAGGTAAACCTGGAAGCAATGATGTTATTACTTCCAGGCCTGGACACCTTAGTCTGGCTGGAGGGGTGATCACCCTGTATGGTGAGGCTGGGGAACTTCTCTCTGGGATCCTGACCAAGGGCTCACCTGTGAATATGGGAGATGGGTGAATGCAGTGGCCTTTGAGCTCATTCCACAGGTCTTTGAGTTCTGACATCTGAAAGCAAAACATTGTTTGCCTAATGCTCTTAGTCTCAAGGCTTATTCAGTTTTTGTGCTGGACGTGCAGGAGGCCAGGTGTGAGGACCCAGAGGGCATGGGCCAGAGTGGGCAGGCACCCGGAAAGTCCCAGGCCAGTGCGCGACTCCAGGCCCAGAGCACGGGTCTGAAGAAGGAACCCAGGCTTTGGGGTCCTGAGAGCCTGACAGGCAGGGTGTGGGCTGGAAGCGGAGGTGCTGGATTCAAGTCCAGGGCCACGCCCACCACCTGCTCTCAGTTGTAGTCGAGGTCAGCTGACCTCTGTGCCTGCGTTTGCTCAGCTCATGTGCGGACGGCTCATCTGTCCATCTGTCAGAGGAGTGCAAGCAGAAGGAAGAGTGGGAAGCCCACGGCAGGCCCCGCGTGGGGCCGGTACGTGCCACCCTCATCATAACATGTTATCGTCACCCTTCTCCCTAAAATATCTGCTCTGCACACCAGGCGAGAGAAGAACCATCCTGTTAACATAGAACATGCACCTTCTAGAAATTTCTGGCTAAGTAGGAGCCTCAACCCTGGATATCTCCAATTAAAAACTTTTGGCTCAAGAGAAGAACCTCTAAGACAAGGGCAAATGGCCAGACATCCCTCGCCTCGGTCTCAGCATCCCTGACAGGACGGGAGCCACCCAGTGGGCACACAGCACCCCCTGGGCCCGGGCCTGGCTGCCCCTGGCAGGGGAAGGTGGGTGCAGTGTCTTCGTTAGTTGTACCTAGAAACAGTGACCAGGGGCAGGGTTGGATTACAGGGTCATCTTGTTACGTTTTTTTTTTCTTTTGTTAACCAAACTTTTAGTGTGGTTCTTCCAGAGTGTGCGCTTATATTGGAAATGTGTATTTTATATTATAAAAGGGGAAAACAAATTTCCGAGAAAACAGAGACTTTTTGCCAGGGCCGTGGGTTCTCTGGCCTGGTGGGCAGATGGCATACACATGTGGCCTCCCCAGAACCAAGGCCAGATCACAGCATATCATTGCTGGCACTCGGTTCCCACTTCCTCCCTGCTGTCCACCCCCCGCCTCGCGTGATCCACCGGGCACACCAGGCACCCTTGTACGTGGAGGCCATGCTAGTGTCCCTGGCCAGCCCCGGGAGCAGCTACACAATAACTCCCCTCAAAGTTAGCGCCAGGCCAGTGTTTCCTCCTCAGAGGTATAATAGCACCAACCGGATATTTTTAGATCAGCTTTGAAAAGTCGCAGTGTGCTGAGACCGCATACCAGACGCGTGAGGTCACCGGGCCCCACACTGGTAATCGCAGAACCAGAGAGCAAGTGGGCCCCACATCCCCAAGATATTCTCTCTTGTCCCCAGGACGCCAGTCCTGGCCATTTCCTCAGAAGTCACCACGATGACTTGTCTGAAGTTCAGAAAGGACCACTGTGGCTCTTCAGAATGCAAACGTGCACTTCGGGATTGCCTCTGGCAGGCCCTGGACCTGGGTGCTGCAGGGACCCTGGCACAGAGGGAGGCCCGCTGCTCCGGGGAGGAGCCCACGCAAGGCCGGGCATCGCTTCACCATCTGCTCGTAGTTAGGACAGGCAGGACTTCGCAGGCTCCCTCGCAGGGGTTCACCGCAGCACAGAGCAGGCGTGCTCTCAGCTCCAACACCACCCACCCTGCAGGCCCTGGTAAAAGTGGAATGGAACGGGACAGATCCACCTTCTGCCTTTCCAGGAGTGGTGCCTCAGGGACCCACAGGCTTTGCCCCAAACAACAGAGTTCTCGAACTGAACTTAGGGGAAACTAGAGATCAGACCTAGAAAGACAGCTCCCCAGAGCAGCCCTGAGCACCTACAGCTTATGTGGGGGCCCACATAGGGAGAGGAAGAGTCCACTGAGGCTCAGACCACCTGGCCCCACAAACCCCTTGTTACCTACAGCCGCACATACTGGTGCTGCTCAGACTGGACGATTCCGCCACCTCTGGGGACATTTTTGGTCCTCCCACACGCACTGATACCTGGCAGGTAGAGGTCAGGGATGCTGCTCCACATCCTGAAGTGCCCACGGTGGCCCCATCCCAGAGGACAGTCTGGACATGAGTGTCAGCAGTGTTGAGGCCAGGAGCCCCACAGTGGGTTCCAGAGACTCCGGGAGAAGGCCAGGCCCAGGCCCAGCCCCCAGTGGGCAGCTGGGGGACAGCTGCTGGACCAGCAGCTCAGTCACATGTTTCAGGGCCTAGTGACAAGCCCCAGTATTTAATCAATCCCACCACCAAAGACTTCTTCGAAACCCAGCAGGATATGGGTCCTGAAGAAGTGTATGTGAAGCAGAGGAGGGTTGGGTTGTGCAGCTGCTGGCTGACTCCATAAAGCGTGTTCTCGGGCTTGGTTGCGCTTCCACAAGGCCACGTGGGGCTCCCTGAAGCACCTAGGTGACACCCCCGCCCTGAGCAACCCTGCCTCGTAGTATGGGGCTAGGTCTTCTCTCTGGGGGCATCCCTTTCATTGTCACTTTCCCGCTTGACAACTTGGCAGTTGGCTCAGGTTTTCTAGGGATGTCTGTTCCGTGGGTGTGGAGCCCCTGGAGTAGTGGGGCAGGGAGTCACTCGTCCCGTGACCCCACCAGCCAGGAGTGTGACCTGCACGTGGGCCCCCACACCATGCTTGGCTGATGGAGCCATCCTTTAAGGAAATGCCCTGGGCCTTCCCACAGATGCTTTTTATGGGGCTTCTACCTTCAGGCTGCCCCAGCAGGAGCTCTGAACAGGGGCTACAAGCCCCGCCTACAAGCACCCCCTGCATAATGAGGCCCCCAAGAAAACCCAGTGTCTTCTCCACGTCAGCAAGTCTCCCCATTCCCGACTTTCCTATGAGCCCACTGCCAATCCCCACCCCTGCCCTTGACCCCCCTGCCCCACCAGCAGGCCTTGGCAGTGGCCTTGCCCTCAGGCAGCCTCTTCACACAGCTCAGCCGCCTCAAATGGGAATATTATCAGCACGACACCCTTCTCACTACCATCAAGCTTCCCCTCCCCCCTTTGACTCCGGGACATTACCCTCCATGTCACCCCTTCCCCAGCCTCGCTGCCCCCACCTCTGCCAGCTCCTCCCTGAAACAGGGAACCCCACTCCCAGGCACCTTCCCTGCCCCGAGTTCCCCCAAGGCTCCATCATACCTTCTCCGTGTCTGTTCAGCCCTCAGGCACTGTGGGTGCCACAGGAGAACCTGAGCGATCTGGGAACCTGGACAGGAGGCAGAGGGTGTCCTCGCTGTAATCTGGTGGCAGCCCCGGGGGGGACCCAGCAGATGGCAGCTCCATGCACTGTGCAGACTTCCCTCTTCATATGGGAACGCAGGTCTGATTCACACCACAGCACAGGCGACCCCGGAAACTGCTGAGTGACAGCAGCCAGGCACAAGGGCCACAAAGTGTATGTCCCCACTTACGTGAAACGTACCAACCAGGCAAGTCCACAGGGACAGAAAGCAGATTGGTGGTTGCCAGGGACTGGGCAAGCGGAATGGGGAGTGACTGCTAGTGGGGACAGGGTCTCGTTTTGGAGTGGTGGAAATGTTCTGGAACTAGGTATAGGTGATGGTTGTATAACATCCTGTGTGTATTAAATGCCACTGAATCTTTCACTTTAAAATGGTTTTATGTTATATCAGTTTTACCCCCAATTAAAAAATAATAATTTGCTGTGAACTGTTTGTCATCCCACAAAATCGCAAGATCCCTCCAGGGTGGAACCTGTCCCAACATCTGCTCCCTCGCGTCCAGCCTGGTGCCCTCCTGGAACCCAGGGTTCCTTTCCTCCCAGGGCCTGGCCAACTCCTTCTGGAAGGAGCCAGATAATAAATATTTTTGGCTTTGCAGACCAGATGGTCTCTATCTCAGCCACTCTGCCTTCACAGCTCAAAAGCAGCCGTGGACAATCTGTTAATGAACACGCCTGACTGGGTGCCAGGAAACCCTCAGACGGACCCTGAAACGTGAATAGAATTTTCACATGTCAGGAAATATTACTCTTCTTTGTTTTTTGGTTTTTTTTGTTTTGTTTTGTTTTTTTAGCCATTTACAAATGTGAAAACCACTCTTGGCTGCAGGCAGTACAAAAACACGCAGCAGCAGACCGGATTCGGCCCCGGGGCCAAGTAGGCTGTACGAACAATTATGACTAGGAAAGAATCCGATGATTGGCATTTTTAATGTCCGACACTTAAAATTTGAGCCCTTCCTGCAACCCAAACACAGAGATAGAGTGAGCACGTTGGAGGGCGCCAGCCAGGGCCGCCGAGTGGCTTCCGGCACGCGAAGGTCCGCGGTGCCCGGAGGGAACACTGAGGCTCCAGGCGGAAGCCTGGGGAAATTTCATCCTCACCATCTGAAAACCTGTTTTTCTTTTCCTCGCAGGCCTTTGGAAACGCCAAAACGGCCCACAACAACAATTCTAGCCGATTCGGAAAGTTCATCCAGGTCAACTACTTGGAGAGCGGCATCGTGAGAGGGTGAGTGGGCGGCCACCTGCACTGTGCACTCCAGCCTCCGTCTGGGGTCCTGGGCAGCCCTGCAGGGGGGGACCAGCCCAAGAGCGACGTTTGTGAGTGGCACAAGGAAGCCAGCGGGATTTTAAGTCTTTGACGTGAAGGTCTGAGCAGTGGGTCAAGGTGGGAAGTGTAGGTGGGCAAGGGTGGCACCGTGGTAACTGACCCTGCATTCCCCAGGGCATTGTGGGTGGGTTTGGGCACCAGTGGAGTAAGAACAATGAGCTGGAGATGCTAGCGTGATGGGTTCGCTAGGAACAGGAAAGACAGACCAGCCTGTTCCCTGGTATTAGTGAGGTTTCTAATTCAGTCGGTCTGGGATGCCCCAGGCAGAGTCGATGTGGACTGTGGCACTTGCCAAACATGTGTCTCTTTAGGCAGAAGGATATGGGAGCCTGGGTAGCAAACTTCCCTGAGGCAGTTGTCCAGGGAAGTACTGAAGGGTGGGTGGATGGGTGGGGGTAGGCAGATGGGTAGTTGGACGGAAGAATGGATGGATGGGTGGTTGGATGGGTCAGGAATTGAATGGATGGATAGACGGATGGATGGACGGACAGATTGGTGGGCGAGTAAACTGGACTATGAAGCTAGTTGCCTGGTGGAAGTTAAAACAGACCAACATTTTGTGCCAGAAATGTGAGTCCCTTAAGTGGAGACACGGGTACTTCAACTAAATGCAACACTGAAATTATGTTTATTTGTGCTCGGGCAGCTGTGCTTATGAAACTGTCTGGCAGATTCGTGCAGTGAACTAATATTATAGGGAATTACTATTTGGTTACAGTTTTTAAGCCATAGCATCATTTCTGATTTCAGTTCTATAGGATTTTTTTTTCTTTAACAACATGTGTGTTCTGTGTAGTTTTGCTGGTTAAAAAAAAGTTCATTGTGATTTAATACTGTGTAATGTTTTGGGTTGTTTTTATATGCAAAGGTCTTATGAGCCAATAAAATTATTTCAAAGTAAAAGAAAACAGAGGCATTTCAGCGCAGTCCATTGCCTGGACCCCACCCCCACCCTCACACGCAGTCCGGTGTGAGGGGCTGTGGCGGCAGTGGGGTCTATAAAGGCTTCCAGTAGGGGGTGCTGGGGATGGCAGGATGAGAGTCCCTGCATGGTAGAGGTGGGGTGACCTGAGCGACTGGCCCCTGGAGGCCGAGAGAACGTCCCAGCATTGGAGGAGAAAGGTCCTCCAGTGTATCGGGGACTGGGGGGTGACGCCAAACTATCCAGCTCTCCTGTTCGTCTTTCCTGTTTCCTGCTGCCCGAGCTCAGGAAAGTGTGGGTGAGAGGCTCTCAGTACTTGGGCTTCTCCGGCTCCTCCATCCTCGGGGTGCTCAGGAGCTGGTGACTCTCCCCAGGTCCTCAGCCCCCCTCCCAGGCCGGCCAGAGGTCCCTCCTGTAGCCCTGCTGGGCTCCCGCTTGGCATCGTCAGGGGCATCCCCACATCCCCAGAGGGTATGTGCCCCGATTAATCAGAGACCCCTGGAGCTGCCCACTTGTCCCACAGGCCTCGCCTTTTCCTCCACAAAGACCCTCACTCCTTATTTAAAATGTTTTTTCCCCCACAGGTCTAGCAGGATATGCCCAGAGTATCTGACTAGGCAGACAACCCAGAAACATACCAAGCCTGCATTCCAGGGGCTCCTTGGTGGGAAACAGAAATGCTGAGAGGCTGCCTTAACTGTTCCTGGGCACTGGGCTGGCCCTGCAGACCTCAGGCTACATACACACCAGCACCTTTTTTGCTCCCAGCAGGCACTGCTCCCCTCCTCCTCCCCCCCACCCCTGGCTCTTCTCATCTCCAGTCTCTGTTTGGTGTAACAAAGCACCACAAACCCGGTGGCTTAAACCAACAGGATTTTTCTTAAGATTTTTTTATTTATTTATTTTAGAGAGAGAGGAAGATAGGGAGAAAGAAAGGGAGAGAAACATCGGTTCGTCGCCTCTCACACACACCCCAACTTGGGACCAGGCCTGCAACCCAGGCCTGTGCCCCAGCTGAGAACATAACTAGTGACCTTTTGTCCAACAAACTGAGCCACTCTGGCCGGAGACCAACAGGAATTGCTCACCTCACAGCTCTAGAGGCCAGAAGTCTGAAGTCAAGGCGTTGGCAGGGTCCAGCTCGCCCTGAAGGCTCCAGGGGAGGCTCCTTCCTGCCTCTTCCAGCTTCTGGGGGCCCCGGGCATCCTTGGCTTGCGCCTGCATCACTCCAGTCTCTGCTTCCACCTTCACACAGCCCTCCCCTCTGTGTCCCTGTGAGTCTCCTATTTTATCTTTTAGGGCACTTGTCATTGGATTTAGTACCTTTGTAGATAGTCCTGGTTAATCTTATCTCTGCATCCTTCTCTTAATTACACCTGCAAAGACATTTTCCCAGTGAGAGTCCAGTCATAGACTGCAAGTGCATACACACACCTTCAGGGGTCACACCAGCAAGGAAAGATTGGCCATCAGTCAAATGGTCCAGCCTGCCCCACCCCCTACAGGCACCCATCACGCTCAGGGCCAGTGTCACTGAGTAGCTGGATCTCATAGACCAGCTTTTGAGAATCATATCTGTGGCCCTGAATTCAGGAAAGGAAATCTGTTCGCCCACAACCATGGCCTGCCCACACACTGAGGCAGGAGGTGCACTTCCCGTCCAGGAGCGGCTGCAGCCAGCTCTCAAGGATTGGGCCCCGGCCCTGTTCTGCTTTTGGGCAGGTGACACTTCTTGATGCTATTTCCTACTGAGGCCAAGGGTCAGGGGCAGTCTGTGCCTTCCCCTAGTTCCCCAATTTTCAAGGCCTAGTCTTCCTGCAGGTTCAAGGACTCAGTGCTGGAGCATCTCTGGCCCCCTAATAGCCCCCACAGGGGCCCGAGCCTCCAAGATGTTCAGAAGAGGGAAGAGGCTGCTATCAGTGAAATCACAGATCCACACTGGTGGGGACTTGCCATCGCCCCTCCCTGCTGACACAGCCCAGGGAGTCGGCCACAGGTGGAACATGCGCCAGGAGTCTGATTCCAGACCCAGATGCAGCCTCCCTCCCTGGGAAAACAGACTACTGCAAACTGAAACAGTTCCCAGCCAGGGCAGGAATAGAAGAAACTTGGGTTTGAAAGAAGGGAGAATGAGGCCAAGGCCCTGGAAACCCACGTGTGTGTAGCGTGTGCGTGCTTCCTGTACGAGGCTGCAGACAGAAGACCGCCATCCTGGAGAGTCAGGCAGGCTGTGTCCAGCAAGTCCTGGCCTGGGAGCCCGGCCCTGCCACCCCTCGGGCACCAGCTGCCTCCATTGTAAAACTTGATGGGCTCAGATGGAGTTGCCCCACATACCCACCCCACTCCCACACTTGGTTATAGTGGATCCCATGAGAGACGGGTCCCTCTGGCCTCAGGGGGTGTAGAGGGAGCAGGGCCCATGCCAGGCTCAGCCACCTGCTGGGCCACCTGCCTCCTTTGTGGCCCCCAGCAGTGTGTGGCCTCTCCAATTTTTGTACCTCATCCATCAGCAGGAGCCACTGTGCCCACCCAGAGGGATGGGAGATTTCGGGGTGTTACATCCTATGAAATGGCACCTGGGACATTTGCCGTCACCACTCTCAGTGTGGACAGGGTGGCTGCAGAGGGGCCCAGGCCCCAGGTGGCCTCGTGGAGCCATGTCCAGCAGACGTCTGTCACCTGATGAACGGCTACACAAAACACCATGTGTCCACACAGATAGAATATTGTTCAGCCGTGAAAAGGAATGCGGGTCTGGTGCGTGAACACTGTCTCACACTCGGAGTCACTGGGCTGAGTGACGGTCGGACTCAGTATGCATACTGAAGGGTTTTCTCTTTAAATTCTGGAGAACCCAAGCCAGTCTAAAGTGGGGGTGAGCGGCGCCTGCCCGAGGGTTGAGGTTGGAGAGGAATGACGCAGGCGCCAAGGAAGCTTTGCCAGGTGAGGGGGACGTATTCACCATCTCGATTTGGGGGGCAGTTTGTGGGGGCGTGTGTGTGTCACAGCTCATCAGGCCACGCACTTTAAGTTTATTGTGCATCAGTTACCCCTAATAAAGCTGTTCTTAAAAATGGTATGGATTACAAAAGAGCCAGTCAAGACTCATCACATATTATTCAATAAAGCTGTAAAAATTATACAAAAACAAATTTGCTATCATATTTTCAATTAGACAAACATTTAATTGCTGGGGAGATGGTGGGCACAGGGGAGACCTTCCTGTAACACTCAGGATCGCGTGGGTGCTGTTCCCTCCCCCCCCCCCCGCGTGCCCGCCTCCTGGTGGGGGAGCCGCCGCGTGATGCCCCCAGGCTTCCGTGCTTCTGGCCTGGGGAGCAGAAGTGGCCAGTGCAGGTTCCTTATTTTTATAGATGGTAGTCCTAGGGTGAGGCAACGTTTAGGGTAATCGTCTTTACGACATTTAGGTTGATTGTATTTACGACATTTAAAGTGGTATTTTTGACATTAGGGTGATTATATCTATATGCCAGTATATGTTCTATGTTTAAGGACATTAATAGGCAGCTGGCCCATTAACCATAGTGACAAATAACTCTAGTTCTGTAGGAAAAACAATACTAAAATGTGATGTTTTACTCTTTCTCTTCCTTTAATGACAGAGCTGTTGTTGAAAAATACCTGCTTGAAAAGTCGCGCCTGGTCTCTCAGGAGAAGGATGAAAGGTAGGAGGGGTCTCCTCCCTGAGCAGCTGTCGGTGCCTTCCTCCTTCCTCCTTCCTCCTTCCTCCCTCCTCCTTCCTCCCTCCTCCTTCCTCCCTCTTCCCTCCTCCTTCCTCCCTCTTCCCTCCTCCTTCCTCCCTCCTCCTTCCTCCTTCCTTGGGCACCTGGAGATCAGGGGGCTCTGCCCGGAGGCCATGGCACAACTGCCCAGGGAGCAGGCCTGCCGTGTGGCCCCAGGCTTCGTGCTCATACGAGCTAAGTCACCTTTTTGTGTTTATTTTGGTGCCTCCCCAGGGCTTTTGCCCACGTGGTTGGGTTAGAGGCATCTCTGATTGACCAGGGGGTGAGATACACACCCACCCCCGTACCTGCTCCTCCAAAGATCTCACTGGAGAAGCTCATGTTTTGGGAATGTTTTAAAGATATACTAAGAACTGACTAATTGTCTTAAATTGGGACATAGTCGCAATTTAGTGCTCTTTCCTCCCTGGTGTGGTCTCTGAAGCAATATTAATAGTAGGTTGAAAAGTAACTGTTGCTTGGCCTCCAAAAATGACTTTTTTCCCCTAATTTTGATCTGCAGAAACTACCATGTGTTTTATTATTTGTTACTTGGCGTCAGCAAGGAAGAACAACAAGAATTTCAGCTCAAACAGCCTGAAGATTATTTCTACCTCAACCAGGTAAACACCAGGCTTTAGCCACAAATGCCACCTCTGTTCCCCACGGGTTGTTTATGCTCCGCCCGGAGGTCAGAGGCCCTGTGCCTTGGCCCTCTCCAGCCCCCAACTGGCTCCAGGAGGCCCAGAGGAGGCAGCATAAAGGAGCCCATTCATTCCCCGTGTCCTGAGCCCTGCCCCATCTGCTCCAGCCAAAATCATTCCCACACGCCACCTTCTCTGACCCAGAAATACCCAAGGGTTTCACTGACTTTGTTTTTTAGCATAACTTGAAGATCGAGGATGGAGAAGACCTAAAGCACGACTTTGAAAGACTCAAGCAGGCCATGGAGATGGTGGGCTTCCTCCCCGCCACCAAGAAGCAGTAAGTGGCTGGCCAGCCATCCCGCCATCTCCCACGTGGGCACCCCCTGATCTCACTGGTCACTATCTGAGATCAGCTGACACCCCAACAGGAGCTGCAGTAAGGAGGGTGGCCCGATGACGACGAGCACATGAAGGGGCTCTCATCGTGAGTCACTGGGAGATACCAGTGCAAACCACCGGGGCTGTGCACACTTAACAATGGTTAAGATGGTAGATTTTATGTGATGTGCATGTTTGCACCATTAAAAAAGTTTTTAATTTTCGTAAACCACACAGGGTGCTTTCCACACCTGCCAGTATACCAACAAGAGCACACTGCCAGGGGTGCTCATCAGGCCAGCCACTCTGGAAAAGCGCTTGGCTGTTTTCTACTACTGCTGTGTGTATACAACGAAGCACTTACGTTCGCTCACCCCAAAACATGCACGTGCGCACTTATACACACAGTAGCCTCCTCTATAACAGCCCCAAAGTCTAGAACCCTCCCTCCCAAATGCCCATCAACAGGAGATTAAATAAATAACCAAATGTCAGTCTGTTTGTGCAGCGGTCAGCAGACTTTCCAGAGAGGGTCAGGTAGTGAATATTTTCAGCTTCGTGAGCCATAGGTTCCTGTTACATGTTCTGCTCTGCATTTCACTTTGCTTTTTAATGACCCTTTAAAAACTGAACCATAAACTTAGCTCAGGGACCATACAAAAATGGGCCCGAGTTTGCCACCTCCTGAACTACTCTGCACACAGTAGCAGTTGTCACTGGAGACACCGATTCTATCCCCAGGGAGGCCTTCTCTGGAGATATTTTTGGTCATCACACTGCATGTGTGTGGGATGCTGCTCAACATCACACAGTGCCCAGGGCACCTCCCTCCCCCCGCAGCAAACAGGAACCTGGCCCCCAGGTGCCATGGCTGAGCTACGCTGGTCAGCAGAATTAAGTGAACAGACCAAGAGTGTGCTGTGCCGGCCACTGCACCCTCACACGGCAGTGTTTTCAATGTCAGGCCAGATGCAGGACATACAGTGATTTCATGAACACCAAGTTCATGGTCGATGCTAGACGTTAGGACAGCCATTCCTTTGTGAGGCTGGGTGGTTCCAGGGTGTAAAATGTCACATGCCTTGGTCTGAGTGCTAATTTAACGGCGATCTGTGCATTTTGTAACAATTCATCTCTATACTTGGGAACTGTGTAGTTTTTTGCATGTGCATGTTATGCTTCCATTAAAATATTTTTATTTCCCATTATAAAAAAAGGAAAAGAAATTGAGATACCCGTCTACCAAGTCAAATTGTACAGGGAGAGTCCCCAGCAGAGAGACTTAACGTTTTTGAGACTCCGTGTGTCCTGACTAGACTCGGATGTTGTTTCAAATCCTGCCCAGTTGCTGGGAGGTTTCTCTCGTCTTGCAGTTGGGGAAAGCGCCCTAACCGAAGCTCCTTTTCTCTCCCAGGATTTTTTCTATCCTCTCAGCCATCCTGTACCTGGGCAATGTCACATACAAGAAGAGAGCCACAGGCCGAGATGAAGGCCTGGAGGTCGGGCCCCCCGAGGTGCTGGACACGCTGTCACAGCTTCTGAAGGTACTGCTCCCTGTCCTCGGCCACCGTGGGGTATGTGGGGCCACCTCAGGCCTGTGGCCTTGGAGGACCCAGAGCGTCCTGCATGGGCTGTGCTGCTATAAACGAGGGCCTCTGCCCACTTCCTTGCTACGGTCTCTGCCAACTCCCTTCCTCATTTCTAAAGGGAATCCCTGCTGGTCAGGGACACCTCAGCTCCTCATGCTTAGCTCATGGGAGGCTATTTATTTATTTACAAAAGATTTTACTTATTTTTAGAGAGGAGAAGGGAGGGAGAAAGAGAGGGAGAGAAATATCAATATCTGGTTGCCTCTTACATGCCCTCTACTGGGGACCTGGCCAACAACCCAGGCACGTGCCCTGGCTGGGAATTGAACTAGTAACCCTTTGGTTCACAGGCCAGTGCTCAATCCACTGAGCCACACTAGCTGGGGCTCATGGGAGGCTATTTTAAAACCATAGTTTGATCAGCGAGGTCGTTTTCTCACCAGTTCTGCCATCCCCTTGTCCACTGGTTTTCAACCCCAGGGTCAGTGTCTGGAGGCGTTTTGGTTGTCACAACTGGTGATGGGGGGGCTACTGGCATCTAATGGGTGGAGGCCACGGATGCTTCCAGCATCATATAATGCCCACAGCAAGGAATGATACAGCCTTGAGTGTCGGTGGTACCGAGGCTGAGAAGCCCAGCCCTCAGTCTCTCTGTTTCTGAGCATGGCTCCATCTGCGGCTCTGCCTGAAGGAGGACCCTCCCCCCAGCTTCTGCTCTGGTCACAGGGATGAGTAAATACACCTGCTGGGGGCTCAGGGCCGCTTCCCCTGTTCCTGCTCTTGACTGTTGCTGGCTTGTGTAGGGAGCTTGGCAGTCAGGGAGGGCCAAGCCCCTGATAGCCCTGGCCACAGGCTGGAACAGCTATAAATGCAGGTCACCAGGCAGCATGTGAGCCTGAGGCCCACAGTGACACCCAGGGTGTGCCGCCATGCACCCGGAGCTGTCAGCCATGGGTGTGATCATTCTGAACCACACTGAGTATACATAGTGCACACTGTGGATTGGACCTGCTTCCTGGCACAGCCAAGGGGGGGGGGGGGTCCCTCTCCAGCCTTCTTCAAGCTTCAGACTTTATCTCAATGACATAAGAACCCAGTGGGCAAGTCTTCAGCCTCACCCCCTCTTTATCTCCCTTCTTGACTTTGATACAGGTGAAGCGAGAGATCTTGGTGGAGGTTCTGACCAAAAGAAAAACGGTGACCGCCAATGACAAGCTCATCCTGCCCTACAGTCTCAGCGAGGTAAGTGCTGCTCTGGGCTTTCAAAAGGCACTGGGCCCCAAAACCTAAGTGGAGGGAAGTCCTTTGGGAACAGCCGGCATGGTTGATGTTTTTCCTGTCAGAGTGACAGAGCCCTTAGAGCGCTCTGGTTCTCATGTGAGCTTAGGCTCAGCACAAACCAGCCCAAACAGCAAACTGCAGCCTGAGTGTCAGAACTTGGGCCACACGTGTCCCTCTCTGTGTTTCCAGCTGCTTCCTGGGTGTCCTGTTTCTTACCAGCAGAAGCGGTGAGACCTGCAGCCAAATCCAGCCTGCTACCTGCTTTTGTAAATAAAGTTTTATTGGCATGCAGCCATGCCCATTTGTTTACATGCTGCTGTCCTGCTGCAGCACAGAGCTAAGGGGTTGCAACAGAGACCCATGTGGCCTGAATAGCCAAGAATATTGGTCCTTTGGCCCTTTGCACAAAAGCTTTTATCAAGCCCAGAGCTACAGCATGATCTTTACAATCATTATGTGGGTCCCTAAATATTGATAAGGTGCCTCTCTCTGGCCTTGCCCCAGCCTGGATGTGTAGGGTGTGTTTTTGGGGGTTTTTTACATTTCTAGAGCAGTGTGACTGCTGCAGGCAGCTTGGACAGCAACGGGAAAGTACCTAGGCACGGTGGGTGGGGGCAATTTCTAGCTGGTGGTGGAAGCTGCTTGGGCCCTCAGACTAGCACCACAGTCTGAGCCCCCAGGGGCAAAGGTACCCTGTAGTGTGCAAGATCCCTGAGACCCCAGCGGCAGGGCCGCCACCAGGTGGAAGATGTAAGGCTGAGTCTCTCAAGGTTCCCATTTCCATGGCTTCCCAGAAAAGGTAGAACTAGAGGGGTGTGTTCTGGATCTTGATTGCAGCCACCTGTGTCTGTCACCATTTAGGTCTGAACACACCAAAAGAAGGAAGTATTTGTATATAAGTTAGAACTCCATAAGGCCTTGGAAAAATTGTCAAAGCCATTACTGCCTTTACGATGTTGGCCCCATGATGCTCCCAGAACAGCAAGGGGCCTGGCTTTGAACCCAGCAGGGCCTCCTGGCTAGTTTTCCTATGGTGCAAGCCTAGTGCCCTCTCTGAGCCTGCATTCTACCCTCATCAGGCCCTGGTAGCACAAAGGAGTGAGTCAGCCCTTGAGAAAGACTTAGCCGAACCCCATGCTGCTGAGTCAAGGCTTTTGAGTTTATACTTCAGTGTGCCCAGGTATTTGAGCTGACAGGGTGGCGTGCAGAGTGGGAAGGGGTCTGTTGGAGGAGTTGACTAGGTGAGTCATTGCCTGTGCAGACCTTAGGGTAGTACATGTGGGCCCCACCTTGCTGAGGCACGATGTCCCCTCTGTGCCCACAGGCCATCACTGCCCGCGACTCCATGGCCAAGTCTCTGTACAGTGCCCTGTTCGACTGGATCGTGCTGCGCATTAACCATGCCCTCCTCAATAAGAAAGACATGGAAGAGTCTGTCTCGGTGAGTCCCCACCCCGACCCCAGCACCCCGCCAAGCTGGGCTGGGGGAGACTGTGCCCTCACTGCTGCACAGGTGGATGGCCTGTGGTGCCAGGAGCCGAGGTAGCTGTAGCCATTGTCAGGCGAGAGGCCAGTTCCTAGCCCAGAAACCAAGACAGGGTGCAGTTCTCGGGTCCCAATGCAAAATGGAAACATGGCTCCTTATTCAAATATTACGGGTCCCAAGCACGCGACACAACAGAGCACGGAGGACCCAGCAGTGACAACTGTTCTCTCTCCCCCCAGTGCTTGTCCATCGGGGTCCTTGACATCTTTGGGTTTGAGGACTTCGAGAGGAACAGTTTTGAACAGTTCTGCATCAACTATGCCAATGAGCAGCTCCAGTATTACTTCAACCAGCACATTTTCAAACTAGAGCAGGTAAGGAAGTGCCACTGTCACCCATCCAGCCCAGGGGAAGACAGGATGAGCCACAGCCGGGATCTCCCTAGGGGCCTGGTTGGTCATCACACCTGCCCCAGAATTTTTCTCTGCACAAAGGAAAGTCCGGGGAAAGTTCCACCCAGCCCCAGATGAGGCAAACTGTCGGGGAATTTCTCAGCCACAGGTCAATTTTGCACTTTCTCTCTGCTCAAATGTGCTTTAGTGAGAGAGAAATGAGGTTGCCTTGTATGGATTTGCTGTGGTCAGTGATATTGATAACCTGTAGTATGTGTCTTTTCAATAGTAAATATTCACCCATTTTACCCACATAATACCCTTCACGTTGATGATTTTGACAGCGGGAAAAAATGATGGGGTTATATATTGGGTTGGCCCAAAAGTTTGTTCCACTTTTTTTAATTTAATTTTATTTTAATTGTTGTTCAAGTATAGTTTTCTGCCTTTTACCCCCATCCCAGCCTACCCCCCAAAGTTTATTCCATTTTAAATGAAAATAAAAGACACACTTTTTACTTTTACCAATAATTTTATTGAACATGTTCACCATTTTGTTCCACTACCTTCTGCCACCTTGCAGGCAACTTCATAATATCATCTTCCCAAAACTTTTTATCTTTCTGAGCAAAGAACTGTTCCAGGCAGGTGCCTTTTGCAGTCTTCCAGAGAATTGAATTTTTTCCCTTTAAGAGAATTTTGTAAAGATCAGAATAAATGGAAACTCGAAGGTTCAGTGTCTGGTGAACACAGCAGATAAATCAGAGCTTCCCAGCCCAGCTCGAACAGTTTTTACTAGGTCATCCAAGAAACACGTGGTCTTGCGTTTTCCTGGTGAAAGATGATACGTTTTCAGTTGACTAATTCCAGACTCTTTTCTTCAAGGGCTGCTTTCAGTTGGTCTAATTGGAAGCAGTACTTGGAGTGAATCGTTTGGTTTTGCAGCAAGGGCTCGGAATAGCAACTGCCTTCCGACCCTCACGCATGCAGCGCCTTCTTCGGATGGAGACCAGCCTTTGCTGTGGTCGGTGGTGCTTCATTTCGCTTGCCCACGATCACTTCCATTCCACATTATTGTAAAGCATCCGCTTTTTAATCACCCATCACGGTTGGTTTTAAAAACAGAACATTTTTATTACGTTTCAGTGAAAAATCACATGTGAAAAAGGGCCAAGGGTTTTTTTGTGTTGTTTTTTTTTTTTTCACTTGACTTACTGCAGAACCCGGACATCAAAGTGATTAAAATAACCAAGCCGGTGCAAATAATTTTCAATTCTTGATTTGGATTTTTTTAAAGATTTTACTTATTTTTAGAGGAAGAGGAAGGGTGAGAGAAAGAAAGGGAAAGAAACATCAGTGTGTGGTTGCCTCTCACACACCCCATACTGGGGACCTGGCCCACAACCCAGGCATGTGCCCTGACTGGGAATCGAACTAGCAACCCTTTGGTTCTCAGGCCGGCACTCAATCCACTGAGCCACACCAGCCAGGGTGTGATTTGGATATTTTGAGTATGTCAGCTATCTCCTGCAAGGTGTAACATTTACAATTATCAGTTAATGTCTCAATTTGATCTCTGTCAACTTCAGGCAGTCTACCTGACCACAGGATGTTGCCCAGCGAGAAATCTCTGGCACAAAACTTCACAAACCACTTTTGACACATTTGATCAGTCACAGCACCTTCTCCGTACACTGCACAAATCTTTTTATGCATTTCAGTTGTGTTTTACCTTTCTTGAAATAATAAAGCATAATATGCCAAAAATGTTGCATATTTTCTTCCATCTTCAATATTAAAATGGCTACACAAAAATTCACCAATTTTGTTAATTTTTTTAGATGCATGCTGCTATGACAGCTGTCACAATACAATCTAATAAAATTATTTCAAATGAAGTTAAAGACAGCTAAGCACTACTAGAGCCATTGTATGGAAAAAAAGGAACAAACCTTTTGGCCAACCCAATATTTATTTAGCTGATTTTACTATTATGCTTTCTGGCTGTTTGTTGGTCGAAATTAAGTTGTGTGGGAAGAGCAACATACACAGTGATTTGCAAAGCTTTTGATATACAGAGTTAAATTAAGTACATTATTAAAGTTACCTTCACTTGTTTTTACATTTTAAAATATAACAGGTAGATCTGAAGTTTCTTAAGTCACTTACATTACATGACTGTACAGATATTGCAGCTCCTGAGCAGAGGCCCAGGGTCAAATCCAGCCCCACTGCCTGTTTTTATAAATAAAGCTTTATTGGCACATGGACACAGCCACTTATTTACATATCATCCCTAGCTGCTTTCAAGCCACAGCAACAAAATTGAGTAATTGTGACAGATACAAGCTAACTAGTAGAATTCAGCACATTTGCAGTCTAGCTCCCTACAGAGAGTTTGCTGACTCCTGGGAGGCTTTGACTGTGAGGTTAAGCACCTCCCTGTGAGAAACGTTTGAGAATGTGCATTGTTTCATTCTGCTAATTATTAACTTATGTAATAGCCTTAGATAGTGCTCAATGCACTTCTATTGGTATAATATGTATTCTGTTACTTACACATCTATGTGTAGATGCATGCATGCATAAACACAGGGGTGGGCAAAGCAGGTTTCCAGTTCTTGGTGTGGAAAAGCACATGCAGGTTATGACCGTTAATGGTAGCCTTGTTGAATTGGCGGCACAGTACACTCACAGCTGGAAGCCTGCTTCTGCCCACTGTGCATGCACATAATGCACACTGTGCAAACGTTATAAAGCTGTGAAATAGCGAGCTCACTGGATGCCCCGCCCAAACCCTGCAGGAAGAATACCAGAGCGAAGGGATCTCGTGGCACAACATTGACTACACAGACAACGTCGGTTGCATCCATCTGATCAGCAAGAAGCCCACTGGCCTCTTCTATCTGCTGGATGAAGAGAGCAAGTAAGTGTCCATGTCCCAGTGCATCCACAAACCCAGGCACGCAGTCCAGTTCTGCAGCCCCCAGAGCCTTACCCCAAATCCACACATCCCAAGAACGCCCACCTGGGAGTTCTTGGGAAAGGACCATGGGCCCTGAGCCTAGAAGCTGGGAATGGGGTTGATGCATCTTTGCAAAGGGCAGTGTGTGGCATCAGGGCCCAGAAACCCACTCTGCGGAGCCTGGCACCCCTTGTCCCCAGGATGCGGTGAAGGCCAGAAGGGATATTTATAAGGTGTCTCTCTCCTGGTCACCCAGCTGCAGTCACTAAAATTTACTTACTGCAGCTGCCGTAATGGCCACAGCAGGGCAGCTGAAAACAACAGAAATGTATTTCCTCACAGTTCTAGAGGCCAGAAGTCTAAAGTCAGTATCGGGGTGTTGGCAGGGCCACACTCCCTCCGAAGGCTCTAGGGGCTAATCCTTCTTGCCTCTTTCAGCTTCTAGCAGCCCCAGATATCCTTGGCTTTTGGCCACTTTGCCCCATTTCTGCCTCTGTGGTCCTGTCGCCATCCCTTCTGTCTATCAGTGTCACATCTCCTTGTCTTACAAAGAGCCCAGTCGTGCTGGATTAGTGCCCACCTTCATGACCTCATTTTAACTCTACATCTACCAAGGCCCTATTTCCGAATCAGGTCATATTCGCAGCTTCCAGGTATCAGGACGTGTCTTTTTATTAACCCCCCTCTATAGGGCCCTTGAGTGCTGCTGAGGCCCCTGTGGGTCTGGAACAATCAGGCTCACCTCCTGCCTCACACCAACTCTCCATCCAGGGCAGGGATTCAACCAGAATCCAAAGAGAAAACCTGCAGACGAGAAAGGTCAGGGTGTTAGGAAGGGCTAGCTAAACCATCACTCCTAGGAAACTTCCAGACCTCCGTGTGGGGGAGGTATGGGAGGCAGGCCCAGGTGCAGCAGGGTCAGATCTGTCTTTGTTGAAAATCTGGTCATTTGAATTCATTAGGGATTATTTTTTACATTGACTTGGATTTTCTAAAATAGTACATTGTTTATCCAGACAACCACACGAATAGGTCTCTCACTTTCCACACCCTTTCTGCAGCCTTGGAAATGATGCGCTTAGTGGCTATAAGATCTTCCCCTTTGACACCCACCCCCTGCCCCCCATCAAACCCCAGTGTTGGGATTCAGAGGCATGTTGTGCTGCTGTGTTTGCGGCAAGGCTGGATGAGCATAGGCAGGACGTGCCAAAGCCAGCCGCAGCATAGCCTTCCCGGAAGGCAGAAATAGGCACCACGAGTGCCTTATTCTGCCCCCACTCTTCTCCCTCTAACGGAGCCCAGGCAAGACCCCTTCCAAGACACTGCATTCAGACACAGGTGAATCCAAAGCCAGAGTCACCCTGTCCTGGGATCTCTCCTGGAAGCTGCCTGTGGTGGGTCCACTCTTATCTCTCTGAGCTCACTCCACAGCCCTGAGTGCGTCCTTTTGCTCTTGGCCCCTTCATACCAGGTTGCAGGTGTCTGGGCCTCAGCCTCGACGCCCAGCGCAGCCCGAGCACTGTCCACATGCCTGCCTGACTCGGTGGCAAAAGACCTGTAACCTCCATGCAGAGTGAATGATCCCTGGTGTTCTCACAACTAAGTTTCAAATCTTCTTTCCAGCTTTCCCCATGCCACAAGCCAGACCCTGCTGGCCAAGTTCAAACAGCAGCATGAGGACAACAGGTACTTCCTTGGCACTCCCATCATGGAGCCAGCGTTCATCATTCAGCACTTCGCCGGGAAGGTGAAATACCAGATTAAGGTACGAGTCAGGCCCACAAGGTGGGAAAAGGATCACGTGGGTCATCTGGAGCCCCCTCTGGTGCTTCTTAGTCCACCCACTTTAGATCTGTCATGCTGGGCACAGTACCAGGGTGCTCGGACCTGACCCCATATCTGCAGCTCCACAGGCAGAAACCATGTCTGTTGTGATACTGGGTCCCAGCCTGTCACCAGCCCTTCCCATTCTAGCACCAGTGAGTGACTGCCTCTTCCCCCACCAGGACTTCCGGGAGAAGAACATGGACTACATGCGGCCAGACATCGTGGCTCTTCTGCGGGGCAGTGACAGCTCCTATGTGCGGGAGCTCATCGGCATGGACCCGGTGGCAGTGTTCCGCTGGGCCATGCTCCGGGCCGCCATCCGGGCCATGGCCGTGCTCCGGGAGGCTGGACGCCTGCGGGCGGAGAGGGCCGAGCAGGCCGCAGGTATGTGGGGGAGGCCCAGGCACCTTCAGGAGCCCACTTTCAAGTGCACCTTCCAGTGGCAGTTAGCACCTTGACAGTGGTGTGCAGCCACAGCCTCTCCCAGTTCCAGGACTGTTCGTCATCTGTTAGAAACTCTACCACGTGTTTAACCTTTTAAATTTTTCTTGATTTGAGAGAGAGAGAGAGAAACATCAACTTTTGTTCCAATTATTTATGCACTCATTGGTTGATCTTGTCTGTGCCTTGACCAGGGATTGAACCCCACACCTTGGCTTACCAGGACAATGCTCTAACCAACTGAGCTCCCCAGCCAGGACAGGCGTGTAATTTAACATCATCACCCTCACAAAGCAGGGAGGTGTATCCCTGTTTTTCTGTGACAACCTGGGGCCCAGAATTGTTAAGTGGCTCCCTTAGGGCCGAGGGGCTCCGTTTCACCCAGGGCGTTCATTGACGGGAAGGAGGACTGAAAGGTTAAGGCCTTTATGAGGAACAGGAATAAATGGTTGCTGTTTGGGGATCAGACACTTCACGGTTCCCTACTTCTGCCCATATTGGAGTATCAGGTTGTTTAAGGTGGGTTCAAGTCAGGACTGCAGCCTCGAGAAAAAAACAAAGGCCTTCATGCTCCAGGAGACCATCAGACCCCAAGTCTATCTTACTGTGTCCCCAGCAGCACTGGGCAGCCCTGGCATCCGAAGTCACCCGGGAGAGCTACAGAGAGCAGTCACCACCCCCTCGGAAAAGCTGTACCGGTGAGCATGACCTTGATTTGTCCCAGCTGAAACTGGGAGGCAGCAGCGTTGTTGAAAACAGTGCCAGAAACCCCACCCCTGAACCCAGGCTAAGGGCGTCTACACCCAGCATCCGCTTGAACCAAAACGACCCAGAAGCAGACAGCACCTGGCTGCCACTTTTCTGCAACCAGGCCTGGTTTGCTATGTCATCTGCTTTAGGAAGGTTTGGGTGGCTCAGTTTATGCCGCATCCTTTTCGTGGTCACGTTGGGGCAGTTGGTGGGTGGGGCCAAGGGACCACTGGTCCCCCCCCAAACAACAGGCTTGGTTTAGAAGCACTTCCTCTCTCAGCCTGGCCAGGTCTGCTGGGATACTTCGTTCAGTCAGAAATGCTGACACCTCCTTATTGCACGTGAGATACGTGGGGTGTTTTGCGGCCACTTAACAATGACTGACCCAGCTTGTACTAAGTATAAAAGTGATCAGGTCCGTGCTCCCAGGAAGGTGGGGTGAAAAAGGCCACTCCAGACAGATGACTAAGGTGGTGAAAGAGCCAGAGGGGAGCACTATCCGAGCCAGATGAGACAGGCCGTGGGGGCAGCACGTGCCAAGGCCCTGGGG
Organism: Artibeus jamaicensis; assembly: GCF_021234435.1. NCBI lineage: Eukaryota > Metazoa > Chordata > Mammalia > Chiroptera > Phyllostomidae > Artibeus > Artibeus jamaicensis. The sequence continues at coordinate 7,766,555 of NW_026521854.1, read as the reverse complement.
CAACCGAGAGTCCCTGGCTTTTTTCTCGACACAAATCCCCAAGGAGTAAGTCACCACATTTTTGGATATCAAAAAGTTATTTTGTTTTTGTGCCCTTTGCAATGACTTTAAGAGATACATAAAAGTGTGAGGTAGAACTTACACCTGGATAAGTGACTGGATGTCGTTTGTCTGAAAGCACAGAGTGTCTTTTCCCTGCTTTTAAAAAGGTGGTGTTTTTAAATTAGCATTTCCATCTAAAAGGGGATAAGGGAAAAACCACGTATTCCCCCTACTTGCTTATGGGTTATTTTGGTTTTTCTTCCTGCAAAGACTGAAAGGTGGCCCCCAACTTGCAGTCGCTGAAGCGGCGTCAATCTCCCCAGGGCCTGGCCCCCCGGGCTGTGGGTCCCGCCCCTGGAGCACATTTAGTTTATACAGATTCTCCCTTTCAGTGTCTCAATGCTAGATTTCTCAGTTGACGGCTCTGAGGAGTTCGATATTAACGCTTTTGAGGACATCTTTGCTTTCTATGAAAGCAAGAAGTAAGTAGAGCAAGGGCCTTCGAACCCAAGACCAGGGAGGCACAACAGAGGAGCTGGCCCCTAGGCTCTCAGTGCAGCGCCCAGGGCCAGGAGAGAGGGCTCGGGGAGCACCCGGGCGCCGGGTCCTGCAGGGGGCACTCTCACCACATTTGGTCAAGTTAGGGAGTTACAGGTGGAAGCCACAGGCCTTGTCCAGAGCCCTGGCTGCTGCACTGACTGCTCAGGGTGTGGAAGTGAACGTGACCGCTCTGTTGTCTTTGCCCTCTGTGCCTCCCTGGAGGGCGAGGGAGCAGAGGTAAGTGAGGCTGTCCAGCCGGGCATGGTGCATGGAACACACGGGGGCTGCCGGTCGGGGTCTTTCCAGGCCAACTGCCCAGAGCTTAAACATGCACTTGAAATAACCGGAATAAGGAATTTAAAACAAAACCAGAACCTCCCGTCTTCATTGTGCAGTCATTGCTACCTCAGTTCTGAAGGTCTGTCAAAGACATTTGTCAGCTAGACATCCTCCACAAATATTGTTTTTCGGAGCACTCGGTTTTTGCCTCTAAGTTGTTCTCATTGTCACACACCAGTGCCAGAGCATGGCCCTAGAACATACTCTCAAATCTGAACCTGAACCCACAGTCATTGAACAAACTGAAGCTGCTGAGACCGAGCTCTTCCAGGGTAAAGGTCTCCTGCAGCCAGAGTTTCCCGCCCTCTGCTCTGTGCCGGTCACTCTGGGTCAGGGACCGTCACGTGCACTGTGGAGGGTTGAGCAGCATTCTGGGCCTCCACCCACCAGATGCCAGTGGTGTTTCCCCTAGGTCCCCCCACGTGACAACCAAGTGTCCCCAGTGGGGAGGGGACGGGACAGCATCACCCTGGTTGAGAACCCCTATGTGAATTTCAACTTATTCTTCCCAAGGCCTTTTTAAGGAGGTTGGTAACAAGGTAACAAGGAGGCTGACATGTGGCCACAGAATCGAGAGAAACTAATCTTCGGAGAACCCCTTCTACTTTCAGCTCCCCCCGATGCTCTTCACAGACTCCAAAAGGCTCTTCTACGGGAGGCCTTTTCCAATGATGTGAGAAACCGTGTTGCATTATCCACTGGGACTGAAGTGGCCCTGGCTCCCCCAGAGGAGGGGGATCCGCTTTGGGATGGGGCCACTCCTGCCTGAACTCCCCCCACCTTCTTGGTGCAAGAGGGAGAGACAGCAGTGAGCAGGCATCCCCAGCTGCATGTTTTGGCTCCAGTGGCCTAGGGACAGTCCCGACCGTGCCAGGGACCCCGAGGTGGAGGGCCCACTGCTCTAACTTGGTCTCCTTTCTATCACTGTACCCCTCCGCCCCTTCACTCAGCGATTTGCATGACCAAATCATCAAGACCATCAAAGGATTGCCCTGGCAGGGTGAGGACCCCCGTGGGCTTCTCCAGTCCCTCAGTCGGCTCCAGAAACCCCGCACCTTCATCCCGTGAGTCCTCCCAAGGCTGCGGGTGCCTCGCCCCCACAAGTGCAACGACTGCCTCCCCCACTCCCGGGACCCAAACGCTGAATCAGCCACTGCAAGCGCTGCGCTCTCTCCTGTGGTTCCATTCCCACACCTGCAGTTGCTCAGTTCAGTGGCCCTCATAACACGCCCGCCCCAGGGTCTGTATGGCCCTGATCCCCGCCAGCTCCCTGGTGTCCCGCACAGCTTCGCAGCAATGCGCCTCGCACCGAGTGTCTAAGTCTGGATTTCCCCCAGACACGCAGAACAGGGCTTGCTTCTTTCTTCCCCCTTTGCCACTGAGCTTGTAAAGAAGCTGTCAGAAGTAGAGCATGTGATTTTGTGGCCCTGCCTTGTGTGGACGACAGTGTGATGTGGTAGGAAGGACCCAGAAGTCACCTAAACTGGGTTTGGACCCAGGCTCCCTCCTGATCACTGCCTGGCCCAAGTACCGCGAGCTTTCATCCTCTACCTGCAGAGCAGGGGTAACGATGTTGATGTGCACAGCCCCAGGCAGACGACCAACCGATGGACCAGGGCTGCCTGAGAGCGCAGCTCGTACCCACAAGGAAGCCTGTTTCCAAATGCCTTTTTACTGGGCCTCATTCCACCCCTCGGGGATCACGTTGAAACCTGACACGTTGGAGCCTCTCAGCCACGCACTGTGCAGACCTGTGGGGCCCATCTCCTCAGCAGTTCCTCAAAATGAGCCAGGCTGCAGTTTTTTGAACATTTTTTTTCTTCTGTTTCCATAGTGTTGGACAGTGTGGGGGCCTTCCCTCCTTTCTCAGCCAAAAAGATCAGCTTTCGTTTTTAACTCTGAGCCGGCGCAAGTCTAAGAGGCGCCCCTCCCCGGGCCCCATTTAGTGTTCCGCAGGGCAGGGGGCCCGGCAGGGAGTTCTGTGGGCCTACTTCAAGTTTGCCAACATGCAGCAAATACAGGTGGGGCACCTGGTAGGCAATGAACCCTGCAGGGTCCCTCAGAGCTCGGGGTGTCCCCATCCTCGTGAGACCCCCCAGCTCCCCCGTAGCCAGCCCTGTGCAGATGCATGTTCTGCCGTGTAGATTACCAGCCCGCCTCTCTGGCTCCCTGGGCATCCAGGGGGCCCCCAGACCAGATGCCCCTGTCAGCCAGGGAAGCGCGGCACACAAACCAGTAGAGCACCACCTGGTCCTTGGGAGAGGCTGCGGCAGTGGCCTCGTTGCACTTGTGCGTCTCAACTCCTTCCTCTCGGCTGTCGTTCCTTCTAACCTGCCAGGCGTGGCTTGCTGAACTAACCCGGATCCAGACCCCATGTTCCTTCTGTTCACAAAAGCATTTTTAATGTTTTTGACAGGAAAAGTAAAGGTACCAAACAAAAGCAGATCATTCCAAAGGTAAACGCCTGCGACGCCGTCTAACGCTGCCTTGCTTTCGTCTGTCTAGAGCACCTGGCTCAAGTCATTTTCCAGAAAATGGGGGTGGGGGCGGCTTTTAACTTCTCTGACTTCCTTCCTTCCTTCCTCTTCCCCTCGTCTCCTTCACCACCCCTCAAAATGGTCTCCTACTGAGACGATTTGGAGGTGCTATTGTTTGTGTTTCTTTGAAGTATAATTTGCGCAAGTGTAATACAGAGGGGAACTTGCTGTCTGCCTGAGAGGGGCCGGGGAGGGGTGAGCAAGGCCAGGGGGCTCTGCCTGGTCCACGGGGAGCCCAGGGAGCACAAACGGCACCAGAATTTATGCTGCTCAGAGGCAACAGACCCTTCAGTGGTCCTGCCCCACATCAGGGGTCTTTAGCTGCCAGCCACCTCCAGCAGACCCTACACCTCCTGGGTATCCAGGAAGAAGAGGCCATTCATCCAGGGTGGTCCCGCAGGGCGGGGGCAGCCAAGACCCCAGCACTGGGTACGTAATGTGCACCCGGGTGCCCTGTCTCATCTCCACGTGCAGCATGCAGATGGTTACAGAATTGGTAGAAGAGTAAGAACAGCCTCTAGTCTGGTCAGCAGAGGGGACAGTGCGAGTCCTTCTCATCAGCCAATAAATAGAAAGGGGCAGCTGGCAACCCTTGAGCTGCACAGAAGGAAGGCTGTGCTCCATGGCTCTGGCTCTCCAGGCCCTAAGGCCTCAAAAGAGGCTGTACTCAGCCTCCTGACGCCAGTGCCATTCAACAGACACAGCCCAGGCTCCGCCCTGCCAGGCCCACCTGCCCCAATTTCTGGTAGCACAGTCAGGAGACCAGCACTGAGAGCCCGCCCCCCAGGGGTGTTTTCCTCTCCAGAATCAATGCCTCCTGGCGCCTGTTGGGGCCTCAGGAGGGCAGGCCAGACCCAGTCTGTCTGTCCTAGAACCTGCTGGACTCCAAGTCCCTGAAGCTTATCATCAGTATGACCCTGCATGACCGTACCACCAAATCCCTGCTGCACCTGCACAAGAAGAAGAAGCCACCAAGCATCAGTGCCCAGTTCCAGGTGGGTGGCTCGGCCAAAAGAAACTCAACATGGGCCCTGGCTGGTGTGGCTCAGTGGATTGAGTGTCGGGCCTGTGAACCAAAGGGTGGCTGGTTCCATTCCCAGTCAGGGCACATGCCTGGGGTGCGGGCCAGGTCCCCAGTAGTGGGTGTGTGAGAGGCAGTGGATCAATGTATCTCCTACACATCCATGTTTCTCTCCCTCTCTTTTTCCCTCTTTCTCTCTCTCTAAAAAAGTAAATAAGTAAATAAAATTTAAAAAAAAAAAAAAAAAAAAGAAACTCAGCACCGACAGCCAATCACTGTCCCAGAATTCTCGCACTTGGCAGTGTGTGGCAGCCAGGGCCGGGTCATTCGCCCTGGTGGGGGCCGTCCGGTGCAGGATGGAGTGTCGGACAGTGTCACTGGCCTCCACCACCAGCTGCCAGCAGCGTCCTCCAGCCGTGGCACAACCAGGAAGTCTCCAGGCATTGCCCAATGCCCCAGGGGAGACAGAATCGCCCCTGGTTGAGAACACGGAGTTTAAAAAAGTCACGAGTTAGCATGTCCCTTAATGTAACCACTGAGCTGTGTGTCCTTCACTCGTGTCTTCCCTTTTGTCCCTTGCTGCCAAGAAATGTGGGGACACTTTTTAGGAGGAGTCTAGTGGCTGCTGACTCTTTCCATTGGGTTTTCTCATTCTCTCTCTTCTCAGTCCAAGTCTCCCACGCCCACTGCGCTTCCTTTACAGGTATATCGTGTTGGAGATCCCACAGGCCCCTTTTGGAAACAGCAGGCCAGAGACAGAAATCACTGCATACATGGTCCCCCTGAGCCTGACACATGTTTTAAATCCCCTGAAGGGGTTTTTCCGGTCCTCTACCCACCTGCTACCTGAAGCAAAGAGAACTGGATGACCTGGGAAGATGGTGGCCCTTAGCCACAGGGACCCCATAACTCCCTCAGGGGGCTCCCCAGGGTAGCACAGCTTCTCGTCAGAATGTCCAGCTCTAACCCCCCATGTCCCTCATCAGCAGAGACCCCTCAGGTGTTACAGGCAGGCGAACGGATCCCCTGTCACTGAGAGGCGAGCACAGGGTATCCCAGCCCAGCACCCGGTTTCTCTTTCCCCAGACGTCCCTCAACAAGCTCCTGGAGGCACTCGGAAAGGCAGAGCCCTTCTTTATCCGCTGCATCCGCTCCAACGCCGAGAAGGTGAGCAGTGCCCTCATCTCGGGGAGGTGAGGGCCGAGGTCTGCTGGCCAAGGGGGGACCGGGCAGGAAAGGCCTCAAGGACCCAAGTGTTCACATAGGTTCTGGGGACCATACACAGGGCTGGGCCAGCGGTGGGGAGTGGGGGTCGGCGGCCGGCAGCAAGGGCAGCCGCAGCAGGGCTGTCTCCCGGAGCGTGGCAGGGCCCTGGAGAAGGTTTGCTCAAGGTGGAACGGGTCTTGGGTGACTGACACATCCCAGAAGTGACCAACGCACAATGTACTCAAAGGGAGGGGCTGAGGCCGTGCCGCAGGGGCACACAGTCTGCTGCTCATTCAGAAGTTTCTTCAAAGGCAGAGGCCGGTGGGGCTCTGGCAGCAGCCTCGGCCCTCGATGCCGGCTTCCCTCACCCCACGGTCGTTGGCACCTTGCTGGGGGTTGTTTGGGATCCAGGCTCCTGCTCTGGCACAGGTGACCTTACTCTGCCTGTTCCCCTGGCTCCCCCCTGTTCCTGGGGCACTCCACTAACATCAGCCCTGCTTCTCCCTGCCAGGTGCCATGGCTTCTGTCCTCTGCTCCTCTCGCTTCCTGCCTTCCAGTTCCCCCAGGGGCGGCTCGGGGAAGGTCTTTGCCCCTGTTCTTCTGGCAATAGAATCTGACCTTCCTCCATTAGGGATTCTAACCTCACCTTTGGGAAACCCGGAAAATGTTCCATCATCACTTGCTCTGAGCAGGGGCCATGCCAGCAGATGGTTCTTTGAGTTGGGGGACTTTCCTGTGCATTGTAGGGTATTAAGCAGCATCCCTAGCTTCTAAGAGCCCGCCAGACACTGGAAAAGGCACCCCCTTTCCACCCAGCTGTGACAGCACCGCCCCCATTCCATTCCCTCCCCTCCATCTACTTATAACAACACCCGTGGGCATGGAGGCCACGCCCCTGAGCCAGCATTATTCCCGGACCCTCCTGCCCCTTGCCCCTGTAGCGGCAGGCAGATGCCTGTACCCTTGTCATCCCCTCAGCCACCCCCTCCTTCTCTGGGCCTTCACCCAGCTCTCACCCACCTCCCCAGCAGTCAGCCCAGGTCCCCTCTCCTGTGACACCTCTTGCAGGGGCCCCAGCAGTGTCCACCTGCTTCACACGTGCACCTGGCTCCGCACTGCTCCCCAGACTGTGTGTTCCCCTCCATGGAATCCCCAGTACTCAGATAGATACCTGGCACAGAGCACAGGTTCAGCACAGGTCTGGGTCAGGGTCCTTAGGAAAGAACTCTTTGCAGCACACAAGCCTGAATTAGGGCGGTAAGGAGTGACGTCTGTCTCCTGCACAAGATTAGAACAGATCAGGTACCAGGTTTTCTAGAAAAGAGGACTGCCCGAACCCGGCTGCTGACCGGCCTCCCCTTTATTCCAAAACTTGTGTCCAGGGCAAGGAAAGGTGGATGTCGGGGGCCCACAGCTGCCGTGCTCAGGACTGTTCCATAGCAGCCAGGGCCCACACGTGTTTCAGACCACGTCCATATCTGGAATCCCGCGGAATCTTGTCCCACAGCTCCCCAGCCCCAGCCACACGCTTGGGCGTCTGCCCCCGGGCACCTGCCCTGACGACTTGCATCCTGTTTCAGAAAGAGCTGTGCTTCGATGAGGAGCTGGTGCTGCAGCAGCTGCGCTACACAGGCATGCTTGAGACTGTGCGGATCCGAAGGTCCGGCTACAGTGCCAAGTACACGTTCCAGGTAGGCTGAACAGGTGTGGCCACCTACGACGCAGCAGAGGCCGAGGGCTGGCCACCTCCACTTCCAGAGAGAATGCTGCCCTTTAGTGAGAACCTGTCAGGTTACCTGACACCGGGACTTCCCCTCCCGGGACCGCTGGCATTTGTACCAGATCGTTGTCTGTCATAGGAGGGCCGGTTTCCTCAGAGGAGGTGGCTGGAGCCAAGCCAAGCCTTAAAAGCTAGAGGCATGAAACCAAGCCAGGAAGAGGGATTTGCACACACAGATCCCTGTGCAGCTCTGCCCTTTGCTGAGCACCATCTGTGGTGGATGTTTTTATACCCAACACTTTTATTCTGCCAACCAGCAGCAACAGGGCCCTGGTTCCTGTTGTCCTGATACGGAAGCTGAGGCCCAGGGAAGTGCTAGCTTCAGAGATGGCCCCTGGGCATTCTCGAAACACAAGGGATCATTAGTAACTTCATATTGTTGAAGACCAAGTTGTAGAGCAGTTTCTCAGTCGTGGCGCGTTGTGTGCTGTAAAGTGTGGAGCGGCATCCCTGGCCGCCACACACCCCATGCCAGTAGCACACTTACCTTCTGCCTCTAAGTTGTGACAACTCAAGTTATCTCCAGACATTGCCAAATGTCCCCACGGGTCAGCATGGCCTGGGTTGAGACCTCTGGCTTCGTAACACTAGCTGGTACCAGTTGGGTGGTGCTTAAGTGAGCACTGGCCCCGCAGCCGGAGGTGGTGACCTATTTAGGCTTCCCCTTATGGCCCTGGGGACATGGCTTCACCATGGTGCACCTTTCTTTTCTTGTCCACAGAATTGGAAATGCCAATTTTCTGACTCTATGGAAATAGGAAAGGCAAAATTACAGAGAAGGGAGAAAATAAATGCCAGTGTGTTTTACTAATGACTGGCTCTTCAAATTTAACATAATTGTTTTCTGAAAAGGCACGTCCTCCCATTAGGATCCAGCCCTCTAACCAGAGGTGGACTGTGAGCTCCCCAAGGATGGCCCCACCCCTGGCACCCTCCCCAACAATGCCAGCACCCTCAGGCCCTGGGTAGCCACTCACCAGCTTACTGGAAGGTCCATTGTTCTGTGTCTGCAACAGTTTTCCCTGAGTTTTAGATAATTTTAGAAAGCCCAAGGTTTTAACTTCTTCAATACTGTTTACATCAAACCAAGTTTCACCTTCAGAAACTCAGCTTTAACAAGGGAGCTGCCATCCTCCTTGGTGGCATTTACCCGGATTCTCTTCTCTCAACCGAAATCACCCAGGATTTCACAGAGCAGTTCCAGGTGCTGCTGCCCAAGAACACCAGGCCCTGTAGGGAGGTGATCTCGGCCCTGCTGGAGAAGATGAACGTCGACAAGAGGAACTACCAGATCGGAAAAACCAAGGTCAGCATCGCCCCCACTAGGAGTAGCCACTGACCCACACCCTGCCTTCCGTCATGCACAGGGTCCTCCCGTGGTCCTGGGTCAGCCACTGAAAAATAAGGGCCTCTGCTGAGACGGTGTGTTTCGTGGGACCCAGCACATTATTTCTTACACCTCTGCAGCAGGGGTTCAGGCATCAGGCCTGCTTCTGGGTTCCGCACATGTGGGTTGCAGATGGCGACGTCATTCCACGGGGTGTTCAGGGGCTGGGCTGCGACCACTGTCATGTCGGGCAGGTTCCTCCATTCGTCCTCCCTCCACAAACTACCTGCCGCCTCAGGGCGTGTGCCGGCTGCTTCTTGTCCAGCAAGTCCTCACGTGAACTCCCCGTTATAACGTCACGTGATGTGAAAAATCCCTTCATGGTGCCCAACACATGTGACCCAGCCATTCCAATCCTAAATATTGACCTAAAAGAACCAAAAACAGGTATTCAAACAAATTCTGGTACAAATTCGTGTTTGTAGTGGCAGCAGTCACCATGGCCACAAGGAAGAAACAAGCCAAGTATCGATGGGCAGATGACTGTGGGAACAAAACGTGGTCCGTCCACACAGTGGGATGTCCCTCAGCCCTGACCCAAGGATGAAACTTGAACGCATTACACTGACTGAAAGAAGGCAACACAAAAGGCCACGTAGCTTGTGGTTCTGTTTAGGTGAAACATCTAGAATAAGCAAACCCATAAAGACAGAAAGCAGATTAGCAGGTGCCAGGGTCCGAGAAGGGGGAGGGGGAGTGACTGCTCCCTGGACAGGGTCTCCTCTGGGGGAGACGAAATGTCCTGGGTTAGCTGGAGGTGATGGGTGCACAGCACTGAGTGCCCCGAATGCTGCTGAGTTAAGTGGTCGATTTTATGTTACATGAATTTATTTCAGTACATTTCAAAAAAACACTCTCCTCCCTGAGTGGTGTGGCTCAAGGGGTTGTGCATCATCCTGCAGACAGAAAAGGTCACTGGTTCGATTCCCAGTCAGGGCATATGCCTGGGTTGCAGGCCAGGTCCCTGGTTGGGGGTGTGTGAGAGGAACTGATCAATGTTTCTCTTGCACATGGATGTTTCTCTCCCTCTCTTCCCTCCCTTCCCTTGTCTCTAAGAAAACCTTTTAAAATAAGTAAACAAATAAAAGACACTCCCCTTGGTCTGATTGTCAGCACTCCCAAGGTAGCTGTGCAAGCCTCCTGGACTCCGGGGTTCTAGGGTCCTCACTGAGCCCCCTCCTCTGCCCACAACCCCAGGTCTTCCTGAAGGAGACGGAGCGGCAGGCCCTACAGGCAACGCTGCACCGGGAGGTGGTACGGAAGATCCTGCTCCTGCAGAGCTGGTTCCGGATGGTGCTGGAACGCCGGCACTTCCTACAGATGAGGCGGGCAGCCGTCACCCTCCAGGTATCAAATGGGCCCAAGGGCCCAGGTGTGGGGGCGGCCATGGTGATGCACGTCTGGCCCCATGGTGATGAACATCTGCTGTGCCCTCAGTCCTGCTGGCGGTCCTACCGCGTTCGGCGGGCTCTGGAGAGGACACAGGCAGCCGTGTACCTTCAGGCCACGTGGAGGGGCTACCGGCATCGGGTGGCCTACCAGCGCCAGAGACAGGGCATCATCCGCCTGCAGAGCCTCTGCAGGGGGTACCTGCAGCGCAAGAGGTGAGTAGAATAAAACCCTGCCCCCGCCCAAGAACGTTCCGAAAGTTTACTCACCCATGAGCTGCCTGAGATGCAGGGGGAGCTATCGGAACTTCACTCGGGATGCAGAGAGGCTGGCGAGGGCCTGCTGGGAGTCCAGCCATCAGGGCACGAAATTTCCAGAGAGACATTCCAGGGCCGGTGGGTGGTGCTTACAGCAAAGGCCCAGGTCACCGTCAGCTGCATTTGGTCACCGCCAGGGACGCCCGCCCCTCCCCGCTCCAGGCCCATCAGTCGAGCACTGGGATTCGGGGGAACGGTTCAGGCCGCTCTGGACCAGCCCATGGTGGGGTCCCCTCCCACCACACTCACGTGGAGCTTGGGTGTCTGCCAGGCCCGGGTCCCCGCAGGGATTCAGGGGTTTCTTTCCTATTTTAAAGATTTTATTTATTAATTTTAGAGAGGTGTGGGGAGAAAGAGAGGGAGAGAAACATCGATGTGTGGTTGCCTCTCACATGTCCCCGTACTGGGGACCTAGCCCACAACCCAGGCATGTACCCCAGCTGGGAATCAAACCAGCAACCCTTTGGTTCACAGGCCAGTATTCAGTCCACTGAGCCACACCAGCTGGGGCTTAGAATTCAGGGGTTTCTTAACAGGTCTCTGGCACAACAGACCTAACAAAGAAACCCCTGAACTAGCCAGGCAAACCCAGGGCAGAAATGGCCATGAGAACAGGGTCACTCCCCTCGGTCCCCCTTTCCTAGCGGAGAAAACCAAAGACTGTGCCTGGGCCCCCCAACCTAGCCCACAGGTAGCACGGGGGTCTTACCAGGGCATGGCTCAGAGGCCCCCAACGATCCGGGTGGATTCTGGGAGCTACAGGTACATTTGTTCCTTTTACTCTCCTTGCACCAGCTTCCGCCAGATGGTCACAGAGAAGCAGAAGGCGGAAGAGAAGGAGAGGGAAGCCCAGGGAGCTTTGAGGGAAGACACTGCAGCGAGTGGGCCAGGTCCGGAACCAGGTCCGGAGGACGGTGGGCATTCGACACTGGAGCCCGAGGTGAGGCCGAGCCACGAGCCCCCAGCAGAGAGCCTCCACCCTGAGACGGAGGGCCCCAGCCCAGAGAAGGTTCCATCACCCCAGAAAAATGCCACCGAAGGTCATGAGAAAGCTCCCAGCAGCCGGGAGAAGCGCGAGTCTCGGCGGCAGAGAGGACTAGAGCACGTGGAACTCCAGCATAAACACATCCAGTCTTGTAAAGATGAAAACACCCTCAAAGAACCTTCCGGAAGGGTTTCTCCAGAGCAGGAGGAGTGCCTCCCTCAAGACAAAAGGGAGAGCAGAGAAGATGAAGCCTCCTCAGACACAGGGACGGACGTGGAGAACTCTGCTCCTGAGAATCCACCCGAGGGACCACCACATGCCACGTCAGAGCGCCTTGTGCCCAGAGAAACCCCACAGGTGCCCCTGGACTTCACAGAAAGGCCCACCAGCCTGGCTCTGGACACCAGCGTCAGCACACCGGCCCCCAGCACCACCCCTGAAACCCCCCAGGATAAGAGCAAGCCAAGTGGTGGCCCAAGGGCACAGGACAGGCCTGATAGCCCTGGAGGCTCCACCCACATTCAGCGGTACCGGGACCTGGCCTCCGAGCGGCTGGCCAATGCTGTGGAGCTGTGGCGGGGCAAGAACTTGACCTCTGCCAGCCCCAGCACTATGCTGAGCCAGTCCCTGGACCTTAGCGATCGACACCGGCCCACAGGGGCCTCGCTCACACCCACAGAGTAAGCCACATGCCTCCTTCATCTGAGCACGGTGGGCGGGCAGGGCAGGGGACTCGCCATCAAAGCCTGGCAGCAGAACCGGCCTCACATGACAGCACCTGGGGCCGGCTCATTTGCTGGGTGGGGCCGCCCTATGCACTGTAGGGTGCAGGTGTTCCCAAAACACGTGAGCAGCTCCATGTTCAAGTGCTGACACCAGATAGGTGGGTCGCCGGGGAAGGAAGGAGAGGTCCGGTGGGGATGAGGCACCTGCCAGAGCCACCTTGCTGGGGACTGACGAAACGCCAAACCCTGGGGTCCCCCACCGAAACCAGCTGTGTTCCCTGAGCAAGCACCTGGCCTCATGGCACGGGGACAGGTTACACTTGCCCTCGTGGCGGGTTGCATTCAGGAGCTGGAGGAAAAGCACCCAGCTTTCAACTCGCCCTGCCTGACCCTGATGTAGCCAAATACCAGTGACTCCAACTACCAGATCCTTGTCCCAGAGGCCCACTTGCTGAAGGAAAGAAGAGTGGAGGTGGACAGGTGCTTCTAGGGCCAGCACCTGGGGCTAGCTCCCTCTCTGGGTGTCCCGCGCACTGTGGGGTGCAGAGCAGTGTCCCTCCCTGGTCTCCACCCATGAGATGCCAATAGAATTACCCTCCAGTTATAAAAACCAAAAACACATCCGAACGCTTTCTTTTCGATAACAGCCACGTTTCTGTGATCTCACAGGGAGAGGCGCATTTCACTATCCACCAGTGATGTCTCCAAGCTGCTCCCCGCCCCGGCCCAGGCCAAGACTCAGGTAAAACTTCAGACTGCAGCTCTCCCCTCGGGAAGAAGGGGAGTCGGTGGACAGAGCGCACAGTGATGCAAGAACCCCTTGCTTCCCTCCAGCAAGGCTGCCTGCCTTTCTCACCCTGCCCACTTCCCTCACAGCCTCTGTCGGAAAGCGTGGACGGCGAGCCCAGCACGAAGAAGCCAGCCATCCAGAAAAAGAAGTCAGGCGACGCGTCTGCCGGCACAGACCTGGGGCTACTCCCAGGCCCCCAGGCAGACTCTAAGTGAGTGTGGGGGTTGCGGGGGATGCTCCGGCCTCCAGTGTTGGAGCTGTCTGGCTCCTAAACTGACAGCATTTACGGAGCTGAGTTGGGCAGGGGCTTGCTCAGCAGCAGTTCTGTGGCAAAAGGCACTCACGGAGCCCATCTGTCTCACCTCCTCTGGGTCCAGCTGGGCTCCGTTTGGCTTTCTATGGAATCAGAACCAGCTGCCCTGCCCCTACCTCAGTGCCTCCTGGGTCCTCGGGTAGGAAGTCTAGGCCTAGGCTCTGTCCGCACAAGCTCCTACCCAGATGCTATGTGTGGTTCTGTCCCAGAGCTGAGAGAATGGGCTGCAAAACCGGGGAACTGGTCCGAAGAGGCTGAGGAAGGCGGAGTAGAGGCTGTAGGGGGGAGGCAGGGCCCCCCACTGTGGGGAGCCCCCACCACCAAAACAAAGAGCCACCAGCAGGGTGGCTTCCAACAACAGAAACGTACTCTCTCCCAGTCCTGAAGGCCGGAAGCCCAAACTCCAGGTGTCACAAGGGCCCACTCCCTCTGGAGGCTCCAGGGCAGCCTCTTTCCTGCCTGTTCCAACCTCTAGAGGCTCTAGGCATCCTCGGCCTATGGACGCACCTCGGTCCTCACGTGGCCTTCTCTCTCCTGTGTCATCTCTTTTCTTGTCTCTTACAAGGACACTTATCTTTGGATTTAGGGCCCACCTGGGAAATCCAGATGATCTCATCTTGAGATCTTTCACTTCGTGTCTTAGTCCATTCAGGTCACTATAATAAAATACCACAGACTGAGTGGCTTAAACAACAGGCACTTAGCTCTCTTTTGGGGGCTGGAAGTCTAAGATCAAGGGTGTCGAGCACATTTGGCGTTTGGTGAGCACCTGCTTCCTGGTTCATAGAGAGCATGTTCTCTGTGTCCTCACGCTGCAGAATGGACCCAGTTGAGCTCTCTGGGCCTCTTCTAAGGGCACTAATCTCATTCATGATGGCTCTACCCCCAAATCTAATCACCTCCCAAAGGCCCCACCTCCTGATACCATCACATTGCGGGGTTAGGCTTCAGCATGATTTTTTGGGTCCATAATCAAAACTTTATTGAGCCCTGGCTTGTGTGGCTCAGTGGATTGAGCACTGGCCTGCGAACCAAACTATCACCAGTTTGAATCCCAGTCAGGGCACATGCCTGGGTTTCAGGCCCGATCCCCAGTTGGGGGTGCACGAGAGGCAACCACTCATCGATGTTTCCCCTTCTCCCTCCCTTCACATCTGTCAAAAAAAATAAATGAAAAAATCTTTAAAAACAGCTTTAAGAAAAAAACTTTATTGAAAAACTGACACCAAAATAGGAGATCACTGTTGTGTATTTACAAAATTAATTGTAATTCCGCCCTGGCTGGTGTAGCTCAGTGGATTGAGCACGGGCCTGTGAACCAGACAATCGGGGTTCGATTCCCAGTCAGGGCACATGCCTGGGTTGCAGACCAGTTCCCTGCAGGCCAGTTCCCGGCAGGGGATGCATGAGAGGCAACCGTACATTGATGTTTCTCTCCCTCTCTCCTCCCCTCCCCTCTAAAGATAAATAAATAAAATATTTTTTAAAAAAATTAAATGTAATTCCATCATCCTGGTAGAGTGACCGGGAGGCCTCTGTGACATGACACAAATTCAGGGAGTTGTGTGCACTGGGAGCGTTGCTTCCTTCCAAACGCGCACCCTTCTGTGGGCCCGGCCTCCCCTCTGCTGGCTGGCACAGCACTGCACCGGCACAGCACCGGCAAAGTGTGGCTGCAAACCATGGTAACCTTGTAGCAGCCTGATATTTTACATCCATAAAATAAAAATTTGGACTTTGAACTAGCCATTTCTTTTTATGCCCTCTCGTTTCCTCTTCCAAGGACAGATGTAGTAAAACTCTAGCCAAGGGCATGTTGATCCTTTCACGAGCCCAGCCTGTCGCAGTCTCCAAGGTGACGCTGGGGCCAGCAGTGCTCAGTCAGCATCTGGCATCCACTTCAACGTGTGAATTCAGCAGACGTGCACATTCGGTCTGTAGCACCCAGTCACATCTGCAGAGACCCCTTTCCCCGATCAGGTCACGCTCATAGGCCCTGCAGGTCAGCACCTGGACATAGCACTTGGGGGCCACTGCTTACCTCACCAGGTACCCAGCCGCCACGGCGCATGACGCAGTGTTTATTTTGTCATTTTTTCCTAACCTTGTGCCATAAAAACACATGAGGAGGACGGGGTCAGCATCTACTCAATACCTTGCCTTTTCACCTGACTCCTCCATCAGCTCACAATTGACACCAAAGCTTCCGGTTGCATTGGTAACAAAGAAAAGGGTTCTTGGTCTCTTGTTGGTAAGACGACCCTTTCTTTGGCCTCACGTCTGCAGCTTACACGGAACCCTGTACTTTCTCTTTCAGGTCCACGTTTAAGAGACTTTTCCAGCATAAGAACAAGGAGAAGAAGTACAGCTTGGAGGGCGTGGAGGAGACGGAGAGCTCGGGCCCCGGGCAGGTCGTGCTGGAAGCTGCCACCATGAAGAAGAACACAGAAGGTTGGTGGCCCACAGCCTCGGGGAGGGACAGCAGAGCCACTGGGGCCCCTGAGATGTCCATTCCCAGGGGGGGCCCGGGGGAAACAGCCTCAAGGCTGATCCCTACCCCTAGAGGTGCTTTCCGGTTGCGGCCCATTTGCAGTGGTGACTGTGCCCCGAGAGGCTGAGCCACACTCTTCCCCAGAACCCACCCTCACCAGCCACTCCTTCCCCCCAGGGGCCCCATCCGGCCAGCAGCACCGCCACACGACAGGTGAGAAGCCCGGCAAGGAGCCGGGAGGCAAAGGGAAGAAAAACCGAAACTTGAAGATTGGCAGAATCACCGTGTCAGAGAAGTGGCGGGAATCCGTGTTCCGCAAGATCACCAATGCCAACGAGCTCAAGTACCTGGATGAGTTCCTGCTCAACAAGGTGGGCCCTCGAGGGGCCGGGCTGGGGGCCGGGGACACACACGGGGGCGGGGGGAAGGGCAGGGGTGGTGTGCACAGGCTCAGGTCGGGGCCTCCCCAGAAGGATTGTCACCACCCAGCAAAGTGTTCTGAGCCACCCTGGCAGGCCGGAAACAGCGAGTCCAGGAGCACAGCTCTGACACACAGAAAGTGGCACTTGTCCCTCAGTGTGGCATCAGCTCGTTTTCTGTAAACCTGGCCTGAGCTCGCGGAGGACCGCTAGTAACTTACATTCCTCTTGATAAGCACAGAACAGTTGTCCCGTATCCAGAGGGAATGGTTCCAGGACCCCTATAAAGACCAAAACCTGCCCTGGCTGGTGTGGCTCAGTGGACTGAGGGCTGGCCTAGGAGCCAAAAGGTCTCCAGTTTGATTCCCAGTCAGGGCATATACCTGGGCTGCCGGCCTGGTCCCCAGTAGGGGATGTGAGAGAGGCTACCACACATTGATGTTTCTCTCTCTCTCTTTCCCTCTCCTTTCCCCTCACTCTAAAAAATAAATATATTTTTTAAAAGGCCAAAATCTGTGGGCACTCGAGTCCCTCATATTTGCATACAGGCTGCCGTAGGTGCGCCTGCCCATCTCTTCACTCATGTGAGTTCGGGGTAATGTTCAGCATGTGGCAAATTCAAGTTTTGCTTTTTAGAACTTTGTGGGACTTTTTTTTTAGTTGCTTAAAACTACAGATGCAAAACCCACAGATATGGAGGACCAACTGTATTTAAGTTTTGCTGCAAAATGTGGGTCTTTCTAGGGGGCTGGACAAAACCTGTGCAGCCATGTTACAATCCGAAGCATCTGACTCTGGGACGAGCCTGTGCCGAGGGCCACGGTGAGGGGTCGTGGCCCCGGCCGGAGCTGTCTTCCACATGGGTGTGCGCAGACGTGGGCGTTGGGTACCCAGCAGGCACGTTTTAGCCGGTGGTTCCTGCTCAGGGCATTTGAAACCTGCAGTTAGAAGACGCTTCATCTGTTGCGTTACAGTGGCCCTCAGGGGCGGTCGCCGCACGCGTTCGCGCACACAAGGAAACAGAAACAGAGATCCGGGACAACCCTCCGGGCAGCACGGACCCACATCCTCTAGGTCCAGCAGCCTCACTGTGGCCCAGCCGTGGCTGTGAACTTCGCATTTTATTTAGAACAAGCTTTTACAAAGCCCTGGGTCTTGTAGCTGATACTGACTGAGCACACACTTGTGCAGCTGAGGCGAATAAGCCGTGGCCTCAGGCGTTCAGAGCTCCCGCTGTGCACAGTCCCACAGCACACAGAGCAGAGCAGGATTTGGGAGCTTCTCAGAGGGGCAGCCAGCTGACAGGGACCCTGCAGAGGGTGGATGCATCGTGGAATGATCAAGCTGTTTGAGGCAACCAGTCTGGCCAGGGATCAAGTACTCGTGTGGCGGTTCTGCCCCCAGGGGACACTTTGCAACATCTGCAGGTGTTTTTGGTTGTCACAATTGAGGGGTGCTATTGGCACCACAGTGAGTGATCCAGCCCCAAGTGTCAACAGTATGAATCCAAGCTCAAGGCACCAGAGAGGCCAGGGCTGGCTGGAGGGCCCTGGTTTTATCCTGCAGGCTCAGGGGAGGCAGGGCAGGGCTTGGGATGGGGCAAAGCGTTGGCCGCTCAGATGCCCAGCCCAAGGAGACACAGGGACAGTGGGTCTCTCCCACCCTCTCTCCCTCTGCAGGTAAATGACCTGCGTTCCCAAAAGACACCCATCGAGAGCTTATTCATCGAGGCCACAGAGAAGTTCAGGAGCAACCTCAAGACCATGTACTCTGTCCCTGTATGTGTAGCCCCCTAGCCCCAGGGGGACCCTGGCAATCACCCAGCCTTCCCCGGGATGCACGTTGCCCTACCACCCCCATCAGTCTGTCCAGGGGGTCACGCCTTCCACCCCCACAGAACGGGAAGATCCACGTCGGCTACAAGGACCTGATGGAGAACTACCAGATTGTGGTGAGCAACCTGGCAGCTGAGCGTGGCGAGAAGGACCCCAACCTGGTCCTCAACCTCTTCCAGTCACTGCTGGACGAGTTCACCCGCGGGCACACCAAGAATGACTTTGAGCTGCCCAAGGTAGGTTGTGCTGTGCTGCATGTAGGCAGGGTGCCAGTGTGGTGTGGGGGGCCAGCTGGGGAAGGGGGTGCCCCAGGAGCCCACACAGACCTGCCTTTGTGCTCCCTTGCAGCCAAGCAAAGCTCAAAAGAAGAAGCGGAAGCAGGAACGCGCTGTGAGTATGACTGTCTGTACGAGAGTGTAAGTGTGCACGGTTGAGCTTATATTTCCCCACCCAGCACTGAAGACACCTAGTAGTGAATGAACAGCCCCTGGCCCTGAGACGCCACTCAGCGCCCTCCCTCTCGGTCCGCAGGTCCAGCAGCACAACGGGCACGTGTTCGCCAGCTACCAGGTGAGCATCCCGCAGTCGTGTGAGCAGTGCCTCTCCTACATCTGGCTCATGGACAAGGCCCTGTTCTGCAGCGGTGAGTGTCCCAGACCAGCCACACAGCGGATCTTCCCAGAACTCTGCCCTGGCCACATCTTACCCATGCAAACCTCCACCAGAGCAGGTCCCCCTGTGTCCCTCCTCTGGGTCTTTGTACAGACGGCCTGAGCTGCAGGCCCCTCCCACATGTTCCAGGAGAGTCCAGTCAGTCCCCACCAGCAGACCCTGAGAGATGGGCACTGCCCAGGGTGGCCCTGCTGGCCCTCAGATGGGTGCACAGGAGGTAGCCAAGGCAAGACTGGACTAGCTGGCCCTCGCAGGCCTTAGGGGTCTAGCAAGCCTTTAGCACTTGTGTTTTCCTGCCAGGACCAGCCAGGCCTGGCTTCCTTTTCTGCACAGGGTCGCATCCTCTCCCTCTGGGCCATGTGTGAGGATAGCCCTCCACCCCACGTCTGCCATAAATACCTCCACAGCTGCGCAGTGGTCCCTAAGCTTAGATGAGGGTGCACCCAGGTGCCACCTCCTGTTTATCGCAGCTGACTCTTTCTTTCCATGTGTGACACCTGTAGCCCGGGGTTGGGTGTGGCCGGGAGAGACAAGCAACACCACTCACCCCAGCGTCCCCAGGGCCGTCTCCTGGCCAAACTGAGGTGTGAGCCCCTAAACCCTGTTCCCGACTCTCTGGCCCAGCTGGCTCTAAGGCTGCTGCTGATCGCCAGCTGAGAACAGTGGCCCACACAGCCCCCCTGCCTGGGAATCAGGGCAGAGATGTGTGTGATGCAAGTTTAAAATCCAGTTGTAGGGGTTCCCCCACCCCTGCCATCAGGACAGGGGGCCATGGGAGCCTGGGTCCCTGATGCTCCGCCTGTGACCACCCTGCCCCCCCACCCCACCCCACCATGACCTCCCAGTGTGCAAGATGACCTGCCACAAGAAGTGCATGCACAAGATCCAGACCTACTGCTCCTACCCGTGCGGGAGGAAGGTGAGCACACCGAGGCCGGGAGCTTTCCAGAGCAACACTAGGTTCAGGCCCAGGTGCACGCAACCAGGCACCCCTAGTTATGCCTGAGCCCCCTGAGGTAGGGCCGGGCTTGTGTTGCATCTCCGACTCTAGCCCTGCTCGTCCCTTCCCTGGGCAGTGGAAGGGATCCCCTGCTAACTGTGCGCACAAGAAAGGTGGGGTCCCAAGCTGCTAGGCTCCTGCTGCCTAGCCACCCAGCTGACCTCTGCAGCCCAGTGCACTCAGCAGCCTGCAGTGGGGGATGAGGGACAGAGGGACGGAGCCCACAGAGGAGGCCTGAGGGGTGGACAGGGAGGACAGCTAACCCAGGCTTCGCCTCCACCCCCGGCATTGCAGAGCGAGCCAGGTGCCGAGCCAGGCCACTTTGGCGTGTGCGTAGACAGCCTGACCAGTGACAAGGCCTCAGTGCCCATCGTACTAGAGAAGCTTCTGGAACATGTGGAGATGCATGGCCTATACACCGAGGGCCTCTACCGCAAGTCAGGCGCCGCCAACCGCACACGGGAGCTCCGGCAGGCACTGCAGACAGGTGGGTACCACGGCGGGTGGGCGGCAGGCAGGCACATGCAGGGCTCCCGCCTGAGCTGTGCTCACCAGCCTCACCCGCCCTCCCTGCAGACCCCTCGGCCGTCAAGCTGGAGAACTTCCCCATCCATGCCATCACCGGGGTGCTGAAGCAGTGGTTGAGGGAGCTGCCTGAGCCCCTCATGACCTTTGCCCAGTATGGCGATTTCCTCCGAGCCGTGGGTGAGTCCCATGATGGTGTCAGGGGTCACAGTCACAAGCACGGTGTGGCTAGCCAGGGAGGTAGGACCACCTAGTCACAACTGAGAAACCCAGGCCTGGGCCCTGGGGGTGTTGCTCAGTGGGTGGCACATCACCCTGCAAACCAAAAGGTCACCAGTTTGACTCCTCGTCAGGGCACGTGCCTGGGCTGTGGGCCAGGACCCCAGGTGGAGGCATGTGCTAGAGACAACTGCTCACTGTTTCTCTCACAGCGATGATGTTGCTCTCCTACTCTCTCCCTCCCTGCCCCTTTGTCTAAAAAATAATAAATGAAATGTTGTTTTTTAAAGAAAGAAAAAAGGTGGGGGTTTTGGTGAGTGAGATGTAGCCAGAACACCTCTGTGGCACTGCATTGCCCCATGTGGTAGGAGGCTCTCCTGTCCCCATGGTGTGTTGGGGTGGGGCCCATAGGCAGCTGACGCCTTGGCCTTCCTAGAGCTGCCGGAGAAGCAGGAGCAACTGTCCGCCATCTATGCCGTCCTGGAGCACCTGCCGGAAGCCAACCACAACTCCTTGGAGCGGCTCATCTTCCACCTGGTCAAGCAAGTGCCCACTGCCGCTCTCCATGGGACTGGGGTCCCTGTCAGGAGCCCCACCACCCACTCCCGGGCGGGTGTCCTCTGCTGGTTCTGCACCGGCCCATGGGCCCACGTTAAGGGTCTGGGAGGATTCCCTGGCCGTCCCCTAACTGCTGCTTGCTGCGCAGGGTGGCCCTGCTCGAGGACGTGAACCGCATGTCACCCAGTGCGCTGGCCATCATCTTTGCCCCCTGCCTCCTGCGCTGCCCTGACAACTCAGACCCATTGACCAGCATGAAGGACGTCCTCAAGATCACCACGTGAGTGCCAGGCCAGCCCCACCCCGGGTGCGCTCTGGATGGCTCTGCCAGCGACCCCTCCCAGTTCTTTTAAGGCCAAAACACTGGAAAGGAGGGCAGGCACTCAGCCCTCATCACAGGGCAGCAGCCAACATGAAGCCCGTGTTCCCAGCGGCTGACAGCAAACAGAAGTGCTGGTCTCCAGGTTTCTTCTATCTCTGAGCCGTTCCTCAGAAAACCTCAGGTCATTAGACATCAGTCACTAAGAGCACATTGTTTAGGTGACGAGAGAACAAGAACCTGTCTTTATAGGTGGTTTTCACGAGGCAAAACACACTAAGATGGCCAGGCAGTACAGCCCCTAGGCCACACTTGTCACCATTAATGAACAGTGACAGTTAGACAACAAGGAGAGGAGCCTGGCCTGGCCTGGCCTGACAGATTGGCTTCCAGCCCCTTCCAGCACAACCTTTGCTTCTTGCTTTCTTGTGTGCTGGCGGTGATGGGGAAATTGAGTTGTGACTAATTCTCCATCCCGGCTGAGTTCTCCCATACTGAATTCTCTGGGTGGAGTCCCTCTGGTACTGACCTCTCTGGGCTGAGCACCCCCAGCCCCCACCTTGCCCCCAGTACTGACCACTCAGGCTGGCCCTGACTCCGGAGCAGATGAGAGCTGCTGGTTAGGGTGCACGTTCTAGAGCCCTTGGGTCCAGCTGCCTGCAGCCCTTAGTGCAAGTTGCCCAGCCTCTCTGAACGTCATACTTCTTTGTGAAATGGGATAATCTCCACCCTGCAATGTAGCTGAGGAGTCAGTTACTCCAACCGCCTGCATACTTTCTCCTTTGAATAAGGAAGTTTGTTGAGATGGGAACTCAGGCTCAGGGAGGTGGTATGAGTTATCCAAGGTCACACAGAGAGTGAGCTGGGGTCAAGATGGGAGCCACAGTCACGTCACTGGCGCTGCCTGGTCTCTGGATGGGTCTCTACCTTGGCCACAGTGCTGTCTCCAGCCAGCACCTCCCTGGATACTGGGTCCCCTGGCCAGCCATCCCTGGAGGCCCTAAGCGAGTTGACCTCTTGATGCGTCTTCTCCACAGGTGTGTGGAGATGCTGATCAAGGAACAGATGCGGAAGTATAAGGTGAAGATGGAGGAGATCAGCCAGCTGGAAGCCGCTGAGAGCATCGCCTTCCGCAGGCTCTCGCTCCTGAGACAGAACACTGTGAGTGTACGTTGGGTGGGGCCTGTTCTGGGGTAGGGCTGGAAGACGGCCTGCGTCGGAGCGACCCTGTGGGCGGGGCTTGGGTGTCCGGGCTTGGGTATCAGGGCAGGGTCTTACTTCCCTTACCAGGCACAACCCCAGCCACAGGCAGCCCAGTCAGGGGCCAATTCCTGCCTCAACCAATTGACCGCCGCCCTCTCTGTCTCATACCAACTGCCTCTCTCAGGGCAAGGAGAAACCTGTCACCCACGTGGTGGTGTTTCATTCTCCAACCCTGGTCCTTGCTGACTTGGACCCTGCCCGTGGGGGACCAGTCCCACAGAAGTGGCCCAGAGTGGGGCTTATGGGAGACTTAAGAAGGTGGATCCTGGGCTTCCGTGGGAGTACCATGTGCTTGTCCCCATGGTCAGATGTGGCTCAGTGCCCATGACACAACCAGTGTCTTGGTCATGGTCCCATGTGGTCACCCTCTCTTCATCTCTTCCTCAGCCATGGCCTCTCAAACTGGGGTTTTCATCTCCCTATGAGGGGGTCCTGGTATGTACGCCATCAGAGGGCCCACCCTGCATGTCTTCAGTGCAGTGCATGCTGGGGTTTCCCTCTGCCCCCAGGGCCCTAGTAGGACAGGCCCAGCACGTCCTAACCTCCGGCAGTGCATGCTAAGGGAGGCCTATTTCCTGCTGACTACCTGTGCTGAGGACAACTAACCAGCTGTGCGTGGGCCACTGGGTCCCTGAGTCATCCCTGAAGAAGCCTCACTAAGCCCAGCTGTCCACAGCAGAACTAACCTCCCCCAGAGCTGTGCATGCCACCCTCTCTCCACCCACCAGCACTGACCCCACCCACCTGAAGGGGCCAGCCAGACCTGCTGCTTCTCTGTTGCAGAACAAGAGCCCTGTGGCCCGGGCAAGCAGCGGCGGCCCAGAGGAGCTGGGGGTGCTGCCGGAGGAGGAGACAGCTGGCCACGACGAGGACCGGGAAAAGGAGATCCTCATCGAGCGGATCCAGTCCATCAAGGAAGAGAAGCAAGTGTTCCTCCATCCCCTTGCCTCGTCTCACCTGCACCACCTAGCCCCCATTCGCTAGTCCCTCCACTGTGAATAGGGAACCTAGCTGTTAAGGGGCCGATGGGCAAGGCTCTGTTTAAACCTCATCTTGACCACAGGGAACCGTGGTCACCCACAGGGGTGATGTTCAAACCCTGTGTTGAAGGTGGCCTTAGCTAGGGTGACCGACTAATTTATGCCCAGTCAAGATGTGAGTATGAAAGGGGGTACCACTTAAAAATTACACCAGGCCCTGGCTGGTGTGGCTCAGTGGATTGAGTGCTGGCCTGCAAACCAAAAGGCTGCTGGTTCGATTCCCAGTTGGCATACATGCCTGGGATGCGGGCCACTTCCCCATTTTTGGGGCGTGCGAGAGGCAACTAATGGATGTTTCATGTGCACATCGGTGGTTCTCTCCCTCTTTTCCTCCCTCCCTCCCCCTCAAAAAAAATAATAAAATATTTAAAAATAAATATATAAAATAAAAGTAAAAATTATGCCAGAACAGATGTGGCCCAGGGAGCCTGGCCACCCGAGTCTTACAGAGAAGGGCACTCCAGGCACATGCAGAGGTCCTAAGGCAGGAGCTCCCCACCTGCTCAGTAGCAGGCCAGGTGCCAGGCCTTGCCCAGCAGCCTGGCACCTTTCCATGAGCTTTGCAGGGTCACGGGCATTTGGGGCCGGGAATGCTTGGCAGGGGTGATTCTGGGTACAGGGAGTCCCACCTGGGACCAGGATGGCCTGCTCTGTCCCCCAGCATCTTGGTACTTTACGTGGGGTCTTTCTCCATGGGAATAGCCTTGGACATGTGACCCCTCTCACCTCCAGGGAAGACATCACCTACCGGCTGCCAGAGTTGGACCCTCGGGGCTCTGACGAGGAGAACCCAGACTCAGAGACATCAGCCAGCACTGAGAGCCTGCTGGAAGAGCGGGCCGGGCGGGGGGCCTCGGAAGGTCAGTATTAAGGTAGCGTCTGCTTTTTTCCTCCCATGTCCACCCCCGGCAGGCCCCTGGGCGAGGGTCTGTCTGCTGGCCTGAAGCTTCAGTAACTCTGCCATCTGTCTTTCAAAAGGACCCCCTGCACCTGCTCTCCCTTGCCCCAGTGTGCCCACCCCAAGCCCCCTCCCCGAGGTGGCCACCCCTCCGAGACGAAGGCCGTCGTCCTTCATGACGGTCAGAGTGAAGACCCCCCGGAGGACCCCCATCATGCCCACAGCCAACATCAAGCTCCCACCTGGCCTGCCCTCCTACCTCCCTGGCCGGGCACCGGGTGTCCAGGAGGCTGCTGTCCCAGTGAGGCGCCGAGAGCCACCCGCCCGCCGCCCGGACCAGGTACATTCTGTGTATATGACTCTCGGTGCACACGTGCCCGAGCAGGACACTCCGGAGTCCCTGGACAAGGACGACCAGCCACCTGGGGCTAAGCGGAGGTACTCAGACCCCCCGACCTACCGCCTGCCCCCCACCTCAGGCCAGGCCAATGGCTGATGGCCCACAATACCAGAGTCCAGATATCTGGGATGGCCTTGTGCCAGAGCTCCAGACCAGCAGTCAGCTGTTCGAGAAGGATCTGGAATGAAAAGCTCCAAGAGTAATGTGAGGTGGGCACTGGCTCCATGCAGAGCCGAGGCAGGGAGAGGCCGGCCAGGGCTGAGCCCCAGTGCCGCGCAGACGCGCTGCCCAGAGGCCCACATCCGGGCAGGCAGCCTGGCCTCTCCCCTCCCTTTTGTACGATTTTACAGTTAACTGTTACTTTGTGCCTGGTTTACATAACTTTGAACTATAACAGCCTTAACAGAAGACCAAATTGTTTTTTATATGTGTATGTACAAACTTTTATATTAACACCCTGCCTCGCCTTTATAATCTGGACACAGACTTCAGAGTGAAGCCCACATGGCCACCTCACCTCAGAGGCTCAGGCCGCACTGAGGGTGGCTTGGACCAGGGATTTGGACACTTGGGGCACCTGACTGCCCCCAGTCTGTCTGGGACTCATCCTCAGGCCTGGCCAGCAACCACCTGGCCCACACGCAGAGGAGCAATGGAGCCTTCCATGACGATCCAGGCTGTTGGCTGGAGTGAGGACATGAGGTGGGGGGCAGCCTCCACCTGGGACACCACAGACCTCACATCCAGGGAGACTCAAATGTGTCCATCACTCTCTCCACTGTTCCCTGAATGGAGGAGGCCGCCCTTGGCACTGCCTGCCCCATGTGGCAGAACAGGAACTCAGGACTGCTGATGGGCTAGGCGGGCAAGGCCGGGGTTTGCACGTCCCCACAGTGACTGCCTGGGGAATCTCCAAAGTGGAGCTTCCCTCTCTCGCTCTCTGGACACCTGGACAGATGGCCCCTGGTCTGGGACTAGAGGCGTCCTACAAACCATGTGAAATAAAGAAAAAGTGCCTGAGAGGTGTTTGCCTGTGATACCTGCTCTGGGTTGGAGGAGCATGTCGCCACCCCTGGGAGGACCTGCCTGGATCCTCCAGCAAACACTGTTGTTGGAATGTCACACGTACTCTTCACCAGAGGGAGTTGGGCCTGGTGGAGGTGCACACATATGGATCCAGAAACCAGAGGGCGCAGGGAGTTCTTGGAGCTGCATCAGTGAGGAGAGCTTGCTGTCCTGAGAGCTGCCTCTTGTCACCTTGTTTCAGCACCCAGCCTCCCCAGTCCAGGGCCATCCAGACTAGGCAGGTTGGGGGCTAAGGGCCTCACAGGGCCAAGAGCAACCTCCCCATCCTCAAGCTCCCAGGCTACAAACTAGTCCCAAACTGGGAACTGGCTGGCAGGTGGGGCCCATGAGGATGGGCAACCAGTTGGAACTTGCCAGCAGGTGGGGAACTGTACAAGACTACACCTAGGAGAGTTAGGGGGGCTTGTCCAAGGTCACAGGGGATAGGGTGTGTGACTGGGATTCAAAACCTGCTGGGTCTGCCTCTAGATCCTCCCTTTACCCATCCTGGGTTTGGTCTCATCTATTGTGTCCTGTGAGGGCAGCTGGCCCCCTGGTGAGATTGGCATACAGGTGACCTGAGGGCTGGGAAGATCAAAGGGTTGCATTCCAGGGTCATCCCTGGGGGCCTGGGCCTTGGGTGTGACCCTGCCTCATCTATTGCTCCAAGGGCTAACTAACCTGTGTGCCCCTTGAGGTAGACACTCGCTCTGCCAATTTCCCAAGGGAGAAAACGCCAAGGAAAGGCTGGAGGGTTGAGTCAGTCAGGGCTGGGACCCAGAGGCTCATAACCACATAAGTTTGAATGGTACCCCAGGCCATGAATTCCGAAGTCCACGGTCATGATCTCCACCCCCCCGCCCCCAAGAAATTAGGGAAGGCTGCCTGGATGTAGGAGAGCTTAGTGTGGGAAGCACCCTGCCAGGAGTGAGTGTATTGAAAGAATTTTGAGCAGGGTGCGCGTTGCACGTGGGCATGACACCGAAGGACGTGGTCCTCTCAACCCTTCTTGAAAGGTTAAGGTGCTTACGAGGAAAAGAGGCAAATCGGCCCTAAGTAAACATGGACAGGATGGCCTCTCCTTCAAACAAGACTACTCTCGCCCTAAAGCTGTACACCTCCCCCCCGGAAGGAGGTCAAATGGAAGCACTTCCGCCCTCCCTTAAGATGGCGCAGGCGGAAGGGGCGGGGTATCGCTGGGTAGTGATGGCCGCCTCGAGGCTGGAGTTGAATCTGGTACGGCTACTGTGCCGCTGCGAGGCGATGGCAGCAGAAAAGCGGGACCCAGACGAGTGGCGTCTGGAGAAGGTGAGAGAGCCTGCATCGCTGCGCAGATCTCGACTTCCGTAAGGCGGTGCCCGGGGCTAGCAGTGGGTCTCCACAGCCCCACCAGCCGCCCTTGCCACCCCACTTCAGTGGGTTCCGCCACGTCCGCCCTAGTACCCGGGGCTCAGCTGGCCCCGTCTCCTAGGCTTTGGCCCCTCCCGTTTCCATTACTTCCCTGCCCCAGCTCTAACCCCTCGTTTGACGCTACTCTCTTCGTGCTTGATGGGGGGGGGGGGGGCGGGGGCGGGGGTGTGTAGAATGGGATACCCGGCTGACGCCCACTTTTCCTCCCCAGTACGTGGGAGCCCTCGAGGACATGCTGCAGGCCCTGAAAGCCCACGCGAGGTGAGTGCAGGCGACCAGAGGGGCTTCAAATCGTGGGCGGGGTGTGGGGGCAGTGTAGAGACCACAGAGGTAGGTTCTGTGTGGGATCCCTAGGCCCTGTCCCTGCTGCAGCCCTTCCCTGAATCAGAGACAGCAGGCAGGTTACCTTTTTCTATGTCTCGCCATCTAGCAAGCCGGTCCCTGAGGTGATCAATGAATATTCCCGCAAGGTTGACTTTCTGAAAGGGATGCTGCAGGCAGAGAAGCTGGTGAGCATTGGACCCTATTTCCTCAGCTTCCTCAGCCCCCATCAGGCTCTCCTGATGTCCCAGGACTCCACCCTATAGTGACCCCTCTTCCTTCTGCAGACCTCATCCTCTGAAAAGGCACTAGCCAACCAGTTGCTGGCCCCTGGCCGTGTGCCCACCACAGCAAGGGAGCGGGTGCCTGCCACCAAGACGGTCCATCTGCAGTCCCGGGCGAGATACACCAGCGAGATGCGGAGTGAGCTGCTAGGCATGGTAGGGCTCCCTCCCTGGTCCTTGGGATCCCTTCATTCTGGGACAGGAGTTCAGTGCCTGGGGGGTGGCCAGAACGACAGATACTATCGGGAGCAGGGACCCTAGGAGGCCTCTGCCTTAGGCTATAAAACAAGGCTTCCCAACAGAGGGGGCATTCTGGCCAGGACTTTGCTAGAGGAACAGGAGTTTGTTTCAAAAGTGGCACCTGTCCAGTTAAGCCAGAGTTAGCCCAGTACAAGTTTTGGCTCCTGGCTTGCCATTTGCCATGTGCTGCATATAGACAAGATTTTTTCATCTGTAAATAGGATGACAACTGCCTTTCTGAGCACTTTACGTAAATCAGCTAAACCATTCAGAATAGGAGCTGTTGACATTGCTAGTTTATAGATGAGGAAACTAAGGCTCAGAGGATGCAGGACTAGACCAAGGCCCTGACTAAGGGTACAGGGGTTCTGAGAGCAGAAAGGACATTTTTGGGGACGTGACAAGGTGGGTGATTTCCTGCCTATCCTTTTCCCCACAGGATTCTGCAGGAGGTGAGTCGCCCTGAGAAGAACAAGACTCAAGTCCCAGCTGCTTGGGATGTGACAAGTGTCCTTGCTGCTCTCCTTCCCTGGTGCTTCATCTGGGTCCATCACCAAGTCATGTCTGGAGAGGGCAGTTGGGACAGAGGATGTGCCCCAAAAAGAAACTGGAGGGAGGAACCTGGGGCCAGAGAAAACCCAGACCAGGATGAGGAAAACATCCCAGACAAGAGGGTTTTGGAGGTAGAGCTTTGAAGCATGATCAGTTAGGAAAGGACCTATGGGTAGCAGACCCATCCCAGGCAATTAATGGGCAAGAAGCTGGAACACAGAAAATCAATCCTTTCCTCCTTTCTGCTTGGTCTGTTCCTCTTCCAGAGCCGAAGCTGGATGTGAGGAAGAGGACGTGAGTATCTTCAGCCCTCAGGCAGCACTGGGGGGAAGGAGGGCTGGATAAACCACTGAGGAGCCGCCACAAGTGTCTAAATCACCCATCAGACACCACTTCTGGGAATGCTTTACCCAGAAGCCAGAGCAAATAAGGGAAGACTGAGCCCCAAGCACGGCAGTGGCTGCAGCCATAACCTCTGGGTTCCCTGGGAACGTGTTTGTCTCTTCCCCTCCCCTACCCTGTCTCATGTCCACCTGTCCACTTGTGTGTGAGGTCAGTGGGGTGGCAGGGCCCAGGCCAGGGGATGAGAAGCAGTCGGCCGCTGAGCTGGACCTCGTCCTGCAACAGCAACAGAACCTCCAGGAGAAGCTAGCAGAGGAAATGCTAGGCCTGGCCCGGAGCCTTAAGACCAACACGCTGGCTGCCCAGACTGTCATCAAGAAAGACAACCAGGTATGGGGACTATGGGAACTCTGCAGTTTCTACCCTGGGGCATCAGAGAAGCTGATGCCCAGTAGAGCGGTGTAGGGTCTGGGACTTGGCTGGATGAATAGGAGTTTAGTAGAAGGCCAAAGTAGCATTTCTAGCAGAGGAAACAGCACCAAGGGCCAGGAGGGGCTGACTTGCCGCCCCCAAGTGGCAGGGAGAGAGGCCACACTTGACCCCAGTCCTGTCAATACTTGCCCACCTCACCCCTAGACCCTGTCACACTCACTCAAGATGGCCGACCAAAACCTGGAGAAGCTAAAGACAGAATCAGAGCGACTGGAGCAGCACGCACAGAAATCAGTCAACTGGCTGCTTTGGGCCATGCTTATCATTGTCTGTTTCATTTTCATCAGTATGATCCTCTTCATCCGTATCATGCCCAAACTCAAATAAAGACCTATCCCAGCCCATCCCATCTGTCCTCTATCTGCCCTTCACCCCTACCCAGAGGTACCCTTTGGGGTGGACAAGATGGCAAGGCCAGGCCCTTGGAGGCCCCAGGGAGCCATGAAGACTGAATGGGCAGAGGAGGAACATCAAGCTGGGGGCAGGGGTGGTGACTCAGCAAAATGTTCCCCCTTCCATCCCACTTTCCCTTGGTACTTACCTACCTCACGCCAAACTAGGCAGGGCCCCTAGAAGCCCCAGGAGACCCCAGTCTGCTAGAGTCGGAGCCAGACACAGCGCCTCAGCCCTGTGGAGTCGGGGCGAGTGAGGCCTGGAGGGTGGGGGAGGAATGGTGCCGACCAGTGAAGGTCAGCTTTCCTTGCAGTTGAAGGTGGTAATTTAGGGGCAGTGCTCAGCACAGCCTAAGGTCTTGGGACATTGCAGATGCTTCAGACAGTTATTCGGCAAACCCAGAGGGTTGGTGGAGTCCCTGCCCTGCTAAGGCCACAGTCTGATCATTCCAAACAAGAACTGGAGGGCACTGGAGATGGGACCCTGCAAAGGGTCATGAGTGGGAGTCCAGGGTAACAGTGGGTCCTGGCACGTGCCCTCCCTCACTTCAGACTCTGGAGGCAAAGCCTGGGAGGGTGGTGACCAGGGCAGCTCAGTGAGGGAGGGTGGACAGGTACGCAGGAAATGTCTGTTTCAGATCCTTGGTAGCATGAGCAGGCACTGTGGGACACTCATGGAGGTGCCCACTTGGATCTGCACCGACGTGGGTTCAAAACCACCAGGTAGAGCTTTTTAGAAGCTCTAGTGACAACTTTTTAAAAATAGATCATAGGAGGCTCATGCCTGTGGCCCAGGAGTGGTTCAGTGTTGAGCCTGTCCGTAGCCACGTGAATGCATCAGGAAACAAAACTATGGAGCAGACAGGGTGAAATGGTACTTTGTACTGGTGCTGAATAGTACAAAGATCTGTTACTTAAGAACATAATACTAAATGAGGAAGAGATGGGGGTTTTTCCCCTCATTTCCCCTTCTTGGCCAGTGCAACTGGACAAGAAGATACATGACTGAAAAATCGAAAAGAGGTGAAATATTTTGCAGGTGATATGACTGTATGAAAGACCCAAACAAACTAAAAAGCTGTTTTCTTTATTATTTTCAATTGAATTTATTGGGGTGACATTGGTTAATAAAATTGTATAGGTTTCAGGAGCACAGTTCTATAATACATCATCTGTATATTGTAATGTGTGTTCACCACCCCAAGCCAAGTCTCTGTCACCATCTTAAAAAGTTCCTTTGCCCTGGCTGGTGCGGCTCAGTGGGCTGAGTGTCTTCCCACAGAGAGAAAGGTCGCGGGTTCCTGGTCAGGGCACATGCCTGGGTTGCAGGCCTGGTCCCCAGCTTGGGTATGTGCAAGAGGCAACTGATCCATCTCACATCAGTGTTTCTCTCCCTCTTTCTCCCTCCCTTCCTGTTGCTTTAAAAAGTAAATGGGGTGGGCTGGGATGGGAGTAAAAGACAAAACTGTACTTGAACAATAATTAAATAAATTATAAAATTTTTTTAAGTAAAAATCTTTTTAGAAATATGCATAAAGAGCTATTTTAATGAGATAATTCAATAAATTAGCAAGGGACTTAATGAATATTTGAATTAGTTTCCTGTATGCAAAACAATTTGAAATATAGTGAAAGATCCCATTTATGATAACGAAGTAGATACACTACCTGGTTAAACTAACTGCCTGGGTACGGGAAGAGCTGCTAAAAACAAGACAAGATCTGCAGGAAATAAAAAGAAATACAGATGGTTTCTAACTTTTTTCACTCACCAGGTTAAACGAGATTTAAAATAAAATGCATTTGCGGAAAATCATGATAACATCAGGGTTGCAAAGGGTTTGGGAACACCAGTGTTCCACTGCGGAACAGATCAACAGCAGGGCCGCAACAGCCCGTTTCCACATTTAAATGCATAGATGGGTCCCTTTGCCGGGGCAGTCCCACTTCTAGGGGTTTATCCCACAGATAATCCTCGCACGTGTGACCAGAGAAATTTGCGTGTGAATATTTTGGCAGTATTGTCCATAGTGAGGGAAATATTTACATTTGTCATTGAAATAGGATCTCTCCAGAAGGAGACACAATTAAATGCTGCTTCTGGAGACAAAAGGAGCATGAGAAGTTCATTTTTTCCCTAGGCATCTTTCTATTGTTCGAACTTTCTAAACATCCTGTTAGAGGAATGTTTTTGTAAATGTAATTTTTTTGTAAATAGGTAAGTGCAAGTTTGCCAAAACTACCAGTTTTTCGACAAGTAAATTGAGGCTCAGAGAGAGTGAGTCATCGGCCCCATACAGACAGCAAGTCGGGGTCTTGGTTGGACTCGAACCTTGGTTTCACGTTTGTGAGTCCACTTCTCACGTAACCAGGCCCCGCCCGGCTCCTCCCCTCAGCTCCGCCCCCGTTTTGCGGAGCCGCCCCACCTGTTGGGTCCAGCCTGTAGTTAAGGTACAACTAGGATTCAAGCTACGCTGAGAGTAGACCTAGCCTCGGATCCCTGGACACTGGGACAGGTGACCCCGGGCGGGAACGGTCTGTGCGGCGCGTAGCCCCGGAGGGGATCCCCGGGGACCTCTCAGGGGTGGTATCCGGGGGCTCATTGCGCCTCAGCGGGCGAGGTTGCGTCTGCGCGGGGGTTAATGCGAGCCAGGCCCGAGAAGCGAGATGGCGTCACGGTCATTTGCATAGGCCTTTCCGGGTTAAGTAACAGAGAGCTTTAAGGACCAATCGCGTGTGTCTGTGCAGAAACAGTGGGGCTATGGAACGCGCCCTTGACTGCAGAGTTGGCTGTTACCAGGTTCGCCACTCCGCGCGCCCACCCGTGGCGCCCTCCTTCAGGTACTTCTTTCGTGTCCACAGGCCGCCCGCAGACCACCCCCGCCACGCGCGGGCCACGACGACGGTCCCCGCAGGATCCGCCGGTCGGTCCCGGGACGCCCGAGTGGCTCCTCCCCAAGGTTGATGCCCACCCGGGTCCCCCACCATACCCACGGCTCCCGGGGGGACCTGCAGAGCCGCCCTCCTGGCCCAGGGCCCCCGGTGAGTCTGAATGGGAGGAGGGTCCCCAGGGTGAGCCTAGGCAGAGGATTCATTCCCCGCAGTTTAAAGGATCCCGGCTACTTCCCGATACCCTCATTAACTCCAAACTGATTCCTGCGGCGTCCGCAGCATCTGGCGCCTCGCGGCCTTGAAACCAGCGGCCTCCGCTCCCTGTGCCAAACGCAGCCAGGAGTTCACAGGGCAAGGCCTAAGAAGATTGTATTTGAGGATGAACTGCCCTCCCAGGCCCTCATGGGCACCAAGAAGCCTGTTGGAGCCATTCCTGAGGGGCATATGTCTAGGCCATGCCCAGTGCCCGACTATGAGCTGTAAGTGTCCCCCATGTGGTTGCTGAGGCCTGGGGACAGGAAGGGGGCACTGAGTCTGGGGCTTTGACAAGTGAATAAGAGTTGACCAATTGGTAAGGGAAAAAAAGGGCATTTTGAGCAGGGTGCCCAGCATGGGTTAAGAAAAACAAATTGCACTGATTAGGGGAAAGGCAAGGGTTCTTTACACTCACACTCTCCAATACTCTCAACACTGCCCCCTTCCCTGCAGTAAGTACCCGGCAGTGAGCAGTGAGAGGGAACGGAGCTGCTATGCCGCTGTGTTTCAGGACCAGTATGCAGAGTTCTTGGAGCTCCGGCAGCAGCTGGGCTCTGCACAGAAGAAGCTCCAGCAGCTGAAGGCTCTGCTGACCTCACTGCCTGCTCCCCGAAGCCAGGTCAGCAACCAGGTGGAAACCCCTGCCCCACAGCCCTTCCAGGTGGCCAGACCCTGGCCTCCAGCACGCCCACTGGGTCCCTGTCTCCAAACTCTTCCTCCTCCAGACTGGGCAGGCACCACCACACATGAGCCGACATCAACCCTTAAGGTCCTCCCTAGATGGGTCACCATGTCTCTCTGAGCCTGTTTCCCCATCTCTCCTTGGGTCCAGCACTCCCTGAGTCCCTCCTCCTTCTTCCCTTGTAGAAGGAGGCTCAAGTAGCCGCCCGTGTCTGGAGGGAATTTGAGAAGAAGCGGACGGTGAGTCATGGTCTCCTGAATCTCACAGCCTGGCCTTTGCACCCCTGACACTCCCGTAAGTGCCCAGTTTCACAAAAAGAAAACTGAGGCTCAGAGAGGAAAACCCAAGGGTCAAGCAGCTTAAGGGCCATAGGCCAGACTGCCACAAGGACTTTCCTGGCTCTCACCCTGCCCAGGACCCCATCTTTCTGGACAAACAGGCTCGCTGCCGCTACCTGAGGGACAAACTAAGGCACCTCAAGGCGCAGATCCAGAAATTCGACAACCGAGGAGACAGCGAGGGCTCCGTGTACTTCTGAGCTACCTGGCAGAGGGACACATTGGGGTGGGGGGGTCCCACCTCACCCTCGCTTCTCTTTCTACCTCCTAGCCTTAGCTCTTGCTCTTCCACCCGTACAGAGTAGCTTTCCCCGATTGCAAATGCCTCCACCCTTGAGGCTTAGCTCTGATGACCCCTACTCAAGAAATTCTTCCCAGGACCTTCTCCTTGACTCCCAGCCCTAACCCCTGGAAGCAGGTGCTGCTTTCCAGTCCCAGTGGAATAAACATTTCTTAAATAGATTCTATATATAGCTGCTTAACACTGTTGCCACAAAAAAAATTGTTCTTCCATCTTCTAGGGGAGAAAAAAGTCAAGGTTCCAAGATACAGCTTTGCCCAAGGTCTCTGGGCAAGTATGAATCGTAGTCTGTCCAGGGCGCTCCCTCTCTTCCTCAGGTGGCCCTTTCTATGGGAAAGTGAGGGGCCAAGTGTTCCCACAGGTCCAGTAAAGGAGACAAAGGACCATAGAGTCTTGCTGGGGTAGCCCCCTGGAAAATTCCTGTGATGCGATTCTGGGAACCACCTGAAGGGGGCAGATGCGGCTCACCTACAGAAGGCCCTGACACCAATCAGTTAAATGGGTCCCTGTGATTTTCCATTTCTGGGCATTGCAGGCCGAACCGTGATTGGCACTGGGCACTGTGTGGACACAGTTCACACACCTGGCCCGTGGCTCAGGTGCGTGGGACACTGGTAGTGCCAGGCTCCCCATGGGGCCATGTGCTGGTCCCCTTTGAGTCTTGGCCTTTCAGAGGAGCCACACGGGACAGGGACAATCAGGGAAGCAAACTGTGGGCACAGCAGCCTCAGTCCCTGGGCCTGCCCTCACAAAGCCCCTGCTCTCAGGGAGGGTGGCCCTCGGCCCAGTGTGACAACAATAATGGGGTCCTGAGGGCAGTCTTAACAGCCAGGGAGGCTCAAGATGACTTCTCCCAGAAAGGGCCATGTGGGTGGGGTTTTTGTAGTTCAACAGCTGGGCCTGGACAGACATCGAAGTCTTCAGCCTGGGGACTGGAAGCAAAGCAGATGCAGCGGTCTTGCTCAGTCCTCAGGTGTCCTGTGAATCTGAGAAATGGGGCACTGCTGTCCATTCCAACTGAGTGGACATCCATCTACTTACCCACAGGACACTTCAGAAGATACCCAGTTCAGCCTCAGTGGGTTCCCAGTAGCCAGGGCATAAGACCCTCACTCAGTTCCACAGAGAATGGCCTCACACGCACAGTCCCCCATCTTTCCAGGCCTCCGAGATGGACACGGGGCAGGCTAGGGTATGAATGGGGAGGGCTAAGCACTAGCTGGGTGAGACCCAAGCTCTTCCCTCACTGCTTTCAAAGGGGCGCCTTTGATGGAGGGCTTGTCTCTTGCCTGATAAGGCCTCAGTCAGGGCCAAGGTGCCACCCCCCACCACCATCCAGGCCCCCTAGAGCCACAGTCCTGGCAATAACTCCCTTAGGTGCCTTCCACACTGCAGGCTGCAAACAGGGCCAGGTCCCTGATGGCCTCCACCATCCCATATCAACTTAAGTTCACATTTCAAAGTCTGAGAGAGGGAGAAAGAGGGAGAGAAACATCAGTCAGCTGCCTCTCACGGGGACCTGGCCTGCAACCAGGGTCATGTGCAACCCAGGCCATGTGCCCTGACAGGGAACCAAACCAGCAACCTCTTGCTTCACAGGCTGACACTCAATCCACTGAGCCACACCAGCCAGAGCTACAAGTTCTTTAGTTACATATAGATTCAAACTGGCTTGGGGACAGAAGGGGAAGTCTGGGCTATGGGACTAAAACAAGGATTTCCAGGTATGGCTGGATCCAGGGCCTCCTGTGGCATCCTAGGAACCTGATCCTCTTTTGGCTCTGCTTTGATTATATCCTCCTAGTTCCGAGCCCTGCCGTCCAAGCCACTGGCCAGCCCTAGGCCACCTGCCCAGACCGATCACTGTGCCCAGGGGAATGGGGGGCTTTGTCTGGGCTATCATGTGACAGAGCTAGCCCCAGGTGTTTTTCTGAGGACACTGGGGTCCAGATGTCATGATTAAGGGCTAATCAAAGAAAACAATGAGGTGTTTGGTCCAGGGTAGGTATGAATCTATGAGGCTCACTCCCTGAAGCCAAAGCCTGAATTTGAACTTGAGCGATGAGCTAGGCTTAACTCCTACAAACTCACTGGCTGACCTCAACCCCCAGTTCCCCCCAGCCTCAGTTTGCCCACAACGCTGTCCAACAAAACCAGCAAGAGGGGACGTTGTTAGTTGTGGGGTTTCCAGGTGGGGGGAGTAGGTCCCAGTGGTAGGCTACCCTTCCCTCAAAAGATGACCAAGGCTATGCAGGTAGGAAATACCTTTATTAATTGGCCTTAACTCATTAACCATGTAGTGTCCAACGTGGATCATGTGTCCAGAGGAAGCCACCTGACTCACACGACCCCTGCCTGGCTGTGGCCACCCCTGCAGTCCAGACGCCAGGCCTCTGTCCATCACACCAGGGCAGCCAACCCCTCCATCCCACAAGTTCATGCCTGAGGTGCTGAGGGACGAGACTGTCCCAGGATTGGAACCTCAGTTCCTCCCCTCATCTTGGCCAGGGGGTTCTTGGGAGGACAGGACCGGAGCCTGGACCATCAGTCACTTTTTGGTTTCATGATCATTTAAAAAACAGAAAAGACAAACATTTCACAGTCTTTAAAAAATAGGAGTCTGAGGAGAAAGGCTGGGGTCCTCTGGGGATCCCCCCTGAGGCTCAAGCAGCCATACCCCTTGAGGTCTGCAGACCAGGCCACGGAGCCCTGGGTCCTGTCCAGTCATTGGCCCGAGCCATAGGGCCAGTTGAAGGTACTCCCGGACAGCAGCATGTCTCGGATCAGCGTCTCAATGGGCGTCTTGCCTAC
The DNA here is from genome assembly GCF_021234435.1 of Artibeus jamaicensis. Classification (NCBI taxonomy): domain Eukaryota; kingdom Metazoa; phylum Chordata; class Mammalia; order Chiroptera; family Phyllostomidae; genus Artibeus; species Artibeus jamaicensis. Next base: position 7,729,168 of record NW_026521854.1, on the reverse strand, counting down.
CAGACGCATGAAGAACAGCTGGGAGATGAGGGAGGCAGGGACTGCACGCAGGGCGGGGAGCCTCAGCAACAGGCGCCCAAAGCGCTGGGGCTGGGACGGATACTGGGCCCGAACATACTCGGTGAGGGCCACCTGCGCCTTCTCCTGCAGACTCTCCACGTGTGCTGGGTCCGAGAGGCCACAGGCATCTGGGAGGACAAGGGCAAGATCAGATGGGTAGGACACGGCAGGAGGACACAGAGTCCCAGGAGTTACTGGAAGCGCCATGGGGCTGAGGATATGGAGGGAAGGGGGCACTCAGGAGGCGGGAGGCAGGGGCCTGGAGCACAAGTGGGGATATCTAAGCAGTGGTCCTCGAGAGACGGAGGTGGCCTCGTGTGAGGAAGATAACAAGGGCACAGGCAGTGATACCTCAAGCGGGGAATGGGACCCTGAGGCCTTGACAGGAACACAAGTTCTAATCAACATCAAGGAAAACAGGGCTGGGGAGGGGACTGGGGGAGAAAGGCAAGGCCCAGAGGGGCCTGGGGTGTGAGTGAACGTGACAGTGTCTAGATGGGGCCCTTTGAAGGTGGGGGCAGGGGAGCCTTCTGGGAAAAGAAGGAAGGCAAAGCCTTATTTCTCACATGAAAGCCACCTCCCAGAATGGCCTGGGTCTGGTCCTCCATCCCTGGCCCCAAGAAGTCACCTAGAGGGGTCTGGAACCTTCCAGAGTACAGAGGCAGCTGTGCCACCAATCCCCAGAATTAGGTAGGGCTTTAGCAGCTGGATGATTACAAGTGGCAAGGAGGGTTTTAGGAGGGCCTGGCACCTCTTCAACGGGAAGGACCTCAAAGCCACACCCCTCTCCACCCAGTGCAGCTCTGGTGGCCTGAGAGCTCTGTCTGCATCAGAGGTCTGGGTCACAGAAATCAGGGAGCGGGGTCCCAGAACTAGGTGCCAGAGCACCCTGCCTGTTTCTGAGCAACCCTTCCTTCCTTCGTAAGTGCTAAATGGGAAGCACCCTGATCTGGGGGGGCCGAGGGGCCCGAACCAAGTACCGGAGACCTCCCCTCCCATGCCCCCGGCCCTCTGATGGCAGTGCTGAGGACAGTGAAAACTCTGATGAGGGGATGGGGAGTGGGGGGATCTGAGAGAACCCCAGAATCAGGCAGAGGCTGTGGGGACCTGAGTCACCAGTCCAGACCCAGCCTGGGGCCTGGTCACCAGACTCAAGAGTTCTTAGGAAGACCTGGGACCAAGGTGACATACCTCCTGTATCACCTCCTCCCCTGCCCCCAATTAGCACTCACAGCAGGTGCAGGGCCACAAGTCTGGCAGGCAGGGGGTCAGGGAGTAGAGGGCTCTGGTGTCACTCCCCCCACCTCCAAAGAGTCCCTATGTTCCCCCTTTGAAGCACATCTTACCAGGTGTGAACAGCGCGATGGCCTTGAGGCAGCCGTATTCCGCAGAGTCGACCTGCAGGCGACCCAGCTTGTCCACCTGCTCCTGGAAGGCACGCACCTGATCCATGAAGGCCACTGCACGCTCAGCGGCCATGGGCGCGGCGTGCAGACCAGCTGCGGCCAGCAGCGGCGCCGTGTGCAGGGGCAGTGCCGCCTGTGCGGCGTTCAGGACAAACAGCTCGCTCCAGCTCAGGCGCAGCAGCGCCACCTGGTCGGCCACCGGCAGGTCAGGGAAGAAGGGCGCGTGGCGAGCCCACTCCACTGTACTGAACAGCAGCCGCGCGGCCAGCTCACACACGTTGTCGATTCCCAGCACTGCGCCCGATGAACCACTGCCTGCGCCAAAGCGCCCGGCCGCTGCGGGGTAGGGCTCGGCGCGCAGCAGCTGCGCGATCAGCTCCGATACAGGCTGCCCCGGGAAGAGGTCCCCGCCCGCTACCGCTGCAGCCAGCACAGAACCAGGGGGGCTGCCCGAGGAGGCAGTCACAGAACCCGGCAGCGAGTGTGGGATGCGGCCACGCTGGACCGCTGTTGGGAGTGCGGAGAGTCGGGCAGGAGAAAGGGGAAGGAGAGAATTGAGGGATGGGGGAGGAAAATGAGTAAAAGGAGGATGGAGGAACATGGGGGAGGGCCATGAGGTCGAAGGAGGAACAGAATAGGGGGAAAGTAGATATCCAGAGAATCATGGGGGGCAGACAGGGAGGAATAAAGGGGGAAAGACAAGTCATCAAAGGGTCATTCAGCCCCTTCCCTCTAAGACCCACCACAGCCAGCCTAGCCCTGAAACCCCCAACCCCACCCCACAGGCACATAGCTCCTTGGGAGGCCAGGGCACAGGGTCCTGGAGACCCTGCTCTTCCCTCTGCCTGCAGCAGAAATGCCTGTCCAGCCAGCCCCAACCCCGCCCCCGGAGAGAAGGACCATGGTTAGGGGGACCTTCCTGGGTGGGAATAGGACCACTGGATGAGGGCAAATTTCATGCATGCCTGGCCCCCTCCCACTGGACTGTGGGAGCTCCATTCAGCAGACAGGGAGGTTTGACCTGTCAACCATGCCCTTATCTGTCAATCATGAGTGCCAGAGCTGAAAATGAGACCAGGGAAGGGGAGCTTTCCTAGAACTTGGGGTCCCTGGACAACCTATCCCTAAAGCAAGTCATCTCTCCTATGGAGATGGGATCATTACTCTAGCTACCAGCCCCAAGCCCCCACTCCACCCCCAGGTCATGGGCCCCAAGAGGATCTGTCTGTCTGGGTCCCTACAGTAGCCCCAGTGCTGAGAATGGAGTCCTGGACAGTAGCAGGTGCTCAATAAACATCAGCTGCCCTCAGTAGCCTTGACTGTGAGGAGGGAGAAGACTCACTGCTTGCCTCAGCCAGTGTCCCCAGTGACCAAGTAGGTGGGAAGAGAGACAGACTAGGCAGGGTGCCAGGCAGAGACTAATTAATGAGCTTTAATGAGTTGGCAGGCCCTGTCTCGCCACCTCCATGAATTCCTGGTCAACCCGCCATGGACCAAATGGGGAGGGAGATGTGAGTGGGAGCCAGGGGCAGAAGCAGGGGCTTGGGTTGAGCCTGGCTCTCAGGGGCTGGGGGACCTTCTTCGCCTTGTGCTCATTCAGTTCTAAACCCCACCCCCATTATTTCTCTATCCTCAGCCATGTTCCCACCTCAGGGCCTCTGTACTTGCTGTTCCCACTTCCTGAGCATCCCTTCCCCAGTCTTCCTCTCATTCAGCCCAGAATGCATGAGTTCAAGCCCCAGCCACAACTCTATTGCTCTCATACCCTGGCAAAATGGCCTCACCTCTCTGCTCTGAGCTCAGTTTCCCCATCTGTAAGATTTAGGACATAATAATAAAGATTATGACATCAATCACTGAATATCGTAAGACTCTATCTGACCTGCTTAGGACAGTACTTGGCACACGGTAAGGGCTAAATGGATAGCAATTCAAGCCAAGAAACACTTATTGAGCACCCTCTGTGTTGCAGGACCTGGTTAATAGGCACTGGGGCTCTGTCTGAAAACAAGGCAGAGGTCCCTGTCCTCAGGGAGCAGACATTCTGAGGAGGGAGCACAGCAAGGTGAATGAAGTGAAATCGAGGAGGATGACGAAGGGCCATCGGGAGGGCTCCCAGGAGGAGGTGCTGTTTAAGCAAACCTTACAAGAAGTGAGGGAGGAACCCATGCGGGCGTCTGGGGGAAGAATGTGCCAGGCAGAAGGAACAGCCCTGAGGGAGGACTGTGCTTGGGACATGAGCTGCAATTATGACGGCATCCACCCCTGAGACAGGAGATCTGACACCCCGATTTGAAGTACATAAGGATTTTAGGTCCAATGGACAAGCAGAGGCAAATCCAGGTGGGGGAATGGGGCAGGAGTCACCTCAAACTTAAAAGGACCAAAGGGAGTGACTAGACAGTTTAAGAGACAGAGTCTGAGCAACCGTTCCTTGCTTCTTCTTAAGGCCCAGCAGAGAAGAAACCAACTTTCGACCAGAGAGAATCAACTGAAATGTAGGAAGAACTGCCAGCCTAGCCCCAGTGGGCCTCGCAGAGACCTAACCCCCAGCATGGGAGCCAGCTTCTGCACTGGTGCCCCGGCTCCTGGTGGAAGTCTCCGAGTTCCACTTCAATTTTAAGAGTAGAGCTCTAGGCCCGGTTGCCAGCACATGTCCACCCAAGGCCCCAGGGCAGAGCCAAGAGTCTGGGCCTCCCTCTGGCTCCCATGGCCAAGGGTCAGGTGGAAGACAGGCTGCCCTTTGACTTAATTGAGCAAATTCCTGCCTTGGGCAAACATAAGGCCAGGGTGGAGCAGGGAGGAAAAGCAAGTCAAATGAAAGAATATGTCCTTGTTGAGAAAGAAAGTGGTGGCTAGACTAGGGAGTAGGGCTGGGGTCACTGAGGTGTCAGAGCCAGGGCACGTGCCTCTGAGGGAGGGGGGACAGGAGAACAGTGCTAACACAGGCCTAGGTCAGTGCATCCCTTGCAGCCCCTGCTCCAGCACTGCCACCAGGCAGCCACGGATAATTGGCTTCCTCCAGCCCTGGGCCACACCGAGGCCCGTAGGATCTCAGATCAGTGGTAACGAGGTTATCGGGCACAGACCTCGAGAGTAAGAGTGAAGGACAGGCCATTTGTCTACCCCACCCCAGGGGAGACTCACCCTCCTTCCTCATGCCCACCCGGAAGCACTTCTTGAGGCGGCAGTATTGGCACTGGTTACGGTGATGCTGGTCGATCTGGCAGTCACGATTGGACCTATGGCCATGCAGAGGTCACCACATGGGTCACCGTGACACCCGCATCTTGCTCCCCAAGCCACCCTACAAGCCAACTCTGAAGGCTGCACCTGGAAAACACCAGTGCCCACCCATCCCACACTGGCCCGCCCACCCACCCCACCCTTAAGAGGTGCAGAGTCTAAGCCTGCAGGTCCACAATAAGGAATGGACGACTGGGAGTGGGTGGTGAGGGATGAATAGGAGTCTGTTATTAAATAGATTAGCATACGAGGGAGGGTACATTGGAACTGGATTTTGAAGACAGAATAGTTCCTCAGGTGAATGGAAAAACGATTACAAGCAGAAAATGCAAGGAGAGCAAAAGGCTGGAAATGTGAAAATATGGAGGCCTGAACAGTTTCATTTCATGTGGTCACTGTCAGGCTGAGGGGTGAGGTCTTGGTCCCAGGGCAGTGTGAGAGCCAAGAACGGACACGGTCAGGGAGCTGGGATTTCTGAGTTGATTAAGTAGAGATGAGGCCAGGCCAAGACCAGTCTACGGGGTCAGCATTGTGGGGTCCCTGCATTATCACCCTGTCCAAGACTACCATGAATGAATGAATGAATGAATGAATGAACAAACTCCTGTCCCCAGTTTAAGACTCCACGCTCACCTCCCTTCTGGAAAGTCCTTCCAACTCCTAACTAAGCCTAAGAAGCCTCCTCCTGGAGGCCCTCAGGGATCATTATTGCCTCTCCCAGGGGCGGGTCAGGTGACCCTGCCCTGTACGGCAATGAGCTCCCCGTCCAGAGTCAACCCCAAGCAGAAGGGTTCAAGTCCTTGTTCTTCAAATGTCCCTGGCACCTCTTCCCTTTGGCCCCTGCCCTCCATAACTCTCTCCACCCTGGGCTCAGGGCTCCCCAAGGCCTAGACCTGGGGCAGACACCCCTGGGCTTCCAGCTGAGTACCAAGTTCACCCAGAAACAATCAGAGTAAAACACTCAATAAAGTTAAAAATCAAACAACTCTCAGCTGGACAGGCAGCCCTAACCTTCCAGAGGCAACTTCTCCACCAAGCCTTGGTTTCCTCGTTTGAAAATGGGAGGCCAGAGGCCAGCTCTTATGAAATGCACTGGGGAAACAAGGGGACAGCAATCTGAGGGGCTCTGGGGTGGGTGTCAGGCCCCAGGCCCCAGCAGGGAGTGCCAATGGCAGCTTTAGGGGAGCTGAGGCTCTCAGGAGCCTCCAAGTTCCTGGATCCTGCAAGTGGAAGCCTCTGAGCCCAGGCCTCGGGCCCCTAAACAGGAGGAGGCCCTGCTAGGGCGGAGGGAGCTCAGGCAGAACCAGAACAAAGCCCAGCAGGCAGGCAGTGGGAGGGTCCTGGGCAGCAGGCTGTGGGCAGCTGGCTGGAAACAGCCAGACCCGGGGTGGGTGGGCGGGTGAACAGACAGGGGCCCAGCTCAGGGCCCCCTGACCTCAGGGGAGGCCCAGAACCTTCTGCTTCAACCTCCCCAGCTCTGGAGTTGGGACAGCCCTCCCAGCCCTCCAGATGGGGAAACAAAAAGTTCTGACTATTACCCACCCTAAAAAGCACATGCTAGGCCCAACTAAGTTTCCTCCTGGGTTTCTGGCTTCCAGTTCAATTTGATCAGAGCCCTCCTTTGCTCAAACGCCCTCCATGGCTCCCTGTGGCCCTCAGTCCAACATTTCAGGCCCACTCAGCTCTAACTTCTCCCATGCCTGGGTGGTCTCATCTCATAATACTGCACCCCCAACCTGCCACTGGGCATCTGCCTGGACCAAACCCCTCATGCTTTAAGGCCTACCTCCCATTGTCCTCCTCTAGGCAGTCCTCTCTGACCCTCAGGCAGAGCCCCTTGCTCCCTGCTAGGATCCCAGACCTATCCAACCCAGACCCCACAGGCTGGGGCATCTGCACCTTACTGTGTCCCCACCAGACCAGGAGAGGGTTGGACTTTCAGTCAGTCTCTCGGGGGGGGGTAAGGGGGGTATCACACTGCCCAGGATGATCCCTGAGGGAACTTGGCTGAATCAATCTGAGGCTCAGAGAGGGGCAGTGACTCCATCTGGTTATACAGCACTGAGTTTCTGAAAAACCTGCCAGCCCCTAACAATGCCTCCTCTCCCCTGTCTTGGTGCTCCTGCCCTCAGGGAGCCTCTGGGATCCCAAAACCGCCTGAGCCCCTCCGCTGCTCTCCCCAAAGACCCAGTCAGAAAGCAGGCAGTTATTCCAGCAGCAAGAATGAGGCCAGTCTGGTGGCCCAGTTAGCACTGGAGGAGAGAGGAAGCCAGCTCACGGTCTCTCTCTCTCTCTCTCTCTCTCTCTCTACACACACACACACACACACACACACACACACACAGAGCCACCCCAGACAGGCCCTGACCCCAGACCTGGGGCCAAACTCCAGATGCCCAGGCACCAGCCCAGGAGCCTCACCAACAAGCCCTCCCTGGGAAGCGCTCTGACCCCAACTTTGCTGCCCCCTCTTTTTTTTAGTTATTGATTTTGGAGAGAGAAAGGGAGAGGGGGAAAGAGAATGAAACAGAGTCCCCCCTAATATATGCATTCATTGGTTGATTCTTGTATGTTCCCTGACCAAGGATCAAACATGCAATCTTGGCCTACCCCAACGAAGGCATAAACAACTTAGCTATCCAGACAGGGCCTGTCCCACCCACCTTCCCAGCCCCAAAATCCCCTTGTTAAACCCCTACTGGGGCAGGGTCTCTCCCTGGGTGACCCAGAACAGACACCTGGACCTCTCTGGGCCTGTTTTGCACTTACAGAAAATGGGGCTCCCCACACTGGCTCTGCAGAGCCCGGGGAATGTTCCCGAGGGACTCAGAGTAGAGGCTTGTCAACGGAGTGAAAGGATGCTCACTCAAAAGTGGTGGGAAGAGGCCCTGGGCTGGACACCCAAACCCGGTTTCAAACAGAGAAGGTAGCAAGGCCTGCCCTGTCAGTGGGGTCTCCAACCCAGGGCAGCCGAGGCCTTCTCGGAAACATTCACCCCACCCGAAGTGGAGCTACCTAAGTTTCAGGGATTTTCCAGGAGCCTCAGGTCTCATCCCTCTCATGGCTGCGGGGGTGGAGCAGCAGAGGTGCAGTGAAATCCAGCCAGCCTCCCCATCCTCCCCGCCCTCCAGAGGCGGTTTCCGGTGACCCAAAGCCCAGGCCGAGCCCAGGGGGTATGTCCGATAATAGGCAGGCCCAGCCCTCCCCTACAACAAAGTCTCCCATGCGAAGGAGACCTCCCTGTGCCACCCATGCCTAGCATTCACCAACGCCTCGGTGGCCAGAGCGACTTTGGAAGTGATATTTGACCCCTAGGGCGCGCCGTATTGATCCCCGCGGCCGCAGACAATGGCCCCTGGACGCTGTAAGCTGCATAGTCCAAGTTCCACGTTCGATTCCCGCAAGGCGCCGTATGACGATGTTCCCCAAAAACGGGGTGCCCCGAGGTTAGGGTCCCACCCTGGCAGCTCCCCACTCTTTCTTCGCCAAGAGATGACCACTCTCCGGAGAAAAGCGAGAGAGTAGGAGCGAGGAACCAGGGCGGAAGGCTCAAAGGGACCACCTGTATGGGGGGAACTGCATCCATACAGCGCCGACTGTATACACCATTCCAGGAATGAAATGGAGAGGAGAACAGGGGGCTGTGCCCCTATCTCAGAGGGGGAGTGGAAGCCCAGGAAGGTCAGCGCCGGGCCCAAGGTGACCGAGCAGGTCAGGGCCCGGGCCAGGCCCGGCTGGGTGCAAGAAAGCGGCGGGTCGCGGATGGGAAGGCTCACCGGCAGGTGTAGCTGAGGTTGCGGCGGATGCTCCGCTTGAAGAAGCTCTTGCAGCCCTCGCAGGTGAAGACGCCGTAGTGTTTGCCGCTCGACTTGTCCCCACACACCACGCAGTCCACCTGCAGCCCCGGCCGCTCCTCGTCCCCCGGCTCCGCGTCGCTGGCGGCGCCGGGGGGTGAGGCCGAGTCTTCCTCGGCCGCGCGCGGGTAGCCTCCTGCCTTGTCCACACCGTTCGTGTCCCCGCCGCCGCCGGGGCCGCCCCAGCCGCCGGTCACCATGGCCATAGCCCCAGGGCAGCGGGGCCGGGGCGCCCCCTCCGCGCTCCTCCCGCCGGGCACCCCTATCGGCCCGGGGGACTCTACCTGGTGCGCATCCGGCCCTGGCGCACGGGGGACACCGGCTGCACCCCCCAAAAAAGTTTTGCAGCAACTTCCTGCGACCCGTCCGCGCGCCCAGGCGGAACTGGTCGGGCCGGTTCCAGGCCAACTTTCCCACGCGTGCGCGGGGCCCGGCCCGGGGTCGGGGGGGGCGCGCTAGAGGCACGGGCCAGGGGCCCCGGGGACTTGTGCCCTGCCGCCCTGGGGCCCCAGCGGGGGCGCGCGGGCCATGGCCCGGCCCGGGCTGCGCAGGGGGCGCCCTCTGGCCTGGCCGCCGCTCGGCCCCGTGCTAGGGCCAACTTAGCGGGCCGCCATTCGGGTGCGGGAGGCCGGGGGGAAAGTTTAGCCGCAAGTTGCGCGGCTACCCGCGGCGAGGGGGAGGGGCGGCGGGCGGGCGCCCGGGCCGGTCGCCGCGCCCCCTGGGTCCCCGAGGCCCCCCGGCGGCTGTTCGGGGCCTGCAGGGCCGCTGGCCAGCGCTTCCCGAGCTGCCGTCCCCGCTGCGGTCGCGCACGCCAGGCCTGGGCCTGAGCCTGGGCCTGAGTCTCGCTCTCGCCGCCGCTGCAGCCGCTGCCGACCCCGTGCGCCGGCCTCGCGCTGCGGCCGGTTTGACACACAACGTTCCATTCGCGGGGCGGGAGGGGGGCGGGGGCGGGGGCAGGGGCGCGCGCCGCGGACTGGGGGCGGGCGCTCGTTGCCCCGGCGACAGCCGCCCTTATAAGGGCATGGGTGGCCGTATGCTGCGCCCGGCGCTTGGGACGGAGGGAGGGGCGAGGGCGGGTCGCGGGACCGCTTGGCCTGACCCTCCCCCTCCTGATCCCCGCCCCCGTCCTCTACAGCTCCAGCCTTAACCCCTGCTGGGCCTCGGCGGGAACCTGGGCGGCAGCTGCCCTCTGCCCTTCTACACTCTCCAAGAAGTCTCTTCAGGGCCCTCCCTTCCACCTCCTGCCTTGGACGTAGCATCGCTCCACCGCCCTCAAGACGCCACTCGGAGCCCCCCATTCCCGGCAGAAGCAATAATGGGGGTCCAGTTGCATCCGTGGGGCTTGCCCATGTGCAATACACACGCGCGCGCGCGCCCGCACACCCTAGGGCATTGCACAATTGCAAGATGGATTGTGTTTGCTTCCTCTTCCAGTAAGTCGCCGCGGCCGACCCCCCACCCACCCAGCCTCTGCTTGGGCAAACACCTGGTGCTCGAAATACCTAGGGGGAAGGGATATGGTGGTCGGCGACTGGCGGGGGCGCAAGATCAGGGGGGTCCCTCCCCAGAAATTCAAGACTCTGGAAGCAGGTCGCCCACCCTCCGGGCGAGGTTGGAGGCGACAGGAATGCCTGCCACCCCTGCCGGGGCCTGCCCCTTCCCCTTCAATTCCCTTTTTTTCCTGTGCTTTATAGAAAGGGATTGGCCGGGCTGCCGGCTGGACTGCAGATGTCTCTTCCAGCTCCCGGAGCTCTCCTCCCAGCTGCCGCCTGCCTGCAAAACCTCCCCACCCCCGCAACCCCACCCAGACCCTGGGCTGGGGCCAACCAGCATATATTAAGCACCTTTTGAATGCTCCAGGCCGCTTTTGGCTAGAGTAGCAAGAGCCCTTGGCTCGGGGTTCGTTAACGTTTAACCGGCTGGAAAAACCCTTCCTTTCACCTTTCACCTTGTAGTCCTGCAAATCCTGTTGCCCAGCCTTATCTTCTGCCCTGCCCTGCCCAGGCCAGAGCCAGACACGAGGCCACCGAGCTGGGCCTCTGAAGGCTGTAGGGGCAGGAGAGCTGTGCCCTCTGCCCCCAAGGCTCCAATGCCCTCCTTTCTCAGAAAGGGGCCTTAGAAAAAGGCACCCCATCTCCAGATGGTATCTGAAGAAGCACCCTGGGCTTGGGGTGGAATGCTGAGAAATTATGCAATGTCTAAAAGGAAACCAAGGTCCTGGAAAAGCCAGCACAGCCCTGCCATAGCTCTAGGACCCTGGCCCTCCCAGGGAGGGTTTGGCTGGATGGGAGGTGAGGAAGGTTTTATCAGGTACAGAGAGCAAAAAGGATTAGGATTAGACATGTGCAAGGACTTTCCATGTGTCTGGCTAAAATGGACTTCTGCCCTGTAAGCCTTGTTGGGGGAAGGGAGCCAGGGTGGTTGAACAGGACCCTTTGGTTCTAGGGCGGCCTGGGAATGTAGGGGTGCTGCCTGGTTACTTGGGGTGAGAACAGGAGTCCTAGTTCCATTGCCTGTATCTTCCAGGATCCTTGGTGGGTGAAGGGGGGCTCAGAAAGGGAGAGAAGGTTCTGGAAGGAAGTCAGAGTGGGGCTGGGCACTGAGGTTTGAAGGATGCACAGTCTGGGGCAGGGAGGCACCATTGGAGACCAGGGTAAGTCTGCAAATCCTAGACCCTTGAGTAGGTCCAACCCCTGGCAGCAGCCCTGCCCCCCTCCCAGTAGCTCAGCTGACCCTGCACCTCCTGGGGCCCCACCTGTGCCTGTGAGAGGGGTGGGAGTAGAGGTCCACATCCAACCCCCGACCCCTGCCCGCAGCCCGAGGTAACATTTGACCTTGAGGCAGCTAAGGACTGGGGACAAAGAAGCCTGGGCCCATCTGCTGAGGGGGCACCTGTGGGAACTGCTAGACTGCTCTGGGAAGCCTGGGAACCAGCCCCTGCCCCCTCTTCCAGCTTGATCTCCTTCCCCGCCCTCCAACAGGTGATCTTGTCTCCTTTTTCCCCTTCCTCCCGTTGGCAACCTGGTGGGACTGGGCCCTAAGGTCATTCTTGGACTCTTGGGAGGAGGGAAGAGGGACAAGAGGGGAAAGGTCGACTCCTCTGTGACATTGCCTGCCTCAGTTTCCTTGCTAGCTTCCAAGCTTGCCTCAGTCCAGAGAGAGTGCTCAGGGTCCAAAGGTCACCAGCCACAGCACTCTCCTGAGATATCTGTGAGTTAGGAGGACCCGGTCGAGTCCAGGTCCCTGACCGATGCTGACCTCAGGTTGGTCTTGCCCTTCCCAGCCAGGGGCAGCCACCCTGCACACACCTCCACAGCTTCAGCCTGGGAAGTGCCCCACAGCCAGACTGGCAAGAAAACCCTGCTAATCCTCAGTTTGGGTTTCAGCTACCGCCCAGGAGGGGACTGCTGCCTACTAATCCTGGCTGCCTGGGTCTCTTTTGAGACTCCACAAGGGGTGTGTGGGGAGTGTGGCCTATGCAAATACATGCTAATCAGATGCCTGTTATTAATCTGACACTAAAACCTCCCTAGCCTAATGTCAGAGGCCGCCCAGGACGTCTAGGACCTGGACGGCCTGCTCACCATCAGCACACACTCTGAGTTCCCCAGTGCCTGCAGTATAGGCCCCCCAGTTTCTGCTGGCAGGTGTTTAAGCCCTTTACCTTAGCTCCACGTGTTTCGCATGCAAGTTCCAAAGCCACCTCTGATCACTCCTCCCAGGACCTGCACCAGAACACTGTGCCTTTCCGACAAAAATTCCACCCTAAACCCCGGGGCCTCAGTCTTCAGGGATTTAGGCATCTTCCTCTTGGGAACATCTGCCAGGTCAAACCCAGCATATGGAAAAGGGGTGGGCGGGGAAAGGTGTGCCCTGCCTGCCCCCACCTCCCAACCATGGACCCCTCGCTGGGCTTCTGAAGACAAGTAAGAACTGGAATTTTAGCTCCAGCTATGTAACCTCATTGACCCGTGAATCCTGCCAGCCAGCCCTGGACACCCTGCCCCCATAGCCCAGGTCACTTCCAGCATGGCCCTGCTGACCCCATTCACATGCCACATGGTACCAGACAAAAGACACCAAATCTTTCTCAAATGGCAGCCAACAACCCATCGGGCCCCAGGCACCAAGGTATATTAGGCCCATCACACCAATCCAAACATGCCTCAACAGGCACAGTCACACCACATGACATAGCTCCAGGACAGTTTATGACATGGCCTACTGCCACTGGTACATTTAGACACGGCCAGGCACAGGGCCTACAGAAAGGTCTCCCCTGGCCGGGGAGGTGGGCGGGGTGGCCGGGGCCTCCCTAGGACTCTTACGGTGGCTTCTAGCACAGCCAGCTCCTCTGTCTGTCTGGCCTGCATTAGTGTCACTTGCTGCTCCAGCTTCCGCCGTTGCTCTTCCTGCTTCCGTTGGGCTCCTCTGAAGGCCAGGACCAGGGCTCTGGAGGGGTGAGGGGGCTGAGCCAGAAAGGAGTCCCCCACCCCACCCAAGACAGGGGCTGTATACTCCCTGACTGGGTCTTCCTGGGATCCCAGTGTCACTCAGCAGGGGCTGACACACATCAGGCACCAGGGGAGATGTGGGATGGATTAAACGTGCAGCCCACCTTATAAGAGGGAAGCTAAGGCTCAGAGGGAGCCAGGAATGCTTCTGAGGTTACCAGGGGAGAGGGACCCACCTGTGAGCCTTACATAAATCACTGTTCAGCTTGGCACTCTGAGCACGTCTGGCTCGCCCCTTCTGAGCCACCTGTTCCAGCTCTTCCCGCAGAGACTGCAGCTGCTCCCACAGGCCCAGGGCCCTAGTGCGGGAGAGGGGAGAGAAGGGCTCAGAGTCACAGCCCATCCTGTCTTCCTCCTACCCACCCCCCTGCCCTCGGTGTTTCTCAGAACACATCTGTGCACAGGTGCACACTCAGCCAGCGCTGCCGCACACAATCCCTCCACATTTGCTCTGCCACAACCCTCAGGCTGAATATCCCACAACCCAGGACCCAGGCACACACCGGGCAAGTGAGGCCGACAGCTCCTGAGCTAGCTCCTCCGGATCCTGCGCTTTGGCCACCTGGCCTCCATCAGTGCCCCTACTGCCACCAGGGAGAGCAGAGCCCTAAAGGGAGGGAAGTGACATTGGCCTAATGTACTCAGCTCAAGATGGGTGTTGATGTCCAGACTGTGGCAGCCCTGGTCCTTGCCCTCGTAGAGCCCCCAGTCTGATAAAATACCCCAATGAGGATAAAATTGCTCCCTATCAAGAGAAATAACAAGTGATCTCAACCAAAGGCAATTCAGGAGGGCTTCCTGAAGGAGGTGAAGTCTGAGCTCAGACTGGCGACAGGAGATCCAGGACTTAACTACACCAAGAAGGGACTGTTCCGAGTTCCTAGCTGGGGCACAGCAGTTACAAAGACTTGAAGGTGGGAGAGATGATTCAAAGGATTCTGTAAACCATCGAAGGCTTTAAGCAGAAGGCAGACGTGATTAGACAGCATGGGGCAAAGAGGAGGGACTCTGAGGAAGCTAGAACCAAAATTTAGGAAGAGGTAAAGCACGCGCAGGGGCTACTGGGGTGAAAAGGGAGGAGTGTGCATAGGCCTGGGAAGGAGGAGGTTCCAGTCTGAGTGGAAGCCACTAAATCCTTTGGGGTTTATTGGGCTTGATACCCTCAAAGAAAGAAATCCCAAATTACGAAAGTGTGAACTTTAACCTGCAGCTTACCATTCAACTCATTTCTTTATTTTATTTTATTTTATTTATTTATCTTTACAAGGGAAGGGAAGGAGAGAGGGGGAGAAATATCAATGTATGGTTGCTTCTCATGCGTCCCCTGCTGGGAACTGGCCTGCAACCTAGGCATGTGCCCTGATGGGGAATTGAACCGCGATCTTTTGGTTCACAGGCCCACACTCAATCCACTGAGCTATACCAGCCAGGGCCCAACTCATTTCTTTGTGAAGCAATGGAACCTGAGTCTTGTCCAGAGACACCTGGCCAGTGGTATACTGCTATCCCTACTGGGTCCAGGCAGGGAGGCTCACCTGGGACCACGCCTCCTCGTCCCCGCTGCTCCCGCCACTACTGTCACCACCACTGCTGTTGGCCCCACAAGTCTGGAGCTGTGCCCGCTCCCACTGCAGCTGCTCCAGCAGGAGCACGTGGACTGGGCCCTGGGCTCTGAGGGCGGCCTCCTGCAGCTCCAGACCCCGCTTCTCCCGCCGTGCCAGCTGTAACCTCAGCATCAGGTCCTCCAGTGTCTCCTGAGAAACCAAGGAGAGGGCAAGGAATTTGCGCCTCCGGGTGAACGTCTAGGGAAACTGAGGCCTCAGGAGGCACTGACCGAGGGCTGGTCAAGGAAGAACTCAGACTCTCACTGCGATCTTTTCTGGTGAGAAACAGCAGCCATAAAACTATAGCTGTAGATATGGCAGTTCAGAGAGGGCAAGCGTTTTAGCCAAGGCCAAGTAGCGACACCGTGGAAGGCTCCGGAGTTTCTCCAAGTCCAGACCCCTGGGTCCTTCAAGACATGCTACAAAGCTCAGATTGTGTCCCCTGCCCCGTTTCTTTCCCACAGGAAGGGCATTTTGGAAAGCCACACTCAAAGTCTTACGAGAAACAGAATTCCAAAGGATAAGCTCCTATTCATCCCTCAAAACCCCAACCCCAATTCTCCCTCCAGGAAGCCTACTTCTAGACCAGCAGAGCTTTCCCTTGCTGCCTGGTCACCCAATCACAGCCCTCTCAGCTTCACCAAACAGTTTGTCCCACGAGGAAAGACTAACAGTGACTACAGTGACCACTGCTCATGTGTACCCGTGTGGTCTCCAGGTCCTGCTGGATCTGCACCTTCTCCAGCCGGGGCAGGGCTGGGCTGGGTTGAGTCCCCACAATGGCCTGCACCAGGGCTTCTGCGTGGGGTACAGTGGGCATGGGTGCCAAGGTGGAGCCTGGCTGTGGGGGAATCTTCACCAGAGCACGACGCTCCTGAAGACGCCGGACACAGCCCTGGAGCTGGTCGGCCACCTCCTGCAGTGCGGGCCTGTCCACACTGCTGCCCTCGGGGCTACAGAAAACAGAAAAGGGCCCAGTGTCAACCCCAGCAGGCGCGGTCGTGCTGACTTCATGCCCACTGTGGTCGGCTCCAGCATTTTCCATCGTACTCTCTGTGATAGATCCTGTGACATCTGTGGCGGGTGCTGTCCTACCAGCATCGTGAGCACCATAATGTAACCCCCAATGGGCACCATTATCCATCAAGACAACATAGTGAGCACCATCGCACCGATGGGCACTGTTCCTCACGCCCACACAGCGAACACTATCACACCAACACAGTGGGTATCATCTCTCAGCCGACGGGCCTTGTTAAGCTCTGTAATGCCAGTTCTAATCAGTGGGCACCACCATCTGTCTTCATGCCAACCCTGGTGGGTCCTATACCAACCCCAGTGGCTGTCAACGACCATGGCGAATCTGTTGAGTGGCAACCAGCCAACTCCAGTCAGGTCTCCACAAGGTCAACTCCCCATTCTCCAACTGGGACCCCATTCGTGGGCCCACCCAGCTCCCGGGTTTCTCAGGGGTACCTTGGCTGAGGGTCCCACCGGGTCGCTCCATCCATGGCAGCCTCCTCTTGGGCTAGCAGCCTCTGAGCCTCCTTCTCAGCTGCCTCCAAGTCACTCTTGGGGACTTCTGCTCCTGAGTCTGCCTCCCGGAGAGTGAGCAGGACCTCGAACACTTCCTCACAGCGCTCACTGCGGGACACGGGTTCTGAGCGCTCCGGGTCACCCAGCCTCGCCTTTCTGTCTAGGTGCCGCTTCCGCTGGCTCCTGAACCCCTCACTTTCCGCCCCCCACACGCGCACCCTCGGAGGGCATGCAGACCCCTTCAGCACCCTGGACTAAAATCGCCTTAAATTCATTTCCGTGGTGGAAATGCTCTCCTGCAGGGGCCCTGCCTCTCTTTGTGGATCAGGGCTATGCCCTGAGCACACTCATCCTCTTCCCAGCCAGCGACATCGCGGGCGGGATGCACCAACCTGTACTGCAAGGCCAGACGTAGTGCTGTGGCCTCGGCCTCCCATCGGCCCAGCTGCATGCTGAGGCCCTCACACTGGCCCTTGTAGCCCTGGAGCACAGCTGACAGGAGACGGTTAAAGCATTTGAGCTTCTCGATGCTCCTGCCTCCAAAAGTGGGGAAAAGCAAAAGTGAGAGGCCTCACAGAGCAGTCCCCTAACAGATTTCCACTCTTCTCCCCCACCCTCACTCCCACTTGGGCCACGGATTCGGGTTCACGTCCTAGTTGAGGAGGTGCCGGTGCTCTGACAGGCTCAGCATTTGCATCTCTTACCCTCGGAGCTGCTCCATCTGAGCTTCCACCACGTGCAACTCAGGGGCGAGGGGCTGGCAGGGGAGAGCCCCAAGGATCTGGGCACTGGAATCACTCTGGAGGCGCCGGAGCAGAGGGTGAGACAGGGAGAAGGGATCCTGCTAGCAAAAGGGAACTTAATTTACCCAGATTGTCATCAAGAGCCCAGTACCACGGGTTTAGGCCTCTCCAGCAACTGTTCAATCTCGTGGCCAAAATTTGAGTCTCACTGCCCTGAACCCCGAGGATCTCAGATTAGTAGTTTGGAGCTTCCCACACTCACCTGAGCGGCCCGGGACTCCCTGGCAGCTCCAGCGGGGCTTGAAGCACGGCCCGGGCCACCTACTTGGCTGTGGGAAGGAGGTGGAACGCACTCCAGCCTCAGCAGGGAATCCTGCAGCTCCTGGACCTGAGAGGTATGAGGCACGCCAGGCCTGTGGGCGCCAAACGCCCAGCAGACCTCCCCGACACCTGCTCTTGGAACAGTAGCAAACGCCCCTGCTGGAAGGCAGGAGCCCCAAATACTCACCTCGCCAAATCAGCAACTCAAGACTTCTCTCTTTTTTTAAAAAAATTTTATTTATTTATTTTTAGAGAGTTGGGGGAGGGAGGGAGAAAGAGAGAAACATGGATATGTGAGAGAAACATCTATTGGTTGCCTCTCTTATGCTCCCCACTGGGGACCCGGCCCAAACCCAGGCATATACCCTGACTGGGAATCAAACCAGCAGCCTTTCAGTTTGCAGGCCGGCACTCAATCCACTGAGCTACACCAGCCAGGGCTCTTTCTTTAGCTACACAGATGGCCAACAGGTACATGAACAGGTGCCCAACATCACTAATCATCAGGGAAATGCACATCAAAGCCACAACGAGCTATCTCCCCACACCTGTTAGGATGTCGCTCTCAGACAGACAAGAAATAGCAGGTGTTGGTGAGCATGTGGAGAAAAGGGAGCCCTCGTACACTGCCGGGATTCTCAACAATACAGAGGTTCCTCAAAAAATTAAGAATCGAACTCCTGTAGGATCCAGCAATTCTAGTTCCATCAATTCCATTCCTGGGTATTATCCAAAGGAGAAAAAAACACTAATTAAAAAAGATACATGCACCCTAGTGTTCATTGCAGCATTATTTATAATAGACATGGAGGCAAACTATACGTCCATCGATAGGTGAATGAATTAAGAAGATATGGTACACGTATATAACGAAATATATCTCAGTCTTAAAAAGGAACGAAATCCTGCCACTTGCAACAGCATGGGTGGGCCTCGATCCCCTTATGCTAAGTGAGATGCACTAGACAAGACGACTACGGTATGAGTGACTACGGTATGAGTGAGCTCACTTATGTGAATGAGTATGTGGAGTCCAAAAACAAAACAGAATACTGAACTCGTAGACACAGAGAACAGACTGGAGGTTGTAGAGGTGGTGGGTGGAGGTGAACTTAAAAATAAACAGATAGGGGCCCTGGCTGGTGTAGCTCAGTGGATTGAGTGCAAGCCTGAGAACCAAAGCATCGCCGGTTTGATTCCCAGTCAGGGCACATGCCTGGGTTGCAAGCCATATCCCCAGTATGGGGTATGCTAGAGACAACCATACATTGAGGTTTCACTCCCTTTCTTTCTCCCTCCCTTCCCCATCTCTCTAAAATAAATAAATAAAATCTAAAAAACAAAAAACAGATAAGCCCTGGCTGGTGTGACTCAGTAGTCGGGCACTGGCCTGCAAACCAAAAAGTTACTGGTTAACGCCTGGCCGTGCACTTGCCAGGGCCCTGGTTGGGGGGTGCAAGAGGCAACCTGTCAATGTTTCCTTGCACATGGATGTTTCTCTCTCTCTTATTCCCCCTCCCTTCCCTTCTCTCTGAAAAATAAATAAAATCCTAACAAAGTAAATAAACAGATAAACTTCTCTCTCCCAGCTGGGAAATGGGTCCCACTCTGTAGGAAATGGATTCTGTGGTTTGCTCCGGGCCCCTGCAGCCCTGGTCTTGCCACCTGTAGATGAGGCCTGCTCCCCGAGACTGCCCTCAGTCACGTGACTTTAATCCACACGCTGAGGAGGCCTCTAGCCTTCACGCCCAAACCTGCCAGCTCCACCTTCAACATCACCCAAATTTGCCCACTTCTTGCCACCTGCGCAACTTCCACCCTCTGGTGTCTGGACTAGCGCCTCCTCCAGTATCTCCAGGATTCCACTGCTGCCCCCACACGCTGTTCCTCCCACTGCCCCCAAGGGGGCGCCCATGAACACCTGTGTCATCCGGCCACTCTCCCCAGCTCGGGATCTTCCATGGCTCTTCACTCTCAGCAAAAGCTCAAGTCCTTCCTGCAGCCCTCAGGGCTCTGCGGGGACTGCCCTGTCACCTCCCTGCCCTAATCCCCTCCCATTCACCCCCACGCTGGCCTCCTCAAGGTTCTTCAAACCCGCCAATCACACTCCCACCTCAGGGCCTTTGCATATACCCTCTCCTAGGCCTGGAATGGTCTTTCACCAAATCTTTGTATGGCTCTTCCCTCGCCTCCATGTGGTCCTTATTCAAGTGTCACCTCCTCCAAGGGCTTCCCTGATCACCTTAATTAAGACTGCAAGGGCCCTGTGTCTTTGGAGCTCAGTAGTCAATGCTGAGTAAAAGTTTTCCAGGTAAGCAAGTGACTGAACATCGCCTGGGCCAGGCTGCCTGCTCCCTCAGACAGCAAAGCCCTGGGAGGCAGGGATGCCCCACTCACCTCTCTCTGCAGCGTCTCCTTCTCTGTCTGGACAGCCTCCAGGGAGGCCTGCAAGTGGATTAGCTCATTCTCACGGCTGCCCAGGGCCAAACGCAGCCAAGCATTCCTCTCTGCCAGGTGGGCTGCCTCCCGCTGGAAGCCCCCCGCCCCCTCCTGCTCCAGGAAGAGCCTTGGGTCCCCCTCGATTCTGCTCTCCACCTCCATTGGCCCTGGACAGCTCAGGGGCTGGCAGCGCCAGGCAGCAGCCGCAGCCTCCAGTGAGCTCAGAACCTGCTGGAGAGTCTGAAACACACTGGGGGCCCCAGGTCCACAGGGGATAGTCTTCTGTTCCCGTGGGGCTGCCGCTAGAGCCTGGTGGTCTTCTGCAGGCTCATGAGGCTCCTCGAGGGCTGGGGCCGGTCCCCTGCTAGAGTCCCCATCAGCCTCTTTGTCAGTTCTGTGAAGAAGTAAGCAATGGAAGATTCTGGAAATAGGGACACCTGAGGTGGCTGGCACACAGGAGCTGTGTGTCAAGGCTGGGGCTGCATCATGCAGGGTTTTAAAACTCAGGCTCAGGCAGGCATGGGGAGCCATGGCATGTGCGTGAGCAGGGGCGGTGGTGGGGGACACAGGCGAAGCTGTGGGTGGGAAAGAGCTGGAGTAGGTGACACAGACCAAGAGGGCCTTACCTGCTATCCAGGCTGTGCCCACTCTCTTTCGCCTCAGGGCCCAGCAGCTCGGGCTTGCAGCTTTCCTGGGATGGCGCAGGGCCCAGCTCAGAGCTTCCGCTGGCTGGCTCAGCCTCCTCTGAACTCTCTGCCACAGGGTCCAGCTCACCCTGCACATGACCACCAGGGCTGAGCTCTGAGCAAAGCAGAGCTCTGAGCAAAGCTCTGAGCCCCGGGGTCTTGCTGAGCTGGCTGCAGCAGGGAGGGGGGACACTTACAGGCGGAGCGTGCCTCCCTCGCCGGCTCCGGGGCCGTGTGGCCCGCCCACTCATTGCTGTCCAGAAATCAGTGTGCCCTGAATCCCTCCTTTGTCCCCTCTAAAACCACAGCCTGATGCTCTTGCCTTTGTTGTCCTGGCAAATGACAGACTCAGTGTCCTCTTCTGTGAAGTGGGCATTGATTTGCCCCCTCCAGAAGGGGTCTCGAGTCATCGGTGTTGATTTGGCACAGTTAAATGCCTCTGTTGACAGACAGCTCACTACCTGCCAAGGTTGCCCTGACCTTTCTCTTCTCCTGTGCCCTCTTTATCTGTCACTGCCTTGGTGCTCCCCTCCCTCCCCTATCGGGTCTAGGATGAGGACTTCAGGAGTCCTCTCTCCTTCCCAGTGCCCTCCTTAACTAAAGGACCCATTACTGGGGCTGTGTCCCCTCAGCCCTCTCTACTCTGTTCCTCCGGGAGCACCTTGGTCAGAGGCCTGAGTCCCTGGGATACGCTTGGGGTCACTCTTGCCACTGCCCGCTCAGGCCGGACTGGCCCAGGCTGGCCTGGGAGGGGCCAGGAAACAGGAAGCCCCCTCCCCTGGTCACATGACTTGTTATTGTGCAGTTTCCTTCTCAAGGACAGCGCCTTCCTCCAGTTCCAGCAGGGAACATGTGTCCAGCTCCTGAGAGGTCCGCCCTTCCTCACCTCAGCCTCTGAGGCCATGGCCCTTCCACCCCTGAGCCTCAATTTCCTCATCTGTGAAATGGGGGATAAACATAGCATTTACCTATCGTGTCGTGGAGTTTTAACAAGCATTCGCACGTGGCCAGGCACCATCGAGGAAACGAACCAGAGTCACACATGCGCTCTTTCTTCTCTATTACCTCACCTTGTTCTCCATCGCCAGTCCCATCTCTGCTTCATCTGCCAGCTACTGTTTCTCCTACAGAAACGCTGAATTCCTCAGAGCCTACGTGGTCCTCACATCCTGCCCATTTTTCCTGCATCCGCCTCTAGTGGACTTTCTTGTCTTCACCCATAGTCACAGTCCAACCCCCTCTTGGCCCACCAGCACCGCCTCTGGGCTCCTCAGCATCCCCATCCCTGCTCACTCCCTTCCCCACGCAGGCCCGGAAGACAGAGAGCATATTATTCATTTTCCTTGCTCACATACCTTCTGTGGCTCCCCATTGCCCTTGGGAAAAATTTCAAGCTCTTCTTCTTTTTTAAAAATTGATTTGAGAGAAAGAGAAAAAGAGGGGAAGGGAAGGAGAAAGAGAAACATTAATTTGCTATTCCACTTATTTATTCTTTCATTGGTTAATACCTGTATATGCCCTGACCAGGGCTTGAACCTGCAACCTTGGCATATTGGGATGATGCTCTAAACAACTGAGCTACCTGGCCAGGGAACATCTCAAGCTCTTCAACCTGGCCAAAGCCCTTAAAAATTGTACCTGCAGCTTCCACCCATATACACTCCATGCTACAGCCATGATGGCCCCCTCCATGACGAGCTGACGATTCTCGTTCTCTCACACCCCTCGTGGCCATGCTGCAACCTCTGCTCCAAACACCCTGCCTATTGTCCTGGGTTCACTGCAGACACTACAGTGGCCTGAGTCTTCCCGGTCCAACCGACAGACCTAGGAGGATGAATCTTTCTGCTTGTGGAGGGAGATAAAATGTACATCTCTGACTTGGGGGTATCCAAGGGCATCAAAATCCTCACGCTTAAGCCTTGCTCCAGCCATATTACACTGGGAGGGCTCCGCCACTCCAAAGCTCTTCCGAGCCTCCAGACCTTGGTCCAGGCAGTTTCTTCTGCCTGGAATGCCTTTCCCCCTCTTGTTTCTCCAGCAGATTTTCCATCCTTCAAGGCTCAGCCTACAAAGTTCCCCCAGTTGTCATTAAACCAGAGCCTGGCTGATGTGGGTGGGCTTAACTGACTCTTAAAAATACAGAAACTGAGGTTTAGAATGGGTTTTTTTTCCCCCACTATACTTTAATGATTCTCAAAATTCTGTAACAGATTTTTGGCTGAGTTGTTTCCATGAAAAAGTAATGATTTTAAAAACTATAACTTAAAAATTGCCATACAAAAGAGCATATATGATCCACAAAACATTTTCCTTTCCTTCTGAAGGTTTACGATGCATTGCAATCATTAACCAGTCTTTTAATATTAAATTTAAACCACCAGTTGAGACAAAGAACACTGACATCTTCCTTCACCAGTGATTAAGACGGGGGTGGCAGGTGTCAGGGACAATATTCATTTGGCCTTCTGAGCTTTCTGGGAAGACTTGGTGATGACAGCTGCCTTGCTGTCCACTGCTTTGATGACACTCTCTCATGAGAGCAACTGTCACGTGTCATGAACAGCAAAGCGGTGCAGAGGAGGACAGTCAGAGAGCTCTCCACACACACAGGCTCACCAGGACGCATGTCCACGATGGCAGCATCACAGGTTTCAAAAACTTCAGGCCACCTTCCCTTCCAGCTTTTTCCCAGAACAACGATTAATCTCCTTCAGCTCATAAATTTCTAAGCAATGTGGCCTGTGGGACAGTCCAGCACGGGTGCGTTTCTGGTACTGATTGGGCCTGGGTGGTTCAGGATAATCACCTGAGCTGTGAAGCCAGCCGTTTCTACCGGTGGGTCATTTTTGCGGTCACCAGCCACAATCCCACGATGAACATCTTTGACAGGCATGTTCTTGACACTGAAGCCCACGGTGTCCCGGGGAAGAGTTTCACTCAATGCTTCATGGTGCCTCTCAACAGCCTTTACTTCAGTTGTAACGGTGACTGGAGCGAAGGTGACCACCAGGCCAGGTTTGAGAACACCAGGCTCTACTTGACCCACAGGGACAGCACCAATTTTGTAGACATCCTGGAGGAGCAGACGCAAGGGCTTGTCAGTGGGACAAGCTGGTGGCAGGATGCAAACCAGAGCTTCAAACATGATTCCACCGGCATCGCCACCTCTACGGGTGACTTTCCATCCCTGAACCAAGGTGTGTTAGCCCTTGGCTGCAGCATGTTGTCACCATGCCAACCAGAAATTGGCACAAATGCTATAGCATCAGGGTTGTAGCCCATTTTCTTAATGTAGGTGCTGAGTGCATTTACAATGGCCTCACATCTCTTCTGGCTGTAGGATGGCTCAGTGGCATCCATTCCGTTAACACCAACCACCAGGTGTTTCACACCCAGTGCGTAAGCCAGAAGGGCGTCCTCACGTGTTTGTCCATCTGTGGAGACACCTGCTTCAAATTCACCAGCACCAGCAGCAACAATCAGGACAGCACAGTCAGCCCGGGTGTGCCTGTCATCGTGGTGCCGGTGTCCTGGGGCACCGGCGACGGTCACATAGTGCTTGCTTGGTCTCAGATTTCCACGGGGACGTATCGATGGTGATACCATGCTCGTGTCTGGCTTTCAGCTTATGCAAGACCCAGGCACGCTTGAAGGAACTGTTTCCTGTCTCAGTAGCCTCCTCAAATTGTTGGGTGTTTCACTTGTCGATCCCACCACATTTGTAGATCAGGTGACCCGTAGTAGTAGACTTGCCGGGATCAAATGACAGCGATGTTTGACATGAGTCTTCCTTTTCCATTTTGGCTTAGATTTAGCAGTGTTTTTCATGACACCTGTGCTCTGGTGGTAAATCCTTTGTAAAAAAAAAAATCAGAATAGTTTTCAAATAGTTATGGGGCTAAGGGGGAATTGTGCATGAAAAAGGTAGGTGATTTGAAATAGTTCTGGCTTAGTATTTTAAATTTTTTATTGAATTTATTGGGGTGACATTGGTTAATAAAATTATATAGGTTTCACGTGTACGATTCTATAATACATCATCTGTATATTGTATGGTGCGTTCATCACCTCAAGTCAAGTCTTCTGGCTGAGTGGTTTTTTTAAAGCTTTTATTTATCTATTTTTAGAGACTGGGGGAGACTGGGGAAGGAAGGAAGAAAGAGATGGAGAGAAACATCTACGCGAGAGAGAAACATCCATCAGTTACCTCTCGTTCATGCCTGATGAAGGTTTGAGAAGGGCGTCCCCATCTCAAACAACCTAGAGACCTGCAGCCAGAAGTGAGCACCCCAAGCCCGAGAGCGGACCAAACCATGAAGATGAACATCCCTGAGTTTGTCTCAATGTTCAGAGCCAGGCACCCCTGAGTCCAAGAGCAGACAAACCCAGCAGTGAGGAAGTCGGAGGCACCCCTCACAGCCCAAATCCTGGGAAAGTGATACACCTGGCACCAGGGTTTATGCAAATGAGAAGGGGGTTAAGCTATCACTTTCATCAAAGTGTGTGTTTTCGTTCTGAGATTCAGGGACTTAGCAATTGCTGGCTGTAGTAAGGGGATGAAGAGGAAGCTACCTGCAGAGTCTGGAGAGACAAAAAAGAATTAGAACCCTCTATTCAAACCTTGCAGAGACAAGGCTGGGGGCAAACCTGGGTCAAGCTTCCACTGCCCACTGCTCCCCTAGTTGAAAGTCTCAGGAGGCAGAGAGAGAAATAGAGAATGTACCCATATGCCCCACCAAAATGTTAGGGTGGTAGGTGATGCAGGCTGTGAAAGAATTCACAAAGAGGAGAAAATGCAGAAAGCAAAGTTTTTATTCACTTTCCAAGAGTGGAAAGGGGCATGGCATGGAGAGATACACCAGCACTGAGGGGTGGCAGCTTTTAGCTTTTATTGGATTATAATTGGGTTATAAAGGGTGGGGGAGTTGCTGTCATGTGGCCCCTGGGCTGCTGGGAGCCTTGCAACACAGGAGGTTTTGGGTGGTTTTGCATAAGCTACAGTTTGCTCCAATGTAATTTTTTACTCGTGGCTGTGGGGAGCGGTTAGTCACGGTTTGCTCTTGCTTTTCCAGTAGTGCTCTAGTCCTGGGCACATAAGCGCAGAAGAGTAAAATGGCAGTCGTGTTTGACAACGTCATAAGACCTGATTGGCCAATGGTACCACGATAGCAAATGACACTGGTTTTGTTCTTTCAATAAAATTACAATTCTATAATACATCACCTGTATGTTACGTTGTTTGTTCACCACCTGAAGTCAAGTCTTCTGGCTTAGTGGGTTTTTAAAAATTTTTATTTATTTATTTTTAGAGAGAGGGGAAGGGAGGGAGCAAGGAAAGGAGAGAAACATGTGAGAAACATCAAACAGTTGTCTCTGTTGGCGCCTGACCCCGCATCAACCCGACTGGGGTGGAACCTGCAACCCAGGCATGTGTCCTGACCAGGAATTAAACCAGCAACCTTCCGCTTTGCTGGACGACGCCCAACCAACTGAGCCAACGCGGTCAGGGCCTGGCTTAGTACTTTGATATTTTGCAAAATATATGTAAAATAAGAATTAAGTATTTGCTTGTGGTCTTAGCCCTGGACCACGCCCACCTCATTCCGCAAAACCCGCCCTTCACCTATCACCCGCGTCTTTCTTAAATCCTGCCCAATCCCGAACCACCCAGCCTTTCACACGGCAAACTAGGTTCTCTCCATCCCTTTAAACCTAGTCCATCCAAAGCTCCCTGCGCCTTATTCCAGCCTATCACTGTAGAAGCACTGACCCGCAAAATCTGATTCCGCTAGAAACAAAAACTCCGCCTCATCTTGCTTTTAGCCAATCACACTTCAGATCCCGTCCCACTCAGCCCTACTCCTGTCTATCACCTTCTAAACCCCATTCCCCTAACAGAATCCAGCCTATCAGCTTCCAAGGCTCTTTAGCAACGTCCAGTTTGTCATTCCGGTCGTCCTAAGACCTGCTGAACTACATTTCACAGGAGGCGTTGCGGCTGTGCCTCACCGCTTCCGGCTGCGAAGATGGCGGGTTTGTAGCGTGAGTCGGAGGGAGGCTTAGGCTACGGTGAGCAAAAGTTGGGTGTTGGAAGCGTACGGGTCTCGTCCCTCGAGGCCTAGCTACTGTAGCCCCAGAGATCCCGCCCTTTGCCTCCCTTGAAGCTTCCATCTCCAGCCCTGGTTTCCCCTGTAGTCTAGCCTCTATCCCTCTTGCTACAGCTAAGGCTTTGTTTTCCTTAGAAGTTGCGGGGGCTGCGAGGCTCTCAGAGACCATCCCCGGCATCCCGCACCCATTGCCCAAATAGGCAGGCTGTTCCATTGGCGTCCTATTTTTTCTCAGATCTGTAACACCCAAATTCGTGTCCCTCCCTTGTGCAGACACCCCCTAGGCAGCCCAGCACCCACTGTGGAGAATCCCAGAGGTTGTTATTCCTTTATTCACCAAAACCTTTTCAGTTTCAGGTAACGGAAAACTCAACTCAGTCTATCTTAAAAGGAGACAAGACAGGGGAGCCAGTGGCTTATAGACTGGTTCCAGGTGTAGTTGGATGCAGACGCGAGTCTGCCATTCTCTGGATGAGCATAATCCGGTCAGGCTTTTCCCCCTCTCAGAGTGTACAGAGGCTTCTAGAAATTCTTGACTTGTATCTTCCCAGCTCGGCAACTGTAAGGAGCCCCTTTCCCTAATGGACTACTGGAAAGAGCTGCACCTCACTGGCACGTATTGGGTCATGTCCCCATCTCTGAGCCATTCGTAGTGGCCTGTTGTGCTCACTGGCTGGGGATGGAGGTAGCCCTACAGAGGAGAGCTATTACCTGAAGTCAGAGTGGATGCTTAGCTGATAAGAATATAGGCACCCATTCTACAGACGAGGAAACTGAGGCTGTGAGAGGAATGAGCTGCTGCATAGTCAGTAAGCAGCTGAGGGTAACCAAATGTTTCTGAACCTCCTAAGACAGGATTCTGGCTTCCTCCATCCCTGCTTCATCCAGCCACTCAGGAGCCATGGAGGTGGCAGAACCCAGCAGCCCCACGGAGGAAGAGGAGGAGGAGGAGGAGGAGCAGTCAGTGGAACCGAGGCCCCGCACTCGCTCCAACCCCGAGGGGGCTGAGGACCGGGCACTGGGGGCCCAGGCCAGTGTGGGCAGCCGCAGTGAGGGCGAGGGTGAGGCGGCCAGTGCTGATGACGGGACATCCAACCCTCTGGGAGCTGGCCCCAAGCCTTGGCAGGTGCCCCCACCAGCCCCTGAGGTCCAGGTGCGGACACCAAGGGTCAACTGTCCAGAGAAGGTGGTAAGTGGGAATTTGGCCATTAGCTCTGAGGCTTCAAGAAACTTGGGTTAACATTCTTGCCTTTTGGGATTCACTCTGCAAACAGCCCTTTGGTATGAGTTTCCAGGGGCTGTCACAACAAATTACTGCAAACTGGGTGGTTTTAAAAAGCTGAAATTTCTCTTCTGACAGTTCTAGAAACCAGGAGTGTGAAATCAAGGTGTTGGCAGGGTCCCCCTTCCCCCCAGAGGTTATAGGGGAGGAGCCTGCCTTACTCTTTCACCTTTGGGTGGCCCCAGGCATCCTTGGCTTGTGGCTGCATTACTCCAATCTCTGTCTCCATCTTCACACGGCCTTCCCCTCTCTGTCTCTGTGTCTCCTCTTCTGCCTACGTAAGGGTACTTGTCACTGGATCAGATGATCTTAGCTCAGTTTCTTTAATTACATCACTAAGGACCCTAATTCCAAATAAAGTCACATCTGAGATTCTAGGCTAACATATCTAATGAGGGCCACAGTTCAACCCACTGTACCTTAGTTTCTTTGTTCCTGTGTCACATATTCTCACTCATTAACTTGGACTCATAGTCCAGTACTCTTTCCCCTGAGCCTTCCAACGTGGGTGGCTTGGCTGGGAATTGGAGGTCATCTTACCACTTTTTTAGACATGTCTGCTTTAAGAGGGCCAAGCCTGTGGGGGCTGGCGTTAACATCCAGGTCCATGCGCCGGCCAGTCACAGTGCCCTCACTGCCCTCCAACTTCATTGCAGATCATCTGCCTGGACCTGTCGGAGGAAATGTCACTGCCAAAATTGGAGTCGTTCAACGGGTGAGAGGGACATTTTAGGGCTTGAATATGTAGCCACAGCTGGGAGGGGCCCAACCTGAAAAACACAGGGCTGTCTTTCTGAGACTTACACCATTGTGGTCTGGCTCAGGGCCTGGTGGTATCCGGGTGTAGCAGCAGGAACTGGTAGTGTTACAGTGGTGGCCCATCAGGCTCTGTTCCAAGCATGTGAGAGCTGTCGTGTGCCACCCGTATCATAGAAATGACTTGGAAACTCAGAGAAGCAAAGTGACTTGCCTAAGACCTCAAAGAATACAGGAAGAGCCAGAATTTAAGCTAACCCCAAAGCCCTTGTTTTCAGCAGGTGGGTCTCTGTGGGGTTGACCAACAGGGCCTGACGGCTCTGGGAGATGCTGAACACAAGCCTGCCTTGTCCTTGCTGGCACCCCTGGCCACCATGGCTGAGCAAAGTTCTGGGGGGTCCTCACAAGGATCAGATGTGAGGTGCAGGCTGGCCAGAAGGATCCATTTGGAGAAGGTTAGAGCTGAAGAGGGCAGGTCAGCTGGGCCCTGCCATGCCCCCTGCTGTAAGACCTGGGCAGGGGCCTCATTGCGGGGCTCCTGGAGAGTTCCCCAGGATGGGGGCCTACCTTAACCAGCCCTCTCACTCTCTGCCCCTCCCCAGCTCTAAAACCAACGCTCTCAACGTCTCCCAGAAGATGATTGAGATGTTTGTGCGGACAAAACACAAGATTGACAAAAGCCATGAGTTTGCACTGGTGGTGGTGAACGATGACACCGCCTGGGTGAGGCCAGGGCACCCCGGGACCCCCTGGGGGCAGGGACAAGGCTGGGATCCTCTGGGGGCAGGGAGCACCTTGCCGAGGCCTGCGCTTCCTTCCTCACAGCTGTCTGGCCTGACCTCAGACCCCCGTGAGCTCTGCAGCTGCCTCTACGACCTGGAGACGGCCTCCTGTTCCACCTTCAGTATCCTTCCAGGGAGGGTACCCCATGAAGCAGGTGGGGGTGTGGCGAGCTGGCCTGTCCTGTCATCCCCAGAGCCCCAGAAGCCTGAGCCATGGAGGGGGCCGACTCAGACTGGCTCAGGACCAGGTCCCAGCTCTGCCACCGCAGGCTGGGGCCAGTCACCTCTCTTGCTCTCAGTTTCCTTCCTTTCCTTTTTTTCCTTTTCCTTCCTTCTTTTTTTTTTCTTTCCTTTTCCCTTTCCCTTTCCTTTTCTTTCTTTTCCATTTATGACTTTATTTGAGCCAAACCAATGACATCGCCAGGAAGCAAGATTTCTCATGCTCCCCAGGCTCTCGGTTTCTTCGTCTGTAAAATGGGAAGCAGAGAACCTCCTACTCCGTGGGTCGCTGTGGGGGTAAGGTTGTCACAGAAGCAGAACCAGCTGATAAGGACTCCAGATGTCAGAACTGCACCCACAGGGCGAGCACTCCATGCAGGGCCAGTTACACTCCGTGCAGGGCTCCATAAATGGCATCATGTGGCCAAAAGGTCACAGTCACTACTACATCATACTTTATGCTAATTTGAACACGAAAGGCCCACACGCAACTCAAAACTGTGAGTTAGAAAACTGGGGAGCGTTGGGAGGAGGGGAACAGGTACACCCGTGACTCTTTGCTTGTAAGGAGTGTAGCCCTGGCCCTGAGGGAAACCGCCGTTTTGAGTCACCAGTCTTCAGTGCATCTGAAGCCAGCCCCCTGGTCCGTGATCTGTGCTAAGGGAAAGGGGCTCAGGGAGGCGACTAGGCCAGGGTCACACAGGTTTCCCGCACAGCGACACTAGGTTCGGAGGCGTATGAGGTCTTTTGTCTCCGGATGAAGGAAGTCGTCCACCGGTGCCCTGCCACCAGCCAGTGTTCTCCTTAGCATCCCCACCAGATATGGAAGGTCTCTTCAGTCTCATGTAAGTCCTCCCTTCCCTGCATCCTGCCCTCTGCCTTAGTCTTGCAGGGGCCTCGTGGTCCTCCGTGCCATCGTTCTAACCCAGGGGGCCAGCTAGTAAATGCTTTTGGCTTTGCAGACCACGTGGTCTCTGTCATGCCAACTGGACTCTGCCGTCGTAAGCCAAAAGCAGCCACAGACCCTATGGACACAGTGGGCATGGCCCTGTGCCAATAAAAATTATTGATGAGCACTGAAATTGGAGTTTCATACCATTTCCGCATGTCATGAAATATTCTTTTTATTTTTCCTTCAAGTTATTTTTTTTTAAGATTTTATTTATTTATCTTTAGAAGGGAAGGGAAGGAGAGGGGGAGAGAAATATTAATGTTTGGTTGCCTCTTGTGTGTCCCCTGCTGGGAACTGGCCTGCAACCCAGGCGTGTGCTCTGACTGGGAATCGAACTGTGATCCTCTGATTAGCAGGCCTGCGTTCAATCCACTGAGCTACACCAGCCAGGGCTACTTCAAGTTATTTAAAAATATAAAACCTATTCTTTTTTTTAAAGATTTAAAAAAATTATTTATCTTTAGAGGGGAAGGGAAGGAGAGGACTATCAATGTATGGTTGCCTCTCGTACATCTCCTGCTGGGAACTGGCCTGCAACTCAGGCATGTCCCCTGACTGGGAATCGAACTGCGATCCTCTGATTCACAGGCCTGTGCTCAGTCTACCGAGCCACACCAGCCGGGGCAAAACTTATTCTTATCTTAGCTGTGGACCCTAATATTCCAATCCCCGTTTTCAACCAGCCCCTGGTGCTGGGCACAAAGCTTGTGTTGCCTTTATCATCATAATTAACTTGTTACAAACATCTCAGCAAATCTTGCAAGTGAACCCCTGGGGGTAAATTTGCAACGGAGGACACGCTGGGTTAAAGGGCGGGGAGGGGGTACTTTTGCTAGACATTGCCAAAGTACTGTCACAGAAATTAACCCTTTTTACCTCCCCTGCCGCTGTGATGATCTTTTCTTTGGGCTTTTTTTCATTCATTTTAAAGCCATTTGATATTCCCTCAGTGATTTCTCTATTTGTCTGTCCCCTTTACCTATTTTTCTATGCAGAGGTTGGCTTTTTTCTTGTTGATGATCAGATTTGCTTTTTACATAGGAAGGACCTTAGCCCTCTGCCTAGTGCCCTCTGCTCAACATGAGATCCATTTGTGGCCAAGTAGGGAAATGTGTCTTGACCTAGCATATAAGATTAGGTCCCTGCCCAAGAGTCTCCTCACCTGGTGGGGCAGTGCTATCGCTAGATGATGGGGGACGCTCAGGATGGCCAGAGCAGGCTCCAGCTTTGTGTTTAGCAAAGCCTTCCTGCTGATGCAGGAGAGGTCAAGCAGAAGCTGAGGCTCGGGAGGCATTCTGGGCAGAAGGAACAGCACGTGGGAAGGCTCAGAGGCAGCTGTGGACTGGGGAGGGGTCAGGGGAGCTTTGCATGCCCAGCAAGGAGTGAGGCTCTCCAAAGTGATCACCGGAGGGTCCCCCCAGACTGTGCTCTGATTGGTCCCCTCACTGTGCAGCCAACAGAAGACTGAGCTGCCAGTCACAGAGAATGTGCAGACCATCCCACCCCCATATGTGGTCCGTACCATCCTTGTCTACAGCCGCCCGCCCTGCCAGCCCCAGTTCTCCCTGACAGAGCCCATGAAGGTAACTGGGGCTGGGAGAGGGTGGTGAGACACTGGGAGGGACTTCCTGAGCACAGGAGCTGGGCACCTGCTGGCAGGTCCCCCAGAGTCTTAAGACAGAAGCTGGGGAATTGTGGTCATGTGGGCACGGGGTGACGACCCCAAAGGCCCACAGTTCTTCTCCTGCAGAAAATGTTCCAGTGTCCATATTTCTTCTTCGATGTTGTTTACATCCACAATGGCGTCGATGAGAAGGAGGAGGAGATGAGCTGGAAGGTGAGGCTGTGGCAGGTGTGGGTGGCAGGTGGGTATAGATGTGGTATCTTAGAGCCCACCTACCCTGGGCCTCAGAGATCCCACCTGGATCCTGGTCATTCGGTCATTCAACAGCCATTTCCATACACCTGCTGGGAACTCAGAGGGGCAGCTGGGATGGTGGGCCAGGGAGCGAGTAGGTTCCTGCACACTTCGTCCTCCATACTTCCTGCTTCTCTCTCTTCCTGCCTTTGCCCTGGCTGTGCCCTCTGCTTAGAGCACCCTTCCCTCACTTCCTCCCCAGGCTCTCTGCTGGTCATTCATGTCCCAGCCCTGAACTAGCTATGGGACCTTGAGTGGGCTGCTTACTTCTCTGAGCCTCCATTTACCCAACAGTGAACAGGGGAGTCGAGACCAGCTCCTACTCATACCTCAGTATTTAAGCCACAATCCCTATTATGGGAAGCTTTCCCTGCTCCTCAAGGAAGATCAGTGTGGTGGCTGGGGGGTAGTTTGCATCCAAATGTCTTCAGATTGTGGGCTCCAGGACTGAGACCTCCGTGTCCTTATGCTGAGTGGGTAGCAGGGAATGTTTGTTGAATGCAGGTATGTTTTCTGCCTGGCAAACTCCTCTTCACCCTTCGGGACCCACCCCTAGGACCCCCCTCCTCTGGGGTACCCTCCAGGGGCAAGGAAGGCCTGTCAGGGGAATCCTTGCCTGAAGACCCCCTCCCTGGCCCCACAGGACATGTTTGCCTTCATGGGTAGCCTGGATACCAAGGGCACCAGCTACAAGTATGAGGTGGCACTGGCTGGGCCCGCCCTCGAGCTGCACAACTGTATGGCCAAGCTGTTGGCTCACCCGCTGCAGCGGCCCTGCCAGAGCCACGCCTCCTACAGCCTGCTGGAGGAGGAGGAGGAAGCCACTGAGGTGGAGGCCACCGTCTGAACCACCCCTGTGCGTCTGGCCTGTGCAATGAGACCTGGGCCTGGAGTTCTTAAACCCCACTCCTTGGGACCCTGGGGGACTTCTAGGAGGCACTCAGGGTACTTGGGGGCCCTGGAAGGAAACCTGGGATTTCAGGGAGCATCCCAGGGCCTGTGGGCACCCATTCCCCATGTTTCCCAGCCCGCATCTCTCCCCAGTTTGTCAGTTATAACTTGTTCTTCCCTTTGTGATTTTTGTCATCAGAATAAAAATCTGAGAAGTCTCTAGTCCTGGTCCACACCAGCTGCTTTGTGTTCATTGGGATCTTCCTGGTTGCGAGGAACAGAAAACCCAACCCCTAAACAGAAAGAGGAGTGGCTTGGTTCTTGTGGATGAGATTCCAGGGTGCAGCTTCAGGCTTGGCTAGACCCAGCTGCTCAGACAGCACTGCCATCGGGGTGGGCTGCAACACCGCGTGGTGTCCTGTGTGCCATGCTTTCCCCCTAACCTGTGGAAAGGGGTGAGGTGGTTGTGTGGACTCCAAGAAAGAAAGTACCTACCAGGAGGGCCTCCTGGTCGCAAATTGGTCTCAAACTAAACAAAAAAATCTCAGGAGCCATTGCTGAGCAGAGGCCTCTCGTGTAAGCCAGGCTTCAGGTAGGAACGCTGCCTACTTTCCGTACTGAAACGCCTGCCTGGCCGCGTGCACCGTGTGCCTGCTGGGAGAGCCAATGCTCGTGAAGGAGTTCCTGGAATCGTCTGTCAACCCACAGGGTGGAGGTACTTCCCTTAATCTAGTTGCAGCAGTGCAGCCTTAACCTCATTAGCGTCTTTGACCATCAGAGTGGCTCCATTTCCATCAGTCAGGACAGTGCTTTTGGGGCCAAACAAACATAGATTTCGAAGTACTCGCACTAGAATGGCCATGAGTTGGGTTTCTCTATATAAGTTCCCTTCAGGCTGGGGACTACTTCCTTTTCCACCAAAGGCTTTTTTTCCTTGGCTGGAGCTGAAGCCAGATGCCCATGAGGGCTGCAGTATTCTGTATTGAAGTGTTTACCATAAGTCTCCTCTTTACTCCAAATGAGGGATTCCTGTTGGCATTGAATTGGCACCGAGGCCATTGGTTGACAGTTGCGACCATGACCCAAGCGTCGGCGCAGGCCAAATGAGGGCTCTCAGCACCCCTTTATGGCTGAGTTATGGGCCAGAGCTCTGGCGTGTTCTGATTGTTCAGGCTGGGGTCAGTCCTCTCCTGACAAAGGGAGGATTACTGCTCCCAGTAAATAGTGTGGCTGCTCCTCAGAAGAAGGGAGACCAGACAGGCTCGGCAGATCCACGTTTCAGCTATGTCTGAATAATGAGCAATTGTCAAAAACATTTACAAGAGAGATTCTCAACGCCATATAAAAGTAAAATTGCTTCCTTGGGCAACAGCTTTTTTACCCCCACAGCATTTATTGGGCACCCGTGTACCAGGCCCCTGTGATGAGATGCTCATTCCATATTACACCAGCCCAGAAGGGATTCTTCTATTTGCAGATGGGGAAACTAAGGCTTCAGAAAACCAGCGCCCCAAAGTGACGGACTCCTGGCTCTGGGAAGGGGCAACACTGAGGTGGAGGCAGGAACCGTTAATTGAATTTTCGCGCTAATGAAGGCCTCTTCCGTGATTTGGGTCACCGGGTCATAGCTCCACCCCCTCCGGGTTGTGTCCCCGTTTCCCGTTTTTAACACCGAATAATGGCACCCCAGGCGGCCAGTCCAGTCCCTGCCTGAGTACCACTGGAGGTCGCGGACCTGAATAGGCACTGCACCTTTCGAATGCCAATGTGTGCCATGCCGGTGCAGTGTGAGGTGTCATAGCTGGGGACACTGTAATGAACGCAAGTGCGGAGACTAAAGCCAAGGGGTGGGACAGCGCGTGCGCACAAGGGCACCGCGGGAAGTTTGAAACTGACAGAACAAGCTTCAGGACTGGGGCACCCGGTAGGCATGGACTCCGCTGCGGACCTGGCGCAGCGGCTGCGGGCGGCACTGTGGGAGGAGGAGCCGTGGTAAGAGTCGGGGCCAGGGCAGAGGGGGCCGGAGCTAGGGGCTAGGGTCGCGGTCCACTCTGACCCTCTAATCTGCAGGGCTGTGGAAGATATGCTACGCCGGGGTGCCGACCCCAACCTGGTGCTCAGGGATGGCGCAGCAGCCATACACCTGGCTGCTGGAGCCCGGCACACGCGCGCTCTACGATGCCTGGAGGCTTTGCTGCTTGGAGGAGGGGACCCCAATGCTAGGTGAGGTGGATCCTGGACCCGAGGCGGGTCCTTCCACACAGAGGAGGGGTCTCCCGAGTCCAAGGGAGAGGCCTGGGAGTCCCCGACAGGGCATCCCACTTTCCAAGGGTGGGACCCGATGCCAGCGGAGCTTGGGGAACTAGTGCAGGGATCCTGAAGGTCCAAGGGAGGGGGCTAGAGTCCCAGACCGAGGGTGGAGGATGGGGTTGAGCCGGGGCCAAAGTGGGGATCAAATGTTCGGATCTGGGGGTAGGTTCCTAGGATCAGAGAGCAGAGAGATCCAGGTTGAGGGCACATGATCTATATTATGAGGGTGTCTCAGGCGGGAGGGTGGAGATGGGGTGATGGGGATGAAGGCCAAGGCTGTGGTGCTCAGAGGCGGATATCAAGCTCCCTCCTGCTCCTGCCCCAGATCAGCTGAGGAGCTGACACCACTGCACGTGGCCGCTGCCTGGGGCTGTCGCCGCGGCCTGGAGCTGCTGTTGAGCCGAGGAGCAGACCCTGAGTTGCGTGACCAGGTGAGGTGCCCTATGGGAAGAGCCCAAACGCAGAGGTGGAGAAAGGGAGGGAGGGAAAGGGCTTCGAGCGCCCCCTGTTGATTGCGCTGCCGCAGGATGGACTCCGGGCGCTGGACCTGGCAGAACAGCAGGGGCACCAGGACTGTGTGAGCGTCCTGAGGGAGCTTCCGACGCTGACCAGGACCCCGACCTGGACCCGGGTGGCAAGCCAGGAGCCAGAGCCTGAGCCCAGCGGTGAGCGGGGCCTCTGTGGACACAGGGGCTTGGCCTACGGCCCATGACGGTGTCTCTGTCACTGATTTCCGCTGTGTCGCTGGTTCTGTCTCACGTCCAATGTCTCCAGTCAGCTCTGTCTGCTTTCACTCTTCCTCTTCCCCTTGACTGCAGCACCTTCTGTCTGACCCAACTCCCATCTGTCTCTGGCTTCCCCTCCACTGCTCTCTGACCCCAACTCTCATCTTCTGCTCCAGGCACAGGTCTCAAGGGGAAGAGGCCGGACATCAGCCCCTCTGGACCTCCCAATGTGGTGCCAGACCCCACAGCACTGGGCAGAAGTGACAGCAGGGACATGGACCTGGAGACTGGCCCTGGACCCCCCAGCCTCCTTGCCTCCCCTGAGGTTGCTGACAGGAATGGCGGCTTAGAGTCCCCACTGGGGTGTTGGGACTGCAGCTCAGATGCCTCCTTTTTCACCGTAGCTGAGGCCTCTGGCACCAAGGACCCAGCCCCCTATGCATCCCTCTGGGCTGAGTCATTGCCCCAGACCAGGCAGCAACTTCTTCCCGGTATCCGACCATCCCGGAAGGCAGTAATGTCTCTGAGCACCCCACAGCTGACATGTGGAGCCATCATGACGGGCAAGGAAGCTGAATTAAAAGCCCGTCTACAGGCTCTGACTCTTACTTTGCCAGATGCCTCCCCCTCCCACACGTCCCTCCCAGATGGGGTCCGAGCCCACAGTCCCCCTCGGGAACCACTGGCTGGACCCCTTGACTTCCACTTCCTAACAGATGATCAACCATCCCTTGACAGTGAGGTGGCTGCCCTCTGGCTGACAGAGGACGAGGAGAGCTCCACAGGTGGCAGGGACACAATACACTCATGCCAGTGCCTGCCAATCCCGGCCATGTCCGACCTGGAGCTGCTGCAAAGGCTCCGGGCCCTCGGTGAGAGCCCAGGCCCCGTCACGCCCTTCACCCGGCCACACTACCTCCGACGACTACAAGAAGCTCAGGCTGCTCTTGGTTAGTCCCTTCTGGGCATCCAGAGTTTGAGGAGACTCCAGGAGTTCCTGGGGACTCCTGGTACTCAGTCCTACTTTTCTCTTCATCTCTGGGAACTGCCCCTTCCTCGCTCTCCCTCGACTCAGTTGCCCCTCCCATGCCCAGACTTTTCAGGTCACAGCCCAGAGCTAACTGAGGCCCTGAGAACAGGCCGAATCCCAGATGCCCAGGCCGACGAGGATGTACTTGCCCAGCAATTTGAGCAGCCAGCTCCCGGCAGAAGGTGGCGGGAGGGGGCAGTGAAGTCCAGTTTTACATATCTGCTGCTGGACCCCAGGTACTCAGAAGTGGGAGCTGGAATATTCTGGGATTGGTTTCCATATGCTCTGTGTCCTCAGGAAGGGAACCGGTCCTCTCTGGTCATAAGCTTTATCTATAAAAGGCAGTTGGGTGGGGAGGAGGCACTTGGACCTAATTTGAGCGGCTGAGTGTCTTTGGGGACAGCCACCATTCTCTTGTCCTATAAAATGTGGGTCACTGGATGCAGGCTCAGTGTGCCCTGTGACCTTAAGAGATTTTCTTTAGGGATACTCTCGTCACTTTTTCCTCTCTGAGCTAACGCTTTTCATCCAGGGAGACTCAGGACCTGCCAGCCCGAGCCTTCTCACTAACCCCAGCTGAGCGCCTTCGGACTTTTGTCCATGCCATCTTCTATGTGGGCAAGGGGACACGGGCCCGGCCAAATGCCCACCTCTGGGAGGCTCTCAGCTATCGTGGGCAGCCAGGAAAACAGGTGTGAGGATAAGGACCAGGGTCAGGGCAGGGACAGCCAGACCGTGGGCAGGTAAAGGAAGGAGGGAGTTGGGGGGCAGACCCCTGACCCTGCCCTGGTCCCCCAGGCCTGTCCCAAGGTGCGCCAGATCTTGGATATTTGGGCCAGCGGTCATGGTGTTGTGTCCCTGCATTGCTTCCAGCATGTGGTCGCTGTGGAGGCTT
This sequence comes from Artibeus jamaicensis, assembly GCF_021234435.1. Taxonomy (NCBI): domain Eukaryota; kingdom Metazoa; phylum Chordata; class Mammalia; order Chiroptera; family Phyllostomidae; genus Artibeus; species Artibeus jamaicensis. The sequence goes on along the minus strand of NW_026521854.1, from coordinate 7,690,889 downwards.
ACACTCGAGAGGCATGTCTTGTGGATGCCCTAGGTGGGTGCCTGGCTCAGGGGGTGGGGTTCACAGGAAGGGCACTTGATGTACCAACCCCTTCCCCTCTTCCCTCTAAGGGCTGTTTGTTTGTTCGATGAGTAATTATTGAGTACCAACTATGTATCTTCCCATGCACTTATTTGGCTCCGTGGGTTTATACTTCCTTGAGGGGAATACACAGTGGGTTCACTGTCACATACTTCTACCAGGAGTTCACTGAGGCTGTCCCTGTGATCTCACCCTCCATCTCTAGGGATCCAGACGCTGACCAACCAGAAACAAGGACACTGCTATGGAGTGGTGGCGAGCTGGCCACCCTCCCGGCGCCGCCGCTTGGGGGTACATCTGCTGCACCGTGCCCTCCTTGTCTTCCTGGCTGAGGGTGAACGAGAGTTGCGACCCCAAGACATCCAGGTGCATGGCTGAGTACTGGAGAATTGCCCATCTAGCCTGGATAGAGACCAGTGTGTTTGGATGTACCCGCTGACCTGTGCTGGCAGCAGCCCTCCATCTCCAGTTCTAGAAGGCTGGGGGTGGGCAGCAGGCCAGGTCTTCCCCTCAGACTGAGGGAGGACTTTGTTACATATGGAACTGCTGGGTAGGCAGTGAGTTCCCTGTCATGGGAGGAGAACAAGTGGACCAGAAGGTTCTTTGGAACATTGGGTGCTTTGAAACTTGCCATTGCTTTGGAAGTTTGGTCTTCTGTGTGTAGATAAAGTCCACTTTCATCTCCCAGACATGGGGGACCCACTCTGGGCTGGGGTCTCCCTCAATCACATGAAGGGAATCTACCCAGTTTAAGAGCTGGGCTCTGCTTGCCAGATGTGGTACCTCAGATCAGTGACTTGTCTGTCTGAGCCTCAGTTTCTTCAGGTGTATAAGAGGGACAGTGAGGTTTTACCTCAGGGGTCCTTGTGGGGATTGGAAGGTGTGGCTCAGAGCCCTACACTGACCTGGAGGTGGCCCAGGTGGAAGGTCTCCTGGGGAAGGGAAGTGTCCTGATGCTCTCGAGGTGCTGTGTGCAGTGACAGGAGGCCAAGGCCAGGGACCTTGTGAGTTGTGCGTGGAGGACACCAGTGCTTGAGGTCTCTGTGCAACACTTCCCGGCATTGGTTCTCTCAACCTGTCTCTTCCACCATAAAATGGGATCAGTGACCCAAACCTCTGGTGAGGCTTTGCAATTTCAGACTATTCACATATACAGAGTTTTAGTAAAATGCCAGGCTGTGGTGCTGGTGAGGTGTTGGTGGGATCATTTAAGTTTTCCAGAAGTTGTTTCTTCAAAGCATCCAGTGGGTTTAGGGACGCGGGGAGATCCGCTGCCTGATTGGGCTCACCGCCTGGCCCTCATTGTGACTCAGCTGAGTCCTGCAGGGGGCGATCAGGGACCCCGTAACCTGGGCAGAGAGGTTCGCTGCCTCTACGGCCCAGCCCTGGTTCCTGTGCCGCGCGGGACACCCCCCCCCCCCAGGGCTCAGTTTGTACTTAGAGACTCATCTTCTGGAAGGGGCCTGGGCTCTCCCATTTTAACCTAACTGAAGAAACCTCTGTGTGAGCTGAGCGGCTTCCCAAACACCAAGTCTTCTGATAAAGGGACAGCAATGAAAACTGTGCTGGGAGGGAATTCAGAGATCCCCAAAGTCCTCAAAGAGATGGATTTGTCTAACAGAGTTTCCTAGCCTCGGCTTTACTGACACTTGTGGCTGAATTATTTTGGGGGTGGGGACTGTCCTGTGCATTGCAGGATGTCAAGGGACATCCCTGCGCTCCACCCACTAGACGCTGCTATTGCCCTCCCCCTCCCTGGTGTGACAAAACTGTCTCTAGGATTTCCCAAGGGACAGCCACGCCCCTGGTGAGAACCCCTGGACTAAAGGAAAGGTGGGCTCATAAACCAGTGGGGAAAGGGCTTGAGAAGCAGCAAGTGAGGGACAGTTGTCTCCTCCCACTATCGTCAAACCACCAGTGTACCTAGATAAACAGATATTAGGGTAAATAGATAGGAGCAAGAGCATGGCTCTGGGGCAGGGAAACCCTTCTAGCAGACAGGAAAAGAGATTTGGAGGCTTCAAAGTAAAAATCTTGCCCTGGCTGGTGTGGTTCAGTGAATTGAGTGCCAGCCTGTGAACCCACAGGGTACTGGTTCAATTCCCAGTCAGGGCACATGCCTGGGTTGTGGGCCAGGTCCCTAGTGGGTGCGTGCAAGAAGCTATTGATCTGTGCATCTCTCAACACAATGATGTTTCTCTCCCTCTCTTTCTCCATCCCTTCCCCTCTCTCTAAAAGTAAATAAAATCTTTTTTTAAAAATAAAAAATTAAAATCTTCACAACAAAAGCCATCCTGAACCAAGCTGAAAGATAAGATTGGATAGCAAGAGGCACCGACATGCTGTGTGACTTGGAGTGAAGGGGATTCAGTGGGCTGACGGGTGTCGGGCATTCAGCATTGTACACAGGTGGCGCTCAGTTATTGCTGCTCTGATCCCATGCGATATCTAGTGATCCTCACCTCAACCTCTGTATGGACCTCAGTTGAACCACTTCCTCCCCTTCATGGACAGGGAGCTTACCCCCTAACTATTTGCCCTCTGCTCTAGGAATACTGCCCAAGCACCCCTGTGTTCAGAGGAGGGAAGGGAAATTCAGGAAGCCATCCTGGAAAACCCTAATGGGGAGGCACCCACATCAGCCCAATCCATAGATGGGAAAACTGACGCTCAGGGGAACATCTGCCCTGTGGTCACCCAGCACAGGTCTGTAGGCTTGGATTGTCACTTTTTATTGAGTTACATGTTGAAATGTGCAGGTTCTGTGGCATCAGACCCCCCATCCCTCCCCCCCTTGGGCAACAAAAGCTACCAGCGCCAGGGAATGGGGGTGAGGGGGTCTTGGGAAATGGGGCAGGGCCCCTAGGGTCCCTGGACCAAGCACAGCTGACATGTAAGACAGAGTGGGGTAGGTGCCACCTTGGCCATGGCCATGGCTTTGGTGGGGGGCTTCTGTACAAGGTCATCCTCGGCAGAGGTCTCTGCTACAGCCATGTGGGCCCTGGAGGACACAAGCAGAGTGGGGGGGGGGGTGTCCACCTGGCTCCCTCGAATGTCACGCCCAGCCCAGCCAGCCTGGGGCCTCTCCCCGGCCTGACCCCACCCACCAGAGCAACCACTTGCCCGGGTGGTTCTGGCTGCAGACCCAGCACAGGCTCCCAGCCTCCTGCTCATCTGTGATGCCCTGCTGGCCCAGCAGCTACTTCTTCTCCTCCAGGGGTAAAGGCAGGGGTGCTGGCAGGGCGTTGGGCAGGGGCTCGGGCTCCCAAAGCAGAAATTCATGGAGTAACGTGTTGACCGTCTCAGGACACTCCAGCATCACCATGTGGCTTCCTTCGTCTATGAGCTTCAGGAAGGCCAGGAGCAAGATCTGCAGGGGATACAGGCTTAGTGCACGTGTGACAGGTTCCCCTGTGACTCCCTGCCAGCCACCTAAGCCATGTAGCATCTGGAAGTCCCTCCTGCAGTCTACCCTTCATAGTTCCACTTCCACCCAAGGAGGAGCTAGAGGATGGCCTGTCACCCTTCGGGAGCCCAACTCGGTATTCATCCACTCCACAGTTATTTATGTTTCTACAATATGTCCAGAGCAGGGTTTCTCAACGCCAGCACTACTGACATTGGGGCCAATCCTTCTTTCCTGTGGGGCTGTCCTGTTCATTGCAGTGTTTGAGCACATCCCTGGCCTCTACCACCAGATGCCAGTAGCACGCTTCCCTTTCCCACCAAGCCTCAACAACAATAAAGTCTGTAGACATTTCCAAGTTCCCCTTGGCAGGGGTGCAGAATCATCTCTGGTTAAGAACTGCTGGTCCAGAGCTATTCCAAGTGCTAATGATCCTAGGCCCCTTTTTGGCAATCTCTGATCTAAAGACCCCCTGGTCTGGTCTCTCCTAGAATTCCATAGCCTGCCTCACTCATTGGTCACTTATACAAATCCCAGCTGTGAAGAGAGCCTTTTATTGAGTTACAAGTTGAGACGTGCAGCTTCTGTGGCACCAGCCCCCCATCCCTCCTGCTTTGGTCAACAAATTCCACCAGAGCTTGGGAATGGGGGGTGAGGGGTCTTGGACAATGGTGGGGAGTCCCAAGGGTCCCTAGACCAAACACGGCTGACAGTGCACAAGACTAATAGCTGGCCAGGATGGCCCTACTTTCTGGATTGCTCGATCTAAACTCTCATGTCCCTGAGGCTGAAGAACATGGTCAAGTTCCCCTGGGCTACATGAGGGGGATTTAGGAGGCTAATAGCTGGGGTGCTGAGCTCCTACCTCAGCCATGCGCTGGTCTTCTTCCACCGGCACAAACTTGTCATGCATGCCATGGACGAGAAGGACAGGCACAGTAAGCTCAGCATGGTAGACCTCGTCACCCTCGGGCCAGTACTGGCCACTCATCATGGCCCGCAGCACGAAGGACGACACGTTGAAAGCATTGCCCTCCTTCAGTAGCTGCTTCTCTTTGGCCCCTTGGCGGGCAAAACCAGCCCTGGTGGGAGGGAAACATCGCTGGAGCCCTCACGCCATCTGGCCCACCCGGGGGGCCCCCGTGGCAGCCTCCCCTCCCACACAACCTGGGGAGCTGCTGGAGGCACCCAGAGTTGAGTTCACTCACTTGAGGAAGCTCCAAGCTAGGCAGGGTGACAGGCAGTGCAGGACGCACGCGGGCATGTTGAAGATGGAGCAGATGCTGGGCTCCAGGGCCGTGGGGCCCCCGCCGTTGATCATGATCACCTTGTGCACCAGGTCTGGGTATTCGTGCGCCAGGAACGTGCAGAAAGAGACACTGCCCGGTGGGTGGGTAGGGTTGAAGGGGGACAGTCAGCAGAGTACAGGCAGTGAGGGGGTTAATGTACATACTTTACCCCAGAGGCAGGTCCTTGAAGGCCAAGGTTCTTCCCCTAGGGTCTGTGGGCATTGAGAGGGGGTGAGGGATGGGTAGAGCATTTTGAATGTTCTGAAATGGTGAGACTGTGTGTGTGTGTGTTGAGGGTAGACTTTTTTTTTTTTTTTAGGATCTGAATCTAGGACTCTCATCAGATTCTCAAAGTTACCATGACCTCCAAAGGGATAAGAATTACTTATTGCCAATTGTTGGGAAAGCCATCTGATTAAACAAGTCCTTTGGCTGCCCAGAGAAGGTCACTGTTTGCTGTGTATCCCTTGCCTTTAAGGGTCTTCTCTCACTGACCTCTGGTGGGCCACATCTGCCTACCCTATGCAAAGTGGAAGGGTGCAGCCTAAGGATCCCCCCCAGTCCAGCTCCTCATCCCCTCTAAAGCTGGCTGCTTATTTCTGTAAACTAAGTTGACAATTTTGTAAATCTGTAAAATATTTTATAAATAGTTTTATCAAAATACAGCCATCCTCCTTTTTACAATAATGGCTGCTTTCCTGCTCTGGCATTAGAGTGGTGAAACTCCAACAGAGTCTGACGTATGACTCAGAAACCTAAAATATTTACTGTCTAGCCCTCTAAGAAGTTGGCCAATCTCTGCCATGAAGAAGGACAATGGGACAGGCAGGGGTTGGGTGGACCTGACTCACTGAGTATCCTTCAGTAAACGACTTAACCTCTCTGAGTTTCCATCTCCACACTAGTGAAAGAGGAACTATGCTGACTACATGGCATTGTTATGGATCATAGGAACTATCACAGATGAGTGCTTATTTAATTAGAGGAATCATTTAGCATAAGCATCTACCTTGGGGGTTGTTATCACATAAAAAAAATAATAAGTTACCTCCCAGCTTTGCTTCCTTTCTTTTGGAAGGTTATGTAACACTTTTTCTTATCTAATTGCATGGGCTACAACCACTAAAACAATGATTCTCAACCTGGCTGGCTGTTTGGGTTCTGCCTTTCCTCCTGGGTAAAGGAGGGAATGGTACCAAATAATGGTGATCAGGTGGCACCCAAGTCCAGAGTCTTCCATAGAGAAGGCTTGCATGTAAATGTGAGGTGATATTGTAAAGAGATGATATCACCTCTTTAAGGGAGAGTGAATTAAAGCAAACTCTGCCTTGTAAATAGAATTCATGAGATTCCAATTAGTCCTTCCTTGGAGCCCTTGGGATCTCCAGGGCAAGCAATTTTTGAACTTAGTTGAAAACAGTGGTTGTTAGCCAATAATAATTCTGCCCACTAGGGAAACTGGCAACATCTAAAGACTTTTTTTTTTTTTTTTTTAATTGTCACAGTTACCACTAGACCATTCTGCTAGTGTTATCTAGTGGGTAGAGGTCAGGGATACTTCTAAACATCCTACAGGGCACATGAAAGCCGATGAATTACTGGACCAAAAATGTCAATAGTGAGAAATTCTGCTTTAAAACAATGTTAAACGATAGCAGTTCTGGTGAAAATCCCTGTCTTGTTGCAGATGTCAATGCGATTTTTCAATGGGGGAAATCAGTTTCGATTTTTCAGTGGGGGGTATCAGTTTTGTGAGGAAGTTGTCCAGTCTCTGTCGCCCCCACCACTTATCCCTACCCCCACCCCAGCATTGGCTCACCCGTAGGAATGCCCAATGAGCACATTTCGCTTCTTGGCATAGCGCTTGAAGATGGCGCGCATGTCCTCTGCCAGCGCATAGAAGGTATAGGCTGCAGCCACTTGGGGCGCTGAGCTGGCCCCGTGGCCGGCCAGATCCGGTGCCACCACCTCATAGCCCAGACGCACAAAGAAGTCCAGCTGCTCCTTCCAGATGGCCAGGGAGCCACCAACACCATGGATGAAAAAGAGCACCACATCTGCCTGTGTGCCCTTGCAGCTGGTGATGCGCTTCTCACAGTCAATGTGGATGGTCCGCTTGGGGCGCCGGGCTCGCCGCCGTCGCCCGCCACTGCCACTCCCGGTGCTGACAGGGCCCGAGCGGCCTTCGCTCCCCGCTGGGTCCGCCAGCTCCACCTCTAGAGAGGCTGGCGGCTCCCCAGAACCATTCTGCCCATGCAGGAGGTCAGCTCGTGGTGCCCGGCCCAGGTTCTCCACTAGTAAACGCCCGTTGCGGTACACAGTGATTCGGCGCTGGCAGCGGACCAAGCCTGACCGGTCCCCCTGGGCTGCCTCAGGCAATGGTGGAGGTGGGGTGGGGGCTGGAGCAGGCCCAGCGTGCTTTACCCGCAGCACGCGGCCAGGCTTGACCTCCACGAAGGTGTAGCCATCGCTGGACTCAACGCTCTCCAGTGGCCCCACTGCATTGGGTGGAGCACCCAGCAGGCAGCAGAAGATCCCGTCGGTCACCCCGGTCAGCATGATGTGTCCTGTGAATAGCGGAGACAGCTAACTCTTGGACCCTTGAAGCTGGGTGCCCTCTACCGCCCACACCACCCAATCCCCCACACCTGAATCAAGAGTCACCCTGAGAGGCACCTTCTAGGTGCCAGTTTATGGAGGACCAGAGCCAGCCAAGCACCAAGATATTCTGTCTGGTCAGTGCCTGAGTGGTGGTTGGCCACCCTAGAGAGGACCTGGCTATGGCTCACCCCAAGAGGCCTCCGTAGGGTAGGTGGGGTAATCAGGGGAGCCTTCCTGGAGCGGGGAACATTGTGGCAAATGTGGCCCAGCCCTGAGGACCGCCTCCAGCTCAGGTTTATAGCAGTCATGGTTTCCTAAGCCCTTTCATTCATTCATTCACTCATACATTAATTCATTCACACATGCACTCTTTGATTAACTCACTGTCACTAAACCAGCATGTTCTGCGAGCCTCTGAAAGCATATAAAAATGCTCCAATCCTAAGTCTCTAAGCCTGGCTCATGAAAAGTGAGGCCCTAGCAGACAGTTTGAGACTGAGCTCCAGAGGCTTTGTCCATATCTCTCCAAGGCCATGGGACGCTGGATTTGTTTCACAGACGGACAAGCTGAGGCTAAAACACTGGATTCTGGGGGTCTGCCCAACCCCTAATGGTGGAGATAAGGGTGGAGAAGGCAGTGCTCTGCCTGGGGGCCGCCAGGTCTCCATCCTGCTCCGTGGGCCACCCCTCCCGTGTCCATGGCAACCACAGGCAGTTACATAACTCAAGGGGGATACCCGCGCAGCACACCCCCATTGTTTAGGGCCTGGAGATGGGACCAACCCTTCCCTCTCCCCATCCTTTGCGCTCCAGGGATAACACACGCCGCCCAAGGCCTTGGGTAGCCTATACTTGCTGACAGAGGGAGAGCAGGCCTCACCCCTCACCTCCGGCAGGGTCCCAAGTCGAGATTGCAGAGGATAACACCGATGCGCCACGCCAGCCCCCCTCCCTAGCGCCAGGCCCCTGCCTCTGAAGTGCCCATCAGCGCTGTGGCGGGGTCAAGGCCACTGGGGCCCCACGACTTCCAAACAGCCCAAGCACCGGCTTTGTGGACACTCCCCTTCGAAGTCGAAGCCCTGGAGGCCTCGATGTCCCCTTCCCAGGGATCACTGCCCGCTCACCTCATCGAGGGCCCGGGGCCCGGGGCAGGGCGGAGGGGTCCTAGAAAAGGAAGCCAGCGTCCGTCTGCGGGCGTCGTTTACATGGTGGCGTTTACATGGTGGCGCGGGGTCGGACCCGGCGCGTCTACGCGGGACCGCGCGGGCCACAGATAGTCAGCGAGAGGGTATCCCACAGCAGCTGAACAAACCGGCCCTTTAAGTCTCTCCCCGGAGGGCGGAGCCGCGTACCGACGGACGGGGATCTCGACCAATTGCAGCTGCAGACTGACCTGCCCTAGTTAGACTGTCAGTCAGAAGCGTCATCTCGGGATGGGGGCGGGCTCTGTGAGCAACGGTCTAGCCCACTTCAGGGACGTACAGAGGTAGAAGGAGATATTGGGCCTGCTTGGCCCAAGGCCGAGAAAGGGTCACGTGTTGGAGTTTGCTGAGCTCAAGGGGACGGCACCCAGATACCCCTTGGGAATAGGATCCCTTCTGCCTCCGAACCGCCCTGTCCCCTCTAAATGAAGCCCCTGTGCCCTTCTCTCTCTGCTGACCTTTCCATTTAGAGACTCCTAGATATTTTCAATTTCAGGTGGGGAAACTGATGTTCATAAAGGGCGCAAGGTCACAAGGCAAGTGGAGTGGGGGGTGGGCAGAGATGGAATTTGGAACCACGGTTGTTTGATTCCAAGTCCTGTAAATTTATTCGTTAAAGCTTTAAACAGAAGTCTTAGAGCTATGGGTAATTAGGGAACTGGAGTTCTCCAGATGGGCCAATTTAACCGGTGACTCTGTGGTTCCAGCTGGAGTCAGAAAGCCCAGATTTCAAATCCAGCCTCTGCCCTTTGCTGCTATAGACCTTGGGCAAGTTGCTTTCCTGAGACGCCATTTATTTATCTCTACGAAATTAATCCCCTCACGAGTTCTCTGCAGGCGAAACAGCACTGTAAGAGCTCAATACTTTATTGGCACTATTGTACTGGTGTATAGTCTTGTAGTGGTTTGCTAAATGATGGTGTGGGTAGGATGGGCTTCAGAGGACAAGGGCTTAACCATTCCTTGCCCACTGCCAACTCCTAAAATTTGCTACCAGAGCTGTTAGGTCCAGCCACCCACTCCTGCCCACTCGAGTGCTCCAGGGAGACTATTGCAGCGAACACTCCCCACCCTCCAAGCGGGGAGATGCTGGAGTGCCTGCAGGTACTCAGCCCCAAGACAGGTCTTTGAGAGGCCCCCGGATCTTCCAGGAGAATATGAGGAGAGCCATGTGGGGGCAGCGTTGGGCCAGAGAGGGGCAGCGTTTAGGAAGAGAATATCCGAGAAAAGGGATTTAAAACGGTGAATAGGAGAGTACCAGACAGGAGGGCGTGGCCGAAATTCATGGTGCATATGTGGCTTCACAAGCCTGACCAAAGAGCTGGATATTTTCCCTAGGACAATGGGTGTGTGAGAAGGAAATGGGCTTAGATCTGAGTATTTGAAAAATCCTTCAAAGTCCTAATTGGGCCACTGCCAAAGGCAAGATTGCAAGCTTATAGAGAGCAACTGGATCCCGGAGAGGAGCAGGGATCATCCTGCGGACATTCAGCCAATTCGAACTCAGGCCTCCTGGGCTCTCTGCCAGAGGAAAGCTGCCAGGCAGCTGTGTGCCATCTGCCGGACTCCCGATGGAGGTAGGAGGGTCAACTAGCCATTTCCTGCAGCTGCCACCAGCTGCGCCACCGCCACCCCGGGGCATCCACTGCCAGGCGACGGTGGAAGGAACTACAACTCCCAGCAGACTTTGTGACACAATGCTTGTACGCATGCGCATGCTGAAGAACTGCCGTTCTACGTTACTGGTCCACAGGAGAAACTACACTACCCCGTGGGTACTGCCGATCACGTCTTCGGCACGCGAGAAGTAGAACTACAACTCCCAGAAGTTTCCGTTCCGCAGCTGCGGAACCTGTAAGTTTCGGAATAGCTGGCGCGGGTGTCAGCGTGTTTAGCTGCTAGACATGGCTCTCTTGGGTACATCCCTGAGTCGCCTGTTGTGTCCTTTCAGTAGGTCAGCGGCGATACTGGGTGTCAGGTGAGTCCCTAGGGGAATTAGCACGGTATTGGGGGCTGGACCCAGCTGTTCGCCTCCCACACGACTTGCTAGTGCCTTACACACTTACTGATCGCCTTTTGCAGCCAGGCTCAGTCCCGGCACGAATCCGGAAGGTCATGCTTGGAGAAATTGAGCGCATAACCGAAGTCACTCAGCCACCCCTCTGACCTTTCTCGCTATCTCTCTACCACTGCAGGTGGCTTCAGCCCCAGGCCTTGCTGAGACTACCTGACGGCTGGGGACTCCCCGGCACGCAGCCAAGCCGGGGCAAGGCGCGCGGGAATGAGTACCAGCCGAGCAACATCAAACGCAAGCACAAGCATGGGTGGATCAAGCGCTTGAGCACGCCAGCCGGTGTCCAGGTCATCCTTCGCCGCATGCTCAAGGGTCGCAAATCGCTGAGCCATTGAGCGCAAAGCTGCCGATGGGAGCCCCGACCCCCATTAAAGCACTTCCCTCCCTGCAGCTGTTTGTGTGTGTGTGTGGGGGGGGGAGTTTGGATGACTTAGACACGAGTGCTTCTCCAATTGTGGGGTTGGCCCGGGGCCAGAAGTCTGGAGTTGGACTGGAAGGGCGAGTGGGAAGTCAGACCTTGCCAAGTCCCTTTTTATGCTTTTGAAATAGGAAGAATTTCCAAGATACTGCAACAGTCCATGGAATAGTACAGTGAACCTCGTGTACTCACCCATTTCTGACCACCAATTACAACCAGCCCTGCCCCTTCCTGTGTTGTTGGGTTTTTTTTTGAAGCAAATCTCAGGCATCCAGTTATTCTGTAAAAGTTTAAGAACGCATCTTTCCAAGATAAGGGCCCTTTAAAACATAATCACAAGACTTTTCACACCTAGACAAAGTCAGTAATTCCTTAATATCATTAAATGTCTAAATTTCCACGTGTCTTATATGTAACTTTCACAGGTCTGGGAAGGCTTGTGAGGAGGTGGGAGAGATTTGAAGCTTCACTTGTGCCTTGGTAATTTGATGTATAACCTTGAGCAAGACCTTAGCCCTCTGAGGCTCACTTGTTTCCTATACAATAAGGCGTTAATTCTTTGCTGTATGCCTGTTGAGGTAATAATACTTAGCTTCTCTACTTCCTCCTACTGGATCTTTGTCCTCACCAGGCTGTCACTCGAGGATTGGGGAGTAGGGGCTTGATTGGCAAGGCAATGAGAACACAGCGGAGACTGGGCTATGGGAGCCTAGAGAAGGCTCCTGACTTGGCTCTGGGAAAAATGCATTCAGAAAAATTCTCGGAGGAGATCGCAAGGTTTAGGAGGCCCAAAGGAAGAAGGGATTGCACAGGGGTCAGGATAAAAAGTGGACGAGGGGGACTGGTGGGGCCCAAATTTTGGAGCCGAGGAAGTGGCACTGCATCTTTGGGGGACTAGGGAACCACAGGAGGTATTTGAACAAGAGAGTCTGATATGTCAGTTTAAAGACTTTGAAAGAATTAGTGCGGGAGCTGTTTAGGTAAGGAGGAACCTAAGGTTGGTTCGGTGGACCCCCGTCTTCTGGGACAGCAGTGGGAACCCGAATAGCTATCATATAAAAAAGCATAACAAACATCAGCCGAACGCCTGGAGATGCGGACTACAAATCCCAAGAAACTTCCACGGCGCGGCCTCCGCCCACTTCCGGATTTTACTGCCCTATCTTTAACAAGTCCCGGGCGGGGTTTTGCTCTGTCAACCGAACTTGACCACGAAGAAGGAGGCGTGGCAACCAATGGGAACGTGACTTAGGGTAAATGGCCAGTGGGAGCACGCAGAGACCGCATACTTTAGGGCGGGGCTAAAGGACGGACCAATGACGGAAGGGCAAAGGCGCCATCAGGGTAGGCTGTGCCGTGGCTGGAAGTTCCAGTGCGGCGGCTGCTAAGAACGGGGCTGTGGGGGTGGCGGTGGTGGCTGAGGCGGTAGCTGAGGCGGCGACGGAGGAAGCAGAAGATGGTAAGAGCGGCCGTCAGGCCCGAGCTCCCCATTCGCGCGACAAAATGGCGCCGCGGTCCGCCCACCTCCAGTAATCCCCGAATCCCCCCACTTCCCTGCCCCGCGCCACGGGCCCGGCCCCGCCCATCTCCCTGACCTATGACCTTCGACCCCTGGGCCCTGCTGTAAGCATCCTAGTGACCCCGCCCTCTTTCCTCCGACCCCTGACCCCACCTAGGTGTGTAGGCCCTCACACTTCATTCATTTCCGGGTCGTGGCCCCTCTGGAAATCGCCTACGATGAGGGTGGGGGTTTCCTGAGACCCTCAACTCTGGCCTCGTTCTCCGTGCGCCGGGCCAGGCCTCCTGTTAGGGAGGGCTTGTGAGGCCGGTCTGGGCGTCTGGGCGGGGGAGGGGGGCTTGACTTCGTGACATGCGTTCTTTGTCGCCAAAGGAAGTGCGACATCGCAGACTGTCTGGATTCCCCAGAGCCTTAACCCCACCCCACTATTTAGGTCACCGACCTGCCCTTTAGAGGGAGCAACTTCATCTTTTTCATATCCAGACTTCGTAGGGTTGTGACAACTTAGGGAACTGACGTCGTAAAGGGTTTAAGACAGTGAAGCTAAACAAATAAGCTGGGTGACACCGAGCCTATGACATCCTCTCCCCTGTCTCCTAATCTTGAAGTGGGGATAATGCCACTTGCTAGTTGGGAATTAAAAATCCCCTTTGGGCCACTCACTCATCCTAGGTTTTGGGTGTGGTGATTCTTTGGGGTTCAGTTCCCCAGCCTGTAAAGTGGAATGGTGACCCAGCCTCAGAGTTGGGCTGAAGCCCCGCCCCTCCCACCTGCCACTATTTGGAGGACTGTCGGGGTGACGGAAACTTGTCTGGACAAGTTAAAACCCCAGGGTATCAACCCACAGATCATAGTCCTTGGGATGAGTGAAAGAAGACTGCTAGTCAGGAAGGAGATGGAAAAGTGGGTTCCTAGAATGAGGGTACCCCAGCTTGGGTGCTATTCTGGATTCGTCACTACAAGCTCCCTGCCCACACCCGGTCTGTAAGAGGGCTCTGTTGGCACTGCCTCCAGGACACGACTTCAGTCTTTCCACGGCTCCCCACCCCTGCCCAGGCTCCGCCATCTCCTGCCTGGAGGCCTGCACCAGGCTTCTCCCTGGTCTCCTTGCCTCCATCTGCCCCACTAGCAGTTTGTAATTTGCCTGAAACCAGATTATAGCACTTTGTAACTTATAAAATGCTCCAGAAACTTCCTATTGTAACCCAGATGAAGTCCCAACACCCAAGGCCCCTGCCCACCTCTATGACCTCAGCTCCAGTCTCTGTACTCCTCCCTCCCAGAGCTCCAGCCACACTGGCTTTGTTTTCACGTCTTCACCCTTCAGGTCCCTGCCACCCCCGTGCCGTTTCACATGGTGCTCTTGTTTGGAATGCTTTTCCTTTGAGCAGCACCTCCTCAAAGGGCCCCTTGGTGACTTCAGCCTCAGTGTCTCTCTTCTCTTAGCACACCACTTCACCTTGCATGGGTTGGGTCACTGTGGGCTGTCCAGAGGGGGACTGACACATGGATGTTCAGTGTTTCCTGAGGCAGTGGACAGCGTCTGGGCTCCGCTGTGGCTAGGATTTGTCTGGCTGAGGTGAGGACTTCTCTCTGTGTATGAGAACTTGTTTCCCTGCTTACCTGTCTGGAAGGGAGTACAGGCAGAATCCTGTCTTTATACATTTATTCAGCACAAATGCAATGATGTTAACAGCTTTATTCCAGAGAGCTCTGTGCGAAGCTCCTTCCCTGTGTCTTACTGAGACTCAGCACAAGCCTTGCAAGGAGCCCTGTTGTGACCCCTGCCTAGTGCACTGGAGAATACGCAGGGCTGGGAGGTCATGAAGCCAGGGAGGAGCCCAGCCCAGATTGAGTGCAGGTCTGAGGCTCCTGACCCTTTCGACACTCTGCTGCTTGCCCCATGTGAGCCCTGTTAGGGTGAAGTCAGCCCTTCCTTGCCCTCTGCCCATACGGAGGCGCCAGTCCAGCAAGGGAGATGAGCATGTAAACAGATGGCTTCCTTAGGGTATGAGTGCAGCTCTGGCAGAGGCCCCTGAGGTATGTGGAGAAGGAAGGGGCAGGGGACTGTTGTTGAGCTGGGCAGAGAGGTTGGCAGGTGTCTCCCACATGGAGAAAAGAGGAACATTCCTGGAGGGTGGCCCAGCATGGGCTAAAGGTATCTGTGGCAGGAGGCAAGTGAGAACCAAGCTCAGCCAGAGCTGTGAAGGGCTTTGAGCCAAGTCAAGGACCCCGTCCTCATGCTTCAGGTCTCAGCTCTTGTAACATTGCTGCTCTGCAACCTTCCCTGACCCCTCCTCCCCTCCTCCGTAAACCGGCAGACCTTCTCACTGTCTTCGGCCTGACACAGCATCTCAGGGTACCCTTCCTCAGGCCCATTTTACATTCATTGTGCAGTCCTTTGATCCATCCCTCTGTGCCCTGCATGGGGTGCTCCTGGGGTCAAGAGCAGGTCTGCTGTGCCCTTCCAATGCCCTGGTGCCTGGCTTGGGTCTGCCACATAGAAGGGTTCCCAGAAAGCCTGGCTGGCTGAATGAAGCTGGCCCTATAGTCTTGGATTGAGCTGGAACAGGGGTTCTGGGTCAGGAGAGGCAGGGGTGAGTGGCTTTGAGCTGGCTTTGGGACAGTAGGTCACCCAAATGAGAGAGCCACCTCCTGAGTGGGAGCAAGGTGCTTGTCCTACTGATTTCCCCACTGGGTTTCCCCCCAGAAGTGAGGACACCTGCTCTTGCCTGCCCCGGAGGGTGGTGGCAGATCACCTGAACATTGGCTTCCCCAACAATGTAGCACCTAGGTTCAGGCATGGAGATGGATCCCTGCGCCCTAAGGGATGGTTAACGTGGCCTCTGGGGCCTCTGAGCCCTTGGATTTCAGAAAGGGAAACTGAGCCCCGGAATGTCACATAACAGGAGCTTGGCCTCAGGGCGAACCTGGATTCAAATCGTCTTCCTCATTTTCTTGTTGGGGTTGGATCCTCTCAGATGAGTGTCATGACCTTCCTGCCTCAGTTTCCTTATCCTTATGACAGAGTGATTCCAGACCAGAAAGCCCCTGGTCTAGAGTGGGCCATGTGGGAAACCCCTCCTTGGCTGTCCCATTCCAGGCAAGATGAGAGTGTTGCACTGGCGCAGTACTGAGAAGTCACTCCCTGCCCACGGCTCCTGGCCTTTATGCCTCCCCTTCACCCCCATGCTTTTAGGCCTGAATTTCCTGAGGTAGACACAGCTCCCACTGGCCTTTATTTGTCCATCTTGTGGCTGAGACTCATCCCTCTTCCCTTCTCCCCACCAGAGTCAGGGTCCTTCTGCTTCAGAGCCCTCCCCTTGCTTGCCCAACGTCAACTAAGCTGACCCTAGAATGTCAGGGATAAAGGACTTTTCAAGAATCAGGCTGTGAAAGAATCCTCTTGCTGGCTCCCCAGCACTTTGTGGGCCTGAAACCTTTGGGGCTGCCCCAGGCAGAAGGTGGCAGAGAGGAGCATCCCGCTCCCTCTCAGACTCTGGCATTTACCCCCTTCACGGGGCAGCCTTGGGGTGCGGGAACCCCAGGATCAGCCCCTAAGCTGATCCTGGTCCACTCGGTGCTTTATGAAAAGTTCAGCTAGCCCTAAAAACCTGACGCTGTAACATTGAAGTTGGATTTCTGGGTTTTCATGGAGCTTGGGAGCCAGTCAACCCTGGGCACCCAGTTCTTGTCTCAGCCACCCTGCCCCCTTCACTCAGGTCATCACTCCCATTTATTACCACAGTGGCACATGGGGTTTTTTATGGTGGACAAGGCATTCTCCATCTGGATACCTGTTAACGGTGGAAAAACGGAGACAAGACCGGGATAAAAAAATAAATTTTATTTATTTTTTTAAATAAAATAATTTTATTTCTTTTATAGCCACACCATAGGCTGGATTGGCTCAGTGGATTGAGTGCCAGCCTGAAAACCAAAGGCTGGCCTCATGCTTCGGGTCTCAGCTCTTGTATCATTGCTGCTCTGCAACCTTCCCTGACCCCTCCTCCCCTCCTCCGCAAACCGGCAGACCTTCTCACTGTCTTCGGCCTGACACAGCATCTCAGGGTACCCTTTCCTCGGGCCCATTTTACATTCGCTGTGCAGTCCTTGGATCCATCCCTCTGTGCCCTGCACATTGCTGATTTGATTCCCAGTCAGGGCACATGCCTGGGTTGCAGGCCAGGTCTCCAGTTGGGAGTGCATGAGAGGCAACCACACAATGATGTTTCTCTCCCTTTCTTTCTCTCTCCCTTCCCCTCTAAAAATAAAGAAAGAAAATCTTTTTTTTAATTTGAAGTATATTTTACTGATTATTATAGTTGTCCCAGTTTTCCCTTTGTGCCCCCGTCTGCCCAGTGCCCCTCTTCCCTCCACCAGTCCTTCCTGCCTTAGTTCATGGCCATGGGTTGTGCATAGAAGTTCTTTGGCTTTTCCATTTCATACACTATTCTTAACATCCCCCTGTCTATTTTGTGCTTACCATTTATGCTTTTAATCCCTGCATCTTTTCCTCCATTCTCCCCTGTCCCCCTCCCTGCTGATAACCTTCTATGTGATCTCCATACTTATGATTCTGTTCGTTTTGTTTTGTTTTTTGCTTACTTTATTTATTTTTTAAGATTCAGTTGTTGATAGTTGTGAATTTGTTGCCTTTTTAAAAGATTTTAATTATT
This sequence comes from Artibeus jamaicensis, assembly GCF_021234435.1. Taxonomy (NCBI): domain Eukaryota; kingdom Metazoa; phylum Chordata; class Mammalia; order Chiroptera; family Phyllostomidae; genus Artibeus; species Artibeus jamaicensis. Next base: position 7,673,620 of record NW_026521854.1, on the reverse strand, counting down.
TATCTTTAGACAGAAGGAAAGGGAGGGAGAAAGGCAACCACCAATGTGTGGTTGCCTCTCACATGCTCCCTAATGGGGACCTAGTCACACACAACCCAGGCATGTGCCCTGACTGGGAATCAAACCCACACCCTCTGGTTCATAGCGGGGCACTCAATTCACTGAGCCACACCAGCCAGGCAATTTGTTGCATTTTTAATGTTCATAGTTTTGATCTTTTTCTTATGTAAGTCCCTTTAACATTTCCTATATAGTAAGGGCTTGGCAATGATGAACTCCTTTAGCTTTACCTTGTCTGCACTTTATCTGTCCTTCCATTCTAAATGATAGCTTTGCTGGATAGGGTGATCTAGGTTGTTAGGTCCTTGCCTTTGAGGACTTTGAATACTTCTTGCCAGTCCCATCTAGGCTGCAAAGTTTCTTTTGAGAAATCAGCTGATAGTCTAATGGGAACTCTTTTGCAGGTAAGTCTCTGCTTTTCTCTTGCTGCTTTAGGATTCTCTTTTTTATCTTTAACCTTTGGCATTTTGATTAAGATGTGTCTTGGTGTGTTCCTCTTTGGGTCCAACTTGTTTGGGATTCTTTGTGCTTCCTGGACTTGTGTGTCTATTCCTTTGCCAAATTAGGGAAGTTTCTTTCATTATTTTTTTAAATTTTTATTTATCTTTTTAGAAGGGAAGGGAAGGAGAGAAATATTAGTGTATGGTTGCTTCTGGTGCATCACCTGCTGGGAACTGGCCTGCAGCCCCGGCGTGTGCCCTGACAGGGAATTGAACCGCGATCTTTTGGTTCGCAGGCCCGTGCTCAATCCACTGAGCTACACCAGCCAGGGCCTTTCATTATCTTTTCAAATAAGTTTTCAATTTCTTCCTCTTCTCCTTCTGGCATCCCTATGATTTAGTTGTTGGCACAATTGGGAATGTACCAGAAACACCTGATACTTTTTTTTTTTTTATAAATCTTGTTTCTTCATTCTGTTCTGGTTGAATGTTTATCTCTTCCTTTTGTTCCAAACCATTGATGTGAGTCCCAGCTTCCTTCCCTTCTCTGCTGGTTCCCTGTAGATTTTTCTTTATGTCACTTACTGTAGTCTTCATTTCTTCCTTTATGTTGTTGCCACACTCAATGATTTCTTTGAGCATTCTGATCACCAGTGTTTTGGACTCTGCATCTGATAGCTGGCTATGTCTCCATTTCATTTAGTTCTTTTTCTGGGGTTTTGTTTTGTTCTTTCATTTGGATCTTAATTGCCCCCTCAATTTGGCAGCCTCCCTGTGTTTGTTTTTGTGTATTAGGTAGACCTGCTTTCATTCCCTGTCTTAGTAGCTTGGCCTGTTGAGAAGGCACCTGTAAATTGTGTGGGGCGGAGTCTTAGGTAATCACCAGGGTGGGGCAGCCTTCTTTACTCCATTGTGACTCTCTGTGGGGGGAGGGCTTGCAGAGGGGACTGTGCCACTGCCTGACTTCTGGACATTCGCCTGGCACTCGCTGTTTCTAGTCACTTCACCCACTTCCTATATGTGACTGGTGCCCTTCTAGCAGAGCTGTTGCCCTGGGGTTGAATCCCAGAGTGGGTGGGTTTATGTAGGTTTTAAGACTGGGGGTCCTTTAAGCAGAGTTTCCTGAAAATATGGCAGTTTCTTCTGCTACCCCAATACCCACTGGTTTTTATAGCCAGAAGGGATTTATCTTACCGGTGCTGGAAGCCTGGGCTGTGTGGTCTGGTCTGGGGCTGAGATCTCTGATTCCAAAGGTATCCCCCTCACCAATTTTTATCTGCCACAGGTGAATGTGGAACTGCCCATGTCTCTTCTGCCACCACCACCCCTCCGCGCCACACGGTGCCTCTCTGCCTGTCTCCATGTCTCAGCCCCTCCTACCCATCCTCCTACCCAAGGATGAATGTGGCTTATTTAAATCCTTGGTTATCAGACTTCTATACAGTTTGATTTTCTGACAGTTCTGGGTGTTATTTGTTTTGAGGTTTATGTGTAATTCTTCCTGTGGTTGCACAAGGAGATGAAGAGTGTCTACCTCTACCTCCATCTTGACCAGAAGTGTAAGACCAGGAGTTTAGTATTTAACAAACACAGAGGACAGATCTGCAGTTGGACAGACCTGGTCTATCTCCCCACCCCCACTGCTTACTTGTGGTGTGACTTAAAAAAAAAGGACCTGTACTCTCTCAGCCTCAGTTTCTCCACCTCTTGCCAGGTTACAGGGCTGTTGTGAGGACCTGAGGTAGAACATGCACTTCCCTTGGGCTTGGTTACGTTTCTCTGGTCATACAGTGTACACATCAGGTGGCCAGCTGAAGCATGCATCCCCAGAAACTTACAACACAATACAAAGAAGGAAACGAAGTCACCTGGAAGCCTGACCTCCCACTGCAGGTGCTCCAGGGCTGGTCCTTGCAGGGTTTCTCACTTACCATATTCCCTGTCTTTTAGGCAGATTTTTTGAAAGGACTGCCCGTCTACAACAAAAGCAATTTTAGTCGATTTCATGCTGACTCTGTGTGTAAAGCTTCGGTGAGTACAGGATCAGGGAGCTGTGTGTTGGGGGGGCGTGATATGCACTTCCCCATCATCATCTTGCTGGGAGCAGAGGCCCATCTTTAAGCCCATCTCCACCTAAGATCTTTATGCATCTTCTGATCTGCACTGGAGGGCGGGTTTCAAATCAAGGGGTAAAGGGACCCTCCTCACCCCATACTTCTAACCCACCTCTTCCGGACCCTCCCACAGAATCGACGCCCCTCAGTCTACCTGCCCACGCGGGAGTACCCATCCGAACAGAGTAAGTGGCCCGTCACTGTCTTGTGCAGGCTGCTGAGGGGAAAGGTTGGAGGGTAGTATAGGAGGTGACTCGTGGGACGCTGGTCAGTCCTGGCCCTTGGGAGCAGCAGGAAGCATGGCTTTCTGCACGACTGTCATCTCCACATGCTGACATCCACATCCAGCCCCTTGGGGGCCCCAACTGGCCCTCATCTATCACTCACTGACCCTCTCTCCATCACCTGACAGATGTCCCCTGTCAGCTCCACGACACAGACCCCAAAACATTACTGTGGGGCAGAGACCCAGCCCAACCCGGGTGGACAGCATGGGCGGGGGTATCCAGATGGAGGGGCCTGCAGGGAAAGGCCTGGAGCCTGCAGAGCAGGAAGTGGTTTATCATGGCCATCATGTTTTTTCTTTTTAAGGATTTTATTTTATTTTTAGAGAGAGGGGAAAGGGAGGGAGAAAGAGGGAGAGAAACATCAGTATGTGATTGCCTCATACATGCCCCTATTGGGGACCTGGCCCACAACCCAGGCATGTGCCCTGACTGGGAATTGAATTGGAGACCTTTTAATTCTCAGGCCGGCACTCAGTCCACCAAGCCACACCAGCCAGGGCCACGTGTTCTATTTTAACCATGGAAGAGCATGCGCAGGGACCCTGATGATTGGCTTCTGTGGTCCCGGGTGCAGTTGTGTAGATCTGCGCTTCTGGTTGGCCTGGGGAAACACATGCATGAGCCTGCAGGCAGGAGCTCCTCCTGGGACCCAGTGTGGAAACCTGAATGCAGTAGTGGACTCCACCTTTCTGAGAAGCAGGGACCCCAGAGCAGCTGGCTTGAGCCCCTGGTAGTGGCTGTGGGCTCAGGAGGGAAAACGCTTGGGTTCCTGAAAACTTCAGGTCGGGCTACAGACCTGAGTCCCAGAGAAGCCATTCAGGGCAGAGACAGCTCTGGAGGCCAAGGAGGGATAAGCACCATCCTGGGAAGGGCAGTGCTGGCCAGGATGGAGTCTGGACCATCTGCAGCCGTCTGCCTGCAGCCTTTTCCTACAACTGCTTTTCCCCTTTCTTCCTTAGTCATTGTGACAGAAAAAACGAACATCCTTTTGCGCTACCTACACCAGCAATGGGACAAAAAGGTGAGGCTCAAGGGATTTGGGTGGTGAGGGTCGGGGAACATGGTACCCAGCACAGGGGCTCTGAGTGGGGGAGGGACATGGGTCTGGGAGACCAGGGGTTCAAGTGAAGTCTTGAGGGCTGATTAGGAGTTTGATAGGCAGTCCAGGAGAGGGAAGAGTGTTCCAGAAGAGGAAATGGCAGTGCAGAGGCCACAGAGCTCTGATGCTCGGATGGGCAGGGGCTTGGCCAGCAGTACCAAGGCTCAAGCACCTCCAAACCCCAGTTCCTGTGGCTTGCAGTCCTGGCGGCAGCTGGGTGCTGGTGTGATTATCTGGAGTCTTTCTTCAGTGGCAAAACATGCACACGGTCAAAATCCAGGTGGTACCTGCGTGTGTGGCTGCTGAGGAAAGTCATCTTCCCCACCCTCCCCCGAAGAGGCTGCCTTTTTAACACGCAGGGTGTTTTTCTCTTTATTGAAGATCTCCACATACTGCTTCATAACAAGATCAGTTTGTTTTTTCACCTAACACTGAACATCTGACAGCAGCCTGCTCTGGGTGGGATGGAAGAGGGACCCCATTGTGAAGTGACTACTTAGAAAACTTGAGCTCCTGGCCCACACTGGCCCCTTCTCAGCCCCACAGGCCTTGATTCCCGCCAGTAGGGGAGGTTTCTCCAAAACCAGGGCCACCTTCTCCTGCAGCAATGCATGGGCTTCCCCAGGGCTCACGAGGGCCCTTTTTCCTTCAGCAGGGCGCATCACTCCTTGGGACATTTTGGGCCATGTATGGGTCCTTGTGAGCCACAGTGACTCTGCAGTGCTCATTACAGGCCCACAACCCCTGAGGACTGTGGCTTTAGTGGGGCAGGTCCAGTGGTGTGAGGGGCCGCTCAGCAGGGGCCTTGGGTTTACTTCGCTGCTCTAGACCCAGCTCTGTGACCCCCTGCAGCAGGATTTGGGGAGGTTACCCAAGTGAAGTCTCAATGGCCCTCTTCTTCCTTTGTCCCCCAGAACGCTGCCAAGAAGAGAGACCAGGAGCAAGTGGACCTTGAGGGTGAGAGCTCAGCTCCCCCCCGCAAAGTCGCACGGACCGACAGCCCAGACATGCACGAGGACACTTAAGACTCACACCCCCCGATAGGTGCCTCCTGTCTTGTCTGCTCCTCACCCGCCTGCCGTGTGTAAGCACCCTGCCCGCCCGCCCGCCCGCCCACACCCTGCCATGCACACCACTTCCAACCTCATAGGAGCCAATGTATTTATTTTCCTTGAGTCTTTATTTATGCTGTAAAATGTACCGAGCGATGGTTAAAGGGGACGTCAGACCCAGTAGTGTGATGTTGGTAGATGCTTCTTAAAAAACAACATTGTTACTCACTGTCCAACCCCACCCCAGACCCCCTCCTCCTGCTCCCCAGTCCTCTGGAAAACAAGAGTCTGTCTGAGTGTCTAGAGATGAGCCCTGCTGCAGCTGGGTGACTGGGGTGGGGCCCTTCTCCCCACTTCCGTCCTCTGGTCTGGCCTTAAAGACTCGGCCTTGACTCTGTTTCCACCGGGACCTATTCCATGCCCGGACCCTTCTCTGAGAGCTCGCCACAGGGAGAAGTCAGCCCTTCTGGATCTTTCTCTTAAGTCATTTTATCATGGACTAGTGCGTGCTCCGTGTCCACCCCAATAAAAGGATCTTTCCTACTTGCTCTCGCGTCTTTGCTCCACGTGCCTCGGCCCCAGAGGACCAAGCCACTGAGAATTGTCTCATCATCACCAAGAGGAGCCAAGAGGGGCCTCCGTGAGCTGGGTCCCTGGGACCAGCTGAACTCTCCTGCAGGCCTGCTGCAGCCGTCTTGCTCAGAGCTATGCCCTGCCTGGACTCACCCTTCTGCTTCACCTGTCAAGTGTCCCTGATGATCAGGACACCCCCCAGAGACCATCCATACCACCAAGGACAGAGTAGTGGTGGACCTCACACCCAGGACATTGACAAGCAGGGTAGCACGCCACCAGCCACTGTGGAGACAGCCCCTGGTTCCAGCAGAAGACACGTGGAGTGCAGCGGAGCGAAGGGGGCTTTCAGGCTCCAGGCAGAAGGTTTGAGGCCCTGAGCACTGGGCCCAGGGCTGGGGATTGAGGCCCTGGGGTGGGTTTCACCCACCAGCCCTGGACGAGGACTGCAGTATTGGGGGTGGTGAGGGGTTGGGTCATAGAGCTGGAGGGGGTGCCTGCTCCATGTTTTCCTCATGGAGGGTCCTTCCTGAGACAGACTGCTTGGGTCTGGGCTGCCTAGTACCACCCTGGGTGGCAGATTCCAGGGCAGACCACCCAGTTGTGTTGTGAAGCCAAGGGGCTATGCTTCCCAGCTCTAGGCAGTGTCCATACCATGGGTTCTGTGTTGGGTCCCTGTGGTCACAAGGCCAGGGCTCAGGAAGTGCAAGCTTGCCGGTGGTTATGCAGACGTGGCCAAGGCCCTGGAGGCTCTTTGACCCACTAGGAATCCCATTCCCAAAGGCCAGGCCGACCCTGGGCCGGCACATGGCATTGCTGATTGTTACTGTCTGAGAAGCTGGTGGGGCATCAGCTTCAAAGCCACTGGGCAGAGCAGGAGCAGGTGGCACCTGCACCCGTGCCTCCCTGGCCCTGGCTCCCCTTCACATCGTGCCAGTGCCGTTTGTGGCGGGGGCCCATGGCCATGCCCCACCCAGACATTTCTGTGGTCGCTCCGGCGTAGGCCCCTCAGCTGGCCTCTGCCCACTCCTGCCTTTAGGGCCCCCGTTACTCTGCCCCCCCAGACACCGAACTCTGCCTTCCCACACCTCTGTGCCTTTGCACAGGCTGCCCTCCTGCCTCTAGCGAACCCGTTTCTCTTCCAGGGCCCTTCACAGTTCCCCTTCTTCACATTGGCTCCCCGAGCCCTGGGGTGGGGCCCGTTCAGGCTCTAAGACGTTGGGTGTGGATGAAGTGTGGAGAGAGGGCCCATCTGCCCCTGATCACACGGGGAAACCCCAGCTGCTCAGGTTGGAGAGCCGTCCCACAGTGGGGCGTCCCAGCCACCCCTACTCCACCGTGTCCAGGAATCTCTGAAATGTAACATCCCCTCAACATTTCAACTTGGGCGCAAGGTGCCTTCTGACTTTCATCCCCCAAGTTCTCCCCACTGCCCTTGGCTCCTCAGATGGCAGTTTGGGTGATGGGTGCACCAGGAAGCACAGCTGAGAGGGTCAGTGTCACCTGTCACCCTGCAGGGCTGCAGCTAACTCAGGGCTTAGGCGTGGCACCCAAACTCCTGAGTTCTTTCAGTACTTTGAGATTTCTTCCTTTGTTTAGGAAGCTAAAGACACAGCAGGCTTGAGGTTCAGTAGCTCCCACAGGGGCCTTGGGCCTGGAGTCGGCCCCCAAATCTGGGCTGTTCCCAAGGTGGTACAGTCTGGAGTTTCCTGTGTGGCCTCCAGACCCAGTTCTTAGGAGGAGGCACCAAGGCTGCAAGGAGGACACCCACCGCAGGCTCACCAGGCCCCAAGAGCCACTGTCAACCTCAAGTTGCCGGGCCCCCGAACCCTGTTTCCATTACTGTCCTCTGGCACTGTTTGAAATATTCTTTTTATTGCATTTCTGCCGTTTTACAAAAATATGACAAAATAAATTAAAAACAAATAAATAACTGCCTGTTCTGTGTGTCTTCTGTTGTTTTTTGGGGGAGGTTCATACCCCCCATCCTAGCCAAAAGGAAAACGGCAGATGGGGCTGGGCCCTCACCCCAGGAAGGGGGAGACCAATAATGGGGGCCTGGGACCCAAAGCATGTCTTCTGGGTGGTGGCCGCCGTCGGTGACTGCTACTGCGTAAGAACAAGAAGGCAGGGCACATGGCAGAGCTAGTGCCAGCCACTGGGCCAGCACACAGCCTGGGGGCTGGGGCTGGGAGAGGCCTCGGGGAACTCAGAGGATGGCGGCAGAGGCAGAGGCGCAAGGCTGTAGAAGCTGGCGTCCCCTGGCAGGGGCTGGGGGGCAGGCAGGGGCCCAGCCAGGGCACAGGGTGGGCACTCTGTGTTGGTGGCAGGGGCCTGGCGGGGGGTAGTGCCTTCACCCCCACAGCCCCAAGGCCCATCCCACTGCCAGCAGCTGGCGGGCGGTGTCGGGGGCCCGGGCAGCGGCGTTGGTGTTGACGGTGCGGGGCTCCGGCTGCCGCGGGTGCAGAGGGCCAGCGCTGTCCCTGCGGAGGTGAGAGGGGCCGTTCCGGAGGATGCCGCCCTGCCACCAGACCCGACTGGGGACCCTGCCTGCACTCCCTCCCCAGCTTCTAGGCACATCAGGGCCTTATTGCTTCTGATCAGTTTTGGGGTACACCCCGCCCCCCTGCCTGCAGCACTGTACCTTTCCCCCTCTGGGGAGAGGCCAGTCTGAAAAACTCCCTTGACTTCAGACCTAAGTCCCTGGTCCTGCAACTTCCACCTCTTGAGCTCCCGGGTAATGGGCTGCCGGACCCCTGGCTGGGGGTGGTACAAGTTAGGTGGGAGAGGCCAGGGGTGAGGCCTGTGGGTGCAGCCTGTGGCCAAGCTGGCCAAGCTCCCTGATTGGGTAGTCCCAGCCCCCCTTCCAGAAGTCTTCGTCAAACACGGCTTCAGTTTGGGAACTTGCATAGAGGGTTGCGGGGGGGTCCAGTCCCCCCAGAGTAAGCTGGGTATGGAGTCTCATGGGGTAAGGAGGCTGGGCCGGGTGGTGAAGGGGCCTCCCTCACTTCTGGCCTGGAGCTTGGTGGGCCAGGTGCCCTGGGAGGGCAACGGGATGGGGGACTTTGGCATCCCTCCCTGGGGTGAGGAGGGTCAGGCACAGGGCTCCAGGTACACGAGGGTCCCAGAGAGACTGAGCAGGCTTTGAGAGGTTTCAGGTAATACGGATCCAGGTCCCCAGTCAGTATCAGTGACCAAGCCTCCTCTATCCCCTTTCAGCCCCTCCCCACAGACCTGGCTAGCTGGCCATATACCCATATCCCAGCCCAGAGTCCCCACCCCCGAGTTAAAGCTTGTGACCTGAGCCTTCCTCTTCAGGCCGGAGGGTGTCTGGCTCCTCAGCCGCAGCCTCGTCCACCTGCCCACTGCGCTGGGCCCGGCCGCCGCTGCTGCCACTGCCACCGCCACTGCCACTGCCACCGCCAGGGGTCCCGTCCAGCCGGATCTGCCCGCCCGCCCCATTGGCCCCGGCCTCAGCCCGGGCCCCGCCACCAAAGGGGAAGAGCTTGCCGGCGTGGAAGGCCTTGGGTGGTGAGTGGCTGCGCTCAGGATCCCGACGGGTCTCGGGTGACTTTAGGAACTTGAAGCTGAGGAAGGCTGGCAGGCGGGTATCACTGCCTGTGGGCGACTGGGCAGGGGTTGGCCTCGTGGTGGGGCTGGGCCCCGTGCCTGCCATCGAGGAGGATGTGGCCCCTGATGACAAAAACTTGCCCTGCAGCGGGATGATCTGCTTCAGCTTCATGACGTTGTTGGGAGCCAGCAGGGACCCTGGGCGCTTGGGTCGCTCTGAACCATGGCTGCCCACCCCACTGCCCTTGGCCTTGGCTGAGGCCTTCTCAGGGGCAGCAGGGTCCAGCCCTGCACCCTCAGCCCGGGCTTCCTCCCGGCCGCTGGCGTCACGCTCTCGCCGGGCGTGGTGCTCTGCGTGGCGCTGGCGCTCCTCCTCCTCCCGCCGCCGCCGCTGCTGCTGCTGGTAGTGGTGCTGGGCCTGGCGCTCGTGTCTCTGCGGGCGGAGCAGGCCGTTAGGGGGACTGGGAAGAGAGGGTGTTTGAACATCCTGAGAAGCAGGGAAGATCCAAACACTTATTGGGGGCTCACTCCATCTCTCGACCCACCATGGGGCTCTGTGGAGGTGAGGAGAGATCTAAACACTTACTGGGCACCAAACACATCCCTAGACTCACACCAATACTTTCTGAAAATTGACAGAAGAACATGTACTGGCCACTAACTGTCTCAAGCCATGTGCCAGGCACCATTTTACGAACTGGGGGAGTATGAACAGATAGTGGGCCTCAGTGGTCCTCTGCTTTCTGGAAAAGCGGCAAGTGACAGAGCCATGGCCTGGCACAGACCAGAGTCCACACTGGCCAGTCCAGTTGCCGCATGCGGCTCTGTCAATGCCAATGCAATTGCATGTGGCCCCCGCTGTATGGGGCCACATGAGCAGCACAGACACAGGACACCACCATCACCATGGCGAGCACCGGGGACTGGTGCCAGAGAGCTCACAGACCCCCTTTGAAGCCTTCTGAGGGACGCAGCAGAGGGTGGGCTTCTGGTCAGGGACGTCAGCTATGTCCCTGACCCTGAATGGGATGCCGCTGGACAAGCTGGTGGTGACGCAATGTTCAGAGTGCCAGCCTGGTGCCGGGTGCGCCCATGATTCCAGAAGGGACCAGATCTTTTTGGAGCACCAAACATTATACCACGCTTTGCACACCTGCCCTCCTGCTAAGGCCATGGCTGCAAGCCAGACGAAGAGACGGCCCACTGAGCGGAGCCGGTAAACAGAGCCCAGCCCCATCCCGTGTACCTTGAAGGCCTCCCGGCGCTGGTACTCAAGCTTGGCCATCTCCTCAGCCACCCACCCTGGGATGTCAGGGATGGCCACATGGATGAGGTACTTGAGAAGCAGAGCGAAGTGCTGAGGTGACAAAGGGGGAGGTTGGAAGCTGAAGGCTCGGGGAAGCCCACCACCACCCAGCTCCCTTGCCTGGCCACCAGCCCCACCTCAAGCACCACCACGGACACGATGGCCGCCTCTGGGCTGAGCCAGGGGAAGAGGCGCTGTAGCTGTCCACACTGGCCGATGAGATAGCAGTTGACGACAATTGCCAGGACACCCATGGCCTCCATCACCTTCTGCAGCGGGGGGACATGGTGGAACTCAGTCGGTGTCAGCCCTCCTCTGTAGGCCTTGCTTTCCTTCCTGGTACACCCCGTCTCCCTGTGCACCTCAGTTTGGAGCCCCTGGCCCTCCCACACCTGCCACTGGCCGATGCTCTCGACCCGCTGTCCAAAGGGCCGCTGCAGCCCGGTGCACAGCTTGAGGGCATCACTGCGGATCTCAATGAGATTGTTGACCAGGGCGCACAGTGCAGCCAGGGGGAAGGCAGACGAGAAGAGCACGACGTAGCCAAACTGCACGAACATCTCCTGGTAGTCCTGGAATGTGTCCTGCGGGCGGGCACCTGCTTAGACCAGGACACCTCCTCCCTTAGACCACCTTTCTCCGCCAAGCCCACCTCCCACAGGCAATCCCGGGTGGACTCCAAGCCTCCCCTTCGGCAGGCTCCTCACTACACCAAAGGGCCCCGTTATTTTCCAGCACCTCCACCACCACAGCGAGCACCCGCCCTTCTCGGACCCTGCCTCCACCCTCAGGTGCCTGCCTTACCTCGTACTTCTTCATGCAGCTCTCGAGCTCAGCCTGGGTGAGCTGGGGCGAGTGCTCCTCCTCGGGTGGGTCGATCCAAGAGGACCGGTTCTGCCGCTGCCTCCGGGCCAAGTCACCTGAGCCGGTCTCTGGCTCTGGGCCCCCATCTGGCCCCTGGTCACGGCCCTCGCCCCCAGCCCGGCGGAGCACGACAGCTGGGGGCTCCTGCTCAGGGCTACCAGGAGCCCCCTCTGCCTCATCATCCTCCTCAACTAGTGTGAACACGCCTGGCTCCAGCCCCTTCTCCACCATTGTGGGGCTCCCCTCCTCCAGGAGGGCCTCTGGGCTTGGGCCAGGCCGATGTCTCCCAACTGCCCGCTCAGCAAAGCTGACCTTCTTTAGACGGAGCCCGCAGTCCAGGAGGCTGCCCTCCTCACCCTCTTCCTCGTCCTCCTCCTCCTCGTCTTCCTCCTCATCATCTTCCTCCTCTTCCTTATCCCCTCTCAACCCATTCCCCACCTCCCCACCTTCCCCCGTGGGTTGCTGTTCCACTGTGGCCTCTTCCTCTTCCTCAGGTGCCCCGCAGCCCCCGCTGAGACACCTGCGGCCCCCTCCGCCCCCACTGCCACCACCCTCTTCAGCCTGGGGTTCAAGATGGTAGGGTGCAGGACGCCGAAGGCTGAGCAGGCCGAGCAGGGCCCGGGCCAGCTCCCAGGCAGCCCGAAGGCTGAGCTCGCCTCGGCCCAGCCGCCGGTACAGGTGCGGCTGCAGGACCTCACGCACATTCTGGAGAAACTGGCGAGTGATCAGCAGAGTGGCCAGCATCTAGGGGCAGGAAGAGGGACAAGAGGGGCCACATGGGGAATAGGCAGGACCTTGGGAACCAGGACAGGCTAGTGGGATGGGGCCCCCGCCCTCCCAGAGCACATTTCTAGACACACTCTCTGAACCCAGTTCCTAATTCCACCCTTATGAATGACCCTGGACACAGAGTCCCCAGCCTTTGCAGCTTCCAGCATTGTTCACCTGCCACCAGCCACAGCCCAACCAGCCACAGCACTCCGAGCCAACCTTGCTGGAGGTTCGAGGCCACCCTGCTTACAGCGCCACCTGGGAGCTCAGCCAGTGCCCGGGGCCTTCGGGGGCCCCTGCCATCTGCTCCCCACCAGTGGAGCCCCATCCCCTCATAGCATGCACCCTTAGCTTGTCATGAGACCCCCAACACAGCCACACTGCCCACCCCAGCGAGGCCCCTTGGGCTCGCCATCTGCCCATACTTTGGCCCGGGCCAGGCACAGGAGGCCCCGGAGGGAGAGAAGGAGCAGGTGGAACCGCAGGGCCACGAGCGGGGCCAGCACCGCCCGCAGCTGCCGCTCGAGGCTCTGGGACAGGGACAGGACGAGCAGGAGCTGCGAAGGGACCGAGGACAGGTGGACAGACAGATGGGGATGACAGACAGAGAGAGGACATGTGGATGGACGAACGGACAGAGAGGAGAAAAGGATGGAGGAGGGGGGAGGGGCTGGAAAGCCTGTGGACCCCTTGGGCCAGGCCCGGTCCCCTCACCCCCCATCCCCACTGGCCACCATGGGAAGGTGGGGGCACTGCCTTGGGCCATGGCCTCACCTCTTTTAGGCGCTCCATGTCCTTGAGGTAGAAACCAATGTAGAAGAGGCTCAGGTAGGAATTGACAAACTGGAACTGTGGGAAGCAGGCGGGTGGTCACCCTGCCACCCCGTCTTCAGGAGTCCTGCTGCGCCCACCTGCTGGCTGCTACTCACCAGAACCACCTTGATGATGAGGTGCTTCTCATAGGCACTCTCCAGCCGGTAATTCTCTGGGGGCCGAGCAGGCAAGTGAGGGGGGCAGCCTGGATTTCCTGCGGGCATTAGGGACCTCCCCCCCAGGGGCTGGGCAGCAGGGACCTCCTTTCAAAGGGCATACCCATGTCGTTGAGCCAAATGGCGAGCTTCTTGTAGCCCTCAGCGCTTATGCTAACCAGCAGGGCCAGCACAACCTTGGGCAGGAACCGAGCAAGGCGAGGCAGCCCCTTCACACTCAGCACCAGCTCCTGCACAGGCAGGAGGTTCGCAGGTCACCCTGGCTGCTGGGCTCAGCTCGGGCTGGACCTGGGCAGGTGGTCACCAGGTCCGGGCGGGGGCCAGGGCTGGGGACCAGAGATCACCTGCAGCTGGAAGCAGCCGAGCATGAGCAGGAACACGCAGGCCAGGCAGGTGAGACACAGGGGAACACTCACAAAGAGCTGGAAGAGCAGCCGCTTCCAGGGTGGATAGTAGAACTCCTCGGCCCGTGTCACGGGGCTGATGCGTCGCACACCCTGGTGGAGGGCAGGGGCTAGGCCCAGCTTGAGGCAGAGGGGCTACCCGTGGGCCCCCCCCATTCATCTTCTGAAGTCAATTTCCCCATGACTTTTCTTCCCCAGTGCCGCCCCCACCTGGTACACCCTTCCCCGTCTCTCAATTCCAATTGCCCACCCTCCGCCTCTGAGCAGGCAGGGCCTCCACACTTGGCACGGCCTTTTTGATGCTACAGCTGAGTTTCACGCCTCTCGTCTGCTCCTCCAGTGCTCCCTGCCTCCCATCCCCATTCTTGGAGTCCTTGGACTCGGCCGCCTCTGACTAACCCTGAACTGGGGCCGTGGCTCCTCCATGGCTTCCCCCGGAGAGTCCAGCGTCCCCCACTTGTAGGCCAGCTCTGCCCCCCTCCGCTTCCACTCCTCCAAGAACAGCGTTGACCAGACCACATTGAACAGGGCGAAGACCACACAGGACACATCCTGGCTTGTCTGGGGGTGGCAGAGGAAAGGTTCAGCTGTTGTACAGGCCAGCCCGGGGGGAGAGTGAGTAAGGTGCCCCGGCCCACCCTGGCCCACGTCCGGCACCTGATCGGTCTCTGTGAACGTATACAGGACAGAGCCGAAGACGGCTGGGTACACCATCGCTGACGTGTAGAAGCCCAACCAGGCAAAGTACATGGCAATCTTCACACCAAAATAGTCACAGATCTCGTCTGCAGGGGTGGGTGGTGGGAAGGGTTTCTCAGTCAACCCTGCCCTCCTCCTGGGACCCCGGCACACCCCCTGGCCCAGGCCACACCTAGAGGCTGGTTTTCACACACAGCCTGTACCCATGACTTCATGAGGCGGTTCAGAATGCGCTGCTCGTGGATTGGAAACACTTGCTGGATGATCCCACGGGCTGCCAGCTCAGGGACTGTTGGGGGAGAAGAATGAGTGACCCTGGCCCCTCTGCCTCTTCCTGGCCTGGCCATATCTCCTTGGCTGAAACCCAAGCCACAGCTTTTTGCCTGCTTTTAAACCTGCAGAGGCTCTTCTCGGGAGGAGTTCTGGGTGGGTGGAATACCCAGTGCTTCAGAATTTGGGAGGTGTAGGCACAGACACAGGTGGGAAAGGGTGCAGGAAACCTAGAAGGGCAGGGTCCCAGTGGGCAACCGTGTTCTTAAATAAAGCCACTGGCCTCGGTTCACTGCTCTGAATATCTGAGGAATGGTGCAAAGTTGGCATCAGAAGTTGAACTTGCAGCGGCTGGTTTCCAGGAGGGGAAACTGAGGCCCAGGGCCGCACCACACAAAATACACCAGAATGCTGTCCATGGTCCTGCCCTTTCCTTATCCGAGACTCAGAAAAAGTTCTTGCGGAACTGCCTCTTGGGGTTAGATAAGCGCACCCTTTGCTAAGGCCAACTCCCCTTGCCTCCAGCTCTTTGATTTAATTTGACTCGAGGCTCCACCCAATTCTTCACTATCTCAATTGTTGTATCTAGGCCCCGCCCTCCTGCCCTGATAGGCTTTCCTCTATGAAACCCACCCAACTCCCCACACAGGCAGGGTTGGCCCCGCCTCACTCACTGATTGGCTGGTCCTCCAAGAAACGCACGTTATGCAGCGCCTCACCCTGTTTGGCACGCAGGTTCTGAAGCCAGAAGCGGATGATGCTCTGGCGCTCCTGCAGGAAACAGGGCGTGAGCACAGCGAGTAACGCCTGCAGACTAGGGAGGGGCTAGGCATGTGCGGGGATGTGTGCTGGGGGCAGGGACTGAGCACCTGGGAGGTGAAGAAGTGTAGCTCACTCTCCACATTCTCGTAGATAAAGTCCTCCTCGCAGGAGAAGCTGCGGGTACCCCCGCCAAACTCGGCCTTCACTGCTTTACGCAGACCCAGTTCGTCAGCCCCTCGGAGTAGGCTGCGGGAGGGCAGGGAAGGTGGATTATGGGAAAGCCCTGGCTCTCCATCTAGAGCTAGGGACGGTGCACCTGCTGGTCATCTGAGTCAAACACAGAGTGTAGCTGGTGCTTGGAGGAACGGGGAGCTGGGTGGCAGGGTCAGAATGAGGCCAGGAAAAGGGACTCACCTCTCATACGTGGCGGTGACGAAGAAGGCGTAGGCACGCGTGTGGCGATGGTGGCGGACTTGCACTATGAGTTCAGGAATCCCCACACGGATGTGGTTCAGCAGCCACAGCAGTGTGTGGTCATCCGTCGTATCTGCCAAGGGGCGCAGGGACTGATGGCTCTCGCCAGGATGGGTCCGAGGCCTCTTACAGACTCCCACTCAGGGGAGCCCCGTCTGGGCACTGGGCAGGTGGGCACAGGTACCTGGGAAGGTCATCAGCACATCGCAGTTCTCCGTGGGCACAGTCTTCATCCACGCCTTGTGGGACACCAGGTATCGACCTGCTTGCAGGAGCCGCTTCCCAAAAAGCTTATCTGGGGGCAGGCCGGCCAGGCCCGGGTCAGGCCACTACAGGACCGGAAGCCTGGCTTCCAGCCCCTGCCCCAGCTGACACATTCGCCAGGGCTCCTGGGCACTCAGCCTGGCTTTCAAGGCCCTTGGAGCTCTGGCCTTGGCTCATTTCCTGGCCTTCAAGTCCTTGAACCAGCAGGCCCCCCTCCAGGAATGCCATTCCCCCAGACCCTGCCTTACAAATCTTATTCTTGAGGCCCAGCTCCGCCTCCAAAACCTCAATCGATAGGGCATTCCATTCGCAGCCCTGCGTGCTTCACCATGTTATGTCAGCGAGTTTTCACAGCTGGGTGTGGTTCTTACCCCCATTTCACAGGTGGGGAAACCGAGGTCCAAAGTATTGAAGTCACACGGCCAAGGTCAAACAGCAGAGCTGAGATTCGACCCCAGAACTGTATGATTCTATACTCTTTGGGGAGAGGAACTCTCAAGCGCATCCCTGCCCAGCAGAGATCGGGTAGCTCAAGGCGTGACGGGGCTCGGTCTCGAGTCTGGAGGGGCGTGTCCGTGTCTCCTCGCTGGGACCCCCTCCCGCTGCAACGTTCTGGCCGCGCCCGTCTGACTGCAGCTGCAGTGCCAGGAGGAGACAGGCTCCTCGACTGGGGCTGCAGCTCGGAGACAGATGACCCCAATTCCCCTCCCCGTGCAGCTGCCACGCACACCCCAGTCACCTGCAACCCTGACTGATCCAGCCGCCGCACACCTACCCAGAACTCCGGACGCCGGGGCTGCAGGCTCGCCCTCTGGTGGGGGCCTCTTGCCGCGCTCGCCCTCTAGGGACGTGCCCCCAGAGCCGGAGGTAGCTTCGGCCATGACGAGGTCAGGGTAGGGCAAATTAGGGGCTTCGGGCGGCTGGGGCGCCGGGGAGCCACGGGCACATGGGGCCGGTGCGGCCGTGGAGCGCGCCAGAGGAGGAAACAAAGGCCGCGCCCGCCCGCGCCAGCCGCCGTCCCCTTGTGCCTAAGCGTTGCTTCTAGTCCCCGCCCGTGCCGAACCTTGAGTCTCTGGCTTCGGCCCTGCGCTCGTAGCTCTTGGGTTCTCGACTCCGCCCTAGTTGTTTTCTGGGTTTCTTTCTCGCCCTCCCACTTCACTCTCTGGTGCTCGTTCCCGCCCGCACTGAAGGTGTACAGCCTTCCTTGTCCCCGCCCGCTCCAGATTCTGGGTCTCGTCTCCGCCTGCTCCGGATTCTCCACTTGCGTTTCCCCATCTGAAAAGGCTTCTTTGGAATCTGAGATGGGCGTGATTTGACTGCAACAAGACGTTGAGCGAGGGAGGCCTGGTCTGGGGAGATTCCGGGTAACAATAACTTCAACTGCCACAGCAGGAATGTGAGTAATTACAGCAGGTCCTGTCTCAGAGCCTTAGCCCATGCCCTAGGACCCTGCCCAAACACCCTTCACAGTCTCCCTGCATCCTAACACCCATCAGGATATAACCTCAGAGAGCACCGGAGAGAGTTGCCCGTTTAGCATATAGAAATACAGTCCTCCCAGTTAGATGTGTTAACCTAAAAAATCAGGCCTTTCAAAGTGAGAAGGAAAGAGCATTTATTTGAGGTCAATGAGAACAGCTATTTGGGATAAAATGATTAGGGCAGAAGCAGCCCAGATCGTGTTCTGAAGAGGAGACGAAGGCAACAGGGGAGCCGTGATGGCAGCGGCAGGAAGGCATTTCTGTTGGCGCAGATGACATAACAGTGATGCCAACTCTAAACCACGTTTTAAAATTGCAGACTACTAGTCGTAATATCCTTCTTGTCTTTGCAGACGGTTCTTTGGAAACAAGTCTGCTTAGATCCTGTCCAAAGGTCGTTTTGCCCTGTTTTAACATTCCAAAGGTTGGAGGCATTAGACACGCCAGGCAGTTTCTCTGGGATGGCGGTTTCTCATCCATTTTATTTTATTTTTTTCGGTTGTTGCTTGTTGGTTTTAGTTTTAGGGTTTTTTTTTAAAAAAGATTTTATTTATTTACTTTTAGAGAGAAGGGAAGGGAGAGAGAGAAACATCATTTGGGGGTTGCCTCTCACACGCCCCTTACTGGGGACCTGGCCGCAACCCAGGCATGTGCCCTGACTGGGAATTGAACTGCTGACCCTTTGGTTTGCAGGCTGGCACTCAAACCACTGAGCCACACCAGCCAGGGCTTAGTTTTAGTTTTTATTTATCTTTGTTTTGTTTGTTTTTCTTTCTGTTTTCCACTCTAGTTTAATGTGACTCAGTTTATATTACTTTTTGCAAATGTGAATTTCAAATAAATGAATAAGTTTTTCGTATGTCCCAAATATTACATGGGATACAATGTTACTTATTTTTTATCTGAAATTCACATTTAAGTGGGTGCTGTATTTTGTCCGGCGCCCATACTCCTTCCCATCCTAAATTGCCTTCTCCCTTCCAGCCCAAGGAGGACGGGCGCCCGGTCCGATTCTCAGAATGCACATAATGGGCGCTTGATGTATACTTGTGACAGATGGAGCAACTCGGAGACAGCGAATTTCATTGTTCGTCACTCCTTTACAATTTTAAAAATTGAGTAGGACTGGACGTGGGAATAACGAGAACTCGAGCTTGTCCGATTGATTCTTCCCGAAATGCAGGTGCGCTGCCCGCCCGCTCCGTCCAAGAACCAGAGAATTGGCCATGCGGGAGCGTTTCCCCCGAGACCCGCCCATCCAGTGCCAGGAATCTACCATCAGCTCTTTTTGCAGCCACGCTCCTGTGCTCTCCTGGGTTAACCTAAAAGTAATCGCGAGACTCCCGTTTCTGGCTTTTGGGATTCCAGAGACAGACAACACACAGCTTTGTAGGGCCACGCAGAGCTGGGCCAGGGGAGAGGGAGGGCTGTGCTGGGGGTTTCAGGAGTCCACCTTGAAGCTAGGCCCCGAGGATGAATTTGTCAAGTGAGGCTGGGTATTCGGGGCGAAGGAACAGCGGGAGGGAAAGCTGGGGAGGAGCGAAAACCTGGAGAGTTCCCGGAAAACAAGTAGGCACCTTCCCAGAAGTTTGGACAAGATTTGCCCTGCGCCATTGTGTCGATTCCCCGGAACTCATCCCCCGGGCCACTTGCCTCACCTAAGGCTATGGAGTAGCCTGATAGAAAATATGGGACTCTAACTCTCGCCTCTCTGGAATTCCTGTAAGCCTTGTGCCTGCATTCCTCCCAGCTCATTTCCAGTATCTAGGATCCTAAAAATGTGGTCTAGTGTTGCCAAGGGGAACGCCATTTCGCTGCACCTCTGCGTGCAGCCCCGGCCACTTTCCCCGGCAGCAGCCAATCGGAACGAGGATCTTCAGTGGGTGGATAGTACGTCTTTAAATGCCCCCAATGGTAGTAGAGAACCCTTGAGGACTTTACACAAGCCATGGAGTGGGCGGGGCCCCGTCGGGAAAAGAATCCTTTAGGTTGGGCTGACAGGCGGGTCGCTGGCTGAGAATCCATGTGGCGGGGGCTTTGGATCCTGGTAGCCCGGGCGGCACGTGGGCCTTGCAGGTAGATGACCGGGATAAAGGGTGTGACAGTGTGTGTGGGGGGAGCTGCTTTGGCCCCAAAGCCTCTCCCTGGGGCCTGGGGGCTCGGTTGCCTGCGGTAGAGCCACCTTTCGAGTTCTCCCAAGCCCGGATCTGTTCATCCCTCAGCCGAAGAGCCCACATCTAGGTCACTTGGCCTTGGAGTCTTTAATCAGGTCATCCTCTGGCCTGAGGCCTTCCAGTCTCCATCCTCTAACCGCAGAGACTGGATCCACCTGCCTACTCTGAAGCAGAGCCTCCAAGAAGCACTCTCTCCTCTTTCCCAGACCGTGCACGCGTCAGGGCAGTGGTGCCCCAGCTCCCGGATCCGGGGCTACCATTTTTGCGCTGAGCTCTGGCCAAGGTCGCTGTGGCATCGCTGTGATCCGGACCAGTGGCCCTGCCAGCGGTCACGCCCTCCGGAGTTTAACGGTGCCCTGGGACTTGCCTCCTGCTCGCAGGGCCTGCCTGCGTCTGCTCACCGACCCCTGCTCTGGGGAGCCCCTGGACCGCGCCTTAGTGCTCTGGTTTCCAGGTGAGGATCTCCAGATCCCGAACCTCCTCCTGTAGCTCCCTTGACTCAGTTGACTCCCTTCAGGCGTTTGCCCGGGTTGTGCCCTCCTTCCCCCTCACTACATTAGGTCCCCAAAGTTTCACGGGTGAGGACTGTGCGGAGTTCCACGTGCATGGAGGCCCAGCAGTGGTGAGTGGCGTCCTGCAGGCCCTGGGTGAGTGCAGCCTTGGGTTCCAGGTCTGACCCTGTCAGTGGGCCTGGGTGGGGGCCAGGGTCTCAGTACCCAGGACCATCCCACAGGCAGGGTGCCAGGGCTGCGGCCTGCGGAGGCGGGTGAGTTCACCAGGCGGGCCTTTGCCCACGGGAAGCTGAGCCTGACTGAGGTGGAGGGGCTGGCAGATCTGATCCATGCGGAAACCGAGGTGCAGCGACGGCAGGCCCTGCGGCAGCTGGACGGGGAGCTAGGTGACCTCTGCCGTGGCTGGGCGGAGACCCTCACTAAGGCAAGTCCCCATTTGCACCAATTGCCATTTTCTGCCTCAGAGACCCCACCTCCACCCTCTGCATGAGAACTTCTGGTCTATAAACTTCCAATCTGGCCCCTTAGGTTGGGCTGGACCTGGGCAAATTGGAGGGCTTAGGGATGGGTTCCTGGGTGACCGCACCACATCCCTCCTCTCCCTCAGGCTCTGGCCCATGTGGAGGCCTATATCGACTTCGGAGAGGATGACAACCTGGAGGACAGTGTCTTGGAGCAAGGTATGGCCACCTGGGGGTCAGGTGTGGGGATACCTGGCGTGTCAGCCCCCAGAAGCCCCCTCACTCCCTCCTTTCTGCTTTTCTCCATCCACAGCTGACAGCCAAGTGCAGGGGCTGGAGGTGGCACTGAACGCACATCTTCATGATGCCAGGCGCGGGCAGAGGCTCCGCTTAGGGGCACACGTGGTGGTCACAGGACCCCCCAACGCGGGCAAGAGCAGCTTAGTCAACTTGCTCAGTGCGTGGGACAGGGGCAGGGGGCGGGGCCTGAGCTGTTCAGTTGTGGGGAAGGGGGCAGGGGAGATGAAAGAGGTCTGTCTAGTCAGGGGCTGGAGCTTGGGAGAGGGGATCACTCACCTTCCCCGACCTCCCCCGCCCTCTGACCCTCTTCCCCTTCCCAGGCCGGAAACCTGTGTCCATCGTGTCCCCGGAACCAGGGACCACCCGTGATGTGCTAGAGACCCCTGTGGACCTGGCCGGGTTCCCAGTGCTCCTGAGTGACACAGCAGGGTTGCGGGAGGGCCAGGGGCCCGTGGAGCAGGAGGGTGTGCGGCGTGCCCGTGAGAGGTGGGCAGACAGTGGTGGGAGAGGGAAATGGGGCCCTTTCTCTTCCTGTTCCATTTATTTTCTTTTTTCCCTGAATCAGAAAATTAAGTGGGGACTCTGTGATTTGGACAGGGCAGCCCTTAGAGTTTTGCTTCTGCCCACATGTTCCGCCTTGCCCCTCATGCTCTGCTCCTCGCCTAGCCCTCCTCCCCGCCCTGTCCAATGTCTGTGATGGCTCTGCTCTGGGGTCACTCTTCTGTTGGTTCTCTCTGTTCCCCCAGGCTGGAGCAGGCTGACCTCATTTTGGCCGTGCTGGACGCCTCTGACCTGGCCTCTCCATCTAGCTGCAACTTCCTGGACACGGTTGTCACCCCCGCGATAGCTCAGAGCCATAATGGAAACAGCCAGCGCCTCTTGCTGGTGCTGAATAAGTCGGACCTGCTACTTGCTGGGGACCCAGGCCTTAGACCTGAACTGTCCCCTCACCTGCTTATGTCCTGCCTGACTGGGGAGGGGCTGGACGGCCTCCTGGAGGCACTGAGGAAGGAGCTGACTGCAGTGTGAGCCCCGCCTTCCCACCCCTCACCACCCCATAGCTTCCACCCAAGTTCAAGTGGGTTATTAGCCGGGGCTCTGGGCATGTACCTGCCTGCAGGCTCAGTTTCTATATCTGCAGAATGGGTATGACCATCCCCACTTTTTTTTTTTTTAATTTAATTTATTTATCTTTAGAGGGGAAGGGAAGGACAGAGGGAGGGAAACATCAATGTATGGTTGCCTTTCGTGCATCCCCTGCTGGGAACTGGCCTGCAGGGAACCGGCCTGCAACCCAGGCATGTGCCCTGACTGGGAATTGAACTGCAATTGTCTGGTTTGCAGGCCCGTGCTCAATCCACTGAGCTACACCAGCCAGGGCTGACCATCCCCACTTTGAGTGGTAGTTTCAAAGTTAAAAGAGACTCTGTTCTCTGTCTCTTGCAGGTGTGGGGATCCATCCACAGGCCCACCACTTCTGACGAGGGCGAGGCACAAGCATCACCTCCAGAGCTGCCTGGAAGCCCTTGGCCACTACAAGCAAGCTAAAGATGTCGCCCTGGCGGCCGAGGCACTGCGGATCGCCCGGGGGCACCTGGCCTGCCTCACCAGTGGAGGGGGCACTGAAGAGATCCTAGACATCATCTTCCGGGACTTCTGCGTGGGCAAGTGAGGGGCCAGTGTGGACGGATGCCCAGAAGTCTTGAGACATCTGGTAATATCTTAGGCCAAGTGAGATTCTCATTTCCTAGGGAAGAACTTGACTGCAAAACAGTGAGTGAGCTACCTGTTGCTGGTGGTGACCCAGCTCTAGCTGGGCCATATTCCCTCACAGGGACTTGCTGGGGGTTCAGGCCCTGGAGTGAGGCTTTGGGCACCTAAGGCTGGAGGAGCAGCCGTGAAAGGTTGAGGGAGTGGGTACGAGGGTCGCAGGGATCTTTGTTTTATAGTTTTTTTAAAATATATTTTATTGATTATGCCATTACAGTTGTTCTATTCCCCCCTTCATTCCCCTCCACACTGCACACCCCCTTCTCCACCATTTCCCCCCTTTAGTTTATGACCACGTGTCTCAAGTTCTTTAGATTCTATATTTCCCATACTATTCTTGCCCTCCCCCCATCTATTTTCTACCTACCGTCTATGCTGCTTATTTTCTGTACCTTCTCCCCCCTTCTCCTCCTCCCACTCCCCTGTTGCTAACCCTCCATGTGATCTTCATTTCTATGGTTCTGCCCCTGATCTAGCTGTCCTCTTAACTTGCTTTTGTTTTAGGTGTGGTTGTTAATAACTTGGTTGTAGGTGAGTTTGCTGTCCTTTCACTGTTCATCTTTTTTATCTTCTTTTTCTTAGGTAAGTCCCTTTAACATTTCATATAATAAGGGCTTGGTGATGATGAGCTCCTTGAATTTGATCTTATCTGAGAAGCACTTTATCTGTGCTTCTTGACTGTAAGGTCTCTTTTGAGAAATCTGCTGACAGTCTTATGGGAACTCCTTTGTAGGTGACTGTCCTCTTATCTCTTGCTGCTTCTAGGATTCTCTCCTTCATTTTAATCTTGGCTAATGTAATGATGATGTGCCTTGGTGTGTTCCTTCTTGGGTCCAACTTCTTTGGGACTCTCTGAGCTTCCTGGATTTCCTGGAAGTCCATTGCCTTTGCCAGATTGGGGAAGTTCTCCTTTATTATTTGTTCAAATAAGGTTTCCACTCATGGCTGTTCCTCTTCCCCTTCTGGTACCCCTATAATTCAGATGTTGGAACATTTAAAGATGTTCTGAAGGTTCCTAAGCCTCTCCTCCTTTTTTTTGAATTCTTGTTTCTTCATCCTTTTCTGTTTGGTCAATTTTTTCCTCCTTCTGGTCCACTCCTTTGATTTGAGTCCCAGTTTCCTTCCCATTACTATTGGTTTCCTGTGCATTTCCCTTCATTTCAATTAGTTTAGCCTTCATATGTTCCTCTAATTTGTGACTAAAATCAACCAGTTCTGTGAGCATCCTGATCACCAGTGTTTTGAACTGTGCATCTGAAAGTTTGGCTATTTCTTCATTGTTTAGATTTATCGGCTCTGGGGCTCTGAGTTGTTCTTGAGCCATGGTTTGATCTGTTTGTGCCTGTTACGTATGAGGAGCGGAGCCTTAGGTGTTCACCAGGGCGGGGCTACCCAGGTCGCTGGTTTGTGATGCTGTATGTGGGGGTGGGGTTAGAGAGGGACAGTGGTGGTCCCCTCTGCCGCTTCCTACCACTGGGGCCTGCGAAGCCCGTCTCACTGCTCGCTCCTTCACCGGTTTATGTGCGTGCAAATGTGTGACTCTGGTCAGCCCTCAGTGGGTCCACTGCCTTGCGCCCTCAGTGGGTCCGCCCACTACTCCACACCTGGGATCCACCCACAGCTGCTGGCGCACCTGGGTCGCTCGCCTGGGTCGGTCCGGTGGATCTTTCCTGCCTGACCCTGCTCTGCTGCTGGCTCTGCCCCTCTTACTGGTTTGGCTGAAGGATTTGTTGTTGTCAGACTTCCGTATAGTTCAATTTTCTGTGGTTTGGCTGCATTTTTGCTGCTAAAACTTGTTGTTTTTAAACTTGGTTGTGCGAGAAGGCACAGTGCTTCCACCTACACCTCCATCTTGGCAGAAGTCCCTGTTTTATGGTTTTTATTTTATTTTTTAAATACCAAAGGAAAAAAATTCAGGTGATCCAGAAATGTTGAAATATGGAGCTCCTCCGCCTCCTGCCCCCCACTGCCACTGGTGTCGCAGCATAACTTGTGTCCTTCTAGAACTCTCTCTGTTTGCATACTTGGGGATGCACCTGTTTTATCTTGTATTTTATACATACATTGAGTTATTTATTGCTCTGCAACCTGTCGTTCCTTTTGTAGTGTTAGCCTTGAAACTTTGTCTCTTGTATCTTAAAAGTGACTGACAAAATCCTGGGGGCCCTACTCCCTTTCCAAGCTTAGTCTGCACCGATGCACTCATTCATTCATTTACTAACTTAGTGAATATTTATCGAGCGCTTGCCACAGTCTAGAATGGTACACATCATTTCACTGGTTCTTCATACCGGTGGAACGTGGCAGGCAGTTCTAAAGGTGAGGGAACACACTCAGAGTGGTAGCTGGTCACCAGAGGTCCCCAGCTTTGGTCCTTGCACATAGGTCTTTCAACTCGAACTTGAGTCCACTGTGTACCTTCTGTGCAGTAGGCCAAGTGCAGGATGCTGGGAACATGGGCAGAAACATGCAGGCATTACCGCTCTCCTTGTTAGAGACAAAGCTCCTCCAGTGAGGTCTGATGTCTGCTGTGTGAACTGAAAATGAGGGGACATGACCTGGTTAGGGACATGTGGGCTGGATGCCCTGCAGAGCAGAGGTGGCCTAGGCACTGACATCTGAATGGCGAAAAGGAAACCAGAGGGAGGAAGCTTGTGAGAGCGTCTCAGGCAACGGGCACAGCATGTGCAAAGGTCCTGAGGTAGAACGTCACCACGTGTTCAAGGAACAGTGAGGTCACCTGTGTGGCTGCAGCAGAGCGAGTGAGGGGAAGAGAGGAAGGTGAGTTCCAGTGAGGCCTTTGATTGAGATGGGGGGACTGCTATGTTGAGGATGAACCAGCAGAGGGCGCCTTGCTCTAACAAAGCGGGTGCAGAGCTGCAGCCCCTTAAGGTTGTGAGAATCCAGGCTGCCATACCCACCCGCCTGATGGCTTATGAGTAGTCAATTCCCCTTTCCAGAGGTGGAAACTGAGTCTCAAATAGAGTCAGGATCAGCCTCCAGTGCTTGATGATACAAGCTCTTAGATTCCAGGGGACATGTGATTGGAGGCTGGGAGGTGTCCAGGGCCCTATGGGAGGGTCTTCAGGAGGCTCCAACCATCCAGCTAAAGGGGACACACCCTGACCCCAAGTCTCTGTAGACTTCATTGCAGTGTGTCGCTATTTGTTGATCCTTTGCTTATTCAGCAGCTGGGATTGCCCCCCAAAGGAGGGCTCGTGGATGGAAAGGGTTACTCAGGGAGCTGAGTGCATTCTGCAGAAAAGAATTGATGCCCGGAGAGAAAAGCAATAATGTGGGTCTGGGCGGGGGGTGTCCATGTGTCACGGCATGGGCCTTCTGCGGGGCTCCCAGGAGGGGCGAGCAGCATCCAGGTGGGGAGGGAGATGCTCATGGGACAGGATGCCTGGGCCCCCTGCCCGCCTTCCCCTAGGCGCTGGCACACGGCTGGACCGAGGTCCTTGGCTACGGTCCCTTTTTTCCAAGAAGGGCGAGGTGATTTGTGGGAAGCAGCCGTGGGGGTTATTTATAGAGGTCACAGGAAATCCCCGAAGAGTCAGAACGTCACCCGGCAGCTGGACCACAGGGTCACAGAGGGGGTCTGCCAATTGCTCCTAACTGGTACTCAGGCCCTGCCCTCTCCCTGGAGAGCCACCAAGCCTGGGTGAATCGGAGCTACAGGATCAGGACCAGAAGGCGTGAGGGATGGCGGGATGGGGCTGGGCAGACCCAAGGACAGTCAGGGCTATGCTTAGGACATCCAGGAGGGCTGCCTGAAGGTGGGATCTCTGGGGCCAGGCCTTGGAGGAAAAAGAATTTGTCAGGTAAGAAAAGGCATTCTAGTCTGAGGGCATAGCACAAGTTACAATTAACAGTCAGTCTGGCCCTGGCTGGTGTGTCTCGGTGGATTGAGTGCCGGCCTGTGAACCAAAAAGTCACCCTGTTCGATTCCCAGTCACGGCATGTGCCTGCGTTGTGGGCCAGGTCTGCAGCTGGGGCGTGCGAGAGGCAACTGATGGATGTATCTCCCATACAGTGATGTTTTTCTCCCTCTCTTTCTCCCTCCCTTCTCCTCTCTCTAAAAGTAAATAAATACAGTCTTTTTAAAAAATCAGCCCTGGCTGGTGTGGCTCAGTAGATTAAATGCCAACCCATGAACCAAAAACTTGCCAGTTCAATTCCCGGTCAGGGAATTGAACCCACACACCTGGGTTGCGGCCCAGGTCCCCAGTTAGGAGTGTGCAAGAGGTAACCGGTCAGTGTACCTCTTGTGTATCGATGTTTCTCTCCTTCTCTGTCCCTCTCTCTAAAAATAAATAAGTAAAATGAAAAAAATTAAAAAATCAATGAACTTATCCTTGGGTGAGTATTTTAAAAAGTCAGTGACTCTAGTCAGAGAAATAAACATCCAGAACAGCCGGAGCTGGGTTTATTGTTAATGGGGCGAGGGGGGGGGGGTACCACAGAGATGAGGAACTGGACTTAGTGCCCAGGGTAGTAGGGAGCTATGTGAGCAGAGGGCTGAGGTCAGATCTTGCGATGGGAAGTCCCTCTGGACCAGCACGGGTACTATAGCAGACGCAGAGGCTGAGGTCTGGGTGTTGGGGGACCGGATGGGGGCTGGTTGCAGGGAGGACATTCTGGGATGCTCTGGATGGGAGACACCAGCCAAGAGTAAGAGACCTGTGCCCATGTGTCCAGAGAGTTCAGAACGATTACGTCACACTCATTTCTCAGATGAGAAAATGGAGGCTGCGATGGACTGAGTCAAGATGTGAATCCCAGATATCTGCCTCCAGACCCAAACTCTGGCGTCTTAAGTTTGCCGGGACTGGTTTGTGTCAGCAGGCCAGGACTTCAGGCTGCCCAGGCAGTAGGCTCAGGGTCACAGGGATGTCCCCACTTCCTTGGGGCCTCCAGACTGGTCTGTCTGGGCGCCTGCCCTGGCTAACCCCCCTGCCCTGACTTGGCGGGGCCCCAGCCGAGCGTTTCCTGCAGCAGCTGTCTGTCACCCGCACTTCCGCATCCAGGAAGTATCGCTCCTTTGTCCCTCCAGACTTGCCTGCCCCAAGCGTGAGTTGCCAGCCCCAGCTCCTCATGACTCATCCCCCTCCCTGCCCGGAGTTCCAGGGGACAGGGGACTGGGACGGACTGGGAGGGAATCAAGGTCAGTTGGGGTGGGGGTAGGGGTACCAGCTGAGATTCTAGATGACGATTTTTAGGTTGTTTACTCCATTGGTGGCCGTTTGCTTTTTTTTCCCCTGGAGTTTTTGTTTTTCAGGGATAAGGCACCAGGAATGGGGGGACTGGGTCAAAGGGTTGGTACATTTTTACTTTTTTTTTTTAAATCCCCACCTGAGGACATTTTTCATTACTTTTAGAGAAAGAGGAAGAGAGAGAGAGAGAAATATCAATGTGAGAGAGAAGTGTTGATGGGTTGCCTCCCATATGGGCCTAGACTGGGGATCAAACCCACCACCTAGGTATGTGCCCTGATAGGGAATTGAACAGGAAACCCTTGGGTTACAGGCTTATATGCCAACCAGCTGAGCCACACTAGCCAGGGTGATAGATCTTTATCTTTATTATGTATTGCCAAACTAATTTCCAGAAGAGCTATGGCAAGAGTTTCACTTACGCCAGTCCTGTAGGAAGATGTCCCCGCCCCACCTTTTTTTACGCCTTTACCAGCAGTGGGTGGTAGGGACTTGAAGCCTTTTTCTCCAGTCTGCTGGGTACGCTGCGAGTTTCCTGTGCTCCTCTAATGTGCTTTCCCCGGCTACCTGGTCATGGAGTTGAAGCGCTCCCAAAGTAGGCCGGTGAACTTTCTGACATCCCATCTTGCCACAAACAACAAAACAAAACAAATGGCCCGAGACTTTTGTGATATTGTTCCTGGAATAATTTTGGCAAGGAGGAGTTCCTGCAATTCACGACAGGCCGTGGTAACCTCAACAAACGTTGTCAAGACTTGGGGGAATCTTTGCAAATCTAGAAAAATAAAAGCTGCAAAAGGATAATCTGCTCCATGAGAATCTGCTTTGTGAGTATCTGCTGTCTTAAAAAAACACAAAACTGACAACGGTGCTGCATCTTCCCACATGCAGATGCCCAGACTGTGGGGGACACTGGTGTCCCCCATCGTTGTTCTGGGTCTCCTGGCCCCAAGACGCTGGGGCAGGTGTGGGCAGGGGTCCTCCAGCTTTCATCTCCTTTCTAGGCTTTCTCTTGCTCAAGGCCGGGTGGTGTCGTTTCAAAGCATAAACCAAGGCTCTGGAGTCTTTGAAGGGACTGATAACATTTATTTAGTGCCACTAACATTCTATAGGGACCACAGGCATGGTGTGGGGGGAGAGGGAGGGAAGAAGCCGTGCCCTTGCCAGCGGCCATGACGGGCTAGCGGGCTAATCTGCCTTTGGACCAGATGCTCCCTGGTGTGCAACGAGGGTCTGGAAATTCTCCTGGGGATGGAGGTGAAGGTCTTCCTGTTCTCGCTTCGCCAGGCCTGAAGGGCTGCGGGTGAGGAAGCATCAGCAGATAAGAGAATCGGGAGTCTGGGGGGAGGGGCAAAGGGCTGTGTGTGCAGGGCTGTGTCTGTGTGTGCAGGGCTGTGACACTGGGCGAGGGTTTGGCAGGAGTGTGTGTCATGTCACGTGTCTGCGTGACATCATTACTGTCTCTGTGGGCTGTCATCCTGGCATCTGTGGGTGAGGGATGGTGTGGTGCGGGTGTGGACTGTGAGAGTGTCGGGGCCTGGGTGGGGAGGCGAGTGTGGGGCGCAGGCCAAGGGTGCCCACTGTGGTCTGCGTGTATGGAGGTCGCCTGACTGCAGCCCTTGCTGCGTCCCGCGCCGTGGGTGTCTCGCTGCAACAGGTCTGCGGATCCACGAGTCGGGGCCACCCCTTGGTCCTCGGGGCCTGGAGCCTGCTCAGCCACTGGGGCCGAAAGGAAGTGGGAATGAAGCGGTGAGAAGGACGAACCTCGCCCGGGCTTGGCTCCTCCCCCCCCCCCCGGCCCCCTGATGCTGCCAAGGACTCTTCTTCGGCCCCTTCGGGTTCAGTCCCCCAATGGACTCCTACTTGTTGAATGTCTTTGGATGGTGGGACTGAGACTCGTGCCTCTTCACTGTACAGAAGAGAAGGCTGAGGTTCAGAGGGGCCCCCTCCTGTGCCCCAGACGTCTGCTGCAGTCTGTCTGACTGTCGTCTTTGCTCCCTAAAGCCCTGGGGGTCCTGGGAGTTTGCCCTGCCCACACTCAGGCCCACACATTCATTCCCAGGAGGGTTTTTCTAAGGAGCAGCCCCTACTCACCTGCTCTCCAGGGCCCGCCCCCAGACCCTCAGGACAGAGCCATCTCTTGATCCTGACTTCAAGGCTCCGTCCACTCTTCCCCACCAGGCCTCCTCTCCGGGACTCAGACCTCGCCACAGTTCCCCCAAATGCCAAGAACTGTTATCCCTCTTCACGCCACCCCCCTTCGCGGGAGCCATCCTGCTGCTGTCG
Organism: Artibeus jamaicensis; assembly: GCF_021234435.1. Classification (NCBI taxonomy): domain Eukaryota; kingdom Metazoa; phylum Chordata; class Mammalia; order Chiroptera; family Phyllostomidae; genus Artibeus; species Artibeus jamaicensis. Next base: position 7,643,422 of record NW_026521854.1, on the reverse strand, counting down.
GGAATGCCCTTCCCCCTGGCCTGGCAAAGGTTCTCCCGAGGGGTCAGGGGTTGGCGCAGAGGCTGTTTCCTGGTGGGGGAGGAGGGGGCCACAGCCAAGTCCGCTTCCGCTGGCCCCCTCCCTTCCTTCCCCGGCTCTCCCCTGGGGCCCCAGCCTCACGTTCCTTCGCTGGCTCCGGTCCACCCTCCCCAACTCAGCTTCTGTCTGACGCCCCTGCTTCACTCGTGTGGGCCAGTCTACCGGGGGAGGGCCGCCCCTGGCCATTTTTTACAGACCCAGGCTCCTGGACTCCCGTTGCTGCCCTGGACCAGTGTGGTCAGTCAGCTTCACGCTGATCCCTGGCTCCTGCCTTCCCCCCAACCAGACAAGAGGGTGCTGACCCGTGAATCAGGTCACAGCCTCCTCTGCCGGCAGCAGTATCCTCACCACAGAGCCCTGCCTAAACTGTCCCCTTGTCACCTCCTTGATCTTACTCTGCCCCCTTGATCAGCCCCAGCCACATCAGCCTCCTCACTCAAACCCACCAGAGGTGGCTCTGCCTCAGGGCCTTTGTACACACTGTGCTCTCAGCCTGGTGTACTCTTCCTAGGAACGCCCTCCCCCCAGTGGCTGCTGCCTCACCTCCTTTGGTTCTGCTCAGCAGTCACCTCCCCAAGGAGGGCTGCCCTGCTGCCCCCCACCCCACCTGCCCTGTAAAATCCTAACTTCCTCACACTCTCTCATCCCTGTTCTGTCTTGCCCATCACCACAGGGCCTTATAATGACTCATTCATCTGGTTTATTATCCATCTCCCCACGAAAATGGGAGCCCCAGGAAAGCGTGAGTTTCTGCGCCTCATTTGCGCCCGTGGCAGGCGCCCAACAGCAGTTTAAGAAAATATATGTTGAGTGAACAAACAAACCATAACTTTGATGGCAACAAACTCAAGCAGTGCTTCCTGTGTGCCCGGCTTAGAACCAGGGCTGAACTCCCGTCTTCGACCTTCCACAGTGTGACTCTTCCACCTCCAGCCATATGGCCCCTAAACCAGTATTTTCTTAACATGTCTTCATCTCAACTGTGTTTACTTTCTATTCATGAAATTGACCTCCACTGGACACCCAATCTTATCAAGTGTAGGAAAGGTCACGCACTTGCTATTGCTAGAACATGACCCCCCAAAAAATGTGCAATTAAGAAGCAGGACCTTGCGCTCAAGCCCTACAGATGCTGGGCGCTGGGCCCTGGGCCTGCCCTCGATCAGTGAGTGCAGCAGGCGGGTGGGAGGCTGCGGGTGGGGTGAGTTAGCGCCGGTGGGTTTTTCTCCAGGTGCAGAGCAATAGGCTGAGAAGGAAATCAGCTCCTAGATCATGGGCTGGGTGAATCGACGCTGAACCTCAGGCCTGGCCCCTGATTGGGCACACCTAAAATTTGGATGTTGTGGTTCCCCAGCCCGTGATTGCCTGCGGTTACCCGCTGAGTGGCTGGCCCAGTCAGGACTTGGCCCCAGAGCGGATGGCTCTGGCCTGCTTGTCCCCAGCCCCTTTCTCAAGGGCAGGAGCTCAGGGAGCCAGAGGCCCTTCCTGAGACCCTGCGGAGATAAGCAGGAGGGGCGCAGGCTGAAGAGGGCATTGTTTTCTTAGCAGGGGGACGGCATTTGGGGTAAACAATCTCAAGAGCTTCCCCTGTCTCAGCTGGGACCTGGACAGGCCTGGCTCCGGCCCTGACTTGCTGACGCATGATGCCTGGGCTGATCCCTTCCCTGGGGCCTTAGTACCCTCTCTGCGAAATGGGGATAAGAATAGAACCTCCTTCCTCGCCACGATGGCTTCAAGCCAAGATGGAGAAAGGAAGCCTATCTGCTCTGTGCAGGGGCTTCTCTCTACCCGTTCGCTTCCCTCTCTGCAGGCTGCCTGAGGCTGAGGGGCTTTGCCCAGGCAGAGCCTTTGGAACAAGGAGACCGGTTCCTAGGAGGGGGCGCGTAGTGGAGAAGGAGGCACCTGTGGTGAACCTCAGGCTGTTGAGGACAGACGTCAGGACCCCAGGCCCATGCTGAGTGCCCTGAGGTAGAAACGGACCCAGGTGGACGACAGTCCGCTGGTGAAACCACAGGCTTTAGGGTCTGAGGGGTCTGACTTAAAATCTCGGTGCCCCCTCGACCTCGGGTCCTAAAGAGCAAATGGGACTGAGGAGCTCCAGGTCCTGGGCCCGCAGTGTGTTTCTAAAAGGGGGTGTGGCCTCTGCCTAGTGGGGAGCACAGGTAGCTCCTGGGGTGGCGGCCAGAGTTTCCTTCCCCGTGATGTGCAGAGTGTCGGCCCTGGGAGGCGTGGAGCCCTGACCCAAGCGCAGGCCAGCTGCCCTTGAGACCCCCTGCTGAGGCCCCCAGACCCTGGCCCTACCTAGCCCCTGCTGGGCAGCACTTTGCAGGTGGCAAAGCATTTCCATGCCCTTGATTTCAGAGGCCCCCATTTTTGCAGAAGTAGAAAGTGAGGGGTGGAGTGAGAGGCCCAAGGTCACCCTTACTATTGCTCTCCCTCGTTCCCTCCCTCCACTGCAGCCACCCTCTCCGACCTGGGGCCAGGCCACTGGACCTTCTCCCTGGCTGTTCGTGCAGCCTGGGGAGCTGTTCCCTGCCCTCCCCCGGCCTGCTCCTGCATCCCCTCCAGTTCAGGGGTCCTCTGCTCACCGAGGCTCTCCCTGATCACCTGGGCTCATGTCCCAGCTTGCTCCTCCTTCGCTGGGCTATCTAGAGCATGATGCCCACCTCCTCTGTGCACACCCTTCATCCAGAAAGTGGGAGTAACAGTAGCTCACCCACTGGTAGGCTGACTGAGTTAACAGTGCAGGGTGCTAGAACGGTGCCAGGCTCACAGGAAACACCTAATAAGTAGGCTCTTGGTCATGCTTTTCACCACAGCTCCATCACTGTCTCTCTGGCCCCTAATTGGAGGCCCATGAGTAGAACCCCATACATCTTGGTCACTGCTGCGTCTGCAGGACCCAGCATAAGGCCTGGTACACAGCTGGTACTCAATAATGGAAGCAGCAAGTGTGAGTTGAGCCTCCTTCCACCCTTAGTCCCGAAACCAAAGTCCTGGGACTGAACATCACCACCTGCGCAGCGCCTCACCTGGACAGGGCTGCGTTGCCTGCAGAGAGCTTCTGGGACTCCAGGATCCTCTTCTTGAATTCCTCCAGGCCAGCTGGGTCTGCAGAGAGAGGGGGTTAGGCCCAACCCATTGTTCCCCTGGGCTAGGGATAGGCAGCAGCCCCCTTCCCGGCTCTGCCCTCACTCACCGATGGGCGGGGGGTTGGGGGCAGGTCCAATAGGTCTTGGCACAGGCCCCGTCTGCGACTGCGAGAAGAAGGTAGAGGGAGGTTGGTAGATGCTGGGACCCCTGAACCAGAGTGCCGGGGAGATGCCTGCCCCTCCTCGCCCTTGCAGACCCGCTCTGAGGTCCTCCCAAGGTGCAGAAATGGACAGGTGACATGGGGGATACAGGTGCTGAGTGATGCATAATCTTCACTTGTGCCCACTTGCCCTTGAATGACTGGGGACTCCAGGGACTGGCTTCACTCCCCAGAGACCCCACTCCGTAGGGCAGGCCCCCACTAACCCCCACTGAGTCCATCCACCCAACCCAGTGCCCCTGCAGACTGCAGTCAGCCCTAAACCCCCGGACCCCAAGTCTTACTGCCATGCTTCAAACACCTTGAGCCAATCCCCCCAGACCTGAAATCCAAAACCAGTTCTGAACTCCTATTTCTTAAAATCTGATCTCGACATGAAAATGGAGACTTCATTAGAATCAAACCCTGACCTAAACACAATCGCAGTGACAAACCCGATCTGATACAACTTTAGACCTAACTCTGACCCTAACCCTTTACCTAGACCCAGCCACTATGAAAAATCCACTCCCAATGCCCTGGGATTCCCCTGTGACCACCCACAAACACGTTCCCAAGGTCACAGTCAATCCCAACTCAATTTAGGCGCCCCAGCCTCTCCCTGAAACAGAGCTCCGCCCTGCTCTCCCCAGGTCAGCATCTACACAGCTTCCATTCTAGATCCAGCCTTGAGCTTCACCATCCCCCCTGTGTACCCCCATCCTAACCCAGGGTCACCTACTTCCTCACCTCAAACATACCCCAGTGCCAGCCCAACTCAGCATGCAGCCAGCCATCCAAACATGCCCTGACTCCAGCTCTTAACTCACAGTCAGCGTCCATCCCTGCTTCTCCTCATGCCCCTGAAATCCTAAATCCACTTTTGGCCCCAAACTTCTAACCATCTCTAGACCCACCAGCCACCTGCACCTACCTGAGCCTCAACTCCAACTTCAGTGCTTCAACCCAGACCTGGCGCCACTGACACCCCAGATTCACGCCTCCAACCCCGGACCCACCGCTCCATGCACACGACCCCTGACCCGATTTTTAAACCTTTCCTGTAACCCAAACGCCAAACTCAATCCCAATTCTAAGACTAGTGAGATGGAACCTAAAACTAACCCAAACCAGTTCTAGACATGGCAGTCACCCAGAACTCGCCTCGACCCCACACTAAACACAAACTCAACATCTCGTCAAGCCTTTCTCCAGACCCGCCCCACCCTCTGACTCAACTCAGACAATCCCCCACCCTGATGCCAACCCTCAGTGAATCCCTAATCTTCACCCTAAACCAGTGTTGAGGCCCATCCTGCCGCCCTGAACTCTACCACAATCCTTAACCCTTTCTCAGTGTCATTCTCAATGTCAAACTCCACCCCAATCTTAATGCCAATACGTGGATACACAACCATAATCCTTAAACCAACTCTACACTCAATACCCACCAATGTGCGACCCTACCCTAAATTCTAAGTCCACCCTCAATGCCTCAACTCAGCCAGATCACAAAGCAACCGATGATACCCTAGGTTCGCTCCTCACTCAACCCAGAGCCCAACAGCCACCCCACCTCCGACTTCAGTCTTAACCCTGCCCTCTCCCCTGGCGTTGATTTCATTTCACACTTGGCGCCTGTGCTAATGTCGACGAGACTCTGAAGTGAGTCCTAACTCACCCAAATGCAAACCAACCTCAAACCCAAGCTAAACGTCACCACCAGTTTGGCCTCTAGGCCCAACCCAATGCCACTCGAATCCAGGGCTGCCAGCCTACCTTGGCCTTTATGCAGGTGTCCAGGGCCGAGTTTCTGACATCGAGCTGCATCTTAAGCTGCATGATCTCCTGCTTCCTCTCCTCCAGCTCCTTGGCCAGGCCGTCTCTCTCCTTCCGCAGCGCCGCCTTGTCCTCCAGCGCTAGCTGGGTCTGCTTGGTGCACTCCGCCTGGAGCTTGGCCTCCCGGGCCTGCGCTTCCTTTTCCGCCTTATCCTTGGCCTCCTGACTGGCCCGCAGGCTCTGCTCAGCCTCTAGCTTCTGGCGCTGGAGGTCTGAGTTCTCTCGGGCCACACGCTCAATGCCACCTCGCAGGCTCTGCGCCAGCTCCTCCACTTTAGTGCTCATAAGGGTAGGCATGTGGTCACAGATTCTCCGTACTGAGGCCAAATCCAAGTGAAGGGGATGGTACGCGTTGTAGCTCAGCGTGTCGAGGGAGCGTGGGATCACAGAGTCCCTCCAGAGGTTGCGCAGGTCCGTCTCAAACTTGTCCTTTTCCAGTGGGAGACAGAGGGCCTGCACCTTCTGCAGTTGATCCATGGCCAGCTGTCGCTCCTGCCGCAGCTGCTCCTGGGCCTTGCTGCACTCCACCACCTGTTCATCCACCAGCCGCTTGCTCAGCCCCAGGCCTTCCTTATCTTTGGTGCACAGAGCCTTCTCCTTGGCCAGCTCCACCTCTAGCATCTTGGCCTTCTGGTTCAGCAGGAGGAGCGAGGCTATGGGTACAGGATGATAAGACTCAGGAAAGTTGGGGGGCTGCCCAGAATCTGGACGGGGAGGCCACCACCCTGTCCCACCACTGCCCGAGCCACTCACTGTTGTAGCTCTTGTTAGCCTCCTTGAGTTGTTCTTGGCATTGCTTCTCATTCAGGATAATGGCAGCCATGTACCTCTGGTTGTCCACGTAGACCACCTGCCCAGACGGGACACAGGACAGGGCTCAGAGGGGCCTGTGGGCTCCTTAACCCTGGGCTGCCCAGATCCTTGGGGCTGGAGCCCCAGATCCAGCACCCAGATGGCCTGGTTTTGCCCATTTCCTGAGAGTGTGGCTCCTGAGTAGGGAAAGCTGATCTGACCTTCAAGTGCTGTTACAATTAATACGATTTGGCAATGAAAAGGAAGGAGGCAGTGGGCCAGGCTACCGTGTGGACGAACCTTGAAAACATGATGCTGAGTGATAAAGTCAGTCACAAAAGGCCACACAGTGTCAATTCTCTTTAGCTAAAGTGTTTTTAGAATAAGCAAATCCATGAGATGGAAAGCAGATTAACGGTTCCCAGGGGCTGCGGGGAGGGAGGAATGTGGAGTGTCTGCTGATGGGGACGGGGTCTCCTCATACGGTGATGAAAACCAGTCTACAATTATTTGTGGTGATGGTCACACAGCTCTGTGAGTGCACTAAAAATCAGGGAACTGGACGCTTTAAGTGGGTCGGTTATATGGCACGTGAATTAAGCTTTTACAATTTAGCAAAGGCCCTGCCTTCTGAACTTCGGAAGGGAACCCTGCACAGAAACATAACAAGTAAATGAGTGGAGACCACAGCGGTTTGTCTTTCTGTCCCTCCTCGCCCTGAGGGGGCTGGGCCTGTGCCCTGGGGTTGAGGGGAAGATTCAGCCACCTCTGCTTTCACAAGCCTGAGCCAGGGGAGGGGAAGGGGCTGCAGGGGGGGCTGGAGTGAGATGAAGCCGAACTCGAAGTGAGAGAGAGGCTGTCATCCACTTAGAACAAGTGACCCACATCCTGGGTCCTGGCACCTCCACACAGGTGGCAGTGGGCAGACCTTACAAGGAAGTCACTGAGTCCAAGTCTCCTTTCTCTCCCAGGACCTCAGGACCAGAAATGCAGCTGCACTTGCACACAGTTGAGAAAGAGCATGTTTCGCAGCCCGGACAGAACTGGGGAAAGACCGAGGTTCATATCTGCTACCACGAGGCACGGGGGCAGTGGGAGCGGCTGAGGCAGGTCCGGGGGCTGCCCCACAGCCACCAGCACCCTCCCCCCCCAGGGGGGGGGCATGGCATCCACGGTCGCCTCAGGAGAAAACCCCGAGGGGCTCCAGCCAAGAGGAATTTGTCAACTCGAAGGGAATAAAAGCCTGTTTTTCAAAATCCGAAGCTGTGAAGGCCCGGATTCTGAGATCTCTGACCTCCTGGGAACGGAAGCAGATTTTGGGGCGCTTGTGCGCATCTAGTCCTGCAGGACCCTGATTCCCTCCTCAGGACTCCTCCGCTCGACCCCCGGACGCGGGGCGTGTCCTGGGTGATCCAGATTCCCAGGGGTTGAGACCACTGAGGGGCCCACCCCACCCGGCTGGGGGCTGAGGAAGTGCACAGCCCTGCCCTTGGAGTCTGAGGGGGCCTGCGCCCCATGCTGGAGGTCTGCTGGGGGACTCGCCCTGCTTTGTTTGAGGGGGGATGCTGCCATTTGGGGGTCTGATGGGGGATTCCCCATACCTCCCAGGAGACCTGAGGGGGGAATTCTCCCCATTTTGCCCTGCTGTGGCATCTGAAGGGAAGACTCATCCTGTCTGAGGGCCTCATGGAGAGCCGTCCTTCCCTTGGGAAGGTGCCAGCCTGCTCTGGAGTCTGAGGAGGGAGTCTCCCATTCTGGGCGTCTCAGGGGCACCCGGACCCATTTGGGCGCCTGCGGGAGACATGCCCTGCCCTGGGGTCTGAGAAGGGGAGACATGGCCCTTCCTGGGGCACTTCTGAGGAGGCCTCTCTGTCCAGCGAGGAGGGCTGGGGGTGTGAGGGTCCAGCAGAGGCTTATCCTCCCCCACCCCGCCTGCCACCTCCCCACCAGCCGGCCAGGACCCCTCCTGTGGGGAAACTCCAGGCTACCCCCACCGGCGTTCCTCCCCGTCCCAGCCAAGGCCCGAGGGGAGAGCCCCCTGCTCAGTGCCTCTGGCAGCAAAACCTCCGCAGACAGAGCTCGCGAGGGTGGCACGTGTGAGAGTGAGCATGGGCGATTGCCCAGTGAGTCTGATGGGAGCGCGAGCCGGTGAGTCCCCGGGGGGGCCCCTCTTGTGCCACCGTGACTTTTTCCTGGGGGCCGCCCGCTTCTGCCCCGTGGGGGAAGCTGCCCCCTTCTCAAGCTCCCATCTCCTCATCTGCAGAAGGGCTGAGAGTTTCTCCCTACCTCTTGGGCTTCGGCAGTGAGACAATATTCCTAGAGCAGACACTAGCATAAGACAAATATAGGCCATTCATACTTATTACTAAGAAAGAACCAAAAGTTCTGAGTTTTTACTTGGCCAGTTCCTGGGTGCAGTGTTTTTGCCGCTGGCGCATTCTGAGTGCTTTTTGTTATTAAGTCGTGGGCTCAGGGCTGATGCCCAGTGACACTGGAATTTCAGATAGATAACAAATAGTTTGTTTTTTCAGTATGTCCCAGCTATTGCATGGGATATACTTGTACAAACAAAACATGCATTGCTGTCCACTAGGGCTCCTCAGGCAAAATGTAGGGTCTGGGCCTCCCATCTTGTGGATGTGGAAACTGAGCTCAGAGAGGTGAGATGACTTTCCTGGGGTCCTTGGCTTTCCGGTGTGGGGCCCTTGGCCTTACCCGGTCGGCCTGGCACTGGCGGAAGCTGGCATTGATCCGGTCCAGGTCTCGGCGGGCGCTCAGCAGCATCTGCATGATGGCGTCCTTGGCGCGGGTGGTGAGGTTGAGCTCCTTGGACAGGTTGGCCTGGCTGGCCGTGAGCCCCACGACCTGGCTGTACAGGCCGTCGGTCCGGCGCTCGGCATCCTGCAGGTTGGACTCGGTGCTCACGTGCACGTTGCCATAGACCATGAAGAGGACCAGGCCCAGGATGATGAGGAACTGGATGAGGGAGACAAAGAGGAAGAAGTAGCGCAAGTAATACCAGCAGCCGTGAGAGCTGGCCCCGGCCCGAGAGTAGGGCCCTCCGTTCTCCACAGCCAGGCCCATCTCTTCCCGGGGCTGCTGCCTGGTGCGCTGGTGCTGCTCTGCTCTGCGGAGTGGCTGTGCCCCTTCTGGACCCTGCCGCCCACAGGGGGGAGTGTTTATATTACTCATCTTAATACTTCCTCTGCCTGGCTCCTTCCTGGCCAAGAGGAAACAGGGGGCAGTGGGTTATCTCAACACTCCCACCCAGGCTGTGAAGGGAGAGTGGGGCGGGGTGGAGTGGGGGGACCAAGGCCTGCCAGCCTCTCTGAGTAACGCTGGGTGGGGCCCCAGCTGGGCGACCAGGCTTTCTCAACCTCTCTGAGCCTCAGTTTCTTCACTGGCCCCTGCTCTATGCCGGGCGCTGTTTCCAGCACTTGCAGCAGATGCCCTCCTGTCAGCATCCCCATCACGCAGAGGAGGAAAACTGAGGAACAGAGAGGAGAAGGGACCACTCCTGGGTCTTAAGCTGTTCATTCTCCATGTCCGCTTACCTCCCAGCAGACCGACTACAGATGTGCGCCCACCTCACAGGGCTGTGTCGATTAAGTGGGCTAAACTGAGCAGAGTGCTTAGCTCACAGAGGGCTGGTCCGAAAGTGGTGGTGGCGTGGACCCCCCAAGTCGTCATCCCACCCAATCCTGGCTCGCACAGGTGAGTGCACTGGGAGCAGCAGCACGACAGCAATGAACTTGGAGCCAGGGAGAGCTAGTCTGGCCTGTGTGAGCTCGTGGCAGGGGCTTCTTCCACCTGCTCCTCAGCTTCCCCGTCTATAATGTGGGGTATGCACGATGCCCCGTCGCAGGGCCGTGGGGGGAAGTGGTTGTTATTACTATCACTTCTTGCTGGAAGCATTATTTTGGGGCTCCATGAGATGGTGAGCAGGAAGTGTCAGACAGCTGAGCCTCACTGGGGGTTACCCCCAGGTGGGCAGGGAGGGGAGTTCGGAACCAAGGAGCAGAGAGTTCTGGGTGCGCCCTCCTGCTCGTCGTCGCCGCAGAACCAGAAGTTTCAGAGAAATGCCCCATGCTGGGTGATGGGGCATTTCCAAGAGGCAGCAGCCCCAGCCCCAGCTGAGAGGGGTCCTCAGGCTTGGGGAGACAGAGTGGGACACAGCCCATAGCGCCCTGGGTTCTCGAATGACAGGAAGGAGGGATGAGCTGAGGACAAAGGGACAAGGAGGGGGCAAGGAGGCTGGACCCTGCTCGGGTGATAGTTGCTGTTCACCGCTGGGTGTGGGGTGCACAGCAGGGTGAAGGCCGCCGCAGGGGGGCCCATCCCCCACTAGCTGGTGTGAAGGAGTGGGGGTGCTGACAGTGGGGAGCGGGGCTCCAGGGTGGTGTCCATCAAGGAGGCAGGAGTTGTGTCGGGAAGGAGGAAGTTCCCAGGGGTAGGCAGGAAACCCCTGTCTGACCTTTGGTCCTCAGAGCTACCCAGTGATTCCTGATTCCCAGACCCTTTCCATCTGGTTGGTGAAGGGAGGAGGGTTGGGGGCTGCAAGTGGTGCCCAACCAGTTGTTCTTCAAGGTTGGCCGGGTCCACACAGAGTTCCCCCCAATCTCAGCAGGTGGGAGAAGGTGGTCTTCCATCCTCCTTGGTGGGGCCATCGTTCGCAGAGTGAATTCATGGTTACAGTTCAGGGCTGTGGAGTTCAGTTCTGGCTGCACCACTTACCACTGTGCAGCCTCGGGCCAGTGACCTCCTCCTCCTCCTCCTGAGCCTGTTTTCTCCTGTCTAAAATGGAGGCAAGCCCTGGCCAAGTGCTCAGTTGGTTGGAGCGTCGTCCTGAAACACCAAGGCCGTAGGTTTGATCCCTGGTCAGGGCACATACCTAGTTGCCTGTTAAATCCCTAGTTCAGGTGCACGTAGGAGGCAACTGATTGATGTTTCTCTCTCACTCTTTCAAAGCAACAAAAATATCCTTGGGTGAGGATTAAAAAAGTTTTTAGCTCTGGCTGGTGTGGCTCAGTGGATTGAGGTCCAGTCTGTGAACTGAAAGGTCGCTGGTTCAATTCCCAGTCAGGGCACACGCCTGGGTTGCAGGCCAGGTCCCCGGTTGGGGGGCACGTGAGAGGCAACCTATCGATGTATCTCTTGCACATTGATGTTTCTCTTTCTCTTTCTCCTTTCCTTCCCCTCTGTCTATAAATAAATAAAATCTTAAAAAAATAATAAATTCTTAATAAAAAAGAATAAGGGTATTAAATATACACACTAATGTCTTTAGTATCAAGGTAAAAAATAATAGCCTATTTCTTTTTGGAAATTTGGTCTCACATTCTTTATTTGTAATGCTCCTTTTTCAAATAACTTGTTTTAATAGATCAAAAAATTCAATTGATTTTTTTGAGAGAGAGAGGAAGGAACAGAGGGGGAGAAAAATAGAGAGTGAGAGAGAGAAAGAGTGAAGAACATCAGTCATGTTGTTCCACTTATTTATGTATCTGTTGGTTTCTGCAACCTTGGCATATCATGACACTCTAAAAACTGAGCTACCTGGCAATAGCTAGGTTTTTTAAAAGGTACTCAAATATACATCAAATTTTAATAAGATCCTCTATACACACATTTATTAGCTACTAAAAATTGAAATAGCACATCAAAAAAATTTGCAATTCAAAATTTTGAAAACCAGAGCATCTAGTTAATGCACCTTAAATTAATTATGCTCTGGCCAAACCACCCACCCAATGTCTTCTTTCTTTCTTCCTTCCTTCCTTCCTTTCTTTCTTTCTTTCTTTCTTTCTCTCTCTTTCTTTCTTTCTTTTACATTCCTTCCACACAAATTACTTGCTTCTAATTTGTGATGTTGGATTTCATGCTTCTTAAACACACCAGCAATACTTAAGACTTATTAGTGCTTCTTCTGATCATATAAAAAAATGGAACTGAACTAGACTAAAGTTACCCAAATACAAACTACATAGATTCCTTATAAGTTTCTGGTATTAAGGAAGACAAAAAAGAGACGCAAAAAACCCTCACATTACGGATCTTACATTGCAGGTTATCATAATATTGGTGTATGGTCTGTCCTAACATAGAGTAGCTTTCCCAAGCTGCTGCGTAACGATCCTCAAATTACTAGCAAGAAAAAAAAAACAGTACAAGAATAAGGGCTACGACTAAACTGACCACATGTCATAATTATTCTCCACGCTAATGTTATCGGAAAGATCTCTATGATACAGGCAATAATGGTGGCTACATCCAAATCTTCTGAATCTTCATTCAATCTCAATGCCCCTCTCCTGCGGGTCTTTTCAGAGCAGAGAGAGGGTGCGGTATCTAATAACCTGTAACGCCTGTTGCATCATTTCTTTCTGAGCAGTTGCCAATGTCCTTACTCTGCGCTTCCTCCTGCAGTGGGCTCTGACCCAGCCCCAGTCCCAGCCACTGTAAGTTCCTTTCTCTGTCCTGCTGTTGGGGTGAATATTCTGGTGGAAGGGAAGGGGATTTGGTACTGGGGTTGAGTCAAGCTACTAAGGTTCTTTGCTAGACCTTCTGAGACAGGCTGAGAGGCAGTTGAATCTTCTTCCCTGGGCATCTGAGAAGGCTCTGTAGTTGAGTTGGGTTAAGCTTCATCTGTGAGTCCATTGGAAGTCTAGACACTCTTAGATCCTCCAAAGTTTTCGAGCAGAAGGCAATGCTTAAAACTCTCAAATTGCATCCTGGCTGCTGTGGCTCAGTGGATTGAGTGCCGGCCTGTGGATCGAGGGGTTGCTGGTTTGATCCCCAGTCAGGGCACATCCCTGGGTAGCAGGCCTGGGTTGCAGGTCAGGTCTCCAGTTAGGGGCACACGAGAGGCAACCACAAACTGATATTTCTCTCCCTTTCCTTCTCTCTCCCTTCCCCTCTCTCTAGAGATAAGTAAATAAAATATTTAAGCCCTGGTTGGTATACCTCAGTGGATTGAGTGCAGGCTGTGAACCAAAGGGTCATCAGTTTGATTCCCAGTCAGGACACATGCCTGGGCTGCAGGCCAGGTTCCTGGTGGGGGCGTGTGAGAGGCAATCACACACTGATGTTTCTCTCCTTCTCTTTCTTCCTCCCTTCCCTGCTCTCTAAAAATAAAGAAATAAAATCTTTTTTTTTAAACTCTCAAATTACTACAGTGTAGCTTGGAAAGAACCATATAGCCCAGAAATAGCGAGAAAAACCCAAATTCCAACACAATGTAGTGAAATATAAAGCTAATCTCAGCTAGGTTTTCTTTTTTAATAAAGATTTTATTTATTTATTTTTAGAGAGGGGGAAGGAGGGAGAAAGAGAGGGAGAGAAACATCAGTGTGTGGTTGCCTCTCACATGCCCCCTACGGGGAACCTGGCTCGCAACCCAGGCATGTGCCTGGAGTGGGAATTGAACCAGTGACCCTTTGATTTGCAGGCCGGCACTCAATCCACTGAGCTACACCAGCCAGGGCTAGATTTTCTTTTCGTGGAAAAACTAATGATGTAAATTTCTCTATTTGCTCAACATTACGTCTTTGGGATCTGTTTATTCCTTTTGCTTCCTGTTCAGGTTTTCGCTACATACAATACCATAATAATTATCAATGAACATTTAGACCATTTCTATTTTTTCCCTAAATTTTTGTTCCAATGAACAAAATAAGATTCGATAGCAAAGCCCCACAAATTAAATCACTGGTTCCCGAAGTAGTCACATTTTGCATTTTGAGAGCTGTCCCCGATTTGTCTTCCAACAAAGTTGTTTCCATTGTCACCCCTGCCAGCAGTGTCTAAAACCTCTAAAAACAGACTTTCTGACACACATTCTGCCCGTGTCCCCGGCCAGAAAACCCCAGAGGCAGGAGGTGTGCTTGGGTTCGCACGAGGTCCAATGCATCGGCCCTGATAAGCATTCAGTTTTTTTCCTGAAAACAATTTGTTATGTTCGCAGGAAATTTTGTGCATGAACCTATCCTCTGAATTCCCTCAGTTCATCCCAAAGTTAGGCTTCAACTTTAAAGTTTTGAAAAATTAAAAACAATCAGTTTGGTTTCATTTGTTTGGGCAGAGCTGGGAAAACTGTCACGAGGAAGTCAACTCTGTCACTACCTGAAAACAGACACTCAAGTCCTCCCAGTGACATGAGGGGTTTTTTTTTTTTTTGGTTTGTTTGTTTTTTTAAACCTCTGGAAAATCTTTGAGGAAGTGATATTTCTGGTGAAGAAAAATTTCAACAAAGCTCAGAAAACCCTCCACATTTTATGCCAGTGTCTTTGGGTTTTTGGTCAAATTCAAGCGAGATTAGGTTTTGTGCTTTTGAAGGTGACAGAGAGGTAAAGAGAGCCCTTTGGAGAGGAACAGCCTGTTTTCTCTGGGCCTCCATGTTCTGGGCTGAAAAAAAGGTGACCCACTTTCTTACCTGGAACTGGAGAGTTAGTGAGGCCAGCCTGCTGCTGTCCCAGGTGCTCTCCACCCACAGCTGCACCGAGGCTTCTCACGTCAGCCCCCCACTCCTGTCTCTCGCCAGGAGGGAGGCTCCAGGGTCACTCTGGATAGCAGGCCAGGGTAGGGACTTGAAAGGTGTGCTGGGGACAGGGTCGGAGATGCAGAGATAAAGAGAGACTCAGAGACTGAGAGACTTTGAGTGGTAATTAGACAGGTGGAGAGATGGGGCAGAACAGAGCAAGGTCAGGCCAGGGGCTGGCCTGGAGCGGTGGGTAGGATGCAGGCGGGGTCCAGGAGGCAGGACTCACTAAGGAGTGCTGTTTGCTCCCTCGGGCAGCTGGCAAGCCTTGGTGAACAGGGAGAACAGGCCAGCCAGGGCATGGGCCTGTTCTCCCTAAATCACCCCCAATCCTATGGGCCTCCCCAGGGGTTTAGCATCCCCTCTGCCCTCTCTCCCTTCCCAACTCTTTCTGACACCAGATCTGCCTGTGCCTTTCCTGCTCACACACCTGCCATGACTCCCCACTTCTGTCCGCCCACGGAACCGAGTTTCAGGTGTTCTGCAGGTGTGGTCAGGATGGAGCCAGCAGAATAAGTGGATAATAACGATAATGTTTTAGGTCCTAGGTACAGCTCTGAGCCCAGCCCTTTACGTGGATCAGCTCTTGGACCCTCACACGGTGAGGGGAATCTTAATTAAACAAAGGCCAGTCTCCTGGCCTCCAGCTCTGGCTGCCTCCAGAGGGAGAAGCCATTTCCTGCCCACTTCTGGATTTACGCCAGGGTGGGGGCTTCTCAGACCCACCCTTAACCTCAAGCTCTGTACCCTTACTAGGCGGTAGATGGCCAGCAGGCTGGGGCGTCCTCTGGTGGCCCACAGTGGAACACAGAGGCCAGACCCTCTTATTCCTCCCCTCAGCCCGGCTTCCTTCGGCAGGGTGCGTCCCTCCTGTTCCCCATCCAGGTAGGCCTCTCTCAGGTAAAGGCCCTGATCAGGCACCACCAAGCCCCAGGCGGGTGGGGGGTGGGGTAAGGAGCATGACTGGCTGAGGAAGGATCAATGTCCTAAGGGCTCCCACTCTTCTTCACACACCAGCCTCTTAAGAAGTTTTCAAAACAAAATTTAATTTTTTAAAGGTAATACATGTTCATGATTTTAAAAATGCAAATATTACAAAGAGATATAGAGAGAGACATGAGGCTGCCTCTCCCACCAATGCCCGGGCCCCTGGTTCCTGCCCCAGAGGCCACAGCTGTGACCAGTGTTTCCTAGAAATATTTGGATAAAAGTCCCCCTTGGGTTATTGCTTTCCTGCTTTTTACATTATGTGTCTTGCAGAAGATCTGCTTTGGCCTTTTTAATAGTTGTATAGTATTCTACCATGTGAATGGGTGGACACTCAAAGTCCCCAGTTGGCTGACATTGAGGTTGTTTCCAATTTTATGGCAATTACCAAGAATCTGGTAATAATGCCCTCTTCCTCCTCTCCTTTTAAAAAGTACATTCTAGCCCTGGCTGCTGTGACTCAGTGGATTGAGTGCCGCTGGCCTGTGAATCAAAGGGTCGTTGGTTCAATTCCCACTCAGGGCACATGCCTGGGTTGCAGGCCAGATCCCCAGTAGGGGGCGTGCCAAGGCAACCACACATTGATATTTCTCTCCCTCTCTTTCTCCCTCCCTTTCCCTCTCTAAAAATAAAAATGAATAAAATCTTTAAAAGTATATTTTGAAATAACTTTAGATTCTCAGGAAAATTTCAGAGACAATACTGAGAGCCCCTGAATAGCCCTCACCAAGCTTTGTCCATTGTTAACATCTTATAGAACACGATTCCTTTGTTAAGACTAACAGATTAACCTTAGTATATTACTATTAACTAAACTCTGGACTTTGAGTCACCTGTTGTGTTTTTCTGTTCCAGGATCCAACCTAGGTTCTGCATTGCATTTAGCCTATCACTTTGCACCTGTGTAAGTATAGTTGTAGAAAATTGCTAGAAGGGGAATTGATGGACCAAATAGTATTTGCACTTTAATTTTGAGAGATTCTAGTAAACCGCCCTTTCAAGTGGTTGTGCCAATGAGCAGTTCCACCTGTGCTGCGTGGGATTGCTTGTTTTTCCACAGCAGTGCCAACACAGTGCATCTGCAAAGTTTTAATTTGTTTGTTTTTATTTTCGTCAAACTAACTGGTGGAAAGTGTAGCACATTTTTACTTCAATTTACATTTCTTTTCTAGGAGTGAAATTTGGCATCTTTTTTTTTTTGTATGTTTCTGTGAACTTTGTCCACTTTCCTATGAGTTGTTTTTTTAAAAAAAATTTATAAGAGCACCTTACATAATATGGAAATTAGTTTATTCCTGGGTATAAAAAACTATCTGAAATGAATCTTTTCTTCTTTCAAAGGATTTTCTAACTAGTTGTTTAAATATAGAAAAGTTTCAGTATGTTCTTTTAGTTTTCTCTA
Source organism: Artibeus jamaicensis (assembly GCF_021234435.1). Lineage (NCBI taxonomy): Eukaryota > Metazoa > Chordata > Mammalia > Chiroptera > Phyllostomidae > Artibeus > Artibeus jamaicensis. Next base: position 7,626,496 of record NW_026521854.1, on the reverse strand, counting down.
TATAATCATACCACCAGAAGTAATATTGTTAGGTTAAATTGTTTCTGATGTTTTCCTGCCAAAAATGCCAATGTGAAATTATAAGGAAATGCCACCCAAACCCAAACTTGGACTCCATGAAATGACTATCCTGGGCCTTTAAAAATTTTAGTATTATGAAAGGCAAAGACAAACTGAGGGGCATTCCCAATGAAAGGAGATGAGAGAGATGTGGCAAATACAGTGTGTGAGCCAAAAGAATCTTTTGTTATAAAGGACATTACCAGAACAGATGGCAAAATCTGTTGAAGGTCTGCAGACTAGATAACAGCACTTTCTCAATGTGCATTTCCTAATTTCTATAGTGTACCATGATTATGTGAGAGAATGTCCTTGTTTTTAGGAAAGATAAACTTAAGTATTTATGGGCAAAGAGACATCATTTCTGCAACTTTTTAATAAAAGTAGAGATGGGGAGAGAGAGAACGCAAGCAAGAGCTCGTGCAAAGGTGGTAAAAGTTAATATCTGTGGAATCTGGGTGAGGGGTGCACAGGAGTTCTTTGTACTCATCTTCCAATTTTTCCGTAAGTCTGAAGTTATGTGAAATATAAATATAAAACAAAAATGACATGAAGTTGTGCCACATGAAATTGTTATTTCAATTTTTTTTAAAATCTGTATAAACAGTGCTCTCTTATCAAGCTATAAATTACCTTCCTCTTTTATAATAATTGTCTTGTTTCTTTTTCTTGTCTAAATGCATTGGCTAGCACCCCCAAAACCATAGTAAATACTTGATAGTGGTTCTCCTTACCTTGTCCCTGAATTTAATGGCTTTTTTTCCAGAACTTTTTTCTCATTTAATCCATTACTATGGTGAATTTTATTAACAAACTTCTGAATACTGAACCGTCCCTGCATCTCAGGCATAAACCACCTTTTTGTGTGTGTGTGGCATATTTTACTCAGTTCTCTTTGCTAAAATTCCATGTGGGAGTTTCGTACCATTCTTAGAAGAAGAGTGGTCTGTCGTTTTCTTACTGTGCTCTTTTGTCAGTTTTTGGTGTCAAAGAGAAGCCAGCTCTCTAAACGCGATTCCAATCACTCATTTTACAAAACTGAGGCCCAAGAACTGACCTCTTCAGGTCACTCCCAAGCCAAGGCTGGACCCTAAATCCCCATGTTTGTGGGATGAGGGCAACGCTATCCTTCGAGGGGACTTAAAGTCCCACATCAGCATGATCTCACTGGGTGACTAAATGGGCCTCTTTCTTGTTTGTAGAATGCAAGCACAAGATGGTTGGGGAGAGAGCGTCGAGTCTCCTTCTCGTCTCTGTTCACAGCAGCTGGTCTAAAGCTGAGCGTTGATGGATATCGACTGGGCACCTCATCCAGCGTGAGCATCTCTATACATGTGCACTCGGGGCCGTACAGTGTCTGTCTTGCCCTGGAGCCCACAGCCTGCGGGAAGCTGACTCACCCTCGGGTGCGACGGCAGCCCCCAGAGGGTCTGGGGCGAGAGCGAGAGCGAGAGCGGGCGCTGGGCCGGGGTCGGGACCCAGAGCGGGCCCGGGTGTGCGGCACTCTGCGCTGGTCCATCTCGGCTTCCAGAGCTTTACTGCCGGGAAGGAGGAGGGGCCGGTCAGGTCCCAGACCCTCGACCCCCCACCCCCGATACCTCCCAGCACTCTTCCTCTTTTTCTGGGAACCCCATCCCCAGGATCCCAGTCCTTTCTTCATCCCTGGCCATTTCGGGGGTCCTTCCCCAAGGCCTTCTACCTTTTGTCCGGAAGCTCTCCTCCAGTTACCCGGCCCCCTCCCGCGATATTTCTGTGTCCTTGCACCCTTCCACCACTCTCCCAGGGCCCCCAAAATGTGCCTGAACCTAAGAACCCATGCCTGCACAGTGCCGGCCCCAGCCTGGGGACTCCCTCTTCTAGAGTGCCCACCCGATTCACCACCCTTAGGTGCTAACTCACTTAGATCCTCCCTCGTCCTCTCCCCAAGGCCCCGCCCCTGCTCCTCCCCGCACTCACACGCGCTCGTGCAGCACCGCCTCCCGGGCAGCGCAGGCTCCGCCCTCGGCCTCGGCTGCGCGTGCGCGCCGCTGTTCCTCTTCCAGCAGCCGGGTTGACTCAGTGGCCACAGCCTCCCATCGCGCCAGGGCTTCTGCGGGCGCAACGGGCTCGGTGAGGCTGGAGACCAGGCTCCCAATCCCGTGCGTGCCGGCGTCGGAGTTTATAGTCTGCCTACTACTTCCGTGCTGTGCCTTATTTGAATTAAATTTGTGTGCCGTTTACATGGCCCTTACGTATCATTTGCATAGCATTTCGTAGGTTTGCACTGCTTTTGGAAGTCGTTTATGTGGAGTTTGCCTATTTTGTTGCATTTGCGTTTTTGTGACCTTTGCATGTATGTGCATTTCTTTCATACGTTTTCACATTCATTTGCATGTCGTTTGCATTACTTTTGCGTAGCTAGGAACTTTCTAGGCTCCTCCCACCTCTAGCCCTGGCCAGCAGCACCCTTGCTCCCCAACACACCTGTCAGTGCCCCGTTCTCGGCCCCCATCTGAGTCCCCTGTGCCTTGGCCTCATCCATCTCAATCTTCAGTATCATCAGCTGGGTCTGAAGCTGGCTCTGCGGAGTGGAGGGGAGGGAGAGGGCAGCTGGGAGGGCAGGACTGAATTTGCCCCGCCCTTTCTAGGGGACACTGAGATAACACTGGTGTTTCCTGAGCTTTGTTGGAATGTCCTTTGGGGTCCTGTAGTTGTAAAACATAGAAATGGCCACTGAAGTCGGGCATGGCATGTTGACTACTGCCTGCCTGGAAAGAGGTGTCTGTCTAGGTCCACCGCCCCCCAACCCCAAGACACGGTGATGCAGAAAGGGTTTAGCTCTGCAGCCAGACTGGGGTTCCAATCCCAGCTACATCTAGACTCACCAACTCGAGTTTCAAACCAACACAAGCCCATTTGGTGTTGGATCCACATATCCCATTGGATATGTGGATTGTCCATCACCTCTGAGACATTCTGTAAAGCAGCTAGTCTGACCTCAGAGCATCTTCCATTGGGAGGCAAAATCAGAATCTGAACCGAGGGCAGGCTGCTTTTAATTTCAGTTGTCCCAGGCCCTTTCCTTAGACAGGCAGGAAGAGGGTAAGAGGTCTGTTTTGATTTCTAAAATACACACAGAAGTGCACAGTAGTTAATAAATGTGAGTGGTTGGGACTTTGAAGATGGTTCTTCTGTGAGGCTGAGGAGTGGGAAGGGTTACGAAAGTATTTGAAGGAGGTGGCCAGAGGAAAAGGGAGGACCTGGCTGGTACCTCCTCCAAGTAGCCAAGTTTAGCCTCCTAATTACAGGTGACATGAATGTCCTTTTCCAGAAATAGGGCTGGGACACTGGCTGGGCAGTGGGGAGAGTTGAGTGGGCACCTGGGGGAAAGGATAAAACAGGGCCTCATCAGGTGGGTTCAGGGGTCTGGGGCTTCTCTAGCCACTACAGTTTATCTGGCAAATAGCAGAGAACAGTAGGGCCTTCTAGATCAGAAGATGAACTCAAGGGTGAACCGGCATCGTAGGAGTTGGGATTATGGTATTATCCTCATCCAAACTGAAGAATTGGGGAAACCCAGGTACTGGGGGGCATCCCTGGGGGTGTGTGCAGGCTCTCTGTCCTCAAATTCTAGATGCCCCAGCCCACAACACTGCCTACTTACCTGGTGGCCCTCACAGGCCCTTAAAGCCTCCTCCAGCTCCCGATGGATACCTTCAGCCTGGTCCAGCTGCCTGGCCAGAGCCTTCTCTCGTTGGGCAGCCTCCGCCAGCTTTCGCTGAAGCTCCTGGACTTCTGGCACTGGGTCCCTGGGGGACACCGTGGCATTGACCTCTGGCTCCAGCTCTGGGCAGCGAGACCCCCTGGAGGCTGCAGCAGCCAGATTCCAAGCCAGTAGGGCTGCCCCAGCAGAAGCTGCTGCCAGGAACACAGCAGCCCCACACAGGGCGAGCAGCCGCCAAGCATGTCCTGGCTCTGGCCCTGGCTCGGCCATGCTGCCGTCCACAGCTCCAGCCCAGACAGCCACGAGCATTTAATTGGCACCTTGGAACACCAGGGACACCCGAAGTTCCGCCCAGCCAGGGCGTGTGTTCCAAGTCCTTTGGGAGGAGCTGGGTCTCCACCATGGCCAAACCAGGCCACTGGAGCCTAGGACAGGACTGGGGTTCTGAGTTCCGGTTCTGCCTCTGCCTTCTTTTTTTTTAAATCTTGGCATTTATTTATTTATTTGTTTGTTTGTTTGTTTATTTATCTTTAGAGGGGAAAGGAAGGAGAGAAATATCAATGTATGGTTGCCTCTCATGCGTCCCCTGCTGGGAACTGGCCTGCAACCCAGGCATGTGCCCTGACTGGAATCAAACCGCGATCATCTGATTCGCAGGCCTGCGCTCAATCCACTGAGCTACACCAGCCAGGGCTGCTTCTGCCTTCTGCATGCTATCCTCTGAGCCTCAGTTTGCCCTCTGTGAAGTGGAGATGGCAGTAGGTCCTTAGGGCTTAGTGACAATCACATCAGCACATCCAGGCAAAGCACCATCAGCATAGGGGGCGCCTGGCGAGGGACTAGGAGCATATTGTCCCCTAGTTCTGTTCATGGAGAAACTGTGACTGGAAGACTAAAGGTCTGGGTCAGGCTGTCACACTTTCTGTGACCAACTCTGACGCCACCAGACCTTAGACCCAAGGGTGGACCGGCCCCATCTCCCTGCTTGTTCTCCAGTGGGTCGCCAGGGGGCGATCTTACAACGTGAATTATATTCAGGCGACAGCCTCGAAGAATTAAACTTCCTCCCCCCCCTTCGCTGTCACTAGCTTCACCTCCTCCTGGACTCCTTCCATTTCTATCTCCTTTTCCTCCTCCTCCCTACTTCACCCTCTTTCTTCTCTTCCCCAGTTTGTCTCACCCTCTACCCTCTCTCCTTCCTAATCCATCACTCCCATCCCCTTCCTCTTTCTCCTTCCCCTGCAAGGCCTCTATCACGTCTTTGACATCCTTTCCTTCCCCCAAGGCACCCTCCAGCCCTCCTCCCTGCTCTCTGGCAAGCGCCTTCCCACCCCAGGGCCTTTGCATTGGCTGTTCCCTCTGCCAGGGTGCCCCCATCTTTCTTTGTGACCAACTACCCCTATTCATTTATTAGGGTCTTCTTCAGAATCCTCCCCACCCCCACCTCCTCAGGCCCCTTTTGATGAGCTCTCAAAGCTCTGCTGTAATTTTACGTAATGTTTAACTGATTCCCAGCTGCCTCCCAGATCAGACTGGGTAACTCCCCTAAAAAGCAAAGCCACGTCTGCCTGGTTCCCACCACCCAGCCTGGTCCTGGCACAGTTATTTGTGTAGGAAATGTGATCTGAGTAAACATGAACTAGAAACTCAGTGTCCCTACCCCCTCACACCACTACCCCATCCCACATGAAGAAATTCCACATGGAAAAATCAGAGCCCAGAAAGTCCAAGTCTCAGGCCAGGGACACACAGCAGCTGCTGCTCACTGGCAGATTCCTGCTGGATTGAAATCCCTATAGACCCGCAGGACCTGAGTCCTGACTTCTCAACCCCTGGCTGGCTGGGCCACAGCCGGCAAGGGAAGTGAGGTATTTTTAGGAAGGAGAGAAGTTTATAATTGGGCCATTGTGTGGGGGCTTAGGGGGAGAATTGAGTAGGTCGAATCCATCTTACTTGGCAAACCTAACCCCCTTCATCAGTGAAATACAGCCCAGGTGTGGGAGGCTACGGCACCTGATGGAGGCCAGGCATACTGCATGACATCCTACCCGTCCAACGCAGCCCCCACCACGGAGAACATTCCAGCCCAAATGTGGATAGTGCCAGTCTGCCTGCCCTCAAGTGTCACAGTGGGACAGGAAAGAAACTGACAAGGTCCATGCAGAGAGAAATGGTCGGGAGGCTGGAGAGTGGTGACTAAGGGGAAGCAGGGAACAAGAGGGTCAGGGGACAGAGATGGTGCCTCGGGGGTCCCTGGGGAGCCAGCAGGAGCCACAGATGGGGAGTCTGCTGACCACTGGTCTGGAGACTGCAGGACCTAAGGGCAGTGTGACATTCTGGGCAGACACAAGGGCCCTGGCCTCAGTGCAAATGACAGGAAATTGCCTGGACAATAGTTGGAATTCCAGGAAAACTTGGAGGAATGAAGAATGGGACGTGGGCCCCAGAGAGTGGGTGAAGGGTCATCAGGACCATGGCCTTCCATTTCAGAGAAGCAGAGAGATTCTGGAGGCGGGATTCTACAGGCTGAATAGGAGTTTGGAGGGGAAAAAGTTGGGAGTATGGAGAAGGAAGGTACTTTGTGACAAATAGTTGGTGTGGGCGTGTCTGCAGGTCCAGGTTTGAATCCCAGCCCTGCACTTTCTGCTGGGGGCGGATTGGGAACTGGACAAGGTGACCCTCTAGTCATAGCCTGTGTTTCCTCATTGGCACCATGAGCATCGGGAGACTGATGTGGAGATGACAGTGGAGTGCTGAGCATTCAGTGGGCACTGATGGGGGTGTATGGTCCTTTAAGATGATCCCAGTGGAGAACAGGGCTGGGTAGGCAGTGGAGCGGTACCTGCCCAAACCCCGTGGGTTTCTGGGAACATTGTGGAACAAGGAAGGCTGGGTATAGGTAGACATCAACAGTTCGCAGATGCTTGAGAGTGATAGTGACACACCAGGAACTCCAGAGTAAGGTCCGCTCCCCCAAAAAGGAATGTTTACTTTTTGGTACCCAAAGACCCCAGAACAAAGTGACCTTCCAGAACAATTAACAACAAAAAGCAGATGCCCCCCACTCCATGACCTGCCAACTCGGATGCTTCTCCACCCCCAAGGCTGCCCCATGAACCATCCCCTGCCACCTGAACCCTCCTCCACTCCCTCCAAACTGTCCCCTGCCCCCCAACCGTGCTGTCGTGTGGCCCCTCAAAACTGGCCAGGTCAGGGAAGAAGAGCCGGAACCAGTCCAGGTTGTGACCTAAGAGATGTAATAAGGGGGACTCAGGACAGAACACGGGCCCTGGCCCCTCCATAAGCTTCGTTCCCTCCTGGAGCCCTCTCTCCTCACTGAGGTTCCTGAGTCCCTCCAAAAGACCCTTCTCCTCTGTGCCCAGCCCTCTACCCTGCAGGCAGGCCACCTCCCCAGTCCCTGACTCTGTGACTCTCTCCCACCCCTTCCAGCTCCCCCTCCTCACCTGCCAGCTTCCTGGGACCTCAGGCCAGCAGATCCAGGAGGCTCAGGGTCAGGAGCATAGAGATCATAGAGAGGCTGAGGGTGTTCCCAGAGTCGGTAGGGCCTTTGCCAGGGCCGGAACTTTCATGATCTTTTCTGAGGTGGAGATGGGGGCAATTCAGGCAGGCGCCGGGGCTGGCTGCACCAGTGCTGGGCTCATTGCCCCTCAGAATCTGCCCTCTTTCCCACTGGGTCCCTAGGGAGGAGAGTGGGCAGCTACCACTCATGGCTGGATAATTTAGGGACAAGGCTGGAATTCAAACTTTGTCCCCAGAGCAATGGGAATTTCTGGAGTCAAGAAGATCTTGGGTCTTGGAGTGGGACTAGAAGGTTAAGGGGGGCATGGCTGTGGAGCGTCCGCACCTTAGTTGATTCAGCTTCTGGGTTGTGTCCTGCAGCTTCTGGGTCGTGTCCTGCAGATTCTGCTTCAATGTCTTAATCTCCTCTAGTAGGGAACAGAGGGTATGTCTGCATGGTGGCCACATGCCTCGACTGGCTCCAACTTGGGACAGGACCCCACTTCAAGCCCCACCCTCACCTGAATGCACCTTGGAAACCTGGCCCGTCCCCTGCCCACCTCCACTGGCTTCTGGTCCCATCCCTCTCTCCTGACCCCAACCCTGGGACCTTCCCTCTCCCTCCTCTTCAATACCTGCCCTGCTCCTTCAAGCCCTGCTAGTAAAACCCAGGCCTTGTATTTTTCTCACTTTGAAGCTCTTGCACTTGCTTCTGTAGCATTTGGCCCTGAGCCTGTTCCACCTTCAGGGAAGCCATCAGGGTCACCTGGAATGTGGCGGAAGGGTGGCGGTGTCAGACTCTGGGGTTCTGTCCCTGGTGGGATGGGCTGCTGTCTCTGGGACCTGAACCCCTCCCCAGGCCCTGGGGTCAGAGGGGCTCAGGTCCAAATACCTTTCAAGGTCCCCTCCAACCTTCCCTGTACCTGTCTCCCTCTTCGAAGATTGGCCACAACCTCCCACCCTCCCACGGACAGTGCTAAGGGTGCAATCCTCGCAACAGGAGTTTTTAGCCCCCCCATAGGAATTTGGGGGCTCCCCAGGCTCAAACCCTAGAAGAAGTTTCCAGATCCTGGGCCATTGCCCAACAAGATTTAGAGGTCTATTTAAACCCAGAACACAGGGTTCCTGAATCCAAGCAAGATGCCCAGTGGGAGTTTCCAGGCCCCTCATATCAAGACCCAAGTGGACGTTTCAGCCTCTTTGGGATGCAGCAGAAGCATCAAGGACCCCTGCCTTCTTCAGGGTCTGGTGACTTCCCATCCTGACCCCCAGAGGGGATTTCTACTCCCCCAAGACTCTGCCCAAGGGGAGCTTCTAGCTCCTCCAGACCAATGCCCTGGAGTCTGGAGATTCACCCACATCCTAGTTAGGATACCGAGGTCCCTTATTTGGATGCTCTGGGGAATTTAAAGCCCCAGTCCATACTGGCACCCCAAAGAGAGTTTAGAAATCCCCAAACTCTGGTGGGGAAATTCAGGTCCTTATATAGGGGCCCTGGGGCAGTTTCAAGGTCTGTCTGGCTCTCCACCTAGACCGTGGGCAGATCCCCCAAGCACAGGGCCCTCTTTAGACGTGGCGGTTGCTTACCGCAGTCTGGTTGTAAGTGGCAGCCTGGGCCTCAGTCTTCAGTAAGATTTCCTGGGTCTGGGCCAGCTTGCTCTTCAGGGAGTTGGTGACATTTTGACACTCCTGCTCCATTTTGAAACCATCCATGCAAGCCAGGCTGTGAGCCTGATTATAGAAGATTATGGCCAATGCCATGGCCACTACCAGACCTGTCCCAAGCAGGGCCAGCAGGATACTCAGCCACAGTGGTATGTTGTAGTGCCCCTGCATTTGCTCCCTTGAGTTTTCATCCGAGGGCAAAGAGGTATAGTGGTAAAAAGTGGATGTCATAGAGATTGGCTCTGGGTTGTAGGGAGTGTGGGTTGTAGGTGGGAGTTGGAAGGAAGCTGAAACTTTCTAAGAGGATCTGCCTCCTTATTAGCATAGGAGCCATTTTGACCAATGAAAAGTCCTAAAACAATCCCCTGACCTAGAGGTTTTTGAATGAATCATCTGAAAGAACAGTTTAGCTTTCAGTTTTGGTTTCCAGGAAAGAGGGGTACGATGTTAGTGCCAAATTCTGGCCTTGGCCCTTCTTGGCCGAGTGCTAGTGCATGAGCTGCTGTGCAAGGGGCGCTGCCCGGGAGACCTCATCGCAAGTCCCCGCGCTTCTCCTGTGCTCCCAAGGGCCACAACTGCAGTTGCTGGATGCCGAGGGCAGGCCAGCCTCGTGTTCCCGTGTGCTGGGGCCTGAGGAGGCACACAGGCTGTCGTGTCCAGTCCCTAGCTGGGGAAACTGAGGCTGAGGGATGAGTGGTGGACTGGGGGTAGGCAGGACCAGGGTGTGACCCAAGAGGCTGGGTTTTGTGTGCAGGGGTTTCCATAGTGACCCAGTAGGGTTGAGTTAGTATCCCTGCCATGGAGGTGTCAGAGGAGGGACGTTTCTCTACCCAGTCTGCTTAAAGCCAGTCAACAGCCAGATGACAAGGAATGAGGAACGGTCTTACTGAACCGGCCCTGGGGGAGCTTGTGTTTCCCATGAGCAGGAGCCTGCCTCCCAGCCCAGGACCCCCAGTGCAGAGACACAACCCTGGGTGAAGTGGACTTATTTGGGCCGCACTCTGCTCTCCTTCAAACTTGAGGGTCAGCTTGGGACCACAGCTGTGGGTGAGGTGCTGAGGCTGTGTGTGAACAGCGCGTCCTTCGCATGGGACTCTGGACAAGCCGCTTCCCCTCAGCCTCAGTTTCCATAGCTGCAGGATGGGGATGACAACAGAACATTCGCCTGCTCCCCCACCTAAACTCTGCCACCCAGGTGAGTGCCTTGCTCACCTCACTCTAGTCCCAGCCCTGCAAACAGAAGGTTTGCGGTTTCCCCTCGGGAACAGTTATGCCACCATCCTTCTGGGCTTCACTTAGGTCGAGGCCCACGGACTTGTGACAAAGCCTGACAGGGAGGCTCCGAGGTGTCCCGCCTGGGAAAACGATGAGAGTGGGGAAGACGGTGTCGTGCCGCTGTCGTGCCCATTGACGAACAAGCAGAGGATGTGCCCAGGCCACTGGACTCCTTAACACCGAGAAAAGCAAAAGCACAGTGTGGGAGTGTAAAAATGTATTTTCTTTTCACCTTTCTAAATTCTTCTGGCTATACTAATAATCAAATTAACCTGAGAGAAGTTAACAGGAGAAAACAACCAACTTTGTTATGTATGACAACTTTATGACTTATTTATATTGTGCCATAAGAATAGGACTGGTGTAGCTCAGTGGGATGGATGTGTACTGCAGACAGAAAGGGCACAGGTTCAATTCCCCGTCAGGGCACATGTGTGGGTTGGGGGCCAGGTCCCCGCTGTGGGTGTGTGAGACTCAGCCTATTGATGTTTCTCTGGCACGTGGATGTTTCTCTCCCTCCCTCTCCATCCCTTCCCCTCTCTCTAAAAATAAATGCATAGCCCTGGCTGGTGTGGCTCAGGGAGTTGAACACCTGCCTGAGAACTGAAAGGTGGCCATTCGATTCCCAGTCAGGGCACACGCCTGGGTTTCAGGCTGGATCCCAGTTTGGGGGTGTATAAGAGGCAACCAATTGGTGCTTCTCTCCCTCTCTCTCCCTTTCCCTCTCTCTAAAAACAAAACAAATTAAAAATAAATAAAAACAGTAAAAAAAAAAAGGAATATGAGAACTTAGGAGAGATTGAGCATCTGAGGCTTAGGTGCCACCTGGAGTGAAGGAGAAGGGGGTTGTGGTTTGGGACTTCAAAGGAGAGGAAGGCAGTTCATGCCGATGTGGGAAAGCAAGCGTGTGGCAAGTGAACACGTGGTGAGCTGCCTTCAACAAAGGGCTTCCATGAGAGGCCTTGCCAGGCCCCTCTCTGTCCACCGCCTAGTTCAAGTGGAACCATAGTGCCCCGTGATGGCTCATCCTGCCTAGATAGAGCAGGGCCTCTTCTAAATTCCCTTCGGGCAGTTAGGGAAAAGGACAAAGCTTCTTCCTGAGTCTTTTGTTTCTTGAAAATAGCCCCCCTGGAATAGTCCGTATCTCCAAAGGCATATTTTGGGGTGCTGAACTCTGCTCCCCTCACCAGCAACAACAGCCCCATCCCCCCGATTCAGGAAGTGGGCGTGATAGAATATGCTCCCACCGAGGTTACTGACATAGCAACTAGCTTCTGGCAAAAAGCCAGACAAATATACAGGTGTGGGCAGCGCAGCCCCAAGATATGTGGGGAGTGGCTTCTCTCTGAGCTACAGGATGCAGAGGAAATGAGTCATGTTACCACACACCCTTCTGGCAGTACCTGCTTGGTGCTCAGGGGGTTTAAGTCTCTCAGTGTAGGACCGGGCAGTAAGAAGCTAGGAAAATTCCTTGGCAAGTAGAATGGGGAAACTGAGGCAGAGAGCCGCACACATGGCCAAGCAATTTTCAGGCAGATGCAGATGGTCACCAGGGCCGAAGGCCCTGAGGGCCTAGCAGTGGACAAAACTGGGAAACTAAAGAGCTCACCCCTGCCTTGACCAGCATAATCCAGTTGGTTGGGCACAGTCTGCAAAGCAAAAGATTGCTAGTTTGATTCCCGGTCAGGGCACACGCCTGGGTTGCAGGCCAGGTCCCTGATTGGGGGCTGAGCACGTGTGGGAGGCAACCGATCAATGTTTCTCTCACACATTGATGTTTCTGTCCTTCTCTTTCTTCTCTTTCTCCCTTTCTTCCCCTCTCTCTAAAAATAAATACGTAAAATCAGTTTAAAAAAACAAGGACCTCCCAGCATAACCTTTCCTCCCTGGAAAGCAGCAAAACCAGGTGGGCAATGCCAGAACCAATTACGATCACTGAAGACCTTTGCCCTGTCACTGATCAATCAGCAGAAGCCACGACCCTAAAAGGGCGCACCTGGAGAACTGATGAGTATTTTACTGAAAACCTCCCCAGCAAGAGAGAGATAGAAGCTTCAAGACAAAGGCCACATACAGTCCAGTCTCCTTCCTCCACTCCTTCCTTCACAGGTACTCCCCACCCCGAGGCAGACAGGCTCAGGGCCAGCTAACGACTCTCGTGTCGGTGGGGTTATTTAATCTGCAGGGAGGTTTAGCCTGATGCGCAGGGCCTCCCTGACTCGATGAAATGTGCTGACTCTATCTTATTTCTAGCCTGCATGTCTTCCATGGTCTTGGGTAACTAGTTCCTGCTACAGACAGGCTGACTCTTAGAGGAATTCTGTTCCTCTTGAGCTTTTGGCAAAGATTTGCAGGAGCCTCAAGACCAAATCAGATCAGGAGGAGTCGACGGAGACCCAGGGCTCCGTCCTGGGAGAGATTCAGAGATGTCTGTGTTCTTCTCAGGCCGCCATGGGAGGAGCCCTGACATCACATACCTCTTGCCTCTTCTCCCTTCTCTTAATATAAAAAAAGCCTGAATTCTGGACTGTCTTAAGATGGATTTGCAGGAGCTTTAAGGTCCCCCATCTTCTCAAGCTGGCATCTTCTTGATCAATAAACCTTTCCTTATCCCAAATTCTGGTTGATGTTGATTATTGGCCTTTGAGGGGTCAATACAAGGCCCTTCCCCCTCCCATAACTGAGGGCTGGTCAGAGGGCTGCTGGCCAGAAGGAACGTGCATTGTTTCGAAGTGGACTGTAACTTGCAGACACAGGAGGGGGCGGTCTGTCTCTCCCTGACCTGCCGCCGTCAGTGCTGCCCCAGTTATGTGAGAGGTAAATTGCCACGTCCACAGTTGGATCCCTTCCTTGACAAAGTCAGGAGGGGAGGTCCAAGACTTCAAAGAAGCATTTTCCAACCTGGTGGACGTGGCATGGAGGGCCCTGCTTTACCCACTGTGATTGTTCTTGCTTTGGGAATTTTGACCTCTTCAGCCCTGATTATTTTGAATACCATTGCTGTGATCCAAATAGTACAAGCAGATTTTTCCCTGTTCACTGAACAAAGTAATAGTACATTGAGTGATGTGACTCCAGATGATTTAGAGAGTTCTTGGAACAAAGAAAGTAACCATAGTAACACACCAGAAGAAATCAGGAAGCAAAATATGAATATTAGGGAATTAATAGAAAAGTTAGAAAAAGCCTCATAAGATATTTCTCTGGGCCACGGTACCTTACATACTGGCCCGAGAAGAGAGAACAAATATTAAAAAGAAATAAAAGAATTAGAACCCCTAACAAAAGAGGAAATAAGGAAGGGCACAGACAAGTACACAGGTCAACCAGAAGGGCATGTTTACCGCCCCCCCCCAGTCAATTTTAGACATATCTAAAACGCCCAGAAGAGAACGTGGCATCCAAAATGGGTTAACAATTGGCTGTTTTCTTTTAATTATTTTACTCTTGCTACTGCACATAGACTTTGTACCGTACTTATTTATTCCTGTGAAAATCACCCAAGAAGAAGGCACAGTTCAGAGGAAAACATTAGTATTCCCCATGGAACTGCCTGAAAGGATGGAAAAATCTCCATAGATTCCCCTCTCCCTTATACAGGAGAGTACAACAGCCAGGGTAATATAATTATTAATCATAAGGGAAAACATGTTGTACAAAATAGTTTCTTGACCAGAGAATAAAGTCCCTATATTTCTAATAGTTGTTAGAGTAATAGCCCCACCTTTACCTTGAATAAGAATATATATCAACTAGACAGGCAAAAAAATAACAAAAGCTGGCTAGTTATTACAAAATAAACAGTTACTAAAGAGTCAGAGTTTATAGTACACAGAGAAACATTTTAGACAGAAAAAGATAGATAGCTAAATTAAACATCACAAAGGCCTTATAATAAATTTCCTATTATCTCTACTCAATCTAGCGTATCCTTTTGCCCCATGACAAATTCTGAGAAACTTTAATGTACAATAAGATACTTCTAATTGTCTGATTAATAGCTCTCCTGGTCAAAATAATCTGTTTATTATAACTGAATCTATGGGAACTTTCGTACTTTTCCTGATTACCTTTGTATTAATTTTTTCTGCTTAACTGATCATGCTATACTGCAAATGTTAATCACTACCTAAAATGAAATATAAAAACCTGCTTGTACTTGCAATAAACCTGCTTGTACTTCACAACTGAGGGACAGAGCTTCACTGTCCTTTGAGGTGTGTTGTCGTCTGTTACCCAGCGCCCACGCCTACCCTCACCTGTGGGACCCCTTGACCCGCTGCGGCCGGACCGCGGCAGTAAATGGCATGGCCTCATCCGCTAGTCCGCAGGGTGTTTTTTTGGTTTTTGTTTTCAGAATATCACAAACATTTAAGCAGCTCCCCAGTTTGGGGCTCCTGCCCTACAGCCTCTTCAGAGGCTTCAAAGCATTGGGCACAGGAACCTTGGACCAGTCGCCGTGGACCTTGAAGATTTATAGGGGGAACAGTAAAGTCTTACGTGGCTGTGAATGATACCAGCCATCTGCACCCCTGTTTTTGAGGCCCCTGGTTGTGTCACATGCACTGTAAGAATGAAAACCAAGACATTTCAGTCTGCCCCCAGCACCCGGAAAGGGATAGAGGTATCCACTCTGAGCCCACTCATAGGACAGAACGTTTGGACGATCCATTGTTGACCTGGGGGAAAATGACAAGCCCTGGGAACAGACACAGGCACAGGCAAACCCTGAGACACAGAGGGAGCTTCAGAAGCCGAAGTCTAGCTCAATGGGCCATATAGTGTTAGGTAAAATCAAATGTGGTTTGAACTTTTTTTTTAAAGATTTTATTTATCTATCTTTAGAGGGGAAGGGAAGGAGAGAGGGAGAGAAACATCAATGTATGGTTGCCTTTTGTGTGTCCCCTGCTGGGAACTGGCCTGCAGGGAACCAGCCTGCAACCCAGGCATGTGCCCTGACTGGGAATTGAACCGCGATTGTCCGGTTCGCAGGCCTGTGCTCAATCCACTGAGCTATACCAGCCAGGGCTGGTTTGAACTTCTTATTGCTTGTCCTGAGCAAGGAAACTTCCCCAAAAGGAGTCATTCACACACGTTTGTGTTTTTCTCTGAGGTTGGATAGTTAGCAAACAGAGGCAGGGAGGAGGAGGGAGACGTGCCTCCCCCACCGATTCCACATCCTGAGCCTGGTCCGATAACATTGCCAGGTGTTCCGACAGCACAGGCAACACCAGGCTAACATGGTAGAAGCAGAGCCCGTGAAATTCTATGTATTGTTTCCAGTGTCAGGAAAAGAAAGCCTTGAAACTGTGCTTCCACCTCAAGGCCTGAACGCGGGGAGGGGGTCCGCAGTACCCAAAGGAAGGAGGCCATAAAACAACTTTAGTTTATTGCCCGCCTCTGGTTCCTATCTGTTTTACAGGGACTCCCTAATGCCTGCAGGAAGAGCCTATAAGTAACTTTAGGTAACTAACTGCTCCAACTTTAATTAACTGCCTCCTGTCACATATCTGTTTTACAACAAGATGAACAAACGGAGTCTGGAGCAAGATAAGGATTCGGGCTGACAGACACCCACACATACCTTTGTTTGGGCAGTCACGTTCCCCCCGGGAAAGCTAGCACCACCCTTACCCGTCAGTCAACATGTGACATCCTCGGCTGATCGCCAACTGTGTGAGTCCTCAGAACAAAGGACTCTCAGGCCACCCTTCCTTCTGCCCCTACCCTGCTTTGCCTGTGCCTTTCACTCAGCCTCCTCGGCCCCACTGCCCCCACCTTAGCCAGGCCATTCTCTTCCATGAGAATGGATCACCAACAAACCCTGCTGGCACGCTAACGGATTCGCTGATCTGCAATTTTCCACTGGGTCTGCGAGAAGAACGGAAGTTTCCGGGAGTATCTCCAGTAACATTCCCACAACGCCCGCCAGGTTTATTAGGGGTGGCCACCTGAAAAGCCAGCAGAGTTATACACAGAAAGCCCCGCCGCTCGGGCTGGTGTGGCCTCGGTGGGTTGGAGTGTTGTCCCCTGACCAAAAGGTTTGAGCCCTGTTCTCCCGCATACAAGAGGCAGCCAGTCAGTGCTTCTCTCTCCCATGGACGTTTCTCTCTCTCCCTCCTCCTCTCTCTAAAAGCAATGGAAAATGTCCTTGGGTGAGTATTAAAAATAATCATAAAATAAGAATGGGAGAGCAAGCAGAGCAGGCGTCTGGGGTGAAGCCCACATCACTGGTGGAGTCTCTGGATGGAGGGAAGGGCAAAGGTCTCAGGCCAGGCGGCTGCGGGGCAGCTGCGAGGTGGCCGTGGGAGCGACACTCATCCGGTGGAGTGGATCTCTGGGCTCCGAGCAGGACCTGTGGGGCCGCAAAGCTCCCGCGTCAACGGCCTGAGCTCTGAGTTCTTACAGCCCAGGGTGGGCACTGCCCCACTCATGTTGGTGCCCAGGGTGGGGGGTGGGGGCGGGTCCGCATCCCAGGGTCCTGACTTGCGGTTCTGGGCGCTCCAGGGCCCTGCAAAGGGCATCCCTGGTACACTCCAGTACTTCGGTCCTGGGCATATTGTCACTGGCAGGGCTGACGGGGAGGGACTCCACGCTGGATTGTCAAAAGGTGTCCCAAAGGTCCTCGCTGCTCTTGCTCCGTGCACTGCGGGGACCGCACCTGACCCCGTAGACTGACACCCACCGCGGTGTTGGTCAGCCCGTGCGAAGCCTTAAGGCCTAAACGCACCTGCCCCACCATCCTCCCCGATGCCCCACCGGCTCCCGTCCGATTCAGGAGCAGCCTGGGCGCCTCCGGGTGGCAGATGCCGGCCGAGGCCGCTCGGAGGTGAGGGCCGTTGGGAGCGAATGTGTCACCGGCGCGTGTGGGGTTCTTGGCAACTCCTGACATGGCAACAGCGGAGAGAGTTCCCCACGCGGAAAAGTGCTCAGACCGGAGGAGTGTCATAGCTCGTGCATGCGAAGGAGACAGCATTCATCGGGGGAAGGAATTCCGCTCCCTGGGCAGAAGCGGAGAGCGGTGTTAAAGAAGCCGAGGTGGGAAAGATGACCTTTGAGTGAAGAGGCGTAAACACCTGCGCCTGCGCAATACAACTGCGTGCTTGTTTGTGCCTCGCGTGCCCCGTGAGCATCTTAAATCTCTACCTAAGGGTGCATTGTGGGTTGTTTTTTTTGCAATTATTATGAAGGTAGGGGTCACGCATTCTTTAGGGGTGAGAAAGTTTCCTTGCAAGGAGTAAAAGTGTACTTTGCAGTTGCTGGCACTGCTCTGTCTGGCTGCTGACTGGGTGCAGGGTTTGCGGGCGACGAATGGGAATTCCGAACTTTGATCAGTGGAGGCCCAGCCCGTCTCAAATAGAGCTCATTATCTGCTAGTCCCCAGAAATAAACAAAGATGCAGCTCTGGGGCCAAGCGTAGGCTAATACATGGTGACCCTCTGAAGTTTTCTGGCCCCTTCAGCTTCGCTGATGATTACAGAGGGCTAGTGGTTATGGCAGGAGGGTCCCTTCGATGCGGCAAACTGGGCATTCTCCGCCCCGAGAATGAGGTTTCCCCCCTATCTCCCACCTCTCCCTTCGGCAACCATCAGATTGTTCTCTAATCTGTGGTTCTATTTCTGTTTTGTTTTAGATGTTCCGCATATAGATGAAACCATGCGGTATTTGTCTTTCTCTCTCTGACTTATTTCACTCAGTATAATGTTGTTCAGGTCCATCCATGTTGTCACAGATGACAAGATTTCATTTTTTATGACTAATATTTCTTCATATATATATACACCATATTTTATCCACTCATCTATTGATAAGTGCATAGTTTGCTTCTTTATCTTGACTATTGTAAGTAATACTGCAATAAGCATAAGGATGCCTTAGACATCTTTTCAAATTAGTGTTCTTGTTTTCTTTGGATAAATACCCAGAAGTGGGATTGCTGGATCATATGGCAGCTCTATTTTTTTAAAAAAGATTTTATTTATTTATTTATTTATTTATTTATTTATTTATGTTTAGAGGGAGGGAAAAGGAGGAAGGAAGAGAGAGAAACATTAATGTGTGGTTGTCTCTTGTGCATCCCCTACTGGGGACCTGGCCAGCAACCCAGGCATGTGCCACTGAGGCAGGGGACAATGTAGGAAGTGAGACTGCACTGTTGTTAGTGGCCAGTGTCTAGCATCCTGGTTGCCAGGAAATGCCTTTATCCTTGGGTAGAATGAGTAGGAAACCAAGGCAGGGAGGAGGAGGGAGACAAGTCTCACACGCTAACTCAGCAGTCCCGAGCCTGGTCTGATAATATTGCCAGGTTCCGACATCACAGGAAACACTATGTTGGCAAGAAAGAAAGTACTTGAAATTCTATGTAGCATTTCCAATATCTGGGAAAGAAAGCCTTGAAACTGTGCTTTCATCCCAGGGCCTGGCCTACAGGGGCGGGTCCACGGTGCCGAAGAGGGAGCCCATAAAACGACTTTGGTTAATTGCCCACCTCTGATCACTATCTGTTCTACGGGGGAGTCCCTAATACTTACAGGAAGAACCCATAAATAACTTTAGAAAGTGCCCCAATTTTAATTAACTCCCTCCTGTCATGCATTTGTTTGACATCTTGAATAACAAGATGAACAAACAGAGTCTGGAGCAAGATAAGGATTCGGGCTAACAGACTCCCACGCATACCTAAGTTTGGGTAGTCACATTCCCCCAGGAAAGCTGGCACCACATTTACCCGTTAATCAACATGTTAATCAACATGTAACTTTATTCTCCTATCCCACCGACTATGTAAGTTCTCAGAACAAAAGTGCGCTCTCTCTCTCTCTCTTTCAGGGGCTTGGGGCACCCTTGATGCTCTTGGCTCTCTGGCCACTGGGCCCCTGGCCACTCAGCCTCAGGCAACCTGGGGGGCTTGCTACCCTGGTCTTCAGCGCCTCTTACTTTTGGGCCCTGCATAGCCCTGAAACTTTACCTTTCACGCCCCGTTCTAGCTAGTCCCGTTCTCTACCATGGGAATGGATCACTAGTAAACTGAATCCACCCTAATGGATTTGCTGATCTATAGTTCTTCACTTGCGTCAGCAAGAAGAACCAGGTCTCTCCTGTCGACACCCTGACAGAGAATGGAACCCATGACCCTTTGGTTCGCAGGCTGGCACTCAATCCACTGAACCACAGCAGCCAGGGCTGGCAGCTCTATTTTTAACTTTTTGAGCAACCTCTATACCGTTTTCCACAGTGGCTGTATCACAAATAGGTTTTGCAGCTCTAGCTCAACACTAGCCTTTCCCCACCCTCTCCTCTGCTCCCCCACCCCCACCCCGCAGCTGCCTGTGTCTGAAGCTCATTGGAGACTACCTGCCCCCCAGGCACATATATCCTTGCACTCTTTCTTCTTTTGTCTCTGTAACTTGTTTCCTGAGCCCTCACAGCACAGCTAGCTCGCTTCAATGACCTCTGTAACTTTCTAAATACACTTTTGTTTGTATTTAAACAACAACAAAAAAGAATATGAGGCTTTTGTCTCACCCAAACCACCGAACATTTGGGGCAGTGATATGCTGAAGGTCGAACTCTGCAAGCCTGTTCAGCCGCTCTGTTGGTGAATTCTGCCTCTGGGTCAGAGCGGTCAAACCAGCGCTGAGGGGAAATGAAACTGGGAACCAGTAAGTCTACCACTTTTGTGTAGAGTGGCATCTACAGAACCTTAGCGTAGGGCAGAAGGCATAAGGCAATGGGAGAGACTATCTTAGAATTGTCCCAGTGGGCAGTGTAACTGCTGCCCATACTGCTTTGAAGAGCCCGGTATGGCTTGTAAACATGCCAGCTGGCTCATGGCAGGTGACTGGATTCCTGAGAATGGAAAAAGTGTCGGCCCCCATCCACAGGCTGTGCCCAACACTGCCACCTTCTTGGATACCTTGACTGTGATCCTGGGAAGGCACCAGGCTGTACTGGACTGAACAGATGCTTTTTTTCAGCCTATCCCTGGCTGGCAAGTCACAACATAATTTTGCCTTCATGTGGGAGAAACAATAGTAGACCTTTCCAGTGCTTTCCCACAGCTACCTGCATGGCCTTATGATGTCATGAGATGACAGCCCGAGATCTGTCCCTGTCCTTCCCTACCTCAGGAAAATGGGCGGTCACGCTAACCACACGGACACATGAGGGTGTGCCTTTGGTGCTGGGCGCTCTGCACACTTGGCTGGGACATCTGTGAGTGGGAGGCCGGGCAGCAAATCCACAGCAAACTCAAGGCCAGGCACTGCCAGAAGGTTTCTGGGAGTTGCCCGCTTGGGTAAGATGCTCATTGTCCCAGAGGCTGTGACTGATGAGGCACAGGCTTACCTAATGCCCAAGAACATGTAATAGGTGCGGGTTTCCGTAGGAATTTGGGAGTTTTAGAGGACTTTTATTTTCCTGTATACTGCCTGGTAAAGAAAGGACAGGTGTGAGCCCTGGCTAGGTGGCTCAACTGGTTGGAATGTTGTCTCATGCGCCGAAAGGTTGTGGGTTCCATCCCTGGTCAGGGTGCATATGGGCAACAACTGACCGATGTTTCCCTCTCTCTTCCCTTTCTCTCTCTCAAAAGTCAATGAACATAATCTCTGATGAGTATTAAAATAGAAAAAAAAAGAAAAAGGAATAAGAAAGGACATTGTGGGACTGGCGAGAGCAGAACAGCAAGGTACCTTTGAGAAGATAAAATACTAATGAAGCCGGTGGAAACTCTGCGCATCGCCCAAGCAGGCCTTCGTTCAAGTTCATGTGTCTGTGACTCCAGAAGACACGAGTTGGGTGCTGTGGCCGAGACAACAGGAGAGAGTGCCCCTAGCATCTTGGTGCCAACTCTGGAAGGGTGCAGAAACCAGATACACCCCACAGAGCGAGGGCTCCTAGCAGTGCACCCAGACCTCCGGCAGGTGGAGCCGGTCACAAAGGAACAGCACCTTGTGGTGAGAACTTCCCCACCTGTCCGTGCGGGTTGAAAACCCGCATCTGGTTTTTCCTGGGCAGGAAGGAGAGTTTGCTCCACGGTTGTAAAAGTTACGGATCTCTCTCTTCTCAAGGCCAGGAGGGCACGTTCTGTTTCCCACAGGAACGGAGACGGATTAGTGCAACTAAGGAAATTCCCTGGCAAGTGAAATCAGGAAGTTGAGACAAGTAGCTGAACGAAGGGCTGAGCAGTGCGCAGTCAGCTAATCGACCACAAGACCCTAGCCTCCCCAACCGAAGACACCCAGGGGCAGATGGTTTAAATCTCTCCTCCCCAGCCAAAGCTACCCAAGAGCAATGGCCTTAAGTCACCCTCGTCAGGGGAACAGATTAAGAAACAACAAGAACAGATTAATCCAATGTTAGAAATAGAGGCCGGAGGAACCGGATGATCTGATCCAAGTGCCTTTATCTGACACTGCGCCCACCCGGCAGGCTGAGTTGGGATGAACCTCAGCACCTCGGAGGTCAGGGGGAGGCAAGAATGGGTTTTTTTTCAAAGAAAAATTATGAGGTTTGTGAGGGCACAGAGGAGGGGTCAAGTCTCTTTTTCTTCCAGGTGGGTGCCTCAGAGTTCCAAGCGAGTCAGGATAACTGGGTCATGGGCTGTCCAGTGGGCTGGGGAACCAGCCTGGCCTTTTCATCCGAGATGGGGGCAGAACTGGCCAGGCTCATTTGGAGGCATCAGCATGCTCAAGGACACACCTGGGAAGCTAACGAATATTCTGTTGAGATCTTCCCATGGGAGTTCCCCTAAAATTGCCACCGATAGAAAATAGATAAAACCCTCAGCGCCAGCTTGCTCCCTCGCCTGTGTGCGACCGTACCCCTTCCCTCGGGAGCGTACTCTTGCTTTCTTTATGCTGAACTGTAAGGCTTCCGATGAGATGAGACTTCCCACCGGGGCAGCAGCGGGCAGTGGCAGCTGGTCCCAGGCTGACTCCCGACCCTGTCTTCAAGGGCCTGCCTTTCGCCTCATTGATCTAAGCTTGAATACATTTACTCTCACTTGATTCATGTCTTGAAATTTTTCTGGCATGAGTCAAGAACCTGCACATCCCAAACCATCCCGGGGGGCAGACCCACCTCAGTTCCATCCCCTTCTAGTGACAGTGCGGTCATCTGGCTGCCATCTGTGTTCCCTCCATCGGCCTGGAGGACAGCATAGCACACATGGAAGTGCACGCCCAGCAAGCCTGAAATCACGGCTGACCAAGCTTGTCTTTACTAAACACTTAACTGTCTGTAACTGAAACGGGAGGGCAGCTGAGTCCGGAGCTCCTGTCGCCTGGTCACCCACTGCTCAGCCAAAAAGGCACAGACAGGGATTGGATTATAAATGCGCTTTTATTATTATCAAAGGCCAGCAATGTGAGAAGGTGGCAGGTGAAACCCCTAACGCCCACCTTCCCTTGAGCTTTCAGAACCAAGTTTATATCGGAGAAATGTAGGAATTTGGGGGGGAAGTTCCTAGGGGGAGTGCAGACGTGCTGTTTCTCTTGGGAGGAAGAGCTGAAAGAGAAGTCTGTAGCTTCTTCCCAAGCTGGCTCCTTTGTTCCAGTGTTATCTCTGTTTGCTTTAGAAATCCTCTTCCTCTCTTCCTTGGGGCTCAGGGT
Organism: Artibeus jamaicensis; assembly: GCF_021234435.1. NCBI lineage: Eukaryota > Metazoa > Chordata > Mammalia > Chiroptera > Phyllostomidae > Artibeus > Artibeus jamaicensis. Next base: position 7,603,663 of record NW_026521854.1, on the reverse strand, counting down.
TTATGGCCAGGGAGGTTAGTATTCTCTGGTTTATGGCCAGGGAGGGAAGATAAGATTCATTAACAGGTTGTAAATTGCTCAACTGTTTGGTTTTGTTTATTTTTTAAAAGATTTTATCTATTTATTTTTAGATAGGGGAAAGGAGGCGCAAAGAGGGAGAGAAACATAAATGTGTGGTTGCCTCTCCCACGTGCCCCACTGGGGACCTGACCCACATTCCAGGCGTGTGCTCTGACTGGGAATCAAACTGGAGACCCTTTGGTCTGCAGGCCCAGGGTCAATCCACTGAGCCACAACAGCCAGGGATGTTTGGCTTTGTTTAATTTTCTTATCTCAGTTTCCCCATTCCACTTGGAATTTTTCTAGCTTCTTACTATCCTGTCTCATAAGGAGAAAAGCTGTCCTCCAACATAGAATGGACTTAAATATTATTACTGCCTCAAAGGAGGCACCAGTGCCATTATGGGAGCAGAATATTGTGTGCTCATATCTGATAAATCTGCTTATGTATAACTTTTATTAAATCACATGAGGACACAGGTGAACAAAAGCCCTGAATGATCTGATCCCTAGCCTATGGGACTTAATGAATCAGTGGTTCATACCATGAGGCTCTTAGTGGAAGAAATTGCTACTTCAATGTATAATGGGATACGGGGCGAGGGGTGCCCCCAGGAATATTGAAGAAAGCCCCCCTAGCCCTTGGTTGGGAGGGTGGAGAATGCAGATGATAGGCTTAGGGTTCTTTTCATAACAAAGGCTAGTTTAATAGCTGTGCTACTGCCTTGGGGCAAGGTGGGCATGACTTTTAGACGATATACTACTAGCCAGGGGGGGCAGAGGCCCCTGGATCACTGAGTCACACTTGCCCTGACTGGGGATGGTGGCAGAATAAATGTCATCTATTCAGAAAACTGGCAAATGTAGCTCATTATAGGAGTTGGAGACGAGGTCACTCAGGAGGCTCTGGGTCAGGCTTTAAACGAAGGGTAAGCAGCCATGAGGGATTTTCAGCCATGCGGCTTAGAAGGGAGTAGAAGAGCCATGAAGGAGGAATAATGTAGCAGCAACGTGAGAGGGAGAAGTAAGCGAGCAACTATGTAGTTTGTAGTCAGGACCCAGCCACGCAGCCTGGTGTAGCGAGGAAGGAGCCATGTTGCTGCTCTGATCGTGCCTACTCTAGCCAACTCCAAAGACTCTGGCTTGCACACCCAGACTCTACCTGGACTCTCAGGACTTATATTTTTCCTGAACTTCACCATGATCCAGTGCACCACGGCACATGCTTTCCTGGACTGATGACACCGTACTGCAGACCCTGGAGGAGAGAGCTGCTGCTTGGCTGTTTGCGCAGATGGCTTCAATTCAGATAAGGAGAGATGGGGAACTTCTGTGGCTTTTGGCTTGTAGTGGGAGCAAGGGAAGGACTGGGTCTCTGGGAAAGGAGGGCTCTGAGCATAAGTGCTCTGAGCCCCTCCAAGGTTGAAAAACTGTAAATAAAAACCTGCTCCTTCCAGCATTAATTGTTGGTCATTCATCAGGGTGCCATGTGGATGGCCTATTGTCTGCTTGCTTACGAATGCACAAACTTAAGAGAGGAATGTGTTGTTGGGACTGTCCAGATTGTATACATGACCGAACCCAGATCAGGTCTCTATATAAACTTTTAAGATGCTGGCAGGCAGTGTGGAGATCTACTCATCTTATAGTGGCCAAGTTCCCTGGCTTATTAAACGGACACCTAACAATCTGGAGTGGATTCATCTCCACTTGACCTCTGTGTACAGGGGCCAGTTTCAGATTTCAGGTGGGAAACTTCTGAGGTTTGGGACCAACGTTTTTCTTAAGCAGTGAGACTAACGGGGTACTTCAAGGGGAACCCATGGTTTGTTCACTTTTGTATCTCATTCTTGGGTCATCTTTTCCAGAATGTTTCCTATGGGCATTGACTTTTGAATTTCATATAGTTTTCAAATATCACTAAATGTTCTTTTTAAAAATATTGATTTCAGAGAGAGAGGGTAAGGGGAAGATAGGGAGAGAGAGAAATTGATTTGTTGTTCCGCTTAATTTCGTTCATTAGTTGTTTCTTGTATGTGCCCTGATGGGGGATGGAATCCACAACCTTAGCATTTCAGGTCCACACTCTAACCAACAGAGCTAATCCGGCCAGGGCTGCTCTTTTGATTTCCCACCCCAGTCATTTAGAAATATAAAAACCATTCTTACCTCACAGGTCATACAACGAAACAAAAACAGGCAGCGGGCCAATTGTGATACTATTTAAAAAAACTGGAAAATATAGAAGAATAGATCATATCATATCATATTCCTTAATTTTCTATATTTTTCCCGGGGAGGTGAAAAAAATGTTTCCATGTTAAATGCTTTTATATCTCATTTAAAGAACTAATTGTATCTGTGAATAAGTCCTCAAGTTTTCATGGCTTATGGTGGTCCGTATTTCTCATAATTGCTGCATAACCCATAAATTTTTCCTTTGATATGACTTCCCGGAACTAGAATTGCGGGTTTTCCATAATTCTCCCTTAAATTTCGCAGGACACCCAGACCCTGCCTCCACACTGCTGATGACGCAAGGGCTTCTGGGGAACGTAGTTCTAGCTTGCAGCTGGCGAGTCCTGGCGCTCAGCTGGCGCTAAGCCGGAACATTTTCAGCGGAAGTTGGAGGGCGTGAGAAGGAAGGCAGACAGTTTTCCGCAAACGTCTTTGCTCACGGGTGCACCTGGACGACGCTTAGGGGCTGTGGCTCCGCATCCCCATACGATTGGCCAGAGGCTCTCCGGGCACGCGCACACGGCGCTTCGTGAGCCACACCCTCGAAGGCTGTCCGGGAGTTGTAGTTCGGCCTCCTCCCCGAGCTCGCCCGTCGGGTGGCTGCTCGGAAGCCCGAGGCATTCCACCGTTGTCTCAGTGCTTGGCTTAGAAGATGGACCCCGGGCCCGATGGGGCGCCGCTGGCTGGCCTGGCCTGGTCCCCGGCCTCGGCGCCCCCGCCGCGAGGGTTCAGTGCGGTGAGCTGCACCGGGGGTCAGGGGTTGAACAGGGTCATTGGCGGCTTGGGAAAGGCAGGAGCCAGGTGCTGACCCACGTTCCGCCGTAGATATCCTGCACGGTAGAGGGGGCGCCCGCCAGCTTCGGCAAGAGTTTCGCGCAGAAATCTGGCTACTTCCTGTGCCTCAGTACCTTGGGCAGCCTGGAGGTAAGGGGCGCCCACCTCAGGGAACCCTGGGATCTGCCCACTCCTGTCCGCTCGTGGGGCCCTACGCCAGGCCAGGCGCTCCGTCCCCGCCCCTGGGTGACTCTTGCTGTGTTCTTCCCACCCAACCCCAGAATCCACAGGAGAACGTGGTGACGGATATCCAAGTCCAGGTGGACAAAAGCCCCCTCCCGCCGGGCTTCTCCCCGGTCTGCGACCCCTTGGACTCCAGTGAGTCCCGCGTTGGAGGCTGGGGGTGGGGAGCGTGTGCGCATCCCTGCAGGGAGGATCAGGGAGAGGGATAGAGGGGTGACAGGCACAAGATTTCTCAGCCTGGGCCACCCCCTGGATGCACTGCGTACTGACAGAGTTAGCTGAGGACTCTGAGCCCTGATTCAGGGCGGGATGACGGGCCCTGCCCTGCGTAGAAATGTGCAATTGGCACCGTGTCTGGCCTAGAGAAACAACAGCGACCTGTTTTATTACTATTAGTGCTACACGTCTTCTTACATCGTAGCCAAGCTCTGAACCATGCGCAGTTCTTTTTTTTGTTTGTTTGTTTCCAGGCTTCTGCCCACTCCGATTCGCAACGACCCCCCGCCCCCCGCCCCCAATCCCTCCCGCCGTTAGCTAATACTTGGCTCTCCCCACCCTCCCTTTTGGCCCTTGTAGCCTGGGAGCTGCCCTTCCAGCCCTGACCACCCTGCTTTCTAACCATCTGGCTCTCCCTGCCTCCCACTGTGTCTTGTCATTTATATTTGATTCTCAGAGCATATCTATTAATACTGGAGTTAGCAAACTTTTTCTGTAAAGGGCCACGCAGTCAATATTTTAGGCTTTGCAGGTCAGGTCTGTGGCAAATATCTGTGGCATAGTCTGTTTTCTTCCCACAACCCTTTAAAACTGTAAAACTGTAAAAACCATCTGTAGGCCTCATGAGCCCTACGAAAGCAAACGTTGGAGGCTGGGGGTGGAGGCTTGGCAGTTGGGTGAGTTGTGGCTCATGGGCACTCAGTTCTGTCTGATTCCACAGCTACCCATCCTCACTGTGGTGCGCACGGATGAGTCCACCTCAGTGGCTCCTAAAGGCTGCATGGAGTTCCCTCCTGTGGCCATATCATTCATGCTTTAACCATTGCCCTAGCACCATCCAGGGGCCAGCCTTAAATAGCACCCTGGCAGCCATCATCTTGGAGCCATCTTTGGGTCTCTTCCTTGCTTTTCCCCTCTTCTCACTCCACTCCCCCCACTCCCAGAGGCTTCCATGTCCAAGAAGAAACGCATGTGTGTGAAGTTGGTGCCCCTGGGGGCCGCGGACACAGCGGTGTTTGACATCCGGCTGAGTGGGAAGACCAAGACAGTGCCTGGATACCTTCGAGTAGGGTAGGGCTTCCCCCCAGCCTCTGGCCTCCTCCCTTGCCCTCCAACTCCCATACATATGCTTCTGACCCTCAGGGACGGTCCTGAGGCCTCCTGTCTCTTCTGCCACCTCTCTGTGCCTCAGTTTCCATGTGTCAAAAGGAGGACAGCTGCACTAGTCTTGTAGGGTCGTCCTGAGGGGTAAAGAAGTTGGAGTGTCTGATGTACACAGTGCAGTGATGGGACTTGGCAGCTGCTTCAGATGCAGGCTGAGACGCTGAAAGGAAAATTCCCCAAATGGCAGGGCTTCCTCCTTTCTTCTCCTGGCAATTGTTCTAAGCCCTTGCTGCACCTTGAGTCAGAACTCCCTCCCCCCTTTTGCCTCCCATCTAGGGACATGGGTGGCTTTGCCATCTGGTGCAAGAAGGCAAAGGCCCCTCGGCCAGTGCCCAAGCCCCGAAGTCTCAGCCAGGACATGCAGGGCCTCTCCCTGGACCGACCAGGCCAGCCCAGGTGAGTCCTTGGGCTTAGGGATGAGGGTGGTAATGGGAGGTCAGGCCTGACGTGGGCTGGCCCTTTGCTACCAGCAAGGGACGCTCCCCGGAGGGAACATTGTCAAGACTGGGCTCTCGGGCCTCAACCCTGCGGAGGAGTGACTCCATCTATGAGGCTTCCAACCTCTACGGCATCTCAGGTGAGTGCAGGGAAGGAAACTGAGGCCCGAGGGTGGGGTGTGATCGGCCAAAGGTTTATACAACCCAGAAGGGGTGGGGTCAAGGTTTGAACCACACCTGGCTCCACCCCATTCTGTAAAGACTGGGCAGGGGGAAGGGAGAAGGCTGGGTGTACCTCTGGGGTGGGGTGGGCAGCACCCAGGCCCCAACACCCTGCTCCTCAGCTACTTACCTCCACCACCTACCACCCTGCCTTGTGCTTTCCTCAGCCATGGATGGGGTTCCCTTCACGCTGCACCCCCGATTTGAAGGCAAAGGCTGCAGCCCTCTGGTGAGTCTGTGCCCCAGGGAAGACTGGGTCATCTACCCCTGCCCCTCACCTTTCTAGCTCGGGGACACAGGGACTATCAGCTATGCACCCAGCCCCCCAGCCCTGAGGCCCACGTTCCTGGGCTGAGGGAGGCTGGAGACCAAGGGGTGGGGGCTGGAGGGCCTCTCTGGGATGAGGGAGTCAGGAACAGCAGCTGGGTGCTGGTTGCTAGAGGCTGTGTCAGGAAGAGGGATGGATGTTCAGGCAGATTGAGGGGGGCCCTCCTTGAAGACGAGGAAATGGGGGTTTCAGGTGGGGGTCTGGGCCCAAGACTGACCTGCCCTGCCCGCCAGGCCTTTTCTGCCTTTGCTGATCTTACCATCAAATCGCTGGCGGACATTGAAGAGGAGGTAGGTGCAGGGGCGGGTGGGAAAGGTGGGGGGTGCTGGGATCCTGCCCCCCACCAGGCCACCTCAGTCTTCCCTAACTGTACCCCACCTCTCCAGGGCTGCAGGCTCTCTCCCCCATTTCTCACGGCTCCCCTCACAGCCCCTCCCTCACTCTGTGTTCTCCCACCCCCAGTACAACTATGGCTTCGTGGTGGAGAAGACGGCAGCTGCACGTCTGCCCCCCAGCGTATCGTAGCCCCTTTACCATTCCAAGGAAGAGGCCGCTGCCCACACCCCCTGGACTGGTGACTCACCACCCTAGCCCATGTTGGGGACCTTAGCAGCGCAGGGCATTTTGGACCCTCAGCCACGTGGGGAGCTGCTACCCTGGAGGAGGTTGACCTGGCTGCTTGGTGATGGGCCTCCTGCTTCAGCCCCTGTAGGGCAGGGGTGGGGCCTCAGTGGAAACCAGTGCCTTCAAGTCATTTGTGTCAAAACTCTGGTGCCCGGAGGCCATGTGGCCATCCCCTTGGCAATAAACACTGTGCTGTCTGTCGTCTGGAGTCCTGACCCTGGCCCTGGGTGTGGCTCGTGGCCTTCGCCTTGTACAAGCCAGGGCAGCCATGCATCCAAAAGGCAGGTGTAATCTTGGAGGGAAGGCTGTACGGTTGCTTCTCCCATTCCACAGAATGGGAAACTGAGGCTCAGTGAGGGCCTGACTCAGGATTCTAGACCATAAAGAAGACCCTGCCCTGCTCCTCTATCCTTGCAAAGCAGTAACAGTAGTAACAGCTACCACTTATCCTGGGGACCATGTCCCTGCAGCTGAGACAAGGGGTCTCACTGAACCCTCCCACAGCGCGGTGGGAAGCCCCTGTTTGGTCACCACTTTACAGGTAGGGAAACTGAGGCAGGGGACTGCTAAGGTCACAGCTGGGATTAGAACCCAGAGCCTGCTGTCGATCAGAAAGCTGTTCTGTGCATCTGTCTTCCTCCACTGTGCTGTGGATACAAATGGCCGACCCTCACTCTGCAGTAGTTCTGTTTTACCAAGTTGTGGTAAAAAATTGCATTAAGGAATACTGGATTCCTTGGGGAGATGGGTGGATTTCTACGAGTCTTTGATCACATTTTTTGTCAAGCGATGGATACATGACCTTGTTTTCTGTGTGTTTCAAGATATCTCGTTTATTGTATATGTACTGCTGCTTTATTAACATTGGCCTCACCCCCACAGCAGGTTAACTAGAACCTGGACAAAGCTTATCCAAGACGAGTTTTCTCTGGAAGGCACGTGGCAGCCTTCTGGAGCTTAGGGGCACCAGACAGAACCTCAGCACTAAGCTTGGGGACCTTTTTTAGAGTGAAATGCCAAGGTAAAGAACAAAAATGCAAAAATCAGACTGTGACAAGACTTGTTTACAGTCCGAGCACTGGGACAAGGCGGCAGTCACCTTGTTCCACCTCTGCTGGGGACATGTACCTCCTGGGGCTCAGCCTTCTGCCTACTCCATGCCTGTCCTCTGGTGACAGAAGCACCAGCGACATGCGGATTTGGGGGCCACAAATAAATTTGAACCAGTACAAGATTTTGCAAATAGGAATCTGCAAATAATGAGGGTTGACTGTGTGTGGAATTAACTGCCCCAGGCTGGTTTTCTGTCACGTATGTGCTTTTCTTTCTGCTCTTGCCCACATCCCTGTACCATCAGGAATGTCCCCAGATCTCTGTGGCTCAGAAAGGCAGGGCTTATTTCTTATCCATAACATCCCCATGGCAGTGAGGCCACAGACTCTGCTGGTCGTAGTTGTGTGGACATGCCCCTGAGGAGGCGGCCCCCCTTTCACCCTGACAGTGGGGACAGGCTGAGAAAAGTCTTGTATTGTTAAATGCCCTGGCTAGGAAGTACCTTGTTCAAGTTTTGCTCACAGCTTATTGGCTAAAGTGGGCCCCACGGGGCTTGATCGAACAAACCACCCAACCTTGTGGCCTTGTGTCCAACAGCACTGGCCCAGGAGTCCGAGGTGAGGGCGCTGCGCTGCACATGGGTCTGTGGGAAGGGGCTCCCTGCTCTGTGGTCTGAGAGGAGAGGCGAAATTCTGCTCTGGGGGTCAGACGGGGAAGGCACACTTCTGCTTCTGCTCTAGGGTGTGGAGGAGCAAGCAAAGCCCTGCTTTGGGATCTGAGGGGGGAAACCAAGCATTGTTTTGGGGTCTGAAGCAGGAGATAAGCTCCTTCTCTGTGGTCTGAGGAAGGAGGCAGAGCCCTGCTCTGGGAGTCTAATGGGGGAGACAGCTCTCCTGGAGGAGGTGGGGGGAGAAGACCATGAAAAAGCTACCCCTCCCCCCCACACTCCACGGCCTTGAGAAAACTAGGTCTCTGGTGCTCAGATATCTCCCAAATCTCCCACTCCAGGCCCTGCCCAGGCTGTCCTGGCGCCGGCCTGGGAATTCAATCTGGCTGGAAAGCAGAGGCTGTTTGTTTGCCCTGGTCGCCTTCACGGCCACCCTGAAACCAGCCCTGGATCACTTTTCGGGGCAACCGTGTGTGATCAGGGCCCTTGGGTCACCTGTGCTGGCCTCTGGTCTAACTGGGCCAGCCATCACGTGCCCCTGCAAACTCCCAACTGTCTGAGCCCTGCTGGGCCTAGACCTTCACCTTCACAGCATCCTGGAGGGTCCAGGGCCACAGCCCAAACAAACCCAGGCTAAGCTGACATCATCTTGGGTACAGAGGGAGCGAAGCCTCACTTTTCCTGCCTTTGGCTCGCCCCTGGGTGCTGAGAGCCAGGCATCACAGGAACCTGGGTGCCGAGAGGGATGTTTCTGGGGAGACAAGGTTGCAGCTCCACTGCTAACTGGTGACCCTGAGCAGTGAATTAACCTCTTTACTTCTAGAACATTTCATCACCCCAAAGGGAAACCCCATTAGCAATCTCTCTCCCATTCCCTCCCCTAGCCCCTGGCAGCCACCAGCCTGCTTTGTCTCCGTGGATTTGCCTGTTCTGGACATTTCAGATTGAATCATACATATGTGACCAGTGTGTCTGGCTCCTTTCACTCATTGTGATGTTTCCAAGGTTCATCCACGTTGTAGCCTGTGTCGGCACTTCATCGCTTTTGATGGCTGAGCGATCTCCATTCCACGTTCGGTCCATCCTATCAGCTCATGGGACACTTGGTGACTGCAACCAGTGCTGCCGTGAGCATGCACATTCAAGGGTTTGTTTGAACTCCTGTATTCAATTTTTTCAGGCCTCCTTACATTTTGTACTCCCACCTAATCCTGGCCCTGGGGATGAGGCCAAGGGGTCCAGCCTGTAGTTCCCCTGAGCAGTCCAGGGGGGCCCCCCACACTGGCAGCCAGCCGGGTCCTTCCCTCCCTCTTTCCTCTCTCCTCCATCCTGCGTCCTCAAGGCCTGCCCCGTTCCAAGGAGTTCTCAGAAACTGGGGTCTCCAGTATTCCTCAGGCACCTGCTCTGTCTTGGATCCCTGTGTGATGGGATTCTAGCCATTGCTGCTATGTGGCCTCACTTCTCAGGCCTCAGTTTCCCCATCCATGAGTGGGGTTGTTCTGAAGAATAACTAGAGACAGGAAAGCACCCGACCCATGCCTGCAATACCTGGCATGCAATAAAGACGTAACATTTATTCTTATTTTATCCTCTGTCGATAGTCATCACACGTGCCGAGAGCCTGTGCTAACCGGCACCCACATTTCAGGTGCCCTGTGGGATGCTCACCTGACCCCACTCCACTGGTGAGGAGGAAGTCTGCAGCTTCCTGGGAACCCAGGGAGATGGCCAAGGCTGGTGGGACACCCAGGCCTGAGATAACTGAGTCTCTTCCTGGGGTCAGGCTTAGGGACCAGGCCTCCCTGCCGGCTGTTGTCACTTCTCTGCTCATTGGGAAAGGTCCTGAGGGGCTTCCTTTGCTGTGGTTGAACCTCCTCTGCTCCTTTGGGCCCTAGAGTCCCCATGTGGCTCAGGAGGGGTCAGGCTGGAAGACTTGTGGGGACATCCATACATTTGGGGTAGGGGTGGGATATGACGTTATCCCCACACCCAGTGAAATTTACATGCATGAAGATTTGTGGGAGATGGTTTTCAGGCAGATCTACAAGGGGCAAATCCCATCTCCTATTCCCACCCTCCCCACCTTCACTGTTGTCACCCTACCCCTTCCCCCAAGCCTGGGCTTGGCCATAAAGCACATTCGGGTGTGGCTCAAGTGACACGTGGAGACAGTGAGGGTCAGAGTTTACTTCCAGGTCCTGGAAGAGAAGACAGGGGCAGGGCCAGGGCCTCTGGAGACCCCTGGGGCTCCGAGTCATCCACTCTGGGCCTGTCAGTTCCGTGTCAGAGACCCAGAATCTGGCCATCAACCCATCTTCCCCAACGACCAGGTGCCCCAACTGAGAGCGTCACAGGCCGACACACGCGGATGATCTTCTGTGCCCAGGCCCCTGGAATGGCTTGCACAGAGTCTCATGGGAGCCCTAGGCAGAGGGACTGATTCTGTCCCCGTTTTACAGACAAGGAAACTGAGACGCAGAGTGGTGAGGCCCTCCGCCACAGACCCACAGCCAGGAGTTGGGCGCAGTCCTTTAGGGGTGCGGTGGCCCTGGGCTGCTCTGAGCTCTGCACACAAGGGTTTCAAAGGCTCACAGACCGGAAGGAGTCGCAGAGACTTGCACTGTCAGCAGCATGGGAGTTACAGGACCCAGGTTCGAATCCTGGCTCTGATGCTCAGTACTGGCCGGGGGACCCCTGGTGAGTCACTGCCCCTCTCTGGGCCTCGGTTTCCTCATCTGTAAAATGGATGAGGACATTTAGAGAGCCACTGGCTAAGCCCCACCCTCCCTTCCTTCCTATCACAGAACCTCATTTGTCTGCTCGGCTACATTTCTCAGTCTCCCCTGCAGCAAGGTGTGGCCATGTGACTGTTCTGGTCAGTGAGGTACAGACAGAAAGGACTCAAGGCCTACCAGGAAGACTTCCAAAAGATGCTGAGCCAGCCCTGGCTTCTACTTTTCTGAGTAAGAACATGAAGGCTGGAGCCTGGCAGCCATATTGTGCCATGAGGCAACCTTGAGGACAAAGCCAGGGATGCTGTGAACTGAAAGATAAATCAAATTGTACTGCTACTGTGGCTGATCCTGGATATATCTCTACAGAGTGCTCTTTCTGTTGCCTGACACCAGCTCTCTAACCCTGATCCCTGAGCTCATACCAGTGTGGAGTCTTTCCCCAAACCCCTTGACTTGTGGCCCAGCATGCTACGCATCTCATGGGTGACCCCTTCCCAATGTCCCCCACCAGCCAACAGTGTCCGGTGCATGCGGGATACAGGCAGGCTGCTCTCCCGGCCCCCGCCCACAGCTGCAGGTGCTGAGGCAGTGACTGAGGGTCTGAGAGGGTCCCCAGGTTCTGGGCAGAATGAATAGGGGGTTTGATGGTGGGTACCCTGCTGGGGTGGAGCCCCGGGTCTGGCCTTGGACACTTCAGCAGAGCGGACAGGGTCGTCTTCAAAATGCGGTGGGGACAACTCATGGAGGCCACGGCGGGTGGCCCGGGCGGCCCGGAGCAGAGTGTGGGTCAGCACGGCCACCAAGGCCAGGGCACCCAAACCGAGGATAGAGGCGGCTGCTGCTCCTGTCTCAATCTCAAAGAGCAGCAGGGCGTAGATAGACAGTCCTGGGGAAGGAAACGTTTCCATTTATTCAGTCAATAAACATTTGCTCTCCAAGCCATGGGAGAGCTTTCCAAAGACAGGGGCCGTCATTCAAAACTGACCAACAGGGTAGACACATGGATGAACTCATCTGGTCCTTTCTCAACTCCCACCAGAATTCCTGAATCCCTGTGACCTTGAGGGAGTCACAGCTGCTCCTCTCCTGTTTGCTGGTCTGAACAAGGCAGTTGGTAACCCGACCTTGAGGACCTGTACTGGTTGGTTCCCTGTCACCCTGTCCAGCATCCAGTTGGCACCATTCTTTACTGTGGAGACTATCCCATGCACTGTAGGACATTTACCAGTGTCTACCTCCTCCCACCCTGTTGTGAGAACCAAAAATGTCTCCAGATATTGCCAAATATTCCCTGGGGTGTAGAATCAACCCCCATTGAAAACTGCCAGTCCAGTCTCTCCCCCTACCCTGAGGGCTGGTCTAGGAACTCTGACCCACCCCTATGGCGTCAGTGATGTGCTTAGTTCTGGGCTTGATTTGTCAGAACGTTGCTTCTCTAGTTGTAGTGATTGGTGCAGGGCTTTCACATGACCTCAAGCTCAGCCAATTGGGACAGGAGGACCCAGGAATTTCTTACTGCAGTCTCCAGGAAACTTGTAAGAGAGAAGCCCGTGGCTGATAGAGGACTTCTTGGCACTTTGTGGGGTGTTTTTATGCCTTCTCTGCTCTTCTCTTTTGCTTTTGAAGATACCACATTGCATCCTATATGGCATATTAAAGTGAGGTCAAGGAATTTTTGCTCTAAACATTTTTTTTTCAAATTATAAGAGGAAGTTTACATAGAAAGTCAGAGTTAGAAAAGGTGAGCCAGCTGGGCTGTGTGGGTTCAGGAAATAAGTTAGAGACAAAAGAAGGGAACTTAGAGCTTAGAAAAAAGAAAACCAGAGCCCTGGCTGGTGTGGCTCAGTGTATCGAGTGCTGGCCTGTGACCAATAAGTGGACGGTTCAATTCCCGGTCGAGGCGCATGCCTGGGTAGCAGGCCAGGTCCCCAGTTGGGGTGCAAGTGAGAGGCAACTGATTGATGTTTCTCTCCCTCCCTTTCTCCCTCTGCCCCTCTCTGTAAAAATAAATGAATAATAATTTTAAAAGGCAGAGAGAATGTGCCTGGGGTAGGAGAGAGGGGAAGGCCCAGATGTGTTCAAGACAGAGAAAGAGTGCGCCACTCTAACCATTTCTGAAAAGGTCTTTATAATCATTCTTTTGTCTGCGGTTAGCAACAAATGGAGGACTGGCTGGACATGCTGGGGAATTCTTGCCAAGTGAGCTCACCTAACCTCAGAAAGAATCTAAACGGGAGCCGAATGAATTCTTAATTTAATGCCTAATGAAACTGACACAGTTACCTTTTTTTCCCTTTTGAGTCTTCTAGAATTTTAGAAGGAGGATACTGTATTCTCCAAGTCTCCAACATTTTTGTTGGCTCATGAAAAGCCTGGAGGCTGGAGGCATTTTGTCAAAAGCACTTAGGGGTACAGGCATCTTTCTCAGGGACAGCAGGTGAAGAGGTGAAGCACGAGGCATTTCCGATGGCCTCATTTGACCGCCTGGATTCGGTCACATCCAAGACCAACAAAGCCTGATCTTTTCAGATACATGAATCACCCCATTCACTTAAAAAAAAAAAAAACAACCCACATCTGGAGCATTTTATTAAGTAAAAAATTATGCAGAGCTCCCTACACTTTATGTACAAATTCCCACAATGAGCCCTAAGCTCACCTCTCATAAATACATGTTTTAAGTATATCTTGTTAACTTCTGTTTCTCTATTGTGGAACCAAGAAAAAAAAAACAGTGATGGCTAATCCCACTTTTCATTCATTCAGTGAACATTTTTTCCCAGTGAAACAGGTTGTCCATCAGGCTGCCAGGGGTCTGTGTGCAACTCGGCATGGGGTCTGCAGACTGCCAACACATTTTTCAAGATTGCAACAAAATATAAGATGTCAGGAGTCTCTTTAAAGAAGCTTGATGATTTTATGCCTTTACTAGCACATGTGGGTAAGAGAACATTGACCTAAGAAGAGTTATTAGAAGTCAGAGAAGAGAAGAGAGGGTGCCCAGCTGATTGCCCAGCTGATTATTTTTACTGGGCTTCTTGGTTGGGGATTTAAAATTGCATTTCTGGTTTACAAAGCGTGCTCCCCACGCCCACCACCCTTTGAGTCATTCTTGAGCTGGAAGTTCTGATTGTTTGTAACTAAAACAATTTTTGCAACCTCTGAAACGCTATCTCCCGAAATCACCAAGGACACAGAGAATTTTGCTCAAACCAAAGGTAGAGAAGGGTAGAGCATTGACGAATCGGACCTGTTCTGAAGACACAGACCATTGACAAATCCCCCTGCCCCGATTGGGGCTGGATGCTATCTTCAGGCTTTACCAAGATTAACTCAAAATCCCCTTAGCAATCCTCTGAGGCAATGAATTGTTATCATCCAATTGTACTGATGAGGAAACTCAGGCATAGAAGGAATTTTCCCAAGGTCTCAGAGAAAGAAAGTATCAGGGCCAAGAGTCAAACACAGGCAGGGTGGCTCCGAAGCAGACCCCAGTTATGGGACCATTATCCCTGGCCACCCCAACCCAGGGCCCTACACCCCACGTCCTATGCCCCACTACTCACCTGCCAAGTAGACAGAGACCCCACAGCAGAAGAGGCCAAGGGTGATATGTCTGAGGAGGCGGCAGTCGTAGAAATAACTGTCAGACCTGGAAGGGAGGGAGGGCGGCAGGAAGACAGGGCTCAGGAGGTGGGGCTGGTTAGGGAAGGCAGGAGAGGGAGGGATGGCCAGCTTTGGGGGAAACGAGATCTGTGTGAGGACCCATCCATCCTTCCAAGTGAATATTCACCACCATTTACTGTCTGTCCATCCCCATCGATTATTCAACCATCTGGCTATCCACCCATGTAACCATGCCTTATGAGTCCATCCATCCATTAATCCATGCCATTCATCATCCATCCGTCATCCATGACCCACCAACCCTAACCCTAACTCATCCATCTATCCACTGTCCATCTTCCATTCACCGTCCATGGATCCAACCAACCACCCATCTGTCCATTCGTCCATCCCTCATTCACCACCCATCCATCCATCACCCATTCCCTTCCTCCATAACCCATCCATATACATCATCCATTCAAACACTGGACACTCACTCACAAAGCAGCTGTTATTTACCAGCACTTGTTAGCCACCTAATTGCCATTATTTTACAGACCATACGTTTATTTGGGAGATGAAGAAACTGAAGTTAACTTGCTACCAATGGTGAAGGGAACAGATTCCCAAAAGCTGGCACTGCGGATCTACTTTTGAGACCGGCACGGGGCTCTGTGAGTCTGCAGTGGGCAGTCTCTGACAGCTGCCATCATCATTCATCTCCCACCGGGACAACGGAAGTGGCCTCCTCTCTGGTCTTCCTGCACTTAGGGCTTAATGTTCCCTAAACGACAAGCGCTTTCAACACTAGCTGACCCAGGGCCCTATCTACCCCTCAGTTGCCACATATGTAAAATGGGTGGTTGGGGGTTCGCAGGGGTAGTTGCAGCTGCTGTAAACTTGCAACTAATATAGAATGGAGGAAGGGAGGCAGGAGTGGAAAAAAGGCGGGGGGCAGGGAGAGATGATAAAGGGATGGGGGTAAGGGAGGGAAGATCTCCCCCAACCTGAGGCTCAGAGAGGGGCAGTGGCTCTCTTGGGCTCGCCCAGCCCCGGGGCCGGGTGGAGGGGCCAGTCCTCCTACCTGCCGGGGCCAGGCCCCCTGGCCAGCTCCGCACCCAGGTGGCCGCAGAGCGCGGCGAGCAGCAGGCAGGTGAGGGCCAGCACCAGGGTGAGCGCGGCGAGCGCCGCGGCCAGCGGCAGCAGCGCCCCGGCCGCGTCCTCAGGCAGCCCCGGGCCCTCGCCCAGCTCCGGACCCAGCCCATCCGCGCGCAGCCCCCGCAGCTCCGCGCGGCCCGCCTGCAGCTGGAACAGCAGTTGCGCGCCCAGCACCGCCAAGACAGCCGCCGCGACGCCCAGCAGGGTCATCGCGACCAGCACCCGGCCGCCGTACGAGCGGGCCATGGCGGGGGTCCTGCGGGCCGGGGGCGGTCGAGGAGTCAGAGATTTTCCGGGGCAGTGGAGTTGGAGGTGGCGGGGATCCAGGAGGGGGCGAGGTCGCAGAGGTGTCTGAGAGTTGGAGGGGCTTCACGGGCTTCGGGGTACTACTGGTCCGGACAGGGAAGCTCCGCGAAAACTTCGGACGGTCGTTCCTCCTCCCTCCGAGGACCCTGCGGGCGCCCCCTCCCGGCCTCCGGAGCTGGCGGGGCGGGGCCGGCGAGGGGCGGGACCGAGGAGGGCGGGGCGGCCCCACCCAGGGACCCCTACAGGTCCCTAAACTCATTAAGTACCCACCTCCCCACCCCCACCCCGCCCCTACCCGCGCGCCGGCCTGAGCACCTGTTTTATTGTTTTTGTTTTTTAAAGAGTCTTGAACAAATTTTTAAATAATTCACCTTGACTCTTAGTCTCTACCTGCGGATCTCTAGCAGCAATTGTTCGTGATTTCCTGTTTGCTCATCTTCTTTCAAGCCTTTGCAAAAGGGTCTCCTCCTTGCCCCGGCCCTCCTGGACCCTCACCTCCAACAGGCGCCCCAGTCCTTCGCTGCTGGGCTTAGTTCCAACCACGGCACTTCTTCAAAAAAAACAACTTTATTTATTTTTAGAGAGAGGGGAAGGGAGAGAGAAAGAAAGGCAGAGAAACATCCATGTGTGGTTGCCTCTCGCACGCCCCCTATTGGGTACCTGGCCCACAACCCAGGCATGTGTCCTGACTGGGAATCGAACAATGACCCTTTGCTTTGCAGCCCAGGTGCCCAGTCCACTTAGCAACACCATCCAGGGCACTGCACTTCTTTTGCTACTTAAAAAAAAAAAAGTTTTAAAAATGGATGTGAAGTTTACCTGACATAAAATTCCCCTTTGTAAAGCAAACAATTCAATGGCATATGGTGGCAACCGTTACCTTTTTTTTTTTTTTTGAGCCAATTGGTATTAAGACAAGGAGGCTAACTTGAAATAGGGTTGTTCTTTTTGTTGTTGTTCCATGCCTATCATTTTCCTATAAGATAAATCTGTAATTGTAAAGTATTTAGGCTGGTTACACAAACCACATGGGGCAAAGTAAAGGGTTTAGATCTTATTTATTTTTAGAGAACAGGGAAGGGAGGGAGAAAGAGAGGAAGAGAAACACTGATGTGAGAGACATATCTACGGGTTGCCTCTCACTCATCCCCAACTGGGGACCTGGTCCGCAGCCCAGGCATGGGGACTGACTGGGAATCAAACTGGTGAACTTTTGGTTCACAGGCCGGCCGTCAATCCACTGAGCCACACCAGCCCGGGCCCATCACCTCTATCTTGTTCCAGAATATTCTCATCACCCCCAAAATAGACCCCATCCCCATGAGCAGTCACTCCCCTTCTCCCCTAGCCCCTGGCAGCCACTAGTCTGCTTTCTGTCTCTGCATTTGTTGCTTGTTCTGGACATTTCATATCAATGGAATCACCCCCAAGGTGGCCTTTTCTGTCTGGCTTCCTTCACCCAGCAGTTTCTGAGGTTCATCCATGTTGCAGCATGTGTCAGTGCTTCACTCTTTTTATGGCTGACACTACTTCGTTGTATGAGTGGGCCACATGGTACTTTTACATCCACCTTCTGAAGGACACTTGGGTTGTTATCACATTTTGGCAGTTGTGACCCATGCTTCTACGAACATGTGTGAACAGTGAGTTGAGCCCCCGTTTTCATCTATTTTTGGTATGTACCAGGAGTGGAGTGGCTGGGCGAGATGCTCACTCTATATTTAACTCACTGAGGAACTGGCAGACTGCCTTCCATAGCGGCTGTGCAAGTTTACATTCCCACCAGCAGTGCACAGGTGCTCCGATTTCCTTTATTTCCACGCCAACGCTTGTTATTGTGTTTTTTGATCATGGTCATCCTCCTGATGTGAGGTGCTAGCTCACAGCAGCTTTGATTTGCATTTCTCCAGAGGCTTCTGATGGTGAGCATCTTTTCATGGGCTTGTTGGCCATTTGGGTATCTTTTTTTTTGAGAGATGTCTGTTCATATCCTTTGCTTATTTTTGAATCCGGTTGTTTTTCTGGTTTCCTCAAGCACTTTGCATCCTGCAGTTAGTTCCCCAATGTCCGGGGCCCCCTGTTGGGGGGGTGCACCAGGACAGTGGGATGTCTGCCGAAGTGTCCACCAATGTGTTCCCTTAGTGTCCCAGACTGCACCCGGCACACCTCAGACCCTCAATAAATGCTTGCTGCACCCATGAATGAATGAGTAGCCTGGTACTCCTGCTCTGGAATTCTTGCAAAGTGTGAAATATCATATCCAAAAATGGTTTCACAGGTAACACATACCTGATAAATCCAGAATAGCATGAATGAGTCAACCTGGTCTTCTGCAATCAGAGCCCTGCCTTAGTGCATTTGGGTCTGAAAGACAGCATAGTCATCGCCTGGGCTTTGCAGGTGAGGAAGCTGAGGCACAGAGTGGTGCACTGACTCCCTAGGTCACGTGGCTTAACACAGGCAGGGCAGTATTCGAAACCAGCAGCATGGCTCTGACACATTGCTCCATATTATAATTTTATTTATGTATTTATTTATTTATTTCTCTATACAATTTTAGAGCCATACTAGTTTTGAATTTCCAGGTTTCTTTTCTGATTTGGGGGGTCTTCTGGGAAGAGTGTAAGGGTCCTGAGCCCTCAGCTGAGTGTTTTCTAGATAAAATGACCTCGGGGAAAAGTAAGGGGTGACCCTACAGCTCCAAGTGGCCTCCTCCTTTGCTGTGTGACTTTGGGCAAGTCCTCTAGCTTCCCTGGGCTTCCTCGCTTGTAACAAAAATGAGTTCACTCATTCATTCATTTACCAGGCTTTGCCCAACACACCGAGCCTCCTTCATTAGCAAAGGTAAGGAAAAGAAACCCCAAACTGGGGGAGCCAGGGCTCAGTGACTCATTTGGAACAAAGCCCCAGCTCTGTGCCTGGTATTGGAGAGACACGGATGTAAGACAGTTACATTATTCATCCGACAGACATTGAGGAGGTGCCCACCCAGTACTGGTTCTAGGCTCTGGAGACCCAGTGGTAACTAAGGCAGGCCCAGCTTGCCCCTCTGGGGCTCATGGCCTGGTGGGGAAGTAGAAAATAAGCTAAACCAGACAAGTAAAGAGACAAGTCCATACCACAGCCAAAGGTCATTACCACACTGTCTTAGATTTCACCATTGTTTGTTGGGGACTGGGAGGAGGGATGTTCACAGATGCCAAGACCCTGCCCTTCCCTTTGTGTGTGGGTGACTTTCTAGTTGGTGTGTCTGGCTTCAATTTGGAAAGTTAACCCTGCGAGTGGAGACGCTCTGTGAGTGACACTCTGAGGGAGGGTTTGTCTGCTTGGCCAAGCGCCAGCTGTGCCTTCCGCACTACAGCCGGAACGGGTGGGGGTGGGGGTGTCACAACTCCTTACTGGGAAGGATGAGACTCAGAGAGGGTCAGTGATTTGTCCACATCACACAGCCCCTGCCTCACCGCCCAGGTGGGGAAGACTGGCCACTGTGTGTGGTGGGAATAATAATAAAGATAATGATGGGTCGCATGTCCTGCGGTTTACCCCAGGAGGACATTGTAAAACTTTCTCTTCCTAACGACCTGTTAGGTATTACTGAATTTAAGAGCCAATATCACGCAAGGTCTAATGCACAGGTGGGCTTACTGAGGTCCACAAAGAAAAAACTGGCTGGAACCTGAAACAGGTGTTACCAACGGATCCTCAATGCCCCCACCTGGATCAGCAGGCGTGCGCATCGAATGAGGCGCTGGCCAATCCAGTGGCCAGGCCGGGAGCACCACCTCCTCATCTTTTCCGGAGATCGGGTGCGGTGCGGTCCAACTTGCAGCATGTGGCCAGGATGGCAATGAATGAGGCCCAACACAAACTTGTAAATTTACTTAAAACCTTTTTTTTTTTTTGCGCATCAGTTTTCATCAGTGTTTGTGTGTACAATATGTGTCCCAGAGAGCCGGAAGGTAGGACACCCCTGGTCGGCTCCCTAGACCACGCCTCACCACCCGCCTTTAGGCGGCGCCAGAGGAAAAGGAAGAGGTTCCTGGAGCGGAGACCGCTCCCGCTGTGGCCTCTGGGCAGCCCCGCCGGAGAGCGCCTGGCCTTCGAGTCATTTCCCAGAAGAAAGAAGAGGAGGCTTGGAGAGGGGAGGTGACTGTCCTCTGGTCACATGGCCAGGAAGTGGTTCCAAGACTGGAGTTTTAAAAAAATGGATTTTAGAGGAAAAGAGAGAGGAAGAGAGAAACATTGATGTGTTGATCCACTTATTTATGCATTCATTGGTTGGAGTTGTGATTTTTGATTTCTCTGTTCTGCCATCTCTGCGGGAATACTCGGGCTTCACCAGGGATGAGGAAATTCCTGGCCTTGGGTGGCGGTTCTTGGGTGGGGGTCACCCCGGCATCCACGGCTCCAAGTTCTGAGACGCATCTCGTATAAACTCTGAAGCGCTGTTGTAATCTTGTACACGAAATGGAAAACTCATTTATTGTAAGAGGGGCTGATCGTTCCCAGCACGGTTATTCAATTTTATGTGCATTTTCCCATTTTGGAACCAGTAGCCATTCCACCTCACCCAGGTCTTAAAAGTATTCCTGGAGACCCTGGCCAGAAGGCTCAGACGCGCGCCTCTGGACGACCCGGGCAGGCCCCGGGTCCGCGCCCCGTCGGGTGAGGGCATCTCACAGAGGGACCCCCGCCGCACCCTAGGCCCCACCCTTCACCTGCGGGGCGGGGTCTGGGGGGGGTGGTTAGAACAGTTCTCCAGTTCCCGCCCTGCTTCTCCCCGAAGTTTCATCAGAACCCTGACCCCTCCAGGGGTTGGGCCTCAGACCCTTCCCACTCCCCGCATCCGGGGGAACTCGGAACGGCTCCTCCACTGTCCCGCCGCTCAGGCGGGAACTCAGAATGGTCGGTCCCCTTGCCGCCCCTCCTCCCAACCCCGGTGGGGCTCATCTCTGATTCACCTGCGCCCGCCAGCCCTCCGTCTTGGGGGGCTCCGAATAGCCCCCGCCCCTGCCGACCGCCGAGTCGGGGAGGGCGCACCAGAGACCTGACCCCGTCCAGCTGTTCTCTCCCCCCAGGGGTCAGAACAGCTCCCCCGCCGCGCCCTCCGCTTCGACCTCCGCCCGGGGCTCGACCTCTCCACCCCGGCCGTGTGCGCCACGCGCCGCGCGTTCCACGCGGTACTTGCGGCGGCGCAGCGGCTCGGTGAGGCTGCGCGGCGCGGGGTCGTCCAGGTCCTCGGGCTGCAGGAAGCTGCGGTCCAGCACCTCGGCCGCCTCCTGCCAGTTGGCGAAGCAGGCGGGGCCCAGGCGCCGGATCTCGTCGGCCGCGTCGAGCGTGAGCACGTCTCCGCTCGGCTTGAGCACCACCACGGCCGGGAGACGCTCCACGGAGAACTGGCGTCCGAGGTCCCTGCGGGGCAGGCAAGTCAGTGACTCCGCGCAGGGGAGCCCCTCATTCCTTTACCTAGTACCTACTTAGCGTCTCCTTTGCGCACTGCCCGGGCTGGGCGGTGGCGAAGCCCGGGGACCGGTGCTGCCTGGGCCACACCGGACTCTGCACTGTGCCTCCGTCAACACCCCAGACTCGCTCCCATCTCAGGGCCTGTACATGGGGCGGTGCCCTCTACCTAGTAGTGCATTTTCCCCAGACCTCTGCCCATTGAGGCCCATCCTCGAAAAGCAGCACCTCCCTATCCCTCTGCTGTCCAGTGCCTCTCAGCATCCACACGTTACATAGTTTATTTTTCCCATTTTCACCGCAATAAAATCACGAGGGCATGCATTTTTCTTTTCATTCACTAGTGTCCCTAGTGCCTGACACAGTGTGGGACACAGAGTAGGTGCTCCGGATATGTGTAGGATGAACGAATGACTATTGAGAAATGCCATGAAGAAATCTGGGTAAGAGGCTGGTGGTTAGGGAGGGCCTCTCCGAGAAAGTGACCTTTGAGCTGAGATCTGCCCAAGGAGGAGGGGGAGAACTGGGGAAAGGCTGTTTCAGGCAGAGGGCACAGCCCAGGCAAAGGCCCTGAGGTGGGAGAGATTAGTGTGCTGACTTGATCTCCAAGGCCCCCCAAGGGCGCGTCCAAGAGTTTAAATGTTCTTCACAGTATGAGGAGGGAGCCGGTGAGAAGCCATCCAGTCCCAGGAGACCCAGGACCAAGCGCCCTGTCTAGGCCAGAATCCCTCACAGTCATCATAGCCTAAAGGGAGCTGCCAGACTGGGCCAGTCACCCAGGGTTCTTAATTTCCACTCACTTGTTCCTGGGTGGCCCTTTGTCACACAGAGAGCACATGATGTTTGCAGAATCCCACAGGAGTAGGTTTCCAAGCTCAGCAAATAAAAAATACAGGACATCCAGTTAAATTTGAATCTCATATAAACAAATACATTTTAATATAAGTATGTCCCATGTAATGTGTGGGGCAAGCTTATACTAAAACATCATTCATAGTTTGTGTGAAATTTGTATTCTACTGGAATCCTGTATTTTATCTGGCAATCCTGCGGGTAGGTGCCAGTGGAGGGCGGGTACAGGGGCACTTGCTCCAGATACCAGCTGGGTGAATGTTCTGTTGGATGATGCCCTGGCATCTCTGCCCTGCAGAGGGCAATGTTGCCAGTTCCGGGCAAAGAACTCCCTCAGCTGCAGGGGGCAGTGGGAGTGAGCCAGTGTCCAGGCTTTGATCATCTCAGGTGGGGATGAAGGTCTTCATGACCAGCTGCTATTGTGTAGCAAAATAAATGAAGTCAGAAAAATGTCACAAAGCCTGCAGCTGACTTTCAGACAGTTTAGGACAAACCCCTCATGCATGTAGGTAAAGCAAACAGGGCAAAATGTTAACAGTGGCCATGGATTTCCTTTCTGTGCTTCTTCCAACTTTTTGGTGTCTTTGAAGTTTTTCATAATAAAAAGTTGGGGTTTAAAAAGAATGAAAGGCTTCCTGCAGAAAAGGGAAAAGTTCTAAAATAGCCACAAACTAAAACACGTTTTTTGGGTTACTCCTTGTAGAGCTTGATTCCAACCACCTCAGCTCTGGTGCCCTCCATGGCTCCCAGCTGTGCTGGACATGGTGCCTGCTGACTTCTCTCACCTGGAATTACTTACAGCTCCCAAAATTGGTTGTCCTTCTATCCTTTGTGCTGTGTTCTGCTGTGCTCTCTGCCTAGAAACCCTCCCCTTTCCTCATGCTTCATCCTCTCATCCCCCATCCTTAGGGGTCTCTCTTTAAAGTCATTTCCTCTGCCCCGGCTGGTGTGGCTCAGTAGATTTGAGTGCTGGCCTGGGAACCAGAACGAAGATCGCCGGTTTGATTCTCAGTCAGGGCACATCCTTGGGTTTTAGGCTAGGTCCCAATCGACATATCTCTCTCCAATCAGTGTATCAGTGTTTCTCTCCTATTTCTCCCTCCCTTCCCCCCTCTCTGAAAAGAAATAAAATATTTTTAAAAAGCCATTTCCTCCAATGAGCACCCCTGGGCCCCCAAATCTCAGCAAATCTCCCCTTTGTATCTCTACATGGCACCCTCCCTTTGTCCTCCAGAACAATACTGCAGTTTGCTATTATATATTTGCATCTTTGTTTCACGTCTGTCCCCCTACTAGGTTGCAAGCTCCCTGGGGGCTGGATGGACACAGGCATGTGCACTTCTCTATGTTCTCCTCAGTTCTCAGTATATGGACTGGTATACCGGCTGCTCAACTCCAGATGGGCCAGATATATCTATAAACTAATACTTCACTCTCACCAGCAAGAGCCTCTCCTCCAGGAAGCCCTCCCTGAGCTCCCCTCCCACCTCACCTCCTCAGGTCATCCTCAAAGGGCAGGAAGAGCCACTTCTTGGGCATATCCCTGAGAAACAGGTCCTGCTGTTCCTCCGTGGTGTCCTGAGACACGTATACCAGGGCCAGCTGGGCCGCCCGCAGCACGTAGAACTCGTCCGTGAGCTGAATGAAGAAGTCCCTCAGGACAGGTGCGAAGGCCTGGCACTGGGGGCATGACCCAGCACCGAAGAACAGCAGCACCAGTCGGTTGTCCAGCCTGCGGCTGAGCTCTGCCTCCGTATCCAGCTCATCCTGGTCACTGTTGTTTCGGATCAGGACTCGACCGGAGAACAGGGAGGCCATGGCAGCCCTGGCTAAGGGCTGGGGAAGGGGCAGAGGGAGCTTGTGTGTGGCCCTGGGCTTGCTGGCTGGCTGCCGCTCCAGGATTAGGAATCTCTAGGAGGTCAGTTTGGGGCCTCACTAATCTGCCTAAACCACAGCCCGATCCTGACCTGATTCTGCGGAGCCTCCCAGGGCAGCGGCAGCTTCCCGGGGGGGGGGGGGGGGGCCCTTCTCGAGGGACAGCTGCAAATGCACTAAAAACTCTGCACAGGATTGCAAAGGAAACCCAGCAGACTGACACAGGGGTGCAAAAACTTTATGTGATGTAAAAATCCCTGCTTCTTCATGAACACATTAAGTGATCCCGGTTCACGAGGGCTCTACTAAGTACCACAGTTTCTGAGTTCAGGTGAGCATAGTGGTATTTGGAGACGTCTGCCGGTGATCAGGATGCGATATGAGTTGCCTTCGATTTTCACGAGTGAAAGAGTCGCGAGACCGGCCTATACCTGCTTTGACAGGGCATGAGAGGACATGCCAAATTACAGTGAGAAGTTAATGGAAATAAAGATGAATTCTGCCTGGACAGCCCACCTTAAGATCCCTTGATGTGCAAAGTGGAAAATCACTGCCACAGTATTTTGTAGCCCCCTCCCATCAGGAGGTGGAAACCAGTTTCCTTCTCCTTGACTTGCCTTGACCCACAGGTTGTGGCAGAAGGCAGGCCGAGCGGCTCCCACCACCTGTGTCTCAATGCTTCCTCCAGGTGCCCCACGTGTTAAATAGGATAAGGGTCTCAGGGTCTGGGAGTTCTAAATATTACTAAATGTTATCATTTTTAAACAAGTTTTTAAAAGATTTTATTTTTAGAGGGAGGGGAAGGGAGGGAGACAGAGAGGGAGAGAAACATTGATGTGAGAGAGAAATATTGATCAGTTGCCTCTTATAGGCTCCCTTTTGGGGGACAAAACCCTCACATGCCAGGCCTGTGCTCTGACTGGGAATCGAACCTGCAACCTTTCACTTAACAGAACCATGCCCACTCAACTGAGCCACACTGGTCAGGGCTTTCTGGTTGATTCCTTGTTTGTTTGTTTGTTTTTTACTTTTAGAGACAAAGGAAAGGAGGAAGAAAGAGGGAGAGAAACATGCCCTGAGTGGGGATCGAAAACACAGCCTTCCTGTATCTGGCCAACACACTAACCAACTGAGCTACTCAGCCAGGGCACTAAATGTTACTCTTGCTAAATGTTAAAATGTAGCACAGTATTTTGTAGACCAGCTGGAAACAGGATGAACTGGACAGGAACCCAAGGAGATAAATGTAGCCACAACTGCAAAGGAAAAAAATTGATGTGTAATTAACCAAACAGTATATGTAAACCATGGCTAAGGCCCCTTGGGGAAACAGAGCTTTGGATTTGAACCGCCTGCCTGCTTTACTTGGTGCAAGTAAATGAAATAATCGGTACCCGCAACAACCATGTTTCCTTCTTGAATAGAGTACCCCCAAACCGTGAACCCCTTGAGTTCCAGTAACACAAGGAAGAGATGTAGCCCAGAAGTTGACAAGCCTTTTTTGTAAAGGACCAGGTAGTAAATATTTTTGGCTTTGTGGGGCATCCAGTTTCTGTTGCAACTTTAAATTCTCTGCTGTTGTGCAAAGTAGCTTCAGACAATATGTAAATGAATTTATACGTCTGGATTCCAATAACAGCACTTTATGGATGCCAAAATTAGAATTTCATAGAATTTTCATGTGTCATGAAATATTAGTCTTTTGACTTTTTAAAATCTTTAAGAAATGTGAAAACTGCCCTGGCTGGTGTAGCTCAGTGGCTTGAGTGCTGGCCTGTGAATGAAAGGGTTGCCGGTTCAATTCCCAGTCAGGGCATGTGCCTGGGTTGCAGGCCAGGTCCCCGGTGGGGGGGGCACATGAGAGGCAACCACAGATCGACGTTGCTCTCCCTCTCTTTCTCCCTCCCTTCCCCTCTCTCTAAAAATAAATAAATAAATAAAATCTTCTTTAAAAAGAAATGTAAAAACCATACTTAGCTGATGACAATGAGCTGGATTTGGCCTGTGAGCAGAGGTTTGCCAGATTATTTTTCTAGCCTACGGGGTGAGAGGCCACAGGGAGAAGCAGATGCCCAGCCAACAGCCAGCACCACTGGCCACACACGTCATCCTCTAGCCTGGCCACCCCAGAGTGACTGAGTCCAGTGAGACCAGCAGAGGGACCGTCTGCTCAGGCCACCCTTGGGATCCTGAGACAGCTGATGGCTGTTGTATTGAGGCAGGTTAGTAAGAAGCTGGGAAAAGACCTTGGCAAGTGGAATGAGGAAAACAGATAGTTAAACAAGACTGAGCGATTAACAGCCAGCTAATAAATCGCAAGATCTTATCCTACTGAACGGAGGACACTTTGGAGCAAACTCTTTGTATCTCTTCTCCCCAGCCAGAGAGTGAGTAGCTTCATCCTAGTCAGGGAGTCGGACGACAGACCCAGTTGGTACCATTACTGTCGGCCAGACCCCAGAACAAATGCAGTCAGGAATAAGTAACAACAAGAAACAAGTGGAGCCAGACAAGTGCAAGATAAAAGTAAAGCAGTGACGCTGATCAGAGAATGTCCCAAACTCCCCATCTGCTCATTTTGATGCATCAGCGTATCAAAGAGAAACAGAAAAGCTGCTGAATATTCTGTTGATACCTCCCCTGAGACTTCCCCTAAAACTCCCTCCTTTAGAAAACAGATGCAAACCCTCAGGACAAAGACTGCCAGTGGTGCTCTTCCTTGAGTGCGTGCATCCACCCCCTTCCTTCCTCAGGGGTGCATCTTTGCTTTCTTTCTCTTACTCTCTGAGGGTTCCCACACGACTCGCAACCCAGGGAGCAACGAGAAGCAGCAACTTGACCCAGGCTAACCCCCTGAACCGGTCTTCAAGGCTCCTTTTGCCTCTGTAACTTGTTTTCTGAGTCCACGCAGCTCAGCACGGCTCACTCCTGTTACTGTGACTTCCTCGCCTGAGTCTTCGCAGCTCAGCCTGGGCTCACTTCTGCCTCTGCGACTTTCTCTCCTGAGTCTAGGCGGCCCAGCTCAGGCTCACTCCTGTTGCTGTGATCTTCCCTCTTCTATCTTAAACCCTTCCTTTGTTTCACTGTCCCCAGCTTTAATAATGTATTCTCAAAATCACCTGGACTCATGTCGTGAGTTCTTCCCTGCACAAAGTCAAGGACCCACACATTCCAGACCGTGCTGGGGCAGACCTACCTCTGGGTCCCTTTCCAGTGACATTACGAATCTACTGAGTTCGGGGTAATTTGTTATGCAGCAGCAGCTAACGAGAACACCTAGTTTAGCCCCTGGCTGGTGTGGCTCAGTGGATTGAGTGCTGGCCTGCGAGTCAGAAAGCCGAGTCAGGGCACCTGCCTGGGTTGAGGGTCAGGTCCCCAGTAAGGGGCTTGCGAGAGGCAACCACACATTGATGTTTCTTTCCCTCTCTTTCTCCCTCCCTTCTCCTCTTTCTAAAAATAAATAAAAATTAAATATTAAAAAAACACCTATTCTAGAGGATTTTTCAGGGCTTAGGAAATTGTGGGAGACTGAAAGAAACTTAGTATTATTGGCTTTAAACAATGAAAAGAAAGCCACAAAATCCTCATCGCCAAGGGCTTAATTCACGTTGTTAAGACTTCAAGAACAGGTCCTTTCCAGGTGTGTCCACCTTTCACCTCATTTAGAAATAATTCCCTGCTCAGATTTTCCTCACTTTGCTACAACCCTGGGAAATCCCGGCCTGTAGCCACTGAGAGCAACATCGTCTCAACAGTGGGGAATCTCCCACGATGTTAGTGAGGTGCCAGGCTCGTGTCCTCAGAACGGCTCTACAAGGGCCAAGCAATTTTATTGCATTTTATAGGTGACACAGACCCTGGCAGAAGTTGACCCACGTCGCCAAATTATCCAGCAAATGACGTGTGTGGGGCTGTGGAGCCAATTCCAACCTGCCCCAGAATTTCCAAACTGCAGCACCCTTGCCACTTGGGGCCAGATCGTTCTTTGTGATGTGGGGATGGTCCCGTACATGATAAGGTTTTAGCAGCACCCTGGCCTCTACCCACTAGATGCTAATAGTGTACTCCCACCTTCTCCAGTTGCAGCCATTAAAATGTCTCCAAACATTGCCAAGTGCCCTCAGGGGCAATTGAGAACCACTGTTCTAACCCTGCGTCCCGCTGAGTGGGTGGAATGGTAGCCCCCAAAGAGGTATAACCAAGTCCTAACCTGCAGGACCTGTAACTGTGACCTTATTTGGAGAAAGGGTTTTCAAAGATGTAATTAACAATCTCAAGATGAGACTGAACTCTAGGGAAAAGACACACAATAAGGGCTCCTGGTGGCTAACTGGGCTCAAATTAAAAAAAATAAAAATAAAAATAAATAAATAAAAAAGGCCAGCAGCCACTGCTGCAAGGGCTCTCTCGCTGAAACCACACTTTGCAGAGAAGCCTCTGCACTAGCCTGCCCGCTGCCTCAGTGCTAAACTGCTAGCCAGCACTGTGTTTTTGCTCTCTGAGCCAGCCCTAATAAAGGAGGTTGGAGGGGCGCCCATCTAACCAATCAGAGACCAGGGGCGGGGACTTCTGTCTATGTAAATCAGCTCCTTGGAAGCACCCTTTCCACCCAAGACTCCTTACCCGTTTTTTTCTGGCTGGATCTGAAACACCAGTGGAGCAGACCATGGTGGAGCTGAACCGCTTGGCTGAAGAGGGGCCTGGTGGCACACCAGGCCTTGGGCGGGCAGCGTCACGCCCGCGGTTTCCGCAGCTGCACGGTGGCACTGGGGAGCTGTTCCACCGCAGCGCTGTTTTCACAGCCATGCTGTATTACCGCAGAGCTGTTTGCACTAAAGGAAGTTTCCTTCACCACACCCGCAACTGGGGATTCCTGTGGGTGTTGAGT
The DNA here is from genome assembly GCF_021234435.1 of Artibeus jamaicensis. Taxonomy (NCBI): domain Eukaryota; kingdom Metazoa; phylum Chordata; class Mammalia; order Chiroptera; family Phyllostomidae; genus Artibeus; species Artibeus jamaicensis. The sequence goes on along the minus strand of NW_026521854.1, from coordinate 7,574,754 downwards.
TGGTGCCAACGACCATCAGTTGACAAGATCATCCTGGATTGTCTAGTTAGGTACTAAATTCAATGACAAGTGTCCTTATGAGAGATAGAGGAGAAGACAGACACTCAGGGAGAAGGCAAGTGAAGACAGAGATTGGGGAGATGTGGCCGCAAACCAACGGAACCTGGAGCCCCAGAAGCTGGAAGAGGCAGGAAGGATCCTCTCCTAGAACTTCCAGAAGGAGTGCGGCTGTTGACGCCTTGATTTTAGACGTCCAGCTTCCAGAACTGTGAGAGAGGAAATTCCTGTCGTTTGAAGCCACCTGGTTTGTGGCTGTTACGCAGCCCCAGGAACTCACACTCCCAGTCCAGTGCGGTGGGCACTTGACTACACAGAGAAATTGCTCACTCCCACGTGGTGCTCACGTTCTACTTTTGTGAAACACCCATGCTATGATCTTTCAGTATTTTATTTCAATGTCCGTTTCATTTTTCTCCTTCCAGAAAGTTTGAAGAACTCTTTTTGTTGTGGCCTGCAGGCCCCTGGCGTCACCCCAGGGAGGGACAAGTCCACTAGGCTATGCCCCAACACCTCCTGTGTGCCTGCTCCACTCACTCTCCAGATAATAAACACTTTGTCAGACTTTGTGCTGTGGGTGATCGATACATATTTTATTTACAGCGCCTAGGAGTCAGTTGATATTACCCAGAGGGCAAGCAAGGTAGAGGGGAGAGGTGACCCACTCAAGACCATCCAGCTGGAGAAGGTCAGAGCCTAGTTTGGCCTTGGAGTCTGAGTTCTGTCCCCCTATCTAGGCCTCAGTTTCCCCTTGTGTGAAATGGAAACAGGGCTGTTCCTTAATTGCTCATCTGGAATCCCTGGGTACATTTGTGTGAAAATGAGGGGGCCTTGTCAGTGTGGCTCAGTGGACTGAGCACCAGCTTGTGAAACAAAGGGTCCCTGGTTCAAATCCCAGTCAGGGAATGTGCCTGGGTTGCCCAGTGAGGGTGCGGGGTGTGTGTGGGAAGCAACCACACATCGTTTCTTTCCCCCCTCCCTTCCCCTCTGTCTAAAAATAAATAAATAAAATCTTTTTTTTTAAAAGGAAAACCTCACTAAAATGGAAAGGCCAGAAGGGGGCGCTCTTATATAATACCACTCATATCAATTACAGGCATATGGTCAATCAGAGGCCCTCTACAGCAGTGGCCCCCAACCTTTTTGGCACCAGGGACTGGTTTTGTGGAAGACAAGTTTACCACGGACCCAGGGGAGAGGGATTGTTTCTGGATCATTCAAACACATTACATTTATTGTGTACTTTATTTCTATTATTATGACACTGCAATATATAATGATATAACTGTATAACTCACCACGAGCTAGGGTTAGCATGTGGGCTTGCCAAACTGTTACTGACACACAAGTGCACAGGACAGGAAAGAGGCTTGGACGGAGAGGTAAATATAATAATAGCGGGCCACTCGAGGACTAAAATGTGTCGGATTCTGACTTACAGCCTGCCGCCAGATGCAGCTTGTCACTTGCCACTCATTGATAGGGTTTTGATACGACTCTCCAAGCAATTGAATTATTATGGTCTCTGTGCAGTCAAATCTCTGCTAACAATAATCTGTATCTGCAGCTGCTCCCCTGCGCTAGCATCACCACCTCTGCTCCGCCTCAGGTCATCAGGTGTTAAGATTCTCATAAAGAGTGCACAGCCTAGATCTCTCTCATGCGCAGTTCACAGTAGGGTTCCTGCTCCTTTGAGAAGTATTGTGGCTGCTGACTTGACAGGAGGCGGAGCTCAGGCAGTAATGTGAGCTGTGTGGAGCGGCTGTAAACACAGATGAAGCTTCCCAGATTTGCCCACTGAACGCCTCCATCTGTGGGGCCCAGTTCCTAACAGGCCACAGGTCAGTGGAGGGGGGGGAGGGGGACTCCTACTCTACAGGAAAAGATGTACATATGCTGCAGGTCTTTCTAGAAATCGATTGCCCCAGTAATTCAGCCAATGGAAAACTCATCTCCCTGAACTCTCTTGCTTTTCTCCAATGGGCTTTCTTTCGCAACAGCCCTTCCTAACTTCTCCTTTTGCTCCATAAAATATCATTCCTTCCTTCGTTTGTAGGACTTGCCTATGGCTTTTGCTTATACTGAATTAAAACTCCGTTGTTTCCAAACAAACCTATTTTTGCTGGTAAAATCACTTTTATTTTTTTAAGGTCAACATATGTTTTGGAATTGGGATTTTTTTTCTATTTTAGAGAGGTAAAGCTGTCATTTAGTGTGTGATATCACTCAGGGTGTGGAGTAGACCTTCTGTAAAGGGATAAACAAAGGATAAACAGGGATAATTAATCACCGAAAATATCTTGGGTCACTGCAGGGAACTTATCCCGAGTTCCCTTTGCTGGAGTTGACACCATCTTAAGAAAAAGTTGGGCTTTCAGAGCATTTTGGATTCCAGAATTGCAGACTGAAGACTCCTAAGTGTGTCTCTAGGAGCTGTGAGTAGGGTTGGGAGAAATTGTCCCTGAACTATTCAGTTCTGGCTCAGTGAACTTGGTGAGATAAGGGTAGGAGGAGAGAGAACTGAAGGGGGAGAAGAGGAAGAAGAGGAGGAGGGAAGGCAGGTGGGAGGGAGAGAGGGAGAGGGAAGAGAAGGGATGGGGAGGAGGAGGGACAAAGGGAGCTAGAAGGGGAAGGATGAGTAGGTGGAGGAAGGGGGGGAGTAGGGGAAGAAGAGCAGAGGGAAGTGGGGGACAGGGGAGAGGGGAAGAACAAGCACAAAGAAAGGGAGAGGAGAGAGGGAGGAAGTAGGGGAAGAGGGAAATCTGGGCAAGAAGGAGGAGGTGGAAGAAGGTAGGGAAGAGGGAGGGCAAGCTCTCTGCCCACATTTGCGAATGAATGATTCGCAAATTATTGAGCTGGGGTGACAACTCCAGGGCTCAGTTTTTTACCTGTAAATGGGGGTAATCACAATAGTACTACCTGGCAGGATAAGAATACAGCTATACTCACTTGTCACTTCTGACTCCACTGACCCCTGGTCAAGAAAGTAGTGGACTGGTGGCTGGCTCTGGGCCTGTTCTCGGGATCTGTCTCCTTGTCTGCTGTTCCACCCACCCTGGAAGGCCAGCAGGAACGAATGACAGCGTGGGGGTTGGGGATGGGGGAAGGGGTGAGTGCCTGCCAAGCCTTGTCCTCCAAATGGCTCTGGAAGAAGGCCCAGGCAGCCTCCCAAGGATTGCACTGGGGAGGTCGCCAAGCAGGGAAGAAAACAAGCAGGGGTGGAGTGGGCACGAGGGCAGAGGAGGGGGGGCTTGGAGGGAGGGACGGGCAGAGGACCTCATGGGCACAAGGCAGGCAACGCAGGCCTAGGAGCCCGCAAAACCAGAGGACCTCCGGAAAGCTTACCAGCAGGCTAAGTTTGGGGTTTTCTGTCTTGGACTGGTTGTCCCTGCCTGCCTCCTGCCTGAGCATCTGGGAGCCCACAAGGGAGCAGCCAAGGCTGAGGGTCTGTGAGAAGCTCCAGGTCAGCCAGGGAACAGGGTGGTGGGCATCCAGGCCGGCGCTGGCCACACCGGACCAGGAGGGTGCTTTGGGGCCTCTGGATGAGCATTTAGGACCTTGGGGTGCCAATAAAGGACTCCAGTGGGAGGGCGGGGACGTGGTATGTGGATTTTGTTCTCCCTGGGCTCCTTGGTCATTACACTGAGACTTAGCTGACAAGATTTTGAGGTATAGATTTGAGATTAGCTGAGTCCTTGTAATATATTTTTTAGTGGGATATATCCCACTAAAGTGGGATTTGGATTTAGAAACTTCTGGGGCCCTAGGCTGTGAGTTTAGGACTTCCAAGGTTCCTAAAATGTGTGTTTGGAACTCGTATATAGGACAAGCTGGGGCAAGAATCCTGCACAGGAATGCCACAGATACCCGAGATAGGAAAGCTGGAAGAAATACAGACTGGGCTACCGGCGCCTGAAGCCACGCCCCTAGGCTCCGGTGCACGTGTCTTCTAAACTCCAGACTTCGGGCGGGCGAAGCTTGGTTGTCAGGGAGACAGAGGCTGTTTTCGCCCGGCCGTTCTAGCGCCCGGGTCTCGTTGGTCGTGGTTTCTCTGGCCCGGAGGCCCTCTCTATGGTCGTGGTCTCCGGAAAGGGGCGGGCCTCCACTATGCGGCTAAGAGGTTCTACTGTCGGAAGGGGATCTTCGGGTGGGCGGGGATGGGCAGGTAAGGCGAGACCTAGGGCGCTTTGGTGGGCTAGAGCCTGAGGGCGGGACGGGTGGCCAGGGATGGAACATGGTGCTGGAATGCGGGCCAGATGGGGGATTGGTGGCGAAGTTTGGGTCAGAGTGGGCGGGGGCTTGTTCTTATGGGCGGGGCCTAATGAGTGGCGAATGATAGTGGCAGGACCTCCAGGAAAACCCAGGACGTGTAGGGGGACGGGCTTGGGGACAGGAAATGAGGGTGGATCTTGGGGCCGAGCACTGCGGCTAGATCAGGGAATAGGGCGGGGCCTGGTTGAATGACTGGGAAGGACCTGGGTCTGTGGCGTGGACAGGGTGGAGCCCAAACTTGGGGGCTAAGTTGTGAGAGTGCAGGTTGGGTCCGGAGTTCCACTGCTAGGTCAAGGCATTGGGCGGGGCTTGACAGTGACTGACAGCGGAAGACCTGAGTTTAGGGGAGCGGCCTGTGCTCTGTTCTAATAATTAGCCAAGGAGTGTGAGCCATACTAGGAAACTGCCCTGGTTCGGGGGCGGGGTTTTGCCAGGACGTTATTTGGAGCAGGCGGGCCTGAGAAGGGGGCAGTGCCCGGTCTCGCCCTTTGGGGGCGGGACCGGGGGTTGGGGGCGTGGCCTCCCTGTCCATGGGGCGGAGCCCGAGCGACCTGCGACTTCAGCGTTCTCCCCCTCCCCAGGATGCGGGCTCCTGGTGCGGGCTCGGCCTCCGTGGCTTCGTTGGTCCTGTTGTGGCTGCTGGGGCTGCCGTGGACCTGGAGCACAGCGGCGGCACTCTGTGTATACGTGGGCGGCGGCGGCTGGCGTTTCCTGCGCATCGTCTGCAAGACTGCGAGACGGGACCTGTTGTGAGTGCAACCCCGGCCTGGTCCCCGGCCGTACTCCCTAGGGGCGAACAGAAGACCGCTGCAGAAGCGGCGTAGGGAAGCCCTTGAAGGCCTTGGGGGAGAGGGTTTATATCCGGGGGGCGGGGCCCGGGCCTGAAAGAGTGATGGGTTGGGGACTAGGGATTTGCAGGGGTCGGCTTGAAAGTGTCTGGAGGTACAGGAGCAGGTTTCAAGGTTATTGAAGCCACGTGGGAGACCTCACAGGGCTTGAGGGCAACTTGGGGGTCTGTGGGCAGCTGGTAGGAGTTCCAGAGAACTGGGGCTGATTATAAGGCTGTGGGTGTTTGGGGGTCTCGGTGACTGTGGGAGGCCTCTGAGGGCATTTCAGGGACTCTGGTAAGTCCCAGTGGTCTCTGGGAGCTTTTGGGGGAGGAATGAAAGGGCTTCTTGAGGCATCTGAAAAGGACATCTTGAACGGTGTGTGCCTCCTCTGGGCCATTTACAGATTTCTGTGGCCAGGTGCTCTTTGAGAGTTTGGGGTCTGTGTGAGACTGGGGGTTGTTCAGGGTTTGTGGAGATGTTGCTGTGTATTCCAAGGCTTGTTTGGTGGTCTCTGGAGACTGGGATTTCTGGGGAGGGGATTCTGGTGGCAAGGGTAGGCATCTTTGGCAGGTCTCTGGGGTGTCTGTGAGGGGCTCAAAGAAGCTGTTGAGTTTTCCTGGGGTGAGGTATTGCTGGAGATTCCCTTCAGAGTAAACCTCAGTAGCAGCCCCCACGTGGAGGGGGAGTGCAGGAGCACCTACTGTGAAAGCCAGACTTGATGTGTTCACAGGAACCCTTTCCTCTCCGGGATGTGGGGAGCCCAGGTGCAGCCTGTGGCCTTTACCTCCACTCAGGCTGCACACAACAGGAGCATGGCTGGCAGGCCTTCCTGTCTCCTCGGACTTGTCAAGGCCCCAGCTGTACCCCATGGAGCTGGGGGTATCCATGCTCAGTCCTGTCTTCCCTGGGGACAGGGCAGGAGTGGGGTCCACTCTGAGTCCCTGACCCAGGGCTTGACACCCTTGCAGGTGGCCCAACCTCTTGGTCTTTTTTTTTTCTTTTAATTGATTTTGAGAGAGAGAGAGAGAGAGAAAAAAGGGGAGAGAAACACTGATTTGTTGTTCCACTTATCTATGCAGTCATTGGTTGATTCCTGAATGCGCCCTGACTGAGGATCGAACCCATAGCCCTGGTGCATTAGGACGATGCTCCAACCAACCGATGGCCAGGGCCCACCTCCTGTTTTTGATGCTCTTATCTGATCCCTCCCTTTGAGTGTGGGCTGGACCTAGCCACTCACTTTTAATGAATGAAACACAGCTGAAGCAATGGGATATTACTTCTGATATTAGGTAATAAAAAAGACTGTGGCTCCAGTCTTGGGTGCCCTTTCTTGGGTCACTCCCTCTGGGAGAAGCTGGCTGCCACACGTGAGACAGCCCTTTGGAGAGACTCACATAAATGAGCATGGGAGTGAATTCTCTCCTAGTAAAACCTTGAGATGAGCACAGCCCCAGCTGACACCTTGGATAATAGCCTCACAGGAGACCCCAAGCAAGAACCACCCTGCTAAACCACTCCCAGATTCCTGACGACAGGAACTGTGAGATAATAAATGCCTGTTGTTTCCAGTGGTAATTTGTTATGCAGCAGTAACTAGCTAATACCGCTTGTGTAGCCCTCTCCATGTAGCAAGCCTTGTTATAATACTCTCAGCCACATAAGGAAAGAATGCTCATGAACCCCATTTTACTGGTTGGTGAACCAAAGCACAGAGAAGTGAGTACATTTGCCCAGGGACACACAGGAAGGGTGGGGCAGGGCTTTGGAGTCCATGTTCTTAGCTGCTATGCTGTGCTGGGGTGGGGGGTGAGAGCTGCATTTAGACTGTGGGTTCAGAAAGCATTTAAACATCCTGTTGCAGTTTTCTCAATTCATCCCATAATTGAGGCATGAGATTTGACCACATTTAACATTGTTGGTTTCTTCCTGCCCTGGGTAATAAGAGGAGGGGGCACAGGGGGCAGAGGAGTGAGAAGCTGCCTTGGGAAGGACCCAGAGACAGAGAGTGGCCTCTTTGTCCCCAGAGTAGGGATGGCTTGGGCTGCTGCCGAGGCGTGTGGCTGGAGCTGAGCGCTGGTGTCCACTGCCTGCCTGTGCGAGTGTGCGTCAGAAAGTCTGGAGGCTGGGGCAGGACAGGCTGGTGACAGGCTGACAGAGCTGGGACCCCACTGTGAGTGCTCAGGTGACCTGAATGTGACCAGCAGCAGCCTCAGTTCCTCTTTCTTGCTGTGTCGTCTGTGGGTGGGGAGCCCTCATTCAGGAGCTGCTTCCTGTGTTTCCCAAACTTGCTGTTGGCCCTCTCCCCAAAGCTGTTACACCAGGACCCCCTCATGCAGTTCTTTAGGTGAGAGCTGGGCACACAGTAGGTGCTCAGATGTGTTGCTGCTGATTGCTATCAGCTGGCAGGTAGGTACCTTGGTGGCTATGTAAGCTGGTGGTTAGTAGCTTAGTCACCAGAGCCAGCTTATCTAGTTGGACCTTGGCTCTGCCCCCTGCTGGCCCTTAGCTCCTCTCCCTCTGAGTCCCAGTTCCTTCATCTGTAAGAATAGCCTTTGTACAATGCCACTCCTTTGAGAAGCATTAATTGATTACCTGCTACATGCGCCATGGGCACTTGGCTTACCTTCGTGGCCAACATGAGGGGGAGTTTAGGGACCCTGCCAGGAGGCCTGGTTCTTCGTTATTCTGTCCCTGACTCTCTGTGACCTCGGGCTCCCAGCTCATCCATTATCTGACAAATGGTGACTACAGGACCCTACTTTGGAAGATGGCCGTAAAGTTAGCGCGGTGCCCAGCATGTAGTAGATGCTCAATAAACACAGAAGTTGCCCATCTTAGCTACCCTATTAAATTTTTATTTATTGGGATTTTTTTTTGAGAGAGAGAGACACATCAACTTGTTGTTCCACTTATTTACACATTCATCGGTTGTTTCTTGTATGTGCTCTGACCACGGATCACACTCTCAGCCTTGGCGTATCGCAGTGACACTCTAACTGACTGAACTACTCGACCAGAGCTCTATTTTTTCAGTTGAATGGATGAGCCATGGGGATCTGACCGGGGAAGTGGATGTGTAAACAGCTAACTATTAATTTTATTTTTATTTTTAGACAGAAGGGTAGGGAAGGAGAAAGAGAGGGAGAGGAACATCAGTGTGTGGTTGCCTCTCACGAGCACCCTACTGGGACCAGGCCCACAACCCAGGCATGTGCCCTGACTGGGAATTGAACCAGTGACCTCTTGGTTCTCTGGCCGGTGCTCAGTCCACTGAACCACACCAGCCAGGGCTAAACAGCTAACTTTTAACATTTTATGTCTTTACTTATTTTTTGTAATAGTTAATATGTAACACACGGCACAACATCCTAATGTTCTGAAGGGATGTGCAGTGAAAGCTGCCTCTCTTCCTTGCCCTCAGCCCTGCAGTTCCCCTTCTCAGTATCTTTTTTTCCAAGACACGGCTACAGAAATCAAGGCAGCCTTGTCTTTTTCTCTATGTGCACAGATGTGCATGTTCTCCATTCTTTTCCTTACATGGTTCTCTCTTCTTTCCACTTTCACGTGTAATTTTTTAAAAGATTTATTTATTTTTAACTATTTTATTTTATTTAGTTTTAGAGGGGAAGGGAGGGATAAAGGGAGGGAGGGAAACATCAGTGTGTGGTTGCCTCTCACACCCCCCCCTGCTGGGAACCTGGCTCACAACCCAGGCATGTGCCCTGACTGGGAATCGAACCAGTGACCCCTGGCTTTGAAGGCTGGCACTCAAACCACTGAGCCACACCAGCCAGGGCTATTTATTTATTTTTAGATAGAGGGAAAGGAAGGAGAAAAAGAGGAAGAAAAACATCGATTGGTTCTCTTTTTCATGTCCCTGCTCCCAACTAGGGGCCTGGCCTGCAACCCAGGCATGTACCCTGATCAGAAATTGAACTGGCGACCTTTTGGTTCACGGGCCGGCACTTAATCCACTGAAGCACACCAATCAGGGCTCACTTGTAATTTTTTACTTTTATTTAAGGCATACCAGCTCCAGGATGAAAGACCTCAAGTGGCAGCTGTCTGCCTGTCCTACCTTCCATCTGCATTTTCCCTTTTTTGCCTGGAATGACTTTCACCTCTTGTGTGAGTCTGACCAGGTCTAGTCCCATTTGGGGGAATCTCTGCTGGGATGGGGGAGCAGAGGGCACAGTGTACGGACTGACCCTGGAAGGCTTCCTGGGGGAGGTGGTGAGGATGCTGGGAGGAGCCTAGTGAATGGGCAGGCATATGGCACTATGCATCTCTTACTATGATGGATGCATGTGTGTGGACGCTGGGGTTCAGCCAGGTCACAAGGACCACAGAACTCTGGTCCCTTCCCAGGAGCATCTGGAGGGGTCCCTAGAGGTCTCCAGGGTAAACAGTGTGACCCAAACAGGAATTCTTATGAATGTCATCAGAACCCTGAACCCTTGTTTTTAAAAACTGCAGGTGCTGCTGGGCATCTCCTGTAACAGATCTGTGTGTCCACCGAGAACTTTGTCTCTCTCCATCTTCCTCTTGCCTGATTCCTGCTGCACTGGCTCTGCTCTGGCTCTTAAATGTGCCTCATTCCCTGCGCCCATTCCTACCCCAGTGCCTTTGTACTGGCTGTACCCCCAGCTTTACCCATGGCCTCTCCTTTTCACCTTGCCAGGCTCTGCTCAGAAGTCACGTACCTGCCTCTCTGTAAGGCCACTCCCACTCCTGCCCCAGTCCACATCACTCTTGCTGCATCACCTGTCAGGGCCTTGTCACCAGCCAGCACTTTTGTCATGCTCCTTCATGTGTGAGGAGCAGTCTCACTCCTGGAAGTACTGTGAGCCCCTGAGTGTCGGGCCTGTTGTGTCTGAGCTGAAAACAGTGTCTAGCACATAATAGGCACTGGTATCCATTACTGCCTCTTAAATGAAGGAGGGGGGAATCAATGAATGAATGAATGTCACTGCTGAGGTCTGCTGTGAACATGTTAAGTCCAAGGATATAAGGAAGCCATTGCAGGGCATCAGGAGGCATGGGGGAGGCAGCAATGGTGCAAAGAATGAATTTGATAAGGAATTTGATACTAAAGCCTGTGGGATATCATGTCCAGATGAGGCCTAAGGCAGGGTATAGTCGAGACTATGCCTGTATTGTTTGAGGCAGAGCAAGATACTGTAACAAACAGGCCCACATTATCAGTGGCTTGACCCAGTTCAAAGTTACCTCTCAGAGCCAGAGACCCTGGGTGGAGGGGCAGGGAGGCACATAAAACCAGGGAACCATTCATTTCTTGAGCTACTGTACCCAAGAAATTCTGGATTTCTTGGTGTTGTGATCTAAAGCAATTTTTGTTTGCTTAAAACAAAAAGTTCATTTCTCCCTCATCTGACAGCCTGGCACATGTGGTGTCTGCTCACCCCCACACCATCATTCAGGGACCTGGCTGCCTCCATCTGGGGTCCTGCTGTGCCCTTATGTCCACTAGCAGGTTGGGAAAAGGGAGTGAGACACACCCATTTCAAATGCTCGTTGAGTTGCATCCCCTGTATCTTGCCAGTAGGTTTCTTGGCCCCATCTGGGGGCAGAGGCTGCCCCTCCCCTGGCCATCTGCACGTAGCGCCTGTCGGACTTGGGGGTGGAGCAGCTGCCCAGCTCCTACCTGGACCCCAGGGCCTGGTTGGGTAGGTGGAGCATGAGGAGTTCAAGGTGGAGTTGGTAGGGAGTCAGCATAGGTGCCTAAAATGTCCCCGGGGAGAGAAACATGCAGGACTAGGCCTCCGCACCCTCAGGGTCACCGTGCAGGCTGGGTGGAGGAAGATAGAGTGATTCTGGTTTGTACCGCATGGCCACACCGCCTTTGTGGATCTGCTTCTTTCCTGGTAAATGGACCTTAGTCCTTGAGAGACCCACCAACCAGAGGGTCCTCCTTGAACTCTTGCCTGTCTTTCCCTCCCCTTTCTCCACATGTGGACACTAAGGCTTGTGGGATCTGTTGGGGGTCTGGCAAGGTACCCAGTAACGCCATCCCCCTTGCCCTCCCACCCCCTCAGCGGCCTCTCTGTGCTGATCCGAGTGCGCCTGGAGCTGTGGCGGCACCAGCGCGCCCGCCACACCATCCCAGGGATCTTCCAGGCAGTGGCGCAGCAGCAGCCTGAGCGGCTGGCCCTGGTGGATGCCGGCAGTGGTGTGTGCTGGACCTTCGCACAGCTAGATGCCTACTCCAATGCTGTGGCCAACGTCTTCCACCAGCTGGGCTTCGTGCGCGGTGATGTGGTGGCCATCTTCCTGGAGGGCCGGCCGGAGTTTGTGGGGCTGTGGCTGGGCCTGGCCAAGGCGGGTGTGGAGGCCGCTCTGCTCAATGTCAACTTGCGACGTGAGCCCCTCACCTTCTGCCTGGGCACCTCGGGCGCCAAGGCCCTCATCTTTGGAGGGGAGCTGGCAGCAGGTAAGGCTGGATATGGGCAAGGCATTGTCATTGGCCAGGGGCTTGGGGCTGCCCAGGGTGGGGAGACAGTGAATCTCAGACCTTGGGAGGAACCGGCCAGTCCTTAAATGTGACACGTCTGTTTTTGGCTGAAGTGGTGGCTGAGGTGAGCGGACACCTGGGGAAGAGCCTACTCAAGTTCTGCTCTGGAGACGTGGGTCCCGAGGGCATCTGGCCGGACACCCAGCTCCTGGACCCACTGCTGAAGGAGGCGTCTACGGCCCCCCTGGCCCAGTCCCCTGGCAAGGGCATGGATGGTGAGTCCACGCGGGGCCCCCTCCCCCATCCATGTCCACGCCGTGCCCTCCTCACTTCCCACCAGCACCCGGTCCTGAAAACCCTCGTCTCCTGCAGATCGACTCTTCTACATCTACACGTCGGGGACCACGGGGCTGCCCAAGGCTGCCATTGTTGTGCACAGCAGGTGAGGGGCCCGTGGCGTTGTCCCCAGCGGGGGGAGGACCCCCCAACCCCAGCTCCTGCTGGGGGTCTGTGGGCATCCTGATCCCAACCCAGAAGACCCACGGCCCGTGTCAGGACATAGATTTGCCCTGTTTCTGGCGCTTTGGGACCCTCATCACCTCACCTCTGCCCCGTGACTGGCCCATTGGCAGCTCCTGTGCCCTCTATTTGTCCACTTTGTCCACATACCTCCGCTCTACCTGGACTTGCCCCAGCCCCTCTTTGGCCTCCTGCTGCCCCCAGTCCTGCCCCAAAGGCTCTGCTCCACTCAGAGGCCCCAGGAGGGTTTAAATCCTAATTCGGGTCCCCGGCGCCAGCCCTTCCTGTACCCGCCTTGGCCTTCAGAATAAAACCCACTCACGGTGTGTGGCCCTGCCACTTCTCTGATGTCGCTTTCTTCCTTTCCCCCCTTGCTTGCTGTCTTCTTGGTCCCTCACATTTCCTCAGATGGAATGGGCTCCTTCTGGCTTCAGTGACTTCACAGTGCTGTGGGCACTGTCTGGGCCCCTTCCCTAACTTGCCCCCTCAGCTCCTTGCCAGACTTCAGCTAATGTGTCACTTCCCCAGACAGGATCCCCACTCTCCCTGGCTCTGTCACCTTTAGCCTCTCTCTGTCCTTTCACCCTGTTATATCCCTCAGGGCACATAGCACTGCGGAAAGTTTTTATTTGCTGCTCGTGCCTCTCCTGCCAGCCTGTAACCCCCTGGGGACTGGACTGGCTCTGCCTGGGTCCCCGCTGTGTCCGCAGTTTCCAGCACACTCCCCCATTCCCGTACCCTGGGCGGTGGAGGTCCCAGCCGCTGCACTCCCCGCCCCTGTAGGTACTACCGCATCGCGGCCTTTGGCCACCACGGCTACAGCATGCGAAAGGAAGACGTGCTCTATGACTGTCTGCCCCTGTATCACTCTGCAGGTAGGAGGGGCAGCTCGGGCAGGGGGCAGGGCAGGGACAGGCGGGTTCTGGGGACCCCTCACCAAGTGTGCCCTCTGCAGGGAACATCATGGGCATGGGGCAGTGTCTCATTTACGGGCTGACGGTTGTCCTCCGCAAGAAGTTCTCAGCCAGCCGCTTCTGGGATGACTGCGTCAAGTACAACTGCACGGTCAGGCCCCGGGCCATCCCACGGGTCCTGCATTAAGGCCTGGCCCACTCTCCCCCGCTCTCCAGGGCTCCTGGATGGGGACAGGAGGGTGGCTAGTATTTCTTGAGTTTTTGGCTCTATATCCAACCCAGGACTAAACCTTCCATGTGTAACCTCATCAGACCCATATAACCGCTTGGGAGTGGGCAAAGGTGTCACAGCCGTTTGTGGGGAAACGGAGACTTGTAATGCAGGGGCAACTGGGTCCAGGTTGCCTGAGCTCCCTAAGGCTCCACTTCCCTGTGCCCTGGACCTCCCCCCACGCTGGTCTTCCCTGCAGGTGGCTGTATGGAAATGAGACCAGAGGATGCAGTCACCACCCTGGGCTGTTTGAGGCCACAAGGCGCAGGGCCTTCTAGGTGGGGCGAGCACGAGGCAGCGGTGGAGGGCTCCTGCTGCTCTAGACAGCAGGCAGGGCCAGGACACACCCCGCCGCTCCGCGCCCCGCCTCACAGAGGACTTCAGCACTGTGGTGGGGGTGGACGTATAAGTACTGTCCCCTTTCTCTGAGGAGAGAGGGGCAGGTGGGGAGAGAATGGGACTGGCAAATTGGCAGGGGCCATCCCACCATGGACGGGTGGACCCAGAGAGGTTCAGCCACTTGCCCAGGTCTTTGGGGACCCCTGAGGCACTGACCATACTCTGCTTTCAAGGATTTACTCTATTTGGGGGGAGGTCTTGGGGGAAATTGCTGATCTGAATCTTGAAATGCAGACACTTTGGATTTTTAACTTAATTATTGAGAGTTGCAGGTGCATATAAATGTGGACAGGGAAGTACAGGGGATTCCCGAGCACCTCTCACTGGCTCCAGAGGCCAGCAGTTCCTCCTCCGCCCCCACCCGAGTCCCTCCTCCTGCGTGGCTGTGAGGCCACCGGGACAGCAGCATGCTCCCTGCGTAGATGTTTCAGGAAAACCTCTGAAAGATGACTTAAGAAAATGGAGGTGAAATTCACATAACACAAAATTAGCCATTTTAAAGTGAACAGTTCAGTGGCATTAAGTACATTCATCGTGCTGCGCAGCCGTCATTTCTGTCTCATCCCAGAACATTTCCACCCCCACCCCCAAAGGGAGAACTGCCCCCATCAGCAGTCACTCCCCCCGCCCCGCCCGGGCCCTCCTCACCCCCAACTCCTGGCACCCACGGATCTGCTTTATGTTTCTGTGGATTTGCCTGTTCTGGAAATTTCCTGTAAATGGAATCATATACTGTTGGCTGTTTGTGGTTGGTGAGGACTGTTTTTAAAATGAAAGATTTAAAAGCAGACTCTCAAAGAGATATCTGTACACCCACGTTCAGAGCAGCATTACTCACAACAGTTAAAACATGGAGGCAGTCCAAGTGTCTGTCCACGGATGAATGGAGAGGCAGATGTGGCCCGTGCACATAATGGAGTATTATTCAGCCATAAAAAGGAAGGAAATTCTGACACATGCTACAGTGCGGTTGATTCTTGAGGACATTATGCCGAGTGAATGAGCCAGACACAGAGGAACAGACACTGTGTGACCCCACTGATGTGAAGGCCATAGAGCATCAGATGGGTAGAGACAGGAAGTAGATTGGTCGGTGCCGGGGTGGGAGCAGGCAGAGTGGATGGTAAATGGGGACAAAGTGTTCGTTTGAGAAAATGAGAAACTTCTGGAGATGGATGGTGGGATAGTTGTTCAGCAACACGAATGTACTTAATGCCACTGAACTGTGCACTGAAAATGGTTAAGATGTGCCTTTGTCTCTTCGCATCCACTGGGGTGTGTACAGTGGGTGCACAAAAATCACCCCGACACAGGTGTGTCTTAGTTGGGGGTCCCAGGTTGATTATCAGCTCCCACCTGTTGTCCAGGTGCCCCCTGCAGGGGGCGTCAGTGAGCAGGTGACTGGGTGGACCTGCGTCTGATGACATTCAGAGGCAGCACCTGACAGTGGTCTCACCCGAAGGGGGGTGCTGTGGGCAGCCCGGGCTCAGCTGGCCAGGCTCTGGGGGACAGACTAGAGCACGATGGGGTCTGGGCTGAGGTTGCCCTGTTGGGCATCAGTGCTGAGGCTTGCCTTCCTGGCCTGTGTGCAGCACACTAGGTGTCCCCAGGAAGTGACTTGGGGATGGAGGGACCACGGAGGAGTGTTGGTGGGGGGAGCGGAGTTGTGGGGAACCGGATGTGGGGGAACCAGATGCATCCACGCTACGTGGAAGGTGCATTCCGAGCTGCTTTCGAGGACTGAACTGTTTCCCTACAGCCGTTAACCTTAGGGCCGTTTTGTTCTAGTGCCCAAGGTGGGGGGTTGTCCGGGGTGTCAGGTTCCCTTCTGGTTGGTGTGACTGCCCATGCGCGCTCCCTCTCTGCCAGGTGGTCCAGTACATCGGGGAGATCTGCCGCTACCTTTTGAAGCAGCCAGTGCGTGAGGCAGAGGGACAGCACCGTGTACGCCTGGCGGTGGGCAATGGGCTGCGGCCGTCCATCTGGGAGGAGTTCACCAAGCGCTTTCGTGTGCAACAGATTGGCGAGTTCTATGGGGCCACCGAGTGCAACTGCAGCATTGCGAACTTGGATGGGAAGGTGGGCGAGGCAGGGCATCTGGCGCAAGTCCAGAAGTCTGGGTTTGGGAATCACCGTGGCCCTGGAGCACAAGGGTGGATTGTGGGGGAGCATCGGCAGGGGAGAGGGTGCTCCTGGGACACCCCCACACCCTCCACATTCAGAGAGCCTCTTCTAGTGCATAGTCATACAACTTTCACCCCTGAGTTCAAGTCCATGGAGTGGCTGTGTGTGCCAGACAAGTGCCTCAGCTTTTATGAGCCTCAGTGTCCACCTGCAAAGGTGACAGGGAGGGCAGGGCTCAGGGGCACCAAGAGAGGAGGGTGGAGCACTGATCCTCTCCTACCAGACAAATCCCTCAGGCTTCTGGGGCCTCAGTTTTTCATCTATAAAAGGGGTTAGCAGCTCATTGGGTGTGTTCTCTCTACCCAACGTCATGAGCTCAGTGCAGCGGCCCCCACTGGCAGCTCCCTGCAAACAGGCTTTCATGATTAGTGATTATGTCCTTTCTGGCTTTGCCCAACACTCCCTCCCCCTCCCCCAACCCCCCTGGGGCCTCTTCCCCAAGGCCAAGAACAGATGACAGTAATAAAGAAGCAAGCACGGGGCAGGAATACTTTTCTGTGCCCTTGGCTGCTGGGTTCCCAGCACCTGAGAACAAGGCCTGCCCCTGCCATGCATGCCTGTTAAGTGGACATCCCTGGGGGCCACTGCGGTCACAGTAGTGCAGGGTGCTGCTTCAACAAACATACCCAACAGGATGCAGCTGCACAAATCCACTAGACAGGCATTTCTGCTCCTAGGACTGATCCAGGCAGGCTGATACACTGTAGGCAGTGGGCAGAAGCTCTTTCAGTCCCCCACACGGCTCTGGGATTGCTCCAGATGCCCACTTCTGCCAGGGTAGAGGGTTTTATGGATCAGGAACTGGTGGCAGGCCAGCAGGTCTGGTGTGACTGTAGGGAGACTGAGAAGGTGGGAGGAGGAGGCCCAGGGGAGATATAATACCCCCTTTTTCAGATCACCCAAGGTCACAGAGCTGGGGTGACACTGAGGCTGTTATTCTAGGCCCTGGGGCAGGAGAGGTAGTGTGTCATGGAGGACGACACTGCCAGCTTGGGGCTCTGTGCCGATTCTGTCTCCCTTATCCCAGGTGGGCTCCTGTGGCTTCAACAGCCGCATCCTGCCCAACGTGTACCCCATCCAGCTGGTGAAGGTCAATGAGGACACCATGGAACTACTGCGGGATGCCCAGGGTCTCTGCATCCCATGCCAGACTGGTAGGTGGGGCCCTTACCCAGTCCCCTGGGAGCTGGGGTCCCCAGCCCCTGGCCTCCTAGTTCAGCCTGAGCGTGGCCTCCTTCCCAGGGGAACCCGGCCTCCTAGTGGGTCAGATCAACCAGCAGGACCCACTGCGTCGCTTCGATGGCTACATCAGCGAGAGCGCCACCAGCAAGAAGATTGCCCACAGCGTCTTCTGCAAGGGTGACAGTGCCTACATCTCAGGTGTGCACACCCTGGGGGCTGGCTGTGAGGATGGTGGCTGCCATCTCACCTGCCCCTCCTCCCTCTGCCAGGTGATGTGCTGGTGATGGATGAGCTGGGCTACATGTACTTCCGGGACCGCAGTGGGGACACCTTCCGCTGGCGTGGGGAGAACGTCTCCACCACTGAGGTGGAGGGTGTGCTGAGCCACCTGCTGGGCCACACAGATGTGGCCGTGTACGGGGTGGCTGTGCCAGGCAAGCTGGGGCCGTGGGGTGGTCCTGGGGTACAGCTGCCCAAAGGAGCCCAGCCAGGAGGAGCTTGGAAGTACAAGTGCCCTTGAGCAGTGCCCATCCTGGTGACTGCACACAACAGCTTGGCTGGGTGCCACTGGGACTAGAGTCACCCTCATGTGCGATCTGAGCCTCAGTTTCCTCATCCAGAAAAAGGGATCCTGCAAGTGACCCTGACTCAGGGTTGCTGAGTGTGGCAGGAGCTCAATGAAATGTTTTCTGCCAGGTGGGAGGGACTGGAGGTCAGAGGCCAAGGGCTGCTACTTGAGGGTGTATCTGACCCCATGGTGGCTAAGGAATGGTGTTCTCAACTGAGCCTCTGTCTCTAGGAGTGGAAGGCAAAGCAGGCATGGCGGCTATCGCAGACCCGCATGGCCAGCTGAGCCCCAATGCACTGTACCAGGAGCTACAGAAAGTGCTAGCGCCCTATGCTCGGCCCATCTTCCTGCGCCTCCTGCCCAAGGTGGACACCACAGGTTCGCCCCCCCCCCCCGCCTTATTTGTTCAGGTCCCCAGGTCTGACATAATGGTTCACAGCCAGCTGGAGTGACAGGCCTGTGCAGAACGCTTCTCATTTTGTTTACATCCTCGTTTCCTTCCCTCACTCCCAACCCCACTAGACATTCAACAGTGGTCGGTGTGTCTCTTCGTTTCCTGCATCCTTCTGATGACTAGGAAGTTCGAGCAAATCACTTCACCCCGCTGATAGCTCTCGGATCTTTAGCCTATCTTTGTATCGTGTGCCCCCCCCCTTTATTTTTTGATTTGCGAGAGTTCCTCAGTAATGGCCTGGATGTTGATCCCTTAGTAAATCCCACACACCATCAGTCTCTTCTCCTATCCAGGAGTTAACATCGCCCACTGGAGCCTCTGTTGGGAGGAAACCCTCAGTTCTGTCACGTACTTCTCCTTTTATAAAATCTTATTGTTTGTGCTTTTGGGTTTTTGTTTCAAAACAAACCTTCCAAACTCTAGAGCACATGGGTACCCTCCCTTGCTTTTTAGTACTGACCCCAGCTCTCATCTTTCACAAAGCCCTTCTTGAGTTGTCTACTGCACGGAGTGCAAACCTTTCCTTAAAGCCTGGAGAGTATTTTTACTTTTATGGTCCATCCACTGTCTGGCCCAGCCACTCAGGCTGGCCTTGTAGTACAAAAGCAGCTTAGACTGTGTGAATGAATGGGCATGGCTTTGTGTCGGTAGAACTTTATTTATAAAAACAGGTGGTGAGCTGAATTTGGCCCTTGGGCTTTAAGTTCCTGACCCCTGACCTATTGTGTGACAGACCCTGCCCTGCTTCAGTTTCCTGGGGGCACCCAGGAGTGGTCTCCCTAAAAGGGAGGGGGTACAAAACTGGGCCTTGAGTGACAAGGGGGAGCCGGGCAGGCACCATGGGGAAGAAATGTTCCTGGGCAAGGGGAGAGCGTCTGCAGAAGCCTGGAGGCACAGGAGGGCATGGTGAGCTGGGGACTCCAGAGAGTCCCCATCCACCACCCCCACCTGCACCCCCGTAGGCACTTTCAAGATCCAGAAGACTCGGCTGCAGCATGAAGGCTTTGACCCGTGCCAGACCTCCGACCGCCTCTTCTTCCTGGACTTGAAGCAGGGACACTACCTGCCCCTGGACCAGGGTGTCTATGCCCAAATCTGCTCAGGCGCCTTCTCCCTCTGAAGCTCCTCTGCTGGCCAGACTCCTGGCCAGGTCCCTCAAGCAAGGTGGGCTGGGGCCGAGAAACGACCTCAGGAGGAGCCCGAGTCCCTCCCCTCCCCTTGTTCTCCTCCGCCCGGTCCCCTGAGCTCTCTGCTTGCCCTGTCTGCCTATGTCCTGCTCCTGTGCCTGTGTGTCTCTCTCTTCTGCTTCCTGGCAGTGGCATCCCTGCCATCCCCATCTGCCCTTGCCTCTTCCCTTGTTCCCCCATCTCTCCCTGTTCTCCTTCCATTCTCCCAGGTGCAGAGCAGACATCCCCTGGGAACTTCACCTTGCTTGGGGCCTCCATCTGTCATCCCCTCTGGGTCTTAGACCCAGAGTAGGGCCTTCCCACTTCCCTCAGCTGTGCCTTAAGGAGCCCCACTTAGTCCAGGCCTCCTGAGGCTGCTGGGTTTCACACAAGGCCACTGAGTAGCCCTGTGTGAAATCCAGGCAGGCCCACAGCCCTTCCTGCCAGAGGAGCCAGGTTGGTCTTCCCACCCTGCCCATCGTGGGGTGCATCAGCAAGGAACCTCCGGGTCAGTTGGAAATCGCTCCCAGGCAGGGCCAGTTAGTTGCCTTTTGCACTTCCCATCCCTCGTGGGTCACTCCTGCCTTGCCTGCCTTTCCTGATGCCCTGGAAGCTTCCAGAATTGACTGTGATCATTTGGATGTTGCCCCTGCCTGATGTCCCTATTTGGGCATCTCCGCGGAGCTCCTGCTGGAGGGACCCTGAAGACTGCTGGGTGGATGCCACCACTCAGATGCTTACCCTGACAGATGCCTCTTGGGTGTCCCCATCCAGGGTGGTGGCTGTGGGACCCATGGGAGTGGCCTAGTGGAGAGAGCTCAGCTATTGGTGGCATCCGAGGAGGCTTCAGGGGTTCCAGTCGTTAAATGTCCCTGCTGGCCTTACTAGTGACATCCTAGGTAATCCAGCCAGGATGGCTTGGATATCCCCACTGCCTTTCTTGGTGGCCCATCCTGTACTCCTGTTGCTGGGGCTGGCCACTCTGCCTGCCTGCCTGTCAGTTCCTCCGGCAGCACCGTCCAGCACCTAGAACACACAGTAGAGCCAGTAGTGAGTGTACCTGCATTGTTTTGCACAGGCTTTTCTAAGCACCAAGGTTTTGTCTCCTAGTTCATTTTAATAAACATGCAGAACATCCGGTGCCTGAAGGGAGCCCAGTCGTTCCCTGTCCTAAGGAATGCTTTCTGAGTGTCAGAAGGCAGGATCCTCACTGGGAACATGCTCCACCAACACAAGCAAGGCAAACATGGCCTTTTCTTGTTGCCCTGTTGCCCGTTTTTGTATCTGCGAGGCCTCGCAGGAGAGGAGGATGGAGGTTAACATTCCTGCTTCCCCGTGGCCTCCAGGGCCTCACCAAAGCCCTGTCCTGGCCTCAGTTTTTGCAGGGGAGCATCAGCCAGTCCACCTGTGGGTTCCAACAGCTACAGAGGATGGCCCAGAAAAGAGAGTGTGTCTTGGCATGCCTCGCTGCCCCAGGAAGGGTGCCCCTCTTTCTATGGGGCCAGCAGGTGTGGCTGTAGCTCTGAGTGACAAGAGTTGGAATTTTAACCCAGAACCTTGAGCTTCACAGTCTAAACTCTCAACTTCTGCCCTGGCTGGTGTGGCTCAGTTAACTGGAATGTCATCCTGTGTACCAGTAGGCTGGGGGTTCAATTCCTGGTCAGGACACATAACGTAGGTTGCAGGTTTGATCCCTGGTTGGAGTGCGTATGGGAGGCAATCAGTTGATGTTTCTCCTGCTCTAAAATCAATAAACATTTTTTTAAAAATTGAACTCTCAACTTCTACTTTCTGCTGTGCCCTCTCCAGTATTAGTGTCTGTCTCATCTTGTCTCCAGAGGACAGAGGAAGAAAGGTTTGTGATAACAGAGCGCTGGCTGGGAGGGGGCGCTGAAGGGGTGGCCTTGGGCTTGTATGGGGATGGGCAAGGCCTGGGCTGGGTCATGGCCAAATGAACCACCAGTGTGTAGGGTGGGTCCTTGAATGCCAAGCCTACAAGGAGAGGGAGGCAAGGTAGAGCCCTCTGACGTGCCCAGGGAGGATGGGAGAAGGGTCTGCTGCCGGTGGTCATAGGGTACCGCTGGTGTACTGGTAAGTGCATTCTGGGTAGTACCCCTTCATACATCATTACCATGTCCAAAAGTCACCATGTCCCCCTTGCACAGATAAGGAAACTGGGGCACAAAGAGGGGAATGAAGTCACTGTCAGGCTCCTGTCAAGAAAGTGGCCAGGTGGGGAACCTTGGAGAGTACCCAAAGCCTGTGACTCTAGCCATGAAAGCAAAATAAGTTCCCTTCAGGATGCTGATAACAATCCTGATGACACTTATGACTGGCTCTATTTTTAATTTTATTGATTTTAGAGAGACATTGATTTGTTGTTCCTCTTTCGCATTCATTGTTTGGTTCTTGCACCTGCCTGACTGGGACTCAAACCCACAATCTTTTTTTTGTTAATTGTTTCTTGATTAAGCTATTACAGTTATCCCATTTTTTTCTCCCCTTTATTTCCCTCCACTCTGTACCCCCATCTCACCAGCATTCCCCCACCTTAGTTCATGCCCATGGGTCACACATACAAGTTCCTTGGCTTCTCCATTTCCCATAGTATTCTCACCCTCCCCCTATTTTGTACCTACGATTTATGCTTCTTATTCCCTGTACCTTCCCCCCCCCTTTCCACCGATAATGCTCCATGTGATTTCTATTTCTGTGATTCTGTTCCTGTTCTAGTTGTTTTGTTTTTGTTATTTTAGGTTCAGTTGTTCATAGTTGCGAGTTTGTTGTCATTTTGAACCCACGATCTTGGCATATCAGGATGACACTAACCACCTGAGCTACCTGGCCAGGGTTTCTACGTCCTTTTAAAAAATTAATAGATTTTATTAGAGCACTTTTCAGTTTACAGAAAAATGAGTGAAAAGCAGACTTCCTATCTTCCCTCATCATTTAAAAAAAAGATTTTACTTATTCTTAGTGAGAGAGGGAGAAAGGAGATAGAGAAATATACGAGGAACCCGCAATCCAGGCATGAGCCACGACTGAGAATCTAGTGTGTGACATTTTGCTTTGTGGGAAGACAGCCAACCAGCTGCTCCAAGCCGCTCATTAACATCTTGCATCAGTGCTACAGTTGTTAAAACTGACGAGCCAATATGGATTCATCACTTAACTGAAGCCAGCAGTTTACATTAGAGTTCGCTCTCTGTTGTCGAAGTTCTATTTCAATAAATGCACAATGACATGAATCCACTGTTATCATAGAGAATAGTTTCTCCCCCCTAAATAGTCTCTGTGCTTCATCCCTTCCACACCAAATGAGAAGCTCTATGCTTTTTGCGCCAGTCTGGGAGCTCCTCCCTGCAACAGCTCTAGGGGAGGCCTCTGGGTCCAAAGACACAGATGCAGAAGGAATGCAACAAGCACGTTTTCAGCTCCTACTCTGCACTAGGCATAACTCAAAGGGTTTTCGAGGTAAGAGTAAGCAAAACAAACTCTGCATTCAAGGAGCTTATATTTTAATTACCAAAATGCGCCCTCCTCCAGGAAATCTCATTTTCTTCCTTCACTCCAACCCATCCCACGCCCCCCCCCTTTTGGGATCCCCCAGCTCTGGGCTCCTCTTTTTGGCCTCACTCTGTCACTACCAGGTTGGGAGCAAACTGAGCCAGTTATGCCAACCCCACCCCAGGACCGAAGTTAGGTCCAACCTGCAAAAAATTAAATGAGCTCAAAAGGTCCAAATGCCCCGCCCTACCGCGCTTCACTTCTGGGACTGCGCATGTGCCACGGGCGGCTGCCCAAAGGTACTAAGCCTCCAGCTGTGGGCCCGGCCTATACGCAGGCGCACTGGCGGCTGCCGGGAGCGCTTCCGCCTCCCGCCGTCGCCATGGCCGCACCGGCCCCGGGCCTCATCTCTGTCTTCTCCAGTCCTCAGGAGCTGGGCGCTTCCCTGGCACAGTTGGTTGCCCAGCGGGCCAGCTGCTGTCTGGCTGGGGCCCGCGCCCGCTTTGCGCTCGGCCTGTCGGGTGGTAGCCTCGTTTCCATGCTGGCAAGCGAGCTGCCCGCCGCCGTCGCTCCCGCCGGCTTGGCCAGCCTCACGCGCTGGACGCTGGGCTTCTGCGACGAGCGCCTCGTACCGTTCGAGCACGCTGAGAGCACGTACGGCCTCTACAGGGTGAGAACTACGGGGGCCGCCGGGGGCCACGCCGAGAGGGCCGTGCCCGCCGCCTGAGCGCGACTACGGGGGCCGCCAGGGATCACACTATGCTCTTTGCATCTTATGTGGCCGGGTGCTGGGAATGGTCAGCTCTGAGGTCCCACCTAGGCAGCACCTCCTCTGCTACTTGGGTGGGCCAGTAGGGGCTTCGAAGCCCCTCGTCATGCTTTACCAGGCAGTCAGGCAGAGGGAACGGCCTAGAAAAAGGCACGGAATGAAGCAGAGTGGCTCATGTCAGGGAATTTGGGAAGTTCAGGTGCTGCATCCAGGTGCAAGCGCATAGTTACGGAAAGAGCCAGAGCCATATAGGTGGGCTCTGGAGTGGAGCCTGGGCTTCAGTTTCCTTATATACAACCGGGAAGAGTTCTCCAATGTCTCCACGCCAGCAGCTTGTGTGTTAATGACCTCGGAGGCGAGTTGACTTTGAACTCTGGCTCTAGTTCGTATAGAATCAGGGGAACACTCCCCGTTTCACAAGCAGGGAGACAGGCTTTGAGGAGTCATGGTCGGCTCTAGGGTTCCCCAGCTTCGTCTGTGTCTGTGTCTACTTCTGCTCCGGAGGAGGAAAATCTGCCCAGGGAGGTTTTGGAGGGGTGGCTTCACCAGGAAAAGAGCCTCAGGTCATTCTGGTCCTGGTTGTGAAACCAGGTCCTGGTCCAGGTCCAGGTCCAGGTCTGGCCCTGGTCCATTCCATTCTTTTTGCATAGAAGCTTGAGCTGACGATTTCCTTTTTTTCTTTATCTCCCTTCTGCTACACCCCCTCTTTTGTAATAAGGTTTTCTGATTACCAAGTGCTTGATCCACATCATCTTATGAAACCCCACAATAGCCTATGAGGCAAGGCCTGTCAGTACCTCCATTTATTTCATGGATGGAGAAACTGAGGCCAGAGAGGGGTCCCTGCCTGCCCCTAGGTGACCTGCCTGAGTCACCTAGTGAGTGACCAGTGGGGGACCTGGGGGTTTCAACCTGCCCAGCCTGACCCCTTGGTGTATAGCTTGTATATAGGCTGGAGTAGGAAGGTCAGCAGGGCTTCATGGAGGGCACAGATGGGCGGGGTTTTATCCCAAGGGCCAAAGAACCGTGGGGGCTTTGAAACAAGGTTGTGTTGTGGCCAGATAGGTGCAGGCCAAAGCCAGGAAACCACCAGAACTTGAAAGACACCTGGCATATCAACACTGGGATCCATCAAGATCCTGATTCACACGGGTCTGAATGATCCATGTGGTTATACATAAAAACCCACAATGCAGTGACCTGTGCATTAGTGTTGGTGACACTTTCTCCATATGCCACAGACGCACCTGCTCTCCAAGCTACCCATCCCTGACAGCCAGGTGATCACCATTAACCCCCAGCTTCCTGTGGAGGAGGCAGCTGAGGACTACGCCAAGAAGCTGAGACAGGTGAGTCCCTCAGAGCAGCTACAGGGGGACCTTATCCATGCAGTGGCCACTCCCAGGGCGACAGAGCAGTTCTGCGGGTAGCACTGTGTGCTCATCACTGACAGAAACTCCCCTGGGGGTCAGTCGGCAGGCAGACCCAGCTCTGCCCTGGGCAGACCCCTTAAAGAACCCTCCCTTTGAGAGGCCATAGCCCAGCCCCAGGATCCCTAAGGGTACCCTCACCTCTGACACCCTGGTAGCTGGCCTGGGTCCTCATATCTTGGAGACAGTTGTGTCCCCAAACTCTCAGCCAGTCGGGCAGGTGAAATGTGGAACTTCAAAGATTAGAGTCCCTTTTATGCAGGTGTGGCTGAACCTTACTCCCTGTGTTATAGCTACTTGTGATTCTTTTTCTGACAGTTGTCTCTGTGTCCTTTGAGCCCCTCTCTCACAATTTCTGTGGGCTGTCTTCTTCCCCCACCCAGGCCTTCCAAGGGGACTCCATCCCAGTTTTTGACCTGCTTATCCTGGGGGTGGGCCCCGATGGCCATACCTGCTCACTCTTCCCAGACCATCCCCTCCTGCAGGTGAGTGCACGCACATGGTCCCTGCCTGCCCCTGAGCTCTGGCCTCTGCTGTCTGGGGCCTCTGAAGAGAAGCCAAGAGGTGCCTACAGCAGGGTTTGAGTCAGCTTCTGCCAGGGGGCATGCCCACTGAGCTTAATCCTTCTGAGCCTCGGTTTACCCATCTTATAATGGGGGTCTTAAATCAAGTACCACAGATTCGTAGGGTGGGATGGAATGATGATGGACCATACCTACCGTGTGTGAGTACTCAAGCAGTTGAAATTATATTGTCCTCCTGTCTTCACCCGGGCCTCCCACCCCAGGAACGAGAGAAGATAGTAGCCCCCATCAGTGACTCCCCAAAGCCACCTCCACAGCGTGTGACCCTTACACTTCCTGTGCTGAATGCAGCCCGAACTGTCATCTTTGTGGCTACTGGAGAAGGCAAGGCAGCTGTTCTGAAGGTAAAGCTGAGGGCCTCATTCCCAAAAGGTTATGGGGATGTGGGCCTGGGGATAGAATATGACTCCTGGTGCTGAAAGCACCTGATCCCAAGATACTTCAGTAATTCTCGAGTTGAAAGGGAGATGGAAACAGCAGTTACGGGCTGGTTAGTAATAAATAATTACAAAATGAAATTGATGAGATGAGGCCAAAGCTACACTCCTAGGTAAATTCATAGCATTAAAAAAACCCCACTTTTTTGAGAAAAAATATTAAATAGAAAACTACTGAATAAACAAATCAAGCACTTTACTCCTGAATTAAAAAAAATTAGCGATAATACAAATTTTAAATCTAACTAAAGTCAGCAGATGGAATAAATGAAATCAGTCAGAAATTAATGAATTGGTTAATATTGTTAAAAGTTTAATGATAAACAGGTCCAGAAGATAGATAAACCCTTGGCAAAGCTAATCTAGAAGGAAAAAAATCATATGTAAGAATAAGTAAAGAGGAATAAGAAAAAAGGCATAGTTATGCATAATATTTTAGGAAAATATGAAATAAATCAAGATATTAAAGACAAATGAAAATATAGTTTAATGCCATCACTGAAAAGACCGACAACTATAGGAGAAACTGGAAATATTTTTAAATATAAATAAATCATTCTCTCCTCCAGACTGCCAGGCCCAGATGTCCTCGCAGGGGCTGCTAATGTTGGGGTGTAGGGTGCAGACTCTAAAAAGTGCAGCAGACCCATGTCCCTGTCGGTGGTGCCCACTACGGATTCACATGGCCCCACCAGCCTCAGCTTCCCTGTTAAAAAGTGAGTCATGGGTCACGAGGGGGCCCCTCACCATGGTCCCTTTGAGGGGCCCCATAGAGGGAGGACCTCCTGGAGCCTCCACTTCCCAGATTGTAAAATGGGGTGAGAACAGAGGTGACTTCCCAGGTTTGTGGTCAGAAGGCAGTGAGTTCTTACAGCAGCCCAGCTGGCAAAAAGCAGTGTGTAATATGATGCCCACTCACTATGAAGTCCTGTCAGGGAGCTGATACACCACAGCCTGTGGGCCAAGTCCCACCAACCATGAAGGGATTTTACTTACGTTTTAAGTGGTTGTGAAGAAAAAAATCAGAAGAAGAATATTCCTGGACATGGAAAATTCAACAGAATTCTGATTTCAGTGTCCCACCAGTAAAGACTTGTTGGAACGCACATGCCCCTGTCAGTGTGAGCTGAAATCCTGACTCCCTGGTCTTTGCAGAAAAGGTGTGCCAACCCCGAATTATACAGTTACAGATGGTAGAAGGGAAGGGGACTGTCCCTGCTGGCTGTTTTAAGCTGGGTCAACAGGAAGGACATCAGCACATCTTGAAAGTAGGAGAGTCTGTGGACTCTGGTCCATGGGGGGCCCGAGAGCTCTGAGGGGTGCTGGGGGTGCAGCCGGGCCTCACAAACGTGCTCTCTTCACACAGCGCATTTTGGAGGACAAGGAGGACAACCCTCTCCCTGCAGCCCTCGTCCAGCCCCACACTGGGAAACTCTGCTGGTTCCTGGACGAGGCAGCAGCCCGACTCCTGACTGTGCCCTTTGAGAAGCATTCCACTTTGTAGCTGATCCTCGAGGACGCCGCATTTGGGACCACGTGCGGCCTGAGGGGGCTGGGACCTTCGACGGCTGTGCCTCTCCACTGCCATGTTCTGGGCTTCGTTATTAAAAAGCCACGTGGTGCCCTGACTGAAGTGGCTCAGTGGGTTGGGCATCTCCCTGCAAACAGTGGTCACTGGTTTGATTCCTGGTCAGGGCACATGCCTGGGTTGTGGGTTGTCTTTGGCTGGGGGCGTGTGAGAGGCAACCAATCATGCATGGCTGTTTCTCCCTCTCTCCCCCCCGCCACCCCAATAAATAAATGAAAATCTTTCAAAATTAAAAGCCACGTGGTGCTGACAGGGCCCTTCCACCAGCCCTGCCCAGATATTAAAAGGAGCATTTGCTCCAAGTCCTCACTGTCTTTTGGTCCTTGGTGACCAGCGAGACAAGGGGCTCACAGGCTGATCCGAAACCCTTGTGCCAGCAGGTGGAGGACGGGTGGCCGCCCTCGATGGGTGTCCTGGGGCTGTGTAGCGAAGAACCACAGAATTCGTTGACTCACTGTCCTGGAGGCCAGGAGTGTGAAATCAAGGCAGTGGCAGGGTTGGTTCCTTCCGGAGGCTCTGAGGGAAAGGCTGTCCCAGATGTCTCTCCTGGCTCCTGGGGGCTGCCGGCACCCCTTGGCTTATGATAGCATTGCTCCAGTCTCTGCCTCTGTTGTTACATGGCTTTCTCATCGAGTGTCTTTGTGTCCTCTTCCACTAAGGCTACCTGAGCCTGGATAAGGACCCCAAATCCAAGATGAATTCATCTCAAGATCCTTAGCTGTGCCCTGATTGGTGTGGCTCAGTGGATTGAGTGCCCACCTGCAAACCAAAGAGTCACTGGTTCGATTCCTAGTCAGGGCACAAGCCTGGGTTGCAGGCCAGGTCCCCAGTGGGGGGTGTGCGAGAGGCAACTGGTTGATGTGCCTCTTGCACATTGATGTTGCTCCCTCTGTTTCTCCCTTCCTTCTCTCTAAAAAGAAATAAAATCTTAAAAAAAAAAAAAAAGAGATCCTTAGCTAATTACATCTGCAAAGACCCTTATTCCAAATAAGGTCACATTCTGATTTTCCTTATTGACACAGATATATTGTATGTGTTTGTTAAAATACACGTAACACAAAGTTCACAATCACCACCGTTTCTAGGTGTCCAGTTCAGTAGCACAGCTGCTCAACCACCCCCATTTTCTGTCCTCCCAAACCCAAACTGCCCCTGTTAGACATTAACTTCCATCCTCCCCTAGCCCATCATTCTACTTTCTGTCCGAGTTTGACTGTTGTAGGGACCTCATGTAAGTGGGGTCATACACTAGTTGTCCTGTGTCTGACTTCTTTCACTCAGTGTAACGTCCTCAGGTTCATCCAGGTTGCCCCATATGTTACCGTTTCCTTCCTTTTAATGGCTGCATAATATTCTACTCTGTGCACAGGCTGCATTTTGCTTCTCCATTCATCTCTGGGCACTTGGGTTGCTCCCATGGTTTAGCTCTTGTGAATAATGCTGTGAACGTTGGTGTACAGATGGCTCTTTGAGACCCTGCTTTCCATTCTTTTGGGGATATACTCAGAAGTAGAAATGCTGGGTCACATGATAATTCTGTTCATTGACGAGGAACTGTCATACTATTTTCCGCAGCTGGTCAGCATTTCACATTTCCACTAACAGTGCATGAGGGTTCCAATTTCTCCACGTCGTCACCAGCACTTGTTATTTTCTGTGTTTTGATAGTGACCTGTGGATGTGTCCTTTTGGGGGGTGGGTTACAATTCAGGCCACTGCACACTCACTCTGGCTGAGTTCCCAGGGCACACGGAGCCAGCCTTGGCCCCTGTGCCCAGCCCTGCTCAGAGCCTTGTACATGCCAGGACTGCGGCATCTGCGTCTGCTCCGCTCACCCAGCTCCTCTGCTCCGGGGACCGCAGTGGAGAGGCTGGTGGGCACTGGGAGAGGGGAGCTTGGGGACCTGGGGGGCGTCCTGCAGAGGCACCTGAAGGGGACGTGGGAATTGAAACCTTGAAGCTGAAACCCCAGAAAGAGAAGTGTCCTTCAACGTCCTATTGGGGTCAGTCACTCAGACGTGAAAGGGAGGAAGTGGGCCCAGGCCTGAGTGGAAGGAAACGGGTTGAGAAAAGCAGAGGAGGGTGTTGAGGGCCACTCAGCCATGGGCTTGAGCAAGCGCAGGTGGTCGTGACCCCTGGAGCGGAGGGAAAATGAGATCGGCATGGGGGCCCCACAAGGGGGGCCCTGCTTGGAGCATGTCACTTCTCCTGTGCCCCTCTCCCCAGGGCAGCTGCTGTCCCTGCACCAGGTCTGCCTGAGGCTCCTTTTCACCTTGAGGGAAACCTACCCTTCCTGTGGGCCCATAAGACCCCCTGTGGCCCAGGCAACCCCCATGCTCCTCTCCGAACATCTGCCCTCACTCACCCTCCTCCACCCCCCACTTTGTGCTGTTCCCACCTCAGGGTCCTTGTGAGTGCTGGGCCCCTGCCTGCGCTCTTTCCTCCAGCCTTTTCATGGCTTGGGCCCTCACTTCCTTCAGATCTTGGTGCAGCTTCTCCTCCCTGTTCCCTCCCTGCTTCTGGCATTGTCTCCCCCATCCTGTTCCATTTTCTCCCCCACCCTTATCACTATCTGACAGTTTGGATGGCATGCCCACAGTGGTCCGTGGGACCTGGGGCAGCTGGAGGGAGCTGAGGGAGCTGGAGGGAGCCACTGAGAGATGAGACTGGGGATCTACAGGGTCTGGTATTTCCCCCAAGGGCATGGGCAGCTGCAGGAGGTTCTAGAGGTCAGGGCTTGGCATTGGGGTGTGCTGCAGCCTGGGAATAAAGGCACCTTCAAGAGTCACTTAAAGAATGAAATGGCCCTGGCTGGGTAGCTCAGTTGATAAGAGCATCATCTTGATACACCAAGGTTGCAGGTCGTACCTTCGGTCAGGGCACATACAAGAATCAATCAATGAAGGCATAAACAAGTGGAACAATAAACTGATGTTTCTCTCACTCTCGGTCTCTCCGTTCTTTCTCTAAAATCAATCAATAAAAAATATGTAAAAGAAAGAATGAAATGGAGATTAGTGATTGCTTGGTGGGGCTGGGGAGGGTGCTGGGGGTGAGGGAGGAATCAGTGCAGTCCCCACTGGACACCCATCCCCTCCCCTCATCTGGAACCCCAGCACTTGCTCTCCCAGCCCCATCAGTGACCCCGGGGACTGGGGGTGTCTATCTACCTCTGTCTCCCCAGCCTGGTGACTCCTGAGGGGTGCACCAGGGCTGAATTCCCCGAGCATTGCCCAGCATGGGGCCACAGTGGGGATGGGGGTGGGCACCAGAGGTGGGGTAGATGCCCTATCTCTGCCCAGCCTCTCTTCCTTGCCACCCACACCGTCAACTGGTTGCCCAGTCCTGCTAGGTAGCTGCCCTGCATCCCTTCTCCAAAGCCAGCTAGGATTTTTGTCTCCCACCCCTGCACCCAGTCTTGGGGCTGCCCCAGCGGCCCCTACAGAAACCAGCAGCCTTGGTCTCGGGGGAGTTGGGAGGACGCAGGTGCAGGGTGGGGCAGGGCAGGGGGCGGGCCTCCTCATTCCCTCCAACACACGCATGGGGGGACCAAGCTCTGGCGTCTGGCCCCTGGCATTTGTCCCTATAACATCCAGGTTCCTCACAGGCCACCCTGCTCCCTGAGAGCCTCTGAGCAGAGGAACCCGTGGAGCCTTGGGGTGTCCATTTCGCTCTAGGGGATCCCGGGACTCTGCAGCAGGATGGGGGGGCGGCCTTCGAGCCCCCTGGACAAGCGGCAGCAGCAGCACCTGAAGGGTGAGCAGGTGTGGGGAAGGTCGGGGTCGGGGGAGGGGGTCGGGGTTGTCAGGTACCTAGAATGCCCTGTTAATGTGAATTCCAGATAATTTTTTTAATGTAAGTATGTCCCAAACTTTTCATGAGGGCATTATTATGCTAAAAAGTAATTCCTTATTTACCTGAAATTCAAATTTAACTGGTTTCATGTACTTTCATTTGGTCAATCTGGTAACCCACCTCAGGGCATGGGTTTTGCGGGACATGGGCAAGGTGGGAGGTGCCTAGCCAGACCTTGGGGGGTGATTCTCCCAAGAAGTAGGGACCAGTAGGTCCCTCTGGGTGGACCTTGGGCACTGAGCAGAAGTTCTGATTTGAGACAGTGAATGATCAGCGCCCTTCATCCTCCACATGGTTGAGTATTTACTGGGTTCTGGGCACTGGGAATACGATGAGCTCATGATATAGATCAGAAAAGAAGGTCAAGTTACCATTACACAAATGGATTCAAAAGGCAATTTCACAAATGTCAGGTTTTTGTTTCTGTAGTGGCTTAAGGCAAAGATTTATTTCTCTTTCCTATGAAGAGGTACAGTGGCAGGCAGGCCCATAAAAGCCAGACAACCCAACTTATTCCATATCAGGTTTCTACAATGTGTGGCTTCTGTGCTACAGAAATGCTGCTGAAGCTCCAGTCATTGAGTCCAAATTCCAGGCAGCAAAATGGACTGTATGTTTTACATAGAGTCGAGAGAGTACATCTTAGGAGAACAGCTTGAAGAACCTTAACAGTTGTGCCATCACCTCTTAGATCAGGATACAGAATACTTCTGTCACCCCAGAAAGTTCCCGTGTACTAGGATAAGGTTTTTAAAAGATTTTGAAAATTTCCCTAGGTAAGAGTGTGGAAACACTTTCAGGTGCAATGAAACTGTTCATTATCTTGATCATGGCAGAGGTTTCTGAGTGTGGACAGGTGTGAAAGTTCATTAAATTCTATGCTTTGTATAATTGAAGTTTGTCATGCATCAGTTATCAATTAAGCCGGAGTCTCTTAACACCCACCCCACCCATGTGGATGGAAACTGGGAGCAGAGGATTAGGGGTGAATGAAATTTGGAGCATGTCTTGTGGGGTAGCTTTGGGGTTTAGGGTGAGGGTAGAAGCCCACCAGTTACTTCCACCCAGTTCTGCCTTCCTTTGGCAGGTGGCCTGATTCAACCACCTCACTGTGCCCTTGTCCCCGCAGGCCAGGTGGATGCCCTGATGAAGAACTTCCTGCCCCAGTACCGCGTGCAGCTGGCAGCCTCAGTCCTGCGGCAGATTTCCCGGGAGCTGGTGCCCCAGGAGCTGGCTCAATGCCAACTGCTGCACAGCAAAGTGGGTGCCACGGACAGGGGTGGGGAGCTGCCGAGTGAGTGAGGCTGCGGACGCTGTCGGTTCACTGTTGGGGGGGAGTGACCCTCCTCATGCCTTTGTCCTTGCTGGTGCCACAACCTGGGGTGATTATAATACTCACTGGCACATCCTGGGACCAATCCCGGGGACAGAGCAGAGACTGAGACAGACCCCACTGCCCTGGAGGGCTCACAGGGGAAAATGACCCCAAACAAGCTAACGTATCATGACACAGGCTAACTTCTGACAGACGCTCAGAAGAGCAAGGCCGCTGTTGGGGGTGGGGAGCCGAGGTGCAGGAGGCCCCTCTGAGCTGAGATGTAAAGGATGAGAAGGAGCCAGATCTGGAGACCGGAATGGGAAGGGCGTTCTAGGCAGAGGGCTCAGCTGGTGCACAAGGCCTGAGGTTGGAGAAAGCTTGCCCTGTGTGAGTGCCACACTCGAGGACCCAGCATGGCTGCTGGACACCCATGGTTTCGCACCTGCAGTTACCTCTTTCCATTCCTCCTTGTACTTCAGCTGCCACATCTTTCAAGAAGCCTTCCTGGATTGCCGTTGCCCCTACCTGAGTCAGGAACCTTCTCTGAGACCCCAATCCTACTGCTTCTCCAGCAAAGCCCCAGGTCATACATTAGTCACCTCCACAGGTCTGGTCAGCAAGGGCAGGGACCGGGCTTTGTCTCCTCTTCCCTGCACCCCCACACCTGATGCCCACAGGGTGTCTACACATAGTAGGGGTGCAGGAATAGTTTATGGATGGAACCAAGGAGCCTGGAGCTCCCTGGTCCCAGCTCCGCATGTCTGCTGAGCTGGCAGTGGCCCCAGGGCTTCCATATGCTCAGCACGACTCAGTCCTCACAAGCCCTGGAGATGGGTCTTTGACCAGCAAGGAAACTGTGGCGCAGAAAGAAAAAGTGACCTGTCCGATGTCACACTGCCAGCAAGAGGCAGAGGCATGATTCGAAGTCGGGGCTCGTACTCCTTACTGACACTGGATCCCCCGCCCCATCAGGGCTCTGAGCCTTCCCACGTCTCTCGGATGGCACTGTGGACACAGAGCCCCTCCCACCCAGAGCCCTCCCTGCCTCTCATGGGGCATCATGGGCCCCCGTGTCACCACCACCTGCCTCTTATGCCACCTGCTGGCACCAGCCACCTGGGCCGGGGCGCAGCTGATGTTGGGTTTCAAGCAGCCTGGAGGGACTTCCCCTTGCTTCGTGTGAGCATTTTATATACTTACTTTATACATAATTTTAATAATAGCATATAACAATATTTTTATGATAATTCTCAGCTGGGAAAAGGTAAGGGAGAATCATTAACCAACAGCCGCCCGGAGTTCCCACCACCCTGCCGAAGAATCAAAACATCACAATTGCAGTTAATTGATGCATGAACCATTCATCGAGCATCATGTGCCCTGTACTTAGTGGCACCTGGGACCCAGTGGGAACTGTCCACGTGGTCTGGACACTGGCCAGTGGTCCTGACATCTGAGGGTTCCTTCTTCTACAGAAGCTGCCCCGAGTCCGTGAGCACCGAGGGCCCCTGATCCAGCTACAGGGCCACCCGCCCCAGTGGCAGCCAATCTTCTGTGTCCTGCGTGGGGATGGCCGCCTGGAGTGGTTCAGCCACAGGGAGGTGAGCCTGTGTCCCTTGGCCTTCAGATTCTCCATCCTGCCCTCCCCAGCGTGGGTTTGGGGCCCAGATACCAGCATAGCTGCCCCTCCTATTTTCAATCATCTCTCCTGAATCAAGGGACCCTGTGTGCTTGGTCTGGTGTAAGTGACCATTTCCTGTTGTGCCAAGTGGGTAGACTGAGGCCCAGGACAGGGGCAGGGGCTTACTCATGGTCACTGGCAGAGCCAAGGTTGAAACCATGTTAGGTCTTTGCATGTCATGCCAATGTCCTGCCTTCTGGCTGGGGAATTCGCTCAGGTCACTCATTGCCCTGGGAGGCAGTATCCACCTCTGTGAAATGAGCGATGATGGTCTACGAGGCAAAGGCTGTACTGATTGGATGAGACAGATAATCCTCCGCTTCAGCACTTGGGACTGGCCCAGCCCATCGCAGAGGCTGGGTCCTCTGCTGTGGAGGAGGGGAAAAGAAGGGGGGGGGGCGGAGAGGGGTGGAAGCAGGGAGGAGAGGGGGAGGATTTCCCCAGCTAACCACAAGCCTCCCCCTGATCCTATGCTGAGACATGAAAGCCACAGTTTAGACCTGCCTCAAAGCAGTTCTGTGGACACCTTTTATAGGAGTATGAAAATGGGGGCCGTCCTCTGGGCTCCGCGGCCCTGACAGGGTACACAGTCCTGACTTCCCAGCGTGAATATCTCCACCTGTTGGACACTCTCTGCCCAGATTCCCCAGGTAAGGCTCCTGGGGACCACGAGAGCAGGTTTCTCTACTTCAGTGCTGTTGACACTGGGGCCCCATCATTCTCTGCAGTGGGGGCCGCCCTGGGCACGGCAGGGTGTGGAGCCGCATCCCTGGTCTCCACGCACTAGATGCCAATAGCAGCCCCCACCCCAAGTGTGACAACTGAATATGCCCCTAGACATTGCCAAGTGTCCCTTGGGGGCCAGCGTTGTTTCTGGGTAAGCATCCCAGCTCGAGAAAGAGAAACACCCTCTCTCATCAGACTGAGAGAGGTAGGTCACTGGACCAGAATCAGAGTAGCAAAGGCTAAAAAGAAAACTGGGTGTTGGCAAGCCTGTGGGGAGGTGGGTGCGGTGGTGGGGACATCTCACAGACCTGGGGCCGGGTGTGTGGTCCGGTCCAGCGTTTCCGGCAGGGCTCTCCCTCCCTCCCTTCCCCCATATTCTCTTCTCCTCCCCCACTCCTTCTCTTTCTTTCTCTTTAACTTCTTTCCTCCCTCCCTCCCTCCCTCCCTTACTCCCTCCCTCCTTCCATTACCTCTTCTCCTTCTCTCCTCCCTCTTCCTTCTCCCTTCCTCCATTGTCCCTTCCCCTCTCCCTCCCTGTCCTCTCTCTCTTCTTCCTCCCTCCCACGATACACTGTGCAGGAACAGGGAAAGGAGCAGCATGACTGCGCTGGATGCGTCTGGTGAGGGCCTGTGTCATCACACTGAGCCTGCCCAGCAGGCAGCCCCATCTCTTGCTACCTAATTCCACAGATGTGCACAGGGTGGCTGAGGACTGTCATACAGTTAGTAAGGGTCAGAGCCAGAACTGTACCCTTTGCTTCACTGAGGAGCTATCTTGCCACCAAATAATGCGCACGCATCAACGGGGACAGTCTACAGAAATGATGAGGATGTTGCCAACATTGGAATCCACCCACATACTGTTGTTTGGGGTTGATTAAATAATATGGCCAGACCCTTAGGAAAAAAAGCTGTGCCGCTGCTGGAGGTGCCCCACATGTGTGCGGGATCAAAAAGGCCACTTAAAGACCAGAAAACTCCATCTTGTCACAACAGTGAACTCCATGAACCTTTGTGCAGATTTTAAAATCCAGAGTAATGTTCCCCAAACTGTTAACAGCTATTATTATCCCTGGGGCCTGCAGTTGAAGGGCTGGGATGACCAGGAAATTCTACCTCCTGGATTTTTGTATTTTTACCACAGTCTGTGTGTATTGCTCTAGAATGCAGAACAAAACACTATGGATATAGGAAACCCAAAATATATTAACCAAAACTAAACTCATTCATTGTGTCCACCCAACTGTTCTAGGTCATTGATAGCACTTTTGAACCTACTTTTGACCCCATTTTATAGGATCAGAGAGATGAAAACTGTGCCCCACACATAGAAAATGGTTTGGCCAAGTTCGAACCTGGGCATGGCTGGCTCCAGCACTCCACGGGAAGCAGGGGCCAGATCACACGCCAACTAGGACAGGTTGCTGGTAGCTGCCTAGGCCACTGTGTTGAGAAGGATGCAGAGGCTGGGAAGCAGTGCTGGGATGGATTGCTCATGTCTGCCCCAAGCACATCTTCCTCTGAGAAGGAGCAGGAATAAGGATACTGTCTTATTATACTGTAGTTATAATAGCATGGATCATGCATATTGAGCAACTGCCTGTGCCAGGGTTTCCTCTAAGTATTTCATGGTTTTCTCCTAGTGAATGAATAATTGTAGAGCAAATGAATGAATGAAGACTTCCTGTCTGCTTTCAGGAGACCGAACACAGGAAGAGCCTGACCCCCTCCTGGAAATGCCTGTGAACTTTCCCCTGTTCCTGCAGCACCCCTTCCGAAGGCATCTCTGTTTCTCTGCAGCCACAGGGGAGACGCAGCGTGTGTGGAGGCTAGCCCTGCAGGGTGGCATCCGGCTTCGTGGCACAGGTGGGTCCCAGGGAAGGTCAGGCAGAGGTGGCACTTGGAGTCCGGCGTCAGACGGCTCTGCCCCCGCGGTCTGTGGGACCCACTCTAAATCGGTTTTCTTATCTATAAAACAGGGTGTGGGGTGGGGGGAGACAGATGGGATAGGGCTGTGATGGGGACACAGTCTTGTGGGAGCGTCCCCTGAGGGATCAGGGAAGGCTAATGTCAAAGCTGGGGTCTGAAAAAGATGAGAGGCTAAACAGGTGATAAAGGGGAGCAGAACCAACTCATACAACTGGGTATAGGCTGTTGACTGAACATACGTAAATGGAGAGGCAGTGGGGTCTGCAGTGCAGCCCGATCTGCGGCTGCCCGCAGGAGAGGCCTTTTCCTACACGGTATAAAGGCTCCTTATGGGCTGATGACTGTCTTGAGGGAGCGTTATCCCTGCAGAGGCCACTTCTTGTGCAAAGGTCTGGAGGTGGGTGATACCTGGGTTTTTGGGACCTGGCAAGGAGGTGGAAGGCTTCCTTCCTCTTGAGGAGCTGGGGAGCTGGGCAGATGTGACAGCAGGGGAGCGGCGGGCAGGCACTGAGGAGCCCCCTCCCCACCCTTACCCCAGTCCTGCAGCGAAGCCAGGCCCCCGCCGCCCACGCCTTCCTGGACGCCATACGGCTCTACCGGCAGCACAAAGGCCACTTTGGCCACGACGACACGACACTGGGCTCAGATGCTGAGGTCAGTGACGTGCAAGCCCGCACCGGGACCCCCAGAAACTCTCTAGGCCCTCAGCGGAGCCCAGGGTCCCCTCTTCTGCAGGTGCTGACCGCGGTGCTGATGCAGGAGTTGCTGCCGGTACTGCAAGCCCAGATCCAGACGGGCTTGCGGGGGACCGGCCGAGCTAGGGCCTGGGCCTGGACAGAGGTACGGGCGGGATCGCGGAGGTGGAGCAGGGACACACGGGGTCCGTGGAGAGGTTGGGGGCCCGATCCGGGCACCCAGCTTTGTTTTTCCCGCCAACCGTTATCTAAACTCTTTCCACATCTTTCTGCATATCTGTCTCTACCCGTCCCTCCACCCCGCCACATTTGTCTCTTGCGCTCCCGGCCCATGGGATCCCCTGGGCTAATCTGGGCAGCTCTTGGATGCAGTTCACGCCGCCGTCCTGGCCGGGGCCTCTGCAGGGCTCCGCTCTTTCCAGCCCGAGAAAGACGAACTGCTCGCGGCCTTGGATAGGACTATCCGCCTGGACGTGGACCACCTTCTGAGTCTGCGAGAGCAAGTATCAGCTAAGCTACTGAGTGAGGCTCCAGGGGCAGGGCCGGGAGAGGCGTGGCCTAGATGGGGTTGATCTACGTGAGGCACATAGCCTAGGGGAAGAATGAAGAACGGGGAAAAGGCTGGTGTAAGGGGCGGGTCCTGGGCACTGTGGGACCTGGTTGGGGCCTGTGAGAAAGACGAGGAGCTGGGTGGTAGTAAGGGGTGGGGCCTAGAATATAGGACCAGAAGACTGGCAGGGGCCAGACCGGAGGATGAAAGGGCGTTGCATGGGGGGCAGGGACAAAGTGAGGCATGGGCGTGGCCTTTAGGTTGACTTGATGGGGCGGGGTCAGGAAAGAGGGCCACTTTGGACTGTGAAAAAGGGGTCAGGCCCGGGATGGAGTGGGTGAGACCCTGTCGCGAGAGTACGGGAGACACTAGCAGTTTAGTTATGTCAGGAGACACTAGCAGGTCAGTTGACACTAGCCGTCTGACCCCGGTTGTTCAGTCAGACGGTGGAGGTGGCTCCCACTCCACTCAGTTACAAAGAGAACGCAGCTGGAATCCGGACTCTGCCTTTCCGGCATGCGCCTCTGAGCAGACCCCACCGCACTCGTAGCCTGTTCATCAGTGAAATGGGGTAGAGAGGATGTTCGGAGTCTGCGTTCCCATCCACTTCACTCTGCTGAGCCAAGGGTCTCCACATGACTCCATTTGCGGAGTACCTTGCGAAGGAGACCCAGGCCAGTGTTTTCCACTCGAAGCCGAGGTCCAGGGCCCCCTGGAGTCGTGCCTGCGCAGAAACGTGGATGCGCAGCTGCCCCGACTCACGCAGACTCTGCTCAACACCGTGGAAGCAGCGCTCGCGGCGGTGCAGACACTCCTAGTCCAGGGCATGGACCGCCTGTCTCGCCACCTGCGTGGGAGCCCCTCCAGCACCCGGCTGCGGAAGGAGGTGAGCTCTAGGGGTGAGGGTTATTTTGGGCGGAGTGTAACTTCATAGAAGAGTTGCGTGAATGAACCTTGCATTTGTTTTTTGACAACTTTCTCTTTTGAAAAACTTCGTAACAACTTTTTTTCTAGGATGCATTTTATTTATTATGGACTGCCATGATATATGGTCATTAGGGCCCAGGGTTTTTTTTTTAAATTAAAAATTTAAAAAATTACCAATGAGAGAGAGAGAGAGGGGAATGAAGGGAAGGAAGGAGAGAAGCGGGGAGAGAGAGGAAAGAACATCAACTTTTGGTGCTCCACTTATCCATGCAGTCATTGGCCAACCGCTGCATGTACCCGACAGGGGCTTGGAGCTGCAACCCTGGTGATTTGGGATAACGCTCCAAGCAACTGAGCTACTTGGCTGGGGTGTGGGGGTGGTGTGCAGTTTAAATCGCAGGGAAGGAGTAAGATGACAAGAGTAGCATTTTATAATATCAGTCTGGAGCCACCTTACCCCCAAATTCTTACTCCCGACATTCATTTGTTTAGCCGGAGCCCACCCTGTCCCCAGATAATTCTGTTTTATGCAGGTGGCTCAGTCCTTCTGGTATTAAATGACCTCTACTATACAACAAGAAACCTTCAACTTGTTAAGCCTCTATTTCTTTTTTTTTAAGATTGTGTTTATTTTTAGAGGGGGGGAGGGAGGGATAAAGGGAGGGAGAGAAACATTATTATGTAGTTGCCTCTCATATGCCCCCTACCGGGGACCTGGCCTGAAACCCAGACAAGTGCCCTGACTGGGAACCAAACCGGCGACCCTTTGGTTCGCAGGCCCATGCTCAGTCCACTGATCCACACCAGCCAGGAAAGCATCTATTTCATAACCACCTCTTCCAGGAACTTTCCTTGGCCTCTCTCTGTCCTTGCAGCTGCCTGCACTTCTCTCTTCATGAAGGCATTGATACACCATTGTGGTTGATTCTCTATCTCCCCCAACTTTTCTGTGAGCTCCTTAAAGGCACAGATGGTATTAGATTACTCTATTTATGCAGGCCTAGGGTCTAACACAGAGAAGCTGTCAGGTGGTTGGGGTAAGTCTCACAAGAGCTGAGTATGCTCATTTCCCCTCAGTCATGCCAGTACTGCATATTATCATTTTTCCAGGTTTTACCACTTTATGTCTATCACTCCATACCTCACTGTTAGTTTTATTGCGCATTTTTGTAGTAATAACCAAAGTAAGGTGTGTTTCCATTTGTGTTTTTCCTTTGATGAGTTGGCTGTGAGGTCTTAGACCCTGTTTTTCCATCAGTTGGTGGTGTTTTTCTCATCTGACTGCCATTGGAGCACAGGTTTACTCATTCGGTGAGATGCCGTGGGATCCAGAGCTGATGCGGATCTGCTACCATGAGGCTGAGCAGAGCCGGGGCCACCTGGGGCAGCTGGTGGCAGCATTTGGCTTCTCTGGAGTACGAAGTCTGGTGTTTGGGGCCCAGGATCTCTCACAGCAGGTGTGGGGGAGGGGGAGGTGGGGAGGCAAGGGCAGCAGCCTTCACTGAGCAGGTGTCAGGTGCATCCTCTGGAGATCATGGTGACCGAGACAGACCTGGCCTTCTCTCGCTTGGCTCCCAGTGTCATGTGGACATGAGCCCATGACCAGGCAGCAACCACATGTGGGGGGAAGAGCTGTGATGGGGATGCACAAGGTGCTGTGGGAGCCCTGAGGACACTCCTGATTCCCCTCACGGGCTGGGGGACTTTCAGGAAAAGAGGGCTTCCAAGCTGGGGCAGCAGTGGGACAAATGGCAGTTGGGGCACATCCTGGCCAGAGGGAACAGTGTGTATACATGCTGGGAAGTGAGAAAGCTTGTCTGCCTTTGGGGAAAATAAAGCAGTTTAGAGACATTGGGCTGTAAGTTTCAAAGGAGAGCAGAAAGGTGGGAAATGTGCCAGTGAGGTGGGTGGGCATATGGGTCAGAGCCCTCAGTATGGGCTTAAAAGGCTGGGCTCTGTCAAAAGGGCCATGGGAAGCCATGGTAGGTGTGTAAGCTGGGGAGGGTTGTGACCAAATTCAAGGTTAGGAAGCCCCTCCTGCCGTGGGGAGCAGGGGCTGTCAGGGTCAGGAGTGGAGGAGGCCTGAACTAGCTGGGTGCTATTGGTGGAGAGAAGCAGGTGTGTTTTGAAGGCCAAGGAGTTGGGACCTGCTCACAGATGTGGCAAGTGAAAGGGGCAGGAGGCTGAACTCTGGCCAGCTCTCTGCCCCCCAGGCTGGCACCCTGGCATCCTCCTCCAGAGGGGAGGATGCTTTCTACCAGTTTGCACATAGGTCCCCACTTGACTGGATGATCCTTAGGTTCTGAGAGGAGGAGGCGCTACCAGTATTTCAGGAAACAAGAAGTTGGGGGAAGAGGCTGGTAGGGACAGATGGGATGCTGAGAAGGTGTCAGCTGGGCAGGAACAAGGCTGATGAGGCCAGAGCGTGGATTCCCCAGGAGTCATCCCAGTTCCTGCTCCCACAGCTCATGGCTGATGCCGTGGCCACCTTCCTGCAGCTGGCCGACCAGTGTCTGACCACGGCCCTGGACTGCATCCAGGCTGCGCAGCAGCTGGAGAAAGTCAGGGGGCGTGTGCTAAAGGTGAGGCCCGTGAAGGGGAGGGCTTGGACATGGGCCTGGGTGCCCAGATAGCCACTGGACTGGCCACTGTGTGTGTCACGCAGAAGTTCCAGTCGGACAGTAGCTCAGCGCAGAGGAGGTTCATCCGCGGGTGGCAGATCTGCATCTTTTTGCCCTTTGTGCTGAGCC
Source organism: Artibeus jamaicensis (assembly GCF_021234435.1). Classification (NCBI taxonomy): domain Eukaryota; kingdom Metazoa; phylum Chordata; class Mammalia; order Chiroptera; family Phyllostomidae; genus Artibeus; species Artibeus jamaicensis. Next base: position 7,532,718 of record NW_026521854.1, on the reverse strand, counting down.
AGCTGGAGCCAAGCTGCAAAGCAGTGAGTGAATGGGGGGTCTGCAGGCAGGTCCTGCAGGATGACCAAACATCCATGTCTCTCTGCGGAGCGGGCAGAGTGCTCGCTTTCTCACAGAACCACTGAGATAATTGGAGACTTTTGTTCCCTGAGCTCTGGGGTTCTACTGGGGTCCCACGATGCTCTCTGCTTTTCCCATGACAGTGCTTAATAACTGCCACTTGAGAGCTGGGGTGAAGGCACATGCATCACATACTAGCTGGCAACATAGCTTTCAGATAAGAGAGGAGGCAGGGGGAGTATGTGCATTTGCGTGTGCCTGTGTGTGCAGTGGGGGGTGGCAGAAGGTCACAGAGGCTCTCCCTGGGAAGATGATGCTTGAGAGGCAGTGAGCTGAAGGCATGAATCATGTCCTGGGGAAGGGTATTCCAGGCAGAGGGCACAGCATGTACAGAGGTCTTGAGGAAGGCCTGTGCCTGGTGTGTTGGGGGAACAGCGAGGAGGCCAGTGTGGCTGGAGGTTGGTGAGCGAGGTGGTGGAAAGAGATGCGAGGGGTCACAGGGGCCTGGCCACACAGGGCTTAAGGGCACTGGCCAGGGGTTGGCCTCAGGTCAGGGCTGGAGCTGCACCCACAAAGCTGCCCACCCCTCCAGCCCAGCCCACACCCATCTGCGTTCCAGGAGCTGCCTGAGTTTGAAGGGGAGGTTCTTGCTGTGGGCAGCCCTGCCCTGACCATCGAGGGCATCTATGAGGATGTCATTCGGGGGGCCCTGCTGCAGAGGATTGACAGAGGTGAGCCCACCCCCTATGGCTCAGGGGGTCCTGGTGAGCCCTGGCTGTGTCTACTGAGCCCACCATGGTCCCCATTGCCTCACTTCCTGTGAACACTAGCCTGTTTACTGAAGGTCCGGACTGGGACAGAGGTGGACAAGCCTAGAGGTGCAGTGATGGAAGCTCCCTGAATGAGGGCATTGGAACGGGGCTCTCAGGGGGTGTGGGACTTCTCAGAACTCAAAAACTGCAGATGGACATTCACGTGTAGCCTTTCAATAATCACTGCCCATGTTTCTGCTGGCTGACACTGAGGGCCCAGGAATTCTTGGACTTGGGGTAAACCTCACAGGATCTCCTGCCTTGGGGAAAGGCTCCGGAACCACCTCTCCTCCCTCCTGCTTTGCCTGTTCACTCATGATGCAATGTCTGTCACTGTTGCCACGTGTGCATTAACTTGAGGCAGAGCAGTATGCGATGGAGATTCAGAGAATGTCACCACGTCCACGCAGCCAACACAGGAAGGAAAAAGACAGCAGGAGAGGAGGCTGGGGGATGCCAAAGTGGACATGCAGGGGCTTGAATGACAGGCAGAGGAGTTTAAACTTTTTTGGGCGGGCAACAGGAAGTCATGGAGGGCGTGTGAGCAGAAGGTGACAGTGGCTAGACCAAAAATGAGGGAGGAGGCTGAGGGGATGGTCCTGGGGACAAATGATGGGCCCAAGCAGAAACAGCCACCGAGAGGATGGAGCCCAGTGATGAGGATGAGGATGAGGCAGGAGCAGAGGTGTCAGAATTGCTGGCCTGGGTGTCACCAAATCCGAGGGAGGGGGCACAACCTGGGGGTGGGGGGCAGAGAAAGGGGAGGCATCCCGAATGTGTTCGAAGGACACGGAGAGGAAGAAGGGACATGGCCAGAGCAGTTTGAGAGGTGGCAGCAGGGCTCTGGGAGCTAGGAAGTAAGGGTGAGGATGTGGCACCATTTACGGGTAGCCACTTTAAATGGAAAAAGGCTATTCTCTGATTGGAAAAGAAAAATCCAGAAACAGGTCACACCTCCATTTCCAGGGGCTTTCCATGTCCCCGGGGGTTCGGTTATCAATGAATCTGTGACATCTGCAGTGTTGGGGGGTGGAGCTGGTAGCATCCGCATCAGTGAAGATGTCTGCCCTGGGCACAGGCAAGGAGAGAGGCTCAGAGAAGCCACTTGTTCAGGTTCCTGCTTGAGCCATTGCCTCCATCCTTTGCCCTCTTGTGGCTTCTGTGGGAAAATGCATGGAAGCCCTTTGATGTCAAGGCTTCTCCAGGTGAGTCCAGGGGTTATTTGTTGTTTTAGAATTGAAAAAGGCCCTGGGTGCCAGTGATGTGTCCTGTGCTCCAAATGGCTGCTCAGAAGTCCCATGGAACCAGGTGGAAGCAGGTGAGGACCTCACAGGTTCTTGGGCTGTGCCAGTGAATTTCTGGGGGTAGGGAGGCCTTTACAGAGTGTACGGGATGGTTAAAAGTGTCAGTTCCTGTCCTGACCAGTGTGGCTCCATTGGTTGGGCATCTACCCACAAAGCAAAAGGTTGCCACTTTGATTCCCAGTCAGGGCACAAGCCTGGGCTGAGGGTTCTGTTGTTGGTTGGGGGCGTGCGAGAGGCAACCAATCGATGTTTCTCTTACACGTCGCATTTCTCTCCCTCTGTTTCTCCCTCCCTTGCCCTCTCTCTAAAAATAAATGAATAAAATCTTTTTAAAAAGTGTAGGTTCCTGGATGGAACAGCATCTGCCTGTCCCCTGACGTGGCTGGTCTGGCCAAGCTCATGGTAAACAAGGGCAGTGGGAGACGGAGAGGGACCCTGCAGGCCCAGGATCTGACATGCACATGAGTTTTTGTTCCATCTCATGTGGCCAAAACTCAGTGGGGCCTCCCTCAGCAGCTACTAGTCCCCAGCTCTGCAAGGAGAGATTGTGGTGATGGGACCGACCCCTGGGTTCACCATGAGCAAGGGCTCTGCAAGATGGGAGCAGGGATTCCAGAGTGGCTCACAGCTCCTTGGGAACTGCCATGAGGGCCTCCGGGCCCCGCCCAGCTAAATTGCTCCCATGTTCTTCACCCACAGAAACTCTGAGATAGTAGACGTGCATTGTTTTCAGCTGCTAATTAAAAAATATATATTTTATTTATTTTTAGAGCGAGGGGAAGGGAAGGAGAAAGAGTGGGAGAGAAACATCAATGTGTGGTTACCTCTTATTGTGTCCCCCCTACTGGGGAGCTGGCCTGCAACCCAGACATATGCCCTGACTGGGTATTGAACCCGTGACCCTTTACTTCACAGGCCTGTGCTCAATCCACTGAGCTACCTCAGCTGCTTGTTTTGGGGGCCATTTTTTTAATGCAGCTATAACTAACTAATGCATATCTGGGACAGTTTCCCACAGTCAGTTGCTGCAGATAAACTGGTATCACACATACATGGGGATAAACAAAGATTAAGCGGTTGTACAAAGACTTCTGGGTGTCAGAATGTTTTTTGATTTGCAACTGGCAGTGAGAATTGGTAGGTGAGCTCCCTAATATATTCAACCAGAATCCAAGTGATGATAGCTTTTGCTTCTAGTCTTTCCCTCTAACAGGTAATGTCACAGGGTACGACCTCAAACTTACTTTTCAGGTGAGTGCAGGTCTTTGTGGGTAAACCCCCAATGTGAAATCTCATGGTTGAGAGCATGCGTGCTTGTCTTCCCAGTAGTGGTCTCCAGAGCTCTCTCCATCAGTGTGGTCCCCCCTGGTTGATCCCCTCACCTACGTGCAGGTGGCCCATCTCCCCACAGGCTGCACAGGCTGTCAGATGACTGAGAATTTCTCATACCTTTTGGGTGGCAGATGGTGTCTCGGTGTCATTTTTATGAGCACTTCTCCTTGGAGGTGAAGATAAGCATTTTTTCATGTGTTTAGGAGCTGTGTTTAGCTTCTCTCGAAGCTCCTTCCTCTTTTTGGCTCACTTATGTTCTAGATGCTTATAAATTAAGTTTTTTATTGATAGTATCCCATTTACTGAGCATTTATTATGTGCCAAGCATTTGATGTGTCTAATTTTTTAGCCTCCTTATGATACTTTCCATTTTACAGATGAGGAAACTGAGGCTCAGAGAGGGACTTGCCTCAAGTAGCCAGGCACCTGCACTGAGGTCCAGCCCCTCTGTCCACTGCTGCCTCCAGAAACATTCAGGAGCTGATCCTGCCTACAGCCATCCTCGTTACCGGTGGACAACTGTCTACTGGTGGAATTTCTGAGTCATGTGAATGATCTCAAGGCTTTTATAACCACCTCTCCTGCACCTCATTCCTTTTCCAAAAGGCTGTGCCTTTTTATATTCCCACCAGCAGCATTTGTGCATATCCTCCATATCCTTTCCAAACATTGGGGATTTTCATGAAAGAAGAAAAGTCAATTTCATAGGCACACACATTTTACTTTTTTATTTTGAATTTCTTTGATGACTAAAATAAATCTAAAAATGCTTATTGGGCATGTATATGTTTATGCATTTCTTTTTAAGTTGAATTGCCTGTTCATGGTTTTACTTACTTTTTTCTTCAGGAGATTTGATCTTTTTCTTTAAGATTTTATTTATTTATTTATTTTTAGGGCGATGGAGAAGGGAAGGAGAAAGAGAGGGAGTGAAACATCAATGTGTGGTTGCCTCTAGCACACCCCATACTGGGGATATGGGCTACAACCCAGGCACATGCCCTGACTGGGAATCAAACCTGGGAAGCTTTGGTTCACAGGCCTGCACTCAATCCACTGAGCTACAACAGCCAGGGCTATCTTTTTCTTATTAATCTTCGATAACTCTGTATTTTGTGTCATGTTACAGATATTCGTCTCAGCTTGCTGTTGGCCTTTTGGGTTCGTTTACTTGCTCCAAATTTTAACTTGGTATCAAGTTTCTCAGGCTGAGAGAACTTTCAATGACTTCCCTCTGCTTGCCAGAAAAGTCATCTGCCTGCTTGAAGTTGGCAGTTTCCCCACATCACAAGCCTTCCAGCTGCTTCCGGAGCAGGTTCCGGAGGGATTTCCCCAATATTCTTCTCAGTTCAGCTTTCCGAGGGGGACCTGCACACTCCATGGAGGTGGTTTCCTCCTATTCTGTACTGGAGTTTCGAGCCTCCCCCAAGAGAATAAGGTTTTCCTCACATTTCCTGACTTGTCCCCTCCACCACCATCTTCTGAGACACATGCATGCTTCACAGTCCTGTCCAGCTGGCTTCTTTTTTACTCAGGATGTAGATGTTACTCTGGAAAAATTGCAGCAACAAGAACTTGTCACGTTGCCCACTAGGGGAAAAAATCACTGGTTTCCCTGGGTTCAAAATCCTTCCAGTCTCTTTTCAGTGTATCAGGACGGGATACACTTGTCAACTTATTTTTCTTGCTTAATGTGGAAGATCTTTTGTTGCCAGGCCCATAGAGCATCTTTTTCCCCCCTTTTTATTAAGAACAGTTTCAAACATGCTCCAAAAGCAGAGAGCCCCCACTATCAACAGTGACCGAATTTGGGTCCATCCCTTTCCCTCCACTCAGAGTCAATCATGTAGCCAGTAAAGACTGGGCTGCATTTCTAAAATATTCAGCCAAAAGCTTAATTTGTTCAGATAATTACTGTAGAAAGGTATCAGAAAACAGAAGCGAAGGAGGGAAAAGTAATTAGAAGAAGGGCATGGACAAGGGGAAGAGCACGGAGTGAAGGAGGGTGAATTAGACAGGCTGGGAGATTTGGGGCTTTTCTGGTCAAGCTCACATTGCCCATCTTGCTGTCACCCTTTGACGGACAGCTAGGACACACGACTTGTGCCCTGAATTTTGCTTAGCAATATTAACCCCCTGCTATCCACACATTAATGAGTATACATCTGAGCATCATTCTTTAAACTTAATTTTTAGGAATGACCCCAACATGATCAATTAGAAAATACATTCAAGTATTGGAAAACAATCTCTTGGTAGCATTTCTATGGAAAAGCCCATCCTGTCTCCAGAGCACATGCTCAGCACGCTAAAGCATCACTTGGCTTCTCTTCATGCCAGCTCTCCCGGATCCATATAACCCCATCGTACGGGTGGACATATTGAGGATCCCACAGTGAGCCCGGGAGGAGGACGTCTGGGACCACGCGCTTAATACTCAACAACCCTTGAGGGCAACCTGGAGAGGTTGGGGACACAAGGAGGATAAAATTCACATTGCAGCAAGGGAAACTGAGTCTCAGATCTTTCAGGTCCCAAACCAGCTTCTGACTATCCAGGTCCTCCTGGTACAAGCCTGGGGCTTGTACAAATAAAAGGTGGCACATCAGGTGTGGGCACATCAGACCATGGGAGCAGTCGCCCCGAGGCAGGGTAGATTCTGAACTCTGTGCCTTTAAGTAGGGAGTGGGGCGGGGTTACCGAGGGTACACAGAGCTTCTTTCCTTCTGGCTGTCCGGAGGCGGGTCCCGGGAGGCTGGGCCTGGGAGGCGGGGCCTGGAAGACAAGCCCTGTTGTCTGATTCATGCCTCGCGCTCTCCTCCCCTTTAAGGCGTACCGCTGCCTCAGGGTTTCGACAGCCCCTTTAAGGCGCGGCCCGCGTCCTCCGGCAGAAAAGAGACTTAAAGGCTACGCGTGGCGCGATGGCGGCGGCCCCACGCGCATGCCGCGGGCGCGGGCGGCCGCTCCCAACACTGCTGTTGTTGCTTTTGCTGGCGCTGCCTCCTCCGGGGAGCCTGCCAGGCGCCGCTGCCTATTTCCCAGAAGAGCGTTGGAGCCCGGAGTCCCCGCTGCAGGCGCCACGCGTGCTTATCGCTCTGCTGGCGCGCAACGCGGCCCACGCGCTGCCAGCTACACTGGGTGCACTGGAACGGCTGCAGCACCCGCGGGAGCGCACGGCGTTGTGGTGAGTGCGGCGCCGCCGGCAGCGGCCGACCTGACGCCTAGGCGGCTCCACACCTTGTCCTCCTTGCTGTTCTGGCACCGGGCAGGGCGAACCAGACCTGCGAGTGCCTTCTGCTTGTCCCCACAGGACACGCCGGCCAGACCCACGCGTGTCCTATTCCTACCCTATTTCCTTTCTCCGGCCCGCGTGAGAATGGGCCAGACCCTCGCTTTGCCTGCTGCCTCCCCATTAGGGCAGACCCAGGGCCACACCCAGGGCAGACTTTGCCGTCTAACCCTCTAAACCCCTTGGAACACACACATGCTCCAAGGAAGGGCAGTCTGGAGCCCCCGCAAGGGCGTTGCCTGGGCCCACAGTGTACTCTCGCAAACTGTATATCTTCCCACTGCTGCTGCTGTTTTGCCCCTGAAATCAGCCTGCATTAGGCCTTCTAACTAACCAGAGTGGGTGTGTGGGGTATGGCCCCAGAGTAAGTGGATCCTTTCTGGACAGGGAATGGGACACAGCCATGAACAAGCCTGACTAGTGACATCCAGCTTCCTGCCTTAGGGTCTGGAAAAAGGGGTATTAATATAACTCTGGTTGGGTTTGTCTTTGAAGATTAACCAGTTAACAGGTGTGAAGCCCTGGGTCCTGGCATCACAGTTTGGCATTCAGTGACCAGAGCTGCTGTGATTACTACTGCTGTCCTTGTCAACTTAGTAACAGTTCATTTGGGTAAATAACTCTGGGCTCCATGGTCAAACTAAATTCCCAAATGTTCCTCTTCTCCACCCTAGGTTCCCTACCCTGAATAATTCAAGCACACAGTTGGTACTTAAGAAATGTTTGTTGAGCGAATTAGTGAGCACAGCTCACTCTGAGGCGGTGTCGTTCGTAGGAGAAACTCAAAAATGATGGGGCGGAACCATGTGATGTAGTTATATTTTTACTAAATTACACTATTTAGCACCTAACCTTCTTATTAGATCCTAGATGCTTCAGTGTCTCATGTGTTTTTCTAAAACTAGCTTATTTACTATTCTCTGCAGCCTAGTGAAGTGTCCTCACCCTTGTGTTAAAGATGAAGAAACTGAGGCAGGGAGAGGGGAAGCACCTTGCCAGGCACTATGTAGCTGCTAGCAGGCTGAGCCAGGGTGCAAAGCCCAGGTGCCGCACTGTTGCCCTGTCCTGCCCTGGGCTCCCCAACTTCAATGACTGCCCCCCTCTGTCCACAGGGTGGCCACGGACCACAACTCAGATAACACATCGGCAGTACTGCGGGAGTGGTTGGTGGCCATGAAGAGTTTGTACCACTCTGTGGAATGGAGGCCAGCAGAGGAACCCAGGTGAGTGCCAGGTACTGCCCTGAGCCTCCCAGTCCAACCCAGCTGCACCCCTGCTCACAACCCTCCATGGCTCCCTCTGCCTTGTAACAGAACCCTACCCCCTCAGCCCCTGACTCTCCAGCCCAACTCTGCAGCCTCGCCTGAGAGCTCTGGCCACTCTGGCTACTCCTACCCGCCCTTGGCTTCACAATGGGTCCTAATCCCTGTCTCCCACCTCTGCCCTAGCCCTTTGCCCCACCCAGCCTTCCCCTACACCTAGAGTTCTTTCACTCCATGTCTTTGAGTGACACCCACTGCTTCATTCCCAGTCTTCCCAGTAGCCCAACACCACCAGCTCTCCGGCTTAACTTTCCCATAACTCCCTGGGCATTATGCATCCAGTTCCTTTCACTTTTTCAGGGTTTATTTCTGTACCCACTCACCATTCAGGTCAGATTCTGAGTCTGGGAGGACAGGTTACAATTTTCTTTGGCTCTTTATTGTCTCCCAGTGCTCTGTCCCTCAGAGCTTTCTTCTAGCCCTACAGATTGCCTGGACTTTCTCCCCTCTGGGCCTTGGTACTGGCCACGCCCCCTGAGGCTGCAGATACGCCTCCCTCCTCCTGTTTTCTCCTTGCTTGCTTTTTCCCAGCCTTCAGATCCAGCTTACCCAGCCCCTCCTCCAGGAAGCCCTTTCTGACCACCTCACAGCCTGGGCCCTCTCTGGGCTCTAGCAGTGCCAGTGCTGTGCACATCACAGCTGCCTCTCTGCAGGTCCTACCCAGATGAGGAGGGCCCCAAACACTGGTCCGACTCGCGCTATGAGCACATCATGAAGTTGCGCCAGGCGGCCCTGAAATCAGCCCGGGACATGTGGGCTGATTACATCTTGGTGAGTTTCCCAGCCCACAGCTCACAGGGGGCAAAGCGGTGGTTGTGGAGACTGTCCTTAACTCCGTTTTACAGAGGGGGAAACTGAGGCATACAAAGGGACTCGCCTTGTCAGAGGTGACCCAGCTAGTTAGTTGGAGGAGCTGGGATTCGACCTGGGGCCCTTGGGCTCCTAACCATCAGATTGTGTCCCCAACTGTCCTCTGTGGTTGGACACTTGCTCCATCTCCACTTTCATTATTGCCATCACCAGTGACACTAGAGCGCCACAAACCCTCAGTGACACTCTCTGGGCCACTCCAAAAAGCAGAAGGATGGGTCAGGGGTTCTGGGGACTTGGCGACGCTGAGCTGCTGAGGCCTGATTTTTACTTCCTCCTTCCTGACCAGTGTTGCCCCTGGAAGGAGGGGATGTGGAGTGTTGAATGCGATGATGTTGGATAACTGCCCACAGGTCATGGGCCTTCCTGTCCCCCTGACTTAGGTGTGATTCCCTACCCTGGTTTGGATGGGGAGGACATTGACGGTTGGGCCACCGGCGAGGCCAAATGCATTGATGCCAGCCTGGCGGTGCCTGTGGCTGGTTTCAGGTACCTGCCAATCAACATACATTTATGAGCCCCTCCTAGTGCCCTCCTGCTGGCCCTGGGGACAGACACAATGAAGATCTGCTCAGGCGGAGCCCCACCTTGCTGGTGTCTTGGGGAAGGTGGATGTGACCAGAAAAACCAAATTGAGTGAGGGAATATCAGAAGGCGGCGGAGCTGTGACAAAGCTGTAGGAAGGTGGTTGACACTGTGTCAGTGTACTGAGGCTACTGGGACAAAGTTCCACACGCCGGGGGGCGGGGGGGAGCACTGAATTTTGGGAAGTGTGTTGTCTCTCAGTTCTGGAGGCTGGGAGTCTGGAATCCAGGTGTCAGCAGGGTTGCGCTCCCCCTCAAAAGCTCCAGGGAGGACCCTTCCTGCCTCTTCCAGCTTCTGGTGGCTCCAAGTGTCCTTGGCTTGTGGCTGCATCAGCCCAGTCTCCGCCTCCATGGTCACTTCTCTTTTGTGTGTCTCTTCTCTTCTTCTTAGGTCATCTGCCAAGACCGTGTTTCCAAATAAGGTCATAGTCACAGCCACCAAGGTTAGCACTTAAACATTCAGCCTCCAACAGATAGCATAACAGGGCGGGGTGATGGGTGAGCAGTGCTGGGGGCCTTCCTTAGGAGGGGACCCCAGAAGAGACCTGAAAGAGCTTCCTCAGGGGAAGCCGGAGGACAGTATCTGAGGTGGAGGGAAGAGCAGGCAGCAAGCTTGGGGGCAGAAGGGCCGTGAGGAGGCCAGTGTGGCTGGAATGGCGTGAAGAGGGAGCGGTGGAGGGGCGATGCTGAGGTGCTGAGTCGGGGCTGAGGGAAAGATGGGCTTTTCCTCTGACGGTGCTGGGGAGCCACCAGGGGTATGTGAAGGGGGGGGGGGGGGGGGGTTGTGTTCTAATTTATGATTTCAGAGTCCCTGTGGTGGCTGTGGGATCCTGGCCTTTCGGGACAGGAAAGGGGACAGCAGGAAGCTGTGGGGAGACCTCTATGGGATGGCACAGGGGGGTTCAGGCCCTGCTTGGGGACCGGATGTGAAGGTGCTAGGAGGACCCCAGTGGTCTGGCCTGAGCCCTTTGGGGAGGAGAGAGCTGTCCCCTGGGAGGGGGAAGGCTCCTCCTGGGGGCCTGCAGGTTGGTGCCTCCTCAGACCATTTCATAGGCAGGAAAGTGGGTGCTCGGAGAGGGCGGTTTCAGCTCGCTGGGTGGGGTCCGGGAACCAGCGGAGCGCAGAGGTAGGACTCGGCCCTGCCTGGAGCCATCCCGTACAGGGCCACCTTGTCTGTGTTGCTTTCATGGTTTGAGGTTGGCTAGTTTTCTCTACTTTTTCCTTCGGCAAACATGGGTAGAATGCCAGGCTTTGGTTCAAAACTCAGAGCAGCTTTTGACATGTACTATTTTTGAAATTGGGAACTTTGAAAATCCATATTGGCATGTGAAATCATTTGTCCACTGTTTTTAAAATGATTATCAAAGGGGCATCTTTTTTCTCCCTTTTTACAAACACTATGGGTGTTACTTGTAAGAAAATATACAAGAAAAATAAGGCATTTAGGAAAGAAAAAACAAACAAACTTTGCAATCTTACCTCTCAGACTTACTTTCTGGCTTTTTTGTATGTTTTTTAATTGAGGTGCAATTTACGTAACATAAAATTAACCATTTTAAAGTGTGCAATTCAGTGGTTATTAGCACATTCACAACGTTGTACAGCCATCGTCTCTGTCTAGTTCCAGAACATTCCATCATCCCAAAAGGAGACCTCTGTCCCCATCAGCGGTCACTCCCCATGCCCCTCCCTCAGCTCAGCAACCACTAATCTGCTTTCTGTCTCTGGATCTGCCTGTTCTGGACATTTCATATTAATGGAATAACACAACATGTGGACTTTAAATTATTTATTTATTTATTTATGTTAGACAGAGGGGAAGAGAGGGAGAGAAGCATCAGTGTGTGGTTGCCTCTGATGCACCCCCACTGGGGACCTGGCCCACAACCCAGGCATGTGCCCTGATTGGGGATCAAACCAGTGACTCTGCTTTGCAGGCCGCCGCTCAATCCACTGAACTGCACCAGCCAGGGTTGGACTTTTATGTCTGGCTTCTCTCACTCAACATCATGTTTTCAGGTTCTTCCACGTTGTGTTCATTCCTTTTCACGGCTGAGTAACATTTCATTGTGCGGATGGAACACATTTTGTTTATCCGTTCATCTGATGTTGGACACGTAGGCTGATCCCACCTTTTGGCTGTTCTGAATCCTGCTAATTCGAACATTTGAACACGGGTGTTCAAGTCTCGGTTTCCAGTTCTCTTCCTCTATACCCAGGAGTAGAATTGCTGAGTCACATGATAACTGTTTTTAATTTTTTGAGGAACTTCCAGACCGTTCTGGCTGTTTTTACTGCACATAATTCAGAGGTCACACTTTAAACATCCTCAAGGGCTGGGTGGGGAACACGCACAAGCGCGTGGCTTGTCCCCTGGGCAGCCACCTCCGGCCTGCAGCGGAGGGTCCCCAGGCGGGGTCCTGTTCCCGAGGTGCCAGAGAAGCCTGGGATTCTAGTTTTTGCTGTTGTTTACTGCAAGTGATTCAAATGCTCGAAAAACGGTGCATGGGTAACAGTAAGCATACCCGTGGGCCAGATGCATTTTTTGAAAACCCACGTCCTAATAGCTCTGTAACTTACTGTGGTCTGCGTGTTCTCACATCCCAGGGGACAGGAATGTCCTCACCTAATTGTTTTCTGTGGCATATTTTTCAGTTGTGACGGCACAGAGTTTCTAGCTGCTTTGCTGAGGGCTTCCTCCAAATGCCTCTAGACTCCTGGGTCGTTCGTTCCCAGTTCATGTGACAAACAGTGACTCTCCTGGTGTGGCCTTTCTGGAAGGTGTTGGTGACACATGGCTTTGGGGGGACTAGCAGGCACCCCACCCTCATGGTGATTCTGTTCATGGTTTGGTGAATTTCATTCCCGTTTTTTTGGGGTTTTTTTTGCTTGCAACTAGGAAGTTACCATCTTTTTTCCCAACATTTAAGATGTTAAAAAAAATAAAGTTTTTATTTCTATGAACTTTAAAAAAAAATCCTTGTTGGAGGGTATGTTTTGTTGATATTTAGAGAGAGAGGAAGAGAGAGGAGAGAAACATCGATGTGAGAGACATCAGTTGGTGGCCTCCCGCATGTGCCCCCACCGGATTTGAACCCACAACCTTTCGATGCATTGAATGACGCTCCAACTAACTGAGCCCCCCAGCGCAGGCTTATATGAACTTCTTCGTGTCATCTAACCCACAGAGAAAAAAGTGTGTTCCTCACAGAGGAGGCCTCCGGCCCTAACTGTCCTCACTGACCAGTGCTGCCTGTTGTAAAAGTTCCCGCTAATGCGGCCACATGGCACACCCACTGTCATGTACCCGTCTCAACAGCTCCATGTCTGGGACCCATCCGTGTGTCCCAGACACACCAAGTACGTGCTGCTGTGGTCCATTCCTGCTCCTTCCTTAGAGTCTGTTTCATCGAGTGAATGCGACTGGGCTTGTTATTGAGGGCAGAGCCGTGGGCCGAGGCGCCCGGTGGCTTCCAGGGTCACATGTGCTATTCCAGGCTCTCCAGACCTCCAGGACTCTGCCTCTGCCCGACGGTCCCAGCCGTGGCCCAGCCCGGGTCTCTCGGCAGCCCGCACTGATGTCGTTCCTGTTGGGTGTTTTGTAGTTTGTGGACTCGGACAACCTGATCCTGAACCCAGACACGCTGACCCTGCTGATGGCCGAGAACAAGACAGTGGTGGCGCCCATGCTGGATTCCCGAGCCGCCTACTCCAATTTCTGGTGTGGGATGACTTCTCAGGTCAGGGGGCTGGCTGCCTGGGTAGTGTGGGGGGGCTTAAGGGTGGTGCAGGCTGGGACAAGCAAGCGGGAACCTAACTTAGCATCACACCACCCCATGGCCAGTGTTTCACAATACCGTGGAACCGCGTCCTCGGCAGGGTCCGTGACTTGGACCTTTACCGCCCTCTTCCCAGTAGTGAGGCAGAAACAGAAGCATAGAGCGAGGACACAGCTTTGCCTAAACTCACAGAGCTAGGAAGTAGCGGTGCCAGGGTGGGACTTCAGGCGCAGCTTGATTCAGATGTTCAAACGCTTCAGTCTTCCTTCTTCCCTGGGTGGCTTCATCTTCCAACTCCTGGAGAATGATGCCAGCTGCATTCATCTGAAGTCCTCTCTGATGGGGCCTTGTCCAGTCTCTCCTCCTACCCCTGAAGCGATTACAGGAGCCAAGAACATTCCAGGCTCTGGTTGGCCAGGCCTGTGTCCCATGTTCCACCCCAGGGTTGAAGCTGAGGCAGCAGGCAAAGCCAGGGGCGTGAAGGGGTAGGTGCTGGGGTGGGGGCTGTGCCCCGGGAAGGGGACTGGGTGGCTGGAGCCAGGAGGCTGACCCATCCTGTCTCCTTCTGTGTTCTGTCTTTAACTGACACGCATTTCAGAAGACATAAAAGTCACCCGTTTAAAGTGAGTAATTCAGTGGTTTCTATTTTTTAAAATGTGTCATAGAAATCGAAATGTTATGTGCCAACAATTCTAGTTTGTAAAGGGTCCGAGGAAAAGAAGCCAACTCAGGATTGTTCCAGAAGCTTTTAAAACTTATCTTCTAAATTAAATTGATGTTCAGTTTTTATGTAAATCAAGGGATGTCAGATTTTTCAGATTTTTTTCAGTCCCCTTTTCAGATTTTTAAAAAATGTCTTTCCACATCTTTTTTCTTGTCTCTAGGAACATACACACATGTCAGATTTATTTTACATGAAAGCCGAATCATATTATATACTTTAGTTTACAATTTGATTTTCCGTGGAACAACACACGCGCCCACCCCGTCAGAACACGGATGCAGCGCACACACGCACACACGTTCTTTTACGTAGTCACCAGCATTTCACGGTCTTCCACCGACAGGCACTACCCTGGTGCATACCCCTAAAGCCAGTGCTGAACATACGCATTTTATTCTATGGGATAAATCTCAAAGTGGCTTTCTTTGGGCACAAGTCATGGCACTTTATAGTTTGGGGGGGGTATTTACTTACTTTTTTGTTCTCATCTGAGGACATTTTTTTTTCACTGCCTTCAGGGAGAGAGGGAGAGGGAGAAACATGATTCGAGAGAGAAGCATCAATTGGCCTCTCCCACGCACCCACACTGGGGATTGTAACACCTGGCCCCAGGCAGGGGGTTGGGGATTGACCTGCATTTTAGGGGTGTGCCCTGGCTGGGAGCCACACCCAAACCCCTTGGTTACAGGATGGTGCTCCAACTTACTGAGCCACACCGGCCAGGGCCACGGTGCTTTAGTTTTAATAAATTTTGCCGTATTAAATCCCCAAAACCGTAGAAGTTAGCATTCTACCAACCTTGGGTGTTTTTTTTTAATCCTCACCCAAAGATATGTTTATTAATTTCTAAATAGAGAGAAAAGTTAGAGAGAGAAACACTGAAGGGTTGCCTCCCGTACACAGCCTGACGGGGCATCGAACATGCAGCCTTTTAGTGTACGGGACAATGTTCCAACCAACTGAGCAACACAGCCGGGGCTGGGTTGGTTTGTTTGCATTTTTTTGTCCTTGCTGTTGGCCAGTTTAATGATAAAACCTTTTTCAACTTTTTAATTTTCTCCTTCAAATGCTGTCTTTCTGATCTGAAGTGTGGGGCCATGTAGACAGCTGTGTTTTTTTTTTTAATCAGCCATTGTCCGTTAGCTGAGGCTTGGGGGTGGAGACTGTCGCTGGTCACGCCCACAGCACTGTGTTGGGGGGGGCGGGGAATGCCCACCACAGCCAGGAGTTGGTACCTGGGTTCCATGCCTCCCAGTGTCCTGGGCCTACAGCCTCGCCCTGAGGGACCCCCATGCAGAACTCTGCCCCTTCCCCACAGGGCTACTACAAGCGCACACCTGCCTACATCCCCATCCGAAAGCGGGACCGCCGGGGCTGTTTTGCAGTTCCCATGGTGCACTCGACCTTTCTGATCGACTTACGGAAGGCAGCGTCCAGGAACTTGGCATTTTATCCACCACACACCGACTATACCTGGTCTTTTGATGACATCATCGTTTTTGCCTTCTCCTGCAAGCAGGCAGGTGAGCCCTCGGGAGTTTGCTGTCACAAAGGCGTCGTCTGGCCAGTTCTCTGGAATCTGCTGAACAAGACCAAACAGAGCCCACAGAAAATTCGCAGGACCAAAACTGCAGGGTGTAGGTGTGGCTTCAGGTGTGGCTGTATCCAGGTGGTGTGCAGATGATGGCCCGGTACCCATTCTTTTTCCAATCCTGGCTTTGCTGGATGTCTTCACACCCTAGGCCTCCCACTTTTCTGTAGTTGAATATAATTGTTCCCTAATTGTATAATTAGTGAAAAATGTTTTGAAGAGAAAGAACACAGCCATATACTGACACGTTAATTACTTTAAATCAGGAGTTGGCAAACTGTGGCCAGCAGGGAAGGGAGGGAGAAAAAGAGGGAGAGAAACATCAGTGTATGGTTGTCTTTCACCTCCAGCTGGGGACCTGGCCTGCAACCCAGGCATGTGTACTGACTGGGACTTGAACTGGAGACCCTTTGGTTCACAGGCTGGTGCCCAACCCACTAAGCCACACCAGCCAGGGTAGAATGTTTTGTTTTTTAAAAAATGTTATTTATTGATTTCAGGGAGAGAGGAAAGGAGAGATAAGGAAACATCAATTTGTTGTTCTACTTATTTATGCATTCTTGTATGTGTCCTGACCACAGGTCGAACCCGTGTCCTTGGTGTACCAGGATGATGCTATAACTGAGCTACCCAGCCAGGGCTGGTTTTTATATGTTTTAAGTGGTCAGGGAAAAAATGAAAAGAAAAATATTTTGTGACATCTGAAAATTATATGAAATTCAAATTTCAGGGCCTGTATGGAAAGTTTCATTGGTTCACTGCCACACCCACTTATTTAAATGTTGTCTGTGGCTGCATTCATGTCCCAAGGGCGGAATTGAGTTGTTGAGACAGAAACTGTTGGGCCAGCAGCCTAAAGTATTTATACTGTCTGGCCTGTTGTAGAAGTTAGCCGGTTAAAGGAAAAGTTATTTCCATTGAGTTATTAACTTTTAAAAAAGATGCACACTCAGTATAAAAATTTAAACCATCCAGAAAAGGACAAATGCAGGTGGAGATAACATTCCTAACTCCTCACCCAATTGCTCCCCTTTTTGTGCAGAAATGCGCGCCTTTACTGTTCCCCTGCTGTTTTGCAGTTCACTTCGGCATGGGACCCTGTGGGGGCCGTGTCCATGGTGGTGCAAGGTGCTCGTTAACAGTTCTGTTGATGGTCGATGTCTTGCCTGCCAGTGCGAGCCCCTGTCTGGCTTCAAGTCCCATATGGAAGTCTGAGGGGTTTCTGTTGGTTGCTGGGAACAGTGGTGGGACCCCTTTCCTTTCTGGCCCCACGCTGGGCTAGGTGGCTGACGCTGTGGTCAGAGGTGGCCACTGTCATTTTGTTGCTTAGTTTTCAATTTTGGTGTTTATTCCTTGACCCCAGAGGTCCAGATGTACGTCTGCAACAAGGAGGTGTATGGCTTTCTGCCAGTGCCGCTGCGGTCACATAGTACCCTCCAGGACGAGGCTGAGAGCTTCATGCATGTGGAGCTGGAGGTTATGGGTGAGTCTGCTCACACTGCCCTTTCTCTATCATCTCACATCCATCTCCTGAACACTGATTGAGCACCTGCTGGGTGTTTGTCCCTTTACTGGGCGCTGGGAACCCAACGTGAACAAAGTGAACAGTTGTCTTCGCCTCTCAGGGAGGGCTGGCTTGTAGCAGCTGTGCATGGCAGTCAGGGTGGGCTTCCTGGAGGAGGTGACATTAAGATGCATGGTGGATGGTAGTTAGCCAGAAGGGGATTGCAGCCAGAGAGAGCATTATATACTGAGACCAGGAGGCTGAAGGGGATGTGAGCTCAGGGAAGAGAACAGGTCACTGGGACAGAACTGGCAGGGCCAGGGCAGCAGCCTTAGACACTGGTGTTTTCCTCAGGAGCAGTTGGGAGCCATGGGGAATGTGGGAGCAGGAAGGACAACTTTTCATTGGTGAACCTTTATGTGCATGGCAGTGTCTGGGCCACAGCCTTTTTGGGCCATTTCCAAACCTCAGACCTATTCTTTATTTACTACTTATCTTATATGTGCACTTTGGTTTTACTTGAATACAACACTTAAGTGAAAAAGGAAATTACATATTTCAACCACAGTTGCAAGCTTATGTCTTTCTAATAGATAAACAAATAAATCCACAAATTCTTAACTAGCAGCCATGCCTCTGGTGGGCCCCTGTGGTGGGTTGAGCACAAGGGCTGAGCTGTCATCAAGGTTGCCTGAGGAGGGGCTTCCTGACAGGGTCGCGGGTGTCTCGGAGCAAGAGGACAGTGGGACAGTGTCTGCTTCCGTGGAGGTTTTGCCATTCACTGGTCACACATGTCTCTGAGAAGGCCCAGGAGGCAGCACAGCCATTGCCCCAGTGTACAGATGCGGAGAGACCAGGCTGCTGGTGTCAGCTGCCCCGCTCTGCTCTGCTCTGCAAGGGTCTCTCTCAGAGAGAGAGAGAGAGAGAGAGAGAGAGAGAGAGAGAGAGAGAGAGAGAGAGAGAGAGAGAGAGAGAGAGAGAGAGAGAGAGACTCCCCCTGGTGGCTGAAGATGGAATGGCACACTTCCTTCTCTTTGGGGAAGGGGACTTTGATCTTCTGAGGTGGCACCCGGAGGCTGCAAGGTCACCAGGGTGGAGACTGCACAGCACTCAAGTGCCTCTCACACACAGATGCTCAGGCCTAGGTCAGGAGCCTCGTTGGACCACAGTCATGAGAAGCAGGTCTCTGCATGTCATCAGCATCTGGACCCTGAGAGGCATTTCCTTGGCTGCCATAGTTTCCTTCATCTAAGTTTTCACATGTGTGTCTGTTATTGCTTCTGGTTGGGAAACTATTCATGTGACAGAGGCGTGGATACTGCCTGTTTCTCTCTTGAGGGCCGGAGCTGAGTGCGCAGAACCGGTGGAAGGAGGGTCCAGGGGTTTCAGAGATTTGTGTGAATCCTCCTTCTGCCCAAGGGAAAGCCACATTTCTTTCTGTCTGCATGTGGGTATCTGGACCTGGGCTGTACCCGCGATTTTTCATGTGTTCAAGCATCTTTCTTCCAGTGAGATTTCAGACTTGCAGAAGAGCTCAGGGTGATAAGATCCCACCTCCCCACAGGCTGGCACGGTCACTGTCATACCCCACCTCAGTGTGTGTGTTGGGGGGCAGAGGCTCAGAAAGAGAAGACAGGAGGCCCTGGGATTTGAGCCTATGTCCTCAGACCCCAGAGTCGTGGCGCTGATCTCGGCTCGCTCGTGGAGAGTGTGGCGGCCAGGAGCCAAAGGGTTCTGGGTGGGAGGAAGCCCTGGGAGGTGGTGGCCTTGGAGGAGGCCCAGGCCGTGAGGTGGGAGGTGCGGGGCCAGCTCAGCCTTCCCACAGTGCTCAGACAGGAGGACCTGTGTCTGTTCCTTGGGCTCACACAGGCCTTTGTTCTTGGTGAGGCACGTACCACACTGCCCATCGCACTGGGCTTTTCCGGGCTAGCCTGCTGGGCACACAGGAACCTCTGCAGGCTCCGGTCTACCTGAGGGTCCCATCCTTTGGCGGGAGCTGTGAGGGACGTGCCAGAGGCTCTGGGGACATGGTCTGAGCATTGCTCACAGCAGCTTAAAGGGGAACAGCCGTGAGCACTCTGAGATTCCGGGCAAACCCTGGCCTGTAGACGCGTCGCTCAGTCGGATGGCCGTCTCCCCTGTGTGTCTTCCCTCCGCGTCACGTTTTCATTCTCATCGGGATCCCGGTCATAGTGATCGGGGCCACTCTGATGACCTCACTCTACCTTGTTCACCTTTGTAAGGACCCTGTTTCCAAAGAAGTTCACATTCTGGGGTTTGGGGGGTTCGGACATAGTCATAACTTTCTGTGGGAGGACCCCGTTCCACCCATACATGTGTGATTTCACGGCAGCTTTTCACAGGCAACCCCGAGGTGTTATTAGCCCATTTTTATAGATAAGGAATCTGAGGCCCAAATAGGTCAAGGTCACACAGCTTGTCATCAGTCTTGGTTCATTCTGTGAGCACATGCTGTATGCTGAGCCGTGTTGGGCACTGGGGACCCAGTGTGAGTGGACAGACCTGGTGTCCATTCCACAGAGCTTGCAGGAGACGGAGTGAAGATGGCGAGACAGAGGTTTGGTGGTGGAAGCCTGGGCACTGTGGGGGCCTGAGGGAGGTACCTGACTCAGCCTGAGGGTGTTGGGAGACACTCCCCTCGAGAGACCAAAATACTGCCCCAACCCCCAGACAGAAGGGAGTGTGCCATTCCACCTACAGCCACCAGGGACACACGCGCGCACACACACACACACACACACACACACACACTGGGGTTGGGGAGGAGGAAGGGTGTCCCAGGGTTCTGAGTGGGAAGGGGTGTGTTTGGTGTGCTAACAGCTGGAGGGAGTGGGAGGTGGGGGAGAGAGACTAGCAACAGTGTTATGGGGGGGCAGGTCAGGCAGATTCCCCGACCCCAGGCTGAGGGGCTGGGGGCGATGGGGAGCCATGCTGGGGATGAGGAGGAGGCAATGGAAAGAGGCTGGAATGCCCCCCGCCCCATGACACCAGCAACACCCTGGCTTCTCTCTGTCCGGCAGTGAAGCACTCCCCAGCAGAGCCCTCCCGATTTGTCTCCGTGCCTCCCAAGATGCCTGACAAGATGGGCTTTGATGAGGTGGGCCGGGCCTTCTGGGCTAGGGAGGGAGTGGGGACTTAGGGCTGGAGGGCTCACAGAGGCCCCGTGCCGCAGGTCTTCATGATCAACCTGAAGCGGCGGCAGGACCGGCGGGAGCGCATGGTGCGGGCACTGCAGGTGCAGGAGATCCAGTTCCGGCTGGTGGAGGCTGTGGACGGCAAGTGCGTCCAACCCTGGGGGGAAGGGTGTGAACCGTGCACTGGGGGCCATAGTGGAGGGGAGGGGAGTCCCGCCCTGGGAGGGTGTCTGGCAGAGCCACACGGGGTAGACCGTCCCCTGCAGGCCTGGCCACAGGTCCAGGAGGGACGCCAATAGTTGAAGAGGGAAGCAGCTGCCCTCATGGTGGAATGGCGGGCAGGGTGGGTTTTCCACTGACCCCTTCCTGTCCCCCCTTCCAGAGCCATGAACACCAGCCAGGTGGAGGCACTGGGCATCCAGATGCTGCCCGGCTACCAGGACCCCTACCACGGGCGACCCCTCACCAAGGGAGAGCTGGGCTGCTTCCTCAGCCACTACAACATCTGGAAGGAGGTGGGTCCAGCAGGGTAGAGGTCTGGCCAGGTGGGTAGGGCAGGGCCCTCCTCAGCCCTCCCACAGCTCAGGGAGGGCATTGCATGCACCCCAGGCAGGTTCCAGAGCTGCAGCAGGGCCCAGGGCCTCTCTGGCTAATGTCCTCCCACTGCGCACACATGCAGCCTGGGAAGGGGGAGGGGTGGGCCCAGTGTCTGAAACAGACTGGGTCTGGGGCCAAGCGAGTTCTCTGCACACCAGCTGCTTTCAAATGTCTGGAGCCTGGACTGTGGTCTTGACATTTACTAATAGAAGCAACAGCCCTGGTGACTTTAACTAGTGTGGAGCCCTTGCCAGCGGTAGCACGTTAATGGTGGGGCTCATCAGCCAGAGAGGGAGGCTCTGATGAGGGAGGGTGTAAGGCTGGAACCTGGCACTGCCAGGCGTGAGGCCAGATGGGTGTCCAGCTGCAGGGTGGGAGATGCTCTGGAGGGGCTGTCCAGGTGTGTGATGCGATGGGTGCTCACTTAAGTCGCCCTCCTTTCCTGAGATTCATCGTGGATGGCATGGGGCAGAGGCTGTGGTGTCCAAGCAGCCCTGGAGCTAGGGGACAACCGAGTTCAAGTCCAGCCCTGCCTCTTAGAGGGGTGAGCTCTGTGAGCAGGATGGTGCTTTCCAGCCTGAACTTTGGTTTCCCCAGTCATGGCCTCACGGGGCAGCCATGAAGATTCTCAAGTTCATTCATTCACGGAACATTTGCCAAGTGTCTACCGTGCACCTGGCCTGCTGCTGGTGCTGGGACAGTGTAGCTGCTGGGACACGCCAAGCCCCCTGCAGGGGACTCACAGCTCCAGAAAGCGGGAGGACTGATGATAAACCACAAAGAAATCTGAGTGAAATAAGTGAGATACATACAGAGAAGGGGCCTTGGGGCATGCATTTGCCCTCAGCTGGCAGCCTTTGGTGGTGGTCTGGAAGGGCCTGCCGCTGCAGGCAGGAGGGTGCTGTGTGTCAGCCTAGGCCCAGGCCCTTGAGTGGGGAGGAGCAGCAGGGTGGGGGTGGGGGGGTCTGTTGTTGAATGTTTGAGGAAGTGGTGACTTGGGGGAGAGGTCAGTCCAGACAGTGGTCGGGGAGGGGTGCTTTGTGTTTCTCCTGCTGCCCCAGAGCCTTTAAGCTGAGCTGGCTTGAGGGTCAGGCCTGGCCTTGGTCTCCCTCAGGTCGTGGACAGGGGGCTGCAGAAATCGCTTGTCTTCGAGGATGACCTGCGCTTCGAGATCTTCTTCAAGAGGCGCCTGATGAACCTCATGCGGGATGTGGAGAGGGAGGATCTGGACTGGGACCTCATGTGAGTAGGGGGTCTGGGGGTGCGGCCGTGTCTGAGGGCATGGCTTGGGGCAGGTGCAGACCTGGGGAATGGCCAGGGCCCAGGGGTAAAGTTTGGAGTGGGGTTTAGCTGGGACTAAGGGGTTGGGCCAGAGCTCAGAGGCGTGGTCTGGAGTGGGCTGGAGGTGGAGCTGGAGCCCAGGGCTGCAGCTAGAGCTCAGAAGATATAGCTTGGGCCAACTCTTGGGAGTGTGGCAGGAGGAGTACTCTGTGTGCGTATGTGGCCTGTGTGAGGGGTGGGCCTGAGAGCAGTCAGGGCTTGCGGTGTGGCTTCTGGCCTGTGGGGTAGGACCTTCGGAGGATGACTTGGAAGCGTAGGGATTTGGCTGTGGGGGTGGGGGTTCATCAGGGCTTGGAGACTTAAAGGGTCTTGTGGGGTTGGGGTGTGGCTAAGATTTGCCCAGGAAACCTGTGAGCTATCTGAGGAGCTGGGGGTGTGGCCTAGAGTGTGTGTGGTCAGGACTCCTAGCCCTGAGTTGGCCTGGTGTGGGGAGTAGCCAGGGAGCCTGAGTCTTAGCCCAGCACTAGGTCAGGTGTGGCCAGCGTATTTCTGGAACAGTCCTTTATAGGGGGCTGGGTCCTCCTCTCTCCGTCCCTCTGTCTCCTGTGGTGTGCAGGGCCCTGATCCAGGTTCTAGGTCCCAGACTCAGGACCATGCTGTTAATAAGAATGGTAACTGCACCCCTTCATTCCTGACTGCTCACCACACCCTTGCACCTCACTCTGCTGCCGCACAGCCCTCTGAACCCAGACTAGCGTCTCTGTCAGCCCCACTCTTCTTCCTTGTGGCATAGCCTTGGAGAACATCCCAGAGATCTCATTTCCCCCAGCTCCAGAGCCTTCTGTGGCTCCCTAGTGCCCTTGGAAAAAGTCCAGCCACATAGGCCTCCTTATTGTGCCCCAAACATGCCCAGTTCCCTCCCACCCCAGTGCCTGACAGGGGCCCAGTAGATCCCTGCCTTGCTGGGTTAGTGCTCACTGGTGGGCGGAAGGAGGGTGACAGGCTTTCAATTCTGTACCCCAGCTATGTGGGCCGGAAGCGGATGCAGGTGGAGCACCCCGAGAAAGCTGTGCCCCGAGTGAGGAACCTGGTGGAGGCTGACTACTCCTATTGGACACTGGCCTACGTGATCTCCCTGCAAGGTGCCCAGAAACTGCTGGCCGCCCAGCCACTCTCCAAGATGCTGCCCGTCGACGAGTTCCTGCCAGTCATGTTCGACAAGCACCCAGTGTGAGAGGGGCTGCTGCTGCGGGCAGGCGGGCTGGGGTCTCGCTGTGTGGCTGTCCTGGAGGGGCGGGGTTGTCAGACCCCCCCCAGGAAGGGGCATTTTTCTCGTCCACTTCCTTCATGTGTCCTCTCCACCTCTGGCTCCATTTGAATCCCTGCTTCTGTCTCAGTTTGTCCCCCCCTACTTCTCCCTCCATCTGTCCGTTCCCCTGACCCACTGCTGCCCCTCTCTCTCCCTTCCCCCAGGTCTGAGTACAAGGCCCACTTCTCCCCCCGCAACCTGCGTGCCTTCTCCGTGGAGCCTCTGCTCGTGTATCCCACACACTACACAGGGGATGACGGGTATGTAAGCGACACAGAGACCTCGGTTGTGTGGAACAACGAGCAGGTCAAGACTGACTGGGACCGTGCCAAATCACAGAAGATGCGGGAGCAGCAGGCACTGAGTCGAGAGGCCAAAAACTCGGATGTGCTGCAGTCCCCACTGGACAGCGCTGCCCGGGATGAGCTCTGAGGGGCAGCTGCTAACACACCAGAGCAGCCTCCAGTTGCTTGCTGGGGACAGCAGGGCCCCTGAGGACCCCTGGCAGGCCGAGGAGCACTCTCCACGCAGGGTGGTGTCCAGCCAGCTCTTGCTCAGCAATCACGTGCACGCAGGCAGCATTAATGGAGTGCCTACTGTATGCCAAGAATCGCGTTTGGCCCTGAGAGATTGAGTGGGAACAAGCCAGCGTGCATCTCTCCATGTGCCTGACATTTGTAAAGCATTGATTGCATACCAGGCCTGTGAGCGATGGCAATGAATGGGGCATAATTACTTCCTCAGTGATGATTCAGTCATCAAGCATTCACTGATTCCCCCCAAATCAGGCACTAGTGATACACATTCATTTTTTAAAAATTAATTTAAGTATTTATTGAGTGCCTACTGTATGTTGGGCACCATTTCAGGCTCTGGGAATATTGAGATAAACAGACTGTTTTATTCAAACACATATCAAGCACCTACTATTAGCCTGGTACATGTCACACAAAAATTCTCATTGACTCAGTGCTTTTGCTGAATGTCTGCTGTATGCCAGGAGCGGAGCTGATGGAGATAAACAAGGTGCTTTTCACTCTTTAATTGGTTTCTTCCCCACGCATCTGGAGGGCACCTACTGTGCGCCAGGCATCAGCGATACAAAACAATATGACGGTTGTTCAGACAGCATTTGGTCACCCACATGTGCATTGGGTCACAGATGAACAAAAGAATCCTTTCCTTTCTTCATGCATTAGGCATTTATTGAGTGCCTACTGTGTACCAGACCTCGGGGACTCCCAGGGGGGTTAGAGTATGGTTGAGCTGGAGTCCTGATCCGTTCCCTGGTCACCCGAGCTGTGTGCACACCATGCCCCAGCAGGGAGGGCGGCCGTTCTCTCACCAGGGGCTGCTGCTGGTCCCATTAACCACACTTCCCCCCTGGAGGGGGCAGGGGTGGAGAAGGGCGCTGGGTCTTCGCTGCCCACCCCTGCTTCTGTTTGCTTGACCTCCCAGGCCTGCATCTCAGGTGTAGTCTGCCTGCTCAGTGGCATTCCTCTCTCTGAGCCTTTGGCAGGCTCAGCTGCACTGAGGTGCTGCCTGCAGCTCGGGCAGGAGCTCCCCAGCCCAGGCTGGGGCACTTGCAGTGCCTTTAGGCAGCAACGAATGTCGGAGCCGGCCCGCGGTGCTCGGCCCTCTTGGGGATGGATACTGCTTGCTGGGTCGGATCCTGAATAACTTGCTTATTTTTTTATTAAATGTTCCTGGTTGGTTTTCACATAAGTGTGTTCTCTTCTTGGCCCGATGCCCTGCTCACTGCCAGCACATCATTTGCAGCCCCATCCTCGTTGCTGGCCAAGGTGTGGGAGGGAACCAGGTGCTAGAGAGAAGGTGAGGGCGGGGGTGAGTGTGGGTGAGGGGGCAGTGGGGGCCCTGTAGCCCAGTCTGTCCCATGAAACATCCCCCAAATAGTCCAGGGACAGATGGCCAAGTTTGCTGTATCCTGTGGGGTTAACTGCAGGGATATTTGAGGTGACAGCATGTAGAGGGGGCCCTTTCATGGTTTAGAGTCCCCAGAAAACAGCCCCTATGATGAGGATTTGTATCCAAATGGTCACCCCCAGAAGCCCAGATGGAGGTGGAGACCTAAGACTAGAAAGAAGGAGCTGCAGGGGAACCAACGAGTAGTCAGTCACCTCAGGGTGACAGTCCGGAGCAGACACCTCAGGGGTCCCACCCCAGGGATTTGGATTTTCTGTGTCAAACACTTAAGGGTTCTCGAGCCCTTGGAGTGTGGGGGCATATACCTGAGGTATTTACACGATAACACTGATCGCATGTGATCCTTGCGGAGAACTTAGGACATACAGCTAAGGAAACAAAAAGCAAAATCGGACGTCACGTGTCCTCAAAGACAACTAATATTTTGGTAAAAACAGTCTCACGCACTTGCATGGAGGATATCTATATATGTTTTTCAAAAGAGAATCATGTGCCCTGGCTGGTATAGCTCAGTGGACGAGCCACATTCTGTAACCGAATGGTTGTGGGTTTGATTGTCAGGGCACATGCCTGGGTTGTGGGTTCATCCCTGGTCCAGGTATGGGCGTGTGTGACCCACCCTGGTCTGGACACATATGATCGCCGGCCCGGATCCCTCGCCTGGGTGCATAGGAAGGCAATGAATCAATGCCTATCTCCTATCAAGGTTTCTCTCCTTTCCTCTCCCTTTTCATCTCTCCCTTCCTCTCTCCCTCCTTCTCTCCCTTTCTCTCTGTATCTAAAAAAGCAAAGGAACATGTCCTTGGGTGAGGATAAAAAAAAAGAACATCATGTTACATAAACCCTGCTGCAACCTGCTTTCTTTTCCCTATATAACACCTTTTTATTCCATAAGCATGGGATCACTTTTCTTTTAAAATTTAATGACATATTGTGGACCTTCTAAATCACGCAGATGTCTGCCAGTTCCTTTTGGGTTGTGACATGCGCTATTCCGTGGTGGGGCGGACCGCCATTTTTTGGACCACTGTGGTTGGAGAACATCACAGCCTGTAGCCAACAGTGACACATGATACGTTTTTGCTGCTGGAGCTTCTATTTCACTTGGGTACGTCAGTAACAGTAGAGGCCACCACAGTCACTTTTCTTGTTAACTCCTCCCCCTTCATCCAGGGTTGATGATCTGAGTTTAGTAACCAGTTCCCTCTTATGGGACATTGTAGTTGCTTCTCATGTACTATAGTTACATGAGTTATTCTCGTCTTATTTTAACCCAGTGGATTTCAACTGGGGGTGATTTGGCCCCACAGCGAGATTGGGCGCTATCTGGAGACCTTCCTGGTGATCATGACTTGGGTGGGTGCTGTTGTTACCAAGTGGAGTTAGGACACAGCTAAGCACCCTACAGGGCAGAGTGGCCCCATAACAGAGAACGATCAGGCCCTGAAGCCCCCAGTGCCTGTCTTGAGAATCTCTGTGCCTAATACCATCCAGCCTCTTGGGGACATGAGCCTCTTAGAAGGGTCTTCTTCGTGGCATGAAGTGGCTTCCTCTGCTTCAAAATGTCTCTGATTAAAACATAAATTCTCAGGCTCTGCCTCCATATTGAAGGGGTTAGAAGCTTGGTGCCTGGGAATCTGAATGTGATTTCGAATGCCCTACCCTCACAGCTAATTATCCAACTCAGATCTCTCCTTTTCTCCCTTACCCTCCAGGAGAGCTGCGTTCTTCCTTCTGAAATGTTCCACATATATACTGTTTTAATGTTACTTTTAATTGAAAAGTGATTGATGTTCATGGAAAAAATCTTCAGTTGGCCCATTGGCTCATTGTCTGGGCTTTGCTGTGGCTGCACAAACAACATCCACAAACTTAGTGACTTAGAAGAACGCGCACTTACTCTCACGTGGTTCTGGAGGCCGGAAGTCTGAGATCACGGCTGCTGGGCTGCAGTCACGGGTCAGCCGGGCTGGCTCCTTCGGGAAGGTCTAGGGGAAAATCGGAGTCCCTGCCTTTTCCAGCTCCCCAGTACTAACTGTTGGCGTTCCTGGGCTCATGACCCCTTCCTGCATCACTCTGACCTCTCGCTTCCACTATCACATCTACTCTTTTTTTTTTTTTGTAAATCCTCACCTGTGGACATTTTTTCATTGCTTATAGAGAGGAAGGGAGAGAGAGAAACATTGATGAGAGAGAGAGAGAAGCATTGATTGGTCGACTTCTGTATGTACCTGGACTGAGGATTGTAGGAGCCCAAACTGGGGATCATATGCACTTGGACCAGGGATTGAACCTAGGTATGTGTGCCCACAACCTAGGTATGTGCCCTTACCAGGAATTGAACCCACAACCTCTTGGCTGTGGGACAACGCTCCAACCAATTGAGCCATACTGGCCAAGGCTGCCATGGCATCATATATACTTTTCCCATTCCTCTTGTGAGGACCCTTGTGATTGATTACGCTTAGGGCCAATATAATAATCTGGAATAATCTCTGTGTCATCTCAAGATCCTTAATTTAGTCTCAGGTACAAAGTTCCTTTATCCCACTGAAAGTAACATTTACAGACCTGGACACAGGTCCAGAAAGTAACATTTACAGACCTGGACACAGGTCTCTTGGAGGAGGGTGCACTGTGCAGTCTGCCCCGTTCACCCCTCAACACAGCTACAGTTGTCTGGCTCCATGGATGTATCATCATTTATTATGTAACATAACATAGTTATGCTGGGAAAGGGAAACCACTTCGAGATCTTTTAACATGAAAGGGGTTAACATAGGAAATTTGCAAGGACTCAATGCTGCCATTGTAACATGAAAGCAGCCACAGACTGAACTGAATGAATAAATGGGTGTGGTCGTGAGTTAATAAAATGTCATTTATAAAAGCACACAGTGAGACAGGCATCGTCCAGGGGCCCTCGCTTGTGAGGTTCTGGTGCAGAGGAGCAGGCCCTGAGCTGGTCCTATAGGAATTACTTTGTAGAACTGTCTCTTCAAGGGAACTGAGGCTCTCCAGTCATAGAAGGTGTGAGGTCAGGGGGGCCCTGAGACCTCCAGCTTCGGGCACATACACCACATCTGTGATTCAAGAATAGGATCCAGCCCTGGCTGGTGTAACTCAGTGTACTGAGCATGGGCCTGTGAAGGAAAGGGTTGCTGCTTCGATTCCCAGTCAGGGCATGTGCCTGGGTTGCAGGCCAGGTCCCCAGTAGGGAACACATGAGAGGCAACCACACACTGATGTTTCTCTCCCTCTCTTTCTCCTTCCCTTTCCCTCTCCCTAAAAATAATAAAATATTTTAAAAAAAGAATAGGATCCACACTGCTTTTCAATGCCCACCAAGGTTGGCTGCTGGCAGAGTGAAGGGCAGGAAAACCAAGATAACGACAGTTCCTTCTTCCTTCTGAAGTCCCACCGGTGCCTCCGGCTGGTGGACCCAAACGCGAGCCTGGCACGCTGGAAGTCTGCGAGCACGGCGGCATCTCTGCAGCCTCTGCCCGGAAAGGGGTTGGGTGGGGACGTGGGCTGCTGCCTACCCACCACTTCCGTCTCGTTTATTACTGTACAGTGCGGGGATGGTAAGAATAATTGTGTAATTGTGGGATGCATAATCATAGAAGCTGTTACATGTAATTGCAGGATTAGGAGCAGAGTAATTATTATGCAGTGAAACAAATTACGTAATGAAATGTAAGTTTACAGAGATCACGGATCACATAATTGAATTACACCCTTCAGGAAACTGAGTGGTGTTGCCTGGGCGATACTGGCGTGTGTCTTAGTGGAAAGGCATGAACACATGGAGGTGGGGTGGGGGTAGTTTAAGGGGTAGGGTCGAGAGTGGGAGAGTGGGGCGAAGCTGGGGCTGCGGGTTCCGGTGACAGTGGAGGGTGGGGTGAGCAGGAGGGTGGTGCTGGAGTTAGCCTAACACTGAGAGAGGCGAGGTGAGGAAGCAGAAGAATCGATTAGGCCAAGGGGTTGACAGATTATGGTCCGTGGACCAAGTCTGGCCAGACACCAGTTTTTGTTGTTGTTTTTAAGTTGAAGTCAAATTCAGATAAAATAAAACTATCCATATTCAAGTGTACAATCCCATGGCATTCAGTATGCTTATGTTGTTGTTCCACCAGTAGCCCTACCCAATTCCAGAACATTCATCCTCCCAAACTGAAACTCTGTCCCCATTAAACACTAACTCCCACCCCCACTTTCACTCCACGCTCTGTCTCAGTGAGTCTGACTCCTCTACGGACCTTACAGAAGTGGAATCGCACAGTATTTGTCTTCTTGTGTCTGGCTTATTTCTCTCAGCATAACGTCTTCAATGTTTATCATTCTGTAGTGTGTGTCAGAATGCCCTTCCTTTTTAAGGCTGAATAATATTCCCCTATGTGGATGAGCCACATCTCATTTATCCATTCATTCTTCAGGGGACATTAGGGTCGCTTCCGCCTTTTGGCTGTTGCGGCTAGTGCTGCTGTGAACTCGGGTGTGAAAGTGTCTCTTCGATACTCTTCTTTCATCATTTCCCAGAAGTAGAATTGCCGGGCCATGTGGTAATTTTATTCTTAATTTTTGGGGGACCCTCCATACCATTTCCCATGGCAGTGGCTCCATTTTACAGTCCTATTAACAAGCGCAGAAGGGTTCCGATTGCTCCATGTCCTTGCTAACACTTAAAAAAAAGGTAGCCATTCTAATGGGTGTGAGGTGGAATCCTCAATGTTTTAATCCTTAGCTTCATGCTTATTATTTTTAATTTTTATTCATTTATTTTTAATCCTCACCCAAGAATGTGCTTATTGATTTCAGACAGAGAGAAAGGGAAAGAGAGAGGTACGGATGTGAGAAACATCGATTGGTTGCCTCCTGTATGCGCCCCAACAGGGGATTGAACCCGCAATCTGAGCATGTGCCCCGACTGGGAATCGAACCTGCAACGTTTTGGTGTTCGGAACGACCCTCCAATTAACTGACCCACCTAGCCAGGGCTATTTTTTATTCATCACACTTATGTATCCTTAAATAATATCTGTGGGTGTATCTTGTGGGTGTAAATATGCAGAGGCAGTTTTCGAGCTTTATAAATGGGCCGTCATGTCCTCTGACGCCTTCCGTACTTCCTGTTTTCACCCGCTTTCACCCTCGTAAGATTCATTTGTGCCAATTGTTGGGGAAGAACCTCACTCACAGAGAACGCAGACACACCTGTTGCTGGTCCGTAGGTGCAACGCTGAGACTCAGAGGGTCAGAGCAAGATGGTTTGTTTTTCACAGCAGAGCAAGTAGCGGGTGCCTCGGTCTTCAAGCTCCACAGGTGGGTGACAGACCCTCCATATGGAGGGACACAGGGCCAAGGGCTGAATACGACAAGCAGCAAACGAGCCAGTTCCCCTCTGCCAGGGAGTGAGCAGTTATGCCAGAGTCACACTGCATGGCGCACGAGTCTCCCTAGGGACACGACTGGGTCTCAGCAGAAAAAGGGCTTGGGTCTGGCACAGCCACCAAGGTCAGCCAGTCCAAGGCAAGGACACGCAGGGCCTCTGGCAGGCTGGCCCTCTTGGCATCATGCAGACAACTGTGGTTCATTTATTTTTATTTTTGATTTTAATTTTTTTTAATTGTACTTATTTTTAAAGATTTTATTTATTTTAGAGAGGGGAAGGGAGGGAGAGAAACATCAATGTGCAGGTGCCTCTCATGCGTCTCTTACTGGGGACCTGACCTGTAACGCAGGCATGTGCCCTGACTGGGAACCGAGCTGGTGACACTTTGCTTTGCAGGAGCTGAACACCAGCCACGGCTATGTATTTACTTTCAGAGGGAGATGAAGGGAGGAGGGAAGGGCGGGAGAGAAACATCAACCTGCGGTCGGTCGCTTCTCATGCTCCCCCGCCACCCGGGACCTGGCCTGCAACCCAGGCAGGTGCCCTGACCGGGAATCAAACCAGTGACCCTGTGGTTCACAGGCCAGCACTCAATCCACTGAACTATGCCAGCCAGGGCTGTAGTTCATCTATTTTTATAGCTGTATAATATTCTTGTGTGACAATACCTCGACACTGAGGCTGCTTCCAGTTTTTCTGCCCAGGTGCAAGTCTTTGGAGTGGAATTGCTGAGTCATACTTAACCCCTCTGGTTTAGTCGATGTTTGTTCCACTTTTAGCCCTTTTGCTGTTATTTGCAACTAAACATACTCATGGAACTCACTCCCAGTGGTGGATCCCATGGCCTGGCTCCGGCCACTGTAATACAGAAACAGCCCAGATCTTCAGAGAGTCCCTGAATTTACCATGAAACCCCGAGCTGAGTGACACTCAGTTTCTGCTCCCTGGTGCGATGGAAGATCAAAACAGAAATTAAATTTAGCTGTAGAAAAGTGAAGTTTCCATCCTTTGCATCTCTAAGTTCATAAAATGAGGTTCTCATCTGCTACATCAAAACAAAACAAAATAAAAAATCCCAGACAGACACAGATTTGGGGGGTGTGCCCCTGGCTTTTTCGTTCTTCTTTGTTTGAGCTGAGAGCATCCACTGCTCTATGTCCCGGATTCATGTTTTGACTTCAGCCCTTCCACAAACATCTCACCTTTCTGGGACTCTGTTTTCCTGCTCTGTGAATTGGGGCAATGTTGCCTGTGGATAGATTGGTTCGTGGGCAAAATGCATGTTCAACAGTCTGCACATAGTAAGTGCTATGTGAGTATTTTTGCATTTATGGGAAGGCAAAGCCACCACTATGAGTCTGAAGCTGGGTGCTTTTTCTTTTTTTTTTTTAATGTTTGCTGTTAGTAAAATATTTTTACAGAGACCAAAAAGTCAGAATAGTGCAAAACATCTCAACACCATGCATTCATGATCACTTTTCATGGTTTTAAACATTTGTTCCAAGTCACATATTTACAGAGAAATGGGGGCACTTGTGCAGATGCTGGACCAATGGGATGGAACTAAAACAGTGTTTTGACTTCACACTTGCAATCACATGCTAAGAGAAAGGTATGTAGAGGAAGAACCTCTCTGGACTGGGTGGCAGGTTTCAAGGTCAGAGGGGCAGGGCCGGGGGTGGGGTCTGAGCCCACTCCCACCCCACTGTGTGGCTGGGGGTGCTTGGGGAACCCAATGCCTGTGACCTGTGCCTCAAAAGAGCCACCATGGCTGGGTAGTAGTGAGGGGATGGGAGTGGGTCTTACTCAACACTGTCAACTTGAGTTCTTTCTTTAAAAAAAAAAAAGCAACACATGTCAGCAAAGATGACTTTGGTCCCTAACAGTTCATAGGAAAGGACGTTCAGGGGACAGATGGGGTGGTGATACAAACCAAGTCCCCAGCCAGCTCCCCTTCCTCTGTACCCAGACAGCAGAGTCTGGGGTGACTCCAGGATGTCCCTGCTCTGCCCCTCCCTTAGTGTCCCCATCTGTAAGATGGACAGTGCAGGGGGTAGGGGTCAGGGACAGTAAGGTCTCTGAGGTCCCAAGGATTTCTAGTTGGGTGTTAAGTATTTTTTTGCATCTCTGATGGGGGCATGGTGAGGTTTCAGGCTCTGGTGCTTGGGTCAGAGGGATTGGGGACATGGTCAGGTACCTCCTTATTTTGGATAAATCCTTCTAGGTCAGACTAGTGACAGCCAGAAGAACGAGTCCCTCTTCCTTCTAGGTCCCCAATTTTGCCATTTCTCCTGTCCCTTTCCATCTCCGAGTCTCTCCATCTCATGGTCTCTGTTCCTGCTGGGGTGTGATCACACGCTCCCGATCTCTTATCTTCTTTCTCCCTCCTCTTTTTGTTCGTGTGCTTATTCTGTCTCTGGCCCTCCGGGGGAGGGGACTGGCTCTGTCAAAGATGATCCTCAATGTCACACTCCTCCACCTCACCAGGGGCCCACTCTACTTCATCCTTTCCACGACTCATGGAAAACTGGGGCCAGCTCCTCACAGGAAGCGATGCCCATGACAACCCTGAGACCCCACCAGGGTTCAGAATCCTGGCCACCCCAGGTGAGGCAGCAAAAGCCTAGAGGTGTCATCCCAGGTCAGGCATGGCATACACTTGCCCGGTGGCCTTAGGGAAAGCCCTGCTCTCTTTGACCCTTGTTGTTCCAATACTGAAACTTCCTGATTTCAAATCCTTCCAGCTCCTTGGATGCCTCTCCTGTCTCTCATGTTCTTTCTTGTCCTCTCTCTTCTCTGTCTTGTGACTCTGCCACAGTGTGGCTGGAATACCTCCTTTGTGCCCAGATCTGTGTGGGAAGGGAAGGCTGACAGGGATGGCCATGGACAGACAGTGCATATGGATGTGTGCGCGCACGGAGACCACCCCCAGGACGTAATCCATCCACACACACCCTCTGTTTCCTCTGTGCCCAGCCTGCGTGGGCCTTGAGAGGCCTCAGACCAAAGTCTGGGGAAAACAGAGGCCGTCACAGATACCTCCAGTCCCATGGCTCCTAGGACAGAGAGTAGGGAAGTCCTGAGGGGAGCAGTGACAATTTTCTGCAGGAGGGGATACTTGTGACGAGTTTTAAGGGATGAGAGAGTTCCCATGGAAAAGAGGGAGGCAAATTTCCAAAGCACATGCCTGGGGCGGTGCTGGAGAACCCTACATCCTCCCCCCTCTAAAGTTTCTGGTCTCTTCCTGTTCTTTCCTGTCTGGAGAGTGCTGGGAGAGGAAGAATGGGGGGTGGGTCTGGGTCCAAGGAATCCCAAATCCTTACTTACTGTTGGCGGGAGGTCAAGCGTTCTCAGGGTACCCCCCCCCCAATAGGGTCCTAGTGGAAAGGGCTGAGGGCAGCCAGAGGTGAGAGGGGACAGTGGGACTCTTGGCCCAAGGCTCCAATCTCTTGTATGGTTGGGGGAGGTCCCCTATAGGGGGTTAGCAGCAATTGGGAGCACTGTGGGGTCATCTGATCTCAGCCCACCCTTGGATGTGGCACACAGGACAAAGGGAGTGGGGCCAAGGCATGGCACTGGGACCCACATCAACTCTCAGGGCCTCAGTTTAGCCATCTGTCAACTGGGTGAATTGAACTCTATGATATGAGGACTAGGCATGGTCAGGTGGGACTGAGGTGAAAAAAACCCCCCATAGGTTAATGCGGGTGCCCAAGAGCCGTTCCCTGGGCCCCCAGGGTTTGGGCGCCCGAGGGCGCATGTGCTTTTGAAATCCCACCTTAGGCCCTCTCCCCCGTTTATTTTTTGCACGAACATAAAAAGGGACTCGGGTATTCCGAGTCCCTCCGGCTACCGTCCTAGTCCCTCCAGCCCCTAAGACCACCCCCAGACCACCCCCACACCTTGCCCAGGGCCTGCCCCTCAAGGGAGCTTAGAGTTCCATACTTGGCAATTGGTCTTGGGTCCCAGGGGTTGGGGACCCATCTTATGGCTTTTCCATGGGACGGGAGGCAGGGGACCAGAGCCGAGGGACCTGGCCTCCTCCATAAGGGGCGGGATTCTCCCATCCTAGCTCGAAAGGCCGCATAGGCGCTGCGGGCATTGCTTCAAGGAGGAGATGTGGCTTTTTCCTTCTCCGGGCCATAGCGCGTGGCCTCCCGAGGGGGCGGGACATCACCCATTCAAAATTCCCCAGAGCAAGAAGCTAAGCCAAGGGCGCAGGCGCAGACCACCCAGCCCAGAACCCGGAGACAAGCACTCAGAAAGGTCCTGCCCCGCCTTCCCTGCACCGGCCACGTGCTGCCCACACGCGCTCCCAGCGCTAGGGCGCAGGCGCAGCACCGCCTTCCTCAGCAGAGCGCGTGTCCGACTTGAGCTTGACGAACTCCTTGGCTACCTCGTCGTTGCTGCGCTGCGACAGGATACGCAGCACTGTGAGGCCCGTGTCGTCCATGTGGATGCGGCGGCCGAGGGGCAACCAGCAAGCGGCGCTCCCGCGCTGGACCAGCTCACGTAACTGCAGCACGGCCAGCCCCACTGTGCGGTCCTCACGAGCAAAGCAGTAGTCTTTGACGCACACCTGCAGCTCATAGCACTCGGGGCCCGCCTCCGCACTCAGCGTGCTGCGGAGAGGAAGAAGCCAGGGTAGATCCCACGCACGGGCCAGCCTCACCGCACACCAGCCCCTCCCACCTGTCCAGCCAAGTGGCCCAGTCCACCACGCCCAGCAACACCTATCCCCAGCAACACCTACGGGCAATCCTTCCGTTTTCATACCCTCCTAACTCTAGGCCTGCCAGCCCCTGCCTCCAGTGACTGGCCCCACAGCCCTTCGCTGGGCCCTGTCCACACCAGCTGACACCACCGCAACCAAGGAATGTCCCTGTCATGTCTCTCTTTCCTCCATTCTGCTCCACATCCAACAACACCCTACCAGCCTGGCCAA
Organism: Artibeus jamaicensis; assembly: GCF_021234435.1. Lineage (NCBI taxonomy): Eukaryota > Metazoa > Chordata > Mammalia > Chiroptera > Phyllostomidae > Artibeus > Artibeus jamaicensis. Next base: position 7,496,924 of record NW_026521854.1, on the reverse strand, counting down.
ATCATGTTCCTACCCCAGGTAATCCTTACCCCAGAGCCCCCTGGCTAGGCCCTGCTTCCACCACTCTGACACCTGACATCCACACCCTTAATCCGCTCAGCTGCTGCCTTTACTGACCTGCTGCGCCAGCTATTACACCCAGAAGCTCCATACCAAGCTCCTACCTGAACACAGTTTCTCCCCTTGATGTGGCCCCTCCCCATGCTCCCTAGCCCACTCCTTTTATTTCCAAGATGCTCTCCAGACCTGCTCCTTGATGTCTCACCACAACTCCCCCCCCCCCCCCCCGCCCTGAGGCTCCATCCCTAGTGAAGCTGGGATCCTGCGGCTCAGGCGACTTGCCCTGGCACCAGCTAATCAAGGGCCCCTCAGCTTGGTCAGACTCACACCACTCTTCCACATCCCCCTCTCAGGCTGCACTCATAGCCCTTAAGTATTCCAGTCCACCCCAGGAGGCATATGCCCCCCTTCAGACCTGTTCTTGCTCCTAAGCATTGTCAGGTGACTTAGTACTCCAAAGTCCTCTGGCCCTCTTCCAACAGAATGGTCAGCTGTGGTCCTTCAGGAGCCCCAACCTCTCCCAGCTCTGATGCCTTCTGCACTTCTGTCCTCCAAGAACAGCCCCCAACATTTCCCTGCCCAGTGAGGTTCACACCTCACCCAAAAATCCACCCATGTAACTCCATCCCCTCTGTAAACCCTGATCAGATTTATTTATGGCCCTCAGGGTCTGTGCTCTCTAGATGCCTGATGCCTTGACCTAGCTCACAGCTGCCGACCAGGAAGCCTATCCAGATGTGAGCCCACACACCTCAATAACATGCACCCCCATACCCTGGACCAAGCCACACTCCACTCCTGTGCCCAGCAGCAGACCCCTCAGATGATCTGCCCCAACAGACTCCATGAGTCCTCGTCTCCACATCTCCTTCCGCATCATGACCCCCATGCACCTTCACCAGAGTCTCCAGCCCCAGAAATAGCCCTGACCAACACCCCTCTGCCCACACTTCCCCTCACCTTCCCAAGCCCTTGTCATGATGTTACGTCACATTTGATGCCACTTCCCCAGACCTGCCTGCCCCCAAGGTAGTCAACTCCATCCTGGTGTCCCCCTCGCATTCCTGCACCCAGGAACCACTGGCTCATCAGACATCCCTCCTGCCTAGTGGGCTGAAGTTAACACAGCAAATGCCTGCTCCCCAGAGCCCTGCAGACTCACAACTGGAAGCTCTCATTGTACTTGGGAGCCCAGCTGTTGTTCTTGGATTTGGTCGCGAACTTGCGTTTCTTGTCACTGAGATGGGGCCCAATGATGTTGACTTCAATGAATGGACGGAAAATGCCAGAAGTCTGCCACTTGAGGTCATTGGCAGCCACCACTATTGGAGGAAGAGGAGGGGGAAGATTGGTCAGGTTCCTTCATAATAGGGTTGTGGTTTTCAAAGCCTGTCTTAACGACTACATTTCGCCACATGCTTCTGAAGCTAAGTGTGGCTATGTGACTAAGCTCTGACCAATGAGATGTGAGAGAAAGTGACTGTACAACTTTCTTGTGGCTTAAAAGGGAAAATGCCTTAAACTTTTCCCTCCAGCTGCAGGCTAGAATACTGGTCAGCCTGAGTTCTTTGGGACTCTATAGAGGAGGAAAATAACTTTTTTTTTTCCCGGATCATTAAGACAGACCTAGGTTTTAGAGGAAAATAGAAAAAAACTTTGGAGCAAAAACTGTGGTAAAATATTTAATAACATAAAGAACACATTATTTCACCAATGTAAACATAAAGCAACACTTGGACTATAAGACCAACCCCCATTTTCCTCCCAAATTTGGGGGGGTGCATCTTGTAGTCCAGGAATATGGTACATGAGTGGTGAATGTGCCACAAAGATGGCAGAGACCTGCATGGATCCCCAATCCTGTGATGTCTCAGCATCAGCTCTGGGCTGATTGTCATTGGGAGTCACCTTAGAGAAAAATGTATTCTATCTGTTTAAACCATTGTTACTCTAGGCCTTGGCTAAAATAGCCTTACCTGTGTTCTAATTGACACAAATAAAAGCCAATGAAAGAATAGCAGAGCTGAGAGATGGAGAAAGAAGAAATGATTCCTGTAACACTTTGTACCCCTGGATTCAGCCATGCCTGAAGGTGGTTTACTTCTGGAATTTTCAGTTTTATCAACTTTTTTTTTTTAATGGAAAAAGTTTTTCTTGCTAGAGCCAAGAGTTTGGTTTCTGTTTTAGAACCTAGTACATCCTGGCTGAGGCAGTCCCCCTCCCGTCTCAGGCTGCTCACCTTTCACTGTGACCTTGTGTTCACCGGTTCCTGGATGAGTGAAGAGCTCGACGTGGAGGGAGACTTCGCCTACAGGGTCTTCCACACCAGAGCCTGGGTGGGGCAGGGGAGGATGCTTGGTGTCAGCTCCATTCTTTCCTGCCCATCAGAAGGGACTTGGACTGCCTCCCACCTACCACGTGCTGGCAGCACCAGGTCAACAGCCCTAACAGGGTGGCACCAAGGATGGGCTGCGGTGGTAGGTGCTGTTGGGGAGTCAAGAATCCAGGGCTCAGGACTTTCACTGCCTTGCTCTGTGATCTCAGGCAGATCTCTGAACTTCTCTGAGCCTAATGTGACTGCTCTGCATTTTTGTCTTTCAACTGACCACCGTGAGGTCAAAACTCAGTCTTCATCTAATACACCATCTCAGCAGCATCCGACACTGTGGCTTCCTATGCCTCAGTTTCTCCTCTTGGCTACAACTGTGCCACACTCTCCTAGTTCTCATCCTACACACTAGTCACTCCTTATCCTCTTTTTTCACTTCCTCCTCCTCCTCTGTCAATCCTCAAACTGTCGGGGCATCCTGTACCCTAGGCCTTGACCCCCTTCCTTGTCTTCACTTCCTCCCTAAGTACTGGAACATTAGAAGATCCCACCAGCTCTACCTTCAAAGTATGTCCAGCCTGTCACCTACCTCCCTAGCCTCAGTCTTCGTCCAGGCCCAGCCCCCCACATTGCATTCCTGGACCACTGCAGTAGACTCCTCCCTGTCTTCCTACATCCTCCTCTGAGCTGCTCTCAATGCACCAGAGAGAAACCCTATTAAGTTAGATCACATCCCTTCTTTGCTCAAAACCCTCCCATGTCACCTGGAAGTAATCAAGTCCTTTTTGTGACCTGCAATGTCCCTCCCGATATATCTTGCTATTACCTCTCTTGCCTCACTTCCCTCCACTCTGACACTTGCTAACTCTCCTCCAACCACAGGGACTTCCTCTTTTATTTTCCCTGTCCCCACACCACCCTTCTTCTAATCGACAATCCCAAGTTTCCACTGAGAAATGCTCCCACCCTCACCGCAGACCTGTGGCTGCCCAATCAGAGCATTCCTTGCCCATGCTGCACTGATTGGCTGAGGGATGGTCATGTGACTCAAGCCAGGCCAGTAGGAGTTGGCTCTGGGGCTGTGGCCGTGTTAAGAGAAGGTCTCTCTGTCTCTCTGATGCTAAGCTGCCAAGGCTGTTTCTGCCCAATGAGGGGAGAGGCTACCCAATAGAGGTCTCAGAAGAGACCAGTGACCACTGGCACTGTCAAAGACTCTGGATACAGTTATTCCTGATGCTAACAAACCCCTAATCTTTTAGTTCCACAGCTAACAAATTCTCTTCTCTGCTTGAGTCAGTGTGAGGTGTGTCTGGCCAGCACAAGCATCCTGATCGGTTTTGCTGAGGCTCATTGAAGGGCAGCTTAAAAATTTCTGTCCCCATCGCTCCCTCCCTCTGTGATTTTGGGAAGGGCATCCTGTAGGGCCTGGGGACCTGTGACTGCCAGCACGCCCAACCAGGCCCTGCCCCAACCCCCCAGGAAGCACCCCACCCTGGAGCACCCCATGCATGGGGGAGGAACAGGAGGAAAATTGGGAGTGGGGGTGGGGAAGGAGAACAGGTCAGTTCAAGGTTGATTCCAGGTCACTTGCGTGGGGAAGGAAGTGACTGAGGCTCAGGGGTCATAGAAGCCTGCAGACCCCCAGCACCCCAGTACTGGGGCGTGCACCCCCATCTTCGCTGCTACCCCAGGCCACTTTCCTTATCATTTCAGGCTCTCACCCCATCCTCCCCCCACCAGTCACATGCTCAGCCTCACCTCCCCACCCCCCCAAGGCTGATGCTTCATTGCAAGCTCAATCCGGGCCAGAATTAGGGTGCCAGAGGGGAGTCAGACGGTGGTGGGAGGGGTGAGGGGTCAGACCAAGGCCAAAGCTAGTAAGAAGGGGGAGGGGGGCAGTGCTGTGCACCCCCCTCCCGTGGTTTGCTGGCTCCAAGAGGAAGGGTCGTTTCTGGGCCTTTCTGTGCTTCTCTCAACACCCCCCTCCCCCCACGAGCCCTGGCCTCCCCCACAGGGGAAGGTGCCTTGGGCCAGTGGTCTCTCCTTTGTGACTCAGCGTCCTCATGTATAGATTGATGGACCCCCTTGCAGGGCAACTGGAAGGAATCTGTAAGAATCCTTGAGAAGTGTTTGGCACAAGGGTTGGTTCATGGTTCGAGCCTGAAAAAAAGTTTCCTATGCTAGGAAAAGTGAGAGCAGGTATCACAACAACCACCACGACAACTAAACATTGCTACGAGCTATTAAATGTCAGAAACTGCTCTAAATTTAATTCATCACATCCTATGAATTAAGACCCTTGACCGTCTCCAGTTTAGAGATGACAAAAATGAAACTCAGGGGGGCTGTGCTGGGTGCCCCGCCACTGAGTGGCAGAGCTGGGATCTGGCTTAAGAGATACACTTAGGGAGAAGTGGATGCCGACTCAAATCGCTTCTCCTTCCCCACGTGGAACCAGCAAGCCGTCCTTCCCCCTTGTCCACCTTGGTCCCCATAGCCGGTCCAGCCCAGAGGGGGCCCGGGGCCGTGGAGGTGGAAGGACGGGCCTTTTACTAGCCGGGGCTGGGAAGGGCGCAGGCACCAGGCACCGGGCACCGGGCGCGGGCGGGCGGCGGAGGCACGTACCCTTCTCAGGATAAATGTCTTCACTAAGGGTAAACCTAGTCCCTTTTCCACCATGGACTAATCGCGGGGGAGGGGGAGAAAGGAGGGGAGGGGGCAGAGACGAGCAATCCAGGGGTGAAGATGGAGGGCGAGTGTGCGTGGGGTGAGCAAGGGAGGCGTGGAGGGGGCGGCGAGTGAGAGGGAGGAGAGACAAGAGAGAGAGAAACGTCAGCTGCAGACGGACAGACGGACAGCTTCCCGCACCGGGGACACCAGGGACATCGAAAGCAGCAGTGTGGACTGGGCACGAAGCTGAACGTAGGGGCCTGACGTCCAGGGAGGGCCAGGGGCTGACTGGGGTGGGGAAAGGCGCCCCTGGGGCCCGCAGGGCTTCGCTCCCTCCACCCCAGCCATTCCCTCCACTGCTGGACTTCAGTCCGGGTCAGCGGCCAAAGTTCTCTCCCTTGTTCGCACAATTAGAGTCAATGCCAATTTTGAAAAGTGGGGGGTCCCTGGGGAGGGGAACTAGTTGTATCCCCCAGCCCCAACTGCGGCGCGCGAGCTCAGAGAGGGACTGGAGACAGGCAAGAGAAGAGAGAATTAGAGAAATGGGAACTTCCTCTCCCTACAACCGCTCTAGGTTGGGGTCCTACCCATCCCTGGGGCTGTCGATCATTCCTTAGCCCCAGACAATACAGAAGTCCCCTCCTCCCCTTCAACCTTTCATCCAGAGGTCCCTTCCCTGGACCTGCCAATCACTCATCAGCCACCCGGAAGCCATAAGTCCCGCCCATGCCAGAGCTGTCAATCACTCTTTAGACACCCCCACTGTTGAGGTCCCACCCCCAAAGCTGTCAACCTTGTGTTCAGGTCGCGCCCCTAGAATCTGTCAATCACCTTGGTCTTTGACATCAGAGGTCCCTCCCCAGAGCTTTCAATCACCTCCTGGTCCTATGATGTCACAGATTTTCCCAGACGTCAATCATCTCCTGGCCTGGTGACATAAGAGATCCCACCCCCACAAGCTGTGGATTTCATTGGTCGGTGACATCAAGCAGTTCACAAGTGCCAAGGAGCTGTCAATTTGCCGTGATATCACAGAAGAGATGAGCCAGTGGCAACTCGTGGCTGGGCTAGGCTGCCCTGTGGGAGGGTGGGTGTTCGCCTGGAGCTGCCCTAGGGCCCCTTACCCTGGGCTGCCTGTGTCTGCACGAAGGTCTTAATGAGCAGGTCGGTGGCCTGCGTGTAGAGGGACAGGGCGTAGCGCAAGGACTGCAGGTCTGGGCTCTTCTCCAAGAAGGTCTTCTTGAGGCCCACACCGCCCGCGTGGAAGTATTGCTGTGGGCACAGGGTGGGGAAGGTGAGGCCAGAGGCACCTCCTATCAGCTCATTGTGGTGGGTCCCCATGCCCTGTCCTCCATCCCTCTGCCCTCTGCAGTGATGGCAGGGTGATCTGGTGGTCTCCAAAGCACCCAAGTCTGGTGCTGCTGCTCCCTACCTTCACTCCTGCCCCAGACCCCCTGGTGGGCTCCCAGCACCCTCAGAATAACACTCATGCCTCCAACCTCTCACTCGGTCCATTGTGGCTCTAGCCAGGCAACATTCCTGCCTTCTCCCCAGGTGTCTTCCCTAGAACAAACCTGCCTCAGGGCCTTTGCATTTACTATGCTCACTGGTGGTGAGGCCCTCTCTGCCCCTACCCTGGCCCTTAGTCTTACCTGATTCCTCATCTTTCTTTGATCAAGGTTTCAAGGAGCTTCCATGACCCCTGCTCTTTAATATATTGCCTAACTCCATTTCAACAAAACATTTTTTCAGAGTAGTTTTCATGCTTTTCATTTCATGGAGACCACAGCCCCTTTCATCCCTCCACGTTCTTGCATGGGCTGGGCCCCTGCCTAGAACGCTGTTCGCTTTGCCTTATGAACTCCTATGCATTCCTCAAAACCCACCTTCCACATGCCTTCTTCCAGAAAGTCCTTGCTGCTCCCTCCCTGGGCTACCCCAGCTCCTATCCTTCTCTCTACCACACTCTGACCCCACGGGGCTGGGGACGCCTGCATCCACCTGTGCCCCCCAGCCTGGGACTCCTCTGGGCCTTGCTAGAGGGTCATCAGGAAGTGTTTATAAATTGAATGAGTTAAGGTGGGTTCAAACCTAGGTCCATGTCCAGGTCAGCCACACCTTCAGCCTGCCCCACCTGGGATAGGTAGGGGTGGAGCATCTCACCTTGATGGTGTCCAGGGCCAGCTCTACGACTGCACACTGCTTTGGGGTCAAGCTCTTGGCTTCCTCTCGTACCATGTGGTCCTGGATGGATGGAGAGAGGGGCCAGGTGGGTGGAGCAAGCCCTTCATTAGGAATCTGCTAATCTACGGTACTACTCCTTATAAAACTGTGAGGAATTAGATAGTCGGTCTGCCGTTTCATCATGGTGTCCCCAGCGCCCAGCAAGTAACTGGCACACAGCAGATGCTCAATAAATATTTGTTGACTAAATTATTTGCACCCTTGATCAAGCTACATCTGAAGTTGAACCATGTACATCTTTCCAATACACCAGCACAATAAATCGTGCTTAAGCCAGTCTGAGTAGTATTCCTGCCCCATGAACCTGCAAAGCATGTCACTGTTCTGAGGCTTCTCCCCAAGGAATCCCCCCTCCCGATCCCCTGCCCTCATCCCTGGCCTCACCTTGAGCTTAGACAGTTGCCCCAGCTCCTTGGCTGCATTGAAGATCATCTGGGTTCCCTGCGGGTAGCAACAGACACAGCCCGGTGAGGGTGGGAGTCCAGCCCAGTCCCCAAGCCCTTGCTAACACCCTAGCCCTGGACATCTTGGTTCTTGTCCAAAGGCTCTGGGCCAAAGGCAATGGGTATGTCCTGGAGACAGGTCTGGAGCCTCCCAGGAAGTGCTGAGAGGTGGTGACTTTGTCCCCAGAAATCCCTGTCCTGTGGGGATGTTATCCACCCTCCCGCCTCCACCAGGACCCCAGGTTTTGGGGACAGAGAAGTGAAACAGAGAGAGAGAGAGAGAGAGAGAGAGAGAGGGAGCTGTGAGGGGCGGTGGGTGGGGGGAGCTCCAGATGGTGTTCGTAGGTGTGGGTAGGCCTTGCCAGCCCAAAGTCAGAGGGTCTTGAGGAAACCGTGGGATGAGCTCTAGTGAAACCCCCGCTACTCACAGGACAATTTCCTCTGTGGGAGGCATTCCCCAGTAATCTGGGGGGTCTGTTAATCTGACCTTTTAAAAGAACAATCTTCCCAACAACACACACTTCAATATACCCCCCCCCAGACACCGTCAAGATGGTGTCCTGGTTATTGTCCCAACAAGCTGAGTGGGCCCGGGTTCAAATATCAGCTCTGCTGTGTGGCCCTGGGCAAGTCACTTAACCTCTCTGAGCCTTAGTTTTGCCAACTAGATGAGGGAAATCATATCCACTTCGAAGTTTAGCTGTGACTGTCTTTCTTCAATGGTTATTGCTACTAGCACTTGATCTAAAGGTTATGGGCAGTGCTGGGGGAGACAGGGTCCAGGCCTGGAAGTCCCATGTCCTGCCTCCTCCATCACTGTGCTGCGTGACCTGAGGTGTATCCCAGGCCCTTTCCGGGCCTCCGTTTCTTCCCCTGGCTTACAGGGGCACCCGTTGGAGGATGGGGTGGGGCTGAGTATCAGTGAAATGAGTCCTGCATTACTGGGTCCTGAGCCGGCCCGGGGGTCCTGGGCAGGGAGGGAGCCATTCACAGCTAGGAGATGTAGAACTAATTACGTGGACGATCTACCAGCTGACCCTGGAAGCAACTACTTGTGCTATCACCATTCTGGCTGTCCTCGCTCCCTTATTCCTGGTCTGTGATTCCCTAAGGCTATAGTGAGGCACAGTTACTCAGGAGACCAGCTGCCTGAGCCTCAGTTTCCCTTGCCACCCCTCCTCCCAGCCTGCTGAGCCCCCGCCTGCCACCCCTCACGAGCAAGCCAGACAGACAGAGGAAGAAGAGACCAACAGACGGGTTCACAGAAAGACCCCAGACGGCACGGACTACAGGGGTGGAAGGAGGCAGGGGGTGGGGTGGGGGTGGGGAGGAGCCAGACAGACAGTGAGGGGTCGGTCTTACATCTGAGTGGCTTGGCAGTTTCGCCCTGCCCTGTGAAGAAAATCAGGTGGAGGTCAGAGTTCAGGTGCTGGCTGGGACGATAGTCAGTGGGACTTCCCTGCCCCCTCAAAGCACAGTCCCACCCCTCAGCCCAAGAGCTCCCTCCCAGGTCCTGGGTCTAATGATGAGCTCCCTCCCCAGCTATGCACTTTCCCTTGTCCCTCGGTGGGGGCTTGGGGCCAGGCTCCTGGACTGCCATGCCAAGAGCCTAGAACCAGCCCACCGCCTTGGGACAGATGCCCCATCCCAAAGTCTGCCTGCCCCAGGGTGGGGCACCTCGGAAAAGGGGAGGAGAAGCAGAGCTTGAGGCCTATTGCCTCCCAACTCCCAAGAGCTTATCCCGGGAGGCCTGACTCTAAAAGAAACATGCTAACGGGTATCACAAGTTTGCTCAACACAGGGACACTCAGGCACATCCATGAGTGTGCAGAAAGTTTATGCACACACACACTGGCAGAAGTCAAATGCTAAAATATACATGTGCATTCCTAAATACTTGCACGTGTGTGCACAATCATCCCGACCCCCACACCTTCTCCCCCTCCCACAGGTGCACATGCATGTGTATGGTGCCTGGCGCCTCGAACGTGGCTGGGTGAGTGAGTAGGGAAGTCCCACTATCCACGTTCATAAAGTGGAGACCTCACTTGTGTTCACACAAGTGTGAGGTCCCATACAAGTGCACAGCAATGGCAACTGTTCGTGTGTTGCTACAGCTCCCATCTCTTTACAGTACACAACCATTAGCACACAAAAATCTGCATAAAAAACAAAGCATGTCTCAGCCCAGGACAATGGTTCAGTGTCTGGGCCCTTCTTGAAGCCACAGAATTTCAGCTGAGTGCAGGCCAGGGGCAAGCTCCTTGCGTGTTGTCCTGAGAGGGCAGGAGCCGCATGTGCACACGTCAGCTTGCACGTGCACACACTCCATAAGCCTTATCCCTGGGGAATCAACTCATCTCTGCATCCTGGTTGTGAGGGCGCCAGTTAGGACCCCTCCTCATGACCCTCAGCTGACCATCCTGCCCACGCACGCGGACGCACACACGCACACACAAGCCCAGACACTGGGGCTCAGGGCCTCAGCACCGACGAGGCCCTCATTACCTTTTCTAATCCCTTGCCATGTTTTCTCAAGAGGGTGCCCTGCAGAGACAACGTCACAGGGTGAACAGCCTGGCAAGCCATGTGGGGGGACGCGGGGTGATCACACAGGTACTCACGGGGACAGGGGTTAAGGGGCGTCTACATTGCACAGGGGGCTGGTGACTGGGTCGCACGGGGTTGTTTGTGGGTGTGTGTCTTAATGACCGACTGTTAAAAAGTGTGAGGGGCTTGGAAAGACAAGAAAGAGAGGAGAAATAGAAATACGGAGCCAGAGAAAAAGGAGAGAAGTTGCTGCCAAAATATAACCATTTACATTTGTTGTCTACCTGAGGCACTCGGTTCTTGGGTGAACAGGAAAGCAAACAGTTCCGTATTCAGACAGACCTATATCTGCATACTGACTCTGGCTTCTGTTTCATATGAGAATAAATGACTCCTCCCCCAAATCTCAGCTTTCCTCATTGGCAAAATGGGAATAATAAAATCCACCTTTCTCTAAAGGCTCATGAGGGTGAGCTGAAATTTCGTGCAGCTAAGTGGGGGTCTGGTGTACAGGGAATCATCAGTAACATAAACTCTTTTTGCTTCCTGCCCACAAGTGCATTGTCTGGTTGGGTGCGCTGCCCCCAGATGGTTATGTAGCTGAAGACCCACAGTGAAGCCTCCAAGAGATGAGATGAACTCCTGTAGACTTTTGATAAGATTAAATATTGTAACAGCTTTGTATTTCTCACAAAGAGGGGGGCTCTAAAGTGGTTTTACTGACTTCTACTCTGGTATGTGTCTAAATACTACCCCCACCACCAAAACAACAGCCTTAGCTCTGATTTAGTGACCACTGCCTCCACTAGTCATGAGATGAGCACTTTAATGCACTGTCCCATTTGGTTTTGACAACAGCACTCTGCCAGTTGCTACAATTAACCACTTTTCCCAGACAAAGAGACAGAGGTTGGAAGGTGAAGTGACTTTCCAAGGTCACAGAGAGAGAGAAAGAGAGAGCGGCTGAACTGGGATTGGACATCAGGTCTACCTGACACCAAATCCATCTCCCACCTGGGTGCTTGGGTTTATGAGCCCTGGGAGTGGGGTGGGTGGGAGTGGTGGAAGGCCTGCACTGAGCAGCTGAGTAGGGTCCTGGGTGGTGAGCCCAAAGGGGACATCAGAGGGGCTGTGTTGACTTTGAACCTCCTAGTTTCTAGAAGAGCTGCAGATACCCTAATAGTGTCTGAGCGTGGGCGAGGGGGCATATCCCAACTAAGAGACCAGGGCAGATGTGAAGGTGCTAGGCCTGGGGTTTGGGAACCTGGAGGTGCTGCCTCCATACTTATAATGGGGTGGGGTGGTAGGCGAGGCCTCCCTCCCTCCCAGCCCCGCCCCCTCCCCATGCTCCGCCCCAGACAGACACAGGCACATCTAGGCAGGAGGTGGGACAGTGTGCAGGGGGCAGTGGGTGAGGAGGGGGCACTGGGTGGGGGACTGCAGCCACGCGGTGGGCTGAGTCCAGACATAGAGCGGACGGACGGACAGACAGACAGAAGGGACTTTACTTACGATCATCTGTCAGCCGTGATGGGGGCCGGGTGGTAGGGAGAGGGGAATAAGTCACCATGAGTCTCCCGGGAAGGCCAGGGAGAGGGCGGAGAGGGCACGGAGGGGTGAACCCTGTGCCCTAGCCCAGCCTGGATGAGGCAGGGTCGGTTATGAGAGGGCCAAGCCTCCTACACCATGGTTGCCTCTTGGGGAGACCCCACCCACCCTCCCCAAGCCTCCCACATCCACCCAGGAGTGTCCTCCCACTTTGTGCTGAGCCATCAACCCATATATCAAGGTGTCCAGGCCCCCAACACCTCCCTGGAAGGACTCATGCCCAACCATACCCCTCCACAGCTGTCACCTCTCACCTGGCAGCCTAATCCCTGGGGATTACCTTCTCTAGGCTATTCCCCAAAGGGAAACCCCTGTTCTATTCATCTTTGATCTTTGTGAAGTCCATGGTGTCTCCTTTCCTTGTCTCTTGATTGACCCCCTAAAGGGCCTCTGATAAACCCAGAGACCCCTATGACTTATGTGTCCCATAAGTGGCCTTGCGCCCCAAGCTGACTTGTTTTCTGGATGACCTCTGACCTTTGAATGACCTCTTACTCATGTGACATTTCATGTCCTTTGACTCTGCTTGACCTCTGTGACCTTTTGATGACTTTTGACCTATATGTAACCTCTCTGGTTTTTGGCCTCATTGATCTCTGGTGGCTTCTGTGACCCTTATGACCTGGACAACCTCTGAGTCCCAATGTCTTTAGCACCAAGCTCTCTGAGCTCCCACAGGGGAGGTGGCCCAGGCATCCCCTCTGACCCCTGTGGGCCTCACCGTCTGGTCAGTGAGTGGTGGCAGGACGATGGTCTTCTCCATGGTGTTCATGACCAGCTTCCACAGCTCCTTCAGTACTCTCTTCAGCACCGTCTTCTCACAGATTTTGGCAAAGAGAGTCAGGCTAGGGGGGAGGGGCAGGTATGAGAGAGAACCCAGCTGACCCTGACCTGTGGAACCAGGCCCTCCCCCTCAAAATATGGTCAAGATGGGAAAGCATCCCATGGACATGCCAGCGGGCTCAGAGCCTGCGCAGGGGCCTTGGGTGGACCTCCGATGGAGCCACAGTGTGGAGAGGAAATGGCTGGAAAGCCCAGCAGTGGCCAGACAGGAAAGGGCTGCAAAGTCTGGGAAGAAGGTCTAGCATGAGGGCAGTGGGGAACCATGGAGCATTCAAGAGAAAAAGACAGACCCTGCTGTTCGAAAAAATAGAGTGGGGTAAATTAGATTAGAAGGCAGCATGGAGAATCAGGACTGGGAGGAGGCTGGGGCCATGCTCAAGAGGAAGAGCAAGCAAATTATAGGAAAAGGGCAGACTCGAGAGGAAAAACAAAGAATTCGTGATTGGATGTTTGAGGCAATCTACTATGACTCATCCAGCAACTGAACCCCCCCACCAAACCAACCCTTCCCCAACTTTCTTTAATGCTCCTTCCATCTATTTTCCTTCCTTTCTTCCTCCCTCCCTCCCTCCCTCTTCCTTCCTTCCATACATCCACGTTTCTAACTATTCATCATCCATCCTTTCTTCTGCCCTCGCTCCCCCTTTCCATCCATCCTCCCATCTACACCTCCATCCATTTATCCTTATTCTCGTCCATCCATCCATCCAGTTATTCATTCAGCCAAATACTTACCTAACTATCCACCCATTTATCCATCCATCCATTTATCTACCCAATTGTTCATCCATCCATCCTTTCATCCACCTTTCCTCCATCTAGCCTTCTAGCATTTATCTTTTAATCTACCCATCTATCTACGTGTCCAACCCTTACGTCATCCATTTATCGGTACAAATACTTACTCACCAATCCCTCCAATCATTTACCCACCCATCTTTCCATCCCTTCATTGCCTCCACCCACCCACTCATCCAAATAATTCAACTGTCACCCAGTAGGCATGCTCAAACGTCTCCAGGCCTATGCCCAGTCTCTGAGGTCCCACCCACGGCCCCTCCCTCACCAGCCTAGTCTACCCAGCCTGGCTCACTTGCTGTCCAGCAGGTCCATGATGGGCTGCAGCACGTTGTCAGCATCCTGGGCCACACTGCTGCAGGCACTGGCTGGCACATTGCCAGTGCCCTTCACCTGGCTAAGTATGTCGCCCATCTGTTTGACACACTCCTCAATGTGAGGCTGGAAGCTGAGGGCACAGAGGGGAGGAGCTCAGACCAGACTTCTAGACTCTGGAGAAAGGACCAGGTGAGGCCATAAATGCTAATCTATGGACCTTGACCTTTTATCATCAGCTTCAGGGAGCCATGGCATATGACTGAGGGGGCATTCATACTAGCAGAATCCAGCACTGGGCTAAGACATTTACCATTTCATCACACAGTCCTACTCAGGTACTATTATCATCCCTACTTTACAGATGAATAAACTAAGGCTCAGAGAAGTTAAGATTCACCCAAGGCCACACAGCTAGTAAGCAGTGAAGCCATGGTTGAATGCAACTTCATCTAACTCCAAGCCTGAGGCCTTCACCACTATGTCTGCTGAGTCTCTGGACACCCCAGGCTCAGAGGTCTGGAAGCTGCCCCCTCCCCCTGCTCCCAGCCCTGGACGTGCCCCCACCTGGTAGCAAACACCCGGCTGAGTTCATCCAAGACGTTGTTAAGTTTCACCTGGAGCTCTTTTAAGATGTCACTGGCTTCAGCATCCAGCTGAGGAAGGGGAAGGAACATTTGTCAGGTCAGGTTTACAGAGTATCCACATGTCTGGGGCATTTTCCAGCCCAACTCAGGGAAAGGGACCCCAAGGGGCTGGGGAGGAAACAGAGACACAGGCAGTGAAGCCATTTGCTGGGGTTTAAGGGAATGGCTGAATTGGAATTCATCAGGTATGAGCTCTGGGGCCTGCAGGGGTGGGGGGGGGCGTCACCATGCTTGGCCCCACCTCACCTCCTTGCCTCCCATGGCTTCAAACATCTTCTCTAGCTGAACTCGCAGCTGCTGAGTGTTGTTCATGAGAATGCAGGGCTGGGGATGGGAACAAAGCAGGGAGTCAGGGCTCAGGACCCCTCACTAGGGTCTCTTCCACCCACCAGCAGGAACCCTGAATGGTTTCAGGGTCTGGGTCTGGAGAAAGCTGGGGTCCCACAAGGTCATCTGAGAATAGATATTCCTGCGAGTGTTGAGAGGGTGGTCTCTGGGGACTGGCAGAGGGAAGGATGGCCCAAGGAAGGGGAGTTCTAGTCATATACCCACGTACTCCTACATGGGCTCAAAGCTCTGCATGCTCAAGTACATATACCCTGAAGGCTTCATTTGCCACAACCAGACAATGACACACTAAAGGCATGTCCCTTCACCTCCAGATCCCCCACGACATACAAAGTTAGATGCACACAGTTGGACACACGTGCAAACACAGGTCTCAGAGCCCAGGGAAGGATGGAGCCCTGGGGCTGCAGAATGGGGTTGGGAGGGAGGACAGGGGCCCCGCAGGTCACCACTTTCTCCTTCTCCTTGGAGCAGTAGGAGGCGAAGTCCTTGATGATGATGTCCGCATACTGAAGGAGCACATTGCTGATGGTCTGGGTGGGACACGGAGGGTTAAGAGGAGGGGCTGGAGCTAGATGGGCCCATCAAGAGCCACTAGTGAGATGAGGGATAAACTCAAACCCACTTTAGTGCCTAAAATGGACCACTGGGCTGGGTGAATTATCTACCCAGGATGGCCATCGCAGTCAAGGGAGACACCGCCACTTGAAGACAATTATTTTATGTAGACTCAGCTCTTTTCCAGAGCAATCAGTCATCATGTTAACCCAGCCCCAGCCACGAACATTACCTGATCCCAAATCAAATCTCATTTCCTACCTGCATCCCCCAACTTCATGCCAGCCTAAAGCAAATCCAATTGAACCTAATCCCAGTCCAATGATCTCAATCCCCAAACTCCCCCAGGGCCCACTCAAATCCAACATGCACTCTAATAATACCAATCAAATCCCAATCCTAACTGGAACTCTAATCTCAACCCAACTACAACCTCAACCCCATCCCCAACCTTAACTCCAGCTCCAAATCAACTCCAGCCTTAACTACAACTCTGACCTCAACCCCAATCTTAACTCAGATGCTGTCTCCAACTTAAAACTCTGACCTCTATGGGAGAAATAGCCCCAACACTGACCTCAACCCCAACCTCAGTCCCACTGTATCACCAGTTCCTACTTTTACCTCAAACTCAACCTCAGTGTCAGTCCTGACCTCAACTTCAACCCATGCCCTAATCCCAACCTCGACTCCAATCTCAATGACATCACCAACTCCAACCTCAACCTGAACCCAAACCCTGTCCCCAGCCACACTCCAACATCTATGGCATGGCCAACTCCAACAGTGGTTTGGGTTGGTTTTTCCACTGGCTCCAACCCCAACCTCAGTCCCAGTGATATCACCAACCCCAACTTTAACACCAATCTCGGCCTCAACTCCACCTCAATCTTGACCCTAAGCCTGAACCAACCCCCACCCGACCTCACCCGTACTCCCGCACCTTGGCGAACCGCCTCATGTAGTGCCCCACAATCTGGGGGTCAGGGCATTCCAGCTTCTTGATGATCTCAAAGCTCTGGTTAAGCTGGGAGAAGACATCCACCACGGAGCAGGAGAACAGGGCATGCTCTGAGGTCTGCTGGAACTGCAGGGGAAAGGAGGCCAGGAGGGAGACAGAGGGGTCAGAGCCAGACAGTCCCCAGAGCCCAACCCCCTACTCTCCATGAGGAGAGCCAGAGACCAACTGTCCTGGGGTGAGATGGATAGTATGTGAGGTTGACTTACAGTCAGACACAGAAGCCACGGGGGGTGGGCAAGTGGGGTCAGGCTTGATAAACTCACATTCATTTGTTGAACGAACAAAAGACTTTAAACACCATGAATAAGACAAAGATTGTGGACACCCTCCAGAGACTGGCCTCATCCCAACGGCAGTTTTTGCCCCCAGATTGTATCTCAATGGACCACAGAGGGAGTGAATCCACTGTGGGCAGATTGGGAGCTTGGTGGTGGGTCAGCCTTCTCACCCCATCCTTCTTGTCTCGCTCCAGGGCCCCGTGCAAGAAATCTCGGGACACCTCCTCATTCTCGTCCAGCCACTGGATGACGAAAGGCTCAAACCACCTGGAATGGATAGCCGGGGTGGGACCCTGCCATCTCTTGTCCCCATAACCTTCTGCTTGAATACACCCTGTGGCCTTGGGTGGTCACTCCTCTGATCCCCTCCCCCGCCAGACCTTGGCTGCTTCCCCCATGAAACTGACCAAGTGACCACTGTCAGGGCAAGGCCCAGATTTGCAGGAATCATGGTTGATAAACTGCCATGGGCAAATAAGTTTACTCTCTGAGATCCCAGCACAGCATAGTAGGTTCTCAGTAAATGGTGGCCACCAACCCACTCTCTACCACAGCTTGTGTGTCAGACACTCCAAGTTCAAATCTAGCTCCATCACTTATTGGATGTTGCCTTGGGCAAATCCTACAGCATTTAACCCTATATTTCTCCATCCACAAAATGGGAATTATGATGTTCCCATCTCATAGAACTATCTAAAAAATTAAATGAGAATACACACGTGGGACTTCTCAGCACAGTTCCTGATATTAATGAGTATTAATTGTTTGGCTATCGGAGTCTTTAGGCCAATGACCAAGAATGGAGAACACCGCGTTTAAGCCCCACCTGTGCCCCCAATGCTCAGGGAACACTAAGTAGGTGAGCCCTCCTCTTTGGGCCTCAGTCTAGTGTCAGCACTATAGTTCTGGCTTGGGTTCTGGGCAGGAGGCTTACGCAGGGTACTCAGGCACTCTGTCCTTGAAAGCAGGAAGTTCCGCCACATACTCATTGTAGAGCCACTTGACCTTGAAGTGGAGGTTCATGTAGTCAGCACTCTTGCACAAGCGATGCTTGTCATGCTCTGGAGCAGGGAATAGAGGGGAGTGGCTCAGCCAGGAGGGTCTGCCACCCTCTGTCTTGGCAGTGCACACTCTGGCCATCGCTGGTATTGGAGTTCAGGCATGGTGAGGAAGGGAGCTCACAGTCTTGAAGAAGACACTGAGACACAGCCATCTGCTATAGCCAGGCTGGGAGACGCAGGGGTGGGGGACTCACCCTCCATGGCATACTTCATATCCTGGGCAAACAGGTTCCACATCACTTCAGCACTGATTTTACCCACATTCAGCTCCTGGGGAAACCTGGCAAAAGTTAGGGAAGTATAGAAACTCGACAGCCAGAAGACAGCACAGGCTGTTTTGGCCTTCCCTGCCAAAGGGTAGGGAAAAGGGATCTATATTCAGGTTCCCTCACAGCCACCAACTTGCACGAGTGACACTTGTCAAGGCTGAATGACTCTGCCTTAAGGTTCTGCTTCTCTTGAATCTCCACTCACACATCCCTCCATCCCTTCATCCCTTAATTTACCCCTTTACCCATCCATATACCCATCCATTCACCCACCCATCTCTTTATGTTTGCAAATTATGCTATATTTCACCTAGGCACAACCACACTCACAATTGCTCCCACATACACAACACTTTATGTGCAACAGACATGATCACCTTTACACATAAGACAGAACTGTACACACATATATGACAACCTCCAGATAATTAACTACTTAGACACACAACTCACTGGTTGAGGCAGGGAGTGTAGGAATTCTTGTCTTCCTCAATGATGGATACTATGAGAGTGATCAGCTTGGACCAGAAGTCGAGGTTCTTGATGCTGGGGCCCTGTTCCTCTGGGGGAACTTCCCCCTTCTTGGCCTGGTGGGGCAGGAGAGATGTCGGCCATAATGGGTTAAGGGGTGGGAGCTTCAGTTTTTTATTGAGGTGCAGGAGGTTGTTGAGGAAGGGGCCCCATTAACATGTGTGTGGTTCAGGTGGGAAGTCTGCATAGAAAGGGACGGAACTCATGTAAATGGGCTCAAGCAGGGCTCATATCTACTCAGCTTAACGAAGCTTAACTAGACTCAGCTCATAAAACTGAATAAAACTGAATTTAGTTGAACAAACCCAAGCTCCCTAAACCAAATAAAACTGAAACTAATACAAATCATACCCACTTAGCTTAACAGATCACATTTCTCAGAGTTAATTCAGTGGAACTGAACTTGGGCCAACTACACTTCATAGAGTGGAATTAAATTGGATTGAATTTAACTCAAATAAACTGAATTGGATTTAGCCTAATCAATCTCTCCAAGATAAGATCCACATCAACCTACATCAAAATAATGGACAGTAATTGATCTGAACTCAACTCAATTTAATCTAACTCAGCTCAGTCTAAGTCCACCCAATCCAACTCTAACTGCTCACCTCAACCTAACATACTCAGATCAACTCAGTCTAACATTAGTCAGTCAATGGAAATGAGTGTAACTAAACTCAACAGAAATGAGCCCAATTGAATCTAAGTCAGTTGAAGTCAGCTGTACCTAATCCGACAGCCCAGCTCATCCTGACTCAAGCCAACTCAACAGTCAAGAACAATTTCAACTCAATTCAACTGAATTGACATGAATACATTTTTACTCAATTAAATTCATTCGGTCCAATTCAGTGCTGCTCAGTAATTAGCCAAGAGCAATTTTAAGTCAACTGAATAGAAATAAATGGAACTAAACTGATTAGAGTTGAACTAAACTCAATTTAATCCACTTTACCTCAACACAGTTCAATTAAGAGCAACTTGATTTCAACTCAAGTCAAATGAATGTAAATGAACAGAATGAAATAAAATTGAACTGATTTTGGCTTACGTGTTACCTCCTATTAGAAGCCAAACCTGATGTAGGGGCCATCTCAGGCTAATCACCCTGGGTTGTAAATTACTAACTTTTACATCTTTCTTTCATAATAGAGCATAAGTTCATTGAAATGTTTTTGACGAAATCCTGGGACATTATATGTGTAGATAAACACATGTTGAAAGATCTCAAATAAATTGAGTTGAAATGACCAAAACTGTACTGTACTAAAAAATTCAATTCAAAGTTCATTGAACAGTGATTCAATTCCACACACACTGTGTTATGCCCAACTAAACTGAACTAAAATCAAATTATTAGCACCTATTGTGTATCAGGTACTAAGTATATAACTATATTTTATATAAATCTTGTATCTCATTGAATCTCCTCAAACCTGAGATGTGGGTTAATGATGTAATTTTATAGAGGGAGATACTGAGGCTCAGAACAGTAAAATCACTTGGAAAGGAGAAGATCTGGGACTTAGGCCAGGGTCAGGTGGTGTCTACTAGTCCCTTCTGCCTCATCTGGGGTTCTTACAGGGTCTGTCTGGTATTCCCGACTGTAGAGTTCATGACAGTTGTTGAAGATATACTCATAAGTAGAGTTGAGGCAGGCTTTCACACAATCCTTCACCACCTGGCTGGCTCGGGGCGGGCTCTGGAGTTCTTGCACCTGGAGGAAGGGAGGTGCGCACGGATGGGTAAAGCGGGAACAGGAGGTGCCTAGGAAATGGCTATAAGTGGTTCTGGGTTTAAGGAAACATAACAGTGTGAAAACAGAGAGTCACTGTGAAAAGGCACTTGTCTCCAGGAGAAATGCTACTTTTAGGAGTTAAGAGTCCTGGAGAATTCTTCTCGGAGAGCTAGTGGGACTGGGTCCCCTTTCCTACCTTCATCCGAAAGAAGGTGATGCTAGTGAGAAGGTCCACAGTGGATTTGAGGTCCTGGAGTCTCTCTGGGCTGCTGGCTGGGAAGTTATTCTGTTGGATGGGAGAAGAGAGGTGGAGTTACGGAAGAAGGTTAGGGGAGGATGGGACACAGTGTTTTAGGGGAGATGCAAGAGCCCTCAAGTTTCAGGAGGTGGATTGGGGGTCAATGAGAACACTGAAGCAACTAGGAGGTCTTCTTGGATACACCAAGTAGGTTGGGAAGGAGCTGCTCACATATGTGTATACATGTTAGAGGAACACACTCTGCATGTTAGAATGGGTCCTCCCACATGCACGCCTGCTAGAGGCTGTCCTTTATGGGCACACACATTCATGGCAGTAAGCAAGTCATCACGCATGCACTTCTCACCCGATACATGGAGAGGTCTATCCGCAGGGAGTTATGCAGTTGATCCAGGAGCTTCACAAAGCGCTCTTTCTGGGGAAGCAGAAAAGGAGGACAATGGATGGAAGCAGGACCTTGGGCGTTGAGTGCAGCAGTGAAAGCTGGCTGCCATATTGGCTGAGGGTTTAATATACAGTAAAAGCATCCCATCTACCATTGAACTAAACCCTTATAATATCCATTTCCATTCTACAGAAGAGTAAACTGAAACTCAGAGAGCTGTGACTGGTACAACATCACACAGCAAATCAAGTCCAAATTGGAAATCTGGGAGCTGCACAGGGTTTCACCAGCACAGGTTTGGGTTCTCCCTCATCCCCCAGCCCCTGGGACTGACCCCGAAATTGGAGGCTGCGAAGCGGTCAGAGGCAGACACGTTGGTAGAGGCGGTGGTATGCGCATAATAGGCGTTGATGTTGGCAAGCAGGGTGCTCATGACGGCAGGCACCCCAGGACACATGTACTTGGAGGAGAGGCAGGCAAAGTGGCTGGTGAAAGGGAGTGGGAAGCACTGGGCCTGGTGTCCAGCCAGGAGAGGCTGTGACCCCCCAGAATGCCACCAAGACAGCATCGTGATTCTTCCCAACTCCCAAACAATCCCTTTCTGTCACCTGATTCTGTCCTCTGAGTTTTTCTCTGTCTCCTCTCCAGGTTGTCTCCCAGCTCTGCCTCTAACTCTAGCTCTCATCCCAGTCACTGCAGCTCCCAGCACTGGTACTTGCCTAACCTCTCAGAGAAATTATATAACACCCAACACACCCACTTCTTTTCTGACTCTTTTTCCTATGAGTCCCTTCCATCTCAGATCTGCCAGCATCTGCTTGGTGACCCCCTTGCCCAGTTTCTTGCACCTCCCCCTGATGTCCACCCCAGCCTATGGCCTCACGTCATGGCTTGGTAGATGGACTCGACGCCATAGCGCATGGCAAATTCATCCACAATCTCCTGGGCTGTCTCATCATAGTAAACTTTCCAGGCGTCATCACCCTTGGCATCCGGGATCTTCACAACCCCATTGTTCTGCATGTCAGTCACGAAGTGAAACAGGTTCTGCCAATACAAGGGAGAAGGTGTATCAGAGAGTGCAAGGGGCCAGAAGGGGTCAGGTCTAGGGCATCTTACATAATCTATCTGTTTATTCATCTACTCTTTCACCCATCCAGCTACCCAAAATTTCACCTATCCTTCATCCATTTCTAATAATTCATCCGTCCATCCATCTATCCATCTATCCATCCATCCATCCATCCATCCATCCACTCACCCACCCATCCATTCAACTACCCCCAAATTTATCCATCCACTAATTCACCATTCTGATAATTCAACCACATACCCATCTATTCCATACATTTACCCACAACTTAATCAGTCCATCTAACAATTCATCCTTCCACCCAATCAACCATCAATCTACTCATCCATCTATCATCCATCTGTTGATGCATCTATTCAGCCACCCACCTGTCTAACTACCCCAAAATTCACTCATTACACCTCTTTACTTCCAATAGTTCATCCATACATTCATCCACTCACACAGCCATTTTTCCACCCACCCACCCATCCTTCCATTCATTTACCCATCTATCCATCCGTTGATCCACTCACCCCTTCAATCCCCAAATCTATCTATTCTTCCTCCTAGTAAATCAGCCACATACCCATCTATCCCATCTACTATGTACAACTTAATCTGTCCAATAACCCATACATATACCAATTCAGCCATTTGTCCCCCATCAATATATGGGGGACAAATCCATCCATCCACCCATCCATCTATCCATCTGTCCATTCATCTGTTCACCCATCCATCTATCCAACCACCCTCAAATTCTTCCATCCATTCACCCATACTTCCAATAGTTTAATTAGACATCCATCTGCTCATCCCTCCATCATCCATATGTTCTTTTATCTAGTCAATACTCATTCATCTATTTAATTATTTGTTCTCTCCAGGAGCCCCCAGGTAGCTGGAAAAGATAGACTCAGACACAAACAGCCCAACTCTGAATGTTCATAGATGGGACAGATGGAAAACCTGGAGCTAGGTAGTTAAGAGTCACCTGGGGGTCAGGGAAGGCCTCCTAGAGAAGGGGGCCCCGAAGCTGGACCTTGATGGATGGGGAGGAGTTTTTCAAGCAGAGAGAATGGCATAAAGGACAGCCTCAGAGGCCCAGGGGAGTGTGGACGGTGTGGCAGAAAAGAGGAAGGAGGAGCTGGGGCAGGTAGAAATGGTGAGTGGTAGCAGTGTGAGGGATCACAATGAGCTATGAAAGCAGGCTGAGCAGTGGGCCTCACCTCATGCAGACAGGTGTACTGGACGTGGTAGGGGGCCACCTTCTCCTCGCCCTTGATCTCCACACTGATGTGTAGTCGAATGGCACCTGACACAGCAGATTTGTCAGTCCGTTTGTCTACAGGGCAGGAAGGGATGGCAGTGTCAGAACTTTCCAATCTGGCCCTGGGCTATTTTAATGTATGTATGACTGTTGCCCTCCCAGACTCCCTGAAATTAAGGCCTGGGTGCCTCTCCTCAGATTGCTCCCTCGACTTGTGTTCCTTCCATTAGACTAGAATTCCTTAGTCCCCATCTCTCCCTTCAAACTAGGATCCCAGACCTTGCTTCCTCACTCAGATTAAATTCTTGCCTCTGCTTTTTCCTCCTTAGACTAGAAACCCTAAGCACTGCTTCCCTCCCACCAACTGAGTTCCCAGACCCTGCCTCCCCAATCAGAGCCCTAGAGTCTACTGCTCATCTTGTTATACAGGGTTGCAGCCTCCCCCATCAGAATGGGATATCCAGATTTCTCCCAACCAAACGAAGAAGTTCCTGGACTCTGCTCACCCCTCTCAGACTGAGTTCTTCCTACACCTTCAGACTAAGTTCACAGATCCTGCATCCCTCATCCAATTGGGCTCACAGATTCTACTCATCTCCTGAGACAGGTTCTCGTGGGTCTACAGCTCGCTTCTCACATTAGGATGCCCAAACTATGCGTATACCTCTTTTCTTAGATTAAATTTGTAAAGTTCAATCTTCCTTCTTAGGTCAGATTCCTGGGTTTGCGCCTCTCTCTTCAGACTAGGATCCCCAGGTCTTGCTCCTGCTTCCACCACGAAACTGGAATACAGCGATTCTGTCCCTCCCTCACCCTACCAAACCAAGCTAAGCATTTCCTAGGTTATCCTTGCAGCTGGGGTGCTTCCTGCTGTCATCAGATTGGGCTCCTAGACTGACTCCTCCTGACACTGTGTCTCTCCTTTCCAACTAGGTTCCCCCTTTTGGCTGGCTCCCCAGGGCCTCCTCCCCACTCCCTGCAGACCCTCCCCCAACTCACCCAGGTTGTACCACACATCCATCTCGCCACTGAGTGTCCGCACCTCGATGATAGTCTGCCCCAGGAAGTCGTCAGACTCCCTCTTGAACCGCTGCTTCACTCGGGATTTGATATCATCATCTTCGTCCCAGACACGCACCTTGATTCGATCTGAGGAGTTGTGACATTCACTGCAAGGGGGAGGCGGGAGCGAGGGTCGGGCAGCTGGCTCTGGCTGGTACTAAGGTCCCCTGTGGCTGCCCCAGCAGGGAGCTCTGCATGGGGTTCTGGGGACCCAGCCAGGCACTTACAAATGAAAGTTCTCCTCCCACACAGGGTTCAGGTTCCCGTAGATGGTTTTCGTCCGTTTCTTGGTCTTCCCAACCTGAACAGTGACATAGGGGTCACTGGATCCTGTCTTGTCCTTTGCCTGCAAGCCCTGGGCACAGACCACTGGAAGACACATAGGACAGACATAAATGTGGCTCAAGGAAGGACGTATGCTGGGAAGAGTCACTGCCAGGGGCTCCAGGCTGCTTGCTGGGGAGGCCTGTGGTATGGCCTGAGGGCGCACTGGCCTTGCTAGAGAGTTAACACCCAAGGAACCCTCAGCCAGTGAAGGATGGGAAGGTGCCCCAGGGCCACCCCTGGAGTGGGACATTCTCAGGTGTGCGCTTTACACTGAGCCCCTGAAGTTCCCCAGTGGGACTGAACCTCCATTGACTGCAAGGTCCTCTGCTCATTGGTGCCCACGTGAAGGGCACTGTCTTTCCTTGCTCCCAGACCTCTGTCTCTACCCCCCACCAGGGCTTCCTGGGACCACCTCCTGGACACCCACCTGCCCTGAAATCATCTTGGGGTCTGTCTCCTAAGAAATCCAAATGAGGTATGCCATGGATAAACACCACAAGGGCCTTGCCCCTAGGGTAGGACCACTCTGCAGTGGGAGTTTAATACTGCCCCCCAGTGGTCCCAGGTGTCCACAGCACTGCCTGCTGCGGCACTCTGTGTGGAGCTCCTTTTCTTCCAGCTTCACTTCCAGACTCCCACGGGGCTTCCCCGGATCACCTTCCAGATACACCATGTGCCCTCAACTCCTTTTCCTGGTGTCTGATTCTGGGGGCACTAATGAAGATGCACCCAGATAGTGTTATATACATAGTTTTGGAGGCATACATGTTCACCTGTGGCATAAATGTACACACACGTGGACATGGGAAAGACATGGATACATTCACGTATGCGCAGCAAAGGCAAGGAAGAGGCCTGCGAGGGAGCATAGAAGGCTGAGAAGGGCCCCCAACCCCCTCCCCCGGCGGCCTCACCAGTGATGCTGATCTTGGCCGACCATTTGGACGTGCCATCCAGCACGCTCTGCTTGACTGCCTTCATCTGCTGCGTGTGCGCGGCCTTGGTCACAGCAAAGACCTCCTGGATGAGTTCGAAGATCTCGGGCTTGTTGCGCTCCCGGATCTTCATGCGGTCCTTGAGCACCATGATGATGTTCTGCGTCCGGTCCTCAGCCCCGTGCTTGGAGCTCTTTTCCGCGGCCCCTGTGGAAGCGGACAGCCTGCACTGTCCAGGGAGCGGGCCTCACCGCGGCCGGCACCCCTACTCCCCGTCCAGAGCTCCCTCAGCAGCTGCCGTGGGCATTTGAAGCCATGGGGGTTCATGAGAATCAACTCCAAAACCAGAGCTTCCTACTTGTTCTCTGAATCCCCGCACAGCCTCTGAATCCCAGGTCTCTCCAAGACCCCGCCCCTTCTCTGAGCTAACCCTAACCCTACCTAACCCATTTTTTTCTCCAGGGGAATGGGTGCCTCTCATTAACCCCGCCACTTGTAGTTAAGCCAGTCCCTGAGTCCTCTCCCACCCTTTTTCGACTCTCTCACATCTCCTTCCCCTCCTCTCAACCCCATTCTTCCACCAAAAAGAGTCCTGCCCCATCACCCCAACCCGCCCACGGCTCTGCCCCTCTCTTCTTGCTGCTCCCATCTCGAAAATCCCTCTCGTTCTTGCCCTGCCTCCCACCCTGCTTCCGCGGAGCTCCACCCCTTCGTCCCTGCCCCGGCTGCGCCCGCACTCACGCTGCAGGCAGTCCGCGTTAAGCAGGTCCTGGCACTTCTCGTGGCACTTGACGCCGCACTCCGTGCAGCGCATGCCCTGCCGCGCGATGCCCCACAGCAGCCCCTCGCATTCATAGCAGTAGGTGGGCGTGGTGGCCGTCCACACCTCGAAGTTGTGCGGTGTCGTGCACGAAATGGGGTAAATTAAGGCTTGCAGGGTCTTCTTGTAAACGTGGTTTTTCTGCGAGGAGGGAGGGCGTGCGGTATGAGGAGCAGGGCCCTCGCCTGGGGGCCCCGTCCTGCCTGCACCCTCACCCTGTGCAGAGTACAGTCCAGTCTCTGTCCCTCCGCCGCCCCCATGCGGTCAGAATCCACAGGTTCCTGTGTACAGAGGGTGCTAACCCAGTGCTGAGCTATCCAACCCTGGAGACTGAGGAATGCCTGTCTCTACCACACCCTTTCCCTCTTCCTCCAGAAGCCCCCAGCTCAGCCCACCTTACAACCCCACGCACCAGCTCCTCGTTGTTCAAAGTGCTGGAGGCCAAGGCCGATGTGATGCCCGCTTTTCTGGACTGGACCAGGGACTGGGGCGGGGACAGCACCAATGGAGTCACGGAGTAGATTGACACCCACGGGATTGTCACCAAGAGCAGAATCCACAGCCACGGTTTGGGGCCACCAGCCACAGAGTCAAGCCAAAGTCGCAATGAATAGGACACAGCAGCAGGAGAAGAACAGGTAAAGAAAAAGTGACAGAGGCTCTGGTTTAGAAGGGACCCTGGAAGGTGAACAGCCCCACACCCCTGGCTCACCCATCCCCCACCAGCACCGACAAGACTTGGCCATGGTCATCAGCCACACTGAACCAAGGCGGGGAGTCACCTGCCCTCTTCCCCACCCATGAACTGCAGGACATGGCAGGGGCCCTTCTCCAAGCCCATGGGTTGGGGACCGGTTGAAAAATCCCAGTGTAGGGGCCTGGGAAGGAGATTCAGGGGCTAAGACACTATCACTCACTCACCATGGCCTGAGGAGTCCATGCAGCACACAAGGTAGAAACCAGATCATGTTAGTGCCAGAGGGCACCTCGCCAGCCCCCAGCCCCAGGTCTGCTGCGGGCGGTTGTGCAGGATGAGCGCCAGGGTGGGGGAGGGCGCAGGCACTCACCAGGTCACTCACGAGTGGGATGGGCTTCCGCTTACGAATGTCAGGCATGCTGTCGATGATGATGAGACCACCCCCTGGGCTGCAAGACACACAGGAGGACGTCAAGGGCCCAGGGAAGTTCCCCTTCCTCCAAGAGACATCACCTGAGGCTGGGGCAGGACATGTGATTTCCCCAGGCATTAAGAATGTAATTGTGTCCCCCCTCCAAAAATATACATTCAACTCCTAAACCCTAGGACTTCAAAATGTGACCTATTTGGAAAAAAGTTTATTGCAGAGGTCATTAGTGAAGATGAGGTCGTACTACAGTGGTGTGGGCCCCAGTCTAATATGGTGGTGTCTTTATAAGAAGAGAGACACACAAGCAGAAGACAGCGGTGTGATAATGGAGGCGGAGACCGGAGCAATGCATTTACACATGAGAACTACTGAGGACTGCGGACAGCTCCTGAAAGCCAGAAAGGCCAGGCAGAAATTCTGCCCTATGGGTGTCGGGGGAGCACGGCCCTGCTGGCACCCTGATCTCAGACTTCTGCCTCCAGAACCTCAAGAGAATAAATTTCTGTTGTTTTAGCTCCCACCATCCCCCTGTTTGTGGTCGTGTGTCACAGGAAGTGAAGACACTGGGCCTCAACTTCCTTTTCTGGAGATGGGGAGGTGAGGCAGGCACCCATGTTCAATAAAAATTTGAATTAAGGGAAACCTAAGTAGTATATAAAAATATCAACAAAACCTTTCTTTATGCTCAGAATTGAAAATATATGTGTCTATTGAAAATCCAGCCTGGAAGGAATGGTTTCAATTCCCAGGGGAATGAGGGAACTGGAAATTGTGTTCTTGTCTCTTGGCAGTTTTACAGTAGCCAGAGGATTGAATGAGCGCTGTTGCAGATGCCATAGTGACCTGTGTGAATTCCCTTTACTGAGAGGTGCACTCATTCCAGGGAAGGTTCAGCTGCGGCTCCTCTCCCGAAGGTTCTCACTGGCCAGTGAGAGAGGTGCCTGGCCACTAGGTATCTTGGACAAACTCTAAGGTGCAGTTCCTGCTCTAGAGCCCCCTGCAGAATCAGGCAGAGGCTTGGGGACTCCTCAACTACATCTCTGCTCAAGCTGCTTCCCAAGCTTGACCCTGCCTGCCACAAGGGTGTCTCCTGAGAGAGCTTCCTCCACCCACCACACACAAGGAATCCCCATCTCAGTCCCTGCTCTGGGGCTCCCCGCCCAGCACACCTGCTCATCTGGGAATCACAGCTCCTGGCTCTGTTTGCACAAAACCTACAAGGAAGTCACTCTCCTGCTGCTATTTTAAAACATTAATGTAATTTAAGAATATCTTTTGCAACCTCATTATCCAAAAGCTGAAACCCGCCCTGCCCCCGAAAATCAGTAACTTCAGAAGTTAGATGTGACAAATTGCTCCATTTAAGACCAAACGACTATTGTCAATGAAAGTACCAGCAGCCTCAGCAATAGTCTAGGAGATTTAAAGGCAGAATCAAAGCAAAAAATTCACTCCAGGCTTGCAGATGGGCAGTGCAGGAAAATGGGTTTTCCCTCTATCTCACATTTATTTTTAGAGGGGAGCACTTTTGAATTATGTGACTTGGGCAAGGCATATACCTCTCCAGACTCAGTTTCCCCATCGGTAAAACAGAGTAGCGCTCCTCCATGGCTTTGTTGTGAGGGCTCAACATGTTACTACCTTTGGCTCCTGAGTGTCTTTTGACAGTGGTTCCGCTGTTTCCTTCACCCACGCCCACTCTGTGCCCCATCTAAATGGAACCTGTCCCTGCCCTTGCTGGCCACGGTGCAAACCACCCTGAAGCTCTGGGTTCAAAACTTCCTCCCAGCCCCAAAGCTCCATTACTCACCCGCCTTTGAACCACAGGGATTTGGACATCTCTCCTTCTCCTCGGGCCTGTGGAACAGACAGATGTGGTGAGTGTGGCTGCCCTTCCCCAGGGCCAGGCAGTCTCCACACCCACTTCTGTCTTCCTTTTTGGTTGTAAGTCAGGAAACCTGGGGACCTAGTCCTCACTGTGTGTCCTTAGAGAACTCACTGGTTGTCTCTGGGCCTCAGCTTTTTCATCTGCAAAATGGGAGAGAGGAGTTCTTCTCTGGCATCAGCCTTTGTGGATATTAGTCTCATCTGTCAATCTGAGGTTGTGTTAGCATCATTCCAGCAAGAGCTTATGCTTCTGTAGCCTCTAGGGATTCTCAGGGGCTGGTTCAAACACTCAGAAGAACCTATCATTCCTTAAACTCCCTGCAGCCTCACCTGCCTGTCTGCTTTTGTGCCCCAGGGCCCTTGCCCAAGCTGTGTCACCTGTGTGTATGCCCTCCCACTTTCTGCACCCAAGAAGCCTCCATTTATCATTCAGGTCTCAGTGGAGATTCAGAGTCTACACCTCCCATGTCCCAGGCAACCAACTAAAGGGTAGCGTGGCTGAAGGGAGAGTGGGCAGCACTCTCTTCTGAAATATTACTGAAGTGTTTTGAATACTTTAAGTGGCACCTCCTCCAGGGAATTTTCCTAATTGCCTTGCATTTTTTTCATGTCCCATCTATAAAACTCAGAGAGCCCACCCACAATTATTTTTCTTGTCATATCACTGGTTCCAGGACAAGGGTAATAGCTGTTGTTCTGCTTTTTTTTTTCATTTAATTTGCCAATAACAGTGAAAATCAGTCAATAGATTTTTCACTGTATCTTCTTTCCTACCTTTTAAATTTGGAATCATGTGAATATCTTATTTAGTAAAAAAATTTAAACTAACATGAAATTTGATTTGAAATGTTTGTGGCTCTGATACTGGATGGTTGAAAATTTGGGGAATGTGATTAGGATCTTCTCTTGCCAGCCTCATCCAGATTTGGAAGTTCCCCCAGGATAATAATACTGCTCTGTCTACAGCCCAAAGTCATTTGAATGACTGAAGGAGTAAGTAAAGGGTCTCAATCCTTCTGCACATCTGAACGGTCATCACCCTGACCCTGACATGAATTTTGTCTCTCACTGAACTCCTTTCCTAACACTGACCTGACTCCGGACCTTTCCCAACACTGACAGTGACACCCAATATGATCCCAAGCACTGATCTTGTCCCCTGATACCAATTCTAACTCTGACCTCTGACTGCCACTTTAATCCTGATCTCGACCCCTATTCCTAATCTCTACCTCTATTCATGAAGTTGATCCCTGACACGGCTGTAGTCATGATCTAAGTCCAGGTCACAGCTCACTTCTCCTCCTGCCCTGCTTAGAAATATCAGGTTGGCATGGGAGAGGGTGGGCTGGATCTTGGTATGAGGGATAGGGCAGGCAGGTGTGAGTGAGATCAGGAATAGTAGAGCTGGGACAAGGGTAGGGCAGGTAAGCGTGGGTCTGGGTTGGTGTGGGCAGAGCCATGGAAGGACCAGGACATATAGACGAATAGACATGGTAGATGGGGTGAGGAAGTGGGCATGGCCAAGCTGTTCATGGGGTGGGGCATGGACTGGTGTGGTGGGTAGGGCTAGGAAAAGGACCAGTGTGGCAGGAGCATTAGAGGAGGGGGAAGTGGGCATGGCCAGTCTGGGCATGATCATGGATGGGACACTGAGCAAGAGTGTGAGCTGGCCAGGGCTTTCACTTACCTCCTGAAGCTGCAGCCGCACTTTGTTAAAGGCTCGCAGCCAGTTGGCCTTAGCCCTCGACATGGAGTCCTGACCCTCCTGGCTTTCCTCATCTTCTTGCGGCCTGAAACTGAGGCATGGGGCATCCTGAGGTTCCAGAGCCAGCTCTCCCTCCTCCCTCTGCTTCTGAGTGATGCTTGGTCCTTCAGAGACACTAGGACCCACCTGTGCCGCCCTCTGACCTGTCCCAGTGCCCCTGTCCCCTTCCCACATGCCCATCACCTCTCTGACAATTTTGGGTCCTCAGACTCCCCTTTCCATCCTCCTGGCCCTCTGGCCCCTCGTAAATCTATTTGCCCAGGGCCCTCCCAATGCGTTTGTGACTTTCCCAACCCCTCACAACCCCTAAGACACCTTCATGACCCAGCTTGACCTCCTCTAACTCCACTGAAACCCCTCTGACCACCTGGGCCCATCTTGATTTCTTCAGTGAACCCATGGTCCTGTGACAACTACACCCTCCCCTCCAATTCCCTAGGTCCGTGTTCACTCCATCATGGCACCACTGGCCCCTGATCATGGTGACCTTGTGACAACCCCTCAGCCCCCTCTCATTACCTCTCCTCAGCTTTGGGGGGCTCATCCCTGGGCACCCGCTCGGCTGTAGGCACCTCCTCAGGCACAGCTGGCTCGGGGGCCACTTTGGCCACAGTGGGGGCCTCAGTGGGCAAGGCTGGGGCCTTGTCCTCCTTCTCTGGGGCGGCTGGCAAAAGACTGACACGCTTGAAGTCCTTGGGCTCAGCCATGGCTACCTCCTGGTGCTCAGCATAGACACGGATGTCATCAGGCACCTCCTCTTCCTCTTCCAGCTCTTCCTCATCCTCAGGCAGCTCCTCCTCCTCCTCCAGGAAGTCCTCCAGGTCCTCATCTAGCTCCTCATCCAGCTCCTCGTCCAGCTCCTCATCCAGCTCATCCTCAAGGTCCTGGTCCCAGTGTGGCGAGTCCTTGTGGTAGCTGACTGAGCTGTGGCAGGAGTGGTAGGAGTCCCGGTCCCGCTCATCCTCCAACTCGGAGCCCTGCAGGCTCTGCTCATCCGGGTCAAAGTCCTCACTCAGCTGTGAGCTGCCCTGGCTCAGCTCCCCTGAGGAGGCGTAGCGGCTGCTGCCTGTAGGGCTGAGGGTATGGGTGGGGCTCAGGGGTGGGCACGGAGCCACTGCCCAACCAGCCCCAGTCCCACAGGTCCAACACCCAGTTGTTTGCTCAGCACTGTTTGAGCACCTGCCATGCACTGGGCCCCCTGTAGGTGCCAGGGAAACACAGCCATGAGCAAAGGAGACAGAAAGCCTGCTCTTGTGGCATTTATGGTCTGGGTTGCAGACAACAAACCAGATGGATGAACTTAGTGATCATTGATGACCTACTAGGTGCCGCCCCTATCCACGCTCCTCCCATGTGCTGAGGACCCTGAATCAATGTCCTCGACACAGCCCCCATGGAGACTGTGACATCACTGTGGTTATTGTGCTTGGTGCTTGACATCTCCCACCTCAACCTGGTCCTTCCACCACTGAGCCCCCTTATTCACCGTGGCCCGGGGCCTTTCTGCCTCCACTCCTTAACTCAACCTCTGCTCCCAGCCGGCCCTGCCACAGATCCCCTTAACTCCAGCTTGTGGACATACATAAAATTCACTCATTTCTCTGCACCTGGGCCCTGGCCTGGTCCAGGCTCTGCCAGCTCCACATGGTGACGCCCAACATCCACTCCCATCCCAACAGCCCCTGCTTCCCATGGAAGCCACAGAGGGGCTTCTTTGAGTTATAACCCAATCACATTCCACCACTGTCCAAACGCCACAAGGCCCTTTAGTGTCCTTGGAACCAAACCTATGCCGTGCCCAGCACCCTCATGCGGCCCAAACCCTCCAACCCCCCCACTCACCTCCCTCTCTGTCCCTCTTTCTCTCCCCCTGCTCTGGTCGCACCGACCTCCTTGCTGCTCCTCCAACACCCTAAACTTGTGCCCACTTCCAGGCCTTTGTGCTTTCTGTGCCCTCTGCCAGGAACACGCTTTCTTGCTTGATTTTCATCCCATTTCTGCCACTAAATGTTTTACTTTGAATATGTTATTTCATTTCCTTGGATCTAAAAAATAAAGGCTAGAGTAGATGCTCAGTGTCTTAAAAAGTTCCTCCCCAAATATTTTATCTATAAACTAGCTAAACTTTCTGTGGTATATATTAACTATAGGAAAATTAAAAATAAGGGTTGTTCAAATATCTGCAAAGAAATTGTATCAGTCAATGGTCAAGTCAGAGTAGGAAGCTTACGAAGTTTTCCTTCAAATTACGTTTTACCCAAATTCTCACACTGTGCAATAGAACTTTCAGCAAGGATGAATGTGTTTTCTATCTATCTAAATGCCATACAAACATTCAAGCTGTTTAATTCCATGTTGGTTATTGTCCTGTTTGGAAACCAGGACTAGGGTGGTCGGGTCAACGAGGAGCGGTGGCAGGCTGGAGTTTCAGCCTCCCCGGCTCAAGGACCGGCACCCTGCCCTGGGCAGTGGTAAGGTGCACTGGGGCCAGGGGCCCACCTCCTGGGCAAGTCTGGGGACAGCCTACTCTCAAAGGAGTGGTGACGATGGCTGGACAGAATAGGAGCAGTTTTCGGTCACTGTGCCCATGCTCGCTGGCCCAGAACACTGGGTCTGGTGCCACCAGGAGAGCTGGGCAGGACCACCTGAGACCCCTAGCCAGCTGCTTGTTGGGATTTTTCCAACAGTACTGTGTGTCTCACAACCCCCGCTAATAGTGATCTTTTGCCACCCACCCCTCCCCCACCCAGTAAGACAGTAGATAGGGACCAGTAGCTTTTTAAAGGAGTGCAAGGAGCCCCCCTGTTTCAGTGGGACCAATCAGGGGCATTTGGACTTTCTTTCCTCAGACAAAGCAGACCCACTTTTCTTAATCATGTGGAATTTTCTTACAAAATTTTGGGTAAAGCAAGGGCTCTAATGCTTATAAGAAAGTGTGAATGCTGCTTTTCTACACCTGGTTACCTATACCTCAAGCTCCCCCCAGCCCCCTACTCCTCTTTTCACTCCAGGAGACAGGGTTAGACACACACTCACACACGCACACACACACACACACACACACACGCACAGGGACCTCAGCTCCAGGGTGGCTACCTGAGGGCCTGCGGCTCGGAGAACTCCTCATAACTGTGCATGGAGTCACTGTAGGATTCCCGGGAACCCAAGGGCGGCGGACGAACAGAATACTGGTGGACTGAAGCATTGGGCTGGGATGTAGTGTAATAAGGTGGGGGGATGCTGTTGCTTGTCTCGCTGCGATAGTCACTGTCACGATCATCCACTGCACTGTCAGGGTCATCATCTGGAAGAGAGAGGAGGTGAGGAGGGAGAGTGAAGAGGGACGGGAGGAGGAGAGAGAGGGGGGAACAGAATACAATGGGGACCAAAGCAGGATCTCAGACTTAGGGGATCTTCACTGGCTGCTAATCTAAGAAGAGCAATCCGAATGAATGAAGGATATTGGGTCATATAAGTAGAGGTATAGGCTTTAGAATGAGGGAGGTGAAAACCTGCTTTGCCTTATGTGGATCAAACTGGACCTGGAGTCTGGAGTCCAGGGTAGATGCTACAATGTGAGGACAGTGGCAAATGGGAGGATGTCTTTCAGCTCAAATGTAAGAATGGGCTTTGCCAAAGTCTAGGCTCTCTGAAACCAATTTTTCCCCCAATCAGGCAGTGAGCTTTCCATAACAGGAGTCAAGCAAACACTCAAAGAAGTTGGAGGGATATCAGAAGGGCAAAGTAGAGTACGAATGCCTTTTAACCCTCAGAGATTTCTTGGTATCTGAGACTAGAGACCCCAGATCTGAACCCACAAGCACAGGAACAAAGAAGAGGCTCTGACAAAGTACCATCTGCCTCGAAGATTAGGTCACTAGGTGGGCAAGTCCACCACGCACCAGAATCTACCGATAAAATGGACCAGGGCGGAGTTGCCAAACTTCAAGTGTTATGTAAAAATTAAAGGACGTTTTTAGTTTGGTTTGTTTTCCTTAGTAAAAGGAAAACAGGTTTTCCTTCTTAGTAAAAAGAAAATGGAATTGTGTCAATGGATGTTAGATCGTTGCAGGACAGGAGAGACTATTTTGAAAACAACACTTGGGTTGAAAATGGGCTGCAAAAAAAAAAACAACCCATAACCCCCTGATTGGGTGGCCCACAGCATCAATTTACTGGAGATTTTGAACCACCAAAGAGGTGGCTCGCCTCTTTTTATCCCTTTAAGTATTTTTTGTTTAAGTATTTTTGCTTTAAGTATTATTTCCCAGATGTTTACCTATTTTTGTTTCTTAGTTATTTTAACCTTCTAATTCTTTTCCAGCTAATGTGTCTGTTTGTGTGTATGTGTGTGTGTGTGTGTGTAGGTGTGTGTATATATATATATGTATGTATATATAGATATATTCAACAAATAGGTCCAATTCTTAAAATGTGGTAAATTTTTAAAAACCAATTCATACATTCCCTCAGTTATTTTGCCTTTAGAAAAACCGTAATTAGTTTCCAGCTGGCCAAGCTGGCCCTACCCAGGCATCTGTGGATTCCCAGTTTCTCACTGAACTTGGGCTGCTGTGACCTCTGAGCTCTGCACCCCGTCCCCACTGCTGCACAGGCGCTGTCTGCGCTGACGTTAGAGGCAGAGGCGGAGGCCAGTTTCCACGGCCCAGGGTGGCGGGGTTCAGGGTGAAACTGTGATCCTGTAAAAGCCTGAGCTGGGGCATCTGAAACCTGGACGATCCCCCTCGAAGCTCTGGAAAACTGGTCAATGTCACCAAATTGCCCCTCTGACCAATTGGTTTTCTAGGCAATTATCTGGGTCTTTGGCCAAATTGGCTTTCTCTTTACCAAATTGTTCTTGACCAAGCCAAGATGTTTTCAACCAAGTCACAGGAGGCTGTGTCCATGTTCACCCAATTTTTTTTTCTGACAAATTGTCTGTTTTTGAGAGGCAAATGGCTTTTGAATGTAATTCTTTTTGTTTTCACCCAGACTCTGCTTTTTACCAAATTGCTGCTTCCACCTTTCAAACACTTGTGTCTCCATAAAAGGCTCTGCTTTTGGCCCAGTGCTCTGTGCTCTTTGCCTACTTATCAGCTTTAGCCAAATTGGTTTTAACCCAAAACATCTCTGTTTTTGATGGTATTGTTTGCTTGTGGCAAACTGGTTGTTACCAAATCTTTTCTGCCTAATGTCTATTCTGGTCAAGTGGCTTTCTGACCGACTTGTTTTTGACAACTTGTTTGGATCAAAGTACATGTAAACAGTTTCCCTGGTCCTAGAGGGAGCAGGGAGTGGAGTTTGTCCACCACAGGGAGGGTCAGGGTGGAGGAGCTCCCAGCTGGTGGAGGAGAGAGGACGTACATTCATATACAGAACAAAGAACTGGATTTCTCTGGAGGAGGAAGGACATGGGAAGAAGAGAACTCTTCCTTAGGGAGAGAAATGGGTATCCAAATTGGGGGGATGGCTTGTCTCCCTCCCCTGGGGGCAAATCGGAGGGAGATGTGTGTGAGGGAGCTTTGGAGGGAGGTCTCGGAAATGATACCCACCTGGGGACCCTTGCTCTCTGCTCTGAGACCCTCTTTCTCCCCCACCCCCCACCATCAGAGTGACTTTTCCAGGTGGAGGAGGAAGATGGGAAGACGAAAAGAGGGAGAAGTCACAGGAGAGGAAATGAGGTTATACGTGGGGAGTGGGGGGACAGGGGTCACAGTGCCCAGCTGGAGACAGGCAGGTCTCCCGTCTAAATGCCCAGGCCTTCCGGCTGAACCCTTCCACCCCAGTGGCAGTGCCCACTCCCCACCAGACAGAGCAGGACCCCCAAGACAGATGTTAATGGTTGGGGCAGGAGGGCAAAGAAGGAGCCTTGCTGTCTGTCTGGCCCCAGTGTGCCAGCCGCAGGCTCCTCGCTTCCCTGCACGGTGGGGAGGTGGGGTTGCCGAGGCACCCCCTCCCCGTGGCCTCCCAGGATGTCAGGCTGAGTACTTACTCTGCTGCTCACCCCAGCCAAAATAATTCCAGTTGCCTACAAAGAGAAGGGGCAGAGATAATAAAAGGGAGCAGGCGGCGGGGCACAAGGAGGGGGGCTCTGCCGTCCTCCTCATTCTCCCCATCTCCTCCCGCCCAGGACCCCAGTCGCCTCCTAACCTGAGGATCTTTCCCCAAGTATCACTTTGACCACTGACATTTGTCATGCCTTCACTCACCACCTTGGGAGAAAGGCAGAATATCTGTTTTTTGAGGAGGCCACAGGCTCAGCCAGGAGGTAACGAAAAGGGCATTTAGGACCAGGGTTTTCCAGCTCAGAAGTCTAGGGGCAGCACACCCCTCTCCTTCCCTCCCCTATCTTGTGTGTGAGAAAAAAAATATTGAATTGGAAATCCTAAATTTTGAAACACCCCTGTTGGGTGGGTTTTTCTCATCCTGCTCATCGTACAGGTGAAGAAATAGGGCTCAGAGAGGTGGGATGAGCGGCCTCAAGTCACACAGCCTCCGAGCTTCAGGGCCAGGAAGAGAACCACATCTCCCTTCCTCGTTCCCAGTGCCTGGCATTGTGGGAAATGCCTCGGACCAGAAACCTGACTCCCTCGAGCCTTGGCTGACCCCTCCATGAATGTTCCTAAGAGGACTTGGAGGTGAATGCTGGGAGGTGAGTCTCCATTTCCAAACTGAACCCACTCTTCATTTCAATCCACCAGGTACTCCGTCATCTGCTCCTGCTTCCACCTTGTCTGGCCCTTCCCTCACCACAACCTTCAAGGAGCCCATTCATGGGGGTAGGGGACTCATAATTCCTTCTGGTAAGGGATGGCTTCCCCCCAGGCAAGGAAGTCAAGAGACTTTCTCAGTGACATACCCCAAGTTAGGATAGAACAGGGTCCCCACACTGGGCCATACCATCACCATCCTGGGCATATGGGGGTGTGAGAAAGAGGTACGGGGAGACAGTGAGAGAGGAGGGAAGGGAGAAAAGGGCGATAAGGAAGAAGATGGAACTGGAGAAAGAAGTCGAAGTGCGGGATGGAGACAAAGCGTCATGGGTTCGGGTTCTACCCTGGGACTCTATGATCTGTCACTTCCTCCCCACTCCAGAGGACTCAGGAGGAACTTTTGGGAAAGAAACATGTCCTTGGCCCATGGAGAACTCGTCTGGGTGCCTCTGAGTATCCACAGGGCCAAGGAACATAAACAATCTTGACAACCCCAGCCTGGATGGAGGGGCAGTAGGCAGAGGAACACGATCGTCATCAGCAAAAACAGACACAGTGCAGTGGAAAGAGTCCCTCAGACCTAGTTCAAATCCTGGCTTTGCCTCCTGCCGCGTGTGTGACCTTGGGCAAGTTGCTTCTCCTCCTGGGCCTCAGTTTCTTCATCTAAGAAAACAGGTGAATGAAACAGCCTTTGTCCATCGTCCGTGCACCTATTTTACGTGTGTCGGCAGGACCGTCAGTAACCGTCTGCTCCCTCTGGCTGTGGGCTGCTTGGGGGCCTGTGCTGGCCACGTGAAAGAGCCCCTCATCTGGGTTCAATGAACAGGATTAAAGTGTCTGCAAAATGTTTTTAAGCCTCTAGATGTTCTGGAACCCCTCAAAGTGAAGGGCTGTCAGATGCATGGTTCCAAAGAGAGTGACTCCAAGGACCAGAGAGGGACACTGGCCGCCTGCAGCCGCAGAGGAGGGCAGAGCTCAAACCCAAGTCCCAGATCTCTTCTTCTTTCCACCACACTGTGAGCATTAACTGCCCACCCTTAGGACCCGTACCTCTGGAGAGGAGTTGGCCTGTTACACACAACACCCAGGGGTGGGGGACAGAGGCCAAGGAAGGGATGGAGAGGTACTTACAACACTGGTTGCTGGGGACAGGGAGAGGCTTGTCTTGTTCATCTTGGAATGAATACTGAGGGGAGGGAAGGAAAGAGGGCACGTCTCAGAGAGGCCAAGGGCCAGGGGACTGGGATGGTGTTCTGCTGTGTCCCATCCTGCCTCTCCCGTGCCTCTCCAACCCTCTCCCTCTGGAGGAGAAAGATACAGATGTGCACAGACAGAGAGAGATACATACAGAGAGGCAGGGAGACACCGATACAGAAAAAAGAAAAAGAGACACACATGAAACAGAGGCAAGGGAGACAGGATAGAGAGAGGGACAGACAGAGAAACGAGGTTGGGCAAAAATTACTCACACGTGTGTACTGCCCCCTTGCCCGCCACCTCTCACTAAAGAACATTGTACTCTTGTCTGCTATTCCTTCCCTGCCCTCACCTTTTAAAGACTGTCCTCTGGGCCACAGGGAGTCTTTGCACTGTGGGGATACAGAGCCAAGAAGATGAGGAAGGGGCGGCACGGAAGAGTGGAGGTTCAGGGGCTGAGGCTTCTGGGGGATGAGAAGTTTTAAGAAAGTCTGAAAGTGTGACTCGAGGAATTAAGGGCTGTGGGGCAGAGAGGGGGTGTGAGACCGCTTCGGGGCCCCTGTATGTGCTTGTGGGTATTTGGCAAATGCAGAACTTGAGTCAATTGAAATCACCATCATATTGTCAGTAGACTGTTCCTGGCTGACATCCTGCTTGGAAACGGGATCACGGGAGTCACCGATTCAGTCGGGTTATAAAGAGTGAGCGACACGGATACAGGGAAAGACAAGCAGGGAGACAGAGAGCAGAGGACACAGGGAGATGAAGAGAGACAGACGCAAGAAGGAAAGAGCCCCCCATGTCAATACTCACCTCATCCTGGTCCCGCATGGCATTCAGCTGCTCCAGCTTCTTGGCCCAGTAACGGGCCTCCTCCTCAGGAATGTCTGGAAGGGGAGTCCTGGCTGTGAGCCTGAAAGCCGCTGCCGTCCCCTCAGCACACACCCCGTGTATCCTGAAGGCCTACAGGGCTGGTATCCAGTGGGTCTGGGGACAGGGTGGCAGCCCGGTCCCACCCTGCCCCAGCACTGCCTTGGGGATGGATGGGGAACGGGAGAGAGGATGTACCCTGGCATTACAACGGTGGGGGAGCCATGAGTCTTGGAGGGATGATGTGGGAGAACCAAGCTGCTTCCAGGAAAGGTGGAAAGGCCTCTTTGTGTCTCTGCCTTTGTTTATCTCTGCTGTCTCTGTCTGTCTCTGTCTCTTTTCTATCCCCAGCTCACTCCTGAAGCCAAATCTCTCACCAAGGACCAGCCAGGGCAGCTCAGACCTCTGTTCCACGGATCAAGAAGCATTTGCTTCCCCCTGGTGACCTGTACACAGCAGGTGCACACCTCATCTGACTCGCTGAGACCCAGAAAATCCTCTCTTCTGGGGAGAGGAAACCTTGCACTCACAATGAGGTTTGTATGGCCTACCCAGGCCTGACCATTATCCTGACTGGGTGAGGGTCCTGCACCCCCCAAACTTACCTAGGGGCAGCTCAAAGCGAGTGTCAAGGAGGATGCGGTGGAAGGTGGGGTCCTTGGTGCCACAGATTTCACTGTCTGCCATGATGACCTGGGAATCCAGAGTCAGCCACTCTCCAGGACCCTCCTGGGTATAGGGAGCAATGAAGACAGGGGTCAGGTTCCAGATCTGGTGAGGTGGATCAGGTGTCTGTTAAC
This sequence comes from Artibeus jamaicensis, assembly GCF_021234435.1. Lineage (NCBI taxonomy): Eukaryota > Metazoa > Chordata > Mammalia > Chiroptera > Phyllostomidae > Artibeus > Artibeus jamaicensis. The sequence continues at coordinate 7,456,115 of NW_026521854.1, read as the reverse complement.
ACAAGTTGTCTCCCTCATCCCGTCTCATCCCTACCCCAAAAGCCAAGGCCACACCCCCACTTTACAGATGAGGAAACTGAGACTCAGAAGGAAGAGCCCAGTGCAGGGCAACATGGGGACTTGTCCAGGGAACCCGGAGTCAAAGATCCAGAGAGAGGGCCCTGTGGAGTCAGCAGGGGTAGTTACACAACTACTCCTCATCCATGATAGCAGTTGTGCAGCCCTAGCTTCATATAAAGGCCCTGGTGCTCCCACAATCCAGTAAGGAAATCCTTCCCCAAGTGCATGAACCAGTGCCCCTGGGTTCAGGGGACATAAGCCATTCCGCTGGTGGGGTCCACTCTGAACTTCAGTTTCTTTATCTTAAATGAGAAGGATGTTCTGTGGAATTTGCTTTCCACAGCCCCAGGGAAAGGCTGGTAGGGGTGAAAGTAGGAGCCCAGGATCCTCTGCATGTATCCAGGGGGTAGTTATGAAGGGCTTCCCAGAGGATAAGACATGGGAGCTGAGCTTAGAAGGTGATGGGAGGGACACTGGAAGCCGAGGAAACAGCTTATGCAAAGATTCAGAGGGCTTTCTTGGGGCCTGTAAGGGGTGGAGGTTGGGGTGTAGAGGGAGATAAGGCTGGCAATGTGAGCAGGTGCCATCAAGAAGGACTCCCAAGGGAGATGTAGAGAAAGGGTAGGAAAGGGTCTTGAGGTAATAAGATGCTGCTGGGCTCAGCATGGGGGAATGAAATGGAGGAGGAAAAACTTAAGGTCGAGAGGCCAGGATTGTCTAGTACCTTCAGGGCTTGTGTGGCCTTCCTCTTGCACAAAGTGCTAATTGTTCACAATATCCCTTCCCCTCTCTTCCATAGGAATACATTTTTAGCTGGATCCAGGGCTATGCAACATAAGACTACACTTCCCAGACTCCTTTGCAGCTAGTGGGGTCACATGACTAAGTTCTGGCCAATGGGATGTGGGTAAAATGCCAAGGTTTGGCATTTTAACTTGGAGGGTAAACTCCATTCCTTGCCACCTTTCCCTTCCCTGGTGGAAATGCAAATATAATGGTGGCTCTCCAGCAGCCATCCTAGGCCATGAGGTGGAAGTGCATGAAAGGAAGGGCAAATAAGATGGAAAGAGTTCAGGCCCTGGTGACTTTGGAGCTGCAACTGCAGCCCCAGACATCTACATGAACATTGTCAAGGGGTGGAGGTTGATGTCCATCTTGTTTAGCCACTGGCCTCGGAGCCCCTCCCAGGCACTGCTCCCCAACCCTCAGCCCACCACTCACTTCATTGGACTGGCGGATGGTCCGCAGGGGGATCCACACGGTGCCCACCATGGTGTCCCAGATAAGGCCCTTGTTCCACACCTCCACTGTCAGCCCTAAATCTAGGCGGTTAATCTCACTGAGGAGAGAGAGGAGGGGGCGGGAGTGAGAGAATGGAGACTCAGAAAAGTCAGTTCATTCACCTTGGGACATACAGCCAACTGAAATTCAAACCCTGGCCTGGGTGAGCCCTAGCCAGGACAGTAACACAGTGATTCATGTTTAACAGAACTGAGATGGAGAACTGAGGCCAAAGGGCTACGTCACATGCTCAGGGTCTCACAGCGGAACAAGGGCTCCAAGCTGGGATGGAAGGGCTGGGACAGATATCACACACCTCCTACACCTCAACTTGCCTGGTGCCTCCTCAACCCCTCAAACCTCGAGAATGATGGCTAAGTGAGAAAGATGCCCAAATACCCTTCATGGCCCTGTTATCCCAGGATAAGGGCATCTGGGGTGCCTCCATCCTTCCGAGTGTCGTCTCTGTCCAATCGCATGGGGACATCCCTGAACATGTGAATGATCCTATCCCTGAGCACTTTCCCGGCAGGCCCCACACTACACATAGGCAGATTTGGGGGGAAACCTTGGTGAATGTCCAATTCACTGAATTTACCAATTTGCTGAAGACTTATCTTAAGGAATGCTCTTGAACATATATGTTGGCTGTAACCTAGTCATTCAGTTACTTGTTTTCAGGGAGCTGGGGACCACCTTGTCCCTCCCCACTTTACATCTTCCTCAGAATTGTAAGGCCGGCTCCTCCCTTCCTTCCCCATATGCTCCTCTGCTCCAGGACCCTAACTGGGTTCTCTCACAGCTTCCAGGTCTGACAGCCACCAGCCAGGCTCTGCTCAGGGGTGGAGGGCTGCTTGGGACCAAATCCTCGCTCTTCCAGGTAGAGGCTACGTGACACTGAGCAGGTGGCTTAGCCTCTCTGGTCCTCTGTTTCCTCATCTGTAAAATGAGGATTACAGTAGTGTCCTCCTTCCCAGTGTTGTAGGCAAACTGAGGTAATCAAAGCCTTAGCAGAGAGCATGGCACATGTTCCCATCATCAGAGCAGGTGGGATGTAATAGGAGGGCCTGAAAGGCTCCAGGTCGAGAGGAGGGTCCAGGTCATGAATGCATTCAATGACTAGGCAAATATGCATTGAGTGTCAGGCCCTGTGCGTGGTGTGGCGGTGAGAGTAGCGACAGAGACCCACCAGGCCCTACCCTCCTAGAGCTCACAGTCTGGGTTCAGGGGCCATAAATATGTCCAAAATTCACATAAATTTGACCAAAATAACAATTGGTAGCAAGGCCTGAAATGACTCTTCGATTGCAGCCTGGCAGTAGTGGTCAAGGAGGGGACACAGCTGAGACAGGAAGGATAAGAAGGAGCCAGCTGGGAGGGGCAAGGAGGCGGGAGAAAAGGAAGTGCAAAGGTCCTGGGGCAGGAACAAACTGGCCATGTTGGAGGAACCCTGCAGTGGTGGCTGTGGCTGGGGCAGGTGAGCCAGGAAAGATGGAGGGAGATACTGGTGGGAAGTCATAGGGGCCAGGCCTCTTCAGGGCTATGGGAAGGCATGCGATTTTTGTTCTGAGGTTGATGAGCCACAGGCAAACTTGCAGAATGAAAGGAGGTGATTTGCAGTTTTAAAAATATCCCTCTGGCTGCCTGGAGAAGAACAGATTGTGAGAGGCACATGCAGCAGGAGGCCCGGGTGGAGGCTGGTGGCACTGGAGACTTGGCTGGTGGCATCAGAGATAAAGAGAAGTTACTGGGTTTGGGAAGTGCTTTGGAGGCAAAGCTGATGGGTAGACATGGGACAGAGGGAAGGGGAACAGAAGTCCCAGACAACACCCAAATATTTGGCTCTGCCCAATGGGACCAGGTCTCAGTGGGGAGGCTGCGCAGGACCAGTCAGACTCACAACATGAAATCCTGTTCCCAGCTGGGCTGGCTGCCCCGCACAGCGATGGTCGTGCTCTTGACATTCTGCACCTTCAGGGTCACATATGTGTTGAATTTCTCTGTGGTGGTGAGAGCAGGGTTAGTGCGGCGGCTCAGGCACCCCTGGTGCCCCTTCCCAAGCTCTAGTCAGCCTGCTGTGATCCCCAGGTGCTGTGCGTGCCCGGCAGTGGGCAGGGGGGCCCAGGGCCAACACGATGCTCTGCTTCTGTGTGTCCCTTCCACTCCCAGTCCCCAAGGTTCCCCCTATGACCAATCCCTTAGAGCACAAGGACGGGGCCTTGGTGCAGGGAGACGTGGGATTTGGGGATGCTTAATCCTGCTGCTTAGAAATAACTATGTCCAACAGCCTTGGTTTTTAGCTGGGAAAACTGAGGTCCCACATGGGAACAAAAGTGACTATAAGAAACTCTAACACCTCTATGAGCCTCACTTTCCCCACCTGGAACCTGATCTAAGAGTCCCCACCCTATCTCTTATGATCCTGGGAAGGGCCATTGGCTCAGGGTGAGCCCCACCCACCGAGGGGTTTTCAGAGGACAGCTGAAGCGATTGCTGGGACCACAGGCCCTGTCTGACATTCTTTATCATGATTAGCAGACACACAGCCCAAGTCCCCCACCAATGGCTTAGATCCCCCTTCCTTGTCTCTTCAAGAGATGGACAGACAAACAGACAACATAGGACAGGACAGGTATAGAGGCCACTTACCTTGGGCACCATCAAACTTGGCTTTTTTGACTGTGGAGAGAGACAGAGATAGGGAAGGGAAATGGGGAGAGAGGCGGGGAGAAGAGAGACAGAGGGAGAGGAAGAGAGAGAGACAGACAGACATCAAAATAGAGACAGAGCAAGAACGACAGAGAGGAGAGAGACACGGAAACAGAGAGAAGACAGCGGCAAGGGTAGAAAGCAAAAGAGATAGATACAGAAACCAAACAGGAAAAATAAAAAGAAGATAAAGACAGAGGCAAAATTAGAGACAGAGACAATGAGACAAGGAGAGGAGGAAATATAAGGAGAGAAGGGAGGCAGGGATGGGAGGGAGAGAGAGCAGCCATCAGACAGGTGAGCAGAGGCAGATCTATGGGTGGAAGGAATCTGGACTCTGGGAATAGTCCATGTCCCTCCTCCCTCCATATCAAATCCCCCTAAAGCTTCTCCCCTCCAGCTATGCCTTTACCCTTAATTGAACAAGATTTAAAAAAAGGAGCTGGGCAGGTGGCAGAAGAGGCCTCTTACAGGAAGGCCTCCAGGATTGCCACAGAGGGAGGACAGTTGGGGAGGAGGGGAGAAGGGAAGGAGGGAGAGAGGAGAGACAGTCTCCAGTGACCCCATCCCCCTGCCAAGCTAGCAGGATTTCTCCCCCAATTGTCCAGTTCAGCCTGTCCTACTCCCCAGGTTTGGGGCCCAATATGCAAAGAGGACTAGAGGAGGTAGAACAGGACATCCTGGTCCTGGCCAGGAGATTGTTAGAGCTGTCCAGTCCCACTTACCTGTGAAAGGTGCAACCCAAATGTATGCCAGGGTCCTGTGTGGTCCAGCCTCTTCAGATTTCACATAACCCATGGCCCTAATGATTTAAAACAATTTCCCTCTTCCCTGGCTTTTCTTGAAGGATAGTAAACTCACTTTCAATATCTCTTGCCCCCTGCAGCTGCCCCCAACATCTTTCTCCACTGTTCACGCTCCACCTCCACCTAAAATCTGTTACCGAACTGAGCCTCTCTCCTCCTTTGCAGTTTCTGCTACCTTTAAATTTGCAAACGAATGTTTTTTTTGAGTAGGCAATACACACACATTTTACAAAATCAAACTAACCCCCAAATTTTACAGTGAGAATAAGGTTCTTTCTATGCTAGCCCTCATTCTGCCTCCCAAGTGTACCCAGTGTCACCAGGTATTAGACAGAGAGCCTGGCCTTGGCAGTCAGGGGCACAGGCGCGTTATTTTATTTCCTACACAAACAGTAGCATTCCACACCCTCTGTAGGCCTCGGTGTTTTTCAGTATGTTCTGAAGAGTGTGTGTAAGCAACTTAGAGGACAAATTTTTAGTAACAGAATTGTGGTTTATTTCTTTGCTTTTGAGAGTGAAGTTTGGACTTTTTCTGAGCAAATGCCACAGGCTCCCATCTTGCTTATATCTCTGTCCCCATCACTTGAATTTCTGCCATGCAAAAGCAGCTGAATGGAGCCAGTGAAGAGAGAATTCCCATGAAAGGAGGGCAGTGGGGTGGTCCTAAATACTTGTCAGTATTGCTCGTTCCTGTTTGGGGGTAGGGGTGCTGTGCAGCAGTGGCATTGACTTGCAGAAGAACTGAGTGAACTCCCCAGAGTGGCAGAGGGAGAGTGGGAATGAGCGCCTCCTTATGCCTCTGAAAGACCCAGACTTTAAATGCCAATGATTGGGCATCATACCCCCACCTGGGTTTGGGTTTGGAGGTGAAGTGACCAGGGAGCTCTTGGCTGGGCGTTGGGAGAGGTGGAGTCCAGTGGAGTCAGGTTCAGTTTACCACGCTGTGTGACCCTAGGCAAGTGAACTCTCCACTCTAAGCTTCCATCTCTGTTTCATGGCATTTCTGTCTCTCCCTGCTCTTCTAGACCTGGCTCTGTGTGTGTGTGTGTGTGTGTGTGTCTGTCTGTCTGTCTGTCTCCTTCTATATGCTCCTGTATTTTCTGTCATGGCCCTCTTCTTTTACCCAGCTCCTCCACCCTGGGGCTGAGAGAAGCTCGGGGTCCTTAGGACTGTGTGCACCAGGAGCTCTAGTCCTCCCTCCTTGGGGGAGTTCCAGCTTGCCTGATGACTGTGAAGGGAGGGGGTGCAGGAGCAGAGAGGGGAGGGAGGATGGTGGGGGAGACACAGACAGGGGCTGAGAAAGGCACACACAGAGGGACCTACAGGGGGAGGAGAGGAAAAGGAGGAAGAAGGGGGTGGAGATAACAAGTCAAGAAAGTCAGGCCCTGGCTGGTGTAGCTCAGTGGATTGAGCCCAGGCCTGTGAACCAAAAGATTGCGGTTCGATTCCCCGTCAGGGTACATGCCTGGGTTGCAGGCCAGTTCCCAGCAGGGGATGCACCAGAAGCAACCGTACATTGATGTTGCTCTCCTTCCCTTCCCTTCTAAAGATAAATAAATAAAATTTTTAAAAAATCAGACAAAGAGACGCAGAGACAGAAGGAGAAAGACAGAAGGAGAAAGACATGCTAGGGATGGCTAGGGATGGCAGACAGGGGGAGAGAACTGGCAGAACCAGGAAAGAAGAGTTGTACAGAGGAAGCTGAGGCGGGTAGGTGAGAGGCCCTGGGGGATGGAGGGGGGCTGACTAGGGTCTAGCCTCACCTGACCCATGCTCCACCCTGCAGCTCCCACTGTGTCTCCTTTCTACATATCAAGACAGGGCTCAGAGAGGCCACTCGTCCAGAGTCTGTCCTCCATACTCTCCTGAGGGGGTCTGGGCGGGGTTTGGGGTGCTTGGCGCCTCTCCTCGTCTGGCTCCTCCGTGCCGTTTCTCTCTACTCCTGTCATTGTCTTTCCGTCTCCTTCCTCCCCTTCTGCCTTTGTCTCTGTCTCTCTTGTGCCCACTCCCACTCCTTTCCCCTACCCACTTTCCTGCTCCCCAGGCCTCTGAGGACCAGAGGGCAATGGGCTTGGCTGGGGTCCACAGCAGTGGGAGACTGCTGGAGGTACCAGCTCCCACGGCAGAGGCCAGGCTCAGGCCTCCAGGCCCCTTCAGGGAGTCTAGGGTAACGATACCAATTTATGTTCTTCCTGGGGACTCAGAGAAAGGAGGGGGGACTCAGGGTGGGAGAGGGGGCTCAAACAGGAAAGAGGGGTGAGGGAAGGGGCCTTAGAGTGGGGACAACTCCCGGGGGAGGGAGCTCACGGCAGGGCGCCGGATAGCGGGAGGAGGGAGGGGACTAAGGGAAGGGGCTCGGGGAACCCGAGCCGAAGCGCGGGGGCGGGGAGCACACCGGAAGTGGGAGGAGCTTGGAGGGGCGGGGCTTCGGGAGCGGCCGGGCGGGCTCACGGAAAGAATCAAGTCTCCTTCTCTCCCTCCTTCCCCCCACCCCACTGCCTTCCCGTCAGCAAATGTCTTTCCCTCGGCAAATGATCCCAAGTCATTGTCGCCTGCGCCGCCATCACCGTCACGTACGCTCCCGCTACCTTCCCCGCCTTCTCCGGGCAATGGGGTCACCGGGGCGGAAGCGCCGCCCCTGCCCCGCCAGCTCCTGGTCACACGCAAGAGGCTATTTATAACGAGGGCGCGGAGGGCGTGGGCAGCTGGGCCGCCGGGAGTGGCGGCTCAGGCCGGGGCCCACTGCCCGCCCCTCCGACTAGCCGGTGAGCGACGCCGCGGGATTCGCGTTGTCGGGCCCGGTCAGCAGCGCCGCCCTCCCGGGGGGCCCGTCAGCACTGACTGATTGATGTGGTTGCACAGACGGACGATGGCTACGGCAGAATCAGTGGAGTCAGGAGCAGGGCTCCCCTCATAGGCGCTGCCAGGCCTTGGACCTCGGTTTCTCCATCTGGGAAATGGGGAGAGGTAGAGCAAGCGGTTCTCTTCCTCCTCTTCTGGTCTTCCCTTCTCTTCCTCCCTCTCCCCTTTCTTCTTCATCAGTATTAGGATCAGCATTACTATACTATCATTATTACTACTACTATTAATAGTAGCATTACTACTTTTTAAGATATTTTTATTTATTTTTAGAGAGAGGGTAAGGGAGAAAAAAAGAGAGGGAGAGAAACATCGATGTGTAGTTGCCTCTCATATACCCCCAACTGGGGACTTGTCCTGCAACCCAGGCATGTGTCCTGATTGGGAATCAAACTGGTGACCCTTTGGTTCGTAGGCCAGTGCTCAGTCCACCGAGCCACACCAGCCAGGGCTCACTGCTACTTTTATTTGGTTGGATTTTAAATGTGCCCCTGGCCTGGAAGGCTCTGGATTCTGAGGTCGATTCCGATGTTGGGGTACTTGGTCTATGACCTGCCAGGCCTGGAGGTGGGGGTGGGAAGTAGAGGATTCCTACCCTGAAGAGAAGCGGCTCAATGTCTCCTCCCCTACAGGATATGCTTACCAGGTGTCAGAAGTCGTTACAAAGGGTGAGGGGGGAAGCCTAGAGAATTCTGAAATAAATTCTGGAACGTTTGGCAGTTTCATATGTGATGTTGATGGCGGACATGAGCTTTGTGATAAAGACACTGGCCCCACTGGTTTGGCATCTGGGAAAGAGAACCCTTCACCTACCAAAGACAGAAACAAGCCAAAATCTCCGATGTAAAAAACGCATCAGGAATCTTGACAGGGATTTCTGTCTCTTGTTTACCAGGTATCAGAACTAGGCCTGGCCTATGTAGCAGGTGCTCATTAAATAGTGTTAAGTAAGGAAATGACGTCATTTCTCCCCATATCTCTGTAGTGACAGCGACTCAAGTTTCGGACTTGGACAGCGCTGCCCAAGTTTCGAAATTCCTGGAGCGCCCCCACTTCACTGTCCACGGTGCTGAACCATTCGTCTCTCCACCTCCCAAGCTGTTCGTTCACCCAGTTGAAGGTAGCCTCCCTGCGCTGTCCATGGTTCTGAATTCGCCGTCCTGTGTACTTCTGAAGAACTTGGCACCTCTTTTGCAACCTGTGTACTCCTGAGCCCTCCACAGCCCTGAGAATGCAATTAGCGCTCAGGAAACGTCTTACACTCATGGGGCCCCTTCAAGAAAGCTTTTAGGTCCCATTAATAAAAACAGCATCATTTTTTTTTGTCTTGGCTCACACTTTTAAACCTTTCCACAGCATTGTGGCAATGGCTCTGTGTACTTCACTTCATTGGAGAGTTCCAGGAATCCTAGGCAGTAGGAGCTATTAGTGTGCCCAATCTACAGATGGGCACATTGAAGAGTGAAGAGGGTATGGGACTTGCCAGGAAGTGGTGGATTTAGTGATTCAAACCCAGGCATGCTGGACTCAGAATGTCCTGGTTGGCACCTCACAGAGGAAGCCCGTTGTATGTGGGGGAAGAGTGAGGTGCAGGTTCTGGGAGCAGATAAGATTACAGCCCTGAAGATGAATCAGAGCCAATCCTGAAGGGCATCTTCTGAGGATGGTGACAGCAAAGACACAGATGCACACCCCTCCTGCATGGGTGGTATCAGAAATGGGGCATTTAGGGGCAGAGGGATTTGTGAAGGACTTTTGGGAGAGCGGCAGGAGAACAGCCATTATAAATGGGGAGATCATGACATGTCTTTTTACTGAGAGGATGAAGACAGAAAGCAATTCCAAGACAGATTTTCACCCCATGGAAGGGGCGTGGGTGTCTCACAGATTCTTGGAGGCTGAGAGGAGGCTCAATCTTTAACCTCCACTCCCAGTAGGCTCAGGAAGCTGCAACTCTGACTCTGTGGCACTAGGCAAGTCACTGGCCCTCCCTGAGCCTCAGTTTTCCTCATCTGTAAAATGGCTGTTCTGAGATTTAAATAGGGCAATGAGCATAAAAGTCCTAAATATTGCTTGTAAAATGCTGGATAGTGGTGCTTTTGATTGATTTATTATTAGTTGTAAGGCAAATGCATCCTCAACACATTTGCTAATTTTACACAAAATTAATTCATGAAATATTTATGGAGACTTAAAAAACACTGAATGGCCTGGCAAATGCCAGGAGGTACATAGGAAGGTCTAGAACTGAAACCACTCTACCACAGTTTTGCCCATGTTGTTTCTCCCTTCTTCTTACCTCTTCCCTCATCTTCTGAGACCAGACAAATGGTGGTGGTGATGTCAGGGCAGGCTTCCCAGAGGAAAAAATCCCTGGGTGATCCCCTCGCAGGCTCCCTAAGCCCTTCCTTCTCATTCCCATTCTGACCGCACCAACATGAGTCTAGGAGTAGGGCTGGGTACCAGAAACAGTGTCTGGCACATAGTAGGTGCTGAATTCATGCTTGCTGAGTAAATGTATGAATGATTGCATGAAGGAACCAGGTGAAGTTCTTGGTAGTAGCAGCCTTAGGACTCTGCTAAGACCTAGCAAATGAATTAGAGGCAGGGGTACGCAGCAGTGGGACTCCACATAAATAATGAAATGAGAAGGGGTAAAGGCAAGGCCTATACAAGGTAGCCCCCCATGTGTTGGTGTGAGGTGAGCTTGCATTTATGTGTGTTTGTATGTGTATTTGCTTGTGTTAGAAGGGCAGGCAAGTGTGCGTACATGGCTGTGCATGTGTGTTTTTTAAGGATATGTGCCGTATCCCAATGCAGGTGAGGGTCTGTACATATGTGGTGGGGAGTAGGGTGTGACTGCATATGGAACTGCATATGTATGAGGTACCTGTGGACTTGCAGGTGATGTGTTAGGTAGAAACATACATTGGTGTATGTGTGTGATTCAGTATTATGGCATGTGTGTTTATTTACTTGCATGGGTGTACACACTTGTGTGAAGTTATATACATAGGCATGTGCCTGTATGTGTCATCATTCACCTGTTCAAAGGGGCTGCTTTGAGTGTCCAATCTAGTGTTTTCATATGTGTGCACATAGCTTGGCACGTGCTTATGAGTATACATATATGTTCCTTATAGATTTGGGACCCTAAAATGTATATATGAGCATACACTTGCATGTTAGGCCATAAGCAGATTTTCATGAGACATGGATATTGTGAACAAACATCAAACTCATGTGGATAGATGTGTGTACATGTATGTACAGACACACACATACCGGGACCATGTCTGTGGCAGCAGACTGTGCCCTGAATATACATATGTATTCATATATGAACACACACATTGGTCCATGTGTGCAGTCACAGGAGTGTCATTTCGTGTAGCCTTGGTGGGTCCTGAGCATTTCTGACCACACAGGGCAAGTCTGGCTAGAAGGTGCCAGCCCATGTGTGTGCATGTGTGGGTACACAGGGCTAGGCCCCTGGTTGAGGAATTTCCTCAACCCCAAAGATAAGCTCAGATCCATGGAAAGCCCTCTCAGCCCAGCTCCACTGCTGCCCTGCCTCCTCTCCTCTGCTATTCTTCCCCTCCACCATCCTGCCTTCACTGGGTCACCCCCACCCCTCCTAGCATTTCTCCCTCTTCCCACTTCTCCCAGTTTCCCCCTCAGCCTCTCCCAGCATTCATACTGCTTCCCTTACCCCTTAGGGTTTTGCCCACTCCACCTCACCCCTAGCCTTGCCCCTCCCAGAGACACCCCCTTCACCCCCTGATGACAGAATCATCCAACACGGTTCTTCCCCCAGGTGTCCGTTTCAGGAAAGCCTCACCCTTCTTACTGCATCCCCTTCACACCACCCCCACATCCCAGCCTCCTGTTTGCGTCAGAGTGAAGGGTGAGATTCTCCCCCTCCTCCCCAGCTAGGCAAACCTTCAAAAAACTGAACTCCGAGGATGTGAGGCAGGGTGAGGTGGGGGTGGGAAGAGCAGAAAGTCAGTCAGAACACCCACATAGGTCCGCTCCTCCAGTGCCAGCCTCCCAACCTCCTCACTCCCCACCCCACCTCCCTCCAAGTGCTGGGCAACTTAGAAGAGGGCAGAGGCCAGTGGGGAACTGAGATCTTCGCCTCCCCCTCCCCTTAGGCTTAGTCCGTGTAAGTTGCTTGGCGGGGGGCGCGGCGTGGGGACCCCTTCACCTCTCCACTCCCCGAACTCCATAGGCCAAGAGTTGGATGAGTAGATTTTGATTTTGTGGGCCCTCTGCCACCACCAGCCCCGCCCGAAGGGAACGAGCTCAAGGAAAGGAGGCCCCTGTCCCTTTAAGCACCCGCGTCCACGCTCGCCCAGTCCCGCGCCATCGGCACCGGAAAGCCCCGCGGAGGGGGGCAGGAGGGCGGGGCTAGGTTTGTGAATGGAACGGCAGAGGGGGAGGGGGGAGGGGGAGGGACTGCCGGACGGTTTTGCGCTCCCGCGCCCGCCCGCCCACCCAGGTCCAGGCCGAGGCCGCGGTTCCGCGCGCTCTCACGGAGGCACACAGAGACACACGCGCGCACACGCGCACCACCGCTGCCTAAGGCCACTGGAAGCCTGACGTCTCCGACTTGGCTGACACACCTCTTCCCTCACCCCAGTCTTCTTGAAGGGAGTCGGGGTGAGGGACGCGGACCCCAGGCCTTAAAACCCAAGGTTGAGGCCTCTATAGTCGTGGTACCCCGGTTCGCTACCACCCCTGCCGCCCAAGGCCTCCCAAAGCCTGACTTCTCAGCAGGAGTGCCCGGGACGCCGGGGTCCTGGCGGGCCGGCTGCTCTCCCACCCCAGCCTCGGGAGGTGAGAGTGGCCATGCCCCTCCCTTGTCTCTCCCTCCTCCACCCCAATGCGGAGCACAGGCCTGGGCGTGGGCCTCGGTACAGATGGCGTTCGGGCCCCAAAATAGCTCCACCCTTTTCTCCCTCCCTCGCTTAGGCACGAAGTGGGTGAGGTGAGGAGGGGCGGAAGTGTGCAGGGGGCACTGCACCTCCAAGAGGTCGGCTCCCTGCAGAGAAGGCCGAATGCGCGTTTCGAAGCGCTGGCTGGGGCAGCGAGCCGGGGAGGCCTCCAGCCGATTCCCGCAGCTTCCAACTCCGGAAGCTAAAGAGTTAACTGAAAAAACGCCTTTTAAGACCCCCAACCACAGACCTCTCAGGACGTGGGGAGGGGTGTCCCCAGCCCCTTTCACAGTCATCCTCCACGTCCAGGGCTAGGGGGTTACTAGCCTGCTGTTGTCCTAGCGGCCGAGCCTCCGCCCCCAAGTTTCACACGGTCGGGGCTGGGAGACCCCTTCCGTGTGCGTCTCTTCGAATTCCGAACTCAGTCTGCATCCACGAGGACACGCTGCCGAGCCCACAGAGCAGGACTCCTGCCACGTACCCCACAGGATTCATGCGAACTCTGCGGCTCGGCCCCTCCCACACGGACCCCCTAACAACCTGGTCTACACCGATGTCCCGGTCTAGACCGTTTCCAGATTTCTGCTGTTGTCCACGGGGACCCCCGCGTGCAGACAAGTCCACGCACCGCGACCAGCTGCCGCCAGCACCCCTCTGAGCGCCTGGCTACGTCTACACTGATCAGGCGCCCTGTCGCGTCTACGAGGGCTACCCCCTCAAAAGTCCAGCCGCGTGCGCTCTACTCAACCGCCCCGCCTGCCCAGGAGCCCAGCCGCATCCACACGGACCCCGAAGCCAGTCGGGTCCACACCGGTCCCCACCCCGCAGCCTCGCCTCCTACCTCCAACGCAAAGTAGAGACATGTCTCCGGGGTCGCCGGCGGACCGGCACCGTCAGGTCGGGCTCAGAGGCCGCCGGGCTGGTGCATGGCCAGGGCTGCCGCCGGCGCTCAGCTCACGCCGGGGCCCGGCCTCCGCCGCCGGCCATCTTGGTTCAGCACCGGGGGCGCGGACAGCTCCTGACGTGGCGCTGACGAGACGGCGGGGCGGAGCCCGGTGGACACCTGATTCTGCGGGAGCGCCACCGCTGGGGCGCCGGGGGCTCGGGCAGGGAGGGGCTTTAAAGGGCCTGAGCCGGGTTGGGGCTTCCTAACCAGAGTGACTGAGAGCGCTCTGCGCTACTCAGCCTGTGCATCTTTGCACACGCTCAGACTGAATCCCATTCTTGGCTCCTTTGTGGAACTGGAAAACTCCTGTTCATCCATCAGTGCCCAGTGTGAACATAACCCCCCCACCGGGAAGCCTTCTCTGATTCCTCCAAACTGAGACTTTACTTTCTGGACGCCTCCAGACTCCAGCTCCTCCACTGGTTGGGCTATGGCCCAGTTCTGCTCACCACCCCTCCCCACACATATAACCTGTCAGTTCCATGTGGACCGGTGCCCTGAAAACCTGTTTGCTATGTATCTATCTCCACTGCCTAAAACACTGCTAGAGGTGGTGGGTGTAATGGATACACTTTTTACTGCCATATTGCTTTGAATAAGTACACCGTTGGTTATTTATCTATTATGTAGTTGGTGGACATTAAGATTGTTTCCACTGCCCTGGCCAGGTGGCTTAGTTGGTTGCAGTGTCGACCGTACACCAAAAGGTTGTGGGTTCAATTCCCAGTCAGGGCACATACCTAGGTTGTGGGTTTGATCCCCCATCAGGCACCAATCAGTGAGAGGCAACCAATCGATGTTTCTCTCTCTCTCTTTAAAATCAATGAACATATCCTTCGGTGATGATTTTTTTTAAGATTGCTTCTACTAAGGGATTATTATAGCCTAAGATTTTATGACCATTCTTAGAAGTATAGGCTGGTGAACATGGCTGAGGCTGGATGGTCATAGGACACCCACATGCTCAGCTTCACCAGATGACATCAATTGCTTTCCCATGTTGCTCCAGCAGTTTACACCGACCCAGCACTATAGAAGCATTTGGTTGCTCCTTGTCCTTGCTAACACTTTGAATTGTCCAAGATTTTGAATTGTGCCAAAGTGGTGGGGGTGAACTCCAGTTTTAGTTTTGATTTACTTTCTGATTATTCATGAGGTGGAACTTTTAATGTGATTATTGGTCTCTTCTTTGGGTGAAATTCCTGTTCAAGTCTTTTACCCATTTTTTAAATTTTACTCTATTCCTACTGATTTTGTAGTTCTTCATATTTGTTTTAAGATTTTATTTATTTTTTAGAGAGAGGGGAAGAGAGGGCGAAAGAGAGGGAGAGAGACACTGATGTGCAAGATAAACATCTATTAGTTGCCTCTCAAGCACCCCCAGCCAGGGGCCTGGCCTGCAACCCAGGCATGTGCCCTGACTGGCAATCGAACCTCGGACCTTTTAGTTTGCAGAACGATGCCCAGCTCACTGAACCACACCAGCCAGGGCTACTGTGGAAAATTTTTAGATATACAGAAAAGTTACAGAATTACAGAATAAAAGGATAGAGCATTTCTGTAAACCCTTCACCCAGCTTCCCCTAGTGTTTACATCATACATGGGGTTGTAGGGCACATACCTCATAAGGAAAACATTAGCATAGGCACTTATTATTAACTAGATAGCAGACTCTGTATTTCACCATGTTTTCATCTTTCTAGTCCAGGATCAAATCAGATCCGACATTGCATTTAGTTATTTTAAATCCTTGTCCCCACCCTCTGTGATTTTCTTAGTCTTTACTTATTTTTCATCACTTTGACACTTTTGAAGAGTACTGGTCAGGCATTTTGTAGAAAGCCTCTCGACTTAAATTTATCTGACATTTTATTTGTTTTTAAAGATTTCAGCCCTGGCTGGTGTAGCTCAGTGGATTGAGAGCAGGCCTGCAAACCAAAGGATCATGGTTCGATTCCCAGTCAGGGCACATGCCTGGGTTGCAGGCCAGTTCCCAGCAGGGGACACATAAGAAGCAACCATACATTGATATTTCTCTCCTTCCCTTCCCCTCTAAAGGTAAATAAATAAAATCTTTTTTTAAAAAGCATAAATATTTCATTTATTTATATCTAGAGAGGGGAAGGGAGGGAGAAAGATGGAGAGAAACATCAGTGTGTGGCTGCCCCTGGTGCACCCAACCGGACACCTAGCCCGCAACCCTAGTATGCACATTGTGTTTTGTGTAAGGACTTCTTGCTTTTTCCAGGTCATAAAGATATTCTCACAGCATCTTCTACATTTTTAGAGTTCTATTATTTACAGTCAAATCTTGACCTCTCTTGGAACAGATTTGAGAGTGTGGAGTGAGATAAAGTCCAAATGCACATTTTTTTTCATATGGACAATCCATTGTCCCAATAAGGAAACTGACACGAAGCAAGTTTTCATACATGTGTAATTAACGATGGGCATGGACCAAGTACAATGTGTGCGGGGCTGTGGGATGTCTACCCCATCTGCAGGTCTGCTCTGGCTCTCTTCTGACCCAGGCCATCTCTCCCTGTTCTGAAGCTTTATACAGTCCTTGCTATCTGCTAATCGTGCTAGTCACCCCATTTGTCCTTTTGGGAGTGCGTGGGTTGTTCTTCCACTTTTCTTATTGGGTTGCAAGGAGAAACTTGGTTGAAACTGGTGGACTTGCACTGAATTTATAAACCAAATAGGGAACATTATAATCTTTTGTAATATTGAATCTTCCAAAGTACAAATTCAATGAATCCTTCCATTTATTTTTCCGTAAAACTTACAACTTTCTCATAAAACTCTGGCATGTCTTTGGTTTTTTTATTTCTAAATCTTATTTCTAAATGCTTCGTGTATTTTATGTTATGGATACGTGGCTTTTTTTGAAGATTACATTTTTTTATCTGTTAGTTGCAGGAATGTGGAGTGCAGTTGGCTCCAGCACCTAACAAGATTTCTCATTTTTCCAATCCAATCTAATTGGCTTTCCAAAAATCCAATATAATTATTGGATTTTGTAAATCCAATAATTGTATCTGCAGATCCTTTGATGTCATCCACTGTATCCAATGTATTTCATCTGCAAATAAAAGCCCATTCATTTTTCCTTCTCCAGTCTTTGAACCTCTCGTTGCTTTTTCCTGCCTTACCGCACTGGCCAGGGCCATCAATATGATCTCAGATGCCATGACAATAGGCATCTTTGCTTTGTTCCCCATCTCAAAAAGAACATTTCAATATTCACCATCACATATGATACCTGCTGTAAGTTTTTAATAGAGAATTAAGCTAAGGAGATCCACTTCTATTTCCAGTTTGCTAAGATTTTTTCCTTTTATTGCACGTAAGTGATGAATTTAAACAAATGCATGTCTTCCAGGGTCCAGCCTCAGCAGGTCTCAGGGTCCCCAAAGGATGGACAGCGCAGGTGACAAATGAAGAGTCAGACACCCGATTCGATTCTGGAGAACAGCCAGCCTCTGTGGGTCTGACCCAACTCTCAGAGTTTGATTTAAGCTTTATTTTTATAGAAATTATTACATAACATTAAAGGAACAGGTGCATGGCATGATCAGTTAAGCAGAAAAAATCAATACAGAGGTAACTAGGAAAAGTGCAGGAAATTCCAAATAATTCAGTTATGTTGAACAAAGGTTATTTTGACCAGGAGAGCCATCAATCAGTCAGCCAATTAGAAATAGCTGTATGTACAGAGTTTCAAGTGTCTTATTGATGAATAGATGTTTATTAAAGTTCTTAGAATTTGGCATGGGTCAAAAGGATACGCTAGACTGAACAGTGGTTATAGGAAATTTATTACAAGGCTTTTGTGATGTCTAACTTAGCTATCTATGTTCTTGTCTAGAATCTTACTCTATGTACTTTGGATTCTAACTCCTTAGCAATTGTTTCCACGTGCTCAGTTTGTAATAGTTAACCAGCTTCTCCTGCTTCTTTACCTGTCTAATTCTATTAATATATATTCCTGTCCAAGGTAAAGGAGGGGCTGTTACTCCATCAACTTTTAGACGTTCAGGGGCTACCCCATCAGGGGGGACTTTTGTTCTATGGCCAAGAAATAATTTTGTACAACCTCATTGGAATTCTGAGGATCATTGGACCTGAAATACAGGTGTCTAAAAATCCCACCACCTATTAATCACAAGGACAAACATACAGGGAGAGAGAGACAGGAAATCCAGCCACAGTTGCCTCTGCTGTGCAGATGCATCTCATCCGTCCTGACTGTGTTAAGGAACAGCTGTTGGTTGGCTCCTGACACATGTCCTGAATCACTGGGACACCTAGATAACTTCATCTTTAATCTGTTAAGGTGAATTACATCTTTCAATATGTTTAACACATGGGTCTCCACTGTTCACTGTCTCTCTTACTGCACCTCATCTCTCTCCTGCCAAAGCCCTTGATAAACTGATCACTCGGATCCAATTAATTTTAAAGAACCATTGCCCCCATTTTGCTCCCATCAACTGTTTGGGAGCTCCAAACCGCTCCTTATTCCAAAACCGTTTGAGCTATCTCATCTCTCCCGTGATTATGCCAAGCTGTCTCCATCTTTCTCTTGCCTTTCCTTTTCTGTGGCTTCCTCCTTCCCTTGCTCTCCTCACTGTGCATATACATTCATGTCTTTTGCAAACTTTCTCAGAAATCTTCTCTCTTGGCTTCTGATGTCTTGCTCTCCACCATCTTATAAAACCCACAGAGAAAAGTCATTGAAAGATAAGTGATGGGAAAGGGTGAACAGTTGATGAAAAGTAAAACACATATACACATGGATAAAAATACCGCCCCCCCCCCAATGCACACACACTCCTCCTGGATGTCTGAGCTCCTGGCCATCTCCAGGGCCCTCACGCTTATCAAAATTTGCCCACCTCTTGTGCCAAGAACTGCTCTGGAGACATCTGCACTTCAGATAAGGAGGTTTCCTCTCCACAGCATCTGCTCAGCTTTGTAATAGAGAGTGAACAGAACTTGTTCTAGAAGCCTCAGCCCAAGGCAATCCTGCTTGGTCTTCGATATGTTCTTAATCTTTACTGTGCACATCTGGTGTTTCTGGCGCTGTGCGAGGCTCCACAGAAGGAACAGATATGAATCAGATGTCAATCTATTTGTTCAGCAAGCATTTGTTGGAGCCAGAGTGTAGACAGAGCGCAAAGGGCCACCTGGCTTCCAGGGCCAAAATGAAGATATCACACCCTGGGGTCTGCCCTCCACGTTTGTCCCCCCCCCCCAACTCTAGTTACTGTTATTATGTAGCAAGTGACGGTGAGTGCAGGGAACATAGAATTCAGAGCCCTTGGAACTGCCATATGCTCACCTTTTCTTCTGACAGTTCTATTGTCTGTCACTGGCCTTGCTATGGGTGCTGGGTAGAGTGGGGAGGCAGAAAATACTGAAGAAGAGGAAATGGAACATGAGGTTCTCATGGAGAGGGGAAGAGTACTCAGTGGTTCCTACGGGTCTATTGTGTGCTTGGCTATGTGTTGAGTGCCTGACATGCTATCTCCCTTAAGCCCAATCTCTAAGGTCAGAGCTGGGACAAAGGAAAGAAGAGGAACTGGGAGGTGGGGCAGGAGGCTCTGACTGAGATATTGAGAAAGAATTCCTATAAGAAGGAAGCTGGAGAGTGAAGAGGTTTAAATAAATGAGGTAAAACTTGGAAGAAGGGTCTTCCAGGCAGAGGGCATGGTGAACACAAAAGTCTGGTCTGGCCTCCTGATGTACCTACTTGTAACGAAGAGAAATCAATGAAAACAATCTTGGTTTATTGCCCATAAAATGGGAATAAAAAAGCAATTGTTTCCTAGAGAACTAATGGTATGAAGGCAGTGCTGACCCCTTGCAAATTTCAGGACCTGACCTGCAGGGCTGGATTGGCCTAGAGAGGGCTGATAATAAAAGAGAGCAATTATGCCTTGGCTTGTGTGGCTCAGTGGGTTGAGCACTAGCCTGCAAACCAAAAGGTTGCTGGTTCTATTCCAGGTCAGAGCACATGACTGGGTTGCGAGCCAGGTCCCCAGTTGGGAGCATACAAGAGGCAACCCATTGATGTTTCTCTCCTTTTCTTTCTCCCTCCCTCCCCCTTTTATGAAAATAAATAAATAAATCTTTACTTAAAAAGAAAGAGAGAGCAATTGAATTAGCCAAGAGAATGAGATGGGGTGGGACATATAGGGAAGGAAGAGATGGGATCGGTCTAGGATGATGGGAGACGGGGCTCTGGGCTTGGAGGTGGGGTCTCAACCCAAAGTCCCCAGAGTGACCAGCAGGGACACAGCAGGGACAGCATTGGGCCAAGGGATGGTCCCAGGGCTGGGAACAGCCTGGAGCCAGGAACCCTCTGGAAGCAAGTTAACTTCTTTTACAAATGCCTGCAGTGTGCCAGGCCCTGGGAAGAACTCTACAAATATTCACTTGTTTAATTCCCATAATCGATTTTATACAGGGTGAGATAAAAGTAGGTTCACAATTGCATCCACTTTTGAATATGATAATAAATAAATAAATAAATAAATAAATAAATAAATAAATAAAATACAAGAATAAACTCTGTGACTTGTGAAACACAGGCTTTATTCTTGTATTTTATTTATTAATTATTATATTGGAAATTGGTTACAACTGTAAGCCTACTGTTGCTCCACCCCATAAATAGGGAAACCGAGAACAAAGATGTTAAGTTAGCACTCTAGGTCACACAGCAGGAAAACGCCGGAGCTGGGATTCAAACCCAGCAGCACAAGTGGTCCCTTAACCCTTACATTCTACTGGCTCTTGTTCTCCCAAATCCCCTAAAATTATAGTTTTTAAAAAGCAAAAAAGAAAAAGCAGGGCTCCCTCTCCAGTTATCGCGCTCGTCCTGGGTAGCTGTGATGTGCCATCCCTCCATGTGTGTACATTCATTTCCATTTTACAGATAAGGAAACTGGAGCACAACGAACGATGCTAGGAGCCAAGGTGGTGCTTTGTTCAGTGTGAGAATCCCAGGAGTGTGTAAGGCTCATTTGCCATTAGGCCTGAGTCCAACTCAGGAGAGTGACCAGTGAAAACACCAAACCTCTGCTCTCTCCAGCCTCCAAGTCCCTGACGCCACCACTGCCTTAGCCAAACCCCTCAATGTGCCCCAGTTCAGGGCTGTACCCTCATTCGCGCCACCCCTCTGAGTTCTCCTTCCCCACCCCAGACTAACTGGACACAGGGCGAACTCACATCCAGCCTGATAAGAGGGCTGAGAAGCCTCCACAAAAGGGCCTCAATGATGTTTTCTTCGACAAGAGGGAAATTGGCACATCAGAGAAGCCATTGCATTTGCCCAAACTGAGCAGGCAGTTTAAGAGGCACAGCTACACTAGAACCAGGGCTTCTGCCTCTCATGCTTTAGTACAACCATTAAGGCACTGTCAAGCAAGACCGCATAAGAAAGTACCTTGGGGCCCTAGGATCCCAAGCACCCCAGGTCTTATAAAAACATCTGAGGCTCAAGATACACAAAAAAACTTTGGCTCCAGAATGCAAAAGGAGAACAGCAGCAATGTCCAGGTGAATCCATGTTTAATTACGTTCAGGAACAGGATGTCAACTTTATTGGGATTAACATCAATGCATCTAGGGACAGGCCTGGGAGTGGATATGCTCTTCCTGGGAAGACCCTAGCAAGCTCACAGCCAACTGTCTACTCAAGAGAGTTACCTGTGGCCAGCCCATTTCCAAAAAAGTGAGAAAATACAAAGAATAACCAAACGGTGAGCAGTTAGCTTGTACAGGGACTGGTTCATACTCAGCATGTTTTTAACTCATGCATTCCCCACAGCAACCCTACTAAGTGTGGGTCGCTGGGAGGCTGTTCAAACGATGGGGAAACTGAGGCAACGAGAGATCCTATAGCTGGGGAGGGACTTAGCTTGGGTTTGAACCCCACCTGGCTTGGGGTCTGGGTCCTTGACCCCTGTGTTTTCCTCAACCTTGTGTTTCACCGCCGGGACATTAATGAGATGGGAGATGTGGGTACGGTGGTGACTTTTTGACTTGGTTCGGGTGTAGATATAGGGACACGGTGCTGCCTGGGGTTTCCAGACCTGGACGAGTGTGAGAAGCCAGGCGAGGATCCATCTCGGTCTCCTCCAATCCCTGCTACAAAGCTGCAAGACACAGCCGCAGATTGTCTTCCGAGCTGACAATGCCCTGTGACTGCCTCTGATTGGATCATCTGACGGCCAATGAGAGGGCACAGATCCAAAGCTCCGCCCACAAGGTTCTCTGCGTTCTGTGATTGCGTAGCCGTCCTACTACCACCTTTCGCTCATCCTTCTCCAGACTGTTCTACCCAGGACGTCTTTAACTGCTCTCTCACACCTCGCCAGCTGGCTTCTACACGCACTGTGCCCTCTGCTAGAAACACACCTTCCTCTCTCTTCTGGATGAGCTGCTTTCTCTCCCGCTTTCAGCTAAAATAGCCCCTCCTCCTGCAAACGTTTCTTGACCCCGCAGGTTAGATGGAGACCTCCCTCTGGGTCCTCAGCACCCTATCTTCCTTTCATACCATTGTTATTGTCTGTTTTCCAGTCAGGCAGCAAGCTCCTTAGAAAACAGGAGGAGGTCTCAGAAAACATCGTCTCCCCTACGCCTAGCATATAGTAGGTGCTCCAGAATTATATATCTAGTGGAATAATTAATGAATCTGGTATCAAAGATTAGAGAACCCTCAGCCCTCTGGAGAGTAGCAAGGGCGCAGACTCGGGCTCACTCGCAGCTGGCCCAGCACAGCGTCTACCACACAATGTGCGCTCAATATACGCATGTGGTGAGGAGGGAAGGGATGCACGTCGTTTCTTAGAATGAATGACGCGCATAATGGTGGCTCGTACCACTTCAGGATCCTCTGCAGCCGCCAAGAACGTAAATCGGTCTTGTTTGCCACCTCCCTCTCCACTCGCTGCCCTTAGGCAGGGATGGGGCGTAGCCTAGAGGAGAGGAAGGGGTGCTGCCTTGTCCTATCCTCCCGAGAGTGATTTTGAGGGAACCCCGAGAGCGGGTGAGAGGAGAGGGGAGGGAATCTCGGTTTCTGTGGGTGTCTGCACTAATTGGGGGTTTGCAGGAGGGGCTGAGGGCCCGGAAGAAGACTAAATTATAAACAAAATACAGCCTCTCTCCATTCACCGCCCCTCCCAACTGCATCCTGACAATGAGATAAAATGAACTGATTGCAAGTGAGCGCCCACACGGACCAGGCCTCTCCCAGCTCCCTCTTTCCTCTGCCTTTTAGGGTAGTGTTTAAGAGCATAGCCCCTCAAACTGAGGGAATCTGGATTCAAATCCTGAGTCTGCCACGTGTTGTCTGCATGATCCTGGGCCCATGACTTACGCTCCCTTGTTCTCGGTTTCCCCACCGGTGCAACGGGATGGGTAATTACATGTATTAATCTTGTAAAATGCTTGAGACCAGCTCACAGTTGTTTTTACAGTTCAATTTTCATGCCCTCCTCTGCTCCCACACGCTCCCCATGTGTGGGGAGGCTCCCCATGACCCTCAGAATAAAATCCACACCCTTTCCTGTGTGGATTTTACCCAGGAGGCCTTGCGAGTTCCAACTTCCGCCAACCCCCCTGCATCTCCCTATCACACCATCTACTCACTCTGCGGTCTTCTTGTCATCTTCAAACACACTCAGCCTGTCCTGGCTTCAGGGGCCTTTGCATATGCTATTCCTTCCATAGGTGAAGCTCTTCCTTCTCTAGGTGCCTGTCTGCACAATGTCCCATGCCTGTGCTCAATCCTCCTCCTCTCTCAGGTCTGACTCAAGTGCTGCTTGCCCTGGGAAGTCCTCCTAGATCCCCCTAGGTCTGGTTGGGACACCCCTATTACAAGTCCCTGTTTATTCCAAATGCATAGTCCTCCATTCACAGACAACAACAAAGTTCTCCATCACACACCACCAGGCCTAAGGGCAAGTTTTTCCTGGGTATGTTTTTTCTCCCATGTAACTTGCCTGTGGAAACTGAGGCTTCACTGCTGGAAGGTGGCTTGGAGCAGGTCTAAGCATCTCTTTGAGGCAGAACCATGACATCTTGGCCTCCTTTAATCCAAGCAGTGTATTTCAAAGCAAAAACATTAAGCTCCAGCTCGTTCTGCTCTGGGAGAGCAAATTGGAGCCACATGCTCCTCTCAGGAGACATCCTCTGCTGGTCTCCTGAAGAACCTCCAAGTTCCTCCACCCAGGACTCCTCCAGCCTCTAATTTGCCTTCTAGCCATTAACAACCCCTTGGGGAGTCTATGTCTTGTTCTCCTTGGGACAAGGTTCCCCTGAGTTTGGCTTAAAGGATTTGGCTGGAAAGTGTTCCTCAAATTAATGAATGCATCATCTGCCTGATGAACTCCTGTGTACCCTTCAAAAGGCCAACCCCAACATCCATTTTTCAGGATACCTTCCCTCTCTCCCCAGAGAGAACCCCCTCCCTATTCCCTACTATTCCAGCTACAGGTCCAACCTTTTAGCCCAGTCCTGACTACATGAGGCTGGGGGCATCTGGGGCCAGCTGGTCTTCATGCAATCTGGGGCCTTCTGGGGAACCAGTACTGAAACCTCTTCAGTGCACAGGAAGATCCTAGGGAAGTGTTGAATGAGTGGAACACCTGTTGCAAGGCCTGGAGCCAGCGGCCTTGAATTCACACCCTGGCCGAGATGCTAGACACTGAATCCATCCCCTGACCTCTCTGAACCTCACTTTCCCGTTTATTAAATGTGTTTACTCAGGATGTGGGCCTCAAGTTCTTGCAAGGATAAACTGAGTTAACACATAAAGCATGAGGGACCTCAGGCTCCCTCCTGTTCCATATGGGGAATGATTCAACCCAGGGCCAGCAGTTTTGTTCCTGTCTCTATAGCACCCAGAACTAGAGTGCTGCTAACACACATCTCTAATGAATGCTGACAAGCAGGATTGGGTGTGGGTGTGGGGGGCGAGGAGGAAATATTCAGAATATTAAAAGGCTGAAACCTATATACTGATGAGGACATGGGATGGCACGACCTCCCTCACAGGCCACTTGGGGAAAGAGCCTGATCATTTCTTACCCTGTGACCCAGCCATTCCACCCCTGAGCATTTACTGAGGGGGGGCGTGGGGGTATATTCATTGAAAGATATATGCAAAAAAGTTCAAAAAATCTTTATCCATGATACTCAAAAAGTGGAAATAACAAATGTCCACCAACAGGTGAAATGGACAAGTAGTGCATAATTGGTGCAATAATTTTTAAAAACCCCAAGTATCTGCAAGAATGTGGAGGGATTGGAACCTTCATACACTGCTGGTGGGAATGTAGAATGATACAGCTGTTGTGGAAGCAATCTAGCAGCTTTTCAAAAAGCTAAACATGAAATTACCACATGACCCAGCAATTGCACTGCTAGGTACCAGTCTGAAAGAATGGAAAGCTGGTACTCAGCAAGAACTTGTACACAGATTTTCAGAGCAGTCTATTCACAATAGCGAAATGGTGGAAACAACTCATACTTACCAGTGGATGAATGGCTAAACACAATGTGTGGATAAACATCCATAGAAAAGAAAAAGTAGTCATGCGTGCTCCAACATGGATGACCCTTGAATATATTATGCTGAATGAAAGAAGCCAGATCGAAATGGCGATACATTGTATGAAATGTCAAGGACAAGGAAATCCATAAGGACAGAAAGTAGATTAGGGGTTGCCAGTGACTGGAGGGTGCGGGGGATGAGAAGTGACTGCTGATAGGAGTGAGGTCTCCTTTTAAGGGGATGAAAGTGTTCTGCAGCTAGATATTAGTGAGGATTCCACCACATTGTGAAAGTACTAAGTGCAACTGAGTTGTACACTTTAAATGGTTAAAATGATAAGTTATATGTTATTTGCACTTTACCACAATATAAAAATAAGAAGTGGTACCCAAGACCATTACATAGTCATGACAAGGCTTGAACACTTGCTCCTCGCCATAACAGGAGGGGCAAGAGAAGCCAGATCCAAGAGTGAAAATCCTGTGTGATCCCATTTCTGTGAAGTTCAAAACCAGGTAAAATTTACCTATAGTGACAGAGGTCATGGTCGTGATCACCTCAAGGAAGGAGAGAATCAACTGCAGGGTCCAAGGAACTGCCAGGGCTTGGACTGTCCTAGTTCCCAATCTGAGAACTGTCCCCTCCTCAAGCCCCACTTGACTAAGCCCATGTTAAAAAGAGAAAAAAATACCAGGGGAAGAAAATGAGAGCATCCAGCAGCCCTGAGGACCCAGGGTTCCATTTCCTTCACAAGGCTGTCACCTGACCCTTGGTGACTTTGAAACAGGCCTGGAGTTAGGCATGGACAAAGGTAGAAAGGCAGTGACCTGCGTCTGGTTCCTGGGATTTCATAAATGGTCCCCAAATGCTTCTTTGTCTTTGGGAGATGCTCCCCACATCCCCCACACCAGATTCCCTGGTCTGGGCACACTCAGGGAGAGTGAAACCACAAGGCTCCAGGATACGAAGAATATCCAAGATCTATGGGGGCAGCCTTCCCTCCCAATCAGACTTTCTGTGGGAGACACATCTTGACACTTCAGGGTCCTTTAAGAACAATTTGAATGAATAACTCCCAGCCATGAGCAGAAGGAAGAGCAGAGATTTCAGTCAGAAGGTCCTGGGTTTGAGTCCTGACCCAATCAATAAATATACATGAAAGAATAAATGAATGAATAAATGAATGAATGAATGATGAGCCAATGGGCTTTTCATCCCCAATCCGCAAGCCTTTATCTTACACCTCTCAGATGCCCAGCCTTATCCCACAAAGGCCAGGGCCCCAGAGAGGCCTTGGACTGGTCCGGCCTCCAAAAAACTCCCATCCTGGTGAGGTCTCGGAGCCTGACACAGACACTCACACTCTCGCGATTACTCAGAACAATAATTTTAAAAATTATGAACAGCCAGGACACAGGGAAGGGAGCCAAGGAGGAGGGATTGGAATAGAGGAAGGATGCCAGGGCCAAAAAGAGAGAGGAAGTAGAGTGCCAGAACGTTAGATGGCATGTGGCCAGTGACCGTTACACACTGACCAGGGAGGAAGTTGGGCTGAGCAACTCAGATAATAAAGAACAAAGGCCACCTGTCTGCTTCCCAGACACTTTCATTTGTCTTGATTTCTTTTGTATACCTCTAGAGTTGGGAAGCTCGCTCCCAAGGGAGACAGCATGGGCATAGACAGCTGTCAAAATGATGCAATGTGATTTTTCAAGTAGTGGCTGTCATAGGTAAAAGAGCTGAATGAGGTTGTTTGGGGATGGCAGGAGACCCATGTGAGCTGGGCAGTCAGTCCCTGCCACAGCCTGGATCTGGAATCAGACCCCACTGAATTCAAACGTCTACTCTACCACTTACCAGCCTAATGACTTCATTTCTCCAAGCCTCAGTTTTCCGTTCCCTCTGAAATGACCCTAATAACAGCATCTACCTCATACGTTTGTGCTCATATTCAATGAGCTAATGGAATAAAATGCCTGGCACACAGCCAGTGCAACAGGGTTTTGCCCTGCTCCAGGCCCAGAGTGCTCTGGAATGCGTCCCAAACACACTGTACTTTGTTAACTAAAACTTCACATGTACTCACTTCTTCATGTGCTCGTGCCCCACCATCCACACCTGGCAAACTCTGACACATCCCTCAAAGCCTCAACTACAAGATGCTTTTCTTTTCTCTATTCAAGCCCTGACTTAGAGAGCTGGTAGTTCCAACTGGGCCCACTGCGATGTGAGGGGAGCTCCCCGAGGGCAGAGATTCTGATTGGCATCTGCTAGGTATGCAGCCAAAGTTTGTTGAACGGTTAGATGAAAGGATGGATAGATGGGTAGATGGGTGGATGGGTGGATGGGTGGATGGGTGGATGGGTGGATGGGTGGATGGGTGGATGGGTGGATGGGTGGATGGATGATGTTTGTTTGGCAGGTGCAAAGCGAAGACCCAAAAGTCAGCACCAGCTTCCACGACTTCTAGGGGCCAGTAGGGGGCACAAAACCGGTGCGAGTGAGACTTCCGAGCCGGGTTGTCCTCGTTTCCGGGGAGGCCCCTTTAAGGGGCGGGGCCCGTGGGGCGGGCTCTCTGAGCCTCAGGGCGGTGCGAAGATGGCGGCAGCAGAGGCGGTGGAGGCTGCTGTGGTGGCCGGGCCCTGGGCGGCTGAGGCGCCGAGCTCGTTGCTGCTGGTGGTGGGCGGCGAGTGCAGCTGCCCGGGGCTGCTGAACTACGTACTGGAGGAGCTCGAACGAGGTGGGGCGGGAGTGGGGTGGAGCAGTCGGGCGGCCCGGGTGGGGGATGGGACGTGGGCCCTGGGTCGGGGGCACTGCTGGGGCTGGGGGAGGCTGATTCCGTGGAGCCGGGCCCGGGGAATCGGGGCGGGAGGTGGCGAAATTCAGCGGGCGGGGCCCGGGGCTGGGCGTCCGGTAGACTGGGCGGCGAGATCCAGGGGTCAGGGACTCAGATCCCCTCACTGTTAGTCGGACCGCTCGGGTCAAGACGGTGGGCGTTCGCCCTCGTCTGGGCTGCTCCGCTCTGGTCTGGGCTGCACCGCCCGGACCTGGGTGCAGACCGTTGAATGGGTTCTTCCCGGCTTTGGGACCGGTGCGATTGAGCAATGCGGGTGACAACTCCGCTTCCCGCCTGCAGGGCCTGCCAAGGGGAGGGCGACGTCGCCTGGAATCTCCGGGTGTTTAGCAGCCTGGATGTTTTGGAGGGAGGAGCAGAGATGGGGAGGCTGAGCCTGGAGCCCCGGGGCCCACTTTCCGTGGTTCCACGAGGAGCTGCTAATTGGGGTGTGGGCGGGTGCGGCCTATCCATGGGATCTGGCATCAGGAGAGGTGAGTCATAGGTGCACCTGTAAGGTTCAGTTAATCTGCAGCCACTTGGCACACCATACCTGGCATGCATCCCACACCGTGGCTGGAGGGAATTCATCTCTCCTATCGGCAGGACCTGGGGTCCACCCCCTGTAAAGTGGGGCGACAGCACACTCAGTTCAGAAGGATGGAAAATGTTGCCTGCAGAGCACTGGGTGGGGAAGACTTGGCCCTGCTGTCACAGGGCTAACTGTGTGTGGGGGTGGGGAGGATTGGGGGTGGACCCTAGGTGAGTGAGGAGACGACCAGTTTTAAGCTTGCATGGTGTCTGGATGGCGCAGCAGGATGCAAAAAGCAAAGGGGGCCTGCAGACTGTGGGAATAGCTAGAGCCAAGTTCCAGAGGTAGGAATGTATCTGGTAGTGTGCAGGAGTGGTGAGACCTGCGGTGGGACTGGGGCAGGTGTTAGAGGGGGAGAAAATGACAGAGATGATCAAGATGAGGGAGCAGGTTGAGGGGAGGGAGCTGAATTTCCCACCTCAATTCAATCCCCCTTCCCCCATTAGGCCTCAGGTCCTGGGACATTGACCCTGGCGTCTGCAGCCTGGATGAGCAGCTCAAGGTGTTTGTGTCCCGGCACTCAGCCACCTTCTCCAACATCGTAAAAGGTGAGACTGGAGACCCTATGTGCCCCAGTTGCTCCCCTTTTGTGTCCATTGGATGAGTGCTCTCTGAATGCCTAAACAGCAGTAATCCACCTGAGCTCTGCTGAGTGTGGAGCAGGGGCAGACCCTGACCCAGACGTATCTCCCTTGGTCATCCATAGCCTACAAGGCAGGTACTCATGTTTTTGTCCTTATTTGACAGATGAGGCAGCTGATGTGTGGGGGGCAGGGGGACCTGTGATGAGGGGGCTTTTAGGAGAAGAAGTATCTGGGAGTGCTATGTTAGGTGGAGGAAAGGGCCGAGACAAGGGACAGGACATGTGGAAAGTGAGGGGCTGCTGGGTGAGCAGATGGAGTGTGGGCTTCATGTGGCAGAGAATATGTCTGGTTTGTAGCAGTGACCCCTGCACAGGGTTGGGTACACAACAGGTACTCAGTAGATGGGGAGCTGAGAAAGGTGCAAGATCCGGGAGGGATTTGAGATGCCTGCGGCAGCCCTGCATAGTCTGTGGCTCCTGGGCAATTCTGTAGTAACAGAGCAGCAGCAGCTGGGCGGGGCCTGGGTGTCCCTGCAGCTTCCCCACCGCAGCCAGCCCTGCAGCCCCCCTCCCCTCAGCCAGCCCTTGAGTCACCTCCAGGCTGCTGTGGGAGGGGAAGGAAGTGACCAGTCTCCTCATTGTCCCAGCAGCTCTGGGTGATTTCCTGACCCTTCATGGATGAGGGTACTGGATATCCTGTTGGCTCTGTGTGACCTCAGTGGCCACTTCCCCTCTCTGTGCCTTGGTTTCCCCACCTGAATGGAGCAATATCCAGGTGTGTGATAAGAAGCACACACATTAGCCCTGGAGGGTGCTTGTCTCTCTGGCCTCCAGGCCTGATGTTCCATATTGGAACCATAACTGGGCTCCATGGAACAAACTAGGGTTGGGATCCCAGAACCAACCCCACTCCCATCTCTTGGCTCATGAGGTCTCCCAGCCCTGGGCATCCTCCTGCTGCCCCTCATTCCAGCCCCTTCTGCCACTTCCCTGTCTCCCCACAGTCCTGCCTCAGGGCCCATGTTGTTCCCTCATTGGCTCTCCTTGAACTGAGGCTCCTTGCCTATAAAATGAGGGTGACGTGGCATCCCCCACAGGGCTGACAGCTGTGAATTGGGCCTCATAAGCAGTGATGGGCTTGTCACTGCTGTTTCCAGTGGGAGGCCTGATGAGGTAGGCTTCCTGTTCTTGCCTCACTCTGACCTGTGGCACTACCACCTAGGATAGGCCAGCTCTGCCTTGTTGGGATTCCTGGGAAATAGATCCTGGAGGGGCTTGTGGCTACCTGGGGTCACATAGGAAGGCAGGGTTTGACCCTGGACAGCCTGACCCTACGCACATGGCCTAGCTCCCAACTCACAGGATCCAATTCTCCAACAGGCCAACGCAGCCTGCACCACCGAGGAGACACCCTGGAGACCCTGGTGCTTCTGAACCCATCAGAGAAGTCCCTATGTGATGAGGTAGGGACCAGGCAGCTCCTGGAGGGAGTGGGCTGCGAAGACCAGTGCCATTCCCCATCCTGATCTCCCGTGTCCCTGACTTTGTGCTGCCTGAAGTCCTCCTCTCTGCTCCCAGCAGCAGTGCCCTCTTTCCCAGGAAGCCTTCCCCATCCCCCAAAATGCCCGAGTTTGGGAGGACAGAGTGGGATAGGAAAAGTCTGGAGGCGGGAGGTAGGAAAGTGAGATCTGACTGATGGTTTCAATTTGTGTGTTCCCTCTGGCTGAGCCCTACTAGTTGTCTCAATTGAGTTGTGTGTATGTGTTTTTTAAGATTTTTTTTTTAGAGAAGGGACAGGAAGGAGAAAGAGGGAGACAAAGATCAATGCGTGGTTGCCTCAGGCATGCCCCCTACTAGGGACCTGGCCTGCAACCCAGGCATGTACCCTGACTGGGAATCGAACCAGTGACCCTTCGGTGCAGACCTGCATTCAGTCTACTGAGCTACCCCAGCCAGGGCTGAACTGACTTTTTAATACTTCTAGTTTGCGGATGTCTGTGTCCTTCTCCTAATTATCTATGAGAAAGATGAACAAGATAGAGCCCCAGGACACCCCTGTAGACACTCTTGTGCAGGTTGATTCCTCTCATCAAACATGCTCCCTCAAGGGGCTCAGGAGGAGACAGTCAGCCCCATGGCATTGGGGCTGGGCCATGGGGAGAGGTGGGCTAAGGAAGCCCCGAAAGGGTATAGAGGACTTTTAGGAGAAGAGGACACCGGAGCCAGAGGTTTTAGGATGAGAAGGAGTTTCAGGTGGGAGTTGGGCAGCAGGAGGCTGACAGGCTACAATTTCTGGCTTCCGGTCAAGCCCTGGCCTGGCTGTGGGGTGGAGACCAGAGTAGGGTGGTTATGTATAGATTTAGGGTTGGGGACCACCCCAAAGTGTGATGCTGGTTATGTCACCATGCAGAATAGGTCCTTTAATGTTCTGCCCCTTCCTTAGCTCCGGAACCTTCTCCTGGACCCTGCCCCTTACAAGCTTCTGGTGCTGGCTGGGCCCTGCCTGGAGGAGACAGGGGAGCTGCTGCTGCAGACTGGGGGCTTCTCGCCTCGCCATTTCCTCCAGGTCCTGGGGGACAAAGAGGTAAGCTGCCTCCTCCCCACCCAGCCTCCTGCGGCTCTGAATCCTGGCTCGGTCCCCCGATGACCTGCTGTCTGGAGCCCTGTCTTCTCCTCTGTGGAAGGAGGGTGCTGACATGTATCCCTGCTGTTGTCAGGGCAGTTTTATCACCCACTATAGTGTGTGGTTCATGGGTGGTCCTGTGGATTAACAGACATCCCGGAGGCTTCAAGTGGCACCCCAGCTTCACTTCTAGAGTCCTTGGTCTGGGTGGAGTGGACAAACCAACCAGTGGCCGTGGGTTTATGTTGTATTGAGCGATGTAACCATGATGAGAGAAGAGCCAGTGGAGAGGGCAGGGAAGGCTTCCCTGGAGGGAATAGCAAGTGCAAAGGCCCTGGGGCAAGGAGAGTGAGAGAAGGCAGAAAGTTAGGAGGGGGGCAAAGGGTGAGGCAGGACTTGGGGAGGGCTGGGTTTTTGTCCTGAGAATGATCAGTAACCCTCACAGCCCCAGGCAGCAGGACAGGGGTATACTTGTCCAGTTTTCCCAAGGTTCTGGGTGTTGCCTGGCTCCAGGAGGCCCCTTAACCATTTTCTACCTCTGCAGATCCGGGATCTCCTGGATGCTGCACCCCCGTCTGCAAACCC
Source organism: Artibeus jamaicensis (assembly GCF_021234435.1). Classification (NCBI taxonomy): domain Eukaryota; kingdom Metazoa; phylum Chordata; class Mammalia; order Chiroptera; family Phyllostomidae; genus Artibeus; species Artibeus jamaicensis. Next base: position 7,423,731 of record NW_026521854.1, on the reverse strand, counting down.
GCCCAAGCTCACCATCACTTGCCCAACCCTCGGAGACTGGGCCCAGCTGGCACCCGAAGTGCCTGGCCTCCAGGGTGGGCTCCGGCTGCAGCTGAACCCAGCAGTGCAGCGGCCAGCCTCTGAGGGTCTACGTGAGTTCCTGGAGTATGTGGCTGAGTCCCTGGAACTGCCATCCCCCTTCGAACTGCTTGAGCCACCAGCATCCGTGGGCTTCCTCAGGCTTGCCAGGCCTTGCTGTTACATCTTCCCCGGTGGCCTCGGGGATGCCGCCTTCTTTGCCGTCAATGGCTTCACCATGCTGGTCAACGGCGGCTCAAACCCCAAGTCGAGCTTCTGGAAGCTGGTGCGGCACCTGGACCGGGTAGATGCGGTTCTGGTGACACATGCAGGCGCCGACAGCCTTCCGGGCCTCAATAGCCTGCTGCGGCGCAAGCTGGCCGAGCGTGAGGAGGCAGCAGTCGATGGGGGCTCTGGGGATGACAGGCTACGCAGGCTCGTCTCACCAGGCCTGGGCGTTGTGTTCCTCAATGCTCGCGGGGCCACTTCTCGTCTGGTGCGCGGCGAGGATGAGGCAGAGCTGGCCTGTAGCCTTCTGGCTCGGCTGGGTATAGAGCCCCTGCCCCTGAGCCGCGGGTCCATGCCAGCTGAGCCCACTGTGCTCTTCCAGAAAATGGGTGTTGGCCGGCTGGACATGTATGTGCTGCATCCGCCCTCAGCTGGTGCGGAACGCACACTGGCATCTGTGTGTGCCCTGCTTGTGTGGCATCCCACAGGCCCCACCGAGAAAGTGGTGCGTGTGTTGTTCCCTGGCTGCACACCACCTGCCCGCCTCCTGGATAGCTTGGGCCGCCTCCAGCACTTGGGTTTCTTGCGGGAGCCCGTGATAACCCCCCAAGACCTGGCAGGGCCTCGGCGCACCGAGAGCAAGGAAAGCGTGGGCTCCCGGGACAGCTTGAGGAGAGAGGGCCGGACTACGTTGCCTGCCAGGCCTGCCCAGGAGCGCCCTGGGGTGGCCCGGAAGGAGCCACCACGGGCTGAGGCCCCTCGCAGGGCTGAGAAAGAAGCTAGGCAACCCCGTGAGGTGAAGAAGGACCCCAAGCCAAGCGCTCCTCGGACCCAACCCAGGGAGTTGAACCGGGCGTCCACTACTCTGGTCAGCAGCAAGAAGACCGGTGCCCAGGCGGCCTCCAAGCCCCGAAGAGCACCCAACAGTCACCGCCCAGGTGTTCCATTGGCAGCTAATGGGCCCCACAGCGCCCCCAGCTTCCGGTGTGGAGAGGCGAGCCCCCCCACAGAACCTTGCAGCTCTCCTGTCCCCCAGCTGGTGGCCACACCCAGCCAAGGGAGCAGCCTGGAACTGGGGCTGAGCCCCACAGGGGAGGACAGTAGCAGCCTAAAGACTCAGGAGCAGCTGGTGGCCAGTGGCACCTCCCCGCCGCACACCCCCTCACCAGCTGGAGCCCAGCAGGGCCCAGCCGAGGGCGGTAGGCAGCTGTCACTGAGCCCTTTGCGGGGCGGGGAGGTGGGCCCAGATGCCTCCCCGACAGTGACCACACCTTCCCTGCCTGCTGAGGTAGGTTCCCCGCACTCGACAGAGGTGGATGAGTCCCTGTCCGTCTCTTTTGAGCAGGTGCTGCCACCACCCCCTGTCCCCATGAGTGAGGCCGGGCTGAGCCTCCCACTTCGAGGCCCCCGGGTGCGGCGCTCGGCCTCCCCACATGATGTGGACCTGTGCCTAGTGTCGCCCTGTGAGTTTGAGCACCGCAAGGCCATGCCCATGGCGCCGGCCCCCACGTCCCCTGGCAGCTCCAATGACAGCAGTGCCCGGTCCCAGGAGCGGGCAGGCGCTCCAGGTGCCGAGGAGACGCCTCCCACATCCGTCAGTGAGTCCCTGCCCACGCTGTCTGACTCAGACCCTCTGCCTGCTGCCCCTGGCACTGCGGACTCAGATGAGGACATGGAAGGCTTTGGGGTCCCTCGCCACAACCCATTGCCAGACCCCCTCAAGGTTCCCCCACCGCTGCCCACTCCACCCAGCATCTGCATGGTGGACCCTGAGCTGTTGCCCCCTGAACAGGCCCGGCGGACAGAGGGCCTTGGCCGTACCCGGAAGTCCCTGACCCGCCCCAACCTCAGCACTGTCGCCCCCAAAGCCACTCCAGTGACCACTGCCAAGACCAAGGGGCAGGCTAGTGGGAACAGGGCCAGTCGGCCACTCAGCGCCCGGAGCGAGCCCAGTGACAAGGGAGGTCGGGCACCCTTGTCCAAGAAGCCCTCAGTCCCCAAGACGACCACTCGGGGCCTATCTGGTAAGTACCTGGGGGCTAGAAACCTACGATGGGTTACCAGCTCAGGCCCTGTCCTTAGTGCTGTGTGGCCTTAGTTATGCCTGCCACTGTCTCTGGGCCTCTGTTTCCTTAATATGGAAACTCTGGCCTCACTGTTTAAGCACTTGGCAGTTCCCAGTTGCTCCAGTAGTGCTGTCAATGAAAGCATATGGTGTCATCATGAACCTGCTAGTAGCCACAGTGCCACAATATGTGAAAAGAAGCAAGTGAAATCAATAGTATGTTTTACGTAACCGTTGGTGTAGAGGTTCTTAAGACCAGGCCCAGATTGGTGGTTGGCTAGGAGGATCCAGCTGTACTGGCTGCAACATATGGGAGGGCACAGCAGGATCTGCAAAGAGGAGACTCGGGGGAGGGACCTCCAGCTGCTCCCTGTGCCCAGTCCTGGGCATCCCGGGGGAGCCGGGCACAAGCTTCTGAAGTCCTCTCGCTTTGGAGCCACACTCCGTGCTTTATTCCTGAGCAGCAAACTGTGATGACATGGGAGAAGTGACCCGTTAGAGACTCGGCTGCAGGGTTTCTGTCGGGCTGGTCACATCAGCACCTCAGCCTGGCTTGTGCCATAGTTCCAGACTCCTTGGAAAGGGGAAAGCCCGTGTTCGGTCTGAGCCTCGTTGGTATACGAACGGTGCGGGATTAGGGAGCCACCCTTAGGTTTTACAGAATGTTGGGGGCCCTTCTGAAGTCTTCCCAGGTGCCTCCTCAGGCCAGCCCGGCGAGCAGGCCTTCTTAAGGATAGCAGTCTCTAGCCTGCTATGCCAGCCTTTTTCAGTTTTTATTAATTGTGGTGAGATATACCGAAAGTGACATTTACCACCTTAGTGTTTTTAAGAAGTGTCCAAATCATTGGCAATAAGTACATTCGCGTTGTGCAGCCGCCACCACCATCTTAAGATCTCCATTTGAGTAACTGAAACTGTCCCCATTAAATACTGACTCCAATTTCTCCCTCCACCCCCAGCTCCCCACACCCACCATTCTTTCTGTCTCTGAGTCTGACTCCCCTGGAAGTGGAATCACATTATCTATCCTTTTGGTGACTGGCTTATTTCACTCAGCATAATGTCCTCATAGTTCATCCATGCCGTCTGTAGCAGGTGTCAGAATTTCCTTCCTTTTTAAGGCTGAATAATATTCCGTGGTACAGCCGGACCGACCACATTTCTGTTTCTTCATCCTTTCATGGCCACTCGGTCGCTTTCACCTTCTGGCTGCTGTAAATAATGCTGCTCTGAACATGGATGTGCAAACATCTCTGCAAGACCTTGCTTTAAATTCCTTGAGATTAATACAAAAGTGAAATTGCATTAACATTTTTTTTTCAATTTGGGGTATACATGGCTCCCAGTTTTCCTGTGAATTATAGGAACAATGGGTCAGAACAGAAGGTGACCCCACAATCTGCACAGGTAACCTCCACTGCTAGACAGTTTTCTAGTGTAGCTGAACTAATTACTGACAGGACAAAGGGACCAGACCTCCTGGTGGTCTTATGATGGATGATTGCTTACAACGGACACCAGCACCTGATTTGGTATTATCTCAGTTGCTCTGCCATTCTGGCCATTTACTGACAGGAATCTTTATGGCTCTGTTGTATAAGCTTATAGGACACAACTGATCAGTAATTATGAGGCTTTGGTGCTGCACTACTGGCTCAGCTAGTCAGGTTCTAAACATGGAAATTCAGAAGAAATCGGGCACACAAAGATGGAGTCAGCTTTGTTTATATCCATGTCTGTACAGAGACAGTTTGGGAAGCTGCCATAGATACCAAATAGAGGATATTTAGACTCGATGAAATTAACAGAACAGTTTATGGTCTATGTACAGTTAATATTTTATCACTTCAACTAAGTCATAGAAGCCTTACAACCATATAGATCCTTTTACCCTCCCCTTTTATATTACAGTTATGTGAATTATGTCCACATATATTGAAAACCTGACCAGATTCTGTTACAATTTTGCTCTCAATAGTTACACATATTTAAAAGAATTAGGAGGATACACTTACCACCCTGGCTGGTGTGGCTCAGTGGATTGAGCATGGGCCTGCAAACCAAATGATTGCTGGTTCAGTTCCCACTCAGGACACATGCCTGGGTTGTGGGCCAGGTCACCAGGAGGGTCGCATGGCAGACAACCACACATTGATCTTTCCTTCTCTTCCCCTTTCTAGAAATAAATAAATAAATAGAATCTTTAAAAAGAGAAAAGAGGATACATCTAACATTTATGTTTCTCCTTCATTCCCTAAGTTTCTGTTCCCCCTGCTAATATTTCCTTTCAGCCTAAAAAAACTTTCTTGAGCCCTGGCCAGGTGGCTCAGTTAATTGGAGCATCGTCTCATACGTGAAAAGTTTGCAGGTTTGATACCAGGTCAGGGGACATACCTAGGTTGTGGGTTCGATCTCCGATGGGGGCATGTGTGGGAGGCAACCAGTCAATGTTTCTCTCTCTCTCTCTCTCTCATCCTGCCTCCCTCTCTAAAAATCAATAAACATACATTCCAGTGAGGATTTAAAAAAACTTTCTTGAGCATTTCTTGTAGAGCAGGTGTGCTGACAACTCTTCCTTTTCCTTCATCTGAGAATTGTCTTTGCCTTCATCTTTTGTCAATATATATTTTCTCTGGATATATGAGTCCTTATTTTCTTTTGGCACTTCGCTCTGTTTTGATAGTAACCATTCTAATGGGTGTGAAGTGGTATCTTGTGGTTTTGATTTGTATTTCCCTGATGATTAGTGATGTTAAACGTTTTTTCATCTGCCTCTTGGCCATTTTTATATCTTTAGAGAAACGTCTACTAAGTCCTTTGCCCATTTTTGAATGGGGTTGTTTGTGTTTTTCTTGTTGAGTTGTGAGCATTTGCTTTGCATTCTGGATATGAATCCCTTATCAAATATATGATTTACAATATTTTCTCCCACTCTGTGTGTTGCCTTTTTACTCTGTTGATAGTGACCTTTGATGCACAAAAGTTTTTACTTTTTTTAACATTAAGTCCAGTTTGTCTTTTTGTTGTTGTTGCCTTTGCTTTTGGTGTCATATGCAGGAAATCATGGCCAAAACCAGTGTCATGAGACTTTTGCCTTATATTTACTTCAAAGGGTTTTACAGTTTTAGCTCTTAAATTATCTCTTTGATCAATTGAGTTATTTTTTAATTAAAAAATATTTTATTTATTTTTAGAGAGAAGGGAAGGGAAAGAGAAAGAGAGGGAGAAAACCATCAATGTGCAGTTGCCTCAAGCGCAGCACCCCCTAATGGGGACCCAGCCCAAAACCCAGGCATGTGCCCTGACTGGGAATCGAACCAGTGACCCCTTGGTTCACATGCTGGCACTCAGGCTCAATAACTTCCATTATTATTACACCAATATCACTGATTTTTCTGCTGTTTAAATTTTGAACAGCTAAGCCACACCAGCCAGGGCTCAATTTTGAGTTAATTTTTAAATATGGTGTTAAACAAGGGTTCAAGTTCATGTTTTTTGCAGGTTTCCCAGTACCATTTGTTGAAAAGCCTATTCTTTCCCCTATAGAATAGTCTTGGCACTTTTTATCAAAAATCATTTAACCATATATGTGAGGGTTTATTCGCGGACTTTTCATTCTATTCCATTGATGTTTTTTTATCTTACTAATTTGAGCCGTCTCTCTTTTTTTCTTAATCCAGCTAAGGATTTGTCAATTTTGCTAGTCTTTTTAAAAACTGACTTTTAAAAAATATATATTTTATTGATTATGCCATTACAATTGTTCTATTTCCCCCCTTCATTCCCCTCTACCCTGCACACCCCTTCCCCACCATTTCCCCCCTTTAGTTTATGACCACGTGTCTCAAGTTCTTTAGATTCTATATTTCCCTACTATTCTTGCCCTCCCTCCCTGTCTATTTTCTACCTACCATCTATGCTACTTATTTTCTGTACTTTCTCCCCCCTTCTCCTTCTCCCACTCCCCTGTTGCTAACCCTACATGTGATCTTCATTTCTATGGTTCTGCTCCTGATCTAGCTGTCCTCTTAGTTTGCTTTTGTTTTAGGTGTGGTTCTTAATAACTGTGAGTTTGCTGTCCTTTCACTGTTCATCTTTTTTATCTTCTTTTTCTTAGATAAGTCCTTTTAACATTTCATATAATAAGGGCTTGGTGATGATGGACTCCTTGAACTTGATCTTATCTGAGAAGCACTTTGTCTGTCCTTCCATTCTAAATGAAAGCTTTGCTGGATAGAGCAATCTTGGATGTAGGTCTTTGGATTTCATGACTTGGAATACCTCTTTCCAGCCCCTTCTTGCTTGTAAGGTCTTTTTTGAAAAGAAATCAGCTGACACTTTCATGGGAACTCCTTTGTAGGTAACTGTCTCCTTTTCTCTTGCTACTTCTAGGATTCTCTCCTTCATTTTAATCTTGGCTAATGTAATTATGATGTGCCTTGGTGTGTTCTTCCTTGGGTCCAACTTCTTTGGGACTCTGAGCTTCCTGGACTTCCTGGAAGTCTGTTTCCTTTGCCAGAATAGGGAAGTTCTCCTTTATTATTTGTTCAAATAACCTTTCCACTTGTTGCTTTTCCTTTTCTCTTTCTGGTACCCCTATAATTTGGATGTTGGAACATTTCAAGATATCCTGGAGGTTCCTAAGCCTCTCCTTACTTTTGGAATTCTTTTTTTTTTTTTTTAATTTTTTATTTTATTTATCTTTAGAAAGTAAGGGAAGGCGAGAGGGAGAGAAATATCAATGTATGGTTGCCTCTTGTGTGTCCCCTGCTGGGAACTGGCCTGCAACCCAGGCATGTGCCCTGACTGGGAATTGAACCGCAATACTCTGGTTCGCAGGCCCACGCTCAATCCACTGACCTACACCAGCCAGGGCACTTTTGGAATTCTTGTTTCTTCATTCTTTTCTGGTTGGATGTTTCTTACTTCTGGTCTGTTTCGTTGATTTGAGTCCCAGTTTCCTTCTTATCACTATTGGTTCCCTGTACATTTTCCTTTATTTCACTTAGTGTAGCCTTCATTTTTTCATGTAATTTACAACCAAATTCAGTCAATTCTGTGAGCATCCTGATCACCAGTGTTTTAAGCTGTGCATCTGATAGGTTGGCTATCTCTTTGTTGCTTAGTTGTATTTTTCCTGGAGCTTTGATCTGTGCTTTCATTCGGGTCATTTTTTTTTTTTTTTGTCTTGATGTGCCTGTTACATAGTGAGGGGCAGAGCCTTAGGTGTTCACCAGGGCAGAGCAACCCACATCCCTGTGTTGTGACGCTGTATGTGGGGAAGGGGCCTAAGAGGGAACAATGACACTTGCTCTGTTGTCTGCCAGATTTTAGTTACATCCCCTGCTTCCCACAAGCAAACTGGGCCCTTCTAGTTCTCGTTCCCAGGTCGATGGGCTTGTGTACATTCTGGGACCCTGTAAGTATCTCCAGTGAATTCTCCTGTGAGTCTGGGAGTCTCTCCCAGGACCTCAACCCCCACAGGTGTTTTCAATCAGTGGTGGTTTATTTCCCCTCACTGGGACCCCATGTTGTGTAGTCTGCCTCGCTCCCCAGTTGTTTCTCCCATCTGTGTGTGAATGTGGGACTGTCCAGTCTGCAGTCTGCCTCCTGCCAAGTCCACCCACTGCTGCCTGGCCCAAGTCCTCTCTGCCCAGCTAGCTGCCCGTCTCCACCCCTCCTACTGGTCTGGATGAACGCTTCTTCTTCAACTCCTTGGTTGTCAGACTTTTTCATACAGTTTGCTTTTCTGTCAGTTCTGGTTGTTTTTTGTTATTTAAATTGTTGTCCTTGTTTTGGTTGTGCAAGGAGGCACAGTGTGTCTACCTGTATGCCTCCATCTTGGCCGGAAGTCCATGATTCTTTTTTTTAACTGAACATTTGAATGTAAAAATGTGGTAACCCTAGAATCCAAATGTCCCCTTCTCCAGGGTTTCCTGTATTTTCTTAAGTGTAAAACTTTTATATTTAAAGATGAGCCAGGTAGACTGAGTTTAGATGATCCTTATTTTGTTGGCAGTGTCCAAAGCATAATAGTTAGGGGCCAGTTGGACATAAGCCTTCTTCTCCCCATCAGGCCTGATCAGGCTGTTGACCTTGGCTGTGTCAATGTCATAGAGCTTCTTCACAGCTCTGTGTTTGATCTGGTGCTGGTTGGCCTTGACATCCCCAATGAACACAAGTGTATTGTTGTCTTCTGTCTTCACGGCTGACTCAGGAGTCAGAGGGAACGTGATGATGGCAATAGTGGGCAAGCTCGTTACTCCTGGGGGTGCTCTCCCCAGGATATTGGGGCTGCCTTTGCAGTCTCCAGTGTCTTTGGCCACCAGAAGGTGGGTGACATGCAGATCTCTTTTTGTATGTGGCTGTGGATGCCTTTCAGCACTGCTTTCTTTGCCTTCAAAGACTTGGCTTTGGCTTTGGCTTTGGCTTTGGCTTTGGGAGGAGCAGGGGCTTCCTTCTTCTCTTTGGGCACCATCTTGAAAAGCTCCTGTGGCTTTTTGTGTGTTTGATTACATGGGCTGTCTCTGTGATGGGGTTCAGCCTGAGGTGTAAATGCAAGGTGTTCTTCAGTCTTATGTCAGCCTCTTCCTTTCTCTGGGCTTGGGCAGTGACTTTCTAAGTCCTCCTGCATATACATAGTTGCCTTTGAATGTCCTAGTCTCTAAATACCTGGCTTCCAGGAAAAGGACGGGGCTGGGGAAGAAGAAGAGATGTGCAGTTCTTTACATCCCATGAAGTGGCTCCCACATTAGGGGGAGGGGCTGCAATACAATTGTCCTGTAGGTGGGGAGAGGGATTCCTGGTTTTCCCACTGTCCTGTCCTCCCAGAATTCTCCCACTATGTTAAAGCACTTTCCCGAATGATAGAACTCCTTCCTGCTACATAAGGGTGATGCTTCACATGTAATCGACAACAGATATTACTTCATAATTCCGCTTCTCTTTTCCAGTCTAAGTCTGGGGAGCCTGGCATGTGTTTGACACTCCCAGCTCACTTGGCCTCCATGCACCACTTTGTAGTACGTGGTATCCACTGCGTTGGTTAGCACAGGGCAGGAATTGCTTAGAGAAGGCCGGTGAGGAGTGAATGACAGTGACAACAGTGATAACTGTAGCTCATGTTTAGTAAGCACTTGCTTTTGGATTGGGCCCTATATCTGGTACCTGGGGTAGTCCTGCCCTCCAGGAACCGACGGAGTCTCTGGCTTCTCTCTCCACGTGGCCCGACCTCGGCTCCTAGACACCCTGGTCTCTCGATTCTTTTTGAGCCTCAGTGCCCACCTGAGCTATCACCTCTTGTCTTTCTTGGACACATTTCAGGGGAGGCATCTGATGGGCCCCTGTGACCTTTGGCAGGTTAGGGGTTCCTGCCAGAGTGGCAGGGAGAGGGTGCCCCTCCCAGGGCCCATGGGAAAGTCTGGAACCCAGAAACTGGGGGTCATCTGAGGCTGTGTCTGCCAGGGCATTTGGCCTCTTTGGAAAGGCCACGGTCTTGGCCCCTCAGAGTTCTGCCCCTTTGTCCTATATCAGCAAACAGTGTCTTAAAGGGCCAGAGGGTTAACTTTTCAGCCTTGCAGGCCAGACCATCTCTGTCCCAAACTAAGCATCTCAGTAAGTAACTGAACAGGTGTTCCAGTAAAGCCATCTTTACAAAAGCAGGCGGTTGCCAGCCCCTCCTCTACCCCCATTTTCCAGCCTACGGCCCCCCTCATCTTGTCTTTGCTCCTCTGACCCTACCATTCCCGTCTCCCTTGTGCTTTCCACAGCCACAGTAGCTCTCTCTTCCTAAGGTTCCATGCAGTGTCCTCACTGCCCAAGTCTCTAATTTCGAGTGACAGATGCCACTTGCCCCAGCTAGGGGTTTCGTTCATTCACAAATGCCCCCCACAACCCTTTGGGCCCACGCCCTGAACTGGGCAATGTTTATGACTATAAGACATCGAACATCTGGCAGGCTTCTTATGCCCAAGACCTCAATCAAGTGATTATGAATTCATTTGCCCCAAACTGACCGCCTTGCTCCCCTTGAGCAGGCTCTGGGTCCAGGGCTGTGGTCCAGGCTCCAAGTGTAGCAGCTCCAGCTCCATGCAGGCCTCCCTGTCCTGGGTTTCCTTGCAACTTGATCCCTCTCATACCAGCTCTGGCTCTCCATCACCCTTGTGGGCAGTGATTTTTGTCTGTGTTGGTCACCACCATGTCCCCAGGATGTGGTGCCCAGGAGGGTTTGATAAATGTCCCCCGCCTAGTTAAACAGGTGGATGCTATAGTAGCAGCAGAGCCTTTCAGGCATCAGCTGTTTTCAGGGTTCAAGTGCCAAAACCTCTTCTAGGAAGCCCTCTATAGTTGCCCCCTCCTTCCAACCCCAAGGATGTCTGTGTCTGGGGACTGGCCAGGGAGGTTCCAGGCACTGAGGGGGCAGCTAGGGGTATTTATAGGGTTCATTGAGTAACTGTGCATGCCACGGAGGGCTTGTCAACCAACCACAAAACAGATCAGGCCTCCTGCTCAGAAGGGAGTCATTCAGGTGAAAATAGAGCTGAGTCTCAGACCCTTCCAGTCCTGGATCTCACAATCCCATCCCTCTTGCCCACAGGGTCAGCTAGCAGCCGGTCAGGCGGGTTGGAGGCCTCACCTGGCTCCCCTGTCTACCTTGACTTGGCCTACCTGCCCAGTGGGGGCAGCATCTGCCTGGTAAATGAGGAGTTCTTCCGGCGGGTGCGCGCGCTCTGCTATGTCATTAGCGGCCAGGACCAGCACAAGGAAGAGGGCATGCGGGCCGTCCTGGATGCTCTGCTGGCTGGCAAGCAGCAGTGGGACCGTGACCTCAAGGTGAGTGACCACCCCAGGCTTTAGACAGTCTTGGCACAGGGCAGGGACAGTGCCTCCAGGGTCTTCTTCCTGTTGAACCCACACAGAGGTGGGAATGGGGCTCAGAGACTCAACTGTGTCCTCAAGACCACAAGAAAAGGAGGGCAAGTGCAGGAGGAGCCCTCCACAGCTCTCAGAATGCTGTCCGTGTCACACTCATTTCCTCATTCATCTGCAGCAGCCTGGGTGGGGACTCAGGTAGACTGGTTTGATCATCTCTCCTGACCCCCAGTTCTTAACCACCCCACATTGTCAGGAATTGGCCAGGAGGAACAGGTGAGGTGTGTAGCTCCTACACAGTTGAGAAAGAGTCCTGGCTGGGCTCATTGCCAGAAGAAGCCTTGAAACAGAGCCTGGAGGGGTGAGGCAAGTTTGCGTAGAGGGAAGAGCTAGGTGCCTGGCTGTCCACTCAGCATGTGAGTGTGCAACCCGTAGCCTTGCACACACCACACCTTGCACAGCAGCCCAGGGAGAGAGTCCAGGTGCAGGGCACACCTGGGCAGAGGCCTGGAGGTGGGAGTGAACCTGGTGTGTCCAAGGACCTGGAGGGAGGCCTGGGTGAGCCAAGAGTAGGAGGCATGGAGAGGGGCTCCCAGCTGTGGCCTGGTCTCCTGGGCTGTGAGAAGGTCCTTGGGTACTGTGGGGAACAGAAGGGACTTCAGGGACCAGCTGGCGCTTGGCTGCAGACATCCAGGAGAGAGATGACAGAGGCAGAGCACACGTGATCCAAGAAGGAGGGCCTCTGCTGCCAGGGGGCTGGGCCAGGAGGACAGGACACACCCCTTCACTGCCCATCCATTTTTCCTGCCTGCAGGTGACCCTGATCCCCACCTTCGACTCAATGGCCATGCACGAGTGGTATGAGGAGACGCATGCTCGGCACCAGGCACTGGGCATCACAGTGCTGGGCAGCAACAGCACCGTGTCCATGCAGGACGAGGCCTTCCCCGCTTGCAAGGTGGAATTCTAGCCCTGCCCCATCCCCACCCCACCCAGCCGTTCAGCCCAAATCCGCCACTGTCTTGAGAATCACTGCATCAGAAATAAACTAAGTTCCCCACTCCACCGTGGCCTCGGTTTCCTCTGCCAACAGGAGACTTGTCAGCACAAGGGACAATTGCCATCATGTGGGCTCTCAGGTCATGCATTGGAGAGGGCGTGCCTCTCCGGTAGTGACTGCTGGCAGTGGCGTTTGCTGCTGACCACAGCCCTACCCCCACCCTGACCACTGTGAGTGGCCCATTCTCCAGACAAGGAAGGCAGCCTCTGGACTCTTCCACACAGACCGGTCAGTGGTTACGGTGAGATTTGAACCCTAGTCTCTGCTCCAAAGCCATAAAAGGAAAGCTGCCCTCTGTTCCTGGAGGAAGTGAATGCTCGTGCCAGAAGTCACAGCTGCAGAAACGTCTTAAAGAAGAACCTGAAACCCACAGTTGCAATCAGCAGTTTCTTAATGGGCCCCTGCCCTTATCACTGTATGTATGAAAGCTCCTAGATACAACTTTATATAAGACGCCATCCATAATGGGTCGAATGGTGACTACAGAAAACCCATGTTTGAATCCTGGCCCATGATACCTGGGAATGTGACTGAATGTAGAAAAACGGTATTTGCAGGTATAATTAAGTGAGATCATCCTAGACAGAGTGGTTCTAAGTCCAGTGATAGGCAACATTGTAAGGGACAGAGGGGGACCCAGACCCAAAGGAGGAAGCTGTGTGCAGATGGAGGCAGAGATCAGAGCGATGCAGCCATAAGCCGAGGGGTGCCAGGGCGCCCGAGGCTGGAGAAGGAAGGGAAGCCGCCTTCCCTAGAACCTTACGCAGGAACCAACTGTGCTCACACCTGTGTTTTTAAGCTCCCAGTTTGTGATACTTTATGACAGCAGCCCCAGGACACTCACACCATCAGATGTCCTTGTTGGTTGGCACACTGCTCTTCTCCCTGGAAACAGCGGCCTGGATCACTGCACTGCGTAGGTTTGTGGCACAGGTTCCCTCTGCCTGTCTCAGCCATGTCTCGGTGTGTTCATTCTCCTTGAACGATACCAGGAGTTGGGCAGCGTGAACAGCAGACAATTCTCACTCTCTGAGGGCTGGAAGTCTGAGATCAGGGTGCTGGCATAATGGGGCTCTGGTGAGGGCCGCTTGCTGGCTTGTGGACAGTTGCCTTCCTGCTGTGTCCTCACGTGGCAGGCAAGAGAGCAGGTTGTCCCGAGTCCCTTATTTATAAAGGCACTAATCCCACCCTAAGGGGCTCCACCCTCATGGCCTCATGGAACGCTGGCGACCTCCCAAAGGCCCCACCTTCTAACACCATTTCATTGGGAGTTTGGGCTTCCATATAGGAATTTACGAGGCGGAGGGGGGCAGGGAGCCCAGACGCACCAGACCAGTGGCAGGTGCAGAGATCTCTACTTTGATTACGTCTTTAATAAGCCCCAAATACGTGGTGGATCTTTCCCTGCCTTTTTCATTTCTGATGTTGCTGTGTTTCTCGTCGCCCTCCCTCAGCACCCCAACTTGACAGAACTTCCACCACCTGGAGCATTAGGTAGGGAGACAGGAAGGGGACACTTGGTGGTGAGTCAGCACCAGCTCCTAAAGGCTTGTAATAGGAAGCATTTAATCGACCAAAGCAAGTCACATGACTGGCTAATCAGGAGCTGAGAGGCATAAAATTCCTCCCTTGTACCTGGAAGGAGGAGAATCAGAAATTGTGGTGAAAATTAACTAATGACCACTGACAAGACCCCTGTAAAGAGAGTTTTGCTCTGCCCTGAGGTTGGCAAACTTTTTCTGTAAAAAAAAACCCCCAGGAAATACGTTTTTTGGTGGTGTGGGCCGTACAGTCTCTGTCCAGACGATACAGCTCCGCTGTTGTAACAATACATGGAAATGGCTGTGTTCCAATAAATATTTACATGGAGAGGCTGAGGGTTGTGGTCTAGGACATGACTGACCCTTTCCCATCTATGTACTAGAACAGCGCCCCGTTTGGAGTCTTCCTCCCCACCCTATCCCCCAACCCCTGTTCCCTTCTTTCTCCTCTCTCTCTGTGTCTTTCCCTCCCTCTCCACAATCTCTTCTGCCAGCTGTCTGGCCCGACCTCTGCAGGAGCAGACACTAAAAATATCCTTGCAGCACTGAAGGTCGACGGCGGGGTGGGGGAGGGGGACCCGGGCCTGCTCAGGAGCCAGATGTGTACCCTTGGCCCAGACACCCACTCTGCACCGCCTGTGAACCACTGCCCCTCCCCGATACCCTGCAACCACCTGCTCTCTGGAGTTTCTTGGTGTTGCCTCAACTTTCAGATCCCGCTTCCAGGCCTTCGCACTACTGGCATCCTCTGCTCGGAATGCCACCATCAGCCAGTCATTCGGCAGTGCTACCCTCCCGGGGCAGACAGCATTGAGAAGGGGAGCCAGACACAGGAGGCTGCAGTCCACAGGGCCGGCATCCCCATGCCACCCAGCGTAAGGGTGGAGAGGAGCAAGCCTCGTCTGGGGAAACGGGAGCGTGCTTGGGGAGGGGCCCAAGAGACAGGAACTGAGAGGAGACTGGTGACACCGAAGCCCCTGGAACAAGGGGCAGCTGTTGCAGATCTTATAGCTGCCTACATGCCCCACTGAGCAGTTGCCAAGTTCCCCTTCTTGGAGCTGAGGGTGGGGCCAATCTGGGGAGCAGTGAGTGAGGAGGCCAGATTTGGGGCACAGATTTGGGAGGCACTGGGGAGGGGAAAGTATGCGGCTGGGGGGCCCAGGTCCGCAGTGTGGCATGATCGGAGCACTTTTCTGAGCTGTGAGCTCTTGGGAGGCAGTGATAGAGAAGGGAGGGGTGGCTTCTCTTTGGAAGAGCAGCACAATAACCTCTCATCTTCCAAGCCCCACCTGCCAGGGCCTCTCTTCCAGGAAGCCCTCCCTGCTCTCCCTCTCATTACACCCACACCCCCAGCCCAGGCACTTCTCTGGCTATTCCTGACCTACTCCCTTTAAAATGCCACCCTGTCCGCCCTTGTGTTTCCTGCTAGTCCATGGCCCAGACTATTGCTGAAACAGGCACCTGCCTACACACAGTATGTGGCTTTACCTGCCTGGCACATAGGTACTCAGGAAGTATTGGTTGTGCCCCAGCTTGGCAACACTGCTGGGTGACCTTGTGAATGTTACTTAACCTCTCTGGGCACCCCCCAATCCCACCTCAGAAATAAGAAAATTGGCCTGTGAGCCTCTAGGTGAGGTGACGTGGTCTGAACTGGTATTGATGGGACCTCTGCGTTCCCTGGCCTGCTCAGCCCCTGGCACCACAGATGGGTCTGTTCTACATGTTGTCCTCCCTGACTAACACCACAGTAGCTTTCGGGATCCAAGTTCAGGGCAGGTGAGAGATTGGGCACCAGTGCACCTGGGTCAAGTCATGCCTCTGACATGTCTTCACTCTGTGACTTCAGAGAGTATGAGCCACCGTCTCCTTGCCTGTAAAACAAGAATCCTCTCCCTCTTCCCCACCTTGCCGCTGGCTCAGGCTTTGAGGGAGGCAAGTGTGGGGACTGAGTGCAGTGCAGACCCCACCCAGCTGGTTGGCTGGTTCGGATGGTGCCAGGGCCCCCAAGGAGCTCCCAGCCTGTTGGGGGAGCGGGCTGAGCCTGACACAACACCCTGGGGCGAAGGGTCAGCATGGACCAGGGCTTCCACATAGGACCTGGAAGTTGACATACTAGTCGGATTTGGAACTGGGAGGAGAACACTGCAGGAAGAAGCAAAGGCCCTGGGGCGGGGCTGATTTAGTTCAGACTGCAGAGATGGGGGCAGGGCTACACTGCACAGGCCCGGAGGGCTGTGGAGAGGGTCTAGAGTCTTTGCTGAGGGTGCTGGGCAGTGAGGGGAGGGTTTGGAGCTGGAGAAGCAGGTGATGGGTTTCTATTCATAAAAAACCCCTGTAGCTTGGGGTTAACCTCCTAAAGCTGCTCTCTGTGCACCTGGAATGGCAGGGTTCTCACTGTAGAGATATCTGCGTGAGCGCATGTTTAACTTTTTTTTTTAATGCAAATTATTATTTTTTAAATATTTATTTATTTACTTTTAGAGAGAGGGGAAGTGGAGGAGAAAGAGGGAGAGAAACATCAACCAGTTGCCTCTCACACACCCTACAACCCAGGCATGTACCCTGACCTTTTTCAATTCCTGACCCAGGAATTGAACCAGCAACCTTTCGGTTCACAGACCCATGTTCAATACTCTGAGCCACACCAGCCAGGGCTCATGTTTAACTTAATATAGGTACAGACAGTTACGTGTGGGAATATTTATAGACTCGTAGATATACACAGGTTACTATACACACATACACGCCCCTGCTCTGCCAGTGGAGAGGGTGCAGAGCAGTGGAAACCCAGCAGCAACAAGCACCCCTCCTACCCTGGTCTCAGTTTCTGACCCCGTTCTCCGGTGAGAGGCACCCAGGCTGCTCCTGGGAGAAAAGGCTGGTTCTCAGCATGAGGCAGGAAATGGATAAGATGAGCTTGGAGCATCTTGTAGTGACAGAGTAAGGAAGTGCTGAAAAGAAAAAGGCCGGCAGTGTGATAGGGACATGACAGCCACTGAACAAGCTCCCAATGGCCAAAGCTGGAACAATCTGGGCAAGAGAATCAGTAAAATAGGCCCTGGCTGGTGTAGCTCAGTATATTGAGCGCGGGCCTGTGAACCAGACAGTCAAGGTTCGATTCCCAGTCAGGGCACATGCCTGGGTTGCAGGCCAGTTCCCAGCAGGGGAGGGAACACACAAGAGGCAACTGTACATTGATATTTCCCTCCCTCTCCCCTTCCCCTCTAAAGATAAATAAATAAAATCTAAAAGAAAAAAAAGAATCTAAATGTTAAAAAAAATCACTAAAATAGTATTGGATTATAACCCCAAGTGTAAAATAAATATACTGATATGAATAATTGAATAGATAAATAAAGGGGGGGAAAGAGACATATTTCCCAGGCAGAGGAATCCCGAATAGTTCCTGCAGATACTCCACCCTCAAGAAGGGGGAGAAGAACTCCTTACCCTTAGGTGTGGGCTGTAAATACTGACTTCCTCCCAAAGGGGACAGCTTGGAAAAGAGGAAGACAGCAGCTTTACAGAGGAGGACCTGACAGACACCACCTCAGCCAGGGGGTCAAGGCCAACATCACAGTGAAGAGCCATGTTGACAGCACACGCCCTGGTCTCTGTGTGATAAGAGCCCTTCATGTCTGTGGTTCCCCTCCCCCCACCCGTCGCCCCAGTCCAGCCGTGAGAGAAACATCACACACATCCCAAGTATGGCAATCATAATATATGAATATCAAATAAACATGTTGTACACCTTAAATTTTCACAGTTATATGTCAAATATATTTCAATATATATTTTTAAAATTTAAATTCTGGCCCATCCTACAAAACACCTGATCACCCTGGCTGGTGTGGCGCAGTTGGTTGGAGCATCAGACTGTAACCGAAGGGTGCGGTTTGATTCGCTGTCAGGGAATAGACCTACCTTGCAGGTTCGATCCCTCAATCTGGGCGAGTTCCATCCCCGGTCCCGCTGTGAGTGACCCCTGGCCCAGGCATGTACAGAAGGCGACTAATCAATGTTTCTGTCTCACATCGATGTTTCTCTCTCCCTTCCCCTGTCTTGAAGCAATGAAATAATGTCCTCGGATGAAGGGGAAAAAAACCACAAATACCTGATCGATTCTCAAAACTGTCAAGGCCATCAAAACCAAGAAATGCTTGCCCTGACTGGTGTGGCTCAGTGGTTCCAGCCAGGCTGTGAACCAAAGGGTCACTGGTTCAATTCCTAGCCAGGGCACATGCCTGGGTTGCGGGCCAGGCCCCCAGTGGGGGGCACTCGAAAGGCAACCATGCATTGATGTTTCTCTCCCTTTCTTTCTCCCTCCCTTGCCCTCTCTGGAAATGAATACATAAAATCTTTTTTAAAAAATAAGAATAAAATCTGTGTAACTGTCTCAGCCCTGAGGAGCCTAAGGAGACATGGCAACTAAAATATCACTTAGGAACCTGGGACAGAAAAAATCTACCAGGGAAAACTGAGGAAATCTGAATAAACTATGGACTTAGTTAATGTCTTGATATTGGTTTAGTAATTGTGACAAAGGTACTATGTTAATGCAAGAGGTTGATAACAGGGAAACGATGTGACATATGCAAGAACTTTCCACCCCATCTTCATGATAATACTGCAAAGTAAAAACTGCTCAAAATAAAACATTTATTTTTTAAAAGCTAGCTGCCACGGGGAACATGGATTGTCTGAGGCAGAAGTAACAAGAGTCCCAAGTACAAAATGAAGGCAGCATCCAGGCTGGAGAGTGCTGGGCCTGGCCCCGGGCCAGTTCCCAGCACAGGAACGTGGACAGATCTAGGGTGTTTCAGAGACAAGGGCCACAGGACCAATGTGGATGATGAAGGGAGAAGACTCAGGGACTCCCAGGTCTCTGGGGAGGCTGGTGGAGGAGCAGGCCAGGGGGCACACAGATCAGCAGGGTATTGAAGAGAACGGCTGCATGGGGTAGGGCAAGAGCTAACTCTCATTTTGGGGGGACCCAGTTGAGAGGGGCAGGAGCTTTCAGATTTGTGACTTGACAGCATTCTTGGGGATGGTTTTCCCCACCCCAGAGGCCAGACCATGGAGCTACTCTCAAACTACCGCTGACTTGCTAAGTGGCCTCCAGGCAAGTTCTTGCCCTCCCTAAGCCTCAGTTTCCTCACTGTAAAACGAGGATCAATAGTGTCCTGTTCACAGCTTGTGGAGAGCTTCAGATGAGCCCTGCTCAGTGCCTGGCACACAGTGGGCGCACAATAAATTGGTCGTCCCTTCTCCCTCCCACTGGGTCGCAGTTGGATGGAGCGGCGCCTGTGGCTTTAAATTATGCAGATAACCTGCAGGTGGTGGACCGGGCGGGTGGGGGGTTGAGATCAAAAGGAGCCTGACTCAGCCAATCAGTGCGCGGAGGTGGCTGAGCAGGACGCTTACATCGCCCAATGGCTGGCTGTGCCGACTCCCAGTCCGCCCTGCCTCTGGGTGCAGTCTGGCTGGTGTTGGTGGCGGGGGGGGGGGGGGGGGGGCTCTCGGCCACGCCCCGGAGGCGGAGCTACACAGGGCCTCGCAGCAGCAGTGCAGGGAGGGGCGGGGCGGGCTCGGATGTCAGCGACTGAGCCGCAGGTGGCGGCGGGCGCGGGGCTCGGCTGGAGCAAAGGAGGTGAGTGCTGTCTCCAGACTCCCACCAACCCCGCCTGCCCCTCGCAGACCCTCGTGCGCACGCACCGTGCCCCCCAGTCCTGGTAGCCACGGGGGCAAGGCGCGGCGAGGCTTGGGGAGATGGTGAACAGTGGTTCGGTGGGCTGCACCGTGGGCGCCCCGGCCTCCCTACCCCCCGTTGGTAATTAGGGGTCCGCGGTGGGAGATAGGGACCCCTGTCCTAGTCCCCATCTGCTGGCTTAGAGCCGTAGTGTACGAGGAGGCGGCTGAGACCCCTCCCCAAAATCCCTTTATTCTAAGCCTGGATTTGGTCTAGGTTCTGGGGCTGCAAAGATGGGGGCGCTGTTCCCCCTCCAGCCTGGGACCCAAGATAGCTGGAAGTGGAGGCCACCCCCAATTTTCCTCTTCCCAGCTGGGACCTGCAGACCCTCCTGGGACCGAAATGAGGAACCTCCTTCCCCTTTTCTCCACTGCGAACACTGCTCCAGTCCCGGTAGAGGAGCTGGGGGTCCCCTGGGCCACTCCTGTAGGCTGACTATCCTATGCCAGCCCCGCACCACAAAGATAGGATGGGGGGCCTTTCACTGACATCTTCAAGGACCCCAAGGTTGGAATTCTGAGGAGGGGATTAGTGTGGGGTTCCTTGCCTGGAGGGTCTGGCTGGCAAGGCCAGGCCTGGAAGGGCCTGGAGTAGACTTGGGAGTGGTCCCTTCCTCAGTGGGGGCTGGGCAGTGAGCATCTGTTCTCAGGGATTAAAATAAATCGAGGTAAATTAGGATCATGCTGGAGGCTGACTGTGAGTGGGGTGTGGAGGAGGGGTGGGTGGCCCCTCCATCTGCCTGGGATTTCAGGAGTCTTCTGCCCCAGTCACAGTGGGGACCAGGAGATGGTTCTGGATAGACTTGTTTCACTGGTGACCTTGGGCAAGTGACAGTGCCTCCCTGAGCTTCAGTTTTCTTTTCTGAAAATGGGGTTGGGGGCTTCGGAGTCTGTATTCTAGATTCTGAAAACCATCCACCTCCATCTTCTGCCAGATCTTGACCCCACCCTTTTTCTTAAGATGTTGGTGATTTTGGGGTGAGAGAGTAATGGATCTGAAGACCCCTCCACTCCCCCACATGCCTTGCTTGCCTCTGGGCCTCAGTTTACTACACTGCAAAATGGGTTGATAATCACACTCTGGCATTGTTGGAAAGGCTACTCTGCCTGACAGTAAATTATATCACCAGGTTGCAATGGCTGGAGCAGGGGAATCTACCACCCAGGTCTCACTGTGGTGCACACCTGGGGCACACCCTGACCCACATACTGTCACCCACGCCAGGGGCAAGACAGGGACTGGGCGGGGTCCCAGGTGGGAGGAGATGCCAGGCCAGCCTGTCCCCTTTCCCTTTGAAGTTCTGTTTCTGTAGTGGGCCCAGGAGTGAACACTGCTGGGATTCCAATGCCCCAGGTTCAAATCTGGCTCTCCTGTGTGTGACTTTGGCCCTTTGCTCCTTGGTGTGTTTTTCTGTGAAATGGGCCAAATCCTTTTCAGATCAAAGGAGAATGTGGGAGGATGGGAGTGCTGTAAATACAGACTTGATCATTATAATGCTAATTGCAATATTACTGATCATAAATGGGGTCACTGATGACTATGTGTGGAGATGAGAGGGGGCAGTCGGCGAGGGTGTCGCCTGCTGAGTCTCCAGCCTGACAGTCAGGTACAGTGCGCGCTCTGTGGGTGTTTGCCAAATAAAGTGATGGAGTGGGGCGGGGGCACTGGGAAGGACTGAAAAATTTCTGTGCAAGCTCAGATGCCTATTCAATGGCTCGGATCCTGTGTAACATAGGCCTGTCCTCGGTTCCCCCATTTGAAAACCAAGAGGAGGTACTGCTTCTAAGTGCCATTGTGAGAATCAAGCCAGAGTGTGTAAATGGCCATAGCTCTGGTGGCTGAACCTGGAGGGAAGAAGCATGTGACAGCTGGTTATTGAAAAAGTATGATCAAGAGGCTGGTCACTGGAAAGAAAAGAACCCCCCCAACTGGCCCCACTGAGGGTGAACTGGAATCGAGGGGGAGCAAAATGTCAGATACTGTTTTACAAAACTCAGGGGGCCCAGAGAGATCAGGGCATCCCAAGGTCACCTAGCAGGAGGCCAGGAGCAGGAGTCCAGCCTTCTTTGCTGACTGGGCTCCTATCTGGGGCCTGGTCTCATACTAGACCAGGTGCAGAGCTCCAAGTTTTGGGGAATTAGAGCTGGGGAGGTAGGATTCATCTCCAGGAGGTGTCAGGGCTCATGTCAGACACCCTCAGGGAGGACTCTGTTCCTTACTTCTAGCAGCCAGAAGATGGGGTCATCCTGTTCAGCTGAAAACCTGCTGTTTGACCTTGGGCAAGTCCCTGTCCATCTCTGGGCTCCTCGCTGGCATTACAGAGGCAGGGAGGCCCAGGCTCCGGCAAGTCTGAGTTCTCTGTCAGATGCAGCGACCGCCGCGTCCCCAGCAGAGTACTTTTTGGTGTCCATGAAGATGTTTTAACTTCTTTTAAAATCAGAAGGGGGGAAAATGAGCTGTGGAATCAAAGAAAACATGTAAATATATGATATTAATATATCTGTCTTTATGCCAATGCAGTTATAAATATAGTGCAAATTCTTTTCTTAGTGGAGCAAGGGGCCCAGGAAGGCAAAAGTGCCTCAAGCCAGTGGAAGGTCTAATGGGGTCCTGGGTTTGAGTCTCAGCACTGCCATTCGTTAGCTGTGCGACTTTGGGTGTGTGGACTCCCCCCGTCTTGGCCTCGGGATCCTCACTTGTGCAGCAGGCATTGTTGGCCCACCTCTGATGGTGAAATGTAGAATGTTTAGCCCAGGGTTGGCACTCAATTTGTGGGTTCTGTTAACTCACAATTGTCATGATTATGATTTGTTGGCTAATAATAGCCCCAGGCCGAAGGCTGCAGGTTCAGGGGCCTCATCCATGGCCTGCTCAATTCCAGAGAGGTCCCAAGGGTGCTGCTGTGGGAGGGAAGGTGAGGTGGCGGTTGGGCGGTTGGCGGGGCGGGTGTGCTTCCTGTCCCTCACACCCACGGCCCCTGCTTGGCGGAAGTGGCAGGGGCTGTGTGGCTATCTCTGGCGCCTGCCCTGTCTGACTGGGGCCAAGCCCCACTCGCTGTCCTGTTCGGTGAGTTTGAGCCCTGCTGGGAAGTCCCCGCTGCCCCACTTTGCCCCCTTCAGGAACAGAAGGGATGCCCTTCTGCTTCCTGGGTTTCAAAAACAGCAGGTGTCACTTCCTGTGCTGGGCCAGAGCCTGAGGAAGGCGGGGAGATGCCCCCCATTACTGCTCTGAGTGGTGTGGTGTGTTGCCAGGTAGCAGAGTGGATTTGGAGACCCAGAGCCACCCATGGTGGTTCTGAACAGGAGTCCTTTGGCAGACAGACCAGGGACAAAATCACAGTGACCTGGGGACAGTGAGTGACCAATCTATGCCTCAATTTCCTCATTTAAAACTGGGACTGTGCCTCATGGTGTGGTTGTGAAGGTTGGATCAACGGGGGGAGGGGGGGTGTGGAATCTGTGGGGGGCTGGACGCAGCGCCACGTACATACCGGCCCTCAGTGTGTGTGGCGGGGCGGGGGGTTGTCCAATCGGAGTTGTAAAAACAGTAGCGAGATTCTTGGTTCCGGTGAAACTTGGGCCTGGTGGCTCCTCAGATCCTCTGGAGCGGCACTGTCTAGCGGAACTCTGTCTGTCTGTCTATCCTGTATGGCAGCTGCCAGGCCCGTGTGGCGACTGAGTCTTGGAAGCTAAGCTGTCACAACTGAGGAGCTAGGGGGTTAATTGTATTTAATGTTAGTTTAAAATTAAGTTGCAACGTGAGGATAGTGGTTCCTGTCGGTCAGCATAGCTCCAAGGGACTTAGACATGCTCAGAGTCTAGATCGTGGCCAGAAACTAAGAAATGAGATTGAAATTTAAGGCTTTTTTCTTTTGGGGGTGTCAGCCTAGCATGCTCCCTGAAGATTGGGTTTCCTCAGGGGCTGAGTTGGCAACTGAAGTTTCTTAGGGGCCCCAGCATCACCCAGCACAGGGCTGTGGTTAGGAATGTTTGTTGAATCAAATAATTTTTTTTGCTTGGACTCCTATTCATGCTTTAAAACTCCAACATCCACACCCCCCTCCTTCAGTTCAGGCCCCCCCAGTTTTTGTTCCTCCCTTTGGCCCAGCCCTGATCCTGCAATACCAGGGTATCTGTGTCCAGCTTTGTTCCCCTAGAGCCCAGAGTGGGGGGGGGGGTGCTCCTCAGGGACCAGGCCCAGGGCTGATCGTCTCATAGACCCTGGCATCGTACTGGCCATGCGGGCTCACAGTGGGTGTGGGGTGAAGTCCGGGGGTGGGGGGGCAGGCCTTATGACAATGGATCAAGTTAAACTTGCTTTCAAAATTAGGTAAATAGAGGCTCAGCAAGGGACAGCTTTGTTCAGGGTTCTAGCTCAGTCTTTTCCTGGTCCAGGGAGCTTTCCCATCCTGTGGTCACCAGCCCTGGCCCTGTTGCCGCTGTACCTCCCGGGCTCCCAGCTGCTGCTGAGCTGCCTTCGGAGTCATGAATTATGGATGGGGCCTGCGGGCTCCAGTGACAAGCCTAGCCTCGAGGATGTGCCAAGGACACCAATGTCCCTTCGTCACCAGACAGCTTGGCCCACCCCCTCTTCCGGGAGATCTGGGGTCCCCCAGCAAGACTCCTTCTAGGCATTCTCTCTTGTTTTGCAGATGGGGAAACTGAGGGACAGAACTGGACAGTAACTCAGACACCAGGTGAACACTGGCTTCCAGGGGGCAGGGTTGGGACCCATGGGGGTACCAGTGCCAGTTGGGTCACCACAGTGAGGGGTCAGCTCTCTATTCCAGGAGTGTGCGTGAGATGGACAGTGCCATAGAGGAATTCAGGAGATCACAAGGGACTCAGATATCCACGTGGCTAATCACAGTCCCAGTGCCCATTTCTCACCAGACCCTTTTCCCACAGGAGCTGCCCAGTGTGGAGCTGAGTGCTCAGGTCTGGACTCAGGGTGCAAATCCACTATCCATTCCTGACTGTGTGACCTTGGCAAGTGGTTTGCCCTCTGGGGTGGGGCTGCTTCCCGTCTATAAAACGGCCTAGAACTTTTCTGCCCAGGCTAGGGCTCATCCATTAGCCTCCCCACCAGTGAACTCCTATTTGTGCTTAAGAACCTAATTCCCTTGCCCCATCCTCTGAACTAGGTTCCCCCAGTCCCTATCCCTCCATCTAACCCTGCAGAATTTGGGGCATCTATATCCAACTTGTTCCTTGTAGACTGGGAGCACCTTAGGGGCAAGGCCTGGAACTGAGTCGTCGCAGGAGCCCTGGCATGTGCCCAGCCTCGGGGCTTTTGGTTCCTCTACCGTCCCCTCTCCCCGCCTCCACAGGGAGGACAGTGGAATTTCCCCTCCTCAGGCCCAAAACAGCTGTGACTTTGCAACTCAAACTTGCCTCTGTCTTCAGACAGGAACTAGACAGGAGCCTGCAGGGGTCTCCACAGAGGCCATCAAGATGTCGTATTTTGGGGAGCATTTTTGGGTAAGTAAGACCCACTCTTATTTTGGGGGGGCTCCTTGAAGGGCTGCCGTATGCTTTTATGGTGGTAGAGGGATCTGGCAGATTATGGGCAGAATCTTGGGTAAGTGGAACATCTGTAGAGAGTAGAAATTAAAGTGAGAAGAGTCAGGTGGGGTTTGAATTTACACCCCCTCAGACAAAGTGGGCCTTGTGACCTTGGGCAAGTCACAGCTTAAACAACAGACTGAGGTCAGAGTCTGATGACTCTCTTGCCTGAGGCCTCCCAGTGAGAAAGTTCAGGGTCATGGCTCAAACCCAGGGTGAGAATGAACTTTCAAGATCCAGTGTCATTCCAGCCAGGGGATTTCCATGCCTTCTCCATCCCGGAGAGTTGGGGGAGTTTCATGGCTTGACCTCTAGGGGCCACTTCACCCATTTCCCCTCTGGGCTGGGAACCACATATATGACCCAAAGGGGGCCAAGTGAGGTGGACTTGTTTTCATTCATTCATTTATACTTTCTCTCTGGGCCACCAACATCCTATACCCTGACAATTGTGAGGGATACTGCCCCCTCAAGAGGCTACATCCCAGATCTGACCCCAAGGAGCCCCCAGTCTGGGGGACACAGAGCCAGCCAGACACTCCCAGTCCTGCAGTACCTTAGGGACATCCAGAAGAGGAGCCAGGACACAGACCCCTGTTTGCTGTGGGCTTTGAAGGATGAGATTTTCCAGGATGTCAGCAAGGCATTCTAGGCACAAGGAACAGCCTGGACAGAAGCCCAGAGGCATGACACTGACTGGCTAGTGGAGGGCACAGGACTCCCACCGCAAGGCCAGACTAATGGGAAGCCACAGAGGATGTGTGAACAGGAGAGTCCAGGAAGGATCAGGGCAGAAAGCCCCTTCCCCAATCGCAGGCCCTAAGCTTGTAAAGAGGAAGCCCGTTGCTAAGCAACTGGTTGCACCTAGCAACGGCTGGGCTCCCTTCCTTTCTCTTCCCCAGCTGGGGCTCCTTTTACTGGCTTTGCTTTCTTAAAGGGGCACACCCCTTTACCACCTGTGGGAACCTGACCTCTACCCCCTTCCCAAGGGTCAGAGTCTCCAGATTTGCCTCTGAATGACTGTGTGACCCCAGTGAGGAGCTGTCTCTCTCTGAGCCCGTTGGCAACTCTGTTTAAGGGGTTTGACAGGTTGAGGATCAGTCAGTCATGTTGCCCACGTGTTGGCTCCTACATTTATTTAAAATTTATTTTAATGGCACAAAGCACCTACATTTATTTTAAATTGCATGAGGCATGCAAGCTCACTGCAGAAAATTCAGATCAGCAAAGAGAAAATAGAAACCACCCCCAATCCTTCCCCCCACCCAAAGAGAGTCTGGTGCACAGTGAATAAGAGCTCTGAGTTTAGGGTTTGAATTGGACTCTGCTGGGAGTGCTTGGGCAGGTGATTTTGCATATCGAAGCCTCAGTTTCCCCATCTGGGAAAGGGGGATGAAATTCCCCCTTCCTGGGATCCAGGAAGTGCCTCTGGAATGTTTGTTTCTTTTAATCAATGTTTTATTTAATCTTTTGTTTGTATTGGTGGCTCTTTGCTGGGTGACCCTGAGTCTCTGGTTGGCCTGAAGGAGGCTCTAGTCAGGGGAGATCAAGCCAGACAGGGATGCTCCAGTCCCATTGGGCCAGAGTAGGTCTGAAGGCAGAGAGGGCACTAGGGAGCCATGGGGGGAGCATGAGCAAGAGAGGAACATGATTAAGCCATGTTAAAAATATGTCTCTAAGACTGGTGTGGGTGCAACGCTGAAGTCCAGAGGTTTTGATGAGAGATGTAGGTTTGAGACAGCCCTGCTTTGGACCCTCAGCTGCCAGCCCAGCCCAAGGGAGGCAGACACAGCTGGGGGCTTTGCCAGGTCTGGGAAATGGGCCAGCAGTTGGCTCTGAGTCAGCCCCAGATGCTGGCCTAGGCGGCTGTGCCTGGCACAGCCTCACCCAAGGATCCCCTGGCCGGGGCTGGTGGGGGCCACTGGAACTGTTTGCTGAGCACTCACCACCGTGCAGGGAGCCCTGTGTCCAGCACCATACCAATCTTATGTCACTAAAACCCTTAGCAGGTGAGTGCTGTTATTGTCCCCATTTGTCAGATGAGGAAACTGAGGCCCAGAGAGGTGAAGTCACCAGCCCAAAGTGACCCAGTACATAAAAGGCTTTGACTCTTGAACTTGAAAATACAACTACAGACTTGGAAAGAGAGGAGACAGATTCCTGGAGAGCTGGGGGCATCAACAGTGTAAGTTCAAGGAAGTGGGAGTCTGAGGGACATCTTTAAGGTCTGGCAAGGATCCTTGAGAGGCGGAAGGACGGATGGGTGGAAAGAGATGTAGGTTGGTCAGCCAGGTGGGGGAACAGTGCAGTGATGGGAAAGTGCAGCATGTCATCCTTTGCCGTTTTGAGGGAGAGGCCAACAGAGAGCTGGGAGATGAGGCTGGAAAGGCAATTCCAGGCTAAGGGCTTTGGACTTCAGCAGCTGGTGGGCAATGAAGAGCCATTAATGATTCTCGAATGAGGAATGACTGAGATCGGGGATTGAGGCTGTCCTGGGTCTGCCCCAGTCTTGGTTTCAGTGTCTCCGTTTGTGCAGCAAGAGGGGTCATCTGGTAGTTACTTCTGGCTTTAGCCTTCAAGTTCCAGGTGACCAGGAAAGTGAACCCCACAAACTGGAAAAGGACGGAGGAAACTATTTATGGAGGGTCTGCAACGTGCTGCTAAAGAGTTCCCTTGAGTGATCGGTATTGTCAGTGAAAGAACATCGGCTCCCTCCACGAGCCTTTTCTTTCAGTCTGAACTACAAGACCCCGTTTGGTGCTAAAATGTCTCCAGTTGCTTCGGACCCCAGCTGATTTCCCATGATGCCTTTCCATGTGACAGGGTTTGGTGGCATTAAAATATAGCCGTGGCCTTACTTTTTTTTTTTTCCTGTTCCCTTTATTATGGCATGGGGTCCTGGTTTTCCACTTAGAAGAGTGAGAAAAGTTGCCCTTTGAAATAAATGTCTTTGGAAAAGAAATATGACCAAACTTAAAGCAAAACATTAACTTATGCCATGAATTAACAAAAACTAGGGTTGCCTTGGGGCATTGGGGGACCCCGATTCATCCCAGTATGAGAGGTAGATGACTCCCTGCCCCCCTCTTAATGAGGGTCCACTAAAAGGGACAGTGACTTGCCCGGACCACAGAGCACACGGCCTTGGCCTCCCCCACTGCAGTGAGCCCAGAACTGGGACGAAAGAGGTTTTGTTCAATGCAGCACTTCTACCAGCAGGCACTGGGGTAGAAGCTCTGTTCCTACCAGTACCGGATGACAGCAGAATAACCCACTTGTTCATTTATTTAACAAACTTAAATGCCTTTCTGCATCTCACCCTGAACTGGACAGTGCTAGGTCCTGAGAAACACGTCAGGCACAGACCTTGCTCTGGGGGGCTCAGATGAGGAATGTACATGTTAAAGAGAATGCAAAACTGACTACAGTGACTAATACAACAGCGGTCGCATTGGTTCACAAAATTGAAATGTTGTGGGGGTGATGTGGCTTTCAGGGTTGGTTTGATCCAGCAACTCAACTCAACATGCTTGCTATTCAGACTCTCTCAGGTTCAGTTTTTTTCCCAAAGTTCATGGATGCTACTTGGTTTCCAATACTTCCTGTGCCCCTATAAGTCCTCATTTATGGAAAAACACAGACAGAGAAAAATGGGGGAAGAGACTGATGGAGGCAGAGAGATTCAGAGAGAAAAGGGAAAGAGATAGAGAAACAAAGACAAAAATAGAAATGGAGAGAGGCAACTAGTGAGTGAGGACGTATCTACTTCAGCTATGGGACAAAGGTCCTAGGCTTCTCTCTGGTTAAGCCAATTTAATGCCCATTGACCAATCTGTGTGAAGGGAGGAGTGAACCAACCCCTACAGCCAAGGAGATGGGCTTCTGCTGGTGGCTCCTCTGTTTACAGCCATGTTGCTAGGCAACCTTTTTTTCTGCATCCCTTTTTCAATGCCCTCCTCCATTCTCCGCAGGGGGAGAAGAACCATGGCTTTGAGGTTCTGTACCACAGCGTGAAGCAGGGACCCATCTCCACCAAGGAGCTGGCAGACTTCATCCGGGAGAGGTGAGGTTCCCACACCCTACCTACCACATGGCCTCGCTCCACAGTCTGCGCAGCCTCGCCCACCTGTGGCCTCACCCATCCTGCCTCAGAGCCACACGCCAGGCCTTGCACCATCAGGTCCAGATTCCTGCAGGCTCCAGGAACCAAACCTGCTTGAAGACCCCCAAATACAGTGTTTCTAACACTCTCTGTCCCATGACCCTCTGTGAACAACATTCCCCAGGTTTTCTAACGCCTCCCGCAAAGATGGTAGTGTGACCTATTCAAAGGGGAACTTTGAAAACTCAGTCTCATGCCCTAATATGATAAAAGAAAACACATGTGATAAAATAATCTATATCTCAATATGTAAGTGTTCTGATGTTAGTATCCCACATAGTAAAGTCAAATTGCAAGTTAACCTCCTGCTCCCTGGTCTCTCAGGAGCCGAATGCCTATTAAGTCTGAGCAAAGAGTTGCAAGCATTGTCACCAGGTGTTTCTCTTCATGGCTGTCAAGGGAGACTGTCTCAGCCATATAGGACACTCTGAGCCAGTCCTCATTTTGTGGCTCTTCTGCCCCTGGAAGCATCCACTCTTGCCAGTGGTGCTCCCCGGCTGCCTCATCATAAAAGCCCCCCGAGGATAATTGGTTTTAACTGGGCATATTGCTGCCCCAAACACAATTGCAGCTCCAGAAGAAAATGTGAGCAAGTGTTAGGCAAGCATTTAGCAGTGTCTGTCCAGAGGGAGAAAGGGAAAATGAGTTTGTCTCCTGCAATTAAATGAGAAGAGCCATGTAAAGCGTTTATAGCACGTGCTCAAAAAATTGTTTTACTTGTTGCTACCGCTGCTGCTGTGGCTATTGTTAGTGAAATGTATTACTTAAGGATAAAAACCTGTCCCATGAATTTCCTGAACACCTCCCCTGATACTGCCCTCACTAAGAGCCACTGCTCAGCTGTTTGAGATGGGGAAACTGAGGCCAAGAGGGGCAGGGCATCTCCCACGGGGGCCCAGAACCTTCCCTATTCTTTCCTTGTCCTCCTACCCAGGGCCACTATCGAGGAGACCTATTCGAAAGCGATGGCGAAACTTTCCAAGCTGGCCAGCAACGGGACTCCCCTGGGGTGAGTGGAGTAGGGGTTTCCAGGTTGTGGGGCCCTGGGGTCATCTGGAGCCCACCCTTGGGTGGACATCTTTTCACATGTGTGACATGTAGGGTAGGTAGGGAGTCATCCCGCACCTATGGGGCTAATCGGATAGGGGAAGGTATACTATTCATTCACTCACTATCTCATTCATTCATTTAACAAATATTTACTGAGTACCTACTGTGTGCCAGGCACTGTTCTAGGCACTGGGGACCCAGTGGCCAGCAAGACAGATAAAATCCTCAATTATCTTCATGCCATGTCCATGTCATGTACATCTAGGACGTGTGACAAGACAAATGTTAACTGCAGACATGAACAAGGTCCCTTCCCAGGGTGAAAAGTGCTAGGAAGGGAATGAAATGGGAACATGAGGGGTTGGGGCACTTCCTCTGCCCGGCTTTCGTGAGCTGAGACCTTAGCAATGAGAAGGAGTCAGCCCTGAAGGGGTCTCGGGGCAGAGACCCGGGCAGGCAGCTCGGCCTGGAGCAGCCATGCACTGTGTATGTTCAGGGAAGAGCAAGGAGGCTGGCATGGTTGCAGGGCTGGGTGAGGCAGAGATGATGGGGGGGGGGTTGGGTGCCAGGGCTTGCCGCATGGGTGACTTTAAAACAAGGAAATGACATCATAGTCCCTTTTTGCATTTGCAAAGTTCCTGTGGCTACTGTGGAGCAACATTTCTGTCAGGGGCAAAAATGGAGGCAGCAGGGAGGGAAGACAGGGGGGAAGCTGGAGGGGATTGTGTTGAGGTGGGTAGGCCCCATGAACTTGGTTCGGGCTGGTTGGGTCTTAGCCACCTTTGGGTATCAGGTGGGGCCTGGAGTCTAAAGTGAGGACTCTGGGGCCTCAGGACCTGAATTAAAATTCCAGCCCCGATGTTCAGATGTTCATGTGCTGAGGGGTGTTGCTTGAGTTACGGGAGCCTCCTGTGCCTCTGTTTTGCCCAGCACAAGTCTGCCTTGTATGGTCACAGTGGCGATTAAATGAGTGAATATGAGTTGATGTTTAGCAGGGCCTGGCACACAGTAGGTACCTGAGCCAATGCTAGTTGTGCTGTCTGAGGGAACCCAGGGGAGTTGGGCCTGCTGGGCCCTGGGTGTGACCCTGCCCCTCCCCAGGACCTTTGCCCCACTCTGGGAGGTCTTCCGTGTCTCCTCGGACAAGCTGGCACTCTGCCACCTGGAGCTGACTCGGAAGCTGCAAGACCTCATCAAGGATGTGCTCCGCTACAGCGAGGAGCAGCTCAAGATGCACAAGAAGGTGTGTGCCGGGTGGGCACTGCCCTGTGGGGTGTGTGGGGGACTTCAGGAGCCCAGGCCTCCTGGGACCTTCAAACCACCAACTCCCAGCTTGTGCCTCCGAGAATTCTGGTAATTTTGAAACATCACACCCAGAACCCCGCGGACCAGGGAACAGGCAGACATTTTGCCTAGACAGGCAATCCTAAACCAGAAGCGTCTGCACAGTGCAGCCTGTGGGCCAGCTCCAGCCCACCCTATTTTTGTATGGCCTGTGATCTAAGAACGTTGATTACATTTTAAATGGTGGTGGTTGTCGAAAGAGGAATATTTTGTGAGATGTGAATATGATATGACACTCAGATTTTAGTGGCAGTAAATAAAGTTTTATTGACACACAGTCGCATCCATTTGTGTACAATAGTGGCTGGGACTTTTTTCAAGTTGAGCGTCCATGACAAGAAAACCCATTTACTGTGTGTCCCTTTACAGAAAAAGCTTACTAACCTCTGACCTAGATAATTAGAAGCTACATATATTATTATTCGACATTTCTAGACTCTTTCAAACTTAGAATCTTGAAAGATTCAAGCCTTGGCTAGGGGTGTCAAACTCATTTTCACCGGGGACCACGTCAACCTCGTGGTTGCCTTCAAAGTGCCGAATGTAATGTTAGGACTGTGTAAATGTAACTACTCCTTATCTAGGGGCAAGGAGCTTGGTGCTGCCACCGGGCAGAAACAAGGTGCTGGGCCAGATAAAACAAGCTGGAGGCCCGGATTGGGCCCTCAGGCCTTATGTTTGCCACCTCTGCCTTAGACTCTCAGGATCCCAAGATAATTGCAGCTTGTAATTCTCGGCATTTATAAAGTCCCAAATCTGGAGTTTTCAACCCTGTTTAAAAGGGAAGTTGGGCCCTGGCTGGTGTGGTTCAGTTGGTTGGGTGTTGTTCTGCAAAGTGAAGGGTCGCTGGTTCAATTCCTGGTCAGGGCACACGCCTGGGTTCCGGGTTTAGTCCTGGTCAGGGCACGCACAAAAGGCAGCCAGTTAATGTTTCTCTCCCTCTCTTTCTCCCCCAACCCACCCTCTAAAATCAAATTAATTGATTAATTGATTGATTGATTAAAGGGGAAGTTGAGCCCTGGCCAAGTGGCTCAGTTGGTTGGAGTGTCATCCCATACACTAAAAGGACAGGTTTGATTCGCTGTCTGGGCGCATACCCAGGTTGCAGATTCAG
The DNA here is from genome assembly GCF_021234435.1 of Artibeus jamaicensis. NCBI lineage: Eukaryota > Metazoa > Chordata > Mammalia > Chiroptera > Phyllostomidae > Artibeus > Artibeus jamaicensis. Next base: position 7,390,923 of record NW_026521854.1, on the reverse strand, counting down.
TCCCTGGGATCCCTTGTCAGGATACATGCAGGAGACAACTGATCTATGTTTTTCTCGCATATCCATGTTTCTCTCTCTCTCTAAAATCAGTAAACAGCCCTGGCTGGTGTGACTCAGTAGACTGAGTGCCGGCCTGTGAACCAAAGGGTCACTGGTTTGATTCCCAGTCAGGGCACATGCCTGGGTTGTGGGCCAAGTCCCCAGCAGAGGGCATATGAGAGGCAACCACACATTGATGTTTCTTTTTTTTTTTTTATTTTGTTATTGATTATGCTGTTACAGTTGTTCTATTCCCCCTTTCATTCCCCTCCACCCTACCCCCCATCCCCACCATTACCCCCCCTTTAGTTTATGACCATGTGTCTCAAGTCCTTTAGATTCTATATTTCCCATGCTATTCTTGCCCCCCCCATCTATTTTCTATCTACTGTCTATGCTACTTATTTTCTGTACCTTCTCCCCCCTTCTCCTCCTCCCACTCCCCTGTTGCTAACCCTCCTTGAGATCTTCATTTCTATGTTTCCACTCCTGATCTAGCTGTCCTCTTAGTTTGCTTTCATTTTAGGTGTGGTTGTTAATAACTGTGAGTTTGTTGTCCTTTCACTGTTCATGTTTCTTTAACTTCTTTTTCTTAGATAAGTCCCTTTAACATTTCATATAATAAGGGCTTGGTGATGATGAACTCCTTGAATTTGATCTTATCTGAGAAGCACCTTGTCTGTCCTTCCATTCTAAATGAAAGTTTTGCTGGATAGAGCAATCTTGGTTGTAGGTCTTTGGATTTCATGACTTGGAATACCTCTTTCCAGCCCCTTCTTGCCTGGAAGGTCTCTTTTGAGAAATCCGCTGACAGTCTGATGGGGACTCCTTTGTAGGTGACTGTCCCCTTAGCTCTTGCTGCTTCTAGGATTCTCTCCTTCATTTTAATTTTGGCTAATGTAATGATGATGTGCCTTGGTGTGTTCCTTCTTGGGTCCAAGTTCTTTGGGACTCTCTGAGCTTCCTGAATTTCCTGGAAGTCTATTTCCTTTGCCAGATTGGGGAAATTCTCCTTTATTATTTGTTCGAATAAGTTTTCCACTGGTGGCTGTGCCTTTCCCCCTTCTGGTACCCCTATAATTCAGATGTTGGAGCGTTTAAAGATGTCCTGGAGGTTCCTAAGACTCTCCTCATTTCTTTGAATTCTTGCTTCTTGACTCTTTTCTGTTTGGCCATTATTTGCTTTCTTCTGGTCCACTCCATCAATTTGAGTCCCAGTTTCCTTTTCATCGCTATTGGTTTCCTGTGCAATTCCATTCATTTCAATTAGTTTTGCCTTCATATGTTTGTCTAATTTGTGGCTATAATCAACCAGTTCTGTGAGGATCCTGATGACCAGTGTTTTAAACTGTGAGTCTGAGAGTTTTGCTATTTCTTCATCGCTTAAATCTATAGGCTCTGGGGCTTTGAGATCTTCTTGCGCCATTTTTGGTCTGTTCGAGCCCTTTAAGTGTGAGGAGCGGAGCCCTGGACTCCCAGGTCACTGGGTTGTGACGCTGTATGTGGGGGCGTGGTCAGAGCGGGGAAATGGCGGCCCCCTCTGCTGTTTCTCACAGCTGGGTGAGGAGCAGCACCTTAGGTGGTTCGCCTGGGCCGGGCCACTCAGAGTCGCTGGGTTATGACGCTGTATGTGGAGGTGGGGTCAGAGCAGGGAAATGGCGGCGGCCTCCGCTGCCGCTTGCCGCGGGGACCCGCCGGGCCTGGTCCAACCGCCCACTCCCTCGCCTGTCCACCCGCGGACAAATGCGCGACCTCAGTCAACACGCAGCCTCCCTTCCCCGCTGTCTCCCCCGCGGTCGCTTGCCTGGTAGCTTGCTCGGTCGCTCACTAGGTCCAACCCTGTGCCTGGATTCCACGCCTGAGTCCGTGTGACCGAGTTTTCCTGTGCCACCCCGCTTCACCAGCCGCTGGTTTCGCCCCTTACCGGTCAGGCTGAAGAATTTGTTGTTAACGGACTTCCGAAAAGTTCAATTTTCCGTGTTCTGGCTGTGTTTTCTGTTGCTAATATTTAGTTGTCTCTAAACTTGGTTGTGTGAGAAGGCACGGCACATCCACCTATGCCTCCATCTTGGCGGAAGTCCCTGATGTTTCTCTCCTTCCCTTTCTCCCTCCCTTCCCCTCTCTCTAAAAATAAAGAAATAAAATCTTTAAAAAGTAAGCACATCCTTGGATGAGGACTAAAAAAATAGAGGAAGGCAGTGGTAGTGGTACTTAATACTGTATACCTACAAATGGTTAAGATGGTACAATTTATGTGTATTTTACCACAATTTTTAAAAATTGGAGACAAAGTTTTCTATGGGCCGATGTGCAGCAATCTTTGGAATGAACTATGAAGTGGGAGAATCAGTGAGTTAGGTGGCACACACGGCTGCAATTTGTCATTTAGAAAGTAGGCTAAAACAAGCACGTTTACTCATCTGTAGACCAGTTATTTCTGGAGACATATCATGGTAATAATGGGGGCTCCTAGGCAGAGACTGGGGAGGATAAGGATCGGGGTGTGGGAGGTTTTAGGGAGCTCACCCCTTAAAACTTTTTGAAGTATGGGTAAATTTACCTGTTTTAAAAGTTACAAAATTTTTAAAGATTTTATTTATTTATTTTTCGAGCGTGGGGAAAGGAGGAAGAAAGAGAGGGAGAGAAACATCAATGTGTGGTTGCCTCTTGCATGCCTTTACTGGGGACCTGGCCCGCAACCCAGGCACATGCTCTGACTGGGAATCGAACTGGTGACCCTTTGGTTCACAGGCTGGCACTCATCTACTGACCCACACCAGCCAGGGCTAAAAAGTTACAATTTTTGATGTTAAAATAATACTCAGAAAAAGTTCTCTGTGGGGCCTGGAATTCCAGAGTGTTTGGGAAGCTGGGAATTTCACAGTCTGCACCTGAGGTCTGTTCAGGTCCTGCACCCCAGCGGGAGTTTCAGGTGCCACCCATGTTCCGCCCTTCCCCACCTTCACAGTGCAAAGAGGAAGCAGTGGGCACACTGGACGCGGTGCAGGTCCTCACAGGCGTCAGCCAGCTCCTGCCCAAGGCCCGCGAGAACTACCTGAACCGGTGCATGGACCAGGAGCGGCTGCGAAAGGAGAGCACAAGCCAGAAGGAGATAGACAAGGTGGGCCCACGGCTGCATGTCCCCGGCCGACACCAGCCCACGCCGGTCTCCGGAGTTTGCCGCGGCTCGGGGGGGGGGGGGGGCTGCCTGGTGGTAGAGTACAAACATATCACAGAGCTATGGTTGTTGAACCCGAGTGTGGTCACCACACCCTGGACACCCCAGGAAGTCTGCCCGCCGGGAGAGAGAGTCGGGGGAAGCTTCCTGAGGGTCTCCTCCCAGCCCTGTCTCCTCCCTGTGCCTTTAGGCAGAGACTAAAACCAAGAAGGCCGCAGAGGGCCTACGGCGCTCCGTGGAGAAGTACAACTGTGCACGCGCTGACTTCGAGCAGAAGATGCTGGACTCAGCCCTGGTACGAACCGGTGTCTCTGCCTTGGAGGCCTCTGTGTCCTGGGGCCCACGGTGCTGTGGGCCTCAGAAGTCCAGGGCCTCCCACACCCTCGGCTCCCAGGAGCCTCAGAAGCACAGGCATAAAGCCCTCAAATTCTAGAGCCAGTTAGCTCTTATTGTTGTTGTTGATATTATCATTTCAAATACCATCTTCTTTGCCTTGGCTTCCCCACCTGTAAAATGGCGGCAGTCGTGGTATCTGTGCCTCTTAGAGTTGTTGTGAAGATTAAATGAGTGAGTCCCTATGAAGTTTTCAGACTAGTACTAGGTGCATAGAAACGACTCTATGAGATTCCTTTTTTTTCCCATTTTTTAATCCTCACCTAAAGATTTTTTTAAATTGCTTTGGGATAGAGGAAGCAGGGGAAGGAAGAGAGAAACATCAATCAGTTACCTCCCATACATGACCTGACTAGGGATCGAACCCCCAATCTAGGTACGTGCCCTGACTGGGAATTGAACTCGCAACCTTTTTGGTGTACAGAACGATGCTCCAACCAACTGAGCCACCTGGTCAGGGCTATGACACATCATTTTTATTTCTACTATTATTGACTAGGTTTTTTAACAAATAGGGCAGGATTTAGAATATAAGAGTCCCCTACATTTCATGGTGGCTAAAAAGCCTGGGTTCTGGACCAGGCTTCTTTCCTTACTAGGAACCTGTTACAAGACACAGTACATTCTGGGTCTCTGCCAACCCACAAGTAGAAACCCAGACTGAAATCTCAGGATTAGAAATGAGACTTTTTTTCCCCTAATTTTGCAAGTTACAAATGATAGAAAACTTCATTCAAACTGACAACAAAGATATAGGGTCATGGAACTGAAAAGTTTGAAGGGAAGTCTCCAGGCATGGCTGGCTCCCGGTGCTCAAATGGTGTTGGCAGGAAGTTGTGTCTTCACCTCTTTCTCTCTCTGGAACTCCCCAGTTAAGCAGACATGCCCTCCTGTGTGTGTGTGTGTGTGTGTGTAGCAAAGTGGCCACCAGACACCTTGCCATGCACCCCACCAATTCACTGACTCAGGATATAAAAGTGTCTCTTCCTATAGTTCCAGCAAAAGACCCAGGGCAGACTCTCATTGGCTCTTCCCCAAACCAATCACTGATGCTAAGGGGTTGAAACATTCTAACTGATCAGGCTGAGTCCCATGGCGACTCCCTGGGGCCTCCGCCTTTCCATTTGCCCCACCTCTCCTTCCTCAGCACTTCCAAGCCATGGAAGAGACCCATCTGCAGCATATGAAGGCGCTGCTGGGCTCCTACGCCCACTCGGTGGAGGACACTCATGTGCAGATTGGGCAGGTGAGTGGGGCCAGGGGTGGAGAATGAGGGTGGGGGTGCTGAGCAAGAGGGCCTTTGCCCAATTGTACACTCCGCCCACCCTGCCCAGGTTCACGAGGAGTTTAAACAGAATATAGAGAACATCAGTGTGGAAATGCTGCTGAAAAAGTTTGCAGAAAGCAAGGGCACGGGCCGGGAGAAGCCTGGTGAGTCAGGGCATCTGGGGGACTGCTGCATGGGAAGAACAGGGTTCGAGAAGCGGAGGACTTCCCCGAGCCTCAGGTTCCCCAACAGAAAAGTGGGATAATGACGAATCCAACTCTGCAGCCCGCACAGGAAGAGGCTCTGATGCCTGATCTTCTGTGTAAATGTCTTACAACCAGATACCAGAAGAGCCACAAATGCCAGACTCTGTTGTTCAGATTTTACCCCAAGGGCCCAAAGGAGACAATTCGAGTTTGTGAGCAAAAGACTGATTTGAAACTGCCCAGATGCAGGATCCAGGAAATGTTGAGGGCAAAAGTGGTGGGGTTAGCCCTAGCTGGCTGGCTGGCTCAGTTGGAGCGCTGTCCTGTACACCAAAATGTTGCGGGTTCAATTTTTGGTCAGGGAACATACCTAGGTTGCAGGTTTGATCCCCCGTTGGGGCACGTGTGGGAGGCAGCCTATAGAAGTTTCTTCCTCACATTGATGTTTCTCTCTCTCTTAAATCAATTTTTGAAAAAAACCCCCCACATATCCTCAGGTGAGGATTAAAAACTTTAGGGGTCAGACCTGGGTTTGACTCTTTCTTCATTGCTCTCTGTGTGACTGTAATTGTGAGTCTTGACTTCTCTGAGTCTCAGTTTCTTCCTCTGTAAACTGAGGATGATACTAATCCCAATTGATAGTGGTATGAATGTTCAGTAACCTGATGCAGGTGAAGCGTATGCCTGGCACACAGTAGGAATTTAATAGATGCTGGTACAAAGCCTGTCCCAAAGTCAAGTCAAGCACTAAGATCTGTCCTTTCTCCCTCCTATCTCCGTAGCTCAGACCTGGCTCGGGTTGCCCCTCCTTGTGTGCGCCCCCACTCGGGCCCTTCACTGACCCCAGATTGATTATGCCCCGATGCTCCCATATCCTCCATGGCTCCCTGCCTCCTTTAGGGGAGTCCCATCTCCTGACCTGGCACTTGCAGCCTGGCCCACTGCATAGATTTTTGGTCCATTCTCCAACCTAACCAAGTTCCACCCAGAAAAGCTGGGGGTAGAGGTGACTCAGGCATCACCGCTGCCCCTCCCTGCACCATTCCATCCCCAGGTGGGGACTGGACCCTTGGCCCATCCCAGTCATGGCCATCTCTGCAGCTGGTTCAGCATCTTGCTCATGCCCTGCACCCTGTTGGCCTCCCAGGCCCAGGCTCCCTCTCTGCTGAGTTTCTCGATCTCTTCTCTCTCAGGGCCTTTGGACTTTGAGGCGTACAGTGCAGCTGCCCTGCAGGAAGGCAAGTACGTCTGGACCTGGATGCCCAGGCTGGACTGCGTGGAGAAGGGGGGCAGAGCTGAATGGGAAGGGAGCACCCCCAGGACTCAGCCACCCTGACCTTCCATCCTCAGCAATGAAGCGTTTGCGGGGAGCCAAGGCCTTTCGCCTTCCAGGACTGAGCCGGAGGGAGCGAGAGCCACCTGCCGCCATGTGAGGAAGCACCCCGACCAGCCCTGGCCCAGGCCACCTGGGAAGTCCCCAGCCGAGGGTGGCCTAGCAGTGTTCTTATTCCAGGCCAGACACGGAGTACCCCTGTCCCAGGCTGACTCGATATCACCTACTCAAGCTAGTCCAGAGTTCTTCCCTCTGCCAAGGCTGCACCCGGGGCTGCCTGCCCCAGACTCACCCAGGATCACCCCACCCAGGCTGACCCACGGTCCCTCCATTGTCAAGGCCACTCCTATTTCTCCCCTTCGTCCATCCCAGCGATTCTCACTTCGCCAAGATGAGCCGGGGAGCCTCCCTGCCCAAACTAGTACCCAGTTCTTCCCTACGCCCATAGTCTCCCTGGCTAGCCCAGGGTCCATGTCTTTTCAAAGGCCAGCCCCCACGTGCCATGCCTCCTCAGGCCAGCCCTTCTCACCAGCGCAGGGCTCCTGCCCTTCCACACTGTTTGAGAACAGCCCTCGCTCTGCTAAGTCCAGGGCCACTGCCTCGCACCCCAGGCAAGCCGGGATCCCACCAGCTGCAGGGCCAGCTCAGGACACTACTGCAACCCAGGCCCACCCCTCAGCTGCCATTTCCAGTGCTGGGGGCCGAGGGGACAGATGAGGTGGGGAAGCTGACACCCATTTCTCTTTCCATCCACAGAGACCCCGTGGAGCCTGACGCACAGGTGAGTGCCAGGGGGGCCGGGTTCAGGCCCGGTCCAGTGGGGGGCTGCAGGGCGGAAGTGGAGGTTTCCCAGGGAAGAGCCTGACTCACCACCTGTCCCCCCAGCCATGTCCAGAGGTGGATGAAGAAGGCTTCACTGTCCGGCCTGACGTGACCCACAACAATATCCTTCTGGCACCCTCTGGGGGCCGTTGTAGGCACAGCAATGATACCGCTCTGTCCACAGTGATTTCTCTACCGTTAGCAACCCCTTTGGGCACATCCTGGAGGGAACCTCTAGTGTGGACAAAGCAAATCCAAATGCAGACACCTGACCTGTGGGGCAAGAGGGACACAGGAGGGGCTGGGTTACAATAGAGGGGTATTGAAGAGGGCTTCCTGGAGGAGGGGGCACCAGTGTTGGGGTTTAAGAGTTGAATAGGAGTTCACTGGTTAGGGTAGGGCATGCTCGTGCAAAGGCTTGAGGGGCGCAGGGGGAGGGGTGAAACATGGTGTCAGGGCCAAGGGTGACAACTGGTGAGAGAGACTCTGCAGGCTCCCAAGGGGTTTGAACCAGAAGGGCCACGGTCAGACCTGAGGGCCGATTGGCTGGAGGCCCCACACTGGGACCTGCTTGGCCCCTTGACTGAGGCGCACGCACAGCTGAGCCCTCCCGCTTCTCATCCAGCGACTCGGACTTTGACGACGAGGAGCCCCGCAAGTTCTACGTGCACATCAAGCCCCCCGCAGCCCGGGCCCCAGCCTGCAGCCCCGAGGCAGCTGCCGCACAGCTCAGGGCCACAGCGGGCAGCCTCATCCTCCCTCCGGGCCCGGGGGTGAGGCTCAGGAGAGGTGTGCTGGGTGGGGCTGGGGGGTTGGCTGGACGCACCCGACCTGATGCCACCCCCTTTGTCCACAGGGCACCATGAAGCGCCATTCGTCCCGTGAGTAGCTTGTCCAAGGGTCTTCGGTTTGGGGAGGAGGCCTGAAACCGAAAGTACGGGTGTGGGTTTGAATCCCAGCTCTACTGCGTGGCTTGGGGCAGGTGCTTACCCACCCTGACACGCAGTCCCCTCTTCATGAAAGGGAGTTGTTAGGAGAATTAAATGGGACCCCAAGGAGTATCCCAGAAAGAAGGCCAACCCCAGAGACAGTGTGGCTCAGGTTTAAGCCCCTGCTGCCTGGTTCAGTCAGTCTGGCCAGCTGGCTGGACAGCCCAGAGCCTCGGCCTCCTGGTCTGTGGAATGGGGAGCCCCGCGCCAGGGCGCTGGGAAGGCTCAGGGAGGCCCTTCTCTTGCAGGGGACGCTGCTGGGAAACCACAGAGGCCTCGGTCTGCCCCGAGGGCCAGCAGGTGGGTCCGGGGGGGGGGGGCAGGGACACAGAGTCAACCCAAGTGGGCAGGCAGGGACCATCCCATCGTCTCTCTCCACCTCCTCAGCCCCTTCCGCGTCGGTCTCCCCTTCTGTCTCCCAGGCAGAGCGTTCAGAGACACTTAGTGACTCACTCGGTGAACACGTGCGGTGCCTGCTGTGTGTTTGTGCCACTCTGGGTTCTGGGAATACATGGGCCAGATAGGGCCCCCTTGTCTGAGTCACGTTCTAGTGGCTGAGATTTTTTGTGTGTGAGGCTCAGATTTTAAGAATAACAAATAAGTCAGAGCACGTTGGATGCTTCTAAGTGTTACGAAGAACCGAAGCAGGTGATGTGATGGAAGATGGGAGTGGTGAGGTCAGCAGGGCTGGACGTGCAGGGCCTGGGTGGTTGTGGGGGGCGGCTTTGAGCCGAGCCCTGAAGAGAAGCAGGAGTGGGCCCAGGAGATCGGGGAGAATGGAGGCCAGACCAAGAGCTGCATGAGCTGGAAGGAGACATGGACACAAGAGAACAGCCCTCTTGTCTGTTCGGTCCCCAGCTGCACAGAGAAGCTGCAATCAGATGAGCAGGCTTCTAAGAACCTCTTTGGGCCACCCCTAGAGTCAGCCTTTGACCACGAAGATTTTACAGGTGATGAGGGTACCGGCTTCAGGGAGTGTGAGTGTGGCCAGAGGGAGGGTGGATTGAGCCACCGCAGGGTAGGTGGCTTGGGTGGGCAGGAGGCTGGGCTGGGCTGAAGATAAGATGTGGGAATCCTTTGTGTGTCTAAGGGAAGATCAGTGGGGGCATGTCAGTGTGAGGGGGGTGGAGCCACAGTGTGCATGGGTGGAGCCTGAGATAAGGTGAAGCCCCAAGGAAGTGGGGTTGGCAGTGAGTGGGGCACCAGTGGAGATAGAAGTGACCAGAGGCCCTGGCCTAGGGTAGAGGGGGTGGGCCCTGGCTTTGAGTGGGGGCGGGGCCTTTCCAGACCTGTGTGTGGCCTGCAGGCACATGGCCCCCACTCCCTGTGGGCGGGGTCTGGAGCTGGCTGCCCCTTCTCCCTCCAGGCTCCAGCAGTCTGGGCTTTACCTCCAGCCCCTCGCCTTTCTCCTCCTCGTCTCCGGAGAACGTGGAAGACTCTGGCCTGGACTCCCCGTCTCACACAGCACCAGGCCCCTTCCCCGAATCCTGGGTCCCCCGCCCAGGCACCCCACAGAGCCCACCTACCTGTAGGGCACAGCCACCTGAGTTGAGGGGAACACGGTCCCTGCTGTCCTCGGATTCGCCACAGCCCCTAGCATCCTCCCCAGGCCCCTGGGGGCTGGAGATGGTGGCTGGAGGAGGTAAGCCCAGCATCAGGGAACTGTTATTGGAACCCTGAGGACAGGATGGATAGAGGTCCTGCTGTGACCCCGGGCCTATGGGGGCACACACCCCACCCTTGCAAAGACAATAATAAAATGAATATGTAACAAGGCAGGAGGTGGCAGGTAGCTGATGAGGGCTCCCAAGGGTGGGGCCTCCCTGAGGAGGGACCTGTGACCCGAGATAGACAGAGGACTAGTGAAGCCAAGTGCCTGTGGGGGAAGGGCGCTCCCTATGCAAAGGCAGCGCAGCAGGACCCGCCAGACCCCTGAGGAACAGCGGGGAGGCTGGTGTGGCTCCAACAGACTGATGACAGGGAGAAGGAGGGACAGGAGGGAGGATGTCCCCAGGCCTTTGGCACCAGGCAACAGAGGGAAGGAGATGGTCCAAGGCTGAGCTGAGGCAGGGCTAGAGGGTGGAGGGAGGAGGAGAGCAGGCTGGAGCGGGCTCCTGGAGCTCACGTGGGGAGAGTGGAGTCCCCTTCACGTGTAGAGGAACTGGGCTGTGACCACATGAGGTCCCCAGCGATGGTAGTGGGGTGCTTGGCATTGCCGCGGTTAGAGAAAGACCCTGCCTGGTTGGAGCTGCTTCAAGGGAGGGTCCAAGGGGGTGAGCGTGGACCCAGAGTGCAGACGAGTTGAGTTCTCTGAGCTTCACTGTAGAACAGTGACTCTCAGCCAGGCTGGTTCTGCCCCCAGGGGACACCCAGCAAGGTCACCACTGATAATTGATTGACTCCTCTGGGGGGATGGGGACAAATTAGCATCTGGTGGGTTAGGGCCAGGGATACTGGTCACCACAGTAGGGCCACAGGGCGGCCCCACCCCAGGAAATGATCCACAATGTGAGCATGTCCACAGTGCTCTGGAGCAACCCTGGAGGCAGGAGGAATGTGCCCTGGACGGCCGGTGGGAGGGGGCAGGGGACAGCAGAGCAGGGGACCCCGGGGAGGCAAGAGAGCAAGGGGAATCTGGGTGTCAACACCAGGTTAGTTAACTTACAAGGGTGGGCCTCGGTGTGGGCCAGGGTTGGAGGCCACCCATACACGCTCCAGGTGTCAGGTAACAACCCTCTTCCACATCCCCCTGTATCGGACCTGCCTTCTGAGCATCCAGGCCTTGGCTAGGATTCCACCAGGGACAGGGAGCTCGCTTCCTATTGTGCCACCAGGCTGATGTCTGGTGGGCTCGGGGTTGTGGACCGTGCCTGTGGTCTTGTCTGGCGTCTTAGTAGCCTCAGCACTTCAGACCACCAGGGGGTCTCCCCACAATAGTCCGACTCCCAGTTTTTGGCTGAGTTCCAAGCCAGGAAGGCCCCAGAGGCCCAGGGCAGCCTCTCAGCCACGTGTTTGTCACACTCACTCCCCAGAGCCGAGGCCTGCACCTGCCGACCTTACAGCCATGGAAGGCCTGGCAGCCCCACCCCGGAGGCCCCGCTCCAGGAAGGTGTCCTGCCCCCTCTTGGGCAGCAACGGGGAGCTGGTAGGGAGAGGGGGCGTGGCAGGAGCTGGGCTGGGGTTGCTTCCGGGCTCAGCCTCAGGACAGGGCTGCTTGGGTGTGCCCAGCCCAGCCCAGCCCAACTCCTTCCCTTCCAGTCTCATTCCCTGAGCCCCTCCCCACTGGGCTCTTCAGTCCCCAGCACCAACCCTGAACGTTCCAGCTTCTCATCTCAGACAGGTCACGGTAGGTGTAATTCTCACGTTCTCCGTTCTGGGTGTGGTCTCAGTGATACCACCAAGGCCCTAGAGGCAGAGCACAGGTTTGGAGCCTGAAAACCGCGCTCACTCTCTGTCTGCCCCTCCTTCCCTCCCCGCACCCCCAGGGATCTCCCGGGGCCCAAGCCCTGTGGTCCTGGGCTCCCAGGATGCCCTGCCCGTGGCCACCGTCTTCACCGAGTACGTCCATGCCTACTTCCGTGGCCACAGCCCCAGGTACGTGGTGCCGGGGCACAGTGCAGACAGTGAGAGGCAAACAGGGCTCCCTGGGGGCTGGGCGCCTGGGTTCCAGCGTGGACAGACTTGAGGTACGTTTCCTGACCCTCTTTAGTATGGAAGGGCCAGGAACACTGAGCTGAGCAGCCAGACCTCTCTCCTTCGGGGCCGGGGGAGCCACGGAGGGTGTTTGAGCAGGGCCGGGCATTATTGTGGCTGAAGTGCAGAGCAAGTCCTCCTAGGCTGCTGTGGGCACCAACCTGAAGGGAAGAAGACTGGAGACCAGGGCCACAGAGGGGGTGGGTGAGGGGAGAATTGGGGGACCAGGCATGGTCTGGGGGCAGTGTCCAGAAGAAAAGAATTTCATGTCAAACCAAGCAGAGAAAGAGCATTAGACCCAAAACCCAATCCAAGGACTTTTATAAAACTGAGCATGCGCTATGAGCTTCCTTGTGGCCTAGGGGAAAAAGAACTAGAGAAGGAGGTTTCCTGCCTCCACCAGCCCAGTGTGGCTTCTGCCTGGTGCCCGGATTGCTATCCAGGCAGGGACCCAAGGGGAGGAGGTGGGGGGTAAGGATGCTGGGCATAGTGAGGGCCTTGCTGCTTCTGCAGACCCAGGGAGCCACGGGCTACAGTGGAGCCAGGAGTGGGGGGGCATGAGGTGCGGGGAGGAGCCCTGAGCCAAAGCCCTGTCTCCTCACCTCTCACCCAGCTGCCTGGCACGAGTAACTGGGGAGCTGACCATGACCTTCCCAGCGGGCATCGTGCGTGTATTCAACGGGACCCCACCCCCGCCCGTCCTCAGCTTCCGCCTGGTGCACACGGCCCCCATCGAGCACTTCCAGCCCAGCGCCGATCTCCTCTTCAGGTACTGTTGGGAGGTGGGCCTCAGCAACGCGGGGTCCCAGAGGCTAGTGGGGGCCCAAGCCCCCCAGCTGTAACTTCCTCCTCTGCCTCCCAAATTTGCTGTGTGTCCCTGGGTCAAGTCCCTGCCCATCTCTGAACCTCACTTTCCTGCCCTCCTTTGCTTCTCCACCAACCACACTTAGCTGGGCCCAAGGTGACCCAGAAAATCAGCATCTTTAGGAAGCCCTTGGGGTAGGTGGGATGCTGGGGACCCTGAGAAGGCTTCTTCTGAGTGTGGGAGTGATTGTTCGGGGTGTCTGCAGTGACCCCTCCCAGACTGACCCTGAGACCAAAGACTTCTGGCTCAACATGACAGCCCTGACAGAAGCACTGCAGCGCCAGGCAGAGCAGAATCCAGCCGCCTCCTACTACAACGTGGTGCTGCTGCGGTACCAGGTGGGCTGGGTGGATGGGATGCAGGGGCAGGGAGGGCATGGTGCAGGGGAGTGTGAGGATGGGCAGGGTTAGTGTTAGGGTCAGGAAGGAATGATGGGGGGAACGGGGGGGGGGGGCAGAGAGTAAATGGTGGTGGGGCAAGCAGAGTAGGAAGCTGGGCTTCCCAGTGCAGATGACATCATTATGCCAATTAGAAGCGCCCCTCCCAGGACTCCACACTGGCACCATGCACAGACTTTATTAGCATGAGGCCCGCTCCTGCCCTCTGCTGGGAGTGTGATGCAATGCAGACTCCTATCTGCAAAGTCTGCAGGAAAGGGCCTCTTGGGGCAGTGTGTGCAAGGCAGACCCAGCTTGTTGACAGTGTGGCTTGGCAGGGCGGCATGGCCCAGTCTGTGTCTCTCCCCTCTTCTCACTCTTTCTAGTTCTCCCGCCCGGGACCCCAGTGTGTGCCTCTGCAGCTGAGCGCCCACTGGCAGTGTGAGGCGACCCTCACTCAGGTCTCGGTGGAATACAGCTACCGGCCGGGTGCCACGGCTGTGCCTACACCACTCACCAATGTCCAGGTCCTGCTGCCTGTGGGGGAGCCTGTGACCAATGTCCACCTGCAGCCAGCCGCTATCTGGTAAGGGCACGTGGAAGGCCGGGAGAGGCTCAGCAGTGCCCCCTGAGTCCCCAAACCTCCCACTGATGAAGCAACTAACGGTCCGCCCTGGACCTAACGGGTCCCTGTGTGCTCACCCTGCTTACACCCGGGGGTGCTGTTATTAACAGTAATACTATCTGGCATGGAGAGCTGCCTCCTTGTCAGGTGTGTCCCACGGGCTCTGCATACACTCATTAGCTTCAGGCTCCTAGCAGTCGCTCCAGGCATAGACTGCCATCATGGCCATTTGCGGAGGGGACATGTGGGTGGAGGGAAGCTAAATTGCTCTTCTAAGGTCACAGCACCATTTGAACCCAGCCCAATGTCGCATTATGTTTTTTTGTCAAGGATAGAACCTACGAGTGAGAAGCCAGATATATAAGACCAAATGCACCATCTAAAAAGGCTGCAAAGCTGTGGGGCAGTTGGGGAGCAGCTGCTCCATACCTCACCCCTGTTTCACAGATGGGGAAATGGAATCCAGGGAGGGGGCGTGGCTTGCTCAGGTCACGGAGCTGAGAGGTGACTGAGCTGGAACCCTGGGTTCTAAATGTTGTCTCTGGGGTAGACTCACCAAGCTTCTCTCTTGATGCCAGGAACCTGGAGGAGAAGCGGTTCCTATGGAAGCTTCCAGATGTGTCCGAGGCAGGGGGTGAGTTCACGGTTATTATGTGAGGGCTCAGAGGGCTCACCTGGGAGGGCTCATTTAAACTGCAGAGGATCGGGGATGTGCTGGGGTAGGGAAGTGTGGGCCTGTGGGCAGGCTCGGAAGGGCTTTGATGCAGCAGGGGGAGAGGCCCCCTGGGAGTGGGCACAGCAGTGCAAAGGCCCTGAGGCAGGACTCCTTTACAAACCACACAGAGTCTCATGGGGCCAAAGGACAAGAGTTCAGGGGCACAAGAGTAGGTCAGAGGAGCAGAGAGGCCACAAGTCAAAGGACTTGGGTGGAGGGCCCAAGGAGGAGCCTGGGTCACAGAAGATCTGGGGCCAGGGATGGGGCACAGCTGACCTCAGGCCTCCCCAGGCTCTGGCCGCCTGTCTGCCAGCTGGGAGCCACGCTCAGGGCCCAGCACTCCCAGCCCCGTGGCCGCTCAGTTCACCAGTGAAGGGGCCACTCTGTCCGGCGTGGACCTGGAGCTGGTGGGCAGTGGCTACCGCATGTCACTGGTAAAAAGAAGGTTTGCCACAGGTATGCCCCACCCTGCTGCTGCCATGCCCCTGGGAGCCAGGGCGCAGGAGTTGTGGGAGGCATTTGGGGCGTTCGGGAAGGATGGGTAGGTATCGGGGTATGAAGACCCAGGATGGGGGCGTCCCAGGCAGGGAGGGGTGGGCAGGATCCCAGTGGGAGGGGTGGAGAAGGCAGATGAACGTTTCTGGGTTGTCCCCTGGAGGGTGGGTGTCCCTGCAAGAATCCGAGGCCTGGAGCCTGAAGCCCCACAACAGTGACACACTCACTCGGTTCTCG
Organism: Artibeus jamaicensis; assembly: GCF_021234435.1. Classification (NCBI taxonomy): domain Eukaryota; kingdom Metazoa; phylum Chordata; class Mammalia; order Chiroptera; family Phyllostomidae; genus Artibeus; species Artibeus jamaicensis. The sequence continues at coordinate 7,375,689 of NW_026521854.1, read as the reverse complement.
GGCCCCCTCAAGGGGCTGCTGGGTCCATGGGCCAGTGAGTTAATGGGTGTTTTGAGGAAGACTGGGGGATCCCAGGGTAGAAACAAGTGACCTTCCCCACTCACGGCCCTGCCCCCCCAGGAATGTATCTGGAGAGCTGCTGAGCCTGGGAGGCTGACCAGCCCGCTGGGCCCAGCTCTGCACCGAGTCCTGGTGCTGGGTGACTGGCCCCTGCCTGCCTGCCGGGCCCAGGGGCCCGCCCCGGGCCTCCTCCGAGGCCCTGACTCTGTGGAGAGGAGCCCCACGCCCAGCCTGGCTGAGCCTGAGATTCACTCCCGCTCACACCAATTCCCACACAGGTCCTTGGACTTTTAATGTTCTTTGAATAAACACTTTATTTTCTAATAAAATAATTTTCCTGCTGCTGGAAGTTTCCTTCCCATCACCAGAGAGGAGAAAAGAGAAGATGGATGCCCGGGGGAGATCTAACATCCATAATGTTCCCTGTCACCCCACCCCCTCCCACCTAGCCTGTGAACAGTGATAGTAGGACAGAGCAAGCCAGACACGGACACTCCCAGCCCCATGGACTCCTCCAGCCCCATGGACTCAGCTGGGCTGGTGGAAGGAAGGAGGACTGGAGGAACCCAGAGGCAGGTGTCAGGAAGACATCCAAAGGAGAGGGTATTCTAAATGGGGCTTGGAGGTGTGAGTAAGAGTTTGCAAGCTGCAGATGGGCACCCCATGCCGAGACATGGTGAGTTCCATGAGACAGCAATTAGTCCATGAACACCAGTTGAGTACCCACTGTATGCCAGGCAGTAAGGAGCCGACTGTGAGTGGGAAAACGCTCTTGGAAGCCAGAGGGCTGTGAGCCAAAAGCCTGGCTTTAGAGCCTGCTTGGTGGCTGTGTGACTTTGAGCAAGTGACTTGACCTCCCTGGGCCTCAGTTCCCTCATCTGTAACTCACCCCACTGGGTGGCTGAGGGGAGGTCTCACACTCTGACAAGACCCCGGCACAGGAGAAGCACCCCAGCAGTGCCGGCAGCTTTTCTGTGATGGGAGCTAGGGTGGGGGCAGGCCTCAGTGCAGGTGGGTGAGAAGGGGCCTGCTTGGGGCCCAGGACAGGCCCGGTGACCAGCACACTGGCGGGGAGCAGGTCTGAGCTCAGTGGAATGTCCTGCATCCTAGTGGATAAGTGAGGACCCTGCATGCCTGGGCCTCAGGCTGTGCAGATGCCAGGGACCAAGCGGGGGCCAGGTGGGACTCAGGAAGAGGGGTTTGGCCTGTGGTCTCTGATCCTCACCCCCTACCTTCCAAAGAGAGAAGGGGGGCCCTGACTGGTGTGGCTCAGTGGGTTGGGCCTTTTCCCACAAACAGAGAGGTCACTCATTCGGTTCCCAGTCAGGGCACATGCCTGCCTCTGGGCCAGGTCCCAGCAACCCTGGTTGGGGTGTGCAGGAAGCAACAGATGGATGCTTCTGTCACACCTTGATATTTCTCTTCCCTTCCTCCCTCACTCCTCCTGTCTTGAAAAATAAATAAATGGAAATCTTGAAAAAGAAACAGAAAAGGGGGTCTGGCTGTGCCTCAGTGTCTGTGCTGGGTAGTTGGGAGCAGTCTTGCTGGGGCAGCTCAGTGCACACCAACACTGCTTTTAGATGGGGGCGGGGCACCAGTCAGCCCAGAGTAAATGGGGCGTCTCAGGCACCGACTGCTTCAGCCACACACTTTCCTGCCGCCAACAGGACCTCGGAGCCAGTAGAGGCGGCCCACCCCACTGCCAGGGCTGCCCCTCTGCTGGGAACTCCCCGGGGTGACCTCAGTCCCCCCAGGGGCCAGAATCAACCATCTGACCCTGTGGGTGCTTCACCTCCATCCCCAGTCTTTGCACACACGTGCGTGGGTGCAGGCGTGCCCGTGTGTACTCTCAGTGGTCTCAGGTCCCCCCAGACGGTCCCCTTGCTGGTCCTATGTGACTGAGTGGCTGGGGTGCCATGTCCATGTCATAGGCCCCTGCCTGGGGGCACACTGTTCATCACCACCTCTCAGTGGCTTGGCTTGGCTTTCTCGGGTCACAAGTGAGGTTCGGTATCTTGTAACACAGAAGGTGTTTGTGAAGCGTGGGCCCCTAGCTGCCTGGACATGCAGAGCTGTGTGACATGGGCCAGGGGGAAGGATGGGACACCTTTGACTTGCCAGGGCAGCCGGCTGGCTTTTTATGGTTCCCCAGCTCCTACACCTGGGAAGCCCAAACTCACAGTGGGGCCCGGAGGCATTAGGTCACTTGCCTGGGGCCACCCCACTTGGCGAGTAGCCCAGGTGTGACCTCTTAAACAAGTAATATGACACTCACATACAAAAATACGTCATCTACGTGAGGGAAGAGCCGGCACTTAGGGGAGTTCTTGTCCTCTGAGTAAGCGTGAGAACCCTGCACCCTAGAGCCCTGCAAGAAGACTTCGTGTTCATAAGAAGCTCCATGGTTCTAACTTCCCTTTCTCTTAACTTCCTCTTCCCTCCTAGAAACAGTCCTGTCTACCTTGGCACGCAGGCCAGAGTGAGCATTAGACTAGCCATGCCTGCGCTCACTGGGTTGCCACCCTCTCTTTTCCCCCAAACAAATCCTGGGGGACAAAACACCTAGTTGATACCATTTTTCTGCTAACAAGCTCTAGTTCCAGAACATTCCATCACCCCCAAAGGAGAGCCCATTCCCATGAGCAGGCACTCCCTGCTCCCCTCCCCCAGCCCTGACAACCTAATCCAGCTTGCTGTCCCTAGGGATGTGCCTGTTCTGGACAGTTCGCGTACATGGAATCAGACCACATGTGGCTTTTGTGTGTGGCTCCTGCCACCCAGCAGGATGTTTTCAGGTTCATCCACACTGCAGCCTGTGTCGGTGCTTCGGTCCTCTTTGTGGCCGAGTGATGTTCCCGTGCGTGTGTGCGTGAGCCACGCTTTGTTCACCCCTCCTCAGCTGGTGGACACCGGGGCTGTTCCTGTCCTTTGGGGATGTGCCCAGCGCAGCTCTGAACGCGGGCTGCAGGGGTGGGTGTGCACGCCTGTTCTGGGTTGTACAATGGGGCCCTAGGAGTGTGATTGCTGAGTCGTGTGGTGACAACAGTCCAGGTCTGAACCAGGGCCCTGCAGCCTCAGAATCTGCCCTGGGAGCTTCGGAGCCACTGTGGGGTCCTCCCTGCCAGGAACCCCTGACAAGAAAAGCCTCAGCTTCCTCGGGTGGGCGGGGCTGGCCCTGTACAGAACTCACTTCCTCCACCCTGGATGCAGGATTAGGGTGGTGCGAATTTCCCAGGGGAACCGCAGGAGGGGCTCTGCCTGGTGTGGGGGACCAGCTGGACCACTCACTTCCTCAACACCAGGCCTTTGGGCTGGATTCTGTCTCCTTCATGGGGCCCAGGAACTCAGGGATCCCCGGGCTCCACAGGGCCGGGGAGGGCTCCGAACTGAAATCACAGTGAGTGAGAATGGGCGTCCAGGGCTCCAGATGGGGAAACTGAGGACCTGCCCCCACCCCCCGAAAAGAAACACGGTGGGAGACTGGAGCCGTCGCCTGAAGCCATGTGGACCCAGATCTGACTCCAACAGTCGACACTACAAGCTTCCAGACACGCAGATGCCCACAGCACCGGGTTGGGGATGGGTTTGAAACTTCTGCAAGTCCCAACCCCAAGAATCTCGAGATCCGACTTGCAGCTTGCAGAATCATTCCGAATGCTAGCCGGTGGCCTGCGGGGTCTCAGGTCTCGGGGGTTTTGAGGGTCGGCAACTCTCCGATCCCCTGCAGAGACCTGAAAGGCCACTGGATTCAAACTGCTTCCTGTGGCCTTTCTTCACCGAACACAAGGTGGACCAGCGCTGGGGGAGGCGAGGCCCTATGCCAGGGTCTGGCAGGGCTCGGCTTGCACACCACCAGGGGAGGGGAGCTCACTATCTGACTGTGGGTTGGTCTCAGTTAGGATCGTGTTCCGCAGACGACCGGGAGGCCACGAAGGGCAAAGGAGGTGAATGAAGTCTGCGGTTCAGGGGGAAGGGGCGGGGCCGGGAAGGGAAGAAGGAGGGGCCAGAGGGGGGGAACCTCTGCAGTGCAACCGGGAAATTCCGCCCAGCAGGTGGTGGGGCAGGGGGCTGGCCGGCGGGAGGCGAGGCCTGGAGGGGGCTGGAGGGAGGGGCGGGGACTCGCGCTCAGGTGAAACTCTTCCTCCTGGTCGTCAGCGAAGAGGAGCAGGGGTCGCAGACTGGACCGTGTCTGGGGGTGAGTGTTGGGGTTTCCCGCGGACCTGGTGGACCCCCCCTCGGTGGAAGGGAGGGAGTGCGGGTTCTTGGGGAACTCTGCCAGGTGCCTCGGGTGGGGTGTCAGCGTGCGTTTACTGTAAACCTGCCAGGAGATGCTGGAGCCCATCTCCTTACCTGGTCTCAAAATCCCTGTAGTCCTCCGCCATCCCTGATAGTAACCCCGGCTTTTGTAAGGCTGACTCAGACCTGGCCGGGAAGGGAGTCTCCCCCATGCCTGGGGAGGGAGGGGGGAGACAGAGACCACCTGGGTGTCTGGTATCCCTGATCCCTGCAATGCCCCACGGACACTCGAGGTGACCCTAGACTCCTGCCCTCCCACCTCCAAGTATAGGGTAGGATCAGAAAAAGTGGAGGGTGAGGAGTGGAGGGCTCTCTGTGCGCTCTGGCCATTACCAGTACTTTTGTGGTTGGTGCCGAGATTGTTAGGTGTTAAGGTGATCAGTGACTGGAGCTGGGAAAGGATTCACCAAGAGAAGAGAGTGCAGACAGTAAAGTTTTCATTCACTCTCCAAGAGAGGAGAGGGGCTGGTGTGGAGAGACCTTTTATTGGATTTTAACTAGATTATAAAAGGTCAGGGGTGGCTGTTGGGTGACCAGTGTGTTATTGGGGTCCTTCAGCACAGGAGGTTTCCAGAGGTTTTTCATAAGCTGCAGTTTGCTCCAATATGTTATCTTTGCCTGAGGCTGGGGTGGAGTGCCACTTTTTGCCCTTGTTTTTCCAGTAGTGCTCCAGTCCTGGGGACATAAATTCAGACGTGTGAAATGGCAGTAGTGTTCCATAAGGGCGTAGGGCTGCTCAGCCGATGGTGCTGGTTTCTTCCTTTCATCAGGGGCACTGATTTGGGGAGGAACAGACTCTGGGGCCCCAGGTGCGCTTTATTACTGTTACCTGAGGGAGCAGCTGCTGACTGCCCAGGCCTACCAGGCACTGGGCCACATTCAGACCTGAAGGCTCCAGCTCCTGGCTTCCCCTGGGTTCAGGCCCCTGCTCAGCCAGTGCCTACCAGCGTGGCTCCTGGTCCCTAGACATGCCTCAGTTTCTCCCTGTGAGGGAGGACAATGGCCCCCCTGCCATGAGGATGCACAAGGTGTTCAGCAGGCAGAAGCTTTTATGATGAGGCTGCTCCTGGACACTGGGGACCTCCAGTGAGTGACTTTAGGTCTCTGAGCCTCACTTTCCCTAGGATGTCAAGCAGAGCTCATGGTATAAGTGACAGTGCTGAAGGTGACACTGATCATAAGCCCAATGGCCATTAAGAGGGTGCCCAGCAAACTTCAGCCATCACCATAATCGTATGAATAATAATTGTTATTACTATTAGTACAATCACATCTTTAGCTAGGTTCCTACCTTCCTTTGAGATTTCTGAAGCGAGTTTATTTGGGGAAAACATGGGAATTGAGAGGCTGACTTTCTTAGTGGGACCACACAAGTACTGTTTGCTTGGGAGTAAGGGGTGAGGGTGCTGAAAGGGGACTCACACGGCTTCTTCCCAAACTCTCTGCATTTGCCCTTTGTTCAACTGTTACCCCTCCCTCCACGCTGTCAATCCTCTCTTCTCCCACACCTTTGGTTTATGGCCAGCAAAGCTACGTATTACCTGGTTAGGGGAGGAGAGGTATAAACCATTTGCTCCCCAGTGTCCTTGGGGGAGACAAGGTCTTGTGATTCACCAGCGGGCTGTAAGTTGCTTCAACTGTTTGGCTTTCTTTACTTTTCTTGTCTCAGTTTCCCATCCTACTGGCCCAGGAAATTTCATAGCTTCTTACTATCCTGTCTCATTCCCCCCTCAGAGACTTTCATCCCTAAAATGTTTTAGCGGTGATAAGGGAGGAAATTCTCTTATCAGTAACTGCTTTCTGCTGTCAAAGGTCATGTGTGTTCCTGCCATGTAAGGTGTGGAAGTCTCTTCCTGCTGATCTAAGGGACACAAGGGAATGGGGTCTGAGACTCAAACAGAGAAGCTGTGAGCTGATTCTTCCAAAGTAGAGGTAGGCTGGAATCCTCAGAGCATCATTATTTTGATATGGAATGGTTGTATGTAATTCAATCATCTAGTCCTGACAACAAGTCCCTTCACCCAAACCACTGAGTCTCATTTCAAGAGGTGGTGATGCTGGTGTGCTTCTAAAGGGAGGCCTATACTGTGTAAGTAAGCAACTAGGGGAAATAAGGTCATGGTGTGCACTCTATGAAAATAGAAAGAACACAAAGGTTAATGAACACAGCAAATCGTGAACCAGTTCTGAATCTGCAAGAGTGTTGGATGAGAAGACTTCCAAATGCAAGGCTTTTGCTGGAATGAAATTAAGCATGACGATCTGCTAGGTCCTCTTTATCTGTAGTTGAAATGTCTCTGGTGACACTGTATGGTTGACACTGCATCAGTAGTTCTCAATGATTCCAATTCAAAGGACGGAAGAAAAATGAAGCTTTAGTTTCAAAGGACACTAGAAAATTCAGGATCCAATTCAGTTTGAGGGTGACAATTAGGCGTTGTGATTTCCATTGAAACACAATTTCTCTCCCTAAAATCACCCTCATTTTAATCAAAGAGACTGCATTCAGTCCAGGCTCAGTGTGGCCTGATTATTTGCATAAACACAACCAGAAGAGTAATTGATCATATAGTCTCTTTCAAATCTGCTTTGCTGGAATTTCAGAAGGAACCTTTAGACTGAGCTTTAGTCAGCCCTCAGGGCACAGAAGCGAAGCCACACCATTGTCATCTGGCTTTGCCTGCCATACTGATAGGTTTGGGTGTATACCTCAGGTTCTCATGGTCCCCAAAGTATCCTGAGGTTCTTTCCATGCCATCTTTCAGGAAAGCACCCTTTCTTCTCTACCCGGAAAGACTGCCATGAGCCACATGACCAAGCGAGGTACCAGGCCATTTCTGCCATGGGCTCTTATTGGCTTTGAGAATCAGTCTTAATTCCTTAGGCTTTCTGGTGACATCCAGAGTCCAGGCATGGATCTTTTGGTCATGACATGCCAGACAAAGACTTGGTTAATAAAACCACAATTGGAAGCTGGCTTTATGTGTCCTGTTATATAGAAATCAGATTCCTACGGGATTTATGCAGACATACGTATTGCCATGGAAATAATAACACTCACCCATTAAGCATTTTCAAATTCCAGAGGGATCAGGTAAGGAGAAAATATAAATGCCTCAATATTGCCTGTGAAAGTATAAATTACCAAATAGTTTTAAGAAAAAAAATTACTTTTGTTATATATGAGAAACAAAAGATTAAGAGTCAGCAATACTTTTCAACAAAAAGTTACAAAAGCCACAATTGTCTTCAGTTTATTATGTCCCATGGTTAGTTTTTGTTTGCCTTGATGATTTGCCAGTATTTCCATGAATCTAGTTATTTCTTGGAGTTCTGTAAATCTTCATTTACTTCATAAATATGACCAGCTTTGACACCTGTAATTTAGATAAATTTGGAGTATATCAGAGTCCTTTTCATAAACCCTTCCAAAGACGTAATATATTTTTGCAAATGCATTAGAGTAAAACAATGACTATCTCCAAATGATAAAAAAAGTTTAAAGTGAAATAGTTACAGATTTGATTATAATGCAATTGACAAAGGATTTGCTTTCCCGTAACAACATTTTAAGATATAAACTAAAATTATAAATGAAAGTATATCTGAACCTTGTGAATCTTGGAGATTTTTATATAATCTTTTAAACATCTACATTAACAATAAAATATGTATATACAAATAGAACATACTTATTATTTCTTTTTTTGACAACCTTCCCATGTACTTGAAACATTAAATATGTATAATTAGTTCAAAGTTTTTTTTTATTTAAAGATTTTCTTTATGTTTTTAGAGTGGAAGGGAGGGAGAAAGAGAGGGAGAAAAACTTTGATATGTGGATGCCTCTCACATGCCCCCAACTGGGGACCTGGTCCACAACCCAGTCATGTGCCTTGACTAGGAATCAGACCTGTACCCCTTGTTTTGCAGACTGGCACTCAGTCCACTGAGCCACCGCAGCCAGAGCTCAAAGGTTCTTAACATGCAGAAAGAACAAATCTCTGAGGCATTGCAGGGACTCATTGGAATGACACAAAACCAATTTTAGGCATAGAAAAATTTCTTGGACTTCTGGTAAACATGGCTCACCTCCTTGCAAAACCACATCAAAATTGCAACTAAAATATGAATCAGCCATCTCTTAGAACCATCAGAAATTGAGGTGAATGAAAGTTTGACAGTATGGAATTAAAGAAACCATATCCATCCAGAGTGGTCAGAAATGTAGAAACATGGAATGGGCTAGTCCCCTATTCACGTGTGGTGAATAAAAATTTAGGAGGGATATCTTGGGATCAAGGAGACTGAGTCCCACACCATGACCATCAGCCCAGCGTTCCAGTGCCAAGAAGATAAGTCCCCATAACTTCTGGCTCCAAAAAAGAGCAGAGATTGAGTTGGTGGAAGAAACCCATGTAGTCCTGAGCAGTTTCCTTTAAACAGCATCCCCAACCTTTTTGGTACTGGGGAGTGGCTTTGTGGAAGACGATTTTTCCACGGACTGGGGTGGGAGAAGCGGAGACAGGAGGCAGAGCTCAGGCCAAGGAGGAGGTTGGGAGAGAGGAGGTAGAGGTCAGGCAGTAATTAAAGTGACATCCACCTATGGAGAGGAAGGAAATAGGGCACATCAGCCTTAAAGAACTCACACATGGACTTACTCAGACTCACTCCCTCTGAGCTCCAGCACCAGGGTAGCAACCTGAAAGTACCAGTGGCATACAGAGAGGGACCAAAGTGTCTGGCATCAAGGTAGGAGATGAGGGACAACTTTCTCTCAGATGCAAAGGTGAGCAGAGGTTGTCTCTTTTTGGAACCTCCCCACAAAGAGCTACAGAGCCAGCAGGGGGCTGCCATACCTGAGACTCCATCAACTTGGCTAAAACTGTTTGCCCTGCCATGGAGATCCTCTGAGATTCCATCCCACCCAACATATAAGCCCACCCAAACTTTAACTGTAACTTTTCTATATGAATTGTGGTTCTTGGCTCATGCTTGAGAACTTCCGAAAACCTATAAAACAAGCAAAATCCCATACGTCTTGCTAAGTGGCCACAGCCCTGGAACTAGTAGCATCCAGCCTAGATTCACAGTTTGGTTTCACCTGAGATGACTTTAGCCCAGCACAAGTAGCAACCATCTCAGATTGCTTTATAGCTTATGCAGAGTGGCCTTGGGCAGAACACAGGTGTAAGTTGACCTTTGCCTCCACCACCTGGGAAACCTCGGAGCCTGTGCACCCAGTGGACAGCTACACACCATGTTGGAGCACTGCCACCCTGCCCCTGCACAGCTGATCATCCACAGAGGGTGGAGATTGGTGGTCAGTGGTCGCGGCCAGTCCTTGTAGCTAACTGGCCTGGGTAAATCCCTCTCAGTGACCTGCCAACAGCAACCAAGGCTCAACTACAAGAGCCCACATGTGTACTCAGTTCATACAAAGGTCACACCTTGAGTACCTAGCTTGGGTGAGGGAGAGGCTGTGCCACTGGACCCTATAGGACAACTACTACATTAGGCCGCACTACCGAGACACGGAGTCAAAGTAGCTGTACCTAATACATGGAAACAAACAGAGGGAAGCTGCCAAATGAGAAGACAAAGAAACATGGCTCCAATGAAAAGACAGATCAAAACTCCAGAAAAAGAGCTAAACAAAAGGAGATAAGCAATCTATCAAATGCAGAGTTCAGAACACTGGTTATAAGGATGCTCAGGGAACTTAGTGAGGACCTCAACAGCATAAAAAAGATCCAGTCAGAAACGAAGGATACAGTAATTGAAATCACGAACATTGTACAGGGAAACAACAGCAGCATCGATGAAGCTGAGAATCAAAACAATGATTTGGAACATAAGGTACCAAAAAAAAACCCCCAAATCAAAAAAATAAACAAACACACAAAACCCAACCAATCAGAGGAAAAAAGAAAAAGAAAAGAAAAACAGAATCCAAAAAAACAAGGGTAGTGTAAGCAGCCTTTGGGACAACTTCAAGAGGTCCAACATTTGCATCATGGGGGTATCAGAAGGAGAAGAGAAAGAGCAAAATACTGGAAATCTATTTGAAAAAACAATGAAAGAAAAGTTCCCTAATTTAACAGACATGCAAGTCCAGGAAGTACAAAGAGTCCCAAACAAGATGGATACAAAGAGGCCAACTCCAAGACACATCATATGTAAAATGCCAAAGGTTGAAGGTAAAGAGAGAATCTTAAAAGCAGCAAGAGAAAAGCAGTTAGTTACCTACAGGTGAGTTTCCATAAGACTGTCAGCTGATTTCTCAAAAGAAACTTTGCAGGCTACAAGGGATTGGCAAGAAATATTCAACGTCATGAAAAGTGGGGACCTACACCAAGAATACTCTACCCAGCAAAGCTAGCATTTAGAATCAGAGGGTAGATGAAGAGCTTCCTGGACAAGAAAAAAACAAAGGAGTTCATCACCACCAAACCATTATTACACGAAATGTTAAGTGGACTTTTATAAGAAAAAGGAGATCAAAACTATGAATAATAAAATGGCAATAAATACATATCTATCAACAATTGATTGTAAAAATCAAAATAAGCAAAGAAGAACAGAGACAGAATTATTGATACAGAGTATTTTGATGTTTGCCAGATGGGAAGGGGTTGTGGGGGAATGAGTGAAGAGGTTGAGGGGATTAAAAAGAACAAATAAGTAGTTACAGAATAGCCATGGGGATATAAAGTACAGTATAGGAAATGGAGTAGTCAAAGAACCTATACGCATGACCCATGGACATGAACATTGGTGTTGGGATTGCCTAAGGGAGTTATGTTGCTGATAGAGAGGGGCAAAGGGAGGAAAATTGGGACTACTGTAATAGCATAATCAATAAAGTACAACTTTTTAAAATTCTTTAAAAACTGGGGAGGTTGTAAAATATACTCGACCAAAAGATTATATATCATTATGAAACAATATTAAATTATTTATTTACCCAAGGTGACAAAGTATCAAACACAAATACAGGCTAGCAAAATTTATTTCTTACAATAAAGAATATGAGTTTTTGAGTGATCAAGTAGCTGTTTGACACAGTATAACATAGCTGCTTTTTAAAATATACAGAATCTTTGCTTTCTAGGCAGATACAGTAAAAACTTTTTCCCTTTTAACAGACTGAGAAAGAACCAAACAAATTCTGTATTAGCTTACCTCTGATACTTAGATCCATTTATCTAAATAGATTTATTATTCTGATTACTTATGTAATTTCCTCTCAAGATCTCTCTTCACAAATCTTTGACTTACACAGACCCTCTGCTACTGAGTCTTCTTTAGTTTGCTTCTCTTTAACTCACTCAGAAAGAGGTAACTTTAGAACAAATTTTTTTTTCAACAAGTGTTTATATACCTTGTACCAGCAGTCCCCAACCTTTTTGGCACCATGGACTGGTTTTGTGGAAGACAATTTCTCCACGGAAGCAGGTGGAGACATGAGGTGGAGCTCAAATGAGCTTTGCTCACTGCCTGGTCCCTGAAAGGCCATGGACCAGTACCAGACATGATCCGAGAACTGGGGATCCCTGCCTTGTAGCTTCTGTTACCAAACCACACAATTTCTTTCCAACTTAACTAAAATTCTTAATTCTTAGAAGTCTTGATTTTGAGTGACAACTAAAAGTAAGTAATTAACATTCTTTAGATTGGTACTTTTATGAACATGTTACATAACTTCTAGAAACAGGTGGTTTCATTGGCAAACACACTCACATTTTCAAGAGATACTTCAAATAAAGTACAAGATATCTTCAATAACAGATCAGAATTAATTTTCTAGCTTCTCTTTAATAAGCAGCCAACATAGGCAAACTCAGATCAATTAATATTTCTGTTTCCTGTTATTTAAAAATATCTAGATATTTAATAATTTTCACCATTTAACCCAGCAAAACTCCAAAATTCCTAGTCACCAAAGAATTTTGAAAATTATGTTTAGATATATATATGTAATTATTACTGAAAATTTTTATCAAAACTCTTCATTTTAGTTATATCTGTTTATTAGTTTTTAACAACTTTATGAGATTTTAAAATCCATTGCTACCCAAGCCTCTTTATTGACACAGTTTGTAACAAAGGTAAATAAATAAACTTATTTCTGCAAACCCAGGCAAAATGAACATATATTTGATGTTAATAACTTTATTTTTTTTAAGATTTTATTATTTATTTTTAGAGAGAGGAGAAGATAGGGAGAAAGGGAAGGAGAGAAACATCCATTGGTTGCCCACCTGGCCCACAATCCGGGCATGTGCCCTGACTGGTAATCAAACCAGCAACCTTTGATGCACAGGTCAGTGCTCAATCCACTGAGCCACACCAACCAGAGCAATCATTTTAAAAGATATTAAACTTAAAGCAGCTTTAATATCAAGTATTTTGCAGGTCACATGATTCTGAAGGAACATTTGATGCAGTTCTTACTTTTTTGTCCTTGACAACTTTAAGGAGCCTGGAGCAGGCGCAGGGGAGATACCAGGCTTGAGATGATAGTAGTGTCAGTTTAAAAGTGCTGTTCTTTCACCCTGGCTGCTGTGCTGCAGTGGGTTGAGGGCCAGCCTGTGAACCAAAAGGTCACCGGTTCGATTCCAGTCAGAGCACAGGCCTGGGTTGCGGGCCAGGTCTCCATTAGAGGGTGCTCCAGAGGCAACCAATTGATGTTTCTCTCACACATTGTTGTTTGTGTCCTCTTTCTCCCTCCTTCGCCTGTTCAATGAAAATAAATAAATAGATAATATATTTTTAAAATACCATTTTCTTTCACTCCCATTAAGGAGAAATAGTCTCCCCTGCTGCTTTGGCAACCTGCACAGAGTTTGGGGATTAGCAATAATTGCCTTACTGTTCCCAGGACTTCAGGGGCTGGTATGGAGGGGGGGGGGCATGGGTGTGAGATCATTTATTTCCTTCTCTTTAAAACATCACTTTAAATCTTTTCTGAGTAGAATCCTTATGAGGTACAACATGAAAGCTAACATGTAAGAGATCTTATTCTATGTTCTACACCTTTGGCAAAACAATTCTAATTGATTAATGACTTACAGCTGTAAGTTGACTAGTCAGCTAAAATGTGACCTAATGGACTCTGATGGGATTGAGACTGAGCCGCTCCTTTTCAAAGCGGGAAAACAAACTCTAAAGCAAAACCCAAAGTTCAAATACACCAGTACTCCAAAAGGTGGGCCTGGGACTAGCCATAAAATCTAATATTGGACAACTTCTCCTCTCAGACAACAGAGGAGAGAAACAGGAGGTGCAGACTGGACCGTGTCTGGGGGTGAGTGTTTGGGTTCCTTAGGATCTGGTGGACGCCATGATGGAAAGGAGGGAGAGGTGGCTCTAGAGGAACTAGGTCTAGTCTACCGGACCCCAGAGATGCCCTCTGAGGTCCAGCTTGGGCAGGGCTGGCATTTAATCAAAAGCCTCAGTCCACACTCAGATTCCTTCCTGGAACCATCCTAGGAAGGGTAGACTCTGCTCTACGGGAGGACAGGCCCATCCAGTGAGTCATCTGTGATGAGGACTGTAAACAGAGGGCTTACGGGTCCAAATGGCACGTCACCCTTCTTCAGCACCCATGTGTTCATCGGGTGAATGTTTGCATAAATTCGCCTTCATACCTGCGTAACACACCTGTGTAAAGCTTTATCTTCACTGGGCTTTCCTTCTTTTTTATCTGTTTACAAAAGTTTCTCATGCTCCTTTGATCACGCTCCTTTGTAAATAGGGACCAGCCCATTGCTACTGGGAGGCCCAAGTGGTACTTCATGGTGAGAGATCACTCTCAGATTCAGCAGGTCAGGGTCCCGATCCTGCCAACCCTCCTCGACCTCAGTGGCTGTGTCCCCTCTGCTAGGTGGGCTCCCTCTCTGTGCCCACCTCACCCTGGAACCCAGCCACCCTTGGATGCTGAGTGAGGGTCACAGGGACTCCTCTCCTGCAAGCGCCCCGATTCCATTCCCGAGTCTCCGGGATTTTGTCTTTTGCCTGCTTCCCTGCCGTCTGTCAGCACAACAGTCCCATGAGTGCAGGAGGTTGCTCCGTCAAGTTGTCTGTGTGCCCAGAACCCACAGCGGGACATGGCACAGACCTGATGTGCAGAGCAGTCATGAGTGTACAAGTGATAATGGTGGCTGATGGTGATGTTAACATTGTCATCTCTACCACTTCTCCAACGAGCGACTTGGAGAAAAGGCCATTGGTCGTCTAGCCTTTCCCAGGACGCAGGTTGTTATGAACACAAATAGGTTTCTTCCAGATGCTCTGTCACCCGCACCCTTCCCCTCTCCTTTGGCAGCCTCTGAGTGTTCCTCGCCTCGTCCAAATCCCAGGGGATGGCTGGTGAAAGTGCAGGAGCAATGCTGACCACAGCATCACTGATATTCAGCACCTGCTGGGGCCAGTCCTGAGCTGGCAGCTGACTCCATGCCACTTTGCAGGCAGGATGCCAAAGTCCAGGGATCCCAGGATGATGCGGAGCCAGGTCAGGATGTCCCTCCCCAGGCAGCACTATGGCTGCTTCAAGGGCATCGGCCCTCTCACTCCTAGCTGCTTGGACAGGGGATACTGGCTCTCACTTTTCTGGTTTGGAAACTAGGCTCAGTGAGTTGGCAAGCTGGAGGCACCAGCTCTAAAAATCCCCAGAGCTGGAGCTAGGATGGGGCATGTGTTATGGACCTGAAAAGGGAGCCAAATATCACCTCTAAGCCTCAGTTTCCTCATGTGGAAGAAGAAGCAACTTCTGCGGGACCACCGGAAATTTCTAAATGCCCCACACTGTTCCAGGTGCCAGGGGAGACAACGAGGAGACCCCAGACCAACAGAGATCTCCTGAGGCAGGCTGAGGTAAGTGCTGAGGTTCGTGTATTCATTCAACAAACACTCGTTGAATGCCCACTTAAGTGTCTGTCCCGGAGAGGTCCCTTCACCCGTGCACAGCCCCGTGAGTTGGGGACTGTTCAGATGCCCTTTTACATCTGAGGAGACTGAGGTCTGGACTGTGGAAGGCACACAGCCAGGAAGTGATGGAATCAGTGTCCAAACAAACCCTGGAGTCGGGTTCTGGAGTCTGTAACCCTCAGGGACAGGCCAATAAGTGTTTGCTGAATAGCTAAGTCCTGTCTTGGGTCTAATCCAGAACTTCCCCGACACACTGGAAAAGAGACCCTCAAGTTTAGGAAAACAGCACAGACACCACCTTACCAGGCGAGAAGGCGTCCAGGGAAGCCTGGCAAAGGGACTTACAAGGGAGACCTGCGGCTGTGCCTAGAGGAGGGGAAGCTCCCAGGAAGAGGAGAGTTAGAGCTGGGGTTTGTGAGTTTGAATAAGGGTTTGCCAGGCATAAATTGAATCAATTTAATTTTTTACTCGTAAATGTATTCATTCAAACACTCCCTGCTCTCCCCACGTGTCTGCCTTGTGCTGGGTGATGCCAGACCCCCGGGTTTTGGAAGACAAAGCCAGACACAGCCACCCCACCGGGTCAGGACCAAGGCAGATCTCGTGGTGGGGCTGGAGGTACCCACGGGGGAAGCAGGACTCTTCCCCAGGGTGGAAGAGGGCTTCCTAGAGGAGGGGGTGTGGAGACGAGTTTGCAGGAGGAGCAGGAGTGCGCCCGAGGAGATGGCTGTGCTGATGATACATGCCGAGCCTGGGTCTCTAAAGGGTCAGGGGCCATGCTCAGGTCAAAGGATCATTGAAAACAGTGAAGAAGCCCTGGCTGCAGTGGCTCAGTGGATTGAGTGCCGGCTTGAGAACCAGAGGATCACGGTTTGATTCCCAATCAGGGCACATGCCTGGGGTGCAGGCCAGTTCCCAGCAAGGGATGCACAAGAGACAAACACGTATTGATGTTTCTCTCCCTTTCTCCTTCCCTTCCCTTCTAAAGATAAATAAATAAAATCTTTAACAAACTAGTGAAGAAAAAGAGGTGCTGGTTGTATCGGAGCTCAGTGCCAGAGCTCAGAGCTCTCTAGAGCAGCAGGTGTTAAAGGGAAGCAGGAAGGACCCCCAGCAGCTTGCAATTGACAAAAAGGGGGTTCTCTGTCTCCACCCAGGAGGCTCCTGGGCCATCTCTGAGGCAGGGACATGAGGAGGAGCAGGCTGGGTGTGGGAAGGACGGATTCTGGGCACATGGAGTCTGCAGGGCTCTAGTTGGAATTCCCGTGCCTCAGTTTCCTTTGTAAATATGGAATCCCAGGCAGGCGCCCTGCCCCGGCACCCCCACCCCGCCCCAGCTACTGTCAGAGTCCAGCTGGGCTAGGGTGCAGGAGGAGTCCGGGTGTAGGGGTAAGGTTGGGGGTGAATTTCAGTATTTTACCAACTTGAGCAACAGCAGGCTGCAACCAGGTGTGGGGTCCACAGGTGGCTCAGGAAAAGTGCTTGGCCCATCAGGATCTTCAGTGAGTGTTATTCTCCCTGGAGCTGCCCTGGGGATCTCGTCGGATCAGTTCCAAACCCTGCAGTCCAGGATGAGGTGTCCGAGGTCCTTGCCACAGGTGGGCCTGGCTCTGGTGCTCTGCACCTTCACTCTCCTCTTCCTCCTCAGTCTGCACCTGTCACCTCCCCAGCGCGGCCCCTGCAGGGAACTGAAAGAGCCGGGGGACACCCCCGAGGCACTGATCTGGCTCCCCAAGCCAAATGTCCCCGCGCGGGCACCCTGCAGGGCCAACACTTCCATGGCCCAGCTGCCAGACTTTGCAGAGCAGCCACAGCACGTGCGCGACTTCCTGCTGCACAAACACTGCCGGGACTTCCCGCTGCTGCAGGACGCCCCGCCCAGCAAGTGTGCGCAGCCCGTCTTCCTGCTGCTGGTCATCAAGTCGTCCCCGCACAATTACGAGCGCCGGGAGGTGGTGCGGCGCACTTGGGGCAGCGAGCGGGCTGTGCGGGGCCTCTGGCTGCGCCGCCTCTTTCTGGTGGGCACGGCCCAAGAACCTCATGAGGCCCGCAAAGTCAACCAGCTGCTGGCGTTGGAGGCGAGGGTTCATGGCGACATCCTGCAGTGGGACTTCTATGACACCTTCTTCAACCTCACACTCAAGCAGGTGGGCTGGCAGAAAGACAGTCACCTGATCTGGGCCACCTGAGCTTCCTGCCCAGATCACCATCTCCTCTGAGGGGCCCAAGGGAACCAGCAGACCCTGAACCCCACCCCACCCCGCCCCACCCCCTCTAATGTCCTCAGGGCATGCGAGGGCCTTATCTCTAGGGGAGGCAGGCAGAAAGCCCAGGCTGGCCAGAGGTTCAAGCCTGGCTGCAGGGTCCTGAAACCCCTGTTGAAATTCAGGCTCTGTGTTGCCCTTGATGATGTTCACCTCTCTGTGCCTCAGTTTCCTCAGCAGGGAAATTGGTTATTAACTGGACTCACCCACCTCTGAGGGCCACAGTAAGCATTGCGTGAGATAATATTTACGAGTCACCTGGATCAGTGCCAGACACTCAAACAACACTGGCAGTGGGGTGTGGGGATGCAGGGGCTGGACAGAGTCCATCCTGCTTTTGTCTGGTCAGTCTCCCCGTGAGGCCCCCTCTGTGCAGCGGGTACAACACAAAGACGTTTTTGATGGACAAGAACCCATGAGAGGTGGAGGGAATCCACGTGCAGAGGAGGCAGTGCAGGCTCCCAGGACCCGCCCAGGTTGGGTGGGGGCAGAGCGGTCTGCACAGACACCCAGTGCAGGTCCCTGCTCCTGGCAGGCACAGACAGGTCTGGGTTCAAGACACCAAGGGGCTACTTCTGGGTCAGGCAACCTGTTTGAGGCACCATCACTGGGCAGACTCTATGTCCTGGTCTATACATGGGGTTGAAGACCACAACTGCCTCCTATGCTCACATTAGGGACTCAAAGCAGAGCTGGCCCTCAGGACTGTATGTGGCAGGCACAAAGGTTATTTTGGAGGGAACTGAAACCAAAGTGAGCAGAGGGCCAGGACCCCTCAACAAGCCACCTTCTTAACACAAAACACCAAAGCACACGGTGAATAACAACTTGACATACGGAAATCTAGCCTGTAGGAGGCACTGAGCCCACAGCAGTGCTGGGAACACAGCATGGGTAGGAGACACAGCCCCACCCAGGGTGAGCCCAGAGTCTGGGGGTGGGGGGTGTCCACTGACCACCACACAAGCAATTCTATGACAGCAGCGCTTGGCCAGGCAGAGTGGGAAGGAATAGCAGTAAACGCAAAAGTGCGAGTCTTCCTGGCGCTGAACAGAATATCCTCTTTAGGGACCCCAGTGCTCCTGCAGGCCGGTCCTGAGATGCGGCCTGAAAGGGAACTTGGAAACCGAGGCACAGAAAGGAGAGGTCTTTTACTGAGGTCACCCCACAGGGTGGTACCTTGACCCCAGGCTGGGTTGACAGGGGGGACACAGCCTCAGCTGTGCTCGATGGGCTGGGGTGGCCAACAGGGACCTGAAGCTGATGGTCCCAGCCTTGAACCCTGGTGGCCCATCTGCCCGCCCGCAGGTGCTGTTCCTACAGTGGCAGGAGGCTCGGTGCAGCAATGCCAGCTTCGTGCTCAACGGGGACGACGATGTCTTTGCACACACAGACAACATGGTCTCTTACCTGCTGGACCACAACCCTGACCACCACCTCTTTGTGGGGCAACTGATCCAGAACGGGGGCCCCATCCGGGCCCCCCAGAGCAAGTACTATGTGCCAAAGATAGTGACACAGGAGGAGCACTACCCGCCCTACTGTGCAGGTGGTGGCTTCCTGCTGTCCCGCTTCACAGCGGCTGCCTTGGGCCGGGCCGCACGCACCCTAGACCTCCTCCCCATCGATGACGTCTTCCTGGGCATGTGCCTGCAGCAGGAGGGCCTGAAGCCCGCCTCACACAGGGGGATCCGCACTGTTGGCGTTAGGTCTCCCTCAGCACGTTTGTCCTCCTTCAACCCCTGCTTCTACCGGGAGCTGCTGCTGGTGCACCGCTTCTTGCCCTATGAGATGCTGCTCATGTGGAATGCACTGGGCCAGGCAGACCTCGCCTGTGGCAAGCAGACTTGGGTCTATGGAGGTGGTGCTGGGAACCCTAGCCTCTAGGCTCCCGTGTCCACCCCCATAGGAAGGGGTTACATCTCCCTCTCAGAAAGCTGAGACCTTTGTCCTCTGAGGGCACAGGGGAGTGCTGTGGAATGTTTGATAGTGAATATAAAAACTTTTGTGGCAAGCTCCTACACAACCTTCGAAACTCACCCGGTGCTCATACCATCTTCATCATCTTCCCTAGACTTTTGGCTGGAGGGACCATCTCTGTCCATGGCAGCTACTGGCAGAAGCACTTCAGCCAGGGTTCCAGCAGCTGCCGGTCCTTCTAGCCTCTTTGAGTCAAAGTCCTGCATCCCCTCTCCAACCTTGATCTCAGGCTGGACCTTAAACAGTGGCCAGCCTCTCCTTGGTAGGGAACCTGCAATGGTTTAATCATGGGTGGGTTCTGGCTAGGGTTCAAGGCCAACTGGGAATTCCTAGGTACACATGGAGCTGAAGCAAGAGGCACTTTTCAACCAGGGGGAAGCGTTCAGTTACCGCCCCTCCCTTGGTCTTGGACCCCTCAGATGGTAGAAATGGCCTGAGAGGCCGTGCACGGGACCGCCCCCTCTGTGTCCGTGGTGTCTGTGCTCCAGTGGCAGACACATTAGGCAGAGGGGGGAGGCAGCTATCTTTCTCAGGCTGTGGTGACTCAGGGTCTGGGCCCCCTGGCAGGACCAAGCCCCCACATCTGTGCTCAGGGAGCTCAGGGAATAGTATTGGGACCAAAATGCCTTCACAGGGCTCAAGGCCATTACACACACTCACCCCAGCGCCCAGAGGAGGAGGTGGTTCAGGTCCTCGAGTGGCCCTGAGCTCTTGTGACTCAGGACTGGGCACCCACCCCAGTGTGTCGTTCTGACTTGGGAGATTCAAGTGATCCCATGACCCTTAGTCCTGCTGGCCTTAGACAGGTGTCTGGGACTTGGACCTCACAGTCACTGAGCGGTGGCAGGGGTACTGAAGGCAGCAGAGTGTGGGCTGGAGAGTGGCTCCTTGGGGAATAAAAGGTTTTGTGAAGACTTGGTGGTAGTGTTTTTTAACTTATGTGTAAGTTTTAACTCTGATCAATCTACATTCAATTTTAAAAGTTTCATTTCCAGTAAATAGTACACCAACAGAGAGACAAAAAGGAAATAAAACTAATAGACAATTAAAAAGCAGTATGCACTTCCGGCCAAGATGGAGGCATAGAGGTGGAAACACTGTGCCTCCTCGCACAACCAAGTTTAAGGACAACAAAGATTTAGAGAGAAAAACACAACCAGAACAGACAGAATTTTGAACTGTATGGAAGTCAGACAACAACGAACCATTCATCCAGATCGGTAAGAGGGGTGGAATTGGCAGCCAGCAGAGAGGGGTTGCAGCAGGAAAAAGTGGAGGTTGGCAGACCCTGGCACAGGGAGCAAATGAGCAAACTCAGTGAGGCGCACAAGGCGGTTGGCTGACTGTGGACACAAATATACTCACAGATAAACCAGGCAAAAAACAGGCAGTGAGACAGACCGCACAACCCAGGGCCCCAGTGACCTTGTCTAAAGCCTAAAAACACTGATTGAATAAAAACTTGTGGGGGTTGAGGTGCCAGGAGAGGCTCCCAGCCTCACAGGAGAGTTCGTTGGAGAGACCCACAGGGTCCCAGAACATATACAACCCCACCCACCCAGGAACCAGCACCAGAAGGGCCCAATTTGCTTGTGGGAAGCAGCAGAGGGGACCAAAATCCAAGAGAGAGCAGAGTAAGTGTCATTATTCTCTCTCTGATCCCACCCCCACATACAGCATCACAACTCAGTGACTGGGTCGCCCCACCCTGGTGAACACCTAAGGCTCCGCCCCTCATTCATAACAGATGCAAACAGACCAAAACATTATGGCTCAAACAGAAGAACAAGTCAAAGCCCCAGAGCCAATACTTTGAAGTGACCAAGAGATAGCCAACCTATCAGATGCACAGTTCAAAACATTGGTGATCAGGATGCTCACAGAAATGGTTGGTTTTAGTCACAAATTAGAGGAATTAATGAAGGCTAAACTAATTGAAATGAAGGGAAATGCACAGGAAACCAATAGTGATGGGAAGGAAACTGACACTCAAGTCAAGGGAGTGAACCAGAAGGAAGAAAGAAACAACCAAACAGAAAAGAATGAAGAAACCAGATTTCAAAAAAATGAAGAGAGGCTTAGGAACCTCCAGGACATCTTGAAACATTCCAATATCTTAATTATAGGGGTACCAGAACAGGAAGAGAACAGCAACAAGTGGAAAACTTATTTGCACAAATAATAAAGGAGAACTTCCCCAGTCTGGCAAAGGAAATAGACTTCCAGGAAATCCAGGAAGCTCAGAGAGTCCCAAAGAAGTTGGACCCAAGAAGGAACACACCAAGGCTCATCATAATTACATTAGCCAAGATTAAAATGAAGGAGAGAATCCTAGAAGCAGCAAGACATAAGGGGACAGTCACCTACAAAGAAGTTCTCATCAGACTGTCAGCTGATTTCTCCAAAGAGACCTTAGAGGCAAGAAGAGGCTGGAAAGAAGTATTCCAAGTCATGAAATCTAAAGACCTAGAACCAAGATTGCTCTATCCAGCAAAGCTTTCATTTAGAATGGAAGGGCAGATAAAGTGCTTCTCAGATAAGGTCAAGTTCATCATCACCAAGCCCTTATTATATGAAATGTTAAAGGGACTTATCTAAGAAAAAGAAGATAAAAATACGAACAGTGAAAGGACAGCAAACTCACACTTATTATTAAGAACCACACCTAAAACAAAAGCAAACTAAGAGGACAGCTAGATCAGGAGCAGAACCATAGAAATGGAGATCACATGGAGGGTTAGCAACAGGGTAGTGGGAGAAGGAGAAGGAGGGAGAAGGTATAGAGAATAAGTAGCACAGATGGTAGGTAGAAAACAAACAGGGGGAAGGGCAAGAATAGTATGGGAAATATAGAATCTAAAGAATTTGCGACACATGGACATAAACTAAAGGGGGGGGGATGGTGTGGGACCGGGTGTGCAGGGTGGAGGGGAATGAAGAGGGGGAAATGAGAGAACTGTAATGGCATAATTAATAAAATATATTTAAAAAACCCAAAACAGAGACTTCCGCCAAGATGGAGGTATAGGTGGATGTGCCGTGCCTTCTCACACAACCAAGTTTAGGGACAACTAAATATTAGCAACAGAAAACACAGCCAGAACACAGAAAATTGAACTTTTCGGAAGTCCGTTAACAACAAATTCTTCAGCCTGACCGGTAAGGGGCGAAACCAGCGGCTGGTGGGGGGTTGCACAGGAGGACTCGGTCAGACGGACTCAGGCGCGGAACCCAGACGCACGAATCCAGGCGCAGGGTTGGACCTAGTGAGCAACCGAGCAAGCCACCAGGTGAGTGACTGCGGAGGAGATAGTGGGGAAGCAGTACTGCGTGTTGACTGTGGTCGCCTATTTGTGCACGAGCTGACAGGCGAAGGAGTGGGCGGATGGACCGGGGCCGGCATCCCCGCGGCTAGCGGCAGTAGAGGATACCGCCATTTCCCCCGCTCTGACCACGCCCCCACATACAGCATCACAAACCAGCGACGTGGGAGTCCAAGGCACCGCTTCTCACATTTAAAGGGCCAGAACAGACCAAAAATGTCACAAGTTCTCAAAGCCCCAGAGCCCATAGATCTAAGCGATGAAGAAATAGCAAAACTCTCAGACGCACAGTTTAAAACACTGGTCATCAGGATCCTCACAGAACTGGTTGATTATAGCCACAAATTAGAGAAACATATGAAGGCAAAACTAATTGAAATGAATGGAATTGCACAGGAAACCAATAGCGATGAAAAGGAAACTGGGACTCAAATCAATGGAGTGGACCTGAAGAAAGCAAATAATGGCCAAACAGAAAAGAGTCAGGAAGCAAGAATTCAAAGAAATGAGGAGAGTCTTAGGAACCTCCAGGACATCTTTAAACGCTCCAACATCCGAATTATAGGGGTACCAGAAGGGGGAAAGGCACAGCCACCAGTGGAAAACTTATTTGCACAAATAATAAAGGAAAATTTCCCCAATCTGGCAAAGGAAATAGACTTCCAGGAAATCCAGGAAGCTCAGAGTACCAAAGAAGTTGGACCCAAGAAGGAACACACCAAGGAACATCATAATTACATTAGCCAAAATTAAAATGAAGGAGAGAATCCTAGAAGCAGCAAGAGCTAAGGGGACAATCACCTACAAAGGAGTCCCCATCAGACTGTCAGCAGATTTCTCAAAAGAGACCTTACAGGCAAGAAGGGGCTGGAAAGAGGTATTCCAAGTCATGAAATCCAAAGACCTACAACCAAGATTGCTCTATCCAGAAAAACTTTCATTTAGAATGGAAGGACAAATAAGGTGCTTCTCAGATAAGATCAAATTCAAGGAGTTCATCATCACCAAGCCCTTATTATATGAAATGTTAAAGGGACTTATCTAAGAAAAAGAAGTTAAAGAAACATGAACAGTGAAAGGACAACAAACTCACAGTTATTAACAACCACACCTAAAACGAAAGCAAACTAAAAGGACAGCTAGATCAGGAGTGGAAACATAGAAATGAAGATCTCAAGGAGGGTTAGCAACAGGGGAGTGGGAGGAGGAGATGGGGGGAGAAGGTACAGAAAATAAGTAGCATAGACAGTAGATAGAAAATAGACGGGGGAGGCAAGAATAGCATGGGAAATATAGAATCTAAAGGACTTGAGACACATGGTCATAAACTAAAGGGGGGTAATGGTGGGGATGGGGGGGGTAGGGTGGAGGGGAATGAAGGGGGGAATAGAACAACTGTAACAGCATAATCAATTTAAAAAAATAAAAATTTAAAAAAATAAAATAAAAAACCCAAAACAAAAAGGAGCCAAGGCAGGGGGACCCCCGGAACTGGAAGGAAGGAAGAGCTGTTTCCTCCCTACTTTTTTATCCTGATAGGTAAGCTGTGTATAATTATAATCTTAAAACAATAAAAAAAGCAGTATGCAACTAGAAAAACTAATAATACCAAAAATTTATACAACCAAGTCGGAAGAGTGCTCCAGCAAAATCCCGCACTGGGGAGCTGAGATTTTTCTTCTCACTGATCTGTGCCTACCAGCGAGCGGCTCCTATTGATTCCTACAGAATCCCAGATGGGACAAAGAACTGGAGTGATAGGCAGGGGCTCCTGGTTACACACACCAGGAACCTACCCCTTGTGGAGTCCTTGACTCCCCGGAGACACTGCTTACCAGGTATTTGTTACATAAATCTCAGTACAATGTCGATTTATCTCAGATTTGGTCTGTAGACCACCAGATGGACAAAGGACAGAAACAAGGCAAGCTTTCTGAGCACAAATCCAATCTCTTTCTGACAGGTGGGGAAATGGGAAGAACCAAGGTCCTGGGACCAAACATTTCCCTCAGCAGAATTGCCAGACAGCTGCTTGAGATATTGACTCAGGTTTAGGGCTTCCCTGTCCAGGCAAACTGTAGGACTCCCCTGAACAGAGTGCCCCAAAGCCATCATGGTGGAGTTGCCAGGAATTGAAACCAGAGAGCAATGGTGTCTGGCACTTGTGCTGCCTGTCATCACTCAGCCAAAAAGTAGAGAGGGATTGGATATAGGTGTGGTTTAATTAATGTCACATGTCAGCAGTGTGACAAGGTGGCCGATGAAAACCCTAAATCCACCTGCCCTGGAGGTTTCAGAAGTAAGTTCATATGAGGGAAATTCCTGGGGAGGAGCACTGACATGCTATTTTTCTTGAGAGTAAGAGGCCGGATAGCTGAAAGGGGAGTCACAGAGCTTTTTCCCAAACTCTCTGCATTTTCCCTTTGTTCAACTGTTACCCCTCCCTCCACACTGGCAATCCTCTCTTCCCCCACACCTTTGGTTTATGGCCAGCAAAGCTACGTATTACCTGGTTAGGGGAGGAGAGGTATAAACCATTTGCTCCCCAGTGTCCTTGGGGGAGACAAGGTCTTGTGATTCACCAGCGGGCTGTAAGTTGCTTCAACTGTTTGGCTTTCTTTCCTTTTCTTGTCTCAGTTTCCCATCCTACTGGCCCAGGAAATTTCATAGCTTCTTACTATCCTGTCTCATTCCCCCCTCAGAGACTTTCATCCCTAAAATGTTTTAGCGGTGATAAGGGAGGAAATTCTCTTATCAGTAACTGCTTTCTGCTGTCAAAGGTCATGTGTGTTCCTGCCATGTAAGGTGTGGAAGTCTCTTCCTGCTGATCTAAGGGACACAAGGGAATGGGGTCTGAGACTCAAACAGAGAGGCTGTGAGCTGATTCTTCCAAAGTAGAGGTAGGCTGGAATCCTCAGAGCATCATTATTTTGATATGGAATGGTTGTATGTAATTCAATCATCTAGTCCTGACAACAAGTCCCTTCACCCAAACCACTGAGTCTCATTTCAAGAGGTGGTGATGCTGGTGTGCTTCTAAAGGGAGTCCTATACTGTGTAAGTAAGCAACTAGGGGAAATAAGGTCATGGTGTGCACTCTATGAAAATAGGAAGAACACAAAGGTTAATGAACACAGCAAATCGTGAACCAGTTCTGAATCTGCAAGAGTGTTGGATGAGAAGACTTCCAAATGCAAGGCTTTTGCTGGAATGAAATTCAGCATGACGATCTGCTAGGTCCTCTTTATCTGTAGTTGAAATGTCTCTGGTGACACTGTATGGTTGACACTGCATCAGTAGTTCTCAATGATTCCAATTCAAAGGACGGAAGAAAAATGAAGCTTTAGTTTCAAAGGACACTAGAAAATTCAGGATCCAATGCAGTTTGAGGGTGACAATTAGGCGTTGTGATTTCCATTGAAACACAATTTCTCTCCCTAAAATCACCCATAAAATGAATATGTAACAAGGCAGGAGGTGGCAGGTAGCTGATGAGGGCTCCCAAGGGTGGGGCCTCCCTGAGGAGGGACCTGTGACCCGAGATAGAGGACTAGTGAAGCCAAGTGCTCGTGGGGGAAGGGCGCTCCCTATGCAAAGGCAGCGCAGCAGGACCCGCCAGACCCCTGAGGAACAGCGGGGAGGCTGGTGTGGCTCCAACAGACTGATGACAGGGAGAAGGAGGGACAGGAGGGAGGATGTCCCCAGGCCTTTGGCACCAGGCAACAGAGGGAAGGAGATGGTTCAAGGCTGAGCTGAGGCAGGGCTAGAGGGTGGAGGGAGGAGGAGAGCAGGCTGGAGCGGGCTCCTGGAGCTCACGTGGGGAGAGTGGAGTCCCCTTCACGTGTAGAGGAACTGGGCTGTGACCACATGAGGTCCCCAGCGATGGTAGTGGGGTGCTTGGCATTGCCGCGGTTAGAGAAAGACCCTGCCTGGTTGGAGCTGCTTCAAGGGAGGGTCCAAGGGGGTGAGCGTGGACCCAGAGTGCAGACGAGTTGAGTTCTCTGAGCTTCACTGTAGAACAGTGACTCTCAGCCAGGCTGGTTCTGCCCCCAGGGGACACCCAGCAAGGTCACCACTGATAATTGATTGACTCCTCTGGGGGGATGGGGACAAATTAGCATCTGGTGGGTTAGGGCCAGGGATACTGGTCACCACAGTAGGGCCACAGGGCGGCCCCACCCCAGGAAATGATCCACAATGTGAGCATGTCCACAGTGCTCTGGAGCAACCCTGGAGGCAGGAGGAATGTGCCCTGGACGGCCGGTGGGAGGGGGCAGGGGACAGCAGAGCAGGGGACCCCGGGGAGGCAAGAGAGCAAGGGGAATCTGGGTGTCAACACCAGGTTAGTTAACTTACAAGGGTGGGCCTCGGTGTGGGCCAGGGTTGGAGGCCACCCATACACGCTCCAGGTGTCAGGTAACAACCCTCTTCCACATCCCCCTGTATCGGACCTGCCTTCTGAGCATCCAGGCCTTGGCTAGGATTCCACCAGGGACAGGGAGCTCACTTCCTATTGTGCCACCAGGCTGGTGTCTGGTGGGCTCGGGGTTGTGGACGGTGCCTGTGGTCTTGTCTGGCGTCTTAGTAGCCTCAGCACTTCAGACCACCAGGGGGTCTCCCCACAATAGTCCGACTCCCAGTTTTTGGCTGAGTTCCAAGCCAGGGAGGCCCGAGAGGCCCAGGGCAGCCTCTCAGCCACGTGTTTGTCACACTCACTCCCCAGAGCCGAGGCCTGCACCTGCCGACCTTACAGCCATGGAAGGCCTGGCAGCCCCACCCCGGAGGCCCCGCTCCAGGAAGGTGTCCTGCCCCCTCTTGGGCAGCAATGGGGAGCTGGTAGGGAGAGGGGGCGTGGCAGGAGCTGGGCTGGGGTTGCTTCCGGGCTCAGCCTCAGGACAGGGCTGCTTGGGTGTTCCCAGCCCAGCCCAGCCCAACTCCTTCCCTTCCAGTCTCATTCCCTGAGCCCCTCCCCACTGGGCTCTTCAGTCCCCAGCACCAACCCTGAACGTTCCAGCTTCTCATCTCAGACAGGTCACGGTAGGTGTAATTCTCACGTTCTCCGTTCTGGTTCTGGGTGTGCTCTCAGGGATACGACCAAGGCCCTAGAGGCAGAGCATAGGTTTGGAGCCTGAAAACCGTGCTCACTCTCTGTCTGCCCCTCCTTCCCTCCCCGCACCCCCAGGGATCTCCCGGGGCCCAAGCCCTGTGGTCCTGGGCTCCCAGGATGCCCTGCCCGTGGCCACCGTCTTCACCGAGTACGTCCATGCCTACTTCCGTGGCCACAGCCCCAGGTACGTGGTGCCGGGGCACAGTGCAGACAGTGAGAGGCAAACAGGGCTCCCTGGGGGCTGGGCGCCTGGGTTCCAGCGTGGACAGACTTGAGGTATGTTTCCTGACCCTTTTTAGTGTGGAAGGGCCAGGAACACTGAGCTGAGCAGCCAGACCTCTCTCCTTCGGGGCCAGGGGAGCCACGGAGGGTGTTTGAGCAGGGCCGGGCATTATTGTGTCCGAAGTGCAGAGCAAGTCCTCCTACGCTGCTGTGGGCACCAACCTGAAGGGAAGAAGACTGGAGACCAGGGCCACAGAGGGGGTGGCTGAAGGGAGAATTGAGGGACCAGGCATGGTCTGGGGGCAGTGTCCAGAAGAAAAGAATTTCATGTCAAACCAAGCAGAGAAAGAGCATTAGACCCAAAACCCAATCCAAGGACTTTTATAAAACTGAGCATGCGCTATGAGCTTCCTTGTGGCCTAGGGGAAAAAAGAACTAGAGAAGGAGGTTTCCTGCCTCCACCAGCCCAGTGTGGCTTCTGCCTGGTGCCTGGATTGCTATCCAGGCAGGGACCCAAGGGGAGGAGGTGGGGGGTAAGGATGCTGGGCATAGTGAGGGCCTTACTGCTTCTGCAGACCCAGGGAGCCACGGGCTACAGTGGAGCCAGGAGTGAGGGGCCGTGAGGTGCGGGGAGGAGCCCTGAGCCAAAGCCCTGTCTCCTCACCTCTCACCCAGCTGCCTGGCACGAGTAACTGGGGAGCTGACCATGACCTTCCCAGCGGGCATCGTGCGTGTATTCAACGGGACCCCACCCCCGCCCGTCCTCAGCTTCCGCCTGGTGCACACGGCCCCCATCGAGCACTTCCAGCCCAGCGCCGATCTCCTCTTCAGGTACTGTTGGGAGGTGGGCGTCAGCAACGCGGGGTCCCAGAGGCTAGTGGGGGCCCAAACCCCCCAGCTGTAACTTCCTCCTCTGCCTCCCAAATTTGCTGTGTGTCCCTGGGTCAAGTCCCTGCCCATCTCTGAACCTCACTTTCCTGCCCTCCTTTGCTTCTCCATCAAGCACACTTAGCTGGGCCCAAGGTGACCCAGAAAATCAGCATCTTTAGGAAGCCCTTGGGGTAGGTGGGATGCTGGGGACCCTGAGAAGGCTTCTTCTGAGTGTGGGAGTGATTGTTCGGGGTGTCTGCAGTGACCCCTCCCAGACTGACCCTGAGACCAAAGACTTCTGGCTCAACATGACAGCCCTGACAGAAGCACTGCAGCGCCAGGCAGAGCAGAATCCAGCCGCCTCCTACTACAACGTGGTGCTGCTGCGCTACCAGGTGGGCTGGGTGGATGGGATGCAGGGGCAGGGAGGGCATGGTGCAGGGGAGTGTGAGGATGGGCAGGGTTAGTGTTAGGGTCAGGAAGGAATGATGGGGGGGGGGGGCAGAGAGTAAATGGTGGTGGGGCAAGCAGAGTAGGAAGCTGGGCTTCCCAGTGCAGATGACATCATTATGCCAATTAGAAGCGCCCCTCCCAGGACTCCACACTGGCCCCATGCACAGACTTTATTAGCATGAGGCCCGCTCCTGCCCTCTGCTGGGAGTGTGATGCAATGCAGACTCCTATCTGCAAAGTCTGCAGGAAAGGGCCTCTTGGGGCAGTGTGTGCAAGGCAGACCCAGCTTGTTGACAGTGTGGCTTGGCAGGGCGGCATGGCCCAGTCTGTGTCTCTCCCCTCTTCTCACTCTTTCTAGTTCTCCCGCCCGGGACCCCAGTGTGTGCCTCTGCAGCTGAGCGCCCACTGGCAGTGTGAGGCGACCCTCACTCAGGTCTCGGTGGAATACAGCTACCGGCCGGGTGCCACGGCTGTGCCTACACCACTCACCAATGTCCAGGTCCTGCTGCCTGTGGGGGAGCCTGTGACCAATGTCCACCTGCAGCCAGCCGCTATCTGGTAAGGGCACGTGGAAGGCCGGGAGAGGCTCAGCAGTGCCCCCTGAGTCCCCAAACCTCCCACTGATGAAGCAACTAACGGTCCGCCCTGGACCTAACGGGTCCCTGTGTGCTCACCCTGCTTACACCCGGGAGTGCTGTTATTAACAGTAATACTATCTGGCATGGAGAGCTGCCTCCTTGTCAGGTGTGTCCCACGGGCTCTGCATACACTCATTAGCTTCAGGCTCCTAGCAGTCGCTCCAGGCATAGACTGCCATCATGGCCATTTGCGGAGGGGACACGTGGGGGGAGGGAAGCTAAATTGCTCTTCTAAGGTCACAGCACCATTTGAACCCAGCCCAATGTCGCATTATGTTTTTTTGTCAAGGATAGAACCTACGAGTGAGAAGCCAGATATATAGGACCAAATGCACACCATCTAAAAAGGCTGAAAAGCTGTGGGGCGCTTGGGGAGCAGCTGCTCCACACCCCACCCCTGTTTCACAGATGGGGAAATGGAATCCAGGGAGGGGGCGTGGCTTGCTCAGGTCACGGAGCTGAGAGGTGACTGAGCTGGAACCCTGGGTTCTAAATGTTGTCTCTGGGGTAGACTCACCAAGCTTCTCTCTTGATGCCAGGAACCTGGAGGAGAAGCGGTTCCTATGGAAGCTTCCAGATGTGTCCGAGGCAGGGGGTGAGTTCATGGTTATATGTGAGGGCTCAGAGGGCTCACCTGGGAGGGCTCATTTAAACTGCAGAGGATCGGGGATGTGCTGGGGTAGGGAAGTGTGGGCCTGTGGGCGGGCTCGGAAGGGCTTTGATGCAGCAGGGGGAGAGGCCCCCTGGGAGTGGGCACAGCAGTGCAAAGGCCCTGAGGCAGGACTCCTTTACAAACCACACAGAGTCTCATGGGGCCAAAGGACAAGAGTTCAGGGGCACAAGAGTAGGTCAGAGGGGCAGAGAGGCCACAAGTCAAAGGACTTGGGTGGAGGGCCCAAGGAGGAGCCTGGGTCACAGAAGATCTGGGGTCAGGGATGGGGCACAGCTGACCTCAGGCCTCCCCAGGCTCTGGCCGCCTGTCTGCCAGCTGGGAGCCACGCTCAGGGCCCAGCACTCCCAGCCCCGTGGCCGCTCAGTTCACCAGTGAAGGGGCCACTCTGTCCGGCGTGGACCTGGAGCTGGTGGGCAGTGGCTACCGCATGTCACTGGTAAAAAGAAGGTTTGCCACAGGTATGCCCCACCCTGCTGCTGCCATGCCCCTGGGAGCCAGGGCGCAGGAGTTGTGGGAGGCATTTGGGGCGTTCGGGAAGGATGGGTAGGTATCGGGGTATGAAGACCCAGGATGGGGGCGTCCCAGGCAGGGAGGGGTGGGCAAGATCCCAGTGGGAGGGGTGGAGAAGGCAGATGAACGTTTCTGGGTTGTCCCCTGGAGGGTGGGTGTCCTTGCAAGAATCCGAGGCTTGGAGCCTGAAGCCCCACAACAGTGACACACTCACTCGGTTCTCGGGCCCCCTCAAGGGGCTGCTGGGTCCATGGGCCAGTGAGTTAATGGGTGTTTTGAGGAAGATTGGGGGATCCCAGGGTAGAAACAAGTGACCTTCCCCACTCACGGCCCTGCCCCCCCAGGAATGTATCTGGAGAGCTGCTGAGCCTGGGAGGCTGACCGGCCCGCTGGGCCCAGCTCTGCACCTAGTCCTGGTGCTGGGTGACTGGCCCCTGCCTGCCTGCCGGGCCCAGGGGCCAGCACCTGGCCTCCTCCGAGGCCCTGACTCTGTGGAGAGGAGCCCCACGCCCAGCCTGGCTGAGCCTGAGATTCACTCCCGCTCACACCAATTCCCACACAGGTCCTTGGACTTTTAATGTTCTTTGAATAAACACTTTATTTTCTAATAAAATAATTTTCCTGCTGCTGGAAGTTTCCTTCCCATCACCAGAGAGGAGATGAAGAGAAGATGGATGCCCGGGGGAGATCTAACATCCATAATGTTCCCTGTCACCCCACCCCCTCCCACCTAGCCTGTGAACAGTGATAGTAGGACAGAGCAAGCCAGACACGGACACTCCCAGCCCCATGGACTCCCCCAGCCCCATGGACTCAGCTGGGCTGGTGGAAGGAAGGAGGACTGGAGGAACCCAGAGGCAGGTGTCAGGAAGACATCCAAAGGAGAGGGTATTCTAAATGGGGCTTGGAGGTGTGAGTAAGAGTTTGCAAGCTGCAGATGGGCACCCCATGCCGAGACATGGTGAGTTCCATGAGACAGCAATTAGTCCATGAACACCAGTTGAGTACCCACTGTATGCCAGGCAGTAAGGAGCCGACTGTGAGTGGGAAAACGCTCTTGGAAGCCAGAGGGCTGTGAGCCAAAAGCCTGGCTTTAGAGCCTGCTTGGTGGCTGTGTGACTTTGAGCAAGTGACTTGACCTCCCTGGGCCTCAGTTCCCTCATCTGTAACTCACCCCACTGGGTGGCTGAGGGGAGGTCTCACACTCTGACAAGACCCTGGCACAGGAGAAGCACCCCAGCAGTGCCGGCAGCTTTTCTGTGATGGGAGCTAGGGTGGGGGCAGGCCTCAGTGCAGGTGGGCGAGAAGGGGCCTGCTTGGGGCCCAGGACAGGCCCGGTCACCAGCACACTGGCGGGGAGCAGGTCTGAGCTCAGTGGAAAGTCCTGCGTCCTAATGGACAAGTGAGGACCCTGCATGCCTGGGCCTCAGGCTGTGCAGATGCCAGGGACCAAGCGGGGGCCAGGTGGGAGTCAGGAAGAGGGGTTTGGCCTGTGGTCTCTGATCCTCACCCCCTACCTTCCAAAGAGAGAAGGGGGGCCCTGACTGGTGTGGCTCAGTGGGTTGGGCCTTTTCCCACAAACAGAGAGGTCACTCATTCAGTTCCCAGTCAGGGCACATGCCTGCCTGCGGGCCAGGTCCCAGCAACCCTGGTTGGGGTGGGCAGGAAGCAACAGATGGATGCTTCTGTCACACCTCGATATTTCTCTTCCCCTTCCTCCCTCACTCCTCCTGTCTCGAAAAATAAATAAATGGAAATATTGAAAAACAAACAGAAAAGGGGGTTCTGGCTGTGCCTCAGTGTCTCTGTCTGGGTAGTTGGGAGCAGTCTTGCTGGGGCAGCTCAGTGCACACCAACACTGCTTTTAGATGGGGGCGGGGCACCAGTCAGCCCAGAGTAAATGGGGCGTCTCAGGCACCGACTGCTCAGCCACACACTTTCCTGCCGCCAACAGGACCTCGGAGCCAGTGGAGGCGGCCCACCCCACTGCCTGGCTGCCCCTCTGCTGGGTCCCCTTGGGGGGAACCTCAGCCCCCCCAGGGGCCAGAATCAACCATCTGACCCTGTGGGTGCTTCACCTCCATCCCCAGTCTTTGCACACACGTGCGTGGGTGCAGGCGTGCCCGTGTGTACTCTCAGTGGTCTTAGGACCCCCCAGACGGTCCCTTTGCTGGTCCTATGTGACTGAGTGTCTGGGGTGCCATGTCCATGTCATGGGCCCCTGCCTGGGGACACACTGTTCATCACCACCTCTCAGTGGCTTGGCTTGGCTTTCTCGGGTCACAAGTGAGGTTCGGTATCTTGTAACACAGAAGGTGTTTGTGAAGCGTGGGCCCCTAGCTGCCTGGACATGCAGAGCTGTGTGACATGGGCCAGGGGGAAGGATGGGACACCCTTTGACTTGCCAGGGCAGCCGGCTGGCTTTTTATGGTTCCCCAGCTCCTACACCTGGGAAGCCCAAACTCACAGTGGGGCCCGGAGGCATTAGGTCACTTGCCTGGGGCCACCCCACTTGGTGAGTAGCCCAGGTGTGACCTCTTAAACAAGTAATATGACACTCACATACAAAAATACGTCATCTACGTGAGGGAAGAGCCGGCACTTAGGGGAGTTCTTGTCCTCTGAGTAAGCGTGAGAACCCTGCACCCTAGAGCCCTGCAGGAAGACTTCGTGTCCATAAGAAGCTCCATGGTTCTAACTTCCCTTTCTCTTAACTTCCTCTTCCCTCCTAGAAACAGTCCTGTCTACCTTGGCACGCAGGCCAGAGTGAGCATTAGACTAGCCGTGCCTGTGCTCACTTGGTTGCCACCCTCTCTTTTCCCCCAAACAAATCCTGGGGGACAAAACACCTAGTTGGTACCATTTTTCTGCTAACAAGCTCTAGTTCCAGAACATTCCATTACCCCCAAAGGAGAGCCCATTCCCATGAGCAGGCACTCCCTGCTCCCCTCCCCCAGCCCTGACAACCTAATCCAGCTTGCTGTCCCTAGGGATGTGCCTGTTCTGGACAGTTCGCGTAAGTGGAATCAGACCACATGTGGCTTTTGTGTGTGGCTCCTGCCACCCAGCAGGATGTTTTCAGGTTCATCCACACTGCAGCCTGTGTCGGTGCTTCGGTCCTCTTTGTGGTCGAGTGATGTTCCCGTGCGTGTGTGCGTGAGCCACGCTTTGTTCACCCCTGCTCAGCTGGTGGACACCGGGGCTGTTCCTGTCCTTTGGGGATGTGCCCAGCGCAGCTCTGAACGCGGGCTGCAGGGGTGGGTGTGCACGCCTGTTCTGGGTTGTTTCAATGGGGCCCTAAGAGTGTGATTGCTGAGTCGTGTGGTGACAACAGTCCAGGTCTGAACCAGGGCCCTGCAGCCTCAGAATCTGCCCTGGGAGCTTCGGTGTCACTCTGGGGTTCTCCCTGCCAGGAACCCCTGACAAGAAAAGCCTCAGCTTCCTCGGGTGGGCGGGGCTGGCCCTGTACAGAACTCACTTCCTCCACCCTGGATGCAGGATTAGGGTGGTGCGAATTTCCCAGGGAACCGCAGGAGGGGCTCTGCCTGGTGTGGGGGACCAGCTGGACCACTCACTTCCTCAACACCAGGCCTTTGGGCTGGATTCTGTCTCCTTCATGGGGCCCAGGAACTCAGGGATCCCCGGGCTCCACAGGGCCGGGGAGGGCTCCGAACTGAAATCATAGTGAGTGAGAATGGGCGTCCAGGGCTCCAGATGGGGAAACTGAGGACCTGTCCCCACCCCCCGAAAACAAACACGGTGGGAGACTGGAGCCATCGCCTGAAGCCCTGTGGACTCAGATCTGACTCCAACAGTCGACACTACAAGCTTCCAGACACGCAGATGCCCACAGCACCGGGTGGGGATGGGTTCGAAACTTCAGCAAGTCCCAACCCCAAGAATCTCGAGATCCGACTTGCAGCTTGCAGAATCATTCCGAATGCTAGCCGGTGGCCTGCGGGGTCTCAGGTCTCGGGGGTTTTGAGGGTCGGCAACTCTCCGATCCCCTGCAGAGACCTGAAAGGCCACTGGATTCAAACTGCTTCCTGTGCCCTTTCTTCACCGAACACAAGGTGGACCAGCGCTGGGGGAGGCGAGGCCCTATGCCAGGGTCTGGCAGGGCTCGGCTTGCACACCACCAGCGGAGGGGAGCTCACTATCTGACTGTGGGTTGGTCTCAGTTAGGATCGTGTTCCGCAGACGACCGGGAGGCCACGAAGGGCAAAGGAGGTGAATGAAGTCTGCGGTTCAGGGGGAAGGGGCGGGGCCGGGAAGGGAAGAAGGAGGGGCCAGAGGGCGGGGGGAAACCCCTGCAGTGCAACCGGGAAATTCCGCCCAGCAGGTGGCGGGGCAGGGTGGGGAGGGGGGGGGGAGGGCTGGCCGGCGGGAGGCGAGGCCTGGAGGGGGCTGGAGGGAGGGGCGGGGACTCGCGCTCAGGTGAAACTCTTCCTCCTGGTCGCCAGCGAAGAGGAGCAGGGGTCGCAGACTGGACCGTGTCTGGGGGTGAGTGTTGGGGTTTCCCGCGGACCTGGTGGACCCCCCCCCTCGGTGGAAGGGAGGGAGTGCGGGTTCTTGGGGGAACTCTGCCAGGTGCCTCGGGTGGGGTGTCAGCGTGCGTTTACTGTAAACCTGCCAGGAGATGCTGGAGCCCATCTCCTTACCTGGTCTCAAAATCCCTGTAGTCCTCCGCCATCCCTGATAGTAACCCCGGCTTTTGTAAGGCTGACTCAGACCTGGCCGGGAAGGGAGTCTCCCCCATGCCTGGGGAGGGAGGGGGGAGACAGAGACCACCTGGGTCTCTGGTATCCCTGTTCTCTGCAATGCCCCACGGACACTCGAGGTGACCCTAGACTCCTGCCCTCCCACCTCCAAGTATAGGGTAGGATCAGAAAAAGTGGAGGGTGAGGAGTGGAGGGCTCTCTGTGCGCTCTGGCCATTACCAGTACTTTTGTGGTTGGTGCCGAGATTGTTAGGTGTTAAGGTGATCAGTGACTGGAGCTGGGAAAGGATTCACCAAGAGAAGAGAGTGCAGACAGTAAAGTTTTCATTCACTCTCCAAGAGAGGAGAGGGGCTGGTGTGGAGAGACCTTTTATTGGATTTTAACTAGATTATAAAAGGTCAGGGGTGGCTGTTGGGTGACCTGTGTGTTATTGGGGTCCTTCAGCACAGGAGGTTTCCAGAGGTTTTTCATAAGCTGCAGTTTGCTCCAATATGTTATCTTTGCCTGAGGCTGGGGGTGGAGTGCCACTTTTTGCCCTTGTTTTTCCAGTAGTGCTCCAGTCCTGGGGACATAAATTCAGACGTGTGAAATGGCAGTAGTGTTCCATAAGGGCGTAGGGCTGCTCAGCCAATGGTGCTGGTTTCTTCCTTTCATCGGGGGCACTGATTTGGGGAGGAACAGACTCTGGGGCCCCAGGTGCGCTTTATTACTGTTACCTGAGGGAGCAGCTGCTGACTGCCCAGGCCTACCAGGCACTGGGCCACATTCAGACCTGAAGACTCCAGCTCATGGCTTCCCCTGGGTTCAGGCCCCTGCTGAGCCAGTGCCTACCAGTGTGGCTCCTGGTCCCTAGACATGCCTCAGTTTCTCCCTGTGAGGGAGGACAATGCCCCCCTGCCATGAGGATGCACAAGGTGTTCAGCAGGCAGAAGCTTTTATGATGAGGGTGCTCCTGGACACTGGGGACCTCCAGTGAGTGACTTTAGGTCTCTGAGCCTCACTTTCCCTAGGATGTCCAGCAGAGCTCACGATATGGGTGACAGGGCTGAAGGTGACATTGATCATAAGCTCTATGGCCATTAAGTGGGTGCCCAGCGAACTTCAGCCATTACTGTAACCATATGAATGATAACTATTATTACTGTTATTACAATGACCTCATTAGCCAGGTTCTCAACCGACTTTCCCTCTGGATCAGACTTTTTCTCATGGCCACTTTTCAGATGGGAAAACTGAGGATCCCACGCCCTGCCTGGCCCCGGGACTCCTGGCATCTAGATCTGGGATTCGGTGCCCAGGGGGAGTTGGTCAGATATGGAGCTGGTCCTGGGGCCACCTCTTCCTCCCACTGCCTCGGGGGCTTCAGGGCAGCAAGGCTGCTGCCGCACCAGGCAGCGCTGAGGGTCCGAAGGAGAAGGTCTTGCCCTGCATCAGTTAGCAGCGGCCCCCATCTGGCCTAGGGGAGTGGCTGTGTTTGCCCAGCCCAGCCCTGACACCTATGTATCCTTCCCTTTCCTATAACCCAACGGTTGGTGACTCCTGCCAAGTACTCTGGGCGTGGAGATTCCAAGGAGGCCTCAGAGATTCTCTGCTCCAGGTTAGAGTTCAGGGAATCCAGACAAGCTGGCTTGGCATCAGGAGGTAAGATGTCACTGGATGACTTCCTACCACCACTTCTAAGGCCCAGATTAGAGCAGTGATGAGATGCCTGCACTTCTCCTGCCTTGTGAATCAGGGAGGATGCCCAGTGTTATGCCTCCTGATGGGAGTCTGGCTGGGCTTGATTGCCCCACAATGATGAGGAGCTCACTACTTACATGGCCAACTAAAGGCAGTCCCACCAGACAGTGGTTAAAGGCAGGGTTTGGGTTCTCATTTGACTTTCCTGGAATGACTACCTTGACCTCTTTAGCCTCAGTTTCCTTATCCATGAAAACGAGGCTACCTCAGCCCTACCTCTCAGTGCAGCTGCAGAGTATAGATAAGCACATGGTGGAGAGACCGCACACGGGACGTGGTGTGTTAACTCTAATCCCGATTATGCCGCTCATTGTGTTCTCACGGGTGAGACATTGACGTCTGCGTGCCAGAAATAATATGAAGATTGCAGGGCTCTAAGCACAAGGCCTGTGAGAGGGTCCCGACCAACCAGAAAGTGTGGGGGTCCTTCAGGAAGTCCCCACAGGAAGGGACCGTGAGACCTCAGTTTCTCCAACCAGGAAATAAGCCCAGAGATGCCCTCTGAGGTCCAGCTTGGGCAGGGCTGGCATTTAATCAAAAGTCTCAGTCCAGCCTCAGATTCCTTCCTGGAACCATCCTAGGAAGGGTAGACTCTGCTCTAGGGGAGGACAGGCCCATCCAGTGAGTCATCTGTGATGAGGACTATAAACAGAGGGCTTACGGGTCCAAATGGCACGTCACCCTTCTTCAGCACCCATGTGTTCATCGGGTGAATGTTTGCATAAATCCGCCTTCATACCTGCGTAACACACCTGTGTAAAGCTTTATCTTCACTGGGCTTTCCTTCTTTTTTTATCTGTTTACAAAAGTTTCTCATGCTCCTTTGATCACGCTCCTTTGTAAATAGGGACCAGCCCATTGCTACTGGGAGGCCAAACTGGTACTTCATGGTGAGAGATCACTCTCAGATTCAGCAGGTCAGGGTCCCGGTCCTGCCAACCCTCCTCGACCTCAGTGGCTGTGTCTCCTCTGCTAGGTGGGCTCCCTCTCTGTGCCCACCTCACCCTGGAACCCAGCCACCCTTGGATGCTGAGTGAGGGTCACAGGGACTCCTCTCCTGCAAGCGCCCTGATTCCATTCCCGAGTCTCCGGGATTTTGTCTTTTGCCTGCTTCCCTGCCGTCTGTCAGCACATCAGTCCCATGAGCGCAGGAGGTTGCTCCGTCAAGTTGTCTGTGTGCCCAGAACCCACAGCGGGACATGGCACAGACCTGATGTGCAGAGCAGTCATGAGTGTACAAGTGATAATGGTGGCTGATGGTGATGTTAACATTGTCATCTCTGGCACTTCTCCAACAAGCGACTTGGAGAAAAGGCCATTGGTCGTCTAGCCTTTCCCAGGACGCAGGTTGTTATGAACACAAATAGGTTTCTTCCAGATGCTCTGTCACCCGCACCCTTCCCCTCTCCTTTGGCAGCCTCTGAGTGTTCCTCGCCCCCGTCCAAATCCCAGGGGATGGCTGGTGAAAGTGCAGGAGCAATGCTGACCACAGCATCACTGATATTCAGCACCTGCTGGGGCCAGTCCTGAGCTGGCAGCTGACTCCACCCCACTTTGCAGGCAGGATGCCAAAGTCCAGGGATCCCAGGATGATGCGGAGCCAGGTCAGGATGTCCCTCCCCAGGCAGCACTATGGCTGCTTCAAGGGCATCGGCCCTCTCACTCCTAGCTGCTTGGACAGGGGATATAGAAAGGGCTGAACACTTTTTATATACTTAGTGTCTTATAAATATTAAACAAATCATTAATATTTAGTAAATATTTTACTAGATGTTAGTGTATGCGATGAGTCATGAATATTCAGTGACTGTGTATATTGGTACCTCAGTACCAACTATTAGTTGCTTGTTCTTATTCACTGTGTCAATATTAATATTTACTATGCATCATGAATGTGCCTTGCAGCTATTAATTGTTGCCTTACAACTATGTCGTGTATTGTAAATACTGGGTGCTTCCTGCATATTTAGTGGGTCATTAGTGTTCAGCACTTCACTAACAATCAGCACTTCTTTCTCATTAAATGCATCATGAATATTTCAGTGTTATGAATATGGGCTCTTTAGCACATTCAGAATATTTAGAGTGGGGAGTATTCAGTGCCTCTTGGTCCTGCCCCCTGATTCTAATGCATCCTCCAAGGTCTCCCTCCCCCTCCTCCATGCGCCCCCACCCCCACATGGCCGCTGTCACCTTCGGTGAAGTTGGGCTGAAGTGAAGCACATGGAAATGGCTAATATATGTATGTGTCATCATTCGTATTTTTCCCTCTGGCAACAAACACCAGTGAGAATCAAGTGGCGACACAGCTATTGGGACAAGACCACAGGACCCACCCCTGGGGCTCCAGGCTGGTTGGGGAATGGACAAGAGAGAAGTGAGTAGATTTGTCCAATGGCGGTGAGAGCTGTGGCAGGAAGCAAGGCCGGAACAGGGTGTTTTAGCTGAGAGGCTGAGCCCCTCTGAGGAGGAAACACTGAGCTGAGTCTGGAGATTAAGGCCAAGAGCAGGAGGGCAGGGCTTCAAAGGTAGAGGAAATGGCAGTGGCAGAGCTGAGCAGGGCGGTTAAGGAACTGTGGAGAGGTTGGTGTGGCTGGAGCAAGTGACAGGAGAGAGATGGGGATAAGCAGGTGCCTGAGAGGAGCCGCACCCATGAGTCACGCTGCAGGAGGCTCTGGACAAATGCAAGCAAGCACACGGCTTTTCTGTGGGCTCTGGAGGAAGTGTGTTCTGGGTGATGGTAAAATCGCACCAGAGCATTGAGGGCAAACAGCCCAGAGCCGGATGGCCTGTTCTGGCCACTTTGAGAAACAATTGTCAGTAACTCAGACATGTCAGGTTTGTCAGCACGCCCACGTCCTGATGAAACAGGCTCCTAAGAACAAGCCACTTGTCAAGATCAACTCAGGGTGAAGAGGAACCACACAACAATGAATTTGAAACTGACTTCTTCGCTCCCTGCTAATGCACTCTCCACACTTCCCCTCACCCCCCAGGAGACAGCCCCGCTTCTCAGCATGGCACTTCAGGTCTTCACAGGGTCTGGCCACACACTCCCTGGCCTCAGGAATCACCCCCTCTCCAAATTCTACTTTTCAGCAAAATAAACTCTTTGCCATTCCTTCAATAAGCCTTGTTTTCTTCCTTTTCTGTGCTTTTGCGTTTGCTATTTCCTCCACCTGAACACTCTTGGTGAACTCCTATTCAGCCTTCAAAACCTCAGCTTCAATACCCTGGTTTTTCTCCTGGCCCAGCCCTGAGCCCACAGGTGTACAAATTTGTCTCCCACAAATTAGGGTCTTCCAGGGGACCAGGCCTGGAGTTGAGGCTTCTTAGTTTCCTCACAGCCTATTAAAGAAATAAATGCATGATTTTCTGATGTGTTTTTGGGTAAGAGCTGCTGAGACCCTTCTTAGGGCTGAGAAACCTGGAGACAAAATGGGTTGTTGCTGTGGTAATGCAAGGCATCTACTTGGGACACCTCCCTAAGCTCCATTTCCCCACTCGTAAAGTTGGGGCGGAGGCTCCGCCAGAGCTGTTCGCACACTGTGCACTTCAGAGCAAGCTGTTGGGCTTCAACAAGTCTGGCCATTTTGTTTTAGAATGAGGCCTGCAGCGGATGAACAGCAAGCAGGGTGGGACTCAGGGACTCAAACCCAAACCTGAGAGGAGCTTCTCGTGGCCCCGGAGTGGCTGCCCAGTCACTCGGAGGAAAAAATACCAAGAGGTATGCCTTCCTTGGTGAGGCCAAGCCCCTAACCCCGGGGGCCCCTGCAGCAGCTATAGGCTCCTCGCTTCAGACAGTGACACCCAGGGGGACAGGTTGGTGACTCCCGGGGCACAGCCCACAGAGGCACCCAGCAAGGTTTACTGGGCCAGCAAGTCGTCGGCACCCCCAGGCCTGCTGAAAAGGAGGCCCAGGGCTCCTTTGTTATGCTGGTGCAGTGGTGGGCTTTGTGAGGTAGGCATCATTTCCTGCCTGAGGTTTTAAGGGGGTCTTGGGGGCTGCACAGGAAAGCAGATCTTGGGTGCATTCATGGAGGACTGGTGTAAGAGGGAGGGGAAGTGAGGTCCTGACTTGAATTCTCAATTCCACGAGGGACCTCATGAGGGCTGGGAGGGTGGAATAGCCCCGGGGGTCCCTTCATTGTGGAGATCTGCTGAGAAAAAGTTGAGAATGCAAGTAGCCAAGACGGATGTTTCACATGCAAAGAGTTCTGATAAGTAAATAAGGAAAGAAGAATGTGAGGAAAATAACAGGCATTGATGGAATTAATTAAAACTAAAGGGGACAGAGTTCCAGCCAAGATGGAGGCATATGTTGAAATGCTTTGCTTCCTCACACAACCAAAAGAAGAATAACAACAAATTTAAAAACAATAAATAAACAGAAGTGCCAGAGAATCAAACTGCAGGGAACTCCGACAACCAAGGAGTTAAGAAACATTCCTCGGGACCTGCAGGAGGGGCAGAGATGAGCAGAGCGGCGGCGAGAACCCATGGCAAGGCAGCTGACTGTGCGGGTGAGGCGGGGCTGCTGATCCCCAAACTAAAGACTCTAAACCTCTAGCTGGAACATTCTGGGAGGTTTTGGAGGCCGGGGAAGCTCCCAGCCTCACAGCAGAGTTTGTTGGAAAGTGGGGCTAGAGCGGAGCAAGGGATCATCATTATTCCCTCTCTGGCGCCCACCACATAGGCTGCGCCACAACACAGCAAGGAGGGCTGCCCTGCCCTGAGGAATAGCTGGGGCTCCACCCCTTACAAATTAACAGGTGCACCAAGGCAAAGAAATATGGCCCATATGAAAGAACAGATCAAAACTCCAGAAAAAGTGCTACGTGTTGAGGAGATAGACAACAT
The DNA here is from genome assembly GCF_021234435.1 of Artibeus jamaicensis. NCBI lineage: Eukaryota > Metazoa > Chordata > Mammalia > Chiroptera > Phyllostomidae > Artibeus > Artibeus jamaicensis. Next base: position 7,333,040 of record NW_026521854.1, on the reverse strand, counting down.
ATCCGATGCAGAGTTCAAAACACTGGTAATCAGGATGCTCACAGAACTGACTGAGCTTGGTAGCAAAATGAAGAAAGAACTGAAGGCTACATAAAGTGAAATAAATTAAAATATATAGGGAGCCAACAATGAAGGGACTCAAACCAACAATTTGGAACAAAAGGAAGAAATAAACATCCAACTGGAACAGAATGAAGAAACCAGAATTCAAAAAATTAGGGGGGGCTTAGGAACCTCTGGGACAACTTTAAACATTTCAACATCTAAATCTTGATGATGCCAAGAAGGAGGAAAGAGAAAGAAATTGAAGGCTTATTTGAACAAATAATGAAGGAAAACTTCCCCAATCTGGCAAGGAAATAGACTTCCAGGAAGTCCAGGAAGCTCAGAGAGTCCCAAAGAAGTTGGAACCAAAGAGGAACACACCAAGGCACATCATAATTAAAGATAAGGAGAGAATCTTAAAAGCAGCGACAGAAAAGGAGACAGTTATGTACAAAGGAGTTCCTATAAGGCTGTATCAGCTGATTTCTCAAAAGAAACCTTACAGGCAAGACAGGACTGGAAAGTAGTATTTGAAGTCATGAAAGGCAAAGACCTACATCCAAGATTACTCTATCCAGCAAAGCTTTCATTTAGAATGGGAGGGCAGATAAATTGCTTCCCAGATAAGGTCAAGTTAAAGAAGTTCATCATCACCAATCCTTTATTCTATGAAATGTTAAAGGGACTTATCTAAGAAATAGAAGGAGATCAAAAACCATGAACAGTAAAATGACAACAAACTCACAACTATGAGCGACGGAACCTAAAAAACAAAAACTAAGCAAACAACTAGAGCAGAAACAGAATCACAGATATGGACATCACATGGAGGGTTATCAGTGTGGGGGTGGGATGGGGAGAATGAGTGGAAAATGTACAGGAAATAAGAAGCGTAATTGTTAGGTACAAAATAGACAGGGGGTGGGTGGGTGTTAAGAACAGTATGGGAAATAGAGAAGCCAAAAAACCTCTATGTACAACCTATGGACATGAACTAAGGGGGGAATGCTGGAGGGTGGTGGGGTGCAGGGCACAGGGGGATAAAGAAGAAAAATTGGGACAACTGTAATAGCATAATCAATAAAATATACTTAAAAAAAAAACAACCTAAATGGCTGCTCCAAGAGGTTCCGTCTTGCCCTGACATTCTGGCCCCAGTGACATAGGCCATTATGTAGCTGTTTCGCCTCCTCTCGTGCCCCTCGTGCCCCTCGCCAGGTTCGGCTGAGTTGTAACTGTTTGTATTTGCTGAGGTGTCTTCCTTGCTTTGGAGCCCTTGTTTAGAACCTACAAAATACATTCCCAGTGAACTAATGCTTGGCCATTAAGGTTTGATTTTTCTATTTAGTAAGTGTTTAACAGATGTGTAAATAACATAAATAAGCAATAGTAAATCTCCTAAACATTCCGTATGGTGGATTTATACAGAACGATATTAAAATTCATGACTCACTTCCTGATTCGCCTCTCTGGCCGTCCTTGGCTTTGAGCTCTCCTCTCCCTGCCAGTTCTTGTTGGTTCAGACCAGGATTTCTCCATCCTGACAATGTTGACTTTTGGGGCTGTCAGCTTCCCCGGTGGGGCAGCACAATGCTGATTTAATCAGTGCGCCTGGCCCCCACCCACTCTGTGCCATTTACAGTTCACACTCCCACCCCACCCATGTAGAGATAACCAAAAATATCTCTAGCCCTGACTGCGGGGTTCAGTCAGCGGGAGCCGTTCCTCGAAATGTAAGTTCCAGGTCAGGGTGCTCGCCTCGGCGTGGGTCTGTCCCGAGTCAGGAAGTGTGCCAGAGCCGGCTGATCAACAATTCTCTCCTTGTCCTTCTTCCTCCTGCCCCTCTTGTGAAAAAAATTAATTAGTAAATAGATTAATACTTCTTAAAGTATTAAAATAAATAAATAACTCTGCAGACATTGCCAAGTGTCCCCCGGGGGCCAACCTCTGGCTTAGATGTTAAACTGGAGATGGGTTAGTGGTTAATCACCCACTAACGGTCACAGGTTCTTAATGAGGTGGCCCTGGCTTGGCAGAGGGGGGTTTTGTTTGTTTGTTTGTTTGTTTGTTTGTTTTTGAGATTTTATGTATTTATTTATTTTTTAGAGAGACAACTGTTCAGATCAGGAAGATGTCCTTTAGAGATTCAGTTCATTCTTGTGTCACAGAGACATCTTCATCAGTTCACAGGCTCACCCCAAGATAATCTGCCTTTTCGGGTCTCCCAGACCTGCCTGCCAGAAGCCGAACCCCTGGGGACTGGCAGCCACCCTAGGGGTGCCACAGCAGCAAGACAGGCTCTGTGCCACCTGCAGGCAGGGCCCCGCCACTGCTCAGGCTCTGCCAGTTCGTTCCCACCTCAGGGCCTCACCTGGGCCTCAAAATCCAAACATGCCACCAGACTGCATTTTCTCTCTTGGTTTTTGTCACTTTCTATCATTTTATTGAGGATTTTATTTAGTGTTTGTCCTGCTTGACAGTGTGGGTTCCGAAGTGGCAAAGATATTTAGACACTTTGTACCTGATCACATTGTGTCCCCAGCTCCCAGGAGGTGGCATACAGACACACGGTAAACATTGGCTTTGAGGAATGAATGGCCGTCCACATTTACTCCACAGTCCGACGCTGTGGCCGGGCAGCGTGCATTCACTCATCGTTCACTCCACACACTTTCCCTGAGCACTGACTACATGGCGGCGCTGTTCTGGGAGCCGGGGTAGAAGAATGGACGTGGCAGATCACAGAGCTTATGGCCTGGTGGAGGAGATGGATAAGGAAAATACATTTCAAATGTTTTGTGATGTATTTTAGAAGGTGGGAAGTGTGTGGAAGGAAGCAAAAGTAGAATGGGTGGGGTATCAGTGAGACCGAGTGCCATGAGGGGACGCCTTCCTGAGAAGGGGGCATCTGAAGAGGCACAGGGCAATGAGGAGCTATGTGCACATCTGGGGGAAACGATGCCAGGCAGAGGGGCCACCTGTGCAACGGTCCTGAGGCAGGACTGTGCCCACCACGCCTGAGGTTAAGAGCCCCACAACACGTTTACACAGGGCTCGTTCCCCTCCCTTTACATGGAGGTTCAGAGGGGTCCAGCTTCCTTCTCAAGGCCACACAGTGGGATGTGTGGGCTGGGAACTGAGTCCCATTTCTGGGTGACATCTGGCTGGAGAGGCCTTAGCCAGGGACTGTGCAGACAGAGTTGGACACACTGGGGAAATGGCCCCAGGGGTCCGGGAGGCAGGCCCCATCCCCGGTGCAGTGCAAATTTATGGCTCTGGATGTAAACAGGAAACTACTCTCTTGCCTGCTCCCAGGCAGTAGCTGGGTGGCGTCCTTTGGGACAGGAGGGGACCACCAGAACCCCCTAAATGCCCCACACTGTTCCAGGTGCCAGTGGAGACAACGAGGAGACCCCAGACCAGCAGAGATCTCCTGAGGCAGGCTGAGGTAAGTGCTGAGGTTCGTGTATTCATTCAACAAACACTCGTTGAGTGCCCACTTAGGTGTCTGTCCTGGAGAGGTCCCTTCACCCGTGCACAGCCCCGTGAGTTGGGGACTGTTCATATGCCCTTTTACATCTGAGGAGACTGAGGTCTGGGCTGTGTAAGGCACACAGCCAGGAAGTGATGGAATCAGTGTCCAAACAAACCCAGGAGTCGGGCTCCAGAGTCTGCACCCCTCAGGGACTGGCCAATAAGTGTTTGCTGAATAGCTAAGTCCTGTCTTGGGTCTAATCCAGAACTTCCCCGACACACTGGAAAAGAGACCCTCAAGTTTAGGAAAACAGCACAGACACCACCTTACCAGGCGAGAAGGCGTCCAGGGAAGCCTGGCAAAGGGACTTACAAGGGAGACCTGCGGCTGTGCCTAGAGGAGGGGAAGCTCCCAGGAAGAGGAGAGTTAGAGCTGGGGTTTGTGAGTTTGAATAAGGGTTCGCCAGGCATAAATTGAATCAATTTAATTTTTTACTCATAAATGTATTCATTCAAACACTCCCTGCTCTCCCCACGTGTCTGCCTTGTGCTGGCTGATGCCAGACCCCCGGGTTTTGGAAGACAAAGCCAGACACAGCCACCCCACGGGGTCAGGACCGAGGCAGATCCCGTGGTGGGGCTGGAGGTACCCACGGGGGAAGCAGGACTCTTCCCCAGGGTGGAAGAGGGCTTCCTAGAGGAGGGGGTGTGGAGACGAGTTTGCAGGAGGAGCAGGAGTGCGCCCGAGGAGATGGCTGTGCTGATGATACATGCCAAGCCTGGGTCTCTAAAGGGTCAGGGGCCACGCTCAGGTCAAAGGATCATTAAAAATAGTGAAGAAGCCCTGGCTGCAGTGGCTCAGTGGATTGAATGCAGGCTTGAGAACCAGAGGATCACGGTTTGATTCCCAATCAGGGCACATGTCTGGGATGCAGGCCAGTTCCCAGCAGGGGATGCACAAGAGACAAAACACGTATTGATGTTTCTCTCCCTTTCTCCTTCCCTTCCCTTCTAAAGATAAATAAATAAAATCTTTAACAAACTAGTGAAGAAAAAGAGGTGCTGGTTGTAACGGACCTCAGTGCCAGAGCTCAGAGCTCTCTAGAGCAGCAGGTGTTAAAGGGAAGCAGGAAGGACCCCCAGCAGCTTGCAATTGACAAAAAGGGGGTTCTCTGTCTCCACCCAGGAGGCTCCTGGGCCATCTCTGAGGCAGGGACATGAGGAGGAGCAGGCTGGGTGTGGGAAGGACGGATTCTGGGCACATGGAGTCTGCAGGGCTCTAGTTGGAATTCCCGTGCCTCAGTTTCCTTTGTAAATATGGAATCCCAGGCAGGCGTCCTGCCCCGGCCCCCCCCCCCCACCCCACCCCCCCCCCCCCGCCCCAGCTACTGTCAGAGTCCAGCTGGGCTAGGGTGCAGGAGGAGTCCGGGTGTGGGGGTAAGGTGGGGGTGAATTTCAGTATTTTACCAACTTGAGCAACAGCAGGCTGCAACCAGGTGTGGGGTCCACAGGTGGCTCAGGAAAAGTGCTTGGCCCATCAGGATCTTCAGTGAGTGTTACTCTCCCTGGAGCTGCCCTGGGGATCTCGTCGGATCAGTCCCAAACCCTGCAGTCCAGGATGAGGTGTCCGAGGTCCTTGCCACAGGTGGGCCTGGCTCTGGTGCTCTGCACCTTCACTCTCCTCTTCCTCCTCCTCAGTCTGCACCTGTCACCTCCCCAGTGCGGCCCCTGCAGGGAACTGAAAGAGCCGGGGGACACCCCCGAGGCACTGATCTGGCTCCCCGAGCCAACTGTCCCCGCGCGGGCACCCTGCAGGGCCAACACTTCCCTGGCCCAGCTGCCAGACTTTGCAGAGCAGCCACAGCACGTGCGCGACTTCCTGCTGCACAAACACTGCCGGGACTTCCCGCTGCTGCAGGACGCCCCGCCCAGCAAGTGTGCGCAGCCCGTCTTCCTGCTGCTGGTCATCAAGTCGTCCCCGCACAATTACGAGCGCCGGGAGGTGGTGCGGCGCACTTGGGGCAGCGAGCGGGCTGTGCGGGGCCTCTGGCTGCGCCGCCTCTTTCTGGTGGGCACGGCCCAAGAACCGCATGAGGCCCGCAAAGTCAACCAGCTGCTGGCGTTGGAGGCGAGGGTTCATGGCGACATCCTGCAGTGGGACTTCTATGACACCTTCTTCAACCTCACACTCAAGCAGGTGGGCTGGCAGAAAGACAGTCACCTGATCTGGGCCACCTGAGCTTCCTGCCCAGATCACCATCTCCTCTGAGGGGCCCAAGGGAACCAGCAGACCCTGAACCCCACCCCGCCCCACCCTGCCCCCTCTAATGTCCTCAGGGCATGCGAGGGCCTTATCTCTAGGGGAGGCAGGCAGAAAGCCCAGGCTGGCCAGAGGTTCAAGCCTGGCTGCAGGGTCCTGAAACCTCTGTTGAAATTCAGGCTCTGTGTTGCCCTTGATGATGTTCACCTCTCTGTGCCTCAGTTTCCTCAGCAGGGAAATTGGTTATTAACTGGACTCACCCACCTCTGAGGGCCACAGTAAGCATTGCGTGAGATAATATTTACGAGTCACCTGGATCAGTGCCAGACACTCAAACAACACTGGCAGTGGGGTGTGGGGATGCAGGGGCTGGACAGAGTCCATCCTGTTTTTGTCTGGTCAGTGTCCCCGTGAGGCCCCCTCTGTGCAGTGGGTACAACACAAAGACGTTTTTGATGGACAAGAACCCATGAGAGGTGGAGGGAATCCACATGCAGAGGAGGCAGTGCAGGCTCCCAGGACCCGCCCAGGTTGGGTGGGGGCAGAGCGGTCTGCACAGACACCCAGTGCAGGTCCCTGCTCCTGGCAGGCACAGACAGGTCTGGGTTCAAGACACCAAGGGGCTACTTCTGGGTCAGGCAACCTGTTTGAGGCACCATCACTGGGCAGCCTCTATGTCCTGGTCTATACATGGGGTTGAAGACCACACCTGCCTCCTATGCTCACATTAGGGACTCAAAGCAGAGCTGGCCCTCAGGACTGTATGTGGCAGGCACAAAGGTTATTTTGGAGGGAACTGAAACCAAAGTGAGCAGAGGGCCAGGACCCCTCAACAAGCCACCTTCTTAACACAAAACACCAAAGCACACGGTGAATAACAACTTGACATACGGAAATCTAGCCTGTAGGAGGCACTGAGCCCACAGCAGTGCTGGGAACACAGCAGGGGTAGGGAGACACAGCCCCACCCAGGGTGAGCCCAGAGTCTGGGGGTGGGGGGTGTCCGCTGACCACCACACAAGCAATTCTATGACAGCAGCGCTTGGCCAGGCACAGTGGGAAGGAATAGCAGTAAACGCAAAAGTGCGAGTCTTCCTGGCGCTGAACAGAATATCCTCTTTAGGGACCCCAGTGCTCCTGCAGGCCGGTCCTGAGATGCGGCCTGAAAGGGAACTTGGAAACCGAGGCACAGAAAGGAGAGGTCTTTTACTGAGGTCACCCCACAGGGTGGTACCTTGACCCCAGGCTGGGTTGACAGGGGGGACACAGCCTCAGCTGTGCTCGATGGGCTGGGGCGGCCAACAGGGACCTGAGGCTGATGGTCCCAGCCGTGAACCCTGGTGGCCCATCTGCCCGCCCGCAGGTGCTGTTCCTACAGTGGCAGGAGGCTCGGTGCAGCAATGCCAGCTTCGTGCTCAACGGGGACGACGATGTCTTTGCGCACACAGACAACATGGTCTCTTACCTGCTGGACCACAACCCTGACCACCACCTCTTTGTGGGGCAACTGATCCAGAACGTGGGCCCCATCCGGGCCCCCCAGAGCAAGTACTATGTGCCAAAGATAGTGACACAGGAGGAGCACTACCCGCCCTACTGTGGAGGTGGTGGCTTCCTGCTGTCCCGCTTCACAGCGGCTGCCTTGGGCCGGGCCGCACGCACCCTAGACCTCCTCCCCATCGATGACGTCTTCCTGGGCATGTGCCTGCAGCAGGAGGGCCTGAAGCCCGCCTCACACAGCGGGATCCGCACTGTTGGCGTTAGGTCTCCCTCAGCACGTTTGTCCTCCTTCAACCCCTGCTTCTACCGGGAGCTGCTGCTGGTGCACCGCTTCTTGCCCTATGAGATGCTGCTCATGTGGAATGCACTGGGCCAGGCAGACCTCGCCTGTGGCAAGCAGACTTGGGTCTATGGAGGTGGTGCTGGGACCCCCTAGCCTCTAGGCTCCCGTGTCCACCCCCATAGGAAGGGGTTACATCTCCCTCTCAGAAAGCTGAGACCTTTGTCCTCTGAGGGCACAGGGGAGTGCTGTGGAATGTTTGATAGTGAATATAAAAACTTTTGTGGCAAGCTCCTACACAACCTTCGAAACTCACCCGGTGCTCATACCATCTTCATCATCTTCCCCTAGACTTTTGGCTGGAGGGACCATCTCTGTCCATGGCAGCTACTGGCAGAAGCACTTCAGCCAGGGTTCCAGCAGCTGCCGGTCCTTCTAGCCCCTTTGAGTCAAAGTCCTGCATCCCCTCTCCAACCTTGATCTCAGGCTGGACCTTAAACAGTGGCCAGCCTCTCCTTGGTAGGGAACCTGCAATGGTTTAATCATGGGTGGGTTCTGGCTAGGGTTCAAGGCCAACTGGGAATTCCTAGGTACACATGCAGCTGAAGCAAGAGGCACTTTTCAGCCAGGGGGAAGCGTTTAGTTACCGCCCCTCCCTTGGTCTTGGACCCCTCAGATGGTAGAAATGGCCTGAGAGGCCGTGCACGGGACCGCCCCTCTGTGTCCGTGGTGTCTGTGCTCCAGTGGCAGACACATTAGGCGGGGGGGGGCAGCTATCTTTCTCAGGCTGTGGTGACTCAGGGTCTGGGCCCCCTGGCAGGACCAAGCCCCCACATCTGTGCTCAGGGAATAGTATTGGGACCAAAGTGCCTTCACAGGGCTCAAGGCCAGTACGTACACTCCTTTAAGTGGTGTGCACCTCCTGTGTGCTGTGCTGCGGGCTCTGTTCTTTTTCTCCCAGCCCCATGGGAGGGGTTGGCAGACATGAACCCACCTCACCGGAAGGAAGTTATACTGTACAGTCCACGTCTTAGGATAGAGGGAGGATGTAAGTGAGGAGAATGGTCAGGGTCGGCTCAATAAATATCCACTGTGACCCATTCATGTGTTCATGTGTGTGCACCACCAAGTGGGCATTAGATATTAAGGTCCTCCCAGGGCTCTTGAGAGATCCTAGGATTTGAATCCTGCACTTGGTCATTCCCTGCCTGTCTGACCTTGGCCAGCAGCCATCTCCCTAGGCCTCAGTATCCTCACTTTGTATTGTGATGACTCTCAAATCGTTGTCAACTCCCAGGAGTGCTGGTGGTCCGTGGCTGCCAGGAGCCAAGCCAACGCGAGGGCTGACCCAGGCTTGTCCTTTTCTATTGAGGAAGTGCAAAAAGCTGCTTTGAATTCTGCAGTTTTATTTATTTACTAGTGGGAAGACAGCAAGACGGGGTGGGGTGTCACAAATGCAGAGAGGGTGGCACCTGGGGCTCCTCAGGGGTGAGGACATCTGTCCCTCAGTGTCTGGCATCTCAGTGAAACCAAGGATCCTCCAAGCCAGGGTGGGATGTGTTTTTTTCCCAAGTGCACCCTACAGAGGACAGGTGGTCTGGGGTAGGTGGCAAGTTCCATGTCCCAGGAGGTAATCAACAATGTCCCCCCAGATATGGGATTTTATGGTGCTGTGTGGCTTCAGGAGTCCACCAGACCATACCTTCTGGGTCTCTGGCTCCCCAGAAGCCATGCCCCAGGAAGGCTCAGTGGGGACAGAGGGCCAGCAAGTCTTGCCAGGTGCAGCCACTGAGACAGCAGTGGTGGGCAGGGTTGGTAGCAGCTGCCCGGCGGCGGCGGTGATGCTGAGAGCCCTGGTGCTGAGGGTTGAGTAACAGCATCGAGTCCCTATTGGCCACCAGCCCATGGAGATGTAGTCCTTCCAGCCATTGCAGCAGCTCACCTGGTGACAGAATAGACCACCCCCCACGCTGTGTGCACACTCCTGCATGCTCACATCCCACTGAGTGCCCCACCAAACACTTATCATGCACACAAATAGTAAGCACTTACTAAGTGCCTATTGTATACACTGGACACAGATTGAATCACCCATCCAGGTGTGTGCACTCTTGACCCACATCCCCACTCAAACCCCATTTGCTACCTATCACTTGGACACCCAGACACTTAACAGAGCAGAAGACAGCAGAGGTGACATGTGACACATTTATGTTCACAGGTGTGCAGACAGTGGGTACAACCTGACACAAAAATACCCCAAGATGAGCACACATGGGTATGTGCCCTCAAACCCTCTCGCAGTGCCCCCCACCTGCCATCTGTGCGTCTGATCCCTGTCACACAGACACACGAGCACATGTGGGACACAGGTGCACACAAACCTGTTTTATGCCCTCTGAACCAGGGCTGGGACCAGGGTGAGGAGAGTGGGCACTGGCCTCCTGGAGTACAATTTAAGGGAGCACCCAAGCTCAATGATGCAATATTTTAGAAATCAAAATTATTGGGAAAATGCACGAAGATCAAAATACTGACATGGTAAAGACGATCTGTGCACTTTCGAGGAGGCTCTGCCTGTTCCCAGTGGGCTTCGCACAGGTTCCGCCCAGCGGGGGACGCATCCTCTACCAACTTACACACACCTCGCAGCGGGCAGGGGCACCCTGGTCAGGGAGTGAAAACCCACCCGCCCGCGGCCTTGATGCCCACCTGCACCCCGTGCACCTGCCCCACTTAGACACCGGGAAACACAGTCCTCATCCCCCTGCCGCACTCACGGTTGCCGCCAGCCACCAGCCTCCCAGGTTCAGGGGACCAGCGTGGGCCCCCACACACTCCCACCAGCGCACGAACAAAGTGGCGGCCACACAGCTTCTCTGGCGTCTCTGGGGCAGGAGCACGGCCCAGCGCCAGTATCAGGGCCGGGCCCAGCAGCACCAGGGCCCAGGGGAGCAGGCGGGGGTCCATGGTGGCGGAGGCCGAGCGCAGCCCGCAACTCCTTTATAGGTCTGTAGCCCGCCCCAGCTGGGGACCTTGGAGGAAGAAGACAGCATGGAGAGGGCCCAGGGAGAGAGGGTCAAGGGCAGGGTCAGGGTGAGTGCAGCATAAGCCTTGACACTATTTTCTTTCCTTTTTTTTTTCTTTCTTCTTTGTTATTTTACTTTATTTTATTTATTTATCTTTTTGTAATGCTAGTGCCTGACTTGATTAAGCTTTGATTATGGAGACTACCATCTCAACGAGGGCCATCGCCACAAACCACGTGCCTGCCCAGCTGCTTGGTGAAGTGCTGTCCACCTTCACCGAGACTCCTCTGTGTTCGAGATCTTGATGGTTGATTTTGATAACTGACCACTTGGCCCACTTGTTTTTTTCTCTTTCACGCTTTCAGTTACCACTCTCATGTTTTGAATTCACAATAAAGAGGGCAAACCCCAGCCCCTTCCCCCACCACCCTCAGTACCCGCCGAACTGCAGGCCTGTGCATGTTCTGCTTACCCGGCCTCTCACTCTGTGGCCCCAGGTGTGTTATTTCCAGATCCTACAAGTAATAAACCTTTATTTTTTTTCAACGTTCCCTAATAGTCACTAATGGTGTCTTATAATCATAAGAAATGCAGGACCCGATCGAGCCGCAACATCAGTTATTGACAGACTAAGACAGGCGCGAAACGCAAGGGCCTCTCTCCCCAGGCCCGTGTCCTGGGTGTACCTTCCTCAGAGGGACCTCTGGCTCAGGGGTCTTTGTTTTTACTATACCCACTTTAAAGAAGTGAAATAGATCAACTGAGAAGTAATAATTTCATGAAGTGGTAGTGGTTGGAGTGGGCATTCAGCCAACCGCGACCAGGGACACCCAGAACCTTGTTGCTATTATTGTGCTAACAGGAAACCGAGGCTAGTGGAGGGGACCCCACACTTGTCCAAGGTTGCAGGAGGGCGGGCCCTAGGGCTGCGGGTGCTGGCTCTTCCACATCAGACCATTCTTAGCCTAGGCGAAGAATAAAGGTGGCTGCATTTGCTTAGCACCTACTGGGTACCAGCCTGGTGCCCAGGAGGCCTTTATGACCTTGTTTTACTGAGAAAGGAAACTAAGGCAGAGAGACCTTGAGCTGAAAACCTGGTCTTGCTTAAGCTTAGAGAGCAGCCACCCCACACTCTTGCTCCGTGATTTTCACCAGAGCAGGCAGCTTTTCCTGGACTGAGAGATCTGTCTTCATCTCTCTCCCCTGCTCGCTCACACTCTCTCTCTCTCTCTTCCCCTCCCTCTTTATCTTTCTCTGTCACTCTCCGCACGCTTCCAGCAGTCCTGAGGAACACAGAGGAGACCAGCTCCCTCCCGAGGTTGAACCCCTCCCCACAGCCTAGCCCTCCCAACTGGGCCTTGCCCTCCAACCTGCACAGAACAGCCTGTTCCCTCCACCCACTAAAGCCTGTAATCAGCTCCCCAGGACAGAGCCGAGGCCACCAGCTGGGACTGGGAGGAGGGCTTCTCCCCCGTGAGCCTCAGCCAATGCCCCACCCTGCTGTCTCTCCTCCAGCAGCCTGTCCTGGGGCCCTAACCACATTCCTTCCCAGCTCACACCCCTCCCCAAGTTTCCCCGTCACCCAAGTCCAGCAACGAACCATCCCTTATACTAGATTACTTTATTTATTTAATGAACACCCCAGAGTCCCTCTGTGCCCACCCAAGCCCAGCCCTCACGGAGCCTCCAGGTCAGAGGAGGAGCTGGAGCTGAACACAGTCGCACCCTAGCCCTAGGATCGCAAGGAAGGACAGGGCTCACAGGGAGTGGCTGGAGCACACCAAGGAAGGCTTCAGCGAGGTGAGAGCTGAGGTTCTGAGAAATGAATAAAAGCTTTCCAGGGAGGCTAAGTGGCAGAAAAGCCTCGAAGGAAGGTGAGAGGGTATAGCAGGCTTAACCTGCACAAGCCTCCAGTAGCTGACTGCAGAAGGGCCAGCACTAAGGAACTGGTACCCAGAGAGGGGAAGCAACTTGCCCACTGTCACACAGCAAAAAGTGGCAGAACCATGGGCTCCAACGAACTCCGTCCTCTGAGCCTCCTCACTCTTACTATGCTGTTCCCTCTGCCACAATTGCCTTTCCATCCCTCAACTGCTGAAAAGCTCCTATCAGGCTCCAGGATCATCAATGTGTAAACCTCTGGTCAAGACAGAAAGGGTCCCAGTGTTGGGAACCCAAGCCTGGGGTACAGTGAGGGTAGACCAAGACCCTAGCCTCTTCTGACCCCTGACACAGTACCAGTCACACTTGCTCCCCCAAAAAGTGAATTTCCAACCAAAGCAGCTGCTCTTGGCTTCCTTCAGTGAGCGCAGATTTGGGGAACAGACACCTGAGATCATATATTTAAAGCTGCACAATGTCCCTGCTGGAAATGAGACAGGAAGACATCCTGAGAGGGTGAGAGATGAGAAGAGCTTAGATGAGGTCCCTCGCTTCTAAAAGAAGGGCTCAGTGGGCCGCTCAAGGCACCTATCTTGAATCTTCACAAGTTTCAAAGGCCACAAGGCTGCTGTTGCTCCATAAGCCAGGGATGTCCCCCAAATGCAATGTCATTTGACTCCCGGGGGTCTTCGGGAGCAGCTTCCTGCCAGTCCATGGAGACCAGAATCCAGAGGTCTGAGTGCAGGAGATGTAAAAGTAACAGTGATGGGGCTCTTCCTCCAGACAAGCAGGGAAGGTGCGCGCCTCCTGCCTCCCGACACTATCCCCGGCTCCCACTCCACAGCGCATCCAGCTGGGGGCCCAGGGTGCTGAAGGATGGCCGGTCTTGTGGGCTCGGAGCCCAGCACAACTTCATCAGCTCGTGAACCTACGTGGGTGTGTGGAGATGGCAGAGTCACAAGGGGGTGGTAGGAAGGGCATGACTCTTGTTCACAGTTTTAAAATATACTCAGACTCCATCCTTTTCCTGCTCCACAGCCTCCCATGGCTCCCCATGGGTCTTAGAACAAAATCTCACCCCCTCCTCTGCCTCCCGCCCTCCCTTGCCACCCCCACCCCACCCCCTCCACACCACTAAATCGTTATTTAAACGCACCAAGCTCATTCCTGCCCCAGTGCCTTTACAGTTGCTGTGTCCTCCACTGAGAAAGCCCTCTTGCCAACTCTCCCCATGGGTGGGCTCCTCCTCCAGGTGCCACCCCCTCTAAGAGTTCCTCCCAGACCACCCCTCCTCCATCATTCCCTCCCCCCATCTCTTTCCCACCACAATGTTCTCATTAGCTTCTGCTGGTTCCTGGGAAGACTCCTCTGAGTCCCCAACAGCAGCACACAGTTGGCACTCCATAAATTTCTGTGGCCCGAGGAAATTAATTTATGAATGACCAATTGCGTGGCAGAAACTTACACAGAAGTTGTGACAAGTCACGAGAGCCCCTGCCATGGTACCATGGTACCAAGTGCCGACTGTGTGCTGAGCTCTGAGCTGAGCGCAGGGCAGCATTGACTCCTCTGATCTCCCACCCTCCAGGGCGTTGTTATTCCCACTCTGGACATGGTAAGCTTCGGCTCTGAAAATGTTCAGCCTCTCGCCCCAGCAGGAGCTCTCAACCAAGAGACAACGCGGTGAAGAGACTCAGAGAAGCAGCTGGCTTGCCCAAGACCTCGGTGTGGGAAACTGAGTCAATCCCAACAAGGGCTCACCTCACCAGGGCAGGCTGGAGGGGCAGGCAGCCTCTGGCCCTCTGCCAGCAAGTCCAGGAGGCGGCAAAGAGCCGGGACATCTCGCTCACATCCCATCATCCGCAGGAACTCCTGGGGCCAAGGAGGAGCACCCATGGTGAGGAAGGGGCGTTCCGTGACGGTGGGGAGGGGCCAGCCAGCGATTAGGAGGGCAAGCCATAGTGAAGGGGCTCATCGTGGTCGGGGAAGGGGAGGGTCCTCTGTGATGGAGGGGCCGCCTGTGGGGAGGAGGTCAGCCACAGCAAAGTAGTGCGGGGAGGAGGGTTGCTAGGGACGCAGGACGCTGACTCACAGCAGAGGGGCTGCAGCTCTTGTCACTGTAGGTGAACAGCTCATACAGAACGACCCCAAAGCTCCAGACATCCGACTGGCGTGAGAAGATATTGTCTGAGAGGGACTCCGGCGCGTACCTGGAGGGGACAGGGCATCCTTGGGGTGTGAGCGCCTGGCAGAAGACCGGAAAGGCGCAGCCTTGGGCTAGGGGAGCTGTCAGGTGGGACTATGAGAAGGTCAGGCTCCAGCTCTGGGGTCTCAGTTTCCCTGTCTGTGGGATGGGAGTGATTCTGGGGACAGCCCCTGTGGGACTTGGGTGGAGGGAGTCAACTCTGGCTGTAGCTGTGGAGAAAGGAGGTGTCAGTGCTGAGGGGGAGGGATGCAGCCAGTACACTGGGAGGGCCAGGGCCGGGGCGGGGCCAGGGCCAGGGTGGGGCCCGGGCCGCGGGAGGGGCGGGGCTAGGGCGGGACCAGGACAGTAAGGAGGAGAGGCTGGGTCAGATGAGCGGGGGACAAGGGAGGGGCTGGGGTGCTGGAGAAAAAAAGTGGGGGCCAGAACAGGGTTCAGAGGGACTGCTGCAGCTGTGGAGTGAGGCCAGTACCGAGAGGTAGACCTGGGTGTCGGGAGGAATGGGGTCAGCACACTGGGAGGAGGGGCGGGGCCGAGGCCAGCGGGCCAGGTCCCTACCAGAAGATAGGGCTTTGGCCCGGCTCCCGGACAACATAATAGTCTTTGTCCAGTGGCAACAACTTGGCAAGGCCAAAGTCAGCAATCTTGACATGGGTCTCGCTCTCCACCAGGATGTTACGCGCTGCCAGGTCACGGTGCACACAGCGGCGGGAGCCCAGGTACTCCATGCCCTGCGGGCGGACATGGGGTACGGACTCCAGGACGACTCAGTAAGGGGCCCTGAGCCTGACCTGGAATTTAACTGCAACCCCGACCCAGACCCCAAGCCTAACCCCACCCCTGTCGCATGCTGCACTCCAGTCCAGACCTTAGCCCCAACTCAATTCCATTTCCAACCGGACCTGGATCCGGCCCTCCCCCCCACCCCAACATCAGCCTTCGGCTTTCCCCAGGATTCCACACAGACTCCCATCCAAGGCTAGCCAGCTCCGCCCGTAGGTCCCGGAGCTTCCGCCCCTCACCTTGCAGATCTGCGAGGCGTAGAGGAGCAGGCGGCTGGCATCCAGGCGCACGCGGTGCCGCTGCAGGAAGTCACGCAGGCAGCCACTGGGCAGGTACTCCATGACAAGTCTCAGACTCTGGCGGCCTAGGAGGCAGGGGAGGATGGAGGAGTCACGGTGGTGGTGGTGGTGGGGGGGGTTCTATCTGCTCCCCTCCTCATTCTTCCTCTGGTCCAGAGTGGGACCTGGACTCAGTAGTGCCCTCTATAAAAGGGGAAGGTAACAACACATCACCAGTGTCTCTTGAGTACTTTCTACTATATACACTGATTCACTAATACCATGTAATGACCCATTTCTCAGGTGGGTAAATTGGAACTCAGAAATCAACTCTGCCCAAGGTCATCCCACTCCTAAGGGATAGAGCTGGCATTCAAATGGATAGACCTGGATAAAGAAGAGGGACCGCAGCACCTACTGGTGTTCTCTGACCACCCCAAGGGGGAGCTGTGGGCGGATGGCCATGTGGGGTTCGACGGGTGCCCATTTGGGAGGGGTCGCACCTGGGCCATAGCTGACACCGCGATACTTGACGATAAAGTCACTGTGCAGGGCTTTGAGGATCTGGATCTCCCGCTGGAAGTCCCTCTGCTGGTCTGGCCCGCTGTGTTGCAGCTGCTTCACAGCCACCAGGGCTCCTGTGTTGTCTCCCAGCGGGTCATAGCGGCACAGTTCCACGCTGCCAAAGTTGCCCTGAGGGACAGTGGGGCTGGTGTCCATGTGCCTGGGTGCCACCCTGCCCAACCCAGCCCAGCCCAGCCCACCGCACCTTGCCCAGCTGTGAAATGTACTTAAGGTGTCTCTCCTCAAAGATGGTAGGGTCCTGGCAGGCATAGAGCTGGGCGCCATTCCACAGCCCATCACGGGGCGCCAGGGCACCAGGTGTGGGGTCCGAGAGGAGTTCATAATCTGGGGGTCACAGGCAGTGAGTGTACAGTGCATTGGGCCTTAAACTGATTTGCTACGTAACCTCGATCTGCATGCTTACCCTCTCTGTGCATTATGGCCACACCACTGCAAACCAAAGGTACTTCGCAGGCCTGAAAAGGTGCCTTAGGCAGTGCACACCCTGTGCAACTACACATTGCTATGGAGACCAGAGGGCCTTCCCAGAGCCCACTGCTATGAGCTGTGGTCACAGGATGGCGCTCAGGCTGAGAAGTAGATATGCTGAGTGCCCCTGTAGGCCTGGTCCACCCTCCCCCTTCTTTCTCTTGTCTACAGAGAATCCAACAGAGTGGAACCACAAAGGGAAAGGTGCCTGTTGACTTGTTCACCCTCATTAACTGAGAACTAAACACTATCGTGTACAACCCTGAGCTTAGAGGCCTCTTTGTTACAGCAGCTGTCAAGTCCATGCTGACTGTTACAGTCACCAGCACTCCAATTGTGTCAGGCACAGGGGCTGGGCTGTGCTCCCACTGGGCCCAATACCACATGCAGGTCCTGCCCACCCTGCCTGGCCCAGGGAGCACCTGATGTAATGAGGTTGTTCAGGTCCCGGATGACAGCACGAAAGGAGGGCCTGTGGCTAGGCTCATAGGTCATGCACTGTTGGATCAGCAGGGCCAGCTCCATCCACTTGGGGGCAGGCAGCTGCTGCTGCTCCTCATAAAACTGGAGCTTCTGAGGGCGGGAGGAGGAGCTGGTTGCCCCTGGTGCGTCCTCAGAGGCTTCCTAGACCCACCCATGCTCCCCAAGTTGAACTTCAGTCTACCCTTCTGTCAAAGGGGGACTCTGACCTTGGCAGGGTCCATGGTACTGATTGGCATTGTGACACCACTGAACACCTCCCAGACTGTGGCACCGAAGCCCCACTTGTCAGCTTCCAAGCCAAGTGTCCGGGCCTCTTGGAGACATTCAGGGGCCACCCAGGGGATCCTGTCAGTGAGCACTGGCGGAGGATGGGGGTGAGGACGGCATCAGGGATCACTTCCTTGCCCCACAAGGCCCCTCCATCCTCCAGCCCTCCGCACTCACTCTCGAGGCTTAGCACAGTGGGACTGACACCAGGGTCACTCAGCTTGATGAAGGGTAGGCTCCCGTCAGATCCCTCCCGGGCCAAGAGCACCTTACGGGCTGAGACATTGCCATGGATGAGACCTTTATCCTCCTAAGTGGGCCGGGATAAAGAGATGCCAGGGAGGGTTTGATGAGAGAATATACTGGCTGGTAAACTCCTACACATCCTTCAAAGCCCTGGTACTGCTCAGACCATACTCCAGAATCTTCCTTAGATTACTGGCAGCCTGTCTGGCCTCTTCTAATCCACCCCCTATGACCTGGCTGTCTTTTTTTATTCTCAAATACTCCCACCCTGTGACTCCCCACTGCCTTCTGGATAAAGTCAAAAGCCCTCAGCCTGGCACTCAAGGCTTTTTAAAATCCAATCCTTGTTCATTCCTCCCATGGACTCTCTTCCATTTCCCCACCATGGTCTCCTGCCAACTGAACTGCCCAGTGTGCCCCAGACATGGAATACTTCCACTGTAGGCCTTTGCCGAGGCTGTTCTCTCAGCTCGACATGCCCTGCTTCCTTGCTCCTCCCAGTGAACTCCTACAGAACCTTCAAGGCCCCAGCTCTTTGGGAAGCCTTCCCTCTGCCCAGTCTCATTGCTCACTGCTCCCTGAGATCCATGGATATCCCTTCTCCTGCTCTTATATCTCTGATCCTGTACATACACTGTTCCCTCAGTCTGAAATGCCCTCCCTTGCAAAACTGCTGTCCCCACCACCTCAATTTCCCGTCCTCTCTCGGAATGGAGGGTGAAGCAGATAGAGGAGCACTCACCAGATAGTTGAGGGCATAGGCCAGCTGTTTGATCACCTGCAGCTTCCAGCTGGCTGGCACCAGATGGCCACACTTGCGCAGGTACGTGTCCAGTGCTCCCAGGTGTACAAACTCCTGCACCATGATGCCTGGGGACAGCACAGGGCAGGGCAGGGCTGGGAGACGAGACTGCACTGTGTCCCAGAGAATCTGCCTCCAGTCCACCCTCATGAGTCACTCTGCTCTGACTGTCCCCTTCCCTGCCCCTCCTCTTCCTTACCCTGTTCACTGTTCCACCTCCCCATCTCCCATCTCAGGGTGTCTTCCCAAAACGCCTGGAAGCTTCTAAGCTCTCTTTGTATCTCCCTTCCAGCTCTTTGTATATTTCATGTTGTCTCCCTAGAACACCCCCCTTCCTTTTCTTCCCTAATTCCTACTTATCCTCACAATCCCAGAACCGTGGCCTGACCTCCAGGCTGTGTCCCCAGCACACATGATCACTTATCCATCGCCCGCCAGCCTGTCACGCTCTCTGCTGTGCCCCCAACTCCTGACACATACTGGGCTGAACGAAATGCATGGAATGGAGGCTATGTGCCCCTTCCAAAGTTGCAGAGGAGGGACACGGTAAAGGGACACTGGAACCCAGATCTGGCTTCAGATGGCTCTGGGGGCTCGGTATTGGCAGGAGCCTGGAGCTGCTGTCCAAGGAGTGACAACTGAGGGGCGTATGTGTAGGGTGCGTGCCCCTGTATGCGTATTCCTAATGCTGCCATGGACAGACTCAGTGAGCCAGAGCAGGGGTGGGGCACGGGGTCTCTCACTGTCTCCGGCCATGCACACGCCATGAAGCAACACGAGATGCTGGTATGACACGTGGCTCATCAAGCTCGCCGCTTCCAGGAATGACTGGGGAGGACAGGAGGGAAAGAAGATGCATGGGTCCCTCCCAACCCAGGGTCCACCCAGAGACCCCAAACTTGCTGCTCATTAACCTGCCTTAGGAGAAGACCTGGCCCCAACCTTCTCTGGTCCTGGAGCCCACTGTGAGTGCACACAGCCCTCTGTATCATAATTTTCTGACAGCAGCTGGAAGTGGCCACTGTAGTCTACCTCGAGTCTTTCACAGGTAAGTGGGAGATTTGGGGGTTGAGAAAGGCTCAGTCCTTCCCCTGTGTGGCCCAGCCCCCTGCTGCCTTCATCTACATCGCTCCCCTATCCTCGGTTCACGCGTCTCTGGCCCACTGGCTTCCTCACTATTCCTTACATGTGCCACGCTCAATCCTGCCTACCCTTGCACTGGCTGTTCCCACAGTCTGGTGGACTCTGCATTTGCATCCATGTTCCCCAACCCTTCTGTATTTCATCATTGGAGGATGTTGTGGCTACCCTTCTGTATTTTTTAAATGTCTCTGACTCCACGATCCTCTCTCCAGCCAGCCCTGACCCCAAAGTCCTGGTCCCCTTCTGCTCACCTCTGTGCAGTTCTTATGTTTCCCATCTAACACTTTGAGCAGCACCTCTGTCTTCCGAGGCTCCCCATCCACAGGCTCCTGGCGACAGCCCCGGTAAATCCTGGTGAAGGATCCGTGACCCAGGTTCTCATGCTGGGGGGTGAGGGGGCAACAGAAGAGGCAGGTAAGGGGGCTCCTGTGGGATTCTAACCCCCACAGGCCTGAGAAATACATAGACATGGGCCCCATTTTACAGATGATGCAACAGAAGCACAGAGATCACATCACATGCCCGAGGCCACACAGCAGAGATGGATGCAGACCAGGTCTCTGGACTCCCACTGAGGTCCCCCAACTCCCGTTCCCTGTGGCCCTTACCCACTCCAGGCTATCAACAGGGATCTTGTGAAATGTCATCTGACTCAGCTGGCATCCCGAGTGGGGCTGGACAGGGGATGATGTGGGTGGACTGCAACCTCTCCGGACCACAATCAGATTGGACTTTTCTATGATGAGGGGGTGTAGAGAGAAAACCAGAAGTCAGAGGTGAAAGGCCCTCAAAGGTTTGCTCACTCCCTCTTAGTTTGGGGTCTCCCCTGGAAGCCAACCCTGAGATGAAGACTCCAGGATATGTGGTTTACTTGAAAGGAGGCTGCAGGTAGCACCAGGGTGGGGGGTGGGCTTCCACAGTGAGACAGAGAGGGAAGGCCCTGGGATGAGCAACCAGCAGGATGGGCAACCAGGTCTCAGTGCTGCTAGGGATTCCAGGAGACCCAGAAGCCACGCCTCAGAGCTGCCCCATCCCAGGGGCTTGTCTGAGTGACAGCCATCCAGAGGGAAAGGCAGAAGATGAGGGCAGACAGGGTGCTAGTGGCACCCCCAGACTCCAATTCTGGGCTCAGCTGTGCCTGAGGGCAGCATTATACCCCACAAGCCAGTAAGTCAACTTTTCTTCCCTAAAACACTTTGACCCACATTTTCTGCTTCTTGCCACTTAGGTGGTGTGACAAAGAGAACAGTGGGGCCCAGACCAACTGCTCAGCTCAGGGGGGAAGGTGGGCTCACCTTTGGGTCTAGGGGTGCAACAGAAGGTGAGGTTCAGTGCAACCCCGTCTACATGCAGCCCGCCATCCAGGCAGGCTGCCAGGAGCTCTCGAAGACTGCTGTGGGGTCGGCCAAGGCCAGCCAGGGAGAAGGTTCCTGTGGGGTCGCACCGGATGAGGCAGCCCTTGTAATCAGGTCCCAGGGGAGTCTGCAAGGAGGAGAGGTCCCTGAGCGGGAGTAGGCCACAACCACCCTCCCCCTTGCTCCCTTTTCCTTGAGCACCACAGGTTCATTCTGCTCTCCAGGCCTTCGCATATGCTGTTCCCCTCCACTGGGAATGTCCTTTCCCTTCCCTTCTTCAGGAAGCCAATGCTCACACATTTTTCAGATCTCAACTCATCACCTCCTCTAGGAAGCCTTCCCTGCCCTCCTGGCTCCTAGTGGTGGACTGACCTGTACACAAACAGTGAGCAGGAAGCTGTTGAAATCCTGGGGGCTGCGACGGAGGACATAGGAGCCAGGAAGGGAGCCCTCAGTCTTGAGCTTGTTGATGGCAAAATCCAGGCTTGGGGAAAGGTGGGAGAGAACAGAGATTCCAAGTCAGAGAGATGGAGGCAGAGAAACCAAGCCAGGCCTGGGTTCTCATTCTAGTCTCTGAAGCCTGGGACCCTCGCCTGCTAACATTCCCTCCTTCCCCGATACGAAAACTGGGTCAAAAGATGGGTTTCTGCCTAGGAGATTAAACAAGAAATGGCCCTGGAACCCCAGGAGTCAGAGGGAGGAAAGAGGCTGCTCTGGGCAGCAGAGGGGAGCCCCCAGACTCTAAGCGCTGACCACACAGCAGCCGCTGTTCGAGCCCTTGGCCCCTCGTCCAGGGCTCCCAGGAGGCGAGGACATTGAGGCACCAAGAAGGGGAGTGACCAGGATTTGCGCCCGGGTGTTTCTGGCTGCTGAAGGCAGACCAGGAGGACGGTCCTTACGTGATGGGGCCGTGGCAGTGCTGCGCCACCTCCTCCAAAAGCCGCGGAGGCGCCACCTCCTTGCAGAAGTAGTGCCGGGAGTCGGTGGTCAGCCGGAAGTAGCCGTCGACCAGCGCCACAAAGGACAACGCTCCTGGCAGCCCCGGGAACTCAGCCTCCTGCAAGAGGCCGTGGTTAGTCCTGTTGCGGTACCTGTCCTCGAGGAGGACGGGAGAGGAGGGTTCTCACACCCACCAGGATCTGGTTGTCTGTCCTGGTGATGGTGACCAGACGGTGTTCCCCAGCCGGGCCAATGCGCGGCGCCTGCTTGATGCTGATATCCACGATTTCTGGAAAGTCGCAGAAAGGCTGGAAGACCTAGGAGGGAGGAGGAGGGCGCAGGGTAGGGGTCCACTTCCTCGGAGCCCCCAATCCCTCTTAGAAGCCTGGATCCCACCAACCCAAGGCCACGAGCCCCGCCCCTTTCAGTCCCGCCCCGCCCATTCTCTCCCACCTCGCCCCACCCATTTAAACCCCTCCCCTGCCCATCCCCCAGTTTTTCCACCACACCCCTGCCAAAACCCTCCCCATTCTCTGTCTTCCCTGAGCCCCTCCCTCATTAGCTCCACTTTATCTCCCCACTTCTCAGTCCAGTTGGAAGCCCCGCCCCCTCTCTTAATCCTGCCTCCCCCCCATATCATCAGTTAGCCCTGCAGCGAGCTCCGCCCTGTCCAACCAGTCCCCACCCACTCAGCCCCGCCCACCTCCCCCACCCTCCGTTCTTGGCCCCGCCCCCACCATTGGCCCCACCCAGCATCTGCTGGCACCTCCTGTGTTCCTGGACTCCAAGCAATTCCACTATCACCAGATACTTGGAGGAGCCCCAACGCATCCGGACCACCAGCAACTCCGGGGAGGCCCACGACGAAGGTCTCGGTGGCCCTGGAGGGGTCCAGTCGCTCCAGGTCCATGATGTACTTGACCATGAGTGAGTGCCTGTCAACCTGACAGGCGGCCACGCGGTGCAGAGCCTGGCGCACCCTCCTTCGAATGCGCCTCCGAGTAACAAAACTCAGGCCCTGGATCAGGTCGCGTAGGCCGGGAGGCAGGCAGATCTTGTAGCTGTGAGTGGGGGCAGTGGACCCTCAGTGTGGGAAGGAGTCACCCCGCTGGGACTGACCAGGGACACACATCAACCCAGGCTGTAGCTGAGGGGCTGTAGTGTGGCTTCCCTGAAGGGCATGAAGTGCACATGGAGACACACTCAGGGACATGCATGGGGTGGAGGCCTCAGTGTGGGGAGGGCCATTGGGGCCCGCCCACAGGACAGACAGGGACATAGGCAGGCCATTTAGGGGTAGAAGCCAGGGCCCTGGAGCCTCAGGGGGGTGTGGACCTGGGTTGTGAGGCTTGGGTCATGTGGACACAATGCAGGCTTGTAAGTGGGGAGCACTGCGGGCTTCCTGGGCTCTGGGATACCCTAGTGAAGCCATGTTTGCTCATTCCCAGGTAGCAAGTGGGCACCACAGCCTCCAGGCCCTCACCTGATGGTCTTTAGCAGCTCCTCTGGTCGCTGGCCCTGCTCACATGCCATCTGGGCCAGGTCCAGCACAGCCAGGCTGAGACATTCGCCCTGCTCCTTGAGGCTAAGGCCCACGGGGAGACGGCCGCTCACCAGGTCATGGCGGTGCTGGGGCCAGTCAAAGGCCAATGGTGAGCCCTGAAGTTGCCTTGCAGACCCCCACCCCTGGGCTGACCCCCCATCCCTGGGTTGCCACAGGAAGGGTGAGCCAAGGCCACCCCTGAGGTTGCACTGTGGACCACCAGCCCTGGGCCAAGCCCTACACAGACCCTTTACCTGGGCAAATAGGTGCTCCAGGACTGGCAGGTCAAGGATGGCACTGGCCAAGTCCTTTCGAAGCCCGAATCGGTGACACTTCTCTAGCCCAAACCAGTTGGGGAAGTAAAAGCTGTGTAGGGAAGGGCAGAACCTTGGAGTGGAGGGTATAGGGAGGTAGAGAACCGTGCCAAGACCTCACAGAGCCCAGGGTGTGCCAATGAATTGCTGTGTGACCAGGCAAGCCACCTACCCTCTCTGGCCTCAGTTTCCTTATCTGTGAAATGGGCAGTGATCACACCCTCCCTGGGGCACCCATGGCAGGTACAGGGAGATAATACATTGTTGGATCTCTGTTTTGAATTCCCATTTCCTATGCCCTCAGCAAAAGACATCCCATTCCAGTGTCCTCTAACCCACACCTGCAGAGGGCAGGGGGAAGGGCTTCCTACCGGAGCCTGTACACGAGGACCAGGGTGCCCACATCCTCCACGGAGAAGATGTGGCTCGGGGGAAACCAGCAGGACAGGTCCTCCACGGCCAGAGCAAAGAGGGAGTGGTACACGGGCAGGATGCCTGAGGGGATGCCCCCATCAGTTCCCTCCTGCTCTCTCCATCCATCCTCTGCAGCCCCCACCCATTGCCACAGGACTCCTTGTCACCTTTAGCTCTGACACTGTGTCCCATCCCTGCTCACCATCTTCTCAGGGTTCCCCACCCCTCTCCCCAGAGCACCTCTTTTCACTGTACACTTTACCTGGAGGGATGATCAGCTGCTTTCCTCCCTGTGCTATCACACCTGTGAGTCTTTGCATGTGCCATCCCCTCTGCACTCTCCTCCCTTACCAAACTCCTACTCATCCCTCACAGCCCCAGCTCCGAGGCTGACTCGGGTTGGCAGCCATCTAGCTCCCAACCCAGGACCATACCCGACCCATCCTCTGACCCAGCATTTTAAGGACCCACTCACCACTGGCCTTAGCAGCCTGAACACACAGTTCTTCAGCCGAGTGCTCCCCAAAAGAGAAGGAGAGGCGCTGAGGGGGCCCAGGGCCCCGAGGGGGCAGCAGCACATGTAAGGCACCAGCTTCTGAAGACGAGAGGCTGCAAGATCGCTGAGAGATCAGGGGCGTCTCCTCACTTGGAGGTGCCATGTGTGCAGCCGGGCTGGAGAGAGACAGCCCCTCAGTTCCAGACAGAGGGGCGAGACTACAAAGCTCTCGGGCCTGGATGGGGTGGGGTTGGGGAGGAACAGAGATATTGCTGGGTGACGTAGGCATTCAGCTGGAGAAACAGGGACAGAGTTAGAGAGAGAGAGTTCTGAGTGTGCAAGCTGGTTGAGGAGCCATAAACTCTCAGGAGAGAGCTGTGCTGAGGCCTGGAAGATACTCTGCACCCACATTCGTGTGAATTCACGCCAAACACTCTTGTAGGTGGCCAAAGCGGACATCTCTGGTCAATTCGCAGCCTCTACACTTAACCTCCAGCTCAGCCCCCACCTCAGGCAGACAGGAGCAATTAATCACAGATGTACAGATTTGCCCAACAGGAAGCAGAAGGCTACTAGCTTTTGGCTTTTGCACGTAGGGTTTAACAGGAGTAAGCGTGGTGGTCACTCCCTGTGGGGGCGTGGTGGGGGTGGCGGTGGAAGAGGGCACTCAGGCACTTGGGGCTGGAAGCTTCTGCATGTGATGTGATTCATGGCCTGAGGACAGACACAGTATGCTGACTCTGCTCACAGGGATGTCCGTCCGCTCCCCCACCATCTCTGTCTCTATCACTGAGCCCCTCAGAGCACTCAGGCCCCCAGAATAGGAAGTCCAGGAGGGAAACACCTTCTTTATTCACAGCGTTTGCCACACACCAACTTCCAGTTCTCTCAAGGTGACCACTGGGGAACCCCAGAGCTCAGGGCCGCTGGCTGGGCAGAGAGAGGGGTTGGCCTTGGAACCCAGTGAGGAAAAGCAGGGGAGGACAAGATCCAGTCGAACTGACCTGAATTAAGAAGATACAACGAGAACCTTGGGTAAAAAACTATGTTGCAAAATAATAGTAGGGGATATGGGTGGGAGGGGAGAGCATTAATGCATTTTTTAAAGGTTTTATTTATTTACTTTCAGAGACAGGGGAAGGGAGTGAGAAAGAGAGGGAGAGAAACATCAATGTGTGGTTGCCTCCCCCCACATGCCCCCACTGGGGACTGGGCCTGAAACCCAGGCGTGTGCCCTGGCCAGGAATCAAACTGACAACCCTTTGGTTCACTACCTGGCGTTCAATCCCCTGAGCCACACCAGCCAGGACCATTAATGCATTTTTAACGCACCCAGAATATAAGCCTGGGGCTGGGGTGGATGAAGACCCCAGGCTCTGGGTTCAAATCCCAGTCCCACCACATCCGGGCCATCATCCTCCCACCAGTGGGGCTCAACTCTGTCAGTTGCGAAATGGCCTGACTCCCTGCCCGCCTCAGTGAGGTGGGCCTCTGAGCCCACCCAACGCTTCAGGGCATTTAATCCACAGCAACTGACCCAATTCTTGGCAATATGCCCAGTGCGCGCTCCACAAACGCCAGCTAAACCAGACAGGAAGATCCCCTGGCATGGTGGTTTAGTGGCTGCTGTGAGGGAAGTAGGGAAAGAACTTTCCCCTAGGGACACCTCTGTGTCACTAGCTCCCAGACCAATAATGGTAACATTCGCAGCCTCAGGGGCCCAGGGACCCCTGTCACTCCCCACAGAGGGGACCACTGTCCTGTTTCTAACAGCCAACCTGATCTTGCCAGTCTTTGCACTTCTATATAAATGGAATCCACACAGCACATCATCTGCTAAAACCAGTCCTAAACAACAACAGCATGATTGTTTAAATATCGAAAGTAATAAAAGGGAAAGTCAGAGGTGAAAACCCAGAGTTTGAGGCCCAGAAAAATGCCCGTTTTAACACCGAAATCCCCACATCCCAGAATGGCTGGTCACTCTCCTCCCCAGCCTGGGGACCATTTCCCCAGGAGTCCTCAGCTCCCTGCAGGCCAGTGCACAGAGATTCGTTCAGGTCCCTAGAGATGAGAAAGTGAAGCCTCGTTTATGTCAGACAGTCGAGGCCCAGAGGCCGGAGCACTTTGCCAGGGGCCACTAGAGCCAGCCATCCGAGCTCACATCTGTCTCGCAGCTTTCCTCGGAGGCCTGGAAGGCAAACTTGCCTTCGTGGTCACATCCCCCTCCACAGGCTCTGACACTGCCAGACACAACCGTCCACCCACCCTGAGCCCAGCCAGAGCCCTGTGGCACCAACAGATCTTACCTGGCAGGTGGGGACCCTGGGCCAACCATGGGAAGGCAGAGCCCAGTGGCAGTGGAAGGAAAGTCCCACTGGGCTCTTTCCTGTGTGGGCCCCTCTGCTTCCTGAGCAGCTGTCACTTACGGAAAGTCATGGCCTTGTTGGGGACATGGGGGCGGGGAGGTGAGAGGGCCCAGATGGGGAGGGGCAGAAAGTTCCGGAAGCCTGCACAGCATTGGCCCTCCTCAGGCTGCTGCAGACTCGAGACCCAAGGGCTGACAGCACAGAGGAGGATTCAGGTCACACAAGGGTCTCAGCAGGCTCCAGACCCACTCTCTGTGAGGCACTAGCAGCGCCCCGGCTCCCCAGGCCTCCGTCTACCCGCTGCGGCATGTGCTGATGCATGCTGGGCACCCAGAGCGATCGATTTTACACTCGGGGAAGGCAACTGGGCTGGGTCTGCCCGGGGAGGAAGCCAGGAAGTTGCCCTTCCGGACAAAGGTGGGATTCTCCTCCTGGGCTTTCTCCCGGGAGACCTTGGGAGGGGCAAAGGCCCCCAGGTCTGCGCCTGCTGCCCCACACTCTGCCCTAGCCACTGAGCCTGCCAGAGGGCACACCTCACCCCTGTCCCGCGTGGAGAGCAAGGAAAACCAGCTGACAGGGCAGGCGCAGGCCAGGACCCGCCCAGCAAGGGTCTGAGGAGGAGGGCACCCCCCACAAAAGCCCTGAGGTGGGAATGAGTCAAGCAGTTTCAGGAGCAGACAAGGCTGACTGGCCGGTGGGGCAGGAAGAGGTGAGGGGATGGGGGGAGGGGCAGAGGGTGGGCAGCACCATTAGGGTCTGAGAGATTGATTGTTTGAACATGCCTGAGGCTGTCGTGAATGGGGGAACAGGAGACCAGAGCAGCACTCAGGTAAGACCTGGGCCAGTGTCCTTAATAGGATGTGAACCCCAGAAAGAAGTTCAGGGAGATGCTCTGACTCAGTCGGTTGGAGTGTCGTCCTCTGCACCAAAATGCTGTGGGTTCGATTCCCAATCAGGGCACATGCCTAGGTTGAGGGTTTGACCCCTGGCCAGGGTGTGCACGGGAGGTGACCTGTCTACTGATGTTTCTCTCTCACATCGGTGTTTCTCTCTCTTCCTCTCTCTAAAATTGATAAAATTATCCTTGGGTGAGGATTAAAACAAAGGAAAAAATGGGGGGGGGCAGATTTTAGAAGATTCTTTTATCTCTGTAATCCCATTACAAGTCTTGGCCCCAAAATGACTTGGGTGTGTATTTTGTGGACTTTAATTCCATCATCCACAGATACTTACTGGGCACCTCCTGTGGGCAGGGTACTGAGGACACAGCAGGGAACGCAGCAGACACACTCTGACTCCTAAGCTGAAGGTCTCCTGGAGGAGACGACAATAAATAACCTATTAGCTATGACTTGTTGCAGTGAGAGCTGCAACCTGCTAGGAGAGACCCCCCTGAATCTTGGAGGGCTTTCTGGAGGCAGCAACTTTGATACCAAAATCCATGGACTGGTAAGATTGGCCAAAGAACGACGTGGACGTGTGGGGAGTTCCAGCAGAGGTTACAGCCTGGGAAGCTGGTCAGAGAGCTCCCGAGAAGGGCAGGGTGGCAGAGACTCCTTTAGAGGCATCAGTGAGACCTCATGGCTGGAGGAAAGGGGTGTGGGTTCTGTCCTTAGCATCGTGGGAGCCACAGCAGCCTTTGTGACAGGAAGTGCTATGTGGAGACTTAGTGTTTTTCTTTCACTTCCTGAGTGACTTCGGCAGAGAGAAATACAAACATACCCCTTGCCAGGAGACACAGGCTCCGGTGTCCCGGAAGGACAGGGAGTCTCTAGGCCCCTGGCAACTCCGGTCAGATGGCCACTGCAGTATTTTGAAAATAAGCAGGAGGGGGACAGAGTGAAGACACAGGTGGCTCTCAGCTCCTGAGAGAGACACATGCAGGCTCCATAAAAACTTTCTCAGAAGGCAAGGCCCAGAACTTGCTTGAGAGCAAATTAAAAACTAAAGTAAGCCCTGGCTGGTGTGGTTCAGTGGATTGAGTGCTGGCCTGCAAACTGAAATGTTGCCAGTTCGATTCCCAGTCAGGGCACATGCCTGGGTTGTGGGCCGGGTCCCCCAGCGGGCACGTGAGAGGCAACACATTGATATCTCTCTCACACATCAATGTGGATCTCCTCCCTTCCCCCCTCTCTAAAGATAAATAAATTAACTCTTAAAAAAACCAACCTAAAGTGATACAAACTCCCAATTTTTCTACTGGCAAAAAAGCTCAAAGAGTAAACAAAGAAAACAGGTAAAAAGTCAAGCTTGTATTATGGAGAAAATACCCTTATTATATAAGCAACCCCTGGGAAGCATTAATAAAATGCCAGAAACTCTGCAGGCTGTGAACCCAGAAATCACAGAAAATGAAGTACAAATACCCCTTAAACCCAGAAAAAATGCTAGGCCTCATTCAAAATAGGAGAAACACAAATTAAAAGTATCAGGAAACCATATGATCATTTCAATGGATGCAGAAGAGATTTGACAAAAATCAACATGCGTTCATGATTTTTAAAAATTTATTAACAATTTAGCAAAGCAGCTATACACGAGAACTTCCTCAAACTGATAAGGAGCATCTGCCAACAAATCTACAGTCGTCTATAACACTTAACGTGAAAGGCCAAGTTGTGTCACGAGACAGGGAACAAGACAAGGTATCCATTCTTACAACTGCCATTCAGCATTGTTCTGGAGCTCATGGCCATTGCCAGAGGGCTAAATGAATAAATGGCTTAGGGTTTGAAAAGGAAGAAGGAAAACTGCCTATTTGCAGATGACGCGTGGTTTACGCAAAATACCCAAGGAAATCTGTGACAGCTGCTAGAGTAAATGAATTTAGCAAGTTCACAGGTTAAAATGTTGCAGGAAAATGAAGCAACCAGACACCGAGGGTTTCTGGAGTACGAGGTTTATTAACGTGCACCGGTCCAGAGGAGACAGTATCCAAATTCTGAGCCCCGAACAAAGGATTCTTGGGGTTTATGTAGCCTTCGGAGTAGTAAAGCAAGGTACAGAAGCAGGAATGTGGAAGTTAGTCCTAGCTACCAGGCGAAAGTAAAGTACAAAGGCTAAATTCAAAGGTCAGTTTTTAAGAGCAGGGGTGTTAATCTCAGTCCGAGCTAATGCACCACTATTTACTTACCCCAGACAGCCCCATCATTCTCCCCAGGGCACCTGGGGCCAGGGCAAATAAAGGTTAAACAAAGGTTCTTCAAAGCTTCTCATATCATTCTCCCCTTTTATGCTAAACAGCACTAGTGCTTGTTTAAGCATAACGATATTCTTCTTGTAGAAATAAACAAGTCCCCCCTTTTCCTGGATTCAGAGCATTGATGAGGTTTCTTTTCTTATTTTTCTCCTCCTGTAATCTACTATCAGGGAGGGGTTCTGAGGCCCTTTCTTCTTCTGGATTATTATATACTTATTTGTAGAACTACTTACATAGTTCTAATAAAGCAAACAAAGACTCAGAACAAAAAGAATATAGATGGTGTAAAGACTAGGTATTTCCTCCTGCTATCACCTACAATTTCGGTTTCATTATTGCAAAAGAGCAGTCAGAAACTAAGTTTTTTAACTTAAAATACTTTCATGTCTTTGCTCTTTATTCGCACTGTCCTAACTCCGCGTACTGTAAATCAAGAAAGAGCACACATCTGTGTTTCAGGCCGCTGGCATTGTCAACTGTATCAGGCAAGATCTTTAGTCAATCTAAAGTCATGCGGCACTCTTTTACGGTCCACTGGCAAGAGTTCTTTTGCACCAAGTTTCAGTCAAAGTCTCTCCCGCTCCCTAGGCCATGCGGCCAAAGGGGGCATCCCAAAGGCACGTGGGCCTCCTCTACTAAAGCTATAGAGGTCTGTATTCTACTAAAAGTGTGTGGCTTTCTCCTTTACCTGGCTGTAGGGATCTCTATTCTGGCAAAGTTGCGTGGTTTTCCCTTTTACCTGGGAAAGAGGGGGTCCTTACTCCGCTGAAGCCCCGTGGCTCTCTCCCACATGACTGTAGGGATCCTCACTCTGCCCTAAACCGCGTGGCTCTCCTCACCTGGGCAGTTATCCCTTCATGTCCTGGAGTCGATCTTTTCTAAGCTCTTATACAGGCCTCCCTCTCAGGGGCTCAGTCCTTAGTTACATCCTGGGTAAGTAACTTTATCCCCCAATTCCAAGCCTGGCCACACCATTTAACATACCCACGAAACTAGTTAAAGGTTATAGATATGTCAAATAATTGTTCTAGAGGTCAGCTGCAAAACCGTTGCCATGTAAAACAGCTCTCAAATGGCCTCGTTCCATTCGTCCCTTCCCCCTGGGGGTGAGGATATCTCAATATCTCTCGGACACCCCGAATTCCGGACTTTATACCAAATCCTTTCCGGGGGTCCCCCCTTGGCTGCACCTGTATTAATATTCTTCCTTTCAGATTTATATCTACTTTATAATTATATAAAGGAAAATGGACAAAGGTCTTATCTTCTTGTAACTGCTTCAGGCTGGAAATGGATGCTGTCCTACCTACCCCTGGGTCAGGGGTGCCCTGAAAAGGGGGGGTGCAACACAGAGAGAGCCCTTCCCGTAAGAGGAAAGACCTTACAGGGTCCTGGTCAGTTGGCTGTCACCTGGACATCGCAGGCTTGGTGTCCAGAGGCTTGCTTTACTGGACAGTTGGCATCCTGGTCAGGTTGTATTCTGGAGGTGACAGATTAGGCAAGAAATTGGAAGTACAATTAAATTATAACTATTAAATTACAAAGGCAGGGACTTCAGTAAAGAATGGCTTATCTGGAGGAAGGTGTATAAGGCATGCTACACCTATCTCAGACTTACTGTGGCCTACTATACTTACTGAGGCTGAGGGGAATACATTAGGATTTCCCTCCTTTCAGATTTCTGAGCCCTTTCTGTCCAAGCTATCAAGGCAGAAAAGGGAAAATTAGTTCTAAAGTGAAACTCACAGACTGCCCTAACTTTTTATTAACTTATTTAGTTCAATCAAACTGTTGAGTCTCCAGGGGCGATGACAAAGATGGGCTCCTTAAGTGAGGCCTATATTGTAACTAATTACTCATAGGCATAGGCAGGTCATAGGCATACGCTCTATGAAAACAGAAAAACATACAGGTT
This sequence comes from Artibeus jamaicensis, assembly GCF_021234435.1. Lineage (NCBI taxonomy): Eukaryota > Metazoa > Chordata > Mammalia > Chiroptera > Phyllostomidae > Artibeus > Artibeus jamaicensis. Next base: position 7,300,769 of record NW_026521854.1, on the reverse strand, counting down.
AATTCATATAATAATCTTGAAACTAGTCTCTGTGCTTATGAGACTGTCTTTTGGGGTGACATTCTATTGAAAGGTCTTTCTTGCAATGACATTTACTGTGGCAATATGACAGGTCCTTTGCACTTGTATATTGTACATCTTCGGTGACATTACAAACCTGGTTTCAACTCTTAAATGAAAATAAACTTTTAAGACAGTTAGCTGCGCCATTCTGATTTCTAATACTGAATATAGTGATTTTTCCTTGAACTATAATTTTTCTCCTTAAGATCACCCTCACTGTTATTACAGGGACTACTTTGGGTCCTGTTTTTGATTTTGACTGTTCATTTGCATAAACACACCAAGAGCAGCCTGGATCACTTCTGATCCTTAAGTCTGCTTTGCTAGAACTCACACAGGGAACCTTCAGATTGACTTCTCAGTCCGCCTCTCAGGGCACAGAAGCAGAGCCACACATCTGCCATCTGGCTTTGCCTGTACCAGTCATTTCACTCAAATCCTTGAGCTCTATTGTACCTACAGGTTCCTTTTTAGCGATCTTTCAGGAAAGCAACCTTCATTCCTTCCCTGGAAAGGCTGGCTGGAACCACACAACTAACTAAAGTACCAGGGTTTTCTTGTGGGCTTTCGCTAGCTTCACAGGTCAATCCCAGTTCCTCTGAGTTTTCTGGTAACGACCAGAACTCATATATGCCTCTTTCAGGCGTGACATTCTAGTCAAAGTCCTGGTTAACAAAACTACTATTAATGACTGGTCTTATTGGTTTTATGCAAAGAAACCTTATTTTATCATTTATTCCTTCAGAATGCCAAATTCGGGGGGGATCAGGTAGGGAGAAAAACACAAAGCTTGATGGAAAATCCCTTTCCTTCTAATATCCACTAAGATTGCATCTCCATGCCTTATACCTTCTATTACTAACACTACATAATTTTTTTCTAAAACTTTTATATCTCTATTTATTTTTATAACTTTCTATAGACTTTCTGCAATATTTACAAACCTTCTATAGCCTTTTTACTCGTCCAGATTTATTTATAATTCACTTTTAATCCCTGTTCCTTTCTCACACTGGGAAGGACTCTACTTAAACTCAGTATCTGGCAGCTAAAAGTCCCTAGCACTATAGGCACCTTCTACTAAAAGTCCCTAGATTTGCAGGGACATTTTTTCACCTTTCTGAAGCCTTTCTTAGACCTCAGTTCATGACCTTCAAAACTAGAGCTATTTCTATCAGAACCAGTTACACAGAGAACCTGACTGCTGCAGTGTCCACACAGCAGCAGCGTATAGCTCATAATCTGAAAAGAAGCCTTAGCCAGTTCTAAGATGGTGATGCCTATGAATGCTCTGTCCTCCAGGTGGGGCACTAATGTGGCTCATCTATTTTACCTAAAATAGCAGTACCCCAACTCTGGTTCTGCCCGCCTGCAAAGGTCCTAGGACTCCGGTTTCAGGAACCCCAGAAGCCCCCAAGGCCCCTTCTACCTGTGGGTGTAGAGGCACCACAAAGCTACCCTCCACCCATTGGGGTGCTTTACTGAGGCTGCAGTCACCAGTGGAGGCGGGGCAGTGGTCCCGCTGGCCTCTGAAGGTGGGGGCCCTGCAGCTCCGTTTTTGGGAGTCAAGGAAGACTGGGTTAGTCTCCCTCCGTGTGAATGACTCCAGATCTCTGGCCAGTTCCCCCCCCCCAGGGGAGTGGGAAAGTCTCTGAAGCCCTGTGGCAGTCTGGTCTGGGTCCAAGCCAGCAAGGCTGAGGGCTGTAGGCGCCTGTAACCCCGACTTTTGTCACCTGCCAGTGGGCTCCTTCTTTTTCCTTTCAGAGTAGTCACAGAGCAAAATCCGAAACACAGTTTCAAAACAACACAGGTAGAGGCATTCTCTTGCACCAGTGCGTTCACTGGTGCCTTGCAGAGGCATGCTCCTTCAGACCCAGTCTCATGGCACAGACACGCTGCTTTGTCTCAGGCTGAAGCACACATCAGACCCAATTAACCCTGGGCAGCGAAGATCAAACAGTAGATAACATTTCAAAGAGGTCTGAGGGAGTGCCTGTCAGGAAGAGAGTTGCAGAAACCCTGGGAGACACACCTATCCCCCCGCCTCTGACCCTTATCATGTCAGTGAAAGCACTTCTAGCAGAGCAGATTTCATAGAAGTATCAGCAAGTCTTTGTGACTCCCGATTTTCCCCAGGACACACTCCAGCAAGGCAAGAAGCTGCACCTCTCCCCAGCAGGCATTCAGGCCTAAGGGGATTGGAGCCAGAAAGTGCTTCTCCCAGAGAACATGGGGACTCAGGGCTTTGTCAAAGCGGGGCGGGGGGGGGGGCGCTCGAGAGTCCATTGCTCTTTGTTGTAGTCCCTCCCCCCCCTTTTCCTTCCTTGAAGGCCTCTCAGGTGATCCAGTCTGGCCTAGGTTGCCCCCCACTGTGAGGGGCCCACCCGTTATTGACTTCTGACCAAGCTCTGGGGGCAGGGAGAGCAACCTGAGGTAGCGTTTGCTACTAGAGACAAGCTTTGTCTCCTGCGGCTGACATTCCAGAAGTTGTCTCTCTCCCTTAGCCCCAAGGGGTAGAGGTACAATTCCTAAAATCAGGCAGAGCGGTCGGCAATATCTCCCTATTCTTGTTTATAAAATTAAATGGAAATAGGCCTGTGAAATCTGCTATTTGCTATTCTCGAATGCAATTACAAGAAACAACTTCCATATACATCATAGAGTACAAACAAGAATTAAAATAAGGCATTTTCGGGTTGTTATAACTCAAACTCCTAAATTCAGTCAGTTGAAAAATGATATAAATGCATGGGAAAGACAAAAGTAACAGGTCTGGTTACATTTCAATTTTGGGAAGAATTAGTACAGACTTCACAAAGTTACTTTAAAGATATGCAGCAAGGGCTAGTATCTGAACTCAGGGCGAGACAGTTCAGCATGAAGAATCTGAAAAAAACTCCTGCTTGGTTAAGCGTTAAATGTCCTGCAGCATTAATTTAGTCCCTTTAAGTTGGTAGGAAAAGTCTCTCTTAGGTGACCACTCCAGGGGTGTTGGTTGGAATTCCACACAGTTTGGAGAAATCTGGATCAGGAGAGTCTAAAGTGTGGAGATGCGTCACCCGTTGGGGAAGCCTTTTCTGTGATATGGCTTCACTCTCATTGCCTGCAGTTCTAAAGGTCATTCTGAAAAGCAAACAGCCTACCCTCTTCTCCAAGTTAAGAGTTAAAATGGCCAATAAAATTAAATTTGGGGCGGGGGGGGAGGCTCAAGACTCTTTTACAAGTACGATGAGCCCGTTTTACAATTGCCAGACCAGTTGGATTGTAAGGTCTTTATTGGCAAATATCTTAGAACTAAAAATTCCTCACACCGCAAGACTTGGGGCTTGGAAAACCAGCTTCAATGCTACCAGCCCCGCCTGCTCACTGAAATCTTACCTGTTGCTAGGAAACAGAGCTGGCGCTGCCGGCTTACGGTGGCTGCCGGCGCTGCCCGGTCCAGCGTGGGCTGGGTTGGTCTGCATTCTAAACCTCTTTGGTAGCAAACAGTGTGCAAGTTGCACTCAAGGCGGTTGGTGCTGTCATTACCTGCGCGCACTCACTGCTGCGATTGGCGCACCAAAGTTGGTCCGGGGCACGGACGCCACTTCTTCACCCTGATGTCTGCGACCCATTGGCTCGCGTGCACAAGTCTCGAAGTGAGGGGGCCCAGCCCTCCGGCAATCCCGATTGTCCAGGCGCTTGACCGGAGGAGGTAGCCCCCATCCCGGCCCGCCACCTGGGTGCCGACTGGGGGAAAGGAGAGGGAGTCGCGCAGCCCTTGCTCGGGTGCGCGCGCTTTTCCAATCAAAGAAATTCTTTTCTGAGTTTTGGGGTCATTTATACAGCTGAGAGAGCTCGGAGTGCTGGATATGCGCTTACCCGCCGAGCCCCAAGATTTGGTGCAGACACACAAAGGGCAGGGGCACATTCACTCACACTTTCATTCTGAAGCACTCTGAATTTAAACAATCCCTCTCACCTAGTTCCTGATGGTTGGACTCGAACCAGCTAGCTGGTGGCCAAACTTAGATGAATTTGACCCAGATCCCTACCCGATGAGGGCCAGGCGGCCGGGCTCAGCATGAACCCAACCCAGATTTCTGATTTGAGGTGATTAACCTCTGTCCGGTCTCGGGTCAGGTCCCCGGGGGCTCTTACCAATTAGGCGCCCCTGGTCTCAAGTCAGGTCGTAGTCCAAAACCCTCGCGTCCCATCTGGAGTGCAGGCCGGTGGCCATGGGCCCCAATCGGAAGGGGTCTGAGAAATCTCAGGGCATGTGCACCCCCGTTTCTCCAGTTGGAACTCCGGCCACCTCTCGCTTATCCAGCTGGGGGCAAGTTGGCCAGAATTTGTGTAGGGTCGCTTCCCGGCCAATGCACCAAATGTTGCAGGAAAATGAAGCAACCAGACACCGAGGGTTTCTGGAGTATGAGGTTCATTAACGTGCACCGGTCCAGAGGAGTCAGTCTCCAAATTCTGAGCCCCGAACAAAGGATTCTTGGGGTTTATATAGCCCTCGGAGTAGTAAAGCAAGATACAGAAGCAGAAATGTGGAAGTTAGTCCTAGCTACCAGGCGAAAGTAAAGTACAAAGGCTAAATTCAAAGGTCAGTTTTTAAGAGCAGGGGTGTTAATCTCAGTCCTAGCTAATGCACCGCTGTTTACTTATCCCAGACAGCCCCATCATTCTCCCCAGGGCCCCTGGGGCCTGGGCAAATAAAGGTTAAACAAAGGTTCTTCAAAGCTTCCCATATCAAAAAAGCTAGTAATACAAAGCTCTATTGCATTCTTATAAACTATATGTTCCTGCACAGAATGGGGCAAAAGTAGGTTTACAGTTGTTCATACAGAAAAATAATACAATAATTAATAAATAACAATACAAGAATAAACTCCGTGTTTCACGTACTCACTACTGTAAACCTACTTTAGCTCCATCCTATATACTAGCATTAAACAATTGAAAAGTGAAAAGATTTTTAAAATCTCATTTTCAGCAGCAAAAAAGAAAAGATAAAATATCTAGGGATAAAACTAACAAAATAAGTCCAAGATCTCTACACTAAGAACTACAGATGTTGCTGAGAGAAATTCATGAAGACCTGAGTAACCTGAACAGACTTTCCATGTTCATGGGCTGGAAGACTCCCGGTTAAGACGTCGCTTCTCCCCAAACTGATCTAAATTCAACAGGATTTTTTAAAGAAACTGGCACCAACTTTAAAATTTATACAAAATTGTGCCCTGGCTGGTGTGGCTCAGTGGATTGGGCACTGGCCTGCAAAACAAAGACTTGCTGGCTCCATTCCCAGTCAGGGCACATGCCTGGGTTGTGGTCTGGGTCCCCAGTGAGGGGTGTGAGAGAGGCAACTACACGTTGATGTTTCCCTCTGTTTCTCCTTCCCTTCCCCTCTGTCAAAAAGTGAATAAATAAAACCTTTAAAAAATGTGTATGGAATTGCAAAGGACCTAGGATCCTTTGTGATCCTAATCAAAGTGATTTCTTAAAGAATATAAAAGTCAGAGGGCTTATTCTATCTGATTTCTAGGCTTGTCATAGAGCTACAGTAACTGAAACAATTTGGTATCGGTGAAAAAATATAAAACAGAATAGACAGTAATAGGCCCAGATAAATATAGGCAGTTGATTTTTTTAATTGATTTTAGAGAGAGGCAGGAAGGGAGAGAGAGAAACACATCCATCAGTTGTTCCACCAAATTATGCATCACTGGGTGCGTCTCCTATGTGCCCTGACTGGAGAGCCAATCTGCAACCTTGGAGCATCAGCCTGTTGGTTTTTGACACGGATACTAAGGCAATGCAATGGAGGAAAGGAAAGTCTTTACAGCAAATGGTGTTGGAACAACTGGCCATCATACAGAGAAAACTAATATTAACCCTTACCTAGCACCATACCCCAAATCAACTCACAATGGATCACAGACCTGACACTTCATCATTGTGCTCTTCAAAAGGCTTCACTGAGAAAACAGAAAGGCAAGACATAGATCAGCAGAAAGTATTAGCAAAGCCTGTATTAAATAATCAAAATACACATATTCAGAATATATAAACAACTCTTACAACTCAATGACAAAAGACAAGAAATTCAGTAAGAAAATGGGCCAAAGATTTGAACAGACCCTCCAGCAAAGAGGATGTATGAATGGCCTGCAAGCACATGAAAAGATGCCCAACGTCATTAGCCATCAGGGAAACGCAAACCCAGCCCACTGTGAAATACTTGCTCACTCTGGTGTGCAATACTTCCAAAATTAGTTAGACGGGCAATAGCGTGCTGGCAATGCAATGCTGGCGGGAATGCACAACGGTGCCGCCACTGTGGACAACAGTTTTGCAGGTTCTTCAAGTTAAAGACAGAACCACCCTGCGACACAGCCATTCCGCTCATAGGTGTCTAGAGAAACACTGGCAGGCTTCCATACAGTGACTTGTAAGTGAGTGTTTGTAGTAGTTTCATTTGTAATAGTTGTCAACTGAAAACAAGCCAAATACTCAGGAGGGGAAAGACGAGCAACCCATGGTCCAGCCATACCATGGAATAGGCTCGACAGTAAAGGGAATGGACTAGCGGCCTGCACGCCAGCATGGGGCACCCTCAGAGTCATCAGGCTGAGGGAAGGAGGCACCATAAAACTCTGGAACACGCAGATTAATGTTGACCATAGTCGTGGTTTCACAGATATACACCTGTGTCAAAATGGCGTGCAATGTGCATTTATTTTATTTTTTACAGATTTTATTGATTTTTAGAGAGAGGGGAAGGGAGGGAGAGAGGGAAACACCACTGTGTGGTTGCCTCTTGTGCGCCCCCTACTGGGGAACTGGCCCACAACCCAGGCATGTGCCCTGACTGGGAATGGAACCAGCGACCCTTTGGTTTGCAGTCCAGCACTCAGTCCACTGAGCCACGCCAGCCAGGGCTGCCATTTAAAGTATGTGCCATTTCTTATATGTGGAATCTAAAAAGCAATAAATGAAGTAACAAAACAGAAACAAACTCATAGATACAGTGAACAAATTAAATTTGCCAAATGGGAGGGGGTTTGAGGTGAAAAAGGTGAAAAAGTTGAAGGGATTAAGAAGTACCCATTGCCAGTTAAAAATAAATAGTCACAGGGATGTAAAGTACAGCATAGGGAATATATATAGTCAATAATATTGTGATAACTACGTATGGTGTCAGATAAGTACTAGACTTATCAGGGTGATCACTTCATAAGTTATGTGCCCAATCGCTATACTGTACATCTGAAACTAATATAATATTGTATGTCAACTGTAATTGAAAAATAAATTTTGAAAAATTTAAATATACAATTTATTGTACTCTAATCATACATCAGTAAAGCTGAAATGATGGGTAGGAGGGAAAGGAAGAAATAATGAGGGGCCATTTTCCATCTGTCAGACTGACACAGATGAGAAGTGTGAGAACTCAGTGTTTTCTCAAGGGTCTGTAGAAACAAATTCTCCTTTGCTGCTGTCAGGAGCGGAAATGGCTCAGCTCTACAAAGTGGATGAGTTGGGAACTAAAGAAATTACCCTGGGACCCAGCAAGTCTCCTTCAAGCAAATGAGCCTTCCAGGAAGGACACCTATGCAGGGTCATTTATTCCTCTTAGCTTTCTTTGTAACAGAAACCATCTGGGATGACCTAAATGCTTAGCTATAGGGGACTCACTGGATAAACTATGGCCATTCTCAGCATGAAATGGTAGGCGACTGTACAAAAGAGTAAGGCAGCACAGTGCTGACAACATGGAAAGACTTTGTGAAGGAAAAGCGAGGTGCAAATCCACCTGGGCAGGAGACCTTTGTTCGTGGAGAAAGAGAACAGCTGATGTGGACTTCCTCAGCAGAGACTCTGTCTGCATTGAAACATGAAGAACTTGTGCCTCTGGAGGCCCCTGGGGAGGGGTACCGGGGAGCCATGATCGGCAAAAGAGGGAGGCTTAGTTTATATCTTTTGATTTCTCCTGCCTGTTGAATCTTCTATTTGTTAGCAGCACTTAAAAGGTAAGTGTTTCATCAAAAAAGAAACTACATGTAACTACACGAGATGGGAGGGAAAATGGGAACTAGTGGAGCTGTCGTTGGATGCTGACCATGAACAGAAACAATCCTATTGTTAATGACAATGGCAGACAGACGTCAGGGGCTCAGCAGTGCGCCAAACAGCTACTACTGCTTCTTCATCTTTTTTTAAAAGATTTATTTATTCACTTTTTTTAGAGGGAGGGAAAGGGAGAGAGACAGAAACATAGATCAGTTGCCTCTCATAGGGCTGGACCAACAAGCCAGGCACGTGCCCTGACCAGGAATGGAACTGGTGACCTTTCCTTTTTGCAGGATGACACTGAGCCACACCGGTCAGGGCAACCACAGCTGCTTACATGTAGCAGGTAGCAGTTCGTCTGATCCTCTGAAACCACCTCAGAGGTGTGTGTGCTGTGATGCCCATTTACAGAGTGGGAAACTGAGGCTGGGAGGTGAAGTGACAGGGAGAGGCCGCAGCTTGCTTTGCTCCCCCTTCTCACAGTGCCCTAGGAGCCCCCTCATTAGGGTGAGCAAAGGAGAAAGGGGTCTGGCCCCTGGCTGGGGTGGGGGAGACACTGTCTGAAGCCCAGGGGCCCCACTTTTTCACTTTATTTTTCTCCCTAGCACATATCACTCCGCCCAGATGCATGTTTTTCTTTTCTTAAAAAATATTTTATTTATTTATTTTTTAGAGAGAGGGGAAGGGAAGGAGAAAGAGAAGGAGAGAAACATCAGTGTGTGGTTGCCTCTCATGTGTCCCCTAGTGGGGACCTGGCCTGCAACCCAGGCATGTGCCCTGACTGGGGATTGAACTGGCAGCCTTTTGGTTCGCAGGCCCGCACTCAACCCACTGAGCTACACCAGCCAGGGCCTTTTTCTTGTATCTTGTTTTTGTTCATTTACCGTACTCGTATGTTAGCTCCCCCAGGCTGGAGTTTTTGGTTGTCCTGACCAGGGCTGTGTCCTTAGAGCCTGGCACATGATAGCTATTGAAGGAAGGAATAAATTAATAAATAAACTCATTCAGGAGGGCTGGGAGCAGAGACCATTGGAGAAAGGAGGCCAGGGTCTGAGTGGGGTGGTAATAGGGGACAGGAGAGTGGGTGGCTTAGAGGCATTTGGGGGACTAAGAGACTGGCGCAGAATTCCAGCCTGGTGAGCCCTGGAACGATGGAGGCTGCAAGACAGAAAAGGGGGTGAGTGAATAGGAGGGCTTGGCTTGTGGTCCAAGGTCCTGGACCAGCTTACCCTGCTTGGATCCCTGCGTGGCTGGAGGCTGGGCAGGGTGGAAGGGAAGTGCATTGGGGCGAGGTAACGAGGTCAGGGAAGCAACAGGAAGTCAGTATGTAAAAAAAAAAAAAAAGAAAAAGAAAAAAGGTGGTGGGTCAGGGAAGCAACAGGAAGCCAAAATGTAAAGAAAAAAAAATTCTTGTTAGGCAGACTTTAGGCAGAACACACATGTCCTTTCCAAACTTTCCAGCTGCAGGGCCAATCACCCTGACCCAGACCTTGGAGATGGAAGTGCCAGCCTCAAGGCTGAGGCCCTTCCTCCCCACTTCTTTCTCTTCCCCTCCTTTGGCCCCTCTCCGGCCCTCCCCTGGAGCACTTGATTTATGCCCCAGGCCCTGTCCTGAATTTTCAGGGCCTCTCTCTACCAGCTGTTTGCTTCACAGCCTGGGGAAACTGAGGCCCAGATCCCTGAGTTCCCACACAAAGGGAGGGGCACAACCAGCAGAAGCAGCACTCTTGCCTCCCCAGTCCTAACAATTATAGGCCACTTATTTTATTTTTTAAAATATTTTATTTATTTTTAGAGATAGGGGAAGGGAGGGAGAAAGAGTGGGAGAGAAACTTCAGTGTGTGGTTGCCTCCCATGTGTCCCCTACTAGGGACCTGGCCTGCAACCCAGGCATGTGCCCTGACTGGGTATCAAACTGGCGACCCTTTGCTTCACAGGCCCCTGCTCAATCCACTGAGCTACACCAGCCAGGGCAATTTTAGGCCATTTAAATCTTACAACAGCCCTGACCAGTGTGGCTCAGTTGCTTGGGTGCTGGTTGGGCATTGTCTAGAAAAGCAAAAGTGGCCAGTTCGATTCCTGGTCAGAGCACATGTGTGAGTTGCAGGTTTGATCTTGCATCAGGGCATACAGGAGAGGCAATCATTAGATGTTCCTCTCCCTCTCTTTCTCCCTCCCTCCCTCCCTATCTATTAATTAACTAACTGATTAATTAATTAATTAAAATGAATAAATAACTCTTACAACAACCCTGCCTTCTGGGAACTATCATTAGCCTTGTCTTACAGGTGGGGAAACTGAGCGCCAGAGTGTCGATGCACCACAAAACTATCAGCGGGTTTCTGACCTGTGGCTGCCACATAGAAGGGTCTGGACTACCGGCCTAGGCCGGGCAGAGACAGACAAGGGCTCTGCTTCCACTTAGTGGACCCTCCCGGTAGTGCCGTTTGGTTTTCGTCCTCTCTCCCCTGGCGTTTGGGGCAGGGTAGGGGCCAGAGCAAAATCACAGATAAAGGTAACTCTGTAATTATGAAAGAGAGCATAAATGCATCACTTCCCCTTTTGTCAAAAAGCAATAAAAATACATATTAATTACATCGTTGGGCTTATAACATGTGTACTTGACCATAACAGCACAAAGGAAGTGGAAGGAGCAAAGCCGTATTGGAATAAGGAAATGACACCAGGCAGTAATTTAAATCCACCAAAACTAATGAAGAGAACTGGAAATTTGAAAGGGGAAATTAATAGAACTCTATAAATATGTACTTCTTTTGCATAAATATGCAAAAAATAAGCATTTTTTGCTTCTTCAACAGGCATACAATTGTGTGGAGCAGTAATTATAACAATGCATTGTTGGGGTTTATAATACATACGTAGATGCAGTATGTGTAACAATAATAGCACGATAATAACAATGGCACAAAAGGGGAGGAGGAAATGAGCTATATGGCAGTCACATTTCTCCGTCATTAAAATTAAGGCAGCATAAATCTAAAGTAGATTTTCAGTTACGATGCACATGTTCAGCCCTAGAGGAACCACTATGGAAATAACTGAAAAGATATATTGAAAAATCATTAAAGGAATCAAAATGTGACACTAGAGTACTCACTCTATGCACTAGGAAGCAGTAAAGGAAGAAGAGAGAAACAGGAACAAAAAAGATGTGAGACATAGAAAAACAAAAGTAAAACGGCAGGTGTCACATTGTGAAAAGAACAACCCTTTCCAAATTGATCAGCAGATTCAATGCAGTCCCTGTTGAACTCCCAGGGACTTCTTTACAGAGATTGACAAGGCGATCCTAACATTTATACAAAAATGCAAGGGACCCATAATAGCCTTTTTTGATTTTTTACAAAAGATTTCATTTCTTTTTAGAGAGAGGGGAAGGGAGAGAAACATCTTGGTTGCCTCTTCAACACGCCCAAATGAGGACCTGGCTCACAACCCAGGCCTGAGACCTGACCAGGAATCAAAACAGGTGACCTTTTGGTTTGCAGGTCGGCTTTCAATCCACTGAACTACACCAGCCAAGGGCTCACCTTAAAAGAGAAGAACAAAATTGGAGAATTTTCACTGGCTGGTGTGGCTCAGTAGATTGAGCGCCAGCCTGTGAACCAAAGGGTCACCAGTTTGATCCCAGTCAGAGCACATGCCTGGGTTGCAGACCAGGTCCCCAGTAAGGGGTGCTCCAGAGGCAACCTCACATTGACGTTACTCTCCCTCTCTTACTCCCTCCCTTCCCCTCTTTCCAAAAATAAATAAATAAAATCTTTAAAAAAAGAATTATGAATCTAACCCTGGCTGGTATGGCTCAATCTCAGTGGATTGAATGCTATTCTGAGAACCAGAAGGTCACTGGTTGGATTCCCTGACTCAGAGAGCCCATTCAAGAAAGTGAAAGGGGGACTTAAAAAAAAAACTTTTCTTAATATATTGATTATGCCATTACAGTTGTTCTATTTCCCCCCCTCATTCCCCCCCCCCCACCATTCCCCCTTTAGTTTGTGACCACGTGTCTCAAGTTCTTTAGATTCTGTATTTCCCATACTAATCTTGCCCTCCCCCCTATTTTCTACCTACTATCTATGCTATTTATTTTCTGTACCTTCTCCCCCCTTCTCTTCCTCCCACTCCCCTGTTGCTAAGCCTCCATGTGATCTTCATTTCTATGGTTCTGCTCCTGATCTAGCTGTCCTCTTAGTTTGCTTTTGTTTTAGGTGTGATTCTTAATAACTGAGTTTGCTGTCCTTTCACTGTTCATCTTTTTTATGTTCTTTTTCTTAGGTAAGTCCCTTTAACATTTCTTATAATGGCTTGGTGATGACGAACTCCTTGAATTTGATCTTATCTGAGAAGCACTTTATCTGCCCTTCCATTCTAAATGAAAGCTTTGCTGGATAGAGTCATCTTGGATGTAGGTCTTTGGATTTCATGACTTGGAATACTTCTTTCCAGCCCCTTCTTGCCTGTAAGGTCCCTTTTGAGAAATCTGCTGACAGTCTAATGGGAACTCCTTTGTAGGTGGCTGTCCCCTTATCTCTTGCTGCTTCCAGAATTCTCTCCTTCATTTTAATCTTGGCTAATGTAATGATGATGTGCCTTGGTGTGTTCCTTCTTGGGTCCAACTTCTTTGGGACTCTCTGAGCTTCCTGGAGGTCTATTTCCTTTGCCAGATTGGGGAAATTCTCCTTTATTATTTGTTCAAATAAGGTTTCCACTCATGGCTGCTCCTCTTCTTTTTCTGGTACCCCTATTATTCGGATGTTGGAATGTTTAAAGATGTCCTGAATGTTCCTAAGCCTTTCTTCATTTTTTTGAATTCTTGTTTCTTCATCCTTTTCTGTTTGGTCATTTTTTTCCTCTTTCTGGTCCACTCCTTTGATTTGAGTCCCAGTTTCCTTTCCACTACTATTGGTTTCCTGTGCATTTCCATTCATTTCAATTAGTTTAGCCTTCATCTGTTCCTCTAATTTGTGACTATAATCAACCAGTTCTGTGAGCATCCTGATCACCAGTGTTTTGAACTGTGCATCTGAAAGTTTGGCTATTTCTTCATTGCTTAGATTTACCAGCTCTGGGGCTCTGAGTTGTTCTTGAGCCATGTTTTGATCTGTTCGTGCCTGTTATGTATAAGGAGCGGAGCCTTAGATGTTCACCAGAGTGGGGCCACCCAGGCCGCTGGTTTGTGACACTGTATGTGGGGGCAGGGTCAGAGAGGGACAATAGTGGTCCCCTCTGCTGCTTCCTGCCACTGGGCCCTGCATGGGCTGTCTCACCACTCACTCCTTCACTGGTTTATCTGCACGTGAATAGGTGACCATGGTCAGCCCTCTCTGAGTCCACCACCTTGTACCCTCAGTGGGTCCACCCACTACTCCACACCTGGGATCTGCCTACAGCTGCCGGTGTGGCCTGTGTCCTATGGCCGGGTTGGTCTGGTGCATCTTTCCTGTCCTATCCCACTCTGCTGCTGGCTCTGCCCCTCTTACCAGCTTGGCTGAAGGGTTCGTTGTTGTCAGACTTCTGGATAGTTCAATTTTCTGTGGTTTGGCTGCATTTTTGTTGCTAGAACTTTGTTGTTTTTAAACTTGGTTGTGCAAGGAGGTACGATGCTTCCACCTATGCCTCCATCTTGGCAGAAGTCCTAAAAAAATTTTTTTAAGTGAAAAGATAACTCATAGAATGAAAAAAGTTTGCAAATCATGTATTACATAAGGAACTATATATCTATAGAATATACTAAAAACTCTTAAACTCAATAGCTTTTCAAAACCTTATTTAAAATAGGCAAAAAATTTGAATAGACATTTCCCCAAAGAAGATCTATAAGGCCCTGAGGGTTGGTTAGAGTGTTGTCCCGATAGACCAAGGTTGTATGTTTGATCCCTGGTCAGGGCACATACAAGAATCAACCAATGAATGAATAAATAAGTAGAACAACAAGTTGATGTTTCTTTGTCTCTCTCAACTCAATAAATTAAGAAAATTTTTAGATTTTTGTTTATTTTTTAGAGAGAGGGGAAGGAACAAAAAGAGGGGGAGAAATAATTTTTAAAGAGATATACGAATGGCCAATAAGCACATGAAAAGGTGCCCAACACCATTAGTCATCAAGGAAAAGCAAATCTAAACCACAAGAAGGTATCACTCCCAACCCACTAGCATGGTTATAATAAAAAAAAAGACAATCAATAAAAAGTGTTGATGAGGACGTGAAGTTGGAATCCTCCATAGATTGCTAATGGGAATGTAAAATGAGGCAGGCATTTTAGCAAATGTTCTGGCAGTTCCTCAAAAGGTTAGACATAGAAACCACATGATGCAGCAATTCCACTCCTAGCTACACACCCAAAGGAAATGAAGACATACATTGAGCCAAAGATTTGCATGCAAATGTCATTATCTCATCATTTGCAATAGCCAAAAAATGGAAACCGCCCTGACTGGTGTAGTTCAGTGGATTGAGCACAGGCCTGTGAAGCAAAGGGTTGCTGGTTCAATTCTCAGTCAGGGTACATGCCTGGGTTGCAGGCCAGGTCTCCAGTGGGGGACACATGAGTGACAACCAAACATTGATGTTTCTCTCCCACTCTTTCTCCTTCTCTTCCCCTCTCTCTAAAAATAAATAAATAAAATATTTAAAAAAAATGGAAACCTCGCAAATGTCCATCAACTGATGAATGGATAAACAAGATATTATATAGCCATATAATAGAATATTATTCAGCAGTAATGAGAAATGAAGTACTGAGCCATGATATAATAGAAATGTACCTTGAAAACGTTATGTTAAATGAAAGAAGTCGATCACAAAAGACTTCATGCTGCCCTGGCTGGTATAGCTCAGTGGGTGAGCACGGGCCTGCGAACTACACGATTGCTGTTTGATTCCCAGTCAGGGCACATGCCTGGGTTGTAGGCCAGTTCCCAGCAGGGAGGCAACCATACATTGATATTTCTCTCCTTCCCTTCCTCTCTAAAGATAAATAAATAAAATCTAAAAAAAAAAAAAAAAAGACCTCATGTTGTCTGATTCCAATAATGTAAAATGTCTGGATTAGGCATGCCCGTAGAGGCAGAAAGTAGATTTCTAGTTGCCTAGGGCTGGGAAGGGGAGGGAATGGAGAATGACTGCCAAAGATGAGGGTTTCTTTTGGGAATGCTAGAAATGTTCTAAATTTTATGATAATGGTTATACAACTATGCACATATTGATACTGATTATATGAATATGCGCCTGTGGAAAAATAGTAAAATTTTTTTTCAATTTAAATGGCTGAATTGTATGGTATGTGAACTGTATGTCACTGAAGCTATTAATTATTTAATTTCTTAAAAAAGAGAAAGACTAACGGAGCTCAGTTGTAAGCTCCTCCAAAAGTCTCCACCCCTCCCCTAAATAAACCTTCCAATTTACCATCTTCTCAGCCTGAAGTCGTGAGCTGTTTGCAGTTCTTTCCTTTTCCATTGTCTCCCATCCAGGACAGCCTCTTTTTGCCGGAGCCCCCCAAAGGTAGGGACTGCACCTAATCAGTTCTAGTGTTCCCACCCCTATCTCCACCCCCAGGATGCCCCAGGATCTGTACCGAAGGCAAGCAGATGGGGTTTGAATCTCTGCTACTAGGAAACACAAACAAGCCCTGGCTAGTGTGGTTCAGTGGACTGCGGGCCAGCCTGCGAACCAAGGGCTTGTTGCTTCTGTTCTCTGGGATTCCCAACCAGGGCACGTGTCTGGGTTGCCGTCCAGGTCCTCAGTTGGAAATGCGGGAGAGACAACCACACACTGATGTTTCTCTCCCTCTCCTTCCCTTTCCCTCTCTCTAAATTCCCATAATAACTACTACTAGCGTTCCAGCGCTTAATTAATGTTAGCTCTTGTTACTTGTTCCGTGCTTGGCTTTTACCGTGGGCATTTAATTACTTCCATTTTTAAAATTAAAACTCCCAGGTCGGTGGCTCGAGACCTACGTAACACACCTCCCAGAAAAGTGCTGCAATCGTATAATAAATACCGCGGCCACCGAGACCTGTTCTACTTATATAGAAGCTTCTCTGCGAAGAGGAACTCAACAGTCCACAGAGGCCTCTCCGAGTGCTTGCCCATACCCGCGTGCCGCGCTCGCCGACGCTCCCGTACGGGTGCAGCGGAACAGGATGGACTGACTGTCCACACTAACTCTAGGGAAGGTAGTCTAGCTGCAAAGGGAGGAGGAACTGTAAAGAGGTTGGTGTATCTGGAACCAACGAAAAAACAGACCTCATTGAGCGCGGGGCTAAGAGCGAATAGATGCGCGGCTAGGAGGGGGCGGGACTTCCGGAAACGAAGTCCTGGTAAGCGGCTGCGCGAGGGCGAGAACTTCCTTTTGTGGGTTGTGGCGCTCACGAAGACAGCGTTATGAAGGCCTCGGGAACGGTAAAGTCTTCATAGCAGGGGAGGGGGTTGTGGAACCTGTCGAGGACCGAATAGGGGGGGCCCAAGGGCGGTTACAGGCTGCGATGAGAGTGCGTGCTTCCGGCTGGGCCTCGCGCGGCCGCGTGCGGGCTCCCGGAGATGCGGCCAATATGGCGGCCAGTCTGGGTCTCGCGTGGGGATGCCGGTTCTTGATCCGGGCTGGCTCGGGAATCACGGAGTCGGGGAGGCCGGGTCCCCTTTCCAGGGGAAGGGACACGTTGCACGGTATGGAGGCTCGCGTTACCGGAGCTCCTCGAGCTTTCGAACTTAAATTGCAAATTGAACGTTGGTGGAAGCAGTAGTGCCCCCATTTTCTCTTGTATGACTGTGAGAAGTTGTTGTTTACAAACTCGAATTGACGGCGGGAGTGCGAGCTTTACCGCTGTGGCAAGTGTCGGGCAAAATCTGAAGGGTCTATGATGCAGAAGTGGAAAGTAGGACCTGGGAAAAAACAGGGCGGGAGGCATCATGGACAGGTAGGTCTCCAGACTCAGCTGGGAAAGGGTCCGTGTCGATCCCTTTCGGAGCGGGTGATCCGCAAGGCTGATGTGTTGGATTAAGAGCCGAGTTTGTGGTATTTGGTTCTGTCTGCTATTGGCCTTAGTAAACTGACCGCGAGTCATTTGGGTAGGTGGGTGGCTGTTTTTGTGCTGTATCACAGGGCTTGCATTTGGCTGGCATCGCATCCGTGTAAACAGGGAAGTTTGGGAGTCCAAATCTTCATGGGCAGCTCTAAGTTGCATGGCAGTGGTGCAGGGAGCCCAGGGCTGGAGAAGGAATTGCATTCTTGTCTTGGCACTGCTTGGAGTGGTCCGTGAGGTCCCAGACTGGTCACTGTCTGAGCCTCAGAGTGAAAGAAAACTTGGGCAAGATGTTGTGAGCTGCAGAGATGCTGTGGAGGAACGAGGTTGCCTAGCTGTTCTGAACCTGGGATTACAGGTCTAGGTCTCCACTTTTCCCACAAATGTAATGAGAAAGGGTGGGACAGTGGGGTTGATAGTCCTGTCCAGCTTTTCAGAGCCAGGGCAAAGGGCACACAGCCTTTACTCTTATGGGGAAGGCTAGAGTGTAGCATGACCCACAATCACCTCGATATTCCCCCTGGAAGTTCCGGGATGGGACTCTTTCCTCCTGTGTCCCCTGATCGTCATCCCCAGGCTTGGGAAAAAGCGAGGCTTCTCTGCATTGCCTGGGTGCTCATCCCACCTCACCCCTGATTCTGTTTCAGCTGCGAGAGTACAAGGTGGTGGGGCGCTGCCTGCCCACCCCCAAGTGCCACACGCCTCCCCTCTACCGCATGCGCATCTTTGCACCTAATCATGTTGTTGCCAAGTCCCGCTTCTGGTACTTTGTGTCTCAGCTGAAGAAGATGAAGAAATCTTCAGGGGAAATCGTCTACTGTGGGCAGGTATGGGGTGTCCAAGACAGGGTGCGGTCTGGAGTGGGTTCACACCTTCCATAGGTCAGCCTTGGCCCCACAGAGTTACTACCCTTCAGAGCCCTAGTCCTGTTCAGGGTCCTAGGTGGGATGGGATGGGTGTGTCTCAGGGATCTTAATGAGAAAGCCCAAGAGCAGGGGTTGGCATGCAGGTGTGCTGGGACACCCTGGCTGAGGTCATCACCTTCCCTTGGCCTCATGTGTGAAGGGGAGAGAGGTGCTGTCGCCTGGGCACATTGCCATGATGGGTGTTGGACTCTACGCTGTAAGGCTGTGCTGGGCGGCAGCTGATTTTCAGCCCAGCTGGTCCCTGGAGGGTTGTGTTTGGGAGGAGTCAGGACTTGTGCTGGTCCCCACGGGGGAAGTAACCTGGACTGCTCTCCCTACCCCATTTATGCTGTGGAAATCTCTAGATGACAGGTTGCTCTTAGGTATCTGAAGGTTCCAGGGCTGTCCTTGGAACAGCAAGGGTAGAGGTGTTGGTTCAGTGAGGGTAGGGGCAGGTGGAGACCTGCTTATTGCTCTCCCCTCAGCCAGTCCTTTCCTTGACAGGTGTTCGAAAAATCCCCACTTCGGGTGAAGAACTTTGGAATCTGGCTGCGCTACGACTCCCGCAGTGGAACCCACAACATGTACCGGGAGTATCGGGACTTGACCACCGCAGGCGCTGTCACCCAGTGCTGTAAGTCGCTGTGACCCACCTATCTATCTATCTATCTATCTAGCTAGTTAGTGTGCCCCCCCCCCTTTAAATTTATATTGAGAAAAGGGAGAGAAACATCTGTGTGGTTGCCTTGCATGCGTCCCCACAGGGCACATAGCCCACAACCCAGGCATGTGCCCTGACTGGGAATCAAACCAGTGACCCTTGGGTTCACAGGCCAGCACTTAGTCCACTAAACCACCAGCCAGGGTGGGTCTTCTCTTCTTTAGAGTCAGAATTGACAGACATCTGCAGCTCAGTCTGACACCTCCCCAGACTGGGGCGGGACAAATGAAAGAAGTTTTTGGGAGTATTTGGAAGCTGTCCCAGGGTGATGTTAGGTGCAGGGGGGGTGTTTGATCAGGAAGCAGGAATGGGGAGGATGTCCCAGGCACATCTTTTTCTGGGATCTGGCAACAAGTGGACCTTTGGGGGTCGACGTCTTATACTCCCACTCATACCTGGGTCTAGCCCCTGTCCTGTGTTGGGACTGGAGGGGCCCAAGGCACTCCCAGGGTGGGCCATGTGCCAGGGCCAAAGCCCAAGCACCTAAACCCAAGAACTGCTGTTTGTCGTAGTAGCAGTTTAAACAGAGGTGCTGACAGTAAGTGGATCTCGTCGCCTTTGGGGGCTGTGGCTGTGCCCCTCAAAGTGAATTGGGAGGTTCTACACTCCTGGTGGCCAGATGAGGCCCCTGGGCAGACACCTGATGGCAGTTTGGGGAAACACCCAGAGACCCTGCATGTTCACTCTGCACGCTCCCTGCAGACCGAGACATGGGGGCCCGGCATCGTGCCCGTGCCCACTCGATCCAGATCATGAAGGTGGAGGAGATTGCGGCCAGCAAGTGCCGCAGGCCGGCAGTCAAGCAGTTCCATGTGAGTGCACTAGGGCCCTTGCTGGGCTGACGTGGGTCCCCTCCCCCCCGCCTTGGGTTTGACGCAGGAGCCTGGTGGGGGTTGTCCATACCTCAGCAGACCTTTCGAAGGATAAGGTTAAGAGGCTTCCACCCCCCACCTCACCTGTCTCTCTTTGTCATAGGACTCCAAGATCAAGTTCCCACTGCCCCACCGGGTCCTTCGTCGCCAGCACAAGCCACGCTTCACCACTAAGAGGCCCAACACCTTCTTTTAGATGCAGGGCCTCCCTGTCGCCTGGTCTACCCAAATAAACTCCTTGGGAAAACCAGGGTACTCAGACTGACTTGTTTTTTTTTGCACACCCTGCAGAACTCAACAGGGTGCAGCTAAATTGAGTTCTCAGCTCTGGGAGGGGTCTTCCAGAGTAGGACCCACACAGTGAAATCTCCTGAAGGGGTGCCCCAGTAATGGTGAGGGTCTCACCCCCAAGCTCTGTTCTGCCCACTCAGTTCCCTGGGGCTTTGTCTGGTGAGGAGCTGTCGCGAGTGGAGTCCTAGCACGAGAGGGATGAGTATTCAGCCTTATCAAGCCCTTCGTGAGCTTTGATGTATATCGTAGGCCATAGGTTTGGCCCTCAAATCTGTCCCACCTGCCTCACTAAACATGGGTCTCCACTTCTCCCCATCATTCTGGTGGTAAGATGTGGCAGCTAGACCCTGGGGGAGTCAGAATTGGGGTGGGTCCTCTCCTGGCCTAGAACCTCATTTTTGGTTCCAAGGTCCTCAAAGGAGACATGAGGTAGCCAAGAGACACGAGCCTGCTGTGTTCCAGTTCCACAGAGCATCTTGGGGCCCCTTGAGTGAACCTGTCCTGCCCGGGGTGTTTGAGGGCATCTGTCTCCAGGATATCACTCAAGATGTGGGACATTCCAGACATGAAGCTAATGCCACTCCAGCTGAGCCCTCAGCCAGGAGGCCGAGGTGTGTCACCTTGGACCCTCTGAGCACTGGCATCCAGGCCACCTACCAATGTACTCAGTCAACCATGCTTGGGGTGCAAGCACTGGGCACAGGCTGGCCGGGAGCCACCATGCATCAGGAGGGAGCCCCAGCACGAAAAGGCAGGAGAAGGCAATCAGGCCTGGGGTGTTCTAGGTAAGGACACAGCTACTGCCCTGCAGGGAGTAAGGTAATGTGCATGATTGCCCTGGTGGCTTCCAGAAAATAAAGCAACTTAAACCCACCATGCTTGGAGGGGCCAGATACTCAGGGCCTAGCTTGTGCACAGCCAGCTCTTCTCACAGAAAAGTGGCCTCAGCGGGTCCCAGGTTTCGGGGCCCTCACGGCTGCCTTGCCTGCTGCTCCAGCACAGTTGAGTCCTCACCTCTGGGCCTTTGCACTTGATGTGCCCTCTGCCAGCTCTCTGCAGGTCGTCACTGGGTTGGCCTCAGTAGTGTTTCTGAACCACGTGTCTGTTCTTGCCGCTTGGTTTTCTGTTCCCTGCCAGACTAAGTCTGAGGGCAGGAACCATCTCTGTCACTGTCCCCAGCAGTTTCTGTAATCCCGTGGGACCCAGAAAAGGGCAGTGATAGCCAGTCAGTATCCCTCCACCTGGCCTGCACCATATAGGGTTGGAATGTGAAGTTGCTGGGCCAGGTATTCGATTTTGTTGCTGCCAAAATACCCTCCCCAGACAGATCTATATCCAGGGTACTTTTCCCACCAGCATTAAGAAGGGGTCCTGCTTTTCTCCAGTGTTGCCAGCACTGGTAGGTTTAGCTAACTTGATGGCTGGGGGAAGAAAATCACATCTTAGGGTTTCCTTTTGGTTTCATGAAATAGATACTCTCTCCCTCCCCCATTAAAACAATTTGTATGACTTTTGCTCATTACTGGGCTGCTGGTTATTATTGGTTTGTAAATCGCGTGGGGTTTTATACATCCTCATGCAGGGCAAAATCTTTGGGAAAATATCCCCATGTATGTTGCAAATACATATTTGCCATGTGGATTTCATTAATCTTGTTTCTGACAGAAAGTCCTACTTTCCCCAAATATTCCTTCTCCCCTTCACTAATAGGATCTGCATAGGATGCCACCCAGGAAAAGTTCCCTAGCGTGCCTTGTGGCCATGTAATGGTAGTGATGTATCATTTCCAGGGAGTATCTAGCCAGTTAGAATATAGCCACAGTGACCACTGTCCAGTGATCATCCTTGGCCCTGAAGGGCAACTCACAGGAGCAGCAGGTGGAAAGAGCTTCGGTTCCTAACTCCTGAGGTGGGCCTTGGGGGTGGGCTTGTGGGGTGGGTCACTGCCTATTCTAAGCCCTAGTTTTTAAGTAAAGTGGGAGTGGTGATCCCTTTGTTCTTGGGAGGCTTGAGAGAAGCCAGAGGTTGAGTCTAGGATGTACCACCGGGAATGTGAAAGTCCAGGACCCCACAAAGGCCCACTGGTCACCTCATCCCCACCTTGGGGTTCCATTGAAGTCTCTCATCCACATTACAGCCTGGGGACCAGTTGGGAGGGCTCTGCCCCCACCAGCCAAGGGCTGGGGTCAATCCCATTATTGACGGTCTTGAACTGAGCATAGTAAACCCAGCTCCCCTACGTCATGCACTCTTCCCATCTGCTCATCCTCATACCAGTTTTCCCATAGACTCCTACCACATAACCACCCACCTGCAATTCGCCACACAGCTCTGCTCAGAGTGGCTGTTGGGGAACACTGGCTGGAGGTGACCACTGGACTGAGTCCTCAGTCTTCAGAGGGCGTTGTGCCAGGACCAGCCAGAGAAAAGGGCTGGAATTAGGAGATGGGCCTTCCACGTGGGGGCTCGTGAGGTGGGATGGCACTGGAATGATGACACCACTCAGATCTGCAGAGATGACAACAGGAATTCTGGGCCCTTCCACTGCCTCAGATGCTGAGGCGTCCCAGGGCCCGTTCCTGTGTATGTCCGGGTGCCAGGTGTCACGCCTGAACTGCGGCTGAGAGCCCTCGGGGAGAGACAGCCTTCCCTCCTTGGCCCACCCTCCACCCAGCTCCTGAGTCAGGCCCACTCCATTAGGACCCACTCACTGGATCCCTCAAGTGCTGCAAACTCCAGCATCTCCCCAAGCTCATATACCTCACCAAGGCTCGAGGTCCCTGGCGACCCTCCCTGTCCAGCTCCTTCCCACTTCAGGGATCTTCCCCAGCCTAGCTCATTCTCTTCCTTAAGTCTCCGCTTGCCACCCCAGAATTCCCCGTCCAGACCCTCCACATAAGGTCACCCCCAGACCAGCACTCTTGACATCCATCAGCTTCTGAGAAGGGTTTTCATCTGCTGGTTGGGTCAGTGTCCTGACCCTGTGTGCCAAATGGGTCCGCCTGGGTCCCCAGCGCCTGGGGCAGGGCCCTACTCACAGTAGGTGCTCAGTGCACGGGCCTCAGCCCATATTAGTCTGGCCTGGCATCGATTTGCATATGTTTTTATTTGCTTTCAGGGCTTTGTGTAAAGGAAGGAATCTGTGCCTAATTTCCCCTTTCCAAGCAGGTTTTCTTTTTTGTTAACTTTAATGTTTCATGTTTATTGATTTGAAAGAGAGAGAAACATCAGTTTGTTCCACCCATCTGTGCACTCACTGTGCTTCCTGTATGCTCCCTGACTGGGGATTGAACCCGGAAGCCTGGCTGTAACCAACTGAGCCACCTGACCAGGGCTCCCGGTATCCCAGGAGGATGTCTTGGGCCTGGGGCTGGAAAAATAATGGAGGTGAAAGAGAAACTGGACGGAGGGTGCAAGCCAGCTGACAGCAAATGCCCACGTGACAGTCCCAGTGTCCCAGTGCTCGGAAGGGGCAGGCCTGCCCTGCACATCGCGTATAGAGAGGGAAGAGAGTCCAGGAGGACACCTATGGAGGGCAGGGTGTGGGGTGGCGGGGTGGGACCGGGGTGACACTGGACTCGGCTGGGGCGGCACCTGCTGGCCAGATGCGGCCGCCAGGGGGCGACAGAGGTCGGGGAGACGGCCGCACCACAGCATCCGCTGATTCTTAGATCCCAGCTTCCTGAGCCCGAACCAGAACTCGAACCAGAGGTTAGAGCCTCCAGAGGCCAAAGTCCCTCCAGGTCCCTCAGGGAAGGGCCCCGAGATGACGGTGTCTGTGTTACTGGATGGCATGACCCCCGGGCAAGGGACTTCCCCTCCGGGTTTCTCAGTCTCCTCATTTGCATAATAGGTACATGTCAGGTGCTCATTTATTCGGGTTCACGGCCACTGAGAGCCGCTCCCGTGACCTTCGTTGTGCAGTGTGCGGGACACAGGGCAGATGCTCTGTAAGGAACCAAGGAATCAGTGGAGAGACGAGTGAAAAGTGCTTAGTCTGTGCCAGGTTTCTGTTTTTTCGAGTTCAATTTATTCCTCCGAGGCAGGGGCTCTTTGATCCGTATTTACAGATAGGGAAACTGAGGCCCAGAAAGAAGTGGACTTCCTCCAGTTGCTACACACTTAGGACTTGAACCCCGATCTTCCAATTGGCTAAGCTGGAAGGCAGAGTTTGGTGGTACGCTCCCGCTAGACTCTAGAGAAAGAGGGGTCAGTTGGAGAAGGGGCTCAAGCGGGGTGGGTTTTCCTTAGAGAACCCCGAAGCCGAGAAAGTGGACTCAGTCCTGCAGGAGAGTGATCTCCCTGTCACTTAAGGTTGTACAGCACGGTGGGGCTAAATGCTGAAGCCACTGCTCCCAGCTGTGTGGCCTGGGGTGAATGACATGAGGTTTCTGAGCCCGTTTCCCGCCAGTCAGCGGGAGACTTGACCGTCCCGAGTCAGGGAAGTCAGTGCCACAGGGAGCCTCGGATCTCCGCCCCCAGCAACCACTGCAGGGCCAGGCCCTGTCCAGGGATGAAAGGGTGCGAGCAGGTCTGGGGGCGGAGTTTTGCTGATCCGGGCGGGAGCTCCATAAATTCGCCACCACCGTGGGTTGCCCCTCCAAGCTCCATCAAGACCTGCCATTGTCAGCACTGAGCGGGGGACAGAACCTGGGTGGCGGAGACACAGCTTCTCGGGGCAGCTGGACGGGAAGCGAGGCGGACGGACAGACAGATAGTGGAGACAACTACCTAGACCGAGAGGAGAGACGCGGACAGACGGCCGCAGCGAGGGCCAGCGGGAACCAGGCGTGTGCCTCGCTGCGGAGGCTGAGCATCTCTCCGCGCCCGCCCGCGAAGTCCTTCCCTCCCCGCCAACCTCCCTGGCCCGGCCCGTGGCGTGGGAGGGTCGTACTAGGCTCCTGCGCCAGGACTTCATGGCCACCGTTGGGTCTGGGGCGCGGGCCACCTTTGGAGCCTGGGACTATGGGGTCTTCGCGCTCATGCTCCTCGTGTCCACGGGCATCGGGCTGTGGGTGGGACTGGTGCGGAGCCGGCAGCGCAGCGCTGAAGACTTTTTCACAGGGGGTCGGCGCCTGGCCGCCCTGCCCGTTGGCCTCTCGCTGGCTGCCAGCTTCATGTCGGCCGTGCAGGTGCTGGGTGTACCCGCTGAGGCCTACCGCTATGGCCTCAAGTTCCTCTGGATGTGCATGGGCCAGGTGCTCAACTCCCTACTGACCGCCGCCTTCTACCTGCCCGTCTTCTACCGCCTGGGCCTCACCAGCACCTACCAGGTACCAGACAGAGGCAGGAAGCCAGACCTGCCTGGCTAGGAACTCAGGGATGCAGGGACGTGGTGGCGGGGCTTTGAACTGCTGTGTAGGAGGACACAGGCCCCTTGGTGCTTTTGTGCCCCTCCCCCCAAGGCATATAGGTGATCAGGGTTCTGGGAAAAAGTCCCAGGCCCCTGGGCCAGGGGCAGGAAGGAGGAAGAGGAGCGGGTGTCCTGGTTCTCTTCTTGTGAAAGCCCGCAGGGGGAGGAGCCAGGTCCAGCCAGGTCTGCACTCAGGGGCCTGCAGGCACACACCTGCCCTGGGGGCTGCAAGCTTGAGATTCCAGTCTCGACTTCCCCTCTTTCTCCTGTCTTCCACAAGGGGCAGGCCTCTCCTACTGTTCCCAAACCCCAAACGTTCAACCCTGCTAATTCCGGGACCTTCCTTCAGTGCAGGGATAAAATGATTAAAATCCCAACTATAAGCAGTTGATCAACAACAGATCACACACAAGTAAGAGGGGGCATGTACACAGTTGACGGCTCAGTCCTCTTGGGCGCAGGCCCTGCGCACAGGCACGGGGGTGGTGCATGTGCACATGTGTGTGCAAACAGGTCAGTGTGTGCATTGAGAGACTCCCACAGACCAGAGTGCAAGACAGCAAAGTTGGCCTCCAGAGGGACAGCAGGCCAAGGGGGAGGGTGAAGGAACCCAGAGGTCTCAAGCCACTGAGCAGGATCTGTCCAGGTGATGAGTCTTGGCTCCTCCTTGCAGTACCTGGAGCTGCGCTTCAGCCGCACTGTGCGGCTCTGTGGGACCCTGCAGTACCTGGTGGCCACAGTGAGTGGCTTGGGCCCTGCCCACTCCCTCAGGAGTCTGCCTTCACCTGCCCAGCCCACGACCCTCCCCCATCCCTCAGGTCCCACCCCCACCTGCATGGCTTTGTCCACCCACCTGCTCTCCTAGGCAAACACCCTCTTTCCCCCACCCCTGGATTCCCTCCTCACCCAGTCAGCAGCACCACTACCCTACCACTCCTTCCCACCTGCAGGCACTATACACTGGCATCGTGATCTATGCCCCTGCACTCATCCTGAACCAAGGTTTGACTGGGAGACCAGCGGAGGGTGTCTGGGAGGAGGCAAAGGCTTACAGGCTGTACCAGAGGAGAGAGCAGGGGCTGTCCCAGGAGAGACACTTGGGAGGGAAGGCTCCACCTGGAGAGAGGAGAGCCCAAGACATGAGGCCAAGTTTGCACCCAACTCGGCGGCTAATGTGAGGGATCTCTTTGCACAGTGACCGGGCTGGACATCTGGGCGTCACTCCTGTCCACTGGAGCCATCTGCACCTTCTACACCACTGTGGTGAGCTGCCCCCCACCCCATATGGGGGGTCGATGCCTGCTGGGTTGGGGACACCCTGGGCTGGCTGTCCATACCCTATCTTTCCTTCCTCCCCAGAAGGCCCAGTCCTAGCTGGGCCTATTTCCTCATTTTTATAATGAAAGAGTATTTGAAAGATTTATTGGTTAGAGTCCAGGGATAATGTAACTTCAGGCCTGGCTGTATCCAAGGGCTACAACAGTGTCCTCTGGGTACCTCTCTCATCCTAGGGGTTCCATCAACTCCAGGCGCACACCCCTTTGGGCAGAAAGTGAGTTCCTGTTTCAGGGTGGACTCACTAATGCACAGGAGGGTTCTGTTTGGCTGGCTCTGGTCTGGTGTGCGGGAGGAGCAGGAGCGTGGGGGGCTGGGATATTCTAACTGGCTATTGCTGGAGCTGGGAGCCGGGTTGGCCTCGTCCAACAGCCTGCAAGGGGAGAAGAGTTTTCTCCAAAAGAAAATCTAGGTGCTGTCATGGGAAGGCAAAACCATGAAGTCTCGAAAGGTAAAAGCAACAACTAGTAACAATGGCAGTAACAGTACAGTAGTAGCAGCCATCACCCTATCACTCACTGAACACTTGCATGTGTCCATTCCGAATATTTCCTTATATTAACTAATTTAATTCTCCCAACATCACTATAAGGAGGGTACTGCTATTAACTCCATTTTACTGGTAAGGAAACTGAGGCAGAGAGGGGCACTGATCCCAGCTATTGCTGGAGGCCAGGCCGAACTGGCCCCAGCCAGGTCTCCCATCTCACCCCTCTTTGCCCGACTCTGTCCTGTCCTGCAGGCCCAGACAGGTCCCTGTCTGACCCCGTCCCCTTCCTGTTTGTCACATCCTGCAGGGCGGCATGAAGGCTGTGATCTGGACGGATGTGTTCCAGGTGGTGGTGATGCTGGCTGGGTTCTGGGCTGTCCTGGCCCGCGGAGCCATGCTTGTGGGAGGGCCCAGGCAGGTGCTGGAGCTTGCCCAGAACCACTCCCGGATCAACCTGATGGAGTGAGTGAAAGTGTAGAGGGGATACTGCAAGATGATGGAGCCGGCACCCCTCTGCCCTGGGAGGAGCCAGCCAATGTCTCCCACTCCAAGAAGCCCTCCCTGATGCCCTCCCATGACTCCCTGTCTCCTCCTCTCTGCACTCCTCTACCCCCCGTCCCTCCACCTGGCCCACACCTGTTCCCTACTCCACCTCACCCCCCAGCCCAGACTGGGAACTGAAGGCTTTCTGAGGTCCCAGCTGGGCACAGAAACAGTGGTTTTGGAACACATGAGGAATGACTCAGTAAACAAATAAATGAATGTTCGAGCTGGCAAACTCCTACTCACACTTCAAAACCCATCCCAAACATCCCCTTAAGGCCTTTAAGAGAAATAGCCATTTGGGGCCCTTGGGAGTGTGAAGTCAGTGTGGCATCCCCACATGACTGACTTGCCCTGCCGTCATCCAGCTTTGACCCAGACCCACGGAGTCGCTACACATTCTGGACTTTTTTGGTGGGCGGCACACTGATGTGGCTCTCAATGTATGGCGTGAACCAAGCACAGGTGCAGCGCTATGTGGCCTGCCGCACAGAGAAGCAGGCCAAACTGTGAGTGCTTGGGGGTGCAGAGTGGGAACCTCTAGGATGTGCTGCCCCCCACCCCAGCCTGAGGCCACACCTCCCCACAGGGCCCTACTCATCAACCAGCTGGGCCTGTTCCTGATCGTGTCCAGTGCCGCTGGCTGTGGCATCGTCATGTTCGCAGTCTATATGGACTGCGACCCCCTCCTCTCAGGGCGCATTTCTGCCCCAGACCAGGTGAGTCTGGTCCAGGCTCCTGGGCCACTCCTGCCCCCGTCCCTACTTGGAAACTCTATATAGATGAATCTCTGGAGGTGAAGGTGGAAAATCTTTCCCAGCACAGAGAGCAGCCCTCGCAAATGAACAGAGGCAGGAGAGAGCTTGGTTCAGAGGAGGACCTGGGAGGAGTGGGGAAGATGAGACTGGGAGGCAATGGGGAGCCATGGTGGGTGTGAGCAGGAGAGGGGCACTCACAGATCTAGAATTATAGACTCCCCAATAAGTATCAAGGGTGAGATGGGATCATGGTCCAGCACAAAATGATGGTGTTAATATTAACAGTAATGACCAGCTCCCATGTCCCAAGCCTCATGCTGTCCCCTTCACAAGCAGTTAGTTTCCCACCAAATCCTTCAACATGTGATGAGGCCAAAGCTGTCATGGTGCCCACTTTACAGATGAGCAAACTGAGGCTGGAGAAGTAGGAGGCAACTACCAAAGGTCTGCAGGCAAGTCAAGGGCAGCGCCAGGGCCGGGGCTTATCCCCAGTCACACCCCAGCTGGAGCTCTAGCTGCGGGGCTCTGAGCGGGCAGAGGCTGCAAGGCCGTTGCATCTGCTGCCCTCCCCTGGGGTCAGAGTCCCCACCGCCTGACTGCAGCCTCAGGCAGGGCTGTGCCTCTCAGCCTCACTGTCCTCATCAGTAGAGTAGGGATGACAGAGAACCCTGCCTACTGGACCCCAGGGCTCTGAGCCTAGTAGGGCTCAGTGACAACCACAGGTGCACACACTAAGTGCCCACTGTGCACCCAGTCTGCACTGGGCACAGGGGATGTGCAGGGTGAGGGCGACATAGGTCCCAGCCTCTGGGTGCTCCTGTGCTGGAGGCTGATCCACCGCCCTCCCCCCAGTACATGCCCCTGCTTGTGCTGGACATCTTCGAGGACCTGCCCGGAGTCCCCGGGCTCTTTCTAGCCTGTGCCTACAGTGGCACCCTCAGGTGAGTGGCCCTGCTTGCTCACCCAGCCACATCCCAGCCCCTTGGGGCCTTGTCATTTCTATCAGACACCTCCCCCCCACCCCCGCTGCTTCAGGGTAGAATGCTCTGGATGTGTCTACCATTTACAGTCCCTGCTTGGCCCCCAGCAGGCAGCTTGGGTGGCCTCCGGCAGAGAGGGCACCCTGGGCA
The DNA here is from genome assembly GCF_021234435.1 of Artibeus jamaicensis. Classification (NCBI taxonomy): domain Eukaryota; kingdom Metazoa; phylum Chordata; class Mammalia; order Chiroptera; family Phyllostomidae; genus Artibeus; species Artibeus jamaicensis. Next base: position 7,271,202 of record NW_026521854.1, on the reverse strand, counting down.
CAGGGCCCCTGCTGCGGGGTCTTCCCCTCCCCAGCACCTGGCCTCCCATCCAGCTCCCCCCGCCTTTTCTTCCTGCTCTCAGTCCTTCTTCCCCAAACAAGTGTTTATCGATCACCCGCTGTGTTTTAAATGGGTTCTAAATCCTGGGGCCCAGCCATGACCAAGCGGACCCTCAGGCCTGTCTGGTGTTTTCAAATCTGCCATGACTTCCTGCCACAGGCCTGCTTCTGCTGTGAACTGGGTCCCTGGGGCCCTTCTCTGCACCCCATTATTGCTCTATAACAAGAACTTGTGTCATTCATGTCCCTGGCTGTGGGTATCCCTACTCCCATGAGGGGGTCTCAAGTCTGTGGAGTGAGAGTGGGGGTGGACATCTCTTCCACTCTCGGGGGGTCTTATCACCCACTCCTTTGCCCTTGGGCTAGGCGGGGTTCTGGCAGGCCGGGTGGTGTGGCTAGTCTCTGGATGTGGCCTGGCCACCAAAACCCCCTGCCTCGTGCCCCCCAGCACGGCATCCACCAGCATCAACGCCATGGCCGCGGTCACTGTGGAGGACATCATCAAGCTGAGGCTGCCCAGCCTGGGCCCCCGGAGACTCATGGTCATCTCCAAAGGGCTCTGTGAGTTGAGGGGATCTGGGTGGGGGGCCAGGGCAGCCCCTCCTCACTGACAGTGCCATACCCTTTGCTACAGCGCTCATCTATGGCTCCATCTGTCTGGCCATTGCAGCTCTGTCCTCACTGGTTGGGGATGGAGTCCTCCAGGTGAGCCCCCTCCCCAGCCTTGCTCCATCTCCCAGAGGTAGGGCATCCTCCGCCTTGCACTGAGACTGGGGAGGGTCATGCGCTCTGGGCTCTGTCTCACCAGGGACTGGACACTTCCGCAGCCACCGTGGTGGAGGGGAGCTGAGGGGAGGTGGGGGGTGGCCTGGGCAGGAGGAGAGCCCGACTGTGGGACTGCATCAGTGAGGGGAGAGAATGGGCACCTTTGCCTCCAACCAAGGGAGACAGAAACAGGGCGCCCCCAGGGAAACTGAGGCACACAGGCCCGAAGTAGGGTTCCTCAGGTCTTGCTTTCCCAGAGGGTAAACTAAGGCCCAGAGAAGTGGGGCGGCCCTGCCCTCAGTCATCCCGCCACCCCTCCCCAGGGCTCCTTCATTGTCATGGGCGTCCTCAGCGGCCCCCTCCTCGGAGCCTTCACTCTGGGCATGTTCCTCCCGGCCTGCAACACACCGGTGAATGGGGGCGGGAGGCAGAGGGCGGGGACACGGGAGGGGCTGGCTGGACTCCTGGGTTAGCTGACTCTGGCTCCACCCTCAGGGCGTCCTCTCAGGGCTGTTGGCCGGCTTGACCTTGTCACTGTGGGTGGCCGTGGGCACCACTCTGTACCCGCCCACAGCAAAGTCCACAGGGGTCCTACCGTCCTCAGCTGCTGGCTGTGCCGGGCCCTCAGCCAACGCCTCTGCCTCTGGCCTCCTGGGCCCGCTCCTCACCGCCAATGCCTCCAGTGGGGCCCCCAGGTGAGCCTGGTGTGGGAGAATGTGGTCAGGAAGGGACCCCTAAACCGAGTCCCAAATGAGGAGGGGCAGAGCTTGGGAATAGGGGCGGGTGTTCCCAGCCAAGTTCGAGTTAGTGCCCTGAGGGAGGTGAATTGCATGGGGGGAGAAAGGACGGGAGAGGGGGTCCAGCCAGAGGAATTTGGCCTGGTTTGTATTCCCCTTTGTGGCTGAGTAATATTTCCTTGTGTAGACTAACCACCTTTTGTTTGTCCAGTCATTAGGGAAACTGAATGGGTTTTCTACTCATTTCTGCTTTTTGCCGATTGTGAATAGTGCTGCTATAAACATTTATGTACAAGTTTTGGTGTGGGAATATGTTTTTATTTCTCTTGGTCTACATCTAGGAGTGCAGTTGCTGGGCCGGGTGGCAATTCTAGGTTAAACTTTTTGAGGAACCACCCGAGGGTCCCCACGGCTGCCCACCATTTCCCGCCCCCTCGAGCAGTGGGGGGAGTTTCCGCTCCTCCACATCCTCGCCAACACTTGTCATTTTCCTTTACAAACAGTTCTAGCCATCCTGTGGATGCGAGATGGTGCCTCACTGTGGCTTGGTTTTGATGTGCATTTCTCTGATGACAAATGCTTTGAACGTCTTTTCATGTGCTTTTTGTTCATATGTATAACTTCCTTGGAGAAAGGCCTATTTTAAATCCTCTGCCCATTTTGAAATTGAGTCTTTCTATTGTTGAGTTGTAATTGACATGCTCTTTGTATCTTTGTGTCCTTAAAATATTCTGGATACTAGATGCTTATCAGATATATGATTTGCAAATATTTTCTCCAGTTGTCTTTGTGTGTGTGTGTTAACATTAGGTTTTTTCATTGAATTCACTGGGGAGGCATTAATTAATGAAACTATATAGGCTTCACGTGTGGGGCTCAATGACACATCACCTGCACACTGTGTCATCCTCTCACTGCCCGAAGTCACGTCTCCTTCTGTCCCCAGTCTGTGTGTTGTCTTTTCATTCTCTTCATAGTGTCCTTTGAAGCACAAGAATTTTTAACTTTGCTGAAGTTCAATTTCTCTCTGTTTTCTTTGGCTGCTTACACTTTTGGTGTTATATCCAAGTAATGATTGCCAAGTCCAAAGTCATAAAGGTTCACACCTATGTGGTTTTTTTTTTAAGATTTTATTTATTTTGGAGAGAGGGGAAGGGAGGGAGAAAAAGAGGGAGAGAAACATCAATGTGTGGTTGCCTCTCACCTGGCCCCCACTGGGGACCTGGCCCACAACCCAGGCATGTGCCCTGACTGGGAATCAAACTGGTGACCCTTTGGTTTGCAGCCCGTGGTCAATGCACTGAGCCACACCAGCCAGGGCCACACCTGTTTTCTTCTCAGAGTTTAATGTGATTTTCTGCTGAGAACAACAGGGAGCCATGAAGGATAATGCGCAGAGGCAGGAGGTGGTCCGAGTCACATTTTAGGAAGACTCCCTCTGGCTGTGTGTGCGGAGTGCCTGGGGGTGGGGGCAGGATGGCGGGAGAGAGGGCGGATTGCCACCGCACACATCTGGGTGGACAGCAACAGAGGACTCAGCTGTGCTATGGCAGGAAAGATGGTAAGAAGGGAGTGGATTGAGAGTGGCCTTTAGCCTCACGCTCCCTTCTCCCACCCCCAAAATGGACCCCAGAATGGACCCTGGTCGACCTGCCTTGGCTGACAGCTTCTACGCTATTTCCTATCTTTATTATGGTGCCCTGGGCACACTGAGCACCATGCTGTGTGGCGCCCTCGTCAGCTACCTGACAGGTAAGCAGGGCTTGTGGCTTCCTCGGGGAAAGCACCCTCTCCTTCCCTCTGCCTCCAGTACCCACTGGGCAGGAAGAAGGGAAAGGATACTCCCAGTGGCTAAGCGGTCACTGTGTCCTGGACGCAGCTGTACCCTTTATGCTGTGTCACTTTCAGGACAACCCTGCACCTTGCAGGGCTTGTCCTATTTTGCAAAGGCAAAAACTGAGACGACCTCTCCCCCTTCCCCTCAAAGACTAAGTCCTTGCTGGAGAATGTGGGGTGGGGCCACGCGGTGCTGTCCGTGGTGCTGAAACATCTTCTCACGGGGCCTTGGCCACTGCACACCGCTCAGGGAATTCTGAACCCCATCAAGAACTGGACAGATGTCAGGAGAAATCAATAGTAATAGCAGTACCTGCTTCCATCTTCTGGGTCTACATTTTACATTTACCAAGCCCTTGTTGAGTCTGTCTCTCTGCTGGGAACAGAACCACACACGACCCTCCCAGCCATCCGCTGATGTGCAGATGAGAAAACTGAAGCTCAGAGAGGGCTAGATGCTTGCCAGGGTCCCCCAGTGGGCCACTCAGACCTGGGATTGGAACTCATCAGAGTACTTCCTTCCCTTCCCAGTTCCCACCACCCCTCACAAAATGACCCCAATTCTCTCTGACGCCAGGCCCAACCAAGCACAGTGCCCTGCGTCCTGGTCTGCTGTGGTGGGACCTCACGTGGCAGACAGCATCGGTAGCTCCCAAGGAAGAAGGGGCCACCCTGGATGACAGCTTGGTGAAGGTCAGTCTCAGGGCTGGTCTCCCAGAGTGGGGGGAGGGGCAGCAAAGTAGCTTGGGTGGCTCTGAGCATGGCCTCACTCAAGGGAACAGCTGGTGAGTCACTGTCTTTCCCAGCCTTTTGTTACCTCCAGGGGGGAGACTCAGTTGGTAGCTGATGTGTCTTCAACACTTTCTATTATCCCTGTAACAAATACTAAGCAGAAATTCATCATTTTCATTTTCATTGTACCTGTTTTTACACTGACTTCTAACCTATGGCAGGTGAAACTGGTTTGCCTTCAGGGTATTGATATAAAGTCTCTCCTGAAAATAAAATCCCTAATTCTGAAGTGAGTCAATGTAGAGATAATCTGACATAAGAAACGTGATAGGGTGGACTGACTTCATCTGAAGCCTTGTGGTTGCTACGTGAGTGCCTTGAGTTTGGGAGACACTGTCCCTGAGGAGTGTGGTTCAGGCCTTCCCTTGTTCATTTCCTCATTTATTAGGCACTTGCTGTGTACCTAGCTCTGCTTTGGGCTGGTGTCCAAGCCCACTGTCTAGCAGGAGCAGATAAAAGCTAAACTGAACAAGTAGGATCTCGGCAGGGGGTGAGTGTTAGAAAGACACACAACTGGGATGGGGCGGCCTCCTGCGAGAGGGGACGTTGACAGAGGTGAGAAGAGCAGCCTGGGGAGCCAAGGCAGGCTCTGTGGAGGGCGCGGCAGGTGCAAGCCCCTGAGGCTGGAGCAGGTCTGACAAGGTGAGTGCTGGGGAGCGAACGGCTTTGGCTGGACTGTTTTAAAGCTCCCTCCAGTTGCGGTGGGGAAGTGTTTATTTTCTTGGAGGGGAGCAGGCAGAGAGTCAGAGAGTGAAGGGAGGCTGGACTGTAGGTGACATGTTCGTGGGGAGGAGAGGCGGGTGGAGATTTTGGAGGCAGCGGGGACTGGCTGATGCACCGGACAAAAGGCCGTGGTGCAACCCTGCTAGGGTGCCATCCTCCCAGGCCCTCGGGGTCCCCTTCTGGGAGATGAGCTGACACAGAAATGGGGTCTCTGAAGAGATCTTTCTTCTTTTCTCCCCTCAGGGGGCTGAGGAACCCCACAGAACCAAGAGACCCCCTGACTTCCTGCCCACCAACGATGATCATCTGCTCTTCCTGGGGCAGGAGGAGGTGAATAGAGCCAGCTCTGGCTTCAAGACCCCTGGCAGTGGACATGAGGGTAGCCATAACCTTCAGGAGACGTACCTCTGAGCCAGCTTGAGACTGACCACCAGGAATGGAACCTCAGGGTATGCCAATCTCAGGCCAGGGGAAAAGGGCCTCAGGCTCTAGTGGGCTGGAGGGAGTCATCAGGGCTGCGTGTCCCTGCCCTATGGACAGGGAAGAGGCAAAGCCCCGCCTTGGGGAGGTCATTTTATCCAGCCCCCTTTTCCATCCAGCCACTAGTCTTAGATGCTGCACCCCTGCTGGCTCCCCCAAAATGAGGCTGGATCTTTCCATACCTACAATAAAAAAGACATTGGAGTCCCCTCTGGGCAACATGGGAAACCTCCAGTTCTAACATCAGGGTCTGAGAAAGACCCTGGCTCTTTCTGGGAGGTGCCTTAGCAAGGATTTTGAAGGTTCCCAAGCCCAGCCCCTTGTACCTCATTTCACAGGCTGGGAACCTGAGAACTGAAAAGGGGCAGGGGTTTGGCCAAGGCCACAGAATAAGCCAGAGATGCATTGAGAGTTGGACACCAGCTTTTCCTCCTCCCCCTCCCTGTTTTTCCCCCTTTGAAGGGTAGATGTTACATGGCCTCTGACCTTGGGAGCTGGAAGGGAGGAGGAAGGAGAAATAACATTTCGGCTTTCCCCCTGTGCTGGACACTTTCGCCACCTCGTCTGTTAAGGACTGCGAACCCGCTCTGCAGAGGAAGAACCTGAGGCTCAGTGAGGTTGCCTGAGGGTCACCCAGCAACTCCGGTCTGGCAGTGACAGGCCTGGGCGCTGCTGGACACTGGTGCTGGATTGTGGACACATCACCAGTGGGCACCGTCCCACAGGCCGGGCGAGTACACGTCCCTGACCCTTGCCTGGAAACTCCATCCACACACATCAAATAAATGGACTCTGAGGCTTGATGTCCTGTGTTCTCTGGAAAATCCTTCTGGCCTCAGATCTCTCAGTCAGATCTGAGTGTGCGTCTCTGTGTCTCTTGACCAGACCTGTGAGTGAATAAACCTGAGTATTCAAATCATCAGAGTGAGGTGACCACTCCCACGCCAGGGCACGTTGTTCTGCCCTCCCAGGCACGTAGCTTCTCTCCCCTCCTGCCTCCTCTCGAGCACTGCCTCCTTGCTGCCCTGTGCCCCTGGACAGCCTCCACGATGCCCCCGTACCAGCCCCTGCAGTCTCTGTGACCACGAAAGCTGCCTGCACTTGCCTCTGCCCACACACCTGCCATGGCTCCCCTGGGCCCCTGCTCATTCAGCAGCTGGGGCCCCTGTACTGGGTCCAATGGAGTCCCCTCAGAATTTACATCCACTTAGAATCTCAGAATGTGAGCTTATTTAGAAATAAGGTCTTGGCAGGAGTGCTTAGTTAAATTGAGGTGTCGTACTAGATAAGGATGGTCCCTGAACACAATGACTGCATCCTTATAAGAAGAGAAGGAGAAACACAGAGACGCAGACACACAGGGAGAAAGCCGTGCGGACGTGAAGGCAGCCTCAGGGTGCCGTGACCACCGGATACTAACAGAGGCAAGGAAGGGTCCCCACTGGAGCCTCCACAGGGAGCGTGGCCCCGCCAACCCCTTAATTTAGAACCTCTGGCCCCTGCACTGTGAGAGAACACATTCTAACCCCTCCCCCACATACCACCAGTGGGTAAGAGAATACATTTTTATTGGTTTTAAGCTATAGCAGCAAAAGGAAACGAATACAGTAGTTTCCCCCTTATTCCCAGTTTCACTAGTTCTAAGGTTTCAGTCAACAGGAGTCTGAAAACATTACATGGAAATTCCAGAAATAAACAATTGGTAAGTTCTAACACACAGTTCTTTATTATTATTTTTTTTAATGAAAACAGGTCTGAGTAGTGTTATGAAAATCTCTGTTGTCCAGCTTGTTCCTACCCTGGCCATCTAATTTGGATATTGTTAAGTTGTTTTTCATGCCTAATTGCTTTTGCTGGAACTTCTAATACTATATTGATGGAAATTTAAAAAGCAGACATTTAAAAAAAAATCCTTACCTGAGTATATGTTTATTGATTTTAGAGGGAGAGGAGGAGAAAGAGAAAGAGAGAGAAACATCAACGTGAAAGAGAAACATGGATTGGTGGTGTCTTGCACATTCCCAACCAGAAACCTGGTTTGCAACCCAGGCATGTGCCCTGACTGGGAATCAAACCAGTGACCTTTCAGTTTGTGGAATGATGCCCAGCCCACTGGGCTATACCAGTCAGGGCTGCTCTCAATTGTTTTTCTTATTTGATTGCATTAGCCAGCACTTAAATATTAAGCATTGGATATTAGTTATAATTGTGGGCATCCCTGCCTCATCTTGGAGTATTTTATCTCTTTTTTCACCATCCCACACAATGCAGATAGTTTCTTTGTAATCACAATCTTTAATGAGACAAATTTCTTCTTATTCCCCATCTACTAAGAACTTGAAATTCTGGAATGGTTGCTGAATGTTATTCGGTATTTTCCAGCACAGTGAGATAATCACTTGGTATTTTTCTCCTTTCATCCTCTTATTGAGAAAAGGAGGCTTTCTGATGCTAAACTTTCCTTGCCTCCTTGGAATAAAACCTGCATGCCTCTGGTATGTTGTCCTTTAAAGCACAGCTGAACTCAATTTGTTGATATTTTATTTAGTATTTTTGCATGTGCCCTGGCTCCTGACCCTTTCCTTGCCTGTCCTTACCCTAAAGCTGAGCTAATTCCCCAGGGTATGGGGGAGGGTCTGCACAGTGTGCAGAACTCTGTAGGAGCTCAGCCAGGTGATTCAACTCAGCAGCTCCCCTCCCCCTTCCTTCCCAGAAGTCCTCCTCCAGGTGACTCTGCAGGCCCACCCTGCACACTGGGCAGCCCGCTCACCTTCTTATTCCACTCATGCTCTACACACCACCCCCCAGTCCTGTTGACTCATGCTTCTACTGGGGGGAGGCGCCAGACACACAGCTCCCCCCACACACGCCCCCCAGGGCCATGGGCTTGTTCAGTCAACTCTCCTGCTGATCTTGGTATCTGCAGCTGCAGCCAAGTTGGAGGCCACACATTCTTGTTCCTTCCGATACTGCGGGAGAGTTGTCAAGGAGCCAGACTGAGGAAAACACACGACCTGGCAGAAAGCAGGTAAATTTCCATTGGTAGGCCCCAACGCCCTCCTCCACCACTTGTGTCAGCTTCAGGCTCTGCTGGCTCCAGGCATACCTGTCCTCCTTGCAGCCAGGTCCCAGACTGGGGCTGCTCCTCAGGAGGCAGATCACCCAACACCATTCCATCCACCAGTATAGAATCCCGATGAAAAGTTATGCAACCCGGAGCTAGTCACTGCCCCTCTCTGCACCATCCACATTACTTTCTCCAAATCCTGACCTGGCAATGGATCCTGCAAAGAGTAGGTCAAACCCATGGTTGCCTCAGCAACTCAGAGGCCCCACAGCATGAAAAAAAAAATCTAGAGAGGTAAAGGTTTTCTTCTTCTTTAAAAGAAATATATTCACATTGCTCTGAAATCTCATTTGTTTCATCAAGAGTAAATCATAGAAAAGTTTCCTCGGTAGTGATCATAAATCTTATTTATCTTTTGATTTTTTTTAAATATGGCTTTTCTTGTTCATTTTTATCACAAAGTATTAAGTTTAAAGAGTCAGATTGTTCTGGAAGGCTTGTTATGAAAATCTACAGCCCCCCATGGATCCCATGTATTATGAAATCAAGAAAAACATCAACGCAATCATGGGGGGGAGATGAACGGCATTGGGTGTTAGGGTCATTGGCAACTTGGGCTGTTAAGGAATTCACAAAGAGAAGAAAATGCAGAGAGCAAAGTTTTTGTTTTCCTTTCCCAAGAGAGGGAAAGGGCTAGGTGCGCAGATATGCACCAGCACCAGCCCCGAGGGGTCGGGGCTTTTACCAGGCAACTGGGGCGGTGGTAGAGCAGGATGTTTCACTTGGTCTTGCACATGCTTTACAGCTTGTCTCGGTGTTATCTCAACGTTACCCACGGGTGCAGGGTCCAGTTGCTTGGGTCTGGTACGTCCTGTTTTGTAAGTCCCGGAGCCTCTGTGCCTCAGGGCGCTTCCAGTAATTTCCTAGTCCTGAGGATAAAGGCTCAAGAAACAGGGACCTGTCTGGGGCCACGCAGTGGATTGAGTGCCAGCCAGCCTGTGAAGGGAAAGGCCGAGGATTTGATTACCAGTCAGGACACATGGGCTGTGGGCTAGGTCCCCAGTTGGGGGGGGTGTGAGAGGCAACCGATGGATGTATCTGTCATACATCAATCTGTCTCTCCCTCTCTTTTTCCCTCAAAAAAAAAAAAAACAACCCCAATTTGGGTCAGTCATGCTTTATGGGGTCCAGCTAGCCTGCAAAAGAGGATCTGAAAAGGGGCTTGTGTCCCATTATTGGGGGAGGGTGTGGACTCAAAGGTGTTAGGGAATGGGGAGATGTGAATGAAAATAAACACCTGGACAAGCCTCCCTCTCGTCCGCTTTCAGCATCCATGGTCCCCAATGCTGTTCCTTCAGACTGAGTCAGCCCCTCTGTGTCCCCTTTTAGCACTCTGGCCCCTACCCTGCCCTCCCTCCACTACCAAGGGATCTAACATCCAGCTTCTCCGCACAGTTCACACCCCCCCCCCCATAGCTCCCTATTGCCCTCAGAACAAAATCAATCTGGTAACAAGAAGCCAGCTCTGGTTCCCTTCTCCTTTCTCCCCCTCCCCTCCTCATCTCCACACCCAGTGAGATGAGGACTTAAAGCCTGGTGGAGCAGAGTTCAAGTTCTGTCCTTGCTGTTCACCAGCTAACCCTGGGCAGCTCTGTCACTTTTGTTTCGGTTCCCTCTCCATGAAAATGGGTGTTTGAGGATGTGGGTGGTGCTGGGTGCTGTAAAAGCACTGCCCTTGATGGGAGGCCAGGGCAACTGCAGGCTAAGGGTCCCCTGCCCAGGTGGGGTTGCTGGTGGAGGCCCATGTTGGATGTAGGGAAAGAGGCACCCAGGTTGACCATTAACGGGCAAAATGAAAACACACTTGAGGTGTGCAGGGACCACAGGCAGCCCACAGATTGCGTCTATTGGGGAGAAGAGTCCACCCCAGAAAGCAAACAGTGGCTTTGTGTCCCCAAGGGACCTGGTCACACATTAATATTGGGTCTCCACCCCAGCCCACCTGGCCACCACCACATCTGCACGAAGGTGCAGGGCGTTTGCTGAATTCAGTTCTTGCTCAAACATTTGTTTTCAAGACAAGACAAATGCAGAGGCCCCATGCACTTTAGTCAGGGTCAGAGCCCACAGCTGGGGCAGAGGAGGGGCAGAGGAGGGGCACATGTATGGGGCACGTGGCTGGACCTGAGGGCTTCTCTCCAAGCCTGAGACTCAGGGCCAGGAGTCCTACAGCAGGAAGCCATGCTCCAGTCAGAGCATGGGCCATGGACTCAGGTCCTCCTGCCTTCACCACGGAAAGCAATGAAGCACTGACACAGGCTGCAGTGAATCTTGCAGACATCCTGCTCAGTGAGTGAAAGAAATCAGACACGGAAGGTGACATAGTGTGAGGTTCCATTTATATGAAATGTCCAGAACAAAGAAATCCACAGAGACGGAGAGTGGATTGGTGGTGGCCGGGGGTTGGGAGAGGGGGATGGGGAGTGACTGCTAGTGAGGATGGGGCTTCCCTTTGAGGTGGTGGGAACGGTTTGGAACCAGGTAGAGGAGATGGCTGCACAGCATTGTGAACATGTTAAATGACTGGATAGTTCATTTACTTGGCTAATTTAATGTCAAGTGAATTTCACCTCAATAAACAAACAAACTAACTAACTAAATAACTAATGAAAAAAGACTCCCAGCCGTTATGGAAAATGGTATGGGAGTTCCTCAGAAAATTAAACACAGAACTACCATATGCTCCAGCAATACATTTCTGGGATTATGCCCAAAAGAATTTAAAGCAAATATTGAAAAGATTTTTGCACACCTATCTTCATAGTGGCATTACTCCAAATAGCCAAAAGGTGGAAGCAACCCAGTGTTCACTGACAGATGAATGGGAACAAAATGTGTGTATTCACACAGTGGGACATTGGTCAGCCTTAAAAAGGAAGGAGATTCTGACACCTGCTACAGCATGAATGAAGCTCGAGGACATTATGCTGAGTATAATAAGCAGTCACAAAAGAACAAACACTGTGTGATTCCTTTATATGAGGTCCCTAGGGAAGTCAGATGCATCAAGACAGAAAGTAGAATGGTGGGCACCAGGTGCTAGGGGAGGAGGATGGGAAGTCAGTGTTTAATGCAGACAGATTTTCAGTTTCGAAGATGAAGTTCTGTGAATGGATAATTGGGATTTTTGTGCAACAGTGTGAATGTACTCAATGCTGCCTAACTGTGCAATTAACATGGTTAAAATGTGTGAAAATTAATAATGGGAAACCTCATTTAAAAAATATTTTATTTATTTCTTTTTAGAGAGAAGGGAAGGGAGGATGAGAGGAAGAGAAACGTCAATGTGTGGTTGCCTCTCATGCACCCCCTACTGGGGACCTGGCCCACAACCCAGGCATGTGCCCTGACTGGGAATCGAACCAGCAACCCTTTGGTTTGCAGGCCAGTGCTCAGTTCACTGAGCCACACCATCCAGGGCAGGAAACCTTATTTTAAAATGGAGTAGGGGGTACTTCTGGTTGAGATGGCGGTGTAGGCAGATATGTCTCACCTCTTTGAACAACCACATCAAAATTACAACTAAAATATAGAACAACCATCACTCAAAACCATCAGAAATCGAGTTGAATGGACATCTGCCAAATATGGAATTAAAGAAACCACATCCATCCTGACTGGTAGGAAGAGCGCAGACATGGAATAGGTTGGTCCCACACCCATGTGGATAAAAATTTGAGAGGGAGCCCTGGCTGGTGTGGCTCAGTGGCCTGAGTGTAGCCTGCAGACCAAAGGGTTGCTGCTTTGATTTCCAGTCAAGGCACATGCGTGGGTTGTGGGCCAGCCAGGTCCTCAGTATGGGGCACTCAAGAGACAACCACACATTGATGTTTCTCTCCCTCTCTCCCTCCCTTCCCCTCTGTCTAAAAATAAATAAATAAAATATTTTATAAAATTTCAAGAGGGATATTTTGGGAGTGATGGAGTCCCAGCCCCACACCAGAACCCCCAACCCAGGGTTCCAGTGCCAGGAAGGTAAGTCTCCTTAACTTCTGGCTGCAAAACCAATGGGGATTGAGTCAGTGGAATAAAATTCTAGAACCCCCAAAGTTCCTCTTAAAGAACTCACACACGGATTCATCTACTCAGGTTCACTCCCTCTAAGTTCTAGCACAGGAGTAGCAGCTTGAAAGGCCCCATTGGCATTCAGGGAGAAACTGAACTGTCTGGCATCAAGGCGAACAGAGGCCATTGTCCCTTTTCTAAACCCTCCCCCCAACATAGCCAACGGGTGCCATAACTGAGACTTCATCAACCTGGCTAATGCTGTTTGATCCACCTTGGAGAACCCCAGAGGCTCCCTCACCCAATTTATGGGCCCACCCAAACTATTTTTCCATATGAATAGCTGATCCTGGCTCATGGTTCACAACTTCCTAAATCCTATCAAATAAGCATTAGCAGGGTCAGTAAGTCCCAGGCCCAGCACTAGCATCAGCCAGTTTAGATTTACAGCTTGGCTTTGCCTGGAAATTTCCAAGCCCAGCACAAGTTGCAGCCATCTCAGATTGCTTTGTGGCTCAGGCTGGGTGGGCCTGGGCAAAACACAGGTGAGGGCTGAACTTGGCCTGCAACACCCTGGAAATCCCAGGGCCAGCGCATCCAGTGCACAGCCGCAGACTGTGGTGGAACACCACTACCCTGCCCCTGCACAGTTGATCCTCCACAGAGGGAGGAGGCTGGTGGTGAGTGGTCACAGCCAATCCTTGCAACTGACTAGCCTGGGTAAATCCCTCTCATCAATCTGCCAACAGCACCCAAGGCTCAGCTACAAAAGCAGGGTGTACACAGCCCACATGAAGTACGCACCTCAAGTACCCAGCTTGGATGAAAGGGGAGGCTATGCCACTGGGCCCTACAGGACCCTACTATATTAGGCTGCGTTACCAAGACATGGAGTAAAAGCAGCTCTACCTAATACATAGAAACAAACACAGGGAGGCTGCCAAAATAGGATACAAAGAAACATGGCCCAAATGAAAGAGCAGATCAAAACTCCAGAAAAATAGTTAAGTGAAATGGAGATAAGCAATCTATAGGTGTAAAGTTCAAAACACTGGTTATAAGGTTGCTCAAGGAACTTAGTGAGGACTTCAACAGTGTAAAAAAGATCTAGTCAGAAATGGATACACTAATTGAAATAAAGAAAAATTTACAGGGAAACAACAGTAGAGTAGATGAAGCCAAGAATCAAATCAATGATATGGAATGTAAGGAAGCAAAAAACAACCAATCAGAACAAAGAGAAGAAAAAAGAATCCAAAAAATGAGGATAGTATAAATAGCCTCTGGGACAACTTTAAGAGGTCCAACATTCACATCATAGGGGTGCCAGAAGGAGAAGAGATAGAGTAAGAAATTGGAAATCTATTTGAAAAAGTGATGAAAGAAAACTTCCCTGATTTGGTGAAGGAAATAGACATGCAAGTCCAGGAAGCACAGAGAGTCCTAAACAAAATGAATGCAAAGAGGCCCACTCCAAGTCACATCATAATTAAAATGCTAAAGATTAAAGATAAAGAGAGAATCTTAAAAGCAGCAAGATAAAAGAAGTTAGTTACTTACAGGGGAGTTCCCATAAGACTATCAGTTTATTTCTCCAAACAAACTTTGCAGGCTGGAAGGGATTGGCAAGAGAAAGTCAAAGTCATGAAAATCAGGGACTTAACGAGCCAAGATTACTTTACACAGCAAAGCTATCATTTAGAATCAAAGAGCAGATAAGGAGCTTTCCAGACAAGAAAAAAACTAAAGGAGTTCATCATCACCAAACCATTATCACATAAAATGTTAAAGGGGGACGGGGATGGGTGGGGAGAAAATACGGACAACTGTAATTGAACAATAAAATAATTTCAATTAAAAAAATGTTAAAGGGACCTATTTAAGAAAAAGAAGATCAAAATTATAAACAATAGAATGGAAAACAAATAAACAAATTTATCAACAATTGAATATAAAAAACAAACTAAGCAAACAAAAAGAACAGAGACAGAATCATGGACACAGAGACCGTTTTTGATGGTTGCCAGGAGGGAGGGGGTTGTAAGGGAGTTGGGTGAAGAGGTGAGGGGATTAAGAAGTACAAGTAGGTACTTAGAGAATAGCCAGGGGGATGTAAAGTACAGTGTAGGAAATGGAGTAGCCCAAGAACTTAAACATATGACCCATGAACATGAACAATGGTGTGGGGAATTGCATGAGGGAGCGGGGCGGGGGGTGGGTGCTGGGCAAAGGGGGAAAACCAGGACAACTGTAATAGCATAATTAATAAAATATGTTTTCAATAAAATAGGAGGTCAGAAGGGGGAGCCCACAGGCACTGTTATTCCCTGTCATGTGCAGGCCCAAACACAAGAAGGGTCAATTAGGGGCCTCAACAGGAAGAGATGCAGTTTGTAAGTGGATACTGTTTTTCTACTTCACCAGAAGGAAGAAAAATTTCCATACTTAGCCAATGAGAAAACATCACCACTCTGAACTCTCATTTACCTCCAATGGACTTTTGTTAAAAATAACCCCATTCAGGTAGCAACTGGCAGACCCAGTGAAGGTGCAAGGCGGCAGGCTGACCGTGGTCACACATTTGCGTGCAGATAAACCAGCAAAGGACCAGTCGTGAGACACACCGTGCAGGCCCCAGCGGTGGGAAGAGGCAGAGAAGACCACCATTGTTCCCTCTCAGACCCCGCCCCCACATACAGCATCACAAACCAGGGACCTGGGTGGCCCAGCCCTGGTGAACAACTAAGACTCCTCTCCTCCTACGTAACAGGCGTGAATAGATCAAAAAATGGCTCAGGAAGAACTCAAAGCCCCAGAGCCCATAAATCTAAGCGAACAAGAAATTGCCAATCTATCAGAGGCAAAGTTCAAAACCCTAGTGATCAGGATGCTCACAGAACTGGTTAATTTTGGTCGCAAAGTAGATGAAAAAATGAAGACTACAC
Source organism: Artibeus jamaicensis (assembly GCF_021234435.1). Taxonomy (NCBI): domain Eukaryota; kingdom Metazoa; phylum Chordata; class Mammalia; order Chiroptera; family Phyllostomidae; genus Artibeus; species Artibeus jamaicensis. The sequence continues at coordinate 7,255,733 of NW_026521854.1, read as the reverse complement.
TAAGTGAAATGAAGGAAAATGTACAGGGAACCAATAGTGATGGAAAGGAAACTGGGACTCAAATCAATGGAGTGGACCAGAAGGAAGAAAGAAACAACCAAACAGAAAAGTATGAAGAAACAAGAATTCAAAAAAATGAGGAGAGGCTTAGGAACCTCCAGGACATCTTGAAACGTTCCAACATCTGAATTATAGGGGTACCAGAGGGGAAGAGGAAGAGCAACAAGTGAAAAACTTATTTGAACAAATAATAAAGGAGAACTTCCCCAATCTGGCAAAGGAAATAAACTTCCAGGAAATCCAGGAAGCTCACAGAGTCCCAAAGAAGGTGGACCCAAGCAGAAATACACCAAGGCACATCATCATTACATTAGCCAAGATTCAAATGAAGGAGAGAATCCTAGAAGCAGCAAGAGATAAGGGGACAGTCACCTACAAAGGAGTTCCCATCAGACTGTCAGCATATTTCTCAAAAGAGACCTCACAGGCAAGAAGGGGCTGGAAAGAAGTATTCCAGGTCATGAAAACCAAAGACCTACATCCAAGATTGCTCTATCCAGCAAAGCTTTCATTTAGAATGGAAGGGTAGATAAAGTGCTTCTCAGATAACATCAAATTCAAGGAGTTCGTCATCACCAAGCCATTATTATATGAAATGTTAAAGGGACTAATCTAAGAAAAAAAAGATAAAAAAGAGGAACAGTGAAAGGACAGCAAACTTACAGTTATTAAGAACCACACCTAAAACAAAAGCAAACTAAGAGGACAGCCAGATCAGGAGCAGAACCATAGAAATGAAGATCACATGGAGGATTAGCCACAGGGGAGTGGGAGAAGGAGAAGGGGGAGAAGGTACAGAGAATAAGTAGCATAGACAATAGGTGGAAAATAGACAAGGGGGAGGGCAAGAATAGTATGGGAAATATAGAATCTAAAGAACTTGAGACACTTGGTCATAAACTAAAGGTGGGTAATGGTGGGGGAGGGGTGTGCTGGTTGGAGGGGAATGAAGGGGGGGAATAGAACAACTGTAATGGCATAATCAATAAAATATATTAAAAAAAATAACCCCATTCACCCTGGTTGGATAGCTCAGTTGGTTAGATCATTGTCCCAATACACCAACATTGTGGGTTCGATCCCTGGCACATATAAAAACCAACCTCCCTGGCCAGGGCACATACAAGAATCAACCAATGAATACATCGATAAATAGAAAAACAAATCGATGTTCTCTCTCTCTCTTCCTCTCCCTCTCCTTTCCTCTCTGTCAAATCAATCAATCAATTTTTATTTTTTAAAAGATTTTATTTATTTATTTTTAGAGAGAGGGGAAGGAAGGGAGAGAGGGAAACACCATTGTGTGGTTGCCTCTTGTGAGCCCCCTAATGGAGACCTGGTCTGCAACTCAGGGATGTGCCCTGACTGGGAGTCAAACCATTGACCCCTGGTTCACAGGCCAGCACTCAACCCATTCAGCCACTCTAGCCAGGGCAAATTTTTAAAAATATATTTTATTGATTACGCCATTACAGTTGTCCTATTCCCCCCTTCATTTCCCTCCACCCTGCACATCCCCTCCCCCAACATCCTCCCCTTTAGTTTATATTCATGTGTCTCAAGTTCTGTAGATTCTATATTTCCCATACTATTCTTGCCCTCCCCCCTATCTATTTTCTACCTCCATCTATGCTACTTATTCTCTGTACCTTTTTCCTCCTTCTCCTCCTCTCACTCCCCTGTTGCTAACCCTCCATGTGATCTTCATTTCTATGGTTCTGCTCCTGATCTGGCTGTCCTCTTAGTTTGCTTTTGTTTTAGGTGTGGTTCTTAATAACTGTAAGTTTGCTGTCCTTTCACTGTTCCTCTTTTTTATCTTTTTTTTCTTAGATTAGTCCCTTTAACATTTCATATAATAATGGCTTGGTGATGACGAACTCCTTGAATTTGATGTTATCTGAGAAGCACTTTATCTACCCTTCCATTCTAAATGAAAGCTTTGCTGGATAGAGCAATCTTGGATGTAGGTCTTTGGTTTTCATGACCTGGAATACTTCTTTCCAGCCCCTTCTTGCCTGTGAGGTCTCTTTTGAGAAATATGCTGACAGTCTGATGGGAACTCCTTTGTAGGTGACTGTCCCCTTATCTCTTGCTGCTTCTAGGATTCTCTCCTTCATTTGAATCTTGGCTAATGTAATGATGATGTGCCTTGGTGTATTTCTGCTTGGGTCCACCTTCTTTGGGACTCTGTGAGCTTCCTGGATTTCCTGGAAGTTTATTTCCTTTGCCAGATTGGGGAAGTTCTCCTTTATTATTTGTTCAAATAAGTTTTTCACTTGTTGCTCTTCCTCTTCCCCTCTGGTACCCCTATAATTCAGATGTTGGAACGTTTCAAGATGTCCTGGAGGTTCCTAAGCCTCTCCTCATTTTTTTGAATTCTTGTTTCTTCATACTTTTCTGTTTGGTTGTTTCTTTCTTCCTTCTGGTCCACTCCATTGATTTGAGTCCCAGTTTCCTTTCCATTACTATTGGTTTCCTGTGCATTTCTTTTCATTTCAATTAGTTTAGCCTTCATTTGTTCCTCTAATTTGTGACTAAAGCCAACCAGTTCTGTGAGCATCCTGATCACCAGTGTTTTGAACTGTGCATCTGATAGGTTGGCTATTTCTTGGTTGCTTTGAGTTATTGGCTCTGGGGCTTCAAGTTCTTCTTGAGCCATGTTTTGGTCTGTTCACGCCTGTTCACCAGGGCAGGGCAACTCAGTCACTGGGTTGTCAGGCTGTATGTGGGGGTGGGGTCAAAGAGGGACAATAGCGGTCTCCTCTGCTACTTCCCACCACTGGGGCCTGCCCAGTCTGTCTCACTGCTCGCTCCTTCTCCTGGCTAATCTGCGCACGAATGTGTGACCTTGGTCAGCCTGCTGCCTTGTGCCCTCACTGGATCCGCCCATCACTACCCCACACCTGGGATCCGCCCATGGCTGCCTGTATGCCTAGGTGGTCCAGGGGATCTTTCCTTCCCAACTGCCCTCCACCGCTGGCTCCGCCCCTCTTACCCATCTGGATGAATGGTTTGTTGTTGTCGGACTTCTGTTTAGTTCAATTTTGGTTGTGTTTTGGTTGCGTTTTTGTTACTAAAACTTTGTTGTCTTTAAACTTGGTTGTGTGAGGAAGCACAAGTTTCCACCTATGCCTCCATCTTGGCCGGAAGTCCCAAATTTTTAATTTTAAAGACTTTATTTATTTATTTTTAGAAACAGGAGGAAGGGATGGGGAGAAAAACAGGGAGAGAAACATCGACGTGTGAGCAAAATAATGAGTGGCTGACCCTTGCACATGCCAGGCCCACAACCCAGGCCTGTGCCCTGACCAGCACCTGAACCTTCGACCTTTCACTTTGTGGAATGACACTCAATCTACTGAGCCACACCAGCCAGGGCTGAGGGTAAGTTTTGTCCTTTATTCAAGCTCTGCTCTCTTTACATTTCTAGCTCTTCAACTTTATTTGGGATCTGTTCTTGGTTTCCTAAGGGCTTTGTCCTTTTGGGAACTACTCTTTTAGCCTTTGGCCACAGTCCTTGGGAAAACACTCTTCTATTGGAAGTATGTGGACTTTTCTTTTGTTCTCTAGAGAAACCTCTGAGGAGAGGGACTCAGGTCATCTAAATGGGCCCTTCAGGGACCCTGGCCAGTTTTATGTCCAAAATCAGCACCCCTTCAGGTGTATTTCTCACTAAATGGACGAATTTAATCAAAAGTAATTTAGAGCACCAGTGGCCATTCTAGGGAACTCTTAATCTACCCATACTTACTTTTCTGAAAACTGAATTGGAAAGCCATGGCTCTAAAATTAGCAAAACTAAATGGGACACCTATTTGATTGGTGTCTTGAGGCTTCCAAATGTTTGCAACACTGCCAAGCAGGTGGCTGTCTAGAAAGCATTGTCGGGTGGAGTTAGATCCTCCTGCTCTTTGGTTGCAGTTGTTGGGTCCTGGTTCTGCAGCGGAGATTCAGACTTTGCACAGACTGCACTGTGGCTACTCCCAGAAACAAACTCATTATTAGTCCTTATAATAGGGCCTATATTCGCTACGTACTGATGCTTAAGAAACCAAACCATGTACTGCTGTATGACCCCAAAACCTAGCAGCTAAAAACCACAAACATTTATCTTATAGTTCCTGTATGTCAAGAATCCGGAGTGGTTTAGCTGGGTACATGTGGCTTAAGGTGTCTTTTGAGGCCTCGGTTGAGGTTTTGGCCAGGGCTGTGATCAGCTCAAAGGTCAGCCAAGGATGAAGTATCCAATTCTGTGTTCTCTCTGCCTCATGATATGTCAACTGCCTTCCATCAATATAAGTGGCCCAAGAGAGAAGACTACCTAAGAGAGACCACAGTGTTTTTTTTAAAGCTTAAATATATTTGTCTTATGTAATGAGACAGATAAGACAGATATATTTGTCTTATGTAACGAGAAATCAAGAATTAGCCCTGGCTGGTGTGGCTCAGTGGACTGAGTGTTGCCCCGCAAACCAAAGGGTTGCTGGTTTGATTGCCAGTCTAGGACACATGCCTCGGTTGTGGGCCAGGTCCCCAGTAGGGAGTGGGCGAGAGGCAACCACACATTGATGTTTCTCCCCCTCTCTTCCTCTCTCCCTTCTCCTCTCTAAAAATAAACAAATTAAAATCTTAAAAAAAAAAGAAATTTAGAAGTAGGAAGTTACATGGGTCCCTTCACCTGCTCCATGATGCCACAGACTTTTTCTTTTTGAGGCCACCATCTTTTGTCTGTTCTTTTTATTCCCCAGGCTCGTTGCCTTCTGATTGCAAAATGGCTGCCACACCTCCAGGTATCACATCCACATTCACAGAAGAAAGAATGGGAAGCCAACTGCATCTTCCTTTTATCAAGATGGAAAAACCTTTCCTAGAAATGCCACAGCACCCTGGCTGGTGTGGCTCAGTGGACTGAGTGCCAGCCTGGGAACCAAAAGGTCACTGATTCCATTCCCAGTCAGCACATATGCCCGAGTTGCAGGTCAGGTCTCCAGTAGAGGCAACCAATGGATATTTCTCTCACACATCGATGTTTCTCTCTTTCTCTTTCTCCCTCCCTTCCCTTCTCTCTATAAATACATAAAATCTAAAAAACAAATTCCACAGCATACCACAGACATAACCACCCCTACCTGCAAAGGAAACTAGGAAGTTGGGGGGGTAAGAAACCATAGTTTTTTAAATCTCATCTTAGAAGTTCCCTCTTATCACTTCTGTAGTAGTCATTAAAAGTGAGTTGATAGGTTCAGCCCAAGTTCAAGGGGAGAGAATTACACAAAGACATGAATGTGTCAAGGGGAGGTGGAGGATCAGTGGGGATCTTCCGAAGACTTCCCCTCACTGGTGCGAAAGCCAGGAGCCTAGGTAACCATGGCCAGGTAACTTAGGTAACCATGCAGGTGAGAAAAACATGCCTAACTGCAGTTGGGGGTCTGCACTGGAGATCCAGTGGTTTTTTTCCTTTTCCACTCATCGCAGACTCTTCTGCTTGGTCTGCAGGGTTAGACAGTGCAGCAGGAAGTGTTTGCCATAGGGCTGATGCCCCCACGTCTGGCTGTTACTGGAGTGGACCTGCTTGGAGAGGGTTTGCCTTGGGTCTGCTGGTGGTGTGTGGGTTCTTGACTTCATGTAGGAAAGATCTCATAGCGTGAACCCAGGTGATTCCGAGAGTGTGTCTATTAAAGTTGGGGACAATGAAACAAAGGAAGGGCTTAGGGTAGAAGAAGTGACAGGAGAGAGCCTAGGTGAAGCTGCTTTGGCTCACTGAGTAATAAAAGTCACAGTGACAGAAGGGAACTCACTGGAAAGTCAGGAAAAAGGGGCCTTGGAGACAGGTTTGGGGGTTAGCCTGGGACAAGTTGCCACTGGCCACTGTTCCCTGGTTGCAAATCTTGTGGGGTACCCTTAGACACAGAGGTCTCCAACCTTCTTGGCACCGGGGACCAGTTTCTTGGAAGACAATTTTTCCACAGACCAGGGCGGGGGGTGAGAGGCAGGAGACGGAGCTCAGGCGGTAAGGTGAGTGAGTCCACCACAGGGAGGAGGCAGGGTGGGGACCCCTGCCTTGGAGTTTAGGGAAAAGAGAGCAGAGATACAGGTATGAGTGTGCTCTAGGGAAAGCCTGCCCCGGGGCCTTCGTCTTGAGGTTTTTTATCTTTCTTTGGCTAGTGGAATCCTAAGGGAGAGTTTTAACAGAATTATTCCTTAGCTTTTCAGGTGTGTCCTTCAATATGTTGATTCAGGGTCAGGGGTTATTTCTGGTTCGTTTTTTTTCTTCGGGTGGGGTGTTGAAGAAAATTTTTCTACCATGTAAAATATTTAACTGAAAAAAATAAATATTCCTTTCACATTAATTATTTTTGAAGAATGAAACAGATGGGCCTTTGAAAATAGAGTGAAGCCTTCGCTGGTGTGGCTCAGTGGATTGAGTGCCGGCCTGCAAACCGAAAGGTCACCGGTTCAGTTCCCAGTCAAGGGCACATGCCTGGGTTGGGGGCCGCGTCCTCAGTTGGGGTTGTGCAAGAGGCAACCACGCACTGATGTTTCTCTCCTTTTCTTTCTCCCTTCCTTCCCCTCTCTCTAAAGGTAACTAAATAAAATCTTTTGAAAAAGAAAATAATAGCTCAGTGGATTGAGTGCAGGCTGCTAACCAAAGAGTCGCCAGTTCAATTCCCAGTCAGGGCACATGCCTGGGCTACGGGCCAGGCCCCCAGTGGGGGCGTGTGAGAGGCAATCACACACTGATGTTTCTCTCCCTTCCTTCTTCCTTTACCCTCGCTCTAAAAATAAATAAATAAAATCTTAAAAAAGAAAATAAGAGTGAAGCCCTGGCTGGTATGGCTCAGTGGACTGAGCACTGGCCTGAGAACTGAAAGTTCACCCGTCGCCAGTTTAATTACTGCTGGGGGCACATGCCTGGGCTGCAGGCCAGGTCCCCATTTGGGGGTGTGCGAGAGGCAATTGTTTCTTTCTGGCCCCTCTTTGTCCTTCCCTTCCCTTCTCTCTAAAAATAAATAAAAAAAATATTCTTTTAAAAAATGAACTATCATGTCATCGCCATATAACTCTCCTATCTGCCATATTAGTGGCGTAACTGGGAACCCAGTAGACTTGGACATTTTGAGGCAGTCCCTTCACAGTAAAGGCTGTGTCTCTGCATGTAACTTCTTAGACGACCAAAATAAGCAGTCAAATGCTTGATAGGCTTTTCAGAGCAGTAAAGGCAACACATAACACATGTAGTGCTTCTCTGATCCTTAGAGTCAGAGAAAGCTATCTTTGGATCAGCCAAGAGATCTTTCTGGGTGATGTAGGCTACAGTGTATGTAGCCCTACTGTCTGTCTATTATAACCTGATTGGTCTAGTGTCCCTTGAGTATCTATTGCAAAGATACATTTGGCTAACTCTATGGCAAAGCCGGTTGGGAGAGTCACAGTGACATCCCCAGGGACTGGGGATGGTGTTTTATTTTAAAAGAACATTACTAAGGAGGGACCAGGCCTGAGGCCAGTGTGCCCCAGGACGGTCTGGAATATGCAAACCATTTGCTGCTAAGTGCCTTTGGTTTGTTAGGGAAGATGAAAACTTGTGCTTCATTAGCTGGCTATAAATTGATCTAATTGTTTGGCCTGGTTTAATTATTTTGTCTGTTTCCCTTATTTTTCTTGTCAAGGAATTTCCCTAGCTTCTTACTATGTTGCCTCATGGCTATGAGGGAGCCGATACTGGCCAGTTAATTTCGGTGGGTCTGTGGGACTTCCACAGCAGAGCCTGTCCTCGTGAGAAGCAGTAACGTAGAAAGGCACAGACTCAAATGGGAACAGAGTATTGTTTACAGTAGCGGGAGTGAGCCAAACACTGCTCCCTCAAGAGAGATTTTCTGGATGGAGTTAACAGCTCCTGCAAAGTAGGTGGGGTGTCTTTAAGGGGAACATGGTGGTTATTATGACAAGGAGAACCCCAAAATTCGTTTCCATTTTTGACAGGGTGGGTTTGCTGATAGGGTTGTAATGACACCAGCAGAAAGTTATTTGTTGACCTGAGATCCAGTTGACACAAGATGTTTGAGATTAAGTAACAGAAATATACCTAGTTGGAGGGCCTATAATAAGAAATCTACTGTATTAGTTTTTACTATATTATCCTGTAACATAATTCCACAAACTTGGTGCCTTAAAACAACAGAGACTTAGTTTGATTTCCCTGTGTCAGCAGGGATTAAGATGTCAGTAGGTTGGTTCGTTCTGGTTGCTGGAAGAATCCAGCTGCAGGTCTCTGCCTCCTCCACCATTGTCACGGCCAGCAGTGGTGGGCTTCTCATATTCTTCATCTCTACTGCTTGAAGCTACAGAAAGCTCTCTCCTTTTAAAAAAGATTTTATTTATTTATTTTAGACAGAGGGGTAGGGAAAGAGAGGGAAACATCAATGTGTGGTTGCCTCCTGCGCCCAACTTTTGCACATGCCGTTCCTCTGCCCAGACCATCCTTATCTCCCTTTCTTTACCTCCCTCTTCTCCTCCAAGACCTCTTCGGTTACAAAGCCTTAACCTGCTCTCAACATGGGCCACATCATCTGGTCGTGGGTGGGATCATAATTTTTTATTTGACTTCCTGTGAGCCCCAGGAGACCATGGATCCTGTCTCATTTGCCACTTTGTTTTCAGCACAGGTGTGCAGCAGACCCTCAATGCTTACTTGAGAATGTGAGCAACTAAGAGCTGTAGAGTGTCAGACCAACAGAAGTCAAGAGTCCTCAGGACTGGGTGCTGTGCCCACAGGAGAGGTGCCTGGGAGGAGGCAGAAGTCACCTTGCAGGAGACTTAGCTTGTTCCAGAATCATTCCCTTGACCTACAGCCTTCAGTTATGTCAGTATTAACTAACAGGCTCCCTGCCCCCAGGAAAGAGTGGCAAGCCTTTAAAACATTTTTGTATTTAATTTATTTTTTAAACCTGTGTAGGGAACTGCTTCTCGAGACGTGGAAATGTAGCTCAGCACCCACATGGAAAACCAGTGGGGGGGGGGGCTCGAGTCAGCACACAGGACCACGCCCGTGAAGAAGTTCTTCCGTGGGAAATCAGGCCTGCATTATACCTAGGCTGCTTTGTGACTTGCTGTTGCTAAAACTCTCACCCTGAGTTCAGGCAGGAAACACTTGCTGCATGTCTTTAAAGTAACTTCCCAAAGTCTGTGCTGATTCTCCCAAGGATTGAAGTGTAACCAGACCTGTTACTCTTATCCTTCCCTTGCATTTGCAACATTTTTTCCTTGTTAATCTGTAAGAAGTAATCAGTAACATCCCTTCCAGTTGCTATCTGTAAAAAGTAATTACCTAAAGCAAACCTAAAGTATAATGAATGAAAACTTTCTTTGATGTATGCTATTAGAAAGCCAATAAAAGCTTGTCAAGGCAAGGGTCGGCATGCTCTCCCCTTGAGAGAGTAGCCGTGTCATTCCTTTTCCTCCACAGGACTCGGCAGTCCGTGTGAATTTGTCTCCTCTCATCCATAACGCCATGGACACTGCAAGCCTGTGCCCCAGTGAAACCCGACTCTTGTCCAGTGTAAGGTTAACTAGGTATTGTCTTTGGCATCTCCACACCTCCTCCCACCCCCAATAGTGAACAACAATAAAAATGTTTAAACTAAGCCTTTTCTTGGTGATAAACACCATTCCAGGTACACAAGCTCCATCCTGCAGACATCACAGCCATGGGAAAGACAGAAAACAAACATGTCACCAAATGGATAAAGCAAGTTGATGTAATGATGGAAATAAAAAAGAGGGCTGGGGATGGACACCAGCTCCTCTGGGGGGTTAGGAAGGTCTTTCTCAGGAACGGGTATTTGGGTCAAGGCCTGTAAGAAATGAAGGAGCTGGCATGGGGAAATGCCAGGGAGCAGGGAAGGGGGTGCAGAGGGAACAGCACGGGTGAATTCTCTGAGGCAGGGCAATGCTTGGCAGTTTGGAGAAAGGAGGCTGGTGTGGCTGGAGCTAAAGGAAAATGGGGAAGAGGAGGGAGAAGAGGTAGGGAGGTGGGAGGAGCAGGATAGTGGATACTCAAGTGAGGCTTTAAGAGCAAGGGAAGTCCACGGTTCCACGGTCTGACTCAGGTCCCAGCAGTGCCACTGGGAATCAGACTGTGTGGTAAAGTCAGACTCTTGCGTACTGCCCCTCAAGTTCACACTCTGCTTTTCCCCACAGCCAGGCCCAATGTGACCAACCATCCTCGGACCCCTAGGACAAATGACCCCTAAACCTGTTTAATAGAATAATAGAGTAAGTAATATTACAAGGAAGTATGGGAGGAGAGAAATCCAGGAGGAGAGGAATTTGAGCTACCCGCAGTTACATGTTAGCCAAATTCAATTCCTGGCCTCTCTGAGCCTCAGTTTCCCCAGCTGGACAGTGAGGTGTTTATTTTTCTGCTCCTTCCCTCCCCAGCTTCACAAACAGGAGGCAGAGAATGTGGGTCAGTATAACACTGAAAGGGGGCAAATTGATGCCAAAGGGCCCAACAGAATTATTCCGAGAGTCCTGGATCTACTGGCTGCGCAAGAACCGTGGGCTCTGGCGCGCCCTCGCGGCTGGGCAACTCCCAGCTGACACCGACGGACCACGTGGGAAGATCTGGCTGCCATCTTTACTCCAGGCAGTGGCCATATTGGTAAAGGCAACGTTCTAGATTGTCTCTACCCGCCCCTCTTGGCTCGCAAATATCTAAAGTGAGTACCGAGGATGACATTTTATAAAATATACGCTTCCTGAAGAAAAAATAAGTGGATGATGACCATGACTTGGGGAGACCAGGCCAGCATTTCCTTCCCCGAGATGGCTACAGCGCAGGGACGTCATCAGCGCGAGCGGTCCGGAGCTCAGCCCACAAGCCCGGCGGTGACGTCAAGAAAACGCGACAGGCAGGCGCTGGGGGAAGGAGGTAGGAACGGCCGCGGCGCGGGCGGAGCCGGGGTTCGGGGGGCGGGGTGCGGGTGGGCCCGGCGGGAGGCTCGGCCTGGGACCATCCGTCGGTAGGGCTGGAGGTGGGATGCTCGAAGACAGGCGTACTTCCGGCGCATAGTCTCGACGGCTCCCGCGGGGGTTGTGCCCATTTCCTAGAGCGCGCGACTGAGACCCAGAGGGATAGTGCCTTGTTCCAGAGCACCCAACCCTGCCCTTACCTCTGAGCGGTCTCCAAGCTTGGGGATGACAGAGCTTTCACGGGCGCCCCCGGCTTCTTGCAGTGGGATCAGGGCTGGAAAGAGGGACGATGGGCGGGGGGAGCCCAGAAAGAAGAGCGGGAGGCCTTCTTGGAGGAGGAGGCGTTGAGTTTCGTCTACTTTCTCTTACTTTCGCATTCAAGCAACCATGTGGGTCTCGATTCCTACCAAAGTGTACCCCCTGGGCCAGTCCTCAGACACTGCTTGAGCTCCCTGCTTCTGTCTCATTCCCACCACCGAGTTCACTTCCTCACCAACCCCAGAGGATTCACACCCGCAGATCTGCCTCTCCAGGCTCGAACACCCTCAGCATCCTCCCTATCACCCTAAGTACAAATCCCTTTCCCCAGCCTGCCTCCCCCACACTCTTGAAGAGCTCAGGTTTTCCCTCTCCTTTAGGGGGTTTCTTAGATGTTTCATCCAGGAAGTCCTTTGACCCGGCCCTCCTCCTTCTCACTCCCTCGGAAGACCCCTCCAAGCTTCCCCAGCACCCTGCAGTTTCCTATCAGCTTTGATCTCGAGTTGTCACTCACTGTTTATTCTCTAGACAGTGTGGGAGTCCCATGGGCCCCACCTCCTTCTCCAGCCTCCCACTTGTATTCCGTGCTGGGTGCATGTTTACAGAAAGACGTAGTGAGTGACTGTTTACCAGAGAAGAGAAGCTGTCTGTGTTAGTCTGCTTCGGCTGCCATGACAAAATACCACAGACTGGGCAGCTTAGACAACAGACATTTGCTCACAGTTCTGGAGTTGGGAAGTCTAAGATCAAGGTGCCAGTCAGCTAGGTTCCTGGTGAAGGCTCTTCCTGACTTGCAGATGGCAACTTTCTCATTGTGTCCTCAACATGGTGGAGAGAGCAAGCTCTGGTGTCTTTTGCTCTTATAGGGGCACCACCCCTATTAGATTAGGGCTCCACCCTATGACCTCATTTAATCTCTTTTTAAATATTTATTTATTTTTAGAGAGAGGGGAAGGGAAGGAGAAAGAGGGAGAGAAACGTGTGGTTGCCTGTAGTGCATCCCCTACTGGGGACCTGGCCCACAACCCAGCCATGTGCCCTGACTGGGAATCAAACCAATGACCCTTTGGTTCCCAGGCTGGCGCTCTATCCACTGAGCCACACCAGGCAGGTCATGACCTCATTTAATCTTTATCACCTCCTCAACAGTCCTGCCTCCTAATACAGTCACACTCAGGGTTAGGGCTGCAATGCTGGAATTTTGGAGGGACACAAACATTTAGTTCTAGGTTCCCAGCCTGAAGAGGGGGTCAAAAAAGCATCGTCAGGCCTTGGGTTGGAAATGGGGACTGTGGGGATGGGGCAGAATCCCTGTGTGTGGGCAGGGTTTTTACCAGAGGACGGGACCAGGGAGAGTGTATCAGATGAGGGCATAGCAAGAGCAGAGGCTCAGAAGCTGGAGGGGGAGGTGAGTGAAAGAACAGTGAGAAGCTGAGTTTGGACACAACAGCATGAAGTAAATACTGGGAGAACCCTGGAAATCAACACTTGTTCATTCATTTGTTCAAAACATTTATTGAGCAAATGAATGAGGGCATTGAGGCACAGCAGTGACCAAAGGTGTCCCAGTACTGCTCCCATTAGCCCCGAGCCTAGTGAAGAGGAGGGACATTTTGTCAGTCATATAAATGAACATAAAGCAACCCAGACAAGGGCCTCCAGTTTGTGGTCTGAGAGTCAGAGGTATCTCAGGGAAGGCTTCTTGGAGGCAGCAACATGTGAGTCGGGTCCTGAAATTTAAATAGAAGTTAACTGGGTAAAAAGAAGAGCAATGAGCAGCCAGGTGGAGAGCACAGCAAGTGCAAAGGCCCTGAGGCAGGAACCTGCTTGGTATGTGTGAAACAGCAAGGAGGCTGGTGTGGCTGTTGCTGAATGAGTGAGGGGAAAATGGGGGGGAGTAGGGGATGAGGAATATTTTCATTTGTAACTTGGACAGTGACCCCCACTTCTTGGTGCTGTCCTAGGGAATCTGGGAGGGGGCTTCTGTTGTAGATGCTTAGTAACAAATGCTGGATTTAGTGTGGGGGGAGACAAAAATCATCTCATCTCATCTCAAATAAGGAAACTGGCTTGAAGGGAGCACATGAGCTATGATTACAGAGCCAGGACTCAATCTCAAGTCTCCTGGGTCTACTGATCCCCAGTCCGTCCTGTTCTTCCTAATGGGTGTGCTTCCCAGTCTCAGCCTGAAGGGACCACCCTTCTGTTTCACAGGAAGGGCCCCAGTAGCCTTGGAGTCTTGATCTGCATTGCTGTTCCCTGAGGGGTCAGTCAGTACATTTTTAAATAGAGAAACCACAAAGTCTGAGCCTTTTTTTTCTTTTTAAGATTTTATTTATGTATTTTTAGAGATAGGAAGGAAGGGAGAGAGAAAGAAAGGGAGAGAAACACTGATGTGTGAGAGATGCAGTTGGTTGCCTCTTGTACACCCCAGTCTGCAGACCTGGCCCACCACCTAGACATGTGGTCTGACCCTGAATCTAGCCAGCCACCCTTTGGTTCCCAGGCTAGCACTCAATCCACTGAGCCACACCAGTCAGGGCTGAGTCCTTGTTTTACTGACAAGGCTACTGAGGCCCCAGAGGGGTCCTGGATGCCTAGGAGTGAGTCTGGGGGCCCTGGGGATGGATGTCTCCCACTCATTGTCCCTATCCTCCTCTCACAGCCTGCTAAGGGATGCCCAAGAAGTTCCAGGGCGAGAACACTAAGTCGGCAGCAGCCCGGGCACGGAGAGCTGAGGCCAAGGCAGCAGCTGATGCCCGGAAGCACAAGGAGCTGGAAGATGCCTACTGGAAGGATGAGGACAAACACGTCATGAGGAAGGAGCAGCGCAAGGTGGGGGGCCCTGGGCTGCTGTGCCTGTGAGTGAAACAGGCTGTGTCAGTAGAAGGTGGCTGGAGGACTCGGGGGCTCTGGCCTGAAGGGCAAGGAGGCACTAGATCTGGAGCAAGGGCAGGGAGGGAGGCAGTGACAATGGCTCATACAAAGGCCCTGGGGTGGCCAGGACTTGGCATGTTTGGGGAACAGCAAGGCAGATACTGCCCCCTCCGTGGGCTCGTTCCTCTCCATGTGACACCAGGGTCCGGTTATACTCGCAGTTCTCACCTGGGGGTGATTCTGCACCCAGGGATATTTAGCAATGTCAGGACACATTTTTAGCTGTCACAACTGGTTGTTGGAGGGTATTCCTGGTGTCCGGTGGGTCTAGGTCAGGCATGCTGCTCCATCACCCCACAGTGCTCAGAATGAGCCCCCAGCAAACAATGAGCCAGCTCACACATCAGCAGGACCAAGGCTAGGAGATGCGGGGATAAGTCTCCATTTCTGACCTGCTAACCTGGGGCCTGCAGGATCTCCCAAGAATTTATAAAACAATGGGTGCTTAATTGCTGTGGAGGAATGTTTGAGGGCTGGTGCTGACATGTTCTGCCCAGTAGGTGGTGCCAGAGACATGTAGCAGAGGCTCCAGGTTCCTGAGCTGGTCAGACCTGCCCATAGCCCTGGGGGATGCACTGGTGACTCAGGGCCAAGAATGGGGTTTCCTCTGTTGGAAAACTGACAAACGCTGTGGAAAATAGCGGTGGATGTGAGCATCCCTGCATGCCCAGATCATGGTTGCCTGGGCCCTTGCGAGAGCTTTCCCACTGTCTTTCTGTGCAGGACTGGATCCTGCCTTGTTGGTGGACCATGAATGTCACCCATTCCCTCCCCATCCCCTTGCTGCATTGTGTTCATGGAGGTCTTTAGACTTCCTTTTTGATTGTCAACATTTTGATAACATAGCAAAGTTGAAAACCCAAAAGGAAAATCAGTTTCTGCTAAAGATCCATTATGCAGACGGAAAAGCCAGGGACCTGCTGAGAGTCTGGGCCCCAAGAGTCTGCCCCAGACCTTCATTTTGGGTCTTGGGGTCATCTCCATCCTCCAGATGAGGAAACTCAGGCTCAGACCACAGTGGCCCTACATGGGGTGCCTGAGCACAGAAGTGGGAACCCAGAAGCTATCCTAGAATACCCTTGACCTTTAAACCTGCCCTCACATACTTTTGTGCCATGCAGGCAGGACCGAAGCTCAGTGGGTGTCCTCAGGCACATGGGCCCCTCTCCTGGGAAAGTCACAGGAGCGTCACAGTCCTGGAAGCATGAGAGGCAGGAGGGAGAGTGGCAGGCACTGGATAGGCAAGTGCGGTGCTGAGCCCAGCCAACAGCCCCACTACACTACAAGGAAGAGAGAGCCTTGCTCCGTCTCCTGGAATGGTGGAGGGGCAGTGGCTTAGGACAAGTCCCGTAGGCCAGATGTCCACTCATCCCACTGGCATCTGGGTTTCCCTGGGGAATCAAGGTGGGGTGAGTCCCCGCCTGTGATGCTAGACTGGGGACAGTGCCTCCTCCAAGGTCTCCTGACCCAAAAGGAGGGTCAGGAAATTCCTGCCCTAGCTGGCAAATGGATCCAAACGCTCTGCGGCTCCTGTCACCTTGGAATCCAATGTAAACTCATCCCTATGCCCTTGAGGCTCCTGAGCTGTTTCCCCACCCCTTCTCCCTCCACGCTTCCTGTCCCCACTTTGGTCCCATCAGTCTCTGAGCTTCCCCACTTCTAGTCCCAGAGTCTATATACCTGCAATTCCCACTACTCTCCTGTCCCCCAGCACTCCTCCTCTGGCCCAGGGGGCACTCTTTCTTTCCAGAGCCACCCACCTGCCTGTGTTGACCAAAGTTCCCCATTGTTCCCATCCTGTGGGTTGGCCCTCGTTCTCCCAGCAGTGTCCTCTGCACTCAGCACAAATCTGGCACTCAGCAGGGCCTCAGTCCACATTGGTTGAGATGAAAACTTGGACCCCATGGCTATAGGGTGGGCCACCCCTGATTGACCCATCCCCCCAGGAGGAGAAGGAGAAGCGGCGCTTGGAGCAGCTGGAGCGCAAAAAGGAGACCCAGCGCCTGCTGGAGGAGGAGGACTCAAAGCTCAAGGGCAGCAAGGCCCCCCGGGTGGCCATGCCCAGCAAAGTCACCCGAGCCCAGATTGAGGAGACGCTCCGGCGAGACCATCAGCACAAGGAAGCCCCAGACCCAGGTGGGGCAGTGCCCCTTTGAACCACCCTCTTACCCACTAATGAACAGGCAGAGGACCGAGTCTGGTTTGAGTCTAGACCCCCTTCTCACCCCCGGAGATGCTGCCTGGGCTCTGCCTGGTGAAGGGTGGGTGGGTGGGTGGTGGCTTAGTACAGTCAGCAGAGGCACACACTGGTATACTTGGCTCTGCACCCGATCTCAGCTTGTGCCTCCCTCGCCCCCCTCCTCTCCTGGAGTGCCTGGGTGGTACCCAAGGCTGAGGAGACAGCAGCCCCAACGAGAGTCTTCCCTGTGTGCCCAGCCCCAGGGAAGTTAGGAGGGCAGTGAGCTGGGCGCCCTGAGGGTAGGACCACCCTGTAGGTCAGTCCCTCGAAGGCTTCCCAGCTTGAGTTGCGTTTTATGCCATCATTCTTCTCTCGCTTGTTCCTCCGCTGTGTCTGTTGTATGTGCGTATGTCTCTGTCACCCGACTGGTTACCCATCCCCAGCTGAGAAAGCCAAGAGCCACCTGGAGGTGCCGCTAGAGGAAAATGTGAACCGTCGCATACTGGAGGAGGGCAGTGTGGAGGCGCGCACCATTGAGGATGCCATCGCTGTGCTCAGGTAGTAGGACGGGGCCTGAACTATTGGGGCAGTGCTTGGACTTCAGGGAGGGGCTTGAGCCTCTGGGGTGAGGCCTGGACCTTGGCAGCGTTGGGGGGGTAAGTCCGGGTGGGGCTTGAGCCTCTGGGACCAGATCTGAGCTTCAAGGGGCGGGGCTATGCTCCAGACACCCTGAAGTTCAGTGTCCTGCAGTGTGGGGGAGGAGGCTGCAGACAGGCATCCTGAGCGTCGCATGCGGGCTGCATTCACCGCCTTTGAGGAGGAGAATTTGCCTCGGCTCAAGCAAGAGAACCCCAATATGCGGCTGTCGCAGCTGAAGCAGCTGCTCAAGAAGGAGTGGCTGCGCTCACCTGACAACCCCATGAACCAGAGGACCGTGCCCTTCAACAACCCCAAGTGAGCCCCAAACTGGGGTAACTGCCCCAGGAATTGGGGGAGCCACCCCACTGGTGGTCAGGGTCGTGAGCCCACATTCCCTCTCACCTGATCAGCTCCCAGGGTTACAGAGGGGTCCAAGCCAGCACATGTCCTGGAGGCTAATTGGCATCATCAGCCATGCCCTCCACCAAGGTCCCCTGCTCTGAGTGACACATCCTTCCAGTGTGTATTCCCTGGTTGCGTGCCCAATAAAGGTGGTCGTGAGGCAGAGTGTGCACTTTAGTCTCCAAGGGCAAATGGGTGGGTGGCGGAGAGTTGAGGCCTGGAATGAGGGGGATATATGGGCCATACCCAGAGCTGACAAGAGCTCCCAGCAGGGCCCTGTTGCAGCAAGCCACTGGAGAGCCGTTCCTGGCTCCTGGGATGCCACCTCCTGGCTGAGCCACTTGTCCAGTAAGGAACCTGTACCACCATTCCTGAGCCTTGATGGGGTCCTGCAAAGGTGTGGCATGGAGAGCTTGGGGCACCAGCTCCAGGTCACTTCAGGGGAATGAACCAGGGGAGAATGGAGGTGATTTGTTGGTGTCCTGAGAGCCTGGTTCAGAGTCAGTGGCCAGGTCATATGCTGTGCTTGGGGTCAGGAAATGGTGGCTGCTCTGGTCTTGTTCCAACATGGGGGCGTCTGGGTGGGGTCCTGGGCAGGCTTCCCGGTGGAGGATTTCTTCAGAGCGGGCCTTAGTGGGAGATGAACCAGTGTCCATCACAGGCCAAGGTCTGGAGGCTGGAGCAGGCAGGTGTATCCTCATAGCAGTGAGCATCCCTTGGGAGGCCACAGGGCTAGGAGGGGCTGGGTGACATCTGAACCTGGTTCCTGCTTCCAAGTGCTTAGTCACTCTTTGGGGGTCTGCAGAGAAGGAGGGCAGCTGGGAGATGGGCCCACATGCATGGAGCAGGGTCTAAGCGTTTACCAGGTCACTGCTGGGGCTCCCACTCAAGTCTCCCACACCCTCTCTGCACCCGTAAGGCTGCCCCTGAGGCCTCTCATGAATTCCTCCCACTTTTTTTTTAATCCCTACCTAAGGATATATTTATTGATTTTAGAGAGAGAGGAATGGAGGAGAGAACATTCCTCTCTCTAAACCAAAAACATCAATTGGTTGCCTCCCGCATGCACACACCCTGACTGGGATCAAACCCACAACTTTTTTGGTATATAGGGTGACACTCCACACTCCAACCAACTGGACTGCCCAGCCAGCCCCAACCCTCATCTCTCCACCCTCCTCTCAGCTCCAGCCCCTCCTGCCTCTTTGTTCTCAGCTTCTACAACCTTGAAGACTTGTTCCTCCTCCTCCAGGCCTATGCCTGTTGGTAGCCTAGGAAGAAGGCTATCTTCTCAAGTCTCAGGTGCAGACATCTCCAACTGCGTGGAGTCAGGGCTGGGCCAAAGGGGGCCAGGCTCTGCCTAGAGGTAGGGAGGTAGAAGGCTTCATGAGGGAGGGCCTTAGAGGGTGGATGCAAGGAGTTCTCTGCCCAGGCAAGGGACAAAAAAGGCCAAAGGAATCAAAAGGTGCTAAGGCCTGGAGGTCACAACTCTTCTGTTCAAGGGAGGGGTCCAATTAATAATTGGGTGTAGCTGAAGTGCCTTATGGAGGGTGCCTGAAACAATGCCAGCTGGTGTAAAAACTAACCAATATAGAGTGACCACTGGCTTAGTGTGGGGACCCCAGGAGCCAACTCTGAGACAAAGAGTAAAGAGCATGTGAAGGATTCCCACGGGGGTTAGGGAAGTAAGATGGAGGGAAGGAGCCCTGAAGGAGTGTCAATTAGGGAGTGTTAGGGGACTGGACCAGCTGTGAGAGGCATACCCTGGATGCTGGGCCCTGGTAATATTGTCTCACTGAGCCTTGGAGACAGCCCCTTGAGATATTGGTCCTTTTTACAGATAGGAAAACTAAGTCATCTGCCTATGTCACATAGGAAGTACCCAGGGCTGTTGGGGAGACAGCAGGGTGGTGGTAGGGCCATGAATCAGGGGTGATGGTGTCTGCCGAAAGCTACCAGATGGGTGCCCACAAATGGAGGCCTATGCCTCTTACTTCTGGGGCTTTAGGCCAGGGCCTTAGTGGATTTGAGCCTGTTAACTCCTACACAATATGTGACTAAAAACAGTATCTACTCCTAAACTATCTCGAGAATCAACAAGATGGTGCCTGGGAAGGGCATAGCCTCAAGAAGGGCTTAGCAAGGGAGCCTCCTATGTGGTGACATTGGAGTTTTGGAGGCCTGGGATGAGGGAAGACCAGGGGCCAATGGTTAATCCCAGGAAAGTGGCCCGTCAGACTGAGGAATGGGGCTTCCTTCATCCCAGGAATATGGGGAACCCTGGCGGTTGTGTTACAAAGGAAGGACGAGTATCCAGTATCCGAGCTGGGGAGTTGCCCATGGCAAGCTCTGCTGGGGACCGATACGGGGACAGCCGATGGACTAGAGTAAAGATAAAATTAAGGACAGAAGTTGAAAGGACCACTGTCAGTCTTCAGATGCAAAAGATGTTGATAATAACGTCTGCTCCCTTTCACAGAAAAACCCCACCTCTCTTCCACCCTGCCCCCAGCGAAACCCCGGCCCGCGCGTGCGCGCAGGCAGCAGGGAATCCCCGACTTCGCCGCAGTGCGTGGGAGGGGGCGTGAGTTGGGAGTTCCGTGCGCTCCCAGACCTCCCTGCGCTTGTAGCCAGGACGACCGGGCGGGGCAGCGGGGCTGCCGAGTGCTCTCTGCGCTTGCGCGGGGGTGTTCTTTCTTTCCACGCTTCAGGGCTTTCCCGTAGTGAACGAGGTCCGGGGAGGGAATGCCGCGTCTCGCGCGCATGCCTCGGCCCCGGCTGGTGGGCCAGGGAATCCTCAGCCACCGCACTGCGCAAAGGGGGCGGGGCGGGGAAACCGGCTCAAACCGGTGTGGAGTTTGCTGAGGGGGTGGCGGGGGAGGAAGCGAAAACGGGGTCTTCCCTGGGTTCCCGCTCTGGCGCTAGCCGTCGCCTTGGCAACCGGCGCGCGGGCCGCAGTGCGGAGGTGGCGGCGGCAGCTGCCTCGGGGAAGCCGGGCGGCTCTGCGCTTGCGTGAAGCTCCTTGCCTGGGGCCGGGGTTCCCCGTCTTGCGCCCGGGGATCCACTAGAGAGGATGCAGGGAGGAGAGGAGAGAGTGGGCGTCGGAGGAAGGGCGAGGGAGGAGGGAGGGATTGTGCAGGAGGGGCTGGGTTGGGGGGGAAACATGCAGGGTGGGGATGATAGGGAGAGGGGAGCAGGAGGAGCTGGGGCGAAGGTCGTAGGAAGCGGACAACAAAGGAAGAGGGAGAGGAGGGGGCTTTGGGGAGCAGTTAAGGAAGACGGACAGTGTGAGGACAAAGAGAAGCTTTTATGAAAGTGGTGCGGGGGGTTGGAGGATATGTGTTCTGCGAGTGACGAGAGGAAGGATACCTCCTGGAACCCCACCCCCACCCCAGCAAACCCTAGAAGATTCTGGCCTAGGGTTTCCATATTTAGAAAAGAAAAAGAGGACACCCAGTTAACCTTGACTTCGACGTAAACAACGAATATCATTTTAGTAGGTCCCATTCTATGTCCAGTATTTTATCTGGCAGCCCTAATCTTGGGTGCCACCCCCTCCGCACTTTTTTTCCCTCCCCTCCTACTCCTGTCCCTTGAGCCTTTCTGAAAGCCATGGGGACCTTGCAAATGATGCTTTTGTCTCACCTCCTGGTTCCCTACAGCCCTGCATGCTGGCTTCCACCTGGACCCCATTCCCTATGCCATTTCATGCTCCTGTCCTTCAGTACCAGCCTGAGGGCCAGTCCTGGCCAGGCAGTGAAATGTGCAAAGGCGTGGCACTCACAGGCACCTTCAGGGGCCTTCTCTCTCCCCTAACCCTCCATCATGGGCCTGGCCCTGCTGAGGTGATAGGTCCCTGCTCATCCTAATTGCCATCACCTCTGGGAACCTGTAGGGCTCCCTAATCTGTGCCTGCGACCAGGAATCCCTACCCTTCAGGCTCGCTCTCAATTTCTGGGTGTGTAACATTTAGTAGGTGCTTGGAAAAACATTTAAGGTTAATTTTATGGAGGCAAGTGTTTGATTCCTCATCAAGGATAATAAACAATGTATTTTTTGTCTCACAGGGGCACATACCCTCTGTGGGCCTTTGTACCCTCCAGCAAAGCAATTTTCCTTTTATCTTTACCTTTGGTTTTAAAAGTGTAAGATAATAAAACTTTGTGGAAAAACTAATTATAATGGGAAAAGTCAGCCCCTGAGAGCCCCTGGCCCTGGACAATCCCCAGTGGCTCCCCACCCCCATCTTTGCTAATCATACTTACTGGCCATGGGAACACTTCAACAGTTGCTTGACCACTCAACAGTCTGGGAACTTGGTCCCTGTAGATCATCACCCAGCGGCATATTATTCTGGGAATGGGCTAAGTGGTTCAGTTTTGCTGTCCTAGGCAATGCCCCTGCAGAAGCAGGGCCTGGATCTTTTTTTCATGTTCTAGGAATGCCTTCTAGGGTAACTAGCTGGGTGGTGCTGTCCCTTTATTTGGAGCTGGGTAGCTTCTCTGGAGTAGTGCTGAGTCAAGAGTGGCCCCCTCCTCTCATCACCCATGTCCAACTTGCACTGGGCCCCACCCACATTCCCTCCCCAAGAAGGTAAGTGAATAGGCCACACCAGGGATCGAGAACTATAAACTAGGGTGATGTGCACAGAGAAGGGATGACTCTAGACAGGAGGTGACGTTGGACCGTGCTCTGAAATGCAATAGGGGTTGAGGAGAGCCAGAGAAGGGCAATCCTAGCAGAAGAGCAGATGCAAAGACCCTGAAGCCGGGCAGGTTAGGACAGATGCTGGGCATGGCCAGAGCATAGTGAACGGTGCAGGGAGACAGCTGGAGCCCTAGGGTAAATGGGAGGGAGAGCCACACTATATGGGACTTACAGGAGGGGGCAATTCAGAGTCCCCTTGGTTCAAGGAGAGTCGTTTATGTAGGGTAGGGACCTGACTAGTCACATGACAACAGAATTTTGTGGCTGTATCATGGAGAAGGGACTGTGGGGACACAGTGGGGACAACAGCTGCTGGATTGGGAGGAGAATGCTGAGGGCTACACATGGCAATTGTGGGGGTTCAAGGTTGGGGGACCCCTCAAAATGTGTACTTTGTGGTTGCTGACTTCCTGTTGTTCTTCATGATGTCTGACTAAGCATGGGCCTCAGCCTGTCCACGTAGGGTGGTAGTCACCCCCTTGGAGGTGCTGGGAGGGTATCAACAGTACATGCAGCCCTCCCTTTCTGCCTCCACACTGCAGACCCCCACTCCTCACCCCCTTTGTTCTTTTTCCCTATATACATGGTCATGGTCACAGTGGCAGGGCCCTCTGAGCGTGTCTCACACTCACATAGGAGGGGTTGCATTCCCAGTGGCCCCCCCATGCCCCTCTAGAGGTTCCAGTCCTTCAGCCCCGCCTTCCTGGATTCCCCGTGCTTTCAAATCCCAGCTGCAGGACCCCACCCAGAAGTGCATAACCGTTCTTGAAGTTCTCCATATCGGTTGGGGAGGTGGTTTGGAGGGGGAGGGCTATTTTTGAATGAATGAAAGGAAAGAAGGGATACAACAAAAAGATGGAGGGTTGTAGAAAAAGCCTTCTTGCTCCCAAAAGGAAACCCCCCTCTCCTCAGGCCAAAGCAGAAAGTGGGTGAGATCAGAGGCGGATTGGGCAGGGTCAGGGGACAACCTGGGGAGAACTCTATGGTCTGGAGGGCACCTCACTTCTTGGGGGTGAGGAGCTGGAGGACAATAAAACGTATCCGGCAGCCCCACAGACTCCCTAGAGCGGGAAGTACCACAGAGGTAGGCGCTGTCCAGTTGCTGAAGTGTAACAGAGCAGCCTAAGCAAGACCAAGGCCATCACAGGGGCTGAACCCTGGGCTCTCCCTGCCCCATCCTCTTGCGACCCAGAATGTGGGAGCTGCATTATTCTAATTTGGCAGAGTGACCTTCGCAATCTGCTGCCCATGCCTCTGCCATTCACGCTCAGCAGGGTACCCCAATAATGAGGGGAGAGAAGAGATGTTGCAGCCCAACAATGGCATAGAGAAGTTCTGTGGTTTGCTTTCTGCCCACCTGAGTTGTCCCCACCTTCGCTGGGTCCTTTGATCCTGGGCAACCTCACTTACTGCCTCCAGGTTCCCACTGGACCCCCGTCCCCCGGCAACACAGCCTGCTCAGGGTGGGGCTGGGTGCTTAATTGCCTTCCCCAGCTCCCTGGCTCCAGTTCTTTCCGAGCACTGAAAAGCAATCCCCAGAGTGAGGAGGGCAGCAGTAATCTGTGCTGCTGGGGCGCCGGGTCATGGTCGGGGGTACCCCCTTTCTGGATCTCAGGTCCCCATCTGCGGAAGGAGTGCTTTGGTCCAGAAGAGGCGGAAGATCCCTCCAGCTCTTGGAGCGTTCTCTGAGGTTGGCAGGCACGCTCCTGTGAGGAGGGGACTTGCTGGAGATTCAGAGGGGGATCCCCACAAAGCAGTATGGCAGGGAGGGGGTCAAGCTGTGGCTTCTCCCTGCGCGGGGTGGCGGGGCGGGGCCCGGGCCACGGGGAGGGGGCGCTCTGCGGCGGCGCACACACCCTCTGGCTCGCACGCCCTTGCCCTGCCGTGCACTTGCCTTGGAGCTCGGGCCAGGCGCGGGGCTCCGGCTGCAGCGGCTGTCTCCAGACAGTGAGTAGGCAGTGGGAGGGGGTGTTCCGGGTGTTCTGGGGGTCCGGGGGTGGAGGTCCCAGTAGAGTCCCCGTGTCTGTGGTGGGCATATCAGTGGGGGGAGGGCATGCCCAACTCAGGGAATTCAAAGGGGGACCTGTGGGAGGAAAAGAAACCCCTTCCATATTCCCAAATACCAAACCCGAGTGAGCTCCAGATGCCCCATACCCCTGTGAGGAGGGAGCTCCTGTTCCTGCAATTTGGGGTGCAGAAACATCTCCCACGATGTTGAAGGTGGGGACTTGAGGACCTCCCTCACAGCCTTCAGTTGGGGTAGTGGGAGAGGAAAGGATTGGCCCCATTGCCCCCTTTCCGCCCCACCCCCAGTCATTTCCGTCTCTCTCTCCCAGTGTGGTGGGATTCCCCGCCCCAGGCAGAGTGGTTGGGAATCCCCCACCTGCCAGCCTTTTGTGCTTGGGAGCTTGATGCTCAGTCTCTTCCCTAAGCTTCTTCCCTCTCCCTTTCTAAAACCCCCATGGACAGGGAGATGGGCCAAGGCCCAAAGAGGGTTAGCACTTACCCAAGGTCACCCAGAGGGGCAGGGGCTGAGCTGGGTTTGTGGCTGACTCACTAACCCCAGAACAGAGCCTGGTATCAGCATTAGGGTTTTCTGCTCCCTGCATTGAACTGCAGGTGCGAGGACCCTGTCTGGGGCCCCAGAACTGTGGGGGTACAGTATTCCTCTCCCCGCAAGTCTCTACACCTTGCTGGAGCCTCAAACAGGACTGAGTGGAGAAGCCCCTGCCTGGCTCCCTCCTCTGGGCTCCCAGGTCTCTAGTTCCCCCTGCCACCTCCAACCCCATCCTCAGGCTGCCAACCACAAAAGAAATCTAGGGGGCAGGGAGTATTCCAGATTGGTGAGCCAGAGCACCATAAACTGGTGGAATAATCTTTGCTCTGATGCACCTGTCCAGTAGATGACCTTGGTCCCCCACCCTCCCAGGGTCAGCTCCAAGTTCCATCTAGCTGGGCCCTATGGCAACCCCTGCAGGGTTGGCCATTGGCCATGCAGGTGGCCAATGGCCCCACCCCAGACCCCCTGCAAGAAAAAGGGCAACTGGAACATTCACAGCCACCTGGGTTTCCCCTTTAATCCCATTCTGAGGTTTTGCTGTGTGCCCCTACAGCTTCCCACCATGGGGCTGCTCTGTGCCCCCTTCTTCCCTGTCCTCCAGGATGAGTACTGGGTGCCCATCTGGGGACTTGGAAGACCATCCTGTACAGACAGAGGGAATATGCCACGAGGGAGCTACAGGCCACAGAACAGCAGTAGACGGGGGAAAGATTTGGAGGTGGCCAAGAATAGAGCTGGTCGACACCTCCATCCTCACACCAGCCTGTTCCAACCTGACCCACCGATACCTCCCCATGAAGAAGGAATTGGGAGAAGGACAGGGAACAGTATGGGGAAAGGCAGATAGGGCCTTCGAAGTGCGGCGTCCAATGGAAGAAGGCGGAGCCTCCAGGGAGGGGGCGTGGCATGGGGAAAGGTATATGCAGGGTCTCCGAGGAGGAAACAGGGCCCCACTGGATGGACAATGCCACCAACCTAAGCTTCCTTAGAACTTACAGCATGACTTAGAATTTTTCAGAGCTCATGTCTGCTGTAAAGGCTATTGCAGTGTGGAAGCTGTTTTCACCCCACCCTCCTGGGGCCCTGCCTTCACCCTGTGTCCTCATCTGGTCCTTACAGGTCAAAGGGAAAAGAAGGGCAGCCACAGCCCCCCGCCAGCCAAGTGGTAACCCAGCAGGACTGAAAGAGACGGGCCCTTTGGTGGTGGCTCACAGGGAGACCCCTGCACCCCAGGGTGAGTGGATCCCAGACTCAGATCACCTTTGGGGGTAGGTGTGGCCCAGGGACTGGATAGAAAAATGATGACTTAAGAAAAAGAGCCAACCTTTGAAGAAATACTAATAATATAATGACGATGATGATGATGACTGCTTTCTAGAGCCCCCCACTGAATCACTGTCTACTTCCTCTGGTCACTGGTGGTGGGGAATCTGCTCAGAGAGACTAGATGACCTGTCCAGTGTCACACAGCCAGAGGGGGGCTGAACCAGGTTGGAAAGACCTGACCCCCACAGTCTTCCCCACCCAGTTTCTGTGGCCTCACTCCCTGGAGACAGCTTTAAGGGAGCAACTCCTTTGCGCCTTCTTTTCCTGAATGGACAAGACAGCCCAGGACAGGGCTCCATGGCTATGGCAGGGGCTCCTTGACCTCAGAAGCTTTGAGGGGGCTCTGGGCTCGTGACAGATCTGGTTTCCTGCCTGCCTGTCACACCAGGCTCCCACCACTTCTTCCAGATCAGGGACTGAGGGCTCAGTGGGCTGCCAGTGGGGAGAACCAGCGGGTGCTGGGTGCAGCCCCTCCCAAACCTCTCCCTTGCCTCATTTCCTCAGTGAATCATCTGCAAGGACCAGTTGCATTTATTTTTTGATCAAGATCTTTTCTTGCCCACCGGCCTGAAACCATAGTTTGGGTCTTTCTGTGCCTTTGTTACTGCAGCATCCCTGCCTCAGTGGCATGAGTTTTGCATCCCACTGAGAAGGCGCTCGATAAATGCCGATAGAATGACGGAAGCTTCTCCGAGTCCCTGAATCTGGACGGAAGCTTCTCCGAGTCCCTGAATCTGGAAAGCCCGAGATCGAGCCTTCTGGGATGCTTGCCCCTGTTCCCCATCCTGCCCCAACCACTCCCAGGACCCTAGGGGGCTTAACCCTCCGTGACTGCTTTGCTCAGAGTCCTTCCTCACACAGCCCCGCTGATGTGACCCCTCCCCCCTCTGACACTTCACTCCATTTACCCCCCTTCCCTCTTGCCCCACTAGTCTCCTTCTCTTCCTCCCGATTGCCCTCCCTGGTCCCACCTCAGGGCCTATGCCCTCGAAATGCCCTCTGCCAGGTGCACCCTTCTCCCACCTCTTCCAAGACCGCTCTTGGGCGCTTTTAAATACTTCCTCTTCTGAGAGGCCTCCCCTGACCACCCTAGTTAAAGTCTCTCCATCCCCATTCCTAGTTTTCTCAACTTCATTGAATCTTTTCCCAATACTTTTGCTTTATCTAAAATTCTGATTGCCCCTTTATTTGGAGAAGGTCATTCTCTTCTAGAAGTTCAGCTCCAAGATGGACAGGTTTGTATCTGTCTGAGACTGGGTGTTCCCAGCATTAGATAGACTCAGAGAAGGGGCTCCGTGGGTACGTGGGTAAATGCATGAATGAATGAATGAATCAATGCATAGATATGTTCTCCACTCTCCCATCCCACACTCACAGGGGACTCAGCCTTTGTCCAGGTAGGCACTAGTTAGACCCAGGATGGGCTGATATTGCTGTGGATGCACAGCTGCGGGTGTTGGCGGGGGGTGGCCAGTCCACCCCTGCTCAGGTGGCTGCCTCTGGGTCCCTCAGCTCCTGTGAAGCTCTCCCAGCTCTCCTGCACCCACACTCTGGAGGAGGGGCTCCCTGTTCAGCCACTAGCCTCTCCTCTGCCCAGTCTGTAGGCTGTTTGCTGGGGGCATGAATCCTGGGGTACCCAGCCGTACTCCCTCCCACCAACCATGGGCTGAGGAGTTCTGCCTGCACTGGAGACCCAGGTGGCCCCCACCAACTGCCTCATCTGCATCCATCCCCGACTTGGGTCCACCACTGGCAGCCTTGTCTCCGGGAGCTGAGGTCCAAGCAGGAAGCAGGCAGCGGGCAGACTTGGGCAGGACGTGGTCAGTCACCAATTCTGCCATCCTAAGTCCAGCCCTTGAAGGGGGTCCCTGATCCCTCAGGTCAGGCAAGCCCAAAGAAGAAAAGGGGTCTTTCCTAAGGAAGGCCCTGAAGAGGCCTCTGGGGGTGATGGCTGTTGTTTCCGTGAATTTCTGGTTGTTTGCATGTTGGACTTGAATTCGGAAAGTGTCAGCTGCTGCAGGGCCCTTACCGCAGCCTGTGCAGTTCGGAGCTAGCCAGTGAATGGGTTCGGTATGAATGCTTGTTGGGGGGGCAGAGGCCTGTATGTGGGCCAGGGCATTGACTGTGGTGCAGGGTTGTGTGCTAGGCCCCGAGGGAGATGTGGGTGGCTTTAGCGATGTTTTAGAAAGAGCCCCCAGCAGCTCAGGCAGGGGAACAGCCAGTGCAAAGCCCTGGAGGTGGAATAGCTGAGGGGACATGGGAGGCCTGGCTGGGAGTGGGGAGTGGATGGGGGGATGCAGGAAAGACATTGCAGGCCAAGAATGACTGCTTTAGAGTCACCATACCCCCACTCCTGGTGCCCTCATGGGCACTGCAGGCAGTGGGTGGTCCCCAGGCCTCCACTTCTCAACCATCACAAACCTGGGCAACATCACCACAACCAGGCCTTCCTCAGGATGTTCCCAGCAGGCTAACATAAAGAACAGACTCTTGAGAGGAGGGGACAGGAGTCCCAAACCCAAGGCTGTCACCTGCCACTCCTCAGCCTTACCACTATGACCTACTCTTGGGACCACCCCCTGCCCAAGCTGTCATCTGCTCACTCATTCATTCTGCCCAGCTATTTTTCTGGGCCACAGAGGAAACAAAACAGATCCTGACCTGGTAAAAAGCTGAGGCCAGGAAGAAAACAGATGGAGGAGCTGCTGCCTTCAGAGCCCCCAGGCTGGGGAACAGAGCTGGACTCAGTTACTCTCAGCCAAGTGGGGACAGAGTTAGGCTGAGGTAGTGAGACCACCTGGGAGGGAGAGGAGGAGGAGGAAAGGGTCCTCCACCCAAGATTTTCCCCAGCTGCCATTAACGTTGAATGAATGGGTTGCCCAAGGATAGCCTCCTGGGTGCCAGGGGAAGAGGGCACAGTTTTGAGGACCCCTGAAATAGTCTCCTGCTGTCCCACCATCCTGGCACTGATTTCAGGGTTTAGGACTAAGGCAAGGGCACAGTCCCAAAGAAGGTGGCCTTGCAGCAGACACACCCTGGACGCCTGGAAGCTCTCTCGTCCAATTCTTAGGCACTCACCACTTGCCAGCATCCTGCTTTCCTACCCCAAGGCTCCCCCACCCGGAGCAGACGTGTGAAAAGGTCGCTGAGGGGGGGTGCGGAGTGGAAAGGTGTCCAGTCGCTTTGCAAACTTGTTCCGTCAGCAAGTATGCGTGGAACACAAAGGTTGAGGGGTACCTGGAGTTTGGGGGACTTTATTTTGGGAAGGGGTGGCTAGGACTGTCAAGGACGGGTGTTGTGGCTTGACTAATGTCCTCTCTGACGCGCGGGGCAAAAGGGCGAGTTTCGGGACCCGCCTAGCGCTGCTTGGGGTGGATAGAATGGGGCACATGGAATGAGGGATCTTTAAATGTAGGCGGGGCTTGCGGGGTCGTCGGGGGCGGGGCCAGACGGGCTCAGCCAATCGTCCGCCCCGCCCGCGTCGCACTGCCCCCTCCTCTCCCGGCCCGGGAGGGCGCTTGCCCCCCCACCCCCCGCCCGGGCGGTGCACTGGGCGGCGGGGGATGCTCCCGCTGCCGCCTCCCCCTGCCCCGCCTCCATCGGGCCCTGCGTCCCACCGCCCCTGCACGCCCCCGCCGCGACCCCGGCCCCATCCAGTGGATTCTTGGCCGTATGGGACCCTGTCCCCTCCAGCCTTGTACGTCCGCCCGAACCGAGCCCCGCAGGTACAGGATAGGATGGGAAGGGGCGCCTGGGGAAGGAGGCACGTCTGGGAGGAGACGCGGTTTGAAGCAGGGGACCCGAAGAAGCGGATGTGTGTCTCTGCACTGCCAGGCTAAGTCAAGAGTCTCGGACCCACATCCCGGAGGGGGAGGGTACTGGGTTCTCTTTGGGGGTTGAGTCTCCAAACTCCATAGATGCGGTGGAGGGAGCTCTCAGGGTGGAGGCAGCGACCCAGGACTGACTTGGAAATGGGAGGAAGGAGACCTACACTACTGGCCCCTGGGTCTAGCGGTCAGAGGCACCCCGATAGGGGTCAGGAAGCCCAGATCTCCTTGGACAGAGATGGGGTACCCCGTACGGGGCACTACCCGCTGTCCTGGAGGGCAGCACTAGATATGAGTGCTGGAAGCCAGGGCCAGGTGGGAGAAGCTGATGGAGATGGAGCAGTGTGGAGGGCGCTGGTGGAAGCAGCCTGGGAAGGGCAGGGCAGGCTAGCTGCACTCTTGCTGGATGCTGGATGCTGGATGCTGGATGCTGGCTGCTGGCAGGTTCCTGATGGTTGGCCATGGGGGCAACGTCTGGGGGATCGGGCAGTCAGCCAGCGCCTCACTGCACGGTGCTGAGCAGCCCATGGGGCAGGAGGGCAAGTGCATCCTGTCCACCCTGCAGAGTTAGGGCCCCAAGAGTATTGGAACAGATCCTTCCCCACCCTCCACAGGGACATAAAACCCATGACTTGTCTGAACATCCTGGAAAGTTCCACCATGTGCTGCTCTGGCTGTGGTTCCTGGGAGCACTGTGTTTTTACCCTACCCCCAGCATTTTGCCCTGCAGGGGGCTGTGCCTTAGGGACTGAGGGGACAGGGAGAACCTTCTCCTTGTCCACCTCTGCAGGACAGAGCTTGGCATTGGGCAGTGGCACTGTGGCAGAGTACTCATGGCCCCAAGATTTTCCACATGAGATCTGGTCACCCACCCTGCTGGATGGGCACCAAGATGCCTCTTTACTGAAGAGGCAGCTGAGGAGGTGACTTTGTCCTCACTGGGGTGCTGGAGGCTCCCTCTGGGCAGCCACTGCAACCAACCCGTCATTTGTAAATGGGCTCATTCGAGGGCCATTGGAGTCTGGTTGGGTTTTATTTTGTCTTCCTTTTGGGTGGGAGAGTGTCCTGCTCCCTGCCACCTGCTAACCTTTCTTAACTCCTCAAGAGCCCTCCTGGGTGCCCTCTGTCCCACTTGTCCCACAGGGTCCCCACAGTTCTCATGGGATGGTGTGGAAGGGGGGCTCTGCTCATCACCCTATCCCGGCCTTCAGGGAACAGAGGTCTCATGCTCCAGACACATGGGGCAATTTTGGCCATTCGAGAGTCCCTCAAAACCAAATGCAGCCCAGAGGGTGTTCCTCACCATTTAGAGAAGTTCCTTGGAGAACTTGGGAGATTTGACCCCCCCGAAAACACATCCTTTCATGGATACCCAAACCTCGGCTGGGATTTTAGAGGGGCTGATTCTTTGGGAATCTCTGAGGATCCCAGGGACCTCAGCTTTAGGTCCAGGTTGCCGTGGGTGAGGGGAACATATACCTGGGAAGGGAAAAGGTTTCTTGTCCCCGGGTTGCTCTGGTCCCACTCAGCCTTTAGAAAAGGGCTGCCCTCTTCTGTGGGATTTCGGGCAGACCAATCTGTCATTCTGTTTCCTTGGAGCTCATCGGAGGGTACCCACCAAGGCCTGTGTCCTGAACTCTGGGGCTCCTCAAGGGCAGGGCCAGGCTGGCTCCCTCTCTAGATGGTGGCTTGTCAAGAAAGGGCCAGGCAGATCCTGCCACTCCCCACCCCTTGGCACTGATTTAGTCCCTGCCCTTCCTGGCTGTGTGACCTTGAGCAAGGTATTGAAACTCTCTGAGCTTTGTCTCCTGTCTATCAGATGGGATCAGGGATGCCACCTGCCTCGCCAAGTGGCAGTGGAGATTCAGTGTGATATTGCTGATAAAGGAGTCCACCCACAATAAGCACTAGGTACAAGTTAACGTGACAGGCCCCAGCAATGCCCTCCACCCTCCTGTTCTCACAGAACCTACTTGCCACCTGTCCCCACGCCCCCATCCTCACCCTGCCCACGGCACCTTAGGACTTGGCTGCCAGGCAAGGAGGAGCATGCGGACAAATGGCTGCATTTGGCTTGTGTGTCCAGCGGCTGAGTCACATGCCCAAATTGCATCTTTACTGGTGCATTTCTGAAGGTCATCTGCTGAGCCCCATCCCCTTCTGGTCCTGTCTGCCAGGCCACCTACCTCTCCTGCCTGTGTGCCCAAAGCCCCCGGCAAGGACCGGCACTTTCAGGAGGAATGGTGGGAGGGGAGCCTGGGGTTTTCTGGTCTCCCAGGTGAGGGGAGGGCCTGGGGCTGCTGTGCTGACAAACTCCCGGACCTGCCTGGCAGCCAGTAGGCCTTGGGGTGGTGGGCAGGACTCCAGCCCAGAGGGGGAGAGCACTCAAGTGTTTGTGAGAAGAGAAAGAGACAGACAGATAGCAGGGTCAAGGTCAGCTTTACACACTATGAGGTGCCTAGCCTGCAGGAGGCTAGTCCTTATAAACTGTGAAGTGTCAGGCCGCGGGTGGCCACAGCCTGGTTAATGCGATGGGCAGGATTGGAAAGGGAAGAACGTGCTCTATGACTCATGAGGTCGCTCAGCATCACAGGGATGTTTCCTGCACTTGTGTATGCTGTCACTAGCATCTGTGCACACATTGTGAGTGGGACAGACCCAGTCTGGGGGTCGCCAGACAAGGACACAGTGGTCCTGTGAGGCCTGCGCTGGGTGCTCTGGCAAAGGTTGCCCATGTCCCGCCCAGCAGCATGGCCTATCTTGGCATGTCCTGATGTCACCCCCTGAACACAAAGCACCTGGCACCCCTAGAGTACAGTTTTGGGGCTGGGGAGATGTCCCGTCTGGGCACACAGCTCCCCCTCCCAGGCCCCCAGTTCGTGCCAGGTTGGCCTTTTCAAAGGCCCACCGCCTGCTGTGGCCAGGCTCATTGGGGGAGGCCCAGCCGGGCAGCCTGGTCCAGAATGTGCCCCTTAAGGAGGTAGTCCCTTCACAGCCTGGTGCCTCAGTTTTACCAGCTGTTAAACTGGCCAGATCCCGGGACCCTCTTCTTGGAGGTATTGCAAGGATCCAGGAGAAAACTTATGTGAGGGACAGAGCCTGGTATGTAACAGACGTTTAATGAACATTGGCAGGGCGACAGCGGGTGGCATGCCAGGTTGAGAGAGTAAGCTGGGGTGGGCCTGGCAGGTGACAACCCAGCAGGCCCGACTCCAGACAGGGTCATTGAGGTCTCTCCTCTTGCACATGACCCCCATCATACACCCCTGTGCCAGAGCAGAACCTGAAGATGCTGGGCAATCAGTCTGCTCTTTGGCCTGGTAGGGAAACTGAGGCTGGCCTGGGGTCACAGGGCCAGGCTGAGCATGTCTCACAGGCTGTATAGATTCAATTCTGGAATATTAGGGTTAAGTCCTAGTTTGTCACACCGGTCCCAGAATCCATCTGGAGACCACACACCTCTCTCCACCCAGGCAGGAGGGAGCTATAGCCCCAGCCTCAGTAGCTAATGTCCCCTCGGCCATATCCTACACCGGTGTAAGTGTGTTAAAGCTTTGGAGGGGAGGAACTGGAGGCTCAGTAGAGTGAGGTTGAATTGTCCAAGATCCTGACAGTCAGCCAGAGATGAGCACTGATGGGAATTACTGCCCAACCCTGCACACCTACACAGGCTCTAGTCCTCCCAGACAAACCTGCCGGAAGATTCCATCTCGAGGTGTTTACTGACTATTGGCTGTGTGCTAGCCATTGTCTAGGTGCCTGAAGGCCCAAAACATCAGTGGGAAAATATTGGCAGCAGGGTGTCCCAGGCAAAAGGCATGGCATGTGGACAGGCTCCAAGGCAGCAGTAAGCTGGTTGGGACTGTTAACAGGGAGACCAGTGTGACTGCAAGGGAGCGGCTCCGCAGAGACCGAGTGGGGTGGAGGGTCAGGACTGGGACCACAGACGCCTCCTGGCCTCAGGGAGGTGTCTGCTTTTTGTGCAGTGACACTGTGGGCCATGGGAGAGTTTCAGCAGGGGAGGGGCATAGGCTGACTCGGATATTTCTGGGATGGCAACTGATGTGTCAGCTGCTTTGGGTTCATGGCCTCCCAAGCCTCAGAATGTTCTGGAGTGTTGGTAATAGTCCCTGGCCCTCCGGTCAGTTGGTATGACCATGTCTCCCATGCCCTTGCAGGTCAGCTCGGGAGCCCAGCCACTGAGCCATGCCCGGCCCCAGGTGGCCTGCAGTGAGTCCAACCCCGGCACCCACATAGTCATGAACAACCACAGCCACAGTGGCTGTGGGGGGCGGCCGCTGGGAGGCGGGCCGGGAGCCCTGACCCGAGACCCTCCGGACCCTGAGGCCAGCCGCCCCCTACAGCCCCCACATAGCCCAGGCCTCCAGGTGGTGATTGCCAAAAGCGAGCCAGGCCAGCTTTCACCTGGCAGCCCCCGGGGCCAGCCCCAGGACCAGGAGGAGGAGGAAGATGATGAGGAGGATGAGGCGAGCGGGCAGAGGGGCTCTGGGAAGCCTCCCAACGTGGGCCACCGCCTGGGCCACCGACGGGCACTCTTTGAGAAGCGGAAGCGCCTCAGCGACTATGCCCTCATCTTTGGCATGTTTGGCATCGTTGTCATGGTGACAGAGACGGAGCTGTCCTGGGGGGTCTACACCAAGGTAGGTATGGCCTTTCCCGCTGGTACCTCAGGGAAGCCCCACCCGACACCCCACAGAGGCCCCACCTGGCACACCCGACTCCCTGCCATCCCTCAGGCATAGGGTCAGCGCACACTGGCCGCAGGAGAGGAGGATGGGGATACAGAGCGTCCTGGAGGTGGGAGGTGGGGAGCCCACCTCCTGGAGTGGCAGGAAGGTGGCAGGTGGGGGCAGAGGCTCCAGTCCCTTCTCCTCCCTGCACCCTGGCTAAAGATGGGGAGAGGGCTGCCTTCTGAGACAGGCCTGGGCTGGGGGAGCCCCAGACGAGGCCTGGGAGGGGAGCAGGGAAAGGCCTTTAGCTGCCCGCTGTTGCGGCCAGGTTATGAGCCCGGTTGTGGGTCTACTGGCACTGCCCGAGAGTGTGCGAGGATGGAGAGCTACCAGGGCTGTGTCAGCCCATAAATTGTGCTGTACCCCAACGAGGTGAAGCCTTACAAATGCGACATGCCAGGCCTTGAGGACGTCAGGCCTTAGAAACCATGAAGTTCTCTGCCCGCGTGCAACCAGACCTTCCGAACTCCAAAGTCCTGGACCCATCTTACTGTCAGCCCAGGCCAAGGGAGTAAGGACAGGAGAAGTGCCAAGGTGTGGGAGTCAGAGGGTTGCCCCCCCCCCCACATCGTCCTGCTGTGTGCTCTCTGCACAGGAATCCCTGTACTCGTTTGCACTCAAATGCCTCATCAGCCTCTCCACAGTCATCCTGCTGGGTCTGGTTGTCCTCTACCACGCCCGGGAGATCCAGGTCAGTGCCCAGCCACGCTGGGGTACCCCTTCTCCATGCCCCAGAGCCCCCACACCAGCCACCTGGAAGCCCAGCCCCCTAAACATAAAAGGACCAATAGCCTCCTTGTAGAAAAAGGTCCCCATGAAGATGCATTGTTTAGACCACTCTAAATTTTCCTGGAATACTCGTCTGGGCTTAAATTTTTATCATTTGAGAAAGAAATGGTCACTGAGAGCACAGGGTGGGGAGGGTGGGCCAGGTACTTGGGGCACATGAAGCCCTGTGGTCTTCTGGGATTCCGCTGCTGTGGAAGCCGGCGTTTGAAGTAGCAGCCTGCTTTTGTATTCAGTAGGGCCCCACATTTGGACGACTTATTATATGCCAGGAGTTTGTTCTTTTGGGGCGGGATTAATCAAAGCCAGGCCAGGCTTGAGTCCAGGTCAGGGGGTGTGGGTGGGTATGCCCACAGAGGACAGACATGTCCCGGGTCTGGTGCCAGGTCCTGGGGACACCAAAGGTTGTCAGATCTGGCTCCTCACTTCTGGCCTTTGACCATTGACAGTGTGGCAGGAGATGCGTGTAAGGAAAATCATGCCCGTGTTGCTCTGTGTGCAGATATCTGTGGAGACACCCAGGTCGGGACACACAGGAGGGGCCCTGGCTGTGGCTAGGGGCACCTGAGCTGAAAGGAAGCAGTTCTGAGGGTACAGCCACTAGGGACAATAGTCTGGCAGTTCCTCAGTCAAACACAGAGTTACCATATGACCCAGCAATTCTACTCCTCGGTATAGACCCAGTTTGAGGAACAAACACATCCACGTAAAAACTTGTACACAGATATTCACAGCAGCCCTGTTCACAGTAGTCTAAGTGTGGAAAGGACCCAGATGTCTACCGGCCCAGCAGGTAGAGGCGCAGGAACATGGGGACCGACAACAGCGCGTCTACGCACCTCATCTGCGGCCAGTGCGTAGATGCAGGCCAGCTGTGCCATCCACGTGATGGGTATATGGATAGACAAAATGTGGTCCATTCATATAGTAGAATTGTTATTCACTGTAGTATTAATATGTTACTGTATTTATATATTTTTCATATGTTTGCTATTCAGCTATAAAAAAAGAAGGATTCACTGTATGAGTTTGCTAGGGCTTCTGCCAAGTTGCACAGCTGAGTGGCTTACAGGACAGAAATGTTTTCTCTCCCAGTTCTGGAGGCTGCATGTCCAAGATGAGGGGCCGGCGGGGTTGGTTGCACTGAGGCCTCCCTGCTCGACTTGCAGGCGGCCGCTTTCCTGCTGTGCCCTCACATGGCCTTTCCCCTGTGTGCGCACATTCCTGGCATCTCTTCCTCTTCTTGTAGACACTCGTCCTGTAGAATTAGGGCACTATCTTCATGACATCATTTGATCTTAATTAATTCTTTAAAGGCTCTTCCCCCAAACACTGTCACATTGAGAGTTAGGGCTTCAGCATATGAATGTTGAGGGCATACATTTCAGTCCATAACAACCCACCCTCTGGTCCATCCCCCAAATCCTTGTCCTTCTTCCATGCAAAATGCATTCACTCCATCCCACTGACCCCCAAAGTCTTAACCCATTTCAGCCTCAGCTCTAAGTTCAAAGTCTCATGTGAATGTCTTCGAAGTGAGATGCAGGTGAGACTGAGATAAGATCTTTCCAGCTGTGAACCAGACAAGTCACTGCTTTTCCAAACGCAGTGGTAGTGCTGGCTAGGAAAGTCCTTCTTCTTCTGAAAGGGGAATCCGAAAGAAGAGGAGGGGAATGGGTCCTCAGCAGGTCTCAGAGCTGGCAAGGCAGATCCCATGAGAGCTGAAGGCTCAGGAATAATTCTCTTGGCTCAGAGCTCCACCTTCCAGGCCCAGTGGGGTGGCCGTCTCCCCCTAGGTCCTGGTAGCAGCTTTTTTGTCTGGTTTCTCTCAGTGGGCATGCCGTGTGCAAGGTTCATCTGTGTTGTAGCGTGTGTCAGTGCCTCACTCCTCTTCATAGCTGAGTGAGTGCCGTGGTGCGGCCAGACCACA
The DNA here is from genome assembly GCF_021234435.1 of Artibeus jamaicensis. Classification (NCBI taxonomy): domain Eukaryota; kingdom Metazoa; phylum Chordata; class Mammalia; order Chiroptera; family Phyllostomidae; genus Artibeus; species Artibeus jamaicensis. The sequence goes on along the minus strand of NW_026521854.1, from coordinate 7,218,397 downwards.
TTGCGGTGTTCATCCACGCACCCTCCGGCGGACACCTGGGCCGTTTCCGCTTAGTCGTGAGCAGCGCTGTGATGGCTGTGCGGTGCAAGGGTCTGTTAGGCTGTCTGTTTTCAGTTCTCTAGTTGCACATCCCACCTAGGATTGGGGTTGCTGGGTCATGCGTCACTCTGTGTTGAACGTTGTGGGGACCACCGGCCCATGTTTAGTTTGAAGTGTGGCCAACCGTGAGATCTCATGAGGCCAACCGTTTTGCCTATGAGGTCGTGTTTGCCATAAAAGTCGAGTGGGAGGGATTTCAGCTCGGGTCTTGCCAGGTGGCCTGGGCGGCCGGAGGCAGATCTGAGAGACCCCCCGCCACCCACCTGCCCTCCGCAGCTGTTCATGGTAGACAATGGGGCGGATGACTGGCGCATCGCCATGACCTGCGAGCGGGTCCTCCTCATCTCCCTGGAGCTGGCCGTGTGTGCCATCCACCCGGTGCCCGGCCACTACCGCTTCACCTGGACGGCGAGGCTGGCCTTCACCTACGCACCGGCTGCAGCCGAGGCTGACGTAGACGTGCTGCTGTCGGTGCCCATGTTCCTGCGCCTCTACCTGCTGGGCCGCGTCATGCTGCTGCACAGCAAGATCTTCACGGACGCCTCCTCCCGCAGCATCGGGGCGCTCAACAAGATCACCTTCAACACGCGGTTCGTCATGAAGACGCTCATGACCATCTGCCCGGGCACCGTGCTGCTGGTCTTCAGCATCTCCTCCTGGATTATTGCTGCTTGGACCGTGCGTGTCTGTGAGAGGTGTGCCTTGACCCCCCCAGCCCCTGACCTGCTGACCCCCATGCCCACCCATGATTTCAGTGATTGAGGACCCCCTCAGCCATCGCTTCTGTGCCCCTGGCCCCAGTGACTCCCATGCCCGCCAAGGATTTCAGTGACCGGGGCCCACCAGTCATCTCTTTCCTCCCCTCCATCTCTCCCTGCCCGTCAGTTCCTGGTCTCATAACCCTGGGCTCCAGCCTTGTGTTCCCAACCACCCCTGGCCCCTACCCTGGCCTGCACTCCTCTGGGACCCCAGCCCCCTCCCTCCAACCTGCCCCCAGGGGACTCATGCTCCTCTTCCAGCCCCTCCACTCTGTGTGCAGCTGACCTCTGACCTCTGGCCCAGGCAGTAGAGGCAGCAGGAACAGGCGTGCCCCCTAGGTGCCCCCTAGGTGCCCCCTAGATGCCCATCTCCCCCCACAATTTAACTTGCTCTCCTTCTCCCCTCCACCTGCCCCGCTGGACTGTAGGGAAAACATGTGAGTCCCACCCTTGGCCGAGCTGTGTGTGCGGAGCTGCTGCCATCGTGCTGCCCAGCAGGAATTTAAGATTAGCTGCCGAGAGGGGAGGGAAAGGGGAGTGAGGCAGGATGGCCAGAACCGGGAGGAGGCCATGGGCGTGGGAGAGCTGGCTGCACAGTGGGGCAGGTAGGGTTGAGCCACGACCAGGACAGTGGGAGGCGGGCCTTTCTCAGGTTCTGTCTGCCTGGTATCCTTGGGGACTTTGTCTCCAAGACATATCAGGGGAAAAGGGCTTATCTCTAGTGTCCTGTTTGGGTGGCTGACCCAGGGTTCTGGAGTCTGGGGTGAAGGAAAACTGGCCCAGTCTTTAAGACCCCTACTTGGGCTTGGTTCTGAGCAGCCCTGGAAGGTGGCAGGCCATCAACCCAACTTACAGATGAGGAAAATGAGGCTCTTAGGAGCAAAGGGACATTCCCAAGGGTCTCGTTCTGATTGTCTCCTGAGGGAGGGCCCTGCTGGGCTGCTCTGGGCCCAGGGATACCTGTCTGGGAGGGGTCTCTTGACTCATGCCCAGTCGGGGAAGGCCCCAGAGGGGATCTGTGTTGAGTAGTGCTATGACTGGGCTTCCTTGGCGGGGGTCCCTGGGCTAGACTTGCCCCCCAAGACCCCAGTCCTCACCCTCTCAAGTCTTCCCATCCCATGGTCTCTACCTCAGCCTGCATGGGGCTCACAAGGCTGAGAGCCCAGCTCTTTTTGTCATTGAAGTTTACCACGAGGTCTCCTTGGACTCCTGATACGCCCCAGTGCCAGTTCCCACAGCCCATCCCCAGCCCCATCGGGGTGGGCTCAGAATCAGGGTCTGGGGAGCAAGAGAGGGATGTCCTTCCTCAGGAATTCCTGAGGTCCAGGCTGGGTCATTTCAGGGGTCACAGGGTGGGGATGGGGAATGGGGCAGGGTGGGGAGCAGCCAATCCTAAATTCTGAGCCCATATTGCTGCTTGAAGCCCCCTTGCCTGCCTCGCTCTGCCCCTGTGGCTCTGTCCCGCCCTCACCCCATCTCCCGCATGCCGCCACTCCCTGGCCCTGGGTGGTCCTGCGTGGCCCTGCAGCGCTCACCCATGGCTAGAGGGGCCCCCTCCCTCCTGCCTCCTGAGTTGGGGGGGCACTTGTATCTCAAGTGCTGGAGGCCAAAGTGGCTTGGGGCTCGGTTACCTCAGTGAAATATGGGGGCCAGTTTCCAGTCCTCTGCACCCAGCAAGAAGCCTGGAAGCCCCACAGTGGGCCAGAGACTCCCAGGCACCAGGCCTGCTGAGGAGGCCTCCATCCCTCCTGTCCCCATGGGGGCTTCCCTTCCATCACCTCCCTGTCTTGGACCCCTGGCCCCAGCCCCATCGGCCTGGAACAGCCTTCCCCCGGCCTGGCCCCACCTCAGCCAGGGGTCCACCCCATTCCTTCATGCCACCTCAGTTGACCTCCCACCTTGAACCTCTTCAGGGGAGGTCTTCACCCACTGGGGTGGGGTTTAGATGGCCTGAGGCCCACTAAGGAGGGGGTCAGTTGGAAAGGGGTCCTCCCAAGCTGAAGGGGGCTCTGCAGGCTGGACAGGGCTAGAGCAGAACCTCAAGCTGCTGCCAGACACTGAGAACCAGCCCCTCCATCCCTCAGCCTGGGTCGACCGTGGGCAGAACCTGTTCATAGTCTGTGTGGTCAGGGTCCCAGTCCAGGCTGAGATGGGGACAAAATAGTGTCATTTGCAAGGCCTTTGGGCCTATCCCTCCCACCTCATCAAAAGTTGAACCCCAAACCTCTCCCCACACTAAGAGAGCTGCCCCCTGCCTCCTTACCCCCAGGTCAACCCCAGGCCTGGGATTGGGGTCATTGGTGCTGCCATTTACATATCGATGTCCCTTCTTCTCCCAAGTCCTAGAGCATGACCCTTCAGCCTCCTGTCTCCTCTAGTAGCCCTCCTCCCTCCTCAGAGCCTCGCTGGCTGGGGAAGTTCTTCCTGGTGTCTGACCTGAATCCTCACCTCCACTCTCCCCCACTTCTGGTGCCCGTGGCCACCCGTGTCAGCGTCTGTCTGTATGTCTGCCTTTGGGAAGGGTATCATGTGGACATGCATGGACACGTGTGGATTACCCTCAACCTGGTCTCCTCTTTGTCCTGTGACCAGGGCCAGTAGGGCAGACTTAGTGAGCAGTAGCTTGGGAGTCGGGCAAAGGAAGGAAGGTGAATGGGAGGCCGGGAAGGATGACATGGCTGCCCTGTGAGGTCTGCCCCGGGAGCTAGCCACTGCTCTGAAATTGCACCTTTATCACTCTGAGCCCTTGGAGTGACCAGCTCCCTGTGGTCAAGGCACTGCCCCGGGGGTGTGATGATGGAGGAAGGACCCTGTGGGCTGACCAGCTCTCCCGGCTCTCCCCAGGTACCACGATAAACAGGAAGTGACCAGCAACTTCCTGGGGGCCATGTGGCTTATCTCCATCACCTTCCTCTCCATCGGCTATGGAGACATGGTGCCACACACCTACTGCGGGAAAGGCGTGTGCCTGCTCACCGGCATCATGGTAAGGGCCGGGGCCCTTGCACACCCCCCGCCAACAGGGAGTTCACCCCATCACCAGCTATGCTGTCAGAGGCGAGCATCTGTCCTTGCAAAACCATGACGCCATCCCCAGCACCACTTCCTTTCCTCCCACAGAAGGAAGAGCCATCTTGCAGGGGCTCAGCCCAGCCCCCTTCTCCATATGTAGACAGTCCCCAGTTGTCACCATCTGCTGAAGCCAAAGCCCAGTAGCTCTGTTCCTCTTTGCCTCTCATTCCCTCCCATTTGGACACAGCTAGGGGTTCACTTCCTCCTGCCTCCCCTGCCAGGGCCACCCTTCTCCCAGCTAAGCTGACATGGCCCCTCGCCTATGACGTGGCATCGTGCACAATGGCCTGTGTGATTCTGTGACAGTGGAAGGAAACTAAGGATCAGCCACAATCCATCACCCCTCCCCCAGCAATTGAACTTCACAAACAAACGAATAAGATCACTTGGATCAGATGAGGGCTTTCAATCCAGAAAACCCTGAGTGAAACGGGAGAGCCGTGTGCCCTTCTCTGGGATGCAGCCCCTTCCAGAAAGTCAGTTTCAAGTCCAGCCCGCAGCTGGCTCCCGGCCCTCGCCCCAGCACACGCACACGTGGTCACGAGTGGGTCTCTCTCAGCTGCTCCGTTCGCTCTCTCCTCTTCCATCTGTGCTCAAGTGTGTCCCCTTCCGGTCACTGCCCCAGAGACTCATCCCCTTCCACTGTCTTCCCACCTGGAGTTTCCCTGTTCTTGAACTTCAAGGCGTGCCACTGGGTCCTCCTCTGGGCCCAGCATATTTTGCTCGACATGGCATCAGTGCTGTTGTGCAGACTTGTCACCTGCACTTTTTCCTTGCTGTGTAGTCCCCGTGCGGGTTTCTAGTGTGTTACTTTGCCCCCAGTCAACAGGGCTTTTCCTAAGAACAGGCTCGTGGGCCCTTCCAAGATCCTTGTCCTGATCAGGAACCTTCAACAGGGTTTGCTCAGAGGGTCACTTTGTGCCCACGCCACCAGCCTGGGCATGTTTGCTTCCAGACCCAACCAGGACACTTTGAGAGTGTCCCCGGCCCATAAATGTTTTCTCCATCCCTAAGGAAGACTGAACTACCGCCCAGCTGCACCCCACCCTGACCCCCAGAGCCCAAGCCAGGGTTTGTGCCTCCTCCCATCCTCTGCTCAGCAACCACGGGAGGAAGCAGCTTGCCGGTGAAGCTCCCGGGACAGCCTCCAGGAGCGGGCAGGAAGCCAACTTCTGGCTCCATCACCGTCCCCTGCCACCTACTTGTTGGTCACTCCTGAGGCTGATGACATTTCCTGTGTGTCCTAGGCTCCCTGCATCAGACTTCTTGGTCACAGACTCTTCCTGCTTCCTCCCTGTTTCCCTCTTGTGTCACTTTCTGCTGCCCCGCCTTACCTGTCTGCCCGCGTCCTCCTTGGGACCTCACTCCTGCTTCTGTCCCTCCAAGTAACCCCCTAAGTGGACAAGGGAGCCCTCTCTGACCTTTTCTAACGTGGGTTTGCCTGCCATTTGGGGCATCCTGGGGAGGGCGGGTGCACCAACCAGGGAGCCCGCATGAGGAGACATCCTTTCCCCCACTTGCCCACTCCTGGGACTGCTGCTTTACCTCTTCCCTTCCGCACGTGCCCCACTGAGGGCTTCTGGCCAGCCCTTCCCTCACGCTTCCTGTCAGCTGATCCCTGCTTCTGCCCCGTCTCTGTCCCTCATGCCCAGATCCTGAGGCCCTGACAGATTCTAAATCCTCCCACCTCCAGGGACACTGGCCCTGAACGTGCCTGCAGACCCTGCTGTTTCCTTCCCTTTCTTATCTCGAGCCTCAGTTCCCCCCTCTACCCAACAGAGTAAGAGTGGTCCTACCTTCCAGGGTTGTTGGGATAAACTAACCTGTGGGACACGCTTTCCAGACACTTGATGGGTACAGTGAGTGGGTCTGGGAGTCAGCGAACTCTGTGCCACAGAAAAAGGAATGCTGATGTGCCTGCCACCCTCCTCCTGCAGGGGGCTGGCTGTACGGCACTCGTGGTGGCTGTGGTGGCCCGGAAACTGGAGCTCACCAAGGCAGAGAAACACGTGCACAACTTCATGATGGACACACAGCTCACCAAGCGGGTAAGGGTGCCAGCCCCCGTCACGGCCACCTCCCCTCCTGATGGACAAGCGCAGACCCGCCCCCTCTTCCTTCTGCACATTCCAGGCACACCCGTGTGCCCACAAGTCACCACAGTGCCCTGTGCATGCCGAGACTGCACCAGGCTCTGCCACTTATGAGAACATCCCTGAGCTGTACACAGAGCTGTGGTGATGGCCATGGGTGTCCACAGCCCAGGCACGGCCCAGCTGTGGGCCATGCGGTGAGAGGCAGGAATTCTGGGGCCAGCTTATAAGCAGGCCTTGGCAGTTTGACCTCTTGGCGCCTCGGTATCCCCATGTATAAAATGGAGAACTGTTCTTTCTCTGGCCCCAGGTTAAAAACGCCGCTGCTAACGTTCTCAGGGAGACGTGGCTCATCTACAAACACACCAGGCTGGTGAAGAAACCAGACCACTCCCGGGTTCGGAAACACCAGCGTAAGTTCCTCCAAGCCATCCATCAGTAAGTCCAGCACCCTTCCCGCTCACGTTTCTGTATCCGCCTGGGGCGGAGGCAGCGTGATCCCCCAAGTCCCTGGGGAGGAAGCCCAGGGTCAGGCCAGATAGCTCAGCATGGCCTCGTCATGGCCCCTCCCATGCTGGGTGGTCAGTGGACTGGAGCCTGCAGCTGCTGTTGGCTGGGACAGTGGGGTGGTCAGAAGGAGACACGTGACGGCCCCGGCACTCACCCAGGGAAATCACCTTTGTAAGCCATGCAGCCCATCCAACATGAATGGTAGGAAGCGTATTTTATTCTCTGGAATAGCCAAATTATTTTATCCCTTAGACACTGAGGCAATTTCCCCTTTTTGCTTTAGCTGCCAGGAAGCTCAGAATTAAATGTGTGGCCTGATCCAGAGCTCATGTGGGACAATTAGAAATTACTTAATTTCCTCTTTTGTCCCTTCATCCCGAGAATTACTTAATTAAGTACTTCTCATCCTTGGCTGTTCATTGGAGTTACCCAAGGGGCTTTTTAAAACCCTACAGGCCACACCCAACACCAGTGACAGTACAGTCTGGGGCGCAGTCTGGGCTTAAGCTTAAGTTCCTCGGGGGAGGCCAGTGTGCAGCCAGAATAGGCAGCTTTTTCTTAAAGGGCCAGATAGTAAATATTTCAGGCTTTGTGGACCAGATGGTCTCTGTCCCTGCTCTGCTCCACTCTTGTAACAGGAAGGCAGTGGAGCTGCATGGGTGTGTCTGTGCTCCAATATTGTCCAGATCAGGCATCTGGCCAGATCTGGTTCATGAGCTACGATATGCCAATTACTGTCCACTAGAAATATCATGTGAACTTCATATACAATTTTAAACTTATTAGTAGTCACATTTTCTAAAGAGAAAAAAAGTAAAATAAATTTAATATGTTCATTTAGTATATCCAAATTATTCTCATTTTAACATGTGATTAAGATACAAAATCATTGAGATACTTTAGAAAGTGTTTTGTACTAAATCTCCTAAGTCCATCGTCTGTTGTACACTGACGGCTCGTTTTGATTCGGGCCGGCCACCTCTCCAGGGCCCAGTAGCCACATGTGGGATGGGTGGAGCAGAACCCCGTCCAGAATTTAAACAGCTCCAAATCCTGTGGGGGTGAGGCACTCAAATTACAGTTGAGGCACATGGCACCTGATTTAAAACAGTAAAAATCATGTTTTAGGTACTTTTCAGAGTCAGCCCCCCTGAAGAGAGATCCCACCTCTCATATTGTGGGAAACCCCCTCACCAGTGGGTTCTCCTGGGTGAACCCGACGGCGCCCCGTCCCCAGAGCCTCCCGGCCAGACTCGGGCTGACCAGCAAGAGCGCGAGATGGACAGCGCTAGGGTCTGGGCCAGTGCGGCGGAAGGCAGCCGAGTCGCCGGGGCGGGGGGTGCTTAGCCCAGAGACCCCAGTGTGAGTGGAGGGTGCAGAGGCTGCACAGAGCGGCAGCCGGCTCCTGGGGTGTCAGGAGTCGAAGGAGAATGACCATTTCCCAGGAGAGAAGCCAGGCCAGGGGAGAAGCAGCTCAGTCAGCTGGACTTTCATTTTTCAGTTCTGTTTAATCGTGTATGTCTCTTTGTAAAAAGCAGCTTTATTGAAATATAATCGACATACAATCAACCGCACCTGTTTACAGTGTACAGTTCGGTGCACATTAACATATGTACACACCCATAAAACTATCACCGCAGTGAAGATAAGGAACAGAGCTATCACCCCAAAAGTTTCCTTACGCTGCTTACCGGCTTTATCTTTTAGCCAGAGAGTTTAGTCCGCTTATGTCTATTGTGTCTCCCATTATAACTGGGTTGGTTTCTAGTGGAAACAGCCCCTGCTTCCCAGGACTTCCAGAGGGCTAAGTGAAATGGGTGCAGTGCTCAGCAGGGGACTGTTCCCTTGCCTGGAACCGTCACTTGGTAACGCGTGGTGTCCACCTGCCCCAACCCCCTGCTCCCTGCCTCTGCTTCCACCATCACCTAAAAACCAGGGGGAGGAACTAGTACCCCATTTCCTCAATCTCACTGTGCCCAGGTGGTTAGTCCTACCTCCTCACAAGACCCGGAGGCCCTTGAGGCAGGAAGTGCTCCTCATTGGCTCTTCCACAGTTGTTAAATGACCACCGGGTCTCCACCTGGCCTCTTCCACCTAACAGCGGGGCCTGGGCAAGTGACCACGCTGCCCCCAACATCTTCTCTGTAAAGTGTTGATGGTGACATGCCTCTTCTCTAGCAATGGGGTATGGATCGAACACGCGTGGGGTGACCCGATGACTGGCTCGTGCCCGACTGCCACATGGTATTTTCCAAATAGAGGAACTGGCATTGTCGTTACCAGCACCTGCAATACGGTCATTTTGTCATTCCACGAGCGTTTCCTGCACCAGCCGGTGTGTGAGACACGGGGGGGGGACTCAGACGCAGCCCTTGCCCCGTGGATGCCCCAGAAAGCTTTCTGAAGAAAATAGGCATGTGAAAATCTGGGGAGAAGGCCCCTGCTCTGTGAGTCGTCTGTGTCCATCTGTTCAGGCAGGACCGTTTTATTCCCCCTTAGACCCTCCTACACCCTTCCCCGCAGGGAAACAGTGGCCCTGTAAGGGCAGGTGATGAAATAACAGCGAGTCTGAACTAGGGCCTGAAGGGTGGGTGGGATCTGCGTAGGAAACTGAGCGGCAAGCAGGCATACCAAGGAGCGCTCACAGGCTGAGAAATGGCAGGGAGGGGGGAACCAGCACAATGCCAGGAGGCCTGGGCTTTGACCCTGAGGCAGCCGTGGCAGGTCCGGAGCTGGAGAGGCCCCCGAGGGGAACGCTGTGTGCACAGCCAGTGGAAGGGAAGAAATGGCCTCAGACGATGCGGACTGGGCAACCCAACCTGTGTTTGGGGAGTGTATGTGTTTCCTAGGCCTGCTGTGCCACAAAGCACCACCAAGTGGGTGGTTTGGAATTACAGAATTTATGATCACTGACCTGGAGGCCAGAAGACCACTGTCAGAGCCAGCAGGACCATGCTCCCTTCGACGGCTCTGGCGGGGATCTGCACCGGGCCTCTCTCTGCTTGCTTCTGACAACCGCAGGCATTCCTTGGCTTGTGGGCGCATCGCTCCACTTCTCCGTTTTCACGTGGCGTGCTTCCCATGTCGTCAGGCCCTCCCTCTGTGTGCGCCTGTGTCCCAGTGTTACCCTCTTCACGAAGACACCAGTCATAGCCAGTTTAGACTCACCCTAACGACTTACCTTAACCTGGTTAAATAAGGCCACGTTCTGAGGTCCTGGGATTAGGACTTAAATACATCTTTTGGGAGAGACACCATCCATCCCATAGAACAGACAGTTTATAGAGAAGCCAGGAATGGCTTCCCCAGGGAAGCCACGTCAGGGCTCCCCAGGAGACTTCTTGGGTTTGGGGGTGCCTGTACTCACACCTGTTTCTCCAGATGGAGGGCGGGGTCTCGGGGGCCCTGGCAGCATCCAGCGTGGGAAGCCCCAAGGACATCCTGAGCATCTGTCACATGTGGGCACACGTGGGCTGAGTTCGAACCAGTGAGGGAGACAGTCCTACCTGGAACCATCTCCCCAGGCCAGTTTAGCTACAGAAGGCATGGGGAGCCAGGGCGAGGACACACACAGGCTGGTCCCCACCCCCTGGGGCCACTGTTAGAGGCCAAGGGCGTGGGAGCTGAGTGGTAGGCACAAGTTCAAGTCCTGCTGGAGTGCTATCAGGCAGTGGCTTTGCCCCCCCCCAGAGCCTCACTTTCCCCCTTAGGAAATATCATAGGTACAGTTTTCTGGACTGAATGTCCCCTCTGGGCCAGGGGCCTGGCACAGGTTGGTGGACAATGGGGTTGCAGAGCAAAGGCAGCTACTTTCATCCAGGCTAGGGCTGCGTGGGCACCGCTCAAGGGAGGGAGCAGTGGATAGACGAGCCTGTGAGGGGCTGGCACTGTCCTCTCAGAGGCCGAGCCCCTCCCCAGAGCAGGGGTGACAGCCCCGTCTGTGCAGGCCCCCAGCCAGTGCCTGGGGTTGGCATGTGGGAGGCGGGCAGCACTGGGCATGAGCTGCCCCAAAGTGCTGAGGTTAAAATTGCCTTGTGATTTCTCTCTGCTCCGCCGGGTCCTGCAGAGCTCAGAAGTAAGTCTCTTCCTGAGGGTCAGAGGTGCATGGGGGTCGTGGGGCAGGGTGCATACTTGGGGCAGCTCCTGGGGGAGGCCGGGCTTATGTCCACCCTGCAGACCAGTGTAGGCTTCACATGGACCTGGGGGACCAAGTTACTGGGACATCCTGAGTCGGGCATGTGACCATGGCCAGATGGTGGGCACCGTGGGTGGTAGCTGAGCTGCCTTCCAGGCCTGCTGCACCCCCAAATCCCACCTCATTTCTCCCTTGCATGTCCCACGTCCTTGGGGGGGGCAGGTGCATGAAGGACCTCCCCCACTACTGCCAATGTTGCCTCCACATAACCCCACCCACCCACCTGTCCCCAGGCTCCGGAGTGTGAAGATCGAGCAGGGGAAGCTGAATGATCAGGCCAACACGCTTGCAGACCTGGCCAAGGTGAGCAAGGTGGGGCCAGGTGGTGCGGCTCCCCTGGACAGTCTCGGCTGGGTGGGTCTCCAGGGAGAAAGGGGACATTCAGTAAGGGGCAGGGTGGGGCTTCTGCGGCGGGAAGGACAGCACTGGTGTTCTCAGTAGGCAGGCAGGTGACACAGGCACGGGGTACAGACCAGGCGGGATGAGCCACCAGGGAACACCAGCCCTGTCTGCAAGGGTCCATCGAGACCAGAGGCCGAGGCTGTGAGAGGGCCTCTGGGAATCTCCACCTGTGTGGAAAGGCTTGCTGTTAACATGGGCAGTAGTTACAGTTTAAAAATTAGCATCTAAGAAAACAGCTTTAAAAAGAACAAATAATTAGTGGGCAAAATTGATGATGTAGTATTTTTGCTATGGACATAAATTCAAATTACAGCATCAACAGAAAGCTAATTCGTACAGCAATTAAACACCTTTCAGGAAATCGGAGTTGATTGCATGAGCTTGGTAAGATCAGTTTGTGTTGTAAATGGATGTTTGTTGGATCTAATAGCAAGTCCTACCCTCTTCCCCAGTTTTTATTCATCCATTAAAAGATGTGTCAGCTACCCAACTTTATTTTATTTTTTAAAAAATTCTATTGATTGATTTGAGAAGGAGAGAGGAACATCGATTTGTTGTTTCACTTATTTACGCCGTCAATGGTGGGTTTCCTGTGTGTGCCCCGAGCAGGGATGGAACCCGCACCATCACCGTATCAGGCCAGACACTCTCACCACCGGAGTCACCAGCCAGGGCGCCACCCACCTAACTTTGGTTAGGTGAGCTCTTAGAGTGTTTTCACACTGTTCTGAACTTGCTCCTACCACTGATGTGTATTTCATAAATAGTTTGTGTGTGAGCTTGGCTGCTTGGTCTCACCCCCTAATCAATTATCAGCATGAGACCAATTTATTAACTTTAGAAGATATTAAGTCCTATACTATTTCACTTATGTCCACCTGATTTTGAACTCACTCTCTTCCTCATTTCAAGAGATTGCAAAACAATTTAATATTAACCTCTATAAATTGAATTTGAAAGGGAACGTTACAGAGAAAAAAAAAACATTCTAGAATCCTGAAGAAATAATTCAGTTGGTAGTAGAAACTAGAATATAACCCTAAGAACATACTAAAATTGTTGGCCAACTAATTTGATGTCATATGAGATATAGCTATAAATATAAAATACCTTGGAAAAAGGTACTAGGAATCATAACTTGAATTATTCATATTATCATTCTTTAGCATAAATTATTGAAATTTGAATTTGTTTTTAATAGTTTATTTATTTACTTTTCGAGAGAGGGGAAGGGAAGGAGAGAGGGAGAGAAACATCAATGTGTGGTTTCCTCTCACATGCCCTGTACTGGGGCCCTGGCCCAAAACCCAGGCACGTGCCCTGACTGGGAATCTAAGCCACGACCCTTTGGTTCACAGGTTGGTGCTCAATCCACATACCAGCCAGGGCGAAATTTGAATTTTTAAGTTATTTAAACCTTGTAACCACGGTGGTGCACCCCTGTCAAAATATATTTCACAAAAGTTTCCTTGAATCAGCCTTTAATTAGACTGGATTATACTTATATTTACATGGGTTTGTGATTTTTTTTAAATTAAACAAGGTTAAGATGTTTCCCAATCTTAAATTTTTATGCTCTCCTTTCCAAGGTTGTTGATTTAATTTGTATCTCTCTCTCTGACAAAAATAAAACGTATATCCTAAGTTTAAAACAATTTTTTAAAAACCTCAGAGAGGGCCAAAATGAACCCTCCCAGGCCTGATTGCCTCCAGACTTTACCCTCTGGCCCTGGGGACTGTGGTTGCCTGAGGCAGGCTGGGGTGAAGGTCAGTGGCCCTGGAAGGAAGGGACTCAGAGGTGCTGGTCCCTCCCGCCCTGGAGTGCGGTCAGCCTACGGTAACAGAAGGAAGGATGGGGGACACGGAGAGAGGCGAAGAGGCTGGGGAAGTCTGCACCTACCATAATAGGTGCCTCACCCTTATCCGTCTACAGCGGAGCAAGGGGTTAGAGGGTGTCCCCGCCCCGCCTCAGCCAGAACTTCGCCTTCAACCCTCCCTACCAAAGCGTGGGAAGGGTGGGGTGTCTAGTCCCGGTGGAACTGGAGTTAAAGACACCGAGCAATGTTCGAGCGCCACCTGATGGCGAGAGTGTGGTCTGCACGCGGTTGTCCCTGCGTGGCCAGCCTCCCCTTCCAGCTTCAACCAGGGTCCATCTGGATAGTAGCAGACCCAGCCCTTGCTGGGGAGCAGCCCTTACGTTGTGGGGAGCAGACTAGGTGGTGGGGACACTGTTGCCTACCATAATAGTAATTGTGGCTGTTGTGTCCCCAGGTCTGTGACTGGGTCAGATCCTCTGGAAAGTCATCTCTCCCTCCAGATCCCTGTCCCATCCCTAGTCTAAAATGCCATGTGGCCAGTTCAACCGCTCACAGCAGCCATGGTCACAGCCACCCTCCCCAGGACATCCTTCGGCCTTTCCCAGGTCTCCTGGTCCCAGGCTGGCATTTAAGCCTGTCTGCCCCCTCACCTACTCTCCCATCATTCCCTGGGGTCCAGCAGGAGACCCGCAGGGCTGGGGGTGTTGTCACAGTTACAACTGTCTCTCTGTGTGCCTGTCCCTTTCTGTCTCACTCAAGCCTCTTATCGCTCCCACCTCTCTGTGTCCGGCAGACCCAGAATGCCATGTACGACCTCATGTCTGAACTGCACGCCCAGCACGAGGACCTTGAGGCCCGCCTGGCTGCACTGGAAAGCCGTCTGGATGCACTAGGCACCTCCCTGCAGGCCTTACCTAGCCTCATCACCCAAGCCATATGCCTGCCCCCACCGCCCCTGCCTCCCCAGTCTGGCCCGCCAGACCAGGCAGTCCGGAGCTCACCATGCCGGTGGCCACCCGTGGCCTCTTCAGACTGTGGGTGACAGCCCCACCCACCACCAGACCCCACAATCTTGGCCATCGTGTGGCCGCCACCTCCTCAGCATCCAGGAAGCCCTGTCCAGTTTTACCTCTTGGAGTACAAGGAGCCAGAGCTGAGAGGGGCTGAGTGGCCCGGAGTCTGTCCCACCCAGACTGGGCAGGGGCAGCTGCTGCCTGCTTCCCCCCTGACTGGAGCTTGGGGAGCCTGGAGCTTCCTCTGGTCGCCCGGCCCCCTGACTCTCCCCAGGCCCGCCGTGGGCTCAGAACAGCAGGGAGAGGGGTCCTTGCCAGTTCTGAATAAAGCAGGACCCATCCAGTTGCTGCCTGTTGTGTGTGGCTGGGGGACACTTGTAATCACAACATGGGACATGGACACCTGGCCTGGGGTCCCAGAATAGACGTGGGAGTCAAAGCGAGCCCGTCTCCATCACTTTTCCTAACCTGGTAGTCTCCCAAGCCTGAGCTTGGTCAGGACACCTCTCTAAGGACATCTGCACCAATCCCACTTGGCATTGACACAGTGACAGCAGAGGACGTGGCCCAGCCCCCATAAGAGGCGTTGGATAATCAGACACCCTTTTGACCAGCTGGCTTTGCTGGAGCACACACTGTGGGCCAAGTACCAGCAAAGCACAGTCCAACGAGGGAGTTGACATGGGCGAGGAGGGCTATTCAGCCTTCACTGGACATGTATGGAGCACCTGCTATATACAGGGAATGTGATACAATGTGAATTATCAGTCTGACTCTTCCCCAGAACCTGACCAGGGTAGAATGGGAAACTGAGGCTCCAAGAAGTGAAGCCACCTGCTTGGGGCTACAGAATGAGGTGGGGGGCATTGAGCCAAGACTCAAGCTTGGGAACCCACAGGCTGCCACGAAGAGCCAGAACTTGGTGGCGGACACTTCATGGGGGCTGGTGCGAGTTGGGGAAGGTACGGCACACTCCTGGGGTTGAAGTGGCTCGTTCGGTGTGGGCTGGAAGGGAAGGTTCTGGACACAAGTAGAATCGGAAAGGTCCTTCCAGGGCTTGGGCTTGGGGTGCTGGGGTCAGCGGGGGTGGTGGGCCCTTGGCAGATGCTGAGCTCTGGGGTGGAGCAGGGTGGGGGATACTGGCCCCTGGGGAGGCTAACTGGTGCCCACCACGGAGCCCAGGCCCTGGCAGCCTCTGATAAGGCCATGGACCACCTGGCTCAAAGAGATAGAAGGGTGTGGAGAGGTGCCCGTGGGCTGCAGTCAGACCTGGGTTCGAGTTGGGACCCTCCCACCACTGGGTGCCTTTGGCAGTGGCTGCCCCTCTGGGGGCCTCTGTTTCCTCCCCTATAAGATCCAGTAATGGCAACAGGGCACAGGGCACAGTGTCCACCCTTGGGCACACCCAGTCTGATCAAGGAGCCATCGTAAACACAGAACCGCCACGAGCACACTGAGCAGAGCCATAAGGAAATAAAGGCCAGAGCATGTCTAGGGACTCTGAGGAGGCCACATTTGGGGATGGGGTTTGGGGGGCGGGTGGGAGAGGGGATCTGGGGAAGGGCGTTCTTAGCACTGGAACAGCTGCTGCAAAAGCCAAGAGGCAACGCTTGTTGAGTCTGGTGTGTTTGGGGAACAACCTGTAGGTGGCAGGGGCTGGAGGAGGGGGAAAGGCTGGGGCAGCACCAGGACAAAAAGTGCTGAGTGGAGTACGAACTAGACCACAAGGTACAGCCCCTGGCCGCCTCCTCAGCACCAGCCACATCCGCCCCCAGCTGCCTGTGACTCATCTGCGCTGACCCTGAAAAAACAGGGCCCGCCCGGTGCTGTGGGGGGCAGGGTGGGGGTGTGTGACAAAGTCAACAGGGCGGGTAGCGGAACGCACGTCCACGGCGGCCCGGGCTCCTCAAGGGGGCGGACGCGGAGGACCAGGAAGTCAGCGCGGGGCCCGAGGCGCCTGCACAAGTTCGCTGGGGCGGGAGAAAGCACCGGGACGCCAGGGGCGGCGAGGACGAGGGCTGAGACCCGCCTGGTGGCCGCAGGCCCAGGCCGGGCCCCACGCCGGGCGCACCGTCCCCGCGGTGCACTCAGGCCCGCGCCATGCGTCTGGGGCGCGTGAGCAGCTTTAGGCTGGAGCTGGCGCGTGGCGGGTCGTACCGCGGCGGCGAGCGGCTGTGTGGCCGGGTGCTGCTGGAGGTGGCGGCGCCACTGCGTGTGCGAGGGCTGGAGGTGGTCGCCCGCGGCGGGGCTGCAGCGCAGTGGCTCGAGGGCCGAAGCGTGGGCGTCAACGCAGTTTCCAGCCACTTCGCAGCCGCAGAGACGTACTTACGGCGGCGACGGCTGCTGCTCCGAGGTGAGCCATCACCCTCCCTCCCCATAGCTAGGATCACCCCACACACACACATACACACACAGACGGGGTACCCACTCCCCAGGTCTGCGCGCCCCTCTCCAGAGCCCGGAGCCTTTAGACTTAGAGGTCGTGTGATCGGCTGACCCTTCGCAGGAAGTGGGAACCTTCTCCCCAGGGTCTGTCAGGGTCTGGACGCTCCCGCTGGGACATCCACCCACCTACTCACTCCAAAACCCTCTTTCTCGGGAACCCCTCCCAGGGTCTGGGCACCTCCACTCCAGAGCCCAGACGCCCTCGATTTAGAGGCTGTGTAGTGGTGCAGTGGGGACCCTTTGTCTGGGGGAATCCCTGGGTGGAAACCGGAGATCCTAGATCCTCCTCTCTGGACCCCAGGATCCCTGTCAGCCCCCGGTCTGGGGTCCCTGGTTTTCAAAGAAGTCCCCTGTCTCCCTCAGCCAGTGCACCCTCCCTCAGTTTAGCCTGCTGTGTTTGAATGGGAGGGTTCTTCCTTGGCTTAGAGTTTCTGGTGGTGCTTGCAGGTGAGGTGGAAGAGAGTTGGGGTGAGATCAGATTAGGCTGGGAGTCTCATGTGGTGGCAAACCTCAGCCCCCCCCCCCCCATGGCCAGCCAGGGGCAGAACAGGGACCACAGAAAGAGCCACGGAGGACATGGGTGTCTTTGGGGGCCCTTCCACCTCCTCCCTTATGCCTTCTGCAAAATACCCACAGCAGGAGACAGCCCGGACTTGGCCTTGTAGCCTTGTCCCAACAGCCCCCAGGTTCGGAGCACGCTAGCCTGACCAGCTGTAGAAACCGAGATGTAGTGGTGATGGGTGTGGCAGGAAGGGGCCCCAGAGGGATTTCCTTTCCCTTGCAGCTCAAGCGAAATTGGGGTTGGTCTCATCCTACTGTCCCTCTGTTCCCACTCGCTGGTGGCTGCTTCCTCAAGACTCTGGAGGGGTGAAGTTTTCCTATGTGCCGTGTGACCCTGCCCATCTCTGGGGCTCTGGGGACCCATTTGTAAAATGCACTGAGGGAAATGTTTGCTCATTATGAGCCTGTCTGTCCCTTCAGAGTCACCTCATGCCCCACCTCCTCCTGGCTTATGGCCTCCTGTCTTCTCTCTTGGCCACAGTTGGCCCTGACGGAGGGTCCCAACCCCTCATTTCAGCCCCCCGAGTTGATGGCCTCTGCCCCTCGCTCTGGGCCTGTTCTAACTGCTTCACGAGCTGACAGGTCTGGTTATGGCCATCTCCCACTGGGGGTGCCGCGGCCTTCTCAGGACATCCCTGGGTGGCCTGAGCCAGACTCAATAGGGATGGCCAACGTAGGCATGGATTCGAGCAGCAGTGCATCTCTCTGCCACCAGAGGGCGCAGATGCCCCGTAGATTGTGAGGAGGCAACTGCCTTTGAAAGCCAAAGTATGGTTCCTTGGGGAAACTAAGGCCCAGAGAGGGGTCATTCTTGCCCCGAATGACCCCTGGGCTCCGCAGCCCTGGGCTCCGGGGGTGCCTGGAGCTTTCTCTGAACTCCGCTGTGTCTGAGGGGGTCAAAACCGGAGGTGCCTGAAGTGGGCACAAAGGCTAGGCCTAGAGGTCAAATGTAGGCGTTTACCAGAGGCTGGAAGTTGGGAAAGAAATGTTGGTTGGTAGGAACACCTCGGGCTAAAGAGCTTTAGGCGCAACCTAGTGGCAAGGGGTCGAGAGCAGTTGGTAATCCGGGAAGAAGGCTCTGGGAGGGGTCCCGTAGGGGCGACACTGAGATTCATGCCGAGCTCTCTGAGATGCGAGCTGTTTCTTCCGGCATTGTGCACGTGGGAACTCAGGCTCCCAGAGGCTGTCACTAGTCCCGGATCACCCAGCTGAGCGCGCTTCGAATCAGAGGAAGGGGGCAGCAGGTGCGGGGTCGGAGAAGGCCCCACCAACTTCCTTCTCCCTCACCATTGAACACGGGGAAAAACTGAGACCCGGTGACCTAGGCCTCCAGTGCCCCACTGGGGCCAGGCCACGCCCCTCCAACTCGGGTTGGACCTGCCCCGAGTCACGTCTGCAAGGAGTGGCAGGTTGATGATTAAGCTGTAGGACCGAATGGTCTTTTTGAGTGACCTCAAGCCCCGACCCAGCTTCCTGGCCTCAATTTCCTCTCTTTATCCCCGAGATCCGGGCCAAACCGGTTCTGGCCCCCAATTCTTTAGTTTCACCCCAGGGTCCACGAGGGTGGAGGGTAAGCGGCCTGAGAGTCTGGGAGTTTATTTTGCTACTTGTCTGGGCGGAGCCACGCCTCTCGCCGCTCCATTGGCGTATTCTTTCCCAGGGCGGGCATGTGTCGCGCTTTGCCCCGCCCGCCATATAAAAGTGGCGCCAGCATAGGCTCCGAAGAATCTCTGGCCGCCTTCTAAGTGTTCCTGCGCACGCTGGGTGGGTTGGCTTTCTGAGATTGTGGCGTCGCCCCTCACTCCGCTGTGTCGGGGATTCTAGGCCAGGGTCCGCGTGTCTAGGGTTTGCATCCCCGGCGCGATGCTTTTCGACAAGGTGAAGGTATTCATTGTTCATCTGGACGACACGAGTGCAGGCGCTAATCCGGTGTTCAGCGGCGGCCAGGTCGTAGCCGGCAGTGTGCTGCTGGAGCTTGCGGGCCCGGCGCGCGTGGGAGCCCTGAGGCTGCGCGCGCGGGGCCGTGCCCACGTGCATTGGACCGAGTCACGCAGTTCGGGCTCGAGCACCGCGTACACGCAGAGTTACAGCGAGCGCGTGGATGTCCTGAGCCACCATGCCACGCTTCTCGCGTCAGGTACGACCAGGGACCCCTGCTCGGCGCACGTGCTGCGCGCCCGGGGAGCCCTACTCAGCCACTGAGCCACCCCCTCTTTCTCCTACTTGCAGATACAGGAGAGACCACCACGTTGTCTGCTGGGCGCCACGAGTTCCCATTCAGCTTTCAGCTGCCTCCGTAAGTCATCTGGGGTGCTGGATTTGGGGGAAGTGTGCTCCCACTGTTAGGTATCTGGGGATCTCTGAGCCCAACCAAGACTGTCTCCGCTGGGAGGCCCTCAGGAGTGTCTCTGTGTCTCTCAAGCCCCCTGAGTCTTTGGGGATCCCCAACCTACTAGTCTCTGCGCCTCACCTGCTGAAGCCCCTTCCTTCAATCCTAGGACACTGGTGACGTCATTCGAGGGCAAACACGGCAGTGTCCGATACTGCGTCAAGGCCACCCTGCACCGGCCCTGGGTTCCTGCCCGCAGGGCAAGGAAGGTGTTTACTGTTATCGAGCCCGTGGACATCAACACGCCCGCCCTGCTGGTGTGTGGCTGGCTGCCCCTGGGGAGGTGGGATGTGTGCCCGGGAACAGGGGCCTGGCTCCTGGGTGACTCCATCTGACTCCTTACCCTCTTCACGAATTGTCACAAAGCATGGGTCACAGTTGGGCCCTGGCAGGGAGGGAGGCAGGCAAAGGAATGTCTGAGGCGTCGGTGTAGCCCGGAGCAAATCCCAGCCACACCAGCGCTCTGTGGCTCAAGGCAGGTGTCTCACCCTCTCTGAGCCTCAGATGCCTCGACTGTGAAATAGGGCACAACCAGAGTGCAAACGAATAATTCCTTGCTGAGCACTAGCTACACACTAAGCACTGGCTTGCTCGTTTCATTTTTAGCTTCATGAGCTGGGTCATATTCCTGGGTCCATTTTACAGATATTTCCTAGATTCTTAAAGAGAAACCTGGAAACTGGGCCCTGCCCCAGAGGTTCCCTCGCCTGGGGATGGTTTGGAAGTTCCACAAAGTGACCCATTTATGTCCTTTTCCTCCACCCCGTCAGGCCGCTCAGGCCGGAGCTCGGGAGAAAGTTGCCCGATCCTGGTACAGTAACCGCCGTGGCCTGGTCTCCCTCTCAGCCAAGATCGACCGCAAGGGCTACACACCAGGTAGCAGGCACAAACAGCCGTACTGTGGGCGGGGGGACAGTATCGGGGCTGCAAGTGAGGAAACTGAGGCCTCGCCACCCCCATTGCAGGCGAGGTGATCCCCGTGTTCGCTGAGATTGACAACAGCTCCACCCGCCCGGTGCTGCCACGAGCAGTCGTGGTCCAGACTCAGACCTTCATGGCCCGAGGTGCCCGCAAGCAGAAGCACGCAGTGGTGGCCAGTCTCATGGGGGAGCCTGTGGGCCCCGGGCGGCGAGCGCTGTGGCAGGGCCGGGCGCTCCGGATCCCCCCGGTGGGCCCTTCCATCCTGCACTGCCGTGTGCTGCACGTGGACTACGCCCTCAAGGTAGAGCATCGCAGGGGCAGGGGCTGCATCTGCTCTTTCTCAGGCTGGAGCTGGGGCCCCTCGGCACAAGAAGGGCCTCCTTCTGTGGAAGGCAGGTGTGGCAAGGCTGCCCGGCACCCTCCATTCTGGTTCCTTCCTTCAGGTCTGTGTGGACATCCCGGGCACGTCCAAGCTGCTCCTGGAGCTGCCGCTGGTCATCGGCACCGTCCCCCTGCACCCTTTTGGCAGCCGCTCGTCCAGCGTGGGCAGCCGCACCAGCTTCCTGCTAGACTGGGGGCTGGGGGCCCTGCCAGAGCAGCCCGAGGGTGAGGGCCCCATCCTGGTGACCCCGGGGGGTGGGTGAGTGGGTGGGTGCCAAGCCAACATGCCCTCCACAGCCTCGATGCCCCCATCTGTAATAGTGCCCAGAAATGATCACGCTGGCAACCACAGTTCCCCCAAGAATCCCAGCCGAGGGCACACGGTCTAGCAGCCCAGGACCGGCACGAGCAGGCTCCTGGCCATTGTGCCGGTTCCAGGGCCCCCCCCCACCCCCTGCCCTCACCCTCTCCGCTGTCCCTTCCAGCCCCTCCGGACTATTCAGAGGTGGTGGCAGATGGTGTGGCAGCTGTGGGGCAGAGCCCCTTTCCACCACCTCAGGAGTCCGACATGAGCCTTGAGGGCCCCTTCTTCACCTATATCCAAGAGTTCCGCTACCGCCCGCCGCCCCTGTACTCTGAGGTGAGCTTGGGGGCCCAAGAAGGCCCCATGCCTTTCCAGGCCCTGGGATCCGAGATGGGGGAGACACAGGAGCTTAAAATGTAGATGAAACTCATACATATATGTTCAGGGCCTGAACCAGCTTGGAGCCCCAGGCGGTTCTAGGGGTGGAGACTCTCAAGGCAGGGACGGGTGCTTCTGAGCCTCCAAGGCCCGCTGAGGTTTGATGGGTTTGTTTTCCTCAGGAGGATCCAAACCCCCCCTCGGAAGCCATGAGGCCACGCTGCATGACCTGCTGAGTGGAAGCGGGTACCTCGAGGGACAAGGTTGCACTGCACATGCACTTCCAGCCACCGTGGACGTGGGCGTGGCTGGATCCAGAACAGGCCGGCCCGACTGCATCGGAGCTGGGAAACGAAGTCTTGAAACAGGACGGGGCTGTTCACACAGGGCAGAGGAAGGGCCAGTCTGGCATCTGACTTATCTGGTCTTTCTAAGGCATCAAATGCCTGGTGCAGGTCCAAGCGACTGTTCAGACTGTCTGTGCTGGCCTGTGGGCAGGGGCTGGGGTTCCCCCAGGAGCCTCCGGCCCGGAGAGACACAGCCAGACGTAAATACTTCCAGTCTCACGGGACCAGAGGAAGACCCAGAAAAACCCAGAGCGGAAGCAGAGCAGGCTTCCTGGAGGAAAGGGCATCTTAGCTAAGGCTTTGGCACATGGATAAGAGCTCAGCAGACAGGCAAGCAAGAGGGAGGAGAAGTCAGAGAAGGTCAGAGCTGAATGATGTTTGGAGATTGCCCTCTTCTCCTTAGAACAGGGTTCAGAGGGCACGTGCCTCAGCTGAGGTCACAGGAACACGGAGTCACGGTCAGGGGAGCTGGGTGGAGCCTGTGGGGTGCAGTGGCAGAGACTCCAGCTTTTGAAGCCTCGGGAAGCTGGAGATCCCTGCCCCAGGCAGGGACTGCCTGGGGGCTTCTCAGGGTGCGGTGGACTCGGAGCCAGGTTCAGAGCAGGATAGACAAGACCTGCTACTTCCCTTGCAAATGAAAACTCGGAGTCCTTGTTCAGGAGTACTAAGAATTTCAAGATAATGACAGCAGAGCATTCAACCAGGCCTTGGGGACAGAGATCGCCCTGGGGTGACACAGCAGGGCCAGTGTGCCTCTGGAGACCCCTGTGTCCTGGCCTGGGCCTCAGCATTTCTGATAAGCCTTAAATTATTCTGTTTTGTACAATTTTTTAAAAATAAAATTGTGGAGGAAGAGACTAGGCTTATTGGTTTATTTTTCCCCAGCTGCCCAGGAAGGCGGAGTGGCCTTGACCACCATCTGGGAATTCCAGGCCAAGGAGGGACGAGGGGCCCATTGTCCAGAAGAGAACACTGAGGCCCAGGGACACACGGGGAGGCTGAGCTGTGGTTGGAGCCCAACCCCTCCCCCAGGGCAGTGACAGGTGCCGGGAGAAGGAGCAGTGCCCCCTGTCCTCCGCAGATGGAGAGGAGGGGCTGGGCTGGACGGGTTCTGTGTTTCGGGAGGGTCCTGACTCTGAGTCTGGCCTTTTTATTTGTTTGTTTTCACTGAGATACAGCCCACATACCATGAAAGGAACCATTTTAAAGTAAACAATTCTGTAGTGTTCAGCGCACTCACAATGCTGTGCAGCCGTCACCTCTGCCTAGTTCCAGGCCATTCCATCGCCCCAAAGGGGGACCCCATCCCCGTGCCCAGTGACTCCCCACCCTGCCCACCAGCCCCTGGAAACTGCGGGTCTGCTTTCTGTCTTTATGGACTCGGCTGCTCCGGGTCACACACTGCGGGGCCTCGTGGATCCGGCTGCTGTCACCGGGCCGGTTATCACGGCCGGTCCACGGGACAGCCCGTGTCAGCGCCTCGCTCCTCTTCGTAGCGGAGTGACGTTCCACTGTGAAGGGACTGTGCTTTGCTCACCCGTTCCCCAGCTGGCGGACCTTCGAGTTGTTGGGCACTCGAGTCGTTCCCACATTTTGGCTCCACGTGTGACTAGGCGTGGGTGAACCAGCACTTATGGGGTTTGTTCGAACAGTCACTGGGAGTTAAGGCAGCTCGAGCGGTGGGGGAAGCATGTCCAACAGAGTGAGGGGGCGCGCCCAGGGTCCCACAGCAAGGACTGATGGGGCTGCCGCCACTCAGGCCCCTGGAATTTCAAAGGCCGTGCCCCACAGCCCGTGTGTGATGCCCCACTTGCTGTCCCCTCATCACCAGCTGCTCAGGCTTCACCTCTGACTCCGAGGTCCCCCTGCCCCTTGGGACGAGGCCCAATTAAAACCCTGGTCCGAACCCTAGGCTATGCTGTGAAAATTAACTGGCGGCTCAGTATGGTCACTGGCAGGACTGAGGGGCAGAGATGAGCACTTAGGATGAGGGGGTAACCTAGGGGCTGGACCCTGGGAGATCTGGGCTGAGCTTTTGCTGTCTGTGTGACCATGGGCAGGGCACTTGCTTCTGAGCTTCAGTTTCCCCGTCTGAGACTCTGGGACACTTCCTTTCACAGCCTCCATCGCCTCTTTCCCTGGTCTGAGTTTGGGCCCTGATTCCCAGCTGCTCCTGCCCCTGGGGTCCACCCAACACTCCCTGTCCAGCAGCGTCTGCTCTGGGCAGCTGGCCTGACAGCCTGTTCTGAGTGGAGCAGACTTGAAGGTCCCCAGGACTGGGACCAGAGAAGGGGTTTTTATGGCAAAGTCAGTCTCAGGAGAGGATGAGCTCCCCGTTTTCCAGGGTGTGCAAGATGCAGGGTCCCAGCTCCCCGGACTGCAACGGCGATGTGAGTGCAGTTCTGCAATAGGCTCTCCCCAGCCAGCTTGGGGGGCAAGCTGCCCCGTGTCCCCAGGACTCCTGCATCTGCAACCTCGGGGAACCTGGTCCCTAGAAGAAATGGGTTCCTGGTCAAGGTCAATGACAACCAGATGCGGCTGGCACAGGCCACCCAGAGTCCAGGGAACTCCCTGAACACTGTGAGGGGCTCATAGCTCATAGAGGACAGTTGCCAAATATTCTTCTCCTAAGATAAAATCTCACCCTCCCCAGGCTCCTAAGACCTCCCACCTACCTCTTCCGGCTCCTCTTCCAGCCTTGGCTTTTCAGACATCCCAAGCCGGTTCCTGCCGCAGCAGAGCCTTTGCACCTGTGCACACGGCTCCCTGTGCTGAAGGCGCTTCCCTAAGGCTGGCTCCTCTTTACCCCCAGCCTCATCTTTCCAGGGATATGCCAACCTCCTGGCTAAAGTTACCAACCACCCCGCTTTCAGTCCCTCTCCCATCCCCCTGTCCCATTGTCCTCACAGCCCACATCACTCTCTGCCCTTCCTATTTAGACATTCACTTGTTTGTCTGAGCCTCTGAGGGCAGGGCTGGATTAGGGCTGTGTCCCTGGCCCCGGTACATAGCGGGTGCGAAGGGGGTCGCTGACTGAGTGACTGGAGGGGACTCCCTCCGTGCTCTTGTATAAACAGTTTCTGGCAGGGTGGGACCGCGGCTGCCTTGCACTCGTTCCCAGGGTCCCCGCCCCGGCAGACCTGGCATCCAGTCACAGAGCCTGTCTGCGCTCTCCCATCACGACCTCTCTGGCTCTGGCTCTGGCTCTGGCTCGCCATCTCTTGTGGTCACCGCCTCTCTGTCTCTGTCAGTCTCTGACACTTTCACCATCTCTGTCCCTTCCCTGGCCCAGGTCACGGGGTGACAGGGAGGCAGGGCTTCTACTGCCTGTTTTCCTGCCCTTGCTGGCAGGAGGCCTAGTCTGGCCATTGTTCAGGAATCCTCCTGCTACCCCGCTCCAGCCACCAGACACAAGCCACCACCGACCTCTCCTCCCGGCACATTCTGTCCTGAGGAGGTTGTACTGAGGGTGGACAGGAGGGGGGACAAGTTCCTGCTGGGCTCCAGTTACAGGACAGCCTGTCCTGGTGGCCCTGCCCTCCACCAGGGTCGCCCCCTGATGTCTCCCCTCCCTGCTCTGGGCTTAGATCTTCCTGAATGGAGCCCCTCCTCCAGCTTATCCCACCTCAGGGCCTTTGCACCTGCCTTTCACCTGGAGCTCCCCTCCCAGATCTGCCCAGGACCTTCCCTCCTTTGGGCCTTAGATCATGCATCACCTCCTCAGGACACCCCTCTAGGCCAGAGCACACCTGGGGTCTCCTGCCCCTGCCCGATGCATTGTGCTTCCTGATCTTCTCCCGCCCTCACAGTCATATTTACTTGTTTGTTGTCATGGTTTCTGTCAGCCTGGAGTCCCTCTGTGTCCCCAGCTCCAGGCGCACAGAGTAGGTGTTCAGTGAATAGTTCAGAACTGGCGTCACTTCCTCCAGAAGCTCAGCTCTGCCAAAGCCGCCCGGGCTCCCTCACACGGCTCCCCTCCCCCTCAGGCTGCCTGCCCCTGTGCGCCTGCTGTTCCCTGCACCCCTGTACTGTTCCCTGCAGCCTCCTGCCGTTGCCTGCACCCGACAACCTCCCGGCCCTCCCACCTTCGCCCCCAGAGGCTCCTCCACCAGGTGCACCTTTTCCAACAAGGGGTTCTCTCTGTCTCCTAGGCCCTCAGGGCTCCACACGCAGGACAGCCCGGTGCACACATGTGCAGAATCACACATGCACACATAGGTGGAGACGCAAAAACGGGCCAGGGAGCTCAGGCACCCATGCATCACGCAAGCTAACACCTGTCCCGGCAGGCGCAGCGTAATGGCCATGCTCGCCTCGGCTCTGGGTGCCCCAGGCCCGGCTGAGGGTCTGGGGGTGCTCACGGGCAGCGTGTCTGCTCCAGTGGAAGAATTCGTGGTCTCCGTGTGACAGGCGGGAAAGGACGCGGGACTGAACCCGTGCAGGGTGCGCACAGGCTTGTCCACACGCCTCTGTCCTCGTCTTCCCCACCTCGTTTTTGATGTTCAGGTTCAAGGAAGGCCAGGAAAGTCCCCAGAAACCGTCTGGCTGGGCAAGGGACCCAGGAGGAGCTGGCGACTCAGTAGGTGGACACCAGTGCGGGCCACACTGGGGCGGACTCACAGAGCGCAACAGCGAAGGAGGGGGCCGTGGGGTAAACTGGGCCCGGCCCCCTACAGCACATGGGAGAGAGCAGGACCCCTCCGTGCTCCAGCACCTCAGCCCCCTGAGCCAGACGCATGGGGGGAGAAAACTGAGTCTGGGAGTGGGGGACTTGCCCAAGGCCCCCCAGCCATGATGCGGCAAGCAGCGACCTCTGAGTCTTCCCAGCTTCAGATGTGGACATGCGACCAAATCTGATCAATTAGAGCTTTTTGTCACCAGAGGTGCAGGGATCGGCTCAGGGATGGCCAGGTGACTCCAGCTGAGTCAGTCATCCCAAGAGTTTGGGGGCTCCCTGGAGGTGATGAAACAGGCCATCTTGCCACCATGACAAGAGCAGCAGAGCAGCGTCCCTAGGACATTGTTGTGGAATGCACATACCTCCAGCCCCATGGAGTCATGGGGCTGGGCACTGGTGGGTCCTGGGACGGCTCCCAAGAAAAGAGAGAACACTGGGGTTGGGGCTTTGATGGATGAAGAGGAGTTCACCAGGGAGCTAGGCATTCCAGGCAGAGGGAATAGCCTGTGCAACTACAGCAGGTGAGACGGAGCTCGCTGGGCGGGAACACAGAGGGGGCAGTTGCAGCCGCGTCTGTTTATTTTCCTCTGAGGCTAGGTGTCCCGCTCCCTGGCCACCAGCCCTGGAGGGTGGGACTGAGTCTGTTTTGTCTGCGACTGACACTCCATTAATGCTTGTGACGTAGGTAGCCCTCCTGTGGCAAATGCACAGGGGGATGGTGAATAGGGGGAGGCTGCACCCACCAGTCAGGAAAGCCTGTGGCTGAGCAAGGGCGACCCCTGGAGCCTGGGAGCCACAGTGCAGGCCGGAGGGGCCATCCCACTCTGCACACCCCTGACCCAGCTCTTTGCTCCAGGGGGAGGCAGGTTAGAGCCCGGACCTGGACTCTGGGCACCACCTCTTCCTTCCCGTGTGACCCTGGGCTAGTGGCAACACCTCTCTGGGCCTCAGTTTCCTCTTCCGGAAAATGGCCTCACTGTAGGACAGGGTCAGTGCTGAGCACAGAGACGGGGCAAGGTCTGTGGGCCTGGATGGGGGGTGGGGCACTGAGGCAGCAGGGAGGGGCAGGGCTCCAGAACATTCTGTCAGCAGTTCCCAGCCACTTTGAAAACAGGAAGCTAGCTCTCGGGGGAGCCCCCAGCAGTGCTTCCTGAGCCTCCTCCTGACGTGGGATGGGGGTGGAGGCAATGTTTGCAGGCAGCCTGGAGAGAGGTGGTGCCAACAATGTGCGCCTTTGTGTCTGTGTATCAGCCCCTCTGGCGGAGCCACCCAGAGGTGTGTGCACACGTGTTACACGCACCTCGCACAGGGGTCGAGCATCTCAGCCAGTGTGGGAAGCAGTTCTGCACTGCTCAGTGCACAGGCAGTCTGGGGTGGTGTTGGCGTGGGTGTTTGTCATCAGTGGACGGTGCCGTGTGCTGGTCCGCTCAGGCCTGTGCTGACAGGGGCTGGTTTGTGCTGCCAGGTGCTGGCCGATGGGAGTGCTGCCACCCCCAGGCCTCCAAATCCCCAGGTCCACCCTGATTCAGCTGCCAGTGGTCACTATAGATTCCATCTCTCCCCTCCTGCAAACCCACTGTGGCTCCTGGTGGTCTCCAGGGCTCTGTATGGCCCCTGTGACGGCCCCATTCTCCTGTCCTCCCATCCATCCATCTGCTCATTGCTTTTCAGCCTCCAGCCCACTGCCTCTTTGCTGTCCCTTAAGGCTGCCAAATAGGTTCCTACCTCAGGGCCTTTGCACCTGCTATGCTCCCTGGCCAGGCTGCTCTTCCCTCCCCTCCTCTCCTTCTCTAAGGCCTCAGGATAATAATCTTACATGACTCTTCTGCCTCCTAATCCTTGGTGCCTGCCCTGCCCCAAGTCCAGACCACAGCTCCAGCTGTGACCATTTTTGTCTGAACCCTAAGACGGGCGGCCTCCCTCCGTAAGCCTCAGTTTATTCTCCTGTAACCTGGGACAAATTTTGGTGTGGCCTCACTTGCCCAGAGTCACCCAGAAAGTGGAAAAGCCCGATTCAAACCTGGCCTGGCCTAATCCCAGAGAATTTGTCCTTGTCCAACCAAGTGGGAGACACGCTTGAGGGTCAGGAACAGTCAAGGGTCACTCAGCCTTAGAGGCCAAATGAGGCCAAACCGAGGCCTCCTGCGTGTCACGTTCCTACACCCCTTTCTCATGCTGGTAAACTTCTACTCATCCTTCAAAACCTCAGCTCCAATACCCCTTGTTCTCTGACCCAGTCCTGACCCCATAGGCTGAGGACATCTGTATCTGGCTGCCAGGGCTGAGGCCTCTCGGAAGCTCAGCAACACCCAGCCGGAAACGGGACCATGCTTCCCACATGCTGATATTCTGGAGCCAGCGCCAGTTCCCCTGCCAGGTTTAATTCCCAGGAGGCTGACATATCGCAGTCGGGACCTGCCAAGCTCTGTGGTTTAGAGGGGCAGGCAAGACGTTTCACTTGACCCAGAGGCCCATGTGTTCGGGGAACCTCCCTTCCCAGGCCAGTGGCCTTTCCAGCCTCCGCTCACGTCAGCTCCATGTCAGGCTGCTCCACCTGTGGGATGGACCAGAGACATTCTAAGGCCCAAGCAGTGAAGTGGAAGTTTTTGGTGGGTGCCCCAACCCACCAGTGCCCCAACCCAGGGCAGCCATGGGGGCTGTGAAACAAGTCTCAGATCCCTCACACAGCCGCCCCAAAGGCCGTGAGGCTCCATGCAGCCCAGCCCCACAGCCTCCATCCCACCTCAGGGCCTTTGCATGTGCTGTTCCTCCTGCCCAGATAGTCCCTCACTCCCCACAAGGCCTCCTTCCTCCCTTCAGGTCCAAGCCCAAGGGCCTCAGAGGCCCTTCGGCCTCCCTGACCAAAGCTGCCCCATTTTCTGTCTCAGCATTTCCCTGGAGCTTCTAGAATTCCTAATTAGCACGTATTTGTGGGTTCACTGCTGTCCTCTGCCTCCCTCTGTAATGGGAGCTTGGGGGAGGAGGGTGCAGCCGCAGGACACAGTGAGACTGCGGGAACCCAGAGCATGTCCCCCTGAGGCAGAGCGTCCTGGCGCCCTAATCCTTGCTGTCTCCCCACTGCAGCCTGCTCAGTGTCTGGGGCAGCGGAAGGAGGACAGGAGGCGCTGCTCCGTTCTCTGTGCACTGGCCTCTCCCATGAAACCCTCCATCACAGCCGAGCACCTCTTCTTCCAGACTCCAGGCCCAGAAAGGCCTGAACTCTGGCCACCTCTACTCCCAGCATGGACGGGCGTCCAAGGTCTCAGGAGATTCCGTCCCCGTATTCGTGCTCCTCTCCCACTCCGGCCGTCTCCCTCGGGACGGAAGTCCGTCTCTGCAGCGCGGAGCTCCTTCCTCTCTCCTTCCATTCTCCTCTGCCTAGTTCTCAGTTATCCTTCGAGTCTTGCCTTGGTTGGTTTCCCGGTATTGGTGGTTCACAGTCTCAAAACATATTAACTGCTGTTGGAGACCAAACATTCACTTCCCCGAGCATGTCAGCACATTGGACTGAACGTGACTCGTATAAAGTGAAGGGACTCACTGTTTGCATCGTATATGAACCCCGTGGACCACCGACCACTGTTTGCACGGTCGGCGAACACCGAGGACCACAGACCATCAATAGGATGCTAATGATACAGGGGTAGGGACCGCCCGAGACCTTAGAACGGGAATCAATAAACTTTTTCTATAACAGCCACCTAATTAATTTTGGGGGCTTCGCCAACCATGCCGCTGTTCAACTCTGCCCACTTGAAAGCAGTCCGAACAACGCATAAATGAGCGGCTGTGACTGGGTCCCAGAAGCACTTCATTTGTGGGTGCTGAACTGTTCCATATGGCTTCCTGCAGCACAATATTTTGTCTCTTGGTATGTTCTCAGTCCTTTAAAAGTGTAAAAGCCATTTCTAGGTCATGAACAGAGCTGTACTTGGCCAGCCCCTGGCTGAGGTAACTGTATCGGGATTCGCGGTTACAAATAATCGGAACACTGTTAAAGACCTTCCAGTTCACCAGCCGAGAAATATTAGGGCAGGTTGATGACTAAGAGGAGCCACTGACAAGTAACAGGTAGCTGGACTGATGTTTATTTTTAGTATCCGAACAAAGCGGGCATTGACTGCTGAGGGTTCAGGACCTGGGCTGGAGTCGGACGGGCCCTGGCCCAGCACCTCACCGACCCGGCAGGGCGCTGCTGCCCATTCTCCGAATGCTGTTTACCGAGTATCAAGTGACGGGTATCGAGTGGCAGGGCAGTCACACCTAGACTTGGGCACCGTGACAACTTTAGACACCAGCTGTTTACAGTGACATGAGATCAGGTGTTTACAGGGAACCAGCCACCCTGCTGTCAGGTGCCAGAGTCCAGAAGGCCCTGGAGGTGTGGCCCCTGCAGGTGTTTTCAGAGGCCCTGGTCCTGGCACCTGCCCCCTGCCCCTCGGCCGCCGGGCGGGAAGGAGAAAGGGGCTCCCGACTCAGGCAGCCTGGGGCTATTGCTCACTTGGGACCCCCACACTCAGTCTTGGGCTCTTCGGAGGCAGGAATTGAGTGCTAAAGGCACGGAGTCCCCTGCGCTGGCTTCTCTCCTCCCTCTGCGCATCCGGCTGTGCGCCTGTGGCACCCCAGTTAACCTCTCTGGGACTCCACTTCCTTCTCTGTAAAATGGTCACCATGACAGATTAGGGTTGCCAGACAAAATACAGGATCCTCAGTTAACTTTGAATTTCAGGGGAAAAATTGTTTTAGTATAACTGGTGCAACATTTGGGATATACTTATACTTTAAAAATGTATTGGCTGACTATGTGATATTCAAAGTTAGCTGGGAGCCCAGGTGTCTGTCTGTTCATTCTGACCTGGCCTGGGATGAAGCCCCCCCAGCAGGCTGTGCAGATCCTGAGGGGACCCCGGCCAGACTCAGAGAAAGTACCTCCTGCCTCATAGCCCTGAGGTTCATCAGCCTTGTCTCCCCAGGGTGAGAAAACCGGGTCCACATAAGGTCTGGTGATTAGCACACAGACGCGCCATCTGCCTCTGCTGAACCCGCACAGGGCTGGTGTGACAAGAACGGCACCATTACTCAGGAATTTCACGGGAACATCAGCAGAGCCTCGGGATAAGAGAGGCCCCACAGGAGGGCAGGAGGCCGGGTCTCTTCATTTACAGCACACTCCCAGCACCCAGAGCCCAGCCTGGGGCCTGCACCGCTCAGTCAAGAGCTGCTGAATAAATGAAAGACAAATAGGTATTGTATTTGATGGTTAATGCCACCCCTCTTTATTGAATACTTACTGGGAGCCAGGGCCCTCTGCCCTGCCCTCCCGCAGCTCCCCATCAGCAAGGAAGATGGGTGTTCATCGCTATCACCATAAATACACAATCATAACTCGGACAAGACCTGCCTAAGGTAGACAGCCAGTGCTAGGACCCCTGCATGGGGTCCAGGAGGGCTTTCTGGGTGGTAACAGCTGTCAGAGACCTGGAAGAGGAGATTTGTAGGTACAAAGAGGGTCAGCAAGTGCCAGGACGAAGGCACAGCACATGCGAAGGTCCTGGGGTGGGAGGGAACATGATTTCAGGGGCTATCTTTGTGCCATCCCCAGCTCCCTTTGAGAGTTTGTGGTCTCCAGCAGAGAATCGAGGAGGCTAAGTTTGGACGGCCAGGGTTGCCTGGTGAGTTGGGCTGGGCGAGGCATCTTCCGTCGTCCCACAGGGGAGGACAAAAGTCCCCGCACATCCTTGGCCCAGGCAGGGACTAGACAAACAGCACCTGGCACCACTTCTGCGCTGGAATTTCCCAAGTCGCCTGCCTGCCCAGTGCGCCCTCCAGCCCATGGTGCGGTGGCCAGCTCAGGGCGCACGGAGCAGAAGGCAGGAAACGTGGCTGCAGGCTGTCGGGCGGGGTCAGGAGGCAAAGAGGAGAGCTTTGGGACACCCAGCTGGAAACTCTCAGGGCCAAGAGCCAGGGCTGGGATGGGCACAAGAGCAACCACATAATAATGGCCATCAATGCCTAAGCATGCCCAGCAGGTCTTGCTGGAAGAGCTCTGAGTGAAGTGCCGCAAAAGCCTCAGCAGGCTGGTGCCATAAGTATCTCAGGGAAACTGAGGTCAGGGAAATGCAACGGCTGACTGAGGACTTATGCTGACCCCAGGATGCGGGGGGTGGGGGGGTCTCAGTTCAGGCCACTGTGACAAAAATACCAAAAGCTGAGTGGCTTAACCAACAGACATTCACTTCTCACAGTTCTGGGGGCCGGCATCGCAGGCCCAGGCTCTGCGCCAGCTGGCCGTCTTCCCGCTGAGTCCCCACCCCACAGACAGGGCGAGGGCGCTCTCTGGGGTCTCTCTGTCGGGGCCCTAATTTCCTTCTGGGGCCCCACCGCACGGCCTCATCTGGCCCCAGAGGCCTGCCTCCGAACACCACTGCACTGGGATCGGAGGTTCGGGTTATGAAATTCAGGGAGGCACAAACATTTAGTCTATAAAAACACCCACCGTTCTTTCAGTTTTAGGTGAGATGGAGCCCAGTGTCCAAGGCCAGAATGGGGCCACTGAACCTACTGGCCCATTTTCTCTCTAACCACTGTAGCACTGCCTGTAAATGGCACTTTGGCCACCAGCAGAGGGACGAGGGCAGTCCCTCCCCCGGGCCCCTGGGGGATTGTGGCAGGCGGAGTCCCCACTCCCTGCCCATCGAATCTGCAGGGTACTCCCTGTACCTGGTTGGCAAAGACGAGCGAGCTCGTCCGGGGCTGTCACTGTAGACCTGGGGTGAGGGAGTGCAGGCCGAGCAGGGGCCACGGGGCACTTCCTGGACAATGGAAGCGTTAGATCTGGGCTGATAATTCCAGGACTGGGCGCATTTGTCCAAATGCATGCAAACGTACTCTACTGGATGTGATTGACACCCTCACCGACCTGACCTTAGAGGAGCTCCAGCCCTGGCCGGTGCGGCTGCGTTGGCTGGAGCGTCATCCCATAAACCGAATGGTGGCAGGTTTGATTTCCAGTCAGGGCACATGCCCAGGTTGCGGTTGAATCCACAGCCAGGGCACATACAAGAGGGCAACCAATCAATGTTTCTCTCTCTCTCTTTCTCTCCCTTCCTCTCTCTCTAAAATCAATAAACATATCCTTGGGTGAGGACAAAAAATTTTATAAATATTAATATATAAAGCATTATATAAACAAAGAAAAAAGGTAACAGCAGTCACTTTAGGAGTGGCGGTATTTATAGCTGTCCCAGCTTCACATGCAGACACTGCCTCAGTTTCCCTATCTGTACATGGGGGTGACTACCCCCTGCTGTGGCCTGGGATAGGGACCTGGTGGAACCATGGGTGCTATCGGGCTGGGATAAGTAAATCCTGAGGTTGATTTGGTATCTTTTGACCCTCGGCTGTGTTTGTTTGTTTTATGCCAAGTTAAGCCGTCGTCCACTGTCCGAATGCTGGGGTTGTTAACTTACAGGGCCACCCAGGAGCGCCGTCCCGGCCAGGCTGCAGGGCGCCGCTGCCTCTTGACAAGGTCCGGGCCTGGGGTTACTATTCTAGAACAACCTTGGGGTGGGGAAAAACCCAGGCCATTGTCCTGACACCCTTTAGTCCTTGGTTATCGACATTGGACTCAGGATGACCGATGGGGGCACTTACAGCCCAGCAAGAGGACCTGGGAACACCGCTTTGGGGAGCAATATGGCCCTAGGGGAGGGATGAACAGGGTCTGACGAGGAGCCCAGGCCTCATCCGAACGTCAGGTGCATCGACCGTTCTCTGGAGGTTCAGGGTGTCCATCCCGCTCGGGCTGGAGGCAGGTGCGGAGGTCAGACAGGACACCCAACCGACCTGTGGGACGGACCGTCGGAGACAGAGAGAGACACGCAGAGACCGGGAGGAGGAAGGGACAGAAGGACAGTGCAGAGACAGAGACAGGGACACAGAAGGAGACAGACACAGATGGACAGAGTGACAGGGAGACAATGGGAGAGCAAAGGAGATGGGGAGGCAGAGAGAGGTTCCTGGGCCATCGACCCCAACCCCCACGACTGGCCGGGACTCCTTTCTGGGCCTCCAAGATGGGGCCCCGTCTTGCATTCTGGTGGGGAAACTAAGGCTCAGAACAGCCAATCTGCAGCTTCTCAGGCCGTGACACCAGTGGGACCCTAAGGATAGGAAGGGACAGGCAGGACCCTAAAGGCTGGAGAAGGGGTGCTGAGGAATAGCGGAGACCCCAGTTTCCTGTGGGCTTCAGAGGCGGTTTGGGTCTTGGAGCCGGCTTGTCCTGTGAGGAGCAACTTGGGATTAGCAAGAACCTAACAAGGTCAAAGGGGGAGGGTGTTGTGGGAACAAGGCCAGTGCCACCTGGGTCCTGTGAACTGGGGACAGCCCACCAATCACTGTGTGTTCTCGGCAGCAAGGCACATTTGAAAATTTCCATGACACACAGTGTTTTAAAGCGACCTCTGGGCACCCGGGGCTGATCCCAGGCCTGGGTGTCCAGAATGAAGGAAAATCTCAGCTCCTTCTGAAGGCCAGCCCAGAGTGGGGGATGCCGAGAAAACTCCGAGAATGTCTGGGGCCTGAGAAGAAGGCGCCAGTGGCCTCGAGGGGGCGGCTGGGAATTCCTCTCCTGGCACCCCATGTCGTTGTGGGAATGCGCTGTACCCCCACACCTGCTGGCACCCAGGTTGGAATGACCAGAGCAGGGCCCGCCCCTTCTTACGTCCAGGAGGGGAACTTGTACACAGAGGGGTCCCCTGCCCTCCAGGGGCCGCCTCCCCTGGAGATGCTGGGGGGAAGCTGGAACGCAGGGTGAGAAAAAGTGGTAGCCTGAGGTTTAGGGCAACTGGGGTCTCCATTCTCTGAGACCGGGGGCCTGGGGCCGGCCTTATCGTTGATGTCCCTGTGGAAATGGGCTGAAATCCAAGTGGTCAGATCTGGAGAAACACATCACTTCACCAGGAAAAATCACCGACCCGCAGCTTCTATCAGAAGCAGGAAGAGGAGGACAGGTAAGCCAGGAGCTTAAAACGAACTTGACGCACGTCCCCAAACAGGCAGGGGAGGTGGCAGGTGTGAGAAAGCAAGAGCATCCAAAAACCTCGGGAAAAACCCTCACAGTGGAATAATAAGGCACCGATGGGAAAAGAACGAGCTGCTGAAACGGAAGATCAGACGGAGGCTCTGCTGCATCCAGAAGGGGGAGGAAATGAGCAGGTGGGGCTCTCAGCCCAGGCACAGCTGTGTATTCAGAGATACTCCGGGAGCACGGGGGGGGTGGCGGGTTTACCATATTCGTGGACAGGGAGGTGGAGGCTCAGAGATGCTGAGTCTCCCCATCCGATGTCTTCGCACAATCCCAAAGTTACGAGAAGGTTGGTTTCTTTTTTTCTTAATAAAATGATTCACTTGATAAAATGGTCCTGAAATTTACACGGAAGAGCAGAGGGTTGCAAAACAGTTGGGACACTTCTGCAGAGCAGGGCGGTGTTACCTGTCCTACTAGATACCGGCGCCCATTACGAAGTCTGTGATTGAGTAAGAGGGATACTGGCACAGGGACAGACTCACAGACCAGTGGGTGGGAGTGAGATGCCCACAGACACTGGATGCAGGTGAGGAATTTTGCTCTGGATGGAGAGGGCCCGCCCCAGCAGTGGGGACGGGGAAACCACTCCACAAAAGGGCCTGGGAAGTGAGAGTCGTTGAAACAATGAAATTGGAAACTATGTCACATCATCCACAAAACTCAATTTCAAATGGGTGAAGGGGTCACATGCAAAAATGGAATAAAATAAAGCTTGAATGTCTCGGTAGACAATGTAGGCAACCCAGGAACAAGATCCTGAACTTGAGCAAATAGGGGTTAGCTACATAAGAAAAGATTGACCAGTCTGCATATACTAAAATTAGGACCTTTTTGTTCATCAAAAGTCACCTTGAAGAAAGTTAAAGGCAAGTTACAAACTATGGAAAGACACAAAAACAAACTAAAACAAATACAAACTAGGGGGAGATATTTGCAATATACTAGACTGACAGAGAAATTGTATCGAACACGAAGACCCCAGAGAAGGAAGCGCTTGTGGCGAGAAGATGTTTCACTTCAATTGGAAATAAGGAAGATACAGATCAAAACCAATTAGATGCCAATTAAATGGCAAAAGCTGCAAAAATCCAACAATACCAGTGTTATCGAAGTGGCAGATTTACAAGAAACACACACGACCGGGGAAGGGCAGGTAGCTTCTACACTTCGGAAAAACATCTAGGATTTCTGATCACATCAGAACCCCCACCCCCACAACCCGCTCCCCCTAAAATGTCCGAAAGAGAAATGCACGGCCTACTGGTGGCCACAGCATCGGGTGCAGGCGCTGCCCTGTCTGGCTGGGGCGCTGTGGGAGGGCGGAGTGGCCATTGCCTGGGATGGGAAAAGGAGCAGAAGTGTCCCGGGGGCTCCCAAAACAACGTCCCACAAACTGGGCAGCTCAAAACAACACACATTTATTCTCTCGCAGCTCTGGAGGCCAGACGTCCAAGGTCAAGGTGTGAACGGGGCCGGCTCCTTCCGGAGGCTCCGAGGGAGAGTCCGTGCCAGGAGTCTCTTCTGGCTTCCGGGGAATTAATCCTTAGTGTTTCTTGGCTTGTAGCGGCGCCCCTCCACCCTCAGCTTCGGTCACCTGGCCTTCTCATGTGTCTCGGCTCTTTCCTGTGCCACAGCATCTCAGGCCTCTCGTTTCTCTTAATGACACTTGTCGGGGATGTAGGACCCTGAATCCATGACAAGGTTACCTCAAGATCTTTACCTGCAAAGACCCTGTTTCAAATAAGGTCACGGCCACATGTTCAGGTGGACATGTCTTTTGGAGGACACCACGCAGCCCACTGCAGGGGCACCCTGGATCCTAAGGTCACACTCTAATCCATGGAGCACCCAGCAGCCCGAGCCTCAAAGACCACATCCCCGATGCTGCCGTTCTTGCTTCCCTCTGTGTCCCAGGGACCTGGCGCGCAGCCGGGGCAGTGTCCAGGTTCCGGACAGCTGGGGTTTAGGTCCCAAACCTCCGGATCAGCTACTTGGCCTCTTGGTGCCTCCGTTTCCTGGCCTGGAAAGTCAAGTTGATAGCATCTGCCAGGGGAAGGTTGCACTGTGGCCCCTCAAAGATACGCCTGCCCAGAAACTTAGCACATGAACGTAAAGGGTCACAGCAGATGTAACTAGTTACAGATCTTGAGAAAAGATCACCCAGGAGTGTGGTGACCCTAAGTCCAGGGACAGTTATTCTTGCAACACAAGGGAGAGAAAGGGAGACAAAGAGGGGCAGGAAGGAGGCCATTTGGGGTCAGGGGCAGAGACTGGAGCGCTGTGGCTACAAGCCAAGGGTTGCAGGGAGCCCCCAGAAACTGGGAGAGAAGCCTGGGACAGACTCTCCATCAGAGCCTCAGGGAGCCCGCACCTTGATTCCAGACTCCTGGTCCTCTGAACTGGAAGAGAGAATGTGTTGTTGTTTTAAATATTTTATTTATTTATTTTTAGAGAGGGGGGGGACAGAGGGAGAAAGAGGGGGAGAGAAACATCAGTGTGTGGTTATCTCTCATGTGCCCCCTACTGGGGACCTGGCCCAAAACCCAGGCATGTGCCCTGACTGGGAATCGAACAGGCATCCCTTTGGTTCTTAGGCCAGCACTCAATCCACTGAGCCACACCAGCCAGGGCTTTTTTGTTGTTTTAAGTACCAGGTTACAGTCATTTTTATAGCAGCCCCAGGAAAATTCACTTATTGCCTAATAGGACTATTGGGATGATTAAATGAGGGATGCAACCTGGTATGCAGCCTAGTACACAGTAGGTACATAATGTATGCCCACTGGGAGAATCAAACGTGCTACTTCAGCAAAGTATGAAGTAAGCACCAACTGTGGACCGAAATGACAAGGCTGAGTGAGGACAAGGGCACTTCTTGCCCCAGATCCTGTGTACCTGGGCATAGGTGCCCCCCAGCCCAGACAGCAGGCCCTTGGCCAGTTCCTCTTACGATACACGCAGCCTCTGACAGTGGCCCAGCAAACCGGCTGCAGCAGGCAGTTGGAGGCAAACTGAAACCAGGGCCTGTGGCTTTGGTCACCCACTTGCGAAACTGGCTCTGCTATTTCCTCCCTGTGAGAAAGTTCCTCAGTGAGGGAGGGACACTCCGCACAGTGTGAATAACATGGGACACGTGACCAGGCATCGCAGAGGGCGGGTGGAGGAGGTCTGACTCCATTCCAAGGGGACTTGAGGAGAGACAGCACCTGGCCAATAAAGTAGAGCTGGTGATGCTGGAGAAAACTGTATCTCAGTCTCCCCATCTGCAACTGGGCCACCTGGGAGTGGAGGGGAAGTCACGGGCTCCTGGCTGTGTAAGTGACTTCAGTTCTCTGAGCCTCTGCTTCCCCATCCGGGGACTGGTGGGAAGCACACAGCTGCCAGACTGGCCACACGGCATGACCTCTTTTCCTGTGAGAGACACATATTGAACCTTATCGCCCTTCCTGAGACCATCCCAGGGTGACCTACTACTATTTATTTATTTTTTTTAATGACTCCATTTATTCATTTTTGACAGAGGGGAAGGGAGAGAGAGGGGGACACAAACATCAGTGTGTGGTTGCCTTTCACACGCCCTCCACCGGTGACCTGGCCCGTAGCCCAGGCACGTGCCCTGACTGGGAATCAAACAGGCAACCCCTTGGTTTGCAGGCCAGAACTCAATCCACTGAGCCACACCAACCAGAGCTGACCTTCCCGCAACAGCACGGGTACATCTCAACTGTCCCCAGTTGTGTCCCCAGCCCCAGGCCCAGGGCCTGGTACACAGGAGGCACCTGGTAAATGACTCTGATTATCAGTGTGATCGTGTTGAGTACATTGACTTGACACTGCTTAGGACAAAATACAGACCCCTGAAGGCAGGAGAGGGAGAACGGGCTGGTGGGTGGCGGTGATATCTGAGCTGAGACTTGAAGGAGGTGCGAGAGCTGTCTGGGCATCTGGTGGAAAAGGTTCTGGGGGGGAGTCGGAGCCTGTGCAGAGGCCCTGAGGCAGGAGAGCGTCTGGCTGGTTGGAGGCCTGAGTGGAGCAAGGGGCAGGGGAGGAAGCGAGGGCAGCAAGACCAGCAGGGCCTGTGACCTAGGAGAGGACTTTGGCTTTTACCCTGACGGAGGAGGAAGCCACAGTGGTTCTGAAGAGGGGAAGGATGAGTCTGATGGCAGCCACCATGGACAGAAGAGTGTGGGGGCTGAGAACAGAAGCAGGAGACCAGGGAGGATGACGGGGCTGGACCGGGTGATAAAAAGGGGTTGGATTTGGGAACAACTACACTGGTGGGTGGGGCGGAAAGGCAGAAGAGAGTCAAGGATACCTGTTTGGTCCCATTTCACAGGGGAAACCGAGGCTCTGGGGATCTGGGTAGAGGGGAGGCTTAAAGGAGCAGGTGGCCAAGATCAGGGAGGGAGCCTGAGGCTCCTGCCACCCCTGAGTCCCCAGGGCCACCAGCTTTCTCCTGATGCAGCCTCTATTCTTCTGTCCTTCTCTATTATTTTATCTTTATAATTTCAATCCCTGTCAGAGGGAGGGGGCTTACCACTCACAGTTGACAATAGGCGTGACCTGGTTTCACACAGATTCATTTGCACCCCCAGCAATCCTGAGACATGGGCACCATGCCCGTTTTACAGACAGGAAAACTGAGGCTCAGGGAGATAAAGCAGTCATCTAGGTCAACGGATGGTAGAGGAGGGATTAGAGACCGGCACAGACTCACGGCCAGATTCTTGATAGTGTGGTCCCTGGGGGGACATTAAATGTCCCACCCTGGAATGCCTCTGCAGTTCCCTCAGAGAGGGGCGGAGCGGAGCCTCCAGGTGTGCTAGGAATTCTGGTTTGCATTTTTATGTCCTTACATTCTTGCATGTCGTGCATTTGTAAGCTCATTTGTTGATTCGTTCCCTGTCACTTCCAGGGCCTGCCTTGTGCGGGTGGGTGTCCCAGGTGGGGGTTCTGAGCCTTAATGCAGTTTTGCGGAGTCAAGGCCAGGGCAGAGGGAGGTGCGCAACGTTGGGGGTCCCCAGGAGTGTGGGAGGCTTTCTCAAGAAGAGACCCTCAGCCAGAGAATCCCTGAGTTTCCCTCTGCCCCATGCCATGATAAAAATCCCTCCCAAGGCAGGGAGGGTGGGGACACTGTGGGACTTCCTGACCCCACAGTCTCCTTGGCCCTGCCTTGGACCTCGCCCCCTGGTCCCCATTTCCGGCTGGTACCAGACAGCCACCAATACCACTGGGACAGGGCCTTGGCCAACTGCCAGACTGGCCACTGGGAAAGTGACTCCAGGCTAAGGGGCTGTCACTGCCCAGCCCACCCTTGCAGAAACATCTGTGCTGATTGCTCAGGGGCAGGAGGCGGGAAGGCAGCTGGACCAGGGCGACCAGGGACAGGTCTTCCTTATACAGGCCTCAGTGTGCCCATCTCAAAGCTGCAGGGTGGGGGGGAGCCCTTATGTCTCAAGACTGGGTGTTGAGCTGCTGGGCTTCCAGCATTGGAAAGGTCCTCCCGGGAGCAAGTAAGGGTCCCAGGAGGCCAGGAGCTGGAGCCACAGAGGGAGGCTGGGGGGAGATTCGAAAGTGGGTCTGTTGCAGGAGGCCTGGCCCAAGGACACTGGCCAGGCCTCAGCTGACCTGGCTGGTGGGGGTCTAGTCTGGGAGCAGGGCTGAGGGAGAGACAGAAGCAGTGAGAAACAGAGAGAGACAGACACAGAGAGACAAGGGAGAGATGAGAGACACACAGAGAGACTGGGAGAGACAGGGAGAAAGACAGGACAGGAAGTGGGTCAGCCGAGGGGGACCCAGGCCCCACACCCAGCAAATCTGAGGGTGCAGAGCCAGATCCTGGCGGGCTGGACCAGGGAGCCCCTGAGTGGAATGAAACTGTCTCCTGAACAAACTGTGGCTCTAATGTCACGGATAATATTAGCCATGGCTTCCTAGGGCGCGATACCCCGGGGCCTGGCTCCCTCTCGCCTCTCACAGCCCTCGAGGAGGGTCAGTTACCCTGGTTTCACCCCCAGGGAAACCGAATCTCGGAAACTGCAGGGCTGGCGGAAGGCAGAGCCAGGACCTGCCACCAGGCTGCCAGACACTTGTCAGCTGGCTGTGACCTCCCCAGTCTCCCAACCCTAAGCACAGGATGACTTGCAGAGACGAAACCTGCCCCTCCACACACCTCCCCCACCCGACCCGCTGCCTAGGAGAGTGTTTTCCTTCCCTCCTCTTGGGTGTATTGGTTTCAGCAGGAACCGCCTGCCGGAACCGGAGCCGGCAGGGTCGGCCCAGGACTGAACCGGAACCAGGAGCGGCTCCAAGCCAGGGTGGGGACAGCAACCTCCATCCCCACCTGGACCAAGCAGGTCCCCTCCTACCTCCCCACCTTCACCCCCACTGCCACCCCGTGCCTCGGTTTCCCCACCTGGGAAGTGGGGCCCAGCAAGGGTGTGGCCCCTACTTGTGGCCATGAGAGGCCTGTCCCTGGCCGCGGCCACAGGGCAGACGGCTCCGGCGCGGTTTCCCTCGTGCCTGCCAAGCTCCTGTGTTCTCCGTTATTAAACATTGATGGAGGCTGCTTGCGGCTGCCCTAGAACCTCTGAGTGGTAGGACAGAGTTGGAGGCAGACACCCCAACCCCAGTGGGGACGGTTCAGGGCCAGCTGGGGGGGCACTTGGTTGATGGAAGGACAAGGACAGGTGCCTGCGGAGACCAGAATCCTTAGCTGTGAACCTGAAGGACAAGTGACCAGAGGAAAACACATACATTGGACTCTATTGAACTTACAACATTTCTATGACAAAAGACGCTCCTTTAAAAAAAGATTTTATTTATATTTATTTATTTTTAGAAAGAGGGGAAGGGAAGGAGAAAGGGAGAGAAACATAAATGTGTGGTTTCCTCTCATGCAGCCCTCACCAGGGACCTGGCCCACAACCCAGACATGTGCCCTGACTGGGAATTGAACGTGTGACCCTTTGGTTCGTAGGCCGGCACCCAATCTACTGAGCCACACCAGCCAGGGCAAAAGACACTCTTAAGTTAATGAAAAGACAACCACAGAATGGGAAAAAATATTTGCAAATCATGTATCCAACAAGGAGCTAATATCTAGAATAAAGAGTTCTTATAACTCAATAAAGAGATATATAATCCAAAGAAAAGTGAGCAAGGATTCTAATAGACATTTATCCAGAGAATATGCAAATGACAGATATGCACCTGAAAAGGTGCTCAAGTCATTAGTCACCAGGGAAATGCAAATCAAACCACAGCAGCACCCACC
This sequence comes from Artibeus jamaicensis, assembly GCF_021234435.1. NCBI lineage: Eukaryota > Metazoa > Chordata > Mammalia > Chiroptera > Phyllostomidae > Artibeus > Artibeus jamaicensis. The sequence continues at coordinate 7,175,670 of NW_026521854.1, read as the reverse complement.
TCACACGCACTACAATGGCTAGACTCTGAATACAGGGGAAAGGGGTGGTGCTGAGGCTGTCAGAAGCTGGAATTCTCTTGACCAAAGCTGATGGCATGAATGTAAATGTGCAGCTGCTTCGGAAAAACCTGGTGGTTCCCTAATAAGTTAAACTTGCATTCCCCATACGACCCAGCAATTCCACTCCTAGGTACAGACCAACAGAAATGAAAACCCATTCACCCCAAAACCTGTACACAGTGTCCACAGCAGCACTAGTCACACTCGCCAAAAGGTGGAGATAACCCAAGTGCCTGTCGACCGGCGAAGGATAAATAAACAGTAACACATCTACACAGTGGAATGTCGCTCAGCCGCACAAGGACTGGGGCTCTGGCACACGCTGCAATGTGGACGAGCCTCGAAAACACCCTGCCGAGTTTCTGTCACAAAATAAGACACAGAAGGTCCACGGTGTACGACCCCACGTGTATGAAATGGCCAGAACAGGCGGATCCCTGGAGACAGAAAGCAGACTGGTGGTCGTCAGGGGGAGTGACTGCTCATGGGGTTGGGGTCTCCTTTGGGGTGATGGAATGTTCTAGAACTAGACAGAGGTGCGGGTTGTACAAGATCGTGAATGTGCTAAGTGCCACTGAAGTGTTCACTTTAAAAGGATGATTAGTATGGAGTGTGAATATATATTTTTTTTAAAAAGGAGGAATTGGGCAAAGGCTCCCAGTTGAGGGCAGAGCATTCTTGGCACCTGGGGGACATAGGCCACCAAGTGTGAGAGAACAGGCCAGGACTATTCTAGGTCACCTCCTCTGGCCCACGGTCCCCAGAGGCCTCTGACACCCAGCCCCATCCTGGCTCGAGGACAGTGGCAGAGACAACCTCTCTCCCTAACCAAACCCAGAAGCCACCAGAGAGACAGAGGAGGGAGGTGTCTGAGGGGTAAACTAAGGCAGCCTGTCTCCCTGATGGTGACATGCTTCCTGGCGCACAGTGGGAACCATGATGAAAAGGAGTCAGCCCAAGACAGGCAGAGAGAGAGGAGAGGAGGTGAGAAGGGGGTAACAGTCTGGTGTGGTCAGGTCACCCATTTTACAGCCAGAACACCAAGGCCAGCAAAGCTGAGTCAGCTGCTCGGGCTGAACCATAGCAAGAAGAATACGGACAAGTCACAAATCTGGTCTCCATTGCTCCAGGACATTCCCTCCCTCTGCCTAAGAGTGAACCCTTAGGTCCCCCCACCCTGGCCCTTGAGTTGCGACCTCCATCTCCCCCTCACCCATCTTCATCAGCCACACCTGTTCAGGACCTTTGATCTTGCTGTTCTGGTCTCTCTTCACCATCTTGACCCTAGTGCCACCTCTTCCAGGAAGTCTCCCCTCACCCCTATTCTTCACTCTTTAACTTGTCACTCTTCTAAGGTTTACTTTAACCCTGTACGATGATTAGATTAACATGTCTCCCACACCCAACCAGGAGCCCCTCATGATGGGAACTGTGTAAGACAAGACTTGGTATACAGTAGGTGCCCAACACTGACTTCCTGAATCAATGAGTGAATGAAGCTAGGAGATGTTGTCTACCACAGTCTTGACTCCTGGAGTTACTGGGAGGAGCTGAGTGATCACCACCCAGAAGAGCCCAGGGTAGACACTCCGTAAGCACTGGGCCAGAGCTCTGCTAAGCAGCGTTGCCCAACCCATTGACCTAGGGCCCCCAGCCAGTGCTCTGAACTCCTTCCTATTACACAGACAGGCAAGCAGATGCACAGAGAGGACTTTCCTGTGGATCGTATCTCCACAGGAGGAACAGAATCAAAGTGGCTTCAACAAAAAGGGAACCTGATTAAGAAAAGAATCTTAGGGCTGTAAGCTTCAGGCATGGCTAGCTCCAGGGACTAAGGATCCATTTTTCTGTACTGCCGTCCTCCCTGCAGGCTTCTCTTCCGGGAAAGCTCAGCCTTTCCTCCATGGAAGTATGGTGTCCCTTTCCCCATTCACTTCAGCAAGTTCTAGGTAGTGCTCAATACAGGTCTCTTACTCCTCGGTTTCAGTCAGTTGTGCCTGGGGGTGTTTTCTGCCAAATTGGGTCCTGTGCTACTGGGTGAGCCCAAGACTGGCACTGAGGACACAGGGGCATCAGAGGCTCCACTGTGGGGGTGAGGATGGAGGGGATGAAGCTGTTGACCCAGCATCCTCTCCTGTCTGTCCAGCTGGCCGCACCACTGTCTGGGCCACCTTCTCAGGCTGGAGCCCCATCTAGACGCAGAGATAAGAAACTAAACGCCCCTCCCCCCAAACGGGCAAAGCCTAAACCTCCTACCTCTCAGTCTTACTGGGTGTCTGACCTCCCTCACCCACTGGCCTCATCTTATTTTGACATAAAACTCAGTGGTTCTGAGTTTTATTCTCTGCCCCCCATCTCGTTTTTTTATTAAACCGGAAAAGTATGTTTTGCAAACTCCGTGGGAGGTGCGAGGGGGAAGGCCGGGCCGGTCGGGGCAGGGGAGACACGGGCTGCTACTGCCACCTGCTGGCCATGTGGGAATGCGCGACAACTCAAAGTTGAGATGGAGGTAGGGAGGGGAGGGGTCAGGAAGCTGTGAGTTCAGAGTGTGTGTTGGGGGGGGGGGGGGCGGTGAGAGGCACTGGGCATCCTGCGGGGCTTTGGTTGTGAGGAGGAGGGAGAAACTCCAGGTCGGGGTCTGAGCCCGGGTCGGAGGGCCAACCGGCTCCTGGAAGGGCGGGGGCAGGTACTGAAGCGGGGAACCAAGGTTCCGGTTTTGGGGGAGACCCAAGCTCAGTCCCCCTTGGGCTGTCCCTCATCCTGCCCGTCCAGACTTTGAAGAGTGATCATCCATCTGTGTCTCCTCCTGACTGGGTGCTCTTGGGGGAACCCAGAAAGAAAGATTAATAGATGCATGTGGAATGAATGAATGAATAAATGAATTCTCGGATTCCTATTTGGGGATTTTGGGCAGAATTCAGGCTTCAGCCAGAGGAAAGACACCCAAGGGAAGGCTCATGTACTGGGGCTTAGACTCCTCCAACAGCTCTGTGAGGTCCATGTCATCACTACTCCCATCTTACAGTGGGGAGACTGAGGCCAGAAAGCTGCCATCGTCTCTCTCAGAAGGTTAGAGGCCCCCTTCCTTTCCCCTCACCTAGCCCCTCTGAGCCTGGAGACCCCGCAATGCCTGGGGTCCAGACTCCCAATGCAGTGCTTCTGGGACAGGATGCCCGGGGCAGGGCCCTGGGCAGTTTAGCATCCTTTGGGACACCCGCCAGTGTATCCCACCCAAACAGGCCAGTGACAGCCCCTGTCCCTGTCTCTGTCCCTGCCCCACTGAGGTCAGGCCTGGTCTCGTGTGGCGGCTTTTGTTTCATGGAAGTTCTTGGGGTTCCCCTCACAGGGCCAGGGAGAGAGCAATGGTGGCAGAATCTGGAAAAGGGGTATGGGTCCCTTGGCCGAAGTTTGACTCCCGCCCACGCTGTGTGGCTGCAGGAGAGCCACGGCCCTCTATGTGCCTCAGCAGTCACATCGGAAAACTAGTAAAATAGGACAGTGATGCACCTCAGGCACCATGCGGGTGTCTGAATGAAACAGGCTGGGGGTGCAGTAAGCATTTACTAACCAGCTGCTGTGATTTCAGCATCAGTCTTCCCGTCTATAGGATGAGGTAGACAGTCCTGTTTTTCCCTCAGGCCTCCAGGCCCCTGCGTCAAGTACCATCGGGCCTGGGGCTCTGCATTTGTTCTCCCAGGAGCAGGGACAGTCCAGCTGCCTGGACAGGGCTGCCCTCCAGCCTGTCCTGCTCACTGAGCCCCAGGTCCCCTGCCTCAGGATGTCCTTGCACCTGTCCCCTGTCTTCCAAGGGCAGCTCTGTGTCTGGGGCTGGCTCAGGGGCGTCCTGAGGCAGCTCCGTCTTGGCCTTGGAAGGGCTGGGTGTGTCCAGGTCAGCCCTGTCGCCTTTTTCGCAGGGCATGGTCACCACCAGGGCCTCTTTCAGGGACTCTTCCTCCTCCTGCAGGAATTCTGCTGTGCTTGTCCACTGCCAAGCCTGGAGAAGAAGGACAGGCTGAGACTGTGGGCAGGGCCCTATTTCCCATTTACATAAGGATGGGTTGGACCTGGTCCCTACTGGCTAAAGTCTCTAACATCTTGAGACCAATGTGAGGGTCCATTGGAAGGACCTCCATTTCTCTTTGGGAAATTGCACCTGCTTTTCTCTAGTTAATGGGATTGGGCGTGTGACCCTGAGAGGTTTGCTCCAGTTAATGGGGGAAATGAACATTCTCTTCCATGGGGGAAGGCTGAGGCTGCCTGAAAGAGAAGCCTGTAAGGAGGACAGCAGCACAGAAACATGGATCCGTAGTTCCTGGATTCAGCCATGCCTGAAGCCCACCAGACTGGGTTTTTTGTTTTTTGTTTTTTCCTATCAGTTTCCCTTTTGTGAAAGCCACTCTGAGTTGTTTCTGCTGCTAGGAAATGGCCCACAGGAAGTTTTTCTTTGGGCCTCTGCTTGCCCATCTATAAAATAGGACAGATTTTAAGACTGTACTTCCAGGAATAATTTCTATAGTTCATTAAAATAGGATGGGGTTTTTTTTTTTGAGCCTCTGCCTTAGTGAGTTAGGGTAGACTACTCAGCAGAGCGCTGGCCCAGAGTATGGACCCAATCATCAGGACTTGGAATTAGACACAGAGCCCTTACCTGCTTCCCCTGGCTTCCAGGGAACTCCACCGCAGTGCTGGCACATGGTGTGGGCAGGGGCGGGCACAGGTGTGGCAAGGCCCTGGAAGAGGGGGGGAGCCAGTCAGAGGAGCAGTGCTTTGGGCTATTCTTCCTGTTCTGTTCTTCTGACTTTTTCTTATCTTCACCAGGTCGTAAAGGGAGTGAGGATGTGGGCTGGGGAAGGCAGTACCGGAGTCTGCAGCCCCAGGGTCACATCCCAGCTCAGCCCCCACTGCTGGACGCCCTGACCATGTGAGCACAAGTCTCTACTAGGCGTGCGTGGTTGTTACTATTGTTATTGCTGTTACTATAGCTGTTGTCGGGGGACCACGTCAGGGATAGGTGATGATGAGTTACCTGTTCAGGCTGAAGTACCCTAGGATGCCCAGGAGGAGAATGCTCAGGAAGCTCCCCAGAGACGCGAGGATGGCCAGATCGGACGCCTCCAGAAGCTGGATTTCTTGGGAGTGGGAGAACTTGGGTTGGGGGAGGGCTACCTCCTGCCTATGGTCAGGGAGGGAGCTGGGTGGGCCAGGCCCTCCATCGACTCCCTGTTCACTCTGGCACACCATGGGCCCCCACTGTGCCTCAGTTTCCTCATCTGTGAACTGGAGAACCGGGGGACCCACCTGATGCATGTGACTGTGAGGCTTGGCACACAGGAAGCTGCCCTGGACCCAGAGCTGCCCCACCACACCTAGCCTGGCTCTTGGTTCCTGATTTCACTGCATGGACAGCAGGCAGGGGGCATGGCAGCAACAGGGATCTCTGAGTCTTCAGATGCCTCACAGCCACACGCTTCAAGATAACGGAGCCCACCTCCTTAGCTTTGTGATGAGAAATACATTCGCTCATTCGCTCACATGCATTCATTCATTTACTCAATAAACAGTCCCCCTGCTCCTTCTTTCTCTCCAGGAGCCACCAGCTGGGGAGGCAGAGCCAGACACAGCCACCCTCACTGGTTCCCAGGGTCTTCTGTGGGGAAGAGAGCCAATCACAGCTGGAGGGTGCCCAGAGGGAAGCGCAGAAGGCTTCCTGGAGGAGGAAGTTTTCACACTAAGATTTGAAGGATGAATAGGAGTTTGACAACAGGGAGAACAAACATTCCAGGCAGAGAGGCCCTTATGGGTAAGGCCACAGGGGTGTGGGAGGAGGTTGAAAGGAGAAGGTGTAGGATGAGGTTGGTGGAGGCGGTGGGAGCAGGTCAGGCTGGGCCTTTCTCCTGAAGGCGATGCGTGGATGCTTTCGGACTCAGGTGGGATGGGCAGTGCATGCCCGGTAAATTCCTGAGCCCCGCCCCTGGCCCCCACTCACCCATGTGGAAGTGCTGAGGCTGGCTCCAGGCGCCCCTCAGTGTCCCCGTGTCTGCTCGCACCTGCACGCTGTAGGCTGTGCCAGCCCGCAGGCCACCAAGGGTGACCTGGGTCTCTGTGGGGTTCACAGGCAGCTCTGCATGGGGAGGCAACCAAGGGTCCATGGACCCCTTTACTTCCAGGCTGGGCTCAGGCCGTGGGATGCCCCATTTCCCCCAGCTGGGTGGTCACACCACGGGAGTGGAGTTGCTGATATGAGTGAGAGTTTGCCATCCACACGCCTGGCACATCATGCGGGCTTGGCCAGTGCCCACCAGGTCCTCTCTGGTTTAGAAAGGGTGGTCAGGACCCTTGAGTCCAATTGTCTTGTGTTATGGGTAGCCCAGAGAGGGGCAATGAGGTGCCAGGGTCACCCAGCAAGGCAGGACTCAAGCCCAGACTCCTTTCTCCCCCGGCCAGACCTGTGCTGCCCCACATACCAGACACCTGGTGGCTGTCCTCATCCCACCAGCGTATGACGTACTTCTTTAGGACGCCGGGGCAGGTGCTCAGCAGAGATGGCGTCCAGTCCACCAACACCGAGTCTGGGCTGAGCATCTTCACCAGCATGTGCTGGGGGACCCCAACCTCTGAGGCTGCAACCAGAGCCATTGCCACGGTCAACTCCAAGAGCACTAGCCAAGCACTTCCAGCCCAGCACTGTCCAGGTAACCTTGCCTCAGAACTCCTGGCTCCAGCACTCAGGGGAGGCTGTCCCCTCTCCTCCCTCAGCGTCCCCTCACTTCTCACCTATAAAAGGGACAGCGCCTCTCAGGGTGTCTTAAGGGTGGACTGAGCTCACTCTACACATCTGACCTGTGTCCAGGACCCAACGTGCAGTAGGTTCCTCAAAAATAACGCTTACTGCCTCCCCCTGACTCCTAGGGCCATTGCGGAGTATTCCGGGGAGACCACCTGGCAAGTTCGGGCCACTCACCATTGCCCCCAAAGTGGTAGGTAGACAAAACCGAGGACCAAGAGTTGGGCTTCTTCGGTTGTGCAGAGGCAAAAATGGTGATGCGGTAACACACCTTCTGCTCCAGTGCCCCAGATGCTTGGCTCCAGAGGTGGGCTGCTGGAAGGATTAGCAAGGACCAGGCCAGTAAATCGTTTGTGTTCCCACCTCAGCACCTTTGCCCTGGCTGTACCGTCAACAAGGAATGCCTAGAGCACTTCTACTCATACTTCAAAGCCCTTGCACCAATGTCCCCTCCTCCAGGATCCCTTCCCTGTGCCCCTCGAGCCACCCTTAACCCCTCCAGCCCAGCCATTATTCCATGGACGGGGTATCCATACCCAGCTCTTCCTCCCCAGGTGGAGCTCTTTGAGGGACAAAGCTAAAGCTTCCCGTGGCCCCGGCTAGGCCCAGGGCAGGAAGCGGGAAAGTGAAAGCTGCCCGGGCCACGTGGTGCCCAGCCTTCCCCTCCAGAAGCCTCATTCATTTGTTACCAGAACATCTTGCTACCTGCCACCTTCCTTGATGAGGGTGAATGTTTAAGAAACACCATGGAGTGTGAGACTCATTACCCGCCTGGGTGCCGTCCGCCTAGGGCTGAGCCCTGACACTCCAGGCTCCCAGCAGGAGGCTCCAGCATGCGTGTGTGTGTGAGGGGTGAGTCTCAGCCTGTCCCCTGGTCTGTGTGAGTCAAGCAAGTGGCACAACCTCTCTGGGCCTCAGACGCCCTATGTGTGCAGTCCCTGCAGGTCTGAGCTGGCGGAGCTCTAACAGAGGCCGCAGAGGCAAGCAGCAGCCGCTGCCATCGTGGTACCAGTTCCAGCAGGGTCCTTGTCTCTGGGTGCAGTCAGGGCACAGGCAGCAGCACTCTCGTCCTGGTCCTGGGGCTGCCACTCAATGCAGTACGTCAGGCCTGGGGCCCAGTCCGGCCAACTCATAGTGGTCCCATTGGCCCCAGCACTGAAGCTCAGAGCTCCCGGTTCTGAAAGGAGACGGGGAGGCAGTCAGGACAGCTGTTTTGGTTGGCCCCACCCCTACCGAGGCTTCTGCTGTCCCTCCCCGTCCTCTGGCCCAGCTCTCCCCGATGGGGCCCAGAGCATCGGTATCTGTGTCTCCCCACATTGGGAGCGGCCAGGTAGGAGACTGGGCACAGAGGGGACAGAGAGGCTGTTTAAAGGAGTTGAGCCCTCCCACAGCCTGACCAAGGGTTCTTTGCCAGGACACCCCCATCGGTGGACTGACACTCCCTGCACCAGCCAGGGGTTGGGCATGACGGGAGCTCAGAGGCCCAGGACACACCCACTGAGTCCCCTGGGTGCATCTTTCCCATTCCCTGGATTAAGGGCGTCTGCAGCAACCTCAGAGAGGTGGGGGCTGCTTCCAAGTGCCAACTCTGGGCCCCAGGCCAGTGCCCAGTGCTGCACAGACACCACTCTGCTACACAGGGAAACCATGGTCACCCCAGCAATACAGCAACTGAGGCTCAGAGAGGGAGTCACCAGCCCAAGGTTACACAGGGAGGCGTGGCCCAAACCATATTCATATATATATATATATATATATATATATATATATAGTGTGTGTGTGTATATGTATGTGTATATATTACATGTAATAAATATATGATAATTTATTTAAAATAATATATAATAATTTATATAAAATGTAATTACATATATAAAATTGAAGAAACTATCAAGATTTTGAATAAAGGTAGATCCCTGACTAGTGGGTGTGGCTCTGGATTGCACACAGGACTTCGAACCAAAGTGTCGATTCCCAGTCAGGGCACGTGCCTGGGTTGCAGGCCAGGTCCCCAGTAGCGGGTACGTGAGAGGCAACCACACATTGATGTTTCCCTCTTTTTCTCCCCCCTTCCCCTCTCTAAACACAAATGACATAAAATCTTTAAATGAACAGAGAATCAACCCTGCACTTGCGTGACCTTGACTCACTCACCATGCCCTTATCCTCCAGCCCTTGTCCTCAAAAAACTTTATTTACAAAAGAAACAGTTGGGCCAGGCTATAGTTAGCTGGTGAGAATTTTTTTAAATATTGCATTATAACAGTACGTATTTTGATGGCTGTTTTGGCACAGCCCTAAATTAGACACCCCTTAAATTTTTGAGTCTCACCAACCTCACCCTAGTCTAGCTGAGAGGTGCCCAGGTTTCAGGGCCCCGCCTCAGCAACACCCCCCCTGCCCAGGAGCCACCTGTGTGTACGTGGGCAGGAATGTGCCACGACTGGTTGGGGCCAGGGCCGAAGAGATTCTCGGAGACGACAGCCAGGTCGTAGGCAGCACCCGAGAGGTTGAACGTTGTCTTTAGGCCCAGGATCTTGGTGGCCTGGGCCTTACACGGACAAGACAGCATGTGCAGGTGCAGGCGGTAGGTCACTCTCGCACCAGACTTGGGCCCGCGGCAGCCTTCTGGGAGCTGGAGCTGAGGCAGCTGTCATGAGTGGGAGAGACAGCTCGTTGGGACCTGAACACGTTCATTGTCCTCCTGGGCTGGCTGACATCAGGGTACAGCCCATGAACACAGACTCATCTGTAGTCCACAACCTACGACATGTGCCAAACATTTGAAAAATACTAAACCCTGATGCTAGCAATGCTGCTGGGAAACACATTCACATCCAGTGCTTGTTGGGTTTTTGTTTTGTTTTGTTTTTTTGGTGGGGAGAGTAATCTGGCAAAACCCACTGAGAGTCGGGGAAAAAAAGTTTCCATTTTTGGACCCAGTGACCTCATTTCCAGTGACCTCAACTCTGGAAATTTTTTCTAAGAAAAGGAATCAAAATGAGAGGAAAGCCCGGAAACAGAGAGAACTTCTCTGTAGGTTTATTGTGATGGCCCCTGGGGACCTCTTTGAGTCAGTTATGGTGAAATTTGTCATGGTTTTGCCCCTGACCCAAGCAAAAGATTTTCCCTCTGTGCCTCAGTTTCCTTCCCTGTAAAATGGGGTTAGACTGTACTAAGTGGGTTGATTTGGAGATTTAAATCATCTTCCATCCAGACCAACACCATTGACCCCTCCCTGGCCTTCCAGCGTCCACCAGAGCCCCCCACAATATATTCCCCTGATGGCCACCAGAGGGAGTCTGAGAGCACCTGAGTCCAGCCATGTCCCTTCTCTGCTCGCATACCTTCCATGGCTCCCCGGTATCTTCAGAGTTAAACCCACGGTCCTCCCAGTTCCTACCACTTCCATGTCTTGTCTCTCTCCATTTTTCACTTGCACACTGCCCCCTCACTCCCAGTCTCTTGTCTTCTTTCCCCCAGGCCACTGCACACACAGCCCACCTTACCTGCCCCTTCCGGGTCACTCGCCTCCTTCCATCCCGGCCAAGCGGCTCCACCAAGAACAACACCTTGGGCTGTGGGGGGGTTTCTGCCAGGAGACAGCAAGACAATGACACTGGAGGGGGCATTGCCCTTTCTCACAACCTCCTGCAGACCTTGGATGGGGGCTGGGGACCTTTTCCTTCCCTCCCACGAAACACGGGATTCCATGGGTTCTTAAATACCTCTCCAAATTTGAAAACATAGAGATACATTTCACAACGCAAATGTACTTAATGCGATGGAACTAGACACTTAAAAATGTGTAAAATGGTGCATTTTATGTTATGTGTTCTTTCCAATTTAAGGACAAATCTGAAAACAACTCAGTTATTTCCCAGGAGATATGCCATTGGACAGGAGGGGGCCTCCGCTGGCAGTGCTGGTGACAAATGTTGACAGGCAGCTCATTCTCAACCCCCACCCCTGCCCAAGGCCACGTGTCCACTCCCGAGCTGCCCAGGCTCCAGCTTGCTGTGTGATTGGGGAAAATATCTTCCTGACATGGCCATTTCCACCTGTCAACTCCTTGTGCCACTTTAAAAGAACAAAACCAACCTAATGAATTGGAAGGAAAGACTGATAAATGTTTTCTTTTTAGATTACGGACTCACCACAATCTATAAAGTTCCACTTGTTAATAATTTTCATCAATTTCCCCTGCTGCCTTATTTCAAAAACCTGTCATCTTGTCACTAACACTTGCCGCCTTAGTTCTAATACCCACTGCCATATTTCTAGTGCCTGCCCCTATTCCTGTGGCTCTGGGCACTCTCACCAGAAGGGACACACACGGGGCTGCTCCAGCTGCTCCAGGGACCTCCTGGGACCCCTGGCCCAAGCCGCCGCCGCCGCCTCAGCTGAAATTCCTGGGCTTCGTTCACCTCCAGCGGGCAGAAGCACGACTCTGGGGGACACAGGGCAAACGTCAGGCCAAGGGGCTGTCCCACACCCGGGGGTGCTGGGGGCATGGCACTCGTCACTTATCCATTGTGCAGTTATGGAATGCCAATGGTGTACATGCACATATTGGGTGCCAATTGTATACATGCAACTATACAGTTATACTGCTGTATTGTTACTAAGAGCCAACTGTGTGTCAGGCCCTGAGGACAGGGCAGGGACAGGCCAGGGCCTGTCCTCTTCAGGCCGCCAGGGTTATCTACTTCTTCCACTGCCCCTGGTTCAAGTCCCAGCAGGGTGACCCGTTGAAATGCGACTTTGGCCGATGGCCTCTTACCCTGCCACCCGCCAGTCTTTGTTTCCTCACTTCTAAAGTGGAAATAATCCAATACCGAACTGCAGGGCAGGCCAACAGGCGTACAAAGAATTTAGCCCTGGCCTGGCACACAGTATGGAATTGATTCACGATACTTTGCTGCAGCTGTTGCTGTTGCTGTTCTCACCGAAACCAGCATCATCCCGATGTCCACAGTCACCCTGGAATGAAACCATATGTATATGTTGTATGACATTTTGGCATTGAAAAATATTAGCTCTAATATTATTAGTAAAAATATTATTGTTTTATTATTAACATTTTACTTAAAAATATTATTTTCTGAGTGTGATGTGGAACCCTGGACTAGATCTAAGATCAAAAGGAAGACATTCTTAGAAAGATGGGTAACACCTGGTACCCCCTGGAGTTTGGTCCGTAGTGAGGTGCTCCACGCGTCCCAGTCGGGGGTGAGGCGCTAGCAAGAGCGGAACTGGGCACAGGTTCTATGGGAGCTCTTTGTATTTCTTTGTAAATTTTCTGAAAACCTAAGATTCTTCTGAGATTAAACATTTACTTAAAATAATTATTTTAGGAGAGAAAATTTATAATTTCCTAGAAGATGATTTTAGGAGGCAAAACTCATCTGCCTGCAGTGCTGGGTGTCAGGAGAGCCCTGCCCCCACTCCCACAGTCACCCTGAGAGGTCCCGGACATCCTGAGCCTCAGTTTCCTCATCTACAAAGCGATCTGAGGGGGTCTACTGCAGAATGTGCTTAGAGGGTTGGACATGAAACACAGAGAGGTCTCTGCCCATCAGGGTGCCGTGCCACCTGCTGCTGATTGATCCAAACCTAGTCACCTAGTGGGGAGATTGAGGCTCAGGGCGGGGCTCACGTTTGGAGGGAAGAGGGGGCTGAAGCTGAGGCAACTCCGTGCCCTCGAGATGTGCCCAGCCTGAGGGAGAGGAGACTGGCCACAGTGCACAGTCTGGGGGCCTCTGTCTCCCTCAGGCCGAGGCTCCTTGGTGACTGGGTCTGGGCAGAGGTTTCTTGCAAGCGCGGGCTGGTCTGGCTGGCGCAGTGGGAGTGCGGAGCAGGGAATGGACAGTGGCTGAAGAGTGGACGAAGGTCCAAAGAGGACAGACAGATGGCCAGCAGGTACATGCAAATGTGCTCAACACCACGAATCACGAGGGACATACAAATCAAAACCACACTGGACACCACCTCACACCTGTTAAAACGGGTGTCATCAAAGAGACAAGAGGTAACAACCGCTGGTGAGGGTGTGGACGTCAGGGATCGTTGTGCGCTGTCGGTGGGGTTGTGAATGAAAGCAGCCACTATGGAAAGCAGTGTGGAAGTTCATCAAATAATTAAAAATAGCCCTGGCTGAGTATCTCAAGTGGTTAGAGCATCGTCTCCATACACCCAGGCTGCCTGTTCGATCCCGGGTCAGGGCACGTGTACGAGGATCAACCAGCGAATGCATCAGTCACTGGAACAACAAATCAGTGTTTCTGTGGTGTGCACACTCTCTTTCTCCCCAACCTCACCACTTCCTCTCTCTTTCTAAAAGTCAATAAATAGAAAAAAAAGGCCTTAAATTAAAAATAGAACTACCATATAATCCAGCAATTCCACTTCTGGGTATTTATCTGAAGGAAACAAAAACACTAATCCAAAAATACATACGCACCTCTATACTCACTGCAGCTTTGTTCACAGTGACCAAGACACTGAGACCCCTCGGGCAGCTGCGAACGGATGAATGTTGAAAGAAAATGTGGTATGTGTACGTGCAATGGGATGTTATTCACCCACAAAAAACAAAAAGAGAGAGAAGGAAATTTTGCCACTTGTAACAACAGGGTTGAAACTTGAGAGCACTGTACTGAGGAGCACGGTACCTTACCAAGCAGTGAGGTAAGTGAGAGACAAATAGCATGTGATCTCACTTATATGTAGAATCTAAAACAAAACCAGAAAACTGAATTCACGGATACTGATAACAGATCAGTGGTTGCCAGAGGCAGGGAGTTGGGGATGGGGGTAGGCAAAATGGTTAAAGGTGGTCAAAAGCTACAAACTTCCGATTATAAAATAAGTCATGCAACGCACGGCATGGCGACTGCAGATAATAATCCTGTGCTGCGTGTTGGGAGTTGCTAAGGAGGAAGCCTCCAAAGGTCTCATCACAAGGAAGAGAACATCTGTCACGATGTGTGGTGTCACAAGTTAACTAGACTTACTGTGGGGATCGTTTTGCAATATGTACAAATATTGAATTATTATGTTATACTCCTGAAACTAATAGAAGGCTGTATGTCAATTATATATTAATTTTAAAAGATTGTATTTATTTATTTTTAGAGAGAGAAGAAGGAAGAAAGAAAGAGAGGGAGAGAAACATCAATGTGTGCTTGCCTCTTGAGCACCCCCTACTGGGAACATGGCCCACAACTCAGGCATATTCCCTGAGCGGGAATCGAACCAGCAACCCTTTGCTTCTTAGTCTGGTGATCAATCCACTGAGACACACTAGCCAGGGCTACATGTTAATTTTTTTAAAAAGAAGGAGAGAAGAAGGAAGGAATGGGTGGAAGAACAGCTTCTTGGAAGAGGTGGCCCTTGAGCTGGATTCCGAGGGTGGGCTGGACTCACATGTGCTCACGAGGAGAGCGGGGAAAGCAGGTGGAGAGAACTTCACGCACAAAGGCCCTAAGGAGGCTGGAAATCCAGGGCATGGGTAGAGAACTGTGGCTGTTCAGGAGGTCACCAGAGGAAGCATGAGGCAAGCGAGGTCTGGCTGAGGACAGGGATGCCCTTTAGGAGGCAATAGGGAGCCATGAAGGGTGTGTGAACAGAAAGGTCACAACAGAGCTGCATGTTGGACAGACCTCAGAGGCTAGACAGGGGGTAAGAGGGGAGGCAAGGCGGGACAGGTAACAGATGTAGGGATGGTGACACTGATTTAGGGGAGAAAGGGCCCTGGGAGAGGCCCGTGGCCACCCCTAACCTGAGGGACAAACTCACCAACTTCCACAGGCTGCCAGGCGTCCGGCGCCGGAACTGTACCTCGGCGCCTTCCTGGCCGGCCGGAGTCTCCCACTTCATGTGCAGCCGCCCTGCTCCCCCCGACACCCGGATGTCTCTTGGCGGAGGGTCGTATTGAACTGGAAGCAGAGGTAGAGGTTGGAGAGGGGAAGCCGGCGTTGGTGTCAGTTGTTGGTTCCAAAAATCCCAGAAAATCTGCCCATGCCTTGCCCAGCCCAGGGTAACCCACCAACTCCCCCAAATGTGAATCAGGGATGCCTCGCAGTTCCCAGCCAAGTCTGGGATTCTATGGGTCAAAGAACCAAAATGTATACACAAGATCCTGTTAGTGAAAAGATCTCTAAAATATTAACACCCGTTGCTGACGAGGTTGTGGTGAGACAGCCACTGGTTCCAATTGCTGACAAGAGGATGATCAATAGATTCTATTTTCCTGGAGGACTACTAGGAAAATTAATCCTCGAGACCTACTTCAAGGAGCCTGACCTCTCTCATGTTGTCATACCCAATTCTACCTCAGGGCCTTTGAACTTGCGGTGGCACGCACGTCTCCACCTGGGACACGCTTTCCCTCTTTCTTCCTGCTGGACTTGTTTTACCCTTCAAAACTCAGCTGGAGCTGGAGGCCTCCCGGGACCTCTCAGCAGCATCTGGTCACGTGCAGTGGCCCGACCTGGTCCGTCGCCCCCACTTGAATCCGGGCTCCATGAAGGTGGGGGCAGGGCCAGAGCTGGGGCGAGGTGAGTGAGGCCAGGTTGTACAAATGTGGAGTGGGATCCTGTCTGTGTTTAAAATTTTGATATTTTGTTTGTTGTGGATTTTTTACATTGTTATTTTCATTTTCGTATGTAATTTTTTAAAGATTTTATTTATTTATCTTTAGAGGGGATAAATTTTGGACCTAAAGTGCTGCCTTGCTCACCTTGTCCTAGTCCCAAGCCCTAGAATGCGACTTACGACTTCCGCTGGCCTCGCCCGTGATTCCTAGGTCTCAGTGTGGAACACAGTAGCAGCTTGAAAACTAGACGCTAAACGCATGTTGTTGACTCATAAAAACAGTTGGAACAAAACAGCAGGGCCCTGGCACCATTACAGTGTCAGGGAGAAACCAGGAACAAGCCAAGTGTCCAGCAGTAGGGACGGGGAAGGGAACCGTGTCTGATTCCGCCAAGTCTCACAGCGTCTGCTGCGTGAATGGCTGGAATCCTCAAGTCCCTTGCCAGGGGCCCAGCATCTCCCCAGGTCTAGGCCTGGTGGCCAGAGGCATCTCTGGGTGAGGGAGGGAAGTGAGGAGGGGGAGGAGAACAGGGTGCTGACCGGAGCTATAGTGTAGCTTCAGGGTAAGCTGGGGCGACTTCTCCATCCTGTTGGTGGCCCAGGATTCCACCCAGAGAGTGACGTCGGAGAGCACAGGTATGCCGTCCTGGTCGGAGAACTGCAGCTCGGTGGCCGAGCCGGCGGAGAAGTAGCAGCAGCGCCCGGGACTGAGGCTGCAGGAAGGAGGGTGTTGGTGCTGAATCCGGGGCCCGAGTGGACTCCGGAAATGTCTCAGCCACAGCAGACAGTGGGCATCACCTCCCTTCATCTTCCTCTGCCCCTCTGACTCCCCCTCCCCAGCCTGGGGCTTCCTTGGGGGTCAGCCTGGGATCGAGGGCCTGGGAGGATGAAAGAAGGACTAGCGGGACCCTGATTGCCACCCGGTCAGGGTGCCCACCCACTTGTCCCCTCACAACAGAGCCCTCACCCTCCCTGCTCACATAGGAAACTGATGCCCAGGGAGAGACAAGGACCAGCCCTGGGCTGCCATCACACAGCTAAGGGCAAGGGCATCGGGTCAGGGCCGAGGGCAGGATGGCGGGTGAGGGTTTAGGGTCTGGGGAGCAGTCCTCACCAGCACCTCAGGAAGTGGTTGACCCCAGCCGACGGACCCTCATATTCCCAAGAGCATTTGTAATCAGCACCAAATATCCGGTAGCAGTTCAGGTCCCTGGGGCCCGAGGCTGAGGCTGGAGAGGGTCCTGAAGGTTTGAGAGCAGACTAGAGTAGAGGAGGGGTCTCTGTGCTGACACCCTCAGGGTGGACCTTCGTGACATGTATGTAACCCGGCATCTCCACGGTCTGAAGGACTCCCAGCACCTTCCTGTGCCCTTCACGCCTGTCCCCCGCTGCCACCCCTGCTCCCCCTGCTCCAGCCTTCTCATGGGCCCGCAGACACAGCAGGCTCACTCCCACCGCAGGGCCTTTGCATGTGCTGTGCCCCCTTCCTCAGATCTTGACATTCCAGATTCTCCTTCCCGGTCACGTCCCCCACAACCAGCCAACCAGGTGCAGCCCCCTCCCTCTCCATCCCTCAGCCTGCTCTGCACACATCACTGTAGGAAACATAAGCATTTATTAATCTGTTGTCTACCTCCTGCATGAGGCTGTGACCCCAGTAGGACAGTTGGGCTTGCAGCTGATCGCTTCATGACTACGACTGCAGGTGCACATAGTAAGTGCTCAGTAAATATTTCTTGAACAAAAGAATGGACGATGCACCTGCTCAGTGGCAGGATCTAAGTAGGGTGCATTATAAGCCTAAATGTCCCGGCAATCTCTGCCAGAGTAGGGGGGATTAAAAATACAAAATATTTAGCGGCTGCTTAGTCCCACGTGCTGACCTATCTGAACAGGCACAGACACCAGCCCTGCAACCCTGTTTGGGAGGAGACGAGGCTCAGAGAGTAACTGCTTC
Source organism: Artibeus jamaicensis (assembly GCF_021234435.1). Lineage (NCBI taxonomy): Eukaryota > Metazoa > Chordata > Mammalia > Chiroptera > Phyllostomidae > Artibeus > Artibeus jamaicensis. The sequence goes on along the minus strand of NW_026521854.1, from coordinate 7,158,271 downwards.
AAGACACCCGAGCTTGGGGAGCACGCGCGGCAGACTGGCAGGTAGGAGCTCCTGAGACCCCAGGTGGGCCTGAGTCTTTGGCTGGGCAGGAGGGAGCTGAGGGAGGGGCTGCTTAGGGATTCCCCAGACAGAGCCCGGCAGGACCCCCGTGGGAAACTGCCTAACCTGAGTCCGCATTCGGATAGGGCGGGTCCTGAAAACAGCACCTGGTGGTACCGCAGGATTCAGCTGTGAAGGCAACAGAGAGATGATGACAGTCCTGGCCTTTCACTGCATGGGGACAGGGGCTCAGCCTGGGGGCCGGCCCAGTGGCCATCCACCCCCTCACCCACTTTTCCATCTATGTGCCCACCCAGCCTCCCACTCACCCCATCCCTCTATCCCTCCACCGGTCCATCCGACTCCCCACCCCCCCACCCATCCACTTCTCAGGCTGCTCCTCCAAAGCAATCCAGGGTCCTCTGGACTCCAGCCCTGCCTGACATCCAGAGGCCCTGCAACCTTGCCAACCCCCAGTTTACAGACAGGGAAACTGAGGCACAGAGAGGCCAAAGTTGCCCAAGTTCACACAGCAGCAACAGCAGAGCTGGGGTAAGAGTCTAAACCCAGTCACCCACAGGGGCTGGGCCCCTCCCACCCGATTCCCCAGGATGGAGAGAGAGTGTATACAAGACACGACGCTGTGTTAGGTATATCCATCCTACATGTACTTGCTCATTATCCCTTCCTTAGGGATATTTCTCACTGGACTTGGGGAGGTGGGAAAGGTCAAAAGGTCCAGCCCATTCGACATAAGAAAATCAAGAGCAGAGGGAGATGCCTAAGTCTGACCCCAGAAGCCATGGTCACGGATCACCCATGTGACAGAGGCAGAAAGGCGCAGCGACACAGACCCGACCCTGGAACCCGCGCAAGGCCCTCCACACACACGCGCCCCCACCCTCCGCCCCAGCAGGAAGAGCAGTGGCACCAGGGTGGGAAACTCACCACCCCGCGTGGGGAGCAGGAAGAGGAGGAGGAGGAGGAGGACCAGCCCGGCCACCGGTGGCCCCATGGCGTCCAGTCAGAGGCCTGAGGCCTCAGAAGAGCTTGTCCGCCACTGCTGAGGCCCCAACCGCCCTGTGCTCGCCCCAGAACACTTTGAAGTTGAGCAAGGAAGAAAACTTAAAAAAAAAAAAAAAGGTCAGGTATCATGACCCCTCCCAGGCAAGCCAAAGTGAAAGAGAAACCCGGGAAGTCAGCTTGGTGGTGGGCGCAGCCTCACACCAGCCACAACCCACTTTTGGGCCAAGTTAGACCCAGGGCTTCAGGGCTGGGGTTCTGTTCTGCTGGTCCAAGACCCAAGCTGGACACCAAGTGCCAGTCCCCTGGGTGGCCTGGGGCTCTGTGTCCTTGGTCCGGTCGCTAGCCCTCTCTGGCCAACCTCTGGGAGCTCAGTGTTCTTAGATATCCGAGGTCACTCTCCCAACAGATTGTTATGAGGTTGTTGCTGTGCGCTGAGCCCCCCAGCCCCACCCCAAGTGCCCACCTCCCCATTTCCCAAACTCCAGCCTCAGAGTGCCCTGGGTCTCACTCAGCTCCTAGAGTCTCCTTGCTTCCTTTAGACTCACATCGGTCTTTCTCCTGGGTCTGTTTCTTCTTTTCTTTTAAGATTTTATTTATTTATGTCTAGAGAGAGGGAAAAGGAGGGAGAGGAACATCGATGTGAGAGAGACACACCGACCAGTTGCCTCAGGCCCCCAACCGGGGACCTGGTCCACAGCCCAGGCATGCGCCCTGACCAGGGGTCAAACCAGTGAGTTTTCGGTTTGCAGCCCAGCGCTCAATCCACTGAGCCGCACCAAAAGGACCAGCAAAAAGCCCAAATGTCCATCGAGATTCATGTTACGATATGGATGAATCCCAACAGTAGGACACTAAGGGACAGAAGCCAGACACAGGATGCCACATGGTGTGTGATTCCATCGATGTGCAACGTCCAGGACAGGGAAAGCCACAGAGAGAGGAGGCAGATTAGTGGTTGCCGTGGCTGGGGGAGGGGAGGTGGGGAGCGACCGCTCCTGCAGACGGGTTTTCTTCTTGGACGATGGAATGTTCTGGAACTAGATAGAGGTGCATATTGCACAACATAGTGAATGTGCTAAATGCCACTGAATTATACATTTTAAAACAGTTTGTTTTATGTTATGTAATTTTCAGCTAAAAAAAAAAAAAAAATGTTCATGAAGCCAAGCAGGACTGAAGAGCAGCAGGAGGGTCTTCGCTGGGGGACAGCATCTGGGGAAACTGAGGCCCAGATGGGTAGAAACAAGGCCCCTTTTCTGAGGATCCCAGTCCCGAGAGGCAGCCGGGCCAGCCAGGGTCAGGCGCCCAGCAGGCCATGAGATCAGAGCCACGGGAACAAAGAGGCAGTGTCCCGGGCCTGGCACAATGGGGACGGGGACCCCGTGACCCCACACAGTGTCACGGCAGTGCAGTGGGGCCCAGGCCAGGCCCAGGGGGCACAGCGGACTTCAGGACTGATGTGTGAGGTCTGAGGGAGGGGCAGAGACAGAGGTGGAGAGTGAGAGATACATAAGGAAAGATGGAAGAGACCATTGGAGACATGGCCGAACCCGTGGCCCCCTCTCAAAAATCCTGAGGAGACACCGTCAGGTTTCCCATTTCATAGGTGGGGAAACTGAGTCCAGAGGTGCCCTGACCACTCGAAGTCTGGGCTGGAGGTGAAGAAATGGAGAAACAGAGCCCATTAGTGGGGCAGGGCTCTGCCTCTTCAAGAGTAAGGCCCGTGCCTCAGGGCTACCCCCACCCCAGGGTTTGCCCTCCTGGGACTGAGCCTCCCTATCTGTACAATGGGTTTCTGCTCACCACAGAGCCCACGTGATCAGGCATTGTTTTGGGACACCCCTCCCCACTGGCCTTTGCTCCTGTCATTCCTCTTTCCCATCCCCGCAACATCACAGCAGCTGCTGGAAAAACACTGAGGGAGAGAGAGGTGGGGCGGGGGAGAGCTGGACGTCGGCGCCCCAGCTCCTTGGGGTTGGGAAGGGTAGAGTCTGGGAGTGTTCCAAAGGGCAGCGGGAAGGGCTGCCCAAAGAAGGGGGATTTTGGCTTATATAATCACAGGGCGTTCCCAACAGAGGGGCACGGCAGAGGGAAAGGTGCAGTGGGACATGCCTTGGGGACACCAGACAAACATGGAGAGTCTAGGGCTCTGCAGGCAAGATGAAGGTGGTGAGGTGAACCAAGGCTGGGAATGACGGACTAAAGGGCTGGGCTTTCTCCCAAGGGTGCTGGGGAGCCAAGGAGGATGTGTGAACAGGACCCTAGCAATACACGAGGCGTGTTTCTACCCTTATCAAGGTCACAGGCCAAGGCTTGCCCTCAGGTTCACCACAGTCCACCTTCTAAGACTTTGCACATACACACACACACACACACACACACGCATGTACTCACCTGCATGCGCACACCCTCCCTTGGCCTGCCAGGATGCCCTGAGGTACCCTTATTGGCTCCTCCCAAGTGCCCCAGAAGCACAGCTAAGATAGGCCTCCAGGGCTGCCCCACAAACTGAGGGGAGGGGCAGTCAGGAAGGATCTGGTTACAATCACCCATCCCCGGAAATCAGAAATCATGTCAGGAGGAACCACAAAATTTCCCCACCCCTTTGGCTTCCTCTTTCTTCCCCTGGAAAGTAACCTTCATTCTGGGGAGGGCTGAGCTTCTTACCTCCGTGTGGTCGAGAGACCCTCATGCCCCTGAGGGTCACCTGAGGAGGATGTTGAAGGATGAGTAGGAATTTTCAAGGAGAAAAATCTATCAGTTTATTTAATAAATACATTAATAGGCATCATTTGCCAGTAAGGACATTTTTCATTCATGCAACCAGGACTTTCCAGTGTCTGCAGATGGTTGTTTGAGGGTGTTTTAGAGAATATGTAGAAGGTTACCGAGAAAAAGTTTTTTTCATTCATTCAACAATCACATTTCTTGATGCTTGTTATGGAGACATCTGAGGAGGGTTTTGATGGATCTGTAGAAGTTCACAGAAAAATATATATTCCTTCAAAATGTTCTCTGGTGCTTCTCGAAGAGAATTTAAAGTGGATTCGAAGGATGCACAGGTGTTCACCATGAACAAAAACTGCATTCGTTCAGTCAGTCAGTCAGTCAATAACCACTTCCTGCTGGACCCTAAAGGAGTCACTTTGGAAGGGGCCCTGAGTAGAGCTCCTCAGATAAAGCAGGGCATTTGAGACCTTCCTGGTGGCTCCCCATCCAACAGCTCCCCATTTGCCCAGCCTTCCATCCCCAGTATGGGGAATCTCTCTTTTCCCCAGGATTCTAGCCTAAGTCCCAAGGAAGACTATGATTGGCTGAGCTTGAGTCACATGCCCACATTACACCAATCACAGTGGCTGAGGTGAATGAAGATTCTAGGTCACTTGTCCACCCCAGCCTGGCATACAGGAGAACTTTTAATTAGAACTAGCCAGAGACAGAACAGTTGGCCATTACAGGGCATGAGCTTCCCATCACCCGGGATATGCAATCCACAACCTGAAGTCCATTTAGTGTAGGGTAGCCAGATAAAACACAGGACACCTAGTTAAATTCGAATTTCAAATAGGCAACATATAACTTTTCAGCATAACTGTGTTCCAAGTATTGCATGGAACATATACTGAAAAATTATTCGTTGTTTACCTAAAAATTTATTTTAACTGCTGGGCTGTATTAGTTTGCTAGGGCTGACATAATAAAGTTTCACAGATTGAGTGGCTTCAACAACAGAAATTTATTCCTAACAGTTCTGGGGGCTGGAAGTTCAAGATCAAGGTGTCGGGAGGTTTGGTTTCTTCTGGAGGTGCTCTCCCTTGTTGGTGCTCCTTCTCCCCGCGTCTCCGCATGGTTACCCCTCTGTGCCTGCCTGTGTCCTAATCTCCTCTTCGTATAACGACACCAGTCATATCCCATTAGGATACACCTACACCCACATGACCTCATTTTACTTTAATCACCTCTTTAAAGCTGCCATTTTCTAAGATAGTCACATTCTGAAGTCCTGGGGGTGAGGATGTCAACACATGAATTTGGGAGGAACACAGTTCAGCCCATAATAGCAGTTGCTGTGGAAAACAGTCTGGTAGTTTTTGAGAAAGTTAAAACATCGAGTTACCATATGACCCAGGAATTTGCTCTTAGACATACACCCAGGAGAACAGACAGCAATGTCCTCACAGCAACTTGCGCATGGCCGTTCACAGCAGCACTAGTCACAACAGCCCAAACATGAAAACGACCCAAAGGTCCACCAACGGATGAATGGATAAACAAGGAGTGTTACATTTGTAAAGGAATATTACTTGACATTAAAAAGTAATGAAGTACTGACATTTGCTGCAATGCAGATGAATCTTCAGAGCATTATGCCAAATAAAAGAAGCCAGGCACAAAGACCACATGTTGTATGATCCCGTTTATATGAAATGCCCTGTCAGAACAGGGGAAATCCATAGAGACAGGAAGCAGACTGGTGGCTTCCAGGGGCGGAGGGAGGGGATGGGGAGTGGCTGCTATGGGTACAGGGTTTCTTTCGGTGGTGACAAGATGAAAACGTTCTGGAACTAGATAGTGGTGATGGTTGCGTGACTTGGTGATATGCTAAAATCATGCAACTGCACTTCAAAAGGAGGATTTTTATGGTATGTGAATTATAGGTCAATTTAAAAATGTGTATGAGAAGAACGAGTCTTGCCTGGGAGTCCTGGATTTTTATGTGCTCAGTGTGGCCACCCTAACTGGGTGAGCCCTGCAGAACCTCACAGGGTGGAAGACTCCCCTCCGGCCTGATGACAGACTCTCTATTGTCCAGGTCCCAGAGTGGGACAGCCAAGGGGACCTGCAGCGGCAGAGATGGTGGGAGTCCCAGTACATGAGAGAATGTGGGTGCTTACTTGGGACTTTGGGCTTTTCCCAGCCTCAGTTCTCCTTCTGCAAAGTGGGTCTGAACAATTATTATCAGGTACCAGAAGGAGGTGGTTGTCATGAGGAACTTAGCCAGACGCCCAGCTTGGCATTGGGCAGAGGCAGCCATCCCCAAAAAACAAACTGGCAACAACAGTGGCTGCCTGTTCTTGTAAGTAAGATTGTATCGGCATTAGGGCCAGGATTAGGGTGAGGCAGGGTAGTGCAGAGGCAGAGTTTGATCCTGTCTTTATTTAAAATGTTGTTGTTTAATAGATCATGCATTCTTGTATTAGTTTTGGTTTTTTTTAATTTTGTGTTAAAATATTATTTATCTTGCCCTGGCTGGTGTTAGCTCAGTGGATTGAGCACGGGTTGCAATCCAGAGGGTTGTCAGCTCGATTCCCAGTCAGGGCACATGCCTGGGTTGTGGTCCAGGTCCCCAGTAGGTGGCGTGCCAGAGGCAACCACACATTGATGTTTCTCTTCCTCTCTTTCTCCTCTTCCCCTCTCCCCAAAAATGAATGAATAAAATCTTTAAAAAATATTATTTATCTTGGTTATTGAGTTGGGGGTGCTTAAAGATTCTGCACAAGACCTAGCTGGTGTGGCTCAATTGGTTGGAGTGTCATCCTGTAGACCCAAGGGTCTCTGATTCAATTACTGGTCAGAGCACATACCTAGCTTTCCAGTTCCATCCACAGTCGGGGCACGGACCAGAAGGCAACCAATGGATATTTCTCCCACGTAATGATGCATCTGTGTGTGTCTCTCTCTCAAAAAGCAATGAACAAACGTCCTCGGGTGAGGATAAAAAAAAAAACTTGCACCAAGGTCAGTGCCTCACTCACCTCACCCTACCAGCCTTGTGCCCTGGTCACATAGATTAACCTCGTCCAGTCTCAGTTCCCTCATCTGCAAAATGGGGATGATACTACTCTCTCTCTTCTAAGGGGATTCATTGATGTTTACTTCTAGGTTCGAGGTGGGGCGGGGCCTGGAAGGGCGGGGCGGGCTTGCCCAATGGGGGCAGGGCCTTCTAGGAAGACTCCAGGGAGGGGCGGGGCCAGGCCGCACCAGCTGACCGGCTTAGCCAATGGCGGGGCCTCTCAGGCTCTGGCAGAGCAGGAGGCGAGCTGACAGCGCGGACTAGATGGCCATGGACGAGCCGAGCCTCCTGCGGCGCCGCGGGCTCCAGGTGAGGACCCTGAGCGGGCGGGAGCGAGGCCGAGTGGACCCGGTCTAAGGACCGGGCCGGGGCTTAGGCGGACTAGGGGAACCTGAGGGAGAGGGAGGGGCGCGCTCCGATTTCTCCCTCTTGCCCAACCACTTCTCAAAGTGCTCGCCTGGCGGGAAAGGGGTATGCTTCCTTTGACATATGGGGAAACTGAGGCTGCAGATGTTAGCCTGAGAGCTTTAAAGGGGATAAGAGATTCGCCTTCCTCCCAGCTACTTTAATAACATGAGCAACAGCAGGTCTTGAGCGCTCACCATATGTCCATCGTTGTACTAATCCCATTAGAGAGATACACTAATATTAATTAATAGGTATTAAACTTGCCGCTGCGCCCCTGCCTCAGCTCACCCCTAAGGCAAGCCAGGGAAGTTAGGGCTGTCCAGGCACTCATTTGTCAGATGAGGAAACTGTATCTGAGAAAGTCACTAGACTGAGGTCACTCCGAGTCTTTAACCAGCTCTCTCAGGGATTTAACCCGAGTCTTTAACCAGCTCTCTCAGACACAAGCCACTGCTCCTTAGCTATGCGGGAGGTGGATGGCCGGAAGCACCCTTGCTTCTTGGGGCCTCAGTTTCCCCATGTGCCATAAGGGCCCCCTTCCTTTTTTTTACCTGGTCTGGTGTTCAGGAGGCTGAGCAGAGACCTATGTTCAAACCCATGCAGGGGCCCTGTGACCACGGTGCAGGGGCCCTGCAACCTCTCTGGGAATTGAGAGGATCTTGCCATTGCCCTCTGGGTCTTAGATCACACCCTTACCAAAGCCACAAGGTTGCAGGTGGGAAACCTGGCATTCGTCATTGATCCAATATTTATTCAGTGTTTGCTGTATGCCTGGCTCTGAAGATGCAGCAGGATATTCCCCATCCTCTGGTACCCTTCTCCTGGACCTCCCAGCCTGGTGGGAAAGACAAAGGCCAAAGCAGCAGCGACCCTGCGGAGTGGTCGGCTGCAATGTGGGATGCTCAGGCACACCAGGAAAGGGCAACTGACCAAGTGTTGTTGGTGGCCTTGGGGCAGAAGAGGCAGCAGCAGGTGGCAGGCAGGGTGTTTGGGGAAATGAAAGAGGCAGAAGGCAGCTAGAACCTAGAAAGGACTGAGGTGGGGGGTACTGAGGCTGGTGAAGGAGGGGGAAGGCAGGTCTTTGACCCAGGCTGCTGCAGAACTGTGAACTCTGCCAAAAGTGAAGGGGGGGGGGATGCGGGGCAGAGAACCGCCCCCTGCAAGCACCGAGAGTGTGGTAGGGGTGAGGGCAGAAGGACAGGAGCCGAGGCCAGAGGCATGAGTGAGGGGACTGGGTGCAGAGGAGGGGGTGGGGACAGACTGGTGAGCAATGGGATGTTGGGAAGGGACAGGCCCCGCCTGAAGCCCCAGTTAGACTGAAGCCCCACCCGCAGCCTCCTAAAATAGAGAAACTGCCTCCGGGTAGGCGAGTGGGGGCGCTGCTAACGTCAGAAGTGGGGGCCTGCTCCATGGGGAGGAAGCACCGTTCCCTGATGAGTCCCGTGTTACAAAACAGGAAACCGAGGCTCAGAGACATGTATCCACTGTCCAGGTGTCATAGCGAGTAGGTGAGAGAATCCGGATTTAAATCCGGGCACATCCTGCTTCCCCTCCAACCAACCCCACACTTGCCCATGGACCACCAGTTTGCAGGCCACCAGTTCGTGTCAGATGTTGGTCAGGGAAGAAGTAGAGACTGGTCCTTCCTGGTTTTGGTTAAGCTCAGACTTCTGTGTAGCGTTTATAGGAGCCAGTTAACGTGAGCTGTTATTACTTCCATGACTACTACTTTTTTTCATCGTCTGCCACTTGGAAAGAGAATTTTAAAGCACCAGATCTCCAAACAGAGCCTCGGGAGCGGAGAAAGTGCCTAGAGCCTGTGTGTGGACTTTGCTCCCGCTGCTGCTGGGGAGGTTCTGTGGAAGGTCATCCTGCCTCCTTATGGCCCAGCGCCACTTGTTCTCCTCCTCCAGAAAGCCCCTGCTCTTGCGTGATGTGGTCCCTGCTCACATCTCTCCCACTTGTCTCCAGCTGAGGACTTCCCATGGGGCTTGGTGCCCACCTTGCGGAGTCACACCTCCACCCTACTGTTTTCCACCGGCCTGCTGGCCCAGCCTGACAGCCCCCTCCAGCCTGTTCTCTCCCTCGGGTCCCTTCTAATGTCCCCAGTATGGGGGTGTCTGTGCCCCGTTCTGTCTCCTCCAGACTGGGGGCTCCTCAGGATACAGCTGAGGCTTCTGGAAAGGAAAAGGGATGGCCAAGACAGCCAAGCTCAGAAGATGCTGTAAATATTATCTTTAAAGGGCAGTTCCAGGGGATCATCAGCACCTCCTACTCCCCCTTAGGCGGGAGTCACGCCAGGAGTGGGGAACAGCTGGCAAATGGGGCCTGAGGGTGGAAGCAGACGGTGCAGGGAGCCAAGGTTTGGGGGCGGTACAGGGAGAGCTCCGTGTAGGCCCAGCCTTGGGGGTGGGAGGCTGACCATCTTCCCTCACCTCTCTCTGCCACTTTACATCTTTTTGTATTTTGTAAGCAAATTTATATTTATGGCTAAATTGGTGGTTATCATTAACCTTACAGAACTATTGTCTTGGCTCTGATTTATAGAAGCCACCTTGAGCTTGCTCCTTGATTCCTCTCAGGATCTTATTGCAACTGGGCCGGTTTCCAAATGAGGAAACTAAGGCACAGAAGGGTGAAAGGCATAGAGGGGTCACACAGTCCTGATGTGGGGTAGCTGGACTGGGAATCCAGAGCTGTCAGGGGCTTAGGAAGGAAATGGGTGGAATTGGGAAGGGTGCAGCCAGTGCCCCTGGTCCAGATCCCAGTTCCTCTGTTTCTCTGCTTAGTAGGAGTTGGGGGATGAGGGAGCCAGCATAAGCTCCTCTTACAGTGGCCGGGGGGGGGGGGGGCAGAAGGAGACTCTAGTGGTGGTGGTGGTGGCTCCTGGGCCTATGACCTCTTGCCCTGAATGGTAGTGAGCTTCCCGTCCCTGGAGGTGTTTAAGCAGACAGAGACCTTAGGGTGGCAGGTCGACCTTCCCCTACCTTGAACATCTTGGTTTTCTGAGCTCAAAGTAGCTGGGCGAAAAAACATCCCCACAGACCCTCTTCTTTCCCCGCCCAGAGGCCCTGCCAAATGCTCCAGAGCCATTGTCCAGCACTTGGTCCCCTCCAGTTGGCTGCGGGGGCTGATGAAGTCACTGGTTGCCACAGCGAACGCCCTGCACTGGACGTGGGAGCCAGGAACCCACCTAGGTTAAAAATAGTCGTGTGTCCTGGACGCCACCACCCCCTGAGTGTGTGTGTGGGTGGAGTGGGGGGCGCCGCTTAAGAAACCTGAATTGTCCGCCTGCTCTCCACCAAGAAGTGTGGGCAACTGGCTTCCCCCAGCGTCTCAGTTTCCCGGACTGTAAAAAAATGGACCCTGCTCTTGATGTGGCAGTAGGCAGCTCGCTAAATGTGAAGTTTACCAGGATGGTCCACGGAGGCCCTTGCTGAGCGCAACAACTCACAACAATAATAAAAATAATAATGGCTGATCCACCTGGGGAACCTTCCTGACGTTACCTCCAAATTGGAGAAGAGAGAACTTAAACATGGGGAGTACAGTTACTCGGTCAAGAGCCACCCAGCCAGGAGAGAGGAGATCACAGATCTGGACCCAGGCCCAAGTGTTCCTAGATTCTAAACTTGTGCTGCATGGCCCTCTGAGAATTGAAAAACTCTCCAGGTGAGCCACGTTTAAGAGTGCACTCTGGGTTCACAGTAGACCCCAAGCGCAGGCCTGCCCTGCCTGTGGTGAGAGCGCCCGGGGTTGGGCAGGTCAGCTTGCTGGGCTCTAAACGGGTCTTCAGTAGGGGGATGATGGGCCAGTGCCCCGCCCCTCACCCATGCCCAGGACCCAGCCCGGTAGGATCTGTAGCGCAGAAGGGATGACTTTCAGATCTGGGAGGGGCAGGGTGAGGCAGACTGAGGACCCTCTCTTTCCTTGGACCTCTCGTTCCTCGACAGATTATTAGTACTGTTGGCATACTTCTTTATAAATATAACTGATTTGTTATTTTAAATAATGAAGTTATTTTTAATGCAGGCAGGGTATGAACTGGGCAGGGAGGTAGATTAGGAGTCCAGGAGGGACTCCTGGAGCTGACCTGCCCAACCCCGGGCGCTCTCACCACAGGCAGGGCAAAAAGAGGCCTGCGCTTGGGGTCTGCTGTGAACCCAGAGTGCACTCTCAAACGTGGCTCACCTGGAGAGTTTTTGAATTCTCAGAGGGCCGTGCAGCACAAGTTTAGAGCCTAGGAACACTTGGGCCTGGATCCAGATCTGTGATCTCCTCTCTCCTGGCTGGGTGGCTCTTCACCGAGTAACTGTTCTCCCCATGTTTAATTCTCTCTTCTCCAATTTGGAGGTAACGTCAGGAAGGTTCCCCAGGTGGATCCCTAGAGAAAGGGATACTTGAGCTGAGACCTGAGGGATGAGCTGCAATTAACTAGCTCTAGGGGAGAGGGGGAGTGGGCCTGGCAGAGGACACAGCAGGGGTGAAAATGCCGAGGCACAGCTGAGCCCAGTGTGTGGAGCAAGCAAAAAGAAAGGCATCTCTGGGGCAAAGTGGACGTGGGACCCACTTCTGGGTGAGGTGAGTGGGGGGCCAGGGGTGAGAACAGCTTATGTCCCTGGAAATGACCGCTGTTTTCATCTTCTTTCAGAAGGAGCTGAGCCTGCCTCGACGTGGACGTGGGTGAGTTCACCCGGGGCTGGTGGGCTGGGTGGGGGCCCCGTGGTGCTGGGCACAGACACTTCAACAGCAGCCTCTGAATCGTGAATTTATTTAATGACTAGAGCAGAGCTTATCACCTTGACCCTATCCCTAGTGTTTGCAAAGGGCTTCACAAGTGTCTCACTTGGCCTTACTTGTTGGCCTCACCACACGCTGGGAGGCCCAGGCTAGTTTGCAAATGAGGAAACTGGAGGTGCAAAGGGGTTGCATCACTGGCTCAAGGGCACCCAGCTCAGAAGGGGGCAAACTTCTCTGGCATCCAGAGCCCAGACTCAAGGATTCCGACCTAATATCCTGGAAGTTTCTTGCTTGCCTTCCTTGATGGGAAGCTCAGTTTCTTTCAGGGAACATGGGTAGAAAATTGTACCCTTCAGGGTCACATAAGCATTTCTATAGGCTGGCATTTTAGGATCCCCAACAGATCAAAGAACATTTTGCTCAGTGCCTTGGCTGGTAAACAGATGGAGAAAACAAAGCTCTGGAGAGGGCGGGATTTACCTTGTGCTGATGATCTGGAGGTGCGTGAGTGCTGACACCCTCTCTTTGGGGACTGTGTTCAACCAAGCTGGGGGTACAACTGCCTTGCCCCTCAGTGAAATTACTCAACAAATTATTTTTTTTTGAGCATCGGCTGTGTGCCAGGCTCTGTTGCAGGCACAGGGGACATGGGGACTAGTCACAGCTGGGCCCTGCCTGTGGAGCTCACACTCTCTTGGGGAGAGTGCTGGTGAAGTGATGTTATGATGAAGAGAAATGAAACACACAGGCTTTAGCCCTGAAGACGTGGGGCCTCCTGGAGGAAGTGCCATTTGAGCCTAAATCTGGAACAAGAGGAAGAGGCTGGGGGGAAAGTCTAAGGGGAGCAGCATTTCAGGCAGAGGGAATGGCGTGGGCAAAGGTCCTGAGGTGCAAACCAGCTTGGCATTGGAAGAACATCTGGGAGACATGGGCAGCGAGCACAGGGGAGAAGCAGGAAGAGAAGAAAGGCGAGGTGCTGGGGGTGGGATGAGAGTTTGAAATCTGATGGTGGGGATGAGGACAGAGTGGCCTTCAAGCCCTAACCATCTGCACTCCACGGACTGGGAATAATGCAGCTGGTGGGGAGGGGCCTGAAAGCCTCCTCAGAGGCTGGGGCTTGGACATTGCCCCAATGGCAGGTACTGTCCCCGGCCTTTGCCCAGGTCGGGTTGTGCACAGTGAATCAGTCCAAACCACAGAGGGCAAACCCCCGCGCCACGGGACAGGACTGGGACAAAGACTCCCTGAGGGCTGCCTAGTCTCTGCCACCTGCGGTGTGCCAGACTGGGTCCACCCGGGGACTCAAGGGAGCTAGAGCCAGACACAGACAACACCCGTCCTGTGGACACCTGTCTTTCGGGGTCCCAGCTGGACAGGAGGGAGGGTGGGATTTGGGGCAACTCGGGTGGTTGTGTAGGGACGGCTTCGAGGAGGAGGGGCGGGTGGGGCCAAAGTCGGATCTGAATGAAGGGGCCGACGTCCCAGGCAGAGGGACCCCCACGGCGCACAGGCCTGAGGTGTGGCGGGGTCCTTGGGTGTGCGCACAGAGGCTGAGACCCGCCGCCAGGGGTCGCCAACGTCCGGGATGGAGAATAGGGGCGGGGCCTACTCCAATCTTGGGTCCCGAAGACCCCTAGGGAGCAAGACAGAAGAGTCGAAGAGGGAGCGGGACCAGGCGATGGAGAAATGATGCAGGAGAGGAGGCAGTGAAGCCCTTCCTTTCTCTTGGTTCAGTCCGGGGACCTAGGACCTGGCAGTCCCTCCCTCCCCCGGTGTCCCTCCCCACAAGAGAGTGACACCCGACACTCCAGCCGACACCCTAAGCGCTCCAGCTGCCTTGCTGGGCCTGCGCGCAGGTGCGGGGCTCCGAGCCCCGCCCCGAAGCCAAGAAAGCCCGCCCTCCGGGCCCCCTGCGGCCCAGCCCCCTTGCCGCGTCCGCCCGGTGTGCTGTCCCCACGTCCGTGTCTGTTGGTCCCTGTCGGATTGAACCACAAGCAGGGTTTGGGGGGCCACAAAGGGACCGTTGGTATCCGGCCGTGTAAACGCGGCCCCGGCCTCACCATGAAGTCACGCAGGGACAAGCTGCACATCCCGGCGCTGACCCTCGAGTGAGTGGCTGGGGAAGGGGAAAGGCGGGGGTGGGCAGGCAGGCTGACAACCACCATTCCCCTGAGTCTCTGTTTAAGTCGTCCAGAGGCGCACCGCTGCCTCCAGGGAGCTTTCCTAGGTCATCTGTCTGGCCCGGTCCTCGAGGCCTGCAGAAGACCCAGAATCCTGGGCTTTGGGTCCCTTCTCCCTTCTCCTAGTGAACCGGAGCCCTAGTCCGGCCTCTGGATTAGGCCACACGAAGGGGCCGCTGCCAGGTTCACCGTCCCTGGCCTCTTTCTTTGCAGTCTATCTCCGAGTAGCCAGAGCCCGTCCTTGCTGAGCCCCAGCAGCCCCTGCAGCCCTTGCAGCCCTTCCCTGGGCCTGCACCCCTGGAGGTAAGTCTCAGCGAGCAGGGAGAGGCTCAGACATGCCCTGGTACACCCCAAAGTCTTCTTGGAAACTGCTCAGACCCAGCTCACTCCCCAAGGTACTGTGGGCTGCTGGCCTCACCTCTCTGGGCCTCAGTTTACCACTATATAAAATGGGACTGTGACCCACACTAGGGTCCTGATGGGGAAATTCCATTTTTAGCCATAGCCTGTATGTCCCCTGTCTGACAGGTGGCCAGGGCAAGCCCAGAACTTGAGCTGTTGCCCAAGGTCCTGAGACAGATGCTGGGTTCACAGGGCTCAGAAGCCTCCTCGTGAAAAGGCCTGGCTCCCAGGCTGTGACCTCAGGGATCCTCCCCCACTCAGCTGGCCAGAAAGTTCCTCCCTCTGAACACACACACACACACACACACACACACACACACACACTCAAGCTTAACCAGGTGAAAAAGTGTAGGCAGAAAAGAATCAGTCTCCCGTTCCCTCCACAACCCTGGGAGTGAGGCCCCCTTCCTGACCCCATTTCCCAGCTGAGGAAACTGAGGCTCAGAGAGGAGACACCAGTTCTCTTGGCTCAGTATGTCAGGGGGCCAAACAACAGAGCCAGCTTGGCCACCAGAGTCTGTTGAGAGTGTGAGCCACCCTCTGTGATTGGTGGGACTTAGAGTCGTACCCCCATACAAGGCAGAAAACCAGGGTCATCCTGGGCTCCTCACATAGCTCAGGCACCACTTCAGGGAGGTGACAGGTGTGAGGTCAGTGGTGCCTAGAATGTGACGGCCCATCAGTCCTTTACACCTTAATGTGAATGAGCTACTCAGCTTTTCCCACGGGCCTTAAATGGGAAGAAGAAAACAATTTGGAACCTGTGTTGGGTACCAGGCAATAGGCAGATACCTTCATTCAGTCACTTGATTCAAGCACTTCTGAGGCACCTACTGTATGCCAGGTGCTAAGGATATAGCTGTGAACAACATGAACATAGTCCCTCATTAATGGGACTGTCAGGAAGTGGGCAATGAACAAATGCATGGACAAAAAAAGTACATTTAACTGTACTTGAACAACAACAAAAATAAAAATAAAGCACTTAGAGCAGAAAAAAAAATCATTTAGACAGGGACCTCACAGCGGAGATTATGTTTGAGCTGAGATGTGGGTAGAACTATGGAAAGAGACAACAGACAGAGGGAATTGAATGTGCAAAGGTCCTGGGGCAGAACTGAGATTTTATAAAGCTTCTGTGGCTGCCATAAGAGGAAGAAAGGGTCTGCTGGAACAGAGGACCGGAGTGGAGATAGCAGAGGCAGGGAGGTGGCTAGGGCAACATCTGGGTAGGAGATGGTGGGCCTGGACCAGTCTGGTTGCCCAGTGGGAGACAGGGACTGCTGTAGCTCCTACTTAGCAAAGGACATTCAGGACTTCGGAGTCATGGGACCTCAGATTATGATGTCCAGAGGCACCTGGGAGACAGTGTCAGGCCAGAAGGGACTCTGAGTCCTTGGCCTCAACCCCAGGAAATCCCAGGAACCTGTTGAGAGCAGCTGAGCCAGTTTTACCAGGAAGAAATGGAGGCAGTTTGGGGCTTTAGCGGAGGTCACTGGATGGCTCACTAGCCACCAGGGGGCAGCAGAGCCTCATCACTTTGGGCCAGGCAAGGAACTGGGTACTTGCCTCTCCTATTGCAAACATCCTGGGAATGAGCCCACATTTGTCCCCTCAGCCTCCCGCAGGGAGGGTCTGGCCCCTTGGACCCCCTTGACTCCTCCCTGTTCATCTCCTCATCACTCACCCTGCTCTAGCCAAGCAGCTTCCTGGACTGCTGGAATGTGAGCTAGTGTAGCCTCAGGGCCTTTGCACTTGTCCTTTCCACCCAGAACTTCATTTTCTCCAGGTCCTCCTTTCTTCATTTTTCAAGTCTCCATCAAGTCCACAGAAAAGGAAGTCTTTCTTGAACACCCCTTATTTAACGGTGCTCAAGTACTGGTTACATTCATTATACCCATCTATTTTTCTCATCCAGACCTCATCATGGGTGTGATTTTCGTGTGTGTGTGTGTGTGTGTGTGTGTGTGTGACAGTTGGCGTATTTTTCTTACCCAAAAGTCTGGGAGCAACCTGGAGGGCCAGACTTCAATATGTCCTAGTCATCCTATACCTTCCGGGCATGCCAGGTACACACCAGGTGCTCAGTTAACGCTTGTGGCGTGGACAAAAGGGAGGCAGCTGGGAGGGCACTGCCGGTGGTGGTGGTGGTAAGAGGGGTTGAGGAAGGTCCTGAGTTGGACCCTCACAGACAAGGGGGTGATACAGGCTGTTCCAGGCAGGAACAGCATTATCAGGGAGTGTTCCTTCTGGGGCCCTGAATGCCAGGATGGAAAGAATTTGAATTTCCTACCTAGGGTGCTGGGAGCTAGCTGCACAGGGTATGGGGCTAAGAGGGGTGTGGACATCTCGTGGGCAGGCAGGAAGGGCTTGGGTGGTTAGACCAGTGAGGGGTTGGGGGATCTGCACACCCTCCGGGGGCTCATCCATTTACACACTCTCTAGTACAAGCAGAGAGGCAGAGCCCGAGTCTCAGACAGGGGCAGGGTCTGAGCTCTGGCAGAGGGGTTCACTCAGGAGTGGAGTTTTGCTATAACGGCGAAGAGAAGCCATGGAAGTGGTGCGAGCATGGAAGGGACATGATTTGGTGAGCATTGGGCTGGCGCCAAAGGTCAGTGGTTCAGCCAGTCCCCCACAGGAGGCTTTGCTGTGGCCACAGGCCCTCTTCACTGTTGGCTGCAGCCTGTCGTTCTGCAGAGGAAGAAACTGAGGCCAGATGGACATGGGAGAAGCACCTACTGGGGGTGTGACGGGGGCGCAGAGGCGGTGCAGGGTGCGGCCACGGCCGAGGATGAGGGACAGCGGCTTTCTTAACTGTGTGCAGAAGTGTCCCCAGCACATGTTGGGGGAGTTTGTGGGTACAGCCCATCAGCACATGGTGATACAAGACTGTGACTTCATCTCCTCTTGGGTCCCCAGACCTGGGTCCGCTTGAGTTCCCCTTATACAGGTGGCTAGATGCCTAAAGGCCATCGGTGACCCTTCCCATCCTCATCTCCACATCTGGCCTCTCAGCAAGACCTGTCCCTTGGCCTCAAACGAAGTCCAGAATCCATCTACTTGTCTCCATAGCTCCACCCTGGTCCAGACCTCAGTGTCCCCCTCCCAGGCCCTGTCACAGCCCCTCAGTAGTGTCCTGCCACCTCCATTCTTGCCCCCAACAACTCCTCTTCCCAATAGCAGACATGGGCGGGTTTACAAACATAGTCCAGAGCACACCGTTCCCCTGCTCACATGTTCCTCCATGGCTCCCCATGGCTCCTACAATAAAACTGTACTTTCCATGAAGCCCACAGTGCCTACGTGGTAAGCCCTGCTGGTATGTTTCCCGCAGCCCTGCCTCAGGACCTTTGCATGAGCTGTCCTCTCTGCTTGGGGCACTCTTTGTCCATGGATGGCACCTCTCTTCCTTCTCCCTAACCCAGCTGGCTGCAGTGTCGCACCTGTCCTTTGCCAGTGTTACACCTGTCCTTTTTTTCCCTCCATCTTAGTGATTGAAATTAACATGTTCATTTAATTGTTTTCCATTTGTTCTCTGCCTCCTGCCCTAGACTGGGGGCCCCTGAGGGCAGGGATTATTTGTGGCTTTGTTCCCACTGGGTCCCCAGGGTTCAGCAGAGAGGCAGGCACACAGTAGGTGCTCAGTCAATGTTCATTGAGTGAATGAACTGCCAGATATACGTATTTCAGCCCCAGCCTGGCAGACCTGGAGAGCACTCCTGGGGAGAGTGTCTGGGCCACAGGATGGGCCACCTGACGGTAACACTGGCTATGAGGGGACAGGATGGGGAGCCTGAGAGAGACTTGAGAAGCAAAACTGGTGGCAAGAGAGGTAGGCAGGTTAGGGCTACACAGTGGGCGACAACACCCACTCTATACCCCAGGCTCCCCTCCTCAGATATGGGTCTGGGCTCCAGCATCAGCTGTGGTCCAGTTACCAGAGCGCTGTGTGGCCTGCTAAGGGGCCACCCTCAGGGTGATGCTGCCCCTGACTTCCTGGGGCTGTTATGAAAGGAAGAAGGATTCACTTATTGTCTACTGTAATAGACAGTTCTCCTTCCATGGTGAACACGGTGCGCTGAACCCCCAGCCCAGTGCCGGTCGCTTTCTGTGCCTCCGGTTCCCTTCTGTTCCCCCAGCAGTATGTGTAGATTGGCGAATCAGAGGCCTGGAATTTAGCCTGGTGCTACATTTACATATAATTCCTGTAATCTTGTCAGCCCCATTTTCCTCCTATTTTACAGTTGAAAAGACTGAGTCTTGCAAAGTTAAATCGGGCCCCCGATTCCTGACAGTAGCCAGGTTGATGGCCTTTTCTGTCACACAGACTGGCTGAGTGTGTCACATGCCCTGACTTAGTTCGCTGAACATGCCCTCTGTGTCAGTCCAGTACTGGGAGATGCTGGGACCCCAAGGAGCCCAAGCCTGAGGAAGACAAGGCAGACAGACACAAGAAGGCTTCCTGGAGGAGGGAACGCTGGATTTTACCAGGCGGGAAGGGCATTCCAAAGAGTGGAGCCAGCGGGCATGACAGCATGAGTCCCGCCAGGCAGAGGGATGGGCCTTGAGTGTCGCACTTAGCTGAAGGGGTGGGTTAGGGCCTCTGGAGAGAGAGAAAGGGGTCCGCGATCAGATTTACATTTTGAGGGAAAGGAGCCAAGTTCCTAGGCCCAACCTCCAGCTGTCGCCAACGCCAGGTCCCCCGCTGCCACTGTCTACTGACAACGCCCGGACCTCCCATCCACAGCCCAGGCAACACCCCACCCCTCCGCCCGCGGCCCTCGCAACACTCCGCCCACTCGGCAGCACGCGGAGCTGCTGGCAACGCTTCCGCCTTGCTCCCCCGCCCCTGACAGGCCCTGCAGGGCGGGGTCCCCCTGCACGCTCTTCCTCCTCGCCACCCTACCCCAGCCCCGCGGTGCCCCCCCCTCGCCCCGCCCAGCGCTACCGGGCTCCCGGGGTCGATCCCGCTACGGAGGTTCGCCCCCAGCCGCTGCCGGCTGCGCCCCCGCGGCTCCAGGGCCTCGGGAGGCACAAAGGGAAGGAGCAGCATGTCCGACCCCAGCTACTGGACGGCGGTGGCGGCTCCCGGCCACAGGAGCCGCCTGGCCAAGGGCGCACTGCTGCAGCGCTCCAAGAGGTAGGGCAGGGCGCCGGCGGAGTAGACAGTAGTGGCCAGGAGTGTGTCTCCAAGGCGTGGCGAGGGCCACTGTTTGCGGGGGTAGAGAGGACGCTTTGGGATCGAGGTATCCGCTTGGGTCCCAGACACCCTGTTAATGTCCCTGGGTGCTCACACTGGGGTGTCTGTCTGTCAGGGTCGCAGTTTGGGTGGATGAGGCAACAGGGAGTTGAGACTGATGCAGAATTCGAACCCAGGGCTCCAGGCCCAGGTTGACCTCGGGAGGAGCTTCTTGGAAAAACTGACGGTGATCTTTCCTCCGGGCCCCAGCTAGAAATGCTGGTTCACAGATATGTGCCACAAGAGGCTGGGGTGCGTGTGGTAGTGTCGGGAGCGCCAATCACTGGGTTTAACCCAGAGCAACTCCTCGCCTCTCTTGGAGTCTCAGTTTCCCCTTCTGGAAAGCAGAGATACTAAGCGGGGCCTGTGGACTCTACCGGACCTAGATTCGAATGCCAGCTCAGCCACTGCCAGGCTCTGTGACCTCAGGCAGTTCCTTTAGGTCTCTGTGCTTGTGCGTTTGATCTGTGCTGGGAAGGGGCATTCCCTGAGGGGGGCACAGGCAGAGGCTGGGCAGTGGAACCTTGAATGCCAAGTCCAAGGGCTTAGATCCTTCTCCCGGAACCTGGGGAGCCACACAGGGTTTATGGGCATCTCAGGGACTGGGTGAGGCAAACTGGTTTCAGGCCCCTGTTTTCTGCCATATTCTCCTGTTGAGCCACATGGGTGGTGCTAGGCTGCTTCTCAGGGTCCTGGGCCTCCTCCAGGGCTCAACAAATAGCACGCCACAGATGCTCAGAAAGTGAACAGATGGTGCCCACTTCCCCTTTGACACCTTCTATTAGGCCGTTTTCAAGAATGCCCTGCCTGAGAGCAAGAGGTAGGCCCCCAAGTGTTTTTCCCAAATGCTGTTGGAAGTGACAGATGATGAGGGTGGAGGTGGGAGTAAGGAACCAGGTGAAGGGCGGGGAGAGGATGTGGGGCTAGTGCGTGCCTGTGCGCATGCGTGTGTGTGTGTGTGTGTGTGTGTGTGTGTGTGTGTAGGGGGTAGGCAGGAAGTTTTGCAGGAACCTGTGGGGTTTCACTTTTGCTTCTCTACCTCAGATTAGAGGACAATCCCTGTGGCTGTGGACATCTGTGGCCTCAGTTTCCCTGGGCTGGGAAATGGGTGCATGTGGTCTCTCCCACCTCCTAGCTTGTTGGGATTGACTTAATTCACTGGGGGGACATGGCTGTGCACCAGGTCCCACAAGTCTTGTCAGGGAAAAAAATGACAGTACGTGTACCTGCCACCAAAGCTGAGCCATGGGTACTGGTTTTATCAAATCTTCCCAGCACTACACTGGCTGGGGTGGGTCAGTTGTTGGCACTGTCCCACAAACCGGGTTCCCAGTCGGGGCACATGCCTGGGTTGTGGGTTTGGTCTTCAGTTGGGGTACCTTGGAAGGCAACCAATCTATGTTTCTTTCTCATACATCGATGTTTCTCTCTCTCTCAAAAAAAAAAAAAAGGTTCCTAGCACTTGCAAGGTATACTGATGGGTAAACTGAGTCTCAGAGGGGCAGCCTTGGGCAGGCTGGTCCTAAACACTGCCTGTCCCTCACCCCATGCCTGTATGGTTGCCAGGGTCGGTGGCTGACCCTGCCTCCCCACCTCCGCCTGCACTGTGCCTTCCGCCTGGGACCCTGCTTCTGGCCCGTGAAGCCCGAGGTTTCGCCTCCCTCCCTGTGCAACGTTGCGGCTGAGCTGCGTTGGCGGCCGTGGTGTGTGGGCTGGTGCACTCCACAGCAAGCAGAGCCGTTGCTGGGCGACTGCTCTGGAGGGGGGGGCCGGTGTCGCTCCCAACTTCCCTCTGCCAGGGTGGGTGCTGGAGCCAGGGCACGGGTGGTCCCAGCCTGGGCAGGGGCTGGTGGCCAGAAGGAGCCGAGATGGAAAGAAATGTGTGGGCAACAGTTTGACAGAACAAGAGACAGGGCCCAGCTGTGCAATATCCTAACTTCAAGGTTTTTAAGGGTCAGACTGGCATTTTGGGGGGAATCTTGGGGAGGCATATTGTCAAGAGACGGGGTCAGTGCCCTGGGAAAGTGTGCACAGAATGGAATGGGGGACTGCCTTAACCCACCTGTGGGCTCCAGGGTCCTCTCCACCCTCTGCTGATTCTCCAGAGCTCCAGCCAGGCGTGGGAAAGGTGCGGGGGTGGGAGTGTGAATGCCGACGCCTGAGAAGGCAGGCCAGGGGCTCCTGGCTGTGCACGGTGACCGCCAGGAGGCCAGAAGAGCTTCATGCCACCACCGATAATAACAGTAATAGCAGATTTAATAATAGTAGTACTTCTCCAATATGACTTACACTGGGCCTGGAAATCTGGACTAAGTAAGGGCCACAGGGGAGTCCAGCCAGGGGCAGAGTGGGAGCGATTGTGCCTGGCTTCCTGCCCTGCCCCAAAGCCAACCACCAGTGAGCTGCAGCCCTGGGTTAACACCTAACCTTATCCCCACCCACCCCTACAGCTGCCGCAGCGGGAACCGCAAGAGCCTCGTGGTAGGAACACCCTCACCAACCCTTTCCCGGCCCCTGTCACCTCTGTCGGTCCCAACTGGTGAGCATGGGAGCCAGCGGGTGGGCACTGTGTCCCGTCTTCACCCCGATGACTCAGTTTCCCCTGGCCTCCTGCTCAGCAGGCAACAGCCCCCTGGATAGTCCCCGGAACTTCTCAGCTGTGTCAGCTGCCAGCTTCCCCTTTGCCCGGAGGTGAGTAGTCCCTGGCTTTGGGGGATGCTGTCCTTGTGACTGGTGAAGGGACAGGCAGGGCGCATGCACCCGGTGGACCTGCCTCCTCATTGGCCTTTTCCCACCCCCTGGCCCCTGCCCTGCCTCGGTCCCTCCCTCTGGTTTCTGCCCCTGCCTTGGCCTTCTGCAGCCATGTGCCTCGGACAGACAGGTAATTTCAACGAGCCTTTGAGGGGAAGAGGGGACACCGCCAGGTCTAAGAATAATTAATTCACCGAAAGTAATTCATTCACTTAACAAGAGCTGGTGGAAGACCTGTTGTGTGCCAGGCATTCAAATGTCACTTATTCATTCAACATCTGCCGAGTACCTGCTGTCTGCCATGCCCTGTGCTGAGGGGCTGGACCCTGGCCCTTGGGGAGTCCTCAGTCTTGTGGTGGTGGCCAGAGTGTACTGCGGCAGGTACAACAACTCAGAGGTGGCAGCTTTGACTGGGGCTGGAATAGGAACTCTCTGGCAGCTGGAGTCAG
Source organism: Artibeus jamaicensis (assembly GCF_021234435.1). Lineage (NCBI taxonomy): Eukaryota > Metazoa > Chordata > Mammalia > Chiroptera > Phyllostomidae > Artibeus > Artibeus jamaicensis. Next base: position 7,135,243 of record NW_026521854.1, on the reverse strand, counting down.
GGAGGACTTCCCGAGGAGGTGTCTGAAGGATGAAGAAGAGACACATAGTGGACTTGCCCACCCCGAATCACTGTTCTCAGCCTTATAGAGTGCCCCTTCCGACGGGGCCAGAATCTGGCAGCCACGGTGTTCACCCCAGGTCCCCACAAACTGCACAGGCCGTGCCTTCCTTCCAATTCTGATTCTCCTCCCCAGGGCTGATGGCAGAAGATGGTCCCTGGCATCCCTCCCGTCTTCTGGCTATGGAACCAACACACCCAGCTCCACCGTCTCGGTACCTGCGGTCCCCCTTGGTGGGCAGACGGCGGGTTCAGAGTTGGAGGGGGACATCTCTTTGGTTTTTCCCAGGGGTCAGTTGTGCAGTGTGCAAACCCTAGCTTCTGCCAGAGTGCTGCATTCTGGGCAATGTGGAGGCCCCAGGGGCGCTCAGTCTGGAATATACAGATATCCCTAGCCTGCGGGGTCAAGGCCTGGCTGGAGGGGATCTTGGGGCTACGGAGGGAACAGGCAGAGACAGCTCCCTGGAGGAGGGGGCATCAGAGCTGGGGTATTAAGGAGCCAGGAAGGAGAATATTACTGTCTGATGATCAGCCGGCAGCCTGGGCCTTGAGGGCCAGTGCTGGGGTCCTGGCTGTGGTGCTGACCACCAACCATGGCCCTCATATACACACTCCTGCCAGTCGAGTTCATCCTCCCGGGAGCGTCTGCACCAGCTTCCTTTCCAACCGACACCAGACGAACTGCGTTTCCTGTCCAAGCATTTCCGCAGCTCTGAGAGTGTGGTTGATGAAGAGGGTGGCCACCGCTCACCCCGCCTTCGACCCCGCTCCCGCAGCCTCAGGTGGGCCTTGACCGCTAGGCCTTGACCACTAGCCCCTGCCCTAGCACCTCCTTGGGCTGGCATACGGACCCCACCTTGGGAAACCTGCCTTGGCCTGGCTCGGCCCCTTCCCCTGGGCCGGGTCTCAGCTCCCATGTCACCAGCTGATCATCACCCCCCTTCAGCCCTGGACGCACAACAGGAAACTTCGACAACGAGATCGTCATGATGAACCATGTGTACCGGGAGAGGTTCCCGAAGGTGGGCAGTGCCCTGTGGCTGGACCAGCCCCGACACCCATCCACATTGCCGTCCATCTGTGTGGTAGACAGGCTCTCTATCCTCTTGGCTGTATCCCCACATCTGTCCATTGCTCTTTTCCCTCTTGGTCTCAAATGCTGCCCGCCCCCCCATCTTCTGCTCCCACCAGCTACCTGGTCACATCTCTCTCCCGCTGTCTCTTCTGCTCTCGTTGCTCCCCAGTCCTGTGCAATGACTGGTCGCCTGTCTCCCCTGCCCAGGCCACGGCCCAGATGGAGGGCCGTCTGCAGGAGTTCCTCACTGCCTTTGCACCCGGTGCCCGGCTGGCACTGGCCGATGGCGTCCTGGGCTTCATCCACCATCAGATCGTCGAGCTGGCCCGAGACTGCCTGGCCAAGTCCGGAGAGGCACTTGTCACCTCCCGCTACTTCCTAGAGATGCAAGAGAAGCTGGAGAGGCTGCTGCAGGATGTGTGTGGCTGGGGGGCTGGAGGCTGGAGGTCCTGGGTGGGGCGGGGCAGAAACAAGGCCAACAACGAGTGATGTCCTGCCCACCTGCCCCCAGGCCCGGGAGCGCTCGGACAGTGAGGAGGTCGGCTTCATTGTCCAGCTGGTCCGGAAGCTGCTGATCATCATTTCACGGCCTGCACGGCTCCTCGAGTGCCTCGTGAGTCCCCTCACATGGCCAGAGGCAGGGGCCTTGCAGAGATGAGAGCAGATCCCCAAGATACAAAACACAGTTCCCATTGTGTAGGGCTTTGAGAGGCCGCCAGGCTGGGGTGGGCTTCCTGTAGGAGGTATAGGAGCTGACCCCAGGGACTCGTTGGAGCCCCTGGTCACAATGCTCCAGACAGAAGGCACAGCCCTTGGGGACGCCCGGCGGTGAGACCAAGCCTCAGCCGACCAGCCCTCTGCACCCCCAGGAGTTTGACCCTGAGGAGTTTTACCACCTGCTGGAGGCTGCTGAGGGCCAGGCTCGAGAGGGCCAGGGCATCAAGACGGACCTGCCCCAGTACATCATTGGGCAGCTGGGCCTGGCTAAGGACCCCCTGGAGGGTGAGTCGGGTGAGGCAGGGTGGAAGGAGGAGGCTGAAGGAGAGTCACGTTGTCCTTGTCTCTCCGTTTCCTGCCCTTGGTCACCTGTGGGACCCTCTGTGGGTGAAGCGTCCAGGACCCCAGGGTCAGTTGGCTACACATTGGACCCCTGACCTGCCAGGGCCTTGGGTGGTCAGTGTCCTCAAATGCCAAGTTGAAATGCGCCAGGACACCAGGGGACCACCACTGGCAATGACATTCGCATTGTCCTGCAAATTCACAAAGCCTGTTCCCAGTTTCATCCGACTGTGGCCCTAGAGGTGGACTGGGAGTCGGGCGGGGCCACTTGTAGGGACAAACTCCCCCTGACAGCCAGGGAACGGGGGTCCACGAGGGAAGCATGGAACTTGGATTTGCCCGGTACGGGGGTGGTCAGAGGAGGCGACACTCAAGCTGAGGATGGAGAGGTGACCAGATGCTGACCCAGGGAAGCAAAGGGGGAGAACCAAGCAGGGAACAAGAAAGGCCCTGAGGTGAGGCTATGCCTGGTGTGTTGGAAGGGCAAAGACGGGGTGCAGCTGAGGAGCAGAGAAAACAGGGAAGCTGGGGAGGCAAGGGGGTGGGCGGGTCCTGGCTGTAGTAGTCGGTGCCCACCCAGCGTCATTTCTGTGTTGTCCGAGGCCAGGCTGCCGTTATCCCCACTTAAAGCTGGAGAGACTGAGGCTCTAGGCGGATGAGGGCGAGCAGGGCATCAGACACAGGTGTGCCGAGACTGAGCACTGGCGGACTGGCCCTGTGGCCAAAGCCATCCTCCTGTCTGTCCAGGGAAGACGACGCAGGTGGCGCTGGGGGAGGCCGGGTGTCAGAGGGAACAGGAAGTAACCAGGCAGGTGGCTGCTGAGGCTGTGGGGGCAGATCACCTACCCAGCCCCTGGGGGGCCCATTGTGGATGGAAGGGGCTGCATCTGAGCTCAGGCCTCGCTCACCCCTGAGGCTCTGCCACATCACATCCCAGCCTAGCTCTGGGACCATGAGACACTCTTCATTGCCACTGTCATAGCTTACAGTTCAGGGACCGCTCATTCCCACCTTCTGCCAAGCCCCGGGACTGGACTGTCAGGGGCTCCCCCTGGGCCACACCGTGAGCTAGAAGTTGTTAGGTCACCAGGAGGCTGGTCACAACTGGTGTTCACTGGCCCAGGGCTGGGATCCAGGGCTTGATGAAGACTGAGCAGCCGGAGCCTGCTTGCTAGCCCTCCTGGACGGCCCCTCAGTTGTTTAGTCCAGGCTCGCCCAGGTTCGCCTGTGACTCGGAGACAGTCGGGGCTCGTTGGCAGTGTCCTGGGAGCTGGTCAGGGGAGGCTCCACGTTCCCAGTCCCAGATGGGCCTTGGAAGCCCCAGGACATCTCTGGGTGATAGACAAGATGCGGAGGCCCCACTTAAGGCTCCTCCCTCATCTTGCAGAGACAGTGCCTCTGAGTCACCTCGATGACAGAGGACAAGCCCCAGCGCTCGAGTCCCTGGAGGTAAGGCACAGGGCTATGGGGACCCACACCTGTGTTATTTTTTTTCAGGGCAGACCAGACAGCCATGGGAGGGTCTGGGTTTGCAGAAGTGCGTGTGACTGGTGCTTGACAAATGCCTGTGGCTATGGGGGCAAGGCAGGGGAAGTTAGATCTCTGTGCTGTGTAGGAAGGGCAAGGTGGGGCTGGAGGGGGCACCGGAAAGGTGTTTTGGAGAATGTGTAGTTTTCTGGGAGGAGGGCACAGCTTGGCAGAAGCTCAGAAACTCAGACACTGAGTTGGAGAAGTTTGGATCAGGCACCAGGACTTGGGGGCTAGAAGAGCTCAGCCCACTCTTCAGGGGGCCAGGACCCTGAACCCTTCTTGCCCCCCAGAGCCATGCCCTGGTCGGCCCCTCACGGAGGAAGCCGTGCGAGAGCGACTTTGAGACCATCAAGCTCATTAGCAATGGGGCCTACGGGTGAGTTCTCGGGTCCCCCATGGGCCCATTTCTCACATACCCATGGGGATGCCTGAGGCCCCACGGCCTCTGAGTGTACAGGCAGGGAAACTGAGGCCTGCAGAGGGACGAGGAGATGCAACACAGCCAGGCATGGCTACAGATGGTCTCATCCCTGGTCCAGGTGTAACAGGCTCTAATCGGGAGAAAAGGTGACCACATGGTGGCAGTGGCATGCAGTGAGCCCTGTTTGTCACTGACAGATTGCAGAGGGGTGGGTGTGGAGAGTGCCTGACAGCCTGAGACCATCAGAGCAAGATGGGAGAGGGGGCCAATGGCATGGTGGCGAGTCTGTGGGTCAGAGAGCCCCAAAGGGCAGCAACAACATGCGTGGGTTCCTTACAGCCCCAGGGCTTATCTGTGGCTGGGAGGAGTGGGGTGCAGTTTCACCAGGTATATAAAGCCAGAAGGTGCCAAATGGCTCATTTAGACTATATTTAACTTGGTTTGAGTGTGGTGCGGGATTTTGAGTTAATGGGTCTCAGCCCGGTGCGAATAAATAAACATTCTAAGGGCCAGTACACCAGGGCCACGTCTGGTCCATTTACAGGGCACCAAGGAGGGCAGCCCAAACCTGGGAAGAGGGGTCGTGAGTGGAGAAAGGTGTCCCAGGTGGGGAGCTCAGCACAGGCCATGGCCCAGCAGATGGGGTCCTGGGCCCAGGTCTGTGTCCCGGGTTTGCCAGGGCCTTGAGCTCAGGCCTCAGCAAGCCTGGACCTCCTCCCAGGGCCGTCTACCTGGTGCGGCACCGGGACACTCGGCAGCGCTTTGCCATCAAGAAGATCAACAAGCAGAACCTGATGCTGCGCAACCAGATCCAGCAGGTCTTCGTGGAGCGTGACATCCTCACCTTCGCCGAGAACCCCTTTGTGGTCAGCATGTTCTGCTCCTTTGAGACCCGGCGCCACCTCTGCATGGTCATGGAGTATGTGGAAGGTGCGGTCCCTCCGGCTTGTATGCCTCTAGCAACAGGGAACTCACCCTCTTCCCAGGAGAAAGCCCGTCCTTGGGCCAGGGTGCTATGTGCTCTAATCTTCTTGTGTTCCCAGACTGCCCTGGGGACCATCAGTCTAGAATGGGGGATCAGGGTTCGGGGATCCCAAAGAAGAGCATGAGGGCAGGACCCCAGAGGATGGGGGAAGGATGTACCTCCTAGGCAGGGGAGACTGGTGGGCAGAGGCCTGGAGGCTAGAAGAATAGGGGAGGGCTCAGGAGTTTTGGCTTCAGGTTGCAGTTCAGGATAGAGCAGGGCTTTCAGGTAAGTGCAGGAGCGGCCATTTATGAGCGTGCGGCCAGGCAAGGAAAGAGAATGTGCACTTTGTAGGCGCCCTTAACAGAGCTGCTGCCCCGGGGGCGAGAAGCAGGAGGCAGGGTCTACCCTCCCCAATTCCCTCCCCAGTTTTCCACCCTGGTTCTGTACCACTGGGGACCTTTGCACCAGGCAGGGAGGGTGCAGAGGTGTTGGGTGGGCTGTACAGCCTATGCCTCCTGAGCACCTTGGCCCCTTGCAGGGGGTGACTGCGCCACACTCCTGAAGAACATGGGCCCGCTGCCCGTGGACATGGCCCGAATGTACTTTGCGGAGACGGTGCTGGCACTTGAATACCTGCACAACTACGGCATTGTGCACAGGGACCTCAAGCCTGACAAGTGAGCCACTGGGGCTTCAGGGACCACCGGCAGGGTTGGGAATGGGGCCCGGGAGGGCTGAGGGTGGGGTTTTGAGCCATGCAAGGGGTGAGACCCAGAGAGGCACGGGGGTGGTGCCTCAGTAGGGTCTGAAAATGCTCAGGAGTCCCACCTATCAGGATTCTTTTGGCATCATGGGGTCCCTACTAGCAAGAAGGCAGGGACCTTGCACATGTTGAGCACCCGGTGTGTACAGAGAGAACAGTTATTTAATAGGCACTTGCTGTATGCAGGGAAAGGACTGTGCCAGGGGCCAGGCAAGGAGAGCAAATGTGCACTTAGGATGCATAAACCGAACATAGGAAGGAATCGTGCACTCAGAGCTGCCGCTGCACAAGGAGAGCAGCCTGCGCTCAGGCACCAGCTACATTCAGGGAAAGGGAGCATGCGTGTTTCTAGAACTTAAACGTGAAGAAAGGGACTATGCGTGTCTTGAGCACATGTTATGTTTTAGTGCAGGAAAGGAAGAGACGAATGTTTATTGAGAGTCTTAGAGTGTTTATTTTATTCTAGCACCTAGTAAGCACCTACTATGTGCCAGTTCTCTATGGGTGACGGGGGGAGACGTGAGCATGAATGTGAATAATCATGCTTTGTAACCCCTACATAATTTTAAAAGCACTCTCCCCTGCACGAATTGAGCACCTGTGGTGTACAGAGGAAAGGGCTCACCCGTGTACTGAGTGCCCTCTGGATACGAAGCAAGAACCCCATGTTTCTCAGGTACTTGCTGTGTGGAGTTGTGAACATAAGCAGTAGGAGCCCTGCATGTTTTCAGGGCATCTCGTAATTTGCAAGAGGCTTAGAAAACAAAGCAAATATGTATTTGGCACCTGCCGTATACCTAGGCCTATGCTTGATGCCCTAAGGAAGCTCTGTGCCCAATGGGCCTCTTTGAGATCATCCCAGAGTGGGATGGGGTCCTCTGAGCTTCTCAGGTCAGACCCCAGTGAAGGGCCTGCCCATCTCAGGTCCCTCATCTGCGAGATGGGGCAGGAAGTTGCCCGGCCTTAAAGGGTTGAGAGAGGGATAGGCGCATACAACAGGTGCTTGAGAAAAATACTGTTTCGTTTTTACTTGCAAAGTTTCAAATACACCCCAAAATCAAGAGAAGATACATAAGTTCCCTAGGGCTGCCTTAACAAAATACCACAGACCGGGCAGCTTAAACAAAAGAGATTTATTCTCACGGTCTGGAGGCCCGAAGTCCAAGATCAAGGTGTCAGCCTGGCCACGCCCTCTTTGAAGGCTCCAGGGAGGGATCTCTTCTCTCCCAGCTTCTGGCAGTTTCGTGGCTTGTGGCAGCATCACCCCAGCGCTCACTTGGCACTCCTCCTGCCTTCATGTCTGTGTCCAGACTTCCCCTGTCTATAAGGACCCAGTCGTGCTGGGCCAGAGGGCCAAGAAATGTCCAAGTGTTCAAGAAGTGAATGATTTTTTTTTAAACCGGGAACTGTGTATTCCTCTCTCTCTTTCTTTCTTTCTTTTTACTGATTGATTTGAGAGAGAAACATTGATTTGTCGTTGCACTGATTGATTCATTCTTTAGTCTATTCCTATACGTGCCTCAACTGGGAATGGAATACACAGCCTTGGCATGTTGGGACCACACTCTAACAACCAAGCTACTTGGCCAGGGCAAGAGATGAACATTTTTTAGATGGTGTGCTTGGAGGAGCCCAGGAAGCGCTGGCTGTCTTAACATGGCTTTGGTGGTGGAACGTGTGGCTGCACCCAATAGGTTGTTTCGCAGCTGCTGCACACAGGGGTTGCTCGGGAAAGACCCCTTATTTTTCAAAAGCAGCAGATGCACATAATAGGTGCATGGAATTGTTCTTTACAGAGTTGAGGTTCACAGTAGGTGCCAAATAGATGACTCATCCAACAACCTGCATATACACAGAGAGTTCTACAGGGAGCTCTCCAGACATTTATTTTTCAGCTGCAGAGGTATCCAGGAGGTACGTGAAAACATGACTTTATAAAGAAACAGCATATGATTCTGTCACATAGCAAACCATTTATATATTTCGGTGAGAAGACTTAAACAGCAGCACACGTGGTAGATGTGTGAGTTTTTAAACAATGGGTCCACTCATGAGGGGCACAGACTTGTATCTGTATACACCAGGTGCTCAAGGTATGTTCATTTTTCAACATGGTAGGTAAACAGTAGGTGCTTGCAAAGTGTTTGATATGTTACAATAATGGACGCTGGCACAAAAACACTCTGTAGATACCTGCCCCCCAAGTTGGTTTTCAGGAGATGGTTTAACGCACAGTTGGGAAATGCTGTGCTTCTTAGGAAATTTAGTTTTGCATAGCAAAGTATACAGTAGGTGCTCAATAGCAACACCAGATGTACCTAGTAGGTGCACAGAGATGTTTGCCAAACTTGTAATAGTGCCCGAGACCCACCGATTCTTGTGATAACGTGGCTGTGCACCAGAAGGACCTCTCTGTCCCCTGGGGGTCTCCAGCCCACCCTGGGTAGAGCCGAGTTCCAGGGCAGCAGGAGCTGCCAGTGCCTGGGCCGCAGCCCTGAGTGTGCCGCCTGCCCACCCACAGCCTGCTCATCACCTCGCTCGGCCACATCAAGCTGACCGACTTCGGCCTATCCAAGATCGGGCTCATGAGCATGGCCACCAACCTCTACGAGGGCCACATTGAGAAGGACACCAGAGAATTCATGGACAAGCAGGTGGGCGGGCAGGTGCCCCGGAGTGCTGGGCCCCTTCCATCTGGAGCCTGACCCCAGGACATGGCAAAACTTGGCAGCAAAAAGGAGGAAATAGACTGTCCCCTTTAATTCTACCAAACCCTTATTCCCAGCCTGGGCCCAGCCTCCCGGCCTCTCCTGGGGTCTCTCCTGGGCTGGGGGCCATCGTCATTTTCCCCGTTCTGCCTGGCCCAGGTGTGCGGGACACCTGAGTACATCGCGCCCGAAGTGATCTTCCGCCAGGGCTACGGCAAGCCGGTGGACTGGTGGGCCATGGGCATCGTCCTCTACGAGTTCCTGGTGGGCTGTGTGCCCTTCTTTGGAGACACCCCTGAGGAACTCTTCGGCCAGGTGGTCAGTGGTACGTTGCCCACCCCCCGGGGCTCAGGGCAGCCCGTTCCCCATCTGCGCTAGAGAAGGGAGCAGCCCCGTGGGTGGGCCACGCCTCTGTGGTGTGCCTGGCTGGCCCCATCTGCACACACAACTGAGGACAAAAATGGACAGCCCTTCTGGCACTCACTGCCCAGCAGGCAAGATGGACAGTGAGACAAATAAGCCAATTATGGAGCAATTAGATGCCAAAAATGCCAAGAAGGAAAAGCAGAAAGGGAAGGGGCGGGGGGCCAGGGCACTGCATTGAATGAGAGCTGTGGAGGCCTCAGAGAGGACCTGTGAGCAAAGACCTGCAGGCCTGAGAGGTAGCCGTGGACATAGAAGAGGGGAGGGTGCTCAGAACAAAGGCTGGGAAGTGGGACCGACCCTGGTGTGTTGAACAAGAGGAGGAGCAAATGGCACAGTGAGTGAGGGGAGGGGCTCGGCAGAACTCTCCCCACCCTCTCACTCCCTCCCCTCCTTTTAGATGAGATCATGTGGCCAGAGGGCGAGGAGGCCCTTCCAGCTGATGCCCAGGACCTCATTACCAGGCTTCTCCGGCAGAACCCACTGGACCGTCTTGGCACTGGTGTGTGTGGAGGCTGGGGAAAATAAGAATTCTACTTGAAAGGCTGCATGGAGGGGAGGGACTCGGAGCTGGAGTTTTGAAGGATACATAGGAGTTTGCCAGGAATTAGCACGAGACCTTGAAGGAATCACAGGTAGCTGGGTCTGGTACAGACAGGGGCACTGAGGCTGAGTGAGTATGTGGGCCTGCAAGATCTCCAGGGGCTGTGTCCTAAGGTCCTCAACGGCCCAGCCCAGTAGGTCCCACTATTCCAGTTTTCCCAGCCTCCTAGTGCATAGTTAAGGAACTATTTGAGACTTGTGCATTAACCCATTAACACTGCCAGCCACTGCAGTTGTGTTCATGGTGAAGCCTGGCCACAGGAGAGAACAGTGGGGCCAGAGTTGGGAACAGGACACCTTCAGGCCGTCAGCTCTGCTCCATGGAGCCGAAACGTGTGACAAGGCCCAGGAAGGAGGCCCTTCTAAGGCTCTGGGGTTTCTACGGGTGGTGGTTATCTGAGAATCCAGCAGAAGAGCAGGGCCTGGGTTCAAGCTCCAGCTCGGTTCCTCTCTGGGCTGTTAAAGAGTGGCTGGCTCCCCCCTCCCATCTTTCTGGTTCTGTGTTGGCCAAGTTTTGGTACCCACTGGCTCAGAGGGCCGGGCTCAGCCAGGCATGTCTGCAGGTGGCACCCATGAAGTGAAGCAGCACCCCTTCTTCTGGACACTGGACTGGGCAGGGCTTCTGCGACACAAGGCCGAGTTTGTGCCACAGCTTGAAGCCGAGGACGACACCAGCTACTTCGACAGTGAGTAGGAGACCTGGCGGGGGGGACAGGGGCGTCTGCTAGGGTCTCTGCCCAGGCTGGGCTCCTGGCCTTGGGTCTAGAGCTTTGACTTCCTGAGCTTTCCGAGAAGCCGGTGCAGTGTGCCCCCCTGGCTGGGATTTCCTATGCTTCTGGGGTCGGGAGGTGCAGCCCCCCCTGAAACGGTGGGAGGAGAAACCAAGGGGCCGAGAGTGGCACACCTTCGCCTGAGGCCTTCCAGCAGGTTCGGCTTCCCAGCATGGGACCCTGGCTGGGAGGGTGGCGCACCTTGCTGAGCTTTTGTGGAGGGGTCCCCACAGGTACTTCTGTGGACTCTCCCTACCCAGGGCTCCGGCCAAACACAGTAAATGCCCTTGGTTTCCAGTGCCTCCTCCAGAACTTGCTGTGTGATCTTGGCCATGTCCAAAGTCCTCTCTAAGTGTGTTTCCTCTTCTGCAAAGCAAGGATACTTTACATCTGAGGTGCACAGTTTCCCTAGTTCCAGGCAACCAGTCTCAAGGACGAAGACACTAAGGCTCAGACGCACGGATTCCCACCAACCGGGCCACAGCTTTTAGGGGCACAGCTCGGATAGAAGGGAATCCCAGATATTCACTCTGCTACCCAGGCCTCTTGTCCCTAAGTCCCTAAACACACGAGGCATGCTGGGCCCACCTCGAGGCCTGTGCCCTGGTGGTCCCCCTGCCGCACCCTGCCTGGGACACCCTCCTCACGCACTTCACCACCTTCTCAGCCACCTCACATGGCTGCACGTGCTCTCCCTCCTGCAGCGCGCCTGGAACGGTACCGGCACCTGGGCTCTGAGGATGATGAGACCAATGATGAGGAGTCGTCCGCGGAGATCCCCCAGTTCTCATCCTGCTCCCACCGGTTCAGCAAGGTGGGCCCCCGGCTGAGATGCAGCTAGTGCTCAGGAAACATGTTTGGTTTGGGGCGTTTTTTTTTTTACTGTGGTAAATACAGCATAAAATACACCGTTTTAGCCGTTTTAGAGTGTACAAGCCACTGACATTTAGCACATCTACAATATTGTGCAATCATCGTCTCTGCCTAGTTCCAGAACATTTCCATCAACCCCGAAGGAGACCCCGTCCCCGTGAGCGGTCGCCCCCTACGCCCACTCCTCCAGCCCGACAGCCACCAGTCTGCTTTCCGCCTCTGCAGCTTTGCCTCTTCCCCACGTTCATGTAGCCAGAGTCACATGCTTTTGTCTGGCTTCCCTCTCACTCGGTGTGAGGCTTCCAAGGCTCATCTACACCGTAGCGTGTGTCCGTGCTTCAGTCCTTCCTAGGGCTGAGTGACATTCGTCTGTGGATGGACCTCATCGTTTTATCCTTCGTCAGCTGATGAACATTTGGATTGTTTCCACTTTTTGGCAGTTGTCACTAGAGTGCCTATGCTGAGTGTCATTTTATAGTCTCACAAACTTAAGTTCCTTCCTTTGTTTATAATTTGATCAAAAACCCTCTGTACTACCTGCGGGCTGGGCTCTGGGCAGCTTGTCCGGGTCATCAACGGAAACCCCGGCTGTGTTCCCCTTGGTCTCCGGGCCTCTCCGAGCCTCGGTTTCTCACCTGCAGAGTGGACCGCAGACTCTGCTGTCTCTAGGGACGTGCTAAGTAACGATTGAAGGAGGTGAATCACAGGGAAGCTTTGGGTATGTAGGAAGTGGATGTGGCTCCTGCCTCCATTCTTATTGCTGTTATTTTTTATTACTTCTCAGGTCTACAGCAGCTCTGAGTTCCTGGCTGTGCAGCCGACCCCCACCTTCACCGAACGGAGCTTCAGCGAGGACCGGGAGGAAGGGTGGGAGCGTAGCGACGGGGAGTATGGCCGCCGGCTGAGCACTGAGGTCCGGTAGGTGGGCTGGGCAGTATAAGCAGATCCAGCTTCCAAGCCTGATCGGAGGTGGAGCCACAAAATCTAACACTGAAAGGAGCTTCCTAGTGGCCTAAGAGTAAAGGGTCAAATGTATGGGCCCACCTGTCTGACCCCTGCCAGTCTAGCCCCTATCATTACTCCTTTTGTCTTGGCCTTTCTAACCACAGTAAACACGGAGCAGCCATGTACCATCACACGGCTTGGCTTTTGTCGGCACTGTTTCCTCTGCCCAGAATACTCTTTGCTAAAAAATTCTGATTCCTCCTTCACAGTCCATACTCAGCAGAAATAATCAATGTCTGCTAGAGGGTGGGCATTGGAAGCTGGGTTTTAAAAGATGAATAAGAGTTCTCTGGGTAGACACAAAGAATGGAGCGGGCAAGGGAACTCACTCTGTACTTTCAAATTGCCCCTGACTCTAGGCTGAGAGTTAAGATGTGGCCACTGGGGGTGACTGGGTGTCCTGAGGTGTGGGTACCTGGCAGGCATGACTTGGGCTCTTCCCTGCTCAGGCTAAGGTCCTGGACATCCTCGGGCTCCACCTGCTACTCATCCTCTTCCCAGCCTGAGCGGGGACCTGGCCCATCTCTCTCGAACGCCACTGGCCCGGACACAATGCCCAAGTTTGCCTTCTCGTCAGAAGATGAGGGGGCCAGCCCAGCCCCTGTAGGCCCCAAGAAGCCCATCTTCATTCTTGGGGAGCCTGACCTACCCCCAGCAGCCACCCCAGTGACACCCAAGCCCTCCAGCCTCTCCGGTAGGTGGTGCTGAGGATGGGAGGGGCGGTATCATGGAACATTTCCCAGAGAAAGGACGATTTTGAGATAGGTTTTGAAGGATGAGTAGGACTTTTTCCGAGAGCATTTAAGATAGGAGAGGTCAGGGCTCCGGAGAAGCCTCAGGCCTCAGCGTGGTCCCTAAGGAGTCTCCAGCTTCCTTGGGTCAGGACGGGACAGGAGAGAGGGATGGGCCTGGGAGCTGCCAGAGGGGGAGCTAGGGGTCTGATGAGTGGGCGAAAGGATTCCTGGAAGCAGGCACTTGAAGAACGCAGCTTTCTGGGGAGACCATTATAGGAAGGGTACACAGAAAGAGGGAATTGCCTGAGCAAAGGCCAAGAGGCTGCACCATGTCCATGTCGGCCTTGACGCCCGACCCTGCTTACCCCCCAGCCGACCCCACTGCCCTCAGTCAGGCGCGTCTACGGAGCAACAGTACCGGTGCCCGACACTCCACACCACGGACTCTGGATGCCAACCGGGGCCACCGCTTGGGGGGCCCCAAAGACCCAGCCCCTGAGAAGTGCAGGACTTCCCCGAGCAGGGGCTGCGTGCCCAAGTCAGCCTCCGTGTCTGCTCTGTCACTTATCATCACAGCTGGTAATGCCCGGGGCCCTGTCCTGTCTTTGCTCATCTGTCCACATCCATTGTCACCAGGGGGTTGGGGTCTGCTTTGGCTGGGGTGTCAGAAGCTGATGTTTGGCCTGAGCCCCAGGAGAGGGGAAGGGAGACCTGGGGACTGGCACATCATGGCACGTGCAGAGGCCTGGCAGACAGACCACGCCTGGAGCACGGAGCAGCAGCGAAGCAGCCAGAGTGGTCAGCGTGGTAGAAGGGGAAGGCACTCTACGGGGGGGCCCACAGGGAGTGACCCCCTCCCTAACCCTCATCCCTGCAGATGATGGCAGCGGTGGCCCCCTCATGAGCCCCCTATCCCCACGCTCGCTGTCCTCGAACCCGTCCTCTCGAGACTCCTCTCCCAGTCGAGACCCTTCTCCCGTGTGCGGCAGCCTGCGGCCACCCATCGTCATCCACAGCTCTGGCAAGAAGTATGGCTTCAGCCTGCGGGCCATCCGAGTCTACATGGGTGACAGTGACGTCTACACGGTGCACCATGTCGTCTGGGTGAGCTGGCCTGGGATGGGCACAGCCAGTTGGGCCCGGCGTGGGGCTGTCCGTGCCCTGCTGGGGTGCCCAGCTGAGGGCCTGGGGCCCGGGACAGGGAGCTGGTGCCCCTGGGTCTTTGCCGTCCCTGTCAGTTATGAGGGGGTTGGACAAGAAGGACAGGGCTGGACAGGGCGACAAAGACCCTGAGTGAGCGCAAAGCTCACACATCATGCTGGCAAGTGCACAGTGGGTGGGTTGTCCTCCCTCCCCCAGCCCAGGGCTTGGCCCGTCCCTTCTCTGAGAAGCCCCCAACATCAGGGAAACTGAGGCAAGTGAACAGCAGCAGCTTGCTGGCGTCTCTGGTGTTGACCACTGACCCTGCCATCTCCCCACAGAGTGTGGAGGAGGGGAGCCCTGCCCATGAGGCGGGCCTGCGCGCCGGAGACCTCATCACGCACATCAATGGGGAGTCAGTCCTGGGGCTGGTACACATGGATGTCGTTGAGCTGCTGCTGAAGGTGCCACCCCCTCTGCCCACCCACGGGGCTCCCAAGACCCCCACTCCCTGTCCACCCTCAGGGCTCCCAGTATCCCTACCACCCCTTGGCCTCTACTACTGGTTCTCCATGGGTCTCCCTCCACCCACACCACTGTTCCCAAGCCCAGGCCCTGTTCTCCCCCTTCCATCCAACCAGGGTATGCTTCCTTCTTTGGCCCCTAACATTCAATCCTAAAAGCCACTCCTCCTGGAAGCCCTGTCTGATCCCCTGGGGTCTGTGCCATCTCTGCTTCCCTCAGGTCAGATGCCCTCAGGGGCTTAGGCCTGAGGGGGAGACATGGGAGGGGGCAGGAAAGCTCATAGGTGGACAGCTCATCAGATGGGCATGCAGATGTGGGCACGTGTCCTTAGCCCAGATTGTTCGGTCCACAACTGGACAGGATCTGGGGCTTTGGAGCACAAGCAGGAGATTGGGGGGGGGGTTGCTCATGGGATGGAGGCACACAGGAGAGACCCCTCACCCTCACTCCTACAGAGCAACAACAAGATCGCCCTTCGGACTACCGCCCTGGAGAACACATCCATCAAGGTGGGCCCTGCCAGAAAGAACGTGGCCAAGGGCCGCATGGCACGCAGGAGCAAGCGGAGCCACCGGCGTGAGACACAGGACCGGTGAGCAGCCGGGGAGTGTGGATGGGGGAACCTGTATCAGCTGGACCAGGGTGGGGGGCACTGGAGGTAGCAGTCCCAAAGCTCCTGCCCAGGGCAGGGCTGCTGGAGTACACGGGGTTCTCACCCACAGGCGGAAGTCACTCTTCAAGAAGATCTCAAAACAGTCATCAGTGCTGCACACCAGCCGCAGCTTCTCCTCTGGCCTCCACCACTCCCTGTCGTCCAGCGAGAGCCTCCCAGGCTCACCCACCCACAGCCTCTCCCCAAGCCCCACCATGCCCTGCCGCAGCCCTGCTCCCGAAGCCCTGGCAGGTGGGTGCACCCAGGACCACCTGGGGAGGAGGGAGCAGACAGAGATGGGAAGATGGATGACATAATGTAGGAAACAGATGACCGGAGTCTAAGAGGTAGCCTGGGCATAGGCAGAGACAGGTGCAGGGCCAGGAAAGTGTGTGCCCAGCAGATGGAACATCATGGATAGAGGTGTCTAGACTGGAGGGGTGTGCAAGCCGGGGGAGGCTGGAGAGGGGACACTGGAGGGTGGATCAAGCCTGCGAGCTGTACTTAAGGCAATAGGCAACCACAGAGGGTGTGTGGGCAAGAGGGCATGGAAACATCGTTTTGGTGCGGGAAAGGATGGTGACTTGGTCCAACAGTGAGAGACAGTCGGGGGCAACCCAGAGGAGAGGCAGGGAAGGCCTCTGGAGGAGGACCACAGATCTCCACCTCCAGGAAGCCCTCCCTGACTCCTGGTGACCCTAACTACTTCTCTCCCTCTGGTCACCTCCCAACCCGACCTCATGGGTCAGAGTTATCTGTGCCATCTCTGCTTTCCTCAGACCAGGTGGCCTTTGGGGCTGAACCTCGAGAGTGGGGTGGTAAGCAGGGCCCTGGTTGGATAAGTCTGGGGACCAGTGGACAGATGGACTATGAATGAGTATCTTTCGCCTAATGAATGATGAGTCATCAGGTGAGAAGTGGGTGAATAAGAGTAGGGCTCTGATGGATGAGCAGCTGTTCACCAGATCTAAGCCCAGGGAACAGCCTTGCAAATGACAAGAGGCAGGAAAAGCAGGCATCATAGGTGGCCGCCTGGAACAGTGTAGGCTTTGGCAGGTGCAGTCAGTTTCAGGGCCCCACCTTAAGGCTAGGGACAAGGCTGGTGGCCCTGACCTTCACCTGTCACCCACAGACACTGCATCCCCACCCAGTGCATCTCCAAGCTCCAGCAGCCCTGCCTCTCCAGCTGCTGCTGGCCACACCCGCCCCAGCTCCCTGCACGGCCTAGCTGCCAAGCTCGGGCCACCCCGCCACAAATCTGGCCGCCGCAAGTCCACCAGCAGCATCCCACCCTCCCCCCTGGCTTGCCCGCCCGTGCCTGCACCCCCACCCCGCTCGCCCTCGCCCCTGCCTGCACCCAACCGGTCCCCAAGGTTGCGCCGGGGCCAGTCAGCCGACAAGCTGGGTACAGGTGAGCGGCTGGATGGGGAGCCAGGGCGTCGCAGCCACGGGCCTGACTCCGAGCTGGTGGTCATGCGAAGGCTACATCTGTCTGAGCGCCGAGACTCCTTCAAGAAGCAGGAGGCTGTGCAGGAGGTGAGCTTTGATGACCCCGCAGAGGAGGCCACCAGACCACCAACTGTGATGCCACAGATTGAAGTGGAAGGTGCTGAGGCTGTGTCTGGAGCCCTGGAACCCAGTGGGAAGGACTGATCCCTCCCACCAGGCCTCCCCCTGGCCTGGAAGTCATGTATTTTTTGTGCAAGTTTCTTTCAGTCAAGTGACACCTGGATGGAGACTAAGCCACCAGTCTGTCATACCCAGGAGGCAGGAAGCCATCACAGTCCTTGCTGGAAGGTGGAGTCAAGTGCCTCCGTGTTTTGGTGCCCATTAGTCAGGGCAATGGGGCAGGAATGGGGGATGAGGGTAGTATTGTAAATAGCAGCAAATCCCTGTGACTAATTTATTACTTTTTGTAAACAATAGCCTGATGGAGCCACCCGGGTCCTGCCCCTTGCACCTGGGACCCCATTTGCAGACCCTGACCCTGGGGCGCAGAAGGAAGCACTTTGGACAGGTTACCTGTGTTCTTGTTTCCTCATTTTGCTGTATGTGTAAAAAAAATTTTAAGTTTTTTGTGTTTTACTTGATCCCATCCCTGACCCAAGATACATCGATGGGAACACGGCCCAGATCACTCATCCATACCCAATCTGGATGTGACCCGGAGAGTCTGTAATTGATTCCCTTCCATCAAGAGACCAACCTGGTTAGAGTCTGCCTCCAGTCCTTTGGGCTTAGGGGATGTGGGAACTGGGGCTTTAACGGATGAGTAGGAGTTCATCAGATCTAGACAGAGGGGTCATCCACTCTCCTGGGGAACATTAATGCCCCAGGAGACAGAAGCCCCAAAGAGCACTGCCAGGGCAGAAGAATGTCCACCCTGGCCAAGATTTCACATGTCTGATGCCCACTAGAGTGAGCACTAGGACATGGTACGCCTGTGAAATACCGCTGATGGTTCCCTCAATGTGTCAGAGCCTCCCTGGGGTGAAATTCGAGTAGAAAACCCAAATTGGGGGTAGTGAAGCCCATGTCTGAATCTTGATTCCACTGTGTGGCTCTGGGAAAATGGCTTCTGCACTCTGTGCCTAGGTCTCCTCGTGTTTACAAAACTAATCCCAACGACGTTATGTGCCAAACTCTTACTCATGGCTTGTCCCTCAGCCAGCCTTGAGAAGGCTGGAGCTGGTGTCATCACCACCATTTTAACGACAATTAACAGAAGCCTGATGAGGGGCAGAGACTTGTCCCACAATTGCCTGGTGAGAGTCATGCAGCCAGGCCCTGCTGTGGGCCTTGTCAGCAAAGGAGCTTGAATGCAGAGTCTGACGTCAGACACAGCTGACCCCACCCAGGCCATGATGCTGTGTGACCCATTGGGGGCATCCCAAAGCCTCTGTCTCCCATTTGGAGGTGGCTGGCAAGATCTCTTGTGCCCCACATGGTTGTGGGCACTTTCCAGATCCTGCAGCCTGCTCCATGGCCTCCCTGCCCCTCTCCCAGCACTGCCTAGTGTTGGAGCTAGACCAAGGCTATGCATGACTTGCTTCTTTCTTCCATCATGAAGCTGACAGTGAATAAAACCCACATTGACTAAGAGGAGTTCCAATGTCTGGATTTGTGAACAAGGGCCAAAAATGAGTAAAGGAAGAGCAGGGTGGGATGGGGTGAAAACAGACCCCTTGTTCAAAGTCATTTGAAGTGGGTTCTGACTGCTGCGTTGGATGGAGTTCACCGAAACTCTCCCAGATGGCTTCTCTTGTCCTGGTCTCCTGCTGCCCTCTCCCTGTGAGTAGTAGTACCCATCCTGGACTTCATGTTAAAGGTTTCATTCAGCGCTGGTAGCTTAGTTGGTTAGAGCATCATTTGGATTCACCAGGGTTGTGGGTTCAATCCCTTGGTCAGGGCAGATCCAGGAAGCAGCCAATAGATGCATGGATGGAACGAAAAATCGATGTTTCTCTCTTTTTCTCTCCTAAGTTTTTTTTTATTATTATTATTATTCGTTTATTTTTAGAGGGGAAGGAGAGAGGGAGAGAAATATCAATGTATGGTTGCCTGTCATGTGTCCCCGGCTGGGAACTGGCCTGCAACCCAGGCATGTGCCCTGACTGGGAATCGAACCGTGATCGTCTGTTTCGCAGGCCCGGGCTCAATCCACTGACTTACACCAGCCAGGCTGAAGTTTTTTTTATTATTATGTTTCATTCATACACCCGTCTGGGGCCCTCAACTCTGTTAATAAATAAACCACTTTTTGTGTCCTTTTTATACTTGCTTGGGCTATGCCCTAAAATTACACTGGTCTCCGAACCCAGCTCAGCCCCAGTGTGTTTGTTTACTCACCGAGCTCTCAGTCAGAAACCTTTGGCCACGCCCTAGTGCATTTGGCTAATAGCTGTCTGCATTTGTTCCTAAGTAGGGATTGCTCAGGCACAGGATAGGCCGGAGTTCATGCAACTGCTTCCGGACGCTCTTGGCTGCCATGGAAACGCCTGCAACCCCGGCTCTTTCTGGTTCCACAGCTTGCTCTCTTTTTCTAGTTCATTTGTATTTACACTTATTTATGCATTCGCTGATTGATTCTTGTATGTGTCCTGACCACGGATCGAACCCCCAACCTTGGAGATCAGGAACAGCCTCTAACCAACTAAACTACTGGTTGGTGTCCACAGCTTTCTCTGGTAACCTCTAACCCGCTCCATGGCCTCCTATTTCCTGAGCTCTGGGTCGCATCACCCGCCCTCGGCAGCCGTCCATTCTTTAGCAATTTCCGGAAGCTGATGGCCTGTCTCTCCTAGGGCCTCATTTGGCATGGAGCAAGCTACGTTCTTTCCAGAAATTCCACAGTCTAGGGACTCAGCTTGTATTCCCAGTCCTGGAGGAGCATGCTCGGCCATTTCCGGAATCGTTTGGGCGTCGCTAAACTCAACCGAGCCCACCCGAGCCCAGCCTCAGAATCGCTCATCAGGTCCGATTGCGCTGGGCTATTCCAGACTCGCTGGGTCCTATCTCAATTTAGCCGAGTCCGAGGCTAACTTCGGGATCAGTAATCTAACCCGATTGTGTTCGGCTGTTTCCGGAAATGATTGGCTATCACCCGGACACTCTACTTGCCAGTCCCGCGCGAGTATATTCGGCTCTTTCCGGAAGCACTCGGCTCTCCCCTAGCTCTATCTTGTCCTTCTTTCGCCCGCCCGACCCGAATGTGCTCGGCTATTTCCGCTGAGGGTGGGCCGGGCCGTTCGGAACCTCGGCAGCAGGGGAGGCGGGGATCCCGTGGTGTCGCTGACTGCGGCCCTGGTGGAGCCACTGGTCGGGCTCCGCTCTGCGTTACGGCTGCCGTGGCGTCGACATTAGTGGCCACGACCAGTAAGTCCGGGCCGGCTGGCGTGGCAAGCGGGGCTGGGGGTGCGTGCAAATGCGGGGCTCCTAGGCAGAATGTGGGGCTGGGGGCTGGGGGAGGCAGAGAAAGCTGGAGGCCTCGGGCTCCACCTGGCAGCCGTGCAGCCACCGTGCAAAGTGGGGGCGGACCAGGGTGGAGGGTGCTCCAGGCAAAGATAAGGGGCTGGGTCTAGAGTCCGGAATGGAGGGAAGCATTGCTGGCAGTGGAGCGTCGAGGGAAAATGAGGGGCTCCAGGCATTGTGGGCATAGTAGGGTATGGGGGTCCAGGGTCGGCTCCACTTCCGGTCCCTGGGGTGGGCTGAGGGGTCCACGAAAGTCTGCGTGCGCGTCTGAACACGCATGAACACGCAGGCCCTGCTTCCAGCCGCGGAGTCCCCGCCAGGCCTGGCTCTGCCACCCTGCCTATTAGATTTGGGAAGCACTGGGTCCTGGAGCACACACCGGGCGTGTACAAACGAGTGCAGGCAAGCGGATCCAGGCAGTTTCTTGGACCTCTCCTCTCTGGACCTCAGTTTCACCACCTGTAGAATGGGGGTACAGGGGTCACAGAGCAGATAAGTTGGAGCATCTCGGAATGTGGATCCTCTGCTCCCCCTTGGACATCTCCTGGGACTCTTTGTGGTGGTGGTAGTGGGGTTGGGGGGAAGCTCCAACCTCCCTGGCAGAGGCCCTGCGTGGTTGGTGGCTTTCCTGAAGCCACCCTGAACTACTGGCAAGCAACTTGCATCTCAAGCCTTTGCATGTGGCCAGTGCCCCTTCCTGTCTTTAGTGAGGGCTCGCCTTCTAGAAAATCGCTCCCATGCCAACTTCTCAGAAGCACTGAACTTGCAAAGCTGACACTGGGAATGTGTATGTGAGCTCTGTCTCCCTGAGACTGGTGGCTCCTGGGGGGTGGTCATCACCCTGCAAATGAAAGCCTCCCCCTTGGCAGGTGCGATGCCCTCTTGCCATCCACCCATCACCCTGGGGCTAAAGTCCCCGCAGCCTCCCACTGACCCCTTCATGTTCTGAGCAGCTACTGTGGTCCCAGCGCTGAGTCAGTCAGGATGCCTCTTCACCCCTCCGTTGCAGAGATCAGGGGTCCCCTTGCCAACGTGTGGGGGGTACTCTGCTGGGACATCCTTTCCTACCCCTGTGTGCCCTGGCTGCCTCCTGTGCTCATCTGACCCAACCCCTTCTGAGGGCTCCCACGGCACCCTTGGTGTCTCCAGTTGCCCCACCTGCTCTGAGTCAGTGTGGCCATGCGGATGCTACCTCCTATCATCCATCCCGGGCCTTCAAGTGAGGCAGATCTGGGGTTTTGAGTGGTGGCTTCCTGGCCAAAGACCTCCCTGCCCTGAGCCTCAGTTTCCTCATCTCTAACAGAGCTTGTTTACCCAGCATGCAGTATGCCTGAGACAGGTACCCCAAGGAAGGATAATTATTGTACCCATTTGACATTAGGGAAACTGAGACCCAGAGAGGGACAGGAAATAGCCCAAGGCGGCCCAGTGAGTGGGGGATTTCAACCTGGGATTTAGGCCTATCTCTGAGTTGGGAATGGGAGGAGTTCGACCTGGCTTATGCTGCCTTGCCCTGCCTTGCCTGTCTCCCCCTAGGTCAGCATCCCCTGCCGAGCATGGTGACAGCCTGTGCCCTTGGCTCCCTCACCTGGCACAGCCCGGAGAGCTACCAGCTTCGGGCACCAATGGCCCCCCACATGTGGGAGTGAGTGGCCTGGCCCGGCCCAGCCCTTTGGATTGAGGGGGGTTAAAGCAACTGAGTGACCGGAGACCACACTGCCAACCTCCTCCCACTAGCTGACAAATGACGGACAGAGCAACAAGTGACCCTCGTAAGGGTTGTGGAGTGATGACAGGAAGCGAGGCATGAGCATCCTCTTTGTCACCTGTACCTGCTTGGTGGAAATAGAGGTCTGAGCACCTCAAGCTGACCCAGGGGACCCTCCTGGCCCCCACCCGACTGATGGGGTCACTGGGGTCCCTAGCAGCCACCTGACCATACAGACCTCCTCTCCCCACCATGGCTGGTGCTGATGGCTTCCAATACAGGGCACTGTACCCGT
The DNA here is from genome assembly GCF_021234435.1 of Artibeus jamaicensis. Classification (NCBI taxonomy): domain Eukaryota; kingdom Metazoa; phylum Chordata; class Mammalia; order Chiroptera; family Phyllostomidae; genus Artibeus; species Artibeus jamaicensis. Next base: position 7,112,962 of record NW_026521854.1, on the reverse strand, counting down.
TCCGCCGGGAGCGGCCAGAGGACTTGGAGCTGCTGCCGGGCGATGTGCTGGTGGTGAGCCGGGCAGCCCTGCAGGTACTGGGTGTAGCTGAGGGCAGCGAGCGCTGCCCGCAGAACGTGGGTTGGATGCCTGGCCTCAATGAGCGCACTCGGCAGCGAGGTGACTTCCCTGGTACCTACGTGGAGTTCCTGGGGCCTGTGACCCTGGCCCGGCCAGGCCCTCGGCCCCGCGGCCCTCGCCCACTGCCCGCCAGGCCCCGAGAGGGGCCCCCAGAGCCAGGTGAGCTGCAGGTAGGGGCTCTGTCAGGGTTGCGTGGGGTGTTCCCTCAGACCCTCACTGGTGTCAGTGAGGCAGTGGCACCTCTTCCAGGGGAGGGGGAATAAGGACATTGAGTCAGTTGACAAGTGTTGGCTGCTCTGCTCTCAGGGGCTGGGCATAGTTCACAGTATTGGGGACACAGGGGTGGACACAGGCCTGGCCCTGCCCTCATGGGCCTGGTTCAAGAAGTGACAAGAATGTGATTAGCTGACGATAAAGACTGTGATAAAGGAGCTGGGGCTGGCGGGCTGCAGGCAGTGGACCTAGCAGGGCAGAGGCCATGGGTGGGAATGTGATGGGTTCAGGGAAAAGCCAGCAGGGCCGGATGGAATGAGGAAGGGGAGGGCAACAGGGGCCGCCCTTCGGGAACATCATGGGATTAATTTTGAAGACAGTGGAGAGACAGTAGAATTCAGAGGCTCAATTTAGCTTCATTCTGTGGTTTGCAGCCAGAGTCCTTCAAGGCACCTCCTTTATTTCCCTGATTTTAACCAGTTTCCAAAATGAAGGGATCCATGAAGCCCAGAAAGGATGGGACAATCGAGGCCATGCAGCATGGAGTGCCACCCACCCCCCTTCCAAGGGGTATGCTGGGAGTAGCGACCCAGGGACACTGAGCACACACTGAAATCGCTGCCTGCTGGGCGGGGGTGGGTTCTAGCAGGGAAATCAAGGCTCAGGTTGTGGGGAAGAGGCTGATAAGTGCTGAGTGCCTGGCATGGTCTGCTCTGACCTCACAGCTGCCCAGTAAGGCCCATGTACAGATGGGGGGACCGAGGTTCAAGTGGGTGAGACTACTCTCTCAGGACCCCCAGTGAAGGCGAAGGTCCTGGGCGTCACCATGGCCCCACCAAAGACCTGTCTGGTTTTGTTCCAGAGGAGAACACTGATGGCCACAGAGTCCCATGCCATGGGGTGGAGTGGGGCGCCAAGATGGTATGGTACTAGTTTGGGATTTGCAGCATCTGGCGTCTCCGGGGCCTGGGCCTGCATCCTGCCTCGGTCTGGAGGAGCAGGAGGCGGCCCCATCCGGGCTCCCAGCCAGAATCTGCCTCTCCCCCTGGTAACAGCCGCCTCCCTCCTCTGCCTGGCCCAGGTCCAGCCTCCACACACACATCCCCACTCAGGGCAGCAGTCCCGCCCTCCAAATCTTCCAGGGCTGGGTGACATCGGGGGTGGGGAGGAAGGCCTCTCCAGAACTCAGTTTCCTCATCTAGAAACAGGGAGGATTGGTTACTGCCTTTGGGCCCTGCCCCTCCAGGGTCCTGGGACCAACAGGGGTACGCTGGGGAGCATGCTGTGGCTGCTTGTGTTTCCTCCATTCCACCCCATGCACGGTACTGAGTGCAGCACCCCAATGTCACCTAGGCTGTGCACCCACAGTGAGGTTGTTCCCTCTCTGAGCCTCAGGTCCTCGTCCATAAAATGGGGTGACGCCTGTCCTGATGGAACCTCCCTCCCTATTTCACAAACTGATCACAGACAAGTTTCAGAGTCAAGTTTCAGAACCGTGGCAGCCCCACCAGCTGGGGCTTTACCCACCTCCTCTCCTCTTGTTCTCTCCCTTTTTTTTTCTTGGCGTTTTCGACGTAGCTGGGCCTTTCTCCAGCTTGAGGCGCCACCTGGCCCATCACTCAGGGAGGCCCCGCAGGCCCCGGCTTGCCCCTGTTGTGTGCCAGGGCGTCCCGCCGAGGGCCAGGACTGCATCGAATGGTGTCAGTGCCTGCAGAGCTGCTGAACACAAAGGGCCCCCTGGGAAACTCAGAGCCTGAAGGGGCTGGGCCAGGGCGGCCCCTGGCACCCTCTGGGAGTGGTGTCAGCATTTTAAAAAGAGGGAGATACATTTTTCAAGGCAAAAGGACTGAGAAAGTAGAGGAATGTCTTTGAAGTCAGGTATTCAGACCGAGACAGGGACATTTTCTTTTTATTCGTTCTCAACTGCCGTGTTATTCCCACTAAGAAGGAAGAGATGACGCCAGTTCCTCAGTTGAGGAAACTGAGGCACAAAGAAGGCAGGCCCTGTGCCCAAGGCCACACAGTGAGCAGTGGCCCGAAACCTGCCGTGTGAGTTTCCTGGGGCTGCTGTAACAAACTCCCACAAACCCGGTGGCTTCAAACCACAGGAGTGTATTTTCTCACGGTTTGGAGGCCAGAAGTCCAAGATCAAGTGTCAGCAGGGCTGCGCTCCCTCCACAGGGTCTAGGGGAGGATCTTTTCTACCTGTCCCAGCCTCGGGTGGCTCCAAGCATCCTTGCCTTGTGGCTGCACCACCCCAGTCTCTGCCTTTGTTGTCACATGGCCTCTTAGAGACACCAGTCATTGTGTTTAGGGCCCTAAACCCAAGATGATCTCATCTCAAAATCTGCAAAAACCCTGTTTCCAAACAAGGTCACAGTCACAGGTACCAGGGATTAGGATGTGTACACATCATTTGGGGAGGATACTAATCATCCCACTACACATGTTCTCTGAGGTTGCATTACTGATATCTTGACCCAGAAAATTGTTTCCCCCTAACTTGGCTCTGCCACCCCCCAGCCACAGGTGTCTGCCTTCCCCAGGGTGGTGGTCCAGCTGCCAGGCTCTTGCCTGAGCTGGGCCCTGCCTGGAGCTGCCCTAGCTGAGAAACAGCAAGCCAAGAAGGGGCCTAGGGTCCTTCCAGGGACCCCACCAATACGCTGTCCCTTTCTGCCAGGCCTCACACTCCCTGACCTGCCTGAGCAGTTCTCCCCACCTGATGTGGCTCCCCCACTCCTGGTGAAGCTTGTGGAGGCCATTGAGCAGACAGGTGAGCGTCAGTCTGGCCGCAACCCCCAGATTCTCCTTGCTTACCTCTGGTGATGGGCTATTCATCCCTTAACAGGGCTACTGGGCTTACTCTGCCTGGGACAAGGCTGAGCCCAAATGCCCTGAGCCTCCGTGTTGAACTGGGCAAGGACTGATTCCCAGGGGCAAATGGGACTGTGGACACCGGACCTGATATTGAATGTGCTGCGTCCTCTGCCACTTCCTTCCCTCTGCTTTTATCTCTGGGAGGTTGAGTAGCCACCCCAGCCCCCATATGGGGTCTGGGTAGCATTTGACAGCTGTTGAGCCCCTCCCTCCTCCTTCTCTTCCCCACCTCAGGACTAGACAGTGAATCCCTCTACAAGCCTGAGCTGCCTGCGCCCTGCACAGGTGAGGGGGAGTTTCAAAGGGGACAGGGGCAGGGAGTTGACCCCAACAGCCCCACCAACACGGCACCCCTGCACCCACAGACTGGTCCCTGAGCGACATAGAGCAGTGGGACTCAGCAGCCCTGGCTGATGGCATCAAGGGTTTCCTGCTGGCGCTGCCTGCACCTCTTGTGACTCTGGAGGCCGCTGCCGAGGCCTGCCGTACCCTGAGGGGTAAGCCTTGGTGGATAACCCTGGGCTGGGAGGAGCTGGGGCAGATGAACCCGGCTCACCCCGCTCGGTGATCTGTCTGCAGAGGCCGCGGGGCCCATAGGGCCAGTGCTGGAGCCCCCGACGCTACCACTACACCGCGCGCTCACGCTCCGCTTCCTGCTCCAGCACCTGGGCCGGGTGGCCCGGCGCGCCCCGGCCCCAGGTCCCGCTGTGCGAGCCCTGGGCGTTGCGTTTGGGCCTCTGCTGCTCGGTGCGCCGCCTCCCCCACTGCCTCCGCCAGGGGTCGCACCCGTTGGGTGAGCAGCGGGAAGGTGGGGACCTGTGACGCGTAAATGGGGGCGTGGTTGCAGGCCATATATGCTGAGATGGGGGTGGTAGGGAGCTGAATCCGAGCTTCAGGGACAGCCCGCCCCAGAGGACTTGGGACCTAGACCAGAGGAGAGGCACGTGTGTGGTGCCTGTACCTTCACTTCTGCTCCCCCCTCCACCCCAAGTGCTGAACCCTGTATTGAGTACTTACATACGTAAATAGCAGCTGGTTTCCCACACCTGCCTGCATCATTTGCCCTGCTTCCCAGCTCTCATGTGAGCCCCCAAGGAGTGCAAGCACGTTCAGGACCACGTGCAGATACCACCGTTCAGCGCTCACTGCACTCCCCCTCCCCCAGGACTGAGCCCAATCCCGACTTCCCAGCACTGCTGGTGGAGAAGTTGCTTCAGGAGCACCTGGAAGAACAGGAGGTCGAACCCCCAGGTGACCCCTTTTGCATCCTTATCCTCTCATTGTGGGAGGGCCATGAGTGCTGACTCCAGGCCCTGCCCATACCAGCAGGCTGGGTTGCAGTGCGACTGACCACAGTGTAGAGTTGGTGCTCACTGTTTGTTTTTCTGTCCCCCAGCTTTGCCACCTAAACCACCTAAGGTAAAGCCAGCCCCTGCAGGGCTGGCCAATGGGGGGACCCCGCTGCCCTCCCTGCAGGATGCTGAGTGGTACTGGGGTGACATCTCCAGGTAGGGTCATGGGGTAGTGCCATGTGGTGGGAAGGGCCCGAAGGACAGGGTCTGTGGTGGGCCACCCCAATCCTGGGTATCCCCACAGGGAGGAGGTGAACGAGAAACTCCGGGACACACCTGATGGCACCTTCCTGGTCCGAGATGCCTCCAGCAAGATTCAGGGAGAGTACACGCTGACCCTCAGGTGGGGACCTGTGTCTTTGGGATGACTGGGGTGAGAGGTGAAAGGAGAACATGTGTGGTGTCAGGGTCAGGAAACCTGGGGGTCCCAGTGGACAGTGACACCCCCTCTTATCCACTCCTAGGAAAGGCGGGAACAACAAGCTAATTAAGGTCTTCCACCGTGATGGGCACTACGGCTTCTCAGAGCCACTTACCTTCTGCTCCGTTGTGGACCTCATCACCCACTACCGCCATGAGTCACTGGCCCAGTACAATGCCAAACTAGACACGCGGCTTCTGTACCCTGTGTCCAAGTACCAGCAGGTCTGAGACCCGGGTGGGAACTGGAGAGGGTAGCCCTGGGCCTCAGTTTGCCAATTAACCTCACCCAGTGTCAGCTGACCTGACACTGGGTATCCTCAGGACCAGATCGTCAAAGAAGACAGCGTAGAGGCCGTGGGTGCCCAGCTCAAAGTGTACCACCAGCAGTACCAGGACAAGAGCCGAGAGTACGACCAGCTCTACGAGGAGTACACGCGCACCTCCCAGGTACCACGGGCCGGTGCACATGAGGAGACTGAGGCGTGGGGGCCAGTGGCGAGGCCATGTGAACAGACAACTTCCTGCAGGTCACAGAGCAGTCGCTTAGCATTGGAGACTGCCCTGAAAGCATAGAAGTAAATGCACGTGGTTAAAAAAAGAGAAGAAAAGAACAAATGAGACAATACCAGCCAGCCCCTCAGGAGAACCTGGGAGGTTCTCAGTTAAGCCTGTGCATCTCTCAGGACCTCAGTTTCCCCATCTGTAAACTGGAACTGTCTCTTAATTCTTTCTTGGGCCCCTGCAACCTAGAGGTGATTCACAGTGGGGACGATAATCTGATGTGGGGCAAGATAGACGGTTAGGAGGTCTCACATTAAAGAAAGTATTTTCTAAAAGGGGAAGGGGTGGTTTCTTCACTCTGGCACTGTGTTGATAACGTCCTTTGGCAAGCCAAGATGTAGCTTACTCCGATCAACTGTCTGTCTCTCTCGTGGCTCCTGAAGGGTTTCTTCCTTCTTCTCTTTTTACCGGTGGGTCTTATGAGGCTCTGGATGGACAAGATGCCTGCATGAAATCTATTAGGAATATCATAACCTTGGACATGACTTAGGCTCTCTGAGCCTTAATTTTCCCATTAATAGTTCAGACTTTATAGGGGCTGTTGGCAGGTTCTGTGAGGTGGTGCGCAGGAAACGCTTGGTGCAGCACCTACTCTGAAAAGGAGCCCCATGAACTGTAGCAACTAGATTTATGATGAATTCTCAGCAATGCTAACAAGTCCAGGTGTTGGTAAGGCACCCAAAGGAGTTTATGAAGGAGAATCAGGTTTGGGGAATGGGGGGGGGGTTGAAGGTTGAATGGGAGTTGGTTTGGTTTAGTAGGAGCCAGAGGGATGACATGCCTGGCAGATGGAACAGGTTGGGCAAAATCTCCGTATCACAGCTGGGATCTGCCATTGCCCTCATGATGAGCTTGGGGGGGGTCCCAGGAGATGCTAAGATTCACCCTCTCCTCCAGGAGCTGCAAATGAAGCGCACTGCAATCGAGGCCTTCAATGAAACCATCAAGATCTTCGAAGAGCAGGGCCAGACTCAAGAGAAGTGCAGCAAGGAGTATCTGGAGCGCTTCCGGCGTGAGGGCAATGAGAAGGAAATGCAGAGGTGAGTCCAGCTCCCTTGCCCTGCTCTGCCCCATTCAGTCCAGTGCAGTGCAAATGGGGAGAAAAAGGAAAAAAGGGGTAGCTGGGGTTTGGGGGGAAGGGAGGGTCCATTGAAATGGTCTTTGAAGGCTGAATAGGAGTTCACCAGAGGAGAAATCAGAAAGAGCATAAGCAAAGGCTTGAGGCTGGAAGCCATCCAAGGCCTCCGAGACACACTCCTCCCCCAGGATCCTGCTGAACTCAGAGCGGCTGAAGTCTCGCATCGCCGAGATCCATGAGAGCCGCACCAAGCTGGAACAGGAGCTGAGGACACAGGCCTTGGACAACCGGGAGATCGATAAGCGCATGAACAGCCTGAAGCCGGACCTCATGCAGCTGCGCAAGATCCGAGACCAGTACCTGGTGTGAGTGTGCTGCACTTGCCTGTGGCCCTATTGTGAGAATCTTGGCAAGGGCTCTTTTCCCACCTGGGAAGAGATGCTTCTGTGCACCTGCTGGGCTCTTGTGCTGGGCTCTGTGCTGAGCAACCATGCACATATTTTGTCCTCTCCAAGTCCTTCGTAGTTTTCCCTTTCCAGCCCTGGCCGGGTAGCTCAGCTGGTTAGAGCATCATCCCAATATGCCGTGGTTGCATGTCCGATCCCCAGTCAGGGCATATACAAGAATCAACCAATGAATGCATAAATCAGTGGGACCACAAATTGATGTCTCTCTCTGTTTCTCTGTCTCTCGCTAATCCCCTCTCTCCCTCCCTCTCTCCCCCTTCCTCTCTAGAATCAATAAATGTTTAAAATTTTTCCCCCTTTCCAGCTAGGGAAAGTAAAATACACAGATAACTGCCTCATGCAAAGGCCTACAGCACTGTGTGCAGCCCCTGAGACTAAGCCTCTGGTGGTGATAAAACCCTGTGGGATGGTGCATTCTGGAGGCTCCGTATGTGTTAACAGAAACAATAAACAGGGGGTTTCCTGGCAGAGCCAGCCAGTCTCTCCCACCTTCGAGCTGTGCTTGGCCAAGCCAAGGCTGGCCCCGTGTGGCAACTGGCGCTATCATACCCAAACCCACCCTTGCTGGACAACCCTCACCTCTAGCCAGGCTGGACTGCACCCCTGTGGGCTGGCCCTGCCTCTGCTGCGTGAACCACCTTTTCTCTTCCTCCCAGGTGGCTCACCCAGAAAGGTGCCCGACAGAAGAAAATCAACGAGTGGTTGGGAATCAAAAACGAGACTGAGGAGTGAGTGACCATGTGAAGGGGGGAGGGAGGACTTCCCAGAAGCTGGGCCATTTTTGGTGGGTTTTGCAGAACGAGTAGGAGTTCACCAGGAAGGGAGCATTGTCCAGGCAGCAGGGATGCCTCAGAGGCTGGTGGGTAAGTGACCAGGGTCCCTCCCTGCCCCCTCCACAGCCAGTATTCCCTGATGGAGGATGAGGATGACCTCCCCCACCACGAGGAACGCACGTGGTATGTGGGCAAGATCAACCGCACGCAGGCTGAGGAAATGCTGAGCGGCAAGCGGGATGGAACCTTCCTCATCCGTGAGAGCAGCCAGCGGGGCTGCTATGCGTGCTCTGTGGTGTGAGTGCCTGGGGGGGTAGAGGAGCCCCATGTTCCTTTCAAGAGCTCTTACTAAGCATCTACTGTGTGCTAGAACTTAGGAAGAAGACCCCTGTGGCTGTCACAGGAAGAAGGGGTTATTGGGGACAGGGGAGGAAGCTGGGACGGCATCCAGGCCAGAAGCAGTGGGGTCTGGACCATGTCAGGGTCCGGGATTGGGGAAGTGGCTGGACGGGCCCGTAGGGTGCCACCCATTTGACCACCCATTTGCCCACACCACAGGGTGGACGGCGACACCAAGCACTGTGTCATCTACCGCACGGCCACTGGCTTGGGCTTTGCAGAGCCCTACAACCTGTATGGATCGCTGAAGGAGCTGGTGCTGCATTACCAGCACACCTCCCTAGTGCAGCACAACGATGCGCTCACTGTCACGCTGGCCCACCCTGTGCGGGCGCCCGGCCCTGGGCCCCCACCCACAGCCCGCTGACCCGGAGCAGAGCTGAGCTGCCTGGCCCAGGCAGCTGCGGCCCTGGGCTCCGTCTCTGTTCTGTCTATCTCTCTTCTTTGTGAATCTTTCCCTGTCTCAATCTCTTTTCCTCTCCATCTCCTATGACTCCGTCTCTCTCCGTCATCTCTCCTCTCTGTTTGCCCGTCTCTGACTCTCCCTGTCACTTTGTCTCTTTCTATCCCCGTCTCTCTGTCTCTCTCAGCCTCAGTATCTCTGAGTCTCTGTGTTAGGGGAATTCACCTCCTCCACTCCATGCCCCCTGTCCCCATGGGCACTGCCCTCCCTACGGCTCTGGCTGCCCCTGCAGGTCCCTGGGGTCCCCCAAACCCCACCTACCTGTACCTGCCATGTTTACAAAGGCCCCTGGGGTGCTCAGCCCCAGCCTGGGTTCCCTGACTTTTAAGCCATAGATCTGGGGTCAGGGCAGGAAGGAACTTCGCTGGGCCACTTCCAAGAACCTCGGCTGTGACATTTGGGGCCGGGCAGGTCCCGCCCCACAGACCCAACTTCCCCTCCAAACCCTGAAGTGAAACCTGCCACCGGTTATCCCCACAAAGCAAAATTATTAAAAATAACCTCGTGAGCTGGCCCTCCCCGACCCCAGGCCTCACAGGAACTGACGCTGCTGGAGGTACTGCGGGGGGCAGGGGTCCGAGACCCAACGCCGCCCCAGCAGCCCCACTCAGTGCTGTCTCCAGACTTCTGGATCATGTTGGGTTCTGATTTTATGTTCCTTGACTGTAAAGCCCATTTTTCTCTCCTGTTTTGGACGAGAGCCCCGGTTTTCTATGCTGCCGTGGACCCCCCTCCTGCCCGCCCAGCCAGGTTGGCAGGCAGGTTTTGTATGGTACGCTGATACGGATGTGGATATAAAACCGTGAACTCGGTGGATGCCTCTGTTGTCAGTGCGGCTTCTCCGTGGCCATTGTGTACTGGGGCCCTGAGCTTCACAGGGTCACACAGAGATGAGCTCGAATTTAACTCAGGCTGCCAGTGAGGACTGACCACGTCTGCCCCCAGTTTAGCCTCTTATGTACAGAGAAGTTGAGAGGCCTGACCAATATCACACAGCAGAGAGGTTCAAACCCTGAGTTTTGCCCATGCGCTGGCCTGCCTAGGGGACCACAAACCCCAGCCCAGCTCCTCACTGGCCCCCTGTGCTTGACTCCTAGTCCTCAGCCACCAGCCGTGCCCTCTGACACGCACCTTCCTCATTGTCAGATGGGGTCAGTCGTCACAACCCCTACCATGCCACCCAAAGGGTTCCTCCATGTTCTTGATGCCCTCAGGACCAGTGTCCCTACTGGTGCCCTTTCACACCTGCCGTTGACATTGAGGCCCAGGGGATATTGAGCTGGGTCCTCAGTGTCTTTAACTTAGACTCCTGTTTACCACCCCCCATCCCTAAGGCCTCTGTCCCTTAGTTTGCTCCACGTCCAGGTCTGGGAGCCTTCTGCCCTCCCCTCTGCTCCCCAGACAGCACTCAGTGCACCTGAATCAGCTTAGGGCACCGAGACCTCATTTCCCACTGGGCTTCCAAGGGACAGGAAGTGCATGACCTCAGAGCCCCCAAGCCTTCCAAGGCACTGCCCCTACTCTGCCCAGTCGGGAGGCACCCACCCCATAACTGCAGCCCAGACACTGTCTCCCCTGTGGTCCTCACCCACTGCATGGGTGCTCAGAGGGTAAAAGGTCACCGTCTCGGTCCACTGACCCCAGCAGTTAAGTAAGCCTGGAGTGGGGGGTGGGGGCTGGTAACAGCCAGGGAGTCCTTTAGCCAGTGTGTGCACTCCACCACCAGCTAGGTTTCCTTGGCAAAGTTGCCTCCCCTCTCTGATCCTGTTTCCTGTTACCTAGTGGGGTTATTAGTTGTTTCCTGGCCCCCAACAGGTTATTTGTGAGGGTCCTATGGCAAAGTGGGTGGGGTTTTATGTATGAGTCCATCCAGAATTGCAGCAGTATTTATTATTATTGCTTCCATCCTGCCCAGCACAGGGAGAGCACCCAACTAGCTCCCAAAGCGGTGGTGCTTTGATTTGCAGAGGCTTCGGGAAGGAAATGGGTTTTGCTTAGGGTCCGCAGGGCTGATATGGGTGGGGTGGGAGGGGGCGGTCATCCAGCCGTGGGGGCTTCAGGGGAAGCAGAGACGTGGCTGTATTCCAGGCCAAGTGTGAGCACTTCCTCCTGTGGAATCCCGTCCTGTGTCACAACTGACACTGAGGCCCTGCAAAGTGCGACTCTCTTGGTCATTCCCCCAGTACCCCCAGCCTCCGATCTTTCATTCTGGCTACCCCGTCTGCCTGCCTGCACTGCTGTCCTCGGTCAACCCCTACCAGGGCCACAGCCCAGCTGCCTGCCTCCCAGTCTGGGCTGACTCTCCCTCTGCCTCTGAGCCCTCCATGGTGGCTTTTCCCCCCACACCTCCCTCTTCTCCATTTTATAATGGAGAAGAACTGAGGCTTCATCGCTTGAGGGGCCCAGTACAGTCCTGGGGCTAACGGGGTCTGGCTGACTCTGCTGCTTTGGGTCCTACGTGGCCACAACCCCACCTCCACGCCATGGGCATAGTTCAGGTTTCCCATAATTACTGCCCAGGCCCTGCTTGTCTCTCCCCAGGGAGCTCGAGAGGGCTGGGGTGCAAAAGGAGTGCCAGCTTTCCTCTACCTGCCCCGCGAGCCAGGGGTAAGGGGGGCCAAGAAGAGTGAGCATCCCTACTGCTCTGGCTTCTGCTTTCTCGCCCAGCTGTGGCCCAGTCTGAGTCAACTCCACGGGACTTAGCAACGGGGCTGCGGAGCCCAACGGGAAGTGGGGAGAGGGGCAGGGCCGGTTGATTGGGAGTGACCGGGGTCCTGGGCTGGGCTAAGGAAAAGGATGGCGCAGCCAGAGCTTGCCCCGCTCCGTCAGCGCACCGGGTCTCCCTGCTAGGGGCAGGTCCCGCACGGTGGTCCCACCGTGGCTGCCCCAGAAGGGTCTGTGGCGTGAGAAGCCCCTTCCATCTCCTGTGTCTCTGCCTCTCTGTCCCAGAGGCCCCGCTCCACGTCCGCCCCAGGAGCTCCAACCCCAGCTCCACTTGTCTGGTCCTGGCGTGTCGCAGGGACAGAGTGGGGATGAGGAAACAGCAGAGAGGCCGGATGACCTCGATTGCTGGCCCAGCACCTGGCAGGGGTAGGGGCGGGGGCGGGGGCGGGGTTGGAAAGGGACACCCAGAGACAGAAGTGCAGACAGCTAGCGACTCCAGGCCAGCCCCGAGAGGCGGGGGCCCCGGGAGGCGGGCCGGCTTAGGGGCAGGGCCACAGAGCAGTTAAAGGCCGTCCCTTCCGCGGGGCACTTCTCCCACCACCGGCCCTATACCCACGCTGTGATGGCCTGGTCGCTACTCCTGCCGTTCCTGCCAATGCTGCTGCTGCTGCTCCAAGTCCCCACGGCAGCGCACGCGTCCCCGCTGGGCACACTCCCCAAAGGGGCAGCCCCCTGCAAGGTAGGAACGGCAACGCTGAAGGTGGGTGGGCGGGGACCGGCGCCCAGGCCGGGCTGGCGGCAGGTTTCCTATCCCCAGACACGGCTGGGGCAGCCTGGGGTCTGGAGGGAACACGCCCCGCCAGTGCGGAAACCCCCCCTATTTACAGTAATCCCAGGCGGTGTGACCATACTCTCCGAGTCCTTTCGCTTTCCCATCTCAGGCTGAGGACGCCCCGTCCCCGCCCGCCCCGCTCGAGGACGCCTGAGCACCTGCTGTGTACATCTGGGATGGGAACAGGGGTCTTTCCTTGGAAGCCAGGAGAAGCCTGCCTATGGCACCCGCGCCCACTAGGTGCTGCCTACTGGATGCACCTCGGCCAGGGCAGAGCTCCAGTGCCTCTGGGGCTCAGCAAACATGCCCCGGAGGCTGAGCGACTTGCTCACAAACCTGGGCGTCTGCCCCCTTAGCTAGAGCAGGAAGTCGGTGCTTACTAGGTGCCACCTCCGCAGGGGACTTGGGAGGGGTTCACGTGGGCCCCTTGGGAGGAAGAGGAGTCAGAGCAGGTGTATGGCCAAGGCTCTGGGCATGAAGTGGCAACATCTGATCACCCATTAGTCTCCTGTGGTATGCACCTCCAGGAAGGCAGGACTGAGGTCAGGGATCTGAAGTGTGCTTGCTTGAGTCCTTACTGCATCCTGGGCCAGAGGTTTCACCTCACTTGGAAGAAAGTAAGAGCTATGCAAGTGCTTACTCTATGCAAGTCTGTTGTGTCCATTTTGCAGCCTAACAGATTTAGGGATTCGGTAAAGCCTTAGAGTCAGGAGTGTATTCAGGATGGGGCACTCACTGTTTGCAGCTAGCTTTCTGCAAGAGAACCAAGCAAGGCCATGCTTGCTTCACCTCTCTTCCTCCCGTACAGGCTGGTGCCCTGTGCCCACTGGTGCCCCTTGGGAAGTCTGACTCACCACGCGTCAACGTGAGCCTCTACTATGAGGCACTGTGCCCTGGCTGCCAGTACTTCCTGGTCCGAGAGCTGTTCCCAACGTGGCTGATGGTTATGGAGATCCTCAACGTCACTCTGGTGCCCTATGGAAATGCCAGGGTACGTGGGAGCTGGGGAAACTGAGGCATGTGACCAGGGTTGGGAGGCGCCTGGCCAGCCCGTCAGCATTCACCCCACTGCCTTGCAGGAGCAGAATGTCAGTGGCAAGTGGGAGTTCACGTGCCAGCATGGGGAGGAGGAGTGCAAACTCAACAAGGTGGAGGTGAGCAGTGCCCCTGAGTCCCTCATGGGGGGCACAGAAGCCCAGGAGGCTGCAGGTGGTAGCAAAGGTGAAATCCAGACTCAGAGAGGCTTGGAACCAGTTCTCTCCCTGCCTGTGTGCCTCCATTTTACCATAACTCCGTCCATTGCTTCGTTATCAGACACCCATGATTATTACCAGAGGGATCTTGGGATGCTCTGCACCCCGATCAGACTTTGCCTGCCCACTCTCCACCCCCAGGCCTGCCTGTTGGACAAGCTGGAGAGCAACGGGGCCTTCCTAACCATTGTCTGCTTAGAGATAATAAATGACATGGAGACAAATCTAAAGCCGGTGAGTAACACCCCTTATTTGGCCTATGTTGGGGGACCGTGGCCTTCCCTGCACTCAGACCCCAGTTCGAGTCCTGGCCCCAACCACTACTCTCTGTATAACCCCAGGGAAATGCTGTTCCCTCTCTAAGCCTCAATCTCTGGATCAAGGGAAGGAAGATCTTCTGGGGGTATGGGGAGATCTGAGAGTGCCTTCTCTAGGAGGAGCCCCTGAGCTGGGTTCCGACGAACAAGAATGTGCTGGGACACAGATGATGACCATCCTCTGGGGTATGGGGATGACGGGACGAGCCTGCCCACCTCCCCGAAGGATTATGAAAAAGAACTCCTAATGGAATGACTCACCTGCCCTGATCATTTATTCGCTCATTAAACATTTGGGCCATCCAGGAAGCCTCACCCTAAGACACCCCGGCCCTGCAGAACCACAGCGGGGCTGACAGAGCATAGAGCAGGAGGGACCCCTTAGGAGATGCTGAGGAAGCTGGAGGATGAGTGCTCCTGGTGGAGGGAATAGCACAGATGGAAGCTCTGAGGAAAACGTAGCAGTCAGGGGCTGCAGGTCTGGTCATAGGGGACTCGGGGGCATAGGGGCCCCCACCCAGGCATGTATGAAGCACTTGCTGTTTGCAACCATTGTTGCATTGCTGTGGACCCACTAGCCCCTGTTGCAACTCAGGAAGCAGAAACTTGATTTGGGGGCCAATGGGGAGATAACAGGGAGAGAGCTGAGGCTCACTGGCCCTCCTCTGTCCTCAGTGCCTGCAAGTGTATGCCCCAGATGTGTCCGCAGACACCATCATGGAGTGTGCAATGGGAGACCGGGGCACACAGCTCTTACACATGAATGCCCAGCTTACAGATGCTTTGGATCCGCCCCACCAGTATGTGCCTTGGGTCGTCGTCAATGGGGTAAGAAACGCTTGTAGCCCTCTGATCAGCCCCCAGGCAGGGACCAAGGTAATGGATGTGCTCACCAGTCTGGGAGGCAGGTGGCGGGGCCAGACTCAGGGCCATTTTTAGCCCCTTCTGGGTTTGGCATGGTCGGTAAGGGCAGGTGGCACTTGTGACCTCCTGTCTTGCTTTGTGCAGAAACCTTTGGGTGACAAGAGCCAGCTCCTACCCCTTGTGTGCCAGTTGTACCAGGTAAGTAACACAGGCAACAGAGGGACTCAGTGAGTAGGGCTAGGGTCTCCTTTCAGGCCCCCAACTCATGACTGCCTCCTCCAGGGTGAGAAGCCAGATGCCTGCTCACTCATGGCCAGCTCCCACAGGGACGTCTGCCTCAAGTGATGGCCATTGTCCTTGGAGGGAACTGATGGAGGAAGAATGAGCTCCCACCAGCGCCCATTTTCCTGATCCCTGACTCACCAGCTGTGACTCATGATCTAGATAACTTACACATTCCATGAAGTCCAACTCAAAATTTTGCCCCAAGATCAAGAATCTTGCCCCACCAAGAATGGTGCTACGTTGAAATGAGCTTAATAAACCTTTCCAGATGCTGTGATAATAGCCCTTCATTTCCCCCACCACCCCCACCTGTGACAACTGCTATTTTTCTGTTTGTATGAGTTACTTTTTCAGATTCCACAATAAGTAAGATCGTACAACACTCATCCTTCTCTGTCTGACTTATTTCATTAAGCATAATGTCATGTTGTCACAAATAATAGGATTCCCTTCTTTGTTTTGTTTTGTTTTTTTTATGGTCAAATAAGATTTGTATTGTCCCTTTTGTTTAAAAGAATCTCAAAGAAAGAACTTCCTTTGCAGGTCTAATTAGATTTGCTTGGATAATTTACATAGGTGCAGTAAGCATTCAGTTTGCTTTGCTGGAAGTTTCCATTAAAAAATCTCAGGTTGGACTTTGAAAAGCCTCTATGGTTGGCTAACTAAAGGTAAGAAATTCTACCGGGCTTCACCTGCTATATCTGCACCTCTTGACATCCTTGAAATGTTACAAGGACCTCGGTGGGCCAGGATCGTCCTGTAAGACAGACTGCCAATCAGGTGTGAATAAGTTTTCCTATGAGGATTTTGTAACACAGCTTTCAAAAGTGAAATTTGTTTGCCCTGGCTGGTGTAGCTCAATGGATTGAGCGCAGGCCTGCCAACCAGAGGATCGCGGTTGGATTCCCAGTCAGGGCACATGCCTGGGTTGCAGGCCAGTTCCCAGAAGGCTATTTCCCAGCAGGGGAAGCACTAGAGGCAACCATACATTGATGTTTCTCTCCCTCTCTCCTTCCCCTCTAAAGATAAATAAATATTTTTTTAAAGTGAAACTTGTTTTCTTGAATGTGGTTGTTGCCAAAGTTTTTTTTTAAAGATTTTATGTATATATTTCTAGAGAGAGGCAGGGAGGGAAAAAGAGAGGGAGAGAAACGTGGATTGTGGTCGCCTCTTGCGAGCTCCTACTGGGGAGGTTGCCCACAACCTAGGCATCTGCTCTGACTGAGAACTGAACTGGCAACCCCTGGTTCTCAGGCCGGCAGTCAATCTACTGAGCCACACCAGCCAGGGCTTGACAAAGTTTTTTTTTAACCATGTTGGAGGATTTCCACTAAGATGCAATAAAATCTAAAGCCTGGAATACCAGTCTGAGGTACTTGAGAACAATAGGAAGTGCTGAAAGTAATTTCCCCCCAAAAAGGTAAAATCATGACTCTCATACAGATGTCAGAACGAGCATATGTTAAAAATTATGAATTCATTATTAATGAGAACTGTGCAGTTGTTAACACCATATTAAAGGAGATCCAAAGAACAGACGAATCAGGAATATTTAAATGAATATGCAAAGTAAGGCAAAAATAATTGGGGGAGACTGTCTCTCCACCTGACAGAATGCATTTGCATGTCCATAGGCAAAAATTATTTTTTGCTGTTATCAGGTATAAATATCAAGTTTATAAAAAGTTCCCGCAGAATCGGAATATCCTGAAGAGTGTCCTGTTAATACGGGGCAATTTTTTTTTGTAAAGTCCCATGTAATAAATAGTTTAGATTTTACAGGCCGTAGTCTTTGTTGCAACTCCTTGTAGGGACAGGAAACAACACAGAAACAAATGGACTTGCCTGTGTCCCAATAAAGCTGTATGTTAATGACACATGTTTGAATTTCACACAATTTTCACATTATCCAGAATATTTTGATTTTGCCTGAACAATGCAAAAATTTAAGAAATATTCTTAGCTTGTGGGCCTCATAAAAGAGGCACTGACAGGGTTTGGCCCACGGGCTGTAGTTTGCGTTTGTGACATGCCATTCCGGTAGGTAATGCATAGGTTTCCCTTGGAACTCACATTTTCCCTTACAGGAACAAAGGAAATAACATGGGTATATAATTATTTGTGCAGCAGCAGGGTTGCTGCGAAGTAAGTTAATGCACGTTATGTGCTCGGAACCGCGCCTAACACTTTTATTTATTATTCTGCATCTAAGGTCAGATACTCAGCTAAAGTCAAGACCAAAGTCAATTTCTGGACCTGACACCTACTGGGCTTCGCCCCCAATTCCTTGAGTCTTTGCGGGATTATACAATACTTCCACACCTCTAGCTGACACAGCCACAGATCTGAATTTTCTCTCAGGAATGCCGCAGGAATCTGGGTATCTCGAGCGCTACTAGACCAGAGCTCATGGTAACTGCCTAAGATTGGCCGTCTTAATGCGGGAGGCGGGACGACAGGAGTAACTGTAGTCTGAGATTGGCCAATGCGGTACAGAATTAATAAGCAAGAGGGTGGCGACTGCTACCCTGAGGTCGGTGCCGGAAGAGACTAGGAAACGCAAGTGAGCAATTGGCACATGTTGTGGGGTCGAGGATTGCTTTTGATTGGTCCATAGTCTATGAGTGACGTCGTTCATCGATTGGCTGAGGAATGGAATGCCAGTCTTTTATTGGCTAATATCTCTCGGGGCAGGGAAAGTGGAGAAATGAGCTGTCAGCGCTTGGTCCGCGCTGGGGCGTCCGGGCGCTGCCCGGACTCCTGATTGGTTGGCATGGGCAGGTGGTCGAGAGCATCAGTTCCTGGGTCCCCACGCGCGATGGCATCAGGTGGCTGGCGCTGGCTGCGCGGCCTATGGGCAGCGGGGCAGCCTATGTTCCAAGGCCGCGCACTGCTCATTACCAACACGCTGGGTTGCGGCGTTCTCATGGCGGCTGGGGACGGCGCACGTCAGTCCTAGGAGATCCGCGCCCGGCCTGGCCAGAAATTCGACCCAAGGCGCTCAGGTGAGGAGGCCGACACTGCCGACTCTTGACCCTGGGGAACCTTTGACTCCTCCCTCAGATTTGGAAACCTTGGGACCAGACCCGCAGGCTGTAACCCCTAATCTGTGGCCTGAGTCCCTCTTGATCTCTACGTGCACCCTATAACCTGACAGCCCCTACCCGTGTCTCCTTTCCATAACTGGGATTTCTGTCCATTTCCACCTTTGGAGTCTCGTCCCCGCCCAACCCCTCGTACCCTTTGGCACTAAGCCTGGGAAGCTGGACCCGGGGTAATCAAGGGCGCGTGGCATCTGGACCCGACAGCCTGGAATTGCAGCCTGGGATTGCGCCCTGGCCCCAAAGTTCCTTACCCTCTGTGTTTTGGTTTCCTCCTCTGGAAATAGGGGCTTTGGTGGAATCCCCTCCTAGGGGGTGGTAAAGGGATGAGGTGAGATGTAAATGTAGCCCCTGAAATGGTGCCTAGCAGTGGAGCTAGTAATGAAAGAATATCTGGGTGGGCCCTGGGAGAGCATTGGGCTTACCCAGGGAGGAAGAGGATGGGAGGCTTTAAGGGACTGATATGGCCACCCTGACTCTTGGATTGCCCTCAGCGAGCATGTTTGCTGTGGGCTGCAGCATGGGCCCCTTCCTACACTACTGGTATCTCTGGCTGGACCGCCTGTTCCCTGCGTCTGGCCTCCGTGGGCTTCCAAACATCCTCAGGAAGGTCCTCATCGACCAACTGGTGGCCTCTCCCCTGCTGGGTGTCTGGTACTTCTTGGGTAAGGAGCCTCATGAGTTTGAGCTTTGCAAACCCTCATAGGTCGGGAGGAGCAGAGCCAGCCTTGTGTTGAGGATGCCAAGGCCCATTCTGATGCACCTTCTGTGCGGGTGGTCCTGGACTGGAGGCTGGGTCACGGTGGTGACAGGACAGACCTAGTGGGGAACAGCTGTGAATGGTAGAATCACAAACAGTGGTGCTAAGTGTAGGAGGGATAAGGACAGTGTCTAATGGGGCAGGGTGGGGTGGAGTTTGGGAGGGGTTGCCAAAGGAGAGGAACTCAGCTGAGATTTGAAGGAGCCAGAAGGAAGAGGAACGGCAAAAAGAAGAGGAGCAGAGACCGGGATTCAGTGGGGCACAGTCACCCCAACCCTTGCCTCTGGGAAGAAAGTCCTCACCTGTTCCCCACCCTGCAGGCATAGTTTCCTCATCTGTTGAAAGACAGGTAATAAAATAGCTTCAGGGTGGGATGGGCAGAGGAGGACAAAGAGGGGAAAATTGGGACAACTGTAACAGAATAAAAATAAAACATGACTAAAAAAACAGCTTCAGCATCAGGAAGGGTGTCTTCTTCTTTTGGATGCACCTAAGGAATCTCCTTAGGATCTTCCTTTGGATCTCACTCCCTGGGATCCACTCGATTGTGTTGTTTCCCCACCCCCGACACCCTGCTGTCCAGCCCTTCTACTGCAAGGCTGTTAAATATCAGGTCCCGTTGCCTGGAACAGTGTCCCTGAGGGGTCCTGCCCCACTGGCTCCTCAGTGGGACTCCTCAGCCTCTGACACTCTCATTTCCTTGCCAGGTCTTGGCAGCCTGGAGGGCCAGTCCCTGGAAGAGAGTTGCCAGGAGCTGCGGGACAAGTTCTGGGAATTCTACAAGGTGAGCATGTCATCCCAGGCACCCCCCGCCATTCATTCTCCTTCCCCTTACTTCTGTCCCACCCCACCCCTCACAGCTTCCTGGCCACCCACCCTTACTGCACTCTTTCCCTCCCCACAGGCTGATTGGTGCGTGTGGCCAGCTGCACAGCTGGTGAACTTCCTCTTTGTGCCACCCCAGTTCCGAGTCACCTACATCAATGGCCTGACACTGGGCTGGGACACATACCTCTCCTACCTGAAGTACCGGGTGAGCGCACTGGACAGACCAGGCACCCAGGAGACTCCTTAGGGGCCACACACGTGAGCCCCAAATGGCAGTACAGCCCCCCTCCAGGGTGAGAGTCTCCTGTGGCCTGGACACGCCACACCTCGCAGTGGGCAGGTGGTGGGGGGCTGGGCAGGAGCTGCTCATCAACAGGGTGAAGACTGAGCCCCTCTCAACTGCCTAACAGGACCTCAGTCAGGTCTCTGCAGCATCTTTTCGGCGAGGCTGACCCCAGACAGGTGGAGAGCTTGGTGAGAAGCCTGAAGGCACGAATGTGTATGACCAGACCCTGTTGTGTGGACAGATCCCCAGCCGCTTGACACGCTCAGCATGAGTGGCACTGGGCACACTGACTTCTAGCCCACCTGGGGAGTAAGGGGAATGGGTCCGCAGCAGGCCAGGGGCCTGGGCCAAGTTCCAGTCCCACCCTCACTCCTAGGCACCTGGTTGGGCTGCTCCTTCCAAGCCCACTACCAGGCCTCATTTTCTCATCTGGAACACAACCATGAAGATGTACAATCATCCCTCCTGACCGGGAGCCTCTGTAACCAGAATGTCTCATGCTCAGCACTGGGCCCCAGCCCCTCAACACTGCTGCAGGCTGGGCTCTGAGCCCTGGAAGAGAGGTGGGAACATCACCTGTCTGCTGTGACTGGGGCCTAGCCTGGAGCTGGCCCCTGGGATCTGGAGTTTTAGGCAAGACCAGGCAGCACCAGGGTTGTTCTGGTTATGGATTGTGTAAACTTAATTAAATTCTCTCCATAACTGAAAGTCTCATGGCTGACGACAGCCAGCATTGGCAGGCGGCACTCATAGACACAACATCATCCATTTGCTTTATTGGGTGTGTAGTGTTGTCATGACATCTCCTAGGGGCACATTTGACACTCATGACGTCAGACAAGTCTCTGTGTGTGTGGGAGGGGTGTGTTTTCAGGGTGGTGAGTAACCACAGCAGCCCCCTCTCCAAAAAAAGGTAGAACTTGGGGGCCAGGAGCCGGGCGGGCCATTGTGGGGCTCTGGCCCACTCTGTGGTCCCTGCTGAGACCCCACCGTGTCCTCGGCCCACCAGGGGCTAGCAGGCCTGGCTACCTCCCATCACCCGGTCACCCTGCCCTCAGGTGCATCTGGCCCCCTCTTCAAAACTGAGAACTATTGATGGGGTGAATTTTAAAAAGGTAGGGTCTGGAGAAGAGGGTGAGGGGTGAGTTCAAGGGCCACGACAAGCCACGGCAGAGCAGACAGGGCTGTGTGTACAGGGCAGGGCACAGGGGGCTGTGGAGCCAAGCCCCCAGAGGACATCTCCAATAAATAAATAAATAGCTACAATAATAAATAAGGGTGAAGGGCTAAGTTGGGAAGTAGGGGCAGGGGTCTTGCGCCCATGGCCAGGTGGGGTCTGATGGGGGGGAGGACAGGGATGGGCGGGCCAGCTCTCAGCAGGCGCAGTCCTGGTGTGGGGGCGCCTGCTGGTCCGTGAGCTGTGGGCCCTGCTTGGCGCCTGTGACAGCAGGGTCAGCTGTGTCCAGTGACTCGGACATCTTCTCGCAGATGACATCTACCAGGCGCTCAAAGGTCTGCTTGACGTTAATGTTGTCCTTGGCACTTGCCTCAAAGAACTCAAACCCTGTGGTCAGGGGAGGGAGGAGTGAAGACCCTGGGCACACCCCTCCCAGAGACATTTCTCTAAGGCCAGAAATACCTGGAGGTTCCCAGTGCCCACCGAACCATAAAGGCACTGGCAAGTCCCATGGGAAGTAATGTTGAGCTGGGTCAGCCCTATATTTCCTGTGCTCCTTGCTTTGCCCTAAAACTGTCCCCTTCTCACAGTCCCCAAGGCCCTGGCAAGACTCACTCCCCTGCTCCCACCACCCAGCCCAGTCCCATACACTGTCCCCAGCAGCCTCGGACACTCAAATCCAGCCATGCCCACCCCTGCTCACGCTCTCGGGGGCTTCCCATTGCCCTCAGGAGAGTCCCAGCTCTTCAGCACGTGGTCAGGCCCTGCACGATTTGCCACATTTCGTCCCAATGACCCTCATGTTGCAGCTGTGTAAAAGCACCTGACAAAATGCACAGGATCTTTCCCACCTCTGGCCTTTGCCCAAGCTGTTCCCTCTGCCTGAAGGACCACCCTATCTTCAAGCACCAGATGCGATGTCCCCCCTCCACAAAGCCTTGTGGGCATTTCCTGTGGGACTTCCCCAGCCCGGGTTCCTCTCTCTCAAAGCTGGAAGCCTCCTGAGGGCCCAGCAACACCCAGTATGAGCCTGGGCAGTGAGGGTGTCAGCATGAATCAGTAACCTCCTGCACAGTGAACTACAAACCTATCAAGATCTACCTCACTTGGGTCCTGGGTCAAGGCCAGTTTGCAGAAAGCATAAATTGTCTGGAATCAAATGCAGGCCCCATCCCAGCTTTGCTCAAAGACCTTGGGTGTGTCCCCTCCCCTCTCAGGGCCTCAGTGTCCCTCTTCTAGCCTGAAGGTGTCCAGCCACTCTGAGCACTCACCAAGGTGGTCGGCCAGCTGCCGCCCACGTTCTGACGACACCACCCGTTCATCCTCCATGTCACACTTGTTCCCCACCAGCAGCACCTGGGCATTATCCCATGAGTAGGTCTTGATCTGGGTTGACCTGGAGGACAGGGCAACAGGGGCAGTTTAGGGCTGGGAGCATCTGAGCTCCACTCCCTCATCCCCTTCCAGGCCCCCAGCTCCCTATTATTCCGTAAACCTGGCAGGTTTAGTTTCTCTTCTCTGTCCTGCCAGAAAAATTGCTGCCGTCTCTGGGTGTCTGCTTTGGTACTTCCTCGATCTTCAAAATCTCTCTTTCAAGCAGCCTCTCTCCACCCGCCTCCCCAATCCCTGCCCCCAGACAGAACTCCTTCCTCAGCAAAACCAGAAATTTTCTTAAAATGTATCATTACTTCTGGGCAGAAATATAAATGTTTATGTCCTCTATAACCTGAACAAACTGTCCTCTTATGTTCTGTCATTTCTCTGGCCCTGATTTTTTTTTTCTGTATGTTTAGTTTCATTTTTTCACCTGAAATCCTTTTTTTCCACTATTTTGAGCCAATGATGCTGTGTTTTAATGATTATAGACTGACAGCAGGTCTGGGGCCCTAATACTGCTCTTTACATTTCTGCCAGGGGGCTGGGGCTCCCTCATCAGCCTATGCCCTGGGCTTTGCACCAAACCCAGCTCAGAAAACAGTCCGAGAGGGCCTGAAGGTGTGCTCACCAGTCCTGCACAGCATTGAAGGACTCCTCGTTGGTGATGTCATACATGAGGATGAAGCCCATGGCACCCCGGTAGTAAGCTGTAGTGATGGTTCGGTACCGCTCTTGTCCTGCTGTGTCCTAGAGAAGAAGAGACAGGGTCCGGCAGGACCCAGGTGTAAGATCCTTGATGGAAATGAGCCCTGAGATCTAGTCCAGCTCATTCAAGACCCAGAGAAGAGTAAGGGCTTGCCCAGAGGCACAGGGGGCCAGGGACAGCCAGCCAGCTGCCTGCACCAAGAATGTGGTACTCGAACATCCTACAGAGTCTGGTATCTTCAGAATGGCTCCCTTATTCAGCAATACACGTGTACAAGGCACTGCCCTGTGCCATACACCACACTGGGCCCTAGGGACATGGCTGTAAACCAAATTGACAAAAATCACTGCTCCTGTGGACTGACAGTTCAATGCAGGAAATGGACAATAAACCCATGAAAAGGAAGAAAATGTATCCATGTCAGAGAGCCATAAGGACTGAGGGGGCAACAAAGCCTGACATGGATGGGCAGTGTGGGCTGGGGCAGGGTGCAGAAATTTGGGAGAGGAGTTAGAGAGAGGGCCATGGGACGATCAGGGCAAGGACAATCCAGGCAGAGGGCATAGCCAGGCCAAAGATGCTGATGTGGGACTGACCCAGGCAGGGTCTCCTAGGCCAGGGGAGGGGTGTGGAGTTTGCCCTGCATGAGGTGGGAGCCCTGGGAACTAACAGGCTCCTTCTGGCCTCTGTGGGGTTGTGGGAGGCAGCCAGGTGACCCTGGGGGAGGTGACTGTGCCGGTCCTAGACAATGAGGTTGGGGGCCAACATCCAGTGAAACCTCAAACAGACTCACATGGAAGAACTTGCAGGTAAGGAAATTGAGGCACTAAGCCCAGTGATGCTCCTGCAGATACCAAGTACAGGAAAGAACCCAGCATTGGCTCCTCTCCCAGCCCTGGAGGGCACCAATTAGGCTCTGATGGAGGAGCAGGGGCTTTCTCTTCTGTACCTTTGGTGCTCAGTAGGCACATGGTAATGCCCAATTGTGTGAATGAATGAAAGAGATAGGAAAAGCTGGGGCTCCTTTTCCCCTAAGGGAGAATAATGAAGCTGGGAGTCCCCCAACTAGACCCACCCAGATCTGCAGCTTGATCCTCTTGTCATTGCGGTAGATGGTCTTGACCTTGAAGTCTATGCCCACAGTGCTGACAAAGGCAGGCGTGAAGGAATCGTCTGCATAGCGGAAGAGGAAAGACGTCTTGCCCACGCTGCTGTTACCAATGATGAGGATCTTGAACATGTAGTCGAAGTTCTGGTCCGAGGACTCCTTCTGTCCATAGCGCGAGTCTGTGGCTGACGCCATCTGGGGATGCGGGGCGCAGGCTAGTGTGAGGGGTCCCCCTGCCATCCCCAAGACCAGGCACAGGATGGAGAAAACACCAGAACCACAGAGAGGAACTAGCGCGTCACCAGAATCCCTAGTACTAACTGTGGAGCCCCGAGCAGAGGGCCCGCTGTGACCTTGAAAGGAGGGGGAGGGGGGCATTTCAAGGAGGAGCTCAAAGAACCCGGTATGGGGACACCTCTGTAGCCCCTCCAGCAGGTCTGTGCCCCAGGTCAGGCTGTAACCCTAAACCCTATGGCTGCACTGGGAGGGGGTGACTGTGGTTGGCCCCGCCCCCCATCAATCATTTATGTTTCTCAGAACCCAACGCTGGCACACGTGGACAGTCTGCTGGGACACACGTCTGAAGCCCCTCTTCCCCCCTCACTCCCAGGCTGGGGGAATTCAAGCTGAGACAGCTGCATAATGTAATAGGGGTGGAGCATGCACACAGTCACGTGCACACAGCAGGGCACCCACTCACTCGTGAACGCGCGTGCACATGAGAGTTGAACTCATTTGGACACTGAACAGAGACGCATGCAGACACCTGTCTGCACACCGACATGCATATACAAAGGTGTAAATCCACACGGCGCCCTCCACCCATGCAGGTGTGTGTACGTAACCCACACGGTACGCATCTCTGTGTATGTATGAACACGGCCGTGCACGCACACGCACAATCCATGAGTATCTCTAAAGAAGCGTGCAGCAAGACACACTTGGGTCAGGACCCTCGCTGGATCACATGGTCATAGCCAGGTACACACGCAAGGGTACACACAGACCTGCCAACACAGGCGGGCGCGCACACGCGTGTTCACACCCTATGCACGCGCACGCACACGCACAGCTTCCCGCAAGGTACTCGCCTCGCCTCCTCCTCCTCCGCCGCAGAGGAGGGGGTGGGGAATGAGGGTCTGGCAATTGAGGGGAGTCTCCTACCTAGGTCCGAGACCGCCGCATCCTCCCTCATTTAATCCCAGCCAACCTCGTCGACCGTCCCCGCCAGCCCATCATCCAAATGAAGGTTACTTAGGTGCTTTGAGCGAGAGTGCAGCGGGCCGCCCAGGAGCTCACCTTGCCCTGCACAGATGCGGTAGCGACCTTAGAGACGGCGACTTTTTTGGCAGCGGTGGTGAGGAGCCCCCAATGCGTTGATGTGGGGCTGCGCGGCAGCGGCTCGAGCCCCTGCAGTCTGCGGTGACGTCCTGCAAAGAGCGGGGTGGGGCCTCACATGCAGATACGGCAGTGACGCCATTCTGGGGCGGAGCCGCGCAAGAAGCTGTGGCCCATTAATGCCTGCAGAGCTAGGAGGGGCGGGGCTCTCGCGCAGATTGACGCACAAATGGGGCGTGGCCCCCTGTGCACACCCAGTAGCGGGCGGAAACGTTTAGGAAGGGAGGGATCACCTGTGGCCCCGCCTCTCGTAAGTGTCATGGAGGCGGGGCTGCGCGGCAACCTCTCACTGGCTTAAGCAGTCGAGCGATGGGCTGGGTAGCTAATCAGAGATTATTATTTTCCCTTTTTTGTCCAGTGGTGGCTCCCCAGGCATAAGGGACTAGATGAGGCCTTGGCTGAGCCGGGCTGGTCAGGGGGCGTTCTCCTTCCCCCGCACCGCTCACCCTAGGTGTGACTCTCCGGCGGCCCCTACCCAGGCCAGAATGGTGTGACTAATCGACAAACGCTCCGAATCCCCAATTTCAGGAAAGCGGGACAGAGGTCGAGAGTTGGTCCATTCCCCCCTATTTATGGGCTTAAAAATAAGTACAAAAGGAGAAAAGGTGGAAATAGGAGAGAGACCCCGTCCATTTTCTGAGATGTAAGATCCCCAAAGTGGGCTGGGCTGGTAGATGCACCACACTAAGATGAAAGAAGAAATAAGCACCAAGAGAGTCACCTCCGCCACCACCACCACCAATTCCCAGAAAAGAAGGAAAGAGTGTGATAGACGCTCCGACAACCCCTCCCCTGCCTGCGCCCCATTTTCCAGAGAAAAATTCGAAGAAAAGGCGGAAATAGGGCAGAGAAACTGCCTGTCCCCGACACCTGCAAAGCCTGCGATAAAAGATCGGAGAACAAGGAGAGTAAGAGCGAGGCTAAAGACACGGGGCTGGAAGAGACTTCACCCTTCCCTGGTTCCTGAATTAAAGACAGGGCCGGAGAAACCCCCTCCTTCTATCCTGGGGAAACAAGACTCAGAGTGGAGACTTTGAGGGCTCAGATGCTCCATCGTTTTTTCCCCAAAATCTTGAGGAGGGTAAGTCAGAATTGCAGGTTACTGGAGAAAGAGACCGTGGCCCCCATTCCAGTTCCTTGCCCCCAACTCTCTCCGGTCCCCAGACACAGCAGGAGGCGTGTGGCCCCAGGAAAATCCCGACGCCCTCCTCTCAGATTGCTCCCCAGGAGGCGGAGGAATGGTGCTCATCCTATTTATAAAGAGATCTCCAGCTGCGGAGGCTCGAAGAGACCAGAATAACTTTGTGCCAGAGGCCACCCCCTCAATCCACACAAGCCCCCCCAGCGCCCTAGAAGTGCAGAATGTCCCTTCCACTCTGCTTGTATTTGGTAAATCTGTTTTACCTAAAGGTAACATTTTGCCCCTTTCCCCTAGTTCACCTATAAAAGTATCACAGACCCACTTCAGAGAATTGGGAAAATTCAGAAAAAAAAATCTACAATCAAATCCCAGCTCTGGGGGGGGCTCCAGGTGTGGCTGGTTCACGCAGTGGAAGTGAAGACTTGCATGCCTCTTGGTTCGCTGATCTCCCTGCATCAGGCTTCATACCTGGGTGGCACTCGGAAACACCAGGTTCTTTTCCCCAGGGGAGAACCCCACAACAATGTGCACCAGCTTGTCCCAGAGAAATTTGTATTTTAACATAGAAATGACACTAGGTCTTTATTGCTAATAGTCAGCATTCAGCTCTGAAATTAGGGATGATTGAATGGGGAGGCTGCATACTCCAGAAGGGTCCCCTGCATGGGCAGGGGAGACAGAGCTGGATGGGAGAAGAGCCCCAAACCCTCCCAAGTCCCACCCTACTCAGAGCATGGCTCAGGACACACTTTCCTCAAACGTTACCTGTTCTTGCAATTATGGGACCCTCACAAAGAGCCCACTTCATCTGTGAAATGACGAAGGCTTCAGGAAGTTAAGGGACTCACTTGTTCAAGTTGGCAAAGTCCATCTTTGGGGACACTGAGGATGGTGCAGTGGGCCTGGCCCAGACATCCTGAAATCTTGATCTGGAGTGCATGGTGGACGTGGATCAAAGAATCCCCCAGAGCTTCCACCAGCACCAGCCTAGGGTGAGGAATCAGGGAGGACCTCCCAGAGAAGGGGTTGCTGAGTTGAGACCCAAAGAGTGAGGATGAGGAGGAAAAGAAGCATTCCAGGTGCTGTGCAGACCATGTGCAAAGGTCCTGAGGTGGGACCATGCTTAGAGTATGGGTAGAGTGTAATCAGTAGGGGGAGTGGGAGAGATGCCTGTAGCTCAAACTGAAGGGGAATATATGAATGTTCTTACAAGTGGGTGAAGAAAAATCCACGGGGAAATAAGGTAAAATGCTGGAAGCAGATGGTTTATGGATGAGGTTATAATTGAATTTTATTTTCTTCTTTATGTTTCCATTATTTCCAAATTATTTACTATGAATACATATTACTTATAAGTAAATGGGAAGGAGAAAAATTATAAATAATTATCCCCTAAATCTATGTCTTTTAAAGATCTGAAAGGAAATGCATCAAGTTCATGACCCAGATGACGTTTAATTCTCCCTGTGGAATTCCATAGTAATTATGATGATGATGAATTACTGGAATCATTTAGTAATGAAGCCAGCTGTTTCATAAGCCAGAGGCTGCTGTGAGGACCTGTGTCATGCATAAATTTTCAGGCACGCTGGGAGGGAGGCAAATTGGGGTGTGGAATACTGAGCCCTCCAGATACAGGAACTAAACCTGGTACTTGAACACAGAGCTACCTCCTCTTCTCCCTCCCAGCAAAGCCCCGCCAGCCCCAGGCTGAGCTCCAAGAAGGGAAATGCGGAAGGTGCGGCTGGCCAGGAAGACTCCCAAAATTTGCTGCGTCTTTGGCCGCCAGGGGGCGCCGCTGGCCAATATCCAGGGCCCAGCTGCAAGGCCTTGAGCAGGCAACAGGACCTCTCTGTGCCTCAGTGTCCCCATCCATGAAGTGGACATGATACTAGTTTAGGGTAATAGGGTTTATTTAACCCCAGAGAAACATTAAATGACCAAAATTTCTAAGATATTTCAGGGTGATCACAAACATTACCCCTCAACCAATGTTTATCCAAATGCTAGGATTAGGCTATAGAGGGAAAACTGGCCCTAGGGGGAGTCTGGGACACCCTCAGAATCAGGAAGGGTATTGTGTGTGTTGCAGGAAACTCTGTGCTTTTGTTGCTGTTCTATAAGAGGAAGAATGTGAAGGGATACTGGCAGGGTGTGTCCTGGGGCCAGAAAGAACAGGTGCACCCAGAGACACTGCTGAAGACAGAAATTACAACTACTTAAAGCAATACTTGACATACAAGTAGCAACAGGCCACATCAGTCTTCAGAGATGTCCCCACACAGAGTGCTCTCTTTGTTGCCCCCCTTACCAGCCCCCTCCTGAGCTCCAGGACCAGAGTTGAGACTGGGCAAAGTGTTGGTGCCACGCATTTCCCCATTCAAGGTCCTGATCTGCAGGGAGCTTCCCAGAAGATGAAAGGGAGGTGCCAGTGGAAGGCCTCTCCTTGGAGCTGACTTCTCACCCCCTTGCTCAGGGCTACCCCAGAGGCACATAATGGGCATAAGCCTGGCACACAATAGGTGCCCAGTCCATATCTGATAAAGAGTGAAAGAATAAGCTCTGGATGTGGCTGAAGAGTGACCGTTGGAGAAGTTGAGCCTGACCCAGCCCCAGTTTCAGAGCTGACTCTGAAGGACAGCTCTCTTTACAGAGTGGGAGATCAGGGTGGACCCAAGCCAGATGCCTTTGATATGACCCTGAAACTTGCCTATAACTAAAAGCTTGGTTGTCTCTCCGAATATGTAAAGAAGGCCAGGCCTGGGACCTCCTCCTGGAAAGTCGACCCACTCATTAGGGACCACTAGGTTCCAAAGGACTCAGATGCCACATTGCCCTCATGGTCCACACAGGGCTTGCCCACGGTCCTCTGGTTGTCTAGGCACAAGGCCTCAGGGTCTGTGCTGGCCTCAGGAGACAGGAGCTCAGTGTCAGGTAACTCTGAGGCCTCCTGAGCCAGCATGCTCTCCCCCTCCTCTTCCTCCTCTTCCTCCTCCTCTTCTGCCTCCTCCAGAGTTAGCTCAAACTGGAATCTATCATGGCCGCCCTGCTCAGGGATGGTGGCATCCACGGGGCTACGGGGGATCTTGCTCTGGTACCACTCGCGGTTGTCCTCCAGTGTGTCCAGAAGGTCTTGTGCATCGGGATGTACCAGGTCAGCCCATGTCTCCCACAGTGGGTGGGCAATGTAGTCAATAAAACCCACCTGTAGGACGAGACAGGGTTGTGGGGGAGAGGCAGCGTGCTGTGAGTTGCCATGGAACCTAGACCCAGTCCAGCCTCCAGGCCTTTGCCTAGGTTGTTCTTTCTCCCTGGAATGTCATTTTCCAACTCCTACTCATTCTTCAAAACCCTCTTCAAACAACCTCTCCTGTAGGAAGCCCCCCTTGCCCCTCTGGGCTGCCCCAACCCCTAAGTCTTTCCTTCCACCCCAGCCCTGACCCGTCAGGGCCCTCAGACTAAGAGCCCCTCCAGGTCCCCTAAGCCTACGCCACTCAGAACAGACATTTTCCAATCCCATGCCTGCAAATCCCTCTCCCTGCAACCCAGAGAGAAGGTGCCCCAGGCTGACCCCATGCAGCCCAGGGCAGACCATGGCCTTGGGCCACACTCCCTCATTGACTAGTCTGGGGTCAAGCCAGAACTCCTGGGGTGGGCTCAGCCACTCCTTTCCCTCCCCCATACCACGTGTCCTCCATCTTAACCCAGTTGCCCTCAGACCTGAGACTTCTCCACTGAGGCAGTGTGTTTGTCACACATGGGGCTGATGTCTAGGCCCGCCTCTCGCTCACGGTCGCCCTGCTGGAAGAACTCAGCCATGATGCGGTCCGTCCACTGGCGGTACAGGGGCAGTGGCTTGGTGGGGTTGCTGAGGTCTGCACAGTGCACCAGGTTCTGCAAGACCTGGGGAGATCGAGGCTTGGGAGGGCTCGGGCCAGGCCACCCCCAGGCCCAGTTAATCCCTACTGCTGTGGACTCGTCCTTCTTACAGGTGGGGAAACTGAGGCCCGGGAGGGAAAGGAGCAGCTAAGGCATGGTCACGTGAGTCTCAGTGCCTCTGTTTTTTCAAGCTTGGTGCACAGTCAACACTTAAAAATGCAAGCTAAATGAGAGGCATGGAAGCCAAAGCCCCGAGGTCTGCCTAGCTACACACCTGGATACGGTCAGAATAGTTGTCCAGCAGCAGGACACCCAGGCTGGTCACCTTCTTGGTCTCCACCATGGTCTTGAGGTCAGCCAGGAGGTTCATGTGTTTGGACATGTCAGTGGCCAGCACCTGGGGGCCGGCGAGGGGAGAACGGCCGGTATGAACATTGCCCCCTCCCCACCCCTTACTCCCAGACATCATATCCCCTCGGATGCTCAGCCCTCCGAGCTTTGGTGTCTGCATCTGTAAAATGGGGGGACATAATGGCATTGGCTGCACACCCAGCCCACAAGAGAAGACGAATCAACGGTCCCATCTCTGAGCTCATTGGGCTCATGGGGCGCATCCCACATGTTAGAGATTAAATATAGGCCCTCGCTAGTATGGCTCAGTGGATTGAGTGCCAGCCTGAAAACCAAAGAGTTGCCAGTTTGATTCCCAGTCAGGGCACATGCCTGGGTTGCAGGCCAGGTCCCTGGTGAGGGGTGTGCGAGAGGCAACCACACATTGATGTTTATTTCCCTCTCACTCTCTCTCCCTTCTCCTCTCTCTAAAAATAAATAAATAAAATATATTTTTAAAAAGATTAAATATAGAGGTTGAGGTGAGAAGTACTTAAGGTTAGCAGTGAGGACCAGCCCAGGACATGGCCTGTGCAAAGGCCCTGGGGCTGGATGAGCTGAGGAACATAGAGGAAGCAGTTATGGCCAGAGCAAATGCGGTTGGCAGGAGCAGAGAGGACCTGCAGTGAGGACTGGGGGACTTATCCAGAGGGCCATGGAAGCCACAGGTTAACTTGAAGCCAGAGGTGACGTGACTTGATGCTCCCCAAATCTCCCTGTGACCACTGTGTGCCTGGGAGGGCTGTTTTCAGCAGTTTGGAAGGCAGTTCAGTCCCAAACACAGCTGTTTAAAAATCAAGTTTGCTGGACTCATGTGACTCCAGCCCAGGAGTAACCTGCACCAGGCTTCTCTGAGGATCAGACAAAAGTCTCAAAACTTCTTCCCAAACCTGCAGTCTGCCCCCAAATGATGCCCACTACCCAGGGCCTCCACTCTGTCTCACTGAACTTTGAATTTCTCATTACTGGGAGACTTGGTTTCCTCTGAGCCCTCCCCACATGCAACTCCCTCTGCTGGGGACGCTCCTCCCAGCCCACCCTCCCCACTCGGCAGGCCCCAGCTTCAGTGTTCCGTCCTGGGGAAGCCCTCCCTGACCTTGAGCATCCCCCCCTCACAGCTCTGCTCAGGGATCCCCGTGCTATGGTTTCCACCCACGTGCCCATCTCCCCACAAACTGGAATCCCCAAAAGGCCAGAACTGCCTTGGTCATTGTACAGTGCAAGCACACAATAGGTGCTCAATAAATGTTTGGAAAAATGAATGAATGAGGCATAAGATCCCAACACTTACTGGTGCTTCCCAATCTAGAAAATATCAAATGGCAAACTAAAGGCTCAGAAAAAGTTGCACCAGAAACCCCAAAAGCTCAGTTTCCACATCACTCACGTGTGAACCATGGCCAGGACCGAGGCCCTGCTCATCCCATCCTATCCATTTTATAGACCAGGAAGCTCAGGTTTAGAGCAGAGATAGGCCCAGGTTCAACTGAACCCCCAACCCAGCCAAGATCACCCCACCCCATCCATTGCTGTAGCCTCACCATGTCGATGACCATTCTGCGCAGACTCAGCCACTGCTTGGTGCTGAGGTTCTGGAAGATGTTGCAGTTCTCTGCCTGCAGCAGCTTGAAGCCCACGGCCAGGTGGTGGTTTTCCAGCACAGAGGTGTCATTGTACATAAGCGCAAGCTCCGAGTCTGTGCGGAAAGCAGAGAGCCTCAAGATCCGCCAACCACCCCGCCTCACCAAAAGGCAGGTTTGATGAACTGTTGGCAAACTCCTACTCATGCATTGAAGCTTCAACTCTAATGCCCCCTCCTCCAGGCAGCCTTCTACGACCCTGTCTCTCCCTCTGGCCATGCTCTGACTCCACAGGGTTGGGGACATCTGTGTTCTGCTCTGCCTCCTCGAGACTGGAGTCTCCGTAAGGACTTGGTGTGGCAGGAGACGGTGTGTGCCAAGTGTTGGCTGAATGAGCAACAGAGTCTTTGTGTAGTTAGACTCTGGGATCCTCCAGTGAAAGCGCTCTGCTCTCATCCTCAGTTCTTCAGGGATGTACGCAAGAGGTACCCGTAACTGTTCATTGACTGAGTTTTTCAGATACCTTAAAGGACCCCAAACTTTAAAATCACAGTGGGCCCAGATCAGCTCTGCCACATTTGTTATTCCCCCATTTATTGAGTGTCTACGATGCACCTGAACTCGCTCTGAGTACCTAAGGGAAAGAAGATTGCCACAGCCATTTCACAAACAGGGACACCAAGTTCAAAGCAGGGATGGGACCACCAGAGACTGTATGACTGACAAGTGGAAGCAAGACTCCTGACTCACTGGTGTTAATGAGAAACTGGTTGGAGACTCCAGGATGGTCCACATCATGGATGGTGCTTGCAAAGATGGCAGCCAGGACTTCCAGGTCTGTGAACACGGCCTGAGCAGACATGGGCATAAGAGGTGAGGGGCGCGCTCTCTGCACCCTGCGCCCACCCAGCCTGCTCGTAGGGCCGTACCTCAAGTGCAGGCATGGCCAGCATCACATGTGTGGACTGGGCCACATCGGCGGCATGCAGGCTGTTGTGGTAGGCCACATCAGCATGGTAGTGACCCTCCAGCGTCAGCAGGTAGGTGACAAGCGTGTCCACTGGGATCTGGAATGTCTTGAGCAGGTCACGTTTCTGGTTCATCACAGGCCCCCAGTTAGGACTTTACCCTCCAGGCAGCAGAACACTCTGCTCCTACACTCTGTTCTCTCCTACTGGACTTCTCTCCGTCTCTCAAATGCTCCATCTTCCAGGATGTCCTCAATTTTGAACTCACTTGGTCTCTGTCCTTCCTCTCTGGTCTATCCCTGACCCCCACAGCAGTTCCCTCCAGACTGGGTCTCTTCAGGCCTGGGCTCAGGGCTGAGGCTTGTTGATAATCAGCAATGAACTATTCAACCTAGTGAACTCCTATTCATCCATCAATGTCCTGTTCAAATATCTCACTTAGGGGTGCTAGGGAGGAGTCTGTCCCCTGAGGTCTTGAAGTAGAGAGAGGTGAGAGAAACCCAGGGGTACTAGAAGCCAAGGGCATGGGAGGTACCTGAAAGATGCTGAATATGATGGCTGTGAGGGGCCGGTTCCCGCTCAGCTCTGCCACCTTGAACACATCAAGCCCCCACTTATCGGTGTCTTCCAGTTCCTAAAATGTGAAGAACTGGAGCTTGACCCCAGCCCACCTTCCCCAAACTCTAGCCCTACGACACCCTCCCCCAGGCCCCGGATCTTATATTTAGCCCCACTAGCCCAGTATCCAAATGGGCAAACCAAAGCTCAAGATGAGGCATCCAAACAGAGCTGGGACTCTAGCCTGGGCCTCGGCCTTCTGATTGGGAACCCACCTTGGCCAGTTGCCCCTCCTGGTCAGTCTGGACCCCCAAGCGTGGGATGGTGGCTGTGGAGAGGCTGGCATTGTGGGGGAGCTCATGCAGGCCGCTGATCTGGGACATTGGCCTCGGGGGCTCCGTGAGGGTCCCCCTGGGTAACTCCACCTCAGTCTGCTGGTCTGGAGGGAGGGCAGGGTGGGACTCAGAGAGAGAAGCTAATTCACCTGCTAGGGTTGTCCTACCTAACCTTTACCTGGATCAAAGTGAGCTCAGAGCAAAGTCCCTATATGGCCTAGAGCCACCCCTGTTTTCATGGCTGCCTCAGTGACCTTTGATGGACATGGCCCTTGAGAGCCTGGGGTGCAATGCTTTTCCCCAAACAGCCCAATGTCCTTTCTGTCTCCCAAGCTGGAGACCCAGCTGTCTGGTCTCCTCTGTTTCCTTCCTGGTTCAATCCATAGCTTGAATGTCCCCGTCCTCCTGGCCGTCTTCACCCATGCGGCTCAGGGTGTCCGTGGCTGGCTCTGCCTTCCACAGACTGTCTGTAATGGCAGTCTTTCTCTTCTTCCTTCTTCCTACCTCTGTGTGTTGCCCAGGCAGGGACAAGCCCCACAGCTCACCCAGGAAGGTCCGGGAGATGTACTCTGACACCTGGGTCCCAGATCGGCTGGTTTCAGACAGGTGCGTCAACTCCCGATTCAGCATCCGCTTGAACTGCAGGGGAAGTTGGGGACAGTGGTGAGGGGCACTGTGGGCAGGGGCAAGCAAACTCAGCCCTCCGGCTGCCTTACCTTGGTGGAGGCCATCTCCCCCACCGAGTGTCGGGTCTGCAGGGTCTCCAGCTGGTCCAGACACCAGTCCAGCTCGTCCAATGTCTCCAAAGCCAGCTTCTGCCCGGTGTCCTCTGGGGGCTGAGCTGTCAGGGACCTGCTCCACCCCCACTCGAGGACCCCACACCCTTTATGCCTCCATCTCTACGTCTGGACCCTAGAGCCCTTCCCAATGGGGCCACTCGGGACCCCAGGATTTGAGTTGCACGTATATCCCCAAGTGGCTGTATGACTATGGGCAGGCCCCTGCCCCTCTCTGGGCCTCAGCCTCCCCATCTGTAATATGGGTGTGGTAGACTCCATCCCTGAGGGTGTTTTGACAGTTAAAATGAAAATGGCCTAAAAGACTCATGGACTGGGGAGGTGACCAAGGAGAAGAAATTGACAGTGGCCCCACAGTGGGAGGAAGGGTAGGAGCAGGCACATTACCTGTCAGTGGAGGGGGCTGACTGCCAGATGGGGGGTTCCCGACCGATGCCTGCCTGCAGTACAGTTTGCTCAGGGGTGGCTTGCCTCACCCCTGTGACCCTGACCCCACCCAACCCACCCTATCTGCCAGACCCTGGCCCCATCCCCTCCTCCCAGCCCTGCCCTGTCATCCTCTCTGCCAGGCCCGGCTCCACCCCTCTCCCCGTGTACTTGGCTGCCCTGAGGCCTTGCAGGTGGGCTATCGCTGCGACATTTCTCCGAACTGTCCGAAGACTGGCCAGGACCTGTCGGGAGGGGGACAGTCAGCCTCGGAAATGGAGGGGTCGACTTAGCCTGCTTGGTTCCTGCAGGGAGAGGGGAGAAATGGACACTCACCTGGGCAAAGGGTGTCACAATCATGTCTTCTCCGTGTCTGTGGGGAGACGGGACATCAGAAAGGGCAGTTAGGGGGATCTCCTGCGTGTCCCCATCTTCCAGCTTTTGTCCGCACTGCGCCCTCAGGTAAGCATGCATTTCCTTTGACTCCTCCTTCCCGTGCCCTATTGGTGCCCGGGCTCCCCTTACCTGACTCTTCCTTGAAACCCACCACGGCCTCTCCGACCATTCACTCACTTTATCCCCACCTTACACATGGGGAAACTGAGTCCCAGGGGCAGCAGGGGTCTTAGAGGCATGATGATATTATTTTATTTTCCTTTTTATTATGGCTACCAGGAAGTTTGAATCAATGCATTTTTTCAGTTGCTACTAATTGTCCTTAATGTTTCTGGATTCCCACCCAACCCCACCCTAAAGTCAAACACAGATCATTGGATATCATTCTGGGCAAGCTCAACTGAATAAGTGGCTGCTTGGCAAACTCCTACTTAAACTTCATAGCCCCATTCGAATGGCCCCTTCAAGGAGGTGTGCTGAATGGAGGAATAAAAGAAGGAGGAAGAGAGGAGGAGGTGTCATCCCACCAGCCTCAGACTCACAGGTCGCTGGCCACAGAGGAGTTCCGGGACATGGCCTTAGGCGAGAGTTCATAGTCGCTGTCGGACCGGTACAGGAAGGACTCGCGCCGTTGGCTGTGCTGGGCAGAGGTCTGGATGCCCTGGCCAAGACCAGGCCCAACCTGGGGGTCCAGGGCACTTCTCCCACATGAGAGAGCATTTTCCAGGTCAAAGCTAGAAGTAGAGGAGGCATGGTCAGAGCAGACCTGTCTTTTCACGTCATCACTGGACCAGACACCAGTGGGCCACGGTGGGCCATGAAGGAGTAGCCTACAGTTTGTTCACCTGACTCACAATCACACCTACTCAGGTACCCAGCACCCCTCCTGCCTTGGTCTCCACGTCTGTACCTACAGCCTTCCTGCTAGAGCCAATCTGGACTCCAGGACGTGAGTTTCAGATCTGTTCCCAAATGTCTGTGTGATCATGGGTAGGTCTCAACCTTTCTCTGGACTTTGACCACCCTGTCTCTAATACAGGCTGGCAGAGTCTCCCCCAGGGCGCTTTTAGGGAGCTATGGCGGAGCACCTGAGGACACCTGGGCGTCCGCATTACTAAGGAGGAAGCTGAGGTCCGGGTCGCACGGTTACTGGAAAAGATTTTCTGGGCTCTCTTTTCTCGAGGGTCTTGGGTTCCTGCCTAGATCCTGCCATTTCCGAGGTACCCCAGAGCCGGGAGAGGCCCAGCACCCAGTCAGCTTTGGCCATGCCCTGGCTCACCTGCCCCACCCCCACCCCGGTCAGCCTCAATCCCTCTAGGCCCAGCCCCAGTCTCGTCGACCACGCCCCCAGGTCCTCTACTCTCCTGCTTCATTTTCGCCCGAAGGTTCTGCCCATTCTCTTCCACCTTCGGGCTTCTGCACGGGCTGTGCTTTCCCCGTAACACCTCCTGCTTGAGCAATCTCCGAGTCCTCCCTCCCAGTGCTCTCAGCCCTGTTCTTCCTTCCTGCCACCCTCTGGGTAACGGGGAATTCGTGCTCATCCCCTTGGGGTCAGGGGTCAGAGAAAGAGTGGGAGGGGGCGTGGGTCAGAACAGAGGTTCTGGCGGGAGAGTTAGCAGCCGGGGAGAGGGGCTGCCTGTGGATCACAGGCTTTGAGAGCAGGCTGGCAGGAGACAGGGAAACACCGCCCACGACTTGGGGCTTCTGGCCAAGGGCCAGTGTCCACCTGATCCCCCGCCAAGTCACACATCCGGAATTCGGCAGGATTCTGTCCGTTTCAG
Source organism: Artibeus jamaicensis (assembly GCF_021234435.1). Taxonomy (NCBI): domain Eukaryota; kingdom Metazoa; phylum Chordata; class Mammalia; order Chiroptera; family Phyllostomidae; genus Artibeus; species Artibeus jamaicensis. Next base: position 7,075,029 of record NW_026521854.1, on the reverse strand, counting down.
CTGGTTTCGGGCCGCATCGGTCAAGCAGGGCCAGGTTTGGCTAAGTTCTACTGGGCCGGATCCAGCCGAGTTCGGTGGAGGGAGTTCTTTCTGACTTGGCTACGTCCGAGCGCGCTCGGGAAGGTTCGGACACTTTCGGGCCATTCGGCTCTGCCCGGCCTCACTCGGGTGAATTCGGGCGGGCTTGGCCTTGTCCCGCCTCGCCGCTGGTTCGGCTTCCGCCGCGCCTACAGAAGCGGTTCCCACGCGTGTGTTCGAGCCCCTTCCCCGCGACGTCGCGGAGATGGCTGGGGCTTCTTAACCCTAACCTGCTTAGCAAAGGGAGCGGGGGCGGGCGGGAGACGCTCTCAGGGCCACTGGCGGCTGGTAAACTAACGCGCCCTCCAAGGGGGAGGCCTGGGGGTGGCGAACCCTCCCCTCCTCGCATCTCCGCAAAGGTTCTGGGAAAGCGCACCCACGGAAAACTAGGAAAACTGAAGCTAGGAGAGGCCAACAGGGCTCCGGGTTCGAATTCAGGGAGCCGGCGCGCAGGGTTAAGGGCCGGCCGCAGCTGGGGAAGCTGTTTTTCTTTCTGCTCTAAATTTAGCTGGGAGCGGCGGGGCCGGGGTGTGGTTCCAGGACGGGGGCGCCCGCGGCTGGGTCGTCCCGACTGTGGGAACCGCGCGTCTTCCATGGCCAGACAGGTAAACCGAGGCAGGGGCTTCGCAGGGACCCGCGGTCCTCCAGCCTCGCCTTCTGGGACCCGAGGGCGCCGGGGACGACCCTCCGGAGTTCCTTAGCAGGCGTCTGGTGGGCGCCCTGGGGACGCTCTCGGGAAGCTGGGACCCCCTGCCGGGTCTCAATGACGCCATCAGGGACCGTGGCCACGGCGGCACTCACCCCTGCCAGCTGTCACTGGCCATGTGACTTTGGAGAAGGGACCTCCAGTCTGAGCCGCCAAGTGCCAAATTATCAAGGGAGTGTGAGTGCAGCCCAAACCGGGCACCAGGTACCAGACACAGTCGCGCCCACAGGCCAGGTTTCCGACCCTAGCCTTGCCCCCACACGCGACGAATTCACAGTCGCGTCCTGAAGGATTCGAACCCAGGATTCGAACCCAGAGAGGTCACCACCAGCCCTCGGAGGACACCGCCGAGCCGCCCTGCGCGGGTTCGCTCAGCCTGGGGCGGCAGCTCCTCGCTTGCTACGGGTGCCCTGCCTCGAAGGGCCCCATAAAATCAGATCTTCCTCCAGGGACGCTGAGGGTTTCATGTGAAGCCCCCAGACCCTCTCGACGCCGGCACCGGGAGGGATGAAGGGTAGCAGACCAAGGGGAGGAGTGACCCTCTTTTCTCTTCTCACCCTTGAGACAGGCCGCTTGCCCAGGTGGGAGGGTCAGGAGGGACCGTGAGCCTGAGCCCACCCTGCTCTGGGCCGCACAGCTGGAGAGGGACAGCCGGCTGGTCCCCACACCCCCGCCAGCCTCATCCCCGGCTTGCGTCCAAGCAGCAGGTGGAGGGACACAGACAGGACAGGGGGAGACAGATACGAGAAGGGGCGGGAGGGGCAGCGTGTGCGTGCCCTGACCCCTAATCCGGCCCCAGCTGTCCATAACTGTGTCCTTCCCACCTCCGGCCTGGTGGTTCCGGTGACCCCTTCACCCTCCTCTCGCCTCACCACAGCGGATGGGCCACGGTGAAGCGCCGCTGCAGGCGGATGCTCTGGTTCACCAGGAGCTTCCTGAAGAGCCCTGGGGAGCCGCGTGGGGAGTCCCGGGGAGAGCCGGGCCCAGAAGCCGGGGCAGGCGCCGGGGCACCCTGCATCTCCGCGACAGCTTGGAGGCAGGACGGATCCCGGCGGTGGAACCTTTTCTGGACAGCTGCGGGGGCGGGGCCGGCGGAGAGGGGGCAGAAGGAGCACTGCCCCGCCCCACCACTGGACCATTCGGGGAGGCCCCTACCGGGACAAACGAGGAAACTGAGGCATGGAGCTGGGTGCCACTCTCTGCTCTCCCTCTATGGGGGTGGTCCCGTGGGGCCCAGAACCCAGATCTTGTGCCACTTTCCTCTGCCAACATGTCTCAGATTAGTGCAGCTCTCCGGCCTGAGTTGGCTGAAAAGAGCGAGCTGCAGAAGTCAGAAAAGGAAGCACCCTCCGTTATGGGCAGAGCACTGGAGGCACGAGTTTGCCGAGGGGCTGCCCCGATCCCACACAGTGCCTCCACTCCCACTCTGCCCATTTTCCAGGTGGAGAAGCTGAGGCCTGGAACCACCAAGGGGCTGCCCAGAATCAACAAACCCTTACTCCTTTGCCAGGTGAGGAAACTGAGGCATAGAGAGAAGTGGTAACAAACATAAAGTTTTCTGTCAGGGCAGGGGGGCTCAAAACCAGCTTCTCTCCCAGCCCTCCCCCACAAGTCCCCACATGACCCCCACCTGCTCTGACACATCCCAGGCCCTGTCTCTGGATCCTTTCCGCTCTCTTGCTGTCTCCACTGGACAAACATCCGCACTCCATTCCAGCCAGATCTTCTGTTCTGTGAAACATCAACGGCCTCCCCCCCGTCCCCCAACCCCTGCTCCAGGAAGGACCCCAGGGGCCTGGAAAGGGAGCCGCCACCTTCAGTGTCTGGGGGAGTTCAGGGCTCTATACCAGGCGTTCTACCCTCAGAATACTGGGGTTGGTAGCTCTGCCCCGGACTTCAGGACAGGAAACCAAGTGTCAGAGCAGGTCACACTCAGCAGGACTCCGAGTGCCCACATCACAGACAGAGGCCACTGAGGTCCGGGGAGGCTGGGCCTCTCAGCAGAGGCCTCCTAGAAACTCTGAGCCCAGTTGTGCCCCTGCCATGGGATGACACTCCCCCAGTGCCTGGGCCTTGCCCCTGGGGATACGGTGCTGGTTGTGGGGCACCCCTGGGGAAATGTGAGATACAGCTTGGGGCTGTCAGGGCTTCAGTGGGGGGGGGGGCTGGGGCACCACAGTGAGAAGACCCAGGCCTTCTCCTGACCACACTATTGTCTGCACCGTGCAGATGAGAAAAATGGAGGTTTGGAGAGGGGTCATGCTGGGGACTGGAGGACAAGGAGTCTCAAGGGTCTGGTTGGGAACCTCCTCCTGCCCCCAAGGCCCTACAACCAGACACCTGGTGGGAACCAGACTCACTGTCCCCAAGACAAAAATACCATCTGTAGCTGCTGTGGCTGCACCTAATTATAGCCGGTCCCCAGGGGACAGAGGCTGCCAGGATTGGTCCGGTGGAGACGCTGGGGCCAGGGTCCCTCTGAGTAGCCTTGGCACCACCCCAGCCCCATGGGAGGGGCTGGTAATAGTCCTGTGTCCCCAAGGAGAAACTGAGGCACAGAAGGATTCAGTCCCTCCCCTGAAGTCACAGACATGAAAGGGAAGGTTAAGACTAAATGCATCAATACAAACAGCACTTCCTGCTTGTCTGGCTTTGAGCCAAGGGCTGTGCATGTAAAAGTCACTTCATTTTCAGAGCAGCCGTCAAAAGTGAGGAATATTATGTTCATTTTGGGGCTGGGGAAACTGAGGCACAAAGATGTTCAGTGGCTGGGGCCACACAGCCACGCAGGCTGCCCAGCCTGTGTCTTGTCCCCACTTCATGCTTAATTGGCCCCAGGCCCTCTGAAGTTTCAGGGGCTCCTCTGATATTACCGTTTTATCGATAGTTTAATATTAATGTTTCATTAGTATATTTAACCTTAAATACTTTATTAACAGTTTTTACAGCAATGTGTTATTAATAACTTTTGGGATGGAAAAACTGAGCTGCAAAACTGAAACTCAGCATTGGAATCTGGCCTGCTTGACCCTGAGTGGCCCCAAACCATGCAGAGTAGGGGACAGAGGCTGTAGGAGGGTAGACCCCCATCCTCAGGGACTTTGTCCCTGTGTGCTGCGTGTGCTCTGAGGAGGTTCCTGGCAGCCTCTGGTGCCCTTAGCACATCCCTGTCTCCATTCCTATTTGAGTATCCCTGCCCTGGGCAGGCACTTTTCTCTTCTGCCACCAGGCAGCCCCAAGGAGATGGCATGTGGGTGCTGTTGTGCCCAGTTGACAAACTGGAGAGGAGAAATGACTTCTCCAAGTCCCCCTGGGGAGTCTAGACAGAGAGAGGAGAGTGGGAACTGCGTCAGGCATGTAGATGCTCACATGAGTTTGATCGCACTCTCCTCTGCTCCAGACCCTCCTGCGGCTCCTCACTGCCCTCTCCTATGGACCCGCGGACCCACAGACCCACAGACCCCACTCCTCTCTGGAGGCCCTGTGATGCCTGACCCCCGCTGGCTTCCCCACATCCTCGGCTCACTCTCTTCCAGCTTCAGCCCTCCCCTTGCTGCTCCCTGAACGAGCCAGGCTCATTTTCACCACATGCGCTTCCCTGAACATTCCCCCTGCTCACTCGTCATCTTTCAGGTCGCAGCTGGAGCATCACCCCCTCCAGAAAGTCCTCCCTGACTAGCTGGGTAAATATTCTCCAAGCAGCCTTCTCTCACGGGGATAATTTCACGTTTACTGTCATGGTTATTTGATTTGCTTCTGCCTTGCCCACCAACCCCTCAACGGTAGGACCAAATTTGCCTTGCTCCCAGCTGTTCCCTGATGACCTGACATTCAGTAGGTTCTCATTAATGCTTGGGAAATGAGTAGGGAGCCTCTCTTCCCACCACTCAGCCACATTGACCTGTATGCAGCTCCTCGTATACATGATCCTCTTGAGTCTGAAGCTGTCCACAGTCTGTTCCATCTAATTGGCATACCCTTCCCTGAACTCCCTCTGGCTGATTTTCTTCATCCTTCAGGTTAAGCTTACATGCCACCTCTTCCAAGCAGTCCTTTACACCCCAACCCCCAGAGCTGGGTCAGAAGCCTTCTCTCTCCAGCCGGTATGAGTCTTTCTCCACCATCAGCTGTGAGCACCTGCTTGCCTATAGCTGTGTCCCTGGTACAGAGCCTGGCACATAGTAGATAGCTAATCAATGTTTGCTGAACAAGATGCTAGGACCCTCCCAGATCCAAGGTGATCTACCTGAGGCGGTGGGGAAGAGCTGTAGTGGGGGACCAGGCCACCACACAGAAAGTTAACAAAGTGCAGAAAGCACAGATGTGTGTTTCCATTTCACTGATACTCTCTGCCTGCTGGGGAGCACCCAGCAGATTGGCCTTGAACCCAGATGGCCTTGAACCTAAGAGCTGAGCCTCTCTCTCCACATCGGCACATATATTCAGGGACAGGATGTGCAAGTGCACACTTGCGGGGACACACTCCTTCCAGAACCTTCCAGAACCCAGGGGCTCTCCTCCTAGACTCGCCCAAACCCAGTCTCTGTTTGTTCTCTCATGACGATGGAAAATCATGAGTCACTGGAGGTGGGGCAAGAGGAGCTGAGCGTGGGAGGGGAGGTGGGGCAAGGAGCCGGCTGGGCCACTGGGGAACGACTCCAGCCCTTCTGGCCCACGGAGCCCAGCTGCTTCAGGCACCTCCCAGCGCTGCTAGAAAGCCAGGCTGGGGCGGGGGTGGGGGTATGCCACGCTTATTAATCAAGAAGCCAGGAGCCCCAGGAGGTCCATGGACCAAGATGGGAGAAAATAGAGATCTAGAGAGAAAAATGACCCCCAAGGTCACCAGCCTGACCTCAAGCCCAGGACTCTAGATCCGGCCTGCTCTGGTTCCCCCTGCCACCCAAGGAGGGCCTGGGGCTCCTGGACCCTGCTCCTGGACCGTCCACCCTGGTCCAGCAGCTGGAGACCCCCATGTCTGGCCCCCTCAGGGCCCATGTTTCACCTGCTGTTCCTCCCCGTCTCTCAGGGTCCCACTCCTCTTTCACATGAGGCAGGAGGAGCAGCCCTTCTCCACTTCATCCCCCCATCTCCACCTCATCTTTTCTTAACGGAAGAAACGTCCTGTACTCAGGCTCCCCAAGAGGCTTCCCCTCCTGCCTCCAGGGCCAGGGGGCGGGGTGCAGGGGGGGTTTGGTGGCAGGACGAGCCAAAGAGGAAGCTCCTCCCCCCAGGGCTGAGGACAGCCCAACCTGGCCCTCTCAGAGCCTCACGGTGGCTACAACCCCACAAACGCCTGAGGACACTCCAGGGTCTGGAGGACCTCAACTAGGTTAGAGCAAGGACAGTCACGCCGGTCCACACACCCACAACGACACGAGGGGGAACACACGCAGGGAGGCACACAACTGGTGTACATACAACCAAGCACATCCGGTCACCCAGAGAGACGCAGCTGGCTGGGGACATTCACGCAGCAGGTCGGGGCACACACAAGGTCACAACCGCTCAGACTCACGCACACACTTAGATGCAACAGCACCCGGCACACTGGGCACACACACCCATAAACAATCACCACACCACCACCTCCAGCCTCACGCCCACGTAAAAACAGCCTTTTCCTCTAAAGCACTGGCCTCAGACAAACAGTGGAGGCGTCCGCCCCTGGAGAAGCAAAGACCCTCCCCCACTACCACCGACCCCTTGCACCCCCTCCCCCACGCCTCTGGAGGACCCTGCCCCCGCCCACCTACCGCCTGTGGAAGGAGGTGGGCCAGGAACGCCGGGACTTCTCGAGCCCCGGCCGCGGGCCCTGGTCCGGCTCGCTGTGGCCCGCGGACTTGTCCGGGTCGGAGTGGAATCGCTGCTGGATGCGGATGGGGCGCCGCGGCTGCCGCCACAGGTGCTTCGGGAATCTGGCTAAGCCTTGGAGGCTGAGAGCGCGGTTCCGCTCGCCGGGTGCCTCCGCCCCTTCTTGGACCCCGGGGGTCTCCATGCGCCAGAGGAGGGAAGCAGGGAGAGGAGGGTGCGGGAGCCGTCCCTGAACCAGGAGTGTCAGTGTCCGCACCCCGGTCGGGCCGGGGCCGGGGGTGGGGTCTGGTGGGGTGGGGGGAGGTGACAGAGAGGAGCTGTCCGCGCCAGCGGTGGTGAGCCGGTGAAGGTAGAAAAACAGGGGCTCAAGGTGGGGCTGACACCGAGGAGCCGTCCGTGCCCAGTGGTGCGGAGGGATAGCGGAGGTTGGGGGAGTGGAAAACTTGAGCGTGGGAGTTGGACACAGGTGCTGGGGAGACCCCCAGCAACGAGGATGGTCTGTCGTTTCCTCTAGTGCTGAACGAAGAAAGTCAGGACATGGGCTTGGAGTGGAGAAGACAGAAATTGTCCTCCCGGCTGCTGCCGAATGGAGAGCAGAGAGACAGAGGCTTGGGAGACCCCCGGCGCCAGGGCACTGTCCCTTCTTTCGGTGTTGGAAGGGAAGAAGGTAATAGATTCGCGGTGGATGAGACAGCGAGTTGCTGTCCTCGACCTGTCGGTGCTGAAGTCAGGGCAGGGAAACGGGTTCCCGAGCACCTCCAGACTAGGGCGCCATCCGCTCAGTAGGTGCTGAAAGCTGAACAGCGGCGGGTCCTCCACCCTCCCCAGTGACGAGAGCAAGAAGGAGTCGAAGCAGAGTAAAGAACTCTGGTCTTCAGAGGCAGGCACAAATGGCCGTCTCTCCACCAAGCTCAGGAAGGTAGGCTTAGCAGTTCAGCCCCAGGTGGGGTGTCTTTGGAGTCCTAAAACCTTCCACCCACAGAGGGTAAGGATCCTGGAAGGACAGAGAAACTTGCATGCCTGTGGTGGGCATGCAGAAGCTGCCTCTGGACAGGGATGCCAACAGTGAGAATGGGTGGAAAAGGGCACCTTTTGTAGCCACACTAATACCCAGAGCCTCAGCAGAAATGGCAGGATCTCATTTGCCCTGTGACACGCCGCAGGCCCCACGTCACAGGCCTGCCCCTTCCTCCCCCAGTTCTAGGAACTCGAAGCGCAGTCCACCAGGCATCCTAATCTCAAGGGCACTTTCCTGGGAAGTGGCAAAGGGAGGGTGAGGATATGTTCCATCATGGTTAACAGAAGTAGACAAGCAGTGTAAGTTCTAGGCTCCGGTAGGGAGGCCTTTGAGGCCACTTGGTGCAGAAAATGTGAGAACAGGAGAGCCCTGTTTTTTTCCTAGGACCCAGGGGATATTTTAAGGATATTTCCCATGGAGAGTCTACCCTCTACTCCAGTCGCATCCCCAGGTTGGAGAAGTGGAAAATGTTCGGGCCAGAGAGCCAGACAGGCAGAGCTCAAGCCTCAGTACTGCTAAGTCTTGCTGGGTGGGCGATGAAAAGCAAATGAACCCTCTCTGTCCTTCACTTTCATGGCTCAGTCCCTGGCCTCCTTTTCAGTCCCCTGGCCCCCAAAACTGACAGTGAGGGACAACTTGGCCCACTGGTGGGGACATGTGTTCTGCTGCTGGCCAGCTGTCATTTCCCCTCCCCAAACCTGTTTTTTGTTCTAGGAAGTGGCGATAATGATGGTGTCCCCGCATCTTGGCATCATTGCAAGGATGAAAATGTTGTCACATATAAAGGGTCAAAGACCAGGAGCTGTTCACACCAATCACCCCTCTCTCCTACCCTCTGCTGGTGTCCACCAAGGCTTGGTGTGGCCGCTTCATAACCGGAATCTGCCTACTTCTCTCCAGCCCATGGCTCCCACCATCTCCTTCCCAGAACTGCCTCTGTGCTGGGCTCCTGCCGCTTCCACCCCTGCCCCTGACAGTTCTCCCCAAAGCAGCCAGAGAGAATTTTTTAAAAATGCCAACCGTATCAATTCACTCTATTGAAAACCCACCCATGTCTCCTCATTACAGCTCATGAGGTCTTGTGTGGTCCAACCCCTGCCCACCTCTCCCAGCTCCCCTCCCACTCTCCAGCCACACTGATCTGTATTCAGTTCCTCAGGTACCTGATCCTCCTGAGTCTGAGGCTCTGCACAATCTGTCCCTCCTGACTGGTGTACCCGTCCTTGTGCTCCTCCTGGATGAGGCAGGCCTCTTCATCCTTTAAGCCACCACTTCATCCTTAAATGCCATTTCTTCAAAGCGTCCTTTCTTACCCTCTACCCACCCCCCAATGCTGGGTCAGAAGCCTCCTCTGGGTTCCATGGCACCCTCATTTCTCCCTTTGGTATTGATCTGTCTCCGCCATCAGCCTGTGAGCATCTGCTTGCCTATAGCTGTGTCTTCAGTGCAGAGCCTGGCACATAGTAGCTGCTTAATAAATGCTTTATGAACAAGTTAAAAAACAGGTCCAGCTAGCCCTGGATGGTGTAGCTTAGTGGATGGAGCATGGGCTGTGAATCAAAGAGTTGTTGGTTCAATTCCCGGTCAGGACACATGCCTGGGTTGCGGGCCAGGTCCCCAGTGGGGGCCACATGAGAGGCAACCACACACTGATGTTTCTCTCCCTCTCTTTCTCCCTCCCTTCCCCTCTTTCTAAAAATAAATAAATAAATAATATTTTTTAAAGACTTTAAAAGAAAAAAAAATCCAGCTAGACGAGGCACTCTCCTCTCCTGGGATTGGCTCCCACAGTCCCCATCTGCCTCCTCACCTTCCTGAAGACGAACCATGGCTTTGCTCTGTCCCTCGAGCCCCAATGGTGAACACCACAGAGGCGCTGGGCTCAGTTTCCCCAGAGGGCCCAAGGCGGCTCGACAGCGGGGGCAGCAACGGGGTCCCTGAGAAACGTCTCCGGATGACACCACTGCTGAGGGGACTCACGGGGCCCGAGCCGGAATCCACAGACTCTCGGACATGCTAGGGAGACAGTGACAAGACACGAGTGAGTTTCTGAGCCTGGGACCTTCATGGTGCCCTGGGGACCGTGGGGCTCTGAGATTCCTTCACCCAGACACTTGGACTGGCCCTGAAAACTGTACCTCAGTCCTACTTTCCCCCTGAGTTAATTGATTTCTAAGCCTCAGTTTTCTCATCTATAAAATGGGGGGATGGACCCCAACCTTGCAAAATGCGAACGGTGCCTTGTCCACAGTAGGCATGACAGCAACGTTTATTTTTAATCAATTAATACAAAGTATATTAATTATGTATTACATTATATACCACATACTATTTGTTATGCTAATGGACACTTTAATGGTATTCATGACTTATATTATTTATTAAAATGTAAAAATAAAACATGCACCTTGACTAGTGTGGCTCAATTGGTCGGGCATCATCCCACAAATGGTAAAGTCGCTGGTTGACTCCCAGTCAGGGCACATGCCTGGGTTGCAGGCCAGGTCCCTGGCTGGGGTGTGCGTGAGAGGCAATGATCAATGTTTCTCTCCCTGCCTTCCCTCTATTTCTCCCTGCCTTCCCCTCGCTCTAAACATAAATAAATAAAATCTTTTAAAATATTTTAAAATATAAATACATAAAACATGCAGGAAGTAAACAAGCACCAATAGTGAACCCATCTTGCACACTCATTTCACATAGGAGCTGTTCTATGGACCCCTTGGGGATCAGCTCATGAGTGTACAATGAAACAATTTTATACCATTGTCTTTATATTACAAATAAAGAAGCTCAGTCTCAAAGCATTAGTAACTTGCCCAAGGTTGCAGTTGATAAATAAATGGTAGAGCTGTGGCTGGCGTGGCTCAGTGGGCTGAGCACCAGCCTGCAAACTGAAGGTCGCTGGTTTGATTCCCAGTCAGAGCACAAGCCTGGATTGTGGACCAGGTCCCCAGCTGGGGCATGTGAGAGAAGTAACCAATCCATATTTCTCTCCCTCTTTCTCTCTCCCTTCCACCCCCCGCCCGAAAAATAAATGAAATCTTTTTGATAAAATGATGGAGGTAGAATTCTGGATTCTGAGCCTCAGTTCATTTCTTGAAGGAAGGACTGAAAAGGAGAAATTAAATGAGGCGTTGTTTGCAAGCATGCTCTTGAGTAAACACTTGAGACATTTAAAAACCAAACAGAATCAGGTTGAATTGAGTCAGGAGTGTAAGCTCCCAACCCAACAGATGGGGAGTGAGTTCGATTCATGATGCGTGGTCTAGGGCCAGCATGCCTCAGTTTCCCCATTCGTGAAGGTGGGGATGAAAACAGTACCAATTCCTCTGGGTCGTTGGTGATAAAAGGACAGGGGGCCACGATTCCCAGGCTGGGAACTGTCCGCGGTGCTGACCCCCGGGAGTGACACCGAAAGCACCCAGAGAACGGGGAGTGTGCTAGGGGTCGAAGAAGCACACGCGGACGCAGGAGATGTGGAGCTCAAAAGGGCGGCCTTTTCCTTCTCTGTCCCCGAGCCGCGCCAGTGAGTCCGTCTCCGCCATCCGACCACACATTCAGATTTGAAAACTGAGGTCCAGACCACCAGGCTGATAAAAGCCAGCGCCAGGGCCAGGGGAGCGGGAAAGAAGCTGAGAGGCGTGCGCGTCAGTTCCCGCCTCGGAGCCCTGGCAGGTGCGGGAAAACCACACTGCTCTTTTTCTCCTCTTACTCCCATGTCGCAGAGGAGGGTGCTGATGTTCAGAGGGAAACGACCGGCTGAGGGGCACACAGTGGAGGGCTGCTTAGCTCTCCACCCCCACCTCGTCGCACAGGTTCGATCTTTCTAGGACCCAGAATTCCTGGCCGTTCCCATTTGAGCACAACCGACCGTCCCCACCCTCTCCCACAGGCACCCGAATTCAGATGCAGAAATCTAAGTAATCAATATGTGGCCTCCCCCAGGAAGGAAGGGAGGGTCCCAGCAGCTGGGAGGTTGTTCTGGGAAAGCAGAGGGTGGGGTGAGTGCGGGCAGCAGGCCTCTCCCATGACTGACAGGAAACCCACTAATGTCAGTGTCCCCATTTTCTGCTTGGGGAAACTGAGCCCCAGCTGGGAAAACCATTTGCCCACATTCATGTTCATTTATTTACTCAGCAGATATGAAAAACGGTTCCCATAGTGCTGGGAAAAAAATGAGGCCATGGAAGGATCTAAAAAGACATGAAGGTGTAGTACCACTCAGGTGTAGTTAGGGGCCTCTCCGAGGCGGTAACTCAGCTGAGACTTGAAAGAGGAGAAGGAGCCGCCCAGGAGCGAGCTTGGGAGACAGCAGCCCAGGCAGGAGGAGCAGCACAGGCGCGGGCCCTGAGGTGGGAACAAGCTGGCAGGCTGGGGGGAGACAAGGGGGGGGCAGGAGTTGATGCAGGGCTTCAGGGGTGGGTGAGGAATTGGGAATTAATTCTGGGAGTGGATTGAAAGCTTCTGAGGGATGCGATTTACTTTATGCTTTTAAGAAGCCTCTTGTGCTTGCCTCAGGGAGTAGGGACTTTTGGGGGCAGGGCCGAGGCTGGGCAGCAAATGGTGGGACATGGACCAGTGTAGGGCCTGTGAGTGAACTTGGGATGTTTTGCAGGCTGAGAGATGGAGCATGCCTGTAGGATGATCAAGGGTATCCACGAGTTACTAGTGTTAATAATGGGTTACTAGTCACTTTCCAGTTAACGAGTAGTCACAGTCACCCGAATAGGGAATATCTGAGGAGGAGCACCAATATCTGGGCCAATTCAGATTTGGTGTGAGTCTCATGTGACCCCACCCCCACCCCAAGGAGAGCAATGGAGGAAGTCAGATGTTTGGGGGGCAGCTGGTTTGGGGGTGAAGCAGACAAGACAGACCCTGAGGGGAAGGGTCGACAGCACCTGCCATGGGTTTGATGAGGAGGTGCTCCCCACAGCTCCCAGGATCCAGCCTGCTGTCCCTCCCTCCCTTGAAGCTGGGTGAGGCGAGAACGGGGCATCTCAGAGCTTCAGGCTGAGAAGGGGAGGGGCCTTCTGGCGTAGCAGCTGCAGCATTCACCAGTCTGCCTCTCCAGAATAATTGCTTTCCTGGTTGAGAGGCTGGAGTGAGGACCAAAGGCCTGGGGGGTGGGGAGGGGAGCCTGAGTGGGGAAGGGCTTGGAAAGAGGCTGAGAGGCTGCCTTTTGATTTGTCCACCCTGGAGACTCTGATACGTGCTGGCCCTGGCTGCAACCCCACCCCACATCCTGCCTCTAAAATGAACCCTATATCTGTCCCTTGCCTGCTCCAGTGGCTCCCAGCGACCCTGGAACAAAATCCACACCCCTGCCAGCAGTCCCTGAGGCCCTTCATGCACTGGTTCCTGCCCCCCCACCCTCCACCCCTCCACCCCTCCACCCCCACCCCCACCCCTGCTTTTCTCCATCTTCTCTCACTCCACGTGCCCCAGCCTCACCCCAGCCTGCTCCTTACACCTGCCCCAGGACCTTTGCAGGAGCTGTGCCCTCTGCAGGGAATATCCGACCCCAGCTCTCCCCAAGGCTGGCTGCTTGTTTTCATTCATTCTTCAGCTCAGTCGTCACCTCCTTAGAGCCCTTCCAGCCCAATCTGCACAGCCTCATTTACATTTGCCCTCCCTACATCTTGTTTTTCATCTCAATTCAACACCTGTCTCCCCAGCACTAGGCCAGGCACACAGCAGGCGCTCCGTGTGCAAAGGGAGTGACTGGTGCTGTCAACCGAATGTCTGGGGGAGTGCCAGCAGGTCCCCACTTTGCAGAGGAGGAAGGTGTGGCTCAGAGATGGAGTGTGGATAAATGTGTTAATGTGTGTGGGACTTTGCCTGCTGGCTCATCCTGACCTTTCTCAAGCCACACAGTTTTCACCCATTTTTTTTTTTTTTTTTTTTTTACCCAAGGAGAGTCCTGGGACCTGGCTGGTGTAGCTCAGTGGATTGAGCTCAGGCCTGCAAACCAAACAACTGCGGTTCAATTCCCAGTCAGGGCACATGCCTGAGTTGCAGGCCAGTTCCCAGCAGGGGACGCGCAAGAGGCAACCATACATTGATATTTCTCTCCCTCTGTCCCTCTCTCCTTCCCTTCCCCTCTAAAGATAAATAAATAAAATCTTTTTAAAAAAGAAAGAAAATAGTCCTGGAGAGGTCACCAGCCACTCAGGTGTTGGCGACCAGCCTGAGACCCAAACCCACCTCCTGCTGGACGAGCTCACTGCCGAAATCCTGCTCACTGGCCTTTTTAAAAAATCCTCACCCAACGCTATGTCCATTGATTTGAAGGAGAGGAAGGGAAGGTGGAGAGAGAGAAAAACATCGATGTGAAAGAGAAACGATGACTTTCCTCCCACGTGCGCTCCAAGCTCCAAATGAGAACCGAGCCCACAACCTTTTGGTGTCGAGACGACCCAGCTGACCAGGGCTCACTACTGCCTTTTAACACTGCTTTGGTTTCCCACATGGGCTCGTTAGCCCTGCCCCAAAGGTGTGGTCTCCCCTTTTGGAAAATCAATAATCTTGCTTCCGGACCCACAGGGTCCCTGCTTCTTCTGCCCTGCTGGCCCCTTGCTCCCAAAAGCAGTGGCTGCAGACACTTGGATTGAGTCTCAGGCTTCTAGTGCCTTCTCTGGGTCTTGGTTTCCCAACCTGTGAGTGGATCTCCAGACAGCTCTGGGTATTTCCAAGTAGGGGAGCACTGGGCACCCCTCCCCACGGCCCACATAAGGCCACCCCCCACCACTCACCTCACTCAGCAGGAAGGAGAGCGCTGTTCGGCTGCGCCTCATGCCGCAGGTGTCTCCGAACCTGGGGAGATGGATGTGAAACCCCCAGGCCCCAGGAGTCCGACCACACCCCCACAGACGGGGATATCACTCCCACACGCTGCGCCTTCCCCCGGAGCCCAGAGATGCTTGGCGGAGACCTGGTCCCAGCACAGGGGCCCATGTGGGACACCCCATGAACCTCTCTGCAGGGGCCTGCATCCAGAAACAGGGGCTGGGTGCCTGCAAGCCCCTCCTCACTCCCTGCTGGGTCTCTCTCTCGAAGAGGTCCCCGGGCCCTGGGTCCCATACAGGAGATGTTTAGTTCCCAGACTGGCTCTGAAGGCTTGGAGACCTGAGCCCACCACCTGAGAACGCCCCAGACTCACAAAAGCTCTGCGAGGCCCGGGCAGGCTTGGCACTCACTGCCACCGCTGAGTCCTGTGACGGACCAGGGCGCAGGGTGAGGGAGGACTGTGTGTGCCCAAGGGGGCGGTCCGGGTTCCCCCAGCAGATTCCCTTAACTGTCTGAGCACCTGGTGTGGGGGAGGAGGACACTCCTCCACACCACCCTTAGGACTGAGCCGGGAGGTGGGGGGCTGAGTGACCAGGAGGACAGGAGAATGTCGCAAAGATGGTTATAAGAGAGAGAGAGTGGCCAGGAGGGTGACCAAGTGTGTGTGGGGGGAGGGGACAGGGTAGGTGGGTGTTAAGTTTCATTGTGCTGTGTTTGTTTACGAGAAAAGGAGGGAAATGGAAACAAAGCCAGAGAGGAAAAGCGGAGACAGATTTTGACAGAGATGGAGAGAGGGGGTGGGAAAGGCAGAGAGAGACAAAGACGGAGACAGAGTGAGAGCGAGAGAAAGGGAGAGGAAAGAGGCAGATGCGGGCAGAGAGACGGGGAGAGCGGGGAGGGGGACAGGGACACAGAGGCGCGACTCTGACGTAGGAGCGGGAGGGTTTTACCAGCCTGAGGTTAAGACACTGCTCCACGGCAGAGCTCTCAGGGTGCGGGGGCGGCTCTGGGGGGGCCCTGGCCACGCCGTGCTGCCCCAGGCAGACCGACGATCCCCTCTGGTCAGTCACACATCCACAACAGTGGGGGCTAGAGCTGCAGCTGAAACCTGGGCCCCCAGGAAAGATGACGAGGGGACACGCCCTGGGAAGGGAGCTCCTGGGAGACTCCCGCCTCCTGAGCAGCTTGAGTTAATGTTTCACCAGAACTGCCACCTGCTGCCCCCAAGAATCACTAGAGCATGACCTTCCCTCCGGGGGCTTTTTCTCAATGTGCTGGTGACCTTGACTCCTGCCTCCCGGACCACTCTTGTCACAGCAGGGTAAACTCAGCCCTGAGGGGGCGGCTCCAGACCCCAGACATGGCCAAGGGGCAGGGGGCTTCCAAGTCCCTGTTGGAGAAGCCGGGTGCTCCCAGTGAGAAGGGGAGTAGGCAGCAGGAAGAGTTCATTGACCTTCGAGGGTCCCTGGCCCCAGCCTGCCCCTCTGGGACTTAGTTTTCCCTCCTGTCTAATGGGAGGGGGGAAAGTGGGGTCCAGCTCAGACCTGGAGAGCAGGACTGAACAACGGGGAGGGGGCGTTTGGACTCCTTGTTCTCTGCATGCTTCTGGGGCTTTCCTGCCTCGAAGCCTTTGCGTAGGGCTGTCCCTGCCTCCTGGAAATCCTTCCCCGCCCCACTGACTGTCTGCCCCTAAAGACCTGAAGGAAGATCAACCAGAATTTAGCTCCTCCCTGGCTGAAACCACCCACCATGGCACTCGGGTTATAACCCATACTCCTTCCTGTGGACCATCACACCCTTGGTTGTTTCCCAAACATCCAAGTTCTTTTTACCCCAGGGCCATTACACTCTCTGTGCTTGGTTCCTGGGACAGCCTCCTGGCTTTCCCCAGGGAGGCTCCTTCCCGCCTTTGAGGTCTCAGCTCAGTTATCACCTCCCCAGAGAAACTTCCCTGCCTGGACAGCGAACCTGGACACGCAGGCCACTGGGACCTGGCCCGGGCCCCAGCTGGTGACTGTGCTCTTCGCAACCATCTGAGACATCATCTGACCCCCTGGCTGTTGTCTTCGGGCCCCACGAAAGATGGAGAGATACAGACCCACTGAGCAGGATGGACACCACAGACACACTCCATGACCAGCCCGCCTTCCAGTGTCACCTGGAGCTGAGGGGAGGGTGACACGCACAAGGCCCAGAACCGTGGAAGTCCCTCCCAGAAAGCCGGGCTAACTTCCCTCTCTGCTTGCTGTCTGACCTTTTAAAAGTACATTTTTATCCTTTTGCTTTTGAGTGTATTTGTCTTCAGGGATTTCATCTGGTTTGCTGTGTTTTCACAGCTCTCATTGGCTACACTTAGGGGTTCTTGCAAAGTGAGAAAAATCTAGAACTGTTTGCAAACGCAGCGGCCTTCTGGGGATAAATGTGAAATTAGACACTTTGCGGTTTTAAAAAGAATTTATTTATTGATTTTAGAGAAAGAGGGAGGGAGAGAGAGAAAGAGAGATTGACTTGTTGTTCCACTTATTTATTCCTTCGCTGGTGGATTCTTGTATGTGCCCTGACGGGATGGAACCCGAAACCTGGGCGTATCGGGACAACAGTCCCGATACCCGGCCAGGGCTGAAATGAGACACTTTGTAAAGATGGTGTATACCCTGTGACTTTAAGCAAAAGATCATCACATTTTGCATTTGTACTCTTCTTTGAACATTTTGGAGACAACATGTTAGTTTGACTTACAAATTTTTCTAGGTGCCTCTAAAATTTTTTGGCTTTTATTGAACCCAGGGGCCCTGGGGGGTCATACCCTATAATCTTCCCACCCTCACTGCCTTCCCACTAGTGCCCTACTCAGCCACTTCCAGACATCTCACTCTTCCTCAAATGCACCCGACACAGAACTACCTACCTAAGGACCTTTGCACAGGCTGTGCCTGCTACCTGGGCTGCTCTCCCCCCAGATAACTTCGTGGCTCCTCCCTCACCTCCTTCAAATCAAGACTTTTGCTAACCAATTTTTAAATGTCAAACCATTTGCACTCATATCCCTCCTCTTATTTTGTTCTTTTATAAATAAATATGAAATTTACTTATAACCTTTCTTCCAACATAGCTGTGTCCCACAGCATGAGACACACCTTAGGCGTGTAATAAATGTGCAAGAAATGGAGTTCTGAAGAGCTTCAGGCAATACTAGGGGTGGAGGGGGGAGGGGTGCAGCCCTTCCTTGCACATTCTCAGGTCTGTGTCTCCCCCTGGAGCCCGATCCCAGAACTGCAGCCCAGTAACGCCAGCCATCCTCCACACCCCCACAAACCAGACAGCCCCAGGCCCCGGGGCCACAGCAGTACCCTTTAGTTGTGGCCAAGAGCAGGGAGGAGGACTCCACTCTGGGGCTGGGGGAAGTGGGCCTCCAGTGCAAGGTCAAGGAGATGGAACTCAGGCAGCCAGAGTGGGAGATGGGGGTGAGCTCTGAACTGGAAAGCCAGAACTAGGGTGGGATATTGTCTCTGGTTGTGGGGAGGTGGGCACCAGCCCTAAACTTCTGGAGCTGGAACTGGGCTTGCTGGTGAGGTTGTTCTGAATTTAAGGAGCTGTGTGTGTGTGGGGGGGGGAGTCTGCCCCTGAACTAGGGGTGCTGAAATGGATAGTGTAGCCAGCTGGGGGGCTGTGGGAGGGGCTTAAGTGGTTGACGGAGGTTTTCACAGAACTAGGAGAGCCGTGGCTGGAGAGAAAAGCAATCCAAAGTCTGGAAGTTGAGGTCTCAATCTCTCTCCTAACCTCTGGAAATAAAACACCAGGAGGTACAAGGAGGGGCCGATTAGGAACAGCGGTGGGTGGCTTCAACCCCAGTCCCCTCTCTGGATGCTTTCTTTCCCTATGAGGACCTGGAGGGTTTAGTACAGTGGGAAATGAGGGGCCATTGTTTGAAGCTCTTTGTCTGAAGCCCCTCCCAGGCACAGAACCCAAGAGCCAGGCTGAGAGAGGGTAAATATTTCATGGGCCACACCCCACAATTACTTCCTTCCCAGTCCCAGGCTGCTGGGCACATTAGCTTCTTGCAAGTTCATTCACCACTCTCTTCCTACCCCACCCTGTCCACTCTGCCCTGAGTGGATCTTTTTTTTTTAAGATTTTATTTATTTACTTTTAGAGAGAATGGAAGGGAGGAAGAAAGAGAGGGAGAGAAACATCAATGTGCAAGAGATGCAGAGATACATCAGGACGAGGACTGAAGCCCAGGCATGCGCCCTGACTGGGAATCGAACCAGTGACCTTCCACTTTGCAGGACAACACCAGCTGAGCCACACGGGCCAGGGCAAGAGTTCAGCTCTTGTTGAATCACTATATTGTACACCTGAAACTAATATAATGTTGTATATCGACTATAACAACATAAATTTTAGAAAAAAAGTTGTTCAGTTCTTTGCCCTTAGAACTGTCTTACTGGGCAGTAGAAGAAATTAGGTGCCAAGAACCTCTCCTGGGAGCCATAGATGCTCGGTGACCAGGAAGTGAGCCCTTATCCTCCCTTCCCATGGTTCTGGGGTCTGGTTAACAGAAAGGGGTTTTAAATGGAACTCAAACTGGGTATGAGGCAGTCACAGCCTCTTGCTGGCTCTGGTTAGGCTGCAGTTGCAGAAGTGGCAGCCTCAGGGTGGGCATGGGGGGTGGAGGGGTGGGGGTGCTTCAGCTGTTCTCATGAGTCCCCCACCTTGCTTCTGGGAGGAGCCGCCTCTGTGGGGTGGGTGGCTGGCAGACCAGTGTGACCTGAAGAAGGGGCCCAAAGGCCAGGTGTGTGGCTGGGCAGAATGTACCCCTCCAGCTTTCTAGAAGCCCATCTTCTTCCTTACCTGCTCTCAGCTGTAGGGGTGTCAGCAAAGCAGAGAAATTTATGTCAGGTTGCAGCAGCAGCACCAGAGCCAGCAGCAGAAGTGGCCGTAGCAGCTGGGAGCCCAGCAGTCCAGTTTGGGGAGGGTGAAGGGCAGGCTCTGCACAGGTGTCAAGAGTGGCCAGGTGCGTGACCAGCTGGCTGCTTTTTACACCTGCACAGGGGAGAGGCGGAGGTGGGGCCTCAGGACAGGGGGCCTATGAGGGGGTTCTACATGTCTCAGGGGTACCATACTGGCCCCCCTTTCCACTTGGACCCCCACCTCACCTAAAAATCCTACCTGAACCATGACACCAAAGCTGTGAGATTCTGCCCATCCTTTCAGGACACCCCTGCTCCTTCCAGTTCCCCTCTCCCAACAGCCCCCCCCACTCTGTGGTCCCCTCCATAGCTGCCCTAAACCCGTGCTGTCACCCTCTCTGCCCCTCCTCCAACCAGGCTGCCCCCTCTGCAAGCTTGCAGCCCCCTCTCCCCCTCCATGCCCCGTCCCTGTCCCTGACCCATGGGCTGGGATCATCTGTTTGGTTCTCTTTCACCCAGACTGGATCCCCTTGGGGATAAGCCCAGCCTCTCACCAAATTCGTACATGGCTGGAACCCCCAGAATTTCCTTTTAAAAAAAGGCACCATGCACTCACTCTTAGGGTTTTCTAGGGCCAAGGGACTCGTGATGGCCATTCTGGGCCAGGTCCCCAGATATTGGCTTCCGAAGTGCATTAGGGACACCTTCCATCTAGATGCGACTGGACACCACCCCACCAGTCGTGGACAGGTTCAGCAGCCACACTGGAAGCCCCTGACCTCTGGGAAGGGCTTGGGTTCCCATCTCAGACACACACTATGGGTGCCAACTGTGTGGTTGGAAGTTTAGGGTCCCCTCCCAGTCCACACGGTGTTCTAGATTCCACCCATTCCCCCCACACCCATGTCTAAGATAGCTATACGAGCACAGGCAGACCAAGACCCCAGCTGGGGAGGGCTTTATTCATTAGACCAAGACAGCCACATGGCACCCCCCCTGCTGTGGCCCCACCAGGCAAGGTCCTAGACTCCTGGCCATTGCATGTTCTGTGGGCTGTCCCACGCCACTGGTCCCAAGAGTGCATCCGT
Organism: Artibeus jamaicensis; assembly: GCF_021234435.1. Lineage (NCBI taxonomy): Eukaryota > Metazoa > Chordata > Mammalia > Chiroptera > Phyllostomidae > Artibeus > Artibeus jamaicensis. The sequence goes on along the minus strand of NW_026521854.1, from coordinate 7,054,623 downwards.
GGTGAGGGAAGCCCGGGTATAGTGGCCGCGCCAGGTGGCTTGGAGCATCTTGGCTGCAACTTGCTGCTGCCTTAGCCAGCGACGCACAATGAAGCCCCTCCAGGCGGACTGGATGATGATGGCTGCCTTATTCTGGCCAAGGAGCTGCCGCTGAGGGCTCTGGGGAATCAGCTGGGTGCCGCAGCTCCATGGCATGCCAGCCTGGCCTGTACTGCCCTGGCCCATGCCCTGTACCACCCGCGTGGGCAGTGTTTGCCCACACGTGTGGCATGTGCGAGGGCTGGAACCCACAAGCATCACTGCACTGGGCAGCCTCCCCAGCTGGGGACTCAGCGACTGGCAGAGGGTGCAGGCCTTTGGCTGGCACGACTGGAAGCAGCGGTGGTTGGAGATCAACTGGACCCTGTCGCCCATGCAAGCCCACATGGCAGGGAGCAGCATTTGCTGGGCTCGTCTCCGTCGGGTGAAGTAGCCTCGCCATGTGGCCTGAATGACTGTGGCAGCTCTGCAGAGCTGGGCCAAGTTCCGCCGCGTGCAGTGGCCACGCCAGGCAGCCTGGATGACGACAGCCCACTGGTGCCACACTCTGATGGTACGACGCACCAGGTAGCCACGTGCACATGCCTGTATAGTGATCACGGCTTGCACTATTATCTTCTCCACAGTATGCACCGACGCTACTAGCTCGCCCAGCCGTCTTAGATCCACCGCTGCCCGGCTGCCCACGGCGTCCCCTGGCACAGTGCACTTGGCTCGTGCCCAGGCTCCACGGGGGGCCTCACCACCGTTCACGGGTCTGACTGCAACACTGGGGACGGTGGGCTTCCACTCTTGGCCACCAGCCACGTTGGCATCCACGGGGCCCTGTAGTACAGTGGAAGTCAGGGGTGCCCTGTAACTGTCCACAGGAGCAATGATGCTGTGGAAATCCTGAGGTCCCTGTAGTGACCCCTGGTTACAAAGGGGCCACTAGGAACCACCTGATGAAGATTCAAGAGATATCCTTCTAACCCTGTGGTGCAACCCAGGGATGGCCCTGTCGTGAGCCAGGTCACCAGTACGGATAACAGACTTTATGTCTGGCAGTGAGCCCATGGAGATTTTGGGACCTTCCTGTGAGGGGCTGGAGGCGTGCTCCCCGACCTTCTGGGAGGGCCCAGGCTTGGCCACAGAACCGTCCAGCACTCCAGAGACAAAGCCACCATCCGTGGACCTGGAGGACTTTCCAGAGCCAAGGAGGTCGTGGTGGCTGCCCTGAGCCAGTTCCCAGACACTGGCTCCTAAAATGCACTGGGGACAGCTTCCACTCGGACCCACCGGATGGCACGACACTGGCCTCAAACAGATACGGCAGCATATATGGGGCCACACTGGTGGCCCTGACCTCCAGGAAGTGCTTGCGGCCCCCATCTCAGACACAGACCCCAGGTGCAAACTGCATGCCACAGAACTGCCATGGACCAGCTCGGGTGACCCCGACGCTATAGTAGAAGCCACTCACTCATGGGAATGGCTCCAGGGCACGTGAGAAGCCAAGGGGCTTCAGGGGAAATGAGCAGCTGAGGGGCTGCAGGGGACTTTGGCAGTGGCCAACAGTGGCTCCTGATGGCTGGGATAGGCTTGGGATCAACTTATTGGTCAAAGCTGGCTGCTGATGTGAGGGAGGAACCACATTACCTACAGGCAGACTTCGCTTCAGCCCCGTCCTGTCCGGTTTCCGGCACAAGCTACCTTTCGGACCCATGAAGTTTTGGTTTGAGGACATGCTCCTCTCATCCTGACCACCTGAGCCCCAGTGGACACTCAAGGTCACTTGACTGGACATTGAGCTGTGGCGCAGAGTGGGGTCACCTCTAAGGCTGGAGAGGGCAGGCGGTACAGGTTTGGGGGTCATGTGCCCATGGCCTGCTCTCCATCTCTTCCAGGTCCCCAGGCCTCTGGGACCTCCTCATGGCCTCCACAGAGAGGAAGTCCCCATCAGAGCTGGCTTCTCTGGCCTCCTCCTTCACTAGGTCAACAGTGCTCTCAGACTGGCCACAGACATGGTGGAAAGGCTGAGTGAGCTATAGCAGCACAACGAGCTCTGGGAATTACTCACATTTAGGCCATAGTCTATACCCTGGGAGAAGCTTCTAGCTCGGTCACTGTGTGAACCCTGTGGCAAATGGGCCTCCAGTTTCACTGAGTAGATGGCCAGTCACCAGCTGCTGTGGGCAGTGCATGCCAGAAATGATACCCTGTGTTTGATTCTTCTCCTGCCCAGGGATGGCTGTATGGAGAAGGGTAGGCTTTAACCAACTTCCTAGGGAGGCTTCCAACAGCCCGGCTTCTCCCCAACTCTTGAATGCCCCGTGATGACCAGGAACCATGGAGCCAGGCAAAAGGCCTGGGGTTCTGCCACAGGCCTTAAGGGTCTGAGGTTGGGATAGGGGCACATTGCTCACTGCGGTGGCCTTCGGTAGACCTGAAGTCACCTTGTTGATCATCTTACTACTGCCCAACAAAGGCCCATTTATGATTTAGGGACTGAGTCCTCTGCGTGGTCTCTTCAGGGACCATGAATGGATGTTGCAGACTTTTGGCTGCTAATGGCCAATACACCCCGGGGGTCCCCCAGGTGACTCCAGAGGGTTGACAGCAATGAGCAGGGCCCCCATAGGCGGTGGAACACTGGTGGGAATGGATGGCCCTCCTACCACCTGTAGAGCTGGCAAGCTTGTCTGGGGCCACCCTGCCCTCCCGCGATGATGCCAACAGATGTGGGGCCACCCTGCTGGCCACATGTGGCTTATGGGAGCTTGAGGCCATGCCTCCAGCCACCAATGACCAGCTGGTGCTTGGGGTGATGCCATTGGCAATGAGCGGCTGCCACGGCTGGTGGGGCAGCTGCAGGGGGAGTTACCCAGGCAAATTGGGGCCTGTATCACTTGCCCTGGGCTTGAGACCTGATGCCAGTTTGCCAGCTCCTGGGTGCAAGCAGTCCCTGGGGAGCCCCATCTCCCATGACAGAGTGGGGTCCAAACCAGAGATTGGGGGAAATTGAAGAACAGTGGTGATCACCCTGCCGACCAAGGAGGCTCCCACCAAGACCACAGACAAACAGGGTGTCCCCCCGACCAGGGCCCCATCCCCCATTTCCTCCAATGGCCCAGCTGGCCAGTCTGTGACAAAGCCTTCCCAGGCCCCACCCAGGGGAACCCTGACCTTGCTGGTCTGTGGTCTCACACGGCCCAGGGTGGGCCCCCACGCAGCTGATGGGCTCCCCCTGTAGGTCACCTCCACTGGGGCTGGCGTCACCATCATCCCACTTTCCAATGTTTTCGAGGCAGCCTTAGGAAGGATGAGTCCACTCCTCAGGGCCGCCTGAGACAAGGACTGGCTCAGGATGGCACCCAGCTCACCCTGACACAGGGCCTGGTTCAGGGTGGCCCACTCTTCTTCTGTCAGGGCCTTGTTGAGCATATCCCCCAGTTTGCCCTGCATAGCCTTAGTGAGTTCTGCCCGCAGCTCACCCTGGGACAGGGCACGGGACAGTGTAGCGCCCAGCTCGCCCCAGGACAGCGCCTTCACCAGTGCTGTGCCCAGCATGCCTTGGGGCAGGACCTTGGCCATCATAGTGCCCAAGACTTCCTTGGACAGGGCCTGGTTCAGTGCCGCTCTCACTTCCCCCTGGGAGAGAGCTTTTGCCAGCATATCGCGGAGGTCCTCCTGAGAGCCCAGCACAGCGGCCAGCTCAGCACACAGTGAGGCAAGCTGGGAGGCCACCAGCTCCTCCTGACAGGGTACAGCTGGGCTGGTGGTTGGTGGCTGGGCCCAGGTGGTCCCGCTGTCACTGCGGGATTCAGCATTGCACGTGAGGTGTCCAGTGGATGCCAGCAGCGGCACCAGCATGCTCTGGGTCTCAGAGGCCTCCTGGTGTGGGCCCTTGGGGGCTTTACCCTGGGCATAGCCGTGAGCCGGAAGCTGCGTCAGTCTGTCCTCTGGCTTGGCTCGAGACAAAGTGCCAAGAGGGCCAGCCCGTTGGCAGGGCTGGGCTAAAGTTTTGAACCCAGCCAGGGGTGGCTGGGACTGAGTCTTGCCTTCTTCAGGGGCCTGATGGGCAGTGTGGGGGCACTTGGCTGTTTCTGGGACCAGTGGCACTTGGGGCTGGGCCTTGGTCAGCCTGGTTGGCAGATCTGCTTGAGACTGGACCTTTATCACTCCTGTGGTCAGATGCATCCGGGACTGTGTCTTGGTTGGACACGTGCCATGATGGGCAAGGGTCGGGGCTTTGCTTAGCTTGGCAGGTGGATGTGCCTGGGGTAGGGGCTTGGACAGACACATGCCCAGATTTGCCTGGGGCAGGGCTACAGACAGCTTGGCAAACAGATGTCCACGGGATGAAGCTGGGCTTGAACAGGTGGCCATCTGTGCCTGCGGCAGGGCCTTAGCTGGATTGGTGCCCAGCTGTGCCTGGGGTAGAACCACATTCATTTCTACAGGCATGTACACCTTGGACTGAACCTTCACAACATCTTTCTTCAGCTGTGCCTGTGATAAGACCTTGCTCCTGTCCTTGGCCACACTGGTGTTATACATAGTTGCTGTTTTCACCTGTTTCTGGGAGAAGGTCTTGATTTTCTCGCCTTCCAAAGAAGGCCTAGCCAGAGCCTTGGGAGTCCCAGCCCCCAGATGTGGTGGGGGGCAGTATTTCACTTTTCCCTCAGTCAAGTGTGAATGGGACGAGACTTTGACCATGCCCACCGTCTGTCTCCCAGTCACCACAGCCTTGGCCTTTGGTCTATTCAGACATGTATGTGATGAGGTGTTAGGAATAGCAGCTGCCACGGCTGCTGGAGGTGAAGCCTTCAGATTTCCAGCTGCAGAAGGGGGCTGGCACAGCGTCCTGAGAATGGTGGCCATTGAGCGTAACTGGGCTGGTGTCTTGGTGATCATGGCTGCCAGACGCGTCTGGGGAGGGATCTTGGTCATGGAGGACCCTGGGAGCGTCTGAGATGGGGTTTTGGCCATCGCAGCCACTGGACATGTCTGCAGTGGAGTCTTAGCCATGGTGGCTGCTGGGCATGTCTGGGGCCGGGTCTTGGCCATCATGGGCACCTGGCATGTTCGGGGTGGGGTCTTGGGCATTACAGGGACCTGGCATGTCTGAGGCTGGGTCTTGGCCATCATGGGCACTGGGCTTGTCTGAGTCGGAGGCTTGATCACTGAAGTCAACAGGCATATCTGGGGGGAGATTTTGGCCAACATGGCAGCTGGTTGTGTCTGGGGTGCAGTGTTGGTCATCGAGGCTGTTGGTTGCATCTGATCTGGAGTCTTGGTCACTGAAGCCGCCAAGCACGGCTGGGGTGTGGTCTTTGTTATCATTATTGAGGGTACCGGGCATGGCTGGGTTGAGTTCTTGCTCAAGATTGCTGCCAGGCATGACTGGAACGGGGCCTTGGCCACTGGGGCTGCTGAGTCTACCTGGGGTGTGGTCTTGGTTATTGTTACTGTGGGTGCTGGGCAAGGCTGGGGTACGGTTTTGTTCATCATGGACGCCAAACACGACTGGAGTGGGGTCTTGGTCACTGCAGTTGCTGGGCACATCTGGGGTGGGATCTTAGTTGTGGTTATGGTGGTCACCGGGAACTGCTGGAGTGGGGTCTTGGTCATCACAGATGCTTGGCCTGTCTGGGGTGGGGCTTTAAGGACCTCTGCTTCTACAGGGCCCTGGGTCTGGGTCTGGAGGGCTCTGTGAAGTTCCTGGGCACACCTTCCACATGGCAGTGGCGCCAGGGCTCCTTCCTTGTTGGCTCTGGTAATCACTTGCTTGGTTTTCACTGTGTTACCTTCTGTGTGGATGAGACTGGTATTTCTGATAGTTCTGGTTAGCAGGCATGGGTGGCTCTTTGCATCTGGACTTGCTGGACATGGAAGTCTCATGGAGACAGTCTGTTGTGGCGGGAAAGTGCCGCTGGGGCCTCCAGTGGTACATGGAGCCTGCACGCCCGGCTGTGGAATGCCTGGAGGCTGCCCCAGGGCCAGCTGGTGGGTAGTGGCAGCTGAGACGTTAGCAGAAGGGGACTGGGTCTCCCTACTCACTGTGACAGGTGGGGCAGGGAGGAGCTTGCTCTCTTCTGCAGACTGGAACCGCACCTGCTGGGGGGGATGGTAAGGGATGTCCCCCTCATCCATGCTCACTTTTTTCTCCATCTCCTTGCCAGACCGGAGGAGGCGCCTGGTATACAAGCGTCGCCAGGCCTCCTGGATGGCTTTAGCTGCCAACATCTGGGAAATCAGCTTCTGCCGGAGCCGGTAGCCCCTCCAGTTGGCTTGGATGAGGGTGGCTGCATGAGACAGCATCAGGTCCATCTCATCCACCAGGACGTTCTTGAAGGCCTGGCTCTCAACAACGGCCCGGAGGCGTGGAATGGAGCGAGGCACCATCTTACCCTTATCTGGCTGTTGCAGGGGGGTCTCCCTGGATGCAGGCTGCTCACAATGGGGTTGTAAACACAGTGTCCCCACTCTGCCTTGAAAATTGGGGGTGTGCTGGGGCTGGAAGGAGCTCTGTCCACTGGGTAACAACTGTAACTGTGTTGCTTGCTGCATTGTCTTGGTTCCTAGGCTGATCAACTCTGCCTGTGGAGGTGGCAGGGAGGTGGTCAAAGTGGAGTTGTGCAGACAAGAGGGGTCCTAGGACCGAAACCTTGTTCCTGGCACCTCGCAATCTTTCTCCTATTCATTGCAGGCCCTCTCTGTCCTGGCCTCTTGACCACCTGTTTTTGGGACATATTGTGAGTACAGCACTGATCGTACTGTTTGTGTGTGTGTGTGTGTGTGTGTGTGTGTGTGTTATTGTTATTTGCCTCTCCTGACTATAAATTCCTAGAAGGCAAGAAACAGGTCTGAGTCACTTCTTTGACCTCATCTCAATCATAGGCTGTGAATGGGTGGGTATTGGGTGAGTGACTAACTTGACTAATAAATGAATGGGTGAGTGAGTTGAAAGTTGGATGGATAGCCCTGGCTGGTGCGGTTCAGTGGATTCAGTGCAGGCCTGTGAACCAAAAGGTTGCTGGTTTGATTCCCAGTCAGGGTACACGCCTGGGTTGCTGGCCAGGTCCCTGGTTGGTGGTGTGCAAGAGGCGACTGATTGATTGATGTATCTCTAGCACATTGATATTTCTCTCCCTCTCTTTCTCCCTCCTTTCCACTCTAAAATTAAATTGTTTAAATACCTTAAAAAAGAAAGTTGGATAAATAGCTGAATGCATGACTAAATACTGGTAAGGTAAATCAGTGGATGAATAAATGGTAAATCAGTTGGAGGGATAGATGGAGGGTTCAGTGAAAGAATGGATGAGTAAATGAAGTTGATGAATTTATGAACAGATCAATAAATAAAGAAATGAACTCATGGATGGATGAATGGGTAGATGGATGGATGAGTGTGTAGGTAGGTTGAGGAATTAGTAAATGGATGAATGGATGGGTAGATGAGTATATGAATGGATGGATGAGTAGATTGGTGAATGGATGGATGGATGGATGGATAAGTGGATGGATGGATGAATGAGTGAGTGATTGGATGGATGGGTAGAGGGAGTGAGAAATAACTGAATGAATAGATACGTGGATGGGTGAGTGGACAGATGAAATCTGAGTAGATAAATGGGTGTGTGAGTGGAGCGAGCTGAAGGAATTGGTGAAGAGACCATTGGCAGACCGACGAATGAATCAGTGAATAGATGGTAAGTGACTGACAGATTAATGGCGGATGGAAGGATGGGTAGAAAGAAGAATGAGGAGATGGCTGTAGTTTTCAGAAGTACCTTAGTGCAGAGAGAGTCGGGATGCTGCCAAGCAACACTGATGCATAACTTGGAGCCTATGTTTGGCCAAAGTCCCCCCCTTCTGGCTGAACCAGCTAGACCCTTGACCAGCCATCTTCATACCTTGAGGGGTCATAGAGTTGGAGGAGGAGCAGGAAAAGAAGGTGCAATCTCAGAAGCCAGCTTGTAAGAGTAACCAGCCTTCAGCCCTTCATCCGATGCAATGTACAACACTCCCTGGGCTGGCTCTGTCCTCAAAACCAACATGAGAAGAGACATTAAAAGCAGCCCTGGCTGGTGTGGCTCAGTGGATTGAGTGCTGGCCTGTGAACCAAAGGGTCACAGGTTTGATTCCCAGTCAGGGCACATGCCTAGGTTGTGGACCAGGTCTCCAGGATGGGGCACATGAGAGGCAACCACACATCAATGTTTCTCCCCCTCTCTTTCTACCTCCCTTCACCTCTGTCTAAAAATGAATAAATAAAATCTCTTTTAAAAAGGCAAAAAACCTAAAATCTCAAGAAAACAAAAAACTTTTAAGCCCACAAAGATGAATGTACAAGAAAGTTTATTCCAGTGTTATTTTGTGCATAAAAACAAAACGACTGGAAATAACCAAAAAGGTGATTGACAGGGGTTTAGTTACAAATGCATAAAGAAGGTTGTTCCAGAATTGCATCACTGTATTGTATAAAAGAGAAAACTGAAAACAGCCCTGGCTGGGTGGCTCAGTTGGTTGGAGCATTGTCCCATACACCAGAAGTTTGCGGGTTTGATCCCTGGTCAGGGCACATACCTATGGGTTCAATTCCCTGTTAGGGCTTTTTTGGGAGATAGCCAATTGGTGTTTCTCACATCACTGTTTCTCTTTCTCTCTTCCTCTTCCCCTAAAAAAACCCAATAAACAAATCCTTGGGTGAGAATTAAAAATTTTTTTAAACTGAAAACAACCCAAATGCTTATCAACAAATGGTTCTTAAATTCAGCAATAGAACACTTGTACAGGGGCATGCTATCCAGCCACCAGAAATGGTGTCTAGTGCCACGAGAATGGCTAAAATTAAAAATATCGCCCTGGCTGGTGTAGCTCAGTGGATTGAGCGCAGGCCTGAAAACCAAACAACCGTGGTTCGATTCCTAGTCAGGGCACATGCCTGGGTTGCAGGCCAGTTCCCAGCAGGGGACACACAAGAGGCAGCCATACATTGATGTTTCTCTCCCTCTTTCCTTCCCTTCCCCTCTAAAGATAAATAAATAAAATATTTTTTTAAAAAAGTGGACCACCTGGGGAAACTATCAGTTTCTTGAAGGCAACTCAATCCATGCTGACAAATATACTAAAGAGGTCTAAGTGTTTATACTTAACCCCAATCATAAATCATATAAATGCCCATCAACAGAAAACTGAATATATCAACTGTATATTAACAATATATCAATATAAATAATATCAATAGGAATATGGATTTATTTGTAAATCAATGTATACCATTCAACACAGCAAGGAGAATGAGCTCAGCAATATACAGGTATCTCAGACACATTATTTTAAGTGAAAGAAAAAAAAAAGGACAAATTGGTTATTCCAAGTACAGAAAATTAAAAAGGGAACAGAGGAAGTTCTGCTATTAGAAGACAGGGTATGAGTGGCTGGGCTTTAGGAACAGTCACGTGAGTTTCTGCGAATTGTGAAAATGAAAACTCATGGGTAAGATGCAGATATTCTACAGAAACATGACCAGGTATCAACAGAATATTACAGCCAAGTAGGTTTTATTGCAAGGACGTAAGAATGGTTCCATATCTCTAAATCCCCAAGGTAACTCATTACATCTAGAAGTTAAAAGACAGTCTATTGATTTTTCAAAAAGTACCAAAGGGTGTTTTATAAAATGCAACAGCTATTTTTTAAACTTTTTATTTATTGATTTTAGAGACAGAGGAAGGAAGAGGGAAAGAGAAACATTGGTTTTCCCTCTTCTTTACGTATTCATTGGTTGATCTTTGTACGTGCCCTGACCAGGGACTGAACCCATAACCTGGTGTATCAGGACAATGCTCTAAACAACTGAGCTACCCAGCCAGGGTCTGCAATGGTTATTTCTAATAATAAAAACTTATAGAAATAAATGGAATAGTATATATATACAATAAGGCTAACCACAAACCACAACAAGGATTTTCAGCCCTTTCAGTAGTGAAATCCTAGTCATTTCTACTAAAGGAAAGAACAAGATGCACACACAGTTGGCCACCCTCACTGCAGGTATCGCTCGGTGATTATAGCAAAATGAGATGACAAAGACTAGAATAATTAGTGTCAATATTTCAATAGGAGAGCTAGCTGGTGTAGGGACAGTTTACCTAGAAGAACCAAGATATTCTAATTTTAAAATATATAGTTATATAAACATATATGAGGGGGACCCAAAAAGCCTGTAGTTCATTTGTGAAAAATTGTATTTACTCTTACATTTTTAAACTTCAGTCACATTCAAAGTACTCTCTATTTGATACAACACACCTATCAAGATGTTTTTTTCCCACTGCTCAAAACAGTTTTTGAACTCATTGATTTTGATGCCTTTTAGTGCTTCTGCTGTTTTTGTTTCACCTCAAATGTTTCCCTTTTAAGACTCTTTCGTCTAGGGTAACAAAAAAGAAAAGGTCACTCAGGACGAGATTGGGTGAATAGGGAGGGTGGGGCACAGGGGTCATGCCATTATGGGTCAAAAACTGCCGAACACTCAGCATGGTGTGGGCAGGTGTGCTCGTAAATCACCCATAATGAAATGAGCAAACGCACTGAAAGAGTCTTCAAAACAAATTCACTGGAGCCAAGCGCAGCCTCTCACAACAATGCCAGCTGGCGCACTGTTACAGATGGGCTCTGGAACACTCACCTAGTGGGGGAAGTCTGTACCAAAAGGGGCCGCCCTCCAGAAGATAACTCCAGGGTTTTATTGCGTCCCCCCTCATATATCTATATAAATATATACTTAAACATATTATTAATATTTTGATTTTAAATATATCTTATATATTTACATAAATCTGTATCTATATATTTTTATCTCCTGTCTTTCCTAGACATATAGCTGCATACAAAACCTAGGCATGTAGCTGCAACAAAACCAACAGCTGCATTTCTGTATTTGACAAAAAATCAGCTGGAGCCCTGGCTAGTGTAGCTCAGTGGATTGAGCACGGGCTGCAAACCAAGGGGTCGCCAGTTCAATTCCCGGTCAGGGCACATGCCTGGGTTGCAGGCCTGGTACCCACTGGGGGCCACGTGAGGGGCAACCACACATTGATGTTTCTCTCTCTCTTTGTCCCTCCCTTCCCCTCTCTCTAAAAATAAATAAATAAAATATTTTTTAAAAATCAGCTGGAAATGAAAATGGGGGAAATGCTATTCATAGTAACATGAAAAATTATACAATTCATAGAAACAAATTTTACACAAAAATCAAAGGAGTTATATGAAGGTCCAGAAAGGAGTTGAAAGCCATCTGAAACATAGACCACAAGGTTAGGAAGAAAGAAGTCATATAAATTAGCATTATACAATGTCACATTCACAGGGGACAGTTCATATTCAATTAGAATCCCGACAGGGAGTGTTTTAAAAATGGAAGGAATGCTTTCAATGTTCGAATGAAATAATAAATGAGAGTGGCCAAGATCACGGACAAGAAGAGGAACTTGACTTGCCAGATATATAAGTATGCTGGAAAGCCATCATGATCACAGTATGGTACCCACCCAGAACTAGACAATCTATTGAGACAGAATGGTGAAACCAAAATTGATCCCAATGTAACAAGGGCACATTGTATTTTAATTCAGGAGGTAAAAATCATAGTATGGGGTACAAGCAAATGGTACAAGTAAGCAATTCATCTGGGAGAACAGGACTTAGACCCCTATCTCATAACAGTCCAAAAACAAAACCCAGATGGATTTAAAAATTGTGAAAACATTGCCTTTGCTGGTGGTTCAGTTGGCTGGGGCATCGTCCCATACACCATAAGGTTGTGGGTTCAATTACTGGTCATGGCACATACTGAGGTTGTAGATTTGATGCCCTTCAGGGCACGTACATCAATTTCTCTCACATTGATCTCTCTCTTTCTCTCCCACCCCTTCTCTAAAATCAATAGATATATCATCGGGGGAAGATTTTTTTTAAATTATGAGAACATTTATTAGAATGTGTGAATTTATTAGAATGTGTAACATGTAAATTAGGGAACTCTCATAAAATTAAACAGGAAACTCAAAAAAATCTGAAAAAGATAAATGTCTGACTTCACAAAGAGAAAAAAATGTATGGCAAACGATGCCATAAAAAAGGTCAAAGACAAAAGACTGTCTCTGCAGTCTTTTACGGTGTTTGCAATGCATGTGATAAAGAGTCCAGGTTAATTGCTTAACACAAAAATGACCACATTTTTTTAAGAATATAACAGAATCCAGAGCCTCTGCAACATAATGCTCACAATGCCTAAGCTATATTACAAAATGACTCAATCTATGAATAAACACAGAAAAGCAATTTATTCTCCTGAAAAAAAATTATCAATAGAGTATGATCCCTAAGATACCCCAGATATTAGCAGACAAGGATTTAGAGTAGACAAGGATTAGCAGATAAGGGTTTTAGAGTAGCTATATAATTAAGATTAATAGAAAAATACCATTATGCTCATAATAAGTGGTACTATGCTAATTCTAACAAGCATTAGCAGACAAGAATTTTAGAGTAGCTATATAATTAAGATTAATAGGAAAATACCACTATGCTCATAATAAGTGAAGAGATGGGGCACCTCAGCAGAGAAATAGAAAAAAAGAGATACTAGAAAAAAAAACAGGTGAAAATTCTAAACTTAAAAATATACAATACCTGAAATTTCAAAATTCTCTGCATAGGCTAACCAGCAAAGTGCAGATTGCAGTGACAGAAGAGTCAGTGAGTTTGAATATAAAGAGATAGAATTTATCCAAACCGAAGAACACAGAGGAGGAAAATGGGCCTTAAAGCAAGACTTAGGGACTTATGGGACAACATCAGAAGGACTAACATAAATAATTGGGGTCTCCCAAAAAAGAGAAAGGCACAAAAATATGTGAAGAAATCATGGCCAAAACTTGTTGAAAAAGCGTTTTTATAGATTTAAGAAACTGCCCTGGCTGGTGTGGCTCAGTGGATTGAGTGCTGGCTTGTGAACCAAAGGGTCACAGATTTGATTCCCAGTCAGAGCACATGCCTGGGTTGTGGGCCAGGTCCCCAGTAGGGGGTGCACAAGAGGCAACCACACACTGATGTTTCTCTCCTTCTCTTTCTCTGTCCCTTTCCCTCTCTAAAATTAAATTATATATATATATATATATATATATATATATATATATATATATATATATATGAAACCCTCATGAAGTCCTAAGCAAGATAAACACAAAGACTATACACCTGGGCTCAGTCTAGTCAATGTCTTGAAAAACAAAGGTCAAATCTTGAAAGCATCCAGAAGAAAATAATATGTAACACCCAGCCCTGGCTGGTGTTGCTCAGTGGACTGAGTGTGGGCCTGAGAACCACACGAACGCGGTTCGATTCCCCGTCAGAACACATGCCTGGGTCGCAGACCAGTTCCCAGCAGGGGACACACAAGAGGCAACCATACATTGATATTTCTCTCCCTCTCTCCTTCCCTTCCCCTCTAAAGATAAATAAATAAAATCTTAAAAAAAAAAAAAAAGTAACACCCAGTAGAACAACTCGATCAATCAGCCAATTTTTCATCAGAAACTATGGAAGCCAGAAGACAGTAGAACCACCCTGCTGCAGGCCCAATCAGGAGACAGAGTTTATATTAAACTTCCCTACTTTAGTTAACTATTTAAAATAGGGAGTTTAATATAAACAATTGTTAATGACTAACCATAAGACAAAATGAAACTCTAAGTGGTTTCCTAGGGCTGAGGGAGTGTTTCCAAGGAAGAGCAAATTTGGAACAGATTTGGACTTCCTTGGAGTCCAATGGTTTAGCACACCGCATGGCAGAGATATTTGCTGGTTTGGCCAGGCCATAGCTGGTCTGGAGTTGTGGGCAAGGAATAGCTGGAGAAGCAGGTGATCAGCAACTGGCGATATGAGCACATGTTGGGAGTGCAGGTGCTGCTGGGGGACAGGAGGCCTACAGTGCATGGGCCGCCATGAGGGCTCTGGTTTGGGGTCAAGAAGGCTGGAGAAACGTTTCTATCGGGTTAAGGCTGCAAAGTTGCAGAGGAATGATGATCTGTACTCATGACTGAATCTCCACACTGGCCCTTCTTGCAGGTGAGCCTCTTCGTTCAGCAATGTCTGAACAGTGTGGAACTGTTCAACTTTGCCCTCTACTGAGAAAGGTTAACATTCCACTCATTTGAAAGGAGACAATCAAAGTAACTCCTTTATCACAGAGAACATATTGAGAGGTTCGTTTAAAAATTCAAATAACCTAAAGGAGGCAGGAGAGGGAGAATATAGTACTAGAACTCAGGGACAACAGAAAGAATAATAGTAAAACGGTAGACTTCAATCTGCCATATCATTAATTGAGATGATAATGGACTAGACATTTTGAGAAAGAGCTGACCAGAATCAATTCGTTCTCAAAGACCCATGCATTCCTCTTTTCAGGATGAACAATCTGGTTTCGCCTGTGTGGTGGCCTGAATGTCCAACCCCCTGCTCAGTCTTCACCCTGGCCTCAAGGCAGCAGGGCGCGTTCCGAAAAAGGACCAGTGAGAACTGAAACATAAGAGCCAATGGGTCTGAGATCAGCTCTCCTGGAGGTGGACAGTCATTGTCCCCGTTTCACAGAGGAGGAACCCGAGGTCTGGAGAAGCTAACATATTATGTGACTTATGTCTTTATATTGTTTCTGATTTGCCTCCCCCATTAAACTATGAGCTACCCATCGGTGGGAATGTCTGTCTCTTTTGTTTGCTCTTGGATCCCCAGAGTCTAGAACACTCCACATAGTAGGTGCTCAATAGATGTTTATGGATGGATAAATGGCTAGATGGATCTGTGCATGCATGGATAAGATGGATAGATGGATGGATGTAGCCCAAACTTCAGAGTTGAAGTTGGCAGCTTCAGGGTCTGAACTGGTTTGTCCTGGGGTTTTATCAACCATGTGGTTCAGCCCTTTTGATGAATTCAACCAGAATGAGCAAACAAACAGTAAAAGAAGTGGGGTTACAGGGGATAAGAAGGAAGAACAGGGGCCTCCAACATACGAGGTGAATGACTGGCTTGGCAGTTTGCGGTGAACTCTTTTGAGCCTGTTTCCCTATGTGTCACATGTGCTAAGCCTACTTTCCCAGGTCCCAAGATGTGACAGACTTTCCAGGCTGGGCCCCCAGGCAGACAAACCCGCCATCTGGCCTTTGGGGAAACTTAATGCCTCTGCTCTGAGGGATTGGGGTGCCAAGACCCCTCAGAGAGGCTGAAAGGCCCAAGGAAACTCTGAGGACAATGGGGGCCAAAGAATGACCAGGTCCCCATATACCCACCACAAAGCCCTCCACTAGCCCCACTCACCTGCCCCTGAAGCTGAACCCACCAGCCTGATGACCAACCTTACAGCCCAGGTGCCATGGTGGCTTTGTGACTCACAACCAAGTTCTGGCCAATCACTGAAGGCTCCTGGGACGAGAGAGTTCTAGAAGGCAGACTCGGGTGGGGGCAGGACCCAGGTCAGAAGTGAGAGTCATGGTGGTTGTGATATATTATAATCTGCCCATCCTGAGCAGAAAGTTAGGGCTCTGAGCACTAAAATGACCTCCGTGTGTCTGGAAGCAGCCTCTGTCTCTCACCCCTTGGGCATTTGCTGAGCACCTACTTAAGGCTGGGACCTGACCTGAGCCTGGGGACACAACACACTAACTCAAATAATTTGGGACTGTGAAACTTAGAAGGGACCAAAGCGGGTGGGATGGGCTGACCCACAGAGGAGTTGGCTGTGGCAGGGCTGGGTGAAGGGCATATCCAGGGGAGGGCACAGTATGGGCAAAGGTCCTGAGATGGAAATAAGCTGAGGATAATGAGGGAACACAGCTGATATGGGTGGAGAGGAAAGAGAAGAGGGTGAGGCAGGGTCACAGGTGGGGCCTTGGAGAGGGGTAGGAGAATTGCAGTTTTACTGAGAAGGTACCCAGGAGCCACGACAGGGTTTAGAGGAAACTCTGACTTCTTTTTACATTCTTTAATTTGTTTTTTAGAGAGAGGGAAAGGGAGGGAGAAAGAAAGAGAAACATCCATCAGTTGTCTCTCACTGCGCCCCAACCAGGACCGAACCTGCAACCTAAGCACGTGTCCTGACCAGGAATTGAACCGACGAACTTTAACTCTGCAGGATAACACCCAACCAGCTGAGACACACTAGTCAGGGACTGACTTCTTAGAAGGCCAGCTGGTATCTGTGTCTGTCTGCCTCTGAGGATGGAGGCTCCTCAGAGTGGGGCTGGGCCCAAGACACCCTGGGATCTACACACAGCCTGGTGGAAACGGGCATTAAGTCTCAGCCACAACCCTGCAGACGGAAGTGAGGCTGCCATCCCCGGTCACCTCCTGGGGCTAAAGGGAGGCCTGGTGTGATCACTGCTGGCCGGGCCGGGGCTGACGCACATCTTGGCCTCAGCTCAGCAGGGTCCTGCCAAAGTCACAAAAGCTTGGCCCAGGGGCCTCTGCCTGGCCTCCCCGGGGAGCCACTGGGAGGCACCAGAACGAGAGGCCAGCTGCAGATTGGTCTCCAGAAAAATCTAGGCTAGATCAGTGGGTTGGAACTCTAAGATATTATATGTTTTCAATTTTTATCAAAATTTTTTATTTATTGCCCTGGCTGGTGTAGCTCAGTGGATTGAGTACGGGCCCATGAACCAGAGGATCGCAGTTCGATTCCTGGTCAGGGCACATGCCTGGGTTGCAGGCCAGTTCCCAGCAGGGGACGCATGAGAGGCAACCATACATTGATATTTCTCTCCCTCTCTCCTTCCCTTCCCCTCTAAAGATAGATAAATAAAATCTTTTTTAAAACGTTTAATTAAAAATTTTTTAAATTTATTTTTCAAGAGAAAGTAAGGGAGAAAGATAAGGAAACATTGATGTACAAAGAGAAAACTTGATGGGCTGTCTCTGCCATGACCACAGCTGGAGACCCAGCCCGCAACCCAGGCACACACCCCAACCTGGAATCAAACAGGTGACCCTTTGGTTTGCAGGCCTGCATTCAATCCAAAAAGCCACTTAAAAGGAGCCCAGTTTTTATTTATTTTTAGAGAGGAGGGAAGGGAGGGAAACACCGATTGGTTGCTTCTCACATGCCCACAATCAGGGATCTGGCTCACAACACAGGTATGTGCCCTGACCAGTCATCAAACTGGCAGCCTTTTTGTTTGTGGGATGATGCCCAGCCCACTGAGCTACAGACGCCAGTGGGGGCAGTCTTGCAGGATTAAGCCCTTCATCTGTGGGGCTCAGTCAATTCCAGGTAAAGTTTCAGAACTAAACTGTAGGGAACTCAGCTGCTGGCTGGAGAGTTGGGGAATTGGTTAATGTAGGGAAAAACACCACACAATTGGCAAAGGAAGGGTCGGTAAACACAGCCTGAGCAGATCTCACAATCTCCCTGGACCTCCCCTTCTCTGTAGGCTGAGAACTGCTCAGGGTGCATTTGAGTATTAACTACGTCATTGTTGTTCATCCCCCAAACACTTCCAACTCCTGCCCTGGGAGAGGTTCCCTCGACATAAACGCACCCACATCGCAGCACCTTAGGTAAAGCCCAGAGTAGGGAGACTTGGATGAGGACACAGGGTAGCCAAGTGGTACCCAAACTGGGACTCCTTTCCCTGAATAGTTAAGCTTTACCCCCAAAACGTGGCATTTGGTCTCCTGTCAAGACACCCTCTCAGCATCAACCCTTACTTCTGGGGCACCTCCTGAAATGCCTGCCTGAAGGTGGTGCCAGGTGCAGTTAAAAACCAAACCCCAAAACAGCTCTTAAAAGCCTCAAGTGGGGAGCCAGGGTGACAGGGGCTAGAGCCAACATGCAGGTGGTGAGGCACCACTCTGATGGCTAAGGGACTGTGCGCACAGTATTCCTTCTTTGTACCTCTTCACCATTCAGCCACCTTCTTAGCAGGGTTGGGTACGATCAGCATTCAGTACATGCCTACCAGCCCGGCTTGCCCCATGTCCTGGGCCACCAAAACCCAGAGGAGGCCAGGGAAGGGGGCTGCCTAGCAGTCAGCAGTCTAGAGAGGAGAAATCCAGGTCATCTCCTTAAAAGGCTGTGTGACTTCAAGCCAGTCACTCAAACTCTCTAAACCTTAGTTTCCACAAAATGGGAGAATGGATATTGGGGGAGGGTGCTTGGAAAATCCTGGACTCCCAGTTACCTAAAAGGGTAACTCCACAAAAAGTACTCATACCTCCAGTCCTAGAGGAAGACCACCTGGGTCAGATCCCACCTGTGCTACTTTCCTTCTGGTCCCAAGACTCAATTTCCCCATCCCCTAACCTGTGATAAACACATCGGGCACTACTGACTGTAAGCCAAGCACTACTCTAAACCAGGGGTGTCCAACCTTTTGGGATCTCTGGGCCTCACTGGAAGAAGAGTTGTCTTGGGCCACATGAAAACAAAAGAAACCTCATGTTTTAAGTAAATTTACAATTTTGTGTTGGGCCGTATTCACGACCATCCTGGGGCACATGCCGGGGCACATGCCGTGGGCCAGTTGGACAGTGTAAACAAACTTAATCTTCACAACTTCATGGAGTAGTTGATTGATCTGCCCATTTCACAAACATTGGCCCAGAAGCTTAATGTCTCTTCCTTTTCCTTCCTGCTCCGGGCTGGGGCTGTTGTCCTCTTTCCATCCTGCAGTCAACTCCTCCCCAAAGGGGACACGCTGCAAGCTCGATAGTTCCAATCGACGGTTCAAGTCTCCAGGGTCCCCCCCCCCCCGCCCCCCGCAGCCCGGACAACAGCCCGCCTCGCGCCCAAGAGCGCCTAGATGGCGCTCGCTGCGCGCCAGAGGTGCAGGCCCCTCCCGGGCGCCGGCTCCCCCTCCTCTGAGCAGAGGAGGAGGGCGGAGGGCAGAAGGTGTGGGGGAAGGGGAGCGAGCCAGACCTCGCCCAGCCCATCAAGCCCCGGCGGAGGAAGGAGGAGGCGGAGAGCAGAGCTGGCATTAGGAGACTTTACTGAAAACAGAAAACCAGGCGAACCAAGTATTACAAACAGGAATGTAGACTCGTAGCAAAACAAAACAGAATAAAAAGGGGGAGCGGGAGGACGGGGGCGGGGCAGAGAGCAAGGAAAGGGGAGAGTAATTTTCTTCTTCCCATTTCTTTAAAAAAAAACCAACACAAGAAAACACGCACTCACACAACCAACGTTTGTTCCCGAGTAGAAACATAAATAGGGCAGAATCAAACACTGTTCTCTCTTCCAAATGAAAATAAGAAGTAAAAGAAAAGGCAACGCAGGGCTTCAGGCTGCGCCCCCTCGGAACCCTCTTCGGCGGCGATGCGTACAAAGGGGAGGCCGGGCGCGCGGGTTTGTGCAATTCGGGCGGCCACCCGCAGAGGTCAGAGGCAGCGCGAGGGCAGGGGGCGGGGGAAGTCATGCGCTTGCCCCCCGGGAGCAGGGGGTCCAGCTTGTCGAGTCTCAGGCGCCCTCTCTGAGTCCTGGCACCATCCGGGGGCGTCCCCGGGGCCACGCCCTCTCCAAGTCCGGGACACCCACGCCCCCCCACGCGAACCCGCCTCTCGGGGGAGGGGGGCCGCGCATGCGCCCCGCGCGCGGGCTCAGTACGCGGGCACCTGGTGCTGGGGCAGCAGCTGGCAGCCGCTGTTGACGTGGCTGAGGACCTTCTGCTTGAGCTGCGCCACCTGCTCACGCAGCAAGCTCGCGGTGGACGCCAGCTCCGTGTTCTGGCTCTTGAGTGTCTTCACTTTCTCCTCGAGGCGCGAGATGCGTTCTAGCTTGCGCTTGCGGCACTTGGAGGCAGCGATGCGGTTGCGCAGCCGCTTGCGTTCTGCTTTGATGCGCTCTTGAGTGTCCATGTCGATGGGCGACAACGGCGGGCTCTCACCGAAGCTCGGCACGTCGGGCACCGTCTGTGGCTCGTCCTTGAGCGCGGCGAGGCGCGGCGGCCCCAGCGCGCCCGGGGGTGGCGGTGGAAAGGGCACGGGCTCGGCGGCGAAGGCGACAGTCGCAGCACTCCCCGCACTCCCGGTACTGCCCGCGTAGCTGCTCAGGTTCGCGTAGACGGGCGCCTCGGGTGTGGCCGCCGCCGGAGCCAGCTCTCCGGGAGGCGCGGCACCAGCAGCCGTGCCTGAGGGTCCCCCGGCCGCTGCCGCAGCGGAGGCCGCACCCGCACCGAGCTGGTTCTGCTTGTGCAAGTCCTCCAGGGCCTTGACGAAGCCCTCGGCGAACTCCTGTTCCTCGCTGGCCGCCACCTTGGGGTACAGGAATTGTGTGCTCGTCGGCGTGGTAGTGACCAGCCCGTTGGACTGGATGATGAGACGCTCGAGTTCGGGCGAGGCCAGCTTAAGCAGCCCTAGGTCCGGTGAGGCAAGCAGGCCGTCGGGCGGCGCCGAGCCAGAGGTGCCGTCTGTGCGCAAGGGGGCTGGGGGCGGCGCGGCCCCGGGCTTGAGCGCTGCTGCCACCTGCTCGCTCAGGCTCAGCGTCAGCGCATCTTTCTTCATCATGCTGCCGGCCGCTGCCGTCGGGGGCGCCCCGGGGAACAGGCGACCCGGGGACGCAAAGCTGCTACCGCCGCCACTGCTACTGACGCCGCCGCCCAGGCCGCTTAGCGCCTCATCGCCGTAGAAGGGTGTTTCCATCCTCCGCCTCCCCCGCCGCGCCGGTCCGGGGGGGAGGGGAGTGGCTGCGGCCTCCCGAGGGGCCCGCACCCCCCCGTCCGCTTGGCCCTAGCGCCCGCCCCGGCCGCAGCCGCTACGCCCGGCCCTCGGTTGGCGGCGGCTCCTGCGCCGCGCAACCCGCGCGCCCTCTTATAGCCTCGGCCCAGCGCGATGAGCTCACTGCCCCCGCTCGCCATTGGGTGTGGGTGACGTCTCTCATTTACATTGCAGGGCGGAGCCAGGCCATCACCGCCCCCCTGGCTGCCGTTGCCCCGGTGACGCGCGGTAAACGCCACAACAGCGCGCTGCCTTGTGGGTTGACGTCATGGGGGCGGGCCAGGGGACTGGGCCGGGTCACTCCGCTCTAGGAGGGAGCGTTGTGTACGACCAAAGTCCCCAGCGCCGCCTCCCGCCAAGGCACGTCCGGGGTGGCGTGATAGGCCCGGCCACCAGGCGCCTAGCCACTGGGCGCCTGCCAGCCCTGAAGCTCCGCCCCGCGGGCCCTCCTGGGGCCGGGCCGACGGGGGCGGTGCCGGTCCCCTGGAATGGAGGTGGCGGGTTTTGGGGTTCCAGATGGATAAATTACTCCCTGGCACCTTCCGCTCCACTGCACGGACAGTGCCTCCCTTAACGTGTTTGGTAAAGCTTTGTGTGCGCTGGGGGCTGAAGTCCTGGAGGAGCGTTGGCTAGTGGCTCGCCCGGGATTTGGACCAAGTCTGCCTTCACCCACCTTTACCCCATTGTCTGGTGGTGTGTTTGCCTCGGAAAGACGGAGGAGGGTAGAAGAGAGCTTCCAGGAGTTGCTGGAAGCGCTTTGATCCTTCTACTTTTCACTGGGAGCTATCTAAAGCACTGGGTCCGAATTCCTGACAGATGAAAATCAGGAGCAGAGTGACTTGCCTGAGGAGATCAGAGCTGTAACGAGGCCTGAGCTTTTACCCATCCTGTAAAACCCTGGTGTCCGTGCCCCTGGGCGGCCGCCTACGTTCTAACTCTTTTCCAGGTCCTGCTGTGGGTCCTTGGATAAGGGTACTTAGGCTTAGGCAAGAATCCCAGCTGGTAATCATTACCTGCTTATTACCATTGTGACAGTTAGGGCTTAATGAGCCGCCATAGGTTTAAGCCTATGGCTGAGGATGGGGTATACAAATAGGAGGAAAGGAACACCTTCCTCAACACTCCCCAGGGGCCCTTGAGATATCAGAGTCTGACAGACAGACCTGCACACAACCCCTCCACGGCTCCCACAGCACTCAGGATGGAGCTCACTCCTCAGCCAAGGTGGTAGAAGCTCCATACCCTCCTTTCCCCACTGACCTTTCACTCTTACCCTATCTGAACCTTGGCTTCCCAGCTCCTTAGTGCCCCTGAACCTCTGCATGCACTATATGCCCTCTGGTGATTCTCTCCTTCCCATTATATCCTTGGAATCATCCAGAATGGTGGAGTGGATCATAAATCCCCAGAAGGCAGAGGGATCTTCTCTATCCTGGGGCTGGTGGGTCCCCAGGTCCCTAAGTCCCTGCACAGGGCCTAGACTACTGTGGACACAAAGTGTTAAAGGAGAACACTGCCTGGCTGGATTTGCTGTGGCAGCCTCTGGCCTTGGTTTGTGTGACTGGTCCGTGGACAGCAACCCCCCCACACACACACACAAGTTCCCTTCCTCACCTGGGACTGCCCCTACTGGCTTTGAAGCAAAAAGGCTATGAGGGAGACTGTGATTATGAGCAAGAGGCCTGGCCTGGCCTCGAGGGCAGAGGGCCAAGCATATGGATGTGTGCCTGTGTGCATTCATATATGGAGCAGACTACCATATGTATATGTATATGTCTTTTTCCAGGAATGTGGTCTCTCAGCTCTCCAGACCTGTCCTCCTGGGTCTCAGCCTGGGTAAAGAGACCCCTCGGTGCAAGTGAGTACAGCCCCTGCCTGGCCTGTTGCCAATCCTGCCCTGGGACCCCTATCTGGAACAAAATTGGAAGAGAGGGTGCCCTGCTTCTCCCCACAGCAAGAGGGTGATTGGGCCTTGACCTTGATAGATAGGTGAATGTCTCATGAACTTTGGGCAGAGACAGCCAGACCTGAAAGACTGACCAGCAGATAGGCCTTGGGAAATGGAGGCACAGGGAGGCCAAAGCAAGTTACCTCTCTGAGTCCCAGTTTCTGCTTCATGAAAATGGAGCAAATAATACTACAACCTTATGGAGTATTGAGACTTTTATTGGATTTGTGGAAATAGTATAGGTTCAATAATGGTCTCTATCACTGTTTTACTTTAATTTTTAAAATTTTTATCCTCAACCAACAATTTTTTTTTTCATTGCTTTTAGAGAGAGAGGAGGAGAGAGAGAAAAACATCAACATGAGAGAGAAACATCAGTAGGACCTGGACTGGGGATCATAGACTCCCAGCCTGGGGAGGGAGCATGCGACCGAGGTATATTCCCTGACCGGGAATCAAACCCATAACCAACTAGGCTGGAACCAACTAAGGCGGGGGCTGATTTACATTATTATTATTCAGCCAAACTTAACTGCAGTTCTTTGGTCTGGAGTTCCCTCTGCATAGAGTGCCCTTCCCTAGCCTCCAGGCAAACTCCTAGTCGTCCTTCAAACTCACTTCCAATGTTCCTTCCTCCAAGAAGCCTTCCTTAACCATGGTCCTGGGGACTTCCTTAGACCCCTTCCTTAGACCTGTATGAGCCCTGTCCGCCATTGGTGTCTGACTCTATATGCTCCAGTTGGAGGAAGGCAGGGTCCTTGAGACTGGATGAGGAGGATCTGTCATGGCTTCTAAATGTAGGGCGCTGCCTTTGGCAGACTGTGCCAGCCCCACTTTCCTCTCAGGCTCCTCTGCTGGGCACTTGCTATTCCCTCAGACCCGATGCCCTTCCCTACCTTCTCCTTCCTTCCAGCTAGGTAGAACTCTGGGACACCCCAGTCCTTCCCCTCCCATTTGCACCAGCCCTGACCCCAGAGCTGGGTAGGTGCATCCAGATCTGTCTGTGAGACTGGGGGGCTTCTTGGGCAGGTCAAGGAGGGCCCTAAATCCATCAACCAGTCCCATGCAATGAACTAGATATAACTTTCATTCCTTCCTTCCTTCATTCCACACACTGGAATGAGCACCTACTGTGAGCCCAGTGATGGGGACACACATGAATGACACAAACAATCCCACCCACCCAGCACAGGATCTGAAGGAAGGTGACACAGCTTTGAGGTTAATAAATAAATGGTGCTTTCATGGTGGGTAAAAGGGGGTGTTCAGAGTTGAATAATCTGGGAGAGGCATCCCCAGGAGGTCATGCTGAATGAAGGGCAGAATGTCCCAGTAGGAACAGCAAGTGCAAAAGTCCTGGGGCAGAAGCCAGTTGGCCACATGGATGGAGGGAAAAGTTGGGCTGGATTGGGAGAGCCAGGGAGAAACTGGGGGGCGGGGGGGGGAGGAAAGTAATGGTGACAGGGCCTCTACCCAAACTGGAGTGGGTGGTATTTGTTCCAAGCCTAGTGGGGTTGAGGAAGGAGTTGGTGATCAGGGCTGGGCCCAGAATACATTTTCACCTTCATTCTCTCAGCTGCTCCAGGAGTCTAGGGACATTATCCCAAGTCCCAGAGGGGTTGCGCGGGAATCACACAGCCTAGACTTGATCAGAACTCAACTGCGACCCCACCCTCGCCTTCCCAACGGAGGCCGAACCTGAAGCCCACCTCCATCCCTGGGGCGCTCTGGCCTCTGCCCAGCTTGAAGAGATCTGCTTTCTCATTTAGAGCAACCTGCAACTCGGTTTACTGTTTAGTTTTTACTTGAAAACTCAGAAACCTAAAATCAACTGTATAAAACGGAAAGCCCCAAAGAAAAAGGAAAAAAAAGTTAAGCAGGAAGCAAAAAGGGGTGAGGCGGAGGGTCCTTCCGGGCGTGAGTCTTGCCAGGGATGGTCCCCGGATCTCAGAACCCCACGGGGCTGAGTGCGGCTAGTAGGGGCAGCCCCTCCAGAGCTTAGGCTCCACGGGCTGGGAATAGCGGGGCTGGCGGGGACCCAACTGGCAGGACCCTGTGGAGCGGCAGGGGGAGGGGCGCCAGCCTGGGTCGGGGGCGCGTCTGGCCCCGCAGCATTCCTGAGGCTCGGGTTACTGGCGAAGACTGCGGCCCCTCCCTCCCTTCCTGCCCCGCTTCCGCCCTCGCCTGGAGCCGGACAGGCTGCCACCTCCTTGGTTCTATGCAGGTGTTTCTGCGACCGCTGGGAGGGACCCGGGCTCTGCCCTTTGGGCTGTCACTGGCTCTTTCTAGTCTCACAAGACCATTTTGCAATTCATGCGCTGTCAGTCCCCTTCAGCAAGGATGGATTCCAATTGATACCTGGCAGGGCCGGCTTTATAACTGGTGGCCCCACAGACCACTCCGAAGCTGTGGTGTGTCTGAGCCCAGCCCGGGGGACTTCTGCAAGGAGAAGTCCTGCAAAACACCTCCCTCTCAGGATAGGCAAGACCTCTGTACTCAACCAGTGTACATTTAATGTGTACTCGCTGTATACCCAGGCCCAGAGGAGGCCCTGTCGCAGGTTAATGTTGGAACTAGGGAGTTTGGGAGTCAGAGGGTGGTGAATTTGATTTCCCCAGACCAACTTCAGAAGTTGATTTGTTTGTTTTCCTTTGGACCAACCTCAAGCACCAACATTCATCCATTCCACCCTCTACTGAGCACCTACTGTGTGCCCAGCCCTGTGTGCTGAATGAGGGTTTTTAGCCCTCCCTCATCACCTCCTGAACTGTTCGTCTCATGGGAGACAGGAAACAACATAAGCACGAGCACTGTCACTATTTTCCCCTTAGTTCGAACCTCTTCTGTTTTTACTTCAGTAAGTATATTTCAAAAGGGAAACTTCATGTCATTACCAAGAAGGGAAAGCCAGTTTCTCTTGCCGTAAATAGAACGAAACCCAAAAAACGATGAAATGAGAGCAAAATGCAGGCATTCCCCCCCCCCCCCCGCCCCAGCAAGGGACACTCTGGGCCAGGCCTGGATCAGGAATGTCCAAATGGCCAGAGAGCAGTAAAGGCAGGGAAGCCCCCAGCCAAGCCAAATGACTCCAGAAGGAACCACAGGGACCCACTCGTTTCTGTCCCAGAGGGCCCAAGCAGGCAGTTGATGCTCTGTGCCTAACCTCTGCTCAGCGATCAACACCTGCTACTTTGTTGTTCATTACAGAGAGAGAGAAACATTGATTTTGTTGTCCCACCCATCCAGTCATTCATTGGTTGCTTTTTGTATGTGTGCTGACCAAGGATGGAACCCACAACCTTGGTGTAACAGGATTATGCTATAACCAACTGCACAAACCAGCCAGGGTGAACACCTACAGTTTTTGAGGTTTGTCTGCATCAGACAGTACCCTCCCAAGGACCACTGGGGTACTGACCCATTTCGGGGCAGATGGAGGCAGTTTAGCAGGCAGCAGCCTCTTGGTGGTGGCACCCCACTGAGCTGCTGTGGGGAGGCTTCAGGTTGGTTCAGTTAAGTGGAAGCTCCCACTTCCTCCTCAAAACCTTGGGGCTGTCCCCACCCACAGTTCTGTGGAGCCCTGATGTCCTTCTCAAAAGAGCTGTGGACTCCATGTTCTCCCCTTGTTGCCTGGGAATTGGGGAGGGAATTGTGAATCAATGAATACATGAATAAATAAATGAATGAGTGAATGGAGTGATGGGTGAATTAGTGAAGTAATGAATGGATGAGGCAATTCATGAGAGGCTGCATTCATGCAAAGATTGCATGCCCACTCTAAACATTCTTATTAAAAAAAATTTTTTTTTTAAATTTTATTCACTTATCTTTAGAGGGGAGGGGAAGGAGAGAGGGAGAGAAATACCAATGTATGGTTGCCTCTCGTATGTCCCGCACTGGGAACTGGCCTGCAACCCAGGCATGTGCCCTGACTGGGAATCAAACCGCGATTCCTTAGTTCGCAGGCCCGTGCTCAATCCACTGAGCTACACCAGTCAGGGCTAAACAGTCTTCTTTAAAATGCCACAGCAGCCCCTCAAGCAGGTACACCTGTCTCTTTCTCAGATGGACACACAGAAGTTCTGAGCAAAGTTTGGCTCCAGTCCTTGGAGAGCAGATTGGGATCCAGGTGCATCGCTGCAGGAAGATGGGAGGCCGGGAATCCTGGGGCCTGTCTGGTACAATAGAAAGCTGCAGCTGGACTCCAGGCCTCCGGGCGAGGCCTCCTGGAAAGGCCCCGGGTCCAGTGAAGGATTACATGAATGGGGGCGCGATAAGAGCGGAGGGAGGGTGGAGGAGGGAAGAGGGGTGTGGTGGTGTGGAGGCAGAGTCCTCGTCCATCAGGAAGGGGCTCCAGAGAAGGAGGTTAGCCCCACCCCCAGCCCGTGAGGCACTTAAACGCCAGCTCTGTCCCTCTCCCCCGTAGGTGCAGACAGACCCTTCTCCGAGCAGAGACTGCCCCCCTCCACCCAGGCCCCGCCGCAGCCTCTCCCGGGAGGAAGTGGTGAGGATGTGGGGGAAGGCGCCCCATTCTCACTTCCCCTGGGGCAGGGCGGGGCCTGAGGGTCACGTCCCCTGCCGCGAGATAAGGGGCCCCCCTTTAGGGGTGGGAGCAGGGAAGCCGCAGGAACTGGGGTATCTGCCAGGGTTTCGAGACCTCCCTAAGTTCTCGGGGCTTCTCTGGTTCTCATCTGGAAAATGGGGGGAAGAAACTCAACCTTGAAACAGAGTTGTGGGGTAAGAGGACCCCGCTCGGGGCCCAAGGAGCTCCCCCGGGGCGGGGAGACGGAGCTGGAGTGACACACCCGGCCCTGGAGGAGTCTGGGCCTGGCGGCGCGGGGGGGGGGGGAGAGAGAATGTCCCAGTAAATAGGATTCGGATGGGGCGGGAGACTCCAGGCCTAAAGAACGGCCAAGGCAAAGGCCTGGAGGCTGGACGGCACCTCCCACCTAGCCTGGCCTCGTCCGGGACCGTCTTTTGTCCGTACCTCCAGCCTGGCCCGCCTTTGGCGGGGGTTGAGGAGGAGAGAATCTTGGGGGGGGGGGGTCTAGCCGGTGCCAACGGAAGAGTTAACTCCGCACAGCAGCGGGGGAGGGTGGTGAGGGGGGCGGATGGCGTTAGCGCCGACGTCAGGACCAGGCGGGGCTGCGTAGATGCAGACGCGGGGGCGGGGAGGTCTCGGGTGAGCTGATGAGTAGCATCAACCTCCCAGTTTCCCGACTCTGTGCCCACAGGGGGAAACTGAGGCACGGGGAGAGGTATGGCGTAGCTGGTACTAAACTGAACCGCTCGGACCCAACCATTCCCAGCTCGCCCACCTTCCCCTCCGCCGTCCTCTGCTCTCGCCCACGGCCACACTGAGACGGCCCCCATATCGCCTGGAACCAACTAGTTTTACTGTTCTGTTTTCCAGCATGCAAACAAAACCGCCCAAATAAACAGGGCTGCTCGAGCTGTGGCCCGGTTGGTTGCCATTCTGCGTGGGCCTCAGTTTCCTCAACCGGAGGATGGGGAGAGAACTGACATTTTTGCTGGCGCACGACCTAGCGTTTGCTAGTGCGTGGAGCAGGGTGAGGTCAGAGTCAAGAGCCCAGACGTCTGAGTCGGGGACCCTGCGGTGCGAGATTCGAATTCCCGGCTAGCCCCGGCTCTCCTCCCTCCTCCTTTCCTTCTTTCCTCCCCCCTTGTTCCTCTCCTCTACTTCTTCCCCTCGCTCCCTCATGTCCTCCCTTCCCCCTCTTGTCCAGCTTGGCAGCCCCGCAGGGCCGCTAATTAAATGCAGGGCTGGGGGAAGGGGAGGGCACGCAGTTAACCCCTTCCCTGCCGGTCCCTGGAAGCCTGCCCAGGGTTGGGAAGGGGACTCCCTCCGCCCAGGAATTGAGGTCCTAGGACAAGCCCATTTGATGAATGGGTAGGCCGAGGCCAAAGGGCCGGTTCCAAAGTTCTGGGCTAGGCTGGATTAATCAGGGCCTCCTGTTAGAGGGGGCATGGAGCATAGATATAGTGGGAAAGAAAGTGGAGACAGGGACTGAGATAAAGAGCAAAGGGTGGAGACGGAGTGAGAGGGATAGCAGGACGGGGGGAGAAAAGTTCAGTGGAGCCAGAGGGAGAAGGCCAGAGACCCACACAGTGGAGGGAGGAGAGACAGCTGGGAAAGGCTGGAGACAGTTCAAATCAATCACGATTTAAACTGGGCTCCATGGTTCTTGGCTGGGGACTGGAATGAACCGTCCTCGGTGTTGGCACGAAGAGAAGGTGACCCCGTAAACCTCTACAGTGAAGATGGAGTGACTGTCTCCCAGGCTGGTGGTGCCATAAGCTGCTCGGTAGTATGTGTGGTAAGGGTGGAAGTGGACTCACAGCCCCACCCCAACCTGTCCTGGAGAACCCACGGTAGGTTCCCTGGCTTGGCTTGTCCCCTGACCACTGACTTCTGCTCCCACTGAGGGCCAGCCTGCCTGGGGAGCTGTAGGTCACCCCCAGGGGCCACACTGGCCTTTCACTGCCTGGTTTCCCCTTGACTGTGCACATTGACTGCTGCCATTCTCAAACTGGGTAAACTAAGGCCCTCGTTCTTAAGTGGGAACAAGTGGAAAAATAGATGATAACAAACAGTGACAAGAGTTAGGAAGAAATTGCAGGGAGGGAGAGTGGAGGGGGTTCAGAGGGTCAGTGCCACCTTCAGACAAAGGGGGTGCTGTGTGGGTGCCCCAGGGAAGGGTGTTCTTGAAAGCCGGAGTAGCATATGCAAAAGCCCTGAGGTAGGAGTGCACAGTAGAGGAGCATCCAGAAGGCCTGGGTGGGGAGAGAAGAGGGAAGATGGGAGGAAGGTATGAGTGGCGGCACCCAGGTCATCAGCAGCTGGGGCAGTGGCTAGTTGGAGCCCTTACAAGCCCAGGTGGAGCCCACGAGTACCGTCCCCATCTCAGTTTTCCCACCAGTGCCTATGGTCCAGGGAGGCTCAGGGCCTGTAGAGGCTGCCCTGGGTCACAGGGACCCATCTTTCCTCTGAGTGCCACCCTGGCCTTCCGATAGTGTGGCTGGCTCCCTGCTTCAGCCCATCTTTCTGTCACCCCCTAGCCCTGCCCACTCCTGCTGTCCACGGCCAGCTCTTTCCCTCTGCTTGAGACAGCCCCTGCCCCCTCCCAGGAGGAGCCTGGAGACCCTTCGGGAGCTGGTGGCTCAGGAAGCAGGGAGACTGAAGCATAGGGGAAGGTGGGCATCTTGGTCCCTGAGCACTGTCAGCAGCTTGGGTAAAAATAACTGCCCCCTCAGCCCTGCCCCTTGCAAGGCAATGACGTGGCAATGACAGGACAGTGGCTACAGTGATGGGGAATGTGCCTGAAGGAGTATCTGGTAGGATCCGTGTTACCATGGTGATGCTGATTCAAGCAGAGGCCGACAGCATCATCTGGTACCTGCTGAAAGTATGAGATGTGGAAACCCCATCTCTCCCTCCCGTTCCCAGTCTCTGGCCCTTATTTCCTTCATCTTTCAGTCTCTCTGTGTGTCTCCGTCTGAGTACAGCCCAGACCCTTCATACATGCCAGAACCTTCAGCTACTGTCCACCGACCATCCACCCCCCCTCGTTCTCCAATCTCCCCAGTCCCTGCTTCCCTGACACACCAGCCCATTCCCACCTCAGGGCCTTTGTACATGCAGGTCTCTGGAAGACCCTGAGGGTCTTCACCTGGCATTTATCTTGTTTAATTCTTGGCTTCATTCTTACCTATTTCTACCCCCATCTCCAGAGTATAAAGACCTATAGCCGGTGGCCCCCCGGAAGTCTGTCTGCCTGTCTCTGCCTGACTTTCCCCCACTGGGAAATCGATACCGTAGTCTCAGTGTGACAGTATGACCTCACAGCAGAAGGGGGTGCAGATCAAACTCTACAACTGTGCCTGGCAGACAGGAAACGCTCAACAAGCACTTCCTTAGAAACAACCCAAATCGCATGAGCTAGAGAAGGATGAACACAGTGTGGTCCAGCCACACAGTGGAATATTAGCCATGAGAGGAGTGAAGCACTGACACGCTGCAACAGGGATGAACCTCAAAAATGATGCTGAGCGAGAAAAGCCAGACACAAAAGGCTACACGTCATATGACTCCACCTACGTGAAACGTCCAGAACAGGCAAACCACACTCGTGGTTTCTAGGGCCTTGCAGAGGTGAGAATGGGCATGAGGTTTCTTTATGGGGTGAGGAAAACGTTCTGGAACTAGACAGAGGTAGTTGCACAATACTGTGAAAGGTGCTAAATGCCACCAATTGTTCATTTTTAAATGGTTAATTTTACGTTGGTGAACCTTACCTCCATAAAAATAGTAAAAAGGACATTGGGTAGAAACAGGAAATCTGAATAGAGTGTGGATCTTGGTCAACGCTGGCCAGCTTGGTGCGTCTCCGAGAGGCCCAGCAAACACACCTGTCCTGGGGCCTCTGCCCCTGCTGTGTTTAGCTGGAAACTGGAGGACACAGGGAAGCTGAGTCAGACCCCCGGGGGGCCAGCTCTGTTTGCTCCTCTCACCTTTGGTGGCCTCAAAGGTCAAGGTGCCTGTTGGTTAGGAAAGGGTGTGACCAGGAGGCCAAGTGGCTGGGATGATGGCAAGGACGTTTTGGTGCCATAGAGGGGACAGTCGGCCCCCCAGGGGAGGGAGAAGCACCTACAACCCACAAGGGGCTCCACAACAAGTCAGGGAGGGGAGGCCGTGGTGGTAAGCCCAGGTGTGGGCACTGCTGGGGCATCTGCGTCCTGCAGAGCCAGGGACACAAACAGCAAGAATAATTTTCTTGTTTTGAAGGGAAACTGAGTAAGGTCTCCCTGGACAGCATTGCTGTGCCTCCCTGTCCAGGAACAGACTTCTAGGGGTTTCAGAAAAAGCCTCCTTTCCAGAAAGGAGAAGCTAAGTATCCATGGTGCCAAGGCAGAGAGGCCGTAGTCCACACACACTTCCACTTAGGGACACTCTCCGGCCCTGGTCGCCAGGGATGTTTAACAGGCTGGAGGGGTGCAACATGGAGGCGCAGGCCTGGGTGCTCATGGGTGGTTTTCAAAGAACGGGAATGACGGGTTGGGGGGAAGACACTTGAGGACCCACAGAGGCAGAGTATTTTTAGGTGCTGAATGCAGCCCTGAAATATTTCCACGGCCACTCCCGAGAGTGAGCTTGGTGACTATTTCTGTGCCTGGTTCCAATGGAGGTGGGGCACTGATGAGTCATCTCTGGGTGGCTGGGCTGAGACTGGGAGGGAGCTTTTAGGGTAGGACCGGGGGCCTGCGAGGTGACTGTTCACCAGACCAGGTGTCTGGTGCCAGCTTCTGAGGCAGAGAGGACAGTGGCCTGGCGGCTCTCCACAAAATAGCACCACTGCTTAGGGCCCACTGGGACAATGAGCCAATTATGCTGTCCCCAAGGCTTAGAGAGTTGGAGAGGGACCAGGGTAAGGCTTCAGACACTCCACAGGTGCTCACTCAAACACTTAGGTGGTTTCAAGCATGAATAGAGCACTTGCTGTATACCAAGCATCCATCCTTCTGTAATCCTCTTAACCCCTGGAGGTAGGAGTCTAGTCACCAGGAAGGAAATAGGCGCAGCCGGGTCCGACCTGCAGGGCCCCTTGTGTGCCTTGCAGTCTGTCCCTCAGCTGAAGCTACTGTGAAAGGAGTGGATTTTTAAGCAGGAGCCAACCTTGCCTGCTGCCTGCCCAAACTGACTCCAGACTCCTTACTCTGTGCTGGAGACAACAGACCCTCCAAGTTCAAGACAACAGAGGGAGGAGCTCTGAGGAGGCTCCAGCTGTGGGGCCTGGGGCAGGGTGCTTGCCTTCTCTGTGCCTGTGGGAACAGGCCATAGCCCAGGGGCTTTGCACTACTTATTCCCACTGCCTGTTCTCTGCTCTTTTCCCCTGGTCAGTGTCGTCCTTCTGGAGCTAGTTTGACTGTCCCTTCACCCCGGCTTCCTCTTCCATGCTGTCCAAAGATCCTACCTTGGTGTCCTGGGCTTCCTGTGAGCAGGAGCCCATCTGTCTGGGTCCTCACAGAACCCTGCCCTTCTTCCACCTCATGGCTTCCACCCTTGCTTCAGTGTGTTCTGGAACCCTCTGTGGCTACCCATCTTGCTCGGGGCCTGCATCCACCCCATGTCCTGCCCCCTCACCAATCTGCAGAGGGCCTTTGTATGGCCGATCTTCCATCTGAACACTCTTCTCAAAGATGTCTGGCTCCCTCACCTCTCAGATGTCACCGTCTTGATATCTCTGACCATCTCCTCTGGGGGTGGTTATCACCCTTGCTTTCTTTGCCTCCAGAAGCAGCTGGGATGGGATTGTGGCCCCCATTTCTCTGTCCTAAGCCAGCCCTCTGCTGTGTTGTGGTGGGTAGCTTCTCTCACTGGGGTTGTCTGAGTGGACATTAGACCTTCTCCCGTACCCCAATGGCTAAGTAGCCCTCTGTCCAAGGGGGGGGATGGCAGAGGACACTGGAATGCATGCCGAGCCACTATACACACAATGCCAATGCCAGGATGTGCCCAGCTGTAAGGTCCAGCTGGAGGGTGGGAGAACACCTGCCATCACACCACCTAGGGGCAGGGCTGTAAGGAAGGACGACTTGGACAAGTGTGTAGGTAAGGGTGACACAGAAAAGCAAGAGAGTGAGGATCAAGTATGAAAGACACAGAGATGAGGACTGGGGGGGGGGAATGGGAGGGGGGGGGGAGACCGGGCGGGGGGGTGGGAGAAATAGATAAAAAAAAATGTACTTGAAAAGTAACTAAATAAAATTTAATATTAAAAAAAAAGAAGTGTTTAATTAAAAAAAAAAAAAAAGAAAGAAAAGCAAGAGAGGACCTCCCAAACGGCTAGCTGCATCTGAGTCCCAGAAATGGCTCTTGGCTCCAGGCCAAGTCATACCTGGGCGCATGAGGCTCCCTGATGGGGACCAGGTGCACACCCTAGGGGAAGAAGGTCATTGTCCCCTCAAGGGTCTTGGGACTGTCAGCTGGAGGGCACAAACCCTACTGACCAACTAGCAGCAGAACAGAAAGATTGAGGCCCCGTACTTTTGGTTTCTCTTCTTGCTGAAGGGCTGAAGCTGGTTCTTGAAACCAGCCAGGAAGAAAGAGTAAAACAGCTGTCCCAAAAGCCAGCTCAAAATGGGGCCTTCAGGGAGCCCAGGCACCCAAACAGCAGGGTCAGGGCAGCGGCTCACATGCAAGGTGAGGGGAGGACAGCTAGCCAGTCTGCCTTTCAGAAAGGTCAGGGTCAGGTGGGTGGGGCAAGATTACATAGGCTTGGGGCAGGTGGGGCTGAGAGCAGCGTGGGACCAGAGGCAGGCTCCTGTCCCTGGACTTGATAAGGGAGCTGGTGGCCTCTGGGTGTTCTTGGTCCAAATCACAGTCAAACTGTCAGGAGCAAGGAGCACGCCTCTAAAGGACTTCCCTTCGCAGTCCATGGGGCGCCTGGTCCCAGAGCCCTGCTTCTATCAAAGCTCCACCAGACCAAGAGCCCAAAGGCCTTGATGGGCCCCTGCATCCAGAGCAATGACAGCAGGAAGGGGAGGGGGGATGGACTGGGAACAGGGCTCCTCCTTCCCCACCAGGCCTTCACTTTCTGCTTCAGCTCTGTCTGCAGCCCTGACCCCCACAGCCCATGCTGCCATGGCCTATATCTCTGGTGAGGGGGAGATGGGTCCCAGGGGCCTTGGCTTGCCAGAGCCTTTGCTCCACCCCAACCCAGACCAAAGTGCTACTTTGTTAGCAGACAAGGATTCAGGGCTAGGGGTAGGGTCAGCAGTGAGTCCCCCCGTGGGGTGGGACCAGGAAGAAGCGGTGATGGAGGTAAGGAGGCTGGGAGGGGGAGGCAGACCACCCCTCTTGAACCTAAAATGCGGACATCTCCCAAACTGGGGAGACTTATCTACACTTGACAGATCCCACAGTGGAGTTTCCAGGGTAACAGTGCCTTTTATTCTACTCACCCCTCAAAACTGGTCTCAACCCCGTGATGAGTGGCCAGGACTCATCTCCTTAGCACCTGCTGTGTCTATACTTAAGAGAGGAAAAGCTGTCCACAGACAGTGATGCTGGAAGCTTTGCCAGTGTGGTTCGGTGTCTTAGGCAATGTGGGTGGTGGTGCCTGGAGGAGTGAAGTAGCTCCAGGAAACCTGCAGGTTCCTCCAGGCACCGCCCATCTTGGTGAACTCTGGTGTGAACAGTGCTTGCAAGAGTGTTGGTGGCAAGGCTGGGCCTTGTGGGCGCCTGCTGGCTTCCACCTCCACCTCTCACAGCACCAGCTCTCTCTACAAAGAGGGGAGGGGATTAAGGCAAATCTGGGGCAACCCCTGTCCCAGTGCCAGTTTTATACCTTTCCTTTCCTAAGAAAACCTTGAGAGACATGGCTAAGTGCCCTGTTGAAACACCTATCCTGGCTGGTGTGGCTCAGTGGATTGAGTGCTGCCCTGCAAACCAAAAGGTGGCCAGTCTGGTTCCGGGTCAGGGCACCTGCCTTGGTTGTGGGTCAGGTCCCCAGTTGCGGGTATTTGAAAGGCAACTGACCGATATTTTTCTCCCTCTCTTTCTCTAACCCCTCCCCTCTCTCTAAAAGTAAGTAAAATTTAAAAACAAAATGAAACCTACTCTTGGCAAGATGGGCCACAGCCCTCAAAAGGAAACCCCATACAGGGCTGTGAGTTCCTGAGGTCACCATGTGCTGTATGTGCCCAGTGGCTCAAAAAGAATTAAGGGTTTGCAGTTGTTTTGTTTTTATTTTTGTAACACGAAGAGGGAGAGAGGACGCAAAGGGGCGGGGCCCAACCACATCCCCACAACAGCTTTTGAGGCACATGTCTGTCCAGATCTGTTCTGAGAAGACAATTGCAGGTCTGTTTCAGCAAAACTCCGTGGACGGTCAATCTCTGCGTAGAGAACTTAAAAAAGGGAAAACCTCCTGTCTGCCTGCCACACAGGGCTCCAACAAGAGACACAAAACAAAACTTTGGAAAATGGCCCCTTTAACCCACAAGGGCGAGGGCTCTAAAGATACATTAACACAGAGAACTTTCCAGGAATCAAGTTGGCTGCAACTTCACAAAATCTAAAACACCAAATAACATTTCCAACTGTGGAAATGCTGGGTTAAAAAAAGGACTTGACATAAAGAAGAGGATAACAAAACATGCAGGTGGGGGTCCCCCAACACCTGCCTCATTTCCGTTCTGAACAGACTGGTGGACTGGAGCAGGCGTGCAGCCTGGAGTAGGGGTGCTCAAGTCTCTAGGGCCGAGGGCTGCTCACTGTTTGCCCGTCTGTCTGCCCGGCTTCTTTTCCGGCTGGCCTCTGCCAGTGCCTGGGATCCCGCCTCGGCCCCGGCCGCCAAACACACCTGCAGAACAGAAGTAGGGGCTTCAGGGGAGCCTGGTTCCAGGGTATTCTAACCCCTCTGGGCCTCAGTGGTCCCCTCTATAAAGTGGGGAGGGCGGGCTGAAAACGGGTGGAGTATCTGACCAGGGCCAGGCATGGGTGGTGCTTGAGAATATTCTCAGTGTGACAGAGGGACACCAGGCCCCTACAGTGCAAAGAGTGTGAGGGAGGTCCGGTGAGCCACAAGTTATCCTGGGCATTGGGTCGGGCTTCCCGGGAGAGGGCCCAGAGCTGGGGTAGGGGGGTGATCATTATAAGAACAAAGCCAGAAGAGCTTCCAGGAGGGGGAAGAACCAGGACAGGGGTAGGACTCTAGCAGAGTGGGGTAGACAACCCCAACTGTGAGGCTGAAGTCTGCAGTGGGGACCCACGACCTCCTTCATGGTAATCCTGACCTGTGGGTACAGAGTCCAGTGCAGCCAGGGGTTGCCCCACCTCGCCTCTCAATGATCGAGACCAGCTTTGCCAAGCAGGCTCCACCTGCCACTGAGGTCCCTGGGGCCTCTGTCCAGAGTAGGCAGAGAGGCCCCTCCCCCCACCTCCCTGCGGCTCAGCCAGCAGTGGTGCCCCCCAGTGCACAGGGCCTCAGATACGAGATAGGCTCTGAGACCCTGGTGCCCCACTAATAGTCCCTTTCAATTTTCCATCTGGAATGCCCTCCCACCCTCTTCACTATGGCTCACTTCTGTCACCTGAGCCTGGCTCAAGCTGGCTCCAGGCCTGGCATTCAGGAGGTCCCCACAGCTGGAAGAGACAGAGCCAGACCACTGCAAAAATAGGAGCCTGACCAGAAGAAGGTGGGGTTTACGGATGGCCTCGGGGCCTAGGGTCCAGCTGACTGTACAACCAATTTAATCTTATGCCAGAATTGGCATCTCAGGGCAGTGAGGGTGAGTCTGTTAAAAAGGTGACCGTGGCTTTGCATCAAGGAGTCAGGGCAGAGAAAGGCCCTGTGCCAGCCCCTGAGCTGGGGTCCTCACCTGCAGCTTGATGAACTGGGCACTGCTGGACTCTCTCTAAAGAGTGGAAACAGGCTTAGGAAGATGCGTGCTGTGTCCAGACACAGGTATGGAGACAAGGGCTCAAGGCCCAGGTCTGTGTGGGTACCAGATCAATCTGCTAGGCTGGACCTAGAACTGAGGGCACTGAGGACTCAGCTGGGACCCTGGGCTGGGGTAGGGGCAGGTGGCAGTCAGCAGGAGCAGCCACTCCACAGAAGAGGCCTGTGAGTCACAGCTCCCCCGCTCTGTTGGGGGTTAGGGCTAGGGCTCAGAGCCAGGCCCACTGCTGCACCATGAGAGCACCAGCCAAGAATGTCAACACAGCCGAAAAGGACGCCACGTGCTGCTGCTACCCCAGCGTGTGTGTGTGTACACGTGCGCATGCAGGACCTACCTCGCCCAGCACCCCCCATGCCACGGCCTTTCTGCTGCTTCTGCTGCTGCAGACCACCGCGACCACGACCTTTGGCCACCACCTCTTCCTTGACCATGTCAATGATCTCATCAGGGATGCGCAGATACTTGATGGTGCTGCCTCGGATGTAGCACTCCGGCATCCGCCAGAACTTGTCTCCGTCCTGCACAAGAGGGGGCAGCTATCTGCACCTGCCATCACCCCTGTAGGCTGCCAAGTTCACAGTCCCAGACACAACACGGGACTCCTTCAGTGGGGTCAAAATACATTCAGCACTCTTGGCACGAGGAAGAGCCAGGGCTACATAGGAGATAGCCTCCATGTCCTTGGCCTGTCTTTCAGCATGGGATGGAATTTGTCACCTGCAGCTCAAATCCCATGGTGGGGGCTGCCCCATGCACCAGGTGCTGCCAGAGCCCAGTTGCTGTCTGTTTCTGCCCCCAGCTTTCTAGAACCTGCCTTCTGGAACCCGCCTTCTGGAACCTTTTCTATATCCCTGACTCATTCATTCATCTAACTATCTCCTGGCAGGGTCTGAGTTTGGCGTGGGACACAGGGCAGGACAGACACCTTGTGAGACAGGTAAAGAGGGCCAGTAGAGGGGTGGGAGGCAGGTCTGACACTCACCAGGAGCAGCTCCCCAAGATGCTAGTTTTCAGGGGAGCTAATTGAGGCTGGAGAGACAAGGAGGCTAGAAAAGACAAAACCCTGCAGTTCCTACTACGTGGATGATGCCACCCCACCCCCCTGCCTCCCGCCAGGCGACCAGCACAAGGCCTTTCCCTGAAGTCCCCTCCTGCTGCCCTTGGGCAGGAGCCCAGGGCTGCTTCTACCAAATTAGTTTCCCAGCCCCACCCCCACTGCTCCGAGCCAGAAGCCTGGGTAGCCTTCTCCTCCCCCCCACACCCTTAGAAATCAGACCAAGACCTCTCCCTGCTTAGAACCCAATCAGAGCCAGGGACTGGTGTTGCTCAGTGGGTTGGGCGTTCTCCCACAAACCGAAAGGTCGCCCTGTTAAATTCCCGGGTCAGGGCACATGCCTGAGTTGTAGGCTGGGCCCCCAGCTAGGGGTACCAGCGGCGACCCTCTGTGCAAGAGGCAACAGATCGATGTCGCTCTCACATATCTCCCTCTTTCTCCCTCCCTTCCCCTCTCTCTAAAAATAAATAAAATCTTAAAACATTTAGAGCCCCCTTGGCCCAAGGATCAGGTCTAAACTCACTATGGCTCCCAGGGCCCAAGATCCAGCCCTGCCCTAGCTGCCCTCTCTTGGCACATTCAACACACTTCCCAAATGGAACTTTCTGGAACACACAAAGAGGACTTCTGGCCGCTAACACTTTGCACATACTATTGTCAGCTGTCGCCTTTCCTTGTCCAGCTATCTCTAGTCTGTGACAGGGCTTGCCTCGCAGTCTCCAGGCTCCCTGAAATCCCCAGTCCTCCCCAGCCCTTGCCAGCAGTCTGGTCTGGCCCAGCAGAGGCACTTAGTGGGTGAGACAACGTTTGAGGGCTGACTCTTCCCAGGAACATTCACGAGCCCCCATCCCACTGAGGAACCCCACGAGGCCCCACACATTCCTTTCCCAGAAAGAGTGGGCGAAGGGCCAAGTCTGTGGGGATGCAAAGCACAGCCAGGCAGAAACAGAAGGATTCTGTAGAAGCTCGCGGCCAGGGATAGGGCTGGCTTCTCCTTGATCGGCCCGCCCTCAGCCAAGGTCAGACAGCTCAGTGCGCTCCCTGCAGGAGCCAGGGCTCACTGTGCTTTCTGTGGCAGTAATGTAGCGCCTCCCAACCCAAGCTTCCCCTGGGATCTTGGCCTCTGGAGTCTCTGGATTCTGCCACCTATCACCCAAGGGATTTTGATCCTCACCCCAGCCTTTCCTCACAACCATCTGGCCACAGAGGGAAATGTCCAGGGGAGCCATGTTTCCAAGCTTAGTTGACACTAGAAACCAGACCAACCAAGGCCTGAACCTGGTAATTGGTTCTAGGTCCCACGAGTGGACAGAGACCTACTGGCCATGTGCAGAAGGACATATACACATAAGACTATGCAGCGCAGCCCTGTCTGCTAAGGCCACAATGGCGCCACCCAGACATCTGCTGCACATGGCAAGAAATCCAGGAGGGAGCTTCTAGCAGATTGGGGTGGCAGCTCCACAATGTATCATTACAAGGAGCAGGTCACGGAGCTGTGTAGGTAAGGGAAGGGGTCATGCCACCAGTCTGCTTGTCAGGGTGTGAACCATCCAAAAGGACAGACCAGGGGTAGGGGGCTGCCTTACACTGTGCATGGCAAACCTTAGGGGCACGCTGCCCATAGACTCAAGGCAGCCCCAACCTGGCTGGGGCCCTCAGCAGCTTCTCCTGTAACCTGGGGGGCTGTGGCTGGCAGGTGGACTAAGACTGGAGTCCATGCATGTTAGTGTGAGAGAGCCCTGCCTCTACCACCGTCCTTGTCCTTATGGCTCTGGGGTCATCCCAGCCCGTGACCCCAGGGACCTGCCCCCAGCCCTGGTGGGTTAGGTTCTGGCCCTGCACTTCCTGGTTTCAGGCCTGGGGAAGTAAACAAGCCTCCTCGTCCATGAGGCTACAGGGCCACCCTTGCCCTCTGGTGGCCTGGGTACCCCACAACTACACCACTATGGCCTACAGCCTAGACTAACAGCAGCTAAGGCAGACAGGAAGGTGGGGTCTGCTTGCCCTGTAGGCCAACCCCTACCAGTACAGCAGGACTTATAGCCAGAAGCACCCGCTCAGCCTGAGTCCTTCCTGGTCAGGGGTAGAATCAGGGACGGGAGGAGGGGAACAGCTTGATACCTGCTCGGGAAGCACCTCCACAGGTACAGTCCTTATAGGTTCAAAGTCCAGGCACTGGGGACTTGGAGCCCTGTCCCTTGGCACTACTCCACACCAGACTAGTCCTGCAGGCCCCACCCCTGGTTGGAAGACTTGTGGTAGGCTAGACAAGCCCCCCATCTGCAGGCCAGAATGCTGAGGCCCTGTGAGCGTCCAGTCTAAGCACACTCTCCTGGTCACACTGCCCCTACCCCCATGTCTGCTCGCCCCGCCCAATGGTCCCCAGGTGTCGGGCCAGTCCCAGTGCAGGGCACTCACCCTAGACGTGCAGATCACCTCTCGCAGGTTGATGTTCATCCAGTTGTCACAGCTTACAAGGTGCCCGTTGTATGTCTCACCATTTTTGAGCTCTACCAACTAGACAGAAATGAGCCCCAAGTCAGTCACAGGCCCCAAAGGAGGTCCATCCCTGCCACTAAGAGAAGCCCTGCCCTTGTCCATACACGTCTTCAACTCCCCCCCAGGACCCAGAGGCCACCACACTCAGCACCCAGGCCTTCCAGGGAGCACATCTTACAGGGACACATTTTGCTTCTTTTGTACACTTTGCTGGGCATTGTAGATTTTCTAGAAGGAAACTTTTTTTTGGTGGGAGGGAAAAAAACCCCAAAACGAATAAATAATAGACTGTGGTTTTAAAAAGGACCAACTCAGGTATATGCCCAAGAGAAACAAGGGCATTCATCCAGGCAAAAAATGCATGCAGGAGCCCTGGCCGGGTTGGCTGGAGCTACAATCTGTGCACCAAAAAAGGCTGCGGTTTTGATTCCCGATTGGGACACACACCTAGGTTGCAGAGTCAATCCCTGGTCAGGGTATGTACAGGAAGCAACCAATCGATGTTTTTCTCTCTCCCATTTCCTCTCTCTCTAAAAGCAATAAACATATCCTCGAGTGAGGATTAAAAAAATGTATATACAAATGTTCACTGCAGCCAAATATTCAAATAGGCAAAAAGCACCCCAAATGTCTATCAACTGGTGAACATGGTAAACACATTGCGACCCACCCACACAATGGAATACTACTCTGCCTTTAAAAAGAGTGGAACACTGACACAGGACGAAACCTGAAAACATCGTGCCGAGAGCAGACACACAGGCTACAGGCTGTCTGATCCCATTCATGTGAAATATCTGGATCAGGCAAACCCACAGAGACACAGCACAGACTGGTGGCTGCCAGGACTGGGCGAGGGGGACAGGGGTCTCCTCTGGGGTGATGGAAATGTTCTGGAACCAGCCAGACATAACGGTTGTACGACATCGTGAATTGGCTAAAGGCCACTGCACTGTTCATTTTAAAACGTTGAGTTGTATGATATTTGAATTGTACTGAATAAAAAGAAAACAGAATATATTGAAAAACAACAAAAACCATTTAAAAAAATCACATTCATGTTTATACACACATATATCACAGAATTAGTTAAGTTGCTGGGAGGATGAATGCAGGGGCTTCACTCTAGGTTCTTGGCCTGTTTGACATTTTTTTAAAAAGTTTTATTTATTTATTTTTAGAAAGATAGGAAGGAAGGGAGAAAGAGAGGGAAAGAGAGAAACATGGATGCGCAAGGGAAATATTGACTGGCCACCTCTCACGCAACCCCCACTGGGGACCTGGTCCAGACCGGGTATGTGCCTTGACCTTGACCAGGAATTGAACCAGTGACCTTTCAGTTTGTGAGCCAGCACTCAATCCATTGAGCCACACCAGCCAGGGTGTGTTTGACATTTTTAATAAGCACATATTACTTTTCTAAGCAGCCGAAATGACTCCCGTCCTGACCCACGTGGGAGGAAAGAGAACAAGCTACTGCCTCATGGACAGGCAGGGAATCAGGTTTGGCTGGAAGCACCTCACTCTTCACCCAGTGTCCCCGTCCCTGTGCTGGGGCTGGTCCCCACTGAAACTATTCGCCCCAGATGGCACCTACTCACCATGGGGTGATTCTGAGCAGTCTTCAGCAGTGACAACGGGAGCTGAAAGACAGACAAACAAGGGCACAGGATTTGCCAGTTTAGTTGGCACCGGGGAGCCCCAGGCCTCTGGGCAGGGTCCCACCACAGCACCAGGGGTACGGAAGTGCACATGCCTAACCCCCTAAGAGGCACTCTCATTCTGCGCAACCTCAGGATGCATACCTGCCTCCCAGTTTAGGAAAGAACACCTCGAGCTCCACCTTTCCTCCCAGAGGCAGCTGCCACCTAGTCCCATCGCTGACCATTTGATTTTTTTTTTTTATAGCTCACGCTATACATTTCCCTCACATCCACCATGCTGATCAACAGCATCACAATGTACAGGTCCCCCTGCTGCTGCTGTTTGCTCTACCGATG
Source organism: Artibeus jamaicensis (assembly GCF_021234435.1). NCBI lineage: Eukaryota > Metazoa > Chordata > Mammalia > Chiroptera > Phyllostomidae > Artibeus > Artibeus jamaicensis. The sequence continues at coordinate 7,011,836 of NW_026521854.1, read as the reverse complement.
TCTGAGTCCATCCACATGGATACAGGCAGCTCCAGGTCTTTCATTTCCAGCATCATATATGGTTATCATCACCCCTCTTTAGAGATGGGCATAGTGAAGCTTAGAGGCTGAGAATGTTGCCCAGCACTAGAGCTAGTAAGGGCAAGAACTTAACTTGACCCTTCTGTCTGCAGCCAGAGGGGGCAGCCCCCACTGGACCAAGAGTGACTCGGCCAGGCACAATAGAGAGTCCACCTCAATCTGGGGAGACCACATCTGAACTGAGTTTTCAAAGACAGGACTTCACTAGGTAAGAGGAAGAAGCATTCCAGAAAATCTTTGTGGTTACTGCAAGAGATGGCAGGTAAAGGATGGAATCTTTTAAAACTCACCCAGATAAGGTGGGCTTTTAAGATATTGACTTTTCCACCATTACTGAATTCCTTTTTCATAATAAACAGGGTGTAACTGGGGGGGGGGGGATCAGCTCTTCTCATTTTGGGAACCCAAATCAGGACCCTGTACACTGGAGCTGCCTCTGGCTCTCCAGAAGGCTGACTCAGGTGGCAGTGCTTGGGTCCCGGGTCCAAAGGCAGCCTTATTCAGTGTGGCTAGATGAAGCTTCTGGACAAAGGGCCCCGCAGACAGGAAACTGCCTCAGGGAGGAACAAGGCCTCCCTTCGTCCTGCCCTGGCCTCACACTACTGATCTGACCCAGACAACTGTTTCTTCAGGCCATGGGACTGGACAGCCTCTCCGGTGGAGGCCGGAAATGGCCCTCAGCCCCCAGAGGGTGGCTTCCATGGAAGGGCTTGGGTGGGGGGTACAAATCCCATATCCCACAGGCCTTCCCTGAAAAGAGTCACAGGGGGAGGTCCAGCGACAACAGGAAGCCAGGTCCAAGCCCACTTCCTGCACTGGCTTCCTGGACAGCCAAGATAAGGAGAAAGAACAGGCCATGTGGAGAAGGGGCGGCTGCTCCACAGAGGATGAGCAGGTCAGAGACCAACGGAGCCAGCCACAGCTCCTGCCCTCTCGTTTGTGTGTCTGTGTGACTGTAACAGGATGCTCCACTCTGCGCTTGGGGCCACAGGCCTAGATTGCCTTTTACTGTGCAGAAGCTTCGGGGTTTCCTGGGCAGTGGGAATCTGAACCAAGATGATGAGACACCTGGGTCCTCCTCCCAGATCACCAGAAAGGGGACAAGGTCAGGCTAACCCTGGAATGTGAGAATGAAAATGGACTCAGTTGCAGGGAAGGTCAGAGGAGGGAACTGCCCAGGGACACACAGCCAGGTCCTGGTAAAGCCAGTGAGAGCAGACCGATGGGCTTGTCAGTTCAGAACCCACAGCCTCCATTGTTGTCACCGGCAGTGCCCTAACCACAAAGCAACTAAGAGGACATGTGAAGCCCTGAAGGGACTGGGACCTGCTCCCAGTTCTCCCCTGAATTCCCTATCCCCACTCCCCAGGCAGGCCACAGGGCCAGGCTTGACAGGGCTTCAGCAAACTGGCCCACACCACTCTTCACTCCTCACACACCATGCAGGTTCCTATTCCTCCACCTTTGCTCCTGTGGTTCATTCTGCCTGGGGGGCCTTTCCCTAGGCTGACTGCTGCTCCAACGTCCCCTCCCTCCGCCAGGCCTTCATAATAACCCTGTTTAGGAAATGAGGTTTCCACCTGGGCCGCCCTCTGTTGTTTCCATCACAGGACGCAGCCAGTCTCTAATTATCTTGTTTACTTGTCTCCCTGGCTAGACTTGAAACACCAGGCCTCCTGCTAGACTGGAAAACTCAGAAGGTGTGGACTTTGTCCAGCTCCAAGCACGGGGCCAGGCACACGAGAGGGACTCAGTAAATATTTGTTGAACAAATAGGAGGGAAATACACATACTGCCAAGGGAGGGAGCTACGCGGGTTGGGTGGGATGCTTGCCCCACCCTACGAATAAGGAAATGCTCAAGGGAGAGGTGGCATCTGGACAGCCCTCCACTGTGGCAACAATGGCCAGGGACAGTGGCCACATCTTGCCATCTCCATCCTCATCCCCAAAATAAGCTGGAGACAGAGGAGAGAACGAGAGGATTCATGGGAAAGAGGAAGATGCATGAGGGTGTCAAGGGAAACTGGAGAGGGCCGGACACCCGGCTCTGGAGGAGACGGCCATCTGGAACCGGGGAAGTTAGAAAAGCCCAAAGAAAGAGGATTCCTTTCTCTGGGCTTTCTCACAATGTTTGGGTTCCGGACCAATCCAGGATTGGACTGAGCGGCTTCCTGAGGTTCCCAATTCAGGAAGCTGTCATGGACCACCCCCACCTGCACACCTAGCCCCTCACTTCCAGCCCACCAGGGCCACAGGCAAGTGAGTGTGTGTCATGCCTTGTCCACTCCTGGACACTCTTCTGGCTGGAATGGACTGTGTACTTTGCACAGGTACTGTTCTAGACTCTGGGTATATATCAGGATAAACACAAAGATCCTGCCTCTATGGAGCTTAACAAAGAAGGATCCTTCTGGTCATGCCCTCAGGCCAACTCTACCCTCCAGCAGAGAGGAACCGGGTCCCTTCTCTCAATTCCTGTACTAGTCAGCAATACTTGTGGGACCCTTCATCAACCCTAAGGAACATGCAGCAACATTCTCAGAGACTCAGGTATGGATGGGCCAAGTACGCTCCCCCTCCCACGAGGCCCATCTCTGAATTCCTCAGTGTGTGTGTGGGGGGGTCTCCATTTTCCTGTCAGGGTCTTTTTTTTCTGTGAACTTAGTCCAGTTCTGGCTCAACCGCCCCCCTCCACCCCATCTAACTGTGTGATCCAAGAAAAAACCCCTTTTCTGGGTCTGTTTTTCAGCCTGAAAACGAGAGGCACAGGAAATTGTGCTGCTAATTTTCTAAGGGCCCTGTAAGCACTGATATTCGCAAAACTGATTTAATTTGAGAACTCAGAAGGGCACTCTACTTTCCAGCACTCCAGCTTCGCAATACGAGGTCAAACTGGGTGGGATGCACTTGGGGATAGCTCCCTGTGTCAAACTCACTCTGCTGCATCCACCGGGCCCTTCGGCGGGTCCCCTTCCTCTCCGGCCTCGGCTTCCCCATCTGCAAAATGGGAAGACTGCGGCTAGTCTACCATACTATGACTACACGTTCTTCCAACTGTAAGTACCCGGAGACCGACGCGCTAGATACGCTAGGAGAGCCCCCGCCTTCTCCGGACTCAGTTTCTCCTCCCCGGATCGAGGAGAAGGACTGGAGGCCCGTATCACACACTCGCTGTGCATCGCCCCCTCCCCAACGCGAGCCCCAAGGAGCCTTGGCGGCCGCGTCCCCCACCTCTAGATGAGAGCTCGCCATCGCCCTGCCCTCACCATGGTGTCGGCAGGGATCTAAGCCGCCGGCCACTTCCGCCACCGCTGCTGTCGCTGCTCACGCTTCCACCGGTAGCCTCCCCGCCGCGCGCCACCAAGCTGAATGGAGTGGCAGCGACAGGAGCCAGTCGGCACGGAGCTTTAGGGAAAGGCAACCAATGCACGTGGAGTAGGGCGGGGCCTGCTAGGCACGACTTGCTGGGCCGGCGTGCTCCCGCCTGAGGAAGGAGGGAGAGAGCCGTAAAGTACCGCAGTGAGTGCTGTAAAAGGGAGTGGAGCTAAGTGCGCCGGCGCTGGAGTCCTGGTGGGTAAGGATTCTGGCTTAAGTAGAAGCTACGGTGATCTGGTCTCCACGCTGTGGGCAAAACTGGTTACTCCTTCCAGCTTCCAGCTGGAGAAACCGACTCTCCACGGTTATTAGGACCACGGTTATTAGGAAGTGCTTTCTGGTTCCTACTCTTCCGATTTTCACTGTTGTAGTTGGTCCTCATTCAAGGCCATTATTTGGTAAGTTGGTAACTATGCTCTTCTGAGCCTTAGTTGTCCCGCCCTGTAAAATAGGTGTAATGATAGTGTCTACTCTAGAATCTTGCAGAGAGGATGAAACGAGTTAAACCACAAGAAAGCACTTTGGACAATATCTGGCCCATACTGTCGAGCACCTACCATTTGCCTGCTCTTTGAAACACAAGCGAACAAACCTGATAAAGCTGGCTCTCATCGGGCTTAGGAGTCAGTGGGGGAGACATACACTAAACAAAATAAATAGGCAAATGTGTTCTTTCCTTCGGCTGATGTAACAAATCAGAATCTGTGTGGCTTAAAACAAAAGAACTTGATTCAGAAATCTGATAACGAGGTGTCAGCAGGGTTGCTGCCTCCAGAAGTCCCTGAGGAACGATTCATCCCAGGCTGCTTCCCCAGCTTCTGCTAGTTGTTGGCAGTCCTTGTAGTTCCTTGACATGTGGACATATACCACTCTAATCTGTGTGTCTTCTCTGTGTCTGTGTCTAAATCTTCCTCTCATTTGTGTTATAAGGACAGTCTTTTCTCTTAATAGACCCACTGTAAATACACAATAATGTCATCTTTAGATCCTTAATTACATCTGCAAAGACATTATTTCACATAAGGTCATACAGGTACCCGGGTTTAGAACATAATCTGTTATTGATCAAATGCGAAAGCCATATAAACTGTCAGGCTCTTGCTATCCCTGCACCAACAGTTGTTCTGAAGCTGGTCCTGAGATGAGCGCTCAAGGGCACTTAGTGTATTCAAGGGATGAATACACTATGGAAGCTCCAGGAAGCCCCACTGGGGATGGGGACCTGATACAGGGAGGGAAGGATCCCTGCATGGGGCACCAATATGTATGTGAGGCAGAAAGCAACTAGGGGTCAGTCCAGCTGGGGACCTCAGGGAGGCAGCAAGAGAGCTCACGTCTCAGCCTTGGCAGAATAGCTCAGTTGGTTTGAGCGTTGCTCCAATAAGCCAAGGTTGTGGATTCCATCTCTGGTCAGGGCACATACAAGAAGCAACCATTGAATGCATAGGTGGACAACAAATTGATGTCTGCCTGTCTCTTTCCTGCTATCTCACATCCTCTCTAAAATCAATAAATATATCCTCAGGTGAGGATTAAAATTTTTTTTAAATCAATGAATAAAATTTTCTTTAAGAAAGAGCTCATGTCTCATTGTGATCCCATTGTGGTCCCATCCTGGCTCAGGGCTGCTGGAGCATTTATTCTTCAAGTTCCATCTATCATCAGCCCAGGGCTTCTCCCAGGCGAGCTGGCGAGATCGGGAACGTAGGCAGGGCTGGTAGGTGGCCAACCCAGATGTACTAACTGCTGACCCGTCAAGTCTTGTTTATTAAGGGTAAAGGCCGCTTAATGTAAACAGCAGAAACTGGGGTACATGAAATGTCCCAGCGTTAATGTGGTGGAAGTAGGAAAAAGTTCTCGTGCTGGATTACTCTTTCTGTGCCTTTCTAGACCTTTCTATGTGCAGCGGCTTTCTTTTGCCCAACTGGCAAACTCCTGTTTCATCCTTGAAAACTCTGCTTGAGTGACCCCATGTGGTAGACTGAGGTAATTGCGGTTTTTGTTGGTCCTTTCAACAGGGATGGCCAGAGTTTTCCATTCTCCTGGCCATAGTGATTGGTTAAAGAAGCACGTGACTAACCAAGGCTAATTAGAATCTCCCTTGCAGGATACTGAAGGCTAGGAAGAAGAAGGGTGCTTTTCATGGAGATTGTTAAAAGTGAAATAGATTTACAAGTGAGAGAGTAAAAGCCCAGTGCCATCCGGTTCCAACATACACAAGAATTCAACATACATAAGAGCAGAGCTACTTGGTAGACAGGTAGTATGGTTTGTGCCCCTGGATCCAGCTATACCTGAAGTCAAGATCTGACTTTCCACTTATATGAGACCAAGAAGTTGGTTTTCATTCCTTAATCTGAAGTTTGGACTTTGTCCCTGGCAGTTGTCAGAACCTGCATTAATGCATAGCTGCTCCATGAACTCTTCAATGACTAACTTCAAAATTTAATGATTTCCTCTCTTATACTTTGAACTTTGTACCTTACAGGGATTTTTATCATGGTTTCTCCTCCTCAGTGCTGACTCTGGGTATTAACAGTTTCCTCTCTTTTTTCTGGTGTGATGGGGGAAAGTGAAACCTCTCTCTTCACATCCCAGGCTTCTAGTAATGTGCACTTTGCTCCAGACACTTATTCATGTTTGAGCTATAAAACCTGATTCTGGTTCAGATTTTCATTCTGTTCTCCCACTTGGTTTGGGGCTTGCTCCCACAGCCAGACCAGGCCTGCTCTGAATTTTTTGGATTTTACCTGAAGCTGCCAGCAACTCAGATAGCTGCTGAGTAGGTGACCTCCAGTCTGAGTTTGCAAATGGGGCTCTGGGTATTCTGAGGCCCGGGGCCAGAGGTAGCTGATACTTCAGCAGCACCCTGGCTAATTTGGGCAGGGCTGCTTGGAATGAGATGTCAGTGACCAAGTCTAAGGTCCAGCCCTGTTTCTGAAGGTGTGGGAAGAAACTCAAAAACTTTATTTTTCTGGCTATTTTTGGAGGAATTCTGGCCTCTGATGAACATTGGTGGGGGACCAACTGTGTGCCAGGCTTGTACTGGGTGCAGGGACATTGATAATAGAGACACACCCTTTGGCATGAAAGTCCTAACCCCTATGTCGAAGGAAATGGGAAAAAAACCAGAAAAGCAATATCTATAGAAGAACGATTTCTGAATGTGATCTTTGCTAAGGAGAGAATGAAATAAGGAACGAGAAGTGTCTCCTAGGGTGGTGGTGATTCCATCCAGGGAGGTAAGGAGGGCCTGAAGGAAGAGGTGACAGCCAGGGAGGGCTTCTAGGAGGTGATGTTCCAGCTGAGCCCCGAAGGAGAGGAAGCAGTTCCTGGTACCTGAAGGAACATCAAGTGCAGAGGCCCTGAGGTGGGAGTGTGTTAGTCCCTTGGAGGATTGCTGAGTTGCTTGTGGGAGATGGAAGGAGGGGAGGCTGAGGTCTCTGGGCTACATCAGCCTCCTTAGCAACTTAGAAGCCTGAAGGGAACCTTCTGGTGCCACTCAACTCTTCCCGAGCTCAACTTCCTGGCCTGCATGTCACTTCTGTGACCCCAGAGAGTCTAGCCTAGTGGCCTTCCGAACTGTGCCTCAGGTACGGGATGAGGAAAGAAGTCTTGTGCACAGGGAAGTGGGGGAACTCCCTGATATTCACGGCAGGCACTCGATGAACACTTGTGGAATAAGTGACCTCAGCACCTGAATCAGTGAGTTCGAGCGGCCACACCCTACGGGAAGAACTGTCCTCATATTTCAAGTGAGAATCTGAAGCTGAGGACGGCAGAGCCAGGTGTTCCAGGGTTGAACACCCGGCCGCGGGTACACGCGTCTGGGCCCCGGGGGCGCGCACGCCCAGCGGCCTGGGTGGGGCGGGACCAGGGGCGGGGACGTGGCTGGGGCGTGGCTGAGGGCCGGGCCTCGGCGGCGTAAACGACCCCGGGCCGGTCTGAGGCGAAACCCGAACGCCATGGAGCAGCCCCGGAAGGCGGTGGTGGTGACGGGTAAGCACTGATGGCGGCAGTCGGGCTAGGGGCGGGCAGGGCTGGGGGTGGGGTGCGGTTGCCCGGGCCGGGCCGAGCAGGTGCTGGAAAGTCATGCCATGTTTGGAAGATGTCATCGCCCACGGGAGCTCAGCTCCGTCTGTGCAACGTAGAAAGTGAAGAAGGGGGTGCCCCAGTGTCAGGGTCAGGGCAGGAAGGGGTGTGGGGATCCAGTTGAGTTCCCCACGCTGAGCAGGCTACTCCGGCGTCCTTCCTTCCTCCGGTGGACACCGCGACCTTAAGGGCACCTGACTGTTTCGTCTGCCCCGCGGGTGCACTAGACTGGACTACTCCCTGCCCTTCCTGAGGTCCGGCCCCCACCCTCGGCCCCAGGGGACAAAGGCCGATTTGTGCGCAGGAAGTGCCCCCGTGATAGATGAACCTCCTGACAGCTACTGCTCCCCAGTCCTGAGCTAATGGGGGACTGCTCTCCACCCCGCTCCACCCCAGACAGGCCAGGTGGAACTCAGGAGACCTCGGATGCCCGGCCACTCTCCTGGATGTCCCAGGGACCGTCTTGATAAAATCTTTTCTGCCCAGGCTGTTTGTTGGCGAGACCGCCCCTCGCCGTCACCAACTCCCTTAAAGTACCTGTTCCTCCTCGAGGAAACTCGAGACCACGTGGGTGTCAACTTCTGCAGCTGGGCAGTCATTTTGACTGTCTCCTGGAGTGGTCCCAGTGAAATCTAGATACGGTTCACACAGGTGTTCTGTGATCTGGGAGGGTGGAACTGGTCCTGGAATCCCCAGGAAGAAGCCACTCACCTGACTAACAGGTATGTGTGATTGAGGGAGGGTCACCACCCCTTGCAGCCCTCCTATATCTGGTTTTTCGTTGCTCTGTTGCTGACTGTGCAGGCAGCTATCCACTGAGCATTTTCCTTGCATGAGCTCATGACATCTGAACTGTCTCCGTTTTTCAGAGAGGGACACTGAGTCTCACAGAGAAGGGAGGGAGTGGAGAGGTCGTGACTCAGCTTGAGGGATGGAGTCCAGCTCTTCCAAGGCATAGCATCCTTTCCCGGGGTCTTGGCCCTACCTGGGACCCTCAGCCCAACTGTAGTGACTCACACTTCCAGAGCAGCCTCTGTTGGAGATGTTAATTTTTTTAGTCAGGGTGACAGGGTAATGAGAAGAGGGAAGCCATACACTCATGGGTCTGGGTTTGAATCCCAACTCTTCCATCTTTTCCCTGTGTGACTGGGGGCAGCTGGCTTAACCACTTGGGGCCTCAGTCCGGCTTCTGTGAAATGGGCCCAGGAAACCCCCCTTTCCTGAGAGGGGGTGCCATGTGGCCAAATGATGCGGTGCACACAGAGCACTTGGCATGTTTCTGGGCGACCGTCTCGGTTCCTAAATGGGGCTGGAGTTTGAACAAGTTGTGAGGAGGGTGGTGGGTTGATGTATGGACAGTCCGGCCCGGGGGGCACCTGCATGCACCCCTTAAGGGCTGTTCTTCATTTGGTGGTAATTCACACAGTGCCTACATTTCTAGAAAGGGGGAGAGACCCCCCCCAGGAACAGTGATAAAATAATTACTTGCTGAGTCAAGGTCAAGGGAGGAAGTTGAGAAAGGAGCAAGACCAGCCTTTTCTGGGGCAAAAGGAGGCCAGTGGCCTTTTGCTGGGCACGAGAGCCTGTGGACGTAAGGGCAGGAAAGGACACACAGCTTCAGTGAAGAGCAGACCAGTGTGTGTGTGGGTCGGGGGCAGCTCCGAAGCACTACTGGGTGTGCTCCAGAACTCAGGACAGGCCCCCAACATTGTCCCAGGTGTCAGCTGCTCCTGCAGCTCCCTGCCCTGTTCTCCCAGATGGAGTCAGCAGCCTGAGTCTGGCAGGCTGGGAAGGGCCACTCTGTGGTGACATGCTGCTTTTACTGTTTTTTTTTTAGGGTTTGGTCCTTTTGGGGAACACACCGTGAATGCCAGCTGGGTTGCAGTCCAGGTAATTTGGATCCAAAGGGTAGGAATCAGTCTTGGGGCTGGGCTCCCACAGGCAATTTGGCACCAAAGAAAGGAAGGAATCCACAGCATGAACATCTCCTGTGAAGCTTCCTGTGACATATTTCAGTTTGATGTGTGCATCTTCCCAGATAGCAGCTGCTATAACTTATGTATGTTGAGCCAAGCAAGCATGTTCTGTAGCCCAGCACTCTGAATTTTCCTAACAGCCCCTGGTTAGGAGCAGTTACTCCTGCACCCACTTGACGGATGAGGAAACTGAGGCCTGGAGAGAATTATCTGAAGTCACACAGCCAAAAAACCAGAGTGGCATTGCCTCAGAAGTGCCCCATGCCCCAGCCAGGTTTTGGGGGCACCAGGCAGAAATATTGGGGGATGTATTAACCTTTTGGGGAGGTGTGGTGATCCTCACTGGTACCTCCCAGCAGCTGGGGAAAGAGAAGCCTGCATGTTGGTTGAGGAGTGGGGGAACCTTTCCTGCTGTCCTGAGCAGAGTGTCAGCCAGTGAGCCTTCCAATTTCTTTGTCAGATGGGGCATTTGGAGGGACAGACTAGGGAACAATGGGCAGAGAGAAAGAGAGAAACGTTTTCTCCCTATATAAATCAGATCTGCGAGACCGGAGCCAGACTCGTGTTAATCCTAGTCCATTAGCTGCTTGATTTAAGGCATCTCCGGCTTTCCACTGCAGAGCCCTGAATTTGGAGAGAAATTCAAGCTGAAACCTAGATGGGCTAATGCCTAGCTGGAGCCCCCACTTTTTTTTACCACCCCTACTCTGATCTCAAAAATCTTGGCCACTTTCCTTTTGTAAAAAATTTACCCCATTTTGTGAGTGAGACAGAAGGATGGGGTCCCCAGGACCCTGCAGATGGGAGCATGTTTGAGGCCTTGCTCATAGCACCCGCTCCCTGGAGCCCCAGACAAAAAGGAAACAGCGTGTTTCTGAAGACGTGTGTGTCTGGCTTTGTGCTAGTTTCAGACCCGAGCCTTCATGGGGCTGAGTGGACACAAAGCCGTGTGTCTGAATTCCTGGGCCCCAGACATGATGATCTGCATCTAAATAGGAGAAAAATCAATTAAACAATCTTTGGAAATCCATGCCCCCCCAGCTTTAGGACTTGGATGGAGGGGGTGGCTGCTTTTCATCCTACTGCCCGAGGGGAAACACCCCTTCTGTTAAAATTGCTCATATCTCCAGACCTTGCCTCTGGAAGACTTTCAATTTTCTTCCTCAAGTTTATGAGCAAGAGAAGATTTTCCATCATTCCCCAGCTAAAAAGACACCAACCTGCCCAGATCCGATTGTTCCCTTGTTTAAGACGGACAAAACAGAACTGGAGGGGTTCGGCTGTCCTCCAAATGCCTGTGCTCATGTAATTCCACGGCATCTTATTCACGGGCGCCTGCATGTCACCTGCATCTAGGATCAGGATTTAGATCATCCCAGCCCCTTCCCGTTCTTCCTCTTTCCAGAGCCCCTGTGCCCCTCGAGGCTGCCCCCTCCCCAAGGTGTAAGCCTCTCTGCTGGCATCACTGCCACTGCAGGTAAGTCTCGCCAGTGCTAGGACACCGGGTCATTGGAGCTGAGTCGTCCTGCGTGGTCTGCGCAGTCGACCCAGGGGTCTCGGAGCCGGAGCCACCATGGTGCCTTTTAGTTGGCCTGGATAAAGCAGATTTGCCTGTGAACAGAGTGCAGCTGCTGGAGAGGGCGAGTCCACGCCTCAGGAGCTAGGCCCCAGTGTGCTTGGTGTGGTCCAGACTCAAGGTGCAGGAGTGGCTGAGGGCCGTCCCCTGAAGCTGGAGATGGGGTTTGGTTGCACAGAGGGACAGCATTACTTTCTGTCCCGGCTGATTTTCCAGAAGCCCAGGTTGCCATCTGTAGAAGGAGCCCCTCCTCCTCTCTCAGGGACCAGCTAACTTCTCGCTCTGTCTGTCTCTCCTCTTCTCTCTCCATCTCTCTTTCTCTTTTATCTCTCTTTCTCTCCCATTCTGTCTCTCGGCCTCACTGTCTTTCTCTGTCTCAACCTGTGTCTCCCCGCCTCTTCATCTTCTTCTCTCTCTCCATCTCTTCCTGTTTTTCTGTCTCCTTGTTTCTCTTGGCCTCTCTGTGAGTCTCTCGAAGTCTCTCTTCCTTTCCTATTCCACCTCTCTCTGTCCGTCTTTCACTCCCCTTCCTGCACATGACCTTCCTTCTTCAGCCCTGGGTGACTGTCCACCAGCAACATCAGGAGGTGGGCGTTCTGGGGACTGAGGGGTGAACCCCCCACTCTGTGGTCTTTCCCCAGGATGGTGCTCCTCAGCACCTCTTGCAGGAGAGAATATGTTTTTCATTTTCCTGTCTCTCCCACATGCTATGGGACACCAGCTTCATGTCTGTCTTCCCAGGAGGCCCAGGTAGGCGTAGGTCCCAAGGGCAGGGACCCCTTGGCTTGGAGCTGTCTGGGGTATTCCCTGCCTGAGCAGGCGAGGAGGAGCCGGGTCACAGGTCCCTGTGACATCATAAGACAATTACTGCCACAGTGAGTCTAGACAGACCTGCTAAGGATATTAACCAGGGAACAAAAGGGGTCTTTGTTGCAGGGTCAAGGGAATCGGTCAGACGAGTCCGAGTGCCGGAGTCCTGTCAGGTAGACAGGGCGCAGACAATGCGCCGTCTGGGGCTCTGGCCGTCCCCTGCTCTCACGGGGTGTGCTCGGCGCTCCCTGCACATTGCGGTGGGACTCGGGGTGTGCTGCCAGCCTCCCCCCCCCAGGACAACCAGCTGGTCCACTGGAGCAGAAAGTGTTCAGAGGCAAAGAATTGAGGGAGATTACGGCTGCTCACTTTTCATAATGTCAGATGAACTTCACAGCTGCTCTTTGACCTTTACTGCCCTTTTTAAAATTGGGGAATAATTTGCATAAAACCACATGTACTGATCTTCATTGGCCCCATCACTGGAGAAAAGTATTTATGCCCATGTCTCCAATGCCTTGAGCAAGATAGAGGACATTGCGCTCCACCCAGAAAGTACCCTCTGCCTCCCCATCCCGCCCCGGGGACGGCTGCCATCCTGAGCTTAGTCAGCAGAGAGGAGCTCTGGGAGGTGCGGCACGGCCTCTGTGCCTGAGTGTGCCAGCTGCTTTTGCTTATTAGCCTGCTTTGGAGAAGGGGGGCAACTGGCTCTTTTCCTGACTTACCCCCTCCTCCTATTGACATTGGCATTGGGGGGCTTCAAGGTTTGCTCCCTAAGAATATTTTTTTATTTTTATTTTTTAAGAGAGAAAGGGGAAGGGAGAAAGAAAGAGAGCGAGACAAACATTGATCGCTTGCCTCTTCCTTCTCACATGCACCCCAGCTGGGCACCAAACCCACAATGCAGGCATGTGCCCTGACTGGGAATTGAACCTGTGACCTTTCACTCTGCTGGGTGACACCCAACCACTGACACCGGTCAGGGTGCTCCCTAAGAACAAAGCAGCACTGACGCTCCTTTCTGGGTCTCTTGCAAATAGGTGACTGCCTCGCTGTGAGGCTGCTGGTATGAAGTGTATGCATGTTCTTTGATGGTGGTTTTCACAGTTTAGATTTTTTTTTCCCCCGGTTGGAGAGGGGCTAGGCAGGCACCCAGAGGACATGAGGAGCAAAGGTTAGGTTGAGCTGGTGGCTCATTCTGTGTCTCCCAGCTCATTTCCTACCACAAAGATGATGTGGGCAAGTGGCTATCAGGCTGATGCTGGGGAAGAGGGCAGAGAGGGTTGCAGGGGTAGCTGGCCAGTAGAACCCGGCATCCCCTGTGGCAGATCCCAGGTCACCGTGGCCTCTGGGACGGTTTCCCTTCCCCAGAGAGGGTTCCTGGGGTGGGTCAGTAATCAGATTAGCAGCTTCCTTCATCTCTCTGCTCTCAGAAGTGCTGCCCCCAAATTGACTTGGTTGGGCCTATGAGGGGCTCACTTTGGGGACAACTTCCCAATTGAAATTCTGAACAAATACACACAATCCTTTTAAATCCTCACTCAGCCTGAGAGATAGATTCTTTTAATTTTTGGCCTTTCAGCCTATTTCCTATTGCCAGAAAAGGCTCTCAGGGCCACAGGAAGACGACACAGGGCGGGGCAGGAAAGTTCTGAGCAGGGGGGTAAGAACGGGGATCACAGCAAGGGAGTGTGAGGGCGGCGATGCGGTACAAGGACAGCTGAGGTGACTTGCCTGCGCCAGGTCAGAGTCTTTGCCGCACACCCCTCCCCGCCCTGTGGGGAGGGGAGGCAACCATCTTCATCCCCTTACAACTAAGAAAAATTTTTTGACAAGTTACAAGAATAGTGCAAAGAAGTCTTCTCGTGCCCAGAGTCCCTGGATTTTCTCTCTGTAGAGAAAGAAATAAGAAGATAAATATAATTAAAAATTTTTCTTGACTTTAAGCCATTTTTTATGGCTAATGGTGTATTTTCATTTATTGCTCAGAAAAATGAAAATAAAACATTATGCTTGGTTATAATTAGAACTTGAAAAGGTACATTAATTTATAATAATTAATAAAAATTTTAAAATGCCCCCAAATAAAAGTTTGACTTAGTATAATCATAAATCTCTAATTGCCTTGTTAGAAGACAACACAGTCGGAGTTTTGTTCTCACAATCCGGGGAAGCCATAGGAGGCCCACGGCTAACTCAGATAACATGGCCTGTTCGTGCCGAGTCACCACTAGCCCTCCAGCTGCTCAGGCTGCTGGAGCTTGTTGCTGTATTTAGGTTCGTAGGTAGGTATTTGCACTTGAGTGTCTTGAGTGGGTGCAGGTGCGGTGGGAGGGCATGACTCTCCCCGCAGCCCTCCAGCCCCCCCGGCAGCTGGGTCACAAATTATCACAGACTTCTTCCTCTCTCAAGAAGTGTGGGTCTCAGCCGTTTTTATTGTGATAAAGTAGACATAATGTAAAATTTACCTCTTGACCATTTTTAAACGTACACTCACTGGCATTAAGCACATTCGAACTGTTGTGTGACCATCACCGCCCTCCATCTGTAGGACTTCTCACCTTCCCAAATGAAACCCTGTCCCCACTCAACACTCCCTCCCCATCACCCCCCCTTCTACTTCCTGTCTGTGCGAGTCTGACTGCTCTCGGGACCTTGTGTGATTGGAACCGTGCAGTATTCATCTTTGGTGACTGACTTAGCTCACTGAGCACGTTTTTGAGGTTCATCCATCGTATAATGTGTCTGAATTTCTTTTCTGTTTTTAAGAGAATTTTTTAAAATATTTTATTTATTTATTTTTCGAGAGAGGGGAAGGGAAGGAGAAAGAGTGGGAGAGAAATATCAGTGTATGGTTGCCTCTCATGAGTCCCCCGCTGGGAACTGGCCTGCAACCCAGGCATGTGCCCTGACTGGGAATCGAACCGCGATACTCTGGTTCGCAGGCCCGCGCTCAATCCACTGAGCTATGCCAGCCAGGGCAAGAGAATTTTTATAAGAGCCAAATTGACAACAGATGTCAGGGAACAAGATTTCAGATGCTCCCCAGAATTTCCTTGTTAAGGCTGAATAGTATTCCATTGTATGTATATACCACATTTTGTTTACACAGTCATTAATTGATGGATTATGTTTTGTTTTCACTTTTTGGCCATTGTGAATAATGCTGCTGTGAACATGGGTGTACAAATATCTGTTGAAGTCTTTTTCAGTTCTTTTAGGGATGTGTTTAATATTTTTGAGAAACAGCCCTGGCTGGCATGGCTTGGTTGGAGTGTCGCACCATAACCAAAGGGTCGCCAGTTCAGTGTCTGGTCAGGGCTCATTTGCAGGTTGCAAGGGCGAGGCAGCCGATTGGCGTTTCTCTTTTGCATAGACGTTTCTCTATCTCTCTCCCTTCCCCTCTCTGTCAAATGAGAATACAATAAAACCTTTAACAATATATTTTTGAGGAACAGCCATACCGTGTTCCACAGCAGCTGCCCATTTTACATCCCCATCGCACATCCCAGTGCATGGGGGTTCCAGTTTCTCCATGTCCTCACCAATACTTATTTTCCTTTAAAAAAAAAAGAGAAAGAAAAAACTACTCTGATGGGTGTGAGGTGTTATCTCATTGTGCTTTTGATTTTCATTTCCTTAGTGATTAGTCATGCTGAGCATCTTTTCATGTGCGCATTATTGGTCATTTGTGTATCTTTAGAGAAATGTCTGTTCTGTCCTCTGCCTGGTTTAGAATTGGGTTAGCTTTGTTGTTGTTATTATTGAGTTGTAGGTGTTCTTTATATATTCTAGATATTGGTCCCTTGACAGATATGTGATTTGCAAACATTTTTTCTCATTCCATGGTTTGTGTTTTCTGTGTCCTTTGCACAGAAGTTTAAAAAAAATTATGGAGTATAATTCCTCTATTTAAAAAAATTATGTGTGCTTTTGGTGTCTTTGAATTTGTTTTTAAGATAGAAAAGAGCTCAGTGGGTCTCCTGTTGGGGATTAGAGGTAGGTTCATTTATAACCCCTGAAGTCCGCCCCCCACCATCTCCAGGGTGCACCAAGTCTGAGGTGAGAGAGCAGCTTTGATTTGACAGTATCACTTGCTGCTAAATAGGTATTGATCTTGCACTGAAGCAAGACCACTTCTTACCGTTTACGTGTTACACATGGTACAAGAAATATGCACAAGGATGTTTGCTGCAGCATAGCTTATAACTGAACATTGGGATCCACTCAAATATTCCAGTGTAGGGGAATGTTTAAATCAATGGCAGTTTCTAAGGCAGAATATCATACAGTAGAGAAAACAGAAGGAACAGAATCAATAATGCAGTTAGATATCCAAAACCATCTGCCCAGTCGAGAAAACACAATTGCCAAAGAATATAAATGATGTAAAAATAAATACTATGCATTTTCTCAGGTGTGTTTAAGTCTGCATGCAGACACTGCATGGAAGTGTCTGTCCTGAAGAGTAACTTACCTCCGAAATGTGCAGATGGGACCTGTTCTTGTAGTGAGGTGGCAGCTTCAAACTTGATTGTCTAGCTTTAAATATACACACGCATGCACACACACCTATATTAATGTCCTATCTATTAATTTTGTCATTTGTGTTACTGCTGGGCCTGTTTCCATTGATTGATTTTTGTCCTAATTCTGGGTGGTAGTTTTCTGTCTTGGCATGCCTGGTAAGTTTCAGCTAGATGACAGATACTGTGAATTTCTGTGAATTTTACCTTGTGGCATACCGGATACTTTTGTATTTCCTCTAAATGTTCTTGAGCTTTGTTCTAGGATACAATTAAGTTACTGGAAACAGTCATCCTTTCCAGGCTTGCTGTTCAATTTTGTTACTCAGGACCAGAGCAGTCTTTATTCACAGGGCTCATGTCCCCTGACGTCGTCATGAAGTTTTTCCATTCCAGCTGGTGGGAACACCAGGCATTTTAAGACCGGTGTGAGCGGTGAGCGTTGGTCCCTCTGATCCTTTCCAGTAGCCCTGTCTCTGCGGTCTCTGACCTCAGCTTGTGTGTATGCCCATCACTCCTCAGATGCTCAAAATATCTTTGGACCTGGAGGTTTCGCTCCCTCGCTCCCCCTCCCTTTTCCTTCTCCTGTCCACTCCCCTTTGTCTTCTTCCTCCAAGTACCCTGCCTCTCCCTTCCCTCTTGCTCCCTCTCCTCCAAGTATCTGGGGCTCCACCCTGCAGATTGTAGCCTCCTTACCCTTTCTAGAACCTCAGCTTTGACTGAACTATATGTCTGAAAACTGTTATTTTTACATATTTTTCTCAGTAGTTCCAGACAGGAGGGTAAATCTGATTTCCATGGATCCGTTTTAGCTAGAAGAAGTTGTTCTGATGTTTTTTGAAGGAAGCATGCTCATGTTTTAAAATACAGTTTAAGTTAGCATGTTTTGAGCCCTTCTTAGGCACCGTGCCTTTCATGCATATTGTTTCCTTTCTTCCTCCTTGTGAAATGGGTGTTACCATCACTCCCATGTACAGAGGATGGAACTAAAACTCAGAGAGGGTGGGTGATGCACCCCAGGTCACCCAACCAGTGAGCGGGGGAGGAGCAAATCTAGCCATCTAGCTCTAGCCACCATCCGTGCAACTAAGGGCTACATTTTTAAAATTGAGATTAAACTTATATAACCATTTAAAGTATACAATTTAATGACATTTGGCACATTTACAATGTTGTATAACTACTACCTCTCTCTTGTCCTGGACATTTCTATCAGCCCAAAAGGAAACCCGACCCTCTGAGCAGTCTCACCCCTCCCGCAGCCCCTGGCAACCGCTCATCAGTTCCCTGTTCCCGTGAGTGTGTCTGTTCTGGGCATTTCACAGAGACGGAGTCACACACTGCGTGGCCTTCCATGTCTGGCTTCTGTCCCTCAGCATAACACTTTCAGTTTTCGGCCATGTGGTAGCCTGTGTTAGTGCTTCATTTCTTTTTGCGACTGCATACTATTTCACTGTGTGGGTAGCCCACATTTTGTTTATTTATCCTTTCATCCATTGATGGACACTCTTGGACTTGAAACCAGAAAAGCCGGCGTTCGGGCTGCCTGTCACCACCACAGCAGTGGGACAGAGAAGGGACCGGATCTATGTGGGCGTTGTATTCTGATGGCCGGGGATCCGAGAAGACCGTGGGTTATGTGCTGTAACAGGCCGTCTTACATTTCATTTTAAACCGACCCTTTTTATAAGGAGAAGAAATGAGTAGGCAAGGGGTTTGGAATTCAGGGAAAAAGTTAATCAGATAAAGCCTGCAGCATTCTTTCACTGGTGTCCTGGGTAGTGGTCATCTCTCCATGGAGCACAATGGCTCAGATATGTCTTGATTGCTTGCAGTCTTCCTGGGGCACAAAGGTGGTACTGTTTATGGTCTCCTGGAGTCAGGGTGGGTCACACCTTCAGTTCCTGGAACAGGAGTTATTTACATGCATTGATTACTAAGCTTATTAGCTATTACCTAAACTAAATTTTTCTAACTCTTGAGTCCCCCATCAGACTGTCTTTATTATTTGGAGATTGCGAGTAGTGAGGAGCTACTTTTAAATGTAGGAAAGGATGAAAAGGAAAGAGAGTCCCAGCTAGCAGCTAGTCTGAGCCCCATTTACTGTTGAGGAAGGTGAGACCCCTCAGGAGGGTCCTGTACATTTGCAGAGTCCCTGGGTCTCTGTTTGTTCTCAGTCCACGTTGAGCTGCTCCGTTGTTCAGCTGACATTCAGGAGCACCTACTGTGTGTGTGTGTCCCGTGCAGTGGCAAGGATGCTCTCATAGCCCGAGAGATTGTGCAAAGGGAGCTGGGCTTCCAGAAGTCTTCTCAGGATGGGAAGCCAACTGAAACATGAAGGCTAAGGAGGAGTCAAATAACCCGAAAGTGAGGGAAAAGAGCATGCCCTTCAGAGGGAACAGACAGTGCAAAGGCTCTGAGGCAGGATTGTGCCCGGTATGAGGGAGACCTTGTGCTGAAGGGGACTGAGCAGAAGGGTGATGAAGGGAGAGGAAGGCAAGGAGATTAATGGCATCCAGACCCTGTAGGGCTTTCTGTGCTGATATTTCATATCCACGAGATGCCAAATGGGCCCTGGTTTGTGTGGCTCAGTGGACTGAGCAGTTGCCTATGAGCCGAGGGGTCACAGATTCGATTCCCAGTCAGGGCACATGCCTTGGTTGTGAGCCAGGTTCCTTGGGGGGGGAGGCGGCATGCAAAAGGCAACCACACACTGATATTTCTTTCTCTCTCTTTCTGCTTCCCTTTCCCTCTCAGAAAGCCAAATGGTTCAGGGTAGCCAAATGGTTCAGGGTAGCTTTAGTATTAGCTAAATTATGCATAACAGAGTTCCTTCTTCTAGTTTTAGATCTTTCAAGTCCTGGCTCAAGGTCTCCTCCAAAATCATCAAATAGTTCTTTAACTCTTGTGTAAGACTACCCAGCAGTTCTGAGTCTTGACCCTGGATCTGGGTCTTGCCATTCAAAAGCAAACAAAGTTGAGAGTCTTGGTTAACCAGAATGCAAAGACATCTTTAAAATCCAGTACTGAACAGCA
Organism: Artibeus jamaicensis; assembly: GCF_021234435.1. Taxonomy (NCBI): domain Eukaryota; kingdom Metazoa; phylum Chordata; class Mammalia; order Chiroptera; family Phyllostomidae; genus Artibeus; species Artibeus jamaicensis. Next base: position 6,992,362 of record NW_026521854.1, on the reverse strand, counting down.
GAGGCTGGCCCTGGGCATACTGCTCTGTACAGTGTCATTTATGGCTTTTAAAATCTCGTGCAGAGAGCAGCAGGGCCAAATGAGTTTGTAGTCCTGAAACTTGGGCATCTGAAAGATTGAGTATATTCTTTCTAGGGTATGTTTTCACAGGGATGCTACCTCTTACTGGGAGTCACTGCCCCTGGTTTGAGGTCACCTTTAACAGGGGAGGCTTGCTTAGCCCTCCCTGGCCTTCCGGCCACCCACATGATGGGGTTTTCCTGATCCTCAATTTCTTCTGGCCAGGGTTGCTTTTTTCCTTCTTCCCAGTGTTTCATCAGGAACTGCCAGGCTTGTTCTGGAGAGACCTGTAGGTGGAGCTGTTGTTCTTCTGGAGAGAAAGCGATCTGAGCACCAGTTTCAGCTACTGCAAAGAGAAAAACTATCTTCCACAGCACATTCTAATGGCTTCCAGAAAAACTGGCTTTCAGGGCTTCCAGAAATTTCAGGTACAGTTCAGTTAGAGGTCTGTTGACCATGGAATGTGTTGCTGCAGTGTCAGTCAAAAAGGTCTACAATTTGTATTCCCACTGTCAGTGTTGCCCGAGTTGTCAGACTTGACCTTTGCCCTGGCTTGGGGCACTCATCTTTCCAGTGCCCTTTTCCAAATTGATTTGCCAAGCAAAACTCAGGCGTATCCAGGAAACTTCAAGTGAATGGTGGTCTGTCCGAGTTTCTGGGGCCATAGAATCACTCCAATGTGCAGAAGCTGGGTAAATGTTCGTGAAACTGGGGAGCTGAAATGGTGATCACAGATCTGAAACCTCCAGCACTTATCTGGGGCTTGGTGGTGTGAAAAGCGATACAGTCAACTAGGAATGTGATGGATGCTGGTGGGCCTGCACCAGCTTTGTCTCTGAGTCCGCAAAGCCTTGAAAGAATGTCTTCTCTGATCCTGTTGCACAGGCTGAGAAGGTGAGGCTTAAATGGAAAGGGAACACAAAGAATAAGAACATGAATAACCAAGAAAACTGACCATGGGAGAAATAAAATATTTTACAAAGTTTCTCTTTAGTATATTTTAATGTTTTCAAACCAATTTCACACAAAGTATAACCCTCTCACCCCCACTGCCAGCCGTCTGTCCATCCTGCTGTCGGATTTCTCTAGGAGTCCTTCCTGGTCTGGCATGTCAGTGGACGCGGTGAGAGGGATGGGGTTCAGTTCTTGGTGTTGGAACATGAGACTCCCACACACACACAGTCACACTCCCATCACACCCCACCTGTCCTCCAGGTGCCCGTGTTTCCAGGTGACCTGATGCATCCTCTTTGGGGAGCAATTTGGAATCATCTGTCAGTGAAGAGGGACCTGCTTTGCAGGCATCAGACACTCTCTGGCGTAAACCACAGTGACTGGGTGTGCAGTTGGGACCATGTGGAAAGCAGAGCCAAGGCACCCGGATAAGGAAATCCTGAAGCCTCTGCAAGAGCGAGGCCAGTCACACAAATGCCTGCCCTGGGTACTGTCCGCCAGTGGTAGCATTTTCAAACCACTGCCTGAGATCTGAGAATAACATGAAATAGCCCTACTGATCATCATTATTTGGAGTATTAATTTTACTGTGAAGAATGCCCAGATTTTCATATCGAGCTGAAAGAAATCTTCATCCTCAAATGTCTCTGCCTACCTGTGGGTGCCGGGCTGGCAGGATCACTGTTCCTGCAGTGAATCACACCTGGTTCTGGGCCAGCCAGGTGGTTGGCTCTGCCCGGAAGGAGTGAATATCTGGATCCTTGGTGGAGAGCATCAGCGTTCCCCCAGAAAGGTGCATGCAGTTACCCACAGCCCATTTCTGTATGATTCATGACATTCTTAAACCACCTCGTACCCAAGATGATCAGAGGCTCCACAAGGGGTTGGGGAGCCGCTGTAAATGTGTACTGAGGTCCTGCTGTGTGCCGTGCACCGAGTCTGCAAAAGTTCTTATTGGGTGTAACAGAGGGGGAGGTGTAATCACTGAAAGAGTAGTAGCAGTAGGCAACATTATGTGAGCATTGCTTGGAACTCTCAGTTTGAATTTGTTCATTTAATTAGTAACCACCTTGTGAGGTAAGTGCTTTTTATCCCCATTTTACAGATGAGGAAACTGAGACAGCTTAAGTAACATGCCCAAGGTCGCACCGGCAGGGTTCAGACCTCCAGAAGCTAGCTCCAAGGGCCACAGCATCACACCCCTGCCATGCGTGGGCATGTAGATAGAGTTTGAGGAGAGTAGGTGGGGTAGAGGGTGAGCAAGGAGCTTCGGGGTGGGCCAGCACACTTGCCTGCCCACTCTGCCCAGAGTCAGGAGACCCTCCTGTTTCTGAGGATGGATCAGTTTATCCCCAGGGGACAAATCGTCCCGCAGCTCTCACCTGATGCCATGACACTTCCTGTCATGCTTTTAGGAGCTGGAGAAGCTGGGGCTTGGCGACAGCGTGGACCTGCACGTCTATGAGATTCCAGTCGAGTACAAGACAGTTCAGAGGCTCATCCCTGCACTGTGGGAGAAGCACAGCCCACAGGTGAGCGGGGCAAAGGCAGGGGCTGCTTCCCCCTCAGGACCTGCAGGTGGGCGCCCCCACCAGGGTGACTTGTGCGGCTTTGTTCTTGCTTTGATCACATGTTATCAACATTTTAAAAAATCACTAATGAGACATTTTACATCTTTTCGTGCCCAATCTCCAAAATCTGGCATATTTTACACTGGACGGGACATCTTGACTTGTACCAGCCACATGTCAAGTGCTCAGGAGCCACGTGTGACCCGTGGCTGCCTGCATTGTAAATGTTCACATGTTTTCTTACAATGCCCCTTCTGTTCATAAGTACACACACCAGCCCTGGCTGGCACGGCTCAGTGAATTGAGCGCCGGCTGCAAATCAAAAGGTTGCCAGTTCGATTCCCAGTCAGGGCACGTGCGTGGGTTGCAGGCCAGGTCCCTGGTAGGGCGGGTGGGAGAGGCTATATCACAGTGATGTTTCCCTCTCTTTCTCCCTCCCTTCCCCTCTCTCTGAAAATAAATAAAATCTTTTAAAATTAAAAAAAGTATACATGTCAGTAATTGATAGTTGAAATGACACTGTATCCAATATAATATCTTACTTTTTATAAATATTTTATCATAAGCATTTAGTCACCTTGGTCCTTAAAAATTCTCCCTAAACATTATTTTAATTGATGGGTAAGTTTTAGTAATTAATATATTAATATAACCATCCTCTTATTATTGGGCATGCCACTCATTTCTGTGTTTTTTCTCATTTTTATAAATAACACCGAAGTCACCACTGAGAGATTATTACATCTTTGATTATTTTTAGGTGAGATTCCTACAAGTTATACCTCATCTTTTACATTTGGCAATATGTCTTTTTTAAATTATTTACCTTTAGAGAGAGGGGAAGGGAGAGACACATCAGTGTGTGGTTGCCTCTCACACACTTCCTGCTGGGGCCCTGGCCTGCAACCCAGGCACATGCCCTGACTGGGAATCGAACCGGTGACCCTTTGGTTTGCAGGCCGGCCCTCAGTCCACTGAGCCACAGCAGCAGGGCTGGCAATATGTCTTGAAGGTCACTCCTTGTTGAACTGCTTTGGGCATTTTAACAGCTACATAGTAGTTCATGATGTTTAACCAACCCCCACAAATGCCTAATTATGTTGTTTCCAGTGTTTGATTGTATCAAAAGCTGCAGTGGCTCTGGTCAGTTGGTTGGGGTGTCATCCCAATTCACCAAGTTTGTTGGTTCAAACCCCAGTTAGGGCACATACAAAAATCAACCAGTTCATGCATAAATAAGTGGAACAGCAAACCCATGTCTAAAAAGATTTATTTATTTTTAGCGAGGGGAAGGGGGAGAAAAAAAGGAAGAGAAACATCTGTGTGGGGACACTCGAGCCACCCACCTACTAGGATCTGGCCGACAACTCTGACATGTGCCTTGACTGGGAATTGAACCAGGACCCTTTGGTTTGCAAGTCGGCACTCAATCCACTGAGCCACACTAGCCAGGGCCAATGTTTCTCTCTCTTAAAAAAAATATAAGTTTTTTTTTTTTAAGCACAAACAAAAGCTGCGGTAAACATCTTGCATATCTCGTGTTCCTGCATGTTTTACCCAGCATGCCTTTCTGCAGCAGTGACTGTAGGGCCTGTTCCAGCAGCCAGAGGTCAGAAACGGTGTCATGCCAGGTAGAGCCCAGTGAGAACGCCACCTTCTCCTTGACCCGAGGGGTCCCCTCATCCCATGGACAGACCCCGTAAAGTCCTGTCTGTCTGTTTGCAGCTAGTGGTGCATGTGGGTGTGTCGGGCATGGCCACCACAGTCACACTGGAAAAGTGCGGCCACAACAAGGGCTACAAAGGACTGGACAACTGCCACTTTTGCCCCGGCTCCCAGTGCTGCGTGGAAGACGGGCCCGAAAGCATCGACTCCATCATCGACATGGACGCTGTGTGTAAGAGGGTCACTACGCTGGGCCTGGATGTGTCGGTGACCATTTCGCAAGATGCCGGCAGGTAGGGCACCATGGGGTGGGTGTGAGCAGGGGTTCCCCCTCCACCAGGTTGGTGCTGAGCAAGTCAAGTGTGTTGGCTTTGGCCTCAGTGGACTGAGCAGTCACCATGCCTAAGCTACAGAGCAAAGTACCTACACCTAACAGGTCCCACTAATTCTGCTTCCGAAACTCATTTTGTGGGGCTCTGCCCACTTCTCCCACCCAGGCCCCTGCCACCTCCCAGCAGGACCCTGCTGCGGCCTGGTCCCTGGCGTTCCTCCTGCCACCTCTGCCCCAACCCTGCCTGCTCCCTCCAAGCAGTCTGTTTCTGTACTAGTTTCCTGCGGCTGCTGTAACAAAGCCATGAACTTGGTGGCTTAGGACAACAGACATGTGTTCTCTCCCAGTGCTGGAAGCTGAAAGTCCAAAATCAAAGTGTCGGCAAGTTTGTGCCTTCCTGAGGCTCTGAGGGAGAATCTGCCCCTGCCTCTCTCCTGACCCTGCTCTGCTGGCTGCGAGCAACCCCTTGCGTCCCTTGGCTTGTAGATCTGCAAAAGCCCCATATCCAAATAAGGTCTCATTCTGAGGTTCTGAGTGAACGTGAATTTGGGAGGGAAACTAACAAGGTCTTTTATAAATTTAAATCAGATGCTGTCCCTTCCTTACTTAAATCCCTCCTAAAGCTCCCCACTGCACCTGGAACCAAATCCCACCATCCTTAGGCACTGTGCGGTCTGGCCCCACCCACTCCTCCACCCACATCGGCCTCCATCCTCTCCTTCCCCACTGCCTCCCTGACCCACGTCCCTCACACCCACTCACTCTCTCCTCAGGGCCTTTGCCCTTGGTGTGGCCTCTGTCCAAATCTGCCTCCCTCTGACGAGGCCTCTTCAGTTCTGGGCTCCAGCCTGTCGCCTCCTCAGGGATGCCTCCTCGACCTCCCAAACCAAGCCGTGTCCGCTCCTGCTCCCTCTCGGCAGCAGCACCAGGCGCCTTGATTCCTCAACACTCCTTACCCTTCTCCAGCCCAAAGGCAGCAGATGACAGGTTCAGTTCACTGACTGAATGTAGGAGTGACTGAATTCGCCATCAGTCTCTTTGAGTTTTAAATTGCACAGATAATTCTGGAATATGTTCTCATGTGTTCCCATTGTGCAAAATTTTCTTGCCATCTCTGCTTGCCCCTAGTGATCCCTCTGTGAAATAAGACAAATTATGAAACCTCCTGTCCCCTACATGTTTTCATACACGGAGAGAACACTTGGCGTGCTGCTTCAGGATTCTGGCCTGTTTTGCTCTGCTTTGCGTGGATGGGGTTACGTGGCGCAGGTTTCCCTGAGTGTTGTGGACACGTGACTGGGGCGTGGCGAGTTCTGTGCCTTCCTCTGGCTTCCCCGCAGGCCTTGTAAATGACTGCATGGTATCCCGCTGTGTGGACAAACTGGAGTTTATTAAGCCATTCTTCTGTCAGCGGACCTTCAGCTTGTGTCTTAGTCGGTTTGAGCTGCTAGAACAAAATGCCCCAGAAGTGTATCGTTCACAGTTCTGGAGGCTGGGAAGTTCAAGGTCAAGGCCTCAGCTTGGTTGTGTTCTGACCAAGGCCCTCCTCCAGGTAGCTGCCGTCTTGTTTGCTGTGTCCCCACGTGGTGGGAAGGGCAAGAGAGCTCTCCGGGGTCCCTTTTATGAAAGGTGCTCACCCCACTGACAAGGGCTTTCACTTCTCGAAGACGCCCACCTCTTCATGCCATCACCTTGAGAGTTTGGGCTTCAAAATACGGATTTTGTTGGGGGGAAGGTCAGACATTCAGTCCCTACCAGGTTGCTTCCTGCTCTCCTGCTGTTACACGCTGTACAGAATGCCTCAGCCCACACTTTATCTTTCTTGGGCACCTGTGCAAATGGTGCTGAAGGTTGAGTCTAAAAACCAGAATTATCAGTTTGTAGAGACCTCACATTTGTAATTTGCTGGCCTGCCAAACTGCCTGCTGTGGGGCAGTTTGCATCCTGGCTAGCAGCTCCTCACACTGGCCGTTTCCCCACATACACACCCACACTGGGAATTATCAGATTTTGAAAAATTTCTGCCAACCTGCGGGGGGAGAAGCAGTATTCCTTCCCTCTTGTGGATTTCTGGTGAGGTCGGGTGTCCTACTGGGGGTTTGGATGGAGCCTCTCCTGTTAGGCTGACCCTGTGTTGATGTCTCTTCTGCTCCCCATGCACTGCGGCTTAGGTACCTCTGCGACTTCACCTACTACACCTCTCTGTACCAGAGTCACGGCCGCTCAGCCTTTGTCCACGTGCCTCCCCTGGGCAAGCCGTACAACGCAGACCAGCTGGGCAGGGCCTTGCGGGCCATCATTGCGGAGATGCTGGGTGTCCTGGAGCAGTCAGAAGGCAAAATCAACTGTCACCACAAACACTGAAAGTCACTCAGGCTTCCCAAGACCTCGTCCCACCAGGGACCCCAGGAGGAGACAAACCTTTCAGCTGGGAATCTAATTCGGATCAAATATTTTGATTTGCATACCTCCTCTCCCTTTTCCTCCACAAGAGCACTGATCGACCTGAAGGAGGTGCCTGAAGATTTTTTTCTCTGTTTCCCTGTGCATCTGGGGAGGTGGCCGGGATGTCTGGGAGGCCGGGCTGTCAAAAATCCTGCCCGGGCGGGCGTCTGCTCTGCAGTGTCACAGCAGGGGCCGCCCGTGTGCCCGCTTTCCTGGGTCTCTGGGAGGGATTCCGGAGTTTCCTCCGTCTCTTGACTCATTTCTCGAAAACTTCAAAACCTCTCAGAGAGTCTTTGCCCAGATCAGTGTCCCAACAGCTTGAGCAGCCCCAGAAAGGACCGCTTTGGGATGTGGCATGGCTTTCTTTCTTTCTTTCTTTCTTTTGAATTCTTACTCTTCTTTTTAAAACAACAGTGCTAGTTTGGGCACCAAGTAATTTATATTCCCTTTGGTTGAAACGCAGGCTTTAGTCCACAACAAAAGTGTCTTTTCTTTTTCCTGGGGTGCGGCCCCTCCTGCCTCCTACCTTAAGACTGGACCTCCATGTTTGTTTGAGGACTGACATTGAGGTGACATTGAGGTCCCCTTGCTTGGGGTGGTCAGTCAGGGCCCTCACCAGGCCACAGGGGAGTGGGGTCTGATGCCCTGGGAGGTTGAAAGTGTTGGCTGACCCTTTCAACACCCATGCCATGAGCTTGGGAGCAGGGCCACCAGGGGGAAAGTACACTTCGATGTGCACAGGACTTTTTCTTTTTAACATGTAAAAACTTGTAGCAGCTGCAGACCCACTCTGCACCTGGCCTGGACTGTCACAGCTTCGGTGCTAGGGACTGGCTTCTGGTTTCCCTAAGGGGGGTGCCTGAAGCAGGGCCTGGAGGCCGGAGTCTGCTGAGCTCCGTGTGTGCGTTTGAGCAATAGGGCAGAGGGGCAGTCAGCGGGCTCTTGTGTAGATGGTTTTTCGGAGAGTCACCCAGAATCTCCCTCCCTGGCAACTTTGAACTTCCCAGCCAGGGGTGAAAGTGATGCTTCCCAGGAGGCAGCCATATCCAGCTGGACCTTGATACCCTCAGGGGAACAGGACAGCAGCAGCCGCAGCAGCCAGGAAGCCAACTGAGGAAAACACACATTCTGGAAGTATTCTATTTTTTTTCTTGGAGAACATTCGGCTTTATCCTTTCCTTAGGTGTGAAGTGTGCCAGAATCTGATGCTCTCTTGGATCATGTCGGTGATTTTTTTGTTCATTTTTCTTAAAAGAAAAAGGAACACCTGACCGGAGTGGTTCCCGCCTCTGCTGAGCTGCTGTGTTGACTGGGGACCAGTTGGGTTTCTGAGTTAAAGGCTTTTTATGAGCCTGGCACTTTCTTTGGAGGGGGAAAGTGGGCACAGGTGGAAGGCTTGCGGTGGGTGCTTGGCAGGGGGTGTGGACTGTGGCCAGTAGGTTGAAGTGCTCGGGCCTCTGCTCCCCTGTCCGTGTCAGCTCTGCCTCGGCCAGAAACCCCCCCTCCACGTCCCCAGTCTGAGTCTGTGGTCTGAGAAATCTGGGTATGTAGCATGTCAGTGCATCTGCTCCCTCCGCGGCTTCTATGAGCAGAAACTGGCTTTTTTGAATGTGGGGGTGCTCAAGGCCAGGGGAGGGGTCCCCCAGGAGTTCTGTTCATAACAGCAAGCTCCGTCTAGCTCTGTTCCCCAAAGGTCTGATCCTTGGGCTCTGAGGAGAAAATGAATCTAGGTGAGATGGGGGGGTTGAGGGGCTGGAAGTGAGCCAGGTGCAGAGAGCCTGGCACCTGCTGGAGCCCGGCAGCCTCCGCAAACGCCGTGTTTTCATCTTTTTTTTGTCCTCACTTTGCCTCTCCGTTTAAAGCGCCCTGCAGTCAGCAACTTAGACATAACTTACCGCCTGAGTGCTGCTGAGGGTGTGTGTGTCGCTTTGTGTCCTGTGTGTGTCGCTGTGTGTCCTGTGTGTGGGGTTTCTTCCTGGCGGACCCAGGCCTGTCCTTTTCCACGATGCAGAGCATTCGGCTCATTTTATTTAGTCAGACAGCCATTAAATATTTCAGTCGCTCCCTGCCGGCTTTTTATTTTTTCCGTTTTGAGTTTTTAAATCTTTTTCTTTTGGGTCAACTCACCCATTCACTCCATAATGTGTCTGTCTGCATTTGTTGGGTCTCAGACTAAAATGTCCTTGTGTGAGAAGGCGGACCAGGTCCCATTCCTCTTCCCTGTCATTTTCAGAGTCTTAGATTGGGGATGCAGAAGGGGTACAAGATTGGGTCTGTGAAGGGGGCGTGGCCTGTCAGGTGTGGAGGAGACTGATGCCGGAAGAGGCGGGTGCGGCCTTGCCGAGGGTGGGAAGAGGGGCTGAGGGATGTGCTGTGAAGGCTGGTGGGGAAAGTGCGAGGTAGTGCTGGGGGCACCTTACAGGTAAGCTAAGGAGGGCCTATCCCCCTGCGCGCCCCTGTTGAGGGTGCTGAAGTGGAGGGTGGGGCAGGGACGGTGATTTGGGTGTCTGGTTTACCATGCCAGACAGAGCCTCTGCACCTTGTGCCTTTACTCGCTCTGTTCCTTGGCTCCCCCTTCCCTGCACAAAAGGTCAGTCAGTGGTATGCGCATAAATACGTAGCTTGAAAAATAAATGAGACAGAGTAGATAGAAAGAAAGAAAGGTGGAAAGAAGGAGGACTTCAAGTTGGCGTTCTGGTCTGGGTGCCACTTGGCCCACATGGTCTGGTCAAGGAGCAGCCGAGGTACCCTGGCCACTGGGAGAGACAGGGCCATGTTGGGGGCAAAATCGTGGCTTTCTAGTCAGTGCCCAGTCTTTGGGGGAAGTATCAGACTGCAATAGTTTGAGCAAGGAAAATAATTTTCAGCTGCCCCACAGGTTGCTGGCATGGAAACTTACAGAACAGAAAGGGCCTGCTCCAGGGGACAGCTGGGAAAGAGGATTTGAGATACCTTATTGTTATCGTAGATGGTTCTGTTGGAATCTAGGCCAGTGGCGGCGGCGTACACCAGCAGGCCTGTGCCCCTTGGGGTGGGGGGTGACCAGGCGGGGGAGGGGGGGCTGCTAGGAGAAATCCGCCCACCACGCCAGCCTCTTTTTTCCACTGCCACTGTCTAGACTGTTGACCTTTGACCTCTCCACCCCTTGGAGTGTCTGAGCCAGAATTCCCCTTTGGGGATGCTGGGACAAAGCCCCATTCTTCACTGAGTCCCCAGCCTCCACCTGAAGACTGAGCCACTGCCAGCCTGGGGTGCTGACCATGGTTGAGGGGACAGAGGCAGGGCACCTCAGTGCCAGGTTGCCCCCAACCCTCATGGCCATGAGTCCCGTGGCTTCCATGGAGTTGGAGGAGCAAAAAAACTTTTTTTTTTTTTTGTATTCCAAATGAAACTTCCCTTCTGTAGGCATAAGTGCCTTGTAAGAGCCTGGGGCTGCCTCTGGGTGAGAAACATGATGAAGCCAGGGTCCCTCTCAGACCCTTGGCCGAGTGGCCGTTTGGGGTACGGGGCGGGGCATGTGCCGATGGTGCATCTTGAAAGTCAGCTCCTAGGTGGATCCTGAACATGCCTGTCAAGAGGCCCTGTCCTCGGGTGGTGGCAGTTGTCACAAGCTGAGTGTCCGTGGCTCTCAGCCCTTGAGGGACTTCATTCAATCTAGCCCTGAGCTGCACCCACCACTGAATATCTATTTCTCCTCCTCCTCCTCACCCAAGCCTTTCCTTCAGCTTCCCAGAGACCCACAGAAGTGCCTGCCTCTCCCATAGGAACGGGGCACTGAGAGGGGGTGCAGGACCCCATTCTCTGGGAGGGGCCCTGGCTCCTGACTGCCTGTCCGCAGGGTGGGGCCTGGGGTGAGCGACATTCCTGTCCCACACACTTGATCTCCAGGAAATCCCAGACAAAGTCGGTCTGGGGCCAGCTCTCGGCTCCCAAGGCCTGTTGATCTCCGAACCCTGGGAGGCCACACCTGTGTTGTGGGAAGCAGAGCTGACTTCCTGCCCACCCAGGGGGCACCCGGCATGTTTCTGCTGCTCCCCCAACATCTCAGGTTTCTCTATTGTCCTAAATCTCTCCAGGAAAAACCTTTCCTGCCCAAGGCGACCGTGTCTTCTGTCCCCAGCAGAGGGCCCCTGCACCTCAGAGGCCCGCTCCCTGACCCCCAGAGTTCCTGTGAGTGCCTTGTCCGAAACCCCAGGCCATAGAAGGGTCTGCCTACCGGCTTTTGCTGGGGGCTGGGCCCTGGGAGACCCCCAAACTTGACACCTCAAAAGCAAATAAATCAGTTGAAATTTGTGATTTCTTTTGTGTCTTTGTGAGAAGTTGGCACCCCTGGGGGTGACCCCTTCAGCCTGGGTGCCACAGTGGGCAGAAGGGGCCCAGAATTTCTACCCATGGCGTGTGGCATGGGGCTCGATTTGTGGCGGTTGCTGCAGGTATGCTGAAGGGACGGAGAGAGGGTCTCCGTGCTGAGTGCCCTCCCTCCTCCCAGCCCACCGCCTTTGTTCAAGGCACAGAGAGGCTGTGTAGCCTGCTCCTGGTGATGCAGCGAGGGGGGTGGGCGTCCCTGGGATCTGAGTCATAACTGTGTCACTCCCGGCATGTGTGGAATTTCCATTCACACAGCCGTGTGAGGGGGCCCTGCCCACCTTTCACAGCTGGGAAGACAGGCTCTGCCCGGTGAAGCCCTTCACCCTGAGTGTCGCAGCCAGGTCTGGAGCCGAGCATCCGGTCATTCCCCCGTGTCTGTCCTGAGCAGAAATGCAGATACTCCTGAGTCAGTGGCTTACAAAGAATAAAACTTTGAAACTGAAGAGGAGAGGGGACATTTCCTCAAAGTCTCGGGAACCCCTGGCTTCTGCACTCTGAGAGGGAGTGTCCCTGGCCAGTGATTTTGTCCCTGAGGCTCCTCTTTCCTGGGCCCTGGGATGCGGGCTGCAGTCCCAGGGGTGCCCTCTGGCTGCCGCAGTGGCTGCTGGGAGGCGCCGTGGCGTGCCTTGTGTCCTTTTCAGATGGGGATCCTTTTCCCAGTTTCTGGAAACCTGCCCCACCTCCCCTTGGCTGCTCTGCCCTGGAAAAGCCCCAGCTGAGCCCTGGGTTGCAGCCAAGAGACAAGGCCGTGTGTGTCAGGGAGTGGGTGCCCCAGTGTAGGGTGTGTGTAGGGGGCGGCACCGTGGGAGAGGTAACAGGGCTGACGGCACTGGACCTCCAGGCCTGGGGAGAGAGGTTTGTGTGTTATTTTAAGGACCACGTGACTCAGTTTCCCCATATTTGTGGAGCTTTTATAGAATTCAGTGAGGTTCTGCTTTTATAGTCCTTAATTGGGTGCCTGACAGGTAGCAGTTGCTTAATGAATATAATTGTGATTACCTCCTCCTCCAGGAAGCTCTTCTGTCTGCCCAGGTGCCTCCTCTGGCTCCCACAGTTGCCTAGGTGCCCACCCCCAAATCACATTCTGGGTAGTAACCGACCGGTTCTGTGGGAGCTGAGGTCTGCCTGGGTGCCCCCCCACCCCCTGCATCACCGTGTCTTCTGCACCCAGGGCAGCAATGGGTGAGAAGTAGGCACGCGATAAACTGTGAGAGGGAAGGGGAGGGGTGAGTGCTGACGTTCTGTGCTGCCACCCGCAAGGGATGCGGGGAGGTGCTGGAGCCTCCCAGAAGTGGGAGAGAAGCCCAGAGGGCCAGGTTCCTCCTCCAGCCACATCTCTCACCCCACCTCTTCCCCTGCATCTGGAGCCCCGGCTCCTGGGCCCTGGGCTGGGGACTCCAGGCTGCAAGTACAATGCAGAGGGCCCAGAGCCAGCTGAGGTGTCCAAGGCACTTGCCGGGAGTTCTGGGAGGGTAAGGCTTGGACAGGCTGTCCTTGGCCCCTTTCACCAGTTTCCCTCAGCTTTAGCCTGGACATTCTCAGTCTTACTGCGAGGTGAGGATCTGGGACACCAGGGTCACCCACCCCATTCCAGAGACCTGCCTGGGCCCCTTGCCCCCTCGCACACCCTGGTGGCTCCCTTTGGCCCACAGGAGGAGGCCATATGCCTCTGCTGGGTGTCTGGCCCCCACTGCTGTGTCTCTGCGGACCCCAGGCTGTCCCCGCTGCCCAGAAGCCCCTCCCCCACTCACACCTGGAGAACTGTATACCCCTCAGACCCCAAGGTTTGGGGTGTCAGCGTCAGAAACATTCAAATCCACAGAGAATTTTCGAGAGTTTATTTGAGCCAAATTGATGACAATTACCAGGAAGCAAAATCTCAATGGATTGAGAAAATGCTCCAGAAAATGGCAGTTTTGCACCTGATTTTATACATTACAATCAGAGGTGGAGGCAGAAGGGGTTCCCGGAGGTCCACTGGGGATAGATTAGGGAGGTGGGAGAGAGCAAAGCGGGGAAATCTCGGGCATTGGATAAAGAGTAAAACGACAGACTCACACTTCTTTTACACGGGTGGGTACAGGGTAGCTCACATTCAACAATTAACGTGATAACAGCAATGAGATTTGTGTCTCCTGTGTCTCCTCTGGAGTGAGGTAGTTGTGCTTTGAGGGGTGGGATGGGGGAAGGAAATTACTCTGACATCCCAAAGGCAGGTGGTTATCATCCCAGGCTGTGGCTCAGTGGCACTGGCCTGCAAAGCAAGGGGTTGCTGGTTCGATTCCCAGTCAGGGCACGTGCCTGGGTTGTGGGCCAGGTCCCCCATGGGGGTGTCCAAGAGGCCACCACACATTGTCGTTTCTCTCCCTCTCTTTCTCCCTCCCTTCCCATCTAAAAAGAAAGAAATACAATCCTTCTTTTAAAAAGGTTATTATAGATGCAAAAAGACAATAGACAGGCTCAGTTAAGGTTCTGGAGAACATTCTGACCTAGAACAGGACTCCCCACCATGACTTGCTTTCAGTGAGAAAGTTTTAATTTCAGACCATCCTATATGGGTACTTCGATTTCTGAGTTTCTGAGGTCGCCACACAGGCCTCCACTGAGCTTGTCCAGTTTCGCACGTGGCGCCTTTTCATCCACAGGGGGCGTGTTGAGTCCGACAGGCCTAGGCAGGGGTAAAGGGGCAGTACCGCACCAGAAATTCCAGAGCACCCCTTCCCCCACACCTTGGGCAGCGTGCCTCCCCGGGCTCCTGCCCGTACTGGCAGCTTGCCACCAGGCGTCCAGCAGTTTCTACAAGGAGGGCCTCAGGCCTGCCCAGACTTGTCCCAGGCACCCCGAAGGGCGGAGTGGGCTCAGGCCACCTCCCTTCCCAGTGTGGTGCTGGTAGGGTGGGCAGGGCCGGGGACACAGAGACAGCCAGGAAGGGAGAGACTGGAGAGTGAAAATGTGGAGAGAGAGGGGAGAGTTCCCGCCGTGACATGAAGCTGACCACTGCTCCCAGCTGGCAGGGCTGTGTGTCCGTGGGCACACAGCAGGCACTTCATAAATGCACGCTGTAGTCAGGAGAAACATTAGAGTAGTGCGTGCAAACCAAGTGCTGGAGCAGGGTATGCGGAGGCAGGGGGCGGCTGGGGACACCCCAGCAGACACTTTCCGGGCAACGACCACGTGAAGTTCCAAAGTCTGCTGCCTCAGCTGACCTACTTCCTGCTGGGCCCGAGATATCCGGTGCCCCCCCCCCCGCCCCCCCCCCCCCCGCCCCTAGGAACCAGCACAGTGGGTCCCAAGGGCTGAGCTGACCACTTCCACCCCCAGCAGCCCGGGCCCTGCTGACTCACCCTCAGCTGTTCCCACTCCTCCCCCACAGAGTGCGGGAGGGAGGCGGGGAGAGGGCCTGACGTCCCAAACTCAGAACGCAGGAAGGTCACGGCCCTTGGGAGCATCACGGAGGAGAATCACAATCAGCTTGAACTGCCGGGCAAATGAAAACACACCCTTGACAAGAAAAAATGAATAACTGGACTGGGATGGGGGGGAGTTCAAGTGGACTTGGTCACAATTTTGACAGAAGATTGTGTCTAATGCATTTAACTGGCCAAGGAAGAGCTTCCAGGACGTATATATGAAGGCTTCCAGACACACTAGAAGGGAGGAAAGGGGACCTGACTGAAAAATGGACAGGAGACATTGTTTCCTGAGCTGCCATAACAATGACCATGAACTGGGTGCCTTGAAACAATAGTCAGGCCAGAACTCCCAAGTCAAAGTACCAGCAGGGCTGGAGGCTGTGAGGAATGGGGCCCAGGCCTCTCTCCTGGCTCCCGGTGGCTTCCAGCAGTCCTTGGTGTCCCTTGGTTTATGGCTGCATCACTCTAATCTCTGCCTCTGACTTAACATGGCCTTCCTTTAAGGACCCCAGTCATGGGATTTGGGGCCCCGCCGAACTCCAGGGTGACCTCATCTTAACATAACGAGTTCCACCTGCAAAGACGCTCGAGGTCCCAGTCTGCGGGGCCAGGTGGTGCTAGAATTTGACTTCAATGACTGTATTTTCTGCAGTCTCTATTCATCTTTTCTCTAATTGTCCTTGTGTTCTTCCTTCTACTACCTTTAATTTTGGTCTACCTTTTTTCTCCTTTATGGAGGTACATCTCCGTGCGGCCCGCTACACTGCCGGGTTTCCCTGTGAGCACTGCCTTGGCCGTGTCCACGACTTGTACTGTGTTGTTTTTCTTTTCATTCATCTCTAAGTACTTTCTTAAAAAAAAAAAAAGATTTGATTTATTTTTAGAGTGAGAAGAAGGGAGAGAGACAGAGAGGGAGAGAAACATCCATTGGTTGCCTCTCATGTGCTCCCCATGGGGGACCTGGCCCACAACCCAGGCATGGGCCCTGACTGGGAGTCGAGCTAGCCACCCTCTGGTTCACAGGCCAGCGCTCAGCCCACTGAGCCACACCAGCCAGGGCTCTACGTGTTTTCTTATTTCCTTTGAGATTTTACCCAGTGTTTGAGTGTGTCGTTTAGTATCCACACATTTATGAACATTTCAGTTTTTCTTTCATTATTAATTTCTACCATTTTATTCTGCTGTACTTGGAGAGCATTATTTGTAAAATTTCAGTCTTTAAAAATTTATTCAGTCTTCTTTCCCCTAACATGTGGTCTGTACTGGAGGATGTTTCCTGAACACGAAATGGGAGCGTGTGTACTTTGCAGTTGTCACATGGAATGTTCTGTCAATGTCTGCCGGGCCTAGTTGTTTGCAGTGTGGTCCAGTCCTCTATATCCTTGATATTTTGTCTGGATGTTCTATTCATTATTCAAATTTGAGTATTGATTTATCCAACTCTTACTGTACTACTACAGGGTCCGGCACAAATAACGCCCCTTTACCATTACAAAATCTTTTATTACGAAATCTTAAGCATGTCATTCTGTAACATAACAATATCACACTCAAGTGCCCCACATGACATTTTAGGTGAAATGTTCAAATTAAAACTAGAAATTATTACACCCGTGTCATTGCCCTACCACCCACATTTATTCCTCTCCTCAGCTCCGTCAGTGTCTGCTTCCTGCGGTCGGGGTTCTGGTACATAGAATGTTTATGTATGTGCATAGCTTTGAGTCACTGTCTGCTTTCCTTTTATTTCAGTCTGCAGGGCTCCCTCTTTAGTATTGCTTGCAGGGCAGATGTAATTGGAACAAATTCCCTCAGCTTTGACTTATCTGAGGTCTTGATTTCTTTCTCATTTTTTAAAAAGAAGTGTTACTGGCTACAGAATTATTGGTCAACAGTTTTTTCCTTCACTACTTTAAATAAGTTGTCCCACTGCCTTCTGGCTTCCGAGGTGTCTGGTGAGAAATTGTTAATCTCATTGAGGATCCTTTGAACACGACCAGTGGCTTTCTTGTGCTGTTTTTAAGTTTCGCTCTGTCTCTTTGACTTTCAACAGTTTGATTGCACTGTGTCTCAGTGTGGGTCTCTTTGAATATGTTCTAAATGGAGTTCACTGAGATTCTTAGATGTACTGGTCCATGCCTATTGTCAAATTTGGAAAGTTTTGGCCATTAGTTTTCGAATATTTTTTCAGCTCCTCTCTGTCTCTCTGTCTGTTTCTCTCTCCCCCCGACGCCCCCCCCCCCCCGGCCGCCGGGACTCCCATGATGCATATGTCGGTCCTCTGGATGGTGCCCCAATAGCCATTTGGACTCAGTTGACTTTTTTTTAATCATTTTTTAATTGATTATGCTCTTACATTTGTTCTATTCCCCCCCATTCCCCTCTACCCTGCACACCCCTCCCCCACCATTTCCCCCCTTTAGTTCATGAACATGTGTCTCAAGTTCTTTAGATTCTGTATTTCCCCTACTATTCTTGCCCTCCCCCCTATTTTCTACCTACCATCTATGCTACTTATTTTCTGTACCTTCTCCCCCTTCTCCTTCTCCCACTCCCCTGTTGCTAACCCTCCATGTGGTCTTCATTTCTATGGTTCATTCCTGATCGCTCTGTCCTTTTAGTTTGCTTTTGTTTTAGGTGTGGTTGTTGATAACTGTGAGTTTGCTGTCCTTTCACTGTTCATCTTTTTTATCTTCTTTTTCTTAGGTAAGTCCCTTTAACATTTCATATAATAAGGGCTTGGTGATGATGAACTCCTTGAATTTATCTTATCTGAGAAGCACTTTATCTGTCCATTCTAAATAAAAACTTTGCTGGATAGAACGATCTTGGTTGTAGGTCTTTGGTTTTCATGACTTGGAATACTTCTTCCCAGCCCCTTCTTGCCTGTAAGATCTCTTTTGAGAAATCTGCTGACAGTCTGATGGGAACTCCTTTGTAGGTGACTGTCCCCTTATCTCTTGCTGCTTCTAGGATTCTCTCCTTCATTTTAATCTTGGCTAATGTAATGATGATGTGCCTTGGTGTGTTCCTTCTTGGGTCCAACTTCTTTGGGACTCTCTGAGCTTCCTGGATTTCCTGGAAGTCTATTCCCTTTGCCAGAGCGGGGAAGTTCTCTTTTATTATTTGTTCAAATAAGGTTTCCACTTGTGACTGTTCCTCTTTCCCTATAATTCGAATGTTGGGATGTTTCAAGATGTCCTGGAGGTTCCTAAGCCTCTCCTCATTTTTTTGAATTCTTGTTTCTTCATTCTTTTCTGTTTGGTCATTTTTTCCTTCCTTCTGGTCTACTCCCTTGATTTGAGTCCCAGTTTCCTTTCCATTACTATTGGTTTCCTGTGCATTACCATTCATTTCAAGTAGTTTAGCCTTCATATGTTCCTCTAATTTGTGACTAAAATCAACCAGTTTTGTGAGCATCCTGATCACCAGCGTTTTGAACTGTGCATCTGAAAGTTTGGCTATTTCTTCATCACTTAGATTTGTCGGTTCTGGGGCTCTGAGTTGTTCTTGAGCCATGTTTTTATCTGTTTGTGCCTGTTATGGAGCAGAGCCTTAGTTGTTTACCAGGGCCGGGCCACCCAGGTCGCTGGTTTGTGACGCTGTATGTGGGGGTGGGGTCAGAGAGGGAGCAATGGCAGTCCTCTCTGCTTGCCCAGTCTGTCTCACCGCTTGCCCCCGCCTGTTTATCTCAGCAGAAATGTGCGAGCCCACCACCCTGTGCCGTGGGGTCTCAGTGCTCACCTCTTCACTGGTTTATCTGCACGCAAATGCTCGACCAACCGCAGCCAGCCAGCCACGCCTCTTCCCTGTGTCCACCCTCCCGTAGCTAGCCCACACCTGGGATCTGC
The DNA here is from genome assembly GCF_021234435.1 of Artibeus jamaicensis. Classification (NCBI taxonomy): domain Eukaryota; kingdom Metazoa; phylum Chordata; class Mammalia; order Chiroptera; family Phyllostomidae; genus Artibeus; species Artibeus jamaicensis. The sequence continues at coordinate 6,973,704 of NW_026521854.1, read as the reverse complement.
GCCCTTGCTGCTTGCACACCACCCCAGTCGGGGATCTTTCTGGCCAATCCGCTCCACTGCTGGCTTGGCCCCTCTTACTGAGCATTTAGCTGAGCATTTCGTTGTTTTCAGACTCTGTATTGTCGATTTTTTGTGTGGTTTGGTTGCGTTTATTGTTGTTAAAACTTTGTTGTTTTTAGATTTGGTTGTGCGAGGACGCAAGGTGTTTCCACCTACACCTCCATCTTGGCGGAAGTCCCTTCAGTTGACTTTTCTTTGTTTGTTTTTCTTTTTGGTCTTCAGACTTCATCATTTCAATTGTCCTATCTTCAGGTTTGCTGATTCTTTCTTCTTCCTGATCAAATTTGTTGAACCCTTCCAGTGAATTTTTCATTTCAGTTATTGTACCTTTTGACACAGAATTTCTGTTTGGTTTCTTTAAATATTTCTCTTCGAAGTGTTTCATTTAGTGGTTCTATGCAGGTAGGCATTTGTTATTTTATTATGGACACTTTTTTGTATGCCTGAAATGTTTCATAATGAGAAATAAAACTGGCAGGAGAAGGTTTGGTGGTTTCTCAATACATTAAACGTAAAATCTCTACATGGCCCAGCGATTCCACCCCTTGGAACACATATACCCAAGAGAACTGAAACTGGTGTTCAAACAAAAATCCGTACATACCTGTTCATAGCAGCACTGGTCACAGCAGCCAAACTATAATACAAATATTATATGATTTCATTTATATGATGAAATGTCCAGAATAGGTAAATTTTTAAAGACAGGAAGTAGATTAATGATTTCCAGGGGCTGGAAAAGGGGGTGGGGAAGGACTGCTAATGGGAACAGAATTGTGAGTTGAAGATAATGTGTCCATTGCATCGGATTTTACAAGGCTTGTGTCTTAAGCACCTGATACATAGCAGGTGCTCAGAAATTTCCCCCGGTATTTATTTCTTCTCCACACTCCTCTGCAGGAGTAGGTGCACCTCAGCACTGCCACCACCACCCCACATGGCTAATGATGTCACCCTCAGGGAGTTGCCTGGCCCTTGACTACACCTTCCTGTGACTGTCTGACGCTTTAACCCTCAGTCCACATGTATGTGGCATTACTTTGTTTTTCTAATTTAATCTTTATTGTATTTTTTCCCATTACCATTTAGTCCCCTTGTGTCCCCTGACCTCAGCAATTACCACACCGTTGTCCATGTCTACATCCATGAGTCCTTTTTCCTTTTTGCTCAATCCCTCCATCCCCTAATTCCCCCCCCCCCCGGCCACTAGCTACCATCCTGCTCTCCATCTATGAGTCTGTCCACATTTTCCTTGTTAGTTCAGGTTGTTCACTAGATTCTACATATGAATGAAGTGACATTATTTTGGCAAAGAGTCTTTGCAGATGAGATGAAGTTAAGGGTCTTGAATGAGCTCATTCTGGATTTCCAGTGGACTCTACTTCTAATGACAGGTGTCCTTCGAGAGAGAAGAGGAGAGATAGACAAAGAAGAGAAGCCATGAGAAGACAAAGGCAGAGACTGGAGTGCTGCAGCCACAACCCAAGAACGCCTGGAGCCCCCAGAGCTGGTAGGGGCAGGGCGCATGCACCGCTGGGGCCTTCTGAGGGGGCCTGGCCCTGCAGACCCTTGGTTTCTAACTTCTGGCCTCCGAACTGTGAGAGAATAAATTTCCGATATTTTTAAGCCATCCAGTTTTATGGGAATTTGTTACAGCAGCCAAAGGAAAGTAACATACAATCATACCTCCTTTTATTGCATTTCACAGACACTACCTTTTTTTTACAGAAAGAAGGCCAGACCCTCCTCCATCGAAAAGATTTACAACTTGCTGAAGGCTCAGATGGTAGGTAGTCTTTTTTTTTAGCAATAAATTATGTACCTTTTTTAGACATAATGCTGTTGAACTCTTAATAGACTGCAGTATAATGTAAACATTAATTTTATTTGCACTGGGAAATGAGAAGACTTATATGACTTACTTTGTTGCAATATTTGCTTTATTGCCGTGGTGTGGAGCTAAACCTGCAAGATCTTGGTGGTATGTCCATAGTGACTCTGCGGCTTGGTCCTTGAGAAGGTGCTTGTCTGAAAGACACAGACATCCAGCTCTGTGTGGTCAGAATGGGGCCACAGAGCAGCCCCTCAGCCTGAAGCAACCCAGGGCAAGAGCAGGGAAGTTTTATTGGAACTTGGGACATCAAAGCTGGAACTGAAGAGATAAATAGGAGTTTGCCAGCAGGGCAGGTCGGTTCTTTCCAGACTTGCCCAGGCATAGCTGGAAGGCATCTCTTTCCAGACTTGCCCAGCCAACTGCGTCTGAGGCTGGGACATCATTGCCCAACCACCTGTGATAGTAATGGTTAGGCTAAAATACTGAAACTGTAGCTCTAACCAAGCCTCATCTACTCAGTGTTGCTCTATAAGGGGTGACACTGAGAAAATGGGGTTCAGAAATGTTAAAAAGAAACAATAATCTCAAAGTGGAGTCATTCACTGTAAGCCCCATGGAGACTTGATAGGAACCCAAGTGTACTGTCAGCCTCTCCCAGCACTGGAATTTTAAACCAGTCAGTCTGACATTTCCTGGCAGCACGAAGGAGGTGACCTGTCTGACAAGACCCCCTGCCTTCCCCCGGGGGAAGGTGACCTTGCCTGAAATCATCGCTCTTTGGATTTTCTCGTCCCTCCCAGGCTATGCCTACGAAAGCCCTCCATTTGGCGCAGCTCCTGGGACATGTTTCTGTACTAGATGGATGCTACCCGATGCACGAATCGTTCAGTAAAGCCAATGACATCTTTAAATGTACTTGGTTAAATTTTTGCTTTTTAGTGGTGATAAGACAGCAGTTCTACTTGTCCCTTGAATTTGTAGAGTTTAAACTAATTTGATTATCTCCTGCTGTGAGTGTGTTTATCTCAAGTCACGAGAAACAAACATTACAAGTGGGTTTGTGTGTTTTCTTGTGTGCTGGTTACATTTGATGCGGGTGACTGTGGCCAAGTGGTGAGGGAAAAATCCCCGAGGCTGGGGGCAAGCCAGGTGGAGGGAATGGCCTGACCCCACCTGCGTGCTCTGTTTACCTCCACCGGACTTGGCCTCCGGTGAGATTGCAGGGTCCCGGCCCCATGAGCTCACCGCTGGCTGGCTGGCTGCCTGCAACCTGCCCCACACTCCTCCCAGCTTGGCCACAGGACTGGCAATGAAGTCATCAGCTAGAAATCTTTCAAAGGGAAGCCAGATGGGCCTGGCTGCCAGCATTGCAGAGGGTGGTGAAGCGGAGCTAACATCCCCCTTTCCTGTCCCGGGGATCTCCCATGCCTTCACTGGTGCTGTGTCCCCTTGAGAATTTCCTGGAATAAAATGAACTAATGTGGATGAAAGTGGGGCTATATCCCGAACCTTACAAGCTCAGGGGAGGCCCTGCAAACTCAGAGACCGAAAATAACCACCTAGGATGGTCTGAAATTAAAACTTCTTAACTAAATGTGAGTCGTGGCAGGTAGTCGTGTTGTAGGCCAGTATCTTCTTTGACAAAGGTCCGTCCTGACCTTTAACTGAGCCTGGCTGTTGTCTTTTTGCATCTAAGGTAACAGAGCGTTGGGATGTCAGAGTGATCCCCCTCATCAGGACCTCTCAGGGCGTAATCTCCCACCAGAGCAGGAGACCACAGAGCCCCTCATTGTTATCTGGGTTTTTGAAAATCCTCACCCAAAGACATTTTTTTCACTGCCTTTAGGGAGAAAAAAACATCAATTAGAAATAGAAGCATCACTTACACTGGGGTGAAACCCGCATCTCAGGTATATGCCCTGACCAAAAATCGAACCCACAACCTTTTGTTTATGGGAGACACTCCAACCAACTGGGCCACACTGGTCAGGGCCCTGGTTGTCTTACTCCCACGTAACTTCTCTGTGTGCTGTAAATGTTCGTGATTAACTATCCAGTACCCGCCAGTGTAAAAGAATCATTGGTTTCTCCATCATTTACTCTTTGTCCAACCCCAGAGAGTTCCCTGCTTTGGTTCTCCCAGCTCCCTAATCTACCGCCAATGGATTTAATGCGAACCCCCATTACATCTCCTCCTTTGATTCTAATGTAGAATGGGGGATGCCAAAAAACCGAAATTATCTTCTGGAGGGTGGGCCCCTTGTGCTACAGGCTTTTTCCACTAGGTGAGTGTTCTAGGAACCCATCTGTATCAGTGCACTAGTTGGCGTTGTTGGGAGAGGCTGCATTCAGCTTCAGTGAATTGTTTCGAAGACTCTTTCAAGGGGTTTGCCCTTTTCACGATGGGTAACTTACGAGTACACCCTCCCACACTGTGCTGAGTGTTTAGCAGTTTTTGACCAAAAGCGGCATGACCCCCATGCCCCACCCTCCCTATTCACCCAATTTCTCCCCAAGCGACACTTCTCACTTCTGTTTCCCGGGTGAAAACAGACCTCACAGGGAAACGTTTTGCCAATGTGGATGAGGTGAAACGGAAACGAAAAAAGCACTAAAGAGCATCAAAATCGACAAGTCAAAAACTGTTCTGAGCAGTGGGAAAAATGTCTTGATAGGTGTATCGCATCAAATGGAGAGTACTTTGAAGGTGACTGAATTTAAACATGTAAGAATAAATACACATTTTTTTATAAATAAATTTGGTGGGGGTTTTTTTGGTCCCCCCCCATACAAAAGGAACTGCAAAAATACCATTCTCTAGAGCGTTTTTTCAATTATTTGAGATTGCCCTTCCTAGCAATTGTCATCACTTTGGCTCAGATAAACTCATAAAAGTTCTCTACAGGTTTGGACATTTCTTACATTGACACTAATTACTGGTCCTGGTCATAAAGTGACAAGTAATTGAACAACAATAAAATAATTTAAATAAATAAATAAAGTGACAGGTACTCGCTCATGAGTCAGCAGCTTCACTCCTGATTGTGCACAGTGGAATACTATACAGCAAGGAAAAGGACAGCAGATAACAAAGAACACTCATGGGCGTGGCATTGAGGGAAAGGTGCCAGACAGAAAAGAATGCATTGCTGCTTTTGTTATATCATGTTGAGAAATAGGAAAACTCATCCATGGTGACAGGTTGGCATAGCTGGTGTCTAGGGTCAGGGGAAGTGACAGGAGAGAGCCCAGGGTGTTCCTGGACTGGAAATGTTCTAGAACCTCATCCAGGAAGCAGTCCCATGGACATACCATTGTAAAATGTCATTGAGCTGAACATTACTAGTCCTTTTTCTTTATGAAATTTGTATCTCAATCAAAGGTTAGAAACAAAAAAGCAGAGGCAGTGGGAGACATTCTGGAGACTCCTCTGAAAGTTAAACATAGAATGATGGTATGACCCAGCAATTCCACTTCTGGGTATATCCCTGCAAAAATGTAAAGCAGGTCCCCAAATCTTGTCTCGGAATGTTCATAGCAGCCCTATCCAAAAATGCCCAAAGGTGGAAACAACCCAAATGGCCATCAGTGGGTGAATGGCTAACCAACACAAGGTGTGTTCAGAGAGTGGCACACGACTCAGCCATGACGTGGACTGACGCACTGACACCGGCCGCAATGCGGGCGACCCTTGCAAAAGGTCAGTGGATCTTCTACCCACTATGCGGGCACTGAGCTCCTAAAATCCTTGGAATTTCCTGTGCAAAGGCTGAGAAAGGTGTGTTTTGTTATGTCAATCAGGTGATTTTGGAAAACTACCTAATGGGGGTGGTGGTTGCTGGCCAGTGCAGCCACGTGTTAGAAGATCAGAAGTTTCAGTCCCACCCCTGACCTCTGGGGAGGGGGAGGAGGGGCACTGGAAAGGCAGCACCGGCTGAAGACTTGATTAATCAGGCCCGCGTCAGGAAGCCTCCACAGAAACCCAGAAGCACGGGGCTCCAGGGCCTCCGGCTCGGTGAACATGTGGGGGAGTGAGGGTGGTGCACTCGGAGAGGACTGGGAAGCTCCACGGCCCTTCCCCGCACCTTGTCCTGTGCGTCTTTTCCTCTGGCTATTGATTCTCATCTTTTAAATTCTTTGTGACAAATCAGTAATCTAGTGAGCAAATGAGTTTCCGAAGTTCTCTGACATGCTCTAGCAAAATAATTTAACCCACGGTAGGGGCACAGTAACCTGCAATTTATAGGACAGTAGGTCAGAAACACAGGTGGCAACCTGGACTTGCAATTGGCATCTGAAGAGGGGTGTGGGTGGGGACAGTCTCATGGGACCGAGAGCCCTGAACCCACAGAGTCTGACTTGTTCTCCAGGTAAACAGCGCCAGAATCGGGTTGAATTATAGGGCGCCCAGCTGATATGGGAAAATTGTTGGTGTGGGGAACCCCCTCCTGACATTGGAATTGGGTGCAGAATATTTTAATGTAAAAGGTCCAGAACAGGCAAATCTATAGACAGCAGATTAGGGGTTGCCAGGGGCTGAGGGAGGAGGACTGGGGAGTGACTGCTGATGGAGACAAGGTCTTCTGGGATGATGGAATGTTCTGGAAAATATGGTTGTATAATATTGCAAATGTGCTGAATGCCATGGAATTGTTCACTTTCGAGTGTTGACTTCCCTGTTAATTTTCTGTGGAGCCTCTGGCCTGGACGGTCCCGGGAGAGCTGGGGAGGGCGGCGGAGACGCCTTCTACACCAGGTGTAGAAGAGCCAGCCAGCTGTGCGTTCAGGACTCAGGCGTCCTGAATGAAGACAGACAGGACCTGCACAGCCTGCGTGGACAGACATAGGGTCTCGTGCACTGATCGCCCTCACGGCCCCATTCGTTTTCATGTCACTAGAGAAGGAACAGGTGTGAGTGGAAGGAAAGGGCTGGGTTGAGCCTCCTGACCAGCTGCAGCCAGGGCGGTGCGGTGAGCGTCCGCTGCGTGCCTAGGGCTTCATGGGGCGTGCCTCGGGACCCTCTCCTCCTCTGGCGATAATCCCACCGCACAGAGTTGAGGCTGGGGCTCAGGGGGGCTGGCCTCACACAGCCAGTGGGTTTGTGCCAGGGGAGGGGGAGGGACCCTGTTCTTCCAGGGGGAGCCTTGCTGTGAGGCCCCCATTGGTCCTCGTACCTCTCACTTGCGCACGCCTGTCACACTGCACACACTCCCACCTCTGCTCCTCTTCTCCAGTGCCCGGGGCCAGGAGTCTCGAGCAGTGGGAGGTGGTCTGGGTGACCCGGGGAGGGGTTCCTGAAGCACCCCGTGCTCCTTCACTCCCTGGTGGCTGGTGAAGCCCTTTCTGCCCTAAAGCACAGCACTCCAATTCCTTGCCACCTCCTCTCTGGGGGGCCCAGAGCGGCTTCATCCCTGTCCCAACCTTCCAGGAACCCCCAGTCTGGGCAGACAGAGCCAACACAAACCCTCCCGGTCGCATAGCAAGGGGGCAACACTGGAATTTGAATCATGATCATGTCAACCCTTAGCATGTGCAAAATCCCCACTCCCTGTGTGTCCTCCCCACGACTTCCGTCACCACCTTTTACAGATGGGGAAGCTGAGGCTCTGCCCTTTGAAGCCCCATCTCCCACATGTCATAGCCAGGGAGCGCGAGGGCGGGAATGGGATCCCAGGCTGGCTTCTCTGGGGCTGACAGCTCTCCAGGTTATTGGGACACAGATCAGGGCACTTTTGGAGGCTTTTACATTTGGGAAAACCACAGACAGAGGGAACTTTAGAGTCCCACCCCAGGCCGAGAAATGCCAGGGAAACAGATGGCCAAGTGGGAGCCTGGGCATGTGCGACATCCCCATCGCAGAGCCGCCCTCGACAATACGCACCTACCTGTGCCTCTGGGGTTTGGTTCCCTCATCCGTTTGTGGAAACGTGCGTGAGTGGCGCCTGCAGCCCGGCGTTTAGCGAATGTTGCAGTCTCATCGTTATTGATCTGCAGGCCACCACCTGGGACAGCACCCCTTTGCCCTGCCCACCCACAGGTCCGGGGTGGCCGCAGTGGGCCTTGTTGACCTTGCCCTGCCATGTGAGGATTACTCAGCATTCCGCATACCTCTGGGGCCTGGCCTCTGCCAGCGTGTGTCAGGGTGACTGCGGAGGGAGTCCCAGCTCCTTGCCTAGTCATCCTGCACCCTTTACTGAGCACTAACTTTGTGCCAAGCTGGTGACGCAAGAGGCCCAGCCTCCTGAAAAGCCACGGTCAGGCTGGTAGATGGAGCACGTGTGTTCCCTGAGCACCTCCTGATTGTCTGGGGCATTATGGGGGCCGCAGGACCTTCCCATCACCCGTCAAGATCCCAGGGCACAGAGCCGAGGCTGAGACTCAGTGGGGGCCCTCGGCATGGCTGGCCCAGCACAGCCACAGGGCGTGCTGGGAGAGAGGGCTGAACTCTTCTTCCGGCGGGAGCCTTGCTGTGAGGTTCCCATTGGTCCCTGTACTTCTTGCCTGCACACTCCTGTCACACTTCACACACCCCTGCCATCTGCTTCACACGGCTGGTCCACCCTCCCCAGGCCGTGGGGAGGATGGACCAGCAGTGCCCAGGGCCCAGGAGTCCTGAGCAGTGGAAGAAGGTCTAGCTGACCCAGGGGGAAGGGTATTCCTGGGGCACCTTCTGCTCCTTCCCCAGCTGGTAGCTGGGTCTGGCACCAGCCCTCCCTCCCCTAAACCACAACACTGCAATTCCTTGCCACCTCCTCTCTGGACCCAGCCAAGGAACTGGTGCCCAGAGCAGCTTTATCCCTGCCCCAGCCTTCCGGGAGCCCCCTAGCCTGGGGCAGACAGAGCCAGCACGGACACCACCTGTGCTGAGGGCCAGGCCTGGGCTAGAGGAAGGGGTGGGGGATGGGAACACCCAGATGAGCCTGGAAAGTAATGTCAGAGAAGGCGGAGGAAGGGCTTTTTGAGTAGGGTCTGGAAGAATGAATAGGAGTTTCCCAGATGGGGATGAGCAACTGCAAAAAACACCCGGTGTATGAAGTGCCTACTGTGTGCCCGACTGTGTCCTTTGCACATCGTGTAACTCTCTCCAGTGAAAGTCTCAGTCCTTAATATCCAGATGAAGAAACAGAGGTGTGATGGAGTGGAATGATTTGGCCCAGGCAACACTTTTGGGGTCTTTCTGGCCCTTTCTCCTCTGCTGTTTTTCAACATCTTCAGCCTTTGGCCCTAACCAGAAAGGGGAGAAAGGGAACATCAAGGGGGAAGGAGGCCACATCTTAAGCTCTTGCTTTGGGGTTTATCGCATAATAGTAAGTCCTTTCTGAGTAAATCATTCTTCCCACCAAGCTAGGATGATGCCCCCATGTCACAGTCGAGACCACTGAGGCTCAGAAGCATTCTCGAGAGGGGGCTTCCCCAGCTGCCCCGACAGCACGACCCTCCAAGTATCTGTCTCTCCTTGGAGAGAAGCCGTAGACCCTGCCCAGCTGTGATTCCTGGAGTGTTTACTGTGCTCCGGGGGCGGGCTGGACCAGGCAGGCGGGGGCGGACAAAGTCCAGGGAATATAAAGGCCTGGCCAGCAGCCTCCGCTCAGTCCCTGTTCAGAGCACCGGGAGCATAATCATGCCAGGGCAACGACCCACGATGCTGTGCTGTCCTGCAGTGCTGCTGGTGCTGCTGACGCTCTCGTGGCTGCCGTCGGGAGGAGCCCTATCTGTGGCCCAGGAGCACCTCCCGGCCTTCCCTGGGCCCTCAGAGGTGCACTCCAGTCCGAATATCTTCAGATCGTGGGAGCTGCGGAAACGATATGAAGATTTGCTGACCAGGCTTCGAGCGAACCAAACCTGGGAAGACTCGAACCCTAACCTCATCCCTGCCACTCAAGTCCAGATACTAACCCCAAAGCGTGAGTGAAATCTCAAATATGCATCCTCAGCTCCCACCCCGGCAGCTTCTATCATCTAACCAGTGGTTCTGAGTCACAGAGCATGACGCCAAGTCTCAGTTTCCCCATCTGTGAGCCAGACAAGAACGGCCCCCACTCGGGGCTGATGAGGGAGCTACTGTCCTGCTGCATCGGGACAAGGCGAGGCTTAGCCAGCATGAAAAAGGAGAGTTACGTTTTCTCAGATAGCAGATGGGGAAACTGAGGCCGAGTGCAGCCAGAGACTCTCCCGAAGGCTCACAGAGCCTGGGGAGCTCTGAAACGAGGTGGGACCTGGGCAAGCGGTCCCTGTCCTGGATGTAACAGGGTTTGAGGGTGGGCGGGATCCGAGAGGAAAGATGGAGGGACAGGTTGGGGGACGGGAGTGGCGGTTGGCGGACTTAGCAGTGCACAACAGCTGGCAGAACCAACCAACTGGAGCTGGTTTTGAATCTGATGCAGTCGCGATGCAAGGCACCGCTAAAGTCTCCTGTGGTAGGTGCCTAGAAACAAGGAGGGAGTATTTTCACGTCCCCCAGCCTGAGGAGGCTCCTGGATGCAGAGAGGGCGGAAGAAGATCTGGGCTGCGCTAGGAACTTGGAGGGGTGGGGTGGAGAGGGAGCGCTCCTATCCAGCCCTAATCCCCAGGGCCGCGAGACTTCAGGTAAACCTCTCACCCTCTCCAAGCCCAGGGAGCCCGCGGTGGGTGCTCGTGCAGCTACTCAGACCCAAGTCCCCATTGTGTCCCCCACACCTGTCCCAGCCTGGGGGTTTGTGAATCCGGGAAGTCTGGTACCTTTCACTCCTCAAATAGGAAACCAGGACCCAAGGAATTGAAAACATAATGGCTGGTGCTGAATCCCCAGTCCCAGACACTTAAGAGGCCTTCAGTGAAAAAGTTTGGACTGCCAAGAGAAGGCAGAATCAGCATTTGAATCTCGGGATCTCTAAATATTGGATATTTATTAATTCTGCCAAATATTTACTAAGCACCTACTGTGTGCCAAGCACTGTGGTGACCAGGCAGACAGAAATTCCTACTGAGATTCTAGTAGGGGCGATGAAATGATACAGTACAACCAAATAAAACACTGTGGCGCCTATTTTAGGCAGGCTGGAAGAATTCAGGGGAAGAGTGTGGCTGAAAGAGTGAAGAGTGAAGGAAGTGGGTTATACAATGGCCCTGAGGGGGGATCCAATCTGGCTCGTGAAAGGAAATGGGCACATTCATGCCTGGCACACAGTAGGCCCATGGGTGACTGGCCTTCCTCTCTTTCTCCCACAGTAACACTTGGACCAGGCGGCCACCTGCATCTGCGCATCCCTCGGGTCAACCTGACTAAGGGGCTCCCCGCAGCCTCCCGCCTGCATCGGGCCCTGCTCAGACTGTCCCCGCCAGAATCGAGCTCGTGGGATGTGACGCGACTGCTGCAGCGTCACATTGGCAGCCTCGGAGCCTCCGGGGCGTCCACACTGGGCCTGCACCTGCTGCCGCCTTCGGATCGGTGGCTGGTTGCATCACCTTCAGCACAGCTCAGGCTGGAGCTGCACTGGCGGCCAAGCACCCGCAGGGGGCGCCGCAGCGCGCACGCGCGTTCCCAGGACGGCTGTCCTCTCGGGGAGGGGCGATGCTGCCGCCTACAGAGCTTACGCGTGTCTCTCGAGGACTTGGGCTGGTCAGACTGGGTGATTGCGCCGCGTGAGCTGGATGTGGGTGTGTGCAGCGGTGCGTGCCCGAGCCAGTTCCGATCGGCTAACAGGCATGCCCAAGTGGTGGCGCGTCTGCACCGCCTGAAGCCTGGGCTCCCTCCTGCGCCATGCTGCGTGCCCTCCAGCTACAGGCCGGTGGTACTCATGCACCGGGATAGCGAGGGCCGTGTGGTCCTCACACCCTACGACGACCTTGTGGCCGATGACTGCCACTGCTTATGAGCTGACCTAGGCCTTCACTTACAGCACGTGCACAATGGAGGTGACCTCGGTCCTTGCCTGTCAGATGGAATAGGCTAGTGGGACCTGAAATACCCTATCATAACCACTGCCGTCTGCGGCCTCCAACCTGCACTGCTGTATTTATAAGTTGGTATTTATTATTAATTTATTGGGGCTACCGGCCTGGGGACCAGAGGGTTTGGGGAGGACTGGGCCAGCAGAGTGTGCAGTTATTTAAACTCTGGTTAATAAAAATGAAGCTGTCTGACTCGACTCTGTGATGACTTGACTCTGTCAGCTGTCTGTGATGCTGATAGAGCTGGGGACCTTGGGAAGGGCCTGCCCCTGGCTGGCCCCACTTCCCACAGGAGACCTGGTATAGGGGTGAATGATAGGGTTCAAGGAATGGGCAGCGGGGTGTTCTTGGAGATGACAGGCAATTGGGTGTAATGGCCTCAAGGGCAGCCTGGGACAGATCTCTCTCTGCCTCCATGCCTGCACAGCCCCTGTCTCTCTCTGAGGGTGCCCATCTCCTCATCTCTCATTACTCCTGTTTCTGGACGACTTAAAATATACTGGGCCCTGGCTGGTGTAGCTCAGTGGTTTGAGTGCGGGCCTGCAAACCAAAGCAGGTTTGATTCCCAGTCAGGGCACATGCCTGGGTTGTAGGCCAAGTCCCCAGTGGGGGGCGCACAAGAGGCAACCACACATTGATGTTTCTCTCCCACTCTTTCTCCTTCCCCTCTCTCTAAAAATAAATAAATAAAAATCTTAAAAAATATATACTGGTATATTAGAGGTAAAACAGATCTAGAGACTAATTCTATGACCGCATTTTACAAATGGGGGGGACCGAGACCGTGCCTCCCAATGCCCCAGCCATAGTTCTACACCTTTATTAGGATGTTTACAAGTAAGAAAAAGAAAAGGCTCAGTGGATTGAGCTCTGGCCTGCAAACCGAAAGTTCGCAGGTTTGATTTCTAGTTAGAGCACATGCCCGGGTTGTGGGCCGGGTCCCCAGTTGGGGTTGAGCTAGAGGCAACAGGTCAATGTTTCTCTCTCTCTCTCCCTCCCTCCCTGTCTCTAAAAATAAATAAAATCTTGACATATTCATCCAGAGGGGTAGGAGAGGTGGTGTGCTGTGGAAAGGCTGTGGCAGCAGCGGGGGTTGGGGGTTGGAGACACAGGCAGGAGGGATACCTTAAGGGAGCGATCCCAGCCCTAGGCCAGACTGCGCAGCCCGGAGCTCCAGCGTAGGGAAGATAGATCCTCCTTACCTCATTACTTCGTTACTTCGTTACTGGCTGTAAAAACCAGTGGGGGTTGGGATGTCGGAAGAAATTGCTGGATTTTCGCTGCTTAAAGGGTCCATACAGTCTAAGAATGTACACAAACCCAGCCACTCAGGGATTCGCCACAGGGGTACCAGTCGCATACCGGAAGGGAGTGAAGTGATGGGGGACCAGCAGAATCCAGGCTGTGGCATTGTCCCCTCTCTGAGCCCTCCCCAGGCAGTCCCAAAGCAGTGAAGTAGGTGTCCTGCCCTGGCAATTACCTAAGACTCTGCCACACATAATTTACAAGTGATTTTTCTACATAGGCCACACTACTAAGACAGGGAGTAAAAACAGCTCTATCTAATACACAGAAACAAACACAGGGAGACTGCTAAACTGACAAGAGAAAGAAATATGGCCCAAATAAAAGAACAGAACAGTCAGATAATGTGTTTCTCTCCCTCTCTCCTTCCCTTCCCCTCTAAAGATAAATAAATAAAATCTTAAAAAAAAAAAAAAAAAGAACAGAACAAACTCCCAGAAAAGAAACTAAGTGAAATGGAGATAGCCAGCCTATCAGGTGCAGAGTTCAAAACACTGGTGATCAGGATGCTCAGAGAACCCCTTGATTATGGCAAATAAATAAAGAAAAAAATGAAGGTTACACTACATGAAATAAAGAATAATCCAGAGGAAATCAACAGAGAAGGGAAGGAAGCTGGGATTCAAAACAATGTGGAACATAAGAAAGAGATAAACATTCGACCAGAACAAAAAAAGGAACAAGAATTTAAAAAAATGAAGATAGGCTTAGGAACCTTTGAGACATCTCCAAACGTGCCAACATCCGAATTATAGGGGTGCCAGAAGGAGAAGAGGAAGAGTAAGAAATTGAAAACTTATTTGGAAAAATAATGAAAGAAAACGTCCCTAATTTGGTGAAGGCAATAGACATACAAGTCCAGGAAGCACGGAGAGTCCCAAACAAGTTGGACCCAAAGAGGATCACACCAAGACACAACATAATTAAAATGCCAAAGGTTAAAGTTAAAGAGACAATCTGAGAAGCAGAGAGTTACCTCCAAAGGACTTCCCATAAAACTATCAGCTGATTTCTCAAAAGAAACTTTGCAGGTAAGAAGGGACTGGCAAGAAGTATTCAAAGTGATGAAAAACAAGGACCTGCATCCAAGATTACTCTGTACTGCAAAGCTATAATTTAGAATAGAAGGGCAGATAAAGTGCTTCCCAGACAAGGTAAAGCTAAAGAAGTTCATCACCCCCAAGCCATTATAGAAAATGTTAAAAGGACTAAGAAAAAGAAGATAAAAATCATAAACGTTAACAAGGCAACAAACTCAACTATCAACAATCAAATCTAAACAAACAAACAAATAAACAAACTAAGCAAACAACCAGAACAGGAACAGAATCATAGATATGGGTATCATTTGGAGGATTACCAGTGGGGAGGAGGAAGTGGAAGAATGAGGAAATGGTGCAGGGATTAAGAAGTACATCTGGAGGGAACAAAATAAGGGGAAGTTACGAATAGCATAGGAAATGGAGAAGCCAAAGAACTTATATGCACGACCCATGGATGTGAACTAAGGAGGAGGACTGCTGGAGGGAAGGGGGTACTGGGCGGCAAGGGTCGAAGGGGGAAAAAATGGGACAACTGTAATAGCATAATCAATCAAATATTTTTAAAAAGAACTCTTAAGTGGTCACAAAGATGGCTGAATTGAAATAACTACCAAAAAAATCTTCAAAAAAGAAAGAAAGGGGGTGGCATCCTGGGTAAGAGAATGGCTTCCGGAGGGAGGTGGGCTTGGTGGGGATGAGGCCCAGACCACAAAAGCAGGGGGATGGGAGAGGGCAGTGAAGTAGGCAGGCCTGGATCCTGCCGTCCTCAAGTACCAGGCTGAAGATCCAGAGACAGTGGGGAGCCCTGGAGAGTGTGCGAGCAGTGGAGGGGAACAGTCCCGATTCATAAGTCACAAAAATCCGTCTGAGGTTGGCATAGGCCGCCATGGGGGCTGAGTCTGGATGCCAGGCGCCTGGGAAGCAGGCCTGAGAAGGGCAGAGGGAAGAGACTGGAGAGAAATTCAGAAGTCCCAGCGATCTAGTTCTGAGAACTCAGGAAGTTCCCACTGAAAGGAACCTTTACTCCCCAGCCAGCAGCTTCCTCATCTGCCGCACGGTGTTTATTGAACGCCACCTGCATATTGAGAGGAAGGTGACAATAGTTTAAACTTTGAGCCTCCTGTGTCTGTGTTGGGGTCTCTCCTCTTTCCTTTCTAGCAGCCAAAGGTGCTGAAGAGCAGAGCGGGCGCTGAGGACGGACCTCTAAGACAGTTCCTCCCTGTCCCCATTCCTCAGATTGGAAGACCGAGGCCGGGAAAGATCCAGAATGGCCCTGGAAGAGGGCAGGCTGCAGTTCAGGCCATTGCAGGCTCAATGCCCAGGGATCACGTACTCATCAGCCAGTGGGGTCTGGCCCAGGAACTGCACGTTGCCGTAGATGGGCTGGGAGGCCTGGTGGGGGCTCTGGGAGGCCTGGGGGATGCGTTCGTAGTTCATGTAGAGGTCATTGTCCTCTGAAGGGTGAGCCCTGTGGGGACAGACAGAAGGGTGGGAAGGAGAACTCGGGGTAGACACATCAGCTGTGAGAGGCAAAGAAAGTTCAGGGTGGCCGAGTCAGCTCCTAACATTTACATACAAGGAAACTGAAGCACGAGGCACTGTTCTCCCAGCTGCAGCTTTCTCTGAGGAAAGGAAGTCAGGGTCAGTGAGTCTGGGAAGACCCTGTCGGTCCAGCCCTGTAATGCTGTGGTCCAAGGACCTTGAGCCATTTTAAGATTTTCCCCCGCCCTTAAAGTTGAGATGGTTGCCCATTTTTTACATAAAAATCTAGACTTCAGTTTCCGCTAGAAAAATCGGAAGCTCTGGTCACACCAGCCACATGAGCACAAGAGGCCGAAGCCAGTGTCTGCCACTTTAGACGGAAAATGTTTCTACGGTCCCTGAAGCAGTGCACTTTGTGACTGCAATATAAAAGTAAGCCTCTAAGGCTCAGTTTCTGCATCCATAAAATTAGTCGGGGAGGAGATTGATTCTTAGCAATGTCTAGGTATGGCAGGCAAGACTCTCAGAGAACCTTCCCGCATCTAGAACATTCTAATCCCACCCTGGGTGCTCTTGTAACAAAGGCCACTTTGGGTAAATGGTGTCTGACTGCCATTCACACTACAGTATGAATTACTCCAAACACATATGGTTGTATGGGGATGGACAGGACTGGGAGTCAGGGTTTGTTTCCTACCTCTGCTTCTGACTCACTGTGTGACCTTGGGCAAATCATTCCCCTCCCTCCCAGAGCCTAACATTCTGAAATTGTAAAATGTAGAGGACGAATGGCACATCCAATCCTAAATGTTTTTGGAAGAGACTGGCCCTGAGCCCTTGGTGAGAGTAAGGCAGAGGCGAGCAGCAGAACACAAGCTGCCTTAGTGAGTGCGGCTCCTTCGAATCCCTACTGCAGTCCACTTCTTCTTTTAAGCCACATTTTCATCTGCTTTGCATATTCTCTCACTTCTCATCAATAGACTGCCACCGGTCTCCCCACACGTGGGTCTCGCTGCTCAAACCCAGTCTGAACCCTTTCCCCTTCTCGCTTGGATCCTCCCAACTCCTTCAGCCTCAGCTCTGATGTCCTGCTGTTTCCAAATCCACTGACAGCAGATTCTCTGTTCTTTCCCACTTTCTGACATGTGTTTCTGCTGATGCCCACCCTGCCCCGTGCCCCACGACTCCCCGTCCATCCTGGAAAAGGTGAACCTATCTATCCAACCCCAGCCTGATGTAGAGGTGCCGGGACTTCGTAGGGGAGAGGGACACACAGATGGCTTTCCTAGCAACTCCCATGTGTCTAAGGGAGATCAGGGGAGGGCTGTCCCCATTACACAGAGACGGAAACAGTGGTTCAGAGACAGCTCTGGGTCACACGAGACCTGCTCCCAGGCTGCTGACTGCCACCACAGAGCTCCGACTCTGCCCGGAGCACTTGCCTCCTCTCTCCCCATCCTTGGCCGCTAGAAACTGGGTTTGTGGGTCATGAAGTGGGAGCCCGTCCCACCTACAGAAGCTTACTTCGTTCTTACCCTAACTCCATGAGGTGGAGGCTGCTATTATCCCCATTTTGTAGGTAAGGAATCTGAGGCCCAGAGAGCGAAAAATTACTTGCTCGAGATCACAAAGAAGCCTGCAAGAGGTAGAGCTGGGATCTGAACCCTAGCCATCTGGCTTGAGCCTTGCAGACAGATGCGTGTAGGTCACTCACCTGTGTTTGGTCCACTGGTACTCAGCAGGTGGCTGGCCCACGAATACATTCTCATAGTCAGGCGTGTGGGGCCTGGGCAGGGTGTCCGCTGGTTGCTTAGGGCTGTGGCTCCGGCTACTGTACCTCGGCTGCCGGCTGGAGCCAGACCTAGTACCATCTGCAGCAGCCCATGTTTTGCCCAGGCTCTGGCTCCTGGGTGCCCGGTGTGCCCGGAATCTCCAGACCAGAAATGAGCCAGCTATGAAGAGCCCAAGGAGCAGGCTTCCGCTGGCTGCCAGGATCCCAATGGTCATTAAAGACAGGCCAGGTGGGCAACCGACCTCCAGGAAGGTGGAGAGGTTGTGCCAGGTGCCAGCTCCTGCATCCAGGCACTGCAGAAGTGGTGGGTCGGAGCAGTTCTGGTCCTGCCGGACCTTGTGCCAGGAGGCTAGGACGCAGCGGCAGTCGGCCTTCAGGTCAAGGCTGCAGTTTGCTGCCAGCATTTCAGGCATGTGTTCCAGGGGGTTGTGTGTCACATCCAGGATCTGCAGGTGAGGAAGGGTGGCAAAGAAGAGCCATGGGAGCTCTCGAAGGCCATTACCGGACAGGTCGAGGAGGCGAACTCTGATGGCCTGCAGAGACTTGTTCCGGGGCAGGATCAGGCTTTGACCGCTGAAGTTCAGGCATGTGTTTTTGAACTCCCTACTCCAGTCCACATTTCCCGAGGACACGTTGCAGGACAATCCCAGGCTGCATGGATCCTGCAGCAGCAGCAGCAACCACGGTGCCCACGCCAGGGCGCCCTCCATTCAAGCAACCTAAGCAGAGACACCAGAATCTAAACCCTGACCTCTGCCTGTGGTCACCCTCACCCTCACCACCTGGGTTTATTATTAGTTAGGGTTTTTTTTTTTTTCAAGATCTGAGAACATCTCAGGCTGCTTCTGGTAACAGGCAAGCCTTCACTTGTCACCCCCTCACTGCTTCACTCTGGCTTCCAGCCTCAGTCTCTTTTCTGAGAAATGGGTACGTAAGCCCAGAGCCCATCTTGGAGGGTGAGGAGAAGACCTAGACCGTGTCCCCTTTCCCTTCTCCCAGATGAGTTCCTTGAGTTTGGCCCAACACCCCAATATTTCTGGCAGCTTCATTGACCAAGATGGGACCACATGCAAATAAGTGGTTGCCCTGCAAATGGCCCCGCCCCCCGAACTACGATAGCTGGATAGCTGGGAGTCTGGGACTGGACTGCTTGGAGTGGGGGCTGCCGACCTCTGACTTGCAGCCCCTGCACAGACCCCAGTTCTAGCCTCCGTCTTACCTTTGCAGGCCCGCCTTTACGAGTTGACCTGGGCAGTGCTGGAAAGCTTCCGCTCAGAAAAACTTCTTGGTGGCTCACCTGGACTGGGGTCCCAATGGCCGGCACCCTCTCAGATACTCTGTGGTCCCTGGGGCTCCTCAGACTCTGCACCCAGCAACGGAGGGGAAGAGGAACTGCTCTCCGGGTGGAGTGCAGAGGTCAAGAATGAAGAAAACACAAAGACCCGCCCTTCTGCAAGGCCTCCAGGCTCAGGATTCTCACAGGAGGGGGAGGGGTGGCCTGCTTCCCTCTTGCTATAACACGGTCATCCCCTACTAACACCCCAACTGACTGCTACCTCATCAACTCACTTCCTGGTCTTAGCTCGGTTGACTCCCAACTCTTGCCTTCATTTATTCATTCAACAAACATGAAGAGGTCTCAGCCCTGTCCAGATTTCTGAAGAAGAACCAGTCTTGAGAGAGGACAGAGCTGGACACAGACAACCCTCGTCCCATGGAGGCAGAGAAGGGCTAGAGGGAGGGACAGAGTCCTGGATGCTTTCTTGGAAAAAGGAGACATTAAAATTGGGGCTTTAAGATGTTTGCATTCATAGATGTTTGCTGAGGATTCCTAGAATGTGCCTTTGACTCTCCAAGCTCCTAGCTTCCCCCTCAGACTCAGGGCTCTTACTCATGTACAAAGACTCCTCCATGCTGAGTGGGAGGGTGTGAGAGGGTCTCCTGGGGGAGAGGACATTGAGTCTGGGGCTTGGACAACGAGTCTCAGTGGCAGCGGTGGCAGGCAGAGAAACAAATGCACTTACAGGTTCCAGGCAGAAGGCACAGCAGGAGCAAAGGCCTGGGCCCTGGGCTCAAAGCATGGACCCTGGGCCTGGTGGTTAGGAATGGAGAGGCTGGAGTGAGGATGCTAAGGGGAGGAGCTGGTGGTATACGCGTGGGAAGTGGGGGACGGCACAGGCCTGGAAACAGACTGAGGAGCGGGGCTCTTTCTCAGGCCCTTGGGAAACCAAGGCTGATGTGTAAGAAGGGGCGATGCGTAGGCACTGGGTCAAGACACACATCTGGGCCCCCTGGTGCTGACCACAGGCTGCGTTCCCACACTGCCTATACGGAAAGAGGAGGCAGAGTAAACCACCCCACATACACCTCAGCCCAGGCCCTTTGCCTGGTCTGTACTGTGAATGGGGGGACAAGGAGTGAAAAAAGACACACATCTGGAGTGAGCCTGGGGCCTGGAGGTGGAGCCTGGGGAGGAGGCTGGATCCCAGAGGGCAAGGGGGATCCCTGAGTCAGACCTGAGGGGTAGGGACAAAAGTGAGACTGCGGAGGAAGCGGCAGGGGTGGGTTTGGAGTGTCTCGGCCCCGCTGGAGTCCCAACATCAGGCGGACCCGGTTCAATTCCATTTTAGCCCCTGACTCACTGTGTGGCCTTAGCTGCTCTGTGCCTCAGTTTCCACACCTGTAAAATGGGAGAAGTGCTAAGAGGCTTCTGGACTCTGGGAGGCTGCAGTTCATTCCCTCGGCTTTACGTGGTCCTCAGACTCAGGTTTTGAGCTGAGACTTTGCAGAAAGGGTTGCAAACTGTTCTTCAACACAGCCAGATACTCCTAATAAGAAAATGCACATCGCAGCAACTCAGACTCTCTTTGTTTTCACGCATCAGTTTGACAGGAGCCCGACGGTGTGAAAACACCGGTGCCGGCTGTGCCGTGAGGAAACAGGCGACCCACACTTGCGGGGGAGCATGCGCAGTGCTGCCCCATGGAAGGCACTCGGCACAGGCTGCCAGAATCGTGCACATATGCGTCCGCTTACCCAGCGATTCCGCTCTGGGACTCCCTCAAATATCTCCTAGTTTGCAGAAGGGTACGGGTGTGAACTGATGAAAGATAAACACGATGTGGATTATCCACAGCATGAATATTACTCAGCCACACAAGGTCTGTCTGGGAAAAGTCCAGGCAACACTAACGAAACGAGAATAGCTCGTGTGACATCGATGTAACCTGGCAACCTGGAAGCCGAGGAGAGTGGACTGGAATGCGCGGGCTTGAACAATGAGGACCTCACTGTACTAAGCAGTGGGCGCGGTAGATGTCGGTGGTGAGGGAGCACCTGTGGGTATCACATTCAAAATGACTGAGTGAGTAGAGCAATGAGTCTACATCAAATTTTGCTTTAATTTGATGAAAACTATTAAGATGATTCGGAAGGCCACAGCTATGGGCAACTGGTGATTGGAAGCTTCATCATGACAATGTGCCTGCTTGTGCATCACGTCTCATGCTGAGGAGCGTTTTTTTTTTAGATTTTATTTATTTAATTGTGGAGAGAAAAGACATGAGGGAGAAAGAGGGAAAGAGAAACGTCACTTGATTGCCTCTTATACATCCCCAACTGGGGACCTGGCCCGCGCCCCAGGCATGTGCCCTGACCAGGAATCGAACCAGCAACCTTTTAATTACCAGGTCAGCACTCAATCCACCGAGTCCCACCAGCCAGGACTAGAGTTTTTTGATGAAACCTCAAATCACTCAGGTGACTCAGGCCCCCTGCAGCCCAGATTTGGTGCCCTGCAACTTCTGGCTTTTCCTAAAACTAAAATCACCTTTGAAGGGGCAGAGATTTCAGATTGTTGGTGAGATTCGGGAAAATATGATGGAGCAGCCATTGGCAACTGGCAGAACCGTGTGAGCCCCAAGGTGCCTGCTTTGAAGGAGACCGAAGCATCATTGTCCTATGTACGATGTTCTTGTGTCTTGTATCTCCTTCTATAAATGTCTCTACATTTCATATTACATGGCTGGATACCTTCTGGACAGACCTCACGAAAAAGGACTGAACACTGACGAAACCTACAATTTGGATAAACCTGGAAAATCATGGCAAGTAAAAGAAGCCAGACATAAAAGGCCACATGTTGGATGCTCCTATTGATACGAAATGTCCAGAACTGGCGAATCCACTGAGACAGAAAGCAGACTGGTGGTTGCCAGAAGTGGGGGAGGGGCATAGGGAGTGACTGTAATGGGGACCGGGTCTCCTTTTGGATTGATGATGGAATGTTCTGGAACCAGATGGAGGTGCTGGTTGTACAACATGGTAAATGCACTGAATGCCACCGAATTGTTCACTTTAAAATGGCTAGCATGGCAAATTTTATTTTAAGTAAGTGTATTTTGCACAATAAAGAAGATAAATCAGAAAGATGACACGACAGTTAGATGATTCATCGTAGCAATGTTTGTTATGTGAAAAAAATTGTTAACAGTCTAAGGGGTTGGTCAGGTTAAAAACAGTTCATCTATTTTGGCGGGGCAGGGTAGGGGCAGTGCCACAGAACCATGAAAACAAAAGTATAGACCTTTATGAACAAATATGGAGAGACTCATTTATTTCCTTCACAAACCCTTATTAAGTTCCTACTGTGTGCCCTGGTTAGTGTGGCTCAGTGGGTTGAGCACCAGCCTGCAAACCAAAGGGTCGCCAGTTCGATTCCCAGTCAGGGCACATGCTTGGGTTTTTGAGCCAAGTAGGGCCCCCAGTAGGGGACGCGCAAGAGACAATCACACATTGATGTTCCTCTTCCTCTTTCTCCTTCCTTTCCCCCCTCTCTAGAAATAAATAAATATTTTTTAAAAATTCCTATTGTGTGCAGGGCACAGGTCTAGGAGTGGTGGATATAGCCAAGAACAAAACAGATAAAACGCCTGTCCCTGTGCGGTTCTTGGACCAGTCACAGAGACAGGGGACAGGCAGCATCCATCAGGAAAATAATATGCAATGGATGGGTAATGAAGAGAAAAATAAGAATGAGAACCCATTGGCCAGGATGGGGACTTTTCAATGGGATGATCAAAGGAGTCTTTATTGAGAAGGATGAAGGAGCTTATTGAGTAAGGAGGTGGGGAAAGGCAGCCAAGAAGGCAGCACGGAACAGCCTGTGCAAAGGCCCTGGGGTGGAAGTTGGCCTCAGTAAGAGCAGATGTCTGAGTAAGAGAGAAAACATTAACTTAAAAAAGCAAATAATAAGCCCTGGCTGGTGTAGCTCAGTGGACTGAGTGCAGGCTTGCGAACCAAAGGGTCGCTGGTTCAATTCCCAGTCAGGGCATGTGCCTGGGTTTCAGGCCAAGCTCCCAGTAGTGGGTGCGTGAGAGGCAACCACACACTGATGTTTCTCTTCCTCTCTCCTTCTGTTCCCCTTTCTCAAATAAATTAATTAATTAAATCTTTAAAAAAACCCAAATAATAATTTTCTAGATTTTATTTACATCAAGAAACTTTGGATGAGACATGAAAAACAAATACCCATAGTTACTTCTCATTGGCAGGCGGGTAGGAGGGAAAAATCTCACCATGTATGTTTTAATATTTTTAATTTTAGGATCTTATCATTTTACTTGAATGCAAATTGCGGTCAGAATAAAAATTTTAGCCCTGGCTGGTGTGGCTCAGTGGATTGAGTGCCAGCCTGCAATCCAAAGGGTCTCTTGTTTGATTCCTAGTCAGGGCACAAGTCTGGGTTGCAGGCCAGGTCCCCAGTAGGGGATGCGCAAGAAGCAACCACACACTGATGTTTCTCTCCCTCTTTGTCCCTCACTTCCCTTCTCTCTAAAAAATGAGACAAAACAAAACAAAACAGAATAAAACATTAAAATTAGCCAGCAGGCACACACAAGATACTCAGGCTTTCAGGACAAGAGGGGTCCCAGCTGGCCTGGGTGCAAGCGGGCCATCTCCCATATCTCACACCCTGGGAGAAGCTGACAGTGTCCAGCACTGAGACTTCTTAGAATAAGAGGAAATGTGGAAATGAGGAAGCACCAGACACTCAAGCTGTGGGAGAGGGGGAGGGGAGGGAGAGGCAGGTTTGGGGCCTGAGATAGTGGGTCTGGGGGAACTAGGGGCTTGGGCTCTGGTACAACTAGGGTACTGAAGTTTGGGAGGATTGTCTCCTGGGGCTTGGGAATCTGGAAATCCCTGGCATTTGGGGGGTCCTAGGGTCTGGAGCATGTCAGGGGTTTGATGCTGGGATCTGGGTCTCTTGCTACAGCCCCAGTTGGCCATGCCTAGGCCTGTGGAAGGCGGAGCTTGGGGCTCTGCTGTCCCTCACCCTGGCTGAGGGGAGCTGGAAGCTTCTGGAGGGCATATCTTCATACTCCCTCTCCTGCTCTCCTGACACACTGAGCGGGTCTTGGGCCTGAGTCCCAGCCAGGGCCAGCCCATCAGCACGGAGCTCTGGAGACCGTCAGAGACACTCTAATAGGGACTTCCTATTAGAGTTCCTAGGGACACAGGGACTTCCCTCAATCGCACTATGTTCACCCAACACTCTCTGATTGCCCTGTACCCACTCTGCACTGGGTGAGGCCTCAGCCTGGGCCCTGCCCCGAGAAGACCCTAGACTTTCTGGCTCAGCCCTCTTCTTGGCTTCCCGAGTCTCCATTCTCTCCTGACTGCCTTTGAAACCCTACCCCTCCCTTAGAGCCCAGTCTCCCCTAAGGAAGGGGTGGGGCAGCCCAACAAATCAGCAGCAGGGGAGCCTGTTTGGGGTGCCTGGGGATCTTCAGGAATCTGAGGGGCTCTGCAGCCAGCAGGTCAGGACAGAAGACAGGTGTGATGGCCAAGGGCTGGGCTGGGGCAGCGAAGCCAACTAGGGGCAAACCTGGAACATGAGTGACTGCAGACTTCTATGTATTCATTCAGCAAACTTGGCTGAGGTCTGCTTGGCCATTTCATTGCTGTGTGACCTTTGGCCAGTACCCTAACCTCCCTGTGCTTCAGCCAGCTTCCTCCTCTTAAAACAAGGACAATAACTACCACCGTGCAGGGTGGCTGTGAAGTGCTGGGACGCAGACAGGAGTGTGAGCACGGGCCTGGCACTGGGGACATGAGTGACCAGTCCACCAGCCAAGTGTCCCACCTGGAGTAAATCGTGGTCCATGGACACACAAAAAGTCGAATTCATAAGCTAAACCTGGATTTTTAATGCTATGGAAAGACCTTACTTGAGGTCACCTGGCCTTATTGGTTATAGTAAAATTTGAGAAGCCACTGAATACCTTTGTGTGTGTGTGGGGGGCAAACAAAATGTGCCACTGAGGCAACTGTGGTCAGCAAGCATGTTCTACCTGCCAGGTGGCATTTTGTTGCTCTGGCCACGGAAGGCCATGCTGCTGGCCCGCACGGCTCTCCTAGGAGCAGCCCTGGACCACACACAGAAGGAGAGTTGACGATAAATGCCCCAGCTCCTTGCTCCTCCGATAGGGCACCTTTGAGGCTCATGCACTACACTCTCTTCCTGGGGGCTCCCCGGAATGCAACCTCAGGGGACCTGCTCACTGGTGTCCCCTGCAGGGCGCCTTCTCTCCTCATCATGACCAGGGCTTCCTGGAATGACCTCCCAAATAACTGATTCCGAATTCTGGACATAAGGGCTGCTTCTTGCGGACCCCAAGTTAAGATAGATGAAGTGCCAAAAAGGAATACTGTATGATCTCGCTTATATGTGAGATCTAAAAAAAACCAAAATAGGCCCCCTGGCTGCTGTAGCTCAGTGGATTCAGTGCAGACCTGCAAACCAAAGGGTCTCCTGTTTGATTCCCAGTTAGGGCACATGCCTGAGTTTCAGGCCAGGTGCCCAGTAGGGCGCATGTGAGAGCAACCACACATTGATGTTTCCCTCCCTCTGTGTTCTTCTCTCTAAAAATAAATAAAGGCCTGGCTGGTATAACTCAGTAGATTTGAGTGCGGGCCTGTGAACCAGAGGGCCGCCGGTTCGAGTCCCAGGCAGTGCACATGCCTAGGTTGCGGGGCCAGGTCCTCGGTAGGGAGCACGTGCAAGAGGCAACCACACTTTGATGTTTCTCTTTCTCCTCCTCTTCTCCTCCCTCTAAAAATAAATAAATAAAATCTTAAAAAAATAAAATAAAAATAAATAAATAAATAAAGTAAAAAACAAAATAAATGAGTAAACAAAACAGAACCATAAATATAGAGAACAAGCTGATGGCCGCCAGAGGGGAGAGGGTAGATGGGAACAACAACAAAAAAAACACTGATAATCATTTATTTCATGATTAAAAAAAAAAGAATGCTATACGGCAGTGAGATTTTACAAACATTTTAAGTTTATTATATATAGACTATATAAATAAATATATAAGTATTAACACACTAAAATATGAGTACCTAGTCAAATATTTATATAAAGGCTTATACTTATTGAATTATAAATAGCAGCACCCAGGCACTGGCTACTTACTTAGTAGTAATCAGTGGGATCTTCGTGACAGTCCCTTGAAATTGGAACTGTCGTCATCCTCCATTCTACATCAGGCGAAACAGAGGTGCAGAGTGTCTGAGGGGCTTGCCCCAGCCTGCAGCTGCTGAGCGGCAGCCGCGGGGCCACGTGGCTGACCGTCGGGCTGCCGTGCTCAGAAACAGGCCCAATGTGTTGCAGCGCGCACCTGGCAGCGTGTGCAGGGCACAGGGGAGCTCGCGGACGCACAGGTGTGGACCTGGTGGTAGCGACTGCCTGGGGGTGGGTGCTCATGAGGGTGTTTAGCTGTCTTTGCTAGGTTTTACTTATTTTATTTCTGGTAAGATTTTATTCATTCCACAAATATTTACTGAGTGCCTACTGCATGCAGCAGAACTCCTGCCCTTGGGGAGCTGACATTGCAGTGGGGGACATGATGCACTGTAACCCAGCAAAGTCAAAGGAGGTTAGGAAATAACAGCGCTATTGAGAACACAAACGACCCCACTGCCTCCATGGAGTATTCCGACAGCTAACCGGGGTAGTTAAGGAGGGCTTCTTAAGGGGATAAAAAGACAAAAAAGGAAAAAAACGAAACAAAAAAGATTTGCAGGTGAAAGTTCAAAGTGGGAATGAAAGTTTTTAGGGAAAGTGGCAGGAGAACTGGGTGTTTTTTGAGAATTTTTCTCCTGTTTTTGCTATGGGATTACTAAATTCCTAAGTATGTCAACTGTATTTGGAAGTCTACTTGGAGGAACTGACTGGCAAGGTCAGAGAAATCAGGGGGATTCCAATCCTGAAACTTGGGATCTGCAGAGTGGCTCAGAAACAGCGGCGGGAGGGGCCTGCAAGGACACTCAGGAGTTGGACTTGTAAGTCTCTGCTTCCCTCCTGTGGTCACGTTCAGGACTGCAGGAGCTGGCAGCACTGGGAAAGGTAGACTTGGCTTGCACCCCATTCTGACCCTCACACCTGATCCCACCCTGACCACAGGAAGGTCGAGCAATCTGTGTGGCCCTTAGGCTGAGATCTCTGAGGACACTGGAGGCCTCAGGACATTAGCACAGAGGGGACATTCGTAATTTTTAATTCAGCTGCAGGTATTTATTTAGTGCCTACCTACTGTGTGCTAAGCCTTGTCGTCAGGGGTGGGGGCACATCATTGAATAAAACATTCAAATTCCCTGCTCATGGAACTCATGAATTACTAGGGACATGAGCAACCACCATGAAAAAACAATATTTTCAGAAAACCCAACAGGACAATGTAAGCCAGCATGTTAGAGGGGCTGCCTAAGCAGGCATCCCTGGAGCCGAGGGGCCTGGGAGGCCTGGGCTCTGGAGCAAAACGGTGCCAACACACCCCAAAGCGGGACCTGGTACCTCTACTCTCCGCTGTGCATCCTGGGGCAAGTTGCATCCTTGCTCCGAGCCTCTGTTTTATCTGATAGAACTTTGTTGGCAGCTGCTCTAGACTGCCCTACCTTCATTTCTCCCTTCCTTGACCCTGTCCCAGGACCGAGGTTCCCGCAAAAATGTCTCCAATTTCCCAGCATCCAACACCCAGGCAGGAAGCTGGGGGCACTTCAGTGAGTGGGGCACTGCCTCTGGGTTGCCCACGTGTCTCCCTCGGTGCCTCTCTGAGCCTCAGTTTTCCCCATCTGTAACATGGGGAAGAGATATGCTGCCTCTCTAATGAGTTGCTGGGTGCACAGGTTCCTAATGACTGGTTTGACTCTGGAGTTCAAGTGCAGGGCAGAGGGGCAGGGACTTGATTTGTCGGCAGTGGGAACCACAGAAGGTGCTGGAAGTAGGGCAGTGTACTGGCTTGGGCTGAGCTTTGTGGAGGATGAACAGGGGGCTGGGCTGAGGTTCAGTCAGATCTTGCTCACGGCCACACGGCAGGACTGAGCACAACCAGGGTTCAAACCCAGGCCTCTATCTTCTATCCAGGACTTCTGCGTCCAGGTAACCTGCGTTGCGGTATAATCCTCATTTCAGAAAACAGAGCCCTGGCTGCTGTGGCTCTGTGAATTGAGTGCCAGCCTGTGAACCAAAGGGTCACTGGTTTGATTCCCAGTCAGGGCACATGCCTGGGTTGCTGGTCCAGTAGGGGGTGAGCAAGAAGCAACCACACACTGATGTTTCCCTCCCTCTCTTCCTCCCTCCCTTCTCTTCTCTCTAAAAATAAATAAATAAAATCTTTAAAAATTTTTAAAGAAGAAAAAAAATCTGACACTGAAAGTGGTTGCTAGCTCTCCAAGCGGTCTAGGCTGTCTGAATAACCCTCCTCCTGGGCCCCTTCTCCCTTCCCCTAGCACCCACTGCTGGCCGCCCTCTGTCCAGGCCAGAGTCCCTACCCAGGGCCCCAGCAGCCCCTGATCGGTACTCACCAGCTGCTGCGGCTTCTCCCCTCCCGGTGTTGTTTGGGTTTTAATTTCTGTGTTGCAGTTAGAAAATTACCCATAATTACAACTCTGGGAGGAAACGTCTCCTGGCGCAGACCCTGCTCCCAGCTGTGGACCCCTCCAATGTAAGGCTGGGGGGCTGCTGCAGGGGCCGCCAGCCAGGATCCTGGCCCCTTTCAAAGCCCCCCACTTTAATGAGAAGGGGCTGCTTTCATCTCCTGTGGAGAGGAAAAACCATCAGGAAAACCCAAACCAGCCTTCCCAACTCTTGCAACATATTCACCGCCCCACATCTGGGTCCGCAGGGAGGGCCGATGCAGGGGGAGGCAGGGCTGCCGACAGGGTGCTTGATGCCTTATTTTATTGTAACAGTGACAAGTCCAATCTAGGCTAGTGTAGAACCGTAATATGGGAGATGTGGCCAGGGAAGGCAAGGAGGAGGGGGATGGGAACAGAGAAGGAGGAACTGCGGGGGCCAAAGACCGAAGGAGTAGCCAGAATCGGCCAGGACTAAAGCCAGAGAAAGGTGGCATGAGTGGCCAGTGCAAAGGCCTGGAGGTGGGCTCTCGAAGAGTCTGAGAAGGGAAGGGCTGAAAGAGAGGAGTGAGGGGAGGGACAGCCGCTCCTCCAGGCAGCCCCTCAGCCCCACCCCCAGAACCTGCTTTGCTACCCACCCCCAGGTACAGCCCTGGACCCAGCGGGGTGGAGTTTTGGGGTTGTGGTGGTCCCAAGAGATGGAAACCCAGCTCAGGGTGACAGTCCTCACCAGCCACATGAGGGATAAGTCGCAGGAGCTAGTGAAGGCATCACGGGTCTGGGATTCAGCCTGGATCCTTCACCTTCTGGCTTATGATTCCTCTTCTAGGCCCCTGACCCAGTCCATGACCACTGTCCGCCTGGGCCTCTTTCTGGGGCAACATCTCTGCTTCCTCCAAGTCTTCCCAAGCTACAGGGCAGCCCCACCAAGCTTCTTAAAACCCAGATGCATATTCCACCCCTAGGGCTTCCACAGCTTCCTGTGGCACCCCAGAGCTTTTAGAACAAATCCTGACCACTCCTCTGCCTTCCTAGCCATCATCTCCCTCCTCTTGCCCCTGCTCCAGCTACACTGCCCTCCTCACTCTACCTCCAACATTTGAACACTGAACCCACCTCAGGGCCTTTGCACTTGCTGTGACTGCAGTCTGAACATTCTTTCAGATTTTTTGGATCCACCCCTTCCCATAGTAAAAAAAAAAAAAAAAAAAAAAATCCTCTTGCCCTTGCTAGGGGACTCGGTTGGAGCATGGTCCCATATACCAAAAGGTTACGGGTTCTACCCAGTCAGGGCAGAAACTGAGGACAGCAATCAATGTCTGTCTGTCTGTCTCTCTCCCCATCCCACTTTCCTCTCTCTCTAAAATAAATGAACATATCCTTGAGTGAGGATAAAATAAATTAAATATTTCTTTCTTCCCATGCCCCACCCTTGCATGATGGGTTGGGGGGCTCTTTCTGTGGGTTCCGCTCTTGCCACGCGTGAGCTATGGTTGGATGTGCGTGGGGCCCGATGCCCGCCGTTCTGGGAGTTTTTCGCTGGCGCCTGAGGCTCTGTTTGGAGATCGGTCCCCGTTGCCATGAGAACCGCGCTCTTCGCTCCCGCCCCCTTCCCCTTTGCAGCGCCAGGGGCCGCGGCAGCCTCCGCCTCTCTCCCTCCTCCGCCCTCCTCCCTGAGCCTGGCCAACCCTGCCGTCGCCCTGTCCCCTCCACCGGAGACCCCTCCCTCTGCCCAGCTTGTGGCACTCTGTGAAATTACCCTACCGACTAGCCTGCTTTTCACCATCCTTCTTCCCCATCAGACCCTCTGCTTTCCAAACAGTAACAACGCGTTCTAGTTTAGTACTCAAAGCCGGGCACACAGCAGGCGCTCAATAAATGTTTGTGAGGAGGAAGACTCACATCAACTCAAGAAAGAGGCTCAGAAAGGGCGAGGGACCTGCCCAGGGCAAAGTCCTGGGGAGCCACGGAGCATCGGGACATAAATGTGGGGAGGGCGCGCCTGGGGGGAGGTGGCAGGAGGAGCATCTGTGGTCCCGGGAGTCCCAGCTGCCACACTGTGTGACTCCGGTGAGCGATACCCTCTCTGTGCCTTGTTTAGAGTAGGCCCTGGAGACTGGTGGTGGGAGCCGGCATTAGAATGAGGGCATCCTTGACGCCCACGATCTCCAGTGGTCCCCCAGGCGCTGGAGAGTCCCGGTCTCCAAGCACGATGGAAGAATGTTGGCCGCGCCCCCATTAGCCCGTAGCGCGGGCCCCTCCTCCGCGCCCGCGGGGCCCAGAGGCCCGCGGAAGAGGAAGCTGGGGGAGGGGATGGCCAGCTGGACAGGAAGTGGGTAGGGCTGGCGTCCCCCCACCCCCACCCCCTGGCCGGGCCCCTCGGGATGGAGGCGCGGCTGAGGCTGTCTTGGCCCTTCCCTTCCTCTTCGCCTGTCTGGAACCCCAGAGGCTCCCCACTTCCTGCCCGTTTGCAGGCCTGAGTGGTGGTGGTGGGATCCCACACTTGGTGGCCTCAAAGAAGGAGGCATAATGGGGATGGGGGTCTGCAGGCAGAGGGAGGGGGCATCCGCATCAAGGCAAACACAAAACACAGGAAACCTGAGTGCACAACCACACAACACAGTCCCAATCCACCCACACGCGGAGGTACACACACACACCAGTGCACACAACCTGACGCTGCGTCACTGGGCTCCGCACAACTGCCGCGGACACTGTCACAGAGCCAGGGACCGTTCAGGTGCCTGCCAACCCCCCAGGCACAACGGCTCACACATGCACTCACGTAGAAACAGGAACACAAACTCGCAGTTGTTACATAGGGAAAAAAGAATACCCGTGGCAAATAGTCATAGAAACATCCAGACCTGGAGTCGCACAACTGGACAACCTTCCCCTGTCCACCCTCCTACCCCCAGCCCACATATGTCTGCTAACATGACCCACAGGTACCCTAGTACACAGGCCTCCACGAAGCCCAGGCACTCCTGTCCTGCTGTGTTGTGTCCTTGTCTGTCTGCCTCTGCCTCCTCTGCACCCCCCCCTGGGAACAGGAGGGCCCCAGGAGGGGGAATGGGACACCATGATATGCACCCTTGATTCCTGCAGAAAGGCAGTTAAAGGTGGGTCGAGTCCCACTTACAGTTATAACACTGAGGCTGCGAGGCATAGCCAGCCCAAGCAACCCAGTCAGTCACCCAAGCACCTATTGTTGACACAGCGTGTGAATGTGAAGCAGTGCATGGTGGCTCCCAGGGTTTGGCCCGGGTACTCCAGGAGCGTCTTGTCTCTGTGGTGTGTCTTTGTGTTGTGGGATGTGTGTGGCTCTGGGTGTCCACAGGCTCGGTGGGACCCCAGGTCCATGTTCAGAGCCCTGCGGAGCCTGCGATGGAATGCCCCAGGGCGACTGGGAATGGCTGCCATGGGCTCTTTTCCTCAGCTGTTGGAAGCTACGGCATGTGCCAGTGTGAATTTCTGTGCGGCTGTGTGCCTATGCTAGCGGTAGTGGGCTGTCTTCCTCTTCGGTGACAGCCACTGTTGGGGCTGTGTACACACCTCTGTATGTGTATCAACGTGTTCGTAGGTGAGCTGGGTGTGGGCAGCTCTGTGGCTGAAATGAAAGCTACATTCAGTGTGACCGTCAGTAGCTTTCTGGACTATCAGTAGTTATTCCAGGATCTGTGTGAACCTGTGTGTGTCCTGGGTCAGAGACTGTATCTGTAACTGAGTGTGTGGCTGTGTTACGGTGTGCAACTTGGGTGGCTGGTCCTGAGGAATGTGTGTTCATCCTTGATCGGCCGTGTCCTGCTGTGCGTTCCCGGGTGGCCGTTCCCACTCATGCCTTGGTGTATGTGGCCACTCGCCCCCCACACACACACACAGGCGGGCCCTGCGCGTGCGTGCCTGGCCCACGGTTCCAGCCGCGGGACCCACCCGCGCGCCCGCCATCGCCCCTTTAAGAGCGGCGCGCGCGGCAGGAGGAGGGGGCGCGCGCTTCCCGGAACAGCCCGCGCAGTGGGAAGAGAGGAAGAAAATAAACCTGCGGCTGAAGCTGGAGCTGCCGCCGCCGCCGTGTGGAGCTCCCCCGCGTGGATGATGCCTGCGGCGCCCGCGCGGGGCTCGGGGCGGTGAGGCCCGGGGCGCGGGGTAACTATGGCGACGACGAGCGCGGCTGGCCACGCCGCCTGACAGGTGTGGGGACCCAGCGGCGGCGGCTCGGAGCATTATGTACGCCAAAGCCGGCAAGGGCTCGGCCGTGCCCTCCGACAGTCAGGCCCGTGAGAAGTGAGTCGGGGGCCGGGGGCGGAGCTCGGCGGCTGCGCGACTTCCGTGGGCCCCAACGCCGGCACGCACCGCGAGGGGCACGTGGGCGCGGTGTGTCAGGCGTGCGGGGCCCGGGCGCTCCTGAGGGGCCGCGAGACTTGCGTGGGAACGCGAGACCCGAGGGGCGTGAGATTTGAGGGGGCGCCGGTGACCCGAGGGGCGTCAGGGGCTTCAGGGGTCGCGAGATTTGAGGGGGCGGGTGAGACCCGAGAAGTCCTGAGAGTTGAAGGGGTGAGAGTTGAAGGGGCGTGAGATTTCCGGGGGCTCACGACACTCGAGGGACCTGAGAGATCCAAGTGGCTAGGGGAATCGGGAAATTTGCGGGGAAGCACGAGGCCCGAGGCCGCGAGATTCGAGGGGGCGTGGGAGACCGGAGTGGGACTTGAGGGTCTCGAGACCTGCCCGACGGTCCTTCAGTGAGTGAGATTGCAGATGCGCGTGCGCGCGGGACCGCGATCCTGGCTGTTTCCCTCATTCTCCAGAGGAGTTTCCAGGGCAGGTGAGACTGGTCTTTCTGGAGAGAGGCCACCTGTTCTCTGGGCAGCTCGGTGGGACCCTTGGGGAGGCCACAGGGCTCAGTCCTGCGGTGGGGCACCTAAATGATGGAGTCCAGAAGTGTTTCCTCCTCTTTTGGGCGTGGCGCTGGGCTGTGGGTACTAGGTGCTCTTGGGTTGCTGGTAGGAGGACAGTACCTAATTCCCATATCCTGCAGTTTGGGGCTGCAGCCCGCAGAACTGGAAGCTCGGTCTGGGGCAGGGAGGCAGCCTGAAGGTGGCACTGCCACTTACCTGCTTTGTGACTTTGACTGTCCCTCTCCTAAGGTTCATTTTCCTCTCCTGAAAAATGCAACGTGGGATCAGTACCATCTCTCTCCCTTTTAAAAGATTTTGTGTATTTATTTTTAGAGAGAGAAGGGGGAGAGAGAGGAAGAGAAACGTCTATGTGAAAGAGAAATACGGCTCTATTGCCTCCTGTACCCGGCCCCTGCCAGGACCGAACCCACAACCCAGGCGTATACCCTGACCAGGAACCAAATCGGTGACTTTTTGCTTTGTGAGAGGACACCCAACCAATTGAGCCACACTGGTCAGGGCTCAGTGCCATCTCTTAGGATGGGGGAGGACTTGCAAGGTTCTGGGAGCTGTGACCTTCCCACAGCAAGGGTACCCAGTAGCTTGCAGTTTTGTTAAAGTGCCAGGGAAAGGTGCCTGCAGGAGGGAAGGCTTTCCATGGCCGATAGCCAGTGGCTGATTTGACGGATCCTAAGAAGTCCACCTACCTCTAGTGGCCTTGATGAGAAACAGGCTCCAGAACAGAGGAGGCTGGGTCACTCTTGAGAGGTCCCATGATGACACTCCTTGAGGGCCAGGCCAGGAGTGAAGACTTGTATGACAGGGCAGAAAAGAGGAGCCCTGGATATGGGCTTGCTTGCAACGTTCTCTTGTCCTGCCTCATCTGCTTGGGCTAATGGTGGGACCCCTCCCTTCCACAAGGATAAATGTCTATTCTCTACCCAGCTTCGATCATTTTGGAGAAGAGATTCTTCTGGCTAGATGATGTTAGGCAGATAACTGCCCTTTCAGGCCTTCCTTGCCCATCTGCACTGTTAGGAGGTTGGGCTTCATTTCCAAGCACCCTTGCACAAAGACTTTTTGAAACTGGCATCTGGCTTCTGCCCAGGTTGGAAGCAGGGCATGTCTGGCTTTGCCACCCCACCCCTGGGGGTCTTGGCATGTCCTCGGTCGTTCTCTTACACTGGTTTCTGGGCCTGGGTTTGAGTGTGATTGTTGGGAAGGCAGGTCCCAGAGCTGAAGAATCCCACATCCTAGCAGGGAGGCAGGTGTCAAGTTACTTGGGCAAATAAATGGGAGACCAAGCAGAGGGATGATCTCAAGATATTTAATGAAGAAAGCAAAGTGGGAAAGTGGGTGGTAGTGAAGTATGTGAGGGCTGTCAGGTGTGCAAAGACCTGGAGGAAGAGTAGGCAGCCTAGGGCGCAGCAAGTGCAAAGGCCCTGGCAAAGGAGCTGGG
This sequence comes from Artibeus jamaicensis, assembly GCF_021234435.1. Taxonomy (NCBI): domain Eukaryota; kingdom Metazoa; phylum Chordata; class Mammalia; order Chiroptera; family Phyllostomidae; genus Artibeus; species Artibeus jamaicensis. Next base: position 6,938,978 of record NW_026521854.1, on the reverse strand, counting down.
GCTGGGGCCCTGGGTGGGGCAGGGCCGCCCATGAGGGCTCTGTGAGGGCAAGAGAAGCTTGTGTGCCTGAGAGTGCACTCCAGCTCCCATGTGGAGCTGGGAATCTGGGAGAGGTAGGCGTGCTGATCTGGGTAAGAGTTGATGGCAACTTAGGTGTGGGCATGGAGATAAAATAAGGGAGTCAGAGATTGGAGCTGAGGGTAGTAGGTTTGGGAGTTGGGTTTTGATCCCATCAAACATCCCAGGAGAGATACAATTCTTTGAACCTGGCCTTAGCTTTTGGCTAGGGCTGGAAAGGGGGTAATTGGAATCGTGACCCCTTCTCTCATCACCCCCCCTCTCCCTAGCCTGTCCAGCAGAGGGTCTCAGAGGATGGGGGAATATGCAGAAATACCTGCTGTGGGGGCTAGAGATGCCGTGCATGGCTTATTCTTTAGTACCCCTTCTTCCTGAGCCATCCTGTGCTCATCCATTTCTCGTAGAGGTTCCTGGTTGAGTGTTAGTTTGGAGGTGAGGTTCTGCTGCTAAAGAAAGCTTGGAAAACACCAGAGGGGGATCAGGGCTTGGAGAAGAAGTGACCTGCCAGGCTCACAGGTTCTGGGCATGGAGAGCTCTAGAGGGGTAGACTGGCTGCTCTGTTTCCCCACCCAAAGTGTGGCCTGCGGGCCTTGCAAGGTGCTCACAAGGACTGGGTGAGAGGCTGCAGACACAGCACCCCGCACAGGCAGGCAGCCAGCCACACATGGAGCCACTTCCTGTCTCTGGGCTTCGACTGCCTCCTCTGTGAAATGGGGTGAAGGAGTTGCACGGCTCAGGTCCTTGGCTCTTCCTGGACTGTGTTTTGCTTCCCAAGCCCCTCTGATGCCCTGTCTCAGTATGGGGTGTGGGCCAGATTGCTTCAGAAACAGAGCGCCTGTCACTTCTCCGCCCTCTGGCTAAGATCAAGTAGGGGAACAGAGCTCCTGTGGGGTGCGCTGGCTGCCGGCCCCTGCCCTTGGGGGTGCATGGCAAAGTCTACGCAGGGTGGCTACGAGTGTCCAACACAAAATCGTAAACGTACTTAAAACATTGAGATTTTTTGCGATTACATGTCACAGTGTATTTAATATGTGGCCTGAGGAACTCTTCTTGTTCCAGTGTAGCCCAGAGACTCCGAAGAGTTGGACGCCTCCAGTAGAGAGTACAGTGATGGGGTGGCCCGTGGGGCGAGAGGGAGGCTGGGGCCCTTGGGCGCCGCCTGCAGCAAGGCACAGCCTTCCCGTAAACTGCGAACACTCCCAGCCCATGGGGAAGCCCATGAGTGACTGCCACCCAGAACTCACTAGCAGTTGCATTTTCTAGTTTTTTTTTTTTTTAATTTAGGGATGGAGGTGACAGGGACAGTTGGAGGCCCTTTATTCCCTTGGTATCACTCCACTTCTGCCTCAGAGGCTCTGCCTCTATGAGTTGGGGGGAAGAGCTCTAAATGTGTGCTGTGTATATGCTTCTCCTCCGGCATTTTGTGTGCTGTGAGGTGGGTTGCGAATAGGTCCGTAAATGCAAACCTCAGTTGGTGTTACTGAGCATCTCAAGTTTTTCTCCTGGGATTGAGATGACACATAGCCACAGAGAGAGTTTGTCAATTAGTCCAGCAGTTGAGAGGGTCACCTCGTGTGTCTGTCCCTGCTTCCAGGTGTGGCCGTGGGCATTCTTGTTGGTGAGGGCCCTGGTAAGAGATTCTTGAGGAAGGAGCCCCCCGAGCTGAGTCCGGGAGGCTGAACAGAGCCAGGGGACCGGGGAGCTTCCGCTTGCCAAGAGGCCTGGGGAGAAAATGGGAGGAGAGGGAAGGCAGGGGTGGAATTTGTGTGTGGGGGGGTCATCACTGGCCACTGGGTGGGAGAGAATCCGTAATCAGCAGAGGCTGCCAGGAGGCTGGTGAAGAGGTGGCCACACCTTGGCAAGAGATGGCTGAAGGCCTGGCCTTGAGGGTGGTGGAGAGGAGGGAGGAAATGTGTGGGCTGGAGAGTCCCTGTGTGGGGTATCGGTGGGAACTGGCTGGTGGATTGTGTGTGGTGGGGGAGTGGCACAAGGCTGCCATGCCGCTGCTTCTCCTTGCCCCCGCCCCATCCCAGCTTGTGCCTCCAGGGGCTTTAAGGGGGAGGAGGGCACTGGGCCACTGAGCACCCCCCTTACCATAATTCCTGATAATTGTGGTAATTCTTGATAATTATGGTGATAGTGCTGCATTTTAGTTCACGAGACTCTAACAAACCATTGTCACCACGTCCCTGCACATCCCCTGTGCCCTTCTCCCCGTGAGCACCCCAGGACCAGGCACCCCATATCCTCCACGTCACTGTTCCTTCTGGAGGGAGGGTATTTCTGGGGCCACCCACGTTCCCTGCCACCCATCTGCCATTTTGCAGCCAGAGCTCCTCCAATGGGTGGGCTCTCCGTTCTGCAGGTTGTTTGTTTTGCCAGGAGCAGGCCCCAGAGCCCTGCCCTCCCCTGTAGCCCAGCTCAGGGCCTGGGTGGTCAGTGGCTGCAAGTCCTCCCTGGAAATCCTGAAACAACCTGCCACCTGGCCTGGCTTCAAAACTTTGCACCAAAAACAAGAGAAACAGCCCAGAATTCCTCCCTGAGATTCGATCCTGGTAAACATGTAACCGAAATCAGCAAAATTAAGAATCTTCTCTGGCTTCTCTTCACTCTTGAGATGAAACCCCAAATCCTTAGCATCAAGCCAGTAAGTGCTGACCTTTCCCAGGGCTCACAGACAACCACCTGGGTTAGTTCCGACACTCCAGAGAGGCGGTCCGGGTGGTCAGGGGCCTGGGGTGCTCCTGTGAACTCCATAGGGAGGGGAACGAGACCAAGCCCCTGCCCTCCCAGCTTTGTTTTGGGGGGGCCACAGGCAGTGAGCAGAGACTTGTGCCGAGTGGGAATAAATAAGACAATGAGGAGACATTGGGCAGGGCGGGGGTTAAGTGTAACAGAGAAGCCTCTGACAGGCCATGCTGGAGCCCTGCAGGTCTCTCTACGTGGAAGGGCCCCTTCGTGGGGGAACAGCCTGTGCAGAGAGAGGCCCTGGCATGGAGCGTGGCTGGTGTGTGAGGGGCACTGGAGGGTGTAGCAAGGAGTGCTTTGGGGATGTGTGTAGACTCCGGGGCTGGAGAGAGCAGCCACTGGAGGGGCCTTGTCAAAATTCAGGTAAGAGAGACGGTGGCCTGGACCAGGTGTGTAGTGGAGACAGCAGGCGAGAGCTTTTTCTTTAAGGTTTTACCTTAAATTCAGAAAGTACGGCGGTCTTGGTCTTGGGGGACAGCACGTCCCAGCCCTCTGAGTCGGTGCCAGGTCACCCAGTTTGGACCACAGGGTGGTGGGGGTGGGGCGGAGGGGAGCTGTGGCGAGGCAGATGGAGGTTGGGCCTTTAGACACCAGGTGGTGAGTGGACCCCGAGTTCGGGAAGGCCATGCTGGAGCGCCCTGCAGGCAGTCGTGTGAAGACACCCTCAGAACAGGAGGCAGGCTGCCTGGAGAGAGGAGAGGAGAGTGGGCGGGGCTGGGCTGCTGGACCTGTGGCCCGGGTCGGATGCCCCCCCAGAAAGTCCAGGGCCGGGGAGACAGAGAAGGACCTGGTGCGCTGGCAGCATGGAGCCCTTGGTGGATGTGGGGCACCAAGGCCCACTTCTTCAGGAGGCTTATGGACCCCCAGGAGAGCCTTCTGCTACTAGGGGTGGGGGGTGTGGCCAGAGTGCAGCCCATACCCTCCCACTCCCCTGAACTGCCAACTCCATCTTGCTACCTGTCTCCAGGTGTCTCACACCCCCAGTCCTTCCTGCTCCCTGCACAGACCCTCAAAGTGGGCACAGGGCTGGCCAGACCCCTGAGCCTCTTTCTTTGCCTGGAGGGTGGGATGGTGAGCAGTTCTGGGCTTTTCACATCCACTCCTTCAGCAATGGATATGGGTCTGGGGATGCAGACCACTCGGGAAGCCCCTAGAAGGGAAGGTATCTCAGGAGTGAGTTCGACAGGTGAGCCTGGGGGCCAGGGGCCAGGAAGGCGACTGGGCTGGAGAGGGGTGGACGCTGGAGGACTGCTGGGGGGGCCTGAGCTGGAGGTGCTGCCAAGAGGGGTGTGATGATGTGCGGACTGAGGCCAGTCTTGGGGGATTCATATGCTTGGAGCCGCGTGAGCATCATGAGTTCTACACTCTCCCACGAGTGGCCGCCTCACGTCACTTGGCACAGTGTGTGCTGTAGAAACAGCTCACCCTGGGACGGCTGCCACCTGGGACCCCCGCCGTCCCCTCCGCCTCGTCCTCTGTAGCACACGCTGCCTTCCAACTCACCACGGAACTTCCCTTCGTGTGTCATCACTCCACTGTTCCCCTCACAAGCAGGTGGCCTTTGGGGAACAGGGATCTGTTGTGTTCCCTGCACGAGGAGGCGCTGGGTGAATGCTGGTTGAATGAATGAGTGAAAGAAAGGGCGGATGGGTGAAGGAGGTATGAGAACCCAGGGTAAGGGCAGACTTGGGGTGCAGAGCATGAGGGCCAGGAGAGAGGGCAGGAACTGGCAGGGGCGTCTGATGCCAAGGGAGCGAGGCTGTGGGGCTCGAGGACCCTGGCTGGCCTGGGAGAGGGCAGGAGGATGAGTCAGAGCAGGCTTATTTTCAGGTGGGGCTGTCAGGCAGGGGAGACCCGCTAGCTAGGTCAGAGGCACAGCCCCGGGCCTGCCCTTGGGGAGACCCCAGTTTTGATGCAGAACCCCCAAGCCCACCTGCGTCCTGGCTGGGCAGTAGGAGGATCCTGGGGCCCCGGAGGGGCCAGTGTCAGTGGAGCAGGGGGCGGGGTGCTGGGGGCTGGCGAGAGGGCTGAATCTTGTCTCTCTGCCAGCTGGTGTGGAAGACAGATGGGAGAGGGGAGGCAGAGGATGGAGCAGCCTGGGTGGCTCTGGGGATGGGTGGGCCTCCCTGTGTGTCCCATAGAGGGCGCTGCTGATTGACGAGTGGCCCATGTGCTTGGGGTGGGCAGCTCCTGAATTTGCGTGGGGGGTGTACCAAACACTGTGGGCGTTTTGACAGCTAAGCAGAACTGCTGGCCCCATCTCCCCTCCCCCACCCACACTGCCCCAGACTCTCCATGGCGGCTGGCACAGAGACTTGGCAGGCACTGATGCCCAGGAAGAAGATGGGCCCCAGGGACACCTGGAGGAGGAAGGCCTCAGGGAGGAGAGGAGGGCCCTTTCCTACCTTAGCAGGCAGGGCTGGGGGCGAGTGAGGTGCCAGCACTGGGCCCTTGCCCTCTGGGAGACCTCACGCGGTGCACAAGCAGGTGCGATACCTAGGAGCCCTTCTCTAGGCAGAAGACCTCCCCAGGGCCAAGGGTGCTCTGGGGTCTTGGCATTAGCAGGACGGGGCTGGGACTGAGTCCACGAGGGGGTGTTGAGCTAAGCAGAGTTTGGCCTGGGAACGGGGAGTTGGGGACTGCTGGCAGTGCTGCGTGCAGCAGGGGCGGAAGGGCAGTATGTGTTGGTGGGTGTGTAGGCGTTGGCCCGGCTGAGCAACTAGGGAGGAGGCCATCTCCTGGGAGGAGTGGGGGAGATGGGGTGTTTGGGGACCAGTGGCAGGCAGTGGGTGAGGCAGGGGGTGGGAGCGATCAGGGCTCACTGTGGGCCCCCTGCTCCTCGTCTCCACCTCCCCAACTGAAGGTAGGCGGAGACCTGCCTGAGACCCCCCTCCAGGGGTCCTTGAGGAGAGGCTGGAGGCTGACTCCGCCCCAGGCCTCCTGAGAGCCTGTGTCCCTCCCACCCCCCACAGGCTGGCACTGTACGTGTACGAGTACCTGCTGCACATCGGGGCCCAGAAGTCGGCCCAGACCTTTCTGTCCGAGGTAAGCTGGTCCAGCCTCTCTACTCCTGCCCCGGGTTCTCTCCTCCTAGTTTCTGTCGGGGCTGCAGTGGTGGTGCCAGGTGGCCCCTCTGAAGGCCCTTGGAATGGAGGGCTGGGGTGGGTCCGGGCCCTCGGCTGGCGTACAGGCGTCTTTCTGTCCAGGGATCTGACGTTTGCTACTCTATCCTCATGCTTACCCAACTGTCCTCTCTCGGCTGCTTTGCTTTGATCTGCTGCTTCCTCCCCCATGTTCCCTGCCTGAGGTGGTTCATGGGGCAGGGGGCGTTCAGCAGACCGGGCAGTGGCTCCTCACCTGCCTTCCTTCTCCTGTGCAGATCCGATGGGAGAAGAACATCACGCTGGGGGAGCCCCCGGGGTTCCTGCACTCATGGTGGTGGTGCGTGCGGGGCAGGCGTGGGCAGGCTGCGGAGGGGCTGGGTGAGGGGGACGTGGGGAAACCATCATTTCCCCCTGCCACCCACAGCGTGTTCTGGGACTTGTACTGTGCAGCGCCTGACCGCAGAGAGGCATGTGAGCACTCCAGCGAGGCCAAGGCCTTTCAGGACTATGTGAGTCCTACCCCGGGGACCTGGTGTGGGCAAGGTGGTGGGGCCTGGGGCAGGGGAGCCGTGCGGTCTGTGCTTGGCTCAGGCAGGCTGGCTGCTGGCATCCCAGTGCCCTCCACTGGGCCCAGGGTCACTCACAGGGAGGCTCATCCCACTGCACTGCAGCCCCCACCTCCTGTGGCCAGCCCCTCACTTGCCCTTCACTTGAGCCCCAGTCTCGGGTAGACATACTGCAGCTCCTGCCTCCACCACCGCCTGTGTCCCGCCGTCCCGGCCTCTTCGAGCCTCCCGAGGCAGGAGTCCTGCTGGGTTCTGGAGTTGAGCTGACAGCACCTGGGATGCTTCCTGACCTTACTGTGTGACTGGGGTTGCTGACTACCTCTTTGGCCTCAGTTTCCCTCTTGGTTGATGGGAAACCAAGAGGGTGTCTGGGGTGTCTGAAGCTGTGTCCGTCCTTGTGCCTCTCTAGTGTCCCTAGGGCTGTTACCCTCACAGCCTGGCAGCACCCAGGGCCCCACCTGCGTCTGAGCTTCTGGAGGGGGACAAGGGTAGGGTTCCACATCTGTGTGAACAGTGCTTCCTGGTGTGCACCAGTTACCATGGCAGCAGGGCACCTGGGGGAGCAGGCTCAGGCACAGCAGTGGGGGGTCAGGGTGCACAGGGTGTCGGGACCCTGCAGCCTCTGCTGTAGCTGGGGCCACCTTGCCCACCCTCGGGGGGGGGGTCCCGCCTGCCTCTTTCAGGCACCTCCAAGAAACACCAGCACGCCTTAGCCTGTTGTCATGGCAATGTGGGCTGGGTGCCTTTGGGTGGATGATTGACGTGGGGGGTCCTGCCCAAGCCTCCTGAAAGGGAGGGTGGGCCGGCTGTGCATTAACCCTTAAGAGCCTAGAGTTGGGGAGCCCAATCTGCCCCCCACCTCACCACCATACCTTGTGGTCTCGAGCCCTGCTCACAGCTTTCCCCACCATCACCCTCCCCCACCCCCACAGCCCAGGAACCGCTCTGGTGCCTGCTATACCTATGAAGGGGGACTGCCCCGCTCCCAGTGTGGTAGGCAGTCGGGGTGTGGACAGACCCAAGGCTGGGAGGCCTCCCCCTCCAGCCACTGAGGCAGGTCTGCCAGAGTAGCTATGACAAGCCATAGGGCTGTGTGTTTGTACAGAGGTGAGATGGAGGCAGGGGGACCCAGGGGCTGAAAGCTTTGTTCCCACCACCCCCGGGGTCCCTTGGGCTGTCAGGTGACTTGTGCTGGGTCCTGGGAGTGTTCTCAGGGACCCAGGGAGTATAGATGTGGGAAAGCTCCCACCAGTACCCCCAGCTTGGGGCCTGGGCAGGAGTCCTTTACAGGCAGACCTTTGAGAAGGAGCAGGAAGGGTGCCAGGCTGCAGTTTCCCTTAGGGAGGGGCTGGTCTTCAGGGGCCCCTTGCCCCACTCCTGCTGGGCAGGAAGTATTGTGTGACTGGGCTAGTTCTTAACCCCTCCGAGCCCGAGTGGCTGCAGTTCCACCAATTCCTGAGCACCCGGTGCTGTTTGCGCCAGCCTTGGAACAGCAGTAATGGAGACACACTGTCCCCTTCCTCCTGGGGCCTGGCGGGGGAAGGGGTGGGTGATACAGAAAGGAGTGGGGCCCTCATAAGAAGCGCTCTCTGCTCAGTGCCCTTTCTTACTCTTCGATGTGTCCCCTCTGCCCTGTAGACTAGCCCTCCATCCCTCCTCCCCACTGCTCTGCCCCCAAAGGCTGACAAGCCTGGGACTTGCAACTGACCAGAGCAAGTGACTTGTCAGCCTGTCCCCTGTCCTCTGCCCTTGGCCCACAGGATAATGCCCTCTAGCACCTGGCCTTCTCCCCTCCTCCATCTGAGGAGAGGCTGGGGGCCTGGGCACTGCACCCGGCAAGTCCGTCTCTTCCCCCAGCCCCTCCTGGAGGGCTGGGGAGTGGTCTGCACAGCCCCTCTGCGGAGGAGCCCTGGAAAGGGAGGTTCATCTTGAAGCTGTTGATCTTTTGTCTGTTTATTTGGCACATTTTGAGTAGAGCTAGGGGTCTAGCTAAGCTGCCGTGCTAGCCAGGAGGACACAGGTTGTGTTGGGAAGGGCCTGGGGTGGGGGACGGTGCCCCTACCCAACGGAAGTTGGATTTGTATGGAAAGAAATCAGCCTGTGCTGGACAACTGACTGTGTGTATGCCAGTCCCCTGTGGCTGACATTTTTAGACCCCCACAGTCCTCAGGCTCAGGACTCTGGGGACTGAGATCTCTGGATTCCTGGCCTTCTTCATGGGCTCTGGGCCCAGCCTGGCTGGGCCCTGACTACCTCCAGGTTCCCAGGTGCAGCACGGAGGCAGAGCCCCTGCAAGGCCACCCAGCAAATAAAGAGTCTGTGGACCTGTTAGGGTTGTCAAACTGGTGCAGGAACAGGGGCAGCTGCTTCGTCTCCCAGAGGACCCACCCTCCCGTGCGTGGACGGAGGGTCAGATGGCTAGGGTTCCCTGTTCTGTGGGACTGGCTACTTGCTGGGAAGAGGGAACACTTGGGCAGAAGCGGCCTGACCGAACCGTTGTGTGTTGTCCACCCTGCAGAGTGCTGCAGCTGCCCCCAGTCCGGTGATGGGGAGCATAGCCCCCAGCGATGCCATGGCAGCAGGCCCCATGGCGCCTGGCTTCTTCCAGGTACAGCCAGGGCTGGGACCCTTCCCTTTCCTTGGGCGCACATGTGACAGAGAGACAGGTGTGGGTCCCACACTGGGAGAGGCTGGAGCCAGGCAGGCTGGAGTTGGGGGGAGGGTTGTGGATGTGGTGGGACGCACATGCAGGCCTTGGTGGTGCTGGCAAAGGAGGGGCTATAGGATCTGGGCCCCAGTGCAGGAGAGGGTGGGGTGAGTGTGCCAGGGCGCCTGGGCCCACGCCCATGACCCCTCCTTAGGGGATACCCCCAGTCCTGCTGACTGGTGAGTGGCCCACCCTCTTGCCTCCATGGCAACCCCTCCCCTCCCTTGACCAGACTCAGCAGGGCCTCAGGAAACAGTGGAGTTTCAGGTGACCCAGCTCTTCCAAACCCATCTGGTTCTGTCCTAGGGTCCCCCTGGCTCCCAACCACCCCCCCACAACCTCAACACCCCAATGATGGGGCCTCACATTCAGGTAAGGACCTGTGACAACCTGCCCCTTTGACCACACATGCAGCCCTCTGCGCTCGCACGCACCAGGAGCCAGCTGCTGTGGTTTGCTAGTTGGGCCTGGAGGAGGGCGCAAGCCAGGTTCTGGGCCCGGGCGCAGCAGGAGCCAGGTAGCTTTGGGAGGGGGTGAATGGGTGGGGGAGAGGTGCTGATCCCTGGCCCACCTCTTCCAGCCCTTCATGTCACCGCGGTTCCCGGGGGGCCCCCGGCCCACCCTGCGGATGCCAAGTCAGGTGAGAGAGGGAAGACGGATGGAGGGCGGGCAGGAGCTGGGCCAGGGTGGGGACACCCACACTCAGTGGTCCATGCCCCCTCTGCAGCCTCCTGTGGGCCTCCCTGGCTCCCAGCCCCTCCTCCCTAGCACCATGGACCCCTCCCCACGTGCTCAGGGTGAGTAGAGAAGCTCCAGCTGGCGTCCTCCATGACTCATCAGGACCCCGGCTCTAAGTGCCCCCTCCCTGCTGCCTCACTGTGCAGCTGTCCCTCCCCCAGGCATGTGTCCACACTGGGGAGTGGTCCCGACCTGAGCCACCTTCCTTCTGCCCCCACCCCAGGGCATCCGAACATGGGCCCAATGCAGAGGGTGACTCCTCCACGGGGGATGGCCGGCGTTGGGCCCCAGGTAAGGGGTAGACCTAGGGGGCTTCAGGGGGTCTCCCCTCTTGGCCTGCACTCAGGGCCCTTTCCCCCTCACAGAGCTACGGAAGTGGCATGCGGCCCCCACCCAACTCCCTCGCTGGCCCAGGCCTGCCCACAATGAACATGTAAGGCCCCTAAGGGACCCTCAGAGTGTGCCCCCAGGGGCCACAGTCCAGCTTCTTGGGGCTGGATCAGCACAGCAGCGTCGGGTATTATTTATTCCACTGTTGGTTGGGGAAACTGAGGCCCAAAGGCCAGTGAGTGAGGGGTTGAGATTTCCAAGTGGTTACCACATAGCCAACATCTGCTGTTTGGGTCAGGGTTGGGGGTGGTGTGCTGCCTGGCCCGGCCCCAGGTTCTACTCACCATCTTTTAAAAGGGGCCCTGGAGTACGTGGTCCGTGGGCCAGCCCCAGTGGCAACTCGGTGAGTTGGGGAGTGGGGGTGGGTTGGGTTAGGGGTGTGGAGGGTACAGTCTGCCAACTGCTCACTGCTGCCCCTCTTCCTAGATCCCCTATTCTGCCTCCTCCCCTGGCAGCTACACAGTGAGTGGGGCTGGCATTCAGCAATAAGATGGTGGGGGGAACAGGGTGGCAGGTGGGGGCCTTTCTAATGTTTTGTCTACCTCTGCATGCAGGGACCCCCAGGAGGCGGTGGGCCCCCTGGAACACCTATCATGCCCAGTCCTGGAGGTACTAGGGTCTGGGTGGGGTGTGGGGGGGTGTTTGAGGGAGGCCCCCAAACCCAGGCCTTCCTGCGTCATCTTCCCCAGACTCCACCAACTCCAGCGAGAACATGTACACCATCATGAACCCCATCGGGCCGGGTGCTGGCAGGGCTAATGTAAGTGGGCAGCTGTAGGGTAGGGGCTGCTGAAGGTGATGGCCCAGCTGGCAGGGTGGTGGCCCGAGTCCCACCCAGTCCTTCTGCCCACAGTTCCCACTGGGCCCCAGCCCGGAGGGCCCCATGGCAGCCATGAGTGCGCTGGAACCTCACCACGTGAATGGATCCCTGGGTGAGTGGGCGGCCGGGACCCACCCCTCACGGGCTGCTTTGCTAGCCTCATGCTTCCACTGAGGGCCCCCCCTCCACCGTGTCTGAACCTGTGTTCCATGTAGGGGCATCTGGGTTGTGCCCTGAGCTTCTGTGGATGACTTAGTGAGGTGGGCTGTGCTGAGGGAGGGTCCGATAACTAAATGGCGGGGAAGCCTGGCTGCCAGCATTGGTACCCCTTCAGGCCTCCTCCCTGGGCCCCTGGCAGGCCGGGCAGAGGGGGTGGGCCCTGCTATGGTTGGGGGATATGTTTGCGGAGGACCCCAGAGCAGGCGCGTCTGAGCCGCGTGACTCCGTGTGTTTGTCATCCACAGGCTCGGGCGACGTGGACGGGTTGCCGAAGGTGAGAAGCTTCACTCCGGCAGGGCTGGTGTGTAGGGTGGGAGGGCAGGACCGAAGTCTCGCGCTGACTGCAGCTGCCCCCAGAGCTCCCCCGGCGCAGTGGCCGGCCTGAGCACCGCCCCGGGCACCCCACGGGATGACGGCGAGATGGCGGCCACCGGGACTTTCCTGCACCCATTCCCGAGCGAAAGCGTAAGCGACTGCGTCGACTCTCCCCCCGCGGCGGCGTCGGGCCGGAGGGGCCTGGCGGGCAGGCCCCGGCGGGGCGGCCGGGGGGCCAGAGCAAGACCGTGACTGCGGCGGGCCAGGTGGGGGGGCGGCCGCGGCATCCTTCCCCTGCTCTCCCTCCCCACTCCTGCCCTGGTGTCACGTCCTTACCCTGTCCCCACCCAGTGACCCTTGCCCCAGGGTGGCCTCAATTCCCTAACTTCTATACCTGCCCCCCACCCCGCCCCCACTCCCACTGCACATAAGCCCCATTGGTCCATTTGTCCATTCTCGGGGGGCGGGGGGCGGGTCCCAGCCTAGGCCGGAGCTGAGCCCGCCCCCGCGCGCCACCCCCTCGTCTCTCCGCAGTACTCGCCTGGGATGACCATGAGCGTGTGACGGGGCAGTAGCCCCTTGCCCACAGCTGGCCTCGTCCTCTGCCCAGCGCCCCTGCCTGGGGCCAAGGGCCAGTGGCTCGGGTGGTCTGCAGGGGAGGGTATGAGGTCATACCTTGGGCAACCGGACTCCTGGTCAAGGCTGGGAGGCCACCCCCGCAAAGGACCCTCATTTTATTAAAAATACAAAAACGCAAGGACCTCAGAGATGTTCTTTTCCATGTGGGCCCAACCCCCACCCTCCAGTTCTTTTTGTCCTGGGGGACTCCTTTGGGACTTCCTTTCCTCTGGACGGCAAGGGGTGGGCCCCATCAATAAATGTAACTTGTTTTGGTTTTTGGTACTTGGTCTGGAGATTACTTAATTTTGGTTTGTAGCCCCACCCTTAGGGCTGGATTAGGCAGAAGCCTTGGGGGTTCTGGAAGGTCCCTAAGGGTTGAGACAAGTGTTGAAGGGTAGGTAGGAGTCCTACCAGGTGAGAAATAACGGGGGGTATCATGGTCAGGTTGAAGCCCCGCAAACCCACAGGTGTTGCTGATACGTAACAGTGCTTTTATTGTATAGGAGTCTGGGAGGGCGGGTCCAGAGGGGAAATAGGGGTAGGAGTCGTGGGAGCTGTATGGCTACCACCTCAGGTGGTGGGCATCAGGGGTGCCTCAGTCTGTGAGTGCCCATTGGCATCACCAGTACAGCCATTGGGGGCCGCTGGTGCCGATTCTTTCTTGTAAGATACATGGCAGGCAGCCACATGACCAGCTTGCTTGAGGCTGGAGCGCTCCATCTTGTGCTCCAGAAGCATGTGGTTCTGCGGTGGAAGCCCCACGCAGGCCCTGGAGGACAGGTGGGCATTCAGCAGGGCCTCCCATCCCTAGGGCCCTGTGCGCACCCCCAAGAGTGAGTATAGGACCAAGGGTGGGACACACCTGAGGATGTTCTCAATGCAGCTGCGCTGTCGGAAGAGTGAGTTAACCACAGGGCTGCCTGGTGGAGCCAGCGGCGCCTTAAAGAGGAAGCCCAGCAGCGACAGGACTGGGTGGAAGCCCTGTGGCTCTGGGTCCGAGTCCGTGCAGAAGCTCACACGCTGGCATAGTTCAGTCAGCAGCACCAGGTCCAGCATGATAGGTGCGGCCAGGAGTGAGTCCTGTGGGGCCAGTGGGTCAGGCGGCAGGTAGGCAGGCAGGTGGGGGGATCCCAGTCCTCCCCCCACACACTCCACACCTCGCAGGTGTTGTGTAGCACCAGTGTGTTTGTGCCACCCAGCATCAGCTCTGATATGTATTCATCCATTGCGCGCTTGCTGTCACCCACGTACGGCACGTACTTGATAACCACCTGGGGGGCGGCAAGGAGTCACATGGGCCCACCTTCCTCTGCTGGGGCCCCCCAATGCACCCCCCCTCCCCCGTCATCTGCGCCCAACACACGCAGTGGTCCGGCTCCTCGCCAGGTGCATAGAGCACAGGGTTGCTCTGAACCATGTCATCCACCACGCTGCTCTTTGACACCTCCTTGGAGCGGAACTGTGGCGGCGCTGACAGGTTCTGCCCATCGTTGTTGCCCAGGTGGTTGTAGCTCACGATGGACATGGTCTGTGGGAACAAGGAGTCCCTGCTGACACTTGAGGCCCCTCAGTGCACAGCCTGGAGCTCAGGGTCTAGACCCCACCCCCTGAACCACGCACCCCCCCAGGCCCATGCACCTTGAGGCCGGAGCTGATAAGGAAGTCAACTAGCACGGACTTGACCTTGGTCTGGCCTGACTTGAAGTCATCTCCTCCCACAAAGACACGGCGCTGCCAAGCAAGCTCAAGTGCGCCGGGCACTAGAGTGTTCTGTGGTGACCCATTGAGGAAGGCACAGCCCTCCAAGATACTGGCCACAGCAAAGAGTGTGGAGGGTGACACCTCCAGACCTAGCTGTGGGTGCAAGCGGACAGTCAGTAGAGGGGTTCTCTGGGCTGGCCCTGACCATGATCCACCCTGGGTACACCCACCTGGATGGTACGCAGCAGGTTTTCAGCAGTGTCATTGAGGCCAGGGACCAATTCGCTGAAGCGCTCCGTGTTTGCTGTCCACAGTACAATGACTTTGTCCAGCCCCGCGCGAGACCGGAAATCACGGATATCTCTGCGGATCTGCTCCAGCTAGGGAAGGGGTAAGGTAGTACAGGCCTCCTGACCTGTGGGGGCCTGAGCTACTCAGTTCCCCAACTGCAAAGAGGAGCCTGGACCCTTGGGATGGAGGCAAGGGGACAATGTGGTGTGGGGGGCAAAACGGGGGTAAATGGGAAACAGGTGGCAGTGAAAGGGGCAAATGGTAGTGAGAACAAGTGTTGCACCTGCTGCGCCCGCGTGCCAGGGATGAGGTTGTCAGCACGCGCGCTCTGGTTAGCTGCGATGAACTCGGGGATGTAGACCGAGGGCCTTGGGCGCAGGGCCTCCATGTGTGGCCACAGCTGCTCCTGCAGCCCCCAATCCAGCACCTGCGCACGGCGCATCGCTTCGGCCAGGTTTAGTGATGATATGTCCCAGCCTGGGGGCAACCCTCAGGCTAGGCCAGGCCCTCAGCTGGGCCCCTCCAGGCCCCGCCTCCCACCCCACCCCTTGCCCCGGGCCCCGCCCACCATCAAACACGAGGTCATCTGGCGACACCATGGGCAGCAGTGCGTGGAAGGGTACGAACACCTCCTGGCCCTCAGCATCCAGGCCCAGGCTAACGGTGCCAGCCTGCGTCAGCGAGCCATAATAGTTGGCCTCCTGGGTGTGGTGTGGGAGGGAGGAGACGGAGTGATGATGGTGGCGGTGGGCACAGTGTGGGAGGGCTTTGGCTCTGCTCCAAGCCAAAAGCCCCTTCTCCCCCCACCCCCCGAAGTCTCTCTCCAGAGACCGCCAGCACCTTGGCACCTTAGCCTCTGCCCTGTGGAAACCCCTCTCGTGGACCCAATCTCTCAGGGCCGGTCCCCTCCTGCACGGACTCCTGCAGAGTCCTAACTTCCATAACACCCCATTTGACCCTCCACCTTGCGACCCATGCGGGTAGGCCAGGATAGGCGCAGTCGGTTGGCCAGCACGGCAGCGGTGAGCGTGGAGCCATTGTTGCCGCCCCAGCCGACGAGCATGACTCCAAGCCGGGGCACTTGCCTGGCAGTCCGGAAGGTGAAGTGCGTGGAGGATGGGTGCACCTAGGGGCGGGCAGTGCAGTGAGTCCCGGGCTGCAGACGTTGGGCCAACCCACCCGCTTCCGGCTCTGTGGGCTCCCCAACGCCGGGCTTCCCTTGCCCACCTTGAGGGTGCCACCCTCGCGCCTGACGCTAGTTGTCCGGTACTCGTACTGCGCCTCGATCGCCTCGGGGCCATAGACCACGTTGGGGCTCTCAACCACAAACTGGGCTCCGGCCTCCATCACAGCGAGCTGGGGACATAGGATTGGCAGGAAGTCAGCGGGAACACGAGGACTGGCCCAGCGGACCTCGATTCTCCAGACCTACACGCAGCCCGGGTTCCCCCATATCCCACTCACCAGCAGCGTCGGTTCAGACAGCGGCGCAAGGCTGACGTTCTGGGCGCGCGAACTCAAGAGAAAAGAGCTGTGGCCCCGCCCATGCCCCGCCCCTCGCTCGCCCAGCACTGTGGAGCGGGATGCAGGGGGGAGGGGCACGCTGGCCTTGGACTCGGGTTCGAGGTTCAGCAGCGCAGAGCCCACGAGGCTATCACACACCCGCCCCACCGCTCGCTGTGGGCACCCACGTGGGTTATAGACCCCGACCCCTGCATGGGGTATGTTGATTCACGTCGCAACACAGTCTTATTAGGGCACGCTGCATCTTAGCCCCACTTCACAAAAGAAAACATTAAAGCACTAGGCCCAGTCACAAGGCAGGATGGCTGGGCCTACGAGGGTGGGTGTCCCTGGGTCGGACATACTGCAGGGGAAACTGGGTCAGCGGAATGAGCTAGGATTTACATCTCAATGCCAAACTGCCTTCCAGCCCAGGCTGCTTCCCCTTCCCTCCCGAGTAGCAGCACCCACCAAGCGCTCAGACCTCTGATAGGGCTCTCACATGTGGGGGTTCTGAGAGGCGGAGAGGAGGCGTGGGGCGAGTTCCTGGGAGAGAAAGGTTTCCCTAGCTGTAGCAGGAGGGCTTGGCAGGGCCAGGTTGGGGGGCCGCTGTTAGATGGATGGGCCGGGGAGAAAAGGGAATGGGCAAGGCCCAGGCAGCCAGCTGGGGAGGAGCTAGGCTTGCAGAGCACTGCATCCCACTAGCACTCAGTGATAAGAGAGCGTGGGAACCTGGCGGGCGGGCGGGGGTGGCTCCCCAGGAACTTTCCAAAACAAGAGGCCTCCTCTGGCTGAAAAGTTTCCACAACTGGAGTTGGCCCAAAAGGTGGGTGGATAGTTGGGAACATTGGCAGGAAACATGGTCAGGGCCCCGGCCTTGGAGGGTGGGGCCTTAAGAATGGCCCCTGGCTTTGCTCTCAAGGGGCCCCCAGTGTAGGGGAGTTGGTAATAGCCTGGGGCACCCCCAGCTGGAGGGAACTCAGAGGGAGGGCTGGTCAGGGAAGGCTAGAAGGGGACTTGAGATCTGAAGACATATCTTATCAAGAGATACAAATGGCTGCCCAAACAAAAACCTTGGGGCATGGGTTCAGGAGCAAATGAAAAGGTGGCTGGGGTGCAGAGGTGGTGTGGGGAACCACGGCAGACCCTCAGGGGAAAGAATAAGGTGTAAATATTTTGGCTTTGTCCTGGTTCTTGGGGGGAGACTGAATTTGATCATGAGTGGCCAGTGATTTACTCATAAACGTAACCTCCATAAAACCCCCTCAACGGCGGAGTGTGGCTGAAAACATGAGGTGCTGGGAAGGTGACACACCAAGAGCAGGCATGGTAGCCCTGGGCCAGTCCCCACACCCTGCCTCCGCCATCTCTCCCTTGGGAGCACTGTGAGCCATTCTAGCAAATCACCAAACCTACGAGGGGGGTCGTCCGAAATCCTGATTTATAGTCAGATGTTCAGAAGTATAGGTGGGCTGGTGTCTGAAGTGGGGGGCAGTCTTGTGGGGCTGAGCAGCTTAACCTGTGGGGTGTGATGCCAGCTCCAGAAACTGAACCGTTGGATATCAGAGGGTCACAGGAGGAGCTCATACCTCCAGGCCAGATGTGATGTCATGGGAATGTATGTAGAGAGGAGAAAGGCCCCAAGACACAGCCCTAAGGAACCTTGGCATTCCCAGGGCAGCATGTGGCAAGTGCCAGCAGGAGGCTTAGGGCAGAGCGGGCCCAGACAGGCTCTGTGGCCGGGCAGTGCTGGGGGCAGCTGGGGGCTACTCCTCACTGTAAGACAATTGCTGGGATTGCTGGGTGTGCAACATCGGGTGAATATGCTGCTTAGGGGCAGGTGGCAACTGGGGACCACTGTCTAGACCAGACCACTGTCTTCACCCGACCACAGGCTCCCAAGCACATGGGCAGAGAGCTATCTTGGTTACTGCTGAGTGCCAATGCCCAGGGGGAGCCTAGTGCACAGGAGCAGCTCTGGGGTCCAGTGCTGGTGGGAGGACAAGCAGCAGGAGAGGGTGAGCAGCCCCAAGAGCCATGGTGTAGGTCTTGAGGTCTTGAAGAGCCATGGTGTAGGGACAGACCCTTTGGGTCCCTGAGTGGGCTGGACTCATGGCGTCCTTGGCATAGGAAGGACAGTCAGGGAACCAACTGCCTGCAGCTGCAGCACACTAACGAGGCGATGGCCAGGGTGGCGCCAGGCAGTGTGGGGGGCTGCGGACAAGGCTGTCAGAGGTGGGAGGTGGATGGGCGGGCAAGCTGAGGCGTGACAGGAGGAGGCAGGGTACACTCTGCCCTACCAGGCCTGCCTGACCTCACCTCCCCGTGCTCCCGGGATCCCTGGGCCTTCTCAGAATTCAGGCCAAGGTCACTGGCCAGGGGGCCACCAGGGAGGCTGAGGCCCACAGCCCTGACCCCTGGACATTAATCCTGGTCTTAGCCTTTATCTGTTTTTTCCTCCCAAAATAAATGCCCACTCCCCACTCTGTCCTTGGAGGCCAGGACTTCTGCCTTTGGCTCCTCACCTGGAACATGGGACAGGATGGCCATGGGCCTGTGGGGCTCCAATGGGCCTCATCGTCCCCATCCCAACTGGGGACACAGGGGACGCCCTAGAGTGCCAGCCTAGGAGGAACAAACAATAAAATTACCACTGTTGTCATCAGTCACAGCTTGTTTCCCCAAATAAGGGCACTCTCCTCTCTCCACATGGTGCTGCTGCAGGCCTGAGGGACCCCCCGCTAGACTCAGCCCACCCTGTCCATACTGCAGGTGGTGGTGAGGGGGGGTCCACTGCCCTGCTCACACACCTGCCTCCCCAGTTTCTCTGTCATTTCTTACCTGTGACCGGGCGGTCGTGGCCTCCTGCCCTGGCACCTGTAGGGCCCACTGACTCAGGTTAGCCTCCACCTGCTGGCCTCACTCCTGGGCAGTGGCTCAGGCAGGCTGCCCAGTCACCATGGCCTGGCCCCAGCCCAGCCCCACACAGGACCAGGGCCACCTGGCTGTGACAGACAGACAGACGCACACACACACAGCCTGGGCTGCTACATTCAGTTCAGTGAAATTTATTGTAGGTTGAAAAAAATCAGCATTCACCTGTTTAGTGTACAAAAAGGACACTAGATCTTTAAGAAAATATTAGGAAACTGCAGACGTGGATGCTTTCAATTGTAACATTTTGGCAAAAGTGAAAAGTTCTTGTAAACACCAACTCCATGGCTCAATATAGTTTTTCTCCACAGTACAATATTAAAAGAAAAAAATAACAGTATCAATAAGTTAAGACCATATTTAATCACCTATAACTTTTGTCCATCAACCCCCAAAGCATAAAACTTTTCTTAGCTTCGTAATTCCTTAAAAGGAAGGGAAAAAAACAAACAACCAAAAGGAAATTCATCTGAGAATCCCCTGACCAGGTTCCCAGGGCAGAGGGTTGGGCCTCCTTCAACAATCCCTTGTCACTAGTCTGCCCATCCACACGCGTGGCTGTCTACACAACTCAGGGTCCCGAGTTTTCTCAGCCCTTTGTCCACTCTGTCCCAAATGAAAAACAACACAATAGCTACGGAAACATGAAGGGTGAGCTTCCTCGTTGCTTGGACACCCAGGGGCCTGTGGAAAAGACTGTGGGGTGAGCACAGGGCAGGCGTTCATGAGGGGCCTGCTCTTTGGGAAACCAGCAGGAGACACCCCACAGCTTACACACGGCTGTGCCTGTGAGCACTGCTGCTCCCCTGTGCGGTGTGGTCAGTTACCCTCCACCCCCTGAAGGTGGCCCTGAATCTGAGTACAACCCTCAGACCCCACCACGCCCTGGCACCCAGGGTCATGCGCACACACACAAACACACACATGGCTCCCCGGTGCTCTGGAGGACACTATACTAGGCACAGTAACTAAGCAGCAATTGGGGTGTCCATATAGCCTGTGTCCCCAGAGTGGGTGGACTGGGAGCCTCTTCTGAGCTCACTCTCAGGGGTCCCCTGACCCCACCAATCCCCAGCCCCTCCCTGAGTGCATACCCCATGGTGGCTCTGCTAGGACAACACCAGGACCCACAGGGGACTGAGAAACAGAGTGAGGTCTCAACAGTACATGAAAAGCAGCAGTAAAGGGGAAATTGAGAACACGGAATAAAGTCCAGCACTGTTGCTGCATAACGAGCTTGTAGCACAGAGAACCCCAGCGCCTGACAGCTGAGGGCCTGAAATAGTGGACAGGCCAGGGGCTCCAGCAGCTGCTCTGGGGGCCAGCTGGAGTTCTCAAAATAGACTGGGGGGTTGACGTACCCTGCACACCCCCTTAGAGAGAGCCCACCCTTGCTTGGGCCTGAAGAGCCTGGTTAGGCACTCAGCCAGAGCCCAGCATGGGAAAGGTGACCAAGGCCGGTCCCCTGCCCAGACTTTCCAATGGCATCTGTAATACTGCAGAAAGAACACAGGGCAGCATCTAGACCCTAGGCATCCAAAGAGGGGGAGGCACAGGTTTAGAAAAAAGATGCTTTCTCTTTCATACAAAAATAGACTCAAGTCTCATGAGCAATAGCTAAAAGTGGCTGTCTTTGTATAAAACTAGAAAAGGCAGGCAGGCCAGCCAAGTCTTCCCTTGGGCTGTAGTCAGTGAAGAGGTGGGCTTCCTAGGGAGCTTGTTCCAGGCAAGGGCTGCTCAGGAGGTATGGGGGCCAGGGATCGGGACACCCCATCTGGATCTGTGACCTGTGGGTGCCAGGTCTGCAGGGGCTCTCCTGAAAGCCGGCATTGCTGGCTCAGATGAACGTGTCTTCCTTGTGTTTATTTTTGTTAAATAAATTTCCCCCCATTTTTTAGCTCCCCCCGCCCCCCTGCCCCAGCTCCCCTGATCCAGGGTGGGGAAGCTCCTGTCCTATGGCCTGGGCTAGGGCCAAGCCTGCAGCTGCCGCTGGTCATACTCAGCAATGAGCCTCTTGATGTGGGCCAGCTTGCTGTGCAGGTACTCACAACGGTGCTTCTCCTGGCTGTAGTTGGTGTTGGTCTGCAACAGAGTGGCAGGGTGAGCCCTGTTCTGCAGCCACGGCACCCTGGAGCATGGCTGTAATGGGGGCTGCCCTGCGTGGAGATGGCTAGCCTGCTGGCCATTCGGGGCTCCCACTACTCCTGCTTACAGGCCAGGGCCCACTGGGCAGTGACAGGGACCCCTGCTCCACCTTGGACTAGAGCCCTGGTCTGGTGTCTCTCCTAAGCCCCAGGCCCTACCATGGGAAATGGCATTGTGGCCAGGGTGAGAGTTGGAGGCATGACCAGCATGAAGCCTCCAAGCTGGGTTAAGGGCACGGCTGGCAAGGAACCAGCTGGCACTCAGGTCACACATGTGGTAACCCACACCTAGTGACCTTCAGGAATAAAAGCTGACATTGCCCTGGCCAGGCATCAGTGAGGAGCCAATTTACAGCTCTTCAGGGACCCCGAGGAGAGAGCCTAGAGCCCACAAGAACGGGCAACCCTGCCAGGCTGGCAGCTGAAGCTGGGAACTTCATCTCCTTTCCTTGACCATACGAGTGCGCACTGAGCAGTGGGAGAGCTGGAGGGCACTGGGGTGCACGGACAGAGACTGCTCCCTACCACCTCTACTGTGGGGTGGAGACTTACCTTTTTGATTTTGCGATACTCCTGCAAAATCTGCCCACGAGTAGTCTAGAGAAAAACAAAAGAAGAAAACAATGCCTTCACCTGTAGGAAGCTCCAAGTGAGTTTGGGGGGTGGGGGCTCACTGATAACCCATGACCTGCATGTCAGCACTGGCCTGGGGACAATAAGCCTCCAGGTGGCCTTGAGGGGAGATGACCTAAGAACAGAGGAAGGGCGGGCTGGGGGAAGGAAGCTGGACCTGGGGCAAAGTGCAGGGGCCCAGCCTCAGGGACGAGCCAGCACAGTGGGAGGGGGCAAAGAACAGGCAGGCGGCCTCCTTCCCTTGTAGCCCAGCTGGCCTGCCCACTGTTCATGGCTAAGCGCAGAGGCCCCTTGACTACCTGAGTGTGCAGGGAAATCCTGGGGCAAATCCACATGGGGCCAGAAAGGATGGGGATCCCTGGGGGCTCATCTGTCCCAGAACCTGAGAATCCCCACTGCTCCTCCAATCAGCTGTCTCCTCTGAAAACCAAAGTGGCCTCTGCCAGTGGAGACAAACCCCGACCCCTGATTAATTATGGCTGGCCCTGTAGTCAGGTGATCAGTTCTGAGCAGTAGCCCAAGCAGGAGGCTGGTGCCCCAGAGCCGGTGACCAACTCTCATTGCAGGGAGCTCCCATATAGGGGCTTAGGGAGAGTACGTGCCCTATGCCAGAGGATAAGGGACTCCTGGTACAGGTAGGAGGACCACAAGGATGCTCCATCCTCTCCCACTTCCCACGGTGGCTCTGACAGTGCACAGATGGGCCATGGGGTGCCGTGTGGCCTGGCCCTTCCCCTCCTGGCCAGGTGCACCCTGTGATGGGGGTAGTGGGCTGCAGAGAGGACCCCATGTGGGACACAGCCCAGGCCCACTGCTCCCTGGCCTCGCCATCCTGGCTGCTCTAAGCCTCACCCTCATCACCAGGGCTCATGTGCCACCTGCTGAGTTGGCTCCACTGTCCCCATTGCAGAGGCCAAGCAGGCAGAGAGCCTTCAGGCTCCAGTGGCACAGCCCAGGGATAGGCCTCAACCATGTGACCAGCAAGGAGTGGCCACCTGCCAGTCCACGAGGGGCAAAATGCTGGCACAGACCCTCCTCAACAGGGATGACAAGGGTTGGGTCTGGAGGCCTTGGGCTTAGCTGAACTGTGAGAAACAGGCCCACCCCTCACCGGGGTCAGGTGTGGGCAGTGGGCCCTACCTCGTATTCCTCGGAGCCCTGGGAGAGCTGCCGGAGCTGGGCATCCAACTGTGTGAAGCGCCGGGTGATCTGCTCGATGCGGGCGTGTAGGTCTCGGTACTCACTGTACTCAGCATTGAAGTCATTCTTATAGCTCTGGCGCTGCTCCGATGAGGAGATGGTGGCGTATTTTCTGGAAATGGGAGAGAGAATGGTGGGGCTCAGGGGCTGCTGCAGAGAGGCTGCAGTGCCTGTGGCTGTGCAGAGAGCCCCACCCAGGAAGGGCCCTGCCAACTCAAGCAGGAGCCTGGCCTAGTACAGGGTGAGTGGCTGGAACCCACACATGGGGACTCAGACTCAGTCTTGCTGCTGCTGATCTGCAGTGCAGGGAGGGGATGGCAGGGGATGGCAGGGGATAAGCCCCTGGGAGAAGATTTGGCTGAAAGGAAGTACTCACAGCAAGTAGTCGGGTGTCTCTGAGGTTGATGTGGGGACACTCGAGTTGTTGCAGGTCCCATTTAAACCTACAAAGACCAAACAAAATCTGCAAGAGGTTCATGCTTTGTTGTCTGAAGGACATGGAGGGACTGTGAGAGACCGTGGGATCCTGATGGACCCAGGGGAACCTCAGCCTTTCATCATGTTCGCATGTATGTTCCTGAACCACAGCTGTGCAAGTGCAGAGCAAACAAGTCCCCAGGGTGTTTGGTTTCCGGCCATGAAGCCCAAAGACAGATGGCCCCAGGGGAAACCTTGAACCTGCCTACACCTCTCTCTGCTGACGGAGTGAGTGGTCCGAGGTCCACCTAATGCTCCCACTCTTCCCATCAGACAGAGGACTTTGGGACCCAAAGGATAGCCCCAAAACAGAGCTGGGCTGGGCACACCCCAGGTGGTTGTGCTAGGCTCGAGGACACAAGACCAAGGCCAACCGGGGCCGTAGTCAACTGAAACGGCAATCCAGTGTGTCTACCCTCACCTCCCCTGCCAGCTTCTCCAATGGCTTTTCCCAGCGTAGAAGAGGTTTTATTACTTTGTAGCATATCCTCAGTGACAGAGGTCTGCCAAGCTCTCTGCTGGTTCCACACTTGGGTAGCAGGCATCTGGGCACCAGGCCACGCTGCAGCACGTGAGTGTGTTGTCTTTAAGGAGGCTGTGCTCTCCCTGGGCTAAAGCCTGATGGATCCGTAGTAGAGAGTTTAGTCCATGTTCCCATGACACATGCCTGGCTTAAGGCAGGCCTCCTGAGATGTTCTGCCGTGAGGCTCAACAAACCTTTGGGGTCCTGCCTGCTGGAGTATTGGCCTCCCTTGTACTGGCAGAGGGGTTTCCTGCAATGGGGCCTCGGCCTCAGTGGCAACAGCCCCCACAGCTGCTTCTCTCCCCACATCTCCATTACTCCACTAGCTTCTCCTGTGCCTCCCAGGGACAAGGGCGAGGGGACGTGTCTAATGAGTTCACACTGCAGGATAGAAGGGCTTCCCAACCTGCCCACAGCGGTCAGTGGGCCTGAGCTGAACCCAAGCCCCCTACCCAGCATGCCGGCCTGCCCAGGAAGGCACCCTGAGGCCACAGGAGTGGTCCATAGCCTGAATAAGAGCTGGGGGATGGGCACAGGACCCCGGAGTGGTCTGTAACACAGGGTGATGAAGAGGGTGGCCAGACAGTGGCTCAGTGGGGGCAGGTGCACCAATTGGGGTCAGAGGTGATCAATCATTAGGCAGGGCTGAGACAACAGGGCCAGACTGGGGGACAGTGCCATGCAGAAGAGCAGGCTAAGTCAATGTAGGACGCTTCCTCAGGTGCTGACCTAGAATGTTCTCCGGCATTTGGGAAGGGGCCTGGTGCCAGCCAACAATGCCACTGTTAAGAAAGATGGATGGTTCCTACACGTGCGTGTTTGCCTGCACACACTGAGCACAGCCCATACCCCAGAAAGAGCCACAGAACTGCATAGGGTGAAGGGGGCTCTGAGGGACCGTGAGGGGCTCTGTGCCCACCCATTACTGTTATCACGTGAGCCCCCTTCAAGATGTAGGTTAAGATGATCATCAACACGAGGCTTGGCTTCTGGTGCTCAATCATCGCCTTCTTCCCAGGGGCGTCTACTCCCTGGTTTGTCTGATTCTAAACCTTACTTTCTTACCTTGGCCTAGGGACTGGGGGACAAGCTGCCTGGCTGATTCACCAAAGGCAGGATCTGAGCCCCAAGTGTGCACGGGGCCAGCTAGGGCTATATCTTTCTGGTCCCAGTCGCCCTCCTTCCCAGGGCCCTGCCAGAGGCACAGGGGTCTTGCTTCCATCATTCAGGAGAGACCATGCTACTGGGCCGGGCTGCTCACAGCCTGTCTTCCTGGGCAAGATGGGATCACAGGGGCACTCAGGGGACCAGGCCACCTTCTTCCAGTCTGCCTACCCAGCAGCACAGCAGGACCAAGAGAAACCCAGCTGACTGACCCTGTGTCTACCAGGACCTGCCCTCCATTTAGAGGATAGGGCTGTAGCAGCCTTTCTGGAGGGCAGTTGAACAACTCCTTAAAAAGCCAAAAATGGCTGTAGTATCTCAGAAATGGCCCTCGCTCTGACCCTGCCTGGGGAAATGATCCCAGAGCTGCAGCAGATGACAAGCCTGGGACTGCCTGCACATGACGGTGAAGGGCGAGTCATGATTGTGCTGCCACACACTGACCAAGTTTATAGCCACATGGGGTGCTCAGCTCAGGGGCCTGGCCCAGGTGTGAACTCAGGGTGGCCCAGGCTCTGCTGACAGCCTGGCCAGTCCACATGCCTCTGCAGCGCCCCATAGCGCTCTTCCTGCTCAATACATGGCCTGCGCCAGCCTTGTACCCCTCGTCCTGCTGCTGAGGCCCTAGATCTTTCCACCTCTGTCTTCCTGACTGGCTGTGTCACTGGCTCCACAACCTTGTTCTGGCTCTTACTGCCTGCTGTTCTATGAACCACCTCCCAAACCCTTCCCCCACAGGCTCTTCAGGACACATGAGGCCCATGGCATCCAGGTGCGGCCCTTCTCCCACCAGGCCACCTGCACAGCTTTCCCTGAGATCATCAGGCCCCTGCCCAGCCCTGGCTCCTTTCAGTGTTTGCACCAGGAACTTGTTCCTCTCCCCATGCACTGCCCCTCCTGTGAGACTCGGCTCGGTGGAACCCATGTCTTAGCCCCCAGTGCTGGCCTGGCACACGAAAGACTGCCGGAGACTCCAAGACTGAGACCTCTGGGTCACTCACAGGTGCCCGGTGTGAGAACATAGTGCAGAGGGGCTGAAGGTGCAGTGTGAGCCAGCGCAGGGGCATGTGGGGCAATGCAGACCCCTTGGCACTGTGTGGAGCCAGTGCTCAGGCTGCCAGCAGTGCCCTCCTACAGAGCCCCGGCCCGTGGGCCTGCCTCTCAGCACCTACCCGGGGCACCTGGTGGGGCTCCAAGGGAGCCAAGCACAAGGTCTGGTGGCTCAGCCTGGGGCCTGTCCTCAGCTGCCCTCTCCTTGTCCTTGTGCTTCTTGTACTTCTTCTTGGACTTGCCACGAGACGAGCTGCTGTGGGGTTTGCTGGGCTGGGCACAGTCCTTCAGCAGGGGCAGGCTTAGGCACGCAGTGGGGACTGAGGTGGCCACTTCCCCACGATCAGAGTCCCGGCCACTGTGGCCCAAGTCATTGCTGACATCAGCCAGAGGGTCGTGTGCCCTCGGAGGATCCAGCCGTGGAGGTAGGTGGGCATCTGTGCCAGTCAGTGGGCCTGGGGTGGGCAGCAGGGCTTCCCTGGTGTGGGGCACACTTAACTTCCCATTGAGGGCGGGCTGAGCTCTCTGTGTGAAGTGCGATATCCTTGGTTTCTTGTTGGCCAGAGGGTCGATAAAATCAGGAGGCTGGGGGCGTTTCTGGAAAGGATGGGAGACCATATTAGAGGGAGCCTGTGTCTGGAGTGACTGGTGTCCCCTGGGGAGTGGCTCAGCAGCAACAGGCCTACCCGACCTAAGTAAGCAGGGAGGCCGGGCCCCAGGAAACCCAGTGCCCGCCTACTCTGGCCACACAGGGGCACGCAGATACCAGGCAGGTCCTTGGAGCCCACCCCAAGGACACGTGCTGAAGAAGAAGGGTGGCCAGGTCATCTGTGCACTGGCCCGACCACCTCCAGAGATTGGTTTGAAATGTCGCTCTGCTCAGCGTCTTCCCCGACGACAGAGATGGTCAATGAGCCAAGTCTGAGGGACAGAGGGCAGCCCGGGGTCTCATCCTCAATTCACAGATGATTACACTGGGGCATGTGAGGCGAGGAGGCCCCACAGCTGGGGTGTATGCATGGACCCAGCCTTTCCACAAGGAGGCCTTGTGGCCATGGACATGGGTTGAGTATTCCAGGCGAGAGGGAGAGATGAGGGGGAGAGGGAAGAAGGGAAGGGGGAGGAGAGAGAGGAGGGGCCTGGATGTGGGACTCAGGTCAGAGCACAAAGGTGGCTGGGGACAGCTTTTACCAAAAAGCTCAAGCAGTGATGAGAGCGGCAGAGCGAAAGACCACCCCACCCAGAGCTGGGTGGGCTGCACCTCCTTCCACTCCCTGCCACCCTTCCTGACTACTGACTACAATGGCAGCAGCCACCACAGCTCACATCGCCCCACTGGGTGCCATTTGTCTTGCAGCCAGAACACTGGATTTTATGGACTCCTCAATGGCTCTGAGAGGCAGCAGAACCACATACAGACAAAACATGAGACTCAGAGCAGCCTAGTGCTTGTCCTCCCTTAGCCACACACTGTAAGGTGTCCAGGGGAAACACACCCCGGTCCTGGACCCTGGCCTCCAGCCTAAAAGAAGCCCGACAGCTGCTCACTCATTGAAAAAAATGTCCCAGCCCTGAGCCAAGGGCCTAATAGACTCCCTAGACATCAAGGCTGGGTCAGGCCCAGTGGCTCTGGGTGAGATCCGCTCCACAAGCACCAGCATCTCCACAATGTCACACTCATGTCCACTGCTCCTACCTGCGGGGGTGAGACCGAGCTCCCATGCTCTCTTGGAGGGCTGGTGGCAGCGGAGTCTCCAGGGAGGCTGCTTGCACTCTGCGGCTGGCACAGCTTCCTGTGAAGGAGAAGCAGGGTGGGTGGGGGCTTGCAGCAGTAACCCACAGGGTGTACCCAGGCCCACCTGTCTCTGCAAAGACACCACACGGTCCTACCTTCCCTGAGTGATTTGGGGATGGGCTGCTGCCCTGAACCAGAGGAGGGCAAGTATGATGAGTACGTTAGGACCTGGTGTGCAGAGCCGCCAGAGCATATCCTGCCCTAGGTTTATCCACAGCTGCCCCTTGGCTGTGGCCTCACTACCCAGAGGACTGCCCTACTGGGTGTCCTGTGCCCAGAGAAGGGTCAATCGATAATCCATTCATCTAGATTCCTGTTACCATGGAAACCAGGAAACCATGCAGAATTGACCAAATTCTCAATGTCTGTACTGTTTACCCAAGGGAGCTGGGACACTGGGGTGCTGGCCTCTCAATTGTTCATCCTAATAATGATATTCACTGTAGAAACTTTACAGAATGTAGAAGAGTACCAAGATGCCCTGGTCTGTGACAGGAAGGGCTTCTGGATTCAGTACCTGCCTTTCTGGGGGCCCAGACCACAGCATCTCCTTGTGGATCAGAAGGATGGCCACTGACCCACCTGGACCTGAGTAGAACAATGCAGCCAGGAATAAAAGAAGAGGCAGACACCCCAACACTTAATGAGCAAAAGTAGGCCCTGACAGGGACCCTGGCACTATGTGTGGTGCTGAGGGCCCTCCTTGACCTGCAGGGAGGCTGAGATCCAGGGGCTCAGAGGCCACATCTGTGCTGCTCAATCAGTGACAAGCAAGCCTGACTCCCTGCCCAAGGGCCACACTCCAGACCACTGGTGCTATCCCCTGCATGTGGCCCAAAATGCAGCAAGAGCCACAGGAAAGGTACCCAAGACATGCAGGTACCTGTCCTGGCTGGTATGCCTTGGTTAATTGGAGTGTCGTCCCATGCCCCACAAACCGAAAGGTCACAGGTGTGATTCCCAGTCAGAGCACACGCCTAGGTTGCAGGTTTGGTCCAGGTTGGGGCACATGCGAGAAGCAACCAATCAATGTTTCTGCCATACACTGATGTTTCTCTCTCTCTCTCCCCCACTCTCTTCCCCTCTCTCTAAAATCAGTAAGCATGTCCTCAGATGAGGATGAAGAAAAAAAACATGCAGGAGCTCACTAGGCAACATGGTCCCCAAGGCCAAGGTGGGGCAGGTTTGCTGTCCAGCCACAGGGAGGCCACCAGAGCTCTGGTTAAAGACTGAAAACCAAGGACAGGCATTTCTGTCCACTCTCTTTCAAGTCCCCCACTAAAAAGACATGAAGAGGAAACAGGAAAAGAGAACAGCATTCAACACTAAAGCAGCACAGGTGGTGTCTGTCCTTTATGATCCTGAGGCCTGAGGGCTGGAGCCTCAGGGACCTCCAAGGAGGAGCTCCAGCCATGCTGTTCCCACACAGCCCTGCCCTGGGACCTGGTCTGCTGCCGAGTCTGCAGCACGTCCCGGAGAGAAGGAACCCAGGCCTTCTCCAGGCACTGAGAGGCTGCTCAGGTCACGTCTGGAGGACAGGAGAGACAGACGTGTGGCCTTGGGAAAAGAGAAAGCAGAGAGACCCTCCAGAGGAGTCAGGGTCGCCAAGTGGGAAGTCCTGAGGAGGTTGGGGCTTCTGGGCAACAAATGTCAGGCTCCAAAATAGAAAAATTCATTAAAAAAAGAGAGACCGAGGGCATGAAAACTAACTCACCAACAAAAACACCAGTCTTACTACTATCTTCAGAAAGACTAAGGACTTGAATAGACATCTCTCCAAAGAAGATATACAAATGGCCAATTAGCACATGACTGGGCACTCAACACTGTTCTTCATCTGGGAAATGCAAACCAAAGCTACAATGAGATACTACTTCATACCTACTATGATGGCTAGACTCAAAAATGAAAAACAAAAGTGTTGGCAAATATGTAGAGAAACTGGAAGTTCTGTGCACTGCTGGTAGGAATGTAGAATGGTACAGTCACTAAAGAAGAGTTCAGTGATCTTCAAGAAGTTAATCATAGAATTACCATATGGTGAGGCCCTGGCCAAGTAGCTCACTTGGTCAGAGCACTGCTCTTATATGTTAAGGCTGCAGGTTCGATCCCAGGTCAGGGCACATACAAGAATCAACCAAATGAATGCATAGGTAAGTGGAACAATAAATTGATGTTTCTCTCTCTCTCTAAAATAAATAAATACAAAGTTTTTAAAGCTTAAGAAATGGTATGTGGCCCTGGCTGGTGTGGCTCAGTGGATTGAGTGCTGGCCTGTGAACCAGGAGGTCGTCAGTTCGATTCCCAGTCAGGGCACATGCCTGAACTGTAGACTGGGTCCCCAGTTGGGGGCGTGCGAGAGGCAACCCATCGATGTATCTCTCACACATTGATGTTTCTCTCCTTTTTCCCTCCCTTCCCCTCTTTCTAAAAATAAATAAATAAAATCTAAAAAGAAAAAAGAAAAAATGTTATGTGTAATGTTATGAGAGAACTGAAAATCCACACTCACACAAACCCTTGGACACAAATGCTCAGGGCAGCACAATCACACCAGGAGGTGGAGACAACCCAGGTGTCCACCGACAGATGAATGAATCCATAAAATGTGGCCCAACCACATAACAGAATGTTATTTGGCCATAAAAAGAATGAAGCACTGACACACACTACAACCTGGATGAACCTTAAAAATATCACAGGCACAAAAGGCCATGTGGTATATGACCCCATTTATATGAAATGTCCAGAACAGGCAAGTCCACAGTGACAGAAAACAAATTAGTGGTTGCCAGGAGCTGGGGGTGGGGGGAGATGGGGGAGTGACTGCTAATGAGGACAGAGTCTCCTTTGGGGTGACGGAAATCTTCTAGGAATTAGAAGTGATGGCTGCACAACACTGTGACTATTCTAAATACCAGTAAGTTGTACACTTTAAATGAGTTACTTGTGTTAAGTTAATTGTATCTCAATAAAGCTATTGTTTTAAACAAATATCCTTAAATCAGCCCTGGCTTGTGTAGCTCAGTGGATTGAGCGTGGGCCTGCAAACCAGACAATTGTGGTTCGATTCCCAGTCAGGGCACATGCCTGGGTTGCAGGCCAGTTCCCAGCAGGGGACACATGAGAGGCAACAATGCATTGATATTTCTCTCCCTCTCTCCTTCCCTTCCCCTCTAAAGATAAATAAATAAAATCTTTAAAAAATGACTTATTTAAAAAAAATCCTTAAATCAGAAGTGGCATCACTCCATGGGTAAGAACACGATGCTGCAAAAAGACTACTGGAAGGACTCTTGGGAACTAAAAGCGATGGCCAAAAGACAGGATGGGAGAAGCCAAAGAAATCTCCTAAAGGAAAAAAGAGAAAAGACAAGAGGCAGACAATGCGAAGAGTCCAAGAGCACAGTGCCCTGGTGGCAGAATCAGAGGAAGCATAAAGAAGGACAGGGCGAGATTTCAGACTCCAAGGGCCACAGTGCCCTCTCGCCCCCAAATCACCTGTGAGGCTGTCCATGTGGATGTGCACAGGGCCGGGGGGACCTCTCACTGTTTCCTACCAACCAAACACGTGTATGTGTGTGCACACACTTATATGCAAATAAGCCCACAGGCTACTTGCTCTCAGCCATGCCCCTTCCTGGGAGCTCAGTGAGGATAAGGCTCTGGGGTCCGGAAACCTGGTGAGAGACTTGGAAGGAAAGACAGACAGGAGCAGCCTCACTGGGCCCCTTAAGTGCCCCATGCCAATTCAAAGCAACTGCGTGAGAGTAATCAGCCATTTTAACACTGGACCTTTTACCAAAAATTCTATGATGAGTGAAAACGCCTGCAGGAGGGGTCAGTGACAACCTGCCATGTTTAGCTGGGGCAACAGAAGACCACCAGAGATAGGAAATGGGAGAGGGCATCTCTTCTACAGAGACGGTCTGCTCTCAGCTCCCCAGCACCGAGGGACCTCAGACAGCCAGAGCAGGGGCAGGGGTGAGGAGAAACTTGGGTTTCACCTAGATTGGCCCGCCCCAACTCAGTTCGGCTTTCCAGACGCAATTACTCCTGTAAAGAGCTGAATTAAACAAACAACAACAATAAAAACACCTGGCTGGTGTAGCTCAGTGGACTGAGCCGGGGCCTGCAAACCAGACAATCGAGGTTCGATTCCCAGTTGGGGCACATACTGGGGTTGCAGGCCGGTTCCCTGCAGGCCAGTTCCCAGCAGGGGACGCATGAAAGGCAACCATACATTGGTGTTTCTCTCCCTCTCAAGATAAATAAATAAAAATCTTTAAAAAAAAAAACAATAAAAACAGCCTTCATAAAGCGCTCCATGTCCCTAAGTAATCATTTAAGTATTATTGTACTTTGCCATGCATAATGCACATTCAAATTTTTGAGGGAAAAATAAGGATGGATATTATACGTGGGTAGTTCCTGAAATACCTTGTATATGTTCTTGTGTTTTGTAATAATTTGCTACATAAAGTTTCTTGTACCATAATGTGTTAAAAAATAAATGCGAAAATTTCTTTATAATACAAAAAACAAGTATCTAAATATAAATGAGTAAAAAATTGAATTAAAAAATTAAAACAAAAGATTTTTTCTGAAAGTTTGGGCCAAAAACATGGGCACACATTATACACAGGAGCGCATTATACGCGGCAAAATATAGGTGCTCGGCAATCCACCAGCTCCCAGGCTAGGCCTCAATCAAAAGGAATCAGTCCCTGGCCATTACTCACTCCTCCCAAAGCCCCCTAAGCCACTCCTGACCTCTAGTTCCAATTGACCCCAGAGGGGACGTGTTTAATTAACATGCTTAGTCCCATCTGTGGGGAGCTTTAACTTTCTCTGCTTCTTAAATGGTTCCAAGGAGGAGGCACAGTCTCCTAAGCAGAAGCCCTTGAGGACTCACAGGTTCTGAGAAAGAAGCTTCACGGGAAGGGAGGCGGGCAGTGGAAACAGTCTGGCTGGATTGAGGCCTTTGTTGGGCACCATGCTGTTGGTGAGAGTGCCACATGCCTTCTACCCCACATCAGGGGCTGGCCTTTCCCCTAGCAGGAGGCCAAGGTGGACTGCTCAGGCAGTGGGGAAGATTGTCAGAGAGTTCCCAAGGACCCTTCCACCTGGCTCTGGGCCCCAAGGCCTTTGGGACTAGACGAGGCCACCCCAGCATTCTGGTGATGAGATCTGTCCCAGGCCCAGGGGAGGTGGCCTTACCTGACAAGCATGCGCTTTAGTAGCTGCTGGTCCCCCTCCGAGTAGCCAGGCCAATCCTTCTGCACATCCTTGTACACACAGTCCTTCAGTGTGCATGTGCCGTCCTTGGCACTCACATTGGCCACCTGCAACACAGAGCCATCATCAGCTTGTGGGAAGCCTGGAGGGTAGGGGACATGGAGGAAAACATGGACCTGGAAAGAAAGACAGCACCCTACACCCAGCTCTTCTGCACTAGGTCCTGAAACACACATCTTACAGTTGCTAGGGGACAGCCTGGCTCCCAAAAGGAGGGGTGCTATCTATAAACCCCATCACCAGCCTATCCCCCTGCTATGGACTGAATGAGTATATCCACCTGAAATTCATGCCACACTATGTGATAGTATTTGGAGGTGAGGCCTTTGGGAGGTGAGTAGGTCCTAAGAGTGAGCCCTCATGAATGGGATTAGTCTCTATAAAAGAGGCTCCAGAGCTCCCTTGCTCCTCCTGCTGTGTGAGGCAGTGTGGAGATGCTGTCTATGAACCAGGAAGGAGGCCTTCACCAGCAACCCAATCTGCTGGCACCTTGTTCTTGAACATCCAGCCTCTAGAACTGCGCGAAGTGAGTGTGTGTTGTTTGAGCCACCCAGTCCATGTGACTGTTAGAGTAGCTCGAATGGATGAAGACCTCTCCACTATGATTTGCAGCTCCCAGGACAGAGGGTGAGGCTGAGGCTGGGGATGCCGGGTGAGGGGGGCATCCAGAGGCCAAACTGACCCCACATTCCATGCAGCAGACAGCTCTGCTCCCACTGGTTAACAAAGGCTGAGTTGGCCTCCAACATGGTTTTCAAAGATGGATTTAAAGTATCTGCTTTAAGGGTGCTTGAAGGTGTGAAGGCCACTGCCCTAAAGCAGGCACTTCTGTGACTGTCTCGCTGGGTGCACTGGACGCCCTGGTCTGCCGCACACACACGTGTAGCCATATGCTGCTATTCCTCCCTATTGCTAGGTTCTAAGAGGACCACGTCACTGCAATTTCCACAAGGAATGTTTTTTAACAGTTGAGTAATATTCCACCAAATGGCTAACTGTGATTCATTCTAAGGTTTTTCCTTTGTTGGACACTGACACACTTCCAATTTCTCTGCAGCAGAAACAGACGTCACTGTGTGCAGGCTATTCCACGCAGGCAGTGTTTTCTTCAACCAGCTTCCCAGAAGTGGGATTAGTCGGTCAAAGGCTCTGAACATTTTTATAGCTTTTGATACGTTTTGCTTAAATGCTCACCAGAAGAGCCTCCCACCCATCAACACTCCCACCCAGCACTGGAGACAGATGCCTTAAATCTCTGCCTTAAATGTTCCCACAGAAGGAAGAGAGAAGGCTCAGTTGAGGAGCACAACACAGTCAGTCTGCTCATCAGAGCCCCTGGGCACACAGGGAGGCTGACAGCCTGGGTGAGGAGCAGCCCACAGTATTCCCAGAGATCTTCCTCTTCCCCATGCTGACAGGGGCCTACTGCCCCTGGGGAGGGCTAGGTGGAGAGTGAACACAGAAGCACAAGGCAGATGGAGCCATTCAAGAGAAATCAGAGCAGGATGCTCTGCCTGCATATGCTGGCTGGGCTGCCTCCAAGAGGCTGCCAACCCAAGCTGAGCAGAGAAACCAGAGCCCAGCATGGTGCCTGCCTGGTTCCAGAAGGGCCTGGAGCAATGAGAGCATGCAAGGGGGGTTGGGGGGGTGGGAGACAACTAGAGATAAAGCAGGTGCTCTGGGCAGGTCCCTATCAGAACCTCCAGACCTGTCTCTCCAGAAAAAGGAGCCTGGTGTCCTGCTGTGTCTGAGGGCTGCTCTGAGGGTAACCTCAGGTGCAACCATGTGCTCAGTCAGCTAAAGTTTCACCCTCTGCATCTAAGGTGCTCTCCTGTTTCTTCTTCATTCTAGGCATAAACAGCGGCACAAGGAGGAAGACGGGAGTGAGGGCATTGCTAAGAACACCACACCAGAGGCTGAGGGCCCAGCTGGCAGCACTGAGGGCTGCAGGCATGTCCAAGGGCAGGCATGGGTCCCACTGGTGTCTTTAGTCCTGACTCACATTTGACAGCTGTCAGACTCCCCTCCTTGGTCTCTGGGGGTGCCCAGCCCCAAGGAAGGGCCTTCTGTATGCTTCCCTTTTATTCCCAAGGACAAAGCCAACACATTTGACTATCCAAGGAACTGAGTTCCCTGGGAAGGTTGTTCTTGGTTCTGGAGCTTTCTGGATGCTTTGGCTAACTTCCAAGCCAACTCGTGAACTCTCAGGAAGAAAACCGTGGCCTGGTCTCTGCCAGCATGACCTATGATCTGGGGATGGTGCCTCAGGAGGCCAAATCCACAGAGGTACCCAGTGAGTGGTCAGGGGAGCCACCAACATCCTGGTGATAGACCCTGGGACACAGGAAATATCTTCCTAGCAAAGGGTGGGGAGGCATCTGCCCATGGGCCCTTGGTGGCTATGGGTGGGCCTGGGCCCCAGCCCAGATATGCAACCACACATGGACTGAAGCTTTATCTTTTCCAATAGGGGAAGACCGCAGAGGCCTCATCTCCCTATGCCTGCCCTTTGCCATGAACTCTGGGGATTAAGGGTAACGAGGGACCCCAGCCAGAGCACAGGTGCCAACATCCTCCTACCAAATGTGCTGTGTGGATCATTAGAGCTTTGAGTTGCACTGAGGAGGGGGAAGAACACCTGGAGGCCCACTGAAGAGCTTGGCAAATGTGAAACTTCATTCTCAGATACAGCTACCACCTTGGTGTGGGCTTTCTGCCCCAGGAGATGCTGGGTGAGTGCCCAGAGTTTCAGAGGTGGAAAGTAGCAAGGACAAGTGAACTGGTAGAGGGAAACCCAGAGAGGCCTGACCGAACCTCCTCCTCGGGTTGCTGGCAGAACTGTCCTCGTGGCAACAGAGCGAAGCACCATTGCATGGCCTAGCTGATGTGGTGAAGCCAGAGCAAGCCACGCGCTTCCCAGGGTCCTCCAGCAGCATGCCCCAAGAGCCCTGGGAGGGGCCCAGAGCAGGGGCTCAGTAAGGTGGCTGGGCTCACTGTTCTTACTCCAAAGCACAGGCTGTTTTTCAGCAGCAGGCTCCACTTGCCAGCATCAGGCTCCTACCAGGTAAGCCCTAGTCCCCTGTGAGGTGCTGCAGTCATGCCCCAGCCACAGATGGGAACTAGAGGGTTCAGAAGTGAAGCCTCCTGCCCAGAGTCACAGCTGGTAACTGGCAGGGAGGCCCACCTAACTGTTGAACCCTAGTTTTTGCTAACTAACAAGTGTGTATCCCTTGTGTCACTTAGTTCTAAAACATTTGTACAACTGAAATCTTGGATCTCCACACGTTAGCAGATGTCAAGGAGCACAGCGCTGGCCTCTCTGAGCTGACCCGTAAGCCCCCAGACAGTAAATGCCACACTCCCAGCCCACCATGTGTCCAGACCATCTGCAAAGGGTGCTCACAGGCTGGCTGGACCCACCCCTCCCCCAGCCAGCCCTGAGGAAGCATGCACCTGCTGGAGAAGGCTGTCCAGCGTGTCCTTGTCTGCCTGGGCCAGGCCATCTTTCTGGAGCCGCAGCAGCAGTTCCGCCTTCCGGTAGGGCCTCAGTGCCAGAAGATGCAGCACCCGGTCACGGAAAGGTCTCTGAGACACCCCACTACCCCCACTAACACCACTCTTCTTGATGGCACTTGCCAGGTTGATGGGAGTTGCCCGCTTCCGGGAGGGCACAGAATCTGTTGCTCCTGGGGCTGGTTTCCTAAACTGAACCTTCTTGCCTACAATGAGAACCAGGATGTTAAATAAAGGATTGGAGAAGGGGGGGGAGTGAAGCACAGTGCTCCAGTGCTTGGGGCTGATGCCAAGTTCCTGAGTGTGGAAAGTGATGGGCAACAGCACTACACCCGTGACTGCTAAGCCAGCATGTCCCACCTAGCCTGCCTGGTGGGAATCCAAAGTGGCTGAGAGCGCCACCTGCTGGCCACATACAGTTCGCTGGGCACCAGCAGGCTCAGAACTGAGAGTGGAAGAAGTACAAGCACATTTAGGGTCATAACTGACTCATCACGGGCAACACGAATCCTGGGGACAAAAACACTGACCACCACAGGGAGAGGAAACTGGTCTATGAGCCCTCGTGATGTTAAAATGGGGAGTGGGAAGGCGTGACCTACCAAGGACCCCATGGGACCCACCATTTCCTTTTATAAAAAAGGAAATAAAGGTGTCAGAGCTATTCGGGTAGCTGCTCTGGAGAACCTGAGATGTTAGCAGCTCCTCAGGCAGATGACTCTGCTCAGAGCCCTGGAGGCAGCAGGCCAATGCCCATCCTTCTGGTACACACTGTGGGGCCCGGCATGGCTGCACCCTCCGAGCCAGTGAGCGCCGCTCTCGAGGGAGGAGGTTAACTCCGTCCTGCACAGCACCCCTACTACTGAGAGAATATGGATGGCCCAGCGTATGCCCCAAACCCTTGGGCCAAAAAAATTCCCCACGATGATTTCTTTTTGCTCTTATCCCTCAAATTGGATTAGTCAGATTAACACAGGAAAGAGTGTTTTTGAGTCCTCAGGGCCTGACTCTGTCCCTAGAGAACCCAGCTGACAGGATGACATGGGGTGGGGACCAGGCCCAGCCAGACATGCCTGCCAACAACCTAAGAGGCTGGATGAGTGCTTCCATCAGAACGCAAACTGTGGCAAAAACCCTCATT
This sequence comes from Artibeus jamaicensis, assembly GCF_021234435.1. NCBI lineage: Eukaryota > Metazoa > Chordata > Mammalia > Chiroptera > Phyllostomidae > Artibeus > Artibeus jamaicensis. The sequence goes on along the minus strand of NW_026521854.1, from coordinate 6,901,305 downwards.
ATATATACGGAGTGGTCCAATAAGACAAATCTTGACCAAGTTTTTGGCCAAGGATCCAGAAATTTACTAAAATTTGTATGAATGTCTATGTTCGCATCTTGAGGGAAAAGAAAGTGGGCAAAGCCTGTTTGGTTCTGGCCCAGTGGCTGGTGGCCCTGTCCCCTGGGGCTCAGCACTGACTGATAGGGATGTCCTTCAGAGCAAATCCACTGCCAAGCAAAGGAAGCCAGGCTTTCTTGGTGGGGGCGGGGAGATGTGAAACCTTCCTGCCATTTCTTAAAAAAACAAAACAAAACACAAAGCCACCGAGTCCTTCTTTGCTGTCAGCTGGTTCATGCCTCTCTGGCCTGATGCCTCTCTCCCTGGCAATAAATTCTTATAACTCCTCAACTATGTCTAGGTTCAAAAGGTGAAAAGACTACAGCAGGACGATAAGCTTTCTGAATAAATTGTACTTTTCTCCCTATTTTTAATGTTGTTGGGTGTCTCAATTTCACCAAAATTATTTCCGAGCAGATGCTGAGCTGCTGGAGTCTTCCTGGCAAGCAGGGATCAAGACCTTTCCATACAGGTCTCAACCTAGCACCCCCTCACCAGCCCCAACACAGCAGCAAGCCACCGTGGGGTGCATCTGGCGGTTTGGAGCATGCTGGCCATTCGGACTTGGTGAGGAGTCAGCTGGGCAGATGAGAAGGGGTGGCAGCCAAAGAACGTATGGCAACCCTGTCTTCATGGAGCACGTATGCGTGTCCCTGACAGGTAAAGGCCCCTAAGGCTACATCCTGGAAGAGAGGCTGCAGATTCAAATTCCTCCAGTTCTTGGATCCTGAGTCCACCTGAGGGTTCGGAGGCAGTAGAAGGCATAGCCCCCACCTGACTCAGCAGGACTTTTTCCTGACCTGACATGGACCTGGCTGGTTCTGCTCAGGGGCTGGGCCATACCTCTGTCACCCATCACTCCTACCCCTGGCCTGGGGGGGGGGGGCTTTATGTCTCCTGCTCCCCTAAGAGCTGCCTGGCAGGAATTATCCCCTCACAAGTAGAGCCCCTCATGGTAGGAGCCCCAGGTCCCCTTCCTCACCTAGGTATCGGCCTCCGGCCTTGATGACAATGGCACCCCTGCTCCGCGTCTCCTCCTCCGCCTGTGCCATGCTCTGCCGTGCCTTCTGGTAGGAGTCGTCAGTGGCGCACACTGTGATTTTGTCCTGGATGCTACCCAAGCAGTCCAGGTGTACATCCCCATGGCTGTAAGACAAGGGACCAGGAGCCAAGATGAGTACCTGGGAGACAGGGAGCTATGGTCTTGGGGTCCCCACCCCACCCATCCCCCACCAGGAAACAAGGCTCAGCACTGATGGAACCACACAGTTTCCACAAGGCACATCTTAACCCAGAAGAAACAAGGGGACCCAGGCTCCTGGGTCAGAGGCACAATGCCAGGACCTAACAGCCTGGACACACTGAAAGGGGTCAAAGGAGCTCATCTGGGAGAAGGGGGTTCCTGGGCTGGAAGCGGTAGGCCAACACCTGCACAGTGGTCTGAGCTGGGGGGAAGGGCCCAAGGGAGAGGTGGGGAGGCAGGGCTGTTCCTCTGGGCCTCACCTGGAGACATACTGCTGGATGCAGTCGAAGCTGCCCTGGGGGCTGTCACGGCCAATGTTGGAGAGGTAGAAGGAGAAGGTCCGAGCCTCTGAGGGGCAGTCAGGCTGGGGGACAGAGATGTGCTGCACAGAGATGGGGAGGAAGTGTCACCAAGAATCCAAAGCATGGAGGGGGTCATGGCAGAGGCCAGTTGCTGGGCCCTGCCCATCCACACAGTGTCACCCTTATGACAAGAAGATGAGAGCACTTTCCTTCAAAACATACCTCTGCTTTCCCAGCAGTGACAGGACCCCAGGGAGTGCAGAGCACTCAACATGCACCCTGAGGCAAGGACCCCACCCAGATCTGGGCCATGACCCAGTTTCCCCACCCACCAAACAGGACAACCTTAAAGGAAAAATGGGACAAGATGGGAGTCAGAAGCCATCAGGGCATGCTGGGCAGCCAAGATACTCTGACATTTGCTACCACTTAGTGACCTCCTCTCCATCTCCTCCATGGGGATACAGATTCCACCCACTGCCCTGTGGCCACGAACAAGGTTCTGAAGGTCACAAGGGAGACTCAACCACAGCCGGGCACATATTTTGCACACAGCTACCCAGAACATGGCAGAAAGCCCATGCAGCAGCCAGCACAATGAAAATGGGTTTCCGAGGAACTTGAGCCCAATATGGGCAGCTCCTCCTTGCCCATTCTGATCCTCTCCCTAACCCAGTCCTGGTCTGGAGGGACCTGGACTCCTCAGGCAGCATCTTTCTTCTGTCTCAGCTCAGGGGGCAGTGGCTGCAGAGGTTGTCAGTCCCCACTGAGCTGTCACCCCTAAGAGGAAGAGAGGGAGATCCAGCCTGAGCCCCAAGGCTCTCCTGGCCCTGGGTACTTCCCACCCTACCTACCCACCCATCAGCTCGTGCAGCCCCACCCAGGCGAGCAGGTGCACTCTGGCTTCAGCTGCAACATAGAGCTCTGCTACTGTGCAGCCACTACCCTGACAAGCACAGCCCACGTTGGATCAAGACAAAGCCACCTGTGACAGCTTTGGGACACCCCCTGCAGCCTGGCTGAGAGCTGAAGATGGGACCTTGCCACGTGCATAGAGGCCCACCCACCACGCTGCAGACACCCTACCCAAGCATGTGTAGGGAGCAGCCACCATGCTGCCCCCTGGGTGGGGGGGTGGGGGACTCTTTACTCTGACCCTCTCACCCTGTGTGGGCCTTCTCTACCCAGGCACATATGCCCACTTCCAAAGTCCATTCCAGGATAGGGGAAGGCCCAGCACAGAACCAGAGGCCAGTCTGTGCAGGGCAGCAGGTGACACAGGGCTTGAAACCAATGTTCAGAAGAGCCTGGTCCTGTTAGTGACAAGGGAAACCACACACATAGAGGGCACTTGTGACCGGTGTTCTCCAGACAGCTGGGGACGGGCAGGGGTATGCTGGGGACCCCTCCCAGCCCTGTGGTACCACTGCTGTGGAATCCTGGGTTAATGGGTTGTTGCTGGTTAATAATGACCAGCCTCTGGGAACCAGCCAGCTGGCACAGACAGCTCAGGAAGGCGAAGCTGCCTCTGCCAGGGGAGACTGTGGTGTGCATTCCAGGACATGGCCTGGAATGCAGCAGCCATGAGTGTGCCCTCTGGACGGAGTCTCAGCTGCCCCCTCCCCAGAGCTACCATGACTACACCTAATGACAGCACTGACACCAGGCTATGGGGGCGGGGGCAAGTGTCTATGTGACAAACTGGAGGAGGAGACACTCTCATCCCATCCCAGATGCCCTCAGTGCCTCCAAGGCCTGAGGCCTGAGGCTTGGAGGCGGCGCCAACTCCACTGCGGGGGTCAGCAGAGTCCTGGCCAAAAGGCTTTCACCTCCTCCTCCCTTTGAAATCTGTCCTGAGTCAGCCACTGCCACTGTCCCCCCTGCACGTGATAGGGTCACGTGCAATGCAGGTGGGAGCTCTAGAGATAAATCAAGTCCTAGGTGGGAGTGGGAGCAACACAGTAGAAAACAGCACTAGATGTTCAGGTGAAAAGAAATAGGTGGACATGGGAGCCGAATACCACTGACCAGGTCCTCTGGCCAGAGGGGTTTTCAGAGACCGTCAGTTTTCTTCATCATTTCTGTTCCCAGGGAACCATTGTGGGGGAAAAAGAATTCCTACTGCGGCTGAACACGCCTTTTAGAAGCAAAGTAGCCTTTTTTTGCTGGCCTGGTAGGAGGTGTCACCCCCCAAACCCTATCCCAAGACCCTTTCTACATACCGCCTTCCCTTCTTCTTCTTGGGGCTCAGAAGAGCAGTGGTCTGCCCGTACCTCCCTCCCCAGGCCCCAGGGGTCTTGGCTGCTCAACCCTGGTGTGTGATATCTCCACACTCCAACACCCCCATTCTGTAGATACATTCTAGATATTCGCAAGTAGCCACTGACACAACAACGTGCACTTTGTGGCTCAATCTTGAGCACATCCTAACAGATGTGGTTCCTCACTCACAGACATGGACAAAAGGTCTGTGAGCAGCTCTGTCAGACCTTATTCTAGAAATTGCAGCTCATGCTCCCACCATAGCCCAGGGAAATGTTTAGGTCCTGAGCCACCTTGGACAAAACCCTACCTCTCCTCTTTTCAATGGAAGAGTTCTAGAGTGGCGCTGGCTATGTGGGGGTGCTTTACCAGCAATCAGGGGTTAACAACTCAGAAATGACACCCTGATAGGAGAGGGCCAGATATCTCACTGCTCCTAAGAGCCTAGAAAACACAGATGCAAATGTGTATTCGGCAAATGGACAGGTGAGTGTTTTGCTCTAGCAAACACAGCCCTGGAGGGTGGACACCCTTGAGCGCACAGGATGACTGTGGCCACCAGAGGGCGCCATGGAACCAGTCTGGCAGCAAGCCCAGACCAGCCCTGCCAACACTGGGGAAATGTCCCAGGGAATCAGTCAAGTAGGGGCCCAGCTACACATTTCTACAGCTTGGATTTAGTGGTGTTCCCAGTCTAGGCTATGAGGTGGCCACAGGAGCCCAACACCCACCCAGGAGGTGTGTTGATGCCGTGACCCTATTCCAGCTGCACCACATTCACATCTGAGGAGGAACAGTACCAGGAGCTAAGTGAGCTCATCCTGGGCTATAGGGAGTACAATGGGTCTCCTAAAGCCATGTTAATTTGCACATGACCCTCTAAGTGGTCCCCATCTGGGGGTGGGTGAGGAGAATGAGGGACAGAAAGAGAACTAAGGTCCTTGAGCTTAGGAGCCTAAAGATAGGGTCTCAGTCTTCGGTCTGTCACTTTCATGGGTCTCTGGAGATCGGTCCCCGAACATCAAATCAGCCAGACCCCTAATGAGCATGTTCCATCCAGCCCTGCTGCCCTCCTGCTCCTTCATCCACACCCCACCTGCTGCTCCATCTCTAACCTTTCGGGTGTTGCACACAGAGCAAAACCCTCTCTTTACTTCATGGGAACACCCAGGCCCAGGTGTGCACATGTCCCATCAATGCCTAGGAGGAGGAAGAGGAGGTATAGATGCCAGGGAGGCAGACCCAGCACCTGAACCTATGTAGCAAGCTGGGGAAGAGGAGCACGCCCTTGCCACACAGCCCACCCCAGCCTTCACACAGGGTCACACAGGGAAGAGCCTTCTGGTGAAGATTCATAGCCTTGCCTGCCCTAAGCTGCAGCAGTGCCTCCATGCTGAAATCTTCTAGAAACTCTGTTAGACAAAAGAAAGCCTTGAAGGAAGAAAAGGTGGGCCAAGCATGATTCTAAGACTAAGGTGGTAGAACCCCACATCTGGAATCAATGTGGCTCTCGGGCTTTCCACAGGAATTTGGGAGACATAAGGCAGGCACAGCCCAGGAGAACCTCATGAAGCATCTATGAGTGGCTGTGTGGGGTCTTGCTGAAAAGTGAACACCGACCACAGTGGCCCTTTTTGTGCACTGGCTTCATCTTCCCACAGCTGCTCGAGGACACAGCGTGACCATGGCCACCGGCAGGCACCATGAGACCAGTCTGGCAGCCAGCCCAAGCCAGGCCTGCCAACACCCCAGAAATTTCCTAAGGAAAATAAAGAAAGGTGGCAAAAGGGTGACCCTAAGACTCTGACAGGGCCAATGGGCGCACAGAGGCTCCTGAGGAGGCACAAGGAGGTGGGGGTTGTCTGGGCCTTTTGGGATATCTTGCCAACCTTGAATGATATTGATGTGATGGTCAGTGTGTGTGTTCCCTGGCCAGGCCGCAGCTCCTGTAACACCACGGCACTAATCTGGGTGTGTGTGGAGGCATTCTGCAGACACAATGACATCCATGACCAGCTCACTTTAAGTAAAGGAGAGGACCCTCAATGGCTTAGGTGTGCCTCTCCCAATCAGCTGAGGATCTTAAGAAGAAAACTCAGTCTGTCTGAGGAGAAAGCACCCCCTGTGGACTGTGGTGCCAGACCCTGCCTGCCCCACAAGCCTATCTTGGATCCCCGTACCTACACATGCAGACACGTGCGCTTCCTAGAGGCCCCCTCTCTGGAACACCCTGGCTGGCCCAAACCCACAGCTGGCCATCAGGTGCAACTCTTCATAAAAACAAAAGGCTTCCAATAAAGAGTAGAAGAAAAACTATTGTTCCAACGAGTGTTTGGTGGGTGGGAGGCACTGGGGGGTGGCCCTAAAACTGGAGGGAAAGGGTTATGAACAACTTGCCTATTCTTTCATTCCCCAATTTTTCTGTTAACGTCGTCATTTGCAATAAAGTACACTTCAGAATAAAATGAGGGCAGAGTTTCTATAATCCCCCAACCCAGTTCCAAAACACAGACAATCCATGGACTTGGGTCCATGGAGGGAAACAAGTGCCCCACTCAAGAGAGGACACTGCTCGGGCTATAGTGCTGAATTAGCGCAGAGATCAGGTCAGAACAAGGGTTGGGGGCCTGGGAGCCAGGGGCAAATCTCCTACGGGGGCCCCGGACCAGCCTAGGCGCATCTAGAGGCGGTGCTCAGCCTGGCACAGGGACTGGCCTGGAGTGGAGGTGGATGGGACCAAACTCTACACCCAACTACTGCTGTGCCCAATGAGTCATGACAGGCCCCAGACGTACCAGTCTCACAATTTCAGTTGTGAGTAACACAAAAACAACTCACCCCTTGGCTTCCTTGAAATCGAATTGATGGTCTCAGTGAAACAGAATCCTGCAAAAAAGCAAAAGAGAAAAACGCTAAATAAAGATACCTGGAAAGCCAGAGCCTCACTTCCAGTTACCTAAGGAGCGGGGTAAGGAGCATGTGTTCAGGAAAGGTGAGAGAAAACACACGTGTCTGAAAGCTAATGGAAAGGTCACTGAAGCAGGGTTTTGAAAGATCAATAGGAGTTCCCTGAATGAACTGGGGCTGAGGGTATGTGAGTGGCAAGAGTGGGGACACAAGCAGTGGGCAGCTCCTCACTGGTCTCCTAAAACTGTCATCAGCCCAGGCCACCCTGCCTCACAGATACCACCTCCAAATGGAAATCAGGGTGGGTGAGCACCACTGGCTAGAAGGCAGGCCGACAGGTGATTCTGGCCCCTGCACCACTGGCAGGATGAAGCCCAACACCTGACCAGCTCCAATGTCACAGTTTCAGAGCAGTTTGTCACTGTGCCTGGTGTGGCAGAATTTCCAAATGTCATAAAAATATATATAGTAAAAAACTCAAAATAAGTACTTAAAAAGTTTCAGCTATTCAGAGATCAGCCTTCGGGTGCAATTTCGGAAAGAATGTGGATCCAGATAGAAGACTGCACCTTCTCTTCCAACCTTGGTCCCAGGGCGCCCACCTTTCGTGTATCAGATACCACTCCACAGCGTGGTCCTGGCTTGTTGCCATGACCCGCTCCCTCATCCCCCAAACCCACAGGGCCCAAATCCACCTGTGTGCCAGCCTGTCCCCTGCCTACCCAACCTCCTTCACACGGCAACAGGGGGCTGCACTCTCCTACCTCCATCTGGGCCCACCACTCTGGCCTTCACCCTGCCTTACTAAGAGTGGGGAGACTCCCACCCCCATGCCCCCACTACAGTACCTCCCTGAGTGGCTGCCTGCCAGCCCCCTCACCCAGAATGTCAGGCCCACAGCAGGTGGAATAGTGGAGTGGCTCCATCCTAGTGGAGAGAACCAACCAAAAGGCAGGCCTGGACTTAATAGGTGGCTGACTTCTTGGAGCCTGTGGGTCCATCAGCTGCTGGGCTGATGCTCTGGGCATGTGAGAGAGACAGCTCAGTCAGCCTGGACATTGAGGGCCACACATGCATAATTTGTTTACCAGGAACCCCCTCTTTCGCCAAGTATCTCAAAGGACTCCACTGTCTGAAGCAGACCTGAGGGGGTCACTCATTGCACTAGCACTTACCCCATGGGATCTGATGCCCCACAAACCACCCCATACTTCCCAGGACACTGTGTTCCCAGAACACTGCTAGGCGGGCAGAGAAAGCCATCCTCCAGTCCCTTGTCCTGATCTAAGACTGGGAACCAGCCTTCGCAGACACAGAGGTCCTGGTGTTGGTAAGATAGGGACCAGGCTCCTTACAAAGCAGACTCAGGATCAGCTGATCCGACCTATGACCATGACCTTGACCTGACCCCTGCCTCAGCTGCTGGTCAGAAAATGAGAAGCACAGCACCTGTGGGGGTTTCATCCTGGCAGGGTCCTTGGAGATGCAATGTGTAAGTAGCCTTTGCTAGGAATTAGGTTAAGAGATGAAAAGAAGACAAGAAAACCTGGCCACTAAGCAGGTGAGAAGCCCTCAGTGCCATTACCATCGATAAAATACAAACTGTGCACCTAGAATGGGAAGGGTAAACATCCCAGAACCCTCGTCCATGGTTGATGGGAACACACACCATGTGGCTGCTGTAGAAAACAGTCTGGCAGTTTCTTAAAAGGTTAAACACAGAACTCCCACGTGACCCAGCAATTCCAGTCTGAGGAATTAGCCAAGAGAAATGACAAATGTACTAGAACTTACACATAAACAAGCACAGCAGAACTGCTCTTAGCATCTGAGAAGTGGCAACAACCCAAATGTCCAGCAGTTGGTAGGCAGAGAAATAAGAGAAAACCATCCAGAAATAAAAAGGAACAAACTCCTGGTGGACACAACATGGACAAACCTTAAAGCCACTGGCTAAGTGAGAGGCGCCAACATATGACCTCAAGCATTGTTTGAGTCCATTTACATATGTTTCCCAAGAAGGCAAAACTAAAGAGACTGAAAAAGCAGGTCAGTGTGCGCCAGATCAGCAGATCAGGCCTACACAGCACCTTCACTGAAGACTCGGGGGGCTTTGAGCAATATTGCAGGAACACAGAGAAAATTCCTCAACAGTCAGGGGGAGATTCCTGTCTCCCAGCCATGTTTAAGGCAAGAGTGATATAATGTGGGTATGAGGGAAACAGAAGACATCAGAACAGCAGCACAGACGACGCTGAGGCAAAGCAGCCCTGCCTGTCATTATTACAAGCTCTCTGCTAACACCTGATTACCAAAGCCAGGAAGGAGGGTGTTTCTGGCAGAAGGAGGGAACAGCAGGAGCAAAGCAGGAGCAAAGCAGGAGCAGAGATTAGGGACACAGCAGTGGTAGAGGGCAGTGAGGCTTGGCTCTTTTGCTTCCAGGTTACTCAGTCCATATCTCCATGCAGGGGTCAGTCGGGGCAACTTTAGTACTATGTGTGCCATCCACACACAGCAAAACCTTTGTGCTCCAGAGCTTGGGGAACAGGGGCCATGATGATGGCGATGAGGCAAGGCTGGATTTAGCGTAAGGGGGGAGGGGAACTAGGAAGGGTGCCCTCCTGAGAGGAACTCTGCTGGAGTAGCCCAAGCACCCATGTGTGCTGGTCTACCCTCCCTCAACCATGTGCTCCCTGCGGGCCAACCTGTGAAGCACTTAGCTGGCTTGGTAGCTGTCAAGCAAGTTAATCTGGAAGACTCCTTGGTTTCAACATCACTTATTCCCTAAAGGCCTCGAGGAGACATTTCATGTGGGAGAGGTCAATCGAGAGGCCTAGAAGCCCACACTCTCTCCATGATGCTGGGTGGGCTAGCCTCAAGTGCATGACCACACAAGGCCTGACTGTTGTTATGGAGCCAGGCTCTTGGCCACATGGGCTTGCCTGGTGTCTTTCTTTCAGAAGGACCAAGCCCTTGTTAACAACAGAGCATTTTGTACCTTCTCTCTCTCTCTCTCTCTCTCTCTCTCTCTCTCTCTCTCTCTCTCTCTCTCACACACACACACACACACACACACACACACGTGACTCCCCACAGGCTACCTGTCTATGGCCATTAACAGTAACAGGCACAACTTTTAAAGGCTGGGATAGAACACCGCCAACCTAGAATTCTATATCCAGTGCAAAGAGAAAGTAGAATAGAGACTTTTCCAGACAGAGGCTGAGACAGTCTGTTTGCAGTAGATCTCCACTGCAAGGAAGGTTCTGGAAGTTCTTCAGGAGGAGGGAGAGTGACACCAAATGGACACATGGGTCTTACAGACAATGAAGAGTGCTGGGCATGGTGAACTCATCTATGAATACGAAAGAATGAGCTGCCTTTCTGTAAAAGATCACTGACAGTATGGGGCACAGATAGTAACAAAATGCAGGATTTGGACATGCAGCACTAAATGAGAGGAGGTGTGTGCATACAGAAGGCAGTAATGGTGTCAGGGGTGCAGGCACCACCTCAAGTTCACAAGTCTCCCAGAAGGTGAGCATGGTACCAAGAGTGTCTTCTGAGTGAGCAGCCAGAGCCCAAATCAGAGGCTCCTTTAAGGCAGGACCAGCATCGCCCCAAGACCCCAGCAGTCAGTACATCCTGGCAATTCAGGAGCTCCTTGTGGAAACATAACCATCATGACCTGGCTGGCTCCTCCCTGCAGGGGCCAACAGCTCACGAGGTTAGGGGCCCCTGCTAAGTCACCTACAGAGCAGGACAGAAGGTGGCGTCCCAGGACCAGTAGGGTCTGACGGACTGACCTGGGCATTACCTGTTTCCCATTTCCTTGTTGCCTCAGCAGCTTCTAGGCTGGCTTCAAACCAAAATTAGCAAGCCACCAGGTAATGTAACCCCCTGGATATTCTCAGGCACAGCACTGCCACTTCTGCACCTGTCACACTTGGGACCTGAGTGGGTTGTGCTTCAGGCAACATCACAGCAATGCTTCAAGACTCCCCAGATCCTCGCAGGGGTGTCAAACTCATTTTCACCAGGGGCCACATCAGCCTGGTGGTTGCCTTCAAAGGGCTGAATGTAATTTTAGGACTGTGTAAATGTAAACTACTCCTTAACTAGGGGCAAGGAGCTCTGCGTTGCCACCAGGTAGAAACAAGGTGCCAGGCCGGATAAAACAAGGTGGAGGGCCAGATTCAGCTTGCAGGCCATGTGTTTGCCACCTGTGCTTTAGGGGTTATGGTGTTCCTACCACAGGTGCAGAGATCACACACTCCCAGGGTCCGAGCCGATCAGCCCAGTGCCTCCCAAGTAGCAGGCACAGATGGGCCTTCAGGAAGCCCAGCCTCCACAGTGGCCATGTCAGACCCATGCATGGCCACGCACCATTTCCCGCTAGCCTTAAATGGGGATGAAGCTGGGAGCTGCTCAGGACAAGCATTCTGCTGGCACTGCACTTCAGCCAAGCTAGGGAGGCCTGGTGGAGTGGACAGTGGGGGAGGCCTCAGTGCAATGGGGCAGGAGTATTCGTGCCCTGAAATCATTCGACCACCTGGCAGTTCCCTCTCTAGGGGAGCATCACCTGGATGGCTGGTGTGGCTCAGTGGATTGAACACTGACCTGTGAAGCAAAATGTCGCCAGTTCAGTGTCAGGGCACATGCCTGGGTTGCAGCCAGTCGTGTGAGAGGCAACAGACTGATGTTTCTCTTGCACATCGCTGTTTCTCTACCTCTCTTTCCCTCTCTCTCCCCCTCTTTGAAAATAAATAAATCGAGTTGGAAAAACAAAAAAAGCAGTAGCAATGTAGATAAGATGGTGATGCATGTGGAACAAAATGGGGAGCGTGCTGGGAGGTGACAGTCAGGGTAAAGCATGGCCCACGGGAGGAGGCACAGTGCTTGAGGAGGAACTCAGGATGGCCAGAAACCCCTTTATCTCTACCAGTGGAGAAGAGGCTTGGAGGGTGAGGCAACCGGAAGTGGCTTACGAAACCCACCTCCAGGCCCTGACTCAGTTGATGGGGCATCATCCCACAAAGCAAAAGGTCGCTGGTTTGATTTCTCAGTCAGGACACATGCCTGGGATGCAGGTTCAGTCCCTGGTTGGGGTGCATATGAGAGGCAACTGATTGATGTTTCTCTCCCTCTCTTACTCCCTCCCTTCCCCTCTCTCTAAAAATAAATCAATCAAATCTTAAAAAAAAAAAAAAGAAAAGGAAAAGAAAAATCCATCTCTAGGTCCAGCTACAGGTTCACAGGAAGCCAGTGAGTAAGGCACAGAGTTATACTCACAGTTGTGGGTGATTCTGCCCCAAAGGACAATTTAGTGTGTTGTGACTTGGCTGGGGGGAGGGTATTCCTGGCATCTGGTGGGCGGAGGGGGGAACAGTGCCTAACACCCACAGAGTACTGGATGGCCCACACAGTAAAAAGTGAGCGCGCCCCAGAAGTCAGCAGGCTGAGGCTGAGGGGCCGAGTTGATCAATGCTGTGAGGAAAGCAAGGGGATAATGATCATCAGAACAGAATGTAGAAAATTCCACAGGACCAACCTATTGGTTTCTTCAGTAGGTGGATGGCACAAGGGGAGAAGGATGGAGTGCTACAGAGTACCACACACTTGGCACCCATGTTGCAAGTGGCTCTGCATGCGGGCTCTGCATGGCCTGGACTGGACCCAGCCACCGTGAAGACCCCATGGAGACAGCCAGCAGGGTACCAGGGGCTGGGCCTCAGTGCTCTCATAGAGCTGCACCAAGGAAGGTCATGTATACAAAAACCAGTCCTTATCTGTTGACATTCAATATTGTCACTGAAAAAGACATGGGTGAAATGAAAAGATACCTGGGGTTCTTTTAACAAACACTCCTCAGGGAAGAGTTCAGATGGGTAGGTGAGATGTTCAGAGAGTGAGCCTGGTTGATGGCTCAGGAACTGTCATTATTCTCTGTTCCATCTACATGTGAACACCCCCATGTGAAAGGTTTAAAGTAAAATATGCACACAGAAAAGACCACGTGGTGCACAGAATAGATCAAGCAAGGACTGGCCCAACCCGGATGCAACTCTGGGCTGTTTGCCACCAGCCATGTGTGGAAAGCAGCACCCAAGCCCTGAAATGCCCACTATACACAGTGTCAACACGGCTGGGGCAGTGTACTCCCTGGCATATACCTGGCCCAAACCACTCACCCCCGTGACCCAGAGGTGCCCGCAGAAAGTGAGAGAAGGAAAGACATCTGCTCTTCCTTAAGGAGAGTCTGTGTGATTCTACAGAGCTGAGACCCAACCTTCCTGAGTGGAGTACGGACGGCCAGGAAAGGGGGAGGTGATGTCCTGAGAAAAGGCCTGGCTGCAGACCTCCTGGCAACTGTTCCCTCTTTTCCAGTAAAGTACAGAGGATTAGGAAATGCCTTTCAGGAACCTTCCCTAACACTTCCTGGAAGGTTCTGAGCGGGACACAGAGGACATGGAAAGTTCAGACGTTGTCTGTCACTGTGAGGTGTTGTTTCTGTGAACCAGACACAGAGGAAGGCCTGGGACATGTACACAGAAGGTCGGTCTACTGGACATGGCTGGCGCAGGGCTGAGCTGGGAAACCTGGGCAGGGCCTGAAAAGGGGCCCACAGCAGCCCCTCCCCTTGGCTGGGAGAACAGTGGCACAGTCATTATTATGGGGCAGACATATAAAAGCAAGAAAACAGACTCCAAGCAGTTCCAATAAGGACCTACACACTGGCCAGCATAGCACATGTTTCTATCAGAAGTCGTGGAGGTACATAGGAAGCACAGGAAAAAGGTTTAAGAAATCTTGAGGATTAGAAAAATAGGTGCAAATACTCCAACCTCTGCCCACTGTCTCCACTGTTTTCTGTCCCTAGGGCTGTACCTCTTTCAGGTCGTACAACCCTGGCCAGATAGCTGAGTTGGTGACAGAAGTATACCAATACACCAAGGTTGTGGGTTCAATCCTCAGTCAGCGCACATATAAGAATCAACCAATGAATGCATAAACAAGTGGAACAAATCAATGTTTCTCTCTCTCCTCCTCCTTCTCTCTCTCTAAAATCAATAATAATAATTTTTAAAAAGCCAAACTGATATGGCTCAGTGGGTTGGCATCATCCCACAAACCAAAAGTTTACCAATTTTTTTTTTTAAGATTTTATTTTATCTTTAGAGAGGGGAAGGGAGAGAGGAAAAGGGAGAGAAACACCAATGTGTGGTTGCCTCTTATACAACCCCCTACTGGGGACCTGGCCTGCAACCCAGGCATGTGCCCTAGACTGGGAATCAAACAGGTGACCCTTTGATTCACAGGCCGGCACTCAACCACTGAGCCACACCAGCCAGGGCCAAAAGTTTGCCAGTTTGATTCTGGGTGAGGGCACATGCCTGGGTTTTGGGCCAGGCTGGGGCATGCAAGAGGCAACCAATCAACCTTTCTCTCATACATTGAGGTTTCTCTCTTTCTTTCTCCCTCCCTTCCTCTCTAAAATAAATAAAATCTTAAAAAAAAAAAAAGAGGTCACGTCAATGGATTCATACTATATTAGTTTCCTGTGGCTGTTATAACAAATTACCACAAACTTGGTGGTTTAAAACAACACAGGCCTTATGGTCCTGGAGGCCAGAAGTCTGAAATCAATGTCCCTGGGGCAAAATCTGGCATTGAAGGGTTCAGGAAAGGATCATTCCTCCAGCTTCTGGGACTCCAGGGGTCCTTGGCTAAGGCACCATCACCCCAATCTCTGCCTCTGTGGTCACATCATCTTCTGTTCTTGTCTGTATCAACCCCCTCCCTCTCTCATAAGATCACTTGTGATTACACTTAGCTCCTCACCCTCCCAGATCTTGGATAATCCAGAATAACTTCCCCCATAATCTCAAAATCATTAATCCCATCTGCAAAATTCTTATTCCATCTGAGGTCACAGTCACAGGCTCCAGGGGTTAAAACCTAGATTATCTACTGGGGACCCTTATCCAGCTGACTACACACACACTTAGCATAATGCCTTTTGAGATGCATCCATGCTGCTGTCACTGAAGTCCTTTCTTTTTACTGCTGAGTATTAACCACTGTATTACACCAATCTGTTCATCCATTCACTGACTGAGGACACTGGGTCGTTTCCAGTTTGTGAGACCAAGTAAAGCTGCCATGAATATTTACATACAGGGTTTTTGTTGTTATTGTTTTTAAAGATTTTATTTATTTATTTTTAAAGAGGGGGAAAGAGAGGGAGAGAAACATCAATGTGTGGTTGCTTATGGCATGCCCCCTACTGGGCACCTGGCCCACAACCCAGGCGTGTCCCCTGACTGGGAATTGAACCAGTGACCCTTTCTTTGGTTTGCACTCAACTCCACCCACTGAGCCACACCAGCCAGGGCTGGGTGGTTTTCTTATCACCATGTTTTGAGAGCTCTTTATTTATTCTGGGGAGTACTTTACATATTCTAGGGCTTTATCAGATGAGTTTTGCAAAGACTCTCTCTCAGTCCATGGCTTGTCTTTCCACTCTCTTAATAGCAGTCTTAAAAAAAAAAAAAAACCCTAGAAGTTTTTTTAAGTCTGATAAAGTGGCATTTTACCCATTTTTCTTTTATGAGGCTTGCGGTTTGGTGTCATAGCTATCCCCTTTCTTTTTTTATCCTCATCCAAGGATATGTTTATTGATTTTAGAGAGAGAGGAAGGGCTTGGGGGAGAGAAACATCAATGTGAGAAACACTGGCTGGTTGCCTCCTGTATGTGCCTCAACCAGGGATGTAAACAGCAACCTATGGGTATGTATCCAGACTGGGAATCGAACCTGCAACCTTTTGGTATATGGGAAGACACTCCAACCAACTGAGCCACTCAGCCGGGGCTCCCCTTTCTTTTTTTTAAATAATTCTATTTTATGGAAATCTACTAAATTCTTACCAATCTTCCCATTCTCTCCCAAAAAGAAGCTCCAGAGAGCTCTAACCCCAGTGTGCACCTCCTCCATCCCTGTCCCACTGAAGGGTCTCTCAGATTCCCATGTCAGTGCTCCCTGGATGCCAACCACCCAGATAATGCAGGGTGTGCAAACATCGTCTGGTTTTGGCATGATGACCCCTGTGGGGTGGGGTCGTGGGATCCTTGTCCCATGACACCTGTCCCTCACCCTGAGCTGCAACACATGCTGCCCCACCCAAGATGCACACACGGATTTGGTGAACAAGTTGGACCCGGGTCACGGGGGACAAAGACCACACCCCTGCCAGGTCTCCTCTGTCCCTCATGTCAGCCCAGATGATGGCCACCTCAGGGGTCTAAAGCAGTGAGTCACGCACTAATCAGGTCAGAGCACGGGGGATGCTGATATGCAGGAAGTATAAAGGGACCCACAAGGCAGGGTCTGGCACATGCTCCCCACAGCCTGATGCAGGTGGACAGTTTCTGAGCCCTGACCAGCGTGGGCTTACTGGGCATGGGCTCCCACAGAAACTGTTGCCAAACAATGCAATGACCTGCAGGGTTGGGGACAGCCAACCTTCTTCACAAAACCCACTCCCATCTTCGACTATGCAACTATCAGCATTCCTGTTGTAGTGATGAGAATGAGAGGAGGCAGAGCTGCTCAAGGTCACAGGGCAGAACAGAGGTCCCCACCCGCCAGCAACTCTGATCCCAACCTCACAGGAAGACAAGCCCTGAGGTGCCCACAGGGCTCACACTCGGTTCCCCACTCTGCTTAATCTTACCCCAATTTCACAGTTTATTCAAACTCTGTAAAGTACACATGACCCTGTGGTGATAATGAAATGAGACAAACATTCACTAAACACTTCATACTAAATTGCTTCTGTCCCACTGAGCCCCATTCCATCAACAGAGAACATCCCCCTGAGACACCCATGCCCCACAGCTGCCAGCAGCATGGCTTGTCACAAGCCACCAACCACTGCCACCTCTCTGAACAGTGCAACCCACGCCTGCGCTGGGCCCCTCTTTCAACACCTTTGCCTCATTATTTCATCTTCCCATCTGCCTTTCCTCAAATAGAAAAATTAAAAAGCCGCCCTATGAGGGTACTTGCTGCCCACCCCCAGCACACACAGCCTGCAGGCTAAACCCAGCCTACAGAGGGGCCAGGCCATGTGCTATTCTAGTTGGTGCCAGTCCCCGCAGCAGTGGTCATCGAATGGCCAGACCCAGGACCTCACTCTGTCCGTGCTGCCCTCCCCTGTGGGACAGAGAAAGCCTGTGCCACGCTTCAGAGTCTGCACCTCCGTCCCAGGTGCTGCTTCAGCACCTAAGGGCACTTCCCTCCAGAAACGAGGGGACCTTGGGAGTACAGTCCTGGCCTCCCCCACTGCCCCTGCCCCCTCTGGAGCCCTTCATGAAACAAATAGGAAATGCAAATAGAAGGGCAAGAAAGCACACTGCTACTGTGCTAAAGCTTGTCTGACAAGGCCTCACCAGGAGATGAATGTTGAGTGGGATGGTTTTTCTTCTTAATTATTCACTAAAACTCTTCAGCAACAGCAGCAGCTGAATGCAGTGTCAGATTCACTCTGCTGGAACCCGTCCTCCCCTCATGGCCTGAGGATGACATGACAACCCCCTAGATGGCATCAGACACAGAGGAAGCTGAAGGCTTGACCTAGGCTGCAGAGTCCTTCAGGACACACCAGGATGCTGGCTTCCTGAATGCTCCACATTTCAACACGCAGCTCAGCTTAAATATCTCTTATCTCAACATCTATCCCTCAAACATATCCCAGGAGATGAAGGCACAAATCATACACCCAAAAGCTGTGGCTGAGGCCTTCTCTTCCCTTCAGGCTTGAAGTCCCCCAACCCCCACTTCTGTGGCCTTCAGCCAGTGCCCACTAGCAAGTCATTCTCTGCATCCATGTCCTACACCTGGGAACTGCCAGATGCTCAGGTTTCATCACTGACAGAGCCAGGAATGGATTGGTCCCTTTGGACCCTTGCTTGGTCACCAAGAGGCTCAGGTATCAGACTTCAGGAACAATAGAATTCTCTATCACCTGAACAAACAGAACAGACCTTTCTGAAACAACCTAGACTTTCAGACTCTGGCAGCTCAGGAGCTGCTGTGGCTCAGTAGGTAGGGCCTGGCTGCCCTCCAGCCATAATCCCAGCTGCAGAGAGGCTCTCTGCCTCTGTCCCCCTCGTGGTGAGCATCCCCACCCCGCCCCGGGCACTAATGGACTGGCAGGAGAGCATCCTCAAGATGGGCATTTTCAATCTGGAAGTTCTGAAAACTGTGCCCAAGGCCCCAGCAGACGATCAGCAAGTGAGACTTGTCCCCAGCCACCTCTCCGTGCTCACTAGCTGCCACATGGTTCCCATCCCATGAAAGGATTGGCCCTGCTCTTAAGTTAGGTGGTACCTAAGATCCACCAAGATCCACTAGGCAACTGAGGAAAGATGACCATTCCTCAGAGAAAACAGCCCAAGGAGAAATGTCACCAAACTGGGCTCCCCCGGCAGGGCTTCCAGTCTCTTGGGAAGTGTTGCACCAGGTGCTTGGTGCCTACTGGCCCTCCAGAGCCTGACTATGGGACCTCCTGTGGTCAAGGCCACGTACTTCTAGGACCAGCTTCAGGTGGATGATGAGACTGAGGCCCAGGAAACCAGAAGCTTGGCTCAAGGTCACTAGCTCAGTAAGCAGTAAAACACACATTCGAACCCAGGACCCTCCCCAGGTAAGGAGGTGCGGGCCCTCTATCACTTCGGGATGTATCTTCCCACTGACTGCCTTTCCTTCCACATCAATGGGGTCACATTGGTTCAGATGTTCCTGTCACCCTCACTGACTGCCAACCAGTGTCTCACTACAGCTGTATAAGGCACTCACCTCTTTGCAGATCCCTGCTCATTAACCGGCCCTGACAGCATGCCTGAGCCTGAAGTCTAAAACTTTCAGCTGCCTTTTATAAAACATTTTGTCACATGACAAAAAACAAAAGTGACTGGTCTTGCTGCAGATTGACAAGATAAGCTTCAGGTGTTTGCGTAAAAGCTGAGTCCCCCACCCACCCCCCCACCACACCTGGCCCAGAAACCAGGAGGCAGCTGGAGCTCTGCTGAGCAAAGGAATGAAGGTATTCTCTTTTGTAACCACATGACAGCCACCGGCTTCACTACATTCATTATTGACAAGACACTGCGCCACTGTCCACCTTCCACGTGGCCACCTGGCTCAACAGGGTCCTTGCATGGCTTTCCCTTTTACGTGAAGCATGATACACAGCAGAGCCACCTCATCGTCATCCACCTTTATTGAATCTGCAAGTTTCTCAGCTATTCTTTGACATTTTAGGGCATTGACATTTTAGGGTAATACGGGACGCCCCCTTTCTTCACTAGAGTGTGCTACATTCTAGGTCTGCCTAGTACAACCCATGATCAACCAGCTGTATGCCTATGTGTCCCAGCTGTATGCCTTGAGGTGACTATGGCCCCAGACATACCCCAAAGGTCTGTCTGCTCACATGGGGCCATTAACTCTGACCGCCTGGGCAGGGACACTCAGTTAAATATGCCTTCTCCTCAAGCAGCAGATGCCTATTCCCCACCTGTAGCCCAGGCTCAGTCCCCTCTCCCTGACCCCTTCCAACAGCTTCACAGAGGTGGCCATAAAATGTAGTTCCTGTCTCTGCTGGCCTTGGCATCCCACTGTAAGCAGGAGCCCTCCCTTCCTCCTTCCCTTACTTACATGACTACCATTGACAGTGTGACAGTAAATTTGAAGTATCAATTCGGCTAGGCCATAGAACCTAGCTGTTTGGTCAAATACCAGTATAGATGATGGGGTGAAGGTGTTTCTTAGGTAAGATCAACATTTAAAGTAGCAGACTCTAAGCAGGGCAGATTACCCTCCATCATGTGAATGGGCTTCACCCAATCAGTAAAAGGCCTTAAGAAAAAAGATCAAAGTGCCCTGGAGAAAGAAGGAATTCTGCCTACAGCCCACCTTTGAACTACAGATATGGTCAGCCTTTCTCAAGCTCTACAGCCTGTCAGTCTGCCCTACAAGTTTCTGACTTGTCAGCATCCATGACTGGGAGAGTCAATTCTTTAAACAAAGTGCCCCTCCTCAAATTGGTTCTTGTTTCTCTAGAGAAGCCTAATTCACAGACTCAGAAAATGCCTTTTGGGATGGTCTTAAATGCATTACAGCTCTTAATTACAGCATCAAGGCCCTTGACACTGGCTCCTGACCCATCCCTGCCCTCCTCTGAACTCACTCTGAGTTCCTGGCACCACAAGAGGCTCTGGGTTCCAGCTAGCCTGCTCCAGCCACAGCCATAGGGTCACCTGCCTCTCAGAAGAAACTTGTTTGAGACTATGGCCCAGAAGCATCCCCATCCACCACAGCAGCTTAGAGAGGCCCACACCAGGACAGCTCCTAAGAGCTCTGCATTGGAGAAAGCCCACAGGACACATCTCGAACTTGGGCTGTCCTTGAATTTGGGTGGGAAGAAAAAACACATTCCCACCAACTAAAACTTAGCATTTTCTTAGTTACAAATGCAAGCAACAAGCTACCACGGTGTAAGTGGCATCACCCTCTGACATGCATTAGCAACACGAAAGGCCAGTAGTGCTGATGTCTTCAAATTTTTACTCACCACTTTTAAAAAATTACAACAATTAGATCTGCTACTAAATCTCATCATTTAAGACATTAACATGGTAAATCTGTTATGAGGTCACACATTTCTTTCTAATGTTTGACTCCCTGCGTAGTGAATTTCCTTGGTAATTCTACATAGTATTTTAGGCAGCAAAGAGGAGATCCACGCCTATAAAGGACCATGGCCCCTGCCCAGGACTCACTTGACTTCCTGGGAGCTATCCCGAATGGGATTCAGCCATGAATGGCTAAAGAAGAAAGATGCTTATGTCGCTGGAGTTTAAAAAATAAATTAGCCCAAATAAATCTGCTCTTTCTGAACCAATATTTATTTCTGGCCTCAGTAAGTCAGGATGAGGATTCACCAGATAAGCCACATGAAGTGCTAGCTCAGGTATGGAGTGTCAGCACCCTAACCCGCACACCAGTGCTGCCGGGACTGATGCCACCAATGTTTCCTGGTGCCCACTGGGTGTGGTAGGGGATCTCCAGGCAGCAGGAAACTCAGAGCTGAGGCCTGGAGCATTTGGTTTAAAATGCTTATTTATTTAAAACGCCACATATTTAAAACGCCATTATCCTATCATGAACACAGGTGTATGTGGACACACAAGACATCCCATGACTGAGAGAACATTTGGACATGAATGCCCTCTCCCCAGGCCTGTCTGGAGCCCCTGCCTGGCCCCTACCCAGTCTCTTGAGCCTCTTCCCATTCTGGACACACTTCCCCAGCGTCTGCTGTCCTCCCCCAACCCCTGCACATTTCAGGCACACACTGTGATCCCTGGATGGCTTTCCCTCCTGCCTCATCATCTCCCCATACCTGACAGGGAGCACCTCCAATCAGTCAGGTTGAGACAACACCAAGAGAAGCTAGTACAAGTACATGCCCCCTGCCTCTGACCCTCCTGAGAGCCCCTCCCACCCCCAGAATGAAAAGCATGGCTCTGAGCACTTCACAGTGCAAGGCAACCACACAATGACCTGGCCATGCTGCTTCTAACTGGATGTAGTCTCCAAAGATGAGAGGAATGAGAAGAGGCTGCCTTCATCCTCCACACTGAGATCAGACCTTGGGAGTAACTGAGAAGGAAGGGGGTACTTTTGCTAATTAGGACAAGTATTTCTACAAGCTGAGGGATCTGTCAGAGAAATCACAAAGGAAAAAGGCAGCTCAGGACCACGGTGATAAGCAGGGGCTGCTGCCATAATAGTGGCCACTAGGCCGTGCTAGGAAGATTTGCCCAGCACCTTCTGGAAAAGATCCTCTGTGCACCAGTGTGTGGAGCTCACCTTGGACTGCAGGCAGCATGACACCTCTGTCCCCTCCAAGACCAAGGCTGCTGGCCAGAGCAGAGAGGCTTCCCAAATGCAGGGTGTGGTGGTGCTTCAGCTTGAGCAGAAAATGGAGACCATTAAATGGGAGTGCAGCATGCCACTCAGGAGGATGGAATGACAAGAATATAGCATATTTTTCCATCTCTAACATACCCAGGTTGACCCAATGGGCAAAGCAAGCAGGACGGCTACAGCTGGATGGATCCGCAGCCCCAGTGATAAGAGGGAGAGACCTACTGGCTAGCTGCCTGGTCCCTGAGAAATGCCCCCCTCCACCCAGCAGACTGGGGAAGTCCTGCTGGGCCACTTCACAGGTACCTTCCAGTGGGGTTGTCCTGGAGACCCAACATATCCTGAGGGGTGACCTGAGGAAGTGAGGCCACAGCTAAGTGACAACCCATTTTCCTGGGCTTAAGAGTAAATAAAAAACCAAGTCAGATGCAAGAAAACAACTTTTTTTTTTTGAGAAACAACTTTTTAAAACATTACTTGAAAAGTATAGTCTGTGCAGGAGGAAGAGGGAGTTGATGGGAGGAGGCTGCTACCAAGCTCTAGCTGTAGCCTTGACGTTAACTTAGTCTTCCCAGTGAACACACGTCACTTCAGAAACACAACATCCGGGAGGCCAGATCAAGTATCCTAGTCATCAACCCAGGTCATTAAAAGCATTTTACTCCAGGACTGAAGGTTTACTTTAGATTTCAGGAGCAGCTGATCTAAGCCACCATGGAAGTCAAGTGGTAGGACTCCAGGCTGGCTGCTCCATCAGACGACCAGAGTTAAATTCAGGAAGGGAAAAGACAGCCTTGCTGGCACTGGAGAGCTGCATGTTGACAGTGAGAATGCCCAGTACAATTCAAACCCTTTCTGGACTCCTGGGCCAGCGGCCCAGAAATGCCCAGGGTAAGAGGTCAGGATAACTCTGGGGGCCCTGTGTGGCCCTCCTCACAGCCCCTAGCTGCCCCATGCAGGTGCAAAGACCCCCAGGTCCAGGGCTCCTTCCCCCATACAGGCCCGGACTATTCAAACCCAACCCAGACCTGGGAAGGGCCAGACCTTGCTTGAAAGCTGAGACAGCACCCGGTGTCTTCTCCTTTCCTTACAAGAGATTGAGCAGCACACCTGTTTGGATTCCACATTTAACATCTGGTCCCAGGGGAGACAGGAACTAGGGGTTAAAGAGCAAGAATAATGCACAGGGGCTACTGGCAGCTGCTGAGAATTGAGAGCAAAACCGAAGCTGAGATCATAAGATTCACTTCCGCTTCAGGATCTGCCATTTAAAAGCTGTGTGACCTGAGTCAGCCAAACACTTAACCTCTCTCTGGCTTTTGTCACTCGGGGCTGATGATCTAACTCAACTCTGAAACAAGGTACAAACAGCATAAACCGGCTCTGCCACTTGCATGACCTCCAGCTCCGGCCTCTACGTTTCAGAACACTGGAAAATATGGCATTGCCACATTCTTAAAAACACACACACACACACACACACACACACAAAATCCCTGACATGAGCAAGGGGGCAAGGCCGCCAGAGTCAGGCAAAGCCGACCCTTAACTGGATGTGTGGCCTGCCCAAGCGATGGATGCCACATCTGGGCTGTCAGTTTTCATATCTGCAAAATGGGACACAGCGAGGTTACACATTCAACCCCAAGGGTTGTTACTGGGGTAACCATGGCCCTGGGACCTCCATGTGTCTGCTCTCCTACCAAGGTAACAAACAGGCCACAGAGGACAGGGGCTGGGAAAAAGAATGCCCAGGGGCTTTGGGCACACCAAGATGCCCCATCGGGGATAGTTGATCTGACCAGGCCCTAACAAAAGGAGAGTCCTTGACCTCAAACCAAGAAAACCCTGAAACCCCAGAATCCTTCCCAAACTCTATCAACAACCTCCAAGAATACGCAGCAAAGTGATAGCAAGCCAAAAATAATAGTGATAATACATGCTCATTAAATGAAACCTGACTACTGGCTGTGTTCACGTCCCCACATCTGTTGTGTGGGGTTGGCATCGCTGGAAGAACCCGGTGCATGTTGGATGTCTGCCTGGGCCCCTCAGATGGTGCAGAGAGAACACCACGCAGATGTCTGTCGTGGCTTCCTTGAACAGCTGTCCCGTCAACCCTCTCATCTGAAACCCTGCACACTGAATCCTGTTTCCTTAGAGCAGGACCTGTCGGCAGCCTCCTCTCCAGGAATCGACTCCAACAAGGGTAGAAACAGGAACTGTCCCCTCAGGACAGAGGGATAGATGAGGAACCAAGGGCTTCCTTCAAGGAAGCAGCTGTATACCATGGCCGATGAATGCTGTGTCTTAGTCCCTGCAGAAGTCAGCACGGTGCAGGTGCCCGGACTTCTTGGAGCTCCCTTGCTCAGCCCCAGAGGTGGGCAGTGCCCTCCAAGGTCCAGAGCTGCAGCCTAACTGCCCTGCTTGAAGAATTGGAGCCATGGGCTTGAACACAAGATATATACGAAGAAACTCTGGGAACTGCTGGGAGTCACACAGAATTCAGTACTTTCCAATTCATAGCACTACTTGTGTGCCTTCACTAATGTGTCACAAGGTCACTGAAACAAACCCAACACCTTGGAAACCAGCCTAATAACAGGCCTGAGAGTTTCAAAGCCACTAGGCCAACGGGGTCCACAGTCACACTCAAAAAAGTGACAAATGGCCAGTTGTTTGCCAACTTTGCATGTTCAATTCCCTACAGCAGAGCCTGTAAGTAAGCATGGCTCATGGGGACACCACCAGGACAATTTACAGCAGCCAATTTGGGCCAAAACCTGCCAGTGGGAGAGGCGATCTTGTTTGGTTAGGAGTGCAGTGGGTCAGGCCTGGAGAAGAAAAACCTCACATGCTTGGCCAGCAGACAGCACTCAGGAGGCAGCGAGAAAGCCCTGGCTGGGGTCAACCCATGCTAGAGCGAACCCCTTTAAAAGACAGATAACCCATCTGGCAGGTGTGGCTCAGTGGATTCAGCGTCAGTCTACAAACCAAAAGGTTGCTGGTTCAATTCCCTGTCATTGCACATGCCTGGGTTGCAGGCCAGGTCCCCAGCTGGGGATGTGCGAGAGATAGCCAATTATTTCTCTTGCACATTGATGTTTCTCTCCCTCCCTTCCCCTCTTTCTAAAAATAAATAAAATCTTAAAATAAACAAATAAAACAGACTACCCAACCAGGAATGGTAATACTACCACACAGATGAGAGAGAACAGGTGGCTAAAACACACAAGAAGCCACCAGAAAAATACAAATGAGAGTGAAACACAGTTTTTGACCAACACTATCACAAAATTAGGAAGAATCAGATAATACGAAATGCCAAAGGAAGTGGGAAAGGTGCCAGGACGTGGCAGAAGTGGCGTGAACCCTTGGCCACTGTTGAGAGGAAAGGGGAACAAGGCAGGAGCCATGGGCAGCAGCTCAGAGCTGGCCCCATCCCCCCCAGCTGTGTGGTCAGACTAGGCAAGCATTCTGGGCCGGGGGCCAGATGCTCAGGGGAGCCAGCGAAGAGGGACAGGAGTCACGAGCGAGACCCATGGGCCTTGGCAGGATGTACACAGGGAGTGTGATCCCAGGCACTTCCTGCTGATCTGTCTGACACACCTGGCTAGTGCCCAAAGACTGGCTGCACCACGTAAAAGCAAAACAAAGTCGGAAAGCACTGATCCAGAAAAGGAAGGCCAATCAAGTTGACAGCTCACTAAAGTCTGGCAAGTGCCGGGCCTTCCCCCAGACCTCAGTCCCTGGGGAGCATGTCCCTTGATGAAGAGGAGGTGGGGGAGTCAGCAAGGACACTGACACTGGATGGAAGATTTCCAAAGAAAGGCCCCTGGCAGTTGAGGAGAAGAGACTGAGGGCTGAGCAATGGGGTTCCCAGGCATCCTGTGAGGGTGGTTTGAGCCTGGGAGATGCAAGATCAGGAATCGGGCATCAGTCGGGCCTCACATATCACAGCCCACAAGCATGCCCCAGCAGCACTGCCATCTAGCGGGTCCAGACAGGGGGTTTGTTAACAGGTGGTAGAAGCCCTACATTAGGCCACCAATACCTCAGAGTTCTGTGGGACAGGAAGGCCCTAAAAGGGCCTATCGCCAAGGTTCAATTCCCCCCCGTTAAGGACCCATATGCCCAATCCACTAGCCAGAAATGAATGAAGGCTCCAGGACAGCATGAGACCCAGTGAACAGACATGGCCACAGTGGAGTGATGGCTACAAGAACACAGGGCAGGCCCCGTGGCTGTGGGTGCAGACAGGCTTCCGGGAGCCGTGACCACAAACAGCTATGCTGACGAAGCGCTTTCCGTGGGTTGTGGGCGTGACAGGAGTGAGTCGGGGGGGACAAAGGATACCCTGGGTGAGGGCACAGGTACCTGCAGAGGGAGAGGGGCAGGCCTGTGTCAACTGTGCCCCTCGCTCAGGTGGAGGCACCAGCAAGAAGTGGGCACACAGCACTGCATTTCAGTCCTAGGTGACGGGAGCTCAACCACTGTGCAGACAGGCTGGGCACTGGAGGCCGAGGAGGGGAGGCTCTCTGGGTAGGGCCGCCTGCGTGGGCTGACTAACGCAACTCTGTTCTTTTTTTTAAATGCAATCTTGTGACTCTCTGGGTAACAAAATCTGAAGGCACATCCTGAGTGAAAACGATGACATTAGGTTCACTCTTCCGAATTTCCCCTAAATTTTCCACAGACCTCAGGATTCCTCCTGGACTGCTGTATAAAACTGCTGTGTTCATGTGTTTTTCTGTCACATTCACCTGTGATGAGGGGACAAGGAGAAGCATCCACAGACTCCAAAACCCTCAGGGCTGGGAACAGGTTTCCAGAGCAGCCAGCCAGCCTGCACAGCTGGGACTGGGCCTCCCGACCCCACCTGTCAGGCCTGAGGTCAGCCCAGTGCCACCCGCAGGGTTAATCAATGGATCAATAAATAACAATGGAAAACACAAAGCCCAATTTTATGGGGCTTCTTTTCTTCTATTTTTTTTTGCTTGTTTTTTGTTGTCATTGTTTTTTCAAGGCCCACTTTAAACAAATGGAACTGTCCAGGCAGCTCCAAGCCACATCCTGACTAAGGCCCTAGGTGTGCACAAATGAGCGGAGTCCCCACTCCCCAGCTCTAGTACATCCTGATGGCTATCATAGGGAAATGCTATCTTTGTGGGAACCTGCCCCCTCTGGAAAGCCCTCCACACCACCAAGTCCCTCCACCAGTTGACAGACCCCGAAGGCCCACACAGACCCTGCAGCCTCGAGCTCTCGAGGAGACAGCTGCTCTGAAGTCTGTGATGCCTATGCCCAGGAGACCCTCAGCCATGGCTTCAACAGAGGAGCAAACTCCTGCCTTTCAGAACCACCTCAGGCTTTGACTATCTTCCTGGATACCTGAGGCTGCGTATGGAAGGAAGACAGAGCCTACAACACAATGATCCCCACGTGGCAGAGCGGGAAACTGAGACCCAGAAGGTGACGCCACTGTTCAGCCAGTTCCCTTGCCCTCACTACCACCACTCTGCAGCCACTCAGCTCATGTACAGTCAACACCAGTGAGGGTTTGTATTCAATAAGCCCCAACCCCCGACCCTGGCCCTCACCTGTTGGAGGGACAGCACCTCAGATGCCGGAAACCTCAGTGTCTAGGCTCACTGTGTGCCACATGAATGCAGGACAGCAGGCAGCCTTCCCAGGTCTTCAAGCTGGCTCGGAACCAGCCCCAGCTTGACCACCCGGAGACTTGGACCCTGCACCCTCTAGTGCCCCGCCCACAGCACCCCCAAGCTCATCAACCCTTTGATCCCTGCAGTAGCAGAGGGAGGTCCACACCTGCAGCTCGTAGTGTGTCTACTCCTGCATGTGAGTCTCAGGAACAGCACAGGGCCCCAAGAAGAGGGCATGAAGGGAAGGGGCTGTCACACCCACTCAGACGGGCCACTTACAATGGCTGAGCTATGCCCACACAACTGGCAATCCCTGTCATCTGAAAGCATTTAGGCCTCAGTGAGTTCACAGGTGAGAGACGAAGACTAGAAAGAAGAGAGGTGGTGGGGAGGAACCATGTGGCAATGTCCAAATAAAGTGTGTTAGACCACAGCTCTGGGGCACAGACCCTGGTGAGTCACCACCCAACCCAGAGGAGAAAGGAGCTCAAAACCTTGTGTCTTCCCAGCACAGTATCATCCCAACTTCTGCTGCCAGCCTGTGAGCCTCAACCTGTATGCCCATGGCAGACCCATTCACTGGCCCCCCTCTCACCCATGCTCACCCAATGGGGTCATTAACTTTGTATGCTCAGAGACAAGGGAGGACCTTCCCCAAAGAGATGCTAGATGTCAGGGCTAAGAGCAGGAAGGGCCACATACCAATGCTACACTTTAGGCCAGAACAGAAGCTGCTTCAAAATACTTCTTGCCCCGGCCAGTGTGGCTTAGTTGGTCTGGCATCATCCTGTGAATCGAGAAGTCACTGGTTTGATTCACAGTCAGGGTACATGCCTGGGTTGCAGGTTGTCGCTGGTTGGCACACATACAGAAGGCAACCAATCAATGTTCCCCTCTCACATCAATGTTTCTCTCCTTCTCCTCCCCTCCCTCTCTAAAAATCAAAAGTAAATAAATAAATTAAAAATTCAAAATACTTATTAACAGTTCTACTTGCTGTCAGGAGGAGCTAACACAAATCACTGAGTCGGTGGCTCTACTCTTAAGTCTCTCAATCAGTGGGACCCTGTGCACAGGTAAGAAGGCCAGCATGGCCTAGTCCCAACCCCATAGCAGGTTGGAGACAAGCTGGGCACAGGCGCCAGGTGCTGGCTCTCCTCATCCCACTTGCCAGATCCACTATGAGCAGAGTGCATTTCTCTGGAATAAGCAAATATCTATGAGCATCCAACACCAAAAACAGTGCAACCAGGAGAAGGAACGTGCCATTCTAGTTGAGTCCTGCTTCTGCCTCAGACATCTCCCCACAGTCTCCCTGCCCTGAGACCTCCTCACGTCCCATCTCCCTGCCCAGCCTATAGAAGTTCAACAGTCCCACCAATTCTGAAGAGAGAAACAACATCAAAAGATTAAAAAAAGCAAAATCAGCCTTGGCTGGTGTAACTCAATGGAATGAGCTCTGGTCTAGAACCAAAGGGTCACCGGTTTGATTCCCAGCCAGGGCACATGCCTGGGTTGCAGGCCAGGTCCCTAGTAGGGGGTGTAGGAGAGGCAACCACACAATAATGTTTCTCTCCCTTTCTCCCTCCCTTCCCCTCTCTAAAAATAAATAAATGAAATCCTTAACAAGAAAAATAATAAAGAGCAAAATCATGCCATTTCTGCAGACAGAACCTAGAAACCACAGCCCCTCCACAGGGAGGCCTGCCTGAGCAGCACTTCCCCAGTTCCTCAGGCCACTGATATCTAACTCAGAACCTGTCTACAGATGGCATTCATCCCAAGCTGAGAAAACTCCAGAAGCTTCAATAAAGCCCCCTAGCCAATGGAGAGCTCACTCCTGAGCAGCAGGAGATGCCTGCTGCCCAGTCTCCATATAAGAGACCCATCTGAAGCCACTGTCCTCTGATAGTTCCTCATGCCATCAAATGTGTGTTCAAAGACACTGTGAGAACAGTGTCTTTGAACCAACCCCTTCCTTACCAGGCATGATTCTCCATCATAAGATTGGGAAAAAATGGGGACAAGTTAACTGAACAACAATAAAAATAAAAAAAGAAGATGACCCCGACCCTGCTGTATGCCCAGAGCTGAGGCCAGTGGCCGGGAGACTTTGGCCAGAGCTTGACTGGAATCAGAGGCAGACACTTGCCCACCCAGCTCCAGTAGAGGCTCACATACTGACCCTGTGTTTCCAGAGTTCACCAGCAGGGCAAAAATAAAAAGGCAGGCCTAGAGGAAGCTGCGCCAAGCTTGACGCTGTTGCCGAGAAAAGCTTTGGGGAAACCCGGAGGCTCAAACGAAGTGGGAAACAGTCACATCTCTACGAAACTGGGAGGGAGGCAGCCAGTCCTAGAGTGGGTACCCTCAAGTTGAGGCTCAATTAAATCTGCACTGACCACATGACCTGCATCAGCCACCATCCTATCGACAAAATGAAGGGACTGGACCAAAAAACCTCCAATGTCTCATTTCTATAAAGGGCCTGAGTCAGTATCTCAGGCTTTGAGAGCTGGTCAGTTGCAAAGACTTACTGCCTTTGTAGCACAAAAGTAGCTACAGATGACACCACTGTGTCCCACCCAATAAAACTAGTTACAAATATAGGCAGTAAGCCAGATTTGGCCCCTTTGGCCATGGTTTACCTACTCATCTTAGATTTTAAGACTGACACTGAAAAAAAAAAATGCTCCATACAGTCTACCCTGTCAGCATCCTGATCCAATTCTGTTTGCCTAACATTATAATGAACATGCTGGAAGCCTTGGTTTCAGGGGCTGGCAGCTATGGCAGCAACACTGAGCACAGCAGACTTTTGGCAGCAAAAAGAGGCCCATGAGCTCCACCGCCAATCCCACAGGGAAGCAGAACACCCAGAAGGGGGACAAGGCAGGGGATGCCTGTCAGAACCTGGAGAGAAACTCTTCAGAGAGACCACAGGCAAGAGGTTCTCATCAAGGGGAGGTCACACTGAGCTCACCAGCTCTTTGTCCCTGCAAGCCAGGCTGTCCTGACTGATGTAGTAGGCACTCTCCTTGTTTTAATACTGCACTGGGACCCTTAAACCACCTCTCCAGATGTGGGTAGAACCACAGGGTCCACAACAGGAAGTTGAATTTCCCCAAAGAAGTCACGGTTTAAAGAAAGGAAAAAAGGAACCTCCCAACCCACTTACTCCCCTCAAGGAGGTGCTCTGGGTGAGGCCACCCAGAGCCCTGAAGAACAGCATGAGAGAGCTGCCACCCTTAGATCAGCCACATGAGACCTGTGCAGGAGAAAGAAGAGGGCAGCAGGACAGGAGCAGAGGCATACCCTCCCCCTGCTGGAGGAGCCAAGTGGGCTGCATCTGCCCAGAGGGCTAGAGAAAATGGCCAAGACAATGGCACAGCCACTGCCTGCCCAGTACCCCAAAAGGGGCAGCTCTCGACCCTCGAGGCTTCCAGTCCACTTCCCACCTGGGAGAAAGCCCATTTTCCACACTAGTCACCTTGTAATTCCACAGGGTACACCAAGAACCAAATCCCAAAGTAGAAATTCTACCCCATCTGAGCTCTTGACCAGGGAAGGGCCCGTCAGCCTGAGGTGCCTACAGGGCAGAGCCCAGCCCTCCCCATCACCCTCTGGGGTTTGTTTGTTTGTTTGTTTATTTGTTTGTTTGTTTGTTTTGGCGGAGGAGCGGGGGACACAAAAGTCCTGCCACTGGGAGGGTTGGAGTGGTGGTGATAGCTGGGGAGAACAAACCACCCAGGGCAGAGCCCATGTCACCCACTTCCCCAGCCCTCAGTCTCCACTTCTAATCCTTCCATCTTAGAGACCAGGGTCTTGGCAGAGACCAGACTGGGCTCCTGAATCTCACTGCCATCTCCACTCCTCCAAATAGGGCCAAGCTAGCTGTCTCTGCCCTTCCTGTCATCCACACCCAGGTGAGCTGTTCAAAATCTTCCTTCAGGCACAACCTACAGCCAGCCCAAGGCCACCTCAAGTTTTGGAGCCACCATGCCCCCATTCTGCTGGAGTCAGGTTTTCTGTCATCTATAACCAAGGGGAATCCTGAGCCCACTGGTGGTCCAGCAGGTGTTGGAGGCCCTGCAGACCTTAACTCTCCTAACAGTCACATTCATCCTAATGTATTTTAAAGGCTCCAAGACCATCTCACAGGAGTCAGGACAGTTACTATAAAACAAACAAACAAACAAACAAAAAACAGAAAAGAACTAATGATGGCAAGGATGTGGAATAGTTGTAACCCTTGTGCATTGCTGGTGGGAATATAAAATGGCGCATTCACTATGGAAAACAATCAAGCAGATCCTCAAAAAGTTAAACATAGCCTTGTTTGGTGTGGCTTAGTTGGTTGAACCTCATCCCACAAACAAAAAGGTCACCGGTTTGATTCCCAGTCAGGTCACATGCCTAGGTTGCAGGCCAGGACCCCGGTGGGGATGTATGGAAGGCAACCAATAAATATTTCTCACATCCATGTTTCTCTCTTCCCCCCCACTTCCCCTCTCTCTTAAAAGGGGGCAAAAAAGTTAAACACAGAATGATCATATGATCCAACAACCCCACTTCAGGTTATATACCCAACAGAACTGAACACAGTATCTCGAAGAGATGTTTTGTACATCTATGTTCACAGCAGGATTAATTTACAGCAGCCAAAAGGTGGAAGCGACCCTAGTGTCCATTGACAAATGAATGGATAAACAAAATGTGATCCATCCATACAGATGGATTATTCAGCCATAAAAAAAGAAGGAAATTATGACACCTGCTACAACATGGATAAACATTGAGGACATTTTAAGTGAAACAAGCTAGTCAAAAAAAGACAAATGCCATGATTCCACTTATTAGAGGTCCCTAAAGTAGTCAGATTCACAGAGACAGAAGCAGAAGGTAGGTGCCAGGGGCCAGGGAAGGTGGATAGTAGTTAGTATTTAATGGGGACAGAGTTTCAGTTTTGCAAGATGAAAAGTTCTGAAGGTGATGGTGTGATGGCTGCACAACAATGTGAATGTACTTAAGGCCACTGAACTGTACACTTAAAAATAAAATGGTAAAGTTTGTTTTATGTATTGTATTTTAACCACAATTTTATTTATTTAATTTATTTATTTATTTATTTATTGCTTTTACTTCTTTTTTTCCTTTCTATTGAATTTATTGGAGTGACACTAGTTAACAAAATTATACAGGTTTCAGATACATAAGTCCACAACACATCATCTGTATACTATATTGTGTGTTCACCACCCCAAGTCAAGTTCCTCCCATCACCATTTATTCCCCCATACCCTCCTCCACCCCACTCCCTTATTTTATCACAATTAAAAATATTTTTTTAATGCTCCAAGAACTGGTCTTAGCACTACCAAAGCCTCACTGACCTTTACCAGTCACAGAATGGAGCCCCAGGAGAGTGAAACTGAGGTGGGCTTGAGCCCCCCACAGTGAGCCTAGGAAAGGGCTAGAGCCATCTATACTGCACGGACCAGAGCAGAGCAGCGCAGCCACAGCAGCTTAGTCAGACTTCCTTGCATGATGGAATTAACCTCAACTTCCTGCCCTGCCACTGGGCCTCCCTCCAATGCCACTCTCTCAGATCTCACACACAGACATCCCCAATCTTGGCCTCTTTCTGGCCTTCCCCGCTTCCTAAAAGCACCTCCTATCCATTGTGTATAGAGTTTCTCCTTCCCTGTGTCATCGCCTACGGTTGTCATAACCATGCCCTTGGTCGGCCTCTCCTACAGGGATGTGGGGGCCACAGAGTGAGGCCTGACCAAGTCAGTCTGATAGAGAGGACAAGGGGGCCATATGTCAGGTGAGGGGAGAAGTGGGCCAGGGCTCTTCAGGCCCCTCATTCCCTTGTTCTCCCACTTCTTCCCAGAAAGAAGCAGAAGGGCATTGGGAAAAATGGGGTGAGTCCCTGATACTCAGTCCTTAAACACCTTTGCCTGGGCCCTGCTCACCCAGGCTGGATGACAGAGGAGACAGAACCCCTACCTCAAATCTCTGAGGAAGAACAATCTGGAGTGGAGAAGGTTTGGCCCCTTCAGGCTGCCTGTACCCACAGAGTGGAGCATAACCTGAAGGCAGAGAAGGAGCCACTTTACCCCTTTACACCTGACTCTTTGCATTCCCTCAGCAGCAGCCACAAGCCCAGAGTCACCCCAGACCTGGCAGGACATGTCTCCAGAAAGTGAGCCAGCACTTCCAGCCCTTGTCTGCTGCCCATTCCATTGCTGGCCGCTCCCAAGACTGCTGGAGGGATAGAGAATGGGAGTGCACTGGAGGGCCCAGCTCTCTCCAATATAGTGTGGTGGGCATCCCGGCAGGAAAGCTGGTAAAGAAACTGGGGAAAGGTATTTCTTTACTTAAAAAAGAAATCCTTAGCCCTGGCTGGCATGGCTCAGTGAATTGAGTCCGACCTGAGAACCAAAGGGTTGCTGGTTGATTCCCAGTCAGGGCACATGCCTGGGTTGCAGGCCAGGTCCCAGTAGGGGATGCACAACAGGCAACCACACACTGATGTTTCTCTCCCTCTCTTTCTCCCTCCCTTCCCCTCTCTCTAAAAATAAATACTGCACTTTTTCATTTGCAGGACACACATAAGAGCAAGAGCAA
Source organism: Artibeus jamaicensis (assembly GCF_021234435.1). Lineage (NCBI taxonomy): Eukaryota > Metazoa > Chordata > Mammalia > Chiroptera > Phyllostomidae > Artibeus > Artibeus jamaicensis. The sequence continues at coordinate 6,867,203 of NW_026521854.1, read as the reverse complement.
TCAGGATCTACATGCCTCATTCAACTGATCTGGGAGACCCCTGCGAGCAGGCACTGCTTCAACTAGCAGTTACTGAGCCTTGGGGAGAGAGCCAGCGGCCCAGACCCCAAGCTGTCAGCAGAAGTGACTGAAGACAGGGCACCAGATCCCAATGTGTGGCACCCTTCAGTGAGGTGCCTCCTTGTTTAGGACATCCACCCTGACTATCTAAGCTGGACATGGCAGCAAGGAGAAAAGTGAGGAGCGAACTCCTTACTTCGACACAGGCCTGGGATAGGAACAGAGGCAGCTGGGAGGGCACATCCTCAAGCAAGGTGCCCCTGCACCAAGCCTCAGTCTCTCCGTCTGCAGAACTAAGGAAATACCAATGATGGTTTGTAGAAGATTAACCTCAGCCCTCCATCACCTGCAGCTCATTAATTTCTCAAAGGTGGAGTTGTCCAAGGTGGGCTGACCCCACCAGGACTGCTCCATTGTGGAGGCTGTTTCAGGGTGATCTTAACTCACAGGCACCATGACAGGGTGCAGCACCTCTGTTGAGGCCTGGCCTTGGCTCCCCCAGCATACAGAGCACTCACTGCCCAGAAACTGGTCAAGACCAGAGAGATAAGGGAAACCTGGCAACCAAATGCCCTGAACAAAGAATACAATCCAAGAACCAGAATAAGAAAGGCTGCTGGCTCCCACAGCCACCACTTCCATTCAAAACCATCTTCAAACTGCACTGTCAGGATGCTGGCAAGAACCTGATGACATCCATGCCCTGGGACAAGGTGGCAACCAGAAAGATGTAGCTCTGGAGGAGTGATGTCAGTGCCAATGGTACCTACCTGCCACAGTTGCCTTCCCTCTAGCCAAAGGCGATTCCAGAATGCTGTGAGACCTAACTCTCAAACACCCACCCCAGGCATGACCATAGAGCCCAGTGTGTGAAGGCATTTGCACCACAGCCAGAATCAGGAAAGGTTAACAATGCCCCCTACTCCAACCAGACCCACATCCTTCCCACATCTGTCCCTTTGCCTGGCCTTCAACACTGCCCCAGCACAGGCCTTCCTGCCTTCCCTCCCTCACCATCTACGCCCAAAGGCCAGACTGCAACACCTGCAGCTTCCCACTTCACTCAGGATGGCTGTGCACACCCAGGAATCTAGGATCAGTGCAGTGCTGCAGAAGCCACTAAAGAGTAAAGCTTACCATTATGATTTAAAAAAAAAGAGTTTATACAGTGTGAGGGAAGAAGTGAGACCTAAGATTATACAAGGATACCACTGTGATAACAAAGTGCCTAATGCAAGACAGAGCAAGGTGCCAAGGAACCAACAGCAGCCATGGGAATAGTGTATTTTAGGTACTTGGCCAGTATTCTAGACTAACCTTTATTGCTTTTATAGTCAAAAAGAAATAAATTTTCCAAATACATCGCTGTTAAACAAGGGTTTGGTGAACCCGTGAACTTAACAAACATGTAAGACTCCCCTCCTTTCCAGAGGGCCTGTGGAAAGTCACAAACCTGCCCCCTGACCAAGTGACACAGTTGTAGCCTAGGAGGGACCCAGTCTGAGAATATAATTACCACCAGACTCCACAGAGCCACTTGGTGTGGGGACAAGAGAGCTCCCCTCTAGACAATTAATGTGGACACCAACTTTTTTATTAAAAAGTAAAGTGACAAGCCCTGGCTGGGTAGCTCAGTTGGTTAGAATATCGTTCTGATATGCCAAGGTTGCAGGTTCAATCTCTGATCAGGGCACATATAAGAAACAATCAATGAATACATAAGTAAGTGGAACAAATTGATGTTTCTCTCTCTCTCTCTCTCTCTCAAAACCAGTAAATAGCCCTGGCTGGTGTGGTTCAAGTGGATTCAGTGCTGGCCTGTGAGTCGAGGGGTTGCCAATTCAATACCCATCAGGGCACATGCCTGGATTTGCAGGCCAGGTCCCCAGTAAGGGGTGCACGAGAGGCAACCACACATTGATATTTCTCTTCCTCTCTTTCTGCCTCCCTTTCCTCTCTCTAAAAATAATCAAATAGAATCTTCAAAGAAAAATTTAGCAAGCCTTTTTAAAAATAAGTAAACAAACAAACAAATAAATAAAACCAGTAATTTTTTTAAAAATATTTTATTTATCTTTGAGAGAGGAAGGGAAGGAGAGGAGGAGAGAAACATCAATGTGTGCTTTTGTGCATGCCCTGCTGGGGACTGACCTGCAGGGAACTGGCCTGCAACCCAGGCATGTGCCCTGACTGGGAATCGAACCGTGATCGTGTGGTTTGCAGGCCCCTGCTCAATCCACTGAGCTATGCCAGCCAGGGCTAAATTTTTTTTTTAAGTGACAAAACTGCAAGACATGGCTGTCTGTATCACTCACTCACTGCACTACAGGTCAGGGCTTGTTTGAGGGGATTGTTCTCAAAAGTGTCCCTTTGTGCTGTGGGATGACAGTGAAGTAGCCACTTATCCCTGGAGATGAGATCTCAGACAACTTTGGCTGTGCAGCTGAGAAAAAGGAGAAAGTCGTAAAGGCAGAGAGCAGATATCGAGGCCCTAAAAACAAAGGACAGGGAGGCCAAACCCAAAGGCACCGCATGGATTGCCAGCTGGGCCCTGCCAGGCCAAAGGGTGCAGCTCCTGCCACGGAGAAGCAGATTCCCAAAACAGGGTCTGCTCCAGCCCAGAGCCATGAAGAATGGAGAAAAGTAGTGGCCTTGTTTTTCAAGTATTCACCAGCGATGTCACAATCCTAGCGTGATGTCAAAACTGCCTCAAGAGTAATGAACTCTGGCCTTGCAGCAGAGTCAAGGGAGGGTGGGATTCAGAGAGCAGCCTGCTGTTTACATACAGCCATCTTGGAGACTGGTATGCAGCCAAAGGTCTGATCAAGGATCAGGACAGCAGGCAGGCTTGAACCCTCACACAGCCTTGCAGTCTCCTGTAGAAACCACCAGCATTTATCCCACACTGGGGGTGCTCACCCTCTCCAGAATCTATGAGACATGGGCATTCTGGGAGTGACTCGCCCCATCCAAACCACCTTGAAACACACAAGCTAACTGAACCCCTATATGCTTCTGACACACACTTCTGACACCCATGAGCCAACCTGTTCCTCTCTGCCCACAGGGCCCACCACAGCCCTCTAGAGGGGGTATTGGAGTCCACCTGGTCCTCAGCCAGGCCCAGTTGGCAGGTTTCTCCCAGGGACTGTATCTCCTGGAGTCTCCACCCATTTTCCTAACCCCTCTGACACAAGGCTGACAGAGGACCAGAGGAAGTAAAGTGTGCAGCTCAGGCCAGTGCTGGCATATGGGCCTCGATCCCAAGTTGATGGTTACTGTCATCTTTAAGCTTTTTTTGGAGGAGGGGGCACAGAACAGACACAGCAATTTCAGACATTTGCAGGCCATTCACATCACAAATATTCACAGGAGCATGGAACCCTGGCATTTTAACTAAAACTCGAGACCATGATGTGACTCCCTTTCATAGCTGTGTCCCAGTGGCTCAAGCACCCTCGCAACTTGAGAGGCAGCCTGGCCAGTAAGGACAGTCTAACTGATGTCAGGCTGGCGACACTGCTCCTCAGAGCCTGACTGCCCCCAAAGCACAGTGGGAACAATAAGCTTGCCCTCCTGGCAGTGTTGTCAAAAACAATGGGTTGCCCTGGCTGGTGTGGCTCAGTGGATTGAGTACCCGCCTGAGAACTAAAGGGTCACCAGTTCAATTCCATCAGGGCACATGCCTGGGTTATGGGCCAGGTCTTCAGTGGGGGGCATGCGAGAGGCAACCAATTGATGGTTTCTTTCACATGAATGGATGTTTCTCTTCCTCTTCTTCTTCCTCCCTTCCCCTCTCTGAAAATAAATAAAATATTTATTTAAAAAAAAAAAAGAATGAAAGGTTTACAGGGGCCTGGCCCACAGCCAGCAGGGGCAGAGCCACCTAGTCCTAAAGGCTGTCCATCTATAAAGCAGACAAGGCTGGCAAGAAGCTGCCCTGCTCATGGCCAAGTGAGGTGCCCCCCCAGGAAAAGGAGATGAGCCCGCCTCCTAGGGCCTTGCTGTATGAGGGAATCAGAAACTAAATTAAGGCGCCTCCTGCCACCAGTGCCCAGGCTGACATCCACACAGCCGCCCCCTGCACAGCAGGCAAGCAGCACCCAGTACAGCTCCAGAACAGTGGTGGTGTATTCACTACAGGCTTCCTATACCGCGCCCCCCCCTCCCCGCATACACCCTTTCTGAGGACACATCCCTGCAGCCGCCCTCCACAGATTACTGGATGACTCCCCTGCCCCAATTACCTTACCAGCCCCTCATGTCTCAAGGCCTGTGTGCCCAGCTTGCCTGGACCCCTCACCCAGCAGACCTCAGGAGATGCTTCTGGCATCTCCTAGAAGCATCTCTCTCAATCCTTTCATGTCACCCGCCCCATGCCATCAATGTTGCATCATTTTATTTCCTTCCTGACAATGACCACTGACAAGTTCTTTGTGTTGATTTCTGTGCTGCCCTGTTCATTATCTGTCTCTTGCTTCTACAATGTCAGCTCATGATACTAGGAGCCTGACTTGGTCACTTGTGAATGTCCAGCTCCTCAGTAGTGGCCCTACACAGACCAGGCGCTCAGTCAAATTGAAGTAGCTGCAAGAGTCCAGGCCCCCTGTCTCCAGGGCTCCACTCTAACTTGCAGGCAGGGACTGGCCCTGAGTAGAAGCACCAAGTGCATATGAGGAGTCAGGGTGGTGCTGAGGGTGCACACATGCCAAAAGAATCCCCACAGCCCAGGGAGGAGGAAGATATGGAGCTCAGAAAGGGCCAAGCACTGGGACCCTCACAGCCATGAGAGGAGGAGGAGCCAGGACTCAGAGAAAGCCAGGTGCTGGGATTCTCAGTGCTGTGAGAAAAAAGATCTGGACTGGCAAGGATCAGGCACTGGTCCAAGACCCCATGCAGGTAGAGGTGAGATTCAACTAAACAGGCTGCAATCCCCATGCTTCTTAGGCCTCTCCCTGGGCCCTCAATTTCCTCCCTTAATAAGAGGAAAAGGTCACCCAGCAATGGAGCCCACTGAATCCAACAATAAAATGCCCAAGGGGTTGAGGCAGGTGCTCCAGGGAGGGTCACTTTGAGGTTGGGGGACCACTGAGCTTCACTGAGCTTCTCTGAGCTGGCTCGTGAGGCTATCTTGGAAGAATGGGTTGTGTCCACACTTCCTCCTTTGTAGTCTCTACTGGAAGTAACCCATCACAGCAAAATAGAAGATCCACAAGAATGGCTCCTTGAGGACTCTCTTGAATTTTTATATCCAAGGAGAAACCCCACAAAGCCCAAGTCTGGATGGCCAGCAGCTGTGTGTATTACCACATCTTCACCTTCCACCAAATTCCAGGCAGGCCACAAGGTCTGCTCAAGGCAGCTCAGACTTCAGATCTCTCTGGAGAGAGAAATCTTGGGGACTTGTACGGGAGGCGCTCCAACAGCTAGGATTACAGGAAGTTTCTCTCCCGTCCCCTGCTACTTCTGAATTAGGACAAACCTCTTCACAATTGAAAAGTAAAAATAAAACCCTCTCCACAAGTTGCCATTGGCAAACCCATATTATAACCACAAAGTGAGAAAAGAGAAAACTCTGCATTATTGACAAAACTGCACATCTGAGGTTTTGTTGACAACCAATATACTGTTCTGGTCACACGAACAAGTTCTTCAAGTCACCTGCCCCATGCCCAGCACCCAAAAGCAAAAAAGAGCACCTGAGCTGCCCTCATTTTAGCCCAGTCTACCACAGTGCCCAATGGGTATGATTAAATACAAAAAAACTGCCAAGTCACTTAAATTACCAGACTGTTTCTGAGCAAAACACAAGTTTGGGTCCCTCAAATTTTAGCCCAGACAGCCAAATTGGCCAGGACAGCTTGAAGTTCTTTGAGGGAGCCCCTCCTAGTGACTGACTCTAACCTACACAGCTGGGCTCCACATGGGACCAGCCTGAGTGTGCAGTTACCTTCACCTTCACATGTGGAAGATCTAGCTTAGTTAGGGGATGTAACCAACACCCTAAATTAAAAATAGCAGTGTGACAGCATGAGGTGGATGCACAGGCAGGCCTTCCGGACCAATGGATCAAGTGAGGGCAGCATGGCAGGGAAGGCGGGGCTCCTAACCCAAAGTGACCAGGTACCAAGTTCATCTTATTTACATGACTCATGAGCTCTCCCTAAGCTGTCTCTAGAAAAGCCTGCCTTCCTGCAGGACAAGTCAGACTCAGGAAGGGAATTCCTTAGGGAAGGGAAGCTCAAGTCTACCACTGTGCTCCCTACCTTCTCCTCTTCCTCCCCTGCAAGGAGTGCCTAAGCTTCACCTTGGGGAATCCTTCTGACAAGATGACAACTTACAAAAAAAGATGAGGTCTCACTTCTATTAAGGGGAAACTGAGACACCAGGACAGGAGGGATATTGCCCAAAAAGATGGGAAGCTTGGGAAGGGTGGGCACCCAGGAAGTGGTAGTAATGAAACAGGGGAAGAAATTCCCAGCTTAGCTAATGGTGCTGAACAAGTCTGGGGCAGGAAGAAAGCCACATTCCTTCCTAGTTAGTCTCTCTCCTCACCCGCCCCAAGGCCCCCTCATCCCTGGTAAACACAAACACACAACGCGCTGAGGGAGGCCTCCTCAGCCACCTCCGATTATGAAGCCCCCACTTTCCAGGCAAGGCAGAAAAGAGCTCCCAAACCACTCCCCTCAGGACCTGATCACCAGGCACCTGCAACTTCTGGCCCAACAGAGACTGAGGGCGCCATGATACAAACAGAAATGGGAAGAAGCAGGTCTGACCACAGCCCCAGATGTGCCCCAAAGTCAGGCCTAAGAGAAGGTGCACAGCAGCCTCTTCCCCATCGCCTGTCCTGAACCAGGTGGCAGAAATGAAACGTCTTGAACTTCCCCAGATGGGCCCAAATAGGCCCTTGAGAAGTTGAAAGTCAGCGGCCAGGTTCTGTGGCCAGAGCTCCCTCCCAAGTGCCCACCACCGGCTCTCAACCTGAGAAAAGCACCAAGTCAGCGACCCCCTACATTCGCAGCTTCTTCCCCACAAAACACTACCACTCTCTGAAGATGTCCAGTGAAACAAGGTCACCTGGTGTGTGTTTGGGGGGTGGGGGAGGCAGAGGGAGGAGTTGCAAACAAGCTGTCAGTTTCCACCCAAACTCTCCTTCCCAAAAACCAAGAGTGAGCTCACCTCCAGGGTCCTCACTGGAAAGAGTCAAAGACTGCCCCCGCACACAAACGGAACAGAACCCCACAGGCACCCCGACAGCAGTGCCCCACTTACCCACCCAGAAAGAAACACTGCCGGAGAAGCCCCAACCACACACCCCTCCCCCGGCGAGGTGAACAGTTCGGTTCCGGGTGGACAAGGGAAGGCCACCAGACACCCCCAGGTGCCACACAAACGCTCTCCGGACCAGGCGCGAGAGTTCGGACCCCTCCGCTGGCCCAAACCGCCCACCAGTGTCGCCTCCCAAGGCCGAGAAGAAACATGATTCTCTGCGCCATGCCGGCTAAGGGACCCACAAACAGCACTCCGAATGCCGGACCCCGCGCCCCCAGGCCCGGACGCCGGGCGAGAGGCGCGCGAGGCCGGCCCGCGCCCCGACGTCCCCGACGGCCGTACGGGGCCGACGCCGCTCACCTGGCTGGCCCGGTAGTTCTCGAAGGCCCTCAGGGCACTGTCGGTGAGCTTCACGTGAAACACGGACACCTTGCTACCGTCGCTCACCCGCCCGCACGACAGCCCGTAGCTCCGATTCTCCCTCAGCGCCGCCATCTTGCGACCATCGCTACCCGGCCCCCCTTCCCGACTCCAGGGACGGCGCTCCAAACCCGCCCCGCCCCGCCGCCCGCTGACGTGCTGCATTATTCATGACGCGCTGCTCACGCCCTTTCAGGATGCGAGGAATCTGGCCGCCGACAACGCGCGGCCCGCCGACGTACTTTATTATTCATGAGACGAGGTTGGCCACGCCTTTTCAGGCATACGAAGCCCATAGTCACGCCCCGGCATTCTGCATATTCTTGAAACTTGAATGACGACCTCAATGGTCATTTCCGCTCCAGGACTCCGCCTCGGCAGGCACACCTTTCCAGGACCCGCTCATATATGTATTATTCATAATCTTGACTCAGCCAAACCCGTCGAAGCCCCGCCTACCGGCCACTGACGTGATGTATTATTTATGAGGTCTCCAAAGCTTCAGGCTTTGGCCTGTTGAGAGCCGCAGTGAGGGCGTGAAGGGGGCGGGAGCAAGCGCAAAACACGTGGAGGGCGGAGCCCTCAGCTACCCGGGTGAATGGGCGTGGCTATGCAAACCGAGCGCGCGTGGACCGCTGGGTTGTACTGGTAGGGTTTAATGTGGGCGGATAGCTGTCTCTCCAGCGCCCCCACCCACTCTTAGTGCTTTTAGGGGATTCAGGAGGCCGGTGAACTTTGCTCGTTATAAGAGTGGGCTTTTAGTACAATAAAGTCCTGACACTCTCCTTTGGGAAACCTGCTGTTGTCTTTCCTCTTTCCCCCACCTCTTCCTTCCAGGCGAATTTTCCCTGCCTCTCTTTCTCCTAAGCTCCAAAGACCCTTTCGCCTCTGTAACTTGTTTCCTGAAGCCCTTCTTACCTCTTCTCCCTCTGCGACTTTCTAAATAAACTTTCTCTTACATTTTGGAGTGGAAAATCATACATGTCCAGGCCCTGTGAGATCATTGTTGTCCAACTCCATTTTTTAAAAAAACGTTTTAAGTATTACAAAATTAATCTATTTAAAGTGTAAAGTTCAGTGGCATTTAGTATATTCACAATGTTCTGCAGCCACTACCATTACCTAGTTCCACAGCACTTTAATTTACCCATACATCTGGATATATCCTGGAATGAAACATGTGACCTTGTGTGTCTGGCTTCTCTCAGCATGTTTTTCAGGCTTCATCCATGTTGTAGCCTATACCTTTGCTTCATTCCTTTTTCATGGCCAAGTAATATTCCATTGTGTGGATTGACCATTTTGTTTATCCACCGTCTGTTGATAGACATTTGGGTTGTTCCCACTTTTTCACTATGATGAATAGAGCTGCTGTTGACATTCACACAAGTTTCTGTTTGGGATGGATACTTTCCGTTGGATCTGTACCTAGGAGTGAAATTGCCAAATCATTTGGTAATTCTATGTTTAACCTTTCAAGGAACTGCCAGGCTGTTTTCCACAGAAACTGCATCATTTTATTAAACTCTCATTGTACAGGTGAGGAAACTGAGACAAGTGCTAGCTCACCCGGGAAAGCTCCTCCTAAGCTCATGGGCCTCCAGACTTGTGGAAAACTCTGGGGTTGTTTTCTTTCTCCCTTTAATCTAATTACAGATGGTGGTCATAGGATGAAGATTTTCAGGTAAGAGAAGGTGAAGTTCAGGGACTTTCTGTATGTCCCTACCCAAGTAATCTTGTTAGTTTTGCCCACCACTGCCAAGCCAGCACTACCATTTATATACCCTCTGACCATGAACTGTTGAGGTTCTGTGCTCAGTGCTTAGGACCCATGAGTGTGTTTTGGGATGGATATGGTGGTTTGGACCAATCTGCCCCATGAGGAAACTGAGGCTTGGAGAAGCTTGGACAATCATCAATCAGCAACACTACAACCAAAGGTTGTGCTACTCGGTAACAAGCATTTCTCCACTGCATACTTCCCAAAGCCTCCCAATAGTACCCCAGGGACAACAGAGAAATCACCAAGCATTGACATGTTCTCCAAAAGTCTCTAAGAACTAGGTCACCCAAGAAATTGAAAGCTAGTTCATTACCTTGATGTAGTCCGTCAACACATCCTCTACCCAACCAGTTCACTGCAGAATTTCTAGCCTTTGTATTCACTATGCTATTGCTGCCCAGACACAGGGCTGCCAGCTTACCGAACTATAGACCCCTTTAATTGTTGGTCTCAGAGAAGCCCCCAGCTAGGTCCCATCAGGGTCCCCATTTTCAGTTAAAGGAAACGAGACAGGATGGGGTAATAAGCACAGGGAGTGTGAACACCTGTGGAGTTCACATCTGGGTACTCTAGGCACATCACCCCACTTCAAGCTGGTTTCCCCCTCTGTAACACAGGTCTGTTCCTTCCTGTAACACAGGTCTACTGTGGCCCAAGAGGAGATCCTCTTCTGGATTCCACTCCTCCTCTGGCCCAGTCCCAAGTGGCGGTCAAAGAAGGCTCCAGAGCCAGTAGAATGCGGGGTGGGAGGCTTTATTTCACTTGGGGTAAGGGAGAGCCTGGACAGAGGGCAGCACACAGGGCAGGAGAGGTTGGCACTTGGACAGGGACTGGATGGGGGAAAAGCTGCCCCCAGGCCTTGGGAAGGAGAAACTGAGACAGATCCCTATTGAGACCTAACCCAGGGGGATGGGGGGGTGGGAATTGGGTCTGGAGGAATGAGGGCCCCCTCCTTACGGGCTGGACGGGGGCTCGGCCCTGCCTCACTTTCCTCCAATAGGGCCTTAGTCCCTCCTGTTCACTGGGCCACATGACCCTCAAACCTCACTGTCCCTGCCCCAAAGGAGGAGGCTAGGCCAGAGAGGGTAGTGGACAGGGAGCCTGGGAGAGTTAGGGAGCATGTGGTGGGGTCCATGGTGCTTGAAAGGATGGTGGCCACCTGGGCAGTCAGTTCCTGGCAGCGATGACCACAGAGAGAGCCACGCCCCCCAAGGCAACAGCAGTTGCCCCAAACAGCCACTTCCAAGGGATGGACTGTAGATAAAGGGGAGGGAGGAGGAAGCTGGAGGGCAGTCAAGACTGATATCTTGGGACTCAGGTACCAATACAGCCCACACAGCCTTCCAACAAGCCACTGCCTGACTGACCATGCCTTTCCTACTTCCTGGTAAACTGCTACATGTGCATCAAAACTCAAGCCAAATCTCCCCACTTCCAGGATACATCCCCTTCCCCTCTGGAAGCACTATCACTCCCCACCCCAAGCCCTACAGACTGTATTCCACCTTCTGCTTTAGTCCAGGTCACACAGGGGTACAGCCCGTGTCACCGGCATGGTCCAACACAGCCCAGGTGATGAGGACATCAATGTTTGTTTGCAAAATGAAGACAGTCCTTTTATGTGGTCTGTCCTGCCCCTCCTGCAGGAACCTCCCTGCCCACTGGCCCCAGCTCACCCAGGCACCCTTGCCAGGACACTTGGCAGGCAGCCGGCTGGGGTTGCCCAGCATTTTCCGGTACAGGGCAGTCTCCGTGCTCCGCTGGGCTGCATGCTTTTTCACTAGCTTCGAGAGCTCTGCATGGATCGTCTGGGAGAGGAGGGTGGCAGATAGGCTAAGAGCATGCAGCAGTGGCAGCAACCAACATGACCATCATCGCTGGTGCTCTGCCTTTCTGGTGTCCTGGGTCACTTGGACTGGCGCCACAGGAACACAAGGGTTCCATCTGCCCCTCTCTGGCATCAGTAAAGTGGGGACTACTGGCTCCATGCCTCCAGGGAGCCCATAGATGGTGCAGAGCACAAGGTTGTGGGAAGAAAGCTGGGGACAATGGCACTGGCCAACCTGGTAGCACCTTTAGCTTCTGAGATCCCTGGTTCAGAATAAGTCCAGCCCACTTATATATGGTCCTAAGTGTCTCAGCAAGCTGGCTAGGGCCCTTGAGACACCTACCCCATGCCACTGCTCAGGCAGAAACCCAACAGGGAGAGCTACAGCAAGGACAAGGGGCAGATGACAGGAGGGACACCCCAGGCAGGCTGATAGGGCAAGTTCCCAGGGCACCCCCATTCTGCTCACCTTGTTGGAAGGTTCCAGCTTCAGGGCTGCCCTCAGGATGGGGATGGCCTCACTGTACTCCCCTTGCTGGGCCAGCACCTATGGGAGAAAGTAGTTGGCATCACTCCAGACCCACAACTGGGCCATGCTTTCTTTCATGAAACCCAAAGCCACCAAGTTCCTGGCCACCTTGTCAAGTTCCAAATCTATCTCCAGGAGTCTACTCTCCTGAGCCCTCAAGACTCCATGATCACCCCAATGGATTCAATGTTGTCCACCCAACCTTCTCCTTCCCTAAGTGCCTGTTTCGGTCTGTGAAGAGACCCAGTCACCCAATTCACCTACTCCTCCCTCACCACCTTGACTGGATACTTCCAAAGCTCTGACCACAGTGAATGACTCAGAATCAGCATGTAACTCAAACCAACCAATAAGATTCAGCTTGAAATATGCTGGTGCCGCCGGGAAGCTGGATGTTAAGCAGCAAGGATGTAAGCCTGGAGCTTCTGGAGGGCAGGAGGGAGCATCTTGGTCACTCCCAAGAAAGGAGCCTGCCTGAGAGGGGAACCCACAGCAGACCAACATAGTATTCCTATAACACTGCTAATGCCTGGATCCAGCCCTGCCTGAACCCAAAATGCCCAGATTTGACAGTGTCACAAACTATCCTCTTTTTGCTTAAATCTTTTTGAGTAACTGTCACCATCCAACCAACATATCCAAACGTGTGAGTTACAAAAGCAGGGTTATAAACCCTTGAAAAATAGGAATGACATTGTCTTCCTCTCCACATTTCTATGCAGAACTTCACACATAATGAGTGCTTAAAAAAATGCTGGTTGGCCCTGGCTGGTGGTGGTTCAGTTGGCTGGAGCGTCATCTGTAAACTGAAAGGTCATGGATTCGATTCCTGGTCAAGGCACATGCCTAGGTTGCTGGTTCAACCAATCCGTGTTTCTCTCTAATCAATGCCTGTCTGCCTGTCTCTCTCTCTATCCCCCTCCCTCCCTTTCCCTCTCCCTAAAATCAATAAGCAAAACCTCAGGTGAGGATTTTTTAAAAAATGCTGGCTGGAGGGAGGCCATGCTCAGTTCTCTCACAAACATGCTAGATGACCCAGTGCTTGCTTACACCTGCTTTCTCAGTTCACTGCTTAAAAGGTGCTGGAAAATCCCCATTCTGCCCCATCCAGGGTTGCTGTGAGTATCAAAAGATGGGAAAGAAAGCAATTAAAGTCAAGTCCATGCAGGCCAAATTCTCCCCTATGTTCCACCAGAACTTACTAGGCACCTACTGTGTACCTGACCCTCTTTGCAAGGTTAGAGATTTAGTAGTGGCTGAGACAAACAGAAGCTCCACCTGCTAGCAGGGAAGATGGACAAGAGGCTTGACACTTCCATGTGCTGACGGTGACGTTGGAAATATAAAGACAGGGCGGGGCGGGGGTCAGCAGGAAGGGCTTCCCAAAGAGGTGACATTATATATAGCAAAAACCTAAATGAGGCAAGGGAAGAACACATGCGGGTACCTGGGGTATGACTGTCTCAGGCAGAGAAAATTGCCTGTGCAAAGACAGGTGTAAGGAGGCTAAAGAGATGGAAAGAAGCAAGAAGTAAAGTGGAAACTGACGGGAGGAAAAGGAAAATCAGATGGCTTGGCTCAAAGCCCCAAGGGCAGCAATGAGAACTCAGCTTTTGTTTTGAAGAAGATAGGAGCCATGGAGGATTGTATGCAATGAGCAGTCACCATTGGGTCACACAGCAGTGTGTGGGTGCCTAAGGCTTAGGGTTCACATCTGGCCTCAGTCAGTGAATTGCTGATTCAAATTTCACATCTCTGCACCTGCCTAGGCCTTGGTTCTTCTACCTGTACCCCAGAGTTGGCTGGCTGACATCTATTCCCTTTTCAAATCCTGGGTTCAGAACCAGTCCCACTGGTCTGGGCTGGGGAAGCCAGCCTGTTACCTGCACCTGTGGCCCATGGCCCACCCAGCCGTGGCCCACCTTGCCCTTGCGGAACAGCGCCTTGATGTTGTCAGGCTGGTGCTCAAGCACAAGGCTACAGGAGCGCAGTGCGGCCCGATAGTGGTCTAACTTCAGCTGCGAGGCTGCCAGGTTGTTCAGACACTTCACCTTCAGCTGCAGGAGCTGCTCCTCCTCCTCAAATGTCATGTCCACTGTTGGGGGACAGTACTCAACTGTGGGAGCTGCTACCACACGGCCAGCCCCACAACCACCTGCCCACTACATGACCCAGGCCAATGCCCAACCCTCGCACCCAGTGGAAGAAGAGACTAGGGAGGAGTCTCAGTCATGGGAAGATGGTCCTCAGGGGACCTCAGTCTCCCCAGCTCTGAAACAGGCCAAGACTGCACCATTCTCAGCACTGCCAGAGTCTACAAAACAGAGCCTAAGTGAAGCAAAGGCTTAACTACAGGCATGTGGCGTGATACTGTGTGAGGTCACCCCAGCCCCCACATCTACCTGTATCCTATGATATCCCATTGATCTGGGATCTCTCACAGGGCTGGAGTGAGCCCTAGCCTAAAGGTTAGGAATGGATGCATCTATCCATATTCTGGAATATTTTACAACATTCTGACAGTCAGATCCATGTGACTTGAGGTTGCTGGCACTAGCAGACACCTTTACAGGAGAGGTGGGGGGATTTGACCAGGTGGTCACCTTTGGCGCTGGAGGTGATGGCCTTGATGGCGAGGTCATACGAGTTGGCTGCCAGCACAAAGTCAGCCCGCTGGTAGTGAGCATTGCCGCACTCCCGCTTCCGGTTGGCCAGTGCCACACGTTCCTGCCCTGTGAGCATCTCCAGGTCAGGCCCATCCACAGCTGTCTTCAGCGTCACCTCCAGGCACAGGGCCGCGTGAGGGGGGATATATGGGCTCCTGCTGGGGGGTGGGGCAAGGGGAGCACTCAGACCTGGCAGCCACCGTGATGGCACCCCAGACACACTGGGCAAGCTTGGGAGCAGGCAGAAAATGACTTAGGTCCTGGAACTGGCCCTACTCAGTAAAATGGAGAGAAAAATGACTCTTGCCACCCTTGAGCTATGTGATTTGTTGAGTCATATACCTACCTCCTCCCTACCCCAAAAGGGACCCCCACAGTGGCAGGTTCTCACCTGCCCTGGGGGCCATAGCAGTACTTGGAATCAGCAGTGACCATAGCTGTCTCCCCCACGTCCATGAGCGGGACACTGAGATCCAGGGCCTGGATGTGCAGAGGAATGAAGGTCAGATGGATCGTGGATCCAGGTGCAGCCTGCCCCCACCCACCCAGCTATCACCACCTCACTTGCATCACTCCCTCCATTCCACCTCTGCCTCACCCCACCCTGCACCAGACTGCCCAGACCCTAACCCACTCCCACCTGGATGACGTCACAATCACCCAGGGTGAACACCAGCTCCGGCTCCTCCTGCACTCGTGTGCCATTCTCCAGTGACATTTGCAGCTGCACTGTGACCACCTGGCCTTTGGTAGGGCGGCTTGAGCCAGGTGGGCCTGGGACCAACGTCTTCTTCCTCAATAGCCCATTCCCTGCCAGGGACCAGGGACAAGCAGCCTGTCACTCAGTGGCTCAGTTGGACACCTGCTGTCTAAGCCCCTTCCCCTACAAGCTCCGCCAGCTTCACCTATCCCAGGAGTGGCCCAGCCCCAGGGCATAAAGCTGAGCTTCAAAGATCTGCTCGGCCTCTTACTGGGCAGGTGACCCCACACCTCTAGGCTTCTGTGTCCCCGTGGTCTGTAATGTAACACTGGTCTGGAAACAACATTAAGTCTGAATGAATTCTGGTCTAAAGGTTAGGGACAAAGAGGTATCTATTCATATTCTGGAATATTCTGCAACATTCCAAATTTGTGTGCTGCTTCCCAACTTGTACATGCCCCTGCATCCAGCCTAAGCACTGATCTAGTGGATTCTGGAGGACCCTGTGTCTTGAGGTTTCAAGGCACTAATGGTGGATATACTGAGTGGATCACACTCAAGCACTGCCTCTCATCGGGGGAACTTTTGGTTTGGGGTTCACAGCCCCTCTCAAGGTTTGTTTCATTGTCTGAAAGCCTGAACTATGACTTCAGAATGCAGCTGACAATATAAAAGGACAGAGCCAGCCTCCTGCTCAGGGAAGGAGTGGGGCAGCTTCTAATATCAGTAGAAAAAAGCTTCCCAGACTCTAACATAGCCAAGGAGGCTGTGCTGTGTAACCTTAGGCAAGCGCCCTCACCAATCTGAGTCTGTTTCCTCATCTGCAAAACATGGGTATGGTAAGAATTACATCACCAAGCTTGTCATGAGAATAAAGTAAGATGGTGCACAAGCCTGGAACAGAACCAGTTGGCAGTCAATATTACCTGGTGTTGTTTTTGGAAGTAGCAATGTTTTTATCAGCAGTGTTGGTAACATTAGTAACAGTACTGTTTTATCAATATTATTATTACTTTATACTATTGTTTTGGTATCAATATAAAAGGTAGTAGTAACAATGAGGTTTTACTATTATTTGCGTGGCACTAGCATTATTTAGCATGTTATATGAATAGGAGTACTAATAGCAATACAATTCTCCAGCTCCCAGAATTGCTGTGATGCGGTCCATGGCGGGGACACATGTAGATTCTGAGTCCTTTCTTGCAGGACTTCTCTGAGAAATTAGAAGGCTAATGAATACTGTAAACCAGACAGAGGAATGAACAACAAATTGGGATGTTCCCCAGATCTATGTAATCTGAGGACACACTTTCCAGGGAACAGGTACTTGTCAAACAAATGCCAAGAAAAGAAGCAGTGGAGCCCTGACTAATGTGGCTCAGTGGGTTGGGTATTTGTCATGTAAACCAAATGGTCGCCAGTTCAATTCTCAGTCAGGTCACAAGCCTGGGCTTTGGGCCAGGTCCTCAGTTGGGGGGCGTGCAGGAGGCAACCAATAGATGTTTCTCTTGCACATCAACGTTTTTCTCCCTGTTTCTCCCTCCCTTCCCCTCTATAAAAATAAATTTAAAAATAAAATCTTTAAAAAAAGAAAAAGAAAAAGCAAAAGCAGCAGTGGAGGTGGGAGCTGCTGGCGCCTTGGAATGCTGGCTGTGTGGCCCTGGATGGGTGACTCAGCCTCTCTGAGCTAGTGTGTGTGTATGAGAAAGAGAGAGAGACAACGAAAGGGGCTCATAGACATGAAACATGTCAAGCAGCTGACTATGTCTGGTGATTACCGTGGTTACCACGTGTGTTACTTCCAACCTACTTCATGGCAGAGTTGGGGAAATCAGGGGAAGAGAAGGCTTGGGCCAAGGTCACTACTGAACTGTAGCTGTCTAGGACCTTTGGGTAAACCCAAGCCTCCCCTGCACCTTACCCAGGATGTCCAGCCACTCTTCTGGGGCTGGAGCAGGCTCGGGCTCAGGTTCCATGGTGGCCAGAAACTCTCGGGCCAGGGCCCCAGGCTGTTCAGTCTCCTCCAGTGGGGGCTGCCCCATGTCCTCTAGCGGCTGCAGCTCACTCGGGTCCTCCTCCTCCTCTTCCTCTTCGCCCTCTGCATCTTCCATCCCATCCAACACTTCGAAGTCCTCAAGAGGTGGGACCCCAGCAGGTGGTGGGGTGCCGGGCTCAGGGCCCACAGCAGAGGGCTCAGCACAGGATGCCATGCTGCTGGGGAGGACGAGAACTGGCCCTGGTGGAGGGAACAAATGGGAGTGAGAATCCCATCCAGCCCCTCATATCCACCTGTACATCCATTCTTCACACTGTAGATCACTTGCTATGTGACTCAGGGGCTCCAGGCCTCAGTTCCCTCATCTGTAGAGTGGGTAGAGCAACAACCCTGGCTTGTCCAGAGGATAAAGACCCAAGCATCAAGCCCTGGGCATCAGACTCAAACACAACTATTATCAGAGCTAAATAATGTTTCATATTTATAAACACCCCAGGAAGAAGGATACATTCCCCCACATTTTGCAGGCAAGGAAATTGAGGCCCAAAGGAGCAAAGCCATTTGCCCAAGGTCACAGAGCAAGCCAACTGCAGGGTCAAGATTTGAACCTGGGGCTTTATTTGATTAAATGCCCAGACATCCTGGGTGGTTTTTAGGTAGACAATCCCTGAGGTCTTGGGGAGGCTATTTTTAGAGCCCAACAGAAGGAGAACTGAATCTTTACCAGTGCTCCCCATCTCTAGCTGCCCCTGCTTCTAAGAGGGGCCGTCTGCTAACTTAACCAGCACCTAGAAAACCCAAACCTTTTCCTTCCATACTCTGATCCTAAACCACACCAAAGACCCTAGCCCAAACACTTTCTGGGAGCCCTTTCTACTCTCCTCCGGCCTCCTGACTAACCTCCCAAAGTGGTCTTTACAAGAGTGGTGGAGATCCCCACCGCATCCTACAGCCTCTTCCTTGAGCCATCAAAAACTGCCCCCCACCCCCAGGCCCCAAGCTTGGAGGTGGTACAGATTTCATTCTAATCCACAGCATTCCCCATCCCTCCCCAACCTTCACCTGCCTGCCCCTTCCGGACCCGGCCCCCTTTCCTGAGACCTTCCCAGCCCCTACCCCCACAATCCCCAGTGCCTGCACAAGTCGCCCTGGAAGGGCGACCATCGCCCCCAGCCCACGCCAGTTGCCCCCACAGCCGTCTTATCGCCCCGTAAACAACCCGATGTTCCCAGACCGCCCCCCTCCTGTCCCACAACACCCTACGCCCTCCAAATGCTCCCCGCCCGTGCCTGGCCCTCCGTCAGCCCCTCACCAGGCCCCCAAAGCCCCACGCCTGTTTGACGCCACTAGGCTGAGTCCCCAACCTCCAGAACCCCTCCAGTGCCCCGGGCCCTGCACGTCTCTGCCAGCATAGCTCCCCTAGCTCCCCTTGGACCTCCTGGGCCCCCACCCCCGCTGCCCCCGCCTGGCCGCACCCCCTCCGGCACTCCGACCCCCAGCACACCCTGGCTCGCCTCCCCCGCGGCCCTTCGCCCCGCCCATAGGCTGCAGACCCCGCCGCGCCGGCCCCCAGACCAGCCTAGGCCGGAGGAGCGCTCCGGGCCGACACGGCCCCGCCAGCGCCCCGGGACACGTGCCTCCGGCTCCGGGACCCCCGCCTGGGGTCCTGCGCCCCCTTCCCGCCCCCAGCCGCGGCCGCCGCGCCTCGGGAACTCAGCTCGGGCACCAGGCCCCGCCCCTGCCGTGCCTATTGGCAGCCGCCATCGAGACTTCAGTATCCATTGGCCTAAGCCCACATCCGTCTCAGGCGCAGGCACCGCCCCCTTCCTGCTTGTATCCGCGGGGCGTTATTAAAGGGGCAGAAGCGGCGGCGCGAGTAGGGGAGGGGGCGGAGGCAACGGGCTTTGGACCAGTCCATTTGTGGGTCGGCGCTGTGCAGCCTGTGCGATTCACCGCTCGGGTCTGAGCTTCATCCTATCCTTTTGCTAAGTGGAGATGAACACGCCAGTCCATTCACTCTAACCTTGGGGGCTGTTGGGAGGATAACATTAAATAGTATTTCGTTAAGGAGTTCTGGAAAACACACCCTGAAGTAGTGTAGACCCGACGTCTTGAGGGGGAGATGTGGCCAGGGGTACTCAGAACCCCCGCTCCCCTACGTGGTATAATCCCCGGAAGGTTGCCTAGTGCATACCGAAGTTGCTCAGTGAAGGCTAGGTGAGCTACTGTCACTCAGGGCTGCTGGGGGGTAGTTCCTCCTCCCTGCACCCTCTGCCAGATGGTGATAAGGTGCCTACTGCCACGGGAGAAGGTGGCTGCCTCGATTAGATGGGTTTTTATGAATCATGATTTAAAAGGGGGACACTTACTCCTCCCTCGCTCTATTCTCTTTCCTTCCCACCAGTTACCCCCTTCCAGAATGATCTTGTTTGTTCTTTTGCTTCTGACCCACCTCACCCATATCTGCTCCATCCTGAAAGGAATTTTTCTTTTGTGCCCCCACCTCCTTGAATGGCGCCTAGTACCAATGGGAGTTCAATAAATGAGCGAATAATGAAATGAATGAGACACTGGCTTTGGAAGCAGCTAACACTGAAGGAGGAACTGGCTTTGGGCGGTAACTAATTTGTTAGATCAGAGCTCGTAGGTCATCTCCTACAGGAAATGCTCCCAGACGTTCCCAAGGCAAGGTCAGGTGCCCTGACTGGCTGTTCTCCTAGTATGCTGAACCTCCACTTCATAACTGGCTTCTGTCTGTGCCACTTGGCCTTACCTCTGCCTCATACACTAGATGGGAAGACCCCCGAAGTCTGTAAAGGGCCTGTAGTTTCTCATTGTAACTCTGAAGCCTACACAGTGCATGAGAAAAAAAGGTTGGGGGTGAGGGAACTTTGGGGAAAATCTATACGGAAGGAAGGAAGCAGACTGGCCAGATAGAAGAGGTGGGAGGGCAGCAAGGATATGTGAGAAATGCCTGGAAAAAATATCAAATAAACACTGGGCCAGTCCCAGCCCTGTAAGTATACCTCTGAACGTCAGTGTTTTTATCTGTAAGGTGGAGTCACCCATCCAGCCCCAACTCTGTCACAGGGACTGGAGGAACTGTAGTAAATGATACTGGCACATAAACAACTAAAATAAACAAAATAAACTAATAACACTAAAATTAGGACAATAATAATGGCTGACACTCAGGTATCATAGGTGTAGGCAAATGTATTTAATCCTCACATTAGCCTTATGAGACAAATACTCTGATATTTGGAATCCACATCATTGGCTAGAGTTGCAATCATATCTTCCTGGTGAACCAAACTTGTGATTGTTATAATGTGCCCCATGTTATCTCTATGCTTCTTGCCTTAGAGTGGACTTTGTCTGATATTAAGTTGCACGGCTGCTTTCTTGGTTCTTGTTTTAAAGTTTCCATCCTTTTCTATCCCTTATCTTCCATCTTTCCATACACTTATGTTATACACGTATCTCTTGTAAGTTGCATAGAACCAGGTTTTGTCTTTTGATCCAGTCTGCCCATCTTTGTCTTTCAACTGGGGCATTGGGTCTCTTTACACTTAATGTAATTATGGACATATTAGGACTTAATCTGCCTTCTTACATGTTTCTTCTCCATCACACCTTTCTTCTGCTCCTTTTCTCTCTTGCCTTCTTTAGGATTGGATACATGCATTTTGGTAAGACTCTTATTATTCTATATATAGGCACTATAAACTAAGGCACAGAGAAGTTAATTACCTTGTTCAAAGTTAAGAATGATGAAAGGCACAATGGGCCAGGTCCCTTCCCTCACTGACTTTGTGTTCCAGCCAGAGGTCTGGATACTGCACAGGCAATATGTAGATAACTATCTAATTTCAGCTGTGATGAGTGCTATGTAGGAAATAAAACTGAAAAAAGTGGCAGAGAAAGGCTTCCAGTCCGAAGACTTATGCCTTTCCACCACGAATGTTCCCATCACTGGGCTGAGTGGTTCATTAACTTTCCACCCTCTACCTCAAATGTACAAAGGAGGAAAACATTTTTGTTTCCATTCCACAGTACACAAAACATTCGGGACTGGCCAAGTCCTTTTTTGGCCTGGCATACAACCCCACCCGCTTCTAGGACCCTTATAAATGTTTTAGGGCTTTTAACAGCCCCAACAGACTCATTGAAAAGCTTGACTTATCCAACCTGGGTCTCTTCTGCTGCAGCCTGCAGACAGAGCCATGGTTCCGTTTTTCCCCGCAGCCCCTGCCCCTGCCCTGCCACATGGACTCCTCTCAACACTGGCTGTTGTCTGGCTCACTGACCTCCACGGTTTTTACAAAAATAAAGTCTATATTATGTGCTTTCCTACCATGCTGCCTTTTCTCTTGTGATTCCCTTAGCCCTGAATAACTGTCAGCACCTATGAAACTCCCAATCCTACCTCCAAATCCCATCCAGATATACTTGCTTCCCTGTAGTCAAAAATATATCCCACTTTTCAGATTTCTCCAGCCTTGGGTCTCTCATCCCTGTAGCTCAGGACTGTGGCATACATGGCCGGAAATGTCTGTGTCAGACTGTCTCCCTTTGTCCTCCAGGGCTAAGCCTGGACTGAGTATTCTCTTGATCCTCAGAACATGGGCCACATCAAGAGAGGGTGACTAGATAGTTTACTGAACAATTGTTTGAACTGCTTGTTGAACTAAATATATAAGAATGCTAGTCCTCATTAACTTTTCAGTGAATAAAAGCAGCAGCGTGGAGGTAATAATACAATTTACCGAGGGCTTACAATGGGTCGAGCCTTGTTATAAGGAACTTAATGTGCTTGTTTTCATAAGATTAAGCCAGTTGCCCAAGGCTATCCAACTAGGATGTGACAGAATTGGAAATTAGAACTCAGATATGTTCAATTCCAGGGCACTTAAAGAGTCTTGTATGTGCCCAAGGACTTGTGTGTATCTCCCAAACTTTCAACAATCTCCCAAGCTTTCAACAGAAGATGCTGTGATTACCCGGGCTCACAGTTAACAAACTAAGATCCAGAAAAATTACACATGTAACATACACACATCATAAGACCTCGATTAATGATAATGAATTGCTAGCATCTATTGAGCAATTACCATTTGCCCCGTTTTGCTCATGATTTTCAGTATGCACACAGGGGGCAGATATAGAAGTATATATGCATGTATGCATTGGTTAGTAGATGTAGAAATCTAACTCTGACAGTTGAGAGGGTCTCTAAGCAGTGAGTATACCCAGCACTCAGAGGTTAGTTTCTAAATAACACTCTCCAAAAATGGAACCAGAATCCTTGGAGAAAAGGCTGATTCCAAGGATATTCTATAGCAAACAAGAAGCCCTGGCTAGTGTGGCTCATTGGATTAAGTGCCAGCCTGCAAACTGAAAAGTCGCTGGTTAGATTAGCAGTCAGGGCATATGGTTGCAGGCCAGGTCCCCAGTAGGGGGTGTGGGAGAGGCAACCACACATTGATGTTTCTCTACCTCTCTTTCTCCCTCCCTTCCCCTCTCTCTAAAAATAAATAAATGAAATATTTTCAAAAATAAAAATTATCGCCCCTGGCTGGTGTAGCTCAGTGGATTGAGCACAGGCCTGTGAACCAAAAGATCACGGTTCGATTTCCAGTCAGGGCACATGCCTGGGTTGCAGGCCAGTTCCCAGCAGGGCACGCATGAGAAGCAACCATACATTGATATTTCTCTCCCTCTTCCCTTCCCTTTCCATCTAAAGATAAATAAATAAAAATTTTAAAAATGAAATTACAAAAAATAAAAGTTATCTTTTAAAAACTTTTAAAAATAATAAAGCAAACAGGGAAAAGTAAGGAAGTACTCAGAGAAAGATGGAGACATATCAACAGGCCATAGGTGCTAACTGAAAGGGGCAGCAAAAGCAAAATAGATAATATAGTATTTAAATATAACATACAGTATAAAAATACTAATTTATTCAGTGATATAAATACGTGACTAAATGCATAATTGGAGAATAAACAGCTCTTGTTTACAATAGAACTCCAATTAATAAACAGAAAATCACCATTATATAAACATCATAGAAATAATTGTTACCGGCAAGAGCCATGATGGATGCTAAAACTAGTGGATAAATGTTTAAAAAGGCCCTGACCGGCTAGCTCAGTTGATTAGAGCATCATCCCAATACCTAAGCTTGTGGGTTTGATATCCAGTCAGGACACCTACAAGAATCAACTGACTCCATGAATAAGTCAAACAACCAATCGATATTTCTCTCTCAAACCAATTTTTAAAAAGTAAAATAAAATGTTTTTTAAAAACCTAGGGTATTTGCATTGTCTCTTAATTATCTCCCCATAGGATACTTATTAATTGCAAAGGAGAAAACAGTGACTTGATAGTTGAGAAACTGGCAAGGCACTGCAGTAAGCAAGCTATCAGTCAAAACCGCGTGCCTCCTGGTACGATGCATTGAAGACTTGACACCTTTGGGAGCCCTGTCAAAACTCCTCAACTTCGGTCAAATTCTGAGGAAACTGGATAAAACCATATTGATGGGTGTTCTACAAAACCATCGGTCTTCCAAAACATTAAGGTCATGAGAGTTTAGGAAAGACTGAGGAACTGTCACAGAACAAAGAAATATCCGAAGGAGATGTGACTAAATGGGACCCCGGACCAGTAGAAAGGTCAGCAAATATACCACTGATACAACGACGCCTTCCGCTCTGCCTTGGAACTCGGGCTTTGAAAACTACGCAGACGCGACGGGGACTACTTGATTGGCTATGCGTTGTGACGCACTGCCGAACGGCAACTACTCATTAGTCCCACCGTTTCCTGCCGCGCCTCCACGCAGGCAAGTTGGTGCCGAACAAGTCGCCGCCTCCGGAGATCACACGAATGGTGCGTGGTGACGTCACAGCGGCGCGGGCGCCATCCCGGAAGCGCAAGCAAGGCCGCCAGATGTGCAGGTGCTGCTGCCACCGACGCCGGGCCAAGTTCTGGGTGGGCCTGGGGCCGCCGGTACAGCTGGGGAGTCAGGCCAGGTCGGGTGCGGCCTCTAGGCTGTCGCGGAGTGGGGTGCGCTAGTGGCCACGTCTGCACACCCCTCCTGTACACAGACCTCAGTTTCCCCGTCTGTTAAGTGGATCCGGGTCCAGGTTGCGGGAGTTGGGGCCTCCTGTGTTCAGGTCTGCAGTGTCACCCGGATCTGGGCGTTGCCCTCCTGGGCCTCAGTTTCCCCGATTTGCTGGGGCGGGGTGCGAGGGGATATGCGAGCCCCGTCCTCACTCCGGGGTTTTGCTAAGCTTGGGCTGCCAAATTAAATTCTGTTAAAAGACCTGGGTAGAATTGCGGCGCCTCTACGCCTCTCCGTTTGATCTTGGGTGACGGGTCCCACCCCTGTGAGCTTTAGTTGCCCTCGGAGACGAACGATAGTGTCTGCCTTGTAGGGGTGATTGGGGTTTAAATTTGCTCATATTCCTGGGAGCATCAGGGAGGCCCTCGTCAAATATGCTGATTCTCACGCCCCCTCCTGGGACTTCTTTACACTACCCTTGGATAAAGAGACCGCCCCGAGTTCAGCTTCTTATTGTTGGATTCAGTCCCCAAAGACAGCACTGTGAGATTCTGATTCTTTGTTATTACCATTTTCTGCATGAGAAAACTGGTCCAGGGAGGTGAGGTGATTTTCCGAAGGTCATACAGCCTCCCCCTCTGCGTGTTTCTCTCATAAATGTATTTGGAGCAGGGCCCAGAGCCCTAGTTGGGTCATTTCCACTCTTATGTGGCACAGACTAGTTGTACAGACTAGTCAGGGAAGTCTTCTTGAGAGAAGCAGCTGGAAGTTGAGGGTGTGCCTTGAATCTCACATCTGGGAGCCAGAGACAGGAAACAGCCCAACTTTGAAGCAGAACCATTTCCTGCAGGTCCAAATCCTGTGCTTGCCAGTCTGGTGGTGGGTTTCCCACCACATGGTCCTGCCCTTTGAACCCAAGTATACATGATCATGCTTTTATTGAAATGTGGAGCCTGTGGGTGCCCATAGCTGGCACATAATGGGAGTTCAATAAACAGTGATTATTGGCAGAGGGGCAGGATTTCACCAGGTGGTGGTATGGTAGCCTATTTCCAAAAGACAGGTAGGGGTTGCAAACTGCTAGCCAGATTCAGGGCAGAAATACTCTTGGTCTCCATGGTGTTTGGGGGGGAAAAGTATCAGTTGCTAACATTTGTAAATGAGGCGATTTCACAGAAAAAAAAATCTCTATTTCTGTTTTGTTTGTTTGTTTGTTTCTTCCTGGAAAAAAATCAGAAGTCTGGCAGGAAGCAACTGCAGTAAGAAACTGCTGTGTTGTCATGGGTAGATACTGAACATCTGTACAGATTTACACCTTTGTAGATTCAGCGGACTGTGGACATTTGAGTAGTGACTCAGGTTCACTGGCCATGTAACAGTGGCCCAGTGCCTCAGTCTCTCTGAGCCTCAGCTTTCTCATATATAAGTAAGGGTTATAGTTTCCATGTATAAAGTAGGTAATTTGTTTACCATAAAGTTGGTGCTGAGTAAAAACGAGGGTGGAGGAAGTAGGCTCTGAAAGCCCTTCCTGATCCTGGGTGTAAATCTTTACCAATGGCAAATGGGCCTTTCTGTTGGCCATTAAATGTGTATGCCCTAGGAACAAGCTATGTCATCATTCTAGGTTTTTCCTGAAGCCCCCCCCCCCCCACCAGGAGAATCAGTGCTGGAGCTGGAGCTTTTTTTAAAAGATTTTATTTATTTTTTAGAGAGCAGAGACAGGAGGAAGAGTGGAACATTGATATGCAAGAGAAACATCAATAGGTTGCCTTTCACATGCCCCTAGTTGGGGACCTAGCCCACAACTCAGGCATGTGCCCTGACCACAAATTGAACCAGCAACCTTTTGGTTCATAGGTCAGTGCTCAATTCACTGACCCACCCCAATCAGGGTTGTGGCCTTCTTTTTCCTGTCCTGATCCAGAAGCCCCCACAAACTGGGATGATTATCTGTGTGCCAGGGAATCTGAGGGCCATAGAGCTATCTGGATTGCTGGGCCCCACAGCCTGGGTGCAAGTGCCTGAAATTCTTGGCTTTAATTTGCCGTTAAGTCTAGTGTCAGAGCAGAGTTTGAGTGGTCTGTTTGCTTCTGCCAGATGAAGTTCTGGTGATCCCTTGCTGTGAGCCAGGTTCTGGGCTGGGCCCTAGAGACACAGCAGTAAGTGAGAGAGACACACTTTGACTCTCTTGGAGCTGATACTGCTATGGGAAGACAGGCAAACAGGTCTACTGATAACTAAGATGAGACAGTGAAGCAATGAAAACAAAATGAAGTGACGAGAGTAGGGAGAATCATCAAGGACTTCCTGGGAGCGAAGTCCCTGGAGGTGGTAATGATTTGAAGGGGCAGCCTTGCATGTTGTGCTAGTGGGGACAGCAGGTGGAAAGGCCCTGAAGTAGGAATGGGCAAAGGTAGAGGTGGGAGTGTGTGGGAAGAAGTGGGCAGATCTGTGCAAGTAGAAGGTACCACTGGCTTTGGGCACATCGAGAGTGGGCGCTGGAGAGGAGAGATGGGATTCTGATGTGCTTCGGTGCAAGTTATAAATGTAATCTGGAGTTCTTGAAAAACCCCAAATTCCCAAGATGACAACTGAGGCTCAGGTGGCATGACCAACTCACATTTAAGCACCCTGTGGGGTTTCCAGGCCCTTCTCTCTGTCCCGTCTGCCCCAGTGCCTGGTGCAGACTGAAGACTTTCTTCCTCCCTATTTCAGGCAGCGGAGGAGGAGGAAGAGATGGACCCCCCGGACTCGGCCTCGAGGGTCTTCTGCAGCCGCATCCTGAGCATGGTGAATGTGGATGACGTCAATGCCATAATCCTGGCTCAGAAGAACATGTGAGTGGTGGCCAAGGGCCCTGGGCCCAAGCGTGGGAAGGAATCCACTTTACCGGCCAGCATTCTTTCCCTGCCCGTCCCTACCCTGGCCCCATACTGGTGATAAAATGAAGGAAATGAGCAAATCTGCTGGCTGGCTCCAAAGGAAATTTTTTCACGGCCTGGAGGTAACGCCTTGGCACAGGAAACAGGGCTTTGGGATGGTTTCACAGCTGCGGATGGCTTGGCAGGGTCCGCAACAGCTCCTGTCCCAAGTCCTGGAGTGGGGAGAGTTGGGAGAATAGGAACGGCTGCTGGGGGATATAAGGGAGCCGGTGAGCTGACTTCCTGTTGGGAGCGTGGTTTCTCAGAGCCCAGGCTGTCTGCAGAGCATGCCCCTTTGTCCTTCTTGGGCCTTGGCACCATGGTCACTGTGGCCCAAGTAATCTGGGCGTGTCCTGTAGGAAAGAAGGGCTGACACAATCTTGGGGTGGAAACACGGACTTCATTTTTGTGTCTTTAGGCCAAAGGTTCTTCCTTCCATTTATTTTTTTTATATATTTTATTGATTATGCCATTACAGTTGTTCTGTTCCCCCCTTCATTCCCCTCCACCCTGCACACCCCCTCCCTAACCATTCCCCCCCTTTAGTTTATGACCACGTGTCTCAAGTTCTTTAGATTCTATCTTCCTTCCATTTATGACACAGCATGGACCTAATACCCTTACCTTCTGTGGTACCCTGTGACAGAGTTGCCAGTTATGTCTGGGTACCAGCAATACCTATTTTTCTCCTAGTTCTTTAGGTTAGATTCAGACTGGGCCCTGGGGAATTCCTAGCGTGAGGGAAGACAAAACCAGACACAAACCTTCTTGGTGTCATGGTGTCAGGGGTGTATTAGAGAAACAACCTGGGGCTAGAGGAGTCAAAGAGCCTGCTTGAAAGAGAGGGTGAAGGCTACATAGGAAGGGCACACTTGAGTAGGGCTTTGAAGGTTGAATAGTAGTTTGCTGGATGGCTCAATCATCAAGTAAAGCTTTGTAGGACAAGGGAATACCACATAGAAATCTCATGGAGCAAGAACGTGGCTTAACATGGCTCAGTTAACAGAGCCTTGGAGGCTGAGCAGAGGCATTGGCCCTCACTCTGTCACAGGCTGGACCGCTTTGAGAAGACCAATGAGATGCTGGCAAACTTCAACAACCTATCAAGTGCCCGCCTGCAGCAAATGAGTGAGCGCTTCCTGCACCACACGAGGACCCTGGTGGAGATGAAGCGGGACCTGGACAGCATCTTCCGCAGGATCAGGTGGGTGCTTTGCCCTGCTGGCCTCTGCCTCCCGCTCTGAGCCTTGGGTCCTCCCCTTTTTAATAGAGCTACCCGCTCCATGTAACAGAGTGACAGGGAGATCCAGCTTGCTTGTTTTACAAGGCTTCATTGCTTAGTTAGTATCCAAAAAGATCTGAACTCTGGGATCCTGAAGTTTCTGAATTTAAATTTTATCTTTTGATAAGTGCAAAGTAGCACCAGACACATGATGCAGAAAAGGCAAGCAAAGAGCTGACAGTAAAAGGCCAGCCTCCTGTCCCCTTAACCCTCTATCCAAGTCTTCTCTCAAGAGGCAAATCAGATTGCTGGATCTAGAGTGCCAGCAGCTAGCACTGCCCACCTCTCCTGACCTGCTCAGTGGGCCTCATCTCAGCCTCCACACAGACACCCTCACTGAGGATGCCCACACTGACGTGGGAGTTCCACAGGGCCCTCCAACCCAGAACAGTGTGACAAGCAGTGAGAGGGAGGTTCCCACCACCTACCCACCCACCCAGAGCTGACAGCAAGGGTTGTTAGCCTTCACAGGGCCCAGTCTATCTGCTCAAGGGGTTCAGCCTATGTGCCTTCCCTTCCCCTGCAGGACACTGAAAGGGAAGCTGGCCAGGCAGCACCCAGAGGCCTTCAGCCGTAAGTGTCACCCAGGGCTCCTGTGCCCCATGTCTGGTCTCTGCAACACTTGGATGACAGCATTTTCAGTGCAGTGCTGGCTCTTCGAAGGTTACCCCAGGGGTTGGTGGGCAGTGGGTCCAGAAACCTGGGGCAGAGAGCAGGGGTGGGGTTGCTAGCCTGGCCTTCTTGGCAACCTGCAGAGCCAGTGCAGGGACTAGGGTCCCCTCCCTGGGGGGAGGCTGCATGGGGGAACATGGATAAGAAAAATGGCAATCCTTGCCCCAGTGAGTGTCATGTACCCCTACAATCAGGCTGTTACCCCAAACCACCTTTGAGGTAGGGGCTGTGAGTATCCTCATTTTACACAGCAAAACGGAGGCCCAGAGGGGCATCAACTTCTCAGAGGAAGCACAGCATTCCCTTACACTGAGCCTCAGTTTACTCCATGTGCTGAATGGGCCAACAGCTCCCCCTACACCCTTTTCTGCTGACAACCACAGGTATGAGGCAATGCTGTTGTCATCAGCCCTAGTGTATCAAGGAAGGAGGTGAAGCAAGGGCAGGTGAGGGGCCTGGCTTAGGTGACATAGTCAAGGGCAGAGCTGGGTTCAGGCTCACCCCCAAGACCCACATCAACATGATCCAGAGAACCTGAGTCCTCATGTCACCTCACCTTGAAGGGAGGCCTCTCACCTGCCTGGGCCTCAGCTCCATCTTCATAAAATGGATGAAGTTGAGTCCCATGGAGGCAGGGAGAGAAGGTTGCTACCAGGGGATCACAGGCCCAGTTAATCCCTCATTACAGCGACTAAGCCCACTCCTGCCTGGGCCTCCTTTCCCCAGACATCCCGGAAGCATCCCTCCTGGAGGACGACGATGAAGACCCCATTCCGCCCAGCACCACAACCACCATTGCCACCTCGGAACAGAGCACAGGCTCCTGTGACACCAGCCCAGACACCATCTCGCCCTCTTTCAGCCCTGGCTTTGAGGACCTGTCCCACGTCCAGCCTGATTCCCCTGCCATCAATGGCCACAGCCAGACGGATGACAAGGAGATACAGGGTGAATAGCCCTGCTCCCAGCTCAGAGGGGTCACAGGGCTCTCCAGGTGTCTGAGGTGGTAGTGGGTAACCCTGCCTCCAGACGGTCAGCTTTGCCATCCTATTCTGTCACGCAGGGCACTCTGGGAGACAAGGCTGCCTCCCAGGGGTGTGGAATTCCTGAGGGTCTGTCATTCCCACTCCTTCCTCACTGAGAGCATCTCTCTCCTTCAGACCCTCTTCCGGGCCAGGGGATGAGCAGTCATTTGGAGTCAATGGGCTGGGCACAAGGAAGCTTTTTCAGAGCCAGGGCTGAGGTCTGCTCTGAACAACACTTAAAGGTTCCCAAAGACAAAAGCCAGATATCCCGTCTCAGCGCCCCCAGTCAGGACCTCCTTGAGGTGGGCAAGCACTATCATGTCTGAGTTCACCACACCCCCTTCCTGCACATATAGTTCTGGTGTCCCTGTCCCTTCCTCCAATGAAAGTATTAAATACTTTCTCAAATCGGTATCTCAAGGCTTCTGAAACAATTGTAGAAAGCTCACAAAAGAACCTGCTCCTCAATCCACTGAACCCCAAGCGTGATAAGGCCCATGTCTGTCTGACTAGAGAAGTGGATGGACCCTGAGGGCCCTGCAGGCTTCTCCCAGGGCCTCCATGAAGCAAGCCAAGCCACCTTGGAAAACAGAAATTAATGGAATATTTTTGTATTTGATGTTTACAGATGCTGTTGGGGAGTTATTAATAAAAAGACTCCATTACTAAAAAGAAAAGGATGTACCTAGCAGTGGCTTTTCCCCATGGTCGGGTCCATCGGCTCAGAAAGGGGAGAAGTGCTGGGTGTAGGAGGGACAGGATGGGGTACACACAGCCAGGCACCACTGAATTAGAAAGATGTGGCTGCCCTTGGTGGGAATCTCAGGTGGTGGCAGCCATAATAACCCAAATTCCTATCATTGTTGCTCACAACACTTCCCTTACCTCAGAGACTTTTCAACCTTTTTCATTTCATGGCACACATTAATTAATAAAATTACACAGCACATCAGAAAATATATATTTTTTTGCCTGACCCCCCCAAAAGGTGTAATTTTGATTCATTCACACTGGACAACTATTTTGTTGGCTGTTATTTTATTTGACAATCTAAAAGGAACGGGGTCATTGCCCCTATTTATATTGCCCCAATAAATAGGTATTGCATGTTTTAAAAATTCTTGCAGCACCAGTTGAAATCGATGCCTTACCTCCTTGAATAACTCCTCCAGATCTCAGTCACAGGGCACTGAGCTGGGTCCGCTTCCCCATTAGAAACTCAGAGTCCCTTCATCTTTGAAGTTATGTTATTAAAGGCATCTTCCCAGACATGAGAGTGTCTGCTTTTGCCTGGTCCGTAGGAGTAACAGTGAGAGTTCAAGGAAGTAAAGAGGTACGCTGCCAAACCTGCAAGTAACTTTTCCGTTCTCACCTCTTTCATGCGCCTGCCACTTTTTTAGCCTTCCACCAGTCTCCTGGGTCCCACCCCATTCTCTTGAGTAAATGCAGCGACCCCACCTGCTCTCCCTGCTTCCCCGCGCGCCGCCCCAAATCTGCGCACAGCCACTAGAAAGTTTTAGAATAACTGATTCTGGATGTTAGGTGCCTAGATGGCTCCCGCGCCTCCTACCTTTTCTACTACCCCGCTTTCCGAACCCGTAGATCCTGTGTTTAATGCCTTCGATTAAGCACAAAAGAGCCTGCTCTACCCAGTAACTACTCGAGGGCCCACAAGGTGCGGCCTTCGGCCGACCCTGAGACTGCAGGTGGAAATACACGGTAAAATGTGGCAATCTTCTCATTTGAACCAAGGCGGAAGCCCACAGACGGAAGCAGGTAGCAGACGCTCGCCCACAAGACACCACGGCTTCGTTCGCCAGCACGCAACATGGCGGCGGGGCGGGGCAATACGCGCGTCGCGAATTGTGACGCATTCGTGCAGCGTGCTCGGTGCGCAGGCGCTCACGGCGGCGATTTGGCCGTTTCCGGTTGTGCCGCCCTCTTTCTTCTCAACGAGGCGGCGGAGTGTGTTGGCTGTGGCGTCTGTGCGGGTTCGCTTTGGGCCTGGGTCAAGTGGGAGGCAGCAGGGAACTCGGGGCGCTGGGCAGCGGAGGGGGCAGCTCAAGTCGGTTTGTGCGAGGCAGGCTCCGCGGGTCAGCTAAGGAGGGCATATTGGGCCTGAGTTCTAGGCCCCAATAGGGCCCCGGGAAACGAACCTGACTTGGGACGACAATGTGTTACCGCGCCACCGGCCCAAGCTATCTGACGGGGCCTTGGGGCGGAGATGGGTCTCTTGGGCAGATCTGAGTTATTGGGATGGGATATTAAACATGTAAACGTTTTCTCCGTGCCAAACACTGCCAGTTCCTTTAAAAGTATTAAACCCTTCCCACTTACCGAGCTGGGTCTCAATCTGCCTCCTTTTTCCACATCTGTAAGTAGAGGCTGGTAGTGTTTATCTTGTAGGATTTTTTTAAGTGGAAAAAAAAAAGTCTGTGTAAACAAGTATGTGGCGCGTGGTTGGTAGATAATTATGGGTTGGAGCAAAGGCAAGAGGTGTGGTCTGAGAAGTTTGGGGGTAACTGAGAAGGAAGCCAAAGTGAGTATGAGCTTAGAGTTGTAGCCAAGATGGGATTCCCACCCAACCTTCAGGAAGGGTATTTTGTGGAGCACTTGTGGCCAGGAACTGGAGGAGGGGAGGTTGGTGGATGGATTGATGGAACCTCCAGATAACACCTGGGGAAAATGTCTGTCATGATGGTACCCAGGGTATATGCTTCTCATTGCATCTGCAGTGAGAACATTTGTTCCCATCTGCATGGGAACAAATAGGCACTGGGGTGGGCCTGCAGTTGGGGTCACCATGGACAGGACTGGTAGTCAGGGCCCAGGTTTAGGATGCTCAGTCCTGCAGTACTCACTACTTTGTCCCAGCCTCCCCAGCAGACACAGAGATGCAGATCTTTGTCAAAACCCTGACTGGCAAGACCATCACCCTTGAGGTTGAGCCCAGTGACACCATTGAGAATGTCAAAGCTAAAATCCAAGACAAGGAGGGTAAGTTGGGCCAGGTCTGGGTGCTGAGGCCTTGCCAGTGCTTCTTCTGCATAATCTCAGGAAGGCATCTTGTCATTTCTACACAGATTTCCCTTTTGAGGGGTTAGGATTTGTTTTCTTTTTTTTTATTTACTTTTAGAGGGGGGGAGGGAGGGAGGAAGAGGAGAGAAACATCAACGTGCTGTAGCCTCTCAAACACCCCTAACTGGGGATTGAACCAGCTGGCACTCCATCCAGGACAGAGAATTAATGGTGGAGAAGTCCTGTGGGGGAGGGAGAGCTGCCAGTAAGGTTTGCCAGAGTCTCAGTAACTGAGTTTGTCTTGATCCATAGGCATCCCACCTGACCAGCAGCGACTGATTTTTGCGGGCAAACAGCTGGAGGATGGCCGCACTCTCTCAGACTACAACATTCAGAAAGGTACTGCGTGTGTCTTCACCAGACAGGGGCCCTTACCTGTTGGGAAGCCAGGGATTTATTGGCCTCAAACTCCTTGAGGGCTGGTGTGGCCATCTCCCAAAGGATTCTGACGACTACCCATCACACCTGAGCAGCTCTGGTCGACAGGGCACTGAAGGGCTCTGCCCTGTTCCTGTGGGCCAAGATTGGGCACTGACAGCCTCATTGGCACCAGGGGTGGGGTAGTCCTTAAGGCGAGGATCACAGGAGCTTGGGGAGACTTGAGCAAAATACTGTTTTCATCCCTGGAATCCATCTCATGATTGCTACCTGTGTTTCCAAATGGCAGCGATTTCCCACATTCTTGCTCGCTTTTTTTGTTTTTTAAATGTGGTAACTACTATAAAGGAAATCAGTGTCACTCTTGGCAATTGTCAAGCTTTATCCTGCCTAGCAAAAATAAAGTGTCACTCCTACACCACTTAGAAATCACCTTAACTGTTGGGAAGCCGGCTGGACACTGCTGTTGGCATTTATTAGCCTCAAACTCCCTGAGGGCTGGTGTGGCCATATCCCAAAGGAAGCTGACATGTACCTGTTAGACCTGAGAAGCTCTGGTCTGCAGGGCACTAGAAGGCTCTACCTTGTACCTGTGGACCAAGTCTTGGGCCCAGGCTAAGTCACTCTCCCCAATCCTCATTTCTTGTAGAGTCCACCCTGCACTTGGTGCTTCGTCTGCGTGGTGGCATCATCGAGCCCTCCCTCCGCCAGCTCGCCCAGAAATACAACTGTGACAAGATGATCTGCCGCAAGTAATGCAAGCTTGGGGTTGGGAGCGGCTGTCCCTGGGAAGAGTGTTCAGGTACCCTGACCACTCCCTTCTCTTCCTTTGCAGGTGTTATGCCCGCCTGCACCCCCGCGCTGTCAACTGCCGCAAGAAGAAGTGTGGCCACACCAACAACCTGCGCCCCAAGAAGAAGGTTAAATAAGACCCCTCCATCACCTCCTCTGGCCTATAGGGCAGTCTTCTGCCTAATCCCTGTGACCCTGGGGCCTCAATAAAGTTTCCCTTTCATTGACTGGAGCAGTAACTGGTGTCCATGTGGCTTGTCTATCTAGTGGGGAAGGTTTACAAGAAGTGGGCATCTTCTTTAGGGACTGGACTGCATGTCTCTTGATTCTGCAGGGCCCTTGGGAGTCCTGTCCTTTTAGGTTTCATCTGTAAAACGGGTTGTGGTCCTTGCCCTCTTCCATGTATCCTACCGTGCCCACCCATCTCAGTTCTGTCATCAATAATGGGAGTGGAGACCTCAGGCCAGGGGCTGGTGGAACTATCCCTACCTAGCAATAAACACCCGTTCTTAATTTTTGATGTAGAAGCACATGGGTCCCACCTGAGAACAGTGATTTTGAGAGTAGGCCTTTTTTTTTTTTAAAAAGACATGTTTTGGCAAGTTAGGTGAGGGCTGTTCATTGGACACCCTGAGAAAGCCATGCTTGGGGGGGGGGATTAGGGCTTGATGTAGGTGGCAACCCAGGTCTGGAAAATGCCTAAGATTAGCTGAGACCTGCATTGCCAGCTAAAGGCCAGAATCTTAAGTCATTCCATATCTGTTTCAACCCTGTGAAACTACACTTGCTCCTCTGTAAGCCAGGCCATCGCCATCTTAATGGTCCTGTTTTGACTGCTGAAAAAGGAAACTTACAGTTCTAAGTGGTTGGTCATCAGTGGAAAGCTTGGAAGCCACCTCTGCCCTTAATATGAAGCCCTGTTTGCCTCACCCCTGCTCCCAGGCTCCTCCCTTCAGATCATTCTGAGGTCTTTATACAGTCTGAGAGTCTGAATTGAAGTCCCACTTGTCACAACCTTGTGCATTGGATGGCACACCAGTTTTCCTTGTGTGGGGACTAAAATGTGAAAGGAAGTCGGTGTTGACGTAAGCATGTAGCAGCCTACAAACTGAGGGACAGTCTATACTCAAAGACATACACTCAAGGACAAATTAAAGCCCTGGGCGAGAGCATGGGTGGAGGGGTGCCTAGTGCCTAGTATCCCCATTTTCAAGGTTTCCCATTTGAAGGGCCATAGGCTGCGGTCTGGAGACCTCCGAGCCTGTAGGGGGCGCCCAGCGGAGCAACGTCCTGGGCATGTCTGCAAAGTCATGATCAGAGGCTGCGCCAGCTGTCCGCATCACCCGGCAGCTGGAGGAGCTCCAGAATTCCAGGGATCTATGTGGCTGGCCCTGTGTGAATCTGGGCGGAGCAGAAACGGCGCGGGTTGGGTGATTCGGGTTGGATGCTCTGGCTTTGTACTCCCTCTCCAACATCTGGACACTGGTGCAGCGCATCCACCAACTGCAAGCTAAGCAAGTGCAGGCCTTCCGCAAGCTGGAGGAGTAAATGCTGGTACTGGAGTGAGCTGGGGTCGTAGGGTTCAGCCGTATGCTTGCATCAGAGGTGGGCGTGCCCGGGAGTGCAGCTGGGTCCCAGCACAGCTGCTTTGACATAGGCGGGGCAGGGTTTGCGAGGGGACCCAGGGTATGTCAGGACTCACACCTCAGGATGTCTCTACCCCAAACGCAGAGTTGAGCCTAGTTCCTCTGCAGAAATCATTGTCTCCCACACTCGGGTCTACACTTTATCGGGGGTAGCTTTCACGTGGCCGATGCAGGTGCAGGGTCTGAGACTCCCAGAGGTGTAGCCTCAGGACCCCCTCTACCACAGTGACACAGCCAGTACCTGCACAGTGTCCCAACATACGTCTTCAGGCGCTACTGGACCACAGTGCACAAGTGACCCAGGCCTTCGCTGCCTCGTGGGAGCTGCTAGGGGTGAAGGCCGAGCTGGCCAGCCCCAGAGCACAGCGGCCGCTCGCCTGCCATGTGCACAGCCTACAGCTGCTGCAGCAGACCCTTGCCACCTGCTGCTGCCCGCTACTCCAAAGCCTAATTTCTCCCGCTGTGGCCTGCTGGGCTTACTCTGCGCCCTCATGGAAAGGGCCAGAAGACTCCCGTCCACTACAACCCCTGACCCGGGAGCCCCCGACCCCGGAGCCCCAAACCACACCTCTTCCCACCTCTTCCCAATTGTCCTCTAAGGCTTCACTCGAGATTCTCTGGACCCCTGGTCCCCACCTGTCCACTGGGTTACATTAATGCTGTCCTGGATGACCTGCCCCCACCCCCACAACACTCCTTCCCTCTGGCTCTTCTTAAAGCCTTAGGACCAGTCCTCAACTGTTCAATGGGTTTTCAGGCCCTGCCCCGCCCCCAGAGTAACCCTAGACCCTAGCCTAAATTCTGAGCCTACTCTTGCCCTAGGGTTCCAAGGCCCTGTGTACTATGCCTCTACAGCCAATCCCGTCTGAAATACACTATTCCCAGACTAAGTCCATGCGAAGCCATGCCCGTATCACACTCTACTTGGGATTCCATGGCCAACCACACTTCCAAGATCAGGTTCCTAGTTTAGGTTTTCGGCCTACTTCCACCCTGGAATTATAGCATTCTGTCTCGCCCACAAGACCATGAGCCTCCAACTACTCTGCCCCTGCAACCAATACCTAGCTGACTGCCAGTCCCATACCACCACTACATGCAGGCTACAGGATGCTCTGCACTGACTCTAGAGCTTGCCTACTCTACCCCCTCCTCAGAAGTCCCTGTTAATTGAATCCCAGGCTTCTCCCATACAAAGCACCTTCTGCCACTCCCCACCAGTGGTCCCACCCCTTCACTGCTTTTCTGGTGTCTCTTCTTCTGATGGGGGGGGGGGCAGGAAGTAGCCTTTGCCTTCTGTGATATCCTCCTTGCTGCCCCTCCCGCCCTGCCCCCTACACCAGGTGGCCCTGCTGCAATCATGAGGGCACCAGAGCTGACAGGGCAAGAGGACACCCTACAGCTGTGCTGGCTGATGATAAAGTGAGTGCCTCCTACCAGTGGCCTGGCCATGCTAGATTTATTGCACATGGGCTGGGCACGTGCTCCCAGGCAGGTGTGCTCTAGCGCTGCCACCATCAGACCCTCTGGACCTGCACACAGCCCAAAGGGTGTGCACACTGGAGTCTGCACCTGGTGGTTCCCAGATATAGCGCATTCCCCAAGTGCATACACCCTCCATTTCCACACCAGACTTGCTACTCATTTCTGGGGCAGCTGTACATCTCAGATACCAATCCTGCTTATATGGTTGGACTTGGAGCTTGGACACATCACCCAGGTGCCACTGGACACATGCCTGCACATTCCTGCCCCAAGCGCACACACATGCACACTCCTTCATCTGCTACAGTAACATTGTGAACCCTCTTGATAGGATACATTCACCCAAAATGACCTGTTCTCTATGCCCACTGTGACCTACAGGAACACCCCTATTTCCAGGCACCCAAATGGCCCTCCTGGACACCAATGCTGCCTAGAGGTTTGGTGGTAGGCAGGGGAGCCCAGAGTTTGCCACAGCCCCCTGAGAGCTGCACAGTGGAGGCTAATTTGCCCTATCTGGGTTTTATTTATAGTTCCCATTCACTCTTATAGGGTAATTAAAACCTTTAAAGCTGTCAGCAAGGTTCTCCAGGACCTCAGGTTTGATGCAGAATCGCTGAGTGATTGATGGTGACTCCCCAGGAACCAGCTGAGGTCAGACATGGGAAAGGGGTCGGGCACCCAGCTTTGACTGCTAGCTGGCTGGGATTCAGCCCCACTGGGCTATTAACAATACCTCCTTGAGGTCACCACGTCTCACACAAATAAAGGACCCTCCACCTGCAGCTGCTCTACTGTCTCTGCATCCTGGGGTGCTGGGGTGTGTATACCTGGTGAGGGGGGCCCACAGGGGCAGGGATGGAGGGTGGGAGACTCCCTTTTGCCAGACTGATCAAATTCTGGTGTTTTGAATCACACTCTCCAAGGAGCTTAGAAACATGGTTCTAATCCTGAGGAGAAAATGCCTGAAATTCTAGGGAAGTGAGGATTTCATTCGAAAAGTGTCCTCATGTCTCCTCTACAGTTCCTACCCCAGGCCTCTGCAACCCCAAACTCACCTTAATAATCAGGGTACCTAAGTAGCTCATTTATTTTAAAAGATTCTTTGGTGGGGTCCTGGGTGAGAGAAGTAATGACTCCTCTTCACCCTCAACCCTGTGAGGGATTCTGGGCAGCTTGGCCAACCCTCCCCCGCCCTCCCCCGCCCCCAGGGTGGACCTAAGGGTGGCTTCACATGCAGGACAGAGATGTGATCCCTGGAGCTCAGTGCCCACTCCAGCTCCTTCCTGCCAAGGGTGTTCAGGTACCACGAAGTGAGGGTACAGCAGAGGTGGCCCCAGTCTGGGTGTGACCCTGGGTCTCCACGAAGCGAGGGCAGCTCCAGACCTTAGAGTTTATCTGGCAGGACCTGTAGGCAGAGGGGAAGCCAGGCTAAGCAGGGAGCCTGGGATGGGCCAGCACTGCAGATCAACTGAGGAGCCCCCACCCTCCTTCCAGTTCAGATACTGGCCCCACCACTTTCAGATGAGTGACCCTGGGCAGGGTATTGCCTCTCCCTGGGCCTTGGTTCCCCATCTGCAACTACCTACCCACCCCAGGGGGTGTACTGCAGGTAAAGCCTTTGGCAAAGGGCCACATGCAGTAGGCGCTGAAACATGCTAACTTGAGCCAGTATGTTCATTTATTCCTGAGGATGACGTTCCACTTTGCCCATTTTCACGGAGTTGGGTGTTCTTACTAGGCTAAAAGCCAGAGGGCCAGGCACACAGTTGTCGCTAAGTGAATGCTGGTAAATAAAACTGAAGGCCCATGGCCTATTGGCCATCAGGAAGGGCCACTGTCTTCCTATCACCCATCCACCTGGGCCCCCCTTACCTCTCGCCGCGCTGCGTCTGCCCGAGGGCAGGATCCCCTCGTCCTGTGCTTGGAAGGAAGGAGGTGGTGTCTGGGGGCTGCAAACCTACCTTTCCGCCCCACCCCTCATCCTTCGCCCACGGGTCCCTCCTTCCTACCTGGTTTCGCGTCTTGTGCGATTTCTGCATCCAAGCTCGCCACTGGTCGTAGAGGCGGAAGCTGAGGTTCGAGCAGTACGCGTGCTTCTTGAGCCAGCCGAGGAACTGCTTGAGCTCGCGCCGCACCGGCCCCGAGCTCGGCTCTCCGCCCCGTGGCTCGCAGGCCGCGCCGCCCGGACCCGAACGTTCTGAGGGCGGAGCGGCAGCGTCAGGGCGAACCCGACAGAGGGCGCGCGCGGGCAGCAGAGAGAGGGTCCCTGCGCGGCAGACTGCGTTCCCCTCGGGGACCTCCCCCCCCCATTTCCATGAGGCCAGACAGGGTCCTCCCCACCGCCCAGCCCAGCAGCCCAGCTGCGCCCCTGAGGAGGTGGGGGAGGGTTGGGAAAGGAAGGGCCTCCCCCTCCACATCTCCTCCAGGGACTCGATTCCTGTGGCCTGAGCCAGGTGTGAGAGGAGGGAGTTGGAGAGAAGGTGAGAGAAGTCAAGTCCCAAAGGATGAGACGCTGAGAAAGATCATGGGACAGAAACAGGGAGAAACAGAGGCAGAGACTGAGAGGTGGGGACAAAGAGAGACGGGAGATACGGGGAAGACGAACGCCATGAGGATCAGACAAGGAAATTCAGAGGACAAGGTATGGAGAAAGTGG
This sequence comes from Artibeus jamaicensis, assembly GCF_021234435.1. Classification (NCBI taxonomy): domain Eukaryota; kingdom Metazoa; phylum Chordata; class Mammalia; order Chiroptera; family Phyllostomidae; genus Artibeus; species Artibeus jamaicensis. The sequence goes on along the minus strand of NW_026521854.1, from coordinate 6,826,930 downwards.
GGGGGACAGAAAGCCTGGGGATTGAAACCAAGGAAAGCAGAAAGAGACGAAGAGAGTGACAGAGTGACAGACAGCCCCTGGGAGCATGAGCCAATGGGATGGGGAGCGGGTGGGAGGGCCAGATGGGAGGCCCGCCTGCCGGTACAGCTGCTCAACTCAGCCAGCCCCAAACAGGCCGGCGGATAAGGACATCGGCCTCACGTCATAAATAACACAGGGGACCCGCTGACAGGCCCTGGCACAGCCCAGGCCCCTGCTGGCCTCCCCCAGTCTCCCCAGCCTCCTCTGCAGACGCAGCCGCCTTCTGGCTCCCGTGCAAGAATCGCAGGTGCTGGGCACGAGCAGGGGCCAAGGCTCAGCCCCTCCCAGTCATGCTAGCTCCGCCCACCCCAGAACCTGGAGGGCCCCACAATGGGGGCTGGGGAGCTAGCTGGCTTGAGCTAAGCTCTGCCCCTCCCTGGTTCTAAGACCCTCTCTGGGCCTTGGCTTCCCCATCATCCCAGGAGTGAGCGTGGGCCTGGACTTCCAGCAAATCGAGTTCAGATTCCTGTATGACTTTGGAGGCTGGCTAAACCTCCTGGGGCCAATGTCCTCACCTGAGAAAAGGGGGCCACCGTTTCAGTGAAAAGGATAGGAGGAGAAGGGGGAGGGAGGCTTAGGTGGTGCTCACTATGAGGGCACTTTCTGTGGGTTATCGCACTGCATCTCACCTGCACAGCAGCCTGAGACAGAAGTCATTATCGTCCCCACTTTCCAGATGGGTAAGCTGAAGCCAGACATTTCAAGTAACAGATTTCATATCATTTCACAAAAGAGAGAATGAAGGTCTCTGGGCTAAGAGGAACCCCAGACTGCAAGAAGAGCCAGACCCCCTTTTGCTCCTCTGATCATCCCCAGCCCCCTACCTGGGTCAGAAGGGGAAACTGAGGCCCATCAGAGGGGCAGTTGGCAGCCCATTAGCCTTGAAAGCAGGGGTCTCAAACTCACTTGCCCTTAGGGACTGGGGAGGAGGTACAGGTGGGTGAAAAGGGCCAGTTGGGGATGAGGCAACTGGAGAAAGAGGACCAGGCATAAAGGGGCAGCCTATGCTGATAGGGGCTGTGAAGCAACACTGGCTGTGTCCTATTACATCTTCTAGAAAATTTTCCTAGGGCATCTAGGATATGTGTGTTAAAACTTCCTGGTTTTTTTAAAAATTAATTTATTTTTAGAGAGGGGAAGAAGGGGAGAAAGGGAAGAAGAGAAACATCAATGTGTGGTTGCCTCTTGTGCCCCCCACACTGAGGACCTGGCCCCCAACCCAGGCATGTGCCCAGACTGGGAATTGAACCCTTTGGTTCGTAGGTCGGTGCTCAATCCACTGAGCCATACCACCTAGGGCAAAAACTTCCTGTTGTTAAATGTGTGCAAGTAAATCAAAGTTGTGGTGTTTCCTTTTTTTTTTTCCAAATGACAGGTCAAAGAAAATAGATTCAGGGGCCAAATTTGGCTCCAGGGCCACCAGTTTGAGATCTCTGTTCTCCTGGAGAAACAAAACAAAACACAACAAAACAAGAAAACAGAAGCCCAGGCTGATTTAGGACTGTTCCTGTAACCCCTAGGCCTGTTGCGATGCTCACCGCTGCGGGGGGTGGAGGCTGCAGTGGGGTGGCTCCACTCGCTCCAGATCCCTGCCTTTTTGGAGCCGTAGATGCCAAAGGGGTTGCAGCGCACTTGCACGAAGTACACGGTGCCTGGCTTCAGGCCCGCCAGGCGACACGAGGTCTGGTTGCTCACGTCGTCCACCACCTGGGCAGCAAGGGCAAGGTCAGAGGTCAGGGCGGGTCAGACCAGGACAGGGCAGGTCTGGGGGACGGGGCGGACACCTTCCAATCCACACTGTCCTCCACGCGGTAGCGAATCTGGTACTTGGCTTGGAAGAGGAAGTCCTTGAGGGCCGGCGGGGAAACCCAGCGAACGCTCAGCTGGTCCTCCAGGCCCCCTACACGGCTCACGTGCACGTCAGGCGGGGGATCCGTGGTCACTGCAGGGCGGGGTGGGGCGGGGCTTAGTCACAGGCTCCTCTGACCCAGCTGGCCCCTAATTGGGTTCAAATCCCAGAGCACATGGCTTAGGTGGCACCTGCTTCCGTTCTCCCCACTCCCACGCCACCCCCCCTCGAAGATGGGTGGATTACATTAGACAATATTCGGGAAACACTCAGCGCCTAGAAGCACTCAATTAATGTTAGCTGTTATCACCATTATTATCTGTGACAGGAGCAACATAATCCTATCTTCAGGGAATTCTGCAAAAGCAGACACTGCCTAGCTGATATTATTATTATTATTATTATTATTATTATTATTATTATTACTCCCAGGAGGCCAGGGGACCATCACCCCTCACCTCCAGCTCCTTTCCACCTTACAAAGGTCATCATTATGTTGACCAGATGGTAGGGCCTTGCTGGGTGCAGAGGGACAACTGAAGCTGAGAACATGCCCACCAGAGCTTCAAGACTTCAGGAAACAAGTGGGAAGCAGGCTGGGATAAGGGTAGCTCCAAGCCAGGAGGAATCTGGGATCCTTCTAGGAGCCCTGTGGGAAGGAGGGAGAGCTGGTTCTCCCCCTGAGGCCTTGGAGAGGGGCTGAAAGGGTTAAGGCACAGGCCTGCTCAGGGCTGAGAAACACCCTAATTAGATTAGGCCCAATTCTGCTGCAGATCATCCATTTCCTGCCTCCTGCCTGGAACACCCCCCACCCCCAGCTCCAGGCTGTGGCTTCCTGGGGTGCCTGAGACCTGGGCATCCCCTCCCAGCCGAGGGGTGGGGGCCCTCCAGTATACCTGGGCTTCGGAGAAGGGGGCCAAGCCAGGTATTCTCCTCAGAGTGGAACTATCCTGGCTAATTCAGGGCGCTACAAATCAGTGGGTACTCCCCACCCAACCATCAGTGTTGGACCAGAGATGCAGCCATGGCCGGGCTTGGTGGGGGGGCAGGATCCACCCCCAGGGGTGTCTCACCCACATCCAGGATGTCCAGTGTGAGCACGTCTGAGCGGGCTGAGCCCAGCCTGTTGGTGGCTTCCACCCAGATCTCGTAGGGGGTAAAGAGGGCCAGGTCCTTGGGGATGTGACAGGAGTGAGGTCCGACTGTGTGGTACTCCTCACACGTGTTGTCCTGCCCATACCACCTGCAGGGGGAAGGGGGTGAGGACACTTACTAGGGCAGCACCAGAATACAGATGGGACACTGGGCTCAGAGAGGGTGAGCAGGTTTGGTAAAGGCCTCACAGCCAGTCTGGGACAAATGTCGCCCAGGGCCACCACCAACCTCAGCTTGTACTTCAGGGAGTAGTTCGTGTGGAGGAAGGTCTCTCCATGGGCTCCCGGCGTCCAGCGGCACGTCAGGTCTTTCATGTTCTTGGACCAGCAACTGATGTTGAAGGGTTTCTCTGGGGGCACTGAAGAGGGGGTGCAGGGGCTGAGGGTCTGGACTGGCTGAGGACGGGCAGAGGAGCTGCTGGTCGCCAGCCAGTCCCCACCTTAGAGTGGAAGGAGGGCGGGCAGGGTGGATATTGTCATGACCCCCTGCAAGAGCTCTCTTGGGGATCAGGGCAAAATGGGGGGTTCTCCAGACACTCACTCCCACCCTAGAGGTTTATACCTCTCAACCCATGCAAGCGTCCATGCCCCCCATCCAGCCCTGGGTCAGAGGGCCCATGATTCATGCCCCTCTCCAGAGGGAGATGCTGCCCCCAAAAGCTACCCCTGAGTTTCCTGGGGCCCACTTACGGCCAACATAGAGGCAGGAGCCCGCCAGTATGCTGCCATCTCGGGCGTGGCACACGAGGTTGTCCCCCGACTGCTGCCTGGATCCATTGAGGTTGGCCAGGGCTAGAGCCAGTGTGGAAGCGTTGAGCACACGAGAGAGCTCAGGGGGCAAGCGGCGCCCGTTGAGGGTCCAGTAGAGGCCCTCTGCGGTGGGGCCCGGTGGGTCCCCGTGCACTGAGCACGTGGCCTGCAGGGAGGAGCCGATGAGGAGCGTGGGGTCCTGGGGGCTGATCACAGCTGTGTCTGGGGTCAGAGAAGAGGGCCTATCAGGCCTGGGATGGAATTGCCCTGTGCCCCGCCGGGCTAGGACCTCCAGCACTCTCGACCATCCTGCAAGGGTGCTCTTTACTATTATCTTCCCCTTCCCCTTTTTTTTTAATTTCAGAGAGAGAAAGGAAGGGAGGGAGGAAGGAGGGGGAGATAGAGAGAGAAAAAGAAACCAACTTGTTTTTCATTTATTTATGCATTCATTGGTTGATTTGTGTGTGTGTCCTGACCCAATATCAAACCTGCAACCCTAGATTTTCAGGATGAGACTCTAACCGACTGAGCTACCTGGCCAGGGTTTATTATTTCCATTTTACAGATAAGCAAACAGGTTCAGTTAGTTCATCCAAGCCACTCCATCACTGACCTGCTCAAGGCTCTGAGTGGTTACGGCAAAAAAGCCCACTCACATTCAAGTCACTCTTGTTTGTGAGACAAACCCTACACTTTCTGCCGTTTTAAAATTATTTCATTTCATTTTTGGTAATTAGAAATAAAAGATTGTGAGTCCTTGCTCTTATATCCTGAGGGCCTCACACACAGTAGGTGTCTGTCTGTATGGAGGACTCCCTATGAAAATCCTCTTTTTTTAAGCCAGCATGTTTTATTGATTGATTTTAGAGAGACGGAAACATTGATTTGTTATTCCACTTATTTATGTGTTCATTAGTTGATTCTTGCATGTGCCCTGACGGGAAAGGGAACACACAACCTTGGCCTATTGGAACGATGCTCTAATCAATTGAGCTACCTGGCCAGGGAAAAAAAAACCCTGCTTTTTATAGATTAAAAAACTCAAGGCTCTGAGAGATCAAGTCCCCTGCCTAAGGTCATTGACCAAGGGAAGGACACACTATTCAAACCTAGATGTCTCCATCTCTAAAGTCCTGCTCTATATTGGAATAGAAGGTGTCTGAGGCAGGTTCTAGGTCCTCAACCACCATCCGAAGGGACCTGACTCAGTCCCTTGACTTGCTCTGCCCTTTGACTCATTTTTCCTAATCTGCAAAATGGAAATGAGAAAGTTCCTGGTCCCCAGGGCCATTTATGATGATCAGATTCTGGGAAATGACTTCCTAAATTGGGTTGGGTGCTGAGCACTGGCCCTCAGGGATGGCCAGGGCTCCCCCTTCTGGATATCAGAACCTAAGAGGAGACTGTTTTATCCACAGGGAAACCAAGGGCCAGAGAAGGGAGGGTACTCATAGTCCAAGCCCCTGACACCCCTCCCCGAGTCTCGGTCTACCTATCTGGGAAGTGGGCATCATGGTTTCAAACACACAGTTGTTTGAGGAGTGAAAATACTGTCATAAGAAAAACCCTGTGGGACCTTTAAGCCAGGCTGACCTGGGTTCGAATGCCCCCAGCTCACTGTGGAAGTTCAGTCCAGGCACTTCACTTCTCTGCGTCTCTGAAAAGAAGCCTCCCTCCACCAAAAGCAGTTGTAGGGATTCATTAACTCATGTGTTCAATCCTTCATTCACTGATCACCTACAGTGTGCCAGGAGCTGGGGGCACCATGGTGACCAAAATACCCAAGGCTCCAGCTCTTGTGGGCCTTGAATTCAAGAGAGCAGCAGGAAAAAGAACAAATAATTATCTAAGAGAATAGGGACAAAGTAAAGCATGAGTCAGTCGTGGCAGCTCAATGGTCCAGGAGGTACGTTCAGGGAGGTGGCATTTGAGCTGAGACCTGAATAAAACGAAAGAAGTAGCCATAAAAGTACATAGGAGAGAGTATCCAGGCAGTGGAAGCAGCAAGTGCAAAAGTCCTGGGGCAGGAATAATAGGAAATGAGGTCTGGGAGGTCAGCAGGGGCCTGACTGGCAGGGAGTATTCCAGGATTCTGAACAGGGAAGGGATTTGCATTTTTCAAGGATCCCCAGGCAATGGTTAGAAGGGACTGACTGCAAGGGGGCAGAGGGGAGGGCAGCCAGCTTCCTTGAGATGGCCGCCAAGGACAGGATGATCCTGGCCCCCTAGAAGCAACCCTCCTCCGCCCCCAGAATGCCAGCCGCTGCCTTATGCTGGCCTTCACTGCCCTAAATGGGAGAGGTCGGGTGGATCGGGCTCTATGGGCCAGCCCTGACGATTTTCCGGGGCAGTCTTGGCTTGAGGGCTATATCTTGCTGGAGCCTCGGATCACAGTTGCATTTGAGGCTTGGCCCAGGGCTCTCCGGAGGTCTCAGCATCCGTGCGAAAGAGCCGGGTGAGCGGGCCAGAGCCGAGGAGGCGGGGGAGGCTGGGGCGGGGTGGGGGTGGGGGACTAGGGGGCCGCCCTGGAGGTCCCAGGCAGCCAGCCGCTGGCTAATTCAGAATTCCTCCTGCATGAACTCGGGCGTGCCAGCATCTCTGCCCCAGCCCACCCACCACTTCCTGCCTGCCCCCACCTCCAGCAGGGTGGGGGACACGGGCAGGCCTGGCTTGCATGGACCCCGACCCACTCCCAGTCCTCAGGGGTGGGTTACATCCCTCTTGCCACCCCACCCATCGTCAAAGTCTAGTCAGGAATGGGCTTTCTGGGGGGTCCTCGCTGGGGGGCACTGCCCCTCTGCCACACCCACCTGGCCTGGACTAGCACTGCTTGCTTGCCAGCAGCTGCAGCTGCCCTCCAAGGGCTGGGCGGGGGACAGGGCGAGAGGGCAAGGCCAGGCGGGCCTGGACAGGCCAGCCTCCCACCCCCACCCCAAGCTCCAGCAGGGAAGGTCAGAGGGAGGCCTTCTCCTCTTGTAATGTGGGTGCCAATCCCAGATGGATCATCTAGGCAATTGGGTTCCCCCTCTCCTGTTCTCAGTTTCCTCTTTCATAAGAGGGGAGGAAAATATACCTACCTGCTGGGGAGATTCATGAAATGTGACTGCAAGGTCCAGAGTACCTAGGAACTATTAGGATTACAGCCCCTCCCAGCTCTGAGGTCCTGGCTGGCTGTGCACTCCCCAAATAATGGGCCAAGGCACTCAGGACCGGGATGCAAACATTCCACAGCAAAGCAGCTGGGAAAAGCCCACTGAGGTTAGGGGGCCCTTGGCCTGATTGGGGGGCCTCCTAAAAGGCTCCCCAAAGCAGATCCCTGGGCTAGGCTTTTGGACAGCCCTTCCATCCTACATCCCTGCCATTCCCGCAGAGCTGGGGCCTTTAAAAGTTTTTCCCTTCCCCACTTTCCAATCTGGAGCCACTGCCGTTATTAAAAAGGAACACCATGTGTTTTAAAAGGGAAAAGTGTGAGATTCTCTGCAAGCAATGCAGGAGGGTGGCCTCCATCCTGGGGTCCCCACAGGGGTCCCCATCTCCCATCCCGCTGGTACCTGCAGACACTTTACGACCCACCCGCCTGCTGGTCAGGTGCTAAGACACACCGTAAGTAGAAACATATTGCCGAGGTGTGAGAATCTTTTATTTAATTTCTTTCCCCTTAAAGGAAAAAACACACGTACAACAGCCACCTCCCCACCGCCACCTTCCCTGCTGCTCTATAGGCTGGAAACAAAGCTTGCTATGAACACTGGCACTCACAGTCGCTGCCCACTGTCTGGCAAAGGCATCAGGGATACAGAGAGGGCCTGGGGCCCCTCACCTGCCCAGGCGTCGGGAGACTGCTGGGTTTTCAGCAAGTGCCCCTAGGGGGTGCCCAGACCCTGCCCTCTCTGGAGGAGCACCGCAGGGTGCCTGCAGACAGCTCTTTGTAGTGTGGGGCGTCCTGGGCAGCAGTGAGTGTCCACTTGAGGTGACCTGCATGTCTGGATGTAGTATGTGGAGTGAGTCTGCGTGTCCAGGGCAGGCTTTTCCTGCGTGTGTGCTCCTGTGTTATATCCCCTGAGGAATGAATGTGTGACCACGAAAGTGTGTGTGCCAGGGATGGAATGTGCGCACTCCCTGATGGTGTGCGAATGTGCATCTGGGATTCAGTGTGTGCGTCTGAGGGCCAGGGTGACGGGCCACAAGCCAGTATGTCTTTGTGTGTCTCTGGGTGTGTCCCAGAGCGGGTCTGGATGTAGAGACGATGTCCTGGAGGGGGTGTGCATGGGGTAGGGGACAGAGAGTGCCGAGGCCAGGAGCTCCCGACGGAGCCGGGGTCTCGGCCTGCCCAGCTGCGGGTTTCTACCCCGCCCCCCCCCCACACAAGGCTGGGCCCCTGGTGCCCGGACTCGCTGGCTCCCGATTCCTCTCCCTCTCACCCACTGGCTCACAAAGATTTCTCTTGCTAGAGGTTCCCAGCCCAAAGCAGCCCGGCCGGTAACAGTTCCGAGCTGCCCCAGTGACTGGGACTCCGAGGACCCCCTCGTGCGGTGTCCCGCCGGGGGAGGGCGGCGGCGCCGGCCCGCGGAGAGGCGCGTCCCCGGGGACCCCGGGCCGCGCGCCAGGCGGCCAGAGCCGCCCCCCTCCCGCCCCGCCTTCCTCGTGGGGCTCATCTCTCCACCGGGGGGTGCTCGGGGCCGGCACCCAGCGCGCCTTCCGCGTGCGCCCCCGCCCAGGAGCGGTGCCCCGTGGACTCCGCGGCTCAGAGTCCGCGGACGCTGTTGCGTGCGCCCGCCGAGTCCCGGCATGCAGAGGGTCCCAGGCCGCGGCCCCCGAAACTCCGGGGTCCGGGCCAGGAGTCCTGGGCCGGGCGGCCCAGGTAAGGCCTCGGGCGCGGAAGCCGGACCCGCGGGCCAGTGGACTGCTGCGCTGTGCGCCCCGCAGGTGAGGGCGCCCCGAGGGCCGTGCCGGGGGCGCCTTCCTTTGTTCCCGAGCTGTCCAGGTGGCGCCTGCGCTCCCTCCCCGCCCCCCCGCGGCTGCCCCCAGGGCGCACTCACTCCTCCCAGGCGGGAAAGGGAGAGCAGGGCGCTGGGTACTCACGGGCTCCTGATCCGTCTCGAGGCGCCCCGAGGACGCAGAACAGCAGTAGGGGCAGCAGCGGCGGCGGCCGCCGCGCGGATTGGGCGGCGGGGCCCAGGCGGCCGGCGGGCATGGGGCCGGCGCTGCCGGGGGCGCGCGGCGGGCAGCGGCAGCGGCGGCGCGGGGCGCAGGAGGGCGCGGGCTGGGTAGCCCGCACGTCGCTGGGCGCGGGCCGGGAGGCCGAAGCAAGTCTGAGCAGCCGAATTGACAAGGCGCTAATGCGCCGCTGGCCCCGCCCGGCCCCGCCCCCGGCCCGGCCCGGCCCTGGGGGGGGGGGGCTGGGAGCGACAAGCCCCGCACCGGCTTCTCCGCTGCCCGCCCGCCCGCGGGCACTGCGCGCCCCACCCGTCCGGCCTCCGCCCCGCCGCGCACCGCGCGCCCGGTCCCCTGGCCCAGATCCCCCTCCCACCCAACCCCTACGGGCCCGAGACTTCCCATTTGAACCCAATCAGCTCTAGGCTCCGCACCCCCAATGTGGAACCTGGCGCCCCCAACTCTGTTTCATATTCCCGTCCACTTTCCTACACCCTGCTTTCGGCCTCGTGCCGCTTCAGTGTCCCCTGTGGCCCTCAGCCCTGGCTCACTACCCCCATCCCGGCCGTAATCCTCTGTCTAGTCCCCACCCCAGCTTTGGTCCCAATACCCCACTGAGTGGTCTCTGAGCCCTACCAGTTTCCATGTCCAGCCCACCTTCCTCCCCTGGGGCCTGAAAGTCGTCCCCTACTCTCTCCACGCCAGAGGCGCGCGGGTCCAACCAGTCTCGGCCCAACTCACTGCATCCCACCTCTCCTCCGCCTTCCGCGGGCAACTCCCGGCCCAGGTTTTGCTGGAGGGAAGACGGAGAAAAAGCTGGAAGCACGGAGTCCCTGGGCCCTCACTCTAGGTCAGCTGTCCGTCTCGCACGGGATGAGGCTGGGGATCTTCGGGGCGCCTGGGGGCCTCAGGAGGGAGCTCCCATGTGGGCAGGCGACGGAAAGGGGCCCCCGTGGGAGCAAGGATCGGGCCCTGTGAGGGCCCAGCCCGTGGGCGAGAGCGATGTCCAGGAGAGAAGCGGTAAGGAGCACCCCCCCCGCGACTCATTGACACCCCCCCCACGGAAAAAATCCGCTCAACGGCCAGCGGGTGGGGTGCGACACGCAGTGAGTAATCTTTCCGGCGGCCGCCGCCCGCCGACTGCAGGTAACGCCGGCTGCCCGGAGCGATGCTAGTTTGTCTTACTTTTTTTTTTTTTTTTTTGCGCAGGAATCCTTCTCAATGTTATTATTTTTGGCCATTGCTTGGGTGTCGAAACCCGGTTCCCGTACGCCTCATCCCACTGCTCTAGGTCCCTAGCCTATCAGTGTGCCCAGGATAAAAGAGTTCCTGATCCCCCCAAGGCCGAGGTAGAAGGGCACCTGAAATGAGAGTTCCAGCCCCGCGGGCTGTTTGAGTGGAAGCCCCGCCCCTAGCCCTGTGTCCTCAGAGGGGAAGGTCTCTAACTCTCCCTTCGCCGAGTGCCCTTAGAGGCCAGGGCTCTTCACCTATGTCCCTAATTAGCCAAGGGGATAAAAGTGATTGAGGGGGGCTCAGGAGCCTCAACCTTGTTTGCTGAAGCACCACTCCACCTCTGTTACTTAGGTCTCCAACCGAGACCCTAGAGAGTCAGAAAAGAGAATTGGAGGATGGGGTCCTGGGGGAGGGGGGGCTAAATGAAGCCTTTTACTGTGACCAGCCAGGCCTATGCCTCAGTTTCTCCCTGGGCGCTATGGGTGACTTCTAGCCAGCCTAAGGGTTTCTGTGGGGAAATGCAATGCAGCAGAGTGCCCCACAATCTAAAAGCGCTTAGCATAGCACTGAGCACTGGGGGCGTGTGTTTGGGGGGCAGGGGTGGTCCCCAGGTCTCAGTTTGTCACCTCTGAAAAATGGGGCCATAATTCTGCTAGGTGGGTGGTCCAGAGGCTGAGGTGGAGGTGGCAGTTCTTGGATGGACTTGTGTCCAGGATATATGCCACCCTACCTCCCCCTTCAACGTCTGACTCCCTCCTTGGAGGACTTCTAGTTTCTGAAGCAAAATCTTGATATTTCCCTCCAATTTCTGCTCCTCCCCCAGTCATTCCTCGGATTTGGAAAAAGGCTCTCCCATCCACCCAGGTGCTCAGGCCAGAGACCTGGAGGCGTGCGTGACAACTCTCTCCTTTGTGCATCCCCCACGTCCCATCCATCAGCAAATCCTGTTGGCTGTGATTCCAAAATACATCCCCATCCTGAAGTTCTGACCCCCTTCTCCCTACCCCATATGGGTCCAGGCCCCACCATCTCCCTCTGGGGTGCTACCCAGCCTCCTGCTATAATTCCCTGTAACCTTCCTGCCCCCATCTGCATAGTAGGCAAAGGGAGCTTTTAAAAGAAGTGAAGCAAGTCTCCTCTACCCTGCCACACTCCTCCCCTCCTCTTCCCCTTCCTCTCCCTCACTCGCTCCAGCCAGTGCAGCCCCGCTCCCCCAAACACATCAGGCAGGGATTTTGTACTTTTGCTGTTCCTTTTGCAGGGATGCAGTTCCCCCAAATCTCCCCCCAGTTAGTGCTTTCTCTTCCATCAGGTCACAGGTCAAATGTTACCTTTTAAAAGGACCTCCCACCCTTCCCAAGCACTCTCTATCCCTTTCCCTCTTTTAAATGGAACACAGTTCTTCAAATGCTGGCTTTCTCTGGTGACATTCCCTTTAGACTGTGAGCACCCTGAGAGCCATTAGGATCCCACGTTGGGCCCAGCGTAGAAGAAGAGCTCAGTGAACATTTGCAAAATGAAAGGACATAGAATTCTCAGTCCCTCCAAGCAGCAAGAAAACTCAGTCCCAGTGAATCATGCTGTCTGGGGTCCCAGCTAGGTCTATGCCCCTAACGTGCTGTGTGATCCAAGCCAGTATTAGCCTCCCCCCTGCCCATCCTTATCTATAGAAGGGTGTGGATCCTTTGAATTTCCAGTCTTGTCCAGCCCTGTCCTGGAGCGTGCCCTCTGCTCTCTGGGTGACCTTGACCCCTATACCTTTGACTTTAAGGAAAGATTTGACCTCTGGGTGCACCCTTCTTACCCTTGGTGCCCCTGTGGCTTAACCCCTTCTTCCCCAGTTGCACCACCTCTTTGCACAGGAAGAGGAACCAGCATTGATGGAACTTCCAGCAAATATTGACCCAAGTCCTTGAAGGTGGCTGGGAATGCACTGAGAGGGCAGATGGAGGGAAGGCCCCACTTGGGCTGGGGAGGGCCTGCTCCTTAGTCTTTCAACCTCTGCACCTAAAGATTAGGTTGAGGGAGACCCTCCAGCCCCAGCTCCCTGCGTCATTCCAAGGCCCCGAGGCACCACTGAGAGGAGGCTGTGATTACAGCACCTTTAGGGTTCCTTTGGGACCCAGAGCCAGTGGGAATGAGGAGGGCACACAGTTGCCTCTCCCAAGAGACACCTCCCCACACCTTGTGTTTCAGGTCAGTGCTCTCAGGAAGTGGTGACAGTAAGGTGGACAGGGGGGTTATGGCAGCAGAATCAGATTCAGGACCTGTGTGCACAAGACGGTGGGGCTTTATCATTTTCACCCAGGAGGCTGAGCAAGCCGAACTGAGCTGGGATGCTTGGGTTACAGGCACTGGGGTGGGAGTCCCAGGGCTGCCCAGACCCAAGTCAGGGCCAGTGCTCTGAGCCACGAAGGCCTGGGTTCCTTTCTCCTCTAGTACTCTGTGGAGAACCTCAGATATCTGGGGAGTTGGCAGTTGAGGAAGGGAGACATTGTGCCCCCCCTTCCCCTCCCTGCCTATTATTAACCATCTCAGGCGCCAAGAGCCTGTGCCTTCTCCCCAGCCTGTACCCGACTTGGGGGTGGGGGTCAGCAGGGTCCTGGTGAGGGCAGTAAGGGACAAAGGGCGCTTGTCCGATGCCTGCTCTGACCTCGACCGCTGCTTCCCGGACGCTGGGCCGCCGCTGATTCACACCCAGGCTGGCCGCAGAGCCCCCAGCCAGCCGCCCCCGCCAGGCCGCCCCGGGGGGGTAGGAAGTGGGGGGGGGGACGAGGGGCGGCGCCGAGTCAACTTTCCCTCTTAAGCCCCGAAGGAATGTCGGCGGATTTCCTGAAATCCGACCCTGGCCGCCCGCCGGCCCTCCCGCCCCTCACCTGGATCTGCTCCCTCGGGAACTGCAGGAGGGGCGAGGGGGCTCACCTGGGGGGCCCAGGTCAAGTCCTCCTTCCGCTCCCACCCCCAGTGACTTCGTGGAGCAGAAAGGGGGAGGGTTGCAATCAAACCTTTTCATTCCTCTCCGGAGACCTAGGCCAGTGGTCCAACCCCTCCTGCCTCAGTTTCCCGCCCCACCCCCGCAGAAGGACTCGGGGTGTCCTTACTTCCTATTACGCTCTAAGCGACACCTCTTGTATTCGACGTGCCTCACCTGGACCGGCACTCTTGGCCACCCTAAGCCTCAGTTTCCTCATCTGTAAATTAGGAAATGTTATCAATACTTCCTTACAGGGTTGTTAGAAGAAAAACGCTTGGGAAGTGTTTTGAGATGAATGGAGGACGGTCACTGTGGGAGGCTTAAGCGTACGGGGCTCTGCAACTGGCTTGAATACCAACTGCCTAGGGGTCCTGGGGCCTAGATTTCCCACCAGTGGAATCGGGTGTGTTTCTCGAGGCCCAGGACTGACGCGCAGTGGGTTAGACAAGGGGTTTCCCCACACTCGCGCAAATCGGGGCTCCGAAGCCCCCCGCCGCAGGGTCGCGGCGGCCAGGCCCGGGAGGGGAAGGGGAGGGGCGCGCCAGGATCCAGATGTTCGGGGTTCACCAGGCACAGCCGCGCCTGATTAAGCCACGTGGGGCCGGCGGAGGCCGCGGAGATGAAAGCGCGGCGGCCGACCCGGGAGAAAGCGTACGCCATTCCAACCCCCATCTACCCGGTTCCTTCCTCCTGGGCCGGAACCTGCGGCGGCCTCTGACCCGTAGACCCCGCGTGGCTGCCACACCGTCTGCGGGGGCGGGGCGTAGAAGACGCGCAGGCACACGCTCGGCCTTGACAGGCACCTGTGAGGACACCCGGGCGAGAAGCGGTCATCTTTGCAGAAGACCCAGGTTTAGAGGGGCGCCCCCACTTCCATGCATGAGGAAGAGTCAGCTAGGCTGACCTTATAACACTAGATTCATGGAGCTACAATGTGTCACTTGGAGTGAGTCTTTTATGGAAACCAGAAATGTCCGTTTGTCCCAAGATTTCCCAAGAGAATTAGAAATTTTAGCAGCACCTCCGTATGCCTATCTGCAGATCTGTACCCCATCCCACTTGGCTGGAGCCCGAATGACCCCCAGTATGGGGGAGCAGGGGTCAGATCCACCAGATGTGGATCAGGTCTGGGCCACAGAAAGGCGAGGCTGAGGGAGCCCTGAAGGAGCTGAGGAGGCTTCCCTAAGGAGGCAAACTTCGCACAAGTTACCACCTCCCTGACTTGGGTACCAAAGGAGATAATGCCAAGGACCCTCCCAAGGCCTTGGCTGACCTAGCCCTGGGACCCTCACTACCCTACACCTCTACTCTCCGACTGGGCTCCAGCCCCACCTCCCTCCTCTCCTAACAAGGTCCTCCCTGCTTCGGGGTTCTCGCAGTTCGTTCTGCCTCGGTTGCCTGGCTTGGTCCTCCATGATACCTGGCGAATAAACCCCTCTACCCTATAACCCGATTTGTTTGCTTTTGCTCTTAGCTCCGTCTGAGAGCCTCTCCTCAGTGAATAGGAGGGAGGTGTCAGGGAACCCCCGAGACAGGCCAGACGTCAGGGGCTGAAGTACACCTGCCCGCACCCCTGAGGTGCAGCAGAGCCGCTGCCCCGCCCGTTCTCCGCATCCTCCGCCCTCCCTTCCCAGGCTGCCTCGCTCGGGTGACGTCAACGACCCGGTCCCCACAGCCGCCGCATCCTCCGCGCCTGCGGGAGCCGGCGTCCCGCGCCCCTCGCGCCTGGCTCAGCCATGGCTCTGGTGGCGCTGCTGCCTCTCCTGCTACTGTTGCTGCAGCCTCCACCCGCCACGCTCGCGCCTCCTGCCCGCGACCCCTTCGCCCCACAGCTCGGGGACACGCAGAGCTGCCAGCTGCGGTGCCGCGATCGCTACCCTATTTCGCAGCCTTCGCAGGTGACGCGCTTGCAGCGCCAGCCCGAAGACCGGCGATCTCCTGATGGGGGAGGGGTTGGGGATTCAGGTCCCTCGGTTGGGAGCAGGAGACTGGTCCCTAGGAGGGGGAAGGGGTCGGAAATGGGGGGGGTATCTCTCTTATGAGGTTGGGTTCGTTTGGTGGGGGAAGGGCTGAGGTCCTTTGAAAGGGGGCAAGCGCAGGCACCCAGGTTCCCCAATGTGATGCGGCTGTTTCTGCCTTGGGGAAAGGACTGGGAAGGCCCTGCGATGGGGGAGGGGACTGGGATTCGGGTCCCTCGGATGAATGCGGGGTTGCGGGGCAGGGGGGTGTCCTTCCAAGCGGGGTTGGGGTAAGGCGAGGACTGAGGATCCTAATGCCACCTGGCGGACTCTCAGTTACACTCTGCTGCGCAAGGACCCTGGCTTGCCCAACCCTCACCTCCTTCAGGCCAGACACTCCCCTTCTTGCCCACCCAAGCAGCTTTCATACACTCACATATTCCTGCCTACACCTACTCAGAGTTACCAGCCCCTACTTGTACTCTTATGTCCCCACCAAGCTCCTTCCCGATTTCCCCAGACCTCTAGGGTGATGAAACCTCCCCTGAGCCCCCTCCCCCTTTCTCAGGTCCTGGGAATCCACCTCAATCTCCCCCCTCTTCCCTGGAGCCTTTGGGGGGGCCAATTTTCCTCCATCTTCCCCAGTTTTCTAACCTTTGCTGAAACCAGCATTCTCCATTGTCCATCTTCCTTCCCCCTCCCCCTCTCTTCTCCTCAGAGCTAAGAGCCCCACTATTTATATTCTTAGCATCATCCTAATGTCCCTAGATTTGAGGAAGGGGAACCAAATCTTCTACCTCTTCCCCTGGGTGCTTCCAGCACCCAGCTCCTCCCCTCTCCCTCTGGCCTGAGCCCTGTACCCCACTCCCAGGAGGAGCTGGAGCAGAAAGACACCTCCAAGTCCCAGAATGAATATGACAGAGCTGTCTTCACCAGTGCTTGTGAGCGAGGCTGCCGCCTCTTCTCCATCTGCCGGTTCGTAGCCAGGAGCTCCAAACCCAATGCCACACAAGCTGAGTGTGAAGCAGGTGAGGGCTGGCTGGGTGGGCCAGGGTGGGGACAGGTGGCCTGGGAAGCCTACCCCCATCACCCTCTTCTGCCCCTGCAGCCTGTATGGAGGCCTATGTGAAGGAGGTGGAGCAGCAGGCCTGCAGGGAGGGCTGCTGGAGCCAGAACCCTGAGCTGGAGCCTGAACTGGAGTCCAAGCAGAAGGTGGGCACCCTCCCACCTGCCTTTCTGGGCTTATACCCCCACCCCTGCAAATTCGCACTCGTGTCCAGAGTCTCCCAGGCTCTCTGATCCATTCTGTGCCTACTGGGTATCCTCAATCAAGCATGTCACATCTCAAGCCTTAAGCCTCAGTTGTCATTCTGTGACATAGAAAGTACCCTCTCACCATCTCCCCCCCCCACCTTGCAGGAATTAAATAACAGAAAACAGCCACCATTTATCAAGTATTTTTCCTGGTCCAGGCCTGACTTTAGCCTGTCCCAAATTCCTCGTGCTGCCCAGAGGCACTAGGGACAGTGTCATACCCAAGAAGACCAAGGTCACACAAAACTGTGCAGATGGTGGCATCTAAAGCCAGTGCCACCAGGGCTTATAACCATCCCTCAACTAGCTCATCTTCAGTGCCACCAGAGCTTACTTTATTTAGTATCTACTGCATGCCACATGCTGGTTAAGCACTTTTCTCATGTTGAACAGGTGGCCAGGCATCTGGAGAGCTCTGAACTGAGGTTCAGGGGGCAGCAACCTTCCAAGCACACACACACACACACACACACACACACACACACACACACACACACACACACAGAGTCCCCCCTCCCTCACTGCCCTGGGGAGAAATAATAACTGCTTACTCATAGTCATGGGTGGCATCAGAGGAAACTGAGGCACAGGAAATAATTAATCGTAACCAGAGACCCATGGGCTGGGGCTCCACACAAAGCCCTTTCCCACCTCTCTTCATTTTCCTCCACCTGCTCTAGCCTTTCACTGTTCATAAAAGCACAGAGCACTATTATTCCTTCTTATTCTTGATACCATCAAAAGAAAAATAATGATGATGGCAAAAGTTTGAATAGCAGCTATTATATATTGGGCACTGGTGCTGTGTCATCGTCTAGCTGAAATCTTGTAGCCACCCCATTCTAGAGCTCAGAGAGGGCAATCCTTTTCCCCGAGGGCACCCAGCCAGCCAAATACAGTAGTGCTCTGTGTTTCTCCTATGAAGCCCTGTTCCCCCAAACCACTTGGTGAAGTCCAATCACTGTGGACTCACTCAGCTCTCTTCCAATTGGTCAATGCCCTGCCTCAATCACATTCCATGCCTTGGGCTTCCCATTGGCAGAGAAATGCTCTGGAAGCTCCAAGCAAGGCTCTTTCGTTCCTGGACTTGTTTTCCACCCTCTGCAATGACCTTGTCAACTCAGCCCAGGGCTTCGTCTCTTCCACCTGGACATATTACCTGCAGACTGACAATGGGAAGGTGGTGGTGTTCCAGGTGAGGAGTCTGTCAGGGACCAAACCAGAGTGGTTGGTGGGTGGTCAGGGTAAGAAGGCAGGATACAATCATTCTGGGCTCATGAAATGCAAAATATATAGGTGATCAGTCAATCTGGTGGCACTGAATCAATCAAGCCTCAGGCACAGCTGGATCCAAGGGTTCAGTGTCTCATTTTACTACTTGATTCTGCTTTCCTCTGTGGTAGCTTTATTTCTAGGCAAGCATTTTACTCCTCATAGCAGGGTGAATGCCTAAGGCTCTAAATTACTTCTCTGGAGTTTTAACTAAGCAGGAATTTACAATGATTGGCCCTGACCTGGGTGGTCATGTGACCACCTCTCAGCCAATCCCTATGATTCTATTGGCTTGGCCTGGATCACTTTCTTCAGGAGCTGGAGGCTGGGGTCAAGACACACTGAAGGGCTGGGAACAGTAGCAGGGAACAGCATCCCTGACATCACAGCCCCATGGAAGACTGTACTTCCTGCACCCAGTAGAACTAAGTGCCAGCTGAGCATGGGGCGATGGAGCCAATAGAGACAGAGAGAGGCGCTTCCCAGAACCAAGGTGGTGCCTTTCTAAAGGCCTTCTCTGTGCTGTCTTATTCTTGGTCCAGACCCAGCCCGTGGTAGAGAACCTAGGGCATGAGGGGGCCCATCTTCAGCGAGTGGAGGTGACCTGGCGGGGATCCCATACTGAGGCCTTGGAGGTGCATGTAGGTAAGATCTGAGCCTAGACCAGTGTCCCTTTCAGGGGCATTTATAAGGAATCCTCCTGGCAAATGAACCCTCTAGGACTGAGATTTCTGTCTCAACTCCTGGAGTTCTGTAGTCTGTCTCTCACGGTTCCTTGGTGCATTTTCCAGGTTTCTGTGGCTTATCTCCCAGGGTTCCCTGGTCTGTTTCCTAGGGTTTCATGGTCCATCTCCCAGGATTCCGATCTATTCCAGATTGGAATAGATTGGAATGATCTGGCCCATTACGCCAGGTCCTGGCCTCCTTTCTCCTCTCTATGGCTGCTGCAGCCTCAAGGGGAAGGACTGGGGCCACTGAGGAACAACCTGTCTCTCTGACCCTTTAGGCTCCTTGGACAAGGTGAGGAAGGCCAAGATCCGAGTCAAGACCAGTAGCAAGGCCAAGGTGGAGTCTGATGAGCTGCAGGACAATGACTTCCTCAGTTGCATGTCCCGGTGGGTGGCAGGATCCTGGGAGTGGTGTTAGGGTAGGAGGGGAGTATTCCCAGACCCTACTGGGGTCACTGAGAGTATATGCCATGTTGGGCAGGCGCTCTGGGCTTCCTCGCTGGATTCTGGCCTGCTGCCTCTTCCTCTCTGTGCTGGTAATGCTGTGGCTCAGCTGTTCCACTTTGGTGACTGCTCCTGGCCAGCACCTCAAGTACCAGGTGGGTGGGGCCAGTGGGTGATTCTGGAGGAGGGGTGGGTTGGGGAGAGCTGCTCCCTAGTTCTGGATGAGTCTATTCCCTCTCTCCATGGAGTCGGGCCCCCCTAACTTGCTGTTTGACATTGGGTAAGTTTCTTCACTCCTTTGTGAAATGGGGGGAAGAATGCCCCCACCTTTAGTCAGGGTGACCTGAGATCAGGGGTGGGAAGGACTCTTGCAGGGTAGGGGCTGAGTAGCCTGCCCTCCCTCTTCCTTTGCAGCCCCTGACCCTGGAGCAACACAAGGGCTTCATGGTAGAGCCAGACTGGCCCCTGTACCCTACCCCATCGAATGACTTTGGGGACAGTCCCCCACCCTACAAACTGAAGCTGGACCTGACCAAGCTGTAGGTCTTTGGCCTGAGCACTGCCAGGGGCAGGAGCTCCTCCATCCTCACTGTCCTATACCCAGGGGTCCAGGCCAGGGTGGGACCGTCTTTGGACTCCTGTACCTCCAAATCCTCTCTCCCTGGTCCTGTTCCTCACCCCTCTGGGTCCTGGGGTCACCATGCTCCACTGGGGGGAGGGATCTGGCCTTTGTTCCTACCCAGGCCTCTTTTCCCTGGAGTGTGCTACTTTTTGTCTTCTATTGTGTAGCTTCATGAGTATTTAAACCCAAGTTCTGTGCCACCCTCTTCCTTCCCTGTCTCTATTCAGGATGGAGGACATTTCTGAGGCCTCTGGGGAACGAACCACCTTGTACTAGGGCTCCCTACTTTCTCCCCACCTCACCTCCAGAGATCCAGCCTCGGTGGGAGGAGGCCCTCTGGGAAGGAGGCTGTGAGCAGCTCCATGGTGTGAGGGTGGGCGGTTAAGGCTGGAATTGCAGCATGGGGGTTGGGAGGAATAAACCATGTACATAAAAGGTGTCTTGGACCAAGCCTGCTTGTTTGTTTTTCCATTGGCCCTTGGAAAAGTGGTCTGAGCATGGCCATGACCTTTGCTGACCAGGCCTTTCTGAGATGGGGGAAGCCCTGGGAACTCCCCGTGGCTCATGTGCCCCTAGAGGTTAATCCACTTGTGTCCTTGGCCTTCCAGCTAGAGTCAGTTGTAGTGGTGGGAGGGAGTGGTGACAGGACCAGCAAGATATGGGAAGAAGGAAGAGTGAGAGAAGATGTGTTTCTCTCCATATGTCACTTCCTATATTCCCCAACCAAAGACCACAGCTCTACCAAGTGAGCCTTCAGCCTGGGCATGGACAGTTCCCCCTGTTGCTTGTTCTGCACACTGCACTACCCATATCAGTTACCCAACCTTGAGCACACCTTTGCAAAGGGCCCCTTCATAACGACGCTCCTGAATCATCTATTCTCAGTGGTTCTTGCTGCTGCCAGGATCCTGCCTGATGACATGAGCATCAGGATTCAACATGAAGGCACTTTAGGTCCCCAGGTGTCATTCTGAGCCTGGCTTGTAGTTTCAGGGCCTCCCTTAGGAACGTTGCCAGGAAATGAGACCTGGACAGAGATGAGAAGTGGAGACAGGCCAGCCCTGCCCAGTAGAACTTTCTGCGATGACAGAAACATTCTGTCTGCACCATCCCTAGACACATGGTGTTATGGAGCCCTTACAGTGTGGCTAGGTGACTGAAGAAGTATATTTTTCCTTTTCTTCAGTTTGAGTTGGTATACATTTAAGATTTTTTCTGTTTTTTTTTTTTTGCAGTGGTAAAATATATATCTCACATAAAATTTGCCATTTAGCCAGTGTTTAAGTGTGCAAATTGGTAGAATTAGCCTCATCCACAATGTAGTGCAAACATCCCTGCTATCAATTGAAATGGCTACTGGAACTGTTTAGCCCAGCTGGAGGGCTCCTGGTGGTCCTTTACCCCATATCCACGCCCTGCCCCTGGCCTCCTTATCTCGATAGCTCCAGACACCTGGTAGCCCCTTGACTCTTACCTAGCCTCACTCCCACCTTATCCCATCAGTAGAGCCAGTCCACTTGGCCTCTAGCCCACATGCTTCTCTGTTTCCATGGAAACCACCTGAAGTCCAAGCTACCACCTCTTTTTTGGGCTTCCTGCTTCCCCTCCGGCCACCCTCCAATTCCATGCAGCAGCTGGGGAGCTGTCAGTATTATGCAAATCTAGTCTCAGATATCACCTCCCTCCTGGGTTTTCTGCTGCCATGAGGAGCTCAAACACCCACATGTACCAACATAACCCCCCACAATATGGCCCCATTAACATTAACCACTTCTAGAGAGGTGGTTAATCGCCTCTCGATTGTTAATGCTCCAGCCACATGTGTTCTTGAATCTACCCAAGGCCTTTGCTCTTGAATTTACCTCTGCCAGGAATACCCTTGCAGCCCAGCTCTTTCCAAGTTCTTAACAAAAAGCACTCAGCAGAAAGACATCCAAGCCATCCCAGACTGGGCTACTATCCTGTTATATTCACGTTTAGCTCCCTATCAGTCTCCCTGTGTTTACTATAGTAATTGTTAAATAATTAGTAATTACTTGTTTCAACACTGGTGCAACCTAATTTTACAAGCTCTGTGAAGGCAGCTTCCATGGGTTTCATAGGTGGCAGGGCATGGAGCAGGGGATCCGTAATTATGTTTATTTGGGTTTCTCCTCATTTTCCTCTCAGACCTCAGAAGTAGCCTCACCCTATTAAGTCCATCCCCTACATGGGGTCTGGCCGTGCCCCTCCCCCACTGACTTCCATGACTTCCCCTTGCCGACAAACACCACCTAATTCCCTCTTTTGGGCTTTCTTTTTTAATTTATTGACTTTTAGAGGGAGGAAGGGGGAGAGAGAGCACAACACTGATTTGTTGTTCTACATATTTATACTTTCATTGGTTGATTCTTTTTTTAAATAGATTTTTATTTATTTATTTTTAGAGAGAGAGGTAGGGAGGGAGATAGAGAGGGAGAGAGATAGCGAAACATCAATCAGTTGCCTCTTGCACACCCCTAACTGGAGACCTGGCCTATAACCTAGGATGTGCCCTGACCAGGAATTGAACTGGCAACCTTTCAGTTTGCAGATCAGTTCTCAATCCATGAACTACATCAGTCAGGACAAATAGGTTGATTGTTGTATGTGCTCTGACCAAGGATTGAACCCACAATCTTGTTATATTGGGATGACACGGTAACCAACCTGGCCAGGGAATCTTATGGACTCAGTACTCACCAACCTGGCAGCCCCCTCTCTCGTTCTGTCCCTCTCACCTTTTGGTCTACCAACAAAATGGGTTCTATTCTTATTGCTTCCTGTAGTAACATCAATGGTCCAGCCTCTGGGCCTTTGCTTCAGCAGCTGCTCCTTCCACTAGGAATGCTGTTATGGACTTGGTACCTGTCACCCTCTTCTTCCTTTCTAACATAACTCTAGTTTGCTTTGGCCAAACCTATGTAACTAAGGTGAAGGTTAGCAGCATGACACAAGCCTCCTTTGGTATTGGTGGGATTTCTTGGGAGAGAGACATCCCTGTTAACTGGGATTGCTGAGCTGGGGGGATGTAAGTCTGGAGCTACCAAAGGTCATATGTCACCAAAGTGACAGACTTCCAGATAGATGGAGAGAGACTTTGCTCTTATATTACTGGGAGTCCTGGATCAAGCTGTGCCTGAAGCCCACATTCTCCTTGGTTTTTTGGTTATGTCAGTTTGCATTCAGTTTCCTGGAACCGAAAAGCTGTGACTGATCCCTGTCTCTTTGCCCTCCCTCCTCTCTCTCAAGACTCTGTTTTGTTTGTTTGCTGCTGTGTGTCTAGTGCATTATTTCTTTCTTTCTGTTTTTGTTTTTTTTTTTTCCAAAGCATGTCTCCAACCAGTACTTGGCCCACAACCTATGCATATGCCCTGACTGGAAATTAAACCAGTGATCTTTTGGTTTGCGAGATGATGCCCAACCCATTAAGCCATATCAGTCAGGGCTAGTGTATTACTTCTTAAAGCCCAGTGCTGGGCCAGTGAATGCCTCATAGATGTGGAATGAATAATGCTAGGTGGTGAGGATAGAAACACTGTGAGTGCTGTGGGTGTGTGGAGAGGGAAAGGGAGTCCCTTCCAAGAAGGTCAGGAGTGATGGCCTCCTGAAAGAGGTGACAGCTGACTTGGGTTTTGAGGAGTGGATAGAATATTGGGAGAAGGGAGGGAGTCCCAGGTCCATTCATGTGTGTGTGCCAAGAACAGTAATCCTTGCTCATATCACCTGCCCCTTTGAGGGCTTCACTGGGAGAGGGTCCCGAGTGCCACACAAAGGCCTTTGTGCCCTTTCTAGAGTCACAGGAGAGAGAGCCCTTTGCCTTCGTCTGGGGCTCCTTTCACAGGTGGGGGCCAGCAGAAGTGACCTTGTGGAGGATCCCTGACTCACCACAGCTCTCTAAGTCTCAGTTTTCTTCTCTGCTCTCTCAGTTCTGTGAGGCATCTGGGAAGCTGACCCCTCTCCATCCTCCCTCTGCCTTCCTCCTGCACCCAAAGCAGACCTGGTGGATGGTGGGTGGTGGCTGACATCATGGGAGTAGGCAGGAGTGGCCATGTGTCCTCACAGCTCAGGGTTGCCACGGCAACTGGCTATTCGTTTTCCTGGCAACAGGCCTGAGTTCTGGGCTGTGGGAGGCAATCTGCTGAAGAAGGGAGGCAGGCAAGTGTGGTGTCCCTGTGATACTCCTTCAGTGCTAAGAGGGAAGGATGGGGACTCCTGTCTTTCTCTTCTCTGTGTATGTTGGGGGAGGTGTAGGTTAGGCTCCAGCTAGAGGCTGCCCAGGTCCCTGCTCAAAGCCAAGCATAAGCTCAGTGGGGAAGCTGAGGCCTCCATGGGTCTGGCCACCATGTGACTCTGACCACCACCCTCTTCACATTCAGTCCTACCAGGCTCCATGTGGCTTCTGGCATTTTCTCTCCACAAGGTCCCCACATAGGCTATTCCCTCTGCCTGGAAGACTCTGCTTTCTTCCTGGGCATCTCTTCAGCCTGAATGTCCCTCCCTGTTCTCCTGACTGAGCCTGGTCCCTCTAAGTCACTATGCCCGAACTCAAGCTTCTATCATGTTGACAATTATGTTACTACTTCTTTGCTTGTGTGATGATTGGTTTAATAAATGTTCCCCCTTCCAGATGTGACACGTGAGCAGTCTCGGTTGCAGCTGTGTCCCACACTCCAGGAGGCTGCTTTCAATACATCTCTGTCTACACTCTCCCTCCTTGCTCCAAGCCTTGCCCATGTCACCCCACCCAATGGGGTTTCTTATCTCTGTCTCTCAGACTCTTTCTGGGGCCTACACATTACTGCCTCCTGAAATGTTCTGCAACATTCTAGGCCCTTTCACAATCTTCCAGAATGTCCCAGAACATTCTAGAATATCCTGTCCCCTGCTTTTATTAAAGCTGGATATCAGCTCCTCAAAGAGGCTGTCCCTAACTTATGGCTAAAGCAGCCCCCACCCCTCACTTGGTCACTCTTAGCCTGTTGCCTTCATGGCAACTATCACCATTAGGAAAGGTCTTGGTCATTGATAAGTTCATATGTCTCAGGTTTGTCTTTCCCATTAGAATATACATTCCAGAGTATTCTGGGACATGAGGGCAGGGGTCTTGCCTGGTATGAGTACAGCCCAGCACCTGGCACATAGCAGGCACATAATGGGTATGTTGGTCTAATGGAGGGGGATAGCATGAGTGAGTCCAAGGTGGTGGGGAGCTCTAGGGTGGGATGGCTTTGACATTCTCCCAGTGGGGCCCTAGGCAAGTTACTCTGAGCCTTTGGGTCTTCCTTTTCTTTTTTTTTTTTTTAATTTTATTATTTATTTATCTTCAGAGGGGAAGGGAAGGAGAGAGGGAGAGAAATATCAGTCTATGGTTGCCTTTCATGCATCCCCTGCTGGGAACTGGCCTGCAACCCAGGCATGTGCCCTGACTGGGAATCGAACCACGATTGTCTGGTTCACAGGCCCACGCTCAATCCACTGAGCTATACCAGCCAGGGCTGGGTCTTTCTTTTTAATTGGGGTGTAATTTACAAACAGCAACATGGACTCATTTTTTACTGTACAGAATCATGAGTGTTTACACTACTGTGACCTAAGTACAGAGTAACTCTAGTCCCTGGGGGCTCCTTCATGCTCCTTCCCAGTGGGTCACCCCCCAGAGGTAGCCCCAGGTCTTACCTCTGTCACCTTGGCCCCATCTGACCTGTTTTATTAAAAACAAAACAAAACAAAACAAAACAAAACAAAACAAAACAAATCAGCCCTTGTTGTGGTGGCTCAGTGGACTGTGCACCAACCTTCGAACCCAAATGTCGCTGGTTCAATTCCTCGTCAGGGGACATGCCTGGGTTGTGGGCCAGGTCCTCAGTTGGGGGTGTGCAAAAGGCAACTGATCAATGTTTCTTTCACACATCAATGCTTTTTTCCTTCCCTTCCTCTCTCTAAAAATAAATAAAATATTTAAAAATATTAAAAAATACTGAAAAATTAGCCTTAATGAGGCAAAATGTACTTCAATAATGCAATCATTTTAAGTGCTCGATGAGTTTTGACAGATGTAACCCCCCCTGTTGTTCCAGAATCAAGGAATAGAACATTTCTATCACTTCCAGCCCCCATGCTTCTTTGGGGCTAATGACTTCCCTCCCTGCTGATCCACACTAGGTGGCCCCTGTCCCAACCTGTCAACATAGATTAGCATGGCCTGTCTGTGAACTTCCGTAAGTGGAATCACACAGTGTGCCCTCTTCATGCCTGCTTCTTTCACTGAATGACCCACCTCTGGGATGCATGTAGCACTGGTTGGTTTTTTCCTTGCTGCATAGTATTCATTGTGTGAATATGTCATTTGTTTATCTATCAACCTGTTGGTGAACCCTTAGATGTTTCAAGTTTAGGGCTGTTATGACCATTTGTGCTCACCTCTTTGATGAAGACATGTTTTTTTTTCTGTTGGTAAAGACCTGTAGTGGGTTAAATGGGGTCACTACACTCCTTATTTTATGTCTATTTGAACCTCAGAATGTGACTTTATTTGGAAATAGGATCTTTGCAGTCCCTGCTTTCACCTGTCTTAGGCACATACCTCAGAATGGAATGGCTGGATCACAGGGCAGGTCCATAAGGAACTTTTGGAGGAACTGGCATGCATCTCCTTTTCTTGCTTACCATCTGACCTCCCCCTGGAATGCCAATTCCCCTAAGGGCAGAGACTGTTTTCTTCCTGACTCAGAGCCCTGGGCAGCATCTGGCACATTAAGTAAGTACGCGGTGCATAAATGAATCATTGTGACTCTTGGCTAAGCAAGAACTCTTAGGTTCTCTAGATCTGTTTCCACATCTGTGAAATGGGAATGAACTCAATCATTCCCTCAGGAAGAATTAGTCTCCCCTCCTCCAAAAAGGCTCTGAGTCAAATACTCAAATATCCAAAATAGGCTGCTAGTTGTCCTGGAGAAAAGAATCATCAGTTTCGCATTTCTTTCTGGATGGTGAAGAAAGTCAAGTGCAGAGGGTGAGGGGGTCCTGCAGTCACACAGCAAGGGCTTTGGGCTCTGGGTCCTTAGGGAGTAGACTCTATGGGAGGCTGCAACAGAGGCAACTCTTGAGGGCCCCCACCTTAGTTGGGGTGCTGGAGGCAATGAGGGTCATTGCCAAAACTGCTGCCTAGAGGTGAGCCATACCCAGGAGGACCTCATGGGAGGTGGGCAAAGCAGTTTCCAGTGATTTCCAATGGAAAGTGGGCTCTGGGCTAGGGGAGGAGCCCCACGAGACAACCCCCATCACTATGAATAATGTAATGGCTGATGTGGACCGAGTGCTGCCACAGGGCCTCCAGGGCCTCCAGAGACTCTTCCTCCAAGCCAGGGGTCCTGGAGGTCCCCCAGGTCCAAGGTCTCACATGTCTGGCAGAAGCCAGAATCAAATCATATCCACAGTCTTGAATGCTGATTTACCACCCCCAAGACCCAGTTTTCTCATCTGTAAAACTGGCAGAGGATTAAAATCAGGTGCTTAACAAATACATGTGCATGCATGTTCACAGCACATTATTTACAATAGCCAAAAGGAAGAAACGACCCAAATGTCTATCAATGGATCAATGAATGAACAAAATGTGGTCCATCCATACAATGGAATAGTAGTTATAAAAAGGAGTGAAGCACTGATATACACTATAATGTGGATGATAAATTATCATAACCTCATAAATATTATTCTGAATAAAATAAGCCAGACCCAGTAGGACACATATGTTATTCCATTTATATGAAATATTCAGAATAGGGAAACTCATAGGGACACAAAGCAGATCAGTGGTTGCCAGGTACTGGGAGAGTGGGGATGGAGAATGAGTGCTAATGGGGAGAGGGTCTCCTTTTAAGATGATGGAAATGTTTTGGAACTACATGTAAGTGATGGTTGCATGACATTGTGAATGCAGTATGCCATTGAATTGTACACTTCAAAGTGGTAAATTTTATGGTATTACATCTCAATTTAAAAAAGGAAAACTCAAATAAGGAGTTTGTT
This sequence comes from Artibeus jamaicensis, assembly GCF_021234435.1. NCBI lineage: Eukaryota > Metazoa > Chordata > Mammalia > Chiroptera > Phyllostomidae > Artibeus > Artibeus jamaicensis. Next base: position 6,799,345 of record NW_026521854.1, on the reverse strand, counting down.
AGTTAGGTGGAAAATCGAGTAGTGTGGGAGTGCAAAGGGTGGGTGTGGGAGAGGGAAGTGCCGTTAGCTGCCCTGGGCTACTAACTGAGCTGTCCTGAGCACAAGTGCATTGTTTATTTTATATTGACCTCTGCCCAGGGCCATTCTAAAGATGGAGAAACTGAGGCATAAAGAGCTGGAGTAAACTGTCCAAAACCTCATGGCTCATAAGAAGTGGATGCAGAACTCAGTGTGATAATAGTATTTATCAGATGTTGACCTGTCTAGTTTATAGAGAAGCAAAAGTGGGCACTAGGAGCATCTGCAGCTCACTCTAAGGCCGCTCAATGGTGAAGGGCAGACAGGTGGAGGAGGCCCGGCATGAGGATATAAGAAACAAGGCATCCCTTACCCCTGCTCCAAGCCTCAGTTTCCTCTTCTGCAACACCTGGGTGTTACAAGGAGGTTTCTGAGCTCCAACCTGGGGCCATGAGTCAAACAGCTGGTTCAGAACAGGGGAGCAGGTGGCAAGGCCCCTGCCTCTGGGAGAGCCATACCAGCTGTTGTCCAGATGGTGGCTAGGCCTCAGGACTTTGCCTGCCATGTCTCTGCTTGTGGGGTCTGCCAGACCATAGGTCATTGTTATTGGGTGAAGGTCTGCAGTAATCTTCCTTGGCCCTCCTGGTCCCCCATCTGCTGGTACCCCATCCCAGGTATAGCAGGCAATGGAGCTCAGCCAAGAACCTGGCCTCCCTCTGCCTCACTCCAACACCCATCCGTTGCATCTCCTGTTGGCACTACCTACAAAGTATCTCCTGGCTAGGAGTACTTTCTGCCCTTCCTCTGCTATACCACCACCCTCAAATGAGCTTCATAATTTGTCCTAGAATAATCTTAAATACTGTCCCTTATTCAAGATATTTCCCCTGTCATGTGGGTTACATCCCTCTGCCAACAAATTCCCTCTCCCTCCACAGTGATTCAGGGGGCCGTCCATTACCTAAAGCACCCCTCATTGGTGCCTATCCTGTCCCTCACTTTTCTCTGCCAGGCAACACTCCAGGTGCCCTCTTGCATCAGGTTCTTTGCACTGGCTGTCCTGTGATGTATGATCTTGAAGTGAGTACCTAGTGTGTCCACAGCACCCTGCGCCTGCAGCATGCTATGCATATGCATACAGCCAGGGGCCCAGTGATCTTGAGCTGTGTGCCTGTGTGTCTGACATGTGGGTTGAATCTGGGTGTTTATTAAGTGTGTGTGCATATGGATGCCATTGACTGCAGCAGCGTGTTTGGCGGGTGTGTGAGCTGTAGGTCTCAGCCGAGCAGGGTTTGATGCCTGCATGTGGTTCATCTGGAACAAAGGCTTGAGTGGTGGCTGATTACAGGCAGCAGAGAGTGAGTGTGCAGAGCTTGTTGGGAATGTATGTATTCCATGCGTGTATGCATTCGGCATTTATTGAGTGCTTATTGTGTGCTGGAGAGGTCAGTAGGTACCTTCAGCACCTGGTATCTGTCAACTTGCAGTGTCAACTCCTGAGTGTTTTTACACAAACGAATGAGAACCTATTATAAGCCTGACCCTCTACTGGACATGGATCAGTGGGTCTGATTCTACCTGCAGAAGCACGCTCAGGAGGTCCTTTGCTTCTTTCTCTGGAGTCTCCAGCTCATGCTCACCTCCTTCTAGGAGAGCTGATTGCACGGAGGTCTCTGAGCCCCATCTGGACCCCCTGGGCCTTTCTTGAGGCCCCACAAAGGAAGGTTTTCAATTCAGAGGGTGAAAAACTAAATGGGCTCAGGGCTGGAGAGAAGTCCTGGGAGCCTGAACCCACCCAGGACTGAGGTTCTAGGCTTTCTGAGGAGTCGGGGTGGGGGTGCACTTGAAAGCTCTGGGAGCTTACAGAGGCCCTGTTGGCTCAAGCACGGACTGGAAGTTTGAGGCCTGGGCACAGGGTGAAAGTTCCCCCATCTGAGGGAGGTCTTGAAGAGGGAGTGACTCTGGGAAGGGAGGGATGGTTCTCAGAGCTCAGAGGACCATTTCCCCAAGCCTTACCTTCCATCAAGTCTCCGTCCCTTCCCTCTTCCAGAGCAAAACCCGCCCCAGACTTGCTGCACCTCACCTTCCCACCAACCCCCACTCCTAGCCCCCTTCCCTTACCCCTCCATCCACAGCTCTCTAGTCCCACCCTTGCCTCTCGCCTCTCCAATGGCCACGCCTTTGTACCCCACCCTGCAACCTCCTTCTTTGGTCTCGCCCCATCCCAGTCTAGGCCCCGCCCCTCTATAGACAGAGCCTTGCCCCAAGTTCCAATCCTGTCATCTTCCACCTTCCTCAGACGCTGTCCGCTGCCCGGTCTTCAACCAGATCACACTCCACGCCAGAAGCCCCGCCTCTCCTCTACTAGGGAGAGCTGGGCCCCACCATCCTCGTCCGCCCCGCCCATCACCAGACTCCGCCCTCTCCCTGAGAGACCACGCCCCCTCACTCCTGGCCCCTAGTATTGCCCAGGCCCTTCAGTCGCGAAGCACGCCCCGCCCCTGTTCCCCAACTCTCGGTCCCCAGGACAGGCGCAAGGCTCCCGTCACTCGAACGCCTGGCGGCAGCGGCGGCAGTGAGAAGATGGCGGAGTCCGGCGGCGGCGGCAGCGGTGTTGGCTTCAGCGCGGGCCCCGGCCTGGAGCGCCCTAGCAGGTGAGACCCGGCCTGCAGAGGGTTTGCACCTGTCTCAGGACCCCGGTGACCTGTGGGGAGTGCTGGGGGTCTGAGGGGCTGGGAAGCGCCCAAGGGCCTGCCCAAGGGTTTTTCCGGGGACTGAAGGTAGGTGCTGCTGAACGGACAGCTGGAGGAGGGCTGGGCGCCCCAGAACCTCGAGGTGTCTACATGTGGCTCTAGGGGCCTGAGGGGGCGTGGGAGGGCTTGGAGGTCTGTAGGGAAACCCAGGGTCTCCTGACTGCGAACTGGGAATGACAAAGGGTCTGGGAAGCAGAAAGGGCCTGAACAGAGACCATGGGGAGTCTTGAGGGTGTTAAGGCTGTTTTCAGTGGGACTCTGAAGGGGCACTGAAGGGAGCTTGCTGGGACTGAGGCCCAAAGCTTTCCTAGAGGGTGCTAAAGGACCCTGGGGATTCTAAAGGTGGTCCTGAGTGTATGCTGAAGGGACCTGGAATTGGTGAGGACTGTAGAAGCCGGAGGTGGGGGGGGTGGTTGGGGGCACAAGTGAACCTAAGGACATGAAAGAGGCTAAGGGGCCTGGGAAAACCTGAGAGGGGAGACTGAGGGGCCCTGAGGGTCTTAGTGAGTCCTGGTGGGCAAGAAAGGGCCTGGAGCCCCAGGGGTTCTGAGGGACTGGAGTGGGTCTTGGGGAGCCTGAGGATGGTGAAAGAATCCTGAAGATCCAACACACACACACACACACACATGCACACAAAGAGTGTCCGCTCTTGGAGTGCCTCTTTCTCATCCCCATGGGGTTTAAATCTCCCCCTTCCCCAGGTCAAAGGACTTGAAACAATGTCTTGTTCTCAGACCAAGGGGGCAGAATTCATTTTCTCCAGTTAGAGAGAGGTCCCTTTTCCCTTTAGCCAAATCCTGAGACTGGGTGCTTGAACCCCAGATTTGTTGTGAAACTTGATGTTTACATGCGTTGTTCTGGGTTCTCAGAGGGTAAGAACGCGGACCTTAGGGAGCACAATTTTCCTCTTTACATTGCACAGGGTCAGGGTGGCCCAGACCTCCCCGTCCCTGTTCCCCAGGACAGCTGGCCACACTTGGCTTACCAAGGATGAAATTCAGGCTTTTTCTCACTGGTGAGCTTAAGGGAACAAATCATTTCAGTTAAAGTGGTGAATGATGAAGTTAGTACTCAAGTGCTGTGGTGTCGTTTATCATTGTGGGGACCTAGGCTGGTGCGGGTTGGAAAGGCCTGATGACCCAGGTGCATGACGTGGGCTTTGGAGGCCTCCCCTGGACAACATTAGAGATACAGAAGATTTGGGAAGAGATTCAGGAGGTAGCCTGGGCAGGGCTTGGTGACCAGGAATGAGGTGGCATGTCAGAAACAGACAAGAGGGGAGAGTGAACCCTAGGTGTCTGCCTTGAGCCTTGGGGTGGGATAACCTGGGGCAAGGGTAAGGTATAATTAATTGCGTACCATACTGTTCATTGAGTTTTAATAAATTTGTAAGGGGGTAATAAATGGTGGTAGAAGGAGACTTGATTTGGGGTGGTGAACACACAATACAATATAGAGGTGATATATTATAGAACTGTACACCTGAGCCCTGGCTGGTGTGGCTTGAGGGCCAGCCTGTGAACCAAATGGTCGCCAGTTTGATACCCAGTCAGGGCACATGCCTGGGTTGTGGGCCATGTCCCCAGTGGAGGTGTGTGAGAGGCAACCACACATTGATGTTTCTCTCCCTCTTTTTCTCCCTCCCTTCCCCTCTCTCTAAAAATAAATAAATAAAATCTTTTTTTTAAAAAAAGAATTGTATACCTGAAACTGATAGGATTTTATTAGCCAGTGTCACCCCAATAAATTCAATAAAAGTAAATTTATAGAATATGAGCATGCACCCATTAACCCAATCCAGTTTTCCATCATTTATTCTTTTTTTGATCCCTACCTGAGGATATGTTTGTCGATTTTAGAGAGAGAGAGAGAAGTGGGGTGGGGAGAGAGAGCGCGAGAGAGAAACATCAATTGATTGCCTCTCATAGGCTTCCTGACCAGGAATCAAACTCATAACCTAGGTATGTGCCCTGACTGGGAATCGAACCTGTGACCTTTTGGTGTATGGACAATGCTCCAACCAACATAGCCACCTGTCCAGGGTTCTTTTTTTAAAATTTATTGATTTGTAGAGAGAGGGAGTAAGGAGTAGGTAGAGAGGGAGAGACAGACATTAATTTGTTATTTCAGTTATTTATGCATTCATTGGTTGGTTCTTGTATGTGCCCTGACTGGGAATACAACCTGGCGGATTGAGATGATACTCTAACCAACTGAGCTACCCAGCTAGGGCAGCCAATCTTTAATTTTAGAGCTTCTAGGTGTATGCTGGTATTTTATTTTGCTTTTAATTTGCATCTCCCTAATAACTAATGATGTTGGACAGTTTTTTATGGTTTTGTTATCCATTCATATTTTTGGTAAAGTGTCTTTTCAAGTTTTTGGACTAATTTTTAGTTGAGTTGCCTTCTTATTGACTTTTGAGAATTCAGTAAAGTCTCTTAAAAGATTTTATGTATTCTGGTTACAAGTTCTTAATCAGATATATGATTTGCAAATATTTTTCCTAGTCTGTTACTTGTCTTTTCATTTTCTTAATTTATCTTTTACAGATAAATTATTATTTTGATGAAATTGTAGCTTATCAGTGTTCTTTTATAAATTATGCTTTTAATGTCATATCTAAGAAATCTTTTCTAAGTGGAGGGACGTTCTTTTTTTTCCAAATTTATTTAATTCAGGTACAGTTTTCTGTCTTTTACTCCCATCCCAGCCCACCCCCCCCAGTGCTCCCCACCTCCCTCCCATTTTTACCCCCCTTAGTTGTTGTCCATGTGTCCTTTATACTAGTTCCTGTTGGAGGGACTTTCTTAAAAGACATCTCCACCATCCCTGAGCTGCCCATGTACCCCCTTCCATCCATCCCAGTGAAATATCACTGTTGCCTGGAGCAAATGATGGTGGGTGTATGTGAGTGTGTGTGTATGTGTGTGTGTTGTGTGTGTCTTGTTGTGGTGTTAGTGTGGGGAGGAGGGCAAGAAACCCTAATATGGTGAGATGGAGCATACAGAAAAGAGGACCAGGTTTGGAAGGAAATTGTGGCACACAATAGCCTCCCAAGGACCTTTTGAAATGTAGAGGTTTTGGTAGCATTGTTCATTTATCCTTTCCTTCATTTCTTCCAAACGGGCTAGACTGGCCTGTTGAATGACCTGCCCATGCCCTCTTTGTCCTTCTACACTCCAAGATCATGGCCTTTCAGAGCCACCTGACTGATTACCTGCATTCAGTGAGCCCCAGGAACACTTTTCTTAGTCACCTTGTGTGTGTGTGTGGTAGGGGTGTTTTCTTTGTGTGTGTGTGTGTAAAATTTACATGACATAAAACTCATTCATGTAAAGTGTACAATTCAGAAATAAAGAGAAGAGAATGAAATGTGCAATTCAGTGGTGTGTAGCACATTCACAATGTTGTTTGTGTCCATCACCTCTGTATAATTTCAGATTTCTATACCCCTAAGAGGAAATCCTGTCTCCATTAGCAGTTACTCTCCATTCCCCTGCTAGCCCAGCCCCTAACAACTACTCCTCTATTTTCTGTTTCCATAAAGTTATGTGTTTTATGAATAGAATCATACAATATGAGATTTTTTTGTGACTGGCTTCTTTCACTCCATGTAATGTTTTCAAAGTTCATCTACTCTGTAGCATGTATCAGTGCTTCATTTCTTTTTATGGTTGCATAATATTCTGTCAGACCTCATTTTGTTAATCCATTCACTTGCTGATGACAGTGGGGCTGGTTCTACCTTTTGGCTATTTTAGATAATACTGCTGTGACTATGTATGTACAAGTTTTTGCCTGAACCCCTGTGTTCAGTTCTTTGGGCTCTATTCCAGGGCCAGAATTGCTATATCATAAAACTGTTGTTTTGTCCTTGACCATGCTATCAACACCCAACACTATTTGGTGTGTTTATGGCTGGAAATGCCTTGAGGGTAGAGAGCCTGTCTTGTGTACCTGGAGCAGAAGCCGCACAGAGGAAGTAAGCGTTCCAGAAATATAGCCAGGAGGGAAGAAGGGATGGATAGGGTGTAGAAAAGCTCTCTAGGGCTTGCAGTCTGGCAAGGAGAAAGTCCCATCTATGGATGGGGTGGTCCTTTGCCTTCTCGGGGACACTTGTGGGAGTGCTGCGTACTGGGGTCAGCTGACCTTGTCTGAGAGGTGGGTTTTCCAGCCTGCCAGGAGGTGTCCGCATCTGCCTTTTTTGTCCCATGAAGGGTTTTGCCATTTGGCCTGGTGTGGGGCCAGTTTCTATCTTCCTCTTGGCCCTTCCAGCAGTCTACAATGCGAGAAACTGTTCTCGAGGGACTGTGCTCCCCCATCCCAACCACCCCCAGTATTATATAACTTGTTTGTTTCAGTTTCTGTCTTCTGCAACCAAGGGGGAAAAGTGAAAAAGAAAAGCTTATTCTCTTTCCTTCCTATCTCGAGGGATCAACAAAAAACCCATTGCCTACTAGAGTTGGTCATTAATGACTGAGCAGAACCTCTGGGATAGATGAAGATGGCAGCCTCAGCCTGAGGAGGGGGGTGGGGCCTGGCTGCAGGCTCAGTCATACAAAAGACATTTGTTCTCCATCAGGTCCCCTCCTAGCTCCACCTTGGGCCCTCCACAAGGTCCTGGTTCCTGGAGGACGAGGAGGTTTTGGTGTTTTGAGGGGGAGGAGGTACCCTCCATGGAGTTGAACTTCCCCAGCTAAAATTCCATTGCTATGAGCTACCTACCTGGCTGAGTTCTGGAAGAGCCTGCTGTCTATGGAGGCTCTTCAGATGGTGGGCCTCTAGCATCCTTACTCCTTGGCCCATTGTCCCTAAAGGTGTCTGGATGGGGTTGACCAGGTTTGCTGACTCACACTGCTCCTGGTGGGTGAGGGACACGTTACTGACAGGTGTTTCCATGGGAAGTTCTGGTCAGGACACAGTGTGAGTGGTTTTGGCCCAGTTCAGCTGAAGTGTCTGCTCCTGGCTTGGTGGCCTTTGCTTGTTTGAGATTTTCTAACAAGTCCTTTCTGACTGCGTCCTCAATTGTGTCCACTAAGCTTCGAGGCTCTGGAAGAGTCTAGTTCCCCAATGTGTGTGCAAAAGATGGGGGAAAGGGGATGACTTTCTTTCTGAGAAGGTTCTTATTGCTTTGGCTTTGTCCTTTCAGCTGGTTGGGAGAGGCAGGAATTTGACCCTTTAGACATGGAAACTCCATTCCTCCTCTTGGGAATTCTTGGAGATCTGTAGCATCAGGGGCCTCATCACACTCACGTGTCTGTGGTCCCTCCTTCCATGAGCAGGACGACCCTGCATACTCATTGTGCACCTTGGGCACATCTGCACTCCAGTGTGTGTTAGACTCCTCATCTGAAAAGTAGGACCCCAGACCCATAAGGCAGGGTAGCTTGGAAGAAATGAGGTAAGGTGAGGGTATGTTTAGAGGGTGCCCAGCACCTTGCATGTGTAGGTGTTAGTGCAGAGGTAGCGACGTTGCCTTGTGGTCCTGATGCTGTCAACATTCTGTCACTGTGCTGTGCGGGCTGTGAGGGGATCATGGAGTGTGACAGATGGAGAAAAGATAAAAGTTGGTGTCTCCATCAATTTGGGCTGCTGAAACAGAATATTGTAGATTGGGTCGCTTATAAGCAACAGAGATTCATTTCTTGAAGTCTGGAGGCCTAAAGTTCAAGATCAAGATGCCTGGTGAGGCCACTTCCTGATTCACAAATGGTGTATTCTCACTGTTTCCTCACATGGTAGAAGCTTCTAGGGAGCTCTCTGGAGTCCCTTTAAAAAAATATCAGCCAAGGATATGCTTATTAATTTTAGAGAGAGAGGAAAGGTGGGGGGAGAGAAACATGAATGTGAAAGGGAAACATCCATCGGTTGCCTCCTTTATGTGCCCCAACCAGGGATTGAACCTGAAACCTAGGTATGTGCCCCAACAGGGGATGGAACCCACAACCTTTTGGTGTATGGGATGACACACTCCAATCAACCTGAGCCACCTGGCTAGGACTGGGGTCCCTTTTATGAGGTCACTAATCCCATTCATGAGGGCTCCACCCTTATAACCTAATTACTCCTCAAAGGCTGTACTGCCTAACACCATCACATTAGGGGTTAGGTTTCAACATATACGTTTTGGGGAGTATACAAACATTCAGTCTGTGGCAATAGGCTTGAGCATTTGGGAGGATGATGGCATTATTAATTGATGGCCACGAGAGGGACAGCTGTGGGGCAGTGGGAGAATGGAACATGTCAAGTCTGAACTGCTTCCGCAACATGAGAGTAGATGGCACCTAGGAACAGAGTGTGAGCACAAGCTGGGTGGGTCTTGCCAGAGTGTTGGGATGAGCAGTTGAGCCTGGGGTAAGCTGGAGGAAGCGCTGGGCTGGTAGTGCTAGAGGACTGGGTCACGCAGCTCATCCCTTCTCAGGGATCCCCTGTTCCTCAGGATCCCAGCAGGGTCCCTCAAGCTCAAGCAGTGAAATCGCTCTGCAGACTACACACTTCTCCCCAAATTGAGCACTGCGATTGTCTTATTGCTGTACTGCTTCCACCTGGTGGCTGTGACCCCCCGGGGACTCCTTCTTGTCTTTGGAAACAGCTACTAGGGTAGGGAGGTTTTAGTAGCTTCTGCTATCATTGTGCCATCTCCAGGGAGCCCACCTGTGTATTATTCACTTTCCTTAACAGCAGTTATTTTTGATCGCCTATCCGCAGGGGAGAGCTCAGTGAGGCCAGGGTGCAGGTTTTATGCCTCATCCCTCCACCCTCCCAGACCCTTTAAAGATGGAGCTTTCTCTGCACTCCCTCCCTTTGGTCTTGGGCATGTTTCAGACTTGGGGTTGATGGCTCTAGAGAAGGAGGAAGGAAGTGGGAGAAGGAGAGAGATGGGGAGGGGGAAGGGCCCAGACAGAAACAATTCATCTGCATGTGGATGGAACTCACATCTTGCTCTTCCCCTGGTGGTTGTCACATGCTTCCTGTGTACCTGCCACTGTCTGGTGCTGGGCTTGCTAGGAGGGGTGCAGGGGACAGCTGAGTCCTGCCCTTGGGGGTTCTAAGTGCCAGCAGGGAGTTAGTGAAACACTGGTGCAGTCATTACCCCATGGATGCCATAAATTATCCTGAGGCCAAATGGGAAGTTCCTGCCTTCTCGGAAAGGGTCTGAGAGCCTCCGCAGGAGCGAGGTTGAGCCAAGATCGAAGGTTTGTGTTATCCGAAGGTTAGTGTCATCGGCTCGGGAAAGGGGTCGAGTGAGGTGGACTGTTCTCTGGGTGCTGGCAAGTGGTGTGTGTAGGTTCTGAAGGTGGAGGAGACAGCCTCTTCAGGGTTGGGAGTCAGAGAGGAGTGGGTAGGAGGGATGAGGTGGGAGACTGGGAGGCTAGAATTTGGGTGAGAGGGACACCTAGGTCAGATTTGTGTTTTGGAAGGATCCTTCTGGCAGGAGAGGATGGGGCCTGGACCAACCTTGGGGCTGTCAGGAGGGCACAGGTTTGGGAAAGATTCAAGGTTGAACTTGTGCTATGTGCTGACCAGTGTTGGCAGCTGGACAGGGAGTCACCTGCTCTCAGGTTTCTGCCATGGGTCTAGGAGTGCATACTGGGTGAGGACCTGTGGGTAGGTGGGCGGGCAGGGGAGGACCAGGCCTCACTTGGCCTGAGAGGCTGCACTGCCTGCTAGAGAGCTGGGAGGGGCAGGGGTGGACATCCCACCTCCAAGGGTCACTGTCCACGTCTGTTCCAGAAAGCCCCCATGCCTCTCTTTGCTCAAGGGCCTCAGTCTTCCAGCCAGCAGTTCTTGGTCCCAGGAATGTCCCCCCTCCCAGGAAAAGGGCTTGGACTAGTCATAGCCACTCAAGGCGGTCTCCCTAATTTGATTCCACCCACTCGCGGACTCTGAGCTCCTCCTCAGAGAGTCCGTACGCACCATACGCACTCTTACGTGCTCTTTCCTTCTCTTTGTTAGCCACATCCTGGTCCGGCCCCTTCTTCCACCTCTCCTCCTCCTCTGGGCTCTGTGCTACTATCTCCCCATTCTGGCGGCATCTCCCAAGGCAGGCATCAGCCCACATTGTTCTCTCGTTTCTCCCATCTGACACCTGCCAGGGGCTTTTTCACTCTCAGAACAAAATCCATATCTCCATGTGACCCCCCTTGCCTCCCAGCTTCCGCCACCTTGCCCTCCTCTTGAGCCAGCACCCCTCCTGGGCGTTTAACCCAACTCCCCCTGGAGTGTCCTGTCCCAGAGCTTTGCGTAACTCCAGTGTTGCCTCTTCGGGGCCTGATCGATCTATCTACCATAGCCCACTGCCCACCACAGCCCCCAGTCCACCCTCTGCCCTATGTTCATGGAACATTCTCTGTGCTAAGGACCTATGCCCCCAAGAATGTGCACTCCCCAAAGGCAGGGCTTCATCATGGAGCCTCTGATTCCATCCAGTGAGTACTTCACGAACAGTCTATGATGGAGTTTGCCAGGGTTGCTGGCCTGACTGAGGCTTCTGAAAGAGTGCTTCATGGCCCGGCCAGGTGAGGGTCACTTTCCTCTCCCTCCCTTTATTTCATGTCAGGATCTGGGTAGAGAAACACATTCCCAGGCATCTTGTCAGTGAATCAGCCCTATTTGAGAGAAGCCACTTCCTGTATGGAAGGCACTTCCTGTATCAGGGGCCCCTCAAACTGCTACCTACAACCACCACTCACCTTCAGATGATCACTTCTATGCAGTAGTAGGGGCCCATGGCTGCTACATCTTTCCTGCTTTCTGGACAGACAGAAATCCAGATTTAGTATACAATTTCTCAATTTTGAAAGGTAGACAATGATCAACTTATTTTAAATTACACCCAAGCTTACATTTGCAGGCTAAACAATACCCATTTGAAAGCTGAATCTAGGTCATGAGTCGTTAATTTGTAACTAATGATTTGAAAGGAGCAGTAGACACTCAAGGAGCCCTTGGTTAGTCAGAGGTTGGGATTTACTCCATATGAGCCATTGCACCCACTTTTGGCAGGTGTGCTTTGTATAGGATCTTAATGCTGCGTGTTGAATACGGAAACAGCTGGCTGCTCTCCCTGTGCAGCTGCCTGCAGTGGGAAGTGGGGGCCACCCTCCAGGTTTCTACTGGAAGATCCCCCTTTTCTTGTGGTAGTCTCTAGCAGCTGTGCAGATGAGCTCTTAACACATGTTAACTCTTGGTCTCCAGTCCCTTCTTCCTCTCCTCCCTGGCCTGACCTGGTCTCTCCAGAGAGGGCTGCTCGGGATGCACAGGACAAATCCTCCCTCGCATTTCTCCTCTGAAAACAGGTTTTGGTGTGCCAGTTTGCCACACAAGAAAATATTGTGATTCCAGAGGAAGTTACCAGCACCTTTGGGGAATCTCAGAGCTTTCCTGTGAGTGCATCAGCTTCCGGAATTGAACATGCTCAGCGTAGAGGAAATCTTGAGGGGTGGACCTTGGGGCTTTTAAGGCCACAAGGGCAGTTACCTAATGAGGCCCTAGATGTTTCCTGACATGACAACTGTGAAATTCCACAGGGCTCAAAGACGGACTGCACCAGGAGTGGGCTGAGCTGGATATCCGGAGAGCTCTCTTCTCAACGGGGTGTTAGGAGTGGAAGCAGTCTGCCAAAGGAAGCAGAAACAGAGACATGATCACTCAGGATCTTCTGTAATTGGAGCTGAGAGTGGGGCATTCTCTCATGGCAGGGTTCAGGGGGTGGCAAGGTGCCCATAGGCTTACAGGCATATAAGGGAGCCCCCCTGAAGACCCATAGGCAGTTTTCATGTGGAAAACTTCCAGGACTAAAGTTGTAACCAAGTGCTTGCCTTAGTGGTTGTCTCTTGCTCTCTCTGCCTTTTCCATCTCCCTCCTCTCCCTGTCACAAGAAGAGATAATTGGAGCCTGCCTGCTTCTAAGGTAGGGCTGTTGGGAGTACACAAATGTTTATGCTGTATGTGAGTCACTTGCAGAAGCAATGGGTAGTGTTTTCCTTGTCAAGGCTGAAGGCATGGGCTGCCCTGCAGCTCCAGCCTTAGGCATGCTTCCAGCATTTGAGCATTTAGAGTTGCTGAACTTTTGCAGTGGGGGGTGTGGGTAGCCTGCTGACCTTTACTGGGGAGCCCGATGTCTCATTGCAGGTAGGCGGGGCTCACATTGAATATGGCCACCACCTACTCATCCAGAGATTGCCCAGTGTGGCTTCCCTGCCTCCCTGCACCCTCCCACCTCCCTGGCCTGCAATCCCGGGGTAGGAAGACTGTGCAGTCAGTGCAGGGAGAGGTGGCAGCTGGAGCATTGTTAACTCCACGGCAGTTTTTCCAGAGGCTCATCTGGAATGTGGTTGAAAGGAGGCCAGGATTCAAGACTTCTGACATTGAAGGCCCACTTTGGTTATAAGCACCAGAAACTCAACTCACTGCTTTCAGTTAAAAAATAAGAGTTCATTGTTCTCATTAAAAAGAAAAGTTTAGGGAGTGTTTCAGTTAGGTCCATTGAGATTCAGGGGTCATGATTCCCATTTCTTATCTCTGTCTTCCCTCTTTCTTTTTTAAGATTTTACTTATTTTTTTTAAAGATTTTATTTATCTTTAGAGGAGAAGGGAAAGAGAGAGGGGGAGAAATATCGATGTATGGTTGCTTCTTGTGCATCCCCTCCTGGGAACTGGCCCACAACCCAGGCATGTGCCCTGACTGGGAATCAAACCTTAATCCTTTGGTTCACAGGCTCGTACTCAATCCACTGAGCTACACCAGCCAGGGCAAGATTTTACTTATTTTTAGACAGGGGAAGGGAAGGAGAAAGACAGGGAAAGGAACATAAATGTGTGGTTGCCTCCCATGTACAATCTGGCCTGGTACATCCCCAACTGGGGATCTGCCTACAACCCAGGCATGTGCCCTGACTGGGAATTGAACCAGTAACCCTTTGGTTTACAGGCCAGTTCTCAATCCACTGATCCACACCAGCCAGGGCACTGTCTTTCCTCTTGATTGGGCAAGGTGAACCCACCTTGCTCCCCACCATCCCAGAATCAGGGGAAAGGCAAATCTCCATTCCCAGGAAAGGCTCTGAGTGAATTGGATGGGTCACACCCCCATCCCAGGACTAATCAGTGGGGCTGGGAGGTTCTTGGTTGGTCAGGCTGAGTCACGAGTCTCCCATTTCAGTCCAGGGATGGGGTGTCCTGATCCCTACCACTGGGGCTAAGAGTGGATAATAGGAGATTCTTTGAAGAAAACAGGAGGTCCTTATCAGAAGAGGGGAGGGATGTTGGCACCCCCTAAAATGAAGAAATTCATGACAGACCCCTTCTGATGCCTAAATTTCTGCTGCTATTGGAAGGGCCTGGCTGAGCTGTCCGCATGGCTATCTGCCTGTGTCAGGCCTGGCACTGCTGGGCATGAATTCATGCCATACCATTTGGCAGAACCATCCCTTTCAGGGCCTCAATACCTGTCTTGCCAGGGGAGGCAGCTAGGCTGGGCCCTGAGACACTGGAATTTGGCAGCACTGGAATGTCACTGGGTTTCCGAACGGTGCTCTGGGGCTGCAAAGTCATGCACATACTTGCCTGATTTGTAGAGTGAAGCGGTTTTGCTCATTCAGGTGGCTCCATTTCCAAGCCCAGTGCAGTAAGGATAATGTGGGGGGATGGCCTGTTACTGGGATCAGCCTTGAGTCAGTGGGTGGGCCCGGGACAAGCAAAGCCTTGGCTTGAGACCTGCTCACTAGTCTGCCCCTGCTACTTGTGGCATGGGGGCCCCAGTTAGACTTTGAGGAGTGAGAGAGGCTGTGGGGCAACTTGGCTGGGCTGTAAGGGCAAGGGGGACTGTGGGGCAACCCGCTTTGAGAAGGCTTGGAGGTGAAGGCTTTGAGCAACATGAAAGAATTGGGGACTTGGGAGTCCCCAACACAGAGCTGTTGTATGGGGCTCTCAGGAGGTGCCAGCCCCAGGAACCAGCAGGTTGCATAGTACTTCCTGCTGGGCACTCCCCTACATCCCCTCTCTTTCATCACCCTGTCACTGCCCACCAGGCACAGACAGGCAGAAATGAAGGCTGTACATGTGAGTGATGGCTCCAGATGGTGATGCCATGAGGAAGACTGGGGGGATATGAGGTGCTTTGGCTCTTGAAGGAGGCAAGGCAAGTTGCAGGGAATGCACTAGGCTCTGCCCCCACCTGTCAGCCTGGCACACCTGCCCTCTCTGGACTCACAAAGATCCACTGATAGGGTGCACAGACTGGCATGGAGCTGGGCAGCCTATTGTAAATTTTGCGTATGTCTGAGAATAACCAGCATGATGACCAGGAGGGAGAAATAGGCAACTTAACTGCTGATGCTGTGGAGAGATTCCAGGCTTGGAGGACACAGAATCTGGGGCCCTGGCTGGGTTCTTCTGTCTCTCTCTCTGGATCTCTGTCCCCATCTCCCTGTCTCTATCCCCCTCTCTCTCTGAGTTTCCATCCCTCCCACTCCCCTGGTCTCTTGTCTCCTTCTCTCTGGGTCTCTGTCAGTGGATTGGTGTCTTGGCCTGTTGTGACAGTGTTGTGGGAACCTTCATCTGCTCCTGGGCTCCATGCTTGTCCACCCAGAAGCCCTGAGCTTTCCTCTGTTACTCCTGCAAGCCCAGGGATCAAGCCCTGACAGAGAACTGTAGGCCTCTCAGAAGGAGCTGCCCTTTGTCTGTAGAGATGGCCCCAGAATGGGCTTGCTGCCTCCTGGGGATGAAGGAGGCAGAGCCACCCTTGCACAGCAGTCCCAGGAGAGAGGCGCTGACGTGAGTGTACAGGCTGTAAGCCAGTGCAAGGTGCCAAATCATGGAGACTCTATCCTTGGGCTGCAAGCATAGTACTCGGAGCTGCGAAATATTGCAACCATGGCAACAGTGGCTGGGCTCTCTGCCTCTGTGGGGTGTGTGAGACCCCGGCTTTGGTGCACCTCTTACCCATGGATCTGTGCACCCAGGAGCCAGCCATGGCCTTGGCAAAGCCAGCAGGCTGCAGTGTAGTGAGCCAGATTAGGGGCCATGCTGGGCCCTGGTCTTCTGTTTTGAGGGGGACACTTGTCCCGTCCTCCTGGGCTGGTAGGGGATTCACGAGGTTGTCTATGAAGAACCACTTGTAGGGGCTGGTTAGTTAGTGGGCCTGCCTTGTGAAGGGTCAGAGGGGGTGCGAGGGGGAGGGCACAGAGTTTCTAATGTGGCTGGACAGAAGGTGGGGGAGGGAGGTGTGTGAAATAGGTGGAGAGGTGGTCCCGCAGGCTGCCAGAGTTTCATCAGAGCTCTGGAGCCTGATCTCCCCTTTCTGAGTCTCTGTCCCCTCTTTTTCTCTGGGTCTCTGTTCCACTTTCTCTGTGGGTCTCCCCCCACCCCTCACCCAAGTCTCTGTCCCTCTCTCTGGATCTCTGTCTCTCTTTCTCTCTGGGTCTCTCTCCCCCTGTCTCTGTCCCCCTCTTTGGGTTTCTGCCCCCTGAAGCATAGCATCTTCCCTACTGATGCCCTTGGGACCTTGGGTGGAGTGGCTGAACTCCCTGGTACAACGTCAGCTGGGGTACGAGCCAACCAGCTGCGCTGTGCTGCTGTGCTCCTTGGAGCCACATGGACAATAAAACCAAAATTGGCTTTGGAAGTGGAAGTACTCTCCGTTTTGAGGGGAAGTGAGGGAATTTGCATGTCAGAACAGTATGTTAAAGGGGCAATACCGGCAGACTCTGTTCTGGCCTGAGCTTTGGGCTCCATGTGGGGGTGGGAAAGGATTTTACAAAACCCCAAAGAAATGTTTCCATGAAATTCTTGTTCTTGCCTTTTCCTTTTTTTTTTTGACATTCCAATGAAAAGAATTGTTCCGGGGCTTTGGAGATCTCCTGTAGGGTTGGGAAACTGACCATGGAGACCAGGGCCAGCAGTGGGTGAGGGCAGGAGGAGGGGAGTCTTCACCTCCACCATGGGGCTCTTTCGGCCCTGCGGCTCTGCACTTCCTGTGGTCTCTCCCCATTATGCAGTCCTGCCTCAGGCTGGGTCTCAGCACAGTGGAACCAGAGGCAAAGCCTCCAGTCTGTGATATATTGGGGGGGGGGGTGACCCTATGAAGGACTGGATGAAAGGAGCCCATGTAGGGGCACCAGCAAGGAGCAATGGGCTCAGTGACTAGGGTCCCCTGGAAGATTGTGGGAATCCTGCCACTGGTGGTCTCTCTGGGGGCATTTACTTTGCCCAGTCCCATCAGCCCCTGTGCAAGGGAAACCTCGAGGGAGTCAGGGGCTGTGTTCCCATGTCTAGCATGGGCCTGGGCCTGGCCAGAGGTTCCCAATGACAGTGCTAGGGGGCACACTGTGGGGGTAGGGGATCATGACGGTCCTGAGCCCGGACCATATCTGTGGGGGCACATGCATCCCTTGGAGCCCAGATCCAGGCAGAGGGTCGGCTGGGGCAGCAGTGAGAGGCCCCCAGAGACACCCTGACCAGCTGCTGACGCACTGGCTCCAATGACTCAGTCCTGGTGACCATGGCTCGGGTGGCCGTCTGGAGACTTGGACTGGCCCAGGACTGCCGCCACCGCCTTCCTGGAGGCCCATGGCCCCGCCGTGGCGGCCACCCCCTGTCTGAGCAGCCTTAGTCATTGGTCTCAGGCCCAGTACTCCTCCTCCTCATGACCACCTCCGCCCAGCCATGCCTGCCTCTCTATCCAGGGTGGGACTCTGGCCCCTGCCAGCTTCCTCCCTCCCTCCCAGAGCTCCCCAGAGGCTGTGAGGTGTGCGAAGGGTAGTACAGGGTCTTTGGGGACAGTTGTCCCATCTGTTAGACTGGAGGAAGGAAACAGCCTATGGGGTGCTGGGAGTCTTGCCTGGCACGAGGAAGATGTGTACATAGAAAGGGTGGCTTCCCCCTCACTTGTAGCTTGGCTTATCCCACACCCTGTAGACAGCAGCCCAGGTGTGTTAACTCCCGCTCATGGACATTCTAACTTCCTGTGTGCTCAGCTGAGGGGCAGCCCCTATCAGAAGGCACCATAATTCTCTGTACTTCCTTGAAGAGCATTTAGTTTGTTTCCTATCTTCAGACCCCAGATATGATATTTGGGAAATGTCCTCACTCATCTCTCTTACACATGTGAGAGATAGATCCCTGAGATAAATCCCAGCAGTGGCCTTGCTGGTTCAAGGATGTAAGCCCTTAGAATTTTGCTTGGTCTGTTGCACTGCCTTCTTGGAGATTGTCCCACTTCACAATCCCCCTGGGAACTAATATGAGCATCTGCTGCTGGATAACCTGATGACTCTGCCCACCTGAGGGGTAAAGCTGGTCCCTTAGTGAGCATACTTTCATATTTGGAAGAGGCCTGCCCAGCTGTGCTTCCTTTCCTCTGAACCATCAGCCCACATCATTTGTATATTTTTCTGTGAGGTTGTTAGCTTTGCATTGATTTCTTGGGGCTCTTTTTATATGGAGGACCATGGTAAATAGATGTTCAGGGACAGAGCAGCTCCATGATAAGGTTGCCCCTGGTATGATATCTTCTCATGAAAATGTGAATATGCGTGCCAGTCCTCTGGACTTAGGGAGAAACATAAGAAGTCCTCCCACCCTGCCCTGAAGTCTCCAAGGGACTTGTGAGAAAAATGAGACCATGTGAAAGCAAAATGGAAAAATGCACAAAATCTGTGAGGCAAGGTGTCCACGGAAAGGCAAGCCTGGCTTGCTGGACACCTTCCATGCGCCAACGTTCTGTGCTCATTCCAGGCTTCAAATTCCCAAGTGCCTGGGCTTATTCAGTGGCCTGTGTGTGGCTTGTATAGGTAGTGGCAGGATACAGTCCCCCACTGGGCCTTGCCACCTCCCCAGCCCAAAGGGAAGCTGGTGGAAGTAGGTGGTCTGTGGGCCATTACTTCACAGGAGGTGATGAGGGCAGAGGAGCTTCAGCACAGCCCTGTGACATCTGTGCCTCTGCCTGCCCCATTTGACAGCCAAGCAAATAAAGACCCTGAGTCACACAGTTGGCTGATAGTAGGGCAGGGGTCGGAATCTTCCCTTTGCTTCTCATACCAGATGTCAGAGCCTGGCAAGGTGAGGTCCGTGGTGAAGCCCAGGCAGGTTTCCTGAGGAGTAGGTCTCACTGATCTGCATCTCCCAACCTTTGGGTTCTGGTTTGGGCTTTAGGGGATCCTAGTGATGAAGGTGACTTACTGCTGAGTCCAAATCTGTTCTAGCAAGGGAGGCTCCAAGGGGTCACAGCAGTTGTTCTGACCCCAAGGTCCGTGTGCTGCACAGAGAAGGTGGCTCACCTGCCCAGACTGGAGGAGCCAGAGGGGCCAGAGGGACTGTGAAGGTAGGGGAAGGCATTTCAGCATGCCTTCGCTGCAGGCAGGGCCCCAGGCAAGGCTGCCCTCTGTGGAAGCAGGGAGTGAGGCCTAGCACCCAGCAGGCAGCCAAGCCCTTTTCCCCCTAGAGAGAGGCCCCATGGGCAACACTGTCTAAGCTTAGGGGTGGCAGGGCTGGCAAGAGAAGCCAGGGTACCCCTACTTTCTGGCCTCTGCAGCTTTCTGCCCTGTGCCTGCTCCCTCTCCCTGGGATGCCCACAGCTACAGTGTGAAGCTGATTCAGGATGATTTGACCTCTTTGTTCCCCAGGGCCTAGTGTGTGTACCAGGTGAGGGCAAGGTCACTCCTTGTTCATGCTATGTCCTTCCACCCACAGGTAAGGGTCTAGGGGCTGGCAAAGCCGGTGAGGGGTAGGATGGACTTGAGCACCTGATGGGTCCTTGGAGGCTTTTGTGGGGCATGGCCTTTGCTAAGGTAGCCCAGAGGCCCATCAGAGGGTATCAGCAAGGCCCCATTCCTGGGGGTGTCCTGGAAGTGACTGTCCAATGGAGAGTAGCCCTGGCTGGGGGCAGAGGAGAAGTGGTGTGGGGGGGTTGGTACTCTTTGAGGTACTTTGACTCTCAAGGGTCCATGAACCAGTGACATTCTGTGCGTATCTTCAGGACTTGGGTCCATCGTGAAGTCTTAGGAAACTGTCAGCAGAGACTCAGCAGTCAGGGAGGATGGGCTGGACACAGCAGCTCTGGCTGCTCTGAGCTGGGGAGAGGAGGAGACCTGCGAAGTGGGCATCCCCTCTACCTGGTGGGGAGAGGCAACTGAGCCAAACTGGAGACTCAGGGTGCTCCCGAGCCCCTGTTCCTCCTTTCCTCTGTGGCCTGCAGGAGGGCTGCATACCCAGTTTTCCAGGCACACCAGGCCCCGTGGCACTCATAGCCCAGACGCCAACGGCACTGGACTCCAAATCCTGTATGTTCCTTTTTCTCATGGTGGGAAATCTTTCCATCAAGCATAAGCTGTGTTCCTCCTATCATGCATATCCTGTGTCCCCCAGCCACATTCCACATCTTGGGACTCTGAGTACCTCGCAATCCCTCTACCCCTGGTTGGCCCTCTCCCATTCCCAAGGATCTCTGAAGGACACTGAGGTGCAAGGTTGGGGTCCCCAGGTTGCCTGCAACTGCATGGATCCGGTACCAGCTACATGCCCTGGGCTTGGCATCAGCCCTTGTACTCCCTTTAGTGCTTTGGGAGCTGGTGGGCAGTGGGGCTGAGGGGACTTCTTGTTCTTCCTGCTTTCTTGGGAAGACTGGTGCTCACCTTCCTGGCCCTCACTTGTAGGCAGGTGTTGGTCCCAGGAGTGGGAAAGCAAGTTCCAGAGAGCCTGAGGCTGGAGAGAGAGCAGAGTGCTGGGACAGTGGGGCAGGCATGGGCTGGGAAGTCCTGGTGGTTTCTCAAACCACGAGGGCCTGACTCTGGAGGTGACGACATTGTTTGCTCCTGTTGTGCCTGGAGGATGAAGTGATGTATTGGGCCCTCCAAACCATTTATTCAGTGATGCATTCACTCTGCTAAAGTTTCCTGAGATGAAGCAGCAAAGGAGACTTGGGGAGCAATGGAGGGCCTCCTCATATTCTCTGAGGTGCTGGGGGTCATGAAGGGTTTATGCAGGACGCGAGGAGGCTCAGATGTCTTTTCACTCTAGTATTTTTGGGGGGGAATGAAGTTCATATAATATAAAACCACCATTTTAAAGCGAACAATTCAGTGGCATTTAGCACAATTACAGTGTTGCGCAACCACCTCCTCCATCTCGTTCCAGCACACTTCATCATCCCGAAGGCCACCCTGCCCTATTAGCAGTCACTCCCCATTTCCCCTCCCCAGCCCCTGACAACTCCTAATATGGTTTCTGTCTCTATGGAGTTGCCCGTTCTGGACATTTTATATAAATGTGATCATACAACATGTGGCCTTTTGTGTCTGGCTTCATTCACTGAGCATTCACGTTTTTCATGTTCACCAATGTTGCTGTGTGAATCGGCTTCATTCCTTCTTAAGGCTGAGTAATATTCTATTGTGTACACATACCACATTTTGTTTATCTACTCATCCATTGATTGGCATTTGGATTGTTTCCACCGCTCCTTTTTAAAACCTAAAAACAAAATTCTAGCCCTGGCTGGTGTGGCTCAGTGGATTGAGTGCTGGCCTACCAACCGAAAGGTCACCAGTTTGATTCCCAGTCAAGGCACATGCCTGGGTTGCAGGCCACGTCCCCAGTTGGGGGCATACTGGAGGCAACCAATAGATGTATCTCTCGCACATTCATGTTTCTCTCCCTCTCTTTCTTCTTCTCTTCCCCTATCTCTAAATATAAATAAGTAAATCTTTAAAAAATCTAAAACAATTTTTCTTTTCTCTCCTGATTCCTCATTTGGAGGTACAGGAGGAATCTCTGCTTCTCTTGTCCCCACCCCCTCAGCAAGCTGCTTCCATTGGTAAACCTATCTTCTTACAGAGATAGTCTTGGTTTGGGGGCTTCCCCACAATTTGCTGTTTCCCCCACGTTGGCCAGGGGGTCCCATGCAGTCTGCTGCTTCTTGGGATAGATTCAGATTCTGCTGTGTCCTCTCAATAGCTCCGGGGTTACGGGCAAGCTCCTAAGCCTATTCCTGTCCTTGGAAGGTGGAACTGGTGGACCTTTCCCCTTGACTAGGCAGCCACAGAGCATAGCCCAAAGCCAAATTCTTCTGAAAATTGCCCTAAGACTTTGTGGTCATGTGGCTGCCCTCCCCCAGGGTACTGGGAACTAGAAGTGTGCTGGCGGGTGTCGGAGTGGCTGGGCCTTCCTGGAGGTGGCACACCCCCCTCCACAGTGAGATGCACCCCTGTCCCTAGAGCCCATTGCTCCTGGGAAGCTGCAGGTCTAGTTCCTCCTCCACACTCACACTGGGAATCTGTGCCGGCACCTTAATCCCACCCAGCCTCTGTAGAAGAGAGATGGGTTTACCCATGGGGCTTGCTGGAGCATAGGGACATTGGTGATATGGAGAGTGCAGCACTCAGGAGGCATATCTAGAATGAAAAATAATGAGATAGAGTTTTTAAAAGGAGAGGGTTGGAAGCAACCTAGCATGTCTATAGATAGTTGAAGGGATAAAGAAATTGTGTACTCACACACTTCCGTAGTAGAATATTATTCAGCCATAAAAAGGAGTGAAGCACTGATAAACACTACAATGTAGATGAACCTTGAAAATGTGATACTAAGTGAGAAAAGTCATAAAAAACCACTTATTGTCTGATTCCATTTATATGAAATGTCCAGAAAGGTAAATCCGTAGAGCCAGAAAGCGGATTAAGGGTTGCCAGAGGATGGGACGGGGGACCAGGGAATGGGGGGCATGGGCAGTGACTGCTAATCGAGATGGGGTTTCTTTCTGGGCTGATGGAAATGGACTGGAATTAGATCGAGGTGGTGGTTGCACAACATTGTGAATGTACTAAATGCCACTGAGTTGTACATGTTAAGTAGTGAACTTTGTGTTATGTGAATCTCACCTCAATTTTTTAAAAAAGGGACCTGTGGTCCCCTCGGGTCCTATGTGAAATCCTGCCATTATCACAGGCAGCAAATGACATCCACTGCCAAGGCTAGTCAGTGGGCAGGTGGCATACATGGTTGAGACCCAAGTTTTGTTTCTCCTTCCCTGGGGCTGGTTCTGGTGATTTTGCCTGTGCCTGAGGCAGCTTCAGAGTCTGGGCGAGCTGCCCAGGGTCCCTGGGCTAAGACCAGCCTGCCCCGAGACCTCTGAGCCTCGAACTCCACCCTGCTCTCCCACAGCATGGCCGATAAGAACGGAGCCCTCAAGTGCACCTTCTCAGCGCCCAGCCATAGCACCAGCCTCCTACAGGGCCTGGCCACACTTCGCTCACAGGGCCAGCTCCTGGACGTCGTGCTCACAGTCAACAGAGAGACCTTCCATGCGCACAAGGTGGTCCTGGCTGCCTGCAGTGACTACTTCAGGTTAGCACAGGCTCAGGGTGTGGGCTGGAGAGTGCAGGCCCTTCTGAGAGGGGCAAGTTCAGCACCATCCAGCGAAGGATGGCTATGAGGGAAGGTGGCTGGTGTTGGCCCAATGGCCAGTAGACCTACTGTTTTTCCCAGATTTGCAACTTACTTAAAACTTTTTGGGGACACTGCACAGGCAAGAACATACCTGGGGGTCAGAGGTGGCCCATGGGCATCCATTTAGCAGTTTCTGCCCCGAGGGATGGCAGAGCTTGGCCAGATTTCCACTCTGTCTTTATTTGACACCTGTGTGTATCAGATGCTGTACTGGCCTCGGATCCAGCAGGGAGAAGACTGCCACAAGTCCCTGCCCTAGTGGTACCTGTGCTCAGGACAAGAGAAAGGAGGGACTCCCCGACGGTGGCCCCAGAGGGTGCCAGGTTCTGTTCTAGTCCCCACATGACAGGCGAGGCCTTGCTGGGTGCATGGATCAGTCTGCTGTGAAGGCCTTTTCCTGGAGGTGCCCTTCTGGGGGTGGTTCTCTGGCCCTGCTTTGCGGGTGATAGCCAAGGCATCTCTGCCACCATCTCACAGAGCCCCACCCCTGGTGCGCACAACAGGCTGCATCTCTCCCCTGCCCAGTTGCCCTCCAACTGCCCGCCCTGTGGGCTCAATGAGGCCCTTCTGGGGAGCTAGAGAAGCCAAGCCATCTGGGGCGCCGCTTCTATTTTTATTCTGGATTTGGGGACGGGCGAGCCGCCCCAGCCAGAAATGCCCTTTAAAGGCTCCTTTGCGCTGATGCTGCAGCTGGCGAGGCCTTAAAAGGCAAAGCTCCCTCTCGTCGCCATGACTGCTTCTGCCTTCAACAGGCTGATGGGACTCACAGGGACAAGAAGGGGCAGGGCCCTGAGGCTGGCAAAGCACTGCTCTTGGAAGGGCTGTGGCACTGCCTCGTGGAGTACTGGGCAGTTGTTAGTTGGTGGCCCCAAGACAGCACCTGAGCCTGGCCCATACTAGGGGTGACTGGGTGACAGGTATCTGTTAGGTAAATGGCCCAGGGAAGTTCCCTCCCTACAGTCAGCTGTTGTGGCCGTCAGAGTTATGATGAAAGGCCAGTCTGCCTGTGAAAGAACCTTCCCCGTGCCATCTTCTAGAACGTCCTATGAACTCCTAGCAGGCACTGGGATTCTCAGCCTTCTTCCTGGTGGAGAGCCCCTAAAAAAAGGCTGTGGGGGGCTGTGACCCAGGTTCTATGTCCCAGAGCAGGAAAGCACAGCTGACAGACCTGGGGTCACTCACTAGGAGATCTCACAGTGGTCCGGGACTCCTCTGGGCCATTCTCAGGGGCTTCCCTGACTACTTGGGCCTTTCTCTGGACATATCAGTGACCCCGGTTGGGGTCCTTTAATAGGTGTCCCAACCTGGGACCTTTACTCTCTTCCTATTCCTATGTGGTAGCAGCTGAGACTCAGGCAGGGGAAGGTGGAGCCACCTATTCAGGTGAGTGTGCTGGGGAGGGAGTGGACTCTATGAACTATGGTGTGCATTTCCCTGATGTCCCCCCGTTGTATTTCCTGACCTTACTGAGGGACTGGTCCTCATAGCTGGGCACTAAAGTGGAGTTGGAGACTTCTCCCTAGAGCCAAACCTAAGGTTTGGCCTCCTCCCATACTACCCTGCCATGAGTGGGGGGCAGAGGGGGACCTGGCCCCCACTCTCCAAACCAGCCCACCCCAGTGCTGCACACATCTGGGTAGGGTTGGGCCCCACCAGAGGGGCAGAGTACAGAGCTCCTGTTGGTAGGAAGGTGCGTGCCTTAGAGTGGATTAAACTTTTTTTCTTTTCTTTTTGCGTGTCTTTAATGCACACCTGGCCTGCTTTCCCCTGGTGGGCCAAGCCTGTGTCTTAGGACCAGGCTATCCCAGTGACCACAATGTCCCTCGGTGCTCTGAACCCACATGCTATGTTTCCGACCCTCAGGGCCATGTTCACAGGTGGCATGAGGGAGGCGAGCCAGGATGTCATTGAGCTGAAGGGCTTGTCAGCACGTGGCCTGCGGCATATCATTGACTTTGCCTACAGCGCCGAGGTGACACTGGACCTGGACTGTGTGCAGGACGTGCTGGGTGCAGCTGTGTTCCTGCAGATGCTGCCAGTGGTGGAGCTGTGCGAGGAGTTCCTCAAGGCCGCCATGAGTGTGGAGACCTGCCTGCACATCGGCCACATGGCCACCACCTTCAGCCTGGCCTCACTCAAAGAGTCTGTGGATGCCTTCACCTTCCAGCACTTCTTGCAGATTGCTGCTGAGGAGGACTTCCTGCAGCTGCCTCTGGAGCGCCTTGTCTTCTTCCTGCAGAGCAACCGGCTACAGAGCTGCGCTGAGATTGACCTGTTCCGTGCTGCTGTCCGCTGGCTGCAGCACGATCCTGCCCGGCGGCCCCGTGCCAGCCACGTGCTCTGCCATATCCGTTTCCCACTCATGCACTCATCTGACCTCGTGGACAGTGTGCAGACACTGGACCTCATGGTGGAGGACGTGCTGTGCCGTCAGTACCTGCTAGAAGCCTTCAACTACCAGGTGCTGCCCTTTCGGCAGCATGAGATGCAGTCCCCACGCACAGTTGTGCGCTCCGATGTGCCCTCTCTGGTGGCTTTTGGTGGCACACCCTACACTGACAGTGACCATGCTGTCAGCAGCAAAGTATACCAGCTGCCTGAGCCAGGAGCCCGCCACTTCTGCGAGCTTACAGAAATGGAGGTGGGATGCAGCCACACATGCGTGGCTGTGCTGGACAACTTTGTGTATGTGGCTGGGGGTCAGCAACTACAGTACCGCAGCGGTGAGGGTGCAGTGGATACCTGCTACCGCTATGACCCGCACCTGAACCAGTGGCTGCGTCTGCAAGCCATGCAGGAGAGCCGCATCCAGTTCCAGCTGAACGCACTGTGTGGCATGGTCTATGCCACAGGTGGCCGCAACCGAACTGGCAGCCTGGCCTCAGTTGAAAGATACTGCCCTAGGCGCAATGAATGGGGCTATGCCTGCTCACTGAAGCGCCGCACCTGGGGCCATGCAGGTGCCTCATCTGGGGGCCGCCTGTACATCTCAGGTGGCTATGGCATCTCGGTAGAGGACAAAAAGGCACTGCACTGCTATGATCCTGCAGCTGACCAGTGGGAGTTCAAGGCACCCATGAGTGAGCCCCGAGTGCTGCATGCTATGGTTGGTGCTGGTGGCCGCATCTATGCCCTGGGTGGCCGCATGGACCATGTGGACCGCTGCTTTGATGTGCTGGCTGTGGAGTACTATGTGCCCGAGACCGACCAGTGGACCAGTGTGAGCCCAATGAGGGCTGGCCAGTCGGAGGCCGGCTGCTGCCTGTTGGACAGGAAAATCTATGTTGTTGGGGGCTATAATTGGCGCCTCAACAATGTGACAGGCATTGTGCAGGTGTATAACACCGAGACGGACGAGTGGGAGCGTGACCTGCACTTCCCTGAGTCCTTTGCAGGCATCGCCTGTGCCTCGGTCCTACTGCCTCGTGCTGGGAGCAGGAGGTAGCTCCTAGGACGCCCCCTCCTGCCATGACCTGGCTGCATGCTGTTCTTGCCAGAGGCTTGGTGAGCACATGTCCTGTGGAGAACCTCATCACCCTCACCCCAAACCTTTGACTGCCCGCCCCAGCCCTAGCTGGCCGTATAGGCCCTCTGTGTTGATAAGCCTTCTTCCTAGGGTTCTTCCTTTCCAAAGCAGATCTTGGCTCTGCGCCTGCCCAGGGAGCCTGCCAATGAGGAGGTTGACATGTTATGGCAGAAAACTTGAGCCTGAGGCAGTTTTCTCATCTGCACAGGGTCCTCATTCAGGGGCGGGAATCGGGAGTCAGGCGTGTTGCTGTGCCCCGCTTCTCTCCCATCCCTCAGCCCAGCAGTCTCATACATTCAGATGAGGGCTCATTAGTGTCATTCCAAATTCATGGTACGCCACTCTCCTCCTCCCAAGTTTCTCTCGCTTCTGTGTTTTAAAATAACTGCACCCCACATCTCTGTCATTTGGACCCTTTGGAGCAGGAGGGGCTTGGAAGCACCCAGCTCTGAGTGATGACCAAGGGTCGTTCTGTCTTCCGAATGAGCCCGAGCTGTTGAGTGTGAGGGGGGGCCATAGGGAGGGTTCGGCAATTGCCCCTACTCCTGTCCTTGGTCTGAGACCCTCAGGGTGTTTGTTCATTTGCTTTCAGAAGGAAAAACCACAGCCAGCTCTTGGAGATGGTTTTTATAGGTTCAGGCCTCCCACTGGGCTCTGAGCCATATGGAGGGCCCTAAGGAGAATTGGGCTAATGTCCCTGCCCCACAGATGAAGGAGGATGTTGCTTTAGAATCTCAGTACGTCTGTATTCCACAGGTCTGTTCAAGGATTTTTATTTCATTCACTCTCCAGCCTGGTACTCCCCCCCCAGTCCTGTGTTCAGGTCCAAGTGCCACCTGGCCCAAGGCTACCAGTACAGGAAGTCAGGCAGATGGGAACACAGCATTTCTGGCTACATTTGTTTTGGTCTCTAAACCTTTTTTTCTGTTGCTCCATTTTGCTGGGGGTTTTTTTGCTTTTTTTTTTTTTAAAGAGGCCAGCACCGCTGTCTTATAAATGGGGTTTGTACCCTTGGGGCAACTTAAAGTGTCTCTCTGCTGCTAACAGACGATTGATGTCATGTCTCTGTGACCCACTCGCTGTGTAAAGAATTAACCTCATACCTTAGCAGACGTCGTCTCCTAATATTTTCCTTGTATTTAATAAAAATGTTATGGTGAAAGCTGGAGCAGGCCCAGCGCTGAGCTTGTGGAGCCTGATAGGTCACAGATTCCTCCTGTCCTCTGGGCATGTGGGGGCCCCTCTCCCAGTTCACCGTTTCCCATCCTTGCAGAAGAGCTGGAAGGGGGGGGGCCAGTCTTTAGCTCGGGGGTGTGAATGAGGGCAATGGGAAGTGGAGCTGGCACTATTATTCAGCACTGGTAAGACAGGTAGCAAACCCAGTGGCTCCCAGCAACTCTCAAGGCTATTCCATGTGCCTGGTGGTTCAGCCCCCCTGCCACCAGCCAACTCCCAGCCTTAGCAGGTTCTGTCTCCATATACTCAGGCCCGGGGTGCAAGATCATGTGGCTGTGGAGCCCATCTACCCAGAGACTACAATGCAGAAAAGAAAGGGCAGGCCTGAACGAAGCATGAAGTCACTGACCACTGTGGCTCAGTTGGGTGGATGTTGTCCCACAAAGTGAAAGGCTGCCAATTGGATTCCCAGTCGAGGCACATGCCTGGCCTGTGGGTTTGGTCTCCAGTTGGGTTGGGGCCTGTATGAGAAGCAACTGGTCGATGTTTCTCTCCCTCTGTTTCTCCCTCCCTGCCCCTCTCTCTAAAAATAAATAAATAAATAAATAAATAAATAAATAAATAAATAAATAAATAAATATTTTTTAAGAAAGAAAGCATGAAGTTATCATGCTTCCATAGGGCCTAAGAACTCCATGAGTTGCCCTCAGTCCCTGCTTTTGTGGTAGCCTCACTGTCAACCAGGCTTCACATTAGTGGACAATGCCTGCTGTTCATGTATAGCCTTCTGAGAGGGGAGGCTTCTAGGTCACCCTGAAAAGATACCATAGGCCTCGTGCTCCTGTCCAGCAGCCATAGGGCCCCTGGGGTGAGGCTGAGTGGGGAGGCAGTGTTGAAATAAGAATTTGGTTGGGAATGAGGAAGGAGCCCACACTGCCAGGGGCATTGAAAGGAAAGCAGTGGCCCTTGGGGTCTCACCAGAACATCTCAACCCCTTCTCACTGCCCTAACCTGAGCTCCCCCAAGAGACCCCTTTTTTGCTGGAGGCACAGCCCCTTCAGGGGGGCAGTGAGAAGCCTTTGCCAGCTGCAAGTTCCCCCAGATCAGCTCACACCTCAGAACATCTTGTCCCCAATGAGCTGGCAGGGGTGCCGGCACAGAGTGGAGGGGGCGCTGCTGTATCTAACTGGTTGATTGTGCGTAACCGTCTGGGCTGGTCCATGGAATGTTCTCAGGGGCCCCCTATCCCTCCTTCTCCACCCACCCCCCTGGAAGAAAGGAAAATTATTTTTTGTATTGTAAACTTTAAACACGAAAAAGCTGTTTTTAATTTAGCAGAAACTGGCTTGAAACTTTACTTTGTGAACATTTGTGTCCTTCAGAGAAAGGCAAAACATGTGTACACATACACATAGAGGCTTGCACACACAAACACACATGCTCACACTCAGGCATACCTGCACACATGTGCTTGTTCATCCACAGCTGAACAAATAGCTCACACACGCTTCCCTGGCCCAGTCTGGCCATTTCTGTGTGGTACCCTGAAGGGGTCTGCAGCTCATCACCTTATCACTTCCCTTCACCTTTCACCCAGGACAGCATCCACTGTGCATGGGGACCGAGCTTGAGGAAAGCCCGTCTCCTTCCAGATGGCCTTCTTCCCCACTGAGGCCCCGGACTCCGCTGCTGGAGCCTCCCTCTGCACCTGGGCCGGGGCTGTGGGAAAACTCTGTCTCTGGGGACAGTGGGATGCAGGCTCGTGAGAGGGAGGCCAAGTGTGACTTCTGGGGCCTCGCAGCAAGTAAGGGCCAAAGGGGCCTTGGGGGAGCTGTGTGAGGTGGGAATCTGCCCTGGACCTGACCAGTTTGGAAATCTGCCTCTGGCTTTGTATCCTGGAATGCAGCTACAGCTCCTCTGTTCTCACGGGCCCTGGAGATTTCACTTCTCATGGTGGAGTCTCCGAGCATGGGTTTTATTAGGGGCACCTGGCTGTGTGTCCCGGGGCACTGCCAGAAATGTTTATTGCACAAATGAGAGGTTGGGTGGGAAGGTGGGAGCAGAGCCTCATCCACTCTAAGCATTTGTGGGTGCTATCTGTGGACCCCCAAGGGCAGGTGGTCCATGAGTCCATGCTCCTCCACAACTAGACCCCAGCCCAATTCTTGTGGCTGACTCTGCTGTGGTCAGCCTGGCAGCCATTTCTCCTTCCTCACCCACAGAGCCCTGATTTGGTGCCAGCAGCAGTGTGCCCAGCCTCGGGTGGGGGTTAATTTAGGATTTGGCCCAGATTTTCTTGGTAATGCCTTTTGCAGGGGTTGTTTTCAATCTGGGCGAACTTCCCAGCTTTGGGCAGTAAGCTTTAAGGGAAGGTCTGGGGTGGGAGTTTCTGGTCACGGGAGAAGCTTTATTGCCCTCTTCCAACCCTTAATGCTTCCTATAAGGACATAGGATGCCAGGAACTTTTGCAGCCATCTTGTGGCCATGAGGAGCATTAAGAGAGGCACAGAGATGCCACCTCCCAGAACCCTGAAATCATGAGGCCACCAGTCCCACCCTGGAAACTCTGATCTCCAGCTTCCTTTTTATGAGAAATCACAATGTCTGTGGTACTTGTTATACTTAGTATCTTAAGATACTAGTGGTCAGCTATTCTGATATTTTCAACCCAGACACTTACAAAATTATAATACAAAGGTAACAGATGCTGGGGTTCCCAATCTTACCATAAGTCAGGGTTGGGTTTTTTGTTGTTGTTGTATTGTTTTTGCAAACCGCAGAAACTGATCTGGCCAACCAATAGCAAAAATATGCATTGGAGGGCTGCTGGATTGCTCATAGAAGTGGCAAGAAGGTGGGAAAACCAGGCTCAGAAAATAGTAAGAATCAAGGTGGCTGGGCAGCTGGGGTGATCAGCTGAAGGCGACTGATTGCTGAGGATGCTTGTACCATCACCACAGAATCCAGATATCTCAACTGGCAATGCCATCTGTCCCTGGCACTCAGCCATAGCCACCCCTGGAAACTGGATGCTCCTGCCCTGATTGTATTTCTTTGTGTCACTTGCTCCTCAGTGGAAACATCCTATTGGCCTACCCCATGTCCTGTGCCAACCTAGCTGCCTGCGTCCCCAGAAAAGTGAGTACACGAGTGTGCTAGTCAGCCGCTGCCACCTTGTAACAACCCAAATCTCAGTGGCATACAGAAATAAATGGGTGTTTTTCATGTATCTGTGACTCAGTTGTGGGTGCCTATTCTATGCTGCCCTCAGGCGGGCAGCTCTCTTCCAGAAACAAGGCTGGGTGAGGTGAAGGGGGTGCTCAGCCCTACCGGTCTTCATCCTCAGACCAGCAGGGAGCCAAAATAATGTTCTTCCACAATGAAGCCAGAGGAGAAGTGGAGTCACACGAGGCCTCCTGAGGACCCGGTTTGGAACTTGTATGCTGACACTTCTGCCTGTGTGCCGTTGGCCAAAGCTAATCACATGGCCAAGCCCAAAATCAGGGCTGGGAAATAATTCTTCTTACAAAGGAAAGATGCACAATGGTGAGGTAAGGGGTAGGAAACAGGACGGAGGGGGAACTGAGGCCCATGGTTAGATCCATCACACTGTTGGCTCTGGGGCTTTTGTTAGTGGGGGGCTGACTTCCCATGATGGGGATTCCCCAGGCTTGAATGGGGACTCAGATGTTGAGCCACCAGAAAGAAAAGCCCATTGGGCCACCAGGAGAAAAGCTGGTGAGTACCCCCTGAAGGTTGGGAATCCTCTTTTGTCACATAGGTTGGGATTGTAAATGCCCTGGGCTTTAGGACAGTGGGCAGGGGGTCTGCGTGGGGGAGTTCAGTTGCAGCTCAGCCATGCATGGGCATTGTGTTGTCATTGGATGTTCCCTCTGGTGGTCGCAATGGGAGGAAATGGACTGCTTGTCCTGCCCTGGTCCTGCTGTCTCTAGAGCAGCAGCCCCCAACCCTTTTGGCGCCAAAGGACCATTTCATGGAAGATGATTTTTCTATGGATGGGGTGGGGTGATGGTTTTGGGATGATTCAAGCACATTACATTCAAGCTCACCTCCCACTATGTGGCCCAGTGCCTAACAGGCCCAGACCGCTACTGGTCCCTGATCCAGAGGTTGGGGACCCCTGCCCTAGAGCCATCCCCCAAGTCCCTGTCTCCCTCAGCTACCAGCCTCTTGCTACTCTCCTTGCCAGTCCTGCCCTGTCACACCCTCAACCCCACACTCAGCCCTGGGTGGGGGGCCCAGGTACTCACATCCTCATCTAACACCTTCCTGTTCAGTTGTAAGGAGTGAGCACTATGTCTGCCATTTCTGGCCTCTGTTAACTGGTTCTCCTTTTCGCATTATAATCAAACCTGGCTCTGGCTTTGCTTTCAAAACTCTGTCTGATGAAGGTCTGGTTTGGAAGTCAAAGACAGGCCCTAGGTGGTTTATTCTTTGCCTTCTCAGAACGATGGTCCAAATTTACCTCCATGCAATTGGGGTACCCCAGATCGACTAAGATTCCTTATAAGGCTGCACAGAAAAGCAAGGCATGAAAACATGTCCCGGGGTAGTGTTTGCTTCCCCAAACAGTTATGGAGTGCTGGCAAGGAAGCAGGCGCTAAGCTAAGTGCTTTACTAGCATTATCTTTTTAATCTTCCTAAGAATCAGCCATGAGGATCACCACTGTTCCCATTTAACATGGGAGGGCAACGAAGTTCAGAGAGGTGAAGTCACTTTTCTGTTGTCACACAGCTGTACAATCAGCAGGGTCTGGGCCATGTAGAACACTCAACAGTTTAGGTTTTTATTTAGCTTGTATTTAGAGGCTTTCTGTCTGGATGCAGGGGAAAGGGCATTCTAGACAGAAAGCCTGAGCAAAGGCCCTGAGGCAGGATGCAGCAAGGCTGGAGTGGAGGACCTGAGAAAGGGAAGGATGGAAGATAATGCTGGGGTAACTGGCACGGAACAAAGGGAGCCAGGCAGATCTATGGAGTAGATG
Source organism: Artibeus jamaicensis (assembly GCF_021234435.1). Taxonomy (NCBI): domain Eukaryota; kingdom Metazoa; phylum Chordata; class Mammalia; order Chiroptera; family Phyllostomidae; genus Artibeus; species Artibeus jamaicensis. The sequence goes on along the minus strand of NW_026521854.1, from coordinate 6,766,419 downwards.
AGAGAAAACTAAATCCTGGAGGCAACAGGAAATGGCTTATAAGGCCTCATCTCTTGGCTTACACTTGGATGCACTCTGCAACTAAAGCAGAGCTATTCAACAATTAGACACTCCCATCCTCTTTGGGTCAGGACTGGCTGGAGAAGGACCCAGGTCTTGGTGAGCCTAGGCCGAGGAACATAGTTCTCCTCAGGGGTCAGTATGGGTTTTCTGGAGGAGGCATGAATAGGAGTTCCCAGGCAGAGAATGATTCATTTAACAGGCACTTCTTAATTACCTCTCTGTGTCCAGTCTTGTGTTAGCTCTGAGGACCCAGGAAAACAGAATGAACGAATATAATATGAAGCCTAAAGTGCTCAGAATCTTTAATGGATAGAGAATAAGCCTTAAAAGTAGGGAACTGGGTATGTCTGTGTCCTGTCTGCATCGCTTAGGGAACTCTAGCCCTGCAGTGTTTGGGGAGGGTGAATACACTTTCAGTTTTTGATCTCGGCTCAGGGGAGCAAACAGAACCCTGGAAGCTGCTGCCTTCAGAGAGTGGGATGTTCCCTGGTCATGGGACACACACAGTGGCACACTTCAGATAGGGCCCTCAGGGAAGGTCTCTCAGAGGAGGGGCCTGAAAGATGAGAAGGTGCCAGCCATGGAAGGATCTGGGGGAAGAGCAGTCCGGGAAGAATCAGCAGTACGTGCAAAGATCTGGAGGTAGAAGAGTAAGGAAGCAGGAGCAGCTGCGGTGAGGGGCCAGGGAGAGGGGCAAGAACCATGTGAGCAACTAGGAGGAGGGCAGATTTTTTCCTAAGTGCAGTGGGCATCGTGAGATCCACCCCAGTTTACAAAGACCATGGGCTGCTCCAAGAAGTCCCTCCCAGGTCAACTGGGTGGCAGCAGCTTTCTCTGATAAACTAAGAAAGTGAAAATGTCAGGGTTGACTCTTCCTGAGTCACCAGATGCCTCAGGCTTGCCCTCCTCGGTGGAGTAGGAGGAAGGCTTGGGTCAAGGTCCAGCCATTGTGCAATGAGTAGGGCTGATGGCTTCCTCTGACTCATCATTAGGATTTAGGATGGATCTTGTCACTGCTGGGGTGAGGAATGAATGAGGGTGAACAGAGCCAGCACTGGTATCTCACCTCTGCCCTGGGAGCACAGCCCCTTTTTGTGACCTGATAACCCTGCCATCCCCCAAATCTTGTCTCCACTTTCTGTTCCCCAGAAACCAGCTATGTGCAGGTGTTTGGAAGTGATCAAGGTAACCAGCATTTTTTGAGCGCCGATGAGCCAGGACTTGCCTCATGTTAATCTCATTCAAACCTTACAAAACCCAGTACAGAGAAGGAAGCTGAGCTCTGCTCTCAGTCCTGAATTCTAGTTCTGGGTCTGGCACTTCACTTGCTACTGCAGTTGACATCTGTGTGCTCTGTCTCTATTTCTCCACTCTGTAGGATGCCCAGCCCTACACTTGACTCCTAGAAGCTGCAGTCTGAGTTAATGCCAGGGACAGAAAAGGAACTTCAAATCAACTTCACCAAAAAAAGAGAATAAATTATTGGCTGACATAACTGAAAAGGCAGGGCTGTCTATCTTTGGGCATGGCTGGATCCAGGAGCTCAGATAGTATCTCTCTCTCTCTCTGCCTTTGCCTCTGTTCACTCTCTTGGCCTATCTCTCTTCAAGTAGTGACCTCTGACACTGGAGGCTTGTGTTATCCTTCAAATCAGCCACCCAAGCAAAGAGGGTGCTTCTCTTTCCAACATACTGTTGATTCTTCCCAGACCGCTCTTCCCCCAGATCCTTCCATGGCTGGCACCTTCTCGTCTTTCAGGCCCCTCTGAGAGACCTTCCCTGAGGGCCCTACCTGAAGTGTGCCACTGTGTGTGTCCCATGACCAGGAACATCCCACTCTCTGAAGGCAGCAGCTTCCAGGGTTCTGTTTGCTCCCCTGAGCTGAGATCAAAAATTGAAAGTGTATTCAAGCAAAAATTCCAGAATTGCATTTCATTGAGCAGATTGGGTCACATGCCTTCCCTGAACCAACGGTGAAGGTCACAGCAGTGGGCTCTGCTGATTGTCCAAGTCTTTCTACTTGGGAAGAGGTGTTTGTAGGGAAAAGGAGTTGGTGAGACCAGGCCTGTCCACATTTCTTGGACTGAAAGTCAGAATGAGTGTTTCCTGTAGGGCAGTTGTTTCTTGCCACCCAAATGGGGGGCAGATGCTTGTTAGGCGAAAATGCTAGAGTCCATGAAAGTTCCCAAAACCACATGAACAAAAAGAATAAATGGAGCAGTGGAAGTGCCCAGGACACTCCAACTTAAAATCTATGTATGTATATACATTTAATATAAAAATTTCCTTAAACAGTTGGAAAGTGGGACTAAAAGTCTATCTGGAAAAAGATGTTGTCCTCTTACGGTCTCCACTTGTGTTCCCCCTCAGCCATCCCTGGCCCTAGTAAAACAAATATTGTTTTGTAAAATTACAGCTGCCTCGCACTCCCCTGGCTGCCCTTCCTGGCTTCTCCCTGTCCATGCCCTAGAATCCCTAGGGTATCCCGAATATAAACTTTTGATATTGGTGGTTGGGATCCCCTTGCTTAGGGAGGAACTGCTGGGTATCAGACAGTACTCCTTTTGCTTCCCTGGGTCATCCCTTTGTCGCCTGGGAGATTCTACTATCCCATTCACTGATGGGTCTGAGTGGGATTTCTGGACCTTTCCTTTAGCATCTCATGGCAAAAAATAGGATCCTTGAGCAAGGCTGGGCTGGAGAAATTCACAGAGAGGAGGCTGAAGCTCTATAGTTCTGGTTCTTTGGGCTTGAGGATCCAGAGAATAGGAACTGGTACAATGTGAGGTGGTAGGGAAAGAAAGGTATTAAGGATGCACAGGTTTTTGGACTGGGGCTGCTCACAAACCTCAGGCTTCAGTTCAAATGCTCCCCCTTCCTTGATGGTGCTGATGGTGGGAAGCTTCCTCCCTAACATCACCACTTTCCTGCCAGCCCATCACTGAATTCTTTTTTAAAATAAAAAAAAATAATTTATTTTCCAATTTCGGTGGATATACATCATACTAATTTCAGGTGTACAACGTAGTGATTAGACATTTATATACCTTATGAAGTGTTCATCCTGGTAAGTTCCGACCCAGCACCCCCCAACCCTTCTCCCATCACTGAATTATTTTCCCCATTACATTTATCTCCTCCTGAAACGTTCTTGGGTCAGTCTGTTCATGGATTATGTCTGACCCCTCCCACACTGTGCACCCCCTGAGGGCAGGGACCACGTCTGCCTGGCACATTGACTCTCAATAAATAGTTGTTCAGTCAATGAATGCGGGGATGAGCAACGTCCTGGACTAATCGCAAAGCTGAACTGGCCTGAACCAAGGCTCAGATTCAGGATGCTCCCTGTCCTTGGAGGATCTGACCCCATCCCTGTAAATTGGAGGGGTTTGAGTATGCCTGGCTCCCTCCTGGAAAATGCAGCGCCGGGCCTGTCTTTGGACCCTGCCCAACAGCCAGCAGCCGCTGTCCAGCGAGCCAGGAGGAAGCACACTGCGTCTGCGCCGAAATTTCCTTTTGCTTTCCCTGTGGGCCGGACTGCGCTGGCGGGGCGCGCGCATGCGCTATCATCCCCGCGCTGTGCGCCCCTCCCGTGCGCCTGCGTCTCTCTCAGACTGCTACCGCGCTTGCGCACATCCCGCCGCCCGCGGGCCTGGCTGGCGCCTGCGTGGTGGCACTGGCAAGTGGCGGCGGGGGGGCGGGGGTGAGGAGGTGGAGGAGGAGGAGGAGGAGGAGGTGGCGGCGAGAAGATGGCGACTTCGAACAATCCGCGGAAATTTAGCGAGAAGATCGCGCTGCACAACCAGAAGCAGGCAGAAGAGACGGCGGCTTTCGAGGAGGTCATGAAGGACCTGAGCCTGACGCGGGCTGCGCGGGTGAGGGGGCTGCCGCGCCCACCCCTCAGGGCCAAGAGGGAGGAGGAGAAGGCGCGTGTCCAGCGCGTGCACGGGGCGGGGGCGCGCGGCGGGGGCGGGGCGCGCGGCGGGGCGGGGCTTGGCCCGGCCGGAGGGGACAGGTGTCCCCACTCTCTCAGCATCGTGGGCGGAATTGGTGCCCCACATCATCGGTACCTGGTGGCGGACAGGTGCCTTCACATCGTTACTACCTGGAGGGCCAGGGGCCTCCATGTTATTAGTACATCATTGTTACCTAATGGGGGACAGTAGTCCCAACATCATTGCTACCTGCTGAAGACAGGTGCCCCCGCATCACTGCTACCTGGAGGGTCAGGGACCGCTATCATTACCACCTGGAGGTAGCAGGTGCCACTAGATTGTAACCTGACAGTGACAGGTGTTTTCACATCATTGTTACCTGAGGGGGACAGGTGGCCCCATGTTACTGCTACCTAGGGGAGACAGGATGACACTGAGGTATATGAACTGGATGTCTCTTGAAAGCATCACTGGTACCTGGGGATGAGTGACAGGTGCTCCCACATCATTGCTACTTGAGGGGACAAGTAACTCCACATGTTGCTACCTGAAGGGACAAGTGTCTACATCATTGGTGTCTGTGCCTCATTTTCTGGGTGTTGGCAGGAGGACATGTGCCTCCACCTGCAGATCTGAGGTGGAATAGACCTTTAGAAAACCTGAGGGTAAGGTCAGATGCCCTCCCCTGTGAAGCCCTTAAGGGGTCAGGAAGGCAGATGTGCTCAGTCCTGGAGCTTCAAGTGGAGAGCGCTGCCTCTTCCCCATGCAGCTTATATGGTGGGCACCAGGTGATGTTCCTTCCACTGGGACAAAGGAACAGGGTGGAGAAACAGATTTCCTCAGGCGGTTGGCTGGGTCTGGTGTGGAGAGACAGGCTTGGTTATGTGCTAACCTGATCTGGGAATCTGCTATGGCCCTGGAGCATGAGCTGGGTTGGGGCTGATGTTGGTGGCCTGGCTTTTTCCCTGGACCTCGGCTCTCTGGCTCTGTGATCACAACAAAGTACGGAGCTCCCCAGGCCTTGTCTTTCTTTGTGAAGTGTGTCTAGCAAGCCCTTCCTTGTGGACCAGGAGGCAAGCATGCTTTGCACAGGTATTGGTAATGTCTTCTGTGCTCCTGCAGAGCAGTGCAACACCCACCCTGCACGTTGGGGCCTCAGAGAGGGTTTCACATCCACATTGTTGCTCTCTGGGTTTGGCTACTGATTTGACCATCCCAAGCAGACCTACCTCTGTGACTTCAGCTTCAGTCTGATTTTTCAGGTGGAATTTTCAGATCACGTTATTTTTTAAATAGTTGCCTGTTTCTCTGTGAGATCATGACATTATAGACTAGAATGAGTGTCTTCATTTCTGTTCATTTATTTGGCACATATTGATCAGGTGCTCACTGTCAGTCAGGTGCTGCTTGTCCCTGCTCCAGCAGCTCATGTTCTAGCCCAGGAAATAGAGGGAGAGAAGTTGGTGAATGAATGAATGAAAGTGAGCAACTGGAGTGACACTGTAAGTCAGGGCTTCAGAGGGCAAGAATGTCTATGTCATCTTGTCTCTAGCATGTACTGTATGCCAGCACACAATTGGTGTCAAATATATGCAGTATGACAGGAAGAAGGGGGATGTGTGAAGTTCATGGCTGTCTTCGTGATTGGAGATCCTGTTTCTGCCTTGGGGTTGGGCATGGATTATTGTTGTTGAAAAGGTTCTTTAACAGCCTGTTTATACACTTGTATGCTTGTTTAAAGTGTACAATTCATTGGTTTTTAGTGTATTTACAGAGTTGTACAACCATCACCACTGTCTAATCCCAAAACATTTTCATCTCCCCCAGCTCCTGGCAACCACCAATCTGCTTTCTGTCTCTATGGATTTACCTAATATTCGGGATCATAAACTATGTGACATGTTGGGATTGCCTTCTTTCACTCAGCGTGATGTTTTCAAGGTTCATCCATGTTGAAGCATGAATCAGACTTTATTCTTTTTTATGGCTGAATAATATTCCACTGTATGATGGACCGCATTTTGTTTTTCTGTTCATCCATTAATAGATTTAAAAAAGATTTTTCAGACACAGAGACAGCAGTTCTCTCAGCCCTGGTAACCATTTCACATCTCCTCTCTCCCTCTCTCTCTTTTGCCTTCCTTTACTTCAGGATTTGGGGAGGTGGGGTGGGCGTGGTCTCTGAGCAGAGATGAGTTTATACTGGATTTTAGAGATGGAGCAGTGTTCTCTGCTGGGGGCATTTCTAGCCCTCAAGGGGCATATGGCAATGACCAGAGACATTTTTGGCTTTGGTTATCGTGACTGGGGGGTGGGGGTGCTACTGGTGCCTGGTGGGTAGAGGACAAGGATGCTGTTCACCACCCCATGGACAGACCTCACCACGGAGAATGAGTGATCTGGCCCCAGTGTCAGCAGTGCAGAGGACCAAAAACCTTCAGTTTGGAGAGAACAGAGTGGGCAGGGTACAGCCCTTGTGCCTGGGCAGATAGAATTCAAAGCTCTGCCCCTACTTTCATGACTGGGCCACCTGGACAGGCTGATGACTTTTTTCTTACCTGGGACCAGGAGTAACAACCTTGCTCCCAATCCGTTTGGCCATTGCCTGTGGCAAGTGGCTTATCTGTAGTGCCTGCTGCAGGTGAGTAAACGCACTTAATTCAGGCTCCTGTCTTGTCCTCACTCTGTGGCTGCAGCCTTCCCTCACTGCCTCTCTCTGCAGTACACACTAGGGTTTCGCCTGCACATACTAACAGATGGGGCATGGCCCTGTTGGTAGCTGCTCCTCTCCCATGAATTCTGAAGGACAGCTTGCCCACTGCTGGAGTGGGCAGGGCCACTCGTGTTTCTGTCTGTCTGCTCACGGTCCTCAGTGGTGATGGACATGCCCGCAGTGCTTTCTTCTGTGAAAGGCCATTCAGCATGATGAGTGAATCAACTCTGCCACCTTCCTGTGAAGCAGGGGCATGAGGGCCAGGTTGGGTGAGGGGACAGGGTGTGATGTCAGGGAGATCACTTTCATGTTGAGGGTGTATGAGTGTTTCTCTACCGTTCTCAGACTTGGGTAGTGTGATGTGCAGGGAGGGGCTGTGGCGCTTTGCTGTGTGACTTTGAGCAGGTTTTTAACTCGTTGAGTCCTCACCTCTAAAGTTGATGTAACTTGTTCATTCCACATAATAACATTTTTTTAAAAGGTTTTATTTATTGTTAGAGAGAGAAGGGAGGGAGAAAGAGAGGGAGAGAAACATTAGTTGTTTTCCTGTTGTTTGCCCCCAAATGGGGACCTGGCCTGCAAACTTAGGCATGTGCCCTGACAGAAAATCGAATTGGCAACCTTTTGGTTTGCAGGCCCACGCTCAACCCACTGAGTCATACCAGTGAGGGTTAATAACATTTTTGATTGTCCAGCATGTTCCAGGGATTATGATGGGTGCAATAATGCAGCATACAGAGCATACAAGGGCTGTGCTTTTGGGAAGTTGGCGTGGTTTTAACAGGAGAGAATTGCTGCAAATGAATGAAACACAGGCTCTCAGAAGAGGCAAGGTGATGTGGCCTGACTGGCTGGGGGGGGCAACACCTGGAGAATGAGACAGAGCCCTCCTTTCAAGGCAAGAGTACTCTGTGTGTGGGACAAGCAGGTGCAGGGCCCCGAGGTGGGGAGGGCGTGGCAAAGTTGAAGACAAGTCAGAGGCTGGAGAGGCTGGCTTGTGGAGAGAGGGTGGGAGAGGCGAAGCTGCAGTGGTTTTGCGAACCCTGGATTCTGCCTGGGAGAGGGGTGTTTGTGATGGTGAGAAGCCTGAGCTGCTTCTTATTTTTGTAACAGCTGTATTGAGATATAATTCCCAACACATTCAACCCACCCATTAAAGTGTACAATGCTATGGTGTTTTAGAACATTTACCATGTTGTGCAACCATTAGCTCTACCTAGTTCCAGAACATTTCCGTCACTCCAAAAGGAAACCACATCCCCATTAGCAGTCACTCACTCCTCACTACCCTAGCCTCTGGCAACCATTAATCTTCTTCCTGTCTCTATGGATTTGCCTCTTCTGAACATTTCATAAGAATGGAATTATACACCATGTGGGCTTCTGTGTCGGACGACTTTTACCTGGTATGATGTTTCAAGGTTCATCCATATTGTGGTATGTTTCAGTTCTTTAGTCCTTTTTGTGGCTGAGTAATATTCCACTGTGTAGATGGACCACATTTTGCTTATCCTTTGTCAGTCAACGGACGTGTGTTGTTTCCACCTTTTGGCTGTTGTGAATAGTGCTGCCATGATAATTCATGTCCAAGTGCTTGTGTAGATGCAGGCCTTCCTTTCCCTTAGGTGTACACCTACGAGTGGAGTTGCTGGGTCATATGGTAACTCTGTTTAACTATTTGAGGGTGCTTTCTATCCTGCAAAGATGGATGTGAGTTGAACTGGTAAGGGGGAAGGCAGCAGACAGTGAGAGGCCACTGCAGTGTCTAGTTTGGAGAGTGGGGGGGGGTATGGCTTGAGCAGAATCAGTGGATTTTGGTGGTATTTCAGCATCAGAGCTGCCAGGATATATGGATAGATTGCATGTGGGGTGTGTTGCTCTCTTGCCCGGGGCTTAGGACACAGGAAGCTATGAGCATCTCAGGGAACAGACCCAGGCCAGAAAAATCCTATGAACAAAACAGTCCATATGGCTCAGCCTGGCTGCAGCTCTGGCTGCATTGAAAGAACAGGGGTGTTCTGGTCGTACTGTGTGATAGGCATATCTCTGCACAGGCTGGGGGAAAGTGCAGTGGTGGCTCAGGTGAGCTAAGCCTGGAGGCTGCCCCCAGTCCTGGCCCTAGTCCTGGCCCCAGTCCTGCCTTTGGCACCATTTGCCTCTGTGCCGGGTGTTCCAAATGTCTGGTACCATCTGTAGCCTCCATGCATGCAGGACTCTGTGAGCTGCTCTGCTGAGAGGTTGGGGAGCTCTCCCCTGCCCCTAGAAGGCCCCCGCATTTTCCTTGTCGTAAGCTGCACACCCTGACCCCCTAAAAATATTTGCCCATGTCCTGACCCCCAGAACCTGTGACTGTGCTTTTTTTGAAAAAAGTCTCTGCAGGTGTAATTAGGGTAATGATCTCAAGATGTGATCATCCTGGATTTAAGGTGGCCCTAAATCCAATGACTGACAACCCTACGAAAAGAGGAAAGGACACAGACACAGGGAAAAGGTCATGTAGTGATGATGGCAGAAACTGGGGTGATGCAGCCACAATCCAAGGATACCTAGAGCCCCAGAAGCCGGAAGAGACAAGGAAAAACTCTTCCCTAGAGCCTTCAGAAGGAGTATGGCCCTGCCAACACCTGTACTTTGGACATCTGGTCTCCAGAGCTGTGAGAGAATAGACTGCTATTGTTTTGCCTGATCCAGGTCATCTGTAATGACAAGCCTGGGATACTCTTCCTCAGGCTGAGACAGAGCCTGCAGAATGCAGGTTCCTTGCGGAAACAATCTTTACGTGGTGGGCCTAGGGGCCATCTGTAGGAGTGCACATCTGTCCTTCTCTGGCTGGCTGACAGGTTGTACCATGTTGCCTTTCGAGGCTTAGGTGGACCCTTCATTCAGCCACCACCAGGAACTAGGTACCTCACGCCACACTGGGTCCAACAGTGATGGTGAACATGCCAGAAAGACAAGAGCAGGAGCCAGGGCCCTGGGGCCCATCAGGAACTGACCAGGAATGTGGCATGATGCGGTGGGGGCATGGGGTGAAGGTTTGAGGTTGTAACCCTGTGGTGAGAGGTCAGGTTTGCCCTCTGCACTCTCAGTTTCTGCCTGGCACCACGTAGCTTTCACCAAACCCCTATTGTTTTTGCTCACTCACCCTCAGAGAGGAGGGGTTCCCTCTTCTCTGTACATATGGGGAAACTGAGGCCCCAGCTGGGAAGAGGCAAAGCTGATGTTCAGGCCCAGGATGAGCACACGTGTTCTGTCCAGAATGAGGAGTTAAAAGCATGAACTTGAACCTTCTGTTGCTTGCAGAGCCATCTTGGACCACTTGGGCCTGTTCTTTTAAGTAACGTTTTATTAGAACACAGCCATGTCCAGTTGCTTACACCTGGTGTATGGCAGAGTTCAACCATTGTGACAGGGACCATGTAGCCTGGAGAGGCAAAAATGCAAGTATTTACCATCTAGCCCAGGGGTGTCAAACTCATTTTCACTGGGGGGCCACATCAGCTTCAGAGTTGCCTTCAAAGGGCTAAATGTAATTTTAGGACTGTATAAATGTAACTACTCCTTAATAGTTAAGCGAGAGCCCAGCACTGCCACTGGGTAGAAATAAGGTGCCAGGCTGGATGAAACAAGGTGGAGGGCCAGATTTGGCCCACGGGTCTTGTGTTTGCCGCCTGTTATCTAGCCCTTTACAGAAGGTGTTTCCCTTGGTCAATGGGTCTCACCTGCAGTTTGAGATCCACTGACCTAGAGCATCATGGAAGATTGGGTCTGCTTTCGGGGGCCTCTGAACCATCTGGTAGCTGAAGGATGCAGGCTCCGCCAAGATTTTGCTTCTGTAGGTTCAATGTGGGGGGCCTGAATTCTGAGTGGGGGTCCAGGGCCCTGCCACGCAGGCCTTGCTGGGAGGCCTGGACACTGGAGTCACCATGGCTGTGCAAGGTGAAGGTCCGCCTCAGTCAGGGGGTGAGCAGGCTGTTTGGCCCTCGGTTGGTGGCACAGTGGTGGTCATTGTTGGTTCATACAGCCAGAGCGGGTGTTTGCTATCACTGTCCCCAAGCTGGCTCGGGGTACAGCCTCTGGTGACTCTTGTTCATGCAGTGAGCCTTCTGGCCCTGGTCCGGTTAATTGTGTTACACTGCCAGGCTGTTCTAGGCATTATGGAAGGCTCCATTGGCCTTTCTCTGTTGTTCTCTGCACTGGAGGGTTCCTGGTTTGGGCTCAGGGCCTGTGGCTTCCTTCAGTGCGGCTCCAGTGAGGGGAGGTGACACCCTCAGAGCCTGGGATTGTTTTTGGTGCTGAGGATTTCTTCTTAAATGGGACTGGGAAATGCCATTCAGAGGTCAGGTGTGGGGTCTGGCTTGCGGGGTACTGGCCTGAGTGCAGTCCTGGGGGAGCATCATAAATGTGTGTTTCCTGCTGATTCTGACCTCTGGGGACACTTGTAAGCACCTGGGGACATTTTTGGTTGTCATGACTTGGGTGGAGTGGTGACAAGGGATACAGCTCAACACCCTGCAGTGCCCAGGATGGCCCTACCCCAGAGAACAAGCTGGCAGCACTAGCCCTGCACTGTGTCCCTCTGTATGCTGGAATTATGCAGGTACAGATGGGTGGGTGGAGGTCCCTGTTGCCATGAGACTTGTGTTAACAACCCTAGAAGCTGATGGCATCCTCCCTGGTTTACAGAGGGGGAGACCAAGGCTCAGAGAGCATTGGAGGGGGAGCCGGGGTTGTACCTGGGCTGGACTAACCCAGTGGTTGTTGGTATTCTCCAGTCCATTTGGTTTGGGGAGTTTGCCAGCTGGTTAGGGTGGGGCTTAGGCTGCTGGAACCCTGTACACTGAGGAACTGTTCAAGGAGCAGGCTGTGTGGGCAGAGATCTAGGAGGGAAGTGGTTGTGTGGTAGAGGGCCCTGGGACAGGCCCTGCATGTGGGTGATGGGGAGCCATGGAGGGTTCCAATAGAATAGCAACGTGAGTGACTAGAGGTGCTAGAGCCCACGTGGGTGTACCCTGTGGGTTGTTGCAGTGACCTGGAGGAGGAGCCTGTTGCTTCCCCTGTTGCCCAGATGAGAAGTTGAGGCATGAGAAGTCCCATGGTTCATGGTGTGTGGAGGTACTGTGTCTGAATCTGGGGCTTGTGTAATTCTTAATGTGACCATAGATGAGCATGCCTTACACTGAATTTGTTTGTAGCTGTTGGTCGAGGACCTTGGAGTTTGTCTCTGGTGTTTTACAAACCAGATATGTATTGTGTTCATTCCGTGCATGCAAGTAGCCAGGTACAGGGTGGGCATAGCAGCTTGGGGTGGCCAACAGTGAGGACAGAGGGAAGCTGATTTGGGGCATTTAGGGGTTAATAATAACAGCATTTATTGGGAGGTGAGGAAGGGAGGCCAGGTGGGGGCCCCTGGCTTCGACGGGGGACCTGTAGATAAAGGAGCAAGGATAAAAGAGACCCACCTCACTTTGGAGCTTGTAGGGTGGCACAGCCCTTTGTTTCTGGCCAGGGTGTCTCTGATTCCCTCTTTTCCCCTCGCTCTGTCACCATGTCCAGCCAGGCCCCTGGGCAGAGGTGGGTACCTTGCTCTGGTGGGGCAGGGCTGTGGTGCCACCAGCAGGGTGGGAGTTCATGTTCACAAACAAGGAAGCCACCAAATGCCTCGTGGTCCAAGGACCTGGAGAATCAATATTTTATTATTTGTCAGATGGAAATGAACTGTGGTCAGGGCCTCTTCCTTAGGGAGCTTAGATAGGCATGGAGGATTGTGCAGCACCTGGTGCCCGGCAGGGCCATGTGGCAGGCTTCTCCTTGCTTCCTCCTGGGTGAGTTTAAACCCAGAGGTCTCCTCTGGGCTTTGCTCCCTCTATGTTTGGGAGTCACAGTGGTCTCTACCTCACTCATTGGACTGTGGTGATACTTAGATGGGTTAGCCCATGTAGCATGTCCAAAATGGGGCCCAGCGCACAGATGTTCATTGTGTGCTTGCTGCTGAAATTTTGGAGGCATGTGCACTGCCAGCACAAGGCAGGTGGCACTTCGTGGGCACTGGGTGGGCATATAGCAGGCATTCAGCAGGTGCTTTGCAGATGCTCAGCAGGTACACATGTATTCAGCAGGTACTTGGTGGGCATGCAGCAGGCACACGTGTAGTCAGCAAGCATCCAGTAGGTATACAGCAGGCACAAGGGTATAGTCAACAGACACTGAGCAGGTTCATAGTGGGCATTTAGCAGACACTAAGCAGACAGTGGACAGTGACTTCCCTGGGGGCAGTCCGGCCTCCCATTCACTCTAGAATCTCTTTGGTTTCCCACTACACTGTCAGGTTTCCCACATAAGCATCAGGAGTATGGCATAGGGTCCTGTTCTCCATCTGGGAGAGTAAATCAGGCAGCTGCTGAGGGCACAGAGGCAGGTGGAGAGCATGATGGTCTTTGTGGAGCTCAAGTTTGCCGAACTTCAGGGAGAAACTTGGAGTTTATACTGATCATGTGCAGTGTGTGACAGGATGGGGTGGGTTGGGTGGGCCCCTCAAGTGCCCTGGAGAGAACATGAGAAGCATTGGATCTTCCAGTCAGGTCCCCCATGAGGTGCCCTGCAGAGGCTGGGGTTTGAATAGAAAAGCCCCTCTTTCAATTGGTATTTATTGAGCAGCCATGTTGTGTGGGGCCCTGGAGACTCCCTGCAGTCAGATGGGGCCCTGTCCTTAGGGGAAACCATATTGGTGGCCAGTTGGTCCCTTGCCATGGCCTTGAGGTCATAGCTCTGAGAGAGGAATGGGGTGGGAGCTTTTTAGGGGAGGTGACATTAGGGCTGAGCCGCTGGTGATGAGGGTGAGCCATGGGTGTGAGGAGTGTGAGGCCAGTTGTGGGGGCAAAGGCTGGTTGAGCTCAGTGGGTTATGCCTCATGGGCCCCGTTCTGGGGCAGGGGTGCTTGGTAAGGTTAGGAGCAGGGCCTGGCATGAGATGCAGATTGCTCTAGCTACCATATAGGGACAGGCCTGGGGAAACCAAGGAGGGGGCTTCAGGGACTTGAGAGGGTGTTGGGGCAGGTGTCCCCCGAGGGAGGGTATCACCAGGGGAATGAATTCGGACTTGGTACAGACTAGGTTGCTGACTTGGCAGTGATATTTCACCTGAAATCAAGAATCTGATTCCCAGGGTTGTGAACAGGGAGGTTTATATTAAATGGCTTCAACTTCATGTTCTGGTACAAGGAAGGGCATCTCTGAAACAGAGAGGCCTTGGGTGCTAATTCCATATGTGAAATTCCTCCTTCTCCAAGGTCCCATCCTGCCGCTTCTCTGGTCATGGAGGTTTCACCCTAAATCCGGAGCATGGTCTTCTGTCCAGAGGGTTGAGTCTACAGCAAAGGACAGACTTTTTTCCTCGTCGGCTGCCAAGTGTCTGAGCTCCCTGTTTCCAGATACAATCCTTGAACTGTCTCCTGAGTGCCCAGTGCCTGGGGCTCCCTGTCAGGCGAAGAAGATACTGAGAGTGCTAGCTGGTTATCCTTCCCTGCCAGCTGGGGTTGCAGAGAAGGGCTCTGCCTTGCCATTTTTTTAAAATATAAAAGAAACCATTAATGTCTTAAAACTTTGGTGAAAATTGAAAACAGAAAACTGAAAGTGCTTCCCCCTCTTGGAGGGGGTGGGTGCATGCCACCTGGTCACTCACCTGGAAGTCTCTGGGAGGCAGAGTGCCCAGGGCTGGTTCTACAGGGCTGCCAGCCCTCGGGCTGGGGACACGGGGAGGCAGAGTGCACCCCACAAAGACACAAGAGCTGTCTACCCTGCCAGAGACTTGGCGTAGCCACTGTGTCCCGTGCCCTCCTGGCTAAAGCCTCTCTTGTGTTGAAATCAATTTCAGTGTTTCTCAGGTAACTGAAGAGACAGATCCCTGCAGCCCTCTTCCATGGGCCCTTTCGCACCTGTGAGCATTGCACTGTCTCTATCCCTCTGTCCTTCCAGTGAGATGGGGTTTGATAGCTATAATTAGGGCAGGAGTGGCTCATTAAATTGTCACAGAATCAATGCACAGCCTCAGGAGTGATTGATGGGCCCAGCAGCCTCCTTTATGCCCAAAGTGGCAAGCAGCCACTAATTCCTGCTACTGGCTCAGCACATGCAGGGAGGGGCCTTGAGCATCTATTACAGGGGGCCTGCTGGGGCCACTTGTGTCCAAGAGCCTGCCCTGTGGCCCCTTCAATGCCTGGCCAAGTGGATTGTCATTGCAGTTCAGGCCCTGCCTCTGCCAGCTTCCCCCAAATGACTCCTTTCTTTGCCTCAGTTTCCCTCTGTAGAGTTGTTCAGATTAGACAGTGTGCCCTCCTGAAGCACTTCTTAGCCTTGTCCCTGGCCAGCTTCAGGGTCCCTATGGGGCAGCATGAGAGCAGGGTCCCACCCAGCACACACAGTGCCATGGCTTGACATGTGACGATTGCCAAGACACTATGAATGTCTGTTCAGTATCCTTTTTGAGAAAGTGTTGTGTTTGTTTCTTATCACTTTTTCTTTTGAGATAATTTTAGATTTAGTGAAAAGATGCAAAGACAGCACAGACACTTCCCATAGCCCCTGAGTGTGAATATCTCACATGACCAGGGTGGGCCAGTCCAACCAGAACAGCAGCATCATCGCAGTTCTAATAAGTAGACTGCAGACTGCATTTGGATTTCCCCAGGTGTCCCCTGGTGATCTGTCTGTGGCCTAGGATCATCTCCAGGCTCCCATATTGCAATAGTCGTCCTGTCACAGTCCCAGATCCATGATCATTGCCCAGGGTTTCTGGTTGTCCATGACCCTCAGCCCGTTGAGAACTGCCCAGTCTTTTTGTAGACTGTCCTTCAGGGTGTGGCTCGTGTGGCAGTTTCTTACAATTGGGCCAAGGTGGTTTTTTTGGTAGGAATCCTACACAAGTGACGTGCAAGTTTTCTTTTAATATTTTTTCTTTTTAAAACTGTGGTAAAATATACACAACATCTTAACCATTTTTAAGTGTATAGTTCAGTGGCATTAATTACTTTCACATTGTTGTGCAGCCATCACACTGTCACCTTCAGAACTTTTCATCTTGTAAAACTGAAACTCAGACCCCATTAAACACTAACTCCCTATTTCCCCTCCCCCAGCCTATGGTACCCATTATTCTTCTTTCTGTTTCTGTGGACCTAACTCCTCTAGGGACTTCAGATAAGTGGAACCATATCGTTTTTTTCCTTGTATGTCTGTCTTACTTCATGGAGCATAATGTTCTCAAGGTTCATCCATACTGTAGCAGGTGTCAGAATTTCCTTCCTTTTTAAGGCTGCATAATATTCTGTGTATGCATATACGTACCACATTTTGTTTATTCTCTCATCCTTCAGTGGACACTTGAGTTACTTCCACCTTTTGATTATTGTGAATAATGTTGCTGCGAACATGGGTGTGCAGATAGACGAAGATGCTCCTGACGTAATGTTGGGGTTAAGTTTTGATAAACCCATTGTAAGTTGAAAATAATGCTGAGTCAAAATGCACTTAATACACCTCACCTACTGAGCATAGCTTAACCTAGCCTAAAATGTGCTCAGAATACTTACATTAGTCCACAGCTGGGCAAAATCATCATCTAACACAAAGCCTATTTTATAATAAAGTATTAAATATCTCATGTGATTTATTATTTGTATTACATTCATACCATCATATAAAGTAAAAAATTCATAAGTTGGGGACCATCTGTACAAATATCTTTTTGAATCCCTGCTTCCATTTTTTCTTGGTGTATACCCAGGAATGGGATTGCTGGGTCATGTGGTAATTCTGTGTTTAATTTTTCAAGGAATCTGTATTGTTTTACATAGTGTTATAGCTGCAGTCTCACCAATAGTGTACAAGGGTTCCAATCTCTCCACATTTTTGTCAACAATTGTTATTTTATGTTTCTATTTTTTTAAATTATAACCATCCTAGAGGTATTATCTCATGGTTTTGATTTGCTTTTCCCTGGTGATGAGTGATGTTGAGCATCTTTTCATGTGCTTATTGGCTGTTTGTAAATTTTCTTTGGAGAGATGTTCATTCAAGTTTTTTGCTCATATTTGAATCATGTCGTTTATTTTTGTTGTTGAGTTTTAGTAGTTTTGTATATATTCTGGATATTAATCCCTTATCAGATACATGATTTGCAAATATTTTCTCACGTTCCATGGGAATGGGGCCTTTTCACTTCGTTGATTGTACCCTTTGATACACAAATGTTTTTAATTTCGACGAAGTCCAGCTTACATATTTTTTCTTTTGTTGACTGTGCTTTTGGTGTCATAGCCAAGAAGTCATTGCCAAATCTCATATTATGAAGCTTTTTCTCTGTTTTCTTCTGAGTTTTATAGTTTAACTTTTAGAGTTTTAGTTACAGTTTTAGCTTTAGGTCTTTGATCCATGATGAGTTAATTTTTATATATGGTATAAGGTATTGGTCCAACTTTAGTTTTTTCTTGTGGATATCCAGTTTTCCCAGCACCATTTGTTTGAAACAACTGACTTTTCCCTATTGAATGATTTTGGCGCCCTTGTCAAAAATCACTTCACCATATACACAAGGGTTTATTTCTGGGCCCTCTGTCCTGTTCCGCTGGTCTGTGTGCCTGTCTTTTATGCCACTGCCACAGTGTCTTGATTCCTGTAGCTTTGTAGTAAGTTTAGAAATCAGGAAGTGTGAGTCCTCCAACTTTTTTTTTCTAAAAAGAACAAAAAAAGATTGGCTTAGTGCCCTGACTGGTGAGGCTTAGTGGGTTGGATGTCATTCCACAAAGTGAAAGATTGCCAGTTCGATTCCTGGTCAGGGTACATGCATGGGTTGTGGGTTTAGTCCCTGGTTGGGGGTGTGCAAGAAGCAACCTATTGATGTTTCTCTTGCACACTGATATTTCTCTCTCTCTCTTTCTCCCTCCCTTCCCCTCTCTCTAAAAATAAATAGTCTTAAAAAAAAAAGATTGTCCTGGCTATTCAGGGTCCTTTGAGATCCCATATAAATTTTATGGTGGGTTTTTCTGTTTCTGTAAAAAACACTGTAGGGGTTTTGATAGGGATTGCATTGACTGTAGAGAGCTTTGGGTCATGTTGCCATCTTCACAGTATGAATTCCTGCTCTCCTCCTCCCAGCTGTGTGACCCTGGGCAAGCACGTAACGGGCCTGGTCAGTTTGGGCCTGGCCAGGTCCAGGAGTGAGGACTGGACCTGCACACACTTGGTGGTCTGCAGAGGAAGTTGTGCCCTGGGGAGCTGCTGACTTAGAGGAGAAAGGAGGCTGCCAGAAGCTGGGGCCAATTCCAGAAGGTTGCCTGGAAGAGAGCTCTGTGGTGGAACAGGAGGGAGGTAGGGAGGGGAATGGTCTGTGGGAGGAGAGAAATGGTGGGCATGAAGACACAAAGGCCTAGGGGGATCGTCTGAGGCATAATTATGCTACAAGGTGAATCTGGGTAGGGGACAGGTGGCAAGCGAGGAGAGAACGAGGGTGGAAGCCGGATTCCCATAGGCCCCAGAGAGGCAAGGTGCGAGCTTAGATGTGATCCTGAAGCTGGCTGTAGGGATAGGGAAGAGGAGACCCTGGGATGGCTTTGAGTTTAGGGAGATCTTGAGAAAAGATTGGTCAGGGGCTCTGGCTGGCGTGGCTCAGTGGATTGAGTGCCAGCCTATGAACCAATCTTTTAAAAAGTTAAATGAAATATCTTTAAAAAAAGATTGTTCAGGGGAGCAGGGAGCCTAGGTGCTGGAGTCATGGGACCTCAGGGGGCTCAGGACCTGTGATGGAAAGGTGGCTGCCACGCCTGCTGTGGTGGGGAGGCCTGAGGGAGAAGTGGGCACCCCCCACCACAGGTTTCCGGCTGCGACCTGGGGAAGATCTGGTATCTGCCATCTGCCAGGGCCAGGAGGAGCAGGGGTGCAGGGTGTAGGGTTCAGGAGAATGAGAGCTTGGTGGGGACTGCTGGATAGAGGATGGTCCTGTGTGAATCACAGAGGCGCCCAGGTGTATCCAGTGGCACTCGGGTTGATGGCTGACTTGGCATCCAGGGCCTCCCTAGAGGAGTGACCATGAGAAGCAGAGAGAGCTGTGTTTGAGGAAGCTCAGGTCCAGGGGAGGAGTAGGGGGACAGAGAGGAGGGGGGCCCCTTGCAAGGGCAGCCATGGGCTCCAGGCTGGAGAGGTGCCTTTGTTGACAGATATCTGATTGGCGCCAGCTCTGAGCCTTCATGGTGCTTGGAGGTACAAGGGCTGCAGCTGCTTCTGGAGCAGCAGGTGCTGGTGGTGGGGCATGGGTTGGGGGCACATTGAGCCCAGTGGTGCCTTGAGTGAGGGGGCAGGAAAAGGTGCAGCTGATGGAGGAGAGCATCTGTAGAGGCTTGGCATGGGGGTGATGCACATGAGTAGGTGGTGCCCAAGGGGACAGGATTGTGGGAGGCTCTGTCTTGGCCTTGTGTTCCTGCAGGTACATTGGACTTCTTCCTGAAGGTAGTAATGGGAAGGGTGCAGGGTGTCCCAGCTCCAGGGCAATGAGAAGCAGAGGATAGCTGCTGCTCCTTTCACAATCATCTAGGGGGGAACCGGTAGGGAAGGAGGGACACACTGGGAGGAAGGATGTCCGGGGCCTGCATAGGGGTGAGAGAGGGTCAGCCAGCAGGGTTTGGGGGCCAGCCAGGGACCATGTCCATGAGAGGCTGTGGGAGGGAATTGGGGTGAACTGGTGAGTTTGTTGACATCCTCCTGGGACCCGGTGGGAAGTTTTGAGTGCACCCATGGGTACATGTGATCTGAGAGCACACAATCCCTTGGACAGGTGAGTGTCCAGGTCACATCTGCCCTGGGTGTCTTCCTTGTGCCTGGATGACAACTTATCCCTCCAGATGTCACCTCAGGTCTCATCCTGGAATACACTGGGTTCAGGGTCCCTTCCACACGTGCTGTGAATGGGCTTTTCGCTCTCCTATTGCCTGTTCCCCACTGGCCCTTCTCCCAGCTCCTCCCACCATGGGGGACCCTGAAAGGGAAGGTGGCCCAGATCACTCTGGCTTAAATCCTTCCTTTCACTGGCTTCTCATCACACTAAGAGGAAGGTCCTGAGAGACTCTGAACCCTCCTTTCCCAGCATCACTTACTGGTGGGCGGCCTAGCCTAATACCCTTATTCTCCTCCGTGCTGGTCCTCTCCACTCAGCACCTCACTCCAACCCCAGGACGTTTGTACTTTCTGGGCCTTCCACCTGGAGTGCTCTTCCCAGCTCCAGTGTCACCTCCTTGGCCACCTGGCCTCCCCCTCCCTTCCCCCCATTTCCTGCATGGCCTCTCAGGAATCCTCTGCCTTCTTTCTGCATCTACTGCCTGACTCAGTGCCTGGAGCATCATGACCTGTTTATGCTTCGGGCAAGCACATGAGCTGGCAGAGCTCATCCCAGACAGCATGAACCTGCCAGCTCCTCCTGCTGCCTCTTCTCTAGCACCCTCAGTCAACTGGCTCCCTGTATTTCTAGGTACCCACCCAGGCCTCCTGTCCTGCTGCAGTGCCCCAGTGGACCGTCTCTAGATTGGCAAGCTGGGCCAGACACACAGGATTTTCTGGGACTAAGTGGCCGGGCTCCGGGGCTGTCTTGAGCTATTCCCTTGTATGCGGACTAGGTATGGGTGTAGTATATGCTGTGCCCACCCTTCCCTCAGGAACCCCTAACTCTTAAGCAAGCCTGCACCCACTGAGCCTGGCTGCTGACCCCTCTGCCTTTGCCACTGTCTCCTCCCCAGGGCTTTGCAGGCCTCTGGACATTAGGGAGTCTACTCTGGTGGAGGCCTCTAATGGTTAAATGCTGAACATACAGCGGTGAATTTTTGGGGTTTTGGCTCAGGATGAGACCTGCATTCTGGGCCTCGCTTGGCCCGCATGCAGCCTGCTAGCTCTGCACCTTTGCATCCCAGTTGGCTTGCTTCTGGGGGTGGGGTTGGGGCTTCCTCCCTTTGGGCTTTGGGTCAAGCCACACAGCTGCTGAGCTGGAATAAGGGGCAGCAGGGACGAGCTGGACTTGGTGGCCCTGGGTCTGCAGCCAGCTGGGTAGCCTCAGGATGTGTCAACCCTCTTAGAGCCCAGGCTCAGGCTTGGGGTGTGAGGGCACCCATGTTGCCCCAGTGCCTGGGGGCAGGGAAGCTGTGGCCTTGCTCTGGCTAATTAAAAATCACCAGCCAGGAGTCCAGGCCCCAAGTTGTTGGCACTTGTAATGTTTCAGGAGAAGCCAGCAATTCTGATGTTTAAGTTAACCAAAAAAATTTTTTTAAGTTGGCCACCAGTTTACATTTTTGAAATGCTCTCAGTCCTCAGGAGGGCCACAGCTGCAGCTGCCACCCTGCTGCCTGCCAGGTTGCGGGCTCTGACCTAGACTTGAGGGACCCACCCCACAGGATGAGTGCCTGTGCCACTCCTGGCATGGGTGCCAGGCAGGTCTGTCCATCCCAGGCTACCTCTAGAAGGAATGTGCAGTAGCCAAGAAGAAGCCATGTGGCCAAGGGTCTCTGGTTAGCAGTTCATGTTCTTTGGCGTATACCTGTGGGGCCATGGTAGCTTCCCAGTTAGAGGACACAACTCTAAGGACAGGGACATTGTCCTTGGTGACTGTCCTTCACCCACACTATTGTCCCACATGTGGGGGCTCAGAAAGGGATGCTGTGGGTCCTGATCGCCACTCCCCTCCACGCTGACATGTACTTGGCCCTTGGCCAGGACCTGGAGGCTGCTTTTCATTTCTTCAGGGTTTTTTTTTTTTTTTTTTATTGTGGTAAAAGTCACAACACATGAAATTTATCATTTTAAAGTATACTTTTCAGTGGCATTTTGCACATTTATAGTGTTGTGAACTATCACCTCTATATAGTTCCGGAACATTCCCTTCAACCCCAGAGGAGACCCTGTCCCCATGATTAGTCACTCCCTGTCTCTCCTCCCCCAGCACCTGGCAACCACTAATTTGCTTCCTGTCTCTGTGGATTGGCTGGTTCCGGGCACATCATATTAATGTGGGTTTTGTGTCAGCTTCTTTCATGAGCATGATATTTTTGAGGTTCATCCACATTGTAGCTTGTCAGAGCCTCACTCTTTTTTTTATGGCCGAGTAATATTCCATTGTGTGGATGGACCACATTGTTTATCCTTTACCCATCGATGGATGTTTGGGTTATTTCCATCTTTTTGGTGGCTGTGAACACACATGTGCAAATACTGGTGTGGACAGAGGTCTTCGTTTCATGGGCTTTGTACTGGGGAGTAGACTTACTGCATCCTGTGGTAGCTCCGTGTTTAAATTGTTTAGGAACTGTTAACCTCTTGGTGTTTCAAACAGGAGCGTGACATGAGTTGAACTTAATAAAGAAAAGGCAAGGAAGGAGCTTCAGGCAGCAGTATGCAGAGAAGGCTTCCAACAGGAGGTTGGTGAGGAGGTTATAAAGGCATCTTAGTGTGAGATGACACAGGCTGGGACCAGGGTCCTACAGGTTGAGCTGCTGGACTTGCTCGCAGAAGCGACGAGCAGTTTAGGGAAAAGGAGGATCTGCAGAGGGCCAGTGATGTTCCGCTGCCTGTCCCCACCTCCTTGGTGCTGCAGTCAGGTCCTCCTCCAGCCCACCCCGGGCAGCTCTCTGACCTGACCTGGTCTCCCCGTAGTGTCTACCTGTCCAGCCACCCGTGCCACCATTGGTCTTGTCTCCACAAGCCTGTAGTATTCACCTTCCTGGGCTCTTGTCCTTACTTTCTGTTCCCCGGGCTGGGGACAGTTCCTTCACAGTGAGGCTTGTCTAGGGGAGTGTCTGTGGGAACATACACAGTTTGTGTGTGGTTCACCTCACTGGGCCAAGAATGTGGTCTAAGGGCAGCAAGGCAGCCTGAGGGCCCTCCTGCCCCATCTCCAGGCTCGTAGCATGTGCCACCCAGGGCCCCAGTGGGGTCTTGGGGGCTCAAAGCAGGGCTGTGAGGTTCCTGAAGAGTATAAGGTGGGTTGGGCAGGCCTGGGAACCTGCTTCCCCGACCATGAAACGGCTTTTAGGATTATTATGTAACTATGTCTAAAAAATGGAGCGTAAAAGCTATTTTGGGTCCATGGTAATGAGGGCATCTCACTTTTGTATTATCTTCCCTAGGGCCCCTGCCATCATGGGGTGGGGGCAGCACTGAAGGAACTGTTGGTGGGAGATGGTTTCAATACAGGACCCGTGCAAGGCAGGTGTCAGCCTTTGGATGCTGTGGTCAAAATAATTTGTTTGGCAGTTGCTTGCAAATCATCCTGCAGCTCTTTGGGTCCCGGAGGCTGGTGAGTGCTGACCCCTTGGCATAAGAAAGGTCAGCCTCCTTGCCACATCTGGGATACCACGTCCCCAGGTGGTTCAGGCACCTGTCAGAAATTTGGCCTGCCAATTTCAAGGTGGCCAGGCCAGGACACATCATGGCAGCAGCGTCTGTGCATGGCTCCCTGCCCGGGCTGAGGGGTCTCTTACTGGGAGGTATTCCCTCCATTTCCCATGAATGGCATCCTGGCTGGTGACTTCTGTTATGCAACAGAAATGAGATAGAAAGTTTAACTCAAAGGGTCCTTTCCCTTGGACACAGGCAGAGAGAGATATGTGCCTGCATGCACCACCATAGGGTGTCAAGGCAGAGAAGTGACAAGTGTTAGAGTTTTTTCTCTCTCTCCCAATATACAACACACATGGATACACACACCCTGTTCCTCCTGCTCCCCTTCCCTGGAGGCCCACCTAGAGCTGGGGGTACCCCATCCACACCCCTGAATATGCTGGGACGATGTCTGTGATTCATGGTCCTTATGTGGGATCCCACTCCCTGGCTCCTCCTCTTTGACCTCTGATATTTGTGGGGCCTCTGCACTTCAAGTACTCCCTCTCTTTCCTCAGCTCTCTCCAGCTTGAAGTCCCTCTCCATGGCCTCTAGGGAGCCACTCCCATCCTCACAGAACCCCTAGCTATCTGGATCATTGCATTGTCTCCTTTTGGGGTTCATATTGGTCTCTGTCCTGGAGGAGACAACCCAGGTGTTGGGTCCCAACTCTGAGCTCAGGAGGCTTGCTCAGCCCAGTAATGTGGTTTGCCAAGGCCTTTCCTGTGTTCCAAAGAATTTCTCTCCTGCCAGCCACCTTGTCCCCTGCACACTCCAGTGCCCAGCCCCCACTTGGGGACATCCCTAGAAAGGAGGCAGGCTGGTCTTATCCTGGGTCCACCTTTTTCCACACAGACTCATCTTGGAGATGGTCCAGAAGTCGCAGTGGGGGCTGCTTCCCTTCATCCACCTCCTGCTCCTCAGGCAGTGTCCTCACTCTTCCTGGAGTGGAGGCCCTGCCCTGGGCTGATCCTGCATTGGTTCTAGCTCCTTACTCTTGCATGGACATCTTTTTGCATAAATCTGCATTTTAGACAGCTCCCTCAGGAGAGCTTCCCAGATGTGGGATTACCAGGCTGGAGGGCAGGAACACATTCAGGCTCTTAATGGACGCTGCCAGATGGCTCTGAGGACACTTTGAGCCACCTGCCTCTCAGGGTCCTGGTCATTTCTGCTGAGGCTGACGTGTGCTGAGCAGGTCCATGTGCTGGTAGGGCTTCACCAGGGGCTCCCCCTCCACCCCTGGTTACAGTGGAGGAAACAGGCTCGGAAAGGGGGAGCGTGGCCGAGGGGGCCCAGGGCTTCAGGAAAAGTCTTGGGCTTTGCCACCATGGGATGGTTCTTAGCATGGGATTCAAGGTGACATAGGATTGGGTGACTGTGATTGAAGAGTGCCCCCCCCCCCAATTCATGTCCACTCAGTACCTATGAACAGGATCTTTGGAAATAAGGTTTTTGCGGATGTCATCAAGTCATCATGAGGTCATCCTGCAGGAGGGTGGGTCCTAAATCCAGTGACTGGTACCCTTACAAGAAGACGATACAGACACACTGGGAGAAGGCCAAGTGAAGACCCTCGGAGGTGGGCGTGATGTGTCTATAAGCCCTGGAGCATCATGGACTGCCAGCAGTCACCAGAAGCCACGAGATAGGCCTGGGACAGACTCTGTCATCGCTTCCAGAAGGAGCCAGCCGTGCCCACACTCTGTCTCAGACTTCCACCCTCCAGGCCTGTGACAGAATAAATTTCTGTTGGTTCCAGTTCCCTGGTTTGTGGTCATTTGTTCTGGCAATTCCAGGGCACTTACACAGTGCTGAAGAGTGGAGGATGGGCGGAGAGGGGCTGCAGGGTCAGAGTCCCTCTGGCTCCTGGGGAAACGCCTCTCCTCCAGTGACCTGCCACCCGAGAGGCTGCCTGAGGGTTGGGAGTGCGCACCCAGGGGTTGTGTAGCCAGAGTGTGCACCGTCCTGACACCTGTCTCTCTTTCTTTCTTTTTTTTTTTTTTTTTTGCTAGGCAAGGGACTTGATTAACCTTGTTCCAAACTTTATTCCCGAGCTTCCTCAGCTTAATTAGCTGCACAGAATGAATTGTGAGCTGTACTGTCCAAGGGATTTGATATCAGAGATCTGATCTTATTAGCTCCAGAAGCCAAGTAACATGAGAATGCACTCATGGTATAAATGAGCACCTCCAAATCCCTTTTTCAAGCCTGATGATCTTTAGAAGTTGACTTGATTCTTTTTGTCTCATTCTTGGACACTCTTCTCACCATAAGTGCCCCAGCTATGAGATCCCTCCATGGCCTCCTGCTGTGCCAGGCCAGCCGGCCCCTGGAAGGCCTGGAGAGCTTCTGGAGGTCTCAGGGGAAACCAAGTGCCCTTGGCTATTCAGATGGGGTCACGCTGTGTGCCGAGGTCAGCCACCTGCTTCAGGGGATGCTGGCCAGCAGTGAGCACACTCAGTCATGCTGTGGGAAGCAGGTGCTCAGGCAGATGGGATGAGGTTAGCGCTCAAACACTGGTCATCTTGTGTCATGCAGGGCAGTCAGTTTCCTCTCCTGAGGACATGATGACATGGAACCAGAGTAAAAAAGCCGCAGCAGTACAGCTACCACCAGATGACAACAAACGGGAGTCCACTCTTCCAGTTGGCCTTGCTGGTGTCTCTGAGCTTTGCCTTTGGGCTGAGTGTGGACCTTGCTAAACACTACCCTCTGCTTCTCAGTCAGGGCCCTTCACCGTCTCCCAGACCAGCCAAGGCTTGTACAGGGCAGGGGTGGGAACCTCTGCTGCGTAGCCCCCTTTGGACCTGATGGTGATGTGCTGTGGCCCCACAGTCAACATGTGGATGAGCGGGTAAGGGGAAATCACACTGCTCACAACATCCCACCCTGACCCTGTGGATGTGGTGCCCAGATGCAGGCCAGAGGGAGGTGTGCAGCCAGGCTGAGCTACCTACCCACTGAGACCCCACATCTCTGTTGCTGCTCCACCCAGTGCACCCAGGATGTTGGGGTGCAGTTGGCTTAGGGTTAGGCAGGTTGCTCCCCATGAGCTTTCAGGCAGGTATGTTGTAGGACAGGCCCTTGGCAGCTCCCAGTGTGCTGAGACCCCCTTTCTGGCAAGTCCATTCTAGGGTCATCAGCTCCTGGGTCTGTGGTCAGGCCCTGTGCTGTCCTGATCTGGGCTTCAGCATTGTCCTCCCTCCTGCTTTGCAGTGACTGTCCATCGGAGCTGGCCTGGCCTCAGTCTCCCCCCTTCTTCCTGGGCCTCCACTTCTGCCTAGACCCTGACTAGCTCATTCTTTATCCTGGAGTGTCAGTTTGATGGTCCCTGTTGTCAGCTCTCCCCAGCTGTCTAGTCTCAGGTGCTTAAAACAACACATTTACTCCCTTACAGTTCCAGAGACTAGAAGTCCAAGGTCAGGGTGTGGGCAGGGTTGGGTCTTTTCGGGGGCCCTGAAGTAGAGTCTGTTCCAAGCCTCACTTGTATCTGTATCACCTCAATTTCTGCTTCCATCCCTGTCTGTCTGTCTGTTCTTATAAGGGTACTAGTCATTGGATTTAGGGACCTCCCTAAATCTGGGATGACCTTTAACTAATTACATCTGCAAACTCTCCATTTTCAAACAAGGTCACAGTCTGAGATTTCAAGTCAGCATGAATTTTGGAGGAGACTGGTCAGGTCCGCACAGGGGCCAAATTGCTTCATCTGCTGTTCCAGCTCCATCCCACAGCCTTGCCGTCAGTCACCTGCGGTGTTCTTCAGGTGCTCCCACCCATTTCCCAGCCCGTGATCCCAGTGAGCTGGTATGTCACTTTACATTTGGGGAACTGGTGCTAGAAACGCTGCCCATAATTTCCTTCCCCTCTGCCACCCAGTAGCCCCGGGGGAGTGTACTCCCTTACCTCACTGACTCTTGGGCTCTCCAAGACCAGGTACAAGAAGGCCCCTCCCCACAGGCCACTCTGCACCCTGGGGACTCCAGCTGGGAGAGTCCTGGGACCCCTGGTCCTGGCTGGCTGTGGGGCAACTCTGGGTTTCTCAGCTATGGATGGTCACTTCCTGGGGGGGTGCTGGTCCTAGAGGCACCCAGGAAGGCCCTGCCAGCAGGTCCCCAGCCATCAGGGCTCACTGGCCCCCTGGCAGGCAGCATATCCCAGAGCAGGTGCTGTGGTCTGAATTGTGTCCCCATGGACAAGTTCACATCTGGAAGCCCTAATCCCCAACATGGTTACATGTGGAGGTGGGGCCTTTGAGAAGGTGATTAAGGTGAAATGAGGTCAGAAGTTTGGGCTCCTGTTGGGTATGACTGGTACCCTAATGAGAAGAGGAAGAGGAGAGAGTCTTCTTCACACATATCCAAGGAAAGACCATGCGAGGACACTGTGAGAAGGTGGACATTAGCAACTCAGTAAGAGGACCCTCCCCAGAATCCCACCCTGCTGGCATCTTGGTCTCAGGCTCCTGTCCTCCAGAGCCATGAGAGATGTGTCTGTTGTTAAGCTGCCCACTCTGTGGTTCTTTGTTACAGCAGCCTAAGCTAAGATAGTTGTTTTGGAAGTAGTGGTCAGGGAAGGCTTCCTGAGGAGGTGTATGAGCTAAAACCCAGATGATGAGAAGGAACTCCGTGGAAATTTCTGGAAACATGGGGTGAATGTTAGGATCTGAAGGCAGAAGGAAGGGCTTTGTGGGAAGTTGGATTTGCTAGGAAAAGAACCTGGATCGTGACTGAGGCCTCTCCTGTCACTGGGCAACCTCAGGGCAAGTCTGTTGTCCCTCAGTGTCTCAGTTTCCCTGCATGTTAAAAGAGAGAAGCCAGGTCTTCCCCCTGAGCGCTGTTGCAAGGCCCCACTCAGCATGGGCGCCCAGGTGGCTGGTGGGGCTGGGGTCTCATTTTCTGGGAGAGAGGCCCCTATGAGCCAGCTGTGCTGAGCTCAGACCCCGAGGGATCCTTCACACATCCCAGCCGGAAGGTCTGTGCTCAACAACCACACCAACAGGGAAACAAACGTGCTCCCAGCGGACCCTCTGATTCAGCCGGGGCTGGGAACTTGGCAGTGAGCACAGAGCCTGATTAAAGGCATTCCGAGGCGCACTCGGTGTTTGTGTATCTGGTTCTGTATTTACACTTTGGGAACGAATGAGGAGGCAGCTGGGGAGTGTCTCACTCAGCCGGGGGGCTGGGTGACTCAGCCTGGAATCCTGCTGGCCACAAGCCTGTGATGCTTTCATTCATTCCCTCATTCATTCATTACTCCCTTTCTTGCTAAGCAGATGTGTGATGCGAAACTCCAGTGTCCACAGCATGCTTCAGGGGGTTGGCTGGGCTCTCCTCACTGTGGAGCCCCCATGGTTGGCATGGGGGCTGGCTGCTGTGAGGTGGGAGCAGGGCAGCAACAACATTAATAAGAATTAACACAAAATGGACCAAAGACCTAAATGTAGGAGCTGAATCCATAAAACTCCTAGAAGGAAGCAGAGCTGTAACTCTTTCTGGCCTTAGATTAGGCGATGGATTTTTAGATATGACACTAAAAGCATAAGCAACAAAAGAAAAATAGATTAACCGGACCTATTGATATTAAAAATATGTGCATTAAAAGACTATCAAGAAAATAAAAAGAACTCATAATATGGGCCCTGGCTGGCATAGCTGAGTGGACTGAGCATGGGCCTGTGAAGCAAAGGGTTACTGGTTCGATTCCCAGTCGGGGCACATGCCTGGGTTGCGGGCCAGGTCCCCAATGGGGGCCACATGAGAGGCAACCATATTGATATTTCTCTTTCTTTTTCTTCTCCCCTTTCCCTCTCTAAAAACAAAGAAACAAAATCTTAAAATAAAAAGAACTCATAGAATGGGAGAAAATATTTGCGAACCATATAGCTGATAAGGGATTAATATGCAGAGTATGTAAAGAACTCTTATGACTCAGCATGAGAAAGACAGGGAAGGGGGCAGAGGGTGACTAAATGGAATGGGAAAAAATACAGTAAAGATTAAATTAAAAAAAGGAAAGCAAAAGACAAAGCCAGTTTAAAAATGGGTTAAGGGCTTGACAGACATTTCTCCAAAGGTGATACACAGATGGTCAACAAGCCACAAAAAGGGGTTCGGTCACTAGTTACCAGGGACACGCCAGTCAAATCCACAATGAGATATCGCGTCACACCCATCGGGATGGCTACTGTCAAAGCAACAGAACCCAACAAGTATTTGAGCCCTCGTGCATTGCTGGTAGGAATGTAAAATTGTGCAGCTTCTGTGGAAAACAGTATGGCTGTTCCTCAAGATCAATTACAGAGTTACCATATGACCTAGTCACTTCACTCTGAGGGATATACCTAGAGACTTGAACAGGGACTCACACAGATACTTGTACACCAGTGTCCACAGCAGCACTGTTCACAATTGCCAAAAGGTGGAAACAGCTGAAGGGTCCATCAGTAGGTGAGGGGTAAACAATGTGTGTGGTCCAGCCACACAGGGGAACATTGTGCAGCCATGAAAAGGAGTGAAGCCCTGACACAGGTTACAACAAGGAGACGAACTGGAAACGTCACACTAAGTGATAGAAGCCAGACACAAAAGGCCATGTAATGTGTGATTCCATCTATGTGAAAGGTGCAGAATAGGTAAAGCCACAGAGACAGAAAGAAGCTTAGTGGTTGTCAGGGGTGAGGGGAGGTGGGGAGTGACTGCTAATGGGGATGGGGTCTCCCTTTGGGGTGACAGAATGTTCTGGAACTAGGTAGAGGTGATGGTTACAGAACATTGTGAACATGGTATGTGTTAAAATGGTTTGTTTTGTGTTACAGGAATTTTGCTTCGATAAAAAAGTTTAAAACAAGAAAAGCTGTCTCGGGCCTCCCTAGTTGGGCACTTGCAAGCACAGCCACCTCCCCGAGTCCAGGTTTCCAGTCCTTCCCAGAGTGCGTAAGGGGAGGCATGGGAAGAGACAGCGTAGCCCAGGGACATGTGACATGAGCGGTCACTGCTGTCTGTCACAGCCACAGGATAGAGTCTTGAGGAGTCTTAAGTCAGAACTGGTGGCCCTTGGCCCTCTTCTCCTTGGAATGACTCTGCCCAGAATGTTTGGTGCTGTCTTCTGTGGCTTCAGAGAGATGTCCACAGCTGTGCACGTCACTTCCACTGAGCAGTGTCGGGGAAAGGCCCACGCTGGGGGATGGAGCCTGGGAGGGGCTGTCTGCCCTCCTCGCACTCACCACCTGCTGCCCAGGCTGGAACTAGAGCAAGCCTGGGAAGGGACCTGGAGGGGCACAGCCAGATAGACTGGACGCATGTGCCTGCCAGAGAGTGTGGTCCTGGAACACCCACTGGTGGTGCCGCAAGACTCAGAGTTAGATTTTTTCAAGGGCTTTTGGGGCTCCCTGCCTGGACCCCAGCGGCTGCTGGAACACTTGGAGAACCTGATGAAGCCCAAGTCTCTTCCTCCCACAGACACCTCCGAAGGTGGCTCGGGCCAGGTGTGCAAATCCCCACACCCCAAGTCCTGGGTAGGTAGCTCTCGGTCCAGAAGCATCATGTGCTTGAGCTGGCTGAGGGGTTGTGTGTGGTCTCTGCTTCCCTGTCATGGCCAGTTTTCAGGTTGGGGTCCAGACTATGGCACGTTGCTGCCTCTGCACTAGGACAGCCATCTGTTCTTCCTTGTGCCTCAGTTTCCCCAAGGTTGAGGTTAAGGGTCCCATTTGGGCGGAAGTTAAACATGGTTCCTGCCTGGGGAGCCTCCTCCTCTTGTGCTCAATGTCACTTGTCATTTATTCCCCGAGTGTGCTGAGCTCTTTCATTATGCCAGGGTCCTTATGGGGATGATAGTCCGATGGGAGAAGACAGACCTTGGTTGGGTGATTTTGGACAGTAAGCTATAGGGGAGGGGACCCTGTGGGGGCAAGGTGCTCAGTGTTGGGCTAGCCTAGTGGACAGACCTCTTGGCGGAGGCAGCATCAGTGCAATGGCCTCAAGGCAGCAGCCATCTCAGTTGGTGGAGCCTGGCGGTCAGGAAGAGCAAAGGTCCAAACTGAAGCCTTTGTGGTGAGAGTGGGAAGCTGAGTCCTGCTCAGAGCACATGACTTCTCCCTGGTCCATCCTAGCTTTGCAGGACAGAGCTCAGCCTTCAGCGCACTGGCTCTCCTTAAGTTCATTAGAAGGTCTGCCATTTGCCATGGAGATCGCTGATGGGAGGGGCTGGCAGCGGGGGTGTCACTGCATCCTGTTGGCACTGGGTTGTGGGGGGAAGGGACTGAGAACTGAGTACTGCCCTGGAGGAGTGGCTGCCTGTCACACCACATCTGCCCAGGGCCATTGGCACCTGTTCCCTGCCCATGTCCCCACTTTGCTCAGCCCTGTGCATGCTGTCAGGATAGGGGGAGGGGAATGTGCCCAGCAGGAGTGTGGGCACTAACAGAAGTTGGGAAAGGGCACTTTGCTGGGTGATCCCACCCCTGTGGCTAGAAAAGCTGCCATTACACAAGGCTCTCTGCAGGGGAGTGGGTGTTGGGTGGGGACACAGGAGAAGGACATGGTGTGGGACTTGGGCACAGGATGTCTGGGGGTGGTGGTGGTAAGGGGCCCTGCATGGAAACAAAGGGGCCCAGGGCTGAGGTGAGGAAACTGAGGGGGAAACTGGGCCAGAAGGGCGCTGCGACCCTGTAGGGGCACACGGTTCTTGAGAGATGGAAGCAGGGCAGGCTCCTGACACGTGGCTCAGACACAAAGAGGGTGTGAGGTGCGTCTTGAGTCAGAGCTGACCTGTGATCAGGAAGGGGTGGGGGCTCTGGCCTGTTCATCTCATGACAGTGGGGAGGGACACAGTGGGTTGTTCCTGTCGGAGACGGACCTGGGCTGGGCCCCTCAGATGCTGAGAACCACCTGGGCAGGAACTGAGCAAGGTCAGCCTCTCTCCTGGCTCCACACAGCTTACAGGAAACAGCTGTTTACCTGGGTGAGGTGCTCTGCTGGGCGGGTGGCCAGTTCCCGGGCTTCACTTTCCCTCCAGTGTCCAAGGCCCCCCAGGAAGCTGGGCTGTCATTGGGGAGTGGGCGGTGTGGGCGGCCAGCTGATGGAGGCTGCCAGGAGCTATTTGTGAGGGACCGCAAGTGGCCTTGTTGTGTATACAGAGTCGACCCTAGCAACCGCCCCAGCCAGGAGAGCAACACCACCCCTTCCTGCATGCCCAGCTACCACCCCTTGTTCATGATGCCTGCCTCCCACTGCGGTGTGGTGGGCTGCAGGCTGTGCTGCCTGGATCAAGGCATATGCTGTTGTTCCCAAAAAGTGGAATCAGCTGCTTGAGAGAAAAGAGGCAGATGCCAGGTCAGAGGCAGCTGTTGCCGGTCAGGGAGCCCTGAGCTCCTGGTTCGGAGGGGGGATGAGTCCCCAGTTGAATGATGGGCAGAGGACTTTGCAGGAATTCGGTCAGCCCAGATGAGAGCTGGGCTCAACCCTGGTGAGGCAGAGGGACAGGCAGAAAGAGCCTGGAGGCTTGGGCAGGACCCTTGAACTCAGGCAGGGTCTGGCAGACTTGCTAGCCCTGTATGTGTTGCCGGCGGGGTCCACATCCTGCACTTTGAAAGCCAGCGCTACGCTTCTGAGCCGGCCCCTCTGATTCAGGCTATTGGAAAGAAGATTTCTCCTGTGTCCGGGTGTCAATTTGCAGCCTCTGGCCTGCTCCCCAGTAACAAAGCCTTTGGCCACGATGAGAAATGGCTCCCCTGGGTGGGTGAGGGGCCTCCTCCTTATGCTGCAGTCTCCAGGCCTGTTCTATACTCTCACTCATTCACAAATCTGCTGTGTCAGCCAGCAAAGAGGGCTCCCCTAAGTTCACAAAGTCCTGGGAAGGGCCTCCCAGGGCACCTTGAGTTTCTGATTCTGCCATTTTGGGTGGAGGGACACCTGGCTCCTTTGAGAATCTGAGTCGTGGGGTCTCATACCCCCTGTGACTGGTGCCACTGATCCCACCACTTGAGTCCCTTCCAGGTTCTTGGGGGTGGCACTCTGTGGGGTGTGCTGGAGAGGGCTCCCTGGCCCCCTCTGCAGCTGATGATTTCTCTCTTGTAGCTCCAGCTCCAGAAGTCACAGTATCTGCAGCTGGGCCCAAGCCGCGGCCAGTACTATGGCGGGTCCCTGCCCAATGTGAACCAGATTGGGAGCGGCACTGTGGATCTGCCCTTCCAGGTGAGCAACACCCTCCGCCCCCTTCCCAGACTCCCTCCCTAGCGGAGCTTTCCCTGGCTTCCCACCTGGGACACATCCACTCTGGGTAAGTGTGTGTGCATGATGGCTGCTGCAGACAGCTGGGGTCAGCAGACAATTGCCACAGCCCTCTCTCCCCACACCCACCTATTCCTTTCCTGTCCCTGGGATGGCCTGGCCAGGCCTCACCCGGATCACCCCAGCCAGTCCCCTGTCAGCATCAGCAGACCCTGCAGCGAGGCCTTAGTCTGGCCTCAAGCATTTCAGCAGCCACTACACCTGTTGGCCGGCTGTGCGGCAGCGGGAACTGCTTAGGGCCTCTGGGGCTTGGCTCCATCAGCCTCACTAATCCGCAAGCCCAGCGGTTCTCAGAAGGAGGCCCTGAGGCCTGACCCCACTTGTCTGCAAACGTTTCTTGGCAGGGACCCACATAGCATGGCTCCCGCAGGCCACAGAGCCGCCTTGCACATCCTTATCATAAATAGCAGAAGATAAGGCTCACCACCTGGGCACAGTGCCAGCCTCTTTCCCTGGTCTACAGGTGGAAGCAGAGGCAAGGTGGGCTGGGGAGCTGGCACTGAGAGCCAGGTCACCCCCAGCAAGCATGGTGTCTGCTCCATAGGGACAGGTTCATGGTCTGCCACACTTCTGTCCCATTGCTGAGACAGGCCCCCAGAAACAATCATATCTGTCCACATGCTGATAGGCCAGGTGGTCTGGTCCCTCAAGGAGCTCAGCCCCCACACAAGTAACCCCCCATCCACTAGTCCTCCCATGATACTGCCACTGGGATGCAACAGACCACTGGCCAGGATCCCCCAGGCTGGCTCAGGGTCTGCTCAGCTCAGCTGTGGGCCCCTGGGGCATGGCCCTCCTTGGACAGCCTTCTCATTGGAATGGATGCCTGGGGCTGTCAAGCTGACCTTTCGTCAGGGCACTTCTGAGTTGGGGTTCTCCCCCTCCCCCTGCTCTCCCCTTCCTCTGTCTTCGTCCCCTCCTCTCTGGAGGAAGGCATCTCTCTGGACACCCTGAGCTTGCCTGTGTGGGCCAGCATGGAGCCCCTAGGGCTGAGGGTGCAGGGGCCTGCTGGGGCTCCAGGGGACCAGGTGAGGTCAGAGCATCTCAGAGTCTCGGTTCTTTGCATTTCCAGCCCAGCGGATTTCTGGGGGATGCCCTGGCAGCAGCTCCTGTCTCTCTGGTAAATGAGCCCCCGGGCTGAGGCTTTTGGTGTCCCCAGCGTGGCTGTCCTCCTGGCCTGGTGGGAGGTGTCTGTTTGACAAACAGAAACCTATCTGCTCTGTACCCCATGTCTGGAGAAGTGTGTGTGATCATGTGGAGAGACTCCAACCCAAGAATTCAAGCATGCGCACCAATGCTTCAAGGTTGTTCCTGTACCACATGTACATGTGTGTGCATAGATCTTAGATGCAGCCTGGGCAGCTGGGCTGTAGCCCGCTGAGCATCCCTCTGACTCTGGCTCTGCTTCAGCCGCCTCAATTTTCCCTCTGCTTTCTAAGCATATGTCTAAGAGGAGGCGAGTGGCCCCTATCCTCTGGTATCCCTGCTGGATGGCAAGGTTCCCTCCCTCTCTTAGTCATAGCCATCTCCCAAGTGTCAGGTTGCTTGGTGGGTCAGAGAGAGACAGGGGTCCTAGACACTGGAAGAGCAGCCAGCCCTGAATGTCAGGTGAGGTGTTTGGATACATGGGGAAGAGCAAGTTTCCAGCCATGGCAGAGGGAAATCACTTTTTACCCCACTTCCCAGAGAAGACAGGGGGACCTGAGGACCAGATGGCCATGCAGGGGGACAGGCTGTGTCCAGAGCTGACTGAGGCTGCCAGTCTTACTGCAGTCAGATGGCAAGGAGCCCCAGGGTGCCAGGGATGGCAGAGAGCAGGCTTCTGGGGGTCCCAGGGGTATAGAGCTGGGAGAAGGATTAGGGCTTGGCTGGAGGTGCCTCTTGCCAGCCCCAGGTGCTAGAAGGAAGCCCTATCCTGCCAACCATTGGCCAGGGCCCCTGGAAAATACCTGCGCTTGGCTTATAGTGGTGTTGGAATATGGTAAGGGAGGGCTCTGGAGGCTCTAGGTTGAGAACAGCCCCAGGCTCAACAAGGAGCCTCTAGGGAGCCAGCACTTGGCCAGTGGGCCCCTCAACATCCTCGGCTAGAAGCCCCGGGCTGTCTCTTGGCAGCCCCTCCGGGGATGACGTAGGTGGGAAGAGAAGGCCAGCCAGGCCCGAGAGAGAAGGCGGAGGCCTGTCTGCACCTGGTGAGGCTGAGTGGGGGAGGGTGCTGCTCAGGCCATCTGCACCCCTGGCACCCTGGCTGGCATCGGCCCTGAGCTTGTGCCGCTCTGCCTGGCCCGTGCATGTTGGCCTCACTGCACGCCTGCCACCGTGGCGCCTGGGGTCCGCAACTCACCTCCATGGCCACAGTGCTCGGAGGCCGGGTGCTGTTCACAGGAGGAAACCTGTCCAGGTTGCCCCATGGTGGCTGAGAGGGTCTTGGCAGTGGGGGTCCCTGAGGTCAGATCCTGGGAGTAGGCCACAGCTGATAACCATTTTGGGTTTCTCTCATTTTTTTTCCATCTCTTTCTCCCTATGCTGGCTCCTACTCCTCCCCCAGACACCCTTTCAGTCCTCAGGCCTGGACACCAGCCGGACTACCCGGCACCATGGGCTGGTAGACAGAGTGTACCGAGAACGCAGCCGGCTCGGCTCCCCACACCGCCGGCCCCTGTCGGTGGACAAACATGGACGGCAGATATCCTTTTCACAGAGGACTTGGGTCAGGGGGCTGGGCCCTGTTGGTGACGGCAGGACCCTGAGTTTATCTAACTAATGAAGCTACCAGTTCTGAGGATGGATCGGGACCTCCCCAGTGGACTTCCCAGTGGACTTCTCAGAGGAGGCTGTGAAGAGCCTGTGGCTAGATGGGGACTGAGGGACACAGGGAATGAGGATGCAGAGGTGGCTACTGAAGCATGCAGCCTGTGGTGAGAGTTGGGAAAGGTGACACTGAATTACATTGCACTTGGACTCCCGGCTGGACAGTGGGGCCCAGGAAGGCTGTGAGCAGGGTGACCACACATCAAGGCCATGTTGGTGGACCTCTCCCAAGGCCACGTGGAAGACAGACCAGCCAAGGCAGTGGGGCTGAGGGGTCTGAGCCAGACCCAGACAGATCCAAGGGAGACTCCATCTGAACACACAAAACTCCCGTCTGCACCTCAGCCAAACAGAGAGTTGGTCAGGAGTCCCTCCCAACTCAGCCACCTCTTGGTGCTCAGCCAGCCAGCCCCACCCCCCAGAGTCTAAGTGCTGCTCTGGGACCCCCTGCTTTCTAGAACAGAGAAGCCTGTTCTTTTCTGGTTCTCATTTCCGTGGCTGGGGGAGTCCGACCAGCTGGGCCCCAGACGGAGCCCTCAGGCCCCAGGATCCGCCCATCAGCCGAGAATTAAGAGTCATGACCTGGGTCATCTGAATTAGACTCCCCGTCGCCCCTGTGGGCCCCGGTTTCACGGCTGAGGCCCCTCTTGGAAGGGGTGCAGCCCGCACGTGTGCTTGCAGGGGGTGAGTGCTGAGTGCTAGGTGAATAGGGCTGCCCCTGGGGCCACTCACAGCCAGGAAGGAAAGGGCCCCCCCCTTCCCACCCTGCGGCCCCAGCTGTTTGCAGGCTCCCAGTAGCCTGGCCACCAGGTTTCTGGGACTAGGGTGGGGCCTGAGTCAACAGCACCAACCCCTTAACTCACACTCAAGCGGACAGCTGCCCTTATGGTACTGTGTACCTCTCACCACCCTCGGATACCAGCTGGAGAAGGTCAGTGACCCAGAGCCAGCCCCCAGCCCTCTCGTTGAAAACAAAACCAAACTTTCATCCTGGTTGTGCTTGGAAGACTAACGTGTAGTCACTTTGAAATGACAAAACTAATTATCCAGGAGTTTAAGCTCTTTTCTTTTTTAAGTGAAGTTGAGATTACATTGGATAGTCAGTGTTGTAGCTTGCTTTTTTTCATTTAATGCTGTGGTTTCCCACATTGCTAAATGGTCATGAAAATGTGGTTATAAAAGTATTATACATTTATTGCTAGAAGACTAGGAAAATAAATAAATGTACCTATAAGAGGGAAAAAACACCCATAATGCTATCATTTATAAAAGTCTAAGCTAATAACAAATATAAATACCTACAAAAATACAAGTTGTACACCAATACAAATACACGTAATGCCACGGAAGTACACACTTCAAAACAACTAAGATGGCCCTGGCTGGTGTGGTTCAGTGGATTGAGCACTGGCATACAAATCAAAAGGTCGCTGGTTTGATTCCCAGTCAGAGTACATGCCTGGGTTATAAGCCAGGTCCCTGGTTGGGAGTATGCAAGAAGCAACTGATTCATGTATCTCTCCCACCTTGCTGTTTCTCTCTCTTTTTCCTTCTCTTTCCCTTCCTCTCTCTCTAAAAGTAAATAAATAAAATCTTTTAAAATGATTAAAGTAGTAAATTTTATATTACATATACTTTATCATACACAGAAAATGTATATGTGTGTATGTAATTTCAGTTAAAAAGAAGTCCAAAAGTAAGCAAACTTAAATATATATATATATATACATATACACTACAATATGTAATTAATTCAATAACATAATTAAATTTCCCCCCAGCACTTATCATATATCAGGCCCTATTCAATTGTCACATACACTAACTGATAGAAAACACAACTTCATGGAATATGTGCCGTCATTCTCCCCATTATATAGAGAGGAAATTGAGCACAGACAGGTCAGGACACTTGCTCAAAGACACACAACTGGTGGGGGGCTAGGACCCCGACTGGTTCCTCACTGCTCAGCTGGCCCTAGCCTGGTCCTTTATAATTTGCTCTTCTCTCTTAACTAAGTTTCCTTCACATCATTCTCAGTGTCTGGGGCATCCCCATTGGCTGTGCGCGGCTCTTATTCTCACCCCCAAATTGTCAGCTGTGCTGATGGACCTGCCTTTTGCCTGCCCACCCAGCTCCCCTTGGTCACCCATAGTATGCTGGGCAGCTGAGGGCTGTTTGGAACTCTTCCCTCCAAGCACTTGTTGCTGGGAGCAGATCGGGTGACCCTGGCCCCGGGGCAGAGGGTGGAGTTCCCAGTAGCATTTGGGCTGCTTACAGCAAGGTCTTCCCCCAGGCCCTTCCCTCATACTTCCCTGCACTCCCAGGGGCTGCCTTCTCTCAGGAGCCCTAAGTCACTGCCTCCTTTTCCTGTCTGTCACACCTGGTTTGTAAATGAGTGTCCCAGAGGGTGGGGTTGCTCATTGGTGTATGTCACCAAAGGGGACCCAGTGATGGGCTAGGGCCTTGTAGTACCCATAAGGCTTGGCCACTGTGGGACCGTTGGGCCGTCTTCTCCAGGGGGTTTCAGCAGGAAGGTTCTGTCCTTTCCCTAAGACTGAGAGTACGTGGGGCAGGAGGGGACAGGGACAGGTAGGGACAAGTTACTACAGAGCGACAGCTCTGCTGCAGATAGGCTTTGTACATGAAAACCATGGTCACAGTCACTCTTCTGGTTCTTTTGAGAACAATGCTGAGATGCAGCAGCTCACAGAAATGACCTACAACTTCTGCCTTGTCCCATTGGGCATGTCGTGGATCACAGGGGGCCAGGACTACCCTTTATCACCCCTGGGGCCTGGGCTTACTGTCTTTTTCCTCTCCCAGGACCAATTCTGACTCTGCCCTGCACCAGAGCACAATGACACCCACCCAGCCAGAGCCCTTTATGGGCGGGTCCCAAGATGCACACCAGAAAAGAGGTATGGACCGGACACATGGGTGTCTTTCCTCAGGTCAGGCAAGTCCAGTGGTAGCCCCTGTGCTCCCGGAGGTCATAGCTGTGGCTCATGGGAGGTCACACCTGCAAAGGAAGACTCAGTGGGTGCTGTGGAAGAAGGGGAGGGGCCCAGGGAATCTTTAGAGATGGCACTATTTGTATTGGATTTTGAAGAGAGTGTAGGAGTTTTTCTAGGCAGAGAAAACAGCACCTGCAAATACCCATTGCCTTCTGTTCATGGATTTGTCGTGGCCACACAGTCTGGGGGCCTTTCTTTTAAATGCAGGCAGCTGCAAGATCAAGCAAAAGGGGCAGTTATCAGTTCACTATTGAGCAGACCAGAGCTAAATGTTCAACTTCAGATGCAGCTTGATCCAGGGCTTCACACTGGACCACATCCTGGTTCTGCTGCTCAGAACCCTCCTGCCACAGCCCCTGGGCCCTTCCTGGCCTTGGTGGGTGAGAAAGGGGCTGGTTTTCTCCCAGCTCTTGCCTAGATCCTCCTCTCCAATATGGCCATGTACATAGCCCTGCAGCTTGGCAGGTCTGTGCCCAGGCCCCCAGTTTCTCCTCAGAGCTGAGCACAGGCAGCGTCTCAGGGACCTCCCAGGAGAGCACATGCCATCTTAAAACTGGGACAGCGTTATCCAGAGAGGGGAGAGTGATACTATGAGGCCAGCCCCAGAAAACCCCTTAGGGGCCTTACCTGCCCCAAGACACTGAAACCAGAGAATTAATCATGTACAGTGAAGGCCCAAATGCTCACTTTTTATTAGCAGCTCACAGGGCAAACCTGTAAGCACCAGGGAGATTCTACTGGTAGAAGGATTGTCCACCAGAACTTTACCTCTTTTGGCGGGGTGGTGCCCTCTTTGCACTGCAGCTTCCTGGGACCCTAGCTTATCAGGCAGTGAGGGTGAGATTACAGAAGGAACTGTCTTTAGAATAACAGGATTCTAAATGTTCAGAGGTGACAAGAACACAGTGCCTGGCATTTCCCTTCTGTTCCCTATCCAGGGATGGGAGGCAGCTCTGAGGTGGCCATTTCCTAAGAATGTGGGCTTTTGGGATAAGCAGGACTCTGTGACTGGGGAAGGGAGCTGCAAGCCTTGAATCCCTGACAGTTCAGAGTCTACTTGGCCCTGGGGTGGGGGTAGACGAGATATGTCACATGTCCCTATTCCTCTAGGAGGGGCTCAGATAGTGATAGGGTTGGGGGTAAGTGTGGCTGCCCCCCCACCCTCCAGCGTGGCCCCTCCAGGTTTCAGGAAGGATCAGTTAACCCATCTGGCCCTGTTCATTATGGTCCTGTTGCCAGTGAAAAACTGGACCTCCAACAGGCATGAAGAAATTGGGTCCCATCAGGAAAATGTTTAATGTCACTGTTACCAAAAGGTCCAAGCAAAAGGGCCTTCAGGTGCAGCTGGTCTCGTGGCCTCAAATGATGGCCATCCAGTCTCTCAGGCCTTCCCTCCCCTTCCTCCCCTCTCCCCTCCTCCCCTCCTCCCCTCCTCCCTTCCCTCCCTCCCCTAAGGCTGGCTGGCATTGCAACTAACTCATGGGCCCACAGCTACCATGATGGATCCAGCCAACCCAGCTGACACTGAGTGGTGTGACACTGTGCTGATGGCCCAGGAGGGAGAGGCAGGTGTCCACAGGGCAGTGGCTGCTCACGGGGGGAGAATTTCTCAGCTATTCTTTGTAGCCCTAGGCCTCCAAGGCCCAAGTTGGCCCAATTAGGAGGCTGAGTCAATGTATGTCTCTAGTTCCAGAGCTTAAGTCACAGGGCCCCTGACTTATTTTTTTTAGGGTTTTTTTTTTTTTTTAAATGAAACGCTTTTTGTACTTGAGTACAATCCTCAGAAGTCACTGTGTGTCAGGGAAATGCCCTCCTGGTACCACCAGAGAGCTGCAGGGAGATGCCTTTTCTGACTCTCCTCCCTGTACCTTCCTCCAGTCTTACTGCTAACAGTGCCAGGAATGGAGGAAACCACGTCGGACACAGACAAGAACCTTTCCAAGCAAGCATGGGACACCAAGAAGGTAAGAGCCTGTGGGCTTTCCAGAAGTGGTTTCATTGTTGATCTTTTTGTAAGTACAGCTGGGCAAAGATGATGAACATATTGAGGGAGCCTCATTCTCCCTGAAGTAAAACCCTAACTCAGATTTGACCACTGTGTCAGCCAGTTTAACATGAACACAGGCCTCTTACGCTTGTAAAGCATATAAAGGATTAAATGAAACCCGTGCTTGCTTCTACAGCACATACACGAACATTGGACAGTACAGTGATTGGCATGGGCCCTGCACAGGGGTGAGACAAGGACATCACTGGCCCTGCCCGCACCCGAATGTGGGGCTGCCATAAAGAAGAAGGTGGCGAGTGTTGGGGAAACAGCCTGACCTCCTGGGTGGGAGCGTGGGAGAGCCCAGCATCCTGGCAAGACCCCTTTTAACTACTGTGCAAAATGATGCATACCTCTGGGAGGATGTCAGTATAGGGATTTCATTGGATTTGTTTGGGGCAGCTTGGGCATGATGGGTGAATACTTAATACTGTTTGTATGGAATGCTTTTGAAAAGATTCTTTGGAAAGTCATTGTCAAGGTGCTTTGTAAAAAGCTGGTAATGAAGCGAGTGTTTACTCCCAGAATTAAGCAGCTGGCGGCCAGGTAGAAACTCCTTCCACCCCAGTTCGTCAAGACCTGCTGTTCACATGCCCCCCTCAGGCACCTCAGCCACTGCCAGTCAGGCGCTCC
Source organism: Artibeus jamaicensis (assembly GCF_021234435.1). NCBI lineage: Eukaryota > Metazoa > Chordata > Mammalia > Chiroptera > Phyllostomidae > Artibeus > Artibeus jamaicensis. Next base: position 6,724,505 of record NW_026521854.1, on the reverse strand, counting down.
CCCTCACTGGGTGTGTGTGCGGGCTGGCCCAGCCCTCCCCAGTAAGCCCACGTTCTTGTCTGCTAATCCCTAAAGAACACATCAGCAGGAATGTCTACCTGAGGGCCCCAGAGGCAGACAGGAATTAGGGAACGTGACACAGCGGAGCCTCTGTCAGCACCCAGGCTTTGTCCTGTCATGTCTGCTGCCATAGGAAGAGTTCCCTGCTTTGTCTTTGAAGGAGAGTCTAGGAGCTTGGCCTGGAGCCTATAGATCTCCAGTGGTGATAACATCTCTAGTTTAGAGGAAAAACCAGTCTCATTGCAGACAGGGTTCCCCTGGGACCGCTTGTTCCCAGGCCAGCCTGCAGGGCAGTCAGAGTTCTCGCTCTCAAGTAGTGGAGTACTGGGTCCCCATGGGAGTCACAGTTCTGGGCGCCACAGGAAGGAGGGGCAGCTAGGGGCAGAGTGGCAGCCTCTTTGTGTTTAGGGCAACCAGTTAAGCTCCCTTAGGCCTCCTCGTATGATGTCCTTTCTAGGGGTGGACAGACAAATGCTGAGCAGAGACAGTCCCTGACCCTGGAAACACCTCTCCTCCCTGCCCTGCTCCAGGAATATATGAGGGGTTAGCCCTTGCCACCCAGGTTTCCAGTGGGCCAGCTTCAGAGCTAGTAGCTGACAGCCTGGGCATAGCCCTGAGGGGTTGAGATGTAGAGAGCAGGCAGCGTGATCCCCTCCGGATGCCAGCTCTGACAAGGCACCACATCAGCCCTGGACCATGCCACCTTACCAGGCAGAGTGAAGTCAGAGGGGCCACAGGGAGACCCTCTCTACTTAACTCTTGGTTTTGCCCCGGGCATGTCTGGGACAACCCCCCACCTCCACCATCTCACAAGGCCATTCTTCATCTGTAAGACTCCCTGGGACCCCATGAACTTGCTTCTCCTTGAGCATCACAAGGGCCTCTTGGGGAGGTCAGCTATTCTGTGAGGAAGCTGCCAGCCTCTGCTGTCTTTTCTTTCAGACAGGGTCCAGGCCCAAGTCCTGCGAGGTCCCTGGAATCAAGTAAGTCACAATGGGACCTGCCCTGCATGCCTGTGGCCACCAGGGTCTGCTCGGACAAAACCCCATCTTCCCCACCACAAATTCCCAGCTGCTTACTACAAGTCCAGACAAGAGGGATGCCAAGCTGCTGGCAGCCATCCATCCAGCAAGGCTTGCTTTCAAAGATGTTCCCGTCTCTTAGACACACCCTGTCCCCAGGCAACAGGATGACCCTTACCCATCTCCTGTCCCTACAGGGGTAGGCTGCTTCCTAAGATCCCATTTAGGAAGTAGAGGTTCCGGCTAATGGTTGTTTCTGCAGCATAGCAGCATCTAATCACAGGATGTTATTTTGCGCCTGCTAGGGAGTTTTTTTGTTACTGTTTTTGCAAGCCCCTTTCCACTTCTGTTATAGCTTCTGGGGAACTGGCAGCTACAATTCAAGAGCTCATTCCCTTGTGTCTGGCCTTTTCCTAGCATCTTTCCATCTGCTGACCAGGAAAACACTACAGCCCTGATCCCTGCCGCTCACAACACTGGGGGTTCCCTGCCCGACCTGACCAACATCCACTTCCCTTCCCCGCTCCCAACCCCGCTGGACCCTGAGGAGCCCACCTTCCCTGCTCTCAGCAGTTCCAGTAGCACCGGCAACCTCACTGCCAACCTGACGCACCTGGGCATCGGTGGTACTGGCCAGGGTAAGGCCGGGCGGTGAGCACACCTTCTTCCCTGACAGAGCTCACTGTCTAGCAAGGACAAGTGTGTGTGTGTGTGTTAGTGTGTGTGTGTGTGTGTGTGTGTGTGTGTGTGTGTACATACGTACGTACGTACACAAAGTGACTGAGCAGGGTCACTTCCAAAATTCTGGTCATAGGGTGGGAGCAGAGCCCAGCATGAGGGCTTGGTGTTACCAGGCTGCCCTAGGGGGGGCGGTGTTTAGGCAGAGGGCACAGCCTGGGAAAATTCATGCTGGTGGGAAGGTTCATGGTGCCCCCAGGGATGGGACAGTGGCTCCAAGGGGTGCTAGGGCTTCAGAGAGTGGGGTGAGCCAGGCTCTCCCTTCCCTTAGCTGAGTGTGGGTACATGCTTGGGACTTTTTAGCCTGACTCCACACTCCCCCAGGCTCCACACTCATTTCTCCCTGGTCATGTCTTCAGGGATGACCCTTGTGGCCCTCACCCAGCTCAGTATTTCCTGGCACCACCCCCACCCACCCTGTTCCTCCTAGAGGTCAATAGCACTGTCCCCTGCAGCACAGGGGACAGGAACCTGGAGGTGTCCTCCTCAATTTGTCTGTCCCCTTGCTGACCCTGCCCCATTGGCATGTCTCATTAGCCCCACCATTAGGACCCAGCCCAACTTGGGCCCTCCTAGCAGCCCCTTGGGCCTTCACAGCCCCCACCTGCCGTCACCCCTCTCTTCCTAGTCCCCATCTCTTCTCCACCTAGAACAGCTGTCAGCCCATGGCCCTCTGCTTGGGACCTTGCATAGCCCCTTATTACCCACCCCCTACACCTCTCCTCTCCAGCTGATTAGCTCACCTTGGGGCCTTCGCACATGCTCTTCCTCCCCCGTGGTCCTCTCCTTTAGGCAGCAGGGGGCCCCTCACCTGTCCCATCTCTGTTCACACCTCCTCTCCTCAGTGAGGCCTCGTGGCTTCTGCCCACACCTTCCACCTGGACTCTCACACAAACTTGCTTTTCTGTATTCACCTTGAGTTACTACTTTGCTCTCACCTGTCCCCTGGGCTGGGCCTCTCCTGCAACCCTACTGTGGCCTCTGCACCAAGTTAACTGTGGGGTGTGTGCTTTGCATTCAGTGAGGAGATCGGGTGTTCCCCAGCAGTCCTGGTGCTGGGACGGACAGGAGGGGCCGGGGGCCCCTCTGTGAGCCCACAGGTACCAGACCTGGTTAGTGAGAGCGCTACATCATGTACTCTCCATCCTGCCCAGGGCCACAGAATAGCCAGTGCTCCCCCCGTTTATCACTTTGAGTGTAGCGGGCAGTGCCACACAGTGTTTTCTGAGAGAATCACATGCTTAAAGTCACATTTGCTGCCGTCCTGGGAGAACAGGCTGTCGGGGCAGGTAGCACCTGGACCAGGGCAGGGCCCTATCAAACACTCTACAGAGAGATTTCCAGGGGAAACTGGCTGGCTTGGGAGCCAGGTTGATTTGGGCAGTGGAGGAGAGTCAGTCCTGGCTCTGGTGCTCACATGGCCTGGGAAGGTGAGGTGTGTTGAGGACAGTGTCATGTTCCCAGGTTACACAAGTCGATGGAAGACAGACAGTGAAGAGAGGGCTGGGACTCCAGCCTGACGATGTTGTGGTTGTGTTCTTTCTACAACACTCCTGGCCCTGTGCCCATCCAGACTTAACAACGGAGCAGAGGGTTAAGTCTCACCAGCCTGGCTGTGCCCCTCAGGGAAGACCCAAATACAAATGGGCAGATTCAGAGAAGCCTGAGACCCATGACCCCTAGAGACCAGTGGGCGGCAGTGCAGGCATTGGCCTGTGCAAAGGGAGAAATTGGAAGGTCAGTTCTGGGGCTGGTGCCTCCCACCTTTCCCTGGCTGGTGCTGACATTGCAGTTTCCTGGCCCCATTTTTTCCCCACTTCTGACTACAGCCTCCAGATCATCACCCCCTGCACCCAAGGGTCCTTGGCAGCCCCCCAGCACCCACCAGGAGCTGTGTACTTCTAACCTGAACAGAGTCTAAACAAGCACAGGAAAACAAGCATGTATAAAAGTTGCAGACCCCTTGTTGGGAGGCAGGTGGGAGGGGACTCTGAGGTGTGGGGGGATGGGCCCCAACCACCCATCTCCAGTATCTGCCAGTGATATCTGACATGTGTTGGGTTGTTTCCTAACCTGCCGTACCAGCAGCTCACTTGGCAGGGGCTTCACTTTCCAGACGCATTTTAAATCAAGCTGAGCCTCAGCCTCTGGCACACGTGGAAATTGCTCCCCCATCCAGCCCTCCCCCACCAGTCAGAACATAAGCCTTAGAGGAGGAAGAGGCCTTCCCACCAGGGAGAAAGCAGCTCCTCTTGTCCCCTTCCACATTTGCTGGAGTGGTTTCCCTGATGGTCCACTGGGACCTGGGAGGACAACAGGCCTGGGTCCTCTTTCCTGGCACTGTTCTGCACCTGGCTGCCCCCACACTCTGGGCTTACGTGCCTTGGGCCAGGCCCCTGCCACCTGGCCCGTCCTCCCCTGGCAGCTCTCCCTGCCTGCCCAGACTTCTCTTCCAGCTGGCCCCGCTCCTCTTCCCAAAGGTGATCCAGGTTGCCAAAAGGAATTCAACAGCAAGGCATTTGTCCACCCTCCCAGCCCCCATGTGAGGCCGGGAGCTCACTCTGCAATCCAGCAGGGGATTCAAAAACGCCTTTGTATTCAGGGCAGATGTTAGAAGCTGGCAGCCCAAGTGCCAAATTCAGCCCAATGGTGTATTTTGTCTGGCCCACAACTGTGTGCGTGATGCTTTGAATAGACACTTAAACATCAGGAGAGTGCATGTAAAAATCTGGATTACTGGCTTCTCTTGAATCAGGAAGCCTAACAGCAGTGGGTCAAGGTCCTATGCTCAAGGTGGGCCAGAGCACTCCTATTTGCCACAGTCCCACCTGTCCCTGTCGCCCCACTGTTCCTCTCACTCCTGGCATTTGGCTGTGCTACTTACTCAACCCTGACATCGGCTCTCTGGATGTCACATGTTCCTCAGTCTGCTGGACCTATAAAGTATTGAATGCTTAGAGAAGAAGAGGGAACAGCCCAGGGCACCCACTCCAAGTGTCCAGGTGTCTCCTGGACTCCTGTCCAGGCCTCTTGACTATGCCTCCCTTGGCATCGCTCTGTCAAAAGCAGCCTGATTCTGGGGCCCACAGTCTGTGCGGAAATTGGATCCCTGGGCTGTGCCTTGGGAGCAGTCAACAGCAACAGGCCCCCCCGCCCTGCAGTGCTCTGCCAAGATGAGCCACCAGGGCATCCAAGGGGAAGTGCAGGCGTGACCGGGCTTGCCTCACATGGATGACGCAGCGAGCAGCTGCCCTGGGCAGAGAGAAGGCTGCCCGTCATCCCCCTCAGTGCATGCTGGGTGTAGCCCCCCTAGCCTATGAACCTGTCATTGTACCTGCTGGAACAAGGTTGATCTGGTGCCCTTAGCAGGATAGGCCAGCTCTCCTGGGTGAGTTAGGCACCTTCAGTGGTCTTACTTATGGGCCAGACTCTCCAGAGCTGGCTCACAACCTCATTAGGGCCTCACAGTTAACTGGCAAGGGTGGCTGATATCATCTCCACCTCAAAGACAAGGAAACAGAGTCTGGGGGATTAGCCAGGCCCTCAGGGCTCTTCCTGGCATCAGGAGGCCTGTTGCCTCCCTGGCACAGTGCCCCAGGATAACCCAACAGGCCCCAACTGCTGCCACACTGAACCTGACCTCATTCAGCTCCTTCACAGCAGATGTATCCAGGGATCAGATTGCTGGGGGAGGAGCCCAAGGGGAGGGAAGGGACAATGTAGAGTCCCTGGCAGGAGCTTCATCACAAGTGAGGGTTTGGGAAGAAGATAAAAAAATAACTGAGTTTCTAGGTTAGGCATCCCAGCAAGGTTGATACTTTAGCATGGAGAATACACAGGTGGGGGGAAAAGGACATGGAAGTGAGATGGGGGATAGAGCAGCTTCCGGCTACACAGGTCCAGGGCTGAGAGGAGATCTGGCCAAAGGAGCAGTTATAGAAAGGGACATGTGCATTGAATGAAGGTCAAGGGGAAACAATGTCAGGCAGGACTGACTTGCTTGAAGTTAACCAAAACCCAAGCCAGTTTAGGAGAAAAAGACCAGTTGTCTCCAGAAGAGAAGAAATGCCCATGTAGCTACATCCAGGGCTTAGGTGCTGCCTCTCCCACCTCATTCTTCTACTGATCCTGTTCCAGCCAAAGGATCCCCTCTTATACACACACGTGTACACACACATACAGCTCTGGGTTCTCTTCTTGAAGTTCCATCAAAAGTCCCAGGGCAGGGTCTCATTAGACCAGCCTGGTGACATATCCATCCAGGGGCCAATCATGTGGCAGCCTAGAGGCAGAGTTCTCCCTGGCAGGGCCTGCAGTGCACACCCCTCCTGAAGGGATGACAGGATCAGCATGGACAGTGTTGGTCCTCATGGGATTCTAGAAGGAGAATAGAGACCACACAGAGCTGGGGGCCCAAAGGTCAGGGTAGCAGGACCTTGAAGGAGGAAGGTACCCTGAGTTTGACAATCAGGACATGCCCACTGGCTTCTATCTTAGCGATTGCACTGTCCCCAGCAGTGACTTGTGAGTGTGTGAGTGGCCTTTTGGAGGCTGGAGTCATGCTCACCCTTCCTTTCTTCCAGGGATGAGTACTCCAGGCTCCTCACCACAGCACCGTCCGGCTGGTGTCAGCCCACTGTCCCTGAGCTCAGAAGCACGGCGGCAACAGGCCCAGCAGGTGTCGCCCACCCTCTCCCCCCTGTCACCCATCACTCAGGTTCGAGGGCACAGTGGGGTGGGGGGTATCTCGGCTCTGCCTCTCTAGGTGGCCTCCTGTTCCTTCCAGAGGGACCGTAGAAACAGTCCAGCATTTTTGGCTTTTTGTCAGCTTTTCAAACACATGGGAAATGCATTGATCAGTGGTTTGGAACCCCCTCTGCCATCATGGGCTGTTCCAACGTTAGCTCTTTCGGTATGAGTGAGCATGCTTTGTTATTCTGTTCTTTAGGGTCTAATAGAAATTTTCCAAAACAAAATTTTATTTATTTTTACTTTAAAAAAATTATTGATTGATTTTGAGAGAGAGAGAAACACCGACTTGGTGTTCTATTTATGCATTCATTGGTTGATTCTTTCATGTGCCCTGACCTGGGATTGAATCCTTAGCCTTGGCGTATGGGGATGACGCTCTAGCTAACTGAACTACCTGGTCAGGGCCAAGATAAATTTTAGCCAGTTTTCTTTTTCAATTGACTGTAATTTTGCTTCGTCTGCTTTTTTTTGTGGTTGTGTGTGCCTGGGAATTGGTCTGTTTCACCTAGGTCATGCAGTGAGCTGGTATACAACTGTTCATAGTAATAGCGCTCTCTCATAATCCTTTATTTCTGTAAAGGTGGTAGTAATGTCCCCACTTTCAATTTTGATTTCAGTAATTTGATTCTTCTCTTGTCCACTTAGTCAACTGAGGCTCAAAGAATGAGTTAGGAAGCCTTCTCTCCTCTGTTTTTTGGAAGAGTTTGAGAAGTATTGGTGTTCATTCTTTTTGTTGTTAAAGATTTTATTTATTTGCTTTTAGAGAGAGGGAAGGGAGAGGGAGAAAAACATCGACGTGTGAGAGAAACATCAATCAGTTTGCACGCTTGCAGCCAGAGACCTGGCTCACAACCCAGACATGTGCCCTGACAGGGAATTAAACCATCGACCTTTCAGGTTGTGGGGAGACACACAGCCCACTGAGCTACCCCAGTCAGGGTGGTATTAATTCTTCTAATGTTTGGTAGAATTCGTGAGTGAAGCCACCCAGGTCCAGGCTTTCATATTTACTGGGAGGTTTGTGATTACTAATTCAACATCCTTACTTGATATAGGTCTACTCAGATTTTCTGTTTTTTCTTGGGTGAGTTTTGGTAATTGGTGTTTCTAGGAATTTGTCCATTTTATCTTTTTTTTTTAAATCCCTGATAGATAATATTTTACCTCTTTTTTTTAACATAACCTTGATGGAATCATTGACTTATAATGAAATCAGGTCATTCCTTCACATGTTTCAATGCCCGTTCTGGGCCAGGTTCCCCTCCGTGTCTGCTTGCACAGTGGTCTCATTCAGATCAGGATGCAGACAGAGCCATGGTGGTTTCTGGCAGCTGTGTCATCACTCTATCTGTGACCCCTGCCTCTTCTCCCCACCCCCAATCTCTTAGGCTTGCTTTCCCTTTCTGGAAAGTACTTTGTGATTATTAATTAACTGCTTGTTAGAGGTTAGGCATCTGCTAAGCTCTGAGACCTGTACTGCCTCCAACACAGGTCAGAAGTCCCGCTTGTTCCAGGGACTCTCCTCACAGACTCATAATGGTTGGAAACTTCTTCTGCTTGTTTTCCTTTTTCCAACTCTGAGGAGGTTTGAGCTGGTCATCACCAAGTGGCTACACCAGTGCCTTCCTCACCAGTACCCTGTCTGACCTCCCCAGGTGGGCCAGGCTGCAGGGTGGTGGTGGGGGGGGGTCCCTTCCCCCACCAGGGAGCTAGTACTAGCCACGCACAAAGCTATTGGAGTGTCATACCTTGTGCCTGGCTGCAGTGGGGAAACTTCAGCTCAAAGAGGCCAGCACTTTCTGAGACTGAGTGAGTGCAGAAGGTTGTGTCACTTCTTGGGTTGGTGAGGGTGAAAGAAAGGCTGGTTAGGCGCAGGGTGTAGCCAGCTGCATTGGATGCCCAAGTCCTCTCCCGCTGTAGCCTGACCTTCATGACCCTGGGCCAGGCCCTCTCTAGGCTTGTGCATCCCAGATCCAGTATATGGACATCCCTTTGTTCATCCATCATATCGCTGAGCTTGCCAGGCTGTGGGAGCCCCCTGGGGCCCACTGCTGACCCCTGAGCCTGATGCCCTACTCTTTCCACAGGCCATGGCCATGGACGCCCTGTCTCTGGAGCAGCAGCTGCCCTACGCCTTCTTCACCCAGGCAGGCTCCCAGCAGTCGACTCCACCGCAGCCCCAGCCCCCGCCACCCCCACCACCTGCATCTCAGCAGCAGCCACCTCCACCGCCTCCCCAGGTGCCTGTTGGCCTCCCCCCAGGCAGTCCTCTGATGCCAAGCGCCAGCCTGACACGGGGGCCCCAGCTGCCTCCGCTCACGGTCACGGTACCGTCCTCTCTCCCCCAGCCCCCCCCAGACAACCCAGGCCAGCCGCCAATGGGGATCGACATTGCCTCGGTAAGCCTGGGACAGGGTCCTAGGGGCCTGGCTCTGGGGTCATGCAGGAGGAGCCTGGGACTATGGGAGAGTTGGGTGCCCAGGGCCCAAGGATAGTTAGGCACCCAGCTATATCTGCAGCTGTTTCAAGGCTCCACTTGGAGGCCAGTTTAGCAGGATTTGGGACTGAAGCAGACAGACATTACTGGGGACTGGGTGCCCATTGGAGTTTCTGCCTGGAATTCTCAAGCCAAGGTTTTCACCCCAAGTACATATGGGGGGAACTAAGGCACAGGCAAGGGTCAGTGCCCTGAACTTTACCCAAGATGGGCTAGTCATGTGTGGCTGCCAAGTCAGGGCCTGGGGAAAGGACATCTGGGAGCCAGAGGAGATAGAGGTGAATTTGGAGGGGAGAAAGAGATACAGCACAGTGCCTGACCTTGGTCCCTGAGACCCACCCCCGATCCCTGCCTGGGCTGGTGGCTGTAGCTCCATTATAGAACAGGACCCTGTACCTGAGGTCCAGGGCTCAGACTGTGGGACCCACTTTCCTGGCTGGGCCAGGGAGTGCTGTGGCTCAAACCATGGGACCCCCTACCCAGGCCAGGGACTGCAGCTCAGACTTACGTGAGCTGGTCTCAGGGTAACAAGTGCTAGGTTTTTCCCCTGCAATCCTAAACCCTTCTGACTGTTCAGACTCTGGTGGGAAGGGCATGGTCATTGCTACCTTTAGTCACATCCAGTGGAGCAGAGACCCATGTGTGGAACACAGTGCCCTCTCCACTCAACCTCAGCTACCAGCCACAGGACAAATGCTTTCAGAATAGCATGTGCTATGCAAAGAATAGACCCCCTGAGCTGATGGGGCAGGCAGTGTCCTAACAGTAGAGACCCACGTTTCCAAGCTGTTCCAGCCCCTGGGTGGGCAGGCACACCCACACACAGGAAAGTGCCCAAGCCTTTCCTTCAGCATTAACACAGCAGGTGTAGGGGCAGCTTTGATGCTAGGGTTAGCCTGGGCACCCAGTTCCCTAACAGGCTCCTGTCACAGGGCATAACTTTGAAGCTGGGTGGACACTGGGGGCCTAGGTATCTGAGCCAGGTATACACATAGCTCCTCCCCAGGCTCCCAGAGCAGGAAGTACATTGCCCAGCACCATCCAGGGACTGCTGTCTCTGACTCCCTTAGGGCACAGGCAGCCGCCTCCAGAGTTTCTGCAGACTATCCCAGGCAGGGAGAGCATCTTCAGCAAGTGACCACACTGGTGCCACCCACACCCTGTTCATTGAGTTCCCATGCCCCTTCCAGGATCAGGACCCTTCTCACACTGCTCAGAACAGGCCCCTGAGGAAACAGAGAAGACTGAGCACTTATGGGGCCCTGGGCTGGCTGCCTGGACCTCAGTGAACAGCAGACTTAGAGAGGTCAGGCAGGGTTTAAATCCAGGGTCTGGTGAGAAACCAGGGCCCTCTGCCTTTGAACAAGGAAGTGGCTACTTTTCTGAGGTCTCTGAATAGCATGGCCTCATCTGGCTCGTTCTGAGCCAGGCCAGTGATAGTGACTCCTTGGTGCTGAGAGCCCTGCTGTCAGTGCTACCACCTTGAGGTGTGCGGGACATGCCTGGGGCCCACCTGGAGTCAGAAGCAAAAAGCAGTGCCTGCCTGCCCAGCCCTGGGCCATCCCTGCCTGTGAGTGCATGGGTATGCATGTATGTGGGTGTGTGCATATGTATGGGGCGTGGGTGCTTTGAAGCCTGCTGAGTTGAAGTAGACCCCTCCCTTACTCCTCCACAGCCCTCTAGAACAACTCCATGAGGCCGATTTGCAGGTTCTCTGGCTACAGCCCCCACACCTGGGAGCTGGGTGTGGAGGCAGGTCTCCATGGGGCCCCGGGCTCTGGGCCCAGGTCCCCTGCTCACTGAGGGGTGGGAACTTGTGGGGGTTCAGTGGGGACCTGGGCTGGGTCCTCTGCATCCTGACCCATCTGTCATTGCAGGCCCCGGCTCTGCAGCAGTACCGCACTAGTGCCGGCACCCCAGTCAACCAGTCTCCCACCTCACCTGTCTCCAATCAAGGCTTCTCCCCTGGGAGCTCCCCACAAGTAAGGGATGCTGCCACCCATACCCCAGCCTTGCCTTGCACCCCTGTGCCCCTGCCCACCATTTGTGCCATGTGCCTCACTTCATCTCATCTTGTCCGCTCCACAGGGCTGGGAGGATAACGCGCTGCCCCTCGTTCCCGCTGCTTCTCTGATCTGTGCAAGGCCCCGGCTGGGGGGGTGGGCACCTTACTCCTATTAATGATCTTAGTGTCAGCCATCCCCCCGCTCCTCATCCAGTGGCTGGGAACAGCCCTGAATGTGCCCCAAATATGCATCCAACAGCCTGTGCACATGTCCCCGCCTGCATCTGCCCACCCTGAGGCCTGGTGCCTTAAGGGTTTTGAAAGTGGGGGGTGTTTCCCTTGCTTTGGGGCACAGCTGAGGTGGCAGCCCACTGTGGTGGGGGCACTGACTCTTCAGCCTCCTTCAGTCTCCTATATCCCATTGGAAGGTGTGTCCCCTAGGAAGCTTCTCTGAACAGCACAGCAGCCTGTTGGGTCTTTGTCCCCCTCCCACAGATGAGACTGAGGCTGACCCCAGGCCCTAGGCCACAGGCAGGGCTTGACAGCGCCCATCAGATGCAGGTTTCCTCCCCATACCCAGCACATCTGGGCCCCAGTCTCTGACTTTGCATACCCAGCTTGGTCATAGCCACATTCCATTCAGGATGGAAAGTTCCATCAGAGGAGAAGGGGTGCCCAAAATACTGACATCTGGGCCTGAAACATCTTATTCTAGCAGCAGAGGCTCTCAGTCTCCAAAAGGTCACCAAGCTAAGAAACCGCTAGGGTCCCCTGCAGTGCCCCAGGCTCTGAGGCCTCATTTTTGACCAAGAGGAAAGAGGATTCTACTTCCTACATAGAGCATGGAGAAGAGCTCCAGATAGGACCTGACAGGAAAGACATTGGGCTCCCTTGTCCCCACCTCCCCAACTCTCAGACATGCACCCCAAGCCTGGTTCTTTGTGTTGGGACGGTGAGCATCTGCTCAGAAAGGACTCAAGGCTCCATCTGCTACAGAAGAGGCCCTCCCCAGGTGCTTCCTCTGCCACCCACAGCCGCTAGGGATCCTGCTTCGACCCATTGGGGTGCAGCCTCCTGCTCCATAGGCATGCAGGGAAGGTGGCAGTAAGCTTGGGACACACCAGGGCCCAGCCTAGTACCTGCACACTCAGTCCATCCATGCTAGCTCTAAGCTCTTGTAGCTCCGTGAAGGTGGTCTCGTTGTGTGGTGCTGTGGGACACAGCAGGCTAGAGAAGCTGATCCTGGCAGGGCAAGCAGCTGGGGCCTGTCCCAGATGGGCAGTCCTTCCCAGGGCCAGTCCCTGAATAACATCCCTCTAATTTGAAGCAGGACAGGAATTTAAGGGTCAAGAGGATTTCTTTCAGGAGAGATTTGCCTGAACCAAAGTGGTCCATCCTGGGCAGAGAGCGTGTTCCTGTCACGTCAAGCCCCGGTCTGTGTGTTGGTCCCTCTGTCCATCCATCATGTGCTCATGAGGGATGCAGGCTGCTCACTCAGGTGTGAGGATGGAGCCATCAGGCTGTCTGACCCCAACCAGAGACCGTAGCTTAGAGGGGCAACAAGTACTGGGCAGAGGGCAGACCTGACTACCCTCTGCAGGTTTGGTCCTCCAGGATGCATTGGTCCCCCATGCCTCCATGGCCCAGAGAGCATCTCTCCTGGACACAGAGGCCTGGGGAGGGCAGTGCCACCCAGCCTCGAGCAGACACACTGGGTATCAGGCAGCTAGGGTTGTACTGGTGTGTGTGCTGCCTCCCTGTTTAATTCTGAGCAAACCTTTTTGGCACACCTTTATGGCCTCCTCACAAGAGAAACCATGGCCTGGGGTCCCCTGTGCGTGCTGGGCCTTTCTGAGGCCAAAGCCATGAGGAAAGGGACAAGTGCCCTGGAACAAACCTGCCACTTCCTTTATGGGCAAACGCAGCCAAAACCTTCAGCCTGAAGCTGGTGATTTTTAAGTCTTCTCTGGAAATAGAACATTCATTTTGAGGACCCTCCCTGCCCACTGAGGTAGCTATTTGTTCCTTTCTGTTCTCAGCCCACCAACCACCTGGAGCAGCCAGTGGATTTGTGGCCAAGCTCTGGCTGGGATGGAGGCCTGAGACTCAATCCTTGGTCATCATCAGAGCACATGGGGACCTTTCTAGAACAGGGAGCTCAGAGGGAGGGTTCCAGGGCCTTTGGTCTGTGGAGACATTTGAGAGGATGCATGCTAAATACATCACTTGGGACATCTGGGAATGGCCATAGTGCAGCAGCTTCCATGAGACACCCTGTCCTGCAGAAAAGACACTTGGGATCCAGGCTGGGGGTGTCTCTCTCCAGGCCTGGTGTTTCGGGTGCAGCCTGGCCACATACCAGCTGCCCCCCTTATCCCTTCCACATCCCGTCAGGCTCCATCCATCCCACCATCTGGGGCCATATCTCCAGAGTGGGCAAGGACTCCAAGCTCTTTCTGGTGTCCCCACCACATCTGAGGCCCTGTCCTCCCACTCCATTCCCAGCGGTAGCCCCCACTCTCCTGTCCTGGCCAGCCTTGAACGAGCAGTAATGGAGCCATATGCCTGCCCACGGTCCCTGGGGTCTCAGTGGCAGGCAACCAGAGGCCAACAGGGGAGGGGTTTTCCGAGCGCCTGTCCTGTGTTTGTGCCCATGCTACCCACATGTGCATGGCCTACTGACCAGTCCCATATCTCCCTGAGAGCCTGACAAAGGTCACCAAGAGCTCATCAAATCCCGAACACTTAAAAGACCTCGTGCCTTTGCCCGTTACACACTTTCCTCTGGGGCCTGTCAGGCAGGGTTCCTGATACCCACATCCCCAACCCCCTCCTCTTCTGTCTGACAGAAAGGAGGTCACCCTCATGTGTACTCAAGGAGAGGAGATGGGGTTGGTGCTTTGGGAGATGTCAACAGTGTAGAGTCCCCTACCTCCCCCCCCCACCCCGGAGCAGGCAGTGGAAAGAAGCTGTCATCCTGAGATGGGGGAGCACCAACTCAGAGTGGGTTCTCCTGGGAGCCCTGGAATAGCTGTCATAGGCCTCCCCTCCCTTGAGCATCCTCCAGGAGGTCTCAGGGCCTCCCTGCGGGCTCAACCAGCCTGTGGAAGACCCCCTACAGCAGCCCCCATCCCCCACCCCAGTCTTGGGGACTGTGATGACAGCAGGCCTCTCTTCTATCTGCAGCACTCTTCCAACCTGGGCAGCGTGTTTGGGGACTCATACTATGAGCAGCAGATGGCAGCCAGGCAGGCCAATGCTCTGTCCCACCAGGTGAGCGGGCGCACGGGCCACAGCGCCCCCAGCAAATGTTTGCCTGGACCCTGCCCGCCCTCAGGCGTGAATTCCACCCCCGGTCTTCAGGCAGTGGAGCATGGGGCCATCTTTGCCTCCCCTGGCTTCTGCACCTTGCGTGGCAGTGAACGCCAGCAGAGATTGGCGCTCAGCGTGGTCCATGCACGTGGGTTTATGGGAGGTCATGCTGGCTTTGTGTGGAGGCCAGGATCAGGCGTACAGGCACAGGAGGGCTTGGCCACTGCCTGGATCTGGTCACTCACCCATCCATTCATTTATCCATCCATCCACTTATTCATTCATCCAGCAAGCCCTGAGAGTTAGGAGAAGGTGATACCTCAGAGCAGAGGGACTCACGTGGGCAGCCCCTGAGGGTGGGCCTGAATACAGCACCAGGCGTCCTGCAGAGGACGTGGTCCTGGCAGCCTCACGCAGGGCAGCTCACAGCACCCAGTGCTCGGTGGCCAGCCTCACACCCTGTATCCCCTCCCAGCTGGAACAGTTCAACATGATGGAGACTGCCATCAGCTCCAGCAGTCTGTACAGCCCAGGCTCTACACTCAACTACTCGCAGGCAGCCATGATGGGCTTGACAGGCAGCCACGGGAGCCTGCCAGACGCACAGCAGCTGGGCTATCCCAGCCACAGCAGCATCCCCAACATCATTCTCACAGGTGAGGCCCAATGCATGGCGTCCTGGGCAGGGGTCTCAGTCCTGGTTTTCCTGCAGAGCTGGCAGTTGCCATAGGCCTCGGCCCTGCAGGGTGAGTCATGACATGGCTGAGGTATTCCTGCCTTTGGTGTGGCCCCAAGGAGGCCAGACCACCCCCCAACCTTGACTCACTGGTGAGCTGTAGACAGGCCAGGCAGGCACACACCTGGACCCTACACCAGGGATACAGTGCTCTGTGCTCAAAGCAAAAACTAGACAGAGCCAGTCACCCAGTCCCATGCCTGCCACCCAGATACCTGAGCCCTGTTAGCTGAGTGTATTGGGGATGTAGGTGAGCAGGGTACTGTTGCGCAGCCAATAGACACGTACAGCTTGCACACGCTGGAGTGCTTCAAGTGGCCTGAGCACAGTGCCCAGGTGGGGGGGGGCATGGGGTGTGCACAGCATGTGTGAGGGAGTCCTGCTCCATGCAACACAGAGCCCAGACCTCTGAGGCCCTCCCATCCACCCCCCCACCCCTGGCTTCTTCCCAAAGGTTCTGGGTTTTACTGAAGAAGGAAACAATTTCCTTATAAGCCAGGGCTATTTGTGGGATTGAGGGGGACACCGCCTGGTGGTCCCCACTCACATCTCCGGGATGGAGGGGATCTATGCCTAGAGCCCCTTGAGCCCTAAACCCCATATGTAGACCTAGTACTTCCTCCTCTCCCTGAGGGTGCCTCAGATGCCTGAGGAGGACCAGGTGCCCCTGATGACGCCAACAGTCCGGAAAGATGGGGACTTTCATAGTGGTTTTAGAGGGGGAAACCGAGGCTCAGGGACTCCCCACAAGTAGAAGAGGGAGTCCCGGTTTGAACCTGGTTCTCTATAGAGGAACCAGACTTCCTCCAAGCCTAAGGGAGGTACCTTGATGCACACGTCCAGCCTGCATCTCTGACATGGTGTCTGGAGCTGGATGGATCTTTCTCTGGGTGCGGCCATCCTGTGCACTGTGGAGTGTTCAGCAGCGTCTCTGGTTTCCACCCGCATGACATCAGTAGCACCCTCTTCTCCAGTCATGATGATTAAAAACACCCCCAGGCACTGCCAGTGTCCCCTGTAAAGCAGATCCCCAGTGAGCATCCCTGGGGTGGCCCAAGCCCTCTTCCCTGAGCATGAGGGTGGGGAACCAAGAATGAACTGACGTGTGTGTCACCCCTCCCTCCAGTGACAGGAGAGTCCCCTCCCAGCCTCTCTAAAGAACTTACCAGCACACTGGCTGGGGTCGGCGATGTCAGCTTCGACTCTGACAGCCAGTTTCCCCTGGACGAACTCAAGATTGACCCCCTGACCCTGGATGGACTGCACATGCTCAACGACCCCGACATGGTCCTGGCCGACCCAGCCACCGAGGACACCTTCCGGATGGACCGTCTGTGAGTGCAGTCCCAGCACTCCGTCACCCAACCCCGGCTCTGTCACCCCGTCGGTCAGTGGTCCCAACGGAGTCTCCCTGAGCCCAGGGACTGCACACACTGTCCCTGCAAACGGCCGAGCTTGTGATTCTGAGCTTGCAATGCCGCCAAGCACCCCCTGCCCCCTCGGCTGTCCATCTCTCCCACGGGAGGCTGTGAGCTGCCTCCTCGGACTCTCCCTGCGCGCACTCTCTCCTCCCACCCCAGACCCTGAGTCATCAGTTCCTACAAGATGCAGAAAGCGTGTTGGGCAGGGCCACAGGCCTGCAGGCGCCAGGGTCTGGTCCACGCTGTAGTGGGCGGGTGTGCATTTCCGACTGTTGTCCAGCTCTCACTGCCTTCCTTTGTCCCGGGTTCTGCTGACACCTGCCACCCCCAGGTCATGGTTAGGTAGAGAGCCAGCCCCACCCCACCCGCCAAAGGGAGAGGGCACCAGAGAGAAGGACAGACCCAGCTCAAAATAAACACTATTTTGATTGCTTTCTTTTATATTTCTGAGCACACAGGATGCTAGAGCCCTTCCCATGGGGGTGGATACAAAGGTATAAACTGAACAGCTAGATCTTCCCAGCCCCCTCCTGCCTTGCCCGCCCTCCACTCCAGGTCCCTCTGGGGCTGCCTCTGCTAGGGAGCCCCTGGCCAGGATGACAGGGCCTGCCAGGGAACATAACGGGGGTCAGGTCATTTCTGGGAGGTGTTAGGACTTGCTTTCCTCTTTCTTTCTCTGCACTGTGGCCACTGTTACTGTTATTTACCGGCGAGGGTGGCCAGGGCATTTTTGTTACATTTTTTTTGTTGTTTCTTCTGGTTTGTTATTTCTGTTTTGGCAGTAGAAAAGTAGCTAACTACTTCAAGCCAACACTTGCCTGCCAGCGTCTTTTTATTCCAGAAATCCTGTTATACATTGTTTAAAGCTGACTAGAAGCAGTCTGCTATCTGAGCTGCGACCCTGGCCTCGTTAGTTTCACCTCAAGTCATTTTAAAACTGAAGGGCTGAGTGGCTGCCTGGCCCAGTGAGGGCGGGTTGTGTCAGGCAGGGGACTCTGGCAGCAGGTGGGGTGGCTGGAGGTGCCTCTGCCTGTGGCTACATACTGGACTCTTGGGAAGAAGCCACTGCTCTTAGTAAGGGTCTCGAGAAGACCCTGGCTCTGCCTGGTTCTGCTGAAGGTGCCCACCAGTACTCAGTGAAGGTGTGTCCCCAACCCAGCTGTGGCCCCTCTGCCCCCAGATGCCACAGATGAGGTTGTCTCTCGCCCCACCCTGAGAAAACCGACACTCATCCCCTCCGGCCGCTTCTTGTGTAGCTCCTCCTGGGAGGGCTAGGTTTGGAGGCAAAGAACAGTGTGCTTTTAGCAGTAGGCTTCTGGATGCTTGCTTCTCAGAGTGCCTTGGTAGGCAGAGGTGACCCTCCCTCTGCCCTCCAGGCCTTTCGAGGGGCAGCGGGCTGGCTTTATTTTCTGTCAGCTGCTTTAGCAGGAGCCTCCGGTTCAGTCCCCAAGTTGCATCTTGACTTGCTCCTCCGCCTGCGGTTGGGCCGACACTTCTGCCTGGCGTGCCTCCCCGTGGTGTTTCGCCACCTTCCTGCCTGGGCCGCGGGAGCCCTCGCCTCTGTATGGGAGCTGGGTTCGATCCTAGTGGTTGTCCTTCCCTCTTGCTCCTTGGGCAGGCTGTTAGCACGTATCCAAGCAGCTGGGTGGGAAGTCCTCCCTCTTCCATCACTTGGCCCTGCCTCTGCTGTCAGCTGGGGGGGTGCCTCGTCAGTCCCTCCAGGTCCAGGCCTGTCCTCTTACCATGGTGGGGACTGGGGGAAGAGATGGGGACTTTTTTATTTAAGAACATCTACATGTACATAAGAGTTTGGTTACCATTAGACTTGTATGTAGAACTTTTTAAAAATGGCCTTAATAAAATTACAAGCAACCTTCCTGGATGCAATTTTCAAGCAAGGCATTGGGGATCCAGTGAGGGACCCTTGTCAGCCCACGCTCCCCATCTGTTCCGTGCCAGTTCTGGAGGCAGATGGGCAGGGAAGACCGGCGGCCTCTGCCTGTGAGAGGCACAGGTGCAGAGCTCTCCTGGGCCGGGGGCGGGAGGCCGCCAGGAGCTAGAGGCCAGGTGTCCCCATGTCTTCCTGGGCCTTGGAGGCCTCCCGGGGTCTGCCACAGGGAATTTTGGTTTTTTATTAAATATTACTTCTCTACTAACCATTCTTGAGTTGCCAAGACTTTCTGAGTCAAGACAGCCTAAGGGAATCAGTCCTTTGACTTGTGATGTGAAAAATACTGTGATTTCAGGCAAGCTGCGCCATGAGGGGCAGGCCTGGGCCTGTGTCCTGTATATAGACCTGCCACCCGTGTCCTACTCACAAGCTCAGGGCAAGCCTGGACTTCAAACCTGGACACTGGGTTCCCATGGACAGGCTCAGAGGCCAGCCGGGCTGTCCCCCTGCCACACCCCCACTGAGTGCTCCCAGCTTTAGCCGAGCCACCTCAGCTTGTGCAAAAACCTTTCCCCGGGAGCTTGAGCTGCCCAGCCTCCTATCCCCATTGCTTCAGTTTACCCTCTACCCTTCAAACCGAGGGCTGTAAGTTTGCTCCCCCACGCGGCTTGTGGGCTGAGGATGGAGCCCAGGGCCAGCGCCTTTCTGTGTCCTCCAGAGAAGAGGGTTGTGCCCAGGGCTGACTGGAGGAGAAGGCGGCCTCTCGCTGGGGTCACACCCCCATCACAGGTGCCCATGCTGACCTCCCCCTCCATGCCCTTACGGGGGAAGACAGGCAGCGCTGTTTGGAGCATCCTGCAGCCCCCTTCCCTTGACACTTCTGGGCAGGAAGGGTGAGTGCCAGCCACTTGGTGCAGGGGGACCTGAGACCCTCAATGGAAAGCTCAGGGGGTATAGGTCAGCCCCTCAGCAAAATTTGGGAACCTACAGCCAACCTATTGGAGAGCTGGCGAGGCTCCCCTCTGGGGAAAAGCCACAACAGAAGTGGCCCTAACTGGGCTGGGTCCAGCTCTGCCACTGTAGGTCACAGGGCTTGCTGGGACCAGCCTTTGGGGGCTGGGATGTGTGCTTCGGACCCTTTTCCAGGTGACGCCTCTCTGTGCTGTTATCTGCTCTTGGGTTTTCAGGATGAAGGAGGGTTTTGAGTGATTAGTGTGTTTGACCCAATTTTCATCTGCTGAGCTCCTGGAAGGATGCCCAGAAGGGTGGTTCGTTGGAAGGCCCGTGTGTCACAGTGGGGTGGGTGAGGTCACCTCTGTCAAATGAGATGCTGCATGGAGGGCAAGGGGCCCCATGTCCACTCACGCATCCTGCCAGGGATAGATGTCCAGTATGGGGACCCTCCAGTCTGTTGGGCGTCCTGGGTCTGATGAGTGCCCATTAATGACTTTCACTAAGGGGCCTCCGGGACCCTGAGCTGGTTCATAACCAAACATCCTTCCAAACTCCCTGTCCGCCAAACTCAGCTTTCTGCATTTCCACAGGAGGCAACCCCCACTCTGATGTGGGCTGTGTGTGTAAAGTCTGGAGGCACTGGGGTGCTAACAAAGGAGCCCCTGGGTTCTGACGAAGCCCAGTGTAGGACTGAGGTACAGGGGCCACAAGACCAAGGGTACTGGGCACCCTGGTCCTGGCCCATTGCTCCCGCAGGTGGCATTCCAGGTGAGGAGGTCTGCGGCTACCTGAGTCCTCCGCATGTGGTCTGCAGAGCTGGCAGAAGACTCAGTGTCTCACCTACCCTGAGAGGCTTGCCTGGAATAAGTAGGCAGCTGGGTCTATTTCTACCCCCAATTCTCTTCAGACCCTGGGTGCCCACCTCCTGGAGTCTCACAGTACAGATGTAACTAGGGGCTCTGGTGACATTCCTTCGGGGGTACTGGCTGAGTGGGGCTCAGGCCCCTCATTACCCTTCTCTTGCCACCGGCAACTGGCCACTCTCAAGAAGAGGGAGGCAGGACAACCTGCTCCCCCAGGCTGGACACTGGGCTAACTCCCCCTGAGGGCATGGAGAGAAACACGACCCTCGTGACTGGGGCCTAGGTTTCCCTCCTGTCACTGGCTCAGACCCATGAGTCTCATGGCCCCTCCCAGTCGGAGTGAGAGGCAGGGGTGGGATATCAGGGTGATGATGGCTGCAGATGGCTCCCTCTGCCTTCCACACTCCTGGCCAGTCCCCAACAGCCCATCCCAAGGAGCCAGGGACATGTGGCATGTGCCGGGGCAGGAGAGGTGTGTTGCCTCCATCTCACAGGGTTCTGGGATTTGGGGCAAATGATGCCCAGTCCATCCTAGCCTGTCACTTCTGACCTCTTGCCCAGTGGAACAGGGGACACTGCCATAGCCTCCCCCACAAGGTCCAGGGGGAAGGTTTTGGCAGCCAAGGTCCATTGCCCCCTATCTGCCCCCCCAGAAAACTGCCCCCAAGGGGCTGGGTGGCACCTCTAATATATGCAAACCCATCAGTCTGAGCCCTACCCCACTTGTGTCCCTCTGTTGCCAGGCTGGCTCTGCCCCCCCAGCATGTACACTCTGCTGTGGATGTCCCATGGGCCGTGCGTGTGGGTGCCCATGGCGGGCTGGGGCGGGCGGCTCAGGGTGCACTCAGCCGGCCCCTGCCTGTCCTCTGGCGTGGACGCTTTTGTCTTTGTACCTTTGCATCCTTTGTAATGAAACCTAATAAAAACCCAATGTTTTCGTCTCTGCCTCCTCCCCTTTTTTCCTGCCCCCTTTCTCCACCCTAGAGATGAAACGTGGGTGTCACAGGGACATCTGACGGAGCCACACCAAAGCACGTGTGAATACAGACACGCAGACCTGCTCCCCTCACCACCTCCCCCTAATAGCCAGCTACTTGGACCTGTGTTTTGAAAGGGGAGCAAGCCACCTCTCACGTTCCTGGAGCAGACACTCTGGGGGGGGGGGTGGGCTGCAGCCCCAGGCCTGGGGCCTCCTGAGTCAGGGCTGGACACTGTTAGTCAGTTGGGAAGGGAGTCAGCTGCAGGCCCCACTCCCCGAGGCCAGACCCCACCATCTCCCCAAAGCAGAGGCCCCAGCCGCCATCCTGCCAAACACACTTTATTTTGTCCTCCCTGATCTTCCTCCCCCAGGCTGGCCACCCCTCCGTGCTTCCGCCCTGAAGGTGGCCACCATCTCATTGCAGGTCCCTGTCTGTCCCTAGGCCTGCAGCAGCTGCTGGATCTCATAGTCCTCCGGGATGGTGTCTGTGGAGGGAGAGAGGGCAGGAGGGTGAGAAAGGGTGAGGCCAGCAGGGCAGACTCCACGCTCCCTGGCTTGCCTTGCCCTCATCCCCTCTCCTCACTCCCTCTTCTCACCGTTACAGCGGTAGCGCAGGTTGGCCCAGATGATGTTCTCCTGGGAGAAGCAGAAGACACCTAGGCGGCCACCCCTCATGGTCGTGTCCAAGACCACATTGCTGTCAGCCACCAGCTCAGGGCCCTCGTAGAACCGTACTCTGTGGGGGGCAGGGGACAGTGAGGCAGGGGACTGTGAAGCCCCTCAAACCTTCGGTGTCTGCCCTGAAAGATGAGCCCCCTCCTCTCTCTGAGTGGGGGCCACAGATCCCTCCTGTCTGGCCCATACTCAGGGCAGGCAGGGCCCTTGACCTGTGCCTCAGCTACTCTGTGTGAGAGAGTAGCTATCCAGGGTCCTGCACGCAAGAGGTGCTAAGTGGAGCGCCTGGACTTCCCTGCGCAGAGCAGGGGTTGAGAAATGGGGAGTGGGTGGAGCCTCACCTTCTCGCTGAGGCCCCACCATGTGCTGGGCCCCAGGAGGGGTGTTGTGCCCTGGGCCAGTCACACTTAATTCTAGCTGCCACATTACATTGTTCCTGCTTTACAGATGAGGGGTCAGAGGCCCTCAGAACCTGTCCTGGAGCCAGGGTGGAGCAAGGACTCCAGTCCCTAGGCAGGGCAGGGTCCCCACCTGATGTAGCCCACTTGGGGCCGGTGCTGCAGGAACCAGCGGTAGGATGTCTTGTCCTTCCAGCCCACATTGCGGGGGTCCTTCCAGAGCAGCCGCACTTGTGATGCTGTGTCCCCCGTGTGCCACAGTGCATTCCGGAGGTGCTCCCCAGGGCCTGTGGAGGACTTCACAGCCTGACATGCCCAGAGACACAGGCACAGGGTCAGAGACTGCATGGGCCCCTGGACACCCCCCCGAACCCTCGTGGTTGCTTTAGGTCACGGAAGAATGATGGGGGCTTTGGGGGGCCTGGATGGGAAACCCACAAGGACACCTTGGGCACCACATGGAGATTTCTAGGTGGGTCCTGGGGACAGCAGTGTTCCGGAATCTCATGAGAGGATTTGAGAGTCTGAATAGGTTGGGAATCTGGGAAGCTTTGCGGGGCTGCAGGATTTAGTGACCTGTAGAAAGTTTTGGGTGTCTGTGGGATACACTGGGGTGTAGAGGATTTGGGAAATTTGCTGGGAAGTTTGTGTGATAGAGTCCAGCGATTCTGCAAAAGGTTTTGGAAACTGAGGAAAAGTTTAGGGCTCTGTGAAAGGGTTTCAGGGCCCAAAAGATGATTGGCAGATGCTGAGCGAGAGTTTGAGGGCCTGTGGAGTCTGGAGGAGAGCTGGAAACAGGGAGGAAGAATTCAAAGTCTGTGGAATGATGCTGGAGGACCGTGAAGGCTTTGGAGGCGTGTAGAGGACATGGAGCTAGAGGTCAGGACACTGGTATCCCCACCACTGCCATACCACACCGCTCTCCACACCTTGAGCTGGATGCCAGGTTCAGCCACAGCGCGGAAGGGGTTAGCCTGCCAGTACGTCTGCTCCATCTGCTTCCACATGACCACGTAGAAGCTTGAACTGTCCTGATAGCCAAAAATGAAGCCAGCATAGTCATCGTCTGTGGCAGTGTTCACGTGGAACGTGCCTTCAAAGTCCACTCCATTGAAAGCTGTGTAACCTGGGGAGGTAGGAGGCAAATGGGGTCCTAGACACCACAGAACCGCCCCTTGCAGGGTCCAGCTTGGCCCCTGAGCCCAGATTTCCCCTCAGTAGACCCACCCCCTAAATTTAGACACAGCCATGACTCTGGACCTTCAAATCTCCCTTCAACCACCCTGCCCCAACCCAGACGCTATGGCCTCACCCCACCCTCCCTCTGGCCCTGCCGGAGCGGCTCCCTGCAGAGCCTTCCCCTTCTCCATGTCTCACCCACAGCCAGGCCAGGGTCACTGTTCATCGTCTGCACGATCTCCATCCCCTAATGGGGTCAAAGGAAGAAAGGCATCAGGTTGGGCATGGAGCCCTCGACTTCCCAGCCCCTAGGCTAGGATCCTGAGAGGGTCCTGAGCTCCTCCCACCTGCTGGTCCCTGCCCCCACCTGGTTGAGCACCACCCAGTTGGGGTCTATTTGCGCATCACCCTCGGGGTCCAGCACTACGGTCTGGAAGGCTCGAAAATCGGTGAGGGTGACCTCGGCATTCTCCGGACAGACATCAATCTTGTCCACCACCTTGTCGGCGTCGAAGTCGCCCTGGCACGCATCACCTACACCATCCCCTGAGAGGTGGTGGGAGACCCTGGGGCGGTGAGGTCAGTGCCAGGTGCCCACTCCATGCCTAGCCCCGCTCACACCTTCACTGTCCCCACCGTGCCCACTCCAAAACCTGCCCCAGTGCCTCTGCATGTCCCATGCCCACCACAGGCCCCAAACCCTGCCTTACGATCTGAGTCTGCCTGGTTTGGGTTGGGCACCAGGCGGCAGTTGTCCCGACTGTCAGGGACCCCATCGTTGTCATCATCGTCATCACAGGCATCACCCTGTCCATCATGGTCTGAGTCCTGCTGGGAGCTGTTGGGCACTGTGGGGCAGTTGTCCCGAGAGTCCTGGTGCCCATCCCCATCCCTAGAGTGGGTGGGTGGGGCAGAGAGACAATGAGATACCCAGAGGGCCCTGTAGGGGCCACCCACCCCCTGTCCCAGAAGGTCTCCTTACTGGTCTTGGTCACTGTCACAAGCATCTCCCACAAAGTCATGGTCCACATCCCCCTAGGAAGGTGCAGGGGTCCACGATCAGGGCAGAGGATCTCAAAATCCTCCAACCCATGCCCAGTTCCAGAGCAAAGGAACACCCCTCAGGCTGCTTTGAATGGGCTGTGGTCTTGTTAACACAGCCTGGGGCTCATGCGGGGAGTCTGACCCAACTGACCTGCCCTCACCTGGTCTGGGTTGTTCTTCTGGGGGCAGTTATCACAGACATCTCCTACACCGTCGCCATCCCTGTCCTTCTGGTCTGAGTTGGGCACCCTGGGGCAGTTGTCTGCTGCATTTTTGATTCCTTCAGGAAGCAGGGGAACCGGACAGGACCCCATGATTAGGTGAGGCCAGGCTGACTTCAAGGGCAAGCCTGGGCCAGAGTCCTACCCTCCCCTGGCGCTCAATTACTGCAAAGTTAAACCCAAGTACTCATACCAACTTCATGAATAGATGGCCAGGGAGGAGACTGTCCCTTCTCTTGCCCTGTGAATGCACTCACCTGAGATTCTATGCTCAAGGTGTAAAAAGGACACCTCCTGACCCTAAACCCCAGACCATGTCCTGCTTTTCCTCCCTGCAGCATCCAACATAGCGGGCATTTTTCTGCTCCCCTGAGCAAGGTCCATGGTTCAAACAGGCGGCCAAGTTAAGCTCAGACCCTCAGCTTCTGAGCCCTGTCCCCTGCTGAGTCCGGACCCCCACCATACCAGCCCCCACCCCCCACCGTGCTCACCGTCACCGTCGATGTCATCGTCGCAGGCATCCCCTCGGCCATCCTGGTCTGTGTCTTTCTGGTCTTCGTTCTTTTGGGTTCTGCAGTTGTCGCAGGCATCTCCCCACTTGTCGTTGTCCGAATTGCGCTGGTCTGGGTTCCGTACCAGAGGGCAGTTGTCCTGGGGGACAGGAACGGTTAAGGTGGGAGGGGAAGTCAAGCCAAGTGGAGCAAATGTCACCTCCAAGATTAGCCCACCTCCGAGGACCCACTTCCTCTACAGAGCCCCTCACCCCTCCAGTATCTGCGAGTCCGCCTCTGAGGCCAAGGCCCAAGACAAAGCTCCGCCCCCCAGCTCTCCTAGGCCCCGCCCTTGCCCCACCTCCTCGTTGAGGATCTTGTCACCGTCGGCATCTGAGTCACAGGCGTCTCCGATGCCGTCGCGATCTACGTCCTCCTGCCCTGAGTTGGGCACAGTCACGCAGTTGTCCTGGGGGGCACAAGGGCAGGCCTGAAGGGCGTGGTCTGGGGCCCCGCCCACCCCGCGAGGACCGTCCGCTCGCGCTGGCCCCGCCCCTGACCCCGCCCCGACCCCGCCCACCTTGCGGCAGTGGCGCTCCGAGCAGCGCAGCTTCTCGTCGGGGAAGCCGTCAAGGTCCGTGTCTCGGCCGCAGAGAAGCCCGTTGCCAGCCCAGCCGATGGCACACTGCGGGCGAGGGGTGAGCGAATGCTCCGGCGTCACCGACCGCCATTTCCCCATCCCACACCCCTCCCCGCGCGGCTGCGCTCACCACACACGACCGCGAGCCGTCGCGCTCCAGGATGCAGTCGGCCTTCTCGTGGCACGTGCTGGGCGTGCCGTCCGGGCAGAAGCGCTGGGCGCGCGGCCGGCAGCCGGAAGCTTGGTCGCCCACGAAGCCGGGCTGGCACTGGCCGCACTGGAAGGAGCCCTGCGTGCGGGAGGTGAGCCCGGGCCGCTGCCGCTGCGCGCACCACCCCACCCCCTGCCCAGTCTCCGCGTCCTTCTCCTCTCCTCCTGGGCCTTACCCGGGTGTTGACGCACACGGAGTTGGGGACGCAGTTATGCTGCCCGGTCTCACACTCATTAACGTCCGTGCAAACCTGGGTGGGAGGGAGCGCAGAGGTTACCGCCCCGACGCAGACACCCTCAGACCTAGTCCGCTGTCTCCTCTGCTACCTCTCCCCTCCATCCGCCTCATACCGCGGCCGTCCCTGACGCGGACCCTTTCCCACCGACTCCGTCTAGACCCCAGTTCCTATCACCTCTTGCTGGAGCGAGCAGGGTAAGGCCGCGAGGCTGGAGAACCAGTTTACTAAGCAAAACGCGCCGTTCCCCAACTCCTGGCTCCACTTCCCAGGGCCCTCACCTGCTTGTTGGTCTTGGCGAAGGCTAGCCCCACGCCCTCGTGGGTGGAGCCGCTGAACCCCGGCGGACAGGCTTCGCAGCGGAAGCCGGGGCTAGTGTTGATGCAGCGGACCCGGGGGAAGCAGGGATGGGCGTTACACTGGGAGGAAAAGGGCCATGGAAGGTCAGAGGACTCAGAGCTCTTCCCCAGCTGCCCCCACCCCTCCAGTGACGCCTTATGGTTCCTTAGGCTTGGAGTTAGAAAGTCCAAGTGTCATCAGCCAGCACTCGAACAGGGGGAGACACGTGGGGCAGAGGCGGGATCAGGCGGGGAGAGGGGCGCGCCTGAGGGGGTCTGCTGCTGGGCCCCGGCGGGATGGGTGGTCATGGACAGGGGAAGAAACTGTAAGGACGAGTGTCCCCAGCAGAGGGGGAAAGTTGTCCCTGCGTGCGTGCCCGTGGGTGGGGAAGTCGTCGGGGCGGGCTCCGGGCTGTGGTGGAAGGGTTGTTGAGGCTGCCGAGCCTCGGAGGTGGGGGGGGGGGGGGTTCTTGGGGCGGACCATTCCTGGCGATACGGGAGTCGGGAGTCGTTGGGACGGGCGTCACTGGCAGTGGAGGGGGTTGGCCCTGGTGGCGAGGGAGGTGGTGGGGGTGGGTGGCCTCCGGCGGTGGGGTAGTCCTCTGGAAGTGCGCCCTTGATGATGAGGGGATCCTCGGGGTGAGCACCCGCAGCTGAAGAGGAGATCTTGAGGGCAGTAGGGAGTTGGGGGATCACCGGGCCGGTGGGGGCCGGCGTACCTCGTTGATGTCGGTGCATTGCGTGCCGTTGCCTGTGAAGCCCGCCGGGCAGGGTCCGCAGCTCGCGCCGCTCGCCGTTTCCGTGCAGGCCACGCCCGGGAAGCAGTAGCCAGGCGTGCACTGGGGTAGGGGCCGCACGCTCACCCCGGGGTTTTTCACCTGCTGCATCCCTGGCGAGGCGTGGGGTGAGGACCTAGGCAGTCAGGACCTACCAAGCCCAGGGGCGGAGCCTAGCAACATCCTGCCCCTACCGGGGGTTGAGCCCTTCTGGACCCCACCCCGGCCGGCTCCCGCTGCCCTCGGGTCTCTCCAGTCTCCCGCTCTGCGCTCCGGCCTTTTTCAGCTTTTCCCTCCGCGTCTCTACCTCCCTGCACCGGGTCCCCCATGGCTTCTGCCTCTCTGTCTATCCCCTTCCCTCCGTCTCGGTCTCCCCTCCCTGTCGGCCTCTCCTCCACTCTCTCCGTCTCCGTCAGCCTCGTCCTTTTCCTCTTCTCTTCCTCCCCGTCTCTCCTTTGCTCTCGGTTTCTGTTACTGTCTTACACCGCTTCTTGCTGTCCCGCCGTCCCTTCTCTGCCTCCTTAGCTCCACTTACCGCACGCGTCACATTCCATCACCGTGTTTTTCAGGAACGTGATTTCCTTGACCTGTGGTGCAAGGGAGACGGTGTGTGGTCAGCGGGGTTCCGTCCTTCTCCTCCTCCCCTGGGACTCCCCTCTCCACTCTCCCCCACTCACTCCCCTCGGACCGCCTACCCTCCCAACTCCTCTCCCTCCTCGGGACTCCCTCTTCTCCTGGGGGACCCCTACCCTCTTCCACAGAACCCCTTATTCTTGGGGGCCCTCTTACCAGGTACCCTCTCCACCACTACCGGGACCCCTTTTACCTGTCTCCCGCCCCCATGCAGACCCTGCCTCCCAGACCCCCACCTCCAGGTCTCTCTCCCATCCCCCGCGCTCCTGTACCCTTCACCCGCCGCCCGCACCTGCTGACGCAGCAGCTCCCGCACGTCCCGTAGCGCCGCGTTGGTCTCCTGCAGTTCGCGCAGCATCTGCGGGCCCAGGTCTGCACCCGAGCCAACAGGGGGCGCTGGTGGGGTGTCGGGGCATGAGGACTCGCCCACGCTGCTCCTCACGCTGCCACCGCCGCAGGGACTCCGACTCTCACCCCTTTCCTTGAGCCTCTCTGCCCAGCTGCCTGCTTTCTACATCCTGCATACCCCCGCTTTTACTGTCCCAAGCCCCAGAAAGCCGCGACCCCAGGCCTCCCATGGGTCCTCCTGTCAGTTTGGGCATTGGGGGCACGGTGTGGGGGAAGGCGCAGCTCACCTAACCGGATCTGGCCTTGACCCAACACACCAAGGGCGCCCAGGGAGAGCAGGAGAACGCAGGCAGCTGAGAGAACCATGGCAGCGACCGGGAGCTGAACAGCGGCTTGCTCTCTGCCGCCCACCAGGCCCGCGGGGCCTATTTATCCGGGCGGTACGGCCGGCCCCAGGGACGGCCCACCGCCGCCCTGCCCAGCGTCCAGCCGCAACGTAAACAGCCGGCGCTGGCCTCTTCGTTCAAGGCCCCACCCAGCTTGACTGAACCGGGGTCTGGTGAGGAAACTGAGTCATGGGAGCCAGTGCAGGGTCGGTGGGGCGGGGAGTCAGATGGGACCACCCTCCAGCTGTCTCATTCACTTATTCCTGAGTGCCTGCTGTATGCCAGGTCTGGCGCACTGCTGAGAACACGACAAACCCCATGGAAGTCCCGCTCAACTCTCACTTGGGGAGACAGAGTCGAGAGTGGCTAAAGGTCGACCTGGCTGGTGTGGCTCAGTTGGTTGGAGTGTCGACCCTATGGGTTCGATTCTCGGTCAGGGCACATATCTAGGTTGCAGGTTCAATCCTGGGTCCAGGCACGTATGATCATACATGAAGTAACAAGTCAATGCTCCTTTCTAGCATTGATATTTCTCTCTCTCTCCTTCCCTCTCTCTAAAGCCAGTGAAAAATCCTTGAGAGAAGATTTTTAAAAAGAGAGGCTAAAGGTTAGTACCAACCTCTGCCTCCCTCCCTGCTTTAGGTCAGGCTGACTGACCCTCCTTTCCCTCTCTGTGCCTCAGTTTCCCCCTGCACCTTGATGGTAAGTATTACTAATGGTGATGATTACTGTAGGAAATGAGGGGTCAGATTTAAGCAGGGACTCTCAGTCTGCCTATCCAGGACCACAGAGGCATGCTTCTGGGCCCTTCACCCCAGAAAGCTGCAGGTGACCCCCCTCACCACTTTGTGATCTCCCCTTTCTGTGAGTGCTGGTGGAGGCAGCCTGGTTGCCCACCGGCTGGAGCCCACTCAGTTTCCTAGTCTGTGCAATGGGTTGCTCATGTGTCAGTTGCCATGGGGGTTGCACAAATTAAAGGGCTCCAGCTGGAGGTCTGAGAGGGGCCCCAGACTTCTGTTTGCTGAGACTTCACCACACCTTCGGAACTCTGCTCCACCTACTCTGGGAACAGCCTGTAATGAAAATAAAAATTACTGCTAATTAGGAAAATCATCTCTGTCAGCCCAGCCACACTCTTGAGCTACAAAACACATCAGTTTTCTGGAGTTAACCCTCTCCACCCCTACCCTCTGGAGGCTTACAGCCTTTATTTTAAAGATGGGGAAACTGAGGCCTAAATGGTGGAAATGATTAGCTTAAGGCCACTGTGAGAGGAGTAGTGAAGCTAGGGTAGGGTCACAGCCTGATCTATTCTGAAAAGCTGCAGAGAAATCAAAGAGGGCTTCCTGAAGGAGATGGCAAGGAAACCTAAACAAAAGGGAGGACTCAACCCTGGCTGGTGTAGCTCAGTGATTGAGAGTGGGCCTGTGAACCAAAGGGTCACTGGTTTGATTCCCAGTCAGGGCACATGCCTGGGTTGTGGGCCAGGTTGCCAGTAGCGGGTGCATAAGAGGCAACCACACACTGATGTTTCTCTCCCTCTCTTTCTCCTTCCCCTCTCTCTAAAAATAAATAAATAGAGTTGTTTTTTGTTTTTTTAAGGGAGGACTCAGTTCAGCAGAGGGAAAAGGTGAAGACAGTTCTGGCAGAGGGAAGCATGTGGAGTTTGCAGGTGGGGAAATTTCAGGCACATTCATTTACCCCACCAGTTTGCACTGAGCACCTACTGTGTGTCATGCCCTGTGCTAGATGCTGGGTTCACAAGGTGAACAAACCCAACCCAGCCTCTCCAGCTTGGGAAGCCCAGGTTGGTGAGAGGCAGCTACATAATTATTCAAAGGGGCCATGACTGTGAGGGGGGAGCTCCAAAGAGGTTCCTGCCCCAGCCTGGGGTAGGGGGAGTCAGGAATATGAAGAGGACAAGGCCAGGCCAAGAGATGATGGAAAAGCATTTCAGATAGAGGAACATCGCACACAAAGCCCCCAAGGCAGAAATGAACCTCATGTACCAATTGATCTTAGGGTGGGGAGATCTTGGGGCTCAGGAGAAGCAGCGTGGGGCTCAGGCTGTCTTCTGAAGGCAATGTGCAGTCACAGAGGGTAATTGAGGAGGGGTGGACCTGGAGGCGAGGCTGGGTGGGAACAGCTAGCCCCAGCCTGGTCATTTCCAGTGAAGCACCCGCCTTGCCTGCTGCCTGCGGCCGGGCCATGAGCTCACCTCCTGTTTTCCTTGGCATCTGGCACACCTGGGGGCCGATCCCGGCTGGTGCTGAATTCTTGGGAAAACTATGGTTCCAGGAGGACTAGCAGGCATGCGTGTGCCTCATGCAGCTGGGACAAGAGCACATGGAAGCCAGGCCCCTGCCACAGGCTTGGCACGAGGCTGGGGCTTGGACACACGTGGCCTTGTTCAGGCCGTGGGGAGCAGCGGGGAAGGGCACTCCAGGCAGAGGGAACAGCAAACTAAGGATGTCCCGGTTTGCATATCAGACAACAGATGACCAGAGATGGGCATTCTGGTTTCATGTTCTTGCCTCCTGGATCCTACCAGCCCTGAAATATATTTTCTAGGCAGTGTCCCCTTCCTCCTCATTCTGGGAGTCTTTCCCAGCCTTTGTACCTGCTGTTCCCTGCCACTCTAAATACCTTCCTCTGTCCTTCTAGTCCTGGATCTGATGCCTCCTTCAGGAAGCCCTCTTTGCTTGGGCAGGGCTCAGGGGCTTCTGCTTGTGTGACCTGCAGCAGAGGATTCCTGGCAGAGAAGGGATGGGTTGACCCTGGCGACTGTGTTTAGTTCTGTCCCTCCCAGTCTGGGGGTTCCTCAGGAGCCTGGGGGCCGGTGTAGAGAAGGAAGGCTAGAGGGTTTGGTAATCTGTGACACCTGCTACCATTTATGTAACATTGTTATTATTCCCTATAATTAATGCAGCATCACTGCTATTGATAACAGTAACCCTTGCCAGCCCTGTTCTTTAGGACACACTTGGGAGCCACTTGGCCTGGGTTGGAACTTCAGCTAGGCACAGCTTTGCTAAGTGACCTAGTTAAGTTGCTTGACTTGTCTGTGCCTCAGTTTCCTTGCCTGTAAAACAAGCGTGATCCTTGTTGAGAGGACTGAATGAGCAAACCTGTATGCAGCATCTGGTCCCAGTATCAGCCCCCTTATACAATAAGGGAATTATACACTATGTCACTTACACCATAGAGGGGTTTTATTCACATTTTCCTGGGAGAGAAGATGAGACACCTCAAGGTCACACAGCCAGGATTAGAACTGGTGAAGGCAGGACCCCTAAGGCTTTCACACACCCCTCCTCCCTGCCCTTGGCCACAGAATCCAGACGAGAAATGCTGGCCCAGGCCCCTCGTTAGCTGTGAAGCTTTTATTGCCTGGGACCTCATGGGCTGAGGCTTTGGCCAGTGCCCCAGCCAGCTAGCTCCCCTTCCCACCACACCAGACCCAGTGGTTCCAGGAGCCTGGCCAGGCGGGGGCTGAGGGGCTGGGGCCTGCATGATGGGGCCCTTGGGGCCCCTCCTGGCAGAGGTCTGTTGGGCCAGGAGACATGTGGGCGCCCCCAGCATGCCCAGCTGCCTCCTCTGGTGAATCCAGAGGGAAAATATGTCGGGAAGGCAGCTGCCCTGCCCTGGGCGGGCCTGGCCACAGGCTCAGAGTCTGGGGAATTCATCAGGGTGGAGATGGAGGCCACAGCCGAGGAGCCTAACCCAGCCTGCCTCTGACAGCCCCACTGGGCCCGTCTCTCCAGAAGGACCAAGTGGCAGGGGACAGGCTGCCATTTGGGCACTTGACCCAGCTATGAGGCTGATAGACCCACCCTGACTTGCTCTGTGACCTTCAGTAAAGCCCTGCCTTTTCTCCCACCGTTCATTCCATCCCAGGCTTCCTGAAGAGTGATGATAAAGAAAGAAGACAGTAAATGTAGTGGCTACCATTCTATTTATTAAGTCCCAAACACTCGAAACTTTGCCAACCACTTCTGTGGTTTTTTTCTGTCCTGCTCTCCTGCCCCCTCTACGGCCCCAGGAGGCAGGAACGGGCGTCGTGGAGGCAGCAGGGCAGGGCAGTGAAGGCCTTGGTCTCTGGCATTCAGGCTCTGAGTTTCATGTTCCAGCTCTGCTGTGGAACCTGAGGCGAGTTGTTTGACTTCTCTGTGCCTCAGTATTTTCCTTTTGTTCTCTCTCTCTCTCACTCTTTCTGGTAGTAGAGAGGATCGCCTTCAAAACTTATGATGCCCTGGCCAGCATGGCTCAGTTGGTTGGAGCATCATTCCGTACACCAAAGGCTGGGGATTCGACCCCCGTCAGTACACAAACCTAGGCTGTGGGTTCGATCCCTGGTTGGGGCACATATGGGAGACAACCAATCGATATTTCTCTCTTTCTAAAATCAATAAACATATTAAAAAAATTTTAATCTATTATAATGTACATTTTATAATGTACATTTTACATGAAGTATACTTCATTTTATACTTATAGCAAGGAAAGTTGCTTCAGAAGAGAGAGAAGCTCTCCAGGAACAGGAGGCCCACTGGAGTTTAAAGGCACAGCTTCAGTGGGCGCTGATGTCCTGCTCTTCCCCCCTTTGCTCTCACGTTTAATGAGAATTTTCTTTTCTTTTTATTTTTTTAATTTATTGAATTTAGAAAGAGAGAGAGGATTCTTCCTCCCTTTAGAGAGGAAGGGAGAGAGAGAGAGAGAAACATCGATTTTGCTGTTCCACTTATTTACGCCTTCTTTGGTTGATTCTTGTGTGTGCCCCGTCCGGGGATTGAACCCACAACCTTGGCATCAAATGACACTCTAACCAACTGAGCAACTAGCCGGGGCCAAGACTTTTAATAAAACAACTGTGTCTGTGTTACAGAGAGACAGCCTGCGGGACTAACTACAGGCCCGTTTTTCTCTCCCTCTCTTCCTCTCTCTTCTCTGTCTGATGAAGTGAAAAATGGAAATGCCTAAAGATTTTCACATGGTAACAGGAGCAGTCAAAATCAAGGTGAACATGGAGATCGCAGGAAACCTACTTCTTACGGCCATTGTGAGAACTGAATGAATTAATCCGTGGAAAGCGATGAGCCCTCAGTTGGTAACATCCCCACTTTCCAGATGGACAAACTGAGGCTCAGCAAGCAGGTTCGTCCCATTGGCTCGATGTGGGCACTGGATGCTCAGAGAAGGAAGTCACACACTCCCTCCCCTCCTCATGGAGGCACATAGCCTGGCCGTGGGAACAGAGTTCCTCGACCCAGCTTTCTGGTCCTCTGTCTGGGGATGGTGGGTGGGTAAACAGAGCTTACCTCCTCAAGCTCCTCCTCCAGCCTCTCTCCAGCCCCCATCCCAGCTCATTAACAGGAGGCCCTTGTTCAGCACAGTGATGGATGGATGGAGGCTGAGGGTGGAGTGTGTTTACCCATTAGTTGCCTGCCTGTCAGGGGCCTGGCTGGGGCATAGGCCAGGAGGGGAGAGAGCTACCAAGTGGGGAGGAGCCCCAGCCGCAAAGCGGGAAGTCTGGCACACAATATATGCCAAATAAGTGAGTACTGATCAGTGGGGTGGGCAGGTGTGGACCCCTCCCCACACATCGAGCGGGGTGGAGGAGGTACCTCTCAGCCCTGTGGTGGGTGGCCTCGAAGGCTGGCAAGTGCACACGCTGCATGGAGCACTCACCACTCAGGAGGAGGGCTGGGCTGGAGGAATGAGGGGGGCAGTCAGGGAGGCCTCTCTGCAGGGGGGGATGTCGGTGCCAAGACTTGAACAGGGGAATGGTTCTGGCTAACTTCGAGCCCCCCAGGCAGAGGGCACAGCCAAAGGCTATGGTGGGAAGTGCCTGATGCATCCAACCACGAGGCAAGTACAGCTAAAGCAGAGGGGCCCTGGAGGAGGAGAAGGGCCGGACCACAGGGAGGAGTGGGGGGATGGTGGCCTGTGCAGAGACAAAGCTATGAGCTGGGAGCCATGCTTGGGCTTCACAGGCCTCTCCAGCCCCATCTCTTTCTTCCCTCGAGCCCCTTTACCTGGGCTGTGACTGCTCTCTGGTGCACCACTCCCTTTAACATGGCTCACTTTTTCTTGTTCCAGCTGGGTTAGTGGCCTCTCCTGGCCTCCAAATTGCCCTCAGTGTCCTCCATCACAGCTTGGCCACACTGTGTGGCACTGCTGGGTTATATGGGGTGTGTGTCTATGTCACCTGAGCCCCACCATCTTGTTCCCCACCGTGTCTGCAGCGTCATGCACACATGGTGGAATAAATGAATGATGGATGGATGTACAGATGGGTAAATGGATGGATGGATGGGTGGATGAATGAATGGGATGGCTGGGGGGGGTGGATGGTTGGACAGACGGATGGGTGAGCCGATGATCGGAAGGGTGAATGGACAGGTGGGTCTGTGGGTAGATGTATAGATGGACCCTCTTCAGGACTTCTCTGGCTATGTGGCAACCCCATTCAGAGGTCACTATGAGAATTCAATAAAAGAGTGAAGGTGAAGCACATAGTAGGCACCCACCTGTTCAGCCTTGCTGGCCTTGTTTCCCAGTAGGTTAAAGAATTACTAGAGCCAAGGAGTTCCAAATCCAAGAGCCATGAGAACACAGAACAAGGAGCCACAGAACTGAGAAATCACAGATGCATAACATCATGGGTTGATGGAGCCACAGGACCACAGAGTGCCAAAGCCACAAAACTGGGATCTGAGAGCCCCGGGACCCCCGTGTTAGAGAGCCAGGCATCAGGGTGATATGTCCACCAGAAGCTCAGAGCTATAGGATGGTAGCCACAGGACCCAGGAGGGCTGAGACGCCACACTGGGGCATCCCTCAGCCTTAGGTGCCACAGGACGGAATCTCAGAATTGACCCCAACAGAACCACTCTCTCAGCCACACCCTCACTTGTCTCCAGTCCCAGGAAGCTCCCAGGGGCCACGGGAGCTACCAAGTGCTTCCTCCCCCATGTCTGGGGAGACCACAGGAGAGGAGGATCACGCCATCACTGACTCCTGCAGCCAGCCAACCACCACTCAGTGAGTCCCGGCGCCAAGAGAGGCTGCCCAGGTGCCGGGAGACAGTGCCAACCTCCAGCCAGGCACACCGGGACACTGAGTGCTCAGTAGCAAGTGGAAAAAGAATCAACAAGTTACTTCTACATCCACATCCCTTTAAAAGCCAACAGCAACATAGCATAGAGGGGAAACTGTACTCTGGCACGCCCGCTCTGGGCGGTGGTAGACTGCTGAGTCGCGCCTCCCCCACCCCCAGCTCAGCTCTCACTTCTGCCCACGCCAGGAGTCACATCCCCGCCTATATTCCACCAGACACATCCATGTATTAATAAGCTCTCCTGGGACAGCAACTTTTCCCAGCAGACCCCACCTCTGATGTCCTAAGCAATCAGTCTGTTTTGGAAAGGGGAAACTGAGGTCCGGAGGAGAAGACTGCTGGCCCAGGATCACAGAGGGCTGGAGGCAGGACTCAAACTCTGCACTGTCGGATGCTATGCTTGAGCTCATCGGCACCCATCCAGACTGCCTCTTGGGACCCCAGCCTGCCTCCTCCGGGAGCCCTAGTCATTTGCTTCCAGACATGGCACAGCAAGGAAGCCAGGGCATGAGGCCCAGTGAAGTTTCCCTTCCACTGAACTCAGAGCATCTTGCTCACGAGGGTTGAGGTTGGGACAAAATGCGATCATAACGAGTGCACACTGGGACCTGGTATTGCTGGCATGCGAGGACCTTGTCCCCCTCCCACCTTACACATGGGAAAGCAGAGGGCCAGGGAGTGGGGTTCTCCCCCTTCTCAGGCCCCGGAACCTTCAGTAAGGACTGTTCTCATCCTGATGGGGACATGGGAGTGAACAAAGGCAGCTGATCTCTGAAACCAGGTTGCAGGGACAGAAAGCCCATCCCTCACTGCCTTACCCCAGCAGCTGGGCTGCTTTTAGGCATAGCTGGACTCAGAAGCCCAAATGATGCCTTCTGGATCATTTTTTAAATGATGCCTTTAAAAAAGGGGTGATAAAATACACATGACATACAATTCATCATTTCAGTGTTTTAAAGTGTACAATGCAGTGAAATGGTACATTCACGCAGTCATGCAACCATCACCTCTATCTACTTCCAGAATATTTTCATCTTCCAAGAGGAAACCTCATCCCCATTAGTAGTCACTCTCCATTTCCCAGCCCCCCCAAGTCACACCCACTAATCTACTTCCTCTTTCTACAGATTTGCCTCTTCTGGGCATTTCATATAAACTGAATTATAAACATGCATCTTTTTGTGTCTGGCTTCTCTCACTGAGTATGTCAAGTTTCATCCACGTTGCAGTGTGTATCAGTCCTGGTTCTTCTTTTTTTAAAGATTTTATTTATCTTTAGAGAGGAAGGGAAGGAGAGAGGGAAAGAAATAT
This sequence comes from Artibeus jamaicensis, assembly GCF_021234435.1. Lineage (NCBI taxonomy): Eukaryota > Metazoa > Chordata > Mammalia > Chiroptera > Phyllostomidae > Artibeus > Artibeus jamaicensis. Next base: position 6,687,269 of record NW_026521854.1, on the reverse strand, counting down.
CAATGTATGGTTGCCTCTTGTGCATCCCCTGCTGGGAACTAGCCTGCAACCCAGGCATGTGCCCTGACTGGGAATCAGAATCAAATCAGCAACCCTTTGGTTTGCAGGCTGGCGCTCAGTCCACTGAGCCACACCAGCCGGGGCTGCTTCATTCCTTTTTATGCCTGAGTAGTGTTTCAATATATGCACAGACCACATCTTGTTTACCCATTCACCAGTTGAGTGTCACTTGAGTTGGTTCCACCTTTTAGCTATTATGTATAATGAATGTATGAACACATGTGTGCAAGTTTTTCTTTGAACACCTGTTTTTAGTTTGGTTGGTTGCTCTTTGTATATACCTGAGTGACGTTGCTGGATCATATGATAACTATGATCATATGAATTATATGTTTAACTTTCTGAGGAACGCCACACTTTTTTATGGCAACTGCACCACTGGACACTCCAACTAGCAGTGCACAAAGGTTCTAGTTTCTCCACATCCTTGCCAACACTTGTTCTTAGGTTTTTAATGATGGCCATCCTAGTGAGTGTGAAGTGGTATCTAGTGATAGTTCTGATTTGCATCTGCTGGTCAGCTCTCTTCCTGCCCCTTGGTGTGCAAAAGTTGGTGAGGTTTACATTTCTCCAGCCCCATGGTCCAAAGGACTCAGAGCACCTTTCCCCTGATAGGCCCAGCAGAGATCTCAGGGCTGACTCTCATTTGCCCAGCTCAGGGGACCACCCTCCCAGAACCAGTCACTGTAGGGGGTAGAGGAATGGAAGACTTTGATTGGTCGGGTCAAGAGTCTGAGTCAGCCTCTCCAGATAGAGGAAGGGTCAGCCTGTCCTGGACAGTACCAGATGCTAAACATGTGAAGCTTGGGTCCCTTACTCCAATTCCTCCCTCGGTAGCTTTCTGCATCACAGGCTGTTGAGTCTTACCTCTTTAATGGGAGTGCCCTGGTAGTGTGCCAAGCCTCTATCCTCTGCCTCCATCTTCATGTGCTACATTTGAGACCCCTCTTGCTGTGCCCTCTGTCCTCGGAAAGGGTGGCAGTCCCAGCTCCAGCCCAGGCCTCCCTGGGAGGCTGCTGCTGAGGGCAATTCCAGGCCCAGCCGAGGCCCTTCCCTCCTCTGCTGGCCTCTGGACCTCCCTTGGGTACCAGGCAACCTTGAACATCCCAAGGAAACAGGGTTGGCCCAGAACAGCTGCCAGTCTGTCATTTCCAAAAGACTGGCTGGTAGCAGAGGAGGAGCCAGTGGGAGGGGACTCCTCAACCTATCACTGATTTCAAAGCTGTTCTCAGCCCTTTTTCTGGTCCTGAAGGTTGAAATAGGGAGATGTGGAATGGTATGGATCATCATGATCAAGGCAGTGACCATGATCCAGAGCTTGGAAGGAGGCTGGGAGGGAATCAGGGAACAAACATATCCAGAGAGGGCAAGACATTTGCTCAGGGCCACACAATAAATGAGTCAGATCTGATTCCAATTTCCACCTTAAAAAAAAAAAATGTTTTAGCCCTGGCTGGTGTAGCTCAGTGGATTGAACATGGGTCTGCAAACCAGTCGATCTTGGTTCAATTCCCAGTCAGGGCACATGCCTGGGTTGCAGGCCAGTTCCCAGGAGGGGACCCATGAGAGGCAACCGTACATTGATATTTCTCTCCCTCTCTCCTTCCCTTCCCCTCTAAAGATAAATAAAATATTTTTAAATGTTTTATTGTGAAGAAACATGACATAAAATCTACTCTTATTAATTTTAAGTGTGCAGTTGCAGTGCATTAAGTGCACTCAGTGTGCACCCACCACCATCATCTCGTTCCACAACTCTTCACCCCGAAAAACTGAAACTGCCCCCATCACACAACTCCCTTTCCCTGCCCCCAGTCCCTGGCCCCAGTCTCCATCTTCTCAACTCACACTTCAACTACTTCCTCTTCACAACGGGGATCAGAAGACCTGAAAGTGATTTAACCTACCCGAGTTCAAACAGCTGAACTGCAACCCAGCCTGGCATATTTGGGACCATTGGGGTCTTGTCCCTGGTGCTCTAAGCTGAGGTGTGTGGTTTCAGATCAATGCCACATGTTCCACACGGGAAACTGAGTCAGAGATGTTGAAATCCCACTTCTGACCCCTGCCCCTCTTCCTGGACAGGCCCCGGAGTGGGTCTCAGGCCTGTGGGCTGGCAGGGGTCCCAGGGCCTGTTTTTTTACCCAGAGCTGGGGTTGATCCTGGAAGGGGCAAGGTGTCAGTGCTGGTGATTATTATTTTAACCTATGCAGCCAGAGACTCAAAGCTGAAGCCATCCTCCCCCACAACCCCCCACCAGGCCTGGCCAGCAAGGCCACCCAGAGGCCTGACTCTCTGGATGCTAAGCCTTCCCAAACCGCACGGTCACAGGACTATGTCCAACTGCACATCTGGACCTTTCGACTTGGTACTAGTTTCCAGCTGGAGCAAAAGGACCTGGGTTGGGGAAAATAGGGGCCCCACCTGCTTGTCCAAAGGTTGGGGGTCAAAGGCTTGGCCCATGCCCCCCGCCTGCCTCTCCCAAGTGGATCCCATCCAGGCTTGGCTGTCAAAGGCTGCTCCTTGTCCCCAAGGCCCATGGAGTGGGAAGATTCTGACCCAGACATGTGGGTCCAACCAGACACTATAGCACATGGCCAAGGTGGGGCTGTTGGTCCACGACCTCACCTCTCCAAGGCTTCCGGTCTTAGGCAATGGCCCTACCATCCACTCAGGGCTGGGCCTGAGTGCTGGGCAGTGACTGAGACCCCTCCCTACCCTCCACATCCAGTACACCAGCGGCTCTTGTTCCCTCCAGGTTCAAAACATACAAGTACAAACACCTTCCTGCTCTGGTCTTAACCCTACTGGCTCCTGCCTGGACCCTGCCCTGGCCTATCCCCAGGGGAGCCATAGGGGATGTCTCAAAATTATCAATCAGATTGCTTTACTCTCCAGGTCACAAATCCTCCATAGCTTCCCATTACTTTCAGAATAAACCTCATCTCCCCATGGCCTGAAAAGCCCCATGTGATCTGACCTCAGCCTGTGCCCCAGCCCATCTCTTCCTCCTTCACCCACTCTGTCCAGCCACACTGGCCTCCTTGCTACTCCTCCAACAGCCAACCCTTTTCCCTACCCCAGGGCCTTTGCACAAACTGTCCCATCTCTATGAAATGCACATCCTCCATGTTTACATACTTTCCTGGATCTCCGCTTAAGGATCACCTACTCAGGAGGCCTCCCCCAACTCCTAAGCAAAAAATACTTTCACTTGACTTTCTTCCAAATACTATTCATGCTTTGAAATGGTCTTCTTTGTGTTTTCATACAAATACAAATTGTGCATACCATCCTGGCCCAGCATGTATTTATTTGGTGGGGTTGTGTCTTCTTGGGAACAAGGGGACATACAAGTCCCAATGCCAAATTTCAAAAAACATCTACCCCTCCAAGGTCCCTTGAGCACCCGCAGCAATATGCTGGGATTTATAACCAAGAACTTTGCTCTTAATACATGCCAAGGTGGTTGGAGCTGTGATGGGAGTCTCAGAGGCTGCTCTAGGGGGCCAGGATGAGGGGCCTGTAAGTTCCAACTGAAGGAGAAATAGGAACCTGCCAGGTCAGAGGCCACAGAGGTTGCTCAGGGTAGGGGAACAGCACGTGTAAAGGCCGGGAGGTGGTGGAGAACCAGGCAGCGTTCCTGGAACTGGGTGTGGTGGGAGACAGGGTGACAGAGCCTGGGCTCTGTCCCAGGGTGATGGGAAACCATGACAGGTGTGTGAGCAGAGGGCACATCAGACCGGTTCCCCATCACCCTGTACTGGGCCCCGGAAGGTTTCCTCCCCAGACCTTAGCAGCCTGTGGGTTCAACATGCTCACGCTGGCTGGGAACGTGTCAAAATAGCTTTCTTTTTCCTGTGGAGTAAATGGTGAGGCCATCTGCCATCCCTACCACCACAGGGCTCAGGGGGATCCACCATCCCAGATAACTTACTGACAGCCACCTGGGTCTTCCAGGGCCCCTCAGCCTCCCCCAGAACGGCTGTGTACCCCCAAGACACTGTATCTGGCCAATTCCTGCTGTCCCTCAGTGAATGCCAAAGACCTCTCTCCTTATTCCCCTGGAATTTTCCTTGTAGGCCCTGCCAAAAATCTCCAGGAACATATAAAGGAAAATGTTTCCAGTCCAAGCAGGCTGTTTTATGGCATTTGGGGCCAGGAGTCTAACTGCAGAGTGGAAAGGCCTTGCCACGCCTCTGTTCCTCCTGCAGAGTCACTAGGATCCGGCCTGCCCTCCTCAGATGCCCAGGTTCTGCAGGGATTTTCTAGCTAGACAAAGTCCCCCATCCCCCTATGCCCTGACTGGGGAGAAATCCCCTGGAAACACAGAGAGTTGGGCTACAGGCCAGAGATGATGCATTTTTCATTGTTTATTCACTCAACAAACACTTGCTGCACTCCCACCATGAGCTGGTCTGTGCATCAGGTGCTAGGGACACAGCAGGAATAACTGGGACCAGTCCTGCCCTCAGGTGAGGGTCCAGATTGGGTGGGTGGGGGCTCTGCATTACCCTCAAGTCACAGGGCTGAAAACGGAGGCCAGGGAGGGCAGCAGCTTGCCCAAGATAGTGCCAGGACAAGCAGAGCAGTTCCAAAGTGGTGAAATGCACCATTTTGAAGTGAACAATTTAGTGGCATTTAGCACATTTACCGTGTTGTACAACCAGCACCTCTATCTAGTTCCAGAACATTTCTAAACCCCACAAGGGGACCCTGTCTCCATCAGCAGTCACTCCCCTTCCCACTTCCCCCAGCCCCTGACAACCACTGATCTGCTTTTTGTCCGTATGGATTTGCCTGTTCCAGACATTTCATGTAAAAAGGATCATACAGCCCAGACTGGTGTGGCTCGGTTGGTTGGGCGTTGTTCTGCAAACCAAAAGGTCTCTGGTTTGATTCCGGGCTAGGGCACATGCCTGGGTAGTGGGCTCCATCACTGTCCTGGCTGGGGCAGGTGCTAGAGGAAACCAATTGATGTTTCTCTCACTCTCTTTCTCCCACCCTTTCCCTCTCTCTAAAAATAAATAAATAAGATCTTAAAAAAAAAAGATCAGACAGCCCTGGCCAGGTGCTCAATTGGTTAGAGCATCAGCCCAACACATCAAGGTTGTGAGTTCTATCCCTGGTCAAGGCACATACAAGAATCAAATGAATGCATAAATAAATGGAACAACAAATTGATGTTTCTCTCTCCCTTTATATCTCTCTCAAATCAATCAATCAATAAAATGGAAATAAAAGGATCACATATGTAGCCTTTTTTGTCTAGCCACTTTCACTGAACATCATGTTTTCAAGGTTATTCTATTTTTAATTTATTATTTATTTTATTTACTGAGACATTTTAAAGCAACCCAAGGCCCGAAGTCATTTCTCCATTTCTTTGCTACTTACACAGCTCCAAAACCACGGGGATTTAATATGTAATGATGTGTTATTTATATTCCAATTTCCTCAGCTGTCTCAAAAGTTGACTCTTTACCATTGGTGTTAGAATCGGGTTCCAATTGAAGTCCCCATTTGGTAGTCATGTCCCTTAAGTTTCTCTTGACCCCCTCTCTTTTTAAAAAATTGTGGTAAAATAACATAAAATTGACCATCCTAAACATTTCTAAGGGTCCAGTTCAGTGGCATTAAGCACCTTCGCATTGTCGTGCAGCCTCCACCCTCTGTCTATAGAACTCTCTCATCTTGCAAAACTGAAACTGTCCCCACTGAACACTAATCCCCGCTCCCCTCCCCCAGCTCCTGACAGCCATAATTCCGTCTCCATGAACTTAATGATTTTGTGACTCACGTAAGCAGAATCACACAGCATTTGTCCTTTTGTATCTGGCTCAGTTCACTCAGGATAATGGTCTCAAGGTTCATCCACGCTGTAGCATGGGTCAGAATTCCCTTCCTCTTTATGGCTGAATAATAAAATATTCTATTGTATGACTGTGCTATTTCATCTGTCGATGGACACTTACCACACTGCTTCCATGTTTTAGCTATTGTGATTGATGCTGCTGTGAACACGTGTGTGCGACCATCTGTTTGAGTCTCTGCTTTCAATTCTTTCCGAAGGTGTTTTATCTGTGGGCCAGGTGAGCTAGAACACATCAGGGTAGGGGTTACTTTCTTGGAACATGGGATTTAACATCTGGGCTGGGCCCCCAGGGAATGCTAGTGCCTCTGGTTAGAAGCCTGGAGAAAGCACCAGCCCAGGCTGGACAGAGTGAAAAATACCCAGGCAAGCTGTCCTCGCAGAAACAGAGGGCGGTGAATGTGCTAAAGTGGATGTGGAAACACCCCTGGGGTCATGCTCTGTGGGAGGGCCCACAGGACACACCATCTCCCAAGGTATTCAGAGAGTGGTGCCGGCAGCAGAAAGAAGGCGGGCAGTGGCCTCCTCTGCAGGCTGTCACAGAGCTGGGCTCGTCCATGTCCTGATGTACTGGGTAGGCCAAGAACCAGAGCCCTCAATTATCCTGAAACAGCATGATGGTGAGTTTTAGGTGTTGCCATGGTAACATTCACAACCAGGTGATCCTAAGTAATCAGGGTGGACTTCACCAGTAAGCTGAAAGGTCTTAAGAATAAAACTGAGCTGTGGCTGGTGTGCATCAGTGGATTGAGTGCCAGACTGCGAACCAAAGGGTTGCCATTTTGATTCCCAGTCAGGGCACATACCTGGTTTGCAGGCCAGGTCCCCAGTAGGGGGTGCTCGAGAGTCAACTACAAATCAGTGTTTCTCTCCCTCTCTCCCTCCCTTCCCCTCTCTAAAAAGAAATAAATAAAATCTTTATTTTAAAAAGCATTAAAAGAATAAAATTTAGGTTTTCCTAAGGTAGAAGAAACTCCACCTTGTCAGAGAGAAACAATGCTGGACACTAAAGTGGTCAGGATAGATTTAAATCAGTAACATACTGCAACAATAGGAAAAGGGTACAGTGCGGAGTGAACTCAACTTTAAGGAGAGAATGGGGGAACAGAGTGGAGATTGAGAGGGGCACTCTGCAGCATCAGGGAGGTAAGAAATTACAGAAAGCAGGAAGAGGGACAGGTCCACATGGAACCCATCTGGCCTTGCTAAGGGGCACTTAGGGAAGTTCAGCAGCTCCTCTTCCACAGAGGCGGGGAGTGGGGGCCCATCTTCAGGTGTAGCTGCAACAAACAGGCAGTTCTTTGGGCATCCCTGAGTTTCTTCAGGCAGGCCCTTTAAGAGGGGTTGGAGCCTTCCTAGAGATGTGGCCTGTGAAAATACCTTTTCAGTGTGTTTTTCAAGTCTGTATAGGCCAAGGTGGGATGGATGAATGGCCACTTAATTAACACCCACAATCTGAAAGGGCAAGAGCAGAAAAGTGGGACGCTGAGGGTGGGCGTAAAGAGCTGTGACCCTTTTGCTGGTTAACAGGCTTGAACCCCACTGAAGAGCTGGTCAGCTGCCAGGAGGGAGTACTCAGTGGTGAGTTTTTACTATGACAACCCCCTACTCTGTCCCTCCCCACAGTGACCTGTGGTCTTCTGCTTGAGTGACTGTCTACTGCAGAAGGGGGTGCCCAGATAGTTCAAGGACTAAGAGACGTGGAATGAGCTGACATGGATACCTGCAGAGCAAGGAATCGCTGCAGCAGCCTGCAGGCTGACAGTACAGAGGCGGGGAGTCAGGTAGTGAATGGAGTCCTGGGCAAAATCCAGCTCACAGTGAACCAGCTCGTCCATCCCCAACTGTGTGATTAGAGGTGATGAGAATGAATATGCTTACAAGTGAGAGAAACTTCCACCTTTGAGTCACCGTCCTAGGGAATATAAGAGTGGAAGGGGCAATAGGAATCCTTGGACGCTGCCCCCACCCCCAGCCCAAGCAGTAGAACGGAAACAATATCCCATCCATGAAGATCAGGCCACGGTCAAAGGCCTCCAGTTGCAGGGAGGGGTCCCTGACTTCTCTGTTTAATCCTCTGGTGGGCCATGCAGGCACCAGATGAGCATTGGAGAATGGTCATGGACTGCCACAGGCCTGACGGAGTGGACACCCCGTCCAGCTACTGGGTGGACAGGGAGGTCAGACCAGAGCGTACTCCCAAATCTTCAGGTATGTTGCGTGTTGCCATTGGTTTGGCTACTGAATCCTTTTCTATTTTGATTGGAAAGAAGGATCAGAAACAATTCATGTACCCATGAGATGCACATGCATTCACTGTTTTCCACAGGGCTAGGATAGCCAGACAAAATACAGATGTCCTTTCTGTTTGGGGGGGATGATGGAAAAGTTCTAGAACTAGATAGAGATGCGGTAGCACCACACTGTGACTATACTACATGCCAATAAATTTGTACACTTAAAAATGGTTCAAATGGTAATTTTGTTATGTATATTTCACCACAACAAAAAACAAATAAAAAAATACAGGATGCCCAGCTGAATTTGAATTCAGATAAACAAATAATTTTTTAGAATAAGTATATCCCAAATATTACTTCGGATATGCTTATGCTAAAAGTTTTTTGCTGCTCCACTTGACTAGTCATCAGGAAAATGCAAATCAAAACCACAATGAGCCCTGGCTGGTGTGGCTCAGTGGATTGAGCATGGGCTGCAAACTAAAGGGTCGCCAGTTCAATTCCCAGTCAGGGCACATGCCTGGGTTGTAGGCCAGGTCCCCAGTGGCAGCCACATGAGAGGCAACCACACACTGATGTTTCTCTCCCTCTCTTTCTCCCTCCCTTCTCCCTCTCTCTCAAAATAAATAAATAAATAAATAAAATATATATATATATTTTAAACCACAATGAAATACCACCTCACACCCATCAAGATGGTTCCTATCAAAAACCCTGCAGAAAACAACAAATGCTGGCGAGGATGCCGTCAGAACCCTTGGGTGCTGTCAGTGGGAATGTAAAATGGTGCAGCCGCTACAGAAAACTGGAGGTTTCTCAAAATAAGAAACTAGAACCTAACCACTTTCTGTTTATCTATTCATCTGCTGATGGGCACTTTGGGCTGTCTCCATCTTTTAGCGATCATGAATGACGCTGCTGTGAACAAGCCTGTACAGTATCTCTTTGAATCCCTGCTTTCAATTACTTGGGGTATATACTCAGAAGTGGAATTTCTGGGTCACATGGTCACTCTATATTTAACTTTTTGAGGAACTGCTAGATTTTTTCCACAGCGGCTGCACCACTTTACATTCCCACTGGCAAGGCCTGAGGTTTTGATTCCCCCACATCCTTGACAACACTTGTTATTTTCCATTTTGGATTATAGCCATCCTAGTGGGTGTCATGTGGTCCACTTTCTATTTGATCCTTTATCACTTTTTTTCCTTTAAAAAATATTTTATTTATTTATTATTAGAGAGAGGGGAAGGGAGGAAGAGAGAGAGGGAGAGAATCAGTGATGTACAGGAGAAACAACTATCGGTTACCTCTCGCACACCCCCAACTGGGAACCTGGCTCGCAGCCCAGGCATGTGCCCTGACCAGGAATCGAACCTGCAACCTTTTGCTTTGCAGGACCATGTCCAACCCACTGAGCCACACCTTATCACCTTCTAACACACTGGACCAGTTACTGAGTCCTGATGACTTTGTCATTGTCCACCTTCCTCCTGGAAGAAGTTGCACCACTGTCTGCAGTTGGACACAGTGACGTGGGGTTGGACCCACAGGGAGGTGCTAGTTAGTTTCCTACCCCAACACCTTCTAAAATAGCCACAGTAAAATTCCACTCAAAATGTATGCCAGCATGCAGCCTGGTGCGGGAATAAGGGGGTCCCCGGGGGGCTGTCTTCCTCCGGGAAACCCTGGATGGCCCCACCACCCTCAATGGCAGCTTTGAGTCTCTGTGGGAGCCAGAGCTCTGAGGCCAGGCCAAAACCCATCTCTCCAGACACCTCAGCACATCCTCCCAAAAAGCAACCCAGCAACCCGTGATTGAATTAGAATCAAGGTGGCTGCCTGCTGTCCCCCACCCACCCAAGGCCTGCTGTGAACCCACCATCACCTTCAAAGAGACTGTTCAGAGAGCAGAGGAGGCAATAAAACATACATACATGCCTACTGTATTTTTCTTTTCCCACCAGCATTGCTGGGGCCTTGGCCACACATCCATGCCCCACAAGGGGCTCCTTTGAAGCAAGAATGGGGCTGCAGAGGGGGGCCCACAGAAACCCACAAGTGCCCACTATTCCTGGGAAGGCCCCAGACAGGGTCCAGTCCACAGTCTGGCAGGGCCAGCCACCTCTCAACAAGGGTGTGGTCCCCAGGGCCACATCTGTGGGAGCTGGGAGCCTTATAGAGAGTTCCAAAGAGGCTGGTGGCTGGATGGGGGGAAGCAGCTGCAGGATCCTAAATGTCCTTTTCCTAAAGTCCTAGAATGTCCCTGTGGTAGCCACAGACTGCTCACCCTCAAGGGATCTCTCTTGCTACAGAAGAAGAATTCCACTTTCCTGGACTTGGAAGCTGGCATGGAACTCGAGGAGAGGATGGGCTGGCCCTTGGGCACAGTTGTGAATTCAAGCTGGCTTAAGTCACTAAGTTGGATGGGCCTAGGATTGGTTGAGATTTACATGGGCTGAGAGAAACACACCTGAAGTAGAGGCCTGAGAGGACTTTGTGTGGTCTGAAATGTTTTAGTTTAGCTATTTTTTTTTTATTTCAGTAATGAATTATTAAAATGTAGACAAAGCAAAAAAGACTGATAATTTGCCAAGAGCTGACATTTGAGGGCTGGCAGCCAGGTGCTGCCCTAAGCTCTTACAGAACACACTTTGGGTTGTTGGAACCACCAGAATCCCTTTTTACAGTGAGGCACAGAGAGGCCAAGACATTTGAGAGAGGTCACACAGTGAACCAATAGCTGGGTGAGGATGTGAATCCAGACCTACTCTAGTTAACCCAAATTCAGCAATGGCCTGTCTACATGGTTAGAACACAGCCATGTGTTATATTTTTCTTTTTCTTTGAATTTTCTTTTTTAAACTTTTATTTTGGTAAAATATAACACAACTTGCCATTTTAACTGTGAAATGTAGTGGCATTAAGTACATTCACAAAGTTTTGTGCAATTATCACCATTATCTACCTCCAAAACTTCTCATTGCCCTAAACAGCATCCATTAAGCACCTCCCCCCACCCAACCCCTGGCAACATCTAATCTGCTTTCTGTTGCTATGGATTTGTCTCTTCTGGATATTTTATATAAATGGAATAATATACTCTGTGGTTTTTAGTGTCTGGCTTCTTTTACTTAGTATGATGTTTTCAAGGTTCATACATGTTGTATGTAGCCTGTATCACTGCTTCACTCCTTTTCATGACTGAATAACATTTCATTGTGTGGCCAGGCCATTTTTTAATTCATTCATCAGCTGATGGACATTTGGCTTGTTTCCACCTTCTGGCTACTGTCACTAGTGCTGCTGTGCACATGGGTGTGTAAGGATCTGTGAGTCACAGCTTTTAATGCCTTTGTTATTCAGAGTGGAGAGAAAGTAGGTTTACAGTTGTGAGTACAAAAAACAGAATTTATGCTTGTACCATTACTTATTAATTATTGTGTTATTTTTCCATACGAACAACTGTAAATCTACTTTTGCCCCACTCTGTATTTTTCTTACATTTTTCATATAATACTAACTGCCATGGACATTACTTTGTAAAACAGTGCTACTGAGTTATGATTGACATACCAAAAACTGCACATAGACTGCAGTTTAATATGTACAATCCAATGAGTTTGACATACATTTACACCTGTGAAACCGTCACCTTTATCAAGATGGTGAACACAGCTATCACCCCAAATGGGTTCCCTCCTGCCTTTGTCATCCCTCCTTCCTGCCCCTCCCCAGACAACCTCTGACCTGTTTTCTGTCTGTTTACACTTATTAGTTCTCCCTATTTAAAACAGCTTATAGTATATGTGCTGCTGAAGTGAGCAATAGGATAGCTTATAAATGGAATTTTACAGTATGTAGCCTTTTGGGTCTGGGTTCTTTCACTCATCATGATGCCTTGGAGCTACCTCTGTGTTGTTTCGAGTGTCAGTAGTTCATCCCTTTCTATCAATGAGAAGTACGTTGTTGTGTGTTCATCCATTCTCCTGATGATGGACATTCTGGTTATTTCCAGTTTGGGACAATTGAAAATAAAGCTGCTGTGAGCATTTGTACACAAGGTCTGCTTTCTCTCTGGTAAATACCAAAAGGGAGAAAGGCTGGCTCCCATGGTGGGTCCCAGTTTAACTTTCCTTTTCTTAGGTATATGAAAATTTATTACTACTGCGTTTTCACCATCAGAACTTATGATCTTGGTCTTCTCTTCTTGCCTTTCTATAAAGCCAAAAGAGAGACTTTGCTACTTTGACAACCTTAAAGGGAACTCCAGGAATGTCACCAACAGCATGACCTTTGTGACCGAATCCAGCAACCAGAACTTCATCATTTTCCTCAATGAAATTCAAACAACCATCACTGAGTACAAAGGTTGTGATTTTTTTCGCTGTTCTTGATCAGCTGGTCACTGACATACTTCCTCACGGCAGAATTCAGCTGCTTGGCTTTGACACCCACTTTTTCCAGCACTATTCCTGTTGTATGAAAAGCGTCTCCAAAAGGGTTGGCCTTCAGGGCTGTGCCCAAATAGGCTTTCTTGTACTGCTTATCATGCCATTTCTGATCTTGTCGGTGGCTCCAGAGCTTCCTGACGGTATAAGACTGTGACATTTGCCCATCCTGCCAGGGCATGGGCCTGAGCAAAAGCAAAAAGCAGCCCAGGACATGTTTAAGTTTTGAAGAAACTGCCAAACTGCCTCTCCAAGTGGCTGCACCGGTTTGCATATCCAGCAGCGTGGACAAGACTTTTGTTTACCTCCCATCCAGCACATAATAGTGTCAGTCTTGGTCATGGTAACCATTTCTGGGAGGAGTTGACTGGAAACAGAAGATTTTGACAGAAGGTGATGATCCTTTTAGTAGTCCCTTCAACCTATAAACATGGGTAGTAGGACTCTTTCTTGTTCTCTCCCAGCAGTGACAAAGGTTCGTGAGTTGTCCTGTAAAATACTTGTTGAGCACTGTGTGCTCCTGTCATGCCAGGCCTTGGGCCTACAACAGCACACAAGACTGACGCAGTTCCTGCCCTCAAAGAGCTGGCTTTACCTTGGCTCGAAATGGTTCTCTAGAAGTAAAGCCTGAGATGAGATTCAGGGTCATATGAGTTTGGGAGAAATGTATGAGGGAATAAGGGACAAAAGGCAAGTTAGGGAAGGATCAGGCAAGGAAGTGGGTTCGGTTAGAGTTAAGCCTCAGTCTGGCCTGGGTGAGAGGGTAGCTCTAGATCTTGAAACCACCAGAGTGGTCCCATTTGGATGCAAACGGCCCTGCCTTGTGGGCCCCATATCATTCAGTGTGGGCTTCCCTAGGGTATGTGTATATGTGCGTTTTCAAGGGGTGCGGGCAGACCCTCCCTGATGAGGCAGTCAGATCAAGGGCAATTCACAAGGGATGGCTGTGAGCTGTTAGCAGGCAATACTTGGAGCAGCTGGCATAGGAGTACACCAGCCAGTAAAAAGATTTTGGGTGGGGCACCCACAGCATCCTCTACAGAAAATGGTGCCCATTAGACAAATTATCACACTGCTAATAATTTAATCACGGTTACGATGAATGCAGCCTATGAAGAGGGCTCCATCAGAGGAAGGGAGAGGAAGGTTTGGGGGTGACAGGGAAAGGAGGGTGAAGTAACAGTTCTGGCTACCATGTCATTGGAACCTGGGGGCTTCTCCAGGACACTCTACAAAAAAGGAAGCCGAGCCTCAGAATTTAAGGAGATTAAAGCTTCTAAACCAGTTGTTGAACTTGGACAACATTTTTTCTGAGCACCTACTGTGTGTGGTTATTATTCTCTGCACGGGGAAGACCCTGTGATTAACAAAGCCAACCCCTGTCCACGTGGAACTTTATAAATGCCAAGGGAGTGACTAGTAGCTCATTTATTCTTTATTCCATCTTACTGTTGATTATTTCCTTCTTCCAGGAAAACTGAGGCTCAGACAGATGAAGTCACTTGCACAGAGTCACACAGCTGATAGACGACCAGGTATGGATTTCACCCCAGAGCAAGTGGTCGCAATCGCATGTATAGTGGTTGCTATACATGTCTCTGAATATTATTGTCCAAAGCAGCAGACACCATTTCCACGCACCAGAATCTGTGCTAAAGGATGTCCTCATATGTTTATTCAACAGAAGCACACTGAGCACTTACTATATGCAGGCACCCCCAGTTTACAGATGCAGAAACTGAAGCCCAAGGGGCATTTCCAAGAGATGGGAGTACACTGTTCCTGCCACACCTCCTCAGCTGGGTGTTTGTGGAGAGCAGAACCAATAAAATAGCATTAGTCTGATCAAGATAGCATAAAGTACATAAAACAAAGTAGAGTCACTTATATCAACCAAAATGACTGTCAGTCAGTCATGACACTTTAGATCAAGAGGGAAAATACCTAAGTTAGAGCAGATATGTCTGGCAAGGAGACACACCTAAGATATTTGCAGACTAGCCATGTCTGCAGGGTGGGACCACCCATAGATAGGCTTCTGGGGAAATTACACACTTACCAGCAGAAGTGTCAAGCAGAACAGCCATGTACCATCCATAGGCTCCTGGGCAAATTCCACACTTGGCAGCAGGGGTTCCAAGATACTTATTGAAAAGATCCAGAAGGGCAGAGTACACAATTTTCAAGGTACGACTGAGGCAGGTTCCAGACCACTGCTGAGGCAGCCGAGCTCCACACACCAAAGTGCTGCTCCGGGCCACGCTGATCTCCCTTGGCATCAGCTGCCAGAGGCTCTGCCCTGTTGGACTGGGGACTTGGTCTGCCCTGCTGCCCATCTGGCTCCGGAGATGCTTCCTTACAAGACCCTGAGAACTTCCTCGGCCACCGTGCTGTCTCCTGGACCTGCAGCTGAGACTCTGGGACTTGGGTTCGTTATTCCCCATTAATTGCTGTGTGTGTATGTTATATTTCTGTTAGATTGTTAGAGTGTGAGTAGGATATTAATGCACATTGATGTTCTACTTTGAGTGAATCTGCATTCAATAAAAGCTCAGTGAATAGCATAGTTCCTGTGTGTGACTCCTCCCTATTCCTTGGTGACAGGCTGCTCAGCAGGCAGCTAGCTGAGCAGTTGCCTGGCTGACTTAAGAGCAAAGACTGTATCACGAACATATGCTCATCACAGTGTTCCTCCACCTATGTAGAGCATTCAGTTTGTGCTCAATTAATCCAAGGGACAACATTTACCACCACGCTCGCATCGCCTGCAGCCCAGGAACCACGAAGCAGAAGCTGGGACCGGGCCACGTGTTCGTGCAGCTGGGGCCAAGGCAGCTAGAAGCCCCGCCTCTGCCACCTCCCTCGGCCTGGGTCGGCCAGGCTGGTCCAGAGGCCTCGGCGAGGAGCGCGCGCGTTTGCGCTGGCGTGAGACGCGCGCGCACGCCGGCGTGAGACGCGCGCGCGCACGTTGGCGGCAGCGGCGGCGGTTCCGCTGGGGGTAGCTAGCGGCTGGCGGCTCCGAGGGGAGCGGCGACGCTGAGGGTCTCACAGGTGGCGGCTGCGGCGGCTCAGCACGAGGCTCGCGGCCCAGCTAGCGCCTCTGTGGGCGTTTCAGTCCAATCCAGGGGCGCAAACGAGACGACGGCTGCGGCCGGAGGCCGGCGGCCTAGGCCTCAGCGCGGCGGCGGGCTCGAGTGCGACGCGGAGACGGCCAGCGGGCCCTGCGCGGCGGCACCATGAGCGTGGAGGCGTATGGGCCCAGCTCGCAGACGCTCACCTTCCTGGACACTGAGGAGGCCGAGCTTCTCGGCGCCGACACGCAGGGCTCGGAGTTCGAGTTCACCGACTTCACTCTACCCAGCCAGACACAGACTCCTCCCGGAGGCCCCGGTGGCCCCGGAGGTGGCGGCCCAGGGGTCCCTGTCGGCTCGGGTGCGGGCGCTGCGGCCGGACAGCTCGACGCCCAGGTGAGCGGCACATGGCGGCGCCGGAAGACGGGCCGGGCCTCAGCGCCCAGGGACCTGATCCCGCTCCCCCCTCTGGCCGGTTAACCTGCCCGGCCAACCCCGGAGTAACCTGTTCCGGGTCCCTCACTCCAGTCAGGTTCGGAGTAACCTATCTTGGGACCCCCTACTGGTCAGATTCAGAGTAACCTGTCCTGGTTCCCATACTCCTACTGGGCGCAGGTAGACCTGCTCTGGGTCTCACTCTATTCGTCTCTCGTGATCTGCCTTGAGTACCTCTAAGGCTGGGTCCGGAACTAGTTAAGGCCAGGTCTTAGGTGACTTGCCCGAAGTCCCCTTCGGGTCCGTCCGAAGTGACCTGCCCTAGGCCCGTCTCCTCCCTTGTCGGGGTGACCTGTCCCCAAGTGCCCCTCATCTGGATGCGGGAAGATCTACCCGGATCCTCCTTCCGGCTGAACCGGAGTCCTGCCCCACTCCTCCCACCTGTGGGGGCAGCCACCTGGGCAACCTCCATTCACACCCACTGAGCGTCGGGGTAAGATTTCCCCAGGCCCAGGGACTCTGGCTTGGGAAGGATGGAGGAAGCTCGTGAAGCAGAAATGGAATTTTTGCCTCCAGTGGAGAACTTCATACTCGCTGGCTACTAGTACTATTTTAGAGGCAGGTTGCATTTTGTTTTTCTTTCTTGCATTGCCTGTTGCTGAAACCGAAGTGTTACATAACTCCACAGCCCTGCCTTGGAAAAGTTGGGTTTGAGTTTGTTCCTCCAGTGGGCAGTGATAGTGGTTTTACATAAATGATTCTGCCACATCGGAAACTTTTGTTTTTAATGATGTGAACATACTGAAAGCTACTGGGGTATTTTAAATTCGGGTTTGGGTTATGAGAAGTATTAGACATATACTTCCTGGACCTGAGTCCCGGCTTCAGTGGGGAGGAAATGGACTGGCTAGAGTCCTGGGGAATGTGGCCATCATCTTCTGTGTCTCAGATTCCATTCATCAGCTTTCCCTCTGCCTGGTACCTCCCCCAGGTTTATTTTCCTGAATTCTAAGCCAGGGAGGAGGTACAAGGCTCACCTTGTCACAGGTGTCCCATGGCATGAGGACCCAGTGCCAGGGTGGGGGAAGCTACCCTAACAGTCAGCCAGAGTGAGATCACACAACCCTTTCTGGGGAGGGGGGGGGCTTGCATTTTGGTTGGGAGTCTAGTTGGTTGAGTCACTCCTGTGGGTAGACCACCCACTTGGACTTTCTTTTAGCCCTTAATAGAAGCAGAATATGTTTGACTCATTCTAACCCCAGATTCCTTAAAATAGAAGCCTGTTGGGTAGGACTGCAGGGAGAACAGGTGTGCAAGAATGTGTGTTTTTTGGTTTTGTTTACATGTGGTGGATGGAGAGAGGTGAGAGGGGAGAGTTTGCTTGGAGAGAAGAATGAGCTGTGGAAGGTGTGTGGTCACATCTCTAGTCTCAGACTCTAGACATCTGTGTTTCCACATCTATAAAATGGGGCAAAGCAGTTTTGGTTTTGTTACTTTTAAACATATAAAATCTGGACTAATGTATGAGTGGACCTGAGAGTGCTGTCTCTCACTTGTGCTCAGCGTGTCTGGAAGACCAAAGATAAAGATCTCTTGGTTGAGCAGTGTGCCATGATCTGTGGCAGCCCAGGGTTGTGAAAGGTAAGTTTTATTACAGATCTTTTTAAATAGCTAACACAAAATAGCAAACCTGGGGCAGCTCTGGTTCTAGTTTTGTTCCTTGTGTTTTCAGTTAATTGAACGTATGTCCCCTTCAGTTGAAATAATCGATTTATTTCCCTGCACCTGAACACTGAGCTATACAAACTAGAAGCATTAAAACTCTCCACAGGAGGTAAACATTGCAGTTGAGCTCACGTGAGTTCTGATGATATCAAAAGGAACTCTCCTTTCTTAATTTTAGTTAACCTTGATGACCTACCCACTTGTAGCCTTTTTTTAAAAGATTTTATTTATTTTTAGAGAGTGGGGGAGGGAGGGAGGGGGAAAGAGACAGAAACGTGGGTGGGTTGCCTTTTGTGCATCTCTGCAACCCAGGCATGTGCTGTGGCTGAGAATCGAACTAGTGACCCTTCTGTTTGTGGGATGTCATCCAACCCACTGAGCCACACCAGGCAGGGTTGTAGCCTAACTTTTGATTTTGTGTATGCGAGAGGGGAGTAATATCCTTGGTGTCACAAGAGGAGGCCCTGAATTTGGGGGCAGGAAAGTCTGAATTGACTCAGAAAGTGGAAAAAAGTTGGTTATCTTCTCTGCCACTTGGTGGCATTGGCTGCCTGCAGTATTTGAGAAGACTGTTGTTGTTTGTCCTGAGGAGCTGTCTGTGTAACCAGCTATATGATGGGGCTTCCAGAGAGACTGAGAAAACCTTCCATTCTGAATGCTTTTTGATTTGATCTTAGTGGATGAGTGGTCGTAAAGTGTAAATGCTGTGCAGCCACTTATGTGTGGACAGACCACAGTTTGTTTACCCACACATCTGCTGGTGGACATTTGGGTTGTTTCCACTTTTACCTGTTATGAACAGTGCTGCTGTGAACATTGGTGTGTAAAGTTCTTCGTGGATATATGTCTTCAGTGAAATTGCTGGTCGTGTGGTAACTGCATAACTCTTTCAGGAGCTGCCCGGTTGTTTTTTAGTGTGCAGCCACTTTTGATATCCCAACTGCTAGTTCTGCACAGTTGGTTTTTACCTTAAAGTTTGTTTAGAGGCAGAACATCTGTCCTGGCCAGGACAGATGACAGATCTGTCCTGTCATGTGGGAGAATGACAGATAGGAGTGAGTCCTGCTGAGAGTTCTTGAATTGGTTCAGGTAACACTCATTTTCTTGTTTATGAAATGAAACTGATATTTATCAAATCCCTGGAGATCCTGGGGTGAAAGAGTGATGACATAGTCTTGCCAACTATCCTTAGACAGTTTTCATTTGAGCAGCTGGCCCTTTCCTGGGTTTTCATCCACCCCCAAAGGACTGGGAACAGTTATTTCAGAAGTCCTTTGCCTAATAGTCGGTGTTGGAACCCTTCTGGTCTGTATAGTGGGAATATTTCTTCTTGGCTGTTGCTACAATTGTGTTTCCTCCAAAGATTGGAATTAGGGTGAAAATCTAAGAGTTAGGAATACTACCCAACTAAAAAAAAAAGAAAAGAGTAAACAGTTGATACATGCAACAGTGTGGCTGCATGTCCCAGTAATTACACTGAGTGAAAGAAGCACTTGAAAAAAGAAAAGCTGCTCCTCGACTTGCAATGGGGTCGCATCCAGATAAACCTATGGTAAGCTGAAAATATGATTGAAAAGTGCACTTAATACACATAAACTTCTGAATGGCATAGCTTAGTCTTGCCTACCTTAGGGCTCAGAACACTTACGTTAGCCTATAATTAGGAAAATCATCTCACTGTTGCCATCCTGCCTTACAAGTGAGTATCATACCACATATCACTAGCCCAGGAAAAGATCAAAAGTTTGTGCTGAATGTGCATTGCTTTCTCACAGAAAAATTATGTCAGGAACCATCTGTATGTACTTTACGATTCTGTTCACATAAAGCTCCAAAAGTGCTGGCTTACTTTGAGTAGTAGAAAGCAGGTCTGTGGTTGGGGAGAGGGGAGGAAGGAAAGGAGGGAGGGATGACAAAGGGCACCAGGGGATTTGGGGGTGGTGAGTCTGTTCATTGTCTGATTGTGAGTGTTTACATACATTGACGTGTGTAAAGTGTATAAAATTACACACTTTAAACGTCATATATTATGTCAGTTGTATCTCAATGTAAGGTAAAAACCACATGGAGATACCACTGTCCACTCATTTGTGTGGCTCTGGTTTTTTTTTTTTTTTTTTAAGCTGGAAATACCACTGGGAACCCACAGCTCTTAGTCCAGCAGAGAAACAAGGCAGTCACCCAAATGTGGGGCCGCTCAGAGTGTTACAGCAGCTTTGTTCATGAGAGCCCCAGAGCAGAAACAATCCAGTGGCTTTAAACAGGTGTCTGGATACACAAAGGCTCTTCTTCAGGTATAGTCCTGAGTACCCAGACTTGGGCCGCTTTTTCCTTTTCAAATGGGGAGATATTTAGATAGAGTTGTTACCTAGTCTTCAAAACCATACTCCTGCTGCCCCAGCATTCATGGAATGCTGACCATCAGGGAAACATCCTCTTCTGATAACTGGCCCATAGCTTATAATGAGGAGGAGTAAGTTTGGTACAGTCCAGAGGTCCCTAAAAATGATGAGTTTAAAATTGGAGGGGGGCCTTTTTCATCTGGTTTTGTGCCTGTGCAGTTCAGCTATGATATAAGTGTGCCTTGAGAAAGTCAGAGATAAGACACTGGTAACCTTGCAGGGGAGCTCTGACAAGTGTTCATCTGTCATTTTTCCTTTGTTGGATTTCCCAGGTTTGTTTCCAAATGGTGAGGGCTCGACCAGCAATTGGACCAAAGGGAGGTTTTGTGTCAGTTAATGGTGAATAAGTGAAATAACTTCTTACTCAACTTGTCTGTTTCTTTACCCAGATTTAGGAACATAAGGGGAAAAATTAATGCCAGTGCAAACCAATATAAACTAAATAAAAACTAAAGTCTCTCAGTTCAGCTCCCACATATCAGAAAGAGACATCTTTCCAGTAGCTTCGTTGAGATATGATCACATTCTGTGGAGCCCTCTCATTTGTAAGTGTTCAAGTCAATGTTTTCTAGTAACTTTGCAGGGCTGTCTGACCATCACCCTAGTCACTTGCTGCCTTTGATTTCTCTTCCAATTTTGCTCTTGCTAATCTTTGTAGTCTTTGGTCAACAGCTGTAACATGGGGAGATTAGGTGACCCGTGCCCTGCCACTCCTGGTCATACATTGAGAAGATGTGCTGCCATGTGCTGGACCCTGAACCTGAACTTCGGTTCAGAGGCAGGAGGTGAAGCCTGGGAGCCCTCAGGAGTGGGCCCTCAGGAGCCCACAGTTTACTCCTGTCCCCTCTATGTAGGGTACAGAAATGAAGGCTAGCCTATTCAGCCTGGTCGTTGACTTCTGCGCTCTCAGCAGTGTTCTGCCCTCTTCATACACAAGCAGTGAGTCTTTTGCCAACTGTAACTGCTTTGTTAGAAATGACAGATGCTGCCTAGACTGCTGTTGGCCTTAGGGACGGTGAGGGCCCAGAAGAGGGAGTGGTCTGCCCTGCAAAGGGAGAGACTTTGTAGTGGTTCAGGAATGTGTGCCCACTGTGGGGGGGGGGGCACGGGGTGCTGCATGGGGCTTGGAGGAAGAGTGGGTGTGGGCAAGGTCTAATATGCCATGCCAAGGGGTTTGGGCTGGGTCTGAAGCTTCATGGAGCTGCCGAGGGGCTCCCTGACTTTACTTGAGAGGAAGGGCTCTTCACATGGCTGGAGACCCAGTAGAGTGTGGTATAGGTCAGAAGAGTTCAGACAGAGGGTGCTGTGGTTGGATGTGTGCCTGCGTGCATTCAAGTGAATATATAAATTACCATGGTACCAGGCTGCCACAGTAGTCACTCCTTCTCCAGGGCAGCTGCTTATCCTGCACTGGACGCCCCATTGCTCCCAAGTCCTCACAGGGAGTTAATGTCTGGAGCAGGCATTAGTTTCTGCCATCCCCAGTTGCTTTTAGAGGAAGAGGAAGAGGAAGGGAGAGACAGAAATGTTAATTGATTGCTTCTGGCACAACCCTGGACCAGGGATTGAACAGACAACCCAAGTGTGTGTGCCCTGACTGGGAATGAAACCCACAACCTTTTAGTCATGAGACCATGCTCTAACCAACTGAGCCATACCAGCAAGGGCCCTGTCTGTGGTTTTCATCAGGGCCCGGATTCTTGGGGGCTGAGGCAGGGCTTCCCTTGCGTTGGAGGTGTGAATGGGGGCATTGCTCTTCACCATACCCTTTGAGGCCTGAGAGGGGTCCTTAAAGGTCCTTACTGGAAAGGGAGTGGCCTCAGCAGAGTGACCAGTATGAAGGCTGACGGGATCAGATTCTTGGCAGCTGTGGTGATTGCCGTGGCAGATCGCTCTTGTTGTGGTGCTGGGCAACCCTGCAGAACAGAGCCATGATGCCCAGCTGTGTTCAGTGGGTCCCAGAGCATGTGGCCTTGGAAGGTGCAGAAGGGGGAGGTGAGTCCAGCCGAGTCTCTAGGTCTCAGGGGGGTCTGTGAACTCTTGTTGCTGGAAGTGCTTTCCTTGAAAGCAAAATGCTGCTTCCCGTGATAAACATGGGAGGCGGAGTGGAGCTGTGGCTGACAGAGGGTCCTGTTCCTTTTTATATGTGTTGGTCCAGTAGCAGCTTGCAAGCTGGATGACTGAGCCAGGCCTCTCAGGATCCCTGTGGACTGTTGCCAGGAGGCTTCTAGACAGAGCAGATGTAGGCTGCCTGCTGAGCTCTGTGAGCCCTTTGTCACCACTGAAGATGGCACCTGCCTGTCTACTTCAACTCCTTGCAGAGCTCAGCTGCAAGGGATGACAGCCTGGAGAGGTGGCCTTCCTCACCTCAGGTGAGAAGCATTTGCTAGAGCTTCTGCAGGTTCCAGGTGGCCACCTGTATCATGTAAAAATGTTTACTATAGATTCTCTCATGTGTGAGTACTGAGAGTAAAACCCTGTCATCCATTGCCTTGTTTTGACAATTGTGAAGATTTTTCTCTCCCCTTTTTTTTCTTCACTGTTCTAAAGTGTCACTTCGCCTTCCTTCTGAGGTTGTTCCATAAGAATTAGCCATATCAAACCATTGACCTACAGTATTTAATCTGCATTTCTAGAAACATAAAAAGGCATCTTTCCTTCATCGCTGTATTGCTGTTGTCAAGTGCATAGGGCCAACAGTATTTGGGGACCATCTAATACATAGGGCTTCCTTTCTCCCCAGTCAAATTCTACGTTAGTTAGAAAGTGTTGCATTTGCTTGGTCAGGACCTCTTCGAGGTCCAGCGTTAATGTGACTGTCATGTCTACTTGTCTGCTCTCCAGGGAAGCTCTTTCCCCTTCTACTTATGCCACTAAACTGGGTTCCAGTTGGGTCATTGTCCTGTGAGGTGTCCCGCCTTCTGGACATACCTTGGCTGCTTCTTTCTGCAGGTGGTCAGTGGGTTTCCCCTCAGTCTCAGGCTCCTTTGAGAGCTGGGCAGGCAGGGGCAGCCCAAAGTGGTTGGGAACATGTGCAGGATCCATAGAGTATGGACATGAACTGCAGGGTGGACTCAGCCTATTGACCAGACCAAGGGTCCACTGTAAGGGGGAGGAGGACAGGTACCTTTTATCTAGAACCCAACTCTCTGTTGGGTGGGACCATACCTTTGTAAATCTAAAATGTTCAACTCTTGATGTCATGTGGTTAATCTAGAACCCAACTCTCTGTTGGGTGGGACCATACCTTTGTAAATCTAAAATGTTCAACTCTTGATGTCATGTGGTTAAAACTAATAGGTTAGAGGAGGCTAAGAGACATCACTGATGATGTGTGTTTGCTCACCAGATCTTGAATTTAAACAACCATAAAGGACATTAGGACACTGGAAAAATGCGCCTGTGTGTATTGGATAGCAGTATTGTGTCAGTGTTGTCTTGAGCGTGATGCCTGTACAGGCACACCTTGGAGATGGTGTGATTCCAGACCACTGCATTGAAGTCAGCCATGCCAATGTTTTTGTTTCCTGGTCTGTATAAAATTATGTGTATAATATACTGTAGTCTATATTAAGTGTACAGTAGCATTATGTCTAAAGAAACAGTGCACATGCCTTAATTTAAAAATACTTTATTGCTGCTCTTCCCAAAAGTGACCAGAGGTGACCTCTGAAGATGATTCACTATTCACTTGATCCAAAGAACCCCACAAAATCATGCAAATCAGGAGGTTCAAGTCTTTGTGTTCATTTTAAGAACACTCGTGAAACTGCCCAGGCCATCAAGGGTATGCATATTCGAAAAGCCACCAAATATCTGAAAGATGTCACTTTAAAGAAGCAATGTGTTCCATTCCCCCAATAGAATGGTGGAGTGGGTAGGTGTGCCCAGGCCAAACAGTGGGACTGGACACAGGCTCGGTGGCCCAAAAAGAATGCTGAGTTTTTGCTGCACATGCTTAAAAATGCAGAGAGTAATGCTGAACTTAAGGGTTTAGATGTGGATTCTCTGGTCATTGAGCACATCCAGACGAACAAAGCTCCCAAGATGCGGCGCAGAACCTGCAGAGCTCAGGGGAGGATCAACCCCTACGTGAGCGCTCCCTGCCACGTTGAGATGATCCTCACCGAGAAGGAGCAGATTGTTCCCAAAACAGGAGGAAGTTGCACAGAAGAAAAAGACATCCTAGAAGAAGCTGAAGAATCAAAAGCTTATGTATGGCCCAGGAGTAAATTCAGCACAAAATAAATACCTAATAAAAGTAAAAATAAATAAAAGTACTTTATCGCTATATAATGCTAACCACCAACCGTCATTGGAGCCTTCAGTGACTTGTAATCATTTTGCTACTGGGGGGGTGCCTTCAATTTGTTAAAAGAAGAAATGTGATATTTGCAAAGCGCAGTAAAACAAAAAATGACTCTAAATTTGATCAGGAAAATAAAAGTATATGTGCAGAGTGAGGAGGAGAGATCAGGCATAATGACGTCTGGGTGCCTGGTGGATCCTGGTGTCAGGTATGTGGGTATTTCATTTTGGAACATTTTCAAAAGTAAGGGGAGGCTGGACTTTCTGTTACTCCAGAGGCCCTGCAGCTCCTCTCTGCCTCGGGCACCCTGAGGGAAAGGCGATTTCCCACTCTTTTACATTTAAACCTTGGGAATAAAGGAATAAATGATGAATCACTTCACAGCCTTTGTGTTTTGGATGAGATGTATTTATTTAACCAACACCATGAGGGCCTTATGGGGTGTGGGCTCAGTTCTGGATGCCAGGGTCCTAGCAGGGGGCAGGATAGGCACAGTGGCCTCACTGTGTTGCTTCGGATGGGGTCAGGGGAAGTCTCCCTGGGAGTTGCTCTGTTGGCTCAGACCTAAAGGACCAGGAGCCAGGTCTGCAGAGGCCAAGGGACAGTGAGTGGTAAGGCCTTGGGGCACCAGCTTACTCAGAGACTGGGGGACAGAAAGGTCTGTTTCCTATTGAGTGGTATGATGCTTACGAAGTTTGGAGTAAAAGCTGTGGTCTAAAAGTTCTTCCCAGCACACTGAGGGGTAGTTTTTGGATGTACATACTTTCCTCTTTGGAAATGAAGTGACCTTTTTTCCTGCTGCTCTGATGTGCACCACCGTCTGTGTTCTGTAGTGGGTAGTATGGAACTCTCTAGGGAAGAAAGTTCCTGCAGGCTGTGATCAGCTCAGCAGCTCATAGATGGACTTCGGGTAGTGAGTGTTCAGAGCACTGAAGGAGAGGGAACGATTTTCCCAGTGATGTGGTACCTGGAGGTAGGCTTAGGGTGCCCGTGGATGTAGGGTTGCAGTGCCACTCTTGAGCTCAGCAGGATCCAGTGAACCTGGCCGGAGATGAGGGGTTGATGACCTGGGAGGACTTCAGTCCTGTGCCAGCTAAGGACAGGGACACCCTGCATTCCTTCCATTGTGTCACCTGACATGGACTGTGGGCCTTTGCTGTGCCAGGTACTCTCTAGTGCTTTAACTCGTTTAATTACAGTTCCTAGGGTCAAGTGTATTTTTGAAGTTAATGTTATCTTAAAAATTTCCAGAAAATAGAGGGAGAAACTAACAACCAGCTATAAAGGCCAATTTGTGTTGTGGCTAGATTATAGCTGGGTAGGAGTGGGGCTTAGTGGGAGCTAGGAGTGTGTGTGCACACAGCACACGAGTGAGGGGGGACCACGTCATACTCACCAGCCAGACAGCCGAAGGGCCCCTGGGCCTCAGGGGACCTGTACTTCTCCCCAGCTTTTGTGAGGGTGCAGGAAGTCCCCCTGACCTTGGATCTGTGTATTCTGTTGTCTCCCTGGAGTTCTGAAAGTGAACCTAGATTTCTGTCCCTTGCCAAGCCCGAAGGGGTTAGTGTAGTTTAGAGGGTTGCCACATGGCTGTAGCAACGTGGTCAGGCGTGGTTATGGCACATCTGGTCAAAGCGCCTGACGTGCTCCTGAGGTGCCTCACCCCCCCACCCTTGTGAAAGGGAGGTGAAGTGGAAGGCAGGAGTGGGAAGGATGAGGACCACACAGGTAGTGTGTACTTTCCTTTTACTTCACATACTAATTTTGATGTTTCAGGAAAGTAAAGATTCAGATTGCACCAAGAATAAATCTTTATATGTAATAGCTTATGCAACCCGGTAAGAGAGTTTAGAAGTTTTTCTAGACTAGTAGTAAGTAAACATTTTATTGAAGGGCTAGATAGTAAATACTCTATAATTTATGGGACAAGGAGCAAAATTGAGGCTCTTTTTAGGTATTTAGTCCAGTCATTTAAAAATGTAAATACCATTCTGAGCCCAAGAAGGTAGCCTGCAGGCTGATCCCATTCTAGACCACCTTCTCAGCCCCTCCCTGCAGCATTATATATACATGTATACATGTGTGTGTTTTATATATATGGACAGATCTATATCCCCCTTGCTGCCATGAGTTGAAATCAGGTGCCATAAGCTGGCCACACATGTTCAGAAAACCAAACAAGTGTGTCTAGGTACAGTCACACCAAGAGACATTGTGAGCCAGTAGTTCTGGTCCTGTTGGCAGCCTCACACCAGTGTCGCTACTACATACATCAGGACAAGTATTGTCAGATGGAGAGGTGACTCTTTGAAGTGATAACCAATAAAATTTAATCAAATTAAAAATGGGCAACAGCTGTGAATAGACGTGTCTCCAAAGAGGGTATACAAGTGGCCAAGAAGTGCATGATGAAAAGATGTTCAGTATCGGTAGCCATCAGAGAAACGAAAATCAAAACCACAATGAGATACCACCTCATGTCCATTAGGATGGCTTTTTTTATTTTTAACAGAAGAATTATAGCAAATGTTGTTGAGGATGTGGAGAAATGGAACCCTTGTACATTGTGATGGGAATGTAAAAATGGTATAGCTGCTGAGGATAGGTCTGGTGATCCCTCAAAAAACCTAAACAAAATGACCACGTGACCCAGCAACTCTATTTCTGGGTGAATATCCAAAAGAAATGAAAGCAGGGTCGCTAAGAGGTGTTTGTATGCCTGTGTGCACAGCAGGGTGATTCACAACAACCCGAAGGTAGAGGCTGCCCAAGTGTCCACTGACACATGGCTAGATAAACAAAATGTGGTAAGTTTCTACAGTAGAGTATTCAGCCTTTAAAAAAGGAATATTATTCCTCTTATTATTAAGCCTTAAAAATAGGAAGGAAATTCTGACACATGCTATAACATGGACGAACCTTGAGGACATTATGCTTAGTGAAATAAGCAGAACACAAAAGGTCAGATACTGTGTGACTCCATTTATATGAGGTTCCTAGAGGAGTTCATAGAGACAGAAAATGGAGTGGGGGGTGCCAGGGGGCGGCCAGTGAGGAGTTAGTGCTTAATGGGGATGGAGTTTGGGAAGATGGAAAGTTCTGGAGCTGGATGGTGGGAATGGTTACACACCACAGAATGTATTTAAATGTATTCAACTGTACACTTGAAAGTGGCTAAGATGCTACATTTTATGTTATATGTATTTTACCACAATATTTTAAAAAGATAAAGAGCCCTGGTGGTGTTGCTCAGTGGATTGAGCACCAGCCTGCAAACCAAAGGGTCGCTGGTTCGATTTCCAATCAGAACACATGCCTGAGTTGCTGGTCTGGTCCCCAGTGTGTGTATGTGGTATGTGGCGGGGGGGTGGGGGTGTGAGAGGCAACCACACATTGATGTTTCTCTCTGTCTCTTTCTCCCTCCCTTCCCTCTCTAAAATTAAATAAATATAATCCTTTTAAAAATACAGGAGATAAAGAATTCACAAAGATGTTATAGCACTGTTTTCTTTTCATTAAAATCTAAAAGTTGAGCCCTGGCTGGTGTAGCTCAGTGCGGCGGGCCTGGGAACCGTACAACTGAGGTTCAGTTCCCAGTCAGGACACATGCCTGGGTTGCAGGCCAGTTCCCAGCAGGGGATGCACAAGAGGCAACCATACATTGATACTTCTCTCCCTCTCTCCTTCCCTTCCCCTCTAAAGATAAATAAATAAAATTTTTAAAGAAATCTAAAAGTTTATTTTGATTTTTTTCCAAACAGAACAACAGTCTTCATGTAACTAATGTGGTTGTTGCCTTCCTGAAAAAAAGCTTATTAATGTGGCTGACACTGTGAAATGGGGTTCTGATCTGGGCTGAAACCATCACAGACAGGACACTGACTTCCTGATTCCCCAAATGTACCTTTGAAATATCCGGAGTGCCCCTCTTGAGAATTGCCATCCTTAGGCTTCTGCAGGTGACTTGGCCAAAGTATGGATAGGGGAAGCCCCAGTGGGCACTGCTGACTCGGGCCATGCTGGATCTGGGTTTTGGTGCCCCTGCTCTGGGTGTCAGAGGCTCTGCAAAGGGTCAGGGCTGGTGTCTGCACTGGGGCTCCCGTCACTGCTCCCCACATTTTGTTACCACACAGTGCTCCTATTGTCTGACCCAGCCTTGTGTGGGCTGTGGCCCCTGGGAGGAGATGACATGACTCTGAACTGCCACCTGAAGTTCCTGGGGTTTGGCATTAGGATTGTGGTTCCCCTGGGGGAGCTGAGTCTGTGTGCTCCTCAGTGGACTCGTGAACTCGGCAGAAGTGCCTGTGAAATTCATGGCTTAGTTACTTCAAGTTACCTGTTTGTGTATTTTTGCTGTTATAAAATAAAAGATAATACATTCAGTAAGATTATTGCCTGAATTTGGGAGGTTATCCTAACACTCAGTTTCTAATTCATAATCAAGAAGGGCTGCCTTCTGGAGAAGGTGCTGGCAGTAGAAGTCTGTAGGAGATAACTGCTCTCTTGCATCTTTAGGGCTCACAACCATGACTTCTGGGGGCTTTGGGAGGACCATTCACTTTGTGGGATTCCAGGTCCTCTGGTTTGATACTGTGCAGCTGTCCCTAGAGGGGATTTGAGCTTGTTTCTAAAAAGTCGTCTTGCTCCCGTGACCCTCGGTGATAATGAAACATTTTCCTCTGCATCCTGGTTGTAGTTGTGGCTCCAGGAGCATTGGGTCTGGCTGCTCAGGAGTAAGGGCAGATGACCGAGGCCACCAGTGCCCTGTTTTGGTGTGGGTAGGTTTGATAGGGAAGGGGGAGAGTGTGAAAAGTCAAAGCAGAAGACACTGAACTGTCTCAAAGTGGAGTAAGGCCAGTGCTTCACAGGATGGTTGCCATGACTGCTCACTTGGGGAGAAGCCACTTGTTTGAGGCCTGAAA
This sequence comes from Artibeus jamaicensis, assembly GCF_021234435.1. Taxonomy (NCBI): domain Eukaryota; kingdom Metazoa; phylum Chordata; class Mammalia; order Chiroptera; family Phyllostomidae; genus Artibeus; species Artibeus jamaicensis. The sequence continues at coordinate 6,657,782 of NW_026521854.1, read as the reverse complement.
GCTACAGGCTTGCCTGGTGATGCTGCTATTCTGTGGTAGGTTGGAGGACCTGAGGGCATCCTGCAGAATGGGGCCGTGGATGACAGCGTGGCCAAGACCAGCCAGTTGCTGGCCGAGTTGAACTTCGAAGAGGATGAAGAGGATACCTATTACACAAAGGACCTACCAGTACATGCCTGCAGGTGAGCACCAACAGCAGGGGTGTCCCAGGGCCTCTGCATTCCAAGTGTGTCTGCTGGCTTCACAGAGACCACTCCAAGACCAGGGACTTGAACACTTGATAATAAGGAGTTTGCTCTGGCCTGTGTATACTTGTTATTGGTCAAGAGGATGGGCTCGACACCCTCTGTGACCTGATTGTTTCAGCGGGTAGGGAAAGGTTCCCTTCTCTGCTTTCAGGGCCTGGGGGTGTTTCTGGTGTCTGTCCCAGGCACTCATCAGAACTCTTTTCATTGGGTGAGCATTTGGGTCTCTAGTGTAAATAGAGCCACTAAGATTTCTCTTACAGAGATTACTGCCAGATTCTTTAAAGTGTCTGCCTCTGATGTGTTCAGGATTCTTAAAAGTTGGAAGTGAGTAGACCTGCATGTTGACCAAATTTGGAATTCTCATCTAGGGCAGGACCTATCCCTTACATTTGGACTTATTCTTGCTTTTTTGATTCACATACAAGAGGAAGCTGAGACCAAAAGAAGTGAAATGGTCTTGCTTATTAGGGCACTCAGTCATTTGGGGCCACTTTGGGCCTGGGCCTCTACTCAGCTCTGCCTGTCCCTCGGGCATGCTCCCCCTCTAGGGTCTGCTCATGGAGGGATTGAGTGCCATGTGCCACTCGCACATCCCGCTGAGGTTTTTACATTATTTTGGCTCTTTGTTCCCTCTCATTTACAAATGTTTTTGCGTATGTATGAGTGATGTATTAGTGTTCCTGTCATATACACAGTTGCCAATCATGGTGAAGCTGCATGTGGTTAAAGTGTACAGCTCCTGGCTCCCCTGGCTGTCCCCAGGTGTGGGGTGTTGTCTCGGGGGAGGCTCTTGGTCTAAGCACATTCTGGTCTGAGACTGAGTCTTGGCTTCGTACGCATACAGAATTCTGTTGACAGCCAATGTTTCTGTTTTTGATGTGTTGACTTTCAGGAAAAAACGAGGCTTAGGGGTTGGGGGTGGGTGGACTCTCCTAATGTTCACCTTTTGAGCTGAGCTCTTTCTGCACCAAGGACCCTCTGCTGGTCAGTCTGAGTTGAGTGTTCCTGGGAGCATGGTGCCCTCTGCTGGAGCGTGAATGAAGTGTGGTCATAGCTCATCTTCCATGTGCCCAGAGCTATACATGGACACTGGTTTCTCTGCTTATAAGTCACATTCCTGACACTTAAGTCCATGAGAGTAACTAGATAGCCTTGGGGATGTTGGGCTCACTTGGCACCTTGCACAGAGCTTGTCCACCAATTGGAAGGGGCTCCACTGCTGTCTGGGGTATCTGTAAGGTTCTCCACACCACCCCAACCCCTTCCTGCAGTGAGAGGGCCAGGAAACCTCAATAGTTAACTGATTGAATTGTGTTAGTAGGATCATTGGGTTTGAGTATGTGTTTAATGAAAAACATAAAAATGTTGTAAGAGGAAAGAATTTTACATTCTGCCAAATTAAAACCAGAGAATGACCTTCCAGCTTTACTGTTCATGTTTTGACTTTTTTAGTTACTGTGGAATACATGATCCTGCTTGCGTGGTTTACTGTAATACCAGCAAGAAGTGGTTCTGTAACGGGCGTGGAAATACTTCTGGCAGGTAGGTATCAGGCTGCGCATATGTCTTTAATCAGGCTGTGCTCAGATTAGTGTGTAAATTATGGAAATGCTGAAGTGAAGCGCAATATAAAATCACGCTAACAAACCTGGGTTTTTTCTCCTCTGACGGGTTTAACTTGAAACAGATGGTGGTGTGTGAATGCCTTCATGTATTTACCCTTGATTTATTCTCTGGTTCTTTTTATTTTGCCAGTATGGATGGCTTAATTCTCGTTCCAGTTTTTATTTATATTTTTCTGCAAGATGAGCTCTTGACACACCCATTCATCTTCATTATGGGGTGCCCAGGGACGATGAACCCAAGACAGTAATGGGCACCCATGGAAGCTGCTTTCTGAGAAGGCTGCCTCAGTCCTGAGCTCATCGAGTAGTTCAGAGGTTAACACGGACCAGATACTGGGTCAAGTTCCGACCAGTGGTGGCTCTGGGCTCCCTTCTGATCAGCAGCAGTTGTGACTGGGCCTGTGCTTGTGCTTGTGCTTGGCATTGGGGTGTGAGCAATGTTTGTGTTCTAGAGACAGTACGTCCATCTAGCTCAGATGCTGGAATTCCTTGGCCCCTACCTCTGGCTCACTCCACTGCCACAAGAAGCAGAGCATAGTCCCAGTGGGAAAGGGCTCCAGTCTCCAGCAAGGAAGCAGCATCTTCTGAGGTTCATGTTTAGAGCAGTAAAGTGACAAAAATCCACAGGCAGGTTTGTGTGCACAGAATCCCCACGCACCCTTCCTGTGCCTTCGGCAGCCATGGGTTGAGCCTTAACATCGTGTTGCCTCAGGACACAGTAAGCAGATCTTGGGTCATCTCAGAGTTAGAATGTGAGTTGTGGGCTTCTGAGCAAGGCAAGAAAGGAGGCTGTTTTTTAAAGATTTTAAAGAAAAGGCATCTTCAGAGTGACCAAAAGAGATTCATGTCCCATTTTCAGAATTTTCTGGGCAGTTTAACTGTCACCATGTTTGATTAGGTCTTCTTCTGCAGGAAAAGCAATTAAACAATTCCAGCTTCTGGTCAGCAGAGCCAAGATCTGGGAAGTCAGGGAAGGCTCAGTTAACCAGCATCACGTGCGCTTCACCAGCATCAAGGCTCGAGTGAAGCTGATGGGTGGCCTGTTGTCAGTGTAGTTGGGTGAGTGGGCATAGAAGGTACAAGAGGAAGCCCCTGGTTCTGGTAACATGCCCAGCAGTGGTGGCTCCAGAGAGGGGTGGGAAACTTTGGGGGTTGCTGAGAGCTGTGATTGTTGGTTAGATGATCTGATGATGGGGGCCGGAGAATGTTGGTGTCTGAGCTTAAGCTTATGACAAGAGAGGTTTCCTGATGTGAAGGGAGGGCTGTTGCAAGGAGTGTTCCTCAAACCCATAGCTAGGCTGCAGAGAGCCTGAGGCAGGGCTTGTACCACCCATGGACCCCAACGAGGCTGGTTTGGCACAGACCCGGGTTTAGGTGAGCTATAGCCCAGAAATGAGAACGATAGCAGGGTCCAGGCCATGCCAAGACAGCAGGGTTTCAGAGGATTTCATTGGGCCCTTGTGCTTCCTGAGAGTAGCCCTAAACCCCCTACTTGATATTTTTTTACTGTCCTCAGGTTTCTAATACATGTACTTATCAAGTCTCCTGGCCTGCAGCAAATTAAGAGGAGCATTGCTCCTGGCAGCTGGCACAGGGGCCACAAGTGACTTTGAAAGAAGCAACAGAGAAGCCACAAAGAGCAAGAGGAGCTGGGAAAGGGGCAGCAGCTGGGGCTCCAGCTGGTGATCCAGTGAGGCCCAATAAGTTGGATTTAAGGAAGCAGGAACTGAAAGAAAGAAAAAAAGCAGAAATTATGTGAAATGTATTAGGAAAATTTTCCTTAACAGTGGTTCAAGGAGGGCTGAGTTTTGTGCTCAGTGGGGAGCCAGTTCAGGGGCGGCTGTTCTCCCGGGATGCCAGATGGATGAGGTGTGACCGCCCTGCTAATGGACCGTGAATGGTACCGGAACTTTTAACAGGGGCTCGAGAACTGGAAGTGGTGAAAAGCCAAACTTTGGGTGTTAACTATTTATCATTTCCTGATTTAAGCCACATTGTAAATCACCTTGTGAGGGCAAAATGCAAAGAGGTGACTCTGCACAAGGATGGGCCCCTTGGGGAGACGGTCCTGGAGTGTTACAACTGTGGCTGCCGCAACGTCTTCCTCCTCGGCTTCATCCCTGCCAAGGCCGACTCGGTGGTGGTGCTGTTGTGCAGGTGAGGGCGCCCCGATTTCTCTGGGGGTCAGCTCTGTCTCAGTGGTTTCTGCTGACCGGCTAGGTGTGAGGATGTTAGGGGGTTGGAGTTTGTTGGAGAGCTGGGAATGTGGAGTAACTGGAGGGGTGTGTTCTGGTTAAATCATAAAAACATTCTGTAAAACCAAAGTCTGTTCTGAATTTTAAGAGTTCAGAGCTCAAGTGTGTGGGGAAATCCAATTTATTACTAACAATTTAAAGGTAATGTGATCACATAATAAAAGGTAGAGACTGGCACCTTGGGGTGAAAGGTAAGTCTTGGGGCAGAGGTCATCCTTACCTGGGCTCTCCTGCCCTCGGGGCTTCTGTAGGCAGCCCTGTGCCAGTCAGAGCAGCCTCAAGGACATCAACTGGGACAGCTCGCAGTGGCAGCCCCTGATCCAGGATCGCTGCTTCCTGTCCTGGCTGGTCAAGATCCCTTCAGAGCAGGAGCAGCTGCGGGCCCGGCAGATTACTGCCCAGCAGATCAACAAACTTGAGGAGCTGTGGAAGGTGAGGCCTGCTGAGAATGCAATCTGCCTCAGCACCAGTTTCCTGTAGACCTGGGGGGTGGGGAGTGGGTAGCTGTCTTCATAAACAAGAGTCTGGAAGGAACTCCTGGGAGACTCTGTAGTCTCTACCTGGAGGGGTTCTGACAGGAGCTGGCCCTGGACAGCTGTGGGTGAACGTGTGTGGAGGAGCCAGGGCCTGCATAGATAGGACGGTGAGTGCATTTTAAAACCTTGCTGAGCCTTTGATGTATCTGAGTCATGGCAATACCAGGCCAGGGTGAGTGTGCAGTGGGAAAGGGGTCGGGGTCCCAAAGGTCAGAGATGTGCAGCACAGCGACTGAAGAAGAGAGGAGCCCCTAGTTGTGTGGTTGGACACCTGCTCTGCATGCATTACCCGCTTCTCCAGGATAGCCCTTCTCTCTAGTAAAGCTGTATTACTATGCAGTTCTAATAACAAGGTTAGAAATTTTAGTTAGCCACCTGTATAACCAGAAATCTTAAATGTGAATTTATCTTTACTTCAAGTGCAAATTAAAATATTTTTCAGACATCGTCTAGCAAGGTGCCTTTTCACTTCCATTTTCAGGTTGCCACAATTTTTTCATATTGCAGCAGCCTAGTTACTGTTCTGTCCCTACCAGGAAAGAGCACAAAGCCCTATCAATGTAGTGTAGGATCAGGAGGAAAGGGGGAGTAGATCTTGTCTTGCTGTCTCTTTACACAGCCAGAGGAACTGGTCTTTCTGGCAGCCTGGAAGAAGTTGCCGTCCCTTCCAGTTCAGGGCCAGGTGATTGTGGAGGATGCGGCCATTTGATGGTGTGGGCGTGTTAGTTGTGTACCTGGAGCGTTACTGCCAAGACTTGTCAAGACTTATCCTATTGGTTTGTCAGGAGCAGAAGCTGGGGCATGAGCGTGGCCTCTGCGGGCATCTAGCCTCCCTTTGCTGCATGAACTTCCTGACCGGAGGGCTCTCCCACAGGGTCGACACCACGACTGCTGGCACCTTTCTTGGTGTTAGCCCAACATTGGCTCATTCTGAGAGTTGATAGGTGTGCCCCCGTCCCTCTGGTGACTGGTGAGCTTGAATACAGTCCATTTCATACACAGGTGAAACCAGGGATGAATTCGGTGTGGTTCTTGTCTTCTAGGAGAATCCTTCTGCCACATTGGAGGATCTGGAGAAGCCGGGGGTGGACGAGGAGCCGCAGCACGTTCTCCTGCGGTATGAGGATGCCTACCAGTACCAGAACATATTCGGGCCTCTGGTCAAGCTGGAGGCTGACTATGACAAGAAGCTGAAAGAGTCACAGGTGACGTGGTGTGTGCAGGAGAATGTGGTGGTTTTAACACATCTTTCCTGAGATATAGAGAGGGTAGTTTTCCTTGCAGGCTGCTGACGCTGTCGTGACTGGAGACGGAGCCGTGGATCGAGGGCAGATGCCTCATCATTTAGAGCTAGACACCAGCCTGAGTGTTAGCTGATATTAAATTTAACAAAAGTCCTTCACGGTTGGGTTTGCAGCCTTTGGAGCCATGGCGGACACTCCTTGTGCTGGTCCCAGGAAGAGCATGTCTAGGGAGCAGGAGCCCTGGGGCTCCTGGGCCATGTCCTCAGCCTTCAGCTTCCTTTCTCTCCCTCTGAGGACTTCTGAGCAAGCTGACATCCTGTGGAGGTTCCTGGCCATTTTGTGGGGGTTCTGGGGATCCTAATGTCTTCTCTCCCAGCGGTGCCCTTGTTGGTGTTTCAGGCTGCTGGGTGTTGCTCGCTGCACACCCGCGTCAAGGCTCATGAAATTGCCTTAGGGCACATGCCTACGGAGGCCCAGACACAGGAGTCCAGGCCATGTCTGTGTCGCAGGCTAATGGGGCTCTTGTTTTTCATGTGCTCAGACTCAAGATAACATCACGGTCAGGTGGGACCTGGGCCTTAACAAGAAGAGAATCGCCTACTTCACTTTACCCAAGACTGACTCTGGTAATGAGGATTTAGTCATAATTTGGTTAAGAGGTGATTTTAAGTTTTAAAATATTTGTGACTATAAGTAGCATAAAATTCCTAGTTGTGCCCTTGTAAAGTGATCCTTAATTTAAACTCTTCATGGTGGTGAAGAGGCACATGTTGAAAACGCTAACTTTCTTGCTGTCTTTTTCCTGGAAGATATGCGGCTCATGCAGGGGGATGAGATATGCCTGCGGTACAAAGGGGATCTGGCACCCCTGTGGAAAGGGATCGGCCACGTCATCAAGGTCCCTGACAGTATCCTTTGTGTGAAGAACAGTAGCGTAGGAGACCTGTGTATGTGCCACTGGGGAAACGAGTTGTGGGGCCTTTGGTGCGGGATATGGCCATGGCTGTTGGGGCCCCTTTGAGTTAAGTTTGTTTTAAGCCACTGAACTCTTTCTTCATGGAGACTCTGAGGGTGTATCATTTATATAAAATAATGAGAAGCACTGCTAAAAAGAACTTGGGTTCTAGATGTGGCCAATCCATCCCAGCATCATGCACCCATGATGCACCCAGAGGCTCACAGGGTAGTTGTTGGGGGCTGGCTGCAGGGGACTTGGCTACTGTAGACAGAATCTGTCAGTGAGAATATGGGTCTCGCTGGCTGCATTGTCACCTTTTGGTGCAAAGAGAGAATTTGTCTCCATAACCAAGTGAGAGCTCCTCAGAAAGATAGAGCCAGCTTACGACGAGGATGAACCTTAACTCAGCTGCGCAGATTATGGTGATGAGATTGCCATTGAGCTGCGGAGCAGTGTGGGTGCACCTGTGGAGGTGACACATAACTTCCAGGTGGATTTTGTGTGGAAGTCCACCTCATTTGACAGGTGCGACTGCCTCAGCCTCCAGCTCCTCATGAGTCTCCCTTCCTGTGGTGACCTGGTGACCACCAGCCCAGTAAACATGTGGCCAATCTGTCACTTCCCCGCAGGATGCAGAGTGCACTGAAAACCTTTGCTGTGGATGAGACCTCCGTGTCGGGCTATATCTACCACAAACTGCTCGGTCACGAGGTGGAGGATGTGATCATCAAGTGCCAGCTGCCCAAGCGCTTCACAGCACAGGGGCTGCCTGACCTCAACCACTCTCAGGTTCTCATCGTTCTGAGGGTGGTCAGGGCCTGGCACAGGGAGCTGCTGTATGGGGGCCCCGGGGCATCTACGTCCTTAACCGCCACTTGTATCTGAAGGTTTACGCCGTGAAGACTGTGCTGCAGAGACCGCTGAGCCTGATCCAGGGACCACCAGGAACAGGGAAGACTGTGACCTCGGCCACCATTGTCTACCATCTGGCACGGCAGGGCAACGGGTAGGGGTCCGAGGGCCTGACTACAGAACATCTTGGGAAGGTTACCTGCTTGTGTTTTATATTGTTTTGTGTTAGGTCAGGCCTCTGGTTGCTTTTAACAAGCCAGTCTGGTGCTCCTACAGCTGTGCTGGCACTGGTGGGTTCACCCGGGGGTGCTGCGCTATGTGTACCTCAGTTAGGAAAGTCTGCACCGTGAGACGAGGAGGTGCAGGATGCAGGTCTTTTATTAGCAGTGCTTTGCACAAGTAGAGTGAAAGCTGGGTAGGGACAGGAAGGTCTGGACTGACTTGAAGTTTTAGTGTCTTTTGCATTGTGTCGTCTTTAGCTTTAGTCTTAAATTTGAGCTGTCTGCACTGCCTATGGTTCAGCACAACAGTCTTATGAACCTCCTCTGGGTGAGCACTCAGACGTTTGTTTGTCTTATATTAAAGGCCTGTGCTCGTCTGTGCTCCAAGTAACATAGCTGTGGATCAGCTGACTGAGAAGATCCACCAGACAGGACTGAAAGTCGTTCGACTCTGCGCTAAGAGCCGTGAGGCCATTGATTCCCCGGTGTCATTCCTGGCCCTGCACAACCAGATCAGGAACATGGATAGGTGGGTGTCGTCAGGTACCCTGCCATAAGTGAGAGGGGTGGGACTCCTCTCTGTGGCCCTGACACACAGTCCTTCATGCCCCCTGACATGTCCCCATGCTTCCAGCATGCCAGAGCTCCAGAAGCTGCAGCAGCTCAAAGACGAGACTGGGGAGCTGTCATCTGCTGATGAGAAGCGATACCGAGCCCTGAAGCGCACAGCTGAAAGGGAGCTGCTCATGGTGAGGGCCTGGGTCTTAGAGCATCTGGGCATACGATGGCACTTTTCATCAGGTTGTTACTTGCTTTTGGAAGAAAGCTTAGATACCCTACTTTATTTGCTTTCTGAGAATACGCAGACACAATTTTTGAGTAGTTTCTACTCCCTGCCAGCCCCCTTGCTACTGGGAGGAGCTTGGGATCCTGATCTGCATCACCCCCAGTGGGTTTGCTATTTCTTGACAAAGCAACCAAAAGTGGATCCCAGCCCAGCACCTGTCCCCTGGCTCTGCACTGCCCCTTGGAGGCTGTCTAAAGCACTGAGCCATCTACGCTGAGAGGTTTTTCTGTGGTAAGGCTCCACCACTTAGGATCTTAAAGTTTCATATTACTGCAGCCTGGACAGTGATCTCTGTCGAGGAGACACAGCTTGTTTTCGTAGCTGTATGGAGAGAAAGGACCATAGTGGTGTCCTGTCCTATTCTATCCTGCTTGCCTGCCCCTCTGGTCCTGGTAACATGTACTGTTGTAGGTGCCTCTGATGTTACTCACTCTTCTTCCGTAGAATGCAGATGTCATCTGCTGCACATGTGTGGGTGCAGGAGACCCCAGGCTCGCCAAGATGCAATTCCGCTCCATTCTAATTGACGAGAGCACCCAGGCCACAGAGCCAGAGTGCATGGTCCCCGTGGTCCTTGGAGCTAAGCAGGTGGGCCCTGCCATTTTCATTGTGGTCTTGTTTGAAAACTGGTTGTACATTCTCTCTTGTTCCAGTTCTCTGTAATTCTTAATGCTGAAGATTTGGGTTTTTTAATGTCCTTTGAGGCTGTGTGACACCCTGGCAGAGCCCAGGGATGTGTGGTGAGCCCTTTGAGGGTGCCTTTTGTGTGGGTCCTGAGTGCAAGTCTGAGTGTTTCATGAGTGTGGTGGGCAGCTTTCCCATGCTCAGTCAGTATCTTACTATTGAACTTGACATGGCTGGGGCATTATGTGGACCCCACGCCTCTGTCTTCTGAGAGTGGATATCGCAGCTCCTTCATATTTGAACCTCTCACCTGTGTGGGCCTCTCGTAACAGCTGATCCTCGTGGGCGACCACTGCCAGCTGGGCCCTGTGGTGATGTGCAAGAAGGCAGCCAAGGCAGGGCTGTCTCAGTCGCTGTTTGAACGCCTGGTGGTGCTGGGCATTCGTCCAATCCGCCTGCAAGTCCAGTATCGGATGCACCCTGCGCTCAGTGCCTTCCCATCCAACATCTTCTATGAGGGCTCTCTGCAGAATGGTGTCACTGCAGGTAATACTTGGCAGGGGGTGGATGGGGGGTATGTGAAACCTTCAGTCAGTTCTTTCCTGATTGGCTTCACCTAGCAGCCACTTGTTGGTGGGGGGCACTTCTGAGAGGCACTATGGTCAGCAGGACAGCACGTCCATCCTGGAGTGTGGGGTAGCCAGTTCTCAGAGCCCATACCCTGGGGTCCATAAAACGGGAGGGAAAGACTCCTTTCAGAGTGACACTAAACTGGCAAGTACCTTTCACTGTGCTGACACTGGTGGTGCAGAAACAGTTCTGGGGGTCAGTGGGGACCTCAGCATGAGTCTGGGTGGTGTCACCAGACTGCTGTGTGTCTGTCATCACTGCCACATGCTTATGGCAAGCACCACCCTAAATACATACCTTTGTGACACTGGTGGTATGCAAGGTGCTTGAACGAAGTGTCACAGACACAGTGGTTGTTTAGAATGGGGTGTATTTGTCAGGTGTTTTCCTGGAAACAAAGCAAGCTGTGGCTTCAAGGAAAACAGCTGACAGTATTTATCACCAATGATAAAATCCAAGGACTCAACAAAATCAGTATTTTAGAAAACTCATGTCCCCTAGGATGAGCTGACCAAGTATTCCAGATGCTAAGTGGTTTTTCTGATGAGATTGAGGTGATGACAATGTTTTGAGTCAGTGAATACTTCTCATCTCAAGAGCCAGGGAGCATGTTGCAGAAGTCACTCAGGTCAAAAGCTGTCCAAAGTGCAGGCTTTCCCCATAGATGTTAAGGGTGCCTCCCAGACCTTTGGTGGAGAATCAGGCGAATCCACAGTTGTGGAAAAGGCTATAAAATGTGTCACTGGCTCACAGGAGCAGATCCCAGTGAGCCAGATTGCATAATAAGTTGCACAAATTCACTGTTTGTATTTTAGTGGAAAATATGATAATTTTTAAAGGTTTTATTTATTTTTAGATGGGGGGGAGAGAGGGAAACATCAATGTGTGGTTGCCTCTTGAGCACCCCCTACTAGAGGCCTGGCCCGCAACCCATGCATGTGCCTTGACTGGGAATTGAACCAGCGACCTTTTGGTTTGCAGGCCGGCACTCAATCCACTGAGCCACACCAGCCAGGGCGAAAATACGGTAATTTTTTTTGTTTAAAAAAACCCTAAAGTTAATATGAAACGGGCTTGTTTTTGTTTCATTTTTGTTTTGTTTTGTGATTTTCCTTTTTTTGTAATGGGCCTTTTTTAAATTAAAAAACCTCTCTTTTTTTTTTTTAAGATTTTATTTATTTATTTTTAGAGAGAGGGAAAGGGAGGAGTAAGAGAAGGAGAGAAACATCGATGTGTCTCATTTGCCTCTCACTCACCTCCAGCTGGGGACCTGGCCTGCAACCCAGCATGTCCTGACTGGGGATCAAACTAATGACCTTTCAGTTCGCAGTCTGGCACTCAATCCACTGGGTCACACCAGCCATGGCTAATTAAAATTTTTTTAATTTATTGATTTTAGAGAGATGAAGAGAAAAGCATCGATTTGTTGTTCAACTTACTTACATGTTCATTAGTTGATTCTTGTCTATTTCCTGACTGGGGATCAAACCCGCAGACTTGGCGTGTTGGGACAATGTTCCAGCCAACTGAGCTACCAGGCCAGGGCTAGTGGACCTATTTTTATTTTTTATTCTCACCTGAGTATATTTTTTATTGTTTTTAGAGAGGGGAAGGGAAAGAGACAATCATTGATGTGACAGAGAAAACTGATTAGTAGGCGCCCCAACTGGGGATCAAACCTGTGATGGACGTTTCAGTCTACAGGAACAGGGTGACGCTCAACCAACTGAGCCACACCAGCCAGGGTCTAATGGGTCTATTTTTAAATGAAGTAATGGATACTTAAAATTTTTAGGTTTTAAAATGGAGTAGCTATCAGTAGATGTAAACAGTAACTGTTTGCCTGTTCAACTCTGTTCAGAGTATATAGGGGCCCTGAGACTGGTATTTGAGAGCCACTGACTTAGTGTGTTGTTAACTCCAGCAGCCCCACTTTATAGATGAAGAGGTCGACAGCATGCCCATCCAGGGCCACAGAGTTGCCGTGCATGGAGGTCCTCAGTGTTGCTACCGCAGTTCTAACCACAGGTGTCCTTACCTCAGTTCTTAGGTTGCTATGGATCCATTGGATGCTGGGGCTAGGACAGGCCAGGTCATAAGGAGCTTGTTGTGATTCTCCAGTGTGGTTGGCATTCATTGGAAAGCTGCCGCTTAGCCCTAGTTCAGAGATGGTGGTGGTTCATTGCTGTGGAATCAGTGCCCGGTGTATGATAGCACCCAATAGTATAGATATTTTAAATATTTTATTTATTTTTAGAGATGGGGAAAGGGAGGGAGAGAGAAACTTTGATGTGTTCAAGAAACATCAATCAGTTGCCTCTTGAATGCTCCCGACTCAGGGCTAGCCCACAACCCAGGCATGTACCCTGATCAAGGATTGAACTGGCAACCTTTTGGTATGCAGAACAATGCCCAACTCACTGATCCACACTAGTCAGGGCCAGTTAATGTATTTTTTAAATTCATTATTTAAAAATAAAAGATTTTATTTATTTATTTTAGAGGGGGGAAGGGAGGGAGAAAGAGGGAGAGAAACATCAATGTGTGGTTGTCTCTCAAGGATCCCCCATACTGGGGACCTGGCCTGCAACCTAGGCATGTGCCCTAGACTAGGAATTGAGCCAGTGACCCTTTGATTTGCAGGCTGGCACTCAATCCACTGAGCCATACCCGCTAGGACTATTTTTTAAATTATTAAATTTTAAAGTGTGAAAAAGCATCCATACTCTACATGTTCTTCAACTTAGTGAACTTTTCACTAAGTGAACACACCTGTGTAACCAGCACCTGCCCAGTCTCCAGGATTTCTTGTTTAGGGTAGTATTGCCACCCAGACCTGCTGATATGGGGCATTTTGACACCACAGAAATTGGCAGGTGATACAGACCAGCCCCAACCCCACTGGGCATTAGTTTGCCAGGAGCCCCTAGACTAACAGGCCACTTTACTCACTGGCTGATCTCTGTCCTCACTTGAACAGTAGAGACGGACTTGACTTCATTTTCACCTTGAGATGAAGGGTATTAAACCAAGTGTTCTTGTATGTTGACATTAAGTTGTTGTGATGCAGAAATAATAGTTTCCTCACACTGATATGCTGGATATACTGGTTAGATGTATCTCCTTCAGCCGGGTCTGTGACCAGACAGGTTGCTCAACATTGTCATCCACAAAAGCCAGTTGTAAGGGCTTCTGGGTCCTGTGAGGACTACAGTAAAAATTCTAGAAGGAAACAGGAGAATGTCTTCATGGGGGTGAGCATAGTTTTCTTAAACTAAGTATAGAAAGTACTGACCAGCCCTGGCTGGTGTGGCTCAGTGGATTGAGTGCTGGCCTGAGAACCAAAGGGTCACCATGTTCGATTCCCAGTCAGGGCACAACATGCCTGAGTTGCGGGCCAGGTCCCCAGTAGGGGGTATGTAAGAGGCAACGACACACTGATGTTTCTCTCCTTCTCTCGCCCTCCCTTCTCCTCTGTCTAAAAATAAATAAAATTTTTTAAAGAAAGAAAGCACTGACCAGTGAGGCGTGTTCGGGGAGTGAGTGGTTCTGTTGTGTGCAAGGCTTCACTCATTCCTGGCCCCTTGAGCAGAGGACCCATTCAGGTCGCCTCTGGCTGTGTTTTTCTTCGCTGACGAGAAGTGTTGCCTCTTTTCCCTCCCCCATGACAGCGGATCGAGTGAAGAAGGGGTTTGACTTCCAGTGGCCCCAACCTGATAAGCCAATGTTCTTCTATGTGACCCAGGGCCAAGAAGAGATAGCCAGCTCGGGTACCTCCTACCTGAACAGGTAAGCTGAGGTTTGCCCACCGCAGCAGCTGGTTTGGGTGGCAGTTTGGCCAAGCTGATCAGTGTATGTAATGCAGGGTTGCAGTTGCCCTCCTCACTCTGTTCTGTTCATGTTTCTCAGCCCACAGCATATTCTCATTTTGCTTTCCAGTGTAGTTTTCATGTTAAGCAGATGCTTTTTGCGCCCACATGTATGAACTTTTTCTGTTCCCCGTGACTCCCTCGGTCCAGGACAGGGTGGCCCATCATGGGCATAGCTGCCCCTACGCCTCCCACAGCCTCAGGTCTCAGGAGCCCACAGGTGCAGCCCGGGAACTGAACACCTGGTTTCCTTAGGACGGAGGCTGCAAACGTGGAGAAGATCACCACGAAGCTGCTGAAGGCAGGCGCCAAGCCAGACCAGATTGGCATCATCACGCCGTATGAGGGCCAGCGGTCCTACCTGGTGCAGTACATGCAGTTCAGTGGCTCCCTGCACACCAAGCTGTACCAGGTATGAGCTCCATCCTTCCCTGCCAGGCTGACCTGGACCACCTGGCCAGGGAGGTTTGCATTTGATTGTTAACCATCTTTTCTGCCCTCGCCCTGCATGTCAAGACTTTGCCTTAAGGGTCAGAAATGTGGGCCAAGGTTCATACGTAAAAGTGTTTTTCTCAGGATACTTTCCAGATCAAAACCTGAAAAGGCTCCAGAGTTGCCCAGTAGGGCTGTAATTTGTGCTGCCAAATAGGGAATGTTTTGCTGTCATGAGAGCACGGCCAGCTCTTGGGTCAGCACCTGGGTAAAGTGTCCAGGCACATCTGTCATGAGGTTGCAGGACAACATTGTTATTTTTCCGTGTGGAAATGAACCAGAATGGAGGGTAATGTCACTGATAGTGACATGTAACTTGGGGAACAGTCTTGGGTTTTCTGTTGAGCAATTATGCTTTTATTATTGGGAAACAAATGACTGTGATGAAAAAGACAACCAAAGAGGGATAGCCAGGAGAGCAGGTCTGTGAACAGGGCTGCGGGGTGAGATTCAGTGATGCATTTGTGCTTTGTGCAGCCTATCGGTCCTTGAGGGCAGCCTGCTGGTTGACCATGACCATGTGTCTTTTGCAGGAGGTGGAGATTGCCAGTGTGGATGCGTTCCAGGGGCGTGAGAAGGACTTCATCATCCTCTCCTGTGTGAGAGCCAATGAGCACCAAGGCATCGGGTTTTTAAATGACCCCAGGCGGCTTAACGTGGCTCTGACCCGAGCGAGGTACGAGGGCTAGGTCCTGTCTGGGCTTGCATGTTGGTGGCAGATGCTACCATCCTGCCTTAGGATCCTTCAGAGGGACTTGTCCTCGGTATGTGGCTCTTAGAGGGTTTGCACTTCCTGGTCCTCTCATTAATAGCCTTCACACCCCAGCTGCACCTTGGACTGGTGGCACAGGCACGGGAGAGGGCTTGCCAATGCCTGAGGTCCAAGGGCTTCAGCAGCAACTTAGAAAGAAGGGCCCACCTGTGGATTTCTGTGTCCTGTGGTTTTCTGTGGCCTCATTTCATGAACAGTGGCAGTCTTGGACCTTCTGACCTGAGATTAAAACCCAGTGGGGGTGTGTGTTCCTATTGAGTTTTGAACCCACAGGTCTAACATTTTGGTCCTGGTTTCTCTTTGCCTCTTGGGTGTAACTGCTCTGAAATAGTGGTAACAGCACAGAAGGGACCTGAAGAACAAAGTGGCCCCCGGGCTGCCCCTGTGCCAGCCAGAGGTCAGGCTCACCTTCCCACATCAGTTCCTTCCCCACCCAGGGCACTTGGCTTTCAGGATCACCCCCTTTCTGTGATATAATTTTGGTGGGTGGCCGGCCTGGGGCATGTCGCTGACGCAGCCAGGTGAGGGTATGTGTCCACAGAAGTGAGGCCCAGGCTTCCATGCCCTTCCTGTCAGGGTCCCTGTAGCAGCTCAGAAAGCTGACTTGATGCTGCAACAAGGAAGCTAGTCTCTGAGCTATGCTGCCCACAGGAGTGTTTGGTTTGAGCCCCTGAAAATCCACCCCCAAATAAACTCTGTGCCATGTCAGCAGCTTGCAGGGAGGGCTCCCGTGCCCGTCATCATGGGCAGGCCAGACTTTGTGCAGGGAGGCAGAGGCTGGCCCCCAGGAACTTTGGACTTGGGTTTTGAATTTGTTTAGCCTCAGACTATTTTGCATGTTTGCTTTCCATGTCGCCCTAAACACCATGCTCTTTGCACCCATACCTTGCAGATATGGGGTCATCATTGTAGGCAACCCCAAGGCTCTGTCCAAGCAACCACTGTGGAACCACCTGCTGAATTACTATAAGGAGCAGAAAGTGCTGGTGGAGGGGCCCCTGAACAACCTGCGGGAGAGTCTCATGCAGTTCAGCAAGCCCCGGAAGCTGGTCAACACCATCAACCCTGTGAGCCTGGCTGATGGGAGGGAGGGAGGGCTGGGACTCCTTTTTCCCCCAAGCCCATGATTTAGCACCTGGCAGTGAGCAATGGTCAGTGTGGCCTGTGGCAAGCGTGCGCATGTCAGTGTGTGAAGAGGAGCAGTGTTTGCTGGCCCCCCACACCAGTGTCTTCAGGGCTGGGGATGTATGGGATGCTAAGTCCTGGGGGCATCTTGGAGTCAGACACAGGTGGAGGGGTACAGTGCTGCTTGAACTGAAGCCAAAGGTCGAATGTTGAGCATCAAAGGCCAGGTCATTGAGAGAAGGGTAGCATTCCTCACTTACCCAAATCCTCTGCAGGGAGCCCGCTTCATGACTACAGCCATGTATGATGCCCGGGAGGCCATCATCCCAGGGTCAGTCTATGACCGGAGCAGCCAGGGTAAGTCCTCTCTGTGGGAAACCGGGCCAGCACTGGGAATATTGACCCTTCCCACGCCTGTACTGCATCCGTCCACAGAAACCTACCTGACAATGAGTTCCTTCCCTTGTCTAAGATCGAAGAGTTGGTCTTTGGCAGTTCCTAAGAACAAGATGTTTTTAAATAACACAGCTCTGCCTATTTGCCCCAGAGCTCCACCCCACCTGCCCTGTGCTCCCCTTTTCAGTGGGAGGTCACACCTGCAGTTCTTCTAGGTGGCCTGCAACCTCTTTTCAGGTTCTGCCTCCTTGAAGCCTCTGCTTACTGTTCCAGAACTTGGAGCTGGGTGCATGCTCTAGTCTCCTGTGTGGAGTCTCGGTGTACCCTAAGGCTGATTCTGACCCTTGCTGCTTGAAATACCTCCTCCTGCCGAGCCCGTCCCTAGACGGCTCCTGCTCACCCCCCAGGTCCCCACTTGCTTGGACCCTTCCCCACCACTGTGCCCAGAGACTCAGTGTCACCTGCCTGCTTTTTTGCTCTGGGCATTGTCTCCTCATGTGTTGCTGTCTATTCTTTTTTGATCTGAGAAACATCAGTTTGTTGTTTCACTTATTTTTTTTCATTGGTTGATTCTTGTATGTGCCCTGATGGGAGATCCGACCCACAACCTTTGTGTATCAGGAAGACGCTCCAACCATTTGAACTACCCAGCCAGGGCTCACTGGCCATCTTGAGGGCGAGTGAACCCTGGCCCTTCCTCTATGCCCTATTTCTTGGGAGCCCCCTTTCTTTGTCATAATTCCTGGGGCCACTGGGCTCAGATTGCAGACAGTGTTCTCTAACAACGGCAAATGTCTCACCACCACGTCCAACAAATCGCTGTATAGCTCAGTGTCCAAGGCCCATACTTCTTCCTGAGTCCTCAGGGGCCAACTCAGAAGGCCACGCGCTCAGCTCCTGGCCCCAGGGACCTTCAGCGGATCCACTGGTCTGTGGTCCTAGGCATTCTGCTGTTTTGTGTGTGTAGTGTGCATGTGGTATGATCATAAAATTTGGCACAAAAAGGACTTTTTATTTGGAATACTGTGTGGTAGCTCAGTTTCTCTGGTTAATAGAGTCGTGGTTCCCAGAATCCCTTGGGAGAAAAGCAGGTTTCCCAAGCACCATCCCTCAGCAGGTTGGAGGGGGACTGACAGTGAGAATCTGCAGCAGGTGGCTCTGTCATGGGGACACCCCAAGAACCACAGGCAGAACAGTGACAGGACAAGACAAGCGTTTCACTGTGGGCAGAGTAGCTGACTGGGGGCTGGCAGCAGGCTCATCTGGACACAGTGAGGAACTTGCCATTCACCCTGTCTTGCAGGCCGGCCCTCGAACATGTACTTCCAGACCCATGACCAGCTCGGCATGATCAGTGCCGGCCCCAGCCACGTGGCCGCCATGAACATTCCCATCCCCTTCAACCTGGTCATGCCACCAATGCCGCCCCCAGGGTACTTTGGGCAGGCTAATGGGCCAGCGGCAGGTGAGCAAGCACTGGGCCCTTGAGCAATATTGTTGTCTGTGAGGCTCAGGCCTCCTTCAAGGAACCCTGGACACTGTCTTTCAGGTCGGGGCACCCCAAAAGGTAAGACGGGTCGTGGCGGACGTCAGAAGAACCGGTTTGGGCTCCCTGGGCCTAGCCAGACGAACCTGCCCAGCAGCCAGGCCAGCCAGGACGTGGCATCGCAGCCCTTCTCTCAGGGTGCCCTGACGCAGGGCTACATCTCCATGAGCCAACCCTCCCAGATGAGCCAGCCTGGCCTCTCCCAGCCTGAGCTGTCCCAGGTGAGCTGGCCTCACTGAAACTGGCACATGACACCTGCAGAAAAGTTAGCCAGCCCAGGGTGCCCTCCACACACACCTACCCACCACACAGCACTTCCCAAGGATTCAGGGGAGGGTGGCCTCTTTTATGACTACCCTCAGCAGTGGGACTATGGATCTAGGACGTCCCATCCACGACACTGCCCCTTCAAACAGGGCTGGGTCACCTGTCTTGGTGACATAAACAGTGAGTTTTCTGTTACTCAGGCTTGAGAACCACTTTTTCACATTCTTCTCTGGGCTGGGGAGGTGCTGGACACAACAGCAGGTTCTTAAGGATGGGAGCTAGTTTGCTGGCTGCTCATCTTCCCAACTGTGTCTTTCAGGACAGTTACCTTGGTGATGAGTTTAAGTCCCAGATTGATGTGGCGCTGTCTCAAGACTCTACGTACCAGGGGGAGCGGGCATACCAGCATGGTGGAGTGACGGGGCTGTCCCAGTATTAGAAGGCAAGCCAACCCCAGAGGAGGGCTTCACTGGGACCTGGGTTGTGGGAAAACTCAGGACATGTGGTGGGAGTCTCAAGTCCCCAAGGGGCCAGGTCATCCTGTGACCTTTAAATTCAGGTCCCTGTGTCATATCTTCTGCTGAGAGCCCTAGAACTCCTGAGAAAATCTGATGTGACGGCCCATAGCCCCCTGAGCAGGAAGGAGGACACATCCCTCGCTCTGACTGAGCTCATGAGGGTGAGAGGTCCCAGCTTTAAGTGCCTGCCAGAGCCGTAGGTTCCCAGCAGTTCCCACCTGTCTGGGTGCTGGTGCTGTGGGAAGGAGGTGTGCCACTGTTTCAGCACAGGCTCCAGCCTTAGCTCTTGGCTGCCCTCTCGCTGGTTGGGAAGTCACTGGTCTGAGGGCTCCCTTTCCGCAGGTGAGACCATAGGTGCAAAGTGGAAGCGGAGAGAAACCCTCTTGCCTTCCAGGTGGAGGCATGCTCCCAGCTTCTGACAGCTTCCTGCCCTTCCTCCTTCTCTGCAGGTGGTGGCAGAAGAGCTAAGCTATGTGGCTTAGTCCATCAGCATCTTACTCTGGGTAATAAAAAATAAAAATAAATGGATACCTGTTTTCCACTGCTAAAACTGAAGCACCACTGTGAGCAACAGGAGAGGGAGAGGAGCACCCGAGGGAGAGCAGCCCGAGGTAGTGAGTGCCCGCAGCCGGCACCACGGCGAGGAGACAGGGAGAGCGGAGGTGGGGCCGGCCCTCCGGAGAGCCCTGGAGAGCCCTGCGGCCCGCTCGCCAAGGAGGCCCGGCTCGCCATGTCTACGCCTGGGTCTTTGACCAGGTGGAGGGAGGAAGACCCTCATCTCAGAGTAGCCCTTTCCTCTGTTCTTTCTTTCTTTTTCTTTTATTGAAAGGGGACTACGTTTTATCAGGAACAACTCGCATTTCTGTGCTGAGCAGGCTCCTACAGCTGTGTTTGGAGGGCCCCGCCGAGGCGTGGGCTCCGTCCACGCCGTCTGAGACCTCGCAGTCATGCTGCCTGTGTTTTAGAGGGTTTTCATTTAAAGAAAATATGGTGTTTGGGGTTTTCTGTTTGTTTTTTAAAGATTATTTCAAAGGAGTACTGAAAAATATACTGAGTTCATCTCTCAAATCTTAGTGGTTGGACCTGGGAGATGCAAGAAGCTTCCAGAAACGAAGTTTAAACGAGCCACACAACGAGGTTAGAATGAACACCTGTGACGTGATTACGGAGAGGAAGATTTTTGTTTTCCATTTAGTTTCCAGCAGCTCTTCTCCCTGTACATCAGGGCAGTGAAGAAACGTCACTTGGGCCCATGGGCCCCACTGGACTTCTGAGAAGAAAGGCACTTCTCACACACAGTGGACTCAGTCCCCTGAAGGGCCGGGGCAGAGCTAGCCATGAGGCCAGAGGGCAGGAAAGTGGTTGTTCCTCGCCCAGTATCTTCTTCCCCAGGGTCCTTCCTGAGGATTTGGCAAAAGACGTCAGCTAAGAAGATCCTTCTCCAGGGAGGCACCCTGAGCCCCTGCAGCCATCAGAGAAGGCTTGCCCCCTTATCCTCCACCCCACTCCCAGATTTGAAGCCCCTCTGTGTGCACAGCTTCCATGAGTTGGGGTGGTTTCTACTTTTATTTGGGAGAAGTTTCAGAAATAAGTTGATTCTGTGCTGAAGGTGCTTGGGGGAGTGTGTCACTTCAGCTGATAAGACAGGCATTGACCTGGGTCTACATTAAGGAAGTTCTTGCGGTTGGGAAAGGCCTTCTGGGGGTAGGTGTTAGTTTCCTTGGTGATTATCCAGTTGAGGACCGTTTCCTGCCTACCTAGGTCCTAGTGACAGTGATGCCCTAGCATCCTTTCCCCATGCACCTGACACACCCTTATTCTAAAGCCTCCAGGTGCCATCTGGTAAATGGAGAGACAGGGATACACAGGCACCTTCTCGAAAGGCCTCTTACTCCCATTGCTAGGGCTTTTGGTCCCCTTTTGGTAGGCCGCCTAGAGGCATTGGGCTTGGATAGGCTTCTGCTGCGACCCTTTGTGCCTGCCCACCTCCCTGTTCCTTCCTTGGAGTGCTCTACCTCGCTCTTTGCTGTTGGCTTTGTTCACCTTCTAGCAGCAGTTACTTTGAGTTTTCCAAATCAAGGAACATCTGTACTGAGGCAATGTCACTTCTGATTTTTGGTCAATTTGTTTTAAGCTCTTTTGTCACCAATAAAATGTTAAAACAACTCTTGCCTGTCACAGGGCTGGTAAACTGCAGGGGTGGGAGAGCCCTTGGTCTGGGGCCTACTGTCTCAAGGGCATGTCTGAGAAGGGCTGGGTCTACAGGGCACCTCTGCCCCTTGCACCTGTGCTTGCGGGAGTGGGCAGGACTCCCAGGGTCCCCTTGGATGTAGAGCCATCTAGATACAGCTCTCTAACAGGGCAGATGGCACCATTATAGGACCCTTGTCTCCACCGATCTGACGTCCATCGGATGGAAGCAGCGGTCCCCGCCCTGGGTGAGAAAACCCAAAGACGCGCAGCTCAAACCACCCTGTGTTTATTGTGTTCCCGCTCACGCTTGTTCCGTCAGCGGCAGCCGCACTCATCCACCACCATGTCCTCGTAGTGCCGCAGGACCACGTTGTCGCTGTTGTCAAAGAAGAGCACAGAGATGGGTGACAGGCGCGCGGGTACACAGCAGGGCAGGCCAGCGGCGCCGGGGGCAGCCGAGTACATGAGCGCGCGCAGCACAGCGTGATTGAGTGTGGGGGGCCCACCGGGCCCAGGCAGTGTGGCGGGCAGCGAGCAGTGTCCCTGGCAGTAGTTGGCCAGGAAACCACGCGGTGCAATGACCCAGCGGTGCCAGCCCACCTCACGGAAGCTCACATAGAGCCGCCGCGCGCGACAGGAGCCCCCAGGACCACCACCCACCACGGGATCAGCCTCACGCCGCAACCGGGCTAGGGGATGGCACAGGCGTGGGTCGAGGGTCACCAGCAAGAGGGAGGCCTCAGCCAGGTGCACGCAGGCGCTAGTGGCGCGGTGGCGCAGCGCCAGCACCAGGTGGAGGCTGCGGGGCACTGAGGTGTTGTGGGACCAGGCGGCACCCAGCAGCTCAGCGCGCACTGGCGTCCCCAGCGAGACCACCGCCTGGCGGAGCAGCACCGGACCCACACCCGTGCCCTCGGCTGCCTGCGCCAAGCTCAGCTCCCAATCGCCCTCAATTCCCATCGCCGCTTCCTCTGCCGCGAAGCGCAGCTCCAGGCGGGCTCGGCTCGGTTGCTCTGTGGGTTCCACAGCGGACAGGTCAAAGACGACGGTCCACCTCGAACACTGCCCTGCGGCCGCGGACTCCGGGATCCCGGCGCGTGTACCTGGGGAGGCCAGAAGAGGGCTGGGCTTGCACTGCATCCCCACCCTCCCCGCCCCCAGCGCAGTGCCGCCTGCACTCAAGGGGTTCTCTGTTGGGGAGATGGGGGGAAAGTGAGCGCCTGGAGTTGAGAGCAAACCATCTGTTATACAGCATCAAATGGTGTGAAGGAGCGGGGTCGGATGGCGTGGGGGCGGGGCATCACTTGCAAAGAAGACATCTGCCCAATGCAGGGTGGCTTGTCTGTGTGGGGAACACAGGCAGGGGGCAGAGATGAACCAACGCCTGGGGAAACGGTGCTGGAGCGCGGTGTCATCTGCAGCAAGGCTTCAGATGGTGTGACGCAGCAGGAGTGCGGGAGTGGGGGCAGGGCTTCGGCTGCAAGCCAGGGCCTTTGCTGGGTACAAGGCGCAGCCTTGTGACCAACTCTCCCTGGTCCCCCCAGGTGTCCATGGAAATGAGGGATGGAGTGCGGGGACGCATTTTGTTCCTGGATTGGCTCCACTGGGTGGGTAGGGACCCTCGGCCGATGAAAGCTCTTGGTGGGCTGGGGCGCCCAAGGGGGGGGGGGTCTCAGCCGCCCCACTCACCTCGATCCGGGACGTGGCGCACAATGTTCCCAGCAACCCCCAGCTCCTCCACGTGGCAAGGTCGTCGTAGGGTGGCCCCCGGGGGCGTCCGTCCTGGGCTGACCCTGGCCTCCTGGGGGTCCCGGCGGCGGAACAGGCGCCACATGACGGGGGGTACGGGACGGGGCTTGGGGGCACCCTGAGGTGCGTCACACAGCCCAAGAGCCTGGAGCAGAGCGGCGGCAGGGCCCGGGGCCGCAGGGGCGCAGGCCGGGGCCAGCGAGGGCAGCAGCAGGGCCGGGAGGAGGAGAAGAACACGGCGGTCGGGACAGCGGAGCAACAGTGGCATCTTCCTCACAGGCGGCAACCGGACGAGTAGTCAGGAGTCCGGGGTTGGGCAGGGGCAGGGGCAGGGGCAGGGGCAGGGGCAGGGTCCCGGGGGGCGTGGCTTCGGTCCTGAAGCCCGGCAGGGACCCATCCCTGGGCGGGGTTTCAGAGTTGCCGGACAGGGGTCTCAGGAGTGGCCCGGGCCGGGAGGGGCGGAGCTGGACCAGCTGCGGGTCAGGGAGAGCAGCATAGACATCCCAGGGGGCAGGGTTGGGCGGGGCTGTGTCCTGGGGGTCCGGCGGGAGTCGAAGGGTTCAGAAGCACTTGTCCTTCACCAAACCGTTCCTCAGTGGCTTCCTGTGGGCCAGAACCCGGCCCTGGTTAGCCTAGGGACCCCACACCACCACGTATCCCGTCCAGTCCACCTTGCGGCCCACATCCCTTTTTCCAGCCCACCTCCTTGGCTTCTCCCCACAATTAAACCCTCCCCTCCCCCTTTCCTTCCCCTGCTAGGCCCCGGGCAGCCACTGGAGAGCAAATGCCATGTTCCCACCTCTGCCTGACATAACCCCACCGCCTCAACCTAGATTAATCCTGCACTTTTTATCCTCCACCCCTCCCCAAACTGCAGAACTGGCCAGAGGCCCCTGCCACCGTCCGGGGCAGCCCTCCCTGCTCTGTGGCCCTAGGTGGCTCACAGTCCCATCAGGACAGGCTTCCCTGTCCATCCTTCTCCACCCACCGTCCGTCTACACTGCTGCAGCCCTTACTTTCATTCCATGTTTTTAGAACAAGTTGCTTGATATTTTAAAACTGTGATCAATATATTAAGTGTCCAGCTTAAGATCCCAGAGAAAGGCCCCTAAATTCCAAATATGCATGGTTTGCATATTTCAAACTTCTATAAAGATGTCTTCGATTTTCCAAAAATGTGACAGTTTGAGGACTCTCCTGTGCACACTGCTCCGCCCCACAAACTCCATTTTTCCTGCTAGTCTCGGAGCTTCTGCGGGGGGGGGGGGGGGGGGGCGGAGCCTGTGCCGGGTGGCATGCCCGGACCCACCTGACTGGCCCCTGCTCCTCATCACCTGGGCCAAAACTCAGAGTTCATCCTGTTAGCAGGTCGGCTGGTCCCCAGATGGCATCTCAGTGCAGCCTAATGCCGTAGCCATTGGCCACTCCCGTTCCCGCTTACAGGAACTCTTTATGCCTTTGCACACAGTCTACTAGTCTCTGTAGAAGTGAGTTCTATAATCTAGTTTACGTAAGTTTTCTGAGCTAGTAATACGTCCTCATGATCCAGACATCAGAAGGTGTGAAGCACCCACACTTAACCCTAGTCACTCCTGGGGGTAGTCTTACAGGCATAGCAGACACCCTTTCACATTAGAATGTAGACTTGCCTGGGGAAGACTGTCTCAGTCACTTCATTTGTCCTTCCCTTGGGCTGGCTGTCCCTTCTGGGAGCACACTAATCCTATCCTTGCTGCTTTTCCCTGTGGGTCGCTGCTCTTTCTCTGGATGAACCAGCAGGAGCCGCTTATCTGTGAGGTTACAGATAAGCCTTACAAGACCTCCATGTGACGGTTGTCTTTTGGCTTTGCCTGTTGGTCCTTAGACAAAGCAGAAGGAGGAGGTTCTTGGCTTTTGGACATTTCTTCTACATAGTTCAGTTTGCTAGGTGACACAGTGTTCCATTTCTGGCTCTAGTTGGAGTTCACAGTTTCCACTTCTGTGACATCTTTGATCCATCAGAGTTTGCCCCGGGGCTGATGCAGGGTAATCTCCAGATGGTCACCAAGTGTCCCCACCATGTTCCAACAGTCCTTCCTTCCCTCTCGGTGACCTTTTATTTGCTCAAGCGTGAATCGGTTCTGTTCCCACACAGTTTTAACTCCTGTACTTTTGTTTTTATCCTCACCCAAGGACGCGCTAATTGATTTGAGAGAAGGGAAGGGAGAGAGGAAGAGGGAGAGAAACATTGATGTGAGAAACATCAGTGGGCCACCACTTATACACTCCTGGATCCCAGCCACACCCCCTGTGCCCCAACCGGAGACTGAACCCGCAACCCAGGCACCTGCCCTGGCCAGGAATCAAACCTGCGACTTTTGGTCCATGGGACAATGCCCAACTGACTGAGTCACACCAGCCAAGGCTAATTCTTGTACTTTCATAGTAAGTTTAATGCCTTCAGGGATTGGTCCCTCTGCCCCCATGCCTTTTTTATCAGTTTCATGGTGATTCCAAATTGTTTTATGCACAAGTTTCCAAGTACCCCCTCCTCCTTCACTAGTGTTGGAGGGGGGTTGGCCTCCCTAGATATCAGACTTAGACTTTCCAGGGCACCACTGAAGGGACAGGGGCAGGCAGGGGAGGAAGGTGGTGTGAGAGGAGGGCGGAGATGAGGGCAGCCAGTGACTTGGGTGGATTCTGGATGTTTCCTGGAGAATGAGGAGGAGGGGGAGGGGGGACTTCCCAGGGTTTCCCAAGGTTCCGATGAGTTGCCATCCACTGTGATGGACAAATGTTCAAGAGGTGTGGGGTGGGGTGGGATGGGCATTGATTTGGGATATTTATTTTTAAAAGAGAGGGGAAGCAAGGGAGAGAGGGAGGGAAACATCAGTGTGTGGTTGCCTCTCACACACTCCCTACTGTGGACCTGGCCCACAATCCAGGCATGTGCCCTGACTGGGAATCGAACCAGCAATGCTTTGGTTCACAGCCCGGGCTCAATCCACTAAGCCACACCAGCCAGGGCAGATTTGGGACATTGCAGAAGAATGACAGTACGCTTAGAGTGTCGAACAGATGCTGGAGACAGAATGGCGCTCAGAGGAGCCCTGGGAGCTGGGAGAGAAACTTGGAAGCTGGGGTGGATTAAGTGAAGGGGCCCTAGAGGCCAAGGACTGAGCAGGAAGCACGGGGAGGTGGGGCGAAGGACCTCAAGAAGTGGGAGCAGACTGGCAGGTGTTAAGGGGGTACTGGGTTGGGTGCAAGGCTTCTTTTGGGGGTGATGAAAATGTTCTAAAACTATGGTAATGGCTGCACAACTGTGGACTAAAAACATTTAATTATACACAGCAAATGGGCAAATCGCACAGTATGTGAATTCTGTCTCAAGAAAACTACTACAAAAAGAAAAAAAGAGGGGGAAGTGACCCTGGTTTTAGCACTAAGAAGGCCTTGGGGAAACCGAACAGGAGTGGTGCTGGGGAGCAGTGGGAGGAGGACCCCGGAGTGGGGCGGGCTCCAGAACGGAGGGGTGCTGCTGGGAGGGAGGAGGGGGGGAAGTGGGCCAGGCTGGCGCAGGGGGCTGGAGAAAGGGGGTGTCTCTCCTTGATCAGAATGTCCTGGGCAGTCAAGAGGATGGACGTCCCTGGCCCCGGATGGTGACCTTGGAGGGAGATGGACCGTCCACTGAAGCAGCCAGCCAGTGTGAGACTGGATGTCCCACTTCTGGTTTGGGGGGGACACAGAGGCCAGGTTGGTGGGCAAGGGGATGATGGTGACGGCAGCTGACAGCTGAGAAGGAAGAATGAAGGAAAAAAAGGCAGGCTGGCACTGTGCAGGCGGCAGCGAGGGCCCTCCAGCCTGTCGGCGCTTCCTCGTGGGCCAGACACAGCGGGGGCAGTGTTGGCGCACGGCGTACAAAGCAGCACCGCATTGCGGGGTGGGTCAGCAGAGCCAGAGCAGGGGGCGGGCCCCTTGTGGATGGCGGTCCCAGATGCCTCTGGGGATAGTAAGCTTCAGACCAAGGTGCCAGGTCATGACCAGGGCACGGGGGACAGCCCAGGGGGCCGAATTGGTCCAGGAGGTTGGTCAACCAGATGACCAGTGGCCAGTTGTTGGGGGATCAAGAGAGACCGGAGGGAGGAGACAAGAGTGCAGACAGGGCTGGGAAAGGACCGGTGCGACTTACTTGTCGTCTGGCTCGTCTCTCCTGAATCACCTCTAAGTTGTTCTCACTTGTCATTTTCTTACTGTTTTCAAACCTAACTGGATTCTCATCTCTATGGTCTGTGAGATCCTGATTTTGAGTTACCCCTGTGGCTTGCTGTGGTCAGTGCCAAAAAAGGTTCCTTGTTTTCTAAAAAGAGTATCTGTTCACCCTGTTTCTGAATTGCTGGGTGAGGAGCACAAAGCATGAACTGTGCCTCTCATGGTCCCATCACCCCAACGTTCAGGGCTGTGCTGTGTGGAACATTCCAGATCAAGAATTACACCTGAGCCCTGGCCAGGTAGCCCCGTTGGCTGGAGTGTTGCCCCGATATGCCAAGGTTGCGGGTTCTGTCCCCGGGGCAGGGTGTACACAAGAATCAACCAATCAATGCGTAAATGGGTGGAGCGACAGGTCAATGCTTCGCTCTCAAATCAATACATAAAAATTTAAGGCAAAAAGAAAGTACTCCTGAATTTCTCTTCCTGTCCTTTTCCACTTGCAACTTTTATGTACCCTGAAGTTGAAGTCTTTTAACAGACAGAGGTAGATGTCAGGGGGAAAAAAAAGTCAATCTCACAACTGTCATGATTATTCATGTATGTTTGAGTACCTAATATTTGAGATTCTGCCCTCTTATTTTGCATTACTTATGCTGCCTTTTCTAACCTTCCTTTTTTGCATTTATTTTGCACCTGTTTTTTATTACCCCGATAGTGTTAAAACGTAACTAACTGATACAGCCTAAAGCTAATCCCACCCTCTTGCAAAAAACCCCAATCTTGTTTTGATATTTAGTATTTCAACTTATCTGATATTTAATATTTTAGTTCTGATTATTTTATATCTCTCAAATTAGGCATTTAAAATGTTTATTCAACCCTGACCAGTGTGGCTCAGCCAGGTGGATGTTCCGCAGTGCCAAAGGTCGCTGGTTCGATCCATTCCCGGTCAGGGCACAGGCCTGAGCGCAGGTTTGGTCCCTGACCAGAGCGTGTCCAGGACACAACCCACTGGTGTTTCTCACATCGAAGTTTCCCCCTGCCCTTCCCCTCTTTCTGTAAATACTCCTTATTAAAAACTGTTTATTCAGACATATATCAGTTTCTCTACTAATCCACTTCTTGAGAGAGCTTTCTTGTTTTCTGAACTATAACCTTCTTAGTGTTTATTCCTATCTCTTGAGAATTGGTTTTAAAACTGGGTACAAAATCCCCGGTTACTGGGTGCTTCACGTGAGCACTTCACTCCACTGTCGCCCTGTGTCCGTGCGGCCGTCAGGCTGTCACTGCCTCGTGGGTCGTTTCTGCTTCCCTGTGGCTGTTTCACATTTTCACTATCACATTTGGGGCACGGATGTCTTTTCATTCATCTTGCTTATTACTGCTGTCTTGCCACTTTACAGAAAATTCTCAGCAATACATCTTCTCATATTATCTCTCCTCACCTGTCTCCTATTAGAATTCAGCTAGACCAGGTCATTCTTAAAATTCTAGCTGCTATTGTTTCCATCTGTTTTTGCTGCATTCTGGGTCATTTCTTCACAGCTTTTGATTTACTAATTTTTTTCTTTGGCGGTATCTAATCTGAGCCTTCAGTTTTAGTAGGCTGAATGGTGGTCTCTGAAAAGGAGAGGGCCACATCTCTGGAACCTGTGAACGTGACTTTATTTGGAGAAAGTCTTTGCAGATATAATTAAATGAAGGCATTTGAGACCAAAAAAAAAAAAAGGCCCAAGAGAAGAGACGGCCATGTGAGGAAAGAGGCAGAGATCAGAGTGATGCAGCCACAGCCAAGGACGCCTGGAGGCCCAGAAACTGGAGGAGGCAGGGAGCACCCTCCCCTGGAGTCCCTGCTGACGCCCTGCTTCCAGACTTCTGGCCTCCAGAGCTGCGAGAGAACACATCCTACTGCTGGAAGTCACCTGGTCAGTGTGCCCTGGTTACAACAGCCTCAGGAAAGCGACAGAACATCCAATGCTTTTTTTGATGGTCAATCATGCCTTTTAATTTTTAGATAAACTTTATTTTGGAATAATTTCAGATCTGCAGAACCACTGCAAAGAGCGTACAGAGATCTCCAGTGCAGCTCTCACCAGCGTGCTGGACGCTAACACCTTACAACTCCATGGTACATTTGTCACCACTAAGCAACCACGGCGGGGACACTGCTGCACACGAAACGGCAGACTGGATGTGGATTTCACCAGCTTTCCCATGGCAGTCCTTTCTCTGGCCCAGGGTCCTCGCCCAGCCCCCCACCGCCACACACACACTGCATTCAGTCCTTGCTGTCTCCTTGTTTTCCATGACCCGGTGACTTTGAGGCATCCTGACCGCCCACCACTGCTAACACCAGCCATCTGTGGGGAATCAAGTTTTGCTGGTGGTGGCCCCGGGGCTGATCCTGACAGCGTGTTGCATGCTCTGCCATCCTAGTGGGGGTGTGGCAGACTGCCTGGGCCTCAGCCCACATTCTGGCCACTCTCTGGGAGACAGAGCAGGGGTGGCACCAGGGGTGGGGGGGGGTTGGGGGTATGACCTTGGGCTTTGCTTGTCCCAGGACTCTCCACCAGAAGCTTGCCGTTCTACAGCAGGAAAAGCTTTCAGATTTTTAGGTTTGGCTAGCAGGTGCCTCTCCTGCCCTGCCCCTGGAGTTGTCTTAGCCACCACTGTTGCTGGACGCTCTGAGGGTCAGGCGGACTCCTCGCTGAACTGATTTCTCAGTGGAATTACTGACTCATGACCCCCTGAGCATCGATGATCAAACATCCCCCCGCAGCAGATGCCTACCTGGCCCCCACTGGCACGGAGCCCTGCCTGACTCCCGTTTTGGTAAATGGCAGCTTGAGCCAGAAGCCTTGGGTCATCTTTGATTCTTTTATTTCAGTTTGACCTACATCCAAAGCAAGTCTGGTCAGTTCTACAACAATGCTGGGATCTGACCACTGGGGCAGCCTCAGTTGCTTCTTGTGTTTATGCTTTCTGTCCACTGTCTGAGCCCTCCCTGCCCTGGGTGCTGGCTTTCTGGCCCAGGCATACCCTGCCTGGAGTCCCTTGCTGGTGGGTGCAAAGTGCTTCTCTGTTTGAGCAGGCCTCGAGAGCCCTCCCTTGATCCCACTCTCTGCCCTTGTCTTCTGCTTCCCTTCTTCTGTCTTTCCCAGGGATTTTAAAGTCCCTGTCCTCTCATCCTCCTTACCAGCCACCCTGACGCACCTCACTGAGCCTGGGCCCACTGCTTCCCCACAACCACCATTCCTCGGTTGGCCACTGCTGTCTCCCCAGAGGCCGAACTGGAGGTCCGCCTGGTCAGCCCGATTCCCTGCTTGCTCAAACACCCCCAAGGCTGCCTCCGGGGCACTGCACACTCTGGACCCTGCTTATCACCCCTGCCTGCCTCTGTTTACTCCTGGGTGTCCTGCAGGCAGGGGTTCCGGACACTAGGGCTCACATCCCGGGGCTGACAAGTCCCAGGTGCCCTGCCCCCAGGATGCCTGATGAGGCCCATTTTTCTCTCCTTCCCTAGGACCCCCACCTGGGCTGGACTGGGTCTGAGCCCCCAGCTCCCATCCCATCCCCTGTTTGGGGAGCCAGGGAACACTAGCATGGACAGAGCATGGGCTCTGTGGGCGGCCCACGGCACCCCTCCTCCCCGCCGCCACTGCCTGCCCAGCAGCCCCTCCTCACCACCACAGGGCCCTCACTTGCCTGCTCCGGCCACACCAAGCATGCCAGCCACTCGGCTCAGCCCTCACTGATCACTGACAGCACCCTGCTTCTTGCTTCTCACCACTCTGCCCAACACCGGCCTCCCTATCGCATCCTCGGTGTCTGTCCTCATAGCACCTAACTCCATCGCTACGTCATCCACGCCTTTACTGCAGTCTTTGTTTTGGACACAGGCTCCGGTGGCAGCGTCCACTATGGCTTCATCCGCTGCTGTGTCTCCAGGGCCTGCCCAACTGTGTGCGCTCAGACTGTTAGATGTGGCTAAAGTAACGAACCCGGGGCGGCAGCCCCTCCACACTCACTCAGCTTTGCTGGGCTTGGGGCTCAGGGCCTCTGCTGCATCGTATTCCCGTACATCCTTCAGCTCCCGTACCTGGCCCGTCAACACCTTGGCAGCAAAAGCCACGATGTACTGTGGGAGGGGAAGGCACAGGTGAGAAAAGAGCCTTTCTACGCCATATTGCCCTCCTGATGGCCATGCACTCCTGCCTCAGGCCCTTTGCATGTGCTCTTCCTGTTGCCCAACATGCCCCTCCTAGGGTATGCCTGAGAAGGGCCTGCACCTGGACCACTTCCCTGGGAAAGGGGACCAGGATGGACTCCCAGCTGAGGAAGCAGGTGGGCAAGGAGCTGTGGGAGGCCAACTCACCAGGAACCAGTAAAGGTTCATGAGGGTGAGAAGCAGCAGGAGTGCGTTGAAGAAGAAATAGAAGGGAATGTCAGGCACGGAGCGCAGGCTGCAGTGGCATGTAGCATACAGGACCTTGAGTGGGAACCAGTAGAGGCGGAACCAGAACCTGTGGTGGGGAGGAACAGGTCACGGAGTCTGTGGGGCAAGAGAGGCAGGGCGGCGACCCAGTGCCTGTCTAGTGCCATCTGGCCTCTTCTATCTGTCCCTGCTCATCCCCACATGTCCTTGTCCGGTTGCCCCATCCTTATGTGCCCCTGCTCTCTCTTTACTGCCCAACCAAGCTCCTTCCCCACTTCATTCATCTCCTCCCCTTCCCTGCCAGGCCCCTCTCACTTCACCAGGCCCCACCCCTTCCCTGACTGGCCCTGCCTCTTTCATCAAGCTCCGCCCCTTGCTTGACTGGCACCTCCTCCCACAGACCTACCTTCTTTCCTGCATAGCCCCACCTCCTCCTACCAGGCCCATCTCTGTTCCTGACTGGCCCTGCCCCTTCCCTGTCTGACCCTGCCCTTCCAACAAACCCCACCTCCTTTACTGCCTTGCCCCCGCCCCTTCCCCATCTGGCTCTGCCCATTCTCATAAGCTTACCTCCATCCTGCCTTGCATGCCCCTTCCCACAAACCCCGCCCCTCCAGCCTTTACCCAGCCTGCTCACCAGCTGAGGCTGAAGCTGAGGCAGCCCAGGTCGGCAGCCAAGGCATGCAGAGGATGGTCAGTGCCTCCGCGGGACTTGAAATAAACATTGAGCTTGGTAAACTCTAGCTGCACGTCGCTGATGTCATGCAGGAAGAGCACCAGAACGCCCACGTTGTGGTACCTGAGGAGGGAAGCAAGTTAGGAGAGGAGAGAAGGCCAGTCACAGAAGGTCCAAAACCCTGCACTGAGACCCAGGAGACAAGCCCCTTGAGCATACCTTCCCTGCCTTTCAGAGCCACCCTCCCTGGCCCACCTGCCCCGCCCCTCTCCCCACAGAGCCAGCTCGGAGGCAGCACCCAGACTGTACTCACCTGGTGGCAGTACCACCCCCGGGCCCTCACCATCCCCACCTCACCATCCCCACGTGGCCCAGAAGCCTCCCTGATTAGAGTTTCTTCTCTAATGTTTCCTCATCTCCATGATTTCTGACCCTCCCTAACCCCTGACTCTCACAGGCCAGGACTGTTCTGTGTCCCGATTCCCTGTAAACTTGCTGACATTCCCAGGTCTATACGATTAACCTGAACTTTGCTGTGGGCTGCAGGTGCCTAGGAAACACAGCATTGCTACTAGGATCTGAGGTCTGAAAGCCCACCTCCCCCATCCCTCCCCAATGCTCCCTGTACTGCTGCTTGAGCCAAGGGTCCTGAATTCAGCCTGGAGGGCGCCATGGGTCTCTCCCACCCTGTGTCCATCTCCACTTAGCCTTCCTGCTGTAAGTCCTTTGCACACGCCGTCTCCAGGACCTGACCCCTCCCGTCTTCACAGGGCCTTCCTCCATCTCCTTCCGTCCTTGCTCCCGTCACCCCAGGATACCCCACCTAACCCTCACCCCCCCTGCAGCCTGTAGCCTCCCACTTGATTTTTCTCCATAGTTTACACCTTCAAACAAATTGTTTCTTCTTTTCCTTTCTTTTTCCTTTTTTGAGGGGGGTTTGTTATCATCTGAGTTTACCCTCTGCAGTAGTGCTAATACAATTTTCCAGAACAAAAGGAATGTTCTAAACCTGCATTATCCAGTAAGGGAGCTGCCAGCCAGATGTGGCCACTGCGCAGCTGAAATGAGGGTGGCGTGGCTTCGGAACAGAATGTGATTTTATTTAAGCTTAATTACATTTGAAATAGCCACTTGTGGCCGGCAGCACCGTACTGGACAGTGAGGCTAGTCTGATAGGATCGGAGCAGGAGTGTGCGCTTCATGTTAGATTTCCTATCAGCCATGTTAAAAAAAAATAGAGGGAAGTTAAAATAATATATTCTAATTAACTCAGTATATCCAAAGTACTGTCACTTCAACATGTAACGGATGTAACAAAAGCACTGTCAAGATATAGTCACTCCTTTTGCCTTTGAAGTGGGGTGGATTTTAAAACAACCAGCAGGTTGTAGTCAGGACAGGCTCAGTGGCCATGTGTGGGCTCCAGGGCGCCAGCATTTGTCTGTCCTGTGCACGACTCTGCTCCCAGCAGCACCTGCCATGTGGCAGGTGTTCAGGAAACACTGGCTATGTGACCTGGCCAAGGGTGCCGTCTGGGCGGAGTTGGAGGGGTGGATGAGGATGGATGGGGTGGGGGCTCCCTGCACCTTTTTCACCCCATCCCTCTGGAATCTCTCTGGAACCCTCCCCCATGGACACCCTGAAGCCCCTCCCCCAAGACATTAGCTCCTTCCCTGGGCCAGCCTCCCACCCTTGCTCACATGGTGCCCTCTGTATTCTGGCACTCACCGGAAGGCATAGGAAGAGACAATGAGGACCAAGGTGACCACGTGGTGGACAAGCATGACCACTGAGTCCTTCCGCCAGGCATCCATGTACAGCGTGGCATAGATGGAATGGCCGTAGAAGCTTCCCTGCAGCAGATAGGCGGCTGCAATGTCCCGTGGCACCGCCATGCCTGGTGTCCAGTCTAGGGAGAGCCAGACCGTGTTGTCAGGAACCTGCAGGGCCTCTGGAACTCCCAAGTGGCCACGCATGCTCTCAAGCCAGGCGTGAGTCCTCCCCACGCTAGGGCAGGCCACATGTCTCTGCAGGTTTAATGGCCATTGTTTTCTACCTGTTGTTTTTTTTTTAATGAGCAGGCATTATTTCCTAAAACTATTTTATATTTATAGAAAAGGCTGCCCCTACTCCTGCCCTGGCTGCCCTTCCTGTCTTCTCTAATTTTCAGGCATTGTCCAGCCAGCTGTGCGCTCCTGTTCCAGGCCACGCCCCCCACCCCCAGCAAATTTCCAAGTGGATGGAGGCTTCAGCCCACCCTGCTGTGGGCAGAGCAGCTGAAGCAGTGGTAACAGACCCTGCCAAGGCTGAGGAGTGCAGGCTCCCTGCAGGCAGGCCCTGGCCAGCCCCCCTACATGGCCTTGTCCACTCCTGGTGCTTGTGCCCACCTTTGCGCAGGTCTAGTCTAACCCTTCCTGGCAACACTGACCCCCCCAGCTCTCCCAGGACCTCTCTTCTCCATCCATCACCATGGCCAAGTGCTCTGCCCATTGACCTGGAACTCTCTGCTCATTGGCTACTCTTTCTCTTCTCCACCCCTGCCTCAGTGACCTGGAGCTAGACCCTCATGACCCCTGGGGCTGTTCCCTAGACTCCACTCATGCCCTTGCCTCATGACAGCCCTTCACCTGTGCTACAGTCCCTCCTGAAACCAGAACACACTCAGATCCCTATCCAGGGGCCCCTCTTCAGTCCCAATCTTGGCTCACTTTCTCAGCACCCCCACCCCACCCCAGTCCAGGCACCCAGCGCTGCCCCAGCTCCTCCCGGCCTCTGAGTGTACTCCCGACTGTCTGCTTTGCCCATGGTGGACTCTAAGGCTGTGAAGACACGGACCCCAGGATCCAGCAATGCCATTCCTGTCCTTGTTGAGCTCTCCCTCCCGGTGCCCTCCCCAGGACCCTCTCTCTGTGACCCTGTGTTCCACCTCTCTCAGTCCGACTCCTCTAGGGACCTCCTGTAAGTGGACTCAGTATTTGTCTTCATGTGTCTGGCTAAAATAGTAAATTTTATGTTATGAACATTTTATCTAATAAAAAATGCACAACTCCCCACGGATTGAATCTAATCTCCCCTGACTTTTACATGTCCAGAGGCTTCTCAAAGCAGGCTGGCAAAACCACAGTGCCAGCTGCCTGCCCCTGGCCTCAAGCTCCGTCCTCGGCTGGGCGAGAACGCTGCAGTCGGAGGAGGCTTCCCTGACACAGATGCGCACAAGTGCCAAGTGCCTCTCTATTTCTTTAGAAGGAAGGTGTGCAGAATGTCTCAATGTACAGAGCCCACTGTGGAAATGGGACACCAAATTTTCCATCTACCGCACAAGCAAGACTTACAGTAGATAAGCATATGCCCTCCAGCCTCAGGCCCCAGATCTGAGGCAGGGGGAAGAGGCGGGCACACAATTCAGACTTCACCGGAGGGCCAGGCTCTGTCCATTGACACCCGGCCTCCTTCCCATACGTGTCCCACCTGTTGCTCTGAATGCCCCACATCATCTCCTCCTCATCCCCTTCCCTAAGCTCCATATCAGGCCCCTGGGATTCCCAAGTCCAGCTTCTGGTCTCCCCCAGACCTGCCCCTCCTGGCCCCCGATCTCACTGAGGGGCCCCAGATCCTGGCGTGGTCCTCACCCTCCTCTCACACCCACCTCTGGTTTGGCAGCAACAGTTCTGCCTTTTTTTGTTTGTTTGTTTATTTATTTATTTTAGATTTTATTTATTTATCTTTAGAGGGGAAGGGAAGGAGAGAGGGAAAGAAATATCACTGTATGGTTGCTTCTCATGCGATCCCTGCTGGGAACTGGCCCCTGCTGGGAACTGGCCTGCAACCCAGGCATGTGCCCTGACTGGGAATCGAACCGCGATCTTTTGGTTTGCAGGCCCGTGCTCCATCCACTGAGCTACACCAGCCAGGGCTACAGTTCTTCCTTTAAATCATTTCTCAAATCAACCACTTCTCTGTTCAGCCCCAAGGCTGGAGGCCCCTTGAGTCCAGTTCCTGACCCAAGCCCCTCCTCTGCTCCCAGACCTTGGTACATACCGTCACTGCACACCTGCCCCCTCCTCATCCTGTGCCCTGGCCAGGCAAGCTTCTCTCTGTTCCTGATCCACCAAGAATGTTTCCTGTCTGCTTTAGGCTCCTCCAGGTCCCATTCAAAAGTCACCTTTGGTGGGGCCATTCCCAAGTGGTATAGAAAATGCCCCACCCCCCTCACAGATACCCCATACTTCTCCCTTTTCCCCCAGCTTTCTCAGCAGCGCTGATCCCTGTTAACAGATTTTGTACTTCACTGGCCATTGGGGGTTTTCTCCGAACTGCTCACAGCCTGGTACACGGCTGGTACTCGAAATATGAGCATGTGCAGCGGCAGCTAACTGCCCCAGCGGGTGGCTCAGTTGTTGGAGCATCGCCCCGTATACCGGAGAGGGGGCTGTGATCCCCGACTGGGGCGTGTACAGGAGGCAACTGTTTGATGTTTCTCTTTCTTGCTCTCTCTCAAATCAGTGAAAAACAAATCCTTAGTTAAGGATTAAATAAAGAAAAAAAAGAAACAGCCACTGTATTTTGCCACGTTGAATGTGCACTTTTTTGCCGAAATTTTTGAGGGAAAAATAAAGGTGTGCCTTAAACATGGGTAATACTCATTCTGTTTCTGTATAAATGTCTTTGTTTTGCTTTTAAAAATATTTTATTTATTTTATTTTTTAGAAAGAGGGGAAGCAAGGGAGAAAGAGAGGGAGAAAAACATCAGTGTGTGGTTGTCTCTCGAACTCCCTTTCCTGGGGCTCTGGCCCACAACCCGGGCATCTGCCCGGACTGGGAACTGAACTGGTGACCCTTTGGTTCACAGGCTGGTGCTCAATCCACTGAACCACACCAGCCGGGGTTATATAAATGTTTTTAATTCTTACATTTATGCTTATGAGTTAAAAGTGTAACTCTAAAAAAGCGGTAACAATTTCTATATGCAAAATAATACCCTAGAATATGATCATCAGTTTTGTTCCTAAATATAAATAACAAAAATAGAATTAAAAAATTAAAACAGAAGATTTTTTTCCCCTGAAAGTTCAGGCCAAAAACGTGCGTGCACATTGGACACAAGAGCACTCTGTACGTGGCAAAACACAGTAACTTGCAAACATGGTAACACAGCGTAGTGTATAAGCCAGAGGCGACTCCATGCCTGAAATTTTTTAAGAGTTCAATTTGGTTCATTTGCATAAAGGAAAATTGAATGACAGCTAAAACCTCTCCTCTAGAAATTTACCACATGGGAAATGCACACAGGAAAATGGCCACATGAGCAGCACAGTCCGATGAAGACAGGTTGGGGCCCAGTAACCCCAGCGTTTGTTACCAGGACCCTGCAATGCAGGGGCTCCATTCTCAACCTTCTAACGGTGCCACCAGGAGCCCTCTCGGGCTGTTCCTGTCACAGAGCAGAAAGCGTGTCCATGATACACAGCCTGGGTGGTCAGCGCAGGAACAGAGGAGCCTGACCCCCCATCACAGGTGACCTGCTTATTGGTGATAGAGGACCCTGCAGTCAGTCTCCTGCCCATCCCACCCAGAGCTCAGGCCTTGACCACCCCCACATCTACCCCAATCCATGGACGCAGTCAACTTCTCACCATCTTTTATCTCTTTGCCAAGTTGGTCCAGACCACACTGGTCCCTCCCCTTCCCTCCAGGGCCCCGCTACCATCCTCGCCCAAGACCTTGCTGTCTCCATGGCAGCCAAAGGAAGCTTTTTATAATCCTCAAACTTCTGCCACTTTCCTCTAATTCTCATGAACCGAGATTGCGCACACCCCAGGGTCTTTGCATGTGCTGTTCCTGACACCTGGAGTGCCTACCTGGGCCCACTCAAGGGGGCATCCTCTAGGAAGCACATCCTCTAGGATGCCTTCCTAAATCCTAACAGGGCCAGATGCCCCCTCTCCTGTCCCAGAGGCCCCTTGATCACCCAGTATGGGATGGCTGATGAGTGCTGGCTCACTCATGTGCCCTTCTCAGCGTTTAGAGCAGAACCACCCCTCCCACCATAGGAACCCTACCATAGAAGACAGAAGGTGGGTCGTGAAAGAAGGGGTAGTCGGTGCCAAAGAGCAGGTAGGCACTGTAGCTCCAGGCGCCCAGATAGAAGAGGAACTTCCAGGCGCTCTCAGGCATCTTGGCAGCATCTCTAGGCTGGAGGCGGCACCGCTTGGCCAGGGGCTGCGGGGGAGAAGGTGGGTGGCCATCAGAGCTGGGAGCCGCTCTTCCAGGGTGAGGAGACTAAGGCCCAGGGATTCCCCCAACTGGGTAATGTTGGGGAGGGGCAGCCTTGTACCCACAGCCGCCTGAGTAACCAGAGCCCACGAGTGCCTGCCAAGGGCTAAACTTAGCACCCAGCTGTCTGGCTGAGGTGTGCAGAGGGGAGTGGGAAGGACACTGAGGGAAGTGTGAGGGCCAGGAGGGAGACGTGGGCATAAAGCAAGGGCAGTCAGTG
Source organism: Artibeus jamaicensis (assembly GCF_021234435.1). NCBI lineage: Eukaryota > Metazoa > Chordata > Mammalia > Chiroptera > Phyllostomidae > Artibeus > Artibeus jamaicensis. The sequence goes on along the minus strand of NW_026521854.1, from coordinate 6,619,023 downwards.
GGGTCAACACAGGGGAATCAAGGGGCTTGGGGGTCACAGGGAGCTGGGTGTATGACAATGAGGAAGGGGTTAAAAGACATGGAGGGGACTGGGGGTGAGCCGATAAAGAGAACATGGAGGGGAATATGAGGGCATCTGGAGGAAGTGAAACCCCCAAGTGTGAGAAATTTGAGGGAAAGGGTGCCTCAGAGGAGGAATCTGGGGAGACCAGAGAGGAACAGGGACCTGGGGAAGATGGAGTATTTGGGGGAGGACATGGGGACATTACGTCTTGTAAGAAAGATAATGAAGCAGAGAATGGATGACACAGTGAGATGCGGTGACCTTAGGGGACAACAGGGAAGACATAAGGGATGCAGGAGCATGCACTGGTGAGCTGCAAAGAAATTGGACTCCGGGGTCCCAGGTGGGGCGGGGCCTGAAGCTGCCCAGGGGCGGGGCTACAGAGTTGCTGGGCCAGGCCTCGCCCCCTTCCCAGAGGCTGAGGGGGCTGGAGCACCTCCAGTTGCCATGGAGATAGCCAGAGCTAGCTCCGGTAACCCCTGGCAACCGGTCTCCTGCCAAGAAGATGAGTGTTGGAGGACCGCGCAGCCCCTCCACCTATTCTTGGGAAGGGCGAGCCTCGAATTGGGGCAAGAAAATGGCGAGGGAGGGCTTAGGGCAGGATCGTGACCCCCTGGGATTCCAAATTGGGGGGGGGGGCTAACCTTGTTGTTCTTGCCCAGCTCCCTCAGGAACATGGGGAGGGAGCCCACTCTGCCCCGGTAGTCCCAGAGCCACCACATCCCCCGCCTGAGCACTGGCCCTCGCCCTACTGGACCTCCAACTTCCCAGCTGTAAGTTGGGAAAGAGAGGGAGCAATAAAACCCAGATTGGGACAAGGGCTATGGAAGGGACCTTGTCACACTTGCCTTCCCCTCCCTGAGCAGGGTGATAGGCGAGGTCTCTTCTCTACTCGTGATGTGGGGATGGGGGTGGGGACAATGGCAACCAGACAACACCCTATGCCGACTTAACAAGAGCCAGCCTCTTCCTGGCCAGCAAAGAAAGGCCCCTTTGTTGGCTCTGGGCACTCTGTCCCTGTACCCCTGCCACCTCCAGCCAGACTGGGGCAGGGTGACTCCAGCTGGTCCACGGGGGAGTCGCAGCTGAGCTAGGGCACCAAACACCTTCCCAGCAGCTCCCACAGGAGACCCCGCCACAAGGATGGGAGGCCAGACACCAATGTCACCCCCATGGTCACTCTCCAGCCTTCAGCTGGGGCGGTGGCCTCCGCCGGCTCACTGGAAACTGGACATTTCCATCGGGGCCCCTTGGAGGCAGCACAGCCCAGCTTTTAAGACCCAGGCCCTGCCATCTCCCAGAGGCTGGGAACACCAGCGTGGCGGCTGAGCCCAGGCCTTTGCTTCCCTAAAAGCAGGCACGGATTCCAGACAGGCACGAGGCAGCGACCAGGCAGCTCCAGCCCCTTCCCTGTGGCAGCAGACCAGGGAGCCCTGCCCACCGTACAGACCCTGGACTCCGCTCTAGCTCAGGCTCCGAGGGCTACCCTCCTCCCCACGCCCGTGCGATGAGCCCTCCCCGCTGTCCTGCTCTGTACGGAATGGGTCGTACTCTGGTTTCCCTCACATCATGAACACCCACCCGTGTCGGGGTCCCCATGTTGCAGACTTCCCCCAGCCCGGCCACACCACCACATCCATTCCCACCCCCACCCCACACTGACAGAAAGGGGCACGCGGCTGTGGCAGCCCAAGACCCTGCGTCCGAGCTCCTACAGCGCGAGGCTCTCCCACGTTCAGTGACCCAGCCCTCAAAGACAGGAAGGGGCGCAGTTCAGTCTTCCAGCTCGGGCTCCCACGACAGACCCCTAGCCGCACTGACCCGAAAGAGGCGCGTGGTGGCCGCCGAGCGCAGCACGGTCCAGCCGAGAGCGCAGAGGGCAAGCAGCAGCAGCTCAGGAGGCGCCAGGTGCGCGTGCTCCGCCAGGCCGCGGCGCGCCAGCCCCCAGCCGCAGTCCACGCAGCCCCGCGCGGCCGCCACCGCACTGCCCCAGCCGCGCTGTACTAGCTGCGCGTAGCTCGGCATGGGCTCGGGCCCCGTGGGGCCCGCAGTGGTCCCGGCCGCCGCCATGCAGCCCGCTCACAGTCCGTTTGCACCGCCTGCGTTTGACTGCGCTGGAGCTGCGCGTTCCGCGTCATGCGCCGCAGCTGGGCCTGGGGCGCGCGGACCAGAGCCCTGGGGGCGGAGGGGCGGAGGGGCGGAGGGGCGGGGCGGACGCAAGCTCCGCCTCGGCGGGGGACGCCCGGTCCAGGCGTGGCGTCCTCGTTCCTGGGGTGGGCAGGTGCTGGGTCCTCCGGCGGTAGCGGCATGGACCACCGGCATTTAAGTCCTGGCATCGTCCTGCCGAGTCCTGAAAGAGGGCCCGCGCTCGGCCCCATTTTCCAGTGGGGGGAAACCCAGGCGAGGAGCTCCTGGGACTCTGCTCCCGCAATGCTGTGTCCGCAACAAGGGGCACAGTGGTCACCGGCAGGCAAGTGTCCTCGACTGGGCACTGTTTCCTTACCAGCCCTCCAGTCTGTCCGTCCCATTCCCGGACCTCACTATTCCTTGAGCGCGGGCACACACCGGATAAATCCAGTGGCCTCACTACATTAAGTTTAGTGTAAATAAAGGTCTCTGTTCTCGTTCTGAAAGGACACTGCCCACACAAGAATGAAGCAACACCCGGTGGAAACTGCCATCCATTCAACACCGAGCTGTTAAAGTAGGGACCCGTGTATGGAACTTCTCAAAACTGCTCTTCTGAACCTACCCAGGCGGTAGGGGTTCCATGTGTGAGGTAAGGGTTTCAGGCATTACGGTGCTTCCTAGAAGGGGCCCGAGAGGCTGGGATGTGCCGGAAGGAAGGCCGACTGATGCTCTCCGTGACTCTGGGGGCCTGGCAGGTCTCCCCTGCAGCAGGTTAACAGGCCTGCAGGGAGCCTAAGGGAGTGAGTGCACACTTGGAGGTGCTCAGAAGCTGGATCAAGACCAGGCTTTATTGGGACCACCCCAGGTAATCCTCCGCCACCCACTGACTAGGGTCTATGCCTGAAGCCCTGAACAGTCATCACTGAGGGTGCTGGTCACCTGTTGGGAACACTACCTCGCCTGGCACTGACCACCCCAGCTCCAACCCCAGTGACTCCTGCCCACCTGTGTCCCCCCTTTCCCAAGCATGTTATCACCTAGCCTTTGAGGTGCAGAGTGCCAGGAGTTGGGATAGGTCCCATGCAGCCATCAGCCTGACCTGCCTGCATGGTGCACAGGTGAAAACAGGTAAGAGTCAAGGGGACTTCATTTATTCCCCATCCCCGACCCCATCCAGCCCTGCAGTACATTCTGTAGCCCCCACCCGCAAATGTTCTTGAATCCTGCCACTTCTCTGCACCTGCACTGCCTCAGGTGGTCCTGGGCCACCTCCTGCCTAACATCCTCCTTACCTCACACAGAGGTCAGAGGGAACCTTCTCTGCTCAGTCCCTGTTATTACCCAGAGTAAAAGTTTGACTCCTATGACTCACCGTCTGCCCTCCTCTCCACCTCTTCCCTCTATTACAGCCACACTGGGCTCCTCCCTGTTCCTCCAACACCCAACACTGCAGACACAGTTCTGCCTCAGGGCCTTTGCACTGGCTGTGTCCACCTCCCCCCCTTCCAATGTTGTTCTAGGTACTGGCAGGGCTCCTCTTTCTCTAACTTCAGGCTTTACCCACAAATGTCACCTGCTCACTGTACCCCCCTTAGCACCCTGCCCCCCAACAGTCTTCTCCTTGGCACTTCTCACTAGCTGTCTTCCTGCTATTTTTGAATGTGCATGTGTACAAGGGGTTCATCCTCCCTATTAGATGATTAATGCCACAGACAATCTGGTAGGCAAAGAGGCTTGGAGGTCCTGGGCTAGCTGGATACTCCCCCACAGGTCCAGCCCAGCCTGTGGGGCAGCCCTGGACCTTCCTAACAACCCATCTCTGTCCTCCCACCCAGCACTATCTGGTGTCCATGGTGCTCATCAGTAATGGGAGAGGGCTCCTGCCCACCGGCCCAGCCCAGGCCAGCCTCGAGTTTCATTCTGGCAGGGCACAGACAGGAGGCCGCCAATGGATGGGTGTAGGGCAGGAATGGAAAATAGCTCCTGGTGCGGGCAGTTGGGGACCACGGCTCCCAGCCACCAGGAGACTGGTAAGGGGATGCTGAGGTCCCTGGGTTGGTCCCCCTTTCCTGTCCCACCTGAGAGGGAAGGCCTCCTCTCGCTGCACTGATGCCCCTGCCAGGGGAGTTCTTCTCTGTACCTCTCCCCTGCTGAGCTCTTGGCCAGCTCCACTGATGGGGGTCCCTTGCTCAGTGTCCTGTTCTGGCAACCAGGGACGGGGTTTGGACAGCCACCTCTGAGGCAGGTGACACCAGGTACTGGGAACCCAAGTGTCTTCTTTCCTCCTGGGAAGGACCCAAACCTGGTCAAGGGACAAAGGACAAGAAGCCCTGTCCAGCACGTGCAGTCCACTGTGGGCTCAGAGCCTTTGTATGGTTGGTTCCTGCTGCCTAAGATGCTCATCCCCTAGGACCTGACCTGGCAGCAACTTCTTATGGTTTTCATGGACATAACTTGATGGTGACCTCATCCCAGAAGCCCCCTAACCCACCTCCATCTGTTGTTCTGCTTCTCCTTAGATCTTGCAGGGCGACCACTGTGCGTTTCTCTCTCCCGGCAGGGAGCTCAGTGCTTTGGCCACTGCGGCACTCCAGCACCCTCGGCCCTGACGACAGTGGGTCTCAGACTTGGCTGATGACTGCCTCCCTGCACAGCAGTAGCAAGGAGCAGGGGCCTGGGGAGCAGCAGCCGGGCGGGGGCTGATGTTTACTTCACAAGGACCCATTATACCCCTTCCATGTTCAGCCAAGCTGAGACCTGTGTACTTCCGGACCCTCATCACCTACAGACCAGCCAGGGATCCTGGGTTTGAGAATTCTAATGCCCATCGCGATGACCGTGACCTCTCTGTGTCTGTTTCCCTGGCTGCCAACTGGGCTTGGGGGACATGGCTGTGCTACCCTCAGCTCAGCAGCACAGGGTAGCTGTTTTGAGGGCCAAGGGAGTCCCTGTAGCTGCTGTTCATAGATCCTGGTCTCCAGAACCCTGTGCCCAGGACCCTCCTGTCCCAGCCCTGGTTCCCACACGCCCTCCTCCAAGTGTCTACAGCAAACATGGATCGGGTAGGGATACATGTGGAGGCATTTATTGACAGAAGGGGGCTGGGCTTCTAGCCTCTGCCTCTGGCCAGCCAAAGTTAGGGGGAAAGGATGAAGGCCAGTGCCCAGTGGGGAGGGCAGCACAGGTGGGCCTCACCTTCCCACCGCAGAAACTGCATCTGGGGCCAGCCTCAGGCGCTGGGGGCATACTGTAGTACTAGGCGGTCAAAGTCGTTTTCCTTCAGCATGAAACAAGGAACAAAAAGAGAGAAAGGGGAGCACATGTGAGTCGGGGCCTGAATTCTGGTCCCTCCCTGGCAGGCCTAGGGGGTCTGGGGCTCACCTTGGCCTGGTACTCCTTGATGAAGGGGTGGGACCTGTGGGCATCCTTCAGCTGGGACAGGTAGCGGTTTGTCACCTGTCGGAAAGGTGAGGCTGGCTTAGCTGTACACAGGCTTTGACACACGGGGCAGGGGTGGGTGGGATAAGGACCACCCAGCAGACTCCCTGCCAGGAGCCCTGATCTCCCTACATGCCCTCCATTGCCCCACCTGAATAGGACCTGGCCCAGAACCTGGGCTTGGCACGTGGATGGGCTATGCAACTCAGGGTTTGCTGGAGTGGACAGGGCGGGGCCCTGGGTCCTGGGCGAGAGTGGGAGGCCAGGAAGAGTAGAGGGCAAGTCAAGGGGGATGGGGTTGGAAAGGGAGATGGGTCTGAGGTACCCAGAGGCCTGCAGACTGAAACCTGGGCCCCAGCAGAGCCTTTGCTGCCAGGCTGACCCTGACCCAGCTCTGACCGTATGGGGCTGGGGTACCTGCCTGGCTCTATTTCCCTGAGACTAGGAGTCTAGGCTTGTTTCTTAAGTGGGCGGGTCATCCTATCTGTCCTGCACCACCTTGGCTGAGGCTGCTGGGAGCCCTCCTCCAAGGGCCAGGAAGCAGCTGCCTTGAAGCCCTGGCTGGGCCCCTGGCCAGCTGGGCCAGTCATCTAAATGAGCAGTACTCCAGCATCCGCTTCCCTCCCCACCCTCAGACAAAGTGGGATCACTCTCCTGGGCCCCTCTTCCATCCTGTTGCCTACCCCACACCCTGAGGTGGCACAGGCTGGGGTCCCAGCCCAAGTGCCTTCTATGAGCCTCCGACCACCTGTCCGTAGGACCCATGGGAGCAGCTGACCCAAGGCCCTGGGGGAGCACCCACAACTCCAACTTCCCAGGGCCCACCTGTGGGGAATGGGTTTTTTCCGTGACCCCAGGACAACTGAGGTGCAGACTGTGAGGGCCTGAGCTTCCTCTGGAGCCGAGGCTAAAGCACAAACCTCTACCCGCCCCCAGGATGGCATCATGAGGGCCGGACAACCCCATGCACGTGGCTGGGGGCAGAGGGCCTACCTCAGGAGGCTTGCCCAGGTGCTGGGACAGGACGATGAGGTTCACCAGAGTTTCCGGGTGGCCACTGTCCTGAAAACATGGGGACACCAGCAAGAAGGGTTAGCACCTTTAGGCCCTGAATTTGACCTACTTATTCGCATCTTGGGCAGGATAATATCCCTCCACCACTGTCCTGGGGTGCAACCTCAGATGTGGGACAGGGTCAAGGCTCCAAGACCCTGAGTGCTTCCCACACCAGCCAATCTGCAAGGCGGTGACCTCAGGGATGTCCCTCCTCCCCTCCCACGTGCCCGCACCAGCTGCTTCCCCTCTGAGTTTACCGCCTCCTTAGATCAGACTGGGACAGAATCCCTTTACCTGGCACAATTGGGGGATTGGGGAGGGGCCTATTTATCACAAGAATCTCAAATCTCAAAGTAACACCGGGCCAAAGGCAGCCTCACTGACCAGCCTCAGGGCTGCCACAAGTGGACCCCACCCACCCAGCCTGTTCCCTGGAGGCCTTGGCAGGAAGTTGCTGGGAAATTACCAGAACCTCCAGGAGGGTGACATCACCCCGCCCGCCCACACTGGGCTCTGAGGCACAGGGAACCCTGGGAACCGGCTGTCCACTGCCTTGGCCAGAAACTTAAGCCAGAACCCTTGGTGGCTATGAGGCAGGGACATGGTGGGGAGCCCTGCTGAGGCAACGGAGGCAGAGATGCACCACCCAGGACGAGTGACCTCCACAGGCACGCTCCACCCAGGCTGCCCTTCTTTTCGGAGACCCAGCTTCTCCTGCCAGCACAGGTATCCTGACGGGATAAGGTAGCTCCACCAGTGCAACCTAAGGACACCGGCCCACAGGACCACCACACTGACGCCCTTCTGGCCCGCTCCCACTCGGCAAATGCCTGTGCCATTCAGATAATTCGGCCCCTTGCAAAGAGGAAAATGGAGAAAGGTTCCGACTGCCGTGTCTCACTGTATTAAAAGGTGTTTTCCAAAAATGGAAAAAACTTTGATAACTTTTCCGGTTATAAAAATACAAAGAAGCCCTGGCTGGTGTGGCTCGGTGGATTGAGTGCCTGCCTGGGAACCAAAGGATGGCCTGTTTGATTCCTGGTCAGCATCTATGCCTGTGTTGCAGGCCAGGTTCCCAGCTGGGGGTGCACAAGAGGCAACCACACATTAATGTTTCTCTTTCTCTATCCCTTCCATTCTCTAAAAATTGATAAATAAAATCTTCAGAAAAAAAAATACAGTGAAGGACCTCAGATGTTGGTGGAGAAAACTGTAGCCATTTCAGTGGACGATGTTCTTGGTCTTTTTTTTGTTTGCTCTTCTTTTGACAGGGTCCAGTCACCTCCGGTCTGCAGCCTGCCACCCTCACAGTGAACAGCAGGTGTCTCTTCCGAATACAGACCTGAGTGAGGCACCACACTGAGGCTCTCAGACCAGGCAGCCAAGGTGACAGCAAGGAAAGGCTGGGGCACACATGTCCACTAAGCTCAGGCTGACTCAGGCCCTAGCTGATGAGGTCCTCCCATTTCCAGGAAAAGCTGGAATCAGGATTTTTGTCTGAATAACAATTTTTAGTTGATTCAGCATTAAAATCTCAGTGTGGCTGTGTCACCTGCCGTCCTCCCTGGGAGCCCTAGGGCGTGGGCTGGGCCTGCCCTACCTTGTCCAGTGCCTCCTGCAGCACGCCCTCAGCGGCTTCCCAGCGGCCCTGGGCCATGTGGCAAGCCGCCTGTCCATTAAGCAGAAGCAGGGTGGGCGAGCACTTGTCGGCCAACTCCTGGAAGATGTAGTAGGCATCCTGCAGCTTCTCACCACCCTGTGGGGATAGTTCTAACATCACAGCTTTGTCACCCTGCTGCCAGCCCTACCCCAGCCTGCTCCCTCATAGAGCAGAGCAATTCTAGCACTCTGCAGCGACGATCCTGGCCTGGCCAGCCCACGGCAGGCCCTCCTTAGACACTGCCCCCTGCAGGGACCCCCACACAGGCTGTGCTCTGCTGGCTGGGCCAAAGTGGCAGACAGCCATCTCACTCTGGTCCCCCAAACCCTCAGGTTACAGACTTGAAGCTGAAGCTTCCAAAGGCAGAAGTGGCCCATGGGCATCCGGGCTGTTGTCAAGTGGAAACCACTGGGTCACATGATTCATCAAGGGTGGTCTCTTCTCTGTAGCCCTGACCCTGCCCACCAGGTTCTGAGTCCTGTCCTCCTGCTAAAGATGCAGGGTCACACTTACAAGGGAGCCTGAGACCAAGATGGGCTTGTAAGAACAGGTAAGGCTACCAGAGAGTCACCGGGGGCTTGTCCCACTAAACTGAACACATACTGGAAACCAGCCTGGGTGAGGCCTCAAACTCAAGGGCAGTGTAGACATGAAGATGGTGAGCATATTTTAAAAGGCTCATACAAAACAGCAACTCAGAGAATGGGAGCCAAGTGCCAGAAACCAGAAAAGGGGCTGTTGCCAGGAGATGGGGGATGAGGTGCCCAGGCATGTGGGGGAAGGCGCCAGGGGGACATTGGCCCAGAGCTAGGAGCACAGAGAGCAAGCTGAGCAGTATCCAGGCACAGGGTCAGGCCCTGGAGGAGGGGGCATAACCCTGGGACACATGTGGCCAGAGGCACCCCAAGTCTGGCTGGAGCCCCTAGCCAGACTTGTTCACTCTGACTCTGGCCAAGCCACTCCACTGCAAGAAGCCTGGAATGGGGTTAAGGCTGGGTGAAGTGAGAAACATGCCAGAGATGGCCTGGGCTGGGGGACTCCTCTGAGGGGGGTGGGCCCCTGGCCCCAAACAGGCAGCAGTCCAGTGTATCCATGGAATCCTACACCCGTACCCCTGCAATGGGGGCCTGGATCTAGTTAGCAGCAGCTCTAACTAGATTCAGGAGGCCACCTCTTGGCACTCTGATGTTCCTGCAAAGTCCGGCCCCCAGAAGGGCCAAGGGCTCACCACAGCTAGGTTGACCCAAGCAGTGGCCAGCTGGGTGAGGGTGGCGTCCTCATCTTGGTCCTGCATTTTCTTTAGCTCCTTCCTAGGGGTGGAGGAGAGGGATGGGAGAGAGTCAAGCAGCTTGGCTTCTGTCCCCTTCCTCACCCTGCTACCTGCTCACAGGGCACACACTTATACTGGCTTACGGGCTCTGGCTCAGCCACCCCCAACCTTTGGCTCACACATGACTGCACCACCACACTGGTAAAGCCCACCCCAACCCTGCCCACTACTTGCGTCACAGAGGGAAACTGAGTAACAGACAGTGCCACCCCCATCCCTGTAGGGAAAGGCGGATAAGGATGGTGTGTCACCCAATGGACTGGAATAAAATAACTAGAGAAACGATCATGCCACCATGTTTTGGGTCGGTCCTCATGCTGAATGCCCCCTGAGGGCAGAGGCCTGGTTTCTGAAGAGCATGGGATCCTGACCTGGCCTTGTCACTATGCAGACGACCCTGATGCACAGACCCCAGCCCTGAAGCCCTAGGTGGGGACAGAGTGGGACCTACCGGGCAAGGTCCAGGCGGTCCAGCTTCAGCAGGATCTGCACTGTCATGGCCATGCTGTGGGACAGGGCAGATAGTCAGTGGGTGCCTTCCCACTCTACTCCCATCAAAGCTCATTTCATGTGGGCACCACCTTCCAGATCATTCCTATGAGTGCTTGGGCCACCAGCCCTGCCTTGAAGAGGGGGACACTGAGGCTGACCACCAGCTTGGCAGAGCTGATTTCAAACCTGGGCATGGCTCAGTGGGCCCTGCCCCTCTCCACCACCCAGGGCCCTGGCTCTCATATCTCACCAGTGACCACCCTTGGGCTGGGAGCTCCCGCAGGGTCCCTGGGGTGCAGGGTGCAGGCTCCAGGCCCACGGGTACCATGCCCAGGCTGAGAACCATATCTCTGCCCCACCACAGCCACTTCCCAAATTCAGTCACAGAAGCAGTGCTGCGTGGGGCATGTGATCACCCCTTCAATTCCCACACCCACTGCCTCCGTTTCAGCCCTTGAGAGCTGTCACTGCTTACTACTTATGTAGCTGCTCGCATCCCAGTTTTCCTGCTAGAACGTGACCCAGGGCAGCCCTGGTAGGAGCCTCAGAAACACGGACTCCACTGCCTTGCTGGCCCTGCACCACACCCATTTCTAAGCTGCTGCAAACCCCTTTCCAGATTGAGGTGGGATGTGAACAGATACATAACAAATGTGCGGTGACAACTAACCAAGGGCAGGCGGGTACTGAGAGCTCACAGGAGAGGGCAGTTGCAACCTCTGGGGCCAGAGCTCTGGACACAGCGTCTGGATACAGTGCAGGCTCAGAGTGGCCTCTTAGGGTGCGTGGTGGAGCTGACTACATGCTGAGCTGGGTTCCAGAGCCCCCGCCCTGGAGTGCCCTAAACAAGGGTCAGCCTCAGGGAAGGGCCTCCAGGCAGAAAGAACGCAGGGAGCTCTTGGAACAGCCAGGGCCAGAACACAAGGGTATGTGTGCAGAGAGAAAGGTATTTTCTGCTCTGCCCTCAAAACAGGGTTTTTAGCCCTGGGCACCGTGTCCTTAAAACAGTGGCCCAGCTGTGCAGAAAGGAGTGTCTACTGGACCAAGAACGGGAGCTGCAGCCTGAAAGGAGGCCTGAACTGTGCAGACCTCTCAAAGCAGCCTCCACCTCACCATTCCCATGACAACAGACAAAGAGGCCCCGAGCAGCCCAGCAACTGGAAGGGCTACTCACCCCTTCAGGCCGTCCCCCCTCCAGGCCATTGCCCCAGAACAGGGTATGCACTCACCACTCCAGGCTGTCCCCCTGGTGCAGTGCACGCAGGGCAGCATCTGGGTTCTGGTCGTGGAAGTAGATGGAGGCAGCCATCAGCAGAAAGGTGGTATTGGTCACATCCACACTCCTGCTCATCTCTCGGTCTAGCTCAGCAATAATTGTGTCCCTGTTAAGACACGACACTTAGGGCCAACAGCAGGAAGTGGTGCTCTCTCTGTGGGAGAAGACACACCCAAAGAGGGTGAAGTAGGTCCTCAAGGATGTCTACTAGTGAGGGAGCAGAACAGGACCAGCTCTCTGTTTAGCACCACTGCATGCCAGCCTCGCCACCTTCCCACGAGGCACTTCTCACCTCACACAGACAGGGAAACCAAGGCTGGGCACTCCAGGCCTCATGGGGAGATTCAGTGCAGAAGAGGCCATGCCCACCAAGCAGCACGATGGCCCAGACCCAGGATCCCCTGGACCTCAGAGCTAGAAGGTTGCTGTGTCCACTCTGCCCAGGCTGAGTGACAGGCTGGCCTGTGCGGGGAAATGAGGCCGCATAGATGAATTGTACAATAGTGGTGTCATTATATTCCCGAAGAGGCCTGTGTCCTGGCCCAGCTTGTCAGGTGGGCTAGGGGATGGCCACCCAGCTGGAACCAAGGTTGGGACAAGGATCAGTCAGACATCCTGCAGCCTCAGGTACCCTGAGCCATGGTCTGCTTAACTGGAAAATGGAGCTGAGTCCCCATGTTTTAAAGGCCTGCTGAACAGATAACAAGAGAAGTAAGGTGCGGGTCCAGCTTGCATTGCCACTGCTATTCAGGGTCCAGTCTCTACAAATGCGTATCTACCATACAGGTCCTAGGGTGCTACTGGACAAGTGCCTGTGTTTGAGGGCCCCTAAAACACAAGGACATGTCTGTCGCTATCTCCACACTCACTAAGGAAGTGCCTGAAGGACAAATAACTTCACACTGGAGCTTGTCTCCTGCTCTGCACAGTGGGCTTGTGTACAGGGGTCACTTGGGGTTGGTGTGAGGAGCCTGAGCCACCTCCTGAAGTTTCCTGCCTGGTCCCTGGCACACAGGGTATGGACATGCTGCCTGCTGCTGTCATTGCGACATTAGTATTGTATACTGTTCCCGTCATGCACTGTAGTATCCTCATGGCCTCTGGTACTTTCTCCATTGCCTGCTTGCTGGCCATCTGCAAGGGCAGCAGTTTGTGCTGCTGGGACGAATGTACCACACGCCACTTTGCTTTCCTGAGCACTCACCCCGTGCCGCCTGTGGGCTCTTTTCTGTAACGATCGCAGCAGCCACCACTCTTGGGGGGTCCCTGGGGTTACCTCCCCTTCCACATGAGAACTGGGCTTGTCACCCTGGCTAGTGAAGTACAGAGCAGGAGAAACAATGGCCTTGGGAGGCCCCTTATCTTGGTATGCTGGGGCTGCCGACACAAAGCACCGTGAAGTGGAGAATCAAACAGGAGTTTATTCTCTCACAGGTCTGGAGACCAGAAATCTGAGATCAAGGTGTGGGCAGGACCTGCTCCTTCCAGAGGCTCTAACAGAGTCTGTCTCAGGCCTCTCTCCTGGTGCCAGGGGCTACAGCAGCCCTTGGTGTGTGTTCGCTTCACCCTAATCTCTGCTGCCACCTTCTCCTATCTCCTATTTTTTTTTTAAAGAAGTTTGATTTTTTTAATTAAGATTTTATTTACTTATCTTTAGAGGGGAAGGGAAGGAAAGAGGGAGAAAAATATCAATGTATGGCTGCCTCCTGTGTGCCCCCCGCTGGGAACTGGCCTGCAACCCAGGCATGTGCCCTGACTGGGAATCGAACTGCGATCGTTTGGTTCGCAAGCCCGCGCTCAATTCACTGAGCTACACCAGCCAGGGCTCCTATCTCCTATTTTGTCTCTTACAAGAACACCAGTCACTGGACTTTGGGCCCATCTTACACCCAGGATGATCTCAAGATCCCTAACTACTCACGTCTGCAAATGCCCCATTTCCAGAGAGGTCACATTAAGTTTCTGGGAGCCAGGACATGGACATGTCTTCTGGGGCATATATTCAGCTGCCACTGGTCATAAGCAAAGCCCCTGAGCCTTGGGCTTCATGGGTGAAGGAGCCCAACAACAGGAGATGGTGACAGGGTGTTGCTGAAGCAGAGGTTGGGGCAGGGGGGTCACAACAGAGACTCTCACCTACAGCTGCAGTAGCCCATGAAGGAAGGGGTCTCACCAAGGTTGGGACCACACCCTGGTCCAGGAAGCTCCAGAGGACAGAGACTGGGGAAGGCCCCTCTGTGAGGCATTAGATGCTGTGAGTGGCAGGGCAGGGTGGGGGTGGATTCCTGGGGCTGCTGGTCCCAATGCGGAGCACAACAGCTCCCTGTTGTGGGCCTAGGAGTCCACCAGTTGTGGGAATGCTCCCTGCACAGGTAAAGTGGAGTCACCCGACTCTGAACCACAGCCAGGAGGTGTGAGCTCACATGCCCCTGGGTGAGCATCCAACAGTATAAAATAGCCCAAGAAAAAGTAAAGCAGGAATCACCTGAGGCCAACATGCTGAGTGGCCAAGCACAGGCAGGTCTAGTTCTGTGGAGCTCCATCCTGGCCCGAGTGTGGGCATGTGAGGCCCACCCTGGGCCACAGGAGGGCACGAGACTTATAGGTCCTCACCGCCCCTCCCCAACCTCTCCTGGCCACTGCCCTCAGAAGTCTGACAATTGCTGCTCTGCATTCTGGGGCTAGGGAGGACCCACAACTTAGGGTGAGGTTTGGTGTAACTCCACCTGTACTCCACCTGGCCCCTCCTGGAAAGACAAGCAGCAGGTACAAGGGAGATACAGCCACTTCCCCTGTCATGCTAAGGTCTCCTCTGCAATGCCCAGGGCTGTACATTCCAAGGGAGCCCCTTGGAATTCCTGAGGGCATCTAAACACATGTCCTATCTCTGATCCCCCTGACACCTTTGAAGCACAATCCATCACTGCTCCCCACTGTGCAAGTGAAGGAAACCAAAGCACAAGGAAGTAAGGGGGCAAGGAGGAGGGACTCCCAAATCCTCACCTCTGGCTGTCATTGGCCAGGTACTCCGCAAACATGCGCACAGCCTGGAGCTCAGGGGCCGAGGAAGGCTTGATCTCGTCTAGGACCACGCCGTACTTCCTCTGTGGTGAGACAAGCATGCTGTCAGCTCCACCTGTCCTTGCCTGCCATAAGGTTTTTATGTCCTGAGTCCCTGGAGCACAGAGGGCTTCTTGGGGCTCCACCATCACTCGGTGAAGCCCCAACACCTGGAGCCCGCACCCACCACCCCCAGGTACCTCTCATCCTTCCAGATGCCCACTCGGACTCAGCATGTTGTTCCTTATTCTCACATCTCAGGGACATTGGTGGTCACAGCCCATGCTCACCTGTGCGAGGTATGCTCTGTACAGGAAGACATCCCTTTCCACATCTCTCTCCGGACTCGACAGCTGTGGAAGCAGATGTGGGTTAGGATGCCGAGGGCCATGTGCTGGACAGGGCCTCCAAATCCAGGAGCAAACAGCTCCCCAGGGGGACTCCAGGCCCTGGCTCTCAGTTTCCTTTAATCTTGGGCAGCAGGAGTGACCTCCACTGAGGGCACATAGCATGGTGGGCACCTGATCTCGTCCCATCCCGACATCACCTGGGAAGGGGGCTCAATTGTCAGCCATTCATCCAGGTGAGGAACTGGCCACTGAAAGTGTTACAACTGCTCCCGCCAAAGGACAAGAGAACATATGATGCTGGAGCACAGATACTTCCGTGTAGCCTGCTCCTGTCCAGCTTTTGTTTCAAAATACTCTAAACAAGGCACGCAGAAGAGATGAAGGTTTGCCTCACTCAGAGGACCCTTCTGGGAGGCCTTAGCTTTGCTATCCCAGCACAGTGACGTCTGTGTCTAGCCTGGGCCAGGTGACACCTCGGGACCTCCCTGTACTTGGGTACAAGGTCCACAGGCTGCACCCCCTCCGCCCAGCCATTGCCCAGAGCTGAGAAGCAGAAGTCACCTCACGTGTCACTCATTGTGGGGCTATGAGGAAGGTCCCAGGAGGATGCACGTAGATGAGGGAGCCTCCCATGGAAAAAAAGTTTTTGGACCCCAGGGTGCTGGCCAACTTCCTAGAGGCCCTTTGGTGCCTGGGACAGGGGTGGGGAGCACAAGCACCTCAGCCCAGAGGGTGTGCAGCACTGGGACACACCCTGGGGGGCTGGGAGGGAAAGTGAGGCAGAAAGGGGGCCCAGCCGCCTTGAGGTGGCCTCTACTACAGCCTCACAGAGACACCTGCACAGCTGTCAAAGCACAGAGACGAAGGGTCTGGAGTTCCACAGGTCGGGGTACGCCAGGACTGCCCTCCCCCAGGTGAGAACCAGATTCCTTGTCACCACACCTTCTCCCCAGCCTGAGGGGTGGGGGTGAGGAGGGTGAGTACAGTGTGTCCTCCTCCCAGGCCAAGAGAGAGTACAAACAAGAAGCTGGCTCCTGGCCCCAGTCCGACTCAGCCCACCTTCACTGCAGAGTTGCAGTGGGTATCTCTGGCCTTGGTGACCAGGTTGGGGATCTGGCCATGATTTAGAACACATCTGCTAAATAAATGACTTTCAAATGACATTCAGAGGTAGACGGTGGTGAGGACAGCCCATCTGGGTGGCCCCACACCACCCTCAGTAAAATAACAGACATACTGGCTCTTGGTGTCTTCAAAGCAAGGACACAGTGGGGGACCCTGAAGAGGACCTTGGGTCCCACAGGTGACTCTGAGCCTCAGCTTCCCCATCTGTAAAATGGGCACCACTACCACCGACCCTATAGGACTGCCCAGGTCTCACCTAGAAGCTGTATGTGAATGCTCAGGACCCTTTCGATCAGCCAAAGAAAGAAGAGCTTCTGGGAGGTGTAAGAACAAGGACAGATGTACAGACAGATGCATGCCACCAGGTGAGCTCTCGTGTCCCCAGTACCGATAGTTCATCTGGATCACCTGGGAACTCAGAAACCAGCAAAGCCAGGAGCCTATGCCTACCAGCGCTGCCTGACACCAGTGCGGACCTACTGGCCCCCAGGCAGCGCACAGGTGCAGGCAAGCCTGAGAGCAAGAGGTACTGTGTAGAGAGGCTAGTGATGGGGTGGGGTGCGGGGTCTGCATCCCTGCTCTTTACTGTTTTTGTAGCCATCAGAGTCTCCTGACCACACAAGATGGTCAGCTCCTCTGAGGCTTTCTTCTGTTTCATCCCCAATACCTGGGTGGTGCCTGCCATCTTGTGGGCACTAAAGAAATATCTGACAAACAGGGACACGATGGTGACATAGTGTTGAGATACATCAGCCTTCCTCCTGGGCCATCTCAGGTCGTGTCTGCCCAAGGTTGCTGGGGCCACTGCACCAAACCACAAAGAGGGGGCTTAAAACAATGGAAGCTTATTTCTCACAGTTCTGGAGGCCAGAAGTCCAAGATCAAGGTGGTGGCAGGGCCACACTCCCTCGAAAAGTTCTAGTTGAGAATCCTTTGCCTTGTCCAGCTTCTGGTGGCTCCAGGCATTCCTTGTTTTATGGCTGTATCACTCCAACCTCTGTCTCCATCTTCCCTGTCTGACTTGAACCTCTCTCTGCCTTTCTCTTAGAAAGACACCAGTCATTCGATTTAGGGCCTTCCTAAATCCTGGCTGATCTCATCTAGAGATCCTTCACTGACTTACAACTGGCCCTGGCCATTTAGCTCAGTTAGTGTCATCAGTTAGGGTGATATACCAAGGTTGTGGGTTCAATCCCTGGTCAGGGCACATAGAAGAATCAATCAATGAATGTGTAAGTTAGTGGAACAATAAATTGATGTTTCTCTCTCTCCCCCATCCTCTCTAAAATAAAAAAAAATTTCTTTTTAATTACATCACAAAGACCCTTTTCCCAAATAAGCCACATTGTCAGGTTCCAAGTGGACATATCTTTTTTTAAAAGATTTTATTCATTTCTATTTTTAGAGAGAGGGGAAGGGAGGGAGAAAGAGAGGGAGAAAAACACCAATGTTTGTTTGCCTCTTGCATGCCCCATACCGGGGACCTTGCCTGCAACCCAGCCATGTGCCCTGACTGGGAATCAAAACAGTGTCCATTTGGTTTGCAGGCTGGTGCTCAATCCACTGAGCCACACCAGACAAGGCGACATATCTTTTCTGAGATAACATTCAGTGCAGTACAGGCTGCCTAAGAGGCTTTAGGTGCTCCACGGACCAGAATTAAATGACATGAATTGGCTCAGCGGGGACAGTGCTTCCACTCTCTGGATGCCTCAGGGATAATGTCTTGGCATATCCATGGCTCAGAAGCGGAGGTGTGTGTGCCTCTAGCCAGAGTGACCACTGGTATGATTTCCTTTGTTTTCAGTCACTCCCTGCATATAGCAGGTCACACCAGTTCTTTCACCAGCCATGTAAAATCTGCGTAGCACGCTGTAAGAAGACTCACAGAACACACTGCTATGGTGTAGGCAGCACAGACACATGGCAGAAGCCAAAAGGTGAACATGAGTGCAATGCTGAATCTCACAATGACCCTATTGAGGTAGGTGTCATTGTTCCCATTTGACAGGAGGGGAAATTGAGGCTCAGAGAAGTACAGCAACTCAGCCCTGGTTGCAGAGACAACATAGGAGAGCTGGCACTGAGCCCAGGTCTACCTCAATCCTCTTCCAGTCTATACTACCCCAACAAGGAGGCACAGACAATTCTGCTGGTGGACCGAATAAGGCTTGCCAGAGATGTCCATGCCAGTCCCTGGGACCTGTTAACAGTTTACATCACATCATATGAGAGATTCTGCAGATGTGATTAAGGTTATGGACCCTAAAATGAGGAGAGTGTGCTGACTGTCTGGGAGGGCCCAGTCTAATCACAGAAGACTTAAAGTGGAGACTAGGCAGAAGGAATGCAGCAGAAGGGGAAATTCCAGAGACTTCAACTGTGAGAATCCTATGGCTGGTTCTAAGATGGGGGAGTGGGAGCGCACATTCAAGGTTGAGGACTGGAGACAAGCCTCTAGGAGCTAAGAGTGTTCCCAGGCAGAGGGCCAACAATCTGAATGAGTTTGGGAGCAGATTCTTCCCTAGAACCTCCAGAAAAGACACAGCCTGGCTGACACCTTGAAATAAGCATGGTGAGAGCTATATTGGACTTCTGACCTACAGGAAGCCTAAGAGATTAATAAATTAATGTTGTCTTATGCTGTTTGTTGTAACTTGTCAAGGCAGTCGTATAAAATAAACACGGTTGTGTAAATGTTATCTCGACAAATCTTAACAATTTTCTGAAGTCTGTTTGAGGTTTTACCTCCATTACACAGACGCTCAGAAACACCACGTTCACTGCTGAAGATAAGAACCATGGAAAGTAAGCCTTCTTTACTTCAGAGTCCAAATTCCTCCCAATCATCTGGCTGCCTCTGTGAAGATGTCTGCCACTCCCTCCTTTGGTGTCCTGATGGCACTCTACACCTTTGGAATAAAATCCAAACCCCTGCTGTGGCCCCGAGGCCCTGCCCCTCACCCTGCCCACCTCATTTTCCTTCTCCTCCTTGATACCTCCCCCACTTCTGCTACACCAGCCTCTTACGCCTTGACTACTCTGAGCTCACATCTGCCTTAGTGCCTTTGCAGCAACTTACCGGGTCAGATGTTTCTTGAGGTTCAGTCTCAGGTTCAAATGACAGTCAGAGAAGTAAGGTCTGATTGGATCACCCCCTTGTAAAGCCACTCCTCCCCCAATTTCAGACTAAACACTTTCTATTTCCCCTTGCCCATACATAGTGCTCAAGTTGTAACTACTGTTCACTTGCTTCTTTGTATATTGTCTCTGTAACACTAGACTGTCATACACCCTGCTCTTAAAAATTCTCCAGTGGGCCCTGGCTGGTGTAGCTCAGTGGGTTGAGCTCGAGCCTGTGAATCAAACAACTGCGGTTCAATTCTTACTCAGGGCACATGCCTGGGTTGCAGGCCAGGTCCCAGCAGGGGATGCAGGAGAGGCAACCACACATTGGTATTTCTCTCCCTCTCTTCTTCCCTTCCCCTCTAAAGATAAATAAATGAAACCTTAAAAAAAAAATTCTCCAATTGTTAACTCAAAGAGACAGAACACCTGTCCAAAGGTCCTGCTAACCGCCCCTGTTGCCCCCTCTCCTGTCATCAGGTCCTCACTGGCTGGGCCCTCCCTGCCTGAAGATTTATTTTCTAGCTCT
Organism: Artibeus jamaicensis; assembly: GCF_021234435.1. Taxonomy (NCBI): domain Eukaryota; kingdom Metazoa; phylum Chordata; class Mammalia; order Chiroptera; family Phyllostomidae; genus Artibeus; species Artibeus jamaicensis. Next base: position 6,599,388 of record NW_026521854.1, on the reverse strand, counting down.
CAAACTGCCAAGCTCCTTCCCACCACTCTCCATCACACCACATCCTCACGTGTTTATTTACTCGTTTATTTATTCATTTACTCTGTCTCCCTTGCGAGGCTGAGATGCGCAAAAGACAGTTGAGAGTTTTGTCTATGTTGTCACTGTTTTAAGCCCAGCACGAACACACTGCCTGACCTAATAACCGGGCTACTGGGGCAGGTAATGTCGCGGAATTAATTTCTTGAACGTTAGTATTCTCATCTGTAAAGTGAGGACAAAAAGTTCCTACTTCACAAGTACTGAGGGTGTGGCGGCCAGTATGGAGCCCAACAAAGGAGAATTAATACCGTTCTTATTACTACAGAGGCATAAACGCCCCCCATATTGAAATGCCTTCCAGGCTGCGGAGCGAGCGCTCTGGGAAGTAAAAACTGCCACTGCTTTGGGTTTTGTCTTGGGACGAGGATTAACTCCTCACTGCCTCTGAAAACAAGCGTGGGGAGTAGAAACGCCACTTGGGAAAAAAATTAAAAAGACAGCGCGACCTGCGGCCACCACGAAGCGGCCTCCGCCTCTGTTCCCAACGTCCCCACCCAGAACGGCCGCACCTTCACCCGTTGCGCCTCGTTGATACACTGTTGGTAGCTGCCGATGTAGAAGGAGTTCTTCACATCGAACAGCTCGTCCACCTCCCCAGAACCGCCGGAGGACGGACCGGGAGCCGGGGGCGCCATTTCGTTTTGGTCCTAGCCACTCCTCTTCCTGAGGGACACGTCGGCCGGAAACAGGGTGACTCCGCGGGCACGCCGGGCAACGTAGTTTGCTTGTTCAGGCTCGAAGATGAGCCAATGGGAGAATTTTAATTGCGAGTAGAGGGCAGGGAGACGCAACTGCGTCTCGCAGAGCATTTCGGGAATTGTAGTTTAATTGGATTCTTGAGCGTACGGAATTCGGAGAACCCGGGGAGGAGATAGACGAGGCTGGGAATGGAGTGAGTTGAAGAGGGTGGGACCACGCACGAGTCGGATCCAATCAACGGTAAACTTTTCATTAGATCATTGACACGCGCCGGAAGTGAGATTCACTTGGGTCCAGCGGCTGGCGGCGAGGATGGCCGGGTTCGCGGAGCTCGGGCTGTCTTCGTGGCTTGTGGATCAATGTCGGCAGCTGGGTTTGAAGCAGCCTACACCCGTGCAGCTCGGCTGTATTCCTGCCATCCTGGAAGGTGAGTATGGCCCGGCGTCTTCCCCAGGAGTGGTGTTCACTCCTGTCGCGTTACCTCTTCCGTTTACCCGTGTTGGTCCTGCGAGGCGAGGGGCAGTCTCGGGCATTTCAAGGAACCTAGGTACCAGAGGCAGATTAGGCAGTGTTGTTGGCCTTTAGGCTGCACTACTGACTCACTGCGTGTCCACTCACAAGTGATGTGATCTCACAAATTTCTATAGTCTCAGAATTCCGGGAGGTTTTGTTGAATTACTAGCCAGTAGTAGTGGGAAATTTGAGTAGCACTTGCGCTTATTATCGTCATTTTACAAATGAAAATTGAGGCCATCGAAATTACTGGTAAAAGTGAAAGCATGGATGGGTGGAACAGCAGTTCGATTTTTCTCTTTCTCAAGTCAATTTTAAAAATTACCGGTAGGTTCAGTACTCTGGTTCCAGGACTACTCTTCTCCCACTCTTCTGGCCCAACTCAGATTTGCCGTTACAGAGCTACTGGTGGGAAGCCTAAGATGTGACAAGTTGACAGGTTAGATAAATATAGGTGAAAATGTACAAGGAGCATAAGATGCAGATTGGAAGAGGCATTCCAAGTTCCCCAGCTCAGATGATGGTGGTGGGGGGTTGTCAAAATGAGGTAGTGGTTAGTAGCATCTTGGGTTGTGAGTGTGGGTTCCAATCTAGCTTGCTACTCACTAGCCGCGTTTCTGGGCAAATCTCTTGAGTCTTGGTTTCCCTGCTATTAAATGGGAATGATAGCAGTCTCTTTCTCCTAGAATTCGTTAGTTTCCCACAGTGGAAAGTTGTCGGTATGCCCAGAATGGAAAGGGCATAGACCAGTAACAGGCACACAGGAACTGCTCAATGGAACAGCTGTTTACACCTAAGCTCTTGATGTTGCTTTGCCCTCTACTCAGGTCGGGACTGCCTGGGCTGTGCTAAGACAGGCAGTGGCAAGACAGCAGCATTTGTCCTGCCCATCTTACAGAAGCTCTCTGAGGATCCCTATGGCATCTTCTGCCTCGTCCTTACACCCACCAGGTTAGCACTCCCCAGGGCCTCCTGCGTGAGTTAACCAGCTGCATTCTCTTGGGCAAGCTCCTTTACCTCTCTCCTTTACACTTTCCCTGTATGCAAAATGGAGAGAGAAATCATGCCTTCTCTTAGGGGTGCTGCAGAATTAAACAACATAGCAAGTGAAAAATGCTGAGTACAGAGCTTGACTCAGAGCAAGTGCTGGTCAGACAGGAGCTGTCAATAGTCTTTAGCTTAAGAATAGGCACATTTTACTTGGTCAGATGGGGCTGATGACTGATATGATAAGTTCTATAATGACAGTAGAAGTAGGCACTGAGATGCTATGAGAGTGTGGCCTGTGAAGCGGTGGAGTCAAGGAAGGCTTCATTCAAGGGTGCCTTAAAGAAAGAGAAAGGTCTCTCAAAAGGATTAGTTGGGGGAAAGGTCACCTAGGCAGAGGGAACTGCTAGTGCATTCATGCAGAGGTGTGAGAGAGAGGCAGGGAACTGAAAGGGTACTGAGGGCCAGGCAGATTAGAGCCACCATGAGAATGGCCTGGAATGCCAGGTTAGAACAGATTTTGAGGGAGTATGAGCAGGAAATAGCAAGATAGAAGGACAGGAAGTGGGAACATTGGCAGAGGGGGGGCCCAGTTAGAACTGGGGCTGAGAGACAGAGAGGAGGGGACTTGAACACTAACTACCACTAGGGGAGGAGAGACTGATGTTTGGGTTTCAGGCTTTGGTGACTGGTATCAAGGCTATTGCTGAGAACTTGGAAGGAGGAGAGGCTAGTTTGGGTGGGACTAGTAGGGGAGGGCCACAGACTATGGTGAGGTCCAGTCTGGTGAGTGGGCAGGGCCCACACAGGCATCCAATACTGATTGTCAGAACTTTTGTCCAAAGGAGACTGGGAGTGTGGAGGATGTGTGAACAGAAGAGAGTGAGTTAGGAAGCCCTGGGGGTGGAGATGGTAATGGAAGGCAGGTACAGAACTTCTGTGTAACCCAGCCTGGCTCCTTCACACCCACAGGGAGCTGGCCTACCAGATTGCAGAGCAGTTCCGGGTCCTGGGGAAGCCTCTGGGCCTGAAAGATTGCATCATCGTTGGTGGCATGGGTACGAGAGCTCCAGGGAGGCCCTGGGAATGGGACCCCTGCAGCCTTGGACTACCTGCCCAGCCCCACCTGTTGTCTTCCATCTGCAGACATGGTGACCCAGGCCCTGGAGCTCTCCCGCAAACCACATGTGGTCATTGCCACACCAGGGCGCCTGGCTGATCATCTCCGCAGCTCCAATACCTTCAGCATCAAGAAGATCCGCTTTCTGGTGAGTTGGCCTTGGCACTGATTCACCCATTTGGAAAATGTATCCCACAGGCCATCCAGTATAATGTTAGAAACATAACAGTTCAGAGACCCACCAGATGTAGCTTGTACCAATGTAGGTGGTTGGGAGCAGGGCCTGTCGGAGGAAGTGACACTGGAGTTGAGATAGGTGAGGAAGCAGGACCTCCATGACCTTGAGGGAGAGTGCTCCCAGGCCCATGACCAGAGCTAGGAAGGAGGCACATGGGGGAGGCAGAGCAGCCTTGGACAGTGCCCCTACCTCAACCCCTACCACTGTCCGCTGCTGCGGGCATTGCAGGTGATGGATGAAGCAGACCGGCTGTTGGAGCAGGGTTGCACTGACTTCACAGTGGACCTGGAGGCCATCCTGGCAGCTGTGCCAGCCTGTAGGCAGACGCTCCTCTTCAGTGCCACCCTGACTGACACACTCAGAGAGCTGCAGGGCCTGGCCACCAACCAGCCCTTCTTCTGGGAGGCTCAGGCCCCGTGAGTCCACAGCCACATTCCAGGCTTGGGGGGACAGGCAGGAGGAGGTGGTGGAATTATAGCCAATGGTGGTTGTTGCCCATATGTGGGGCAAGCATTGACCGAATTCAACAGAAAGGGGAACTGAGGCACACCGCTCCCCAGGGTACGCACAGTAGAACAGCTAGACCAGCGCTACTTGTTGGTGCCTGAGAAGGTCAAGGATGCCTACTTGGTCCACCTGATCCAGAACTTCCAGGATGAGCATGAGGACTGGTCCATCATCATCTTCACCAACACATGCAAGTGAGCTCGGTGGGGCCAACTCCCCCTGCCCTTTATGGAGGCCCAACAGGTGGCCTGAGGTCACAGATGGGAGGCACAGGGCCAGTCTCAGCACTCCAGGGCCTCTGTTTAGACCAGAGGTTTTGGAAGATTTGCTCAAGAAGCTCAGAGAGATCAACTGATTCACTGGGGTCACCTTTTCTGAAGGCAGAGCCAGGATTTGGGGGTTCTTTTATCTGCTCTTAATGGAAGGGCCAGGGGCCCGTGGTTGTCCCCTTGGAGCAGCCTATTCGCCGTAGTCTAAGGTTGTCACTGACGCCCAGGGCAGCAGCACCCATACCCAGGGCTGTCCTCCCCGTAGTCCCAGGGACCTTAAAATTTTCTGAAGCATCTTGGGGGATTGTCAAGAAGCTGTAGGCTGTTCTAGTAGATAGATAGTCCATATCTATGTTGAAAGGACATTCTAATTGGTGCTGTCCCACCAAGAATTTATTGGCTACCCAAAGAAAAAAGTCTGGATGTGCGGCTGACTCTTGTTGGTGGAGGCCAGAGGAGGACTCAGCAGAGAGGATGTCAGTGCACCTTTTTCTTGTCCTTCACCATCTGTGCAGGGCAACCTGCTTGGGCTCCTAGGCAGGGGTGGGAGTGGGAGCTAAAGCACTTTCCCAGCACCCCAGCTTTGGAGGGGCTGACAGTGTGTCCTTTCCACCAGGACCTGCCAGGTCCTGTGCATGATGCTACGCAAGTTCAACTTCCCCGCTGTGGCTCTACATTCTATGATGAAACAGGTAAGGAAACCCACCAGCCTTGCCTGAGACTCCTCTCAGCCTCAGGGCCTTTTTTTTTAGATTCTTCCCTCTGCCTGGAACACTCTTTCTGCTACCCCTGTCTATCCCAGTCTGGCTTTTTCACCATCATTTCCCTCACTGGACTGTGAGCCCTATGAGGGTAGGATATCCTGGCCTCTGCCCTGTCCGCAGACCTTATGTAGTAAGTGCTCAACCATTTACCAGGGTGCTACCTCCCAATTCTCTTCCTCAATCTGGCACAGAAAGAACGCTTTGCTGCTCTGGCCAAGTTCAAGTCCAGCATCTATCGGATCCTGATTGCAACAGATGTGGCTTCCCGGTAAGCAGCCCAGGGGACTGCCTCCCATGTGTTGGCTCAGTGATGCCCCCACAGAGGGGCCAGAGGGGAAGGCTGGCCTCGGGCAAGGGTTGGACAGCCCCAGCTTCACTGCTAAGTGACCTTGGATGAGTCCTAGCCTTGGTTTCACCATGTGGGCACTGGTGCTGACCAGCCTCTGCCTCTAGGGGCCTGGACATTCCCACAGTGCAGGTGGTCATTAACCACAACACCCCCGGGCTCCCAAAGATCTACATCCACCGAGTTGGCCGGACAGCCCGTGCAGGTGAGCAGACAGGGTGGGGTGGCCTTTGGGGACCCATCCCTCCCGCCTGCGCATATCGTGAGGAGCCAGAGTCATGAGCTAGTGGGACATGGCGAGGACACAGCCCACGACAGGTAAGAGATGTTAGAGGCAGTGTTTACAAGTTGGGGAATTGTTCTTTTAAAAGCAAAGGGGCAGTATTTTGGCTTCTCCGTGTGACCCACATGCTGTCTCCTGGGGACACAGTACACTGCCCCAGTCCTCATTGCTCTCTGCTGCTTACTCCAGTCATCTTCACTTGTCAGAGCTGCCGGTCAGGACTATGCAGTGAGTGGGTTCATGAGCCTTGGTGGGTGTGGTGTTGCCCCATGGGATTTGGTGTCCAAGTTTAGCCCCTCACTGTGACCCTAGCCAGGGGCCAAGGAGGCATCCATCTCTCTGCTCCCAGCCCTGCCAGGGAGGGGCACTGCATTTGTGAGATTTTTCTCATGCCTGGAGTGGAGAGAGATTAGCTTCTGGGATGTACTGGGTTGGTTCTTTCTGTCCTATAGCCTTAATTAAGCAGGTCACATCAGCATTGTGGGCCTTACTGCTCCAGGGGTCATGGGCCTCATCAGCTGTTGGTGCTGGTGCAGCACTAGTCACTGTTTCAGAAACAAGAGAACTGAACAACTGGCATGCAGAAATGCAGGCTGCGGCCTGTCTGGGCTTATTGCTCACGTAACTCAGCCTGGGCGCCCAGGCAGCCATGCTGAAAGGAGACTCACCCATGTCACCTGCCTCCATGTAGGGCCAGGGTGGCAGGAGAGCTGCCCCTCCTTGGTGTCCTACAGCTTCCCTGGGACAGACCCACCCACTGCACAGGTCTGGCTGGGGGGTCAAGCCCTGATAGACTGTGCTTCCTTCACCTGCCCACATTTACCCACCAAGTTCTACTCCCTTTAATTGAGAGGCATCGTGACCTGCCTCTGTTGATCCCTCATCCTGGCCCCTGGCACATAGCAGGTAACTGTGGTGTGTCTTCACAGGGCGACAGGGACAGGCCATTACACTGGTGACACAGTATGACATCCACCTGGTACATGCCATCGAGGAGCAGATCAGTAAGTAAGGGAGCAGGGCTCAGATGCCCACCTGCTTTCTCATGTGAGCAGCACTTTTCTTCCTATACAGTCCTCAAAAAAGTTTCTTTGGCTCAATTATTTTTAACATTTTATTTATTGATTTTTAGAGAAAGAGAGGGAGAAATGTTGGTTTGTTGTTCCCCTTATTTTTGCATTCATCCAACTTGCAACCTTGGCATAATGAGACAGCACTCTAACCAACTGAGCTACCCAGACAGGGCCTCTTTTGCTCAATTATTGAATGAGAAATTCCCCCTCATGGCCTTCAGCAGCCAAAAGCCACATCCAGTGGGCAGGACCTTTGGTTCCTGAGACCATGCTGTGTGGATGCATCAGAGCCCTAGGGATGGGTCCTCGGTCTGTTTAAAACCTCCCTTGGGTGGTTTAATGGGTAGCCAAGACTAAGAGCCACTAGGGTGTCTCCAGTCACCACCCTAACTGTGCTAAAATTCAGAAACATCTTGGCTTTAAAGAGCAGTGTCAATAAAAATCACTCCTAGTCCAATTCCTAATGTTGGCAACCACACACAAACACAAAGGAGAGCAGTCTATACCGTAGGTAGGTCAGAACTCCCAGATCTTGCCTGGGTGACTTAGCTGATAGAAACCCAGAAGGCATGTGTGCCCCACCACACTGGGAACTCACTGTGTGGCCAAAACCCCCCTCCCTGTCACGTTTGACTTCCCCTGCCCCCACCCTCCCCACAGAGAAGAAGCTGGAGGAGTTCGTGGTGGAGGAAGCTGAGGTGCTACAGATTCTCACGCAGGTCAACGTGGTCCGGAGGGAATGTGAGATTGTGAGTGTTGGGCAGCTGAGCGTCAGGGCCCAGGGTGCTCCCTTCAAAATGGGTCTGCCACCCATGACAGCCTCTCTCCCTTGTCCCCACCTCAGAAACTTGAGGCAGCCAACTTTGATGAAAAGAAGGAAATTAACAAGCGGAAGCAGTTGATCCTGGAGGGGAAGGTGAGGGCTGAGCCAGTAGTGGGGGGGACAGGGCTCCTGAGGTAGAGGATGACCTGCTCAGGCACCTCTCTGTCCTTCCCGAGACAGGACCCCGACCTAGAGGCCAAGCGCAAGGCTGAGCTGGCCAAGATCAAGCAGAAGAACCGGCGCTTCAAGGAGCAGGTGGAGCATGCGTTGCAGCAGCAGAAGGCTGGTGGGGCTGCCCGCAAGAGGCGTCTAACCAGGGCCCAGCCTGAGGCCCGCTTGGCCCCAACACCCACCCAGCACCCAGCCTAAGGCCCACTCAGCCCCTACCTGCCCATCCTCAGATTCCTTCATCCAGCTGAGGGTTGGAGAGTCCGAGGGTCTTCTCCTGTTGACAGTCCCCCCGCCAACCTGCTCCACTCTCAGTGGAGCCATGGACACCCACATGGTGTAGTACACAGGTCAAAACCCTGTGGCCCCAGCTGGCCCCTTCTCAAAGCCTTGACCAAAGGTCAGGCTGTAAAGAGAAGAACACTAACAACTGGGCCCATATCCACAGTGACCCCACTCCAGGGTCACCACAGGGTACCATGGGATCCAAAAGTGAAAGTGTGTCACTTCCTAGAGGCACTTAATAAATGAGTCTGTCAGCTTACCCGGTCTGACTCACAGGGGCGGGAGAGAAGGGTACAGCCTCTTATACCTTTTAAATCTCCTGGAACCCCATGTCTCTGCCCATCCACAGTTTTCCACTCTTGCTGGGCTAAGCCCAAAGTCTTGAACTGCACTGCTGGCTGTTACAGCTGGTTGGCCCTGGGGTGCCTCTTGTAAAGCCCCTTGGGGGCCTCAGTTTCCTCACTTGGAAAATGGCTATAGCAATTGCATCTCTCCAGATGTGGCCATGAAGTCAATGAGATCATCCCCTTCCCTGGTGAATTTGGTTGTGGTCTAGGAGCTTCTCTGCCTGTGTACTTAAGATTAATTTTGGGATTTGTAGCCAGGGTGAAGGGCTTATCAGGGGCCACCTAAGTCCAAACTGGTCTAGGCAACATGGGCTGAGCCCCAAGGGATGGGGGCAGCAGGACCAGGCAGAGCTATGTGGCCTGGGCACCCCCTCAGGCTCTGAGCTTCACTCTCCTCACCTGTAAGTGGCTTTCCAGCCCTACATGGACAGAGGGCAGCTAAGGTGTACCCAAGAGGAGACAGGAGAGGGTCTGGTGATGACATTAGGTGCCCACACATTACACACACATACACACACACACAGCCATGCTTAGAAATGTAATCTGGGCACTAGTATGTGCCCTGGGGATTCTAGAAATCCAATACAATGAAAAGCCCCAGACAGCCCCTGAGCTGTGAGCCGCTAGGCCCTCCTGGGGGCTGAGTTGCCCCAGTCCCTGCAAGGGCAAATGGCCTGCTGGACCGCCTGCGGCCAGCCCATTCCCCAGACAGAAAGCATCTGTACAGAACCTGCTCCCATAGGCCTCAGCTCCTATGAGGACTGGCTGCCAGGCTGGGCTCAGGGCGTACCCTCGGCCAAGCGGGCTAGGCCCTCCCGAAGCTCACTCAGTTCGAACAGCCTGACGTCCAAAAGCTGTGCAGCCCGGCCCAGCTCAGCCTTTGTCCGCTCCCGATCAGCCCGAGCCTCCTCAAGGCTGCGCTCTGTCATCCGCAGCTGGTGTTCCAACTCCACGTTTCGGGTTTCCAGGTCCTGCAAGGAGAGGATAGGCAAGGTTGGGGGCCCACACTGGGCTAAGCCCCCTCTGTCTCCTGGTCTGCCTGCCACTAAAGGCACTCCCTGGTCCCCTGGCCAGTTTGAACACAACTAATCATATCCCTCTTCTGAGAACCCTCCTATGATCCATCAGGCTGCAGATGAAATCCACACTATTCCCCCTCCTCACACCTCACTGGCCTTGTGGTTCCTTTTTAAAGATTTTATTTTATTTTTACAGGGGAAGGGAGGAAGAAAGGGAGAGAAACATCAATGTGTGGTTGCCTCTTGCTCGCCCCCTACTGGGGACATGGCCTGCAGGAAGTCAAACCTGCAACCCTTTGATTCACACGCTGGAGTTCAATCCATTGAGCCACACCAGCCAACCCTGGGCCCTTGAACACTGTTGTCCTAACCATCTCAGGTCCTTCGCACATTCTGTACACTCTGCCCAGGAAACAACTGTTAGCATTTCCCTGATTTCTCTCTTCTGAGGATACTTTTGGGGACACCAGATCCTTTAATACCTCCACCTGTAGACTTATAGGGCATGCTCCATGAATGTTCCTTGGATGAAGTTTTTAATGAGAGTCAGGCCAACCAGACCTGGGTTCAGATGGAAGCTCCTGACCTTAGGCTGAGGATGTCTGAGGACTTGATGAAGTTCAAGAACAAAATCAGCAGGGACTCAAAAATTGCATTTTGCCCTGGCTGGTGTGGTTCAATAGGTTGAGTATTGGCCCGTGAGCTGAGGGCAAATTTGACTCCCAGTTTGAGTCCTAGTCAGGGCACATGCCTAGGTTGCGGACCAGGTCCCTGGTAGGGGGTGCATGACAGACAGCCACACTTTCTCCCTCCCTTCCCCTCTTCCTGAAAACAAATAAAATTTTAACAAAAACAAAAAAACTGCATGTTGAATAAATGGATGGACATAAACCCCACCAATAACAACCATTTGCAAACCACCTCATACCTTCCATGTGTCTGGTCTTCCCAATGCTTCATAACTTTAGGTAGATGTCTTCCCAACCCAGTTTGTAGGTGGAGAAACTGAGGCTCAGGAGGACCCGCCAGAAAGGGAGGATACCAAGTCTTTTCCACACTAAAGGCTGGCCACCCACACGCAGTCACCCAGACCCCTGGCCACCGCACACACCTGCACCTTCTGCTGTGTTTCCTCTCGCTCCACTGCATCAGGGGCTTCTCGGGACCCACCAGCCTGGCTCTTCAGTGTCTGGATCTCCTAGTGAAGAAGAGTTCCCAGGTTCTGTGGGTCCTGGCTCCTCTGAGGGGGTTCAGGGAAGCTGAGGCCTGGGGACACAGGTGCACACACATACTCTCACATGCTCAGTGCTCACCTGGTCCTTAGTTTGCACTAGGGACTCCAGCTGCTCCAGCGCCTGGCCTGGCCCCTCCTCATTCACTGGGGTTGGTTCTGCACCTGCCTGGGTTTCCAGCTCAGCCACCTGCGTGGAAACGTCAGCACCTTCCTGAGATCTGCCTTCTGCTCAGCCCCGCCCAAGACTAGGCATTCGTCCCCTCTGCTTGGAGCTACCACCTTGCCCCTGGCAGAGAAGACTTTAGGGTCTGACAACCCTCTGAGGTGGGCGCTATATCAGACCATTTTACAGAGCACGAAACCAAGGCTCAGGGAAGTGATCTGTAGAGATCACAGCCAGTCGGTGAACCCAGGAGAGACAGGACATACGCAGGAAGGAGCTCCAGGGTTGTCCGCGACAAGGGATCTAGAAGAGAGAGGTCCCCTCACCCGCTGCCGCAGCCGCTCGGCCTCTGCACGCTGGGCCTCCAGCTGCTGCCTCCACTGCGCGGCGGCTGCGTTGGCCTCTCGCAAGGCGCCCGCCAACTTGTTGTTGCTGTCCTGCAGCGCGAAGAACTCCGCTTCCCATTGTACCTCGCCCACGGAGCTGCGGGGACGCAGGGGTCGGCCCGCTGTTCAGCCAGGCCGGCCAGAGTTAGGCTACAAGTAGGGCTGCCCTGGGTCAGGGATGCGGCCAGGAGGCCGTACTGGGAAAGGGGTAAAGCTGCACAGCACCCGCCCGGCGTGCTGGGTGCAGCAACACAGTGGGCAGGGTCGGGGTAGACGCGGGGAACCGGACGCGACCAATGCACGGAAGTCTCAGGAAGGCGGGTCTTGAAAGACGCGGTTAGGGTTGGGCTACGGATCATTGTCGGGGCGGGGTTAGAATGGTGCTCACTCAGTGAGACGGGGCAAAGCGCGCGGTCGGGGCGTCGCCCACAGGGATCCAGCCAGAGCCGGGTGGGGCTGGGAGGCACTTGTGGGTTTATAACAATCCGCGGGACGCGTGAATGGGAAGGGGCGGGGCCATCCTCTGTAAGGCGTGGCAAAAGCCAAAGCGCGTGGACGGGCACTGTCGGCTCCGGAAGGGGCAGGACTGCGGTTAGCCACCTCCCGCTCCCAGGCTTTGGGATTACGGCCCAGTGGTTCCTCTGGCAGCCCCTCCTGCGGTAACCCTGTGCCCCGCCCTACCCCTCACCCTTCTGACAGCATCTTCTTGAGCCGCTCTCGTTCTGCTGGGCCAGGGGCTTCAGCGCTTTGACTGCGGAACAGTTTCTCGTCGCTGGGCGGGCCATTGGCGCTGACTAGGGGGGTCGGGGGCACCTAAGGATGTGGGCAGAAGCTGGGTCACCGAGGCTTCAGTCAAAGACCGGTTAGAAGGTCATGGTTAGGGTCAGGGCTGATGATACTGGGTTCATAACTGCGAGCAGGCTTCACTCCCAGCACTGGGATCCGAGGGCGCCCCTTACCCATCCTCCCTGGTTTCCCAAGGCCCCTGGATTGGAGTTCTGGGTCCTGGCCCCCAACCTTGCCTGCCTGGGTTCTCACCAATTTCCCAGGACCAAACCTGATTGCAGGCCAGTTTAAACCCGCTGAGATACTGGAAATCTGCTGCGATGGCGGGGGTGGGGGCAATCTGACACCCTACGAATAGTACCCCTCTGGGGCCGAATTTCAACATTCATTTCAGATTCTGACAGAAAGCCCTCTCCACCAGGCTGAATTTCTTATGAATCCACCTCATGAGCCCTGAGGGCAGGGGCCAGCCTCCTTTTTCATCTCTGTAACCCCAGTTCAACCCTGGGCCCCACACACAGTAGGTAGTTAATTAATTACGCTGAAAAAATTAGTGGGGGAAACTGCCCAGAAGCAGTTCTTTACTCTGCCCCTCTTAGCTACATCAACTTCCTCCTTTTGACTTGGTCATCTGAGCTGGCCAAAGCTGGGCCAGATCCCCCTGACATGCTCCATGGCACCCACATTCCTCTTCCGTGGTCCCTGCCACAATCTGTGAGCATTTGGTTCTGGGCACCAGCACAACACAATGCAGGGACACCACCCCTCTAATATTGCCAGACAGGCATGGACAGAGAGTGCTGACCTGGTGGGTGGACAGCCCCAGGGCTGGACTGGTCAGCTCCCCCCCATCCTGAGATTTCTCCCTCGCCAGTCTCGCTGCTTCCTTCACTTCCTGGAACTTCTCAGCAAACTGAAGAGAGGTGACAGAAACAGACAGTCAACAAATCCCTGGTCTCCTCCCCAGGGGCCCCACCAGGTTACCCACAGCCAGTATTGTCCCTATCACTTATGCAGGGGCTTTAGGAACTTTGTGCATCCACCCATCTCATGAACTGGAAGAATGGGAGGCTTGAAAAATGACGCCTCAATGAGCAGAACGGGTTTGTGGGTAGGGGTGGGATGCTCACTGAGCCACCCTGAGAAAAGGATCCATCCCCCTTTCCTCTCAATCAGGTTTATTTCAGCAAGGAGAGCCTTTGGAGAGTGCTACTCTATCTTCAATGCCTGGGGCACCTGTAAATATCCTTCCTTGTATGGCAAAGAGAGCAGATCCTGGGATCTGAGCCCAGCCAGTGAGAAGAAAGATACTCTCCTGTTTCCATTTGTTGTATTAATGTTTACATTTCCAGTTAGGGTAGAATATACTTTTTTTCACTTTAAAATAAATTTATAGTTTGAAAATAATTTTTAAGGAAACATTTTCAGATATACAGCCACTTATTTTGTGCAAAGGGGCCAGTGCACTTCACTGGGGGCAACTGTTTTTTTTTTTTTTGTTTTTTGTTTTTTCAAAAATGGCCCAAGTTCGACTGAATACTCATGTGGGAAAAAAATACTCCTACCTTACACTACCCACAGAAATAAATTCAAGATCTAAATGTGAAAGGCAAATGAAGGCTAGTTGAAGAGAAGAAAATTGGCATGCCCTCAGCAGCACTCAGAATCCTCAGGACTCAGGGAGCACTAACCTACCATCCAGGAAAACAGTGTTTAAAACAATTGTGTAGAGACAGCAGAGGGTGGAAGGAAGCGATGATGTAGTGCTACCAGGTGTGGGAAAGCACCCAGCCCATCCCAGGAACCCAGAGAAGGGCAGGCTGTGTTGAAATTGGAGCAGGTGGCCTGCAGAGCAGGGATGGGAACCAGGGAATGAACTGGGAAAGGGCTTCTGGCTTGTCCAATTCTGCATCTGGGAAGTGGAGGCCCAGCACCTGACCAGGGCCCCCTCCCCCACCCCATGTACCCAAGAGAAAGACCCAGGTGCAATCTTGTTGCTCCCACCCCATACTCCTGAGACCCACCTGTGTCAGATGCTGTTCAGAAGCAAAGCCAAGGCCGTAGACAGTGTTAGCTCGACTGTCTGCCCACTGTCCAAACTTCTGGGAGGTTTTGGTAAAAGTCATGTTGGGGGTAACAGTGCTATTGATAATGGCCTGGGGAGAAATGAGCACAGATCAAGGTCAGTGGGATTGCTAACAATGAACATGACACCACTGGGGTACCCTTTGTATGAGTACCTCCAAGGTCCTTAGTCTAGGCCATTTCAGGAGGAAGAGAGACTGAGGCCCAAAAAGGGTCAGCACAACACCAACCATGGGCACACAGCAAGGCGACAATCAGACCCAGGCCTATTGCTGAGACCCCTGCCACCTGCCACCCCAACCAAGCCCCGCCAGGACCTTGGCGCCCCCAATGCTGATGATTCGGTAGACATTGCGGGTGGCATCGTAGAAGTAGGACACAGTGAGTGCGTGTTTGCCCGCAGGAATCCAGTTCCGCTTGGTGGCTGGGTCGATCTGGAATACATGTGCCCGTGTGCTGAAGATGGGCTGTTCCCTGCATGGGGAAAGGGCGCTCAGTGGGAGCCAGGTACTCCTGTAAGGCTCAGGGCCAAGCCAGGGGAGGCAAGGGCTCACCTGGCTGTGGACATTGGTCAAGCTGGGCTGGGTGGGCTCCAAGGGGCAGCCAGAGGGGTGGCACAAGCTGCTGTTTCAGCCTCTGGGGTAGAGGGGGCTTGTGAGTATCCCCCCAGGACAAGCTGAGGGTGGTCAGGCAGGTCCAATTGCAGGACCTGATGCAGCATTCACAAATGGACCATTCACAGAATTTCAAACAAAAAGATAACAGAATCAGTAGATCACTCAGAGCAAGTAGTCCCCAACATCTCTACCTGGAGAAGTCCCCACAACAACCTGGACAGGAGACAGCTCTCTAAAGGAGCCAGGTGGCTGCTGACATCTCAGCATAAAACTATCATTATCTGGGTTAGTTGATCCCCAGTGACACTCCCTTAATCTCAGGGTGGGTTGAGGAGGCCAAGGTTAGCTCCCACTCAACACTTTCCCACACAGTCGCCCATCAGTCCTCAAAGCAGGGCCTCCAGCAAAAAGTGTGGCATCACCAGGCACCTACTGGGAGACCAGTCCCCACTGGCCCCACAGAGGGACCTCTCCATTTCCACTCTAGGGCACAGGCACAGATTTAGTGCCAAAGTCCAATCAGGAAGCCCCTATCCTTGTCAAAAAGATAAGATGTAGCCAAACAGGACCACCCCGGTGCCCATCACCAGATCGCCCATCACCACTCACTCCCAGTACCATGGGGCGTTGGGTGGAACCCAGGACTGGGAGATGGGCGCTCGAGCTCTCTGCTGGTTCCTCTAACCAACATCCACAGAAGCCAGGAACAGCTGCCCAGGAAGACTTCCTGACCTTCCCCTGCACTCTCAAACTCGCATCCAGGGCATCTGCAGGGGACTCAGGAGGGACCTGGGGGTGAGGGAGTCAAGTTGGGGGATAAGACACCCCAGCTTAGCGGTCTCTGTGGTCAGAGAGTGACACCCCCGCTTCGCACACACTCGCCCCTGCCCACTCCACGCCCCCAGTCCTGGGCAGCTGCTGCTCTGGTCACAGGGTCTGAAACCGGAGCCTCTGGTGGGGGAAGGGCGGCAGCTCTGGCCGAGTTTAGGGGCGATTCCTGGGGATCCGGGGCTCAGGGTCCCGGGAACTTTGGCCCTTCCGGCCCGGACGCTCCTGCCGCGACTTGCACGTTTCGGGAAAGTTACTCACCAACCAGTCATGCGCCCTCGGCGCCTCAGGCGCCGCCGGCCACAAAGCTCTGGAGGGGCCCGACCCCGCCCGATGCCCGGGATCCTTAATCGCTTGTGCGGCGGCAGAAGCCCCACCCCAGTGCCCCTCGTCCGGGGTCCTGATATTCAGTCAGGCTCGAGTCCCCACGTACGTCAGGAGTGGGGAGCCCAGTGCGTGACTCAATTTCGGGAAGTTCCAACCTTGGAACTTCCAAGATCTCCGTGATTCCCCAAATCTGGGTCCAGAACTTCGGGGACATATTATCTGAATCCTCAAGCCCATGTCCATAACTTCGGGGATCCTCTGAGCCGCCTCGATTCCTGAACTTTGGGGACCCTATGCCACCCTTCCATCCCAGTTCCGGAATTTCGGGGTCTCCTCGCAGGGCCCCTCATCCCCAGGTCTGGAACTTCCAAATACCTTCGCGGCCTCCAGCGACGCTGGGCATGGAACTTCGGAAACCCCTAGCACTGTCCCCACCCCGACCCGAGCTCCGGAACTGCGAGGTCCCCGAGGCCCCGCAAGACCTGGTACTTGGGAACTTCCCGGGCTGCTCCCAGCCTCCGCGTCCGGAACTTCGGGACCCCTGCGCCAGCGCTCAGGCTCCGTTGGCCAGGCTCACCCTGCCGGCCCGGCGCGAGTGTCCCGGCAGAGTCCGGTGCGGCCCACAGCGCGTACTCCCCGCACCCTCCAAGCCGTCCGCGCCGCCAGCGCCTTTGTCTGCGCTGCCGCAGCCGCCGCCGACCGCGCCGCCTCCGGTCCCATCGCAGCCGGTCCCGACGAGGCCGCCGCCCGCCCCGCCTCCCCCGCTCCCCGCCTCCCCTCCACCCGAAGGCCGGCCGCAGCGCCCCCTGCGGGCCCTCCTCGGAGGGGAAGTGGGGAGGGGGTTGGGGAAGACCGGGGACAGGAAAAGGCCGGGGTGGTGGGGTAAGGGTGGGGAAGGGGACTGGGGTGAGGGTGGCAAACTGACCCAGACCCAGGGACAGACGGGGGAGAGAAGCAGAGACACAGGAGAGGGACAGACAGAGAACTGAGAGGCAGAGACAAAGGAGACAATAGACAGAAAACTGTAACTATGTAACAAGACAATTGTGACAATGCCAACGATGGTTGGATGACATGTGTTACAAGGTCCCCGAATCCTGGATGCAGAGAATGAATGCTGGTGCCCAGTTCCCACCAAATGGGTGAGTCCCCTGGAGATCCACACACCTGGGCTGCACCTCTGGTCAGAGGAAGCCCACCCCTTCATACACTTACCAGGCGCAGGTCTCTCCGGGGCTGAACGGTGATCACCTCCCCAGGTCCTGGCCTGCCCCAAGTCACACAATGCCATGGGGTCTGTGGGCAGAGGCTCCCAAGGCCCACAGTTCCCAGGAGCTCTGAGCTTCACGGTGGAGCTTTCTGACAACCTTCTCTGCCACATCTCCTTTCCCTCTTCTTTTATTTGTTTCCTGACAAGAACCACACATCCGAGCTGGAAGCTACCTTCAAATTACCTTTAGGTGAATCCTGGATACTTATTCCCAGGCCAAGTTCTGAATTTACCCCCTCCAGGACTTTGCCTAAGTTGTTCCCTGCACCAGGAACGTCCTGCCCTCAGGCATGTATTCTGCCTTGTCCTTCCAGGCTCTGCTCCACTGCCACTCTTCTAGAAGCTTGTCTGACCATCCTGGGCTTGGAAGGGATCTCACCCCACCCTGCCTATGCCCCATCCCTTTCTGCGAGGTCCCTGATGTTTGTTACCTGTTTATTAGTTCAACTGTGGCCAGATCTGGGCTCCACTGCAAGGAGCCCCAACCTTACTGGGAAAATGGAAGCAGATTCTGTTTCCTGGGCTGCTTCTAACTTCATGAGGCATCTGCACAAGCAAAAGATTTGGCTTTGCTCTCAGGCCCAAAGCCACAAAATGCTTGAACACTATGGGGAACAAAGAGAATACCGTCTGTTCTATGCAAAGAATGACTTTTCCTTATTACCAAAAAAATAATTTAAAAAACAGTAACTGGAAAGAGCCCAGGAGAGGCAAGGTTTCTGAAAGCCATTCAGAGTGTGCTAAATGCTGGACTACTACAGCTCGGTAGCTAGGGCCACGTAGCCATTCTGTGGGGAGAGTTGGGCAAAGGGCCTACGGCAAATTTCCTCCTTGTGTGGGCAGAAGGCAACTGCATGAAAGAGAGTAGGGAGGTGAATTCTTTCCTGGGTCCCCCTCATGCTCCAGGAGGGCCTGGGATGGTGCTGGCCTTGAGCAACCCTGACCTGACTTTGTCTTAGTCAAGTCCAAACAGAGAAGCGACTTCGCTGGTTCGGACTTCAGTTTTCTCAACTGGAGAATGGGCTGATGCTCACAAGGCTGAGGTGGAGGAGGCAGGAGGGCAGGGAGGCAGGTGACACCAGTAGCTCCTCATTGTCTTCTGGATATAGACAGGTGGGGGTCTGTCCCCAACCATGGACTGAGGCCTCTTCTCCTTAGGGTCATCTTTGCAGGGCCAGCAGAGGCCAATACCGCAGGGTGGCTGACTGGAAATAAAAGCTTTCCCTTCAGATTGAAGAAGGAGTCCTGGCTGGTGTAGCTCAGTGGATTGAGCATGGGCCTGTGAAGCAAAGGGTCGCTGGTTCGATTCCCAGTCAGGGCACATGCCTGGGTTGCGGGCCAGGTCCCCAGTAGGGGACACATGAGAGACAGCCACACATTGATGTTTCTCTCCCACTCTTTCTCCTTCCCTTCCCCTCTCTCTAAAAAATAAATAAATAAATAAATAAATAAAAAATACTTTTTAAAAAAGATTGAAGAAGGAAATGAGGGAGTGAGCAACCCACCACAGGAGGGATCAAACAGAAACTAGAATGGCTTGTTTGATTCCAGGGAAGCACTTTGCAGAATGGCACTTATGCCTCTGCCTAGTTAAATCTGACCCAAGCTTTGAACCAAAGCTAAATCCTTCCTGCTCCCTAGAGGGTTCATGTCCCACCGGACCAGGGGGAATCTCTCATTCTCCCCCAAAGGTGTCATGCCGAACCATGTGGTGTGGATCACCATGGCCACCTCAATCTGTCACAGCATGATTTGATTGCTGTCCACCTTTTCTATAGCTTTGGCTTAGCACCTAGAGCAAGCCTGGCCTGCAGCAGGAACTGTGCAAATGCTTCCAGATGGAAGGGATCCCTAGGCTCCCACCGTGATCCTTGGTGGTCTTCAGAGTCACATGAGCCAGAAAGTGACTCCCAACCCTGCTGCCTCTTACCAGCAATGTGACTTTAAAGAAGCCACTTTCTCTCTCTGTGCCTTAGTTTCCCTAGTTGTAAAATATGCATAAGAACGCTGCCCACTTCTGAGGTTTCCTGTAAGAGTCCTTGAGTGAAGAGCGCACAACCCTAGGAGTTTAATAAATGCTCACTGTGATAAACATTATATTCACTCTTGGCGGTTTGGGCATGTGGTTTTGATCCTGAGCCAAATTCTTAAGATTTTCTCTTTTAGGAGTTGAAAGGTCCCAACATGAACTCAGGTCCTACCTGGTGTGATATCCTCTAAATCTTTCGCTCCGAACCCCTATGTGCCCCTCCAATCATCTTCCCCCTCCTCCTCCCCATTCCTCCACAGCCATGCTAGTTGGGCTACCCACCACACCCTAGTTTGGGGGAAAACTCCTATTCATCCTTCAAAGCCTGTCTAAACTGCTCTTTTCTCTGAGAGGCCCTCCCTCCTCTTTCACCAGACCCTCCACAACACCCTCCCTCATTCTGATCCAGTCCTGACCCCACAGAGCTGGGGATGTTTGGGTCTAACTCCGACTCCTGCAGACTGAGGGCACCTCAAGGGCTGGGCTGAGGTGTCCCTTGGGCTTTCCAACCCCTGGCATTAGGTGAATATATGAGGATCATTGCAGGGGGGAGTTTGATTACTCAATATTGGTGAAAATGACCCTGACTTAAATTTAGATCCAACTCAACTTCTACCAAAGGCCAAGGTTAATTCATTAAACAGACAGCACCCAGGAAGAGATGGAGCAAGGCAACTTCAGGCTCAGGAACAAAGGAGCTCTGGGATGGGGTCGAGCACTAGGTTGTGGACTCAAGCTCCCAAGTCCAGGAAGGGTCAGGAGTGAGGTGAGATCGGAAGGTCAGGAGGGGTGCCCTTGCACCCCCTCCTAGCTCCAAGCCTGTATCTCTGGTCTGGATCCCACAGACCTAATTACCCTCATTGCCATGTGCACTAATTACCTCCGTGATGTCAGGTGGCTGGGCAGGGCTGTTCCACTTTTGGGAGGTAGGTCGGCCTGATTATTTTTGGCTGTGCTGTCCTTGAAGGCTCTGGCATCTGCCTGCTTGAAGGACAGAAAGTGGGGCGGAGAAATTGGAACCTCTTCAGGAGGGCACTAGGAGATGTGGATATTGGGTTGGGCCAGGAGCTCCCTGAGCAGGGCCTTTGGGCCTGAGGCCTGAGGGTCTTTGGAACATAGCTGGAGGTGGCAAGACCTGGAGGGGCTGAGAATCATCTCTGAGGTGGACTGTTCTGGAGGTCTATTTTAAATGTGGTACCACTGGTGGGAGAGAGCTAGGGGAGGGGAGGTGGTCAGATGGGCCTGGGTGGGAACAGTGGCCACTACTGACTTGCTATGTATTTCTGGGCATATGACCTTCTCTCTTTGCACCTTTCCTGAGGGATTAATCAGGGATAATAACTCACAAAGAATACTCTGGGAGGTGGGCACAGCATGTGCAAAGGCCCTGAGGTAGGAATAGGCTGTGTGCATTGGAGGAACAATGGGGAGGCCAAGTGGCCAGAGCAGAGGGTATAGGAGGAGAGTAGGGGGTTCTGAGGGCTGAGGGGCCAGGTCAGGCCTCATGGGCCCTGGTGAGGTGTGTGGGTTTTGTTTCAAGGGTACTGGGGAGCTTTGGGAGAGTTTGGAGCAGGGGGGTAGGAGGCAGTGTGATCAGATTTACACTGTTAGCTCCAAACTGCTTTAGCTCTTAGGAGAGAACTGGTTATGTGTACATGTACAGAATGGAGGCAGACCTTCCCTTTCTCTGAGCCTGTTTCTCCACCTTGGACAGCATCCTGAGGCTCAGAAGACCCCAGCACACACTGGACCTTTAGCCAGAGAAGTTCCCTTCCCCCAAAACCCCTGAATTCTGGCTCAGCAGCCTACATGGCCTCTCCTTTGCCTGCCCTCTCCTCCTACTCTCCTTCTGTGGCCTTGGAGGAACAGCTGTGGGAACAGAGAGCAGGAGGCCTCAGGGAAAGCAGCGAGGAGGGACTCCAATGTGGAGGGGGCTGTGTTCCTGCTTGGTGACGGCCCACATGGGGCTACCCAGTGCCGAATGTTCTTGCAGGAACTGGGTGACTCAGATGTGGCAGCCTCTTCTCTCGATCTGCTCAGAGAAGCCAGTCCTCATCTCCAGGCACAGGTGGAGTCAGGATTTTCTTCTCTGGGCCACCCCCAAAACAGCCCTCCCTCTGTTCCCCAGGATTCACTGAACTGGTTGCATTGCTCACTTTCCTGTTCTGACACTCTCCATGGCTCTCCTGAAGGCTTCAGAGGGTGAACCCAGAGCTTCATCACCATTGGCCATGCTGTTAGACTCCACAGCCTCTGAACTCAGTTCCAACACCTCCTCCTTCAGGGAGCCTTCCCAGACTCCCTTCTCTCCTCCAACCCTGAGCCCATAGGGGTCTGTGTCTGGCTGTGCTTCCACCTTAGACTGGGGCTCTTCAGTGTCTAGGCATAGACCAAGGCCTCTAAGAGTCCCATTGTCACTCAGTATGGGAAGGCACAAAGGAGGCACTGGGGTAGACACTTGCTGTGGCAGCCCAAGACAGGACCCCATGGACCTGACTTCTAATTTCAGTTTTATAAGAGACAACTGAGGCTCAGGAGGCTTTTGTCTATTCCCCAAATCAAAAGCTGGCCAGATGGAAAGATTGGCCTGCTCCCTGCAGCCTTTGGAGCCTTGTTCACCCACAGGAGGGGCATTTAGTACAAACTGGGCTCCAACTCCAGGAGTGGGACAGCCCATCTCCACGGATGCACTGGGGGCCTCCCTGGGCCTGTTTCCTCCTCTGTAAGACTCGGGTTACTCAGCACTGTGCGAGGTCCTGCCCTGAGGGACAGCACAGCTATCTGGTGGACAAGATGGATGACAAATAGAGGACTAAGTAGGATGGCTTCTGACAGCTTTTTACAAAAGAGAAAAAAAAACATACAAAGCATCAGGCGATGGCAGGTGGTCAGTGAAGGCTGCTCAGACAGAGGAGGTAGTGGCATTCAGGAGAGTGGCATGTGCAAAGAAACTGAGGTGGGAATGTGCTCAGTCCCTTGCAGGAGCATCAGAGAGGCAGGTGTGGCCAGAACAGGGTGACTTGGGAGGATAATGGAGAGCCAGGTGGGCTGGAAGCTCCACAGGATGGGTTACGAGGAGCCTTGCAGGCCCCAGCAGAGCATAGAGTTTATATTCACAGACCTGGGAAGCCATGAAAGGCTTCTGAGCAGGAAAGGGGAAATGATCTACTTTTACATGTTTCAGATAAGATTCACCAGAGTGCCACATGACAAAGGGACTGAGGAGGGTGAGTCTGAGACTATCTTTTTTGGTTATCACTGGGTTGTGCCTGATAAACAAATGACATTGCTGTCAGAGCTATTATATCTTCAGAGTTGGCCACAAGCTCTGAGCTCAAACCCTAGGGAAGAAACCTGTCTCAATAACCCCCTTCTGCCTTGTAAGGCCTTTCCCTCTGTCTCTTTGTCTCTCTCTCTCTCTCTTAACTGACATTCCAGGCCTCCAACTGGACGGAAACATCTGCTTCCTGCAGATGAGCCTGTTGTCCCCTAGGCCGGGGGAGGAGGACCACTCAGAGAAAGAGTCACACATTAGGCACTGACTGCATTAACGGGGTGGGGTGTGGGGGGAAGTATGTCCAGGCTGCAATCAGGGGCCCGGGTACAAGTCCTGTCCTGTCTTATACTGCCTGGGAGGCCTGAGAGCAGTGGCCACATACTTCCCAGGCAGAGAATCACTGCTGGGCACAGGGTAAGTGCTTGTTGACAGACCCAGCAAGAGCAGTATTGCCTGACTGACTTGCAGGACCTGGCGCAAAAGGAAAATTCAGAGCCCCTTGTTAAAAAATTATTCAGAACTTTAATAACACAGTGACATCGGAGCATTAAACTCAGAAGCTGGCCCTGGTGGGAGCTGTCATGGCCACCTTCTACAGCTGCAGAAACTGAGCCTGAGAGAGAGTGGGGAATGCCAAGAGCTGAGGAACCCACGGGACCCTTCTGAGATAGTGGCAAGTGTGCTGAGTGGCTAGTGGGCTGGTGAGTAAACTCCGGGAGTTGGGATGTACCAACCTCATTCTTGGTGAGAGGTCAGGAACAGGTGTGGCCTCTGGGGCATAGAAAGTGGGGGAGGTGGGGACATACATACATTTTCTAATGGAATCTGCTTTAGGTATTTTCTCTTCTGATTGCCAAAGTGATATATACTCAGTGTAAAATCCATTTCAAAGGAAAAACAGACAAGTATAAAGTAAATAGTACAAATAGATCCACTGTCATAGCATTTAATTGCCTGAATGCATTTCTGTTACGAACTTACAATGTATCTGGTGTTCACTGGTGAGTTAAAACACACTGGCACAAGAAACAAACTAAATTCAGATGCCATCACTGCCCTTGGTGGGTGTGGGCTGGCACACACCAGGTGCTCAGTAAAAATCTGTTGAGTGAATGAAATTGTAAGAATAAAGTGAATGTGGGGAGGGGGGAGAGAGGTATAAGGGGACTAAATGGTAATAGGAAAAAAATTACAATAAAGAAAAGAGTCCTGGCTGGTGTGGCTCAGTGGATTGAGTGCCTGTGAACCAAAGGGTCATCGGTTTGATTCCCAGTCAGGGCACATGCCTGGGTTGCATACCAGCTCCCTGGTAGGGGAAGCAATCACACACTGATGTTTCCCTCCCTTTCTTCTCCCTCGCTTCCCCTCTCTAAAAATAAATACGTAAAATCTTTTAAAAATACAATAAAGATTAAATAAAAAATAAATTTTATTTAAAAGGTTAAAAAAAGTGCATGTGCAGAAATCACTGTTGTAACACAATGGTCTCTTTCATTCCAGATTTTTCTCCCCTTTTCTCAGCCACAGTGCAACCACACTTTACCCAGGACTTCTCAGTGGAGGCCCACTTTCCATATCGGTAGATACCAGTCTGCCCTCTTGTGTTGAGAGATTTTATCAGGACTCTTCTATGATTTGTTAAACTGATCCCCTGTGGTTGAGCATCTAGAGTGCTTCCCAAGGAATGCTTTCGGGGGATGACTGTGAAAGTGGAATCATACACTTTCAAGGTTTCTGATGGACACCTATAGCCACACCACCTTCCATACCACGTGTGCCATATCTCACTGTGTGTCCATTTCTCTGAACTGATATTTGCAAATACATGTTAGAGACATTGGCATTGCAAGAAATAGATTAAAATCAGAGGCTCCCCAAGGGGGACTGAGTAATGACTTCTTAATAGATACAGGGCTTCCTTTTGGGGGCATGAAATGTTCTGGAACTAGATACAGGTGGTGGTTGCACAACACTGTAAATGTACTAAATGCCACTGAGTTACACACTTTAAAATAATTAATTTGTGTTATGTGAATTTTACTTCAATTAAAAAAATCAGCGCCCCCAACCTGGGGGGGGGTGGTGGTCTCTGGCTTTCGAAAGTCTCCAAAACTCTGCTCAGTGTCATCTCCTCCAGGAAGCTTCCCTTCATTACCATGTCAACCCACCATGCCCCTTCCAGCACTTTCCATCTGTCCTCTTATTTGTCTTCAAAGCTCTCATCATTCCCTGGCATAGTTTCATTCATTCACTCATTCATTCATTCATTCATGTGGCACAGGAGTTCACAATTATTATTATACCCATTTTTCGGAGAAGGAAACTGAGGCTCAGAGCATTGGGGATGCCCCAGGGCACCAAGCCACGTGAATGTGGGGCTGGGCTGCACCACTATCACCAATCCACCCTGACTCCTTCCAGAGATGCCCAGTGGTCATGGCTGGGGATTTCCAAATCAGGGGAGGTGTAAACAGTTCCCCACAGTTGCTCTTATACTATTACTGTGTAAACAGTAGCTGGACCTCAGAAGGGGTTCTTATGACTTCTGGTCCTTTAATCATTTCAGTTGATTCACTTGTTCATCTGTTCACATTCATTCCACAAAGATATTTTGAGTCCTAACCATGTTCTGGGCCCTGTGCTGGGTTTGGGGGTTACCATAATCATAAAAGGCAAATATATAAACAAGGAGCGGTCATGTGGCAATATATACCGAGAAGGAAATCAAACAGGAAGCAGGACATGGCCTGGAGAGCATACAAA
The DNA here is from genome assembly GCF_021234435.1 of Artibeus jamaicensis. Classification (NCBI taxonomy): domain Eukaryota; kingdom Metazoa; phylum Chordata; class Mammalia; order Chiroptera; family Phyllostomidae; genus Artibeus; species Artibeus jamaicensis. The sequence goes on along the minus strand of NW_026521854.1, from coordinate 6,574,101 downwards.
TGAGGGTGGGGGAGGTACTATTTGAGCTGAGACTGCAAAGAGGAAAAGTCAGGCACAATGATATCAGGAGGAAGGGCATCCCAAATGGAGGGCACAGGACACACAAAGGTCCTGAGGAAGAAAGGGGTGGGCATGTCTGAGGAACAGCAAGGAGGATGCCGAAGCTGGGGCAGGGTGAGTGTGAGGGAGAAGGATGGTGAGGAGGCCAGGGATCGCCAAGGGTAGGTTCTACTCTAGGGTGCTGGGAATCATAGGAAAGTTTTGAGCTAGGGAGTAGCTTGGTGTGGTTTATAGGTTCTGGAAAGCTTCCTGTGGCTGCTGTCCAGAGAATGGTCTGCAGGGACTGTGGTTTCAGGGAGACCAAAGATGAGCTGGGGCAGCCTCTGGGGGAGAAATGGCCTGACTGAGTGAGGGCCATGATCATGAGAAGCTGGTCAAGGGTTGGAGGATGTTCTGGAGGCTGAAGGAGAGGAGTGTAGGAGGCTCCTGGAGGTCTAGATGTTTGACAGAGCTTCTCCATGATTTGGGGAGACTTGGGAGGCCCTGGACAGGTCTGAGGGTAGACTGGGGGCCTCAAGTTCACAACTCCCATGACCTTGAACTTCTTTGGCATAAACGTGTACAGGAAACACACACATGGCCCGATGTCCACCTTTCCCCCAGAAGAAGGCAGGAAAAGGAGGAAAAAATAAGAAAAGGTGGTGTCAGGGTAGGCAGAGGCTGAGTGGGACATTTCATGGTCCTGTGGAAAGGAAGCAAGTTAAAGCTTGCCTGCGCCTCCCTGCCCTGCTTCCTTTGACAAACTCTCTCAGAAGTCACTGCATTGTGCTGACAGGGCAGAGCTGGCTCGGCTCAGGCCCATAGGGATGTGGTGACTCTTTTGGGTAGAGTCAGCCGTTTCTGGATTGGAATCTCCGCCCCACCCCTGGTTACCTGTATGAGCCTGGACCTGGATAGGCTTTTCTAGAAGTCGTTCTGGAGCTACCAGATTCCCTGTGGAACAAAACAAGTGGTCTCTACTTCATGCCATCCACAAAAATTCAATCTTGGGTGAAGCCTTTCTTACTCTGAGCCTCTTTTGGAAGATGGTCCCCACCTCCCAGAGCTCTTGTGAGTAAGCCTATTGTGTAGCTGGCACTCAAACAGCTACTGCCATTATTATTATTTCTTTAAAATTCTATGAGGCACATACATGAATGTATGTAAAACTGAAGAAATCTAAATAAGACCCATCAATTATATCGATGTCAATTTTCCAGTTATGATAATGTACTATATTCATGCAGGATATTCTCCCTGGTGGAAGTGTTCAGTGCAGTGAGTATTTAGTACATTCACCAAGTTGTACAACCATCACTACTACTACCTCTGGAATATCTTCATTACCCCCCAAAAGAAACTCGGTGCCAATTAGCAATCACTTCTTATTCTCCTCTCTCTCTGCCTTGTGTCAGTTACTGATGTACTTTCTGTCTCTACTGATTTGCCTATTCTAGGCATTTCATGTAAGTGGAACCATATATATGGCCTTTTACGTCTGGCTTCTTTCACTTGGCATTGTTTTTAAGTTTCATCCATGTTGTAGTCTGCATCACTTTTCACTCCTTTTTGTAGAAGAATAATACTCCATTGTATTAATATTTCATATTTTATTCATTCATTTATCAGTTGGTAGAACTATGGATTATTTCCACTTTTGACTATTTTGTATTTATGTACACGTTTTTGTATGAATATATGCTTTCAATTCTCTTATTTTTTACAATTTCATGCAAATATAGAATTATTTCAAAATGAAAACTTTAATGAAAAGGGTAAAAAGACCTGCAATGCTGAGGATTAAGACCACATGTTGAAAATAATGGAAAACAACAAATACTATTTTTGTCAAGTGGGGGCAACCTCTGTGAAGATTGTGGAACAACTGTTAGCTTGGACCCTGCTATTTCTGGACTGGACTGGGCTCTGATTTCCACTGCCCTTCACCTGGAGCTGCTGACAGAGCCATAACAGCCAATGACAAGTCTTGCAGTGGTTGGTGTACCTAACCATACTCCTCTCCTACTCCAACACCTACTATCGCTTCCTATCCCCTTGTAGCAAAGTCAAATTCTTTGGCTGTCCTTGGAGCTCTTGCACTTGTTGACAACTCCACTGTCCTCCCATAGGTACCCCTCATGCCTGCCCAGCTCGCTCCCCTTCTGGCTCCCTCTGCCCAGATGCTGCCAGTCAACATGTCTCTGTGTTCTCTCCTTTGTAGTGGGCGTGCCACGGAAAATTCTCAGAGGATTTGGCATTTTAGCAAGTGGGTTTGTAGGGGTGCGGACAGGGAAGCATACTCATGGTTAAAATTTAGTGTCAACTTGGTCAGGCAATGGTGCCCAGTTCTTTGGCCAAATGCTGTTCTAGATGTTGCTTTTTAGATGTGGTTAACATCTCCAATAAGTTGACCTTAAGGAAAGGAAGTTATTCTTGATGCCCTGGGTGGGCTTCACCTAATCAGTTGAAGGCCTTAAGAGCAAAAACAGGTTTCTTGGGAAAAAAGAAACTCTCCTCAAGACTGCAACATAGAAACCCTCCCTGAGTTCCAGTGTGCTGAACATAAATTTCAGACTTACTACCCCACAATCACGAGTCGATTCTGTAAAACAAGTCTCTTACACTGTATATAATGTACATATATGCAGTATATCCTGTTAATTCTATTTCTCTGGAGAGCCTGGACTGCTACAGGCACTTAGATGCCCAGCATGGTGGCAGGCAGGGCTTGCTTGTCAGAGACAAGATTTTCCTGGACAAACGGAGAGTATCCAGCCGCAGAACCTCAGCCACTTACCTTGGTCTTTCTCAGTGGGACCCAGGCCAAACTCTCAGCCTCAGACACTGTCCAAGACATGCACAGGCCAGAAACACTTTGGATTCCTCAGGTTTCACAGTTCTGGGCAGAGACCGCTCCAAGGTGCTGACCTACCCTGCCACCCTTGACCAAAATTAACCCAGGGCAGGGACCTGCAAGATTAGCCACCCCAAACCCCTATGGCCTGATTCAGGTCACAGACCTGAGTGTTGCTGGCCCCATGGACAGTACCATCCTTTGACTCGAAAAGCCTGAGAGGTGGACCAGCTGGCCTGATGGACAAAAATTTCACTTTGGAGAGACCCAAGTGAGAGAAAGTGACTACAGAAGCTGACAATAAAAGGGCTTTATCTCCTTGTGGAACCTTCAGTCCCATGGAGGAAATCAGAGTAAACTAGGGCCTTGGTGGCCTCCTTCACAGATGTCATTGGGGGCAGACTCCAACCTACATTTCTGATTTGAAAGCCTGTGGCAGTGGACCTCTGGTCTACCTAATCCAGGTGACTATTAAACAGGGTTCAAAATAACCATTAGCCCTGGCTGATACGGCTCAGTCAATCGAGTGCTGGTCTGGAAACTGAAAGGTTGCCGGTTCAATTCCCATTCAGGGCACATGCCTGGGTTGCAGGCCAGGTCCCCAGTTGGGGGTATGTAAGAGGCAATGGATTGATGAATCTCTCACACATCGCTGTTTCTCTCTCTCTTTTTCCCTCCCTTCCTCTCTCTAAAAATAAATAAATAAAATCTTTTTAAAAATTGTAAAAAAAACTCACTAAATATTTACTGACAGTCTTCAGTATGTATCCAGGGGAAGTGAAACATACATCCACATAAACATTGAACATGTGTGTTCAGGGCAGCACAATCAGCACAATTCATAATCACCAAAAGGTGGAAACAACCCAAGTACCCATCAATGGATGAAGGACAAACAAAATGTGGTCCATCCACACAATGGAATATTATTCATCCATAAAAGGAATGAAGCACTGATGCATGCTACAACATGGATGACCCTCGAAAACATGATGCTAAATAAAAGCCAACATGGTGTGTGATTCCATCTATATGAAAGGTCCAGAACAAGAAAATCCATAGAGACAGAAAGAAGGTTAGTGGTTGCCAGGGGTGGGGAGAGGGGAAGTGGAAGTGATTGCTAATGGAAAATGGGTTTATTTTGGGGGGTGATTAAAGTGTTTAAAATGAACTGTGGTGATAATTGCATATAACTGTAAATCTCTTAAAAGAACATTAAACTTTGTACTTTAGGTATAATGAATGGTATGTGAGTTATAGCTTAATAAAGCTGTTTTTAAAAATGCTCTCCAGACCTACACATGTACTGAGTACCCACTGTGTACCAGGCACTGAGCTGCGTGCAAGAGCAGAGTCTAGAGGGGGAAAGAGTTATAAACAGATGACCATGGTACCGGCAGATTCCTCTCTCACTTACAGTACAGAGAGTGGAAAGAGTAGCATTTGTGTGAATGTGTGAATGAAGGAGGGAGTGTGTGTGTTGGATTTTGAAGGATGAATAGGAGTTTGGCAAATTGAAGGTGGGAGCTGACAGTCAACTCAACTTCATAAAATCTAATAAACAATAAACAGTTTTAAAAATGAAAATGGCCCTGGCTGGTGTGGCTCAGCAGATTGAGTGCCAGCCTGAGAACCAAAGGGTTGTCGGTTCAATTCCCAGTTGGGTCATGTGCCTATCAGTTGGGGTTGCAGGCCAGGTCCCCTGTTGGGGGCCACATGAGAGGCAATCACACATTGATGTTTCTCTCCCTTTCTCCCTTTCCTTCCCTCTCTCTTAAGATAAATAATAATTTTTTTAAAATGAAAATGAATGCATCCTCATTAGTCTGCATGATCTGAAGGAGTGTTTGTTTTTAGACACTTCATAACCCACTCTGAACCATGCCTGGCTCACCCAGGCCAACTCTCAAATGACACTGTTCATGTCCACCACAGACAGTGCTGTAACAGCACATCAGTCTCCTTGTTCATCAGGAGTATGGAGAAATCGGAAAATTCCAGCCACCTGCACTCCTAATTGATGTCCATGAGGATGAATAGAAGGTCAAAAGCCAGACCTGACTGAGAACCTTCCCCAGAGACCTGGCTTCTCTCAGTTAGGCTGGGTTCATTCTGGCCTCCCTTCTCCCAGTGTGGCCAGAGTATGGGTTGCTACAGAGAGTGAGGAGGGCGATGTTCTCATCTGAAAATAAATCATGACCCTGAATGGGTAAACAAGAAACTGGGGCGGAGGAGGGGGCGTCGGGTAGGGAGGGCTGAAGGGAAAGAGAATCATGCCTTTCCTGGGAAGATGAATGCAGCCTTTCGAAGCTGGCCTCCCTGCGCTGGGCCTGCAGCCATGTGCTCTGCCTATGCTGTGCCCTGAGCTGTTCCCAAATGCCTGGTACCCACTGTACCATTGCAACTGAGTCCTGACCCCTGGGACTCTCCCAATGTGGACCCCATTGTCACTCAGAGAAGTCCCTTCTTTTTCACTCTTAATGTGAATATTGCTTTTTGTAAACCCAGTGTGGCCTTTGACTGTTTGCTGAGTGCAAGATGTTCCTTACCCATGATCCATTTCACAGAGAGAAGGGGAGAGAGCAGGACTAGGACTCAGCAGGGGCCTCAGGAGTCCTCTTCAGGCCTGATTGATGATGATTTCAAGCAGGATGCGTCTGAAGGGTGAATGTCTTGGTCAAAAGCAGCTGAGATGTGTATAGTTCAAGGATGAAGGCTTGGCTGTGGGTCCTGGCTCTGCTCACCTGAAGGTCTGTTCCTTCTCCTGGGAACAGCATCTTGTGTGTACAGGGCTGACCCTCTCCCCTCTCAGGGAGGTCATCCAGTGAATGAATGAGTGAACCAACTGATAGATGGACAGAAGCTACTGAGAGACTGTCAGGGAGATGCTGGAGGGACTCATGGCAGCCTGCAAACTGGGGCCTGGGAGGAAGCAATGGGAAGAGATGGTCTCTATTCAAATCTGGTGCTTTTTTCCCCCTAAGACCACAGTTGCCTCAAATAAAAACTGACAATTGCTGCTAACATGCGCTTTCTCATTTTTACTTCCTCTGAATAATTTTCAATGAATTTCCTTTTAAAACTGCACAGGCAAACCCTTTCTGTGTAATGAGGCACATGGCTGGGGGAGGGCCTAGCATCCAGCCCCCTCTTTCCCAGGGCAGACATTTTGGAGTAGACCGGCCTTCTCTGTGCTCAAATACAGCTGAGTGTCCCTGTATGTCGGCATCCGTCTACGTTTTACAATATTTCTACAAAAATCACATCCCACTTTGGTCTTTATCCTCTTCCTAAGATTGAACTCCTTTATCCAGAGCTCCATTATATTTCACACCCAAAGCCCCCTTGAATTGTTCCTTCCTTACCTCTATTTGCTTTGTCCCCAGCATTTGCCAGCATGGCAAGGCTCCTGATATCTGTGGACATCAAAACTCACACCCTGAGGAGACCCCAGTAGTTTGCCCCAGGGAACAGAGGGGTACCAGTGTTTAAAGGCACCAGCCCAGCTAGGTCAGCAGAAAGGCTAGTGTCTGGTGCAATCCCGATAGAAAATGGCTTGGTGATTCCTCGAAAGGTTAAACGTAGTTACCACATTATCCAGTAATTCCACTCCTAGTATAGAGCCCAGAGAATTTAAAACAGGGTGAAAATAAAAACTTGTACACTGATATTCGGAGCAGCTCTATCCACAATTACCAAAAGGTAAAATCAACTCAAATGCCCATCAACAGATGAATGAATGAACAAAACATGATTCATCTACACCATGGAATATTATTCAGCTATAAAAAAGGACTGAAACACTGACACAGGCTACAATGTGGGTGAACCTTGAAACATCTTGCTGAGTAAAAGAAGCCAGATACAAAAGACCACATGTCTGATCCCATTTATATGAAATGTCCAGAACAGGCAAATCCATAGAGACAGGAAACAGATTAGTGATTGTCAGGGTCTGGGGAGGAAGGATGGAGGGTGACTGCTTATGGGGGTGTGGTCTTATTTCAGGGTGATGGAATGTTCTGGACTAGATAGAGGTACTGGTTGTACAACACTATGAGTGTGCTAAATGCCAGTGAATTGTTCACTTTAAAATGGTGAATTTTATGTGAATTTTTTTAAAGGATCGTATTTATTTATTTATTTATTTATAGACAGAGGGGAAGGGAGGGAGAAAAAGAGGGAGAGAAACATCCATGTGCGCTTGCCTCTTACGCACCCTCTACTGGGGACCTGGCCTGCAACCCAGGCATGTGCCCTGACTGGAAATCGAACTGGTGATCCCCTGGTTGGCAGACTGCTACTCAATCCACTGAGCCACACCAGCCAGGGCTATGTGATGTGAATTTTATATCAGTAAGAAACAAAAAGGTTGGGGTGATCCTCATGGAGGCCAGTAAGGAGGTAGGTGCTGTCCTTCCGACACAGGCCAGCACTGGGTGTTAGCAATTGTGACATATCTCTGGGTTCTTGTCAGTGAGGGGATGCCTCTACTTGGGTATTTATTGGTTCTCTGCTTTCCTCTGAATCCCATTCACATACACTTCTCAGCTGATGCTTTGGACAGAAAGAACATCCATATTCTACAAATGAGGAAACTGAAGCTTTGAAAGTGAGGCAAATTTGCAAGGTCACCCACAGTGGCCCTTCCGTCACACATCATGGGGTTCAGGTAAGAACTTGGAAAGTATTTTTTGGAGGACAATTGAGCTGACAGGAAACCTCAGTGAGAGTTCCCCAGTGACAGAGAATAGTGGAAATGGGACAGCTAACATCTGTGAGCTTCGTGGAGTGCTGGTACTGTTTCTCAAAACCATGGCAGTAGATACTACTACTCTCCCATTTTACAAATGAGGAAACTGAGGTTCACAGAGGTAGATCACTTGCTCTAGGTCACGGAGCACAGTGAGGACACATAAACACTAAGGATTCGAACCCTCAAATTCTGCTTTGCTTTGAGATACCTTTGGGCAAAAACAAGTCATCAAAGTGTAAATGCTAAAATCTCCAAGTGATACCTTACTTCTGGGCCATAAATTCCAGGAACTATGAGACTGCTCCCAACACAACCTGAGAAATCTCTGGAGAAAACAAAGGAAGGCTCAGCTCATGAGGTCCTCCTCCTGGAGTCTGAGGGAAGTGAATGGTGCCAGATTCATCACAGAGCTGCAATTCTTTTTCCTTTTTAAAGATTTTCAGTGTGTGGTTGCCTCTTGCGTGCCTACTATTGGGGACCTGGCCAGCAACCCAGGCATGTGCCCTGACTGGGAATCAAAGTAGCGAGCCTTTGGTTCACAGGCCAGTGCTCAATTCACTGAGCTACACCAGTCAGGAGAAAGAGAGCTTTGAAGAACTCATTGTGCAGTCTAGGAATGGCTCCTCCTCTTTCTGGGCCTCAGTTTCACCATCTATACAGTAGAAGAGAACAGCTGGCAGACTGGTAGCTGTGTGGGAATTCAGCTTCAGCCCCAGCACTGATCATCCTCCAATCTCTGAACCATGTGGAATTCTACCATGTATCACCCTTCTGGCGAGACACTTGGTCTTGGCCCCTTCCTCTGTCAAAGGCTGGGGCAATTTGGGGCTGCTGCCCCATCTTTGAGCTGATAGAGGAAGGGTGGGGTAGGGTACACTGTAACAGAGCTCAGAGATCCTCACACATAAGGTCTGCTTCACAGGTAGGAAAACTGAGGCCCAGCAGGGGGAGATATGGAAAAACCAATAACAAGATTAGTCCTCTAAACTCTCTAAGACCAGTCCTGGGTTACCGTATTTAACCCTGCCAGCCCACCACCCCATTTCACAAAGAAATCGAGGCTTAGAGTCCCACAATCCCATGGCCACAGGGAGGGTATCTTCAGCCCTCATGGTTATCACCCCATAAGTTGGCATCAACGGTCATTAGATAGAGGGGAAAATCAAGGCCTGGAGGGCCAGGAACTCCTGCCCAAGCCCACAGCTTCTTCTGGGAACTCCATCACCCACGACACTCAAGGTTTGGGGTGGTCAGGGTGAGGCTGAGAGGGGAGATGTGGAGGAAGCAGAGGGGTGGCAGCTGGGCTGTGTCCAAGTACAGCTCAGGGACATGGTCTGGAGGGGTTGAGACTGTGGTTTGCAGCAGAGTGATCCCCACCATGTCCTAGTGAGGCAGCCGCTGTTGGGGAAACAGGAATGTTGGTAGGGTCACTACCACCCCCAACCCCAACTGAGAGTTAGATTGCACAGATACACTGTGGAGGGCCCTTGGTCCCAGAAGTGCCATTTCTAGGGCTTTATCCACAAAGAAGAGTGTCGTAGGGTGTAGGAACCAATCCTTGAGAACAACCCTGATGGCTGCAGGTGGGATTTGTGAGACAAAGAACTGTCTGTTGCAAAACATACTTAAATTTTGGGGGGTAAATTTTTAAGTGAAAAAACCCAACAGGGAGAGTAGTATGTGCCTGCAGGTTGGGAATTTTTCCTCAGAAGACAGGTTTGCACTGTTGGATTTCGGCCAGTGTTGCTTATTCACAAACGGCACTAGAACGTTTACTCACATGGAAAAGTTGCTGGGACCTCCAGTTGTGTGAGGAAAAGAGTTTCTAGACAGTATCCAAGGTGTGTCTTGTTATTTAAAAGACTTAATTTTATGTTTAATTTTATTGGTGTGATAATTTTAATTTTATTTTATGTGATAGTGGGAAGGAGGGAAAACCTCTGTGCTTCATTCTGCATATTATCTGTGGTTTTGTTTATCTTTTACTAAGAAAATATACTCACATTGCTTGACCATGCATGTTTGCACATATTATGCATGCATGTATTGCACATGTGCATGTACATGTGCACACACATGTAAAACAAAAGCCTCCTTTTAAACTAAAGACCAGAGGCTACCACCACTTGAGATCAAGACTCGGTACCTTCCTCAAGGACGCTTGGGCCAAGGAGCTGGTGCAGGTTACGTCCTTCACCATCAGGGGCCTTGGTGTAATTCTGCCCTCCTGCAGCCCCTACACTGAGCATGCTGCCATGATTAACCAGGTCACACCCTACAACTACCCAGTCCTAGTCCGAGATTATGGGAATATGCCCAGCCATTCCCAGGGTCCAAACCAGGAGTAGCTGAAGAAACTGAGCACCTTCACTGAGAGGCTGATAGGTTCCCTTCCTCTGTGGCCCCCCACAAACCAAAAAAGCCTCAAAGTAAAACTGAAGATTAGACCCTTCCAGTAGTATCCTCTCCCTCTCGCAGGGGCCTGGGATATCCAAAAGGCTTCCAGGAGGAGGAATGGCATATTTAGGTCCCAATTAGCCCTAAATTATAAGGTAGCAGAGGAAATTTTACCTTCTGGGCTGGAAGAAATCCTTCCACCACTCCCGAGATTCCTCCAGCACACAATGGGGAAAAGGGAAGCTCAGGGTCCTACATCAGCTTCCTAAGGAGCCCTGTCTCATCTGTCTCCCTCTAATCTGCTGACAGACCCTACCCCAACTCTTCCCAGGTTCCCTGCTGCCCTGGGTATGCTCGCAGCCTGGCTCCTGCCTGTCACACCATCAGGCGGAGGCCCCTGCAGGTCCACACGTGCTGAGCTCATCTACCTGCTGCGCTCTTTGCTCTCTCTCCTCCAACCCTAAGGGCCAGGGGCAGCTGGTAGAGGAATCAGACACAAGCTGACAGCAGATAGGAGCATCAGGGAGCTTTGAAGACACCAACAGGTTGGCTTCTAGGTCAGGATAAAGCCCAGGGGCAGCTTGGTCTATCTCTGACAGATACGACCTCAACCCTGGGAGCAGATAAGGCCTTGAGGGGGCACATAGGCAGTCATAGGCAGCTAAGGTAGGGTTCCCACATCATGACATCCTCTCAAAGGCAGGTTTCTTCTCCTAGCACTACTTCTCCCTCAGAAGACAGCCTGCCCACCCCCTGTGCTGGGCCCCAATGGCTGGCTACCTGCTCTCCATACCTGGGTTTTCCTGGTGACTGACCAGGTTCCCACTGGCAGGCACAGGAAGTCCCCTGAGGTAGGGAGCTTATGATCTGTTTCCATGTAGGCACTACATCTACCATGTGTCTCTAACTGTTCCGATTTTATAAATACATCAACAGAGACCATGGAAGATTGGGTTCCTCTACATTTATTGCAACTGCTAAATGATTAACATTCACAACTTCTTAGATTAAAAAAAAAAAAGAAAAACAAAGAACTTCCATTTTGTAACATCACAAATGTCTTCTAGGTTTTACCAAGGACCAAAAACACTAAAATTCTCTATCTGATTTCCAGTGATGGAAACAAGCCAGAGACAATAAGCACCCAAAGTGGCGAGTTAGCACTTTCCGGATGCCTGTCGTCCTCACGGGAGAGACCCTGGAACTAGAATGACAGAAAAGATGCTGTGACTTTGATAAGGCCACACACCCACACACACACTTGCAAGATCCCGGCAGAGTGAGCAGCCTTTGCTGAGACAGCAAGGTGGCACAGAGGGCCAGCATGCACTCGTCCCCGGCCGGCAGCTGGCACAGGACACGCCACTATGCTCCACCCTGGCACCCGCAACGCCTCAATTGTTGACTCCATAGAAATGTCACATGAGTGCTCAGAGGACTAAACAGGCTCAAGAAGTAGGTGTTTCCTTTAATATTCACTAAAGTCTCACAAACAGTGACAGCTCAAAGCGGGATGTCCCTAGAAGGAGGAGTGGCAGGAGGCTATGGGGATAGGGCTCACATCCCAGGAATTCCTAAAGCATTTTATTTGTGAATAAAAGCAGAGAAAGCCAAGAATAAGCACACTAGGATAGAGTGAACATAATGGTCAGAGCTATGCTAAAAGAGAAAGAGAAAATGTGCTGGGGAGTGCATATCTCACTCAGGCCAAAAGGTACTTTGTGAAAGGCTGCAGGCAACCAAGGCCCTATTCTCAGAGTTCCATCTTGTGGTCCAAACCACAGCCAACATGGGAGGCTGATGGAAGGATTAGGAAAGAGAGAGCAGAAGATGGACTTCCACAGGTATGGGTCTCCCCAACACAGCACCCTTGCAGGCTAGTTCACCTTGCTGAAAGACTGACAGCGTTGCCATGGCCATAAAGATCTGCCAGATGCCAAAGCAATAGAAATGATCAGAAGCAGGCAGAGATATCTGGGGGCTACACGTGACATGAAGAGAGATGGCACCGGGCAGGTGAGATGCTACAGTGAATAGCAGGACAAACAGACAAGACAGACCAGAGGGGCAGCACTACAGCTGGATCTGTGCTCTGAGAAAGCAAGGATTTCTTAACAGCCAATAAAAGCAACCAGCAAGGTAACTCACTGCTGTGTTCCTCAAGTTTGTAGTATCAGTATGACCAAGTTGTCCACATTTTAACATATTTAAAGCTTCAACACTGCTGTTTTAGGAAGAAGGGTCGAAATTCCCACAGCCTGAGAATTTAACACGTAGTTGAAAAGTGCTAGGAGAAGCTATAACGGGGGGGGGGGCCGGGGGCAATCACAGGTCTTGAAATAGCAAACAGCTGCGGAGCCCACCCTAAGAGGTTCCTTTCTATTCTGTGAAAGGGCCCTAACAAAACAATTCTCTCTACTGCCACATGGGCAAAAAATAAAGAGTCTTGAAGAGTTTATCCCTATGCCTTGAAGGAGACTCCATATGTGGTTTAAAAAGAAAAATCAAACTGTAGCTTTCTTTGTGGATTCTAAAGAGAAATATAAATTCAGGGAACATTTCATCAGTGATCACTCCCCACTGAATACAGATATATTATACTGTTGCTAAATTCTGTTAAGCCTCTTGGGATGCATTTAAGAAATGAGACTCCATAAATAATATTCTCAGAATGAAGTATTTCCACTTGTTCAGTGCTCCCACTGACAGCTTCTGCAGTCAGAGTACAGATTATATCCTGTTTAAATTCTAGAAGCAAAGAGAAGACACAATCAGTAATCATTTCAGCATCAAGTCTGCTAACAGAGCACTTCTGGAGAGCAACGTGCCCTGGATGGGAAAGCCAACAGGAGGAACTGGTTCCTGTGCACTAAAGGTGCTGGTGCTGCCAGGGCAGCAGCACTTCTAAGGGAACCAGGAAAGATTTGGAGGGGACTTGCTACCCAAAGCATTTGGAATAACAGGAAAGGTAAAAGCAGACTGGAAATGGTGCATTCTTTTTTCTTTAAGAAAAAGAAAAGACAGCAGAACCTCTGCACCAGAAACTGCAGACATTTGTTTTTCACGTACACACCGAACTGACTTGGGCTCTGACTCCAGGATGGATCCGGGACAGAGGTGGCGTTTTTAGAGTGATTGCTGCTTCAAGGCTTATCTTTCTCACCAATGGTTTTCATCTATTCAAGGAGAGAATGATTTTGTTCAAAACTGAGTTGGAAATTATGGGTAGGGAGGGGCAAAAGAGAAGAGAAAGATGAAGCTATTCATAAGGCCAAGACCCTTCAGAGGGAAAAGGATCTGAAGAACCTCAAAGAGGGAAACAGAGCAACCACTCTCTGTGACCAGCTTCCAGGTTGCCCTTACACTTGGGGGACACGAGACCACTCCTGCAGCAGTCTGGGAGCCCTGCACAGAGGAACCATAAGCAGGCCACATGCAGCTGTGTTTGGTGTAGGTGATGTGGCACTAAGGCCCACATCCTTTAGCCAAACCTGGAAGTTGAGAGGGGGGACAATATCTGCATCCAAAGACTTCTTTTGTTTCCCTCAAATAATTTGATTTTTTTGTGTGTGTGTGTGGTATTTTGATGCCTGGTTTGGGGGCATGGGGAACACTGACTTTTCTGGAGGAACCATAGCTGTGTATCAAAATGCCAGCTTAGGCAGGATGCCCAATGTGCCAGCCCCTGCACATACCTATTTGTTGGCCCGTTTGTGTCTGTACATCTGCATCATCCTCTGACGGAAGACTTCAAACGTGTCTTCCTTGTGCTCCTGCCCGTCGGCACCCAACCCCTCCCCTTCCGAGGCCGTTCCCCTAGGGAGCAAAACGGAGAGTCAGCCACACCAGCACCCTGACCTGACCACCAGTGCAGTAAATGGCTGAAAATGGCTTGAACAGTTAGAGTGGACAGAGTATGCAGAACACACCACAGTGATGGCTGATTAGTAACAGGGAACAAGGGCACTCACCTGTGCAGGTGCTCAGAAGCCCCGTTATAGCAGGAAGACCCCCCCATAGACTCAGTTGTAAATGAAATACCTGTAGGATGTTAATGGGTCTAACCAATTCTGGGACAGATCACCCTGTAAGGCAAGGGTGTCAAACTCATTTTCACCAGGGGCCACATCAGCCTCCAAGTTGCCTTCAAAGGGCTGAATGTAATTTTAGGACTGTATAAATGTAAACTACTCCTTAACTAGAGGCAAGGAGCTCAGTGCTGCTACCAGATAGAAACAAAGTGCTGGGCTGGATAAAATAAGATGGAGGGCTGGATTTGGCCTGTAGGCCTTGTATTTGCCACCTGTGCTATAAGGGTTGCATATAGATTCCCAGAAAAGGAAAAGTGCTTCTTGTTGTAACTATCCAGAATCACCACTCAGCTTTTATGACAATGTGGACAAAATGCCAGGGGCCAAAAAGCCATTTAAACAGTCTGCACAAGCACAGCAAAGAGCCAGGTGAACACCTGCCTATGAAAACATCTGCTTCTCATCTCATCTGAAGACGCCCTTCGCTAAACAAACACACAAACAAACAAACAAACACTGCACCACCCGCCTCACCCATACACCAAATTAAAAACCCTGCTAACTTTAAACCATGTTCACCATGAAGGGAACCAAGAATTAGCCTGCAGGTGAAACAATTTAGGATCAGAATACCAAAGAAAGCCTCTTCTTTCAGGCACAGGCACGATACCATCCCCCTACCCCTCAGCCCTAAGTGCCTGCTACGTACATGCCAACAGGCTCCCTGATGCCCTTTCCACAGGAGCCCAGGCCATGGCCTTCCTTCCAGCCCATCTTCTGCAGCATCTGGAACCCCAGGTTCTTGTCGGTCAGCTTTTGCTGGGCAAAGTCAAAGTCCTTGGGTTTCTGAGGAAAAAGCAGAATGCAGCACGTGGGTTGCAACAACAGTACCCAGAGTGAGGGTCTCCAACATGGTCCAGCACTGATGCTCCCTGACTCCCCAGACATTCATCATCAAGCCATGGTCACCTCCCCAGCTCTTACCCTAGAAGGGACAAAATAAGAGAGGCACCGGGAGTCCAGTGACAGGAAGGGAAGTATGCCCTGAGGTATGAAGCAGTGTGTGTGTGTGTGTGTGTTTGTGTGTGTGTGTGTGTGTATCTGAGTCACTGAGCAAATTTGGAGAAGCTGGAAGGCAAGGGGTTTTGGCAGATGAAAGTCCATCTTCAGGGCATTTAAGGAGGGACGCAAAGGAGGGAGAAGCTTGCCAATGGCTGGTGCAGGAAGAAGGGACAAACAGTAGTATGGGAGAGATGTGTGTAGGCTGAAGGCCAGGGGAAAGCCAAGGGAACAATGGGCAGGAGTTGCTAGTCCTAATGGGGCCCCCACCATCAGGAAAGTGAACTGGAGAATGGAGGAGATGGAATCTGCCACTGAGATGACAAGGGTGCCTATCATGCCCTCCCAGACCCAGAAAAGAACAGTTAAGGTAAATGGATTGTGGGGGAGGCAGGGCAAAGGCTGGCTCATGGTTCCCAAATGGCAGACCTGCCCCCCTTCAGGAAAGCTCTTGGTGGGAGCAACGGAAAGAACAGGGGTCAGCTCGGCCTGGACAGATCTTGTAGCATTAAATCTAAGCCTGAGAGTCACCCTGACCAGTCTCCTTGTGCTGAGGTGTGCATGAAGAGCTGCAGGAAAGTCTCCCTCCCCGTCTGCAGTCCCCCAAGGAAAGACTGCATCTGCAGGACACACAATGCACACAGGGATAACATCCATTTCATTTAATCCTCAAGATATGTCCTACTTGCAGGGTAGTTGTGACTGCCTCATATAACAGATGTACACATGGAAGCTCAGGAGTTACATGGTAAGATTAGGTGGCCAGCCTGAGCCTGAACCCAAGCTGACCCACAACCAGGCTTTGCTTTAACCCAGGCCACCAGATGGGTGCCTGGGTGTTGGCTCAGCTTAAATCTGAGTGCAGCAGAAGGACCACGAGCTCTGGGTTCATAAACGCTCTTCCTCCTGCTATACCTGGGGCCAGAATAATGCTTCATCTGGCTGATGAAACTGGTGCACTCGAAACGAGTCTGACTCATCAGTGGCCACCGCGTGGGCTTTCCTCACCAGCAGAGACCTCCTCGTTCCCTGCTCACCTCCTTGACTTCTAGGGACCTGTGATGTCTCCATTGTTCCAGATGACTTCACCTGGCCACCTGGAATTCACTCCCCCTGCCCCCGGGGCTCCCCAGTTCAGCCAATGGTGGCTCCATCCTCCTAACTACCCAGGTCAACAACCCTGGGATTGTGCTGCACTCTTGGCTTTCACTGTTCCATGTCCAATTCATCTGAGTCCTACTAGATCCACCTTTACCCCTCCTGTTTCCAGCTCTGACTGGCTCCCACCCCATAGGCTGCTCTCAACGCAACAACCAGTGGCCATATGTCTTCTGCTCAAACCTCACCATGGGTCCCCAGTTGGCTCTCCCAGAGAAGGACCTGAGTCCTGCTGCCTCTACTTCCTCACCTCCCTGCCCTCCTCACTCCACTCAGGCTCAAAGAGCTCTCTGTTGACTGATGACCACCCTGAGGCCTTTTCCAGGCCCTTTTGCTTAAATGGCACCCTAATCCCTCCTTATTTCCTGTCAAACTGCTTCTCTGAACCGACAGTACCCCCTGCCACAACCTGGTCACACACATTTCAGCCCTGCTCACTAGTGCCTCAGGGTAGGCACATGGGGCCTGATGCATAGGAGGTGCCAACTAGTTAATTAGCACACATAATCTGCTTAACTGCTTTTTAAACCACATTACATTACAGTCCACTAAATCTGAACCTCTTGAGGACTGAGACATTACTTTTTCATCTCTCCATTCTACTGTTTTGGTTTTTTTTTAAGATTTTACTTATTTATCTTTAGAGAAGAAGGGAAGGAGAGAAATATCAATGTATGGTTGCCTTCTTGTGTGTCCCCTGCTGGGAACTGGCCTGCAACCCAGGCATGTGCCCTGACTGAAAATTGAACCGTGATCCTCTGATTCGCAGGCCTGCACTCAATCCACTGAGCTATACCAGCCAGGCATTCCACTGTTTTTTTAATGTTTTAAAGATGTTATTTATTTATTTTTAGCAAGAGGGTAAGGAAGGAGAAAGGGAGAGAAACACTGATGTGAGAGAAAAAAACATCAATAGGTTGCTTCCCACGTGCACCCCTACCAGGGACTGACCCTACAACCCAGGCATGTGCCCTGACCAGGAGTTGAACTGGAGACCTTTTGCTCTGCAGGATGATGCCCAACCAACTGTGCCACACAGTCAGGGTCAACTATCTCTTAAATGGACTACTGTCCTCTGCTTTGGACTAAGCTAAACAGTTTTCAAAAGTTGCCTGAAAGAAAAGACAGTTGTGCTTTGTACATTTATACCCAGTCTGAAGTATAAATACAGCTTAACCACAAGCCACAGTATCCTTTCAGACTCAGACACATTCTAGCTGACTATGTCACAAGAGAATTCACAAAAAGTCACGCTTACCTTCTTTTTGGACATGGGACGACCCCGAGGCCTGTCGTAGGCAATGCGAACTGGTTCGTGAACTGGAAGACAAAAACATATATGTTTGTGTGTGTGCTTATATATGTATATATGCTTTACCCAGATTTCTGAGAGAGAAAATGAGAATGCTGCAATTTTGGCTAATAGCTCCTCTGTTGACAGAAGGTGGCGACGACTTACACAAGGCCAGCTGCTTGGCCCAGCATCCTCCCGGGAACCACATGACCATGGAGCCCAGAGGATGAACATATGGGCTTAACCAAGGGCTCCTTACTATGGGAGAGTATCCTTAAATATAAGACGCCCATGTTTATGATAAAGGATCAAATATGTTATGTGAATCATGTTCCATGACCACAGGAATATATTCTGATATGCTACCACCATCTGCAATAAGAGTTCAGTAAAACAGTTACAGTGATCCATTGCTATGCCAAAGTTTATAAACACAAATCATGGGACTGTTCTGTTAGTGGGAAACTATACTGATACTGCTGGGTGTGAATGTGACAGCTGCAGTAACATCAAACAACATGAGTGACAAATGATGGGGCACTGTTCACCACCACCACCTCACAGCATCAGTTCCACACTAACCAAAAAACAAAGACACTGAAATAGAGAACAAGGGGATAGTGACCAGAGGGGAGAAGGAAGGGAAGTTAAGGGGAAAAAGGGGGAGGGATTTGGAGGAACAAATAGGAAGGACACAGGGACGAGAACTAAGGGGGGGTGGAAATGGGAGGGAGGTGGGGAGCAAGGGGCGGGGGAGGCTGGGATGGGAAAAATAGACAAAAAACTGTACTTGAAAAATAACTAAATAAAATTAAAAAAAAAAAAAAAAGCACATGGCTGAGGCTTGGCTGTGTGGACACTTGGGTGGGTACGAGGTATGAGTAGTAGCCTGGGCCATGACCAGCCTGTCAAAAGGCCACACAATACAATTCTATTTATTGAGCCTAAAAAAGGCAAGGCCAGCCCTGGCTAGGTAGCTCAGTTGGTCAGAGCATTGTCCAGATATACCACCACTGCAGGTTTGATCCCCAGTTGGGGCGCATACAAGAATCAACCAATGAATGCATAAACAAGTGGCGTAACAAATCAATGTTTTTCTTCCCCTCTCTCTAAAATTAACTAATACATTAAAAAATAATAATAATAAAAGAAAAGGCCAGAAAATAGTCTGTGGCTACTAGGGCCAGATAGGGGAGGGAACTACACCCTCTTTCTGGGGACAGGCTCTAGCTCCACTGTACCAGTGAGTTCATACCTGTACACATTTGCCAGAACTCAAAACCTCCACTTGAAGGGGGTGCATTTTATTGCAGGCAAATTGTACCTCCAGTACCTTAACCCTCCACAGAGGAGAGCAGGAGATGGTTTCTACAGAACACATGGCTCTCGCTAATGGCTGCATGAGACCAGTCCCATCTCATGTCCTCCCACTTCACTGTCACTAGGCAAGTGTTACTACTCTAGGCCTTCCTTGGCTCAGAAGGCCAGGCACCCTAAGGCCATGGGCAGGAAATGGCTGAGGTGACCTGGGCATATCCTCTCCATAGCCAGGGCTATCCTGCTGGAATCTGAGCAATGGAGACCATAAGCGGTATGTGGGACTCTAGAAACCACAGTCTACATGGCAGCATCTCTTTAGAGTACAAACATTAGATCAACTAGAAACATGAGTTTCACATGAACATTTGGAGTGGTGTGCAAAACCACAAGGACTGTTTTAGGTTAAAAACACAAGACCAAAGAACTCTATGTTGAGTGGGCTGAGAGGATTTGGGAGGTAATGTCCAGGTTGGCAGGTAGAATCAGAGGTGGGAAGGTAACAGGGGCCAGCTTGTTACCTTGTGGCTGAGGGTTAGCAAATTCTCCAAAATAAGCAGGTAACATTTCCACCTGTTTCCACAACCAAGTACTGCTAACTCTTCCTCAAGCGCTAAACAGAAGACTAAGCAGGGTGCTGCGCTAATGATGGCACTCACCTTTGGGCTCTTGAATGAGACACAGCCTCTTGGGAGCTGGAATCATGCCAACCTTCAATGACTTGCTGCTGACTCTCTTCCGAGGAAAGCAGGACCCCGAAGAGGACTGTGATAGGGCAGAGGTACCAGCTGGGCCATCCTCGGCTGCCTCGCTTGGAAGACCATCAGTGGGGGGGCTGCCCTCAGAGCCCTCAGACTTGGCAGCCTCTCCTATAGCCCTGGAAGAACCTTCAGGAGTGGGGGCCTCCTCGCCCCCCTCCTCCTCCTCCTCATCTTCCTCTTCCTCCTCCTCCTCAGGCATCACCTCTAGGCTTTCCAGCTCAATCTCCTGCTGAGGAGGCTCATCTGCAAACTCTTCTTCCTCTTCCATGGGTTCTAAGGAACTCTCACCAGCGTGCAGGTTCAGTGGAGATGATGTAAAACAAATCGATGGGCACAGTTCAAATAACTTCTTTCGATAGAATTTGAAAGCTGAGCTGTTTTGGTCATGTAGAAACCTAGGATAAAAATGATATACACTGGTTAATCAGACGGTCTTCTGAACATTCTTATTTGCTCAAACTGTCTGAACAGACCCAAGAAGCTGGGGATGGGACAAAGAAGGGAATAGCCTGACATCTTTCTACCAGCTATGGCTGATGGTACAGCTTTGCAATGATACAAAATTTGTGGAGCCAGAATGTGAAGCCTAATTTCTTTTCAGGGGAGGGAAGTAGAGAAACAAGGTAGGCAGGGACAACTAGGCAATGTGCTGAAATAAGCTCCAACACTCAGTCTGGAGACCCAACGTGGCCTGACTCATCCTTTTTAGTGACGTTACTGGCCCTCTGAACCTTTCAGTGTGACTCTAGGGTCCCTTTCACACTGCCAGGTACAAGATGGAGGAAGTGCATCACCCACTGAACTTTCTGCCTCATATCCTGCAGAGAAGCTGCATAAACATGTTGGTGATAAAGCCTCTCTTAGCCTCCGAGTCTGAGGACCACCTAGACACATAGTCAGAGCTTGGGAGTTTGGCTATTGTGAAAAACCAAATCAAACCCGAAGATACAAAATACATTTGAACCAAAGGAAAGACAACCCTTGTTCTTGGACAGGACAACTTGACCTCATAAAGATGTTAGTTCTCACCTTAGTTAATGTATTAATGTCAAAAAGTGTCCTAATAAAAGCATGATTTGTTTCTGGATCTAGACAAGATAATTCTAAAGTTTATACAGACGACATCTGGGAGAGCTCTGAACAAGCCCCATCAGATATTACAAGGTGTGTGATACCTGTACAGTTAAAACAGTGTAGTGGGATTAAGAAGTACAAATTGGGCCCTGGCTGGTGTAGCTCAGGGGATTGAGCGCAGGCCTGCGAACTACACGATCGCAGTTCGATTCCCAGTCAGGGCACATGCCTGGGTTGCGAGCCAGTTCCCAGCGGGGGACTCACAAGAGGCAACCATACACTGATATATCTCTCCTTCTCTCCTTCCCTTCCTCTCTAAAGATAAATAAATAAAATCTTAAAAAAAAAAAAAAAAGAAGTACAAATTGGGCCTTGACTGGGGTGGCGTAGTTGGTTGGGTGTCATCCCACAAACCAAAAAAGGTCACTGGTTTGATTTGCAGTCAGGGCACATGCCTGCGTTGCGAGTTCAGTGCCCAGTTGGGGTGTGTACAAGAGGCAACCAATTGATGTTTCTCTCACTCACTTTCTCTCTCCCTTCCCTTCACTCAAAAAATAAAAAAATCTTAAAAGAGAAAAAAAAAAGAAGTACAAATTGGTAGTTGCAAAATAGTCACAGATATGTAAAGTACAGCATAAAAAATATAGTGAATAATATTGTAATAACTATGTATGGTGCCAGGTAGGTACCAGAATTACTGGGGGATCACTTCATAAACTGTATAAATGTCTAACCACTATGCTGTATACCTGAAACTAATAATATAATGTTGAATGTCAACTGTCGCTTAAAAAAAAAGTGTGGTACTTGTCCATGAACAGATGGACAGACAAACCAAAAGAAGTCAGAAACACAGCATCTGATAAAGGGGGCCCCTCGAGCCATTTTTTAAAAAAGATTTTATTTATTTATCTTTAGAGGGGAAGGGAAGGAGAGAGGGAGAGAAATATCAATGTATGCTTGCCTCTTGTGTGTCCCCTGCTGGGAACTGGCCTGCAACCCAGGCATGTGCCCTGGCTGGGAATTGAACCTCAATCCTTTGGTTCGCAGGCCCGTGCTCAATTCACTGAGCTATGCCAGCCAGGGCCCTCAAGCCATTTTGAAAAAGAAAATCTTGTCAACAAATGGTGCTGGGACAACTGGAAGTTTTAAGAAAAATATTTAAATTGGATCCACGCTGAACCCCTTGCTCCCAAATTAACTCCACACAAATTGGGGATCTAAATGCAAAAACCAAGCCATATGCCCTGACTAGGTGTTCTGTTGGATGGATGTTTTCCCATGCACCAAAATGTTGTGGATTCAATCCTCGGTCAGGGAGCATACAGAAGGCAACTGATTGATGCTTCTCTCTCACAATGGTGACTCTCCCTCCACTTCCTCTCTCTCTAAAATTAATTAACATATACTCAGATGAGAATTAAAAACAAAAAACACATAATTAACTCTCAAAATTTATTACTAAGTAAACAGCACAATCAAAAAAGGGGCCAAAGATATGAAGAGACACTTCACTAAAGAAATATGGAAAGCACATAAGCACAATGGAAGATGCTTGGCACCATCAGTCCTCAGAGAAGCAAGACCACAGTGGGATACCCTCTCCCCTTCCTGGAACTGAGACATTAAAAACACAGATAAGTGCTGGCGAGGAAGGGGAGAAACCAAACTCTCATCCAGGCTGCTAAAAAGAAAAAATGATTCAGTCACTTGGAAAGGATGTTTGGCAGTTTCCTCAGGTAAATGTGGATTGACCATGGCAGCCAGCCTTTCCCCTCCTATTTATCTGAGAAATAAAAGCAGGTGTTCACAGAGGTCTTTACACATGAATAGTGCTCACAGCAGATTTATATGTAATAATATCACAATGACAACATCCCAACTGCGGTCAACAGGTGAGTAAAATACTGTAGTCCCACTTCTCTCAACTTACCTTTTACAATTTTTACTTTACAACCATACAAATGTACTTAGTTTTTAAATATTTATTTATTTATTTGTGAAGAGAGGGGAAGGGAGGAAGAAAGAGAGGGAGAGAAACATTGATCAGTTAGTTGTCTCTCACATGTGCCCCAAATGGGGACCAAGCCCACAACCCAGGCATGTGCCCTGACCTGACCTGTCATCGAACCAGTGACCTTTTGCCTTTCAGGACAATGCCTGGCAAACTAGGCCACATCAGTCAGGGCTGTACTTTTTTTTTTTATGATTGTACTTATTAATTTTAAAGAGGAGAAGGGAGGGAGAGAAACATCCATGTTTGGTTGCCTCTTGTGTGCCCCCTACTGGGGACCTGGCCTGTGACCCAGGCATGTGCCCTGATGGGAATTGAACTGGTGACCCCTTGGTTCACAGGCCTGCATTCAATCCACTGATTATTTTTTCTTAATATATTGATTTTCAGAGACAGAAAGAGCATGGGAGAAACATGGATTTGTTGTTCCACTTATTTATGCATTCATTGGTTAATTCTACATGCCCTGACTGGGGATTGAACCTGTAACCTTGGCATATAGGGACGATGCTCTAACCAACTGAGCTACCTGGCCAGGTCTGCTGTACTTATTTTAAAAGTAAAATAAAAAAGGACAGAAAAAAAGGTCCTAAAACTGAATATCCACAGAAACAAATGAAACTGACTATATGTCAAGTTGATGAAACAGCCACACACACACACAAATGAATCAACTCAAGTGACTACTGAGTACATCAGAGGTGTAATTCTTTCTTTTTTTTAAAGAATGAGTTTATTTATGAGATACCACTTTACACCGGTCAGGATGGCTATCATAAACAAAGCAACAAACAACAAATGTTAGAGAGGTTGTAGGGAAAAGGGGACCCTACTTCACTGTTGGTGGGATTGTAGACTGGTACAACCATTATGGAAAACAGTATGGAATTTTCTCAGAAAACTAATAATGGACCTGCCTTTTGACCCAGCAATTCCACTGCTAGGATTATATTCTAAGAACCTTAAAACACCAATCTCAAAGAACTTATGCACCACAATGTTCCTAGCAGCACAATTTACAATAGCCAAGAGTTGGAAGCAACTTAGGTGCCCGGCAGTAAATGAATGGATCAAAAAATTGTGGTACATATACACAATGGAATTCTATGCAGCAGAGAGAAACAAGGAGCTACTACCCTTTGCAACAGCATGGATGGAACTGGAAAGCATTATGCTGAGTGAAATAAGCCAAGTGTTGAAAGACAAATACCATATGATCTCACCTTTAACAGGAAGCTAAACAACAAAACAAACAAGCAAGTAAAATAAAAACAAAGACACTGAAATAGAAAACAGGGGGACAGAGACCAGAGAGGGGAGAGGGGAGGGAATTTAAGGGGAGAAAGGGGAGGGATTTAGAGGAACAAATATGAATTACACAGGGACAATAACTAAGGGGGGTGGAAATAGGAGGGAGGTGGGGAGCATGAGGTGGGGTGGGCTGGGATGGGAGAAACAGCAGAAAACTGTACTTGAAAAATAATTAAATTAAAAAATAGTGTAAAAAAAGAACGAGTTTATTTATTGTATTATTTATTTATTTTTAAAAATTATTTTATTTATTTATTTTTAGAGAAGAGACGGGAAGGAGAAAGTGGGAGAGAAAGATCAATGTGTGGTTGCCTCTCATGTGTCCCCTACTGGGGACCTGGCCTGCAACCCAGGCATGTACCCTGACTGGGAACCGAACCAGCAACCCTTTGCTTCAAGGGCCCATGCTCAATCCACTGAGCTACACCAGCCAGGGCAGAGGTGTAATTCTTTCAAAAAAAAGAAAAAAAAAGAAACATGAAGGCATATTGGCCTTTACCAAATAGGCATGCTACCCGGTGTAATGAGTTTCAAATTATTTTGTGAGCATTGGGGGACAGGCTGTATCACCCCAACTGATATTACTGTAGAATCCAGGATTCTCACTGTAGGTAAGGAAGGAACAGCACATTCCAAGGAAAACTGCTGACAAAAGGCTGCACAGCCCAGACTGGTGTGGCTCTGTGGTTTGGGCGTTATCCTGTGGACCAAAAGCTTGATGTTTTGATTCCAGGTCAAGACACATGCCTGGGTTGTGGGCCAGGTCCCCTGCTGGGAGCATGCAGGAGGCAAACAATCGATGTTTCTCTCATTCTCTTCCCTTCCTCTATTAAAAAAAAAAAGCCTGCACAGAGGGTGAGGAATAACCCCAAACCCTGGCTGAACTAAGTGCCCCAGATGATGTAAACTTTTCTTGCAGCCTTTATTTTTCCTTGTATTGAGCTGTCCCCTCCACCTGGCCCTGCCAGGGCAAGCTACAGGAAGCCCCACTCTGAGGCCTGCAGGTGGCAGCCCCTGAGGTCACAAGGCCTATAAAAGGCAGGAGCAGGGAGAGCATTTGCAAAACCATCAGTGCTCTAGGCATGGTCTGGTTCTCCCAAGAAGCAAAAGGTACCTCCAGGGCAGTGCCCAGTCAAGGTCTCGAACATGCTAGAAAAGCATACTTGGCCACCACTAGGTCCCAGAAATGCAGTAGGAAATGTGAAGTTGTTAACTGCATTTTATAAGATTTTATTGCTTATAATATTATAGTTATCCCAATTATTTTAATTTTGTCTCCCCCTGCCTGGTACCCTCCTTTCCTCCAGCAATCCCCCTCCTTAGTTCATGTCTATGGGTCATGCATATAAGTTCTTCAGTTTCTCCATTTCCTACACTATTCTTAACATCTCCCTATTTTGTACCTACCAATTATGCATTAAAACTTTATTTATTCATTTATTTTTAGAGAGAGGGGGAGGGAGAGAAACATCAATGTGCGGCTGCTTCTCAAGTGCCTCTTACTGAGAAACTGGCCCACAACAGAGGCGTGTACCCTACACTGGGAATTGAACTGGTGAACCCTTTGGTTTGCAGGCCAGCATCCAATCCACTGAGCCACCCCAGCCAGGGCCAATTATGTTTCTTTTTAAAAAAACATATATTTTATTTATTATGCCATTACAGTTGTCCTATTCCCCCCCTTTATTCCCCTCCACCCTGCACAACCCTCCCCCACCATCCCCACCCTTTCATTTATGTCCATGTGTCACAAGTTCTTTAGATTCTGTATTTCCCATACTATTCTTGCCCTCCTCCCTGTTTATTTTCTACCTGCTGTCTATGTTACTTATTTTCTGTACCTTCTCCCCCCTTCTCCTCCTCCCACTCCCCTGTTGCTAACCCTCCATGTGATCTTCATTTCTATGGTTCCACACCTGATCTAGCTGTCCTCTTAGTTTGCTTTTGTTTTAGGTGTGGCTGTTAATAACTGTGAGTTTGCTGTCCTTTCACTGTTCATCTTTTTTATCTTCTTTTTCTTAGATAAGTCCCTTTAACATTTCATATAATAAGGGCTTGGTGATGATGAACTCCTTGAACTTGATCTTATCTGAGAAGCACTTTATCTGTCTTTCCATTCTAAATGAAAGCTTTGCTGGATAGAGCAATCTCGGATGTAGGCTTTTGGATTTCATGACTTGGAATACTTCTTTCCAGCCCCTTCTTGCCTGTAAGGTCTCTTTTGAGAAATCAGCTGGTAGTCTGATGGGAACTCCTTTGTAGGTGACTGTCCCCTTATCTCTTGCTGCTTCTAGGATTCTCTCCTTCATTTTAATCTTGGCTAATGTAATGATGATGTGCCTTGGTGTGTTCCTTTTTGGGTCCAACTTCTTTGGGACTCTCTGAGCTTCCTGGGTTTTTTGGAAGTCTATTTCCTTTGCCAGAACTAAAGTTCTCCTTTATTATTTGTTCAAATAAGGTTTCCACTCGTGACTGTTCCTCTTCCCCTTCTGGTACTCCTATAATTCGGATGTTGGAGCGTTTAAAGATGTCCTGGAGGTTCCTAAGCCTCTCCTCATTTTTTTGAATTCTTGTTTCTTCATATTTTTCTGTTTGGTCATTTTTTCCTTCCTTCTGGTCCACTCCCTTGATTTGAGTCCATTTCCTTTCCATCACTACTGGTTTTCTGTGAATTTCCCTTCATTTCAAATTTGTTCCTCTAATTTGTGACTAAAATCAACCAGTTCTGTGAGCATGCTGATCACCAGTGTTTTGAACTGTGCATCTGAAAGTTTGGCTATTTCTTCATTGCTTAGAAGTATTGGCTCTGGGGCTTTGAGCTGTTCTTGAGCCATAATGTTTTGGTCTGTTCGCGCCTGTTATGTATGAGGGAGAGAGCCTTAGGTGTTCACCAGGGTGGGGTGACCCAGTTGCTGGGTTTTGACACAGTATGTGGGGGCGGGGTCAGAGAGGGGCAATGGAGTTTGTTCCGCTCTCTCTTGGATTTCGGTCCCCTCTGCTGCTTCCCACAAGCAAACCAGGCCCCCCTGGTGCCAGCTCCCGGGTGTGTGGGCCTGTGCACCCTCCAGGACCCTGTGGGTCTCTCCAACAAACTCTCTGTGAGTCTGGGAGCTTCTCCTGGCACCTCGACCCCAAAAGTTTTTCCAATTGGCGCTTTTAGGCTTTAATTCCCATCACTGGGGTCCTAGCCTGCGCTGTCTGTCTCACTGCTTGCTCCTTCGCCTGGCTTATCTGAGTGTGAATGTGTGACTGTGGTCAGCCAGCCATCTTGCGCCCCCACTGTGTCTGCCCGTTGCCACCCCACTTGGGATCTGCCAACCGCTGCCTGCATGCCTGGGTCTGTCTGGCCACTTTTTCCTGTGCGACCCCACTCCGCCAGCTGCTGACTCCACCCCTCTTACTGGTCTGGCTGAATGGTTCGTTGTTGTCAGACTTCTTTACAGTTCAACTTTCTGTGTTTTGGTTGCATTTTTGTTACTTGGTTGTGTGAGGAGGCACAATGTTCCCGCCTCCACTTCTGGCCTCCATCTTGGCCAGAAGTCCTTAACTTCTGGCCATTCTTTATTAGACTACAGCACGCAAGCAAACCAGGCTCTGCAGCAGGCTGGGAGCAGGACAACTTTCCAAAGCCCCAGCAGACTGTAGGATACAATGTACATAGCATGCAAACCCACCTGCTTCCCACACACTCCCCACTAGCTGGGGAAGCCCAGTAGAATTATGGCTCAGTACTGGGGACTCTGGTGGCGAACCTGTACCCCAGAGGCAGAGCTGCTTCTAGACTGTATGGTATTGAGTCTGAGGAACAGGGAGGGTAATGATGTCCCTCCCAGCCTGGGGGGTGCCAAGCTCACTTACACCAGGGCCACCATCATCATTCCACGAGCAGCAAATTCTTATCAGCCCACAGCAGCCAGTGTGACCAGGGGGCAGTGCCCCCTTCTTCCTCAGGCGCTTGGATAAGGATGCACCCTCCTTTCTCCTACCATTGTTCTGTCTCTGCTCAGGTCTTACGGACACCATCCCTCTGCCCATGGAATTATTTCCCCTCCTCTGGAGAAGTCCTATTTGGCTGTCAGATCCAGCTTAAATGTCCATATGGAGAGTTTTTTTCAATCCCCCAGATTAGGTATGGTCCCCCTCATCCCCTCGATACTCTAGAACAGACATTCCTCCCTCATGTCCTTGAGCTCAGCAGAAGCAAAGTCAACTTATCCAGGCATGACATCCTGCAGCAGGGTGGTCAACCCTTCAGGCTCTCAGGACACTTGTGGCTGAACATACTCAAATCAGAACAGTGTGATGCATACATACCACAGGTCAGGGTTGTCGATGCTGTTTTCTATGCTGAATTGTTCAATCTCTGGTCCCACCTGAGCAACAAATTTGGCCAGTTTCTCTGCAGTCTCCATGGTCTTTGTGTCAACTATAAAACAAAGCAACTGTCATGCATTGGTTCTGAGCTGCCACATGCCATGTGGACATCATGGGGCTGTGGAAACTGATTACGGAGACAGCCCCTCATGTCCCTCTCTGCATATTCACCCTTTGCCATATGACTCTGCAGCTCTGTCAGTCAGAGGTAGACTTTCCTCTCCCCTGAACTGGGACTGGCCCCAAGACTCCTGCTAGCCAACAGATGAGGCAGAAGTACCAAGCCTGGAGCTCAAAGGCTTTAAGCACCTCCACTGCCTCTCCTGGAGGTCTGACACCAACCTCAGGTGAGTCATACCTGGCTGGCTGCTGGAGGGTGGCAGGCACATGATCCAGTCACTCACATTACCCTCAAAGAGCCTCAGACAACCAGCCACTACCTACAAACACTTGTGCAGGCCCAGCCAAGCTTAGCTCCTGTGTGAAGCTACCATTTGGAGTTGCGTGTTCTGTAGCAATAGCTAGAACATGCAGCAGTTGGGTAGATTTCCCCCTTCTATGTTTCTGCCTAGTGCTGAGTGGGAAACACTGGTCAGGGGGTTGACATGTTGCAGAAGAGGAAGGCTAGGATACACAGAAGGGCCTAAGTTGGCAACTTCAGAGGGAACTTCAGGTCACCTAACCCTGAGGAGGGATCACAGAGACCTGGGGAGAGGAGATGGAACGAGAACAGTACAGCCCTACAGAATGTAAAGGATGAAAGAACGAAGAGAAATGGGGCTCAAAGCCCCAAGCACATGTGTAAGGCATGACCTGATGGTCAACAGCAGGATCTTGCAGTGGGGCACAGGCACTAGGCAGCAATCCAGGTTAGCTTCACCTTTAGGAGAGGAGGAAGGACAACACAGAACTCACGGGCTGCCCCCTTGAGGAAGCAAGAGGAGAGAAAGTGCCATCTTGTGCACCCATCCTCACCAGGTCCCTGTTGCTACTGCCCACTGCCCAGACCACTGCAGAGACCTGGAGATTAGAGATTCAGAGCTAGGGCCCAGAGGAGGAAGACAGGAGTAAGCACCCACCATCAGCAGACAGGCAGGGAGAAGAGCTCTGAGGGGCTCTGGATACATCTACTTCTGCTGGCTCGGGAGATGGGCCTGCAGCTTCTGAGCTGAGGTCCTGAGGAGAGGGCCCAGCTGGGTCTGGCAGGCAGTCCTTGGCAGCATCATTTCCATCTGGCTGGAAAGCGGCTGGCTTTTCCTGTGAAGAGCCTGGAGCTTGCCGAGTGTGGTGTTTCAGCCTGGTGCCTGAGGAAAGGAGGGTCTGGGTCCCAGTGGTTGCTCTTCTCATCTTCCACCCCTGGAGACCTTGAGCTCGGAGTAGCCTCCGCCGCCGTCCTGGAAGGAGCCTCCTCTTGAGGCTCTGGACTGCCCGGGCATACAGCATAGCCCGGACTGCACATTCTGCTGCCACTGGCTTCTGACCCATTCCTGGTGAGGTTTGGCTTATCCGCTGTGCTTCTGCCAATTTCAGCTTGTAATATTTATACTCCAGACTACTGTCATCAGACAAAAACCTATAAATTAAGACAAACACAGTGGGACATTGCTAAAACACCAGCACCACTAAATCACTGCTGCAAATACACTGGCAAACCCTTTCTGCACAATGGCTTCTCCACTGTCTGAGGCTCCACCTGGTTCCATTGAAGACCCAGAGCTGGGCCCAGGTCACCTATTTTGCCCAGAGTGATTACAGGGCAATCAGGACCTTTAAGCACTGATGGAATCCTCCTCAATTCCATCAGCAGCTACAAAGGACTTCATAGCTCTTGGGAGCTTAGCTACACAAACCAGTTACCCTGGAACTATGGAAGCATTCTCCTACCAGCACATGATAGATGTTGCTCCTGGACTCCATTTTCAGAAAGTGACACCCTTCAAAATGGTGACTGCTTGATAACCTTTCAACTGTATCGCTTACTCTAATAAGTACTGTATTTATGATGAAAACTTTTAAAAAGTTCTATTCATGTGAAGAGGCAATAAGGCAAAAGACAGTTTAACAAAAAGTAACAATAAATCACAAACAGCTGCTGTGACATATCCTTCATCTTACACACACTATTTACATGCACATCTCAATTCATTCTTAAACTAGCACAGCAGGGATGTGGACTTCTAAGACCAGCCATAGGTCTTAGTCCATAGGTCAAGTCTGCAGTAGGGATGGTGCTCAAAATAAATATACCAACCTCTGCTCTGGACACCGCCAGAGAAACATAAATGTTGCTTTGTGCTCTATGGGAGGGATTTGGAGGGCTGATATTTTCAGACCTACCAGTAAGCAGGGTCCTCCTTGAGATGAGCTCTCTCTTTAGGAGACAGACTGCCTCCAATGACACGAGTGACCAGCTGGTCGATGGTGTCCACCATCTTATGGTCTGCTCGCTGGGGGATAGCTAAAACATACAAAAGAGCTTTTCTGAGAAACATACTGGACCACATGGTGCCTGGGAAGACCAGAACAGAGTTACAGGCTTAGAATGGAGCCTAAGCACCCACCAGCAACTGAAATCCTCCTTCATGAGAGACTCGTGTTGAAAAGAGGAAAGTGGAGTGTTATTCTAGAAATCAATATATAAAATATCCTCACAAAAGCTATAACAGCATAACCACCAGGACAGAAACAGTTGCAGGCTTAGCATGACTGTACAGAGCAATGCATGTATATGTTCTACAGAAGAAAATGGTATGTGGTAACTCAATACCACTTTTTGTGTATTGCTTAACTTGAATGTTCACAATATCAAGGAGAAAATATATAGTATAAAATGTACTTAGGAGCCCTGGCTGGTATAACTCAGTGGATTGAGTGCGGGCCTGCAAACCAGAGGATCGTGGTTCGATTCCCAGTCAGGGCATGTGCCTGGGTTGCAGGCCAGTTCCCGGCAGGGGACTCACCAGAGGCAACCACACATTGATGTTTCTCTCCTTCTCTCCTTCCCTTCCTCTCTAAAAATAAACAAATAAAAAATTTTTAAAAATGTTTAAGATTTTTTTTTAGATTTTATTTATTTATCTTTAGAGGAGAAGGGAAGGAGAAAGGGAGAGAAACATTAATGTATGGTTGCCTTTCGTGCGCCCCCTGCTGGGAACTGGCCTGCAGGGAACCAGCCTGCAACCCCGGTATGTGCCCTGACTGGGAATCGAACTGCGATTGTCTGGTTCGCAGGCCTGCGCTCAATAGATTTTTTAAAAATTTAGTTTATTTATCTTTAGAAGGGAAGGGAAGGACAGAAGGAGAGAAATATCAATGTATGGTTGCTTCTGGTGAGTCCCCTGCTGGGAACTGGCCCCTGCTGGGAACTGGCCTGCAACCCAGGCATGTGCCCTGACAGGGAATCAAACTGCAATCTTTTGGTTTGCAGGCCTGTGCTCAAATTTTTAAAATTTTTGAAAAAAATGTATTTAGGTATAAAATATATAAAACATTTTTTGAGGTTGTAATTCCACATAGGAAGGAGGGAATAAAAGATATATAAATATGGAAACATAAAGAAAAAAAAGAAGCTATACCAGAAGGTTAACAGATGTTATCTATGGGTGATTTATCAGGAATTTTTTTTTGCTTTATCTACAAGATATAAACATACATGTGTTCTGTAATCAGATAACAGCCATATATAAATTTACAAAGAAACATTTCCCAATTTAAAAAGCCAGTGGGTCCTGGCTGGTGTGGCTCAGGGGACTGAGTGCTGGCCTGCAAACCAAAGGGCAGCTGGTTCCATTCCTAGTCTACATCACATGCCTGGGATGTATGCCAGGTCCCCACTAGAGGGCACGTGAGAGGCAACCACACATTAATGTTTCTCTTGCTATCTCCCTCCCATCTCTAAAATAAATAAATAAATAAATAAATACCCAAAACCCTTCAGAATTCTAAGTTCTGGCCACTGTGGTTCAGTGGACTGAGTGCCAGCCTGCAAACAAAAGGTCACTGGTTCAATTCCAGGCCAGGTCCCTAGTGGAGGGTGTGCAAACAGCAGTGGATAGATGTTTCTCTCTTTCTCTCTCTTCCTCCCTTCCCCTTTCTCTAAAAATAAATAAATATTTTTAAAAGATTTTATTTATTTATCTTTAGAGGGGAAGGGGAGAGCGAGAGAAATATCAATGTATGGTTGCCTCCTGTGTGTCCCCTGCTGGGAACTGGCCTGCAACCCAGGCATGTGCCCTGACTAGGAATCGAACCTCGATCCTTTGATTCACAGGCCCAAATAAATAAAATCTTTAACAAAGAAAAAGTCAATGGTCCCAAGCTAGGTGTTCACATAAATTATCTGCTGAACGTATGAAAACATTTTTTTTTACAGATTTCACTTATTTTTAGAGAGAAGTGAGGGAGATAGAAGAGAAACACCAATGTGTGGTTGCCTCTCACATGCCCCCTATTGGAGACCTGGCCTGCAACCCAGGCATATGCCCTGGGAATAGATCCTGAGACCCCCTGGTTCACAGGCCAGCACTCAATTCCCTGAGCTACACCAGCCAGTGTGTATGAAACCACTTTTTAAAGTGAGTTTCCTCCAATATGGCTGTAACTTACAATCCGCCAGCAACACAGAATGTGTGTGTCCTGAAATAATGACTGTTTAGTTTTTTTATATTTGCTAGTTTTACTAGCACAGAATGGTCTATTTGTTTACTTATTCAATAAAAATCATCCTTGAAATGGAGAGGTTTTCCAGTTTGTTCTGTGTAGTACCGTACTGCTCTCTTCTTGCCTATGTCTGAATTGTAGCTTTGAGCTCATCTGAAGTATCAGTGAGAACTCTACACAAGATAAGTCAGTCTTTCTATTCTCATGTTATTGCAAGTATTTTCCTTTTGAAATTACTTTTTCTTTTTTAAAAAATATTTTATTTTTAGAGAGAGGAGAAGGTTGGGAGAGAAACATCAATGTGTGGTTGTCTCGTGTGCCCCCCACTGGGGACCTGGCCTGCAACCCACACATGTGCTATGAGTGGGAATCAAACCAGCGACCCTTTGGTTCGCAGGCTGGCACCCAATCCTCTGAGCCACATCAGCCAGGACCACTTTCTTTTCTTTTTGTTATTGGCTCTCATTTTACAGAACTGCCAATTTTAGAGGAAAAAAAAGAGGTCTAAAGTCAGCAGCTTTCAGAAACAAACACAATTTGTGGGTCAACACAACCATCTCTAGAGAAGATGACCATAGTGAAAGAAAGTGGTCCCAGCAATCCTTCTCCTAAGACTATATATATCCTTTTAAAGGATTTAAAAATAGTAGTAATAATCAAACAACCAAAGATGTCATCCCAGCATTCCTAATATACTATAATGAAAACAATGGTTCAATCCTGGCCAGGTAGCTCAGTTGGTTAGAGCATTCTCCCAGTACACTAAGGTTGTAGGTTTGATCCTGAGTCAGGGCACATACAAGAAGCAACTAATGAATGCATCAATATGTGGAACAACAAATTGCTGTGTCTCTCTCTCTCTAAAATCAGTAAACATTTTAAAAAGAGGAAAAAATAGTGGCAGGACAGTGCCTGTGCTGTCCACCTGCTTTCCAGATAACCAAGGCTTGCAGATAACACTTACAAGGGAACGTAGCTCTGCACCTCAGAAGCCTGTAGTAAAAGGCAGTGTGATTCCAACACCAAGAGAAAAGTGAGATAATTTATGTTAGACCAATATCATAATGCAATGAGTGCTGTAGAAACACAGGGACTTTTAACAATTCTATTGAAGAGGAAGTACATGGTAATGTTTTCAGTACAGCAGCACTACATTGACAGGCTAGCCTATCAACACCACAAGGGGGCAGTGGTGGGCAACTTTAGGTTATGGATGACTTTTTCCTCCAGTATGGTTACACTGACTTCCTACTCTACCACTTTGGAGGGTATGCAAAGGGCCCGCTTTGGCCCTGAGTCTTTTGGAAGGCTTTCTCTCTGGGAGTAACTGTGGACATTCATATATGATGGGACCCTCAGTGCTTGTGCAGTTGGGGCTCCAAAACTGCTGGGTGTTAAGAGAAGTGAGGAGATTCAGGGACAAATGAGACTTCCTTACTGGGTTGAGGCAATGGAAGCAGAAAACCACATCAGGAGGGAAGAGTATATGCCCATTACCTATGTGCATGAGTTCTGGAATATTTGGGCTGAGAGCAGCCATCCTGGGAGCTAAGGCAAGGGATAAGGAACCTCAGTCAGTCATGTTTATTACTTCCTTACTGGTCTGTCCTCTCCCCTGTAAGCCACCTGTTAACTGTAGAAAAGTGAGCAGGTGCCTCTGTTACCTGGACTGACCTGGCTGATCCCTGTCCATCCCTCAATACAGATCAAATATGGCACCCCTTTGGCTTCCCAAATTCCCCAGGCTGGGCTAGGCTGGGACCTTTCCTATGTCCCCCTTAATCCCAGCACAGGAGGGGATTGTTTTGTGACTTCTTTCTCTTAGGAGCCTGGTGTCTGTCTCCTCAGAGACAGTGACCAGCATTTACTTTTCCTTCTAGGAATACCCAAGGCAGGACCCCGTTGGAGCAAGGTTTCTTCTTCTTCTTCTTCTTTAAAAAAAAATATTTTATTTATTTATTTTTAGAGAGGGGAAGGGAAGAAGAGAGGGAGAGAAGCATCAATGCGTGGTTCCCTTTCACATGCCATGTATCAGGCACCTGGTCCACAACCCAGGCATGTGCCAACTGTGAGTTGAACCGGCTTGATTCACAGGCTCATGCTTAATCCACTGAGCCACATCAGCCGGGGCAGAGCAGGGTTTCTTAACCTTGGCTGCAGAATGGTACAAACCCCCAAACGTGCAGGCAAAATTATGAAAAATATATGTGCATTTTTCATGTCAAGGGCTGCAGCTTTTCATCAGATATCCAAAGGAGTGTCTAAGGCCTTTTGTGGTAAATGGAAGATTCTTCATACATGCTTATGGTACGAATGGTAGACATGTGTACTGGCCAATGAGAGTTTTCTACTAAAATTTCTGATTTATCTCCAGTTGGCTAAAGAACTTCTTGTGAAAACCTCAAATAGAATAAGAGATATTACAAAAAAACATGAAAAGAAATCACAACAAATAGAAACTTTTGCTGCTTTCCTTACCATCACTCAGACCACTCAGAGCCTTGGCCTGAATTTCAGGTTGGGTAGGAGAAACGGTTTTCTCATCTTGAGTTGGCTCAGTTTCAGTTTTCTTGACCTGAAGTGGACACCCACTGCTGACCAGCCAGGCCTTCAGGTGATCTATGTACTCTCTCCCAAACAGAGTGGAGTCCTCAAAGTTTGGAAATGCAGCAGGAGAGGGAGCTATATCCTGGAGGCCAACGGCTTCTAAGATTTTCTCTTGCCGGAAAGAAGAGGCCAAGGAGAATGTCTGTCCCAAAAGAGCCAAAGACTTCCGGCACAGAGAATTGGTGGTCTCCAGGGCAACAGCCAAGTCCAGAGGGTTACTCAGGGTCTTCATTTTGATACTCAGTTCATAGGCATTGCAGGCCATGAGCAGGGGCGTGACACTCTTTAGAAGTCGGTCTTGAAGCCTCATTATGTACTTGTCAAAGGGCTTTATGATTTCAAAAAAGCAATTTTTGGTCTTCACAGCACCTTTGTCTAAGAGCATGTTTAAAAACTCATTATCAACTCTAGGTGTTTTCAAAGCAGAGTGCTTTAAAAATTTGATAGTAAAAAAGCAAAAATCTCTGTGCTCTGGTTTTAAGGAACATTTAAATGAGGCAAGCATTTTAGCACAGGTTTCAGTTTCAAGTTCAAAGAGAGTTTGGAAAAGCTGGGAAAATTTAACATCATCTTTTATAGTGTGGAATCCTGCCCATTTGATTATTTCTATCCCAAATCTTGAAAAAACATCAGACTTATCTATGAGGTCAAAGCTCATCTTTCTTCTTGGGAGCCGAACATCTTTCAGATTGAGCCCCAGAGGGATCTTCTGAGTGGGATATTGGATATCTTCTGTTCCTGGGTTTGTCCCTAGGGTCACATCAGAACTTGGGGTGGTTTTCTGGATTTGGTTAGTGCCCTGAGTTTTGGGTGTAATACGATTTACAGTGGGTATTTTTTTTGTGCTCACATTTCTTAGTGTGACAAGTTTCCCGAGCCCCGCTTTAGGTGTGAGCAGACCCTGAGACTCCCCCTTTCCTAGGAGGGCACCTTCCTGATCAATGATGTTTAGACCTCGGCCTCTGCCCTGAACTTGACTGCTGGCCCTGAGCACAGAGTCTGCCTCCCCTGGATGGTCCACATCATAATCTCGACTCTCTTTCTCCAAACACTCTTTCTCAATAAGCCGGGAAGACCCAAAGTCTCCCAGTAGTGCAGAAGGACCAAAATTATACTCCTGTGACCAAGACAATTCTTGAGAAACTGGGTGGCCAATGTCTTGTTCCCAAGAGCCACGGAGTGTAAATTTCCAGTCTGGAGAACGGAAATATCCCAATTTCCGGTGGCCAAAGACCTGGTCTCGGGAGTCAGAGTGGGAAAATTCCAGATCCCGGCCACATTCTTTGCGATAGTAGTTGTCTTCGCTTACAGAAGGGTTGCTTGATCTGAAGGAAGGTCCTGGAAACACATCACTTCTCAGGCTTTCTCTCCCGGCATCTCGAGAGTGAGCTACAGATCCTCCCAGAGTGTATCTGCTGTCACTGTGAATGTCATCATACATATCTGCTCTGACTCTTGGGAGTGTCCTTATAAGATCTGAAATAAACAATCCAAAAGGAAACAACAAAGGTACTTTAGACCAGAGGATGCAAATGAACAGTCCACAGACTACCAGCCAGCTGGAGTGCTTTATTTGCCTGAGTGCATTTTACAAATTCCTATTTGTCACCAACATTTAAAATGTGTGTGGCTTCCCTTAAACTACTTTTTATTAAAACAAAAAACAAGCAAACAAAAAAACTACAAGCTGTAG
The DNA here is from genome assembly GCF_021234435.1 of Artibeus jamaicensis. NCBI lineage: Eukaryota > Metazoa > Chordata > Mammalia > Chiroptera > Phyllostomidae > Artibeus > Artibeus jamaicensis. The sequence continues at coordinate 6,536,703 of NW_026521854.1, read as the reverse complement.
GCCTGCACTTGCCCTAATGATAGTGCACCAAGGCTAAGTAGCAGTGCCTCTTCCTCACTCAGATCTCCTGCCCTGGCTCAGCAAGCATCTAGTTTACAAGCCCTCTTTTAAATTCAGAGAAGAATGTCTGGTCCTCAAATAACCTGGATTTCTCTACTGTGACTGCAATACTTATGTATTTCTACCTCTAGCACAAAACACACAGGTTTTCTGAAGGTTGCCTGCCCTCCTTGCCTCCTAGTAGAAACTCTTGGCCCACAGTACCACTGAGGCAGGAGCCGCATTTGATGCTGTACCCACCACAACTGAGGGGGTCCACAGCTGAGCATCTGACCCAAAGCTGGCTGATATACTCTCTGGTAAAGGTCCACTGGACCAACCAATCCCCTGAAAAAAACATGATAAAGCAGACATAAGAGAAGGCAGAAACTAAATAAGCCATCAAAAGAGGCCACAATGGAAACTGAATAGTGCGTGCTTTTGTTCTCCTGTGTAGAAATGAGGAAGACAGGACCTTATATCTGCATTTGTTTATTCATGTACAAACAAACTCTGTAAGAACATATAAACATAAGTAACTAAGAGCCTCAGGGAGACTTTGCATAGAGTGCCTTTCTAACTTTTGAATCAGAATCTATCACCTAGTCAAAAAGTCAAATGAAAAGGAAGCAAGAGATGCCATGAGGTTGTAATGGGGTGAGGCCAAAGGAGTCCAAATTTTATATAAATCCAAGTTTTCTGCTCAACAGTACTTACTGAGCCCCTACTGTGTGCTCTAGGCACTGAAGTTACAGCAAGGAAAGGAGACAGCCAAGTCCCTGCTCTCCTGGACTTGTCACTTGAGGGAGCCAACAATCAATCAATAAAAATTCATCAGGTGAGAAGGATTTCTGCCAAGATGGAGGCGTAGGTGGAAATACTTTGCTTCCTCACACAACCAAATCTAAAAACAACAAAGTTTTAACAATAATAAACGCAACCAAACCACAGAAAATCGAACAATACAGAGTCCAAAAACAACGAATCGCTCAGCTAAACCAGTGAGAGGGGCAAAGCCAGCAGCAGAGTGGGTCGGGCAAAAAAGATCCCCGACCCGGGCAGCACGAGGCAGCCGAGGGAGCGGATCCCAGGTGCGGGGTAGCTACAGGCGGACCCAGGGAAGGCGCGGAGCAGCTGACTGTCTGCGGTCACGCATTTGCGTGTAGATAAACCAGTGAAGAGACGAACATTGACACAGACCGCACACGCTGCAGGGCAGCAGGCTCGTACATTTGCGCTCAAATAAACAGGCGGGGGCGAGCAGTGAGGCAGACCGGGGAGAGGAGAGGACCGCCATTGCTCCCTCTCTGACCCCGCCCCCACATACAGCATCACAAACCAGCGACCTGGGTGGCCCCGCCCTGATGAACACCTAAGGCGCCTCTCCTCGTATGTAACAGGCACAAACAGATAAAAACATGGCTCAAGAACAACTCAGAGCCCCAGAGACAATAAATCTAAGCAATGAAGAAATAGCCAAACTTTCAGATGCACAGTTCAAAACACTGGTGATCAGGATGCCCACAGAACTGGTTGATTTTAGTCACAAATTATAGAGGAACATATGAAAGCTAAACTAATTGAAATGAATGAAAATGCACAGGAAACCGATAGTAATGGAAAGGAAACTGGGACTCAAATCAAGGGAGCAGATCAGAAGGAAGGAAAAAATGACCAAACAGAAAAATATGAAGAAACAAGAATTCAAAAAAATGAGGAGAGGCTTAAGAACCTCTAGGACATCTTTTTTTTTTTTAATTTAATTTATTTATCTTTAGAGGGGAAGGGAAGGACAGAGGGAGGGAAACATCAATGTATGGTTGCCTTTCGTGTGTCTCCTGCTGGGAACTGGCCTGCAGGGAACCGGCCTGCAACCCAGGCACGTACCCTGACTGGGAATCCAACCGCGATTGTCTGGTTCGCAGGCCTGCGCTCAATCCACTGAGCTACACCAGCCAGGGCTCTAGGACATCTTTAAACGCTCCAACATCCGAATTATATTATAGGAGTACCAGAAGGGGAAGAGGAACAGTCACGAGTGGAAACTTTATTTGAACAAATAATAAAGGAGAACTTTAGTTCTGGCAAAGGAAATAAACTTCCAGGAAATCCAGGAAGCTCAGAGAGTCCCAAAGAAGTTGGACCCAAGAAGGAATACACCAAGGCACATCATAATTACATTAGCCAAGATTAAAATGAAGGAGAGAATCCTAGAAGCAGCAAGAGATAAGGGGACAGTCACCTACAAAGGAGTTCCCATCAGACTGTCAGCTGATTTCTCAAAAGAGACCTTACAGGCAAGAAGGGGCTGGAAAGAAGTATTCCAAGTCATGAAATCCAAAAGCCTACATCCAAGATTGCTCTATCCAGCAAAGCTCTCATTTAGAATGGAAGGACAGATAAAGTGCTTCTCAGATAAGATCAAATTCAAGGAGTTCATCATCACCAAGCCCTTATTATATGAAATGTTAAAGGGACTTATCTAAGAAAAAGAAGATAAAAAAGATGAACAGTGAAAGGACAGCAAACTCACAATTATTAACAACCACACCTAAAACAAAAGCAAACTAAAAGGACAGCTATATCAGGAGTGAACCATAGAAATGAAGATCACATGGAGGGTTAGCAACAGGGGAGTGGGAGAAGGAGAAGGTACAGAAAATAAGTAGCATAGACAGTAGATAGAAAATAGACAGCGGGGAGGGTAAGATTAGTATGGGAAATATAGAATCTAAAGAACTCGAGACACGTGTTCATGAACTAAAGGGGGGGTGGTGGGAGAGGGGTGTACAGGGTGGAGGGGAATGAAAGGGGGAAATAGAACAAATGTAATGGCATAATCAATAAAATAAAATATATATATTAAAAAAGTTTTCATCAGGTGAAAGGAAGTGCCAGTAAGAAGCACCAAACAACTGGAAACTTGAAAAGGAAAGCATTTTTAGAGAAGCTGGTCAGGGAGGGCAGCTCTGACAATATACTGAAAAGTAGAGGCCTGGCAAGAGAGGACACACTGTGCAGTTATGGGGGAAGCCTTTTAGGAAGAGGAAGCATGGGGAGAAACCCCTGAGATGGGAGCAGCAAGGGACGAATATGCCAGAGGGAACAAAAGGCAAAGTGGTAAGAAGGCAGCTCCTAAACTCTGCTGCATATTGGAGTCCCTTGGGGACCCCCAAGCATCCTGATTTAATTAATTAGCATGAGGTGTGACCTGGGCATCGGGTTTTTAAAAGGTCTCCAGATAATACTAACGTGCAGCAAATTTAGGGAGATGCAGACGGATCTATAGGATCACGTCAGGCTCTCAAAGAGATGCTTGAGTATTTTGAGTAAGATGATAAGCTACAGAAGAGCTCAGAGCAGGGGGGATGACCTTACTGGCTATTGTGAAGGGAACAGACCAAGAGGGATAAGAGTAAGTGTAGATGTTATAACAATCTACTGGATTAATCTAGGTATTGATGGCTATTAATGGCATGGTGAGAGAGGCAGCACTTGAGGTAGACTGCTGGTTGATTTCTGCACAATAGAATTTCCTGATGCCAAGGCATCAGAAAAGGCACAGATTCAGAGAAAGTCTAAGCAATGGACCATGTAGCTCTAGGACACAGAGATGGTTCCAGAACCATCTAACATCCTGCTTGGTTTCTAGTTCACTTCTCCCCAAACGTTCCTGAAGTAACAAGATATGTATTGGTGTTTGAGTCTCTAGATATAGATACCAATGTACCCTGGCTGGTGTGGCTTAGTGGATTGAGCTCGGGCCTGCGGACCAAAGGATCACGGTTCAGCAGGGGATGCATGAGAGGCAACTATACATTGATATTTCTTTCCCTCTCTCCTTCCCTTCCCCTCTAAAGATAAATAAAATCTTTTAAAAAAGATACCAATGTTTGTCTCCATATATACATAAACATACATACACACATATGTGTGTGTGTACATACAGACATGTGTCTTTGTGTGTGTGTATATACATAAACACTGAGGTACTGAGGATTACATACTGGTAAAAGAACTGAACTGTGGGGGTTAAGGAAGCAGCTAAGAAGATTTTACATTTTACTCTTAACTGTTTCTTAATTCTTCTAATCTTATAATAGGTATGTTTCTATGTACTATTCATATAATTTTTGAAAACTCATCAATTAGTTTGTCCAGGTCCAAAGCATGTAACAACAGTTATCTCTAAAGCAAGCACTTAAGACACACACATCCAATATTGAGAAACCCTCTTCCACCCTTCCAAGGCTGGCTCAGGGGCTGGTGCAGCCGCAAAAAGCACAGCCCCAGGATGAGGCCTGAAGGAGGCCAGTCCACAGCAGAGGAGTGAGTGCACGGTCTACTTTCCTGGGGTAAGGAAAGGCAACTAAATCAATCTCAAGGCCTGCTAAGGCTTCCTGGGTGAAGTCACCTGTGAACTAGGTCTTAGTGCCCAAGGGAATCAACCAGGCAGAGCTGGGATGAGGAGGGATTCAAAACACAGACAGGTGGCACAGTATCATTGAAACAGGAAGCCCAAGGCAAGGAGTAAGGGTTGGGAGCCTCGTGTGGGGTAATAAGGAATCTCCATCTCATCCTGTAACTGTGTGGGCACCATTTTTTATTCTGTTGGCATGGTATTTCGAAGTTTTCCGAAGGGAAATATTTTCAGGCAGGGTCTACTCTTAGCAGCTCTATAGCCTGTCAACTCACCCTCCAGTCTTGCACACATCACAGTTACCTTGTTGCTCCCACACTTATCTGAGGGTGTAACCTGGAAGTGGGAAGTTCCAAGAGCCAAAGCAGGGTTTTGGCTCAGTGAGATTGTCATTAATATTGGATTGACCAAAAAGTTTTTTGTTTTTTTTTTTCTGTAAGACAGCTCTAGTAGCACTTAGTTGTCTTTAACATCATTTGGAACAATTTTGTCAGATTGTATTGTGACAGCTGTCATTTCAGCATGTATTTTCTTAAGAAAGTTATCAAATGGGTAAATTTTTGTGTAGGCATTTTAATATTGAAGATGGAAGAAAATATATAAGATTTTCAGCATACTATGCTCTATTATTTCAAGAAAGGTGAAAATGCAACTGAAGTGCAAAAAAAGATTTGTGCAGTATATAGAGAAGGTGCTGTGACTGACTGATAAAACATGTCAGGAGTAGTTTGTGCCCTGGCTGATATGGCTCAGTGGACTGAGTGTCAGCCTGTGAACAAAAAAGTTGCTGGTTTAATTCCCAGTCAGGGCACATGCCTGTGTTGCAGGCCAGGTCCCCAGTTGGGGCGCACAAGAGGCAACTAATCAATCCATGTTTCTCTCACACATGGATGTTTCTCATCCTCTCTTTTTCCTTCCATTCCCCTCTCTCTAAAACTAAGTAATTTTTTTAAAGTGGTTTGTGAAGTTTCATGCTGGAGATTTCTCGATGGACAATGCTCCGAGGTAAAGCAGACCAACTGAAGTCGATAGTAATTGAATGGAGACCTTGAGAACAATCAACCTTGTAACACATAGGAGATAGCCAATATACTCAAAATATCCAAATAAATAAAGTTATTGATGAAAATGAAAAAAAAATGTCTTGTATTTTATAGAAAAACCATATGAATTTTTTGGCCAACCCAATAGTCAGGGAGGATTTGAGGGGAATGATGTCAGAAGCTGAGAGACCATTCAGGAGGAGATTACTGAAATAACACAGGCCAGCACTGATAAGAGTTCAAATCTGAGCAGTGGTGGGACATGGACAACGGTGTGTGGACTGACTGTGGGAGGAGAGGTGGGCTGGGCAGAGGAGGACAAAGGGGTAAAAACCGGGACAATTATAATAGAATAATGATGACGATGATGATGATAATAATAATAATAATAAAACCTTCTTTAAATGGGGGAGGTTTTCTGGGAGGAGAAGCTCCAAGGAATGTCAACACCTTCTACATAGTGATTTAACATGCAGAATCACAGAGAATTTCATCCTCCCTTAACAAATAAGGAATGAAGGATCAGAGAACTTAGTTTAGTTTGCCCAAGGGACTTAAATCTTCGGGCTCTGACCCTAAATGCCCCATTCCCTGGTCCCTCCCCCAAGCCCAATCAAGCACTTTAATTTACCTTGAGCTTTAAATTGCAGAGCTTCACCTACAGCTTCACCACTGGGGTCCATGTGATATCGGTTAGCTTTTTCTTGTAATACAGCGTCAAAAGTCTCCTGGGCAATTCGTCTTGCTGCCATGTTTCTCTGACCTGTAGTCAGATAGGGAAAAAAAGACTAAGAATGACAACCAATGCTCAGAGAGCCAGCTCTCTATTTCACCTAATCCTCAAAGTAACGAGGCAGTAATCCGTAATCCAGCTCGGTACTTCAGAAAATGGTCGGATTATTTTAAGGGGCATCTGCCCTCACAAAGTTCACAGGCGTGTATTTGCTGAGAAGGAACAAGACAAGCATGGTGATCTTGGACCTATTATTTTGCTTCTCTGAGCGTTTCCTCAGAATCCTTTGAAAGCTCTACAAAAGAAGCCCTTAACTCCGGGGGTTGTTGGAGGACTGTAAGAAGCAACACACATAACTTAACATAAAAGTGTAGGTGAATGAGAGCACAACCCTCTCACATGGTGGTTAGGAAAGATGTGATTGTTCCCATTTCTCAAAAAATGGCCAAGGGGCTCTAAGAACCGCCTTCCCCTCAGGGAGAAGCCTCTTGGAGGGATCCCTGACTAGGAACAATGAACTAGTGACAGTTGTAGGGAAGAATTCGTTTACTTGAAACAACCCCGTGAAAAGTGGGTCCTGTTATGAATAATATTAAAAAGAAGAAGAAATGGGAGCCTCGGGCTAAGCAACTCACCCAAGGTCAGCCAGCCAAGACTGGAACCTGGGGACAAAACCTGAAGATTAAATAGAAAAAGATTGAGAAAGAAGGAACGCTGGGGAATCCTGTGGCAGCCCGTTCTTAACCATATTTCTTCCAACTTGAAACCTACAACCCAAGACCCAAGCCTGCGCCTGCCTTAATCTTCCTTAGAACCATCACCTCCTTTTCCATCCTTCAGCCCTTTTCCTAGGGGGCCCCTTGTTCTCTACTGGCGAAGGGAAGGGTCTTCGGGGCAGAGAGAGAGCCCGGGACCAAATTCAAGCGACCTAACCTTTCTGCCATCTATGGAATGGGCAGCAATGGTGGGGGCTCTGTAGGGATTGAACCCATTAAAAATGGCAAAGGGCCGGATACTGCTCTCGGCCCCCCTGATCGTCTCACAAGAATGGCCGATCCGGGCTCGGGTGGAATGAATGAGCGAAGGAACGAATGAATCCCTCAGGTTGTGGTCCGCCTGCTCCCAGCCTCCGAGGACGAAGAAAAGGGGGCATCGGGTCTGGGAGGCCGCAGACCGCCCCCTCAGGCCGAAACGTCGAGGACGCGGCAGCCGTGCAGCTCCAAGGTCCAAGTCCACAGAGCAATCGCGGGACCCTTTGGACCCCAAGGGCCGAATCCTAGCCCCTTACCCCTGAGCCCACCCACCGACGGTGCCCGATCCGGGCCTCACCCCAAGCCCACCGCGCGCGGAGCCACCCCCGCCGACGCTTTAGACCCCTCAGCCACCGCCTTCGCCGCCGCCGCGGGAGGCGGGGACATGCAAATGAACCAACGGTCTCTGCATAGCCGTGCCGCGCAGCCGCAGGTTGACGCCGCGCCCAGGTGCGCAAGCGCAGGCGGCAGCCACCGCGCCCTCTCGCACAGGCGCGCTGCCCACTTCTTCGGGCAGACTCTCCTAAAGCGAAAAATTTCCTTTCCGTGGGCGGCGATAACAGCAGCCCGAAAAAGGCAGTAGAGGCGCCGCCGCCTCGCACCTGTTTGTCTTTTCGACTTTACCTGCGCTCGCAATCGCCCTTGGTCACTCAGTGAGCGACTCGCCTGGCTAAGGAACGCCGAAGCGAGGGGGCTCCAGCGCGCCTGCGCATGTACGGCAGCCGGAAGGGGCCAGAGGCGGTGCCGCGGGTGACGGACGACAGCCTTACCTTTTCTCACGTGGCCGCGAATACCGGGTGAGAGGGTGCAGCCGCAGAAACCCCTCGCGCGCAGGACGGGGAGCGGGCGCTGCAGGGTCGGGCTGGTGACTGTGGGCAGCCCTCGAGGACTTGGTTTTGGGGAATGAAACACTATTACAAAAGCCGCCCGGGAACAATCCCCCCCCCCCGCCATTTTCCTGGCCCTCGCGTGTTTTCATTCAGTTATTCATTCATCGCCTTTGTAGTGAGTGCCTGCTGTGTGCCCGGTCCCGTCCTAGGTAATGAGGAGAAGGTGGAGAATAAAATGGCCTGGGCTCAGTTGTCATGGAGATTAAATTTTATTAGGGAAGAGGTTAGACAATACAAGCAAAGAAATGAACCATGTAGCTATAGGAGAGAGAGTATCCAAATAGCAAAAGAGATGCCAGAGGAGACAGGAGCTGCTTTAACCACAATGATTATGAAAGCTGTCTCTTGCTAGCTGGGAAGGTCGAGAAATAGTAGGGGAGCACAGGTGAGAAGGTTGAGCTGGTTAGGAGAGTAGGTTTTGTTCTGAGAGGGTTGGATACCACTGCAGGATTTTGAGCAGGTGAGTAACATGGTCTTTGTGGAGAATAGACGCTTAGGGTGTGGCAGAGAGGAGCTGGCGCCCGAACCAGAGTGGCAGGTGGAGAAAGATGAGGAGTCATTCATAGTCCCTGGTGTTTCCATGCACCATTTTTTCTTTAAAGATTTTACTTATTTTTAGAGAGAGGGGAAGGGAAGGAGAAAGAGAGGGAGAGAAACATCAATATGTGGTTGTCTTTCCAGTGCTCCCTACTGGGGACCTGACCTGAGACCCAGGCATGTGCCCTGACTGGGAAGCAAACCTGTGATCCCTTTCATTTGCAGTCCCATCCTCAATCCACTGAGCTACAGCAGCCAGAACACAATGTACCATTTTCTTGATAGCAGAACTTTGGATGTCAGTTTGGGGGCCTTGCTAATCCCCTTCTTTCCCCCTAACACCTTGAACCCATTGTGGAGGCCAGTAGTTTTCCCCATCTCCTGGCCTGGGCTCTTCTCAGGTGGATACTCAAAAGTATCAGATGGATACTTTTGTTTCCCACCCAGTGCCAGACCAAGGAGATCCTGAAGGACTTCAGGGGTGGTCCCAGAGCCAGACACTGATCTCCCCAGCTCAGGGAGCTCAGGGCTGGGCACAGGGAGGTTCTTAGGGTGGGGTGGATGGAGTACAGAGCAAGGCAGAGTGCACAGGCTCTATCTAAGTGGCTAGGGAAGGCTCCCAGAGGTAGGTGGCCTGGAAGAGCTGGTAGAGATGTTAAGCAGAATATATAGCAAACCACGGCAGGAAGGGGAAGGGAGACCTGTCTCACTCATTAATTCAGCAGTCCTGAGCTCAGTAAGATAAGATTGCCAGCTGTTCCGAAGATCACAAGACAGACCATGATAGCATGGGAGGGGAGCCTTTTAAATTCTTTGTGTGTCCTTTCTACTGTCTGGGGAAGGAAGCTTTTGAAACTTAATTCCAAGATCTGGAGAAGGGAGGAGGAGGGGAAACTGGCTACAAGCATAATACCCCAGTGGGTGGTACACTCAGATGAGCTGGGTGCCCATTTGCAGCTTTGTACTCAAGTGTCTTTCATAAATAAACTTGCTATGTCATTTCTACTATGCATTGTCTCTTGCCTGAATTCATCTCTTGTGATCGAGACAAGAACAAAGGAGTGGGAGCCCTTTAACTTGGGCCTCCCTGGTAACAGATGCTGGAGGGGTGAGTCTCCAAGGGAGATCTGAGCCAAGAGGTTCTTGGCTTCTCACAGGAAAGAATTCAGAATGTGAACCAGGCAGGGGGTCAAAGTGGAAGCAAGTTTACTGAGCAGAGAGCATAAGCAAGACAAGCCACTCCACAGACAGAGTGGTAGACTTCCCTTGCAAGAAAAGAGAGACCCCAACTCCTTCCAGAAGTTAAGCTTGTATCTATTTATAGTTTCCATGGAAAATAACTGGTATGGGGAAAATAGAGCATGGGAAAAAATGTTGGGATTAACTTTAACCCTAACAAGGTATATTTTGTGGACTGTTTTTCTTTTATGGTATGGGAAAATGATAAGGTTTGGGTGAGTAGGTATTAGTCACTCTTTGCAGGAATCTTCTTTGTTCCAGAGTCTCCATGTGGTCTGTTTGCATCTCCAAGCAGCTGAGTTCTGTGTCAGGCAGCATGTAGTGAGGCAGCACATAGCAGGCCCCTGACTTACCTTTGTTTAACTTTAGTTAATTTATCTAATTCTCACGCCCCTCTCCTATATTAGAAGTTCCTCAGAGGACCCAAGTGGAGGAAAGGTGTTAATGAGGCAGGATAGTACAATGGCCAGGCCTCTTACTACTTGTATGGCCTCTAGTGGGTTCTTTCCTCTCTGGTCTTCAGATTCTTCATCTGTAAGGTATGCATTCCCTTTTAAGACTGCTCTGTGACAGTGAACTCTCACTGTTGGCCCACTCAGACCTGAAGCATGGCCAGTGTGGTGGAAGCAATGTCAGGTGGCAGAGCAAGGAGTGGTGGCACCAGCTTGGAAGTTTCAGTCTCATGGAGCAAGCCATTGAACACCCTACCATCGCCATCCTGGACTCTTCTGAGAAACTATCTCAAAACAGAAAACCCTTATTGTTTTCTTTTACTTCTGACTTTGAAAATCCTTAGCAACTCCTTAACAGACTCTTCTGGGGCAGAAAGTAGTGGGCAGTTGTCTGCAAGGGTGCCAAGTAGGCCATTTGATGTGCCCTTATGCCACACTTCCACAAATAAATTGGACATTTTACTTCTAAAGGAACAAATGAAATGAACTAATAAGTAATGTTTATTAAGCCCCTAATCGATGTCAAATCCTGTTCTAAGTGCTTTTTAGGAATTAACTAGTTGAATTTCTACTGTGTTTATTCCCATGTCAACCATGAGGCAGTTGAAGAACGGTGAGGTTAAGTGGAAGGCTTGGGATTTGCATGCTTCCCCTGCCAGCCCCAGAGCCTGTCCTCTTTCCTGGAGTGTGTGCAAACACAGATGGAATAGTCACATTCCTGTGCCACCTCTGCAAAGAGGAGCATGTGCTAGAGTGGCCCATTTCCCACAGGGCCCAAATTTGCACTTGGATTTTTGCCACAATCCAGTACCTCTGTCCTAGTACTTCTGTGCCTTTGTCCTCCTAACAGACTTTCTGTGTTGTGTGGACCAGGAAAAAAAATTGTTTTATAAGACCATATTAAGAAAATTGAGGAATTTGATCAGGGACCATCAGATCTAGAGCTGGCTATTAATATGGTATTCCTGCATCATTTGTAGCTATTTACGTTAAAGTCAATTACAATTAAGTAATAGTACATGATCCTCAGTTGCACTTGCTATGTTTCAGTTGCTCAACTTCACATGGACTGCACAGATAAATAACACCTTGTCATTGCACAAAATTCCACTGGATGCATGGTTAGATTCAGGTCCAAGGTTTTGGCAAGATGACTTCACAGGTGCATTTCGTTCTGGCCAGAAAACAGTGGTGTAGAGTTTTTCTTTTGATAACATGAAATCATTCAGTGAACACAGATACTGTCCACATGATGTCAGGTTCCCCATCAATTTTATACCTCAATTTTGCAGCCTGTAGGAATCATTGTCTAAATCTGTCCGGTTTGGTCAATTAGCTGAAATTCATCTATCCTTAAAGCAGAACTTACCCATATCCTTTTTTTTATAATCTGGAATCCACCCATTTGTGTGAGGGAAGCAGAATTTTTCTTTTTTTTTTTTTTCCCAAGTACATTTTTTCATTGCTTTTAAATAGAGAGGAAGGGAGAGAGGGGAAAAAAACCCATCGATGTAAGAGAGAAGCATTGATTGGTTGCCTCCTACACATACCCAGACTGGGGATTGAATCTGTGACCTAGGTATGTGCCCTGGCAGGGAATTGAATCTGCAGCCTTTTGGTTACCAGATGATGCTCCAACCAACTGAACCACACTTTCCAGGGCAAATGCTGATTTCTTTATTTGCCAGTTTTCAGAAGAATGAGTTAGGTTTATTTTAATACTATTATGAATGTGCAGATTTTGATTTTGGTATCTATTGGATTTTCTTTTAATGCTCACATGTCTCATCTTTAGCTACTGGGTGCCCAAGTCCTTTGACATGACTTCGTTGTCTTTAGAAGCTTCCTTACATTCTGCTCTCACAAGATGCTCCTGGCTCATCTGGCCTATTTCCTGCCCAGACCTGGAATCAGCCAATTCTCCAGGAGCCTTGGTTATGGTAGTTAGAGACCACAGTTGGTGTTTAAAGTGCTCATTGCTGCTGTGGTGTCATTTCCTCTAGGTATTTTCAGTTGATATAACTATAAATATGGGGGGGTTGCTTCAGAGAATATATATCATAAATTTGTATTGATACTTCCAGTTCAAATTTAGGAATTCTGAGTTTCTACTTTTTTGATTTTCTTATTTTAGAATCTTTCTTCTTTTATGCTGGTACCTAAAGACATTTGATGTGGCCCGGCTTGTGGGGTCCACGACATTGTAGATGAGATATAAGACAAATTCAAATGGACTACCAAGTCCCGAAGAGGAAAATGGACAGTGCAGCCACTCTCAAGGGGAGAGCACCCCAACCCTTGCCTTGACAAGCTTCTATTGGGTTCAGTTTGCACAGGAATAAAGCTCATCAATCATTGTCAGGCAGAAATTATTAAACAATAGATAACATTCAGAGAACTCAGAGCTTATTCTGAGTTGGGGTCAGATAGTTAAAGGGCCGTAAAACTTTGGGGAACAACCTCACTTCTTGCTTGGTCTCTTATTATTTAAATTGAGGGTATTAGCAAAGCAGGTTTCACAGGATTTTACATATTCTTTCTTAGGTTTAATCACCCTAGGGAACCTGCCCTTTCCAGCACAGGGTGGCAGCCACTGCCAGCATTGTTTCAGGCTTAAGTCAGGCAGGGGAAGTAAGGCAGCCAAGAGATTAGGAGACTTCTTGCAGACAGAATGAGGACTCAGGCTATGTCAAAGCCAAGGGGTGGTGGTCCATCACCCCTTTTTCTATAGCCCCCCAAGTCCTTCCTTGGAGGGCCCCATGATTGTGCCTGTCTTAGGTCGTCCCTTCCTTGAGGAATCTTACCCATCATTGGCTAACTGATCAAGCACTGGTGGCCAGGCAGGGTGAAGTAAAAGCAGAGGCGGTGCCCCTGCCAGGGAGATAAACTTTGTTTCCTTAGTAGTTTATGGTCCCAAGGCTGCTCACTTAGCCATGGGGAGATACAGCTCCTGGAACCAGGCAGGGCAGTTCCCAACAGACATGGACAGTATTACTTATTTGCTACATATATAATAGCTTCGGGATAACAATAATAATTTCAATAACATGATTACTAAAAACTATTGAAGATTTTCTTTTGAATTTTATACTGTCCCTAGCATATATCTTAGTAAGAATGTACAGTCATTGCTGCATTTTAAAATCACAATAAGTGGTCTGATCAGGGCAGATATACTCTTAGATTTGTGGGCTTCATCTTACTCTTGCTTTTTAAGGATTCCTTTTTTTATTTTGGTTTATATTGTTTTTTTCTTTTACTAACCACATCAAGCATTTGCATGTGTTCCAAAGTCAAACCCATAAGGTAAGAGTAAGTTCAAAAGAACAAGGTAAGTTCAGAGAACAATCCAGCTTCTAGTCCTGTCCTCAGCATTCTTTTCTCTATCTCCCCTTAAAGTAACTATTTTTATTAGTTTTTTTTTAATGAAAATGCCTTTAAAAATTTTTTTTCAATTTAATTTTAGAAGGGAAGGGAAGGAGAGAAGGAGAGAAATGTCAATGTATAGTTGCTTCTGGTGCATCCCCTGCCGGGAACTGGCCTGCAACCTAGGCATGTGCCCTGACAGGGAATTGAACCGTGATCTTTTGGTTCACAGGCCCGTGCTCAATCCACTGAGCTACACCAGCCAGGGCTTTATTTTTATTAGTTTTTGATTTAGCCTTTTTTTTAGTCTATTTTATAAATTTTTATTTTAATTTTTTATTAGTAAGCCCTGACTTGTGTGGCTTAGTAGGTTGGGTGTCAAACTGTAAACTGAAAGGTTGCCAGTTTGATTCCTGGTCAGGGCACAAGCCTCCTGAGTTGCAGGCCAGGTCCTCCATTCGGGGTATGCGTGAGATGCAACTGATCAGTGTTTCTCTTCTTTTTTTTCCTCCTTCCCTTCCTCTCTGTCTAAAATAAATACCCAAAATATTAGAAAAAAAATTTTATTAGTATAACAGTATACTATTATAACATGACATTGCCTTATTATGATTATATAGACATAACTGTAGTAAAATAATATATAGCTGTAATAATATATAATGTGATATCGTAACCATAATATATGGCATTTTAATATAATTACATATAACAATACTACTTTATTATTTACGTATTATGTTTGTATTATGTATTATGTATGTTTTAATTCTTTAACATATTATTAAGCAATTTTATCCTTATTTATTATTATGAGGATATATACTATATTAACATCCTCTTTTCTTAGAAAATGTAGTAAACTATTTTATTCTGCACTTTAGAAGCTGTATGGCTGTTGGGATATCATCCTATTCTGTGATCCAGGTTGTAAAAATTTTTCTAGGGTGTTCATACGGCCCCAGACCCCGTAGGTGCTCCTTAAGTGGTGTCCCGGCTTCCAGTTGCCCTCTTGCTCTTAATGAAGCTTTCTTCTCCCCTTAACTTCTCAGCTCAGGAGCATCTGTTGGGTGCCTACAGCCCCACGAGGAAGGGATGAAGATGGCCTCCAAGCGCATTACCCAGGAGACCTTTGATGCAGCTGTTCGTGAGAACATTGAGGAATTTGAGATGGGGCCAGAGGAGGCAGTGAAAGAGGCTGTGGAACAGTTTGAATCACAAGGTAGGGTGGTATGGCTCCATCCCAGGGCTGGTCCAGGTCTTTGCCCAATTGTACCCTCCAGTCCACCACTCCTAACATGTGATAGTGCTTTCTTGCTAAACATCCCAAGAAACAGGACCGCCTGCCTCCCTGCCCCACCCATACCCTGGCTTGAGCTTAAGAAGTCATAAGTGGGTGTCTCTCCAGGTCATGGAGGGGACTGGTTAAAAAGGGATTGTTTGTAGTGGTGTGGGCAGGGTTAGGAGACCTGCCGGCAACAGAAGGGACCTCTCCCACCCCAGGACCTGCCACAGGAGGGAACGAGGATCATCTGACAAAGGCAGAGTCAGGGAGTTGGGCATGAATACCCGCCCTTCCACTCCAGATCAAGAGTCTAGCTTCTGCCCTGGCTGGTGTAGCTCAAGTGGATTGAGCACGGGCCTGTGAAGCAAAGGGTTGCCAGTTCGATTCCCAGTCAGGGCACATGCCTGGGTTGCAGGCCAGGTCCCCAGTAG
The DNA here is from genome assembly GCF_021234435.1 of Artibeus jamaicensis. Classification (NCBI taxonomy): domain Eukaryota; kingdom Metazoa; phylum Chordata; class Mammalia; order Chiroptera; family Phyllostomidae; genus Artibeus; species Artibeus jamaicensis. Next base: position 6,521,237 of record NW_026521854.1, on the reverse strand, counting down.
GGGACATGTTAGAGGCAACCACACATTGATATTTCTCTCCCCCTCTTTCTCCTTCCCTTCCCCTCTCTCTAAAAATAAATAAATAAAATATTTGGGAAAAAAAAAGAGTCTAGCTTCCCACTGGCCAAACTCAATCAGATGCCAGAAGGTGAGGGAGCCCAGGGGTTTAGCCTCAGAGGTCAGGGGCTAGTGTCTCAGGTACAGAGTGGGATATGGACACTGGACAGGCACTAGAGAGGCACCAAGAAGTGTCCTGCATGGTGAGGGCTTCCTTTGGAAGTGCCAGTGAGGGAAGGGATACAGGCAGGGTGAGGAGTAAAAGGAGCCCCAAGGGAGAAAGCTGTGGGATTCCCTCCCCTCTCAGCCCACCAGGCAGAATGTGCCTCTTACTGCAGCGATGGCATGCAACCTCAGTACTGCTCTGCTCCCATCAGCTGGACAGGGCTGAGGAGCAAATACTGCCTCTTCATTCCACACCTCCATGTGGACCTGGCTGCTAAGTTTGGCCTGGGTGGGGAGGGGGAAGAGTGGGGACCTGGGCAGATCCCAGAAGTCCTGAATGAGTGGAACCAGCGTAAGGGACATGAGGTGTGACCCTGGCGGGCCCACAGGGATGATGGTTATCACTTGTGCTTTCTAACTCCTCCACTCTCCTGCAGGGGTTGAACTGAGCAACATTATAAAGATGGCACCCAAAGTCTCTGAAGATGGACCTCAGGAGCTCACACATGATATCCTGCAGGTAGGAGGGGGCAGGGCTGACCTTACATGTGTGGTCCTATACATGTCACCTTGTAAGGGTCTGTCAGGGGCACCTTTTCCCTGGTTCCCAGATGGCAGGTGTAGGTTCTGAAGGTCAGAGCCTGCCCAGTGTGTGAAGGTGGGCCTGAGTTGCTTTGCAGCCAGGGCTCCCTGTATCCATGTCTGAGGTCTCTTGAGGGTGGACAGCACCATGCAGGATCCTCTCTCTGGCTTTCCAACCACCAAGTTTGCTCAGAGAGAGTGAGATCATAGTGAAGTTGTCACCTATTGAGTAGTGACTATCTACCAGCACATTATAGCCTGTCCCCTTATTCCTTAAACTGGCCTGTAGAGTAGGTGCTGTTGTCCCGGAATTACTGATAGAGAAATGAAGGCTCAGAGCCTGCCCTCACCCTCCAGAGATCCAAACAATGAAGGTATAGCTCACAGAGGTTAAGTCTTTTCCCTAAGGTTATCCATTGAACAGTGGTAAGCTATTATAAAACAGCAGAAGTTTCCACCAAAAGTGGACTCAGTTCTGTGCAAGGTGCTTTCCTTGTGCTATTTCTCAGTTTTTCTCCCAAAGACACCTGCAAGGTTAGGGTTATTATCCCCATTTTATAGGTGGGGAAATTGAGATCCAAAGAGAATAAAATGACTCTCCTGGCAGCAAGGAAGTGTAGTGATAAAAGAAGTTGGAGGAGACAGTCCTGAGCATGATCCCAGCTCTGACTAAGGCAAGATGCTTACTTCTCCCTGTCCTCAGAGTACTCACCATCTCCTGCCTTACAGAGGTTTTGTGAAAATCATCCTATTGTTTTCTTTTGACTTTCTTCACTAGTAAGGATGAAAGTATTTTATTTTATTTTTTATCCTTAGCTTAGGAAATTTTTTAAATTGCTTTTTTTAGAAAGAGAGAAAGTGAGAGAGGAAGGGAAAGAGAGAAACATCGGTTGATTGCCTCCTGTACGATCCCAGGCTGGGGATCATACCCACCCACTCAGAAGATTGAACCTGGAGCTTAGGTATATGCCCTGGCAGTAATCAAACCCACAACCTTTCGGTTGTGGGATGATGCTCCAAACAACTGAGCCACACACTGGCCAGGCAAGGATGAATGTATTTTAAAAGAAGCTTGTCTTCTGGTAATTTTTCTTTTGAGTGGTTTATCTTTTTTTCTTACTGATTTGTAGATGCCCTTTATAGATGAAGGATCTTAGTAACAATGGTCTCTAGCAGTCGTTGAGTACTTGTGAGGTGCTCATCGTTGTGCTAAATGCTTAAAATGTGTTATCACAGTCTGTGATTAGCCCATTTTGCTAATTAGGAATCTGAGGCTTCCCAAGAATAAATGACTCACCTATGGTCGCAGTCAATGAGGGGCAGAGCTGGGACCCAGACCCAGGTCCTTCTCCCAGAGAAGCCAAGCTCAGAGAATGGCTAGGAGGTCTTTTACCAGCAGTGGAGGAGATTCTTGTTTGTTTACAGCCTTTGCTCTTTTATTCTTAATTTCATTTTGAAAATTTTATTCTTCATTACAAAAGAAGAATGTGAATATATTCTTGGCATAAAACAGTGAAGCAATACTCAAGTAAAATCTGAAAGTCTCTGTCCTTTACATCCTACCAGCCTCTTTCTCACTCTTCCCTGGGGGGTGGTGCCATACACATTGGGCTTCACATCTCTCAGCCCTTGTTCTTACCTCGCAGCTGAACCAAACCCTTCTTATACCATGGCACCATTGAGCTTTGTTTGTGTGCCATGGTTCTGATACACGAAAAAAGTCACCTTTGTGATGCCTTTTGAAATGAATCTGCTGGAATTATGGAGTATTACATACAGGCTTGTAGAAGGAAAAGCAAGATGAAACCTTGAAACTCTCTGATTAGAAAGTGAATTTTATATGTGGGAAGCTTCAGGATAAAACCTGTCATTCACAGAGAGAATAGCCCCGTGGTTGGTGGACAAAGCCCTGTCACCATGTTGAGTTGTCACAGGTGGGACACAGCTGGCTCTGCCACCTCCACACTAGCAACTGTCCTCTGCTAAGCCCACCTGTGGGGGTTTAGGGTCACAGGCAGCCGCTAGGAACTGTGAAGACAACCCCCTTAGCCAGTTGATTCAGAGGCTTGGCATTATGATAAGATCCAGGACAAGAAGGGAGTTCCCATAAATTTGGTGGATACCAGTGTGCAAATGTTGCTCATTTTCTTTTCCTCTTTTAGCAGACTGAATATAGAGTAAGTATAACTTCAGTTATGTGTTCTCAATGACATAACACAATATATACTTTTCAAGTTTCTTGTATAGTTCCTGCTAAAATGTTGCAACATTTGTTTTTGTTTTTGTAGTAAAGTATGTACAACATAAACTCTATCTTAATCATTTCAAGTACATAGTTTGGTGGCAGTAAGTGCATTTACATCATTGTGTACCATTACCACCATCCATGTCCAGAACTTCCTCATCTTCCCAAGCTGAAACTCTGCCCGCCTTAAACACTGACTCCCCATTCCCACCTCCCCCAGCCATTGGCACTCACTATTCTACTTTCTGTCTCTATGAGTCTGACTACTTTTGGAACTTCATGTAAGTGGAATTTTACAGTGTTTGTCCTTTTGTGTCTGGCTTTATTCACAGAGCATATTGTCAAGTTTATCCATGTTGTAGTGTGTGTTAGAATTTTCTTTCTTTTTAAAGCTGAACAATATTCCATTGTGTGGATGGACCACATTTTGTTTATTCCTTCATCTATTGCTGGACACTTGAGTTGCTTCCACCTTTTGGCTATTATGAATAATGCTGCTATGAACGTGGATATATACACATCTCTTAAAGATCCTGCTGTAAATTCTTTTGAGTGTATACCGAGAAGTGGGATTGCTGGATCATGTGGTATTTCTATACTGAATTTTACAAGGAGCCACTAGACCGTTTTCCAAAGTGGCTACATCATTTTACATTCCCACCAATCTATAGGGCTCCAATTCCTCACATCCTCACCAACACTTGTTATTTTCTGGGTTTCTTTTTTGTTTGTTTGTTAGTTTTTTTAGAACCATGGTTCTTGCAAAATACCTCAAATTTTAAATATGGTACAAAATACTTTGATTAAAAGTATTATGTACAATAAATGCCACATCAGTACAGAAAACACATACCCTATAGCCCATCCTTTAAAACCAGAACACCCAAGTGAAAAGTCTATACAGATTCTTATTTTTACTTAAAAAAAATCTAAGATAAACTTTAAGAACTGAACTGTGTTTTTTCTTTCTAGAGATGTGAGATCCGTGTTTTCTGGTCAGTGATATCCTATCAAACATTGTGCTAAGTCAGTGTACTAAATCAAAGCACACAGATGAGCAGTAAAGCCCTCCCCTATTCTAGTAGGGCTAGAGTTACTGCTGAGCTAAACTAGTAGAACATTGTTTTAATAAGAAGACTTTGACAGGAAGAAGTAATTGCAGACCCTCTACCCTAATATAAACCTAACGAACTGAGCGAAAAAGTCTAAGCAAACCTTCACATTTAACATGCTATAAGAAAAGGAGAAAAGGATATGTTTAGTCTACTTCCAGCATAAGCACACATTCAGTGGTGCCCAGTAAAACAGGACTGCCGACACAAAAAGCATTTTCACTTTCATAGCACTAACAACTAAAAAGCACACAGTGTATAATACTTTGATCTTCATGTGGGTCATCATAAAGTTCCAAGTTAGCCTGAATATTCATCTGTAAAAATATTTTTTGAAAAATGCTTAAAAGAGAGTTCTAGAAACAGTGGTATTACATCAGGACCAGGAGAAGACATAGTGATACAAGGACTACAAATGTAAGACTAGTGATTGACTTTAACATGTAGCTTTTAGGTAAAGGACATCTCTCAGTTAATCCCTGCAGCCAAGACTTGCTGTAACAGTAGGAGCTCCAGAAAGTTGAAGATAGGCAGCTGGCTTGAGCAACACTTTAGATAAATGCTCCCAAACAGTAAAAACTTCACTGAGGCTGAAGGACTAAAACTTTCGTGCTGACACACCAACATGTACACTGGGGAAGTCCCTGCAGGTGGAATGCTGGATATGGACTTGTTCCAGAGGAGCCTGATTCAAGCCCCTGAGAGAGATGTCCATTTAGAGAGGAGTACTAGGGTTACTAAACACAAGGTTTTCTGAAGAAATGGATGCCAGGAGGGTCAGGTAATATTTTCTGATTCATCAATACTTGACATTAGCGAAGAGTTACAGAACAGCCTCTACCAGTAGTACACTGTGCTACTAATGTCCAGAACAATGTTGTTTTCTGGAGGTGTGACCTAGTGCTGCAGGTTCTTCTGGGGAGCTGGCCTAGAAGATGATTTGCCAATGAAGTTACCAATAAGCCACTGCTTAAGTCCAGAAACATTTCTTTAAAAGCCAGAAAATTGGTAAATGTGATCAGCATGTTGAATATGTCACCAGCCACTTTATCTTTATGGTGCTAAGTTGTTGTGTAGGCTGCCATGTTAAATCCAGGAATCCACTCCTGAAGTGGCTGTTCTTCAATATACTTTTCTACTAAAGAAATAGATTTGTTCAAAATAGGTGTGTAGGTGAGTTTATGCTCTTCTGTCTTCAAACTCCTGGTAGTAGTTGTCCATGAAATTTCTCCATAATAACTGAAGTTGTCATCCATGATAATGTTCTCTAATTATTCCAGCACAGCACTAAATTCTGCATGAGAGGCAGAAGAGGAAAATAGCATGAAACTCTGTTCCTCTAGGGTAGCAATTTTCAACCTTTTTCATCTGATGGCAGACATAACATACTAAAATTCTGCAGCACACCAAAAAATATATATTTTGCTGATCTGACAAAAATATAGGTATAATTTTGATTCACTCACAGCTGATGTCCATTGTTGGCTGTTGTCATTTTTAAACATTTTTTTATTATTACCTTGCCTTTGTTTACATAAGAGTAGCACCTGTTTAAAATACTTTCTTTTTTTTTACTTTAAATTTTTTTTATTTTTATTTCCTCTTTTTATTTGACAATCTAAGGGAAAAGAGGTCAATACCGCTGACTAAATACTCAAGTATTACATATTTTAATTCTTTTTAAAAAGATTTTATATATTTTTAGAGAGGAGAAGAGGGAGAGAAACATCAGTGTGTGGGAGCCTCTCATGTGCCCCCTACTGGGGGCCTGGCCTACAGCCCAGGCATGTGCCCTAGACTGAGAGTCGAACCAGTGACCCTTTGGTTCCCAGGTCGGCACTAAATCTACTGAGCCACACCAGCCAGGGTCTTTTTTCTTTCTTTTAATAATGTTCTTTGCAGTAGCAGAAGCCTAAGCACTTTGGAAGATGAAGCTTCTATGTGTATCTCAGAACATTCCAGAAGCAGTTATAGGTTAACGGACCATGATCTGTAGGAATGTGATGCAGATCATTTTAGTTTTTATTCATTGATTTGAGAGAGAGAAACATCAATATGTTGTTTCACTTATTGATGCATTCATTGGTTGGTACTTGTATATATCCTGACCAAGGATAGAACCCGCAACCTTGGTGTCTCAGGACGATGCTCTAACTAACTGAGCTGTCTAGCCAGGGGTCATGTATTAATACTTGGTAGCACACCAGTGTGCTGCAGCACAGTGGTTGAAAATTGCTGCTCTAGGACATCCATCTCCACCACTGCCACATCCATTCTGAGTGGGCAAGCTGACCATCAGCCTACTACCCGGCCCATGGTCCTGGGCCCAACCTCCATTCTGCTCCTGTTCCACAGAGCCCCAGCTGACATCAGGGAGGCCTTCCTGCCAACACCACAGCCAGGCCTCTGCATGAGCCACTGAAGCCACTGTGGGTACCTGGTGGCACTTAGGTATTTGCCAACCTCTGGGTGTCATACCCCACCCCCCTTTCTGTTGTTCTGATAGCCATCCTGAAGGGTGTGATGGTATTTCATGGTTTTGATTTGCATTTCCCTAGTGATTAGTGATGTGGAGCACCTTTTCCTGTGCTTTTTGACCATGTGTGAATCTTTTTTAGAGGAATGACTATTCAAGTCCCTGTTCTGATCTTAACCTATTTAAAAAAAAATATATATATATATATATATATATATATATATATATAATTGATTATGCCATTACAGTTGTTCTGTTCCCCCCTTCATTCCCCTCCACCCTGCACACCCCCTCCTCTACCATTCCCCCTCTTTAATTTATGACCACATGTCTCAAGTTCTTTAGATTCCATATTTCCCATACTATTCTTGCCCTCCCCCTATTTTCTACCTACCGTCTCTGCTACTTATTTTCTGTACCTTCTCCCTCTTTCTCCTTCTCCTTCTCCCTCTCCCACTCCCCTGTTGCTAACCCTCCATGTGATCTTCATTTCTATGGTTCTGCTCCTAATCTAGCTGTCCTCTTAGTTTGCTTTTGTTTTAGGTGTGGTTGTTAATAACTGTGAGTTTGCTGTCCTTTCACTGTTCATCTTTTTTATCTTCTTTTTCTTAGATAAGTTCCTTTAACATTTCATATAGTAAGAGCTTGGTGATGATGAACTTGAATTTGATCTTATCTGAGAAGCACTTTATCTGTCCTTCCATTCTAAATGAAAGCTTTGCTGGGTAGAGCAATCTTGGTTGTAGGTCTTTGGTTTTCATGACTTGGAATACTTCTTTCCAGCCCCTTCTTGCCTGTAAGGTCTCTTTTGAGAAATCAGCTGACAGTCTGATGGGAACTCCTTTGTAGGTGACTGTCCCCTTAGCTCTTGCTGCTTCTAGGATTCTCTCCTTCATTTTAATCTTGGCTAATGTAATGATGATGTGCCTTGGTGTGTTCCTTTTTGGGTCCAACTTCTTTGGGACTCTCTGAGCTTCATGGATTTTCTGAAAGGCTATTTCCTTTGCCAGATTGGAGAAGTTCTCCTTTATTATTTGTTCAATAAGTTTTCCACTTGTTGCTGTTCCTCTTCTCTTTCTGGCACCCCTATAATTCAAATGTTGGAGCATTTAAAGATGTCCTGGAGGTTCCTTAGCCTCTCCTCATTGTTTGAATTCTTGTTTCTTCATTCTTTTCTGTTTGGTCATTTTTTCCTTCCTTCTGGTCCACTCCCTTGATTTGAGTCCCAGTCTCCTTTCCATCACTATTGGTTCCCTGTGCATTTCCCTTCATTTCAATTATTTTAGCCTTCATATGTTCCTCTAATATGTGACCAAAATCAACCAGTTCTGTGAGGATCCTGATCACCAGTGTTTTGAACTGTGCATCTGATAGTTTGGCAGTTTCTTGTTTGCTTAGATTTATTGGTTCTGGGGCTTTGAGTTGAAAATTCAACTCAAAAATTGGCTCTTCTTGAGCCATGTTTTTGTCTGTTTGTACCTGTTATGTATGAGGAGAGCAGCCTTAGGTGTTACCAGGGCAGGGCCACCCACATCACTGGTTTGTGATGCTGTATGTGGGGGTGGGGGTCAAAGAGGGACAATAGCGGTCCCCTCTGCTGCTTCCCGCTGCTGGGGGCCGGGGCCTGCGAGGTCTGTCTCACTGCTTGCTCCTTCACCTGGTTTATCTACGTGAGAATGTATGAACTCCATCAGCCTGCTGCCTTGTGCCCTCCGTGGGTCTGCCCGCTACTCCACACCTGGGATCCACCCACGGCTGCCTGTGCACCTGGGTTGCGTGCCTGGGTCAGTCCTGTGGATCTTTCCTGCCCACCCCCACTCCACTGCTGGCTCCGCCCCTCTTACCGGTCTGGCTGAAGGGTTTGTTGTTGTCGGACTTCCATATAGTTCAATTTTCTGTGGTTTGGCTGCATTTTTGTTGCTAAAACTTTGTTGTTTTTAAACTTGGTTGTGCGAGAAGGTACAGTGTTTCTACCTACGCCTCCATCTTGGCGGAAGTCTCCTGATCTTAACCTATTTCTTAATATTCTGCTTTGTTGCAACATATACTCAGTTAACTCTAGAAATCCAGTTTAGTGAGATTGGCTGATAGGCATCTGTGACTTTCAGGACAGTTGAACAAAATTAAAGTCCTTTGGGCTTATGGTGTCTGTAGAACTGCCCTTCACTGGGTGGGGTACAAGTGATTTCAGAAGCTCCAGAGGCATGGGTTTGTCTTAAGGCTCCTGATCAGGCAGGCACTGAGGTCATGGAGTTGAACAGCAGCTATACTTGTCTGTCCTGTTCAGATTGCTTTCTTTTATTATTATTTTTTCCCCAGGGGTTTAAGAGCTGAATTTGAGTGAATCAGCTATGTGTACACTGTAGTTTTATTTGACAGATCCTCAGAAAATATTTGTGGAGTGAATAAGAGAGACAGGAGAAACGTGGTATGAGCAGGTCTAGGAAAGGCAGCTTTCAGCTTCTTTGGAGAGCTGGCCATTGGAGGGTGCATTGGTTAGTTATGGTTGCATAATAGACAACCCCAAACAACAGCCCTTTTAGTGTTTCTTAGGATTCTACTGGGTTGATGAGCTCAGCTGGACAGTTCTGTTTGTCTTGCTTGGCACCTCTCACATTAGAATATTTAATACATCTACACTTGTGTGTATGGCTCCTTAGCAGGGATACTGAGAGGGCTGGAGCCCAAGGCTCCTAAACGCACAGGTATGGAAGCTAACATGGCCGGAACTGGCCCCGCAGAACTTCCAGTGCAGGCCCAGACCCCAGGGGAGGGGATCCTGCAGTAGTGCAGCACTATCACTGTGGCCCTCTTTGGGCTGAGCTGACACTGAGGTTTCTCCCTGTTTCTTAGGCTCTGGAAGACCTGCAGGAGTCTGTGGCTTGCTGTCACCCCCAGGAGGTGTCAGTGCAACTTGCCCGCTTTTGTGAGCAGTGCAAACAGCACAGAGCCTGCCGCTTTCTGGCAGCTCAGAAGGGTGCCTACCCCATCCTCCTTGCCGCCTGGAAGCTGGCTGCAGCAGGTGACCAGGGACTTGTTCTCCAGGTCCTTAACGCCCTGTCAGCCCTGATCGATGGTCAACCCGATCTTCTGGACACCCAGGGCCTAAAGCTGCTGGTGGCCACTTTGGCCCAGAATGGCGACTCGACTGATCTGATTTGCACTGGGATCCGCTGCATTCGCCATGCCTGCCTGAAACACGAACAGAATCGTCAGAATCTAGTGAAGGCTGGTGTGCTGCCCCTCTTGACTGGTGCCATCACTCGGCACAGCCACTGTGCTGATGTGGTCAGGGAGGCCTGTTGGGGCCTCCGTATCATGACTTTTGATGATGACATTCGTGTGCCCTTCGGCCACGCCCACGACCATGCCAAGATGATTGTGCAGGAGAACAAAGGCTTGAAGGTGCTTATTGAGGCTGCCAAAGGTAGGAGCAGGTGTGGTAAGAGTTAGAGTCAGGGCTTAGGACTGCTTCAGGCATGTGGCTCTAGGTTCACCTTGCATGTCTTGGTTTCATCCCACCTGCATGGTAGCCTTCGTGGATCAGTATCCTTCCAGTTATTTCAGGAGAGATCCAGGCCAGTGCTCATTGGCCATGACTGAGTTGTATGAACATGTCTAAAGCCATTTGGGGAGGGTTCTTGGCTCTGTCCAACCAGATTGGGAGTGGGAAAGGGAGAGCTCCCCAAAGAGAAAAAGGTGTTTCCCAAAGATGGGGGTAGTGTTGTTGTATTCACCATGATGGGTCCCAGGTAGTGGTTTTACACTTTGGTTCACACTTGGCCACAAATTCTTGTGCATGGATATGTTCCTGACTCCAGGGTAACCATAGTAAGCAAGCCACAGGGGGTCGCAGAGCTGACATTCAGACCCCAAAGCTCCAGCCCCATGTCCACTGCACCCACCAAAAAAAGCATGACGGGTTTAGTGTACTGAAGGTAGTGGAAGAATGAGTTTTCTTTCCTGGACTGCCTGGAAATCATAGTCAGGCATAATAGCCAGGTCCGTGTGCAGGACTCTATCCCTGTCTGCCAGGGAGGTGGGCCTGCCTCAGTTTCACCTTCACACCCCTGGAGAGGGTGGAAACAGGTCCTGATCATCTTGGAAGTCAGGCTGCTTTTACGAGGGGTCATTTGTGTCTTTCTCATTTATTTACAGTCAGGGTTCTATCAGAGAGACACAACCAGTAGGATATATGGATATATAAAGACAGTTATTTTAAGGAGTTGGTGCATATGGTTATGGGGCTTTCAAGTCAAGTCCGTGGGGCAGGAACTGACACCGTGGTCCACAGGGGTGCTTCTTCCTCCTCAGGGAGACCTCAGTTTCTCTGTAAGGCCTTCAGCTGATTAGATGAGGCCCACTCAAACTACCCAGGGTTCTTTGCTTTCCCTAAAGTCAGATGGATGTTACCATGTCTAGAGAACACCTCCATGGCACACCCAGATTAACTCTCGTGGAGTCACTGGGGCACAAGAGCTGACGAACTATCACATTAATTCTGTAAATTTTGGCTCTCTACCCCCCCCTCCCCATATTGGCCTCAGAGCAGCCTCTCCTCCCTGTGCCTCTGAGCTTGGTCTCCATGTTTTTGCTCAGTTCTGCTCTGTCAACTCTATCTATAAGTCTCTCTATGGTTTCTGGGTTTCCTGTTGCACTTAGAAAGGTCATTCCCACCCCAAGATCATAAAAATAGTCTTGGATGTTTTATTATAGCACTATTACGGTTTTCTTTTTTTAGGTGACACCATCAGTTGGTCTGGAATTTATCTAGGGCATGGTGAGGAGGTGGGGGGAGCAGGAGGTTGGGGGTGTGAGATATCTAGTACCTTCCCCAGCAGCCAGCAGGGGCTGCTGCAGGTCCAGAGAGCCCCTGGTATTCACTGAGGCTCTCCTATAGGCAGCCACCCTCCCAGGCAGAGGGTGGAACAGGATTTGAACCAGGACCACTGGTTCAGAGCTGTGACTGGTTCTCTGCCCCCTCCTAACCTCCCCAGTTCCTCTCTCTCCCTCTCTGCAGCATTCCCTGACAACCCCAGCATCCTGAGTGAGCTCTGCAGCACTTTGTCCCGTCTGGCTGTTCGCAACGAGTTCTGCCAGGAGGTCGTAGACCTTGGGGGCCTCGGTATCCTGATGGCCCTGTTGGCCGACTGCATCGACCACCAGGTGGGCATCCAGAGCTACCTTAGGGTTCAAATTTGACATTTTTCTCCATGCCTGGGGAAGGCTCCAGCCTTTCAGGGAACTCTGCCCTTTTAGGCCTCTGCCAGCCACCCCAGCCTGAGTCAGGGCACACTGGCTTGTCTGCTGATCCTAGAACCAAAATGTGGTTTCTACTTCTCATTGGCCCATAGGTGGGAACTAGAGTTTTGATGCAGACAACCCCCCTACCCTGCCCTCTCTAACTATCCTTTAGCACCTTTATATTCAATATTTTCTACCAAGAGTAGAAGGAGCAGTAGTGGGTATTGTTGGAGCTGACCCAGACTTCAGCTCAACTGTGTGATGCTTGAGTGGGGCCTGTCCCTCACTACCTGGGCTTCGTCATCTGTTTAACGGGGAGGAATTTCAACCCATCATGACTTCATGTACCAGTCACTTGCCAACCCCCTTTCCACATGTCTAGATTAGGGCCTGGCATCCTGGTTGCCGGCAGCAATAGTCCTGCTGTCCCAGTGACAACCATTCAGGTTAGTCAGTGCCTACTCTTGCTTTGCAGCTGAGGTTAGGGGGCCCTATTGTTCTGATTGCTGACCTGAGCCAATTCCCCCCCTGTGTGTTTGTGTTTTGGTTGGGGGGAGTCAAGGTCATTGTAACTGCAGGGTCCACATTCACTGCCTTCCCTATACAGTGAGTAGTAACCCTGCCATTACATGCCACTTGAGTGTCCCAGGGCAGCCCCAGCTGTTGTTCAGACTGCTGAATAGGCCTAGACCTTTGCTCAGTAACCCCTCCCACAGTACAGCAACCTTCCTGGATCAACAGGAAGGGGGCTGACTGCATCAGGGGTGACCCCCTTTGTGCCCTCCAATAGGAGCTTGTGAAGCAGGTGCTGAGTGCCCTACGAGCCATTGCGGGTAACGATGATGTGAAGGATGCCATTGTCCGTGCAGGAGGGACAGAGTGCATTGTGGCTGCCATGACCCGGCACCTGGCCAGCCCCCAGGTACCACCCGGGGCACACAAAGTGGGGCATTGTGTCTGGAATCCCAGCTTAGTTACTGTATCTGAGTGATGCTCTTCCATTGCCTCAAGTTGGGGTGAGAGGAGCAGGGAGAAGGAGGGACCTGGCAAGTGAGAGGCCTGGCAAGTTAGGGGCTGGGCAAGCCAGGGAGGAGTGGGGCAGAAGAGCTTGGTTGATGTTTTTGTCACCCTGATACTGTTCTTGTTACTACTGGTCCTATACACACCTGGACTGACAGTGGTCTATCTAGGTGAGGCCTTGGAACACTCACCTGGGAAGTTGGCAGTGGCGGAAGTCTGTTGGCCTGGTCTCAGCCATCCCTGTGACCCACATTGCAGGTGTGTGAGCAGAGCTGTGCAGCCCTGTGTGTCCTGGCCCTGCGCAAACCAGAGAACAGCCAGGTCATCGTGGAGGGTGGAGGGGCTTTGGCTGCACTGGAGGCGATGAAGGCACACCCAAAGGAGGCTGGCGTGCAGGTGGGAGCCAGACATCCCTGTCCCTGTCCCCATACCCATTATGGCCCAAGCTGTGTGGGTTCTTACTCCTTCCCAGCTCCTAGAGTCCTGCAGCTACATAGCATCCTTCATAGTATACTGTCCCTGTTCCTCTGTGCTTCCTGCATCTGATTTTTCCCAACAGGCCCTTTGTAGTGCTCTGAGGAGGAAGAGGTAATGGGAGAGAGCAGATGGGGCTCTGCTAGGATTTGGGGTGGTTCCACCTGCCTTGGACTGCTTTCCATGCCTCACTGGGGAGTCTTCATGCCTGAACTGCAGGCAGAGCCATGCACACACCCTGGCCTGAAACCCACGCTTCTCCTTCCTGGTTCTTCCTTCAGGACTCTGTGCCCTTGGCTGGCCCATTACCTTGTCCTCTCCTGACTGCCCTAGCCAGGAGACCCTCACACCTCATCTACTTCTCATCTGCTCTCCCACTTGTGATGGAAGCCTTATTGGGGTGCTTCTGGTACCCACACATAGCAGATATGCAGGGTGCAAATATTAGCTGAAGGAATACCAATGTAATTGACAGATGGGCCCTGTGCATAGCCCCTCTTCTCTCTGTCTTGATGCCTCCTCCCCTGGGGCCTCTGCCAGACTCTGAGACTGAGGTTCTATACCTGAGGGATCAGCTCCACCTACTGAGCCCTCGACCACCCTGAACTTTAGTCTCCTCACATGGCAAATTGGGGATTTGCTCTGCCTCTTGGGCAGCCGAGAGGATGAAATGAAAGAATGCATTTAGCTTGATGAGTCATAGCATAGCACCTGGTGAATGCTGGCTGTGGCCATGATTGAACCAGTATGTTATAGGGATAACCCCAAGGTCAGAGTGGTCCCACCCTATGGCCCTACGAACCAGCTGACAGCCTTTACCTTCTGTTCTTCCTTCTAGAAACAGGCCTGTATGCTGATCCGAAACCTAGTGGCCCGAAGCCAGGCCTTCTCACAGCTCATCCTGGACCTGGGGGCTGAAGCACTCATTGTTCAGGCCCGTGTTGCCCACCAAGACTGCGAGGATGTGGCCAAAGCTGCCCTGCGGGACCTGGGCTGCCGTGTAGAGCTCCGAGAGCTGTGGACTGGCCAGAAGGGCAACTTAGCACCATGACCCAGCCACAGAGACTCTGCGTGAGTCATGTGGGCCTGAGACTCTGCGTGAGTCATGTGACTCAGGAAAAGGAGAGATCCATGTCCTGCCAGTCTGTCCTCCAGATTCCTCCCCCAACTCAGCAAGAGGTGTTTTCTGACTGGCACCAGGTACAAGCTGAGGGAGCACTGGTAAGGCATCTACACTGGGTCCTGTGCTCCCCTCACCAGCCAACAGCATTGGTATCACCTGTCCTACCCATCCCTCCAGTTCTTTCCTACCAGAAGGGCCTCGCACTGCCTAGGGCAAAGTGCTATCTGAAATTTGGCTGCCACACTGGCCAGTCTCAGAGTGGGGCATGGATCCTGCTCTGGCCTTTTTAAGTCCATCCTTTCCCTGTTCCTGTTTTTGTCACCTGTAAATGGGTCAAAGATACCTTGCTCTCCTGGCCAGAGGGCAGCAACTGAGGCTGGTCCATCTCTGGGGCCCCAGGCCAGCCAGTGGTGCCTGGTAATAAAAGACCATTGGTTGAAGGATAGAGGGCTCTCTTCTGTGGTGCTGTGGGGGTGCTTCAGTCAGTAGTCTCAGAGGACAGGAAGGGTGGATGTTTGGGTAAGCCATGGAGTCTGAGGATGGTGGAGAGGTTTTGAGAACAATCTGGGATATAGGAACTGATGTTGCTGATAGATAGATGGCTGGGACCATGGTTGGCATGAGCCTGGGGTCTGCCAAGGTTGCTACTTGTCCTGAGCATACATTGTCTTGGGGAGCTGGGGGTGCTCAGCATCCAGCCCCAACTCGGCTATGTGGCCTTCAGTAAGTGACTTAGCCTCTCTGAGCTTCCATCTGATCCTCTGTAAAACAGGGAGTGGAGGGACAGATAGAGAGCCCTCCTCGGTGTTGGAGCAGAGCTAGGACATGGAAGGTGCCTGGTTGTCTTAGCTTCACCCTGTTCACCCCAGGAGGACCCTCTTGCACTCTCCCTCCTGATCACATTGAGGTCCTTGCTTGCTGGGTGGCTTGCGCAGCCTGTCTTCTCTCTCTGAACCTCAGTTTCCCCATCTGTAGGATGAACATCACTGTTGCTACTCCTGATGCCCACATTACTTCCCAAGTGTTCTTGGGGTCCCAAGACAGCTGTGCCTGGCAGAACCAGCTCTCCTTCTTTGCAGTCACACTGAGGGGGTATCTTGTGGTCACCTGAAAGCTCATGCATTTCACATGGCCCAGTCAGGGTTAGAGCAGCCTCAAGACCCTTGGTGGGCTCCAGGTATCGCATCTGGCCCCTCTCCTCTCTTGGAATCCTTGCCTCTCCGCTGGTCATTCACCTCCTCTAGCCTGAGAAAGGCCCCATTTCCACTCTTCATGTCAGCTCAAGCCTCTTTCCCAGAAGGTTCCTGGTTTCCATGGATATTGGCTGATACAAACATCTGTGGGAGCATCACCCTGGCCCCACCTCCCTGTTGTGTCCATGTCTCCCGTCTCTAGCTGGGTGTGCGCTGCCACCCCAGTGGGGCTGAAATGACCCTCAGCCCCAGTCACTCTGCCCTGACTCCCCTCACCAGGGACTTTTTTTTTTTTTTTTTTTTTTTTTTCCCTGACTGGGGTTTCAGAGAAGGATCCCTTGCCTGCTCTAGGCTGTCCTGACTTTGACTTCTGGGTTGGCAACACATGTAACCTTGGAACAGTTCTATGACTGTGGGGCAGCCTTCAGGTCCTGTGATCTTCATCTTTTTTCATTTGTCAGATGGGGGCATGGATGCTGCCAGGCAGTTTCTGAGGAAGCCTGAAGTATTATCCTGTGATTTCTGCCCCAGCTCTGCTCTCAATCCACCCGTGGCTCCCCATTACTCTTCTCATAAAACCAAACTAGATTGCAGGCCCTGCCCATTCCCCACCCTCATTTTCCCCATGCTCTCCTTTAATCATAATTTCAGCCACACCAGCCTCCCTGCCTCAGGGCCATTGCACAGTTTATGCTGTCTGTTTGGAGCACCCTTCCCTCTGCCCTTTCTGTTCCCCAGTACTACAACCCCATCACCCCTTGTGCTATGCCTCTGACACCATTTGAGGTCCCTTTGTATGCTTTCCTGTTTGTCTGCCCCCCCCCCCACTCCATGTGGGTAGGTTTCTCTTTCCCCATTCTGCTCCAGCTTCCTGTAAACGTTTCTGAGTGTATACCTGAATAAATTAATAAGTACACAGAGTAGTTGGAGAGAAGGCCTCTTCCACAGCCTGGGGCCCTCCCCTGGGCTCTCAGCTAGCCTTCTTACAGCTGCAGATTTTAGGGAGGGGTGACTCCTGTTTATCAGTTCTTCCCACCTTAGCCTGAAGAAATGGGCATCTTCAGTGGGTGTGCTCAGGGCCTGTTTGCATGTCCTCAGGCTGAGTATCCCATGCCCAGCTGAACTCCATACGTTTCACAGAAGTTGGCCATGTGTGGGTTCTAGTCACTGCTCTGCCACCTCAAATTAGCCTTCGCCTCTTCACCTGAAAACAGGCTAAGTGTGTGTCACTGCACTGGGCAATATCACCCTACAAGGCCTGGCTGGGTCTATGCCCAGCACAGCACTCCTCTAAGGAGCTCTCATCAACACTGTTGATGACATCAAAATGTGGGAAGAGGGGGATACCACTTCAAGGGAGGTGCTAGCACATTCAGGCCATGCCTCTGTTGCTGGGTATTCTTGATTGAGTGGCCAGGCCTCTCAGAGCCTCTGGGAGACTGGGTGAGACCAGCTGGGCTTGGCTGTATTCTCTTTTGTGTCTAGGACATGTCCCTTCAGCCAGGGAAGGGCCTAGGCTCTAGGGTTATAAACATATTTCAGAGAGGCAGGGCCTGTGAACTTCATCATCCAGATGAGAAATAGATTCACTGACATTTGGTGGGGCCACAGCAGGATGAGAACCCAGCTCAGTCTGCCTCTGTCCCCTCCTCTGTTGCCAACATTGCTAACCTTACCTTGGGCAAATGGCTCTCTGGTCTTTGTTGATTAAGCCCTGTCACTGTGCCTAGGCCTGGCTCATTGCTGTTGTGTGAGATGATTCCCGGGAACCCAGAAAGGTAGAGGAAACTGGACAGCAAAGAAGCAGTTTCCTGCCCAGGGCCAGCCAGGCCAGCTCAGAAGAGCTAGGATCCTGTGCACCCTGGCCAGGCACATTCAGGGCGCCCATAGTGGGGGTGTCAGTTGCTGATGCCAAGGAGCTTTGGGTGACATTGTTGGAAGGCTATAGAAAGGTTGTTTGGCACCATCCTACTGATAAGCACACAGAAGCCAGAGCCCAGCCAGTGTTTCTGGCACCAACAGGATAGGCACCTGGTACTAGGCCACTGCCTGACCCTTGCCTCAGTTGGCACTCTGCCTGGAGTACTGTGGGACTATTTAGGAGCTTGCTGTTTCCCTCTCAGGGCCTGGCAGGTGGGTGCTGTGAGTAGGACCTCCTCCAGCATTAATATCTCCCTCTTGGGATGACAGGACACATTTCTAGTAGGTCTCTGTTCACATTTCAAAGTGCTATTTACAAAAAGGCCCCAAGAACAATTTGTCCATCAGACACTTCGCAAGCACTTGCTGCAGACCAATATAGTTGTGAGTTTTACTTCCATTCAATTCATTAATGCTGCCATCAGCCCGGGGAGGTAGTTAGAGAAACTGAGGCAGAGAGTTTGAGTCCCTTGCTGGAAGCTCTGTGGCCAGCAAGTCTAAAGGAGCAGGGATTCAAACCTAGCCCTTGACTATTCCAGGAAGAAACACAAGTCACACAAGGCTAGGTTTTATCATCTGCAAAGTGGGCACCATCACCCCCATCTGGAAGTCACGTGGTGACATGGTGTTTGGGAAGCACAAGGCCTGGCAAGGAACTGACTCAGTAGGCTATCAATAGGCAGACTCTGGTTCTTCCTCTTTTCTGGAGGGGAACATGGATACCAGGGCCTTGAAGTTTCAGGGAAGAAAAACACTAGGAGGTATGGGAGAGGAGGCAAGAATATCATGGGAGTAGCATGAGTCAGGTGGTAGCCTTGGACTACTGACTTTCATGATATGAGCCCAAGTCATTTCCTCTAGGAGGGCCCTTTGAGATGTCATGGATTAATCACTTACCAGGGACTAGTACAGCCCTGAAATCCGAACCCTTATTAACGCTTAGCTCAGCCTTATTCTCCCTCCCAGGTCTCCCTGGTTCTGAACTGTATCTCCACCAACCCCTAGTCTGCACCTGGAGTAATAAGAGCCAGTAACTAGGAACATTTGTAATGCTCTCTGCCCAGATTAAGGGAGTCAGAGAACAGGGTGGGCTTGGGGGAGGTACCAGTGGTGGTGGTAGAGCACTAGATGACAGATGGCTTCCTAAACTGCTGATGTCTGTTTGCAAAGAATTCCATGAACCAAATCTCAAAGTGGGTGAGGCTCACAGACCTGATGTGACCTGCTGTGGGTCAAACACTTTCACCAGAAGGTCAAGGCAAGGGCTGGAATGTAAGTTCTCCAGGTATAGGAATCACTGTCTTATGAGGAAACTGAGGATCAGTGTGCCCAGGGTTGTGCCATGGGTCACTGGTGGAACAGAAATTGGAACCCAAGTCTCCTAGGCCTCCAGTGGCTGTTCTTTGACACTTGCCTTACCCCTTTCCAAAAAGCAGACTGTTCTAGGTTCACACCCATATCCAGCCACTGAAGAGCTTTGTGATGTCAGGCAAGGAGCTTGACCTCTGTGCTCCTTTCAGTTTCTGTAAAAGAGGGTCAAAATTTGCTTTGAACTCAAGGGGTTATGGTTAAGATTAAGGAAAGGTTTACAATTCACAGAAGGTTTATTAGGGAAGAGGCCAAACTGAAGTGTCATTGGATCTCGGGACAGAAAGTATGAACTCAGAGAAGTCACACCTTTCCAGAAAGACCTCAAAGTGCCTAAGATTCCACCTCTTTCCATGTCTTCACACCAACCCCGAGCTGCAGAGGTGAGCCGGAGTGACCTCCAGCGGGTTGACCCACTTCACGTCGTTTGCAGGGGAATGGCGGGGAAGGGATAGAGCATTATCCATGAGTCCTTCGGCCGTGATGGCTTAAGTTCACTCAACACAGCTTCAGGGGACCTCGTGCATGGTATCGAAAGCACATCTAGCCGCCATGCTCAGGGACAAACGCTGCACCTTGCATATTCCAGCCGCGCCTGTGGCGCACCGCCCACGGCCCTTGCGACTGGCCACAGTGCCTGCCCGTCTTTGGCTTCACAACCAGTCCTCGTCATTCTCCGGGCTACTCCCTCCATTCCACCCACGCCAGTCGCTCCAGCCACCTCAAAGCCCCACTCTTATTCTCCAGCGATTGGTCATCAGTGATGCCTGTCTTCTGCCAGTTTTCGCTTGTCTCCAGACCCTCACCTCTCGGCACCTCACACCAAGCCGGACTCTGACTCTCCCCAAACAGCCCCGCCTCTGCCTCTCAGCGATTGGCTTTAAGGGCTGCCCGTCTTCTTTATGCTCACCAATCATTGCTGTCTCAAGCACTGATTGGTCGTCTCTCAGCCAATAGGAAGGCATGGGCCCATCCCGTGGCGCGCTAGGGGGTGCTCGAGGTGGAACCCTGGCATCTGGAGGAGGTGGCGGTGGAGGCGACAAGTCCCAGCCGGTGAGCAAGCGTGGAGGGGGGGGCGGGGGGTGAGGGGGGGCGCAGGCGTTGGGGGGCCAGTGCCTTTCCGACCAAGCCAGGACGAGGCATGGCCCTGTCATGGGTCTTGGGGCGGGGGTGGATGAAGGTGGGATGTGACAGCAGCGTTGTGGGGGCAGGGAGAGGACAAAGCTTCCCCCTCATCCCGACCCTCACACTCACCATCTGGTGTCCCTTGGGGGTCTCCATAGCTGGACCTGAGCCCCTCACTGTCAGCCCATGGGCACCTAATACCTGGTCCGTTTTCCTTGACACACACCTGAGACTGTCCGCCTCGCTGACATACCCTAGGGCCACATTCTTAGACGCACTGCACAGTTGGATCTGCACCCCTACATGCAACTGAGTCTATGTCCCCACTTATGGTTCCCTTCACACACGTGGTGCCGCGTCCCCACTCGTGGACACCCCCACATCGCCTGAGACTGTCATACCCCACACCCTGAGCTGTCTCCCCCTTCATCTCACCCCACCGCACCTCCCCAACTGGGCCTGCATTCCCACACCAACACTTGAGCCTGTAACCCCAAACTCACAGCCCTCTACTCACATCTGGGCCTGTTGATATCCCTTCACTGACTTTGCTGACATCCAGGTCTGTGCCCCTCTCCCTGTCCTTCCCTTCAGCAACTTGCGTCAGGGCCCTTGGGTACTTCCCACTACCACCACCTGCCTGTGGCCCTAGCAGCACTCCAGTCGCTCAAGTACCCTGTCATCAGTTCATGTGCTGGTACTTCTACATGCACCTGTGCTTATGGCCCTCTTAATCCTCAACAGGCCCTAAGGCCCTCCAACATTCCAAACCTCACTATCTCAGGATCACTGTACAACACCCCTGCAAAAAAAGCCCACCCAAATGTTATCTTTTCATTTATGATAGTCTATAAAGTGCTTTCTGGGTTTAGAATAATCTAATCCCAAACAAAACCAGAATTATCTCCATTTTAATTTAAATTTAACAAACCTAAAGTGACTTGAATTGAGAGACAGAGCTCACACTTACATAAGCATTACTTATCCTTCTCTGTGGACCCACTCCCATTTTTGCCCATCTGTTGTGTTTATCTCTGAAAGTTTGGCAAGGGGGAGGGAACCCCCACCCTCCTTGCAGCTGTTCTTCAGGCATCATGAAGTGTCCTTTCCTGGCAGGGGTGTCCAAACTTTTGGCATCTCTGGACCACACTAGAAGAAGAGTTGTCTTGAGCCCACATTAAATACACACTAAGGAAAACTGATGAGCAAAAAAAAGTTTTATGATTTTGTGTTGGGCCACATTCATAGCCATCTTGGACTGCACATGGTCTGCAGGCCGTAGGTTGGACCCATTGCAGAGTGCCTCTTACAAGACCACCTCACCACCACTACCAGCCCCCATCTCTGCCTGTGAAGATGATGCTGGAATGTGCTGGAGGGTGGAGGGTCATGTCACTTTCAGCTTCTCCTATGGAAACTGAAGCCATTGGAGTTTTCTGTCTGAATTCAAAAGGAATAATTTTTTAAAATGTGTGTGCATTTGTATGCATATATGTAGATGTTATACACAGATATATATATACAGATTATACATACATATGCTGTGTACTCATTTTATATATACATGTATACATACATGCATATATTATATATATACACATGCAAATATATAAACTTGTATATAAACTGCAAGTTAATTTATGTACATGGAAAAAGCCAACAAGTTGTAAAGGCGTATAGTAAAATAGGTGGGTGTTCCTGTACCTGCTCCCCATCCCCCTTCAGAGGCACCATGGTTAATTTCTTCTGTTTCCTTCCAGAGGTAGCTGTGCCTGGGGGATGCGGGATGGAGAGGGGGGAAGTATATCTCCTGCCCCTTTTAAACCACTGGTAAATTTGCATCAGATTTTATCAAGTACATATGTTGATTTATATGCAGCCTCTTACTAAGTTGTTGCTCATACTTTCTTTTATAAACTCAGCTGCATGGAACAGATAGACTCATGCATGAGCAAATATGTAGTAAGCATGTGTGGCACAGGCACTTTGAAACCTCACTGACTTCATGGAGCTTACATCCAAGGTAGTAACTTCTAGAAGTGGCCAGGCCAAAGGATGTGTCTGTTAAAAAGATGAATGTTCCTCCAGAGAGGTTGGGCAATCAACCCTCTCTCAGCCGTGAAGTTGAAATGCCTGTTTCCTTCTCCAGCAGCCAGGATATTTTTTTAAATCAAGTATTCTGGTCTCTCTAGTCTCATGGGTAAAAAACAGCCCAAGAGATCCTTTTGAATGTTGCTTCCCTGCTTCCTGTCCATCTCTTAGGGATTCTGGCCCACATGATGGTAATTAAATGTTAGATTTCTGTTTCTCTTCCAAAGTTATATTAAAGTTCAATCCAGAAACTGTTTGAGTTGTTCCTTCAAGTTGCAAATCTCTGAAGGAAACCTTGGGCTTGGTGGGGCATCGCCCAGAGTCCCAGGACACGTCCTGAGGTGTTGGCACAAGGTACCTTGGCAAGAACAGTTGGCTAGAAGAATTATTTAGCTACTGCTAAATATTTTTTCCACTTGGATCCAGCAAAAGAAAGAGGGTGTCAGATGTTAAATTTGGGAAGCCATTTCAAGATTCAGTTGTTGGCGATTTCCTGTTATTGGTGCCAGGTAGAGGGTGTCATCAGACTGAGGTCAGGCCTTTTCCCACATGCCATTCCATTTTTTCATTCTTTTCTATTTTGACTCTTAGACATTACAGGAATACTGTGGTGATCAGAGCTGTTAGCTTGTTTGGGTTTTATTACTGATTAACAAAAAGTATATAGTGTGCACAAGAAAAGAACAAAGTAGAAGGAATAATGAAACTCACACTCAGCTCAAGAATTAGAACGACCTTCCCCTTCCCTCAGCCCCTCCCTGGTTACTGTGCTATTTTTAAAATGCATTTGTCAACATCTGTTTTCTTCACTGAGTACCTTTTGCCGCAGCTGAGTGCTAGGATTCCAGGGTCTCAACAGAGTTCACCGGAAGCCAGGTTTTCTGCCAAAGCTCTGCCAGCAGAGTGCCCTTGCAGTCCAGAAGGAGAGCAGTGACCTCAAGGCCAGGCCACTAGCCAAGAGATGGGCCAGCACTGGGAGGTTTGGTCTCAGACTCCTGCCGTGTTAGCTTCCTGGGGCAGCTGTAACAAATTACAGCAAACTAACTGGCTTAAAACAACAGAAATTCTGTCATAGTTGTGGAGGACTGAAGGCCAAAATCAAGGTGTAGCAGGTACTATAGACTGAATGTTTGTGTCCCACCCTTAACTTTCATCTTTTGAAGCCTAATCCTCAATATAGTGTTACCAGGAGGTGGGCCCTGTGGAAGGTGATTAGGTCTTGAGGGTGGAGCTCTCCACAGTGGGATGAGTGCCCATAGGAGAGAAACCCCAGAGAGCTCCTTAGACACTTCTACCATGTGAGGACCTGGTGAGAAGATACACGGTGACTATGAGAGCCTTGATCTTGGACTTCTAGTCTCCAGAGCTATGAGAAGTATGTTTCTATTGTCTATAAGCCACCACATCTGTGCTATTTTGTTACCTCAGCCTAAACAGACTGAGACGGTCTTGAGGGAGAATCCATCCTGGCTTGTGATGGCTGCTGGCAACCCTTGGGTGTTTTAGCTTGCAGCCGCATCGCCTTGCTCTCTGCCTCCATCTCCATGGGCCCTCTTCCCTGTGTGTTTGTGTATTCTACTCAGGTCACCAGTCATTGGATTTAGGGCCCACCCCAAGTCCAGAAGGATCCCTCTCAATATCATTAACTAATTACATCTGCAAAGACTCTGTTTCCAAATAAGGTCACTTTCTGAAGTTCCTATCTGGGTAGATAGGAACTTTGGAGGACCTAATTTAACCCCTACAATTGTGAAGCCAGAATTCCCATCAAGACGTTATTTGAAGAAGTGCTTGTCCAGCTGCCTCTGCTGTTTCTGGCAAGATGAGGCCAGTGAGATGGAGTAAATTTCCAAACCCCTCCAGGTGGCCCCGTGGACAGCCCCTGTGGGCTCCCTTGATCACCTGCCTCCCCTTCCTTGGGTGGAGACATATGCCCTGAACTACTAAGGACCCAGAGAAGTGAATGTGTATGTGTCAATTTTGCTCTTTGCCACTCCTTAGCAAGCGCCTGCTGGGCTGAGAGCTTGGTCCTAGGTTCTCCCAGTTCTCCAGAAAGGAGACCAAGTCTCAAGGGGGCCTCCGCCCAAAGACACACCAGGAAAACATGGGGGAGCCCAGACAAATGTAGGTCAGTCTGAATTCAAACAAGTATCTGTAGCACCGTGCTTTCAGTTGCTGTTAAACACAGATGTTTGTAAACCATCCTGGAATGCCGCCATCAGTAGGGCCTCCAAGAGTGGAACAAACTCAAAGCCTCATTCTACAGTCTAAACATAGCATTTGGGTGCCAGACCTGGGGACAGGTTCAGAGGAGGCAGAAACACAGGGGCTCAGAAGGGAAGGGTATCTAGATGTGGATCAGACCCTCACCAAATGATTAGGGCACCGTAATTGATTGGTCCTGATCAGAGGCTAGGGCACTAATTCAAGGGTCTGGGAAGGTTTCCCAAGATCTGAAGCCATTACAGTGTTTGCTCAATGGCAAAGCATTGTGAGCAGAAGGAATGAGTGAGCCTGGACATGTGAGACCCAAGAGAAAGCCGAGAGGATCCTGAGGGGACTTGACTTGTAGTGCTGGTGAGAGATTCTGGGAATGCCAGCAGAAGAGAGGGCTCATGCTGAGGCTGCTGTGGGCCGGCATGGTCAGCAGGTGTGGGCTCAGAGCCTCTGGTGGTCTTCCCAGCTGTGAGATGGGGACCTGAGCTGGGGAGAGGCCTTGAGAAGGGTTTCCAGACTTCTGTGATGAAATGTGCCTGGCAGGTGCCAGAGCTGTTGCTTCCTCTCCAGGCCCCTTGCCTTTGCCATGGGATGAATCGGAAAAGTGATTGTGTACATTTCAATTATAGCCATGCTGACCCAAGACCAATGAGGTCCCTGGTATTTGTCAGCGCAACGTGTCTCCTCGTTCTGTCTAAAGGGCTGATTCCTGAGCCTCATTCTAGTAGCTCTGACTGAAGTCTGGGGTGAGGGCTTAGGAATCCTGTACAAGTGTCCCCAGAGATTCTGGGGTAGGCACTCCTGAAAACACCTGGTGTAATAGTTCAGAGCTAGGAGAATATTTGAGACTCTCCCCCGGCCCTGTTGTTGGCAGACCCCTGTGGCCTTAAGAGGGGAGGGGACAGGGTGGCATTCCTGGCTTTGTAGCACTGTTGGGAAATGCTACCGCTGGTCAGGCTTCAGCCTGTGGCTGGTCTATCATTGATCAGGCAAGGGATTGACTAAGAGCCAGGTCTGAAGAATGGGCAGGTTTGGGGGCTTCTCATGGCCCCTTTTTCTGGAGCACATTGGCCAGAGCCAAATGATGGCCAGCCCTGATTGTCAGATAGAGATTGAACCACTGCTGTGTTGGGCAGCGAGGATGTGGTGTGGTGGGGAGCTTGGTGGGGGCTAGGTGCTTTCTAAATGACCACCATTTGATGGTCAGTGGGGTACTGCTATCCAAGTTCATTCAACAGTGTGGGGAGATGAACCTGGAGGAGGGAGAGTAGGAGGCTGTATTCCAGAAGTCGGTGCTCAGCCATTTCCAAGGCCCTGGAATGGAGGGTTGCCAGCTGAATGGTGAGAGCTGGGAGGTTGGCGGTGGTAGGTAGCCTCCCTCCTAGCCCTGTCTGGCTCCTTGTTAAGCCGAACAATATTTAACCAATACCTGTGACCCACCTGAGCAGCACCAGTCAGGGAAGAGAGTGACAGATGAGGAAACTGAGGTCTGGGGAGATTTAATCCAAAGTCACATGCTGAACCCTCAGAACACCAGTGTGGCATGGCAAGACGCCTGTATGTGTTCCCACTTGGGGGATGAGGCAGAGACTGTGGAGGCAGGAGCAAAAGCACCCGCCTCCTTGCAGTGGCATGAACACTGAGCATGATTCAGGCCCTGGCCTTCCTGGGAACCCCCAGCCTAGCAGGGGAAGCAAATGGAAAGTGGCCCCTCTCAACACAGCAGAGAACCATGGAGTGTTCAGTGAAAGACAGGACAGCAAACTTTGGGAAGGGGAGGCCAGGACGTTTAGAATGGGCTTTGAAGGATTTGGAGGGGTTTGCCAGGCATGAAGGGAATGCAGCCAGAGCAGAACTCAGCCTGTCCAGGGAACTGATTCACTCATCCAGCAAATAATTAAGTAGGTATGAGTGCCAGGCCAGGCTCAGTGTGGCGAGAACACAGGCTTTTGGGGTTTGTACATTACACAATTACACCCTTATAATACCATTGAGGGCCTCAGTTGTCTTAGGTTACACCAAATGCAGTTGGCAACAGGTGTGGTAGCACTGCATTCAAGGACTGAGAATGATTAACTATAGAATGTAATGGAGCTTTCTGTTCATGGATGCCTGTGTGTCTGACCTGTAGAGCCTGTAGCACAGGGTTGTAGTTACCAGAGTTCATATGAAAGGCACACACAGAAGTGAATGAAGCAGGGAGGAGCACACAGCCACTGGCTGGGTTTGGGTTAACAGGGAGCCATGGTTATGTAAGATGCTTTGGTTCTCTTAGGCGGAAGTTAATGCTCATTAACTGGAAGAAGGAAAGGCCTTTATCAACAGCCAGATAGGATGTTAATTGGTTTCCGTTTACCAAGACATTACGGTATCTGTTCCGTGGCTGCTTGTACACTCCAGTGACTGAGAAATTGCCCATTTGTGCAAACATGTCTGCTGGCATGAATGGTCCCCCAGGCAGGAAGCTTCCAAGGGTGTTGGGTGTGACTGCGTGTGCACATGTGTGCTTATGTGCACCTGCTGTGTTTGTGTTTGTGTATTAGGACGGCCATGCACAAGGGGTGGCTGCAGCGTGGGGCTCACGGGCTGGGTTACCTAAGATCCTGTGACCCCAGGTTCACAGTTTCTAGACAATGGTATTCAGTCAGTTATGTCGCTGAAGTGACCACCTACTCCACCCCACTTCACTTTGTTTTGTTTTGTTTGATAAGTGAAAAGATTGTCAGAACAGAAATGCAGTGTGAAAAGATGAACATTTGTTCACTGGGGCTGGTCTGGAAATGCCACCCACCTGTGGCAGGCGGGGGTTGGAGGTAGTCAGCCCCACTGCACCTGAGCCCCGGTTGTTGCCCCACTACAGGGGAATACACACCTGAATCCCAGTTCATGGCAATTATTAAAGGTGCCTCTGGAGAGCGTACTGAGGCTGGGCCCACTGGAGCCACAGGATACTATGTCTGGTTGGAGATACAGCCCAGGGCTGGAGGAGCGTTAGGGAAATTCACAGGTCAGGGCACTGAGAGATGCAGGAAATGGAAACCTATCCCAAACTGGCTGAAGTGGAAAGGGGGCTTCATGGCTCCAGGGTGAAAAGGTCCAGATTCTTCCCACACATTGGGTCCCTGGACAGCCCCAGTGTGCAGACACTCCTCCCCACTCCTGGCCTTGGCTTGGAGTCACTGCCCTCAGGCCAACCTACTTCCTTTCCCCAGGGAAAGAGAACCTCCTGGCCCAGGGGTGCCCTTAAAACCTCTTTGGATCCTGCACTTTGAACCCAGAAGTGTGAGATCATGACCTGGCCAGGGTGCCTCAGGTTACTGGGGAGAGTAAGCTCCCCTTCTCCAAGGTGACAAGGGGTGGAGCGGGTGGCCGCCCAGGGTGCTGTCTCCAGGAAGGGGGCTGGACATCCACTGTGCATGTGGCTCACCTTTCAGCTTAACACTCTCCAGACTTTCAGTCATTGCCAAAATTGTCAGCAGGTGTTCTCCACAGGTGACGAGGTCCCTAGAGGAAGGAAAAGGATAGCAAATATGGCACACTGTCCCTCTGGTCCCATTAGAGTCCCCTGGTGTTTAGGAACACAGTGTTCAGTGGGCCTAGAAGGGGCTGGGCAGGTCTGGTGTTTTGTTTGTTTGCTTGTTTGTTTTACTGCTTAAAAATCTCTTTATTTGTAATAGAACTTACATACAGTAATCTGAATAACTCGAGTATAGAGCTCAAGGAATTGTTACACATGTGTTCACACATGTAACCAGACTCAGGTACAGAGCGTTTCAAGCCTGCATCTGGCTCCTCTGTGCTCTGCCCTGTCATACCCTGCAAAGCCAACTGTGGGAGGCTCTACCCATAGCCCTCTCCCCTACCCCCGCTGGCCGCCATGGATGAGAATAAGTCTACCAAGACATGATCTGCTTGGGGAGGAAAGGTGGCCGATCTCTCAAAGGAGGAGGGCGAAGAGCCTTTTCCTCAGTGCATTTTTATTGGGTTCATTTTGCACAGGAATACAGGTAAAGCTCATTAATCATTATCAGGTAGTAAGGATCAAACAATAGCTAACATACAAAGAACTCTGTGGAACTATTTTGAGTCAGGGTCAGATAGCTAAATGGCCATAAAACTTTGGGGAACAAACTGACTTCCTGCTTGGACCCTTATTTAATTGAGAGCATTCTAAACAAAGCAGGTTTCACAAAATTTTACATATTCTTTCTTAGGCTTAATCACCCTAGGGAACCCGCCCTTTCCAGCACAGGATGGCAGCTGTGCCACTGCCACTGCCTGCCACTGCCAGCATTATTTTAGGCTTAAGTCAGGCAGGGGAAGTAAGGCAACCAAGAGATTAGGAGACTTCTTGCAGACAGAATGAGGACTCAGGCTATGTCAAAGCCAAGGGGTGATGGTTCATCACCCCCTTTTTCTATAGCCCCCCAAGTCCTTCCCTGGGGGGGCCCATGATCATGCCTGTCTTAGGTCGTCCCTTCCTTGAGGTATCTTACCCATCACTGGCTAACCAATCAGCATTGGGGGCCAAGCAGAGTAAAGTAAAAGGAGCAGAGGTGGTGTCCCTGCCAAGGAGATAAGCTTTGTCTCCTTAGTGGCTTCTGGTCCGAAGGTTGCTCACTCAACCTTAGCCATGCGGGGGTTACAGCTCCTGAAATCAGGCAGGGCGGTTCCCAACAGGCAACCCCATTCTGATCTTTATCACCATTAATGAGTTTTGTCTGTGCTTGAATTTTTTTTAATTGCGATAAAATACAATATAAAATGTACCATCTTAACCATTTTATTTTATAAAGATTTTTAAAAGATTTCATATTTACTTTTAGAGAGAGAGAAGGGAGAGAGAAAGAGGGAGAGAAACATCGATCAGTTGTGGACCAAGCCCTGCAACCCAAACATGTGCCCTGACCAGGAATCAAACTGGAGACCTCTTGCTTTTTGGGGAAGACTCTCAACCAACTGAGCCACACCAGTCAGGGCTGTCTTAACCATTTTAAAGTACACAGCTCAGTGGCATTAAGTGCATTCACATTCTTGTACAACTACCATAATCATCTATCTTTAGGACTTTTCATCATCCAAACTGAAACCCTGTTCCCATTAAACACAAACGCCCCCTTCCTCTTCCCTAGCCTCAGGCGCCCAAGCTTCTACTCCCTGTCTCTATGAGTCTGACTACTCTAGGGACCTCACATAGATGGAATCATGCAGTATTTGTCCTTTTGTGACTGGCTTGAGAGGTTCACCCATGTAGTAGCCTGTGTGTGTGCTTCACTCCTTTTTAAGGCTGAATAACATTCCACTCTGTGACTGGACCACATTGTTTTGCTGTGTGTGGATTTTACTTAAATGGGGTCATTTGGCACATAATCTTTTGTGTTTGACCTCTTGCACTCAGTGTGACATTTTCGAGGTTCATCTGTATTGCAGCCTGATTAGTGCTTCATGCTTTGTTATTGCTGAATAATATTCCACTATATGGGTAGACCACATTTTGTTTACCTGTTTATCTGCTGTTGGACATTTGGGCTCTTTCCACCTTTTGGCACGAGTGCTGCTGTGAATCTTGTGTATACAGGATTTGGCAGAAGACCTGTCTTCAATTTTTGCATGTGCCCAGGAGCAGAATTGCTGGGTCATGTGATAACCCCACATTCAACTAGTTGGGGAGCCTACAGACTAATTTGCACAGTGGCTGCCCCATCTGTACTTCCTGTGTGTGAGGAAGACTCTGGGTTCTCCAGGCAGGTTCAGATAGACCTTGGCAGGATGAATCTAGAGAACATGGTCCTGTGTTTGGCTCCAGATAGTGCCACAAGGCACCCAGGAGCAGATGAAAGGCACTTACCTGGTGAAGGGCAGAACCAGCTTTGACCCTGTGACTCTACTTTCCCAATTGCACAAGGAGATACTTCCTTGAACTGTGAGTGGGGGAGGTCAGGGTGCTGCCTTCTACCACTGGACCCATGGGGTGACAGAGATGACCATTATGACCAGCCCATTGGAGGGTGATGAAGCAGGGGTGAGTGGATGAGGGATGAGGACAGGACCACACGGATGGTTTTTAGAGTATTTTTCATTAAACTTAGGTGCTTTGTATGATTTGCTCTCATACCCTCCCTGGTGATGTGGTGGGACCAGAAATCCTAACGGCCTCTTTTCCTTGGGGAAGCTTGGAGTGGGGGAGTGGGGAAGGGACACGAATGCCAATGCTGTCGAGGGTAAGGCCCTCAAACAGGGGCCTCCTGCCCCCACATCGGTGCCACCCAAACTTCCCCTCCTGGAAAATAGCCCCACCAACCCCAGGTCTCAGGAAGAGCTTGGGTGGGCTCCTGAGTCCCTCCTTGAGACCCTACTCTCTCACTTGAGTGACCCCATAGGTGTCCTCTTTGCGCCTCCCTGCTTCATTGCACCCTCCCCAACTGTAGCCCAGAGTGATCCTTACCTCCTTCAACCCAACTCTCTTCCCCTCTCTCTCACTGGTCAGCTAGCTCCAGCCCCAGGGCCTTGGCACATCCTGTCTCACTCGGTAAGACAGGAGGTGCCAAGGCCTGGAGTGAAGCACCTACCTAACTCCCTGCCCACTCCCTGTTT
The DNA here is from genome assembly GCF_021234435.1 of Artibeus jamaicensis. NCBI lineage: Eukaryota > Metazoa > Chordata > Mammalia > Chiroptera > Phyllostomidae > Artibeus > Artibeus jamaicensis. The sequence continues at coordinate 6,490,231 of NW_026521854.1, read as the reverse complement.
GTTCGGGCCTCTGCCCCAACAGCGCCCCTCAAGGAGGCTGGCCCAGCCACCCAGTCTTGAGTCTGAGCCCCTTTCACATGTCACCTCCTTGTTTGCCTCCTTTAGAGTTGTGTCACTCCCTGAGTTGTCTTGCTTCATGAAGACAGGCCAAGTGCCTGTTCACTGCCGTGCCCCCAGGGCTGGCAGGGCCTGGTGTGGAGACTGTTGGATGACCATCCTCCTGGGCAGCAGTTGGGCTTCAGGCAGTGCTGGCTGTTCTGGCATGTCATTTGTCTTACGTTGGCCTGGAATCGGCCTCCCTGTGACTCCCTTGAGCTGTCCACAGGGTCCCCACCCCCCAAAAGCTGCACCTCTTCCTGTGACATCCTGTGTCAGTGTCCTGTGGCTGCTGTAACAGACCATCACACATACAGAGGCTGACAGGCCTATGTCTTTCAGTTCTGAGGTCAGAGCCCATGAGTGTGCAGGGCCACACTTTTCCTAGAGACCCCAGGAAGCGGCCTGTGCCCGGCCTTCTGTGGCTCCCAGAGGCACCTCTGCGCTCTAGCTGACGGCCCCGCCTCCAACTTCAGAGCCAGCACTGTAGCATCTCCACAGTTCTCTGAAGTCATCACATCTCTTCTGACCCTCCTGCCTCCCTCTCATGAGGACCTCGCAAGGACATGGGGGCCATGCTGATAATCCAGGACAGTTTCCCCATCTCAGGATCCATAACCTGATCACACCTGCACAGTCCCCTTACCATATAAGGTAGCATGTTCACAGGTTCCACGGCGTTAGGATAGACATCTTTGGGGGCCATTATTCAGCCCTCCACAGCCCTTTAATTGTTGAATCAAGGTGGTCCTTATGGCTCCCCTTTCTAGGACCATCTCCTTCAATGTCAGGGTAAGAGGATTCTAGGACCTCTGGCCCCTGCTCATGGGCCTCCCAACCTGGTCCTGCTGGTGGTAACATTCCTGCTGTCAGGTCTTCTCACCAGGAGTGAAGGAGTACATTCCCCTCAGTGCCCACTGGCCAGGGTCCAGGCCATGAGTGCCCTTTGGAGGGCTGGGCTGGTGCAGGGGACGTAGTGAGCGTTGGGGGGGGGGAGGTGTGAGGGCATCAGGGACCAGGATGCAGAGCAGGAGCAGGTGCCCCGCCCCATACTGCCACAGCCCTGCGCCCCACCCCACCTCTACACCTCCATCTACATGGTCAGGTATCGGACCCACAGGCACACGTTGATGTCTACCCCTTAAGCTCACCAGATTGACTCCTGCAGCTGCAGGGATCTTTGGGTTTTATCTGTGCCTTCAGGGGCCCTCGGGGTGCAGCCAGAGCCTCCTGTCTGCCTCCCCTGCACTGGAGCTCCTTCAGGGGAAGGAGAATCATTCAGGATGAAATAGTGTTGAGGCCGATTCGGAGCTGGGCTCCCCGTAGCTTTGAAGCTTGTGATTTTGCATATGCATCAAGACGGGGGTTGCCTCAGCCCTTGGTCTGGTCATGCTTCTCCAAGTGTCACTGCCAAAGTGGGAAGATAAGCCAGCCGTGCCCCAGCGGTCGGCAGCAGTGGTTACAACCATAGTGATCTCAGGCAAGGACTCTCAGTGCCTCAGCCTCCACAATCTGTGAAGCAGCCCAGCACACTCGGTTAATGCCAACTGGATCAGAGAGCACAGAGCAAAGGGTTTAATGAACAATAGCTGCTGCTGTGTAGAGCATCGCCCTTTGCCCCATTCTCACCCCACTGCAGAGCCAGAGTTGGGCCCCAGCGAGGGCCTTGACTTGAGGCCCCGCACCTGCCAACCCCCCAGCACCCAGCTCCAAGGAGATGCCAGAGTCAGGGTGTACCTGCCAGGAAGAGCACTGGTCACTCCACAGACCACACAGCTCAAATCACTCGCATGGGGCTCCTACGGCCGCTGGAGCCCCCTCCCCTGCCCACAATGCTGAGCCCCTGGCTCAGACACAAAGAGTGGACAGGCAGGAGCCAAGTCACTGGGCTAGCCCTTCAAAAGCCACAGGCATCTGAAATGTGTTTCTCTGAATGTTTTGGCACATCTCAGAAGCTACTGGATTTCTCAAGGCATTGTTTCCAGTGGGGATTTTCAGAAAAAATGTTAGACTTACAGAAAAGTGACAAAAGTTGCCAAGAGTCTCTGTATTGCCTTCAACCTGGCTTCCTCCAGTGTTGGCGTCTGTGTCACCACATGAGTTTCGGAGCCAGATCCACCCTGCTGCAACGCTCGGACTCATCTCCAGAGCCAATTCAGATTTGCCCAGTTTTTGCCCTGACGCTCCCATTCTGGTTCAGGCTCACACTCCCACCCAGTCGTCCATCTCTTATTTCGTCTCTGATCTGTGACAGTTCCTCGGTCTTTCCTCAACCTCACACATTTGCTGAGAACGTCTCAGTCCTTTGTAGCATGCCTCAGTGTGGTCTGGTATTTCCTCATGATCAGAGGGAGGCTGTGTGCTCTTGGTAGGAATCCCTCAGAAGCGATGTTTATGCTTCTGTGGGATTTCCCCATTCATAAGTTACCTGTGGAAATAAAGGAAGACAACACAACTGGGAACAGAGTCTGCTATTCAGAGTTTGCCAGAGCCAGGGCGCCGCTGCCACCCCTGCATTTGGCAGAAACTCAAGGCAGGCAGGGGAGAAGGGGCTTTCTGGGGAAAGGAGGGTCCAGGACTCCCCCAAGGCTGTTGGCATGGGGGAGCCTATGTGACTGGTTAGGCAGGAGTGTCAAACTCATTTCACTAGGGGCCACATCAGCTTTTCGGTTGCTTTCAAAGGGCCGAATGTAATTTTAGGACTGTATAAATGTAAATGCTCCGTAACTGTTAAGCGAGAGCCCGGCGTTGCTGTCGGTCAGAAACAAGGTGCCGGCCGGATAAAACAAGGTAGAGGGCCGGATTTGGCCCTTGGGCCTTGTGTTTGCTGCCTGTGGGTTGGGCAGTGTGTTTTAGTGTTCTCTGGTTGGCCTTGAGTTAAAAGCAGGAGCGAAAATTAGGGAGGCTGCAGTCACCGACCAAGTCCCAATTGGTTTAGGCTGATTGCTGCAGGGGTGGTGATTTGCTCCCTGGCTGGCTGCTACAGAGGTAGCTGGTCAGGTCCTGCCGTCATGCACAGTCTGCCCTTCATCCCTCTGTATATTGCCTTTCTTACCTGAAGGGTGGGGCTGGGGGGGTTGCATTTTTATTGAAATACAATTGACACATAACATTACAGTAGTTTTAGGTGTACAACATAATCATTTTATATTTGTGCATATTGAAAAATAATCACAATAGGTCTAGTTAACAGCCATCACCACACATAGTTACAGATTTTTTTTCTCTCGCTAAAGGTACTTTTCAGGAACAATCCCAGACTCCACCCCAAACCTCACATAAACGCAGTTCCCCCACCTTGTTCTGCACGTCTGTGAACCATCCAAGACCATGCAGGCGGCTCACTTCAGAAGTTCCTCAGCTTTCACTCTGAATTGAGGATTGTGCGGTTGAACTTTTTAAAAAGAATTTTAAAATATATTTATTGATTTTTAGGGGAGTTGGGGGAGAGTGAGAGAGAGAGAGAAACATCTGTATGAGAAACATTGATTGGTTGCCTCCCATATACACGGGATCAAACCTTCAATCTAAGCTTGTGCCCTGGCTGGGAATTTAACATTCTGGTGTGAAGGACGATGCTCCAACCAACTGAGCCATGCCAGCCAGGGCTGCAGTTGAACTCTAAAACGGGTTTTCTTCTGTAGGGACAGAGCCACAGGGCAGCACCATGGTCACCGTGCTGCACATTGCACCCGGAGGACTTATTTCTAACAGAAAGTTTCTGCCTTGTGACCCATTTCACTCCCTACCTCCCACCTCTGGCAGCCACCAATCTGTTGTTCTTTGTGTCTATGAACTTGCTTTTTATTTTGTTTTGTTTAGATTCCACATATAAGTCAGATTATTCCGTTTTTGTATTTGTCTGATTTAGGTTCATTCATGTTGTCACAAATGGCAAGATTTCCTTCTCTTTTATGACTAAATAATGTTCCCTTATATATGTGTACCATATATTTAAAAATCCACCCATGTGTCTGTGGAACATAGGTCTCTTCCATGTCTTGACTGCTGTGAATAATGCTGCAATGAACATGAAGGGGTGGATACCTTCCTGAGTTAGTGTCTTTGTTTCCTTCAGGTAAATACTCAGAAGTGGAGTTGCTGGATCCACGTGTTAGTTTTGTTTTTAAGTTTCTGAGGAACCGCCACACTCTTTTCCATAGAGGCTGTACCAGTTTACAGTCCCGCCAACAATGCACTTGGGTTCCCTTTTCTCCAAATCCTCATCAACACTTGTTATTTCTTGTCTTTTTTCTTTTAAATCCTCACCGGAAGATCTGTGTATTGACTTGAGAGAGCGGGAGAGAGAAACATCGATCAGTTGCCTCCCACACGTGGCCCCACTGGGGACCAAGTGTACAACCGAGGTGTGTGCCCTGAGCAGGGATGACAACCTGCTCACAGCCTTTCGGTGCTTGGGACTTGCTCCAGGCGGCTGAGCCACCCGGCCAGGGCATTTCTTGTCTTTTTGGTAATAGCCATTCTAATAAGTGTGAGGTGCTATCTCCCTATAATTTTGATTTTTTAAATTGAGGTGTAATTGACTGTGGTTTTGATTTGCATTTCCCGGATGATTGGTGAAGTTGAGCACTTTCTCATTACCTGTTGGCTATTTGTGTGTCTTTAGGAAAATGTCTATTCAGATCCTTTTCCCATTTTTAAATCAGGATGCTTGTTTTTTTAGTATTGAGTTTTATGAGTTAATGTTTTTAGGAGCAAACATTTATAACTGGCCCGATCTAACATTCCACCTCCCCCGCCCAGATACCACTTTATTAAGAATCCATCTTTGAGTTTGCGAGTGCCTTGTTTTGAAAAGGCCAATTGTGGGTTTTGAAGCAAAACCATAGGTCTATGTCCCCTTCCAAATGACGCCTATAAGTACTAGCTGGGCTCTGCCTCTCCCTGAAAGTCCTGGCCAGGTGTGCAAGTGCTTGTCATGGAAAACTGCGTTACCCGGAGCAAGTGGCCGCCCCATCTCACCCTGCCCCGCGCCCCAGCTGGGCTGTGACTTGCTTCTCGCCCTCATACTCCTCAACCTTGGAGACCACAGGGTGCTTGTGACCCCAGAGAGCACCTTTCTGCTGTGACAGGAGACACAAGAGGGCACCACCTGGGCCCAGTACCTCTGAGATGTGTGCGTGTATTTGTGTGTACACATACATTCATATATAATGTGATATATAATGTTAAAAAACAAAATTCAACTAAGTTATAAATGTCTTATTGACCTTGTTCAGGGATTCATGAATCAGGCAGCATCTCTTCTAACAGAAAGGAACTGAGAAGCTGTACAATTTTACAGGTGGAAGGAGTGGGACAAGGAGGTTAATAGTAAAGAGTAGATTGTGGTAAGGTCACCTTCACTTATAGTACAGTGGGGGTATATCAAGCAGGTGACCTTACCATTGTTGGTACCTTACCAGGTGATTCCAGATTGACTGGTTTAAGATTCTACTCCTGGGATTGGCTGAAACTGTAATTAAGTTAGATATTAAGTCTCAGTTTAGTGACTTGGGGCTTAGCATAAGCGACTCCATTTTGGAGTCACTTGTCTCTTTTATTAATAATAAAGAGATGAAGATCACTTCTTAAACCACAGCATGTAACACAGTGGTTTGAGTTTGCTGGTTGAGACCCATTATTCATGAAGTAAATTTACTTGGTTGTGATCAGGTTTATGGAAATTAAATAGAGCAGAGCAAATGGCACTTTAAAAAAGTAAAAGCTGCCCTGGCTGGTGTAGTTCAGTGGATTGAGCACGGGCCTGTGAACCAGAGGATCACGGTTCGATTCCCAGTCAGGGCACATTCCTGGGTTGCCGGCCAGTTCCCAGCAGGGGACGCACAAGAGGCAACCATACACTGATATTTCTCTCCCTCTCTCCTTCCCTTCCCCTCTAAAGATAAATAAATAAAATATTTAAAATAAATAATAAAAGCTCTCTTTTACTTTCTGAAATGTTTTCTTTATGGCATGCATGCATGAGTGTATGCGAATATAAATGAATTATGATGTAAAATGTATTTCTTAGTGTAGCTTATTGTTAAAAAGTTTTCTTAAAAGAAATAACTAGTCGGCTAATATATGAAAACATTTTTTCAAAACAAAGAAATTTGGTATTACTAGCAACAAGAGAAGGAATAAGGTACACGAGAAACGAAAGAACATTAAGAGCCCTCCTTGCTCAGTTGCCTCCCTTGGTGCAAATCCCTGGCCTTTTGCTCCAGGGAGGGGGCGGGTAGCAGGTGCTTCAGGGACTGAAGGAAGTCAGAGTGGGAGCAGGTGGCTCTGGCACGTGGGCTGCTTGTATCAGCCGAGACCCCACTGTGCAGGCCGCCACCTGGGCCATGTGGGCCATTGGTCACTATTTAACTGATGACGCCTGAGGAGCCCATGTTCTTGAGCACAGATGTGGGGGCCCAACCTGGGGGTGCTGGGCACATACATAGAAGACCCAGCCAGGGTGTGTGTTCCCACACCAGTGGCAAAGGGACTTGTGACTACCCTGAACCTGGATGCTGTGCAGGGCAGTAGGAGGTACAATTCATTGAGGGGAGGCCTCCCTGGGGCAGGTGTGCATGAATTTAGAATCATGTGGTCGTTTGTGGGGGAGGACAGTGGGAGCGTGGAGGGGGTCTGACCACGGAAGGGTGCTATGGCTGGGGGGTGGTCACACCTGGGTTATGTCCTCTCTCTGTTACCGGTGAGTATGTGTACAGTTGCCAGTTATAAAAAGTCACAAGGATGTAAACTACATCATAGGACTATATAGTCAATAACATTATAACACCTGTGTACAGTGTCAGATGGGCACAGACTTATTGGGGGGATCACTTCGTCATTATGTAACTGTCTTATCAATATCGTACAGCTGAAACTAATATAATATCATAGATCAGCTGTAACTGAGGAAAAGTCCAGTCCCCTCGACCTCGGCCCCGGCCGTGTCCAGCACGTCCCCACAGCCGCTGACAGCACACTGCGAATGCTTGGTCCGCTCCTGTGCTTCACCCCCGGGCAGCACCCCACCAGATCCAGGTCAGTTCGCCCATCAGTGAAAATCTAGGTGGCAGTCGCCTATGGGGACACAAGGCATGTGTCCTCCCTGTCTCCCTCCTCCCCTTCACCGAGGGCAGCAGCCAGCAGTGGCCTTACTGGCCTGTAGGTCTTTGTACTCAACGTGCTGGGGCTCAGCACACACCCTAAGGCAAAGAGGCGCCACCCTGGGCCTCCCTCCTTCCACGCCCCGTCGTGCCGCACAGCTGCATTGTGGCCCCGGACCCTCGAACAACCCTCTCTAGGGTGACCCCTGCCTTTCCCTTCTCACCCACAGGTGGGCACCTGTCATATTTTTAAGTTGTTTCCTTTGGATGACCTGGCTGTTTCTTTGCCTTATTTTGTATTTTTTTTTAATAACTTATTTGAAAGAGCAAAGAGCTCTTTATTTCTTAGAGAAATTAGCATTCGGCCTGAGCGATGAAACCCTGAGACACCCCCTCCTTCCATCCCTGCAGTCCCTCAGGGCAGGGACATTCTCTCCACTCCGCAGTCCTGGGGAGCTGGGCAGGGCGGCCTCGGGGCCCTGGCAGAAGTAGCTGTCAGGCCTGCTGTTTGGGTGTAGGGGCCCCTGGCACCCCCTAGGTTCTCTCCTAAAAAGGGCCCTGGCTTAGTTTCCAGTGGCTGCGATAACAAATCACCACAAAATTGTGTGGCTTAAGTTTTGGAGGTTAGATGTTCAAAATGAAAGTCTGTGTGGGCCACTCCCTGCAGAGGCTCTCGGGGAGGCAGGGCGGGGCTGCAGTCAGTAATATTGTAGCCTCGAGCTGCTGCGGGCCCCAGGAGTTCCGCAGCTAGGGAGGGCAGCGCCCCCTAGCTAGAAGGAGAGACACCTTCTGTGTCTCCTTTTCCCTCTTTTTTTGTTTTTTTTACTTTCAGAGAGAAGGGAATGGAGGGAGCAAGAGGAAAAGAAACATCGATGTGTGATAGAAACTTCAGAAGCTCCCAAATGGGGACCAGGCCCATAACTCGGGCATGTGCCCTGACTGGGAATCGAACCAGTGACCTTTTGATTCACAGGACAGTGCTCAGTCGAGGGCTTCTTTTTCCTCTCGTAACAGATCACTTGTCCTTGAATTTAGGGCCCACCCTAAATCTGGGGTGATCTCATCTCAAGATTCTTACCTTAATTACATCTGCAAAGATCCTTTTCCATAGAATATCACATTCACAGGTTCTGAGTGGATGTGCCTTTTGGGAGCCACCATTTAGCTCCCTGCAGGTGACTTCCTCGTGACCAACCTCAGAGCTCTGCCACCTGCAGTGACATGCCCTTACAGGTCTGCGCCAGTTTGTGTGCAGACTTTGTTTCTGACTGTTTCCACCCGACTGAGGCCCTGGATGAGCCGTCTGCAGTGAGTTACCAGGGTAGGTCCTGCATCAGGCCCAGGTCTGAGCCTGTGAGCACCTACCTTCCTGGAGGAACTTGGAGCAGGATCAGGGGGAGGGAACCCAGCCACAGGCTCCTCACCCACTGCAGGTATGCAAAGAGCTGGCTCCTTCCTCAGGAAGGCTCTACAGAATGTGTTCACGTTCCTTGTGCTCACAAGCTGCAGCACCATCTGCGCCTAGATGCAAGGACCATCCCCAAGGCCCGAGCGTTGAGGTGGTGTGAACCACAGCTGGAGGTGTTAGAGGTGGGGGTGTTACAGTCTCAGTGTGTCCCACAGGCCGACACCCCAGTGGTTGCCTTGAAAACACTGCCAAGGCCTAGTTTATGTTTGTGAACAGCTTCAGATTTACAGAAAATTGACAACACATAACACAGGCCCTACACCCCACACACCCAGTTTCTTCCCTTTTAACATCTGACCTTAGTATGGTACATAGGTCAAAACTAATGAACGAATTGTGAACCTAAAAAAAAGGGCCAAAGTGAAAGGCAACAAGCATGTGTTTAAGATAAAAAGGAATAGCCATTGGGAAAGCACTGATTCAGGCAGAAACGCACATCATATTCCAATTAGGAGACAAGGCAACGGGTATTGATGAGAAAGGAAGGGGAGCAGTGCTGTCAATGGCAGGAATGCATTTCTATTGGTGCAGATAAGCTAACATAGTGACACTAATTATAAACAATGTTTTTAGTTTTTAGTCCAGTCAGCTTTCTTGGTATCCTTGCAAACAGTCGTCTGGCACACAGTGTTCTTCTGAGGGCTGTTTTGCCCAGTGTCAGCATTCCAAAGGTTTGAGGCATAAGACACGCAAGGCAGTTCTCTGGGATGGCAGCTCTGGGTCCATTTTAAAGTGGCTCTGTTTTTTTTGTTTTTTTTTTCAAACTGCTGGTGTATTACTATTAACTAAAGCCCATAATTTATTCAGACGTTCTCTGTTTTCCCTAATGTCCCTTTTCTGTCCCGGGATCTCATACAACATTTAGGCATCATGTCTCCTTAATGTGCTGTAGGGTCCTCTGGGCTGAGACCGTTTCTCAGACTTCCTTGGTTGGTGACACTGACATTGTTGAAGCTGGTGGGCTGTTTTGTAGGGCGCCATCAGTTGGGATGTGTGTGATGTTTCTCTCACGGCTGGACTGGGGTGACGGGTGGGGGGAGGGGAACCACAGACATGAAGGGGTCTTCTCATCACACGGAGACCAGGGCGTGTGCCGTCAACATGGCTCTTCACTGTGATGTTGGCCTTGACCCCCTGGCTGAGGCGGTGTCTGTCAGGTTCTCCTCTGTAAAGCTGCCCTCTTCCTTCTTTCCTGTCCCCTTTGGGAGGAAGTCACTACTTACACACCTGAGGGCGGGAAGTCCTTCTCCCCTTCCTTGAGGGCGGGTCATAGGCACAAATTATTTGGGATTCTTCTGATGGGATCATTGGCTCCCTATTTATTTCTTCATTCATCCATTCATTCAGTCGTTCATTTATACTAGTGTGGACTCGTGGGGATATTTTATTCTTTGGATTGTAACCCAGCACTGCTCAGATTGTTCCCACACTGGCCACCGGGAAGTCTTTGACTCACCTCGGCTCCCATGTACCGTAATTGCGCTCCCCGGATGTTGGTTTCTCCTGGGCACCTCAGGCATCTCTGGGCTCATCCCTGTGTTTTATGCTTCATTATGAAAGCAGCTGGGTCTGCTTCCTTCCAGGACCTGTTTTGAGTAGGAAACAATGGCAGAGGGCCAGTGGAGTAGAATCCCACTTGCGCTTTCTAGAACCTTCCACACCGGCACTGGAGTAGAGTGCCTGGCAGGACCCAGAGGCAAGAGGGGCTTCCCTGGCCTACGCAGGGCACATCTGCATCATTTGCATTGTTATACAGGAAAACGTATTGATTTATCAGATCATTTTAAAGTGTGGGAACCGAGACCTCAAAGGACACTGGTGCACAGTAGCATCTTGGTGTCACCTGTCCTTTACTCTTTTGTCCTCGTGGTCCCCTCACTGTGGTTGGCTGAGCTTTGCATGCACTTCCACCCAGAGGATAAATGTAGGTTTCTGGTGAGGAATCCTCAAGCACTGGGGTCCTTTGCTGTAAGCTCGGCCACAAAGAGGCAGCTGTACAGGAAGAAAAGATTCATTTTCTAAAATTGTTTCTGTGGACAGAGGCTCAGGTCCAAGCTATCTGGAGCCCAGTGGGCATTTGGCTGTCCCACCCCTCTGCCTCAGCCTTCCATGCCCCTGCCTCCTGCTGTGTGACCTCACCGGGAGTGCTTGACTTCTCTGAGCCCACCTGCCCCATTGGTGCAAGGTCAAAAAGGCAGATGACTCAGAGGCCTGTTTGTGACCATCAAATAGAAAGGCTTTTGTAAGTGATTATGTCATCAGTGGAGGGGTCTGTGGCATCTGGATGCTGGTGCAGCATCTTTTCCCTGTAGGAAGACAGGCATCAGGTTAGGAAAATCACATTCAGACGGTTCTGGTTTCAGGTGACTGGGGCGTGAGGCGGATGGGGAGGCCCTTTCTTACCACATCTCATGCCCGTCTCGCTCCACAGGACCAAGTCTCCACTGTCCCCAGCAGCCTGGAATGGGTAATGGTGTGAAGGAAGGTGCCGTGCGATTGCGGGAGGATGCCGAGGCCATCCTGTCCCCGCCCGTCTCTTCAAAGGCAAGTACCTGGCCTCCCCGTGGGTGTCCTCATGAGTCCCTCTTCTGTGCACGTGCACCCATTACAGATCAGCCCCCACACACAACACTGCTAGGGGAATGCTGACGGCCCCACTTATGATGTGAATTCAGCCCCCTGAGCACTAGGCCAAAAGCCAAAGCCTTACCCCAAACCGCCTGAGATGTTAGAAGGTGCCCAGGAGCCCTCTTGTTCAGATCTGTGCACACAAAAGATTCACCCAACTCAGGGTCTGCCGCGAGGATGGGCCACCCCAGCTCCGGGGTGCAGCTCAGGTACCTTCAGGCCGGTCTGAGAGTCTACCAGCTCAGAGGCTGGGGCGGTGCAGCGTAATATTGCCAACCTTTCCAACCTTGCCCGGGTGCCAGATGGCCCTGCAAAGAGCCAGGCAGGTGGGAGGACTGGTTCAGGGGCCAGTGGGTGGGGCCACCATCACCGCGCCATGTGGGGCAGTGAGGGTGAGCCTACAATAAATGTGCGTGCCCCTCCCAGTTGCATGAACTTCCCAGCACAGCACAAGGGAGACTCATCCCCTCAGCTGGCCAGCAAAAGATCCGTCCATTCCCGTCACATGCTTGGACACCCAGTACACATCCTCCTCTGTGCCAGCCACACACCTGACATCAGTCCTGGTCCTCTTGGCCAACTGGACATGGGAGCTCACCCTGGAAATCCTGTTTCTTTGCTTAAGAAGCCCAGAGTCTTCTCGAGGAGCTCACGGCCAGGCCGTGATGGCCCCGGTTCTCTCCATCAGACCATCCGCCTTGCACTTCATTTGCAGGATCCCTCCATGCAGGGCACAGACACACTGACCGCTTCATGATGCTCGTGCTGAGCTCTTCAAAGAATAAACTGCTGTGGGCAGTAAGAGCCTTCTCTGTGAGCCAGGAAGTGGACTCAGAGTGTCCCAGAGCCACCGTGAGAGCAGGGTTTAAGGACATATGTTCCAGATGTGCAGAGCTGGCCTTGGAGTTGTAAGAACTGCAGGCTGCACAGGGAGTAACCCGCTGAAGGGGACGAAAAGGACACACTGGCTTTGCCTCCAGTGCCAGCAGGCTTATGGGCCGTTGTAGGCTGTTCCCTTTGCTCACAGTGGGGGTGAGCCATTGCTCACTGGTTCACAGAGGAAACTGAGGCAGGGAGCTGGTACTAGGAGTACCACTGAGCCTTCTGACATCCACATCTCTCAGAACCAATGGGACCAATGAACAGGACCTTGCTGTGTGACCCAGGAAAGGCGGGAGTCCCCAGTGACACCCGTGTGAAGCAAGGAGCAGGTGGAACCCTCTGGTGAAGCTTTGCCTCAGAAACACGGGAGGAAAAACGCCACTCTAGAATTTGTTCTTTTAGGGAGGGGTGGGCTGGGCAGGTGGAAGGCGTGCTAGGGTGTTAACAGGGAGGAGCTGGAGCCATACAGGGTGGGGACTAGGTTGCAGGGCACACAGCCCTTGGGAGCAGCTGGGACACATGGGAGAGGATCTGGAAGTGGAAGCTGGACCAGGAGACAGCGCTCAGCGTGTCGAAGAGGACGAAGAGGACGAAGAGGAGGCCAGGGAGTCCATCCTCTGGTCACTGAGGTCAGAATCAGGCCAGGGGTGCGGACAGACTCAGGGCCCAGGCCCGCACCCCTGGGCCACCGCTGAGCCAAGCAAACTAGGTGAAGGGTTGCCCCGAGCCAGCTGTCAGTTTTACCCCCAAATGCCTTGCAGCCTCCCCTGCTGTGCCCTCTCTGGTCTCAGCCTCGCCACTCCATCCTGATTGCCACAGGAGCTGCTCTTCTCTGGTCACAGTGAAAATGGCCTGTTCACCTTGGGCACTCTCCATGTCTCTTTGGCAAAAGCCAGCCTCCTTGGGGGGCCGCTCCCTGGACTGGTGACTGCATGCCTTTGTCAGCGATTTAGTTCATGTCTTGCTCTCTCCGTAGACTGGAGGCCCCATGGGGGGCAAGGGGCTCATACATACCCCCACCCTATACTGCATGTCCCCAGGGCACCTGGGACTGTGTGGGACTTCATGGATTCCTGGGATCATTGAATGACCTGACTCTTGCCATTCTCGTTCACTGTGGGTCAAGGCAGGATGGGGGCACCTCCAGTCTGGAATGTTCCAGAATGCTCCCCATGGTTGCTTGTGAGAATCAGCAGGAGGAATAGAGACTCCAGCCGATGAGATGCTTAGGGCACAGATGAGCATGTAAGGAAAGAAAGGAAGCAAGGAAAGTGCCGGCCCCAAGGCGGCTGTGGGAACACGTGATACGGGTCGGCCACTGGCACCGGCACCCTTGTCTTAGCTGAATAGCCACAGACACTGGTTCCTGAAGTCCTGACACAGGCAGCATCCTCTTGCCCAACACCCCTGCCAGTCCCCCCACCACCACAAGGGTCCTTGTGACTTTGCCCTGAAACACTGCGATACAGTGGTCGGGCACACCTGGGTGGGCAGGACCAAGGTTTGCAGGTGGGCCATTTCAGAGGGGACTCTTATGTTTGGAGTCAGTCTCATTGTGGGCTGCCTCTGGGAACGCAGGACCTCACTGGATGGCCCAGGTGAGGTATCGCTTCTCACATGGATGGTCCCTGTCATCTGGGGGGTTTTCACGATGTCCTGTGAAGGCTCTGTGACGCTGGGACGCAGCACTGCTTGTCCAGGGCACAGTAGGACCATGTTACTCAAGCTGCTGGACACTTGTCAGCCCTGGACCAGGGAAGGGGGTGGTGGAGGGGTGAGGAGAACGAGCCTCCCAGTGCCGACCCAGTGGAGCAGACCCTCCCTCCCTCACTCACAACAGACCACGTGTGCGTGTGTTTCTTGCAGAGTGATCACAGGCAAGTGCTCAGCTCCCTCTTGTCCGGGGCCCTGGCTGGCGCTCTTGCCAAAACGGCAGTAGCTCCCTTGGACCGAACCAAAATCATCTTCCAAGGTAAATGCTGTCTGTCCATCTGTCCGTCTGTGATAGAGATACAGCCAGGTGGTCACCCTCCTCCTCCACAGCACCCCCAAACTGCACTGCAAGTTGGTTTTTAAAGTGCTTCCTAAATCCACTTAGAAGCCCTGTTGGCATCCTGGGGTGGCCGTCACACCAGGCATCTCCCACCAGGAATTTATTCTCTCGTGCTTCCAGAGGCCCTGCAGTCTGAACTCAGGGTGCTGGCATGCTGGCTCCCTCTGCAGGTCAGGACAAGAGCTTTCCTGCCTTGTCCAGCTCTGGAGGCCCCAGGCAGCCCTGACTGTGGCTGCATCACCCCAGTCTCTGCCTTCCCCTCTATGCCTGGGTCCTCTCCTCCTCTTCCAGGAACACCCGTTAGATGAGGGCTGACCCCACTCCAGTACAAACTCGGTTTAATTTAATGATACCTGCAAAGGCCCCATTTCTGCCCAAGGTCAGTGGTAGGTGCTGGGAGTGACATGTCTTTTGGGGGAGCACAGTTTAAGAAACCATCTCTCTCTGTCATTGGGGTTAAGCAGGCCCAGGGTGCCCTGAAGGTGAGGCCTTTCCATCCTGCAGACAGTGACCAGCGCCTGCTTGGTGCCGGGCATGAGCATGGTCACCACCCGGGACCCTCCCTCAGCTGTTTGGGAAGAGAAGACCTCCCCTGTTCCTTGAGCTAGCCCCCTAGCTCTCTGTGCCTCAGTTTCCTTCTGTGTACAACGAGGACAGGAACATCAACCTAAGGGCCGTGGGAAGGGCAGGCGTGAGGCTGAGCTCCCCTGTGTTCGCTCCCCCATGTTGGCTGCATTTTTACCTGGAAAACTTGAAGTGTAGCCCCCTGCAGGGAGCTGGGTGTAACTCTAAAGGCAGTGCAGGTGCACACACATCTGTGCACACGTGAGTGCAGGGGTGTCCCGGGAACATCGCAGAGGCTCAGGGAGTGAGGAGGGGGAGGCTGTGAGACCAGCACCCTCATGGCCTGTGTGTCTGGATCCTTGTGGCCATTGTGGCTCCAGCCTTGGATGACAGTGCAGCCAGGCAGCTCGGGAGGGTGGAAGAAGCGGAGTCAGGTGGTAGCTCATCCCCCTTTCTGGGGCTGAGTGGGCAAGCAGAGGGGCCAGGCACAGGGGGCAAGGAGGTTCCTTGGAGGGGAGTGACCCTGCTCAGGACACTGCTTGCTCAGCTCTTTGGTGGGGTGGGCATTCTCAGGGGGCTGTGGTCACTCCCCAGCTCAGACCAGTTTCCTCCAGTGGGGTCGTGCAGACTTGGGGGGATGTCCCGTCCTTCACATCTAATGCTCTGTGTTGTGTGTGTGCCTTTGTGTTTTTTTTTCCAGTGTCTTCAAAAAGATTTTCTGCCAAGGTGAGCCACTAGGTCACCAACTCCTGGCTCTGGGGCTGGCAGCAGCTGCCCTGCTGGGCTGGCAGGCAGCTGTGGCGGCCCGGGGTCGGGAAGTTGGGAGAGGTTTTTCCCCTTTGGTTCCCCCCAGGCTGGTTCCCAGGAGCCCGGGCGACCGAGGCCTCCCCCTCAGCCCTGGCACTCTGAGCTCCACCTGGACGAAGCCCACCCTGGGGACCGACAGGAGAGCACCTACCCTTGGGGCGGTGGTGAGGGGACTTGACATTTTAAACCAATGCTTTCACATTTGATTTATATTTGAACACAGAGCATGTGTTACTTAATAAAGAAAAGAAGAATATTTTTCAAAGCTAGACTACCAGACAGACATCACCTAGACACCCTTTGTGTGGGACTCTGAGCCTGCTTTGCAAACCTGGTCACTTTACACCTCTCAGAATCGGGGGACTGGGCATGGGCAGAGAACTGGGGGGTAGGGTGGGGCTCCCAGGCACAGGGCTGGACAAAATAAGGCCAGGCATTCACAGAGTGGGGAGGGGAAAGGGCAGGCAGAGTGGGAGAGGGGAAGGTGGAGACGTGGACTTTGCCCCCCCTCCAGGAGGCCTTCCGGCTGCTCTACTTCACCTACCTCCACGAGGGCTTCCTCAGCCTGTGGCGTGGGAATTCAGCCACCATGGTGCGTGTGGTGCCCTACGCTGCCATCCAGTTCAGCGCACACGAAGAGTACAAGCGAGTCCTGGGCCGCTACTATGGCTTCCATGGAGAGTGAGCACCCACCCCCCAACTCTCTCAACTCTCTCCTGCTCTCCTGTCTTTTTATTTTATTTATTTATTTATTTATTTATTTATTTATTTATTTATTCTTAGAGAGAGGGGAAGGGAGGGAGAAAGAGAGGAGAGGGAGAGAAACATCAATTGGTCACCTATTGCTTGCATCCTGACCGGGGACCTGACTGGGGACCTGGCCTGAAACCCAGGCACATGCCCTGACCAGGAATCGAACTGGCAACCTTTCATTTTGCAGGACAGTGCCCAACCAACTGAGCCACACTAGTCAGGGCCTGCCCACCTGTCTTCTTTTCACACGCTCACCCATGTCTGAACCCAAGTCCCAGGAGGGCTGCAGGGGAAAGTCCCTGTCATTCACTGACTGAGTTGTCCGAGAGACCGCACCAGCTCAGCTACTAGGAAGCCAGCCCGCCCGTCTTTGGTGCACCACGCTGACACCTGTGGGCCGTGGGCTGGGCCTCCCTTCTTCGGGCCGTGAGGTCTCACCATCTCTCCTAACCCCTTTCCCCCTTTCAGAGCCCTGCCCCCTTGGCCTCGCCTCCTCGCAGGGGCACTCGCTGGAACCACAGCTGCTTCAATTACCTACCCCCTGGATCTGGTCCGAGCCCGCATGGCCGTGACCCCAAAGGAAATGTGAGTCCTACCATGGTGACCTTCACCAGCACTAGGGACTCTGTGGCCAGTGGGGCCCCCAGGTTGAATCCATCTGTCATGCCCCCAGGTTTGGGTCTGGGCCTCGGCATCCGGCCTGCAGAGGAAACTGTATTGTCCACCCCCGCCACCTGGACCCTGCCTGGTACAGCAGGGCAGGCCAGGCGTGTTGTTCTGCAGCCGGTCCAAGAAGTTCTCTAAGCCAGGGTGTCCGTTCTGCTTCCATCAAACTAGAGTCTCCATTTTGAATTGGTCGCAGATGCATTGAGAACACACAGGAACACAAGGCGAGGGCAAGCACCCGGGTGATCCCAGTGGTGACGGCAGAGTACGGCCCTGAGCACCCATTCCCCCTCTTAATGCCAAAGCTTCCGGGGTGGTTATGTTCCTCAAAGAAGGCGCTCACCAGTGCCCACGCCGCCGGAGGAGGAGGAACGGAGAATTCGTGACTGAGGCTGGCGGCTGCTCCCTGGGCAGAGTCCGCCGCCTACCCACCGCCCCTCTCTCCTGGCAGGTACAGCAACATCTTTCAGGTCTTCATCCGCATCTCCCGGGAGGAGGGGCTGAAGACCCTCTACCATGGCTTCACGCCCACCGTGCTGGGGGTCATCCCCTATGCTGGGCTGAGCTTCTTCACATATGAGACACTCAAGAGCCTGCACAGAGGTGAGGAGGGGTGGGCAGCACCATGGGTCACTGCCCATGACGTCAGGCGCTCAGGGTGAGGCAGGCTGGCAGCTCAGGGTCCAAATTGAGAGAAGACACGTGACGTCACACCACACCCGAGGAACTCAGACTCACGAGCTTTAATGCTCAGTTTTAAGAGCAGTTTTGTAAAGTCCAGGGTGTCGTCCAGAGTGTTGGCAGCCACCTGTGCAAGCACAGACACCTGCACGAAGCCTGCGGGGACCGAGGTGGAGCAGGGGTGCCCTCTTGTGTTTTAATAATTCTGAGAGATTTGAAAACTATAGAGAACATTGTAAGCACTCCCCCGCCCCACCCCGCCCGCGTCCTGTCCGTCCGTGGTTACAAATACTTGTGGGCTTCCGTGTGGCAGGAGCCATCGATGCCTCGTCTGGTTTCCTGGTTATAAAAAGTAAAGAGCTGAGCCACCTCCCACGCCTCTGGGGAGTGCAGCCCTGCCTCCGCCGGTATTGAGTCCATCCTGTGGGAGGTCTGCTGGCCTGTGGCTGCCCGCTTTAGCCCTGGGTCGCCTTCCCCTGCACCCCACGGTAAGGGAGGGACATTAAGGCCATTGACAGATTTTCTGTTATCAGTGGACATCTAGGAGTGTCTCCTTGTGGGGAGTGCAACCCCATTTTTGGTTTTATTCTTTTGGGTGCTGCTCTTGCCCTGGGGCCCTGTCCCCACTTTCATCTCAAGTGGTACTGTCAGGGTACTTAATGGTTTTCCAAAGTGGCGAGTGAACAGTGGAGTCTCCCCTTTTTAAATTCCTAGTTACAAATTTACAACACATGGTTGGAGAAATTTCGTTGGTGTGTTTCACATCTCCTGGCCCTTTGGGCCCAGGAGGCAGTGCTGGGTGTTCAGCATTTTGGGTTTGTGCTCAGGCCCTGCGTGCGGCGTTGCACCTGGGGAGGGAGCGGCAGGGTGGTGGATGGTGTCTTCACGAGCAGGGAAACCAGAGTGATTCAGTGGGAGCTCATTCCGGGTCTTTGGACTTGGTTTTATTATTCATTGTGCTTTTCTGTCTTAAAAAAAAAGAGAAACAACTTATATTTCTCAGCTTAAAAACAAAATAACCAGAAGGTAAGGAAGCAGCCGAGTGGGAAGGTGCAGGGGTGACCTCCCATGTGTGTTGGTGCCGGGTGCGCTGTGGGTGCAGGGTACACTCCCGAGGCGCCCTCACAGCACCACCGGCCCTCCCCGCAGAATACAGCGGCCACCGGCAGCCCTACCCCTTCGAGCGCATGATCTTCGGGGCCTGCGCAGGCATCATAGGGCAGTCGGCCTCGTATCCGCTGGACGTGGTGCGGAGGCGCATGCAGACAGCCGGCGTCACAGGCCACCCACGCACCTCCATCGCTTGCACTCTGCGTGCCATCGTGCGGGAGGAGGGCTTGGTGCGTGGCCTCTACAAGGGCCTGAGCATGAACTGGCTCAAGGGCCCCATCGCTGTGGGCATCAGCTTCACCACCTTCGACCTCATGCAGATCCTGCTGCGGCGCCTGCAGAGCTAGGGACTCACACTTGGAGGCTCTTGAGTTGGGGAGCCAAGCTCCAGCACACAGAGACTGCTCACCCCTAATGTTTGGGAGACTGGGGAGTGAGGGGGTCCTTGGCTCTGACCCAGAGCCACATGGGAGCGCCTTGTGGAACAAGCAGGTGGGCCAGGGGCTTGGGCTCAGCGCCCGTGGGTCTGAGAGGAAAGCCAGAGGCCCTTGAAGTGCAGTATTGGAACAAGTGAGCACCCCGTCCTTCCTCTTCCCCTCCCTGGGCTGGCCCTGCCTCCCAGACTTGCCTCCCCGACACCCTGACACCAGAGTGACCAGCGCCGCCTCCTGTCATTCTGTGCTCTTGGACATGTTCCTGGTTCTTGTGACCCTGTCCCCACTGGGCCCAGAGCCAGACTCCGCCTGCCCCTGTGGGCCCCGTCCGTGCTCAGAGCAGAGGAGCCAGAGGAGCCAGAGGGTGTGGGAGAGTCTGCCTTGTCTGTCCTCAATGGGACCAGTCTCCTGCTCAGCTTGGGCTACAAATGCAGCCTGTTGCCTGCCCCCCACACACACACACACTGTCTTGCCTTTATTTCCCCGGTGACGTGACTCCCCACTTCCCAGAGCCTTCTGCTGCGGAGCCGTCTCTGAGTGTTACCTTGATGCTCACTCCATACCACGTTGGGCCCTGGGGCCAGTCTTCCCCTCAGTAGGATGCCCCACAGCTGCACCCACAGAGGCAGAGCCTCGGGCCCTGACCCTCTGCCCATAGGCACCCGTGGGCTCCTAGGGGGACCTATAGCATCTGGCACATCCTTGGCTCCCCACCTGAGTGGGTGTTTGGCCTGGTTATGGGGCAGTTTCAGGCCTTCGGGCCTGATTTCCATGAATGGAATGAATGGTGGTGGCTGGCAGCCGCAAACTTCCCCAAATGGAAGCCATGTCAGTGTGTGGGCTGTGGTAGGAAGCTCAGGAGATTCGAGGTACCACAGGGCACTCCCAGGTATCTGGTCTTGCCGAGAAGTTCCTGGGCCCTTCTGTGTCACAGGGACTCAGAAACACCCATTTCCTAATGACGTTTGGAGATTCTTGACTTTGGTTTTAGAATTCGGCCGACCCTCTGCCTAACCAGCCCAGTCTGGTGTCAGGACAAGGCTGGCTCAGCCCACAATGTGAGGAATGGTCTAGCGCTTGCCTCACATGCATCTCCAGTCGTGACTGTGATTTCTTCGTTCTGTTCCATGTCTGTTCTTGCCTTGGACCTGTGAGGTGCCTTTTCTTGCATGTGTTCGCTGGCCAGCCCCAGTATCATTCCCAGACTCTTGTCCCCAGGGGCCCAAGCAGCGTGTGATACTGTCCTGTTGGGTGTCTCACCACTCCCAGTCTTGCCCAGTGCTCGGGAGAGGCAGGGCCATGCCTCACAGGGGGACAGGATGGAGGCCCCAGGGCCCTGGGCTAGAGAAAGCAGCAGGAACTAGGGGTCTGCCCCAGGCAGGTGAGACCAGGTGGCTGGCTGGGCAGCACCCTCCTTTGAGCTGCAGGCTGGGTAGGGGCAGGAGGGCCCTCCAGGTCCTGTGTGCCTCCCCGAGGTGGCTCCCAGCCCCTGGGCCTCACCAGCGCCGTCACCACTCCTCCAGCCCCAACACAGGGCCTGGTTGGCACCCTCCGAGGCCATACCCCTCCCCACCGGCTGCCTGCCCTGGTCTGGAGTTATTTTGATGCCATGAAGACACTTCGTTTATAAATAATGTTTATATATTTTAAAGATTTGTGTCAAGAGAGTATATTTAATAAAAAATTAAAATGACTTTTCCTCCTGCCCCTGGCTCTTTTCTTAGTCTCCTCCAGGAACCAAAAACAGGGTTGAAGTTATTTTGACAGATTTTTGAATAAAGTCATGAATAAAACGTTTTCAAAATGTAATTGTTTGAACTGGTAATTCATACTATAGTTTTCTAGAACATGAAAACTGCATGAAAGCCTTTACCAAGTAAGCGGGTCTCCCAGGCCCTCCTGCAGGGTCATCCCTGTTATCAGTTCATCGCGTGCCCTTCTTCCGGAGACCTGGTGCACACACAGGTCGGGGACCCAGGTTGGTTGGGATGGGCTGCGCCCACTCTGCAAGCACGGCCCCAAAGGCCTGAGGTGTCTCTCCCACACCGTCTGGCCTGTGCTGGGGGCTCTGCTCCGCCGCTGGGTAAGGCCTTGGGTGCAGGAGGGAGAGGCCACCAGAGGTCTCCCAGTGGCAGTGGCATTTAGGGCACGCTGTCCAAGGCGGAAGTGAGAGCCTCCTGTGGAGGTGGTGAGCGACGCGGTATTTACTTATTTACAGTTTAACCCCATGTATTTACTCATTCCCGGGTGAGCTATTTGAGGTCAGAAATGACGCCGTGACTGCCACCCAGGCTCCTGCACCCAAGGGTGAGAATATCCCGGGACATGTCCCTGAGGGGCCAGCCGGCTACCATCAGTGGACCCGCCTCTCCAGGCACCGCCAAAGTGGTCCCCAGCCCAGCTGTGTAAACTCAGGTGCCAACAGGCATTGTGCATGGTTCAAGCCACATCCTGGCTGGCAGCCTGACTCCCCATTTGGGGGTGCCAGTGGTACCTCCTTGCTGTTTTAGTCACATCTCCTGTGACCCCTCGAGAGGCAGGGCGTCTCTTCACAAGTGCTGGCCTTTATTTCCCTTCTCTTAATTGTTCGAACACTGCCACCCAAGACAGCAGGCCCGGTAGTTGAGGAAGATGATCTCGAGTGATGTGAACAGGAATCTTGTGTTTTGTGTTTTTGTGCCCCGGCAAGGCAGCAGTGGGTGTGACAGTGACACATTGGAGAGAAGTGGCCACAGCTTCTTCATGCAACTGCCCCCCAGTCCCTGTGTGCAGTGGGCCTCGAGCACCTCCAGGAAGGGCTGAGTCAAGGTTCCCAGACTCGTGTCTCCCCTGGGGAGTTCTTCTTGGGGTGGGCAACACAATGCGTGATGCTGCTCTGGCTCTTGATGCAAAACATCTAAAAATACACTGTGGAGCCTGGGAGGCAGGCGGAATCCTGGGGGCCAGATGAGGGGAGGTAAGACCCTACCTGGGGTGCTGGGAAAAGCCCCGAGGCCTGGGAATTCCCCACCGGGTGGGTATCAGGCAACAGCCCTGAAATTGATACTGGGAGCTGAGAAGGGTGTTTGAGCAAATGAGGGAAGGTGGAGGCGGGAGCTCAGGCAGGGAGCCAGGCTTGGTTCTGGATGCGAGGTGTGTAGGCTGAGGTTCCAGAGGACTCTGGGTAAGGGGTGGGACCAAGAGCTACCCAGGCCCAGCCCAGGCATCTGCCTTCAACCTGGAGACCAGACCCAGGTCCCTAATTTGTGTCTTGCTAGGAAATTATTGCCTCCAGATGACTTCTGATAATTCCTCGAGTTCCATTAAGATTGTATCGTCTTTGCCTTGGTTATTATGACTCTTCTGCCTTCTCAGCCTGTGTTGTTTTCCAAGACATTGGAGGGGGGCAGGTTCTGGCTATTTCATCTTCTCCAGGCTGTCATGGACCAATGTCTCCCCCGGCTCCCCAAATCCCTGTGTTGAAACCTAAAGCCAACATGGCTGTTAGGAAGTGCAGCTTGGGAAGGTGCTTAGGGGCAGACGGGGCAGGAGGCTGGGACCCTCCCAATGGCATTGGTGCCCTTACAAGAGTCACACCAAAGAGCTGGCTACCCGCTCGTCCTCCACTGCATGAGAAGTGGCATCTACAGCCTAGAAGCAGGTCCTCTCCTGGCCATGCCGGTGCCCTGGGCTTGGACTTCCAGCCCCCAGAAGAGCGAGAAATCACTTTCCTTCACTGTCAGCCACCCAGGCTATGGCACTGTGTCACAGCTGCCAGAATGGACAAAGCCGCTGGCGAACCGGTCCCTCTCTAAGTTGCGGCCCATACATACGGCTTCCCCCAGCTCTGTTCTAGCAGAGTCTGCATGGCAGGAAGTCTGAGTTTTTCTCGTAGGAGCTGGGCACCCTTCAAAGCCCTCATGCTCCCAAACTGAGGCAGCTCCTCAGGGAATGAAGGGTCTCTCACAGGGACCCTTTCTGGCCACTGGGCAGAGCCATGGGCAAGGGGAACAAGCAGTGTAGGCTGAGCAGGGTGGTGGCAGGGTGGATGTTTGGGTCACAGTGGTTTTTAAGATGTTGCTGGTTCCCAGGTCTCCCGATAGGCTGGGTATGAGGAGGAAGAGAAAGGTAACAGAAAAGATGGAGCTCATGTGACTGAGGGGTCGTAGGGGAAGGTCAAGAGCACTGGACATGCTGGCCAAGCTGCCCAAGATGCTGAGGGCCACAGAAATGAAAGTGAGATTTGCTGAATGAACAAGTAAGGATGGAGGGGCAGGGAGAAGGGATAGAGGAGCCTCTGGCTGGGACCACGGGGAGCCGTAGTGGCAGCCAGGGAGGCAGGTGGCGGCCAGGTGGTGACCAGTGGGGTATGGACAGCGAGCAGAAGGCTGGAGGACTTGACAAAGTGAGGTTGTTGCAGACGCATGTAGGCACGCCCCGAGTCCCGTTTCAGTTTGTGGGATCTTGTCTTTGCACTAGTTTTCTCCTTCCCTAACTTTTCTTGCGTTAACATTTGTTTTGGGGGGTTGTTTTTTATGTTCACCTCCTTTTCTTCAGCTGGTTTGGAAATTATATAGTCTGTTTCTTGTGATGTAGGTTTCTCAACCTCAGTGCTACCGATGTCTGGGGTCAGGTTCTTCTGTGTTGGGGACCATCCTGGGCACGTGGGGTGTTGGGCAGCATCCCTGGCCTCCCTCCCTCCTATTGTGACAATCAAGTCTCTCCAGACATTTAATAGCGTCTCTGAGTAGCACCAATATGTGCTAGTTGCTGTTGTCAACAAAAACTAAAATACTTACCTCTGCCTGAAAATGCAGCGTTTTTACCACCACCTCAGGCTTCCCTGTTTTTCTGTCACTGTGGTTCCACCGTATTCTTTCATTCTGAGCTTCTTTATTGTGTGTGTGAAATGTGCCATGGAGAGTCTGTCAGTTTCTGCGGTCTGATGCAAGACAGTGAGGGCTGTAACTGTCACTGGTTCTTCCTGCCACAGCCGCCCCATGAGCACTGCACCCACCCCATTGTGCCTGATGTCTGTGTCTGTCACTCCTTGTCTGTGGCGTGCCTATCTTCCCGTGTCTCCAGACTGCACGGTACTGAGCTCCAAAGCAGAAAGCATGCACAGTTGTGGTGGGTCAAGAGCAGGGCAAGGTAGCCCGAGGCACCGCTGCAGGAACTGTGCGCAGTGGGCTGGGGCTCCCAGGCGTCAGCTGACAGGGAGTCCCTGGTGACTCCTAAAGTGCCAGGTAGTGCAGGTCCTGCAGAGTCGGAAGATGACACTCGTCAACTGATTCCTGGGCCACTAGGTGTGGCCTGTTCCGTCCTCACTAGGAGCTGCCTTTGTTCCAAACTTCTCAGAGACATGTCTTGGGACAGTGTTCTTGTCACTCAGGGGTGACAGTCAGGGCAGCAAAAGGCCCTGGGACTTTTTGGTCCTGGCGAGCCCTTTGCATTACTCCATGGCATCATCCCATGGAGTGCCTGTCTGTGTCTGCTTGGACCTCTCCTGCCAGACGCTGTTTTGGAGTCTTCTTTGAGCTAATTTTCTAATTTCCTCTTGATCAGTTCTTGTTAAAAGGTTTTATTTATTTTTAGAGAGAGGGGAAGGGAGGGAGGGAAAGAAAATTGAACCCGCGACCCTTTGTCTCGCAGCCCATGCTCAATCCACTGAGCTACACCAGCCAGGGCTGCCTTGCTTATCTTTTATTCTTGTTCCTTCTGTAAGATTCCTACAATTTTATCTTACGTATTTTATTTTTAAGGGAGGGGAATGAGATAGAGGAGAGAAACATCAACATGTGGTTGCCTCTCACACGGCCCCCACCAGCGACCAGGCATGTGCCCTGACTGGGAATCAAACTGGCCACCCTTTGGTTTGCAGGGTGGCCCGCACCCAATCCACTGAGCTACACCAGCCAAGGCTGTCTTCCATCTTCTTTTAATCTCCAAGAGCTCAGAAAGAAAACAAAACTTTCCTCAGGTGTTCCTTTTTGGTAGCATTGTTTGTTTGTTTTATTTTATTTTTTAAAGAGAGGGGGTGGGAGGGAGGGAAACATGTACAAGAGACACATTGATTGGTTGCTTCTTGCACGCACCCAACTGGAGACCTGGCCTGCAACCCAAGCACGTGCCCTGACAGGATGTTGAACCGGTGACCTTTCGGTTCACGGGCCGGCACTCAATCCACTGAGCCACACCAGCCAGGGCTATGGTAGCATTCTTGTTTCACGAGTACAATCTCTTTTCTCCGAGAACATTCTAGACTGTTTTTTAAGTTCTCCCCTCCCTGTAGAGTCCATTTCCCAAAGTTGTTTTTTTTTCTGTTTGGGTCTGTTTCCCACACCAGACACTTCCTCAGATCCCTGGGTCCTCCTGGTTGTCTGCTCACAGTGAGGAACATGGCCGAGACAAGCAGGGTGGAAGACCAAACAAGTGTGGGGACACATGGACTCACAGCTGACCTGGTGGCTGATGGAAACTCCGTGCTGCCCCTGTCATTAGATCCTTCTCGGACCAGCTGGATTCCCCAGAGTTCTTCAGTTTCATGCCTGGAAGGTTCCAAATTCCACAGGCAGGGCAAGGGGCCGTGGCGCTCTCCATTTAGCATTCGTATGTGTAGCCGCCTAACCCCGTTTGCCACCACGCTTCCTACCAGCCTGGCTTCCGTCCTGGCTGTGCAGCGGTGTTGTGGGAGGGACACATGCACCTGAGAACTTTCCAAACAGCTCTCACACCAGCAGCCTCTCTGTCTCCTCCCTCCCTCAGCCTCACCTATAAGGACCTGGTGCGTTCAGTGCCTCTGGAACGTTCTACAGGTAAATGGGGCTGTTTCCTGGCCTTAGGGTTTGGCAGTCAGTTGTGGTTCCTCCCTTAATTCCACCTTTCAGTACACACTGCAGCCTCTGTAGTTAGGCATTTGAGAAGGATCAGAATCGGATGATGTGTTTAGTTGGCCTCAGCCCAAGTTTTATCCCTTTTTTTAATACACTTTTCATATTTATCCACATACCAAAAGCATAAGATGCTGCCTGATTCATGAGTCATTGAATAAAACCAATTAAAATAATTAAAATGTACTGTTGAATTTTGGGTTTTCAGCCGCACATACGTTGTTATACACACGTATGTTGTTACACACACACACACACACACACACACACACACACACACCCAGGCTCCCATTGCAGCCACGGTGACAGAAAAATGCTGGAGTCAGAGAAGGCCCCTCATCCTCCATCCCCTGGGTCACCACGACCTCAACAATGTGCTCACTGGCCTGTGAGTGATCGTTACAGGAAAGCAGTCCCATGCACCTGTGGCAGAGGGCAGTAGCCACTGTGGCCCAGCCCAGCACCATGGGCCCTTCGGCTTCCCTGTTTGTAAAATGCCGCCCCAGAGTTATTCAGAGGAATGTCTCTCTTGCTTGCTATCAAACCTGAATGTCCACATGCAATCCAGGAACGATGGCTGAGGGGCCCTCTGCCACCGGGTTAGGATATAGTTTCAAGACAGAAGCTCGGAGTCCAGGGGGTCCTGCTTAGGCACTGCAGTGAGGAGGTGAGCACGGTGGGAACTCCCAGGCCCACTTGCACCTGGGTACACTGAGGTGCGCACACAGGGGGTGACCCTGGGGCCCTAGGAGTGTCTTCAGGTGGCTAGGAGCCTACCATGTGCTGGTGGAAGTAGAGGCCAAAGAGGCTGGACAGCAGCTGGCAGGCAGCAGTCCACCAGACGAGGAAGGCCAGGGTGCCACGGAGGAAGAGGGGCGTGAGCAGGCCACCCAGCGCCCCAGTGATCTGGGCCACCACCTGCTGGGCCTCGTCCTCCTTGGGGCCCACTGGGCCATCTCGAGCTGCTGCCAGCACTGGGGATAGGGGGAGGGCTGGGCCCAGGCCCCAAGAGTAGCCACCTGTGAGTAGAGAGTAGAGGGAGAAAGAAGTGGAGGGAGGGAGGGAGGGAGGGAGGGAGGGGAGTGGAATGGGGGGATGGAGGGGCAGGAGGATGAGGGGTGGCAGGAAGGGGAGGGAGGGGGGCTGAGGTCAGGGTGGCCTCAGGGACCTACAGCCCACCCTCTCCCCGGAAGGCTTCTTCCTCTCACCCAGTGTCTTGAGCAGAAGCGTGCAATTGAGTGTGAGGATGACCGGT
Organism: Artibeus jamaicensis; assembly: GCF_021234435.1. NCBI lineage: Eukaryota > Metazoa > Chordata > Mammalia > Chiroptera > Phyllostomidae > Artibeus > Artibeus jamaicensis. Next base: position 6,462,859 of record NW_026521854.1, on the reverse strand, counting down.
GTCAGGTACTGCAGGCTCACCACCGTCAGGTAGCAGTAGACCCGTACCACCTGGTGGACAGGTAGCAGTGGCAGGTGACCTTCTGCATGCTGGCTGGCCCCATGCCTGGGAGGACTGGAAGGCCTGCCCCACACCCCAGGTTCCCTCCTCTAGGCCCCCGTACCCGCCGCTGGATCTCGCAGGCCTCGATACAGCCGGCCTCCCGCCGCAGCTGCTCCACGCGGCCCTTGGCCAGGCACAGGTAGGCCTGAAGGTGGGGCCGGGTCACTGCCAGCCGCAGCAGGCACAGTGCCACCAACACCCAGAGGCGTAGTGAGTCAAAGGCCGAGTCCGACAGCCTACGCAGTAGAGGGGGCTGATGAGGCCCCCTCTGCCCCGGGGCCTTACCCCAGGACCCAGAGTTTTCCTGAGGCTCCTCCCTGAGCCTCAGAGATTAGAGTACACAGATGGGCCACCCAGCTGCCCTCCCTCCTGGCCCCACCCACATACGCACAGGGAGACGGGTGTGCCCCCAATGGGTGCCTGGTGCAGGAAGTTCCGTGCAATGGGCTTGGTCCAGAGCCACAGGATGAACAGGGGTGACAGGAAGCTGGTATGCAGGAGAAACCTGGGGGAAAGGACGCAGGGGTGAGGCCTAGCCACTTGCCATCTCCCCTTCCTCTCCCCTAGGCTCCCTAACCCCCCACTTAACTGCAGCACGGGCCTGTCTTCCGACATGGTCAGTGCATCTCGGTGGGTCTGGGCCAGCCGCAGGCCTGGGAAGGTGAGGAAGGCGCCCAGCATGGAGCCTAGGATAGCCAGCCCCACACGGATGGCCAGCTTGACCAGGGGAAGCCTGGGAAGAAGAGATGGGTAAGGGAACCCCACGGCCTGTCAGCCCCTGCCAGCAGGGCACAGCCTGCCCCTGCCCCCTCTCCCTTCCCAGGACTTACACCCAGTCCCAGCCCTGCGACTTCAGAAGTGGCTCCAAGTTCTGGGTCACACTGGCCAGGCCTGGCAAAGACAAGGAGAAGGGTGGAGTAGTGTAGACCCCTGGGGCCTCAGAGCCTTCTCTGACCACCTCTAAGATGTCTTTTGCTTCTCAAATAGGAACGCACTGGTGGACCCCCAGGCCCCATGCCCAGGGCTTTAGCACTCTAGTGACATGTTGCTCTTTTCAAAGAACAGAATGTGCCAGGCAGACCCTTGATTGGACTGGGGGACACAGGGGAAGGAGCACCGAATAGGAGCTTACAGGATCACACCAGGAATCGGGGGATGCAATGGGCTCCCGCAGGAGAAAACCAGAGTCCTGGGAGGGATCCCCCAGCTTTTCCACAGAGTAAAAACAAGTCAACACGAACTCACAACCAAAATCACCAAACACACAAGGAAACAAATCACTAGAAAGGAGAGTCGGCAAAAGAAAAGTGCAGCCCCCAGAGAAGTTCAGAAATGGGTGTCATCAATCACATAGGAAATGACAGAGGAAAACAAAAGCTGGAATCACAGAACAGGCGACACAAGCCTACCTTAGATGATCAGGCAGATTTGCAAAGGTGCCCGTTAAGTTCTTCCAAAGGGAAAATACAATTACGGAAATGATAGGTTATTAAACAGGATTTTAGAAACGGCCAAAGAAGAATTCATGAATTAGATCTGAAGCAGTTACTCAGATTCCAACTCAGAAAGACAAGAAGAGGGGAATATGAAGGGAGATAGAGAAGTAAGGACAGAATAAAAGGACAGCAAAAATCAGGTCAGAGCCCCGAAAAGGGAGAGAGAGAGAGAGAGAGAATGAAAGAGGAGAGGGCGCACTGCAAGAGAATACTTGAGAAGTCTGCAGAACGGGTGCCACACACAAAGGACAGCAAAGCAGACAAATACAAAGGAATCCATACCTAGACATACTGGTGAAACTGGAGAACACACAAAACAAAGAGCCTGCAAAGTAGCCAGGGAGTTAAGACAAGATCACCTATAAAGGAAGAACAATTGGGCTGGCAGCCAATGTCAACAGTAACAACAGAAAAGGAACAGATGTAAAATAGATGGCAGAAACAAGGCAGAGTATGTCTAATCACATTAATCACAAGCAGATTAAATGTCGAAGTTAACAACATAGATGGTCGGCCTTGACTGAAAAGACCCAGCTACGTGTGTTTTAGAGACATACCTCAACACGAGGTCACTGGAAGGTTGAAAGAAAAGAGATGTTAAAAAGGCATAATAAATACTAATCAAAAGAAAACTGGAAAGGCTATAGAAATGGAGGCCTCTCTTCCAGAGGAGATTGAAACTCACCACACATGGGGAGGCAGTGAACATGACCTTCTTCCAGAACACGTGGGCCAGACACAGAAACTGATTGAACTTAGGCCATAAGCCAAGTTTTAGCAAATGTGCAAGGATTTATTTCAAGTAGACCATCTTCTGCAACCATAGTGCCATTAAGCCACAAATAAATAAATTTTTTTTTAAGTTCCATGTTTGAAGTTTTTAAAAAAGGTTAAAACTCACAATGAAAACAAAATATGCATGATAATGAAAATACAAGTCAAAACTTTGGGGTAGACAGAATGGGATTTAGAAAATATTAATACCCTTAACTGCTACAAACAGAAAGAGGCTGAAAATTAGTGAATTGATTAGCCAACTAAGAAACTGAAACAAGAAAAGGAAGTCTACCAGAGTCTGCTCTAAAGTCCACAAGTCCCAGCCACATAAAATGAGGATTGGAAAAGAACCCACGATTCACTAAAAATGCAATTGTTTCTCAAGATTATGTCCTGGAAAAAAAGTCAGTGTGATCCCTATTCATAACATAAAAGTGAACTTCCAGGAGTTTAAGGGCTTGATGAAACTTGAAATCTTCTGGAAGAATCCTGGCTGGTATAGCTCAGTGGATTGAGCTCAGGCCTGTGAATCAAAGGATCGAGGTTCGATTCCCAGTCAGGGCACATGTCTGGGTTGCAGTCCAGTTCCCAGCAGGGGACGCAAGAGAGGCAACCACACATTGATGTTTCTCTCCCTCTCTCTTTCCCTTCCCCTCTAAAGAAAAATAAATTAAAAAAAGAAATGTTCTGGAAGAAAATACACACCGTCTTTGTGATCACTGAGAGTGGAAGGAAAACTGTTCATCAAAAGACACCAGAAGTTCTGGCAGCAATTATATTCAGAGGCTGAGCCAAAATAAGTGTGGTGTGTGCACGGCAAACAGTGCACATGCGGTCAGATGAATCTAGGTCAAGAGCATATGACATCATTAGAGCTTTCTATCAACTTCTCTGCTGGAGAAAAAAATATTTTATTTTTTAAAGGTTTTATTTATTTATTTTTAGAGAGAGGGGAAGGGAAGGAGAAAGAGAGGGAGAGAAACATCAATGTGTGGCTGCCTCTTACACGCCTCCTACCAGGTACCTGGCCTGCAACCCAGGCATGTGCTCTGAGTGGGAATCGAACCTGTGACCCTTTACTTCCCAGAATGGCACTCAATCCACTGAGCCACACCAGCCAGGCTGAGAAAAACATTTTAAAGAAAAAAAGCAGCCCTGGCTGGTGTAGCTCAGTGGATTGAGCGTGGGCTTGTGAACCAGAAGATCGTGGTTTGGTTCCCAGCCAGGGCACGTGCCTGGGTTGCAGGCCGGTACCCCAAGGGGGACACATGAGGGGCAGCCATACATTGATGTTTCTCTTCCGCTCTCCTTCCCTTCCCCTCTAAAGATAAATAAATAAAATCTTAAAAAAAAAAAAAGCAGAGACAGTGGAAGCGTTCGCTGTCCCAATTCTCACCACAAATTGATAATTTAATTCCATGATATACTTTCTGTTTTTGCATTTAACCTAATTTTATTCATGACTGCTTTGAGATGGGGAATAGATCAATCAGTATCAAGACACACATTTTTTTCACATTTTAACTTCTCTAAAATTGGGATACATATAATAATTAATAGCATACACTTGTTTAATTAACAATGTTTTTTATCTTTTTTTTTGGTGGTTCATGAAATAATGGTGTCAAATTTGATAGGATGAAGTATATGCCACATGTTCAACAAAGGATCAGGACCAAGAATATATAAAGAAACCCTACAAATCAAAAAGAAAAACAAAGACATATAGCTCAGCAAACACTTCGCAACACTAGATTTGGCAAAGAGTTCTTAGATATGACACCAAAGGCATAGGTAACAAAAGAAAAGAGTTTCAAACACTGAACCTCATGAAAATTAAAAAATGTTGTGAATTAAAAGATACTATCAGTGGAGTAAAAGGACAACGCACAGCCCTGACCAGTGAGGCTCAGTTGGCTGCACATCCTCCCACAAACTGAAAGGTCTCTGGTTCAATTCCCATTCAGGGCACGTGCCTGAGTTGCAGGCTAGTTCCCAGCAGGGGCCAGTTCCCAGCAGGGGATGCATGAGAAACAACCATACATTGATATTTCTCTCCCTCTCTCCTTTCCTTCCCCTCTAAAGATAAATAAATAAAAATTTTAAAAAATAATAAAAATACTAAAAAAAAACAAAAAAATATAGTCATGGAAATGACATATGATAGGGATGCAGAGGGGCCTCCGAAATCTATCTGACTGAAAGAATACTGTTTATCATATTTATTTTATTTTTTTAATATTTTATTTATTTATTTTCAGAAAGAGGAGAAGAGAGGAAGCAAGGGAGAGAAAGACTGACGTGTGAGAGAAACACTTATTGGTTGCCTTTTGCTTGCCCCCAACTGGGGACCCAGCCCACAACATGGGCCTGTGCTCTTTTGGTTCGCAGGCCAGTACTCAAGCCACTGAGCCACACCAGTTAGGGCTCTTTTTTTTTTTTTAAATCCTCACCCAAGAATATGTTTATTGATTTTAGGGAGGAAGGGAAAGAGAGAAAGAGGGAGCGGGAGGGGGAAGAGACCCAACACACATACACTGAGCAGTGATGTAAGGGAGAAACATCGATCAGTTGCCTCCTGTATGTGCCCCACCTGGGGACCAAACCCACAATCTAGGCATGTGCCCTGATTGGGAATCAAAGCCATGACCTTTCGGTGTATGGCACTTAAACCCAGGGCTAAATACTCTTGTTTTAATTCATTGGCACTGTCACCTTTTAAAAATGTTTCTTGAATTTTTGGCTAGTTTTGAAGCAAAACAAATGTTGCTGTTGTTTAAGACAAAAAAAAGCAGGGTGCAAAATGGTATGTGTAAATACATATTCATAGCAACATTTTTCAAAAGAACCAAACTATGAAAGCAACGTCAGTGTCCATTGGTTGGTAAATAGATAAGCCAAATGTGGTCCATTGATACACTGGAATATTATGCAGCATTAAAAAGGAAGGGCATTCTAACACCAGCTACATGGATGAACCTTGAGAATACTGAGCTCAATGAAATAAGCCAGTCACAAAAGGACAAATTTTGTATGATTCCCCTTTCGGAAGTCCTAGAGTAGTCGGACTCACGGAGAGTGGAACGGTGGATGACAGAGGCTAGGGGGTGGGGGTGAAGTTAGCACTTAATGGGGACGGAGTTTCAGTTTTGCAAAATTAGAAATTTCTATGGATGGTGGGGACAGTCACACAGCACTGTGAATGGACTGAACACCACTGAACCATACACTTAAAAATGGTTTAAAAATGGTTAAAATGGTAAATGTTAATATTATGTATATTTTACCACAAACAAAATTTTTAAAAACACAAACAACCTGAAAGAAAAAGGGGCAACAATGTGAACAGGTTTTTGACAAAAAAAGGAAAGAAAATCATGAATAACTAGGAAACAAGAGGAAAAAAACAAACAGCAAAAGAGGCTTAACGCCCCTGCGCCCCCACAGGTCACTAGAAAAATGCACGTCGAGACTCAGAAGGCATCATTCTACATGGCTAGACCAGTACCATAATTTTTTTTTTAAGATTTTATTTATTTATGGGGAGGGGGGAAGAGAGGGAGGGAGATATGGATCGGTTGCCTCTCGCATAGGCCCTAACCAGGGACCAGGCCCACAGTGCAGGCATGTGCCCTGACTGGGAATCCAACCAGCTGAGACTCAGTGGGCAGCCTGAACCCTGCGTCCATGCTCTGGACCCCAGGCCACATGGCTGGTGGATGTGCTAAAAATTGCTCTGATAATGCTCGGGCACCATCTCATAAAGGTACACATGTCCCATGGTCCCCAAGTCTGCACCCAAAAGAAGCACCTGCCCATGAGTATGAGGAACTATGTACCAGAATGTTCCCTGTAACAGCTGGAAAAAGCTAAACTCTGGAGACCACGTAAATGTCCACTGACAGGAGAAAGGGCGAGCAGAGAGGAGCGGAGTCTGACCACATCATCCATGGTTCCGAGAGACGAGCAAAGGCCCCCAGACCCACACAGCCTGGTTTGGAAACAGTCTCAGAGAGACAGCAAAGCCCGGCTGGAAGACGACACATTGTAAAACTGCACGATAAATTCTTTAGAGACAGAAACACACGTGATGAAACTGTTTGGTTTTTAAGGCAAAAGGAATGATGAACACAAAGCTGAGAGACTGGCTGAGGCAGGGAACAGGGGGAGGGTGGCAGGACCCAGGAGCACCAGACACACGCAGGAGCCGCGGGGATGGGCCAGCTCTTATTTGGGAGGTGGGTTCATGGGTGTTTACATTACTATTTTACTTCGTAATTCACATATGTGTTCTTTTATGTACATCAAACATTATATAATTTTAAAACTAGAAGAGCAGGGATCATTGGTAGAGATAAAGCTCAAGGAATCAACAGGGCTGTGTCAGGCACAGTGAGGACTTTGGTCTTTTTCCAAGGACCATTCAAGTCTGGTGTCAGGCAGAGAAATAACATGATCCAAATTATATTTTTAAAAGACCGATCAAGTAATACAAAAGGTGAAAAGAAAAATGAGAAACCAAGAAAAAAATATTTGCAACTCCTGTCATACACAAAGGCTAATTTCCTTAATACGGAAAGAAAGAGGTCCTACAAATCAATGAAAGGGTCACAACCCAGTAAAAACTGGGCAAAACAACAGACCGTTTCTGGAAGGGAAAGAGAAATAGCTCTTCAGCATATAAAGATTCTCGGCCTCATTTATATTTTCACCCCTTAGATTACTCAAGATGAAAAAAGCCTGAGGAAACACACTGTGGGGCGGCGTGGGGGGGTGGAGATGTGGGGAAATAGGTTTGATGGGGCACCTTTCCTGAAGGGCAATTTGCAACATTATCAAAATTACCAATACACTCTGTTGCACAGGGCCACAGGCACAAAGCTATTCCCAAACATCCTTGTTGTGTAAACAACATGATTTTGTGCAAAAACACTTAATAGCAAAAGACTTAGATGTCCATACACAGGGGCCTGGGTAAGTATTAATAGAACATCCTTAAGATGAAATACCAGCTGGTGCATCTCTCCACTCCACGCCCCTCTCCTTTCTTGGAGACTGAATAAAATCTTTCTCCTCTCTGTGAATTCTTTCACAGCCTGCGTCACCAACCACCCTAACATTTTGGTGGCCCATATAGGGACAATCTCCATTTCTCCCTCTCCTCCGGCCAGCTGAGACCTGTGACTAGGGGAGCAGTGGGCAGCAGAAGCTCTACCCAGGCTCACCCCCTAATCCTGTCTCTTGGAGGTTTAGGAGAAGGATCCTAATCCTTCTCCTCCTGTCTGGTCTCTCCGGACAGCCTCCTCCCCACCCAGCTTCGGTTCTCACTGTGGGCAATGCTCAGCTGACCCCGCCCAAGGTCTCCCCACTGGGATGTCTACTTAAGCATAGATGGTAGGTAGAAAATAGGGGGGAGGGCAAGAATAGTAGGGGAAATATAGAATCTAAAGAACTTGAGGCATGTGGTCATAAACTGAAGGGGGGGAATGGTGGGGGAGAGGTGTGCAGGGTGGAGGGGAATGAAGGAGGGAAATAGAACAACTGTAATGGCATAATCAATAAAATATATTTAAAAAAAAAAGAACTTAAAGGCTCTGGGACTTACCGACCTCGAGCCCAAGTGCTTGACTCTCTGTTGCAACACTGCCTGGCCTCAATACAAACTGGGAGACCAGGAAGTCTGGCCCATGAACGGATCTCTAACTATAATACTAACCTCCAACTTGACCTTTACTGTCACCTTCTCAGTCCCCTCCTTAGTTTAGTTCTCGAGAGAAGGAGATAAGGTTTTAACCTTCAGTGGGGATTCTAGCCTCTTTCCCCTAACTCTACCTGTTCATTAAAAGAAAGGAAGAAGTAAAAAAAGATGAAATACCATGTACCTGTCCCAAGAAACAGTACCGTAAGTGCATCGTGGGACAACCTCCAATATTTGTTGCTTTTAAGGGAAAAACACAAGGTGCAGAGACACCTGCACTACTTTTTCATGTGAAAAAGGAAAAGCGGCACCTGGGTGTCCCCCAGGGAGGATAACCCGTGTGGAGGGGTAATTTGCACTCTAGAGACTTTTGTATTTTATGAATTGTGTACCATTTACCTATTTCCTCCCATAAACTAAACAAAAATAGGGAAATGTTAAATCACTGTGGCTGCCGGGTAGAGAGCAGACTGGAGGGGAACAGGAGTGTCTCCTGAAGAGCTACAGCCACTGGCGTCCGTCAGAGTGAGACTGGACGTCCTCTCATCCCCAAAGCCAAGAGGGGCACCAAGGAGGGTAGAAACCCATGGAGACTATTAGGCCCCAGGAGTCACATCTTTTACTTCTGTGCAGGTAAAACAAACCACTTAAACCCCCCACTCATCAGCTTACAGAAGGAGTGGCAGGTGTCCACGCCACACCCCTGATGCACGTACCTGGCTCCAGGCCTAGCTCGAGGGTCTCCTCCGGCACCACCTGCACCAGCATGGCCAGGAGCAGGAAGAGGAAGGCAAAGGTGAGGCAGACAGAGCGCTCTCCTCCCTGCTCAGCGCCAAAGTACAGCCGAGTCACTGTCAGGAACACCTTGCTGGAAGCAGAGTTAAGGAGGCTCCCACCTGCGATGCCCCTGCCCACTCCACCACCCCGAGCCAGCAACACCCCAAATCCAGAGCACAGACACCATGTTTAGGTTTGGGGTCCTGGGGAGCAGGGGAGCAACCAAAGAGAAGAGTGAGCTGATCAACAAGCCCAGGACACAACGCAAGAATGCTGCCCACGCCTGTGGCAGCAGCACGGGGTCATGCGCGTGGCAGGCCTGTCCAGGCCAGGGCTTCAGCTCGGCTCACCACTCCATGCATGGACAGTTAGAAACAGCCACAGGTCAGTCTCTTCAGGAGGCCCTCCTGGCCTCCTGGCCACTCTCACGGCCGTTTCTCTGAGAAGCTGGCAGACACGGGGCTGTGTCCCCATCCTGCCCTGAAGAGACCCCAGCGCTTTCAGGAAGGTATGGACCCCAGGATGGGCTTCCCTTCTTCCCAAGCCCACTTCTCTGGCCGTGTAGTGCAATGGGCGAGAGCGTCGTCTGGACAGGCCAAGGCTGCAGGTTCGATCTCAGGTCAGGGTGCATACGAGGATCGACCAACAAATGCATAAATAAGCAGAACAAATTGATGTTTTTCTCTCTAAAATCAATAAATAAGACATTTTTAATTGCATAAAGTAAAAAAAATTAAAAATTGTAGCAGGAGTGTCTCCTTGCTGACCCCTACATCTGTGTGGGCCTGGAGACTTGCTTTGACCAAGAGGATGGACAGGGACGTGGCGGGCCAGCTGGGGCAAGGCCTCAGGAGGCCCATGGCGCCCTGTCTTCCTTGCTGCCTTTCTGTAGCTATGGTGTGGGAGCCTGGCAGAGCCTGCTAGAAGGGGCACTATGGGGAGTACAGACGAGCCATCCAGCTGAGCCTGGCCCAGGAAAGCAAATGAAATAGCGACTGCTTTACCCCACTGAGTTTGGGGGAGGCCTGTGTCACGGCAGCCCATAACCAATGACTAATTGCGGGGAGTCAGGTTCCCACATGCCCCTGCCTGCTCCACCTGGAGCTGGAAGGATACAGAGAGAAGGCGATGGTAAGTAGACACCAAAACACAGCAATATTGGTCTCCCTGGCTGAGCCCAAAACATAGTAGTAGGCCTCTGTGAAGAGGTACACGCCACCTGAGTACACGGCAAAGTCCACGAACCACTGGTATTCCAGGAAGAAGCGCAGGACTGTGGGACACATTGCTCAGTTGAGACAGCCTGCCCAGGGCCTCCCCTGAGCCCCCAGGGCCTCCCCCTACCCACCCACCCTGCCAGGGTGTGGGCAGTGAGGTGAGCTGGGGAGTCACTGGGCTGTTACCGAGGGCATCCACGGCTGTGAGGGGGCAGGTCTCCAGCTGGAAAGGGGCATCTCGGGGGACATACAAAGTCTTCTCTTCACTATAGCCATTGGCCCACCTGGAGGGGTTGGGGGGAGTCAGAGCAGCATCCTCCCTTCTCTCCTCCCAGTCCAGCGCACCTCTCCCTACTCCAGCCCAGGAGGTGCAAAGTGCCACCCACAGAGCACAGGAGCTGGCTGGGGAGGTACCTTCTCCCCCAGTTTGGGTTTCCCCTAAACACCCAAGTGTGGGCACCACCCACCCCAGGGCCTTCCCACAGCAAACTTGTAAGTATTCGATGCCTACTGAGGGCAGCCTAGGCCTGACAATAAAAACCATTCCGCCTGCGCGTCCCGGATTCTCCTCTGTGCCCACAGCAGTGCCTGCAGTGGGCAACCTCCCCTAAGGCTGGGGGTTCACTCACCGCTCCCTCCTGCCTCTGGGCCTCTGCTTGCCTGCCAGGGCCCGGAGCTCTTCCTCTGAAGGGTGCTTGTATCTGAAGAGACTGAGGGCAAAGACAGGCAGGGGGATGTCAAGGCAGTGAACCCCAAAACCCAGGACTGGAGCCAGAGGGAGGGCTGTGCCCCAGCACACCTGGCGACAGGTGGAGCAGGGACTGTGGAAACCCAGGGCAAGGCACAGGAGGTGGGCCGGGGCAGGGCAGCAGGGGTTGTGGACACTACTGTGTCTGCTGGCTAACTCGCTCAGCACAGCGGGTATGCACACTAAGGAGAGAGTACACGCTTTCCACCAAATCCCAGACCCAAACAGGGACAAAAAGTACTTCGGGAAACATCTACATCTAACAGCGAGAGTGGAGTGGAAGAGGGGTGAAGTGGGGGAACCAGCTGCTCTTCTGGGGGCGGAGATGGTCTCCCGTGTGTGCACCTGTCAGAACCGATCCAACTGTGCACTTCCCCGATGTGCAGTTTGCTGTATTTAACTCATCTCAATAAAGTGCTTAAAAAAAAAACTACCAGCCCTGGCTGGCATGGCTCAGAGGATCGAGGGCCAGGCTGCAAACAAAAAGGTTGCCAGTTCAGTTCCCAGTCAGGGCGCATGCTTGGGTAGTGAGTGGGATACTTGGTTGGGGGCATGTGAGAGGCAATCGATTGATGTTTCTCCCCCTCTCCTTCTCCCTCCCCTCCTCTCTCTCTCTAAAGGTAAATAAATAAAATCTTAACAAAGAGAAAAAACTACCAGCAGGGCCCAAGGCAGGGCTGAGGGGCACTGGAGAAGGCCGGGCTCCTCCCACTTCTGGGAGGGGCTGTTGCTCACCTGCCATTGCAGAGCAGCCAGCGTGCAAAGGAGCAGTGTGGGGCCAGCCTGTGCATGAGAGTGGCAGTGAGCAGGGTCACCACCAGCTGCACTCCGAGGACAGCCTGGGGGAGGGGACATGACAGGCAGTGCTGGCCAGAGAAACAAGATCATTCCCTCCAAAATCACTCCCTCCTAACCCAGCTATTTATAGAGATGCAGAGCCAGGTGGGGGAGGGTGGCTTCCCTGGCTCCAGATGCATCTTGGGGGAAGAGGACTGGGGTGAGGTCAGACCCAATCCCCGGAGCCTCTGCTGAGCATGGAACCCCACACCTGGCTGGGGGATGGAGAGCATGTGTTGGGGCAGAGACAGGCGCGGACAGGTTTGCTTCCAGTCCCTGCCATGGATTTCAGGTATTAATCTCCCCAGCCTGGTTTTCATCAGCTGAAAACAAAGTGCTTCCCATTGTGACTGCCTGCAGGGCCTACAACGACCCCGGTGCACCCATTGAAAAGGGCTCCTCTTCCACCATGGTCCCAGCTTTGGCACCAATTGTCTCAGGCAAGCTTCTATCTCCACCCTTCACCCCGGTGGTTGCGTCACCCACTTCTCCTCTCTGCACCTCCCCTTGTCATCAACCTCCTTGGCCAGCTGCTACCTGTTCCGGGACAGACTCAGCCCTTTGAGTGGGGTGACTGTTTTCTCACTGGGCATTTTCTCACCAAGTTCTATACACAAACTTTTTAAACAAAAATCTATAACATAGTTTCACGTGCTTATTTTAAAACACTTTAGGAGAAATGTTTTTTGGTAATCAGTCGGAAGCTATTTGAATGTAGAAAATACTGATGTGCTATCAGTAATTATGTAATTATGTAAAACGTGCTCAGGAGAGTTATCTACTAGTATTATGGCATTATAGTTAACCACTAAAATGAAATAGATTAATATTAATTATTTAAATTATCCCTAATCAGGCACAACTAAGCTAACTGTAAAAGGAAAAGTTCCAGTGGGGTAAATGTCAGGCCTAGCACTGTAATTTGGAATGACGGCTGAGAAATGCATCATTAAAATAACTGACTCACTGGATCACTGGATATTTTCTCTATCGTGGGACTTGTACACTGAGACCATAGTATTTTTTTCAGTAACGAGGGTGGGGTGCCATCTTTCTGATCTCTGCATCTCACTGATCTACTCTCATTGCTCACCCTCCCCCCACCAAGTACAAACTGGCCAGCAGGCACTAGTGACCCTGGCATTGTCTTGGGCACTCCCAAGTCCTGAGGGCCAAGCTTCCCACCCACCCTTCTCCCCCAGGACCCCTTCTCTCCTCTGTGGACCCCCAATGCCTCCCACCAACGCTCTGCAAACTTCCCAGCCTCTGAGTGCCCTTGCCTGCTTTTCTGCTCGCTCTGCGGGCCTCTCTCCCATAACCCCATTCTCTGCCAGGGTGTTAACCACTGACCTGGCCCAGTGAGACCCCAAAAGAGCTGCACCCCCAGCCTGGACCTCTCTGCCAAGCCTGCAGACCCCTGCTTCCCCAGGCCTTTTGGGGGGGCCCAGCACCCACCCCTCACTCCCAGGAACACAGCATGTGGCTCCTCCAGGGCGTCCCACAGCTGCTCAGTCTCACGGCCAACGTGCAGTTCCGCTCCACAGCTCGCAAGGCCTGGCAGGCCCAGCTCCAGATCACTCCACTCCAATGCCTGGCGCACCGCCCCCCACCCCACGCCTCCCAGGGAGGGGGCGCATAGTTGGAACTGTGGTCCCAGTACCCAGGACAGGAAGAAAGGACCAGAGGGAGGCTAAGAAGGACAGAAGCAAGGCATGAGTCCTCCACCTAAGGACCCCCCAGGTCTGTCCAGGGATGTTTCTCACACCCCACCACCAGCAGCATCTTGGGGTCCACACTCTGCACATCACCAAAGATCTGGAGCCTGCCACTCCCTTCCCTGTTCAGGGCGTTTCCCTGGATCTTTCCTCCATTCCTGTCCCGAGAGCCACGTCCTTCACCGCCTGTAGCATCTCCACCCAGCCCAGAACGACTCCCACTTTCAAGCACCCGCTTCTTCAGTGCTTTCACTTCAGGCCCACCGCCAACACTCCTCCTAAGGACATCCCTCCCCCCTCGCCTCGGGCAGAGTCAGGTCTCCCACTGGGCCCCTCCAGACTGTTTCCCCTTGTCCAGTGCAAACCCCTAGGGGCTGGGGGGTCCCCATCCTCGCTAGACACCAGCCTGGCACACAGGGACGGGATAAATTTTAGCAACAAACTCAAATTGTGGACCCAGAGCCGCGTGAGACCTGAGTGTTCCAACTGTGCTGTCTCCAAACTGGGACCCTTGCCGCCCTGAAGCCACCCAGATCCCGTGGGCCTGGCCCCTTCCTTTCAGGGCCCCCCCTGCCCTTCTGCACATACCAGTACCCACAGGGACTCGCCGGCGCAGCACCCACACTCCCACAGGACCCCATCCCTAGGCTGTGTCCCAGAGGGACCCCAGATCTCCCTTTCGGGGCCGTGAACAAGCTCAGGTCCCCAGTACTCTCAGGGGATCCCAGGAGCCTAGGATCCCCAGAATGTTCAGGGGATTCCAGTACCCTCGGCAAGACCCTCGAACCCCTCATATGTCCCGCAGCGAGATGCTGACCCCAGAGAGCGACACACGTCACTCTGCGCGAGCCTCCAATCCCTACAAAAGAAACCCCGTCCCCTCGAGCCTCAGGACACCCGTTTACCATGTCGCCGGCTGGAATGCAGGACACGGACCCCAGAGTCCAGGCTCAGAGCATTTTATGGAAACTCGACCAATCGGAGCCCGACTCTGGTATGACAAGCAACCCTTGCGACCAATCATCAGGCCTGTATGCGGAGCACGGCACTGGGGACCCGGGTTTATTCGCGTTGCATGCTGGAAGTGGTAGTACAAAGACGCTGGAGGAGCTCACACTAAGGTTGAATCAGGCCTGTATCAGGGACACCTGAGTGGCCTCCTGCCCTGAGGCTCAGGCTCGTCATCTGGACCTATGTCACAAGTCTGCGGCCAACACATTCATTCGTCCTCTCACTCACTGTCTCCTGTGGGACAGTTCTGAACATGAAACTCCCCTGATCAAGGACATTAAATGGCTCCCACTGAGTAGACGCTCAGGTGCTAGTCCTGAATTCAGAATCCTCTGCCTGACTTCAACTGGCTGCCAGTACGGTTGTGCATCTTATAGTACAGCTTGCCACCAGCCACTCTATACCTCATACCTCTAGGCCTCTGTTAATGCTGTCTTCCATCTTGGAATTACTCCTTTCTCAATCTTTTTCACTTGACAAAAGTCCTATTCATCTCTATCTTCCAAAACTCTGGTTGTGAACCTAAACAAACAAGCAAACAAATGAATAAATTCCAACTCAAATGGGCTGCAGCAAAAAAAGATAAAATTTGGTTCCTCTAACAGAAAACTATAAAAATAGTATCAACTACAGTTATGGCTGGATCAAGAATCAAACATCAGCCCTGGCTGGTGTAGCTCAGTGGATTGAGCTCAGGCCTGTGAACCAGACAATCGCGGTTCGATTCCCAGTCAGGACACATGCCTGGGTTGCAGGCCCGTTCCCTGCAGGCCAGTTCCCAGCAGAGGACGCACAAAAGCAACCACACATTGATGTTTCTCTCCCTCTCTCCTTCCCCTCCCCTTTAAAGATAAACAAATAAAATCTTAAAAAAAAAAAAAAGAATCAAACATCAGCCACAGGAATCTTGTTTTCTTTCTTTCAAGTGCAAACAAAAGTTTATTTAGAAACTCACAGGGGTAGAAAAAGTGAGCAAACTGGGCTTCGTGGGCTTGGAAACAAGTTATGGAGGCAAAAGAAGAACCATTAGAGCTGGGCGGGGGTGGTGGGCGGGCGGAGGCGGTGCCGTGTTCCAGAGAGGGACAGAGAGAAATCTGATGCTCTATATTTCCAGGCATGGAAGTAAGGGCTCAAGCGCCTAAGTTTTGTCATCTGTTTCTATGGATGTGTGTCTGCATGAGTGGTGATATACAGGTGGGTGGGGAATGTCTTTATGGGGTGGGTACCTGTTAGCAGAGCCTGTATGGTTGATTGTCTTATTTCTATGGGTGATTTTGTCTTTGTGGATGTCTTTGTCTTTTTGCATGGGATTCCCTGTGACTTTTGTCCCTTTGAAAGAGGAAAAATGATGTTATACCCAGCTAGGAAAATTACAGCTAGGGCATTACCCAACCCTAAATCTGCAGTTCCTGGAACAGGGTAATGAACAAAGATCCGGGAACAACTGGGTTTAAAATTCTAGCCAAATAAGGTAACTAACCCGGCCGCCAGAAAGTGCCCGCCAGCAGCAGCACCCACCAATCAGGGACCCTCGCCGTTTTTAAAGAAGCCAATAGCTAACCGCCACCTCTGCTTCTGTATGCCTTTGCTTGCTTGCTAGAAAATATAAATACCCAGTAGTCTGTAAGCCAGGCGCGACTTCCATTTTGTAGCTCTGAGTAGCTACGTGACTCCGGTCACAGTTGGGGAAGTTCGCCCCTGCGCAGGAAAATCTTTGGCCATTAAAATTTTTATCAATTCGGTTCCGGACTCCGAGAGTGTGTATTTACCCGCCGATCGTCTACAACAATGACAGAAGTAGTGAGGGTCTCTGGGATTTATCAGGACCTGCATCGGGGTCATGACGTGCCCCTCAGGGCCAGGGCATACAGATGAGATCCAGGGGAGATGGGATTGGGGAAGGTGTCAGAAAAGAGGGAATAGGAAAGAAAAGGTGGGGCGTGAGGGTATTTGCTGCAGGCCCACTACATGCCACACTGGAACTCCCTCCAGCAGGCCAGGGTAGTGGGACACTTGTCTCCATTTAATTGAAAATCTTGAGGCGCTGAGAGGCTCAGATCTCTGCTTCTACCTCTTCCTGAGGCATGGGAGGGACTCCTGCGTCCAGGTGTCACAGTGCCCCCACATGTTGAGTCACAGGCAACTCACACACATCCTGGCCCCAGAAGCTCCCAATCTTCCTTCCACTGCCTCTCCATCCTCCTGGTCCTCATCCACAAACCCTGGAGTTGGCCTTGATTCCTCCTTTACCCCACACCTAATCTGTTAGCTCCTCTTGATGGCACTACTTTCCAAGTGTAACCCACTTCCACCCAGCCTCACTCCCTTCACAACCTCCACCCAATTCAGCCTCCATCATCTCCTGCCTGCATTCTCCTCCCTGGTCTCTGGCTTCCATTCTTTATTCCCCACCCCACAGTCTGTTTTCTCATGTCTGTTATGTCTGTTAACATTTGAGCCAGACACATCCCTCCTCTGTTCGCAACCATCCATGACTCCCAACTCACTCAAACAAAACCAAAGTCTTCTCTTGTACATTGGAAGGTCTCTGCACTCCATTTTTCATTGTTTGTTCAACATCTGTGTTCTCCACTGGACGCTCCTTGGTCTCTGTTCTCTCCATTGGGCATCCCATGCCCCCGATCCTTACCGATGATCTCTGTCCAAACTAACGTCCCACATTCTGTGACCATACTGAGATCCACTCTCATTCCACACTGCCTCTTATACCACGGTACTCTAAAAAATGCATCTCTCAGATATACAACCCCCTTCACTGTGTTTGTGTCCAGGTCACAATTCCCATGGAGTTTCCAACCATTGACTGAGCTCCTAGAGGACTTGGGGCACTCCAACTGTAACATTGGCTCACCATGGTGTCCTTAAGGCTGGTGGTAGGAAACTTCCATACAACCCTCCATGCTTCCTCCCCAAGGGACACATCCAGGGTCTGGATGCAGAGGTTTTTCTAGAACCCAGTAGCCTGCCCACTGTTCCTGCGTGGGTTGGGACATCACATGCTGTAGATGCATAATCACGCACACTCACCACATGACACAGCCTTTTTCTGAGTCCCAGGCTGGAAGCCTGAAGACATGGGGTGGAGGCCCTGGAAGCCAAGATAGATTTTATGTGTATATTACTATTTCTGTTTTATCTTAAAATATTGAGTGGGAAGCTCAGAATCCAAAGCACTTTTTGGGCGCCACCTAATGGCAGATGGCAAAAGTGCAGGCTCCATGCACTTGCCCTGGGGTTCCCCCAGTCTTTGAAGGAGCCCACGTTTTTATGAACTCCACAGTGAGCATTTAGTTTGTGAGCACAGACTTCAGAGACTGGCCTGGCTTCTTGTCCACTGCGAGGGTGAGACTCAGAGGCTGCAAAGGGACTCTCTCTGGCTCTGCCTCAGTGTCCCCCCAGGGTCCTATGCATGGTTGTATAAGGGGTTGTGACCATGACACTGTGAGTTCCACCAGGTGGGAAGTTTATCCACCCCATGGAGATAGCCAAGGTCCTTGTGACCCGAAGGAGGGGATCCCCAGAAGGTGGAGAATTTGCACCCTCGAGGTAACCACCACGCCAGTGCTGATGGTGCTGCTGGGGATGGCGGAGGGTGTCTGCGTGGCTTGGATCCCAGAGCCCACTGTTACGGGCTGACGTGGGGGCAGGGGTTCACTCCTCTGAGGCTGGGCTGGGGCACAGGGGAGCAGGTGAGGAGCATTTAGGGCCTCAGTCTGAGTTGGGTGAGAGGACTCCCCAGCCTAACTTGGGCACCCTACAGAGAGGCCTTGAGTTCACCCTACACCCTCTGTATTGTCTGCAGGCCTCCCAGCTCAGGTGGGGCCCCCTAACGCCCTCATCCAGGTCAGAGGCCGTGAGTTGTCCATGGCACCCTCTTCTCTTTACCCCCACATTAGAGCCATCCAGGGATCCTGGTGGCTTTGCCCCAGACACACCTCCCTCCCAGCACTTCAGCCTCCTGCTGCTCTTGCCCATTGCCCCATGGTGGGGGGTGGGAGTCCTCAGGAGGGGAGACCTGATCATGCCATGTCCCTGCCCTGGAAACTGGGGCCCCAAAGCCCCTACTTTACTGGGGATGATGTGTCAAGGACTCAAAGGCCCGTGGAGGACAAAGCCCAGCTGGGGTCTGGCATGTGGGTATTGATTCTCTACACACACCACTTAGAGTGCCCCACCTCACAGAAAGTTCTGCCACCTTACATATTCTGCCCTCTCCCCACCCCTGGAAGGAGTCAGCCCTAAGTCTTGGTGGGGAAATGAGTACTACAGAAGAGGAGGCGCTGAGTTCCAGGGACTGGGACTGACTTTGAAGCCTGTTTTGCACATGCTTCCCCTGTTTATCCACCATCTGTGACTGTGCACGAACAGTGGGATGCAAGGCATTGGAGTTTACTGCAAAAGCACCCCTGTGTGGTGCTGGGGTGACAAGAGGGGACAAGAGTCTTCAACAACCAAGCTGAACCAATCAGCTTTGGATCTCTGTAGAACGCAGTGGTGGGGGTGGAGGGAGGACACATCTTTTAAGCACTGATGCCAATATTCTGTGTTCACATTCCTGTGCAAATGGGTATTTGCCCTCAACAAACCCTCTGTCTGCTTGACTTAGCAGTGCAGAGGCCTTCCTGGAGGGGCAGATGTGGAGTTAGGCCGTGGAGGGTAGGAAGCAGTCTTTTAAAAAAACGAGTTGGGGGTTGAGGGAGGTGGTCCAGGAGGAAGCACTAGCATTGCCCTGGGGTTGAAACTGCAAGTGTTTCTAGGGGAGTCAGGACAGGGCACAGTGTGGGGGACAGGGGCAGAGTAGGTGGGGCAGCTGAGGGCCTGTGACTGTCAAGGGTCTGATCTGAGTGTCATAAAGGTCTCACTGAGACCACCTGCAAGGTGACTGGAGGTGGGGTGAGCAGAGAGAGCTCCCTTGGGCTACTGGACCCTCAAGTCTGCCCACACATGGGACAGGCCAGGGCGGGAGTGGGGGGAGTATAGTGAGCACCTCAGAGTAAGTGGGTAGCCACCAGGCTCCCTCCTCCCATCTGTGGAACAAAACTGGAATCAAGGGATCAAGGGACAAGCTGTTTAAAAGAGAAACAGCATAGTACCCCAACACTCAAGTTTCTCAGCTGCTTTTTGCTACAAGCAATTGTGACCAGCCTGGGGACTTGCCCCTGAGCCTACCATGTCGGTCACCCCAAAATTTTGAGGGTAAATAGCCATGCCCCTCACTGGGGATGGAACCTCTAGAGGCACACTCCACATGTTCCCCAAGGCCCAGCCCTGGTGCCCTGCTGCTGTCACGTGCTCGTTTGTGTCCCTTGCAGAGCTCCTGTCCCCACGTGCCATCCCGCCCTAGGAATTTCTCCCCATACCCCACCCACGCTTGAATCCTCATCTCAGGGGGGAATCATGGTGGGAGTACCCCAATCCCAGACAAGGCTGGACTGAGGCAACTGGGGAGGAGGTGGGAGGATCTCGGCTCGGGTAGGGGTGGCTCTGAGCAGCGACAGATCGTTTCGTCCACAGAGGCCACGCACGTTTTATTGGTGGGTGCACACTCAGGAAGGGGAAACCAAGCCCCACGACCATGGATCCCAACCCAGCCTTCCTCCTCCAGGCCCCCAGAGTGGAGGGGGCTGTATCCACTGGGTCTTCTCTAAAGACACAGGGAGAAAGGGGGTGAGCCTACGTGACTTCGCCCAGCCGGGCATAGGGGGCGCCAGTGCCACCCCCAAGTCCACTACCGAGGCCAGCTGTCCGCAGCAGGTAGCCGGCGCAGTGGGGGCCCGGGCCGCAGGGGCTCTGCCAGGGGCCGGGCCAGGAGCAAGGGGTAGGGAAAGGTCTTGGGAAAGTCGCCAGGGCCCCCGGGTGCTGGAGAGAGGCGCTCAGACTTGATGCTGACTTGGGGGGTCGTTGGGGAGGCACCGCGCGGTGGTGGACCCTCCTCGCCCAAGCTGCGGCCCCCACTGCAAAGAGAGGAGAAGGGAGAGACAGCCGTGAGCTCTGTGAGGAAAGAAGGGAGGGAAACCAGGAGGTGGCACGTTTTGGGCAAAGGCTCGGCAGGAGGACCTTGGGAAAGGAGGGGGTGGTCATCTCTCTTGGGGCCTCCAAAATAGCCGCCCCCCCACCCCCACCTCCGCCAGCACTCCTGAAGGGCTGAGTGCAGGAACAGGAGTGGCCACCAGGTGTCAGCAGTGGCTAGGGGCTTAGGAAGACGTGGAGAGGCCCCACCGCGGAGCCTGACTAGTAGGAGAGTCAGACAGGGCACTTACCTGGGCTGGGCAGCGGCGGCTAGGGGCCCATCACCCCTCGAGGGCTGCCAGGGGGCCAGGGTAGGGGGCTGCAGCAAGCCCGGGGGCGGAGGGGGGTCTCCAAGGCCATATTCTGGGGGGGCAGGAGGGGTAAACTGAGGCCTCCACTAGCCAGTTTCCAGGTGGTGGGTGGGAGAGTGTGGGCTGTGCAGCAGGCAGGGCTGTGGGGGGCACATACCTGGGGGCCCTGCTGGGAGGAAGGGGAAGCTTGCAAGTGGGGGTCCTGGAGCTGCCGCAGAGCATGGACTCTGCAGGCTGCCATAGAGGCCTCTCTGTGCGGAGAAAGGGTGAAGGGGGAACTGAGGCCCACACTCAGGCCACCCTGCCTGCCCCCTGCAGCCCTGACACTCCTTTCCCTCACTCACCGAGGTGCTCAGTCCCCCTCGGCCCCCTCCCAGGCCACCAGGCAGGTCTGACCTCCGTCCATCAGCTGTCAGGTACAGGGGTGGTGGTGTCTTGCTGGCAAGGTGGCTCGGTGAGAAGAGAGGGTGGGCCAGGCCTGTGGAGCAGGAGACCCCCAGATAGGGGGCAGGCAGACATGTCATCTACTGAAATCTCAGGTCCAGAGGTGATAAACACAGCCAAGCAGGGCTAGAGCCAAGGTCCCCACCCCCATATACTCCCCTGGGACACTTTCCCCTGCCTCTCCCCTCCGCTTCTGCCTGAGCCTCATGCTTACCTGGGGGCCCAGCTTTGGGGGCTGCTGGCCGGAAGGGGGATGGGCGACTCTGGGCAGGGAGGGCCTCCCCAAGCCCACTGGAGTCACAGCCTGGTGGGGGCAGGGCCCCATATACCATGTCTGGGCTGGGCATAGCAGGGGCTGCTGGCTGAGGGCAGAGAGGACAGAATTGGTTGGAGGAATGAGGAGGTGAGAGCATCAAGCCCAAGACAATATCCCAATGCATTCAGGGCCAGTCTCCACCTTACGGAAGCCCTCACTACTCCTCCCTGTGGCCTAATCTCACATGGCTGGGCACGCCTGTGTCTGGATCTGTTTCTCCTCAACAGCCAAGCCCAGGGCTGCAGCTTCTCACTCAGCATAGGCCTCCCAGGTGTTTGATGAATGAGAAAGAAGAGAAAGAAAAGAAAAGAAAAGAAAAGAAAAGAAAAGAAAAGAAAAGAAAAGAAAAGAAAAGAAAAGAAAAGAAAAGAAAAGAAAAGAAAAGAAAAGAAAAGAAAAGAAAAGAAAAGAAAAAGGAAGGAAGGAAAGAAAGATTGAAAGAAAGAAAAAAGGAAGGAAGGAAGGACTATTGAACTCTTATTCATCCTTCAAAGCCCTAGCTACAATGCCCACTCCTCCAGGAAGCTTTTCCTGCCTATCCAGACAGAGACCTACCACTAAAC
The DNA here is from genome assembly GCF_021234435.1 of Artibeus jamaicensis. Lineage (NCBI taxonomy): Eukaryota > Metazoa > Chordata > Mammalia > Chiroptera > Phyllostomidae > Artibeus > Artibeus jamaicensis. The sequence goes on along the minus strand of NW_026521854.1, from coordinate 6,440,817 downwards.
TCTAGGCTTCCTGGCCCTTTTTCAGTCTTAACCTTGACCATATGTGCCTAGGAGATGGGGAGAGGGCCACAGTCATGGCAAGACAGGGAGTCACTTACATAGAGCCGGGGCCGGGGCAAGGCTGGATCACCCCCATCACCTGCCAGCCTCCGCAGCTTTTCTCCTGGCCCCTCAGGTCCCTCATCTGACTCTAGCTCTGGTCCATCGAGGCCCACACCCCTCCGCTTCAGTGTCTGCAGGGAGGGAACATAACGGTAAAACTTCTCCCATCCTAGCCAGGAATCTGATTGTACGGGTGAGGGGAGAGACCTACCCAGCTCTGTGGGTGGGGCAGAGTGCAGGTTCAGCCTGTCCCAGTAAAATCCCATTGACCAAAGCCCCCAGTGAGTGATCTGGTAAGTTTCAAGTGTGTGCAAGAGAGGGACTGTCCTGCCCTGAAACCAGAGACCCACCGAGGCTTGCTGGCACTGTCCCAACACTCCTGAATAGAACTCCTGAGATACCCAGGAGGAGTGTCCCAACACTCTTCCTGGGTATCTCCATTCTGCATCTACATCAGGGGTGTCAAACTCATTTTCACCGGAGGCCACATCAGCCTCGCGGTTGCCTTCAAAGGGCCAAATGTAATTTCAACTCCTTAACTGTTAAGGAGTAGTTACATTTATACAGTCCTAAAATTACTTCGGCTCTACACCCCGATCTACATATTACTCTAGAGCCTGCATGCAGTAGGTGCTCAACAAATGTCAAGGAACTGAGCACCTGAGGACAATTTTATAAGATTTCCTCAGCTACCTGAGACCAGTGACTTGCATGGTCTTGGATTTCAGTGAGGTCTGCTTGCTCCACTGCGCCTTTATTTATTTTCTGTTCTGTGCTCACCAAATGGGTAACAGGGTTAAATGAGACGATGCGTGTGAGGGGCACATAGTGCAGCCATCCATGTGCAGTGACTGATGTTTTTATTTCTACCATCCAGGTAACTACCCCAGAGGGACACTCCATCACCCCCAAACCTGCTGTAACTGGCAGCAAAGCCAGATTGCAACACTTTTGTACAAACCAAGAGTCCCTAGTCTCTGAGCCAGCACAGTGTGCTGGCTTCATGGGCTCGGGAAGCAGGGCCCGGGGTACCTCGAGGATGTCGGTGTTGGTGCGGCTCTCGTGGGGCTCACTGTACTCCGTGTACTTGAGGAGCACACGGTCCATGTCCGTGCTGGCGTACTGGAAGAGGCGGTTGGCGCTGTTGAAGATGATCAGTGCGATCTCACAGTCGCAGAGCACGCTCAGCTCATAGGCCTTCTTCATCAGCCCAAACTTCCTTTTGGTAAATGTCACCTAGACCCAGGACCCACAGGTGAGCAAGAGAAGACAAGGATTTGAAGTGGCATTGGGGAGGGGCCTAACAGTTTCCTGAACACACCTCATGATTCTGTGCCTCTGCACAGGCCGTTCTTTCTGGCTGTACAAATCACTTGTCAATCTGGCAAACTTCTACTGATGCTTCAAAACCCAGCCCAACTGACCTCCCCTTTGGGATGTTTTCCTCGGCCTCCTAGGCAGAGCCCACACACCCCCCCTGAGCTTCCCCAGTTCTGTGCCTCCCTCTGGTCCAGCCCTCTGAGTTGAGTGTGTTTGTGTCAAGTTCCATCTCCTCTGTGATCAGGGCTTCCATAAATCATGAAAGTGAGCAAATGCTATGTTTCAAAATTCAGACCTGGCATCAGGACTCATTCCCCTACAGTTCCTCAAAACGACCAGACCTTTGCCCAGGCCTCGTCCCCCGCCAGGAATGCCTTCCCACAACCACTGTTCCACCCAGTGAACTCACCTGCCGATTCCTTTGGTCCAGAATGCGTGAGATCTGTATTTTTTTCCTCCCCATTGTCCTAGGCTGGGCAGAGCACCGTTGGTCTGGGGGAGGAAAAAAAGAGGATGGAGTGTGTGGGTGGATAGGGGGCCCAGGCAACCAGCCTTTCTTCTCCGCTCCACCTTCCCCGGCCGGCTCTGAGCTGAGGTGACGGGGAAACCCAGGTAGGCTGGGCCATCCCACACCGCCCGTTTTCAGCCAGCCCAGAATGCAGTAGATGCCCAATGAACAGCTTTGCACCAATTCCACGTGAGGACAAGGCTGACCCAGAGCTAAAGATGGAGGTACAGATGCTCCTGTCCCAGCATCTAAAAAATCACCCCCGGTAACTGTGGTACCTGAGGAAGACTGACCTCCCTGGACATCCACCTGTGCAGTAGGGGTGACGGTGTTGTGTACTGCTCATTCTTGTTGGGGACAAAATGAGCTAACCTACACCTGCCTGGCACATAGCAGGTGCCACATATGTGCTACTTTTAGGAATATTGGCAACAGCCTAAAAGCCCTCAACAGGCCAGGTGAGAGGGACACCCGATGCAGCCAGCACTCAGCAATCCTGAGCCTTCGAAACTGCCTGGGCCGCTCACCGGGACCTTTCAACTCATACAACACACAAAAGCCCCCCTGCCCAACAAGATCAAGGGCTGCAGTCACCCACCCCACCCCGGCAACAAACAAACAAACATACATTTAAAAACTGCACTGAGTGTGGAAAAAAGACTAAAAGGAAAAGCTTGTTATGAGAGACACCATCTGATGGAAATTTACAGGCTGGTGTGGCTCAATGGATTGAGTGTGGGCCTGCAAACCAAACAACCGAGGTTCAATTCCCAGTCAGGGCACATGCCTGGGTTGCAGGCCAGTTCCCATCAGGGGACACACGAGAGGCAACCATAAACTGATATCTCTCTCCCTCTCTTTCCCTTTCCACATAAATAAAATCTTAAAAAAAAAAAAAACTGAGGTGCAATTCACACACGAAATTCACCATTTTAAAGGGCACAATTCAGTGGTATTTAGTTCACTCACAATGTTGTAGAACCATCACCTCTAACTAGTTCCAAATTCTTTTCATTCCCCCCAAAAGAGACCCCATTCCCATGAGCAGTCACTCCCCACCCCCTCCCGACGCCCCAGCAACCACTGACAGTTCATGTAAATGGAACCATACCAACGCATGACTCTTTGTGTCTTTTTTTTTCATGTTTTAAAGAATTATTTTAAAAATATACCTTCAGACCTGGCTGGTGTAGCTCAGTGGATTGAGCTCGGGCCTGTGAAGCAAAGGGTCACCGGTTCGATTCCCAGTCAGGGCACATGCCTGGGTTGCAGACCAGGTCCCCAGTTGGGGACACGTGAGAGGCAACCACACATTGATGTTTCTCTCCCACTCTTTCTCCTACCTGTCCCCTCTAAAAATAAATGAATAAAATATTTAAAATATATATATATATACCTTCAGGTGATGATATATTTTTTAAAGATTTTATTGATTGCCCTGGCTGATGTGATTCAGTTGGTTGGGCATTGTCCCCTGAAACTGAAAGGTCACTGGTTCGATTCCCAGTTAGGGTATGTGCCTGCAAACCAAACTACGGCGGTTCAATTCCCAGTCAGGGCACGTGCCTGGGTTGCAGGCCAGTTCCCAGCAGGGGCACTTCAGGAAGGCAGCCAACTGAGGTTTCTCTTTCACATCAGTGTTTCTCTCCTTCTCTATCTCCCTCCCTTCCCCTCTCTCTAAAATCAAAAATAAAAATATTTTAAAACTATTTTATTAATTTATTTTTAGAGAGAGGGGAAAGGAGGGAGAAAGAGAGAGAGAGAAAAAACACATCAAAGGCTGCCTGTCCTTCTACGTGCCCTGAACCTGGAACCCAGGCCTGGGCCCTGACCGGGAATTGAACTAGCGACCTGAATTTTCTAACCTTTCTCCTTAGTGATTATGGACCCTTTCTGTTACATTTTTTCATCACTTTATTTATTTATTTTTCTATCCTTACTTGAGGACATGTTCACTGATGTGAAAGAGAGAGAGACCACAATTGGTTGTCATACCCCACCCACCACCCGCACGCACTCCCTGGGCGACCGATTCCCCAACGAACTGAGCCACTCGCCCTGGTTAAAAATCTTTTTTTAAATAACAGAAACCAACCCTGCCTCACCTTCTGCCGGGAGGAGGTGGGGAAACCCTGGAAAGGCCTCAGGCTTGGAGTCCTCAGCCCGTACATACTTCGGACCCAGAGCAGTTTGGGAGACACCTCAGGCCCTCCTCATGGGGATCTCAGATCCCCCCAGTGGAGTCCCCAGGGGTGAGAATGGACCACTCAGGCAAAGCAGCACGTCTCTAAAACAAGGAGCATGTTGGGGTCCGAGCCCCCCCAGTGCCCACCACACAGAGATCCCTGGAAAGAAGAAATCGTGTTGCCTGTTGAGTGGCACCCATCATGCCGTACAGTGAGCCACCCCAAGGCCCCCGAGATCCCTGACACCCCTCCACCAATTCTGTGACCACGCTTTACCCCAAGCTGCTTCCATGTCACAGGTGACTGAGGCCGTATCACAGGCCTGCCCAGGGTAGGTGGACCTGCGCTCAGGTCCTAGCCAGTGTTGACCCACTGGGCAGCCCTCAGGAAGGGACGCCTCTCCCTGGGCCTCACACTGCTGTTCTGTGAGTGCGCTGGGTATGAAATGCAGAGCAGCGGCGCGGACCTGCAAACACGCTCCGGGGAAGAGTAGGGAAGTGGACGGCACTGTAGGTCTGTCTTCACAAGCAGCCACATCTGCTTCCCGGGGCCCAGGGCCCAGGAGTGGAAGATGCCATCCTACGTGGTCTGCCGTGAGATCCTGGGAGTGCCCTCTACCTTCCCCGGACCGGCTTTCTGAGCAGTCACAACTACGCAGAGCCTGGCCGATGACAGCCCCAGAGCCAGCCCCGTAGCTCCAGATTGATTTGCTAAATTTAACCTCTGGGGCTAATTTTAATCCCTGGCTGGAATCAGGCGAGTTCCCACGACTGGGATGTGTTGCTCTCGCCCTGATGGGTCCCTGGGGCAGACGGGGGCACTGGTCCGGAGGTCCCAGTGCCAAGATGACTCCGGAAATGCCCCCCACGCCTAGGGTCCCATGGGAACACAGGACTTGAACCTGAGAATCTGAGCCTGGAATATCCGACTTCTCAGCCCGTCCCCATTTTAGACAAGGATATCCTTGCTATGGCAGGGGACACATAATGGGGGAGCCCCAAGAGCCAAAAGGTCAAGGGGGTCTCTCTGAACTGAGACCCAAGAGCCAAGACAGGAAATGAGTTGCAGACAGAAGGAATAGCAGGTGCAAACGCCCTGAGGGGGGACGACAGACAAGGCAACAAGGCTGGAGCTTGAAGCTCAAGGGAGAGGTCGCAGAGGCAGGTCCACTCTGGGTCCTCTGAGCTGTGGGGAAGGCTGAGAGTTTGAGTCTAAGAGTGACGGAGAGCCATGGGAGGGGCTGAGTAAGAAGGGACAAAGTCTGATTTACCGTTGAAATGTTTTTCCATGGCTGCCATGGGGAGGGGGTGCAGGGTAGAGATGGCGGAATGCTGGAGGGGAGGCCAAGGTTGCATCCACTTGGGCAGAGACTGGGGGTGAAGTCATTGCACTCCAGGGTTTCTTGGGTCCTCCAGAAGGCACCAGCTCCTTCGCCATTTCTGGGGCCGGGCCTGACAGGCACCCATGGGCTCACACAGGGGTTTAACTCCTCTGACTCTCAATGACCCTGGAACCCCCAGTCCTCACCCAGGAACGAAAAGCATCCCCAGCTTTGGCTTCTGAGGGATCAACCCAACAGAAAGCTTTGATTTGACCCTCCCTGCTCACACAGTCTTCATGGCTCCCTACTGCCATCAGGAGAAAGTTTCAGCTCCCAGCCTGGCCCTGCCCCAGTCAGCCCCTGCCCACCTTCCTCTGCCTTCAACAAGCAGGTTGTCTCTGCCTGGAAAGCCTTTTAGCACCTTCTTCGCCTGGCCAACTCTTTTTTTAAAAAAGATTTTATTTATTTAGCCCTGGCTGGTGTGGCTCAGTGGATTGAGTGCTGGCCTGTGAACCAAAGGGTCTCTGGTTCGATTCCCATTCAGGGCACATGCCTGGATTGTGAGCTAGGTCCCCAGTGCGGGGTGTGTGGAAGGCAACCACACATCGATGTTTCTCTTCCTCCCTTTCTCCCTCCCTTCCTCTCTCTAAAAAATAAATAAAATCTTAAAAAAACAAAAATAAATTTAAAAATTTTAAATGATAGATCTTATATATATTTTAAATGGTTTTATTTAGTTATTTCTTTAGAGAGAAGGGAAAGGAGGGAGAAAGAGAGGGAGAGAAATATCATTGTGTGAGAGAGAGAGATACCCACTGGCTGCCTCTCAAATGTGCCTAGACAATGGACTGAACCCACAACCTAAGCATGTGTCCTGACTGGAAATTAAACTGACAACCCTTCACTTTGCAGAATGACACCCAACCAGCTGAGCTACACTGATCAGGGCTCTTGGCCATTTCTTCTTCACGCTTCGAATGGCAGCTCAAAAACTCCATCCCTCCAGGAAGCCATCCCTGCCCTCAGTCTGGACTGTGACAGCCCAGCCTTCCTTTCAGTTTTGACCCCACGGGGCTGGAAATCTGTATATCCAGCTCCGTCTCCTCCAGACTGGAAACCCCTCAGGATAAGATATAGGGGTTTCTTATAACCCCTATAAGGGGTTATAGGGTGACTGAGTAGATTTGGTGAATAGAGCAGGTCAAAAGAGACACGTCTGAACTCCCCACAGCTTCCCTCAACAACTTCCTCTCAGACTCCCCCAGCTGACTCCCTACCCAGAAATACACGCGCATGCAAATCCAACCACTAAGTGGACCTGTCTCAGGCCCAGGTGTGAAGGGCCAGCCAAGGAATGTGGGGGTGGAAGGCCCAGGGTGTGCATATATATTTGTACTTATATGCAAATCCCCACCCCGAGCCGCAGACAAACCAGCGGCCAGTTCTCCAGATGTTGGCGTGATCGGAACTGCTGGGGGGGAGGTGGTGGTGGTTGCTGAATGTGCCAGGCACGAGGAGGGAGGCTGAGGTTTGGGGAAGCCTCTTCTGTGCACCCCCCCCCCATGCCAACATCTAGCCAGAAAGCACAGAGGTTGTGGCATCTGCCCAGCAGAGAGGCAGAGAGATGGACCCATCGACAGGGAATGGAGGGTCATGAGAAATCCAAGAGGGCATCTCAGAGGAAGAAGCATGTATTTGGGCCTCAGTGGAGAGACTGAATGGGATCCTGAGCAAACAAGCAGTGGGGTGGGCATCTGAGCTGAGAGACCAGCCCTTCCCCACCCCTTTCTTTGTACCCTCATGCTTCATTTGTTAAGATCAACCATGTCCCAATCACTGTGATAAAAGAACCTCATTAGAAGTAGAAAGTATAAGTAGACCAGTGGCCACAGATGACTAGAAAAGTGACCTATCATAAAAATACAACAGGCTAAAATGGTTTTATGACTGTTTTACCAAACCTTACAGGACAGGAAAGTGCAATGTTATCTAAACTAACTCAGACCTTTGAAAACAACAGGAACTGCCCAGGTCCAAAAGGAGTGAAGTATTGACTACAAAAATGGCATCGTTAGCCAGGATTTCGAGAAAGACCTATCTGAAGAGGAGACATTTGAGCCGAGACCCGAAGTGTAAGAAAGAGACAGTCAAATGAAGGCAGAGAGTCAGTGGTGGGAAGAGCTGGGGGAGGGTGGTCCCGTCCGGGGAACTGCAGGGGCCAAAGTCAGAATGATGGTGAGTTTAGTGTTTTGAAAAAAATCAAAGAAGCCCATATGGCTGACAGTGTGGCAAAGGGAAGAAGCGAGGAGGATGGTGGTGGGGAGGATTGAGGGGGTGGATCGTGTAGGTATTTGTGGCCTTTATTCTGAGGGCCATGGGAAGACACGGAGAGTTTGGGGGCAGGGGAGGGTTGGGATATGATTTTAGTTCTAAAAATCCCCTAGCACTCTCATGCGCTGCTGGTGGGAGGAGAAGGAGGTACAGCCACTGTGGAAAACCGGCTTTTACTAGACATCAACATATGTCTGCCCTGGGACACAGCGATCTCTTCCCTCAGTATTCACCCAAGAGAAATGAGTCCATGCTTTACCGAAGAACACAGACAAGAGTGTTCTCAGCAGCTTCATTTATCATAGCCCCAAACGAGAAACGACCCAAATGCCCTTGATGGGAGAACTGGTAAATACTTTCTGGTAGTTTCTACAATGGACTACCACATAGCACAGAAAAAGGATGCCCTCAAGCCCCGCACAACCACCTGGGGGATCTCCCAGACCTGTGCCAGTGCCGGACTCCACAGAGGAATGGGCAGTGCGAGTCCAATACATGAAGTTCCAGAACAGGCAAAGCTCGCTTGTGGATGTCTGTCAGCACAGGGGCCGTGAGGTCAGGTGCTGTGACAGGGCAGCAGGGCTCCTGGGGCCGGGGGTGTTCTGCGCCCTGGTTCAAGGTCTGGGCACAGAGATATGTTCAGTTTGTGCACACTCGTTAGTTCTACTCGAAATGATTTCTATGACTTCTACCAAAGTTTTTTTTTAAGCTCCTGCCTGCTTCTGGCTACCATGGGGAGCGGTGTCCAGCTGGGCAGGAGTGAAGTGACAGGAAGAGGCTAGGGCAGGTATCCAGGCTAGAGACTGGGCCCGGAACCTAGACGGGGATGCAGGTGGGCAGAAGTGCATGGACCAGCAGTTGATAGAGGGGACAAGACACACTGGTAGCACATGCCTGGGTTACGGGAGGAGTCCAGGGTTCCTGGCCTGAACACTATGCTGGGAAGCACTGGGGATATGAAGGAAGATTTTCATAAGCTTCTGGAGTATCAGACACTCTCTATGTTGAGACATGTGGTCACTAAGTCAATTGACAAACATTCCTGGGGTCCTTCAGGCCTGACTGTCACTTCCTAGCCTGGTGAGGCCCCTTAGACCCCTGGTGATGGAAATGGGAGCTGAAATAAATGTCACTCTCCCACTGACCCTCTCCTCTGGCCTCACTCCATAGAGGACTCAGTTTTCTCACCTGTAAATGGGAGTAAGACTCCTTCTTCCACCAGCTGGGGAGGAGAGGGGTGGGGGGAGGAAAGTGTCTCTCAACCTTGTCTTGTGGCCTCTCAGAAGTCAGAAAGACTGCACCTTGGGACTGGGGACACTGAATCAGCATGCCATCTTGCAAGATCATGGCTAAAAGCACAAGACACGCTTGGCAACATCAAACCCCCATTTCCTCCCCTATAAAATCTGTCTCAGAACTATGGCCTCAAAGGCTTTGCAGTGAGTGTTTGAGAGAAGAGATCAGGAACGAATCAAGTTCCTCTTCTTGTCTCCCAGTGGGACTCTAATAGGGGGGACGAGCGACAGCGTGCTGCCAGACCCCTGAGCCCAGAGGGCCACACAGCTTGCTGGGGACCCAGACCGGGAAGGGAGGGTAGGAAAGGAGAAGTGAGAGGCAGGTGGGTGGTGGGGGGAGGTGAGGGTGCACAGGGACTCGGCGAAGCGGGGAGGGGGCGCTGCTCCTGGGCTGCTGCAGCGAATCAGGCCAGGGGCCTGCCTCATGCAACTCAGGCAGTGGTTTCATCACCTGCTCCCCAAGTACCTCATTACTGGTGACAGGAAGAGCCCCTTGGAAAGCCAGGACCCCCCCCCTTGAGGGCTCTAGTGGCTCTGACCCCAGTTGCCCATGACTCCCCCCTTCCTGCTAGGACCTGAGCCTGCCTCCTCCCTGGGGCCTGGGAGATGGCTCCTCAGATTGGGGGCACTGTGTGTGACCTAGGGGCCAGCTCAGCCCACAGCAGCCCCTGGAGCCCCGTACCTGTCCTTGGGGACGAGGTGGGCTCCAGCAGTGCCTCTCTTGTGGCCAAAATACTCTGGGGCCTTAGTTTTGTCTCCTGGAAAATGGGGAGTCAGGGGTGCCTGAGTTGAGGGGGGCTTCAGATGTAGGTGCTCTACAGACGCTATTTTTCTTCTTCCCCTGTCACCGGGCCCTGCCCTTGGATCGCTGCTCTTTGGCAGGAAGCGAGGGCACGCGGCCCAGAGTGAGGGCCCCAGGCAGATGGAAGAAGGCTGGGAAACAGCGGGTAGGGAGAAGGCCTATTCTTCAGACGGACCGATGGAGCAGGGGTAGGAAGATTCCCCTAAACACATGCAGAGCCCCAAGTGCCCCCCAAACAGAAATCCACAGGTGCCTAAAATACACAGATTCCCCAGAAACATGTGTTACCCAAACTCATGTGGATTCTGCATACAAAATATCCCCAAACGTGCAGTCTGCAATACATGTGTACCCCCCAAAACCACACAGCTCTACAAATCCCACAGCCCCCAAACACAGATCCCCCAACACACATAGACATCATGCCTCCAGCACATGCCAATCCCTCAAAGGCACACAGACCTCCAAATACATGCAAATACCCCGAAACACACCAGACCCCCCAACAACATGCAGACCCTCGGAGCTCCCCAGACACATGCCGCCTCCACGCTGGTCCCCCATTATGTGCAGGCCCCCGGACTCAGGTCGGGCCTCGTCCCTGCAGTGGCGTCACCCACCGTCTGGCTGGCTCTGGCTGCCTGAGGCAAGACAGTCGGCACCCCGAGAGAGTGGGGGGTCTGGGGGTAGGACGTAGCACCATGCGCAGCTCTGAATTCCAGAAGGCCAGAATGTTCCAGATGGAGAAGACCCCTTGGGGGGTCCCTTTGTCCCTACTTCCCTCTGGAACCCGTGGGGCCACTGACGGCCATGGGGACTCACCTTCACAGACCACTCCCCAGGCCTGCTCCCTGGAGGGCCCACTGTGGCCGTGCAGTGAGAGGCGCAGGCTGCAGCTGCGCACCTGGCCAGACCAGGGTTCAAATCCTGGCTCTACCACACACTCATTGCCTGAAGTGCTCCAAGACTCAGTTTCCCTGTTTGTACAACGGGCCCCCGTGAGCTACTCCTACACCTTGTTCCTACTCTTGGGGAGGCCTCCAGCGCCAGCACATTCTCAAACCACCTCTGTCCCTTTCCGGGCACCTGACACACCAACCCCAGATAGCCCTTCCGCTTTCCCAGAGCCCGGGCTGCGCCCTCCCCCTGGAATGCCCAGGTCTGAGTAGCTGTCCTCTGAGGCCCAGCAGAGACCCCTGCTTCTGGAAGCACCAGTTTCCCGGGGCAGGATCCCTCTCTCCCTGCAGCACTTAGCCCGAATGGATACTTGCGTGCTTCTTCGTTGCCTTCTTCAACGATAGTGTCCCCCGCCCCGTGAGGACTTCTACTCTGTGAGGGCAAGGATGGCCTCCTTGTACGGGGCATGCAGCAGGCCCCCGTCACCCTTCCCAAATGAATGAGCAAACACTGACTTAGCAAATGGGAGAAACTTTGGCAACTGTTTCAGTTTTCTTTTAAACACCTTGTGACCCACAAAACACATTTGAGGCTCCCATCTGGCCCACAGGCCGCCAGTTTGAAATCCCTGCTCTGAAGAGCCAACAGCACAGAACAGCAGCCTACTGGGTCTCAGGCCAAGGGACTGACTGACCCTGCTAAGGTCCCACGGCCACATCGGAAGAAACCATGTCCCAAGGACGTGCAGGCCCCGCTTAGCACATGCTCACCTGACACTGAGCCGGCTTCTCTGTCACAGACAATGCAAATGGAGGCCTGCTGCCCCATCCAATCTCCTGAGGGACTCAGCATCCTGACTCCTGGGGCCAGAGAGACTCTACATTCAGAACCCAACGCTGCTGTCCGAGGCAGATTGGAGCCCAGGGCCACCCAAGGCCCCCAGCAAGGTCCCCAAAGCCGCACTGCAGCTGCAGGAACAGCCCAAATTTTCCCTCTTTGTTCCAGAGAAAGAGCTCCCCGTGGGGCCCCGGAAATTCATCCCCAGAGGCCCAGGCCTCCCTGCCTGGGAAATTAGCACATCTGTCAGTGCTGGGCAGAAGGGATTCAGCCCACAGCCCCACAGACTCAAGACATAGTCAGCAGGGACTCCAAGACAGGGCCTTGGGACATCCCTGGGCCCCATTCTATTCCCATAAATGTCTGAGAGCCCACCAGGTGCCAGGGGACACAAGGGTAGGGAGAGGACAGATTCAGCCTGGCCTCCTCCATTGCTGAGTCTTGTGGGGGAGGTAGGAACAGACATACAACTGTGTCAGGGACGGAGGTCTTCAAGAAAGAAATTCAACAGGGAGAGGCAGTGGGTGGTGCTGGTAGGAGCTGCTTTGAACAGAGGGGCCAGAAGGGTTTTTCTGAAAAGGAGGGAGGCTCAAGGATGAGAGGACACCAGCCATGTAGGTCTGTGGGGGACAGACTGCTTTGTGGAAGGAATGGTAGGTACAAAGGTCCTGAGTGGGAATGTGCTAAACAGGTTCCAGGTGCAGGGGAAGCTGGTGTGGCTGGGACAGGGCGAGTGAGGGGCAGATGGAGACCAAAGAGGGCATGGAGGCTGCAAGGGGCCTGGGGGATCAGGGTAGGAGGGTGGACGATAGAGCAATGGGGAGCCGTGAAGGGTGTGTGAGGAGGGGAGTGCTGCAGTCTGATTCAGGATTTCCAGCAGAACAAGTGGCTGCAGTGGGGAGGAGCCTTGTGTGGCGGGAGGCCAGGACAGCATCCATCAGAGACAGGGAGGGCTGTGGGTGTGGAAAGTGGACAACACAGTCCTGTGCCTACAGCTGTGGTTCATTGTGCCAACCAGTCTTGATTATTCCCTTCTAAGGTCCCCACCTTGACCTTGGGTGAAGCTGAGCCTGGAGAACAGGCCAGTGAAGCCATTGGACCTGAGGTCTCTGGCCCTTGGCGGAGAGTGGGGTGGGTGGGGTGGACCTGGATGGGGTGGATCTGGATGGGGCTCTTAGGCACCTCATGCCTGGGCCCACGCACCACCTCATTTATACACAGGCCCACCTGACCCACAAACAACCCAGTGAAATGGAGGTAGCCACCCTGTTTTACACAGGAGGAAGCGGGCTTCTTCCCAGTGTAAAGGCCACGGGGCAAGACCTTTCAGATCCCTACCCAAGCCTGGGCTTGTACCACAGGGTTGTCCTGTGGCCACCCCATCTGGAAAGTGAGCCTGGGCACCACTGTGGTCTGAGACACTTGTTCCTGAGCCTGGGGTGACGGGGCAGCCTCACAAATCCCCGTGATACACACCCAGAGAGATACTTTTGGGAGCTCAGAAACGGGACCCAACCTCTGTGTATACCTCATGGACTGGGCTGCGGCGAGCTCTCTCACCCCAAATGGGATCCCAGGTGTATGATAAACGCTCTCTGAAAAGTCACATTTATCTCCAGATGCATGTGCTTCAAATCTTCCAGAAATCCAAACCCCCAACATGTCTATATTCATTGCATCTGAGTTGAAGTTATAAATTATTTTAATTTCCTTTTTCCTCTTAATTTCTATTTTTCAGATATCTACCTGGTTGGGTCATCAGAGATGGGAGGGAGGTAAGATGGAGCTTAAATGCCAGGGCACAGGGGCAGCAACAGAGCTCAGAGAGGAGTAGCCACCTGTCTGAGGTCACACAGAGAGCTGGAGCCCCTCACTCCTAGCTTTTCTTCTCTCAAGGTCTGGGGGTCCATCTTGTGTTCCATCCTTTCTCTGAGATGCCTGGGTGTCTGTACCTGGCCTCAGTCCTTCCTCCTGCAAAGTGGGGACTTCAGATCAAATAATCAGCTTCCAGCTCTCCTGGGTGAGACCCCAGGGCCCTGAATATCCAGAAATGTCATTCCCTATAAGCCAAGGTTCACTCCTCAGCTCAAACAGATGATAGGAGGCAGGCATGGGACAGGAGAGGGTGGGTCTGACTTCAAACCCCACACACCAGTCCTTCTGAGTCTAAATACTGTTTTGGAACCGAGTTCCTTTACCCTAAGAGTCTTAGAGTTCTTGTACCCGGATGCCAAAGAGCCACAGGTCCCGACACCCCCCAGGGAGGATTTCTCAGTCAGGCTAGGCAAGGAGCCCTCAGCTAATTCTGACTTCTCAAGTCTGCAGTTGGGGGTTGGGGGTGACCAGGGACCCCAGTTGCTGACCAATATCTGAGAAAGGTGGAGAGAGGGGAACCATTACCATGAAAGTAAGAACCACAAGTTTGTCAGGTGGTGAGTATTGTTCCTATACCCATGTCCCCCACGGGGACACTCAGGCACAAGGAAAGTGGTAGCCCCCCTTAAAGGAGCTGTGACCCACCACCTCAGGGCTCCGTGCCTACCCCATGGGCACCCTGTGGGTCCAGCAGAGGCCCCACTTTTGTTGCATGAGGCGTAGACTACATGGAGCAGGTGAGGGTCATAGCAGTCACAGGCACACAGAGATGGTCACACCACACTTGGCTCTGGGGCCGTGACACATGAGGGTGCACCCACAGCAGGAAGGCATGGGGTTGTGGTTGTGCACAGGAGCCTCAAGGGTACAAAAAGGGGTATGCTTCGGGAGAGGAGGACACTGCAGCCCACAGACCAAACACACAGGTCACAGACACATGACAGGGAGTCTGGCACCCCAACTTTGGACACACAGCTCCTCCTCAGCTGACATCGAAATCCTCAGACACATGCCTCTTGGACACACGACCTCTCAGAAACACAACCCTGGGACTCACAACCCCTCCGACATACCCTGCTCTTCAGGCTCACACCCCTTGGATTCACACACTTCCGACTCACTCATACCCTTTGGACACACAACTCCTTGGACTCACAATCCCAGGACGCATACCGGTTAGACAGAACTTTCGATGCACAGCAGCAGACTCAGACCTCCAAAAGCAGCCCAGCCCACCACAGATGACATTCAAAGGACACCGCACGAGCCTGGTCCCGACGCCACACGCACCTGCTCTGTCCGCCTGGACCCTAGGACGAGCGCACGAAACTGCAGCAGCCTCGCAGAGCGCCCAGTACTCCGCGGCCACAGGTGCCTTGAAAGCCGCGGCCCTGCCCCCAGGAGCTGATTGGGCGGGATGATACATTTGCATAGAGGGCGGGCACTTGGGCGTGGCCCCGCCTCGGGACCCGGACGCAGACTGGGAAGGACACGGTGGAGCTGCGGGTAAGGAGGGAGAGGGAGGGGGAAGGGGTTGGAACAGACCTGCCAGACTTTCCCCGCCTGCACTGGGTTCCCTTGACCCTACTGTGATTCTGACCCTAATTCAGACCCTGTCTTTAATCACAGCCAGCCCCAACACTAGACTTACTTCATCCTGAGTAAAATATAAATCAGTCCCTGGTGGCCCCAGTAACAGAGCCTTTCTCAAAGCCGACATTGACCCTTGCTCTCACCCAAAAGGAGGGACTACAGAAAGTGGTTCTGGAGTCATTTGTGTGACCTCGTCCATCTGCAGATGGGTGACAGACCCTCAACTGCTGGGCACTCTCCTCCAATTCAAAGGGCAGCCAATGGGGGCTTCTAGGACTGGGCCCCAGCCCAGGCCTCTAAATCCACATCTTCCCTGGGATCCCAGCACTACCCAGCCAGGCCCGGAGGAGTGTCAGAGGTGAGTGGATCAATGTGAAAAGAATTACAGGATGAAGATAATGTTGGACTCGGTGATCCCGGAGAAGCCCCCAGTTTGGAGGAGGCAGAACAGCTGCCACACACTCCTCCAGCCCCTTGGAGTCAGGACTGGGCCAGAGATGTCGGGAAGGACTTCCCAGAAAAGGGGATAATTTGTACTGTGCCTTGAAGTGTTTTCCAAGGGGGGAACAGCCTTCGCAAAGGTGCAGAGAAAGAGAGCAGAGTGTTCTTTGGTGGGAAAGATGAGGAAGATGAAACCGGAGCAGAAGCAGATGTGGCTGGGAGCCCAGGAAGAGGCTGGGAGATGAAGAGGAAGTGGTCAGTTTTGGGCAGATGAAGGTGGGATGCAGGTAGGTTACATGGCAGCCTTGTGTCCACCTTCTGAGCAGAAAGCAGATGGATGTACCTCTGTACTCAGGGGTGAGCATGTGGCGGTATCATATGTGGGGGACACTAAGGCAGGGAACAGGCTTGTACTTCCTCCTATGGCTCACTTTACCCATCTGTGACATGGGCAGTTTGGACTCCTAGGCTGGGCACAGATTTCTCCTTGGGCATAAACCCAGGGCTCATGCTGTGCCATAAGGTGGGGACCAGGGGCTCTGCCTCCCCCACCCCTGCCACCACTGCACTTCAGTGTCCAATGACAGATACTCAGGTTTCCCAAGGACACACTGGGGCCCAGGCCAGTCTGGGGGGCTTCTGCTTTGACTCCAAGGTTCAGAACAAGGCTTGGGGAGTGTGGAAGTGGCTGGGGAGCCCCAGGCCCCCCGAGGGCCACTCTGTTTACCTGCGGCAGCCTGCTGTCTCTGATGCAACAGACAGGCTCTGGTTACATAAGAGCAGCAGCTGGAGCAGCTCTGGGAGCAGCAGGGGCATGGTGGGAAGGGTGGGACCCACCTCCTGCCCCCTGCCATTACTGGGGCCCCCTCCTTTGTTCCTGTGCCCCCATCCCATCTTCTATCATTCACATCCTGTTTCCTATAATGGCCCCTCCTTTTCCCCTTGCCTCTGTTCCTATCCTATACTCTCCTCCTGTGCTCTCCCCATCACTGGCTGTGTCGCTGTTTGTGGACCCCCCGGTCTGCCACTGGGAGTCAAGATTCTCAACCTCAGTCTTCTCAGATGAGGAGACACCTCAGTTACTGGAATAAGATGTTGGAGGGTGGAGGGGAGGGTTGTGAGGAGAAATGGGTGAAGAGGGTCAGGGGGAGGGATCTGAAGATGGGGGAGACAGGTGTGGGGGGGTGGGGGGTGAAGTCACCTCTCCCAAGTCCCCTTCTTCCAGATTCTCTCCCATATGTCAAGCAGAGGAAGGTTTTGAAAGATTCTCCATGGCAAGGATAGTGTGGTCCAGCAGGTGGGGCCTTCAGTTAAAGGACCCAGTGGTTTGGGATGTCTGTGTGCAGCTGTTTCCTCCAGCCGGAGGGTTCCTTGGGGCCAGGCCCAGTGTGTGGCAGCACCAAAGGGGCATCTCTGTGGGTTTCTTGCAGAACTGGAGAGCCTGAGAGAGGGTATGAGTGGTGGAGGAGCATTGGGACCAAGTTTGGGGCATTCAGAGGCCTCACCGGGGAATATGGCAGAGCTGGGAAGGGATGTACCAGGGGCAGGATCCTCAGAGCAGAACTGAAATAAAACCATGACTTGGATTAGGGGATAAGGACAAAGAGCCAAACTCAAGTCCAAGTCCCACCTTGACCACTGTGGCCCAAGTTGGGGCATTGCTGCCTTCCTGGGCCTCCTTTTACCCTATCCACAGATCTGAAGGAGACTTGGGTGGGGCCAAAGTGGGACTGGGTGGAGAAGCCACACTTCACCAGGCTGGGATCCTTTCCAGATCCCCCTCGCACTCATAGGTGCTAGACTCCTGCCCCGAGCGAGCGAGGCACGGGGAGCTCACTGCTTCTTTCCCAGTTGCTCTCCTTATCTCTGGGTCTCAGTTGGGAGCAAGTCCTACTGAGTAGGAACATCTTACCCTTTAAGGAGGGAGACCTCCAGCGCGTCTAGAGCACGTGGGGACAGATGTAAGATCTTGATGAGTAGTCCAGCCTCAAGGAGATTTAGTTGGCTCTCTAAAAAATGGAATTGAGGACATAACGAGAAAAAAGGCTAAGGGTCACAACGCGTCATCCATAGCAATGAGCCAGGCCCTCTGACCTAGACCCTTTGGAAGCCGAGTGCCTGGCCAAGCCTTTGCCTCTTGCGCCCTCTGGTGACGGGCAAGGATGGGGCGTTTATGAGTGTAGAAGGGGCGGGATGATCATGCAAATTACCAGGCTTTCCCCCACCCCCTTCTCCTGCGGGCTCTTGGACTCTGGGAGATCTGACTGGCCAGAATCCTGCACAGCACTCTTTGAGAGGACTGTTAGTCTCTGGCCAAGGTTGTGTCCAGGAGCTGTGGGTGGTGTGGGGCCCTCGAAAGGTCTGAGCCACCCCACAGCTGACCCCTATTACCCCACAGCATCCTTGGGATATGTGCAGTTACCTCACTTAGCTGCCTTTCTGTCCCGCGGGTCTAAACCCTGCGGCCAGGGCTGCCCTGGCTTGCTCACTAGGGCATCTTCTGGGCAGGCAGGGCCTGGCACACAGAGGGCAGTCAATATTTCCTAGATAAATGACTGCATGATGGACAGGCGGAAGGAGAGACAATGTGAAGCACTGTCAGAGTAGGCAAGAAGAGTGACTGTAGGGGCCACACACCAGTCAGGGCATCAATGGGATGGACCTCAAACTGAGCTGGGGCAACAGGGCCCGCCCAGTACACCTAGGAGGGGAAAGACAGGACTGACTCCCATTCCTGGTAGTGGGAGGCAGTTCTTCCTTAACACCTCCTGTGTCCTTGAACCCTCTCCCAGGCCCTCAGGGTCTTCCACAGCCCTGATATCCCACCAGAACCCCCTGTCTCTGCCCTAGGTTTTCCATGGCCCTTGCCACCCTTCTCTCCCAACCACCCACAGGTGTTAAGGTGCTAAGGGAAGTATGGAGAGATCCTTCCAGAGCAGTGGGTCTGGGACCCCAAACCACTCCATTCTGATCTTCCTGACACATTCTGCAGAACACTGTTGGCACCCAGCTGGCCTTGGGGGTGTACAGACCATAGGTCATGGCTTCCCAGGCCTAGAATTCAAAGACAGCAGTGTGGGCTCTTCTGTAGTTAGCAGACATAGACTCAAAGCAATTTTAGCAAATACAGTAATTTAGGAATTAGGTCAGGTACAGCTGGATCCAGGGTCCCATGGTAGCTTCACCATATGGCCTAAGCCCAGGATGGGCATTTCTGCTTGAGGCAGAATGGAGGCCAGACAGGCATGTACATGACTGTCCACCATAGCCTGCAGAGAAGGTCCTGTCCAGCCTTCCTTGTCCATATGGAGAAATGGAGGACCAGAGAGGGCCAGTTCTAGGCCCCATGTCACACAGCATGTCAGAGGCAGACTGGGACCAAACCAGGCAGGGGGTTGCTTCCTCTGGCTGTGTGACCTTGTACAAGTCATACACCCCTAGGAGCCTCTCTTTTCCCATCTGTATTTGAGGGTGATACCCACCTTATAAGGCTGTTTAAATATAAAAGAAGACTGTGGCAAAGCCGCAAGCACAGAGTAGTCAATGGGGATTAACACAGTAGAAGTTATTGGTCCGAGGGGACATGGCTAATGTGGGGTAGGAGTCCAAGGACAATACCTTGTCTCAGGAGGCTAGGGGCAGGAGTGAGAGGACTGTGCTGGCCACGCTTGCTCAGTCTGTGGTCCTTTATAGGTCTCACAAGGTTGTGTCCAAGGGTCCAACACTGGGGTGTCCAACTTAGGGAGGAGGGACAAGGGTGAGGACAAGGAGGTCTGAGAGGCCCCCGGGGCTTCAGGGTGATCTCAGTAAGGTGATACCTGAGGCAGGGGCCTGACAGGGGAAAGGGAAGAGGAGAAGCCCCGGGACACTGGACATCTTGGTGTAACTCTGCACTTTCAGTCATGAGTGGTGACCCTGCCTTGCCCATCCGAGCCTGTTTCCTCTTCGGTAAAATTCAGAGATGTATGTAGGACCCTGGGAGAGGCAAATGAAGAAAGAGGCTGGGGGAGGCTGAGACTTGACCCCTTGAAAGTCACCAATGACCCCAGGGGGAGCAGCTTGGTGGGGGGCATAGTGGGAATGGAGGCTCTGAGAGAAGAATTTGGGTGGCAATTCTGGGGAAGAGCAGAGTAGGGTCTGTAGGGACAAAGGTAGAACCAGGAGGAGCATCGAGCCTTTTGCTCAGCAGGGGCACAGCAGCAGAGGGACAGCAGACTACCGAGGGTGTAGGGAGTGCAGCAGGGCAGTATCCGTGACGTGTTAAGTGTGGGAGGGACCAAGGCTTAGGGGTTGGGACCAGGAGACACCTCAGCAGCCCCTCCCAGATATCCTCCCAGCAATCCCACACCCTGTGGGACTGCTCACCACCCCCAGGCCCAGAGCTAAGCCTGGCATTTGACTGGTGCCCTGACTGCACGTGTGTGAACTCTGCTCCCTCTTGGCTCTGAGGGCTGCTGCTCTAGGGACCACAGGGTCCCTGTCCATGCATCCACAACCCTCAGAGAGGGTCCCTATGGTACAGAGCACCATCACAACAGATGAGCAGAGGCTCTAAAAGCTCACAAGCCAGGGGCTCAGTAAGTACCTGGGGTACCTCTGATTGGCCAGGGTCTGTCCTGCATGAGCACAAATTAACAATATACCACAGCTGTCTTGGGGCCACGTTCTCCTTACACGGTCAACCATGCCTCCCAGTACTGATGCCCTCCTGCAGTTCTCTACCATCCGGTTCTGAGCCTGGCCATATGGCTGGTTTTGGCCAACATAACATCTGCAAATGTGAAGTAGAGGCTGGAAGAGCCTGTGTGCACTGGAGCTGCCCTCCTGGTGCCCAGCCACCAGAAGCCCAGGCTGGCCTGCTGGAGTGGCTACATGGAGGTTGCGAACTGGACCCTCTGCAGCCGATGGCACCAGTCAAAGGTCAGATGTGTGAGGCCACCTCCGACTATTGGCCCCACGGAACCCTGACTGCCACACAAATGGCCTCCGGCTGAGCCCAGCCCAAATCATAGAATCACGAGCAATTATATTGGTGCTGTGAGCCACTAATTTTTGGGCTAGTTTGTCATGCAGCAGCTGACTGCTACACTACACATCACCATATGCAGAAGTGCCCTCTCTGCCATCTGAGTCACTTCCACAGAAGAGAAAAGCAGAGAGGGGGGGAACTTGCTCGGGGTCACACAGCAGGTCAGCAGTGGAGCGAAGAGTTCAGAGCTGAGTGGTAACCGTCATGCCGGGCTCTGCCTGAGAGAAGGTGTGTAAGTAAAGCCAGCACCTGGCATATGGCAGGGCAGGGAAATGTGGGACGCCTATGGCCTGAATAAGGGGAGATGGCAGAGAGCACCAGGGAGATGGGCTGACAATCACCCAGAGCAGCAGAGGGTAGAAGGTCCCCCCCCGCACCCCCGTATCCTCCCACTGACCAAACCATCCTACAAGCCTGAGGGATTAGATGGCATGTCTCTTCTTGGACAACTAAAGGGTGGGTTAGTTCAGAGCGTGGAGGACAGAAAGGCCCCTGCTTTATTAAGCACTGACCTGGTTGGAGGGGCCAAAGCCCTTAGAGTCTCTTCTGAGATCAGGCTGAGGAGGGCGGGGGCAACTCCTGGGGGCTGAAATAAAGCATGGGCAATATCCATGAGGCCGAAGTCAGAGGCCATGAAGCTGAGGTCAGAGGCCATCAGGCTTGCTCAGCTAGGCTGGAGTGTGTGTTCAGGTCACCCTCCCCAGACCCCTGGCCTGAGCCTACAGGGCATCCTCTGTAAAAATGGGACCAGCCACCAGCTTCAGAGGTTACGCTTGGGGCTCATGCATGTCTGCACTTCAAGCCCACAGGGCTGGCAAAGAGAGCTGCTAGCAGCGCCTTCAGGCTTTCAGAAGCACTTGGCATTTTTGCAACAGCAGGCACAAGCAGGGCATTTGAAAGCACTTGGGAAACCATGAGTTCAAAGTAAAAGCTATTGCTTTTTTGAGGCTCTACTGTAAGCAGGGCACTGTGACAGTCACTTTGTGGAGTCAACTCTAGTGATGCTGTCACCAAACCCAAGGCACAGCAGCCAAAGCCAGTGGTTATTTAATGCAAATGAACCCAGATAAACTCTTGTACACTACCCTCAGAGGGGAAACTATTGCACATACATTTTTACAAATTCTCAAGGCTTTTTAAAAAAAGATTTTATTTATTTATATTTAGAGAGGGGGAAAGGAGGAAGAAAGAGAGGGAGAGAAACATCCATATGCAAGAGAAACATGGATCAATCTTGCAACGCCCCCAACCAGGACCTGGCCCACAACTCAAGCATGTGCCCTGATAGGGAATGGAAACCATGATCTTTTGATTGGCAGGACAATGCCCAACCCGCTGAGGCACACCAGTCAGGGCAAGGCTTTCATTTTTGATAATTCTCCTGTCTTAGTCCTCATACAGAACAACACAGAGGTTGTCTTCTTTCTAAATACCTGGTGGAGGACAGGCAGGCCAGACCCCCAAGCTGTAAGCACCAGACACATCCCAAGGTAGAGTTACAGAATGTATGTGCATGTTCAAATGCATATTTATTAAGTTATCATGAAAACAAAACCAAAAAGCACTCTTTCCCCCAAAACTCTCTTCCCAGTGTGCAAGGACTGTAAGAGCTTTCATTTTTAGACCATCTGGTCTTCAGCTCAAAGCCTCCTCTAGCTCTGGGAGCACCTCCTGCTGCCCACCTCCCTGACCTCACCCCCCCCACTCACCCTCTGCAGCCACACCTGTCCCCTAGATGTTCCTCCAACACACCTCGGTCCCCAGCTGCAGGGCCTTTGTCCTCACCACTGTCCCACTTGGAATATCATCCCGAGTCTTTCCATCATCAAGTCTTTCAGGCTTCTGCTCGCAACCCCTCCGACTCATTAGAGAGGCCCCATATTCCCTTTTTCCCTTTGCACATGTCTGAAAAGCTCTGGGTCTGTTCCATGTGTATCTGGTTGCTGTGTGTCTCTCTGTGAGACCACAAATGTGCCTGTCCCGGTCACCTCTCTGTCCCCGGCACCCATCCCAGGGCCAGGCATATAGCAGAGCTCAGGATCTGGATACTGAGCAACTGACCCCTCCTGTCTCAGGCACCAAAGGACAAGAGGAAGCCACCAGACACCATGAGATGAGGAAAGCGAGCTGTCCAAGGAGCAATAAGCAGCAGATCCTGGCTGAGGGGTGAAGGACCTTACAGAGAGGAGGCTGACTGCAGCAGGGGCTTGTGGTCCTGGGAGCTACCTGTGGCCCTGGGTGGCGGCATTCATGTGGTCCCGGATGTTGATGGCCTGTTTCAGGAGACCCTCCACACTGCGGAAGTAGACGCTGCTGTCGACGAGGTTCTTCACGGCACTATAATGGGAGGGCATACCCAGTAGGCACCGCCCTGCCTCACTCACCAAGTGGAGCTCAGCAGGTACCTGGGGGATTCCGTGGGCCTCCCTGAGGGCTCATTATGCACTCAAAGTTTAGATTTTTCTGTCAAACCTACAGGACATTATGTGACACAGCACTGGGTGACAATTCCTGCTGCAAGGCCATCTAATGTTCTGAAGGAGCTATAAACATGTAAAGATAGCCTAAAAAATACCTTGCTTTCCTCTTAGATAATCTATTCCTGCCTCTGAAGGAAGCTGATCAGCTCTACTGAACACCTCTGGAAGTTAGACAGAAGCAGGATAACTCATCACCATTAGGGGGCACTGCTGCAAAGCTGCACTCAGACCCCCCCCCCCCAGGTCGGCACCCAGCTGTTGAAGGTCTAGTGAAAATGTCCCTTTCCATGGCACTACAGGCAAACATTTACCAAGCCGCACAGGGCCTTGCTAATGCCAGGAAGTCGCCCCTGTAACACCATCTTCAGTAAAAGTGTTGTTTTAAAGTCCTTGTCCTAAAGAAGAAAAATCACTTCTTTTTATTATCAGGGAGGGATCTGCTTGAAAATGGCAATGAGATCAAGGGGAGGGGCATTTGCTGTCACCAACTCTGTTAGCTTGTTCATCTTAGGCCACCAAGTGCAGTCAGCTTTTTTAGCATTCGGTTGCTCAACTTGATTAAAAACTTACTAATGTAAGCTCACTGCTGAATAGTTTACTCCAATTTGACATCTTTCAATTTTACATGAACCATTAATACTGCATAAAGCATTTCAAACAACTAAAAGCCAAGGGCTCTTTCAGGTCCATAAAGAAAACACGTTCTTTTAGTATTGGAGAAACTCACATCTCCCTGAAGAGAAGCACCCACAGCTCATGGCACACTGGCCTCCTGCCTCATCCAACATGGTCCAGTGGAACTTTCTGGAATCTAAGACACTTTCTCTATGCATTGAGAGAGTTGCTCAGCACTTGAAATGTGGCTAGAGAGACTGAGCAGATGATTCTCTCATTTTATTTCATTTTAGTGCATCAACATTTAAATGTACAGCCCTGGTGGCTCCTGCTCCTGAGTTGGATGGTGCAGCTAGAGGGACCAGGAGAAAGTAGAGACTTTGACACACTTTTTTTTTAGCACAGACCTTGCTGACGAGGTCACAGCTGTCCCAGAGCTGTTCAGCAGCCCTGAGAGAGAACACTTTTGTTTCTTTTCTACTCTTCCTTGAACTGAGGAGAGTGCTTGCAACCACCATTCTCAGGAAGACACCATCTGTCCGAATCCTCTCCTGTCCCATAGAGGGGCCGACTGCTGATGGCGGAACACCCATCTCAGTGGCCCTGGCAGCAGGACTTCCTGTCAACCAACCTTCACCCACACGACAGAAACAGGCAAGCAAACCCCATGGTGCCACAGATGAGAAGTGCTGGGAGTGTCTAGCCTCCAATAAATGACCCCATAGGTCATGCCAGGGGCAAATGGCACCATAAACAAAGTGGCCAAACTCCTGAGGTAATGGAACAAGCCAGGGCATTGAATATCATTGAAGGCATCAACAAAAGCACAGGAGACAAGGTGGGCCAAGCTGCCATGAGGCAAAGAAACACCAGCTACGGCTTTCCAGCCTCAGGCATCTTACCCCTTGGGGCAAAAAACCAATTTTACGATATACAGAAAATTAAACAAACAAAAAAATAAATGCTACACCCATAGAAGTATTATTCACAATAGCTAAAATGTGGAAGCAACACAAATGCCCACTGACAAATGAATGGATAAACAAAATGTGGAATTTTGCTTAGCCTTAAAAAGGAATAAAATTCCAACACATACTACAACATGGACGAATCTTGACATTATGCGTAATGAAAGAAGACAGACACAAAAAGACAAATACTGTCTTTCATGTGAGGCCCTAGAGTAGCCAAATGATAGAAACAGGAAGTAGAATGTTGACTGCCAGGGTTTAGAGGAGCAGGGATGAGGCGTTAGTGTTTAATGGAGATGGTCTCAATTATGCAAGATGGAAAGTTCTGGAGATGGATGGTGGTGATAGTTGTACACCAATGTGAATGTACTTAATGCCACTGAACTATACACTTAAAGGTGGTTAAGATGCTAAATTTTATGATTCCCAATCCTATTACACCCTCCCACGACAGATGGGAAGGGGGTCTGCGCTGAGAAGATGCTTGCTGGAGGCACACAGGGGTTAAGCAAACAGTGAGAAGTGTAGGCCTAGGCTGGAACCTGCTAGGTTCCTGGCCCATGTGGCCAGGTGAGTTGAGATTCACATGCCTCCCCATTCGGGTGGGCTCGGCAGGACAGAGCTCACCAGGGAGCTGGCTGAGACACCTCTAAATACCCAGGAGGTGATCCTAGATGCTCACCTGCAGGCGTACTCCACTGTGTAGATGGCTCCTTGGCTCTGCTCCTCCCACCGCTGCATGTCAGCCTGTGGGAGGTGGGGGACTGTTAGGGGAAAAGGGTGCCACCTGTATCTTCCCAGCTCTCTGGGAAGAGAGCACCTGATCACCATGGCTGCAGAGACTGGCCCCCTCCAGCTCCCTCCCCTCCCTCACAAATCCAGGCTTTCTGTGAACAGCTGGCTACCAGGTCTTGGGGTCTTTGCATCTGCTCTACCAGCAGGCCCTATATCTCAGTGTGCATGCCCTGTGGGAGTTGGTGGCAGGGGTGCATGCAGCTCACCTTATGCTGGGCCAGCTCTGGCAGAGAGCGGCGCACATGTTCCTGCAGCCGGTACAGGGCCACAGATGGCTCATTGGCCAGGACGTAGACGCTCTCAGTGAACTTGTCCGTAACTGGGTCCAGGATTGACAGTCAGGGCATGGAAGGTGGCAGAATAAGAAGGGAAGAGAGTGCACAGACACAAAGAGACAAAGCATAAGACTCCTGATTGCTCGATCTGTAAGTCCAGCCAGCGTGGTGAGGAATGTCTGGTGCTCCCTCACCCCCAGCAGCTGGGTCACCTGTGGCCCAGGTGATAGGCTGAAGATGGTCACAGAGGCCTCACTCATGGTATTGTCAATGCGTCCATTGAACTTGTGATCTTTCCCCTCCCCAGCCCACTGGTGATGGACACTGCTGCTGCCCACTCGCATCCCCTCGCATTCCTTCTACCCCAGTGAATAAATGTGAGATTTCTCCTCAAAGGATCTACTGGTTATTAGACCTGAAAGTGCTTGGAAGTTTCTATCTCTGTGTAGCCTTCAGCCATGATTAACCATTGAGGGGTGTGCAAGTCCATGTCCCTTGCTCTGTTGGGACAGTTGAGAGGAGTGACTCATCCCCTTAAACTCCCTTGCCAAAGAAGGCTGAGGCCTCACTCTGAAGGATTTTACCTGAGGTTGCTCCTTGCTCAGCCTCCTCCCCCGCCCTGTCCTGTTTCCCTTTCTCCCTTGTGAGGCTCTCCTGGTAGGTTAATTACACCCAAATCCTCTTTCCAGGGTCTGTATTCCTGACCAGCTGGTCATCCACGCTGTCCATAGGCAGATCCTTCTGGTTCTGCCACAAAACAAAGCCCACCTTCACCCATTCTTAGCACTGCACTGACTTTACTGGTCCAGGTACGGCTGCCTTCCACCTGGATGACAGACTCAGCCCCTCCTGCTTCCCCCTCACCCCGCCCGACAGCAGTCCCATCTCCATACAACAGATGGAATGAACTAATGAAGACATCAAATATGTCCCTCCCTTGCTTGGGATTTTCCCATGGCTCCCATTAGCCAGAGAACAAAACCTGCCTTCCTCACCATGGACCCCTAAGGTCCTATGTGTTCTGCCTGCTGTGGACTTCCATGTCCTCTTCATCTTCCATCCAGGCACAATGGCCTCCTGGCTGTTACTCAGACCCTCACAGCACTGTCCACAGGAACTTTCTCTGATGACTGAATAGTTCTATGGTCCATACTATCCCATATGGTAGTCACTAGCCACAGGTGGTTACTGGGCACTTGAAATGCCACTAATGTCACTCAGAAACTAAATTTTTAACTTTACCTAATGTTAATTAAATACCCATAAATACTGTGACCAGTAGCTAGTATATTAAAGCACAGCTCTGAGCACTTTGCCACCACAGGGCCTTTGAATCTGTTATTACTGCCACTGCCACACCCTTTTTCCCTCTGTCTTGTCTTCATTCTTCCTATCTTAGCTGAATTGTCACCTCCTGGGCAAAGCCTCTCCTGGTCATCAAGCTTAATCAGATGTCCCTCATTCTCAAAACAACAACCTTGTTCATTTCTTTTATATGTAATTCTGTTCTTTACTAGGTTATGTGTTTACAGGAAAAAATTAAAGCTTGGATTTGTGAGGGCAGGGGTTTCTCTGGGCCTCAATTTCTTCATTTGTAAAAATGCAATGAAAACAATATTCACCCTCCAGGTTTGCTACAGAGATGTAATCTATGCTACTTTCCAGGGCGGTGTGATTGGCAATACAGAGAACCCTGGTGTGTCTGGGAGTCAAGGGAGGTTGTGCATGAGTCTATCCAGTGTGAATACAACTCAGTGGGCAAGACTGCCCCCTCCAAACTGTATAGATTATAGCCCTGGCTGGTGTGGCTCAGTGGATTGAGCACCAGCCTACAAACCAAAAGGTCACAGGTTCGATTCCCAGTCAGGGCACATGCCTGGCACATGGCCAGGTTCCCCAGTTAGGGGCATGTGAGAGGCAACCAAGCAATGTATCTCTCACGTATCGATGGATGTTTCCGCTCCCTCTCTTTCTCCCTTCTTTCTCCTCTCTTTAAAAAAGTAAGTACAATCTAACAAACTGTATAGATTATAGAACCTTTTACCCTCTTAGGCCTCCTTGTTTCACAAATGAGCGTGTAATAATAGCTCAGTGTTGTTACAAAAGAGGTGGAATTAAATGTACTTGTACCTTCTAACTAATTAACTAGAAATACCATGT
Organism: Artibeus jamaicensis; assembly: GCF_021234435.1. NCBI lineage: Eukaryota > Metazoa > Chordata > Mammalia > Chiroptera > Phyllostomidae > Artibeus > Artibeus jamaicensis. Next base: position 6,412,984 of record NW_026521854.1, on the reverse strand, counting down.
GCAATAAAATAACAAAAAAACTTTATAACTTAAAAAGTTTGTGCATTTTGTAATTTGTAACTATGTGCTTTATAAACACTTGAGTCAATGTAAACATACACAAATGCATAAATCTATATGGCAACAATACACATAGTGACTGCCATATCCCAAGCTTTCTTCCAATGCAGTACAAATACCAGGTCATTGAGTTCTCACAAACCTACGAGGGGCGGGAGGGCGATTATACTCCCCATTTTACAGATGACAAAAGTGAGGCACAAGGACTTTCTGAAGGTTCCAAAACTAGTCAGCGGCCACCAGGATTCGATGGCAGTTCAATCTCTGCCCCTCACGTCCTTTCTCTCCCTTTGTCCGTTCCCTTCCTCCCTCCCTCTATCAGGCTGCCCCTCCGCGAGTCCCCGGGTCCTCTGCCCTGCCCTGGGCCTCGCATTACCTTTCTTCCCCTTGAGTTGCATCTCGGGTTCCTCCATAGCGACAGCCGCTTGTGAAACCTGAAAACCGGAACCGGAAGTCTGGAGGTGGTGACAGCTGCCTAAACGTTCCCCTGAGGAACAGGACTTGGCCCTGCTACAATTCCAGTACCAATTAGCCTTTCCTCTCTGTTCCTCCGTCTCTACTTAGACAGGAGAGGGGCTGTGAGTGAGAAACTGGACAAGGGGGCACACAGGTAGGTAGGTGAGGAGGGAGCAGGGACCCCCTAAAGCCACACCGAAGCGGGGAGAGGCCACGGCGTCCTCCCTTCCTGAAGCCCCCATTTCCTGGGGAGGATGACTTGGGAGAATGCTCCACACACCAATCCCTTTGGGCCGCATAAACGGCCTCTTTGTACCCCACTGCTGCCATCAAATCCCTGCACATGTTCATGAGCCCCCAGGACCTCAGAAGGAACACTGTTCGGGACTTGGACGACAATGGTGTTGCCCCTTTAAGTCCCGGATGCCCAGTCTGCTTCCTAGCCCCCGCCTTCGGATGGGAGAGAGGGCTGCCCCATCAGCCCGGTACTGAAGCCGATTGGCTTCCAAAAAACTATGGGCGGAGCCGGGGCGGGTGATGGAATACAGCCGCATTGAGATCCTCAGAGCCATCTGAGGCTCTGCCCCCTCTCCCCTCCCTCCACCCCCCCCAACCAGCTGGCCCCCTCAACCGGAGCGTCGGAGTGTAAAATGCGCAGGCGCTATTGCAATGGTCGGGCCCCTAGCGGAAAGCACGCCCCTCCCCCAGCTCTTAAAGGGCCAGAAGTAGTTTCTATTGCTCCTGCCCTTCCGCACTTTTGGGGGGCGGGGTGCGCAGGCGCAGTGGGGAAGCTTTGGGGCGGGGGTAGTGGTCGCGTATCAAGTTGCTCTCTGTCCCGGCAGAAAAACCAGGGCGCCCAGGCTCCACTCTCCAGCTTGCTCCCCAGTGCCTCAGTTGGAGGAGAAAAGTTTGTGAATTAGGCCTCCAAGTTTTGGGGGACCTGGGCTTGTGACGTGGGGTGACAGAAAGCTCTTTGGAGGTGAGTGGACCTCCCGGATCGCCTTGGGAGGCGCGAGTGGGATGGAACCGATTACATCTTTGTTGAGCCCTCAGTCGTTAGGGGACCACTCTCCAAAAAATAACTACAACGTTTATTAAGCTCTGCGGTGTTTCAGGCACCCCGTCCAGCTATGTACAGACATGAGTTCTTTTATACCTTATTTCCCCATTTTATTAATGAGGAAACAGGTTCAGAGTAGTTAAGGCATGTGCAAGTTCTTAACAGCCTGTAAGTGCAAGGATTCCATCCCAGATAGTGACCCCAGAACCAAGGCTTTTAAACAATGCTTGTTGTATGTGTCCTGGTGATGGGGTGCAGTGGGCCTGCAAAGCAACTGGATTCTGATTTAATTTCCTGGTGGAGCTTGAATTTACCCACCCTCACTGTGCAAGGCTGATTATGCAGTTGGTGCCAATTTAACAAGAGTTTTAATAATTATTGTTATCTCCCCTTTTGTTGCTTCCAGCTTCCCCCATGGAGTCCTCCCAGCCTGCAGAGGATCTCAGCCTGATTCAGCAGCCCCCCATCCTAGAATTTGGGGACCCTGAAGACCCTAGCGATGAGGCCCCAGATGGCTCAGACACAGTGGTGCTCAGTCTCTTTCCCTGCACCCCAGAACCTGGGAATCCTGAACCAGATGCTGGTGCCTCATCACCTCAGGGTAGGTACTTGCCCTGGGCCCCAGCCTCTGAGACACAAAGACTGTGGAATGTCAGGACCCTGTGGAATGTCAGGTCCTGGATGTGGGCCTTTGTCTTTATGGCCCAGTATCTAGGACATACATATCTTCCAGCTCCACCCGGTGAAGGATTGCTTATTTGTTTTTATTGTAGTAAAATCCATGTAACATAAAAGTTACCATTTTGACTGTAATCGCATACAATTCTGTGGCAGTAAGTACATACACAGTAGTGTGTAACCCCAACCTCTGTTTATAATTTTAGGATATTCCCATCATCCTAAAAGGAAATTTTACCTGGGCTACTCCTCAGAAACCTGGGGTGTGACTTCCACACAAGCAGCAAAACCCCAAAGCTACCAGTATCTCAGGAGACCTGATGGCCTTGCCCCATAACTTATTTAACATCTTTGGTGACAGGCAGGGCCCAGGCACCTACTCAGGGTACTCTTGAGAGTTGCGTTTTTCTAAGGAGCAAGAGTCTCCAACTTCTTCAGGTTTTCAAATGACCTGTTGATGTCTATGGGGACATACCCAGCGTGGGCAGTGGGTCTTGCAGCTTCCAGCTTCTCAGGGCTCAGTTCTAGTAGCATCAGAGGAGAGTGATGGAGTGGCACTGTGTCTTTGGTAGCATGGTCTGTCTTGGAGACCCAGAACCCTTTCTCTCTCTCCCACCAGGCAGCTCCTTGAAGCACTCCACAACCCTCACCAACCGGCAGCGGGGGAATGAGATCTCAGCCCTGCCGGCCACCCTGGACTGTGAGTGGCCCTCGTCTCCAACAGGGTGTGGAGTGGCAGGGTGGCTGGGCCTAGAGAAGCATCTTGGGACATGAAGTAAACTAAGGCACAGAGCAGGGATGGGACAGGTGAGAACACTGCCTCTCTCTGGCCCCAGCCCTGTCCATCCACCAGCTTGCAGCCCAGGGAGAGCTGAGCCAACTGAAGGAGCATCTGAGGAAAGGTATGTGTCTACATCCATGCACTGGTATCCGTCTTTGTCTGACCTCGTGTGCTGGTGTGTGCATGTGGGTGCTGTCATGACCTGTAAGTGTGCATGTCTTTGTCTACACGTGTGTACAAGTGCAGCCACTTGTGTGTATCCACATGTGTCCCCCCATCTGGCCTCAGCTAGCCCATGCGATCCCCACTCCCACAGCTTTGGGGATAGTGGGCCGGGGTGCAGCCCAGTGGTACCAACCCTTCCTGCCAGGCGACAACCTCATCAACAAGCCGGACGAGCGTGGCTTCACCCCCCTCATCTGGGCCTCTGCCTTTGGAGAAATCGAGACCGTCCGCTTCTTGCTTGAGTGGGTGCGTCCCTGTCCAGCTGGGGGCTTCCAGGGACTTGAGGGTGGGCCAAGTCTCAGCTGCCGTGGGGGACCTCAGGATGCCAGGGGATTCTCCTCCTCCTCCCATCACCATTCCCTCTATTCCCCCTCCTGTCACTGCCACCTCTGCTTCCCCCAGGGTGCTGACCCCCACATCCTGGCCAAGGAGCGGGAGAGTGCCCTGTCACTGGCAAGCACAGGTGGCTACACAGACATTGTAGGGCTGCTGCTCGAACGTGATGTGGACATCAACATCTATGACTGGGTGAGGCACCACCACCTGCCAGCCCTGGGCTCCTTGCAGAGTACCAGGCCTGCTCTGCTAAGAACACAAGACAGGCTCATCCCCAAGCTTCATAGAGCTCTTAGTATTTTTAGGGGATGGTGAGGAGCCAGTACATAAACAGTCAGCTGAGATGTAGCTATGATGGCAGGCACATAGGCTGCTGCAAGAGCAGAGGCAGCCTACACAACCAAGGGAGGTCAGGGAGGACTACCTGGAAGAGGAACATCTAAGTTGAGTCCCAAAGGAGTTAAGACAGGCCAGGTGACAAAAGGAACAACATTAAATTGGAGTGTGCTGGATGATATGAGAATCCAGTAGAGTGATGATTGCTCCTGGCCCTGACAGAATGGAGGGACGCCACTGCTGTATGCTGTGCGTGGGAACCACGTGAAGTGTGTGGAGGCCTTGCTGGGTGAGTGGGATTAGAGGCTGGCCCTGGGGGCCCAGAGCCCTAGCTGGCACTGCAGGAATCCTGAGGGGTCTGGCCTTGGATCTCCAGAGAACAGACTCTTGTCCAAGGCCACACCGCCAACTGGTAGACCTGGGGCTGCATTATTGGTGGTCACTGGATCTCCAGAGTCTGTGCCCCATTCTGGGCTTCCAGTCCCCCCTTGCAGAATCTTCTCTGCTTTGTAGCCCGGGGAGCTGATCTCACCACTGAGGCTGACTCTGGCTACACCCCTATGGACCTCGCCGTGGCTCTGGGATACCGGAAAGGTCAGCCTGACATGTGGCAGTGACAGTTTGCTATAGGTGGGGTAGCCACACAGGATACACAGGGCATTCCTCTTGGATGTCAGATGCTGGCAACAGGAGTCTGTTAGCAAACATTGAGTGCCCCTGTGTACCTGGCCTGGGTATGTGCTAGGCCTGGTTCTCAGAGGGCTACCCATGAGCTGGGGGTGGAAGCCAATGTGTATCAGTAACTGGGGTCATGATGTGGGGCACTCAGGCATTGAGAGGCCCAAAGGAGACCCTGACCCCACCTCAGGATGGATGGTAATGAGGGAGGGCTTCCTGAGGACCCAAGGGAAGGATTGTCCAGGCTGGAGGAACAGCACATGCAGAGGCCTGGCTGAGTGAGGACACCCAGAGGAAGGGGGCCTGGCCACACAGGGCTTTGAGGCCACCCTCTCTGAGGCAGAAGATGGGTGTAAACAGAGATCCCAGTTTGATTCCCCTTTTCTCCCTTCACTTCACCACGCATGAAACAGGGTTATCGTAACAACCAACCCCCTGGGGTTGTGGAGGGAATTGAGGTCTTGGGAAATATCCCCTCTTTGCTTCAAGGAGGCCTCTGTTTGGGACATTAATCCTCATAGCCCTTCTTGTCCTTTTGTAAATTTTGCAACCTACCAATAACTCTGAAATGCCTCCAAAAACACATTTTTATAAACTTGGGGGAAATTGAGGTTCTGGGAATAGAGACCTCCATCTTCCCAGCTGTGTCCCGGAAGGGGTGTGGATTTACCCATGTATAAAATGGGTCCTCCATCCATGTCCCAACACAGAGAGGCCTCGGCGGGTAAGGGTGCAGTTCTCGGGGCAGGACCTCTCTGGCTCAACCCATGAAGCGAGGGCGCAGGTGGGTCTGGTGCCTCTGCAGCCCCAATTCCATTTATGGCCCTCCTTTCCCTTGTCCTCTTTCCAGTGCAACAGGTGATTGAGAACCACATCCTCAAACTCTTCCAAAGTAACCTGGTGCCCGATGACCCTGAGTGAAGAACATCACCTGTCCCCCAGGGACTCAGACACTCAGGGAACAAGAGGGTCGACCCAGAGTTGGGGGAACCCAGAACTGGCTTCAAAGGCAGCTCCTGGACAGATGGTGGAAGAGGGTCCTTGCCAGGAGAAATCAATAAACCTTTGCAGAACTTGGAAAGACTTTGCTGTGCTTCCATGAGGGTTTCCTGGAGGGGGCAGCTGCCCCCTGGCTTCATATCTTCTCCCCCAGCACTCGCAAGTGGTAGATAACCACACGGCCAAAAAAGTCAGTGGCATCCTCAAATGTTACCTTTAGCTGATCTACCTCAGCAGCTGGCACAGGGAAGGTGTGAGCACAGCAGTCAAGGGAAACAGGTGGTTTGTGGTTAGACTGTCTGCCAAGCCCCACCCAGTCCCAGCTCAGACACCAAGCTGTGGGCCCCTGTGAGACTCACAGAGCAGGTTACCATTAGCCCACTTCACAGATGAAGTAAGGCAGGCCTAGAGGCCACTTGCTCAAGCTCATAGGCAGGGCCTGCAGCTTTCAGAGGCATAGACCATCCCTACTCCAGAAGCCAGGGCAGGATATCTGAATTGAGTTGTTGTCCTCAGGGTAGAAGTCCACAATCTTACTGAGAGCCTCTTTCTCCAGAGAACCTGCAGCAGGGAAAGGAGCAGACTGTGAAGCCTTGTTGCCCCCTCCACCCTCCTCTCTCCGCCCCCCTACTAGGGCCTTCCAGTACCTTCCAGGCAGCCCCGGCGACTGGAGAAGCCCCCCTGGAACTGGATCTGCAGCTGGGAGACACGGATGCGCTGAGGAAACTCTAGTATCACCCACTGGAAGGGGCCCTGGAAGCGGACAAACAGCCGCCTGGTCACTCAAGGCTGAAGGCAACACTAGTGCATTCTTTCAAATAGTCCATTGGTGGTGGAAGGATTCAGCACCTGGTCCCCCCTGACCAAACCAACTGAGCCCAGCTGTGGTGCTCTAGTTCCCAAAGCACCTTGGACCCCTGAATCTGATTCACACGATGGGTAGAGGGTCCAGGGAGGTTCCTCACCTGGTCCGAGTTCCAGCACGTCTCCTCGTTCTGGTCGAACAGATGCTTCTTTCCAAACTGTCGCGTGTTGCGATTCAGCACCGAACTCACCCTGGAGGGACCAGAACCACCGCGAGGAGAGGGACTGAACCCAGCACCGGCTCCACAAACCCAGAGCTCTGTCCACAGACAGCTCAAATCCCAAGACCAGGAGGGTACTGCCACTGCCCGCCCCCACCGCCCTGGGCCCTCACCTGCTCACTGTGTCTGCACAAACCAAAGAGTGGGTCATTTCAGCTCCACAAGATCTCACGGCTCAGAGCTGCGCTCCGATGCAGCCGAACAGCGAGAACTTGTCCTCAGAGTTTGAACGTCCTCACCTGAAACACCAAACAGGAACCCTCACCGCCCCACCCACTCCAGTCCTAAATGTCCCCTAGGTTAATCCCTTGCCGGAAAATTGGGGGTTTCGGGGAAAATGCCAATGACCAGAGGCCAGGTGTCCTGTGCGTTTCGGGCGGTCGCCTCGGATCCGAGCCTCAGTTTCTCCGGGAAGGGAGAACCAAAACGTACACCCGGAACCGCATGGACACATTGCGCAGAAGCAATGTGACTCAGGCAGCGTCTTCCCGGGGCGGGGTTTGAACTGTGCCCCGCCCCTCAGTGCCCGCCTCTTAAAGGGCCCTAGTCCAGTGTTTGACTTAAGAAGGCTGGTACCTAAAAGCGAGTATTTGTGGCCCTGGTCGGGTTTACTCAGTTAGAATGTCTTCCCGTCCTTCAGCAGGTTGCGAGTTCAATGCTGACTGATGTCGCTCAGTGGATTGAATGCTGGCCTGAGAGCCAAAAGACCACGATTCAATTTCAGCTCAGGGCACATGCCTAGGTTGCGGGCCAGGTTTCTGGTTGGAGACGTGAGAAAGGCAACCGATTGATGTTTTGCTGTTTTTCTCCCTCTCTATTTCCCTCCCTTCCCCTCTCTCTCACCAAAAAACGACGAACATACGAGGGGACTGATTGATGTTTACAAGGAGTCTTCATCAGTCTCGTGTGGCCCAACCTTCAAACTGTCTTTCCAGTAAATGCTGCCTGGGGTGGGCTTTTTGGAGGAGGGGGCTTGTGAAGTGGATTTTGAAGGATGAACAGGAGTTTGCCAAATCGGAGTACAGAAAGTCTCAGATACCAGGCTAAAGATCTGGTTCACTGATTCACACTAAAAACTCCTGACACTCTCTACTTCCCAGCCCTGTGTTGGATGGTGCTGCAGACTGTGAGAGGCCTCAGTTCCAACCCCACACGTGATGAGCCCCCAATCTGGGTAATACAGAGCTATACACACCCACTCCCAGCCCCATGGGGCCATGGCAGAGCCAGGGAAAGAGATAGTGCTTGGGTAGCTGGTGTTGAAAGGCTTCCTGGGAGAGGAGACATTGTGGCTGCACCAGGGTGAGAAAAATCTGGGGCTTTATGGGGTCCAAGCAGAGAAAACAGCATAACCAAAAGCCTGGTTGGGTGAAAGACCATGAATTTGAATAAAATATGTGGAGCCAGATCCTCCTGAGCCGAGCCTGGAGCAGTCACGGAAAGTGTTTGAGAAAGGGCAGGACACCATCCGATCTGCATGAATGGAGGGTTCTGAGACAGATCAGCCACTGCCAGGAGGCTGTAGTTCCTGGCTTCCGCTGAATGATCCAGGACCCAGCCCCTTTCTTCAAGGGCTGAGGGAATGGTCCTCCTGGCACCCTACTAGTGTCTGCTCAAGCCTGCTCTAAGAGGCGGTGCTGGCTGGGAAACTGGGACACTAGCGGAAGAGCTGCCCCATCAGCCCCTGCCTGCCAGAACTGCCTGCATTCAGTTATGACCTGGTGCCATCCACACCTGGCTCTGCTGGTCTCAGGATCAGGGATAGACGTGGCAGAAAATGCTTCCAATCCACCAGAGGAAGTTAGGAAGAGCACAGGTCCCAGAGGACCCAGATACAGTTTAAATCCCGGCTGGGCCATTCACTACCTGTGTGATCATGGACAACCATGTGAGCATCTGAGTGTTATTTTAAATCTGCAAACTAGAGGGAATTCTATTTCTAGAACTGCTGGAGAATTTAATGGGCTCTTTAGGATGACACATGACAACAATGCTGACCTTTGTTGAGAGCTCACCCTGTGTTTAACTTAAAACCATGTTTTGTCTCCATCCACTGGCTTATTAAAATGGCTGTGCTGGTCTGTGTTACCTACATTTTACATCTGACTGTACAGCCACTTGGGCCAAGGTCCCCCAGGGAGGATATGCTTGTCCCAGGGCCCTCCACACCACTCCTAGCCTTGGCTTGGAGCCGCCTCGCCCACTGGGGTGAAGCCAGCTCATATCCTTTTCCCAACTCCTCACCCCAGTGGCGCCTGGGCATGAAAGAGCCTCCTGTTTCTCCAAGGAATTACCAGCTGTAAGCTCCCATCAGGGCAGCCAGAAGTGATCCATTCATTTGCCTGAGTGAGGAGAGACTGGGCACTCTCTCCCCCCTCACCCTAGGGATGGAGTGGAGGGTACTCTAGAACAACAAGAAGCTGCAATTCTGTTTCACCGAGGGAAACTGTGGCACAGAAAAACAAAATCATTTGGCTAAGGTCACCTAAGGGGACCAGGATTCAAACCCCGGTCTTACTCTGGAGCTCCCTTCACTGGGCTGAGTTCTACATTTTTCCAGGAGAGGAAATGGAGGCTCAGAGAAAGTCAGGGATTTGCTGAAATCACACAGCAAGTATGGGTCAGCAGGGACTCTCTGGGAAGGCAGCCCCACTCACAGCAGAAAATAGGTCGCGCTTCCCATGAGTTTGTCATCCTGGAGCAGGGCAGGGAAAGAAGCTTAAGTAGCTTTGAGCCTTGGTTTCCCCTGGGGAATAGGTTGTCCCAAGGCCCCAACCTGGAGGGTCTTCAAGGGTGAGTGTGATGGGGTCCCCTGGCCAGAAGCCCCCTAGGGACAAGTCTGGGTCTGATTTATTCACTGGGTCCTGCCTGGGGCTAGCAGGGCTGGCTCAGAATAGATGGACACTCCCTCAGTGCCAACTGGACTTGTCGATCCTGGCAGGATGTGAGCCTGGGAGTCTGGGTAAGTGGGGGTAACAGTGGGAGTGGGAGGGTGACCGAGAATGAAGGGACTGAGGTGACCTCATATGGGAACACCCTGGGCCATGTCCAGGTGTGTTGAGTGGTGAGCATGAGTGGCTTCGCTGAGTGTGACCCTGGGAAGATCATGTGTCTCCGTGCTGGTGATGCGGTGCCAGATGATCGTGACCGGGTGCTGGCTATCTGTAGGTGTGCCCATGTCTGCAAGCATGCCTGGGTGTGAACAACATGGGGCAAATGTGGGCTGTTCGTGGCAGCCAGGAAGGCTGAGGTACAGGGGTGTGTGAACAGCAGTAGGTGTTTAAATGCGAGGGGACTCTAAGTGGGCCAGACTCACAGTTGTGAGTTTGTGCAGCAGGTGTAGCTTGTGTATGGCAATGAGAGGTTGTCTGTGGTCTATTTGACTTATATGTCATCTTGCCAAGTATGGTCATATATGAGCCCCCTTTGCAGTCATTGTGTGTCTAGGATGTGACTGTGTGTCATGGTTGTTTGTGACATTGTATAAGACAGCTATAAATTTCCCCCTGACTGGTGTGGCTCAGTCCTGCAAGATGAGGGGTAGCCAGTTTGATTCCTGGTCAGGGCACATACCTGGGTTGCAGGCTAGGCACCCAGTTGGGAGCGTGTGAGAGGCAACCAAATGATGTTTCTCTCCCTCTCTTTCTACCTCCCTTTCCCCCTTTCTAAAAATAAATAAATAAAATCTTTAAAAAAAACCCCAGATGTGAGTCTGGTTGCATGTGCTGTATCTGTGTGTCACCTTGAGTATATTGAGAGGCACTTTGGGGACACTGTCCTCCTCTGAGACCAAGCTCTTCTGGAGGATCCAGCCTGCTCTGGCCCATCAGCCCCTTTCCCTTGCTCCCTCCACCCACTCACAGCAGTCCCTGGCCTGGGGCCCCCGTGCAGAGCAGGGACAGAGAAAGGCACTCAGGGCTTGGGGGTGGCTCACCCAATCCCAGTGCAGGTCTATAAATAAAATAGCTCTTTGAGCCCAGCAGATTCCCAGGCAAGGTTGCCTCATTCAAGCCCCGGGCAACAGCCCACCCCTGGGCCCCAGGCCAGCCCCTCTAAGCTCAGCCCTGGCACCAGCCAGGAGGCCCAGGGGTTGGGGAGGAAATGAAGTGGAGGGGTGGGGGAAGTTGGGGTGGGAGTCATCTTGGCTCTGAGGCCACAGACCTGAGCACCCCCTTGACCCATACTGTTTCCCCTGAGCCTCAGTTTCCCCCGCTGGAAAGTGGGCAGCAGCACGATAGCAGCCCCCATCTTGTGTATTTATTTCCCCTCTCATTCTCCTAGCCATCCTGTACGGTGAGGACTCTTAATTCTCCCCATTTCAGACAGGAAAGCTGGGGCACAGGAAAACAAAGTGGCTGGCCCAGAGTCAGTCACTTTGTTAGGAGAGGTGGAAAGGGGTTTGAATGCTGGACTTGGGAAGGCCAAGCTCCCGGCTTCTGTGCATGTCACACAACCACACCCAGACCCCAGAATCAGCCACAACACTGTCACACCAGCCTGTCCTGCAGACACACTAGTGTGATTCCTGACCTCTGTCCCTCCTCTGGGATGAAGAGTCAGAGAGTAAACAGAGCTTCCCAGTGTGTTGCACTGGCCCCTGGGGCCACTGCTCACCCACCTACAGACCAGCAGGCTGGATCCACACACACAAGAACTGACACATTTGTGTGGACTTGCTTCCCCGGGGTCTTGCCTCATCCTCCACTCATTCCCTTTCCCTCTTTGGTAATTTTGCTGAAAGTACCAGCATGCCCCCTGTTTGTCCCCCCACCAGACTGAGACCCACCCTCAGAGATACGCAAACACACACACCACACACACGTAGGACCCTTGGTGGACTTACAGGCCCTCTGCCCCATGCAACCTATTGTCAGCCCTGAGCAACTGGGACTGTGGGAAGGAAGAGGGGCAGGGGCTGACTGCTTTAAGCTCTTGTCCCCTCTCATTTCCATTTTTCATTGTGGTAAAATGCACAGAACATAAAATTTACTATTTTAAACTGTGCGATCCAGTGGCTTTAAGTATATTCACATTACTGTGCAATCATCACCTCTGTCTAGTTCTAGAACATTTTCAGACCTTGTGCCCATTAGCGGTCACTCCCCATTCCCTCTGCTCCCAGCCCTCTGGTAAGTATCAATGTACTTTCTGTCCCTACGGATTTGTCTGTTCTGGACATTTCATATAAATGGAATAATAAAATATGTGACCTGCTGGATGTCACTTCTCTCAGTCAGCATGATGTTGTCAGGGTTCATCTGCATTGCAACGTGTGTCAAGCCTTCATTCTTTTTTATAGCTGAGTGATATTCCATTGCATGGATGTAGGCTTTTTAAGATTGGGGTCTTTATGCAAAGGCACACACATGCCACCTGCTCAAAGCAAAAGTATTCCTGTAACAACAGTACCTGGTCCACAGGAGGCGCTCCATAAATGTTGGCTGGACAACAGAATGTATTAATGCTCATTCTGGCTGGAGCTGGTGACAGCAGCTCTGGGGAGCGACACCCCTGGGCTCCCACCTTGTGAGCCTCTCTCCCTCTCTTTTAAAATAGATTTTACTTATTTATTTTTAGACAGAGGGGAAGGAAGGGAGAAAGAGAGAGAGAGAGAAACATTGATGTGAGCGAGATGAGAAACATTAATTGGTTGCCTCTCCAACATGCACCCACCTGGGACAGAACTGGCAACCGAGGCATGTGCCTTGACCTGGGATTGAATCTCGACCTCTTGCCTTGTAGGATGCACAACTGAGCCACAACTGAGGTCAGGGTCTACCTTGGGAGTCTCTCATCAGCTGTGGAACCGGGGGATCTTCCCATTCTCTGAGTCTCATCTGTCTCTCTAGGATGAAGCAATAACTAGTCAAAATTGCTCCAAGTGTGAGCCCTGGAGAGTGAGCTGGACCAGGTTCAGAGTTCCAGCTCTGTCCTTCCCCTCCACCTGACCTTGGGAGCAACTTTGTCTCCCTAGGGCTCAGTTTCCCCATCTGTATGATGGGGCAGGGCCACCAAGGAATGTCTGGGGGCATTTAATGTGGCTCCTGGGAAGAAGTGAATGAGAGTAAGTAAGGCGCAATTTCCCCTTGGGTAGGGCAGTGGTCGAAGGAGTGGGGAGGGTGTTTTAGGCAGAAGGAACCCCTCCCTTTCGTTGCCAGAGACCGCGGGCTCGTATTGGCGCATGCGCAGAACAGCCCCGCGGCCCCTTTATAAGCACTGAGGCGGCCCTGGGGCTAGCCGAGCGCAGGGCGCAGGGGCTGGACCTGGCGCTCGAGAGCCAAGCTGAGCGTCCTTTGTGCCGGGTGACCGCCCAGGGATGCGTCCGAGCTAGAAGACAGGTGGGGGTCCGTCGCAGGAAAGGGGCTGCTTGAGGGAGGGTCCTTGGGGTTAGAGAAACAGCCAGGGATTGGGGAGGGAACCTGCGATCAGAGAGAGGTCCCCGGAATGGGGAGGATGCTACCGGGTGAGGGGGACCCCCGGGTTGGGGAGAGAACGCAAACTGGGAGGGCGCTTGGAAATGTGAGAGACACTTGGATTTGAGGGTAAGGTTATCTAGGGAATGCGGAGCTGACCCCATGGTGGCGAGGGGGCCTGATTGGGGATGGGTCTCAGAATTGGGGAGGGGGCACTGGGAACCAAGGCCGGGGAGAGCACCCCTCGTTTAGAGAGAAGGGGGGATACCCAGATGCTGTGTAAGGACTCTGGGACACGGCACCCCGTGTCTGAGTGAGACACCCCAGGATTTTAAGTGGGGATTCCCAATTTGCAGATGAATAGAAGATGCCAGGCTGGCCTGCAGCAGGAGAGGGTCCCCATATCAGCCCAATGGAAAGGGGTTTGCACTGAGAGTTACGGGCCTCAAGGAAGGGGTACCCGGTGGTCCCCCGTTCTTTTGGCCCGTGTCCTTTTACCACATCCTGACTCGGGGAGAAGGTTCTGGGGGGCTTCTTCCCAAGGTGGGTGGTCCGTGTTGTTCCCTCAGGCCTGGTGTCAGGGTTCCTTCCCCTCTCCCATGGAGCATACTGGGTCTCCCAGGTGAATCACGGGTCAGAGCCCCCTGAGCACAAGTTATGGATCCCTAGGACCCGTGAGAGGCACTAGTCCAAACAGCGAGGCCACCTCTATATCTGACAGTGTCCTCACAGTGAGACGCAGACCCATACCTCACCCCTTCAGTTCCATCTGTCCATATGGTTGCATGTGGGAGTCCTGGTTTGATTTGAAGGCACAGCCACTGGGAACTAAGGGGCTGGGACCCCAGACCCAGCCTGGAGAGCAGCGACCCCCATCCCTGTGCACAGGGCTTTGTTCCTCTCGGCAGCATTAATGGGAGACAGCCAGGCTGAGGAGAGGGTTGGCCCTGGGCCCCAGCCGGGGACTTGGGGGAAGGGCAGGGAGGGAGGGGTGGGCAGTGAGAACTCAGAACCCAGCGGCCTCCCTGGCTTCCAGGCGTTCCCAAATGGAAGATGACCCTCCGGAAGGTGGAAGCTTTGTGTGTGTGTCTACCCCATGCTGGGAGAGGGTATGTACCCAGGGAGAGGGGGTGGTCTGGGGTCCTCTGTGAGTCTAATGTGACAGAGATGTGTCTTTGTCCGGAAACTTGTGCCAGGGGCCACATCACCAGGTGGCAAAATGATGTGTGCCCATCAGTCACCAAGGCCACATTTACCCAGCCCAGTCTGTGCCAAGGGGCTGCTACTCCCATGTGCATGTGAGGAGCTGTGTCTGATGATGTGGCCTCATCAAGCGGTTTATGTGGGGAGCCTGAGAATGTGGGTGTGTGTCTTTGTGCAGAAGACGTGTTGCCTGCCTTGTAAGTGCCCATATTGTCTCTCTTTGTTAATGTTATCGTGAATCTTTACATGTGTGTCTTTCTCTCTCTCTCCTGGGCTCTTGTCTGGGCTGTGTGGCTGTGCGTGATGTCCCATGCGTACAGCAAGGGTCCTATCCATGTGACTGGCAGTGTGGATCCTGAGTGTGAGGGTTTGAGATGTAGTCTGTACACAGAGTTGGACACTAAAAGTAAGACATTGGCAAGGGGTTCAGGTCCCAAAGGGGTAGCCTGGGATGATTTACTGAGCTGGCTTCCTTTCTCCTCCAAGGAGTTCTACAGTCCTGCCTATGCACTCACATACCCCCTGACCCCTTGCTGAAGGGCACCCACAGCAATACCTTGCTGTGGTATTCACACCTCCAGATACCACAGGCGGCTCCGTATGCTCCACCCAGTGCATAGAGCTGCTGGGGACCTGCATGCAAGTCCATACACCACAGGGCACAACCTCATTGATATCCTCACCCATACTCAGCACCCTGATGCATGCCCAGGTGCAAATACACAAAAATGCCCATTGGTGCACTGGCTGGTATGGCTCAGTGGGTTCAGTGCTGGCCTGCAAACCCAGAGGTCACTGGGTAGGTTCCTGGTTGGGGCACAACCAGCAGATGTATCTCTTTCACATCAGTGTTTCTCTCTCTCTCTCCCTCCCTTCCTTTCTCTCTAAAAATAAGTAAATAAAATCTTTTTTAAATGACCATTGGCAAACTCACCTCACTCAGTGCCCACTGAGACAAGAGGTAGGTGCGAGAAGGGGGAGACACACACACTACACTCGTCCTCCTGTCTCTCTGCCCCTCCCCCACCCCCTGCAGACCCCCTACTTGCATATGCATGAGGTCCATGTATTATTCATGAGGGGACAAGCCCCAGACAGCTCTGCAAATGTTCACCTCTGAAGGCCCTGATGAGGAGATATTTTAAGAGAAGGGGTGGGGGGGGGTGAGGTGCAAGTAGAGGCAACTGAGTGTGTATGGGAGAGCATGTGTGCATGGGGGATGTACCTGAAATTGTGTGTCACTGTATTGGGCCATCTCTGTATACTTAAGTATGTACATGAGGCTTTGCACAAAGAGCTGTTTTTTTAATTTAACATCTAGGACTTCACATGTCTTAGCTCATTCTATCCTCACAGTAACTCTATGAGGTACATACTGAGTGATCCCCATTTTACAGGTGGAGAAACTGTCTAGGTCAGGTAACGTGTAGGGAATGGAAGACAAGCCCTGCCTTCTGGATATAGTCTGAGCTCTTAACCATAGTGTATGTGTGTGAGAGAGAATTCTCGGAATTTGCCCCTTCCTCAGACACTCCTGAGGTAGGCGCAGCCCAGAGTCCTGACCCCCCCCTCTAATAGCCAGCCGTACAGTCCCAGTGCCTTGCCTCTGCACTGCTGTGCAGCCCTAAGCAAACCACTAGCCGTCTCTGGGCCCCAACACAAGGAAAAGACCAAAAGGGCACCGCCACTGCATTACTGCCCCGAGTTCAGCACCACGGACAGGTCCCGGGTCGGCCTCTCAGCTGGGGCCTCTGGGAGCTGGGAAAGGCCCTCTGGAGGGGGCCAGCTGTCCCCCCCCCCATAAATCCCTATTCTGGACTCCACCCACACGTCCTTCTCAGGCCTATTCTTTTCAGGCGAGAGATGTACAAGGGCTGAGTTTATAGGTGATGTTCTAACTTCCCACCTGAGCTCTGGTGAGTCCGCGGAGTCTGTCCAGAGGGGCCCCCTCCCCAGGGTTTTTAGTCTCTGGAAGAGTGTGAGGTCAGGGAGGTCACTGCCATGTCCCAGTGCTTGGAATGGGCCTTGCTTACAGTTCACACTCAGTTGTCCATTTTATGCCCATGGGCCACAACCCCAGTAGAAGGCTGGACCCACAGCTGGAGTCTCTGTGGACCTAGGCGGTATCTCTTCACCAGAGAGGGGGAAGTTAAGGGGAGGGGATGGTGGGAATGGGCAAGTCCCCTTCCTCCTGCTGGGACTTGGCAGCACCTCAAAAATCCCAGAAACCAAGAATAGAATCTTGGCGACAACCAAATCCTGGAACTGAAGCTGAGAATCGTGTCATTCAGCACACCCAGATTAAAAGCTGGCTTGGAGACCAATCTGCTCCCAGGACTGGGACCCTTGGCAGGCTGGGACTGTCAGCTGCTCTTTAGGACACCCCCACCCCAGTCTGATGAGGAGGCCAACTTGAAAAATAAGATTTTGATCCTGCTTTTGTTAAACTCAATAACAGCTGAAATTTACTCCTTCGTGCCAGGCAGTTCTAAGCAATTTATATGTATCGACTCATCTATTCCTTCCAACTACCTGATGTTATCCCCTTTTGACCTATGAAGAAACTGAGACACAGAAATGCTGAACTTTGCCGAAGGTCACAAAGTGAGGACCAGACACAATGACAGCCCCGGGTTCTGATTCACTCTAGCACCCATACTTCTGACATGAGACGTTATTGCTAGCGTTCTGAAGTCAGCTGCTTCTGGGTTTGGATCCTGGCTCTGCCCTTGCTTGCTGCCTGTGTGACCTTGACTGACACACTGTCCTGTCCTGTCCTCCCAGTTTCCAGATCTGTGGAGGGGGCACTTGGTTTTTCCATGCCAACTCTCTGGGGAGCTTGTGCTCACCCCTCTTCCTTCCATCTTCTTCATCCAGGTCCAGGATGGGGGCCGTGTCTGTCTGGGCCTCAGGCCTCTTGATGCTCCAGGTGCTGCTTGTGGTGGCTGGGGAACAGGGTGAGTTGGCCTATGCAGTGGAAGAGGCTGAGGTCTGAGGGATGGATGAGATGGAGCAGCTTTTTAGCTCAAGAGCCTTCTGCTGGTTCCCTGGCTTGGCGTGGGGAATAAAACAAGAATAGATGAAAAAGGTCTTTGAACAGTCAAAAGTGAACAAGACACCTGAGAGGTTATTTTTAGTCACTGCTAGCAAAGGCTGGAGGTGTCTGCCTTTCACTGTTTTGCTATGATGAGATGGAGAGAGAGAGAGAGAAGAAAAGGGTGGGAGGGAAAGGAGGGAGAAAGAGAATGGGGGAGGGAGGAAGGAGAGGGAGGGAGGGAGGAAAAAGAATAGTGTGTACATTGATTAGTGATGCCTGTCATGGGCAGGGCAGTGGAAATAAAGGTCTGTATGTATGCATCTTCTGGCATTTCCCCAGTGGTAGTCAAAAGCCCAGGCTTTAGAAATGCCTCCCACCCAAAAGAGGATGATGACGTGAAGCTACCTCTGTAGATGGTTATGAAAATCTGATGGGCTGCTTGCTATCTATAAAGTGCCTGTTATATAGAAGGTACTCCACAAACACCATTTCCCTCCCCGTGGCTACCTCTCCCTTAACTTCTGGGGAAACTGTGGCTCAGAGAATGACAATGACTTTCCCATGGCCACACAGTGAGTGCGTGACAGAGTCACTGGCCCCTGAGATCTGGACTTTGAACGGAGGCAGAACTATAAAGGGACTTGACCCCATTCTCCTTCTGCTCACAGACTGGGGTGCAAATCACAGATCTGTGCCCTGCATCGTGGTGTTGTATAGGCAACCTAATCTCTCTGGCCTCAGTCTCCCTACCTGTAAAGTGAAGGAAATAGGCTCTGCTGGCCCTCGCCTCTGAGTCAGGTCTCTCTCCACCTTCCCCATTCCAGGCACACAGGATGCTACCACTGTTGCCACCACTGCTGCTGAGAAGGGGCTCCACATGCAGAAGGTGGGGTCCGGTTCTGTGCGAGCTGCACTGGCGGAGCTGGTGGCTCTGCCCTGTCTCTTCACCCTGCGACCATGGCCAGGGGCAACTGGAGAAGCCCCTCGGATCAAGTGGACCAAGGTGCGCACCGCGTCAGGCCAGTGGCAGGACCTGCCCATCCTGGTGGCCAAGAACAACGTGGTTCGAGTGGCCAAGGGCTGGCAGGGACGTGTGTCTCTGCCCGCCTACCCCCGGCACCGGGCCAACGGCACGCTGCTACTGGGGCCACTGAGGGCCAGCGACTCCGGGCTCTACCGCTGCCAGGTGGTGAGGGGCATCGAGGATGAGCAGGACCTGGTGTCCCTGGAGGTGACGGGTCAGTTGAGGGCAGGGGTGGGACCAAGGCTGGGGGGGGGGGCTGAACCTGAAGTTCACCCAGTGAATATCAATGATTCTCTTTCTATATTTCTGATAAAGTCACAAAGCAGGTCTCCACAGGTTATACCGCCTCTCTGATAGCTGTCTCTCTTTTACTTAAGAGTGAGCAGCCTCTGGCTTGATCTCTTGTGGACCACAGGATTCCATAGGGTTTCACAATCACATTTCAAGTCCATTTCATGGTTACCTATTTTCACAGAAGGGAAAGGATATTGGCTTTCTGTTTAATATAGGAATATACATTTCCTTTTTAAATAAATTGTTAAAGGAAGTATCTTTTTAAAAAGTTGATTGAAATATATAACAGTCCTTAAATACGGTTTAACCAATTTCTGTATTAAATTCTTGCTGTTGAAATATCCGGTGTAGTTTTTGTTCTCCTAACTTATCAAGGTGAACAAGGCAAACAAATTATTATTATTATTATTATTATTATTATTATTATTAAACCAAAGCCCTAGAACAGAGAGTGGCACAGTAGATGCCCAATAGGTATTTGAGAAATGACCCAGTGAATGGATTGTTGTGTGGAAAACCTCCTGCAGACTCCTGGCAGGAAGTCAGTATAGCTTAGCCCCTGCTGGCCAAGGGCAAGTCCCTGGACCGAGGTCCTAGGGCAGTCTTCCCCTCCCAACAGTGTCTCACTGTATATTTTATGGGGTTAACCAGTCATCCCCTTTCCAAGGCCTCACTTCTCAAAACCAATAATCCTCGAAGAAAGATGGTAAGTAATACAAGAAAGAATGTCCATGTCTGGGTTTATTCAATTCATTTATCCTGCCAAATATTAATTGAGTACCTACCACATGCCAGCCTGGGGCTAAGGACACTGTTATGACTGAGACGCAGCTGTTGACTTTTGGGGGCTCTCAGTTTGATAAGATGGGGCAAAAAGTTTCATTCTTTTGTCTTTCTCGGTCATTTTTTCCATCCCTAAATTGGAATTTGACTCATAGTATGCCCGTTCAATAATGGGCTTCACATCCTGACTTACATACAAGTCACTTCCTCCAAGAAGCCTTCCGTGATTCTATTCCTAGGATAAACCATAATCACATTTGATCTCCCATTGCTGCCAGTGTTTCTCCTATTAATGCATGTACTTAATTCCTAAATGGCAGAATCTCTCTGGCTCTTCTGCATGTCTCCTCTCACCTCCAGGGCCTAACCCTGGGCATGAAGAATGCTATTTTTGGAGTTAGATCTTCCTGGATATGAATTCTGGCTCTGCCTTAATCTAGCTGTGTGGCCCTGACCATGTCCCTGAACCTCTCTGAGCCTTAATTTCCATGAGATAATGCTTATAAATGCTTATTATGTGGTAAATACTTAATAAATCCTAGCCCTTTATGGCCATTGTTATCGGTGTCCTCATCTGTAAAATGGGAGCATATCAGCCTCACTCCCCACCACTGCCCTAGCGCCACGTCTGGTGCTGAGTGAAGGCAGGTTGTCCAGGGCAGTGTAGGACAGCAGTTCTGTTGTTATCAGACTGAGGGGTGTGGGACACTCTGCAGAGGGAGGTCTGTGCTTGAAGATTCCAGAATGAATCGGCCCTGTATCCTGGATGTTCCTCTACAGGTGTTGTGTTCCACTACCGGGCAGCCCAGGATCGCTATGCGCTGACCTTTGTCCAAGCCCAAGAGGCCTGTCGTCTCAGCTCAGCCACCATTGCAGCCCCACGGCACCTGCAGGCCGCCTTTGAGGATGGCTTTGACAACTGTGATGCTGGGTGGCTCTCTGATCGCACTGTCCGGTGAGGGGGTACACAGGGTGGGGAGATGGAGAGCTAGCCTCTGGGGAAAGATGGTTTTGGGGGGCCCCAGGAGCACACATCCTTGTTTTGTCAGGTATCCTATCACCCAGTCCCGTCCTGGTTGCTATGGCGACCGTAGCAGCCTTCCAGGGGTGAGGAGCTATGGGAGGCGCGACCCACGGGAACTCTACGATGTGTATTGCTTTGCCCGTGAGCTGGGGGGTAAGTCTGGGGCTGGCAGGACCCTCCCCTTTCCTGAGCCCTGTCACTTCCCCCAACTCCCCTCCCTCTTAAGTCTCATCCTTCTTTAAACCTGCAGCCAAGACTTTGGCCTACTCCTTATCTGAGTTTTCCTTCCCTCTCTGAGCCCCTCTCCTTCTCTGTGCCCCTTCCCTCTGCACCCCTTCCCTCTCTCTACACGCCTCTTCCCTCTCTGAGACCTTGTCCTCTTTGAGCCGCTCCCGCTCCCGGCTTCCTTCTTTCCTACCTCATCCTCCTCCCGAGCCTCTCCCTTTCTCTAAAGCCAAAGGGACCGCATTTGTAAAAAGAAGCTACAGCGGCCTCTTCGGTCAGGTCCGAGCTATTTGGAGTGGGCTCCACTTCCCGGGCTCCTGGGTAGGGTCCCCCGGACACACCTGATTTCCTCTCACACCTTCCCACGCCTTTCCACAGGCGAGGTCTTCTACGTGGGCCCGGCCCGCCGCCTCACCCTGGCCGGCGCCCGTGCCCAGTGCCGCCGCCAGGGTGCCGTACTGGCCTCGGTGGGGCAGCTGCACCTGGCCTGGCACGAGGGCCTGGACCAGTGCGACCCGGGCTGGCTGGCAGATGGCAGCGTGCGCTACCCGATCCAGATGCCGCGCCGGCGCTGCGGGGGTCCGGCCCCCGGCGTTCGCACAGTCTACCGCTTCGCTAACCGCACCGGCTTCCCTGCACCTGGAGAGCGCTTTGACGCCTACTGCTTCCGTGGTGCGTGGGAGGCCACGTCTGGGGGAGTGAGTCCGTGTTGGTCATGCTCTCGAGGGTGCGTCCCTGGTGGCCTCGCCCTAGGGCTCGCACTTCGGTAAAGGCTGTCCACCGCACCAAGAGCTTTGCTTTCTGGTGGAGGCAGTCTGGGCAGGGGAGAGATACATGGAAACTACTCCTCGAGAAGCCCCTTCACCCCCTGGTTGAAGGCCACGCCCCTGAGACAGGCTTTTCCCTGGAGTCCCACGCTGGGGGGAAGGAAGGAGCCCTGAAGTTTCTGGCTGGAAGTCTTGTGTAGGGGGTGGGCTATAAAGCCTGAGGTCCCTGAAAGACAAATCCCTGTGCGGATCATATTTTATCTGGAGCCATGCTCAGAACCACCCTTTGAGGAAGTGATGCTTCAACTGGGCCAAGCCACATTTCCAGAGATGAGACCAGGGATGACCTTTGCACTTGGGGTGGAGCCAGAATCTCAGAAGCTGCAAACCTCAACTCAGAGGAGTTGGGTCTTCTATCTGTGTAAGGGGGAGATCCCGTTGAAGAAGGCCAGGCCATTAAGCACTTTCTCCTTTGGCAGTGAACAGCCAAGGCCCAGGCCTGACCTGTCCCTGAGAGGTGACTACTGCCTGAGCTTCACCCATGAGCCAAGTTGTCTCTTGAATCCTTACTGTGCCCAGCTGAACTTGACAGTGGGTGAAGCCTAAACAGTGAGAATGATAACTTTGCATCACCCTCTCTCAGTCTGGGGGATTTCAGAAACCACCCAGAGAGAGAGAGAGAGAAAGGGCCACAAGGAGACAGAGATACAGAAATCTGTGCTGCAGTATGCTGGAATGTAGGCAGACTTCAGGCAGAACTTCCCAGCCCTTGAGCCTAACACATCCTCTTTTGCTTTCTCCCACAGCTCATTACCTTTCTCCACAACATGGAGACCCAGAGACTCCCTCATCTGGGGATGAGGGAGAGATTCTATCTGCAGAAGGACCCCCAGCCCGAGAACTGGAGCCCAGCCTGGAGGAAGGGGAGGTGGTTACCTCTGACTTCCAGGAGCCTCTGGTGTCCAGTGGGGAGGAAGAGCTTCTGATCTTGACAGAGAAGCAGGAGTCTCAAGAGAACCCCAGCCCAGCCCTTGGGGTTCCCACAGTAGCCTCAAGACCTTCCTTGAAGGCCGAGGAGGAGTGGCTGAGCACTGTGGCCCCCTACTCCAGCAGCCTGGAGGCCAGCACTTCAGCTAGCACGCACAGGGAGGCGACTCCAGCTGGCCCTACGCCCAAAAGGAGGGGACGCTTTAAAGGGTTGAATGGGCGACACTTCCAGCAGCAGGAATCCCAACAAGGGCTGGAGGGGAGGCTTGAGGTCAGTGCCCAGCCCTCCACCACCCCAGAGGCTGCTGGGAATCATGTGGAGCCTCCCCTGACCACTGCAGCCACAGACTCTTTAGGGAGTGGCAGGAGCCAAAGTCCCTGGGCTGTGCTGTCCAATGAGGTGGATGTGCCCGCAGCTGGTGAGTGGGGTCAAGGAGGAGGTGGGACCTGAGTGGGTGTCTGAGGGGAACAGGGGGAGGAGGCTCCGAGTCCCTGCTGGGTACCCTGGCGTCAGAAGCTGTCTCTTCCCCAGGCCTAAACCAAGGATACTCGATGAAAGGAGCTGCTGAAAGATAATCGCTGTTGTTGATATTGTTGCAGGTTTCCCTGGTGGCAGGAGCTCCACAGAGCCCTGGCTGTGGCCCCCAACAGTGGCCCCACCCAGCATCCCAGGCCCCAGCAGAGCCCTTGGCTTCAAGCTGGAGGAAGCCAAGGGCCCCAGTGTGAGGCTGGACACCCCCAAACTGCCCTGGTCCCACTCAGAGGCCACTGCCCAGCCTCCTAGCCCCTCAGAGGATCCCAACACTGCCCCCTGGGAGGCAGCTCCAATGGTCACTTCCATAGACCTCCCTGTCATGGCCATGCTTCGTGCCCCTAAAGTGTGGCTCCTACCACACCCTACGCCCCTCCCCACCCAGGCCAGTGGGGTCAAGGGTCACAGTGAGGTCATGGCCACTGCTGCACCCTCCCCAGCCTCGGAGACCCAGGCCGGTCTCCAGGACCCCATTCACCCTGAAGTGTATTCCTTGCCCACCTCCTTGGGCCTGACAGGACAAGGGAGAGAGGCCATGTTCCTGACATTTGGTGACCATGAATCAGGAAGTCCCACAGCCCCCTCACAGGTAGCCATGGATACACAAGCTGGAACCAGTTCTAACTCTCCCAGGGCAGACTTTGGAGAAAATGGGGATACCAGCCCCACTACACTAGGGAAAACTGAGCACCCCAGATCCAGCCCACAGGCTTCTGTGGATGGGGAAGTGGCAGCAGATGTCACCTCCATGGAGATGGCTACTGAGCCCCTGGGAGGAAGAGGCATCTCAGGGTCTGAGTCTGGGGTCTTCAACACAGCAGAGAACCCCACTTCCAGCTCACAGGCCACCATGAAAGAGGCACAGGGCATGTGGCCCTCACTGCACAGTGAACAGCTGGACCCCCACCCCACCTCTGCACCATTGAGGGGCCCCAGAGTCTCCCTGAATTTGGAGCCTTGGGCCGCTACAGATGGAGGAGGTCCAGTGGGTCCAGTGGATTCCATAGCCATGGTGGACCACGATGATGCTGATGGGATTTGGAAACCTGGATCCCATGTGGTTGAAGGAGATGAAAGCCCCACCATGAGCCCTCTGGTGGCTTCGAATAAAAACTTGGTGACGTCTCTCATGTCCCTGGACCAGGGGGACAAGAGTGAGGTCCTGGCCACGTCCACAATGGACTCCTCCAGCTCCCAACCCCACCCAGAGCCGGAGGGCCAGAGGGTGACCTGGGGAACACAGGGAGCCTCAGCCCTTCCACATGAGGGCAGCCTCCCTGGGAAGCCTGCTCTTGCTCCTTGGACATCTACGGTGGCCAGCACCAACAAGCCCATGTCAGAGCCCTTGGGGGAGCCTACAGTGCTGTGGGGCTCCCCCAGCACCCTGCCGCCTGCCCCTTGGGCCCTGGACAAGTTCGAGCTGGAGGTCCTTGCAGGGAGTGCCAGTGTGGAGGAGGCAGCAAGTGGAGAGGAGCCGGCCCTGCAGAGGACCTTTGCAAATGGGAGTGCAGAGCAAAGTGAGTTCAAAGCTGGTGGCCTCATCCAGCCCAATGTGGTGAGGGCTCTGGGACCAGGGGTCAGGGGAGCCCAAAGTAAGGAAGAAGGGTTGTCCCTTGGTCCTGGGAAGGTTTCTAGCAGGGGATGCTGTGGGAGGTGGAAACTTATTAGGTGCATCAAATTGCAGAAAGGGTGTTCTCTGGCAGAGGCGCCAGCCTGGCCAAAGGCAGGAATCAAGTTGATGTGTTTTTGAAGCACAGCAAGTGGTAAGAAAATGATGAGGCATCGAGTGGAGTTTGATTTCGGTTCAATTAACAACTCATGTTTATGGGCACACGGAGTCAGGCGGTGCTGTGCAATGCTGTGGGGGCTGGCCTTCAGGGATGCCTTAATCTGGGGAAGACAGAGCTAGACACAGACACCCCCCACCCCAGGGGGGAGCTGGATGGAGGAAACGGGGCAAGAAGAATGAGAATTGCAGCTGGAACTCAGTGGTGTGGTTTATGAGAGACTTTGAGTCACAGGAAAAGTGGGTGCTCGGAAGGGGTGGAAGTGGGGGGCCATCACTCCCAGTTTATAGGCAGCAAACTGAAGTTCAGAGAGGACTGTCACTACCAGCTAGTCAGTGGCCAGACTTCAGGGAAGCCCAAGTCTGCATAAGCCTTAGCTGCTCTGTGCCCAGCAGAATCCATAGAAGGCCTTCCACCTGTTCTCCTGGAGCCAGGTCTGCCTGCAGCTCACCTGCAAGTTCTGGACCCTTTTTTAGATCTTGCATATGGAGCTGTTTTTATGGTCAAGTGAGCTTTAAAAAAAATCAGCAGCTAATTAAGAGGCATTTTTTTCCTGAGTTGCAAAACACTCTTATTAACACAATTGATATTACACTTGCTCTCTTTTTTGAAGGCAAAGTGTACATGGTAGAAATAGCAGGTGCAAGGTTTCGTCACCCATTCTGTCACCTCTGGGCTGCTGTGTCCCAGGATAAATTTTCTTTTTTTAGATGCTCAGGAGGCAGGAGGACCCTGGATATGGGCACCTGAATTGATAAAGGCTGATGCTTATATGAGCTGTTGGTGACTGCCCATATACGTGGCTTGTTCAAGCACTTTACTAGAATCCTCTCGGTTTATTCTTACCATGCCCTTGTGGAACAAGTTCTAGTGTGATCCTCACATTAGGATGGGGAGACTGAGGCATAGGGACAAGTCAAGTAACTTGTGCAGAGTCAGGCAGCTGGGACTGTCAAAGATAAAGTTTGAATCCAGGCCAACTAACAATATAGTCTGTCTCACCCACTAGACTGAATAATGCTTACTTTGCGTAAAAACAAACAAAAAAACTCCTGAGGTCTTGGGAGGGGTGAGCTTGCCCTGCAGGGAGTGGGAATCGGGGAGAAGGCTCAATGCCAAAGCAGCTAGAGAAGGGGGATTAGTGAGGTGGGGGGGAGACCCACAGAGGCGTGCGAAAGAAAGTTCATTTGGAAGAGCCCCCAGGGCTATGGTTGAGTTTGGCCTGGTCTTTGTTGGAGTCTTGGTTCCAGACTGAAGCCAGGGGCAGCCAGGTTGGGAAGAGACTGGCAGCACTGGGGGTGGGGTCGGGGAGAGACCGGGGTGTCTACCCACTCGATGCTTGCTGCAGAAATGCTAATGAAGCCAAAAATAAATGCAGCACCAGCAAGCGACTGAGTCACCGCCAGTCCGTGGGCAGCTGTCGGCAGCTCGGGGCACCTGGTGGGACTCACGTATGCCTGCGCCTAGCAGCCCCACACATGTGCACACACGTGCTTGGGCAGCATTAAGGACAGACACAGCCACAGGCCCCTCTGGCAGTTCATGGGGGCACATGCCACCACCCCAGAGACAGGCCTCTGTCCCCACAGGAAGGCCAGCAGCCACCTTCATTCAGTTAGCAAGCAATTACTGAGTGCCAGCTATGTTCCAGGCCCCATGTTGAGACCAAGTCTCTTGTCCTCTGAAGGCTGACATTCTAGAGCAGCGCCCTAGAACTTTTCTAATAATGGAATGTCCTGGAGCTATGCTGTCTGATACAATAGCAACCAGCCACATGTGGCTACTGAATCTTTGAAAGTGGCTGGTGAAACTGAGGAACTACATTTCTACTCTTATTCGTTTTTAATTAGTTTAGACTTAAATAGCTATATTTGGCTGCCATATAGAACAGCACCGCTCTGGGGAGGGGGGAGGCACAAACACATAACAGTGACCCTAATAAATAACTAAATGGTATTGGAGGTTAGAAAGTGATATGAGCAAAGACACAAGTGAAGCAAGGGGTGGGGGGTGCCAGTGGGTAGTTTCCGGTTCTGGAAGGGGAGTCAGAAAGGCCTCTCTAACCGGATGAAATTTGAGCAAGCCTGAAGGAGGCAAGGAAGGAGCCATGAAGAGTTTGGGGGGAAAAGTGTTCTAGGCAGAGGGAATAGTCTGTGCAAAGGCCCTGAGGCAGAACCCTGCCTGGCATGTAGGAAGAGCAAGGTCAGTGTGGTTGGAGCAGGGTGAGCAAGGGAGAGAGCAAGAGTAGGGCAGTGAGATGTTGGCCAGATCGTACAAGGCCCTGTGGGCTGAGGGCAATGGGGAGCCATGGAGGGATCTGGGCAGAGGAGGGACATGACCTGACTCAGGTTTACATAGACACCCTTTGACAGCTGCAGAAAAAACAGTCAGTGGAGGGTGAGGGTGGACGCTAGGAGATGTAGGAATTGGTGATAACTTGTTACAATCTCAGTTTCTTTTGCGGCTCTAGACAAGCCCAAAACAGAAACAAATTCTAGATTATAAAGCCTGGAAAGAGGGCCTTAAACTGGGCTACCAGAACCCTGGAGGCCAGTCTTGGCTCTTGAATTGGCCCACTGTGTGGTACTGAGTCAGGCCCTTCCCTTTTCTGGGGCTCAGTTTAGTGTCTGCAGTGGAAGGGCTAGATGCAGCTCTGACAAGGAAAGGGTGTCGGCTGGGGTAGGATGGGGTTCTTGCTCTGCCTCTCCCAGGCTCCTGGATGAAGACCATCCACCAAGGCATCGGGGCCCCCAGATGGGGCCGGGAGATCCTCATGCCTCTAAGAAAACCCAGCTGATGGGAGAAATAGTTGGAGAGTAGAGCAGGGACCCACATTCCTAAATGCACCCTGGGTACCTGGTGCGTGCCAAGCATCCCTGAGACCCTTCGAGAGGTCCCAGGCTAACATACAGAGAGCCACATACGGCATTACGGTCAAGACTGGGAGAGAGAGGTGAACTACTTTTATTTCCATTTTGTAGATGAGGCAACTGAAGTTCAGAGAAGTAATTTGCCTAGGGTTCCCTAGTGAGGGGCAGAGCCGGGAATGAACTAACCTCTGGGACTCCGAGCCCATCGTTTTAACTGCTATAATCTACCACTTCCCTACAATGTAACTACTGGAATTGCATCAAAAAACATTGAGCCCAAATGAAGGAGGTGATGGTTCCCACTCTTCCTAGTGCTGTTCATACCCCACCATCGGGAACCTTATGTCTGCTTCTGCGCTCCAGATAGTGAGACATACAATGACCAGCAGGGCATGTCCAGGAGTGAGGGACAAGTCACGGAGGGCACTGAAATACAAGTTCTAGAGGGTGATTTCCTAAGAGAAGCTTTGGGAAAACCATTCCAGTTCAGTCAGAGAAGGAACTTTGTCACTGGCAGGGCAGCGCACAGGTGGCTTGGGGAAGTTTCTGGAAGGAGTAAACTTGTCACACGGGCACCTGAGAGGAGATTGGTGAATACCTATGGTGTAGTTACAGAGGGGACTCCACAGAGAGGGATTGAGCCAGCAGGCCTCAGGTGCCTGAGGTCTGGATTCTAGGAAGGCAGACCTGGTGGCCTGACTGCTCCCCGCACTGCCTGTCCCTCCTGCAGCCCCCTCGGATCCCTGCGAGAACAACCCTTGCCTGCACGGGGGCACCTGTACAGCCAATGACACCATGTATGGCTGCAGCTGTGGCCAGGGCTTTGCTGGGGAGAACTGTGAGATTGGTGAGTGCCCCAGGCTCGGGATCGGAACTTGCACTTGTCTGACTCCAGACCCCTGGGTTTTGTTGACCCTAGCAGCCATCCCCACCAGAACTCAGGGTTCACAAAATGCTGGCCCTAGATGCTCCCTTCCTCCCCCCACACCTCTACTCCTTGGATCTGGTAAATCAGCCCAGGACCAGTCAGCTGGGTCTCATCCTGGCAGCCAAGTCTGGCTGCTGCCTGCCATTACTGACAGGCAGGGGCAAGGCGGGGGAGAAGACAAGGTGCAATGAGGCTCAGACTCCTTCCAGCCAAGGGCCCCAGGGGACCCTACCCTCTCCTGGGTGGTCAGGGGTGGTGGCACCACCAGAGTTGGATACTCGCTCCAAAGCCCAACATAAGAAATATGACAGATTATAAAATTATAACAATAATTAGAAATAATACCATTTTTTCTAATATTTTATTTTTAGAGAGAGGGGAAGGGAGGGAGAAAGAGAGGGAGAGAAACATCAGTGTGTGGTTGCCTCTCACACACACCCCCACTGGGGACATGGCCCGCAATCCAGGCACGTGCTCTGACCGGGAATCGAACCAGCAACCCTTTGGTTCTCAGACCGCGTTCAGTCCACTGAGCTACACCAGCTAGGGCAAAATAATATAATTTATTAGCCCTGTGCATCATCTCACCGATTTTACAACCTTCACAGCCATGCTGCTAATGATAGAATTATAACAATAAATACAAATGGTGTAAATGCTTGAGCTCTCCCATTGACTCTTCACTCACAATTACCCTGAAAAAACACCATTGCTATTACCACTTTGCAAAAGAAAAAAGAAACCGAGTCTCAGAGAATGGAAGTGGCTTGCTTGGTGTCGTACACGCCTCGAGAGCCGTCTATGCAGGGGTGGTAGGAGAGGAAGTTCAACGGGGTGTCGGTCCCTACAAACAGCTTCGTGCCTCTCCGCAAGCCCTCACAAATGCTCTGCCACCCAGTTTCCCTAGGTTCCACATTCCAGAACGACCCTCCAGCTTTGATCTCTGGGTATGTTGGAAAGAGTATGATCACTGTTCTGGAGTCAGGTGGAATGTTCTGCACACCCTGGCCCTTAGCCAGCCCAGTGGCATTTGTTCTCATTAAATGCTTTTACATTAATTATGTGAGGCTCCACCCCTGTGGCCTTCAGGGGCATGGAGCCCTTCGTGCAGACCACTGTGGCAGCACTGTGGTCCAGATGGATGGCAGGATCGTGACCCCATCTCTCATCTGGCTTCCCGAGGGGACTGGGAGCCAGGGGAAGGCTGACCTCTCTCATTCAGCCTCTCTACCCTCCAGACATCGACGACTGCGTCTCCAGCCCCTGTGAGAACGGAGGTACCTGCATCGATGAGGTCAACACCTTTGTCTGCCTTTGCCTCCCCAGCTATGCGGGCAGCCTCTGTGAGAAAGGTGAGTCTCTGCTGAGACCCCCAGAAACAGGAGTGGGTGTGGGGACCAAGGATTCCCACACATCCTACAGGTATCCGTCTCTGGTTCTGTGGCTGAGTCTGACAGGAGACAAACCGGTTTGTCTTTTTAGATAAAATTCACATGACATAGAATTAAGCTTTTTAGAGTGTGTAAGCCAAAGGAATTCAGCAGGTTTACATTATTTTGCAGCCACCCCCTCCAGCCAGTTCCAAGATATTTCCATCACTCCGGAAGGAGACCCTGCCCCTTTACTAGACACTCTTCTTTACCCATCTGCCCGCCCCTGGCAGCCACTAATCTGTTTTCTGTCTCTGGATTTGTCTGTTCTGGACATTTCTTATAAGTGGAGTCACACATTATGTGTCCTTCTATGTCTGGCTTTTTTAAACACAGCTTCATGTTTTTGAGGTTCATCCACATTTGAGCCTGTGTCAGTGTTTCATTATTTTTTTATGGCTGAGTGATATTCATGGCACGGATGGACCAAATTTTGTTTATCAATTCATCACTTGATGGATTATTTGGGTTGCTTTCCTCCTGAGGCTCATATAAATAGTACTGCTATGAACATTCATGTACAAGTTTTGTTTGAACACCTGTTTTCTATTCTTTTCCCCCAATCTTTGTGGAGTGGAATGGCTGGGTCGGATGGTAATTCTATGTTTAACTTTTTGAGGAGCTACCAGACTGTCATTAAGAGCGGCTGCCTGTTTTACATTCCCGCCGGCAGTGCACAAGGGTTCCAATTTCTCCACAGCCTCACCTGCACTTGTTATTTTCCTTTTTAAAAATTATAGCTGTCATAGTGGGCATGAGGTGGCATCCTACTGTGGTTTTGATTTGCATTTCCTAATGACTAATCGTGACCTTTTCATGTGCTTCTTGGCCGTTTGTCTATCTCTTTGGGAGAGATATCTATTTGAGCCCTTTGCCAGGAGGGAAATTTTCAGCCCTTCTGAGACCATTTCCTGAGTCCCCAGGTCCACACCAGGGTGTGGTCCTGCAGATCAGAGATGGAGACACCACAGGCAGGACGAGAGGGGATGGGCGAGAGGGGATGGGCCTAATGATCTTCCCGCAGAGCCTCTTCCCGAAACAAAGAAAAGAAGTGACTATGGGAGGGGGAGGTGAAAGGGTGGGAGACAGAGCCTGGGGGAGGGGGGTAGGCCCAGAGAGAGGGGAGACCTAGCCCCACAGTGACCTTGGATAGGCCCTGTCTCTCTCTGGTGGGCTGGCTTTGCTCATGGCCAGCAGGGCAGGCCTCGTGGGCCAAGGCCAGCACCCCTCACCCTCCCTTTCCACCTCCCAGACACAGAGGGCTGTGAGCGTGGCTGGCACAAGTTCCAGGGCCACTGCTACCGGTACTTTGCCCATCGGCGGGCATGGGAGGATGCCGAGAGGGACTGCCGCCGCCGAGCTGGCCACCTGACCAGCATCCACTCACCTGAGGAACACAGCTTCATTAACAGTAGGGATTGTGGGGTGGGCAGGGGCAGCCCTGCAGTCCTTTTGCCAGGGAAGTCCCCCAGGATCCTGAAGAAACCACCTTTCTGAAGCTGTGTTCACTAGCGCAACCCTGGCCACTTAATAATTTCCAAGTCTGTTTATTCATTTGTTAATTCATACATTCGCTTCACTCATTCATTTGTTCGTTCATTCATTCATCATATATTTGCCGAGCACTTGCTCTTCGCCAGGCACCATTCCAGGCACTGGGACACAGCAGTGAGCAAGATGCACCTTGTCCTGTCCTCAGGGAATACCATTCTTGTGGGGGATATAGGCAAACAAGTAAATATCTAATTAAATACATCCATACTATAATTTAGCTGGCCCTAAGTAGGCCTATGACAAATCAAACAGCCAGGGGAGGGAGGGCAATGGGGGAGCACCTGTGGTGCGTGGGATAAAATGGGGGAGGAGCTGTTCAGAGACCTAGCAAAAGCGTTGCACGAGTTAAATCTGGCTTCTATTGATCCATTCATTATCCGTCTGTTTGTCCATCCATTTATTAATATTTCCCCCATCCCATATCCTAATTTTTTGTTTGGCTTTTCAAAGACTTTGTTGGGGAAATGTACATGAATGAGCGCTGTCCTCAGAGGCCTCTCAGGACCCTGTCCTCCATCTCGCTGGGCAGTTGCTGTCCCCCCCTGCCCAGAAGCATCTGACCAGACTCAGCCGGGTCCTTGTCTGTGACTCCTGCAGGGCCCCGCTTTGGGGGTGGCCTCTATACCCACTGCTGCCATCCCCTCATTCTTTCATTTGCTCTTTCCCTGGGCCACTCATTCTTCCTCCTTGCTGCACTCAAACATCCTTCTCCACTTCCTCTGGCCTCAGTAACTGGCTCATTAGGTCTCACTACTGCCCTGTCCAGAGCCATCTCTGGTTCTCCTGTCCCTTACTCTCATTTCTGCAAAGATCTGATGTGTCTTCACTTATTCCTTACTCTGGCCATTCGTTTAAGCCACAAACTGTGGCAAGGCCAGCGCCTAATGACAGCCCTTTCTGTGCTCTACCCCATGCCCCAGGTAGAGGGCAGCCAGAGCTCCAGCCTGTGCCCTGGCTGAGGGAGGGCCTGGGGTCCTCCCTCACCACTGCCCCTGCTGCCTTCGGCTCCCATCCCACCTCCATCCTTCCATTCTCTGTTCTCTTTCCTCTAACCCCCACCTCCATTCCCTTTCCCCTCCAGACCACCTCCAGGCTGGGAAAGGGGTTGGGTCCTCCCCTCCCACTCCGCCCCTACATGCCACTAGCTGGCACCCTAGGCTTGGGGAGAGGCAGGTGCCCAGCCCTGAAGACTCCCCACCCTGCAGGTTTTGGGCATGAAAACACATGGATTGGCCTGAACGACAGGATCGTGGAGAGGGATTTCCAGTGGACAGACAACACGGGGCTGGTGAGTGGCGGGAGCCTGGGTCTCCACTACCAGGCTGCTGACGAGGGTCCCACCTGGAACAGAGTGATACGGATGAGCTCTGTGGCTCTGTGCTCTGGCCTCACTTTACCCTCTTATGCAAGTCAGCCATCAGAGGTCTGGGGTGGCCAAGGAGCTTCAGAGAAGCCCCAAATCACCTAGCCTCCTTGCACTTTAGATGGCCCATCCACACAGTGACTGAGGCTAGAATCCCTGGGCTGGGGACGACTCCTTTGCTCACACCTCCTAGTTGTCCAGCCGTGGGCTCTGAGACACTCCCACACCCCTACGTGCTCGCCTGCCCAGCCTATGATGTCCCTCACTGGGACCCCTGCCGTAGCCCCCACATGGACACACACAAACACACACACTTGCTACCTACGCTCCTGCCCCTCCACCTAGTGGCCGTGGGGATTTTTCAAAATTGAGAGAAAATGCATATAATATAAAAT
Organism: Artibeus jamaicensis; assembly: GCF_021234435.1. Lineage (NCBI taxonomy): Eukaryota > Metazoa > Chordata > Mammalia > Chiroptera > Phyllostomidae > Artibeus > Artibeus jamaicensis. The sequence goes on along the minus strand of NW_026521854.1, from coordinate 6,379,674 downwards.
TAATCATTTTATTTTTAAAGTTCTGTTTTCTCTCTTTTTTATTTTTTATTTATTTTTAAAATAATTAATTAATTTATTTTTAGAAAGAAGGGAAGGGAAGGAGAAAGAGTGGGGGAGAAACATCAACGTGTGGTTGCCTCTCATGTGTCCTCCACTGGGGACCCGGCCTGCAACCCAGGCATGTGCCCTGACTGGGAATTGAATTGTCGATCCTTTGGTTCCCAGGCCTGTGCTCAATCTGCTGAGCCACACCAGCCAGGGCTGAAACCAATAATTTTGAAGTGTATGATTCAGTGGCAGTTCGTATATTCACAACATCGTGCAAACACTGTATCTAGTTCCAGAATATTTTCAATACCCCAAGGGAAACCCTGCACATGGAACCTTTTAAAACCATGCATCAGATGAGGGTTCTCCCTGATTCAAGCCCTGCCACACTCCCCGTGGTTCTCAGGTTGAAGACCCACCTCCTTCAGCTGTACAAGAGTCCGGCAGTTCCTGAAAAAGTTAAACATAGAATTAGCACATGAGCCAGCGATTTCACTCCTCGGTGTTTGCCCGAAAGAAGTGAAAGCAGGGACTCAGATGCAGGTACGTGCATGCTCACAGCAGCCCTAGTCATAACCGGCAAAAAGAACAACCCAAATGTCCATCAACCGATGAGCATGTACACAAAATGTGGTCCAGCCAAACAGTAAATACAGTGAAAAAGGAATGAAACACTGACATGCACTACAGGGTGGAGGAAAACATGATGCTCAGTGAAAGAAGCCAGACACGAAAAAGATGGGATATGCATGTTGATTCCATCAACATGAACTGTCCAGAGCAGGCAAACCCATAGTGACAGAAAGTGGACTTGTGGTTGTCAGGAGCTGGGGGCAGGGGCATGGGGAATGATGCTCGTGAGGATGAGTTTCTGTCTGGTATGATGAAAAAGTTCTAACAACAGGCAGTGTCATGGTTGTACAACTTTGTGGATCTAATTAATGCCAGTGAACTGGATACTTAATAATTATTAAAATGATTGCCTTGGCTGTGTGGCTCAGTTAGTTGGAGCATCATTCCATACACCAAAACGTTTTGGGTTTGATTCGCTGTCAGGGCACATACCTAGGTTGTGGGGTTTGATCCCTGGCCAGGTTGTGTAGGGAGGGGAACCAACGAGTCAATGTTTCTCTCTCACATCAATTTCCCTCTCTCTCTCCCTTCTTCTCCCTCTAAAATCAATAAAAAACCATATCCTCGGATAAGGATTAAACATTATTAAAATAGTAACTTTTGTTTTATGCATTGTACCACAATTGAAAAAAATCCCCCTCTTCTCCTCTGCCACAAGAGCCAGCCCCTGCTCACCCTCTCACTCCCAGCTCCGTCAAGCATCTTCGACCCCACCGGCCTCAACTCTATTCCTCAAATAGGACAAGCTCAGTCCTGCCTTTGGGCCTTTGCTCTAGCTGTCCCTCTGCTTGTTCTCTGCCTGCATCATTCTTTTCCTTGAGTCTTCTCTCCTGTGGCCTCCTCAGGGAAGCCCTCCTGGGCTTCCGGGCTGTGGTCATCTTTTGTTCAACTATTTATCTAACAGTGAGTGACCCGTATTGGAAACAGACAATCAGAGAACAAGACTGGAGGCAGAGGTACAAGGAAGGAGGGCAGTGGAGCCTCCCAGCCAGAGGAAGGCTGACTTGAATTGCACCTTCAGGGCAGACAGAACAGTACGCATTACAGAGATGGAAACACTGAGTCCCCAGGAGTTTGAGTGGTCCAGCCAGGGGAGCCCCACAGTGGACAGGGTCAGAGTCTGGGCCGGGACGCCAGCCCCCTGAGCATCCCCACTCCATGTTTCTGCAGCAATATGAGAACTGGCGAGAGAACCAACCAGACAATTTCTTCGCGGGCGGGGAGGATTGTGTGGTGATGGTGGCGCACGAGAGTGGGCGCTGGAACGACGTGCCCTGCAACTACAACCTCCCCTATGTCTGTAAGAAGGGCACAGGTACGCCGCCACCCTCCCCCTCCCCTCCTGTGGCTCACATTCACGGCTTCATGTTGTTTTTTTTTGTAAGAGTCAGCCCCGCCCAGTTTTCACTCTCCAGCACTGTATGAGAATGGTCTTTTTTTCCCTACCCTTGCCACCTCGGTGCTTTCTCAAACTTTCTGTTCTTTGTTCATCTGAGTGGTGAAAAAGTAGTGCCTTGATGTTATTTTTTAATTGTTGACACTGTTACAGATGTCCCCCTTATTCCCTCTTTGACCCCCTCCACCTAGCCCCTGTCCCTCCTCACCCTCACCACACTGTTGTCTGTGTCCATGGGCTCTGCATATATGCTCTTTGGCTAATCTCTTCCAATTCCCCCACCCCCTCTGACACCTCAGTGTGTTCTATGTATCCATGCCTCTGGTCCTATTTTGTTCATCAGTTTATTTGTTCATTAAATTATTGCAGTTTGCATATCTTCAAGGATGAGAATGACCAACTGTTCATATGTTGATAAGCTATTTCTATGTATTTATTTTCCTGTGACCTGCCAGTTCATCTCCTTTGCCTAATTTTGTGTCAGCTTGTTGTTGGTCTTACTGGTTTGTAAGAATTCTTTACATATTAAGGTAACACGTACATGCATTCTTGTGACCACCTTTCTGTTATACTTTTGTTCATTCTTGTTTCCGTTTCTTTGCAAATTCTCACATCCTTACTTCCTTTTATTTGCTCAAATTATTCTTACCTCCCATCTCCTTCATTCTCATCATGCATAAGAATTGAGGGTTGGGAGATATTCAGGAGGCTCCTGTCTGGAAGAGGCTTCTGGTCTGGGTGGAGAGGACAGATACAGTCACTTGTAGCCTTGTGAGTTCACAGCTGGGCAAAGGGCAGGACCTGGGCAGGTGTGTCATTCCCAACAAGAGAAGAAACCAGTTCAGCCCCTGTTGTGGCCACTCCCCTAACTGGAGGTTTCTCTGCCCTAGTGCTGTGTGGTCCCCCTCCGACAGTGGAGAACGCTTCACTCATTGGTGCCCGCAAGGCCAAATACAACATCCACGCCACTGTACGCTACCAGTGTGACCAAGGATTTGTCCAGCACCACATGTCCATCATCCAGTGCCAGAGCAATGGCAAGTGGGACCGGCCCCAAATCGTCTGTACCAAACGTAAGTGGCTGCCCCTGGACACCCCAAGTTTCCACCTATTTGTAGTCTTCAATGAAAACATCTTATGACTATATACATTGATTTGAATAAATGCCTGCCTGATAATGCAGGGTTGCCTAAGAGCGATAACTTACCAGCTTGCCTGGTGTTCCCTCCATTTCACCTCCCCCTGAGCAGGCCCGCTACTGCGTCAGGCCACCTGCCTCTCACCACCTTTTGCCACTTTCCTGTCCTCTTCTTCCCTGCAGCCAGAAGGTCCCATCGAATGCGGCGACACCATCACCACCACCAACACCACCACCAGCATCGCCACCATAAATCGCACAAGGAGCGTAGAAAACACAAGAAACACCCAGTGGAGGACTGGGAGAAGGACGAAGGGAATTTCTGCTGAAGAACTAGGCAGAGGAAAGCACAACCCCCTTCCACACCTCCTCTGGAGTCTTCGCCTGGGGAGACAGAGTCCAGAGAGAAACAAGAGGGTCTGGAAGCCCCTGAGCCCCAAACCATACCCCCCATAATCCTTTGTAAAAAGCCCCTCTCTCCTCTTTCTCACATATACAGGTCCTCTTGGCAGGTGCAGCCATGTGTCTGAAAATCCAGTTCCAGTCAGGCTGGACTCTGGGAGAATCTCCCAGTGGAGGGAAGCACAATCGGCAAAGATGATTCTTTGCTGCCCTGGTTTAGTCTTTTGTTGGCCAGTCTAACTGCTAGTTGTTGAGATAAAGCTTTGATAAGGGTGCGAGAGTGTATGTTTGGATTTATACTGAGGAATTGCTTTTCATACCGGAGACGTGGGCTTTGTAAACTGTCAGATGTCCTAAATGCAGCCTTTGGTTAAGGTCACTGTCTTTGGGAGTAGAAACCACACGGAAGCACACTGCTTGAACTTCAGGACTGCTCTTCTGTTACCTTGGACTTGAACCCAAGTTCAGTCTTTGGTCTTGGTGGATAAACAGTGCTGAACTCCTATGTACTGAATTTTAGGAATGTTTTTAGGACAGCCTCCTTCCATGCCCTCAGAGTTAGGGGTCAGAATAGTCAAAGCAATGTGTGGGCAATATGGGAAGGTGTATTGCTTATCCTCCCAGATCTTGTCCCAGTGCTGAGATTTGGTGGTTCTGCATGCGTGGTAAATCTCTCTCTCTTACACAGACGCGCACACACACACACACACACACACACACACACACACAGATGAGAGGATATTTAGGGCTTGACAAGCCCAGATTTCTTCCCCCTCCATCTCTCAGGGAGACAAAAACCTCCTTCCTGGACCAAGGAGGTGCCAAGTTTTCTATCTCAGTGCCCATGCCCATCCCTCAAGCAGACCTTGGCAGTGTGCTGCCCTGGGTTCCACCCTCACCCCATCCCTGTCTCCATCCATTGCCTGGGAGACTAGAAATGCTTAAAAACTGAAGTAGTGACACCTACCTGCAGTCATGTGGTGGAGAGACTCACTGTGCTAAAAACTGAAACATACACACACATTTTTCTCTCATTGCTTTTTAAAGACCTTTTAAGTGGGAAAGAACTCACCTGGCCTTCCACCAACTCTGCAACCTATAAAAGGACTTTCCAAGCTGAAGGCTGGGATCCAGCTTCCCCCCCCCCGCGATCTCTAGGAGGAAATATCCACAGCTTTTCCTCCATGTTTTTCTACACTCAGCCCCTCCAGTCTGGGTAAATACCTGTGGATTAGTGTTAAAAACCCACTGGAGAATGGTCCTCTGCAGGAAAGAAAAATAAACAAATGTATGGTCCCTCTGAAGGTTCACTAGAGAAAGGAATGTGTGGACTGAGCCTATATTCCTCCTGGGAAGTCACAGGTATAGTCTTTGGAGTGGGTACCACGTTAAAAACTTACTATCTCCTTGAATCTTCTCAACAGCCCATTGACTTAGGAACCATTATGCTCCTATTTGAGACATGACGAAACTGAGGCTCAGACAAGAGAACGGCACTGGCTTGAAGTCACAGCCAAGACAGAAGTAAGGATTCAGTCCTGCCTCCGTCTGACTGCAAATGCTGTTCTATGCTTTGGGGAAGGAATTGGAATATAATTGTGCTCCCTTCAACACATAGGCAGATTTAGGAAAAGATTGAGAAGTGCAAACTAGACCCTCATCCTTGACCATGGTCTTTAGTCCTCCCTGCTCTAGATATTGTCCACTGTTCCACCATACTGTTATTGTTGAGAAAGCCCAGGGATATAGGTTTGCCTTCTTGTTTTGATCATTCTTGTTGGTTTAAAAATATAATAACACATCTTCAGTCATCCATGTCACAAAAGAATTTTCCTTTGTTGGGGGTGCTAGGGATGCAACATTTTTTCAGGGGGTCTTAGTTTATGATCCCTTGGCCCCCTTGGATGCTTGCCCTGCCCCCACCTCACCTCTATGGTGGAAAGGGGTTCTGGTCTTTTCTAAAGTGGGTGGTTTGTCTTTTAGTCTTTTCCTTTGGGATGTGTGCGTGTGTTTGTGTGTGCCACATGTGTGGCATGCATGTGTGTGTGTGAACAGCTTTGGGTTCCACTGGTTTTGCTGTGAGCTGAAGTTATCTGTGGGTCTGTGGTATCTGACACTGTGGACATTAATGTACTTCTTGGACATTTTAATAAAATTTTTTAACAGTTCAACATGCCTGTCACTTCCTGACACTTTCCTTCCTTCATTCACTCAGCAGGTACTTACTGAGAAGCTATCATGAGCTGTGTACTTTGCTGGGTGCTGAGGAGATAGCAGTGAACAAGGACAGGCATCATCCCTGGGAAGTGGTCAGAGAAGGCTTCCTAGAGGAGGTGGATGGGATCTAAAGAAGGAGTTGTGGCCCTGGCTGGTGTAGTTCAGACGACTGAGCACAGGCTGTGAACCAAAGGGCTGTCACTTTGATTCCCAGTCAGGGCACATGCCTGGGTTGCGGGCCAGGTCCCCAGTAGGGGGGTGTGAGAGGCAACCATACACTGATATTTCTCTCTCTCTTTTTCTTTCTCCCTTCCCCCTCTCTAAAATCTTTTTAAAAATAAGACTAATTTGTTTTAAAAAATAAAACAAAGGAGGAGTTGCATTAACTTGACACAGAGGGAAAGAAAGAAAGAGTTTTGGGAATAGCAAAGGCAAAAATCTTCTTGCAAAAGAGAACATGGCTCATTTGAGAAACAGTAAGGAGACCATCATGGCTACAACAGAGTGAGAGGTAGAGAGAGGAGGGAGGTGAGGGCAGAGAGACAAAGAATGGACTGTTTAGGGCATATGGGCTATAGTGAGGAGTTGGGGCTTTATTCTAAAAGTGATGGTGGCAACAAATACCATAAGCTAGGTCAAAAGGCAAATGCCAAACTTAGGAACAATTTTCAAGCCGAGGTAAAGGATTTCCTGCCTCAATATATAAAGAGTTTCTATAAATCAATAAGAAAAAATGACTAATAATCCAATACCCAAATGTGCAAAGGACAGAACAAAACATTCATGAAAAAAAGGAAATACAGATGGCTCTTAAAGTACAACATATGCTAAACAAAATAATAGACATTTTGCATGAACACCAAGATAAACAAAGAAGAGCATATTTTAAAAAGGAATAAATAAATTCAATGAGAGAGGAAGCCTTGCATAGAACAATGATAACAATATACCTAAACTGAGAATGGTTTCATATTTACCCAACCACCTGCACCTAAGGTCAAAGTGGAAGATGTTCACCTGCACGTATAAGGGAATTGCAGGTGACAACCACAGTGAGATGCCATTTTCACCCATTACGATGGCTAAGGTAAAAAGTGGTAACATGGTACTGGTGAGACTGTGTGGAAACAGTGAACTTATCTATTACTGGCAAGATATAAATCGGCCTCCCCTCTGAGAAGTGAAGATCACTGTAAAAACTGTAAGTTTCCACCCCTCGATCAATCGACGGATATCATCCTCCAGTTGTACTTGTGTGAGATGATGTGGGTGCTTACCACTAACAGCAAAATATAGGACACTAAGTGTCCACTACGAGGAGGCTGGCTACAAAATTATGGTGCAAACCATGAAAACTCTGCTGACCTTTAAAAGGATGTTTGAGGGGAATTTTTATATGTTGATGGAGACTCTCTCAAAAGTACATTATTAAGTAAGAGAAAAGTTACTTTTAAAGTACATATAGCACATGAATGTTCATAGTAGTGTTATTTACAATCACCAAAAGGCGGAAAACTCGAATGCCCACCAACTGATAAGTGAATAAATAAAATGTGGTACATACATGCCATGGAATATTATTTAGCCATAAAATGGAATGAAGCACTGATACGTGCTATAACATGGATCAACCTCAAAACCATGATGCTGCCCTGGCTGGTGTGGCTCAGTGGATTGAATGCTGGCCTGCAACCTGAAAGGTTGCTGGTTCAGTTCCTGGTCAGCCAGGCCCCCAATTGGGGGTGTGCAAGAAGCAACCAATGTTTCTCTCCCTCTCTTTGTCCTTCCTTTCTGAAAATTAATAAAAATCTTCTTAAAAGATTTTCTGTATCTATTTTTAGGGAGAGGCAAAGCAGGAAAGAAAGAGAGGGAGAGAAACATTAATGTGTGGTTGCCTCTTGTGCACCCCACTGGTGACCTGGCCTGCAATCCAGGCATGTGGCCTGACTGGGAACCAAACTGGTGACCCTTTGGTTTGCAGGCCAGCTCTCAATCCACTGAGCCACATCAGCCAGGTGAAAATAAAAGCTTTAAAAAAAAAAAACAAAACAAGCCCTGGCTGGTGTAGCTCAGTGGATTGAGCTCGGGCTGGGAACCAAAGGGTCACCAGTTCAATTTCCAGTCAGGGCACATGCCTGGGCTGCAGGCCAGATCCTCAGTAGGGGGCTTGTGAGAGGCAACCACACACTGATGTTTCTCTCCCTCTCTTTCTCCTTCCCTTCCCTTCACTCTAAAAATAAATAAATAAATTTTAAAAATGTTTTAAATGGGCAAAGTTAAAGAATTACTTAAAAAAAAACACATAATGCTGAGTGAAAGAAGCCAGATACCAAAGGACATATATATTGTATGATTCCAAATTATATGAATTATCAAGAATAGGCAAATCCATAGATGCAGAAAGTAGATTAGCATTTGCCAGGCCAGTGGTAGGAGAAAAGAATGGGGAACAACTGCTTAATGGGGGTGGGGTTTTCTGTTTGGGTGATGAAAATGGCTTGGAACTAGATGATTGCACAACATTATAAATGTGCTAAATGCCATGGAATGGAACACTTTAAAACATTTACGATGGTAAAGCTTATGGTCAATGAATTTTACAATATATAATATATACTTTCTTAAGTATATGTTACCCACTATTCTTTGTGTAAAAGTTGGGGAAAGAAACATATATGCATGTTTACTTGACTCAACATAAAACATTTCTGGAAGGACAGGTAAGAAACTTTATGTCTATGGGAAGTAAAGTGGGTGGTAGAGGACACGAGACAGACAGACGGATGTTTTTCTGAATACCTAGCTTCAGGAAGAGTTTTATCGTAGATGCCATCCCTTAGCTGCTCTGTTGGTTGACCCTGGAGACATCCACTCCTACAGTGCTGTGACCCCAGCAGAAGGAAGATTCCCTCTGCCCAATCATCCACCAAAATCCCAGGGACTGCATCTTATTGGTCTGCATGTCTGCATGTTCATCCCTGAACCAATCAAGGCTGCCCAGGGAGATGGGCCACATCACTCATTGGCAGAGCTGGAAGGGGGTTGGAGTCAGTCTTTCCATATCTCATAGAATGAGAGGAGTAAAAGTTACATACTCAGGGGAAACCAAGGAGCTGGAATTGTGGAAGGGATGAAGGAAGCCAGCAGGGAAAAGGCAGGATGAAAGAAATCCCATACAGGCATCTGTGAAAACATGCCCCTCACCAGTCTCCTATTAGAGGAAGCTAAGGCTCAGCTGAAGCACAAGGCAGTTTAAACAAGGAGCTGGACCCTGCAACTCAGAGGAACGGTTTGCTTGTGGAAGCTTAGTCAAGACTGGTATTGAAAGATGAGCAGTTACATTGACCATCCCACTTCTCCAATTAAATCAGACCTTTACACTTTTTTCTCTTCTCCCTTTGTTTGTATCCCAGAAACTTCCAATACTCATCAGTCCACACTCCTCTCCCCACCCCACTCTGCAACCCCAGGAAAATCTGCAACTTCTCTGCCTTCCTGGAGAAGAAATTCCCCATCCAGTTTCATGTACTTTGCTCCTGGATATTGAGAGGAACCAATCAGGACAAGGCTGAGAAGAGCCAGACCCATAACGGTAGCTCAAAGGAGAGTGGGAGGTGCCTGGGGGAAGAAGAGATTGAGTGGAATGTGGTCCTGAGAATGAGAGGAGACTTCTGACTGAATGATCACCAAGTACACCTACTGCGAAACATTTTGTCCACAAAAATGTATTGTGAAGTAATTAATTATTCACTGGCTGCCTCTTTTACTTATTCATTGAAAAAATTTATTGAGCCCCTGCTGTATGCACTCACTGAGACCTCAGAACAAACAGCCCTGGTACAGAGGAGGAAATAGGCTCAGGGGTTTTGTCACTTGGTCACAAGCAGGATTAGAACCAAGCCAACCTGATTCCCAACCCACAGATGGGTTTCCTTGAGCTGGATGGGACAGTAGAGAGGACTCCAGGAGGCTACCAAGTGCTACTCTAGGAAAGACCTTAGAATTGGGATTTCCCAAGGCTGGGTGGCTCTCAACACTGGGGAGCTTGGCTGGGCCCTAACTTCTTAGCAAGAATCTACCCTTAAAATCTGGAGCTCAGAGTGACTTTTGAGGTTTAGGAACATTCCATCTCTCCTGGATCTCTAAGGAGAAAAATGGGGTGAGGGAGTGAGTAGGAAAGGACAGAAGAGCTAGGTGAGAATGGCGATGGGGTCTCAGAGGGGAAAGGGGAAACCCAGCGCTTGCACAGCTCAAAGGACCAAGGCATGCCAGGGCCTCAGTTTGCTCATCTATAGAGGCAATGAAAACACCTGAGTGCCGGAAGGGTGTGCGTGCACAGCTGCTGTCTGGGGTATAGGTAGCGTGCAAACGGAGGGTGTCCAGCAGCTCCAGAAGTCCAGCCCTGTCAGGGGGTGCTGCTTGGGGCTCAGTCCATCTGGTGAAGGGGCAGCCATTAAGACCTATGGGATGCAGTTCCTGCCATGGCAATTAGTTCCTGAGAGCTGGGGGTCAGGGGTCAGTTGTCATGGGGATGATATTAACACCTTCTATGGTGATAGCTGGGTGGGTGGGGCCCTGCTGACAAGGAAAAGCCTAGGGAGACAGGTGTTCTACTACCTTAGACTCCACTTTGATCTCCATGGTAACAGCTGTGGAGCTTGGAGGGCAGCAAGGGTGAACCTGGGGAAAGGGCAGCCCATTTCCATGGTGAGAGCTGGAGAAGTGAATGTTGGTTCACTGTCTGGACAGTTAGTCGGAGGCTGGTTTCCATGGCTGTTGGTCAGGGTGGGGACAACAGAAGTGGAGTTGTAGGTCTCTGGGGTGAAGGATGGTGAGATGGGAAATGTGTGGTATCCATGGTTACAGCTAGAGGAGGAGGCACTATCTCTATGGGTGTGACTGATGAGGGAAGGGCTGTGTGACTCTACGTGACAGATTGAAGCTGGGCTGGTTGCCTTAGTGCCAAGGGGAAGTGGGGTGGCTTGCTTCCATAGCATGTAACATGGATTTTATGGGTCCCTGGGTCCCGGAGATGGTCTCTTTGGTGACAGCCAGGAAAAAGGAGGTCAGGTGGAGGCAGACTTGCCCCTCCAGAGAGATACCTGAGGGTGGGGCACAGCTGCCAGTCATGTGACCCAGCTGGGGTGTATCAATCTGTCAGGGTGTTGACAAAGGGTGGTTTCCCCTGAAACTAGAGAGATGGGGCTGTTCTCTACAGTGACCTGGGGACTTGGTCTGTTACTATGGAAACTTCAGGGGACTCCAGAGAGAGGGGGAAGAATGAGAATACCTAATCAGCAGGTCATATTGGGGAGAGGACTGGAGTTCTCAGTCTCCGAGTGACTATGAGGGCATGATCACCTGTCCAACTCTGTGATTTCTAGTTCTGCTACAGATGATGGGAGGATGGTTCAGTTGTCAGGTGACTGTTAAGTCTTCTGTCTCCAGAGAGATACAGAAGGTGTGTGGCCAGTCTTCAGATAATCCCGAGGGGCCAGCCTCCGGGTGACTTCTGGGATGGTTCCATCTGTGTCCAGGTGACCTCTGGAGGAGTAGTCTTCAGGAGACGTCATAATCTGTTGGCCTCCGGGGGTCCTCAGGGTGTGTCAGGTCTCCTAAAGAAAGTCAGGGATGTAGGGGAAATCTCTCCAAGAAAGGAGGACTTGGTCGGTGTCCAGGAGACTCCAGGGGACTTGTCTCCAGGGGACTTGTCTCCCAGGACTGGCCAGTTTTGGGGGTATGGTCAGTGTTCAAGGACCACAGAGCCTGGTCAGCTTGCAGGGTACTGCAGGGGACATGATCCGTCTCCAGGGGACAGCAGGGCACTCGGCCAGCCGCCAAGCTCCCCAGCCATCCATGCCCTGGCCCTAGACGCGCAGCGGGGTCCAGGCAGCAGGGTCGCGTGCACCCCCCGCCCAGCCGCCACCTCCCGCCCAGCCCCAGCCCCAGCCTCCGGGTGCAGGGTCAGGCACTCCGGGCGCACGGTAGCAGTAGACACCGAAGAGGCTGCGCGTGGCGTCTGGGAACCCGAGGCTGCGCACACCCGGCCGGTGGCCGCCGCAGCGCGCTCGAGGATTCACGATGGGGTAGCGCGCACTCCCGTCTGCTAGCCAGCCTGCGGTGCAACGGTCCAGCAGTTGCAACTTCCACGCGGCGAACAGCTGCCCCACCTTGGCCACGGCCGCGCCGCGCGCCGCACACGCGCGCGCTGCTCCAGAAAAGGGCAGGGGCCGCAGCGGCTTCAGGAAGAACACTCGCCCTGCGGGGTTTGGGAGAGTGATTAGGGCTCCTCCCGGGAGGTGGCCTCCTCCGGATTCAGGACGCCCCCTCCGTCCACCTGCAGCCTAGGACCCCAGACTCAAAATTAAAGAGCACTCCCTCCCATGCAACCCGGGACCCCAGCTTCGGTCTGGGTAGGGTGGATTTGCGCGCGGTGGCGGTCCCAGGGAAGGAATCTCCTGGTCTGGTCCCCAGAGAGCAAGGGCGAGGGAGACGGAACTGGGGGTGGGGTGGAGTGGGAAAGAAAAACTAAGATGTACCCAGAAAAGGCATGTTGCAGGGATGGGAGGGCGGATGAGGCCTACGCACCCGGGAGGTTGGACGTGAAGCAGAAGGCATCGTAGCGTTCCTCTGCGTTATGGCGGTAGCCGTAGTTGCGCACACCCCCGGAGGCACCTCTGCCAACCCCGGCGCTCCCGAGCCAGCCCAGGCCGCCGCAGGGCTCCCGGGGCTCGCTCACCGGGTACTGAACCGAGCCATCGCGCAGCCAGCCCGCGTTGCACCAGTCCAGGCCGTCGCGCCAGGCCGCGTGCAGCTGCTCCGCCGACGCCAGGATGGCGTCTTGCTCAGCGCATGCGCGCTGAGCTTCCGTGAAGGTCAGCTTGTAGCGGCCTCCACGGGGGTGGTAAGGGAAGACCACGCCTGGGGGGAAACACGGGGGTCAGCTCAGGTCTCCCAGCCATCCCCCACTCACCTGCTATCTGGGGTGCTCTGTGTCTATTCAACCTAGATCTTGCAGTTCTTCCCTCACTGTGGTCTCAGACCTGAGCACGCATTTTTCCAGCTCCCACCCCTTATGGCTCCTTTTGCCTTAAGCTTGGCTTGCTTGACCCTCCCTTAACATACTTAATCATGTCTATACCCTTTCCACCGCTGAAAACCTTTGCTCATCTTCTTTCCACCTGTTGAACTACTATTCATCTTTTAAAACCCAGCTCCCACAACTCCCCTTCATTCAGTCCTACATGCTTCTGACATTCTCCCAGCACTGGGACCTTCTCTCTGGTCAAGCCCTGAGTCCATAAAACTGGTAATGTCTATGTCCAGTGCTGATTCCCCCACACTGGGAGCCCCTGAAAAGTTGACCCTGTGCAAACCTCCCTGCATTGTCCAGGGCAATGCCAGTTGGTTTCCCTTCCACTGTCAGTTGTTACAACTCACCCCTCCTCAGACTCGTTCAACTCAGCTCATAAGTGTTTTGTGTGTCTGTGTTTGAAGGGTGGACCTTAGGGGTCAGTTGGGTACTCCCAGCAGTTGCAGGAATGAGGCAACAGGAGCCAGGGAGAAGACTGGGAGTCTGACCTGGATTTAAGTCCTGGCTTTGCTACTCACTAGTGTGTGTCCTGGGCAAGGCCCTAACCTCTCTAAGCCAGTTGAATCACCCTGAGGGGGGTGTAGGAAAATTAAATGAGAGACTCCAGAGAGCTCTTTAACTAAGCTTGGCACATAGAAAATACCTAATAAAGGAAGATTGCTGCTATTATTGTGCTGTTATTTGCTATTGTTGGGAAGTTCAGAAAGTGAAGGTCCTAAAACCATTCCAAGTATCTTATAAATGACTGAAGAAGGCAAACCAGGTGGAAGGGAATTCTTGGGGTGGAAACCCCACCTCCCAGCTCCACAGTCAGCCAATCAGAACATTCCATCTCCCAGCCTTAGTAATTGGCTCACAGATTGGTGCATGACTCAAAAGTTGGGCACAATAAGAGACAACTCTGGGACTTTAGCTAGCATTCCTGGGAAATCGGCTGGGAGGGTGGAAGCCTGGCACAAATTTTTGGTTCCATCAAGGGAAACTTGCAAGAGAAAAGCCCATCCAGGGAAGCAGAGTTGAGGGAGTGATTCCTGACATGGTGTGAGTGCCTGGTCCTCACTGTGCCTGAATTCTACCCCAGGGTTTCCCAGCATCCTCACTATTGGCATTTTGGACTGGATCATTCTTTGCTGTGGGGAACTGTCCTGTGCTTTGGTATATTTCACAATATCCCTGGCCTTTATCCACCAGATGTTACCTGGTACCCCCTTTTAGACATTGCAGTATCCCTTGGTGGCAAAAAAAAATCACCCTGAATCAAAACTAGCCCCCCACCAAGCCTCTAAATTCCTTCAGGCCAACGATTTGATTTCTCTTTCTTGCAATACCCTCCCCTCTCCTCCCTTAGAAATGCGGCTCATCTTGCCCACAGGCTGGTCACCTTCCAGGTCCAGCTTGACCATGCCGGTGTCATCCTCTAGTTCATTGGTGACCTCGCATTCATAGCGCCCATAGTCCTGCAGTGTGACATTTCGGAGAACCAAGGAGGCGTCCCCAGGACCATCACCCTGTAGCTCGGCCCGCCCTCGGTAGCTGCCAAACGCCCGGTGTTGGGGGCCCAACGCCACGAAGACATCAGTAAAGGCCAGCGGCTCCACCACCTTAGTCCACTTGAGGCGGACGCTGTCATGGCTGTGGGTGGCTGCCTCGTAGTGGTAACGGCAGGGCAAGACGATAGTGCCACCCCGGTGGCTGACCACCTGCCCAGGAGCTGTCTGCACCACCACGGAGCCTGACTCACCCTCTGTGGGCGATTAAAGAGGGTTCAGAAGAGGGTCCTAGGGGTGGGGTGGGGAACCTGGGGAGGGGGACTCTGGAAGGGGATATGATTATTAAACTTGGGTGGAGGCAAATCACATGGGTAGTAAGGGGCTCTGGGAGGAGACTGGGGGGGAGAGGAAATGAAGAACCCTGGCCGTCGGGAGCACCCCACGACTTCCCCTTTCCCCCCTCCATGCACCAGGCAGTTACACTTGGACACAGCTCACTGACTCACCAAGCACGTGTACGACTTTCTTCCGGCCGCGCTGCGCCCCTGCGGGGGCCACGAGCAGCAAGACTCCCCAGGCCGCAGCCCAGAGCACGCAGGGACTGAGGGCCTCCCGAGCCCACACCTGGGGGCACCGGGCGCTCAGTCCAACCTCCTGGCCTTTGCCTTTAGAGCAGGGGTCCCCAACCTCCAGGCCTCAGACCAGTACCTGTCCATGGCCTGCTGGGAACCGGGCTGCACAGCAGGAGGTGAGCTTGAATGTAATGCACTTGAACCATCCCGAAATCATCCCGCCCCCCCCTCACCACTCCGTGGAAAAATTTCTTCCACGAAACCGGTCCTTGGTGCTAAAAAGGTTGGGGACCGCTGCTTTAGAGGACTAGCCCCTTGGCTTTCATTCTCCGTGGCAAGGACTTCTCACGTGCCCAGGCCTCTCTTTCCATAGGGTCGCAGAGGACTCCCCCAGGAAGCTTGGCAAAATTCCCCATCCCCATTCCCTCTCCTGGGACCTCACACCCTCTCTCTAGCACAAAGCCCAAGCCACCGAACTCACCCCGCTTTTAGTTCCACCTGATCCGCTCGCTAACCTCAACTCTAGCTGGCTCCGAGCCCCGCCCCCTTCTCTCTCCAGCCCCTAGTGGAGCAAGGGAGGAGGAGGAGGGAGGAGCTGGAGCAGCAGCAGCGGCAAGGTTACTCGTGCGCCAGGAGACTGCAGCAAATCGGGCCGGGGCAGGGGTGGGGGTGGATGCAGGGAGTTGTTGAGAGAGGGAAAGACACGGAGAGGATGAGGAAAAAAAAAAGAAAGAGACACACAGAGAAAAACAGGGAGAGACGAAGACAGAGGAGAGAGAGCGAGAGGGGGAAAGACGGAAGAGGAAGAAAAGAAGGAGACGGATGCAGAGAAGGAGACAGAGACTGAAAAAGAAGACAGGAGAGAGAGAAAGAAGGAGAGAAACATAGAGAAGAGGGGAACTTTGGGGTAGCGAGAGTCAAAGAGACTCAGAAGAGAGAAAAGAAGCCAGGAAAAAAGGGGGAGAGAAACGTAGGGAGAGGAATAGAGGAGAGGCAGGGAGTTCGAGAAGAAGGGCGAGAGATAGGAGGGGAGAGATGGAGCGGGAGAGGGACTGGAGAGAGAAACACAGAGAGACAGAGGGAGGATCCAAGAAAGAGGACTTATCCGGACCCTCTCTGCGGCCCCACTCACCATGCTGCTAGACCAGCCCCCGCAGAGTCGCCCCTGCGCTCCAGGACTGCGCTCCTGGCACACACGGGAAGGACTGGGCAGGTCTCAGCAGGCGGCGCAATCCCGACGACTGCCTGCAAGGGGAGGAGGGAGGAAGGTAGACTAGGTGTCGGGGGAAGGGGGATGTTAAAGGGAAAGCGGAGGTGCGCTTTGCAGAGAGGAAACTGGCACACGAACGGAAAGACAGAATTCACTGGATAGTGAGTGCAGGACCAGGTCCCTGCCCTTGCTAGCCGACCATGGGGCCGCTGGGGAACTTCTCTGGGCCACAGTATAGCCATCTTTAAAACAGAAGAGGACAGCTTGATGGAGTCTTCCATCTTAGATGCCCTGCATGGACAGGGGGCTGAGTAACCTGGGAAAGGGGCTTAGCCTGCAGGTCTGTTTTCCTGTTTGTCACTGGGTGACCATCCCATTGTCCTGGGCTCTGGCACTGAACAGGTGCTCACTCTGTGCAGTCACCCACTCATGCAGCAACAGATCCAAATCCAACTCTGCCCCTCACCCACTGTGGGATCTTGGAAGAGAGTTTGGTCTCTCTGAACCTGTTTCCACCTCTGGGAAATGGAGTACTGATTCTTTGGTGAAGATCCAATGGCTAAACATACATTAGGTGCCTAATAAGTATTGGTAGGGGTAAGGAGCAGGGCAGTCTGATTAAGCCCCTGACCCTACTCTGGGCCTGTCACCCCTGAACCTGGCCCTTCATTCAGGTTCAGTAATCAAACCAGGAAACAGTGAGCTCTCCCCCCACCCCTTGGGCTACCTCCCCAGGCTGTTTCCTGGAAGTATGAGCCAACCAGACAGCAGGGGCAGGGTTATGAGCTCTGTGGTTGAAGTGGCCAGGGCTTGGTTCTTAGGTGCATCCAGGAGGTGTGACCTCAGACCAGCACATGCACCTCCTGCAGGCTGTTTCCCCACCTGGAATATGGGGTGAGAGTCATCATATCATAGCATGTGAGGTTAGCCCTTGGCATGGTGAGCAGTAAGCACTTAATAACTGTGCCACACTACTACTTATTATAATTTATTGGCAGGGATAGGACTTTGGACTCTTCTTCTGGTTGTAGCTTCAGGCAGGTTCTGATCCTCTCCGAGCCTCTGTTTCCCCATCTGAAAGGTGGGGCTGCACTCCCGCCGGAGGCCGACTTCTGCTGTCTGGCACCTTCAGCTCCTAACAGCTGCACTGGCAGTGATGGTGAGCCTGTGTAGGGTCTGAGAGGACAGTCCCTCACCCCTTCCCCTGTAACATTCAGGCAGCAACATTTCAGGCATCAAAAGAGCTTTTTTAATTAATTTATTTATTTGTTGTTCAAGTACAGTTTTCTGTCTTTTACTCCCATCCCAACCCATGCCCCCAGTGCTCCTCACCTCCGTCCCATTTCCACCCCCCCTTGGTTTTTGTCCATGTGTCCTTTATACTAGTTCCTGTAAAAGCTTTTAATAGAAGCATCCATGGAGGTAGTGGGTAAATTCTGCAGAGGAGCAGAAGAACCTGTAGAGGTTTGGGAGCAGTGCCAGTTCAGCATGGCCGTGGTCCTCTCTGCCCCAACACCTGGCCTTGGGTCTTCCATCCCACCAGCTGGCCTTGAAACCACCATAACCAGAAATAAAAACAACAGGGATGTATGTGCTGTCTCTAAAACCCCCAACCTGCTCCTCTGAGGACAGGGCTGGCTAGGTGTATAACAGAGTCCTGGGGAATCCCACGGCACCCTCAGTGCTGCTTCTTGTGGGGAGCCTGGGAGCAGGATGGCAGGCGCAGGAAGAAGGCCGGCCACCGAAGGCAACGGTAGGCCAGCAGCTGGGGACCCAACGCATACAGCAGGTTGCACAAGAAGAAGCAGACCTGGGCGTCCTCCGGCACACGATAAGTGAAGGGCGTGCGCAGGTGCATGGAGGCACCCATGTGCGAGAACTGCGCCTAGTGGCCAGACAGGAAGGTTGGATGTCAGAGGCTGGGAGAGAACTAGTCCCAGAAGCACCAACATCTCACCTTGGGGAGCCCAGAGGGTCCCTGTCCCCATCTTGTTGGCTCTGCTGACCAATCCATCTCCCCTTTCCAGTCCATGTTTGTTTCTAAATATCCCCGTCCCTACAGGTTCTGTCCATCCTTGTACATCTGTCTGTGAGCCTCTCTCCAGCTGCCCAATCAGAACCATGTTCACTATATCTGCTGGACCCTGCCTCCCAACTTTCTGATCTAGGTCCAGCTCTTCCCCATCCCAGGCAGCCACCCTTGACACAAATCTTGTTGATTCTACCCCAGAGATGATTTCCTGGTCATCTGACCTGCACCCAGCCTTTATCATATCCCATCATGAGCCCGGTAACAGACCCCCAGCTCTGACTGGGTTCTCCCCTGCTCCCATGACTTTCCATCTTGCTATGCACAAGCCCTCCAAAGTCAAAGTTCAAAGCCTTCAGCATCTAGCTGCCAATTTCTCTTGCTTCTGCCTTTACCATTTTTATGACTCTGCTAAATCACTGTCCCCCTCTGTGCCTTTCCTTAGGCTGTTCCTATTCCTGGAATGCCATTTCCTGCCTGGAGAACTCATAGCCACATGTCTAAGCCCAGTTCCTATGTCCCCTCTTCTAAGCGATCTGCCCCCTCTGGAATCCCTCTCAGCCTCTGTCCCTCCCTCTCTTCAGTTCTGACCCCATGGGGGGGGGGGTCTGTGTCTAGCTCTTTCTCCCCCAGGCTAGGGAATCCTGGGGTACTGAGCTAAGGCTGGGGCCTCTCAGGGGTCCAGTATCACCCTTCCCAGGGAGAGCACAAAATCAACTGATGGGTAGGCAGAAACTTTCTTTGTTATTCACCTGCCCCGTCCCATCCCATCTCACCTGGCTAATGGCTCCAGCAAACACCATGGCCCAGTCAGGCAGCCAGGAACAGCCAGGAAAGATAAGGGCATAGGCAGCCAGGCCATAGAAAGGCAACACATAGAACATGTACACCAGCATCTGGGGAGCACACAGCCAATGGGGATGAGCAGCTGCCCCAGATGGGTCACCGGAGGCCCCTCCAGTGGAACTCTGGGAGGATCTTGCCAGCCTCAGGCCCCACACAGGATAGAGGCTCTTTGTATATCCTACCTTGTGCAACCTGCACCTCTCTTTCCTTTGAGCATCCCCCCGCCACCCCCACCCTCACACATACTCACATACACACACTGAGCCCATCAACATAACCCCTGCGACAATGATAAGCTACATGACTGGCATGTGATTCAAACCTGGCCAAACCAGAGCCTGCCTGAGGCTTGTGTTTAAACTGGGGGGGAAATTAAGACTCACGTTCCTCTGGGGTGGCTAAGTAGGACAGAAGGAAGCCTGGAGTTACCCAAGGCTCTCATTGCTGTCCCACAAAGGAACCTTTGGGAGTAGAGCCCATGCAAAGAAAGCAGAGCCCAGAGACAGAAGTCTCCTTGAGTTCCTGGATCCAGCCATACCTGAGGCTCTGTCTATACTTTTTTGGTAGGACAGTCATTCTATATGTTCTTCTGCCAGTTTGACTGGTGTTTTTGGCACCTGCTTCAGAGAGATCCAGTGGACCCCTATGCATGGCAGGATCATGGTTGTCTCCTCCCACCTGCCTTCTCACCTGCACCTTTGGGTAGGCCACGGGGTCCCGCAGGTATGGTTCATATTGATAGATATAGACAAAGCAGGCATCTGTGGGGCAGTCAAGCACCGCCTGGGGCCAACAGAAAAACCGACAACCCACTTCAAACATCCGTCCCATAGGAAGCCTTCCCCAGCCTCCCAGGCAGTGCCTGCATCCCTCACTCTGGCCTTCCCCAGCCTTAATTCTCTCCTCTGGCTGAGGATCCACAGACACTGGAGCTGGTGAGAAAGCTACAGGGATTGGGGCTTCGTGATGAAACAATCAATGAAGAACTCATGAAAGACTCAAGGAGAAACTTCTCTGATGATCAGACGGGAGAACAGTGGCCCTTTTGTACTGGGTAAAGGAACATATTTGGGAAGGGAAGGCTGGGGAGGAAGGCTGAAGGCAGGAGAGGGGTAGGCTAGCCAGACTCACAAGGCCCCGGAAGAGGGTGAAGAACCCAGCAAGGATGAGATATATGATGAGGGCCAGGTCGGTGGGGCGCTGCAAAAGGCCCTTTCTTTGCTCCTCTTGCACCTGCCCCATGGGAGAGAGACAGCGTGAGATGTCTGCTATCCAACAGGCACTCCAAAGAGCCTCATCTCTTCCTTCCTAATGACCAAGGAGGTCCTTCCAAGGAGATAGTATTTGTGACCAGGATCAATTCAAATGGAGGACATTGAAGTAAGTGGGCCCAGGTCTGCCTGAGGGCAAGGTACTTACCACATTGAGGGTGCAGCTGGTTGGTGACCGGGACTCCTTGAAGACCCTTACGCCAGCCCAGCACGGGACCAGCACGTATGGGAGGGTGAGGAAGAAGGTGGGCCTGATCTCAGAGCTGTATTTCCCTGTCATGGAGAGGTGAGCGACACTCAGTAAGGCTCTCCCAGGCCTGGCTGGGCCCTTCCGGTAGGTGGGCCGTGCCAGAGCCTCTGAGTGGAAATCATGATTCACAAATGCCATACTTGCTCAAGATTTTCTTCTTCTTTTTTCAAATTTTCTTCTTTTTAAAACATTTTTCTATTTTTTTTTCTACTTGCTTAAGCCTTAACATACCTGGTTCCCCAGTGCCTACAAGGTGATGTCCATGCTCCTCAGACTGGCCTGCCTCAACTTACCTTTTGGACACAGCTCCTACACGTCAGCTGTTCTTGGCTTCCCCTGGAAGCATCCCCCCCCAAGAGAAAATGGGGAGAGGTGGGCAGGTTGCTGGCTTAAGCTGTGCATGAACAGACATGCGGGACCCTCTGCAGACCTTGGGAAGAGGAGGGAGGACCCAGTGGGTATTTCTAGGCACAGAGCAGTGATGCTGGGGAGGCAGGTTCCTCAAAGCCAAGTCCTTACCAAGAATGTTTCCCAGGAGAAACACCAGGAGGCTCATGATGAAAGACCCCAGCCAGTACAGTCCAAGGTTTCGATAACTTTTCCTGGGTGAGGGATGAAGGGATGCCCAGTAGATACCCATCCCCGGTCTCAGAGCACCAGCCAGGGCCCAGGGTGCATACTAGGCTCCTCAGCTCTGGGTCCTTTCCAGTTTTGTGTTTTTTTTTTTAAGATTTTATTTATTTATCTTTAGAGGGGCAGGGAAGGAGAGAGGGAGAGAAATATCAGTGTATGGTTGCCTTTTGTGTGTCCCCTGCTGGGAACTGGCCTGCAACTCAGGCATGTGCCCTTAACTGGGAATCGAACCTTGATGCTTTGGTTCACAGGCCCGCGCTCAATCCACTGAGCTACACTAGCCAGGGCTCCTTTCCAGTTTTGCCCAAGATGAAAGAGACAGCAGGAATTGAATGAGGGAATAAACAGTCAGACCCTCTGTCCAAAGACAGAAGTGGCTGCCCAGGCACAGGGTGGTACAAGAGTAGAGAGCCAACCACCATGGTAACTGATGATATTCCCCAGAACCTTCTCCTAACTATACCTGGCTGGAGCCCTGAGAGGTCTCCTGATTCCCCCTACAGATACTTCAGGCTCCACCCCAGTTAAAGACCCCATTTGAGGACTTGACCTGTTTCCCAGGGTCCAGGTGCCACCCCACCCACCCCTCGCACCTTCTGCGGATGGCACCGGCCATGGCCAGGTAAAGGAGGTAGTGAATGATGCCGTCCCAGTAGCAGATGAAGACTCCATGCGCAGTACGCAGGTATGGCTCACCCTGTGGGGGCAGGTGGAGGGCTCAGACATGCAGCCCGGCAGGAGGTATCCCAGACCAACTCCCAGTTCTACATACCTCCTTGGTGTAGAACTCCATGAAGCCACCCATGTAGCCATCCTCCTGGAGAGCAATAAGGAGGTCCACCACCGAGGTGAAGGCAAAGGTGGCAAACACTGTGGGGACAGTGAATGTTCAGGACAGGCCTAGGCATAGGCGGGGCCTGAGGCTGTGGCAGGGACCCAGATCCAGCCAACGACTCTGCACCCAACTGTTCTCAGTCCCTACTCCACAGGTCACATGAACCACAACCTTACCTCTAGGGGAGGCACAGTCCCTGCCTTTGGAGTTCCCAGGCTGGGTGAGGCACTGCTTTGATGGGAAGACAGTTCCTACTCTCAGGAGCCCTAAGTCTGAATGGGAGGGCCTCTGAGCTTCCCCAATCAGTGGGGGTTCTCCAGTCCAGTGTGAGCCCTTCAAAGTCCCCCCAGTCTGTTGGAGGAGGCCCTTCAAGGACCCCCAGTGTGATAGAGAAGCCCTTGCTCACAAAGTTCTCTTCCCTAGGGCCTTCCCACAGACTCACCAGCATAGAGTGGGTCATAGTAGATCTCCCCGCGGGACAAGCTATAGACAGCCACGAAGAGCAGACCCAGGATCAGGGCGCTCATCAAGGTCACCCCAAGAGGGCTGTGAAGAGGAAAACCAAGTCAGGGAAGTCAG
Organism: Artibeus jamaicensis; assembly: GCF_021234435.1. Classification (NCBI taxonomy): domain Eukaryota; kingdom Metazoa; phylum Chordata; class Mammalia; order Chiroptera; family Phyllostomidae; genus Artibeus; species Artibeus jamaicensis. The sequence goes on along the minus strand of NW_026521854.1, from coordinate 6,357,032 downwards.
GGAAGCCAGACCTAGTGCTGAGGTCCCACTCCCTCCTGGTGAAGGCAAGAGTAGACTCCAGGAAGCTCCAGGCTAGGAGGCTGAAGCATCTGTTCATTCAGAAATGCCTTTCCCTTAAACTGCCCTTTCCCATCACCAGGCTCTTGCCCAAGCTGTTCCTCCTCCTGGAAGCACCTTCCAAAAGTCTCTTTTCCACTTGACAAACTTCTACTCATCCTTCATGGCCCATCTACATTGCTCCTCCTCCAGGAAGCTTTCTCTGACTCCTCAGAAAAGATCATTGCTGGACTTGAGCCAGGTATAGAGGGGGCATCTGTCAACCCATTCTGACTGTACAATTCATCCCATCACTTGCTGATGTGTTTGACACAGTTGGCTTAGTTGTTCAACACAGAGGCCCTCTGTAGCCAGACCCAGCGCCCACACCTGCTAGATGGTCTCCGGTGCTCAGCTCTATACGCCTCACTGTGTGAAGCCCCTGACTCCTCCCAGCTAAAGTCCAAATGCCTCCACCAACCCCACCCTACCCCTACCCTGATCTGTACCCCTCAACCAGATAAGGCAGGTCAATCAATTGCATAGACAATAAAAGCCAAGTCTCCGGGCAGCCCCCAAAATTGGCAAGGTTCAAAGAGGGCAGGAGATCTATCCAAGGTCACACATTCTCTCCCCCTCCGCTACTCTCTCTAGGCCTCTGCCTTCTCTGGTGGTACCTCTCTAACCACTAGGATCCCCGCTCCTGGCCCCATCTGACCAACAATGACAGTTATAATAACCAGAGTCTTAGCACATGATTTATTATCCTTAACCAACTATGGGTTGAGATCTAGGATCGTGTTTATTACACAGTGAAGAAACTGAAGCTCCCAGGGGCAACTAGGATACTTGAGGTCCTGGGGGATGGAGGCAGGAATTTGTACCCAAGGAGCCAACCCCACATTCAAGACTCTCTACCCCATATCTTGGGTAGAGCTGGGTTTAGGAGTGTGAGGGGCTTGGCTGATGCCTGATACCCTGTGTCTAGACCCACAGGGCTAGAGTCTAAGATTAGGAGTCAGGGACAGGGGAGTTCGAGGCATGTACAGGGAAACTGAGGCCAGGAACAGGGTGGGCCAGCCCTGAAGAGAAGAAAGTCCCAGGCCTTTAACAGGAGCTGGAGGGACTACCTGGTAGGGGTGGTGCAGTAGAAAGTGTGTGGCAAGAGCCCGGTCACCAGGGCCTTATCTGGGGCAATACTTTGACCCTTAGCGACTTTGGAGCCTGTACTGGGCACATCCCTGGGAAAACCCAAGAGACGCTCCAAAAACCTGCCCTGTGGGGGACTCTGCTTCTGAACGTCCCTTCTACCCAGGTCCCAAAAGTCCCAGGGGGCGACCCCACTCCCGTCACACAGCCTCAGGACCAGCGAGAAAAGAACTTTTGGTTGAGGGTTCTGACCCAGGCTCCAGCCCCCACCCCCAGCCAAAAGGCCAGGCGGGGCACAGGGCTCACCAGGAGCTCCGCCCAACTGGCGCGCATCCTCTATGGCTCCCTCCTCCCCCCACTAGAGCAGCCCGCAGTCCTACCGCCTCCCGCACGCACTGAGAGAGCACCGAGACGTGGTTGAGCGCGTAGGACAGAGGGAGGGCGCCAAGCGACAGGGCAGCGATCTTGCCCCCCAGCGGCGGGATGTCCATGGCAGCGGTGTCTGAATCCCAGGACTCCTGTTTGGGCTGTGCAACCTCCAGGGAGCTGGACTTTTCCGCTGCAGCCGCAGCGACTCTGGGCGGGGAGGTTGTCAGGGACCCTGCCCGGCCCCGCCCTGTGCAAAGGTCGCCCCCAGCTGCGCCTTGGTCCTGTCACTGCCTGGGCCGCCCGGAAAGCTCCTGGGGAACCTCCAAGGCATCTTCTCGCAGCCGCCCTACCTTCTTGACACACTTGCTGGACTCGGTGGCCGTTCCTGCCTTCCAGCCTCAATTTCCCTCCCTATTAAAGGTTAGAAAGTGGGCTAGAACGAGACACCCGCATCCTGGAGATCCCGAGCCAACAACTTCATTCTGAGGGACTTGTTCTATCCTGTTCTGCTCTCCTGCTTTCTTAATTCTTTTTTAGAGAGAGGGGAAGGGAGGGAGAGAGGGAGAAAAACACTGATCCGTTTCCTCTCGCATGTCCCCCACTGTAGACCCGGCCCGCAACCCAGGTATGTGCCCTGACTGGTAATCGAATCAGCCACTTCTCGGTTCGAAGGCCCGCACTCAATCCACTGAGGCACATCAGCCAGGGCTGCTTTCTTCATTCTAAGCCACCAGTGTCTCAGCTTTCACACCCCCCCCCCCATATGGCCACCCTATTCCCCAGGCCTCCCTCCCCAGGCAACGATCAAGTGGGCGTGGCCTGTGCGTGATAAAGGAATAACCGACCTCACACTTCTAGGGTGCAGTTCCTTTCAGCGCCCTTGGATTTGAATTTTCAGAAATGTGTGGACGACAGACACATTTAAACACTTCGTCCAAGTGTGAAGCTTTGACAGCCTGGGGGCCATATCAGGGCGGGTAGCTACAGCTATGAATTGGGATCCCTTGAAGGACTCTGCTTCTGTGCTGGGATCCTTCCATATAGCCTGGGCACTCCGTGGGCAGCTTAAGTGGGTAGGGGCGGGAGGTAGAGTGAGGCTGTTCAAGTGGGGGAGGGGGGTCAGAGAGAGGGGGCCCAAGGGGTAGGCTGAGATTAGATGAGGATGGAGCCAGTTTGGTGAGAAATTTGTTCTGGAACAGCGTTCCTGGCAAGAATAGCTCATACCTGAGGCTGGGAGGTGAGGAGCTGTGGGAGGGTTCTGAACAGCCTGGAGGCTGTGCTGCCTCCAGGATGAGATGTAAAGGGGTAGACAGACAGGAGAGAGGGCTGCAGGGTGGGGAATCAGGTGTCAATCTTTGTCACTCTCTCCAACCAGCCTCGGGTTCTCAGCCTTGTGGGACTTATGGCTGCTGGAAATGGGTGAGTAGTGCCCACCCAATTCCTTCTCCAAAAGGTGGGGGGGTACATCCGTGGTTAGGGAAGATTGGAACTCTCACCCCTTTTTACTTGCAGCCCCTTGGCTTTGTGACAGCTGGGTCCTATATCTGTCTGAGGCTGGGTGACATCATGTTCTGGCCTTCCCTAGGTTCCTCTGGGCTGACCTGAAGCTCCAGCCTGGTTTCTTGACCTTCCCAACTGTGGCAGTGCTAATAGCCCACAGTCCTCCCCCTGCATGCAAAATGGACCCTCTTGTATTTCCTCACCTCTGAAAGCAGATCCTTAAGTCCCCTCCCTGCCACCTGCAGTGCCGGGGTGCCTAGCCCAGCTGACTAGGGACCTGGCCTTGTACCCCTGTCCTGGAGGCACCTGCACACACACATACACAGGGTATTTGGAGGCCTCCTCTTCTAACCCTACCTGTGCATGGGGGGTGAAGACCATGAGCTGAGTCTGGCCAGCCTCCCAGTCAGAATTCAATGGAGGGGTGAACTTGACCTACACTGTAGGGTACATGGAACCAAGGCCCAGAGTCCTGATTGCTGGAACCTCTGGCTGCCCACAGCTACTGCTCTGTGCTCAGGACCCTGGCATTGAACTCTTTGCCCTACCTGCACGCAGCACCCATGGAGGGGGATGATGGCATGTGTCCGTCTGTGTGCTGCTGCTGAGACCCTCCCCATCTCTGAAGCTCCCACTGAGACCCTGCCACAGTGCCCTCACCACAGCTCCCAGTTCCTCTAGGCAACATTGATCAGTCTCAGATAGCTAGGCGTTCACTGCCCCGCCCCTCACCATCTGATTCACAGTTGGTGCTCAGTGTTTGCTGTGACTGTGTGAACACTAGTTGGCCCAGGAGCCCAACTAGCTGAATCAAGCCCATGAACTTATACAGGTTGAACAGGACACACTGGGTGCATGTGTGAAACAGATCAGTGAGTTGTGGGCCCCTCAAATTCCCAGGCTCTGATACTTCAAGAATGACTGCAGCTGGACAAGACCCCTGAGTATTTCTGCACAAATGTGAGGTGCTAGCTCTGAAGACACAGGTGGCTCTCAGCACACGCCTTGCTTGGCGCAGGCCACCCACCCGCCTCCTATCCTCTAGGTGTGTGACACCTTAGCACACAGCTGTCCCACAAAGACATGAGTCACAGTGTATACAAGTAGGGCCCAGGGTGGCCGGGGCATCCTGGACCGCAGCATCACTGCTAGGGGTGGCCACCTGGTGGCAAGGTGAGAAGCATAGGCATACTCTGGGGAAGGCTGGGCCCTCCCTGGAGGCTCCACCCCATTTTCCCTTCCACAGTGCAGTGATAGGCTGGGAGGGGCCAGCCATCCTGGTCCAGGTGTGACCCTCCTTTCAATTCCAACCAAGGGTGATGGTGAATGGAGACCCAACAGGTAAACAAAGGTCCAAGTGGTACCTTCACACAGCATCTCATCCCACCTGCCCAGCCCAGCCCAGCCAGCTGCTGAAGACACATGAGGGGTTTCTGGTGATGGCACAACCAGGCTTCCACAGTGGGCAAGCACTGGGACTTTAATACAGAGCACAACATTCAACACAATGGGAACAAGGGCAGGCAGAAATGCAGTCTGAAACATTCCACAGTCCAAGAACGCTCGGTGGGTTTGTCTGGAAAGTACATTTGTGTTTCTCCAGAATACTCAGTAGTAAGGCCGTCTGGGGTTGTTCTGCAGGAGGCAAAAAGATAAAAGGATAGCAGGTTATTGCTGAAGACAGATGGCAGTTCCTGCCACCCACAACCTTCTAGGGGTAGATGAGCTCACATCCTTCAGATGGGAGGACAAGCTTTGTGGGGGAAGAAGGGGCTCAAATGCAGGTGGAGTGGTGGTGGATACTGCTGGTGATGCCTGCCCTAGCTGGACTGGGGAATGAGGGACACTTCTGTTACTAGCCCTGCCAGCTCATTACTATGGACAGTATAGAGCTAGTGGCCCAGTCAAGAACAGTGTAGGGGATGGGGATGCACGCACCAGGGGGTTGGGTCGGAAGCGGTAGGCGAGCATCATCCTCTTGCGGAAGGCCTCGTACTCGTCATCTTCCTTAGAAAGCTCTGCAGGCCGGTCAATGCCAAAGCCAGCGCCATCCACTGTAGTTGTGCCCCTATAGAGGATGATGGGGGAATGTGAGCAGGGAAGCAGGCTGGTGCCAACCGGAGATGTTGGGCCTGAGCTTGGGCAGAGGGGCCTAGCCCACCTGCCTGCCTAAGCTCAGGAGCAGCCACAGCTCAAAGTCGGGCTGAGGAGCCCATGTAGGCTCTGCTGGGCTGGGGAACATATATGTGGGACACACCCAGCACTGTGGGAGGAGGGAAGAGCCTAAGCTGGACTAGTCATCAGAGTGCACAGCTAGGCCTGACTCTGGTGCAGGAACAGGACCAGACCTGAGCATTGGGTCCTGGGCCTGTGTCTCTGGGAACCCCTACCCCAAACCCGCATGAAGGGCCACACTCACTTGTTGACTGGGTTCTTGATGCCCTGGCCCTCTGAGCCTAGCCCTTCGCCCTCCTTCCAGCCCATCTTCATCAGCATCTGGTAGCCAATGTTCTCCACCGTCAGCTTGAACTCCTTGTACTCAGAGTAGTCAGGCTCACGACCCTCCTGCAGGGCCAGACAGTTGTCATCCCCCAGGACCCAAAACATACCCCCAATGGCCTCACTGGCCACTGGCTGAGACCATCTGCCCCCAACCTCAGACTAAGCTCCTCCTCCTCAGTGTTCCCATGATCTCATTTAGTGCTTCCGAGCAACCAAGACAAAAAGGGCCTCCTCCACCATGGATAAAATTAATGGTTCAGCTGCAAGGACAAGCCCAGGTTCCAAGGACGATTTGTTATACAAAGTGTGAAAAAGCAGCTGTGGTCAACTATGCTATGAGGCTTTGTGCCTGTCAGTCGTCTCTGCATGCACAGGAGGAATGTTGAGCTCTTGTTCTAAGGAGCCTGGTCTGTGGGGGCTTGTACCTGAGAAATGCTTTGCCTGTACACTGCACTTAATTGGCTCCACTGGAAGCCCGATTTCCCAAAGCTCGGGGAAATGTTTCTGAAGTGGCAGCTGAGCTATTTGTGAATTCCCCAAATGAACAGATGGCTCCCATGGAAGAGGGCCTGATTCTCCTGTGTGTGAGGAGGCTGTCTGCTAGACAGGCTGACAGCAGGGCTGATACCTGGGAACTCCCCATTCACCTTTAGGGCCTTGAAGGTCTCCATGAACTTCTCCAGCTCATCTGGTGGCAGGAAATCTCCAATGAAGTGCTTGCCCCGGCCCATTTTTGTCAGCTGCTCAGCCCATTCTGCGCAGAGAGGAAGCAAAGGTAAAAGAAGGAAGGAGGGGAGTGGCTGCAGTGGAAGGAGGCAGCTGGTGGAAACCCTGACCTGAACCCTGCTCCCCCAGGGCAGCCCTGCACCACTCCTTTTACTACTGAGGAAACTGAGGCACAGAGAAGTTAACTCTTGTGCCCAGGGCCTTATAGGCCAAGAGGTGAGTGGGGATTCCTCTGCCATCCAGCTCCACACCCAGACCTGTCCCCAGTCTGATGCTCTGGCGTACCCCGAGTCTTGTCCATCTCCATGCGCCGCAGTTGGTGCTCCCAGGTACCCAGCTCGCTATCCACCTCCTCGTCGCTGTCGTAGCCATGCTGGTGTTGCTGCAGTGCCTTTTCCCATAGCAGCTGCATGTCCTGCATTGCACGCTTGTGCTGCATGATCATGTCGTACATCTGCTGCATCTGTAGGTGTCACAAGCTGTGAGCAGGGCCTGAAGCAAGTGCGCAACAAGGCACTGGGTCCTGTGCTAAGAACTACCTTGATTCTGCAAGGCCCCATTGATGGGCAGAGGTCCCTCTCTGCCTGACCCAAAGGTGGGCACTGTCATCATGGACTGAATGAGGGAGACTTGGGTTCCTGACCCCTAAGAAACTTAAGGGTAATGTGACAGGGCTGCTGGTCTGGAAGAGATGGCCAGGGTGAGGTATCCTCAAGAACTGACAGGCCAGTGCCTCTAGTTCCCCAAGAAAGCAGCAAAGAGGCCAAACTGACCCTCACCCAAACACTTCCCAATATCAGCTGAGTGGCCTTTGCATCACTCAGGGTGCCCAGTACTAGCCAAGCCTGTCCTGGACTAGATGCTGGAGGGAACGGGATGAATAATTTAAGACTACTGGGTGTGAACAGCTCACAGACACAATGTGGAGTAACTATGGAGCACCAGCCATTAGGGATGACAGGTCAGCGTGAGGAGCCTGAGCTCTGGGCCCAGATGCAGTCTGGGGAGGGCCGCTGGGGGCTGGTATGCTGTTGATGGGGAACCTGCCAGTCCAGGAGCCTCTTCACTGTCCATCTAACCACTGCATCACAGGTGTGTGTGTGGAGGGACAATGTGCCACCAGCAGCTATGGAGCCTGCCTCACACTCTAGCCTTACCTCCTGCTGTTCCTTCAGCTGCTTCTTCTGGGCGTCTGACAGCTCTGTGACGCCCACTAGGCCCACAGGCTTCCCCTTCTCATAGCCTAGTCCCTTGAGGTCCTGAACTGGAAACAGAACACAAGCCAGTCAGTGATGGACACATGGGCCTGACCCTGCTCCTGTGTGCAGTGAGGAGCCCACTTGTTGAAAACACCTAAAGCGTCCTAGCTGGTGTGGCTCAGTAGATTGAGCATCAGCCTGTGAACCAAAGGGTTGCCAGTCTGATTCCCAGTGAGGGCACATGCCTGGGTTGCAGGCCACATCCCCAGTAGGGTGTGCACGTAAGGCAACCACACACTGATGTTTCTCTCCCTCTCTTTCTCCTTCCCTTTTCTCTCTCTCTAAAAGATAAATAAAATCTAAAAAAAAAAAAAAAAAAAAACCACCAGAGGCACCTGGAGCATACAGCAGGGCCCTCACATCAGTTCACCCGGATTCAGAGGTTAGGGGCCTCAGTCACAGGTAACACTGTTGGGTCTCTGCAGAGCCAGAGACCTGAGAGCAGAGATGAGCACATGTGCATGCACACTCACTGGCTCTTGAAAGTAAGCCTGGCGGTGGGCAGACACCCAGTGTAGACATACACAGGTTCAGAGACTGGTACAAGACTCAGGTGTGTGGCTCTGTTAGCTCCTCCTGGGGAGGCAGCCAACCATCCTCCTAGTAATTGACATTTAATTTGGCATTAGCTTCGGAGCTCTACTGGAGCTCCGGTAGCACTGAGCCATGTGAAGATGCTGTGATTGCCCATCTGGGTGGTGGGAACAACTAGCCCTCAGACAGTGGCTTCTGGGGGAGAAGCCAAGCAGAGGGGTCCTCTGGTCCTCTAGCTCCCCATGACTGGGGCTTTGCCAACAAAAACCAAGTGTAGGAGCTCTGTGACCCCAGGAATGTACCCCAATCCCTTCTGGAAGGTCTGTGGGGGCCCTGTGGAGAGGGCTTTCTATGACAAGAATGAATGCAAATACTTTAGAGCTTAAGGGAGACAATAGGATCTATTTATATGCCATCCATAAGAAGCTCACTTCAGATACAAAGACACAAAGAGGTTAAAGTGAAAGGACAGGGGAAAAAATTCCATGTAAATAGTAACCAAGAGATAGCTGGGAAGGCTATACTAGTATCAGACAAAAAAGACTTTAATTCAAATAAGTTTATACTATACAGACTCAATGATGAAAGACTGAAAGCTAAGATCAGGAAAAGGTAAGTATCCCCGCTTTTGCCACTTCTGTTCAACACAGCACTGAAAGTCTTAATCAGAGCAATTAGGCAAGAAAAGAAGTAAGAGTCATTGAAATCAGAAAGGAAGAAGTAAAACTGTCACTATTTGCAGATGACATAATCTTACATGTAGAAATCCCTAAAGAATCTACAAAAAGACTGTTAGACATGAAAAATGAATTCAGCAAAATTGAAAGATATATAATCAATACACAAAAATCAGTTGTGTATTGATTAGCAACATTAGCAACATATAATCCAAAAATGAAATTAAAAAAATTCCATTTACAATAGCATCAAAAAGAAAAAAGCACTTAGGAACATATTTAAATAAGGAGGTGTAAGGCTTGTACAATGAAAACTACAACATGTTGGAACAAATTAAAGGAGATCTAAGTGGCCCTGGCTGGTATAGCTCAATGGATTGAGTGCAGGCTGGGAACCAAAGGGTCGCCGGTTCAATTTCTAGTCAGGGCACATGCCTGGGCTGCAGGGCAGGTCCCCAGTGGGAGCCATGTGAGAGGCAACCATACACTGATGTTTCTCTCCCTTTCTCCTTTCTTTTCCTTCTCTCTAAAAATAAACAAATAAAAACCTTAAAAAAACACAAAGCCAAAATTAGTTTAAAAAAATACTATCTCCTTTTCATAAAATAACTAACTAAAGAAAGAAAGAAAGATGACCTAAGTAAATGAAGAGACATCCTTTATGTTTACATCTTGGAAGACTTAAATATTGCTAACATGTCAGCACTACCCAAAGTGATCTACAGATTCAATGTGATCCCTACTAAAACCTCAAAAGTGTTTTTCTGCAGAAATGAAACAGCCCAGCTAAGGATCTGTAAGAAATTTCAAGGGATCCCAAATAGCCCAAGTTTGAAAAAGAACAAAATTGGAAGACTAACACTCCCAATTTCAAAACTTAATACAAAGGTACAGCGGTCAAAACAACATGGTACTGGCATATAGACAAACATACAAATCAGTGTAACAGAATAGGGCCCAGAAAGAAACCTTTACTGAAATGTCAACTGATTTTTGACAAAAGCATCAAGACCATTTTAGGGGGAAAGAACAGTCTTTTCAACAAACAGTGCTGAGACAACTAGATATCTATATGCAAAAGAATAAAGTTGAACCCTTACTTTATATCATACATGAAAATTAGTTTAAAAGTAGACTAAATACTTAAATTCAAAAGCTAAAACTAGAAACTCTTAGAAGAAAATAGGGGCAAATCTTCATGACCTCAGATTTAGCTATGGTTTCTTACATATGACGCCAAAATCATAGGTAACAAATGAAAAAATAAATTGAACTTCATCAACATTTAAAAATTTTGTGCATCTGTCTACAGCCATACCACCCTGAACGTGCCCAATCTCATCTAAAAATTTTGTGCATCAAAGGACACTATTAAAAGGGTGAAAAGACAACCCACAGAATGAGAGAAAATATTTGCAAATAATATATCTTAAATGGGGGTTAATATTCAGAATACGCAAAGAACTCCTACAACTCAATGGCGAAAAGATGAACAACCCAATTAAAAAAAGGGAAGAGAACTAAAGTAGACATTTCTCTAAACAAGCTATACAAATGACCAATAAGCACATGGAAAGATGCTTGACACTATTAATCACTATGAAAAGGCAAATCAAAATTACAGCGTTACCCCACTTTATACCTATAAGGATGACTATAATACAGGGAGGATGTGGAGAAACTGAAACTCATTCACTGCTGGAGGGAATGTAAAATGATGCACCTGCTATAGAGAACAGTTTGGTAGTTCCTTAAAAAGTTCAATGTAGAGTGACCCGGTGATTCCACTCCTAGATATACACACAGGAGAACTGAAATCAGGGATTCAAATAGTACTCGTACACACATGTTCATTCAAAGCAGCACTAGCTGCAATTGCCAAAAGGTGGAAACAATCCAAGTGTCCAATAGATGAAGGATAAAGTGATCCACCCACACACTGGAATACTATTCAGCCACAGAAGGGAAGAAAGTCTTGATACCTGCTATGACACAGACAAACCCTAAAGACATGATGCCAGACTTCCTGACAAAGCCTACCTGACAGAGGCGAGGGAGTAGTGTCCACGTCCCTCTGCACCAGCTCAGCGGGTGGGAGTTCCACCTTGTCCTCCTCAGGCCCCCATCGGCTCTTTCGCTTCCTCTTCACAGTGGCTGTGGTGGCTGGCTTTCCTTGGGCAGCTGGAGCTGGGGTGATAGCAGGCGAGGGGGCAGATGAAGCAGGACAGGTGGCAGTAGGAGGCACAGACCCTGACGGGGTCTCAGGAGGGGGTCTGTGCTGCAGGCAGAGGTCAGGCCCCATCTGGGTGCCTGTGGGGCCTGTCCTTGCTTTCCGGAACTCCTCCAGCTTCTGGCGGTAGTACTTGTACCCCTGGCTGCTGGGTTCATATAGAAAGCTGCAAAGGAGAGTCGGGTGGGGGGACACACTGTCAGCTGGGGCAGGAGCAGCATGGGCCTTGTGCAGGCACCCCCAGGTCAGCCAGGGTCACTTCAAAGTCCCCACCATGACCTCCTGCTCTGCCAGGCCTCAGTGGTGGTTGGCTGTAGTTACCCAAATTTGAGAAACAATGTGACATGCCATAGCCTGTCACAATGCCAAGGGCCATACCAAGCCCCAACCTCATCTTTATCGGGCACCTGTCATATTGTCATTGATCCTCTGCTTCCAAGGAAAAGGGGGCAACTCCTCAGACCTGCCCCAGGGTCTGTGAAGCTTTCCCTGCTGTCTTAGAGGAGCACTAGTGCCTCCACCACAAGAAATCCTGAGGTACAAGAGACGTTTGGTGCCAGAAAAGGCAGGATTTGCCCCTAAATGCACAACTCAGAATATCTGTGTTTTTTTGCTGCATCCATGAGCAGTGTCAAGAGCAAAAGGAGCCAAAACAAAGACAATGAACATCAGAACAAATGAAGACCTGGACTCCATCCAAAGGGCAAAAGCCCCTGCCTTGCTGGAAGCCGTGGGTCCCCCCACACCAAGCTAGGAACAGGTAGCACTAGGTTCAGAAACAGCAGAGGCTGCAGCTCCCTGGCATCTCTCCGAGTATGCATGTCCTGAGTCCACAGTCCCATCTCTGGGGTCCACACCAGAGGGAAGAGTCACAGCCTAGCTTCACGTAAGAAAACCTCTTGTGTATCACAGGTTACATGGCCTTCCACAAGAAGGGGCTAGATCTCTGCTGAATACACAAACCTGAAGGGGTGTGCCATGGCACTGTGCTGTGCTATTACAAAAGCAACATGCAGGCTCAAGGATGCTGTAAAATTCCTTTTGTACAAAACACAACAAAAAAAGTTGCCAGTGTGCCTCAGTTGGTTGGAGCATCATCCCACTGATCAAAAAGTTGTGGGTTCAATTCCCCATATGTGGTGTGTGTGAGAAGGCAACCAAGTCAACGTTTCTCTTTCATATCAATGTTTCTCTGTTCTCTTCCTTCTTCTCTCACTAAAAACAATGAAAAAGTGTCCATGGGTGAGGATTTAAAAAAAACACAAAAACACAACAAAGAAATTCCACAGACTGTTTCTATGTACCTACATAGAGAGCCAGAAGTGGGATATAAGGACCCCCAGTTCCACTAATACTGGTACCTAAAGTGGGACGGAGGGACAAGGAGAGGGCAGCCTCTTGGTTGTACTTCTAGGTCATAGTACAACCATGTACTTACTATGCTTGTACACCCTTTAAAAAACCCGGTAAGGGACATTTGTATAAATTACAGGAAACAAAGATCAATAAAATTGTTAAGCCTCTAGCCAGGCTAAGAAAAAAAAAGGGCATAAACTACTAATAACAGAAATGAAAGAGGGGACATCACTACAGATCCTACAGACATTAAAAGGATAATAAAGGATTACTATGGACAACTCTATGCCCACAAATTTGATAATCCTTGGGAAATGAACCAATTCCTTGTAGAACAATCTGCCAAAGCTCACATAAGGAACAGACGAGCTGAAAAGGCCTATTTCTACTAAAGAAGTTGAATCAGTAAGTAATAACCCTCTAAATTAGAACGAACCATGCCCAAGAGTTCCCTGGTGAATTCTAGCAAACATTTAAAAAAGAAATTATATTAATTCTCTACAATCCCTTTCAGAAGATAGAAGCAGAGAGAATACTTCCTAACTCACTCAATTATCCTAATACCAGACAAAGACAGTACAAGAAAATACAGACTAACATATTTCATGAATATAGATGTCAAAATCCTTAACAAAATATTAGCAAAAAGAACCAATGGGACCTGTCCAGGTAGCTCAGTTGGTTAGAATACCATCTTGGTATGTCAAGGTTGTGGGATTCATCTCCGGTCAGGATACATACAAGAATCACCCAATGAATGCATAACTAAATAGAACAACAAATTGACATCTCTCTCACCCTTCCTCCCTCAAAAACCAATTTTTTTAAAAAAGTGTCCTGGCCAGATGGCCAGGAGCATTATCCTGTGCACCAAAAGGTGGGTTCAATTCCCAGGCAGGGCACATATTTAGGTTGCTGGTTTGATCCCTGACTGGGGTGTATACAGAAGGCAACTGATCAATGCCTCTCTTTCTCTCCAATCAATACAAACATATCCTCTGGTGAGGATTGGGAAAAAAAAAGCAACCAATTAATGAATCAATAAGTGAATCAACAAATTGATGTTTCTCTTTCCTTTCTTCTTCCTCTAAAATCAATAAATAAAATTTAAAAAATATATTATTAAACCAATCTACCACCCTGCTTGGTGTAGCTCAGTGGATTCAGTGTGGGCCTGCAAACCAAAGCGTTGCCAGTTTGATTCCCAGTCAGGGTACATGCCTAGGTTGTGGGCCTGGTCCCCAGTTGGGGGTACGTGAGAGCAACCACACACTGATGTTTCTCCACCTCTCCTTCCCTTCCCCTCTCTCTAAAAATAAATAAGTAAAATAAAAATAAAAAAACCCTGAATCTACCAATGTATAAAAAGAATTATACATCATGACCAAGTAAGTAGGACTTATACCAGGCATGTAGACTGGTTCACCATTTGAAAATCAAGTAATATAAAAATGACGATCACATGATCATATCAATAGCTGCAGAAAAAGATTTGACAAAATTCAATATCCATTCATGACAAAAACTCTCAATAAACTACAAACAGAGACAAACCTCCTCAACTTGATGAAGCATATCTACAAAAACACCACAGCTAATACCACACTTAATGGTGAGACACCTGGAAAGTTCCCCACTAAGAACAGGAACAAGGCAAGAATATCCCACTTCACCAATGCCTTTCCATATCGTGCTGGAAGTCCTAGAAATGTAAACGATGAGAAAAGAAAAGAGGTATTTTAATTGAGAAGAAAGAAATAAAATTATCTTTGTTTGCAAATGACATGATTAGAAAAACACACAAAAGAACAGACACATACATGCACACACCCACGCAAAAACTCCTGGAACTGACTATTATACAGCGAAGTTGCAGAGTACAAAAATTATACACAGGAGTCAATCACTTTCCTATGTACAAGCAATGAGTAAGTGGAATCTGAAGTTAAAATCACAATACCATTTGTATTAGCATCAAACACTTAGGTATAAGTCAAACAAATATGTACAAAATCTGTATGAATAACACTTCAAAACTCTGATGAAAGACTTCAATGAACTACATAAATGGAGAGATATTTTATGTTCATGGATAGGAAGACTCCATATCTTCAAGATAACATACCTTCCAAACTTGATTTCTAGACTTAATGAAATTCCAATAAAAATCCCAGCAAGTTATTTTGTAGATAACGACAAAGTGATTCTAAAGTTTATATGTAGAGAAAAACGACCCAGAATAGCCAACATAATACTGAAAGTTGGAAGACTGACGCTACCTGACTTCGAGGCCTACTGTGAAGCTACAGTCAACAAGACAGTGTGGTACTGACGAAGGACCAGATGAACTGATCACTAGAACAAAATAAAGGACCCAGAAACAGGCCCACATAAACACAGTCAACTGACCTTTCCCAAAGGAGCAAAGGCAAACAATGCAGCAAAGACAGTCTTTTCGACGAACGGTGCTAAAACTGTCTAGACATCGACCTTACATCATTCACACCAAAACTAATTAGAAATGGATCACAGACCTAAATGTAAAATACAAAAATATAAAACTCCTAGAATATAGGAGAAAACCTAGATTACCTTGGGTATGGCAATGACTTTTTAGATACAAAACCAATGGCACAAACCAAGAAAAAGAAACTGATAAGGTAGATTTCATTAAAATTAAAAACTTCTCTATGAAAGACAATGTCAAAAGAATGACAGCACAAGCCACACTGGGAGAAAACATTTGCAGGATACAGCTGATAAAGGAGTGTAAAATACAGAAACTCTCAGAACTCAACAGTAATAAAACAAACAATTCAATTTAAAAATAGACCAATGACCTTAACATATACCTCGCGCCAAAGATTTACAGATAGCAAATAAGCCCATGAAAATATGCTCCACATCATATGTAATCAGGGAAATGTAAATTAAAACGTGATACCACTGCACACTTATTGAAATGGCCAAGATTGAGAACACTGACACCACCAAATGCTGGTGAGGATGTGGAGCACCAGGAACTCTATCTCACTGCTGGGGGAATGCACAGGGTACAGCCACTGTGGAAGACAGTTTGGCGGTTTCGTAAGAAACTAAAATGAGTTAAAACTAAAAATACCACACTTTTCAACAATCACAGTCCTTGGTATTTACCCTAAAGAGATCTTTGGGTAAATCACAAAAACCTGTCCATGGACGTTTATAGTAGTAGCTTTCTTCACAACTGTCAAAACTTGGAAGTAACCAAGGTGTCCTATGGTAGGTGAATAAATAAATGGTAGTACATCTAGAAAACGGAATATTATTCAGTGCTAAAAAGAAATGAGTTATGGCTCAGTTGGTTAGAGCATCATCCCATGCACCAAAAAGTGATGAGTTCAAATCCTGGTCAGGGCACATGCCTAGGTTGCATGTTTGATCCCCACTTGGAGCACATGCAGGAGGAAACCTATTGATATTTCTCTCTCATATCCATTTCCTTTCTCTCTCCCTTCTCCCCTCCCTAAACTCTAAAATCAAGAGACATATCCTTGAGCCCTGGCTGGTGTAGCTCAGTGGACTGAGCGCGGGCCTGCGAACCAGAGTATCGGGGTTTGATTCCCAGTCAGGGCACATTCCTGGGTTGCAGGTCAGGTCCCAGCAGGGGACGCACGAGAGGCAACCATACATTGATATTTCTCTCCCTCTCTCCTTCCTTTCCCCTCTAAAGACTAAAAAAAAAAAAGACATATCCTTGGATGAGGATAAAAAAAAAAGCTATGAAGCCATGAAAAGACATAGAAGAAACCTAAATGCATGACACTAAGTGAAAGAAGCCAATCTGAAAAGGCTACATACTATGATTCCAATTGTATGACATTCTGGAAAAGGCAACACTACCAAATCAGTAAAAAGATTAATGGTTGTCAGGGAAGGAGGAGGAATGAACAGTCGGAACAGGAGATTTTAGATCACTCCTCTGATAGAGGTAACCCTCCCTCCTTCCCCTCTAACCAAAGTTAACACTTTGGTGTCTTTCCTTCCATTTTTTTTCCAGTGCAGATTTATCTGAACAGAGCTGTGATTCTAATTTTTGTACCCTGAGTTTTAAGTAACGTTTTAACCCAACGACATAAGGCTTTCTCATTAGAACACAGTGGAATGTGGTGGCAAAGGCACTTTCACTAATCGGCCTGCTTGCTTCAGGTTCTTCCCCTGTGAGAGGCCAGCACACTAGACGGCTGAAAAGAACAACTTGGCTCACAAGGATGGTGTGTCAGAGATGCAGTTACGGGAATGTAGTCCACTGGGGCTGGGCATTCAACGTGTTACTAATTTTTCATGACTATAGATGATGCTGTATCTGACATTATTTCTGGGGAAAGCATCTCAAGAAATGGGATGACCAGTCAAAGGAATGAGTGAACAATTAATGGGCGAACAGTTAATTGTTTTCCAAAACACATAGCCACTGGGGTGTGCCTGGCCCATGTGGGGAATCAGGAGGGCAGGGAAGAGCTAGAGCAGCAGTATGCAAGGTAGCTATTTCATATGGGGGAGAGAGAAGCTGCCTCACATCTGTCCCCACATGAAGACTGAACAGTCCTTGTGGTATGGATTGCAGTCCCTAAGCAGGCCCGGACACCCAATCATCCCCCATTCCTTCCTCCCCAGTGCATGGAGTGCCCACTGTGGTCCCTCCACTCAGCTATCCCCAACAAGCTGGGCATGTGCTAGCAATGCCCCCATGAGGAGGTGACAGTCACGCAGAGGGCCTGGGGGAACCTGCACCGACTGTTTATTGACTCCCAGGAAAAAGCCTGGGCCTAAGCTGCTGACCTCTGGACCCATTGACCAGGGACAGCCACCTGGACTCAAAGCACTTGGACAGAATTCCATAGCCTCACCCACTTTGCTTGAGATTGGTTTTCATAGTCAGTTCCACTTGTGAGTGACTGTAAACTAAGTTTCCTGCCCAGGCAGCTCAGTTGGTTAGAGCACAGACCCAGACAGGCCAAGGCTGTGGACTTAATTCCTAGTCAGGGCATATACAAATATCAACCAATGAATGCATAAATACGTGGAATAAGAAATCAATGTTTTTCTCTCTCTCTTTACTCTTTCTGAAATCATTAACCCCCCCCCAAACAAAACTAAGTTTCCTGTTTAAATATAAATAGACTTATTTTGGTAATTTTTAAAAAAAGGTACAGTGGCTTAAACTAGACTCTTAAGCAGACAGTGGTTTGAGTGGTGCAGAGTGGCTGTTGGTATCACAACATCCTGAGGAGATCCCAGGTCTCCTGAGCTTCTAGCTCCTGACCCATGTATCCCACGGCTCCACAAGGGACACCTGAACCCCTCAGCAGCACTCCCCAATCCCCTTTTCCTCAACCCTCAATCTTCCATGGTTGGTTACCGTGCACGACTGTGGCCAGTGACCCTAGAAGCACAGCTGATCCCATCATTCCCTATGTAGACCTTCCAAAGGCTCTCAATAAACACCTGAACCCTCTGCAACTTGGCCCTGCTGAGCTCCACAGCTTGTGTGCACCGCGAGTGCCAGTGTTCACCCTACACCCCAGCCACACTGGCAGAGTACCCGCCATCTCGGCAGCTTTACTCCTGTGTGGCGGTCCTTCTGGACACCCTCCACTGTTCTGCATCTAGCTCCTGCTGGCTTACATGTAGGAGACGTGCTGGCTGGCTGCCCAACATTCACTCCCACTTCCTTCTTCCTGAGTCCCTAATGGTGTCTAGACCCTTTGAAATCAACCAGCCCTAGTGGCTGCTGCTCCTAAACTTTTTGTTGTAGTCACCATCGCATCTCCTCACTAACTGAGTAGGGACTTGTGTTACTTGTGGTCAAAAGTGTCCTCACTGATGCATCACCCCATGCTGGGTTCAGTGTCCACCTTGCAAGCCTCTGCCAGTACATCCTGCAGCAGCAACTGCCCTCCATCCTCCCCTGGCAAAGAACAGGTGCTAAATCCCACCGATGAATGAGTGAGTGGGAGAACAGACCTAGCCTGAAGGGCTGGGTGTGACTTCTTGGCTGGGGAAGTCACTAATTGTCCGATCCCCTCTGTGGAACCTACACACAGGTGAGTTCCACTCCTCAGAGCCTGAGGTGACACATTCCTGCTTTCCTGCCATTCCCTTATTGTAAAGATGCGACCCTAAGAGCACACACAGGGAGCAACAAAGTTCTGTGAGGTTCTGCTGGAGGGCCTGGCTCACCAGGCCTGGGGCTGCTGTCTGTTACAAAGGGAACCGGACAAGGGCTAGAGACTTTCTCAATAAGGCACCTAGGAAAATACAAGGTCCTCAGGCCCCCCTCACACCCACCTCGGATGTGAGGGCAGCGACTTGCATTTGGGGAATGCCTGCAGGTAGCAAGGCTGGGCTCTGGGGTCAGAAACTCCTAAAGTTGAGTCCCAGCCCTGCCAGCTTCTTGCCAGGACATCCTAGCCTGTCTCAGGACCACACCAAACCCTCAGCAGGGGACCTCTGTCTGTGGGTCTGTGACCATGGTGCGAGGTCACCTTCCTAGTGGGTCCCCCCTTACCTGAATGCCTGGTTCTCACGATTGTTCTGGAGAGCGATGGTTTCCACCTCGGGACCCCCATCTGCTATAAACCTGGCCAACTTTTCTGCAAGGTTCTTGACCTCTTCATCCTCTGGGGGTGAAACTTTAAGCAGGCTGTCAGTACTGAGCTCAACTCAACACACCCAACAGCCTAATTTCTGCTAAGAACCCCATAGGCAACAAGAGGGGTTTATTTTAGGAACAATACAAAGAAAAACAGGCAAATGGGAATCAGATTACTGAACTGGGACCAAACAACAGAGTTAATACTACAACCTATTTCAAGCCCCCGCTCTCTGCCCCTTCACACCCACAGATTTTGGGGGGCCTTGGACACATATTGGAATATGGAAGCAGAATGTGAGGGAAGGTCTGCATCAAGGCCAGAAGGAACATGGGAGCTCCCACCTTGGTCTTCCTGAGGGGTGCTGCCCAGCCAGGTCACATGGGGAGACGAGCCTGGCCCTCCTCCTGGGGAGGTCAGGGCAAAGAGCCACAGAAGACACAATGGACTGACCTCTGTGGCCCATGTCAGGCTTAAACGCCAATCTCTACCACCCACCAGCACTTGGCTTCGATTTTCACTACAGCTGGAAATCATCCAGCCTCTTCCCTATCCCAACACTCATTCTATCAGGATCTCACCAGCTGATTGTTTCTGTCCCCCAGTCCCCTTAGCCCCTGCCCCAAGTGTCAGGCACTACATTTTTCTCTACAGTTGGTCGGTGCTCATTAACAGTTGTTAAAATAATCATGAAGCAGAAGGCTAACAAACCTTCCCTCTCCCCCTTTGCATGTATAGGGCTGAGCTCCTGAACATGACCCTGACCTTGGCCCTTAGGGCCTCTCCTCCCTGACTCCTCAGAGCACTGGTGGGGAGGGTGGCATCAGCCCCGGCTTGACCCTGGCTGCCAGGGGAGGCACAGACCTAGGACATCAGTGCTACCCCATGCCACAGCACCCTCTAGGAACGCTGATCCCATGAGGGGTCCACACACCTCCCCAGAACCTCTCATCCCCCCCACCCACCCCACCCACTCACCTTTCTGAGAAGCTGTCTGCAACTTCTGTGCTTCCTTTTTTATCTCAGCCACCTTCTTTCTGTAGTAGAGGAATTCCCTGCTATTCTTATCATGCAAAAACCTGAAGAGGAGTTTTGCAAAAGAGAATGGAAGATGAGCAATGAAGATGGGTGGATTTGTGCAGCTTCTTAAGACATGTTATGCAAAAGCAAGCTGACAAGCAAAGACACCTTGACAAGGCCCAAAAGTACTGGAGCCTCTAGCAACCTTTGGTGTGAGTTAGTAAGTGCTTGGAACAGCGTCTGGCCCACGCAAGCAAGCACCCAGCCCTGACCCCAGTCTATATACCACAAGAGTTTTACAAGAACGTCTGCATGTACTACTGTGTGGCAAGAGCATTAAGTGGCAGTGGTCTTCCCCCTCCCAGAAATACTTACGAAAATGCCGAGTTATCCTTGTAGTTCTCCATAGCTACTTTTTCTAACTCGGGGCCTCCTTCTGCCACAAAGCGGGCCAATTTCTCTATCACTTTCCGAGTCTCGACTCCCTCTGGGGGTGAAACTTTAAGGAGGCTGTCAGTACTGGGGTTCAACTCACACACCCCACAGTCAACAGGCACACTCTCTCTACGGACCACAAGGACAGAGGGGTAGGGGAAGAAGAGGGTGAAATGCAGGAGGTTGTCAGGCGTCCCGGGTCCATGCACAAAGCACCATGACGAGAGGGGAGTTGGTCTAAACAGTCTTCACGAGACACACTGGGCGGGAGAGAAGTGTGTGAGCCTCCCAGAGGCCGAGCTGATCCACAGGCTGGAAGGGAGATGTCGGAAAACATAGCCAGCCTCCCCCTTTTTGGGGGGAATGCTTAAGTCTTCTTTATTTACCAGTATTCAGTATAATAAATTGGTTCCCTTCTATCCTTCAAAGATGACAAGTTCTCTTAAAATATCATTACAAACTCTGCTTTATAAACACATCAGATGGGTTTCAATCCACTGCAATTAATGTCATTATAGAGGCTCAAGTGTCCCCTCTGTGGCTGGTTGTGGGGAACTGCTTCTCGTGGCGTGGGAATGTAGCTCAGCCTCTACGTAAAAAACCTCTTTGTGGGCGTGATCCTGTGTGCCACTCACTCCCCACTGGTTTTCCATGTGGAGGCTGAGCTATAATCCCACGCTGCTCGAAGCAGTTCCCTACAGCTGATGAAGCCTCTTCAAGCTGGCTCCCGAGGCCTTTGGACATGACCCCAGGCCTCTTGCTGGCCTCCTTGCTATCTGCTGTACCAGGACACTCCAGGTCATCTCATACCCTTCTTGCCCAGACTTAGTGCCAGCCATTCTCCAAGAAGTCCTGGTTTTTGTGAGTGCGAAAGTGTTTCCAGACCACCATCTGGGTGCTAGGGATACTCACTGCAACAAGCTTACTGATTATCTTGGGGCTTTTTCAGTGAACAGAACTACGAAAACATATTTTTGTATTTGTATTAGCTTCCCCTTTGAGCCACGTGGAACTTTTGTCTTTTTTGTTGACCTGTTTCTGAGGCCATCTATAAGACACTATACAGTTGTGTCCCTTTTATGAGAATTCCCAGGAGAAAGTTCTCCCTGTCAGTCAGTGCCTAGGAATATTTGCTCTTCTTGGCGATGGAGCTAGACACTGAGCCTATAGCCAATCTTATTCCCCTTGTTGCTTGGGGTGCCAGGATGCTATGAGGATACAGGAGGGACACGAGACCTCTCCCTTCTCCCGAGTGCCTGACAATGACTCTGACCTGGTTGCCATTTATAAGCACAGGTGCTCTCCTGAGGCCTCATCAATAGCAGGCCTTAACAGGCCTCAAGGGCCTCGAGACACCCACTACCCCTTGTAAAGTGGTGGTTCATGGCAGGGTACAGTTGGAGCTGCCAGGGCTCCTGAAGAAACACCACCCCCTCCCGGGCCTGTTCTAATGCTCCAGAATTTCAGGCTGGCTACTCATCTGCCCAGATGCATGGCCTGAAGCCGGCATCCTCTTCCAGAGTAAGGGGTTTACAGGCTGTCACAGAAGACCATATGGTTGCTTCAGTCTGTATTCAGTCAGGGTGACATGACCATGCCAGCAGCCCTGGGTAGAAGTGGCCTAAGTCTCCATATGGCTCAGGTGGCACTGAGGCCTCGTTTTGAAAGTAGACTGGGCTAGAAGCATTAGGAGTGCCACCACTGTCACCCTCTGCCCTCCTATACCTCTTAGGGCCTGGACTGGCTCACCCAAGGCCAGTAACCATCTCTCCCTGGGCAGGAGAGCAAACTCTCCAACCTGCAGGCTTGTACCTCTGGTCCAAACTGGCAGGGATAGGTAACCACATTAAGAAATGGGCTTCTGGGTCTCAGAAGGTTCAGAGGGCACGCACCCAGGCTGGGGAGCCATGGGAAATCCTCCTCTTGTGTTGGTAGGAGGATGAAAGTGAACACTCACCAAGGATGTGCCTGTCCTGGCTGGGGACCAGCCGTGGGGAAGATGCTGGGTCCCAGAATTCCCAGGATGAAGCCACACTTCAGCCCCTCCCCAACCCAGAAGGCCTCACCTGACTGGACTCCTTAGCACCCCAAACTCCTGGCCATGCTTTCCCTGCTGACCAGGGATTGCCCACGGTGCCAGATGGCTGTGGTGGAAGAAGGCCAGCAGCTCCTGCACCTTACCTTTGATCTCCAGCCACTGCTCATAGTCTTCCTCCTCATCTTCATCAGGAGACTGGAATACACTGGGGCGACTGGCCAGGGGCAGCTGCTTGGCGTGCACGTAGTTTTTCACCTGACTCAATGGGCTGCTGATGAGGGGAGGCCTCTTCCCGGGGCGAGGGAGTACTCGAGGTGGTGCGCTGGGCACGCTGGGTGGGGCATCTTCGGAAGAAAGGAAGGACACCTGTGCTGTAGCTCTGTAGTATACCTTTCCGTCTCCTCATCTGAGTAGTGTTGGGGACTGGGACCTCAGCTTCCAGCACAGTGCCTGACAGGTGGTGGGGGCCCAGAGAAAATACCACCCCCTTTTTACAAATGAGGACATTGAGGATCAGAGGCATGACCTCTTGGTTATCCAGCACAGAGCTCTGCAAGCAGCAGCTCTGGTCAGAGGCGTCCCTAACACCTACACTGACCGCTCAGGGAAACACCAGCTCTTCCAAATGAGACCTAAATCCCACACTCAGCTCACAACCATTCCCTTTGGTTGTCAATGGAAAGCTGGAACAAGGCTTTTCAAACACAGCTTGTGACCCACAACCCTGTGATGAAGGGCAGCCTGTTCTCCCTTTCTGTGGGTGAATTTGGCCTTGAGTTAAGTTTTTTAAGCTGTTCCTCAGGAAACCTGATAAAAGTCAAAGGTCAGCTCTTTCACCAATAACTTTCTTACAGTAAAAATGAGCTCTGATAGTAAACTGCACCGCCATAGTTATGAATGTGCTTCCTGTGGGCAGTTATTCTCACATCTGGCATGTCTCATGGACTCTTGTGGGCCAGGCACCTCCCCATTTATGAAAGGGGGCCCCTACTGCTCACACTTGAGCTGCTACTCTAACCACAGCCTTGGTCCTACAGCCCTGGACCTGCTTAGTCCCGGTGTCCATGCCCCTGGACTAAAACCTAGGTTGTCCTGCTCCTACAGGGTAAGCACCTTGAGCGCAGGGTCTGTGCTCTCCCTCAGAGTATTTAGTTGGGGATGAGTTGAATGAGGTGCTCAGTGAACTCTGGGGATGAGAGGAACAGGTCTGAAGCTGGACCTGCCACTTCTGGGAAGCGAGGGATCCTAGGGGGTGATAGTAGGCAGCATGAATTGGAGCCTGAGCCTGAGCGGGAGGAGACAGGATGGGAAAACAGAACTCACCTGTGTTAGTCTGTGCCTTCTGCAACTTCAGAAACTGCTGCAAGAAGCTGCCATCGTTGGCAAATTTGTTGGAAATGGAAGAGTTGTGCGCATTCGCAATTCTAGACCCAAGACAGAAGACAGAGAGGGTAAACCTTGAGTGGAGGGGCTGGGGCATGCCTTGATTGTCTCAGATCCACACTCACCCAAGTTCTTACTTGGTGGAACCCGAATCAGCCCCCAAAGATGTCTGGGAACTGCTGAGTGCATAGAGCAACCCTCAGAGTAAAGAGGTGGGAATGATCTTGTTGTCGTAGTCAAAGCAATGCCACATATGTTATGTCAGTTCTACCCAAACATTGACTGGCCCTGTCCAAATGGCCTCCATGACTCAGAATCCCCTGCTCTCTTCCAGCACAGCCCTTCTCCGACCTGTTGTAAACCAATTATCTGGGCTGTGACTGGCTCCCATGTCTGCCTTCCAAGCTAGACTTTAGAATTCTCCAAAATGGCATGTGTATGTGTGGACCTGGACTGTCCAGTACTTCTATGGGGACCACACACACACACACGAAAACACCCAGAGCAATCTCTTGGTGGGAGAATTATATATAGTCATTATTTTCTATCTCTCTTTGCAAATAATGTGTTTTACTTAAAATTTTTTTAAAAACTATTTTTAACAAATCAGCACAAGAGCAAAACCAGGAGCCTGAAGGTTTAATTTAATTCATTTCTCCCTATCATAGAAGTAGTAGAGGCTCAATATAAGCAAATGAGAATGTAGAAAAATAGAAACAGAGAAAGTAGAGAGAAAAAATCCCAAGTCTTCCCACCTTTCAATAGCCCTATTATTAACACACTGATGTACTTCTTTGATTTGCCCCCTAAGTTAGAAACAGGAGAAAATAAAGTTGTGATCATAGAATGTATCTTACTGCTATTTTCCTTTTAATTAATTAATTTATTTTTAGACAGAGGGAAAGAGGAGAGGGAGAGAAACATCACTGTGTGGTTGCCTCTCAAGCGCCCCACACTGGGGACCTGGCCCGTAACCCAGGCACGTACCCTAACTGGAAATTAAACTGGCAACCCTTTGGTCTGCAGGCCCGAGCTCTATCCACTGAGCTACACCACCCAGGGCTATTTTCTATTATAATATACCATCTTGCCCCAACCTAAAAAATCTCTCATACATACTGCTTCTCAAAGTGGAGCAACAATCTAACAGACGGAAACACCCAATAGTTAGCAAAAACTCAGGGAGCCCACAGGTCTAACCTTTTTCCTTCAAAATTAACTTTTACTAGAAATCTGTTCTAATGAACTAAAAATGTGAACAACCTAAGTAATCAACAAGAAGCACTGGTTAAATAAATTATGGGACACCCACAGAGCAGATGAAGGAGCCCTGAAGAGTTAAAATTTTAGAGATAAAGCAATCAAGTGCAACATTAAATGAAAAACAAAAAGGCATGATATTAACCATATTTACAGTATAGTTGTATTTATGTCAAAATATAAATGAACTAAAAATTGTTAAAATCCATCAAAATGCAACCAGTACTTGTCTTTGGATGGCAGGGTCATGACTAATTTTCTACCATGATTATGTCACCTTCGAAGTTTTAAAAAGGCACTGAAAGTTAGTTTATATGAAAGAGAAGATTTTGCTGATAATCAGCCTTGGTGTTAAACAAGCAGGACCTTCCGGTGACCCTGGCCAAGTTCTTACACTGTGTACCTCCCTCGGGAGGGACAGGAAGATAATGGGGACAACAGAAGAAGATATTTCAGAGCAGTAGTGAGCCAGCAAATGAACACCGCTTGGAAACCACCTGAAACAAATGGTACGGGTATTACGCAGACGTTAAAAAGGCTGGCTCTGGCCCTAGCTGGGTAGTTCAGTTGGTTAGCACATCGTCCCAATATGCCAAGATTGTAGGTTCTTGGTCAGGGCACATGCGAGAATCAACCAAAGAAAGCATGTAAAACTGGCACAACAAATCAATTGTTTTTCTCTCTCTCTCTTTCTTCCCTAATTCAAGAAATAAACAATTTTTTTAAAAAGGTTGGCTCTTGGTGAACAGATAAAACATGGCCCACCCACTACAATATGATGACCCCTTGAAAGCATTATGTCTGCAGACACAAAAGGCTGCCTATCATATGAAATATCTAGAATAGGTAAATCCATGCGGAAAGAAACTAGATTTGCCCTGGCTGGTGTGGCTCAGTGGACTGAGTGCCAGTCTGTGACCAAAAGGTCACTGGTTTGATTCCCAGTTAGGGCACATGCCTAGGTTGTGCACTAGGTCCCCAGTGGGGGGAGCATGAGAGGTAACCACACACTGATGTTTCTCTCCCTTTCTTTTTCCTTCCTTTCCCCTCTCTCTAAAAATAAATAAGTAAAATCTTAAAAAAAAAAAAAAAGAAAGAAAGAAAGGAAAAATGGAAGAACCTAAATTAGTGGGCGCCAGGGGCAGATGGAGGGAGGATGGGGAGTGATGACTACTTGGGTATGAGGTTTCTTTTTGGGGTATTAAAATGTTTGTAATCAGATAATGATGATACTTGCACAACAATGTGAGTAAATGAAAATCACTAAATTGTACAGTTTAAGAATTAAAAAGTCAGCCCTGGCTGGTATGGCTCAGTGGACTGAGTGCTGGCCTGCGAACTAAAGGGTCACCGGTTCGATTCCCAGTCAGGGCACATGCCTGGGTTGCAGGCCAGGTCCCGGTGGGGAGGCACATGAGAGGCAACCACACACTGATGTTTCTCTCCCTTCCTTCTCCTCTCTAAAAAATAAATAAAATCTTTAAAAAATCAATTTTATCGCATGTGAATTATATCTCAGTAAGAATAAATAAAAATTAAAAACTATGATGGCTCTAGGTCTGGACAGTGTGGCTCAATTGGTCGAGTGTCATCCTGCAGATTGAAGGGTCACCAGTTCAATTTCCAGTCAGGGTACATGTCTAGGCTGCAGGTTCAAGGCAACCAATTAATGTTTCTCTGTCACATTGATGTTTCTCTCCCTCTTTTTCTGCCTCCTTCTCCCTCTCACTAAAATAATAAAAGAAAAAACAACACCCCAAACTTTGATGGTTCTAAAGACTTGTAATTCAGGGAAAATTCTTTGTTTTAAAAAGTGGGGTGGGAAAGTCCTGGCTGGTGTGGCTTAGTTGGTTGGAGTATCGTCCTGTTGCCAAAAGGTCACCCGTTTGATCTCCAGTCAGGGAGCATATGGGAGGCAACTACTCAATGTTTCTCTCACACTGATATTTCTCTTTCTCTCTCTCTCAAGGTAATGGAAAAAGTATGTATCAGGGAGGAGAGCAGCACACAAAATTGATCACAACTTCGTAAAACAAAGCAAAGACCTGAGAAGGGAATGTTATAAAAATGACTGTCTTGAGGCAACTTGAATTGTTTATTTCTCCAGCAATAAAACTTAAATGTTGGTGTTTTTTGCTTTTACAATCTCCTTGCACAGCTACCTGTACCCCACACCAACCAACCTGATGTTCCCTTTCAGCTGCCTGATCCCAGAGCTGTGATCCAGTAGTCTCTAGGTGACTCTCTTGGAAGCAATCCTACAAGACTTTTCCCATTTTGGAATAAGTCCTTCCATTAACCCCAGAAATAAGAACCCATCCACCGAGGGATTGTCAACAACCAGTCCCCACATTCCTGGGTGCCAGGCCCTGGGTTCTGACAAAAATAAGGTCTAAATCCTGCTCTTAAGGAGAAGCCCCAGATTCTCAGAAAAGGTCAGAGCTAGGACAGAACTTTGTGGAAGGCTCACATGATCCACACTTCAGACCACATAGGGAGGGGTTGCCTTTCTGACTGTCAAACTCCAGCCTGAAATTCTTAGATTTTGTTACCCTGATCACCCCACCTGCTTTAAACCCTTGGGTACCCACAGAGTTTCTCATGACAGGCAGGGGGATAAACACTGCCTGAGCTACCTCCTGTCTGCCTCTTGAATAGCTCCTTTGGCATAACAGCTTGGGCTGTTGTCACACAAAGGACTCTCCTCTTCCTGCCTCTGGTCAGGAGGTCTTTCCCTGCTTCCTCAATGACTGGCTCTGTCCAGACCTTTAGAATGCAGTCTTTTCTGCCCCTCCACAGTGGGAACACAATGCCTCATGTTACCTACCAGCAGCAATGGAGGTTGAACGGGTATCCCCTTTCCTAGTAGACTGTGAGCCCCATAAGGGCAGAGACAGAGTCTGAGTTTCTACTCTGCACTATGCCCCTGATACCTGGCCCACAGGTTTTCAGCAGTAAAAACTCCTGAAAGAGCTGGCAGGCCAGCCTCTGGGCTCCCACACATCCCTTGTGTCTATCCTTGCACCATTAGGCTGTGATCAGTTGCAGATATACTATGACTGCTCTCATAAGCAAAACCCTCGGCACGTGATCCTCTGAGACCCCAATCCAGCCTCAGGGAGCACTTACTCGCCAGGATGCGGGGGCTGAGGGCTGGCCACCTGATTCTGCTTGGCTTTCTGCTCCATTCTGGCTTCAATTTCCCGTTTCTTCTGAGCAATGAGCTCTTCCTGGTGAAGGATGTTCATATTCATTTTTCCAGACTTGGGAGGAGCAACCCCAAACCACCGGTTAGCCTTTCCTGGGGAGAGAAAGGAAGCACATGAGAAATCACCTTTGCTTCAAATATGTGTCTAGCAGCTGCTACATTCAAGCTGATATTCATACATCTATTCATTCATTTATTCAGCAAACATTTACTAAGCTATGTAACAGGTGCTGTGCTAGGTGCTAAACAAGAGAGACAGGGCCTCTGCCTATGTGGAATTCATGTTTGGCTGGGGAGACAAAAGACTTGTAAAGAAGTAGCTGCAAAATCATGATAAGAGCTCTATGCTGGAAACCAAAAAACGGTAAGGAAGAATAACAGAGGAGCACTTATAACTAGGGCAACCAAAAAATAACTATTAGAAGAGGGAGTGGTTAAGCTGAAACCATAACGATAAAGAGCCAGTCTCCCAAAAAGCCACACAGGGAATGAGTTGAGCAGAGAAAGGAGCAGATGCAAAAACCAAAGGCTGGGTTAACCTGGTCCATCCAAGAACCAGTGAGAGTCCAGTGTGGCCTGAGTGAATGGTTCCAGGAATGAAGGTGCAAGAAAGGGAATCTGGGTTTTACTTAAGGTCTTTGGCAAGTATCAGAGAGTATTAAGCTGATAATATCTAATAGAAATTTTTATTTTTAAAGATTTTATTTATTTATCTTTAGAGAGGAAGGGAAAGAGAGAAGGAGAGAAGGAGAGAAACATCAATGTGTAGTTGCCTCTCGTGAGTCCCCTGCTAGGAACTGGCCTGTAACCCAGGCATGTGCCCCGACTGGGAATCGAACCTCAATCGTGTGCTTCACAGGCCCAGGCTCAATCCACTGAGCTATGCCAGCCAGGGCAGGTATTTTATTTTTAAGATCATTCTGGCTACTGATTGGAGAGGGTGTGCAGGCAGCAAAGAGACCAATTAGGAGGCTCTCTGTCTGCAAACAAAAGATGATGATGACTTCAGACATGGCAGAAGCTGTAGAGATGAAGACACCCTGAAGTTTCCCCATGGGGCTCAAAATAAAATCCAAATTTTGAAAGTCCATCTTCAAGGCCCTGCCAGAGATAGCCTCCCTCCCCACCCCAAGCCCTTCGCACTTGCCATTCTCCTGCGTGGAAAGCTCTGTTCCGTAACGCACGCCTCCTTCTCATCTCAAATGTCTTCTGCTCAAAAAGGCCTTCCTTGACCACCCAATCTCAACAGCCTCCAGCCCTATACTCTCATAATATGACTCTCTAAATATTTCCTCTTGGTGCATTGTCTGACACCCCAGTTGAAGAAGGCAGGGTTCTGTTTTGGTTACTACTGTATCCCCAGCGCCCAGCACAGTGTTTGCTGAATGGGTGAATGCATCCAATCTGGGGTGACTAGGGCTGGAAGAGAGGGAAAGGTAAGGTTTGTGGTCAAATGGAGGCTCGAAAGATCCAGGAATGTCTGAGAGCAGTTTGGAAAAGCAGCTTTTCCAGAAAGCAGCACACAGACCACAGAGCAGCGAAAAGAGGGGCTCAGGAGATCCCAAAGTTGCTGGGGTTTCGGGAAGCGGCGCTCGGAAAAGCCTTAAAAGGTGTCTTTTTCCGAAAAGCGGACGCAGGGCAGACCCTGTGTCCGGCTTTACCGAAGCCAGACGCCCTCAGCAAAACAGGCCCCGGGGCTGGGGCAGCAACTGGGTCTGGGAGCTCGTAGACTGGGGAGGCGCAGAACCTGCTGCTTCCGGTCACCCAGAGGCTGAGGCAAGGGGCCGGCAGGTTGCTGCAGGCTCGGCCGGAAGGCAGATAAGCGACGTGTAGTCTGGAGAACCCAGGCCGACACTAGAAGGGAGGCGGGGGCTATTACCTGCAACATCTCGATTGTCCATCTTGAGACTCATCCAATCCCACAATGCTCCGGCGCCACCTGAGGTGGCAAGTTATAGTGCGCCTGGCCTAATGGGAGATGTAGTCCCCGTTGGCCATCCATGCCCTGACACTGCGGGGACGCATGGAGCCTTCCTCTCAGGAACAAAAACCTGGGCCTACTGGTAATGTCTGCTCTCAGTCCCGTGGACCAAAAGACGTCGTCTTTTCTTACAGCCTTCGGGAGTGGCAGCCACTCCAAATACAAACTACATGTTCCAGGATGCTTCGCACAGCAGCTCTCGCGAGAGACGCAAAGAGTGTTGGCTCCGCCCCATGAGCCTGCTTCCGCCTCCCTCTGGCGACGGCTTGTTGTTGTGGTGGCCAAAATGGCGGCTCAGGCGGCGGCAGCGGCCCAAGCGGCCGCGGCCCAGGCTGCACAGGCTGAGGCGGCCGAGTCATGGTACCTGGCACTTCTGGGCTTCGCCGAGCACTTCCGCACGTCTAGCCCGCCCAAGATCCGCCTGTGTGTGCACTGCCTGCAGGCTGTGTTTCCGTTCAAGCCGCCACAGCGCATCGAGGCCCGTACGCACCTGCAGCTAGGCTCCGTGCTTTACCACCACACCAAGAACAGCGAGCAGGCGCGCAGCCACCTGGAGAAAGCGGTGAGCGCGGGCCGGGCCGCGAGGGAGGAGCGCGGGCTTCTTGTGGGACCCGAGCTGACGGGCCGCGACCGCGGCGGGCGAGGGCCGCCCAGGCCGCTCTTTGGGGACCAGAGGTGCGACTTCCGCATGAGCGGCGGGATCCCGAAGCCGCCAGCATCTAGGGGACCCCCCCAGGGCCTCGCCGAGTACGTTATTTAACTTCTGTGGTGACAGGCAGGATCCAGGACCCCGCTCTTCTGAGAACGAATAGGATTCCCAAGTTGCTCAGGTTTTCAAGAGATGACCTGTTGGCGCCTATGGAGACGTCCCCAGTTCGCCACTGGGTCCTGCATCTTCCACTTTATCAGGGCTCAGCCCCGGAAGTATCGGCCTGAAAGCTCCCTCCTGAAGTGACTCGTGATAATGAAGGGTTGAGGTGACAGTCCAGGCATCCCTTGGGAATCTGAAGTTTGGTCTCAGAAAACCTGGGAAAGCATTTCCTCCCCAGACCCGGAAGTCTGATAAGTGTCTGGAGGGTATTGCCCGACCCCCTATCAGTGATGCAAGGAGTCAGGTGGGAGTCAACGGCCCAGAGCCTAGAGTTAGTCATTTGAGGTCCTACGAGCAGGTGGAACTGTGTGTGTGGGCGGTGGGGGGAGGGGGGGTCAAGATTCCAGGACCAGTTACTCGGTGGTGGAGATTGGGGGGAGGAATCTCCCAGCATTTATTTGCTTTCTGTGTTCACCTTGTGGGTGGCTTCTTTTTCTTCCACCACCCACTAGTCTATCCCCTTAAGAGGACAGGCCTCACCGACACCCCCGCTATTTTTACTCGTGAGATCTTGGTGCGTGCTTCAAAGAATCCGGCTGTAGAGTTTTTCTTCTCACAGCGACACTGGACTCCTGTCAGACAATGCCTTCATTTGCCATTTACTCTTTTATTCTGATTAAAGGAGCAACTTCTTGAATCGACTTCGATTTTTTAAATGTATTGCTCTGAGGTAAATCAGAACCCATGGGTGGCTGGTAACAAGTTGCCTTTGGGAAGATAGCAGATCTTTGTTTTGCATACTGTAAAGAGTTGGAAAGGGACTTTACTTTTTGCTTGATCAACTTTCTTTTTTCAGCAGTAAGACTGTAAGGACTCAGAGAGGTAAAGTGATTTGGCCAAAGCCACACAGCAAGTTACTAACAAAACTGGGCTCGAATGCAGGCTTAAAGATCCCAGGTTCTTTGCCAAGACAATAAATTGTTATTGTTTTGTGCAGTTGTATCTTTTTTCAGTCTTTTGGCACATGTTTATTCAGCTCACACCAGGTTCCAAGCCCTCTTCCAAGTGCTGGGGATCAGCAATAACTAAAACAGTCCTTATCCACATAAACTTATGTTTTAGTGAGAGAGACAAATAATGAATACGTAGTAAGAGGTAATGATAGAAAAACTATGAAAAAACATGGACCAGGGAGAAAGGGTGGAGTTGATGGGGAGCTACTTTTGGTAGAGATAACTCTATTTGAGCAAAGCCTTAAATGTGGTGGAGGAAGTGAGCCTGGAGAATCACTTGGGTTGTCAGGTGATTCCCAAGGAGTGCCCAGGCTGTCACTGGCCCATTACTAGTGTATGTCAGATTCTCTTCTGGGTAGTGATGAGGCTGCGATCAAATGAAGCACCAGGCTTCCTTAGGCATGGGGTGACTGGGGGCTGTGACTTCTAGAGTCTGGGGGCCCAATGGCCCAGTTCTGAAGTTCTCCCTTCCCTTCATAAACAACAAATCCTGCTATCTCCCTTCCCTTGTCTCAGAAGCTATTGTTTCTGGCAGTGGTTCACCGTCACTGTGTGTGTGGTTGCATTTTTGTCACTCACTACTGTTGAAGGGAAGCAGTCATGCCTCAGATTGCTTCTTTGTAGCCACTTGGCTTTTGGAGATATACTTTTCAATTTTACAGAACCCTAAATCTTGTGGGGTCTTCCACTTAGCCACAAGATTTTCTCCATAGTTCACACGGATGTTATTTATACCTGGGAATCCTTTTCTTTCAGTCATTTGCATCCCCTGCTGGGAATGTGTTCACATTTCAGCTGAAGTGCAGTTATCCATGCTGTTTTCCTTCTGCAATGTTTGTGATGTGCTTTTGTGTTGCAATTCAAGCATGCTTTCTTTGTTTTTTTTAAAAAAAATATCTTATTTATTTTTAGAGAGAGGGGAAGGGAAGGAGAGAAACATTGGTGTGTGGTTGCCTCTCGTGTGCCCCAAACTGGGGACCTGGCCCATAACCCAGGCATGTGCCCTGACTGGGAACCAGATCCATGACCCTTTGGTTTTGTAGGCCCTTGCTCAATCCACTGAGCTATACCAGCCAGGGTCTGGGTCTCAAGCATGCTTTCTTTAATCTTCAATTGTTACCAGCTGCGCATTTGTCCCAAATCAGGAAGCTACCAACTTTTATTCTTTCCTTTCCCAGACTCACTTGATAAAGAATTATAACATATTCTCTTTTTAGAAGTGTTTTGCTGGTTTCTAGTCCTGAAGAGCAAATGATCAAAGAGGTTCCAATTTCTTTTCAGGGAGTCAACCCAGAGTAACGAAAACAAAAAAAACAAACAAAAAAAAAAGTTTTTAAAGAGGTAAATAACTCGACTGTTTTGTGACAATTTTCTCCCTGATTATTCCCCCTGCTGTTCTTTCCTGAATTAACTTCTCTAACTTAAAAGTGCTATAGATAAAACTTTTTAATTGGCCTCTAAAGTCAGTACTACATTCAATCTTTGTTATTGTCATCGTCTTTTATTTGCTCTCTGAGAGACCTTAACTTCCTTGGTAATCATACTTTTTAAATATAAACTTAGATTATTTACTTTTCTACCTGCTTAATGTTAGAACTGCTTCCTCAACTGTATTTACAAGCTCTATAGAAGGAATATGTAATAAACTTCTGCATCTGCTTCATTAATTTTACCAGCTTTGAAAGAATCATCTGTCAAGTGCTCCCATCAGAGGTATGGAAGGTGTTTATCCCTTTCCTCAGGTCGAAACTGTTGGTCTCCATGACACCTGCTTCTGCAGATGCTTGAAGCCCCTGCCGACTGCTTCATTCCTTGGGTCTGCTCAATAGATCCTGTAACTATTATGGTGTGTGATAGGACCCTTTACCTGAGAGCCCTCCTTTTTGACTATGGTTTTGGAAGTGATGTGGTTGTGTTGTCAGAATTCTTGGCTGCTCTGATTCCTTCAGTAAATAGTTTGTGATTGTAAAGGATGTCCCTTTACTCAGAAATCTCTTGGCTAGAGAATTTGTGAGACTGTTTCTGTGTTTCTGTCAGATTGTGTTCCTTTACATTTACTTTTCACCTTATTATTTTTCCTCTCACTATATATCTTTTCCTCTGTGAACTTTCAGCCTTTCTTATTTTCACACTTCCTTTCAAGCAGACATTTCCGTTTCAGTAATTCGCACATTCCCCCTGAACTTTTTGTCATATTTCTCTTTATCCCTTGGCCTGAAAAGTACATCGTCATCTTAGACTTTTTCTGATTTAAGAGCCACAGAGAAATAAATGCCACTTTTCTGGACTAATTGTTCATTATTCGCCATAATCTAAGCAGTCATACTAACATATAGTGGTCTCTCTGACCGCAGTATCCATGTTAACACTGTGTTTACTTTCTCTTTGCTTTTGGAACAGAGCTTCTTTTTAGTGGTGGTTTTGCTCATCTGACTTAGAAAGTAGCTCCAAACTGTGCTGTCTAGACAGTTGTTAATTCTGTTTCCAGGTTTAGCCTCATAGTCTCTGGTTTACCTTCCCAGCAAGTAATTAAATGCTTCCTTTTATCTCTTAAAGGTCTGAGAGGGGTCAGTGATGAGCCTTTTATCATGAGGCACAGCTGGAGCATATCTGTCGTACTTCAGGATCATGGCTGTGTCCTGCTAAATTTTGTGCCCCATTGACCAGGAGTAGAACCTTGTGCGGAACCTGCATTTACAGAGCTTGGTGTTAACACATTTTCATGGAAGAGTGTTCTGTGCTTCCTCCTATTTTCATTTCCATTTTCTTCATTTTTGCTCTCTGACTCTCTTCTGACCTCACGATTTGAAATTTGTTTAGGAACTGTAACTTCACAGTTTCACCAACACGCCCTCTGCCTCCCTTCCAACCGCAGATTCTTCTGGTTTCTGCCTGGGAATTACCATTTTATTGTTGGTCCTTTCTACATGCCAAACCATACATTCATGCTTCTTGGACACTGTCTCATTGGATCCTCAACAAACCCACAAGGTGGAGACCTCTTCCAACTTGCCACTGATAGGGGGGATGCTTGTAAACATTGTCACACAGCAGAGAGAGGCAAGACAGGCTCCTAAAGTGCTATGCTTCGTCCCAAAGAAGTTGCAGTCAGTAACTATTTCTACGCATTTTGGTTATATAAAACCTATCTTAAAAAAAAAAAAGTTAACTTGGTTTCTAGGTACAGAGAAGCCTTGAAATGCTCTCAGCCCTGGATTGAATCCTCTAAGCGCTAGAGATGTGCTGATCTGGGCCATTCCACCCCTTAGGGTACTTGCTTTCCCTGAGAGCCCCAAGGTAACCCTAGAGACATCTGGTAGGGTTGTTCATCTGCCCTATCTATGCCTACAGGCCTCCCACTTTAGCTGCTTTTTCATCAGGAAGGGAACATAACAACTGTTTTATTTTTTTTTAATGTTACAAAGAAAAACATGCAGATGAATTAGCAGCTTTAGGTAAGGTACATTATTTGTGAGATGCATATATTTCTGATGTTTGTATATTTCCAATTTGTGATTTTATGTTACAAGTGTTAAAAAGATATAAAAGGGAAATCATTTGATTGGTGTCTGACAGTTTTGAGGAAGTGACTGACTTGCCCTGACACTGAGCCAGTTCTGTAGCCCTAGCTTTGGAACTGGGTCATTGTGGGGGATGGCTCAAGGAGTCACTGATGCTGATTCCTGGATCCAAAGTAGTGATTTTTGTAGGGAGGTACCTGATGTCATTCAAGAGATAGGTATTTGTGTTTGAAAGTTGTAAGCTTCAGTTCTGTGCCATGTGCACATAAGAAAGCTCTCATTTCCTGGTGATGTTAAATGATAATTGTTGTTCATGTGACAAATGTTTCCTAAGCACCTCCTGTGCATTGGACCATTCCATGAACTGGGGATACAGCACCATGAGGAGGTATTTGTAGTGGGGACACAGCACATGTATAAGAGAATGTAAGGTTGTGATCCTGGAAACAGATAACTAAGCGCTACTAGGATCCAGCTCCTCTGTGTAGGTCCACACCTCCAGTTCTGTCCTTGTGTGTGTCCTTTGCATTCTCTTTAAACACCCTGTACTCTTGCTAGAGGCCTCCTCTCCTGCCTGTACACCTTGCCTGAGGTAGTTCTTGCCCATGGAGATTAAGTTGTGGGACCACTGAATCTTGGGGTTGGGCCAGATCTCAGTATGTCCCTAGCCCAGCTCTTCAGTTACATGGTTTCCTCCATGGTATCCCCATTCTTTCTTCTGTTTGGTGGCCTTCAGGAGCTTTTCTTGCTGGACTATTCTTCCCCATGAGGAGGAGTCACTTCTGTAGAAAGCAAGTCCAAACTTAAGTGTTCACCACTTTTATGACATCACATATATATGGCTGAAGCTGGGCCTGTCCCCACTGTTTCTGTAGACAGCCTCCAGCTAAGGAACCTCGCCTCTGAGGTTTCACTCCTGACAGCAGGCACTGGCCCTGCCTTCTGGGGACCCTGAGCCCCTTCTGAGCCTGCTGCAGTGGAGTTTTGGGAGGGGATACTCATGTTAGCTGCGGAGTGCCTTTTGCTTGGACTTCACAGACACACGTGTGCACGTGTGTGTATTGTGTGTGCGCACCCACACATGCGCTTCTCTTCATGTGTGGGAAAGAGGCAGAAATCCGTAGTACTGGGTGTGCGTTCTCCCATAGCTCCCCCTCCTGGCCCACCTGTATCTTTCAGGCAGCTGATTGGGGATGCAGTTCCAAGTCTTTCCTAGTCTCTTTTCAGACTTCCTCCTCTACCACTCACTCTTGCCCCAGCTCTGCTCACTTTCCCAGCCAGCAGCTCCTAAGGCCTTCAGCCTCTGACTCCGCTTCTTCCTCCCTCTGCATTCTCTTTGGTGCATCTAGGATATTCTTTATTGGGAGTGTGGGAATAACTTTTAATGTTGTTTTGTTTTATTTTGTTTTACAAATACCGCTGCCAGCATTGAATGCAATTTTGGCCAAAAAACCTGCACACTCCTTTGCTACATGGCAAAAGCTTTCATATCACCTATTGTTGTTTGCTGTCATCCCTGCATTCTCTTTGAAATAAAGAAACACACCATCTTCTTTCTGGTATGACTTTTGTTGTTCGGTTACCACCACTGGATGTACCTTCTTTCTGAGCTCTAGTTTAACTTTTTTTTTAAGGTTTTATTTATTTACTTTTAGAGAGGGGGGAGGGAAGGAGAAAGAGAGGGAGAGAAACATCAGTGTGTGGTTGCCTACTGGGGACCTGGCCTACAACCTGGGCATGTGCCCCAGACTGAGAATGGAGCCCTTTGGTTCGCAGGCCCGTGCACTCAATCCACTGAGCTACACCAGCCAGGGCTAGTTTAACTTTCTTAACTGTGGCCATCACCATGTCATCCACACCAGTAGCAGGAAGTCTATTCAGTTGTCCCTTTGTCCCCTTCACAGAGATGATAAACAAATTTTTGGCTCCTGTGTTGTTAGCACACTTGATCAGGGCTCCTACTGGAAGACCCAGGGAATCCAGAATTTCTCACCAGAGGACCCACCACATCCTTGCCTCAATATCTTAAATGCTAAAAAGCTAGGATACTTTTAAAACTCAGATCTCATTAGGTGCTTTTTAATTTTTACAAAGATTTTATTTATTTACTTTTAGAGAGAGGGGAAGGGAGAGGGAAATAGAGGGAGAGGAACATTGTGCAGTTGTCTCTCATGTGCCCCTAACTTGGGGCCTGGTCCACAACCCTGGCGTGTACCCTGATAGGGAATTGAACTAGCGACCCTTTGGTTTGCAGACCGGCACTTAGTCCACTGAGCCACACCAGCCAGGTTAGTGCTTTTGTTCTATGCCTCTGTTGGGTCAGGCTCAATGAGTGTCATCAGGGCATTCTGACCCATAGTCCCCGCTGCCAATGAGTGGCACATATACCTTCCAGCCTTATTTTTTTGGATTTCTGCCTTTTTATAGGCTCTTCTCTGTGAAGAGCACCTCCCACTCCTCCTTTACCTGGGAACACATACCCCAGCCCCCGATGTGCACCCACCCACCCACACACACACCCCTTGTGCTGTTCTCCCACAGAGCATGGCAAATCAGGGTCTTGTGTTCAGCTCCAGATCTGCCTTCAGACACCCACAAGAACTCTGAGAATATTTGTGGAACAAGTTTTGAGTGAATGCTTGAGTCCTGGATGGTCTGACAGACTATGGTCAGTGTGGTGGACTCTCCTGGCGCCTCACTATCTCCTTTTGGAATGTGGAACTCAAGGGCACAACTGTCCCCAAATGGGAGCATTACATTGTCTGAACCACATCCTGCATGTGTGCCAGCAGAGGCGCCACAAGCTCAGGTCACAGAATCATCTCTACAGTCTCTTGGCCTGGTGCTGCCCCCACAATTCCTTCCTGGAGCTTTCCTCCCTCCCCTCTAAGGCTAACTTTGGTCATTTCCAAGTGTCTTTGAAACGCCACTTCTCAAGGAGGGACTGACACCCCCAGATACACTGTCCAGTTGTAATTGTTTACTCATATGTCATTATTTGCTGTCAGGATACTGTAATGAGTAGCATGTGAGGATCCCTCTGAACTTTTTCCCCTCCTAAAGCATTGTAGCCCTAGTTGGGGAGTCGGGGGCTCTGACCTGAACTCAGGAGCCTGGTGGGATAGGTAGATCCTGTTACTAAGGGAGCATGTGCTTTTCCCTCTCTCCCAGGCATGCTCTGGTTGCTAAATTAGCAGGAAATGAGCCAATAGATCACCTTCCCATTTACCTGAACACCTGTGGTCTTTGTGACAGGACAATCTGTAACCCCCAAAGCAGAGCTAGGGAGCATTTAGCTGAGAATTAATACTTTTTTCTTTCTTTTTCAGTGGTTGATATCACAACAAGTATCCTTTTCTTGGTGCTGTTCCCTTTAAGAAATGCTCTGTTTAAATAAAAAGAGTGTGTTATAAACTTGAATTCCTGCTATGATGCACCCCGCAGGTTTAGGTCTTGCCCCACAGACCACCTGAAGAATCCCTGCTCAGCTGTAGCTGCCCCTCCAGACCAGCAGCCTCTCCGTGGGTACCATGCTCCTCTTCAAGCCCTGGCATCAAGTTCCACATCTGGCCAGCAGCAAGTTCAGGGATTGCTGGGGGAATACGTGAACTTAGGATTTCAGAGCAGGGGGATACACCTGACTGGCGGACTGCTACAGTGTAAGAACCCCATTGCTTGCTTCCTTTTAAACTGACCTTTTAGCAACATCTGTACTTCCTTAACCAGATGTCACTAGATCCCACAGTTTGAAGATGTTAAATTTGAAGCAGCAAGTCTTTTGTCTGAATTATACTGTCAAGAGGTAAGAACCTGTGGCTTCTGAAAGCAGAGTCCCTCCCCCTGTAGTGAAGGCACAATGGCAAATTGGTTTTCTTAGGAGTAGACTGACTTCCTCCTGGCTTTTAATGCTTCCTCCGTACCCTGGCTTTGGGCAGCTCTGAGTGATTACTTTTCATGAGGACCAATAGAATATTTTTCTATGACTTAGAAAGGAAAACAGCCTTGTTCTTAGGGTAAGATGATTAGTTCCTGGACTAATATAGTTTATCCATATAGTTTATCTTCTTAATTTGGTTCCTGATCTCAGGTGTACCTGAAAATCACCTTTTCCCTCTTTGAGCAGCAGCCTGTGAGGCTCCCTGGGCTGCAGGGACTGCGTGCTTCACACTCATCTGTCTTGTAGAATGAGAAAGGTGGCGATTGTCATCTAATTTGACTGTTTAGGATTTTGTACTAAAGCTACTTTCAGTTTAGTTGAATGAGTTATTTTAAGAGCAGTGCAAAAACCTCCCAGCCAGTGAGTCCAATAAAATATCTTTTTTTCTTTTAATAAAGTAAATCAGTAACCCACAAATCTTTTGGTAAGTGTGAACAGGAGTGGCCTTCTGGCACCCCAGCTGCTGCATAAGGAATCCAGCTTGCCTGCCAGCTTGTTTCTTTTCCACCCTAACTGTGACCGTTGCCTTTCAGAATTCTGTCGATGCAGCAAAGCCACTACTGAGGAAAGCAATCCAGATCTCCCAGCAGACGCCTTACTGGCACTGCCGCCTCCTCTTCCAGCTTGCTGTGAGTACTGTGGACCTGGCCAAGACTCGTGGCTGCTAAATGGGGTTGTG
Organism: Artibeus jamaicensis; assembly: GCF_021234435.1. Taxonomy (NCBI): domain Eukaryota; kingdom Metazoa; phylum Chordata; class Mammalia; order Chiroptera; family Phyllostomidae; genus Artibeus; species Artibeus jamaicensis. The sequence continues at coordinate 6,316,773 of NW_026521854.1, read as the reverse complement.
ACCTTGGGGCACACCCACCTAACTGCAATAAAGGCAGACAACAGACACACAGGCCCTCCTCAGGCTGCTGTACCAAGAGGATGGGGACACAGGGATGATTAGTTAGCCTGCTCACAAGTCCCCTCCAATCTCCATCCTCAGCAGTAACTCCAACACAGGTCTTTTGTGCAGCATCGGGTGATTGGTAGGAGTGCCCTTCTCCCCGTTGGCTGACTCTGCCTTATCATTGCATTCCCCTCCCTCCTGGTTCTCCATATGGCCTGTGTTCACTGAAATTTGAGAATCATTTCTTGCCACAAATGTTTCTTAAGAGCTGTGTTGAGATTCCAAGAGGCTGCCCCTTGGGCAGTGAACACCTGGGACACTGCCTCATCTGGGTTCCACATAGTCCCGCTCAGTAACCTTTCAGCTCTCCACACATAGTAGTGCCGTGGTCACAGTGCTTTGGGATGCTCAGGTAGATGGGGATCTCTGGACTGGGCCTTCCTGGCCGCAGTGACTAGGCCTGAAGGCTCTGGGGTGAGTTGGCTCCACTCTGAAAGGTGTTTCTTCTGTCCTGAACACTGCCCACGTTTCCCCTCTCATTGCCAATCTCCACCCTCTCCTCTTCCTGACCCAGCAGCCTGCCCCGCATACTGCCTCTTGCCTACCTTCCTATTACCTGCCTGTGTGTACATGTCATGGGCCCTTGGTTGGAATTATTCCTCCCAACCCCCATGGGAACCCTTTATCTGAAAAGGATGTGATTTAGGGTCCCTGCTGGGAAGAGCTCACCTAGCCGGTGTTCCCAAGCTCTTCCCCCTGGCCTACTGCTGTCCCATACAGCATTGCCTCCTTTAATCCTTCCGTGTACGATTTGTCCATTGGCAGATAGAGTGGGCCAGGCAATGAGGCTCCTGTCTCAGGTCACAGAGTTGGAGGGTGCTGCATGCACCTGGGAGCCCAAGCTCAACTGAGGTCCCACAGTATCCCTTCCTTTTAGTCTGCTAAGGCTTCTGGGTTTGAAACTCCTGCAGACACTTGTCCCTGAAGGAGTTTCTTATCACTTGGGCTGCCTCTGGTTCCTTTCTAGTGATCAGCCCCTGAAGGTGACCTGCAAAGCACAGAGACACACTCATTCAGTCCTGGGAGTCTATGCCCGTGAGCATTAACTGCTGCCTTTATGCACCATTAAGTTTAGATAATGTGCACTGTGGACAGAACAGAGTTCTGTACCCAAAGCAGTCAACACTGATGACATGATTTGGTTAATATAGCTCAAGACTGACACTGAGGCAATTTTGTTGACAGGTGGGGAGGGTCACTTAAACTCTCCAACAAAGCGTGAAGGTCATGTACTAAGTACTATAAAGCAAGAGATTTGGAAGCAAGAATTATTGTTCTTTGTCCCTTTTAGCAACTGCACACGCTTGAGAAGGACCTGGTGTCAGCCTGTGACCTCCTAGGCGTGGGAGCCGAGTATGCACGGGTGGTGGGATCTGAGTACACACGGTAGGCACCCTTTCCCCACATTCCTCTCTTACTTGTAAAGGGCTTGGCTGTTTGGTCCTGGGCAACAAATCCAGTCAACATTTCAGCATGAAACAGTGGTCACCTACACACATAGTAAGAGATGTACAGATTAAAGGTACCACCAGGATGCCTTTTACCTCATCAGTTCATCCTATCAGTTTGTATGGTTGGAGAGTTGACTGAGAATGAGGGACAGCTGGCATTCTCAGCATAATTGGCATTTACACATACCTAGTATCTTTTTTCTTTTTCTTAATCCTCACCCAAGGGTATGTTCCATTAATTTTTAGAGAGGGGGGAAGGGAGGGAGGGAGATAAATGTGAGAGAGACATTGATCTGTTGCCTCCCTTATGTACCCCAACCAGAACTTGAACCCATGACCTAGATATGGGCGTGGACTGAGAATCAAACCCACAACCTTTTGGTGGACAGGATGACATTCTAACCAACTTAGCCACTCAACCAGGGCTGTACCTAAGTATCTTGAAATAAAAAAGTGCTTGTAAATTTGCTGGGCTGATCCCCTGTGTGGTACAGATGTGAGAGCTGTGCCCTCAGAGGGGGTGCCCCGTGTGTTTGGCAGCACTTAAGGTTACTCCAGTGTCCCTCTCAGGATGCCTGGGAGCTTTTAGATACACAACAGACACAGTAAGTGGAATAAGCAGATGTTTGTATAAAATGGGACATAGGTTCATGGTATACATGAAACTGCTTAGGTCATCTGGAGGCTTGTACCCTGGGGTTGGGGCTCAGGGGTCAGAGGCCACAGGAGCTTCACTGTGCACCCTCTGTAAAGGCCTCTAGTCTCTCTCACCCCTAAAGAGAAGAATCCTCTGCACTAGACAGACTTTAGGTAGCAGTGCTCATGTTCTGTTGTGTGCACTGGGGTTCTGGAAAGTTACATTTCATGGAGCTGAGCTTGTCACATGGAGTTGCTGAGACAAAATAGTATCCAACTCTGTTCTCTGAGCTGTAGACTTGTAAGTGCCCATGTGGAAACACAGTTTTCCATAGGCTGTCCTTACCCCTCAGCAACCCTGCCCTGAGATGGCAGCTGTGACACAATCCGGCCTCACATTCCTGGCCCTTCCTGGCCCCCTTATGTTGCAGCCATCACTGGGTTTGTGTTGACACATTTTGCAGGGCACAGGGACAGCCACACACTGCATGTTCACACATCAGTGTCTCCAGACAGGTTTCCATGCTGTCGTGGGTGGGCAGTTTAGATGGGCTGCACCAGGGCTTAGGGCCCAGAACTCCAACCATTGATGTAGGGCCTCTGAACAAGTGCTTCCTATGTGACAACATAGGAACCTTGGTGTGAAGTTCCAAGCTTTAGGTTTCAACGGTTGAACAGCAGGCAAGTAGACCTAGAGTGTTCACACCCTAAGGTAAAAATAGGCAAGGGTTTGGAGGCCTTGGAGAAGAGATATCTCAAAGGCTGTGTGACTTTGACCTCCCCACCTTACTCTCCTCACCTGTAAAATAGGGAAAAGTGCCCACTTCATGGGGTGTTGACCACAGCACACAGGGAATCTGCCAAGGCTGGTGGAACAGAGACTAAGATGTTGAGTAGACTAGGGCCTGTGGACTCTGCCTGACCACAGCTATTCCTGAAGGCAGTGACCATCTCCCTGGCTTCCTCCCCCATTGTTTTGGCTGTTTGTTAAACATTTTAACATGCCCATTTTATTATTTTTGTTGGTGATAACAGCAGTGCACACACATTTAGAAAGTGCTGAAAGGTTTAAGAGAGACGATAGAAATTTAACCTTGCTGGCTATTGCAGATGGAAACAGTGGGTGGCGAGGCTGCTAATGTGTCCAGAGCTCCCCAAGTTCATCCCTTTAACACTCGGGAGAACCCAAGGGGGGTTGGCCAGTCACAGGTGAGGGAGAAGAGGTACATAGGGGCCACAGCGAAGTGTGGATTTGGGTTCAAACACACAGACCAGCCCACTCCACACCCTCTGCTGTCCACTAATGTTGTATCAGCAAGAGTGAGATTATGGCAAGCATGCTGTCCTATACTATGCCCTTCCCTGCTTTATGAGCATCTGTGTATGCCTTTTGGGCTTTTGAGCCACATGAGTGTCTCAATTAGGCCAAAAATGTAAAGATCAAATACAACAAAGTAGAACAGTCTTGTAAATAAAACCAGCCTGGTTGGGGGCAGGTGGGGGCCACTGTCATCTGCTTAGCCACCTCCCTGGGTTGCTTCTTGGTCACTGTGAACATTGACCCACCTGGGGTGGCAGTCATCCCAGGAGGCAGTCATCCCAGGAGGCACCTGAACCTCGCAGACTGACTCCCCCTCTTTGTTTTCCAGGGCGCTTTTCCTGCTCAGCAAAGGGATGGTAAGTTGAGGCTGAGCAGAATGATGCTGGTGTGGTAGACATGAGGCAGGGCTTCTCCTCACTGTGGTGCAACTCTGTGGGCACCCAGACCCCTAAGCACTGCAGGCAGCCACAAGAGTGAGGCCCCTGTGTTCGAGCTGGGTTCAGAGGTGAAACTCACCCAGGTTGTGTGATTTGGCTAAGGAAGGAGCAGCCTGGACTCGGGTTCCAGCCTGGCTTTTCACCCTCCCTGCATGGTTCCACCAGTCCCCCAGTGGGTGGGCAAGCAGATGGTGGCCTTGAGCACTGAGAGGGGCTCTCAGTGCCTGTGCCTGTGCCTCCCCCCCCTTCCCCAGCTGCTGCTGATGGAGCGCAAGTTGCAGGAAGTCCACCCGCTGCTGACCCTTTGTGGACAGATTGTCGAGAATTGGCAGGGGAACCCCATCCAGAAGGAGTCTTTACGTGTCTTCTTCCTGGTGCTCCAGGTGACACACTACCTGGATGCAGGGCAGGTATGTAGTGCCTCCCACGGTAGGGCTGTGGAGAGCAAGCAGTCAGTGGGAGGGCCTGGGACTGAGATACGCACTCTATTTTTGCCTCCAGTCCCTCACCATGTAATGCATCTCACTCAGGGTTTAACTTCTCCATATACTCTGTCATGCTCTGGCGTGAGTGCTGTGCCCCTGAGGGTAGAAGGTGCCCTGAGAGTGGCCCGTCCTCATGGTGGGAGTAGTCATGGACTCATACATTTCCACAATAATAGACCATGAGGATTCTGTCAAGGTGCCTGACACACAGCATGTACTCAAGCAGTGTCTTTCCACCACCCTCATCTGATAAGAGCATTGTGGGGTTTGAGTAGGAACTGACGGCATCAGCTCTGACCAAGACTTGACTCCATGATCCCCTTGTAGTTGAGGAGATGCTGTGCTCTCTGTGGGAGAACATCTCAGCCTTTGGGAGGTGCTATCCATCCACCTCACCCCACCCCATCCCAGTGACTGCCCATAGGCCTAGCCTCAGCTGACAGGAGGTCACAGGTGGAACCCCCAAAAGTACTGGGCAAGCCTCTCATTGGGAAGGGACTGCTTCGGTTCCCCCACCTGTGCCCACATTTGCTTTTTTTCTGGGCCAATTGCTGTGCTCAATGTATAGGAACACAGCAAACTCATGGGGTGCTCTGGACATGTCCTATGGGACCTTAGTACAGGGCTTTCTAGTATGCAGAGGCCAATTTGTACAAGGCACAGCACCTGTAGGGCTCCTGGGCCCAGGAGGCCACTTCTTGCCCCCAAGGTTGACTGCTGGCTTCCCTACCCCTGTCTTGCCCTCTCAGGGTCACTATTGGAAGGTGGAAGTGTAATCATGCAGGTTCTTAGATAGGCCTCTCCCTGTCCTTGGTGTTGGGCCCAGCACTGGGTGGTAGCTTGAGCCTTAGTTCCACAGATGACCTTCATGACCATGCCCCAAACCCATTTAGGGGTAGGCTTTCTGCAGGTAGTGGGCATAGTGGGAGCTCTTGAGAAGAAGGGGCTGGTGAGCTAGAGCCTTTTGAGATCAGATAGGCGCTCAGGTTTGTGGTGCCACCCTCCCTCTGCAGGTAAAGAGCGTGAAGCCATGCCTGAAGCAGCTGCAGCAGTGTATTCAGACCATCTCCACATTGCATGATGATGAGATCTTGCCTAGCAACCCTGCTGACCTCTTCCACTGGCTGCCCAAGGAACACATGTGTGTGCTTGTCTACCTGGTGAGTCCCCAGGGCTGAAGCTGGGGGCCAGATGGGTGAGGAGAGGGCCCTAGTGACCACTACCTTCTGGTCTTGTTGCCAGGTGACTGTGATGCACTCCATGCAGGCTGGCTATCTAGAGAAGGCGCAGAAGTACACAGACAAAGCACTTATGCAGCTGGAGAAACTCAAGAGTAAGTCGGGCTGGGTGGGTCGTGTGGTCACTGCACCCGTTGGTGGGTGGTCCAGTGATTGCCTCAGGCTGAGCCTGAAGGACTACAATGCCAAACAGTCCCCATGAGTCCCTCCCCGTGGGTCTTGTTACCCTAGTTGGCAAATGAGGGTGAATTGGGGTCAGGGCAGAGGAGACCAGGCCTGAGCTTGACCTTTGATCCCTGGCTAGGGGTCTCATGCCCTCTCTGTCCTGTCCATCCCACTACAAAGTTAGCTGCAGTAGTTAGCCAGATCCTACCTGGATTGAAATGGGGGTGGCTGCTATTATCAGTGTTGTGACATGGATTGTGCTCAGTGTGAGGTTGAGATCTGAATTTGGCTCTTGCTAACTGACAGCAGATGCCCTGTAGGTTGTGGGTTCTTCCTGGATGCTTGACTTATCTATCCTTTGGGACCAGGGACCGTTGACTACCAGGAACCCAGAGCTCTGGTTCAGTGTCCCCGTTAAGCTGCTTATCCAGTCCATGTACCCTTTGTCAACTCTGTTAGGGGATGAGCCATCAGCCAGAGAACCAAAGCCCTTGGGGATCACAGTTTATTCTCTCTGGCCATGTTGAGAAAGGTCTGCATTGTCTAGTTCCAACAGGAGCACATCCACTTGAGACAGCCAGGAAGCTGGTCTTCCCACTAGTGCCTGAGGCTGTCATATGGTCTCATTCTCCTGGGGACTGTCAGCAATTCTAGAACCCACGATGTCTGGAGTGTTTTTGAGCATGTGACTGGGTTGTTGTGGTTGAGGATGGAAAACAAGTCCCTCCAGGAATTTCTTACTCTTATAACACTCTGGTCACCAGAACTTGCTATGAGCCCATCTCCCCACTTGGACAGGTAGATGAATCTCTTCCTTGAGGGTGCAGTGAGCATGAGTCAAGTGACATCCTGGGTCCTGGCTTGGTGCCTAGCAGAGCAAGTAGGCTCAGACCTGGTAGCAAACAGGTCCATGTGGTGAGAGGCTAGACCAGGAGTCAGCATCTCTTCCACTTTTCCAGCTGCACCCTGAGTACTCATTCCCCTTTCGCCTCCAGTGCTCGACTGCAGCCCCATCCTGTCGTCCTTCCAAGTGATCTTGCTTGAACACATCATTATGTGCAGGCTTGTCACAGGACACAAGGCCACTGCACTACAGGAGGTGAGGTCTCTGGGGGCCGTGCACATATGGGGTGGGAGAACCAGGGCAGGTGGTTGGGGTTTTCCAGGTCTCAGAAGTTACTACATAGAATATACATTTGCCCAGTGCACATCAGCAGGACATCCGTGTGTCATTCCACTTTAACTTGGCAGTTGGTGACTGTGCTTGGGCACAGTTGATCAGACAGTCTGATACAGAAATTAATGGGCCTTGCCCTAAAAGCTCATATGCCCAAAGAATATGGAACCTGGGGTTTGAGATCCCCTCCTTGCCCCATGTAACCCCTGCTGCCCATCTTGCTGAGAAGGCACATGGCCTTAAGCAGGGTAGGGGTGGTGATGGCCGAGACACTCTGGAAAGGGAGAAGACAGGTTATAGACAAGAACCACTGTCCTCAAGGAGGTCAAGGCTGCCCTTTGGCCCCGCAGCAGGCATATCTACCAGAACTTTGTACCCAAGTTAGGGCAGGCAAGATGTGGACAATGGGTCCCAGGTTACAGGTCCTGTGACACTGGGCATGTTCTCCCGGCAGATTTCCCAGGTCTGCCAGCTGTGCCAGCAGTCGCCCCGGCTCTTCTCCAACCACGCAGCACAGCTGCACACACTGCTGGTGAGTATACAGGACTGCCCACTCCAGCCCCATTCCATTGAGTGACCCCATGACTATTGCCCAAGGCAGAATCTGGAATATTCTTAGTGGACTTCATTCTGATAGGCACCTCGAGTCCAAGTTGACTTAGGACGTGGGAGGAGGGAATAACTCAGCATGCTAAAGCTCAGGGCTTTAGCTCAGGTGTAGCTGACGCATAGAGTCAGGCTTATCCAGGTGTAGCCGTGCAGCCCCGGGCAAGTGGCAAGTCCACGAGCCTTCAGCACCTCCTTCTTCCAGGGCCTGTACTGTGTCTCCGTCAACTGCATGGACAACGCAGAAGCTCAGTTCACCACAGCCCTGCGGGTAAGGTGCCAGCCCTCACTGTGAGGGACAGGCAGTGCTTCTTAGTAAGGAGTTGGGCTCAGGCTGCAGTGAGGATGACAGCCACACAAATCTGTGGCTAGTGGTCGACTCTGCAGCATTCAGCCTGATGCCATCTGTGACAGTGGTATACTTTATCCAGGGCTTTCTGTGGCAGGTCCAGTGCTTCTCAAATGGGAACAAGGCCTGTGCTGTCAGTGCAGCCTGATGGGGTAGCTGTGGACAAGGGGGCTCCTGGTCAGCCTACATTGTGTCTCTCCCTGCTGAACAGAAGGCCAGAACTGGCACCCACTGGTGCCACAGTCTGTTCAGTCACTTTTACTCCTGATTCCTAGTCCTCCCAAAAGCCGACCAGTCCGGTGATGGTTTGTGTCATAGCTGAAGACACAGTCACTCAGCAAAGTTCAGGAGCTCCCAGAGCTATCCTATGGCATAGCTGGGACACGAAGCTGGGTATGCCCCGATCCTGTACCAGCCCCATGACCTAGTTGCTCTGGTCCCGGGGCCACCTGGTGCTGCCAGATTAGGAAGCACCACCAGGGCATGTCCTGGCCTCAGATGTGGCTAGTGCCACATCATTGTGAAATCAACAGGCCCAGGAGTCAGCAGCCCAGTGGCAGAACTCCACTTTGCCCACCTCTTTCCAGGACCAGATTAGCACATCCTCACCTTGGCCCTGACATGTTTCCAGGAAAAGAAAGCCAGCAGCACCTCCTTCCTGGTGGTCCTGGGGAGGCCCCAAGCATATATGTTGGGGTGTAGGAGTGGTTCTGTGACTCAGGTGAGGTCACTGGGAGTATTATGTGCACCCTGACTGTCATACAGGGTGCTCCGCTCTGCCCCTTGGATCAGTTTCCAGACCTCTTCACTCTCAGGGTTGGGCTCAGGTGGTATTACTGTTACTCCAAGGTGTTCTGCACGGCTGTGAGTACAGGCAGCACACCAGAGCATGAAGAGCAAACAGTACCCACTTCTGCGGCTTTCCATGGCCTCTCTGCCTTAATGGCTCAGCCTGCCAGGACCCCTCCCCATACCTGCCCTATGCTGCCTGCAGTTACCATAGGGCCTGTGAGGGTCTCTTGGCCCCTTCCTCCTTGTCTTACTTCCCACAAGTGGCTGCTGTTGCTCTGATTGTGTGTCTCAGCAAATCTGTCCTCACTAACTGAGAGGGAAAGGCAGAAAAGTGGTGTAGCCAGAACTCAGACCCAATCCCCTTGGTCCCAAACAAGATTTTTTCCTGTGGTCCTACAACAGACTAACCAGAGTATTGTTTTGCTCCATCAAAAGACCTTTTGGACTTCCTTTGGGTGGGGTCTGCACTTCCCCAGCGCCCTGAGCCTTTTGCACAGCTGTGCTTGCTTAACCCTGCTGGGAACCAGGGTCTAGGTGATGACTTGAGTGGTTCAGATCACTCCCTCACTTGGCTATTCTCAGTTCACAAGAACTGGGGACAATGGTCTATCCACCACTGGCCATCAGTAGCATCTCTGGCCTCCTTCCTGGATGGGGCCTCCCCAAGATTAGCATGTGTCTCTGCCCTATCAGCACTCACGGGACCTTAGGGTCACTGTGCTGTGGAGGTAGTGGCTGTCCAGGTGTCAGTCCTAAGAAACAAGCAGAACGTAGACCAAAAAGGTAGTGTGTTCTGAGGACAGGATCAAGGTGACTGTTTTCCTAAATTCCTCATAACATAGATGATGGTCTTCTAGTGAAAAGCACTAACAGCTATACTTACTGTTCTTGGGTTTAGGAGACAAGTGTGTGGGGTGTGTATGAAATGAGGAAAATAGGAGACCCCAAGTAGCTACCAAGAGAGTGTTTGGGTGGCACCCGTGCCATGAGTAGCCCCTAACATCTCTTGTCTAATTTTAGCTCACCAACCACCAGGAGCTGTGGGCCTTCATCGTGACCAACCTGGCGAGTGTGTATATACGGGAAGGAAATAGACACCAAGAGGTAGTAGGTGACATGCTTCATGTTTGGTATCCTTTCTTTCAACTTCTATTCAGGGGTTAGGGTGGGGGGTGTCCTGGGCACCAGCCACCTCAGCAGTCTCAACATATCTGTCCTCAGAGTGCAGCATGGCTAGGGGAGGCCACATCTGGGACATAAACGCTTCTTGGCCAAGTAACCTTTCTTCCCATTGAAAACAAGCCAAGCTTTGTCAAATCTCTCAGAGCCAATTCAGTTTCTTCTACCCTGAGGTGTCTGTTGTAGAATGACAGTGAGGCTTGTGGCTCAATTCTTAGGAACAACAGCTTGGTCAGTCATCTGCACTGGGCCTCAGGTTGTCCCGATGCCCCAGACATGGGTTGTGAGATTGAAGGGCACAAGTTTTGTCCTCAAAGGACAAGTGCCCTCAGCCCTGAGATCCACCCCCAACCCTGAGATTCCCTTCACTCCTGGGATCCCCTCTCAGCCCCGAGATCCCCCAAGCTCTGGCATTCTTATTCCAGAGTGTACCAGATTCAGCCACTCCTTTCCACCCCATAGCCTTCCTTTTAGTTCAGGCTACCATCATCTCTTGTCTACAGATAGTTTAGCTGACCTCCCAGATTCTAGATTGGTTTGGATGCTTTGGGCTACAGGCAGCACACAGTGCATCCTTGGCCTCTTGGCAGTCAGGAAGCAGCAGGGCAGAGTCATCTGGAGGCCAGGCGTGGGCTCCATGGGTCATGGGGGAGCTCGGTTCTCCTCTGTCTTTTCTCCCTACTCTCACACCTGTTCTGCCTCCTGGAGGGGGTCTTAAGGGAACCAGGAGCCACCTTGTCCCCAAGCCAATCTCCGAAAAACAGCCTGAGAAGACCTAAAATATTAGTCATGTCATTCCCTGTCAGAGCCTGTCGAGTTCCTTCCTGCACCTCCAGAAAAACCCTACTCCACCTCTAGCCCCAGACCCATGCAGGCTCATCTTACTCCTCTAGGCCTGACTTCTCCAACCATAGGAAGGCTGGGACTGGGCAGTTGTTGATGTACCCTGACCCCCTCACCTGGCATAGGGCAGGATAGGTTGAGGTTGCAAGTACCCTGCACCAGATCCTTCACACTGGAGGCTGTAATTCCCATGGAGAGGAGTGTGTGAGGAAGTAAGCAGCCTCTGCAGTGTCCAATAGCTCCCTCACCTGCTCTAGAAGATCCTGCCCCCTCTACCAGCAGGTTGCTCAGGCATGGGATTCAGGGTGAAGGCTCGACGCCATCAGACGGGAAAGTTCAAGCAGCCCTGGTCAGTTTACTAGCATATTTGGGGCTGAACTCTCATGTTTAGAAATGGCAGAGTGATCCCAACAGACATTTCCTTTGCAGCTATACAGCTTGTTGGAGAGGATCAACCCAGACCACAGCTTCCCTGTCAGGTAGGTCTCTCCACATGAGGTCCCACTTTACTGCCTGTCTTAATGTATTCTCTGCTCTCTAGGGCGGTGCCTGCACCTGTGGGGCCCCCATCTATCTTGTTATCCCAACACCTTGTACCACTACTACCCACTCCCATTTTGTAAGCCTGCTACATTTACAAAAACCCCACCAAGTTGTGACACTTTGCTCTTCACACAGCTCTCATTGCCTTCGAGCAGCAGCTTTCTACGTGCGTGGACTCTTCTCCTTCTTCCAGGGACGCTATAATGAGGCCAAGTGAGTGCTGGAGAGGGTGGGCAGCCTGGGCTGGCCTTCTGAGTGGTTTTCTCTCCTGACAGTATGTGCTCAGGCTCTCTGTCTCCCTGCCAAATGGGTTCTGCTCAGGGCTGCAAAGCGTTCTGACGGGGCCTCATCTGTTCTTCTCATGTAGGCGATTTCTGCGAGAAACTCTAAAGATGTCCAATGCAGAAGACTTGAACCGGCTCACGGCCTGCTCTCTGGTGCTTTTGGGCCACATTTTCTATGTGTTGGGGAACCACAGGGTGAGTGTCCTGGGCTGGGTTGAGGGGCAGGGAGCCAGTGTGGTGTTTGGGAGGGTGGGGGGCACCACCAAGCAGCACTTTGTATCCCGTGTCCCTCGATGATTTTGTCTCAGTAGATTCCCCCTAGCCCTCTCAGCTCCATGAGGTTTGGCAAGGGTAGGCTCACACAGCTTGGGGGACAGAACTAGGGACCTGGGGATCCCTGGAGGGAAGGTCTGTGGGGCAGATGGACCCAGTGCTTGGCGAGGCTGCCTGGAGCTGGCAGGACTGAGGCAGGTTGTCCTTTCTGTGTGTTAATACCTGGGGTAAAGAAGTGTCCTCTCAGTCGGAATCCCTTGGGTTCTGTTTGTGCCCAGCACACATGGTGTCCTTATGTCACCCTTGTTTCCACTCTCACTTAAAGTGGCTCCTGGAGCTCGTCCCACTGGGATTGGCCAACTCCAAATCTCCCCATCAGGTGTGCATCATCACCTGCTCTCACCCATTGACCATACCTGCCTTTCATTTTTTAAAGAAAACATTGGCCCTATTATTAAATATGACTGTTCATCATAGAAGTTCTGAGAAACAAAGTTGAAAATCATTGCATGTCCTCTTTCTTCTGGCTCTTTCCACTGCCCACCCCTGTCCACACATAGGTTTTGTTTTTTGGGATGTTTTATAGTCATACCTTGTCTTACCCTGCACCACTATATTTGAGGGTTTTGGGTTTGTTTTGTTTTTTTTAATGAGAGAGAGGGAGAGAGCCATCAATGTGCAAGATATACATCAATTAGTTGCCTCTCACACCCTCCCAAATGGGGACCTAGCCTGCAACCCACGTATGTGCCCTCACTAGGAATTGAACCAGTTGCCTTTTGGTTTGCAGGCCGGCACTCAGTCCACTGAGCCATGCCAGCCAGGGCTATATTAGAGGTTTTTTAAAAAAGATTTTATTTATTTATCTTTAGAGGGGAGGAGAAGGAGAGAGGGAGAGAAATATCAGTGTATGGTTGCTTCTCGTGTGTCCCCTGCTGGGAACTGGCTTGTAACTCAGACATGTACCCTGACTGGGAACCGAACTGCGGTTGTTTGGTTCTCCGGCCCTCACTCAGTCCAATGAGCTACACCAGCCAGGACTAAGAATGAGCTTTTTCAATGAGCCTGGCAGATCCCCTCCCATACTGTATGACAAGCATTTTCTGAGACCAGTGGGCCCTGCTGCTTAGGTCCTGGTGGCCGTGGCTGAGGAAGTCACCACCCCCAAAGAAAAAAAATGAGCTGTGGGTTCTTCCGAGTGCAGGTCTGAGCATAGTGAGACAGTGGCCTCAGTGTGTATCTGGGCAGCATGAAGCCCTGCCGAAGCACCAGCTGCATGCCTGGGTCTCATTGTGGTGGCTGTGATTATCCTATTTCCATATGGAAAGATCAAGGTCACAGCCCCAAACTGCAGACTCAGGGTTAGAACTAGATCTCCCTGGCTCTCATTTATCTAGCAGTCTCCAGAAGCCACCTTGAGCAGGACAGAGTAAGCAAGGCAGCTTTTCAGTTGCAGCTCTATGTTTGGAGTGAGCCTGGGGCCTTACTGAGCTTGGGAACCTGTACTGCTCCCTATGTGGGTCAGGGCTGGTGTGGGATGACATGGGCCCCAAGGGCTCCCAGACCCAGGCCTGTCCTTAAGCAATTCCAGGTCTGGGGGAGACACTTTCAGACACAGCCAGCTTTACTCTAGCTTGCTAAGCTAGGGTGTCCATGGGCATGATGAGTTTGTAGGTGGCCTCACACAGGACATCGTAGGATCACACAGATTTTCAAAACCAGACTCTCTGGGACAGCCACAAGCTGACATGGGAGAACCAAAAGGGATACCTTCTCAGGTGGCTTCCAGACAGAGGCCCAGCCCTAGGCCTGGAGAAGAGTGTTTTTTCCTGTTCTCTGCACTCTGAGGTCTTAGAAGGGCTTGGTTCATCTTGAAAAGCTTTGAGGTCTACCTGGAGCTCATCTTTGATGTGCCATTCGGAGGATGTGGAGTTGGTGGTCTTTTGTGTCTCTAAGAGGGCATGCCTGTACACCCATGGTTGGTGAAGCCAGACCTTGGAAGTTGGTTTTGAGGATTTGTAAGTCTCTTGGATACACGACAAGTGTCCCCCAGGCCGCTGCATAGGGAATTCTCTTGGTGTCACCCTGAACCCAACATTCCTTATGTCTGAGGAGGCCTCCCATGAGAGTGAACTCCTCCTCCCTCCTGTGTTCATTCAACCCTCATCACTCCCACTGGGCAGGTTGCTGCCTCCTCCCTGGCCCTGGGACCCCAGAATCTACCTTTCTGCTTGGCTCCTGAGCTGGGTCCACAGCCGACTACTGCCAGTACCTTCTTGTCTGGTTAAAATGACAAGGCAGAGTTGCCGTGGCAGCCATGCCCTACACACTGCAGAGTGAAGGCAGTTTATTTTTCCCCAACATAGTCAAGGAGTACTTTCATAGAAGGGCATGTGAGATGGCCTCTGAAGTCAGGGTAGAAGTTTTCCAGGCAACAGGAGGAGGGCATAGTCTGAGCCAGGTACGGCAAATGGAGCCTGAGCTGTCCCTGCTACCTCCCCAACCCCCTGGCTACTCTTGGTCCACAGGAGAGTAACAACATGGTGGTACCCGCCATGCAGCTGGCTAGCAAGATCCCAGATATGTCAGTGCAGCTGTGGTCATCGGCCCTGCTGAGAGGTGAGTACAGCAGCAGGACCTCTCCAGAGATCAGAGATGCTGAATAAGCCCTGCTTGGCATTTGCTCAGACTGGCTTCTACAGGCTACAACCCCAGTTCTAGCTCATTCTTATATTTCTTGGAGGCCATTTGAGGGCACCAGGCTCAGTCATGGTGTCAGCTCAATGTAGGGTCTGGTTTAGTCTCTCTGGGGCTTATGAGGATGATTCTTGACATCTGGGTGGAGACTTGGTCTGTGAGCCCTGGTGCTCAGTCTCATTCTGTTGGGCAGGACTGGCCGGGATGCTCTGGGCACAGGGTGGGTGCTCATCAGGTAGCAGTGCTGTTACTGCTCCTCCCTCATGTGCAGATATTTGCCCTTGGCCCTGAGGAGGAGGCACAGGGGCAGGCTGCTCCTGTTTGCAGTAGGTTTTGTGGGCTTATTCAGTTCTCCTGCTTCAGAAGTGGGTATTAAGTACCCTGTACTAGTGAGCTCTTGTGTGCCCAGGGGCCTTTACTGCCCAACCAGCCTCTGTCTGCCCCAGTCAGCCCCGTTGCTCACCCATATCCAAGGACAGCTCAGAAGGGCACATGTGAAGGCTGCTAGCAGGTGGGCTTGGCTGACCCTGAGATAGGGCTCTACCTATATCCTAGGGAAGGGCATGGGAGTGGTGGCAGGGCAAGTCAGGCTCACCCCATGTATGTTCCACCCTCAGACTTGAACAAAGCCTGTGGGAATGCCATAGATGCCCATGAAGCTGCCCAGATGCACCAGAACTTCTCGCAGCAGCTGCTCCAGGACCACATTGAGGCCTGCAGCCTCCCCGAGCATAACCTTATCACGGTATGGGCACAAGAATGGAGGAAACAGAACATGGGTATTGGTTGACTCCTTGGGGCTGGCTTATCTGGCCTGTACTCCTCCAGGGTGTGGAACACACTCCCTGAGGAGGAAGTACACACTTGCCTGTTATCTTTCTACATTTCTCCAGCAATTCCTAACTTAGCCTAGTCTCAGGAGCCCCTCAGTTGTGGGAAATGGCACCAATCACTTGAGCAGGTGATTTAGGGTCCTTCCTGGTGTTCATCTGATTCTGGTGGGGGGCACAGAAGGCCCTGGCTGGATGACATATCTGAGGAGGGCAGCATTGCATGTGCAGAAACTTGGCCCAGCGCACCCTGCTCCTACCTAGGAAGGACCTCACCTGTGTGTTTCTCCTCCCGCAGTGGACAGATGGCCCGCCGCCTGTGCAGTTTCAAGCTCAGAATGGACCCAATACCAGCCTGGCCAGCCTCCTGTGAGGCCCCTGGAGGGGGCCACCCAGCTTCTCAAGGCCTCCGGGGGGCCCAGTGTGTCCCTGACTTCCACCCAGATGGCACTTGTGCTTTCCTCTGAGGTGTGCTGGCATGGTGTCCCCAGGCTTCTTTCCCAAGTGTCTCTAGAGCTTCCAAGTCCCAGGGGAGTGTGCAGGGCCAATTCCTACCCTCCCAGGAAGGGCTGGGCAGCATTACCACTGTGAACCAGGACCCTGGTGCTGAGGCATATAGATGGAATGTTGGAGCTGACTTTCCAGAGCCATCTTTTAAAGTGGACTTGAACTGCCAGTCCTGCTACACATCCAAGTCACCTTCCTGGGACCTTGTCTGGATGCAGAGTGGCAGGGTGGGTGACAATGCTGGAGCGTTGCCACGTGACTTCCATTGCCCGGGCTTCTGTGCCAGGTTGGAGTGTTTCCTCTGATCTCATGGCAGCTTCTAGAGCTCAGAGGCGAGATAACAGTTTTGGCCCAAAATTGTAAAGAAGTGATAGTGCACATCAGGGACAAAAATGCATGTCCTACTATGCTTTTCTCAGCTTGCCTTTATCTGCAGTGTCCATCCTGATAGCTAGGGCTTCTGGTCAGGGACCCTGGGGGCCCAGGAACTCGCCTTCCAAACATCTGCACCTTGACTAGATCACTGTCTGGCCATGGGGATACACATTGCTGTAGACATGGGTATGCATGTGTGTGTGTGCATGTGCAGTAGACACGTGTGTGTGTGTGTGCCCTCACGCACATGTGGGCACAGAGTGTGTGTGTGTGCTGTAGGCACAGGTGTGCATTGTGTGTGTACATGTGATTATCAAAGCCAGAGCTGAGACTCCTGTGTTTACACCAGCTGCCTTCCTTGGTCAGCATCCATATTGTGGGGTAGGAAGCAGGAGAGAGGACCCTCCTCAGCCCAACTCAGGGTGCCAACCAAAGGGGCTGGGACAGCTCTTTGGCTTCCTTTGCAGAGGATGTTTGCAGATGACTGGAGCTTAGCCCACCCTGCCCTCGGGAGGGAGAAGACCTACTTAACCTGCCTTGGGTCTCGACAGCATTGAAACCTTTTCCTGAGCTGGACCCCAGGAGCTTCTGCCGCGTCCAGGCAGCATACTCAGTTCTGTGTTGCTCTTGGATAATCTAGAGATGTCCCAGTGGTGATGGTGGGCTTGGGGGCAGTTGAGGCAGCTGCCCCCTCCAGCTTCTGGTGGCTGGGAGCGGCCCCCTGCCAAGGAATGATGAGTGGTTTTGCTAGTCAGCGTGGCTTGTTGGTTTGAGTCTTGTTAACCTTGCACTGTGAAGGCTGCTTCTCGAGGCCACAGTGTCTGTGATGGAGGGATCGCTGGGGTCTGGGATCATTCAGGTAGCTCCTTGCACCCTGACCTTGGGTGTGCCTTAGTCAAAGCAGGATTGTCAGCAGATTACCCTGTGCTGGGCCACTGCCCTCACCAGGCCTGAGGCAGGCCCTGCTGCCCACTTAGGGGCCAGTGACAGGCACACAAGTGAGCCACAAGTCAGGACAGGACCCACCATCCTGTGTCACCCAGGAGAATCTGGCCATATCTGGGGCTGCTGCATCTGCTGACACCCTGGTCTTGTAAGGACTGTGGAGGAGGGTGTAAGCCCAGCCACAAGCTGTCACCATTGAGTCTTCCTCTTCCATCAAGGGTGCCCCCAAGGCCTTTCCCTCTATACCAAGGGATAGCACTCCCATCTTGCTGTAAACTATATCTACCAGCCTGAATCTCACTGTCTGACCTCTCCAGACCCACATTACTTCAATCACACTGCACATTATGTTTGTGTATTTATTTAAGCCTTTCTTTGCTTCTAGGGCATTTTGTATGTAGAGCAGTTGAAATAAGAACCTCAAAGCTTAACGTCTGTCCTGATGTTAAAGTGCTTTTAGTGACCATTCTGTTATCTGTGTATGTGTATGGTTAGGATAAGTTCTTAAGTTTACATTAAAAAATTTAGTACTCAATATTTAATATTCCACTTTAGCTTTATGAAAACCAAACCATGTGTATGGTTTTGAACCTCCCTTTTACCACAGCATCTACCAATTACATCAAGCTGCCATACATACCTTCCTGTGAGTCCACATTCAGTACTTAATAATTTCTCATAAGAATTTAAAATAGGCAGCAAGCAAGCCAACAGGGAGATGTTGCATAAGTGTCATACTGATAAGTGTTTAGAAAAAGCAGGTAACTCCAAACTCTTCAAATTACAGGGCATGAAGTAGTAGCAAGGTTCCTGTTGGCAGGTCAGTCGCTGAAAGCTGGTCAGACCCTTGTGTGCTCTTCCCGCCTCTCCCTGTTAGCAGAAGACCCTGGCCTGCAGATGCCCACAGTCATGGGGAGGGTCCTCTCCCTGGGGGTAAGCATTCCCTATCCCACTAACTGGGAGCACAGGCAAGGAAATTGGGTAAAGGCATCCTGGCATGATGGATATGCTTGTGGTTACATTGTCTCTTTGTTTTGTTAAAAGGTTTTTAATTAAGTATGTTTGGCACAATGTCTTTTAACGGGTTTGTAATATGATTTTAGCAGCCTGTAATTTCAGCTGGTGCTTTTAATCAGGAAAAACTTACAAATGCAAAACATTGTTTAAAAGACATAACCATAGAAGATAGCTCCTTGTTTGTGGATATTTTTCCTTTGTATTTGAAGTAAAAACACTTGCAATAGCTATCACTTGCTATAGTCTTGTTCTGCCTTCTCTTCCTCTCCTGTTGCAAACCTGATGAGCTCTTTCCTGCCCCACCCAACCAGTGGGGCTGCAGGGATTTGAGCTAACCAACAAGGCATGAGGATGCAGAGCTTGAAAGACCTGGTGGTAACTTGAGTCTTCCTCTCTGTTGACGACGTTCCTCTGGTCCAGCCCTGCTTGGAAGGCAAGGAACCCCTAAGACATCCCACACAAGGCCTGAAGCACTGTCTGTTCCTCCCTGGCTCTCAACAAGACTTCATACACCCTGAGTTTTTGTGGGCTTTTTTTTTTGGGGGGGGTGTTTCCCAGATTTTTTCTTTCTGAAGTGAAAGACACAAAATCAACCATTTAATGTATAGAATTCAATGGTATTAAATACATTCACAATGTTGTACAACAGTACCTCTTTATAGTCTTAGAACTTTTCCATCATCCCAAAGAGACCCTCCATTCCATTAATAATCAATCCCTATTCCTTCTCTCCTACCCCTGACCACCACTAATCAATTGGCTTTCTGCATTGGATTTGCCTGTTCTGGACATTTCATGTAGATAGGATCATATACTATATGTCCTTTTGTGTCTGGCTTCCCTGACTTAGCATCTTTTCCAGGTTTATTCATGTTGCAATGTACCAGTACTTCATTCCTTTTTATGGCTAAGTATTACTCCATTGTGTGGATGGACATTTTGTTCATCCATCTATAGGTGTTTGGCTGCTTCCCCCTTGTGGTGAGTGTGAGCAGTGCTGCTGTGGGTGTGCCGCACATTTTTATTTGAACATGTGTTTTCAATTTTCTTGGGTTGTGCTGTGGTTTTAACATGCAGGAATGGTGCTTGGGCTGCCGCCCATGCTGCATCAAATCCGTCAAGTAATTCTCATTCCTGCACCCCAAGGTGATGCCCAATTGCTTGCTCCTGGTTGCACATCTGAGTACTTTGTGCCATGGTTCTGGAACCAAAATGCTGGCCACTGAATGTGTGGCAATCCACCCCAGCATGGTGACACTGCTACCTCTACCTTTGAGGTCTGGCTTCCTCTACCCCAACCCTGCCAGCCTTGACTCAGGCAGCTTTTTCACTTGGGGTGCACTTTTGCCTGTCAGCTGGATGTCATTTCCTTCACTGTAAGCCTCACAACGGCTGTGTAGGAAGTGTGTTCTGAGCTTGCTCAACCAGAACAATGCTGCAAGCCCACAGTGGAACCAGCAGGCTGGTCGTGAGATGGCCATTGTTATGGGAAGTGGTTCTCAACATAGTCACCTCAGCCCTGGCCACCCAAGGTGGGGCTCCTGGCAGCCTCCCAGGGACCTGGGAACCTCACCCACACATGGAATTGAGTGACTTGCCCCACAGAGATCCCCCACAGCCATCTCACTCCTGTTGTCCATGCAGCTTCAGGAACCCAGCTGAAGGGGATATTCCTCTGGAAACTCTCCTAGCAACCACCTCACATCCTCAAGCAGGCCTCACAGGCAACATTGCAGAGCCTGTTGCCAGCCAGGTCTGCTGAGAGCAGTGTGACAAGACAGTCTGGTTCCTCTTTGCTCGTGATGTAGAAGAGATACATGTGGGGGGACGTATGTGAAGGACATGGGCAGGAACCATGAAGCCGAGATGCAGGGAAAGGCCTGAGGCAGGAGATGTAATAGATGATGAAGAGCCAGACAGGTTGGACCCACATGTCAAAAAATCTGCATGTTGTAGCCAAGGCAGGCAGAGCAGTTGGGCTCAGGTGGGAGCAACAGGACAGTGTCCTGGAATGCCTGGCTGAGCAGACAGAACCTCTTCCAATTAACCAGCAGTTGCCGGAGAAGTTTCCTTAAAACACCAGATGCTGGTGAAACGAAGAATAGCTGCTCTGGTCATAACAGTTTTGAGAACTTCTCCAGTAATTCTGAACAGGTTCCTTTTGACAGAATTGGTCAACACAAAGGGACACTGATCGAAGAAATCCTCAGTATCTGCAGGACACATTTGAAAAGTGGACAACAGGTGGGACTGGGAGGATAGAAGTGGACCTCATAGAGTCTGGTGAGTGGCCAGGGCAACCGGCCTGAACGTCAAATGGTCAGGACAGAGGTCATTAGTGGTACACACACACATCTAAATCCTTAGAAACTTACTGGTCACTCTGCCCATTCCTGGCCATCTCTGCCACTTGTCCCCTACCCCCAGTCATGTTTCCCACCTGGATATTGTCCAGCCTCCTCCTTGAATGGTCCGGGAATGTTCTGTGCTCCTTCTCATCTGTCTCCCTGCCAGGGACACTCTCCCTGGAGCTGCTAAGCATCACCAGAATGTCCTGGCTCAGGACTGGCACATAGTGAGTGGGTCTGTGGGGCAGCCCAGAGGAAGAGCACACGACCCAAATCCAGGCAGATGCAGCAGATGCCATGTGAATACCTGTCACAGCTGCCCACAGGTGTTAGCATATCCATCCTCTGCAGCTAGCTTCCCCTCAGAAATACCAACAGGACCCTATTGTCCTGCAGGGGAGCCTGGACTTCACTCATACCCCAAGGCTGATGGGCTTCAAGGGGTTTGGGAATTGAAAAAGTCCCTGATGTGTATTGATTTCATCCCTTAGCCTCTGTGAGCTTTGGGTTTATATATTCTTGCAAAGAAAGCTGTTCAGGGAGAGGCAGGAAGTCCTGCCTCTGTGGTTCAGTCTGTTTGGCACCTGACATCACTTCCTCGATTTGAACCTCACCCAGCCTTTTCTCCCAACACAACCCAGTTGGCTCAGAGCTGTGGACTGGATATGGGAAGAGAGGTGCTGCTGGGGTCAAAGGGTGGTGTAACTACCCCACCTGGAATAAGGGAGCTGGACCTGGAGGGCTATGGAGGCCTCACTATCCATCCCCACCCACCCCAGGAGGAAGCTCTGGGGACCAAGGAGAAGGAGGATGATTGCTGACAAATTGCAATGTTTATTTCACCCCGAATTCATGCTCATACAGTGAGATTACAATATAATTAGTTGGGGAAGGAAAAGATTCATTTCTATGTGAATTTTATTTTCTTAGTACTTTGATATTTGTGATACTTTTTTCAAGGACCAGAATATAGTTAAAGGGGTTATTACACTGATACTTCCTAAGGAATATGATACTCTTGACATATTACAGCTGCTACAACAAATGTAATTTTAAAACACATGACAGTCCTGAAGCCCTAGCCTGGTAACTCAGCCGGTTACATCATTTTCCTGATACACCAAGGTTGTGGGTTTGATCCTGGGTCAGGGCACATACAAAAAGGAACCAATGAATGCATAAATAAGTAGAACGACAAATCAGTGTTTCTCTCTTTCTTCCTCTCTCTCTCAAATAAATTTTTTAAAAAACAATAAACAGCTCAGAGCCTGTTTGCTCCTTCCCTGTTCCATATGCTGAAAAGCTCTCTGAAATGAGCTCTCTGGAGATGGGCCACTTTGTCAGTGTGTGTTAGCTTTGTTATCACTCTCTTTTAAGATTTTATTTTATTTTTAGAGAACGGGGAAGGGAGGGGGAAAGTGAAGGAGAGGAACATTTATGTGTGGTTGCCTGTCATGGGCCTCCTTCTTGGGACCTGATCTGCAACCCAAGCATGTGTCCTGACTGGGAATTGAACCGGCTGTCCTTTCATTTGCAGGCCGGTGCTCAATCCATGGAGCCACACCAGCCAGGGAATATTAGCGTTGTTCTAAGTGTCATTTCTAACCCCTGTTCTTGCATTTAGTATCTGTGCAATGTGTTCAAACTCCATCTGCAGTTAGGTGCACTCTGTCCAGAGCAAGTGTTTGTGTGGCCCTGAAGAAGTCCCACAACTACAGATTTCTGAGCACAAGTGCTCTCTAAAGGGTTAAAGTACAAAACTGCTCAGAACTGTCATCGTGAACCGGAAGTATATCTCCCACTCTGTCTTCACTTATTTATTTCACCAGTTGCTGTCCCCAAAGTGGCCGTTCTGTGCTTGGCCACCAGGGGGCGCAGGTGGCCCCGGCAATGTCCCCACCAGGGAGGGAGAGCAGGACATCTCCTGACCCCAGGGTGGCTAGGCGGTCCTCATCTGCAGGGATGTACAATATGACCTGAACTTCAGGGCCACCTATAACTTTGGGGGTGGGAGATGCTGATTTCCAGGGTTGTCTAGGTCGGGGCTACACCATTTCCTCATTTACTCACCAAATATTTATTGGGCACTTATGGGGTGCTAGGGACACAGCAGAAATCATATCAGACAAACTCCCTGCCCTCAGGGAGTGGAAATTCTACCAGCAATGGGCCTCAAATAGGAGTGAGCACTGTCTTGCCTATGAGAGGGGAGTAGTGCACTGTAGGAGGGACATCCAAGAGGCATGTGGGGGATGCTATGACAGGACAGAGGGGAAACCTCCCTTGGCCAGGTCAGCCAGAGCTGGACAACTTTTCAAACATCTGCTACATGGCCACCAATTGGGGATCTGATGAATGCTGTGCTCACGACTTCAAGGCCAAGCAGCTGGGGCTGGGGCTGGGGGTGGGGCTGCCAGCAATGTGTAGGTAGGACTGAATGACAGCAGGCACGTGGGTCAGATGGTAGCAATAACAAAGATGGGGTCACTGACCCCACCTATAATATAGAATTCAATAGCAGATGCCCAATGGCCAGGGCACTTCTGACATTGGATAGGGCAGTGGCTCAACTTGCCCCCAACCACAAACCAAACCCTGGCAGATGCCTCAGAAGCAGCTAGATCCCCAATCTGAGTGCCCTTAACCCCCTGCCCACTGGCCACCACACTGTTTCCTGAGCCACCCCCTCCTCCGGAAAAGGGACATCATCTCCAGAGGAAGTTTTTCCTGCCTCCGGAAAGTTCCTAGGTCCTCTGGCCAGGACAGAGGGAAGTTCCAGCTGGGCCACACCCTAATCTCTCTTTTACAGGATCTGTTTCTCTCTCAGCATCCAGTTCTCCTCAGGCCTAAAACCTTGATTTAAGGAGATTATTTTTCTAGGGATCATTTTCCCTTCCCTGGCTGTATCCTGGATTGGCCCAGGCCACACCAAGGTTTGGCCTGGCTGTCGGTACTACTATGTGCCTTGTCTGTGGAATTCAGGGCCAGAATAGGCTTTCCACAAAGACAGAGCCCGTGGCCATGTTGGCTTAGCTCCTGTGACAGGACCAGAATCATCTAACCTTTACATCTTATCTGGCACTCATGGCCAGTGAGGACAGCAGAAGAAGGGATGAATGCTGAACATACCCCTATCCTTTTCTTAAGTCCCATGAAAAGGGCCAGAACCTAAGTCTGGCTCCATGTCCATGCAACATGACACCCATCTGTGATATGCAGGATGCCAAAGGCATTTTGATCAGTGCAGTGGGAACATCTGACGAGATTTGGGGGCACTCAAAGGAATCACCATTTCACGGTCACAGTGTGCAGCCAAAGTGGATTTTTGAAGCTGGTTTTTCTCTCTCCCAAGCCACACTAGACTCTAACCTTCATGTTTGACCAGTTTCTCCAAAGGCACCAGGCCATGGGATCCTGTGAAGTGGAATATTCAAACCCAGTTGGGGCCTAGTCCATGGAAGATGCTTTATCCCTCTGAGATATACTAAAGGAGTATTTCAAATCTAAAGAGGTACCCTGTGTTTTCATTTGCTAAGTCTGGCCACCCTGCCCACCCCAGGGGCTCAAGAACATCTTTGAATAAAGGGAGAGCTGGAAGATTACTATGTCCAAACAAGGAATTTTACAGGGGAAACAGAGGTCATAGTACTTTGCAGCACACTTACTTCTCCTTCCCCTCAGAATAAAATCCCACCTCTTCCCAGGCCCCTATGTCAGCTGGCCCTGTGCTCACTGCCATGTCAGGACTGTGGTACTTACTGTCTCTTCTGCCCAGAAGGCTTGTCCTCAGGCTGAATCCTTTGTTAATATATTCAAATCTACCTGTTCACAAGCCTCCAACTCCTGTCCTGGCTAGAGGTCTCCCTGGTCACAGTGCCACACTGTGAGGTTACTTTTCTTCATCATTAGTGGTTGAAATCTTGTTCACTTAGCTAGCCTGTCCCTCCCACCTCGACTTGCTTACTATGGCATCCAGGGTGTGACCACAGGCTTCCGAGTAGCCATGACTGACAGCTCCAATGGGGAACCTGAGCCCTTGCATAGAACCTCCTGCCACAGGTCCCATCTGCCCCCAAGCTGCAATCTCCTAGCTCTCAGTATCACCTGAAGAAGAGCAAAAGTTTCCGGGTCCTGATGACCCCTGCACTACTAGTAAGAAGGTCAGTTAGTCTCTAGATGTGTGCAAAAGGTGGATAACCTTTCATAACCCTTGACATGTAGAAATATACTGACCCAAGAATCCTTGGACCTTTGTCCTTTTTGGAAGGTCCCAAGGCAGGGTGGACCACAATGTGGGGCTGAAGGTGCTCGGTTCTCAGGAACATTCTAGAGATTGGAACCAAATTCCAAAGGACAGTCCTGAGTCACTGACTGAGGGTGCCTGCTTCTGTGGTGAGAAGGATGCCCCCAAACAACACTTGCTTTCCATTTAAGATCAGAGCATGCACTGTGCCTCTGGCTGCACACAAAATCAAAGTGGACCTCTGTGTGTGGAATGGAACCTCTCTGGAGGGACATGTAAGAGAAAAACTAGTGATAGCAGCTGGGCTAGGGGACAGAGAGCCTGAGAGAGATGCCTCCTCCCCAATGCCTTTGCCTACTGCTCCACCCCACAGTACCTAGTCCTTATTAGGGGTCCACTGAATATTTGTGAAATACATTAATATACAGTCATCCCTCAGTATCACAGGGAATTGGTTCCAGGACCCCCATGGATACCAAAATCCAAGAATGCTCAAGTTCCTTAAATGAAATGAAGTAGTATTTATATACAATCTATATATATCCTTCCATCCATATACTTTAAATCATGCACATTCTCCGGTATACTTTGAATCATTTCTAGATTACTTATAATACCTAATACAATGTAAATGCTATGTAAATAGTTGTTGTACTGTATTGTTTAAGGAATAATGACAAGAAAACACTATGTACAAGTTTAGTACAGACATAGTATATGTCAGCAACAATGTATTTCTTTCTTTATTTATTTATTTATTTATTTACTTTTTAGAGAGAAGGGAAGGAGAAAGAAAGGGAGAGAAACATCAGTGTGCTAGAGATACATTGATCCATTGCCTCTGACATGCCCCCAACTAGGAACCTGGCTCACAACCCAGGCATGAGCCCTGACTGGGAATCAAACCAGTGGCCTTTTGGTTCTCAGGCTGAAACTCAATTCACTTAGGCATGCCAGCCAGGGCAACAATGTAACTTTAAAAGAAAATATTTTTAATTTGCAATTGGTTGAACCTGAGGATATGGAACTCTCAGATACCAACTAGAGCAATGAGTGAGTAAACCCCCAAATAACAAATAAAATAGAGGCACTAGGTATTTTCTTTCATTCCAGGCCACCCTCTCAGTTCTCACCCTACCACCCACCCACTGCCAACCTCATGCCTGCCCATGGGGGAGGAAGAGGGAAAAATCTGTGTTAACCAAACAAAATTCTATAGTTTCTATGTATCTGGGAGAAAGTATTTCTCTCCCAACTGTCTTACCTATACTTCTGTAGCAATCCAGGAGAAAATTCTCATAAAGAAGACCAGAGCTTTGGTGAGCAGATGGGTCAAAGCCTGAACAGCAGTAGGAAGGACAAGCCTGGCCCAGTATGGGTGCAGGCAAATGCAGGGAGCCTGGAGCCCTCAATGTAGAAACACTGACTTTTTAATCATCTTTTCCCTGGGAGAATGAAGGCCATTTCCTGCCAAAGGATGCAGATTTCAGTAGATCAGCAATTCACATATATGAACCTCAAAGTATTTGGCAAACCCTAATGAATTATGTAGTCCAAGAATCTTAGGAAGCAATGATGGAGGGGGCACTTTGCTGTGTGCACTTAAACTGCCACTGTCATTCAGTAAAACTGAGAGCTTTAACTTTTGTGCTTAGTATCCTTTTCACTGGTATTAACCAGCTGTCATTTTTTATTGCCAGTGGGCATTCTTCCTTGTCTAAGACTACAATACTAACAGGAGGTCTCTGCAAGCTGGCACCCATCAGGCCCTCATTTTTCTACCATCAAAGCCCTGCCTTCTTTGCCGCCTATGTAGTCACCTGGTTTGCTCTCATTTCCCTATTTGGTTGTGAATGTCACTTAGCCAGTTTGCCCACATGATTTCTCAGGCCCATGAAGGGACACACCTTGATGCAGAGAGATGCAATCACTGCTACCACTGTGGAAAGGAAAGCTCATCCTTGGTATGGGTCATGTTTTTTTATGTCAGAAGCTTTGCTCATGTTATCCATTTTGGTGGGGCATTTCACCCTCTCTGACAATTGCCCATTTGCCTTGGATTCTTTGAGGAAACAATTACCCAGCAAATGGGACCGTTGCTTATGCTTAGGATTCTAGACTTCATGCACATACCTTAATCCATCTCTGCCTCCAGGCAATGCCTTTTTCTAGAGAATCAGAGAAATTCTGTGCATTCCTAAAATAAAAAGAAAAGATGTCATTATACATCCTGACATTTCCAGGGATCAGTCTGGAAATTATACAGGATAGCTCTGAAATAACCTCGATTTATTTGCAAGCTTCCTTTGACAAAGTCAATTTAAGTAGTCTTGATCTGGGTTAGGGCCCCCACTTGCACTTTTCTCTTGAGTTTGGACACTATTAGACCTGTATCCAGAATCTCCCCACAGCTTGCCTAAGAGAAAGACAAGGTGCAGGGAGTTTTAGTTTCTCAACAAGGCTCTGCTTTGCACATGGAATAAAGGGCACGGGCTCCCCTTCTCCCCTTTCCTGCACATAGGACCAAAGTGAGATTAAGGCAATGCAAGTTTAGGATACAGTCATAAAGTAGCAGTGGGATACGAACAAGTCACATTGCCCTCTGGGCCTCTCAATTTCTCATGTATAAAATGAAGGGGTTAGAAAATGAGCTGCTCTTTGATCCCAGTTCAATTCAATAATTATAAAAGCACTGAGGGATTACTTAAATGAATAAAGCTGTATTCCTGCTCTCAGAATGCATTCTGGTTGGTGACTGGAATGAAATGAAAAGCTCCTCAGGCCTTCTGTGCACCGGGCATGGTGAATGGCAATTTGACCTATCTTCATTGCAACCTTTAGAGATTAGTGTTCTCATTTCTGATATTGTTGAGCTATAGAGTGGCAGGTGTGGGTTTGACCCGTTTTGCTAGCCACCACTTTGCTAGTTAAGTGTTTATTGTCCACCCAGACTATCTCAGACTCTTGCAGAATGTGGTATACACCAGAGGTGCAAACAAGGTGCTCTGGGAACACATTGCCTTCATGTTTCTAGTGGCTTCATTCCCTAACCAAGGACTCTTGGCCCAGGTTCAGATCACTCAGGGAGTCAGGCCCTATAATACTCCCTGCCAACCTCACATCCCTGAGAATCTCAGATTTTACTCTTTACTGTTCTTATAGGAATATCAGCCCACTTGTAACAGTATCAATAATTCTTTCCACCCTAGTACATTGCTTTGTGTTTTACAAAGCACTTTCACATCAGTTATCTCATTTAATCACTTCCTCCTCTACATGCCTACATTTTCTTGGTATTTCTTTAGTGTAACATTCTGCTTTGCCTAACAGACCTGTTTTCCTTCATCTTGGCTCACAAGTTCTGTCTTATAATTCAGGTACCTCAGCAGCTTGCACAGTTCCGTGCACAAAGGTGGGGGGGGGTGATAAGAGTTTGGCATGTTAAATCCTCACAGTATTGCGGGTCTTTTTCATTGCAACCTTCTTCACCCCTTTGAATCAATGGACATTTGGTTCCCTACTAAGGGCAAAGCTGGGTTCTTTTGGGAAAAATCAGACAAGGAGTTCAGATTAAGTGGGGGAAGGCAGAGGAGAAGGCTTCTAACACCTGGTAGGATATGGTACCTACTACCAGAGGAGTTTGAGTGACTGATTAGTTTTGTCTGGGGGTGGGTGGAAAGCAAAAATGCTTCTTGGAAGGGCCCCACCCAGTAGAGATGGAAATGGAGACAGAACAGAATCAGAAGGGACCACAGATCTGACCATTGGGAAAGAGTAGGCAGTTACACAGAAAAATTCCCCTCAAAAAAGGGGAAAAGGGCTAAATGCATAGCTTTTCCAAATAGAAGTATAACACCCCACAATTTTCTAGGGAAGAGGAATTGAAAGGTCACAATTTGTAAGAAAAACGGTACCTTTCCTGAAACACTCTGATACTGCTTAGAGAAACAGCTCAGGGAGGACAACTTCCTGGTTTCCTTAGTAAAAGGAGTGAGGTGAGGGTCATGGATTTCCTGCAATTCCTCTCTGTTTAGGAGTGGTGTTTGAGGTTCATAATTTCTCCTCTGGTTAGGGGAGGGACACGCAAAGTCGGAATTTCCCGTTATCTTCAGATAGGAAAGCCAGGGGCACAAAGCCCCAATTGCTCTTCAGATAAGGAAGAGAGCCAGAAGTCCCCAGTAAGGCTCAGAAGAGGCAGGGTAATTTGGGGCATGCGCCCCAAATACTGCTCAGGAAAGGCAATGATTTTGGGGCTTTGAATTCTCCAAATTCTTTTTAGTAGTAAAGGGAGCAAGAAACCGAGCCCTCTCAAGTTTTCTAAGAAAAGAAAGCTGGGGTTCCGAATCTGCAAAATCAGCTTTATTTTGGCAATTCTCCTAAGCGTGCAGGGCAGGAACTTCCACGATTCTCTTCAGCAGAGGGGCCAGGAAGCAAGATCTCCGAAGATTCTCCTCAGAACAGGAGCCAGAGGCAAGAATCCTCAAGACTCTCCTCAGAAGAGGGTCGGACCCGCAACACTAGTCTAAGACGAGCACAGAGGCAATGAATTCCCTGGAGAACAAGGGGGGGGGCCACAGCTCGCTCACAACACGGCTCCACAGAGCGCGCCTTACGAGACCCCGCCCACCACCCGGCGTACCCGCTCCACGCCCTCGCGGCCCAAGCTGCCTCCGGTGCATTGTGGGTGGGGCGCCCCTGCTGAGCACTGCGGGGAACCCCCTGCCCAGCCAGTTGTCCGTCGTTCGGCAGCCCAGTCGAACCGCCTTCCAGGGTCCGAGCTCCCCGGCCAAGGATTGACGCGTCTCCAGGCCCCGCCCTTCGCGGTGTTCCCGCCCCTAAGCCTAAAGCCCGCCCCCTGAAGACCTTGACTGGCCCTGAGGCCCGCTCCACTCTACCATTGGCAGGCGAACTGTCAGTCACTCTGTTTCACCTCCTCAGACCCTCCCAGGCCGCCGGCGCAATCCTGAGGGCGAGCCGGCAGAAGCGCTTATTGGCCCCTGGGCGCTGTCCGTCATTATGATGAACACGCCCACTGTGGGGCGTGCATCCCAGAGGCCCCGCCCGGACCTCATTGGCCTGGGGCGCCGCCACTCGGCAGGACGCGCCTCAACCCGGAAGTGTGTGAGGCGAAATCTGCCTAGCAACCGGAGAAGCCGGGCTGGGAAGCGGGCAATTTCAGTGTGAGACTAAGCTGCGAGACCGAGCCGTGGCTCCGAGTGCGGCGCGGCGGCTCCTCCCGCCCGAGGTCAGCGCCCCGGCGCGCGCACGCGCACCCCCGTCGCCCGAGCGCGCCTCGCGCCGCCCGCACTGTCTGTCGGTCCGCCGTCCCTCGTCCCGTCGCCGCCGCCACTGCGGGCGCCACCTGAGGGAACTGCCGCCGCGGGATCTGAGCGGACCGGACCTGACACCGCCGTCCGAGGCCGTCCGGGACCCAGCAGCTGCTCACGGAGGCGCTGAGCAACTTCGGTGAGTGAGGGGCCAGAGCCGCTGGAGGTGGGTCCCCGGCTTCCGGTGCCCCGGGCTTTTCTGGGGCTTCCGCTTCTCCGAGGTGACCGCTTCCAGTGCGTGGACCCCCTTGTCTGCGGGGACCCGCTTCTGTGAGTGAGGCCCCCATCTTTGAGGGGAACCCCCGCTTCTCTGAGAGACCCCCTTTTTCTGAGGAACACCTCAGTGAGAGATTCCACTGTGGTCTCCCACCTCTGGCCGCTCCCTTCTCTGATGGACTCTTCACTTTTCTGAGGGACTTCGTCTCTCTGAGGGCCACTCCTACTTTTCAGGGACCCCTGTCACCTTAGGGATCCTCCACTTCCCGGAGGCTTCTCTCAGGAGATAATCCTGCTTCTAGGGGACGCTCCCCCTCACTTCTCTGGGGGGCCTCCTCTCTCTGAGGAGACCTCCCCGCTTCTCCAGGGATCCCCCAGTCACATTATCTGAGGAGATTCCAGCTTCTCTGAGCTGTTGTCCCACTTTCCTGATGTGTTCCATTTTCGTCCTTGCTTTTCTAAGGTGTTTCCCACTTTTCATAGGTTCCCTTTCTCCCTACTTTTCTGAGATGTACTTCCTACTTTTCTGTCCCCACTTGTTTGGGTGACCTCCCCCTTCTACCGAGTATCTTTCAATTAATCAGAGGTGTTCCTGCTTCTGTCAGAATCCTTCTTGGAGGTGCTTCCTACTTTTCTGAGCTGTCCCACTTTTTTTTGGATCCCCTGCTTTTTGATGATTGCCTCCACTCACCTGAGAGATCCCAGTTAATTCCGAAGTGCCCATACATTTGACGGGACCTTCAGTTTTTCTGAGAAAAAATTGCTTACTTTTCTGAAATATTTTTCATTTCTTTTGGGTTCCCCACTAGTCTATGGATAATGCATAGAGGAGTCCATAGCTTCTCTCCCTAATATGAGATGTCTCACTCCTACAGGTTCCTCACATCTCTGAAGTATGCACTTTTCTAAGATATCCCCTCTGTTGATGGGAGACATGGTGGATTGCACCACTTCTCTGAGGGGTCCCCTTGCATTTTGAGGGGTTTCTCTTCTTCTTGCCTGAGGACATGTACTTTTTCCTGAGGTTTTCCTCCTGATTCTCTTTTTGAATTTTTGTATTATTTTGATTTTTGATTTACTGTTCCCCTCTTGATTTTCTCGGAGAGAAAAATTTTCCTCATTTCTCCTTGGAACTTCAAGATTCCTTTGTTTCTGTGTGGCACCAACTTCCCTTAATTCTGGAAGGAAAAATGTGCTTTCCCTTCAGTCTTTCCCGCCAGATTAGTGGGTCTTCTTTTCAACTTTTACCTCAGCTTCCAAGGACCTCAGAAATTTTGTGGCTAGAAGGGATATTGGGAGACGGGGGGAAAAAACCTAGCCCCCCCAAACCAAAACAAAATACTGTTTTCTCTTGTCCTTTAAGATTTGCTAGATTTGGGGGAGCAGGAGCTACTTTGGTCAGATGACCACTTTGGTTACTCTGTTTTTGAGCCTTGGGGCCCCTACTGTGTTGTCAGGCCAATACAGAGGCAGGAGGGACAGGGCTGGAACGTTGGGTTGTTCGTTGTTTGCCCATTATCACACTGTCAAGCCGTGGCACTGATCCACTTCCTGTCCCATGCCTTACTCCTCCCTGTGCATAGTGTAACTCACCCCCCTTAAAAAAAAACGGGGGGAGAAGAAAATTGCTCCTTCATATCTTTCTGTTGCATTTTTTTCTCCCTGGGCCCTCTGATTTACCCCTTGATTACTAGAGGCTCCTTAGTTTGTGGGCCACTCTGATTTGAAAGGCAAGGCAAGAAGCAGGAAATGGGTCACCTTAGATCCAGGAAGGGTGGAAGGAAGGAAGGGAGGCAAGGGACAGGGGTTTTGACTTCATTTCTCCAACTTTTAGGTGACTTCAACCTGGTCAAAAGGAGTTTTTACATGGCTTTTATGAATCTTATGGGTACCTTTTTTAATGCCCACCCTAGATTCCAAGTTCACTCCAGGAGCTAATTTTATCTGCTTTGCCAAACACAGAGCTCTCTGGAGCCCAAGTAGATGAATGCTGGCATTGAGAGATGGTCCAAAGGACAGGAATGAACTCAGTTTGAAATTTGAGTAACTTGTAACCACTTTGTGTCCATGCAGAAGTTTCAGACTAAAAACATAGAACGTTCCTGAAGTGGAGTTTTGAAATATAGGCTGAACTCCTGTTTGGTTTAGTATTTCAGTGAGTTCTTCCTCTGACTCTGCTAGAACTGCAGGTCACTTTACAGTTTGACTTAAGCCTGTTTCTCTCCTGTTCGTTTCCATCTGGGTCTTACTTAATTTGAGTCCTTTGTGAAGACTCCTGCCGAAGCTATAATTTGAGTTCTAAATCTGTCGGTGGACCATGTGGACACAAGTTTCAACTCGAGCCATTTTCTTCTGTAGAGAAGTGCTTGGAGAGTTTCCTGGGCCCTCTGCTCCTGGGGTAGTCAAGTCCAGGCAAGAAACTGCTACAAGACCTGGTTGCTCTTATACTGCCTCTTCCTGGTCAGCTGTAGGCACTGCCCTGAAAGGGGAGAGGAAGGATGATGGGAATTCAGGGTTTGGGGTGTCCTGAGGCAGGGCAGGAAAGTGCTGGCATATATTTATTATTTTAAGTGAAACCCACAGGACCAGCAAGGTAGGATGTTAGAAAGGGAGAAGAGAGCTTTGAAGTCAGAAGGAACTGATTGAGATCTTGGCCTTGGACAAGTTATGGCATAAAATTGGCATGTTACTAAATATTCAAGGGGTCACATCTCTGTGAAGGTGTGTAAAGATGCCTACAGATGGCAAGTGCTTCCTAGACATATGAATGGTGTAAATGAATCTGAGACAATGAGTGGGTGGCAGACAGCACAGTGCCTAGCACATGGTTGGTGTGCAATAAAGGTGGGTTGTTGTGCTTAGGAGATTAGGGTTCTGTCCTACACTCTCAGGCCAGGAAGTACTTGACAATCTGCCAAGGCTAAATATGTCCAAAGAGAAAGAAAGTTGGTATATCTCTTGTAAAACCCACTGGCCTCCTGAGTCTCATAGGAATTTTGTGTTCAGGTAGCAGATGTGAGGTGGATTTGCTGTGTGGGAGACATTTGTGTTTGCCTTGCCTTCTACCTGTGTAAGATGGGGTAATTTGCTCTGAAGTTAAAGTGAGTTAAAAGGCAAGTAGGGAGATGTATTGCTGTAATTAGACTGTAGGCAAGATAGAAGATTATAATGAACTTAGAAGAATTGTGGGAAGGAAATAGTAAGAGAACCATAAACCTGTAGGATCAAATCCATATTTTGGGACTGGTCGAGTGAGTGATGGGTAGTAGTTACCTGGTGAGCAGTCTCTTATACATTAGAATCTTGAAATAAAAACTGTTCTTTTAGGGTAATGGATCAGATTTTGGGACAAAAGCCTGGGAAAGCATTTGACGCGACACAATAATAGTACATTGAGAGGGCCAGTGTGTGGCTTAGTGCCCATGAGGAGATCGGAATTCACCTTGAGCTCCCAGGATAGAGAGAGCTGTGGAAATGCTAACTCTGCCTCTGGGGATGGGGGTGAGAACTGGGGTGGGCAGGACAGCTTCTTTTTTGAGAGGATTCTTTCTTAGCAGTTAGTGGAAGCCCTAAAATCATGGCTGTTGGGCCCAGCCCTTTCCACAGATGGCACTTACCCCTGATAGCTAAAACCCAGGGCGAAATAATGGATGAAAATGTGAGTAAGGCTCCCGCTGGCCTGCTCCTAAGTTTGAAGAAAAGAGTTTTTCCCCCACTTGAATTATCCCCACTCCCGCCCTTCTTCTCCCTCTCTCTCTCTCTCTCTCTCTCTCTCTCTCTCTCACACACACACACACACACACACACACACACAATGACATTACTGTTACTATTGAGGCCAAGAAATATCCACCAATCTTAAATTATTTTAATTCTTAATTCTTCTCTTAATTCTTTTTTTTTTAAAGATTTTAATTTATTTTAGAGAGGGGGGAAGAGAAGGAGAAAGAGAGGGAGAAAACTGTCAATGTGTGGTTGCCTCTCATTCACCACCTACTGGGGACCTGGCCTGCAACCCAGGCATGTACCCTGACTGGGAATCAAACTGGCTACCCTTTGGTTCACAGCCCATGCTCAGTCCACTGAGCTATACCAGCCAGGGCTCTCTTAATACTTTTAAGGATAGTTATTCCATCATATGAGAAAGGGGCAAAGTTTATTACTTTTAATATATAGAAAATAAGGTGAACAGCTTTACAGGGATCAGTATCCCTTTTGAAATGATGCTGTGTCTCTTGTGTACCACAGACTTAATTCTGGTGGATAGTGGCGCCACTGTGAAGTCTCTTTTATCTAACAGGAAGTTTTTTAAAACTTTTTTTAAATTGGAAGATCTTTACAGCAATAAACCCCTTGGATAATTGGAAATGATATTGATCTAGGTACATTTATTAGATGCAATGTAACATGGTTATCCGTTGGTGGGCAGCCCTAAAAGGCATGTGGGTCCCAACACTGCCTGGTTTCTCTGGACAATAAACTGTTGATTTATGTAACTGAAATAGCTAGGGAAGTCGGGGTTTCCTTCCTGTTGGAGACAGCACAGGGGGCATTAAATCCCTGTGGGATCTTGATGATAAGAAAGAAGCTGACCTCTTGGAATTGGGAAATAACTACTGTATTCAGCTCTTCTATCCAAATAAATGGTTATTTAAAAAAATTATTTATTGATTTAGAGTGAGAGAAACAAACATCAATTTGTTGTTCCACTTATTTATACATTCATTGGTTGATTCTTTTATGTGCCCTGACCAGGGATCAAACCCACAACTTTGGTGCATTGGGACAATGATCCAAGCAGTTGAGCTATCTGGCCAGAGCTAGCTGGTGTTACTTTTATGTTACTTTTTAAATTAATTAATTAATTAATTTTTAAAAGATTTTATTTATTTATCTTTAGAGGGGAAGGGAAGGTGAGAGGGAGAGAAACATCAATGTATGGTTGCGTCCCATGGGTCCCCTGCTGGGAACTGGCCTGTAACCCAGGCATGTGCCCTGACTGGGAATCGAACCGAGATCCTCTGGTTCGCAGGCCCGTGCTCAATCCACTGAGCTACACCAGCCAGGTCTTATGTTACTTTTTAAAAAAGATTTATTTATTTTTAGAGAGAGGGGAGGGGAAGGGAGAGAGAAACATTGATTGGTTGCCTCTCGCATGTGCTCCATCTGGGGACTGAACCTGCAACCAGGGTATATGCCCTTGACCAGGGAATTGAACTGGTGACCTTTTGATTTGCAGGATGATGCCCAACCAACCGAGCCACACCAGTCAGGACAGGATGGTGTTATTTTTAATTTCTGGCATTAAGTTTGGCTTTATCCTCTGTGTAGCCCAGCCTCCTTTGTTTAATACAAATTTATTCCTTCAAACTTGCCTATAAGGGGTGTTTGAGCTCTCAAGTAAAGTCTTTATTTACCACAGGTTTTCCTGTGTGGCCATAAGTTAGGCTTTTAAATTTATTTATTTATTTTTGTGCAACTTAAATTGGATTGAAAAATAGAAAGTTTTAAATCTTTTGGCTCATGTAATTTCCTAATGCCAGCAAATAATTCATCAATGGTTCTGTGCCTACCATGTGTTGGGCATACAACCCTGGGTGTCTGGGGTCTAGCAGTGAGGAAGACAGATGATGCATTAGACCCTCAAGGAGCTTACATCCCAGTCACAGATAAGCAAATGAATGAATGGAAGAATGTTGTAGGGCTTCTTCGGGAATATCCCTGGATTTGGGGTGTCTTGGGTGGAGTTTCTTGGAGGTTTAGAAGTAACACCTCACTACCCTTCTCATTTCCTCACTGGACTCCTTGCTTCTGTTTCTTCTCTCTATAAAGAGGTGAAATTATGGCATTTTCCCAGTTGATTGTTGGCTGTTGGCACTAGTTGATCCAGGTTGACTGTGGTTGTAGTTTTTTTTAAAAGATTTTACGTATTTATTTTTAGAGACAGAGGTAAAGAAACATTGATGTGAGTGAGAAACATTGATTAGTTCCCTCTTGCAGGCCCCCAACCCATCCCTGACTAGAAATCAAACTGGTAGCCTTTTGGTTTAAGGGATGGTACCCAACCCACTAAGCCGCACCAGTCAGGTCTGTGGCTATAATTTTGGAGTAACTAGAGAGAGAGTCTGGGATAGTCATGGCCAGGAGCATTTTCAGCTTTGCTTTTCTTAAAGTTGGTGGCAGTGCATATTTGGAATCCTGTGGCATTTCTTAATGGCAGTGCATATTATGCAGAGATAAACAGCTCTAAAAGCCCTTCCTGCCTTGTTTGAAATCTTAAAAAAAAAAGTTCAGACAAGGGGAGTGCTTGTCTATTATTCATGGGATAGGAAAAGTGAGACTTCAAATAGATTGCTTTGTTGTGTATTGGTAGGTTCATGGTGAATGAAGTTCCCTCTGTCCTAGGGTTCCCTCTTACATGGGGTTTGAGGAAGCACTATTTTGACTTTTCTATGTTGTGGACAGCTTTGATGTTAGTTCACATAGGTCAGTTATATGATAGGTGCTTTTCTTACAAACGTGTATTCATGAGGGAGCCAGAGAGGGGTGGATACTCATTTGGGGCACAGGCTCCAGGAGAGAGGAGGAGAGTTTCTGGTTAATCTGTCTTTTTTCCTTCCACCCAAGTACTGACTCTGGAGGTGAAGAGACAGGCCCAAGCCGGAAGTGGGTGTGAATACGTAGTGCAACTGTGCATGTGACCAGGTTCCACCTCTGGGCTCTGCTGTCCTTGGGAAGTAGATGCTTGCTCCCTCCTCACTTCCTGTTCCTCAGCACTCCAGGCTGAGTTCTTGGGCCTCAATTTGAGCATTTAGAAAGCACCACTTTTTCTTTGGTAAGCTGGTTTGTCAGAGTTGGGAGCACTTGGCAGTTCTGAGGCTCAGTTCATGTACTCACAAAGTCAGAACTCTGGCAGGGTGGCCAATAGGATGATTTCCTGTTGCATTATCACAGTGCTCTCTGTACGAGTTTGCCTCTAGAGGGATTCTCTGGAGATGTGTATAGAACTTAAGAAAGCAGAGAGCAGAAAGGCCTTTCTGTAAGAGTGTGCTCTGGAAGAATGGTCTTCATTGCTTTGTAAAAAAAAAAAAAAGTGCTACGGGAGGCCCTGTGTGCAGTGGAAGCTTTAGAGTCAGAAAGCCTTAGGTCTGTATCCAGATTTCACCACTTGCTGGCTTTCTGACCTCAGGAAAGTGGCCTAATTGCAAGTGGCCTAAGCTCTTTGGGCATCAGTCTCATTTGTGGGGTAGGGATGGTAAGCACAAAGCAAGCAATCAGATTATTGTAGGTACCTTGTAAGGGAGTTGTTACAGAATTGTATCAAGACTGACTATTCCTCTTGAGGCTGGCACCCAAGTTTGGTCAGCTATCTATAGCAGTTAATAATGCCCAAGAGCAAACCAGTCCACATTGAGGCCATAGGCTGCTGTTCATCACCAAGGGCCATGATCTAGAGGTTCCTGGGTTGGCTGATTTTCTCAGTGAGTTTCCTCAGTTTAATGTAGCCTCAGACTGGGTATACTTGCTTTAAGGACTTTCAGTGCCTCCTGAAGCATAACAGGGTTACTAGGAAAAAGGCTCAAACCTATATTCTATGTACTGCCATAGGTGCTAGCAAAAGCCTCACCTTTGACTTACCAAGGGTCAGACACCTGACCGGACATAGGAGCTTATAGGTTACTAGAAAAAGACAGGTACATTAATTGGCAAGTGAAGCAAAGTGTTGTATGCAGTTGAATTGAGGGAAGGAGGGGGAGATTTAGAAGGTCAGTAAAGGAAGGGCGGGGTGATGGAGAGAAGTACTTGTTAGTAGGCACCTACACATTTTGGGGAAAGGAATAGCATGGGCATGGGCAAGGACCTGGCAGCCAAAAACAGCCTGGTGAGTTCCCTTGACCTGAGGAGGTTATGCTCATCTAAAATAAAGAGTTTGAACTGGGTACCTATAATATAAGTAAAGCCCAATGCTACCTTCAAAGGGAGGAACTCTTATAAAATGTGTCATAGTAAGATGCAGGATTAAACTCAAATTAAAATTATATTTACACTGAGCTCTCAATAAGCATTTTCAATCAGAAACTAAGGATGGCTGGTGGAATCAGACCATTTAGACTCCTTTGTAATGTTATGTAGTCTACATGGAGTTTAACCTCTTAAGGAGCTTCAAGGGAGCAGATTTGGGGGCTATTTCTGATTTTTTTTCCTTTGAAAATTGTCATCATTTAAGGTAGTCTAAAATTTAAAAAAATATATTTTATTTATTTATTTTTAGAGAGAAGGGTAGGAAGGGAGAGAGGTAGAGAAACATCAACATGTGGTTGCTTTTCGTGCGTCCCCGCACTGGGGAACAAGGCTGCAACCCAGACATGTGCCCTGACTGGGAATTGAACCAGCGACCCCTTGGTTCATAGGTTGGCACCCAGTCCACTGAGCCACACCAGCCAGGGCTAAGGTAGTTAAAAGTCTTAACACAGGATAACAGTTTAAATTTTTTTCTTTTATTTTGGAGAGAGGGGAAGGGAGGGAGAAAGAGTGGGAGAGAAACATTGGTGTGAGAGAAATATTAATCATTGCCTCTTGCATGCACCCCAGCTGCAGAACCCACATGTGCCCAGGCATGTGCCTTGACCAGGAATTGAACTGGCAACCCTTTTTGTTTGCAGGACGATGCCCAGCCAACTGAGTCACACTGGCCAGGGCAACAGTTTTTTAACTTGCAAGGCATTTTCAAGGTTTATGCTTTATGTTTATATTTACAAAGCTTCAAGCTTTATATTTAACCCCTAGTATCATTATTGAAGGTTGACTTTTGACCTGAATTTGAAAGAAAGATCTTACTCTCTCCAAACTATGAGTTGGTAAAATGTAGGCCTGACTAGGTCAGCATGCAAAGAGGGCCTGGTGTTTGTTATCAAGCTGTAAAGGAGAAAGCTGGGTAGACCTGTTACCTGTATTTTTTCTATAGGGAAATGCTGGGCACCAGCATAGGGAAGAAAGGAGAGTACCCATCTTATAAGAAAAACTTTGGGGAAGAATGTTTCCCCTCCTCCCTATGTCAAGTTGGAAGATCTGCCATTTAATAATGGGATTGGGGTGTGAACTGGATATCGAGTTTTTAAAACATGTTTTTCTTCATGTCTAAATCAAGGATGTTTATTAGCAGACCAATGATGTGACTAACACTGTTTCTTTGCTAAGCAGGTTTGAATATGTTGATCTCTAGATTTAAAACTGTCTCATAGCCTTTTCTTTTTCTGGTAGTTTTCTGATTGTTTTTCTCTTTTAAATCTTGAATTCATAGAAAATATTGTTCACTTAGTAACTTTTCAAAGACTTAGGTAGGTATTTTTCTGTAAGCCATGTATAGACACAAAAGAGATGTTCCTTGCCACCTGGTGACACATGCAGATGAAGACAGAATAAGAGATACATTTGCAGTTCATGATCATACTTCTGCGATGTTTATATTTAACCCTTTAGTGAAACATTTGTGGTCAGAACTCTGTAATAGTGGGACATCAAGGTCACAGAGAGACTGACTGAAGATGAAGCCTGAACTCCACATAGCACAGACACGAAGTGGTTCAGAATTGTGGTTAGAAATGGCAGCCCTGGGCAGCATGCCCAGTGGGTTGAGTGCTGGCCTGTGAACCAAAAGGTCACTGGTTTGATTCCCAGTCAGGGTATGTCCCTAGGTTTTGGTCAGGTCCCCAGTTGTGGGCATGCAAGAGGCAACCGACTGATATTTCTCTCCCTCTCTTTCTCCCTCCTGTCCTTTCTCTCTAGAAATGGATAAAAATCTTAAAAAAAAAAAAAAAAAAGCGACACTTAGAACAAAGCAAACACATGTTGACAAAGTGTCCCATCTCTAGAAAGCTGTATTTCAAACAACTTTTCAGCATATACAACACCCATGGAACAGATAGGTGCTGATCTGTCTCCCATAATTCCTAATCTAGTGTAAAAATGTTGTGACTTAAAAAATGAAGCCCTGGCTGGTATGGCTCAGTGGACTGAGTTCTGGCCTGTGAACCAAAGGATCACCAGTCTGATTCCCAGTCTGGGGCGCATGTCTGGGTTGTGGGCCAGCTTCCCAGTATGGGGTGTGTGAGAGGCATACATTGATGTTTCTGTCCTTCTCTTTCTCCCTCACTTCCCCTATCTAAAAATAAATAAATAAAATCTTATTTGTTTTTTCTTTAAGATTTTATTTATCTTTAGAGGGGAAGGGAAGGAGAGAGGGAGAGAAACATCAATGTATGGTTGCCTCTCATGTGTCTCCTGATGGGAACTGGCCTGCAACCCAGGCATGTGCCCCCACTGGGAACCGAACTGTGAACCTTTGATTCACAGGCCCATGCTCAATCCACTGAGCTACACCAGCCAGGGCTAAATAAAATCTTTTTTTAAAAGAAGATATTTGTTGCCTTGGCTGGGTTGCTCAGTGGTCGGAGTGTCAGCCTGTACACCAAAAGGTTGCTGGTTCGATTCCCAGTCAGGGCACATATGTAGGTTGCAAGTTTGATTCCCAGTTGCGGTGCATACAGGAGGCAACCAATTAATGTTTCTCTCTCTCTTTTTAAAAAAGATTTTATTTATTTACTTTTCGAGGGGGAAGGGAGAAAGAGAGGGACAGAAACATCAATGTTTGGTTGCCTCTTGCATGCCCCCTACTGGGACCCTGGCCTGCAACCCAGGCAAGTACCCTGACTGGGAATTGAACCAGCGACCCTTTGGTTGAGGGCTGGCACTCAATCCACTGAGCAGTACCAGCCAGGGCTGATGTTTCTCTCTTTTTCTCCCTTCCTCTTTCTCTAAAATGAATAAACATATCCTCCGGTAAGCATTATTTGGGAAAAAAAAAGACATTTGTTGTAGCAGCTGTCATGTTATCGTGAATATTATATTCTTCATAGAGCATCACTATAATAGTCTTTTAAACTATTTTCTGGTCTTCGAAAAAGTATCCAAAATATCAAAGTACTATGGAAATCAAATTCACTTAAAAGTGAATTCTTTCCTTTTCTTTCCCAACCAAGTCCTCTGTAATCTCACCATGTGAGTATGAATTTTGGTTGAAATAAGAAATTTCAAAACAATTTTTTCTTAGAGCTTGTGGCTATCTTGTCCTTAAACTCAATGACAACAGTTTCACACTTTAGAGTACAAAAAATGCTAAATATGGGAAGTGGTTAGTGTTCTTGTTCATAAGGGTACTTTAAAAAAAGCTTGGTACACTTTTGAATGTATACACTGTTTATTTCATTTATTGATTTTAGATATTTTATTTTTTATTTATTGATTTTATTGATTGTTTATTGATTTTATTTAGAGAGAGAGAGAGATTGGCATCAATTCATTGTTCCACCTACCTGTGCATTCATTGGTTGACTCTTGTATGTGCCCTGACCGGGGATTGAATCACAATGTTGGCATATAGGGAAGATCCTCTAACCAAGTGAGCTACCTGGCCAGGACCTACACTGTTTATTTTTTAGAGAGCTTCTCCGAAAATAAGTAGGTCTGTTTGGCTTGTGAATTTAAGTAAGCAGTAGTTAATTCTGTGTTTTGGGAGAGAATGATGGCATCTAGAAAGTTTATAGTATAATCAAGCTTACCTTTTTTTCAGCCCTTTCTGCCCCAAAGCCCCAATACTCCAGGTATAGCCAGCTCTGGCCTTTGCCTCTGCTGTTCTGGATGCCTCCGATGCTCATCTGTTAAAACTGGATCAAATGTCACATCCACAAAGATTTCCTAGACACTTACCCAAGCAGGGGAGCAACCCCTTCCTCAGTCTTTTTCTATGAATGCCTTTTCTGCATTGAAGTTGTTCTGTGTCTTTCTTCGTCACTGGCCTGTCAATTTCTGGAGTTGGTGCATGCAGGTTTCTCATCATGCTAAATCCTTGGAAAGACTGGTCTCTTAGACAGTTTGTGTGTATCAGTGTTTATCACAAAAGGCATCTTAAATTTTGTGCACCAGAAACTTGAATTTCCTGATTAAAACCTAAAAAAGACAGTACCTTAAACATTCAGTAGGTGATGCTACTCCTTTTCTGTCAGTTTCACTCTATTGTGAAGCCTCTGACCAATTTCTGTTATAAAAGAGGATATGAACTTGGATTTTGGCTTAAATTTCTTTTCTTCAGTCCCTGTTTTGTGCAGGGACATGTTCAGATGGTGTTTAGAAGTTTGTCTAATAGTACATTAAAATGATAATTAAAATATTTTTGTAGTGGTTAGGGTGGAAGGAGGCTTAGCTGTTATTAGCAAGGATCTGGTCTATGAAGGATATGAAATTTAGAGTGAATTTGGAAGGCAGTTTTAACTAACAAGTGTTTTTGAAGTATTATATTACCTGATATCTATAAGTATTAATTGAATGCCTTGTTCTTAGGACAGAGGGAAAACTTAGAGAAAAATATGGTTCTAGCTACAGTTGTCTTCTGCCTTAGAATGGCATCTGCAGGTGATTGCATCATATTTCATAATTACCCAGCTGAACTATTTGCTGTTTAGTCCAGTGGAAGGCACCTAGGCAGCTTTTAGTTCAAGCAGTCTCAGTATTCACTGGCTTGAGTATCAGGGACCCCAAACAGGTCTGGATTTACTGTCACTTCCCATTTACACACCTGGCTCTCTCTTCCTATCAAAAATAAACCTTATAACAATTTCACTCTACCCCCACTGCTGCTTTCCCAGCTGGAGAAGTTGGCATTGCCCTCTGGAGCAGCCCACCTGTCACCAGTGCACACCTCAGTCCACAGGGGTGTGTCATTAATATGTTGCAGCTGAGGCCTCCCTCTTTAAAACAGGGTGGTTGTTGCCTTGGTGACTCATACAGAGTTTGCCAGCTCAGACTATAGAATCTCTATCTCAAGTCTTGGGTCTCCCACCTGATGACACTTTGCTCTGTTTGGAGTTAATTAAGTTGGCGTTAATCGAGACCAGGGTGAGGAGCAGTGAGGTAATATTTTGCTCGTATTGCTTTAATATACATCATTTGATTAATTGTAGAGTAAAAGCAGTTCTTAAAATATACAGCTGCTGAGTTAAGAGTGAAAACTCTGGATATTTGCTTTAACCTATTCTTGCAAATGGGATCAGGAAGCTTCCTGAATTTCTATACCAAGTCACCTGTTTAGGAATAACACTGTTTTTGTTTGGTTTTTGAATTTGAACATTTGAATTGCTTTGTAGCAAAGCAAGTTGCTGACAAAACTGGGTCAAGGAATGTTTGGGGTCAACACTTTGTATTTTGTATCGTTTTTTAGTTTGAGGAATGCTTCTCTTAACCCAGGGGAAGTTGTGTCAGATGTTGCATTAAGCAGTTGGAAGATTTTTGGGGCTGGGGTGGTAGAATCAATGACAAAATGTT
Source organism: Artibeus jamaicensis (assembly GCF_021234435.1). Taxonomy (NCBI): domain Eukaryota; kingdom Metazoa; phylum Chordata; class Mammalia; order Chiroptera; family Phyllostomidae; genus Artibeus; species Artibeus jamaicensis. Next base: position 6,273,007 of record NW_026521854.1, on the reverse strand, counting down.
GCCAAATAAACTGAACACAGAATTAAGATGGGCTTTTTTTGAACTTGGTGGCTGGGAGCACATAGCAGAAAAACAATTTTATTTGTAAAACTTGTTCTACGTTAAATGTTTTTCAAGTTTAGCGTTAAGAGCAATCATGGGTCAGAATTATACTGATTTCTCTTTTTAAAATGAAATAGAATAGAGAATATCAGAATACATTGCAAGTGGTAAAGGTATGCTCTGTGAAACTAGTTTCAATTGTATATGTATTAGGATGTATTGTAAGAAACTAAAAGTCACTATTCAGGAGTCTGTGTCACATCATAAATTATTTGTTTTAACGTGTAAAAAGAACATGAAGAGTTTTTTGGCGATTCTTCAGAACCCGATCTTGATATCGAGAGACTTATTGTAATATTTTATTTTCCCTATTGAAATTGTTGCTTTATGTAGTTTAACATCCCCAAAGTCCATGCTCTCTTAGGTTAGACTGTGTTTCGTGTTTCCTTCTTGTCATTGGAGAGTTAAGGGTGCAGGTTTGCTTTCGAAGTTGCGTGGCTGGGGGGTGGGGGAAGGGTGCGATTACCTTCTCCCAGAGGCACTGGAGTACATTGGAAAGTAACTGGAGAGGGAGCGCAGTCGTCCCTGAGTGTCTAGAATTGGGTGGGTCTGGAGCTTTGTAAACTCTCTTCACTGAACTGGAGAAGTGATGGTTTAGTGGATAGTCGGGAGGGGAGCTTCTGTGTGACGACGGCGACATTCGGATCTCGATTTTCAGAAGCAGCTGAGTTGGTCCAGGTCCCTCAACGCATCTGGAGTGAGGTCAGCAGTGAGCGCGTCGTGAGTCAGCCCTGGGTGCGGCCGACCGGCTGGCTCTGCGACGGGTGAGCTGGCCGCGACCCCTGGGTCCTACGCTGAGAGCCCGCCCGGGGCCACGTGGGAAACCGACGCGCGGAGCTGGGCGTAGGGAGCGCGGTCTAGAGGTCGGTGCTTCCGGGGCGGGGACGATAGGGCCCCGCCTGACCACGCCTTTCAACCTTAGGCCCCGCCTCAGTGCTTAGCCCCGCCCATCTGGGCGCGGGCGGGCGGGCGGGCGGCGTCGCCTTTAAGAGCTCCCCGGTGTTTTGGGGGCCGCGGGCCGGGCGCGCTGACCTGGTGCGCATGTCCCGGGCGGTGACGCCGGCGCCGGGCTCCATGTGTGCGGCCGAGGGGCGCATTATCTGGCCGGCGGCGCGGGCGGGCGGGAGGACCGGCGCAGCGAGCGCCGCGGGCCCGGGCGGCCCCACAGGCGGAACGAGAGCGCGTGGCCCGGTGCCCCGGGTCCCTCGGCCGCCCGGCCCCGCGGGCGACCCCGGTCCCACGTCCCCGTGAACCCGTGCGCTGCCCTAGGGCCCGGCCGGCCCGTGGCGGCCCGGTAAGTTTCGGACCAAACTTGGCGGGGGGGGGGTGCGGGGGCCGGGGCCTCCTGGTAGAGACTAAAGTGGCAGGGGTGATGTGAACTGGACAGGGTCTGGAGGTCGTGAGGGACTTCCCTCCTGAGCGTGAAAAAGTGCGGGTGAGCGAGTTCTACTCCTTGTAATTCCGGGAGCTTCTTTCTCGCGCTGCCCCGGAAAGTTCCGCGCTCAGTCGCTGCTCGGGCACGTGGGGGCCGGGCTGGGGTCTGGGCAAGTTGTGGTGTTGCCCCTACACCTCTTGCGTTTCCTCTGGGGCCGGGGAGAGGCCGGGCCGCGAGGCACCGCTTTCAAGCGGTGGGGACTGGTGGGGTTGGTGGGGGCGGCAGGAAGGAGGCACGTGGGCCCGAGGGTGGGGGTCCTGGCGGGCCGCGGGGGTCTAGGGCAAGCTGAGACGGGCCGTGGCGCTGGACCCCTTGGCCGCGGCGACGGCGGCGGCGGATCCCTTGTCAGAATAAGAGTCCCCGCGCGCCCACGCCTGCAGGGCCGTCCCTCCCCTGGCTCGAGCCCTTCCTGCCTGACCCCCGGGAGCTGCAGGATCCTTCCCCCTCTCCGCTCCAGCCCTTTACAGAGCCCTTCTCTTTAAATTTACCCCCTCCCCCATTTAGGCGGTGGCTGTCTTGAGGTCTTTCTTCCCACTTGGAATAGGTTGGCATCACTTGACTATACAGTAGTAGCTGGCCTTTTAAAGGGATTATTGCCAAGAATGGGAATTGATCACTTCAACGAGGAAGGACTTAATGGGCAGGGCTCCAGCTCGGAAGGTGACTGACAGTGTGTGCGCACACAGGCACCCACGAATGAATGGGGACCCTTCCTTAAGTAACTGAATCGACAACCCTTGGGGGCACGTTTTTTGCTCTCCCCTGGAAATTTTGAGTATCCGATCAAAAGTCTTGAGGTGTGTAGTTCATCCTTATCTTAAGAGCTTTGGATTCTTTAGATCAAAGTCCAGGTGAGTCACTTAAACCTTTAATCATATTTATGTCTTCCTCACCCTTTACTTTTTTAAGTTTTCTCGGAGTTCACAGTGCTTGTTAAGTCTCTAGTTCTGTGTGTCTGTTTCCTACAGTGACACCTTCTGGTTGTGGCAGCACAGAGAACCTGATGGACAGACAGACTTCTGTGCATTCGCCTCATTCTTATTTTTTTTTTCCTGGTAGTGGTTGTAAGTTTTCTTTCAAGTTAGATTATGTGAAATAATGTTTACTGGTACCTGATCAGTATTATTGTGGGTGGTCCTTAAGGTAAAACCAGTAGCTTGTTAGACCTTGTTAGAACAAGCTGTAGAGGAGGCCTAATAAATTATACTAGTACCCAGATTTGAGTACCTACTGTATGCCAAGTTCAGTGCACAGACATCTTCAGTAGCTGTAACAGTCTCATGGAGAGGGGTGAAGTATAGTTTCCACTTCACTGGTGAGGAAACTGAGGCTTATCTGAGTGGCCTAAAGGCAGAACTGGCTTGAACTTGCTGTGTGGGACACCAGAGTCCAGGAATGTTTTCTTTGCAAACCCGGTATATGAGTGAGCATTTCCTGGGAGCTCCTAAACACAAGGTCATTTACTTGTCCAGGCTCCAGTGTACTTCCTCTTGGAGGTGTGAGATGATTTGGTGACACTGTTTTAGCCATGCTTTGTCTTCAGTTACTAGCTGGCCTTTAAGGAGCCAAACTGGAGTCCTCTCTGCATTCATTTACCCAGGAGAGTTGGCCCTTTCTTAAGGGAAGCAGTTTAGAACAAGAATTTTGAGTGATTTGCTAGACTTTCCTATCACTTACTCCTCCACCCTTGATCTTTCATCTCTTATCCCTCCCCTAAGATTCTGATGCTGATTTTTACAGAGGACTGTCTCATCTTGGTTATGTAGAGAATGGATGGCTTCTGTATTACTGATTTGGATGCATTGTTATTTCCACTCTGATGACGTCATTTTTTAAAATGTCAAGTCATCTCTATTAATGCAGTATCATTTAGCAGATTCTACAATCTTATATTTTGATAGTGAGGAAAGAAATAATGCTACTCTTGGTAGAAAATATTCTGGAAGGATTTGTACCAAAATGTCAATAATAAAATCTCTTGATTAGGGTTAATAGGTTTTTTTTTTTTTAAACTTTTTAGTACCTCCGTATTTTATGAGTTTTAAAAATAAGGAACTTTTTTGAGTAACCAAACACATTTTAAAGGCTCCAGTTTTCAGCTCTTCAGTAGCTCCTCCTCCTCTCATTTGCTTTGCATCATTTTGTGAATTTCTGGCATTGCAAGTAGTGATTTCTGGATTGATTTGTTCAGTAAATACTGGAGTGTATACTGTGCTTTAGCACTGTGCTAAGAATCCCTGCTCATTGGAGTTTATGGTGAGATTAATGGGAGAGAAATCATAATTAATCTCATGAACGTGGGGAAATTTACAAGGGCCAAGGAGAAGATGCCATGACTTGGTTAGCAAGACTTGAAGGGTTCTTCCTTCATTTGGGATCAGAGGACAAGTAGGAGCTAAGTGGGTAAAGAGAAAAGGGAGAGCATTTCTGGCAGAGGGACTGACTGAATCAGCTGGTTGGAGCAGAGAGACAGACCAGACATGCGAGGGAGATGAGATGGGCAGCCCTGGGGCAGAGGGGCTCTGGGATTTACCTTACAGCAGTGAGATCCCATGGAAGAGGATAAGGGACTGCGGGACTGAGGTGGTACAGTGAGTCTCACAGACAAGACTTCCTTGGACTTTAGCTAGCAGACAGCTGCAGGAAGCTCCTGAAGAAAATGAGTGGGAAGGTAGTGAGGCCATTATGAAATATTGGCATTTTCTTGAGAGAAAATTAAGAATGATATGCAGAGTCTCAAATGTATTAATTCCCAACAGAGACAAAAATAAAATACCTCTACCACTGAATTCAGTTAAGGACTGTCAGATGTGCTAATCTCTTAAGAGTGGGCAGCTCAAGTATTTTTCTGGAGAAATACCTGCTTGGACTTGGGGTGTTTCTCTGCCATCAATTGAAATAGCAAAGGCTATTTTTCCTAAACAGTTTTCTCCCTGATAATTCAGTTAATTTATGCTTATTGTAGAAAACTAGGAAGATTACAGATGAGGTCTTCCTGAGCAGTATGAGCAGTTGTCCTGGGTAATAGAGCATCCCTGGGATTTCCTTGTAACAGTTGTCGGGCTGGGAAGTGCAGCAGAACTAGAAGAATAAGTTGGCAGTGTTACAGTTTGGGGTTTACAGAATTGTGCAGCCTGCTAAGTTGATTGTTAGAATGGATGCTCTTGAATTATCTGAACTGTTTAGGAGGTGAGTTACACTATCTGGTATTCTTTGATTGCTATTCTTTGAGGTATAATGAAACTTATTTTATGTGCTAACTGTGCAGAGTTCCCGTCTCTGACTTGAATTAGGAAGGCAGCATGTTAAGGTAGAGATGAAAAAACTGGGAACCTGAAGTGATGGCAGTGTGGTGAAAGTAGTGAGGCTAGTGTTCTTAGAAACAAGTACCAGCTGGGGACAGACCCTGCACACATGTGGATTCTGGCAAATGTGATCCAGGACTTTTTAGTCAAGAGGAATGTCAGACCATGGGTTTCTTGCTCTCCTCTCCTTGCTTTCTAGACTGTATTTGTGACCTCTTTTTGTGTGATGAAAATGTAGGTTAAGTCTTTTAGAAGACAAAGAAATTTAATACAGTACCAGCAGATAGCCTTAGGAAGTGACTGAGAATTCTCCAAAGTGTGGTAAAAGAGTCCTTGCAGCTTCTCAGTGACCTGCACTCACTTTTCCCCCATCTTCACAAAGGTACCTTTGTTTCTCATTTGAGTTTGTCATAGACCTTGCTTTCCTGTTCTCCTGATACGTAGTTCTTGGGCTCTTTATATGAAAGGATTAAAGACTTTATATCCATATAGGAAGGCCAGCATCTGAGTTAGGAGGTACTGGCAGAGGGTGGCCAATACTCCAAAGGGGACAGCCAGGCAGGTGTTTGTGAGGGAAGGTTTGAGGCTGTAGGACTTTGAGGCAACTTGGTACAACTGCAGCTGGGGGCTGGGAAGGGGAGGCAGCATGGGATTGGAAAGTCTCCGCTTGTTTGAGATTGAGGGATCCCTCAGCTGGTCTTCTGCAGCTCTGTTGTCAAACACCATACCACTTGTTCTGCCTTGCTGGTCAGATCTCATGGTTTGAACCATCAAACTTAATTTAGCGTAAATGGAGTGATGCCTTTGAGTATGCTTTAGGAAATTACTGTTGCAAATAAGTAAGTAAAAATACTGCTTATAGTGGACAACCGGCTCCTAGTACCAGGGAGGCTGCTTGTGTACCTTGCTGCCTGCTGTTTGCCAGGTGAGGCTGTGGGCCTGTTCCCAGGCAGCAGGTCCCTGCAACAGTGTCCTGGGCCAGCCCTGGCCTTGCCTCAGAGAGGTTGAGTGTGAGGTTCACTTAGCCACTTCCTAGTGATGTGACCTTGCTGAACCTTGCTTTCTGTTTCCCATTTTTAATAAGGGTAGCACTGTCTATCTTGAATGGTTGAGGTGGGCGTTAGGAAGCTAATGAATGCAAGTGGTTTAGCACAGCACCTAATGTGTGTACCTGCTCAATAAATTGGAGTTCAGTGAGCTTTACCATTATGACTAGAACAGATGAGGTAGAGAACAAAAGCATTAATGACTGTTCTGCTTTTCTTATGTGGAGCACCTTTATGCTGGTAGTACAGGCTGTCACTCTCTACTGTGTGCCCCTTGGAGATGCCCCGGTACTCACCATCTAGCTGGAAGAAGGTGAAGCCCACTAAAGAGGGTGATGTTGTCAGAGTCACTTTGCTGTTAGTTATTTTACAGCTGGGATTTCTCTCAGGCCTTTCTGATTTCAGACTTTGCGTGTTTTTCCCACTAGCCTCGGCATCTCCCTAGAGATACAGTAGAATGGCTGGGTTTGTGGGGCTTCACCAGGGGAAAGGAGGGAGCCCCCTTTCCGGGCCCTGGGCTTGCCAAACCCCATTCTGACTTTTGGGGTAGCCCCTTCATTTGTGAGAGGGGAAGATGTTTGCCAGGCATATCTGTCATGGCGTCTTGGCTTTGAGAACTAAGAGGAGTCCATATATCCCTGGCTTTATCCCTGAGTGGATTCTGGTCAGGAATGGCAAGTAGGTTGCCCAGTGGTACATGTAGTGGCAAATGGGAGAGCCTGACCTGAATCCCATCCTGCTTCCAGGCTTCTAGCTCTCTAGCCGGGTTGGAGAAATAACAGATTTGTCATTGCCTACAGTTTACCATTCTTCAGCCTTGGGCCAGTCACCTGGCCCTCTGACTTCGGGTGGGGGCCGTATCTTTCACCTCATCAGATGGTTGTGAGGATAAGTAGTCACAGGTATCCCAGGCCCTGCTCTTCCATTCACCTCTGAGACAAATTTTTCTCCTCCCAGGTAACAGCTACTTGATGATCCCCTGTGGTATCACAGCTCAGGTATGCACAGCGAAACAGATTCGAGGAGCTAGATTTTCTTCATAACAAAATCCTACCATAGCCTAACAATGTGGAGTTACTGGAGCTCATTGTAAGGAGATCTCACTTAAAAAGTTCTGTCAGATTATCCAGAAGTAATGCAAAAACCCGTGGTCATAAATTTGCATATAATCCAGCCTAACATTTCCTTCAGTTCCAGTTGTTCTTTGCAATTAGCCCTTGAGTTAATGGCTGTTAAACTCCACACATTCTTACCTTGTAGGCAGCTGCTCATAGGCAGCTGCTTACCATGACCTCAGAGGTGAGCAGGTTTCAGGTCAGGTAACTTGAGTTTCTAGTTGCTGAATTTTTGTGGCAGTGAGAACAGATTATTTGGTTTTCTTGTGTGTTTCAGGCAGACTAACTCTGCCAGTCAGTTTGGAGAACTTTACTCTCCACAACCTTCATACACGTCCACAGAGGAAACACATTTTCCCTGATTGCTCAGTGGTTTGGGAAAGGTAGGACACTGCAAACTGAAATCTTCTTTTAAGATTTTATTTCCAGACAGAGAAGTGAAGGAGAAAGAGAGGGAGAAAAACATCAGTGTGTGGTTGCCTCTTGCAAACCCCCTACGGGGGACCTGGCCCGCAACCCAGGCATGTTGCCCCGACTGGGAATTGAACCAGTAGCCATTTGCTTTGCAGACCCGCGCTCAATCCACTGAGCCACACCAGCCAGGGCACAAACTGAATTCTTGAGTTGAGAGTATTGGTTGAGTTACCCCAGATTTGTGATATTCTCAGGACTTATGTATCATTGATGGGACAACTGAACTTAACGTTTTGTGGCCTCATTTTTTTTCCTGTGCATTTAAAGAGTTAATGCCCACCCTCTTAATGGCACTGGTTCTTTCAGAGGATTCTATAGTCAGATCCTCCCCTAGGTGGGATTCTCCTATACCCACTGGAATCCTGGGAGTGTTTGAGGGTTTGATTAGTATCTTCCTTAATACTTTTGTTTAATTACTTGTCTTTTTCCAACCCAAGTTACCTCTCTTTCTCTTTATTTATTTATTTATTTTTAGTGAGGCGGGAAGAGAGGGAGAAAGAGAAAAACATACTCACCCGGGCTGTGGATTGAACCCACAACCCAGGCATGTGCTCTGAGGGATGACACCCAACCAACTGAGCCAACACTGGTCAGGTTCCAAGTGACGGTCTTAATGCTGAAGTCTGGGGAGGAGGTGGGGAGCGTCAGGTGTCAGTGGTAGGAGTTGCCTGGTCTGCTTTTGAAGTTTTCTTGGAAAGATATTAATGTATTGAGTCTGGAATGAGGTGTAATTGCAGCCATATTGTTAATTTATATGTGTTGAGCAGGGCATTAGAAATGTAACTATTTTTGGTCCTTGGGCAGGAGACAACTTTATAATTCACCTGGGACTAACCTGCTTCTGTGTGCCCATCATGTAGCACACAGATTTCATTCAAGATGAGTGGAGGAAGCCCTAGATATTTATTATACACTAGAAACTGAGGCTCTAGAAGAGTGACCTTTCCCCTGCTGACTTATAGAAGGGAGGGAACATAGGTAGCTCTCCGTTCCCTCTTAGAGCTCCCCTGGTCAGGTCTGTCATTTTTATTTCTTCATGGTTTGGATAGGTTTTTTTGTTTGTTTTAGGTTCCTCTTTCCTTTAGTAGGTCCATTGGCAGGTTTCCTTTCTGAGCCAAGGTCATTGTGGTGAGAGGATAGGGCAGGACACAAGGGAGGAAGACCTCAAGGCTGCTTTTGGAATTTCAGGGCAGCTTTTTGTTTTGTTCTATTTTTTAAAGGTGTAGCTGTGTTTCCTGTTTTGGAATTGAGTTAGGGGTGGCTTTTAATTTTAAGTGCATAAAACTGCTTTTCCTGTCTACTAGGAAAAGTGGTGGTACTTATTTGAGTAGTACTCATCTTTCAGACATGAGGGTGACCATTTCTAAATTCTTAAAAGCAACACACGTAAATAAGGTGGAACTGGCTTAACGTCAGGTTCTCATGGTCAGTGTGCTAGTCCATGGCAAGAGAGAGGGGCTTTGATACTCTGCAAAGGATACTGATTGATTCCAGAACAGTGCAGCCTGGATGCTAAAAAGCATTCAGGGAGGTTATTTACTGTTATATTACTTATATCTAGGAGAGTTTGTTCTGGCTGATGGAGAGGTCTTTACCATATCACAGGACTGGTTAGAAGGGTTCAACATGTTTTGTTTGGAGGAAAGAAGACTGGGGGCAGGAGATGGCGAGGGTTTCCTGGAGGCCCATCGGTGAGTCAGGATCTCAGTTCAGGATAGAACAGGAAGCTTTTCCTGTTGCTGGAGCACTTGCTTACTGTAACCCTTCGGGAGTGTGGAAGGGGTTCCTCTTACTTTCCAGAGATAATATCAGGTGACCCTGCCACAAAAGGCAGTGGAAGTGGACAGGTCATCACCTGGGGTAGGAGCTTAGCATTGGGTGAGCAGCTCAGAGACACGCACTCACCTGTGAAGTTTGAGATGGTGAGAGCTTGTTTTACTGTTCTCGTGGTTTATTGCAGAAGAGAAAAGATAAGAAATTGCTTAGAAAACAAGGTAACTTTGATTTGTTTAACCAGCTTTCTCAGTCTATGAGCCACTGGTTTTTGTGTTTTTGTTTTTGTTTTAATCCTCACCAGAGGGTATTTTTTTCATTGCTTTTTAGAGGGGAAAGGAGAGAGGGTTTAGGGGAAAGGAGGGAGAAAGAGAGAGAGAGAGAGACATCAGTGCGAGAGAAGCATTGATTGGTTGCCTTTTGTACACGCCCCAACCAGGGACTGAACCAGCAACCTAATAAGCATGTGCCCTGACTGGGAATCAAACCTGTGACCTTCCAGTTCATCTGTAAGAATGCCCAGCCAACAGCCACGCTGGCCAGGGCTTTTTTTTTTTTTTTTAAGTTATTAAAAAAAACTTAACCCATTGACATTTTCAGGGTATAAGCTACTCTGGTCAGTACCCCATGGAGTGAAATGTTGTGTGGGTTTCTCATCACTATGTGGTGAAATGACCAGAGCAGGAGATGTGTTGCTGGTTGTGGGATTCTCTAAGCAGAGTTCCTTAGCTGATGGGAGAAGTGCAAAGATGTCCTTGCAGCCAGGTAGTCAGTCCTAGCCCCTGGGCAGCACCTGAAGCTGGAAGTAGCTTTGTGTTGTGCAAATTCCCTTTTTGTTACATGCCATGACATGAGAATAATGGGCATCTGATTTGTGTCTGTCCCCAGTCCTGTCCATCATCTCGACCCACTCCCCCCTTTCTGAGAAGAGATATAGTTTTCTTGGTCTTGAAATTTATGGTTGTTGTGGAGAAAGGTGCTTGACACTGGATTAGACCGTTCACAAGGAGTGTCCACTGCATTGGAGTGTCAGGAAGGGGTGAAGTTGGCAGATCACCCTTCCAGATGCCAGGGTTTATGGAAAGTTGTAGTGGGAAAGAAGGTTGAAAAAATGCAGGTTGTTCTGGTTGTTATTGATGACCTTAAATCACAAGTGGCAAACACAAGGCCCTTGAGATGAATCCAGCCCTCCACCTTGTTTTATCCAGCCCAGCACCTTATTTCTACTCAGTGGCAGCGCCAAGCTCTTGCATGACTGTTAAAGAGTAGTTACATTTATACAGTCCTAAAATTATGTTCGGCCTTTTGAAGGCAGCCACGTGGCTGATGTGGCCCTAGTGAAAAGGAGTTTGACACCCCTGCCTTAAAAGGAAGGCTGTTTTATTTTTCATCCTAAAGGCATGGAGAGCTCTCAGGCTTCTGGGGGGAAGAACGTCAACTTGAATCGGGCAAGAAAGCCAGACAGAAAAAAATGCTATCGGTAAAAGACAGGCGTGAACTGATACAGTCTTGAATTTGCTTGGTGGGGAATAAAAAGCAGGCACAGGTGCTGGAGACAGTGTGTAGGTAGATTGGGTGGGAACTAAACTGGTTACCAGGGGATGAGGACAGGTCACATCTGTCCATTCAACAACTGGGGTAGCTTTGTTTTGTAGGCTGTGTTGTGCTCCTGGGGTACAGTGGTGCATGAAATGGCCTGTTCCTGTCCCCAGGGATCCACAGCCACATGGAGCGACAGGGTAGGGTGCCCTGAGAGAGAGAGAGAAAAAGGGTGAGCAAGAACACAGCTGAGAGGTGGCAGCTGAGGGAGGATTGGAAGGTGACACAGGTCCCCCAGATTATAGGTCTGATTTTAGGGGTGCTGAATTTAAACAAAGGCAATGTGAGCCAGGTTCTATAAGGGTGGTTTTAGGTTGTGTCTACTAATACTTCCTGGAAGAAGGTGGATGTTGGTGAGACAGCCCAGCCTGTGGTTCTACATGGCCACTCTGCTTCTCTAGGCTGGGAGGGTACAGTGGTTTGAGGCGTGGAGGCCATGTGTGATGGTCAGGATCCTCAGGGCATGTCTGTGATCCTGTCCTGCTGCATAGCTGTGGCCTCAGGGGCCAGGTGCAGAACTTGATTTGTCCTTGCATCTCCTCCTCACCAAACTAACAGTACTTTGTGTTAGGTGCAAGTAAAATAAATGATAGGTGAGGGACTAAAAATATCCAACGGACTATCTTTACTTATATGTAGGAAAAGTTTGTTTTGCTCTGTTCCTGGGAGTGAAGTAGTGATGAATGAATGGAAATTAGAGGGACACAACCCTTAATGTAGTCTGAGAAAGAACTTTGTAGCAATTAGAAGGACCAGAAAGAGACTCGGTGTGATTGCAGTGTCCTGGGAACTGGTTGGTAAACCACATTTTCTAGATTCTAAGGATTTTTCAGTTTGAGATTTTGGACAGTTTTCCAGAAGGACTGAGTGATTAAGATGCTTCTCTGAAATAATCACATGAATTATTCCAACAGCTGTTGCTTCCTGGTGTAGAAATTTTCCTTGTTTCATGCATTGCTCAAGTGTTTTCAAATCTTGGCTTTTTTGGCAGAGTCCAGGGGAGAAGACAGGTGGGTGTACTGCCCAGTGATGATACTGGTTTTGAGATTGGTGAAGGGTTGTGGTTGCAGGAAGGGAAGGAACTTTGGGGATTTGGCACTTGGAAGAAATGACTTGGATCAGAGCACAGCACCTAGCTGGTGATGACCACAACACTGTCAGGGTACTGATTAATTATGGGTTTGAGGTCGGTGGTGCGTAATCAGGTGAGTTAGGTGAAGGTAGCAGCCTGGTGCCCCATATGCAGATCTGGGAGGGCTGGTGTGGGCCCTGGCTACTTGCACCTGGGAATCCCTCTCTGTAGGGCCTGGGCTGTCCTCTGAGCCTTGTGTCTTCTGCTCTCCTTGAACCCTCCTTGCTTTGTTGCTGACCAGTGGAACCAGTTCCCTTCCCACTGGTTGGTGTCTGCCTTGTTCATTGCCTTTCATGGATAAGGCTTATGCTGTTTGAACAGAAGGAAGTCCACTGGATGGTAGCATGTACATGAGGCTCAGCCCTCTAGGAGGTTTCCAATCAATTCAGTAAAGGGTTAAGTTAATGTGCTCTGAGAAGAGGAATCGAGGGGTGTGCTGATCTTTGCTCTAAGGAGTTTCCCAGAGCCCTGAGAAGGACCCAGCCCAAGGATGGTCTCAGAGTCAGCCTGTTCTTGATTTGTAGTGGTTCAGATTTGAACCTGGGCCTGGATCCCCATTTGACTTCTTAACTCTGTGACTCTATCCAATCACCTTTACCACTCAGCCCCATCTTTCTTACTTGTCAAGTGTGGGTATCAATGGCAGTCCCCAAGTGAACTGTGTGATAATGGTAGTACCTCATGTGAGGTAAGGGTGACACTGGCAGTCCCTGTGTGAAGTGTAGGTGACAATGGCAGTACCTGCATTGTGTGAATGACAAGGGCAGTCCCTCGTGTGAAATGTGGGTGACAATGGCAGTCAGTCCCCTGTCTGAAGTCTTAAGTGACAGTGGCAGTCCTGTGTGAAGTGCAGATAACATTGGCAGTCTCCATGTGAAGTGTAAGTGACGAGGGCAGTCCCCGTGGCAAGTGTGGGTAACATCGTCAGTACCTTGTTCCATGGTTATGGGGATTAAATGAAATCATGCATGTAAAGTGCTGGTATGACACATGGTACCCACTAAAGAATTCAATAATTGTTAACCACTGTTATGCTTTTTTTTCTTTGTAACCATTTTTTTCTTTTTTAAAAAATTATGTTTCATTGATTATGCTATTATAGTTGTCCCCATTTTTCCCCTTGGCAGGCCACCACCTGGCAACCCTCCTCAGGCAATCATCACACCATTTTTCCTGTCCATGGGTCATTGATATAAGTTTGTGGGCTACATCATTCCCATGGCTGTTCTGTAACTACCTATTTGTATTTACTTCTTGATCCCTTCACCAATTCACCTATCTCCCCTCACCCCCTGTCCATCTGGCAACCATTGAAACATTCTCCATATCCATGATTGTCTCTGTTCTTGTTTGCTTAGTTTTTTTAAAAAAATATTTCATTTATTTATTTTTAGGTAGAGGGGGAGGGGACGGAGAAGGAGAGGGAGAGAAGCATCAATGTGTGGTTGTCTCTTGCGCACCCCCTACTTGGGATCTGGCCTGCAACCTAGGCATGTGCCCTGACTGGGAATCAAACTGATGACCCTTTGGTTCATAGGCTGGCACTCAGTCCACTGAGCCACACCAGCCAACTCTGCTTAGTTTGTTTTTAGTTTTAATTGTTGATATGTATTTAGTGGCATTTTATTATTCATAGTTTTAATCATCTTTTTCTTAAGTCTCTTTAACATTTTATATAATAATGATTTGGTGGTGATGGGCTCCTTTGGATTTTTTCTTCTCTGGGAAGCTTTTTATCTGCCCTTAGAATCTAAATGATACCTTTGTTGGATAGAGCAATCTTGTCTGCAGGTTCCTGCTTTTCATGACTTTGAATATTTCTTGTGAGTCCCTTCCAGCTGGCAAAGGGTCTTTTGAGAAACCAGGTGAGAGTCTTATGGGAACTTCCCTGTAGGTAACTAATTGCTTTTCTCTTGCTGCTTTTATTTTTTATTTTTAAAAATATTTTATTTATTTATCTTTAGAGGGGAAGGGAAGGAGAGAGGGAGAGAAACATCAATGTATGGTTGCCTTTCGTGCATCCCCTGCTGGGAACTGGCCTGCAGGGAACTGGTCTGCAACCCAGGCATGTGCCCTGACTGGGAATCGAACCTCGATTGTATGGTTCGCAGGCCCGTGCTCAATCCACTGAGCTACACCAGCCAGGGCCTCTCTTGCTGCTTTTAACATTCTCTGTTTATCTTTAAATTTGGCATTTTAATTGTAATGTGTCTTGGAGCGGGCCTCTTTGCATCCATCATAATTGGGACTCTCTGCTTCCTGGACTTGCATGTTTATTTCCTTCACAAGATTATGGAAGTTTTCTTTCATTATTTTTTCAAGCATGTTTTCAATTTCTTGATTTTTTTTTTCCTTCTTATGACACCCCTATGATGATAATGTTGGAATGCTTGAAGTCGCAAAGGCTGCTTACACTATCGTTGGTTTTTTTGGATTCTTTTTTCTTCTTGTTCTCTTTGATTGTTTTTTTCTAACTTATGTTTCAAATTGCTGATTTGATTATCAGCTTCATTCATACTACTGTTTCCCTGTGAATTGTTCTTTATTTCAATTAGTGAGTTCTTCATTTCTGACTGGATCTTTTTTATGCTGTCGAAGGTCTCACTAAGTTACTTGAGCATTCTTATAACCATTGTTTTGAACTTTGCATCTGATAGCTTGCTTATCTCCATTTTGTTCTTTTTCTGGAGTTTTGATCTGTTTTTTTATTTATTTTGGGGGGGGCCATGTTTCTTTGTCTCCTCATTTTGGCAGCCTCCATGTCTTTGTTTCTATGTATTGGAAGAACTGCTATGACTCCGTCTCTTCGTAATGTGGCCTAATGTAGTAGGTATCCTATAGCGTCCAGTGACACAGCCTTCTGTATCACCCAAGCTAAGTACTTGAGGTATATGCCATTTATGTGGGCTGAGTGTACCTTCCTCTTATAGTTGAGCATTGATTGCTGCTGGCAGGTCAGTGGGAGGGATTTACCCAGGCTCGTCAGCTGCAAGGATTGGCTGTGACCACTTACCCTCTGCCCTGTGTGGAGGATCCTCTGTGGAGAGGCAGGGTGGTGATGCCCCAGCATGGTCTGTAGCTGTCCACTGGATGTGCAGGCTCTGGGATTTTCCCAGGTAGTGCAGGCCAAGGTCTGCACCTACCTGTATTCTGCTCAGGGCCACCCTGCCTGATCTGTAAAGCAATCTGAAATTGCTGTTACTTGTGTTGGGCGTGGAGGTTCCCAGGTAAAGCTAAGTGGTGAATCTAGGATGACTGCTGCTAGCACTGTGTCTGTGGCCACTTAATAAGAGGTAAAGGGGGCTGGAGGCTTACTGAGCTCAGCTGTTGCTTGTTTGATAGGGTTTAGAAAGCTGTGCCCTGGCTGGTGTAGCTCAGTGGATCGAGTACCAAGCTGCAAACCCCAAAGGGTTGCCAGTTTGATTCCTAGTCAGGGCACATGCCAACACCTGGGTCCAGGCCAAGTCCCCGGTTGGGGGTGTGGGAGAGGCAACCATATATTGATGTTTCTTTCCCTCTCTTTTTCCCTCCCTTCCTCTCTCTAACAAAACAATAATAAAATCTTTTTTTTTTTTTTTAAAGAGGGGGAAGTTGTGAAGCATGAGCCAAGACCTGCCATTCATGTGGAAAAGTCACTGGGGTGGGCCGGTAAATTGGGTGGGAGGGAGTCTGAGGGGATCTTCAGGGTGTGGCAAACAGTGTTAGCCAGATTGATGGAATCTCAGATATGGCACCTGCCTGTCGGCTCTGTGGCTCTGGGCGGAGGATTCACAAAAGGGACTATGGCTTCTGTCTCCCTTTCTCTCTGGGAAAGAGCTGTCCTACAGCTCCCACCTTGATGCTAGACACTTTATTTCCTGCCTATATGCTACTAGTGCCTTTCTAACTGCTACCCTGGAGCTGGAGCTTAGAGGGAGTGAGTCTGAATAAGTTCATATGTGGGTCCTTTAAGGCTAACTGCTTGGGGCTCCAGTCCATTGACTAAATCCCACTGCTTTCTGCAGCCAGAAGTTGTGGGGACTTAATCTTCTTGGCCCTGGAACCCTGGGATGAGGGGCCTGGTATGGAGTTGGGACTTCTCACTCCTGAGATATCCCTCCCAAAAATTTATCTACCACATGTGGGTGAGGGACTAACCTGTTCTGTGTCTCCGCCCCTCCTACCAGTTTGGATGGATGTGGTTTCATTAATTCTGTAGTTGTCTGACATCCATGCAACTTGATTTCTGTCAGTTCTGAGTGATGGTGGTTCTATGTTTTAGTTACAATTTTGATGTGGTTGTGTGAGGAGGTGAGCTGTGTTTACCTGTGCTGCTATCTTGACCAGAAGTTAGTAACCAGTTTTCTTTTAAGCTTGTTAAATGATGATTCTCTCAAAAGTCCTCAAAGTTGTTCTCAGTGTGCTTTTTCTGTAGCATTTTGAATTTGTGTGTCCAATGGTAGCTTTCTCAGTGAAGAGTCAGGCATTCCCCTTCCTGCCCCACTGAAACCTGATGAAACATGCAGGAGGGACCTGGACTGTGGAGAGAGAAGAGCCCCTGCCCTGGCAGCAGTGTCACAGACTGGCACAGACTGGGTCTCTCGCTGGGTCTTGGCACTGGCTGGTTAGGAAGGATCTGGGTCTGTGTGAGTCTGCTGAGAGCAGAGCAGAGCAGAGGGGTGGGCCTCAGAGGAGGCATGAGGGTCATCAGCAAGGCTGGCCCAGTAAAGGCTTAGGTCAGTGAACTGCCCCTCTTTGTCTCCCTCATGGCCTTGCCCCTGCCTATCTTACAGCCTCCCTGCAGGAAGGGCTGGTGGCCTGGGACTGTGGGTGACTTCCCAGAGGTTATCTTTCTTGCTTGGGATTGAGTTGTCTTGGTAGGGCCGTTCTCAGAGATACTGGAGTGAGGTAGACTTTGTGGGTTGCTTGGGAACCTGACCCCACTTAGGACAGTGTTTCTCTGGGATGTGCAGTCTGTGTACTCAATAACTGACAGCTTAGAAGTGTACCTTTGCCTGGAAGTACAAAGCTTCCAGCACAAAGTTTGTGCTGGTTCTGTGCATGTGTACATAGGAGTTTGTATGTGTGAGTCCTGGTCCTGACTGCCAGAAAGGAGTCTGACCTATGCAGTCACTCCGGTGTGTGAAAGAAAGACATTCCAGTTCATGTTGGATGTGGACTTTGTGTGGCTGAGTCCTGCCTTTTGTGGGGCTCCCAGCTTTGGGGCTGGTCTCAAAGGCAGGTCTCAAAGTCCCACTGAGGGCATAGCCCAAGCCTCCATGGCCCTTGCAGATTTCTTCAGATCTTCTTATTTTAAGGCGGGGAGTTCAAGTGTCCTTGGCATTGTACCTTACAACATATCAGAGTTTTTAGTACTGAAACCTCTTAACAGCAGGGAAAACAGACTTGAGAGAGAAGCAGCAGGCAAGTTTCAAGACTCGACTTCTTGCTATTGCATCTTGGGAGGCAGACCCTTCTTTCTTTTAAACCTCCTGTGGGGCATTTTGGTCTTTGCTGCCTTGCTCCTCTTAGAGTGGGGTTCTCCAGATATCAGACCCCCCAGTGCAGTTTCTTTCCTGTGTGCTCTTTAGATCCTAGCTGTTTGGACACTTCGAGCAAAGCTCCTCCCAGCGGGCAGAGCCTTGTGTTTGCCATCCCCTCTCCCTGCAAGTGGCCTTTCTGTGAGGATTACATGATGGGAAATATCCATGCGGGGTACTGGCAAGCTCTGGCAGCTGAAAGAAGCCAGGGGTACCCCACCTTCACCTCCATCTGGGCCTTGGTTTACTTTGTAGGGCTGGGAGTGGTCAGCATAGTTGAGAGTTCTGTGAACACCCTCCCCAAGGAACACCTCTTTCTTGAACCCTCTGATCTTACTTTTATTGTCTGTCAGGTACATTGTCAGGAAGGTATGAGGTCTGTTGACATTGTTTCTCAGTTCTTAATTGGTGTGTGGTATAAGCCACAATTTAGTGATGGCTTTTGCCATTTGTTACAGTTTCTTCCTTTACACTTTCCAGCATATTAGGTGCTTTTTGTCATTGCTGCAGTGCTTCATCATCAGAATTTGCAGCAGAGATGAAGCATCTGGGGCTGAGAACCAGTTTGTTGACTCAGACCTTGTGGTGAGGCCTTAGGGACCCCTTGGGCCAACTGTGTGGCTTCAGTCAAGGCCATCAGTGCTGTGGTGGGGTTGTTGGACAGCTCCTGCCACAACCCACAAGTTGTCAGATGGTGTTAACTATCTGATCTGGTCCCTAATGGTAAAAGAAACTGAATTTTGCCTCTTAGGGAAGCTTGGCTGGTCAGATGGTTATAGATTCTTATTTGAAGGCCCAGTGTCAGACTGGATTTCTAGAATTCTACCAAGTTTATCCTCCTGTTTAAAACTTGTCTTGAGGGTATCTGGAAGGTTTGTGTATATATGACATTCTGACCCTGCCATCCGTCTGGGTGTTCACTAGCCACTCCAGACTTGTTTTGCTTTGCTTTTTTACTCCCAAAGCACTTTAATGCATGTAGTAACACACAGTCCCTGCCTGCTGGAGGCCAGTACTGCCTGGAATATCCCATGGCTTCCATGGCCCAGTGGACTTATGAGGGCTGTGCCCACACATTAATATATGAGGGGCATCAATATGCAGAGACAGAAATTTTCAAAGATTTTTAATTTATGTTTAGAGAGAGGGAGAGAAACATTAATGTGTAGTTGCCTCTTGTGCATTCCTTTACTGGGGACCTGGCCCGCAACCTAGGCCTGACTAGGAATCAAGCCTGTGAGTGACCCTTTGGTTCACAGGCTGGTGCTCAACCCACGGAGCCACACTAGCCAGGGCAAGAGGTAGTCTTCTTCCTTGTGGACTCAGCACATTAACTTAAGGATGGCATTGGTCTCCAGGGGGCTGTAGCACATGTAGAGCTCAAAGATACTGTCATTCAGGCCAGGAGGTTCTTGTTGGGACCTGTGTAGTGGATGGGGAGGCATTATGGGCATGGCTGTGCGGGTACTGGTAGAGGCCCAGTAGCCACTCCTCCTGCTCCTCATTACTGGTATATGGGGTCTCAATCCCAGGGCTAGTGAAGAGTCCTGAGCTCTTTGATGTAGAAAAGAAATGGCGACGGTCAGGGATGCCCACTTGGACAACACTATAGTAATGTGCGTACGGTGCCTCCTGCAGCACCACATGGGCTCCGTGCTTCCATAGGTGCTCCTGAAAGTAGAGAAATTGATGGCAAAGAAGTCATCATTGTTTTTGGAAACGAGGAATGGGCAGAGATCAATGTCAGGCTCCAGATAAGAGGTGTGCGTGGAAGAAACTGGCTGTGTTGACTTTGGGCAGGCACAGCACCCAGGCCTCCCGTTCATGGAAGGACAAAGAGAAACTTAGGAGGTTGACGAGCAGGTACAGGTCGATGGGGTGCAGGAATTGGTCTTTGTGGTGCACAAGTGCCACTGGCTGGTTGTGTGTGCCAGCAGGGTGGAGAAAACCAGGCTGTGTGCGGACACCTGCTGCAGGCTGGCACAGCGTCATACCCACCTGCCACCAGGGACAGGCACCATGCCACCCCTGTCAGGAAGGTAGGGTCTTGCACCATGAGCTGCAGCAGGTTGTGTGTAATGTGCTCTGAGCCTGAGAATGGTGCCACAGGTCATAATTCTGCTTCTGTTGTAGTTCTACTTCTGCTGAAATATGTGGTTCAGCTGCATGCCTGTAAGAAGGCTCAG
The DNA here is from genome assembly GCF_021234435.1 of Artibeus jamaicensis. Taxonomy (NCBI): domain Eukaryota; kingdom Metazoa; phylum Chordata; class Mammalia; order Chiroptera; family Phyllostomidae; genus Artibeus; species Artibeus jamaicensis. Next base: position 6,253,321 of record NW_026521854.1, on the reverse strand, counting down.
GATCTGGTAAATATAGAGCAGATTCTGCTCCAGTTCACGCTGGACTGCTGTGTATGGGCCACCACCACCAGCACCAGTGGGCATACAAATACTACCTTGTAGCCTTTTGCATGGATGGAATGAATGGTGTTTTCGTCAGTCTGCAGGAAGGACATTAGGACCACCATGACACCCAGAGAACTGGAAAGTGCCTCCTCTCACCTATAGCTGGAGTATACAGGTTGCCTGACCTTGCTCAGCACTAAGACATGCTTCTGGTGCAATTGCCAGGCCTCAGCAGTCTCCATATTCCCCTTGCCTGTGCCCTCTCTGGGGGTCTCTGTGGCTGGTGTGCGGCTGCCTTGGGGGCTCTGCTCAGTCCTCAGCTTCCTAGCAGCATCTCCTTCTGGAGGTCTTGGGCCACGACCATCAGCTGGGTGCTTAGCTCACTGAACTTATGGTTGATCTGGCACATGTCTGCAGGCATCAGTGGCGGACCCTAAGCACCCTCCTTGGAACTCTCCCCAGGAGCCACCCCATTTTCCACTTCAGTCAGATCCTTGTAGGAACAGGCCCGGGCAAACATAGCACCCTCTTGCTTGGCGCCTGGCTCTATTCTCTGGGCCAATCCTGGTGTGGGGCTTTCGGCTCTCTCCACACTCTGCCTATCAGAAGGAGCCAATATGTCATCACGGCATTTGCTGCTTCTCTTTCTTTGCACGTCAGCAGCCATCCCTTGGGCTTTCCTATTTCTCTGGGAGACCCAGGACACACAGAGATGGCCGGTCACTGCCCTCTGCAGGACCCCAAAGAGGACCCTAGTGCCTGGTTAGGTCTGGACTGAAGGCATAGGCTTGCAGGGCTACAACATCTTGTGGACACAGACATGGCCACAGCGTGGAGCACAGTCCCCTCCCACCAGCCATTGCTCAGCTGCCAGTCCAGGAAGACCTAGCCTCTTTGGATTTGTATCTAGGGAGATCCTTTAGTATTCTGGAAACTATCAGCTTTAATAGATCTCAGTCACTCATTCCCAGTCTCCTGTTGCCATCCTGGAGGATGGGACCCTTTGAAATCAAGGCAGAAGCTTCCTGAGGCTCCAGATCTTTTCCAGCTAGAGTGGTGCAGCAGAGAAGGGGTGGTTAGGAGTTAGAGGTGAGAGTTGGAGGTACTCTTTATCTTTCTTCAGAGAGATTTGCCTTCCTGTCTGCTGTTATTAACTGACCACAGTAGTTAGTCTTATCTCGGCTGTTGGCCCAGGTCTTCATTTGTATATAGTGGGACTACCCCAGAATGCTGTTCTCTCTCTCTGGGTGCTTGAACAACAGACAGATGTTTTTCCTTCTCCCTTTCAAAGAAAAGTATTGTGGAAAGTATGTGGAGAGCACTGACTGGAGGTACGAGGTTATGTGCTGGATCTGGCTATCTGGCTCTTTATGCATCAAGACTGTGTTGTGTCTTTGAAGGTGGCCCAGCAATAGCCTTCATGCTGTTCTTCAGAAGACTTTGGAGATTGTTTGGTCATTGCCCATTTGTGAATATGCACATTAGGGTTGGTGCCTTATTGTCAACAAATGAAGTAACTTGCTGAATGGGGCTGTCTTTACCGCATGGAGATGTTCAGGTGGTGGCTTTGCTCTCACTGTTATGGCACATACGATCCCGTGGATTCACAGACCTGGCTTGAGGCAGCACATGGCACCTGTGGTCAGGGCAGTGGAGGATATTCTGTCCATTGGTGAAGGAAAGATTCTCACCTTCTCAGGAGGTTACCTCTGTGATAAGGTGTTGCTACTTTAAAAACAAACTAAAAAACCTTCAAAGAATAAAATAGTTGGAGGATTTATTTCTTGACATGAAAATAAACACAACCTTCCCTGGCTGGTGTGGCTCAGTGGATTGAGTGCCAGCCTGCAAACCCATAGGGGTTGCCGGTTTGATTCTCAGTCAGGGCACATGCCTGGGTAGCTGGCCAGATCCCCAGTAGGGGACATGTGAAAGCCACACACACTGATGTTTCTTTCTCTCCCTTTCTCTTCCCTTCTGTCTAAAAATAAACATAAAAAATCTTAAAAAAAGAAAGAAAAGAAACACACCCCAGCTATGAAGATAATACAGTTGTTTGAGATGCCACACAACGTGGAGGATCCCTGGATGATCTCTCTTGGGATTGGGAGGGAGGCTGGATGCATTGGAATCTCCTGTTGGTCACCTGCTGCAATGGAGGTGATTTCTTCTACAGGTGGGGCTTTTTGTGATCCTCACTCCTAAATTTTCCTGTTTCACCTGGTCCTGGAGTCTCAACTGCTACCTCCCCAGCCTTCCCCGCCTTGTCAGTTGTCTCAGAAGACTCTTGGCATGTTTTGTAGTGACATGTTGCGCAGGGGCATGTGTGTTTGCAAAGGAGACCGCTTGCTTGCCTAAGCCAAATTTGGCAGAGGATCTCAGGCCATCATTTTTGCTCTCTTATTCTTTTCAGGAATAGTTGACCCAGTGATAATTGGGATGCTCTGGGCTTTCCTGTTTGAAATGATGAACAACAAAATGCCCTCCTCTGGGAGTGGATACCTTGTGTGGGGGTACCTTGGTGTTACTATTTTTTTCTGTGCAAGCATCCTTACATCTCAGCTAGGGTCTGGGCCTGGCTCTGCCTCACAAGATGGGTGGGCTTAGTACTCAGAACTTGAATGGGGTGCAGCGTTTTCCTTTTCAGTGACATGGTAGGTGGGCTTGTTGTCTGGGTCTCTCCTGTCTGCAGTTGGATATATTGGGAGCTCAGGGTTCACTCCCCCAGCGGGCCTGTGTAAAGGTCCCATGTCTGACCCAGGTGCTTCAGGGAATAGGTTTCGGTTGAGCTCAATGTCTCTGGCTTCTACTTTTTGGAAAAGTTTGTGCACAAGTTAGTCACTGTTACTGTTCACCTGACAGGTACTTTTTGACTCCCTGGTTCATGGCTGTGAGATGGGGCTGGAAGAGGTATGTCTACAGAGGCAGAGTGTTGTGGGAGGTAAGAGCAGGGGTGAGACAGGTGCACTCGAAGTGCATCCAAGGCATAATATTTGATGCTGCTCTGTCTTGCCATTCTGGGTCTTTCCAGTGCCACTGGGAAGTTTTGTACAGTTTATTTGGGGAATGGTGAGAAGCACTGGTTGATAGTGGAGGCTGTCAGGGCTATGGCTGGTCTGGAAAGCCATCTAGGCTGCAGGTATACCAGGGCTGTCTATGGGCTTTGTTCTGTACATACTTTGGTCCCAAGGGGTTAAAATGTATGTGGTTCTACCCTGAAGATACCTTGTGCTAAATGAAATAAACCAGATACCAAGGGACATACTGTGTGATCGCACTTACATGAGGCCCCTAGAGTAGTCAGATTTATAGAGGCAGAATGTGGAGTGGTGGGTGCCAGGCGTGGGGGCATGGGGAGTTAGTGTTTTATGGGGACAGAGTTTTAATTTTGCAAGATAAAAAAGTTCTGGAGATGAATGGTGGGGGATGGTTGGGCAACATTGTGAATGAACTTAACACCACTGTTTCAGTGGTGTTACACACTTAAAAAAACTAAGATGGTAAATTTTATGTATATTTTTAAATTTATTGGGGTTACATTGGTCAGCAAAATAATGTTTCAGGTGTACAATTCTATGACCCATCATCTGTATATTGCATTGTGTGTTTACCACCCAAAGTAAATCTCTTTCCATCACCATATGTTTCACCCACTTTTTACCCTTTACTATGCTCTCCATCCCCTCCCCCTCTGGTAATCACCACATTGTTGTATGTGTCTTTGAGTGTGTTATATATTTTTTATTTTTTATTTTTTACTTATATTTTAATACAGTAAAAAATGGAACTGTTTGTATTTATCCTCACCTAAGGACATGCGTATTGATTTAATTTTTTAAAATATTTTATTTATTTATTTTTAGAGATGGGAAAGGAGGAAGAGAGGGAGAGAAATATCAGTGTGTGATTGCCTCTCACACGCCCCCCACCAGGGACCCAGTGCACAATTCAGGCATATGCTGTAGACTGGGAATGGAACCGGTGACCCTTTGGTCTGTAGGCCAGCACTCAGTTCACTGAGCCACACCAGACAGGGCTATGCTTTATTGATTTTAGAGAGAAGGGAAGGGAGAGAGGGAGGGAGAGAAACATCAATTTGAGTACACACCCCTAGAGACTGAATCCGCAACCTAGGCATGTGCCCTGACCATGAATTGAACTTGTGACCCTTCGGTTCATAGGATGATGCTCCACGCAACTGAGCCAAACTGGTCAGGGCAAAATAGAACGTTTTTGAATTCAGAAATACCCTATATTCCTTCCGGAGCTTCATTTTATCCTCCCTAAGAGTTAGCTTAGGGAGAAAGGAACAAAGGCACAAAGGCACTCATTTTGATGGCCTACCTGGTGCCAGATATTGTGGGATTTAAGAAAAAAGGATATGCATAGTTCTAGAAGGTTCATTGTAACATCATTTTGGGAGTGTTGGAGCACAGAGATTCCACGGGTTTTCTTTGGTCCCTAGAGGTGTGGGGCCTGAATGTACCCAGCTTGGTGGGCTGATATAGGATTCCTGGAGTCTTCAGAGGGCTTTGAAGAGCAGAGCCCAGAAACATCTGAGGTCTTCTCTGCTCTGGCGCTCAGCTCAGAGATGAAAGGTATTTCCTTGTTTTCCTCTGGCTATTTGTTTGAGAATTTCCTTAATACAGCATGATACGAAGTGGGAGACATCAGTTCCTAGGAACTTGTTATTAACAGAGAAGTCATTTCCACTTTTGTTCTTGTCACAATTTCTTCAGGATGTCTTTTAATATTGTAACACATATATATCCTCAGTACTAAACACTTATACCACTTCCCAAAGTCTCAGACTAGGCTGGATGTGGACACTTAATTACTGGACATTTTAAATATGGGGATTTATCTGAAGTTTTATTTTTTAGTTACAGTTGATATTCAACATTAATTTGTATTAGTTTCAGGTATACAGTGTGGTGGTTAGACATTTATATACTTTGAGAAGTGATACCCCCTGATAAGTCTGTTTAATACCCCACCTGGCACCATATACGAGGAGGTATTTAAAAAACTGGAATTTTTTGAAGGGCCAGCCCCTCGTAGTAAAGGCTTCTACATACTAGGTGAGTGTTCTAGGAACCCATCTGTATTAAGATATCAGCTGGTGGTGTTGTGAGAGGCTGTTCAGCCTCAGTGAATTTTTTTGAAGACTTTAAATGCATTTGCTTATTTCATGATAGGTGATTTATGAACACACTTGCCCACACCACTCTGCGTGTTCAGCAGTTTTTGACCGAAAAACAGCATCACCCTATACCCCAGGCTCCCTATTCACCTGATCTCACCCTAAGTGATTTCTTTCTGTTTGTTTTCTGGGATGAAAAAAGTCCTCAAAGGGAAACATTTTGTCCTTTGTGGAAGAGATGAAACAAAAAAGGCAGAAGCACTAAAAGGCATCAAAATTGACAAGTTCAAAAACTTGTTTTGAGCAATGGAAAGAAACATCGATGGGTGTATTGCATGAAATGGAGAGTACTTTGAAGGTGACTGAAGTTTAAAGGTGCAGTAAGAATAATTATACAGTTTTTATAAATTCTGTTTTTTGGGATCCCCCTTATAGGTATTGCAGTTTATTGGTTAAAATTCCCTATGCTGTACTTTACATGTCCATGAGTATTTTGTAATTACCAATTACATTTCTTACTCCCTTTACCTTTTTCACCCAGTCTCCTAACCTCCCTGTCTTCTATATCTGTGAGTCTGTTTCTGTTTTGTTTGTTTGTTTATGCTGTTTTTTAGATTGCACATATAAGGGAAACAATGTGGTATTTGTCTTTCTCTAATTTCACTTAGCATAATATCCTCAGGTTCATCCATGTTGTTGCAAATGATTTCACTCTTTTCTATGGCTGAGTAATACTCCATTGTATATATGAACTACATCTTCTTTTCCAGTTACCTGTTGATGGATACTTAGGTTGCTTTCAGATTTTGGCTATTGTAAATAATGCTGCACTGGCTATAGGTATTGTTTCTAATTAGTGTTTTGTGTTCCTTCAGATAAATACTAAGAAGTAGGATTGCTGGATCATATGGTAGATCTATTTTGAATTCTTTGAAGAACCTCCATAGTTTTCTGGTTTGAAGAACCAGCCACAGTTTTCCATAGTGGCTGCACCAATTTGCAGTTCAATTAACAATGCAGGAGGGTTCTCTTTTCTGCACATCTTTGCTAACCCTTGTTTATTAATGATAGGTATGAGGTGGTGTTTCACTGTTTTTAATTTGTGTGTGTCTGATAATTAGCGATGTTAAGCATCTTTTCATGTCTATTGGCCAACTGTGTGTCTTCTTTGGAGAAATGTTTATTCAGGACCTCTGCCCTGAATAATTTAATTTGGATTGTTTTTTTGTGTTAAGTTGTGTGAGTTCTTTATGAGTTTTGGATATTAACCCCTTATTGGATGTATCATTGGCAAATGTTTTCTCCCAGTTGGTAGGTTGTCTTTCCATTTTGTTGATGGTTTTCTTTGCTGTACAGAAACTTTGTTTGATGCAGTTCTGTTTGTCTATATTTTCTTTTGTTTCCCTTTCCCAAGGAGATCTAGCAACAAAAATATTACTGAGAACAATGCCAGAGTTTATTGCCTGTGTTTTCTTCTAGCACTTTTATGGTTTCAGGTCTTACATTTAAGTCTAATCCATTTTGAGTTTATTCTCCCCCTTCCCCGCTCCCCAAGAGGGAGAGAAACATCAATGTGTGGTTGCTTCTCAAATTTCCCCTACTGGGGACCTGGCATGTGCCCTGACCGGAAATCGAACCGGTGACTCTTTGATTCACAGGCTGGCACCCAACCACTGAGCCACATCAGCCAGGGCAAGTTTATTCTTATATATGGTATAAGAAGGTGGTCTGGTTTTGTTTTTTGGGGTTTTTTTTTTTTGTATATATCTCTGTCCAGTTTTCCCAACATCATTTGTTGAATAGACTGTCTTTATCCCATTATATATTGCCTCCTTTGTCCTAGATGTCTGAAGTTTTGAACTGCCATGGGAACTTGCCTAGGTAACTTGCTGGGGAGCAAGAGTTGAAACATTGAAAGAAACCTCAGTACTGAGTCCATAGAAGGGACTCAGTATTTTGAGGAACAGCATTAATTACAGTAAAAGTAGAGCTAGTTTCTTTTTGAGAACCTACCTGGTTCTTGGTCCTGTGATGGTCCAGAGGTCCAGGGGGCCAGGTGGGCTCCCTCAGCTAGTGGGGAAAAAGCACTGAAACATTTGGAATGGGTTGGTGGTGTGAAAGGGAGGGACTGCCGGAATTTCCAGGAGAACAGAGGGTGTGGTGGAGTCAAGCCTTGGAGAGGACAGGGATCAGTTGGAAGTACTGTGGCTGGGTGTTTTAGGTTGGGATAAGAAAGGAGGGGAGTGTAGGGTGTGGGTGTGTGGGTACTGAGGTGTAACTCACACATCTCAGCAGTGAGAGACGAGGCCCTTCAAGACACAAGGCCATAGAGCCTTCTGGAACCTCTGAATGCCTTTCTTCAAACAGCCCTGTGCAGGAGGCAGTGAGCACTTCCCCCACGGGCTGTGGTGGGCTGTGTCCTTGCTTATCTTCTTCATGTTGCTTCTTCCTGGATAGAGTTTATATTTATATTGTTATGTTTTTGACTCAAGTCTTTGGTGGTAGCATAGTGGTTGGGTATTTATAACTCAGGGAGGATTCCATTTGCCATTTCCTCCTGTGTGCCTCATTGGGCATTGGATAAGGAGATGAGCAAGAGCTCTTTGTCTTGTGGAACAGTTGGAGAAGAGAACCTATTGAATGTCAGATGTCAAGTTCAGCTGGGCAGTCCTAGGGGGTGGAAGGGGGAGGGGTAAGAGCTGGCAGGCAGAGCAGGCCTGAATAATAGGTGCTTGCTTGTGTCTGAAGGATGAATGGGAGGAAGGGCTTTCCCAGCAGTGGGAAGAGCATGTGCAAAGACCTGGCAGTAGAAGTTGGCAGGTGCGGTGGGTGTGAAGAGTTGAGACAAGACCAGTGTGGTTGGAACTAGGAGCATGGTGTGTGTGTGTGTGTGTGTGTGTGTGTGTGTGTGTGAGAGAGAGAGAGAGAGAGTGAGTGAGAGAGAACATATACATACATGTCTGTCAGATGCAGACAGTCTTGAAGGCCATGGTGAGGTGTTGCTAGCATTGGGAGGTTTCAATGGGCTTTAGCAATGGCCTCATTGGCACGGTGCAGGGAGTAGAGGATCTGTCCCTTAGTGAGGCTGTGGTTACTGTGGCTGAGGGAGGACAGGCAGGAGCAGACCAAGGCCCTGGAGAGCACATATTGGCTGTTACCCTAGTGCACACCTTGGCTTGACAGTGAAGACAGGCCTGTTCTGGTTGCCAGGGACGGGCTTATGTGGCTTCGCTTTCGGCTCCATAGCCCTCATGGGGCTGGTTCTTTGCCAGTAGTGTGCCGAGTCATGCTCTCTCCTGCTCTGCAGGTTAATGAGGCTCCATACCTTGGGGAGAGCAGGTACTGCTTTGTCCTCTGGGGCCTAATGGAGCTGGAGCACCTCCTTGGTGTGCCTCTTTCTTTTTTGTCTCAGACATGTTACAGTGTCTGGGTCCCCTCTGGTCCTTTAATACTCAGCATATCCCGCCAGGGCTGCAGTTTCTTCCTGCTTTTAAGGATCAGGTATTCAATATTTTTGGCTTTTGGGGTTGTATTATCTCTGTCGCTACTACTTGGGTCTACTTTGTAGGTGAAGCAGCTGTAGACCATGCATACTTGTGGGGGCATGGCTGTATTCCAGGAAAACTGTTCACTACAACAGGCCCAGCCAGTAGTTTGCTGCCCCTAGATTAGAAAACCAAATCCAGTCCTTCCCCAACTAGCCAGCACATGATGGAACAGTGTAACTTGTGGGCTTTCTTGATGCTTCACAGTTTGTTCTGCCTCAGTTTCTCCCTTTCTGATAGGTCTGGCCAGGGAGTTCCCCCTCCTTGACAGTTGGTGGTGCAGTTGCTAAGACTGTTGACAGTCTAGGTTGCTCCTCTCTCCAGGGGCACTTGGATTGCATGGAACCAGTGGACTTTGTGGACCTAGGGGTGGGAGAAGGTGAATGTATTGTTGGGTTTCCCCTCGGAGTTTATCTTCCAAATGTCATGTTCCCAGAACTGGGTTTGAGCCAAGGTGGTAAACATTTGGGTGCAGACACATTTAAAGAATTTTATCGATAGCACAAGTGTTTGGTTAGTGCAGATAGTGGTAGGAGGAGACCAGAAATGTGCAGCTTCTATAAGGGCTGGGCCCCTGGCAGGGATGACGAGCCCTCTGGGAATACCTTGGAGAGCCCAGGCTTCCCGGTTAGGGGCCCATGGCCCCAGAGACCTCTTTCTCTGCTGGCCACAGGCACTGCAACTCAAGTGTCTCCTCAGAACTGTAGCTCACCAGATAGTAGGCGGTGTCTGGCTGGGGCTCCTTGCCTCTAGTTGAAAGGGAACCGACATTTCTTACCTGAGCTCCAGAGGATGAAATGGCAACACAGGACTTCTGTAGCCCAAAGTGCAGTAACTTGATTTTATGTAAATCACCATGGCTGCTCTCTAACCTAGTGTGACCTCTTTCAGACTGGGAAATCACTGTGTTGGGGTATGTCTCAGAGTTGGTGTGGAAGAGGGGTGTGTGTGTGTGAAGTGAATGCATGCGTGTATGTGTGTGTGTAAGTAGAGTACCCAGGTGCAGGGTCAAAGCCAAACCATAATGATTTGTCAAGGGAGCAGAAGAGTCTCTTATGAGTTGGTAATTGTGTACTTAAGGGTTACTCGATACTGTTTTAAATGTATGGGTTGGACATAAAAACAGTAAAAGCTGTCTAAACTCAGCCAGTGCAGGTGGATAGCAAAACAGTCCAAATGCTATATCAGTGAATAGTGATTATAGTTTATTTTAGAGAAGTCCTCCTAGTTCTCATAGTGCTAACTGGTCTCTGCTTGGTTTCAACTCCTTTTTGAGTTTCACACTAATTATAACTGAGGGTCTATTGCTCCTCAGAATGGTTACTTCAGTGTTAAAAACCACCTTGGCTCATTCATTTCATAAATATTTATTGTGTACCTTTTACGTATCTGTTCTAGGTGCTTGGGATAAAATGGGCATCAGGGAGACAGATACCTCTTTCCTTGTGGCATTTATGTTTTTGTCAGATGAGAAAGTCCATAGGGACAGTAGCTGCCTTGTGTGGAATGTGCAGAGAGGCCAGGACTGTGGGAGAGAAGGAGCAGGGTGGGCCTTTGTGAGGGAGACATTTGAGCAGCAACCTGGGGGGGACATGGGAGAGGGTCAGCCATCTGGGGGAGAATGATTGAGACAGAGGGAGCAGCTAGCACAAATGCTCTAGTAGCTATTGTTGGAACAAGCTGTATAAAGACATTTCTGAGAAATTGTGTCAGCTGAATATGGACTGGGCATTTGTTGACATTTAGGGATTTTTTTGTATAGTAGTTATACTTTTCAGAGGTCCTTTTCAATTTGTGGTTGTTAAAATGGTAAAGTATCTGTGATTTTGTTTAAAACATACAAAGACCTCAAGGTGGGAAGGTGCCTGGTATGTCAGAGTCATGGCTAGGAGGCCTGCTGGAGCAGGAAAAGCAGGTGGCTGGTAGGTGGGCCTCTAAGTCCAGGAGAGGGTCAAGCTTCATACTAAGTGAATGCAGGCCTTCAGAGGGTTTCAAGCTGAGGAGTGAAAGCAGGAGGTTTAGTTTGCTGCCCTCCATTTTCGCAGGGAGGATGGTGTGAGAAGTGGTTGAACCCCAGGGGTGTTTGATGGTAGAATCAACAGGATTTCCAGATGGACTGGGTAGTGGGGTATTCTGATCAAGAGGGCAACTCCAGATCTTTATCTGAGCAGCTAGAATACTGGTTGTGCCATAAGCTAAGAGATAGGGAAAGCCATGGTGGAGCATGGTCTGAGGCTACCTTAAAACTTCTTTGCATTTTGTACTCTACCCAGGATGCGCTGTGTGTGTTGTGATAATCAGATTAAGATGACCTTCCTTCTTGTTGGTTAACCCCCCCAGGATATGTTGTCCAGTGAATCTTGTGGTCTCACAGAATAGGGTACTCGGATCATTGTTGAAGATCAGTTGTCCACATGTGCATGGGTATAGTATATTCTGGTTGTCCATCTATGTATCTGTATTTATGTCCATATCACAGACTTGGTTATTGTAACCTTGTGGTAAGTCTTTCTTTTTTTAAATATATGTTTTACACTAGTTCCAATTATTTCCCCCTTCATCCTCCTGTGCCCAGCCTGCCCCCCGTTTCTATAGTCAATCCCCCACCATTGTCCATGTCCATGGGTTTTTCATATATTTTCCTTGACTAGTACCTTCACCTTTCAAAATTTCTTTTCCCCCCTCCCCCTCCCCAACCTTATGGTAAGTCTTAAGCTCAGGTAGGGGAAGCCCTCCAAATTTGCTCTTCTTTTTCAGTGTTGCTTTCATTATCCTAGTTCCTTTATATTTCCACATAAATTTTAGAATCAGCTGCTTGTTTCTACAGAAAAAGCATGCTAGGAATTTTTGATTGGGAAAGTGTTAAGTTGGATCAATTTGATGGGGAGGGATTGATACATCTTACCCACGGACAAGACTTGTCTATTTATTTTTTCATTTCTCTCAAGGATGTATTTATTATAATTTTCAGTTTATAGGTCTTGCACATTTTTAAAAAATCAAATTCTTAAGTATTTCACATTTATGCCTTTAATGGATTTTTTTTTTAAAGCTTATAGTTCTGGTTGTTTGTTGCCATTGTGTAGAAACACTGCTAACTTTTTTTGTATTGACCTTGATCCTGAAGAGAGCGGGTTCTCTGAAAGTCCAGGGCCCCTGGTTCTGAGGCTTCCCTTCAATGGCAGAGAGGGGGTATCACTTGGGAGGTAGGAAAGGACTGGGACTAACTTCATCCCCTGTGTTTCCTGCCCTGGACCTCGCTGAAGAAAATGCTGTGTGCTCCTCAGTGCCCAGAGGCCTTTTCAGGGAGGTCACTGATATTTGCTTATTTCTCAGGTTCTCCTGTTCGGAGTGTTTCTCACCATCCATGAGCTATGAATTACTGTGAACCCAGTTTAAAAATAAAGGTTTTATATCAAGCAAGCTCTGTTATCATGTGGGTGCAAAGAATAACAGGAGATACTGACAATACTAAGTCCAGGGCTTGGCTGATTCACTAGGTTTTAGCCTTTGCAACTGGAGCCCTGGACATCTGATGTCACAAAGAAGGGGAAGTCCTGAAGTCAGCTATGTCTATGACCTCAGGAGAGTTACCGAACATTTTTGAGCCTTAGTTTTTCTGTATGTGAAATGGTCAGCCCCCTCCTTCCTGAGCAGTGTTAGCTCTCTGGAGATGATCCCTGGGGGAAAACTGTGAGTTGCCCCATAAAGGTGAAGCTACCTTCATTTAGAAGGTGAAGTGTGTCTGTTCCCAGGCACTCACCCTCAACAAGTTGAGGTGAGTCCTGCACTATCTGGAATGGAGGGTGGTTTCTCTGGGGTCTGTGCCAGGGAATATGCATCAAGGAACAAAGAGGTCATTTCTGGAGAGGGAGACCTAGGTGACCCTGGGCAAGTTCATGAGTATCAGACATCAGATTTCTTATCTGTAGAATGGGTATGGTTCTGTAACCTGCCTCTAAGGTTATCCTGTGGATTCATAGAGATGCTGAGTTTCTTAGCACAGTACCTGGAACTCACTCTTAAGCACCTATTCAATGTTGAGTATTACTGTTTCTGCTGATAATGTTATTACTGTTACAAGCAAACCTTGAACCATTTTTTATGTATTTGGCATGTGGCTGTGTGGCTGTACAACCTTTTGTCTCTAGATTGTCGAAGACAGCATCTACTATGGTAGTGTTTGTAATACTGTATCAGGTCATAGGTCAGAGACTAAAGAAACTTATTTCTTCAGCTTCTCTCTGCAGAAGAGAGCTGAGACAAAGCTTTGGTTAAAATCTGAAATTTTACTATGTAATTCGAGGGGTTAGAGGTATTTAAAACTACCAGAATGTTCCAGAAACTTTCCTTGGAAACTCAGTGTTTCTTTTTCTGTCCTTCATTTTAGGTTGGCAAGCACATTGACACAGGTTGCCATTTACGTAGTTGCTGCCATGGCCAGCTGGTAAGACCAGAGTCCCATGCCCAGAAGCCAGGTGAGTGTTTAGGTTCTGGTATCTGTGAAATGAAGGTTCTGACTTACCCAAAGGGTCTCATTCACCTCTTTGGACATTTGAAACTGAGCACTGCTTTGGAAGCTGGTGGCCACCTCCTAGAGGAAATGGAGGGAGGCAAGTCCTCCAGGATTGTGTGCTAAGACTGTCTCCATGGGGCCACCCAGGCTCTGCCTGCCTTGTGTCTCAGGGGTCACTCACTTGAAAAGCCCTGGCCTAAATAGGATGAGCTGTCCTCTGTGAGGATCAGTGGTAGAGGATAATCCCGGCCAGGTGGCCTTGACCCTCTGGCCATTTCTGTGATTTCCTAATGCTGACCAAAACTGGTAGAATTTTTCCTTACCATCGTCAGCAATGCGGGGCCTTGCTTTGTTGCTTGGATCTGGTTGCCCTTAACTCATCCTGTGTCTGTGGGGAAACTTGAGCCATTTCTCACTGCTTAGAGCTGTCAAATACAGGTTCTGTCAAGGGCTCTCAGGACCCAGCAGTCAAGAGCCTGCCATCCAGGTGGGATTTTTTAAAGATTATAAATATATCAGCTTTTTGCTTTTTGTTGTGAGGTATAAATCTGTCCAACAAATCCATTTATTTTAGGTTTTCTCTGGTTAGCAATTCATACCCATTTCAGCTGAACTGTGGCATGTGGTCAGCTGGGGTGTCCTCATTCCTGCTACCTAGGACACACTTGGGCACAGAGGAGGAGTAGGCGGGAGAAGGGCTGACTCCTGGCAAGCCACGAGGCACACATAGCCCCCACATATCACCCACATTGTATGTGGTTGTTGGTGTGCACATGGAGGGTCAGACTGCCTGTTTGGGCTAAGGGATATGGTGGTCACCCTTGAAGTTCTGTTGGGTCCTGTTTATTTGGCAGGTATGCATGGCTCATGTACCAAGAGATGGGCTTTGTGCTGTATATTCAAGATCAAAAATGGGTGTGACTTTACAGAAAAACAGTTCATAGAAAGAGTAATGCAGGTGGCCCTTAACCAACCAAGGTATGGAAGGTGGTCAGTCTCTCTGATACTAATAATGGTTGTTGGATTGTCAAGACATTTCTGACCTTTTGTCAATAGAGGTGGACACCATTCTATTTGTGGGAATTGGTCACCACTATACATTGCTTTTGGAGGTTCATACTCCTCTGAGTGGGCATCACTTAGTCTTTGCTCCAGCAATTCCACTTCTAAAAATGTATCCCAAAGATACACTGTTAAAAATAAGGATTGTGATAGGGCCGTTCATTACAACATTCTGAAGTGGCAAAACTAGAAATGATTTAGGTGTTTGTCAGTTGGGGTTGGGGACTGATGGGGTAGAGCTGAGCCCCTCAGCAAAGGAATGATGAGATCTTCATGTCATGGTGACAGGATTTCTGAGGTGAAATGACAAGTGGAAAAAGAAGAAGATGAAGGGCAAAGAGCTGTAGTGTACTTTTATCTAAGGAAAGGTGGAGAGGATATGGACATATATGTACTTACGTAAATCAACCATGTGGTCAGCTCTGAGAGGAGGAATGAGAGGGGGGACAGGATTACTGGAGATTTATTCAAGTTTCCTTCTGTGTAGCACTGGATATATATTTTATATAATTATAAAATAAAAGTGTGTTGGCAGTGACGATCCCTAAAAACCAAAGCAAAGTGAAATAAATGAATCTAGGTGCGTGTCAGTTGCAGCTCAAGTTGGTGACTTAATCTCTCAGACAGAGTTATTTTACATGACTTTTAAACACAGTTTGACTGTGTTTTAGTGAGGCAAAATGAAAAATTTAGTAGTTTTTAGGAATCATATTTTTGATTTCAGGTTAATACCAATAATCTTAGTGTTATATATTACAGAAGAAAATAAGCCATTAAGTCTGTAAGAACCAGAATTTTCAGCATGAAATAAAAGTGTGGATATAAAGTCAAAGCATTTAAGTTAAACTTAATTCTAAATCTGCATTGAAACATCCCAGTTGTGTCAGAAGGACTCATAGGGTCTTCCTCGCCAAGGGTGGAGCAGGTGAACATGAGGGAGAAGGAGGAGTCCTGGGTTGGAGCATGTTCGTGTTGGTGCTTAAAAGAAAGGAAAGCACTTGCTTTTCGCAGGGTATTAGGTAACCAGCTCATTTCAATAATTGGTAAATAGAGGAAAAGAAGCAAGTGTTTATTACCTCTTATCTATGGACTTAACTCACAAGGAACAAAATAGTGGGTGAGGTCAAGATTCCCTCACAGATCAGCACTACCCTACAGAACTTTCTGGAATGATCTGAATACATATCATCTACTATTTTACCTGGAATAGTTTGAGGAAGTAAAAATTTAATTTTATTTAATTTTAATCTATTCAGACGGCCACATGTGACTAATGGACACCACAGCTCTTGACATATTCTGGCTGATTAAAACGAAGTGATGGAATTAAAAATTACAAGTTTTCAGGCACCTAATGAAATGATGGGCCCCAGCAACAAGCATCCTCAGTGGCCTTCCCCCCCCCCCCAAGGAATATGCACGTGCTTGGTTGGGCCTCAACATCTAGTTTACAGGAAATCAGGGGCGTGTGGTATTTACCACAGGGGTGCCACCAGCAAAATCTGACTGTGGGAAACAGGCTAAATGACCTAATTTCTTCAAATCATTTCAATCATTTCTTGATTGAAAAGGGGCAGGGGGCTATAGATTTCAACCAGTGTGACTCTGACAGGTTAAGGAATGCTGGTTAAGTTGTTGAAAGTGTGATTGTGGGGTGGTGGTGGTTTGTCCTATGGAGATAAATACTGACCTGTTCGTTCGTAAATGCATGTTGGGTAGGATTTGCTTCACAAAAGCTAGTGGGGTGCGGGAAACTAAGGTTGGTCACCGAGAGACCATGAATGGTAGGTGTGTGCAGTTAATCTTGCTGCTCTCTCTACTTCTGTGGGTATGTTTGCAGTTTTCCATAATCAGAGTTTACTAAATAGACTTGACACAAACATTCCCTCAGGGAGCTTTATGACACACATCACCCAGAGCAGGGTAAATGGCCGTTTACAAAAAGTGAGGATGGTGGGTGCTTGTGGTTAGTTTACATTCAAGCAAAAAACTGGAATCACTGTGAGGGGCCTGGGCTGGTGGTCTATCAGGTGGGACTGGGACAGCCTCTCATGTAGCATTCATATTTTCTATAATAACACTCATAGCTACCCTTTGTGGAGCCCTTGGAGAGCATTAGTGATAAACTAGGTGGACGCTGTGCTGTTTCTGTTTCACAGGTAAGGAAGCTAAGGCACCTGAAGGTGAACCAGGCATCATTCTGTGCTTGTTGGTACCTTCTATTCTGTGAGCCTGCCCCTGCCCCACACATACCTGAGTTCATCATTGTTACCACCTGTGCTTTCTTTTTTCCCTTTTATTATTTTTTAAACATTTTGTTTATTTTTAGAGAAAGGGGTCGGGGGGAGAGGCATTGATGTGAATGAGAAAAATTGATCCGTTTTGCCTCTCGCATATACCCTGATCAGGGACTGAACCTGTAACCCAGGTGCATGCCCTGATAGGGAATGGAAAAGGCAATCTTTTGCTTTGTAGGACATTGCCCCAAAACTGAGCCACACGGGTCAGGGTCATCTGTGCTTTCTCACTTCAGTACTTTGACACTGTGGCAGCCCATACATTGTTTTCAGACCTAGGTTAATATTCTTTATTTTAATTTGTGTATCCTTCATTTATGACTGGATTTTTAAAAAATATATTTTATTGATTATGCCAATACAGTTGTTCTATTTCCCCCCCTTCATTCCCCTCCACCCTGCACCCCCTCCCCACCATTCCCCCCCTTTAGTTTATGACCACCTGTCTCAAGTTCTTTAGATTCTATATTTCCCATACTATTCTTATCTTCCCCCTATCTATTTTCTACTTACCGTCTATGCTACTTATTTTCTGTACCTTCGCCCCCCTTCTTCTCCCACTCCTTTGTTGCTAACCTTCTATGTGATCTTCATTTCTATGGTTCTGCTCCTAATCTAGCTGTCCTCTTAGTTTGCTTTTGTTGTAGGTGTGGTTGTTAATAAGTGTGAGTTTGCTGTCCTTTCACTGTTCATCTTTTTTATCTTCTTTTTCTTAGGTAAGTCCCTTTAACATTTCATATAATAAGGGCTTGGTGATGATGAACTCCTTGAATTTGATCTTATCTGAGAAGCACTTTATCTGCCCTTCCATTCTAAATGAAAGCTTTGCTGGATAGAGCAATCTTGGATGTAGGTCTTTGGATTTCATGACTTGGAATACTTCTTTCCAGCCCTTTCTTGTCTGTAAGGTCTCTTGAGAAATCCAGTGACAGTCTGATGGGAACTCCTTTGTAGGTGACTGTCCCCTTATCTCTTGCTGCTTCTAGGATTCTCTCCTTCATTTTAATCTTGGCTAATGTAATCATGATGTGCCTTGGTGTGTTCCTTCTTGGGTCCAACCTCTTTGGGGCTCTCTGAGCTTCCTGGATTTCCTGGAAGTCAATTTCCTTTGCCAGATTGGGGAAATTCTCCTTAATTATTTGTTCAAATAATTGAACAAATAGTTTGTTGTTCTTCCTCTTCCCCTTCTGGTACCCCTATAATTCAGATGTTGGAACATTTAAAGATGTCCTGGAGGTTCCTAAGCCTCTCCTCATTTTTTTGAATTCTTGTTTCTTCATCCTTTTCTGTTTGGTCATTTTTTTCTTCCTTCTGGTCCACTCCCTTGATTTGAGTCCCAGTTTCCTTCTCATCACTATTGGTTTCCTGTGCATATTCATTCATTTCACTTAGTTTGGCCTTCATATGTTCCTGTAATTTGTGACTAAAATCAACCAGTTCTGTTAGCATCCTGATCACCAGTGTTTTGAACTGTGTATCTGATAGGTTGGCTATCTCTTGGTTGCTTAGAAGTATTGGCTCTGGGGCTTTGAGCTGTTCTTTATATATATATATATATATATATATATATATATATATATTGTGTGTGTGTGTGTGTGTGTGTGTGTGTGTGTGTGTGTGTGTGTAAATGGGAAGGGAAGGAGAGAGGGAGAGAAATATCAGTGTATGGTTGCCTGTCATGTGTCCCCTCCTGGGAACTGGCCTGCAACCCAGGCATGTACCCTGACTGGGAATTGAACCGCGATCATTTGGTTCGCAGGCCCATGAGGGGCGGAGCCTTAGGTATACACCAGGGTGGGGCAATCCAGTTGCTGGGTTGTGACGCTGTATGTGGGGGTGGGATCAGAGAGGGGCAATGGGGCTTGTTTCACACTCTTTCTTGGATTTTGGTCCACTCTGCTGCTTCCTGTAAGCAAATTGGGCCCTTCTGGTGCTGGTTTCTGGATGTGTGGGGTTGTGTACCCTCCAGGACCCTGTGGGTCTCTCCAACGAACTCTCTGTGAGCCTGGGAGCCTCTCCCGGCACCTTGACCCCTGAAAGTTTTTCCAATTGGTGCTTTTAGGTTTTAATTCCCAGTGTTGGGGCCCTGGTTTGCACGGTACGTCTCACTGCTCATTTTTTTGCCTGGGTTATCTGCGCGTGAACGTGTGATCGCGGTCAGCAGCCGCTTTATGCCCTCACTGGGTCTGCCCGTTGTGCCCACACCTGGGATCTGCCAACCGCTGCCTGCGCACCTTGGTTGGTCTAGCCACTTTTTTCTGCAAGACCCCGCTCCGACAGCTGCTTACTCCACCCCTCTTACCGGTCTGGCTGAATGGTTTGTTGTTGTCAGACTTCCGTACAGTTCAGTTTTCTGTCTGTTTTGGTTGCATTTTTGTTACTAAAATGTTGTTGTGTTTCAACTTGGTTGTGTGAGGAGGGACAGTGTTTCCACCTACGCATCCATCTTCTCGTTGTAATTTTGATGTGGTTGTGAGAAGAGGCAAGCTGTGTCTGCCTACACAACCCTAAGTTAGTATCCTTGATTAGAGACCAGTCTCATTTCCCCATTGTCATCCATCCATAGCAATTCTAGCTAGTAGCGTAGATAAAGTAGGTGGTTAGCTGGTCTTCAACATGACTTTGTCCTAAAAGAAGTAGTGCTTTATAAGTTTGAGCCTGTGTCATCTAGGGATCACTGTACATCTTCTCTTGGGAGGGACCTGGCCCTACACCATTCACCTGCTTTGTGTCCACTTCCCATTCCCCCACCTTTGTGTGTGTTTTCCCAAGGCTTCATGGGGTCTGTGGTCCCCTGGGTGTGAGGCCTATTGTTGGAATCCCCCAGGGTTGTCCATGGGTTCCAATCAGCCCTGGTCTCTGGTAGAGACTAAGCACATGTTCATATGAATGAGTGAGTGGAACTCCTGTGAGAGTGAGTTAGGTGGCACACTCATAGTGAAGCCTGTGTGGGCCTGACTTGAATAGAGCTCTGCCTATGGTGGCCTAGTGACCCTCTCTTCACTTTGGCTCTCTTATCTGTAAATTGTGTGTCCCACATGGTTATAGCCCAAGGCATCAGCTCCTTTTCTGGGAGATAGTTCTTTTTTTTTTTTTAATATTTATTTTATTTATTTTTACAGAGAGGGGAAGGGAAGGAGAAAGAGTGGGAGAGAAACATCAATGTGTGGTTGCCTCTCATGTGTCCCCTACTGGGGTCCTGGGCTGAAACCCAGGCATGTGCCCTGACTGGGAATTGAACTGGCAACCCTTTGCTTCACAGGCCCGTGCTCAATCCACTGAGCTATAACAGCCAGGGCCCTTCTCTGGGAGGTAGTTTTTATTTCCCACTTGTATGGTGGACTTGCTGCGTTGTGAGCACAAGACCTGTAATACCTAAGAAGGACTGTGACCCTGTTGATGGGGGTTCTTCAGTGGTTTGGGATCTTGGTGCACAAAAGAGTCTTTCCTTGAAGACCTGATTCAGTGCTCCTGGAGTAAACCTACTTTTGTCTTTTAATTTAGTGGTTCTCAAGGGGTTGTAGCTTTGGGGATTAGGATTTTTTCCCTTTTTAAAAAATCCTGTCTTTAAAAAACATGAAGGTAAAATTCACATAAAATTTACTCTTTAACCATTTTAAAGTGTGAAATCATCGGCATTTATATTTTTTCAGCCTTGTGCAACCATCACCTCTAATTCCAGAACATTTTCATCATTTCAGAAGAAAAAATATAAAAAAAGAAAAGTGAAGAGTAGCTCCCTTAGGCAGCTACTCTTCACTTCCCCACCTCTGTGCTAACCGGGGCCCTAGCAACTACTATCTACTTTTTGTTTCTATGGATTTGCCTGTTGTGGATATTTCACATACTCTAAGGTGGCCTTTTGTGTCTGGCTTCTCATACTTAGCATGAGCATGTTTTCATCATTCATGCTGTGACATGAATCAGAACTTCATTTCTTTTTATGACTAAATAATATTCCACTGTGTGGATGGACCACATTTTGTTTATCTATTCATCTGTTGATGGACATTTGGGTCATTTTTACTTGTTGACTATTGGGAATAATGTTGCTTTTTAACATTTATATACAAGTTTTTCTTTGAATACATGTCTTCACATTTCTTGGATATAAACCTGGCAGTGGAATTTCTAGGTCATATGGTAATTTTGTATTTAACTTTTTCAGAAACTGCTAGACTTTTCCACATCGTTGCACCATGTTATATTCCCTACAGCAATGTATGAGAGGTCCAGTTTCTCTACACCCTCACCAATATTTTCCCATTAAAACCTTTTTTTTTAAAAAATCATAGCCATCCTAGTTGGGTGTGAGGTGGTATCCCATTGTGGTTTGATTTGCATTTCCCTGATGATAAGTGATGTTGAACATCTTCTCATGTACTTATTGGCCACGTGTGTATTATTGGAAAAGTACCTCTTCAACTCCTCTGCTCATTTTTGAATTGGGTTGTCTCTTTATTATTGAGTTTTAAGAGTTCTTTATATATTCCTGGCACTAGATATATGGTTTGCACATATTTGCTCCTTTTCTGAGGGTTGTTTATTCACTTTCTTGTGTTCTTTGCACCAAAGATTTGAATTTTGATGGAGTCCTATTAATTTTTTTTCCTTTTGTCGATGCTGTGCTTTTGGTGTAATATGTAAGAATCTGTTACCAAATCCAAGGTCATGATATATCTGTACTTTTTAAAATATTTTACTTACTTAACTTCAGAGATGGGAAGGGAGGGAGAGACACATCAATGTGTGGTTGCCTTTTCATGTCCCCAACTAGAGACCTGGCCCGCATCCCAGGCATGCACCCTAGACTGGGAATCAAACCGATAACCTCTCGATTCATAGGCCCGCACTCAATCCACTGAGCCACACCAGCCAGAGCACCTTTTTATATTTTCTTCTAAGAGTTTTATAATGGGTTTAGCATTTCAAATTTAAGTCTCACCCATTTTGGGTTAATTTTCATAACGTGTAAAGTAGAGTGTTTTTATAATCATTGTTTCTACTGGCATGAAGACATTTTGGCTTATGTAACTAGGAATGGGGGGTGATAGCTGGGACTTCTGGAAGTACTTTTTCTCATCTTTTATTATTTTTAAATCCTCACCTGAGGACATTTGTCACTGTTTTGAGAGAGGGGGAGGGAGGAAGAGAGAGAGAGAAACATTGATGTGAGAAAGAAACTTTGGTTGTCTCCCATACATGCCTGGACTAGGGATCAAACCTGCAACCTAAATTTGTACCCTGACCAGCAACCAAATTTTCTGCAGCTCTTTAGTTATGGGACGATGCTCCAACCAGCTGAGCCACACTGGCAGAGGGCTCTCTCTATTTTTTCCTTCTCTCATCCTCTTAACACAAATGTATTGAGCACCATTCTGTTTTGGGCCCCGGGATGGTAGTGATGAACCAAGAGGTATTTCCTGTTCTTGTGTAGGGGGTGGGGCACACAAATAGAGATGAGTAAATAGAATGTCAAGTGGTGATGAAGTGGGAAAGGGCATGTGTGGAGGGGAGATAGATGTCATTTTGCTGTCTCATCTGAGACCTGAAGAAAGAGAGTTTTGTACAGAGACCTGGGGGAAGAATCTTCTTGGAAGTGCAAAGGCCCTGAGGTGGAAGTGAGCTTGGCTCTCAGAGGAGCAGCCAGGATGTAACTGTGGGCAGAGCTGAAAGAATGGGGTTGAGGGGTTGGGAGGGAAAACAGGATGGTGGGAGGTGAGGTCGGAGAGGCCGATAGGATCTCTAGTCTGGGTTGAGGGCCTTGCTTTTACCTTTAGTAGCATGTTTTACAAAAGGATCACTAATGTGATACTCTCCAGCTTATTAGCTTGGCAGTTTCCTAGAGGTTGGTGTAGGTGTCCAAAACCAGGACAACTCCTGCCCAGGGGAGTATTTCCACTTAGAGGGTAGAGGGGAAAGATGGAGTCTGTTTTAGTTCTTACAGTTTGCGGAAAGTGCTATGAGAACTGTTTTTTAGGCCCATGGCTTCATTGAGACCAGAAACTTGCTTTAGTTCTAAAAGTAGCTTACCGATGGCTCCAATCCTCCTGGGGCATCTGTGAGCTTTGACACCAAAAAATGACTTGTGCAGGGAGGAGCTTGACAAAGGAAGCCCAGTCAGGGCGAGTTACAGCATTGCTGGGTGCCCTGATGAAAAACGAAAACAAATGCACACCTGTTTGCCCACTTTCCACTCATGTCTCCTCTTTGGAATGGAGAAGGCCTTTGTGGCTCTTCTGGAATTTTCTGTGCAAAACCTCCCTGCCATTTCCAGCCACAGGCCTCAATGGAGCTGGCTGTCAGGGCTGTTCTGCACTGGGCCCTGAGGGAGTCAGCCCTGGAAGAGTTAGGGCCTCTCATTTTGTGATACGACACCGACGGGCACATTGCAGATGTGGAAATGGCAGGCGTTAACAACCCTTTGTGGGCTGCAAGGCTCACAGCCCATGAGGCAGCTGGGAGGGGACAGAGGGCTGGTCCTTTCCTTTGGGTAGGAAATTCGGCCAGCTCATTCTCACAGTGATGTTCTGCACCAGGGGGACTCCTGGTCACCGTTTCCCTGTGGATATTTAATATTACTCAGATTCCCCTTTATAGGCGGCTTCTTTGTTTCTGTTCTGTGTGCTCCTCTAGCAACATCTGTTTTTTCTCTTTGGGGCCTCAGGGTTGGGATTTGGCCACAGTCCAGCAGCTGTCGGAGACCCAGATGTCCACCTGAAGTGGCCCCAAGTGGGTGGCAGTGGGTGCTTATTAAGCACCTGTGAGATGGCAAACACTAAAACTAAGTCCTCATCTCCAGTGTGAGCTTGGGGGAGCTGGTGACAATTTAAAAAGACACTTTCTAACATGTGATCAGGGTAGGTACAGTTATTTCCACTGAGTGCCAGCCACAACTTAGAGATGAAGACAGGGTTTTGTCTCATGTCACTGGGAAGGGTGCTCAGAAACCAATGGATGGAGCTGCAGTGCAGATGGAGCTAACAGGGATCCATGGAGCTTGTGTGGTCAGTGTTTGCGGTTTTCAGAGTTTTAGGGGGAAGATAAAAACATAACCCCCATACGATATTCCAGGAGGAGCTATGCTTTCTCTAGTTTTTTCTCTCGTGACACCATGAAGAGAGGTAGAGGTCAGGGGACCTGGTTGTCCCAGGGTGAGTTTGAGCAGCCAGGTGCAACCATCACAGGGCTGGTGGTTACTGTGGCACGAGCCTTGCCAAGAGCAGTGACTGTGGGTTTTCTGGAGATGACTTGTCCTGAAATTGGCTTTGTTCCCACATATTGTGCTGGGATGAGATGTTCCCAATGCCTTCTGCACTGTGCAGTCATCATGGGATTTGCATTGAGGAATATGAAGAGGTTTTCTCTTTAAAATGTTGATGGTCACTATTTGAGTATGTTAAAATGTCTGCTCTCCAGGTTAATTTTGTTAACTAGATACCAAAAAAGTGTTAAATCAGAGGCATTATTTACAGGTCTTCCACCTTAAAAAGAAAACATTGTAAATGTGGGTTTCTTTGTACATGTAAATGCTGGAGGTGCTGCCTCTTTTTTTTCCTATTCCAGTCTTTTTTTTTTTTTTAAGATTTTATTTATTTTCAGAGAGAGGGGAAAGAGAGAAAGAGAGGGAGAGAAACATTGATGTGTGAGAGAAACATTAGTTGGTTTCCTCTCACAGGCCCCTAACCAGGGACCCAGGCATATGCCCTGAGCAAGAATCAAACAGGCAGCCTTTCAGTTCACAAGCCAGTGCTCAATCTACCGAGCCACACCAGCCAGGGCTCCCTTTAGTTTTAATGACCTGGCATTGCTTGGTGTTTCTTGAACCTAGGAGTGAAGGGGACCAGGATAGAATGGATGTCTTGGTCTGACTCTACCTTGGATATGACCCCTCTACCTGTGGTGATGGGTTTATATTTGATGACTCATCAGCATTTCAAATGGAGTACAGTGTTTGGGCACACCTGGGGTGTTAGAAGTGTCCTATGAGGAGGCTGAGCTGTTTCTGAACTTACCTACTTAACCTTCCCTTTTGACTTCTGCCTCTGAGCTGAGCACCGCACTTTTAAGTGGTATCTCTTCCTGGAAGGATTAGTTAGGGAGCACCTGTGGGGGCTGGGGGCAGAGAGATACCCTGAAGAGCACACAATACTCAGAGGGACTTATTTGATAGAGCAACTGAAAACACTTCTTTTAAGTTGTGTGCACACACAAGTCTTTAAAAAAAACCAAACAGTTGTTAAAAGTTTTGGTTGGGAATCCTTTTATTTGGTTGGTGGTATCTCCTTTTCTTGAAGACAGGTTTTCATGTGCCTGTATATTTGTGCCACTTCACCTTTTTTGCTACCATTTCTTCCTCCCTGTTTTCTCTCTACAAATTCAGATTCTGTCCCAGCGCAAGTGAAGCATTTCTAGATTCTTCCCCATATCCTCTGAAGCAGCAGGTGGATTCCTTTTCTGGTGTTGACTTGTAATAAAATGGTGATTGGCACTCACATCTCAATGGCCCTTACTGGGTGTATGTTCCCATGAATATGGGGGCCCTGAGCTGCACCTCCAGTCTTCCACAGAGGAGGCACCCCTAGGTCACTGGCTCTTTGGAGGTCACTATTGGGCACAGGATCAGTATTTGTCAAGAGCCCATTGGTGTCCACATACTGCTGGGTCAGGTGGGCCATGAACTTGGAGATGGGGTGTCCCAGGCCCTGAGTAACAAGCACCTTATGCTACAGAAGTTCCTTCTGGGTTCACTCATCACTCAGATAAACAATGGTAAACAGTTCTTTGCCTTCTCTGGAAGCTTAAATTATTTTGTACATGAATGAAGTTGTAGAAATGAGCATGGTTGTACTGCTACTGATTTCAAAACCTCTACTGCTCCAGTCAGGTGCAGAATTATCTGTGGGTTGAAGTGACAGAAGTACATAGGGATTCACACTAGACCCTTCAAGGCTCTGGGCTCCTTCACATGCTTTAGAAGTTAATGATTCTGGCTCCTGTGTCTGATCTCATGTTTATACCCTACTGGTTTTCCTCTCCATTGAGACAGGTGGATCTGGAATGGAGTGAACACTAATCACCTGTAAGAACTGCTATTCTTTTTTTTTTAAGATTTTATTTGCTTATTTTTAGAGAGAGGGCAAGGGAAGGATAAAGAGAGGGAGAGAAGCATTGAGGGAGAGAAGCATTGATGGGAGAGAGACACCTTGATTGGTTGCCTCTTGAGAGTGCCCTGACCAGGAATTGAACCGGTGACCTTTTGCTTTGCAGGATATTGCCACACTGAGCCACACTGGTCAGGGCAAGAACTGTTATTCTTTGCTAAGAATTGAACAGTTAAAAAAGACCTTTCCTGAGATAATTGGGCAAGATTCGGAAAGTGGGAGGAGGGGTTGAAAACTGTGCAGTGTGTGAGGGTGCATGTGTCTATGTGAGCATGCATGAATGTGGTTGCATAACTATGTGTGTTTGTGTGTGTGGTGCAAGATTGCTTGGTGTTTACCTAGCCTGGTGTGTTGCATCTTTGGGGAGCAAGGAGGTGTCTATTGGTCACCCAGTATCCTTTATATGTCCTCTGTTGATAGGGTGTCCATTGAGTGAGGTCACACGCTCTCAAGTCTTAAGTGCCATGTTTCTTGTCCCTTTCCCTCTCTGTTCACTGCCTTTGGCTCCCTGCAACCCAGAGTCCTTGGAACTGTGGCTGTTGGAAGTGGACCGTGAGATTGCCCATCTCATGTAAGCCTTTGGAAAAGCAGCTGAGCCCCTTCAGTAGGACAGCAGAATTTCTTGGTTACCTGTCTCATTTTTGTAAAGTGGCTGTCCATCTGGAGGGCTGTGTTGGCTTCTCTTCACAGGCAGAAGATTCAGAAAACCTGCTTCAAATCCCCAGGTCCAAGGAACCCCAGTGTAAGACCACTAGAATGCCACCACGTTGGGGGTGAAGTGCCCATGAGCCAGGCCCAGTGTTAACATAAATGTTAGCAGAATTGAAGGACTGAGGTGCTGACTAGGTGCAGGCTGAGCCCCAGGTAAGTTCTCAAGACTCCTGCTATCTCCAGGCTGGGCTGTGGAGCTGCAGTCATAGGCAGAATGTACTGGGTGCAAATTGTGATTATTTAGAGATAGGCAAAGGGTGCCATGGCTATGGTGATGCTTCCCTCTGCCCTAGAGTGGGACATTTGGAGACAGTTTGGTGTGGGTTTGCATCTAGATGGTTCTCTCCTTCACACCAGGTAAAGCACGCTTCTTAGGTTTTCCCTGCCAAAGGGGAGTTCTGGTTACCTGTGGTCTTTCAGGGCATCCCCATGGGCTCCCAGGTCTCCACTGAGTCTGCCCCACTGTGCTTGATCCACACTTTCCATCCATGCTCAAAGTCCCCTCCATCAGAGAGACTTCTCCTTCCTTCACCCTCCACCCCCCTTTCACCATTAGTTTCTCAGCCCCTGTGCTTCCCCTTAGAGCTTTGGTCCGATATTTAGGCACATGTGCTTAGGAACTGCTTGTTTTTGTAACTGGGTTAAAGTTTCATCCGCCACAGTAATTGAGTTTATAGCATGTAATTTTCTTTTGTGAGGGACCTATTTGTATTGAGAGTGTGTAGGGCTTTTAGGGTGGTATAAAATTGACCTGTAGTGAGACAAGCTGACCCTGCAATAAGCTGTGTATACTAGGCACTTTTTTTTTTTTACTGTTATATGCATTCTTTTTTTTTTAATATTAAATTTTATTTAGTTACTTTTCAAGTACATTTTTTTTTTATCTATTTCTCCAAAAAAATGTGGAACGCTTCACGAATTTGCGTGTCATCCTTGCGCAGGGGCCATGCTAATCTTCTCTGTATCGTTCCAATTTTAGTATATGTGCTGCCGAAGCGAGCACGGCACTTTTTGAAACTAAATTTATTTTGATTTGTTAAAAGGATTAACCATGAGTATTGGACTCAGATTGAATTTACATGTTCAAGTCCTTTTTTTAAACCTGTTTTCCTCTGTAGTTCAGCTCTAATGCTTGTTTTGGAAAAGCACATTTATTCCAACACTATTGATATATTAGGGCACAGTTGGAGAATAACACACACATTGTGTTTGGTTATATGTGATTTTGTCCAGGAGAAATGCTAGGTTATCTAAATGCTGGTGACCTATTTTGATAAATAAAGTTTGACTGGGAGACAGCTATGCCCCTTTGAGGACATGCTGTTACAGAAGTAGAACTGAGTAATCGGGACAGACACAATGGCCCACAGAGCTGAAAATACTGTATTTACTGTGTCCCTTTAAGAAAAAGTTTACTCACTCCTATACCAGGTGAATCCAGAAAGACCGTTCCCAGTCAGAAGAGCACCTGCTGGTACACAGAATCAAAATGCACATACCTAAGATGCACCAACCCTTCCTGGGTCACACCCATCCCCTTCTGGAGTCAGGTAGCCTCCTGCCAACTTGTCGAAGTAACTCAGAAACTGTAGCTGCCCACAGTCACACACACTTAGGTCTTTCCAGGGCAGGGTTCAGGTAGCATTTGTGTACTTTTTGGGTTGTTTAACATGCTGCCATTTTAAAATTGGGTTCCTGTCCTGCGTGTGTGTGTGTGTGTGTGTGTGCGCGCGCGCGCTTGTGTGAGTGATGCTGGAATGCTATGCACGTAACTGCATTGTTCCCATAAGCCCTATGTTTCTGTTGCACGATGCTCCAGCAGAACTTACCGTACTTTGAATGCAAATAGCAAATGAGGTATGGTCTCACTCTGACATTCTATAAGGCTGTAATTGCTTAATATTTTATCTGGACTCTGGTGAGAGGTGAGGCCCACTCCCCCATGTGAGGAGCTCTTAGTGTCCTTTGGAAACCTTGAGTCTTGCTCTGGGTGGTCGATGGGGTGTTTTGATGGACATTGCGTGGGGGGCATGGCCTTTAGTACCCAGCACTATCCCACTCACTTGCTTTATGACCTCCACCTGTCTCAGTTTCCCTACCTGTAAAACAAGGGCTGGTGCTCTGACTTGTGTGGCTCAGTTGGTTGCGTGTCATCCTGCAAAGCTAAAGGTTGCTGATTCAGTTCCCAGTTAGGGCACATGCCTGGGTTGTTGGTTTGGTCCTTCTTCAGGGCATATATGAGAGGCAACCGATGGATGTTTCTCTCTGTCTCTTTCTCCCTCCCTTCCCCTGTCTCTAAGATATAAAAATCTTCAAAAAAAAAAAAAAAAAGGAGGGGGCTGTGGTAGTAGTACTCACCTTGCAAGTGGTCCTGAGACATATCTGAGGTGATCCCTTTTGGGTAAACAACGTAAGAATAGTCTACATTTCTGTTAACAACACAGGAGCAACTTGGGTCAAGGTATGAGAATCCCAGTATTGAAAGGGGGCCTGAAGTATCTGATCCAGGCACCCCTCTTCCCAAACTTCTCTCTGTAAAATCTTCATTTGTTCATTCATCAGATGTTTGCTGTGCACCTATTGTGTGGCCAGCACTTTTCGTGGACTAGGGACATACCAAGAACTGGTATGCTGTTCACCCTGCTGCCTGGTACCTGGTGGGTGGTAATAACACTTGAATACCAGGGGCTTGTATCTTCCCACGAAGGACAAATCTTAATTCTCTCAGGCGTGGCAGCTGCTGCAGGAATTTGAGGATGGCTGTTTGATCTTCCTCACTGGCATGTGCATCATTTTAGTCCCACCACGTGATTGTCACTCTAGATGAAAACAAACCATTTAAACATAATTAACAAAAGGTCTTTAGACCGTATAGTGGAATGGTTCACAGTGCACAGACTGCTTGTGAGAGTGCCAGATAGAGGAGTGTGGACCTGGGTTCCAGCCCCAGATCCTTAGCTCACGTAAACTTGGATTTCCCCACCTCATGGAGTGGCATACCCATCCCCTTGTCAACATTCAGAAGCTCTAGGTGAGTGGTA
Source organism: Artibeus jamaicensis (assembly GCF_021234435.1). Taxonomy (NCBI): domain Eukaryota; kingdom Metazoa; phylum Chordata; class Mammalia; order Chiroptera; family Phyllostomidae; genus Artibeus; species Artibeus jamaicensis. The sequence goes on along the minus strand of NW_026521854.1, from coordinate 6,223,797 downwards.
GCTGTTACCCCCCAGTGTGTGGGTATGCCCCTCCCCTGGACTGCTGCAGGGGGGAGTCTCCCCAGGGTCTTCTCAGTCTGTGTTTTCGAAGTCTCATGCAGCTTCTGGCCAGGTATCTGGGCCCAGGGCCCTCCTGATGGTGTAAAAGAAAGAAAATGCCTGTGTTTCTGGAGTGTTTTTTAAGTTTCCAGAGTGCTAAGGGTTAAGATCCCAGCTTCAGTCAGTGAATATAGAGAGACTTAGTTCTCCTTTTGAGCAAACCTTTAGCACAGGACTTGCTGTGGCTCCTTCCTTGTTCTGCATAAGATGGTTCCTACTCAGCAGCTTGTCGTCCCATGTTCCCCTGTCTGGACCATCTCTCCATATTCCTGTGCCTACCTCCGCCTCATTCTGTGGGGCTCCATCTGAGTATACTTGCCTTACAGTCAGAGTGCAGGAGTTTTTAATGAAAGTACATGACTTACTTGCTTTGTTTGCCCTGTAGGGCAACCCCAGGAATCACTTCATGAGACTGATTTACAGAAATGCAGGTTTAACTCAATAGCAAGTACTAAAGCCATACTGTGTGCTTCCCAGTGAAAAGATAAATGGTAACCCTGGCCAGTGTGGCTCAGTTGGTTGGAGCATCATCCCATGGACTGAGGGGTCATGAGTTCTGTCTCTGGCCTGCACACGTGCCCAGGTTGCAGGTTTGGTCCCTGGTTGGGGTGCACAGGAGAAGGTGGCCAATTGATGCCACCCACCCTCTTCTCTCCATAAAAACAATGAAAAAAATGTCCTCAAGTGAGGATAAAAAAAGAAAAAGAAAAAAGATGAGTGGCTAAAAGAAGTTTCTGCTATGAAAGAGTTTTAGCATTCAGCCGGGAGGAGAGACAAAGCCATTGAGTTGTGTGGGGTTGCTGCTGTTGGCAGCCCTGGTGAGGGACTGTGTGGAACATGGGCCCTGTCAGAGTGAGCCCACACTAATGCTGTGTCTTGGTGGCCCCTCCCAACAGTTAGTGGCCCAGGTAGAACGTGTGGGTGTGGATGAGCCAGGGGGTTGGGTACACTCCTTAGAGCCCTGGAGTCATTGTGGTGACAGAGAAGGTGGGCTTTTAAGCTGCGTAGACATTGGCCAGTAATAAGTGGGAAATAAGAGGGAACAGCGGTGTTCTCTCTCAGCCCACTGAGGTTCTGTATTCTTCTAGCGTTCTTGGTTCCACCTGTTGAAGGAGCCAACCAGTTGCCCTCCGTGCATCTTACATGCCCTCTTGGCCAAGGGCCATGGAGGGCGGCACCTCCCTCCCTGCAGGGACTTCTCTTGCCTGCCCCCCTAACACTTACCATTTCAATTCTCAGCCTCTGAAGGTAACTATTATTTTATATAGCTTTTTTAAATCTTCATTTTCTTTTAATATAAGACTGATACATAGTTACTGTTCAAAGAAATAATTTAATACAGAAAGTGAACGTTTCTTAATTATAATCCACTCTTCAGGGGTGAGTGCTGTGGATTTTAGCCCCATTTCTTTCAGTTTCAATTTTGGGCAACTTGCAAATTTTTTTTCCTGCTGATACAAGCACTTTTAAACCTTGTGAATGGTATTACACAGTACAACTTAATTTTCTCATTCAGGTTATTTCTAACATCACTTTGTATCTTTTCACATAGCATGTCTGTGAGGTATGGATGGGGAAACTAAGGCTCAGAGAATGACAAGCTCCCCCTACTAGTTGCTCCTTGTGGTCCTGGCTCTTCTCTGTTGTGTCCAGTGGCGCAGGCTGGCCGTTGGGTCATCTTGTTGTTTCCCAAGTTAAATTGCATTCTTTGTACTCCGCCTAATGATCTTTGACATTGTGAGAGCTGGTGTTTTTGGTGTGAGTTTCTTCCAGAACACAACCACCACATCTCTGCCACTGTCACTCAGAGATAGGCGTCAGGAAATGGCTCGGGCCCAGAGCAGAGTGAGATCTATTCTGGAAGGGAAGACCAAAGTGCAGCTTAGCTCTTCTCCCCTGACTTTTCTTTAGGCACCTGGGTTTGACTTAAAGATCTGGGGAGCCTGTGGAGAGTGTGCAGACACAGGGTTCAGCTTTGGAAGTTTCCTCAGGCTGCTGTCTTGGGGAGGGTGGATAGGGTTCCTGGGTCTAAGCAGGAGACAAAGGAGGCCGTGGAGAGGTGGCACAGCTCTAGTCCTGGGACCATTAGGGTGCAGAGACCCACCTGTGCTGTATGTCAAGACTGTGGAACTTGACAAGTGGTTGGTGAGACTGACGTGTAGATCCTGTCATAATCCAACCCAGCATTGGTTGCTTCATAGACTCTTTTTCCTTCCTGGCCGGAAGAGGTGTGCTGCCCCTGGTGCAGGCAGGCCTTCACCTGTCAGCAGATGCTCCTTGGCCTCTCTGTGTGGGTCTGGTAGAGAGCTCATGCTCAGTATATCCAAAGTACCTCCACTGCCAACCTTCTTACCTCAGAACAGCTTCTTTCCAGTAGTTGCTCAGGTAAAACCCGACAAAACTGAGCAGTCCTCTCTCACCTCATGTTCAGCTGTTGGAATGTTGTGGTGTCTGTATCCTCTAAAGTACCACCCAGTATCTGGTCATGTCTCCCTACTGTTCCGTCCTCTTCTGTCCTGAGCCACAAGATACAGAAGCTCCCAGTCTGTCCCCAAATCAGCCAGATCACCCTTTTTTTTAAAAAATTTCATTTATTTATCTTTAGAGGGGAAGGGAAGGAGAGAGGGAGAGAAACATCAATGTATGGTTGGTTTTCATGAGTTCCCTGCTGGGAATTGGCCTGCAACCCAGGTATGTGCCCTGACTGGGAATCGAACCGCAATTGTCTGGTTCGCAGGCCTGTGCTCAATCCACTGAGCTATAACAGCCAGGGCCAGATCATCCTTTAGGAACAAATTGTATACTCCTGTGCTCCCTCTGAGGTTAGTCCACACTCAGCACTCTCTTCCTACCTCCTCATGCTCACTGCTTTCTCTGGGCTCCGGAAAAAGCACCCTAAGTCCACTTTTCAGCATATTGGCTCTGTCACTTCTTTCAAGCACATTATTGCTGAGTCTTTCTTTCCTCATGTCTGAAAGAGGAGTACTGCTTGAGTAATTCTGCTGGTGTGTTAGTAACAGAGTAGTAGTGTAAATAGTCCATATAGTGTCTGTTGACTTTTTTTTAACTGGCCTGTGTGCCCAAGCTGAGCCACTTGCTTTCTGTTGGTCTCCCAAGTCCTGTTTAAAAATTCAGGATCCTGCTGTAGCATAATATACCCTTTGGAGTTGTTTTAAAAACAGGTTTTCCTCCTGAGGTTTTTAGACCAGTTAGATGATGGGATTTTATTAAAATCCGCTTTTGGTTGAGGCAGCTGAAATTCATATTGGATCCAAAGCCCCATGTCAGCATTCTGCCTGGAGCTCAGTGGCCCCATCATCCTGGGTTCAGTTTGTGCTGTGCCTTTCTACTTTCTAGCCTCTAGTGTGGCTGAAATCTGCCCTTCTTGGCTGAGGAAGACCAGGGCTGTACCCTGCCACCTCCCCCTGGCTCATCCAGGTTGGAGGACAGGACACATCAGAGCAGGGTTGTGTTTGGAGAGTAAGGAGGGGCTGAGGCTACCTGGGTTTCAGCCTTGTTCCCTGTGTAGCAGTCTGTGCCTCAGGTAGCCTTGGGCCTTGGTCCGTCATCTGTATAATGGTCATGCTGCTGTCTGGATCTTCCCTTCAGACAACAGCCAGCACCCAGCACCAACACAGAATCCCACCAAGAGGGGACTGCTCTCTGTGGGCCCCATATTTCCTGAATGAACAGCCATGTGGTGGAACTTCTGTGGTCACCGCTTCCCCTTCGTTTTCCTCCCCTCACTTGCCAGGAATTCTGAAGCTGATTCAAATTTGTCAGCTTGGGTAATCCAGCCTCTTTCTAAATGTACCTCCTCACTGCTTTTTGCAGAAATCAGCCATCATACTTCATTCCACCAGGCTGGTTTATCCTGAAACTTTGTCATCATTCCTGATTCTGTGCCTGTAGGGCTGTAGCCACCAGCTTTGATGTGCTGGGGGCATTAGCTCTTCCATCTAAGAGAAGGAGCAGCTACTTACCAGCATGTGCCCTCCCCAGAAGCAAGGCCCCAGGGGCCAAGGATTGGCCATAGCAAACCCCACAGGGCCTGAAGGCAGCCTGGCACCTAGCTGTGGAGGAGGCCTCATCCCCATGGTAGGTTGTGCCTTCTCTAGCTGTGCTTGTCCTTTGTGGGGTGGGGGAGGGTTTTGGGGGGATTTCATCAGGTCCCCCCAGAGTGGTCTGCTGGAGGCACAGACCAGGTCATTGATTCTGAGCCTAGGGTTGGCAGTGTTCCAGTCCCTGGGCTTCAGAGTGAGTTGTTCTGACACTGCACACATGGGACGGGCCTGTGGATTCCCAGGCTGTCTACTAGGGTGGAGGGAGTGGCCCTGTGGGTGTGAGGCTCTGCTCTGGCACCTCACAATTTGCTTGTTTTATACCAGTGATGATGAAGTGAGACTCTTTGGCACCACCTCACCAGTCTGGTCACCTGGCGCACAGTGATCTTGTGGGCTCCCCCTTATCTGTGGGCAGTTGAGAAGAAGGACTTCACACAGGTTCTGGGGTTTATGTGAGCTTCATGAATAAGACCTTAGCACTTACCCTGTAGGGGGAAGTATGGATACTCTGAGTGCAGGATTGGGGGGGGCACACCATCATGAAGTGGGGGTACATTCTCCCTGTCTACCTGGGACTCCTTATACCCCCAGTGGGCACCAGGCCAGACTGGGAACTTCTCCTTCAGGGGAAGAATTTTTCCAATCCTCAGCAAGGGGCTCTCCTTGCCTGAGATCCTGCTATCCCCTCAGTTTCCACCTAGACAGGCTTCCCCCCAGACCTGGGAGCACTTGTACCTGTTGTCCAAGGCAGCAGCAGAATTGCTTTTTTTGTCCAGGTCCCAGATGTTTGAGGAGCTCCTGTTTCAGGCTGTGCTCAAAGGAAAGGTGACCCATCCCTCCCACAATGACAGACACTCAGGGCAGTGACTTGTCTGCAGTCTCATGGGGAGACAGGATGGACAGACTCAGTGAGCAGGCTGAAGGGGGTTGTGGTCAAGGCATGTCAGAAAAAGAAACCTAGCACGTTAGGCTAAGAGGCACATGTGAGCATCCCTCGCTTCCCTGTGGGGCAGTGAAGAGATGATGGGGGTAGATGAGGGGATAGGGAGGTCTGGGGGAGAGGAGGAGTATGGGGGTTGTATGGAGGTTGCTGGGGCCAAGCACTTGGTAAAGCATAGATTACAGGTGCAGGTTGGGATGCCAAGAGGGGTTGGGGGCAGATAGAGGCCAAGCCATAACGAGTAGCCCTGCCCTTCATCTAGATGGAGCAGGAAACACTCAAGGAGGCCATGGGAAAACCTGCTCTGTTCAACTTTCTGTAGGAGCAGGTGTCAGTGTCATGCTGGTCTAACAAGTGTGTGGAAGGGCCGCTCTGCCTCCTGCGCCAGGAGCAAGAAGCAGATGTTCCCACTTTTATTCCTTTCATTCTAAGTCCACAGTAGGGCCCGTTGGGGAAGGGGGTCCTTAAGGATGTTTCGAGTGAGTCATCTCAGGAGTATGTCCTTTATATGATGACATGGCCCTTTTGTTGTCCTGTGCTGCCCCCAGCCTCACCAAAGGTGGGCTCTGGGAATGGGTATGCCCAGCCCTGTCCAGAGCAGGCCTCCTTGGGTGTTCACTGGTGAGAGAACTGAGGCACTAGGTGCCCTGCCTGTATGGACACAGACAGAGCCAGGAGGCCTCGAGTTTAGGCACACCACAGGTGTGAATTGGGATTCGTGGGGCAGTTCATATGGTGTTCTTCCCCCTGCCTGAGTGTTCGTGGATGTGGCTGCTGACTGACCTGAGAAGAGGCACTTGGGAAATTCTACTAGAGCCTGGCAGCTAAATTCCTTTCTGTCCCCTGGTGAACTCTCAGTCTTGTTTCTGGTGTTCTGACCTATTGGAACATTGAAACCCAGACATGCTTATGAAATGCCTGCAGTCTCCCTGCAGACAGACATCACTGGTTGTCCTCCCTCCTGTCTCTGTGAGGGTTAACTGCACTTCAGCTTGTTGTCTGGAACCGGTTCAGACTAGTTTTCTGGAAAGTGCTTTGTCTCTCAGACTGAATCCTGGGAAGGGTCATGTGGAGCCCAGTGATGTCATGGGATCAAAAACTGACTCAGCTGGGGTTTTTTTCTTGTCTTTAAATCAAGATATGTGTGTGCTGCAGGTACAGGGTGCTGGCACCATGGTGGGCCAGGCCTCGCCTGACTCAAGTTTTCTTCATCAGCAGTCAAAGGGTTAAATGTTACCCTCACCCTTCTGCAGTGAACAGGGAGTGGGTAGGACATACTCACTGGAGGGGAGAGGGGTCAAGGGTCAGCTCGAGTTTTTGCTGTGCAGGACTGGACCTGGGCACTGACATTGCTCCTGGGACTGCTTGGTTCCCTTTCCTGGATTTCAGACACCTCCAGGGAGTTCACAGTTTTCTTCTCTTTGCCTTGAGTCTGAAGCACCAAGAATTCGCCTTCTTTCTTATAAACAGCCACCCTCCATTGTTTCTGTCTAGGTCCCTGAGGTCTCAGCTCTCCAGGTGCTCCACCACTCCTGTCCCAGCCTTCCCCAAGGCGGTGAAGAAGTGTTCCAAAAACACTTTGTGGGTCCTGCCTGTGTTTTTTGTACCTGTCTCTGCCATTGTCACATGGCAAGGCAAATACTCCAAGCTGACACTGAGAAGTTTCTAAGAAGGTAGTAAGCAACTCCATTGTGTTGAGTTTAAATATCTTGTTTTCTTCTTCCCCAAAGTTCAGAATGACTGAGGAAGCATGCCGGACACGGAGTCAGAAACGAGCGCTTGAACAGGATCCAGCAGAGGATGATGTGGAGAGCAAGAAAATAAAAATGGAGAGAGGATCGTTGGCTTCAGATTTAAATACTGATGGAGACATGGGAGTGACACCTGAGCCAGGAGGCCCAGTCCAAGGATTGCTGAGGGGGACTGAGGCAACGGCCATGGGCCGAGGTGAAGAACAGGCAGGTGACGGGCCTGTGGACATGCGCACCTCACACAGGTGAGTGGGAGGGGACAAGAACCAGGATAGGCCCAGGTGTGAGGAAGTGGGCTCAAGGCTGCACCTCCCCATTTCCACCCCTGACCTGTGGAAAGCAGGTTTTGGTGGTTATTGTGTAAGCGTCTGTGGACCCCAGCCCCGGCATCATTGTGCCATCTGGCTGAGGGACCTTCTTTCTGTGGCCTAGACATCAGTGGAACAGAGTGCGAATTTCATAGGAGGGGGAGTAATATCCTCTTTCTGCTATTTTGCTATCCAACTCAGTACTTTTGGTTTGCAGAAAAACTTGAGTTTTTTTTTTTTTAATTTTTAAAAATTTTATTGATTATTCCTTTACAGTTGTTCTATTTCCCCCCTTCAATCCCCTCCACCCCCTCCCCCATCATTCCCCCTTTAGTTTATGACCATGTGTCTCAAGTTCTTTAGATTCTATATTTCCCATACTATTCTTGCCCTCCCCCATCTATTTTCTACCTACCATCTATGCTACTTATTTTCTGTACCTTCTCCCTCCTTCTCCTCCTCCCACTCCCCTGTTGCTAACCCTCCATGAGATCTTCATTTCTATGGTTCCACACCTGATCTAGCTGTCCTCTTAGTTTGCTTTTGTTTTAGGTGTGGTTGTTAATAACTGTGAGTTTGCTGTCCTTTCACTGTTCATCTTTTTTATCTTCTTTTTCTTAGATAAGTTTCTTTAACATTTCATAGAATAAGGGCTTGGTGATGATGAACTCCTTGAATTTGATCTTATCTGAGAAGCACTTTATCTGCCCTTCCATTCTAAATGAAAGCTTTGCTGGATAGAGCAATCTTGGATGTAGGTCTTTGGATTTCATGATTTGGAATACTTCTTTCCAGCCCCTTCTTGCCTGTAAGGTCTCTTGAGAAATCCAGTGACAGTCTGATGGGAACTCCTTTGTAGGTGACTGTCCCCTTATCTCTTGCTGCTTCTAGGATTCTCTCCTTCATTTTAATCTTGGCTAATGTAATCATGATGTGCCTTGGTGTGTTCCTTCTTGGGTCCAACCTCTTTGGGGCTCTCTGAGCTTCCTGGATTTCCTGGAAGTCTATTTCCTTTGCCAGATTGAGGAAGTTCTCCTTAATTATTTGTTCAAATAATTGAACAAATAATTTATTGTTCTTCCTCTTCCCCTTCTGGTACCCCTATAATTCAGATGTTGGAATGTTTAAAGATGCCCTGGAGGTTCCTAAGCCTCTCCTCATTTTTTTGAATTCTTGTTTCTTCATCCTTTTCTGTTTGGTCATTTTTTCTTCCTTCTGGTCCACTCCCTTGATTTGAGTCCCAGTTTCTTTTCCATCACTATTGGTTTCCTGTGCATTTTCCTTCATTTCAATTAGTTTAGCCTTCATATGTTCCTCTAATTTGTGACTAAAATCAACCAGTTCTGTGAGCATCCTGATCACCAGTGTTTTGAACTGTGCATCTGAAAGTTTGGCTATTTCTCGGTCACTTAGAGTTATTGGCTCTGGGGCTTTGAGTTCTTCTTGAGCCATGTTTTGGTCTCTTCGTGCCCTTTAAGTATGAGGAGTGGAACCTTAGTTGTTTACCAGGGCGGGGCCACCCAAGTTGCTGGGTTGTGACACAGTATGTGGGGGCGGGGTCAGAGAGGGGCAATGGCGGTCTCCTCTGCTGCTTCCTGCTGCTGGGGCCTGCGCGTCTCTGTCTCAATGCTCACTTCTTCACTGGTTTATCTGCGAGTGAATGTGTGACCGTGGTCAGCCAGCTGCCTTGTGCCCTCACTGGGTCTGCCCGTCACAACCCCACGCCTGGGATCTGCCAACTGCTGCATGAGCCTAGGTTGGTCCTAGGCATGAGCCTAGGTTGGTCCGGCCGAGTTTTCCTGCACAACCTTGCTTTGCAAGTCGCTGGCTCCACCCCTCTTACCATTGTGGCTGAAGGGTTGTTGTTGTCGGGCTTCTGTATAGTTCAGTTTTGGCTATGTTTTTTGTTACTAAAAGTTTGTTGTCTTTAAACTTGGTTGTGCTAGAAGGTGCAGTGTTTCCACCTACGCCTCCATCTTGGCAGAAGTCCCTTGAGTTTTTCATTTGGTTATGCCTTCCTGCTTTTGAGATCTTGGGCTCAGTAAGCTAGGGATGCTGTGACCTACGTGGTCACAGCCAGGAGCCTAGCCCGGGGTACATCTCACACATGCCACCACTCCTCATAGACAGCTAGCTCATCTTGGATGAGGGGCCACACTGAGGAGAGGTCTTTTGTGGTGTGCTCTGTTGGTTTCTCCTTAGTTGATACTGATTACTTCAAGAGTAACTTTACTGTTCCGGCTGGTGTGGCTTGGTTAGTTAGAGCATCATCCCATAACACTGAAATGTGGGTTTGATCCTTGGCTATGGCGCATACTGGAGGCAACCAATGTATGTTTCTTCCCTCCCCCCCTTGCTCTAAAAAAAACAAACAAAGAATGTTCTCAGGTGATGATTTTTTAAAAATAATAAATTTCCTGATTTTCCACTTTTGTGAAGCTTTTAAAGAAAAAGTTTGGGCTGGGGAGAGTTTTTCCTTCCCTCTTCTTTTGAAAAAGTTTGAATGAAATACAATTCAATGTTCTGTCCTATTTCTTCCCTCAGAACTTTTTCTCCCTGTAGAGAGAAATTCAGCCTTAGTTTTACTCCTGCTTCTGCTGTCACCCCCAGAGCTCTGGTAAAAGCAGTTTTCTCCAGAATGTTCACACCCAGAGTCTCATGACATTTCACCTTGGGCATGTGAGTTTGGCCGTGGCTTCCCAGCCAATCTCACATCCCCTCTGTGTGGTCTATCCTTTGTCTCCCTTGCTGCCTCCCTTTCAGATTCGCTTTCCCTCTCTTTGCCCAGGTGGGGGTGGAGGTTAAGAGGTAGCAGACATGAGGAAACTTGGGGGCCCTTCCTTTCTTGTGAGTGTTAGCTGATCCCCCCAAAAGGGGTCTCAGCCTGCAGTCTTTGTGTTAAATCCATTTTGGAACTGTTTGTTGGCATCCTCATTGTTGAAAGTCTTACCTTCTTGAGATGAGTGGGAAAATCCAAAACCCTACTGGAAAAGCATCTTAGCCTGGGGGTATGGGTATGCTTTATGTTTCTGCTACCCAGAAAAGCCTTTTCTGTCTGGTTCTGTTTTCTTTAGCCCCTGTTCTAAAGCCAGAGGCCTCTTCAGAAGTTCTGAAAATAAAATTGTAACTTCTTTCTCTCTCTCTGATTTCACCCTCAGCGATGTCTCAGATTGTGAGGATAAGGAGGAACTTGTGTTTGTAGAGATCTTTTGGGCTCCTGGTTTATATTGTTTCTTGTAATCACCGTGCTGCTCTGCAGGGCAGGCCAGTGAATTGTGAGAGAGAGGTTAAGTGTTGAAGGAGCTCTGGGTATCACCTGGGTGATTATGAGGGTGCACTTATTAAAACTGGGGACAGTGAAACAAGGAAAGGCTCAGCATAGAAGAAGAAGCAACAGCAGACCCCAGGTCGAGTTGTTAATTCACTGGGAAGTCAGAGAAAAGGGGGCCTTGGGGGCAGGTTCAGGGGATCAGCCTGGGATAAACTGCACTGCCCATGGGTCTCCTGATTGCAGGTCTCAGGGTTCCTTAGAGTTTAAGAGATGTGTGCCTATGGGGAAAAAAGTGAGGGAAGAGGAGGGAAAGGGAATGGTGCGGGCTGCTCCGTAGAGGGCGAGCACCTGTGCACTGGGTCCTTTGTCTTGTTTTTTATTTCTCTCTTGCAGGCAGGAATCTTAGGGGAGGTTTCAGGGGAGGGTTTCAGCAGAATATCCATCAGTTCTCCAGGTATGTTCTTTCAGGGACGTGTTTTCCACTGATTGGTCGGTTAGTCTTAGTCATACAGCTGGTTCTGACATTGCCCACCTGGTTTTGCTGCTTTTCTAGACCTGGAGCTGAAATATAGCTGAGACCTAGATGTTATCTCCAGGGAGGTGACCTTCTCTATCTGGCTGTAAATTGGTCGGCCATTTTGTTCAGCTATTGGTCTCAGTTTCCCTATTCCACTTATCCTGATTTACTGGTCTGTCTCAAAATCACACTGCCTGACTGATCTTGGGCAGATGATCTTTGTCTGTGCTTCTTCGTTTGTAAACTGGGCAATAATCCCTGCGTTTCAGGTTGATGGGCCCTGGAGAAGCACAACACGTGGTGAGAGAAGAATATGCTCTCAACACTGCCCTTCAGTCTTAAGTGTCACTGAACATAAGATGTCATATGTAAATCTAGTGTATCCCCAAGTTCCCACACTAAATGTTCTACTTACAATAGTTCATTGGTGAAATACAGTCATGGGTTTTGACAGAATCATAGAATCAAATTTAGCCCAGAGCCATTCTGGAGTTAGTAGTATTAGAGGCAGGCAGTGTTTGGATTCTTGTTAAGAGTATCTGGCTCAGGACACACCCCCTGGGAACCTACAGCACACACAAACACACAGTTGATCCTTGAAGTGTGGGGTTTAGGGGCATCAATCCCTTGTGCAGCCAAAACTCCACATATAACTTTCTTAAATTATATTTTATTGATTATACTATTATAGTTGTCCTGATTATTTCCCCCACTCCCCTCTACCTGGCACCACCCCACTCCCTCAAGACCCCGAACCTTGTTCATGTCCATGGGTCATATATACAAGTTCTTTGGCTACTCCCTTTCCTAGACTGTACTTTACATCCCCATGGCTATTCTGTAACTACTTATTTCTTCTTCTTAATTCCCTCACCTGTCACCCATTCTCCCCCCTGTCCCCCACTTTTTTATCTTTACTTTGGTTTGCAGTGGATTGGTGTTCAATCCACTGAGCCATATCAGCCAGGGCTCAAATAAATTTTCAATTTCTTGCTCTTTCTTTTTTTCTTCTGTCACCCCTGTGAAGCGAATGTAGGATTAATTAAAATTGTCCCACAGGTTGCTTACACTGTCCTCATTTTGGGGGGATTCCTTTTTCTTCTTGTTCTGATTGGTTAGGGTTTGTTTTTTTTTCTTATGTTCCAAATCATGATTTGATTCTTGGTTTCATCCACTCTACTGTATTTCCTTGTAAGTTGTTATTTATTTCAGTTAGAGAGTATGCTTATTAAAGCTGGGGACAGGGAAGAAAGGAAGGAAGGGCTCAGCATAGAAGGAGCAGCGACAGCAGACCCCAAATTCTTAGTTTCTGACTGGATATTTTTTATGCTTTTTAGGTCCTTTCTGAGTTCCTTGAGCATCCTTATAACCAGTGTTTTAAATTCTGCATCTGGTAGATTGCTTATCTTCATTTTGTTTAGTTCTTTTTCTGGAGTTTTGATTTGTCCTTTCATTTGGGCCATGTGTCTTTGTCTCCTTGTTTTAATAGCCTCCCTGTGTTTGTTTTTATGTGTTAGGTGGAGCTGCTTTGACTCCATGTCTTGGTAGTATGTGGCGTAATGTAGTAGGTGTCCTGTAGGGTCCAGTGGCACAGCCCCCATTAGCTCCCAAGTTGGGTACTCAAGGTCTATGCTTCACATGGGCTAAGTACACCTTCCTCTTGTAGTTGAGCCTTGGCTGCTTTTGGCAAATCAATGGGAGGGATTTACCCAGGCCCGTCAGCTGCAAAGATTGGCTGTGACCATTTACCATTGACCTCCACCCTTCGTGGAGGATCAACTGTGCAGGGACAGCGTGTTGGTGCTCTGATACAGGCTGTAGCTGTCCACTGGGTACAAAGGCACTAGGGTTTCCCTGGAGGTGCAGGCCAAGATTAGCCCCCACCTATGTTTTGCCCATGGCCACCCTGCCTGAGTTTATAAAGCAATTTGAGATGGCTGCTAATTGTGCTGCACTTGGAGATTTCCAGGTGAAGCCAAGCTCTGAATCTAGGCTGCTAGTTCTGGGCCTGGGCTCACTGAGGCCAGTGGCTGCTTGTTGGAGAAGATTTAGGAAGGGAAGTCATGCAGCATGAGCCATGACCAGCCATTTGTATGGAAAAGCAGCTTACGTGGGCCTGTAAGTTGGGTGGGACAGAGTCTCTAGGGATCTCCAAGGGGGGGGGGTGTCAAACAGTGTTAGCCAGGTTGATGTAATCTTAGATATGACACCAAGTTCTGTGGGGAGAGGGCCCAGAAAAGGGACAATGGCCTCTGTTTGCCTTGATGCCAGACATCTCAGCCTCCCCCTGCATGCCACTGGTGCCCCTCAAGCTGCCTCTGTAGCTCCGGAGCCCAGAGGGAATGAGTCTGAGTAGATGAATCTGTGTATGGGTACTTTAAGAGGAGCTGCTTAGAGCTCCAGAAGTTTCTTCCATTGACTTAATCTCTGTTGTTTTTTGTAACCAGAAGTTGTGGGGACTTATCTTCCTGGCACTAGAACCCTGGGCTGGGACTCCTCTCAAGATATTTCTCCCAAATTTTTATCCACCACGTGTAGATGTGGAAGTAGCTCTTTCCTCGGTCTGGACCCCCCCTACCAGTCATGATGGGTGTGGTTCCTTTAATTCCGTAGTTGTCAGACTTCTATTCAACTTGATTTCTGTTGGTTTTGAGTGCTGGTGGTTCTATATTTTAGTCATAATTTTGATGTAGTTGTGCAAGAGGTGAGCAGTGTCTGCCTACACCGCCATCTTGATCAGAAGTCCTGTGTGTATAACTTTTGACTCTTCCAAAACTTAATTGTCTTTTGGTATCCATGGGGGGTTGGTTCCTGGATCCCCTGTGGGTACCAGAATCTGAGAATGTACAAACTGACACATGTAAATTTAATCACATCAATAATTGCATTAAATGGGAATGGTCTAAACACCCACATCAAAAGGCACAAGTTGTCAGAATAGAACAAAAAGCAATCCAGATTAATTATATGTTGTCTATAAGGGACAACCCCTAGATCCTTCAGTAAAGATGGGAAAAGATATCATCAGTAAACCTAAGGAAGCTAGAATGACTGTATTATACTAAATAAAATAGACTTTAAGACAAACAGTATTGCTAGAGCCAAAGAGGAACACTTTATAATAATACATCAAGAAGATAAAAGTCATAAATGTGTATGTGCCTAACAACAGAACCCCAAAATACCCGAGGCATAAGCTGACAAGATTGATAGTAGTAATAAATAATTAATCAATTATAGTTAAAGATTTCACTACTCCACTCTCAATAATTGGTAAAACAGCTAGACAAAATCAGCATGTTTCAAGAATTCTCAAAGAGCACTGTAGACCTATTTGGCTATAGAGCACTACCTGGTGACTGCAGAATAACATCTTCTCACAAGCACATGGAACATTTTCCAGGGTAGGCTATATGCTGGGCCATAAAACAAGTCTCAAGAATGGCTGTAATAAAGACAGACAATCATAAGTGTTGGCAAAGATATGGAGAAAGGAACTCTGATACATGGTGGGAATGTAAAATGGCATAAACAGTTTGACAGTCTTATAAAGTTAGACATGAACTTACACATGACTTGGCAAACTGTCCAAGGAATGGAATGTACACAAGAGAAATGAAAACATATGTCCACATCAAGGCAGGTACTTGGATACCCATAGCATTCTAATTTGTAATAGCCCAAAAGTAGAAACAGCCCTGGAGGGTGGCTCAGTGGATTCACGTGTTATCCCATAGTCCACAGTTTTGATTCCTGGCCAGGGCACATACATAGACTGTGGGTTTGATCCCTTGGTCAGAGTGCATATAGGAGGCAGGCAATTGATGTTTTTTTCTCACATCGATGTTTTTGTCTTTTTTCCTCTGTCTCTCTTTTTCTTCCTCCCTCCCTCTCTCTCCCTCCCTCCCTCCCTCTCTCTCTCTCCCTCCCTCCCTCTCCCTCTCTCCCTCCCTCCCTCTCCCTCCCTCCCTCTCCCTCCCTCCCTCTCTAAAAATCAATGAACATCTCCTCTGGTAAGGATAAAAAATAAATAAAAGGTGGAAATAATCTACATATCCCTGGTTGAGCACGGTATGCTTGCTAAGTTTGTGAGTAGATGACTTCAGAAATGAAAAGCACAAACTGTTGATAACATGCTACAACATGGATGAATCTCAGGTTCATCATGCCAAGGGAGAGACTCCCAGCCCAGAGACTACACGTTGGAGAATTTAATCTAGAAAATCTAACAGTGTAGAAATGAGAGAGTGGCTCCATGGGGTGGGGGTGGGTGGTAATAGTGATTAACAATAGCTCATGGCACAAGAGAACTTTTTGGGATGATGGAGTATTCTAAAGTTGGACTGTGGTGATGGTTACACAACTCCAAATTTACTAAAAATCATTGAATTGTACCTTTACGATGAATGAATTTTGTGGTATGTGAATTATACCTTGATATGGATGTTTAAAAAAAAAACCCAGTGAGGTTAAAATAGTTTGGTTTCTGTTCTGGCAACCATAAATGTGCTCACAGAGGTGGGAATCGTGAGCCTCTTGGTCTTTTGTGAATCTGACTCAAAGGTTGGGCACAGGCTGTCCTCCCTCCACCTCAAGTCAGGACCGTTAGGTAAGGTTGAAGCTGGGGCATTCAGTGAAAGCTATATTGGGGTCCTTGTTTTGTTTTTGTGATAAGTAGATTCTGCTCCTGCACTTTCCTATAGAGCAGTCTTTTTGTCACAAATTGTTGATATTCAGAGATCATTTAGGACACACAGTGGTGAAAACAACTCCCTCCTACTCCCACTCCTTTGCCCCCACACACATGCTTCTCTTGGGTCAAGGAGCATTTAACTCAGTATGAACCTCTGATAGATGAACCTCTTTGCTAGATGTCCTGTACCGGAAAAGGTAAGGACTGAGTCCTTCATCACTTTGGGCGTATGTGGGATTGGAGTTCCATGGACAGTCACCTCCATGTTTCACTAAAAACATGTTTGTGTGTGTGTGCCTTTTTCTGAGACACCAACTCTGTGACAGGCTGGTCCTGGGGACAGAAGTGATCTGATCATGCTTTCTAGGGTACTGTATTATGAAAGAATATGCAAAGGTTTGGGGGAGATTATTGAGAGTGTGGCTCATGGGGAGTAGAAGTCACTGGGTGTCTGAGCAGACCATCTCTACTTCCTCATTTTACTTGAGAGGAAACACAGGAGCCCCATTTTCTCTTCTTAATAGCTTGCCACGTGGCCCTTGGATGTGGCTCAGGTGTTCTGGTGACTGCCATTCTGGCTTCCGTTGGGGGTGCGTGGCCTTGAGGCAACCTTGTATCTCCCACCTCTCTCCCCACCCCCCATTGCATCACGCATTTCATTAGCTGTGGGTTGGGCTTCACTCGGACCAAGGGCCCAGTGTGGGTATGGGTGGTGGGAAGAGCTGTTGTGCCCACCAATGGCCTAATGGGTGCTGGCAGTAGCATCCTGAGCCCTTAGAGATATTAATTGGCTTTTGTTTTTCTGCCTTTCCACCTCCCTGGTCAAGTACTTGGAAGTTCTAAGAGACTGTAGCATGCAATAAAAGTGTCTGTTTACTGGGCCTCCAAAGCAGGGCATCTTTGTTGAAGCTGTTATTTTTGATGACAGAATCACTGTCTCATCTTTCTTTTGAGACTTTGGCATTCATCAAGGGAGTAATGGGGATGGCACATCTGTGTAGAAACCAATCACCTCTTTCTTGCCCAGGGATCTTGTTGGCCAGTCATTTGGAATTAAGGCAGGGCTTGGTGACCCACAGTGCTGAGTTATGTGTGTGAGCACATCATTCACGCGCATGTTAACACCCAGGTCTTCTTACAAAGCAAAAATGAATCTGAAAGTAACATGGTAGTGCAGCCGCTTGTCTGTAATGTCAGGATGTGGTGATAGCCTGTTCTCTGCTGTGTAGCAATGGGCAGAAAAGGGTTTACACGACCTAAAATGACCTCCAGGGGTCATAGATAAGAGTTTTTGTTGTTTGGGTGACACTCTTTACAAGTGGCTGCTTGGGAGGCGAAGGATAAAGTAAACACTGGCGCTTGCTGCCTGCCCTGGCAGGAGGTAACACTATTGCATACTGTGTGTGCCTCTCCTGGTGCACCTTGCACACATTTCTGCCTATGTTATCTAAAGCCCTATCAGGACACAGAACCTTGCCATGACCCCAGAAAATTCCCTCAAGTCCTCCATGCAAGTCCTGCCTTCCCTGACTGGGTGCACTCTCCCTCTCTAGACTAATCTCTCCTCAGACTGTGTGCTTGGTAGAGTCTGGCTTGTCTCTGTGTGCTTTGAGATTCATTTGTGTTCTGTATATATCAGTATTTTGTTGAGCAACTTCTGCGTGGATATGCAGAGCATGCACTCACCTGTCTGCAAACCAGGGCTGGGTGAGTACAGCTACTGTGATAATTCCTGTAGAAGTCTTCACATGGACATTGATCCTCATTTCTTTTGCTAAATACCTATAGGTTGAATTATATATAGTGTAAGGGGGTTGGTATGTGTTGTTTTGAAGAAACTGCTGGTCCTTTCTTTGAAAATATCTAGGCCTTTTTACTAATGCAGGTGTGGGGGGCTGGCCACTTCATTTTCACTTTGTGTTTTCAGTGTACAATTTTAGTCAGTGGGTCTCAGAGAGGTATGGGTCTAGATCCAGGTCTGTTTATATAACCATTATTCTTTTCCCATTGATGACAGAAGGGTGATCGTGGCTGCACTGGCTGCCTGCCTAGTGGTGGTGGGAATCCTTGTCTGCCATGTGCAGACCTGAGCTCCCACCCACCCTGTTCTTAGTACCATGCACCACTGCAGCTGTGCCTGGCCTGCCAGCCAGCTGTCTGCTGGAATGTGCATCCTTGAGTGAGTTGGTTGAATGTTACACAGCTGTGGGCGTTGATGGCTTGGGAAAGGGCCCTGGTTCTCCCATAGCCCGGTAGGTGTGGGTATGGCCTTTACCCTGGTTCTTCTGCAGACTTCCTCATAGAGATTGACCTCCCTGTGTTGTGTGAGAGCTGTGGAAGTTCTGCAGCCAGAAACCTGTTCCTTCCATCTAACCGTCACTTGAGTTAGGGGCTGCAGTTCCCTGGGAGACTCTTTGGAGCTCAGCCCCTCCCCAGCATCTGTTGTGGGCCGGCTGCTGCCTTTCACTACTGATTCTCTACTGGGCAACTTCCAGGAAAGCCTGGGGCAGTCTGAGGGAGCTGCTCTATCAGCTCCAACTGGAAATCTTAGACTGCTTGTACTTCTTAGCATGTTCAGCACATGGGAACTGAGAGGTATGTTCCTTTGGAAATGGGTTCCTAGTTTTGTGCTCCCTTCCCTGCCTCAGCTGCCACCTACAAAGCTGCATGGTGCCTCTTCATCTCCTCATTCTCTGCCTCTTCCCTGCCCTTCGGGCTCCTCATCCCAGTTCTCTCTCTGTCCACCTGCCTTTATTCTTGACCATGTCTTACTCCAGGTTTGAAATAATTGAAATTTGAGGGTTTCATCTGTACTTTAAAAAGTCATTAGATTATTTGGGGGTATCAGGGTGACAGATTCTGGATGTCTTGTTTCTCCTTACGCGACCCCGCTCACACTGAGCATAGTGTGAGCCAGCCTGGTGCACTGTGTTATTGCCACTTTTCTGTTGCCTTTATTACACCCTCCTCTGGCCATGGAGGGGATGGTTTCTCACTGAACAGTGCAAACTTTCTGGGGATGTCCTGTGTGGCTGCCCCTGTGCATAGTAATCATGGTCAGCATCCTAAGTGGTCATCCTTCAGCAGTCAACTGTTAATACATATGTGAGTTAAGCAGATTTGCAGATTATTTTGAAATTATTTGGTGTAATTCTTCAGTGCAGTTTTTGATACTTCCTCGCAGCATGTATTTCTGCTAGTGCTTTGTCACATGTTGACAGGTTCTTCAACCTGTAACCAGCGCCCTGGGTGTATCTGCAGGTCATTTAAGCATTCTATTTGCAGGCGTATGTGAGAGAGGGTCTCTGATCAGCCCTCCACTGGGCTGGCTAAAACTGTTCCGTACACTGCTTTGTATCTTGTAGCTAGTTTCTCTGCAGTGTTGAGAGCAGTTGTGCCAGAACCTTAACCAACATGGGAGGTGGGGGTGGCAAGTGCACTTGGCCAGAGCACTTGGGCTGAGGGATCCTACCTTCAAAGCCACCTAACCTGGTAAAGGAATAAGATGAAGGGGGCCTGCTTATCTGTAGAACAGGTAGAAATGAGTGAATTCCTGAGACCTCTCAAGGGGTCCAGGAGAGAAACATTTTCTCAGTGTCCTAGAGGAAAAAGGAGAACTGGCCTATTTATAAGAGATTGCCAAGCTTTTTCCCTCAAGAAAATAATTGAATTATACCTTGTGAGCTTGAGGGTGGTGTAGCAGTGATGGAAAACAAATAAGGGTATCTTGCAACCGGATTCCACTCACCCCCATGTGACCCAGGATAGTTCACCCCATGCTTGGAGCCCACTGTTTCCTGTGAATCAAGGTTTGGTCATTCTTGAGCCTCAGAAGCTCCCAGCATTGTTCAGTAAAGTTTGTCACAATAGTGATGGGAAGGAGCCATGGGACTCATGTGTGTCCAGGAATGAAGGAGAGGAGAGTAGGTGGAGGGCCTATTCTCCTAACAGGGTTACCAAATTTTATTGGCTTAAAATTGAATAGATTTTCTTAAAAGATTTTATTTATTTATTTTTTGAGAGGGGAAGGAAGGGAGAAAGGAAGGGAAACCTCAGTGTGTGATTGGTTGCCTCTCGTGCATCCACTATGGGGGACCTGGCATGCAGTTCAGGCATGTGCCCTGACCAGGAATCGAACTGGCCACCCTTTGGTTCTCAGGCTGGCACTTGATCCAGAGCCACACAAGCCAGGACTAATTAGATTTTATAAGGAAATTATGGCATACATGTGGGGTGAATCCTGTTAAATTTTTAGTACCTTTCACTCTTCAAAACACAACTTTGGCAGCAAGAAAAAGGCCATGTGTCGGGAAGACTCCACTCTGGAGCCTTCACCACAAACACTGGCATGGCCCCTTTACCATTTCTAGGACCCAAAAACTATTAGATTGTGTGATAATATCTGTTGACAATACTTATTAGTTCATTTAAAGATGACAGTAGTAAACCCATTGTCACATGATAGCACAAGTAGCATTTTTTATGAGAACTATTTTGCAGATTTCTTTAATACTTGCTATAGCAAGTAGACAGCTGGATTCTCATATCTCTTCTGTGTCCAGTTTCTTGTGATATGTTGTTAGGGCTGAAGCATGTGAAGAAAACCCAACCTCACACAGAAAAGCAGTTGGATCACAGTGGTGTGTTTGGGTAGTCTTTTTGAATAATTGTGTATTTCTTCCTTTACTGGGACACCAAAACACAGAGTGGCCTCTCCCTGAGAGTTAGTTGCACTGTAGACTCTGAAGCCTCTTTAGTGAACTTCTTCTACCGGTTATATTAAAGTCCGTCAATTTTTATCACATTTTGAACATAATAATATTTTTTAAAGTACATAAAATCTTAATTTTAGGATCATTTTAGATTTATAGAAAACTTGCAAAGATTCTTTCTGTACATACTACCCTGGTCTTCCCATTGTTAATAGGTTATTGTGGAACCCAACACCCATATGTTACTATTAACCAAAGTTTATAATCTATTCAGATTTCCTGCATTTCTTCAGATGTTCCAGCATCCGTGTTACATTCGGATTTCTTAGGCACCTCTGGGCTGAGACAGTTTCTCAGAGTTTCTTGGTTTGATGACACTGACATTGTTGAGAACTGGTTAAGTATTTTATAGAACACCCTCAATTGGGATTTGTTGGTGTTTCTTTCATGGTTGGACTGGGGTGATGGGTGTATGGGGGAAAGGAGGACCGCAGAAATGAGGCGCCTTCTTGGTACATTGTGTATAGGGCACATGCCATCAGTGTAACTTTTCTCTGGTGTTGAGCTTGATTCTCTAGCTGAGGTGGTGTCTGTCAGATGTCTCCTGGGAAGCGGATCTCTTCCATTTTTTCATGCTGTCTCTTTTGGTAGGAAGTCACTATTTACAGCCCATACCTAAGGGTATGGAGTCCCATTCCCCTTTTTCCGGGGTGCAGCATTTGCACAAATTATTTTATGTTTTTCTGCCTGGGAGATTTTACTCTTCTCCCCCTGAATGACTTTTTACTCGTATTTGACTTTTTTTGGTACCATTGAACATTAGAAATTAATAATTCACGTAGTTATTGAGATCTTTCAAATACACTTGATCCTTGAACAGTATGGGCTTGCACTGTGGGGATCCACTTAAACATGGAAGCATGGATGTTTTTCATTAAATATAATGTACAGTACTAGTACTGTTCATGTCTTTTCTTTAGAATTTTCTTGACTTTTTTTTTTTACCTCTGTCTTTATTGTAAGAATACAGTGATACATATAACATACAGAATAAGTGTTAATTGACTGTGTTATCTGTATGGCATCCAGTCAACAGCAGGCTATTAGTAGTTAAAGTTTTTGGAAATCAGAAGTTACTTGTGGATTTTTGACTGTGTGGGGGTCTGTGTCCTTAACTCCTGAGTTGTTCAAGAGTCAACTGTACTGACACATTTCATTTTTGGTATTGCAAAATCAGATTGGTTAATCTCTGATATATTGGGAAGCTGTTGGACTCACAGTGACAAACACAGATTTTCCAAAATTCTATATTTTGCTTAAGGGAAACTCAGACTTTATCATTAGTGACACAAATACCTGTGGTGGTTTTTCTTTGGAGCAGCAGGTTTTGTTTTGACCATTTTGGAGAAAATGGCTGCTAAACAGCCAAGCTTGAATAATCACAGTGTGTCTGTCAGTCTTTCCTTCAGACAGCAGAAATACTTTATTTGGTCATAGAATGTTAGAAAGACATGGACTCTTGAGCTGAGGTTTAATACAGTCAATAACTTCTTCTTCATAAGGGTGTTGCCCATAGTATGACAACACTAACTCCTGGCACAGCTTGGCACTGCTCTCCCAACTTGGCAAAAAAGACAGATGTTGTCTCAGTGTTACAACAACCTGGCAGAGCCCCTGGAGGGATCCTGCACACCACTCAGGGGACTGCTAGTGGCTCAGAGCCATGCAGAGGATCACCGTTGGGTTGTTCCTGGCTGTCCAGCATAGGCAGAGACAGGATACCTGGTAGGGCTCTGTGCTGATGTCTCAGTCAGCACAATGGTTGATGGCCTGCTGGGGTCAGACAGTGGAAGGAAGAGAAGCCCTCAGCCTGGGACCTTGTCCCCAGGGACATTTGATTGTAGGGCGGGAGGCAGATGAGTCAATTCAGAGCATATAAAAAGTGATGGGGCTGCTCTGAGTGTGCACATTGCATTCTGGGAGGATCTAGAAAAGAGGTGAAGCCACCATCTTGTTGACTAGATGACATGTTTTTTGTATCTTTTACATATCGTGATGCCTTCTTGAGTTAGTATCACCCATTCTGCATATAAAGAAACCAAGGCTAATTGAGGTTCAGGGCCAGCTTTCTGGCAGAGGTGCACCTAGCCCCCCCGTCCTCCTGTATGACCTGAGTGGCTGACCTGTGTGGAGTCCGGTGGCTGCTGGACTCAGCAGCTGGAACAGGTCCGGTGGGGGTTGGGGGACAGGTGGCCCTGAAAGGATTTGCTATTGGAAGGTAGGGGATGATACAGCAGTTTGAAATTGGTATCTAAAAGGCTACAGGAAACTTGCAGGCAAGAGCATGCACTTGCCATTTATCACAAAAGTTTGTGGTCATTGCATGCTGGAAAGCACTGTTTCTTGTGTGTGGTTTTCAACTACACACACAGGTTACTCTTGCTGTATGTTGGTGAGGAAGCTGGTACCCCAGGAGATGTGTTTGGGTTCATTTGATGAATGAAGTCTCTTTGAGCTGGAGAGTGCTCCTGGGTTCTCATCATGTCCTCCCTGGTAGAAGATTGGCCTGGCATGTAGTTAGGGGACCAGAGGAAGGCTAGCGTTGATGCTGTGGCCAACAGTCTGCTTTCGATGTTTGTTTTTTTCACTCTTCCTGGTCCCTCGCCCTTGGGAAGCTTGAATTCCTAAGTGTCAGGACTCTACCCAGTTTTGTCAGGCAGATGGTGGTCCATGTGTAGTGAGAGTTGTTTCCCAGTCAAGTTCAAGGATCCCATCTATGTCTTCACACTGTCATCTCTTTGTCACCTGAGGGACTTGATAGGCAGGTATTGCTGGCTGTCTAGGATCCTTCAGACGTAAATGAAAACATTTTCTGCCCCAGCTGGTGTGATTCAGTTGGTTGGAGCATTGTCTCATACATCAGAAGGTTTACAGGTTCAATTCCCAGTCAGGGCCCGTACCTAGGTTGTGGGTTCAGTCCCAGGTGAGGGCAAGTATGGGAGGCAGCCAATCAATTGTCTCACGTTGATGTTTCTCTGTCTGTCTCTCTCCCCGCCCCATTCATCCCTCTCTAGAATCAATTAAAAATGTCCCCTTTAATTTAGTCCACAATATAGTGTTTGGTATTCCAAGGTAGAGAAGTCAGAGTTGAAAGTCACATGAGACCCATCCTGTCCAACCCTATAACCTTTTGTAGGCCAGGCATGTGACCTGAGCAAGGCACTCCCTCTCCCAGGAGTGACTTCACCTGTGGACCCGGGTGACAGGCAGTTGATTAAGATTACTTGGAAGCATGGAACTTAGGGTTGGTACAGAGATGGCCATTATAAAGGATTAGTGTGTGTCCTGGGTGATTTTTACAAACCTGACATAGATCAGCTTTTCTGTTCTATGACTATGGTCATTTCTAACAGGTGCCCCTTCCCAAATTTCTGAACAGAGTATGCTGAATTGATTAAACCTTCCTGGTGGTGTTGCATCCTGGCTGGACAGGTTGGCAGCTGTCTGGGTCCTGCTGCAGTAACCTACTTGAGTGGGAGCTGGCCCTGCAGGTTGCCCCATTGCCACTTGGTGTTGGGGTCTTTTCTTGGGGTCACTGCTAACTGCTGGCTCAGGAAGGTCCTCTGTAAAGTTCTCAGCGAGCCTGCACACCCCTGAAAACTGGCTTCTAGCACTGCTTCCAGTCACAGTGTGGTTCTCTTGGCTTCCTTGGCCAGGTTTTGTGACTTTCAGGGGTTCATGTGTTCCTAGAAAAAAACCCAGCAAGACAGGCTGGACTCCTCCTGACCTTGCTGAGGATGCAGTGCTCCTCTGCTCCTGCCACGTGCCCTGGAATTGCCCACCTCTGTGCTGGGGGCAGTCCAGGGAATGGGCTCACAGGCCAGAGCCTGGCCACACATGCTCCTTCCTTTTCTCCTGAGATGTTCAGCTGTAGCTGTGGCGGGGTATGCCATAATGGAGGCCCAGAGTGATAGCTGGATCTGAAATTTCCAGGAAGAATAATGGCTGGGTTTCAAAAATCCCATTGCAGCTGCTCACCTCCATGGCCTCTGTGGCCAAGAAGCAAAATGTGTTCTGATTTACCGGCCTCCACAAAGCAGGCTTTTTTTCCTCCTGATATCCCAGCCAACTGGGTGTCAGGTTACAGTGCTGGGAGAAGGGGCAGTGAATGCCAAGAAGGAAGCAGAGAGGTGGGAAGTGGGTGGGTTTTAGGGCTTCAGGATCTGGAGAAGAGACCAGACATCACCCCCGCCACCCCCGCCCTCACCCTGCCATCCCCCCCCCACCCCCCACCCCCCGGTGCGCTCCTGCCCCTGCCCTGCACCAAGGCAGCCAGGACTTGGGCTTTGGGGCACAGTCTGTGTCTGTGCAGCAGAGCTTCTTTTCAAATCACATTGAATGTCTGAGTCATTGGTGCCCCTGAAAAAAGGAGAGTATGGGGTCCCAGTGAGTAGCTACCACACCCAGGTATCTGTGAAAGAAATGTGTCTTTTGAGATGTCCAGTCCACAGGGGCCTGCCAGTGAGATGGTACCACATGGCAGGACTACCCAGGAACTGGTGGTAACTTACTTTCTCTCTTGTAGGACTTGCCTAGAAGTGTTTCTGGCATTGTGGGGTGGGTGGGAATGCTTACTGGGTTAAGCATGTGGAATTGCTTCTGCCTTTGACTCAGGTACCACTCCAGGTGATATCTGAAACTCTGGTGGCTCCCAGGCCTGAGGATGGCCCTTTTTTTCCTGTGGGCCTTTTCCCTACCCCCCTTTTGGGCAGCTCTGATCTCTTGCTGAGTCTTCCCGGAACTTCACGTCCATCTTATCCCAAGTCTGTACCTGCCACAGACAGCCCCCATGTGTGGAGAACTGAACTGTGTTGCACTAGTCCCTTTGGGAGGCTTTTGAGGGTCAACAAGGGTGACTACTGGGAAAAACCTTTTCTTTCCCCCAACCCTCTTGTCTCTCCTAGGGTAGTGTCTAGGGTGGATGGCCTCTTTTGGGGACAGTCTGTGGGAGGACAGGAGTTACCATGGTGTGGGCTAGCCCTGTTGGCCCTATTTTCTCAGAGGTTTAAAGTAATGATATGGAGTTGTCTGCTACTTGGCTGGACACTGGTTCTTGTGCTCTTACCCTTGCAGTCCCATGTCAGCTGGGCTGGATGTCTCCAGTGGCTTTGTCACTCACAGGGGCTATCTAGGCCCATCTCCATGTCTGTCTTTGTGACGCTCAGAGACTCTTTCCACAAAGCTGGGTTGGCATCTTACAGTAGGATGCACTCAGGACACCCCTGGAGTACTCAACTCTAGGGGCCCAAGAGGGAGCTGCAAAGTTCCTGTGGCCTTGCCTTGAAACCTTGCAATGTTGCTTCCTCCACGTTGCTGCAGTTCAGAGAGCAAACCACAAAACCAGCCCAGGTCATGGAGCCAGGACTGACTGGACAAGCTATAGCACAGGCAAAGGTCAGCTTATATGAGCCTCCTCCAAAGGACTCTCAAGGCTGGACTGATGGCCCCATCAAGGTGGAACGCTGGTCCTCTGAACACTGGTCCTTGTCGACCATGAGTATTAGGGCTTACTCTCCACCAAAGTCCTGAATTCATAGGCTAGAGGTTGGACTTCCAGGGCTTCTTTCCTGAAAAGACACATAATGACAGAATTCAGAAATCCTTTTAAGTGAATTTGTACATCTTTAGCAACGTAGCATCTATATGCCTGTGGACATGATCACCCACGTGTGCAAGGTTATCAGTAACTCTACAGGTATTCCTGGGTTTCTCATGAACTCACAGACCCTGTTCTGGAACCAGGTGCCAGGGACAAGGAGGAAATGGGTGTGTGCCAGCTCTGTTGCCTGAGCACCCACTGTGCCAGGCCTGCGCTAGCTGCGGGGATGCAGTAGCTCCTCCAAGATTTGAGAAAATTTTAATGTTACCCCAGTGGCTGATCGTGAGCAGCCTCTTAGCGCCCCAGGAGAAGTCAGAGCTTTGACTGTCCTGACAGCCTCTTTGGGTATCTGAGCCTCACCCAGCAACTCCGAGAGGCAGCTGGGCAGAAAACCCTGTTCCTATCCTGGTAGGAGGCACAGAGAAGGAAGTGTCCTGCCCTAGGCCTCTCACTTGGAAGAGGCAGAACCAAGTGAGACCACAGGCGGTTTTGTGGGAATATGACAGCAACACCCAACTCCTTCCCCAGTGTGTACAGTGCCCACTCATGATAGGCCTTTGTGAGCATGGCCACGATCTGGGAAGAGGAGGCCCTGTGGCCTCTCCTACCCCTAGCCAGTGTGGCACTTGGAGGAGAATCCTGCTCCTCTGGCTCTAGGGAGATGTGGGGAGCCTCACACCTTCTTCTGGGTTCATAGTATCACATGAGGGGTTGCTGCCCCCCTCCCCCACCTTTTGCCCTTTACTTGTTGGGTTCCCCTGGGAACATCCCGGGCCCTCACCAGGAGCTGGAGTACCCAGGCCTTCTGGAGACAGGCTTCAAGTAGGGCCATTGGGGCCCAGGCTGCTGTTCTGTGACAGCCAGTAGTCCCCACTGTGGGTTGAGAGAATACATCTGTGGGCTGGATTCTAAATGAGCAATGACTCTGTGGGCTGACCAGGCAGGGCTTCTATGCTGGCACTGTGTGGGAAGATGGAGTCACACTGTGTGGGAAGATGGAGTCAGAGGCATTTTCCTTGGACGAGTTTGCTGGAGTGAGGGTGAGGAAGCTGTGACTACTCAGGCCTATGCTGCCCTTAAATGGATCCCCAGGTTCTGCCCTGAAATTCCTAACCCCAGGGTAGACAGTAGTGGATAGGGCTTAGGAGGGCATCCACGGGCATGCATACTGTGGGAACACTGACCACACTACAGGGGCCAGGGCTGGGCCAGCCAGGGGCCTTCTGAGGGCACAGAAGGTTTGATGTGCATCTTGAAGTGTAAGTTGGAGCTCACAAGGGGTCTTGGGAGTTTGGTGGAGGAAATGGTGGTAAAGGTAGGAGCCTATGGCAAGATAAGCCCAAGGGTATAGAGGCTAGTGGGGCTGAGTGGCCTGGAAGGTGTGAATGGGCTTTAGTGGGAGGAATGTTCTGGGACCCAGGTGGGAGTTTGCAGAAGGAGCAGGTGAGGCTGGTGTTGATTTAGCAACTCCTCATCCCACCTTTAACCACAACTACCAGCCACTTGCTTCTGGACCCAGCTCTTGTGCTGGAGAGATGTAGATCCTGTGTGCCTCTCTGCCACTGGCCTTGAGGAGGAATTTGTTGTCCTGAAGCCTTACTGAGTCTGTGGTCATCCCCAACTTCCCTATTGTGTGCAGGAATCTCAGGGGTTTTGTAAAATGCAGGTTTTGATCAAGCAAGTCTAGGACAGCAAGATGCTGTAGTTCCATAAGCCCCCTGGAGAAGCTGCCCCAGTGGGCAGTAGCCCTGTGTGCCCCCCCCCCCCGTTGGATCTTAAGGACAGAACCACCTTTTTTTTAAAATTCAAGGGTTTATCCTTACTGCCTGGTACCACACCTACTTCTTAGGTGGGCATTCTGCAAATAAGGAGTGAATGAATGAATGCAGGAGTATAGATGAAGCACTCCTTCCCCAATATCAGACAGGCTCATTCAGAGAACCACACAGGTCAGAGCTGAGAACAGTTTGTGTTCCCTCTATGAGACTTCCCTGGCTTGGGCCAGGGAGACACTAAATGTTTATACTAACCACTGACTGATGAAAGCTGGGACAGTAGCCTGGCATTGTAGGTACAGGATTCTCTTGTAAATTAAGTTTATAATCCAGGTCTTCCCTCCAGAAAACTTGAGGGAAGTTCCTGTCAAGTTAACAGCTTTTATGTTTATTTAGCCAGGGGCTTGCCCAAGGGGAGGAGGTAGTGAGACATTTTCAGAGAAGACAGACTAGCCTGCTTCCAGGGATTTTTGTAGGTCACATAAAATCTCTTGATCCCAATATTTTGCGTAAGGGTTTCTAAGATGGGCTTATGGGGTTTGCCCTGAAATCATGTAGCTCCCAAAAAACTTAGTGCACAGGTGGCTGCTGTGCACTGAAGCAGTATACCTAGCCATGCCACTGTCCCCCTAGTGTGTTGGGCTAGATTTCATCTGCTTTTATTCTCCTGGCCTAAGTGGTTCTGTAATTTTAAACAAATTTTTTAAAAAGAATGCCCATGTTAATGTTTATCCTGTGTCAAAGAGGTATTCTTTTTCCTGAATTAAAAGAACTTTCTGGGAAGGAACTAAGAGACTTTGAAGCATCCTTGCTTTAAAGATGGAGCTTAGGAAAGTTTTTTATGTTGGAAACTAGAAGGGCTGGTGGCCTCTCTGTTTGGAAGGGGTGACCTAGTCTCTGTAATACAGCACAGTCTCTGTGGGCGTGCAGCACACAGGAAGTGCCTGCCAGCCTGGCAGCTCCAGGGTGAGCTGGGTGCCTCCATTTTCTGACAACACCTGAACCCTACCTCACTTCTCAAAATGAAGGCTGCTTGTCACAAACTGGTTAGAACTGGCTGTTGCCATGGTTTTCACCGTTGGAAGGCACAGTTAAAGGGTCACATGACCAAAGAGGGAAATGCCTTTGTCACATGACTTTTTGGTGGCCTGATTAGCATACAGGAAGTACACTCCCTGCTGGGATGCTGAGTGATCTTTGATGGGAGGTGATGTCATCTCTTAGACGAGTTATTGATTAGTGTCAGTCCAAAGTGGGACGTGATAGTGCTGTGGTCAGAGTGGCCATCTCAGGGAGCTTCAGCTTCCAGATGATCTCGGTCCCTCACTCTGCCCTTTCCCTCAGGCAAATTTCAGTTTTTTAGATATCTCACCCTCCTAAGACATCCTCAGTGAGATGATAAAAAGTGATAAATCCCTGTAGATCACTCTCGCCTTAGCACTCACCAGCTTAGAAAGCGCTGGCAGTCTAACTCTAGACGAGGTTCTGCCTGGGCTGCTACTCTGCCTGTATGCAGTGGTGGGAACCAGTGCCACAGCTCCTGTGCTGGGGCCCTGCATCTGCTTGGTGTCTCTATACACATCCAGAAAACCTGGGATTGGAGCCCGAGATCATCTTGAAAGTTGATCTTGGGCTGAATGGGCAACGGATAGAGAAACATAGACTTGAAAGAGTGGTGTTTCATAAATTGATTGCTTTTTGGTTGGCTGAGGCCAGAGTGAGACGTTCTGGTTTACTTTATAAACAGCATCCAGTTTCTTGACTTGAGAATGGGGCCTGATAACTCCGGTGAGGGGTTGTATATCTTTAAATAGGTGCCTTGTGGTCCCCTCCCTAATTTCTCGTGAGGCCAGCCAGCAGCTGTACTGGTTAAGTTGGATCATGGCTGGGAATGTAGAGGTGCAACATTCGACATTCCTAGGGGGTGCAGGGGTCCAAGGTCCTGGAGGAGTCAGTGAGCGCTCAGCAGCTGGTCCTCTATGAATGTGCAGCTCACTTCAGAAACAGCAAAGGTGGTTTAGTGTGCTGTTAAGTGCCAGTTTTCCATCTGTAACTGCCCCTGCTTAGCTGGAATACAGTGAAAGGAGAGGGACAACTTAGAGCTGTTGGTTAAACTTCATCGTTTGTTCTCTGGGCAATAGTGCCACCTAGTGGACACATTTGGTCCTCAGTTGGTTCTGCTGCTGCTGAAAAGAACCAATTTCTTTCACACAAGTGTTGAGTGAGGTCAGATCTTAAGGGAAAGTTTATATTGTACTCTCAGTAAATGGAGCTGCTTGGTTGGGGGTGAAATGTTGTCTCTGGGACCCCTTGTTCTCCTGTGTTGAAGTGTTGTCCTGTTTGTGGGATCATTGACATCATAGCAGAGGTTCAGATGTGCATATATGTTTTAGATATTTGTGAGTGGTCAGGATTGTGGTAAGAGGGCAAGAGAGTAATGGGCAGGGGTGGGAGTTACTGGAAAGAGTTTGTGAGCAGATCAGGTGGGTGAAGAATATCCAGATATGCAAGATAAAATGTACTTTGTGTTCTAGTCTATTTCTAAACTTGCAGCCTCTACTGCCACTGGAATGATGAAGGGGCCACTAGTGGCCCAGGAAGCAGGAAGCCTTTGCTAGGATCCAGGGTCAAGTTTTTGTAATTCAATACTTACCCACATTTTAGAGAAAGGAGTGATGGTGTTTTCCAAAATGCCCATGTCATCCTCCAACATATAGGTGTCCTCATCCCTGAGGTCACAGAGGCAGGCACCAAGTACATTTCCAACTGGGTGGGGCCCAGCCATATACTGGTGGCTTTGGGAACTGCACAATAAATACAGCTAGAGAAGGCAGCCTTGGTTGATGGTAGAGAAACCATCAGGGAGGTCACAAGGAGAGAGGTTGCTACCAGTGGGGCAGTGTGCATGCTGCCTTCTTGCTGTCTGTGTTTGAATCTAGGCACCTGGAGGGTGTGGGCGTGGGTCTCTGGGGAACAGTGTCTCCAGCACAGTCAGGGTGCTCTGATAACAACTTGCTGTCCCTGCTCCACAGTGACATGAAGTCTGAGAAGAGAGCCCCCTCGCCTGATGTGATTGTGCTCTCTGACAATGAGCAGCCCATGAGCCCACGGGTGAATGGGCTTCCGAAGGAGGCCTTGCAGGAGACCAGCACTGAGGCCCTCATGGTGAGCCTTGTCCCCATGCTAGGGACCACCACACCCAATGGCATCCCCGAGTGCAGCTGGTGACAGTGGGGCCTGTGAGCCTGGCTGCTGACCCTTCTTCTCAACCCTGCTATCTTGCACTTGCAGAAAAGTAGTCCTGAAGAGCGAGAACGGATGATTAAGCAGCTGAAAGAAGAATTACGGTTAGAAGAAGCAAAACTTGTTTTGTTGAAAAAATTGCGGCAGAGTCAAATACAAAAGGAAACCACCGCCCAGAAGGTGTGTGCAAGTCTGTACTTTCTTCAAGGAATAGTGAGGGCCATTTAGAGCTGGGGACAGAAAGGCTGGTCATGGGGAGATGGGTTTCCTCAGGGGTATGAGTGCTGAGGTCTTAACAAGGAACTTGCAGATGCAACTTCCCATGTTGGATTTAGGTAAAAGGGTATCAGAATACTACTTGTATAGAATGTTCCAGATTTGAGTACATAAAACTCATTTCCTGTGAAAACATCATGGCAATGGAAAGCAGATAGATGTGAGAAGCTGCTAGAAGCACACTTCTAGGTTCAGAGCTCTGTCCCAGGTTTGTTTTTAAAAAGACCTTCAGCCCTATGGATGGCTGTGCTGTTTGGCACAGGCTACTGTGGGTTTGTGAGCAGAGCCTCTGTCCTTGGGCACCTGCTGTCTCCCCTGGTGCCTAAGGCTTTTTGTGGTGCTGTTCCAGGCACAGCTCACCATGTAGGGCAAGTTTTATGTTAGTTTTATTGGATTTCTGTGAAGGTTCACGGTTGATTATGCAGCTACTCTTATGGTAACCACTGTCATTCAACCAGAAAAGTGAGTGCATGTTGGGCAGGACAGCTGACAGAGTGTGTAGAACATGTATTTCTTAAGACAGAGGTTCAGGAGAAGAATACTCAGAATACTCACCAGTCTGACTTGAGGGTTTGCCTGAGCTCCCACCCCACCTAGTCAGCAAGTAGATATGGCCTGATGTCTGTTAATCTTTAGGTGGACAGATTCTGCAATATTACTTGTTTCTTTGTCAATTGTTGAAGATATGACATAGTGACCCAATTCTATCACTGCCCCTTCCCTAGTGAAATATGTTACTTTAAGAACCCCAAGGTTGGAATTAACCTGTCCAGTCCCTTCCTTTCCCATTCCCAGTCCTTCTGGCCCCCTGGAGGGTAGAGCCAGCACCTGAACCACAGAGTGATGATGGGAGTCCCCAGCAAGCGAGGGGTGCTAGAACAACTCTCCTCTGCCCATTTCAAACGTGTCAGTTCCCTTCACAGATGGATAGGAGTCACTAGGCTAGAAGCAGAACCTTTGTAAGCCTGGTACCTGTGGAAGAGGAAGAAAACTATCCTCCATCAGGACTATAGGGGTGGGGCAAGACTGGTGGCTGTCTCATCACCCGAGTGTCCTGTCTCTTGCAGCCCGCAGGCTCCACTGGGAGCACTGTGACTACCCCTCCCCCGCTTGTGAGGGGCACCCAGAACATTCCTTCCGGCAAGCCATCACTTCAGGTGAGTGTTTTTTCCTCATCAGACTTCTGAGCAGCCCTACAAAAAGGCCTCCTGTTCCTTCTAATTAGACTGAGTGAGGTTTTCTTGCCAGTGGCCCCAAAATAAATCATGTTCACGTCCCAAACAGCACCACCATTGACATAAACAAATCACACCAACACATAGGAGGCCCTTCCCATGACTAACCCCTATTGAAATTGGAGAAAGGACTAAGATCCACCTATACAGACTGGGCTCCCTCCATCCTGAGTCTCCCAGAGGCAGGGGGGGCCTTGTCCCAACACGGCTTCCAGCCTCCTCTGCTCACAGGTCAGCCACAGGACTGAGGTCTGGACAGGGCCCCTGCTCCCCACAAACAGGCCCCAGCTCCCACCAGCAGGTGGCAGTGTCAGTCCTGATTGGCTGGACTCTTGCTGTGGTGGGGCCTGTGTCTACGTAGCCCAGGTTTGTAAGTCTCTTACTGGTATCTGTGTTCCTTGTGTTTTTTTTTTTATTACCCCATTTTGTTTTTTGTTAACAAGTATGTGGATTTACAAAAGTAGCAAAACCTGTTTGTTTTTAAAACCTGTGTAAGATCTGGGGGTTGGTATCGTTGACAGACCTCTTCAACTCGAATGCCTGGTAGTGTCATCCCACCACCCCTGGTCCGTGGTGGGCAGCAGGTGTCCTCGAAGCTGGGACCTCAAGCGAGCTCACAGGTCGTCATGCCCCCTCTCGTCAGGGGGGCCCAGGTGAGCAGGGTGTACCCTTGGGACAGGAGGTTGCCCAGGCATCCCCAAGCAACTGTCCACCTTGAAAGAATGATCATTTCTAGTTTTCAAGTTGGGATCCCATCCCTTCCCTGTACCTCTCTTCACTGTCCCTCATTGTCTCATCCCCACCCCACTCCACAGCAAATTCACAACATCAGACAACATTCCAGCACAGGGCCACCGCCGCTCCTCCTGGCCCCTCGGGCGTCTGTGCCCAATGTGCAAATTCAGGGGCAGAGGATCATCCAGCAGGGCCTTATCCGTGTCGCCAATGTCCCCAACACCAGTCTGCTCGTCAACATCCCACAGGTGAGGTCCGTGCTGTGCCAACATGGGGAGTACCATACAGCTACCACTGAAAAAGCCCACGGTTCTGGGGCCCATTGGGGTGGTACAATGTGATATGCCTGTGCCCTCAGAGCCAGGTGAGGGCTTGGACACCTCTTGTGGTTTGTACTTGAGCTCCTTCATGCAGGAGTCCCATGTTCAGATTTGCCACCTGGCAGAGGTGGAGAGTTGCTGATGGTGAGGGGTGCTAAGACATGGAGGAGTTTGAACAGTTGTAGGAGGCAGGTTTGAGGGGATAGAAGAGCCCAGGAAAGAAAGGTATCTGGTGGGCCTAGAGATGGCCAGGGGAACACCAGCACCGCGCCGCCCCCCCGCTTCCTCCTGCAGGCACAAGCACATGAGGAGCACGTGTCTGCAAATGTCCTCAAAGCCCCAGTGCATCTGTTCATATCCACAAGTCCCTTCAGTTTTGGACAGAGCCTCCAAGATGGGGTCAGTCTGTCTCTGCCCAACAGAACTAGGAAGATGGGACTGGGAGCAGTCTGGAAGCAAAGCTTCACTGATGATAAAATTGCTGAGTCAGCTTCTCTGCCTCCGTTGGCATGTATCTTCACCTGCCTCCTTTTGGTCAGGGTCAAGTGCAGTCCTGCCATCATATAGGGATGTCCTGGCAGAACAAAAGTTTGACCTGTGCAAGTAGTTCATTTACCACATAAACCTCGATCAGATTTCTCTGGTGTGATGCTGTTCCCAGCTTAGCATGCCAGGAGGATGAAAAGCAGGCCAGCAGCAGTGGAGCTGGGGGAGGTTCTGCTCCTAGTAGGATGGGGAACCCAAAGGAGGTTCAGGGAGAAACTGCTCAGTCAGGCCAAGGTGCTATGATGGCATCCTCTGTTGGGGAGCCTCTTTGGCTTGGAGATCCTTTGTGGGGACAGGGGCCCTGGGAGAGCATGAGAGCATCCTGGGCTTTCTGAGCCCTGTGATACATTATAGGCAGGTTACCAGGTATGTGCATTTTCTTGGGGATGATAACAGCTTTTCTCAGATTTCTAAATGGTTCCTCAACCATACGATGTTAAGGGCACTGATGTGGTTAGTTCCAGGTTTGGGGGAGAGCACTTGACAGTTGGGGGTGAGGGGCCTGGAGCAAAGTGACAATGGAGCATTGGCCCCTGGGGTTCAGACAAAGACAGTAAAGTAGTACAGGAATAGCAAGGGGTGAGTGCAGGAGCTGCTTTGTCCTGCAACCCTGATGAAGACATGTAACTAAACCATTAGGGTCTCCTGATGAGCACATACAAAGATGTTCACAAGGGAAATGTCACCGATGCTATTTGAGCCACCATTGTATCCCTGTGAGGACAGAGGCTGCCAGACTTGTGCTGAGAGAGGGCTCAGGCGATAGAGATAAGACAGTGGCATTGTTGTTTGGGTTGGTGCTGGGGAACCATTGACAAGGTTATGTCCTGGTTATGGTGATGGCTTGCTTCAGGGGTGTCTTCCTGGCAAAATGCAGGAAATTACAGATTCTAAATGTGTGTGGTTTATTGGATATCAGCTAAGTCTCAAAAGGTGTGTATAAAATATTAGTCATCTCATAAGGTAAATGTTTTAATACTGCTCTGCCTGCTGTTCACAGCTTTCCGGCAGCTTGGAATTTCTCAAGGACTCATTAATGTAGTGCAGCTAATGTTTCTGACTTGGGCAGTAGGTGCAGTGGTAGGGCCTGCCTTAGAGCCAGGCACTTCCAGCACCCTGACCTGGTTGTTATTTCCCAAAAGCCCTCCCCAGCCTCACTGAAAGGAACGACAGCCACCTCTGCTCAGGGCAACTCCACCCCCACCAGCGTGACCTCTGTGGTCACATCTGGTGATTCTCCAGCCAGTCGGCAGGCGGCCGCCAAGCTGGCACTCCGTAAACAGCTGGAGAAGACGCTGCTTGAAATCCCCCCGCCCAAACCCCCTGCCCCAGAGATGAACTTCTTGCCCAGTGCCGCCAACAACGAATTCATCTACCTGGTCGGCCTGGAAGAGGTGGTACAGAACCTACTGGAGACACAGGGTGAGTGGGCCCTGGGCCAGGGCCGTTTCCATCTCTTGCCACTAAAGTTCCTGTTACGTAGGTTTTTTTCAACATATAGCACATGTTCGTGTGCCTACAATGTACTCAGAGCTGTCTTAAACGTTAGAGATTATGAATGACATTTCATTGTCAGTTCTGCTTGTTCTGAGGTTTGATAGCTTCTTAAACACATTGCAGTCACCTTTCCTATTAGTGCCTCCTGAGAGCCAGGCCCCGATGAGGTCCAGGGGTCTCCACATGCGTGGCCCAGGGGACAGACAGCAGCATTGTGATGTGGGTGTGCCATGAGGCAGGTGGGCAGTGAAGAGGAATGCCTGACATGACAGGTGTTGCTTCCAGACAGAAAGTCATCATAGAAGTGGTACTTTGAGTGTTCTGAGCCCCTAAGATGGGAGAGGGATACCTACCCCTGAACCAGACTCACTAAATCACCCTCCTCAAAAGCAATTTGAAAGTGCACCTACATGTCAAGAGGTTTCCTGAATAAAAGGGCATAAATAGGATAGTGATCAAAAACAATGTTAGAAGTGGTGGTAAAAGCCATGTTGCCTCTTTGGGAGCCTCCACCAGACACTGAACTGGGGGCACTTGTGCCCTGCGATGGACCTGGTAGTGACATTAATTGAGCAGCCAGCCTGAACCCTCTTCCTGTGTGATCTTGTCAGCTTCTCAGTGCTGAGGAGGAGGCATAGTTACAACTGGTCCAGGGGAACAGGGGAGGGGCTGACAGGCTCCACCTGTCGTCAGGTTGCCTGAAGGGACCACAGAGAGGGTTCAGGCTCTGATGCGGCCTGATTATGTCTGAGCCCTTTTGGTATCTCCTTTATGATGAAGTCATATTATTGGCAAAAGAGCTGTTGCAAGGCCAGTATAGGAAGGGCACAAGGCTGAGTCGGGACAAGATGCCTCCCCATCCTGCTCTGTGGGTGGGCAAGGCGATTGGGGGAGCCCAAGTCGGTGGCACAAATGTTTTTGAGAATTTATACCAAAGATGCTTGACCCACAGCGTTTCTAAAGCTTTGGCCAGAAAATCTTCCCTGAGGCCTGGTCCAGTGTATTCACACAGTTGGCATCAACTTTAGTTTTCTGATAATTGCTGGGCCACGTGGCTTAGGATGCTGCTCATGTTCTATCCTGCATCCCGGGTGGTGGGGGTTCTGACTTGTGTCTTGTTTCTTTGACATGTGCCCACCCACGTGTCCCTACAGCGGGCAGGATCTCAGCTGCCGTTGTGCTGTCCCGGGAGCCCTACATGTGTGCACAGTGCAAGACAGACTTCACATGCCGCTGGCGGGAAGAGAAGGGTGGTGCCATCATGTGTGAGAACTGCATGGCGTCCAACCAGAAGAAAGCGCTCAAGGTGGAGCACACGAGCAGGCTGAAGGCTGCCTTTGTGAAGGCACTGCAGCAGGAGCAAGAGATCGAGCAGCGCCTTCTGCAGCAGGGCCCTGCTCCTGCTCAGGCCAAAGCTGAGCCCACCACTGCCCCACACCCCGCTCTGAAGCAGGTGAGTCCTTGTCTGGAAGCCAGAGCTGTGACTTGGGGGCCTGGGAGCTGGACTGGGGCCTGGCCCTCTAGGAGAGGTGTCTGTTCCCTGGCAGGGAAGTTGTCCCTAGCAGGCACAGTGTTCTGGCATTCAGTCGCACACTCAGCAAGCATCTGCCTGATTGTTAACTGCGTCTAAATTGCATTTAATGGTGGTGTTTGGTGGTGAAAATACTAATTTGCCGTTTCTTTAGATTTTGTAGCTTTTACGCTCAGTGTGCCGGCTGACAAGTACTTCTTGTCTTTAAGGACTTTTCTGAAAGCCACATTGAGATACAAAAGAGGCGTTTCGAAGAACTGTTCTAGCTAAATTAAGGAGAGAAGGAAGTTTGAAATCAAGGGTTTTTTGGTTGTTTTTGTTTTTTGGCTGCTTTTTTTAATGCTCTGCTTTCCCACCCCATAGATCCAGAGCTCCCTGTTGGCAGTTTTTTGTATCTTTGGAAGTAATTTGTAACTCACTAATGACCACATCTTCTCAAGGTCTCTGCGTAGTGGGAGGCCACACTGCCCTCAGGAAACGACCTGTCCTGTGAGGACTAGGATTCGTGTGGCCACAGCTGCTGCCCTTTGGTCACTCTAGGTCACCCTGGGCTGGCCTGTGGATGGTGCTGACCTTGATTTCAACCCCATTTGTGTAGGTCATAAAACCCCGGCGTAAGTTGGCGTTCCGCTCAGGAGAGGCCCGCGACTGGAGTAACGGGGCTGTACTACAGGTCAGAACTGCAGTGCTGGGAGTCCCCTGCACCGTGCCACCAACCAGCCCTCACGCCCCAGACCGTGACCACGTCAGCTGCCTGCATCTGTCTGTTTCTCTCTCCCTCTTTCCGTCCCTTGTCCCCTCGGTGTAACCTGGTCTCCTGATTTTGGACTTTAGGGACCCTGTGTGGGTGGGAAGAGGTCAGCCACAGCAAGGAAAGGCTGCACTGAGCGTCTCACCCTCTGCCCTTCCCTTCCCTGCATGAGCCATTATATCCTCTCTCCACTGTAGGCCTCCAGTCAGCTGTCCCGGGGCTCGGCCACAGCACCCCGAGGTGTCCTGCACACGTTCAGCCAGTCACCCAAACTGCAGAATGCAGCTTCAGCCACAGCCCTCGTCAGCAGGACTGGCAGACATTCCGAGAGAGCTGTTAGTTCTGGCAAGGGCAATGCCACCTCCAACTGGAAGAAGGCACCCCTGAGTACAGGTGGGTAGCCTCTCAGGGGCTCTAAGTGGGAATCTTGCTGGGGTTGGGTCCGCTCCTTTCTTATTTTTTAACGAAGACATGCATGTGCACAGGGTGAAGGGAAGTGGCACAAAGGGCCCTGGACCCCCAGATCTGCTCCCTTAAGAGCAGCTGCCTCCAACTCTTTGGCTAAATCTCTTCTGTTCCCTAAATAGGCTGCACTGATCAAGTGGCAGCCCTAGATAGATGCTAATTGCTCTCACCGTCTCCACACTCTGTATCTAAACTTGCAGCCCTTGATGCGAAATGTGGGACAGATCCAATTCAGGCAGTTGCCCCATCATCTGGTGGACTCCTGTCAGCATAGACAATAGTCCTATCCTCCTTCCTGCCATAGGGCACACCTGTTTTTACTGTTAGCGTATGCCTTTCCTGCTGTACTATTTCTTGCTCACCCATACAGTGTCCTTTATTCCCTGGTCTGCAGGCTACTCTCTTACCCCTTCTTCTGGCTTGGACAGGTCAGGAGGTGCAAAGTGCAGAAGAGATCAAGATGCAGGGCGGGGAGGAGGGGGACCCTGGCACGGGGGCTGAGATTTTAACTGGGGTGAGCCGAAAAGGCCTCTCTGAGGAGACAACATTTGAGGAATGGTCCAGGGGATGTGGAGATGTTCAGATAGGTATTTTTCAGTCCTCCACAGCCCCATCATCCTGGTTCATCTTGTTATTTTTAAAATTTCTTATTTATGTGCTAACATTAGAAGAAAATTCACTATTTTTTCTTGTGTCTGTCAAAAATGGGAAAGTGAAATGTAGGCACAAAAGGTTGAGTGAAGGGCATGGGTGAGAGTGCTCGATTGTAGGAGTTGAGCACATGCCGCATCCCTACAGGAAGAAGCAGCTCCATCATAGAGAGACCCTGGTCAGACCTGGGAAGGCAGGGATGTTAGTGCAACTGAAATACAGGAACCCACTATATATTCAGCTGATCATGGGGTAGAGAGATGCTCAAGTGTCAGTCTCCCACAGGAGAGGAGCTTAGGAGAAAAAAGACATTCATCTGACTGCAGAATAATTTGGGCTGCCTGCCCTCCTTTTCAAAAGTTGGGAACACGTCAGGCATAGACAGTTTTGCTCAGCATGTATAAGATACAACTGAAAACTCACAGGCTGGTTAGAAATTCCTTTTATGGTAAATTTGAAAGTATATGAAACAAATGGAAAAGTCAAGTTATGAGTATATGCATGTGTACACTGTTAGCAGTCATGTGAGAACTGTGAGTGCACTTAAGGGTAATGTTTGAAAAGTAATATGAAGGAGTAGTTGCTGAAGTAAAGTGTGAAGGCTTAGAAGACACTTTCCCAGGAGAGTCTGCCACGGCTCCTGGTTACCTGGGTTTCTAGGTGGTGGTTTGGGGGAAACCGGGCGGGATCTAGTTGGCGGTGCTGCCTTGAACATGCATAGTGCATTTGACCTCAGAACCTTTTGTTCCACAGAGTGTATTAACCAAAAATACTCTTGGGTTAATACATTTATTCTGGGAGGGCCCTACTACAGCTGGGGATCCAGAGCAGTCCTTACGCCAGGCCAGCCAAAAACTGAGGTGCGCTGGTGTGTCTGTGTGTGTCAGTTTTTCATTTTCCGATTAGAAAAGTGATGCTAATGCACCGTGGCTGGTGTAACTCAGTGTATTGAGTGCAGGCCTGCGAACCGAAGGGTTGCCGATTTGGTTCCCAGTCATGGCACATGCCTGGGTTGTGAGCCAGGTCCCCAGTGGGGGGCGCACAGAGGCAGCCACACATTGATGTTTCTCCTCTTTTCTTCTTGCTAAAAATAAATAATATCTTTTAAAAAAGTGATACTAGTTCATTGGGGAAATTGAGGGAATATAAAAAGGGAAGATGATGGCAGTGGCTAGTACTTTCTACCTCAGGAGAACAAATGCAGCATTTAGGAGTGTTCCTTAGTCATCTCTTTTCATGTTACATGTGTAAATAAGTTTCCTACAAAGGGATTTTGCTGTGGTTGCTATTTGGTGTTTTTTTGAATGGTATAATGAGAGACAGTTACCATCTTGTTTTAAGTTCTCTTAGTTCTGAGACTGGGAGTTTTGCTGCCCATACTTGGTGGGCCCTGTGTCCTCCTGAACCTACCCCTGACTGGGGCTGTCTTAGTCTGTTGCTCTGTTCTATTGCAGGTGGGGCCCTTGCATTTGTCAGCCCAAGCTTGGCAGTACACAAGACCTCCTCGTCTGTGGACCGCCAGCGGGAGTACCTCCTGGACATGATCCCACCACGCTCCATCCCTCAGTCAGCCACGTGGAAATAGTGCGAGCCGGCCCAGTGGAGAACAGGCTCCCTCCTCCCTCCCACCTGGCCTGCCACCCTCTGCTCGATGGGGAAGACACCCTACTCCCCAAGACAGCGAAACAAGCATCTGCCACACTGTGGTAGCAAGAGCTCTGTTCTTGGCTGTAAAGTCTTGTCGTGGCTGGAGGGCTGCTTCACAGGTGGATGAGGATTATCATTACTGGGGGACCTTTCCCATGGGCTTCCCTCCTTTCTTTGCCTTTAGTTTGCCCAACACCAGCAGAAAATTGGACCTCGAGGGCTGGTTCTGCTCCTGCCCTCTCCTTCAGCCCCCTCAGGGCACATGGGCGGCCTGGACACTGTGACACACTCGGGCAAGACCGGAGCTCGGGGCTTCTGAGGTTGAGCGGACCGTTCTGTTTTGTTTTTGCTTTTTCCCATCTTAGCCTCCCAATCTTTGCCTTCCTTCACGGCAATCTCTAGGTTGACTTTTTTTTTTTTTTTTTAATCACCTCATGATGATGGAGTTTAAAGTAAACCATGCAGACCCAGGGGTTCCTGCCGAGCACAGCTCCCATGCCCCAGAGGATGGGCTGCTGACTGACCAGCCCTCATTCGCTCCAGTGGAAGGCTTGTGCTGCTGCTCGTCCCAGAGACACCCCCCCCAACCTCCCACACTTAGCAAAAGAACAAACTGCAACCCAGACCCAGCCAGAGAGCCTGGGATGCTGGAAGCCACGCTGCTGCCCTCGGAGAAGGGAGGAGAGAAATGGCGGCAACATGCAGAGCCTGAGTGGGAAGTTGGAGGGGCGGGCTATTGTGTGTTTTTGTTGTTGTGGTTTATTTTATTAAATTTTTCCTTTTCTTTTCCTCCTTATTTTGATGGACAACATCCCAAGCTGCCCTGGCCTGTACTCCCGTCAGGTGTGTCAGGTGGGGAGGTGCCCTGCCCCCACAGACTTCAGGGTTTCCATTTGGGTCTAGTTTAGAACCTTCCCTTCAAGGATGGCCATGCTGCCAGCATTCACCATCAGGTTTTCTTTTTAACCCTCTTTAGAGTCCACAGAGATGTCTTACAAAGGATCAGGTCTGCTTAGTTGTTTCATTTTGGTTTCTCCCACTCCTTAAAAATCATTTCCATGAGGAAAGGCAGAAGATGTCATGTGCATGCTGTACATGAGACCAAGGCCATACATGTGAGGGTGTCCCATGTGTGTGCACATGTGTGTATTGATGTGGAGACGGGTACACCGCTCCCCACTTCAGCCCCTGCCCTGGTTTTCCTGTCCATGCAGTTAGGGACTTAATTTAAAATCCTTATTTTGTAGGGCTGCCTTCTTCAAACACACTGCTTCAACATTCTAATAAAGGCTCATTTAACCCCCTCTCACGTTGTATGAATATCAGTGTTTAGAAAACTTTTTTGACATGCGGTAGAAGACCTAGTTTTGGAAAACCTTTTTTTTTTTCTGTAGAACCCTAAATTTCTCATTGATTTTTGTTTTGAGTAGATGGGCTGAAGGAGGGGAGGGCAGGGAAGGGTGGCTTTCATTAAGATCCAGGGATTTGGGGGGAAAGAGGGAAATTAACATTCAGGAGTGAAGGGGAAAGGGTGTGTTCATACACCAAAAACCCAAAAGAATATGTAAGCATTTCTATTCCTTGCATTTTTCTGTGTGCCTGGTAAATAAATACCTGTCTTATACTACCCTGAGCTGCTATCCCTCTCTGTTCAGTTACCTGGGCCAATCTTTCCAAATCCCCCAACAAGGAGCACCACTGGCTGGCCACCCCCAGCAAATAGACCTCAGTTCTGTGCAATAATGGGATCAGGTGTCTGGGCCAAGGTCTCTTTGCACTGGAGGGTTGTGCCAGGATTGTTATACTCCCAGTTGGGTTGACTGGGTCTGTGACTCAAGGGCATATGTTGGTCCCCAGCACCATCAGAACCTGGCTCATCACATGCTTAGGAACCACATGTCATCTCAGCTTGCCTGGCCATACCACCTTGGCTGGACAGGACAGCTGCGCCCTGGCTTTGCCTTCTCCAGTTAACACTCAGGCACATTCCCATCAGGGAGGACCTACTGTGGTAGAAACGTAGCTTTTTTTAAAAGGGGAGCAAGACGCCCAGTCTGGTGTGGCTCTGGATTAAGAGCAGGCTGTGAACCAAAGGGTCTCTGGTTCAATTCCCAGTCAGGGGCACATTCCTGGGTTGCAGGCCAGTGGGGGGCACACAAGCAGCAACCACACATTGGTGTTTCTCTCCCTCCTTCCTTTCCCCTTTCTAAAAAGTAAAATATTTTTTAAAAAAGGGAGCAACTACATGAGAGGCTTTAATCTTTAGTTCAGTTCTGTTTTGTAACTCCTACCTCCTCCCTTTTTCTTCAGTTTCCCACATTGCCGTGTAACATCTGACAAACCCCAAATGGGTGGTTATGTGATTAAGTTAAAGGTCTTTGCCTTTTTTTTTTTTTTTTTTTTAAGATTTTACGTATTTTTAGAAAGAGGGAAAGGGAGGGAGAGAAACATCTTAATATGTGGTTGCCTCTCACGTGCTCCCTACTGGGGACCTGACTTGCAACCCAGCCATGTGCCCCAACTGGGAATTGAACCAGGGACCCTTTGGTTTGCAGGTTGCCACCTCAATCCACTGAGCCACACCAGCCAGAGCTGTATTTTGCCATGTTAATACACACATTTTTGTCCCAATTGGTGTTTTTTTTTTTTTTTTTAAGAGGGGAAGGGAGGGAGAAAGGGTGATGTACTAGAGCTAGATCAATCAGTTGCCTCTTGTGCACACCCCCTACTGGGGGCCTGGCCCACAACCCAGGAACATGCCCTGATTGGGAATCAAACCAGCAACCTGTCAGTTCACAGGCTGCACTCAATCCACTGAGCCACACCAGCCAGGTAGTGCCCAAATTTTTGAGGGGAAAAATTAAGATGTGCATTATACATTAAGTATAATGATTGCATGCCATGGCTATATAATATCGTGTATAATGCACACAAAACTTCGGTTGTGCATTATGCCCAGCAAAATATGATCAATACCTCTTTGCATGTGGAGTTTGGACATACTAGGAAAGGATGTCAATGGTAAGGGTATTCTCCCAGCAGCAAAGTTCACTCCCTCAAAATCTGCCACAGCACTGGGGTCCTGGTCTCAGGAGCATCAGGACTGAGGAATCCTGGTTTCCAGAAGCAGTGAGAATGTGGGAGGCCCTAGGCCCAAATGATGGTAATAGTCTCTAATTATTTGTGACACAAACCCGACAGCGACCGGAAACTTTAACACGTCAGCTGCCCCGTGACTGGAGCATGGGGCCTACAAAGCTCATTCCCAGTTTTGATGAGGGAGCAGGTTTGAAGCACCGAGT
Organism: Artibeus jamaicensis; assembly: GCF_021234435.1. Lineage (NCBI taxonomy): Eukaryota > Metazoa > Chordata > Mammalia > Chiroptera > Phyllostomidae > Artibeus > Artibeus jamaicensis. The sequence goes on along the minus strand of NW_026521854.1, from coordinate 6,179,809 downwards.
GTGTCAATGTGTAAGTGCACAGATACATGTATGCCCACTTAAGAGCTACCCATGGCTCTGGCCATCCTGCCCTTGTCTAATCCAGTGTCTTAACTCTGAAGCCAGAGCTCCTTTTTTTAAGAGATACCAATTTGTCGTTTTACCAACATGCATTCATTGGTTGCCGCTTGTATGTGCACTGACTGAGATAAAACCCACAACCTTGGCATATTGGAACAATGCTCTAACCAACTGAAGCTACCCAGCTAGGGCGTGGACCCACATCTTTGACAAGGCTGAAAATGGCCCTACACCAGGAGCCTCTCCTCCAAGACCTTGGAACAAAAAGCTCTCACTAGTGCAGAGAGAATAAAAGAAGCAATTGAGTACAGCCTTGTCACGAGTCCCTCTGGTCACTCCTATGGGCAGGGAGATGAAGTTTTAACTCCAGTAGGCTTTTTAAAAATCCTCACCTGAGGATACAATTATTGATTTGAGAGAAAGAGACAGTAACACAGTAACATCAATCAGTTGCTTTCCATGTGCAAACCTGCAACCTTTCAGTAAAAGGGACAATGCTGCAACCAAATGAGCCACACCAGGGAGGAATTTTCTGTGTAAGGTAAACATTCTCATCACAGGGGTGGAAATAATGGAAATGACGGTCTTTGATGCTCCACCATAGGGTTTCCTTTTTTAAATTCTGAGTTGTATACTGCACATGACACTTGCCTGAAGAACTTGAAGATTTTTTTATAGCTAAAGTTTTATAATCCTTAACAAAGTATAATAAACAGGTACAACACTGCAAGGTTTTTTGGGAAGTGGATTAGAGAAGTGGATGACAAGTTGGCTATATTTCTCTTTTGGCCCCTCAGTCCTGGTTTTCCTGCATTATTTAGTCCAGCAGTGGAGCAGGTTGGAAACTTGGATAAGTGCAGCAAGGTAACTATATTTATTTTTTAAAATTTTATTTTTAGAGAGGGGAAGGGGAGGAGAAAGAGTGGGAGAGAAACATCAATGTGTGATTGCCTCTCGTGTCCCCCACTGGGGACCTGGCCCACAACCCAGGCATGTGCCCCAACTGGGAATGGAACCGGTGATCCTTTGCTTCACAGGCCCATGCTCAGTCCACTGACTTACACCAGCCAGGGCGGTAGCCCTTTATTAAGGGGGAAGAAGCAAAGAATGAGACATCTGCACCTTGGACTTCATTTGGACTTTACTTCCATGGATAGGGAGTCCTCCCCAACTGGGTGCTATGGTCTCGCCTCCAGCTCTCCATCTCCACCACAACCATGGGCTTTAAGGCCTGGGGGAGTGTGGTGAGACTCCAGTGGGTTTTTCCCATTTTGGCTCTTAGCCCCTTCCAGTATCCACCCTTGAATGGTAGGTTTTTCTGAAGTGCTTTCAGGCTTGGTTCCCCATTGTGTCTTTGCTGCAGGACACAATATTACAGATGCAGGTTTTAAGTACAAAGGGAGCCACCCATCCAGGGTGAACAATTAAACAATTTGTTCAATTCCCTGAAATGAACAATTTCTTGTTGAAAATCTGTTTTCAGAGGTTAACAGCTTCAAATTTTATTCATAACATGAGCCCTGTGTTTAATTTCAAAATGTTACCACTGTTTTCCTAAGCGCATTTATTTATTTATTTTGCTGGTTCTTGATTTTGTTGTTAAGGTATTCCTGCCTCTGGCAGTGAGCACTGCCTTCCCCAACAGCCAGTTTGGTTTCACCTGGGCAGGCACAGAGCTGACAAAAGTTAAACCCAAACCAGTCTACGTGTGACACACTGACTGCTGCCCTATGCTCTAACACTGGCTGCAAGAAGTGCACTTACAGGATGCTTTCTCAGGGGCTTTGCTCTTAGCCCTCAGGTGAATCTTTGCTGGATCAACCAAAGGCTTCTTGGCAGACCCAGGGGGCGAGTCTCAGTTTTTCCAGCTAACAAATGGGACACTCACATCTGGTTCCAAGACTGTCCCTCCCTAAACCAAGCCATGGCCATGGGGTGGGAGGATACCTTGGCTCATTGCTTATGCAGATTCACTAGTGAAGGACAGAAATAAGCATATGCCACACCCCAGGCATTGGATCAAACCTGTGACAAGGGCAAAGTGAAGAATAGTGACAGTCCTGACCAGTGTGGCTCAGTTGACTGGCTGTCATCCTACAAAGCAAAAGGTCGCTAGTTTGATTCCCCATCAGGACGTGCTTGAGTTGTGGCTTCAGACTGATGGATGTTTCTCTCTTCCTCTCTCTCTAAAATCAACAAACATATCAAGTGAGTATTAAGAAAAAAAGAATAGTGACAGAGGAGGTAAGCTTGGTAGGCCAAGTCTTGAATGAAAAGGAGAAAAGTATTGCTGGGAGTGGGTACAGCCAGTGAAAAGTCTCAGGTTAGACCAAGCCTGGCAGGGAGAGGATGAGGGCAATGTGGCTGGATGGTGGGAAACAGGGGTGAAGACGTGACTTTTATTCTGAGTGCAATGCCACAGCCCTTCCAACAACCGCAAGGTTGAGTTCCTGACTCTGTTTTCCAGGTGCAGATCCTGAGGTATGGTCCAGGTCAGGAGAGGTACCTGGACCATACCTCAGGTGGAGCAGGTAGAATTAAGACTTAGGGAGACATTTCCCATACCAGTAACCTCATCCTAGCAAAATAATCCCCACACTCCTCCAAGCCATGTGTGGTCCCCTCTCCAGACAATACACCTTTACCTCTCCACCTCCTCTCCATTCCAGCCACAGGAGCTTCCTGGCATTACTCAAACACATCAGCTCCATCCTGTTTGGGAACTCAAGAAAAACTTCCTGCTGTTTCCAATGTCTGATTCCTTCAGGGTTCTGCTCAGATATCTCCTTCAATCCCTCAGGTTGTCACCCCCAACCTAGCATTTAGTACAACTGACAATTTTTAGATTTCCAAGTAACTTTTTACTTTTCACTTGCCTCCTCACTGAGGGCAGAGATGAATCTAAGCCCCTTTTCTAAGTCTCAGAGTCTGGCACACAGCAGGCATTCAATAAATGGTTGAATGAAGACTGAACGAATCAGCTTGCCTGGCAGATTTATGCCACACCTTTGACCTGCCCCACCGTTAGCCTAAGGAAGGGCCCTCACTAAGAAGAGGTTCCACCACCTTCCCACCTTCAGCCATATTTGGGTTCAAACCCCAGCTGTGTTCTGGGGCACGTGACATATATGTGGGCCTCAAATTCCTCGTCTGTGAACGCTCAGTCGACGTCAACACAGCGCCTTCTGAAACACAAGAAAGATGCTGGGCCTTTGCTCCCCAGCCCAGCAACTCTATTCCCGGGGCCATCACGACGCCGGGGATGACCTTAAAGCCCCCTGGACCCTTCCCAGGATGGGAGGGGGGCGGCAAATGGTCCGGGTTCTAATCCCCCAACTCCCTTTTGAGAACTGTAGCAAGAACCTTTACAAACCTTTCCATAAAACAGAGCTTAGGCGCCTGCCTTCCGGGGGAGAGAACCCCCCCTCACACCAATCCGTAAAAGGTGGCCATCGCTAGAGCCCAGGTGCGAGACAGAGCGAGTTTATTGCAAATTACAACCAGGGTGGCGCCCGGAGGGCGCCGTCCCGCGACCGCCTCAGCCACAAGCTGAGAACCGACACATCCCCGGTGCTTGCCCTCGCCGGCAGCTGCTCAAGGAAGCCTATTCCGGCTGCACAACCGTCGCTCATTCCGCGCAAGGCGCAATGCTTCCGCATCCTCTGGTCCTGTCCCTTCCTGGGGCCTTCTTGCAGGGAATTGAGGATGTGCATGCAACCTCCTGCTTTCCAAATCGTGCAGGAGGAACTGGATTCGAAACCGAATCGATCACGGCCCCGCGGTCAAGGAAGAGGGAAAAGGGGAAAGGACGCTTGGCGTCGCAGGACTCTGGAAACACGCCTCCCGAGCGTGCGCCAAGCATGCGCAGCGCTTGCGCAGTGCTTGGGGAGACGAGGAGAGGGGGACCCCGGCTTTTAGCCGGAGTCTCCAGCGCGCAGCCAGCCGTTGCGCGCTACCTGGCCTGCGGAAGGTCTGGCCGACGGGCTGAACTGCAGCAATTCCGTGATTAGGGCCTTGCAGCGTTCAGACAGTTCGAGGCCGTTGGGGTAGAGGACGCCGCGCTTCTGGCGCCTTGGCAGGCCAGCGATGTCTGAGTCGTCGAAGGGCATGCATCCGGTAACCATGACGTAGAGCACAACGCCTAGGCTCCACACGTCGTACTTCTTGGGGTCATAGGGGATGCCCAGCAGAACCTCAGGCGATGCGTAGGCTGCCGAGCCGCAGTAGGTGGTGCTCAGGTCAGGGTAGCCATGGGCCTGGCGGCCAAAGCCAAAGTCGGTGAGCTTGACGCGGCGCTCGTCAGGGCTCAGCAACACGTTTTCGCACTTGAGGTCGCGGTGTACCAGGTGGTGGTCGTGCAAGTAGCGCACGGCACCGGCTATCTGTGCAAAGAGGTCGCGCGCCTGACCCCCGGGGATGCGCCCGTTGCGCTGCACGGCCTGCAGCAGGTCGGTGGCGGCTGCCTCCATCACGATGTACAGCTTCCCGTTGCACACCTCGATGAACTCGAAGACGTGCACAATGTGCGGGTGCCGCACGCCTCGAAGGATGGACAACTCGCGCGGCAGAAACTTGTTGACGAAGTCTGGCGGGGCGCGCCGCCGGTCCACCACCTTAATGGCTACCGTGCCCTTGTATTTCTTCGACGTGGCCACCTTCACCTTGGAGTAACTTCCCTCACCTATCGTGCGGCCCAGTTTATAGCCGAGCTCGCTCAGGAGTTTGTCGCCCGACATGGCGCCTGGGGCGCAGGGAGCAGGAGGCGGCTGCTGTCGGGGGCGGCCGGACTCCAATCTCGGGCCTAACCCATGGTGCTTGGCACCTGCACACCTGCACCCCCATGTGCCCACTCCTCGGCCCCCTCTGCCGCTGTGCCTTTTATTGCCCGGGTAACAATTTCTGCCTTGTGAAGTGACCGCGGGCGTCACCTCACTTCGGGGTGGGGGCCCCGCGGGCGTCACCCCGCCTAAGAAAGGAGGCTCCCCAGGGCGCTATGGCTTTGTGACTCATAATCGCTCTGAATGGTCCAGTTCCCGATGAGAGGCTACTAACAAGGAAGGGCTTCCTACCACTACCAAGGAGCAGAATCCGTGCCTGGGGTTGGGGTGGCTCCTCGCAAGTCCAAATATGAGCAGCAGCAGCCCCCACCCAACTTCTTGTACCCAGCCCGCACAAACCCGGAGGGGGAGAAAACGAGTAAGGGGGATTAGCTCGGTGAAGCGGCTCTCTCGGCAGTTTGATTGCCCTGCACATCCCCCCAGAGGGAAAGTGAATGGGAGGTCGTTTGATGCAAGGACACGGGTGACCCGACGGCCTCCAGAAGCCCACACCGACTGAGCTGCGCCCCATCTTGGAGAAGAAATAACAATTCTTTGGCCGCGTAGAGTATCGCATCCCGAGCTCTCCGGCGCTGAACAGTTGCTACACAAGCGCCCTAGGCTCCCCGGCCCTCCTCTAGACCTGCGCTATAGCTTGCGCGCATTCATTGTGGCGGCGGCATCTGATACGTCACTTCCGTCCACGACCGGAAGTGTAGAACCCTGTGAACATGGCGGCCTCGAAGGTGAAACAGGACATGCCCCCGCCGGGGGGCTACGGCCCCATCGACTACAAACGGAACCTTCCGCGTCGGGGACTATCGGGTCAGTGTCTGTCTGCGCCGAGTGTCAAAATTTGGGACTTTTGGGTGCCGCAAATGGGGCGGGACGCTGGGGAAACTAACAGGCCTCAGTCTATCTGCAGTGTGATGCGAGGCGGAGTCCGGAAATCCCACATACTGTCAGTGGTAGCAAGGGTAACTACTGAAATTTGTCGAACAGTTACTAAGTTTTTAAATTTCTTCTCTTAACATGTCTGAAGTCAGTCTTGTTAATTATTCCCATTTCACAATAGGTTAAGCGGAAATTAGTATAGTATGCGTCCCTAGCCCTTTTCCGTGCTTCCATTTTACAGGTGGGGAAACGGGCCCAAGAGAGGCTGCGACCTTCCCCGCCAGGATGACCTATAGTAAAGCGGGGGCCAAACCTCAGAACACCGAAGGAATTTAAAAGCTGTTCTATGTGGTGGATCCTTGTTGGTGTCCCCACCTGCAGCATATCCCTGGAATATGTATTCTTAAGTATTTCCAATGTTTTAAGTAATTTTTTAAAAAAATTTGCTGTTGCATTCGTCATAGAAAAATGTAAGAAAGGAAGTAAAAGGCATTCATACTCCACACCCAGGATTAACAAAGAAATACAAAGAAATTTAAAACATGTTAAGGGTGGCCCTGGTTGGTGTGGCTCAGTGGCTTGAGTGCCAGCCTGTGAACCAAGTGGTTGGTGTTTTCATTCCCAGTCAGGGCACATGCCTAGGTTGCAGGCCAGGTCCTCAGTAGGGGGCACGTGAGAGGCAACCACGCATTGATGTTTCTCTTCTCTCTATATCTCCCTTCACTTCTCTCTAAAAATAAGTGAAATCTTAAAAAAAAAAAAAACATGTTAAAGATGGATACATTTGCAGAAAATCATGAAACTTTAAAATATGCATATCCTGCAAATTATGTCTTAATTTTTTTTTTAAATCATGGACATGGTTTAAAAAGTCATGATTCAGACAGCAGGAAAGTTAATGTTTAGTGAAAATGCATATTCTTCCTCCCTTTCTTGGCTTTTTTTGTATTCCAGAACAGAAGTTGGTGAACTTTTTTTTAAAGATTTTATTTTTGTTTCTAGAGAGGAAGAAGTAGTGGGAGAGAGAAACACAGATTGGTTGCCTTTCGTCTACCTGGGACCTGCACCCAACCCAGGCATGTACCCTGACTGGGAATCAAACTGGCAGACTTTTTTTTTTTTTGCAGGGCAGCACCTAACAAAACTGAGCCACACTAGTCAGGGAGGCAAATTTTTTTTTTTTAATAAAGGGCCAGATAAATATTTTATGCTTTACCTGGCTGGTGTGGCTCAGTGGATTGAGCACCAGACTGCGAAGCAAAGGGTTGCTGGTTCAATTCCCAGTCAGGGCATGTGCCTGGGTTGTGCAGGCCAGGTACCCAGTAGGGGGTACATGAGAGACAACCACATAGTGATGGTTCCCTCTAAAAATAAACCAAAAAAATGTTTTTTTTAAAAGGTATAATTTACTTACTTTTAGAGAGAGGGGAAGGGAAGGAGAAAAGGGGAGAGAAACACTAATGTGTTGCTGCCTCACGTGGCCTCCACTGGGGACCTGGCCCACAACCCAGGCATGTGCCCTGACTGGGAATCCAACCAGTGACCACCTGGTTCTCAGCCTGTGCTCCATCCACTGAGTTACACCAGCCAGGGCAGTAAAATCGTTTTTAAAAAAATATTTTATGAGCCCTGGCTGGTGTAGCTCAGTGGATGGGGCACGGGCCTGCGAACCAAAAGATCGCAGTTAGATTCCCCATCAGAGCACATGCCTGGGTTGCAGGCCAGTTCCCAGCAGGGGCCAGTTCCCAGCAGGGGATGCACCAGAAGCAACCATACATTGATATTTCTCTCCTCCCCTTCTAAAGATAAATAAATAAAAAATTTTTTTAATTAAAAAAATAAATGAATAAAATGTTTAAAAGAAAAAAAGAACTGCAGACTATGATGAAATGGCATTAAAAAATATTTTATGCTTTACTTGCCAGGTAGACACTGCTACTCCTTTAAAAAAAAAACACAAACTCCTTTAAAAAAAAAAACTGTTTACAGATCTAAAAGTGTTACCCCAAGGGCCATACAGAAACAGGTTACAGAGTCCCCAGTTCCATTCCCAGTTAGGGCACATATCTGGGTTGTAGGCAGGTCCCTGGTGGGGGTTGTGTGAGAGGCAACCACACATTGATGTTTCCCTCTTTTTCTCTCTCCCTTTCCCTCTGTCTAAAAAATAAATAAAATCTTAAAAAACAACGAGAAAAAAACAGGTTACAGGCTAGATTTAGCACCATGTGGGCACTCAATTCATCCTGGAGCAGATTAAATGAATCTAATATAATCTGAGTCTCTTTTTCTCTCGTGGTATAACACAACACCCAGACCAGTGCACCCCATAGGTGTGCCATACGAGATCTGTTTACACATATGCACCTGTGTGACCTGTACCCAGACCAGGCTGCAGAAGGATTCCAGCCAATGGGCCTCTTTGTGCTCTCCCCAGTCAGCATGGTTGTTTTGTTTTGTTTTGTTTTTTATAAAGTCACAAACCGATGCTTTATACTGGACTTCTTTCTGTTCGTGTCACAGTTGTACCTCCTGTCGGTCCTGAGTGCCATTCCCTGGGGTTGGCTCTCCTGATGACATCCCTTTATACCAAATTCCATTGTAGCATATACCAACCCACCCCAGTACTTTCTTGGCTGCAGAGGTGTGAGGAAAATACCCCTCTGGTGCTGTGGTCTTTGTTTATGAACTCTGTTCATTAACTAGTTCAGTGTGCACATGGCTGTGGCCCTGTCTGAGTTCACTGTCACCTCACACCAGAATTCCACTGTGGTGAATGGTGGGACCTGGGCTAACCAGGGCCTGCCTTAGCCAGGGTGGGCCTGAGGAACTTCTCTGAGGAGTTCCTTGGGTGGAGGAAACAGCAAGTGCAAAGGCTCTATCCTGCACCCCACCCTCATCTTCTGTCTCCCTGGCTCTCTTCCAGCCGTACCTCTTTTGAGCCATGGTCCACAGCAGCTCCCTCCCCATTAGTCTTATCCTGCCCTGCTCTTGGTCACTGCCCAAGCTGGGTGTGGGTAGTGTCACCCGCACTGCCAGCATCCTAGAACATGCCACGCTGGGTCAGGCTGCCTTTGATTAAAGGCCCCAAAGGCCCCATGCTGGCCCCAAAGTGACTGCTACCCCCACACCCCCACATCTCTCACACCCAGCTTCTCTCTCCACTCCCTCACGTACCCACTGTGTGGCTCCTTTTTTTGTTGAGATTCCATACTGTATATTTCACCCATTTTGTGTGTACAAATTAACTGATTTTAGTCTATTCACAATTGCACAATCATCACTGTGGTGTAAGATTACAGCACTTTCATCACCCCAAAAAAGAAACCCCGTACGCATTAGCAGTCATTCTCCATTCTCCCTCCACCCTCTGACAACCACTAATCTTTCTTTCTGTGGATTTTTCTCTTCTGGACGTTTTATATAAATGCAATCTTTCACGATGTGTTTTTTTGATGTCTGGTTTTTTTCAGCACGGTATTTTTAACGTTCATATAGCATGTGTCTGTGCTTCATTCCTTTTTATGGCTGAATAATCTTGTATGGATGGACCACATTTTGTGTATTTATTTCCCACTTGATGCACCTTTGAGGTTTTTCTGCCTCTTCTCTGTTGTGAACAGTTGTGCTATGACTGCACATGTACAGGTGTCTATGTGGCACATGTTTCACCAGGAATGTAATTGCTGGGTCATGGTAACTACACATTGAACATTTTGAGGAACTGGCAAACTGGTTTTCACATTAGCTGTACCATTTTCCGTTCTCACCTACAGCATATGTGAGCTCAAATTTCTTCACATCTGGACAACACCAGTCTATTTTTTATTTTTTTGAGTCTCACATCCTGGTGGGTATGAGATGGTATCTCATTGTGGTTTTAATTTGCATTTTCTTGGTGACTAACGTGTTGGGCATCTTGTATTTATTAGCTATTTGTATAGCTTCTTTGGAGAAAGTCTATTCAGATCATTTACACAATTAAAAAATTTTTTAAAATTTTATTTATTTTTTTTAGAGAGGGGGAGAGAAACATCAGTGTGTGGTTGCCTCTCATGTGCCCCCTACTGAAGACCTGGCCTGCAACCCAGGCATGTGCCCTGAGTAGGAATCCAAACAGCAGTCCTTTGGTTCATAGCCTTCCACTCAATCCACTAAATCCACACTTTTCAGGGCCACTTACACCTTTTTTAATTTGGTTGTTCATCTCTTTATCATTGAGTTTTAATAGTTCTTTATATATTTTAGATATCATTTACTTCTCAGATACATGATATGCAGATACTTTCTCCCATTCTGTGGGTTATCTTTTCAGGTCCTTTAGCAGCACAAAAGTTGTTTTATTTTAAGATTTTATTTATTTATTTATTTATTTTTAGAAAGAGGGAAAGGGAGGGAGAAAGAGGGGGAGAGAAACACTGATGTGAGAACCATTGATTGGTTGCCTCTCACACATGCCCCGATTGAGGACTGAACCAGAAACCCAGGCATGTGCCCTGACCAGGAATCGAACCAATGACCTCTTTGCAGAATGACACCCAATCAACCGAGTCACTAATGTCAGTGAAGTACAATTCATCTGTTTTTTCTTTTGTCTCTTGTGCTTCTGGTGTCATATGTAAGAAACCATTGCTTCATCCAAGGTCACAGAGACTGACTCCTAAAAGTTTTTTAGTTTTAACTTTTACACAGAGGTCTTTAATCCATTTTGAGTTAATTTTTGTGGATGGGAGTAGGAAGGAGCACAGTATTCCTTTGCATGTAGCTATCTAGTTGTTCAATTTGCTGAAAAGACTATTCTTTCCCCCATTGAATTGTCTTGGCACCCTTGTATAAATTCAATTGACCATAAATGTGAGGGTTTATTTCTGGACTCTCGGCTCTGTTCCATCGATGTACATGTTTGTCCTTATGCCAGTGCCACACTGTCCTGTACACACAGCTGTGTGATAACTTTTGAAATTGTGTAATACGAGTCCTCCTACTTTGTTCTTTTTCTGAATTGTCTTGGCTATTCTGGTCCCTTGCATTTCCCTATGAATTTCATGATCTGCTTGTCGGTTTCTATTAGGTTGTAGGGGCTAGCGGGGAATTCTGAAGGGGACTGTGTTGACTCTACCTCATTTTGGATAGTGCTGCCATCTGAACAAAATGTTAAATTAAATTCTGATCCGTGAACCTAGGATATGTTTTCATTTATTTAGGTCTTTACCCATTGTCCATATACCCTTTATATATTTTATAAAGGGTATAAAAGAGTGGGTAGGCCACTCTTCTGCCTCCCCCACCATACTGGAAGCTCCAGAGGCACAGACATCCCCCACCCAGGGCCTGGAGTCTGGGCCTTGCAGCTTTAATGAGGAAGAAATGAATTAGGTCTGTATCATCATATAGGGTGCCAGGTCCTAGAATTTATATTACAGATGGACCCACACTTGGGTGCCTGTTGTGATGGCAAAGAATTTCCACACAAACAGCCTAGGTCTGTCCCCTGGAGTGGTGTCAGAAGGGGAGGCTCCTGGGCCTCTCTGCAGCTGTTGAAAAGAATGAAGCATCTCTGATGAAATGCCCTACACAGGCAGCCAACCACTGAGGTTGACAGGAGGGGTTCTGCCTCTGTGCAGGAACCAGGTTGCCCTCACTGACCAGAGCTGGTGGACTTTTTTAAGTTAGTTTGTATTTTAAGAGTTCACCTCTGGCTGGTGTGGCTCAATGGACTGAGCACTGGCCTGTGAACCAGAAAGTCTCTGGTTTGATTCCTGATCAGGGCACATCCCTGGGTTGGAGGCCCGGTCCCCAGTGTGGTCTCCAGAGGGGAAGAGAGGGAGAGAAACACTGATTGGTTTCCTCCGTATTCACCACAACTGGGGACTGAGCCCACAACCCAGGCATGTTCCCTGACGGAATCAAACTGGTGAGCTTTGGCTTTGCGGGATGACACCTAACCAACTGAGCCCCACTGGTCAGGGCCTAAGCTGGTGGTTTTAACAGGTTGAACTAAAGGGAAAAATAGGAACCAGTTTCTTACTTATCTTTGGGTCCAGCAGAGGTGCCTGATGAGCCTTGTGTCAGAGTTGAGCTGAAGAAGAAAGTCTTTATTTTGTCTCCCCATGAGGCCCACAGAGTGGCATCAACCATTGTTTACTGGTCCTTTACTGGGTATTAACTGGAGCTTGACCTGGCTGAGTTTGTCCACTTGTCACAGCAACCTCAAGGCCTGGCTGAAGAAGAGACTATGCTCAAAAGATGAGGGGGTGCAGGGCCAGCCAGCCTCAGCCAGGCCTCAGGTGTCTGGGCCTCCCTGGAGACCCCTGCAGGCCCACAGCCTGTCAGTCAGGATTATGGTGGATGCCTGCTGAAGCTTAGGAAATATTCATGGCATCCTGTCCCGTGGGGCCTGGGGTGGGAGCAGCAGCACCCCCGGAGGCCAGGGGGTTGGTGGCAACCCCTGGAGGGCACTGCCTGCCTCTGGCATTGTTCTCTAGCCCCCTGTGGGCAGTATGCATGGAAGTGGCCCAGGCAGCCAGGAGCCACCGTGGAGCTGGAACCCAGCCATGGACACCATTAGCCAAACCACCTCCTAGAAGATTGAGGTGCCAGGGCTGCCGAACCATGAACATGTAAACCCTTGAGCCCTCCGTCAGTCCCTGCCCAACCTGTACCTTCCAGGCACCCCAGCATGGGGGCAAAGGTGTTAAAGCTGCAACAGCCTTGCCTCAGAGAGAAGCTGAGGCTTCTCTGGTGTCCCCAGCCTGCAGAGTGGGCAAACATGATAGAGAGTGTTCTGCAGCCGTGGAAGAGGGGGTGTCCAAGGAAGGGGGCCGGTGGACATTCCATAGAGACAAAAAAATAGCCTGAAGAAATATTAGCCATCTCTGGGAAGGGGTTGGGGATTCTCACCTCTTCCATCGTGTATATTTCTGGGGTTACTTGTAGAGCAAGCGAATTTTGCTTCTTGAGAAGAAATGACAAAGGGTGACCTATTTCGCATGCAGATGCTGAGCTGGCGCTCCTCTCCCCGCAGGCTACAGCATGTTCGCTGTGGGCATTGGGACCTTGCTCTTTGGGTACTGGAGCATGATGAAGTGGAATCGTGAACGCAGGTAGGCCTCGTGCAGATGAGGGTGGGCCTCGTGCAGGTGAGGGCGTGTCTGTGGACTTGGTGTACATCAGGGACCCTTGTCAATCCCCCAGGCCCTAGGGACCCAGCAAGTCCATTGCTGGATTTTACCCTCAGCGATTGACTAGAGAGCAAAGGAGCTTGCCTCCAGGAGTTAACCAGGTGCTTCAAGGGTCCAGGTTAGGATATTCCATTGGGTAGAGGTGGAGGAGTAGCCCAGGAATAGGCTCTCCTAGAAGGCTTTTGTCCATGGTGACCAGGCAATGATGATATAAGGGCTTAGAGAGCAGATCATGCAAGACTGTGGCATGGCAGTTACATGGGGTCTGAGGGAACAAGTCCTGCCGGTGGACTCAGTTCAGATTCTCTCCACCTCTAAGCTCTCCTGAAGCCCTGCCAGGTGGCTGCAACCTGACTGCCTGGGCTACTGTACCATGTTCCACCAGTGCCATGTGTTTTAGCATCCCCCACAAGGCTGGGAATCTCTGAGGACGGTGCTAGAGAAGGCCCAGCTTATGGAGGGCACTCCACATTGTTCAGTGAATGCAGGAGCACCTGGTGGGTACTACTGGGTGTTAGGGCCCCTGTATTGGACCGGCAAGACCAGGCCCAGCCTCTCAGGGGCACAGAGTAGTAACCACAGTGTATGGCTGTGGCAGGGTTAGCAGCCTGGGGGATGGGGCAGGGAGAGGGATTGAAGTTCCTCTACTCCTTCCCTGTGCCTCTCTAAAATTCCTACTGATGTGGGGACAGACCAAAGGCCACTCCCTGGGCCACAACATAGCTCTCCTTTCCCCTACCTTCCAGCACAGACAGGGCTGGTGGCTTGGAAGATGCTGAAGAGCAGGGAGAAGAAAGGAACTGCCTGCCCAGGACTCACGCCCCAAAGTTATTTTGAGATGAAGGGGACGTGGTTTTGTAAGGCCTATAGCCCCGTGATGAACATTCCGCCTCCTTCACTGCAGTCATAGGCCTGGGCTATTTTTAGGATTAAAAAAAAAGTTTTTAATTGAAAAGAAAATGTGAAGCCAGCAGTCTTGTGGACCAACGCCTAAGCCAGCTGGGTCCCATCCTGCTTGCTTGCCTATTCCCCAACTACCATCCCATTCATTACCCTGAATGTCCAGGGACCAAGTTGTCAGCACCCCCAGCCTGTCCACTCGTCTGATCCAAGTGTTGGTTTTGGGGTTTCACAGGCGCCTGCAGATCGAGGACTTCGAGGCCCGCATTGCACTGATGCCGCTGTTGCAGGCAGAGAAGGACCGGAGGTGGGGCCACCAGGACCAGGGTCAGGAGGTCACAGGCCTGAGTTCCTCAGCATGCAGTGTGGGGACAGAGCAAAACTGCACATGGGGGCTGGCAGCTGCACCCTTGTACACATGGACTGCTATCACCCTTGGAGAGGACCCTAGACAAAGTGGATACCCAAGGGGGAGAACAGGAAGGCTTTCTTCAAGAGGGGAGGGGATGTTGGGGCTGGAGCAAGGGGATAGTAAGAGTTTGCTGGGGAGAAAGGTAAGGAAAGAAAGGAGTCAGTGTGTGCAGGGTTAGAAGTGACAGGAGATGATGGGGAGGTTGAGCAGGGAGGGGTCTGGCCAGGGGCATTAGGCAGGAGTCCCTTGGGGTTGTCAGGTCTGTCCCCCACCTCCCACTCCATCCTCGGCAGGGTCCTGCAGATACTTCGGGAGAACCTGGAGGAGGAGGCCATCATCATGAAGGATGTGCCTGACTGGAAGGTGGGTGTCATGCAGGGAGGAGGGCAGAGGTCTAGGCCACTGTAGAAGTGCAGCCTCCCACAGAAAACCTAGAACCAGGGTGGGTAGCAGGTGCGGGGTGAGGAGGGGAGAGCAGCAGCTTTTGACTGACAGAAGCCAGCACCCCCACCTATACTTAACTTCCTCCGCAGGTGGGCGAGTCTGTGTTCCACACAACACGCTGGGTGACCCCCATAATGGGTGAGCTGTATGGACTGCGCACAAATGAGGAGATTCTCAATGCTACCTATGGCTTCATCTGGTACACGTAGGGTCCACTCCTTGGCCGCTGGACCCCATCCCCTCCCCATGGAGAGAATAAATGCTCTGGAAATCTGTCTGCCTGTGTCCTAGGGACTGAGTGGCTCAGGGAGGAGAAGCACCACTGGGTCACATGTGATGTGGGGACTCAGGGATTAGATCTGGGGATTCGACAGAAAACACCAAGCTGGGTGGCTTCAGAAAACACCTAGAGGCTGCCCTGGACCTATCATCAGCCTGGACTCCCAAACTCGACTGTCTTACCTCTGTTGAAATCCTGCTTGACTGTGTGTCTGCAGGCTTCACCAGAGCACAGAGATGGATAGGGGCATGGAGAGGAGCAGAGTGGGTTGGCATGGGTGGGGGGCAGAGGTGAGTTCCCTTACCCCAGGCCAGGATCCCATAGCAGGGGTGCTCAGCCCATCATGACCCACCTCTGCCCCTCTAGACTTCATTTCCCTGCCAGTAGGGGCATCCCCAGGCGCCCTTACAGCCCTGCAACAGCTCAGCTCCTAGCACAAAAGGGTTAAGTCCACCTACACCTACTGACCAATGGTCGTGTGCAGCGCCTCCTGATTGGTGGGTGGGAGGGGCTGGAGCCTGCTCTGGGATAGCTTAAAAGGCCCAGTCCACTGGGGGTCCCCTGCTGCATGCACAAGCTTACCTGAACCATGAGCACCACGGCCTGCCGGGACCCCGCTGAGACACCGGAGGAGCAGCGTTTCCTCAGGTCAGCTGGGATAAGGTTGCTACCCTAGACCCCGTGGCCAGGGTGTAACCAGGAGAAGGGGGCATACCTGGGAGGGGTAGTGGGGGAAGGAGCATGGCCCAAAGGGGACCCAGTGAATCTGAGTCCCACGCCACATTTCGCTGGAGAGGATGCTGCTGCCTCAGAAGCTGCGTTGCCAGGTAAACGGCATCAGCACCAGACCCCTGCCCCAGTCATGAATTAGTCATCAGCACTGCTCCTCATTCCCCCATCAGCCCTGACCCTGTCCAGGGCCCACCTCCCTTTTCCATCTCCCAGGGACCCTGGAGCCAGCAACCCTCCTTCCCCATCTGAACACTGACTCTCGGCTCCTCCAATGCTCACTCCAAGGTGGCCTGCCTTCTGCTAATCACCTTGTCCAGAGAAGGAAACAGGCCTGGGGAGGGAAGCCACTGCCTGAGGCAGAGCTAGGGCAATTTTTGAACACGGGCTACTTGCAGGAGTCGAGCTGGCAGCTGTGGCTGTCTCACCTTGTTCTGACTTACCCTGTGTGACATGGGACTGCAAGTAGGGCTGTGGACCTCACAATAAACCAGATTTGTTCCACAGTCTCTTGTCCGACCACTTCTGCCCACTGTCCAATCAGCTCTTCTTAGGGCTGATACTGTCTGATGTCCAGATTTTGACTGATAACCAGACTCAGCCTGAACACCCAGCACATCCTTGCCAGAGGGAGATGAATGTTCATGTGGTATGGGGGATGGTGGGGTGCCTCAAATGCCAGCTGAAGAGTGACAGGGCTCTGTGGGACGGGTGGAAGTGAGACACGAACAAGGGGAGAGGATGCAGTGAGGTTGGAAACATAATGGGGGTGTGTAGGCATCATGAGGGATTTGAATATTTGAATACTTAAGGTTTGCGAAGGTTTGCGTAAGGGAAGACTTAAGGTTTGCGACAGGGTGATATGTTCTGATGTTCAAGTTTTCAAAGGCCAATAGCTGGTGGTGTGGAGGTTGCGTGAGGGTGGGGGGTGGCATAAGACTGCCGCAGGCAGCCAGGTGGGAAGTAATGACGGGCTGGCAGGAAGAGACATGAGGGTGGTGTGGTGTGGAGAGAAGCAGGTAGAGCTGAGAGCACGGGGAGGGTCTGGCATGGGCATCCTGGCTTTTTGGCTTCCTGGAAGCATTTTGGAAGTGTCAGGCCCAGTGCCCTCAAACCACGTCACTTCAGCCCTTCTGAGGCTGGTGGGCGAAATCCTGGGCCTCACAGCCTTTCTCATCTCGGGAATGGGATGAGGGAAGCAAGAAGCACCTTCATAACTGAGCTGCACACCCCCCCCCCAAGTCCACAATGGCTCTGGACTACCCTGTTCCCATGGAGTCCCTATTATCACACTAATGACCAGTTAGGCAGGAAGATAATGTTCCAAGTGGGGACCAGAGGCCACAGTTTGGGGAGAGAGGAAGAGGAGGAGTGGACCGTCCTTCCACCCTTCTCATGCATCCCACCCCCCACACTCCCAACTCTGCCCTCCTGTTGGGTCTGCAGCCAGAACTGTCACAAGATGAAGGTGGGAAAATAAGCCATATTCCTGACACCATTCCTGGGAGCTGGGCTGGCCTGCCCCTCCTGGGGGTAGGGGAGGGGGGGACGTGTCTTCCTTTGGCCCCACCATGAGCTCCTTTCCCCACCTGGTACTTAGCCTCTTCTGACATTGGCTGAAGACAAGCAGAGGGTTGAATTGGCTCTGGTTGCTGGGGTCTCAGGGCATGCAACCTCCCTGCCCTCAGCCTTCATCTCTCCCATTTGCATGCGCCCCCCAAGTGTGTTCCTGACCCAGTTTCTCAGTCATTGCTCCAGCCACACTGGCCTCCCTTCCGCCCCTTGCATCTACCATCCTCACTTCCACCATGAGCCCTTGGCCCTAGCTGTTCTTGCTGCCTGAATCACCTCCTGTAGTGCTCCAGGCCAGCTCCTCCAGGAAGCCCTCCCTGACTCCCCATCCCACAGCAGTCTTCATCCCCCACTGCTGCTCATCCTGCTGCTTGGTCTGATCACACTGCAAAATTGGCTGGAAGGTCGTGGTTTACTGCTCACAAAATCAAAGGAGGGAATCTAGGGTTCATCCCAACAAACTTCTGCCATCTGTAGATCCTCTGCTGCTTTGTTCACACTGTCTGTGGCTGTGGAGACAGACACCAAGGGTGTAAGTCTCGGTTTCCCCACTTCTTGCATGACCCTGGGCAAGCCTCTTGGCTTCTCTTGAGTTGTTGGATATTTTTCAGCTCTCTGGGTCTGGTTCTATAGTTATTGTTATAATTATTATTATTGTTATTACCCTCACTAGGGTCTGCTGAGCAGGGGCTAGGTGCTAACCCCTAGCAGGAAGGAGTCCTGCCTAGGGGAAGCTGCCATCAGACCACAGCCCCTGCCCAGTTGCTCAACCTTTGATTCTGGAGTGAGGAACACTTTCTGATCTTCAAAACTAGCCTTCCCTCTGCAGTCACCAAGCCCAGGCCCCTCGGAAGGCCCCTAAGCCAGGACCAGCTTGGTTCCTGATGTTAGAATGGCCCAACACTTGGTTTAACACTCTGCCATCTCAATGAAATTATTAACTTTTGAACAAGGGGGCCCCACATTTGCATTTTGAACTGGCCCTCAAAAATCATCTCGTCCATCCTGCCTTCACTTTTGCAAAGGAGGAAGCTGACTCAGAAAGATGAAACGGACACTGATCACTCCAGTGACTCGACTCCATGGCAGAACTTTACCTCATGCGACTTGGCCCCATCTCTTTAGGCACAGTTATTTGAATTTTACCATGGTCTTTGAGGAGAGCACATCCGCCTCCCTAAATGAGCTATCAAATGCCTCTGCGCCCTTCACATACCTCCGCTAGGCACCCCTAGTCCAGTTAGCCCCTACCAGTTTCCTGGAGGTCAGTCACTGGTTTTCTCTCCCCGAAACCCACCCATCGTCCTCATCAAAGTCCTTCACGCTCCATTTTTCCTCCTGAGTTCCTCCCGTCTTGGGGGCTGGGGGCCTCTGGGAGGCTCAGTCTTCTTCCACTTTGGAAGAACAGAACCAAGATGCACCACTGTGCCCTTCCTGGACCACCAGAGGGCGCCCGTGCCTCAGCCATCGGCTCAACCTCCTGTTGCCTGCCAGATTCTGATCAATCGCTGTGCATCGGATGGGGAAACAGGTTGGGGAGTGGCGTCAGAGACTGGCTCAGAACATTTCTGACTCCATCTGAGATTCTGTCTCCATCTGTTTGTGTCTCTAAACGTCTCTCCCCACTCTGTCCCCCAGCACGGAGGAGGCCGCTGCCCTGGAGCGGGAGCTGCTGGAAGATTATCGCTTTGGGCGGCAACAGCTGGTGGAGTTATGTGGCCATGCTAGTGCTGTGGCTGTGACCAAGGTACCTAACCCGTGACCCTTCACCTTGACCTCAGCCAGACGGCCAGCCCACCAAAGCCAGTGCCTAGCTGCATGACCCTCATGGCCAGGATGGCTCAGCCCTCAAGAAGCTCCTCTTTGGTCGGGGCCACCCCAGTCTATCACTCAGATGGGGAAACTGAGGCCCAGAGAGGCTCATCACTGGCCAGGCCAGGAAGGGACCCAAGACCCAGGGTGTCAATGAGGGTCAGAGCAGAGACTGAGGCAGCTGCTGGGATAGGTCTGGGGCCCTTGAGGTGTAGACATGACCGCCTGCCTCTGCAACTTCCTGGGTCTTGGGTATGGAGCACCTCCAAACAACCCTGTGCCACAGGTGGGCAAACAGGCCCAGAGGTGGGGAGGGGCCTGGGCAGGGTGTTGGGGGGTAGAAAGCATGGCTGTGTCTGGTTCTTGGCCAAACCCCGCCCCACCACCTTGAGATGTCTGCAGGGAACTAGAGAAGAACGGAGACCATGATACCACCACCTGGGGCCTTGCCCCAAGCTGCCTCTGAACAAAGGTAGTAAACTGACACTGGCTAATAAACATAAACTTAGAAAAGTGCCCAATAGAGCAGGGATCCAGCCTGCAAATCTCCGTTTCTTCCCCTTCTTCCCGTCCTTATTACCACTGTATACTTATTAAACTTAGTATTTTTTATGTGGACTCAATTTTATTTTTTTACTTAAATGTTCTTATTTCCAAAAGAAACCTGAGTGAGGTGCCCAAAAGAGAAGGATATGGTGAAAATCTAAGCCAGGGTAGTAAACCCTTGCTCGGCCCTTGGTGACCGACTGTCCAGTTTTTGCCCTGAAATCCCCAAGTCCAGCTGGAAGCCCCTTGGTTCCAGTCAGCCAATGTCACCCTTCATGACTCCAGATGTGGTGAGGTGGGTCGCGGGCAGGTCAGGGTCAGTCAGGACCTCACTGATGCCTTGGGGAGGAGACTCGGAGACGCAACAACTTCCTCTCTGTGAGGTTGGAGGTTAGAGTAGGGCAGGCCCTGTGTAGCCAGGGAGAGGCTCCAAGGGCCTGTCAGAGACATTGTCACTTCTATTTAATAGAGGCAAACGGAGTCTGGGAGAGGAGAGAGGGCTCAGCAAAGATGGACTCAGGGTCGGCAGGTGGAGACTTGAACACCATGCTTAGCTCCTGTGTATTAAAGAGAGAACAAGTGCAGGCCGAAGAGACAGAGTGTGAGAGAGACAGACCAAGGCAAAGAGACAAAGACAGATGAGATGGAGAGAGAGAGATACAGAGGGACGGGGGTAAAGACAGAAGCCAGTGGAGAGGGCCAGAGAGAGACAGGGCATGGCAGGTTGGAAAAATACCTCCCCCCACCAACTTTGGGGCCTCTGGGAGTGCCTGAGGCCTGGAAAATGGGCGCGGGAGGGGCAGCCACTACAGTGGAAAAAGGTGGAAGAATGTCTGCAACTTAGGCCGAGGATAAACAAACCACAGTCCGGGCTCCAGCGGTGGCAGGAGGCAGCTTTCCTGTTCTGTCTTGGCAGAGACTGAGGCAAGGATTCTGCATCTCTAAGGGGTAAACTGAGGCCCCAAGAGGCCCCACCTCTCACCCAGAATGCCCCTCCTTTTGTCCTATTGCCTTCAAGCCCAAGCCCCATCCCTTCCCCAACCTGGGCCTCAGTTTCCCAACCTGAGCAAAGAAGAATTCCAAGCGCCATGCCTTTGTCTTTGCTGTGCCCCCTACAGGTGTTCCCCTTGCCTGCTCTCTCCCGGAAGCAGAGGACAGTGCTGGTCGTTTGTGGCCCAGAGCAGAATGGGGCGGTGGGGCTGGTCTGTGCCCGGCACCTCCGGGTGTTTGTAAGTAGTGAGGGCCCCCTTGATCTCCAAGGGTCAGGCCCCGCCTGTCCCTGCAGAAGTCGCTTCTTTCTCTTTGTAGTGTCCCAGCAGAACATTGAGACTGGACAAGTCACAGAGTACGCTCAGTGCTTGCCCTGTGCAGGGTCTGCTTCCTGGGACCAGGTCTGGAGGCTTGGCAGGGCCAAGTAGGAGCTTGGGCAGCCTCCACGCTGACCGCTTCCTGCCCCCCTCCCAGGAGTACGAACCAACCATCTTCTACCCCACACGCTCACTGGATCCCCTGCACCAGGACCTGACCACCCAGTGTGAGAAGATGGATATCCCTTTCCTGTCCTATCTGCCCGCAGAGGTCAGCACTCCTCAGCAGCCGAGGGGCAGGTGGGGATGGTGCCCCAAGGCCGCCCCTTACCCTGCCTGCCCTCCCAGGTCCAGCTCATCAATGATGCCTATGGTCTGGTGGTGGATGCCGTGCTGGGCCCTGGCGTGGAGCCCCGTGAAGTCGGGGGCCCCTGCACACGTGCGCTGGCCACACTCAAGCTGCTGTCCATCCCTCTTGTGAGCCTGGACGTTCCCTCAGGCATGCCAGGCGGACGGGGGCGCGTCAGGGCTGGGGAGACCTGGGGGCTCCGTGTGCTCCAGCTTCTGTTACCCTGGCTTATCTGCCCAATCCAAGCCTCAGTTTCCCCAGCATGGATGGATGTGCACTCTGGGTATGGCAGAGGGTCACCTCCATCCTTCAGACGAGGAAGACTGAGGCTATTTCCCAGTGACCCTGCACTGTCTACCCACTACACCCAGCCCAACATGCCTGCTGCCCACCCTGGCCCAGTTACCCGGGCAGACGTGAGCTCACTGGGCAAAGGCCTCGCCTGTCCTGGCCGCCGCCTCACGCCTGGTGGAGCCATTAGGCCATGGGCAAATGGAACAAACAGCCGCTGGCCAGCCGGACCCTCTGCAGGGGGTGGCCGGATTCAGAGGGGTGTCCCTGGGCTTGAGAGACGTCAGCGCCATTCCAGGAGGGTGCTGAAGAGTGGGGTTGGGGGTGGGAGGTGACTCTGAGGAGACGGGCTGTCTGGTATGAGGGAGGAGTCTAGGGTCACAGAAGAAAGGATTACAGTCAGAGGAAGGAAGCTTATTTATATTTATATTTTTTAAATTTTGAGAGTACATTTATTAAAGCTGGGGAGAGTGAAGCAAGGAAGGACTTAAGACAGACGAAGCAACAGGAGAGAGTCTAGGCTGGGCTGCTTTGGTTCACTAAGTCAGAGAAAGGGGCCTTGGAGACAGGCGGGCCCCCCCCGCCCCCCGTTAGCCCGGATGAGCTGCCACAACCCATTGCTCCTCTGGTTGCAAGTCTCTTGGGGACCCTTAGAGTTTAGGAGACATGTGCCTTGGGGGTGGGGAGAAGAGGGGGAAGAGGAGGGCACAGGTGTGTTCCTGGGAGGGGGCCCACCAGAAGGAGGCTTTTAGTTAGTGGTTCCAGACTCCAGTCAAGCAGGGGAGAAGGCAAGGTCCCCAGTCAGAAGGTGGGGTGCTGTTGGCAGAGGCTATGACGCGATGAGTGAGGTGGTGGGGTCCTGTGAAAAGGCAGGATCTAGCATGAGGGTGAAGGCAGTGATGTCAGATCAGAGGACAGTATCAGTCGGAGTGGGGAGGATGGATGCTCAAGTTGGGTGGGGAAGGGGGCACTGGCCGTCAGAGGCAAGAACCTGAGGCAAGAAGACAGGCCGCATAGGACAGAGCTGCCTGAGGGTGGAGGCCGGTCTGTTCTAGTGGGGCTCTGGGCAGAGAGGAAGCTGCCTGGGAAGTCTGGGTGGACAGAGGTTCTCGTCTAAGTGGGGAAGCTCAGGATTGATGGGGAGGGAGGCAGGCATGGAGACAGACCCCCCAAGAAGCATGGGTCTGATTAGGAAAGGGCAGCAGGTGGAATGATGTAGTCTGAAGGCAGAGGCTGAGTCAGATGGAGGAGGGAGGAAGATGTACCAGGATGGGAGGAGGGGCAGAAAAGTACGAGGGCTCTGGTAGGAAGGGCAGGGAGAAACATCTCCAAGGAGGGGAAGAGACTGGTCTGAGGGTGGAGGCTCAGTTCTTCGGCCAGGCAGGTGCGACCAAACCTCACTGTTTGAGATGGGGGGGGGGGGGGTTAGATCTGAGATCTGATGGAGAAGGGGAAGTGGGTGATGGGTGCAGGACTCTCCTCTGAGGGTGAGCAACCTTTTCAGCTCCTGATGCCCCCTTCCCTCCCCCCCTCAGGCTGGGACGCGGAGACGGGCGGCGACTCCGAGGACGGGCTGCGCCCCGACGTGCTGGTCTCACTGGCGGCGCCCAAGCGCTGCGCCGGCCGCTTCTCTGGGCGCCACCACTTCGTGGCTGGCAGATTCGTGCCCGACGACGTGCGCCGAAAGTTCGCTCTGCGCCTGCCGGGGTACACGGGCACCGACTGCGTGGCGGCGCTGTGACCGCCACGGCGCCCACGCGGCTTGGACGCGCACTAATAAATAGACGTCCCAACACCTCCTGGCCTCGCCTCCTCTGTGCGCCACGGGTGGGCAGACTCGGATAGGGACTTCCCACCTGTCCCCAGGCGGCCCCAGGCGGGAGGGATGGAGGGCAGACGCAAAGTCGGACTTCCCGATGTCCTCCATAAAGGGTTGATTCAGGGACTTCCAGCCCGCTTGATGGTCTAAGGCCCTGGGGTTGAAGTTCCACCCGGAGGATTTCTGGCTGCCCAAAGCATGAAGAGTCGGGCAGTTGCAGGCCCGATTCCAAGAAGCACTTTCTCACAGGCAGCTTGGGACCCTACGTGGAGAATAAAGGGTGGGTGGAGGGAAGGACTTCCAGCAGCCGGCAACAGGGGGATGCAAGCCAGCCTGAAGCTGGACGAACTGAACAGGGGTGACCCAGGTGGTTGCCCAGGCACCGAAGTCACCCAGGGCAAAGGAGCTTGGCCCGGACGGGGCGGGGCCTGGGCCGGGCGGGGCCTGCGAGCGCGTCCCGCCCCCACCCTCAGCCCCAGCAGCCTCCAGAGCAGCGGGAGTCCGACCCGAGCGCGCGGCAGAGCCCGGACCCTCCCTCGGACACACTCGGACCGGCCATGGCGTCACTGCCGCCACTGCTGTGCCTCTGTGTCGCTGCCGCGCACCTGGCGGGGGCCCGAGGTGAGGCGCCCCCAAAGCCCTAGCCTATCCCGTAGGCGCCCAAACGCCCAGCAGCAGTCCTGGCATGTAGCCCGCCTGGAGAAAGAACCAAAGGACCACTCGGTTCCTCAGTCCTGGGTCCCCTTTGCCAGCAGCTGGGGACAGGGGTAGTGAGAGGGCACCAGGGAGACGGAGCTCAGGACTGCCTGGGGCGGGAGAGACCTCTGATTTCTTCCCTCCTCTAGGAGACAGTAGGGACACCTGAAGTGTGGATATGAACTTTAGGCTTTTCTGGGTTTCTAGTGACTGCGGGGTACCTATCACATCTCAGCCCCAGAGTCTGGACCCTGGATCGGCAGTCCTGGACCCTCTCCCCTAACTCCTCCCCTTTCCCACACACACCTCCCATTCAGAAAAGAAAGTATCCTCTCTGGAACACACAAGTGGCGCTGGGAGTTGGGCCCATTTCTCAGATGAGGAGACTGAGGTTTTGAGAGGGAAGGGACTTGTCTGAGGTGGTTGGCTAGTCCAACTCTCTCAGACAACTGGAGGCCAGAGAAGTCAGGCTCAGTTCCAAAGACCTCCTGCTGGCAGCATGGTCCCAGTGCAGGGATGGAAAGCAGAGTGAGGGAAGGACTTCCAACAGGCAAATGGACAAAGGGAGTGCAGCTCAACCTGAGGGCAGAATATAACTAGGGGGAGAACTTGGTCTGGGGTAGGGTCAACAGGCTTCCAAGGCCCACGGGGTTGGGGCTGAGAGGTCTGCAGGAGGCTTCCTGGAGGAGGGAGTGCTGCAATTCTTGTGGTCATCCAGAGCTGGGTTCTGGCTTCTAAGAGCCTCAGTTTTCTCTCCTGTCAAATGGGGAGGATCATGGCAGCGTCTTACATAAAAGGTCACAGGGGTCTCCATCAGTGCTCCTTGTTCCCCCACCAACTTTTCACCCCTTCCACAGGCACCAGCCCCATTGAGGAGCCCACAGAGACCATGTGGGGTCTTGAAGGTTCATTGGTGCGCCCTGGCCTGCCCTCACCAGCCCTGGAGGACTGGGAAGGTGAGTTAGCCCAGGTCTGAGTCCTGGCTCTGCTGTGGACTGTTGTACGAGCTGGTGGGGACAAATGAGGAGGGGACACGAGCTGGGTGAAGAGTGCAGTACCATTTTGGTCCCTGGACATGACAGCCCCTGGAAGTGGTGCTCCTGTTTTAGGAGCAGGGAGCAGAGTCCAGGTTGTTTGCTGAGGAGGAAGCTGAAGATGGGTGGTGGTAGGATGCTGGGCCCGCCTGCCCAGGCCACACAGGAAAGCAGGAGTTCTGGAACTGGGTCTCCAGTTTCCAGGCCAGGAAAGTTCTTTATGATTACTCTTGAATCAGAAAAGTAGTAAACTTCTGGGGGGGGGGGGGGAGTTGATATCAGGGGCCAACTCCTTCCCACCGATGGTGGGTTCAGCCTGTGGTGGGTTCAGCCAGGCAGTGAACAAGGTCCTAGCTGGCACCAACAGGGAGCTACCAGGCAGTGGAAAGCCACAGCTGAGGCTGGTAGCAGGCCAGGCCTTTGTATCTCCTCACACCTCAGGCCTTCTGTACTTTGAGGGTGGAGATGGGTGAGACAGTGGCAAGATCTCTGTGTGCACCGATGCTCAGTTCAGGCGCTGGGCAACAGATCTAGGGCTGGTTAAGGGAAGGTCAACCTCCTGGTCACCCTTTCACAGCTCCTTCTGCCCTTGAGGGCTCCGGATCCGGGCCTGGTCTGGGCGGGCAGAGTTAGCCTTCAGTCATTGGGGTGTGTGTGGGGGTGGAAGTCCCCATCCCCTGGACGGCATATAAAGCCCGCATACCACGCAGATGGGGCCCGGGTCTAAGCGCTTATGTTTCCCATAGAGGCCAGCGAGTGGACGTCCTGGTTCAATGTGGACCATCCGGGCGGCGACGGCGACTTCGAGAGCCTGGCTGCAATCCGCTTCTATTACGGGCCGGCGCGCGTGTGCCAGCAGCCGCTGGCACTGGAGGCTCGCACCACTGACTGGGCCCTGCCGTCCACCGTCGGCGAGCGTGTGCACTTGAACCCAACGCGTGGTTTCTGGTGCCTCAACCGGGAGCAGCCGCGCGGCCGCCGCTGCTCCAACTACCACGTGCGCTTCCGCTGCCCTCTGGGTGAGGGCGGGGCCCGGGGGCTGTGCCCGCAGGGGCGAGGGCCAAGGGGCGGGGCAGGACCCGAAAGGGCGGTGCTGGGGAGGACAAGGGGTCTTGTGGATTTGGGCGTGGCTAGGGAGAGGCGGGGAGTCCATTAGTAACTTGGCCCTGGAAAAGGGCAGGATCGGATAGGGGCGGGGCTTTGGTAGAAAGAGGCTTGGAATAACTGGGGTCCTAAGTGGTGGGCAGAAAGGGACCCCTGGGGGCGCTACTCTCTCTGTCGCAGCCCTCATTTGTTCATCTGTAACTGCTCCATTCCGTGGGGTTGTGTTTTGAGCCCAAAATGTGTGCGAGACGTAGGTAGACCAGCCGGCTCACCTCAGGGAGCTTTTGGGGAAGCCGGGAGGTAGTTCAACTGAACCTTTGACCAGTGCGCCTAGGGAAGTGATGGTGGAAGCGGTGTGCAGGACTTCTGTCTGGCGTACCTGCCCTTGGATGCACATGGCAGAGGCCTGTCTCACATTGTCACCATATTTCTGAGGAGCAGCCCCTAGGGTGGGTGGCTGCCTGACCCTCCCCACCCACCCTCTCCGCAGAGGCCGTGTGGGGTGCGTGGGGCCCGTGGGGTCCCTGTTCAGGGAGCTGCGGCCCAGGTCGTCGTTTGCGCCGCCGCCACTGCCCAAGCCCCAATGGGGATACTTGTCCTGGTCGTCCCCTGGAGGCGCAGAAGTGTGTGCGACCTCACTGTCCAGGTAGGAGAGGCGGGGCCTGAATTTCTGGAGTGGGGCCAGTTGAGGGATGAACCTGCAAGGGAGGGGCTCCTAGGGTGGACCCCCCGATGGGCGGGGCCTGAAGGAAAGAGGCGGGGCCTGGGTGCCCGGACAGGGCCTTGAGGCCCTGAACTTGCTTCACAGGGAAATAGGCCCTTCCTGTTCCTATTGGCTCCCCTCCTTTCGGGGACCATTGGTGACTGT
Source organism: Artibeus jamaicensis (assembly GCF_021234435.1). Taxonomy (NCBI): domain Eukaryota; kingdom Metazoa; phylum Chordata; class Mammalia; order Chiroptera; family Phyllostomidae; genus Artibeus; species Artibeus jamaicensis. Next base: position 6,152,697 of record NW_026521854.1, on the reverse strand, counting down.
GTACATTTGGATGGGTAGAAGCTCCGGGGATCGCGTTCAGCAAAAGCAGATCTGAGGGGGGCGCTTCCCTCATGTGCATGGTCGAGTGTGGGGATGTCCAGGTGACCACTGACACACACACAGAAGTGACTCACACTATTGGGGTTTACACACGCGGCACTTGCAGCCCCCGCCTGTCCCCTGCGTCCATGTGGGCACGCACTTACACCCTGGCAGACACGATACCCAGGCCCTCCCAGGGCCAGACACCAGGCCAGCCAGGAGGCCAGTGGAAATTCCGATCCTGCCCCTGGGCTCCACAAACACGGTCTGGAGACTGCCGGCAGAGCCCGCGGCCGGGTGGGGGAACACGGTGGCCAATGGGGTGGTGGGGTCCCCACCCTACCCAGCCTGGCTCTGCCCTCCCTGTGGCGCCTCTGCCCTGAAGTTTCCAGTGGAATTTTCCATTTTATGGAGAAACCTCGGGGTTGGGAGGGGAGGGAGATGTTCTGGGTCCAGGACCCAGCCCCTGCCTGGACATTTTCTTTTATGCTGGAAGGAGCCTCTCGGTCCTGTGAGAGTCGCCTCCCTTGTCCCCTCCTCCTGGGCATCTTCCTCACCCCTCTGGACCTCAGGTCCCTCCCCCAGCCCAGCCCTGACCACTCAGCCCCCTGTTCCCCTCACACTAGGGGCTGCTCCAAGAACGGATCTGCCCAGGACCTTTGTTGCGTAGGCCCCTCTGCCCCTCTGCCTCCCTGTGTCCCTCAGGGTGCAGCCTCAACGCGTGCACATGCCCCAGTCACAGCCTTCTGGGCTCAGTGGTCACGCCATCCGGCCGACCGCTCTCAGGGGCCAGGGTCTACCTAAGAGACTGGCCTGGCACTGTGACCACCAGTGATGCCTATGGAACCTTCCGGATGCCTGGAGTCTGTGCCAGCAGCCGGACCAATGTCAGCGCTCAAATGGACGGCTTCTCTGCTGGTGTGGCCCAGGCCCAGGCCAACAGCTCCACATCTGCTGTGGTCACTATTGTTCTCCATAAGCTGGGTAAGTGCCTTGTTGCAAAGGGGATGAGGAGGCCTAGGAACTGGGAAGGAAATTCTGGGCGACACCAAGCACTTGGGGTTGGGGCGATGTGAGAGAGAGCGAGGTGACCGGGGGAAGAAATGAGATGTGATGTAGTCGCGGAAGGCCCAAGGTTAGACATGGAGTTGCAGAGGGAAGCATTAAGATGGGGCATCATCTTGAGCAGATGTGGGGTGAACTTGAGCCGGAAGAATAGGGTGTCCTTGGGAAGACGAGGAAGGGCCCTGCTCTTGGGAAGGATCATTGGGAGAAGCCGGGATGGGGCCGTGCCCTGATCTTTACTGCCTTTGCCCTCAGAAAAGCCCTACCTGGTGAAGCACCCTGAGTCCCGAGTGCGAGAGGCGGGCCAGAATGTGACCTTCTGCTGCAAAGCCTCAGGCAACCCCATGCCCAAGAAATACTCCTGGTGAGTGCCCTGACCCCTGCTTAAGGGCCTTGTGCCAGCTCTGGGGTTGGATTGGATTTCTTGTGATACATGGTGTCTCTGAGACCTGGAGGGAAATGCTGTGTACCTCCCTAGCCTGCGTTCAGGGTGGGATGGCGACAGCCCCACCCCTGTGCCAAGGACCCTCGTGGTGTTGCCCACCCGCCACCCAGGTTCCACAATGGGACCCTGCTGGAAAAGCGAGAGCACAGGTATGGGGCCCACCTGGAGCTGCGGGGACTGCGCCCAGACCAGGCAGGCACTTACCACTGCAAAGCATCGAATGACGCGGGCTTTGTGCACTCGGGTTCCGCCAGGCTCATTGTGCTTGGTAAGCACCCTGCCACTTTCCTCCAGCACACCCTAACTCAACCCCAAGTAGAGCCTCAAAATCAGAATGATTTCAGACCTCGCTGAGTCTGATCCCAGGCCCCTACTGAGCCCCTGACCCCAGTTCAAGCCCCCACCCTTGGACTCAGATGGAGTCCTCCCCACTTTCCCTGACCTGGCTGATTTCTTGCTCCCTAGCCCCAGGACAGCCAGCCTGTGACCCCAAGCCTCGTGAGCACCTGATCAAACTCCCAGATGACTGCAGTCAGCCAGGCACTGGCCCTGCCTATCTGGATGTGGGTCTCTGCCCTGACACCCTCTGCCCCAGCCCTGCAGGCTCCAGCCCCAGGTGTGGGGACCCAGGCTCGCGTTGCTGCTCAGTGCGCCGCCTGGAAAGCAGGGAGATTCATTGCTCCAGCTATGTCCTTCCTGTCAAGGTGGTGGCTGAGTGTGGCTGCCAGAAATGCCTGCCCCCTCGAGGGCTGGTCCGGGGACGTGTGGTGGCCGCTGACTCAGGGGAGCCCCTGCGCTTTGCCCAGATCCTGCTGGGCAGCAAGCCCATTGGATTTACCTCCTACCAGGGCGATTTCACCATCGAGGTGCCGCCCTCTACCCAGCGGCTGGTGGTGACTTTCGTGGAACCCAGTGGTGATTTCATGGACACTGTCAGGGTCCTGCCTTTTGACCCTCGAGGTGCCGGTGTGTATCACGAGGTCAAGGCCATGCGGAAGAAAGCACCCGTCATCTTAGATGCCAGCCAGACCAACACGCTCCCCCTCGGGGAGCTGGAAGAAGAGCCCCCGTTGGGCCAACTGGTCTTCCCACCAGGAGCCTTCCGCAGAGCGGACGGGGAACCCTATTCTGGAGCTGTGGAGGCCCGTGTGACCTTTGTGGACCCCCGAGATCTCACCTCGGCGGCGGCTGCCCCCAGTGACCTGCGTTTTGTGGACAGTGATGGCGATTTGGCCCCACTGCGTACCTATGGCATGTTCGCGGTAGACCTCCGGGCCGCTGGCTCCATGGAGCAGCTGCAGGCCGGGCCCCTGGCGGTGCGTGTGGCCACTGGCCAGATCCGTATGGCGGGCCATGTGGAGGCCCTCAAGCTGTGGTCGCTGAACCCCGACACAGGTTTGTGGGAAGAGGAGAGCGGCTTCCATCGCGAGGAGTCAGCGGCCCCACGGGTCCGCCGGGAAGAGCGAGTCTTCCTGGTGGGCAATGTGGAGATCCGCGAGCGGCGGCTGTTCAATCTAGACGTGCCTGAGCGCCGCCGCTGTTTCGTGAAGGTGCGCGCCTACGCTAACGAGAAGTTCGCCCCTAGCGAGCAGGTAGAGGGCGTGGTGATCACGCTGGTTAACCTGGAGCCAGCTCCCGGCTACTCCGCCAATCCCCGCGCCTGGGGCCGGTTTGATAGTGCGGTTACAGGCCCCAACGGTGCCTGCCTTCCTGCCTTCTGCGATGCAGACCAGCCAGATGCCTACACAGCCCTGGTCACGGCCACCCTGGGTGGGGAGGAACTGGAGCCCGCCCCCTCCAGGCCTCGCCCTCTCCCGGCCACCGTGGGCGTGGCCCAGCCCTACTTGGCTAAGCTGGGGTACCGCCGCACTGACCATGACGACCCTGCGCTGAAACGAAACGGCTTCCGCATCAACCTCGCCAAACCCAGGCCTGGTGACTCCGCTGAAGTCAACGGCCCCATATACCCGTGGCGCAGCCTGCGGGAGTGCCAGGAGGCCCCGGTGACCGCCAGCCACTTCCGTTTCGCACGCATGGAGGTGGACAAGTACGAGTACAACGTTGTCCCATTCCGAGAGGGCGCGCCAGCCTCCTGGACTGGAGATCTCCTGGCCTGGTGGCCCAACCCACAGGAGTTCCGAGCCTGCTTCCTCAAGGTTAAGGTCCAAGGTCCGCAAGAGTACATGGTACGCTCCCACAACGTGGGGGGCAGCCACCCACGTACTCAGGGCCAACTCTATGGGCTGCGGGATGTCCGCAGCGTCCGAGACCCACAGCGCCCTGGAACGTCTGCTGCCTGTGTGGAGTTCAAGTGCAGTGGAATGCTGTTCGACCAGCGACAGGTGGACAGGACGCTGGTGACCATCATGCCCCAGGGCAGCTGTCGTCGTGTAGCGGTCAATGGGCTCCTCCGGGATTACTTGGCCCGGCATCCCCCACTTGCCGCAGCCGATGACCCGGCCACCTTTGCCATGCTGGCCCCACTGGACCCTCTGGGTCACAACTATGGTGTCTACACGGTCACTGACCAGAGCCCAAGGCTGGCCAAGGAGATTGCTATTGGCCGCTGCTTCGATGGCTCCTCTGACGGCTTCTCCAGAGAGATGAAGGCTGATGCGGGCACAGCTGTCACGTTCCAGTGCCGGGAGCCAGCGGCTGGCCGGCCCAGCCTCTTCCAGAGGCTGCTGGAGTCCCCGGGGAGAGCACTTGGAGACATCCGCAGGGAGATGAGCCAGGTGGCCCAGGCCCAGGCCCGAGCCCAGGGTCCCCTCCGTACCCGACGGGGCAGGGCCTGGCAGTGACCTGGGCCCCAGCTTCCCTCCTCTGCCTTGCTCTGGACTTCTCTGTCCCTGGGAAGTCTCACCCCCTTCTCCAGATGTCGCTTCCCCGCCACCTGCTCAGAATTCAGAGTCAAGTCCTGTGGTGGAAATGCCAGGCAGGCGATTATTGGTGTCTGACATTAAAGAGAGTCGAAGTCCATCCTGACTGTGGGAGCCAGCGTCTGGGGAGACCTCGCAGGCTGGAGGGAACGGCTCCCAGATCACCTGCCAGCTCTGATTTCAGTTGTATTTTGACCCTGATTTCAAATATTCTACCCCTTGGGATGTCTGACCTTTGGCCTAAAGCCCCCTGTGTGTCACTGAGCTGCTTTATCAGGTCCTCTGCCCCAGGCTTTGTTCTTGGGGTTATTTATTAAAACATAGCCTGTGGGATTGGTCACTGGGGTGAGTGGGGAGTCCAGACCCAGTGAAGGTCTGGGGACGGGTGTCTTGGTTCTGGGGCTGTGGGCACATTCTCATCTTTGGTGCTTGGACACCCTCAGGGGGTCAGGGCAGGGAATCAATTAAAGATGCTTCATTTCCACCCTGTGGTGTCAGTCTTGAGGAGCAAAGGATGAAGGCTGAGGCTGCCAGACACAGACATACCTTGGTGGCAGAGGCAGGCCCCAACACAGAAGGACATTCACATGCAGACAGGGGCCCCCACAAGGCCGAGGATGTGCCTCTTGCAGGCCTGTCGGCCCTCCACCCCTGCCCTGGCTGAGGCTCGCAGAAGTGTGTCTGTGACACGTGTGTGCAGCCCTGACGGCCGAACACAGTAGTAGCGGCTGCCCTGGCCTCCTCAGGGCCTGGCTGTGGCAGTGCCTGGCAGCGTTCCTGGGACTGCAGTGGGCAGGGAGGGGCCCTGACAGGGTTGCATGTCCCAGGTAGCTGGAATTGAGGCCACGGTGGGCTGCCTAAGTGGAGACCATAGCTGTCCCACCGCAGGGCCCACCACACCTTGGCCAAGTGGTCCTTGGGCTGTCTCAAGCCACATCTTGGACCCTCTGACCTCACTGAGACCCTCAGTCTGGAGGCAGCAGAACCACCAATTGCTCTTGCTCTGTGCACATGGCTGAGTGAGTCCTCCTGGAACCGCACGGGCAGGCACTGTTCTGACCACACCCCCACTTTCCAGACAGAGAAGATGAGGCCCCAAAAGGAGAGGCAAAGGCCTGCCTGGACCCTGGAGTGATTCCTGGCAGGAAGCAGGGCTCCCTGGCGACCCAGCAACTCCCTGAGCGCGCGTATGAGGCTCCCTTGGCCTGGAGATGGTGGCCCCTGGGAGGCAGCGAAGTGGTGCTGCTGAGGAGCCGGCGTGGGAGGCACTGTGCCGGGTTGATCGCCCTGGGGAAGCAGTGAGAGAAAGGAACCCAGGGTGTGCTTGGGCCTTCTGCACACCCACCTACCCACTTCCCCTTCTATCACCCACCCCTTCACTCAGCCACCTGCCTGCTCGCACCCCATCCCGACCACCCCACCATCTGCCTGTCCAGTGTGTACAGGTGTCAGACCTTCGTACACACTCAGGGCTTGGAGAGGGCCCAGCCTGGACGGGCGATGAGCTCACACACAGACGCAGCACAGCCTGCCAGCTCTTCTCTCCGACAACTACTTCGAACCTTTGCTTAGGCCATTCCCTTTTCGGGAGCAACTTCCCCTACCTAGGCAGTGGACACGGGGGCCTGGAGTGTCAGGGGCAAGAAGGCAAATGCCTGTCATCAGCCACAGTCCCTGAGGGTGGGCCCTGAGGCTTTGCTGGAGTCAAGATTTGGGAGGCACCCCAGCTCGGGTGCTGGGACCCCAGACTTGTCCTGGACAGGCTGTGACAGACAAGAAAGGAGAGCTGCTTTGAGGCCCCTCAGGAGCCAGGAGACATGCATTTATCTGGACCTTACTGGGTCTGTACCCCCAGCTGACAGGGAGGCTCAGAGGGGCAGTCCCCCTGCCCAAGGCAACTGAATCCAAAGCCTGCCTGCCCTGAAGCCCTGCTCAGGGCTGCCTTCAGGGTCCTGGGGGGCAGCCTCCTCATGCAGCCTGCAGGAGAAGCTGGTGTTCACACCAAGGGTAATGAGGTCTTAGGCTTCACAGAGAAAAGGGGTTTGAACTATGGCCTATTCCAGACTGAGGCAGATAGGTTTGGGGTAGACACCTGGTCTCCCTTCCCTGGGGTGAAGCAGGAGAGGGTGGGCATTATCCTGAAGACCCCTCCCCAGCTGCCATGGCTGGGCCAGGAGTAAGCAAGGGCTCCTGGAGGGAAGTGGCCCAGGGAGGGCATTCCAGGAGGAGGGCCCAGCCCAAGCGAATGGTGGACACTGGGCAGAAACTGTAGCCCCATCCCGCTGACGATTCTTCAAGAGGGCAGCCCCTGGCCCCAGCTTCCAGATGAGAAAACTGAGGCTCCAAGACAAAGAGGCCTGCCCTCTTGAGCTGTCAGCCCTGTGCCTCTTGACCCTGCCTTGTGACCCCCTTCTGGCAGCTGAGCCAGGAGTCCCCCCACCGGAAAGTTGGCCGTCAGCCTCCTGGCAAACCCAGTGCTCTCCCCACAGCTGGGGCCGCCAGACCATACCCCTTGGCCTGGGGGGAGAGGGAGGCATGAGGCCCCCCCAAACCCAGGCTCCTGAGCCACTCTGGGGTCAGCTCAGGGCACAAGGAGGCCCTTGGGCCCGCCCACAGCATTTTAGACTTTATAATTTTAGAACCAGGGGTTCTTAAAATTCCTAGCACCGTGAGTTGGAGAAAAATCCTGGAACAATGCTTAAAACAAGAGAGTCTTAAAATCGCAGAATCCAAGAAGAGGAGGATGGAAATGAACATGCATCGAGCAGCGACTGGATGCCAGCTCTCCCTGCCCCCCCAAGTCCTAACTCACGTTTTGGGCATCTAATGTTTATTTACTGTTTTGGGGCTCAAAACAGGCTTTTAGGGAGTGTGATGTTCACACCCCCATTTCACAGCCAAAGGGGCGCGCCCAGGGTGACACAGCAAATAGAGACACTGTGCGCTGGGAGGAAGGGCGATGTTTCCCAGAGAAGGGAATACAGGCTCCGGGTCCTGAAGAACGTGTTGGGCTTTGCCAGGTGGCAAAGTGGGAAGTGCATTCCAGGTAGCCGGAATGGCAAATGTGGGGCCTGGGGAGTGGGGGCAGCAAGGAGAGCAGCGGGGGTGGGGAACCTCGGGAGGCAAACACGGCTTTGAATGCTGAGTGGCCTCTGGAGAGTGATTGCAAGCTACAGGAGGTGTCAGAGCAGGGGAAGTCTGCACAGTTTCCCATAACAGAGACTCTCCTGGAGTGGTTGCCGCATGCAGCTTGCTGCAGTGTTTACCTTATGGAACTGGGGTCTGCCCCCTCCCACGTGGCAGCCCTTGCAGGGTCCAAACCCTGCAGCCCAGCAACCCCTCCCCTCCTGCCGCCTGTCCTGGCTGAACATCGCTGGCTTCTCCTTCAGGGCCTCGTGGGCCTGGCGTGGGCCCCCACCGCTTCCCTGGCCCTGTCTGTCTCTCTCATCAGCCCTCAGAGTTGGGTATGGCCCAGCCTCAGACCCCAAAGACTGGAGCCAGCCTGGCGGGGAGACCTGGCTGCAGTCGGGTCGGGGGAATGCTTGGTGTTAATGGTGGAAACAGAGGCAGGGTGACAGCAGAGAAAGCAACAGTCCTGAGCCCCCCAGGGCAGCAGCTGAGGCTAGACCCCAGGGCCTGGGGTGGGGGTCGATGCAGGCGGGACAGAGGGGGCTCAGGGATGAGGTGGCAGCAGACACAGACATTTTGGGGTGGATGTGGGGCAACATACACTACCCTGCCCAGAGTCACTACCACCCTGCAGCACAGTGCATATGGCACATGGAGCCAGGCGCCTTGCCATCACTCCCGAGGTCACACTGTCCCTGTCCTCCCCAGTCAGACACTCCCTCACACACCATCTTGTCAGCTACACTGCCACTCTCAGTGGAAGCCCCACATGCAGTCACCCTGCCCAAGGTGCACGTGACTCGACTTGCCCAGTGCGCTGGACACACGGGCCCACTGGACGCTGTCCTGGCTGCCCAAGCAGACGCACCCCGGCAGGCAGGCATCGTGTGCTGGCACAGAGCATCCACACACCCACAGTCTTTCTGTGTTCTGCCCACATCTGAGGGCCCTCTGACTCCCAGATGCCCAGGGTACCCTGGTAAGGGCCATTCTAGCCCCCCCATTCAGTCCCTCCCTGCACACTGGGCCACAGCCAGGGGCATTCAAACTTCCTACCCTCTCAGGGCCCTGGGGACAGCAGGGGTTGGGGCCGGGGGGCGGGTGTGCAAGGTCCCGGCAGCTTTTCCTGGGAAGCCCTGATTCTCTTCCTGCTGATTCAGCCCTGGGGGCCGGCCAACGGGTGCAGCCAAACCTCAGGTATGTCCTTGAAGGCTGTCTGCGGGGCCTCCACCAGGCGGGGGCGGGTGGAGCTCCCACTCAGGACTTAGTCTTCCCTGGGCCCCGCCAACCCCTATCCTGGCCCCAGATGGAGCTTGAGATTTAATGGTGGAGGCTGAGGCCGGCGGCTCACACCCACAGTTCTTCCTGGCTGAGCCAGGTTCCTTCACAAAGGGGCCCTGCGCAGCCCACCCTCCTAAAGACACCACTCTCTCAGGCAGTCAGGGGGTTGGCCTGACTGCCCATCCCGGGGCCCGGCACTGGAACAGGGACAGGCGGGCGCACACGCACAGATGTGTACACATGTGCTCCCATGTGATGGCTACCTGCAGACCCATGGGCACGTGTGTGCCTGATGCGTGGTTCTGAACTGGCCCTCACAGAGCCTTATGCCAAAGAGCAGGACAGAGCCGCCTCAGCGGGGCGGGGGGGGGGGGCTGTCAGGGTTGGGCCCGAGGGCGGCCCAGGGGATGGGAGAGCCCAGAGGAGGGTGCAGGGAAGGCCTTCTGCAGGAGAAGGCATTTGATACGGGTTTCGAAGGATAAAGAGGAATTTGCCAAACCAAAGTCAGATGTCCAAAGGTCTGCACTGCTGGTGTTGGAGTTTACCTTTTGTCTGTGAGAATTTTAGGCAGGGAAGGGACACAGTCAAACAAACCCTGATTTATTCCCACCCCTTGAGGACCAGCCTCTGCCCTCCGGGCTCCCAGTCAGCTAGGGAGGCAGAGCTAGAGCAGCCAGGAGGGACAGAAGAAGGTTTGTGAAGCACCGGCTTGTGCCCTGGGTCATATTCTATCAATAACCTTTTACAGCAGGTTCCATCACCACCCTCTCTGACAGCTGAGGAAACCAGGGTTAAGAGAGGAAAGTACCTTGCCTAGGATCTCACAGGGAGGGCCACACATAACCCAGGCCTCTGACTTGCAACTGTGGCTGCTGACCAGGTCTTAAATTGACCCTAAAGTTTGAAGGACAGAACAGTAAAGCTCAAATAAGTCAGTTTTGCCCAGGGTCATACCTTTGCACCTGGTGGGGGATGGAGAACCCTCTGCAGCAAGTACACAAGCTCTCCCTGGGCCTCTTCAGCAAGATCAATGCCCCCATCCCTTGCCATTTGGCTGCTGAGTGTATTTAATGAGGGGCTTCTAAGCAGAGGGAGGTCCAAGTGGGAGGACCTGGAGGTGCTTCTCTAGGCTTTCTGGGAGGCCTGGGCCCCTGGCCTTGGTCTGCACCCGCTGTCTGGCCCGGCTGAAAACAAACACTTGGAAATGGCCAACCCAAAGGAATCTAGGTTGTGGTCAGGCCGTGGCTGAAGAAGCTACTGGAAAAACACGCAGTCCATGGGGCCAGGCCCAGCTTACGTTTCAACAGGCAAGAGTGGCTTGCTGATGCCCAGAGCTGAGGAATGTCAGTTCTTTAGCTCTTTAGAACCTGTTGTCTGACCAGAGAATCCAGCCCCTGGGTAGTACCATCCTCAGTCTCCTGTCCTCAGTCTGTGACCTGCCTCCTACTCTGTCCTTGGAGAATCAGGCCTCTTGGCTTGGCCACCTGGCCCAGCTGCTCTTGGAGATCCCTTGTGTACTTGCATGCCCCTGACAATGGGGAGCTTACCTCTTTATAGCCATCGTACACAGCAGCCAGGAGCCTATAATAGGACTGTTATCCCACAGTAGGCTCTGGCTCCCTCCACCACATGGAGGGAGGTCAGGGCAGCCTGAGTAGACTCACTCCAGCCCCCTCTGTAGGGCCTCTGGACCTCCTCAGGCCCTTTGGGTTCAGTGGGTTCCAAGTAGACCCTAGTGTCTCCCGCCCCCAGAATGTGCTCCTTGCCCATGGCCACGTTTCAGCAATGTCCTTCTGTCCACCTGCCCTGAGAGATGGTGGGGCAGGTTGCTCACACATTCACTGAGCACCTACTAGACACCGGAGTACTTTCCTTGCATCCCATCACCGACCCCTCCCAGTGAGGCTGTTCCTGTTATTGCCCCACTTTACAGGTGGGAAAATTGAGGCTCAGAAGGTTCGCTTGGGGTCCTGAGGTAGCAGGGGCTGATTCTGGAAGTAGGATCCTGCTCCCTGCTGGCACCAGGTTAGGGGGTCTTGTCTTTTGTGCTGGGGAAGTCCCTGGAGGCTAAAGTGGGAGCTGCAGCCTGAGCCACACGGGTGGGCCTCTGGTTTCCCACGAGCCCTGGTCACACCCTGCTCTCACACCCTGCCTGGCTCCCATGGTTCCTCAGTGGGGGCAGGGTCTCTGGGTGAACCATTGATCACCACAGAGACCCCTGAGCACAAAATCTAGCCTTGGGTCCAGCCCAGACCCTGCCCCCAGTGAACCTCACGGCCTGTTTCCCTGGCAGGAGACTGGACCAGAAGTGGCCCATCTTCTTCAGGCCTGGTGGATGCTGGCTGACACGCAGGAGGCGCTCAGTAACGTGCAGGAGAGGAATGGGGATGGTAGCTGTGGTGTCCCCGGCAGCTCCAGCTCCCCACCCTCAGCTACTGCCTCCCCAGGGCTTTGTAGTAGTGTTGAGTGAGGCACAATAAAACTTCCCAAAACACCTAAATCAGGGCCTGGATTTCCCCACCAGGTCTGAGGGCCTCCAGACTTCCTCCAGGGCTCTGCTGTGGCAGACTTTGAGACGCCTCCTGGAGTCTTAGTGGAACAGGAATCTTTACTAGGGGTTGGGTATGGGGCCTCATCAGGCACTGATGAAGAGGCCCTTGGAATTTCCATCTTGAAATTTGATGTGGGGGACCTTGAAACTGCAGGTGGGGATCTTGAAACTGCATGTGGGAGAACTTGAAGCTGCCACAGCCCACCTAATTTGGGCCTGGACATACTTTTGCAACCTCTAAATCTTTCCATGCATTGGCCCAGGGAATCTGAAAACTTCTACTAGGTAGGGCTTGGACATGGGGAGCCTCCAAGTTCCCATGTGGTGGGTGGGGGGTGTGTGCAAAAACTCCCATTTTTAGGATCATACCCTTACGAGTGGCCCCGGGAGGGTGAGAGGTTGTGGCCATTCTTGGGGATGGGAAACTGAGGTGAGGAGAGGGTTGGAGGAAACCCTGAGAGGGGTTTGCATGAATCTTGACGTTGACCTAAGCCCAATTTCCGGTGGAAGCAGCAGGGAAGAGTGTGGCAGCTTTAGGTGAGAAGGGGTAGAGCCAGGATCTGAGGCAAAGCCAAAGCCCAAGCCCCTAGTAATGGGTGGAGCCAGGACTTGGTGGGATCAAATGTCAGATGAAGGGAGGGACCAGAGTCAAGGTCATGTATGGCAGGGAGATCCCAGAGGGGTGGTGGGTCAGGTGAGGGGCGGGGTCCAGGCAGACCAGAACATGTGCCTGCCTACCCCAAGAATTAACTAATTAATTAATTTAAAAAAAAATTTTTAGACAGAGGGGAAGGGAAGGAGAAAGAGAGGGAGAGAAACATCAATGTGTGGTTGCCTCTCGTGCACTCCCTAATGGGGATCTGGCCCACAACGCAGGCACGTGTCCTGACAGGGAATCAAACCGGCAACCCTCTGGTTCACAGGCTGGCACTCCATTCACTGAACCACACCAACCAGGGCTGCCCCACGAATTTAAACCAGAAGCTTTGGGGGAATTTTGACAACCAACCAACCTGGGATGACTGAGATCACAGACCTTCAACCCCAGACTACAGCTCTCCCCACCTTTCAACCCTCCTCAGGCAAGTGAAAGGCTGAGAACCAGGGAGGGGCAGACTCGTCTCTAGGGACACACAGCCCAGGCCCCTCCCTGTTTCCCGGCTGCCAGCAGAGGCCGGGAGCAAGATCAGCAGGTGCCAGGCCAGCAGCTGCTGGAGTTGCCTCTAGTCCAGAAGAGAACAAGGTGCCAGGTGAGAGAAACAATGCCCCCAGCCCCTCAGGTGCACCAGCCCCTAGCTGAGGTCCCAGGATTGCTGGCTGGGCAGTGAGTAGGGGTGGCTCGGGGGAGACTACAGCTGGGGAGGGGACAGGGCTGGGAGTGTTGGGGAGTGAGCTGGGAGCAGAGAAGGGTCTGCGGAGGGGCAGAGCAGTTAGTCGGGCAGAGAAGGGAAGAGAGGTACTTAGGCAGAGGAAATGACCAGTGCAAAGGACCTGGGGTAGGAATGTAAATACTTGTCAGAGGGACAGTTGGGACCAGTGGAGAGAGAGATGGTGTTAAAGGTGGATCCTGCAGGGCCTGTTTGGGGAGGAGGAGGGAGGTTTGGATTCAGAGGAAAGGGAAACCAGGGCCCAGCTAGTAAACAGGCCTGGATCACTGTCTGATTGCCCCTTGGCAGCCCAGTGGGGAACATCAGGGAGGCAGATCTGGTTCACCCTCTGGCCCTTGCAGCGGGTCACAGAAAGTGTGGCAGCCCGAGCAAGGCTGGCCTTGGTCTGACACCTGGCCTCTTGTCTTGGTGTCTCCCTGGGTAGAATGGGAACCGTATAACCCCAGACTGTCCTGAGCATGCGCACCATCCTCGGCGCATTGCGGGTGTGTGCCTATGAGATTCCCACGGAGCCTTGCAGGCAGAGTTGCTTCTATTCCCACTTCACAGAGTGGGAAACCAAGGCTCAGGGAGGGTAGCACATGGGATGCAGAGGCAGGACGTGAGTTTGGGCTCTGGCCTCACAAAGGGTTCTAGCCCTTCCTGACAGGTGTCCCTGGTGTAAGGAGGCCCTGGCCAGGCAGCTGGACCAGGGCCGGGAGCTGGAAGAAGCGCAAAGGGCCTGTGAGGGCTGCAGGTTGGGCAGGGTTGTGGGTGTGGAGTCCAGAGTGTGAGGGAGAGGGCCTACACCCCCTGGAGCCCCCCCTGTGCCTCGGTTTCCCTGACTCTTTGGTTGAGGGAGGAGAGTGAGAACGCACCGGCACCTTCCTCAAACGTACCTTCGCTGTTTTTGGTGCCTGCTGGTGGTTCTCGAATCAACTGGTGCCACCATGGGCCAGCAGGAGCCCCTTCAAGGTTGTGGGTCTCAGTCAGACGACTGGCCTCCTGTGTTCCTGTCATGGTGTCCACATCAGCACAATGGGTACAAGATGTCCCTGTGCCTGTAATTTACTTAAAATTCAGGTCCTCTGGCTCCCCAACCTCTGGCTCCCACAGATTTGGACATGTGTTTTGAGATGGAAAGTCCTATCCCCCTTTCAAGATTCTCGATATTCCAAAATAAGAAGCCCTGGGGGTCTAACAGCCAGCGCCCCGTCTCAGCCGGCCCCAAGCGATGGGTGTGCAGGGTCCAGGCTCAGGCAGGGCGACCACCCCACCAGGACCACACCCTCCAGGTATTCAGCTACCACTTGAAAAACTCTAACCCAGAGCCCAGCCTTTTAAAAAAATTGCCAATCAACCGATACTTTGCTAATTACTTCGTATGATGAACATTACAATTTTTCTCCAGTAAGAGGAGTGAGGTTAAAGTGAGTGGATCAGAGAGAATATTAGCAGCCTCCCTGCCCAGACACGTGGGCATTTAGCCATCTGAGAGGCCCTGGCCCTTGCCCTGAGGGGAGACTCTATGCCTGGAGGACTCCTGGTTGGTCTTGTGGCCCACTCCTTGGAACCTTGCTAGGGTTTGGGTGGCCTCTGCCTCAGCGAACCTGCAAGGCCCTAAAAGGACAGGGAATGCCTTCCTAGGGCTCCTGACCAGGCAAGTGGAGGTGAGATTTTATGGAATGGGGAGGTGAGAGTGTCCACCCACATCCCAGAGGAAGCCCCAGGACCTGGGTCCCTAGTCTCTGTCTCCCACCAAAATGGTTCACAAATCAAGACTAGTCTATGAAAAGCCATGCAAATGACATGCGAACAATACCCAAATATGACGAGTTAAATTCAAACAAAGCGGACCATGCAAATTATATGTAAATATAACTTGAGGGAAGGGGACTGGGTCTGGGGTGGAAGTCATCAGACACATTTCAAGGGACACCTTGAAGTATGACAACAGTAATGACCAAGGTCTCCGTTTCCTGCAGAGACCCCATAGTCACAGGTGGAGACCTGGAGGGCTTGCGTCTCCACCTCCGTCTGTGCTCTCTGCAGGATGTGCGGGCCACAGCGACCTCTGGTGGTGGCGTTGGGACACAGAGGCTGGACTTCTCACCGGACCCCATCCTGATCACCTCCATGCTGCGGTCTCCAGTTCCCCTCTCAGGTTAGACCCCTGATCACCCACCTCCAGGCTTCTGGTTGGAGGGGGGACAATGAGCAGGACTGGCTGAGGGAAGTGCTCAGGGTCTCAAAAGTTCCTGCTTCCCTCCTCACACCATCTTCTTAGGATTTTCAAAATGCAAACCGCTGAAGGAGAGAGGAGAGACTGACTCCCGTCAACCCTTAGGTCCCTGGTTTCCTCCCCAGAGGCCATGGCTGTGACCTGTGTTTATTCCAGATATCTGGATAAAAGCCCCTCCCCTACAGTTTAAAAAAATATATACAAGATGTCACCCTTCCTACTCTTAACATTAACATCATAGAGAAAAGCCCCATCAGTCTTTTTAACAGGTATGCAGTACTTACTTGAATGCCCTGCTGAGCAATCGCTGGTTTACACAGTCCCCAAATGACAAGTGTCTGCTTTCAGTTTGAAAAAAAAAGTGGAAGAAATGCATCATTTGCGTTCATATCTAAGTATTTGTAGAAAAATCCCTGGACAGGGGAATTGGTGGGGGGAAAGGTATTTGCATTTTTAATAATAATAGGTTCTAGAAAACTGCCATTTTGGGAAGCCGTGCTGAGGAGCAGTCCCCAGCACGGCTCTCTGCCAGTCAGAAAGTCACCAAGCCCCAGCGTCCCCTCCTGTTGCAGGGAGAGTCCGTGCCCACAGGGAAGGCACCGGGAGTGCCGGGACAACTCCTTTGTGCTCCTGTAAATTTTACAGCTTGATTGCTGTCGTGGGGCCACATTTTAAGCATTTTTGAATAGTGCAATACAAAATGTTAGTGAAATGCAACTTTATGTGCAAAATTTGACCTACGGGCGTTTCCTCAAATTAAAACTTTCCAAGTAGGCCCAGCTTGAAGTCTGTAGCCAATCCAAACACCATCTGTAGTCACACCATGGCCACAAGAGGGCGCACGAGAGCCAAAGGCGAAGGCACCACCGTCTTCTGAGAGTGCCATCATGGACTTGAATGACATTTCAACTGAAAATGGTATAATCTGTATTAGCAGCAAAAAAGAAAAAGGTGCAACACCAGTCCCCAGTAAAAATCCGAGCCCACGACAGACTTGAACCCAAACTGTATGAAATAATACAAAGGCAGGCAGTGTCTGACAAGGGCGGGGATGGGATCACGACCTGTATGACTGAGCAGCTGCGACTCTGCGCCCCCACTGTCAACTATTGCCAGAAACGAAACTGGTGAACAATATCAAACTAAGGTCAAAAATTTTAATGGGAGAATTTGTAACAAGTCCTGGAAGAGACAATTCATTATTTTGCTGTAAAATTAATATTAAAAAAGAGTTGGACCTCAGCTGGTGTGGCTCAGTTGGCTGGGCATCGGCCAAGCAGATCGGTTCTTGGTCAGGGCACAGGACTTGGTTGTGGGTTGGGTCCCCAGTTGGGGCGCGTGTGGAAGGTGAACAATCGATGTTTCTCTCTTGCGTTGATATTTCTTTCCCTTTCTCCCCCTTCCTCTCTCTCTAAAATAAAAAATAAAAATAAAATAAAATAAAGAGTTGGGAAAATGAGCGGCACCTTGGCCCATTCCAATTCTCAGCTCACAAGCAGGAGTCTGTGAGGTGTCCCCAGCACAGCTCAGGGAGAGCCACCGGCTGCCAGTTCTGGGTTTTCTGGGGACGCAGTAAAAACGTCAATGCCTGCACTCCACGGCAGGTCACGCTGTCCTTTTTTCTGCTGTCCCCAAAACTTAATGAAATGCACCTGAGTTGCCATTGCCGGGTTGGCCAGCAGCTGAAGCAGTCAATACTGGTGGGGTGGGGGGTGGGGTGGGGTGGAGGGCAGTCCTCTGCCAGCTTCCCCTGGTCTGAAAAGATAGCACCAGAGTGTCAGAGGGGCCGCCCTGGGACTGACGGCCTGTCTTGCCCATTTCCTGGAGAACCATAAAGAGGAGACAGGAGAGATACAGAGGGGTCAGTCCTGGGCCTCAGTGTCTCACCCATGACATGAAGGTGCTTCCCTAGCAGGAAACTGGCCACCAGGGGCCATCCCATGGGGCTCTGGAGGACTAATGTGGCATCTCAGCACAGCCGAAGTTGCTACACACTGAACAAGGGGAAGACCCAGTCAGGCCTGGAGCTGAGGATGGTCCGAGACATCCTGGGCGGATGCAGCGAATGGGAAGAGGCTCAGCACCCCGGCTGGATGCTCAGGGGCTCCGTCTGCAGAGACCTACTGAGCACATGTGACCTGGGATGCTTGTCCACAGAACGTGCTCCCCCTCCGCCAGTGGAAAACACCACTGAAAATGGCTCTTCTCAGGCGGTCTGCTCTGTGGCAAGTCCTGTTTGCGGCCCACGAGAGCTGGGCTATTGTTTCCACCCCGGCTCAGGCTCTGGAGTTGGCTTCCAAGCCGGTGGTTCATAGCTTTCTCTCCTTCCACGTGACCCTCAGGGCTCAGACCCTCCTGACTGCGCCAGAGACCGTGCCGCCGCTATCGGGCAGTGCAGCGCGAGCCTCTTCAACTTCCTCTCTGCAATTTTCCTTTACAGGCTGAGCCCTCCTGCTGGCCCTCCACCCCATCCAGCCCACCAGGACCCCCCTTGCCTCAGCTCTTTCTTCCCCGTGTTCCAAGGAGCTGGCACAGTGTTTGTGTCTCAGTGGACAGCGTTGGGCAAAAGAATTCACAGACTTTTTTGAGGGCTGCCTCCGCATGTGACATGGAGACACCAAGAGGCCAGTACTGCTCCACCCCTCAGTCCGAGAGCAGCTGGGACGCAAACACCGGCCTCATGGGGGCAACACTCTGTGCTCATATGGACACCCACAGGCCTGTGTTCTCAGAAGGCAGACATGAGTGATGAGGGGAGGTGTCCGCCTGCAGGACAGGAAGGTGACAGAATGGCACACAGGGGTGGCACTGGGAGACAAAGGGCAACTCAGACACTTGTCAGGCACCCAGGGCAGAGTTGATGACTCCCAGTCCCGGCAACCTGGGTGCCCGAGACCTGCTCTCTGAAGGAGCAGCTGTGCCCACCCAGGACAGGGGCTGCCGTGAGCAGGGTGGCAGCCAGGCAGAGCACTCACAGTGTGCCGTCTGCGCCAGAGCCGCCACGTTCCCACCTCGCACATGGTCACGGTCTGGGGAAACCTCAGGGGGACTTAAGCAGCTCTGGACCCCCTGGGGATGGTTCCAGGGTTTAGGGTGGGCCTTGTCCGCCAGGGACAAGTCCTCTCAGCTGGGACAGTGCCCACGGGCTGTGCAGACTCCTTCTGGTCCTTGCAGACTCCAGGAGGCAGCTTCTCGGACATAAGTCTGCTCCCGTTCACCCGCACGGGAACTGCACAGGCCCTTACCCTCCCTCCCCCACCCCTGGCCCCTCTGTGTTCTCCTCCTGATCTGCCTTCACAATTAACCCTCCACCCGCCCCCTTCCCTTAATGCCATTCCCGGGCCCTGCTGCGCCTCCCCTCTCTAGCCTCTGCCACCTGTGGATGAAAACCCTCTTCCCCTCCGATCCGTGGAGCATAACTGCAGGCCAGCCACCTCCCAGTGGTGTGTGCCTCACACCAGTCTTTTGTTTAAAGATGGCAGCACCTTTCTGGCACCCACAGGTAAAGCCTGGAGCCTTGCCTGACACCCTTCCAAACCCACCTTCACGACCCTTCCCTCTGCTGGACCCTGCTCTGCGTTCTGATGGCACGCCCACGTCTGCACCTGTTCCAGGCCAACTCAGAAGCTCCTTCCTGCATCCAGGCCAGGGCTCAGGAGTGGGCCGATAGGGGTACACAGCTCCTAGTCCCTCCCACAGGGCCCCCAGCATGGCCGGACGCCCGGGGGTGGAGAGGCCACATCCACCCTTCCATTTCACTGTAATGCCTGCAGCTTCAGTTGAATTAGGGAAGGAGCAGGCAAGGTTGGGGCAGGCGGCTCAGTGGAGGGTGTGTGGGGGGTGTTCATGGGTGTGTACACTTGTGACGCTGGGCTGCTGCGGGGCTGGCGGTCTTCCCTTCATTCTTTTACTCATGTGACAGCAAGCCCTCGAGATCCCACCACAGACCAGGGAGCACACCCAACACACACACGCACACACGCCCCGACCCAGGGAGCTTACTGTTCTCAAAATAAGAGCTCTAAGTAGTGGAGAGAATTCCCAAGGCTGTTCCTATTTCTCTTCCCAGGGTGTGTTCTGATGCAGGCTTTTCTGGAGGGCAGTGTAGAACGCTGACCAGTGTGGGAAAAGCGCATGTCCTTTGATCTCCAAACTCCTGCCCTGAGAATTTGCCCCACAGGAATACTGGCCCCATGCACGCTGCCTTCATAGGACACGCACGACCACACTTTGTAGTTGTGAAAAATGGAACCGCTCCGATGACCAGGAGTAAGGAGACAACCTGCACACCATATGTTACGGACCGTGATAACCAAGCACGTGTCTTGAGATGCTGTTATGAAAAACAATCACCTGGTGTGGCTCAGTGGACTGAGTGCTGGCCTGGGAACCAAAGGGCTGCCAGTTCGATTCCCAGTCAGGACACATGCCTGGGTTTTGGTCCCAAGTGGGCGGTGCCAGAGAGGCAACCGCACATTGATGTTTCTCTCCCTCTCTTTCTCCCTCCCTTCCCCTCTCTAAAAATAGATAAATAAAATCTTTAAAACAAACAAACAAACAAACAAAAACCCAATCACAATACAAGCTTTATTTCTTTAAGGCTATATATTTTTACGATATGTGTAAGTAAAAGCCTACCTTACAAAAAATAAGTTTCCTGCTACCTTGGTCACCACTGCCAGTGCCAGCTGTGCGTGAGGCCATGACAAGCTCATGCGTCTGGGCTTCACTTTCCCGTGTGCAAAGTGTCCCTTTCCCTCCATCAGCTACCGGTCCAGCGCTGCCCGCATCTCCCCGAGTGGCGCGTCTGTCCCCCCCCCCAGTGCGCTGTCACTGGCCTAATTACAGTCATTAGACATTCACTGTCTTCAACTACAACGAGTTCACTTCCAGCGGGCTGTTCCAGAGCATCTCAGACGTGCACCTCCGTTCCCCCAGGAACCGAGGCTTTTCACCTGGCCTCGGGCAGGAGGCCTTGGGCACCAGGAGCGCAGCTCAGGGCCACTGTCTGTTGGGGGCACTCAGAAGAGCGGGTGGGAACTGAACAGTTTCCTTCTGTTCCCAATTTAGTGAGGGCGATAAAAACCCCAGGAAACCAAACAAGGAAGTAAATCGCTTTGTGACATAGACAGCCCATTACGTGTTTTATGAGAAACAGCACGGAACTGCTATGGACTGAACTGTGTTCCCCTCAGATTCACATGTGGAAGCCCTAACCCTCAACAGGACTCTCTGTGGACACAGGGTCTATGAGGAGGTGATTAAGGTCAAATGAGGTCACAGGTCGGGGCTCTGACCCGAAGGACTGTGGCCTCCTAAGAAGAGACGTCCCCGCTCCCCCAGCACACTTGCTGGACCTCCAGCTCACAGCCTCCGCAACAGTGAGAAAACGAATGTTGGTTGAGCCCCCGATCTGTGGTATTTTGCTGTGGCAGCCCGCGCAGACTAAGACAGGAGCATGGCCCCAAGTTGTTTTTATTTTTCTGTGCTCGTGGCACAGAGGGTGGCTATCTGGGGAGGGAATCTCCTTTGCCCTGACTGCCCCGCACGGCCCCTCACGCACTCGGGGGCCTTCGTGCTTGGTGGCGGAGCTGTGCTCCAGCTTTCCCTGGGCCGGGGCGGGAGGGTGGCAGAACTGCTCCAGGACCCTCAACCGCCAGGTGGAAGTCTAAACCACCGGCCTAGTGCCAGAGGCTTCAGATGCCCCAAAGGCCCCTCCAATCAGCCACCTTCCAGCCAAGTGAGGGAAACGCGTCGCCTGCAGCCCTTGGCTGGGAAGGGGCCGAGGAAAGAAAGGGCGCTTACTGAACCAGTAACCGAAAGAACAAAAGATGAGCCTTCGTAAAACTTCTTACTAAGACGCAAACCGTGGAGGATAATCATGTGTGTGACCTACACAGTTCCAGCACCAAAGGTCAACGATCATAGAAAACTGCCTGTTCTTGCCACAGCCTGATAGAAATCACCTCTAAGTCGTTTGTTTCCAAACTGCAATGAAAACTTCCTGACACCAGGGGGCATGGCGGTCAGCTTAATTTGACTATACCTTGCTTTCATTTGGTGTAAAACTGTTAATAACAGCAATGTTTTAAAAATATTGTATTTATATTTATTTTTAGAGGGGTAGGGAAAGAGAAAGAGAGAAACATCAATGTGTGGTTGCCTCTTGCACACCACCTACTGGGGCCCTGGCCCGAAAGCCAGGAACATGCCCTGAGAGGGAATCGATGCAGAGACCCTTTGGTTTACAGGCTGGTGCTCAATCCACTGAGCCACACCAGCCAGGGTGTAAGTTTTAAGGCTTGTTTCTTTTTTAGAAATATATTTTATTGATTATGCTATTATAGTTGTCCCATTTGCCCCCTTCATTCCCCTCCACCCTGCACACCCTCGCCCACCCACATTCCCCCCCTTTAATTCATGTCTATGTGTCTTAAATTCTTTAGCTTCTACATTTCCCATACTATTCTTGCCTTCCCCATACCTACTGTCTACCTACCATCTATGCTATTTATTCTCTGGACCTTTCCCCCCCTTCTCCTCCTCCCACTCCCCTGTTGCTAACCCTCCATGTGATCTCTATTTCTGTGGCTCTGGTCCTGATCTAGTTTTCCGCTTAGTTTGCTTTTGTGATTGTTAATAACTGTGAGTTTGCTGTCGTTTCACTGTTCATATTTTTTATCTTCTTTTTCTTAGATAAGTCCCTTTAACATTTCATAGAATAAGGGCTTGGTGATGATGAACTCCTTGAACTTGACCTTATCTGAGAAGCACTTTATTTGCCCTTCCATTCTAAATGAAAGCTTTGCCGGATAGAGCACCCTTGGGTGTAGGTCCTTGCCTTTCATGACCTGGAATACTTCTTTCCAGCCCCTTCTTGCCTACAAGCTCTCTTTTGAGAAATCAAAAGTCTGATGGGAACTCCTTTGTAGGTGACTGTCCCCTTATCTCTTGCTGCTTTTAAGACTCTCCCCTTCATTTTAATCTTGGCTAATGTAATGATGATGTGCCTTGGTGTGTTCCTCCTTGGGTCCAAGTTCTTTGGGCCTCTCTGAGCTTCCTGGATTTCCTGGAAGTCTATTTTCTTTGCCAGATTGGGGAAGTTCTCCTTTATTATTTGTTCAATAACTTTTCCACTTGTTGCTGTTCCTCTTCCCCTTCTGGTACCCCTATAATTCGGGTGTTGGAATGTTTAAAGATGTCCTGGAGGTTCCTAAGCCTCTTATTTCTTTGAATTCTTGTTTCTTCATATTTTTCTGTTTGGTCACTTTTTTCTTCCTTCTGGTCCACTCCATTGATTTTAGTCCCAGTGTTCTTCCCATCACTATTGGTTCCCTGTGCATTTTCCTTCATTTCACTTAGTGTAGCCTTCATTTCATTTAACTTGTGACGAAATTCAACCAATTCTGTGAGCATCCTGATCACCAGTGCTTTGAACTGTGCATCTGATAGGTTGGCTATCTCTTTGTCGCTTAGTTGTATTTGTTCTGGAGCTTTGGGCCATTTTCTTCTATTTGGGCCATTTTCTTTGTCTTGTCATGCCTGTTACGTATGAGGGGCGGAGCCTTAGGTGTTCACCAGGGTGGGACAACCCAATTGCTGGATTGTGACTCTGTATGTGGGGGCAGGGTCTGAGAGGGAACAATGGTGCTTGCTCCGTTCTCTGTTGGATTGCAGTCTCTTCCACCGCTTCCCACAAGCAAACTGGGCCCTTCTGGTGCTGGTTCTCGTGTGGGTGGGCTTGTGTGCATTCTAGGGCCCTGTGGGTCTCTCCAATGAACTCTCCTGTGAGGCTGGGAGTCTCTTCTGGCACCTCAACCCCCACAGGTGTTTTCAATCAGTGTTTTGAGGCTTTATTTCCTGGTGCTGGGAGCCTGGGTTGCACAGTCTGTCTTGCTCCGGTTTCATCTGGCTTATCTGCGCGTGAGTATGGGACTACCGCCTGGTGCACAGTGCCTCGCTGCCAATTGCCTCCTCGCTGGCTCTGCCCATTGCCACACCTCTCTGCCTGGCTGCCTGACCCCGCCCCTCCTACCTGTTCAGATGAATGTGTCTATTTTAACTCCTTGGTTGTTGGACTTCCGTACAGTTCAATTTTCTGTCAGTTCTGGCTGTTACTTTGTTTCTAAATTTTTGTTGTCCTTATTTTGGTTGTGTGACGAGGCACAGTGTGTCTACCTATGCCTCTATCTTGGCCGGAAGTAGTAGTTTTAAGGCTTCTTGAAGTTCTCTAAGGCTATAGTCCTCACCAAGGCCCTAAATAAAAATCATTCTAATATTTTCAGAGACTCACTTTTTTTTGTTGATGGGACGACACAGGACAGGCCTGGTCTGGAGCTCACCAGGCAGTGGGACTCAGCAAAACACCTCCCTTCTCTCCCTGCTCCCCGCTGCGGGAAGGCCTCGGGCCCCTAGGCTGGAGGATTCGAAAGCTGGGGCAGGGGGAGGTAGGTCTGCCCCGCTCTCCAGCACCAATGTAGATGGAAATCAATGTAAATAAGTACAAATGAAAATCTCTCAGTTTAAATCACAGGTGGCAAACACAAGGCCCGCAGGCTGAATCCGTCCCTCCACCTTATTTTATCCGGCCTGACACCTTGTTTCTACCCGGTGGCAGCAGTGCTGAGCTCTCGCTTAACTGTTAAGGAGTAGTTACATTTATACATTTATATGGTAGTTACATTTTATACAGTTAAGGAGTAGTTACATTTAGAGTTACATTCGGCCCTGTGAAGGCAACAGCGAGGCTGATGTGGCCCCTGGTGAAAATAAGTTTTGACACCCCTGGTTTAAATCATCACAATAACCTAAAGAAGAAAACCATAATGCAAAAGATGCAAAAAGAAACAACCAAGTAAAATATTAATGACGAAAACTCTTAGCAAAGCAGAAATAGAAAGAACCCTCCTTAACCTTCTCCCACGCTGCTCGTTTGGACTCACCAGGGACCCTTCCTGCTCCACATCAGACATGGGCAGGGAGGCCTCCCCGGTTCCATCCTCAGGTGGCAGCAGAGAGGAGACCAGCAGCCTGAGGAAGAAGGGGAGGATGGGAGTCTGACCCGCTGGAAGGCTGAAGGGCTGAAAGACATCCCTGCTAGGGTGATCAACATCACATAATTCAATGGCACTAAGGGACCAGTGACCCCAGGGGATGAGGCTGGTGTGCCCGCTGGGGTCAGTCTCTCAGCCCACAGGTACTGGACTCGGGAATGATGCTGGCCTGTTCACACAACTCAGGACAGCCCGACCTCTGTGCTTCCACTCAGTGGGAGCCATGATATTCGCTCCCCACAATCTAAACAAGGAGCAGACGAGACCAGACCATTAGACATTCAAACACCTGTGAGGCGCACCCTGGTTCAGCACAGGGGTCACAGCCCTGCAGAGTGAGGCGATGTCTTTGGAGGAGGGGAACTTAGCCTTGGGTGGGGGGAGCGTAAGAAGCGGGAGGAGGGCATCAGGTGGGAGCTGTCAGCAGCAGTGGGCATCGGGAAGCAGAGGTCAGCAGAGGTCAGCAGGGAGTGAACCAGAACGGTCGGGAGAGGACTGGGTGTTCCCAGTGGAGGGGAAGGACTGATTAAATAAGCAAAAGTACTGAGGCTACTGGGAGCAGGGTTCTCATTATCAGAGGAAAGAGTTACAAATCTGTGAAGAGAAAAAACAATGAACCCTGTGATGTTGAACTAGAATGCAATATATTGGAATGAACTCAGTCTTCAATATACACAGGTGTAGACAAAATGGATGTGAATGTGCGTATACACATATATGCATCGACCACAAATATTCTTCGGCTCTGTCCCCGGAAAGCGGTCACAGTGGTGATACCTCGACAGCAACAAGCACACCCAGGGCCAAGATCTGCTCTAAAAGGAGCCAGAGCTTCTCGGAGAAATGGCTGTTCGGGCTGGAGCAAGGGGGGCAGACTATGAGCCTGAGCGTACCACGGGGGCTGTGGCATTGCGCTTTATAAAAAGAAACACATTCATACGTTTGGTCTTATCCCCGTTCTGACACAGAGCTCATAAAACCCTTGGAAAAGGCCCAGGCTGGTGTGGTTCAGTTGATTGGGCATCATGTCTTGCAAACCAAAAGGTTGCCGGTTCAATTCCTGGTCAGGGCACATGCCTGGGTTGCAGGTTCAGTCCCTGGTTGGGGGTATATGGAAGGCAAACAATCCCATGAATGTTACTCTCCCTGTCTTTCTCCCTCCCTTCCCCCCTCTCTCAAAAACAAACAAACAAACAAACAAACAAACAAATCCTACCTGGGAAAAAGTATGTTTTGTTACGCAAATCAAGCGACTTTGGGACGGCACCTAGGGCTAGGAACTGGTTACCAGGGGACCCACCCCACTCTCAACCTCCAGACACCAGGGAGGGGAGAAGGCTGGCATCGAATACATCAGCAATGGCCAATGATTTAATCCATCGTGCCTATGTAACGAAGCCTCCATCTGGCTGTACCTGAGTTACATTCTTCCATAATAATATAGTCGGTGAAATGTTCCTGAGTTCTGTGAGCCATTCTAGGAAATTAAGCCCAAAGAGGGCGTCGTTGGAACCTCCGATCTGTAGCCAGAGGGTCAGAGGCATAGGTGACAACCTGAGCGTTTGAAGTAGGAGGCAGGGGCGTGCAGTCTGCCAGACTGAGCTCTTAGCCTGTGGGATCCGAGCATTATAGGCAGTTTCAGAATTGAGTTGAACTGTAGGATACTCAGCCGGTGTCCAAGATTTACTTGCTGGTGTGGGGGAACCTCCCACCACACGCTGGAAATTGGGTCCAAAACCTTTTAGCAGCAAGTAAGGAAGTGTTCAGAGGGAGATGGCGTCTTGTCAGAAGGACTCGAGGCTATCTTGAAGGGGCTTCTTCTATCTAAATCTGGGACAATTTGAGCGTCAAAATGAATGATGATAGTAAATGACCATGATAAAATAGGACTCCATGAATCTATCCTGATGGACAAACAGAAAACTTAATGAATATTTCTGTAAATCTGCGACTATTTATTTTATTTTTATTTTTAAAAAATATTTTATTTATTTACTTTTAGAGAGGAAGGGAAGGAGAGAGGGAGAGAAATATCAATGTATGGTTGCCTCTCATGAGTCCCCTGCTGGGAACTGGCCTGCAACCTAGGCATGTGCTCTGACTGGGAATCGAACCACAATCGTGTGGTTCACAGGCCCGCGCTCAATCCACTGAGCTACACCAGCTAAGGCTATTTTATTTTAATTGTTGTTCAAGTACCATCTGTGATTATTTCAAAATAAAAAGTTAAATACCTATGAGAACAAATGTGGCACTCAAGCTACAATGGCTTTGTAAACTGAAATGAACACAACCTTCTGGTTACAAAGTGCACTAGAAAGGAAAAGAATTAGAACAGAAAAACAGGAGCTGCCAGTCAAGATGGCAGTGTAGGTAAATGTGGTACTCCCATCCTCCCAGAACCACATCAAAATTATACCTGAACTACAGAACCACTACTATTCAGCCCTGCCTGAATTCCAGCTGAGCAGAAATTCTACAACAAGGATATACAGAAGAAGCCACATTGAGATTGGTAGGAGGGAGAGAGACATGAATGGGTTGGTTCCACACCCACATGTGGTGGTTAAAAACTAGGAGGGATATCTTGGCTGTGGAGGTCCCCCCTGAGAAGTGAGTGGTCCCAGCCCCATACCAGGCACCCTAGTACAGGGTTCCAGGAACCGGAAGAGAAGTCTTCATACCTTCAGGCTGTAAAAACCAGAGGAAATTGTGACTAACACTGAGTGCTTCTGGAGTCCTAGGCAGTTCCTCTTAAAGGCTGTGAATGGACTTATTTGGACTCACTGGTTTTAAGCTTCAGCACTGGAGCAGCAGCTCAAAAGGCACCAGGGACATACGAGGAGGAACTGAAGTGTCTGGCTTTGGTGCTAAAGTTGGAAGGACAGCTTTCTCCCAGACAAAAGTGCTGACAGGAGCCATTGTTCCTTTTCTGAGCCCTCACCACACGGAGCGTGTAGGCGGGCACCTAATCTGGGAGTCCATCAGCCTGGCTAATACTGTAACCCCCACCCTTGTGATTTCCTAAGACCTGCCCCGTCCAGCTTGTGGGTCCACCCAGCCTGTTTCCAGTGACTTTTCCAAACAAACAGCCTGTCTTGGCTTATGCTTGAGACTTTCCTAAAATCTCTCAAACAAGCAGCATTTGGCCTCAGTGTGCCCTCTACCTCTTGCTAAGTGGCCCTATGCCCAGCATTTGTGGCAGTCGGCCTTGGTTCACAGCTCGGCCTCTCCTAGGCACCTCCAGCCCAGCAAGAGTAGCAGCCATCTGCAGATTGCTTTGTGCTTCATGCCAGGTGGCCCCAGGTAGAACGCAGGTTGTGGCTGAACTTGGCCTGCATCTCCCAGGTGGCCCCAGAGCCAGAGCACCTGGTGGACAGCTTAAAACCGGTTCAAGCACCAGCTAACCACCTCCACAACTGATAAGAGACAAAGACGGACTCAGTGGGCACCAGAGTCCCACTGAACTAAGTCCTGTTATGTGAGGAGGACTCCTGAACAGCTGATCTTCCACGGTGGTCGTAATCAGTCCTTACAGCCAGCCAACCTGGGGAATAAATCCCTCCCACTGACATGCAAACAGCAATCAAGTCTCAACTACAACCAGAGGGTGCATACAGCCCAGACAGAGATGGGGTGCACCTGAAATGCCCAGCTTGGGTGTATTGGGAGGCTGTGCAACTGGACCCCACAGGACACCTACTATAATAGGTCACTCTACCAAGCCCAGGAGACATAGCAGCTCTACCTAATGCACAGAAACAAACACAGGGGGACTGCCAAATGAGGAGACAAAGAAACATACCCCAAATGAAAGAACAGAACAAAACTCCAGCAAAAGAGCTAAGCAAAATGGAGATAAGCAATCTACTAGTTGCAGAGTTCAAAACACTGGTTATAATAAGGATGCTCGATGAAGTTAGGGGAAAAGTAGATGAACTTAGAGAGAACCTCAACAATATAAAAAAGGACATGGAATCCATAACAAAAAACCAGTCAGCCCAGGCTGGTGTAGCTCAGTGGATTGAGCACGGGCCTGCAAACCAGACAATCGCGGTTCGATTCCCAGTCAGGGCACATGCCTAGGTTGTGGGCCAGTTCCCAGGAGGGGACGCAGGCCAGTTCCCAGGAGGGGATGCACGAAAAGCAACTGTACATTGATGTTTCTCTCCTTCCCTTCCCCTCTAAAGATAAATAAATAAAATATTAAAAAAAAAACCAGTCAGAAATGAAAAATAAATACACTAACTGAAATGAAGAATAATTTACAGGAAATCGATAGTGCAGTAGATGAAGCAGAGGATCAAAGCAGAGGATCAAAGCAGAGATTTAGAAGATAAGAAAGCAGAAAACACCCAATCAGAACAGCAGAAAGAAAAAAGAACTCATAAAAATGAGGATAGTATAAGGAGCTTCTGGGACAACTTGAAGCACACCAACATTCACATCATGGGGCAACCAGGAGAGAAAGCAAGGAATTAAAAATATATGTGAAAAAATAATGATAGAAAACCACTCTAATCTAGAGAAGGAAATAGACATACAAGTCCAGGAAGTGTGGAGAGTCCCAAACAAGATGAACCCAAAAGGCCCACACCAAGACACATCATAATTAAAACAGGAAAGATTAAAGATACAGAATCTTAAAAACAGCAAGAGAAAGGGAGTTAGTTACATACAAGGGAGCTCCCATAAGACTGTTCACTGACTTCTCAACAGGAACTTTGCAGGCCAGAAGGGTTTGGCAAGAGGTATTCAAAGTGATGAAAAGCAAGGACGTACCTCCAAGATTACTCTACCCAGAAAAGCTATTGTTTAGAATTGAAGGACATATAAAGAGCTTCCCAGCCAAGGAAAAGCTAAAGGAGTTCATCACCACCAAGTATTACATAAAATGTTAAAGGATATTCTTTAAGAAAGAAAAAAAGCATGAAAAACATGAACAATAAACTGGAAATAAATACATATCTACCAATGACTGAATCTAAAAAACAAAATAAACTAACAAGCAGAACAGGAACACAGAAACAAAGTCACAGATAACAGAGAACATTTTGATGGTTGCCAGATAGGAGTGGGTTGTAAGGATGGATGACAGGTTAATGAATTAAGAAGTACAAATTGGCCCTGGCTGGTGTGGCTCAGTGGATTGAGCATCAGCCTGGGAACCAAAGGGTTACCGGTTCGATTCCTAGTCAGGGCACATGTCTGGGTTGCAGGCCAGGCTGGGCCCCCAGTAAGAGGCACAAGAGGCAACCACACATTGATGTTTCTCTTCCTCTCTTTCTCCTTCCCTACCCCCTCTCTAAAAATAAATAAGTAAAAATATATATTTTTTAAAAGACATAGAAAAAGAAGTACAAATTGATACAGAATAGTCGTGGGGATGTACAGCATAGGGCATATAGTCCATAATACTGTAATAACTATGTGTGGTGTCAGATGGGCACTGGGTTTACCAGATGATCACTTAGTAAGTTATATAATGTCTAATTACTGGGTTGCACACCTGAAACTAATATAATATTGTATTGTTAACCATAAATGAAAAATAAAAAATAGTTTTTAAAAACTCTCCAAAAAGGAAATCTAGCACAGGCTGCCTTCTATGAAAAAGAAAAGCGGTGTTGAAGACAACAGAGAAAACTTGACTTCCCGCTGGGTTAAGGGGTGACACTGTGAAGACCCACGAGGAGGTATTTCTTTGAACTAATATGATTCTCAGAAAAATGCTGTCATCAAATCGAGTCTCTTAAACATCAAACGAGTCTAAAAGAATTAGCTCATGCTCACCACAATGAGTAACCCCTTCACACCTACTAGGAGGGCTATTGTAAAAAACAAAACAAAGACAAAGACAGAAAGTAACGAGTGTTGGCAAGGATGTGGAGAAATTGAAACCACAAGCAGCCAGTAAGAATGTAAAATGGTGCAGCCACTGTGGAAAACAGTCTCACAGTTTCTCAGAAAGTTCAGCATAGAACGACATGATTCAGCGATCCCGTTCCTGGGTGTTACACCTCAGGAACTGAGAGCATGGACTCAATGAGATATCTGTACGCACACAGCATGATTCACAACAGCCCAAATGGGGAACACAACCCCAGGGCTCCGCCGCCAGTGGCCGGACAACATGAGGGGGTCCTTCGCACAGTGGAATGTCACTCGGCCTTGAAAAGGAAGGAAACTGACGCGTGCTACCACCTGGTGACCCTTGAAGATATCGTGCTAAGTGAAATTAGCCAGATACAAATGGACAAATATTGTATAATTCTACTTGCATGAGGTATTTAAAACAGTCAAAATCATAAAGAAAGTGGAATGACGGTTGCCAGAGGCCCGGGGAAGGAAAGTGAATACTTGGTGTTTGATGCGGACAGAGTTTCAGTTTGCGAAGATACAATTCTGGGAACGGACGGCGGTGCTGGCTGCACGATTGTGCGAATGTATTTAATGCCACTGAACTGCACACTTAAAAGTGGTACATTTTATGTTATGTATATTTTATCACAATAAAAAATACTCAATCTGTGGGAGAAAAAAGGAATACCACGTCCTTACAGCGTTTGGAGGAAACTCAAACGTAGGTTTAAAATAATTTCTGGGGGTCTCGTTGAGGGTTTCTTTTTTTGTTTTAAATTTCTCTTTCAGGCACCAGCTAAGTACTGGCGGCTGGCACTGTACCCACAGCCTTACACAGTCCTTGATGGCACGAACTAAGTGTCACCACTGTCCCCTATTCATGGAAGACAACTGAGGTCAGAGAAAGATGCGATCACATGCGAGGGTCAGGCAGAGGGGAAGCAAAACTCAGACCCTATTGCTCCTTTTGGCTACTCTGCACATCAAGTGCACGACAATCTTGTATCGAAACCACGTTCCCAAAGAAACAAACTGTCCTTTTGACCCCATACACACTTTCCATGGTCCCCAGCATATCTGCAGTGCCATGCTCCAACGTGGCACCCAAATTCAAATAACTGACCCAGATGAATTCACTCTAAGAAATCAAGTGACAACTTTTCTGTTGATACTCTTTGGTGTCAATGATATCTTGACCTTATTCGGTGGCCTCTCTTGTCAAATACTTTCAAATTGTCTTTAACCATGACCCAGCGATCAAGGTCAGCACCTCCAGAAACAGGAAACAGCGACGGCACGCACTCCCGACAGAGGGCACCGAAAAGAGCACGACACCACTTCTGCGGGACTCTTGCCAAGGACATGCCCCCGCCTCAGTCTTGTCGTGAGGCAGCGGGGCGCAAACCACACTTGGGGACATGGCACAGGGCGGCTGAGTGGTTTCCAGCAAGTGTGTGCGGAGGGGGAAGACGGAGGAGCCACCTCGGATGAGGAACTGTCACAGACTGCAGGAGACTAAGGAACGTGAGACTACAAGCCATGGGGAGCCTGTGCTGGAAAAAGGGCGTTAGGGCACAGAGCAGGCAAATCGGAAGGAGGCCTGTGGCTCAGTGAAAGAGCAGTGTCACGGGATTAATTCATGGTTCTCCTCATCATGCTCTGGTTCTGAAGGCGACAACCTGAGAGAGGAAGCTGGGAGAAGGGTACAGGAGAACTCTTTGTATTTTTTTCAACTTTCCTGCAAATATAACACTAATTCAAAATGAAAAGTTTTTTTTTTAACAAAAGATTTGCATTGGCAGAAGTCTTTCATGGGGATAACTTTTGATGCTTTAAAACGAACTAGACAACATCGTTATTTCGATCATCTTTCCCTTTCCCAAATGAACGCTGCAGAGCCTCCTGGGTCTCGCTCAACGCCACGTTGCTGCAGCCAGGACAGGTAAAGCAAATGGGTGTGATATCTCAGAAAGCAGGGCTCTGACAGGGCGGCAACGAGCCATCGCTGCCAGAGAGACAGGTCATGCGTCAGACGGCCACGATTCACACCAGGGCCGAGCCAGGAGCAGAGGTGTGTGGCTCGCGCAGCCCTGGGTCCGTGCAAGAGGGGCCTGCTCAGTGGCCTCCCTGTCCCTTCCTTGATTTCATAGAGCACACCGAAGACAACAGGCTTCATCTGGTGGCCGTGAGGCACATGCCTTCTGAAAGAGCTGACCGAGAAGTGCGTGAGAAAGACAGTGTCACCTGTCCACCAGAGTAAAGGTCCTCTGCACTGAGTCGCCCGGGTCTATTGAAAATCCCTCACAAAGGTACAGCGCCATAGCATTTGATACAGGTTTGACTTGTACAAAGTGTAAATACAGCAATAAGTAAATAGTCAAAACATGTTTCTTTGTGTGTAGAATTTTAAATGATACAAATAATGCAATAACTCATCAAGAACTATTCAAGGTCCAGGGGTTTGAAAGCCATGCTCACGTCACGGCCTTGAGGCGGTGCTTTGGTGCGTAAGCGGAAACCCCAGCCATCCTACCCCAGGGCTGTGCCAGGTTAATGTAGCAGGTGTTTACTAAGCTCCTACTGTGTGCCACACACCATTCTAGTGTCACAGAGACACAGACAAACAAGGCTCCTACCCATGCGGCAGCTGAGATGGAGGGAGTGAGACCAAGTGCACACACACAGAAAACCATCAGCCACGGCAGGTGCTTTGTGATGGTTTCGACCAGAGCGGTGACTGGAGGTTTACTGGGATTTATGCATCTCCGAGGTGGCAACAAAGCTAAGAGCGGAACGACGAGCAGAAGTCAGGCAGGAAAGGGCTGAAGGGAGTAATGATTCCGGTGGAGGAAACAGCCAGTGCAAAGGGCCCGGTGAGAACACACCTGGCTTTGTTAGTGACCGGGATGCTGTAGGGTAGGAGGGGACTGAGGCAGCATGTGGTGAAGTTAGAGAGACAGGTGGGGTGGACTCTGGCCTTTGTTTACCTGTGATGGGAACTGCAGTTGGCAGAAGAATGGCCTCCAAAGATGTCTGCGTGCCATCCTCAGAACCATGAGTGTGTTACAAGGGAAAACACTGCGGACGTGATTAAGGTTAAGGATCCTGAGATGGGGAGATTGGCTTGGTCTATGTGAATGGACCCCACTCTAATCACACTCTCAGCCTGGAGAGTGCACAGACTCTCCCAGAGGTGGTCAGATGAACAGATATGATGACTACTTCCTCTGATCTGAGACAAATAATTTAGGAAGGTCAGAGTACTTCAACAAGGAACAGAACAAACTACATACTTACTTGCTTGGCAAGGAGTTCAAGGCCATGCTTGCTTGAACAGTAGCTGAGGCAGGCAGTCACCCCTTGAGTCCCCCTTTGGAGGCCATGGCCTCCACTCAGGCCAGATGAAACCACAACGCACACTGCCCTGCTCTGAGCCTGCCCTGCACACGGGCTCGCCCCCAGCCTGCAGTGCTGCACCTGCTTCCTCTGCTGCCCCAAAAGGCTCACATCCAGATCCAGGTCATCTCCTCGGGGCGTGCTCCTGCGCCTGGCCCCAGCCTCCTCTCAGCTGGATTCTAGGGTCCTATCGTTTGTGCTCCACGAGCTCGCTCTTGCCTTGCTGACACATGATCTCCTGTGCCCTAGCTAGTGTCCTCATCTCTCTGCTCCTCAGAATTCTTAGCCCAACAGCCTGATCTCCTAAAGTACCTGAAACAAGAAGTGGTGTCTTACTCTAGTGAGCTCACAGGAACTCTGGGAGGAGGCAGGGCTCAGGGCAGCACCCAAGTTTAAGAGAATAGAGCCAAGTCTCCACCCAGCCACCCCCTCACTGTCTGACCTCAGGCAAGTTCTTACTCATTCGGAAACAGTTCCTCATCTACAGACTTAAAGAAAAAGCACCCACTTCCTGGGATCCCCGGGAGGTCTGTACTCAGGCTGAGACACTCAGTAACTGTCACTTAAAAATGAATGAGTGGCACCTGCTCATTCGTGAAACTTCTGAAACAGTCTGCACATTTCTTTTTTTAAAAGATTTTATTTATTCAAAAAATATTTTATTTATTACCCAGAGAGAGGGTAAGGGAGGGAGAAAGAGGGGAACACTGATGTGAGAGATACATCAATGGTTGCCTCTCACGTGCTCCCAACTGGGGACCTGGCCTGCAACCCAGGCATGTGCCCTGACTGGGAATCGAACTGGAGACCTTTAAGTTTACAGGCTGGCGCTCAATCCACTGAGCCACACCAGCCAGGGCACATTTCTTACGTCGTTTTGAAACCCAAAATTTCAACTCCAAGTACACTAAAAACATCAAGACTTTCCTTTGGCACAAGACCAAGCCAAGATAAGCGTGTTAACTCAAGTCTGAAACTGGCTGAGAACAAGGATGGCAGGCCCTTGGTCGGTTAGTATCTGCTGAAGCTCTTGAAGAATGATAAAAAAAAATTTCAGCTTTGAAATTTTACTTCCCAGGTTTGGACGAATAGAATCTCTCATGCTAACGCTCTCTGGCTTTGGGAAATTCCAAACCATAAATTCCTCCTCTGACCCGCTGAATTCTTTGAATGGGTGTGCTGAAAGCCGAGGCGGACGTGCACCAACACGCATGCTTCCAAAGGGCTACGTCCCCTTACCTGGTATTCCAGAGGTGCCGGGCCAAGGGCACACCACTCCGTTCAGTGGATGATTTGAGCCTTGCCATTTGGGTAAGTTCTCAGGACAGTCAAAAATTGCATTATCTCCCTTTAATAATTAAAATTGAATCTGTATTATAAGCAGAGTCAATCTGCAGAAATATTGAATGAATTAAGAAAGTCAGGCAAATTTCTACTGGGAGAAAAAACTTAAGAAGTCATATGTGTAAAAATCAAATTTAAAAAAAGTCCAGCCCTCGCTGGTGTAGCTCAGTGGATTGAGTGCAAGCTGTGAATCAGGGGGTCACCAGTTTGATTCCCGGTCAGGGCACATGCCTGGTTGCAGGCCAGGTCCCCGGTGGGGAGTGCCTGAGGGACAACCACACACTGATGTTTCTCTCCCTCTCTTTCTCCTCCCCTTCCCCTCTCTCTAAAAATAAATAAATAGCCCTGGCTGGTGTGGCTCAGTAGACTGATCACCGGCCTGTGAACCAAAAGGTCCCTGGTTCAATTCCCAGTCAGGGCACATGCCTGGGTTACAGGCCAGGTCCCCAGTAGGGGGCGCGTGAGAGGCAACCACACATTGATGTTTCTCTCCCTCTCTTCCTCGTTCCCTTCTTCTCTGTCTAAAAATAAATAAATAAAATATTAAAAACAAATAAATAAGTAAAATCTTTAACAAAGCGATAAAAAAGGTTCAGAGGCTTTTCTTCCTACAAAATGCTATGCTGTTATGTTGCCTAAATGCCAGTTGTTAACTATAATATTTTTAGTCTCAGGTACAGCATCCCATATACCAAACTGCTCACTCCTAAAATGTGTATAACGGGGGCCACTCTCCATCATACTTCTAGTCACTATATGTCAATTTTTTTTGCCTTAAAAATTTTCTTACCATTCCCCAATGGTCATTTTCTATTATACTCAAGTTCCACAAATAAACATGAATTTGAGTTGTGGTTTTATAGACTCAAAGAAAATACGGAAACAACCCTGGAATCTCTAAAGCCTGATTCTCTTAGATGGAAAGTTGTAAACAGATGCCAAAACAACAGGGTCTCATGGCCCCAGGCCATGCGATTCATTTAGAGAAAAAAATGAACTATTTTCTGAATTTTATTTCTATATTAAGTAGGAAAAACAATGCTAATACTAGAGGGGAATACCCCCTAAACAACTGGAGTTATCTTCTGCAAGGCAGGCCCCTTGTAGTATAGGCTTCCCCCACTAGGTAAGTGTTCTAGGAACCCAAGTGTATCCGTGTCCAGCTGGTGTTGTTGTGAGAGGCTGTGTTTGGCTTCAGTGAATTTTTTTGAAGACTCTTTCAATGCGTTTGCTCATTACATGATGGGTGATTTACGAGTGCACCTGCCCACACTGTGCTGAGTGTTCAGCAGTTTTGACCAAAAAAAAGGCATCACACTTTGCCCCAGCCTCCCTGTTCACTTGATCTCACCCTGAGTAACTTTTTTTTTCCTGTTTCTCTGGACAAAAAGAGTCCTCAGAGGGAAACATTTTGCTGATGCGAAAGAGGCGAAAGAAAAAAGACAGAAGCACTAAAAGGCATCAAAATCGACAAGTTCAAACACTGTTTTGAGCAGTGAAAAAAACACCTCAGTAGGTGTATAGCATGAAATGCAGAGTACTTTGAAGGTGACTGAAATTCAAACGTGTAAGAATAAATACACAATTTTTTATAAATAAATTCTGGTGTTGTGACCCTTGTGATTAATTGAAAGTCCATTATGCCCACAAATACTACTCAGGCTCAAAAATAATTTCCACTTGTCAGATTAACGATCTACAAGGTAAATTGACTTATGAAAATTGAAATAATGGGCCTTTATCGCCTCCACTCCTGAGAGCCTGCCCTCCCCACGTGTGGTCTGGTATCGGGAGCACAGGTGCCCTTGGGAGCTTCTTAGAAACGTGGACTCTTGCCCCCCAGCCCCCAAACACCTACTGCATCACAACTGGCACTGCCGTAGGATGCCCGCAGAGATCTGCAGCGTGTGGAGCCGAAGCAGCACTGCTCTGGAACACTGCTGTCGGGGAGACTATTCTGCAATGACGGAACGGTGCTCCGTCTGAGGTAACGTGGTAGCCACTCGCCACATGTCGTGGCTGTTGAGCACCTGTAGCTATGGAATTGTGGAACTGGATGTTTCATTTATTTAATTTTAATTCATTTTTAAAAAAGATTTATTTCCTTTTAGAGAGCGGGAAGGGAGGGAGAAAGAGAGGGAGAGAAACATCAATGTGTGGTTGCCTCTTATGGGCCCTCTACTGGGAACCTGGCCCACAACCCAGGCACGTGTCCTGACTGGGAATCGAACCAATGACCCTTTGGTTCACAGGCTGGCGCTCAATCCACTGAGCCATACCAGCCAGGGCATAATTCATTTTTATTTAAAAAGACATGTGGTGAGCAGCTACAACAATGGACAGTGCAACTCTCTAGCATATCTGTGTGCACCTGCCAGCAAAGGGTCAAGAAGTAGCCACTACAGCCAAATCTGCCAGTCCCGCAACACAACCCACCTGTCCCTCCAGCAGGCAGATGACTTGAAGAAGGGTCAGTCCTTTTCAGCTGCTTCTACCAGAACAGCAGGTACAGAGTCTGGGTCTCCAGGGTGACACCACTGACTATTCTGCTTCCCTTTTGGATTGGTTTCCAAAACTACCCCCTCAGCCATTCCTGGCTCTAGAGTTTTCATCCTGACCCCTTAGGAAATTTGCTCTAGGGCACCTGAGGCTTGAGGACCCTCGGAGGTGTGGTGAAGGGCCAGGCTGCGGAGGGACGGGAGGAGGGCCTGGAGCATGCAAGAGATTTCCAAAAGGGCCCAGGAGTCAAACATTGGCCAAGGACCCTGAGAAGTGGGAAGAACTTTGAAGCCTGACAATCCTAACAGAGGAGCTCTCAACCCTAGTCTGGTAACCCTCATAAACCCCTCATACAGGTGGCTGAGAAAGCCAAATGAAGTAACTATGTAAACTGTAAAATGTCATAAAATTTATTATTATAAAAAAATAAGGCTATGCATGATAAAGCACAATATTCAGACAATCCTTGGCAAATGGGTTATAAATGTCTGCCTTACTGGTCTGTACAGGAAATGAATGAGAATGTGATCAGTGAAAGGTTCCAATGAGAAGATGTGGAACTGTCCCTTCTCCAGGAAGGGACATGGCCTTCGGGTATGGCCTAAGGAGGTCAGAAGATCATTCAAGGAGACCGGGTCACCCTTCACACAGAAGTCCCCAGTTGACTTGGGCTGAATGTAAACAAAGATGGCCTATCCCAAAGTTCCCAGTGCCTCTCCACTATCTGTGTAGTCAGAAGGAAGAACAACGCACAGTTCACTACCCTCAGACTATGGAGCTATAATAAAGGAATGAATTATGCACAAGCACTTGGAGCTGCCTTTAAAAAAGATGATTTATTTATTTATTTATATTCTTATAGTAATTTTCTTTCTTTTTTTTAATTGTCATTCAAGTACAGTCTTTCCCCTTATTCACTTTTAGAGAGAAGGGAAGGGAGGGAGAAAGAGAGGGAGAGAAACATTGATGTATGAGAGATGTACTGATCGGTTGCCTCTCACACCCCCCCAATCAGAGACCTGGCCTGCAACCCAGGTATGTGCCCTGACTGGGAATCGAACTTTTGGTTTGCAGGCCAGCACTCAATCCACTGAGCCACACCAGCCAGGCTGGAGC
This sequence comes from Artibeus jamaicensis, assembly GCF_021234435.1. NCBI lineage: Eukaryota > Metazoa > Chordata > Mammalia > Chiroptera > Phyllostomidae > Artibeus > Artibeus jamaicensis. The sequence goes on along the minus strand of NW_026521854.1, from coordinate 6,114,426 downwards.
TGCCTTCTTAATAATGCAGAAAGATATAAGTAAGAATTCAGGTTTAAAGAGAGTAGGTGTGCTTTCATACTTATGGTGACAAAACAGGTTGAGAGGGCCTCACAGCTGATATAAAAAAATTCCTTCTTGCCAGCCAGTTGAGCAAAACTAACCCCAGGGACTGTGAAGGGGTCAGCAGGCACACTCTGAGAGGACAGAGTCAGAAAGACTTACAAAAGCCTCACTCGCCCCATCAGCTGACCTGGAGAGACACAGGCTGCAGAGTTTTACTACGAGGAAAAGATCCTTTCAGGCTGTTTTTTGCACAGTACGTTAAGTGGCCCACCTGAGAATTAGAGATTGTTGTCTGGACTTGGGTGACTTTTAGAGCCCTGAGTTCATCTAAAGGCAACATGTGAAGAAGGAGGACAGCCCTGGCTGATGTGGCTCAGTGGATTGAGTGCCGCACTGCAAACCAAAGGGTCATTGGTTTGATTCCCAGTCAGGGCACATGCCTGGGTTGTGGGCCAGGTCCTCAGTAGGGGGCGCATGAGAGACAACCACACATTGATGTTTCTCTCCCTCTTTCTCCCTCCCTTCCCCTCTGTCTAAAAATAAATAAACAAAATCTTAAAAAAACGAACAGACAAAGGATGGGGGCATATTTGAAGCCTCTAAGTCTCAAAATAAAAGCCCCAGAGTTCTTTCTACCACAGTAAGAAATGGAACCAGACGCCTGACAGCCGTGTTGTCAAGCACATAACATTCCACTCTCCATTTTCTTAGCCTTAAAAGAAAATAGAGCTGTCTTCAAGAACAGCGAATAGAGGTGACCGACCACATTTTATTCTGAAGCCAATCTAGGGGAGTGTCAAGAAATTGCTACAAGAAAAAAGCAGCAGCCAGGGGCTGTGCTGGGGCCACAGGCTCCAGAGCAAGGCCATCGCTGGGCGGAGCTCACTTATCCAACGACTCTGCCCTGAGGAACAGAAAGAACACGAAGACCCAGAGCACAGCCTCTGTGGTTTCTGAGGGTGAACAGTCCACTTTCCCTTGCCCCAGCTCCTGCTAACCCTCCCAGAATCTAAATGCCACCAAACTTTATGACTGCTGGGTGCCAGGCCCTGGCAATACAAAGGCAAGTACAACAAAGCCCCTGCTCTCGGACTAGCCTAGCAAACTGTGAATCACACAGAGGCACCCTCTCCTAGTCCGGTTCTTTTGTGCCAGGAAATACCTCTACTCAGAATATTCCTGATATGACAGCTATTTATAAGTTAGATATGACAACTATTTATAATCCCCCACACTCTACTTTCCAGTGAGCTCCAAGAGGGCAGGACTCTCTCAGCTCTCTGGGCCTCTCAAGCACCTAGCACAATACTTCAAAAAGTAGAGTAAACATGGTGGTGGGGGGGTGACGCCCCTAACTTTTCAGTCGGAGCTTATGAAACTGCCTAGGGCTGCCATTCAACTGGCTTTGTGCCCCGTCTCCCCTGGAAAGCTTTAGTGACTGACTGCACAGTCCTCACAACTGGACCCGGGTCCCAGTCCCAGGGGCCACCCCTCCCCCCAGACAGGCCCCCATTTAACAAGAACTTATCCTCCAAAGGAACTTCAGTCCTTTCCCATTTTCTAATAATTTGGGCAGAACCCAAACGCGATGGGCTGCCTTGTGGAGGAGCGTTTGCCAATCCTGGTTGGCTGACAGTGGTGGGTGCAGAAAGATGGGGCCGTGCGGTGCTCTTTTCATTGCTATGATTTCCCCACTGCAATTGACATAAAACCCAAACTCTGAGACCCGTGGGCCTACTGTGACGCAGTTCAGCCCTCTCTCCAAACGCAGCTGTGGACCTTCAGTCCCTGGCTCTGCTTTTTCCACCTCAGGGCCCCTGCAGGTGTCCCACCCTCTCCACTTGGCTTCCCACAGCATGCCAGCCCCTTCCTTACAGCTTTTCTCACGATTTATACTAAGTTTTTTGCACTTACATTCTCCCTCAAACCGTGAGCTTGAGAACTAGGACTTTGCCAGCGGCCAGCTTGGTGCTTTGCACATAGCATCCAATAATATTTCCCAAATTAAAAAGGGGGGATTCTTCCTGGTTTCCACCCGGCTCCCCCACTAACCATTTCCTGATGGTCGCCACACCTACTCAGTCACCCATCTCTTCATTCCCAAGTCCCATTCCCCAACTCATTCCCCAACCTGTCCTCAAAACTTCCCACTTCATGAATCCCACTAACCCATCCTTTTATACCCTCAGCACTCCTCTCACCCCCTTACAATTCCATAAGCCCCGAAAGCATCTTTCACCATACACTTCCCTGTCCACCAACTCCCCTTAAACCTGTCTCTCTCTCTCCACCACCCCACTGCTTAGCCCCATAAGCCTTTCAATCCGTTCCATTTCAACCCCATAAATGCCTTCGTTGTTCTCCTCAAGCTCCTACCCAGTCCGCCCCCCCCACCCTAAAAAAAAAAAATCTGCCCTCCCGGCTCAAATACTCCACGCTGTCGCCTTGGCCCCTCCTCTGCTCCACACCTCCAAACGCCCCTGTCCCTCAGCCAGCCCGCGCAGCACCTGGCCTGCGTCTCCTCCAGGCTTTGGTAGGTGATGCCCGTGATCTGCTGCAGGACGTCGCCCAAGTCCATGGCCGGCGGGGCACGGGGGGTGTTGATGGGGGGCCACGGGGCCTAGAGCACTTGCAAGGACCCGGCAGTCTACTGCAGCCACGTTTGCTCTGCACGCGCCTGGGCACGCCCCCCACTGCTGCTGTCAGCCAACCGCCGCCGCCCTAGCCGAGGAGCACCGCCCACAGACACGCCCCCAACAGCCCAAAGGCGCTCCCCACCCCCATCCTTGAGCCCTAGAGAGGCCAAGGCCAGCTTTGCCCCGCTTCAGAGGCCCCTACTCCTCTTCGTACCTTCTGTTCAGAGATCCTATTCCTTCTCTTCAGAGGCCCCCCCACTCCTCAGGAACCCACCCTTTCCTGCGTCCTCACTTCTCAGGGCAGCCCACTCTTCCTCCCAGCCATCCCTTCCTTCTCAGACTCTCCCTTGGACTCCATGGACACCCCCCCCAATTCATCTCCAGAAGCCCCAGTCCCCTGAGCAGTCCCCTAATGCGCTCCTCAGCCCCATTCGGGGGGGTCACTAGGGCTCCCTGCATCCTGGCTCTTGCCTGGAAACTTTCCATGAGGGTCACAAGTGTGTGTTGATGGTGACTGGGAGATTAGAACTGAGTCATTTTCTTTGCCGTAGAGGTCAGTTCTATTTACCTTTCAAGGTCTGGCTTGAGCATGACCTCTCGTCTATTCATTCTCTTGCTCTGCACCATTCCAGGTCTAGAAAACACTACCACATGGATAATTAATGAATGGAAAACCTACCCTGTGGTGCACCCCAAGACAGCAGCTCCTCATTCGAGAGAAAAGGAACAGACTGGACAAGAAGTACATATCCAGCTTCATGGGACCTCCTGGAGTATGTTTGCTCTAAGGGTAGACTCCAGACACAGGCTCATAAAAGGTCCTCAAGCCTGGCTGCCAACCCCTCAGGCAGGCAGGAGAGGAAATGTGAGAACCATCTGGAGTGATTTTACTGGGGGACTCCAAGACATCAGGGAATGGAAATGGGTGATGTGGGCTGTGTAAGAACAACTTTGAAAGCTTCCTGATGAGAGTTGACACTTGGCCCCAATAACAGGAAGTACTAGAAGAGGTGTGGGTGCCAATGAGAGTCAATGCTCTGTTTCCAAAGGTCAGCTGCTAGCACAGCACTTGCACAGGAGGCCTGAAAATAGCGGGGAACTTTAACGTCCTTCCGAGAATGCAGTAGGGGATAGGTGTTTGAAAGCTTAAAAGACCAGCAGAGACAAAAACTTGGTAGAGAAGAGAGACCTGCAAGAGAGGGGGAAACTGGTGAGACAGAATCCCAGAGTGTGAATTAGGACCTGGAGGATGCTGATGCAAGAGCGGCCAGCTCAGAGCAGGCGAAACAGAGCTGTCTTTCGGAGGTCATAGGAATTGTTGGCTGCCTCGACCCCCGCAGTGACTTGTCTGCCCAGCGAGCCCAAAGGTCGATGGAGGCCAGTACTGCATCGTTCATGGGCGTGTGCCCAGGCACATGGTGGCAGCTGCTGGCCTGGGTCACCACCTCTGGAGATTCAGCCCCTCCTTGCTGGAGGAGCCATGCTGCCCACCTTGGACCCTGGAGAAGTACCCACACCCCAGTTCACCTCACAAAGCTGCCTTAGGGCAGGGGTTTTCCCAAAGGGAAGCCCAAGGAAGGACCTAGATGTTTTTCGTTCTTTGGCAATGTTTATATTAGTAGCTTAAGAACTGGGCCTCTTCTGGGAAGCCTGGTTTCACATTTGGCTGTTAGTCTGTGTGAACCTGAAGTAGGGACATAACCCTGTCTCCTTAGGTGGAAGCAGAGAATCCAGTTCTGGTCTGCACCATGCCCAGCAGGATATCTCTATGAGCATCTAAGACAGGGCTTATCATCAGGAGTCTCACCCATCCGAGGCCTTCAGGGGCTATGTGGTGAGGTGGGAAAAGCCAGGCTGAGCCTTGGCTGATTAGTTCAGTTGGTTGGAGCATCGTCCCAATATGCCAAGGTTGTGGGTTCAATCCCTGTTCAGGGCACATACAAGAATCAACCAATGAATGCACAGATGACTGGAACAAGAAATTGATGTTTCTCTCTCTTTCCTTTCTCTAAAGTCAATAAACAGTAAAAAAGGAAAAAACCAGGCTGAGCTGTGACCAATTCCATACTTTGTGGGAATCTGAAGCCCTTTTCCCAGGAGCCTCTCTAGTCCCTGGATGCATCTCTGTGCCCCTGCAAAACTGCGTAACCATGGGCCAGATGTCTGCCTCTCAGAACCACTGTCCTCACATGAAGTAGGTGTAAGGCTTGCAGGTGATGATTGGATATTGCACCTGAAGTGCTTATCAGTGTGCCAGGCAATGTCAGAGGAGCTTGAGAAATGGCAACACTCAAATCTGACACCCTGCTCCATGGATCCCACTACCCCTGGCCCTGGTGTGTGGTGTGCAATGGATGGACACGCCTGACTGTTAACCTGGACTAGGACGGAAGGGCCGGCATGAGAGGACTTATGTGGGTTATGAACTCCTCTGGGCTCCAGAGGATGAAGACAGGCAGTTGGCAAGAGGGAAGCAGGGGAACAAGTGGAGAAGACGGACAAGAGGGAACAGACGCAAAACTCTAAGACAGACGGAGTAACAACCAGCCAGAGACTGACGGGGAATGAGAACAGGGCTGAAGGGTCCCCGCCAGGTAAAGCTGAGGTGGACAATTCTGGGACACAGCGACAGACGGAGTTAATGATAGAAAGTGCTTTCAAAATACCAGAGGAGAAATAAAGGTTTACTTCTTAATATGCCCTCCTCGTGAACACCCTCAAGTCTAGCAGGGACAGGCAAGCCCCGAGGCTTCACGGGGCCACACACCTTTCCCAGCTCTTGCTCAGCACCCTTCAGTCTGTGCCAGACTGAAGAATCAGCTTCAGGCAGATGGTGCATCCATGATCTGTCCTTATGATTTTCAGCAGTGTGGCCTGAGAGTCCTCATCTCTCCTACCTGTAACCCACACCAGCACGCACAAAGAAGCCACAGGGTTCACCAGGGGTGTGCAGTAAAAACAAACATCCATTAAAAACCCCACAACCTGAGATGATTGAAGAGCCAGTTCCTGAACCCCACCTGACACTCTCCTGGGCACTGGAGATGACCACACACCCCCGGCCCCGAGGCAGGCACAGGTGGGTCTGTGGGGAGGCCTGGCTCTGGTGTCATCCGGACCAAGGGTCTGCCTTGAATCCTGTCCCTCAGAGTGGGTTGGTTGAACCAGGCACATCCACGAGTGGTCAGGGGTGCAACCTGGCACTTGCTGCACCCCACTGAAGTCCGAGGTTGGCTAAAGGGTGGAGTCCATCAGGGGGTGGCCATTCTTAGAAAGCATTATGCGGGTGTTGGCACCTGATTGGGTGGAGGCTGTGTAGCGGGGAGAATCGCCGGTGGACCGGCGGAGGCACAGACAGCAGAGGAGGCGGCGGAAGGTGCGGCGCATCTCTGCATCACGGCAGGAGTACACCACAGCGTTGACCAGTGAGTTGGCCTCTGCCAAGAGTAGGAAGTACTTCTCCACAGCCAGGACGTTGCAAGACTTGCAGTCCAGACCGTCCAGGAGCAGCACCACTTGGCCTGGTGTCCAGCAGACCACGAACGCTCCTGTGGGATGAAGCCCAAGGTGAGCAGGGCCAGCTCTGAACTCAGGGCTGCAGGGGTGTCCAGAGCTCGGACGACAACTGTGGTTTATGGTGCCAGAGAGGCTTGTCTTGCTGCCTTGGCAGAGTGATGGGGCAGGTGTGACAAGAAGGGACTCTTTACTCTAACTTGTTTGCCAGAAGGGACTCCTTTCCTAACTGGTACACTGTGGGCAGTGCCCTGGATGTTTCTAGGTGGATATCTGTTCTGTGGGGGAAAGCAGGTCACCGTGGGACAGGCCAGTTTCCCAGTGGGGGGAAGGCGATCATTGAGAGGAGTCACTCCTTGTTCTTATGTGTGTGGGGGGTATGTCCCAAAGGGAAGGTCTCCTGCCCCCTGCCCCACCCAGACCATCCTACATTTCAACAGCCATAGTGACCATGTTACTCCCTGCCAAAAACTCTTAAGGGCTTCCCACGGGATTCGGAACAAAATCCGACTCCCATCTGTGCCGTTCAAGGCCTGCGTGGTCCTACCTGGGGCTCTCTGTTCCTTCTGCCTGGAACTTTTTTCCCTTCCCTAGCACTCAGGTCTCTGCTCAGATATCGCCGCTTGGAGAACCTTTCCACCCGAATCATCTCCTCCCATCATGCTCTTCCACCAGATCTTGGAGGAGCTGGGGGGATCAGGGTCCCACTCACCCAGGATGATGACAACAGTCTTGACCAGGCTGAATGTGGTCTCACGGTAGCGGGGGTGGCAGCTGACATGCCCTGCCATACGCTGTACCCGCCCACGAACGTAGAAGAAAATGCGGGTGTAGACAGCCACCATGAGTAGGAAGACAAGCAGGCTGGACAGAGCCCAGACGGCCAGGTAGGAGCGGCTGAGCAGGGGGGCCATGCGTGAGCATCTGTCCAGGGCACAGAGGCAGTGCCAGGAGTGGGCGGGCAGCAGCCCCAGCCCCAGGGCAGCTACCCACACCCCCACAATGAGCATGACCACACGGCCGCGGGGCATGCGGCTGTGCAGCTGCACGGCCATCACGCTTTGGTGCCGCTCCACGGCAATAGCCAGCAATGTGGCCACCGACGCAGTCAGGCTTGTGTCCAGCAGACCCTGCCGCACAAACCAGCCCAGGAGAGACAGCTGGGCTGTGCGAGGGCCCGTGTGGAACATGAGGAAGAGGTAGGCCACACCAGCAAAGAGGTCAGCCGCAGCCAGGTTGCCGAGCAAGTAGTAAATGGGCTGGTGGAAGCGGCGGTTGGAGGCGATGGCCGCGATGATCAGCAGGTTGGTGAGCAGCACCAGCACACTGACAGTCAGCCCCAGTGCAACGACAACAACATCCTTTGGCCGCCAGTGGGAGCTCAGCTCCTTGCCACTGTGGTTGTAGAAGAAGCCGATGGTCTCATTGTAGTAGCACTGGCCCATGGTGACCTAGCTGAAGGCACAGAGGAAAAGGTCAGTGCAGGCAGGGACTGTCCAAAGGACCTAGAAAGGAACAGCACCCAGAGGACAGGGTCCCGACAGGTGGGCCAAAGCTCTCAAACTTAAATGCCTCTGGGCAAGGTGGCATTTTGGGGGACCAGGGTGCCCGAGAAAAGCAAGCTCTATGGGTTGGGGTGGAGGGATCAGCTGTTGCTTATTTACTAATAAGACTGCTATTAAGATATCTCCCAAATCAAACAACTAGTTGGGTTTCTTTTTTCTTTTCCAATTGGTTGCCTTTTGTAACTTAAAGAAACAAAACAAAACCCATCTGCCCACATGCTGCCAATTTGGGTTCAGTCTGTGTAGCCGGTGGTGGGGGCTAGGGTAGGACAAAGGGGTGCGAGCTGTGAAAGTAGGGGAGGGAAGGCCAGTTTGGTGCTGGGCTCACTGCAGACTGCAGAGCTCAGAAGTCACGTGTGCGCAGGGCGGGATCAGTGCCCGGACCCTGCAGGCTGTGGGTGCTCGGGCGTGGAGCTGACTTGGGGAGACCTGGGAAGGCAGCGAGCCAGCCCCAGACGTCGGGAGGCAGGCTTTGGGCAAGGGCGCTCCCGAAGCGCTCGGGCCATTCTGGGTGAAACGGAGGACCCTGCTGGCCTCCGCGACAAAGGGGGCAGCTGACTGGGCTTTCCGGAGCCCCAGGCTGAGGGAGAAGGTGGGTAGGGGAGAAGTGGGCAGCACTCGGCCCCCACCGCCACTTGCCGCACCCCCCCAGTACTCGCGTCCACCCGCCCCCTCCATGCCGGTCTCACCTTGGCCGCCCGTCAAGCCGCACACAGGATGGCCTCGCGGGGGGCAGGGCCGGGTCACAGGCCCATGGCCCGGCGACGCTGTAGGAAGTGGCGAGTCTGGGGGCGCTTAGCGCCGCCGTAGACGCCGCGGAAGGCGAGTCCCGCCCCCGCCGCCCTGTCCCTGCCCAGCCCTGGCGCCCCGCCCCCGCCACCTGGGGGAGCCCGGCCTCTGCGGCCCGGAGAAGCCGGAGTCTCCCGGAACCTCAGCCCCCCATTTCCTCCCCACTTCCGGCGAGACCACCACCTAGTCCCTGCAGACCTGCGCCCCTCAGTTTCGGGCCTTGAGGGCGGCCGAGTCACTCGGGGCTGGAGAGTTCCCGCGGTGACCTCCCGCTGCCCGGGCTCAGCGCCGGGTGGTCCTGGGTCCGCACCCCCACTCCCACCCAACCCCGCTCCCATGCGTCCAATCCGCCGCCGAGCTCCAGGCCACGCCCCGATCCGACTAGGCTCCCACCGCCCGGACCCCCGCCCCACCGCGGCTCCCCTAGCGAGCAGCTGCCGTGTGCCGCCGCCTCTCTTACAGGGGGACCTCCTCGGCCCGACTGACTGTCCTGCCCCGCTCAAGTTTCTGGCAATCACGCCCCTTGCCCCCAGCCCCTGGCGGCACTGCCCCGTGCCCGGCCCGGGCCTGTGTCGGCCCTGCGCTCCCAGGGCCCGTCCCTGAGAACACAGCTCCATTGTCCCGGTTATCTGCACTTTGTTCTATTTGATTATGCAGGACCAGATCAAGACGCAGGGCTCGAGGAGGGCCGGGCAGGCATGACTCAGCTCGGTGCCCGTAGGTGCTCAGGGAGAGCGGGCTTCGGTTTCCCTGCGGGGTAAAATGGGGCCAGAGGATGCTGCCCTCACCTGGCGAAGAAAGACACTCAAGGGCATAAAGACACACAGTTTATTCAGGGACCATCAGACCCCAGGCATCTCCAGATGTCCCGTCTGGGCTGTCACTCCCCCACTCCAAGAGCTGGTCACTTTGGGTCAGCTAAGGAGGCTGGTGGAGGTGGGAAAGTGGCTACAACCAAAGTAGCAAAAGGCACCCCTGTCCCAGGGGTCAGAGGATCTTAGGGGATCCCCAGGGTGGATCCCCAAGAATCCTGCGATCTATACTGAACCTGAGTATTGGCCCTGCGTGATCTCTGAACCTGAGTATTGGCCCTGCTGCTTGACAGTGACCTGTGTCTTGTAGGGGAAGCCGGGTACATTGCAATAAAAAGGGTTTCAGTACTTCCCCCAGGCCATGCCATTTTTCCTTATAGGAACTCTCCAGAACCCCCAGCATTGAACTCCTGGGAGAAGTGGGTCTATCTCCTCAGTCTTGAACCACTTGGTCAGAGTGCTGGGGTGGTCAGAGATGGTCCTCGGCTTCCTCCTCCTCAGGCTGGGGGGCCGGGCAGCAGGGGGCCTTGGGCACAGCCTCTGTGTGCAGCTTGGAGAGTAGTCGGGCTGTCTCCTGGGTAATCTCAAAATGCTTGGGCAGCGCGGTACGGCGCGGGGTGCTGTCCTCTGGGGCGGTTGCGGTTGGGCCCAGCCCCTTCCTCCGCAAGCTCCCTTGGAGCCCTGATGTGACAGGGGTCTCCTCGCACAATTTGGAAGCCACCAGGGCCAAGCTGGACAGCTGGTGGGTGACAGGTCGCACACCCCCCCTGGGATACTTCACTGGCTGGCGGCTGAAGTAGCTACGGGACTGTGTTCCTAGGAGTGAGTCCTCCGGGTCTTGGCTGGACACTGTGGAATGGGGTGGTCATTGCTGAGCACCCCCAAGTCCTCTAGATGTCCCCGCCCCCTGGGGAGTCATCTCTCAGCCAAACTGCCCTCGGCAGGGCACCTGCAGAACTCCTGGGTTACTCCCCCACACACTCACCTTCCCCTCTCTCGTCTTTCCTATCTTCGGCCACTTCTTTCGGGTCACTCTGTAGAGTCGGAACCTGTAGGGAGAAACCCAAGACCAAGACCCTAACAATGAAATCGCAGTTCTTTGAGACTCTTGGAGAACTGAGGGTTTGTTCCTGGATCTGCAAGTTCCTTTGTAGTTTTGGTGTCTGGGGAGAGATAATGCCCTTAACAGTGTACTGCTTGTCCTGCTGTGCAGGGCACCATCCTTGGTCTCCTCGGCAGGCTGTGAGGGCAGCAATGCCCTGGCTCAGCAGAGGACCAGGCCAGGTTGTAACTTAACCATCCCCACCCGGGGATGAGGTAACTCTCCTTTCCGCTCTATTCTCTGCCATATTATGCCTGCTTTTTATATTTTCACTGTTCTGCCTTTAACTAAATGCTAATAGCAGCTAGAGTTCTTTCTATGTGTCGGACACTGTCCTGAGCCCTTCCTGAGCCATTCCAGCGCGTAGAGTCCCGCCGCACACCAGCAGCCCCTTTCCCAGCCTGGGGCTGCCCTGGAGGAGGTCTGTGCTCTTGGGAATGGCAGGTACAGCAGAGAATGAGGGTCAGGGAAACCTCCCTAGGAGTCTTACGTGTAAATGGTCTTCACTAAGAGTATCTATGACTCAGGGCTGTGGGGAGGACAACAGGAAGCCTATGAAGTGCCCATGCATAGTAGGTGGCGGCCCACAGACTGCTCTTTGGTTCTTCTCCTGACCTTCTCCTCATTTGTTACAATGTGATGAGGCTGTGCCTTGAACACACCAGGCACACTCCCACCTCAGGGCCTTTGCATTGTCTATTTCCTTCGCCCGGAACACACTTCTCCTGGTCTCCACCCGGCTTATTTCTCCTTGACATCCTCCCAGTCTTTGCTCAAATCCACCTTCTCCATGAGACCTGTCCACAGCCCCCTACGGACTGCTATAAACTTTCCATCACCTCTCACCCTGGTGTCTCTGACATCCCTTACCTTTGATATGCTACCTTTTTTTTTCTCCACAATACTTGTTACCATGTAGCATCTTATAGAGCTCTGAATCATATTTCTTATTTGTTAATGGTTTCTTTCCTACAAGAATGTAGGCACCAAGAGAATAGGGTCTTTGAATATCCTGCTCACTGATGTATATGTAATGCCTAGAACAATGCTTGGTACATAGTAGGTGTTGAATAAATATTCTGCTGGAGGAATGAATGATCACCCGTGTTAGTACTTCTGAGGGCTATAGATCCTGTTGTTACTTCATTATTACCCCCCACCCACTCCATTCCTCACTTCTCTTCCTAGAATGAACACAGGGTACATAAAAAAGGAATGATGCCCTGGCTGGAGTGGCTCAGTAGACTGAGCACTGGCCTGCAAACCAAATGGTCCTCAGTTCGATTCCCGGTCAGGGTACATGCCTGGGTGGCAGGCCAGATCCCCAGTTGGGGGCGAGAGAGAGACGTCGAATAGATGTCTCTCATGCATGGATGTTTCTCTCCCTCTCTTTCTCCCTCCCTTCCCCTCTTTCTCAAAATAAAGATAAAATTTAAAAAAGAAAGAAATGAAAGAAAATTTTAAAGGGAAAGGAAGGAAGGAGAGAGAGAAGAGCAGATGGAGAGAAGACCCCCGTCCCTAGGCCCAGCAGGTTCCTACCTCAGGGGGTGCAGCCTCGCGATGCTTCTCCAGGGCACTGTGGGGCTCAGGATCCGGGCCCAGGTCTGAGGGTAGGGTTGGGGGCTGGGGATCTGGGGCAATGTATGGGGCTGGTGGCTGGGGGCTGGTTGTGAGGGGCCCAGGGACTGGGCTGGGGTCTTGAGGTGGGGGCTCAGTGACCAGGGGGAGTTCGTCCATCCCAAAGATCTGCTCATAGTTTGAGATGAGGAACTCGACAAGCTGGGCCTGGTGCCCAGAGTCCAGGAGGCAGGTAACAGGACCAGTGCCGGCTGACCCAGGACAATCCGGTGGCCGCAGCAGGGTCGGTCCGAACACAATGCCCAAGTTGTTGGCAGACATCTTATTTTCCTCAAATTGTGCAGCCACCCTGGGGATGGGGTGAGGAGAAGGGTAAGGGCACAGAGTATACAGTCATCTCTCATCAGGGAGGACCTGAAGGTCACACTAGTGTCAACCTGCCCAAGTCACGGGTCAGTGGCCCCCGTCATTGTTTGAGACCAGCAGCCACATGCCCAGCAATGGGGGTCAGTAGCAGGCGCTCAAAGTCAAGAGTCACGTATATTAAGGTTCAGAGCTCTGAAAACACATGCAAGGGTCAAAGGTCATTGCCAGGGGTCAGTGCCAAAGATCAGTAGTCACATGTCCAGGGAAGGGCTCACAGGTCCGTGTCTCAGGTCAGAAGTCAGTTTCAAGGTCAGGGACAGTGCACACCTGAACAGATGAGCCACGAGGTGCCGCAGGGTGTTGTAATTAGAGTCAGGCAGCTGCACCAAGAGGGTCTTCAGCAAGCGGATAACCTCAGGGCTAGGGCTGGGGGTCCCAGGGTCATGCTCAGGGTTTGCATGCAGGGTCTTAGCCAGAGAGATGAAGGCATCGTAGAAGTGGAAAGGGACCACGGGGTCAGTGAGCTGGGGGTGGAATGGCAGAGGCAATGTGGGTGAGGGTGGGCTGCAGGAGGTCCTTAGCCTGGGCCTGCCCAGCCCCTGCCCCTTCCCCCTGAGTACCCACCTCCTGGAGGAACCGCTTGAGGACGCTTGAGACATCATGAGGTGAGTTCCCTGACAGGTCCACCAATGCTCGCCCGTTCTCAAAAGCCTGGCACAGCCGTTCCACCCGGACCCGTGACCCGCTGACCCGATAAATGCCCTGCAGGGTAGGGTGGGAAATAAACACCTGGGTAGTAATCCAGTCATGGAGAGGGCCAGGCAATTGCTGGGGATGGTCAAATGTCAAGGGTCAAGGGTCAAGGTGGCACCTGCACACCCAAGGCGCGCTGTTCTATCTCGGCCGTGCACCTGGTGACTACAAAGGGCACCTCTTCTGGAAAGTCCCTGGGCAGCTGTAGGAAGTCGACCCCAAAGAGAGATGTCCGGGCTGGGAGCCGCCTGTGCCCACAGAGGATCAGCAGAGTCTCAAGGCAGCGCTTGTGGCAGGTCAGAAAGCACTAGGGGGGAAGTCACAGGGTCAGGGAGGTCAGCAGGAGGAGTGGAGGTTGTAAGGATCTTTGGGGAATGGGAAACTCGTGGGAAATCATCAGATCAGGGCTGGTTCCTGGGATGGGAAGGTCACAGGAATGTCAGGTCATGGAGGCGTCTGGGGTCAGGGAGGTCAGTGGGGGTTGACAGAGGGCATGGGGTCATTGGCCCGGGCCACACCTCCTCACATTCGGTCCCGCTGACCATGAAGGCCTCGCACTCTCGGCACTTGGCCGGGCCCCTCAGCCGCCGCAGCCGGTGGGTCTGGGCCGCGCTGGACAGAGTCCACTTCCGGAAGGGGCTTCCTGACCCATTCTCGAGCCCATCTCCCAGGTCTGTGGTAAAAGGAGGTCAGGGAGGCCTGGCCCATCCCCCCCACCCCAGCCCTGCTCCACCCACTCCCAGCCTCACCAGGGTCCCGCTCCTCAAAGTCATCTGAGGATTCAGTGCCTGTGGATGAGACTTTCACCAGCCGCCTCGCACTAGGGCCTGGAGTCAGAGGGTCAGAGTTCAGGGTCATAGGGTATATGGGGAGGTCCCAAGGCTAAGAAGACCTTCTTGGTTTTCAGGCCTTTCAGAGCCACCCACAGATGACCTTGGGGAAAGAGTTGGAGGTCAGGAGGGGGTCAGACAGATCAGAGGCTGAAGAAATAGGACAGGAATGTGGTTAGAGATCAAAGGTCAGAGCCTGGCCAGGACAGGAGGATGGTCAGAGGTTAGGAGTGGGTCAGGGCTGGGTCTTGGCAACACCTGGGCTGGAAGTGGGAGAGTCCAGGGATCGAGACTCACTGCCGCCGCCCACGCTGTCCACATCACTGCCTGGAGTGGGGCCTGAAGTCCCTAGGCGGGGAGGTGGGGGGAGGACGGGGGACAGGTCAATTGTTAGGATGGCCGTTGCCTAGCACCAACCCGCTGGCCCCTCACCGCACTCACCCTGCCATCCTGGGCCTGTGTCCTCCCAAGGGCCTGGCTCAGCCACGCTCTCATCCAGCCGTGGAGGCAAGGGGCCAGAGAGCTTTTTTCTTGTGTCCAGAGGGGAGCTGAGAGCACAGGTTTGAGGGCTCTGAGAACCAGGACACTGGCAGGGGTGAGAGCCCCCCGCCCCCAGCCCTGCACCTTGGATCCAATTCCAGGCCCTTGCAGGGACTGTGGCCAGCGCAGGGACTTAAAGTCCTGACCCTCCCAGGACGAGGTACCCCACTCCCAAGTGAGAGCCTCAGGCACTAACTGCAAGTACTGGGGCTCCGAGTCTCCGGCCCTGAGTTCTCAGCCCCATGGTGCCAACATCTGGCACCGCCTCCGGGGGCGCTTCTTCCCGACTCTGCTCCTAGGGGCCCACCTGTGCAAGGCAGGCGTGAACTCCTTGAAAGAGAAGGCAGGTGGTGGGGGTGGTGGGACCTCTGGCTGCAGTGTCTGCACAAACTCCTGGTAGCGTTGGCCTGGCTCGAAGGGCTCACAGCACTCAGCCAGGGCAGCAAAGGCGCGGGGACCATGTTCTGCTTGGGCCCCCCGCAGCCCGAACAGTCTCAGGGTCACCTGCTTAGCAGAGACCAAGAATGAGGAGAGGGTGGAGTCGAGGTACTGACTCTTAGAAATGCCAGCATTGTCAGGGTTGGGGGGTTGTGGGGTTGGGGGGTCGGGTCAGGCAGTGGGAAGCAGCTCAGGGCTGAGGGCAGTGGGCTGTGCGGGTGTCTGGTCAGATCCGGCAGGGTCACCCTGGGGGTAGGACCCAGAGTAGTGGGGCCTAGGCAGAGGTGCTGTCAGGGGTTGGGGGTGGGAACTGGCTGTGAGTGGAGATGGAGGAGTCCTGCGTCCTGGAGACAGTTTAGGGAGAGCAGTGGGGCAGGGCGCTCGGCTGGAGGGAAGGGTCTCACCCGCCTCATCACTTCGTCCCCCTGCAGCACCAGCTTCCGTATGTGCGACACGATCCGCTGCTTGGTGGCCTCTAAGTCCTGCTGCCTGGAGTTGGCCTCACGGATGCAGGCCTGGTACAGCGCCTCTGCCTCCTGTGCCTGGAGAAACCAGTCGGGCACGTTTGGGAGAGAGCATGGGGAGGGGGCGCCAGGGCGCTGGAGGGGCAAGGGGCAGGTCTCGACCTTGGCCTGGGCCTCCTCTCGCGAACGCCGCCTCCGCTCTTGCTGCTTTGTGGATCCCGGAGAGGCCTGCGGGGCTGGGTCCTCCAGGGATGCCTGGGAGCGCGCCCGCAGGTCCTCGCTCCGCTGCGTGTACTGGAGCTGGGCCCTCCGGAGCGCCTGCGCCGCCTCGTTCTGGGACCAGGGCAGGAGCAGTCAGCGCCCCTTCCTCTCCTCCCCCGCTTGCCCTCCCTCACCCCGGGCCTCACCATCCGCTTCTGTTCTTTCATCCACTGCTCCTTGAACTCCTTCCTCCACTTCTCAATTTCAGTCCGTTTGGCGGCCAGGGGCTGGCAATGATGGGGGATGGAAATGTCTCAGGGCCACCTGATCCTTCCATTCCCTGGGGCCATGTGCCTTTCATCCTCTGGACCCTTTTCTGGGTCTCTACTCTCCTGGGGGTGGGGAGTCTTCTCACCCAGACCCACTGTCCCCCAACCCCGTTCCAACAGAGACGTAGAGTCACTTCAGCCTTTCTGCCTCAACCCAGAGATGCCAACACTGTCTTCCTGGGAACACTCAGTGCCTCACCCTGTGCCCCACCAACAAACAAAAGCACAGTTTTGCAACTGCACAGGAAGCTGGTTTGAATCTCTGCTGTGTAACCTTGGGCAAGTTCCTCAGCATCCATGGACCTCCGCTTCCTCATTGGCACAATGGCACTGACCATAACGGTGCCTACCTGCTGGGTGGCTGTGGACACACGGCCTCCTTACCTGGTAGTAGTCTCTTTTCTGCTGGGCCACCGTCTCCACAGCCAGGGCTCCCAGGCTGAGGTCGTGCTCCAGAAACAGGGTGTAGATGTACTGCAGTGGCATGTGGCTCTGGTGTGGGGGTGTTGAAGGATGTTGAGGATCTGGGGGGGGGGTTGGGCTGGGGTTCTTGAGGGCTTGGGCCCTAGGGGGTGGTCTGGTCCTGGTTACCTGCTGGTGGATCGACACCTTGCCAGCCTCGGCAATCTTCATAATGCTTTTGGCAAACTCTAGCTCTGGGGGGAGACAGCAGGGGTCTGAGTTAGGCGGGGTATAGACGCTCTCTGAAGCCTGGGGCCTGGTGGATGGGACCCTCACCAAGGCTGGCTCTCTTCTCGGTCCAGGACAGCAGCTCCTTGGCATAGCGGCTCCAAGTCTTGGCGTACTCCAGGGCTGCATCTACACCACCCTTGTTCCGAATGAGCCGTAAGTCCAGTTCCTGCCCTGGGGCAGATGGGTGGACCTTTGACCTCTGAACCCTAAATTCCCATGGAACCCTGGCCTCACTTGAGCCTACAGACCAGACTGGTGACCTTATTCTATACCCTAAGCCTCCCCAAAATACCCTTTTACAATGACTCGCAATTCTGCACCGATTCTCCACCCAGACTGGAGGCCCCCTGAAGGCAGGGGCCCAGCTCGGCTGTGTGCACTGCAGGGCGAGCAGTCAGTGATGACTTCTTAAGGGAAGGGCTTCATTCTGCCCCCATACCCTGGCCTCAAAGTCCCTTACCTGTAAGGGGTGCAGGACCCTCCGGGGAGGTGCCACTCCAATGGCTGGTTCCACTGGTCTGAGGGGAGGGAGACAGATTCAGGAGCAAGCAGGTCAGGGGCCACCTCCTTAAAATCCCTCCTCCGGGAGGCCCCTCCTCCCTGCCCCGTTGGCTCTGCCTCTCACCTCGGTGGCTGTGGGAGTCTTGTCAGGCTCCGGGTCTCCAGCCAGCGTCTCTAGGGTCCTGGGAGGTAAGGATGTCAGGGTACCACCCTCCACCCAGCTTGTCCCACCTAGGGGTGCTGAGGTCCCAGGGTGTTATGGCAGATGGTCCTGGATATCACCTCGGTGACATATCTTGTACCTGGGACATCTAAGGGATAGGGTTTTGGGGTTTTATGGGACTCAAGACAGAATTTGATGGGTTACAGGTAACTTTGGGGTTCAGAGAGTGGGATTATAGGGATCTCAAATGTTTTCAGGGTCACAAAAGGATATATGGGGGTCCTAGGACCACTATGGGGATTTCCAGTGGATTTAGGGGGTTGAGTTTTGGGATACTCAGGTGTTTTGTAGCTCCTGGCAGGGTTTGGGGGTGGCCCGGTCTCAGACTCACACGTTCCCCAGTGAGATCTCAAGGTTGTCCAGGCTCCGGAAGATGTCACTGTATCTCTTCCTGTTCTCAGGAACTGGGGGTAACCCTGGGGGAGGGGAGTGTCACACATGGGCACACCAAAGCCCCCTCCACAGGACCTTGGCTGGTTGTTTGGAGGGTAGGGAGACAGAGAGGAAGAGGAGAGAGAGAGGAAAAGCTGTGGTTCCGTAGGGAGTGCGTGATGGAGTGAGCGTCTGAGCTGGGATGGAGGGAGCCTGGGCTGGGGCGGGTGGGGCTGACTCGGGGCAGGAAGAAGGACTCCAGCACCACCCAACACCGAGCGCAGACGCCCACCAATGCAGGGCTCAGAAGCAAAGAGACAAACACAGATGCTCCAGATGTAGTTACACTGTCCCGAGGGGAGACTGCCAACTTGACAAAGGAACCACATGGGCCTCAGGCCAGACAGATGAAAATACACGTGGGACAGACAAGCACAGAGCTGTGGCAGGAACACTGGTGGACTGGGACCGTGAGGGCCATAAAGACTGACACTCGACATGCACAGCAGAGACACAAAAGACAGCCCCAAACACAAGGGGGGCCTTGCTGCATTTCCACAACGGCCCCCTTCCAGGGGGCCCGGATCCTCACTGCCCCTCCCTGGGGTGTGGAGCAGCCGGGTGGGGGTCCTGCTGTGCTGCCGCCCTCTCCTCACTCCATCAGCAGTGGTGACACCCTGCCCCCATCACAAATATCAGAAGCAGAAGCAGCCACTTCCCCTTCCTGGGCCCCTTGGCCCAGTCATCCGGGGTGAAGACTCCAAAGGGGGAGGGGATCAGGGACTGGTGTCCTGGGCTCCTCTCATCTTGGGGGTCCCCACAGTGGAGGATCCCCGCATCCTCCCCACTCAGGAACTCCTCTCCCTGCTCTATGTACAGAGAGGGACAACCGTGGCTCCTCGGTTTAGGAAGCGGGGTATGGTTGGGGATACCCTTCTTGGATCCCGTATCCCGGACTGCCTACCCGGCTCTGCTGCGTCCATGGCCCAGGGATCCCTCGGTGGGGACTGAGACTGGGATGGGATCGTGCGCCGGCCGACAGGGCCTAGCTCAGATTTCCTGCCAGAGCAGCCACTCCTTTTCTGCGTCGCCCCGCCCCATGGCTGACCACGCCCTAAACACGCCCTTGCCCCAGGCCACGCCTCCAAGGCCCAGAAGCACAGAGCGGTGAGCAGAGGCTGTAGGGCTGGTGCACTCCAGGACCCCATCCTGGCCAGGGTTCTCCTCCCCAGCTCTTTGTGTGGACCCAAAGCCCAGCACATTCTCCCAGGAGTGACCCCAGAGTCCGTCTGTTTCCGACCCTTCCAAACACCCAGTGACAGCCTCTCTGGGATCCCTGAGCCCATCCCAGCCTGGCTGGAGACAGAGCTCCTCGTGGAGGCCTGCAGTCCTGACCAATTACAGCGGGATCCGAAGTCCCCTAACGCCTGGTGGACTCCCAGTGGCCTTCAAAAGCAAGAGCCAATCTTGAGGCCCTATTACAGTGTTAGCCATTAAGTGCCCCGGGTGCTTCTCGGGCATGGGGCAGGGTGGCATGGGGACCCTGTCCTGAACCCCCAGAGAAGCATCCTTGGCAAACCCAATCCCAGAGTGCTCCCTGCTGAGTTGCCTCAAATCGTCTCGGTGACTGGCACCTCTCTGCATTGCACATGACCACAGGACCCCGCTGCAGGCTGGGGTCTGGGGCCATTGCTCTGGAGACCTTGGCCAGTCCTGCTCAGGTGACGCTCGCAGGTGTGCACTGCTGACCTGGCCCCTTCCCAGGGGCTCCTGGGACTGCAGACAGCACTAGGCTGATGGGGGAGCCAGGCAGTGGTGGACTGCTGAGGGCGACCAGCGGGGCAGGGGTGGGGGGAGGGACGGGGACTGAGATCTCCCTAAGAAGCACTGGTGGGGAGAGGGTCTCCGGAAGTCTGGGCCTAGGTCCCCTGGCCTGTGGTTGTCACATGCGGCTTGTCTAAAGTTTAAAAAACGTGCCCATTCTTCACTCCACACAATTCCTGGCTGTAAATGAAGACTTCATGTTTGTAACTTTCTTCCTGAAGTTTTTTGCTGTTGAGAAGGCATGTCGCCAGCGGGCTACGGCTCTCGCCTCCCATGTGGCTGGCCTACTCAGACGTCCCGAGTTGCAGTGAGTGCTCTTTGAAAGGAGGGAGTGTCACTCTGGCCAGGTGGCTCAGTTGGCTAAAGCACATTTGATCCCTGGTCAGGGCACCTACCTAGGTTGCAGGTTTGAGCTCCAGTCCTCAGACTGGGAGCATATGGAAAGCAGCCAATCGACGATTCTCTCACATTGATGGTTCTCTCCCCACCCCACCCCACCCCTTCCTCTCTCTCTCTCAAGTTAATAAAAACCTAGTCTCGGGTGAGGGTTACAAAAAAAAAAAGATGGAATGTCAGTGTGAGGGGAGAGCCAGGGCAGGGATGTGTGTGTGTGGGGTGATGGTGGAGGCACACTGTTATTTTGTGTATTACTGAAAAAGGTAAAATGCCGCCCTGGCTGGTGTAGCTCAGTGGACTGAGCTCGGGCCCCGCGAACCAGAGTATCTCGGTTCGATTCCCAGTCAGGGCACATGCCTGGGTTGCAGGCCAGTTCCCAGCAGGGGACACACGAGAGGCAACCATACATTGATATTTCTCTCCCTCTCTTTTTCCCTCTGAAGATAAATAAATAAAATCTTAAAAAAAAAAAAAAAGGAAAAATGCCATAGACCCTAAGGCTCCCTCAGCGCCTGAGGGGTCAAAATAGGAAGCTGAGACCATAAAAATATGGGAGTGCTTGTTAAGCCTGGACCTCTGTAGAGTTCTCTGTTCTGGAAGCTCGGCCCGTCCGAGCACGGACCATGGCAGAGGGTCACTAACAACCTCACACAGCCCTCTGGCTGGGAGGGCAGCAGGATCTTCTCTGGTGAACACCCAGCCTCCTGGTGACACCTTGTGTGGTACGGACAGATGTGGAGACAGGGCTTCTTAAAATTGTGGATGCTGCTTTATTTACCAAAGGTGCTGGCTGGGCGTTGGTTCTGCCAGCCAGGCCTGCGGACTGGGGTGTGGGGGGAGTCCCAGCTCAGTGTTGGTGGGCAAGGCTGTGCCGGCCTTGCCATGGGGGCAGTGTTCCTTTCTGGGGCCCACATGGGGCCCCTGGCGGTAGCAGGGTGGGCAGTTGGGTGCTGGCACTGCCATCTCAGGAAGGCACTTTCAGCTTCGGGGTCCCCAGGCAGAACTGCAGGACACGGTCGGCCAGGAGTGCCAGGCAGAAGTCAAGGATCAGGACCTGGGCGATGACCAGCTTGAACTGCAGGGCAGGGAGCGATGATGAGCTGGGTGTCTGCAGAGGGGCCCAGGCCAAGCCCTGGGGCCCCAACCACAGGGTAACTCACCTCCACAGGGATGTCCACAAGGCCAAACTGGCTGTTGAAGTCAGGTGAGGAACCAAGAAGCAGGCCCACAATGGCTAGGAGTGACACGGCCAGGCTCCACACCAAAGGCTTGTTGTCAGACAGGCTCTCCATGAAGGGTGGGCCCTGCAGGGACGGAAAGAACAGCTGTGTGCTGTGGGGTCCGGGTGGGTGGGCAGGGCGAGCCTGGGCTAGGGCTGGACCGCACCTTGTAGTTGATGGCAAAGGTGGCCATCTGCATGGCCATGGCCATGATGTATACAGTGCTGTTGACCAGGCTCGGCTCAAACTCCTTGTACAGGTCCACAAACTGTTCTTGCCTGCAGGATGCATGGGCGTCAAGGCTTTTCTGTTGCCCCCACTGCCCCCGCCCTCAGCCAGGGCTCTGCCTGACCCTGGCTGCCCCAGGCCAATGCCTGCACCTGCATCCTACTCCCACCTCCCACAAGGGATGCTGCCTCCTCTGGGTGCCTGCTACCAGGGTGGCACTTACTTTTCAGGGCTCCGGGCCTGTGCCTCACTGTATAGGTAGACGAGACTTAGGAAGTGCACACAGAACTGGAGCAGGACCGTGAGGATGGTGTACAGGTTGAAAATGTTGGGTAGGGGCCGCTCTCGGGACAGGGTCTTGAGGGGCTGCAGGGGTGGGCAGGGGCGTGATGAGATGGGTGAGTGTCAAAGCCCAGAACGCTCTGGGCCATCCACCCACCATGTCTCCTGCAGACCTAGTACATCCTAGGCCCACGGATTGGTGCCAGCCTCCACAGCCCTGCTTGCCCACGGACAGTACTGGGGACCCAACTGTGCTACCTGGAAGAGCCTCAGTGGGCTCCCCTCTGCACCCCCATCTGTAACGTGGGGACAACTCCCACCCCGAGGGCTGCTGAGGTGAAAAAAGATGACATCCGGTAGCATCTCTAACAGCCTGTCCTGCCAGGCCCAAGTGTCCCTTGCCACGATTCCATGAAGCCTCCAGGGCAGGTGCTGTGGCCCAGAGACAGAGGGTGCCCTTGCTGGGGAAGGAGCCATCATTTTGTCTGGGATCCCAGCCCACCTTGGAGCGGGAGATGAAAAGGAAGCAGCCGGCCAGCAGCAGCCCCTGTAGTGTGGCCTGGAAGTCGCTGAACTTGACACCCTCCAGGTAGAGGACACTCTGACTGTAGGCCAGGATGAGGGCATTGAGTGCCAGGATCTTGAACATCTGCAGTGTGGTCACGAGTGTGCATCGACCCTGCTTGATCACATGGCAGACTGTGGGGGGAGGAGGGCGGCAGGTGTGGGCACGGGTGCCATTCAGGGTTAAGCGGGGGGACAAGGCCAGTGGGGGGACTCACTGCACTGAATAGACGAGAGCTTGGAGGTGAAGGGCGCTGCGATGCTGGCGTCCCCCAGCTTCACAATGGGTGTGCTCTCATCCTCCAGGTCCCGCAGCACCTGGCTCAGGCGGTCCTGTGGGGTGGGTGGCAGTAGGTGAGGCCTGGCCACAAGGGGGACCTGGTGACCCCTCCCAAGACTCACCCTCTGAGAGGTGGGCTGCTCCTCTGGGGGTGGGAGCCCCAAACGCTGCTTGGTTGCCCTGGAGGTGGCCCTGACGCTGCTGTTGCTAAGGACGGGGCTGTCTCGTGGCCGCCGCCTCCTCTCTACAACCCGCTCTGGGGCATTGGCCAGGAGTGCCACACCTGAGGGGTGGGGAGATGTGTGTTAGGGTCCAGGGGAGCTTGCCAGCCCCAGGCTGGAGCTGGTTGTCTGCTCAAAGCCAGGATGGAGCCACAGGCCTTGGAGCCAAACCTCCTACCAAGGAGTACCTCCAAGAGCGTTTATCTTACTTGCTATAAACTGCTTAAAAATAAAAAAACAAAAAGCCCCCCCAAACCCTTAATACTAAATGGGTCAAGACTAACTGAATACCAAAGAAGTTTACTGTTAAGGATCATAGGTCTAAGAGGTAAATAACACTCAGTGAATGTTCTAGTTGGCAAATAAAACGTATCATTAATGGAGATCCCGGGCTGTGAACAGCTGGCAAACACTTCAGCTCCAATAATTTGTCTGTTCCCACTCGTCCCATCTCTCCCTGGCCTCTGCGCCCACGTGGTGCCCAGGGGGCCTGAGCAAACTGATTTGTACTTGCCCCGTAGAGCTTCCCTGGCTCCCCAAACTTTCCCAAAGGTTGTGGTGCCCCTGCCACATGGTTCCTTCCTGTCCCGGTAGACCCTTGGCTCCCTGACCCTATCAGCCCCACCCTATCCACTGCTGGGGAGGTGCCCTTTATGCTATGCCCCTGTCGGCAGAACAGCGAAGGAACAGCCCGTGCCCATGTGGCTCACCCACGTCAGCATGCTTCAGGGCGCCCACGTCATTGGTACCGTCCCCACACATCAGGGTCACATAGCCCAGCTCCTTCAGGCTGGTGATAACAAACTCCTGTGTGGGCAAAGGACCACGTGAACGCTGTGTGCTGCCTCAAGGCCCTGCTTGCCTGTCACCCGTGCACTCACCTTCTGTTTAGGGGCCACTCGGGCGAACACCTGCACGTGGGGGATGAGGCGCAGCAGCTGCTCAGGGTCCTCGGCCTGCAGGTGGGCCAAGCCATCGCCCGTGAGGCACAGGGCATGCTCCTGGGCCAGTGTTTTTGGGGAGCCTTGGGCCAGGGGTAGCACGACGCTGCCGTCGATGGAGCACCACTCACAGGGTTGACCTGCAGGGCCAGTGCCCAGGGTCAGGGACGGGGATCAGACATAAGGCAGACCTCTCCCGTGGACTGCACGTGCCTGGCCCCAGTCTCTCCTCTGGAGCACCACCTTGACTCTCACACCTGTCCTCACTTCTCCCAAGCCTCACCTACACCTACCTGTGCCCTGGATCCAACTGCCCTACAGAGGTTGTTCGGACGCTCCAATACAGATGGGAGATCCCAGAACCCAGGGCCTGCGGCCATGTGAAGGGGCCAAACTCCAACCCAGGCATACCCCAAGCTTGTTACTTAATTAGCTCCACTCTTGTGGCCTTCCTGGCCCCCTCTCTCTCAGGGCTGGGGAGCCTCAAGTCACTTCCTCTGGCCAGACACTCGCTACTGACTTCCTCTTTCTAGATGGCTGGCCCCTTGTCCTCTTGGCACTGGGCGGCTTACCCTGAACTGTCTTGGCGGGGCAGGAAACCTCCCCCAGCTTTTGTTGTTGCCCTTTTCTTGGAGCAGCTTCACTTGCCAATCAACAGCCCTGACAGCTGCCTCTCTGGACCACCTTGCCCACAATCCCTGCCCTCTCAAGAGCCTGGCGTCTGGAGCTGGACGGAGTCCTGGGACCAGCAGTGCAGACTGGGAGAAAGCCCAGGAGGTTCCAGAAGCCAACCTGGCTGGGCCTTACCAACACCCTCCCCCGGCTTGTAGCCCTGTGACACCCTGGTGCACGTTGCTCCTTAGCCAGGTCCTGCCCTGGGCACCATCCTTCAGCATCTGACAGATCCTATCCCACCAGCCAGAAAGTGCTGGGCTGGATTTGTTCCTCAACTGGCCTCACTCTGGGGTACTACTTGCAGCCAACTGAGTGACCAGCTTTTGGTTTCTTAGGAGTGGCCAGTGGCTGCAGTCAGGCCATCCAGGTTTAAATGCTTAGTCACAGTGGCACCAAGTGACCTGAGTGGGTAGGTTCACCTCTCTGTACTTCCTTGTCTGTAAAGTTGGGTGCCAACAGCTGCTTCGGATGGCTCCCTCCTACACGCAGGGGGATGGCAAGCCCTCCTGTGCAGGGTGAAGGGACAGTGTGGTAACCTGCACCAGGCCCTCTGCCCAGGGCCGGGCCACACTGAGCACCAGCAGCCTGTCAGGTCTGAGGAAGATGGACAATATGAAATGTGAAATATCGCGACTACAGTCACCTGCCTCAAGATTTTAAGTCACCACTGACCCAGAGACAGTGACCGCCCATATGAGCACGGAGATGCTGGCCAGACGGCCTAAGGAGCAGGGCCGTGACCCACAGGCCCGTCTCATACTGCTGCCACCATCACAGGTACTTAATGACACCGCATGCTTACTCGGGCCTGGCAACCCAGGAGCCGTTTTGGGTTGGACTCGTGCTCCCCCAGCCCCCCAGGGTCTCACCTTTCTCCGCAGGAGGCTGCAGGATCAGCGTGCGTGCCTTTTCAATGAAGTGTAGTTCCTGGGCCACGTGGCAGGCAGTGAGCGGGTTGTCACCCGTGATCATGACCACCTAGGGAGAGGGGTGGAGGCTCAGTGGGGCAGGACTCCAGCCTGCAGAGCTGGTGCCTGAGTCCCCTCTAAGGAAGTCCATAGAGGGAGGTCTTGGCCCCCTGATAGGGACTGGGCTTCCAAAACCAAAATGTAACCCCACCCGGGGACGTTTTATAAAAATAGTACTTGCATGTGTGTCTTTCTGAGAACACTTGTACCTTTCCTCACAGTGTAGACTGTGAGTCAGCTTTTGGTGTGGACCTTTTTGGATTGGTGGGTGCCCGGGAGGTCACTGTGTGGGGTGGGTGGGGACACTCTGAGACGGCCCACTTATCTCCCACACTCGAAACTGCATCCTGAGCCCCAAACTAGACACCACAAACCACCAGGGTGAAGAGACTAATAAAGACACTGAGACAGACAGACGTGAACTGTCTGGGTATTGCTTCCACATCCTCTTATCTGCAAGGAGGGGCCCAGACCCACCGCCCACCTGCCTGAGGGGCCTGGTGGGGACAGGTCCTGCAGCCATACCCGGTGGGAGGCATTCTGGATCTCCCGGATCACAGCCTTGGAATCAGCCTTGAGAGGACAGGAGACCACGATGAAGCCGACAAACTTGAGGTTGCACTCCAAGGCCTCCCGCTTGACCTCCCGGGCCTGTGGACAAACATGTGTGTGGGGGATCTCACAATTGTGACCCATCCTCCCCCATTTCCCGGGCTCCAACAGTGTGCTGGTGGGGAAGTCAGGAAAGGGCTTGAGGGGCCTGGCAGTGGCCGGGTGATCCTGGCCACCAACGGTACTTCTGTTTCCCAGCGTGGACATGGCATGTCATCACAGAGGCCTTGTGTCTCGGCTTCTGTCGGTAACTCTGCTTTGTTAACCACCCAGTACACGCTCACCCTCCGCTGTCCCAGAGACCAAAAATGCCCACCCTCATGAAGCCGGTCTCTTGGGGGAGGCGTGCAATAAATAAAACCACGGGATCAGAGTGCTGAGTGTCACAAAACAGATGAAGGCAGTGGGCAAGGCAGGCAGGGTCAGGGGTGGCGCTGAGCAGGAGTGGTTATGTGAGCAGGCATTTGTTCTGGAAGGATCTCCTGGCCACTGGGTGCAGCTGGCCTGGATGAAGGTCAGGGTGGAAGCAGGTAAAGGAGTGCTGGCAGTGAAGGCTGGAGAAGAGCAGATGGCATGTGGTAGTACGACTGACAACTGGGGATGTCTCCAAACCATGCAGGAACCAGGTGGCCAGGCTGGGCAGGGGCAGAGCTAGACTGGACAGTAATCCAAGATACTTCTGATGCTTCCTAAGGGTGAATGAGGACCCCTGGGTGTGGGGACAGGCGCTCTAGGCTACAGGATGGGATGGGGTCCCAATGGAGGTAAAGCACCACGGAGGGGAAGGGCCAGAGGACTGAGTGCCACCTGGAATTCCCGAAGGTAGAGACTGGGGGAGGAGGAAAGCAAACCATGCCTGCTCACAGGGATGCTGAGAGGGTACAAGGTGATACAGCCGTGATGGAAGTGGCAGAGGCCAGTGGCTGGGGAGCCTGGGCCCTTACCTGCTGGTGGGTGAGGTGCCCCAGCTCCTTGTACCCCAGAGCCAGGACACGGGCTCCTTCCCGGGAAATCTCCGTGTGGATGTGGTGATAGTTGGGTGGGCACTGGGAGAACTGCAGGGAATGCAGGGGGACGTCACCGACCACCCCGCACTGACCCCCCACCCCCGAACCCCGGACTCAGCTCACCATGGCGTGCAGGGTTTCAGGGGCCCCCTTCACAGCCGCGATGTAGCAGAGGTCCGTGGAGCCCAGCTTCTCGTAGGAGGCGAGCACGGACATTCGCTTTAGGGCACTGGCAAAATGAAAGCGCTGGTGAATTTTCAGCCCCTGAGTTTTAATACTTCGGGGGAATACTTTCTCATCTGGAAACAAATAAGTACGAGTCCTGAGGGCCTTCGCTCCAAAGAGGCAGCCAGGCCCCCGCCTGTCCCTCCTTCCTCCCACCCCCATCCCCAGACCCCGGGCCTATGGGCTCCTGGCTCCAGGGAGTCAGAGCTGAAAGACCAGGGCTTGGAGGACCCTGCCCTGTAGCTTTGGATGGGGTGGGTTCCAACCCAGGGGACACCCAAAGGGGTGGCAGGTCCCAGGTCAGAGACACCTCCATCCACCCACCAGCCTGAACTGGATCCACAGTTGTCTCCGAAGGGTCAGTTTTGCTGGCCCGGGGGTGTGACAGCTGTCTGGGCCCGAGACTGCAGCCCCTCACCTTTGGTCAGGGTCCAGTCCACAGCCGTCAGCATGGCCTTCTCCAGGGGGTCACCCACCAAGGTGCCATCGTCCAGCTGCATCAGGGAGTGGCATGAGGCCAGGGCCCGGTGCGTTTCCACGGGGATGTTGGACACAGGGGTCACCTCCTTTCCGTCTCTGCAAGGAAGGGGAACAGCTGGTTACAGGGCGGAAGACCTTAGAACTGCCAGCCAGGAGGAGGCATGGCCCCCGTATTCCGTGCCGGTCACTTCAGGGGCAGTAGGGTGTCATCTGGTCCTCGAGACACCTTTACTTTTCTCATGGATGCCCCTAGATGTCATGTAGCTGCTCAAAGTTCAGGGTGACTCGCGTGCAGCTGTCACTCACTGAGACTGCACAGGCAGCCCCCTGGATCAGACCCCCACAGTAGGGCCTCTGACAGGCCCTCGCTTTGGGGGCGTGGGTGGGCAGCTGTCAGGCCCTTGAGCTGGCTGGGCACCTCCTGGCCTAGGCCTCCATGCTCACCTGAGCCCAGCCACGCCTCGCACCACCAGGCTGTCGCTGGTCAAGGTCCCCGTCTTGTCAAAGCAGCACACCTCTACTTTGCCAGCAAAGGGGATACGGAAGGGCTCTGTACAGTACATATCTGGGAGGGGAAGCCAGGGTCAGGGTCCTGCCAGGCCCCTGCCCTTGGTGCCCCAGCTCTGTCCCAGGCACTCACAGAGCTTGGCCAGAGCAATGAGGGAGGTGTTGACAGCCAGAGACAACTCGATGGGCAGCTCGGGGGGCACGACAGACGTGAGGATCAGTGTGCATTCCAGAAACAGCTTGTAGCGGTTCCGGCTGGGATCCTTAGTGCCTGTGAAGACAGGGGCTGTCAGCCTGGGGTGATGGGCATGGGACCCAGCAATTTGGTGGGGAACATGGCACTGACCTTCAATCCATACGTAGGCGGCTGCCGCGATGGCAAAAACAAGGAGAAAGAGGATGAAGACGAAGGTCTCCAGGTTGTTGGCAGTAACTCTCTTGACCCCAAAGAGGATTGTGCGCAGCAGCTTGCCCTGGAAGGATGGAGTCAGAGGCTTTTCCTGGGGGGTGGGGGTGGGGGCCTCCCCCACCTGAGGGCATCAGGAGATCCACCCTCAGCTGGGGATCTACCAGTGGATCCTGCAATCCATCATACAAACGCTCCAGGGACCACATGGCCACGTGAGTGGTTGCAACTTAGCCAAGAGGTATGGAGACCAGTGGCCAAGGCCAGGGGGTGGGAGAAGGAAGTGGCTGACATGGGGGCAGAGGTTTCTGGAAGGAGGTCTAGCTATCACCTCTACCTGTCAGTGTTTTGGTTGCTTTAATGAGTTCATGGGCTCAACTCTGTTCATGACCCCAAAACATGTGGTCACAGCTGGTCCACTGTCTATTCCTCACCAGACCCTCAGCTGAGGAAAGTGGGCCTGGTTATGGATTCGCCCCCACATGGCCTCTGGCCCAGTGCCTGCTGTCAGAGTGAGTCTGTCAGGTAAACATTCTGGGGTCTAAAAGGGCCACAGTCTCAAGTGTCCACCACCTGCCATGGAGGTCACCTTCCCCAGAGCCAGGCAAGATGCCCCACCTGAGATGTGTTGAATCCAGTCCTGAGGACGAAGGCTACACACCCACTGTCGACCGCTGTAAAAACAATCGAAGCCAATGTCACCGTGTCTGTCCAGACTCCCACATGGCCAAGCAGACATGGAGGGGGTGGAAGGTGGGGCCAGGACACCCCCAGAAACCCCCAAGGCACCTACGCTTCAGGCCCGTGGTGGCCTTCTGGGGGGGGATGTGCTGTACCACCTTGGTGCCCCCGAAGATGACATGGAGCCGGGCGTCAGCCTGTAGGTCCAGCACCCGGTCAGGGCTGAGGTCTTCAATGGGCTCCTGGGAGGACAGTGAAGTTGATGGTCAGTCCCACCTTGGCCCCCCTCCTCCACCTGGTCTCTGGAGAACTGTGCCCGGGGCTGGAAGAGCTTTCTTGTTCCTCACAGGGCTCGCTGCCTGGCTCAGTGGAGCTCAGCAGGGACAGAGGTCCTAATGCTGTCTTCTTGCCACTAACTCGTACGGTGACTTCCTATGACCCTGAACCTGTCCACTCCCAGAACTCACTTTCCCCATTTCTCGCAGTCCACCTCAGTCTGTTATCCCAGGATACCTGGACACCCCCAATGCTCTAGGACTCTCATCTCTTCTTCCCCTCACAACCCAGTTTCCCAGCTTCCATCCGTCCAGGGCGGAGACCTGGCAGCTCTGTCCAGATGCTGTACCCACAGCCTCCTCCAGCCTCCTGGGCCAGGATTCCTTCTCTCCTCTAAGTGCGCCTGGGAAGCATCCCAACGCTCTCCTGGCCGGTGGCCCCTCCAAGAATGGGTCAGCAAAACACCTGAGTGGACTGAGGACTTCCCTTTCCCGCACCTTCATCTGTGGCACTGACTCCCCTGTGAGCATGGCCTCGTCCACGATGCAGCGGCCCCGAAGCAAGAGCACATCACATGGCACCAGGTTATCCTGTGGTGAGCGACCTGCGGGGTACCGCCAGAGGGTGAGGCACAAGCCAAGGCTAAGCTGCCACCGGGAAAGAGCAGACCTGGGCCTCACCAATGGAGACAATGTCCCCGGGCACAACCTCGTCGCTGGCGATGGGCCTCCACTTGCGGCTTCGGTAGACCTGTGAGGGGCGGTATATGGTCAGCTCTGGGAATGCACCTGTGCTGGGCCCACCAAGACCTCAAGGACTCCGCTGGCCGCACCTGGATTGTGTGGGGCTTGTTGCCCATCTTCCGGATCTCAGACATGTTGCGCATCTGCTGCTGAACCAGGGAGGCCTCGAAGGCCACCAGCATGGAGAGTGTGAAGACACTGTAGTACCAGTACTCATCCAGGCACCAGAGTCCCACGCAGAACACCTGCCCGGAACGCAGTGAGGATGCCTGCTGAGAACTGGACGCACACCGATGGCCATTCCACCCACCTCAGGACTCTGACCCGAGGATGAAGATTTTTGGGTTTGGAATTGGACACATGGCACTCTGGCTATGAAAGTCCGAAAGAATGGGGCAGGGAGAGAAGGGCTGGAGCTGTTATTTTACCTGGAACACAAAGAAAGGCGCTGTGGCTCTCTCCTTGAATAGCTCTGAAAAGTCAGGCACCACCATCTCTGCCCTGCAAGAAATCAGACCCCACTTGTGCTGGGAGACCTCGGAGGCCCCACCCTGACACCTCCACCTGGGGGCGCTGCAGGCCCCCATAGGAAATGAGAAGGCTCAGCAAGCTTCACGACAGGATGCTCCATTCAGCCATGGCTCTCCTCCCGCATCGGGGGAAGGCACGCTACCTGCCCCTAGCCCCCTGCTCTGCTGAATCCAGATGAAACTTCTGAATGGCAACAAGGTCTTCAGGAAGCCACACCCCCCAACCCAAGTTGGGGCTGGTGAAATGAGAACCCATCATCTGGTCAAGAGACAAAGCAAGTGCAGGGGCAGAGACCTGGGGTGGGAGCCCTAAAGCTGAACCTGCACAGAGGCGGCCAGGCAGCTAGATGCCTGAGCCCCAAGCCCTACCTCGCTCTGAAGAGGGGAGGTCTGGAGCCAGGATTCCCTCAAAACTCCCTGAATAAAAGCTTCGGGAATGTGACAGGAGTGGGGGCTGGGGGTACGGTCCGCAGCACTGTGTGAAGCAGACTCCTGGATGGGGGTGTGAGGTGAAAACCTCTGTGGCAGCAATAAACGGAGCCCCGCACTGCACTGCGTCCTCTGCCTCAAAAGGAGTCGGGATGATGTGACAGGAGGGGCGGTGAGGAGAGGGGAGCCGGTAATCGTTTCCTCTGTACCCTCCTATAAGACTGACGGCTGTAATAAACAATTAAGTCCAGAAAGAATTCCCTAGGGGTTCTGAGGGTCACAGGGATGACTGCCACGGTGGCCAGGACAGGGGCTTAGAAGTCCAGCTGTGCCCTCGCCCAGGCTCGCGTCGCCGCTGGTAGCTGTGGTGAAGATGAAAGGAGAAAGTGCACACACCGCACCTGCTGTTCTGTCTGATACAATTAAGAGCTATCCTGTTCACGGACTTGTTTTTATCACCATTCTTTAAGTGCTGGGACAGAACCGACATTTAAAGCAAGATTTTATTATTTTCTTCTGAAATAACTTCAAAATTATTATTATTTTTTACTGATTGATTTTAAGGGGGGGGGAGAAACACTGATTTGCTGTTCTACTTATTAATGCATTCATTGGTTGATTCTTATATGTGCCCTGACGGGGATCGAACTGCACCTTCGTGTATCAGGACGACACTCTAACAAACTGAGCTATCTGGACAGGGCAAAGAAAGAATTTAAAATGAAGATGGGAACTGCAAAAACAAAATGAGGACCCACAGCCAACTTTTGTATGCCATGGGCCAGGCTCCCCAAGAAGGGCTTCTGGCCCAGAGCCCTCCATGAGTCTACTGTCAGTGGGCAAATTCAGGGGAGACTAGACTAAAGCACAGTGCCCTAAAGACGCCACTTTCACCTGAGATGTTTTGTTGGAAAGGTCACTCTCCTTCCTCATTCCTCAGGCCCTCTGACCCAGGAGTGTGAAGGGGCAGAAACAGGAAAGGCGCCACTGG
Source organism: Artibeus jamaicensis (assembly GCF_021234435.1). NCBI lineage: Eukaryota > Metazoa > Chordata > Mammalia > Chiroptera > Phyllostomidae > Artibeus > Artibeus jamaicensis. The sequence continues at coordinate 6,082,181 of NW_026521854.1, read as the reverse complement.
CCTCCGAGAGTGCAAGGCCTGTGCCCGCTGACCAAGGCCGGGCCCTGTTAGCAGAGGGGGCATGGGGATGTCCGGACTCACTTGTTACTCCCAAACTTCTTCTCAGCTGCGCGGATCTCCGCGTCTTCCTGGAACCCCCTGTAGCTTTGGTAGTAAGAGAATGAATTTCGCACAGGAAAGGCCACGGGGAGGAAGCGCTTCTTCTCCTGAGCATCGTAGGAATACTTGATCTTCTGGAATTCAAAGGACAGCACCTCCTGCCCGTCCTCGCCCTGTGGGAGAAGGCCTATCTGTGGCAGAAGTTTTTGACCTGGGGTGTCAGTGCCTGGGACTCTCACCCAAGTCCCTCACTGGGCAGCCTGGCAGATGGTCCCTACCTCGTCTCGGTGCAGGGCCACGAGCTCAGTGGAGCCATTGTTGGGGGTCGGGACCACCTTCACGAAGGTTGCTTTGCTGGGATCGTACTCCTGTGAGAGGCAAAGCGATGCTGCTGAGCCCTTCTCAACCCCCACTGTAGGAAGAATAGTGTCCAGCACGAGGAGCAACCCTTGATCTGTGTGCACCCAGCCCTCTCAAAGCTGACTTGGTCTACTGATGCTTGGCTTCCTCCCCCGACCCCATTACTATTCCTGCTGTGTCCTCCGCCAAGGAGGAGCGACCAGTCCTTGCCCCAGCTAACGGGCTTAGCCTGTGCCGTTCTGTCTGGAACATGTGGACACACAGCTTTCAGGCCTTTGCTTAAACATCTCAGGAAGCCACACCTGGACGTCCCATGTGAAGTTCTGTCACCACATTCCTATCCTCGTCTCTATTCTTTCTTTATTTAGCACTGACTGCTGAGCACAAACACCATGAAGGCAATGAATGGGTTTTGTCTGCTCTGTTCACTAGTTTCTTCAGCACATAGACGTGGAAGCACTGATTGGAGCTTGATGAGCACCCCTTCAGTCATGAGCTGCCCCCTCCCCTCCCACCACTGCTGTTCTGCTGGCCTGGGTTTGAGGGAGGGTGTCACAGCAGTGACCAGGAAAAGCAAGGCCCCGATCCTCAGAGGATCTGTGGGCAATGGAAGTAGGCAGAAAATAGTTACACACATATATAACTCTCTGGTAGTGCCATGGAAGAAGAGGGCAAAGTGCTACTGGGGCCGGCCCCATACCCGGAGCTGTGCAGATACCATGTTTTTTTCTCACAATGGCACCTGGAGGTAGGAGTTTGGGCTCTCACTTTACAGACAGGGAAACTGAAACCCAGGAAACTGAAACTGGTGCCTTAGATCTCCAATGCAAACCCGGGTCTATCTGTCCTAACCCCACAGCTGATTAGCTCCTCCTTGTTCTCCGTCCCTGGAAAGGAAGTTAAGTCACACTTTTAAGATACAGGCCAGAAGGCAGCTGAAGTGTACGGGGTGTTCAACTCTCTCTACCCTCTTTTCATTTTCCTGTCCCTTGCTGGGGTCTTTCACTGTACTGACTTGAATCTACCAAGCCTCAAAGTTTGAGCCCCTCCCTTGGAATAAGGCTTGTTGGTAAGGGGGCAGGGGTGACACTCAGAAGGGAGAGAGGATTCAGTCCAATTTAGAAGTCAAAGATGGCAGCTCCTGCCTCTTGCTGCAGCCCCTGGTGTTGGTTCCTTTCCCTCTTTCAGCAGACACCCACCTGGGAACAGAGGGGAGGCTGGCCCGAGGCTGACCTCCACACGCAGGGCTCCAAACCTGCCGGGGGGTGGGGCAGCCCTAGAGAGCTGTGGGCGCAGTCCTGGACATCAACTGCTGACCCCAGGGCACCTCTCACTCCTCCACATCTTGGGACTAAGGATCTCATTCTGACGGCAGTCCATGCCATCACCACCCTCATCTTACAGACAGACAAAAAGAGACCCCAAGCAGTTAAGTCGCTTGCTCACAAATAGCTCCATGCTTCTTTTAAACGCTACTATTAACTGCATTTCAAGCTCATTCTGGTCACAATACAGGAGGCCTCTGAGCAGTGGACAGTAGGACTGATGTTCAGTTTTTAAACCAAGCTTCACAGACAGGAAACCCCACTTCGCAGGTCTAGCCTCACATGTTGACAATCAAGGTGGGAGGCACAGGACAAGGAAGAGAGGTCTGTTTCCAGCAGAAACAATCGAGTGCGCTAGGATGGGAGCGATCAAACAGCGACACATGTTGGCTTCTGCGCTAAGCTTTTTACAGGTATTACCTTATGGAATCTGAATGACAGCACCGGGAGGAATTCCAAGAAAAGACGTAACTAACCTCTGCCAGGGTGGCACAGAAAATCAGCAGTGGGATCAAAATTATGCCAGCGCTAAAGGGCATGGGGAACCGCTGGGAACCTATGCCCAGATGATGGGAGGCCGGGGTCGGGCTGGAGATCTACGAAAACGCCGTGGCTGGGACCCGCCCCGCGATCCGACCCTCGGGGGGTCGGGCTCCTGCCCGCGCACTTACCGGGGTGCAGGTGAGCGCGCAGTGAGCGTGCACGGACCAATGCCCAGAAAGGACGGTGAGCGCGTGCACGAGGCAGATAGTGGCAAGCACTAGCAGCGCGGCCTCGGGGATCTGCGCCCAGCTGCTGTCCCAGCCCCAGCAGCCTGCGGCCGCGGCGCCCAGCCAGGCCGGGTAGAGCAGCCCGGCGAACGGCAGCACCGTGAGGCGCCGCAACAGCGCCAGTCGCCGGCATGGCCACACAGCGGCGACCAGCTCGTCACCACTCTCTATCAGCGCTGGCCCGGCCGCAAGGAGCGTGCGTGCCTGCGACAGGGGTTTGGGCTGCCTGCCGGGCCGAGCACCACAAGACCGGGCCCCGCTAGGAAGCGCGTTGCCCACCGCCGCCGCCATCTTTCCTAGAGCCGCGCTTGCTTCCGGGCAGAGGCTCCGCCTCACATTTAAAGTTTTACTTCCGGTGACCCTTGGGAGCCGCCATTGCAGCCTAGAGTAGGAAGAGCCGGTGCAGCATGAGGGACTGGGTCCAGAAATGACTAATCAGGGTGCCGCCATGACAGGCTTGATCGGAAGGAGTGGCAGGGCGCCGCCATGACAGAGAGGCTCCGAAAGGGCTGGGGCCGAAAGCGGCCCAGCCACGCCGGACTGAGACCGGAAAAGACAAGGCAACGCGGGCTGGGCGCCAACACCACAACGTGAACCGGAAGCCGCCAGCTCTCTTCTGTGACTGTACGAGCATCGGCCTGTCTGGGTAGTCAGTGGCGAAGTCTGTACCTTATGAAGGCGAGCCCGTCAGGGAAGTGCCGCTGTTCCGGGCACTGGTTCTCGAGGCGTTGAAGATTCCGGACTTGTGGGGGCGGGGCTTATGGTGGGTGGGGCCCAAGTTCTGCACCAGGTGCTGGGCGGGTTGGACAGCTAGCACCCGACACAGCCACGCTGGACAAGAGCCACGTAATGGATAATTACACACTCAAACAGTTACAACTTTAAGATAAAAATATGAGACGTTTGTGTTTATTTGACATACTATGTTATTTTGTGTTATTTCCTGTTACATAAATGCTATTTGAACAAAACCACAATAGAACTACTTAACAGTAACAATTAGTAATTTTAATAGGATTAAACAATACATGGGACAAGAAAGTATAATTCTTTATGTTTCTTTGTGTTCTCTGATAACAGCAATTTATTTGAGCTTTTAAAAATATTTTAGACTCAGTGGATTGAGCGCGGGCCTGCAAACCAGACAATCGCGGTTCGATTCCCAGTTAGGGCACATGCCAGGGTTGCAGGCAGGTTCCCTGCAGGCCAGTTCCCAGCAGGGGACGCACGAAAGGCAACCATACATTGATGTTTCTCTCTCTCTCTCCTTCCCTTCCCCTCTAAAGATAAATAAATAAAATCTTAAAAAAAAATTTTAGAAAGAGGGGAAGGGAGGGGGACTGGAGGGAGAGAAATATCAAAACATCAGTTGGCCACCTCTCGCACCCCCAACTAGGGACCTAGCCCCAAACCCAGGCATGTGCCCTGATTGGGAAAGGAACCAACGGCCTTTCAGTTTGTTGGAGGACTCTTAACCCAGTGGGCCACACCAGCCAGTGAGAACTATTTGAACTACTTTTTCAACTTTTTGTTGGATATTTAAATTTCCAGGCTATATGGTGGCATAGTCTTAAGATACATAAATGTAAGACTTTTAAAAGAACTTAAATGTAATAGGACTTAGATAATATCCTGTGTTTAGTAAGCTGACATTTATTTCTGTCACACAGTATAAATGAAACCTTCCCTCTTGGAGAATGGTTTTAAAGCATAGAGATAATTCGAAGTTGTCAAATCAAAGCTGGATTCCATGTACACAGGACACTGAGAATGTGCTATTTAATTGGATTGATTTCCTTTTCTGATGACATTTTGATTTCTGAAGCAGTCATTTAAAAAATGAGTTATTGTTATTATTTGTGGTATGAGTTTTTGTCAACCACCAAAGATCTTAGTGGTAGTCAGTTCTTCTTTGTGTGGGCTCCATATTGCCCCTTCAAAAAATTTTGGGCCCTGGCTGGGTAGCTTAATTGGTTAGAGCATGGTCTGGATACACCAGGGCTGTGGGTTCCATTCCCCTGTCAGGCCATGTGCAAGAGTCAACCAAGTGAATGCGTAAGTGGGTAGAACAACAAATCAGTTTCTCTTTCTCTAAAAAAAACAACAACAAACTTTGGAGAAACAATGTAAATTTCTGCATTCTGCAATTGTTTTCTCCATTCTAATCTTCAAGGGAGTTCCAAATTAGAGGACACTTTTCTTAGACTTTGAAAATATGATTTTCAGCAGGCCAACTTAAAAAAAAATCCTTGGGAATGATGGGGGTTGGGGGAATTGGAGAAAGGCAGACAAAAGCTACAAACTTACAGTTACAAGATAAATAAGTACTAGGAATCTAATAGCATGATGACTGTTGTTAGCATTGCTGTATGACATGAAACTTATCAAGACGTCTGGTTAAGATGGCAGCATAGGTAAACACAGCTCACCTCCTTGCACAACGACATGAAAATTACAACTAAATTGTAGAACAAGGATCACTCAGAACCATCAGAAATTGAGTTGAATGGAAGTCTGACAACTATGGAATTAAAGAAACCATATCCATCCAGACTTGTAGGAGGGGCACAGCTACAGAAAGGCCTGGATCCATACCCAATGTGGATAAAAATTTGGGACAAAGATCTGGGTAGCGAGGAGTCCCAGCCCTACAACAGGCCCACCAGCACAGGGTTCCAGTGGCAGGAAGATAAGTCCCCATACCTTCTGGCTGCAAAACCCAGCAGGGACTCAGGTGGTGGAAGAAACTTCTGGGGTCCCAAGCAGTTCCTCTTAAAGAACCCACACACAGACTCACCTACTTGTAACAGGGTGCAGCCAAGAGGGGGGCCCCCAAAAGGCATTGGAATGGGGTTCAGAACTCAAGGTGTCCAAGAAATATTAGGATGTCCTCACTCCTTCCCCCACAGGTTGGGGGAAGGGACCAATGGAGCAGGAACATGCAGAACTGTTTTTGTACAGCCTCAGCTTTGCAGCTAACCTTTGCAGCTTTGCAGCACCTGGGTAGCAGCTCTAAAGGCACCAGTGACATACAGGGAGGAGGTGGAGGGTCTGGCATCAAGGTGAGAGCTGGGGCACAGTTTTCTCTTTGATGGGCCATTCTCTCTTTTCTGAACCCTCCTCCTACAGAGCCACAGAGGTGGTAGGTAGGTGTCATATTTGAGACTCCATCAACCTGGCTAACACTGTTTGCCCTGCCCTGGAGATCCCTTGAAACTCTATCCCATCCAACTTATGAGCCTACCCAAGGCCTATATGGGCTGATCTTCGCTCATGCTACATAAAATCTTAAATCCTCTGAAACAAGCAAAAGCTGGCCTCAGTGAGCCCCCAGCCCCTATACTTCTTGCTAAGTGGCCCCAGGCATGGCACTAGTAGCAGCCAGCCTAGATTCACAGTTTAGCTTTGCCTGGGAATCTCCAAACCCAGCACAAATAGCAACCATCTCAGATTGCTTTACAGCTCCTGTAGGGTGGCCCTGCGTAAAGCGCAGGTGGAGGCTGACCTTGGCCTGCACCACCTGGGAAACCCCAGAGCCTGCGCACCAAGTGGGTGGCTACAGACCATGTTGGAGCACTACCATCTTGCCCCTGCACAGCTGATTTCTCCACAGAGGGCAGAAGTTGGCGGTCAGTGGTCATAGTCAGTCCTTGCAGCTGGCTAGCCTGGGTAAATCCCTCCCACTGACCTGCCAATAGCAATTAAGTCTCAGTTATAAGAGGGTATACTCAATCTACATGAAGGGCGCACCTGGAGTACCCAGCTTGGATGATAGGGGAGGCTATGCCACTGGACTCTATAGGTTACTTATTATGTTAGGCCTCACTATCAAGAGATTTACCTAATACATAGAAACAAACACAGGGAGGCTGCCAAATGAGGAGACAAAGAAACATGGCTCAAAATGAAAAAACAGATAAAAACTCCCCCTGGCTGGTGTAGCTCAATGGATTGAGTGCGGGCCTGTGAACCACATGATCACGGTTTGATTCCCAGTGAGGGCACATGCCTGGTTTGCAGGCCAGTTCCCAGCAGGGGAGCAGGGGACTCACGAGAAGCAACCATACATTGATATTTCTCTCCTTCTCTTCCCCTCTAAAGATAAATAAATAAAATCTTAAAAAAAAACCTCCAGAAAAAGAACTAAACAAAACAGAGATAAGTAATCTATTAGAGGCAGACAGAGTTCAAAACACTGGTTAGAAGGATGCTCAAGGAACTTAATGAGAACCTCAACAGCATAAAAAAGATCCAATCGGAAACAAAAGATTCACTAACTGAAATAAAGAACAATTTACAGGGAAACAGCAGTAGTGTGAATGAAGCAAAGACTCAAATCAGCGATCTGGAACATAAGGAAGCAGAAAAACAACCGTGCAGAACAACAAAAAGAAAAAAGGATCTAAAAGAATGAGGAAAATGTAAGCAGCCTGTGGGACAACTTCAAACATTCCAACATTCTTATCATAGGGGTGCCAGAAGGAGAAGAGAAAGAGCAAGAAATTGAAAATCTATTTGAAAAAATAATAAAATAAAACTTCCCTAATTTGGTGACAGAAATAGACATGCAAAATCCAGGAAGCACAGAGAGTCCCAAACAAGATGGATGCAAAGAGGCTCACTCCAGACACATCAGAATTAAAATGCCAAACGTTAAAGATAAAGAGAATCTTGAAAGCAGCAAGAGAAAAATCAGTTACTTACCTACATGGGAGTTCCCATAAAAATGTCAGCTGATTTCTCAAAAAAAACTTTGCAGGCCAGAAGAGATTGGCAAGAAATATTCAGTCATGAAAAGGAGAAACTTACAGGCAAGATTGCTTAACCCTGCAAAGTTATCATTTAGAATAGGAGGGCAGATAAAAAACTTCCTGGACAAGAAAAAAAGTAAAGGAATTTATCACCAAACCATTATTGAATGAAGTGTTAAAGGGACTTATTTAAGAAAAAGGAAGATCAAAACTATAAGTAAAATGGCAATAAATACATATCTACCAACAACTGAACCTAAACAAAAGTAAGCAAATAGGAACAGAGACAGAATCATGGATACAGAGAGAGTTTTGATGGTTGTCATATGGGAGGGGGATGTAAGGAAAGGTGAAGAGATGAGAGGATTAAGAAGTACAAATAGATAATTACAGAATAGCCAGGGGGATGTAAAGTACAGTACAGGAAATAGAATAGCCCAAGAACTTATATGTATGACCCCTGGACATGAACAGTGGTGTGAGGATTGCCTGAGGGAGTGGGGGTGCTGGGTCGAATGGGGCAACTGTAACAGCATAATCAATAAAATTTAATTAAAATAAATAGAAAATAAAAAGTAATATAAACAAAAAAGAAACTTGCCAAGACAATAAGTTCTGAATTCTCATAAGAATTTTTTTTCACTTTTGCCTTTTTTTTATTGTTTCTGTATGAAACGATGGAGACTAAAAACACGTGGTAATCATTTCACAATCTAAGTTAAACCATTGTGCTGTACTCCTTAAACTTACACAGTGATGTATGTCAATTATATCTCAGTAAAACTGGAAAAAAATAAAAAACTCCTTGTTTTACTAGAGCATTTTTAGGTCCAAGCAAAATTGAGAGAAAAGTACAGCTATTCTGTATAATATCACTATCACCTCCCATATTATCAACATCCCCCACCAGAGTGGTATGTTGTTATAATTGATCAACCTGCATTGACGTGTCATAATCACCCAAAGTTCAGTTTGCCTTAGGGCTCACTCTTTTTTTTAAATAGAGATTTTATTTATTTTTTTTTAGAGAAAGGGGAAGGGAGGGAGAAAGAGGGGGAGTGAAACATGAATGTGTAGTTGCCTCTAGTGCAACCCCTACTGGGGACATGGCCGCAACCCAGGCATCTGCCCTGACTGGGAATTGAACTGGCGATGCTTTGGTTCTCAGGCCCATGCTCAATCCATTGAGCTACACCAGCCAGGGCAGGTTTACTCTTTAAAAATTTTTTTAATTGAATTTATTGGGGTGACATTGGTTAATAAAATTATGTAGGCTTCAAGAGTACAATTCTATAATACATCATCTGTATATCATATTGTGTGTTCCCTACCCAAAGTCAAGCCTCCTTCTATTATCATTTATCCCCCTTTACCCTATTCTACCTCCTCCGACTTTAGAGTTCACTCTTGATGTCGTACATCCTATGGGTTTAGGCAAATATATAATGAGTGTATCCATCATTATAGTATTGTACAGAGTAAATTGCCCTAAAAATCCTATGTTCTGCCTGTTCATCCCTCTTCCCCAGCCCCTGATAAAGATCACTCTTTTTATTCAGAGAATCATATAGTTGGAATCATATAATATATAGCCTTTTCAGATTGGCTTCTTTTATTTGGTAATATGTATTTAAGGCTCCTCCATGTCTTTTCATGGCTAGATAGTGCATTTATTTTTAGCACTGAATAATATTCCATTACCTGGGATGAGCCACAGTTTATGTATTCATTCACCTACTGAAGTTACTTCCAAGTTTTGACAATTATGAATAAGGCTGCTATAAACATCTGTGTTCATGGTTTTTTAAAAAATGTTTTTAGAGAGAGAGGGAGAGAGAGAAACATTGATGTGAGAGAGAAACAAATTGGTTGCATCCCATATGTACCCAGACTGGGGATTTGCAGGCATCCATGCATCCATACTGTGATTCGTATACACTCAGACTGGAGATGGAACCCAAAACCTGGGCATGGGCCCTGACTGGGAATAGAACCCAAAACCTTTTGGCTATGGGATGATGCTTTATGCAACTGAACCACACTGTCCAGAGCCATTTTTTAATGGCAACTGGTGACATTTATTTACTTATGCCCAGCTTTGTTGATATAATTGTGACATATCTATTGCGTAAGTTTAAGGTGTACAATGTAATGATTTGATATATATATATATATAAATGTTTACCACAGTAAGGTTAGTTCACACATCTCTCACCTCACCTAGTTACCACGTTGTTTTTGTCATTACCATGAGAACATTAAAGTTCTTCTCTTATAGCAACTTTCAAGTATGTAATACAGTCTTGTTAACTGCAGTGACCACGCTGTATTTTAAATCCCCGGCACTCGTTCCTCTTATACATGGAAGTTCACACACTTTAACCAACATCTCTCTATCTCCTCACCCCTTACCCCAGCAACCACCATTCTACTTTTTTGTGAGTTCCATGTTTTAGATTCCACATATAAGTGAGATCATATAGTATTTGTCTCTCTGTCTTAGAATAAAGATAGAGCAAATTGGTGTTGCAGAAACTAAGAGGAGCGGGGATTGGAGGGTAACTGCTTAATCAGTATGAGGTTCCATCTGTAGTAATGAAACTATTCTGGAACTCTATTGTGGTGATGGTGCACAGCATCGTGAATGTAGTCAATGCCCTAAATTGTACAACTTAAGGTATTTTAAAAGGTGAATCTGTTGCTGGTGGTTCCTGTAAAACTGGTTCTGTATTTAATGTGGAATTGATTTGGAGCCAGTTCTAGCTTTAGAGCTGGCAACGGAGGTGGGATAGAAGGTGGTTATGGAGCTGCAATGATCTCTGGAGATGATGTAAGAGATGGTGATGGAGCTGGCTCTTCCTCAGGGGGTGGCTCAGACTCTGGACATGGCATTGGAACGATTGCTGCACTGGTATAGGAGTTACCAGCTGGTGTTGATACAAGAGCTGCTGGTGTAGTCTGAGCTAGTTCTACCCATGACACTACTTTAGCTTGGAGTATGTGCCAGAGCTGAGTCTGAGTATATCTGGGGAGATAGGGTCAGAACCGGTTCCAGAAAGGGCTCTAGTTCTATCCTGGCTCTCATTCTGGTACAGGAGTTATAGTCAAGCTGGTGCTGGAGCTCACTGTAGGTCAGGAGGTGGTGCTAGGGGCTCATTCTGGTTTTGGCATTAGCGCTAGAGATGGGATAACCCTGGAGCTGCCAGAGTTGGTACTGGATTAGGCTCTAGACTGGGCCTGTCATTACCTGTGACTCTGAAATTGGTGTGGGAGCTAATATTGCCTCTAGAGCTGTTTTTTTAAAAATATTTTATTCATTTATTTTTTAGAGGGAAGGGAAAGGAGAAAAAAATAGGGAGAGAAACATTGATGTGTGAGAGATACACAGATAGGTTGCCTCTCACATGTTCCCGACTGCGGACCTGGCTTACAACCCAGATGTGCGACCTGACTTCCAAATCTACGTAGTGACCCTTCCATTCCCAGGCTGGCGCTCAGCCCACAGAGCAACACCAGCCAGGGCTAGAGCTGGTGTTTCTGCTGGTGCCAGAGTTGTCATGTGAGTCAATGATAGAATGCCCTTATCTCTGGAGTTTTTGTAAAGCTGCTGCTGGAGCTAGAGGAAGCTAGGAGCTTTTGCTAGCGTGGTGTTATTACTGGTTGTGATTCTGGAGTTGATGCTGGAGCTGGCTCTAGCTCTGGAAATGGCATTGGCTCTAACTCTAGAACTAGGACTGGAGTCAGACCTGGACCCAGCTCTGGAACTCTTACAGGGGCTGGTGCTGGAGTTGACTCTACCATTGGTGCTAATGCAGAAATGGCTCTAACTCCAGAGCTGGTGCAGCAGCTGGTGCTGGGGCTAGGGCTAGAGCTCCTGCTCTCTGTGGAGATGGTGGTGCAGCTGGTATTAGGACTGGCAAACTCTATGTTTTTTCTTTTCAATCCTCACCGGAGGACATGCTTATTGATTTTTAGGGAAAAGAGAAGAGAGGGTGAGAAAGAGGCAGAGAAACATTGATGTGAGAGAGAAAAGTTGATCAATTGCCTCCTGTATGCGCCCAGACTGGGACCGAACTCTAGGCATGTACCTTGACCGGAAATTGAACCTGTGGCCTTTCGGTTTACTGGATGATGCTCCACCCACTGAGCCACACCAGCCAGGGCGGGAGCTGGTTTTATAGCTGGCTCTGGAGCAGCAAGAAGGTAAGTGGTCACAAACATAACTGCCACTCCATTCAGCTGCCAAAGACGGAACATTTCCATTCCAGAATCCCCACGAACCCACCCCAAGGAGGACTTCCCAGACTGCAGTCCGCCTGACGAGAGTGCGTGGACACTGAAAAGTCCAAGGAATAGTTGCTGAGTGAATAAACGAATGAATGAATGTGGAGTAAATAAAAGCCTTGAAGCAGGAGTCTATACAAGATAAACTTTTACTTGACGTGGGGTCAGAGGATATCAGTATAGGTCCTGGATGTTGGGCACTAAGGGCTTCCATCGGCTCCTGCCTGCACCCAACCTGAATTCAGCCTAGGCGGCCAGCTCCACGGGTGGGGTGTGGCAGTGGGTGCCAGGACCACCCTCTGGCCTCCCTCACAGGGAGGAGGCGCTCCAGTGGCTCTGTGGGCTCTCTACCCTGCAGCCAGAAGCCAGGAAAGCGTTTCGGCTTCATTTAACACTGTGGACTGAGGGAGGAGGGATAGCTCCCCAAAGAGAAATAGGCTCTGCAACTGCTAGAAGATGACATAGATATGGAGCCGGTGAAAGGACACGTTCTTCATTATTACCTGGGCAACATCACCCCTGCATCTGCCACAGTGGATATGAAGATGTTTTCCAGAGATGGGAAGTGACTCATCCAAGTTCACACAGTGATTCAGGGCGAAGCTAGTATTTCTCTTAAGGTTGCATTTCCCTAAACAGAACAGAAAACTCAGGATAATGCAGGCACAGACAAGAGGGAGATCTTGTCATTTGTCGTGTAAAAGAACTATGGATGTGGGCAGTCCATGCTGACCTTTGACTGCCGGCCATAACAGTGGCCATCACCTGTCTCTCTGCCCCAGCACTTCCTGGCTGATGTCCATTCTCAAGGCTGTGTCTTGGTGTCTTGGCACAAGATGGCTGATGGAGCATTCCCGGGGCAGGAAGGAGGAAAGATGTAGGTCTGAAGGGCCCACACTGCTGTCTGCTCCATCTAAGCAGCCTCCCCAGAATACTGTACAATCCTTCTGCTCACATTTAATTAGCTAGGAGTTCATTTGATCACTCTTAGCTGTAAGGGAGGTTAGGAATTAGAGCCTTTAGTTTGGTGAGCAAATAAAACTGGATCTCATCTTCTTAGGGAAAAAAGGAGAATGAGTACCACGTGGTGATGCCCAGTACTCTTTCTCTACATTAAACACCAAATAAAGATGAGGGATGGGCGGATTTTCAGGTGAGTTGGGCATTCATGTACCTACCACATACTCTGTGTCCTTGAGGTGTTTGCTTCTTCCCAGAGATATCAAAGTTTGGCTCCAGACCAGGGTATTTCAGCAGGACAGTGGCTTTTAATTCCTAAACAGAATGAATGGAACCACTTTGTAGCTTTCATCTGCCTGCATTTTTTTTCAGTAGCTCTGAGAAATCCCCGTCTGTCCCCTGAGGAGGCGGGCACACGAGGAGGTGGGGGAGCCTTTTAGGCCGGCCGCACGTTCCAAAGGCCAGGTCAGAACGGAATCTCTGTCGATCAAAGAATTAGACTGATCGGACACCGGCATTTTGAACTCAAGGACACCTGGACCCTCATGGTGAATATTATCAGCAAAAATAACTCATACCAACTAAAATTGGGCATGACATAATGTACCATTGATATTCCAAAGTTAGTGAAAGAAGAAAACCTTGGAAAATTTTGATATATATACTTTGATTCAGCTGAGTAGACTAGGTACAATAATGATCACCAAGGAAATCCTGGCCCTGGCCAAGTAGCTCAATTTGTTAGACGTCGTCCTGATATGCCAAGGTTGCAGGTTTGATTCTTGGTCAGGACACATACAAGAATCAACATATGAATGCATAAATAAGTGGAACGACAAATTGATGTTTCTCTATGTCCAACAAAATAAATACAAATTCAAATAAAAATAAAGAAATCATATAAAGGCAGTATCAATTGTCAGTAAACTATGATATAGACATGAAATCCTGTCCTGCATATTTAAGACAAAATTGATCCCAATGAAAACACCTTTAATAAAGTAAACGTAAACATGGGATAACTACAATTAGTACCCTGTGCTGTTTTCCCCAGTAGAATCAAAGAATTAAAGTGCCTTATTGAAGTTTTTTTGGAAAATACTTTCCCAAAAGCATTTGAAAATAATGTTACAATTCTGATTTCAGTGTTTTTACATTCAGAATAAAAATATTTTTATTTTTAAATAAATGTAATACTGTAATTATTATGTAATTAAAATGTAATTACGGAATGTAATACTGTAATATGATACTGTAATACAATATAGTAATGGAAACTCTGACCTTACATAATAGAAAGTTGCAGAGAATTGAACATATAGTATCAAATGGATACATCAAGAGGCAGAAGTTTAAGACTGTCACCAAAATGATCTATAAAGACTGATACAAGAAAAACAGCAAAAATGGTGAAAGTGCTTACCTTTGTGAAGCACGAGAAAGGGAAGGCAGAGAGTGAGGTTGTAGACTGTGTTTCTTGTTGTGTTATTTAATTACACTTGATTTTAAAACATGTGTTTGATGGGGCTTTTCTATTTTATTTTTAAATAAAAAATTTTTATTAAAAAGAAATTTTGTTATTGTTTTCAGAAAAATGAAAATGCTAAATGCTTACCAGCAGGTGGCGCTATTTCCCTTCTGTCAGCGTGGAACTTCTTCCTAAATCCTCTATTTCCTCACTCACTTGATTATAGTAGATTGTACCGCATTTTCCTCACAAGAAATGGGAAGTCTAAACTGACTGATCTTTACTGAGGAAATTGTTTCTATAGATTTTAGGCAACCTCAAACATTTTTATAGTGAATACACTAAACCAAAACGATCATATTATTGAATACAGTAAACTCTTGCTCATGCTTTACCTCTGTAAAGCAAAGATGACTTCACTAAGCCCTTCTCTTTTCCTAAATATTTGCCTTCAGAGAAAACTAGCATATTTTCACAGAGCCATCTTATTTATTTGCCTACTTAACCTGAGATTCCATTAAGAATATTACATTTTGAAAGTATTAATGGTAGTGGTTAGGAAAATAATTTGGAATCTAAATAGGTACTGATTACAAGGAGTAAGATGGGAGCCTGAGTTGATCTCACCTAACTGCGTCTCCACCAGCTCCACGCGACACTAGGAAGTGGATGCCGAAGCAACAGAAAAGATCAGTTTGTTGGGCAGCGGTTCCTGCTTCCTGGAGGCACGCACACTTGTGTTATCAGTGCCCTGTCGTGCATGGCACTTACCTGCCCTCTCTTCTCACCGTCTCTCCAGCCGTGACATTCACCTCCTCTCACCTGTGCACCTGTCTCTCTGTCCCCCCCCCCCAGCTTTCTCTCAGTGCCTCCTTCCCACCTACTCACATCGTTCTCTCGGCCCCGCCTGTCCTTTCCTCTGCCAGTCCTTCCAACACTGGGTATTTCTGCTGGGACTCTTTCTGGGTTTTAAATTCTAGTCCATGGTCCCTCCCCATGGGTAACGATAGGCCTTGGGCTGACTCTGTGGGTAAAGGTTAGGGCTAAGATTAAGGTTAGGGTCAGGGTCTTTCCAATGTCTCCTATCACGGATTCAGTAACAACATCCCAACCTCACTGTGAAGAGAGAGAACAACTGTGGGGTCTTCCGAACAGTGAAAGGCTGTGCAGATAAAGGAAGCCACAGTGTACACAGCGTGTACAATAAGCATTTGGTGAGTATGGAAACCAAAGAAAACCAAAACTTTTTTTCTGATATTGAATAACTTGATCAATGGCAGAGGTAGTCTTGCCTCAGTATTAAAACGAGGCTGCAAACAACAGCACCCAGCTTGAGACTGAATGAGCCAGGAGCAGAACTACAGGGAACCGAGGTATACAGGGCAGGTGACCTCGCTGTCATCTCCACTCTTGAAAGTCAGTGATATGTATATATTTTTTTATTTTGAGAGCATGTGAACCATGGAAGAGTTTAAGACAGAAGCAGCAGCAGGAGAGAGCCAAGGGGGCGCTGCCGTGGCTCACTGGAGTGTCAGGGAAAGGGGGCCTTGGAGATGGGCTCCAGGGGTCAGCCCGGGACGAGCTGCTGCTGCCCGCTGCTCCCCTGGTTGCAGGGCCTGTGCGGACCCTTAGGGTTTAGGAGATGCACGCCCGAGAGGGAAGGAGAGGGGAACGGGAAAGGCGGGGGCGTGCTCCCAGGAGGGAGCGCACCCGCCAAAAATGAATGACCTTAAACCAGGCTTTTCACCCTCAGTTTCTCTGGACTCAGTTGCTTTGTTTGTGAAAAGGGCATGATAAGCCCTAGCCAGGTGGCTCAGTTCGTTGGAGCATCGTCTTGTACAACAAAAAGTTAGCGGTTCAATTCCCAGTCAGGGCACGTACCTGGGTTGAGGGTTTGATCCCTGATTGGGTGCATACTGGAGGCATTGATGTTTTCCTCTCACATCAGTGTTCCTCTCTCTCTCTCTCTCTCTTTTGAATCAGTGAACAAGTCCTCCAGTGAGGTTTTTTAAAAAAGGCATGATACTATACAGGCCTGAAGCCAGAGCCCCTGGGCCAGGAGAGATCTTGATATCTTGTCTATTACAATTCCCTTAAATTGGCACACAGTAAAGAGTTTCTGGAAAGATGACTTGGTAAAATATTTACCCAGTGATTCAAGGGTCATTATATGAAAATATAAGGGTATCCTTTGTACCAGTAAAGGAAATCGTGGGTATGTGGCCCCATGACATGGTGATAAGAAATAGAACTTTGCCCTGGCTGGTGTAGCTCAGTGGATTGAGCTTGGGCCTGTGAACCAAAGCGTTGCCAGTTCGGTTCCCAGTCAGGGCACATGCCTGGGTTGCGGGCCAGGTGTCCAGTGGGGGGCGTGTGAGGGGCAACCACACATTGACATTTCTCTCCCTCTCTTTCCCTCTGTCTAAAATAAATAAAATCTTTAAAAATAATAATAAAGAAAGAAACAGAACTTTATACTTTCCAATGATTCTATTATTACACAGATCCACACATAAAACTTACCTGCTTCCAAAGAATTATTCAGTCGTTGGTGGAATCACTAATCACTCCCTGAACACACACTTGTTTATTCAAGAAAGCATGCGTGCTGCTATGTGCAGGTACTACACTCTTGCTTCTGAAAATTTCTTGAGACATGAAAAGAGGAGATAGTATGGACTTGCCCCCCCGTGAGAATAGGGAGTGAGAGCCTTCAAAGCTGGAACTGGGGAGGGGGCACTGTCAGGTTTCTACCATTAACTCGAACACAACAGCACAGTGTTGTCACCAGCCAGAGCTGCTCAGTTCACGTTTCCTTCTTTCAGTTTTGGTCAACATATTAAATATATTTTAAAAACTTGCCTTGGTAATACCACTATCGTATATTATGTGGGTTAAAATAAAGCTGTTTATCGAGCACCTCCTGTGTGAGAGGCGCTGCTTCCTGTGGCGGGAGGCAGCAGAGCAGGCCCGGCAGGGTGACTGTGCAGGGGCTCCTGTTCTGCTGAGGGGAGGCCACCAGTGAGGCGACCATGTAGAGCCAGCTAACAAGTCAGAAAAATGTCAGATGGTGGTGAGTGAGTGCAGATATCGAATGACTGGACAGCTATGCGCGTTGAGGTGCTGTGGTGGCCATTTAGACTGAGGCCTGAGTGAGACAAGGATCGTCATAATGAGATTGGAGGCAGGTGCATCCCAGCAGCTCTGAACAGGCGGCATGACGGCTCTGGTGCACGGCCGAGGCTGGAAGTGGGCAGGCCTCTGGGCCTGGCGCGAGTTCGCGGGCAGCGAGAGGGGTAGGAGACATGGGCAGGGCAGTCGCTGAAGCCAGGCTGCGTGAGATGAGCGTTGTTGATGTTCCTGCACATGCAGGCGAAACGAGCAGGCCCTGGATGCTTCTTGGTGGACAGCAAGGTGATAGACATTCCAATCTCAGAGTTTGTTAAAACATAAGAGGGAAAGGTGTCCTTCAAGTCTGTAAAATACAGTGCTGCGGAAAGTTCTGTGTAAACAGAATGTTTAAGCCATTTTAGTGGAACTCCAGTTCGAGCTGTCTGTGCACAGCCTGCTGCAAAGTGAAGTGTCGCTTCCAATTTTTCACGTGTCACAAATCCAGGGAGTCAGAATGGAGCTCAAGTGTGGTGCTCGCCTGGTCTGGCGAGTGGATTATTCTAAGTAGTTAAAGCATCTCAAAAACCATGTCTAACCTTTTAAAACTGAAATTTAAATAAAATAACATCAAGTGCTTAGAAAAGCTCCTTATCAAGCTCATGTTAGGGTGCAAAAATAATTCCTTATCAATGACTCAGTAGCTAGGTAAATATTCTGTTGCTCAAGATATGCTATGCTCAGTATCAGGAGAAGAAAGTGATTTCTTTAATAGTAGGTGTAAATTGGACTGACTGCTGGCCTGGTGCAGGACTTTGTTAGCAAGAAGCTCGGCCAGCTTGTTGCCCTGTCCATTTCCTGCCGATTTCACTCCCAGTCCAGAAGCCACAGAAGAAAAAAAAAAGTAGGCCTGAAGTTAGGAGAGGCTAAGAAGTTTCCAGAATGAATTTTACAGAGTTGACAAAGTGAACATACAGTAATGAGCTCAATATCAACTTTTCTCAGTTACCTGGGTATTTAATTTTTTCAATCAGCCATCTTTTAGTAGGTGTTAATTACAATATGAAAGGCTTCAGAGGTGGGGGGCAAAGGTCGTGGTCAGGAAGGTGGAGCCCACCTGGGGCCTCTTCATTGGTACTCGAATGATGCTCATGTTTCAGTTCTTCATAAGAACAGCAACCGTTGAAAATCCTGAAAGCTGCCAGCGCCGTGGGAACCCCAGCGACGCTCCGCCCCCTCTCTTCCCAGGACACACTGGCTGTAACACTCCAGCAATGCCTTTAGGGCGAAATCCTGCATCAGGGTATCCAGCTCGGCCGCTCCCCTACTTTGACAGCCCTGAGTTTCTCCTTCTTTGGCGGTAGGACAGACACCATCCTGGAGTCCCACCCATTATTCTATTCTTTGTAAGTAACACGAAGCTGGGTATGTGTGGGGTCAACAGACGTGGCCCTTCACCCTCCCATGACAGAAGGCTGATCAGGTTAGCAGGTTAGAGTCAGGCGTAGGGACACGTGCCTCCTTTGTCTGGGACCCCTTAGAGCAAGTCTCGGACACAGGGGCTGCGGTCCTGCTTGCTGGACCGTCGGAACACCGTGGGAGCTCCTTGTAATGTGAGTTCTAAAGGCAACGTCTACTCCGCCCAGTCCCCCTTGTGGAGTGTTCGGCTTATCTGAACCAACAGTGGAGATCCCCAGACCGACCTCCTGCGTTACACTGTGGTTTTGTTTTGCTGATACACTGTAATGGCAAAATACAACTGCTTGTACAAGGCACTACGTTTAAGTGTCAAATGAACTTAGGGGCTGGAAGTAACTTTGTAGTCTCGTGTGGAACACAGAAGGAGGTCCACAGGGTAGACAGGAATTCCATAAGCATCTTAGGAATCTTGAGTTCATGGGTTTAACTTAGCTTCACCTGGGGAGGCGGTGCTGGGGGTGGCGGGGGCCGAGTGCTCCCTCTTGACTGTGTGGTGCCGAGCCCTCTGTTCCCCGAGCCTCAGATCAGACCCTCCAGGGTTTTTATTTATTGTTTTATTTTGTTATGTTAAGCACTCCTCTCATAGGACCTTGACCTATCTCTATTTTTCCACCACAATTTTCCAGAAAATTCTGTGCAAGTTCAGATTCATTCTATTCAGTCAGCCTTCACTTCAAGAGAGCTGTGTTTGTCTAACCACTATGCTGTACACCTGAAACTGTTAGTGTAGGTAGCTAGATATTAATAAAAGAAGGAAGAAAAGGGAACCAGATATTATTAAGCCTAATCAACCAGAGATAAGCCTGCTTAACAAGAAAGCTACAGCTTCACACGCTGCAGAGGATAACAGCAGCTGCCCTGCCGCGGGGATTAACACTCTCCCTGTGGCCACTGTGGGGTGCAGCCACCCTCCAGGGCTGGATTGTGTGGGGTGGGGAGCAGGGGGAGATAAGCACCTGCAAATAAGTCACAAGGAGGCCCGGGGCGGTGCTTCTATGAGGCACGCATCCTGGAGGCCTAAATGGTGATGACCATAAAGGCTTGTCAGTCTAGCCTGGGGAAAGAATTGGATTGGATTAGGGGCACAGAACCCTGGAAGATCTAGGAAATAGATTGGTTAAATGGTGTATCCATCAGAAGCTCAAGAAAGCTTGGGCAGTTGATTGGTTAGTTTGAAGAGGTGCCTGGTCCTTCCCAAGCCCAAGGTAACACAACCAGCCTATCAAAGAAATGGGCTCTCCCCCTCCATTCCCCCCTTGAACGCAGGCTTGCCCCCCATGTTCACGAGTTCTCTACACTGCAGCCACGTGGTCCTCGCAGCAGCCCGTGCCCAGGGGCAGACTCCGTGGGCCTGAGCACAGCTCCAGCCGGGAACAGACTGAGCCAGGGGATGGGGACAGAGACACGGACGGAACCAATGGCACAGAATGTCTGGACACTGGCCCTGTTTCCGGGCCTGGCAAAGACAAGGCTGGACTTCTTTCAGAGCCAGAGGGATGGAGCCGAGACACTGGGAACCTGGGGGCAGCCTCCTTCTTCACCCAAGGAGATGTTACTGCTGAACCTCAGCCTCCCAGGCCTGAGTCTCCCGAAATGCTTTTCTTGAGACTCCATGGCAGGCCTCGCCTTGTGGGTGGCCGCAAGGAAGCATTTCACACCCCAACTCCCTCTTCGGTCCCAGCGCCCTCTCTCCTGTGCTTTCCAGACTCATCTCCGGAGGTGCACCACGGTGACCTGAAAAGTCACCAGCTGGAAATCAGGGGCTGTCACTCAGGAGGGAACCAGGGAGTGGGCCCTCGCTCGACACTGAATCTGCTACCACCTTGATTTTGGACTTCCCAGCCTCTAGAAATGTGAGAAATAAGTGTTAAGATTCAATTTTTTATCTAGGCCTCTAGTTTTCGGATGCTCTTTATGTCTCTTTGGCACTAACATTGAAGAGTTCAGAATTTAGTTTATTTTGTGTCTATTCCCTTTCATTTGCAGATTTCTAGCTGATTTAATCAGAGTTGAGATATTCTCAAACACTTCTACTCCAAGAGTGGCTCGTGGGCAAGGAGCTGGTGCAGAGCTGCAGGCCCGCCCAGGCCCGCTGAGTCGGAAAGGGTGCCGGACCCCTGCATGACTCACATGCACATTGACCTTCACCAGCGCTTATCTAAAAATGTATTTGGGCATAGAGTTCAGGGCTTGGGAGCACGGTTCCTGGCAGTCTGAGGGGACAAGTCCTGCCTGGGCCTCTACATAATGGAGGGTGTCCAGCGGATTCAAGGAAGCCCATTTTTTTGTGGTTATAGTTTTTCCCATTGACATGAGCGACCTCTGAACTTCCTCCTGGAGCTGCCCCTGGGAAGGTGCCATTGCGCCAGATCCAGGAGCGTGTCTGTTACCAGCAATAAAGTGCCAAATATACCTCCTGGAAAACCAGTGCCAAATGAGCTCAAAGAAATATGGTCCTTGTTCTTCCTGACTCTTGGAGCTTTTCTCCTCATACAGATGTCCTTCTGTCTTTTCTCTGGGCTCCTGTCTCTCAGCTCCATTGTTCTGAGTGCAGATATTGCTGGGAGAGACCCTCTCCTCTGCTTCCTCTCTGATTCTTTGAACCTAGTGTTCCTCATGGTTTCCCTTGAAATAGTATTCACTTAATGAGATGATTATCAAAAACTAGTAAAAATAGCCTAGATAGCTGGCTTAGGATCAAATGCTGGCCTGGCTCCTCTTTTGATTCAGAAAGTGCGCTGCTCTCCAATGACCTGTTGTCTCCTCCCAGGATGTCACGTGAGCTGCCACTGTGAAGGTCAGAGAATGAATGTGGTTAATAATAAGTAGAGCAATGAACTCTGGGTTTTACATTATTCAAATGTAAATGTAGATGAGGCTCACAGCTTCCTCTCACCTCTTCACAAAAAAAAACTTCACAAAAGTTAATTTTTAAGTGCTTGGAGCTGAAAAAATAAACATTAGATAAGAATCATGTATGAGAGTTGATGCATTTTATATCTCAGTCTAATAAGCTTATATCTCTGATTTCCAAGCCACACCAAATTAGAGAACAGGTAAGGATTTCTATAGATAAGTGCACTGTGACAACTATTGGGGATGGAGAACCCAGTGAAATGCAAAAACCCTGCACACGCACATGCAGACACACATGCAGACACATGCACATGCACACATATGCACGTGCGTGCACACACACACACACACACACACACACATGGGGAAAGACCCACCCTTATGCTTGTCTTCTAGCCCTGGTAACATAATTGTATTGCAGCTCAATACTCCAATTAATAGTCTTAACGATAAAGCTGAATTATGCAGAAAGTGTGGAATCTCCAGTAAACTGAAAAATAAAAAGACAGTTAAGTACAAAGTATGCTTTAACTGTAAAAACCATAACCATAGCATAAATGGAATTCAAACAATTTTTCATTAAACATTTTTCAAATTTTGTGGTGCTATTTACGGATTCCGACTAGATAGAGCTTTATAGCTCCTTCTATTTTGCATAATCAAAGTTTTAAAAGAGGTTCTGATGTACATTATTTTCTCTTATCCAAATGTAATTAGCAAAAACTTGATATGAGTTTGCATAAACAAGTGAAGGAAGATAAAAGGATTTTAAACACATGGCAGAAACCATCTCTATGGAGGCAGAATGATTTCTATGGCTCCCAGAAATTATGGATGAAATGTATCAGAGGCATGGTAAAAGGAACGAATGTTTGGAGAATTGCACTTCTCAGGCCAGAATAAGTTTAGCAATACCTTGGTCCAACTACCACAAAATACTCTGCAGCATCTCTGATAAGGGATTCTTCAACCAGGGTTTTAACATCCTGAGGGATGTCAGAATAGTTACTTCTGCTTTCACCTCCTTTATCTTTAAGCAACTCTCTCACAACAACACTCCTTTTTACAGAGTCCTATGCTCTGTCTTTGCAGTCTCATCAGTCACCTCCGGCTTCATCAGTTTTGATCTTCTTTAGAGGAAAAGAAATTCAGGAATAGAAGCAAAGAGAGGGGAGAATGTGCTCTTTAAAGACCCATTACATGAAATAGAAGTTGGACTTATGTTCTGGGACATTGAGAGGTATGAGTGGAGGTCGTGGAGAGGCAAAAAGAACATTTTAGCAATTGCTACTGTCCACGTAGGTAATAAAGGGCCTTGAGAAACCCCGAGTTTCCCACTGACGAGAGCATTCTAATGGAGGCCTGACGACCAACTGTCAAGATATGTCAGAATATTCTTCTATGTTACATGGAAGATCTTCTACGTTTTACAAACTCCCAATTTTGCTTACCACCCTAGCTTTCAATTCTGTGCTCAACATTGAATAATAATGGTAACGATGATGATGATGATAAGTCACTAACATCTTGTTCTCATAATGTACTAGGCATTGTGTTAAGCATCATACATATATAACCTTATTTACATATATTTGTATATATGTATATACAAATATAATCTTATTTAATAGATGATATTATTAATATTTCCATCAGTGAATGAGGAAACCAAAGCTTACGGAGACTGAGAACCCTGTCTTGCAGGGACTGAGACAGAGGAATGGATGCCGGGCACTGGCATCGGGGGAGGTGTTGATCACGAAAGGGCCCTGGGACAGTTTTGCGGTGATGGAGTTGTTCTGTACTGAGGCGATGGTTACATGGCTGAGAGCATTTGTCAAAACTTGTAGAACTGAAAACTAAAAAGGATACATTGTCAAATGCAAATTACATGTCAAGAAATAGGACTTTGAGAACCTTGCCTTTGATCACACAGCTAGTTTAGTGCTCTTCTGTGAGCCGAGATATTTATAAGTTTGGATTCCGAGGTTTCCCGCTTATTGCCTGGGGCCTGTAATTTGGATAAAGTGCCACATTTACAACTGTGTTGCTTGACCTAGGCCCAGAGTTCATGTGGATAGTATCTTATGGGGACGTCTGTGATAGAAATCGTAATTTCTATCACACTGGCCTGTACTGGCCCCTGTATTTATCTTTGTAATTCACTTCTTTATTTCTGGTTTCCGAACTTGCTACACTCTGATTAACTTGAAAGAGGAAACGTTTTCTTTGTCTCTGTAATTATAATTCTCTCTATAATTCTAGTATCTTTCACCATATTTGATTCAGGCACAAAGAGTCTTTTCCTCAATAAATAACACTAGGAAAATAGATTGAGACTCAGTATTAGGAGACATTTTAGATAGTAACTACTGTTTAGAGCTGGATCAGGTGCCCACTAGTACAAGAGTGGCTTATATCAGAGGACAAAGTATTTCTAAAATTACCTTTAACTAAATATAGCAAAGTTCCCAAATGAAAAGCGCTCAGTGGATTGAGTGCCAGCCTGTGAACCAAAAGGTCGCCAGTTCGACTCCCAGTCAGGGCCCAAGCCTGGGTTGCAGGCCAGGTCCCCAGTTGAAGGGGTGCAAGAGGCAACCATCAATGTGTCTCTCCCTCTTTTTCTCCCTCCCCCTTTCTCTAAAAAAAGTTAAAAAATGAAAATCTTAAAAAAATAAAACAGTAAAAAGAAATGCTCAGTGATTTTTTCAAAGGTATGAAAACCCCGACTTAATGATTCTGAAAGGCGGGGCACCACAAAGGATGTGGGGAGAGCTTTGCTTTGCCTCTGCTCCCACTCGGCTTCCTCCTGTGCCTGGGCTTCTTTTGCGAACACGGAGGTTCCTACTGAGGGCAAATTGAGGGCAAGACTTTGAGGCAATTAAGGAACGAAGTCACTATGAGTAAATCATTTTCTAAAGGAAGAATATTTTTATATTATGTGCAAAGATACTTCTCAGATCATTTGTTTTATTGCAACTGAAAATTGTTACGTCAAAAGAATCTAAAGTGATGAGTGTTCTTTTCAGTGTCCGTTACGATTTCCGGTCTCTTATTTCCATATATGCTGGGGAACTGTTGGCTGTTTGCGCTGTTCCTCTGTAGGTCGGCCAGGATTTTCTCCCACGTGTACGGGGAGATGGAATCCGCTCCGTCCTACTCCGTCGCCGTCTTCCCCCTCCGTGATGAGTGTTCTTTTATAAGTAATGATAAAAAAAGGGACAAGAGGTTCAGTACGCCAAAGTTGTAACTTTTGGGAAAGCAAATAGAACAATTCCTACTTTCTTCACATGCATCTCACATGTTCTGGTCAGATCTGTGCACACCACACTGGTCTCTGACACTTTCCTGAACCAACGTGACCACGGGCCATCCGTCCCGTGGATGCAGGATTCCAAAATGCCCACAGCATCAACCCCTGATGACTAGATGTGTACTCACGAATGCAGTCCTGTGGGACCTCAGGTCGGCAGCTCTCTGCAGCAAAAGGGGTCCAGGTCGCTGCCAGGTAGGCAGTGTAACACGGGGAAACCAGGCAGGAGCCCCAGGGCTCTCTTCCTCCCCCAGTGCAAGACCTCACATGAGTCAATATGTGTTGGACGTCTGTTTCTTGCCTGTAAAGTGAGAGGTACACAGATGTTTGTATAGGTTTTAGAATGAACCTCATATCAATAGCTAATGTAGTAAAAATTTTAAATAAAATTCTGATCTGAAACTGGGAGTGTCTGGAGAATCCAGAATTTTCAGTATCTGCATGAATTTTGAAATGCCAAGCCATTGTGAAAATGTCTTTTACAGCTGCCCAGTGTCTGGCCAATCAGGACAAACAGCAACCCACGTGAATTGAGTAAGATAAAGACTTATTTTAAAATAGAAAAATCTTGCCCCATAGAACTTGTGTCACTGTGAAAAGTGAGAAATATC
The DNA here is from genome assembly GCF_021234435.1 of Artibeus jamaicensis. Lineage (NCBI taxonomy): Eukaryota > Metazoa > Chordata > Mammalia > Chiroptera > Phyllostomidae > Artibeus > Artibeus jamaicensis. The sequence continues at coordinate 6,056,797 of NW_026521854.1, read as the reverse complement.
AAAGAGCAATTTCTGATAGTTTCTCAATCGTGTTAGAAAAGGTTAAATAAAAATGGACAAATTGCCTAATATGTACTCCTCCAAAATGTAAAACAAAATTAACTGTCACATGAAGCAATGAGGTAAAAGCAGGAAGTCCTTAAACACAAACGTAAAGCAGTAAATGTCCACGGGAGTAAAATAACTCTAAAACGTGGATATATGCAAATTAAACTCTATAAGAAACAAGGGAATCAGAGACTTGCCTGGCCCAGTATGCAGCAAGATTTGATAACACGTACTCAATTCACACTGTGAGTAGTGACAGCATAGAGTCATAAGGATAAATTGGCCTATTTAGCATTATTAGTAATATGTTATTTTCTAGAGTGTTCTACAGTTTAAAAAGAGCGTTCACACACATTGTCTTATTTGAGACTCAGCAAGACTCTGAAGTAAATAGAGAAGCTTGATCTCCTTTAGACCCCTGTCCCTGCCTCCCACCCCAGGTGCCAACGGAAATGGCCCACAGAAATCAGTGAGCAAATCCTAGAGGTCGTGTGTCCTTGTGTGCATTGTGAGGCCAGCTGGTTGCCATGCTTTCTGCTTCCGTTCCTGGACCAGAAAGAAGTGATGCACAATCTCTTACTGAAAAGTGGCGTCACTTGTAGACGGCTAGAGGGAAATGGTCAAAGTAGGTCTATATCAGCAGAAATACGCACTTCTGAGCATGAGACACAGCAGATCCTGACCATTTAGAGGCAGTTTGCCCTTATGTAAAATATGGGCAAGGAGAACACTACTGTCCTGGGTTGTGGTCAGAACTGCAACTGTACATTCAGTCAGCACTTATGGAGACCAACGTGACGTCATCCAGGTGGCAAAGAGGTGACCCAGCCTCCGTCTCCTCACAAACAGCAACAGCGAGACAGCCATCTATTAACCAAAACAGCTCCAGAGAGCCCTGGAGCCCATTTATGAAACTTAGGTTACATAGTGGATAAAACACCTGAGAAAAGCCACAGGGGAGGAGAAGGAGGAAGAGGAGGAGGAGGAAGAGGAGGAGGAGGAGGAGGAATGCAGCTTGATTTTCCCTGCATCATCCTGTCCCCCAACCGGCACTGCTTATTGCCAAGAGGGAACTCCCCAGCTACGAAAAGTTTCCCTCACCAGGAAAGGAAGAGTGGGGTGAGCAACTGGGTTTTCTAACCTGCTGGGGCCCTGCATGAAGGTCCCACTCCAGTTTCACCTGATCCAGCTGAGCAAAGCTGAGACATTCAGAGATGGCTAGAACGGGAAAGAAAAGCAGTGGCTACCAATAGCAGCTACGCAGGGAAGTGATTGAGTTTGCAGTAACCTGCTTTATGGGCAAACCCCACTGCTTTCAACGGTAGGGAAGGAACAGATGTCCAGCACAGTGGCCATGAACTTCCTGTGGGTTTTGCCCACTTTCCCTCTGGGCATTCACATTCACCATCTCCAGCCACCTGAGCCCCTCCCTGTAGCCTTCTTCCACCTTTGGAGCCCTGGAATTGCATCAGCAGCCAGCCCAGGCCTCAGAGGGCTTGCGATTGCAAAATACCAGTCTGGACCCCCACAGTGGACTCCAGAGCTGTGCATGTGCTGTGGTCTAGCCCCTCCAGTCATGCAGGTACACACCACCAGCCTGACACCCGTCACCAGCCTTTCACTGTGGGTGCATACCCAGGAAAGGTGATGCAGTCACAGAAGAGCACAGCTGGCAACCTTGCTCCCCCTCCCCCACTCCTGTGGCCCTGCCTGTGGCCCAGACGAGCCTCTGTCTTCTGGCCCTGGTCTGCACCACTGTGATCACCTGCAACTGGCCCCTGCGGTTGAGCACCTGCATGCCACCAGTCCAGCACCTCACCCTGATGCACTGCCACACACCTAGATCAAGACCTGGCAGCCGATGCACTGCCAATGCTCCAGCCATTGTCTGTCTTGGCCTCAACAATGACACAGGTGTGTCCACACAGGACATGAAGTGGGCCCTCACAGCCAGTTGTGTGCACACCACCAGCTCTGGTCCCTAACCACTGAACCCAGAGGCACAGCTAAGGAGCCTGTTGGCTCTTGCTACCACTATGGATGCTCAGTAGCACTTCCCAGGGACCACAGAGATGTCAATGCTGTGGTCCTGGTGGCCTGAGTTGAGGAGACATCAGGTCCTCTTCCCCAGCCCACCACACACCTGTCACTTGGCACCCTGTACCACTAGACTCAGGGACACATCCCATGCCAGTGTGTCCCTACCTGTAGGTGGGAATCTTTCTCACCGAAGTCATTGGATAAAGTCTGGAAGAGATGATTGCTTTTTCCAATGTGCAGCCACTGCACAGGCTGCAGGAGTTAGAGCCAGAAACGCGACTCCACCAGTGGAATACTGGACTCTCCAGTGACTGGCTCCCAGACAGGGGCATAAAAAATGAACTGACAAATAATTCCAAGTAATTTGTAGGGGACCGGTTTGTTTTGGTCTGGCAAATGTGACTCAGCTCTGTATGGAAAACCTACAGATGCGATGTGGTGGGCAGGAGCCAGACCTTCAAACTGAGTTTTCCCTTGGGAATCGGGCCTAGAAAATGCATACAGATTGTTACAGCTTGCTCTTGCTAAAACTCCATCGCCCTGGTCTAAAACAACAAATGTGTATTGTCTACCTTCAAGGTAACTTCCAAAGCCTGTGTGAGTTTTCCCAAGGACAGAGCTAATCAGCCCTTGCCACCATTCCCCTCTGCATGTTATTTTCATTTCCTTGATTGTACCTAAAATGTAGGCAATAATATTCTATGTAGTAGGTAATAAATCTTTCTCTGATGTAAGACCCCAGGAAAACAATGAAAGCCTGTCTAGGCAAGGGTCGGAGTGCTCCCCTCTTAAGGGAGTGTCGGAGGCATCCACAGGCACTCTCCCCTTGAGAGAGCAGCTGTGCTGTTCCCTTTTTCTCCACAGGATTGCTGTCACCTGTGCATTCATTCTCATCTTCAGCCACAACAGGCAGACTCTGCTGGCCAGAGTCCGCTGCAGTAATTATTTTCTAAGTGATCAGAGAACTACAAGAGAACACCAACAAACAATGATAGGAAAGCAATATATGGAAAATATGAGAACTTTAACAATGAGACAGAAACTTAACAAAACAGTAATTTTGGAGCTGAAGTATACAATAATTGAACTGAAGAATTCAATAGGTACCAAGAAGGAGATTTGCAGTGGGGGGTGTGAACAGATGGACAAAAGGACAACTGAACCTTCAGAAAGGGTGGCATCTCCTTACGTGTGTTTTCAGTCATGCAGGGCAGGAAACTGGGCACCTGGCGGAGTAATCGGGTCTCTGGGATGTGGCATAAGGAGGACTCCTTGTGAAATAGACCCTGTAGCTTAGAATGGATTAGTTTACTTGACTGTCTTACGGTTATTTTGAAACTTTCTCCAGATTTCTTTCTGTCTGTCTGTCCACCTACCTACCTACCTACCTACCTACCATCTCGGGGCAACTATGTGATCATGATGTAAACAGTGGCGAAATGTGTTAAGAAGACAGAGTGTCCGGGATGCACTCACACACGAGGGGAGGTGTGTGAGGGTGTGTCACGTTACGCAGTCACTGAGTTACCTTCACACGGCGGGATCCTTACACTGGGTTCAGACACTGCACTGCCTGGCTGGACTAAAAACGGGAAAAAGATGACCAAACCACTGGGAGGTTTTCAAATATCCAGGTATTTGGTGTTATGTAGACAGCTTATCTGGGTAAACTTCTTTATACTCTTGGTATAATGAAGACAAACTAAAAATTCATGAGCTTCTATACTACTGAAGAATTCTTTTAACTCCCGACTGCAAAACCAAAGTGACAGCACAAAAATAATGTATCATGATACCTGGGGTGTGAAATACAGTGTTCAAGGGCAGGTACTCTTCTTTCTACAGCACAGGTGGCAGGCACGAGGCCACCCACCTTGTTTTATCTGGCCAGCCCCTTGTCTCTACCTGCTACCTGGCAGCAGCACCGAGCTCCTTGCCTCTAGTGAAGGAGTGGTCATGTTTATACCAGGGTGTCAAACTCATTTTCAATGGGCACATCAGCCTCGCAGTTGCCTTCAAAGGACAGAATGTAGTTTTACGACTGTATAAATGTGACTACTCCTTAACTAGGGGCAAGGGGCTCCGCTCTGTCGCTGGGTAGAAACAAGGTGTTGGCTGGATGAAACAAGGTGGAGAGACGGATTTGGCCCATGGGCCTTGTGTTTGCCACTAGTGATTTATACAGTCCTAAATTACACTCGGCCCTTGGAAGGCAACTGTGAAAATGCGTCTGACTCCCCTGTTCTATAATAGTATATCTTCCCCAAACATGGGCTGACCCCCAGCGAAGTGCTTTAAGTTACAGAGACCTCACTCACAAGATCATTTATCCGATCCACCATGTTAAGTCAAAATATGGTAGCTTGTTAACAGATTTTTATAGACAAAAATTTTCAACCATTGAAAGAAATCAACCCAAATTTGTAGCATTGGAAATTGAATCCCATTTGATTAAATCTCCACAGGCAAACATTTTCACAGTAAAATATTTCAAAATACAGAATAGTTTCAGAGACACAGTGAAAATAGGCACCGAATCTGAGTGCTCTTTGAAATATTCAAAGAACAGAAAATCAAAGCCACAACACAAGACAGCCAACAAAAAACATCACTGTATCTCTAAACAAATCTGTAAATCTACATTCAATGTGAACTCTGGTTTATAAAAACAAAACCAGATCTCTGGCTGGTGTGGCTCAATTGGTTGGAGAATCCTCCTGTAGACTGGAAGGTCGAGAGTTCAATTCCTGGTTGGGGCACTTAGGAGAAGTCGGCCGATATCTCTCTCTCTCTCTCCCCCTCCCTCCCTCCTTCCCTCCCTCTTTCCTTTCCTGTCTCTCTAGAAGCAATGAAAAAATGTCCTTGGGTGAGAGGTTAAAAAACAAACCAAAAACCCAAGAAAACTCGAGAATACATTATTTCCATCTACTACAGTTCTTCACTTCTTAAAAAAATGATGCCATATTTAAAATGAAAAAACATTAAAATAGAAACAAATTAATTTCTTCTTCAAACATATTCTCTCTCTTGTTCTAGATGATTTAAGAGATATTTAGTTTTAGAAGATATATAAGCACCCAGCAACAGTCTACAAGATAAACAAATAAAATACTTGATTTGGAAATAGAGCGCAGTCCTGCTATCTAGGAAAAACCTCCCAGCTGTGCTCTCCTGGTCGAGTTCATTCTAGGAATTCTGTGTTTGGATTATTTGTGTTTACGAGTTAGTTTGCAAGGAGGGAGGAGGAGCCATGGTGGAGCAGCCTTCGGCCTACAACGAATGTCCTGGGACAGAGTTCACTCCGGGCAATGCGGCCTCTTACCCGGATCCTGACCGCTGGCCATTACAAGCTGAGCTGCCAAACGAATGAAGAGCCGAACGTTAGTGGTCGCCAAGTGGCTGCCAAATCCTCCCGAAGTCCTCATATTTTCAGGTGCCATCCAAGCAGATGCCTTCAGAGCATCTTAAAGAAAACATAGCCGGGAAGCTAAAGCACCCATCAGTCTTGACTCCTGACTGACCCTTCTCTGAGGACACCAAAATGTCAGAGCAGGAGAGACAGTTCTCTCAGGAAGCTTCAGGCTCCAGGAAATTTGTGAGCCCAGAACTCACTCCATTTAAGGACCCTGGGGTAGACAATGCTGATCACACAGGATGTCTCTCACATTGTCACTGCTAAATTCCCTTCTCTGTGTGGAACTCTGCCTGGGTTCTGGATTCCAAAGCCATTGCCTGGTGCACTTCTTAGAACTGTGACTTTTGCAGGGTGAATTCTGGGCATGAGGACAAGCTCTTACGCTGTGCAATACAAACTGAACCGGAAGAATTATAAGTGGAATTCCCTTTTCACTCAGACGTCAGTACGGTTTCAGAAACAACATTAATTTTAGCATGAAGTGCAACTGGTTTCTTCTTCTTATTTTTCATCATTAGTTTTGAAAGTTTATTTCTGGGGAGCGATATCACATTTCAAAATTCTGCTATGTTAAACCTTAGAAGGAAGCAACATCAAGAAGCCATAAGCAATCCCCAAACCCCAGCAGGTGTATAGCTCTTCCTTTCAAACACCATTTCCTTTCAAAACACCCCTATGGGGGAGGCAGAGATGGAGAAACTGAAAGGCTCAGACTGGGTGTGGGAATTACCCGCCCCACATTATAACCAGAAACACAAGAACTTGAACCCTACCTTCTCAGTAGCATGAGATAGTGCTGGTTCGCTGTATCTCATCTTCCTTAACAAAATAAGTAATAATAATAATAAATGAAATCTTTACGCATGATATCTAATGACTTGTAATTCTCATGAACCACAAGTAATTTCAGAGGACATCTGCATATGGGCAAATTGCAACTTTTTCCTTTAATTCCCATTCAAATATTGCACAGAAATGCCATTATCAACAAATATTTACTGAGGGTTTGTAATGTGGTCAGTGGTAGGGTAGCAAGAGTTTACGACAATAAGTTGAAAATGTACATTTACTTACATAATACTGAGTATTCATATACATCAGCTGTAGAATATTTGATGCATTTATGTGTACCAAAATATGTAGGTAAAATATATCAGTGACTACATTTAAAAATTTTCATCTAGAGATTTTGACACCTTACAGAAAGATCAAAGACCCAAGTGGGAGGGACAAGCTGCCCTTCTGAATCCTCTGTTCTTCCAGCGGGGCCTGGTCCTAATGGCACCTTCTGGCCTTCCAGGCAGGAGATGCAGGCGATAGCACTGGAGTCGCCCCAGGAAATGTCTTTAAGAGATTCATTTAGTCCCTCAACCTTTGAATCAGGTAGATGTTAATATGGACTCATCCAGGGGACAAGTAGGCTTAACAATCTTTCCAATAGAAACTAAAATGAAAAAAGTTGTTAATAGCGAGGCATTCGTTTTTATTTTTATTTTGCAAGTGAAGCATTTAAAAATAATATTAAATGGGTCTTGACTATACCTCCTCCCAAGACAACACAACAGAAAATGTGCCCGAGGGAGGACTCAGAGTCCTACCTAGTTGCTGAGACCCGCTCAGAGCCTGGCTTCTCAGGACGGTAGGCGTTTTCCTTTGTTATGTCCAGATAGGTTCTCAAGGACCAGCAACCTGTGAGTGCAGGGTGAATTTAATCTTCCCCACTCCCCCTGCCTCCTCTCCAGCACACCCCATGATATTCCCCCTGCATGGCATCATTGCCTCCTGCTTGACAGGAACAGCAAGACCCCCTGCCCTGCTGACAAGGAGTTCCTTGGTCAGCCATGCTGAATGCCCCCTGCTCTTGGGCAGTTCTCGTTCTTGTTCTTTAGCATATTTACTGAGATATAACTCATGTTATCATGCAAGTGACATGATTAAAACATACACTGCAATGAATATATTCGTGCATATGTGTGACCATGACCACAGTCAGTTTTAGAACATATTCATTACCTTGAAAAGGAAGCCTGTGCCTTGTAGCTGTCACCTCCCTTGGTCCCCCTTTGTGACCCAGGTGCCCTGTGATGTGTCTTTCTTATTCACTGTTCTTCTCGGACATACTTAGGGTAGAAATTGGAAATGAATCTCTTCTGGGAGTCTGCCACCAGTGTTCACTTCCCATTACTGTCAGTGCCTGAGACGTAGGATTACCCATGTTCTGAGCAACAACAAAAGAAGTTGTCAACAGTAAAATTCCCTTCCCAGTATTTAACTCTATTTGCATTTGGAAGCAGTTATGCATTTAACTGTTTCTTCAAAATCAGCTCTATTTCAAGTTTTAAGTTAAAAAATTAATTTATTCCTGGGCTCTGTAATGTCTTCCACTGGTCTGTGTGACTGGTTTTATGACAATACTGTACTGTTTGATTACTATAGTTTTGTAATATAATTTGAAATCGCAAAGTGTGTTGCTTCGAATATTGTTCTTTCTGAGGATTGCTTTGGGTATTTAGATTCTTTCATTGTTTCATATGAATTTTAGGATTTTTTTATATCTGTGAAAAATGCTGTTGGAATTTTGATAAGGATTGCCTTAAATTTGTATATTGCTTTGGACAGTATGGCCTTTTGAACAGTATTCATTCTTTCAGCCCATAAACACCAGATATCTTTTCATTTATTTGTGTCTTCTATTTCTTTCATTAAGGTTTTATTACTATCAGTGTATAAACTTTTTATCTCCATGGTTAAACTTGTTCTTATGTATTTTCTTGTTTTTGATGTGCTTGTAAACGGGGTAGTTTATCTGATTTTATTTTCACATGCAATTAATTTTTGTGTGTTGATTTTGTATTCTGCAAATTTACTGAATTATTTATTAGTTCTAACAGTTTTAGAAAATTAATTCTCTAGGGTTTTCTACATACAGGATTATATTATTTTTATATTAAAGTATTTTTTATTGATTAGGATAATTACAGTTTTCTCAATTTTCCCCTCTTTATCCCCCCTCCGCCTTGCCTCCCAAACCTCCAGCTTTCCAGTTCCCTCCCCTTAGTTCATGTCCATGGGTTGTACAAAAAAGTTCTTTTTTAAAATCATGTATTTTATTGATTATGATATTATGGTTGTTCCATTTCCCCATTTTTACTCACCTCTGCCCTGCACACCCCCTCCCACCCACATTTCCCCTCTTTAGTTCATGTCCATAGGTCATATGTATAAGTTCTTTGGCTCCTACATTTCCTATACTATTTTTATCCTCCCCTGTCTATTTTCTACCTATCTATGCTATTTATTCTCTGTATCTTTTCCCCCTCCCACTCCCCTGTTGATAACCCCCCCCATGTGATCTTCATTTCTGTGGTTCTGTTCCTGTTCTAGCTGTCTGCTTAGTTTGCTTTTGTTTTTGTTTTCGGTGTGGTTGTTAATGCTTTTGAGTTTGTTGTCATTTTACAGTTCATATTTTCTTTTCTTCTTTTTCCTAGATAAGCCCCTTTAACAACTCATATAATAAGGGCTTGGTGATGATGAACTCCTTGAATTTGACCTTATCTGGGAAGCACTTTATCTGCCCTTCCATTGTAAATGAAAGCTTTGCTGGATAGAGCAATCTTGGATGGAGGTCCTTCCCTTTCATGACTTGGAATCCTTTTTTCCAGCCCCTTCTTGCCTATAAGGTCTCTTTTGAGAAATCAGCTGACAGTCTGATGGGCACAGAAATTTGGGGCAGTGCAGTCCAACCTCATCTGGGGAGAAGCTGAGAGCTGGACTTTATCGCCTGCTGAGCTTGGGAAACAGAGAGAAGTGCTTGTGCTTGTATTTGAAACCACCTCTTTGACGACATACAGGTGGCCAATAGACATATAAAGAGATTCTCAACATCACTAATCATCAGAGAAGTGCAAATTAACACCACAATGAGATATCATCTCACACCTGTCTGAATGACTACCATCAATAAATCAACAAACTATATGTGTTGGAGAGGATGTGGAGAAAAGGGAACCCTCGTGCCCTGTTGGTGGGAATGCAGACTGGGGCAGCCTCTGTGGAAAACAGTATGGAGCGTGCTCAAAAAATTAAAAATAGAACTACGATGATTTTGCAATTCCACTTCTGGGTATTTATTCAAAGAAATCCAAAACACTAATTTGAAAGGATATGTGCAACCTTGTGTTCATTGCATTATTATTTACAATAGCCAATATGTGGAAGCAACCCAAGTGACCATGAACAAGATGATTGGATAAAGAAGATGTGGTGAATATATACAATAGAATATTGCTTGGTCATAAAATAGAATGAAATCTTACCATTTGCGTGGATAGACCTAGAGGTTACAGAGAAAAACTAATGGTGGTCAGATGGGAGGGAGGTTGGGGTGCTGGGTGAAAAAAAGGGAAGAGATTGGGAAGTAAAAATGGGTAGTCACAAAACAGTCATGGGGATGTAAAGTACAGCACAGAATATAGTCGACAATGTTGTAATAACTATGTATGGGGCGGGTGGGTACTAGACTTAACAGCAGACCACTTTGTAAATTATATAAATGTCTAACCACTATGCTGTACAACTGAAACTAATATAATATTGAATGTCAACTGTAATTGAAAATAAAGAAAAATAAAACTATTTCTTTGATTTCAGTGGTCCTGGGAGCCTAGCGAATGCTAAGCCATGCCAGCCCCCAGATAGTTATAGGTGACCCAGAAGCCAGCCCCTTGGAGGCAGCCATAAAGGTTGGGGCAACAAATGTGTGGTCCAAACTCTTCATTGCTCAGGGAGATGCTGGGGGTTGGAGTTCCTCTCCTGATTGTAATGTGCTGTGGCGGGGTTTGTGGTGAGAGTGAGTCCCAGTCTTTCCTGCCCATTTCAATGTGGGTATTTTCTTAGTCACCCAGTGAGTCTCTCAACTGGTTTCTGGATTTCTGAAACAGTGAATTGCTTCTTGTACTGCTGTTTACCTGGAGCTTCCTGTTCCAGGTTCTTGATGACATCCCCAATTTTTAAAAAATTTGAAAAATATCAAACTTATAAAAAATCTATGGTAGATATTCCAGAGAAATGATTCTAGTTCTCATTGCTTTCTACCAGGTGACATGATTTAAGATTCCCCCCCAACACGTACTTAATCACTTAATCAGTGTGTGTCTGTCAGCTTCTTCCCTATAAACTTGCTCTTCTTCTTTTATAAGAAATGTGTGCATTTTGTAGGAAGTTACTCTATAACTTTGTAAATATACTTTTCCCATCAAGTATAATTTGTTAATTTGTTTATATCCGTTTGGACTCATGCATCTTATTTTATTCACTCCTCTCGTAATCTGATATTAATCATTTAGTTAATTGTCCCAGGCTCTGCCAATGGGAGCCTGTTGGAGCTGGCTTTCATGTTCTTTTCTGCTGTTTCTCTCATTCTTACACACTTTCTTACCCACGGGCACAAGAAGTCATTCCAGGCAAACCCTGTACTTCCTCTGCTGCAGCCCTGAACTAATTGCCCTTCTCTCCAAGGAGCCCTCATTCCTTTTGGAAGCTAATGTCTGAGTGCTGAGCACACAATTGCTATTGTGGTATCATTGCGCCTGGGTCCTCTCAGGAAAAACATCCTGGGAAATTGTGTGAATATATATACACATGCATACACAGACTTTATTTACATTTATTTTCATATCTGCCAATATGTCTTGAAAACCGTGAGTTCACACAGATATTACCAGTGCCCATCCAGCACCAAAGGGTTCATTTTAGTTTTCTCTTTCCAAACTGTAATTTCCTTCTTTCACAGTGGCTTCCATTAACATCTATTTACCTATGTAATCAATCCCCTGCGCATAATGAATGGCCCCACTGCCACCATTGCTCCTGTGCAGAAGCCCCAACACCCACCCCAGGCCACGCTGCTGTGCGGGTACCCTCCTTCCTCCCCCTGCTTGGGCTTCAAATCTCTGCCGCAGGCTTCCCCGTTCAGGGACTACTTCCTCACCCCGCTCAAGGCCACTGTAGGTTCTGCCACCTCATACCTCCCTTGCTCCTACTCGCTAAACGTCTTTGGGAAAATCCAGTTTTTGAATACAGAAGGCATCCTTGGGACTTTTCTCTCTGCGTGGCCCACAGCCCCTCACTCGTTCTGTTTTGTTTGCTTTCACTTTCCATTTAAAACCGTGGAACCATTTTAATTTGCTCTTTGCTCCAGAATGTACTCCACCATATTTCTCTTCTCAATAAGAAATTCTTGTTACCTCAATAAGGTAACAAGAGTTTCTAGCTTCTTCTTGGTCCATGCTTATCTGTCACCTTTAACACAGATTCCGTCTTTGCTGCCAACAAATTCAGACAAATATTTAGGCTTTTCCAACCTAGCAATAAGAAATATCTATTTTGGATTGCTGACCTCATGCAAAAACACCTCCTTTAGCCAAGATGTACATTAATATTTTTTCCTCTCTCTCTTTTTATATATCCTAGCTTCAACTGTGGTTTGTCTTTATCGCGGACATTTCCTGAGGGGTCACAACGAGTAGAAAAGACACCCTGATGTTTTTTTTCCTACCAAGTTCCCTAAGATTTCAGATTTGGCAGAAATAAATTTGGAGTACAGAGGTACACAGGCAACAATTTAAATAATTGCTTTTCTATCCCCATGATAAGAGTTGCCATCTTTCCATCTCAGGGGCAAAGACATCAGCTCAGCAGAGTCTACATTTCAGATTCTATTACATGCAACGTTCCACCTCCAAGACCAATTTATATGTTTGTCAGAACTCTTTGGAATGCCTGTGATAAAAATGTGGCTGAAAATGTCTTCCACAACAATAAAATGGAGTCTGTTTACTCACAAAATGGAAATATTTGAAACCAAACTGGGGGGCTAAAGAATGAGAGCAGGGCTTTCACTCTTGCTGAAGAGTGGTTTCCTCTGTGGTGGGTTTGTTCAGGTGGGCTTTTCTCTTTCTCAGTCAAACCTGATAATCATTGGCTTGGGTCATGTGTCCAGCTCTGCAGATAATGATAGGGAACTCAAGACTAGGAAAATTTTAGCTTAAGGTAAAGAGTTATAAGTCTAGCAAGTAATGTGTATGTTAAAGCTTTTGTTTCAGAAACTACAGATAAGGCCCGTCCTGGCTCCTGGGAAAATAGCCAACATCCTGGGGCACTGCTAGAGATCACCGCCTGGGGACAACTGGAGGTATCCGGGCCTTTGTGTTCCAGGGAGAGACAGGCAACCACCCACCCCTGGAACAGCTAAATGCCCAGGACAGGGATGTTGCAGCTTCTTTCACCTGATCCTCCCTGAATCTCAAAGCCCTCACCACACCTTGTTTATTCTCTGGTATAAAAAGTCTGGCCTAGAAAGACAAGGCAAGATGATCTGTTAGGGTATGAACCCACCATGTTCTCGTATTATTGGCCATCTAAATAAAGCGCCCATAAAGATTCAATCACTGCCATTGCTTATTGGGTTTGGTAGTGACAGGCAGCCCGAATGCTGGTGTCTTTTCTGGTTATAGTAACACTCTGGCCAGTGGGATGGAACATTCTGACAAACTACAGAAATGGTCCCCAAAAATCTAGCCCTGGTGAGTAGTCACCTGGACTCGAGTTGTGAAATCTTTTCTATACAAAGTCAAAAACTCACATACTATAGTTGGCCCTTGGCAGACCCATTCCAGACAAGGCCCCCCGTCTGGTAACACTTTCACCAGAAGTAGGGAATCTTCTTGGTCAAAAATATTGAATAAATAGGTAAATGATAAATAGATGAATGAATGATTGAGAAATAAATAACTCTAAGGCAGAGGTTGGTCTATAAAAATAAGCAACAACATATAATAATAATAATAATAATAATAAAATAATAATATTCATTATTATCAGTCTGATGAGACATTCTAGGAAGTACAGTCCTAACTACTTGTTCTTAGGTATCAGGTATTCTCACTTCTTATCTCAACTTGTTTCATCGACAAGAGAAAATAGATCCCTTTGGAAAGAAATTTCATGCTGAACTACTACTAATTAGGTTTATATGTGAAGAGCTTGACTGAAACAGAAAAAAAAATGATGTGACCTTGCCATCTTGGGCTCATATATTACACTTTGACTGGTCCTACTACACGATCCCTTCACACAACATGGAAGATTCGGGGTAGATCGCTACCTCACTGTAATATCTGTTTTCGACCCTTATTACTCCTCTTCCTCCTGCTTCTGTAGAATGACACAGTCACACTTCTTGAAAAAATGCTTTATTTCAGTTCAACCTGTACCTAAACTGGAGGGAATCTACTGATCTTGGCTATCATCCAACAGAAAAGTTGCCCTTTTTAGCATTCAGGAAATTTAATGGGAAAAAAAACCCTGTTCTAAATAGAGCTATTTAGGGATTATATACTTTTCCCATTTCATATAAAAATGCAGAGGACTTCCCTCACGAGGCAGTAAATAGATTTAATGATTTGTCACAAACAATGCCTTTTAATAGTCATCTGTATTATTTTAAAAAACAGGCTAGAAAGATGATTAGGTCTCAAAAATTGTGCACTGTATCTGCTTATAGTTCAGGTTTAGGAAGTAGGAAACCTAGAAAGCGAAATTTTCTTGGCTCGTTTTTTTAATGAATGAATGTTGACACTCCTAACCCCTGGGGCTATGCATGCAGCTTTGTAGTTAAGTTCCATTGCAGGCAGCTTAGCCCACAATGTGATGCTTGAGATGAAGGCTTACATGCTCTTCCTTTCCTGGGAGGTGGTGGGGCAATGCCAAGGAAAAGTGAACCAGGGGGAAAGAGGAGATGTGCCAGGGGAGGAGGAAAAGCAAATACAAGGGATGCATTATTGAAATGGCTTAACCAGTTGTTTGGCTTTGCAGGATGTCTCCTGAGAACGATGTAAAACTGCCACGCCTGGAATAGCCAGTTCACAGGGGGAGGAAAAGTGAGCAATTTCTGCTGGGTCCTTCCTGGTTTCTTCTCCCATTGGTCAGTCTTCCTGACAGCACATGAGATCCTCCACCCTTCTGGGTTGTTACCTGATTCCTGTAAGGATCTACTGGGAAATTCCCTCTATCCCATGGGTCCAGTACAACCAGAGCACAAGAATGGCAAGCTCTCCTTGTCGCTAGCTTTGTTATCACAACAGCGTGAGCCCTTTCAGGGAGTGCTTTGGCCAGAAAAAGAGGGCAAATGGGTAAAGCTGGGGAAGATATAGGTGAGGACAAATGGATCTGGCATGGCACATGGGCTGGGCCCAGTACCTGTAACCACTATTTCCACAGTTAGAATGTAAGCCTACCCTGCCCCTCTGTGTGAGGGTGAAGCAGCACTTCCCTTTGTCCTTTCATTCGTCCCTTTATTTATGCCATCTTTCTTTCCTGCGTGCTTTCTTTTTGTTATTTACTCACATCTCTGTTGAATCAGACAAGTAGCTTGATAAATAACTACCGTCGTTCCCACTCCTAGCCCTTTACAGTTTGGCACTTCCTTCCTCCCTCTCTCCCTCCCTTTTTATTTTTTAAAAGATTTTGTTTATTTTTAGGGAGAGGGGAAGGGAGGGAAACATCAATATGTGGTTGCCTGTCGTGCATCCCCCACTGGGGACCTGGCCCACAACCCAAGCCTGCGCTCTGACAGGGAATGGAACCAGCGACCCTTTGGTTCTCAGGCCAGCACTCAATCCACTGAGTCACACCAGCTGGGGCTTTTCCTTTCTTTCTTAGCACTTAAATGATGTCTTTCTGTTTTCTTCTCTCTTCCATAATTTCTCTTGGAAATTCAGCCTTTAGTCTTTAGTCTTATTGTTGCTTTTTGTGGATAATGTGTCTGATTTCCCCCTGACTGTATTCGAGATTTTTCTCTTTGCTTTTAATTTTAGCAACTTGACTATGTTGTCCCTGTGATTTTTAAAATATTAACCTGACATAAAGTTCTCAAACACTTTGAGTCTGTAGTGCTTGAAAATGTAGGTTTTGTTATTTGGATATGTTGAGACCGATGGGTAAAGGGACAATGACCATTGAGGAGACAGTTTGCTATTCATAGTTCCCAAGATGAGGGTACCTTCCATGCTATGCAGGGGGCACACAGGGAAACCCCAGGGTGGGTCCAGGGGCAGCTGGAGTAAGGGGAAAACAAGGACAAGAGCCCCCACAGACATTTCCGTGGAAAGGAAAGGCGAGGCAGGGTAAGCAGGCTCAGGACTGGCTAGTCTGAATAATTCCAGTGGGCTTGATTTCAAAGGGATATCTGCACTCCAATGTTGGCATCATTATTCTCAACAGCCAAGATGTGGAAACAACCCAAGTGTTCACTGAGGGATGAATGGCCAAAGAAAGTGTTATACATATGATGGAATACTATCCAGTCTTGAAAAAGCAGGAGACCCTGCCATTTGCAACAACATGGATGAGCCTCTAGGACATTATGCTAAGTGAAGTAAGACGGACATGGAAAGAAAAAACACTGCATAATTTCAGTTATATCTGAAATCTGAAAGTGTCGAACTCTCAGAAGCAGAAAGAATGGTGCTTGCCAGGGCTAGAGGGTAGGGGAAATGGAGAGCTTCTGGTCAAAGGGCACAAAGGTTTATTTACATAGGATGAATAAGTTCCGGAGATCTAATGTACAGCATGGTGACTACAGTTAACAATACTGTATTTTATACCTGAGCTTTTCTAAGAGAATTGATCAAAAGTATTTTCAGCATACACATGCAAATTGGTAACTATGTAATATGATGGATATATTAACCAGCTTGATTATTGTCATCATTTCACAATGTACATATATGTATATAAACTATCACATTGTATACCTTAAATGTGTAAAATTTTTAAAAATATATTTTATTGATTATGCTATTACAGTTGTCCCATTTCCCCCTTCATTCCCCTCCACTCTGCACACCCCCTTCCACCAACATTCTCCCCCTTTAGTTCATGTCCATGTGTCATAAATTTTTAGCTTCTACATTTCCCATACTATTCTTGTCTTCCCCCTATCTATTTTCTACCTACTGTCTATGCTACTTATTCTCTGTACCTTTTCCCCCTCTTCTTCCCACACCCCTGTGATCTCCATTTCTGTGGTTCTGTTTCTGTTCTAGTTGTTCGCTTCGTTTTTGTTTTTGTTTTAGGTGTGGCTGTTAATAATTGAGTTTGCTGTCATTTCACTATACAGGTTTTTTTATCTTCTTTTTCTTAGATAAGCCCCTTTAACATTTCATATAATAAGGGCTTGGTGATGATGAACTCCTTGAATTTGATCTTATCCAAGAAGTACTTTATTTGCCCTTCCATTCTAAATGAAAGCTTTGCTGGATACAGCAATCTTGGATGTAGGTCCTTCCCTTTCATGACTTGGAATCCTTTTTTCCAGTCCCTTCTTGCCTGCAAGGTCTCTTTTGAGAAATCAGCTGACAGTCTGATGGGAAGTCCTTTGTAGGTGACTGTCCCCTTATCTCTTGCTGCTTCTAGGATTCTCTCCTTCATTTTAATCTTGGCTAATATAATTATGATGTGCCTTGGTGTGTTCCTCCTTGGGTTCAACTTCTTTGGGCCTCTCTGAGCTTCCTGGATTTCCTGGAAGTCTATTTCCTTTGCCGGATTGGGGAAGTTCTCCTTTATTATTTGTTCAAATAAGTTTTCCACTTGTTGCTGTTCCTCTTCCCCTTCTGGTACCCCTATAATTCAGATGTTGGAACATTTAAAGATGTCCTGGGGGTTCCTAAGCCTCTCTTTGTTTTTTTAAATTATTGTTTCTTCATTATTTTCTGGTTGGACGTTTCTTTCTTCCTTCTGGTCCACATTGTTAATTTGAGTCTCAGTTTTCTTCCCATTGCTATTGGTTCCCTGTACATTTTCCTTTATTTTACTTAGCATAACCTTCATTTTTTAAATTTAATTTGTGACCAAATTCAACAAGTTTTGTGAGTATCCTGATCACCAGTGCTTTGAACTGTGCATCTGATAGGTTGTCTATCTCTTGGTTAGTTAGTTGTATTTTTTCTGGGGCTTTGATCTGTTCTTCCATTTGGGCTATTTTTTTGTCTTGTCAGGCCTGTTACTTAGGTGTTCAGCAGGGCAGGATAACCCAGTCACTGGGTTGTGACTCTGTATGTGGGGTGGGGTCTGAGAGGGAACGATGGTGTTTTTTTCTGCTCTCTGTTGCATTTAAGTCACTTCTGCTGCTTCCCCCAAGCAAACTGGGCCCTTCTGGTGCTGGTTCCCATGTGGGTGGGCTTGTGTACCTTCTAGGGCCCTGTGGGTCTTTCCAACGAACTCTTGTGAGGCTGGGAGTCTCTCCCTGCACCTCAACCCCACAGGTGTTTTCAGTCAGTGTTTTGAGGTTTTATTTCCTCACGCTAAGATCCTGGGTTGCTCGGTCTGTCTTGCTCCCCTATTTCACCTAGTTTATCTGTGCCCGAAAGTGGGACTGCTCGGTCAGCCAGCTGCCTTGCGTGCCATGCCACGCTTCACAATCGCCGCCTTGCTGGTCTGCCCGCTGCCATCTTGCACGCCTGGTGCCACTGCTTTTTTTTGCCATGACCCCTCTCTGCTCAGCTGCTCCACTCCACCCTTTCTACCGGTCAGGATGAATGTGTCTATTTTAACTCTGTGGTTGTCAGACTTCCAAACAGTTCAATTTTCTGTCAGTTCTGGTTGTTATTTTGTTTCTAAATTGTTGTTGTCCTTATTTTGGTTGTGCGAGGAGGCACAGTGTGTCTACCTACGCCACCATCTTTAAATGCATACAATTTTAATGAGTCAGTTTTACCTGAATAGAGCTAGAAATAATAATAATATTTTTTGCCATTATTATTTTTTTTAAAAAAGCCATAGTTCAGTAGGCTGTACAAACACATATTGAATAATCTGATCTGTTTTTATTTTTTCCTCTCTGTACTTCAGCTTTGATATTTTCCATTATGTTGTGTTCAAATTCACTAATTCTGTTGTCTATTACATTGAAGCTGCTGTTAAATTTATCCAATGGGTTCTTAAATTTATGCATTTTAAGTTCTAAAATGTACACTTGATTTTTTTTATAGTTTGCAGTGATGTTAAAATTCTCCATCTTTTCATCAATTTTGTATGTCTTTCCTACTGTTCTTTTTAACATAGTTGTGATAGGTATTTTAAGTCCTTATCTGCTAACACCAACATCTGGATCATCTTTGGGTCTGCACTTTTAAAAAAATTAGATTTTATTAATTATGCTATTACAGTTGTCCCGATTTCTCCCCCATTGCCTCCCGCCACCCAGGACCTCTCACTCCCTCAGGCCATCCCCACAACACTGTACATGTCCATGGGTCATACATATAAGTTCTTTGGCTACTCCATTTCCTATACTTTATCTTACATCCCCATGGTTATTCTGTAACTATCTATTTGTACTTCTTAGTCCCCTCACTTATTCACCCATTCCCTCCACACCTGCCTCTCACCTGGCAACCATTGAAACACTCTTTGTCTCCATGATTCTGTTCTTAGTTTGCTTAGTTTGTTTTTAGGGTTCAATTGTAGATGAATATGTATTTATTGCCATTTTCTTTTTTTTTAAAAGGGTCAAAGAGGCTGGAGACAAACTTTTCTTTAAGATTTTATTTATTTATCTTTAGAGGGGAAAGGAAGGAGAGAGGGAGAGAACTGGCCTGCAAACCCAGGCATGTGCCCTGACTGGGAATCGAACCGTGGTTGCTTGGTTCCCAGGCCCGCGCTCAATCCACTGAGCTACACCAGCCAGGGCTTATTTATTGCCATTTTCTTGTCTATAGTTTTAATCTTCTTTTGAAAAAAATAAATCTCTTTAACATTTTATATAATAATGATTTGGTGATGATGAACTCCTTTAGTTTTCTTTTGTCTGGGAAGCTCTTTATCTGTCCTTTGATTCTAATGATAGCTTTTCTGGGTACAGCAATCTTGGCTGTAGGTCTCTGCTTTTCACGGCTTTGAATACTTCTTGCCAGCCTTCTCTCACCTGCAAAGTTTCCTTTGAGAAATCAGCTGACAGTCTGTAAGAATTCACCTATAGGTAACTAACTTTTTTTTTCTGGCTGCTTTTAAGAGTCTCTCTTTATCTTTAACTCTTAGCATTTTAATTATGATGTATCTTGGAGTGGGCCTCTTTGCATACATCGTAATTGGGACTCTCTGTGCTTCCTGGATTTGCATGTCTATTTCCTTCACCTAATTAGGGAAGTTTTCTTTCACTATTTTTTCAGGTAGAATTCCAAATTCTTGCTCTTTCTCTTCTCCATCTGGCACCCCAGTGGTGCAGTGTTGGACCTCTTGAGGTTGTCTTAGAGGCTGCTTATACTACCTTCATTTTTTTAATTCTTTTTTCTTGTTGTTCTGATTTTTTTTGCTTCCTTATGTTCTGAAGCATTGATTCTTGGCTTCATCCACTCTACTGTTGTTTCCTTGTAAATTGTTATTTATTTCAGTTGTGAATCCTTCATTTCTGACTGTATTTTTGTTTATGCTGCTGAGGTCCTCACTGAGTTCCTTGAGCATCCTTATAATCAGTGTTTGAACTCTGCATCTGATAGATTTCTTATCTCCATTTCATTTAGCTCTTTTTCTGGAGTTTTGATTTGTTCTTTCATTTGGGCAATGTTTCTTTGTCTCTTTGTTTTGGCAGCTTCCCTGTGTCTTTTTCTGTGTATTAGGAAGAGCTGCTCTTACTCTGTGTCTTGGTAGTGTGGCCTAATGTAGTAGGTGTCCTGTGGCACAGCTTCCCTATCACCCAAGCTGGTTATTCAAGGTGCACCCTTCATGTAGGCTGAATCCTCTGGTAGTTGAGACTTGGTTGCTATTGGCAGGTCAATGGGAGGGAGTTACCCAGGCCAGCCAGCTGCAAGGATTGGTTGTGACCACTCACCACCAGCCTCCACCCTCTGTGGAGGTTCAGCTGTGCAGGGGCAGGATGATGGTGCTCTGACATGGT
This sequence comes from Artibeus jamaicensis, assembly GCF_021234435.1. NCBI lineage: Eukaryota > Metazoa > Chordata > Mammalia > Chiroptera > Phyllostomidae > Artibeus > Artibeus jamaicensis. Next base: position 6,036,341 of record NW_026521854.1, on the reverse strand, counting down.
CTGTAGCTGTCCACTGGGTGTGCTGGCCCTGGGGTTTCCCACGTGGTGCAGGACAATTTTTAGCCCCTACCAAAGAAGCTGTCTAACCATAATCAGTGCCCCAAAATGGGCCTCGTCCTTTCTAGAACCGGGGTTCATCTAATCCTCGTTGCTATCATGGCTGTCTAATGACTTTGAAAACATGATTTTAAAATTTAACTTCTTTTTCTTAGTGTTACAGTAGGAGAGAAGACCTCCTGCTACTTAGTATATCTTACCCAGAAGAAGAAGCCATAATTATAGCTTAAAATTATTTTCTTGCAATTTAAAACCTGAACACCTCCATGAGAATAAGGACAGTGCCTCTCTTGCCCAAAGATACATCTCTAGCACTTAGCAGTTTCTGAAGACTCTCAAGGACCTCTTATTTCTGTCTCTGAACTAAAGGGGTTCATTCACCTTCATGCATCCAATCAAATGTAAACAGGAAAGAAAGTAAAGGTTTATTTAAGGAAATGGTGCCAAACCTGGAGCCACAGGTGAGCTAATACCCTAAGACCTGGCTCCCCAGTGGCTTCTAGGAGATGGGTTATATTGGGGAAAAGTCCTTAAGCGCAGTGGCTAAGGGAGTTAGGGCTATGGTCAGGGTCATGGTCTCTGTTGATTGCTCGTTGCTAGGGTAGGAGGTAGTTGGTCAGTGCATCTGGTCCTGATGTTAGCCATGGATCATTATGTCTGGTTTTGCAAGGATGTGGTTGTTCTGCTTTTCTGGGTCTGGAGCAGAAACACAACTGAGGCTTGAATGTGATTTTGAGTTTGACTAACCCTCTGTTTCTGGGATCAGGAGACCTGAAGCTTTGTTCCTAAGATTATTTGATGCTGATCACAACTTAATTGTTTCCAGGGTTTAATGATTAGGAGAATGAATGTGCAAGTAAGAGAGAGATGAGTGAGTCAGGGTGCTTCTGGGTTAGACAAGGCTCTTTGAATCAAAAGGAAAAAAGGAGGAAAGTTCAGATTAAAGAAACAAGGTTCTGTGCAGTTACATTTTCAGCCAAGGAACAACATGTGAGAACCAGCCAGACACCCAACAGACTGTGGTATTCAGCTTAGACTGAAGACAATGCATTCTCAAGGGGAATCATATCACTTCCTGGGGGCAAAAATTGGCTTTTAGGGAGTGGAAAAAATCTCAGATATTAGAATGGTATGTGGTCCTCTAAAGGGTTAAAGTATATAAGCTGAAAAATAGTATGTATGTGTTATTGAAGTGTTATGGGTAAGGAGCTTTAAGAAGCAAAAGTCTGTAAGAAATCCCCCCACAAAATAATAATAAAAAAAGATGGAGCTCTGGGTGGTGTGGCTCAGTGGATTGAATGCCAGCCTGAGGACCAAAGGGTTGCTGGTTTAATTCCTAGTCAGGGCACAAGTCAGGGTACAGGCCAAGTCCCCAGTAGGGGGTGCACAAGAGGCAACCACACATCAATGTTTCTCCCTCTCTCTTCTTTCCCTTCTCTCTAAAAATAAATAAATAAAATCTTTAAAAAAATCTTGGATTAAAAAATAAAAAAGATGGAGAAAATCTTCTTGAGACCACATTCCTAAACTTGTGGGTGACTTTAAGAATACTGTATAGAGCTCTGACTGGTGTGGCTCATTTTGCTGGGCATCATCCTGCAAAGTGAAAGGTCACCAGTTCGATGCTTGGTCAGGGCACATGCCTGGGTTGCAAGCCCGGTCCTCAGTTGAGGCGCATGAGAGAAGCAACCAGTCGATGTTTCTCTTCTTCTCTCAGGTCAGGGGCCATGAACTGGGTTTGTCTTTCCACCACTCACACGGTTTAAATAAATGTATAGGAATAAAACAATGAATAAATGATAAGTGATTAACAAAAGACCCTGCATTTCCTCAGTAGGGTTTGTCAGAATTGATAGTGATTCAAATAGTTCAAATTAAATTAATATGAAAAAGTTGGTATGGAGTGCTGGCTGGTCATTTCCCATAAGCGTCTATAGTTTTTCATTAATGCCTCTAGCTTTGAAAAAGTAATATAAACGTGTTCAGAATAATTAGATACTTTCTGTATCTATTATTGCATATCTCATTCTCCTCTTTATTTACAAGCATAGTCACGACACTCAAGTATACTAATGGGCAGGATGGTAAAGCAGCTGACTGTAATCTTAGTTGTGTAAGTGGTGTTATTTCCATGTAGGAGCTCAATGTTCTTTCCCTTCTCTTTCCCCAGTTTTGTGATTGAAACTGAGGCATTGTGTAATCCCTGTGTCTGAGTTTCTGGGAAATTTAGTGCAAATAATAATCAAGTGACAATAAGCAAATAATTGTAAACAAGAAATCCAGCTTAAGCTGATCAGAGGCCAAGAAGTACATTCTGAAAGAGCAACATAGCACATGTTATATGTTATTAAAAAGTGAATTAGTTGTTCATCCATAAGGACATGTGCGGTATACAGAATGACAAATCAGAACTGTTGTCCTCTGCCCTGGCCAGGTAGTAGCTCAGCTGGTTGGAGCATCATTCCAGAATTTTTGTCCTCAGAAAGTGTATAATCTGATTTGGGCCACATGATTACTACACAGAAATGAAACAGTATGTAGGTAATTCTGATTTCATATAAAATAGTTTTCATGTTGAAAATTTCTACTGAGGGCTGGACATGTGAAGGAAGTTTCATGAAGAAGGTAAGGATGATCTCAGCAGGTCTGTAATGCAACAGAAACTGAATCAGTGTGTAATGTGCTGAAGGTAAAAAGAGAATTGTCAGACCTGGGCTCAGTCAGTGCCTTGAGGGCTACCTGGGACCCACAGACAGTGCTAATAAGAGCTACCATTTATTGATTACTCTGCACTTTGCCATAAAATCCTTGGAGACACTCAACAATGGGACAGTTCAAAATATTGATATCTGTGTTAAGAAAATATAAGACTTTACTCTGGGAAAAATGTCTTTCCAGTTCTTTGTTTTCTTAAAAAAGAAAGTAAGAGCACCTAATCCAATTGTAAGCAAATGCTTCTCAAAAGTCATTATTGTCATTCTTAATTGTGTAATTATAATTATATCTCAATTCAAAATAAATTTTTAACTCTTGGCATCTTACTCTCATCAGAAAATAAAAATAACTTAATTTCAAAATATATATTTTGTTACAGGGTAACATGAAAAGTGGTCAGTAAATCTCCACATAAATCTGTTTTAAGTCCTTTGCTGACTTCTGCACAGCGTGTGCACGGGCCAAGACTTCAAACAGTGCGGGAGAGATGCTCGCTGGCAGAACAGACACACAGAGCATCCATGCACTGACATTAACAGACAAAGATTTTAAAATAACTATGAAAAACATGTTTAAAAATCTACAGAGAAAGATGATGTATGTGGAAAGAGTAAGGAGTATAGGGAGATAGGATAACTGCAATAACTAACAATATTTTTCCCAATTTCCCCCTTATCCCCTCTCTGCCCTGCACCCCCCAACACTCCAGCTTCCCCCCACCCTTAGTTCATGTACATGGGTTGTACATATAAGTTCTTTGAGTTCTCTGTTTCCTATACCATTCTTAACCTCTCTTGTCTATCTTATGCCTGCCATTTATGCTTCTTATTCCCTGTACCTCTCCTCTTCATTCCTCCCCTCTCCTTCCCCACTGAAAACCCTCCATGTGATCTCCATTTCTCTGATTCTGTTCCTGTTCTAGTTGTTTGCTTAGCTTGTTTTTGTTTTTGTTTTAGGTTCGGTTGTTGATTAGTTGTTGGTTGTCATTTCACTGTTCATGGTTTTTGATCTTCAATTTCTTAGATAAGTCCCTTTAACATTTTGTATAATAAGGTCTTGGTGATGATGAACTCCTTTAACTTGACCTTATCTGGGAAGCACTTCATCTGCCCTTCATTCTAAACGAAAGCTTTGCTGAACAGAGTAATCTTGGATGTAGGTCCTTGCCTTTCATGACTTGGAATACTTCTTTCCAGCCCCTTCTTGCCTGCAAAGTTTCTTTTGAGAAATCAGCTGATAGCCTTATGGGAACTCCTTTGTAGGTAACTGTCTCCTTTTCTATTGCTGCTTTTAAGATTCTCTCCTTATCTTTAACCTTGGGTAACTTAATGGTGATAAGCCTTGGTGTGTTCCTCTTTGGGTCCAGCTTCTTTGGGACTCTCTGGGCTTCCTGTAAGTCTATTTCATTAGCCAAATTGGCAAAGTTTTTCTTCATTATTTGTTCACATAAGTTTTCAATTTCTTGCTGTTGTTTTTCTTCTGACACCCCTATAATTTGGATATTGGAACATTTCAAGTTGTCCCAGAGGCTCCTCAGCTTCTCTTCATTGTTTAAAATTCTTGTTTCTTCATTCTGTTCCACTTGGATGTTTATTTCTTCCTTTTGTTACCAATTGTTGATTTGAATCCTGGTTTCCTTCCTGTCACTGTTGGTTTCGGAATATTTTGCTGTATTTCACTTTGGGTAGCCTTTTTCCGTTCTTTCATTTTTTTGACCAAGCTCAATCAGATCTGTGAGCATCTTGATTAACAGGGCTTTGATCTCTGCATCAGATAGGTTGGCTATCTTCTGATCGCTTAGCTCTCTTCTGGAGTTTTGCTCTGTTCTTTCACTTGGGCCCTGTTTCTTCATTTCAGCGCAAATGATAAGCTGTGAGGGGCGGGGCCTTAGGTGTTCACTGGAGCAGAGCAATCCTTCTTGCTGTGCTGTGGTGCTGTCTGTGGGGGTGGGGCCAGAGAGGGAACAATGCAGCTCACTTGCTGGGCTCTAGCTCCACTTTCCAACAAACTCTGGTGTGAGACTGGGAGTTTCACCCACTGTGGCAACCCTTGCCATAGTCCATAGTCAATGGGGAGACAATGGGTGAGCTCTGAGTCCCAGTTTCCCGGTCAACCAGCCCTGCCCAAGAGGTCTACCACCTCACTGCTGGTCCTTTCACCCAGCCCCACCCACACAGTCTACTACCTTGCCCCGGGTTCTCTCAGCCAGCCTCCACCTCACTTCGTGGTCTGGTCAGACGCCTCGCTGTGGGTCCTTTCAGCCTAAACAACTTTATATAGATCAGAAAGTACAGTCTCATAGATAAAAATGGATTGGATGGGATTAATAAAAGATTTTATATTAAGGAAGATTTTATATAAAGAAGAAAAGGTAAGTGAACTTAAAAATGAAAACCAGAAAGATTTTTCAAGATGTTAAAACATCATAATATACAGAAAATTAAAAATATATATGACACAGACATCCACTGAATATTTTACTAACAAATAGCGGAATACTGATTCTTCTCAAGGGCACATGCAAAATTCTACAGGACAGACCATGTTCTAGACCATAACACAAGCCGCTTAAGTTAAAGGTGTTAGGGAGCAGCTGGGAATGAGCAACCAGAGAGGAAATAAAGCTGGGATACTGCCCAGTGTGATCTAATAGATAACTTAAAACAGGAGGCTAGAAGCAAAAGGGAGACGTGTCTCGCCCATTGATTCAGCAGTCCTGAGCTCCGTCTGATAAGATTGCCAGGTGTCCTGAGGGTGACAAGTGGAACTACGACACTGTGGGAGGAGGGGAGCCCTTGAAGTTCTGTATGTATCATCTCCACTAACTGGGGAAAAAGCCTTTGGGTCTGTGTTTGAATCCCAAGGTCTGGAGAGAGGAGGAGCAGGGGGAATTTAGAAACTTGGTGAAGTCTGTAACTCCCGAACCCCTAGTCAGTGCACTCAGATTAGCTGGGTGCCCTCTTGCAGCTTTGTGCTCAGGTGTGTTTCACAAATAAACTTATTATCTCATTTCCAGTGTATGTGTTTGTCTCTTGCCCAATTTTTTTTTCTTGCAAGCAAGGCAATAACTGAGGAGAGAGACCCCTTCACTTGAGTCTCCCCAGTAACATATTTTGGTGCTGTGATTCGGATTTTACTCTTGTCTCCAGCTGTCAGAAATGCAGTAAGTGTGAATCGGCAATATTTATTGTCTGGTTCACCTTTGGGGTTAAAAGGGAGGTACAGCAGTGGGAGAAGGGGTGAGTCAAACATGCTAGGCCTGTGTTTGGAAGCAGAAACAAGGATACAATCTAAAACGAGTGCTCAGGTTCGCCTGGGCTCCGAAGACTGAAGAAGCACATCGTCCCCCTGGTCTGAGTTCTCAGGCATCCCTATGTGAGTGGGGGCCTCAAGGAGGTGTCTGGGGTTAATCGCTAAGATGAACAGGGGCCTCATAGGGACCTCCCATCACTGTAATATCACTTTGGCTCATGCAGGGACATGCAAAACAAGGGTTGGTTGCCCAGCACTCTGAGCCCCCTGGATTGTCTTAGACAACCAGGGGAGAAACCGGGGTACTAAGAGCATTGGGGATGACCAAAGGTGGGACAGCCTTGGGAGCCCCACTCACAAGCAGCACACTTTGACCTAAGTCGCTAGTCTTTTCTGTCTCTAAAACATGGGCAGGGAAGGATAAGTTTAAATCATAGGTCTGTTGTTAAGTTTGCTACACCTCTCTGCCCCAGAAGGCTTCTAGCAATTTTATCTACATCTTTCTCCTGAGGGGCAGGGTTGCATTTGCCAGGTGAGTATCTTTCTCTCCCTCTCTTGAGAAATAGCTCTGACCCTTCTTAGGCATGAACTCTTTATTTCCTCCTAAAGTTTAAGGGTCCCAAGGAGACTTGCAGCCAGGGGAGCAGTGGGCAGCGGCAGCTTGACCTGGACTAACTCCCTGATCCTGTCTCCAGGGCCCCCTTTTCCTCCGACTTCCAGGTGAGCTAACAGCAGCCCCGCCTCAGCTCACTCCAGTCCTATAGCTTTTCCAGGGAGCCAAGCAGCCCACCGAGGCTCTATCCTGTTACTTCCCCCACCCTAAGTCTTTCTTTTGTTTTGTAGCAATAATTCTGCCCTGCAATGTAAAAGAGAAAAATCGATTCTTTGACAACAAGTGGCTGAAGGTCACCTGAGCCTGATATCTAGGCCCCCCTCACCTCCTGCCTTCTCCAGCCTCCTCGAAGTTGTCAGGGACACTGGATAATAAAACAGCTCACTTCTGCGCACTGTGCGTATCTGCCAGTGGGCAAAAAACTGTTTCTAAAAGTTATAAAATATGTTCATAAATTTATCAATCTAAAGAATGCTAATTAGTTACTTTTGGTTGTCACTAAAAATTGAAAACTCTAATCAAGTTGGGAGGAAAATGTATGGTTTTGGTAATCAAAGATGAATTATAGAACTGAAACTGGGTTAGTGGTCTCTAGATGAGTAAAAGGGACTAGGAAACCTGCAGAAGGATTGCGTGCATCGTGGAGGGCCTGTGCGAGCTGAGATGGATCCTGTAGAGGGAAGAAGCAAAAAGGGAAGGAACTGAGGAAGTGAACAAAGGGTGAGAAAGGGTAAAGCAAAGAGACAGGAAGAAAGGACATTGGAGTCGGAAACTCAAGAAGGGAAATGGAAGAGAGGAAAACGAGGAATAAGAAAAGGAAAGGCACATAGACAAATGGTAAAGAGAATTTTAATGCCAAATGAAAAAACCAGGAGCTTCCTTTGATCTTCCAAATCCAATTGTTATTTCCCAACAGAAACCCCAGGTACAACTAGACGATGGGGAACACATTACTTGATTCAAAATGTTATTACAAGAAGCAAACTCTGCTATGAGTTGTAATCATTGACTTACAGCCTAACTTGGAGTAATTTACAGGTTGTTCTCTCCCAGGGCTGTCCTGGAAATAAGAAGCAGTGTGTACCAGGGGCCGCTTGGGCTTTCGCTGAGGAACTAGCTGGCTGCCTTCCTCAACGGCGCCATCAACCAGGGGGAAACGCAAACCTGGATCAGGACCCTCAGTGAATCTATCAAACTGGGAAGGACAAAGCACAGAGGGAAAAAACGAAAATCCTGAGTAACTAGTAAGGGTAGCTTTCAGTATTTTTTTTAAACAGTCAAGACAGGGCAGAGGAAAAACAGAAAGCCATCACCCAATGGGAACAAAAGACCCGCTTGTTAGCCGTGCCTCGAAGCATTGTGCCACGCGGGGGTCACCCAGCCCCCAGACCACAACTGACATCAGAGGGACAGTGCTATCCCTGCAGCCAAGGAGGGATGCCCTCAGACTGGTGGCTCACCCTAGACCACTAGCATCGCCTTACATTCCACCCTTTACCCCTTCCCCTCCCCCTCCCCCCGGGCTGAGCCTCTCCAGCTCCCACAACTGACTACTGAGCTATGGAAATCCTGCTGATTAGTGGCCTTCTTCTCATTAGTTGAAGAGGGACAAATGCTCTCATCCCTCTGGAATAAACTAGGGACAGGTGCAAGGTACACTCTTTGTCTCTGCATCCGTCCATAATGGTGACATCCATTCTGAATAAGCAGGCTCTCGGGCCCCGGGAAGCTGAGCCCTCAGATTACACCCCAGGATGCTGGGCTCTCCAAGCTCTTGGCGCTTCTTCCTTCCAGATGGGACCCCACTAGGCTATATCCTTTTCAATGGGTCACAGTTTAACACCTAAACTCTGAATAAGAAAAGGCTAACATTCTTTTGCAACACCGGTTGGCTCAATATCAGTTAGCTGATGGGAATCCTGGCCACTATACAGAAGCTTAAATCACAATTTCAGCTTGGTCTTTTTTGCAAATACCTAGGCAGGTGGTGAGACATCCCCTATGTACAGGCATTCTTCTGTTTGAGGGGCACAGGGGACCTGTCACAAAGGTAAGCTAACTCCTACCACTCTGCCATCTAGTGGCCATTACACACCCTTGCCTTTAGGGAAAACCCCTTTAGAAGTGATACCCTCAACATCTTCATCACTACTGCCACATCCGGGGTCCAACTCAATTCACAGCCCTCGTGCCTTCTGGCCCAGGATGTTTCTACGGACAGCTTTTACCATTGATTGAGGCTGCACAGGAGACCATGCCCCACAGCTAGTAAGTACACCTCCCTCTCTCTCTCTCTCTCCCCTCCTCTTCCTCCTCCTCTCTCCCCTAGAACTTAGATTGAGGCAGATGTGGGAAGGTAGTCTGACAACTCACATAAGTACAGAGTTTCCTTCCAACACCTTACCCTGGCCTATCAGTTAAGCAGGCAGGACACTCTGGTTATCTTGGGGCAGACCTTATCAGAACTTGAGCAGGAAAAGGTAATAAAGGAAGCCAGAAAGTTTGCTAACAACTTACACCTATCTGGTAGTGAATACCCTTTAAGAAAGTCAGCGGTTCCATAGGTAGACCCTGATCAGGACTACAGTAACTCCTCCCAAAAATGAGAAAGAAATCATTTTCTAATTTGCATGAAAATGGGCCTCAAGGCAGGTCAACAAAAGCCATAAACTATATTGAGGTCTCCACTGTCAGCCAAAGCCCAGAGGAAAATCCCACCATATTTTTATAGAGACTAGATTTAGAATCATATGAAAGCCAGGTCATAATGAAAGATAAGTTTCTAACCCAATCTGCCTCTGATATTAGGAGGAAACTCCAGAAGCTTATCCAGGAACCTCAAGTCTCCTTAAATGAGATGTCAGCCACAGCCAATACAGTCTTCCACAACTGGGGACAGGGCTCAGGAGAAGGAAAAAAAGGAAGGGGGTTAGACATGACCAGATTTAGCCACCCTTGCAGGACAGACACGTGCCACCAGCCCTTCCAGGTCCACTACAAGGACACTAAGTATCTCATATGTGGAAAGTCAGGGGACTGGGCCAAGGAATGTCCAACAGTGACGAGCCTCCTCAGGCACCACGCCATAAGTACATGGAGCCAGGCAGCACTCTCTCCCTTGGGACGAAGGGCCCCTGGACCCAAGGCCGAGGCTGCCTGGCAGATGGTAATGCAGGACTGAAGCTGCCTGCCCCAGTTGGCCGCACCTCAAGAGGTCACTGTTACCAAACTGGAGCCTGGGGGTATGCATGGATGTGGCAGGTAGGACAATAGCCTTTTCATTAGACACCAGGGCCACCTACTCTCTCCTTATTTCCTTCTCCAGACCCCTCTCCTTATAATCCTGGGCTGTCCTCCCTCAGGGATTTAGGGACAGCCCTCATTTATTTAGACACACATTAGCAGAGGACTCAAGGGGCCTATCACTTGAGAGGGGTGGCCTGGTGATCAAGTATGTAAATAACCTACATTCCTGCTCCCCTATGCAGTAACACAGACCTTAAATTGTCTTATACCATTTAAGAGAGATACAAAAAGCATTACAGGAGTACAGAAACAAGCTTAAGGCTACCTACACAAACAAGCCAAACCAGGGACACGGTCTGTTTAAAAACCTGGAGGCACAGCAGCCCCCCTAGCTCTCAACTCCAAGCCTCGTGGAAAGGACCCTTCCCTGTTCTTAGGTCTTCCCCAACAACCATGCAGTCCCTGGCATCTCCAGCTGGACACCTCACTCTCCAGTCAAATCAAGGAAGGAGCCAAACTCCTTCAGGACTTCCAGAGCAGCAGGACAATACCACCCACTTCTGAGAGCCGGTGGGGACCCCAAACTCCTCTAAAAGAAAAACAAAAGCAAAAAAAAAAATAACCTGTTACAGATCAGTAACACAATAGCTAGGCTTTAATCTAATGGTCTTTTTCAGATTTCTGACACTCTACCAGCCTGTCAATATACTCAGCCTCCTGCCCCAGAAAAGGGATGTTTCCATTCCTGTTAAATTTAACCCTTATTGAATTATGTCCCAGATCTTCCATTCCACTAATCTTCTTGTCAAATTTGTTGCCTCTAGGATACAGTGATTCCATGTCAAGATGATGACTATTCGGGGATTCCAGCCCATCCCCACTTTGAAAGAATCAGCCATCAACCTTTGCCCTCTGATCATGGGCTCCTAGAGGGACATCACTTATGGACACCTCCTTTGACCAACAGCCAGCAAGTGTAGGAACCCAAATCTCAATAACATGCCCTTCTAGCAGGAAGCAGCCAATGTCCAGAAGTCCCCCCAAATTTGGGTTTCTATTACTTGAGGGGGAAATGTTAAGGAGCAGCTTGGGCTGAACAGCCAGAGGGGAAATAAAGCAGGGCCCCCACCCAGTGCATGTTATTAAAGAACTTAATAAAGAACTTATAACAGGAGGCTAGGAATAAAAGGACACATCTCACCCATTGATTCAGCAGTCCTTAGCTTAGTCCGATAAGATTTCCAGGTGTTCTGGGTGTGACAAGCAGAACTACGACACTGTGGGAGGAGGGGAGCCCTTGAAGTTCTGTATGTATCATCTCCACTAGCTGGAGAAAAAAGCCTTTGAGACTGTGTTTTAATCCCAAGGTCTTGGGAGGTGAGGTGGAAGGAGAACCTAGAAACTGACTAAAGTATATAACCCCTGGTTCCTTATAGTTGGCACACTCAGATTAGCTGGGTGCCCGATTGCAACTTTGGGCTTAGGTGTATAGAACAAACAACTATTTCCTCTGTATGTGAGGCATTCAGACTAGCCTGGTGCCTGCTCGCAGCTTTGTGCTTATGTGGGTTTCATAAACAAACCAGCTACCTCATTTACACTATGTGTATTTGTCTCTTACCTGGATTTTTTTCTTGTGAGCAAGGCAAGAACTGAGGAGGGGGACCCTCCAGACTTGGGTCTCCTTGGTAACACAGGGACCCAGAATAACCAAAGCAATATTAAAAGAACTCACATTTCCTCATTTCAAACTTGCTACAAAACCATAGTAATTAAGATAGTGTAGCATAGGCAAAAAGGTAGAGGTATAACCAATAGAATAGAATCAAGAGTTCACAAATAAATCTTCACATTCATGGTCAATTGATTTTGGATAAGGTTGAGGAAAGAGAAGTGTTTTTAGCAAATGGTTCAGGGACATAGGATATCCACTGTCAAAAGAATAAACATGGGCCCCATATAACAGCATCATAAAAATGAACTCAAAATGGAGCACAGGTCTAAACATAAGGGTTCAGCCTAGAAGAAAATGGGTAAATCCTCATGACCATGGAGCAAGCAGTATCATATTCTTACACATGATACCAAAAGCATGCACTATAAAAATACATAAATTGGACTTCATCAAAATTTAAAAACTCTGTGCTTCAAAGGACACCATCAATAATGTGCAAAGACAATCCACAGAATTGGAAAAAATTGGAAATCAGAACTTCCGGCCAAGATGGAGGTGTAGGTAGACACACTGTGCCTCCTTGCACAAGCAAAAGAAGGACAACAATTTAGAAACAAAAAGCAACCAGAACTGACAGAAACCCAAACGGTATGGGAGTCTGACAACCAAGGAGTTAAAGAAACATCCATCCACACCGGTAGGAGGTGCAAAGACAGGCGGCCAGGAGGAGAGGACTCCTGGCAGGGCGGCGGCTGGAGGACTGAGGTGGGCAAGGCGGCAGCTGGTGGGCCGGTCGAGGCAGTGGGTGGTGGAGTGGGAGGTCCCACATTCACATGCAGATAAACCTCGAGAAACAACAGGGGAGCGAGACAGACTGCACAACCCAGGACCTCAGTTTGGGGAAATACAGCCTGAAGCCACTGATTGAAAACACCTGTGGGGATTGAGGCAGCAGGGGTAGAAACTCCCAGTCTCACAGGTGAGTTTGTTGGAGAGACCCACAGGGTCCTAGAATGTACTTAAGCCCACCCAACTGGGAATTGCACCAGAAGGGCCTAATTTGCTTCTATGTAGTGGGGGAAGTGACTGAAATCTGTCAGAGAGCAGAGCAAGCACCAATGTTCCCTCTCAGACCCCTCTCCCACATACAGCCTAATAGCACTGGGTGGGTGGTTGGGGGTTGTCCCACCCTAGTGAACACCTAAGGCTCTGCCCCTTATTATATGTAGCAGGCCCATTAAGACAAAAAAAAAATGGCCCAAATGAAAGAATAGGACAAAGCTCCAGAACAAATACAATTAGGCGATGAAGAGATAGCCACCTTATCAGATGCACAGTTCAAAACACTGGCAATCAGGATGCTCACAGAACTGGTTGAATTTGGTCACAAATTAGATGAAAAAATGAAGGCTATGCTGAGTGAAATAAAGGAAAATGTACAGGGAACCAATAGTGATGGGAAGGAAATTGGGACTCAAATCAACAATGTGGACCAGAAGGAAGAAACATCCAATCAGAAAATAATGAAGAAACAAGAATTCAAAAAAGTGAGGAGAGGCTTAGGAACATTCAGGACATCTTTAAATGTTCCAACATCTGAATTATAGGGGTACCAGAAGGAGAAGAGGAAGAGCAACAAGTGGAAAACTTATTGAACAAATAATGAAGGAGAACTTCCCCAATCTGGCAAAGGAAATAGACTTCCAGGAAATCCAGGAAGCTCAGAGAGGCCCAAAGAGGTTGGACCCAAGGAGGAACACACCAAGGCACATCATAATTATATTAGCCAAGATTAAAATGAAGGAGAGAATCCTAGAAGCAGCAAGAGATAAGGGGACAGTTACCTACAAAGGACTTCCCATCAGACTGTGAGTGGATTTCTCAAAAGAGACCTTGCAGGCAAGAAGGGGCTGGAAAGAAGTATTCCAAGTCATGAAAGGCAAGGAACTACATCTAAGATTGCTCTATCCAGCAAAGCTTTCATTTAGAAAGGAAAGGCAGATAAAGTGCTTCTCAGATGAAGTCAAGTTAAAGGAGTTCATCATCATCAAGCCCTTATTATATGAAATGTTAAAGGGACCTATCTAAGAAAAAGAAGATGAAAAACATGTATAGTAAAATGACAGCAAACTCACAGTTATTAACAATCACACTTAAAAAAAAAACAACACCAAACTAAGCAAACAACTAGAACAGGAACAGAACCACAGAAATGGAGATCACATGGAGGGTTATCAACAGGGGACAGTGAGGGGGAGAGAGGTGGAAAGGTACAGAGAATAAGTAGCATAAATTGTAGGTAGAAAATAGATAGGGGGAGGGTAAGAATAGTATAGAAAATGTAGAAGCCAAAGAATTTATATGTACGACCCATGAACATGAACTAAAGCAAGGGAACGTGGGTGGGAGGGTGTGTGCAGGGCAGAGGGGAGTGAAGGGGGGAAAAGGGGACAACTGTAATAGTATAATCAATAAATATATATTTTAAAAAAGAATAGTATAGGAAATGGAGAAGCCAAAGAATTTATATGCATGACCCATGGACATGAACTGAGGGGAAGGAATTGCTGGAGAGAAGGGGTATACCAGGCAGAGAGGTATAAAAGTAGAAAATTAAGACAACTGTAATAGCATAATCAATAAAATATATTTTTAAAAAAGAAAAAAATTGAAACCCATACATGTGATAAGGAATTTGTATCTAGAATACATGAAAAAGTCTTACAACTCAATAATAAAAGACAACTAACCCAATTAAAAAATGGGCAATAGAACTGAATACATATTTTTTGAAAGAAGATATACAGATAGCCAATATACACACAAAAACGCTTCATATCATTAGCTATTAGGTAACCGTAAATGAAAACTATAATGAGATACCACCAACTAGGATGTCTACAATAAAAAACCAGATAATAAAAAGTGTTGGTGGGGATGTGGAGAAATTGGAACCCAAATACACCACTGGTAGGAATGTGAAAGTGGTCCTTTTATTTTATTTTTAAAGTACTTAATTTGTCCTTACCCAAGGACATTTTTTCATTGCTTTCAGAGGGAGGAAAGGAGAGAGGGAAACATTGATATTTCAATGAGCGAAGCATCAATTGGTTGCCTCCTCTCTGTGCCAGACTGGGGATTATATGCACCTGGGCCGAGGGATCAAATCCAAAACCTAGGCCTATGCTCTGACTGGGAATTGAACACGCAACCCTTTGATTATGCGATGACCCTCCAACCAGCTGAGCCACACTGGCCGGGGTGGTGCAGCTACTTTGGAAAGTAGTCTGGCAGTTACTGTTTAAATAAAGGGCAGCTATTTGACTCAGCTGTTCTACTCCTGGCTGGAAACACATGCCCACACAAAAGCCTGTCCTCATGAATGTTCATAGCAGTGTTATTCAAAACAGCCAAAAAGTGAAAGCAACCCAAATGTCCACCAACTGATAAATGGATAAATAAAATTTGGTATATCCACGAAACGAAATATTCAACATGATTACAAAAGTTACTGTATGATTCCATTTATATGAAATATTGTTAACAGGTAAATCTATAGACACAGAAAGTAGATTAATGCTTGCCCAGGGCTAGGGGGCTTGGGAAAAATTGGGATTGACTGCTTAGGTTTGGGGTTTATTTTTGAGATGATGAAAATGTCCTAAAATTGATTGTGGTAATGGTTGTGAAAGTCTGTGAATATGCTAAAAGCCATTAAATTTACACTTTAAATGAGTGAATTGTGTAATGTGGGAATTATATCTTGATAAAGCTGTTTGTTTTTCAAAAAGATAGTTGGAGAGGTGGGTGGGGGTTGGTTGCAGAGAGCAGAATGCCACCAAAATAGGTTGAAAGAGACAATGAAATATAAGTCACTGGGAGGCGGGCAGGGCAACACCTGCATAGATATGACTGCGGCAGAAGAGGCAGCAAGAGCTTCACGTGTGAAGCTCCTGCAAGGTTAATTTAAAAAATTTTTATTTATTGGTGTTAGAGAGAGAAAGGGAAAGAGAGAAACACTGTTATTTTGTTTGTTTGTTCCACTTGTTTGTGCATTTATTGGTTGATTCTTGTATGTGCCCTGACTGGCAATCAAACCTGCAACCTTGGTGTGTTGAGACATTGCTTGAACCAAATGAGCTGTCTGGGCGGGGCCTGCAGAGCTGCTTTTTAATACGTGAGCACTAGCAATGGTTGTCAGGTGGCCACATGAGCCCTTTAATGGGGAAAGAGAGACTAATTACAGGGATAGTCAGTTTCATCATGGAAAATTTATTTTGGTCTTAATGAGTGTGACCTGTCAGGAAGCTCTACTTTCTCAAGGTACACACCAAGGTTTCTCAGCTTCAGCACTATTGAAATTTGGGGCTGGAGAAGTCTTTCTTTTTTTATGTGGAGTTGTAGTAAGATGTTTAGCAGCATCTCTGGCTTCTACCTAGTAGATGGCAATACCTGCCCCCCTCCCCCCACCAAAATGTCTCCAGACATTGTCTGAAGGCCAAAATCACTGCTGGTTGAGAATCACTGATTTCTATGTAGATTTTTTACAGAGTAGGAATAAATGGTTTACTGGTAAATATTTGACAGCCAATGGTCTTGGGGAAAAAGTCTTATCGGTGGCTTATTCCAAGCTACATATGCCATTAATCTGCTTGCAAAACTTTTCTAAAGGTTTAATAATCAGCTTTAGCAAGCTGTTATAGCTGATATAAGCTGACTTCAACACATTATACAGAGCAGGATTTACAGTGATTGAGTGAATAGAGCATCCCATCTAAAGGCGTCTGAGACTGCTGGGGCCAGAGTGATCCCTGGGGCTAGGTCCTGGCAACCAGGAATATGCCCAGAGCTTCAACTTTTGTGGTCTCTTCCTGTTTCCTTGTGGACCTTGCCACCTATTCTTAATCTTTCTCTATCATGTTCTAAGGAGGTTTGCTTTCCTTGGAACTCCTTGGTGAAGCTGGTGCAGCTGAAGTCCGAGATGGAGATGCCTTTCTCCTTCAGGCAGGACTGAGCCCTTTTACTCCTGGCCAGTCAAGCAGACAAATTAGGTTCAATGCTTCTAGGGAAAGCCTTTAATAATGTAGACTCAAGGTCCTGGCAGATTTGTGCTCCTCTTACGTTGCTATTGGGTAATAAGTCAGCTGGGTTGAACTTCTGTAGCTTAAAATGGTCCAAAGAGTCCATCCAGGGTAGGGTGCATGCAGTAGTGTTACGATGGCTGGGTAGAATTTTGGACAAGGGTCAATCAAATCCCCGCGTGGTGATAGGAAACATGGTGTTGATATAGGAAGTTAGAGAGTAGAGGTTTGAGAAGTAATTTTGAAGATCAGTTTGTGTCCTGATTCTCCTGAGGGTTCTTTGAGAATCAGGCCAGGTCCAGGTCTATTCTCAATTCCGAGTATGATGCTTAGTGTTTACGACTGTGAAATCTGCTAATATGTGACATACTGTGTTATATTAGACTGTTTAAATGTCTTGAATGGAAGGTATTGGAATTGGTATTGAACAACATATAAATATGTTTTTTTAAAGATTTTATTTATTTATTTTTAGACAGAAGGGAAGGGAGGGAGAAAGAGAGGGAGAGAAACATCAATATGTGGTTGCCTCTCATTTGGCCCCCACTGGTGACCTGGCCTGCAACCCAGGCAGGTGCCCTGACTGGAAATTGAACCATTGACCCTTTGGTTCACAGCCTGCACTCAATCCAGTTAGCTACCCTCCAGCCAGGGCTATAAATAAGTTTTTGATAAAATAGTATTATAACTTTAGCAGTGATGACAAAATACATAAAATGGTAATTAGTTTGATGCTAACATTTCAAGATAAAAAAATCACCTATAAAATTATATCAGTTGCATCACATATTGAAATCATAATAAAAATTAAAGCACCACCATGTCGTTACAGATGTTTAGGACAACTCATCCAGATCTGGACTCTTCTGCTTTGGTTCTGGCCCCTGGCAGTTGGCTTTGCTTTCTCGGTGAAGAGCAGCACCAGTGTTATGTTCATTCATACATGAACTTCTTTAATACTTCAAAGGTTTCAACCTATCCTTTTAATTCTGGCTCATTTATCCAACTATTTGACAAGGAAAATAGAGAATAAGTTTTGAAATAATATAAATACCTTGCAGTATATACTGATTTTCACCTTTCCAACTTTTCCTTCCTTCCTTCCTTCCTTCCTTCCTTCCTTCCTTCCTTCCTTCCTTCCTTCCTTCCTTCCTTCCTTCCTTCCTTCCTTCCTCCCTCCCTCCCTTCCTCCCTCTATTCTATCATTTGTTCACATACATGTTTGAGTATCTACCCTGGTGCCCAGCTCTGTGTTTGGTGCTGAGGACTAGAGGCTGTGAACGGATTTCACCCCCAACTTTGTGAGCATAATAATCAAGAAATGAACACTAACTTTCAACACAAGGAGGTGGTTTGATGGGAAATATGGGAGACTATAAGGTGCTTAGCAGCCTGGCAGGTCCTCAAAGACTTAAACAAAGTTACCACATGGCCCAGCAATTCTATTCCTCCATGTATTCCTAAGAGAATTAAAAATATATTGTCCACACAAAAATTTATACACAAATATTCATAGCAGCATTATTCATAGTAGCCCCAAAATGGGAACAGCCCACATATATATCAACTGATAAATGGATAAATAAAATGTGTTATATCCATAGAAAGGAATATTATTTGGCAATAAAAAGGAATGTACCAACTCACACCTCCACATAGATGGACCTTGAAAACATTAGGCTGTGAGGAAGAAGCCAGTAAGAAAATAACACATAGTATATGATTCCATGTGTATGAAATGTCTAGAACAGGTAAATCTGTAGAGACAGAAAGTAGCCCAGAGCTAGGGCTGGGGGAAGGAGGTGGGTGGAATGATAGCTAAGGAGCTCCTTTAGGTATAAATAAAATGTTTTAAAACTGATCACATTTGCCCTGGCCAGGGGCTCAGTTGGTTGGGGTGTTGTCCTGTGCACTCAAAGGTTTCAGGTTTGTTTTCTGGTTGGAGTGCATGCCTAGGCTGTGGGTTTGATTCCCTGTCAGGGCGTGTACGGGAGGCAACTGATCTATGTCTGTCTCTTCCTCGCTCTAAACATCAATAGACATATCCTCGGGTGAGGATTAAAAGAGAAAAGAAAAAAGAAAATTGATCATGTTTGCAGAATCCTGTGAACATACTGAAAACTATCTGTATACCTTAAATGGATATTTTGTGTGATATGTAAGTTATATCTTAATAAAGCTGTTTAATATTACGTTAGTCATATATGTAAAATTCTTGGAATAATGCCTGGCACACAGCAAGTACTAGATGAGAGTTAGCCATTATTATTATTATTATTATTATTATTATTATTATTTACAATGAGAATTAAAACAAGAGACCATGTTCACTTTCCAGGTTGGTAGAGATTCAGTGGTTCAGTACTACACAATAATGGCCAGAATGTCCACAATCACTTAACTTTTCTACACTGTAGACAGAAATGTAAATTTATGCATGTTCATTAGAGGACCTAGTAGGGTTACTTACTAACATGATAAATATTTATACCTTTTGAGCCCATAATCTCAAAGCCCAAGAATTCGTCTTGGTTCATTGTAACACGGTTCACATTACTAAAAGAATTAAATACCTATTAATAGCTGTGTGGCTTAAAAAGCGATGGTACAACCATAGAAGAGCATCTGACAGGGCTCTAAAAAGAAAGAAGAAAAGGGGCCCTTCGGGTGAGCTCATCTCTAAGGCACAATATTAGGTGAAAAGATAGATGGCAGAGCGGTGCTTATGGAATGCGGACACCGCGGTAAGAAATCAGCTGTGAGTGTACGGACGGATGCACATTCACGTAAAGGCTCAGGCTTTTCAAGAAAACGCGCAAGGAAGTCTGCAGTCAGAGAAGGGCTTTTGTTTGGTTGCACACACTTTTGTCCTGCTTGCATCTTTGTCTTGGGGTTTTATTTTGGTCAAGAATATATTACATTTGAAACAAAAGTTAATTAAAAGGAAGATGAAACATATATGAGGCCAAGAACCCCACCCCCCACCCCCCCCAGTTAAACAAGGCTGCTCTCCATTTCCTTAACCAGATGGACTTGGTCTGAGCAGACTGGATTACGGCAAGAAGTGGGGTGTGTGTCTGTGCATACGCATGTTCAAGTCTCCTAATTACTAAACACAGTGAAAGTTTAAAATAAAAAGCACCCTGGGTTTCTCCCCCATTTAGCACTGGACCCGTCCACCCAACAACTGTTATCTAAGAGCCCCAGCCCTCCTGCACGGAGATGCTGTGGGAAGTACCACAAAGGGGAGAAGGACACCTCATGGTTACATATAATTTAACAAAAGAAACAAGAAAAACTCCAGTACAGTACAAGAGCCACTGATTACTCAAGTCAGTTAGTTGTTCAAGCCTCCTAAAAGGGCTTTTTCCGAGAGGTTACAGTGTCCCCAGGAAGTCAGCAGGGGGCACATCAAACATATGCTTTGGAGCCCTTCAGCTTATTGTCAGTCTACGGTTTTGACGGTTTTTCTGAGGTTGTCTCAAGGTGCGAAGCCCTCAGCCACATGAGGGGGGATCTCCAAAACAGAATTTATTTATTAAAAATTGTGTATTTTTTCTTACATGTTTTAACCTTCAGTCGCTTTCAAAGTACTCTCCATTTGAGGCAACACACCTATTGAGACGTTTCTTCCACTGCCCAGAACAGTTTTTGAACTTGTTGATTTCAATGCCTTTTAGTGCTACTGCTGTTTTTTGTTTTGCCTCTTCCACATCGGCAAAACGTTTCCCTTGGACGACTTTTTTCATCCAGGGAAACAAACAAACAAAAAGTCTCTTGGAGTGAAATCGGGTGAATAGGAAGGGTGGAGCACGGAGTGATGCTGTTTTTGTTTGTTTGTTTGTTTGTTTTGGTCAAAAACTGCTGAACATTCAGTGCAGGTGCTCTCGTAAATCACCCATCATGACATGGGCAAATGCATTGAGTCTTCAAAAAGATTCACTGAAGCCGAACGCAGCCTCTCACAGTAATGCCAGCTGCTATACTGATGCTACAAATGTTTTCCTAGAACACTCACCTAGCAGGAGAAACCTGTACTACAAGGGGTTTGCCCTCCGAAGAGAATTCCATTTTTTTAGGGTCCCCTCTCATATATTTGTGGTCTTGCATATTCACGTCACCAACTAGGTGTCCTTGGATTTTCTACATGGACTTAAGTTTTTAAGTTTGGGACTTTTTTTTAAAGGAGAAGGAAATTACTTATAAGTGAACATAGATGATAAATCCAGTGGGTTACTTGTGGGACGTTGTTTTTAGATTGTCTGCTCTGTCTTCCAGGAGAGGACTGCACCCTGCCCCCCAACCCCGGGGACCTTTGCAGCTCCCTTGTGACAGCATCTGCCTCCCTGTCCTGTTCTGATGTCTCTCTCTCACCATAACGCCTTGTCCAGACAGGCCATTGCAATACACTGACATCTTTTTAATCTTTTATTTCTCGTAACTTTAGTCAATATTTTAATGCTGATATTAAAATACTTATTTTTTCTGTGTTTTTGTTTCTTTTCTTTTTTTTGGGGGGAGGGGAAGGGATGAATATCCACAAAACAAGAAAACAAATTCTTAAAATATGTCTGGATTATTTAACACCACTTTTATCATTTGAAATAATTCCCTTCATAACCCACAGTTCCTTCTCCTGATCCCTTTACTCATAACTTGGTGAAGGAAGGAGACAGTAGCAAATTCCCTAAATATAATATTTATTTGCATTTTAAGTTTTCCAGAATATGACACCCACTGTTACAAAGGGGGAACTATGGTATATTCTGTCCACGTTAATTTTTTCTTTCCTTCTTTTTATTTATGTTAAGATAGGGGAAGGGAAGGAGAGAAACAACGTGTGGTTGCCTCCCCCACGCCCCCTACTGGGCACCTGACCTGGCCTGCAACCCAGGCTTGTGCCCTGAGTGGGAATCCAACCAGCAACCCTTTGGTTAGAAGGCCGGTGCTCAATCCACTGAGTCACACCAGCCAGGGCTGGATTAATTCTTTCTTGAACTGCTACTTGGAATTTCTTCAATACAGCTCTGTTGGGTGAGGAATCAAAGAAGAGGCCCATGAGAACAGCATCTCCACTTAACTTCCCAGTAGGAGCAGTTCCAGCCTCAGGTGCCACATCTCAGAGGTAGGGCCTCATCTCAGAGCTAGGGCCTCAGAGCTAGGGCCTCACTGTCTCATTCCCATCTGTGCAGATGTAGGCAGCGCTTCCCCCTGTCTACAGTTTAATGCTGGGATACACGTGGGTAGCTGTGGAAAAGACTTTAATGGCAACTTTTAGTAAATATCTTTTTTTTTTTTTAAATTTCAATGTGTCTATTGATTTTAGAGAGAGAGAAAGGGGGAGAGGAAGAGAGAGAGAGAGATGGAGACATTGACTGGCTGCTTCTCATATGCATGTGCCCTGACTGGGAATCAAACTGGCGACACTTTGGTTTGCAGCCTGCGCTCAATCCACTGAGCTACACCAGCCAGGGCTTTTCCTCAGATTTTATCCTTATTCATCTGTACAATGGGAATATTGTTAGGTTCAGGATGTTTTTATAATGATCACATGAAAGGCATGAAAAGTGCCCAGTGTTTTATAATGATCACATGAAAGGCATGAAAAGTGCGCAAATAGCAGGCCCTCTATCTAAATAATAGATAGATGGATGGTAGACGACAGACGATAAATGATGAAAAAAGAGATGATATATAGAATTTCCCTACATGTGGAATTCGGGAGCTTCTGGCTGGTTCTTTAGATATGCCCATTCACCTTTTTTACTTATGAGAGTTTAACTTATACCAGGAGCAAGGGGCCTGCCATGAGTACCGATTTGTTAAACGTTTATAAATAAACTTAGCTCCTTTTAACCTGAAGCTTTTTTAAGTCTGTTACGATGGAAAAGTCAGTTACAGAAAATGTCAAACCTCATATTCTTGGCGATCAAATAACCTTGCTGGAGTTTGGTGGAGACGCCCCGCTAACGCACATGCAGACGGGGCTTGGAGTCTTGTGAACCTCGACACCGGTCGCAGGCACCTGATAGTTCCGACAGCAGCCAATCAGGAGAGTGCTTGCCGCCACACCCACCTGCCTTTCGCCGGTCTCCGGGATGGGAGCCAATCTGTCTACTTTTCCAGCAGGCTGAGCTGCTGTGGCTTAATTCTTCCTGGAAATCTCTGCAACTCTAATGGACACGGAGTATAACACTACAGGCCACTCCAAAACCGGCTTAATATTTTAAAAAGAAGGGGGAAGAATTACTCAAACTCTTTGATTTTGTTATCTGTTAACCTGGAAAATCATTTTAAACACGCATTATACGCATCAGAATTCTTTTTGGCAATCTTCTTGCAGTTCTCTGAAAGGCAAAGAAGAGCAGATTGGTTTGATTGTCTTAGCAAATGATTTTTTAAAAATAAATTTATGTCTGAAAATAGGCCACATGAATATTCTGTAAAAGATGGTAGGCATTTTGCACTTCCGTTTATGTCCTTTATACCCGAGTACATGCAATACAATTGTACTCATCTTGTAACATTTTTAAAATTAGAATGTCCCATATAACTCTTGGAGGACTGCCACATCGCAGTGCCTCACCCCCCCCCCGCAGAGTCTGTTCTCTCTGATGAGTTTCATTCCTAGCACGTTTCAAAGTTCCTCCACACACTTTGTAGGATAGAATGAATGTACACAACACATTGTTTAATGATCTCAATACAAGACACAAGACAATATATTGTGTTGTGCCATTTAATGCATCAACTAAAAAAATAGAACTCTAGTCTTCAGAATAGTGCACTTGGAATGATGTGGATATTATCAGGTGTATTTCACTTCTGAGATAAACTTTAAATGTAAGCCTAGTTTAAATAGTATGGCCTTTCATCCTTCTAACATACACATGTGGAGTGTGTGTGTGTGTGTGCGTGTGTGTGTGTGAGAGAGAGAGAGGAGGGAGGGATGAGTAGAAGGAAGCATTAAAGCCATTCAGAGACATAATCTAATATAAGACAGTGAATTAGAGGTTTTGATTTTTGAGCCTGTTTCTCAGATATAAAGTGGAGAGTAGAGAGTTAATTGTCCTTTCTGGCTAATGCAAATCCTTTACACTAAAAAAGACGTTATGGTAGTATCCTAGGCATTTTGGCAAAAATTAAGATTTCATTATTTTTATTATTTTAACTGCATACCTTAATGCAGCTTTATTAATAGTTCATTAAGATACAATTTACACACTATGAAGCTCACCAATATAAAGTGCGCAAGTCAATTTTTTTAGTGTCAAAACTTCTCCATACTCCCTGTCCCCCAGCTCCAGGCCACCACTAATCTACTTTCTGTCCCTAAGAGTTGCCCATTTGTGGGTATTTTACAATCTGTCTTTTGTGACTGGCTTCCCCCACTTCACATAACAATACAGTTTTAGATTATTTGACCTCAATCTCAGGACTCTGAGAATAAAATGTTACACTTGCATTCTTTGATGAGTTTGGGTCTAACTTGCATTAGGCAAAAATTAGACACTAGGTAGAACGAGAGGGCTTTTCTCCCCCAGGTCAGCTAACCCGTTTTGCCAATGTTAAAAACAGATCGCTCAACACAAGCTGTGGAACAGTGTGTGTTTACGGACTCAGGAACTGACAATCTCTATAAGAATTCTGGGGAAAAGAAATCCTGTAAGTTACAAAAGAATCCACCAAAAGAAGAGTGGATTTAAATTTGGACAAAATGCAGTTTAACAGCTTAACTCCCCCTCCTTGGAAAACTGGTGATTGAGGGGTATTTACCACAAATCCATATGAACCCGTATTTGGTGCTTGTACAGGGGGCCCCGGAGAGCCAGACCCTTAGGAAGAGCGCATAGGAAACCCATAGAAAAAGCACATTTCCCCTCTGCCCTTTCACCCTCTTCTCGCTGGCAGGGTTGATCTTCACTACGGTTTGCTCAAACATTTGGAAGTGAATTGAGGGCCCTCCTCCCAACTTATGATTTTATAGCCAATAGGTGATGAGGTTTATTTGCATATTTCCAGTCACATAAGCAGCCTTGGCGTGGAAACAGTGTCAGACTCGATTCCTCTCCCTCCGAGGAAACCTGCTACTTCTAGCTTCCCGGCTCTCTGCTTTGCCCCGCGCAGGACCGAGGCTCTTCTGTTCCCGCCTCCGGCTCCGCGGTGCATCAGTCTGTCCACGCTCCGGACCGTGCCCTGTAGCTCGGACCGAGCGACGAGCTTCGAGATGCAGAGCAGAGCGCTGCTCCTGGTGGCTCTGGGCGTGTGTCTCCAGAGTCTGACCGCCTTCCGCGGAGGGGTGGCCGCCTCCAACCGTAAGTTTTGCGCGCAGACGCCCCTTCACTTGCAGACTTGGCCCAGCGGCCCCTTCCACGCGTCTGGCGAATGAGAAGGCGGGAGTCGGCAGGGGATTCGGATGCGCACCGAGGACTCGCCTCGCCCGAGCGCTGCTCGGAGAGGTCACCCAGGCGGGATCCGGGAGAGGCAGGGAGAGAGTTCTCTCTCCGACCTCGCGGGGGCCGCTAGCAGTTCCCGCGCTCCCGGGTTCCCGCGCTGTCCCCCTCGGCGCCGGCCGAGGCCGTGCTCGGGGGAGCCCGGGCTCAGCCGGGAAGGGACAGGGGCAGTGCGAGGGGCGGGACGACGGAGGCGGGAGGAAAGGTCCAGACGGCAGTGCCCGGCAGTCCCATCCCCGGTCGGGCAGGGTGGCGGGCGGCCTTGGAATGAAAGGCACGCGGGCCAAGGTGACCCTGGCTAGGCTGTGGCGGCGACTCAGCCCCCGCCTGTGGGAGCGCGGGCAGAAAGCGGTCCCTCCTGGAGAAGCCGGCCCAGGGAGCGCGGAAGGGTTCCCTGCATCCTAGAAGCACAGGGCACTCCCACTCCGCGTCGAGGTGGGAGTGGGGGACCGGGGACCCGTGGCGCGGAGGCCTGGAGACGCCGTATCTTGCAGGCGTCCGGACGCGGGGAAACTCTCCAGCTGCGGCTCTCGCTGCTGGGCTTTTCTCAGCGCCCGACAGCTCCGGCGGCGCTCCTGAACGCGGGCCTGGGGGCTGCCAGGTTTGCCCTGGCTCTTCCTACGGTTCCGCAGCCGCCCGCTCGCCAGGGACAAAGCTTTGGAGGCCAGAGGCGAATTTCTTTATTGAGGCGGGGGTGAGGGTGCGGGTTACAGGGGAACAAGCTCTCAGTCCGAGACCTGCCCGCAACAGATGCAGCCTGCTTCACTTGAACCGTGGTTCAGCTAACACAGCAGCAACTGAAAGGATTAACTACTTGGCCTTATTGAAGCCAACACAGAACTTACAGCTGTGTGTGTGCGTGTTTAATGATAAATAAAACACAGACCCCCCCCCCCCAACAAAAAACAAAAACCGGCAACTGAAGCAAGCAGTAAACCAAGGCGGCGTTTTCTGCTCTGCTCTCCGGGGCGGTGCTTGGAAGCCCTTTCAGGCGGCACGCGCCAGCCTGGTTCAGGTTGCAGTCGGGTTTGTCCACGACTTTTATTGCAGCTGAGAGTTTATTTCAGAGCTGAATTCTGTGAAAGAACATTTTGGCTAGGTTAATAAAAGTAGATCCCACCAAAGCTGAATTGGCCAAAAAGGACAAGTATCTCTTCTGTCGGATGAGTTGGAGAACACTAGAGGTTCTGTTAGAAAGTCTTAAACATCTCGGGTGGTGTCACGTCCCCCCCCCCCCCCCCCCCCCCATGGCGTTTCACACCATCCGAGAAGACCGTCAGGACAGAGCCACATTCCTTTCTGCTTTTAACAAGTGCATCGTAATGTAGTGTTCCTTTCTCCACAAAACACACACAGAGGTGTGTCATCCGAGTGTAAGTTCTTTCTAGTCTGCCTTAGGGGTTCATCAGTGTCACCTCTCGGAGTTGATATCCCCCAACTCTGAAGGGGAGTTTGGACCAGACTCAAATTTCTCTCAGGCCCCTCTAATTCTTACTCTGCTTGATGTGGACACAAGTGATTCGTAAATTAAACTGGATTTTAACCACTACATGCTTTTCCTGGCTGTACATGCACTGAGGAAGCATTTTTAAGTAGACTTGAAATTAATGCCTGCCAGTCTAGCCTCTGGCTTTCCCCACCCCTTATATTGTGCCTCTTCTGCCACAGTGACTGCCCACCTCTTTTGTCCCCCAGAGGGATTCATCTGAGAACTCAAGAGTTTCAGAGCAGGAACACACAGGGGTGAGGGGATGGTAAGCAGCACCTCCCAGCTCTGACTCTGACTCAGTCATTCCCCAGTTCATTCTAAGAAGAGTGTGCGGACAGGAGGCCCTGCCCTCAGGTTCCTTGTTCTTGGAAGCCATGGCTAACCTCTGTGTGGCCTCCCCAGGAGACCTGAAGAACCAGGAGACCAGCATATGGGTCAGTGCTCAGCAGCTGAAGTTCCTTTTGACTGGCCATAGTGAATTCCAGGCTAACGTCTGAATTAAACATGCTGGCTGATGACAGCAAAATAGCAGATCCCTCTTGCAGAGCTTGGCAAGCGATTGATTGATTAATAGCTGTATTGAAAGGTGGGAGTCAGGCACTGGGGAAGAGTTTCAAAGGAAAATTTCACTTTCTTTCAGATGATGTATTTTTAGCTCAGCCCTCCTTGCACGCTTTATTCCTGGAGGAAGAATTGGGCTATGGAGTTTGCTGCCTCTATTTTCACCAACATTTTATATACATAAATGAAAAGCTAATCTGCTTGTTAAATAAGTCTGCATTGTCTGCATTGGAATATCTGAAAGGACTAATCAGTTCAGTCAGATAACAATATTGATGTTTTTCCTCCTCACTGAACTTGTTTTTTGTTTCCACCAATTCATCTTGTTCCTTGGCATTCCACAGAAGCTGCTTGAGTCAATAGCTGTGACCCTCAGTCTCAGAGAGTAGACAAATTACCGAGGAGGTCCTTTAGGAGTGTGTGTATGTGTGTGTGTGTGTGTGTGTGTGTGTGTGAGAGAGAGAGAGAGAGAGAGAGAGCGAGGGAGGAAGTAGAAACTTCAAAAAGAACCACTCTATAATTGAGCTAGTGTACCTCCTGAATTCTTCTAAATGTCAATCAAATTCATCTAATAACTGTGAGCCACCTTTACAATGTCTTTTCTGGGATGCTCCATGCTTTTCCTTTTCAGGAAACAATAATATACCCTCTCTAAATTTATCCTTAAAGTGCTTTGACTTCTCTGCCTAATTTTGTCTCTGTCAGTTATCATCCACACTAAGATAAATTCTCTGTCTTCATGTGCATGCTTAGAGTTTTAGCTACCTATTTAGGCATTGAGGAATAAAGATTACATAGCCTCAAAACGCATTAACTTGTAATTTGCCTGGCTTCCCAGTAGTTCCTCTTGGTGCTTAAGGACAGGCCTGATGGGGCCAGGTGGGCATTGCTGATATGATAAACTGAATTCAGGATGGAGGTTCTTGCAAAGAAATACACCTTAGGTAGGTCCCCTTTTTTATTATTCTAAGATGGCTGAAATTCCTAAAGGGACTTGATAAAAACTGTTTTCCCTTTGAAAGAATACTCGGAGTCACTGATACCATTTCCATGCATGGAGACACAATTTCCTTAGTAACAATGAAGTAGAGCCAGTTCACCTGCCAAGCTGGTGCAGCCCTGTGTGTGCTGGACAGCGGCACAGACTGACCGCTTGACCTCAGGGCCCACCCTCCTCCCTGTCTCTACGCGGCCCAGGTCAGTTAGGTCAGGGCTGATAGAGGTTCGAAAAGCACATGTTTTCAGGATGCCGAGACATCCTGGAGGGGTCACAAATGCCTGTAGTGGGAAAATTCCTATCAGAACATCAGGAGAAGGTAAGACTGATGTTTACGATTTCAAAGTCAGATAGAACTGACTTAGAATTGAGAACATCACATAGCATATGGAGTGGTAGTATATTCTGGTCAAACACTTCATTAGGCTTTCTGTAACTTACAATGAAAAACAATTTCCTTGGAAAGTTAAATAAAGGTCTCCAGGTAAAAGTTTGCTTGAGAATGTATGAATTTCCTATTATTCTCCTTTGCCAGCTACGTACCCAGCATTAAATCTCGCTCGTGGGAAATCGGAGCTCTCCACGAGCTATTCAGACAATCTGATACAGGGTCTACAGATTGAATACACTGTGTGTGTGCAAATGTACAAAGCCAGCCTTAATAAGTACAAAGAATACTCTTAACCATTTCAAAATGACTAGCAACACCAGGGCCATCACGTTGCATAATTCCAGGGGAAAATAGACGAAAAGTGAGTGGTGTTCTCCGGAGTTGTGCAAGGCAACTCTTAAATGTCAGTTTGGCAAATAGGTGGTGGGTGAGATCCATCTGCCAGGTTTCAGACTATCCTGCTCTAAAAAGACTGCTAATCAAACATGTTAAAATAAGACCGGTAGAGAGGAGGCATGAGCTATTTGATGGGGAGAGATGTGGGGGAGGGAAACTAATTTAGCTTCAAGTTATCTAGAACACTTTCCAACAATGAAAGAGCTTCTTGCATATTGGGAGCAGAATCAGATTAGAAACGTGCAATGTGTTTTTTCCCACTGTCAGATGAATGATAAGCCACCAGAGTGCTTTCTGGTTAGGAAAGCAAAGGAAGTCCTGCATCTTCAAACAAGATGAGAAGCAGAGTATATTTTTGATGAATGAGTGGATTTCAAGTGCAATCTTACTACAGGAAATAAAAAAAGAGCTTTAAATATCAATCCCGGATTTGAATAAGTTATCTTAGAATGTTTAGGTTCTGGAGATTGTATGTGCAAGTACCTGTGTGTGGTCAACTTGCTACATATAATGACTGGCTTATCAAGAGGTAACAACAGGAGTGTTTCAGGAATTTTGAAAAATAATAAAAAAGGAAAATGTTGGCCAGTCCTCAGATAAATCTATGATAAGTTTGATCAGATGCTTGTTATCCCATGTATGATAGCATTCTTATTTTTATTTTTGGCCTCACTTTTGTAATGTTATCTAAAATCACAGATTTTCAGCTTTTGAATTGTGAAAAGAGGAAGTTTAGCTTCAGAAATTAGAAGTATTTCTATGCAACCCCAGTTAATTATCTTCTGAAAGTTTTAAATAGTGAAATCTGAAATCTACAAGTTATTGCCTTCTTATAGTGAATAAACAGATTACTTTTGACTTGACAAGAAATTAAATATTTTTCCATACTATAATTTCCCTTTGACCATGTTTGCTTTGTAAAATAGCCTGATTTTATCTGCACTACAGTTTATTGTCCAGAGGGACAATAAAGGTTTCCTTTCCGTCCTTATTTATTTTGGGATTATTTATGAGGAACCAAAGTGGATTCTTGCCCACACCACCTTTGCAGTAGGTTTTTAAGCTTTGACTTTGTGGAAGACTAAAGACAAAAGTGGGAAAAGACATTTGGAGAAAGAGTTAACCAAGATTCATACATGGCACAAGTATTTCTGAACAACCCACTACATGACTGTTGAAAATCTCTTGAACTGATGTGTCCTGCCGTGGGCGTGGGAGCCACTCCATACAAAAGCTTCCTTGTGTCACTAACTTTTCTTATTGCTAATATTTAAAAAATATCTTGCTGGTGAGAAAGGAAACAATCTTCCAATTAACTTTCTATCCAATTTTTCCTTTTCAGAAATTACAGGAGGAAAAGATTTTAAAGACATTGAAAGTAAATTTTCTCTAAGGACCCCTGAATACACAGCTGAGGACACTTGTCACCTCCGTCCCGGGGTACCAGAATCTGTGGCTAACTGCCACTTCAACCACAGCAGCAAAACCTTCGTGGTCATCCATGGCTGGACAGTAAGAGAAGCTCTTTAGAAATGAGGGGATGGGGGTGGACCCACGTCCAAACCAGGGATGGGTCTGTTGGGAACCCAGTGATGGGTCTTCACGCCGCACACTTCTGCTTGTTTTCGGATGGCTTTGCTTTAAAGCTGAATGAAGGCAATTTGCGCTCTGGCCAGGATTGTGGAATATAAAGTCACAGATTCATGAGTACCTTGCCCAGGCCACGTTGACCTTTACTTTACCTTGGGACCCCATGGGTGCCCTCTGACCACCCATTCCCATGAGGTGAGAACAAGGCTTTGCTCAGCTGCAGAGCAGAGTGTAGTTATCATTTTGGGGGATCACTGGAAACTTGGCATGATCCTGGTTTACCAGGACATCACCTGAGGTTCTTTCCTAAGGAAGGCAACCCATGACAGTGAGAGGGGAACTGGAGTGGAGCGAGGAGGTGCTCCTTCCAGTCCTGGTTTTGCGGTTCTCCAGCTCTCAAAGCCCTTCTCATCTCTGGGCCTCAGTTTACTGATCTGTAAAACAAAGAGGTTGGTCTAGACATCCTGCCACTTCAGATATCATTCAATTATAAACTTTAGGGAGTTTTTCCAGAGGTGAAAAAGGGCTAGCCAGTGAACTGTCATGCAAGATGGTTAGAAATGGTAAAAACTGCAGTTACATTTACTTGAAAAGAATGTGAATAAACTAGTTCTTTCTAAATACGCAGGGTAGTCACTGTATGTGGTGCAGTTCTTACTCATGTACTTCAGGTGGGTTTTAATAATTTAAGTCCCCCGTGAGCAGATTTCATTGTTTATTAAAAAAGACTTCAATAAAATGGATGGTTAAGGAGATATTTCATTGTGTCAGAGCTTGCAAATACAGTAATAGGCACTAAATTCTAACTCGATGAATTAGCTAATGATTGACATACTTCTATTCCCAACCATTACTGACAGCGAAGGACAGTTGCTAAAACTTTTATGGAGATGAAGGCAACTTCTAATAGAATTTACATGGAAGTTTATTCTAACAAAATATATCTACTTATTAGAGTTAATATATTAAAGTACATATCTTTTGATAAATATACATATTCAAATTCCTAACATAAATCTTTTTATATTTCAGAAGATTTAAGTAGGAAAAAATAATCGATGGTGGTTTAGAGATATTTTGATTGCCTATAGAACTTGGTTTTTAATACTTTTCAGAAAAGTTTAAACTTAATGAGCATTTATATGACAGGAATAAATTGAATATGTCACACAGCTTATCCCTGAGAGAGTTTTATACTTTATGAATTTTTTAAAAACGTGTTTTCTGTTCTTTCTCATACTGAGATGATGCAACTAACCCCTTATCAGGGGTAAGTTTCCCTCAGAGGACAGGGCTGGATTCCCTCACTGGCCCTCCTGTCTGCTCAGCCGGTTTGTGTTCTTCACCTTGAGGCCCTGACCTTTTGAGAGCCTGCGCTCAGGGGCTTGGCTGCTGTCTGGGGCTGGGTGTCACTGCATGGAGCTGGCTGGTCTGCACAACCAGCCTGGCTGGGTTGAGCTCGCCTCAGTGAGCTCCCTGGCGGGTTCGTCTGGACCCCCTGGTGCAGGTGGCTGGGGGGCTTCAGTTGGGTTGTGTGTCTGGTAGTACAAAAAAAAAAACTGGCACAGATTTAAGGAGGCTCAGAAGAAAAGTCTAGAAAATAATACCTTTCCAGAGTTGAAGAAGGTGGGGACTTATTTGGGTTTCCCACCCGTTTCGGTTAGTTACAGTATGTTGAATTCAAAAAGGAGGGATTAGGTTAGTTGATAGGCGGTTAATACAAGGATCAGTCACAGCAGGGGTAAGTTGGATTACTTGCTCTTTGGCAGGTTGCCTCACTTGGAAACACCGATAGTGCAGAAGAACTTATCATAGGGCCTAATGACAAACCAGAGTTTCCTGCCTTGTCTGAGGCAAACTGCTCAGCGACTCAAGGACTGAGGACTCGGGGAAGTGGGGAGGTTCTGCAGCTTTGTGGTGAGAACCCAGAGGGCTGCTGAGAGGGCAGGGGGCGCAGGGCCCATCTCAGAAGGCGAGTGGACACGGCCGGGCTGGAGCTCTGCCGCCTGCTTTAAGCACAGGCTTTGCATTGTGACGTGGGAGGTCCTCACCCCTGGCTGAAAGGAGGAGGCGTTCACACTACTTTCTGAAGGAATGACATTCTTCTCTCTTGAGAAGCTGCTGCCCAGGGTGGCCCCTGGTCTCGAATGGAGGAGAAGGGGGGCAGGACCAATGCCTCATGGTCTCCAGTGAGGTGGGTGTCCTGCAGGTCCTCTCAAAGACCCAGGCTGGAAGCAGACTGGAGCAGACTCGCTGGGCCACATTTGAAGATGATTTAAGGAAATTCCTGACGGGTTAACATCACTTTTGTACTTTTTCTTCTGTTTTCTCTTCCCACTTAAAATAGCCACAGAATTGGGGTCTTATCACTGCAAATAAATTGGAAGCCAGATGGACTGAAGAAGAAATTTCCGAGGTGGAGGGTGACTTTGAGGTCCCCCCAGTCTGTCCCCTTTGAAGGTGTCAGTGAAGTGAAAGCAGCGCCCACGCTGTTCATAGAAGTAGTGAGTGGAAGAGATGGGGCCGGAACCAAGACCCTCTGAGTCCCAGGCCTTCTTTTTCATATTACAGCAATTTGTTGAGAGACTGCGCGGTTTGTTAGTGTCAGGAGTGAAGCGAGCCGTCGCATTTCGATAGTTTAGCCTAGAAAATAGACAAGACAAAATGGAAACGTAAGTCTGAAAGAACCCACCATGTAAATCCAAGTTCTGAATGATGTTTCCTATATGTTTCTATTAGAATTCCTCTTAGAAGGTGAAAGGTTTTACAGGGTTCCCCTGAAGAACTGCCGTGCGCGTGGATTTCAGAATCTTCTTTGCTGAGTACATGGTGACTAACCGTTACTCTGGCTACTATATGATCTGCTCTCAGGCCATGTTGAGGGTGGGTAGATTTGGGAATCGAAATCAGGTTGTTGCTGTGTGCCAGTTTATGGCAGGGTGGTGTGCAATTTATAATCTGCAGTTTTTAAAATGCATTTCTACTGTTTCAAAGTGTGCATCTTTTCACAGGTGTCCAGTGCCTACATAACCAGAGTTAATCTGAGGACCCCGTAGTTCTTTTGACTTTGAATTTTGGGGCCTTTAAAAACAAGAAACAAAGAATTACTGTTGGCAGTCTACTTAGCTCCAAACAGGACCAATATAATAATGACCAATATAATTAGGGAAATATGAGCATCAAACTTCACTAATTTCCACACTGATAATGAAGAATTTGAGCAATTTATGAAAGAGTCTGAGCTGGAGTTGATCATTTTGTTATGTGTTAACAAAGAGATTGCTAAGCAAACATACCTTCTTTTGGGAGAGATTAACAAATTTAAAACTATTAGCATGTTTAAAACTATTTTTTATTAGCATATCAAACGTTACGTGTGACCCTTTTATAAGAAAAAAGGGCATTTATAGCTGCCAAAATAATTCTATTGGGAAACATTTATTAGCCTAATTAGTAGTATTAGAATAGATTTTTAAAATAAAGATAGTCTGTAACTCTACTGCAAAATTTTAACTTGTTCAGATTATTTTTTTCTTTGAATACCATGAATTATTGACATTTTCCTGAATTCATAAACTGTGCTGTTAAAATTGGAAGCGCGGTGAGCTGCCGTCTGCCATCCCTGAGTTCAGCACGCCCTTCCGTGGGCATTCTCAAGTTTGTCTCGGGAGGGGTGGGCACAGTCTCTGAACCGTCTCTCGTGTGGTTTGGTTCTTCTGTCTGAGTCTATGGTTTCCTCGTGGTTTTTTTTTCCCGACTTCTTGTAGGTATAGTGGGTTGACATATCTGGACAAGTTGCAGGTGGGTATTTTAAAAAGCTTGCATTGTCCTCTTCAGGTGACAGGAATGTATGAAAGTTGGGTGCCCAAACTTGTGGCTGCCCTGTACAAGAGGGAACCCGACTCCAATGTCATCGTGGTGGACTGGCTGTTGCGGGCCCAGCAGCACTACCCAGTGTCCGCGGGCCACACCAAGCTGGTGGGAAAGGATGTGGCCACGTTCATCAACTGGATGGAGGTGAGACTTGGGGGAGGGGCCTTATGTGTCCGGCACAGATCTGCTGGCTAGAGCTGGACAAGGGGCTGGTCTTTGTTCCTTTTCACTCAGATATAGGTATTTTCTGCGGGCAATTCAAGTCTGCAGGATGGGCACTGGCATTATTTTTTAATCCAAAAGCAGCATTATGATAAGAATGATAAAACTATAAAGCCAAGGCGTGGTTCTGCCCTGCTCTGCCCTTTGATATTTTCATAGTGAATAGATTTGTTGAAACCAACAACTAAGTGGGCAGAATAGAGAAAAGCTTGTTATTTCTGGGCATCGGGAAGATGTCCTGTTCGGGCCATTCCTTCCCTGTCAGTTGGCTGGCACGTGCAATTTTATCTGTTAGGGTACTCATCTCCTTGATGAGGATATTACTAGAACTTATTCCATGGGGTGGGTTAAAGGCCCACATTTTTGTTGAGCATTACGGGAGGGATGGAGTTGAGCAGGAAGAACATGGCAGGGACAGTCCACAGGATGTGAGGTGGCCCAGGGTCAGGAGTTCCAACTTAGCTGCCAGTTTTACCCGCACGACTCCCTGAAGCCGTCCTCTGAAACCTACCTTTGGAAGGTTTCTTGGGGCTGAAAGGAAGCTAATTCTCGGACAGGGCCAAATTCCTGAAGTCAGATGCTTGGAGGTAAACAATAGGCTGTGTTTACTGGACTGACCCTTAAAAGGTTGGCTCTTTTGCTAACCAGGAACATGAACTTGGGAAAATCAGATCACCTCCTTGGCTCCTCATCCCATCTGTTGAATGAGGAGGTTGGACCATATGTGTCTGCGTTCCCTTCCCCTGTAATAGTTCCTGATTTTTAGTTGTTGCTTGGCTAACATTCAAGAATAAAGTGATGCAGGGCATCTAGAGTAAGAGATAGTGGACTAAAGTTAAATTTGTATATTTGTGTCTATACACGTATGTGTATCTGTATTTAAATCTACACAGCATATATGTGCATACAGATATTTTCAGATGTATGGAAATTAAGATTTCCATACATTTCAATTTCAGATGTATTGAAATACTTTCTAAATCAAACACATTGTTAAGGAAAGAGAAAGGTCTCAACAGTAGAGTGTATGTCTTATCTGTAACACAAAATTTAAATAGGTAGAATTAGTTTCCAGTATTGCCAATATGTTGAAAACAACACACATTCATTTTACTTCTTTTAGCTTTGATCTCTTGCAAAGAACTGTAAGAGCCCTTTTCTTCTTTCTCTCTTCCAAAGGAGGAATTTAACTACCCTATGGACAATGTCCATCTCTTGGGATACAGCCTTGGAGCCCATGCTGCGGGCATTGCAGGAAGTCTGACCAATAAGAAGGTCAACAGAATCACCGGTAAGAAAGCAGTGCCATTTCTCTTACAGCCTAAGAGTTGAGATGTCCGTCATCCTGAAAGAGGGTGAGAATGTTTGTCAAATGCCCGAATGTGTGTTGGAGGGCTTTCTTTCTACAGTGAGACAAAATATCAGCCCTTGCTCTCACGGCCAGCTCTACTGGCCAAAGAGAAAGAGAGCAGAGATAAGCACAGGGAGCCCACCGGTGTCCCTCCTCCCTCCCCCGGACTTTGCTATGTGCAGCCCACATGTCGCCCCTCCTGTCAGGACTGGGAAAATGAAAAAGGACCACCACTTGGAAACAGGAAAACATTCACCTGGGCCACTGGTAGTAGGTGGTTTGGCACATTCAGAGAGGAAGGAAGAACCTACCACTGATGAAGGGCCCCCCACCAACTTCAAAAATAATTTACGAGAGGAAATCAAGTCATCCTGTGAAAATTTCTAACTCATGGTTAGTTTAAGAGACTCAAATTCCATTTCAGGAATTTCTTTTCTACTTTTCTAACTCCCAGTAGTTCAAAGATCTAATCACTATTGAACAAGAACTAATAAGAATCTGTGTGGCTGCCAATTCTGCTCACGTGGTGAGCAGTGGAATGTTAAGGTGATCCTGAAGGAGACTGAGACCAATAGAATTCAAAAATCTCTGAGGCTTTTTTTCCCCTATGAAGGTCTAGATCCAGCCGGACCCAACTTTGAGTACGCAGAAGCTCCAAGTCGCCTTTCTCCCGATGACGCGGATTTTGTAGACGTCCTACACACATTCACCAGAGGGTCACCTGGCCGGAGTATTGGAATCCAGAAACCAGTGGGGCATGTTGACATTTATCCTAATGGAGGCACTTTTCAACCAGGCTGCAACATTGGGGAAGCTATCCGTGTGATTGCCGAGCGAGGCCTTGGCGGTAAATATAATTTAGAAGTTAGTGAAACGCAAGTTCTGTTCTTAACTCTTTTTGGCCCAGTGTTAAACCACTCTCCACAAATATGTCATTTTAACGTCTACATTCAGCCAAGTTACCACTCCGATGAAGTGCCAGGTTCAGCACGATCCCCTTCCTGTGGTCAGTCAGGCATTTCCTCTCTCATGTACTGCGACCCGAACTGCATTGACTCCTGCACTCATGGTGCAAACACAAGACAGGCGGGGCTTAGACAAGGAGACCCTGCTGCCTTCTAGCAGCACGAATGCTCTCTGGCCACCTGCTATCAAACTTCGAATGCAGTTGCAAAACGAGTAGAGTTATTTTGGACTTATAACTTTTAAAGTTAACAAGATAACTTAAGAGTTATTTTGGATAAGCAAATTATTCTCTAACAACAAATTTTAAGAAGAAAATATATCATTGGCTTAATAGTTGCTTTGATAATTGTGGTAGCTTGTGTTCCATGTATTATTTGTTGTAAGGGAACTTTGCATACTTTGTGGACAGTGGGAAGCACCTGTAGATAATATGCTCAGGACTTTTGTGTACATTATAAAACTTACAGCATCATGTTATGATTTTCAATTATTATAAAAGTTTATAGTAATAGATACAGTCTTGTAATGTTGGTAATTATTTCTATATTCATTTAATATAAAAATCATTAGTAGTAGTAGAACCCTAGAATTTTATGCAGCATCTATGATAAAATAATATTTACTTAATAATTATGCTCTTATGTGGTTTCTACAATTATGTTTCTAGAAGCATCTGGAATCATTATATGCTTTAGATATAAAGTATATAATAAATCTGGGTGAAATCAACTTTTGCCTTGGATATCTCATATTACAGCTTCCTAAACACACAAGTGTAAGCCAGTGGTAAAGCCAGAAGTTCCCTGTACATTTGCATCTTTGACATTATTGGAAGTGTGTGAGAAGCTGCCACCAAGAATATCTCCTTACATAGAACATACAGTCGAAAAGTCGTAGGACTAGATCCTGAGGTCATTTGATTCTTAACACCACACCTAAGCTCTCTCGGACGTGCTGGGTGAGGCACTCATTGAGGACTTCTACAGAGTTGAAGTTCTCTTTGCTTTCCTTCTCCCCAGATGTGGATCAGCTCGTGAAGTGCTCCCATGAGCGCTCCATTCACCTCTTCATTGACTCTCTGTTGAATGAAGAAAATCCCAGTAAGGCCTACCGGTGCAATTCGAAGGAAGCCTTTGAGAAAGGGCTCTGCCTGAGCTGCAGAAAGAACCGTTGCAACAACATGGGCTATGAGGTCAACAAGGTCCGAGCCAAAAGAAGCAGCAAAATGTACCTGAAGACCCGTTCTCAGATGCCCTACAAAGGTAAGCCCGAGACTGCTATGAACAGGAAAACCAATCTGATCCTGTTTTCTTTTTTCTTTCTTTTTTTGTCATGCCCATTGCATCACACGCACTGATGCTGTTCATTGCAACAGAGGCGATAAAGTGATGTTACTAAACACTGAGCCCTCACTTGTGTGTTTGTGCGTAGAGAGGGAGTTGTGCTGGTGCACTTTACTGAAGTCTGACTTCCCATTGCCAGCAAGGCCCAGGGCGCACCTGGCACTGTCCTGTGCGGCAGTGCTGCTGGCCGTCCTCCTCTGTAATGGGACTGTTAGCCTGCACCTGCCCACGAGCACCAGGCTCGGAGCTCATTTGGAACCATCCATCCAGGGTCAGCAAACTATGGCCCATGGGCTGCATCCAGCCCACCACCTGCTATTGTAAATAGAGGTTCCTTAATAAAGTCGCTTGCATTTGTTTCTGTATTGACTAAGGCTGCCTTCCTGGGACAGAGACTGTATGGCCTACAAAGCCTAAAATATTTACTATCTGCCCTTTACAGAGAAAGTTTGCCAGCTCCTTAAGTTTGCTTTAAGAGAAGGCAGGAACCACCTCTATTTTAAAATATAACTATTTCTGGGAGGGAGAATATACCAAACCTCCTGAGGTATATCCATTTCATTATGAATTTGTTCTCTCTTGAATTTCAAACACGGCAGCTTGCTTAGAACAGGACCTACAGGAACTGAAGGGAGACAGGAGAGTGGATAACCAGCTACCTGGCCAGGAGGACTAACATCAGGAGGGCAGGCTGATGTGGAGTCAGAGGAAGTGCCAGGGAAGGAAAGATATTAAAGAACAGTTCCCCACAGAGCAGATATCTGATAGAGGCCTCCGTTCATAAGGTGCTTTGTGACAATCTCTAAGGTGCGCTTGGTGGCCCAGAGGTTTGGAGCACCGCTAATTCAAAGAAGGCTTCTGAGTCATGAGAGATCCCTCAGGCTCCCCGACTCTTCAGAATGAGGACGTGTGTGTAAGGTGTGGAGGAGCCCCAGGTGTTCACGCAGCACCACTCAGAGCTCCGTCACATGTCTGGGGGGCTCCGGCAGGCCTGGCTGCTCCTGCAAGGGCTCCGTTTCACCTCTGTTTCTTTTCACCTGTAGTAGCTGTGCCTTAAGCCCGCTGCCTTTCCTGTGCCTTTGTCTTCTCCCCCATCCCATCTCCTCAGAGTTTTTGATAGGGATGGGCAGCGCAGGGAGGAGAGGTTCAAGTTCAGGTACCTGCCTCCAGAGGCTGTCTCCCACACAGGACACTCTAGGAGCTGACAGTCTGTACAGCCTTGCTGGTGATACAACGGGACAAGTTTTATTGTGAGACTCTGTGCTAGATGATGGGGGGACAGAGGACAAGCGTGATCCTTTGGCCCGAGGACCCATGAAACATGAAGAAACGTAGTCCCAGACACTGACACAGTAACAAATGCCAAATATGCTTGGTATAGATGCCAAGGGACCAGCTGGCCAAGAAAGAGGTAGAGTTCATGGAGAAAGCATCATGGGAAATGTGGCCTCCTGATGTCATCTCCCCAGTACCCCATCAAAGATGACTGCTTTCTGGGGCTGCCGGGCAATTCAGACACACCTGGATTTCCCTACCCACCGTAACCACACTTTTTTGAAAAGGAGTAGAACTCAAGGTTTCAATTGTCTAGTAGCAGACACTGTACAGACACAAAGAAATCTTTTTAAACCGCCCTGACTGTCCTGCATGAACACTTCTTGCTTGACCCCTAGCGAAATCCAGTCTGTGGTTCTGAGTTGCCTGCTTCATGGGGGGGCTGTGG
Source organism: Artibeus jamaicensis (assembly GCF_021234435.1). NCBI lineage: Eukaryota > Metazoa > Chordata > Mammalia > Chiroptera > Phyllostomidae > Artibeus > Artibeus jamaicensis. Next base: position 5,996,347 of record NW_026521854.1, on the reverse strand, counting down.
TGTTTCTATTAAGACTGATCAGCACATGCTTCAACTTTCTCCCTACAGTCTTCCATTACCAAGTGAAGATTCACTTTTCTGGGACCAAGAGTGACACGCAGACCAACCAGGCTTTCGAGATCTCTCTGTATGGCACGGTGGCCGAGAGCGAGAACATTCCTTTCACCCTGTGAGTAGCGCATGGCCTGAGGGCTTGTCTTGCACCGCCACCTGCCCTGACTGTTGGTCTGAGGATTAGGAGAGGAGTAAGCCATGGAGGAAAAGAAATATCCAAAAGACTTTCAGAAAACTGTATGGCAGAAATGCCCGTTTCAGAGGTGCATGTGATGGCGTGGACCAGAAACGAAGTAAATGTCCGTCCAAACTGAGGCCGCAGTGAAGGGAGCTGGGATTTAACAAATCAGCACCACCCATCTAGTCTCTGAAAACGGGGACTCTATAAAACTAGGTAAAACAGGGTAAGCGTGGAAGGTAAAATATGAAGTGAACAAAGAAAGAACAGAGAATTGTACGTGCACCGTGATTGTTACAAAAGAAACACATGTTCACAAATCAATGCAAATTGAAAGAGAATCCATGAAAATAATGGCTCTGAGTAGTTGGCTAATGGATTTTTTACTTTTAGAATTGTATTAAATAGTTCATATTGTTAGGATAAAAGTTAGAATTGATTAAGGGGGCGGAGCTATCTTTTGAAATACACTAAACGCCATTGACATTCATCTCGAGTATTTTGTTGGACATTTTTTGCATTTTTAAAATACCTCCCCAACTGCCCTGGCTAGTGTAGCTCAGTGGATTGAGTGCTGGCCTGTGAACCAAAATACCCCCCAAACAATAAAACTCTTTACATTTTGGGAAGGAGAAGAGGGGGGATCCCCTTGATTCCCAGAACTAACCAACTTTGTTGATTTCTGTGTTCAGGCCTGAAGTTTCCACAAACAAGACATACTCCTTCCTCATTTACACGGAGGTGGACATCGGAGAGCTGCTCATGCTGAAGCTCAAGTGGAACAGCGACTCCTACTTCAGCTGGTCCGACTGGTGGGGCAGCGCTGGCTTTGCTGTTGAGAAGATCAGAGTAAAAGCAGGAGAGACTCAAAAGAAGTAATTGCATTTAGTTTTCTTCCTTCCCTTTAGATTTCTCTCTAATATCATTACCTAGAGATAGTATTTCTGGAGGCTTCCACACTCAGGTGAAATTTTAATAAGCTTTGTCATTAAAACTTGTATCAGCTAGTAAGTGACATGAGTCAGACAGAAAGATGAATACCATAGGATTTCACTTGTGTGTGGAATCTGAAAGAACAAAATAAGCAAACAAACAAAACAGTCAGACTCATAGACACAGAGAACAGACTGATGGTTGACAGCTGGGAGGGGGCTTGGGGGCGGAGTGAAAAGGGGGAGGGGTTAAGAAGTACAAATTAGCAGTTACACCCTGGCTGGTGTAGCTCAGTGGATTGAGCACGGGCCTGTGGACCAGAGGATCGCGGTTCCATTCCCAGTCAGGGCACATGCCTGGGTTGCAGGCAGGTTCCCTGCAGGCCAGTTCCCTGCAGGGGATGTACTAGAGGCAACCGTACATTGATGTTTCTTTCCCTCTCTCCTTCCCCTCTAAAGATAAATAAATAAAATCTTAAAAAAAAAATTAGCAGTTACAAAGTAGTCACGGGGATGTAAAGTACAGCATAGCTTTGGGAATATAGTCGATAACTATGTGGTACCAGGTGTGCACTGGACTTACTGGGGGAATGACTTAATAAATTATGTACATCTTTCACCATTATGCTGTACATCTGAAACTAATATAAAGTTGAATGTCAACTGTAATCTAAAAATTTAAGAAGACTGTATCAGCTACATAATTACACACATATTTTTTGCAGGAGTGTTCTTTAACCGTCATACTAGGGAAAGAGTAGTGTTTCTGAATTTCATGGGAAGACAACAGGAGCCCCTATTGGTCACAGTTATGAGTGACAGCTGAGAGGAAAAGTGGGGGATCTCAGCCTCTCGATTTGCATGGCTTCTTGCAAGCACAAAGCAGTTATGGAAAGAACCTCTGACATGTTACTTTGATGTTTGAAGACTAGCACCAACCTCTCCTAGAAGGATGAGATGCCAAGAGAATCTCACCCTGTCTCCCCGGGCCCACCCCACACATAGCTATACAATGAATCACAAAGAGAACCTCATAGGATTGGAAGCTTTTATACTAAATGGACAGGGATTTTGCAACTACAGTATTACTATAATACTGGTAATGCAAATGTGGTGTTTTAAATTAATATCGGTTAATTATTCTCTTTTGTCATTTTCTTTTATAACAAATAAAAAAAAGAAGGAGAGGTTGTGGCTGGAGAAGCAGAGCCCTGTTTCTCTAGCAGAGCCCGTGGGAGGCTGGTTCGGGAAGCCCCTAAGGCACACACTCGGGTGGGGAAATCCATCTTGCATCACCTCGTGGTGAGAGCCTTGTGGTTTTAAGGCCACTGCAGGCTCTTTGTATGCAGTTTAGATTGATTAACTGGCTTTGTTGCTGAATGGTGGGCTGGGCCCTCAAATAACCCTCTGACTCAGAGGTGTTGCTGACCAGAATGGCCTGCGTGTCAACAGTTAACTGTTGAAAATATCAAAACAATTAATTAGATGGATCACGTGGGATTTAAACAGCCCTGACCCAACCACTCGTCTTTGAACCGCCTTTTTCATGGCTCCGCATGGCATGTTCACACCCATGTTTCTCCTCCCAGGGTGATCTTCTGTTCCCGGGAGAAAGTGTCTCATCTGCGGAAGGGGAAGCCATCTGTGGTCTTTGTGAAGTGCCACGAGAAGTCCCTGAATAAAAACTCTGGCTGGTGAGCATCAGGGGGTCAACCCCTCCCCTCCCCCGGGGGTCGGCGGGCTGGCGCGCCGACAGAGCTGCTGCACGCGGGCCTCTGCGCCCAGAACTGCAGGCCCTCGTGCGTTCCTGTGATCGGAGCCCCCCGGAGTCTTCCTAGCCCTTCCATGTGGACATCAGACTGGTCCATTCGCTTTGGGCAGTACTCGTTCTTTTATACTGTCTCTTTCTGCCGGTTCTGATCTGCATCCCTGGCGCACTTTTAGATTTTATTTTCCACTTGAACAACCACAAAATCTTCCTGCGTGCTTTCCCCTGCACAGCATTCCTGCTACCTAGACAGTTCTGTGTGCAGAGCACGCGGCACACGTTAGCAGTCTCGTGGCTGTGGGTGCGGCTCCTCCTGGGGCGTATCCAGGAGAGCGAAGCAGCAGCTGCAGCCACATACTCTTTCTATGATGGGCTAAGTGCCGGCTGACTCCGGGGCAGAGGGCCCAAGGGGCAGCCACCAAGCATCCATCTCAAAACTCCAGAGGTGGGGAGTTAGTGGAGGTAGACTATAGGAGGCGGTTCTCATTCTCTTTTCCGTCTCAAAACAGCTCCCTGGCTCTTTCTCACCTGACCTTTCAGGCTAATCCGTGTGGCAGCTCTCAGATGAATTTTTCCAGAGCGTCAGTACTAAGTGGAGACTAAGCATGTGATTTTCCCCATCCCTTCCTGACTTTCATTCGTCCACTCATTCGCCTGCCAGGAGAAAACTCATTACGAGCCAGGGACGCATGAAGCAGTGGGGAAGGCTGGTCATAATGTTATCTGCAAACAGAAAAAAAGCAATTGCTTGTGGTTTGCCTTCTCCCTGTTACATTTGTGGACAAAAGTACAGAATAAGAGTTGCCTAATCAGAAAAAGCACATTAAAGACCCTATATGAAATATCTCTTTTATTTTTAATTTGTATTTTATAATGTAAGTTATCCATGGATAATTATGGGTTATGGATAAATTAGAAAAAAGAGGCAAAAAGGAAATAAAATCATATGACTCTATGGCCCAGGGACAATCGGTTAACATTTTAATGTACGAGCAGACCTCGCTTTCTTGCGCGCCCTGGATACTGCATTTTTAGCACATGGAAGGTTTGTGGTCACCCTGCATCCAGCAAGTGATGGGACAGCAACCAGTAGGTTCTACTGTCCCAACAGGTTCAGATGACGGTTAGCATTTTTTCGCAATAAAGTATTTAAGGTGTGTGCATCACTTTTTAGACATAATGCTATTGCATACTTAATAGACTACAGTATTCTGTAAATTTTCTGTGCTCTGAAAAACTGAAACATTCCTGTGACTCACTTCAGTGTGATACTTGCTTTTTTGCAGGGGTCTGGGACCCAGCCTGCAGGATCTCTGAGATACATTTGTGTGTATTTCCAGGCTTTCTCTATGCATGGATAATATTTATATTATTTTACAAAAATGGAATCATGGCATATGCACTTTGAGTGCAAGGTGGGGCCATGTGGATTAAGAACATTTGTGTAGGACACTCAAGATAAACTTGAAATGAAGAATAGTTACTGGCATTGAGCCAGGCAGAGTACCCGAATTCTTATTTTAGTGGAGACTGTTTTACTAAGAAGTTCTTTGCTTCGTTTTTCCTCATCACAAATTTGAGGCAATTTCACATTTGTTTCAACTCTTAGAAAGGGACTCCTATACCTGAATTCATGTCACATAAAAACATACACAAATGCGCATATACACAGACATTCTCCCAAAGTTATTCACAACTTTAAATCTATGTGTGAATGTAAAAAAAAAAGAAAAAGAAAAAAGAAAAGAATCCCAGATTAGGAAATAACTCCATTTGTTTATAAGGTATTTCTGGTCATATTACTTATAGGTTACAAGAATTTACCTGAGAAAGTCTAATGATACATTTTGTCTGATTATAGGATTGCTGAGACAATAGGTTTTAAAAAATATATCAGAACTTTATCTAAGAGGTAGTTATGAATCAGATTAATAAGCTTCTGCAGTTTTCTTGTGATTAAATTTTAATCAAACAAAACCTTTTGTTTCTCTTACCTTCTGACGTAACTCTTTAGAATTCTCATGTCACAAGAAAAAAAACAGGCATTTCATGTGGCAAGTTGTAGAAGTAATATATCTTCCTAAATTTCGAAATCATTTGGTTTAGCCTTCTGAAAATGATACGCTTTACTGGGACATGGCTAAGCAGATGCTGGCGTGTCTGCCCTTTCTAGGAACCTGCCGCTTTCTCTGGCCTATTCTATTATCCATGTCTCCCCCGGGTTTATTCTCACAACTTCGTTCTGAACTTGCAGTTGAAATCCTTTTCCTCCTGAAGTGGTGGGGGAGGGGAGAGGGTTATAAAACTGTAAGCAGATAATAAATCTCCCTTCCTTTTCTCTTGCTCTTTTTTTTTTTTTTTCTCAGAAACGGAGCAAACCTACAGAAGGAAGAACAGCACATGAGTTCTGTGAAGAAGGAAGTAACTTTTACAAAAGATGTCCAGAACTTTGGGTGGTTAAAAGCAAATTTTCCTGAGTATTAATCCCAGTTATCCTTGTTAGTTATTTTAAGAGACAGTATCAAGTACTAAAAAGTGGCTAATTCAACTCGAGGAGTACAGTGGCCAAATAGCACATCCTACAACGTTAAAAAACGGCAGGAATGAAAAGCACTGCATTTTTGTCCCTTGAGAAAGAAACAAGAATTGTTTGGGCTGCGGTAAAATAATAAAGCTTCTTTATGCGATGAGTTTAGCCATAGCCTACACTTGATTGGAACTCATATTTCAGATGGAATTCTGCATTCTCTGGATTGATATATTCTCAAAGTTCACTCTAAGTCTGAGTATAGAAAGTGTTCTTTTCTGGCTTGGGTTCGAACTGTTTCCTGACTGGTCTCAACACCTGCCTCCTTGGAACGGTTCCCCTCTTGTCATCGGAGGCAGTTCAAGAATGAACCAGGAACTAGCGGTTTGGAGCGAGGAAGGAGGAATGGAGCTGGACTGAGCCTTTAAACACTCTGGGGTTGGTTGCATCATAACTAGGTTACAAATTAAAGGAGATATAAAATTTATACAATCAAATCTTAATAGGCTTTACAGTTCATTGCTTAATCTCTTCCTTCCTTTTCTTGCTTTGTCTCAAAGTTGTATTTTAACAACACTCCCTCGGTAGGTGTGAAAAGGAGCCTGTCATGCTCAGCTGGCACGTAATTTTAACTGTGGAGAAAGAAAGTGATCCCATAACTTTAGTGCCAGATTTTCAAAAGTGTCTTCATCGGTTTGGAGTCATTTACTCTCCAGCGGTTCCTACTTGGTCTCAGGCCTATCTCGGTCACGCTCCAGTCACACTTCGAGTGTGTCTCTTTCTTCCTTGGTTCCGATAAGAAAACGTGTTCAAAGCCAAATTTTGCATCACTCAAAGGTCTACACATTTTAGACGAGGGCTGTTTTTACTAAGTAGAGAGATGGAAAAGCTGCTGGGACATATTCATAAACTGCGCCTAAAACCCTTGCGGGCGATGGAAGGAGTCCTCAGGTGCCACAGCCACACGCAGCGTCGTCAGAGTTGTTGTTTTTAATGAGTCGGGAGCGAGTGAGCAATTATTTATGATCTAGATCTGTGTTCAGAATGCTTTTCTATATAATTAATATAACATTATAAAGAAGTAAAATATCTCAGAGGCTATTGTGGGGAATCTGGACCGTGAGCACGTTGCAGGCACCTACCTGCATACATATCCACAGAGAAAGCCCCACCTGTGCGCTAACCATTCAGCGCTTGGAAGGCGGGGGATGAAAAGGTGTAAGGGGGTTATAGGCCCTTCATCTGAGGGGCCCGGCTGTGCCTGCGCAGAGCAGGGTGAATGCTGGGATCCATATCAGCCAGTTTGGCACGAATTCTCTCTGAAAATAAAATGTGCAATCTGTGGTTGGCTTTCCCCCTTTATTGCTAATCCATCAATTTTCCAGATTTGGGTTTTGAGCAAGGTGCATAAATTTAGGAACGTGAATCAAATCAGTGTAAGGCCCTGGAAACTCTGGCTTCTCTCGACTTCATTACAAATTATATATTAACAGTGCTTTGGCCTTACATGTTATTTATTAGCTGTAAATACATGTGTGTATGTGTAAACGGGGGTTGTACATATCGGGAAAGTTGCCATGGTGATCTGCATTTCTAAAGGTGTGGTGCTAACTTTGTACGTGTCTTTATCAGTGATGGTCTCGCTGGGCCACCTTACTCTGATGAAGCAGTGCAATAAAATGGGCTTTCAGAAAAAACAAACTCACTTACCTATGTGAAGTTTTAATAAAATTGACAAAATTTTATTGCAACACTAATTCATTACTTTGTATTATTTTAGTCCCCTAAAATAGAAATTTATTCTTAGGGCAGATTCATTCAGCACATTTCTACTGAGGAACTGCTGTACTTAGGAAAAAAAATATGGCTTCTAAAAATAACAGTACACATTATATGTATTTTTTATGTTTACATTTGTACAGGGCCTTAGAGAGCCTTTATTCACTTGTTTGTCAACACATTACAGCCCCGTACCTAACAATCTATTACAATCCATTTTCACATGGCTCACAAGCTAGAAATTTTTAAAAATAATTTTTTTCAATTATAGTTGATATACAATCTTATATTAGTGTCAGGTGTACCATGTAGTGATTAGACACCATGTAACTTTCAAAGTGGTCACCCTGGTATTTTTAGTGCCCACCTGCCACCAGACATGGCTAGTACAGCGTCATCGACTGTATCGCCTGTGCTGCATTTCATGTCCTCGAGACTATTTTTATAACTGCCAATTTGTACTTCTTAATCCCCTCACCCTTTCCCCCCATTCCTCCAACACCCCTTCCGTCTGGCAGCCATCACAATATTCTCTGTATCCATGAGTTTGTTTCTGTTTTGTTTGTTGATTTATTTGTTTTTTAGTTCCACACATAAGTGAAGTCATATGGCATTTGTCTCTCTCTGTCTTGCTTACTTCACTTTGCATATTACCCTCTAGGTCTATCAATGTCTTGGAGATCTTTAGACTTAACTACAGAGGAAAACAATACAGAATTTTCCTCAATAAATACATGAAACTTTTCTTGCCTGCAGGATAGTTTCCCACAAAACGTTAGATTAATAGAAAAACATCTTTGACCATTTTCTGGAATACATTGTCTCTTTCTGAGGCCTAAATGTTAGCTACAAAAAGACTGGCATTTACAGTAAAACAAACTATTGGGACGGGAGGCGCATGGTTCAGAACTTCGCACTGGGCTGTCGGATGGTGGAGACGAACACACCAGAGCATCCACACGGCTAGGGAGGAATTGCTTCTCAGGACAATCAGGAAGAGTTTAGTCAGAACACAGTTGTTTCAGTGGCCCCTGACCACTTGATTGCCGGTTAGGCATAAGGTTTTCTGGAGCTGGGGTCCCCCCCAAGAAGAAGAGACTCCCAGGTTCACACTCTCCTCACTGCTAAGCAATGATTGCTGCTCTAATAAAAAAGACAGGCAATGGAGGATTTGGCGAGGATGGGGAGAAACATGAGCTTACGTACATTGCTGGTGGCAGCGTGAAATGGTGTAGCCACTCTGGAGAACAGTTTGTCAGTTTTCTGAAAAATTAACTATAGAGTTTAACCCATGTGACCCAGCAACACCATTACTTGGGTATATACCTAAGAGAAATGCAAACATATGTCCACCAAGATTTGACAGAAATGTCACAGCCGCATCATTCTTAACAGCCCCAACATGGAAGCATCCCCGATGCCCACACACTGGTGAAGAGGTAGACGAAATGTCCACACAAATGAGCATTATTCAGAAATTAAAAGAACGAACTGCTGAGACAGGCTGCAGCATGGAGGCGCCCTGAGCAACATCTGCTGTACAAAAGGGCCACATGCAAGAAACCACGTATTGTGTGATTCCACAGGTATGAAAGTTCTAGCAAAGGCAGTTTATAGAGACAGTAGATTTAGTGGTTGCCTGGGGAGGGGAGTTGAAAGAACAGTTGACTATAATTGGATATAAGGGATTTTTGGGGAATGATGGAAATTAGATTGTGGTTAGAAAAGCACAACCGTGTAATTTGCTAAAAAATCATGGAATTGTACACTTCCAATAGGTGAATTTTATGGCATGTGAATTTTGCTTCATTAAAGGTCTTAAACATGTATACACCTAGACCTGTGGGGATAGACATGACCACATACTATTCCTGTATGTGACCCGGGAAACTGTACTTTGTGGACAGAGCTCTCTGGCCCCCGTGGGAGGAACTCTGCAGGGCTTACTCCCAACTTCTCACACTGGCCTTGAATCTCCCAAGGGCCAGCGTATGGCAGAGTTTGTCCTAAGTGAACGCTGCCAATGAACTAGTCCTGTTAAAAATGTCTTATTTTAAAATGCTCTGATTCAGTAAGATTATAGGCCCATTTGTGATACATTTCTCTTACTGCAGAAATGCTAATGTCTAAAAAATTGTACTCCGAAATGCATCTCATTGGGAATTCTCCATCATTAGAATATCATTAAATAACCATCTTTAGAAGTAGCAGTGTGATTAGAAATCACCTAATACCAGACACTCAATCTTTAGCTGATGTAATAAGCCCAGAGAGGTTGAGGGACTTTCCTGAGGTCACAGTTCTAGTCAGCGGCACACACGGGCCTCGGACTGGTTCTTACTGGTTAGTGCTCAGCGTATCCACATCTGTTTCCATCGTTCTGTCTCCTGAATACTTTATAAACGATGTGCTTCATTTTGAGTTTGCTTCACATACAAACATAGCACCATACATTTCCCATGAGAAGGTACAGGGGACTTCGAATAGAATAAATGAATTTTCACTAAAAACCTCACGCATCTGCGTGACCAGTGACGTGTGCGGTGGGGAGCCGCCCCACTGAGGGCACTCCGCACCAGGGACACCAACTAAGTTAATCACACCTCAGATCTGTATGTGTACAGATCACAGGGTTCTGGCCAGGGGAACTAGGGGGCTAAAGACCAACTGCGTGCAGAACAACTGGAGCAGTGTAGTAGCCAGCCAGCGGTCGGTCCCAAAGGTCCTCCTTTCCTGGTATTGGCATGCTTGGGCAGCTTCTCCCCACACTGTGCGGTACAGCAGAAGTGATGGCATGTTACTTCCAAAAGAAGGCTGTAACAGGACCGTGACTTCCATTTTGGTTGTTCTCGTGTGCCACCTGTCTCTCTTGGGTCGCTCTCTCCGGGGGAAGCTGTTTTGTGGCTGACTCCATGGAGAGGCCCACACGGCGAAGCACGAACACCTCTCATTGACAACCACAGGGCAGGCCCAGAAGCGACTCCACACAACCCAGGCGGGCATCCGTCCGAGGGCGCAGCCCCACCAAGAGCCCGAATGCATCCCTGCAAGACTGAGCAAGACGCTCCCAAATCCTTGGCCCATAAAAACTGTGAAATAATGTTTATTGTTTGAAGCTGCTAAATCTGGGGCTATTTTGTTATGTAGCAGTAGATAACGAATACACATAGTTTACTTACCTGATAGGTGACACTCCAATAGTTATTTATAAATTGAACATTTAGGAAACCATGTTTTGCAAGAACAAAACATGAAAGAACCTGGGAAGGTTATATTTTGAAAGAATTCTCCTTTCCTCCCTCTGGCTTTTCTTTGTTAAAGCAAAAGATAATGAATAATTAGCTCTTCGATTTCTATTTCTGTTATGTTTCATTATTGGTTTTACAAAGTAATATGGTTCCTCCACATAATAGGGTTATTTTAGAGTCATGTCCAGTGAGATTTGGGGCTAAGAGTAACCAACCCACTAACTTACCAACTAAATTCTTTCAGAAAACTGATTCCACACACAAAATCTTGGAGATTCCTGGACTTGGAAATTCTCTGTTTGAGTTAGTTATCTCCCCTGGTCATACCAGTCGTTAGCCAGTAGTGTGACTGCAAGTCAGTATGTGGTCTCCCTTCTGCTGTTACACCCTTCAGTCCAGGGGCTGGGAGCTTTCTGAAGAGACGTGCCCAGTCCTTGTTGAGATCTCTCCAAGCAAATCAAGGTGAAGGGACCAAATAGCCAGTCAGCATTTGCCTAACGGGGGCTAACCCTGTTCATTGAACATCTTGTCAAGTTCCAGGTGCTGTGCTCCATGTGGTGAACATTCTGTCTCACTGAGACCCTGGTTGTCCCAAGACAGGGGACAGCCTAGAGGAAAGCTGAGTAGGCCTCAGGCTCTTAGCTGGCCAGGAACCTGAAGACTTGAGATGTTAAAAAGAAAAAAGGAGAAGAGATGAACTAAAAAATGGGCACATGGCTGGGTGGGTTTTCCCCGAGTCCATGCACATGCTTGCACGTGACTTTCCATAGCCCTGGCCTCCGTGCCGCTGAACAAGTCACAGCATGTTTCCTGGCACCAAGCCTGGGCGAGGTTGCTGACTCTGGCAGTCGTCAAAATGTTAAAAATATGGCCATTGATCATAAAACCTACTAATTCCTCAGTTTTCTTTACCGAGTATGTGGCAACATCTTTCTTCCAGTTGTCCAGAAAGGAAAACTTAGAATCTACCCTCTAATCCTTTCTTTATTTCACAAAGCATAATCAATCGGTCAAGAAATCCCACAGCTCTGCTTCAAAATACATCCTGTATCTGACCACTTTTTACTCTTTTTAATGCTACTGCCCTCAGATCTTCCCTGGACTATTGTAATAGTCTTCCCCTGGTCTCTTTGCTTGCCCTAGCTACCCCATTAGTCTGTTAATAATATGACAACTGAGTGCACTTTCTAGAATACAACATAACATCCCTTTCATCTACTCAAAACCCAATCGTGTTGGTGAACAACAAACTGTAAATTATCATTTGTGTATGGGAGCATGCATGTGTGCAGGTGTGTTTGTGCACGTGTGTGTGTGCATTGTTCACTGTTTTACATTTAGCCCACTTCTGGTTAAGTGCAAACACATCTGTCCGTAGCTTGCACCACATTTTACATGGTGCAAGCTACGGACAGATGTGTTTGTTGTTGTTGTTAAGGTGTGGTGGTAGTAACTGCTTATTTTACATGGTCAAATTATTCCAGTATTATTTGTTGAAAAGACTGTTCTTTCTTGATTGAATAACATGAGCAACTCCCATTCTCACAAACCAGTTACTCATAATGATTGATTTTTTTCAGTCAATGTGGGCTCTACAAAGACAACTCAGAAAGCCTGCACTGAAGTTCCAGTATGGGGACCTCCCTATTTCATCATGGCTCAAGTTCTTTACTTTCTTATCGCAGACTTCTGGACCTAAGCTGGAACCTTGCTTAAGAAGTGAGATTAAGGGAAGTACCCAGACCTAAGTTCCTTCCCTGACTTCTCCCACTGACAGAGTTGTAATATCTCTAGTCTTTTTCAGGTTTAAAAGTCCATTAATTGCTGAGCTGAGACAATTCTACCTTAGTCAAAGGTGAAAGACAAAGATTTCACAATCTAAATGAAACCCAATCTCATGACACAATTGGAGGAATTCCTAAAGGGGATAAGATGAATAATAAGATTTGCAAAATTTGGCCTCATTAGCCAAAGATGGTGAAATTTTCATTACTGGCTTGCACTCCAAGAAGAGAATAGTGTAGCAACAGAAATCGTGTCCTGGGTGAGACCCTGGGCGTTGGCACCTGGGCTGCACCTGAGGTTCCGAAGCTATAGTTCCACGCCCTTACATACATCTTCTTTTCTGATTCCTGTGATGTTCCTGTGAAGCAGTTAACATTGTCCCATTGCTGATGGGAAAGGCTATGTGCAAAGTCCAGGCTCACACCTCCAGAACAGCTGCCGGGAGATGCAATTCCAACACCATCTGCCAAGTCAGGCTGAGCCAAATCAAAATTGGGAGTTCTTTAAACACATTAATGGTGATCTAATGGTCCAAAGCATAAGTCAAGGAGAGTAGCACAGTGAAGAGACAATAAACAATTGTACTCCCTATACTTCTCCAACTGAGCCAAGTTACTCTTCATTCATCTGACATGGAAGTTCTGCCCCAGACAGCATGGTCTCTTATTCTTTTCCCAAATAAGAGTGCTTTGTTCATGTGGCCCTCCTGTCTGTAATAATCACCCTATGTTCTCTGTACCTTTAATGACTATATCCACTCTTCTGAATGCTCTTCCTCAATCTTGTCTTCTATCATGGCAGGACCTGTCAGCATACAAATGTCAGCAGACGTTTGCTCAGATGTTTCTTTGATAAAAGTAGTAGCTACTATTGTCTTTGTAGCAACTATGCACTGGCACTGTACTAGGCACTTTGTTTATATTTGTTTTATTCTCACAATAACCCCTCAAAAAAGGTATTTTTATCATTCCTTTACTGATGAATAAATTGAGACGCAGAGAAATTAAGTAACTTACAGTTTAGAAAGCCTCATAGCTAGTAAGTGGAAGACTTGACATTCAAAACCAGATCTGACTTCAAAGTCATTGTTTTTTTCCCTTTTAAGTTTTAAGCCTGTTGGACATATCAGAGCACTTGGGGGTGGTCCACCAGAAATCTTTTGGGAGGAAAAATTTTCCTAAGGCAAAAGAGAACTGGAATACACAGAGCACATCATGGACATGGGGCCAGGAGAGAGAAGACAGACAACTCTGAGTTCTGCCATGCGTCTGTGTCTCCTGCTGTCTCGTAGGCTGGCCCTTATGGAGGTGTGGCTGAGAGTTGGGGACAAGGCACTGCTCTGTGGGTGGCTAGATTGGGATCTATGGTGTGGGGGCTGGTGGGAACTTTGGCCCAACATTTTCCCAGCAAGGTCTTAGTGCGCTGGGGTCTCTGGCAGTTTTTATAGGCTGTACTGGCTTCTGGGGGACTCAGTCAGGAAACCTTGACATCTTGGGTGCTTCACACTTTGGTGGTGGGTTGCGACAAACAATATTATCAACATCTGGGGGGACAAAGGAGGAAAAGTGCTGGGTCAATCCAAATTGACAAATTTTATTATGCACTATTAAATGCAGGCATTTTGTAAGGTGCTAGGGTCATGGTGTCATTGGCAAGTTTGAGCAGGCAAAAGGAACAGAACATTTAGGATGTTCTAAAAATACATTCTGTGATTCATTACACAGAATTTCGCAGGAATGTAACGAACATGAGCAAAACTATCTCTAGGAAGAAATTTTCCTATATGTACTAAGAAGAAACAAATAAAAAGGAACCAAGATACTGACCCAAAAAAGCTAAGGAAAGCGGGGGTGAGTTGAGTTGGGGGTTTTAAAAAAAGCAATAGAAAACAGAAGTTAGAAAGAAGGAAGGAAGATATGTCATAACGCTATATCATAAATACTAATCATAAAAAACTTTCTTTTATCATTGTACGTGGCAACATCATGTGAGATGGTGTCCTATACTGAGGGCAACGGCAGTACAAGTTAAATAAAGAGCTGGTTGAGTGCATGCCTGTCAACTCAGCACTTTGATATCCAAGTAAGAGCTAGGAAATTAGGCTCTTGGAAGTCTGTAAGCTGGAGAGTCTGGGCTGTAAAGTAAGGCCCTAGGAGTTCTCTACTACCACATGTGGCTGGGCTATGGTGCCAATGGCGAGCATACTTTCAGAGATGCGGAGCATTTTATCTGAAACTGGGCTGCTAATGATTGTAAGACGACCTTGGATCAGAGGGTACATTCTGACTCCATGTGCACCAAAGAGTGGCATGGTGTTCCTTGACCTTTACTGCTCTTCTAATCCTAAAGGTATGATGTAAGGAGTGAAAGAAGAAGCACTTAAGTTATGCTGACTACTTTCTGTGAAAGAAATTAGCAGGAGTCAGCACGCTGTTGTTGTAAGGGTCACCACTTTTCACAAAATGATTTGTCAAAGAAATTGATAAAATTACAGTGTTTCTCTTAGGCCACATTCCCATGTGTCCACAGAAAAAAATAATGGAAAGAATGTGACTTTTTAAAGATAAGCTGACAGATAGCTTTTATACACACACCAAAAGCAAAGTCAAAAAATAACAAATTGACCAAAAAAAAGATATATTAAAAAGTTCCTAAAAATTAATGAAAAAATCTCTCTCTCTCTCTCTCTCACACACACACAAAGAAAAGGACAAAAGATGGGAATTGGAAAATAAACACAAAAGGCTCTTAAACAGATAAAAAATAGTCCTTGTCACTCATAATAAGAGATAAATTTTAAAGCAACTTTTTACCAGTTTAGATTGGGAAAAACCTAAAGTTTAAAAATACACTTTGATAGCAACCCTGAAAGGAAACAAGAACTTCCCACATTGGCAGTGGGAATGTACACTCGTATGATCCCCATGGAGGGCAGTTGCTAATACACATTATAGAAAATTATAAATACACATTCTTTCCCAATACTTCTGCTCCTGGAAATTCATCTTGAAGACACACATGAAAAGGTATCAGTGTGGTGCCACTCATCACAACTTCATTTGTAATAGCAAATTTGTGAGCAACACATATGTTCATCAATTAGGACTATTTTATAACCATAGAAAATTGAAGATGACAAAGAATTTGTCAAAATTTGATATAGATTCAAGATAAAAACTCTCAGAGAACTAGGAATAGAAGAGTATACCCTAATTCTGATGAAAGGTATTATATTAGGGTTTCCCAAGAGAAACTGAACCAGTGGGAGAATATACATATTAGGAATTGGCTCGTGCAGTTGTGGATGCTGAGAAGTCTGACAGTCTGCTGTCTGCAAGCTGGATAACCTGGAAAACAGGTGGCATAATCTAGTCCAAATCCAAAGACCTGGAAATTGGGAGGTCAGTGGTGCAAGTCCTGGTCTGAATCAAAACACCCAATAACCAGGAGTGTCAGTGTCTGGGGGTAAAGGATGGATGTCTTGGGTCAAGCAGGCAGGCCTGCCTTTTTGTTCTATTCAGATACTCAACAGGTTGAATGATGGTCACCCAGACTTGGCAAGGGTGACCTTTACTTAGTCTACCCATTCAACTGTTGATCTCTTCTGGGACACTCTCACAGAAATAGCCAGAGAAGAAGTTTTACCAGCCATCTGTACAGCCTCAAGACACTCACGCTGACACATAAAATTAACCATAACTGGCATCTACAAACTTATGGCTAATATCATATTTAGTGGTAAAATATTGAATTATTTTTCCTTAAGATCAGGAACAAAACAAGGATGGTTTTCTCATCACTCCTATCCAACATTATACTGGAGGTCCCATTCAGTGTAAGAGACAAGAAAAAGAAATGTGTCATCTAGATTGGGAAGAAAAAGGTAAAACTGTGTATACTGGCAGACAACAAGATCATCTATGTCAATAATCCAATGGAATCTACAAAATAAGATCTACAAAGTTTCTACATAACTTAATGGAGGGAGAATAGTCTTTTCAACAAATGGTGATAGAATTAGATATCCTGATGTAATAAAAACCAAAAACCAAAAACAAAACCCACCTCTATTTGTAGCTTGCACCACATATGAACACTATCTAGAAATGGGCCCAAGTGTAAAACCTAAAACTGTAAAACCTCTAGAAGAAAGCACAGAAGAAAATCTTTGTGACACTGGGTTAGAGAAAGCTCTCTTTAGATATCAAAAGCACAAACCATAAAAGAAAATATTGATAACCAAGACTTAATCAAAATTTAAAACTTATGCGCTTCCAAAGACAATGTCAAGAAACGGACAAGATGCCCCCCCCCTGTGGAGTGTGCCCTGCTGAGGAGCCAGCTGCCAGGGCCGGGGTGTGGAGGTCTGGGCAGACCCAGGGGTGTCAGTGACTGAGCGGTGTGGCTCTGGGGAGGAGGGCACTCTCCCTCCCTTCCCCAGAGCCTGACCAGCACCATCTCCTCTCCGAACCCCCAGTGGCCCCATCCTGCTGTGATCAGGCTCCTGGCAGAATCTGAGATAGATGGTTCTGGCACTAGGATGGGGAACATTTTTCCCTTGCATGCCTGAGTGCTGCAGAGCCCTCCCTTCACACAGCCAAATCTTGGTTTGTTTGGGCCTCATAAACTCTGATGGCCTCACCCTGATGACTCCTTGAGACCCTATCCCACCACCAAGATATGCAAGCACCAAGCAGGTGGTAGCTAGACTTGGCATACCCTGGGGAATTTGCTGAGTAGCCTCAGACCCAGCACTGAAACAAGTTTGAGTGTGTATAGATCTGGTGCACACCACTTGCCCCAACCTAGTGATTCACTGAGAATGTACCTCATGCAACTGGAGCACCCTAATGGCTCTTTTAGTGACTGAGCCTAACAGGGAGCCAGCAGGCAGAAGCAGAGGCAGAGGCAAAGGCAGACAGAGGTAACTCTCAGTGTTCCTTGGGACTTTTGCTGATCTGCCACCCAGGCCAAGTGCTGGAAAAAGTCAGCCGTTTTGTGCAGCTTAATCCATCCCACCAAAACCCAGGCCAAGCAGAAGCACCCACAAACTTTGGATTGCTTTATAGCTCCCAACAGGTTGCCAAGGGCCAGTCACAGGCAGTGTCTGACATTTGTTCATACCAGAGTCCCTCCCAGGAGGCCTCCAAACAGCTCCAGACAACATCAGAACAGGACCCAATTAGCTTCACAAGTGGCATATCCAAAGAGAGATCTCAGTAGGCACCAGACTCTGCTGAGGTGAATTCTGCTTCATGTGGTCAGCACCTGCACAGAAGCTTGTACCCTGTGGTTGGGGTTGATCCTCACAGTCGGCCAACCTGAGGGTCAATCCCATGCACCATTGGGCCAATAGAAATCAAGACTCAGTCACAATAGAAGGGCCCACTAACCCACACAAGGGACACTCCTGGAGCACCCAGCTCAGGTGTTCAAGGAGAGAGTGCCAGTGAATCTCACAGGACACCTACTATATAAGGCCATCTTGCCAAGATGGGGAGTCATAGAAGATCTACCTAATATATAGAACTTATCTATCACAAAGAGGTGGCCAAAATGGGGAGACAAAAAACATGCCTCAAATGAAAGAACAGGAGACTCCCCAGAAAAATAGCTAAATGAAATGTAGCAAGTAATTTACCAGATATAGAATTAATCTACTGGACATAGCAAAAGCAGTCTATAGAGGAAAATTCATAGCATTACAGGCCTATCTCAAGAAACAAGAAAAATATTTTAAAAAATCTAACTTTACACTTAAAGGAAGTAGAAAAAGAACAACGAGCAAATCCCCAAATGAGGAGAAGAAAGGAAATAGGCATGCCAGTATGAGAGCAAGTAGAAAAGTGGCTCTGGGGAGGTAGGGCTCAGTTTCCTGTGGCTATGAATCTGACCTCCCCAGCTTGGAGTCCTCCTTCTCTGCCATCACTCTGTCACAGTGTGGAGTTTCTGCTCTGGAGAGACTGTCCTCACTCTTGCCTGGATTGCTCCCTCCATGGCCGAGCTTGCTTACTTGCCAGGTAGGACTGGGAACAGCCCTGAGGTGGTAGGGGGGCCCTGAGGGCCGGGAGAGGCTGTGGAGCCTGGTTGCTGCTCTGAGACCACAGGATGCCACCCCAGTTGGTGCTTCCTGGATGAGGACATTACTAGGTTGCCCACGCCCTTTTGAGTCCTACTTTTCCCCATGCTTCCTGGGTCCTGTGGCCCGAGAATGCCCGAGTGAAGAAGAGTTGGCCATAGTGAAAGGGATCTATTTACCCTTGGGGTCTCTAGCTGCTCCTGATATGGGACTCTGGAGTGGGGAAGACTGGTGTCCTTTTATGTGATTGGGATGATGCCTTTGATACCACCTTTATTTCTACCATACAAATAGACTTTAAGAGTAAAACAGTCAAATTACAAGGGAAGAAGATCAATCTACAGATATGAGATACGGCAGTCCAGGAGCAATTTCATACCATCACAACCTCCTATTACTGAGGAGCAATGGGTATCATGCTAGTATATGACTTCACCAATAGTAAATGTTTGAAAACATCAGTAACTGGTTTAGAAGCATAGATGAGCATGCCAGTGAACATGTGAAAAGAATGCGTTAGGAAAGAAGTGTGATAGGGATGGTCAGAGTTGTACTTGCGGAAGAAGGAGAACAGATTGCAAGGGAGCATGGTGTTAGGTTTTCTGAGACTAGTGAAAAATCAAATATAAATATCGGAAAGTTTTTTCTCACATTAGCTGAAGATGTCCTTCAAAAGGCCTCTGTAAAAAAGCCTGAGTGGAAAACGCAGACCTCAGCAGTAGAGGAGGTGTGACAGGCCGGGAGAGAAATCCCCGCTCTGGCAGTTCCCATTCACCATCGTTTTCTCTTCTTGCTGCAGAATAAACCACTGTCCATTTTTAACTCTAAACATATTTTTGTTTCTTATCTTTTAAAGAAATCCTTACTCAAAGATATGTTTCTTATTTGAGAGAGAAGGGAAGGGTGGGTAGAGGGGAGGGGGAAGAGGGAGAGAGAGACAGACAGACAGACATAGATTGCCCCCCGAAAGTGCTCTTACCAGGGACTGGACCTGCAAACTTTTGGTGTACTGGAAGATGCTCCTATCAACTCAGCCACCTGGCCAGGGTTATTCCTCATCTTAACTATCCGATCCACCTATTTTATTTGTTCTTTCATCCAGGACTGCTTGCTGACTTTATAATTTTCTCCGAACAAACAAAAAATATAGAGAAAAATCATGTCTGTGACTTCATTTTCAAATGTACTCACTCAGCTCACCACTGCATTGCATTATATTATAGTCTAGTTCTTACCAACATTCAAACTTATAGCAATCATTTCAACTCTATTCTTCAAATTGTATAAGAATAAAAGTTAGAATTAACAATTTTATTTTGTATAACAGTAATTTTCTGTCATGGATAATACGCTTGAGTCCCTTTAATCTATAGACATATAATAGCAAAACAAACAAAGCCAAAAAAACACTCATTTTCATCTTCAATATGTAAATGTGGTTGATTTTGTCCTGTGCCTTATGTGGAAATAGCTTCTTTGGTTTTTCCATTGTTTTTCTTGTTTTCATGGAAGCATGTGCAAGAGACATCACCCAAACATAGACCATTACCATGTTTGTAGTTTGTTTGGCTATAATTTTCAAAGTAGTTAATTGAGCCCACCCAAACTGCTTTTCCATAAGAATGGCTGGTCTTGGCTCTAAATCCTATCAAACAAGCAACAGCTGGTTTCAGTGAGCCCTAGAGGCAGCCAGATAGAGGCTTCACTTAGAAATCTCCAAGCCCAGCACAAGTAGCAGCCATCTCAGATTGCTTTATAGCTCAGGCGAAACACAGGTGAGGGCTGATCTTGGCCTGCAGCACCCAGGAAACCCCAGGGGAAGAGCATCCAGTGGACAACTACAGACCACATTGGAGCACCAGCACCCTGCCCCTGCACTGCTGATCCTCAATGGAGGGTGGAGATTGGTGGTAAGTGGTCACAGTCAATCCTTACAGCTGACTGGCCTGAATGAATCCCTCCCATTGATCTGCCAACAGCAACTAAGGCTCAACTATGAGTCTAGAGTGTATTCAAGGAGCACCTGAAGGGAGCTCCTCGAATACCCAGCTTGGGTGATAGGGGAGGCTGTGTCACTGGACCCCGGAGGACACGTACTACATTAAGCCACACTACCAAGACACTGAGTCATAGCAGCTCTTCCTAATACATAGAAACAGACACAGGGAAGTTGCCAAGACAAGGAGATAAAGAAACATTGCCCAAATAAAAGGACGGATCAAAACTCCAGAAAAAAAGCTAAATGAAATGGAGATAAGCAATTTATCAGAATCAGAATTCAAAACACTGGTTAAAAGGATGTTTAAGGAACCCAGTAAGGACCTCAGCAACATAAAAAAGACCCAGTCAGAAATAAAGGACACACTAATTGAAATACAGAACAATTTACAGGGAAACAGTAGTAGAGTGGATGAAGCTAAGCATCAGATCAATGATTTGGAACACAAGGAAGCAAAAAACAACCATGCAGAACAATAAGAAGAAAAAAGAAACCAAAAAAAAGAGGGTAGGATAAACAGCCTCTGGGACAACTTCAAGAAGTCCAACATTCACATCATAGGGATGCCAGAAGGAAAAGAGAAAGAGCAAGAATTTGGAACTCTGTCTAAAAAAATAGTGAAAGAGAACTCCCCTAGGTAGGTGAAGGAAATAGGCATGCAAGTCCAGGAAGCACAGAGAGCCTCAATTATGATGGATGCAAAGAGGCCCACTCCAAGACACATAATTAAAAGGGCAAAGGTTAAAGATAAAGAGAAACTCTTAAAAGCAGGAAGAGAAAAGAAGTTAGCTATCAGATTGTTGCCAGATGGGAGGGTGGGAGAGAATGTGTGAAGAGATGAGGGGATTAAGAAGTACAAATAGGTAATTACAGGAAACAGTGGGGATGTAAAGTACAGTTTAGGGAATGGAGTAGCTAAAGAACTTATACACATGAGCCATGAACATGAACAATGGAGGGGGGGATTGACTGAGGGAGTGGGGGGTGGTGGATGTAGGGGAGCAAAGGTGAAAAATCAGGTCAACTGTAATAGCATAGTCAATATAATATAATAATGAAAGAAGACAAGTTGTTACCCTAAGTACGGTTGTTGTCCTGTCTGAAACTGTCTAGGTTTTCTTTTTTTTTAACCTGTTTACTGTTTGTTTCCTAAACATCCTTTAATTAATGTAAGGCCAGAGACATTAATTCTCAGTGCTTTGCACATAGCAGGCACTCAAGTATTTGTTCCCCGACAAAAATAACTGCATTAACCCACTCACATAAGCAAACAATTGACAGAACATTGGTGACAAATGCAAAATGCTTTTCAAACATTTACTATGTGCTAAGTCCTTGCTGTATTCTTTCTCCTTGAGGTTTTCTGCACCTGTCAGCTGACCTGAAACTTCAAGCCCTTCATCAGCGAACACGTTTTGTGGCAGGCAGGTAGGCCACCTGACAGAGATTTCTGCCACATCACAGGGCAAGGAAGCCACAGATGCCTCCACCCTCAAGCCAGGAGGTCACCATGATTGGAGGGGCCATACTGAAAACCAACACTGGAATGGACAAGGAGCATTTGTGGGACCAGTGATGCAAAGACCTGGTGCCTCCCGATTCTCTTCATTGTAGCCCTTCAGAAATTCCTGAGTCTGGACACAGCCCTGAGAAAGGAGGTAGACCCCCATCAATAAGACAATTGTTACTGCAGCCAAGTGGGAGCTTAAAATAGAAATACTGCTCAGTTATAGAAAAAATAAAAAGGAAGTGAAAAGATAAGCCAGACTAGGAAAAACATTTGCAAAACAAATGTCTGATTAAGGATTTGTATTCAAAATGTATTCAAAATTCTCACGACTCGATATTCAGAAAACAACCCAACATGTAAAATATTTTAAAATTAAATTAAAATGAAAGTTTTGAAGTAGGCTATTAAAGATAGAATTAGATTGAAAGTAAAATAATGGAAAAAGTACATATCATGCAAACAGCAACCATAAGAAAGGTGGGGTGGCTATTCTACTATCAGACAAGATAGACTTTAAAATGAAAAGTGCTACTAAAGATACAGAGGTACATTTTCTAATAATAAAAGTGCTAATCAATCAGGAAAATAATACAATTATAAACATATATACAACTAATTACAGAGCACCAACATACATGAAGCAGAAATTGTCAGACATGAAAACTAGACAGTTAAACAACAATAGTTGGAGATGTCAATACCCCGCTTTCAATAATAAACACAAAATGAGACAGAAGATCAAAAAGTAAAGTGGGCCTAGCAGGTATCTATAGTACATTGCACTCAACAACAGAATATATGTTCTTCTCAAATGCACATGGAATATTGCCCAGGATAGACAGTATGGTAGGTCACAAAACACCTCAATAAAATCACAAGGCTATAAATGATGCAAAGCATGTTCTCTGGTTACAGTGGAATGTAATTAGAAGTCAATGGCAGAAAAAGTGGGAAACTCACAAATATGTGGAAATTAAGCACCATATTCATAAATAACCAAAGGATCAAAGAAGACATCAAAAGGGTTTTTATAAAATACTTAGAGGTGAATGAAAATGAAGAAACAACATACCAAATTTATGAGATGCAGCTAAAGCAGTTTTTAGATGAGAAATTTTAGCTGTGAATGCCTATATTAAATAATGGAGAGAAACAGGTAAATTGTTTTTTTTTTAAATTTTTAGTTTAAATAAATTGAATAAAACATATGTAGTATGAAGTGAATTAAAAGGTTGGACCAGCTCAGGGAGGATCATGAAGTGCTATCAAGTTCAGGTTTTATTTTTAGCACTGGAAAACTTTCTTCCAAGAGGTTAATTGAGGTATAGTCGACAAATAAAAATTATTTGATAGGATGTACACATGACAGTTGAATGTACAGGGTGGGACAAAAGTAGGTTTACAGTTATTTATATGGAAAATAATATAATAGTTAATAAATACTAATACAACAATAAACTATGTTTTTCATAATCACAACTGTAAACCTACTTCCCCACTCTCAGCCCCCCACCCCCCTACCCCCACATAAACATTGTGGAACTATCAGAAGTCATTTTGGGGAAAAATGGCTTATTTATTTCAGAAATAAAGCTTCATGTGAAAGAAAAAAGGGAGACAGAAGAGATGCTGAAAGAGCATTTGGGAAGCAATTGCAAAGTGTGGAAGTTGAGGGTGAGAGATTGCACTGGAGAAGAGGGAAGTAAAAATAACACTCAGTGCTTTCCCTCAGGGGAGTAGGAGGGTGGTGGGTGTTACCAGTGACTCAGGCAGGAAACCTCTCAGAAGGATTGGTTCAGGGAGGTGAGAACTGAAACCATCTGTGTCCACATGACTTAGATAAGTCTGTAGACCACCTATGTCAACATGACATAGTTCTTTGTTCCAGAGGAAAATTAAACTGTAAAACAAAAAATAATTCCACCAATTATTTTAGAAAATTTCTACAGATAAAGAGTCTGTTCATTTGAATAAATGGCCTACTTACCAAACGGAAATTTGCTTATCAGGACTTTCTTAGATTTTGTGCAGGGCCAGTTAGCTCCCATCTTGAGGAAGCAGCCATAAACAGTTTAAATCTGGATGCCAAAGTACTGTAAATATTCCATTTTTGAGACACTGAAACAAAAGAAGAAGAACAAGAATCTCAAATCAAATCAATAATGTGGACTTCCATCTTAGGACATTGGAAAAGAAGAAAAAACTAATTCTTTTTGGCTGAATTACCAAGCATTTTAGAACAATTAATACTAATAGTCCAAAACTCTTCCAAAAAGTAAAAGAGGAGGGAACACTTCCCAATTCATTTTATGAGGCCAATATTACCCTGATACTAAAATCAGACAAACATCAGAAAGAAAAAAAAACTATAGACTAATATCTTTCATGAATATGAACACAAAAATTCTCAACTTTTGCTAGCAAATCAAATCTTGCAATATAGAAACAGAATGGAGCTGGAAAAAATGGATAGCCACATACATAATGGCAAAGTGGAATTTAATCCAGCATTGCAGGGTTGGTTCTACATTCCAAAAATTGGTTAATGTTATATATCATTACATTATCAATGATATAGAAAATAAATATCACATGATCATCTCAGTAGATATAGAAATAGTATTTGACAACATGCAACCTTATTTCATGATAAAAGCACTCAACAGAAGGCATTCAGACTGAAAAGGAAGAAGCAAAACTATCTCAATTTATAGGTACATGATCTTCCATGTAGAAAATACTAAAGAATCCACTAAAAAACTATTACAATAAAAAACAAGTTCAGTAAAATTACAAAATGCAATATCAATTTTTAAAAATCAGTTGTATTTTATACACTTGTAATGAAATATATAAAAACAAAATTAGGAAAACAATACCACTTACAATAGCATAAAAACAAAATACTTAGGAATAAATTCAACAAAAGAAATGCAAAACTTATAATCTGAAAACTACAAACTGTTGTGGAAATTAAAGAGAATCTGAGTAAAACACCTCCTGTTTTTGGATCAGAAAATTTAATATTGTTAAGACTGATCTTCAGATTCAGTGCAATCTCCATCTGATCTCCAGTTATCTTCTTTGCAGAAACTGACACACTGATTCTAAAATTCATCTGAAATTGCAAAGGCCACAGAATACACAAATAATATTGAAAAAGAACAAAATAGGGGGCCTCACATTTTAAAACTTACAACAAAAGAATGGTAATGAAGACAGTGTGGTGTTGGCACAAGACAGAAACACAGACAAATGGAATAGAATTAAAAGTTCACAAATAAACCCATATGCCTCAAGTCGACTGATTTCGAAAGGCACACCAAAAGTAGTCTTTTCAACAAATGGAGCTGGAACAACTGGAGAGGCACGTGCAAAAGAATGAAGTTGGACATCTACCTCACATCATATACAAAAATTAACTCAAAATGAATCAAAGACCTAAAGGTAAGAGCTAAAACTATGAAACTCTTAAAAGACAGCATTTGGCAATGATCCAGGATTTGGCAATGGATTATTAGGTATGAACCCAAAGTATAATAACAAAAGAATAAATAAATAAATTGAACTTCATCAGAGTTAAAAATTTTTGTGTTTCAAAGATATCATCAAGAAAGTATAAATACCACACACAGAATGAGAAAAATATTTGCAAATTATTTATCTGATATGAGAATTATATCTAGAGTATAAAGCACACTTAAGTCAATAATAAAAAGACAAACCAATTAAAGATATGGGCAACATATCTGAACACACAGTTCTCCAAAAAGATATATAAATGATCAAAAAACACATGAAAAAATGCTTGATGAGCTTAGTCATTAGAGAAAGGCTAATCAAAACCACAATGAGAGAACATTTCACACACACACTGGATGGCCGAAGTAATAAGTAACAAGTGTCTGCAAGGATGTAGTGATATAAGACTCCTCAGTCTGCCCCTCACTATGAAACAGGCACACTGAGACAAAAATGTATGGACTAAATGAAAGAACAGATCAAAGCTCCAGAATAAATACAACTAAGTGATGAATAGGTAGCCAAGTTATTAGATGCAGAGTTCAAAACACTGGTAATCAGGAAGCTCAGAGAATTGGTTGAGTGTGGTTGCAAAATAGAGGAAAAAATGAGGGCTATAAAAAGTAAAATAAAGGAAAATATACAGGGAATGAACAGTGACAGGAAGGAAACTGGAACTCAGATGAATGGTTTGGAGCAGAAGGAAAAAAGAAACATTCAACCAGAGCAGAATAAAGAAACAAGAATTAAAAAAATGAGGAGAGGCTGAGGAACCACCAGGACAACTTGAAACTTTCCAACATCTGAGTCATAGGGGTGCCAGAAGGAGAAGAGGAAGAGCAAGAAATTGAAAACTTATTTGAACAAATAGTGAAGGAAAACTTCCCCAATCTGGCAAAGGAAATAGACTTCCAGAAAGTCCAGGAAGCCCAGAGAGTCCCAAAGAAGTTGGATCCAAGGTAGGGCACATCAAGGCACATCATAATTCCATTATTCAAGATTAAAGGTAAGGAGAGAATCTTAAAAGCAGCAAGAGAAAAGGAGATAGTTACCTACAAAAGAGTTCCCAGAAGATTATCAGCTGATTTCTCAAAAAAAAAAAACAACAACAAACTTTACAGGCAAGAAGGGGCTGGGAAGAAGTATTCCAAGTCGTGAAAGGTAAGGACCTATATCCAAGATTACTCTATCCAGCAAAGCTATTATTTAGAATGGAAGGTCAGATAAAGTGCTTCCCAGAAGGCCAAGTTGAAGGAGTTCATCATCACCAAACTCTTATTATATGAAATGTTAAAGGGACTTATGTAAGAAATAGAAGATAAAAAAAACTATGAAATATAAAATGACATCAAACTCACAACTATCAACAAGTGAACCTAAAAAACAAAAACAAAAATGAAGCAAACAACTAGAACAGGAACAGAAGCACAGAAATGAACATCATATGGAGGATTATCAGTGGGGGAGTGGCAAGGGGGAGAGGGGGAAAAGGTTATGCTACAGGGAATAAGTAGCATATATGGTAGGTAGAAAATAGACAGGGGTAGGTTAAGAATAGTAGAGAAAATATAGAAGCCAAAGAACTTATATGTACAACACATGGACATGAACTAAAGGTGGGGAATGTGGGTGGGAGGGGGTGTGCAGGGCAGAGGGGAGTAAAACGGGGTGGGGTGGGAATGGGACAACTGTAATAGCATAATCAATAAAATATATTTTTTAAAAAATGAGGAGACTTAACCATGCCTGACATCAGTTGGAAAGCAGGGAATATGGGCAGGAATGGAGTCAATTGGAAGGCAAAGAGAGAAGGATGGTCCAGAATTATCTGTGAGGCAGAGGTCAGTGAGGTGCTGACTTCAATGGGAAGGCAGGGAGAGGTGGGTAAGGGGGAAGCAGGCTGAGAATATGGAAGAAGTAGGGAGAGATCGTATCAGTTTAAATTTATTTTTGTGTATGATGTAAGAATGTAGACAAGTTTTATTGCATGTACAAATTTTGTTTCTCCAAGACCAGGTTTTGAAAAGTCTGTCAACTTTTCAGTGTATGTTTTTAACTTCTCTCTCAGAGTTTAGTTGTTCATGTAAGAGGGTTTAATTCTGGGCTCTCTATACTCTTCCATTGATTTAGGCATCTATTTTGTGCCTATACTTTTCTATTTTGATTATTATACTTTTATGGTATAGTTTGAGAACATGAGTGTGATCTCTCCTATATTGGTTTTTCTTCTCAAATTATATTTGGCTATTTAAGGTATTTGTGGTTCCATATAGGAATAAAAAAAAGGTTTTTTTTCTACTGAGAAGTAGTTTGATCAGGTTTGAATTGAACTAATAACTTTGGGAAGTATTGTAATTATAACAATTTAATCTTCCCATTATATAGAAATGATTTGTTCTTCCATTTTTGTATGTTCATTTCACTTTCTTCAATGTCCTATAATTTCGAGGGTACAGGTTTTTCACTTCTTTGTTTATTCCAATTCACAGGCACTTATTTCTTTTCCATGCAATTGTAGATGAGATTACTTTCTTTACTTCTTCTTTCACTGTTTGTTAAAAAAAAGAAAGAAAAAAAGAATTCTCAGACATTGCTGGTGGGAAAGTAAAAGGGCTTAGCTGCCTTGGAAAATAGTGTGACAGTCCTTCCAACAATTGAACAGGGTTACCCCATGATCCAGTAACTCTACTCTGTGCACATAAATTGGAGAAATGCAAACATATGTCTACATAAACTGCATAGATATCTATAGCAACTTTATTCATAATAAAACAAAAATGGCCACTTGTTTATCCAATTTATGAACACACAAAATATGGCACATCCATGCAGTGGAACAGTATTGAGCCACAGAAAGTAACAAAGTACTAACACATGCTTCAACATGGATAAGCCTTGAAAACATGTTAAGTGAAAAAAGCCACTCACAAAAGTCCACATATCATATGATTCCATTAGCATGAACACCAAGGATAGGTAATCTATAGCAACAGAAAGTAAATCAAGGTTGGGGTGGTAGTAGGGACGGGAAACAAGAAGTGAAAGCAGGTATAAGATTTCTATCTGCAGTGATAAAAATGTTCTAATATTGACTGTGGTAATGATTACAAGTATCTGTGAATATACTAAAAACCATTAAGATGTCCACTTTAAATGAGGTGAATTGTATCATATATGAATATCTCAGTAAAAGTGCTTACTGATCAGCACAATATTTTGACATTTCGCTAAAGAAGCAATGTGGTTGGGAAATAAGCACATGAAAAGATAATCCTCATTAGTCATAATAATTAGAGAAAGACTGACTTTTATTAAGTGCTGACAAAAATATGGAACTAGAACTTTCATACATTGTTGGTGGTAATGCAAAAATGGTTCAGCCACTTTTAAGAACACTTTGGCAGTTTCTTATAAAGTAAAACTTACACATATCTTGGAGCCTGGCTTTTCACTCCTTGGAATTTGACCAAGAGAAATAAAAATATATATCCACACAAAGACTGGTAGTGAATGTTTATAACAGCTGAATTAGCTTTCTATTACCACTGTAGGAAATTACCACAAATTTAGTAGCTTAAAAGAACACAAACTTATATGATTATATTACAGTTCTGAGATCAGGAGTCCAAGATCACTCCCACTAGGCTGAAATCCAAAATCTAAAGGGCTTTGTTCATCCTGGAGGTGCTAAGTGGGAATCCATTTTCTTGCCTACTCTCACTTAAGAGGAAAACTTTACTCATCCCCTCCCTCTTCAAAGTTGCAGTGAAGCATCTTCAAACCTGTCTCTCACTCTCCCTCCACCCCCCACCCCCCATCTCTCTCCTCTACTTCAGTGGCCACATCTCCTCTAACTCTTCTGCCTGCCTCTTTGCCTTATAAGGACAATTTTGATTGTATTGGGTCAATACAGATAATAAAAATAACCCCTATGTATATACAATAATTTTTAACTTAATCATATCTGCAAAAATCCTTTGCTATGAATGTATTCACAACTTCTGGGGGTTAAGACCCAACTATCTCTGGAGCAGAGCATTATTTTGCTTATCTTGATCTACATTTGCTAAAAACTGGAAACAAAGAAGATGACACATGAACTGCTAAGTAGTTATACAAATTGTGGTACATCCAATACAGTGGAAACAAAATCTAAGACCTGAACTTTGATTTCTCAGTCAGTCTTCTTACACAGACAAGCCTGACACAGACAGGTGTTGGGGAGGGAGAGCCCTTCCCTGTCTATCCTGCCTGAGTTCTTTTTATTTATTTATTTATTTATTTAATCTTATTGATTATGCCATTGCAGTTGTTCTATTCCCCCCTTCATTCTCCTCCACCCTGCACCCCTCCCCCACCATTCCCCCCCTTTAGTTTATGACCACCTGTCTCAAGTTCTTTAGATTCTGTATTTCCCCTACTATTCTTACCCTCCCCCCTATCTATTTTCTATCTATTGTCTATGCTACTTATTCTCTGTACCTTCTCCTCCTCCCACTCCCCTGTTGCTAACCCTCCATGTGATCTTCATTTCTATGGTTCTGCTCCTGATCTAGCTGTCCTCTTAGTTTGCTTTTGTTTTAGGTGTGGTTGTTAATAACTGTGAGTTTGCTGTCCTTTCACTGTTCATATTTTTTATCTTCTTTTTCTTAGGTAAGTCCCTTTAACATTTCATATAGTAAGGGCTTGGTGATGATGAACTCCTTGAATTTGATCTTATCTGAGAAGCACTTTATCTGTCCTTCCATTCTAAATGAAAGCTTTGCTGGATAGAGCAATCTTGGATGTAGGTCTTTGGATTTCGTGACTTGGAATACTTCTTTCCAGCCCCTTCTTGCTTGTAAGGTCTCTTGAGAAATCTGCTCACAGTCTGATGGGAACTCCTTCGTAGGTGACTGTCCCCTTATTTCTTGTTGCTTCTAGGATTCTCTCCTTCATTTTAATCTTGGCTAATGTAATTATGATGTGCCTTAGTGTGTTCCTTCTTGGGTCCAACTTCTTTGGGACTCTCTGAGCTTCCTGGATTTCCTGGAAGTCTATTTCCTTTGCCAGATTGGGGAAGTTCTCCTTTATTATTTGTTCAAATAACTTTTCCACTTGTTGCTGTTCCTCTTCCCCTTCTGGTACCCCTATAATTCGGATGTTGGAACGTTTAAAGATGTCCTGGAGGTTCCTAAGCCTCTCCTCATTTTTTTGAATTTTTGTTTCTTCATTCTTTTCTGTTTGGTCATTTTTTTCTTCCTTCTGGTCCACTCCCTTGATTTGAGTCCCAGTTTCCTTTCCATCAGTATTGGTTTCCTGTGCCTTTCCCTTCATTTCAATTAGTTTAGCCTTCATTTGTTCCTCTAATTTGTGACTAAAAGCAACCAGTTCTGTGAGCATCCTGATCACCAGTGTTTTGAACAGTGCATCTGAAAGTTTGGCTATTTCTTGGTCGCTTAGAGTTATGGGCTCTGGGACTTTGAGTTCTTCTTGAGCCATGTTTTGGTCTATTTGTGCCTGTTAAGTATGAGGAGGGGAGCCTTAGATGTTCACCAGGGCGGGGCCACCCAGGTCGCTGGTTTGTGACGCTGTGTGTGGGGGTCAAAGTGGGGCAATAGCAGTCTCCTCTGCTGCTTCCCGCCGCTGGGACCTGCGAGGTCTGTCTCAGTGCTCACCCCTTCGCCGGTCCATCTGCATGCGAGTGTGTGACCACCGCCCGAAGCCCTCACTTGGTCTGCCCCTCGCAACCCCACGCCTGGGACCTGCCAACCACGCGTCTGGGTCAGTCCGGCAGAGTTTTTCTGCGCAACCATGCTCCGCCAGCTCCTGGCTCCGCCCCTCTAAACAGTCTGGATGAAGGGTTCCTTGTTGTCGGACTTCGGTAGTTTAATTTTCTGTGTTATGGCTGTGTAAACTAAAACCTTGCTGTCTTTAAACTTGACTGTGCAAGAAGGCACAGTGTTTCCATCCACGCCTCCATCTTGGTGGAAGTCCCCTGCCTGAGTTCTTATGGCTGGATGGTAATAAATAACATTGACATGAAGACCAGATCAAAGGGGAAATCCCAATTTAATACATGTGCATAGAGGATCATAGACGATACTGCTCCCCAAAATGATAAACCAGCCAAATTTATATATATATACATATAGATATAAACAATGTATCTTTTAAATATGTGTATTGATTTGAGAGAGAGAAAGGGAGGGAGGGAGAGAAAGAGAGAAACGGATGTGAGAGAGAAACACTGACTGGCCGTCTCCCTCATGCGCCCTGTGCTGTGACCAGGCAGGACACCAGTCCAACCAACTGAGCCACATTAGGTAGGACAGGATATTTAATTTTTTTAAAAAAATATTTATTTATTTGTTTTTAGAGAGGGGGGAAGGGAGGGAGAAAGAGGAGGAGAGAGATATCAATGTGAGAGAGAAATATCCATCTGTTGCCTCTTGCATGCCCCCAACTGGGGACCACATCTGCCACCCAGGCATGTGCCCTGACTGGGAACCGAAATAGCGACCTTTCAGTCTGCAGGCCAGCACTCAGGCCACTGAGCCACACCAGCGTGGGCAGGATGCTTAATTTTAAAACAGAATAATTTCTTTACAAAGCAGATGTCCGTGTGAATTCAACTGAATTCGACGGACTATTTTAGAAAACCAATTCTTGTTGAATTTTATATTTTAAAATAATCTTGTCTACCTTCAGAATAATCAATTCCACCTTCGCCTTCTTCAGTTAGGTAGGATATATTATAAAAGGAAAAATTATGCAGACACTTGTTAAATGGCAAGGAAGACTTTATCTGAGACTATCCTGATAGGTGTCAAGACTTCACAGCAGAGGAGAGGTCAGGTTCACCTCCATGTGCAGTGAAGATAGCTGGGGATTTACAGCTGAGGAGCAGAGCTGGGGGAGGTTGGTGAATCAAAAATTACTAAAAGGAGACGATGGTAGGGGGTTTTCTTGCTAATCTGAGTAACAAGATTCTTGCTGAAGGCAGGCCAGCGTAATCAGATATCAAGAGTGGGACATGTGGAATTTAATCAGCTATCAGGTTGGATCAGATATTGAGGTGAGGAGGAATTTTGTCTAAGCTAATTTAGCAGGATGCTTGCTACAACTGGACTATGCAGGCCCAGCAAGAATGGGGCCAAGGTCCAGGCTTAGTCAAAAGGGCTCAGAGGAGAATCACTAAAGTTTGGTCAAGGACAGAGTCTTTATCAACATCTTATTTAATGTTTAGTGATGACCAAGGATACGTTCAATTCTAAAATGTCATAGTAATGCATATATATAAATTAAAGAAACTATTGTTGACGGGAAATAGGAAAGGAATCTTACACAATGCAAAGTAATTGGCTTTAGCAAAAATCTTAACATTTCAGTAAATTTTGTCAGCTGTGTAGTTGGACTAGAAGTACTTGCATTTCTTGTAAACCCTGCCTTTGGAGTGTGCACAGAATATATGATACATGACAATATAAACATATAATAATGATATCTCCCATCTACTGATTCTCTACTGCCTGGCAGGATTGTGCTAAGTCCTTCATGCACATTAACTGATTTAATCTTCACAATAAATATATGAATTAAGAACCCAATTAGCCCTGGCTTGTATAGCTCAGTGGATTGAGCATGGGCCTGCAAACCACACAATTGTGGTTCAATTCCCAGTCAGGGCACATGCCTGGGTTGTGGGCCAGGTCCCCAATAGCGGGTGCATGAGATGCAACCACACACTCATGTTTCTCTCCCTCTTTTTCCCTTCTTTCCCCTCTCTAAAAATAAAAAATAAAAATTTGAAAAAAAAACTTATTACAGTCTAAAGTTAATTTTAGTTTACATAACCTAGGAGCAGGGGAGGAGGATTTATCATGAAATCAACTAAATCCAGAGACAGAAATTCCTAAAGCCCTGTACCTTACTTGAACTTGTATTTTGTATTCTTTTTTTCTTAAAACATCCTCTTGCCACCACCATTATATAAAATTTAGTCCTACATACAGCATTGTCAGCCTGGCCCTGGTTAGCAGGCCTATAGATAAAGCAAACCATGCCTATCAGAAACTCAGGGAAACTCAATCACAAAGTGCCTAGTGGAACCCAGCAGAAAGAGGGAGGAACGACGGAAAAACAGAATTTAGTCATCATAGGTGGAGAGAAGTGGCCCTGCAATCATGCCCCTCCTTTAATTAGGTAATTTTGGTGAAGACAAAGAAGGAAGTAGGCTTGAGAATCGCAGGAGAGGGTTCCAAGGCCTAAGCCAGCTGAGCAGGTCCCAACAAGCGGAGTGGATAGGAGGCAAAACAGCTGGGCACAGCGGCTCCTCGCCGGTGGCATGCCGGGGCCAGCACACACCCGGCACTGAAGGCCCCACTGCTAAATTGTCAGGGACTTGTAACCAAGTTGTTAAAGGCAGCCATTATTAAACATTAAATTATATTAACTTATTAAATAAATTGTATTTTTAAAATGCCAATAAATATGCAAAGCTTATCCGATGCTAACAACTGTGTTCTATGATTATCTGTGTCCTTGAAGTGAATGGTGTCTGGTAGCTCAGTCCTGCTGGTGCCCTGCTCCCGCAGACCGTCCCAGCTTCACATTCGGTTACATCCTCTTGGTGCTCGGAAGTCTGTGCCCTGGTGGGAGTGGTTTGCGCCGCATAAATCAGCAAACACTACAGGTCAGATTAGTTTGATTATTATCAGATTTTGTTGATTGTCTAGATTTAAGAAAGTGATAAAAATGTTCATAATGCAGATTAAACTTAAAAGTAAGGCGTGGCCCTGAGCAGCGTGGCTCAGTGGGCAGGGTGTCTTCCTACAAAGGGAAAGGTCACCGTTTCAAATCCAGGTCAGGGCATCTGCCTGGGTTGCAGGCCAGGTCCCTGGTTGGGGTGTTTTGTACAGCAATGCTTCACTCCCTCTCTTTCTATTTCCCTCCCCCCTCTCTAAAACAAAAAAAACAAACAAACGAAATTTTTTAAAAAGTAAGTGTGACTGTTATCTTCACATTGTGAATAGCACAAAAAAATTGAGAAATATTCTTTCAGCATTTTAAAACTGCTATCTGTTTGGCAAGGAATTACTAGTGACATTAGAGTAACAAGTAAAATTATAACACATGTTGTTATTTCAATTTTGTCTTGTTAGAAAAAAGTAAAATTATCAACCAACATTTATAGCAAAAGTAACGGGAAGAAGATATTGTTACGAATTTAACAGCATGACACTGGTCCTGACCTAGAGCCTGCAAACCTCTTTCCAGGAGGTCTTTGCTGATGGATGAAGTTTGGAAGTCTATTAAATTATATTTAAATGCTTAGCCCTGGCTGGTGTAGCTCAGCGAATTGAGCACGGGCCTGTGAACCAAACAACGGGCCTGTGGTTCGATTCCCAGTCAGGGCACATGCCTGGGTTGCAGGCCAGTTCCCAGCAAGGGACACATGAGAGGCAACCACACACTGATGTTTCTCTCCCTCTCTCTTTCCCTTCCCTTCCCCTCTAAAGATAAATAAATAAAATCTTTAAAAAATTACATTTAATTTTTTAATTCTCATTTGAGGACATTTTCTCAGTGCTATCAGGGAAGAAGGGAGAGAGGAAGGGAGAGAGAGAAACATTGATGCGAGAGAGAAGCATCAACTGGTTGCCTCCTGTACACACCCAGACCTGGGATCAACCCACAGCCTAGGTGTGTGCCCCGATTGGGAATCGAACCTACAGCCCTTCGGTCATGGGGTGCTGCTCCAACCGGGATGCTGAGCCACCCCAGCCAGGGCCTAAATTATACTTAACACCTAGGAAGCACGTAGCACACTTTTCTGGGAGACAGCTTATAGTATTCAACAGATTCTCAAAGAATATAAGCCAAAGAATGTGCAAATCGCTGGTGTAACAGGGAATGCACTGGACCAGCAGCCAGACTTCTGGTCCTGTAAAGACTAGATTTATTTTAAAAAGACAGCTGTTTTCAATGCCTCAAAACATTGAGTTTCTGCCTAAATTATATTAAAGGACTGAAACACCCATCCACCTACATCGGACTGTTTTCTTCAATCTGGGTACATTTAACTTAGGGGAAAGGCATCAGAAATATTACTGGGCTTTGTATATCAGCTTTCAATTTAGCTAAATTTCTGATCACAGGGTTATGAAATCAAATATCTTCCCAGGTTTCAGCTGGGACAAATAGTAAATATTCCTGGCCGTATGAAACAACCCCATTATCCAAAGAAAGTGCAAAGTTTACTGCCTTCCCAGGATCCTGAGTGACTCCTAAAGGTAGCTGAAAGGGGGCTTGGACAGCCTGTGGGTCCCAGGCAGGCAGAGAGCCAAGGCAAGCTCTCTGGACATCGAACGAAGCAAGCAAAAAGGCAACAGCTCTCCCTGGAAGAGAAAGGCTCAGTAACCAATTTGGATTTGGAAAGGGAAGGACAGTGTGAAGATTTATTCCCTTCTCTCACTGGGCTCAGGGGTAACCCACTTACAAAAACTGTTGAGGATCCTTCCTGGATTTAAGAAACTGTTCACCTGAGGAGGTTTGTCTGTCTGTAACTTTGGGTAGGTTTACTTTAAAAGGTAACGGTCCCATTGTTTTTTAGAGTGAAAAGTCAGTTGGGAGGGGAAAGGGATGGGGGAGTAGTAGGGATCACGTCAATCATGGTCTTTTGTTCTTGGTACCCCTTGTGTCTGCAATTTTTCACTAATCTTCTGTAATGAGTCTTTTAGCGAAGCTATTTTGGAACCTTGAAGCCTTTTGTAAGCATCTTCATGCCAATTAAAAAGCTGTTCCATTCTGTTTGTTCGATTTCGGAGCCCTTGCTTTGAGTGTGCTTCTCAAATGAATGAGCTTGTTTAATTGGAATGCTGCTCGAAATAGCCATTGTAATTGTAGGTTATTTTTAGTAAAATTTTGCCAGCTTTCTAGCTATCTGCAGCTTCTGGGACTATAGTTCTTACACATAAAATAAGCAGGTGTGCTGGGAGGTGACACACTCCACTCCTTGGTTATAAAAGATTCCATTTCCTTTAGCCAGGCCTTTGGGTTTCTGGGAGTCAAACTAGCACCTAAGCCTTTGGGCGTCTAAGATTCCTACTAGGCATAGTTTTTACCTTGTGTGCCCATGAACAGAAACCAGCACTTATAGAGGAAATGGGATGTGGACACCAGCAGTGACCAAAGAACTGGAAACCGGGGAAAAGGCTGAGCCAGCACACCTCCAAGAATGGGGATGTGGACTGATTCCAAGCAAACAGAGAAATGCAGGCTAAGCCATCAGTGGTTCTGAAAGTAGGCGCCAGGGACAAACCCAAGGGCTGGGATTGACAGACTGCATGGCTCCTTGCCATTGTCCATCTTCAGAGCCAGTCAGGGCTGGCCGATTCTTTCTCACAATGCATTTCTCTGATTCTAACTCTTCTGTGTCTCTCTTCTTTTAAGAACCTTTATGATTACATTGGGCCCATCCTTGTAATCCAAGACCATTGCATTTTAGAGCCAGCCAAGTTAGAAACCTTACTCCCATCTGTGCCCTTAACTGTACTCCCACCCCCGCGATGAAAGGAAGATGTTTTCCATCTGCAATGCTGAGGCCCAGAGGCTTCAGAAGCACACAGTGAGGTACGGGTGGCCGAGAAAAACGTTATAGCCAAATGCATAGTCCTCAGCATTTAGGACGTGCTGACTAGTTGTTAGTTACACTAACCTACTAACATACCTGTGCTGTCACTCTCTTCTATGACAAAGTAATAAAAAAGGTTTTCCATGTTCCAAAAAGAAAGGAAATTTCAAAAAGGGAAACCTAGGTGGCAGGCAGTTCATTTTTTTAAAGGTGGGAGATGATCTCAGAGGGCAGGTCCAGCTGGATTTAAGTGCCCCCTTTCAGATGCCGAAAAAAGGGCTCCCAAAATACCATCGACAGAATCTGTGGTGAATCTATGCTGAATCGATTACTTCCTTCAGGTGGGAGAAATGCGTGCTGGCAAAGTTTGTTCCGAGCAGGGTTGGTCGAGTCAGAATTTATGGAGAAGTGGAAGTTGGATTTAAGAAGGGACTTTAAAGGCAGAGGTTGAGTAAGGACTACAAGGAGCCCTTGACATGTTGAATATTTTGAGCCAGGGGAGTTTGAGAACATGGCAGCAGCAGGAAGGGCACTGGGGCCTTCTCCCCACCTTTATCCCTGAAACAGGTCAGGAAACCCTCCTGTGACAAGCGCCTTCCCTCCGCCCGGCAGAGAGGAGCATCCTCATCTGTGAAGAAAGACAAAGGGACCCCGAGAAGAATCCTAACCAACAGGCCTGGCTCAGTTTCCCCCAGTTTATGACACGCGCCTCACACTCCCCAACCTATTATATACTTCCCACCACTCTCCACTCTTGGTCAAACTTTGCAGAGAAGTACTCAGGTATTTCTGTGTGTCTTCACTTCCTTACGCAGGCTTCCACGTCTCGTCAAATGTAATTAATAAATGTGCACGTTCTTCTTCTCCTGCTGATTGAACTCTGACAGTTGAAGTTTCGGGCCCAGCCTGGAGCCTTGAGAGGATCGAGGAGAACTTTGTTTCTTCCTACAATCACAGTCCAGTGGAACAGTGGGATGGGGAATTCGAGGTATATACTGATTGTCGATGTTTTCCATTGGAGAATTTATGAGCCTTTTGGAAAGTTTATGTAGTGAGCGATCAGATTGCCTGGGCAGGAGACCCCTGGAAGAACAGAGCTGTGCTCATGAAGACAGAGGAAGTGCGCCGTGTGAGTTCATGTACCCGGGCTGTCCGACTGGGGGCCGCGGAGGCATGCGGCTCAGGAGGGCTATGAATGCGGCCCAACACAACATCATAAATTTACTTAGAACATGATGAGATTTTTTTGTGATTACACGTCACAGTGTATTTGATGTGAGGCCCGAGACTACTCTTCTTCGTCCAGTGTGGCCCAGAGACGCCAAAAGGTGGGACATCCCTGAACTGTAGACAGTTGGGCAGTTTTGGTTCTGTGTCTCAGGATGAGTGAGGCACAAACTGTTCTCAGGGAGTAGGTTGTTCTCCCGCAATGTCTGGCAGGCATCAGGTCTCCTTTGGGGAGGGGTGTCTGGACGTCTGTCAGTCAGAAACATCCCTAGAGAGCCCTCCTTTGTAGAAACTGGTTAGCCTTTACCTTTTGTTTTTAATAGTAATGATGGTGGGGAACATTCATCAGGGAGTGTGACAAACCGGACAATATTTAGGGTTGTTTTTGCTTAAGGTTTTGTGTGTTTATATAAACATGAAAAGAGCCTACTAGAAAAGGAATAAGGACAAAATGGCGGTCTGAATGAAAGTGAATCAATGAGAAGTATGTTTATAATTTTGTGCGCTGTACTTTCTTATAATCATGTTGAGAACATACCATGCATTGTCTGTGTCGGCAAAAAATTGAGCTTCCAGATCAAGTGCTGATATTGATGAACACGTTACGCCGAAGGCGGTTGGAATAGTCTCTGTGCTTCCTAAAGAAGAAGCGACTGTAAAGTCCTCCCGAGAAGCATGTGGCGAAATAGGCCAGCTCCTGAGGGCACCCAGCCCTTCCTTGGCCTGGTGCCTGACATTGAGCCTACCCCTGGGAGGCGGATAATAAAGCAACTGTGATTGTGAAAATGAAAATACCTTCTAATAGCCTTGAAGTTTCCTGCAAGGAGCCGAAGAGCAGCTGCAAGGCTCACAAAGGCCCTTGGCAGAGCCACGAGGGCAGACAACTGGAGAGAAACCCTCCACAAACTTACCTGCCACCTGAGGGTCCTGAGACTCAGGCCATTGTGTTTTGGTTTGGGTAGATAATTACTAGTTACCAGTAATTGTCTGATAACTAACTTTCCTAAACTGTACTTTGTGGTCTTAATATGAATTATGTTTTTTAAAAATGTCCCTTGTCAAGGTCATTTGGGAAGTGCTGTATTGAATGACTGCAGCCCACCACGGGGGCGCTCCTGCTTCAATTCCTGAAGCGGCTTCGAAGGGCTGTGGAGGCTGCGGGTGGAATTCATCATGAGCATAAAAAAATACCACACTCCATATGACCCGTGTGTGTGTGTGTGTGTGTGTGTGTGTGTGTGCGCGTGTGTGTCCCGGGAGTGGGGCGCGGTTCTAAGAAGAGAGGGAGTGAAAGATTTTCTCATAAATTCTGTGTCACAAGATGTTGCCTGGGAAAAAAATTATGTTTCTGTTTAGAGCCTCATAAAGACAAGTGAAAAGAAGCCCCTCTGTCTCTGGTCCTTGCTGAAGGGGCCAAATAGTCAGTCAATGTCTGACATC
This sequence comes from Artibeus jamaicensis, assembly GCF_021234435.1. Classification (NCBI taxonomy): domain Eukaryota; kingdom Metazoa; phylum Chordata; class Mammalia; order Chiroptera; family Phyllostomidae; genus Artibeus; species Artibeus jamaicensis. The sequence goes on along the minus strand of NW_026521854.1, from coordinate 5,956,685 downwards.
CTGCTATTACGTTCAGCCCTTCTTCCTTTTTTTTTAGGTTAATTGTTTTATAATGTTGTATACGTTTCAGCTGTGCAGCGTTGTAATTCAGCATCTGCGTGTACTTCCGCGAACTCACCACCAATGTCTGGTTTCTGCTCTTCCGCACGCAGCCAATGCCCTTTACCCATCACACCGCCCCCCCCTTCCCCTCTGCTCACTACCAGTCTGTTGCCTGCATTTGTGAGTTTGGTTTTTTTTTGTTTGTAATTTTTCTATACTGCACATGTAAGTGAAGTCAGTGGTATTTGTTCCAGACCCGCTTTACAGAGTTGATATTTGGGTGCCCCAAGGACAAGGACGAGCTTGGGTCAGGCTCTGGCTGTGGGCAGCAAACACAGGCCAGTCTCGCGGAGAGAGGCATGTGGGCCTGGGGTGCTGGTGGCATGGGCGGTGGCGTTGTATTTCAGGGGACTCACCTTTATAAGCAGGAAACCCATCCCGTGCCTTTTCAGGGGAGAAATTGTCAAAACCTACCCAGAATGTCAGAGTGGTAGACAAGTGAGCTTAGCAGGGACGCCTAGGTAGATGGCCTGTGCTGGGGGCTTGACCAACATGACAGGGCAATGGGAAAGGGAGCAACTTGGTGGGTCTAAGGTGTACTAGACATTGTCTCTATGGAAGCTCCACTGATTCTAGTTCTAAGCTTCCCAAGCTCGTTGGATGGGTCACTAATATTCTTCCTGTCCTGATCAGGATTGGCTCGGAGGCTTTGCTGAACCCATGTGACAGGCTCAAGGGCTGTGCTGAGCTGGGCTGCACGGGAAAGCAGAGCCAACAGACCCTCCTTACCAGTAGTCCTATTGTGACACATGGTGGACACGACACCATTGGCCAAACAGACACCCCCCACCCCCATGGTACTGTCTGATGGCCTGCTGTATGTGTTCAAATCCCAGGGGACATTCCACAGAAGTTAAGCCGTGGTGCTTACCTTAGTAAATTTGGGATGCTATAACCAATTATCATAGACTAGGTAGCTTAAACAACAGATTTGAAGGTTGCAAAGTTCCAAGTCAAGGTACCAGCAGATGCAGTATCTGGGAGAGTCTGCTTCCTGGCTCACAGCAGCAGTCTCCTCACGGCGTCCTTGCCTGGAGAAGAGGTGAGAGCTCTCTCTGGGATGTCTCCTACTCACCCTCATGACCTGATCACTTCCCAAGTCCCCATTTGCAAATGCTACCACACTGGAGATGAGGCTTCAAAATGTGAATTTTGGGAAGACACAAACATTCAACTCCCAACAGTGCCTTAACACAAAGAGCTTGTTATCTACATGATGGTGATGCAAATGTCCCAGACAAAGATGCAATGTTAAATGACAAAGTTCCATGTTGGGTCCTAGGATCAGGTTAGGATATACTCAGGGGTATTGTCTGCGCTGAGAGCTGGGGTGGGTTGGACAACAGTGAGCAGGGTGGCAATTCACAATAGACAAGACTCCCAGCGCATGGACACACCCGTCTGGGTTACTGGTACGTATCCCTAATTGTAGGATCTGTTCTGAAAATAGAGGATCTCATAAACTGTGTCAGCACACAGGTTAACATGAGGCAAGGCCCTCGCTTTATGAGAACTCAAGCTCTGTGTGAGGTGATGACTACAGCCTTAGGAAAGGCTGCTTGGTCTGAGCAACTGGCGGAGCTCCTGTTGGCTGCTGGGTCTATCACTCCTTAGAGAAGAGTTTCATTCATTCCAAGGAATTGGCTAAAGGGGAATGAAGAAGTTGGACAGCCTTGCTAGAAGTTAGCAAAGAGCACCAGAGGCAAAAACACAGGTCCTTGGCTTTCTAGGTGATTTGGCTTCTAGATATAGATCAATAGAAGGCTTTGGGAACTTCTTGAGTAAGTGCAGCTCACCTGGCTGAACTTCCTTAGTGCTGGGTAGATGCGAGGGTAGAGGAGTCCTGGCTGGGAGGGAGATGTTCTGGGATGTCAGTGCCCACAGCTGGGATAGAGACAGGACCCAGGCCAGGAACGAGGACAGTCATGAAGGGAGACAGACAGAAAGCAGCATGGGAACCTTTCCTTAGGTCGATGTATGATGACACTTTGATTCTGCTTTTTTTCCAAGTCTTCTAAGGTACACTGACTTTCCAGACCTACAACCTGTCAGATATGCCATTATGGGAAAGCATCTTAACAGGAAACAGGAAACAGAATTTGTTTCTTCCTGTGGTCTCTGAGAGACAAATGAATAAAGATGTGATACATACATACAATGGAATACTACTTGGTGATTAAAAGAAATATGTCGCCATTTGTGACAACATGCATGGATCAAGAGGGTATTCTGCTGAGTGAAATAAGTCAGATAGAGCAAGACAAATACCATATGATTTCACTTATATGTGGAATCTAAAACAAAATAAATGAATGAACAAAACAGAAACAAACTTATGGAGAGAACAAATTGGTCACCAGATGGGAGGAGGGACCAGCAGATTCAGTGTTTGGCGAGAGGGCAAAAAAAGGTGAAAGGGATTAAGAAGTACAGTTTGCCAGTTATAAAAATAGGCACAGGATAGGAAATATAGTCAGTAATATTGTAATAACTGTATATAGTGCCATATGGGTGATTTATTGGGATGATTAATTAATAAAGTATATAAATGTCTAATTACTATGTTGTACACCTGAAACTAATATAATATTGTATGTTGACTATAACTGAAAAATAAATTTGAAAAACATAAAATACAATTATTCTGCTAAAAATTAGACTTCCGCCAAGATGGAGAAGTAGGAGGAGGTTCCACCTCACCTCTGTGCACAACCAAATCTAAGAACAACTATTTTTAACAGCAGTCACAACCAAGCCACATGGAAAATCGACAATACGGAGTCCAAAGGACAACTAGATACTCGGCTGGACCGGTACAAGGAGTGAGGCCAGCAGCGGAGCAGGTTAGCAAGAAAACATTCCCGGGGCGGTGCGCGGTGCGCGCAGGCAACCGAGGGCGCTGATCGCCAGCGAGCTGGCTGCCGGAGCGCACAGGGAAGAGGCGCGGTGGGTCGGTCGGTCGGTCGCGCGCATTTACGTGTGGAGAAACCAGTGAGAAGGGAAACCTGCGCGGTGCAGCAGGCTCGCAAAATTAGGATCGGATAAGCAAGCCCGAGGCGTTTGAGTGACTGGATGCGCTGGGCTAGCGGAGAGGAACGCCATTGCTCCCTCTCTGACCCCGCCCCCACACACAGCGTCACAAACCAGCGACCTGGGTCGCCCCGTCCTGGTGAACAACTAAAGCTTCGCTCCGCTCACTTAACAGCACGAATAGACCAAAAATGGCTCTAGGACAACTCAGAGCCCCAGAACCGATAGACCTAAGTGATGAAGAAATAGCCAGTCTTTCAGATGCACAGTTCAAAACACTGGTTATAAAGATCCTTACAGAACTGGTGGATTTTAGTCACAAATTAGAGAAACATATGGAAGCTAAATTAATTGAAATGAATGCTGATACAAAAGATACCAATAGTAATGGAAAGAAAATTGGGATTCAAATCAAGGGAGAGGACCAGACAGAAGAAAAAAATGATCAAACAGAAAGGAATGAAGAAATAAGAATTCAGAAAAATGAGGAGAAGCTTAGGAACCTCCAGGACATCTTGAAACGTTCCAACATCCAAATTATAGGGGTACCAGAAGGGGGAAAGGCACAACCACCAGTTGAAAAATTATTTGAACAAATAATAAAGGAGAATTTCCCCAAGATGGCAAAGGAAATAGACTTCCGAGAAATCCAGGAAGCTCAGAGAGTCCCAAAGAAGTTGGACCCAAGAAGGAACACACCAAGGCACATCATAATTACATTAGCCAAGATTAAAATGAAGGAGAGAATCCTAGAAGCAGCAAGAGCTAAGGGGACAGTCACCTACAAAGGAGTTCCCATCAGACTGTCAGCTGATTTCTCAAAAGAGACCTTACAGGCAAGAAGGGGCTGGACAGAGGTATTCCAAGTCATGAAAACCAAAGATCTACAACCAAGATTGCTCTACCCAGCAAAACTTTCATTTAGAATGGAAGGACAGATAAAGTGCTTCTCAGATAAGACCAAATTCAAGGAGTTCATCATCACCAAGCCCTTACTATATGAAATGTTAAAGGGACTTACCTAAGAAAAAGAAGATAAAAAAGATGAACAGTGAAAGGACAGCAAACTCACAGTTATTAAGAACCACACCTAAAACAAAAGCAAACTAAGAGGATAGCTAGATCAGGAGCAGAACCATAGAAATGAAGATCTCAAGGAGGGTTAGCAACAGGGGGAGTGGGAGGAGGGGAAGGGGGGAGAAGGTACAGAAAATAAGTAGTATAGACAGTAGATAGAAAATAGATAGGGGGGAGGGTAAGAATAGTAGGGGAAATACAGAATCTAAAGAATTTGAGACACATGTTCATGATCTAAAGGGGGAAATGGTGGGGGAGGGGTATGCAGGGTGGAGGGGAAGGGAGGGGGGAATAGAGCAAATGTAATGGCATAATCAATAAAATATATATATATATAACTGAAAAAAAAATAAAAGTTTCACTATTTAAAAAAAATAAATAAAAATTACTTAGGCTGTGAAATAACATTAGAAAAAATCAATAAATTACAGTTTTATAAATCTCAAGTGTTAACTGGGAATTGACGTTAGTTTCAAAATGTATGTATTTTCAAAGTCATGAAACAAACAGCAACCCAATTCTCCATAAATGCAGTATCTCTAATGATGTCTCTGAAGGCATTTAAAGCATATCTCACGGTGCATTTAAATTATGTCTCTGTTGGACTTCTGGCCAAGATGGAGGCTTAGGTGGAAATACTGTGCCTCCTTGAACAACCAAATTTAAGGACAACAAAGATTTAGAAACAAAAACACAGCCAGAACAGACAGAAAATTGAACTGTACAAAAGTACGACAACAAAGAACCATTCATTCAGATGGGTAAGAGGGGCTCATTCAGATGGGTAAGAGGGGCGCAGTTGTCGGCTGGTGGAGGGGGATCAAGGCAGGAAAAAGTGGTGGTTGGCAGACCCCGAGCACAAGGAGGAAAGGAGCAGACCCAGTGAGGTGCGCAAGGTGGTTGGGTGACCGTGGTCACATTCGCATGCAGATAAACCAGGCAAAAACGGTCAGTGAGACAGACCATGCAACCCAGGGCCCCAGTGACAGGAATAAATTATGTCTCTGTTAGCATTTATCACTATCTGACTTACATTGTGCTAGGCTGTGTGTCTCTACCTTGCTGCCTGTGAGCTCTCTAAAGGCTCACATTTCCGTGCTCCCTGGACCACTGAACCAAGCACACATCTAGACCCTCAGTAGAAACTCCGTAAATGCCTATCATTGAAGTTGAAGTGAGCTGGCCCCTGGTAAACACTGACGGTGTTCCATGTTGTCTCTCTCCAGCCTTTGGAGACAGGACATATGTTGAGAATAGATGGCATGAGCCCAGCTTTGATGCCATTATGGCTGCAATGAACATGAGCATGTGGGCAGGATGTCAACAAGCTAAGTCCAAAAATATAGAGAGAACAGTGCTGTGTGGCTGCCAGTTATCTGGAAACACTAAGGCATTTAAAGGGATATAATACTGATTGCCTCTTACAATTGTCCCAAGGCTTTGTGGTAATGCAGTTAAATTACCCAGCAAAGAGCCTGGCTCGTTTGCTGAAGAAGTAGTAGCTTATTATTATCATTTTAGTAGATTAATAGTAGTAAGACACCTCATATAATAATAGAATGCTAGAAAACAACTTGGCCTATGGCAGGGCCAGCAAAATAGTTTTTGAGTAACATTATTCTGGACTTAATAAATAAGGATGTGGCAACCAACTGAGCAGATTACAGATGAAACTGTCTATCAAGAGTTCCTTCACAAAGCTCTCACCCTGACTAAGGAGATCCTACCTGCCCTGTAAGGTTCATCTCTTTAGGCTTTGGAAAAGCCCTCCCCTCATCCTCCTCTGCTCTCCTCCCCATGGGGGTCCACAGAAGGCCCCGGCTCTACACAACAGGGCGAGCTGCCTCTGCAATGCTTGCCAAAGGGAACCACATATGCTGGAGGGGCATTAAATAAATGATAGTTTATTGTATTTTTTCCATTACCATTTATCCCCTATACTCTCTTCCACCTCCGCCCACCCCTAACTCCTGCAGTCCCCACACTGCTGTCCATGTTTATGAGTTCTTTCTCTCTTTTTTTCCATCCCTCTATCCCCTCAACTCCCCACCAAAGCTGTCATCTATGAATCTGTCTTTATTTAGCTTGTTGGTTCAGTTTGCTCATTGGATTCCACATATCAGTGAGATCATATGGTATTTGTCTTTCTCTGACTGGCTTATTTCACTTAGCATAACAGCCTCCAGTTCCATCCATGCTGTTGCAAAGGGTAAACGTTTCTTCTTTTTTATGGCCCAGTAGTGTTTCATTGTGTAAATCTACCTTGTCAGGGGTGAACAGAGAGGATGAGCACATTCAACCTGAAAGCGTTGCCCACAGTATTCTACTCTGCCCACACCACCGCGCCATTTTAAGGAATACCTTTTTCTTTGTTGATCCCTCTACTGAAGTTTTAATGCATGTGTATATTAATTATTGCATTTGTTATATTATGTTGTGTATTACTTAATCTGCATTAATATATAATAGTAGTAATTATGTTAATTTCATAATAATTTTATTTATTATACTTAAAAATATTTATCTTCTTGGCCATATTTTAAACTTTCCCAGGGTAAAGACCATATCTGACTTCTCTTTATTCACAGAGCATTATAAACAGTTTTGTACATCATAGCTGTTCAATATATAAATGATCTATACTTGGAGAAAAATATGCTATAAAGCACTCTATGGTGATAAATATTATTAACATATTTATAATATCTTACAAGACAGAAAAACAGCACAAGAGGATGAAATCTGTATCCTTGCTCACTAATTAAAACAAGAGCCTTGGCTGTTCTCTCCTGAGCTTCCTGCTTCCCAGTTACCAAAGATGCCAATCTCTCAGTTATTACCTCTGCCAAAGGCTGATCGTTTGCTCCTTCTTCTTATTTCACCACCTGAGTATATTTTAAAAATGATTTTAGAGAGAGAGAGGAAGGGAGAGAGGGAGAAGGAAACATCAGTTGGTTGTCTCCTGTATGTGCCCTGACCAAGGATTGAACCTGCAACCTAGGTATGTGCCCTAATTGTGGATAGAACCCACGACCTTCTGGTGCATTGGTCGATGCCTCAACTAACAGAGCTACTCAGCCAGGGCTACAGATAGAAATTTTATACATATTTTCCCTGAGAATATAGGAGAGAATATTATACAAGTTTGGAGATGAATGACTTTGTAGATACAGACTTTTACTCTTCCTAATGTACAGTCTGACTGGTCTGACTTGACCGGAAATGTCCTGCAAGGTAGTCAGTAGGTTTTCCTATTTATTATCCAATCTAGTCTCCTGAGAAGAAATGGATAGTACCAAACCATCCCTGTTTGTAGTGTGAGGCAGAGATGTGGGGCCAGGACTGGGGAGTTAGCTTGTTCTGGCTACTATAACAAAAATACCACAGACAGAGTAGCTTATGCAACAGAAAAGTATTTCCACAGTTCTGGAGGCTAGGAACTCCAAGATCAAGGCACCAGCGGGTTTGGTGACCATTGGGAAGAGTAAAAAAAATCCTGATTCAAAAACTATGTTTAGGAAGATTTCTCTGAAAGAACTCAGAGTCCTTGTCCTTGAAATGAGGACAGGGTTGGGACAAAGAGAACAGTCAGTCCTACAGAACTTTGGGAAGAAGAGACGAGTGTTTCGGGAAGAGAAGACCATAGTAATTCAGGTAAGAAAAAGTGTGTGATTCAACAAGGTTAGTAATGGGAATGAAGAAACAATGAAGGAGAAGGAATTGTCTATAAGCAAATTTCAAGCCTAAGTGATGGGACAGTTATACATTTATAAAACTAGAAAATAGTCCCTGGTGAGCTGGCTTAGTTGATCTGAGTGTTGCCCCAGTACACCAAGGTTGTGGGTTCAGTCACCGGTTAGTGCACGTAGAAGAAGCAACCAATGAATGCATCAATAAGTGGAACAAAATCATGTCTTGCTCTTTCTTTCTCAAATCTATTTTATAAAACACTAGAAATACTGGAGGAAATTCAGTCTCATGCAAGATGGTGGGCTTCATTTCAACACATTGACCACAAGGCAAGTGGAGGCACATCGGTATGGAGAGGGATGTCGGGATCTCGGGAGAGAGGCTGTGTTCAGAGACATGGATGGTGGAGCTGAGCCATAGAGATGAGAGCCAATTCAAATAAGATAACCAAGGGGAAGCAGAGAGAAACAGAGAGCAAAAATGGAACCTTGGCAGGTAACTAAATTTGGGAGAGGAGGTGAAGAAGAACCCACTGGAAGAGCCTCAAAGATAACTAGAAACTAATTGATGTCAGATACACAGAATGTTCCACAAAAAAGGGAAGCCAGTTAACCAGTTTCAAAGAGAGCTCCTGGATCTGGCCATGGGAAATCTCCCGGTGACTGGTGAGCATATAAATCCTAGAGTGACAAAGACAAGAACCAGATTGTGAAGGCCAAAGAATGGGCAGGATTTTCACAAAAGGGTCCAAAGGCCTTAAGAGAAGTTTGCTGGGAGCTCAAAGAGGGAATGAAATGGATAATCCAAGGGGTAGAGCAAGAGATTTTTTGCTCTGTTTTAAGAAAGAGACATTTGAGCATGTTTTTAGGCCTATTCATTAGAGGAGGGGATGAGACTGACTTCAGAGAAAACATGGGAGGAACGGATAGAGCCTTGAGGATTAGGGAACTAGATGGCACAGAGGTAGTAGGGAGACTACATTCGAGTTTTATTTTGACAATACTCACAGATTTTACTGAAGTTTCTGGAGAGACACTGTAACATACATCCATATACTTGGCTGCCAACAAATAATCTTTAAAAGGACATTATTGTAACTTTTGTTCTGGTCATACCCAAAAATACACCTGGAAACATCTGCATCAAATTTCATCTAAAGCCAAAACTACACAAGGTTACTGGTATTTATTCAAACAGATCTGGTTCTTACTGGTCAGTTATTTCATCTTTATTAAATGTCTTTAGAACATATAACACTGTCACTACCTTTGACTGGCTTTTATTTTTATCCTCAAGTAACAAAATAAATGCCAACAAAAGAGGCAGTGTGTTTCTCTTTATGCGTGAGTGTGATATCTATTTTGTAGCTAAAAACTGAATACCGGGTCCATTAAACTCAAGAGAAGGAAAGGAGTAAATGCACTTAATGCACTTCTTTTGTGAGGGATAATCATTCATTATTTTAACTTAAGCCCATGGCTTTGGTTAATGAGGTTAGTTTACAAAGCATAGGCTGAGTTTTTGCCTCTCTTGTGAAGTCCATAGCATGCTAGCTGGACAAACTTATGGACATAAAGATACTCTGGAAGGATTCAGAATAAACTAGCAAATGTGGTTCCTCACAGCAGGAAGGGTTAAAGAACTGATTCTGCAGAATTAGAGCATTCTTCTTCTATATCTTCTCAATGCTGTTTAATTTTTTGAACTATTTTTACTAGACTACTTATCCTTGAAGTAAATAAAACATATAAAAGAAAACTAAACAAAAGTGCCCAATCTTAACTCTCATTATCTCACTATGCTTTCATTGAGCACAACATTCTGGGTAAAACCGATATCTACCTTTCATAACAGAAGGTTAACTGGCACGCTAATTAATGAATGGAATGACTGTTCGTTTTTTACCAAGCACAAGGTATAGTCTTCCACAGCAGCACACACCAAGCACTGTATTGTCCTCATCATAATACAAACTCTTTGTTAGGGCATTGGAAGCCGAGTCCAAAATGAAATCACATGTGGACAGTTCATTTAAAATAACTCAATGGCGTGTTTAATTTAAAGTAACACACATACTGTTCTAGTTTGTGGGGCAAAATTGCGGGGCAGCTTTACATCCACATTTTGCAGGGCAAGTCCAATGCATGCCCTCTCCCCAGAGACCAGGACAGAACCAAAGGGCGTGGCGCCGGTGAGGATGGCCCACCCCGCACAGACTGCTGCTGCTCTCGAAAGTGGAAGGAAGACCTTCCCCTGACTCTCACAAGGGGGAATGGAGAGGCCAGAGGCTGGTGGCAAATGTTGGCTCTTTAGAGATGAAAACTGGAAGAGGGATGTATGACCACAGTAGCTGTCTCAAGACAAAGAATCGTTGTTAGAAAATGAGATTCTTCTAGCTGACAGCAACAGTGGGCTTCTCCTTAGATGGTTTTTCCAAGAGAACCCTGGTCACAACGACCCCTGAAGAAAGGCTTTATGATGGAGAGAAGTGTGTCATGAAGTGCAGAAAAGAGAGGCAAGAGGGGTATTTCCATGCCTACAGCTGACTTCCTCTGACTCTTGTACTTGTTTGAGTCTGGTGCTGCTACCTGTTCCCTGGCAATGAAGGATCTCAAAGTCCTGGAGTAACCTCATCACAGCCTTTCCTTCTCCTCTTACTTCACAGATTTGTCAGGTCAGCTGCTGTTGGCTGTGGCAGCTCCAGGAGCTGTGGGGTGAGAGGAGGCGTGGGCTGGGTCCAGCAAGGAGTGGTTCGAGGCCGTTGCACTTGTCCTGAAGGCAGGGGCAAGTCTCCCCATCTGACGTATGTGGGAAGTTGGACTGCAGACCAGTCACAAATAGTGGTTACGGTTTACAACAGCTGCCTGTGAAATATGAGGCCAGCCAATTCATAAAGGAACTCACCTCGGGAAGGTCTAGAATCCCAAAGTCCAGACTTATGTAGACTTAACTGTCCCACCTACTATTTCTGACCACTGACTACCAAAACTTCTTTTTTAAACCGAAAGACACTATTAAATGATAAGGAATGCAAACTAGGAAATAAAATTTTTATTGCACCCTCTCAACCTTTAGTTAATAATAGGAAATGTAGTCAGTAATATTGTAATAATTGTAAGGGGTCAGATGGGTACTAGACTAACTGAATGATCACTTTACAAGTTGTGTAAATCCCTAACCACTATGTTGTACACCTGAAACTAATATGATATTACACATCAACTATGATTAAAAATAAATTATAAAAATGTTATTTGTGTTTCTGCCTGAAATGTATACTGAGTTTTATTCATTCAGTTATTCATTCAGTGATTAGCTGAAAGATATTTGAATGTCTACTATGAGCTGAAGTTTGCGCCAGGTGCCAAGAATGCCGAGGCTAGGGCGCTCTCCTGTGTTTAACAAGGGTGCTGGCCTCGTTTGGGGATTAGGAAAGGCTTCCCAGAGAAAACTTGATTTAAACTGAGACTTGAAAAAGAATGAGAAGTTATTCAGACAAAAAGTAGAATTAAAAGGGACAAGAGAACACCTAGGTGGTGGACACAGCACGTTCAAAGATCTGAGACAACAAGGAGTGGGGAGAATGAAGAGCAAAGAAGAGGCACAAGATGAAGGTGGTGCACAGGGCAGGCAAAGTCGTGCAGAACTTGGGAACCATTTAGACCTTCCAAAGGTCCATGGAAGCTGCTAAACAATTTGGCAAATGCCCAATGATGAGGGGTTTCCTCCAAATCTACAGTCTTGAAAACTCATGGAGAATGGAAGAAGGTAGAGGTGGTAAGTGGAGAGAGCTGAGGAAAGAAAACCAACTTTGGATTTTGTTCTTCTCAGAAATCTACATGATGCAGTCCAGAGGACCTAATTCGTCTCAAGATCACTGACCATAAATAGTTACTCAAAATATATTTGCTCATGCTGTATCTGATTTTTCTTTGTGGGCAGGGTGGCCCCCGCATGCTTAATTCAGAGCTTGATTTTCTTCTGAATCGACAGCACTGAGCCCCTGTTAACATTCTACACTTTCAGAAAATAGCAGTCGGGCCTGGCGGAGGCCCTGCTAGCTGCCACCAGTGGGAAACAAAGTGAAAGAGGTTGAAAACACTTATATTCTTTTTCCTCTTAAAGTTGAAATCTGCCAAGTAGTGCATGAAGGGGGGCCATGCAGTAGTAAATATGGTATCTGCTCCTTTCTGAAGTTGAGGCAGCATTGAACTGAGGTAACACTGACCTACGTTTTTGTGCTCATGTTGTTAGGTCTTCAGAATGTACTGAAAGGAGCTTGTAGATGAACAAATAAATGCCATGGCTTCTTCTTACTTCTTCTGCACAAAAGAGTATGTGTTCACAGGGAATATGGCTAATGAACAGACTGCATATCTGGAAATGGCATTTTCTTCTCTCTGTCTCCTCTTTCTCTCTCTCCCTGTGTGTGTTAACAATGCTGTTGACACAGAGAGAGAGAGAGAGAGAGAGAGAGAGAGAGAGAGAGAGAGAATGTAAGCAGTAACTTGCATAGCCTGAACATGATTCCCAAACATGAAATTCTCTGACCAGCTCCTTTATTCCAGATTTCAATCCTCCCCTCGGTGGAAATGTTTTGCTTTCTCAGGTTCTCCAGCCAAACGAAGTCCATCCAGTATGTAAGCCCTTATTTAAGACACATTGCTCCTCTCAGGCCTGCCAAGGCCACATTTGTGCTTCTCCTGAACTCAGATAGATGTTACTACTCCACCACTCATTTGGCCCTGAGCATAACTGCTTTGCATTGTCTCATAACATTTGCTCGAGTATCTTGCTTGCTCAGGTGCTAATGCTAAGGGACAGAGAAGTCTGATGCTTTTTGGGACTCCCCCACATAAGTTACAGGTGTTTGAAAAAAACAGTTGCTTAATGAGCAAATGTAAATGAAGTTGCTTCAGATTTATTCAGCTCACAGAATAAAAAAAAAAACTGGACTGAGCTATTTCTCTTCAGGGTAAAAAAAAGTATGTACATTTTCTTAAGTAATGTCAAACAAACTGAAAAATGTCCTGGAGGCTTCAGCTAGAAATAAGTGATAAAGGTTTATTCAAAGGTCTTAGGGTTTTTGCCCTGGCTGGTGTAGCTCAGTGGATTGAGCGTGGGCCTGCAAACCAGAGGATCACAGTTTGATTCCCAGTCAGGGCACATGCCTGGGTTGCAAGCCAGTTCCCAGCAGGGGATGCACGAGAGGCAACCACACATTAATATTTCTCTCCCTTTCTCCTTCCCTTCCCCTCTAAAGATAAATAAGTAAAATCTTAAAAATAAAGTCTTAGGGTTTGCAACCCATAAACACAGTTGGGTAAAACCCCAGAAGTGTTCCAAAGCAGAAGAAAGAGTTCTTATAGTAAAAAGTGCATTCTTTTTTCCTGAAATTTCTTTTTTTTCTCATTTTTTAAATTTAGTTATTTTTCAAGTACAGTTTTTTGTCTATTTCTCCCATCCAAGCCCCCCCCCCCGTCCCGCACTCCCCACCTTCCCCCCACCCCCCCCAGCCCTTGTCCCTGCGTCCCTCACATTTGTTCCCCCAAATCCCTCCCCCCTTCCCCCTTAAATTTCCTTCCCTCTCCCCTCTGGTCACTGTCCCCTTGTTCTCTATTTCAGTGTCTGTTTTTATTCTGCTTGCTTGTTTGTTTTGTTGTTTAGCTTCCTGTTAAAGGTGAGATCATATGGTATTTGTCTTTCAACACCTGGCCTATTTCACTCAGCATAATGCTTTCCAGTTCCATCCATGTTGTTGCAAAGGGTAGTAGCTCCTTCTTTCTCTCTGCTGCATAGAATTCCATTGTGTGTATGTACCACAATTTTTTGATCCATTCATTTACTGACGGGCACCTAGGTTGCTTCCAACTCTTGGCTATTGTAAATTGTGCTGCTATGAACATTGTGCATAGGTTCTTTGAAATTGATGTTTTAGGATTCTTGGGATATAATCCTAGCAGTGGAATTGCTGGGTCAAAAGGCAGGTTGATTTTTAGTTTTCTGAGAAAATTCCATGACAAAAGAAGTCTATGAAATTTCTATAAAAGTTTTTTAATTGATCGCAAATATTTTTCAAGTTCTCCTTCTCAAAGTATTGTTTGGAGAGTGGGAAGGAACCTTGGAAAGTGATAGTCACCTGAGACCAATTATCCAAGTACATTATTATCAAAACTGTTACACAAATATGATGGCTGATAAACAGAAGGACTGTTAGAACCTCTTCCTTTGATCACATCTACTCCTGACTGTGTCAAATGGATTGATACACTCAGAAGGTACATTTTTAAAAACCGACAATGGGCTGGAGAGATAGAGGGGAGCAATTTGTGAAGTATATGATTGTCTGACCACTATGTTGTACCTTTGAAACTAATACAAAATAAAATTTAATTTAAACTGTAGTTAAACAATAAAATGTAAAAAAAGTTAAAAAAAAAAGACAATGGACAGACATGAATTTCCTGACCTACGCCTTTCTTTTGGTGTCAAAAGGTGCATTCTTGAGAATAATCAGTCCTACATTCTTAGGCCTAAGACTGGTCCAGGATGGTTATCAATCAGATGCCAGAGTCTGAATGATGGATGCCAGGTGCTCTGGTCATACCCGGTGGGCTGGATAATGGATGCCAGGTGGATGCCAGGTGGTTTGGATATGTAAGTCCTTCAGAGGGTAATGAGAGGGTTATCTGAAGGTCTGATGTCTATCCGGGCATTGACGCAGGACTCGAAAGTTCAAAAGTTGAAGTTCCCAGGCCGGTTAAACAAGAATAGAATTGTTTCCACATACTTCAGTCTATTTGATGTCAGTGATTTAGAAGCTTGACTATAGTGACTCCATTTTATTTTTCAGTGAAAACATGGCAATGAAAAGCAAAAGGTGTCAGAGGATTTTTGTTAGTAATAAATGGGTTAAGAACTACTGTATTTGGCAGCTATCTCCTTTATAATGCCATCCAGTTATAATTGGCAAGAAATAAACTTTACATGTTTCAAGTATACAAATTTTAAAATGGATATAGATATAGATAGATAGATATGCAAACTTATTTTGGGTTAATTTGACCTTTTTTTTTACTTAAGACAAAGTAAAGTAAGGTAATTGATTTGTAACTTCTCCTTTAATATGGCATTTAGTTCTACAAATTTCCTACTAATTACTATTTATATTTTAAGAAACTACCTGCATAATCAATGTAGTATTCATTACCTTCAAGTGGCTATGAAGGAAAGCAGAATCTGCCACCCCCAAGTGCGCTGCGTTGTTGTCTTGAGCTGATTATATTTTAAAAACTGCAGACACAGGAGAAGCCCTGAAAACCAAGTGAAAATTACCTTTTGTGATAGATATTTACATTTATAAAGAAAATTTCCATTCATAAGGCTATCTCTCTCCCTACCAGGATGAAGAAAATGACCAATCTCTGGAAACTTTAAGAAACGAATAGTAGCAATTTTATAAAAGTTTTTCATAAAAAACTGAAGTGGAGGGGATATTTCTTACCTCACTTTATCAAGTCAGCATTACTTGGATAAGAACCAAACACATGCTGTGACTGTGGCCTAGGTGGCTGGGCACTGTCCCACAAAGTGAAAGGTCACTGGTTGGATTCCTGGTCAGGGCACATGCCTGGGCTGCTGGTTTGGCCCCTAGTTGAAGTGTGTATGAGAAACAACAATCGGTATTTTTTTCTCACATCGATATCTCTCTCCCTCTTTTTCTTTCTCCCTCCTCCTCCTTCTAAAAATATAAATTAAAATAAATAAATAAAATCTTTAAAAAATCAAACACATTACAAAACAAGACAATTACATACTAATATCTCTCATAAATATAAAGGTAAAAATTAACGAAATTTTAGCAGCTTGAATTCTCCAGCAGTTTGAACAATATACAAAATTTATAATGTATCATGGCTCAGTGAGGTTTAACTCAGGAATGCAAGATTGGTTTAACACTAGAAAATCAATCATTGTAATACATTATTTTAACCAATTGATAAAGAAAATATTTTAGTATATGCAGGAAAGGTATTTCAAATATTCCTGATGAAAATTCAAAAAATTAGAATTAAAATATTGATATCAATCTGAAATTTAAAAACAAGATCATGAATAATAGCATCAAAAAATGAAATACTACACATGAAAAGATGATCAGTATTACTAGCCATCAGAGATGCAAATTAAAACCATAATGAGATACCACTTCACACTGGTCAGAATGGCGAACATAAACAAATCAACAAACAAGTGTTGGAGGCCAAGATGGAGGTGTAGGTGGAAATATTGTGCCTCCTCACACAACCAGAATTAAGGATAACAAAGATTTAGAAACAAAAACACAACCAGAACAGACAGAAAATTGAACTGTATGGAAGTTCGACAACCATTCGACCAGATGGGTAAGAGGGGTGGAGAGGGATCGAGGCAGGAAAAGTCGGTGGCTGCCAGACCCAGTGAGGCATGCAAGGCGGTTGGCTGACCCTGATCATACATTTGCACGCAAATAAACTAGGCAAAAATGGGCAGTGAGACAGACTGTGCAACCCAGGGCCCCAGCTATGGGAAATAAAGCCTAAAAGCACCAATTGAAAAGGTGCTGGGAGAGACTCCTAGACTCACAGGAGAATTTGTTGGAGAGACCCGCAGGGTCCTCGAACACACACAAGCCCACCCACCTAAGAACCAGCACCAGAAGGGCCCAATTGGCTTGTGGAAAGCGGCAGAGGGGACTGAATTCTGAGAGAGAGCAGAACAAGCCCCATTGTTCCCTCTCTAAACCAGCCCCCCACATACAGAGTCAATCCATCCACTGGGTTGCCCCACCCTGGTGAATACCTGAGGCTCTGCCCCTTATAAATAACAGGTGCAAACAGACCAAAAATGGCTCAAACAGAAGAACAAATCAAAGCCCCAGAGCCAATGCTTTTCAGCCACCAAGAGATAGCTAATCTATCAGATGCACAGTTCAAAACACTGGTGATCAAGATGCTCACAAAACTGGTTGATTTTGGTCGCAAATTAGATGAAAAAATGAAGGCTACACTAAGTAAAATTAAGAAAAATGCATGGGGAACCAATAGTGATGGAAAGGAAACTGGGACTCAAATCAAGGGAGTGGACCAGAAGGAAGAAAGAAACATCCAACCAGAAAATAATGAAGAAACAAGAATTCCAAAAAAAATTAGGAGAGGCTTAGGAATCTCCAGGACATCTTTAAACATTCCAACATCCGAAATTATAGGGGTACCAGAAGGGGAAGAGGAAGAGCAACAAGTAGAAAACTTATTTGAACAAATAATAAAGAAATTCCCCAATCTGGCAAAGGAAATAGACTTCCAGGAAATCCAGGAAGCTCAGAGAGTCCCAAAGAAGTTGGACCCAAGAAGAAACATACCAAGGCACATCATAATTACATTAGCCAAGATTCAAATGAAGGAGAGAATCCTAGAAGCAGCAAGAGATAAGGGGACAGTCACCTACAAAGGAGTTCCCATCAGACTGTCAGCTGATTTCTCAAAAGAGACCTTACAGGCAAGAAGGGGCTGGGAAGAAGTATTCCAAGTCATGAAATCTAAAGACCTACATCCAAGATTGCTCTATCCAACAAAGCTTTCATTTAGAATGGAAGGACAGATAAAGTGTTTCTCAGACAAGATCAAATTTAAGGAGTTCATCATCACCAAGCCCTTATTATATGAAATGTTAAAGGGACTTATCTAAGAAAAAGAAGTTAAAAAAACATGAACAGTGAAAGGACAGCAAACTCACAGTTATTAACAACCACACCTACAACAAAAGCAAACTAAGAGGACAGCTAGATTAGGAGCAGAACCATAGAAATGAAGATCACATGGAGGGCAACAACGTGAATGGATCTGGAGATTATTATGCTAAGTGATATAAGCCAGTCAAGTGCTATATAATTTCACTTATATGCAGAATCTAATGAACAAAATAAACTAACAAAGTAGAAACAGACTCATAGAGACAGAGAACAGACTGACAGCTGAGTATTTTACATCTTAGAGTTTTTATTTCTATTAGTTCATTTTGAGTTTTTTTAGATATTCTGTCTCCCTTAACATGTTAAATATTTCCTCTAGTTTCTTGAACTTACAAAATAAACTTATAATAATGATTTTAATGTCCTTATAATCCTACAATCTCTGTCATTTCTGGTTCATTTCTGATGGGTTGGATGTTCTTTTTGTGGGTCACATTTTCCTGCTTCCTTCTGTGTTCTGTGGAGGATACAATGTAAGAATGAAAAGGTCTGGGTCGTATTGCAGGTTTACCTGTGCTTTTGGAGTCCGCACTGGCCTGGAGCAAGTCTCCAGCCCATTGCTCTCTGGTACAGAAAGATGTCTCTGGTACAGAAAGATGCCCAGACCTAAAATTTCTCCAAGAAACCTTGGTTTCTTTTAGTGGGAAATGGTATTTTGAGACAACAATATGGGTGCTCAGAATGCTCAACATGACTGAGTTGTCAAGATTTCTAGAATGGTTACATTGATTGCTGCCCCGCAAAGTACTCCCAAATCTAAGGGCATAAAGCAACAGGAATCTTTTACTTTCTTACGGTTCTGTAATTTGGGCCAGGCTAGTGTGGACCTTGAATGTCTGTTCCATGTGGTGTCAGCTGGAACATCTGCACCAGGGCTGAACCATCACCCCATGGATGGCAGGTTGGTGCTGTCACCCTGTAGTTCAGCTGGGGCTGTCCGCCAAGGTCTTAGCTTTCTCTGGGCATGGCTTCTCCACACAGCCAAGTAGGGTTGCTTGCTGAACGGCAACTGGGTTCGGAGAGCTGTCATTCCAAGAATGCACACATCTCTGTGCAAGTACTGGTAAAGCCTCCAAGGATGTGCCGTTTGCTCATGTTTCACTGACAGGTCACGTGCCTGGCCCAGGGTCAATGTGGAGGGAGCTGCACCAGGCAGGCTGGTGCTGCGTATTGGGGACCACCACAGTAATAGAAAACCATAATGCTTTTTCAGTGAACAGAACTTGTGTTCCTTTTAGTTTATCTTAAATAATTTTTTCCTTTAAAGATTTTATTTATTTATTTATTTTTAGAGAGAGGAGAAGGGAGGAAGAAAGAGAGGGACAGAAACAATGACCAGTTACCTGTCTCATGCTCCCAACCGGGGACCTGGCCCCCACAACCCAGGCAATGCCCTGACCCGTAATCAAACCAGCGAACTTCTAGTTTGCAGGCTGACTCCCAACCCACTAAGCCACACCAGTCAGGGCTTAAACAATTTTTCTTGTTTTTCTATTTCTTTCTTTGAATTCTGGCCACATTATTTCTGCATTTTCCAAATCTATTTATGTTGTTTTCTCAGGTCTTTTATCATCTTTTTGGTAACTTTTAATTGATTTAAAAATATATTAGTTTTGATCTGTTTTATTGGCACTTACTGGGATGCTTTTGCTGTTAGTAGGGATGGTAATCGGTTTCTCGGTCTCTTTTATTCTTATAATAATTTTGTATGAAAGTTAACTTAGAGGTTTTTCTTTTGCTCGTTTTCATGTGAAATTAGGTTTTGTGGTTTACATCAAATTAGCTTCCTTCTCTCAGAACAGAATGCCTGGAAGGAGCTGAATTCACAGAGCTTCTTTTCCTGTGGTTTTTTGTTTTCAGGCTGTTGGGACAGCACCAGACAGACGCTGGCCAGACTGCGGAGAAACCGCGTCACTGCCGGGATCATGAAACGTGCAGCCAACCCGGGCATCAGCTTGGCAGCTTCTCACCTGACTAAACCTGCAACTGTAACACAATCCAGTGATGACACACTGGGGATTTGATCCCGGGGAGCTACAGACTCAGGTTCACACAAAAGCCTGTGTTTACAGCATCGTTATTTGTCATAGCCATAAACAGCCCAGATGTCCTTCAAGAGGTAAGTGGTTAAATCAAATGTAGTGTATTCATACCATGAACTACTACTACTCAGCAATGAGAAGGAAAGACCTAGTAACACACACAGCAACCTGGATGAATCTACCATGAATTAAGCTGAGTGAAAAAAAATCCAATTATGAAAAGTTGCTGTATAATTCCATTTCCATAATGATTTCATTGATAAAATGACCTTACAGTGGTCAAACCACAGAGAGGAAAAACAGATCAGTGGCTGCACGGAGGGGAGAGGTGTGGAGAGGGGGAGGTAGGCGGATGTGGTTATAAAAAGACAACATGAAAGATCCTCCTGGTCCTGAAAACCTCCGTGTTAGTGACTGGTGGATACTCTAACCCACACGTGTGATAAAGGTGCACAGAACCAAATATGCACATAAACAAATATAAGTAAAACTGGGAAAATCTAAAACTGGAAAAGAGCTGCCTTTCTGCCATTTAATTTAAGTTGTAAGGCTAATTGCTCTCAGGGAGGAAAGGTGAATTCTGCTGGTGGGGGGAGCGTAAAGAATAACTTTCCTCCCACCTTTCTTAGTTCTTCTGGCTGGGCTAATAATCAAATTAACACGAGACGGATTTACCAGGAGAAAATGTCCGAATTTTACTACCAGTGTACATTCGGGGGCGCCGTAAGAGTCAGAGGCCCAAAGACACATTGGGCAGTTGAGATTTAGATGCCATCTGGAGCCAAGGAGGAGCGGGGCTGCGGTTTGGGACTTGGAAGGGCAGGGAGGCAATTCACATGCATATAGAAAAACAAATGTTTGGTAGACACCTGTGTGCTGGGTCACCTTTAACCATGAGACACAGAGAGGACTTTGCACAAACTGGCTTTGCGAGGCCCATCTCCACCACTGTTACAAATTAAACTGCAGTTATCTGCTCCCATACCTCCTTTCCTGGAGCAAGTCCGCTATCTAATTCCTTTTAGGCAGTTAGGAGGAAGGTCAAAGTTTTTCCTGAGTCTTTTATTTCTTTAAAATAATGAGTTTAAAGTAATCAATATCCCAAAAGGCGTATTTTGCAGTGGCAAACTCTGCTTCCCTTCACTGCTTATACTCAAGTCCACAAGATGAAAAAGCAGGCAGGGTTAATCACTTCAGATTAGAAAGGAGAATTAAAATACCCTTTAAAGAAAATGGGTAGGTCATTGAAATTGACCCGGTCCTGTTGGCCTGGGCTTTGAACTGGGAAGGCAGTTCAAGAACTGCCTGAATGGGGTACAAGAACTTCTGAATGATACGCAGATTGGTTGAGACAGATGTTAAAAACGAGGAAGCGTGTGCCCTCCTCCCTGTGAGGGATTCTGGGAGATGGTCGAGGGGGCTGCCCTTGCAGCAACATCTGCTGTCTATCAGAGAGCAGTGACAGGGACGAAAACGTCCTCCATACTCTTAGAGTTAGTTGCAGGGGGCCTGTGGATTAAATGAACAAAAGATAATTAACAGGACAAGTGGCACGCAATTTTTTATCAATATCCATGTGCATGGGAGTTCACAGAAAAGAAGTAAAACCCAAAGAAGTAACTACACTGGGAGTTTATATACCCTTTTAACAAAGAAAAGAGGGCTTGTGCTTAAGGAATGATTTTCCTTAAGCATTGTGGGGAAGTAGCTAGAAAATATACAGTGAAACTAATGGAGGATAAGGGCTATTTTAACGGGATCTGTTTATGCAAATTCATCTTAGTATCAGTTTTCCATATTTGATGATGGTAAGTTGCTCTTCTTTTCCTGGCGGGGGAAGTGGGACTTCTTCCTCAAAGAGGTTTACCCCATTACACCGAATGAGGGTCTTCTCACCTGCGGTGCAGCAAAGCCAAGCACTGAACATCAAGATTTGCAATGGAGAAATTAAAGGGTGCCATTTATTTCTCAGGGTGCCAAGCAAGGAGAATGGGAAGCTATCATTTAAAATGTGAATTCCCTGACTGCTTTTAATCAAGGGGTTTTAAAGCAAAGGTTGAGGGTTAGGAGTTCAGGAGAATAAGCTGGTAGGGGGAAGTGCTGGCATGCAGGTTTTGATTGGAGAGCTTTGGAACTTGGCTCTTCATGGTAAAAAACGGTAAGTGGCCTCAGCATCGGAGCTTCCTGCACAGGTGACCCGTTTCTCCTGAAAGAGTTCTGGTGTTTGAGGTCCGGTCATGTCCTGGTCTTTTAGTTCTGTGAGTGGGGCAAGACTGGTTCCTCCTGCAGCTGGAGGTCAAAGTTCTCTCCTCTGTGCTTGTTTCGGCTGCATGACTTGCAGTTTTGGTCTGTCAACTCTGAAAGGCAGCTCAGGAAATCTTGTTAGAAGCTGGAAAGGACCATTTTGGGCTGGTCCTGCTGTGACGATACTCTACTTTTAGGTGGGGAAGGGGAGAGCAGAGAACTCCTCCATCTACTGCTCTCTGCTCAAAGTAATCCTTATGCCGAAGTGGCATATTTGGGGGTGGCATCCCCAACAGACATGGGGCCGTGGTCCCTTGATCACGGAAAAGGCCAGCACTGGAACCTCTGTATCTCCTGCAGTTATACTCTTGTATGGGAGGGAGTCACAATTCTACAGGCCTCAAGTGGAACAAGGAAGATAACTAAGAGTTCAGGAATGCTGTCTAACTTGGGGTCTCTAAGTTGCAGTGACTCTGAGCAGAAGCTTAGGGAGGACAGCCTGGGCCAGGAGCTGACTGGAACACAAAGCCTGGAGGACAGGCCGCACCTAGGAGAGCTGAGGTGAGGCTGAGTCCCTGAAGGGGACCGCCCTTGATCGACTGGGGAGGGAGGCCGAGTTAGACCGCCCTTAGACACTCTTCAGCAGTGGGTGCAGTGAGAAGGAAGAACGGTGCCCAGGCCCATTGATACGAAGAAGGTGTTGGAAGGAAAACACCTTTAAGTACAGTTCTGGGAGCCTGCAAATTAACTGAGGATTGAGAGATTAACAAAAGGAAAGAAGAGGTTTATTTACACACACAGCTAGTCGCAGGAGTACTCAGTGATGGGTAAATCACTCAATAGCCAGAGATGAAAGGTTTATAGGCCAAACTTTACAAATGGGGAGGGGTGGTTTAGGGCTTCACCAGAAAGCGGTGGAACATTCTATTGAGCTTTTTGATGCTAATGAATATTGGTAAGCTGTCTCCATGGCAGCTAGACTGTAGAAAATGCCCTTGGTGGTAGGGTAGGTGGGGGGTGGGGTGGGCGGGAGGGGTCCATGGGACCTGTATTTTCTGGGGTCTCTGCTTTAATCTAAAGGGTCATTTAAGTAAGGTTTCTTTCTGAGTATTCTTTAGCTTGTTAAAGAACAAAATTCACTTGAATAAATGTAAAGATCTAATTGGCTTTATTAAGAGATTCATGTCCTGACAGGTTTGGCTTAGTTGGTTGGGTGTCATCCCACAGGGTGAAAGGTCACTGGTTTGATTACTGGTCAGGACACATGCCTGGGTTGCAGGTTCTTCCCAGGTTGGAGCTCATGAGAGAGGCAACTGAACGATGTTTCTCTCTCTCTCTTTCTCCTTCCCTTCCCCTCTCTCTAAAAATAAAGAAGTAAAATCTTTTTAAAAAAATACTTATGAATTAGATAGCATCCCATCTGGCAAGTAGAAGGGCACTCTGAGGGGTTGCACAAAGTGGGAGGCTTTTTATAGGAAGAAGGGTGGGCAAGGGAGCTATTAGCAGAGGAAAGAATTATTTTTTGTTCAGGCCACCATTGGGATGGGAGTGGGGCAGGGATTTTGTCGTGCGAATTGCCTCTTCTTTCTTTGGGGAGGGTGGAGAATGCCCACCTACCTGGCCTGAACTACCGAAGGGCTTACCCTCAGAGGGTTTTTAGGGGTTGGGGGATGTGCTGGCAGGGTGAGTTTTAATTGGGGTACCCTGGAATTTGGCTATTTATGGTAAGGAGTTTTCAGCACCAGATCTTCCTGGACTAGAGACCCTTCACTTCTGAAGGGTTCTGGTGCTCAAGTTCTGGTCATGTCCCAGTTCTTTGGTTCCACGGGAAGGGGTGGGACTCTGGCTTCCGGAGCAACTGGAGGATGGGAGGGGCACATGCCCAGCACCGTCTCTGTAAGATCGCTCTGAAGATCTCTCTGTAAGATCTCTGTGATCGTGTCTTAATCACTGATTTGCTTTAAGGGAGCAGAGGCAGTTTTAAGCTGCTCAATGGGATTTGTGTTCTTTTTCAGTGATTCTTCTAAAAAACTTTCAGAGGCACAGTGTCCCCACTCTGAGTTCAGTGAGGCCTTCCTGTGCCTAGCAGAGCTGCTAGGAGTCATGGAAAGTGAGGACAGGAAAGTGTGGGAGGGAAGCGGGGAGAATGGGAGGGGAGGGACGGAGAAAGGTAAGAGTGGAGAGGGATTGAGGGAGAGAGAAAGGGGGGGAGATAAAAAGGGAAGGGGGGCAAAGGAGAAAGACAGAAGGCGGGAGAGTGGGAATGGGTGCTGAATGATTTCTTGAATCATTAAAATTATTCAGAACAATTTAAAAATTGCTAAAGTAGATCTTGTTTAGTTATTTGGTGTGTAATTGTACCCAAGGAGGACTAAGAACGGAAAGCAGCAGCTGGTAGGGTTGCTTTGTCATCCCCGGGAATCTGGAAACCTTGAAGTGCCAGCGTTGTTGTCCACACACTAAGGTGGGCCCAGGGCAGACCCTCCCTCCCTCTGCTCCCTTTCCCAACAGCCTCAAGTGTGCAAAAGCCCCCAAGTTCCTAGTGTCCTACTGGAAACCACTCCAACAACGTATTTGAGATCAAGTAGAAATGACCACGGGTGGAAAAGCCAGCTAGCTGTTCCCTGACTTAAGAAACAAGCATTAATTAAAAAGCACTCTCTAAGGTTTGTGAAGGGGAAGCACAGTCGCGCCGCTTTCACGCTTACGTTGGCTGTGTCTCCTGGAAACGTTTCACGTATCACATCGCTTATGGTAGACTAGGCAAGAAGAATAAAGCAATAAAATTCTGAGTCGGGGAGAATGGGCAGGGGAGGTTACTTCAGGATGAATTCCTTCTCATAATCCCTAACTGTGATTTGCCTGTGTCTACAGCTGGCTCTAAACAAATATGTGGGTTTAGCATTGGGAACTCCCCTGTAGAGTTATCTCACTAATGCTTTTTTTGTTTTGTTCCCCACACGGAAAAATTGCAGAGACAAGAGACCCCACCCAAATAAAAAATTAATTATCAGCTGAAGCCTCTACAAAGATGATGCCTCTTAAATTTCACTGCATTCTAGAATCATCTGGGGAGATTTGACAACTACAAGTGCCTGTAGCATCCACCAACGCGAGCAACAAATGGTCGGAAACTTTCAGGAGTTTAAGATGGAACTTTATTGTCCAAAGCTTTACCTGCGCAGGAGCGAACTCTCGAGGTGTCCGGAGACACGGTGCCCAGAGGGCTGCAAATGAGAGTCGCTCCTGGCGTTTACAGCCTAGGGTTTTTATTGGGGTGAGCAAGCAAGCAAGTACGGAAGCAGATGTAGCCGTTAGTGATTGGCTATCTTGAGGGAACACACATGGCTATGCTTTCTGCTTGCAGCAGTGGATAATTTTCTGCAAAGACAAGGTCATGCACAGGCAGTTATCTTGTTCGTTCAGCACTCTTTGTACGTTCTATCTGGACTCTGCCTTGAGTTCCTTGTTCCTCTTGGCTACTTTTATCTAATTTCAGGCCTAACATGCCCAGCCACACTCCATATAAACTAGATCGAAACCTTTAAGGATGGGACCACAGCATCTGTATTTGTTGAAATTCCCCCAGGTGAGTCCAATGTGCAGCCAAGTCTGAGAATCATTGTCCTAAGAGGGACCCCACGGACAGTGATGTGAGTTGAAAACACAGGCTCCTGTCAGAATGCTCTTCTTCCCCAGTTCGGAGCAGCCACAGTGAGAGGAACAAGACCTTGAGCACAGGTTACGACGATGAGAATCTTTTTATTAGACACAGCTATTTCTGAGTGATGGACAAGCACTTTCCTTCTTGCTCCCTACCTCCCAATAGCTATGGGGGCAGTTAGGAAAGTCAAAGGTCTCTAGTTTCCTAGGCTGTTCTGGGTCATGCAGACAATCAATCATTGGTGACTCAGTCTAAGTGTGGAGGGATTATAGCCACAGGATGCTGTTTTTGTTTTGCTGAACACAAAGGTAGGAAATGCAACCAGCTCATTGCACTTGGTGGGAGGCTTGGGATAAAGGGCTCCTGCAGAGAATTTTGTGCCTCAAGAACTCACCTGAGAATATCAGGGTTATAGGAGGTTAGAGAAGAGCTAGGAGGTCTCACTGAGGGTTTGTGAGGATGGGGGTAGGGAGGGTCAGGTGGCCATACCTCGGTGAGCATAGGGTTTCCTGACCCACGCTGCTTTGGCTTTCTGATGAGCGGAGGACATAAACACAGATCATTTCCACAAACATTTATAGAGCACCTTATGTATGCATTGTCCTGGGGCTGGAGGACTCCAAGTAAAAAAAAAGGCACACCACCTCTTTGCCTTCTCCCCATGTCACTCTAATGCCCTTGAGGAATTACTCAAACTCCCCTGTGCTGGATTGAAAATGGCTCCCTAAAATAGGTACACATCCACCCCATGCCTCGGCCTGTGACCTTGTTTAGAGTAAGGGTCTTTGCCAATGTAATTAAGTTAAGGACCTTGACATGAGTTTTTCTCGGGCCCTAAGTCCAACCAGGAGCACCCTGATAAGAGATGAAAATGAACACAGGCACAGCGAGAAAGACCGTGTGAGGAGGAAGACCGATGGAGTGGCCTGTCTGCCATCCAAGGAACGCGGAGGAGGGCTGCCTCCCACTAGGAGCTGCAAGTGAGGTGGGAAGCTGGGTCTCCCTCAGCCTCCGGAAAGAACCAACCTTATGTACAATCATCGAGATTTCAGACTTTTGTCCTCCAGGTCTGTGAGAGGATGCATTTCCTTGTTTTAAGCTGCTTAGTATTTTTGCCTAGAAATTGGTTACCCAGCCCTAGGACGCTAACCTAACCTCGGGACTGAGCTTCCTTCCTGTGCACTTATCTCCCCAGCAACCAGCTCAATCCTTCTCCTTCAGGAATCCAAGTTAGATCGTGCCCCTGCCTTAGTCAAAGCTCTTCAGTGGCCCCCCTCTCACTTAGGGCACAAACCAAGGTCCTTTCAAGGACCTTCAAAACCCTTGGCACTGGGGAGTGAAGATCTGACCCCAGTAACCTTTCCAGCCACATCTCTTAACCAACCTTCCCAGGACAGGCCCACCACCAGAACACCGAGTTCTGCCCACACTGAAATGTTCACGGAACTTGTTTCCCACCTGCCTGGAAAGGTCTTCTCCCCAGATTGATTGGCTCATTTCCTTACCTCTGTCAAGTCTCAGATATCACAGGATCAGAAGAGGCAGTCTGGGAACTCCCTATCTAAAATAGTGTCATGCTCTCTTCTCACTCTGTACCCCACACCACACACATGACAGGTACATATGAGTATAGCTGTGGAAGAGATGGCTTGTTTGCATGTCACTTGTCTCTCCCAGTAGAATGCAATCTCCTTTAAGAGAGGAATTTGGCTTTGTTTGCTTCTCCATTCCTGGTATTTAAACAGAAAAATGTCAAAAAAAAAAAAAAGTAAGTTGTTTATTTTTTCTCAGCAGATGAAATCAAGTGACTTCAAGCCAGAAAAAAAAAAAAAGGTGTGTGTCTTTTTGTTTTTGTCTGGCCTTTGGTGCATCCCAATCACTGTGCTTTACGGGCATTTCTTTGTTTGCTTTATCTCTTCTAGGGGATCTTAAGCTTCTTAAAGTTTGGAACTCTCAGTCCCACCGGCCTTAGCTTCTCTCTCTGCCTCGATTAAGGCAGTGCTTTGTAGATAAGAAATGCTCAAGAGATAATGATTGTTTGAACCTTGTTTTTTATGATCCAGAGTTTTAAAGTATGCAATGGTGTAAACTAACATTTGAATTTCTTAAGAGTTTTAAGAACGAGACCCCTTACATAATCTTGGACTTTTAGGAGTTCACTTTGGGAAGAGAGCCATCCTATAAAAAGTTATAATCCAAATTAATCTTTTAGTGAGAAACAATCTTATTCCCTTTGACATTTATTAAATGCCCATAGCGGGACATATGGTACTTGGCACATTAGACTTCACCTCCTAAAGAGGCCAGGTGTGATATAGACCACAGACTGAAAAGACTATAAAAACTCATTAATTTGAAATCCCCAAGTTTTAAGACTGTGTTACCCAACAAGCAGGCTTAGTGTGAGTTGACAGGTCTGGTGTAAATATGTAAAGATTCTTTAGTACTGTAACTAACATCGCAGGGAAGTTGTTCAAACTACTTTGAAGTACCATACTTAATAACTTCTTTAGATCTAGTTTCCAAAAATAGATGAATATACTAATTTAAAGCATTCTTATTTAGTCATTAGTGTAGGTCCTTAAGGATTTGGGGGAAGCAGGACTCCTGCCTATTTAAAATAGAAGTGTCAGCAAGGCAAAACCTTGATCAGGGTCACGGGCTCACAGAATGACTCGTGCAGGGAGGAATTTGCAATGAGCATAAATTAGTAATGAAATGTCAGAGTTTAAAGGAACTTTATTTCAGCTATCTTGCCTACATCTGAATGCATTTAAAAATAGATAAGAAGAGTCATATAGAATTCACTCAACTATTTTTTTTGCTTGACAGGACTATAATTTGACTTCTTTTTTTGAGATGAAATAAACAACTTATAAAATCTTTTAAACTTTTTTCTATGTTTAAATAAGTGGAGAGATAATATATTGAAAAAAATCTTCCACTGGGACTAGACCCTTCTGCATCCTATGCGCTCTCGGACAAGTCACCTCCTTTCCTCTGGGCCTCAGTTTCCTCATTTGTAAAATCAGGGGTTTGGCATGGTTGAGGTCCCCAGCAGTTCTGATACTCTGTGATTTTACATAGTTATACATGATGTTTTGGAAATCTAACTTCTCACCAAATTTGAGCCCTTTGATGGCTTGTCTTTTCAACTTAAGTCTCCACTACTTCCTTCAAAATTCAGAGTTTGTGGATCAGTGAACATTTTCAGGGACATATTAATCCAAAGACACATAATATGTAAGATATAATTCTAAGTAGATGATAAAAAGGTACCTAACACAGTAGTTAAAAATTTGATTTTTAAGCTAGAAAAGTGGCATCTTGAGTATCTAATCTAGTCCTACTGAAACTATTAAAAGTTTTATTTCAGATATCTACAAACATTTTTATGAAAGAGAGAGAGGGAAAGAAAGATTGAACTTTACCTATGGCTAGTCACAAAGGCCCACCCTGTTCTTTCTTGCATATTCCCTCTATTCTTCTTCATGACTCCCTCAAGACTTGCTGTGAACTCCTGATTTACCTACCCCTACAAAACTCCAATCCCCCTTCTTTTCCTTTGAGGCATTCCCCACTAGTGAACTTTTTTCTATTATAATAATCTGAATAAAATAATCTCCTACATCACCTGGTGTATTCCATCTTCAACCATAGAGAGATAATGGCGTGGGGTGCTGAGTGCTATGATAAAATGATACGTGGCACTATTTTTGTTTAGGTAGTCAAGGAAGGCCTCTGTGAAGAGGTGACATTTAAAGTAAGATATAATAACAGGAGAGAGCAAGACATGGACAGAGCAAGAAAAAGAGCCTTCTAGGTGGGGCATGGAGGCAGCTGGTGCAAAAATCCTAATGCAGGAGTAAGTGTGATGTTTTCCAGAGGCCTGCAGCTGGGGAGTGGAGTGGGTTAGGGCACAGGTCAGTGGTTTTAGGAGGTAGGAGGTTAGGAAATAAAACAAAGGAGTGATCATGAAGGTCTTGTGGCACAATGGTAAGAACATTAGATTTTACTCAAAAATACAATGGGAAGCACTGGAGGCATTTAAACAAAAGAATCACATGATCTGATTTATCTTTTTTAAAAAGATAATTTTGGACCCTGGAGGGGTAGATTAGTTGGTTAGAGCATTGTCCTGTTGTGCCGAGCTTGCAAGCTTACAGTTTCTATCTGTGGTCAGGGCACGAACAAGAAGCAACCAATGAATACATAAGTAGAGCAACAAACTGATGTCTGCCTGTCTCTCTCCCTTCCTCTCTCTATTTAAAGTCAATGAACAAAAAGATAATTTGGGCTGTTACATGGAAAATGAATTTTATGTAGACAGGAGGAAAAGTAGGAAATGTATAGGCCGTTGCAGTTGCCCAGGCAAGGGCTGGTGGTGGCTTGGTGGAGATGGTGATGGGGAAAACAGTGAAGATGTATTTTAAATGTTAGCGGTAGAGTTAATGGAACTTGCTGATGGACTGGATATAAGTGGGGAATAAAGGACAAAAAGGAATTAAGAACAATTCCCAGATATTTGTTTTTGGTTTGGGCAACTGGTTAGACACTGGTACTGATAGGGTTCAAAAGACTTCTGGAAGGAAACTGATTAAGATTTATACCCAAATTCAGATGGCAAGGGGAGTCTTCTGGGATAGATATTAGACTAACTGCTAATCAGGGCACATAAAAACTCAAGAATTATTTGGGAAAAATGTGACTGTTTATATGCCAAAGTGGTCAAGCAAATCATATAAGTTAAAATTTATTTATTGAAAATAAATTATTAGGTATCTACTTTGTGCTAATCATTCCAGGAGTCTGTTCTTGGTCCTTTACTTTTCTTATTTTTATGCAGTTCCAAGGTAATCTTTTTAAAAAAATTATTTATTATTTTATTTATTTTTCAAAAGAGGGGAAGGGAGGGAGAAAAATATTAATGTGTGGTTGCCTCTTGAGCTCTTCCTACTAGCAACTGGCCCACAACCCAGGCATGTGCCCTGACTGGGAATCAAACCAGTGACCCTTTGGTTCACAGGCCCTCATTGAATCCATTGAGCCACGTCAGCCAGGGCACAGTCCCTGGGTAATCTTGTCAATTTTCACGTCTTTGCCTAACACAGATGTGCTAACTTCACCAGAAATCCTTATCTATGGTCCAGTGACCTTGTCTGGGCTGCAGGGATTGTATGTGTGTATGTAAGTCCATTCAACTATACACTGCATGTCCCACAGGTATATAAAACTAAACATGACCAACACATTCTCTTCTCTTGGAACACTCCTCTGCAGTTCCTGCTGTGCTTGATACTTCAGTGAATGACAGCAAAGCCCAGCCACTCACTCAGCCAGAAACTCAATTGTCACTCTGGATATTTCCTTATCACCTGCTTCATCCCCATCTAATTAAGTTCCATTAATACCACTTTCATCTTATCACTCATATTTCTTCTTCCTCTTTCTTGTGACTTCAGGGTGCTCTCAACAGTCTTAGCTGAAAATCGGAATGAAGAAGGGCTGTCATAAAGAAAATGCTGTGTGTGTTTCTTCTGTCTAATGGAGTAAAGCCCCCCATAGAAAGTTACACTGGAAGAAATTATACTGACTTGGACGGAAAGGAACAAAATGAAAAGAAATGTAGCTATGGACCCATAGTCTCACAGGCAGGAAGCAAACAGAGAGACTGTTCAGCTGCAAGCAGAAGCCACCTTTGGTGGGAGAGGCGGATAACTCAGAGGATGACCACGGTAGCTTAGAAGACAGAGCGCAGAGCCAGAGAGTTATTTCAGGGAAGCTGCAGGACCGAGTCAAGAAACTTTCCCATTAAGAAAATCCCAGCTGGATTTCAGAGTGGGAATGGGGATGATCCCTTTTGCCCCCCTTTTCAATGAGACTGTCCGTGGTAGCTCCCGCGTGTCTGGCCCACACTGACTATTGGGTGTGTCTCTAGTGCACAGGTCTTCAGCACACAGGCACTATACTCCAGGACCTGTGCTTGAGCAAGCACAACTTCTGTGTAATGCACACATTTCTGCTCAAAATTTTGAGGGAAAAATAAGGATGCTCATTATACGTGGGTAGTACTAATTTTGTATCTATAGAAATGTTTTAAATTCTTTTATTTATGCTTATGCAGTAAAAGCATAAGTCTAGAAAACCATAATGATAGCCATATGCAAAATAATACCCTGGAATACAATAATTGGTTTTGTTTCTAAATATAAATAAATAAAAATGGAATTAAACAGTTAAAATGAAAGTTTTCTTCCTGAAAGTTTGGGCCAAAAACGTGGGTGCACAGTATATATGGGAGCACATTATACACGACAAAACATGGTACACCGACACTTGATTTTGATGGCAAGATCCTGTCTGCACTTTGAGTAGTTGCTATAAAGACATAAGACATGTGTGGCATCTTGAGAAGAGGTAAGTGCATTTTTTCATGCGGGAGAGATGTTAATCATGAGGAGCCAGAAGGAACACTGTGTGGGCAGCTTCCAAGATGATTCCATTTCTGTAATCCATGCCCTTGTGTACAGCCCCCTCGCACATGAAACAGACCGACATGAGGATATTGCTGAAATGATGGTGTGTGACTCTCAAGGGGAGGCCATAAAATGCATGGAGGCCTTCACTGAGCTCTCTTTGGGATCCCTTGCCCTGGGGAAAGTCAGTGTTTTGGAATGAGGACACTTAAGTTGCTCTATAAAGTCCACATGGCAAGGAACACAGGCCTCCTGCCAGTGGCCATTGCCAACTCCCATTCATGTGAGGGAGCCGTTTTGGAAGCAAATCCTTGAACCCTGAGTCAAGTCTGAAGATGACTGCAGCTCTGCTGATGTCTTCAGTATAATCTCATGAGCCAGGACCACCCAGCTAATTGCTCCTAAGTTGTGGACCCACAGAGACCATGTGAGGCAATAAATATGAGAAAGCTGAACAGGGATAAAATGCAAAATTCTTGTATTCAGATACATCCCTATTGTTTTTCACTACTCTTGGGTAAAAGTTTAAAAACTGACCTGGTATGCTTCCTACGTTGTAAAAGGGGGTATTTTTACAGAAACTTTTAACAATTAACTAGAAGCCTGTCTTACTTGTTGTAATACCTGTAAAAAAAATGATGCAAATTCACCTATTAAGAGCAAATAGCTCAGCATGATCACAAAGTAAAATCTAACTTTATGTAGTATGCTTGAGAAGTATTTAAAACAAAGGAACTCAGCCCTGGCTGGTGTGGATCAGTGGTTGAGTGCCAGCCTGTGAATCAAAGGGTCACTGGTTTGATTCCCAGTCGAGGCACATGCTTGTGTTGAGGGCCAGGTCCCCAGTAGGAGGCATGCAAGAGGCAACCACACATTGATGTTTCTCCTCTTCTCTTTCTCCCTCCCTCACCTTCTCTAAAAAATAAATAAATAAAATCTTTAAAATGAAGAAACTCAATAATGTTGATATTAAAGGAGTTGGTAAAGGTATACTACATAATTAAAAACAAAAAAGCAGGAGTCATAAGCTTAATAGCAGACCAAATTATTTTCACAGACAAAGACATGAAGTGAAACTAAAATATCCTTTAATAGTAAAAATAAAAATTCAACAGTTGTTAATATATTAAACAATACAGCATCAATAGTCACTGAGCAAACTTCATAAGAAATTTAAAAACAGATTTTAATCAATGACTTTAAATCCCTATTTAGCCAATGAATATTCAATTGATCAAAAATTAGGTAGTGTTTATTTTTAACACTGCCTAAACAGGAAGGCCTATCTAACAATGAATGAGGTCATTTATTATCTCTGTAATTTTCTCCTTGGAATAGGGAAATATCTCCTTTTCAAGTACCAAGGGAACATTATAAAAATAATTAAAATAAACACTATGCCACTAGTAAAACCTTGATAAATCCAAAAGGTTGATGTGACATGGCCAGTCATGCTCATAGTACACAAAAACCAGTAATGAATAACAGAACCAGAAAAGATAGAAACAAAACTGATGACAAGCAGGTGAACGACAAGAACTTTCTCACTGAAGTCTTGAGTTTAAGAAACAAGGAAATCCAAGTGAAAGAATTCTAGAAAATAACAATAATAAAAATGACATATCAGTACTTTTGAAATTCAACTAAAGCAGTGCTTATAGCTCCAAACACTATAAACAAGAAATAATGAGACTTCTGGCCAAGATGGAGGTGTAGGTGGAAACGTTGCGCCTCCTCACACAACCAAGTTTAAAGACAACAAAGTTTTAGTAACAAAAATGCAGCTAAAACACAGAAAATTGAACTGTATGGAAGTCCAACAACAATGAACCAGACTGGTAAGAGGGGCGGAGTCAGTGGCTGGCGGAGTGGGGTCGGGGCAGGAAAAATCAGCCTGATCGACCCAGGTGTATAGGTGGCAGTTGCAGATCCCAGGTGTGGGGTGGCAATGGGCAGACCCAGTGGGGGTGCAAGATGGCTGGCTGACCACTGTCACACATTCGTGTGCAGATAAACCAGGTGAAGGAGTGAAAGGTGAGACAGACCATGCAGGCTAGGGCCCTAGTGATGAGAATTAAAGCCTAAAACACCAAATGGAAAAACTTTCAGGGTTGAGGTGCCGGGAGAAGCTTCCAGGCTCACAGAGACTTTGTTGGAGAGACCCACAGGGTCCTAGAGGGTGCATAGGCCCACACACCCAGGAACCGGCACCAAGGGGGCCAGGTTTGCTTGCGGGAAGCAGCAGAGGGGACTGAAATTTGAGAGAGAGTGGAACAAATGCCACTGCCCCTCTCTGACCCTGCCCCCACATACAGCATCACAAACCAGAGACTCAGTCACCCTGCCCCTGTGAACACCTAAGGCTCTGACTCTCATACATAACAGGCACAAACAGACCAAAACATTATGGCTCAATAAGAGCTCAAAGCCCCAGAGCCAATACTTTTCAGCGACCAAGAGATAGCCAACCTATCAGATGCAAAGTTCAAAACACTGGTGATCAGGATGCTCACAGAACTGGTTGATTTTAGTCACAAATCAGATGAACAAATGAAGGCTAAACTAATTGAAATGAAGGGAAAGGCACAGGAAACCAATACTGATGGAAAAGAAACTGGGACTCAAATCAAGGGCATGGACCAGAAGAAAGAAAAAATGACCAAACAGAAAAGAATGAAGAAACAAGAATCCAAAAAAATGAGGAGAGGCTTAGGAACCTCCAGGACATCTTGGAACGTTCCAACATTTGAATTATAGGGATACCAGAAGGGGAAGAGGAAGAGCAACAAGTAGAAAACTTATTTGAACAAATAATAAAGAAGAATTTCCCCAATCTGGCAAAGGAAATAGAGTTCCAGGAAGTCCAGGAAGCTCAGAGTCCCAAAGAAGGTGGACCCAAAGAACACACCAAGGCTCATCATAATTACATTAGCCAAGATTCAAATGAAGGAGAGAATCCTAGAAGCAGCAGGAGATAAGGGGACAGTCACCTACAAAGGAGTTCCCATCAGACTGTCAGCTGATTTCTCAAAAGAGACCTTACAGGCAAGAAGGGGCTGGAAAGAAGTATTCCAAGTCATGAAATCCAAAGACCTACAACCAAGATTACTCTATCTAGCAAAGCTTTCATTTAGAATGGAAGGGCAAATAAAGTGCTTTTCAGATAAGGTCAAATTCAAGGAGTTCATCATCACCAAGCCCTTATTATATGAAATGTTAAAGGAACTTATCTAAGAAAAAGAAGATAAAAATATGAACAGTAAAAGGACAGCAAACTGACAGTTATTAACAACCACACCTAAAACAAAAGCAAACTAAGAGGACAGCTAGATCAGGAGCAGAACCATAGAAATGGAGATCACATGGAGGGTTAGCAACAGGGGAGTGGGAGGAGGAGAAGGGGGGAGAAGGTACAGAGAATAAGTAGCATAGATGGTAGGCAGAAAATAGACAGGGGGTGGGCAAGAATAGTATGGGAAATATAGAATCTAAAGAACTGGTGACACATGGACATAAACAAAAGGGGGGAATAGTGGGAGAGAGATGTGCAGGGTGGAGGGGAATGAAGGCGGGAAGTAGGGCAACTGTAATGTCATAATCAATAAAATATATTAAAAAAAATGAAACATCTATTCAATAAATTAGAAAAATAAATAAAGAAATAAATATGTGATAGAAAAACAAGAAAACCATAGAGAGAAACACAAAAATAAGCAGAAAAACAAATAAAAATAATATAATAAATAAATCCCAAAATTAGGTCTTTAAAAAGACTAAATGAGTGTATGATTGGCAAACTTAACCATATTAAAAAGAAAACTTGTAAATTGAAAAAATGAGAGAATATTAGGAAAATAACCATAGGTCTTCAGGAAATTTATACTATCATAAATAATCACAAGAAACTGCCTTGCTGAACTCAGTATAAATTTGAGAGCCTGAATGCAATAAAACATTAATCATAAAAATACAACAAGAGATAGAAAGTCTAAATCTAATACAATATTCCTAGTGGAAATAATTTTCAGAGATGTTCTTCCCCCAAACACCACAGTCAGTTGGTTTCATAGGCTTATATTGGCGGTTCAATATCAGAAATTCTTAATAATTTTACAATAATGGATCAGAGTGAAAAACTATGTGGTTGACTCCATAGATATTAAAAAGTTAGTTAATAAATCTCATTGCTTACTCTTTGAAAATATACTTTAAGAAACTAGGAAAGGATGAATACTTTTTAACATAAAAAATAAAACATAAAATATCTGACTCAGTCCCAGAGTCAGCATCAGTATTGAGATTAGTCAGAAAATCTTTGAAAGATTCCTGCTACAGCCAGGGGACTGAAGGATTATTTTTATCATCTCTGGTATATTATGTTTTTTTAGTAGTTCCAGAAAATACTTGAAAAGATTAAAAACAAGGTATATAAACATTAAAAAAGATGACAAAATTATGATTACATGCAGATAAGATGATGTATCTGAAAACCCTAATATAATCAACTGAAATTTTATTTTATTCAATACAAAGTTCAGTATGGTGGCTGGAGGTGAAATTAATAAAACCAGAATTCTATAGCCTCTATGTACAAATAACAAGCTTGAATTTAAAATAAAAGAAACCATGTTATTTACAACAAGCAAGAAAAAACAACCAAATATCTAGGAATTAGTTCAACAAAGAATAAGAATAGACTTCAAAGTTACTACTTTGGACAGAAAAGCAGATGAGAAAATGGAATGACATACCATGATGATGACTAGGAATGTTGATTTAGGAACATAATAATATATTTTTATCCCTAAATTAATCAGTGGGTTTTATGTGAAGCCAATAAATACACAAATAAGATTTTTTTAACAAAACAATTTGTTTCTAAAAATCACACGGGATATAAACAAGAAGATTCTAAAAAGGAATAAAAATGTCTGAGAAAAAGCTGTGCCAGATATTAAAATATAGAGCTAAAAGTAATCAAAACAGTCTTGTCTGGTTCGTGAAAAGAAAGCTTGGTGAGAAAAATAGAATATATATATATATATTTGCTAATATCTCTCTATGTATTTTCAGACTCAAGTTTTATATATTATAAAGTTTTAGTGCTACTTGCAGTCAAGATGGTGGCACAGGTAAATGTGATACTTGTCCCCTCCCACAACCACATTAAAAATACAGCTAAACTACAGAACATCCTTCATTCAGAACTGCCTGAAATCTAGATGAATGGAAATCTTACAACTAAAGATTTAATGAAGAAGCCACATCAAGACTGGTAAGAGGGGCAGAATGAGCTGGTCTCACACTTATGTGTGGTTGTTTAAAATTAGGAGGGATATCTTGGCTGCAGAGGTTTCTCCTGATGAGTGAGGGGCCCCAGCCTCACACCAGACCCTCCCAAGCCCAGGATTCCAGGGCCAGGAAGAGGAGTCCCCATAACTTCTGGCTGTAAAAACCAGCAGGGACTGTGGCTGAGTGAGATGCAGGGCAGCTGGAGTCCCAGGCAGTTCCTCTAAAAGGGCCTGCACCTAGACTTACTCAGACTCACTCCCTCTGAGTTCCAGCTCTAAGGCAGCAGCTTGAGAGTAACCAG
Source organism: Artibeus jamaicensis (assembly GCF_021234435.1). Lineage (NCBI taxonomy): Eukaryota > Metazoa > Chordata > Mammalia > Chiroptera > Phyllostomidae > Artibeus > Artibeus jamaicensis. The sequence goes on along the minus strand of NW_026521854.1, from coordinate 5,918,977 downwards.
GGACATACAGAAATGAAAGGAATTGTCTGGCATCAAGGCAAGAGCTGGGGAGGGGTGGGCAGAGCTTTCTGCCAGACAAAAGTTCTGGCAGATGCCATTGTTCCTTTTCTGAGACTGCTTCCCTTCCCTATGCAGAGCTGGCAGATAGGCACCCTATCTGTGTCTCCATCAACCTGGCTAATCACGGTTTGTCCTGCCCTGGCGATTCTCTGAGACCCTGCTCCACCCCACTTTTGGGCCCACTCAAGTGGTTTTCAATGGCTTTTCCATACAAATGGCCTCTCCTGCCTCATGCTTCTGTCTTTCCTAAAATCTCTCAAAGAAGAAGCACCTGGCCTCAGCATGACCCATACCTCTTGCTAAATGCCACTTTGTTAGCAGCTTGGTCTCTCCTGGGCACCTCCAAGCCTAGAACAAGTAGCAGCTATCTGCAGATTGCTTAGTTGCTCATGCCAGATGGCCCAGGAAGGGCACAGGCAGCGGCTGACCTTGTACCTCTTGGGAGACACCAGAGCCAGTGCAGCTGGTGGACAGCTTCAGACCATGCCAGATTACAATTCTACCATGTCCACAAGAAGACTTGGTGAGCACCAAAGCCACACTGAAGGAAGTCCTGTTCTGTAGGGTTGACTCCTGCACGGAAGCTCTTCCACTGTAGTCACAGCTGGTCCTTGAAGTCAATTGGCCTAGGGGCTAATCCCTCCAACGGCATTCAAGTCTAAAGACAAGTTTCAAGACAATGCACAGAGCCCACACAGGGGTGGACCTGGAGCACCCAATTTGGGTGGCCAGGGAGTTTATGCCACTGGGCCATACAGGTCACCTACTATATAAGGCCACTCTACCAAGTCTGGAAGATGTAGCAGCTCATACCTAATACATAGAAACAAACATAAGGAAGCAGTCAAAATGCAGAGAAAAACAAACAGGTCCTAAATGAAAGAACAGGAGAAGTACCCCAAAAAGAACTAAATGAAATTGAGGCAAACAACCAGATAGTGTTCAAGGCAATGTTTATAAGGATGCTCAAGGAACTTAGTGAGAATTTCAACAGCATGAAAAGGACATAGAAACCATTTTAAAAAGTCAGAAATGAAGAATAGTTTACAGGGAATAAACAGTAGAGTAGATGAAGCCGAGATCAAAATAGCAATTTAGAATATAAGGAAGTAAAATATACTGAATCAGAATAGTGAAAAGAAAAATAATCTAAAAAAAAAATAAAGATAGTGTAAGAAGGCTCTGGGAAAATTTCAAACATTCCAACATTCATATCATAGGGGTGCTGGAAGAAGAGGGTGAGCAAGAGGTTGAGAATTTATTTGAAGAAATAATGATAGAAAACTTCCTTGACTTGGCGAAGGAAATAGATGTACAGGAATAGATGTACAGTCTAGGAAGTGCAGACAATCCCGAACAAGATGAACTCAAAGAGGCTCACATCAAGACACATAATTAAAACGCAAAGTTAAAGATAACGAGAGAAACTTAAAAGCAGCAAAAGCAGCAAAAGCAGCAAAAGCTACAAGGGCGCTCCCATAGGACTGTCAGCTGATTTCTTAATAGGAACTTCCCAGCTCAGAAGGGTTTGGAAAGAACTGTTCAAAGTGATTAAAAAGTAAGGACCCACAATGAAGATTACTCTATCTAGCAAAGCTATTATTTAGAATGGAAGGACAGATAAAGTGCTTCCTAGACAAGGAAAAGCTAAGAGAGTTCATTACCACCAAAACAGTATTACATAAAATGTTAACAGGTCTTCTTTAAGAAGAAAAAAAGATAAAATATATTAACAATAAAATGACAATAAATACTTATCTATCAGCAACTGAATCTTAAAAACAAAATAAATAAGCAAGCAGAACAGAAACAGACTCAAAGATACAGAGAACATTTTGATGGTTGCCAGATTCGGTGGGATGAGGGGGAAAGGTTGGGGAGATGGGTGAAGAGGTGAAGAGATTAAGAAGTACAAATTGGTTGTTACAGAATAGTCACAGGGATGTAAAGTACAGTATAGTGAATATATTCAATAATATTCTATTATTTTTCTGATACATCATTTTATTTTATATTATTTTATTTTTTTATTATTGTTCAATTACAGTCATCCCTATTTTCCCCCACTACTCTTCCATGCCCTACTCACCCCTCACCTCCCACTTTCATTCCTCCCCCCATTGTCTTTGTCCACATGTCCTTCATACATGTTCCTTGACTTGACCCTTCTTCCCTTTCCCTGTTATTCCCCTTCCCCCTCCTCTCTGGTCACTGTCAGTTTGTTCTTTATTTCCGTGTCTCTGGTTATGTTTTGCTTGTTTGTTGGTTTTGTTGATTAAGTTCCACTTATAGATGAGATCACATGGCATTTGTCTTTCACTGCCTACCTTATTTCACTTAGCATAATGCTCTCCAGTTCTGTCCATGCTGTAGGAGGGTAGGAGTTCTTTGTTTGTGCTGTGTAGTATTACACTGTGTAAATGTACCACAGCTCTTTTTATCTACTCATTTACTGATGGGCACTTAGGCTGTTTTCAGCACTTGGCTATTGTAAATAACTGTTATGAACATTGAGTTGCATAGGTTCTTTTGAATTGGTGTTTTGATGTTCTAATAACTATATATGTTGTCAGATGGGTGCAAAATTTCTTGGGATGATTACTTAGTAAGTTATATAATGTCTAATCATTGGGGTATATATAAGACAGTAATATACTGTATGTCAACTATAACTGAAAATAAATATGATTTAAAAATTTTTTAGTGTGTGTATTTCATATGTATGTTTATATATATGACAAGTTAACATTTCAGAAATTACAGTTCTTAGAAAAGAATTGAATTATTTAACCAATGGTATTAAAACAACTGAGCAGCCATTTTGGAAAATAAATTGATCACTATTTTACATCTTATACAAAATAAATTCCATATGGTTTAAAAAGTTAACATAAAGTAATTAAACCATAAAAATTCTAAGAGAAAATATGAGAGTTTTTAATTAAATATTCTTGAAGTTGATAATGCATTTCTAGTAATGCCTACAGAATTTTGAAGCCAAAAAATACAAACAGATGAACAAACAAAGAAGGTTAGATATGCAAGCACATTGATTTGAGCCATTTCTTTATGGTAAGAAAACATCAAGACAAAACCCACTGAGTTAATTTTCTTAGCACCACAAATCAATAGGGGAGAGTCTAGTGAATTATTAGAAAAATGGGGAAAGATAGTCACGAGTTAAGAAAATGTAAATGGTTTTAAAATTTATGAAAACATTTAGCTTCAGACTCTGTCATAATAATAGAAATGCAAACTAAAACTATGAGGTAACTTTTTAAAAGAATGCTAAGGTTTAATGAAAACATGTCAAGGAGAGTGACCCTCTTACACTACATGTGGGAGGATGTATCGGGCTACACAGTATATCTTTCACTATTAAAAATTAATCTATGCTTTGGCCCAGCAAAACTAGGTTTTTATCCTACGTATAAAATCTTACCTGTGTGAAGTGATAAGTCCACATGAATACTAACTACAGCATTGTTTGTAATAATGAAACATTAAAAACAATTGAATATAGTGAAGAGTTAAATACATTATTCTGTATCACCCTATTGCTGTATGCTGTCATTTCAAAGAAGTAGCCTCATATGTACTGACTTGGGAAGATCTCTCAAAGACTGGGTAAGTGGCCCTGGCCAGGGGGCTCAGCTGGTGGGAGCATCATCCATGTACCAAAAGGCTGTGGGTCAATTCCCAATCAGGGCACCTATGGAAAGCAACTGATTGATGCTTCCCTCTCACATCAATGTTTCTCTCTCCCCACTCCCTCTCTCTCTGAAATCAATAAGTAAAAAATATATATATATATATATATCCATCCTTGGGTGAGTATTAAAAAATTTTTAAGTGAAATAATTAGAGAACAACATTTGTTACCACCTAGGTGTAGGGAATACATAGAATCATATGAGCTTTTAAATGCATTGCCCATTTCTGCTAGGACCCTCAGAACCCAGTGACAGGGAGCTAGGCGGCTGACAGACAGAGGTAGGAGGAAGACTATCCTCGCACTGTGTTTCCTTGTGCACCTTTTATATTTTGTGCATGCACACACATTATTTGTTAAAATAAAAAAAATTATCTAATGGAATATTTGTCCCTGAAGAAAGATATTGATTTTTAAGTCAAGTCCCCAGATGAGATGTTCACATTGAAAATGATTAGAGTTGGAACACTGAACAGGGGGGAAATGTTTATGGATTTGGTATTATTTTATTTGAGGCAGGGAAGTCTGAAGTGGTTGTTTTAAATTATATAAAGGGTGCTGGTGGAAGAAATAATGACAAGCAGCTGTGCTTAATCTCCACCGAGCCTGCTGCAAGGAGGAAACAGGGCCAAAGGGACTGGAGTTGTGAAAAATAAGACCTTCAGAGCTCCAGCCTCTGAGTCTGAGCTCCTAAACTAGGTCACTGGATCATGCTCTTCTAGGAAAGTTGCTTAATGGTCCCTTCGTTATCCTATCTGCGTATCACCTTCAGCAAGCACTCCAGTGATTGTTTTTCTGAGAGCTCTGGTTTCTGCCTGACACAAGAGAGCCAGATGGGGTGACTGCAGGTCAGTGAAGGATGGGGAGACTCAGGGGTTACTCAAGGGCAACGAGAATTGGCAGGATGGCTCTCCAGACTGGGTAGGGCTCAGCACTTCTTCTTCTTCTTTTTTTAAAAAAGATTTTTATTATTTATTTATTTAATTCAGAGAGAGGGGAAAGGAGGGAGAGGGAGAGAAACACCAGTGTGCAAAAGCATCATTAACTGGTTGCCTCTTACATGCCCCCAACCAGAGACCTGGCCCACAACCAAGGTATGTGCCCTGGCAGGGAATTGAACCAGCAATCTTTCAGTTTGCAGGCTGGTGCTCAGTCCACTGAGTTACACCAGCCACAGTTGATCCAGGCATAATGGCCTCCAGAGGGAAGGCACATTCGAGGCAGAGTCACATGGCTGAGCTTGGGAAGATGCTGTTGATACTCCTCCAGTGGACTAGAGAGACTCTCTTGCAGGAGTGTTTGAGAGATGCAGCCAGGACCAGAACTGGACAGGCTAGAGGAGCACCCTCAGCAGAGCATCCAGGGAAGGGAGAGTTGGCAGAACCATCAGAGAATGAACATGACAAAGTAAATCAACTGCTTGACATTTGAGATTAGTTCAGTTTTCCGTGTCAAAAAATTGAGAAGGAGAGGATTTTGTTTGCTTTTAAATTCTGTGACAGGCTTCTTTCTTATTCTCCTGCTTCTTGGCTTGATTTCCAAGATTTCTAAGTTTCCAAGCCCGTTGACCGACTGGGTGTTTTGTCCTTTGCTTAGAGCTCTGGAAAAGACTTCCTATGAGTGAGGGGCTTATGCAGTCTCTTTGGGCTGTGGTGAGGGCAAGACAGCTCCCTCTTTCAGTGGGATGGGCCAGGACTATAGAACTAAAGGGTGGGATTTAAGAGGTGAAAGTGATTTAGGGAAAATAAACATTTATCAGTTGCTATGGACAGAGATATTTTTCAACTTTATAAAAATTATACTCTGTCTAGCAATGAAAAGGTTCTGACATACCTTAAAATACAAATGTTTTTACAACAAAGAATCCAGTGGAATGAAAAATTAAGGCCATACCTCAATAGGAAGCAGGGGAGTATGAGTAAACAGAAGGACACACGAAGCCCTAATGATTAGAAAGAGTGAGCCAACATGTAGTTCTGTGTCTTGCAGCAAATATAAGACAGCTGAAACACAAATGTCCCTCCGAGAGGTCATTTACTGACTTGGATTGTGCAAGTGACCAAGAGCAGATCCTTTTCTGGGAACTGGGTTTGAGAGTAAACACAAGTTCCCAAAGGCAATCCGTCTGTCTCTAATATTCTGTCCCGTCTGACTCCCAGGGTCAATCACAGAAGACTGCTCTGGCTCCTACGCTCCAACCCCTGGTTGGTTCCAATCCCTGGTCTGGTTCCAATCCCTGGCCCACACTCCATGGAGGATGTTGTTAGCCGGAGGGCTGGCCCAAGATGACATCGTGAAGTTCTTTTGGTTCTGGGGGTTCGTTGTCATTTGTGCTTCTTCACTCAAACTCTCTTTTTTTCCTCCCTTCCCTGTGCAGCTTTTCTTATTCTCCATTTGTTTTTCAAAGCACAGTTCTTAAAGTGATTTCTTGGCCAATAGGTGTAGGGCCATGTGCTAGCAGAATGGGACAATTGCACGGTGTACTTTTCCTGCCACCGACAATGGTTTTCAGCATAAGAGTAAAATGAATGTTACAAGGAGCTTTGAAGGGAAAAGTAAGAGGGAAAGAATGTGGGGGTGAGGAGACACGGGTTTCAGTCTTGGCCTCTCTACTATTTACTGGCTGTGAATTCGGGAGTAAGTCATGTCATTTGTCTGTGCCTTGTTTCTGAACCTGACAATAATTCACTAACTGCCTCAGGGTAGTGCCAACTCTCTGTAGGGCTATTTAGGAGCTAATTCTGTAGGAAAAGTAGTGAAAAGGCATATTACAGCCGAAGACACGCGAGCAGGCTGGATGGGGAATGACTGTATATAGAAAATGGACCTGAGAGTAAATTGGTGAGGCCACTATGGAAAACACTGAGAAGATTCCTCAAAAAATTAAAAATGGAACCATCATATAACCCAGCAATAACACGTCTGGGTATTTACCTGAAAAAATAAAACACACTCATTTGAAGATAGAGAAAATGTACACATATACAATGGGATATTACTCAGCCAAGAAAAAGAATGGAATCTGGCCATTTGCAGCAACATGAGTGGACCTAGAGAGTAATATGCTGAGTGAAGTACATCAGAGACACAAAGACAAATACCGTATGTATGGTTTCATTTCTGTGTGGGACCTAAAAAACAAAGGAACAAACAACAAAACAGAAACAAACTCTGTTTTGTAAGCACAAACGGAGAGTAGCCAGATGAGCGGAGGTTAGGGGTGGATAAAAAGGTGAAGGGCGGCAAGCTGGGCAAGCGCCGCAGCAGAGGAAGTCAGGGTTGTGGAGGGGGGGGGGCGACGTGCGGTGCTGGTGGGTGCCAGACTCACTGTGGTGATCACTTAGTGAGGTATGCAGATGTCTGAACGTTACGTCATGCACTCGAAATTAACAGAAAATCATATGTTCACGGCAATTACAAATAAATTTTAAAACAATGAACCTAGGTTGTTCTTAAAGCAAACCAACCAGGGCCCAAGACCACGTTAGGATCTAGCAGAGACTTAGAGTTCCTACCGTACTTTGTGAAAATATTACCATGTACAGACACTTAATCCACACTAAATATAATCTTTTATTTAAAATTTAAAGTGTATTTATGTTTTTACTTTTGGGGTTTTTGTGAGTCATTTAATTTATGATCAGCTGGTGTTCAGGCAGTTATGCCTTCTCAGGAATCCTTGTTAACTGAAAAAAATCTAACCTGAAATTGTGTTTAAAGGTAATGAAATTTTTGTAAGAACTAGCTTCTGTATTTAATGATGTGAATGTGTATTTGTGGACATTTAATTAAATACTTTTCCATTTTGATTTTGTAGTTCTCGGCATATTTTGAAGCCAATAACTTATGCTGTAGGCCTGGAACCTTAACGAGCTTAGTCTCCAAGCCCTGTGGCCTCAGTGCCGTCTGGGCAAAGCAGCCCCCGGCTGCCCGGTCTCACAACAGCGATGGCGGGGAGTGAGGGCAACGCCAACCACCTCAGGGAAGTATCCATCCTGAACTGTGGGCTCAGGGGTTCTCCACGCCGTCAGAGGCGCCAACCCCCTTTTATTTATTAGCTCGACTTTCATGTGGAGGCTTTGGAGCCTGACCAAGAAAGAGACAGCAAATCCAGTTAGATGTCATTTAATTTCTTGGACAGTTTTAGTCCAGAATAAAGGAGAGAAAATAAGCAAGCAAACAAAAAGCAAGATCCAAATAAGCCATGAGGAAGTTGTGGGAATCTTTGGGCTGGGTACTAACTGACTCCAATCAAATTTAAGGATTAGTGTGAGTCAGGAAAATGGAACCCTGATTGATAGAAATGTGTTTGGAATGCTATGTTAGAAAACAGTGAAAAGTGTCTCAACGTGTCATCGGTGGCCCTGTCACCTTGCACGAATTCCAGTTATCTATCCACCCTAAAATTTAGTGGTTTAAGTAACCTCATTAGTTTTATATTTCACATTTTTTAGGTCAGGGATTCAGATGGGTTCCCCAGGGGTGTTTGAGAAGCACAGCATCTGGTCTCCAGCAGGGAGGACGTGAATGACCGTGAGCTGGGACAGCCAGAGCTGGCCAGGCATATCTCTCTGTATATGGCATCTGCTTGTGGCTAGTTTGGGCTTTCTCATGCCATGGTGGATGCGGGGTGGTCGAACTTCTTACACAGCAGCTGGCTTCCTTCAGGGGGATCATTTGGAGATAGTGTGGGGGGCAGCAAGTCTTCATTTCTGTCATGTTCTATTGGTTACAAACAAGTCACAGATTCCAAAGGAGAGACTACACAAGGCAGCGGACCCAGGAGGCATGGGTCACTGAGGGGGTCACCTCAGGAGACTGCGCACTAGGGTTGGTCTGTGCTCGGTAAACATGGCAGATCAGGGGATGGGGACCCCAATTTGTCAGGGATGGTCAACGTTTTCTAAGCTTGGGAAGGTTTGAAACTGTATATAGTGAGAATACAATCAATCAAATATTTAGTAATAACTTGGGGCTAAATTTAGGGATAATTTATATATTTGGTGGTAGGCTTAAGGGAATTTGTCATATTTGTGTATCTGACAGATTTGGTTTGTGATTCCAATTTAAAACATATAATTAATCTAGTTTCAGGTAAGAGGGATAGCAGGACAAGTTTATTAAACAATTTGGACTGTTTCAGAGAATTTGGGATTCTGTATAAATAAAAAATTAATTTATTTAAATTTAGTAAAGTGGCTAAATAAAAGAAGTTTTGCTTTTTTAGGTTAGGCATTTCAAGTCCTTCAAAAGAAACCAAGTATATTACACTCATAAGTACAGTTTAAATGTTTGGAAATATATAATTAAGTTGTAAATAGGGTTGATTCCTTAGAATATTTTGTTCAGTAGAAATTAATTAAATGGCAATCAAAACCTTCCTTAACGTGATTCATTCTACTTATAAATACATCCGCTGTATTTATAAGTAGAATAAAAATGAACTTAAAGCTTTCATTCAAGTAGGCTTAATGAGAACTGGGATTTACAAATGTTTTACATTAATAAAGTGAAAATCAGTTCTGTTTAAAGTGGCCGCAAACAGTCCACCCAGGCATGGGAACCACCACAAACGTTCTCTGACTCGACCTTGCCCTTCCCCCTCCACTAAAGTCCGCTTCCTCCGCCTTGCTGTCTCCGACCGACCGTTAACTCTGGTTCTAACCCCCTACTGATCCATTAAGAGTTAAAGAGTCAGTGCCTCACTCAACTCTCCTTGAATGAAGAGGTGGCCCCAGAGGCACCCGGAGGACAGATCTGGGAGACTGCGTCTTCCCACACGGGTGCAGTTTGCGGGGCCTGGGCTTGTAAGATTGGGGGAAAGGGAGCCCTTTAAAATAATATAAATTCCAAATATAAAATTATTGATGAAAATAAACATATTTAGAGTGAATAAGCATAATAAATTACAAATTAAAAGTATTATACAAATTAAAAAACCTAAAGAAATAACAATTTTATTAACCAACTGCCTGATGCATTCTATGTTTTTTCTATTTATTTATTTACTTATTTATTTTTAGATTTTATTTATTTATTTTTAGAGCAAGGATAAAGGAGGGAGATAGAGAGGGAGAGAAACATCGATGTTCGAGACATACATTGATAGGCTGCCTCCTGCATGACCCCAACCAGGGACCCGGACCACAACCCAGGCATGTGCCCTGACCTGGAACCAAACCAGTGACCCCTTGGTTTGCAGGCTGCCAATCAATCCACTGAGCCACACCAGCCAGGGCTCTATTTTTAAAATGTTTTTTGACTGCACACTCATTGCCTCTTCATATGACAATGATTTTTAAGTAGAGAATAAAAATAGAAAAGATTGTAAATTCTTTTCTCTGGTATATATCAGATTGTTCTTCATTATTGGTCATTACAAAAGTTTCAGTTTCACAATTTTGGTTGATAATGTAATATGAATTTTTAGAGCTTTTGTCCAATTTGAGTAATCTTCTTTTATATGTAAACTTTACATTTTCTTTTATATGTAAACTTTAAGATTTGAAGCACCTTTCCATAGGCTGTCTTCTGGCTCCAAACATTTTCAACTTTTCCCTTATCTTTGGCCTCCTATGTTAGTTCATCAGTGAATATAACTGCTATAACTGCTAACTCTCATTTTTACCCACAGTGCTGGGCAATAGGCACAGTGGGTGGTGGTTGGTAGAAGTTTTCCCGGAAGCCAAGCTTATGAGATAATAGGTAGCAATAACTAGCCTATGTTGGAATGAACCACATAATATAGCCCACTAAGCCAAAAATAAATGTATTGCTAAAATCTGCTTAGCAATGATACTGCCGTCTCTCCAACATCACCTTGTGACCGAGAAGTCAGAGTAGTAATGAAAGTGCTCCTAACCAGCTGGGGGCTAAAACTTTTACTTTTGCAAATTTTGCAAAAACACACAATGATGTGATCACATAGATTTGATGTGAATCACATAGATTTACAGTTAAAATATATTAACTGTAAATCATTTGAAAATGGAAAGTTTAAAGAATAAAACAGAAATTACCCATCATTCTTTGACGAGATCATAGTTGCTGTACATAACTTTAAATGCTCCTTATTATATTTTAAAAACATATTTGTAGTCCAAGATGCAACATTTTGATAAGTCCAAGTTGAAGTAACCGTTTGGCCAGTTGGACTATTCACCCCACTAGGACTGTATACCTTGTATACAAATGGCCTCACTAAAACATAAAAGATTAATTTACACAGCATACCAAACAATGTGTCCAATCATACTCTATTCTGTGCCTGACGACCACCCCACCCATCCTCAGTCTACCCTTGAGCCTCATGTTACCCACCCAGAGTAGAGGGGTGGGGTGATGCTTAGGGAATCATGAGGCTGTGCTGTGTGGAAATTTGGTGGAAGTGGAGCCATTTTAAAAATGGAGTCAGTGCAGCCATTCCGAGGACGTGCATTACACGGTCTGCTCCTTGAACCTTTGGAATGTTTGAACTGGAAAAAACCGACTTTGGATTGGGCCAGAGCACCAGCGTCTTCTTTCTGCACAATTCTTTGTAGCGTGAACAGGAAAGCAGACATTCTGACCACAAGCACTAAACACTAAAGACATTCTTAAAAATCAGTAAACAATGGTGTATAGCAAAGAATAACTTAGGTTATTAGCACCGATAGAAATTCCTTCCATTGACGTAATTATTTCCCTTTTCCTTTTCATAAAATGCCTTAATGGGAACATGGGTTCTGCCTGAATCGGTGCTTTCCAAATTGCTTTTGTTTAAAAATAAACTCAAATACAAGCTTGTTGCCTCTCGCTTTGGCTTTTTAGTTTCAGGTTCACAGCTGATATAAATAAATGAATAAATGAATTGTCCCTCATTGACCAAGAACTACAAGACAAACAAAACCTTTATTTTGGGGTCTTTTTTAGGAATTGCATTCCAGGAGACACATATTTGAGTAAAAAAACCCCAATTTATTGTGAGGGGGAGAAGGGGACAGCGCTTATAAAGACAGAAGTAGGGGGCGCATAAAAGGATTTCTCAAGTTGCTTCGAAAGAGCTGTGATTGTTGCCAGCAAGCAGACTCCCACCATGCTACACACGATTAATTGCTTATGTCTGTTACTAGGTGGAACAATTTTTAAGTATGTTATTCAAAATACAGTAATTTTATTTTTAAAAATTTTATTTTTCAATTACAGTTTATATTTAGTATTTTTTTTTTTTTTAGTTTCAGGTGGATAGTATAGTGATTATACTATGCAGAGTGGTCCCCGGGAATTGCCAGCACCCGCCTGGCCCCACACACGGTTGCTACAACTTATTGACCATGGTCCCTGTGTGGGACTCTGCATCCCCATGACTAGTCGGGAACTTCTGCTTCCTCCCATCTGGCAACCATCGGTTCATTCTCTGTGTCTGTGAGTCTGTTTCAATTTTGTTTGTTGGTTTACTTTGTTCTTTAGATTCCACATATAAATGAAAATACACAGTATTTGTCCTTCTCTGACTGACATTTCACTTAACATACTACCCTTTAGGTTAATTCACTCTATCACAAGTGATAACATTTTATTCTTTTTTTATGGCTGGGTAATATTCCACTATATACATATGTCACTATTTTTTTTCCTAGCTATGTTTTTTAGTGCTGGCTTATTTATTTATATCGATCTCAAGGGTTTTGTTTAAAAACCATTTGTTTAAAAAAGAGGTCTGATAACAAAATAACAAGTAAATGAGACAACGGTGGTGAGGGGTGACCATGGGTGAAGGGTTGCTGGGTGGCACATGTGTGACTGGCCCTGGTCTGGGGTCTTGGAGAGTCATCTGCATCAGGTGCCATCTGCTTCAGTCCCGGATTGAGAATCATAATGGTGGCTGTGAGTTGTTTAAAGATTTTTAACTCAGTGTAGCTGGGAAGGGTCTTCAGAGATGACTCCCAGGAGCACCATCTTCCCTTGACACCATTCCTCAGTGTCCGGTGGGTGGAGTCTCGCACATGCTGCTGCATGCAATCAGGGAGGAGGGGCTGGTCCTTTGGACCTACCCATAAGTTTCATTTAGGGTCAATTTGCAGTGTTGTTTTTATAAAATCTAACCTTTTCTTTGTATTGTATCAAACAGCTAAACTCTGTGCTTCCATAATTTTATCTTTTAAACCTTCAATTACTTCAGCTGGTAATGTAGGTGCTTCCATTAGGGGTTGACCATTTTAATGCTGCTAACTTGGCGGCATTGTTAGCCAAATAATTACTACTTTCACTCTGTGTTTGCCATTGAATGTCCAGGGTCTTTCATGATTGGTAAAGATTTAGGTAATTGAATAGCCTCTGGGAGTTCTAAAACATGAGAACTGTTTTTTTTTGTTTGTTTGTTTTTTGTCCAGAAGAAGTCAAGAATCCTCTGTTTCCAGAACAAAATAAAGTGTTGAAGAGAGGTGTACCTACCGTCAGTGTTAGCAGTTTTTTTTCCTGCCACGCTGCAAGCTCAGACTGATGCACAAAGTTCTGCTTGTTGAGCAGAGGTTGCTTGAGGCATTGGACTGGCCTCAGTGGTTTACCTAAGGACACAATCATATACCCTCCTTGAGAGTGGCCTGCTTTATCTTTTGGTGAGAACCTTTGTAAACCAAAGTAAGTACTCAGCAGTTTTGAGAGGTATTTCCTGTAAATCATTTTGAGGAGCTAGTATTCTGTTTAGGTCAGGCACTCATGAGGGGTTTAGTTGGCAGAGGGAAAGGAGTAAGAGGAGTCAGAGTTTTACAAGAAAAATCACATTAAAGATGATGAAAACTTCATAGGAGGTTAGTCTGCTAGCAGAAAGGTGTGAGTATGATGAAAGTTAAGTAAGACTTCCATAAATGAAGCATATAAAGAGTCATTGGAGGGCCCACTATTATCTTTTTTAAATGCTGTAGTGAATTGGCAGTGGCTGCAATAATAGCTCTTATACAGGGAGGGAGACCTTTGGCCACCAGATCAAATTGTTGACTATAGTATCCAATGGGCCTATGTTGGCTTCCATGTTGTTAAGTCAAGATACCTAAGACACTTCTCTCTCCTTCACAGAGAAAAAAGAAAAAAGGCAATTGATAATTAGGATGGCTTAAAGCAGGTGGATCATAAAGATTGCCTTTTATTTCTTAGAAGGCTTTATGGAATTCCTCTGTCAATGTGAGGGGTTCTGTCTGGTCAGTCTTGGGAAGAGAGTGTAAATGCTGAGCCATGACAGAAAATTAGGGATTCAATTTCTTTAATATCATCCCAAACCTAGGAATTTCCTGAGTTGCCTTTTAGTCGTGGGGGGTAGGAAAATTAAAAATTCCCTGGATTCTATCAAATCCAAGGTGGGACCATTATCAATAATTAAATATTTAACTTGAATTTTGCTGGAGTTTGTTTTAGATATCCTATGTCTCTTTGTTGTTAGTTTTTGAAGGAACTATGGGTAAGTCCTCTTGAGGATCATTATTTTAAAACTCAAGATATCTTGGCTGGTGTGGCTCAGTGAATTGAGCATCAGCCTGCAAACCAAAAGGTCGCTGGTTTGATTCCTAGTCAGGGCACATACTTGGGTTTCAGGCCAGGTCCCCAGTTGGGGGTGTGTGAGAAGCAACTGATTGATGGATCTCTTGCACAGTGATGTTTCTCTCCCTCTCTCTTTCTGTAAAAATAAATAAATAAAGTCTTTAAAAAAAACCCCTCAAGCTGTAAGAATATTCCCCTCCTCTAGAGAGAAAAAAAGGGATTTGTAAGGTTCAAGAAAGTCTCATCCTAGGAAATGAATAGGGGCAGAGAGAAATGAAAGAAATCAGTGGATTTTTTGAATAGGTCCAAGTTGAACAGCGATTGAAAAGGATTCAGAGAGGTCATGGGTTGAAGGCAAACTCCCACCCTTTTTAGTACTTCAGGGAAGGGGAAATGGTGAAGCTGCTGGAGTATCTACTGTTGGGGCCAATAGTTAGATCAACTTCTCTTAAAGCATTAGGAACATGGGGAAAAATCCTCTTTTGATCTTTGAAGCAGTCCTCTTGCTGAGAAAATGTAGGTCCTTGAGACGATTTGCAAATTTTATAAACTGTTGACCTTGCAATTGCCTTTTTGAGCTTTAAACATTTATTCTGCCAATATCCAGCCTTTTGCAGTAATTACAAGCCCATATGAGAGGTGTTTTCCTTGGGGATCTTGAAAGGTAGATTTAGCTGTCTTTTGCTATGACTGTGGGCTTATTATTTGAGTTGCTTAAATTTGGGGACTTAGGGGTATGTAGTTTTCTTTCTTGTATCTTTTGGGATACTTCAGGAGAACTACTCAGCCTAATTTACTAAATCATGGGTTTGCATGCGGCCCAAGTAGTGCATTTGTTCTGTTACTTGTGTTCAAGTTCATCTTTTAGACCTTCAACAAAAGCTAAATTAAAACACATTGAAGTATTTTCATTGACTTCATCTATGCCAAAATACTGTTTTAAAACTTAAAAAAAATTGACTTCTGGCCAAGATGGAGGCATAGGTGGAAACACTGTACCTCCTTCACACAACCAAGTTTATGAACAACAAATATTTAAAAACCAGAATGCAACCAAAACAGAGAGAAAATTAAATAGTACCGAAGTCCAACAATGAACCATTCATCCAGACCAATAAGAGGGGTGGGGTCAGGGGCTGGCAGAGAGGGGCCTTGTAGGAAAAAGTGGCCAGACCGACCAAGATGCACAGGTGGCAGCTGGCAGATCCCAGGCATGGGGTGGCAACAGGTGGACCCAGTGAGGGCGCAAGGTGGCTGGCTGACTGAGGTCACATATTCACACTCAGATAAACCAGGCAAAGGAGTGAGCAGTGAGATGGACTGTGCAACCCAGGGCCCCATTGCCATGAAATAAAGCCTAAAAGCACCAGTTGGAAAAACTTTCAGGGGTCAAGGTGCCAGGAGAGGCTCCCAGGCTCACAGAGAGTTTGTTGGAGAGACCCACAGGGTTCTGGAGGGTGCACAAGCCACACATCTCGGAACCAGCATCAGAAGGGCCCAATTTGCGTGTGGGAAACAGCAGAGGAGACCGAAATCCTAGAGAGAGCAGAAAAAAAATGCCATTGCCCCCTCTGACCCTGCCCCTACATACAGCGTCACAAACAAAGCGACCTGGGTTGCCCTGTTCTGGTGAACACCTAAGGCTCTGCACCTCATATGTAACAAGCACAGACAGAACAAAACATTATGGCTCAAGAAGAAGAACAGCTCAAAGCCCCAGAGCTAATACTTTTAAGTGACCAAAAGATAGCTAACCCACCGGATGCACAGTTCAAAACACTGGTGATCAGGATGCTCACAGAACTGGTTGATTTTAGTCACAAATTAGATGAACAAATGAAGGCTTCACTAAGTGAAATGAAGCAAAATGTACAGGGAAACAATAGTGGTGGAAAGAAAACTGGGACTCAAATCAAGGGAGTGGACCAGAAGGAGGTAAAAAATGACCAAACAGAAAAGACTGAAGAAACAAGAATTCAAACAAATGAGGAGAGGCTTAGGAACCTCCAGGACATCTTGAAACATTCCAACATCTGAATTATAGGGGTACCAGAAGAGGAAGAGGAACACCAACAAGTGGAGAACTTATTTGAACAAATGATAAAAGAGAATTTCCCCAATCTGGCAAAGGAAATAGACTTCCAGGAAATCCAGGAAGCTCAGAGAGTCCCAAAGAAGTTGGACCCAAAGAGTAACACACTAAGGCACATCATAATTATATTAGCCAAGATTAAAATGAAGGAGAGAATTCTAAAAGCAGCAAGAGATAAGGTGACAGTCACCTACAAAGGAGTTCTCATCAGACTGTCAGCTGATTTCTCAAAAGAGACCTTGCAGGCAAGAAGGGGCTGGAAAGAAGTATTCCAAGTCATGAAATCTAAAGACCTACATCCAAGATTGCTCTATCCAGCAGAAGCTTTCATTTAGAATGGAAGGGCAGATAAAGTGCTTCTTAGATAAGGTCAAGTTGAAGGAGTTCATCATCACCAAGCCCTTATTATATGAAATATTAAAGGGACTTATCTAAGAAAAAGAAGATAGAAAATATGAACAGTGAAAGGACAGCAAACTCACAGTTATTAATAACCACACCTAAAACAAAAGCAAACTAAGAGGACAGCTAGATCAGGAGTAGAACCACAGAAATGGAGATCACATGGAGGGTTAGCAACAGGGGAGTGAGGGGGGGGAGGGGGGAGAAGGTACAGAGACTAAGTAGCATAGACAGTAGGTAGAAAATAGACGGGGGGAGGGCAAGAATAGTATGGGAAATATAGAATCTAAAGAACTTGTGACACATGGACATGAACTAAAGAAAGGGGTTGGGGGAAGTGGGAGTGCAGGGTGGAGGGGAATGAAGAGGGGGGAATGGCACAACTGTAATGGCATAATCAATAAAAATATTTTAAAAACTTAAAAAATCTATCATAATAATCAAAAACAGTTTCACTCAGGCAGGCCTGTAGGAGGAGCTCTCATAACCTGTCAGTTGTAAAAGCCCTATCAGAAGAACCCCACGGTGATAACAGCCCCGCCCCACCCCTCTGCGTGAGGACTTTTACGCCTTCGTTTCCCCAGGGCCTGGCACATGGCTCACCATGGCTGCAGGTACCACACTGCACTTCTTTCTTTTTTCCCCAATAAATCTTTGTAAGAAAGAGTCATCTTTTTTGTTTACAGCCAACAGTATGAAATAAAATTTATTATTCTTCTGTTAATCCGTTTTATGTCAATTTGATTATTAGACTAGCCAACAGAACCTAGAAGGGTAGGGGAAATTTTTTTCCTCCACTACAATACGTAATTATTTCTTTTCTCTGTTAATCTGTTTTATAGTGTGGCCTTAGCCATGAACTCAGAAGTGTAGAAGAAAATTATTTTTTCCCCTACAGAAAGATTCAACAAGAAAGCTGTGACCTGGAAGAGGGCCCTAACCAATCATACAGGCATTTCTGATCTCAAAATTTCAGCCTCTAGAACTCTGAAAAATTTATAAGCTACTAGTCTATGGTATTTTGTTATAGTCGCCCAAAAAGACTAAAACACATGATGACTAAATACAGCACCAGTTTCTGAACAGAGTCCTAAACCACAAAGGGAAAAAGAAAAGCAGTTGGGAAAACTAGGAAAATTTGAATGGAGCTGATAGACTGGGCACTTGTGCTGTTACAGTGTTGATTTTCCGATTGGGATGGTGACAGGTGGTGATTTAAGAGCGTGTCCTTGTTTCTAGGGGTCACACACGAGTACTCAGGGGTGATGGGGCATCATGTCTGTGTGCGTGTGTGTGTGCCTACACATATACACAGAGGAGGGGGAGGGGAGGGGTATTGAGATAACACAGTAAACAAGGACGAGAGAAAGAGAAGCTGGAGTTCTTTGCACTGCTCTGGCAACTTTTCTATAGATTTAAAACTATTTCAAAATTTTAAAAAATACTTGCTTAAAAAAAAAGCAAACAAAAAATTTGTGACCTGGACCCTAAATCCCATAGGAAAGAATAAAAACAGAAACTTAGAGTCCCCAATTAAACAACAAAAACTCTGAACCCTAAAAAATGGTGCTGAGATAGATTTTGATAGATTTGTTTCATTCATCTAATCATTTTTGTTGATTTCTACTGTGTGACAGGCCCATGTCAGGTGCTGGACTAGCTGTCAGGATGAAGAAGACATAAGCCCTAGTGACAGATATGTATAAACAGGACTAGAAACTTCAGCCAAGATGATACAAGGAATCTATGCACCCACTGTGGTCAAAAGATATGACACTTACTGGTGTTAAATTAAACAAGGAGACCATTAGACTGAGGCAGCTCTAATACCTTAGCAGCCAGTGTAAATAAAGCAAACCCTGAGCCTGTGACTGCCTGAGGTTAAGAAATCAATGCCTAAGGACTACCAGTCACAGCCAACCAACTAGTCTTTTCCAAATAATGCAAATGCTTAAGCCATAGACAATCAAATATTTATTCCCTTTTCTCTATAAAGTTTTACCCCTGACTTTTTCCAGTGGATTGCTTCTAACCACTTCTGGTTTGTTGCTGGCCAATTTGAGTTGAATTTCATTCAAATAAACTTTTTTTTGTTTATTAAAAAATTTTTATTGCATTCATTCACTATCATTTGGTACTGTAATACCCTCCTCCCCCAGCCACCACCACACTGTTGTCTGTGTCCATGAGTCCTTTTGCCTTTTTGCTCCATCCCTCCATCCCCTCATTCCCTCCTCTTAGCTGTCATCCTGCTCTCTATGAGTCTGTCTGTATTTTGCTTGTTAGTTCAGTTTATTCACTAGATTCCACATGTGAGTGAAATCTTATGATATTTGCCTTTCTCTGACTGGATTATTTCTTAGCATAATGTTCTCCATACTGTTGCAAAGGATAATTCTTAACATGTTTAACATGCCTCAGTCCATCTTTTAACACAAGTAAAATGTATAAAGAAAAAGACCAAAAAGATAGAACTGAGCTCAGAAACCAGACAAACATTTCTATGGGCCAGAAGCTGAGCAATAAACAGGGCTGATGGGACAGGCTCTGGGCCTGGACACAGACACTGTGGCCAGAGTTGTGATTCTGCCAGAAAAAGCTGACTGAAAACAAGCCCTATTTGAGCTAAAGGAGTAGGGGTGGGGGAAGATGGAGGGAGCTGCCTTGAGCCAAGCTCATAGCTAGAAGCCAGGGGCTGGGGTGGGGATTTTACCTATTACTGATAGGAAGAGAAGTTTGAATTGGGCAATAAGACAAATGTGGCACTGCAAAGAAGGAAAATCATACAAAGGATACTCACACTGTTCTGGGTGCTGTGAAATCCAGCAGGAGAAAAAAAAAGATACCTACTAAGAAGGACTCATGGTGGCTAAACTGGGCTCATATTCAAAAGCAGAGCCTAGCAGCCATTTCTGCACAGGGGCCTCTCATGCCAACTGCACCTCATGGACAAGCCTGTATTCAAACTCCCTTCATACTGAATTGCCTGTGTGCACTGTGTTTGTACCACCTGAGCCAGTCCTTATTAAGTTTTCCTGGAATCCTATTACAGCCAGTAGGATTAAGGCTTTCCTTATCCAATTAGAGCTGCGCAGCTCTGACCAATCAGAGTGGCTCTATTCTGACCAATCAGGACAGTGACTTTTGGATCAAGCAAATTTTGAAGATTTGGTGTCCTTATTTGCATGAGGATAGACCAATCAGGAATTGGGGTTGGGGACATCTATCCATATAAGCCAGTTTCCCTCTGGTTCACAGAGCGCAGTTTACGTTGAAGAGTGTGATTCCCAGTTAGATCTGAAGTTCTGAAGACATCTCACCAGAGCAGTGCAGACCATTGCAGATCAGCCTCCCAGCAGAGCTGTATCACATCCTCAATTGGGGATTCTTATTGGCACTGAATTGTTTCTGATGACAACTGGTTGACAGTGCTTTGCACATACTAACTGGTTAAATTCTCTCATGACCCTAATGTGAAGAGGACTAAGCTGTAGAGAACTTTGTTCAAGGTAAAAATGCTACTAAGTGGTTTGGTCACCAGCCTATTATTTAAAAGACTAAGGTCTGAATGCCTAAGCTATATCACAAGCTATGATTGCTTACAGGAACTGAAAAAGGATTCCAGACCAGAAAGTGAAGAGGGCCGAGTACAAAGACCAAGGTGCTGAACACAAAAACCAAGATGGTGATGGGGCATGTGTACAAAAAGGATCGTGTGCTAAATGGCTAAGTGCCACAGAGGAGTAACTAGGCATATCTGAAAGAATTTAATCTCTTCGAGCCACAGCCTGTAAGCACAGAAGGCTCCTTCCCAGTTAGGGAGAAGGTACCATTAGAGCTTGAACTCACCCTTCTCCATTCCTTGATCAAAGAATAAAGTTTCTGCTTTGCTTTACCTAACTCGGTTTTGTTCTACTAGCGAGAACGGCCCTGGGCATGAGGACCTTGGTTTGGATCCCAGGCCTGGAAGGGTCCGTAACAGTTTTTCAACCTGTGCTCTTCAGCATCGTGGATCCCCCTTGAAGCAGTGGTGGAAGTTCTAGCGTGCTTCCCCTTTCACTGTGAGTGAAAATGTCTTGGGTTCTGTTAAATAGCTTATTCTGAATAAGAATCCAAATCCATAATTACCTCTGCTTAAAAATCAGTTCCGTGATGTGAATGTTTTTACACTTCAATATCTCTAAAATTGGAAAGCTTCCCAGAATATCCATCAGCCAGCAGGTGTTTGTGAGCTGGTTCTCCTGACAGATCACAGACACCAAATGAGGGTGAAGGAAACTCTGCAGACATTTTCAGAAATGTTCCATCACCCGTGGTCTAATCAGCACAGAGACCAATGTGGATGTGAAAAAAACATGGACACCAGTGTCTGAGTCAGAAAAGGTGAAGACATTCTAGGAACACTTTACCCATGGACTTTTATGCATGTGCAGAGTAATGTGTAATACAAATAACATCTACGTTAAAAGAGCTCTTTCTGATAATATAAAATAAAAGTATTATGTGATAACAAAGCATTATGGGAAGATTTCATGGGCAGTTTTCCTGAACTGGTACACAGAGCATCTCTGCATCCTGCAATCAGTGACTTCCTGGGTTTCATAAAATCTCATATATTGCTTTTATTTCTCTCATAGCTCCAAACTAGGGATTGGTTCCGTGATACTATCTTTGAAAGCCACCATATCAATCTAGGGCAGAAATAAAACCCAAATTACTATTCAAAGTTCTTGTTTTATACTTGAATGTCTAGAAGGCCAGGTGGAGGCCACTGCACACCTGCTGGACAGAAGGGGATGAGCCCTGGAGAAAGGGAGCAAAAAACATCACACTCAAAACGAGCCTGGTATTCTGCACACCCAAAGCCATGGCATTTAATCAAGTAGCCAGCAGACCAAAAAATCAGAATAGGAAACCTCTCCAGATGAAATTCAGTGTATGGAGCAATAGGAAAAATACTTAAAAGTAAAGATGTTTATGATGTTCAAAGAGATAAATGAAGATGTAATTTGTATTAAAAAATAAAATTTAAAGGCAGCAATTTAAAAGGATATGAAGATTAATTCTTTTAAAAAGTTTTGAAGTAAATTTAGGTATTTATTGAACAATATTAATTGAGTGCTAAGAACTTTTTAAAGTGCTTTATGTATATTGTCTCTCTTAACATCATAAAAACTATGAAGTAAGTACTATTATTTCCTTTTTACAGATGAGAAAGCTGAGGTCCAGAGAAGCTAGTAATTTGTCTAAGCCCATCAGCTAATAAGTGGTAGCAGTGGTCTTTTCCCCCAGACAGGCTGGCAGCAGAGCCCTGGCTCTTACGGAATCTGAATTCTGCCTGTGACTGAACCTTGAACAGACTGTTGAAGAGAAGACTCATAAATAGGAAGATTAGAAAACTGAAATAAATCAAACAGAATTAAGTACAAAATTCAGTTTAGCACAAAATTTGCAAGGGATAAGCAAATCAGTAACCAGCAGGTGATAGATAGAGAGGGCTTAACCTTTGTCCACTAGGCATTCTAGCACAGAATGAAGAAAATGGTGAAGAAGCAGTATGGGAAGACATAATTGAGAAGAATTTCCCAAAATTAAATAAAGATGTGAATCTTGTAGGGACTATTGAAAAGAGAATTTGTGAATTAAAATGAATCTAAACAAAGAACTGAAAAAAATCTAAATAGAATTTAATGATGTGCCAGAAAAAAGGGCACATGCCCCACAAAGAATCTGACATGGAGCAGAATCCTCATCGCTACAGTAGGTGATGATGGAGTAGTATTTTAAAGTATTCAGTGACTGTAACTGTGAAAAGGGTTTTCTGCTCAGTAAATGAGTCATTAAAGACAGAAGGCAAAATAAAGAACTTTTCAGATGTAAGATGAACAAGAGAATGAATCAGCCACAGATTCTCACTAAAAGATCTGTAAAATATTTCAGCAAGAAAAAAAGTGAACCAAGGATACAAGCAACACTGGTAACATAAATTGACAACAAATGACAATATAATTAATTAAATATAAAAAAGGCTTTTTTGTTGAAATGTGTAGAAACAGCCCTGGCCAGTGCGGCTCAGTTGGTTGGAGTGTTGTCCTGTAGACCAAAGGGTTGCAGGTTTGATTCCCAGTCAGGGCACGTACGAAAAGGCAATCAATCAACGTTTTTCTCTCTTACATCAATGTTTTTTTTTCTCTCTCTCTTTCTTTCTCCCTGCCTCAGTCTCTAAAAGCAGTGAAAAAATATCCTTGAATGGGGATTTAAAAAATGTGTAGAAATAAAACGTATAATAAAAATAAGATGTGGGAGTGTTCTAAAAGTAAAGTGCTTCACCAGCCTTGCTGTGGTCAACTCCGTACTTCTTCAGAACCATTTAGAATTGAATGTCTGTATGTTACAAATTTAAGTATAACCCCCACAGAAGGTGAAAATGTCTCCTAAGATGGCCATGTCTCAATTCTTGGAACCAGCAAGTAGTAAAGACTTCACAGGTGTGGTTAAGTTAAGGATCCTTTGATGGAAAAGTTACTCTGGGTTACCTGGGTGAGCTCTAAACACAATCACAAAATCCCCAAAAGCAAGTTGAAGGGACACCATACAACAGACAATAAAGGAGAAGGCAATGAAGGCAACAGAGACAGAGGCTGGACTGATGTTGCCCCAAACCAAGGAATGCTGGCAGCCACCGGAAGTTGAAAGAGGCAAGGCGGGGAGAGCCTGGGGAGGGAGCTCAGCCCTGCTTCCATCTTGCTCTCAGACCTCTCTCTGCAGAACTGTGGGAGAGTTGATTTCTCTTGTCACAAGTCTCAGAGTTTGTGGTCATCTGATACCATAGCTGCAAAAAAGCTAATATAGCCTGAATTAAAAACAAAACAAAATATCTTTCTCTAGCTTTAAAACAAAAGAGGTATAGAGAAGTCCATGCACAATAACAACCATAATTATAATGTACCAATTAATGATGCTGACGGATAAACATATGAAGACCTCAGTGGAAAAAACTTCAAAATTTTATTAATTACTTCTCAGGAGAGAAAAAGAGGGAGAGGAGGAAGGGAATGAACTCAAGCCTTGAGAGTATCTTAACGTTTTATGTACTTTAAAAAATCTTGAAGCAAATATGGCAAAAAATAAAAGTGGGGACAGCTGTAATAGCATAAACAATAAAAATAAAATAATAGGTTTTATTTTTCAAAAATATGGCAGACTATTAAGGGTCCTTTAAAATCAGTAGTGGGTATCCCAGTGTGATATCATTCTCTGCTCTCGTTTTTAATATTTGAAATAGTTCACAATAAGAATCTAAAAGAATGAAAGCAAAAATAAATAAAATACTGTGGGGACCTTTTCATATAAAAGTGGACAGAGAGTTAGAAGATAAGGTTATGTCTTCCTGGATGCTGTTGACAGGAAGAATTGTACATGGTTTGATGTCATCAGGAGCTGTGGGATCTGGGCAGTAACTGACGGCAGAGTCTGGCACAGGATGGAAGCAATGATCCCCTGGTATGAGGAAGGGTGGACGTGCCACGCCTGTGTTCTTCTCTTAGTTTTAAAAAGATTCCAAAGCATGCATGACTCAAACAAATACTTTTGACATTTTTTTTTCATGTGCTTTCTTCCCCAGATAACTTGGAAGAGATAGAGATGTTACCTGGACCATAGTAACTGAGCCAGACTTGTGAGGAAGGAGACTGGCCCCAAATCAATGGGAGGTCGCATAACACGCAGAGACAATCTGTACCAGAGTCTGGAAACCTGGTTCCAAGTCCTAGTTTGCGATGAACCCGCTGTGAGGCATCGACTCTTTCATCAGGTGTAGAATAAGAAGATAAGTTGAAGCACTGTGTAAGTTCATTTTTGACATTACGCCATAGCTACCTCTCAGTGTGTTTGTGCTTTTTATGCATTAAGTAAGCCAACCAAATAAATATCCTCCCTCCTCCCAAGACTCCCCTGGAATAAATGAAAAGTGAAAAACCTGGATTCTGGTGTGAAGCAGTTTGTTGCTGCTTTTTGTGTGAGTTTTGTCATCCCCATTAGAATTATATTTGAGAAAACAGAACTATCCCCCAAACTTCTGAAGTAGCAACCCTCTGTTCTTGCAAATAAGGTCTCAGGATTATTTTTTGTGCGTAGTTTTGATATTTTAAAACTATATTAAGAGAATTCAAAGAGCTCTACCCAGAAAAGAAAATGAGTGAGCAAGTACCACAAACAGTAAGTGAAGGAAATAGTTTAGGTTGATGGGCTGAATCTGCTTGCTCACGTATTCAGTCTTCACCAAAGGAAACAACAGCCTAGGGGACAACTGCAGCAGAGACTCCTGGTGGCCCCAGGGCGTCCACTCTCTCCTTCTCCTCTGTATTGATGTCACTGTTGGAGTTTTAGAGGCACAATCTCTCCCCAGCTACAGGTTGCCATTCTCAGGTGCCTGGGAGCGTGGATGTGGGGTCTGGCTGACAAATGCAAATAGAAGATACAAGAGCAACTTCTAGGTCTCGCCCTTTAAAAAAAGCAAACTTCATGCACTGTACCCTCTCTTTCCCCTTCCGAGGGCTGAAATTCAGAGCTGATGAGGCAGCTTTCCCTTGAGAAGAACACATATGGGAGCAGCAGGATGGAAGGAGCCTGGGTCCCTGGGCGACTCTGTGGAGCAGAGCCTCTCGCCTGTGGACTTTCATGTGAGAGAGTAATTGAATCTATCTCGTTGAGCCCCAGAGTTGTGAGTCTCTGTTACAGTAGCTTAGCCTGCTCCTGAATTAATGGGATGACTGAAAAGGAACTTGAGTTTTTAATGGAAGTCCCAGAGGAAATGGGAACTTTTGTCAGGGACCCGTGACTGCCCGTTGGCATTTGATCAGGACCGAATGCCAACTTGAATCTAAACAAAGGAAGCAAGCAGAAAAATCCTCATAGACAGACATTCTGAAAAACAATTTGCCTGGATTCTGAAAGAATGTCATTGTCATAAAAGACAAAATAGAGGTTAGGTTACTAGATTAAAGAAGCTTTAAGGGTCATGACAAGTAAATGCAATACGTGGCCCCTGATTGGAACCTGCATCCAAATACACGTATATTGTGTACTACGTAAGACACCATTGACACAAGTACAAAAACGGAGTACGAAATGCATGTTGTAAAACAGTGGCAGTGTAACATCTCTCGAGCGTTGCCCTTGGACTGTTGTTGTTAGAAGAATGTGGGAAACATCCATTGATCAATTTACAGGCAAAGTGTTCAGTGTCTGCCACTTATTTCCAAGTGGTTCAGAAAACTAATAACAGTTGTAGTACTAATAATTTTTACATATGGAAAAATACTGACAATTCACAAACCTAGCTGAATCTGGCTAATGAGTCTGTTAATGCCCTTTGTACTGTTCTTATGGTACAAAGCACCTAGTGACAGACTGCCTGGGCTCAAATTCTGATTCTCTCATTAATTAACTACAGAACGATGATGACAGGCCAGTCACATAAGTTCACAAAGCCACGGTTCCCTTATCTTTAAATGTGGAGAGAATAATAATAGTAGCTACTACCTAGAGTATATGACTAGTAAGTGAAACCGTATACATACAGCTAAGGGCTGGGCTGGTACCAGCACTCAGCTGATGTGAGCTGCTGGGTGTGTGGGGCCTTCTCATCTCTCCTTCTGCATCCACACTGCTCCCACTTTTATGTTTTATGCCCCAGTTACAGCGAAACTTTTATCCCCAGGAATATTCATGCTCTCACTCACCTATGGGCTTTTGCATATGCTACTCCATGGCATAGTATGCCCTTCCCTGACCATTGAGCTAATTGCTCAGTTGTGCCTGTTTCATTTCAGACCCCTCTCCCGCGGGGACCTTCTCCACTCCCCACCCACAGTGCTGGTGCAGCTACTGTACAAACCCACCCGTGTGCTCACACACAGGCCCACGATGGCCAGACACTGTGGAATGAGGTCCAACAGTTGTTAAATGGATGACCTGGATGCAGCACATTCCCAGCATGATCAGACAGCTTTTGAAATGTTCTGTTCTGGCATGAAAGGGCTCTATGGAGAAACAGAAAAATTAGCAGCAAAGACTAAGAGTTGCTAAGGAGGGCTTTCCTTCCTTCTCATCCCTATGACATTCTCCACATTGCTGATTCTCCCTTAGCCACATTCCACGCAGCCCGGGGTAGAAGGAACTGTTGAATTACTCTTCGACCAATCCCCAGGCACTGGCCTTGTTCCCTGGCTTGAAGATGTTAGGCAGCTTGAAAAAGATTTCTCTTGAAAAAGAGAGCTACTAAAACTTTCCTACCCATACTCAGAGCAGCAGCTCTCAGCCCTGGGATTCGGAGAGCTAACAACCACCCAACACACGTGAGTCACAGAGCCTGGCCCCTGGGCTGATAATGTCCTATTCATATTAGGTATGAATACCCACGGCCTACAGGGGTAAGGCAGGATCTGCCTTCTGTCACTGCAACCTTGACAGGAAGTGGCTTTGAAGATGACTGCTTGCTTAAAAGTAGAAAAAAGTTGGCATGATGAGAGCCTTTCCCTCTGGTTACTCCATTCCCTCCACTGCCCTTTGGCTTGGCTCCTATTCTCTGTATCATAACATGTTGTCCTCACTTATGTCTGAGGACAGCTGAGGTCATTTCTGTCCAAATTGCCTTCCAGGGCGGACACCCAAGCTTCAAGGACTCACAGTCTGTACTCAGACCATCTTATGGACATCTGAGGTGGGGCACACAGACTCCCTGGGAGCTGAGTTCTGCTGCCTTTGAAGGGTCTGCCTTCCATAGTGAGTTTGTGTGGGTCAACTACAGAGAGTGTTAGCCATGTAAATGGGACACAGTATCAAAGACAAGTGTGTCAGACCTGCGGGAGAAAAGCCAAGTTGCTCTTATCCAGAAATTGACCAAAATGCCACCTCGTATCATCTATCCCATTATTCTAATTATTTCATCAGGATTTGCAGAAACAGGAAATTCTTACAATTGGTTCCACTCAAGAAGCAACCGAGGAGCAGCAGCTGTCATGTGCCGGTGTGTGTGTGCTACAGGAGACAAAAGGGACAGAGCCGGGTCCTGTCCTTGAGAAACACAGAGGCCAGTCACTCCAGGCACAGTGCTGCCTTCATCACTCCTTTGGCCAAACTCTCATATTTTTTTTCTCCCTTCATATAGAGGTTGTCTATTTTTTTTTAAATGAATTTAGTTTCCCACGTGTGGTATCTTTCTATGCAGTTCTTTTAACACTTTCTTGAGGTACATTCTAGAACTACATACTCAGTCTTCCTGCTTTAGACAAAACATGAATTTCTATAAGATGGAGCCATAATTTCTGCTTGCTTCTCATCATTTAAGGTGGATAGCCCATGGCAGGTTGAGGCCTATCGACTTTAGCAGCACATTAGACTGTCTTCCTCATCGGAGTACGAACTATCAGGTGTAGCATGACAGCTTTGCCTAGCTGTGACAGGTGTGTTCACATGAAGGCATCTTCACTCCTGTGCCATTTTCCTGACTACTTATCCTTTCACCTTGGTAGTTTGACAGACTCTACTTAAATTCTCAGTAGTTCAATGATAATTCTATTCTTTGGTGAATATCCTTTTTAAAATTTTTTCTAAGTATATTTTATTGATTATGCTATTACAGTTGTCCTGATTTTTTTCTCCCCTTTATCACCCTCCACCCTGAGCCACTCCCCCCAATACTCCAGCACTCCCTCCTGCCTTAGTTCATGCCCATGGGCTGTACATATAAGTTCTTTGTCTTCACCCTTTCCTATACTGTTCTTACCCTCCCCCTGTCTATTTTGTGCCTATTTATTATGCTTCTTATTCCCCGTACCTTTCCCCCAATTCTTCCCCTCCGCCTCCCCACTGATATCCCTCCATGTGATCTCTGTTTCTGTGGCTCTGTTCCTGTTCTAGTTGTTTGCTTAGTTTTTGCTTTTGGTTTTTCGGTTCAGTTGTTGATAGTTGTGATTTTTTTGAAAGACTTTTTGAAAAAGGAGGTTTCATTATGAGAAGTTGTAATCAAGAAACATGGTACAAAGAGGGATAAGGGGCTTAGGAACCAGACTCACTTAAAATCATGTCCTACCCTCTGCCACTTACTCTGTATGTGAACTTGGCCCAATTACTGAACCCTTCTGAAATCTGGTTCCTTAGCAGCAAACTGAGGTAACAGTACTAACTGTGCAGAGGTGTGAGGATTAAGGGTAATACCCATAAGACATGTAGAGAGTGCCTACAGCACTGTCTAATGGAACGTTCTATGATAATGAAAATCCCCTATTCTGCCCATTTTATATGGAAGTTACTAGTCATAGGTGGGTAGTGATTATTTGCAATGTGGCCAGTGCGACTGAGGATCTGAGTTTTTAACTGTATTTAATTTCAGTGTAGCTCAAATAACCTGCTATAGCTCCTGTGTTAGACATCACAGGTCTAGATTATGTCAGGCTCTCAGTGGATGATAGTCATTGATATGATTAATAATGGGAAGTTTTGATTTCCTGAAAGATTGTCTAAAACAAAGAAAAAAACCAAAATAACTCCAACAAACCAATAATTTTCTTTAAAGTTTTCTGAGATTTTTCTATGAGAACTTATGGCATAGAACTGATCTTAATATGGCCTTTTAGATGCTCACGCCTCACGTCTCTGTTTTCGCCCCTAGTCCCAAGACTGACAGCTGTGCCAGAACTTCCCTCCCTCCTCACTGCTGGCACAGCCACCTCTGCTGCCATCCCTCCCATTCAGGAAGAGCCAGTCCTCTGAGCTCCTAGACTGAGAACCCTGTCCCCGTGGTGCTGCAACTGTCAAAACACCGAAGACACCATACCAGTTCCCGAGAGAGAGCGTGTGCTTGGTGTTTGAGCTCAGCTCCATCCAGAGGTTTATTTATTTTTTTAAAAAGTGCTGAATGCATCAGATCCCATACTCCTGTACCCTTTGTTCACCTTGTCATCACAACACAAAACAGGCTTCAACAAATCCTGCTGAAAGTAATTTTATCACTCTCATATTTCTCAGAAGTAACTCTATACCTTTCTAAAAATACAGACCATCTTCTGCCAGGTGACCTTGGAGGCCTCAAGGTCTGAGTAACTTGGGCTGCTATAGTTCTGACCTCTCTGAACCCCAGTGAGTCCAGCCATGAGATGGTTCTAATTAGGAAACTTCCTTTGTTTCTGGTGTAGAGCCTTGATTTTATAGTCTGGATGATTAGGGCTGATCCTGAAACATAGCAGCTGAAACAAAGTCGATGAGATTAGATGCTTGCTTTATACAACAGACATAAAGAGACTAATATCAGAATTTGCTAGAAATCCCAGAAGGATGCAGAAAATGATGAGACAGTAGCCAGAACCTTGAGCAAGCAGGAAAAGTATTAGCCAGGGGGACATGCTACTTTGAGGCAAACATATTTGATGTCTGTTGACTGATACAAAATATGCAAAAAGCAAGGTGAAATCAGACAGCATGTTTAAGCTAGGAGGACCTTTGGGGTAAACTAGTTAGTCCATTTGTCACACAGACAGACTGAAGCCTCCACTGTGGTTTTCCCAGAGTCATGCAGTTAGCTGACGGCAGCACTCAGAACCGGTATCCCCTGGTTCTCATTCTTGTGTCCGTTCTCCTGGCCTTTGAGGTGCCCATGTCTCGGGTTTTTTTATCCTTTCCCAATATACCAGAAAGCTGTCCCATCTGGGATTAAATCATTTTCTTCTTATGGAGCACTGAACCCTTGGGCGAGGGAAGTCACCTTCCCCATTGAAGAAGACATTCTTCATTCAGCCCAAGCCTTCTCAGCAGTCCCAGAGCTCAGAGGAAGGCTGCGGTGTTGGTGGGCTTGTGAGTCATGTCAGTGTGGAGCAGGAGAAGTTCCATCCACGGGCTTCTACTAAAGTGAATTCAGGCCCTCCAGGAGGACCTGAGGGACACGGCTCCCCAGGGATGCAGAGTTTGCTGAGCAGGTGCCTGGGAAGTACTGGATAATGCAGAACATAGTGTTTACTGCCCAAGGGAAATGCAATGCATTTCCCCCAGCAGGATCCCAGCTCCCTGCACAGGAACAAACTCCTGACCCACCCTCTGCAAAGGCAAGTTTCTGCTATGGATTCAACCACATTCTCAAGGAATAAGAGTGCCCACCACATAGCAGGGTATGTTCCTAGCCTGTGAGGCTGGGAGGGCACTAAAGTTTACCGTGAGAGTTGATTTATTCATCCCACAAACATTTATTGAGTATCACATTCTGTTCTAGTTACTGCAAAACCTACAGAAAACAGACATCATTGAATCCATCAGAAATGTTTACTGACTTCTCTGGATACTAGTTACAGATTGCACCTGTCTTCTGTGATTCGGCAGCTCATTGTTTGCCCCTCTACAAAGGCCCAGTTAGATTTTTACTATTTATTTGTGCATCTTTGCTTCCCTTTTCCTCCAGGACAAAGAAGGGAGACTTCTTCATGATAGCTGAATAAGACACAGACAATTCTGTTAGCAATTGCTGGAGACCAATAAAATTGATGGTGATCAACCCTGTATAATTCAGTTCAATTCAACAAGTATCCATGCTTATCTACTGTGTTTTTAACATTGTAGAAGGTGTTGTGGGGTATTGTTATTGAATGTAGATTAAATGTTGTGTTCCCCCACCCCACAAAAAATTTCATATGTTGAAATCTAACCCCTCATATTATGATGTTAGAAGGTGGGACCTGCAGGAGGTAACTAGGGCATGAGGGTGGAGCCCTCTTGATGAAATTAGTGCCCTTATGAGACACCAGAATGCTGGCCAGCTCTCTGCCCACCAGGTGAGGATGTAACTGGAAGTCAGCCATCTGCCACCCAGAAGAGGACTCTGGTCAGAACCAGCCATGTGGCACCATGATCTCAGACTTCTAGCCTCTTGAACTGTGAGAAATAACTTTCTGCTGTGAATATCCCCCTGTCCCCCCACTTTATATGTCTTATTTTAACAGCCTCAGATGACTGAGACAGGCATATACAACTACCTAAAGTTGTATACCCTGCCCTTCAGAGGTTTACAACCTGTTGTGGGGTCCAGGGAGGGAAGAAGAGCTAGATATCAATGCAATCCAGTGCTGAATTAAAGTAATTAAATGAGATGCTGCAATAATCCAACCAGGTATTTGGTTAAGGGAGAGAGCAGTGTGGCTGAAAAGACATCATGGGGAAGGTGGGACCTCAGCGGGGCCTTGAATAATGAATCGGTGAATCAGAGAAAGGGCAGGCCATTTAGGCGACTGGGTGAACACCAGGGAAAGCACAGAACAATGGAGAGAGGAACAGAGTCTAACTAAAGTGGAGGCTAAGTGTTAGGCACTGACAGAAATTTGCTTGCTTTCTGTTCACCAAATTCTGAGGTGCAACAAAAGTCAGGTTGGAAGTATTTTCTAAATCTGCTTGCATTTTGGTTATACGTGATTATTATTTTCAATAGCTGATCTAAGAGAATTCTATTCAGGACCTACCACTCAAAAGAGGTATTTGGAGGAATACCTTTACCTTCTGTAACTGAGGAGACTGGGGAAATGTGTTAGTCTTCAATGTTTCAAGAAGTGGTCCCCAAACTTTAGCTTGCACCAACATCACCTGGGGAGCTGGTGGAAAGACAGATTACTGGGCCCCTCCATGAGAGCGCCCAATTCAGGAGCTCTTGGCCGGGCCTGAGAATAGGCATTTTTAACAAGTGCCCGATGATGCCAGTAATGCAGTTTGGAGATCAGTTTGAGGACTGTTGACTGAGAGCAAAGCTGGAAAAGCTTATTGATTTTAGAGAGAGAGGAAGGAGGAGAGAGGAGAGAAACGTTGATGTGAGAGAGAATCATCCATCAGTTGCCTCTCTCATGTGCCCTGACTGAGGAGCAAACCTGCAACCCAGGTATGTGCCCTGACGGGAATCAAACCTGTGACCTTTCAGTTTATGGGGACAATGCTCCAACCAACTGAGTCACACCAGCCAGGGCTTTTTTTTTTTCCTTGTGTGGTTTCATTTTAGACAGAAACAGTTTCTAAGATTTTGGTTTAGGGCTGCATCTGTGGTTAGGTTGGGGGTGGAGAGGATCCTGGCTTTGCCTCAGCTTCCTCCACTGTGGGAGCATCCGGGTCTGGGCAGACGGCTGGCAGTGAGGAAAGGCCACAGCTCATGACCCGAGGGCGTTGGAGGAGGTGTGAGGGAGCTCCAGGAGAGGTGAGGTGGAAGCTGGGAAGATACCAATCTTAGGGACTGCTCCTTCCCTCCAGCTTGGGGCTTATCTGGGCCCTGGGAAGTAGAAGCCTTTGGACTGAAACTAAGGGAAGTTGTTTTTGTTAGTTCGTTTTCCATTTATCTCTAAGACCAGGAGACCACTTTAGTCCCCAGGAGAATGGGGGGAATAAATGGTAATGGAAAAAAATACAATAAAAAATTAAATTTAAATACATACGTACATACATATATATATTAACATTCCATGAAAAAAAGAGTGCAGTAGGCTGAATGGTGCCCCCTCCTGCCCCACTAACAAGATATGTCCAGATCAATTCCTGGAACCTATGAAGATGACTTTGCTGGAAAAGGGGCATTGCAAATGCAAGATTAAATTAAAAATCTTGAGATGAGATCATTCTGGATTATCTGGGTGGGCCCTAAATCCAATGACAAGTGAGTGCCCTTCTCAGAGACATCCACGGAAGGCCCGCAAGCCCAGGAATACGCGTGCCACCAAAATGGGGAAGAGGCGAGGATTCTCCGCTAGAGCCCCCGCAAGCAGGGCAGCCCCGCAGGACTGCAGACTTCCGGCCTCCAGAAGTGCGAGAGAGGACAGTTCTGTTGTCTTAACCACCAAGTTTGCTGTTGTTTGTTACGGCAGCCTCGGAAAACGAGCACAGAGAGTTTTCCCACTTCTGTTTGGAATACCAACGGGCTCTGGCCTCTCGGGGTCCTGGGAAGCACAGCACTGAAGCACGACACAGCGGCTGCCAATGGCACCCGTGGGAGGCAGCCGTCCTTGACGGGAGCAGCTCCATCGTGGGAACCCAGGCAGTGGTGCGGGCCCTCAGGGCACTTCCAGGGCAGCAGGCGACTCAGCAGGTCACATTGTCTCAGCACCGGAAGATTTTTGAGTACTTTGAAGTAATCCCCCCCCAAAAATGAGCTCAGGCAATTTCACCTCCAGAATCCAGGCCAGCGACAGGGATGGGGCGAAGCCCTTGCTCCCTCACCTGGGGCTGTATCAGTTCCAGTGGTGATGAGTTCTCAGTCTGACTGTGGACCGCACAGTTTTCGGTCTTGACATCCTACTGGCAAACGCACAGGGTAATAGGTAGTGGGGCCAGGCCCAAGTGGGACTTACTGACCGCCTTCTCTTCACCTAGTCTTGCCCTTGGGGCACCTGAGGTCTAATTTGAATAGCCAGGATAAAAGTACCCAACCCTGAAATCCACACATTAAAGAGATTAAATCCTAGAAGGACTTAATGAAAACCACATTCTGGAATAAGAACTAGATACACTTACTCTATGTATGCTGACTGTGCTGTGCATATATATATCCTCACAGTAATATTTGAGATTGATAATTAATAAATGATGATCGGCCTCATAGTGATTCCATTAGGCCCCATGGATGCTGTGATTGTGAATTCACCTACTTGCTAAAATGTACTTATAGCCCCGAACCAATAGCCCGGTGCCTTCCCAGTCTCTGTGGACAGACGGAGCACAGCAGTCAGCGTCCTCTGATGGCACTCGGCCAAGCGGAGGTCCAACCAGGTGGCACTCCGCCTTCTCGTTTTAGTTCCTGTACTATGATCCAAGGTCCTTCTTGTGGTCTCTCTGGTGCCATAGTTTTTGCACTTTTGTGGTTGATTTCACCGTTTAAAGTGCCCCACAATCATCGTGCTGAGACATCTAGTGCTCCCAAGTGCAAGAAGGCTGTGAGGCTCCTTTTGGAGAAAACACGTGTGAGGTAAATTTCATTCTGGCATGAGTCATAGTGCTACTGGCTGTGAGCTCAATGTTAATGAATCAAAATACTTATTGAATAAGGACTCTTTAAACAGAAACACGCGTAAAACAAGGTTATGTACTGATCAGCTGATGAAACTATTGTGATCAGAGGCTCATATGACCCTACCCTTTCATTTCCCTGGGAGCAATGGTTCAGTATTCACTGGTGGAAGTTGGTGGTGACTTTATGGGGCATAACTACTGTGAATAATGAGAAGCAGCTGTATGTAGTTAGAAAAATTTTCCAGTGTCATTCTGGCATAAAATTTCAAGTGTTCTCATGAAATGTTCTTAACCAAACTCTGCGCAGTCCATTCTGGTGCCCCTCCTTCACATCTCGTCTCAGCCCTTCCGAGGCCCCCTCCGCCCACCCAACACACCTATTGCGTGAGGATCCCTTCCATTCTGCTCCAGGGCAAATTCCATGGTCTACGCTCAGGTTCCTTCTCATTGTGTGTGCAGTGTCCTTGGTCTTCCACAGACACCTACTCAAAGTTCACTCTATGCAAAACAACAGATGAAGGCTTCACTAGCTTTAATTTCTTTGCAAAAATGCCAACTTTCCACTTTGCTTGTTGACCTAGGAAAGCTTCTCTTTGTGCCACCATGTCCCTCTCTTAACTCTGTACCTTTTCTTTGCACCTGGGTTTTGTGCCAGTTCAGCATTCCCTCCGTTCAGGAGGATTTAAAAAAACATTTTTTGTTTGCATATTGGTTTTGGAACTAAAAACACACATTTTTTTGTGAAGCATCATGATACTGCCTGTGTGGTATTAAATGTCCCCTCCCGTCCTTCTTCCTGCTAGCCATCAGCATGCAGGTAAATACAAAATATATAGGTACACATGTAATATATCATGTATTATACCTTAATACTCAATAGTTATTCTATTATTATTATTATTGTAAGTGTACCATAGTTTTTAAAACTTTATTGACTATGCCATTACAGTTGTTCTATTCCCCCCTTCATTCCCCATCCACCCTGCACACCCCCTCCACTACCATTCCCCCCCTTTAGTTTATGACCACCTGTCTCAAGTTCTTTAGATTCTATATTTCCCGTACTATTCTTGCCCTCCCCCCTCTCTATTTTCTACCTACCATCTATGCTACTTATTTTCTGTACCTTCTCCTTCTCCCACTCCCCTGTTGATAACCCTCCATGTGATCTTCATTTCTATGGTTCTGCTCCTGATCTAGCTGTCCTCTTAGTTTGTTTTTGTTTTAGGTGTGGTTGTTAGTAACTGTGAGTTTGCTGTCCTTTCATTGTTCATCTTTTTTACCTTCTTTTTTTAGGTAAGTCCCTTTAACATTTCATATAATAAGGGCTTGGTGATGATGAACTCCTTGAATTTGATCTTATCTGAGAAGCACTCTATGTGTCCTTCCATTCTAAATGAAAGCTTTGCTGGATAGATCAATTTTGGATGTAGGTCTTTGGATTTCATGACTTGGAATACTTCTTTCCAGCCCCTTCTTGCCTGTAAGGTCTCTTTTGAGAAATCCGCTGATAGTCTGATGGGAACTCCTTTGTAGGTGACTGTCCCCTTATCTCTTGCTGCTTCTAGGATTCTCTGCTTCATTTTAATCTTGGGTAATATAATTATGATGTGCCTTGGTGTGTTCCTTCTTGGGTCCAACTTTTTGGGACTCTCTGTGCTTCCTGGATTTCCTGGAAGTCTATTTCCTTTGCCAGAACTAAAGTTCTCCTTTATTATTTGTTCAAATAAGCTTTCCACTGGTGGCTGTTCCTCTTCCCCTTCTGGTACCCCTATAATTCGGATATTGGAGCATTTCGAGATGTCCTGAAGGTTTCTAAGCCTCTCCTCATTTTTTTGAATTCTTGTTTCTTCATATTTTTCTTTTTGGTCATTTTTTCCTTTCT
The DNA here is from genome assembly GCF_021234435.1 of Artibeus jamaicensis. NCBI lineage: Eukaryota > Metazoa > Chordata > Mammalia > Chiroptera > Phyllostomidae > Artibeus > Artibeus jamaicensis. The sequence continues at coordinate 5,882,293 of NW_026521854.1, read as the reverse complement.
TCTGGTCCACGCCCTTGATCTGAGTCCCAGTTTCCTTTCCATCACCATTTCTTTCCTGTGCCTTTCCCTTCATTTCAATTAGTTTAGCCTTCATATGTTCCTCTAATTTGTGACTAAAATCAACCAGTTCTGTGAGCACCTGATCACCAGTGTTTTGAACAGTGCATCTGAAAGTTTGGCTATTTCTTCGTCACTTAGAGTTATGGGCTCTGGGACTCTGAGTTCTTCTTGAACCATGTTTGGTCTGTTCGCATCTGTTATGTAAGAGAAGGGGAGCCTTAGATGTTCACCAGAGCAGGGCCGCCCAGGTCACTATTTTGTGACGCTGTATGTGGGGGCGGGGTCAGAGTGGGGCAATAGCAGTCCCCTCTGCTGCTTCCTGCCTCTGGGGCCAGCTCAGTCTGTCTCACGGCTCACTCCTTTGCTGGTTCATCTGTGTGCAAATGTGTGACCTCAGTCAGCCTGCTGCCTCGTGCCCTCACTGGGTCTGCTTGTTGCCACCCCATGCCTGGGATCCGCCAGCTGCCCACTGTGCGCCTGGGTCAGTCTGGCCGAGTTTTCCTGCACAACCCTGCTTCTCCAACCTGCTGGCTCTGCTCCTCTTACTGGTCTAGCTGAAGGGTTCTTGTTCTCAGACTTCAGTAGTTTAATTTCCTGTGTTATGGCTGCGTATTTGTTTTACTAAAACTTTGTTGTCTTTAAACTTGGTTGTGCGAGAAGGCACAGTATTTCCACCTACGCTTCCATCTTGGCGGAAGTCCAGTTATTCTATTAGTAATAGAGCATTGATATTATGAGTACTCTGAGACAGCATTTAGTACCATCCCATATCCTAGTAGCACACGAGCCATTTGCAGCTCTTAGCAAACTTCTAGTGGGAGGAGAGGAGCCCCAGTGCAGGGGCTTGTTCTGAGTAACTGAGGTTTCACATGCTTTTATCCCAGGCTCCTGTCTGGGATGAGTAGCTGTTGCCAACAGTCTTAGAAATTCTGCCCTGTGGTGATGTCACGAGAGTCAGCTCGGGCTGCTTTTTGAATTTTTTTAAAAGAGTATTTTCAGTCTTTTATTTGAAGCTCATCTCAAAGTGAGAAGCCTTCCATCACTTGAGGAATGAAAATGAAGGTATTCTGCCCATGCTTACCTCCCTGGGAAAACTGGAGACCACAGTTCCCTGGGGAGAAGCAGGAGGCGGAAAGCTGTGGTGTGAAGCAAGCAGCTCTGCCTGCCGCACCGCAGGCCTCCCTCTCACGGCCTGCCCTCGTGATGTGGTTTGCTGGTGTTGTGCCTGGTTACATTCTTAAATCTTTATTTCATGTGTGAAGAGATAAAGGTGCTTCTGTTTCCCCTAAAGGAAGCTTACTGGCTCTAGGTTAAGAGAACAGTGTGAGCAAAGAGGATCTGGGATTGGAGGGTTGGAGGAAGGAAAAAGCTTTAATTGAGTGAGGACAAGGCATTCTCAGTGGAGAAATGGCACGCAATGTTGGGAACAGCTCTCACGGTGACGGGGCACACAGAGGCAATCTGTCGCTGGACGTCTCAGCTCTGTAGCTTCAAGGATTCTCACATTCACTAGCAAGCCCAGAAGTCAAGAGGTGGGGCGTGGGAAAACTCTTGGCTGTGGTCACCCCTCTGTAAATGGCAGCAGTGACTAGGGACACAAAGGCCTTTGAGAAAGCAGCCGGTTTCCTCCCCAGCACAGCTCTCCACCATGAGAGTAGATTAATTACATAAGAGGAAATTTGCTCAGCCCATAACAAAGTTTATTAGCTTAGCAGATCTGTTTGTTTCATGAGCGTTCACTCCTGAAATTTCCATTCATCAAAGCGGCCCAGGCTGAGTGACCTGTGGCAAAGACCCCACGAAGACACCATAGAGAAAAAGGCTGCAAACCAGGGCTTGGGGAACTTTGACCTAAACACAAGAGTCGAAAATAAATACTAACAAGGGGATGAGCTACTTTTCTCAAGGCTAAATAGATGGATGTGGAAGGGAGCTGCCATATATCTTGTGGGGGTAGGAGTGAGGGATGGGGGGACAGGAATGGCTGACATGTATAAGACATGTGATTCTAGATGAGTCCAAGGCCAGGCTGGGTTTTGGCCAGTTATTCGTCGAAGCGCCAGTGCCAACCATGTTCTATCTATGGGATGCCAAGACTCAAAATTGGGAAGACGAAATTCTGCCATTGAGTTGAGAGGGCAACCGTGGGCCAGAAATCAGAGACAGTCAAGATGAGAAATGATGGTAGATTACAAGGACAATGGGGTGGGGACTGTCTTTGGGTGCAGGGGTTGGATGGGGCAGGGAAGAGCAATTGGGGGGAAATGGGGACAACTGTAACTGAACAACAGTAAAAAATAAATTTAAAAAAGATGGTAGATAATGGTAGAATCAGTGCTTGGCTCAACTCTGGGGGCCACCACTCACACTGTATAGTCTGTGTGAATGGTGCCCAAGAGGGCTGGGCTGTGTGGAACTGTTCTCTTTTGCACTTGCAGATAGTGAAATGAACCAGGGAGCAAAAGTGGGACTGTACCTAAGCTAAGAATGAGCTAGAGTTTCTGCATTTTTACTTGCTCTCCATTTTAATAGCATAGATATTCTGGGATAGGAATCCAGGTGTGGTGGAAAGAGAGGAAAGGCCTAGAAATAAGGAGACACAGGGTCCATTCCAGGACAAATGGCTCTCCGAGAGGTTGGTGATTTGTTTAACATTTACTGGGCCTGGTTAAAGTGGATTCAGCAATACCCATGGTTTTTCTCCACGTCACAGGTTTGGCTCAGATTTGATCAAGGACGTGAAGGAGCATGGGATGCTTTACCAAGGATACAGGTTACAAATGGTGCTGCTTTCACGGTGTAAGCAGGATGCTGAGATCTTTTAATAGCCTGCAAGGCCTCTTGAGACCTCTCTGTTTTTCCCACCTTACCTCCTCCACCCTTACCTCCTTCTTTCTGCTCCAGGCACTCGGATCCCTTTGCCATTTCTCCAGTATCAGCTTCCCATGACACTTCAGGGCCTTATCGGTCGCTTTTTTCTCTGATTGGAAGACAGGACATCAGCTACCTTGCTCCCTCACTTCCTTCAGGTTTGATTCAAATGTCAGCTCCTCAATGAAGTTTTCCCTGACAATACACTGTTTTGAATTGCTTACCTCCTAGCGCTCTCTAACACCATCTCCTATTTTATTTTTTCTCCAAAACACATCACTCTCTAATACATAATTTAATCTACATGCTATTATATGTATATTCTGTCTTCCCACATCAGAATGTAAGCCCTTGAAACACAGGGATTTTTATCTGTTTTGTACCCTAAGCCAAACATAAAGCCTAGAGAGTTGGTAGGCTCAAAATAATACCAGATCCATGACAGGGAAGAACTATTCAAAGAGACAAGTTCTCCCTGCTTTACAGCGTGCCTTTTGCACCTTAGCTGAAATAATTCCACCCCCCAAAAAAGTCTATATCAGCACTTGGTTGTCTATCAACTTGGCTTTTGCTCTGGTTCCATTTTGCTACAGGACAAACTTTCATTAAAGGTTTAATTTAACCCATTGGTTGTTGCCCAAGAAAGAGCACTAGGAGATGTAAGGTCAGTTATTCACCACGTTTGCTGACTAATGAAATGAGACCCACTGCAGAGAGGAGAGGCCTCCAGTAACAACAAATGGGCAGTCAGAGTCTTACCAGACAGATGCAACAGGTAGCATCATACAGTAGAACAGAATGTTTACTAAGCATTTAATAAATACACGTTGGGGCCCCGGTCAAGTCTCTCAGTTGGTTAGAGCAGTGTCCTGATACACCAAGGTTGCAAGTTCGATCCCTGGTCAGGGCACATACAAGAAGCAACCAATGAATGCATAAATAAGTGGAACAACAAACTGATGTTTCTCTCTCCCCATTTCTCCCTTCCAGTCTCTCTATAGAATCAATAAATTTAAAAAAAATAAAAAAGAAGTACATGTTGGTAATTTTTTTTTAAAAAAGAAGTCCATCGAGTCCTCTCTTGTGCCCGGGGTTTTTCATACAAACACACTGTCTGAACTCAGTGGCTTAGAGAAATCTGCTATTGCTGTAGAACAATGAAGCATAGAGTTCCGCCAACAAGAAATCTATTTCCCTTGGGGGTTATGCTCTTATTTTGAGTTATTTTCCCTTGGACTAGAACATGGTGCTAAATTATTTTTGAATGGCTTGCTTCTGGGTCAGTTTTGCACGTAAGGACACAATTACCTCACTGTGATCTGGTTAAAGTCAGTCCCGACCTGCGGGACTGGGAGGGTGGCGGGAACAGAGGCTGCCTCTTTGCCATCTGAGAACACGTACTCACCGCCTGGTTTCTCAAGTCGGCGGATACTTCGGCTGTGGGACTTGAATGCTCCCACCATGTGAGCATATCAATATTACTCGGAACACACTCTAGGGAAGGAATCCATTGTCCTGCTCAAGACTAAGCTTTAGATTCTGCTATAGACTGTGTCCCACTAAAATTCATAGGTTAAATGCCAATATCCAATGTGACAGTATTTGGAATGGGGGCCTTTGGGAGGTAATTAGGTCATAAAAGTGGTACTCTTATGAATGGGGTTAGTGTCCTTATAAATGATAGCCCAGAGAGCCCCCTCGGCGCCTGGCCGTGTGAGAAGATGGGCCCTCCGCGGGCCCTCCAGAGGGCTCTCACCAGATGCCGAAGCTGCCCGTGCCTTGGTCTTAGATTTCCCAGCCTCCAGACTGTGAGAAGTGAATTTCTGTTGTTTATAAGCCACCCAGCTTGGTTATAGCAGCCCACCTCAGAACTGTGAGACATAACAAAATAGTGTTTGATTACTAAATTTAGGAATGGTCTATCATACACAAACGGGCAAGTGATACTGTGAAGATTGGCTTCATCTGAGTCATGGCTTCCTCCAATCCCATGCCCTCGTCTGGGAGAGAACAGAAAACATCAACTGATCACTCTGTCGAAAAGAAACACAAGTGGGCGATTTCCCGAAGAAAGGGGAATACATACCTAGTGACCAAAAAGCCCCCCAAACCCAACCTCCAACAAATGTACATGAGACTGTGGTCTAGTATATATAGTACATGCAATAATGGTATGTGCTATTGTATTATTATAGTTATTGTAACTACTATAACCATTTTATAGATGAGGAAGTCAGGCTAAGTTGCCTTAGGCTCTAAAACAAATATCAGATGGGATTTTTTTTTAAGTATTTATTTATTTATTTATTTATTTAAATCTTCACCCAAGGTCACTTTTTATTATTGATTTTAGAGAGAGAGAATGATGGAGGGAGAGAGGTGTGAGAGAGAAACATGGATCAGTTGCCTCCCATATACACCCCGACTGGGAATCAAATCCTCAGTCCTGATATATGCCCCTGACACGGGGTTGAACCTGCAAACTTTTGGTGTACAGGACAACACTCCAACCAAATGAGTCAACTGGCAAGGGTCATTTTTAAATAGTTTAAAGTTCATAGGAAGTTTCAACACTAGTACAGAGTGTCTTTGTGGACCATTCCTTCAACTTTGCTAGTGATATCTTAATGTACCTGTCCTCTTTTATCACATCAGATGGGATTGGGACCGGATTTGTCTGGCCCCCAAGTCCTCACTAGTAATCAAATGCTAAGCCCCAGAGTTGTGCTCATTGCACCCAGTAGTGATCAAAGGCATCAATTTATCTCAAGCTCATTTCTTCCCTGCTCCCTTATTACCTGACCGCTTCTAGCTAACAGAAGGCAGCCACCATAGGGTGTGAGCTCCAGACTCAAGATGGAACCCCTCATAGAGGGGCCCAGGGCAGCCCCTGCCATCATCTCTCCAACGGGGCCGGATGCGCCCAGGCAGCCCAGAGTCAGGCCCCCTGGGAGACCTTCCCCAACAGATCGGCAGGTTCGTCCTCTTTTTGAAACAGCTGGTACACACTTTATGCCATAATTATTTATCTGAATTCCAAGTAGACTGGAAGCCTTTTCAGACTGGCAGGCATTTTATTCACTCTTATAGACCGAGAACTTTGCAAGTCCTCAAGAAATGCTTGTTAAACTCGATGAAAAAGAAGAGGCTCTTCTACATGATTTATTGCGGCAAAGGGCCTTTTAATTGATTGGGTGTTGAGATCCCTGGTCATTTGGATTTTGCATTTGCTCATCCCTCATCACTGGTATTGGTTGAAATGCATCCCTTCCTTTCCATTTCTCTCAGTCATTGTGCAGCAAACTGCACACCAGAAAGCCACGACTGCCTTCGCCTGGTTCGAGCCAACAACTCACACGACCAGAAGTGCTGTTGCCTTTCTTCAGTGTGATACCTGAACTGTTCTACATTTTCCAAGATGCAGTGGGAGGGAAAAAACCATCCCAATCAACGAAAACTGTACAGGATGAAACTGGAGTCTTTATGTAAGTCCTCCTAGAGCAGGGCTTCTCGAACTTGATGTAGCTCTACTTCACTTTGGGATCTTGTTAAATATGGATTCTGACTCTGTAGGTCAGGGGTTCAGGCATCTAATATTCTGCATTTCCAACCACCTCCTGGAAGTCAAGACTTTGAGTGGCTTGAACCTAGATAGACCAATTGGTAAGGGTGTTAGTAAAACATATGAGTGAAAGAAACAACTCAGAAAATGTGGCACACACTTATTTCAGGGTTGATGGGTTTGCTTCTGGGTCATCTGGAGCTGGCTTTCCAATGTGGTTGCCCAACACAGAGCTTGCATCCGCTGTGGGTTGAGAAATGGGAGATCCTGTCTCTCTTGCCATTTACCCCACAGGCTGTTCTGAGCAGAGGCTTTGGGAGATGGGCCCTAATGTACTGATACCTTGCCTAAAGCCACAGATATGTGAAAAGAACAATGGGTAGCTGATTCTGTGTTGTTTTTAGCATATCCTGTGCTAAAGCCACATGTTTGGCAACTGAACCTGATTTCTTAACTGAATTGGGAAACCCTTGACCCATCGATAATATTCTGCATGATTTTAACCTGAACATTTGAGAGTTGATAAGTGACAACACTATATCCCTGTCTAAGCACTTAATGAGCACCTGATATTTACTCTGATTAAAATAGATGTCTCTACACATAAGGAATTGAAATAAAAATGGTAAGAAGTCAGCTCCTTTACAGCAGGGTCCATGGAGACCAGTGTAAGGCATTAATAATCCAGTCCTGAATGGTGGGGTACAATACACATTCAAACTTTAATGGCCTAGAATCAATTTAATTTGAACACTTTTAAAGTTTCATAATGGGATAATCAGAGATAACCTAGGGTATCAATAAAATGAGGAAAATATCATCTGAGTCACTTGCAAAGAGCGCAGCTCAATCTCAAGGGCAGGGATAGTCTGACCAGGGTCAGACCAGGGACCAGGGATAACTGGTCCCCAAGCACTGTGCTGTGATAGGTCCCCATCCTTTGTGGCATAGACAGCCTGTGTCATTAATTCCTGGTGGTGGTGGGGGGGTGGCATGTGGAGGTCATCCCTTTTCCCATTCATGCTTTGCTTAAAGAGACAAAGTTCTTTACCCCATCGGCCTGTAGGTGAGAGGGAGGGAGTCAAACACACACACACACACACACACACACTCGCCTCCTGAGTGGTGAGGGAGTAACCTGAAGGTTCTGACAGGTGTCTGGGCTGCCCCTTGCAAGGAGTTTCTTACTGTCAGCAGCGGCTTCTTCACGGTGCCATCACATCTCCCAAGGGAATGAATGAAGAAATATTCAGTCTAGAAGAAAAGTCATCTTTTGCTTTTTAAAATGAAAAGAACGCAAGCCATTACCCTTTACATCATATGCTGATACAGTAATCTATGTCAGTGATTTCTCAATAAAACTGGGGGAAAAACACATTTAGATGTGATAGGTGACAGATTATAGTCAGCATAAATTATTAATAATGTAGCCACAAAAATAAAATGAAATTAAAAGATGATCTGGTGATTTTCTTTCTGGTGGAAAGACCACCAGAAAGATCTGGTGGTCTTTCTAAATTGGCAGAGACGGCACACACGGTATAAATGTTCTCGTGTGTTTAAAGAGTAAATCCTAATGCTGCGAGGCCCCTCCCTCTAGCTTGGTGGGCCCTTCCACTGGGAAGCCGGACCCATGTGCTCTGAGTAAGCAACAGGCAGCTCACCCTGAGCGGCCCCAAGCAGGCGCCCAGGTTGTGCTTAGAGAGCGGCAGCAGCCTCTCTGTGGCCGGCACAGCCAGCCCCTTTGACCAAAGTACCCGCCCCCCCAACCTGTTTTTGTCTCCCTTCTGTCCCCAACGGATGCTTACCCTTCACTTATTTACAGGGAAACTCCTCATTGTCCCCGGTGGCCCTGTATTGGCCTCCCTCTCTAGGGGTCTCCGTGATCATATTATGAGTCTACACCCTGCCCCAAGGAGAGAAACGGTGGCCAAATCATGCCCGCTAAAAACACACCCGAAATTGTTATCGGTTGTCAGTTACCATACACGGTGGTGGCTAATGACTGGAGTGGGGTGGGCAGCAGCCCGTGCGTAGTGTCCCAGCATTTTAGGTGCCTGAATCTGCTGTGTGATCCCTTCACGTAGCTAAAGGAGAAAGAAGAAAGTGCTTCCTCTTTGTTTTCTTTTTTGTTAAGCATTGTGCCACCTGTCTCCAAGAATGTGGCATTTTATTCCCCACTGGACCAGGGGACAAACTGCAACAACAGCAAGGTGAGCAACAGCACCAAGGTTAAGTCCAAAACAACCCTGTGCAGGGTGCCGTGGTGTCTGAAGTGGAAGCCCTCACACTGCCTCTGTGTGTGGCCTGCAACTGAAGTGCCTAGAAAGGCATCTGTCTACTCACCAGGCAGGCTGAAGTGCAGGGAAATGGCCACTCAGCTGCCCCTCCACCTGCCAGTCCTGTCTCGAGACTGATCAGGCCCTTCCCCTGGCACTTCCCCTCACGCCTCTCTCCCTCCCAGTAGCCTTTGGCAAGCCTAGCTAGTCAATATAAGAAGGGGCCAGCGTAGCATTCGCCCACACTGGCTGGCGGGCTGCCTTCCCAGCCTGCCCCTGCCACCTAGTGGAACCACTTAGTAGTGCATGAACAAATCTAGTGATTGACTAGTTCCCCCTCATCTGCCGGTTCTATCGTTTCAGCTACCCACGGTAAACTGTGGTCCAAAAACATTAGACGGAAAATTCCAGAAATAAAGAATCCATACATTTCTGATTGCATGCCATTCTCAGTATTGTGATGAAATTCCATGCTATCCCACTCCGCTCCTCCTAGGACGAGAATCGCCCCTTTGCTCCGAGCATCCTCCCTGGATACACACCTGACCCTCTGTGTTACATAGGAGCCTTCTAGGCGACCAGATCCACTGTCACGGTGTCACAGCGCTTGTGTTCAACAATGCTTATTTTACTTAATCATGGCCCCAAAGTTCAGGAATAGTGATGCTGGTAATTTGGACATGCCAGAGAGAAGTTGTAAAGTGAAGTGTATCTTTTTAATGAAAAGGTGTGTAGGTACAAGAAAAAACATAGCACTGTGCTGGGTTCCAGGCATCCACTGGGGGGCTTGGCACGTGACCCCTGGAGCAGGAAGGATGGGTGATCTCACTGCAGTGAGGCCAAACCACCTGCTCACTGCACCAGCTGTTTCAAATACAGGTTTCATCATTGTTTAGGCAAAACGAGGCCAGCTGATCATGAGACAACTGTCACCGAAAAGATAGTTTGTTAAAAACAAACAAACAAGAAAGATAGTTTGTTATACCCAGAGACCCCGAGAGAAGGAGCAGCCATGCTGCACAGGCCACACGGGAACACAAGGGTCGGCCAGGGGGCGGAGGGGGCGGGCAAGGGCCTTGGTCGTGTGTCAGAAGGACGTGTTTCCTTGGGTTCAGGGTCTACCCAGATCAGCCAGCTTGATCCCTCATTTTGAGATCCTTAAACTAATGACATCTGCAGAGACACCTTTATAAATATGGTAACGCTCACGGTTTCCAGGAATTTGATGGGGACATACTTCTTTTTATCCTGAGGGGCCACCGTGGGAGACACTACAACTATCTTTTTAAATTCCTAGGGAATCTGACCAAGTCTCACCATCTCCCTGCTACTAACTCGAAGCCCGATGCTGTCATCTCTCTCTGTACAGTGCAAAGCCTCCTTACTGGCCTCTCTGCCTCCATTTGCCCCTGGTGGGGTTCAGAACGAACAGCCCCAAAATGTGTCACTTTGGCATGAGGCCTATTTCTAGCAAAAGGAAATCAAGACCCAGTGGACTCAGGGAAAGCTCTTTACCTCCCCTTTAACTTCCTCAAAGGAATATAAGTTTTCCTATTTGTGGCTGAAATCTGCAATTATAAAGGAAATTTACATTGGAAAGGGGCCTGTACCAAGAAGAGAGTTATAACCAGAGATAACCCTTTTCACCTAAGAAATTTAGGTGCATAACAGGGCAACTTTGTCAGGAACATTTCCTGCAGAACATTTCCTCCGCTCACCTTCCTGTGAACTGTCCTCCCCTTTGTAGCCCCTGAGCAGCGCCCCCCCCCCCGCCCTGCCCCTCCCTCCGCCCCCGCTTTAGCCCAGGATGCTGTATTAGCCTTGATTGCCTGGCTGAATCTCCTGTCTTTATGGGGCTCCCATGAGTGCACTTAATTAAATTTGTTTTTATCCTGTTCCTCTGTCTTACGTTATCTTAATTGTTAGACCAGCCACAGAACATAGAACGGTAGAAGGAAAAATTATTTGAAGATTTTATTTATTTATTTTTAGAGAGAGGGGAAAGGAGGGAGAAAGGGAGAGAAATATCAATGTGGGGTTGCCTCTCATGTGCCCCCAACTGGGGACCTAGCCCGCAATGCAGGCATGTGCCCTGACTGGGAATTGAACCGATGACCCTTTGGTTCACAGGCTGGCACTCAATCTACTGAGCCACACCAGCCAGTGTGGGAAATTTTTTTCTTGCCCTACCTCCCTTAACCATGTCAAAATGCAGCCAAGATACACTTTAGAGCCTAAGTCACATCCTGTTGCTACTTGGTTCACAAATTCTGCAGGCTCCCCTCTCCTGTGGAAAACACGCAGAGCCCTTGTTCTTGTTGACTATTCCCGGGCCTCCCCTCCGGTGGGGCCTCTCTTCTGCAGTGTGTCCCTGACTCCTTCTCTGCCCTCGGCCAGGTCTCTAATCACTCATATCTCATCTCTTCACAGAGACCTCCCCTGAACACCTCATCTGAAACAGCACCCACTCCAAGTCTCTGTCCTGTGGCTCCTTCTGGGCACACAGTGCACATGATGCTGGCACACGTGTTTATTGTCTGTTCTCAAGACAAGAGCTTCTCTGCTCCATAATGGTGCTTGGAACTGGGCTTGGCATACAATAGACACTTACAGGATACTTCTTGTTGGAAGGAATAATAGATGAATGAATGAATGAGTGAATCTGTTGAGTGTCACAGATCCAGGCAGGCCCAGGAGGAATGGGAAATCACCAGGCAGGAAAACTGCACCATGGGAAACTGCCTGCCGACCCCACCCAGGACCAACATGCTCGGCTCAGATTGGGGTCCGGGGTCAGCCTCTCCGGCATAACAGGATATGGCTTTAACCCGCGCTGGCAAGATGTATTGTCCGCAGAAACAGCACCCAGCAAACCAGCTCTAGCCAATCAGACACCCCAACCAGTTACCCTTCGCGGGATTTTGCACTTAAAAACCCTGCCCTGGGAACAAACGGGTGCATCCTAACCTCCCTTGGTTGGCTCCGCTTCCCCTCCTGTTCCCCACTAATAAACCCTGCTCCTTGGCTCGCTGCTGCATCTGTCTGATTTCTTGAGTGACTCCGACCTAACAGAGGGTTTTTCTAATTAGGAGCACCTTATCGTCCCCGGCAGCTGCCCCATTTCTGAACTAAAGCTCTTATAAAAGTACCATCTGTGTACTTATATCTTAGGAAAGTATTGAAGTGATAGCATCATTGTTCTCACACAAACAAGATGCAACTTAAGGATAATTCCTTTGATGTCCTGCTTTCCCGGAGTACGGGAAATGGCCATTTCTGACCATCAGTTTGACTTCTCTATAATGTCTAATCCTTTTGGAATTATTGTTAACAATTTACAGAGCACATTCTGAGTTTGTTGGTACTAGGTTGAGAGAAAAAAAGGTGTCTATTCTGTGTAAACGGTTGTGTAATCAGTGTGCAAATTAAATACAGAAGTGAACACAGACCTGAGCGGGAGTGAGGCATTCTGAGCATGGCGGAGGGAGGCCGTCGGAGATGAGCTGCTGGTGCAGGGTTCAGGCATCTGTGATTATGGGCTGAAGGGCCCAGCGGGCTGCCTCTGCCCCAGACTGCTGCCTGCCATTCCTCCCATCTGGGCACCGCATCTCCGTTGGTCCCCAGTTCTCCAGCTACATGGTCTGGCTGAGAACGGGCACAGTTCTTAGAAACACAGGTGCTTCCGAGGACAGCGGGCTGGCTCTCTTTGCACCCATGGCTGGGAGCCCATGCCAGCTTCCCTGCTGAGCAAGCTGGCCTCCGGATGTGCTTTTGGGAGATGTGTCTGAGCCCGACATCTGCCTGCACAGGCCTATGGCTCCCTGACAGCTCTGCTGGGACTGGCCTCTGGGGTCGCACCTACTTCCCTGGCCATTCTAGTCCTGAAGCTAACTCCTCCACCTGGAGGGGCTCTGCCTGCCGCTGGCCGTCCCCCTCCTCCCTGGTCCCTTCAGTCCTCTCAGGCGCATTTTGCCCATTATTGACCCTGAGCAAAGCCACGGTCCCTCTTGGCCCTGTGCCCAGCCATTTCTGGAGCTCCCCTGGAGATGGCCAAGGACTAGGAGTTTCTCTGCTCTGTGTACCTCAGACACAGCAGCGGGCCCAGAGCTGCAGGAAGTGCCCCAGGGCATCCGTGTGCTCTGGAGGCATCTGTTCTGAAATCCCGTGTGGGATGGAGATTCAGGGCAGGAAGAGACACAGGAGTTTCCCTTTTTTACTCTCCTGTCACCTCTCTGCCCTTTCTAATACCTCTGGTGACCTCCATGTACCCGAATCTTATCTAATATTCAGACCTGATTTTTTTATCTTCTATGTTAGTGTCCTGTGCTGCGGTAACAAACTCCCAAAGACCAAGTAGCTTAAAACAACAGAAATGCCTTCTTTCAGTTTATGAGGCCCTAAATCTGAATGAAACCCAGGTGTCAGCCAAGTTGGTTGCTCCCGGGCGCTCTGAGAGAGAGAGTCTGTCTCCCAGGCTTGTGGCAGCCACACTACAGCCTCTGCCTCTGTCTTCACACGGATCTTTTGAGTCTCTCTGTGTCCTTTCTTACGGGGATGCCCGTCATTGGATTTAGCATCCCTATTAATTCCCTATGACTTCATCTTAATCCTTAACCAGTATCTTCAAAGAGCCTATTTCTGAATAAGGTCACAATCTGAGATTCTGGGACTCTGAGAATGTGAACAGTGAGGGGTAGGGCCCTGTTTCACCTGCTACACCATCCCAGGAGCATTTCATGACTTTCCCCCATCTTTCCAGCAAACCCTCACAATTTTTTTTTTCTATCTGTAAGAAACAAGAACAATTCACATGCACAGTTTCTCTTGAAAAGTCGCCGAGCCTCTATTTCCCACAGCCGTGCCCTTTAGCGGGTGGCTGCCCTGTCCTGCACACCGCCTGCTGGACCCTGGCACTGTCATTGATGAGCTTGTCTCCTGATACAAAAGGACTCAGACCAGGGGCGCTGATTAGGGCAAAGGCTCTGCAGAAGGAAGGAACCTGAGATGGGGTCCCAGCTTCTTCGAACTAGAAGGGGCGCTCGGGGGTTTTCATGGCCTGGAGACATGGAAGTTGCTGGGGTTAACCAATCAGGAAGTCAGCCAGCAGGTCGTTTTCTTCTTTGGAACACAGATGCCTGGGTACCCATCAGTGAAGTGGAGCCTTCTGGGGTTGTGCAGCACTTATTCTGGGATTCGGGAGGGGACTTTCCCAATCAGAGAGCAAGTTCATCCATGTGGCTTGGCTTCAGATCTGAAAAACAAACCTAAAAGAAGTCAGGTGAGTTTCTGGACCATTGTTGTATAGCTGCCTATTAATCATTGCCATGGCCTGACAGGTCTTGACTTGATAGAGCAACTTCCAAGGGCATTTTATTCTACCAGTTGCAGGGGTGTTAGAGCTGGGTGCATCACGTGCAAAGACCTTCCATGGTCAGTATCAAGTTTACCAAGACGGTGATGGCACAAGATTTCTGCCACGCTGGGCAAATCTGTTTCATCCCTCTATCTGATAACAGCTAAGCAATGATTGTGCACTATACCTCAGGCACTATTCTTGGCACTTGGAATACAAAATCGTATTCCTGAGCAAGTATAGATACTCCTGCTGTTAAGGAGTTTACTGCCTTGTGGGGTAGAAAGCTAGGAATCACACAAATAAAAATAAAATTATGATAAATCTTACAAACGAGGGGTTTGTGGTGTTGAGAAAATAGAATGGGAGAAATTTAAGGTGATCTAACAAGTTAGGGAAAGGCCAAGATACGAAAGGTGAGGATTCACCTCAATGCGGAGAAGAAGCAACCCCTGTACAGGAAGCAGTGTGCGCACAGGTCCCGCGGGGGGAGCGACCACAGACTGAGACTAAAAGGAGATCGTTGTAGCTGAGAAGTGGGCGGAGATGAAGGGCACAGAGGCAGCGGCCAGGCCACACAGAACCCTGCGGACCATACCAGAGAGTCTGTCTTTATCCAAAGTGCAAGAGGAAGCAGTTAACACACTTTAAGAAAAAGAAAACGGTCGCATTTGTCTTAGTACAGAGATTACCCTGGAAGCAATTTGGAAAATGGATTTAAGGGGTGTGGGAGTAGATGTGAGTAGGCCAATTAGGAGGTTTCTGCAACAATTCCAGTGACAGCCAGTGATATCTTGGACTAGAGTAGTCAGAGAGAGATGGGGAAACATGGATAGATTTGAGAGAAGCCTAGGAACTCGGTGGGAGATTGGAAAGCCCGGGCTAGGGCAGCCCTGCTGTGGGAAGTGCGTGCTAGTCACAGAGGCAGGGAGCCATGGTCTGAAGGGGGGAGGGGGCGAGGTGAGCATGTGTTTGCTTTAGGACTTGTTGAACTTGAGGTGCCATTGAAACACTCAAGAGGAAATATTGCAGATGGTGAATTGAGTCTAATGCTCTGAGAAGTTGGTGTTAAATTAAATGCTTAGCTCAGCAACTGTTCATAAATGCCAGCCAATGTTATTATTTTCCAACAATATGTTTTTTAAAAAATTAGACCCTTTTTAGAAATGCACTTTTTGGTTATAATTGACACATATTAGTTTCCCAATAATCTTTAATGTGGTCAAATTGGCATGATTAAATTGGTTAACACATTTTAAAGTACTTAAAAAGATTGCTTAACACATTGTAAGAGCTAAATAAAAGGGAGGAAATAAAAGAGACTCTCTCCCTTAAAAAATCCTTTCTATGCTGAGTGTCAGTATAAGAATTTATTACAGCGTCCCTTCCTTATCTATGGTTCTGCTTTCTTGATTTCAGTCACCTGTGGTCAGCCATGGTCTACCCTGGTCTGAAAATATTAAGTGGAAAATTACAGAAACAAACAATGCTACATGTTCAACTGCCTGCCATTCTGGGTGGGTAGCATGGAGACGTCCTGATCCATCCCACCCGGGACGAGACTCACCCCTGTGCTCAGCGTCTCCCTCCCCGCTAGGCACTCGGCAGCCCCTCGGCTACCACATGGACGGTCGCCGCAGCGCAGGGCTCGTGTGGCAGTAGCGCAGGGTCCGTAGGTCACGGGGCCTGCATTGTTCACCTCCCTTCGTCTCGTGGTGTGGCCGCCCTGTCACCTCACTTCAGCACCAGAAGGGTGAGTAGAGTACAATAAGATATTTTGACATTTGCACAACTTATTACAGTATATTGTTATAATTGTGTGGGCAAAAATGGGATGCTATAGTAAATCTAACCGAAAGTAACCTCGCGGAATGATCTGATCATAAATTCCTTACTGGGCAAGTCACAGTGGGTAGTCACGCCCAGACACAGAACAACTTCAGTGAGAGGTGTCTCTTTGCCTTAAACAAGCCCTGTCCATTCTTTCTGCGTACCCATGTTGACTCACCTTTGAAATGTACCCCTTTGGACCCCTCACAGGGAACCACCCTCGAGAGCACATACTCTTGTTATCCAATCCCCACTTTGCTTCCTCTACCTTTGTATAATCTTTACGTTCCCTCCTTAGTCTCCAGTGCATACAGGAAAATGCCTAACGGCCATTCTCTGGGGTTAGGAGATCTTGCTTCCCAGCTATCGTCGATTTTGGCTCAAACAAACTCAGAAAAATTCTCTCCAAGTTTGGACACTTCTTACATTGACAATTATTCTATATTATTAGTTGTCACTGTTAATCTGTTAGGGTGCCTAATTTATAAACTACACATCATCGCACACACACATATATATATGTGTATAGGAAAAAACATAGCATGTATAGGGCTCAGTACCATCTGCCATTTCAGGCGTCCAGTGGGGGTCTTGGAACGTATGCCCCACGGATAAGAAATACTGCATGTGTCCAAAGTCTGACCCAGTTTTGAGAACTTCACAGAAAAAGGATGACTGTCTGTCTGCATCGTCATTTAGAAAATCTTACTTTGCTTGCCAGATAAAAATTTAGTATTTCTAAAGACAGACCTGGATACTGCCATCAGGGAAAGCCCTGCATAGTGACAGGAGAGACCCGATTCTAATTCTCAGCCCAGTCTTCCTTCTTGTGTGACCTCCTAACTTAGGCCCCTGGAATGAGTGTTGTAAGAGGACCTCTTCCAGTTCTAAAATTCCTAAACCATCTGGTTTCTAAACCTCTTAGCAAAAGATGGCCTCTCACCCCCGGGGAGCCCCGGGGAGCCAAGGAGAAGCTGGCCCCAACCGGGGGCCTGGCCCCCACGCTCTATTACTACATCTCTGCACAGAGACGGCCTGATCATCTGATTCACAGGCGTGTTGGACGACTCAATCAGTGTTTCCCTTTAAGTCAAGGGTCAGTGATTTCCCCACTTCCTGTCCGTGACACAGAGGAAGACGAGAAACACAGAAGCAGCAGGGTTTGGGACTCTGGCACCAAGACAGGTGGGAGCGGGCATGTGGGTGCGCTGGGGCACAGCGCTGCGTTTCCAGACCCTTGGGGCCAGTGGGCACCGGGAAGCCGATGGGGCAGCTGAGTGCACTGCTGACCACAGCGCTAACCTAAGACGGCCTTCCTCCATATGGCCCTTTTCAAGGGGAAGCAAGCACTCAGGAGGACACTTGGGGATATTTACTGCTCGAGACAACTTCCTGGCTATGGCGTTTCAGAGCGAGGCTGTAGGCCACAGAACTCAGGGGCGAGGAGAGTTCCAGAGGGAAGGAGGGGGGCTCACATCCCAACTCTGTGGCCAGAGACAGGTTGCTTTCTGAGCCTTAGATTCCCCTTCTATAAAATCGCTATGACTTCTCTAATCTACTTCACGGAACTGCGGTAAAAATGGTATTACAGGTGAGAGAGCAAATCGCAGGAAGGACTCATGCCTCAGTGTACATCCTAGATCACCTCCACAGCAGACAGAAACTTTGTACTGTGTCTTTGCATTCCACGAGAAACATCACCCTGCGAGGTGCTTATCAGAGTAAATGTGGGTGCGTTCTTTTCCTGGCCTTCATTCCCATGGGGTGATCCCCTCACAGGAGTGTGCTGGGGCTGATTATGAAAAGGAATGAAGGATAAACAGAGAGTCAGTGAGGGATGGGCTGTGAACGAGGGCGTGCCAAGCTCTGGAGAACCCAAAAGGCCCTGAGCTCAGAGGGACGTTCCTTTGCGTGGTCTTTCTGTGTTTTCAGCCAAGCAGAGCCCCAGAAATGGCTTTTGACTCCTGGGTCTCTTGGAATGTATTTGTGGGAAACTTTTTGCGGCAAACAGAGCTATCCTGAGAGTGTGCCAAATCACGGAATCTGTACAGGGCCCCAAGGGAGCCAGGAAAATAGATCTGATGGATATTTTTTAATGTCCCCATGTGACTCTAATATGTAGCTAGAGTTGCCAGCCACTGAAAAACTAAAACTTGGCTGGTCTCCAGAACCAGGCCTCTGCCACCAAGTCTATCAATGTACCTGCACACACGGCTTTGCTTGTTACAGTGGCCGATTCGTCCCTGTTCCCACCAACTGCTCCATCTGCAGCCTGGATCTGCTCCCTCTTCCCTCCCCAAGGACATTGCTTGTGGGGTTGTTCCTTCTCTTTCCTAACACTGTCATTTTCCCCCTGCTACTGGATCATATTATCAACAACATACAAATACGCTGTAGTAATAAATATTCCTTTACCCACCACATCCTGCCCCAGTCACCACTGCATTTCTCTGCTCTCTCTTAAACAAAGGTCTGTTAGAATAGCTGTCTGTATGTACTATCCCCGCCTCCTCCTTCCACTCCACCTTTCCCCTGATCTTCTTTCATGTCTGCTCCAATCACGCTTTCATCTTCACTGTCCACGAAAACTACTCTTGTCAGGGTTGCCAGTCACCTTTATATGCTGAATCCCAAGTTCAGACACTTCCAGTCCTTAATGTATTATTCAACTACAGTCAGCAGAACTGATCGCTGTCTTAACTTTATTTTGACTGGTGTCACTGGCTTTTTGTCTTAGCTTTTTTCGGTGGGTCCCTCTCATCTTTCTGACCTCCAAGACTTGGAGAGCCCTTAGTGCAGCCCTCAGATGGCTTCTCTTTATACTCACTTCCTAGAGAATCTTATTCTACCCTGTAAGCTCAAAAAACCACCACAGATTGGTGACTTCCAACCTTACATCTCTGCCGAGGCCTCTCCTCCAAACTCTCCACTCGGCACCTGCCTTTGGATGCCTAATAGGCGTCTGTAGCAGCATGTGCACAAGTGAATTCTGGAATGACTTCCCAGTGATCTGCTTCCAAGAGTCCGATCTTGCCCCTCTCAGATAACAGCAGCTCCACTCTTCCAGCTACCCAGGCTCACAGCCTCGGGGTTATGCTTGATTTCCCTTCCTCACATACCTTACGTCCATGCAACCAGCAAATCTTGTTGGCTCTGTCGTTGAATATATCCAGAAGGGAAACAGTTTTCTCAGTTCCCAGTACAAGCCATCGTCAACTCTCATGGGGTTACTGCAATACCCTCCCCAATGATCGCTCTGCTTCTATCTCTGTCCTTCAGGTTATTCTTCACATAGCTCAAGAGTAAACATTAAAAACATTCAAACTTTAAAAAGCATTAGTCTGAAGATATTACTCCCCCTTGTAAGAAGCTCTAGTGGTTCCCCACCTTTATTCAGCGGGGAATAAAGTCTAAAGCCCTTCACACTGACCTTCTCATGACCTTCCCAAGACCCCACTCTACCCTTTATCCACTTCCTGCTCATCCTGGTCCACTTGTGAGCCATCACTCTGGCTGGTCGCTTGCAACAGATACAATTGTCTGTGTTCTTAGTGGGTATGGTTTGGAGGAAGGGGATGAAATTATATTAGTGCGATCATTGGCCATTCCGAGCAAAGCTCCTGGTGCTTGCTGTTCCCTCTGCCCAGATGGCCTTCTGGGCACCTTCCTGACCACCGCCCTCCTTGTATTCAGGTCCCTGTTCAAATACCATTCTGTCCAAGAGGCTTCCCTGACAACACTTCCTGAAGTAGCACCTCTCCCCTGTCATGCTTACTTGGCCCAATTTTTCTTCAAGGCCCTTATTACCACCTCCTTCCATAGAATTAGCTCATTTATTTATCATGGATCTCATCTCTGCCTCCCACGTGAAGGAAGCCCCATGTGATAGGATCCCTCCAGGTTGCTCTTTGATGTGTCCCATTGTTGAACAAAAGGCTTTCACGGGAGAAAGCTTTCCTAAAAGAAAGGGTTTACTGAGCCAAATGCTGCCAGAAAAGGACCAGGTCCTGGGGCATGAAATCTAAACCACCCACAGCAGGTCCTGCTGCTGGAGCAGGCGCATGGGGGTGGGTTATACCCTGTGTGTTTATGCGTTGGTTACAGGTGTGTGGATGGAAAAAGGTGAAGCAGGGGCAGTTCTGTGATAGGCAAACATTCGGTAAGGAAGAAATATTTACTCTTTTTGACTGGTGGCAAGCAACGGCCCTGAAAGATCATTTCCACGCAGGAAGCGGTGGCATCCGGTGGTCCCTGCAGAAATTGGCTCAAAGCCCCTCATTTAAGAACATGAGCAGTCTTTGGTGAGTCGGCCCTCAGTTTGAACTGCTTAACTACTCTCTTTCTCTCACCCTCCAACCTCCTGTAATTTAGTGAGGACATCTCAGAATTTTTCTCTTGCCACCGTGGGCCCAGAACAGTGCCCAGCACACTGAAGGAGTTTAACAGGAGTTGAATGAATAAGTGAGTGAATCTTCCCTCGCATAACCACTTAGTGACACCTATTCTCTCCAAAGCTTTCCTCATGATCCCCTGAGCTGGGTGTCATCTGTATGTCTCTTAGAGGGCCTTGCATACGTGCTGTTCTAACCGCATTGTCTCCCGATGACTTGGAGCCCCTGAGGCTCTCTAGAGAGGTCCCCTTCTCTAAATCAGTTTGTAACAGCATCGCTTCAAAGGAGAATTCTATTTGGAAAAGTCAGGTGAGTGGAAGTTAATTGTAAGCAAAGTGCCCTGGGACAAGGATTCACACACACATGTGGTAAATATTCACACACACTTGTGTGCATGCACACAAATTCACACACACTTGTACAGCAACAATTTAACCTCTTTAGTAAATAGTTTCTCAGTAAGTAAAAAGTATATTCTATTTATCTTCTGAAACATGTCTTTTAGCTTTTAAAATGTTTTGAATAAGGACCAAGAAAGTTCAACTCCGTAGGAACCCTTACTGGAGCTAGTTGGCAGATTCATTATTTAAAAGTAGGTCATCCACAGTGTAGAACCTGGTTAAACACAAAGCAAAATAGAACAGATCCCAAAACACATGCATTCATGTAACAACTTTATATTTTAAAGATATAACTGGATAAATTTTTAATTATGTTGATTTAAAAAATTTTTTCAAACCCCTAAATGACATCATAGCAAGTTACAAAATTATCTACTGGAAAAAATGCTGTGTGTAGTTAACAACTCCCTAGTTGAACTGATGACCTTATTTTGAGATAGCTCTATATTGGGTTATATCATATAAGTTTAGTCCACCTTGGGACTCTGCATTTACTCCGTTACTCAGCTTATTTGCAGATATAATCACCGTATGTCTGTTGTGTTTGTGTTTTAGAGGAATGGAGGTCAAAGTAAATTAGCCTGAACATTTGCACCTTTCTCTCTTCCCAGCATTTTTCCCCGTGCTCAAGTGTTGGAGACTTCTGAAGACTGTGCTCGTGTGAGCCCTGACGTGAGCCTTGGAGGCTGAGACGTCCGATTAAAGAGGGCTGTCGCAGCCGCTGTGCCGCCAGCCGCGGGCTCGCTTGCCGAAAGCCAGGCCACTGCCACCCCAGCCCCTGCTCCAGGACCCTTTGTTTTAGAAACTGAGGTTGATTTCAACGACTGACCATTTGGGCCACTGTTTTTTTCCCTCCAGCACTTTAAATTCACCAGTGAAATGACCCAACATACCCTAGGCCCTGATCTGGACCCTAATAAAAACAGAGCCCCTCTCTCTTTCTCTCTGTATGACCTCACCATGTGCCCCCAGGTCTGCCATGTAATTTCCAGCCCTTGTGAGCAGTAAACCTTTGGGGTTTTTTTTTCCCCAAAGTTTACCAATAGTTATTGCTGAGGGTGTTTGGTAATCATAGTGAGAACCATGAAGGCCAGTCCTGCCACAGCACTGGTTATCCACAGGCTGAGGCCAAGGCACAAAACTCTTTTTCTTTCAGCCTATTTCTTTCCACTCAGTAAATAGTTCCTGGGCCCCACTGTGTACCTGCTTTAGGAATCTGGGTTATATTCATGATGATAACAAGGGAAAAACCTCTGCCCTCTTGGCGCTTAGTTTTTCTCACGGGGAGATACACAGCACCATGTGTAGTACTTGTTTTCTCTGGTTGCACAATCAAGGCTGCACACCTAGCAGCTTCAAACAGCACCTGTTTGTTGTCCCGCGGTGCCTGTGGGCCAGGAGTCAGTGCATAGCTCCTGGCTCCTGGGAGCTCCCAGTGCAGCTGTGGAAAAGAAAAGACACGCGAAAAGGCTGCTAATGATTCAAGACTGTAGTAGTGAAAACAAACAAACAAATACACATGACCTTAAAAACTTTTTAAAAAAGGTATATCAACTTAAGACCATTCAAATAGTTTAGGGACAAAAGGCCACCTCTGTAATTTCCAGTGTGCTTTGCCCAGGCTGGAATCCCCACTGCCACGGGCCCACCAGGACCACATGTTGAAGGGGGACCGTAGTCACGTGGAGAGTGGAGATCTTGCTGGAGGTGGTCTGTGCAGAAGGCTGCAAAGATACACTTGAAACTGATTTCCATCCCAGACAGCTGGGACGTGCTCCTGTTTTGGTGTTTAAAGGCATAGACCCTCCATTGTTAAAATAAAAATCAGTCCTCAGAAATACTTCATTTCCTAAGGTTCTGAACATTCAAAATCTGATGGCATGTTGAGGCTGGGAGGAGAGGCTGTGAAAGGTGCCTGGGACGGATCAGAGAGGAGTTCCGCCAGTCTAGGTGTCCTGCACTATTTGAGCCTGTAACCTCTGTCCCACTTCCTGGTGGCTGTGTAGGTTTAAGGCACTACTTCCCTTTTCTCCTTAAATTATTTTTCACTTTTTTAAAACAAGTAACAGCATGATTCACACAATGACTTCCCTCCCCCACACTGCCTTAGGAAAAAACTTAGATGAAAAAAGTAATTTCTGCAGCAATTTAGGGGCAGGCCAGGATTAGCTTATTGACTTGTGAAATTCCTCTTCTCCTTCCCATTTGGCATTTTTATTCTAAAACGGGCAGAGTCAGATGGAACGTATGTGAGCATTTCTGTTCTGATTAATGTCCACCCCCAACAAGTCCCACCCCCGTATCTGAGGGACAGGGCTTATCCGGGGATAGGCAGTTTGAATGGCAGCTTTAATCAGGATGTGGATATTCTGGCAGCCATAAAGTATTTTGTTTCTAATTGAGGAAAGTAAGCAATTATTGTAAGTTAAACTACAGAAACAAAAAAGATATATCAATAGTAAAAGAAAGATTGGAGCTCAGAAATGCTACTGTATGCTCAAGTCAGTCACCTATACTCAACGGGCCTCCATTTCCTCATCTGTAAAAAGGAGATAAAGAATATATATTTTACCTTTCCTATTGGCTTATTTTGAGGATGAAATGAGCAATATTTTGCAAGTTTGCTTTACTATAAGGATTATTTGAGTAACTTATTTAAAAATATACCTATTACCCAAATTCTTGTGCTTTCCAAATAAGTGAGTGCAGTAGCCCCCTTATCCGTGAGAGGCATGTTCAAGACCCCCAGTGGGGCCTGAAATCATAGATGGTACCAAACCCTACAGTTTGTACCATGTGCTATGTTTTTCCCTATGGATACACAGCTTTTCCCTTAAAGGAGGCACTTTATGGCTTCTCTTCAGCACATCCGAACTGCCAACATCACTACTCTTGTGCATTGGGGGCCCTTATTTTCTGTTTCATTGAATTAATAAGTTTTTGATTTTTTAACTTTAAAAATGTATTTAAATCATTTTTTTCTTTTTCAATTACAGTTGACATACAATATTATGTTACTGTCAGGTGTATGCACTAGTGTTTGGACATTATATGACTTTCTGAATTATCATCCTGATAAATCTCATACCCATCTGACACCACACATAGTTATGAGAATATTGCTGACTATATTCCCTGTGCTGTACTTTACATCCCCATGACTATCCTATAACAACTAATTTGCAGTTCTTAATTCCTTCACCTTTCTAATCATTCCCCCAACCACACTCCTGTCTGTCAATTATCAAAATGTTCTCTGTGTCTATGTATCTTTCTGTTCTGCTTGTTTGTTTTTGTTTTTTAGATTCATTGCTTATGGATATGTATTTATTGTCATTGTATTGTTCACATGTTTAATCTTTTATCTTCCTTCTTAAAGAAGACCCTTTAACATTTCATAGAATACTGGCTTGGTGGTGATGGATTCCTTTAGCTTTTTCTTGTCTGGTAAGCTCTTTATATGTCCTATGATTCTAAATGATAGGTTTTCTGGGTAGAATAATCTGGTTGTAGGACCTTGCTTTCCATCACTTTGAGTATTTCTTACCAATCCCTCTGTCCTGAAGAGTTTCTGTTGAGAAATCAGATGACAGTGTTTTGGGAGCTTCCTTATAGGTTACTAACTGGTTTTCTCTTGCTGCTTTTAAGATTCTCTTTGTCTTTAACCTTTTGTCTTTTAGTCTTGGGATTCTCTGTACCTCCTCGACTTGTATGTTTATTTCCTTCACCAGGATAGGACAATTTTTTTTGTCATTATCTTTTCAAAAAGGTTTTCGATTCCTTCTTCTCTCTCTTCTTCCAGTACCCCCATGATGCTAATGTTAGTATGGTTGAAGTCATCCCAGAGGCTTCTTACACTATCCTCACATTTTTTTGGTGCTGTTCTGATAGGGTGCTTTTTGCTTCCTTATATTCCAAATCACAAGTTTTTATTCTTGGATTCATCTACTCTACTATTGATTCCCTGTAAATTCTTCATTTCAGTTAGTGTGTTCTTCATTTCTGAGTGGTCCTTTTTTATGCTGTTGAAGTTTTCACTCAGTCCACAAAGCATCCTTATAACCAGTGTTTTGAACTCTGTAGATACTTGTCTCCATTTTGTTTAATTATTTTTCCAAAATTTTACTCTGTTTTTCATTTTGGTCATCTTTTTTCTTCTCCTCATTTGGCAGCATCCCTGTATTTGTTTCTATGCAGTAGGTAGAGCTTCTATGTCTCCTGGGCATGGTATAATAGCCTAATGTAGTAGGTGTGCTACATAGGGCCCAGTAGCACAACCTCACTGATCACCTAAGCTGGGCACTCCAGGTGCACCCCCACCATCCATTTGGGTTGTGAACGTCCTCGGTTTTGTAGTCGAGCCTTGATTGCTGTTGACACGTCAATGGGAGGAATTTGCCTTCAAACTGATGGGCTATAAGGACTGGCGGCAGCCACTGTGGAGAATCAGCTGTGCAGGGGTCTATCTCTAGAGCAGTACTTCAGTGGGGCTCTGGTGCCCATTGAGTTTGCCCCTAGAGTATGTAGCTTATGGAGGTGGTTGTGTGGTACTTTGATGTAGTTTGAAGCTGTCCACTGCATGCACTAGCTCTGGGACTTCCCAGGAGTTGCAGGCAAAGGTCAGCTACTGTTTTATTCTGCCTGGGACCACCTGCCATGAACTACAGAGCAATCTGAAGATGACTGCTACTTGTGCTGGGCTTGGAGGTACCTATGTGAGGTCAAGCAGCAAACCAAGGCTGGCTAGTGGTGAGCCTGGCTGGGACCACTTATCTAGAGGTATGTGGTATGCTGAAGACAGATGCTGCTTGTTTGAGAGATTTAGGCAAGTCTGAATCATGAGCCAAAACAGGCCATCTATATGGAAAAGCAACTGGAAACACCTTGAATGGACCTGAAGGTTGGGTGGGGCTGGGTCTCAGGGAATTTTCAGGGTGGGGCAATAAGTATGAGACAGGTTGATGGAGACACATATGGCACCTGCCTGCTGGCTCTGTTAGAGGAGGCTCAGAAAAGGAACACTGGCTTCTGCTAGCACTTTGGCCTGTGAAATCTGCCCCACTAGCTCTTGCCCTGATGCCAGACAGTTCAGTTTCTCCCTGTATTCTCTGGTGCCTTTCAAGCTTCTGCCTTGGCACTGGAGCTCAGAGGGAGTATATTTGAGTAAGTCCATGTGTGGGTCCTTTAAGAGGAAGTTCCTGGGACTCCAGCTACTCTCTGTCTCACTCAGCCACAATCCCTGCTGGTTTTTACAGCCAGAGATTATGAGAACCTCTCTTTCTGGCCCTGGAACCCTGGGCTGGAGGTCTGGTGTGGGACCCCTCACTCCTCAGAGAGCATCTCTGCAACTGAGATATCCCTCCCAATTTTTATCTGCTACAGGTGGGTGTGGGACCAGCCTGTTCTCCTCTCTGCCACTCCTACAGTCTTGTATTTTTTTGGGGGGGCGGCCTGGTACGATGCCTATACACCTTTGTATGTCCGGAATGGATCACTGGATGTGGCTTCTTTAAATTCCTAGTTGCAGGACCTCCATTCAGCTACATTTCAGGCAGTTCTGAATGATGGGTGCTCTGAAGTGTAGTTGTAATTTTGATGTGATTGTGGCCTCAAGGAGGTGACTACCTGTGCTGTGCTACCCCATCTATCTGTGCTGACATCTTGACCAGAAGACTGAGGGCATTATTAAGAGTCGAATAGACTTCCGCCAAGATGGAGGCATAGGTGGAGATGCTGTGCTTTCTCACACAACCAAGTTTAGAGACGACAAAATATTAGCAATAGAAAACACAGCCAGAACACAGAAAATTGAACTTTTCAGAAGTCTGATAACAACGAATGCTTCAGCCTGACCGGTAAGAGGGGTGAAACCAGCAGCTGGCGGAGCGGGGTTGCACAGGAAAACTCAGTCAGATGGACTCAGGCGCGCAGATCCCAGCTGTGGGTTTGCAAAGGGTGGACCCAGTGAGTGACTGGTGGATCTGGCGAGGGTGAAGGGTAGTGGGTTGACTGTGCTGGTGTATTCCTGTGCAGATAGACCAGCGAGGGAGCGGGCAGTGAGACAGGACCGAGCGGGTCCCAGCGACGGGAGGCAGCAGAGACGGCTGCCATTTCCTGGCTCTGACCCCGCCCCCACATACAGCATCACAACCCAGCGACCCCGCCCTGGAGGCCCCACCCTGCCCCTAAGGCTCCACTCCTCATACTTAATGGATGGGAACAGACCAAAAATGGCTCAAGAAGATCTCAAAGCCCCAGAGCCCATAAATCTAAGTGATGAAGAAATAGCAAAACTTTCAGATGCACAGTTCAAAACACTGGTGATCAGGATGCTCACAGAACTGGTTGATTTTAGTCACAAATTAGAGGAACATATGAAGGCTAAACTAATTGAAATGAAGGGAAATGCACAGGAAACCGATAGTAATGGAAAGGAAACTGGGACTCAAATCAAAGGAGTGGACCAGAAAGAGGAAAAAAATGACCAACCAGAAAAGACTGAAGAAACAAGAATTCAAAAAAATGAGGAGAGACTTAGGAAGCTCCAGGACGTCTTTAAATGCTCCAACATCCAAATTATAGGGGTACCAGAAGGGGGAAAGGAACAGCCACCAGTGGAAAACTTATTTGAACAAATAATAAAGGACAATTTCCCCAATTTGGCAAAGGCAATAGACTTCCAGGAAATCCAGGAAGCTCAGAGAGTCCCAAAGAAGTTGGACCCAAGAAGGAACACACCAAGGCACATCATAATTATATTAGCCAAGATTAAAATGAAAGAGAGAATTCTAGAAGCAGCAAGAGATAAGGGGACAGTCACCTACAAAGGAGTTCCCATGAGACTGTCAGTGGATTTCTCAAAAGAGATCTTACAGGCAAGAAGGAGCTGGAAAGAAGTATTCCAAGTCATGAAATCCAAAGACCTACAACCAAGATTGCTCTATCCAGCAGAACTTTCATTTAGAATGGAAGGGCAGATAAAGTGCTACTCAGATAAGATCAAATTCAAGGATTATCATCATCACCAAGCCCTTATTATATGAAATGTTAAAGGGACTTGTCTAAGAAAAAGAAAATAAAAAAGATGAACAGTGAAAGAACAGCAAACTCACAGTTATTAACAACCACATCTAAAACAAAAGCAAGCTAAAAGGACAGCTAGATCAGGAGCAGAACCATAGAAATGAAGATCTCATGGAGGGTTAGCAACAGGGGAGTGGGAGGAGAAGGGGGAAGAAGGTACAGAAAATAAGTAGCATAGACGGTAGGTAGAAAATAGATAGGGGGGAGGGCAAGAATAGTATGGGAAATATAGAATCTAAAGAACTTGAGACAGGTGGTCATAAACTAAAGGGGGGGAATGGTAAGGGTGGGGGATGCAGGGGGGAGGGGAATGGAGGGGGGAATAGAACAACTGTAATGGCATAATCAATAAAATAAAAATTAAAAAAAAAAGAGTCAAATAAAGTAAGGGTGACTTGAACCCAGCCCTTTGCTACCAGTCAAAATGGTAACTGAGACAGCTACTAAGAGACCAGTGAGCAGGGAGCATCTGCGGTATGCATGCTGGACAAAGGGAGGATTTGCACCCCCCATAGGATATTCACGGTATGTGAATGATTATGTGTGAAATAACTAAAGGACACCTGATAATTAAAAATGAGAGATATAGCCCTGCTTGATGTGGCTCAGTGGATTGAGTACGGGCCTGTGAACCAAAGTATTGCTGGTTCAATTCCCAGTCAAGGCAGATGCCTGGGTTGCAGGCCAGGTCCCCAGTGGGGGGTCACACAAGAGGCAACCACACATTGATGTTTCTTTCTCTCTCTTTCTCCTTCCCTTCCCCTCTCTCTAAAAATAAATAAATAAAATCTCTAAAAAACAATGAGTGATATAAGTGAATATATATAAACATTGATAAGGGAGATACTAGTATGGGCAAGAGCAGTCACAAAAAGCCTCATGGAGACTTTATTCTTATTCTTTTTAAATTTTTATTTTTGTTTAAATACTCAACCAAAATATGTTTATAGGTGTTAGAGAGAGAGGAATGAGGAGAGAGGGAGAGAGAAACATCAATGCAAGAGACTTACTGGTTGCCTTTGTACCCACCCCGAATGGGGATCGAACCTGCAACCTAGACATGTGCCCTCACTGGGAATCAAACTTGCAACCTTTTGGTGTATGGAACAGCACTCTAACCAACTGAGCAACTGGGCCAGGGCCTTCTTTTTATTTTTAATAATAAAAGTTTATTATTTTGTAATAAAACAAGACAAACATGTATTTAAAAAGTCAATAGGATCCAACAGTAAGCAATAGAAAGTGAATTCTCCTCCCTTTCTAGCTTCCTTATCATTCCTTTTAGTTTTATTTTAAAAAACATTTTTATTAAATATTTTACTGTTGTTCTATTACAGTTGCCCCACTTTTTCTGGATTCTTTATCGTTCCTTTCTCAGAAATTGACTTAATGAACTCTGCATCTCATTTTCCAGAAATAGCCTTTCACACACACACACACACACACACACACACACACAGACAAATACCATGAACACAGTTTTACTTGGCCCTTAATAACGAGATGTCTCATTAGCATATCCTATAAATCAATCCATTTTAGTGCGTAGGAATCAGTCACATCGTATTTCACATCTGTGGAGTATTTCATGCAGTTACCCCATCATTAACTTTATCACTCCTCATACTGATGGACATTTGGGAGTCTTTCATTTTTTGCTGTTAACTGCTCACTAAACGTCCCATGGGGAGTGTCCTTGCACACGGGCCTTGGTGGGTGTCTCACGGGCTGTCTGCAGGGTACACTCCTGTTAACGACAGGGCTGGATATGTGCACGTAGAATTTGGAGAGTCACTGCCAAATTATTCTCCTTTTAAGTTGTACTAGTGCAGGAATGTACTATTTCCCCAAATGAATAAAAATTCAGTTTGTTAACAGCCTTTTTCATCTTTGACCTTTGACAATCAGCCTTTATAATAATAAGGCTGATTTGGAGATGATTCTGAGATTTGTGTGTGCTTGTTTTTTGTAGTGCTCATGCATGTTTATTGGTTATCTTTCTATTTGACTTGATTCTATTTAATCATTAAGTCTTTACATTTAAAAAAAATTAGCCCTTCATTAAACCACGTCTTACAAATATCACTGCTAGTTATTTTTGTCTTTTGTTACTGTGTTTTTTGTGAGGCTCATATTTTTATTAAATAAAATTATCAATATTTTTCTTCATGGCTCCTAGAAATTATTCCTAACAAAATAATTTTATTTTCCTAAAAGTCTGAAGTTTTTCTTTTTTTTTAAAAAAAACATTTTATTTATTTATCTTTAGAGAGGAAGGGAAGGAGAGAAGGAGAGAAACATCAATGTGTGGTTGCCTGTCATGAGTCCCCTGCTGGGAACTGGCCTGCAACCCAGGCATGTGCCCTGATTGGGAATCGAACCGCAATCATGTGGTTTGCAGGCCCGCGCTCAATCCACTGAGCTATGCCAGCCAGGGCGAAGTTTTCTTTTTTTTAAAGATTTGATTTATTTATTTTTAGAGAGAGGGGAAGGGAGGGAGAAAGAGAAGGAGAGAAACATCAGTTGGTTGCCTCTTGCGTGTGGCCCACCTGGGGACCAAACCGGCAACCCAGGCGTGTGCCCTGACTGGGAAGGGAACTGGTGACCCTTCAATTTGCAGTCTGGGGCCCAATCCACTGAGCCACACCAGCCATGGCACTTCTGGAAGATTCTTAAGGCCTATCAGTGGTCCTCAGCTAGGGGTGACTTTGTCCCCAGGGGATATTTGACAACTTCTACAGACATTTTTATTTGTCATAGTGGCAGGGGAGGTGCTGCTGGCATCCGGTGAGTATTGACTGCAGTTGCTGCAATGCACAGGGCAGCCCCCTCAGAAAGAACTATCTGACCCCAAATGACAGTAGTGCCAAGACTGAGCATCCCTTTACTAGAAGGATTGTAGGGCAAACCGACTATGATCAGCAAACAATTTAAGAGGCCAGCGTGGGCACAGAGGGGGCTCTGACCGTGCCTTAATCCTCTCCAGTTGGCCTCCTCTCCCAGAGTCTTCCGTGCGGAAGCGGAGCGGAGCCACTGAGGCCTGGCTGGCTCCCAAAATACCTCCTGGCAAAAGAATTGTTATCGAGTGGTTTGCATACTTCATACTTCACTATGTTAATTAAAACAAACACACACAAATCCCCCAATCCTTTCATCCAGAAAATGTTTTGAGAAATTCTTGCCCCCAAACTTTTTTTTGGATATAAAAGCTTGTTTAGTGTTCAAATGCCAGAATTAGGGAAACCACACTGGGCTGATTGTAGAAAGGTTGTAATTCAATGCATATGGCTGGCTTTTCTGGTCTTGAGAAAAATGAATAGCATTTCCTTCTAAGGAACCACATCTTGGAAAACATTGCACCTCCCACTTGTCTAAGTGGCCCCTGATCCCGGGCCTCTGACACAACACTTAGCATAATACATGCAGTAGTAGGCGCCGCATGAATAAAGGTGCGTGGATGAACAGTATGGAGATAGTTACAAAGATGTAACTATTATATTTGAAGCAATTTAACAATATGAATCAAGAACAACAACTAACATTTATTTTGCACTTAATATGTGCAAACACTCAGCGTGAGTTATTTTTTGACTCCTCATGAAAAAGAGGTGATGAGGTAGGCACCATCATCACACGTGAGGAAATACAGCCACACGGCAAGTGGGTTGCCACAGACACCCAGCCAGTGAGTAGACAGCAGGGACTCAGGCAGCCTGTCCCTTGAGCCCATCATTTGAAACCCTAGGCTATACTGATGCTGCTACTCTTATTAATGACACACAATTCCCACCCTCTGCGGCCTCGAGGGGTTAGCATATAGGATCCCGTTGTGTAGCCATGGAATTTGAGGCTCAGAATGTGGACAAGCCTGAGGTCCTGTGTCTGCCGAGTCCTGGCACTGGGTCTAGAAGCCTGGTGGCCCCTGTTACATGTCATGGTCTGTATCAGTCACTGATTTATCGATTCAGCTCTGAATCCATCCTTCATTGCTCTGGGTAAGTGAAGCAGGATCCTGTAAATGCCTCTCCTTTGCAGCGGGCACAATGCTGACCTTGTCGGTAGAGGGTGCTGGAGGGGCACTGTCGGAAGGAAAGGGTTTTTCTCTTCCTGGTCCAGGCCCCGGACGTGCATGTTCTGTCCACACTGGACTGCTGTGTGAATGGCCCTTTGTTGCCCGGCTCCTGTGGGGCCTGGTGACCAGCAGCCTTCCTTAGCGACTCCTGGAAAGCTTTGCAGTGAGTTCTGAGCCTCCCAGGGGGACAGCTGTCCCTGGTGCCCCAGAGGGAAGGTGCCCAGCAAGTTCTGCCAGTGTGTGACCTCAGCAACTTCATGGCCATCCAGAGAGTCCTGACTGTGCCCTCTAGGATGTCAGAATCTCAGCCTTAGGATGGCGACTGCCTGTTATATCTGCAAACTTTACAGTCTTTGGGGCTCTTTTTCCTCCTCACTATCCAGTGCCCCATAACTTCAATGTCGTGTTATGGCGAATAACTCCTATTTTAAACATTCCCTGTCCACACGACTGTGTGGCTTTTGTCTCCTGGTTGGCCCCCAACCAGCGCAGGTTGCTTCCCTCCAGAGCATCTGACTGCAGTGATGAGACCTGAACACTGCCTGGCACCCCGTAAACACGAGCAAGGTGTCATGAAGCCGGGGACAAAGGAAAGTTGCTCTTGTCTTGTTTCCTGGTTTACCATCAAAGTTTCATGGCACGCAGGAGGAAAGGATCGATCATACTGCACTTTTTGTAAGTGGTGCCTATGAAACGTACAAATGTTGTTATATGCTCTAAAAACATGTGAAGTCTTTTTTAGTTCTAAACTACGTTTCAAGTAGATCTCTGAGTACAACATCCAACGTCCAGTTCTGTGACCATCCAGTTGATGGATTTCGATCATTTTTCATCTCAGTGTGTTCCCTCTCCCAGGAACGGGAGCATTTGACCATCAGCTCTCATGCCAACGATACTTCCTCACATGCACATGGCAGCCTCACACCGGTCACGAAACCATCAAAGCAGCTCCTGGGGTGACAATTGTAAGTTACTGTCCTCACTTTAGGCAAGCAAACCTGTCACTGAACAGAGTTCAAGGGCTCTCAAAGGGGCAAATGGTAGACAGCAAAGCTGCATGGAGGACTGAGAGCCGAGGCTCCAAGTCCACTGTTCATCCTCCATTGCCTCCCCCACATCTCTCGGTTCCCTGGGCAGCAGCTCTGTGCTCTGCTAAGGAGTTTCAAAGATCAGCAAATGGAAGTGTGTGGGGACTAGGTGGGAGGCTGCAAGGCTATTCTAGCATTGCTCAAATCACTATCGAGCAGGGGGCACCTCACGGGCTGGACGAGCTCCACCCGACACCCAAACTGTCAGAGGCTGGGTGTGAGAGGGCCGTGAAAGTGCTGTTGCACCGTCTGACGGACCCCGGAGGTCCTCCCCCCACAGGGGGCCAGGGGCACAGAGGGGGAAGCGAGCGAGCTAGTATGTGGTGTGTGGGGGTGTCGGCCATCCCCTCTGTCTTGCTTGGGTGCTAGCATGGCTCTGAGGGAGAAGCCGCCCTCCCCTGAGGGCGGGTGCTGGGTCAGGGCTTGGAGAGCCAGCCCCACAGCAGCCCTTCAAAGACAAGACAGTGGTGTGTCAGGCTTTTGTCCCCACTGTCTCTAGGGCAGTTACTCACTGCCGATTATTTTTAGTGCCCCTTCTGCTCTTGACTTTAATTATGCGGTCCCCCTGTGAGGTCCCCCACAGACAGCAGGTGCTGGGATGCAGGGCAGAGGGCTGTGAGCATGCGTTCTTTCTAGAGAAGCAGTTTGAGTAGAACAGTTTGATGGTCTTTGAGTTTCCCTCATTCTGTGAAAACAATTCTTTCTTCTTATTTTCACTTCTGATTTTGTTTTTCTCTTCACCAGCACTTCCATCCAAGGTGTCATAGGTCAAACTCAGATGTATTCTCTAATCCTGTGGTCCTTCTAAAGTACCTAAGGACACATTGACAGATAAATAAATAAATGAATAAAGAAAGAGATAAAACCCAATTTTATTTAGTTTTTAGCTTAATTTTATTTATTTTACTATATTTTTTCCATCACCGTTTATCCCCCCATACCCTCTTCCACCTTTCTCCAGAGGCAATCATCACACTGTTGTCTGTGTCCATGAGTTCTTTCTTTCTTTCTTTCTTTCTTTCTTTCTTTCTTTCTTTCTTTCTTTCTTTCTTTCTTTCTTTCTTTCTTTCTTTCTTTCTTTCTTTCTTTCTTTCTTTTTTTTTTTTTTTTTCTTTTTTGCTCAATCCCTCCACCCCATCCCCCAACATCTTCCACCAAGAGCGGTCAGTCTGCTCTCTATCTATGAGTCTGTCTTTATTTTGCTTGTTAGTTCAGTTTGTTTATTCGATTCCTCATATGAGTGAGGTCATATGGTATTTGTCTTTCTCTGACTGGCTTATTTCACTCAGCATAATGATCTCCGGGTCCATCTGTGCTGTCACAAAGGGTAAATTTGCCTTCTTTTCTATGGCTGAGTAGCACTCCATTGTGTAAATGGACCACAGCTTTTGGCCCATCTACTGGCCCCGCCTTTGGCAAAACCTGGAAATGCTGCTTCTCTAACTCTGCGTCCCGTTGGGTGTTCCTGCCCCTACAGTGACTCATGCTTTGCTCCTGTGGGGGCTCAGGGCAGGCCGTCCCCAAATATGCCAAAGGGGTATATTGGTCATTTTGAACTAAATTTATTTGAAAAATAACTGGCGAAAAAAGAGCATTCTGACCCCCCTCCCCTTTATCTCCCTGACAGCAGGAAATAAATCTCCCCATGAAAGGTGCTCTCCCTGTACCTGGCAACTGAGAGAGACACCCCGAGTTAGAGAACTCAGGGCCCAGAAGTCTGTATAAACAAGGCTGTTTATTATTATTATTTTTTTACTAATGTGCCACCTAGGCCCAAGCTTTACTTAGGTTCCTTACTAGTTAACCACCCAAAGCTAAGTTTCTTTGTCCTTTCAAGTGCTCACAAAGTCATTGTCAAACCCCTTGCCTCTAGCTTCCCGCTTAGCACTTCCGTGATCTGTCCAGGCTCCCCACGGGCTTTTCCCCATGGGCTCTGCCACCAAGTGTCTGAGCTTTGGGGAGGTTGCCACCTTGATCGGGATTAACTGGCAGCCTCCTGCTGCCAGGCTGCTTGCCGCACCCCCACCCCTACCCCACACCCCAACCCGCTCCAGGTACGTTTTGGATGTTTGGGGTAGACAAGTGCAAGTCGAAGGGTAATTGTTGATAGAAAGTAGAGCAGTAACTGATGAAAGAGCTTGGCTACTATTCAGCTCAGAGTTTCACTCCCTTCCTTCTTTTCCTGCCTGTGTTGGAAGGAGTGGAAAAGCAGGATTTCGTTTTTGTTTTTGTTTTAATCATAAATAATGATTGATTGTCAGCTGGATAAAAATCAGGTAAAATGTTTATTATAAATGAATATTGTAACCCTCATTTTACTGATCATTCATTCAGAAAAGCAAGTAGGTCTGTGTTGCAGAACCCCTGCGGGTTCAGAAGGGGCTGCGGGCAGCTGTCGGGGGACCTGGACAGGCTTTTCCACCTGCTGTCCACTAGTCAGTGAGCTGAGCATAACGTGGACCCTCGTGGAATGGCCTTGTCTCCACCTTCCGGCCTGTTCGTATTGGTTCAAATGAGGGGACTTCTATATTGTAAGGTGCCCTATAAGTCTAAGATGATATTATTGTTTACCATTAGGTGAATACATGTCACTTATTATGAGTTCAAATAAATTCTATTTAACTTGCATATCGCATACTAAATTTCCATGTCTTCCAAGACCAGAGGAGACCTTCTTTCTGTTTTTTTTTTCAAATTTTTCAATTCCAGTTGACATTATTTTATAGTAGTTTCAGGTGTACAGCATAGTGGTTAACCCTCTCTCTACTTTCAAGGTAGGTGTCCGACCCAAGAGGAGAATGGCCATTGCCGGGCTCAAGAACGCTCAGCAGAGGCTGCTGGAAACAGAACCCTCTGTCTCGGTCTGAACACAGCCGACCTGGGATAGGACATGATACCGTGTTTCAGGCCAGCGGCTTGTCAGTCACCTTCTTATCCCGGAGGTCTGCAGATCATGGCCGATTCGACCGTGGACCACAGTCCGTCAACCACTGGCTTTATTGCCAGGGAGGACCCATCTTTACCATGTCCGGGACACTGAAGTAACAGACTTGTGGGGAAAATCGAGGCAGCTATGGCTTGCTGTTGGTTTGCATTATTTCTTGATCTGAGCTTACAGAACAGTCTGCAGAGTTTGGCCGATACAGTTTAATCAGGCCCTCTTTCACCTAAAAGGTCGTGTCTGTAGCTTTCCTTGCC
The DNA here is from genome assembly GCF_021234435.1 of Artibeus jamaicensis. NCBI lineage: Eukaryota > Metazoa > Chordata > Mammalia > Chiroptera > Phyllostomidae > Artibeus > Artibeus jamaicensis. Next base: position 5,846,105 of record NW_026521854.1, on the reverse strand, counting down.
AAAGATAATGAAATTCCTTTATCAGGTCTCTTGGGGGAGGAATGGTCATATAGTCCAGGAGCATTTGGCTCAGCAGGATGAATTGTGAAACGATTTCCAGAGAACATCCAGCGATACCCTGTTTGGATGGAGAGTAGATTTTTTTTTTTTCAGTTGAAAAGTGAATCTTTCAAAATCAGGCCAATTCCCTATGCTTTCTCTAGTTCACTTCCCCTGTGTACATGGGAGAAGCGTGGAAGAATTGGGAGCACCTTCATGCTCCCTAACAAGCAGAGAAAATAGGTTTCTCAGAGGGTGCGTTAGCCCCACGGTAGCCTCTCCAATCAGTGCGTTGTATCAGAGCTGAGTGCCTCTGACATGTGGGGTGTTTGCTCATGGTCTCTCTGGGCTCGGGGCTTCTCCTTGGCTCTCTTCCTGCTGTCCTCTGGTTTCCTTAGCCCGAACCAAACAAAGATTTTGAAAGAGCCCTTGGACTTCTGCACACTCCACCAGATTGTGCAACCTACTCAGTTTTGAGAGAGAAAACACAGCCAGGATTGCCAGCTACAACATGGCGACAGTGATGTCAGACCTGAGACCCTGGTTCCGGCTCTAGTCCTCTCAGGCTTGCGCCCTTTTGCAGCCTCCTCCCCAGTTCAGCGGTCTGTTCCGCCTACCCTGCAGAGCCCTGCCGAAGCCATCGTCCTGGACCACCAGTTCCCTGGGCTCCCTGCCCTACCGCCAGGGAGGTGGAGCCAGCTCCCCAACCTGGCCAGTGCAGCTCCTCACACCCGACTCAGCACACCTCTCCTTCGTTAGCTCCCATTTCCTGTCCTGCTGCCTGACTCCTGCTCACTGTCATTTGGGCTTTGCTCAAGCTGTCCATTTCTGGCTTTCCTAAGATACATTTCTGAGCTCCTTGCCCAACTGGAAATCAGCTCCTTTTTGAGAGTAGAGCTCACACGTTATGGCTCCCTCAGCACCTTCCCTCACCCAGAGTGATGTCTCCAGCTTCATGTTTTAGGACTTGTTGTTGTTGTTGTGCTTTTCACTTCCGCCATTCAGTCAATCCCCCACAGCTGTGATCTTCAATAATGTTATGGTCTGAAGCTTTGCTTCCCTCCAAACTTCGTATGTTGATGTCCTAACTGGCATGTGATGGAATTTGGAGATGGGGCCTCGGAGAGATAATTAGGATCAGACGAGGTCACGGAGACAGGCCCCCTGACCTGATGAGGTTAGTTCTTGTATCAGATTAAGACACCAGAGGCCTCCCTGTCTCCCCCAAATCCCTCCTCCCCTCTAAGCCGCACCCCCACCCCACTACCACCACTGTGAGCATGCAGGACTGAGGAAGGGTCGTGTGAGAACGGCGCGTGAGATGGTGACTCTCTGCAAGCCAGGGCCCCATCCTGCTCACACCCTGATCTTGGACTTCAAGCCTCCAGAACTGGGAGAACGGTAAATCTGTTGTTTAAGCTCCCAGTTCATGGTGTTTGTCATGGCAGTCTGAGCTTAGACAGATAATAGTTCGAGTCTTTTGCTGTGACTTTTTCTGTTGTTTTCCTTCCTACCTTCCCAGCAGGTTTAGCTCTCTGTCCCTGAGAGCAAGGGTCTCAGGCACCATGTCGGGCACCATGGGGTTCGATATTCAGAATGTGAGTTGGTCTCATTTGAGGTCAGCGTGGCATTTCAGGCCAACTGAAGAAAGATCCATCTGCATTTATGAAACTATATATTTTTGTAAATAATTCTGGAGGTTCAATTTTATATCTTCTTTATAAATGCAAGGTGATATCTTCACCTTGCATATCTGCATATTTAGGTGATATCTTCAAGATCATATTCTAACTAGAATAATGCTTCCTAAAAATATCGCTCTAGAGAACTTCTTCTGAGGCTTTAATGTGCAAATAGAAATTATTTGTTGATTCCCTTAGTAATTGGATATTAATGGGTATTGCTTCCTTTTGACAAAACTTAGTTTGTTTCTCATCCTCCTGACGTAGGTTGAACCACACACCTGCCATCTTGTCACATGATTTTTTTCAGAGCAAGCGGTTATAATCACAAAGGTGAAGGTCAGCTCGTCCTGCCTCCTGACCCACTACGATTTCCCAGGACCCTGAATCAGGATTGGTGAGGCTTAGCAATATATGCATTTTACAAAATGAGTTATTTTCCCTTATCTGTCCACATTTTGCAAAAGTTTTATCTTTTCTTAGTGTTCCCATTATATGGGAAAGGAAAAAAAAGCAAAAAAAAAAATTGCAGAGGGTCAATTTCCCACCCCTCCCCTGAATCTGAAGTAAGGTTCTGATGCTTTCTCTGAAATGTGTCCTGGGACAGTTCTAAGAATAGCAGGAAGGAAGGGACTGACTCCTGGGAATTCACTGCACCTCCATTTAGAAATTTAAGAAGGCTAGGTGACCCAGAGGTCACAGCAATTCAATGGGGCTGCTGTGTCCTCACTGGAAACAGGGATCACAGTGCATTTCCTGTCCTCAGGGGGTGTTGGTGTGTCAGGTGCTACCCGTAGGAAGCACATCGTGAGACACTCAGCCTGCCGAGGACCTTGCCTGGCCCAGAAGACCTTCCCTCCTCCTGGCTCCATCGTGGTGGCTGCTCTCCCGTGATTCTCTTTCCTGACTCACCCTCTCTGACTGCTGCTCCCTCTTGCCTCTGTAATAACTGGCCCCCAGTAACTGTATTCAGAATTCTTGTCCAGAAACATTCAAAGGTCCCTTAGGTATCTACAGCATTGATTCCAAATGCCTTCAAATAGCACTGAAAGTCCTCCATCATTTTTTTTCTACTTGAAACTCTCTAGCCTTCTCTCTTATTACAGCCTCTCATACATGTCATTCATAACCCCTGGGGGTCTGAACGTACTCTAATGCCTTCTACCTTTCCTTCCACGTGTCCCCCCATTCTTTACCAACCCGGCCAGTGCTGTGCCATGACCAGCCATGCTGGAGTTGAGGCAAAAGAAAAAACACATACCTTGATACATGCTTGTCAGATATGCTCTCGGGTGTGGAATCAAAGGCAGAAATTCATACAAGTCCTGCAAGCAGAACACGTGACTCTTCAAGAAGCTGTGTTGCCCAACCTGCCCATAGGTCACTGTCCACTGTTGGGGACCGCTCTGCCTGGTTTCAGGAGTTGTAACTACCTCCCATGGCTAAGGATGAGTGAGCAACCTCTGGGATGCGAGCCACAGGAGACAAAGCTTGTCTCTGGTACCAGCACTGCCTCAGCTTACTCCCCGGCCCCCAAAGCATGGTTGATGTCCTTGACGGGTAAGACTCCTCACACAGAGAGGGGCAACCTAAGCCAGACACGATCACTGGGAGGCCATCATGGAAGGACTCAGGGGGCTGCGGCAAAGAGGGAGCAATGGACCCTCCTCCCCTGGCTATGGTCCTATAGTCATAAGTTTTTAGGTGACATAGCCCGAGTCTCCATTTCCATCTGGGAGAAGCACTGCCTGACTCTAATCCACTTAAGCCTAAAAACCTATGATGGGGAAGGTGGTGCAGCCCTGTGCTGGAAAGGGTGGGTTCCCTAGGTGATCAGGCCTAAGAAAGAATATGTAAAATCCTGTGAAACCTGCTTTGTTTAGAATGCTCTCATTTAAATGATAAGGGTCCAAGCAAGAAGTTTGTTCCTCAAAGTTTTATGGCTTGTTAGCTATCTGACCCTGACTGAGAATAAGCCCTTGGAGTAGTTCTTTGAATGCTATCTATTGTTTGATCCTTACCTGTTTTCTTGTGCAAACAAACCCAATAAAAGCCCCTCAAGGAAAGGGGCTTTTATTCTTGGCCCTTCCCCTTTGAGGGATTGGCCACCTCTCCCCGCCAAGCAGATCATGTCTTGGTAGTGTTTACTTTCATCCTGGCAGACAGTCCACCCTCTCAAACTCTCCCAGTCCCGGGGCTGGAGACTAAGCTGATTGCAAATGACTCTTCCCATTGTCTAAGAAGGCAGGGTCATGAATCAAACAGCCTGTCTCTGTGAAAATTTTGATATTTTTTTCCATCACAGGCTTTTTGCATATGTTTTTATTTTGTAAATATTTAATTAATATGTCACTCATCTCAATCACTGACCTTTTTAGCAGTACTTTACATTTTGCACCCTGGTCAAGTACCTCACTCATGTCACCCTAACGCCCACCCTGAATTTGGCAAACCAGGGCTTCGAGAATCCTGCTTAGACTCTATTTTCTCTAATAAACCTCAGCCAACTTCCAGCCAAGATGGAGGCATGGGTAGACACACTGTGCCTCCTTGAACAACCAAAATAAGGACAACAACAATTTAGAAACAAAATAACTACCAAAACTGAGAGAAAATTGAACTGTATGGAAGTCCAACAACCAAGGAGTTAAAATAGACACATTCATCCTGACCAGTAGGAGGGGAGGAGTCGGATGGCCAAGCTGAGAGGGGTCATGGCACAGGAAGTGGTGACACTGGGCTCGCAAGGCACCCCAGGTGTGCAAGGTGGCACCAGGCAGACCCTGGGCACCCAGGTGGCAGCTGGCAAACCCCAGGCATGGGGTGGCAATGGGCAGACCCAGCGAGGCGGTGACTGAGAAGCAGGGTACCGTGCGCAAGGTGGCTGGCTGATCCGGCAGCAGTTCCACGTTGGTGCATAGATAACTGGGGAGTGAGACAGATGGTGCAACCTAGGGTCCTAGCACCGGGAAATAAAGCCTTAAAACACTGAAAATACATGTTGGGGTTGAGGCACAGGGAGAGACTCCCAGCCTCACAGGAGAGTTCATTGGAGAGACCCACAGGGTCCTAGAACGCACACAAGCCCACCCACACAGGAATCAGCACCAGAAAGGCCCAGTTTGCTTGGGGGAAGCGGCAGTAGGGACTGAGGTGCAACAGAGAGCAGAGCAAAGCGCCATTTTTTTCCCCTCTTGGACCCCACCCCCACATACAGCATCACAACGCTGTGACTTGGGTTGCCCTGCCCTGGTGAACACCTAAGGCTCCATTCCTCATAGGTAACGGGCGTGAACAGACCAATACATTATGGCTCCAGCAGAACAACTCAAAGCCCCAGAGCCAATACTTCTAAGCGACCAAGAGATAGCCAACCTATCGGATGCACAGTTCAAAATACTGGTAATCAGGATGCGCACAGAACTGGTTGATTTTAGTCACAAATTAGAGGAACATATGACGGCTACACTAAGTGAAATGAAGGGAAATGCACAGGGAACCAATAGTGATGGGAAGGAAACTGGGACTCAAATCAATGGAGTGGACCAGAAGGAAGAAGAAAATGACCGAACAGAAAAGAATGAAGAAACAAGAATTTTAAAAAATGAGGAGAGGCTTAGGAACCTTCAGGACATCTTGAAATGTTCCAACATCCGAAATATAGGGGTACCAGAAGGGGAAGAGGAACAGCCACCAGTGGAAACCTTATTTGAACAAATAATGAAGGAGAACTTCCCCAATCTGGCAAAGGAAATAGACTTCCAGGAAGTCCAGGAAGCTCAGAGAGGCCCAAAGAAGTTGGACCCAAAGAGTAACACACCAAGGCACATCATAATTACCTTACCGAAGATTAAAATGAAGGAGAGAATCCTAGAAGCAGCAAGAGATAAGGGGACAGTCACCTAGAAAGGAGTTCCCATGAGATTGTCAGTGGATTTCTCAAAAGAGACCTTACAGGCAAGAAGGGGCTAAAAAGTATTCCAAGTCATGAAAGGCAAGGAACTAAATCTAAGATTGCTCTATCCAGCAAAGCTTTAATTTAGAATGGAAGGGCAGATAAAGTGCTTCTCAGATGAGATCAAATTCAAGGAGTTCATCATCACCAAGCCCTTATTATATGAAATGTTAAAGGGGCTTATCTAAGAAAAAGAAGATTAAAAAACCTGTATAGTGAAATGACAGCAAACTCACAATTATTAACACCTAAAATAAAAACAAACTAAGCAAACAACTAGAATAGGAACAGAACCACAGAGATGGAGATCACATGGAGGGGTAGCAACAGGGGAGTGGAAGGAGGAGAAGGGGGGATAAGGTACAGAGAATAAGTAGCATAGATGGCAGGCAGAAAGTAGACAGGGGGAGGGCAAGAGTAGTGTGGGAAATGTAAAAGCTAAAGAACTTAAGACACACGGACATGAACTAAAGGGGGGGAATGTGGGTGGGAGAGGGTGTGCAGGATGGAGGGGAATGAAGGGGGGGAAATGGGAGAACTGAAATGGCATAATCAATAAAATATATTAAAAAAATAAACCTCAGCAGATCTCCCCGCTTGGACTGCATCTGTCCGTCTCTTGCACAGCACGCTGCTTGGGCCTGCTCTGGGTCTTCACTACACTGTTCTTTGTCGGGTTATGATGGGTGGGTCTTACTCTAACCAACGGAGGACTCCTGAGAAATGAGGTTCACACCCTTTTTAAATCTCTGTTTCCTGCTGTGCTTAACACAGTGCTCAGAATGCATAATTGTTCAAAAGTTACTGGTTCAATGCTCTTGGCTTGATTAACAAGTTTAAGCCCTTGCCCTGGAATCTCCCTCTGGTCATGGGCCCTCATTGCCTCTTGAGTAAGTGAGCTAAATCCATTCATTTTTCAGCCTCATGTGTCCATCTCCTCATTCCATGTTTGGAGCACCAGCCAGACGCCTGTGGGGCTCAGTCATGACTCCCAGAGCACCAGAGGGTCCTGCCAGCTGCCAGCTGCCACTGTCTTCTCCTTGCTAGCCCCCCTTGCTGTCAGCACCATTGACATTTAACTCTCCCATTGTCCTGCTCCCTGTCCCCTGGATGAATTAAGTTGAACTCTCCAATAAAAAGCATTTTGGAGCCTTTATTCCTACAGGTAGGGTAAAAGCAAGATTCCTAAAACCAGCAGACTGGTGTTTCAATTAGGAAGGTGAAAGTTCAGGTTAACTACATATCGCTGGGCACCAGGAACTGTGTGTAGGAGAGAAACCACCCGCAGGGGCCGTGCCAGGGACCTGCTGCTCAGGGAGGTCAGTGTGGGCCAGTGACGGGCCTCCCCAGGGTGCGCTTTCTAAGAAAGATGGCAGACCAGGAATTTTCTAAGGGGAAACATGCTGTTTTCCCCAAGCTTGGTCCCCCAACTCCCTCCCCTAAGCCTCCTGAGTGAGGGAGTTCCACATCTGGGCTTTAGAGGCCTGAGGCTGTCTAGCTCTGTAGTAACTGTCAAGCAACTGCAGTAAGAAGAGGATTCGTTTCCTGGCTGGGGAGATCCCAGACAGATGGGTACGGAGGGGACGACAGGTACACAGAAACACAGAACCGAGCAAACACCACCGGGGCTGCCAGCAGCCTCTGAGATAAAGAAATCTCGTCGTGGGGAAGCCTTCTTAGCCACAGCGTAGATAAAGGAAGCTGGGCTCTCCCTGCCACTCAGAGGCGAGGTGTTGGGTGTGGTCACGGGTGGGCATTAGTGAGCCTCACGCAGCCCCTGAAGGAAGATGCTGCTTTCTTTTCCCAGGGAGAACCCAGAGGTACAGGGCAGGTGTGGCTCGCTGAGCGTGGCTGTAGACAGGACAGGGTGGGTGCCCAGTTCTGTCGGAACCTCCGTCTCAGGCTTTTCCCAGAAACCATAGCCCTGACACAATCCCCTCCCCACAGACATGCAGGAGTCCGGGCACCGGCTGTCCACCCAGGCCGGGGGAGACTGGGGGTTGGGGCAGGATTTCAGGGGTGCCGCCGGCCGAATTCCCCTCACGGGCTTGCCGGCAGTGCTGGGATCTCACATAACTGTTGCTTTTGTTGTTTAAATTGTCACCATTTTACTTAAATTGTCACCTGCAGTCACTTGCTTACTTTGGCTGGTTTATCCCGCTGAGCCATGTCTGCAGGTCCTTTCTGCTCTGATTTAGAGAGGAAGAAACTTGTTTCCTCTTCCTTCTTCATTCCCAATCTTCGCCAAAGGCCTCTGTGCGTTTTGAACAGAAAGAGGCCAGGGAAATAACCAAAACGACCACTTCATAAGCCTCCCTCGAGCCTTTTTGTAGAGGAACGATTTTTTCTGTACCTGGAGAAAACTCAGGGGACAATGAAAAAGCCAGAGGCTTCATAGGAGAGGAGTGAGGTTTCCACAGCGTGGTCAGGGCGCCCCCTGGTGGATATACATAAAGGGAGTAATAAAATCTTTCCGAATTCTCTCCATTTTACGTCAACATTCAACTTCCCATCAATTTCTGTATCTGTATCTGGTTTACACAAACTCAATGGCTGAAAACGGCACACATTTACTACAGTGCAGTCCTATAGGTTAGAAGTTAGAAATGAGTCACCTCTGGCTAAAATCAAGGAGTTGACAGGGCTGCCTTGCTCCTGCCTTGGGAGCTGCTAGGGGCCTCCTGTGGCCTTTCCTCCACCTTCCAAGCCAACAGCCTGGAATCTCTTCGACCCTCCTCCTGTTGTCTTGCTCCTGTCTGACTGTTGTCTGCTGGAAAAGGTTCTCTTTCAAGGGTTCATTTGATTGGGGGGACCCACCCAGATAAAGCAGGATAATCTCTCCATCTCAGGATTCCTGACCTTAATCCCATCTGCCAAGCCCTTTCTGCTGTGCAGGATGAATGTCCACAGGTTCCCAGGACTAGGATCGGGCATCTTTTCTCAACCATCATTCCCCCTGCCTGATCACTGGCCATAATCACATTCTTTGGGCTCCAGGAGGGAGTGAATGAGATTCTCCTTACCCAGGGGGCATACCCACTACTGAGAGAAATAGCCTTGTAGGCATCTTGGCTTCTTGGCACCCTCGTGGTGCACAGGGTGCTGTGGGGGCACTGGGGAGGGAGCCCCAGCTCTGCCCGCAGACCTCGGGGAGGACTCCCCGGGGAGGGAAGAATCTCAGCTGAGAGCGGAGGACTAGTATTTTCTGAGTGCCTTATCTGTGACTACAGCCCGCACCATCCACTGTTTATAGGCCATTTCCCACTTGGTTTCCAGGAAAGAACTGTTTCCAGGAAAGGAATGAACACAGCTAGGAATTCTCAAGTGCCCACAGAGAGGTGTCCTTCCCAGGAGGCATGGGAGCCATGTACATACAGCTTTATACTGAAATGTCCAATAAATGAAACAAGTGAAAATAAAACTTCCCGAAATGGTGATTACGCTGGGGCTTCACAGACTGGGCGAGGGAGCCTTTGGGGGTGTTGCCAATGCTTCCAGTCTCGTCCTGGGGGTGGCTCCACACGCCTCTGCATCATGTGAAGTGGCGGGGGCCACACGAAACCCTGCCCTGAGCCGCCCCAGCCCCAGCAGCCAGGACAACTCAGCGGACCGCTCTGGCCTGGAACCTGGTTTGAAGTCCACTGCCCTGGTTTTGGGATGTAGACTTCTGAGGGGACACCCTCACCCTGAGGGGGGCCCACGTAAGGCACATCAAAAGCTCTTTGGTGTGATTCACTCCAGAACATGGTTCTGTCTCTTCATTTCTTCTTCAGTAAATTTCTAAACAAAATATTGAATACACACAGAGTAGGTGGACAAATTCTGAATAAATACGCCCGTGAAGCCATTATCTGAGGCAGGAACCAGAACATCACCAGCAATGCCCCGGCCCCCTCCTAGGATAACCACTGACTTGTAGGCCTACAAATTCGCCTTGCCTGGCTTTGAATCTTATATAAATAAACTTTCACAGAATGCATCTTTTGTGTCCAGCTTTCTTCTCTCAGCATTATTTTGGAGATTCATCTGTTTTTGAGGAGAGCTGCAAAATATTTTTTCTATAAGAATGTCATTATTTATTTGTCTGTTGATGGCAATCTGGATCGTTTTCAACTTTTCTATCTCCCCATCTGTAACCAACAGTGAAGAAACCTGAAACTCAGGTATTTTTTAAATCCTAGAGCAAGTTAGGAGCAGGCAGGACTGGAAGCTGGGTCGAGCAGTGGATTCCAGCAGGACCCCCAGGCCCTGTGGCCATTGCAGCACCTAAAACAACTTACTGACTTCATGTCCCATCCACCTACCTGGGTGAGTGAGCACCCAGCCCTCTCCAATCAGGCAGAGAAGCCCTTGAGAGCCAGAGCAGTCTCCGTGGTTAACACCAGCCCAGAGCGCACGCCTCTGCTTTCCACGGCTGGCTGTGTACCCCTTCCCTCCCAACACTTCGCTCACCAATTTGCCAAGAAATCCAAGAGGACGCTAAATTCCTGTTATTAAAATGGGAGGGGCCTTGTACAGGGAGGGCCTGAAGCTGTCTGCCATCCCTGGGCTCTCAGTGTGAATATTCATGAGGGTCTCCCCACCCTCCTGGTGGGGAGGGGGAGAACAGAGGCTCCAAGCAGGACTCAGAGGCCACCCGGAGTGGTGGTCCCCGACCTTGTGTCTTTGCTCTTCAAGCAGCATGATCCTTTGCTTAAACCAGATTTCAGATGAACATTTTGGGTGACCCCCAAATTTGTCCGCCTGTCTCCATGGATCGCATAGAGCTCTGGGAGGTCCAGGTGAAAACCTTTGATCTGGACCAACCACAGATGTTAACCAGGGCCCAGAGGGTGCCCACTGCTCCTGTGGGTGGTCACCCTGTCACCTTAATACCTCCTCACACTGAGGTCGGAGCGCATTTCTGGGCTGGTCTTGTGTAACTAGACTGAAAAGACGCCCACAACCTAATTCCAGATGTCATTTTTAAGTGCACAGTGTTGGTAGGTGGGCTTGCCCCTCTGGTAGATTCCTACTGGTGGAGATTAGTGAAATTCCCCTAATCGGGGCTCCACAAAAGTTTAAGGGATCCCCACCACCCCAGAAGGGTGAGGACACAGCGCAGCCCCTCTGAGCAGCGGGCAGCTGCTGCCACTCCAGTTTCCAAGCTGAGTCAGGGATGCCCTGCGCCCAGAGCCTCTTTTGAGCTGTGGCAGGTTGGGGCGCCCCCTGCTGGCTGGATTGCCACAGAGGACTCCCTCGTTCCCCAACAAGGAGGGAGTTGGGGTGACAAGGCAGGTCCCACAGCTCCAAGCTAAGCCTGAAAATTAATTCCCAGCAAATTGTCAGGAAGTACTCTTTTACTCTCGGTTGGTTGTAAAAGAGCACAGATTACAACATTCCTCGCACAGCAGGCCGCACCCCCCTCTGAGTACAAAGTGGGGGGGAGGGGGCGCGGAGCGGGGGCGTGGGTGAAGGGTTTCTAATGCAGACCTCTCTGCCACCTTGGGACCCGCCTCTGCAGACGCCTCCGGGTGCGATGCAGTCCAGCGGGTTCACCGCTTACTCGTCACGAATCTGAGCGCTGTGAAACCGAAGGGTTATGGACCGGGCGGGGAGATGAAAGTAAGGATGGAGACAATGTTTAAGCAGCTGCTTCTCTTCTTTTGCTCAGATATCCAGAGGTTCTTCTCAGACAGTTAAAATTTGCAACTGGCTTTTAATTTGTAAGTTGCTGTTACTAACTGCTAAGTTTAAATGTCCCCAAACTGTAATTTGTCAAGAGCTTTATGAGAAATTCTGTACTTCTTTTTACAACTACAGGGCATTCTGAGGGCCCCCCCGGTCTGTCCTCCGCAGGCAAGAGCTTGCGGCAGGAAAGGAAGGAAGGAAGCAGGGAGCAGGGAAGGCCGGAGGGAAGGAGAGGAGGGATGGGACCGGGCGGGGCCGGGAGCGTGTGTACCTCTGATGTATATGCATACGCAGGTGGCTCCAACAGCGAGTACTGACTGAGTGCTCGCTCACTACATGCTGGGTCTGTAACAGATACTCAGGATGCAAAGGTGGATATGAGACCCACTGACCAGCCCGGAGAGCTTGGCGTCTAGTGAGGGAGACGGCTGTGAAAGCCCTGCCGCTGTAGCAGAGGCAAGGGAAGAGCGAGGAGCAACTGCCTGGGTAAGTCAGAGAACACATCCCTGAAGAGGGGACCTTCGGGCCAGATTTTGGAGCGTGATCACGAGCTTTCTGCTTGGCGTAAGGGACACTCACTCGTTCCAGTCTGAAGAACCCGTGTGGGCCGGGCATGGAAGAGGCAGCTGGCCCAGGCAGGCCACGTAGCCAGGCAGAGGAGCAGAAGCTGCCGCCCCCGCCCTCGCCCCTTTCTGAGCTGGCAGCACAGAGAGGGCGCCAGCCTGGGGCAGCCGGTTTGCAGGCTCAGCTTCCCCTGATCTCTCTGGATATTGTTGCTCTTGTTGTTTTTAAGATAGTGCTTGTTTTTATTTTTATTTTTTTATTGTTGTTCAGTTACAGCCGTCCTGCCTTTCCCCCCATGGGTCTCCCCTGCCCCACCGCTGGTTGTTCAGCCTCTTTCCCACACCAGAACGGAGGACTGGTGAGATCCCTGTGACGCGAGGTGCGTGAGCAAAAGGGGCCGGAGAAAGGGGAGCTGTCCTGGCACGCCTGTCGGGTCTCTGCCTGAGCCGAGAGCCCGCGATTCCCGCTGAAGGCAGAGACACCCGCTCCGCCCTGGGGCATGGAGAAACAGGCCCGGAATGACCACGCGGCCTGTCCAGGTCACGCAGAAGTTACCCGAATTACTCTCCAAACACTTCAGGTGCTGAGGTCTGGCCTCCTCCACTGGATTTTAAGACACCTGAGGACACAGACTGGCTCTCATCCCTGCACCGTCTCATCCCTGCTTCTGCCGGCTTTGGGGGAGATGCTGGTAGCAGACACCAGCGAGGTGACAGCTGCGTGTTCTGCCTGGTGGGGCCCTGCACCGATGCAAGTAAAGCTGGGAAATATTTCAGTTATTTATGTGAATCTTTTTCCTCAATTTGTACCCACACAGGCTAATCACACAGCAATGGGTCCAGCAAGCGGGCTTCCCCTCTCCGGGGCTGGACTCGCTGTGACTCATGGAGGGGGTTGCAGTGACTAGTTCCACCTGCGACATTTCCCTCCTTCCCCGTCCTGGCGTTCTAAAGCGAGCTCTGATTTTCAGACTCTGCATCTCTGTTCATGCCCGCGGGTGCTGAGAGGCCAGGGTGTCCTGCACTCGGGGGCTTCTCCTCCCTCCTTCCTCACCATCTGTCACTCTTCTGGGTGAAAATCCAGCCACCAGGGGACCCAACTAAACTCACAAAGATGTTCTGGAAAAGAAGGAAGTCTTTCCAAAGTTTGTGGGGCCTGTGACCTGTCAACAGGCTCGTTACCATTTGTGCCTTCACAGACAGGACTCCACTGGCCCCAGGGCTCTGGCCCAGGTGTTAGTCATACCTACATGTACAAATAGGAAACGGGACTGTGAGTGGCGCCCCCTTCAGGACTCAGAGTGAATGACAGGTGCAGCAGGGATTTGCCGCTGGGGTTTTTGAACCCTGAAGCCTGCAGTCTTTTCCCACACACCTCAGAAGGCCTGTTGAGCAAGACGTCCTTGGAAAGGGTGGTCAGGGCCCTGAAGGACTGGGATCCAGAGACGGGAGCTGTAGGAAGAGGAAATTCTAGGGCATGCAGGTCTGGCTGGGAGTCGGTCTTATGTGGAGGCAGGCTCTGCTGGTGACGGTGCTCGTGGCCCTTTGGGGAGCCCTGTTCTCCAGTTCCCTACGGCCTGTCAGGGGCCCCATCTGCAACGCTTCTGTGGTTTCTGAAGAGGGGGCAGAGGCCAGTCGGGGTTGCAGGGAGCCTCCTAGGGATTTCTCCAACCAAAACTTCCTGTCCCCTTCTGACTGCTGAGAACCGATCTGATATTGACATGAAAAATGTCCATACTCAAGAGCGGAGAACCGGAAGTTAAACGGACTTGTCAGTAAATCACTCCCCAGTCTCCTGTCTACTCCCAAGTAACCGAGGGCTTTGTCACTCGGCATTTCGCTACACAGACCCTAAAAAAGATGAAGCGGATGCACAAAATCTAGAACAACAGGATTGGTAAGGACCAACCTCCCTATTTCGTAGATGACCTGACTGGGGAACTGCCAGCTCGTGAGTGCTGCTAGCGATGGGACTTCCACTCTGAGTTCCCATTGGTCAAGATTTTATAAGCTCATGTACCATGGAAAGTTCTAAGAAGGTCAAAAAGTGTGTGGCATGGTGGGCAGCTCCCTTTAATAGTCCACTTTCCAGCTTGGAGAGATACCATCATACAAGCAGAAGAGCAAAAGTGAAACATAAGCCGAGTGTGTAAAACTCCAGGTGAGTGATGCAGCTGTGAAGGCCACAGGACATCAGAGGTGTGCGGGGATTGTGGGGGAGGGGGGTCACTCACCTTCATGAGGTTTAAGTAGGTCAGGGAATGGCTGGCACCAAAGCCAGCTCTTAAGTCTCCAGAGATCACCTTCCTCAGTGGCTCTGCTGGTCCCTGAGGTCTCCACCTCCTCCAACCTGCCTGCACGGTGACTTTGGAGCTCACCTGCACACGTCAGCTACAGGGGAAGGGGTGGGGGTTATAAGCGCCTCTGTGGGCTTGTGACCGAACGCAGGTCTGACTGCCTGCTGCTTGGAAAGCCAATACTCAAGAGGCAGGTGCTGATGTAAAGGAAAGTGGTTTATTTGCAGATGCTGGCCATCTGGAAGATGGGGGACTCATGCCTCAAAGCCCATCTCCTGGGGAGGTAGGGTACCTTCTTCTCAAATCCCTTCTCCCCCTCTCAGTGGAGGTGGAGATTTTTATAAGGAGGGGGAGGGGAACAGAACAAAGAGATCAAGGGAGGGGGTTGCAGAGTTCTCTATGTGCAGACAAGCACAGTCCGTTCCCATAGCTCAAGCGATGGTCTGGTGTGCGTCATCCGGGCTTGGAGTCCTCCGGGCTCCAGGGTTGAAGGTCAGCAAATCTCCCAGAGCTAGGATGACTTAAGGTCTGAGTCTGCATCTTTTGAAGTTAGTTGTTAGGATTCTTGTACAAATATCCTATTTATCTACAAGCTACATATTAATCAGAGTCAGCACTCACAGAAACAACATTGAAAGAATGGTGGGTGGGTTACAATTTCCCACCATTACAATTTTTCACTGTTACAGGCTGCTGCATTTAAAAAGTGCCTAGCACTTAGTGTTAGCTGTTTTTATTTATAGTTTTAAATGTTATTTAAAAAATTCTCTTGCCCTGGCTGGTGTAGCTCAGTGGATTGAGTGAGCACGGGCCTGTGAAGCAAAGGGTCACAGGTTTGATTCCCAGTCAGGGCACATGCCTGGGTTGCAGGCCAGGTCCCCAGTAGGGGACACACGAGAAGCAACCACACGTTGATGTTTCTCTCCCACTCTTTCTCCTTCCCTTCCCCTCTCTCTAAAAATCAATAAATAAGTAAATAAAATATTTTTAAAAATTCTCTTATAGATTTTCCCAGTACTGTCCAGATGTAGGCAGTGTTCACTGCACTGAAGTCAGCCATTAACAGTTACCTTGGGGTAAGCCATTCACACAAACTGCTAAACAACTTTTTAGGTTGTCTTTGGAAGAAAACAGAGCCCAGAGAAAACAGAATCCTTACCCACTCCCTTCAGAGCTGGGAGGAGGTCAGAGCAGGGCAGAGTGAGAGGCCTGGTTCAGACAGGCTGAAGTGGGGAGAGGGGAAGATGAGGGTGCAGATGAGTGCAGAGGGCAAAAGGCAGAACAGGATGTAGAGAGTGACTATCACTACCAATTTGTCAGTGTGTGTAAGGTTCACAATAATTAGCGAGTGGTCCCTTGCATCAAGTCTCATTGGAAGTTGGTTTCGGCAGAATCCTTCAACTTAGAGTTTCAGGGTCTAATCAATTAGTGTGGAATTTGCTGCCCTCTTCTGGAAAGCACGGGGAGTTGACCTTTTGATTGTGCAAATCGGTCGTAAGCGTGGGAAATCTGAGGCCAGTTTCAGACAGAATTTGAAAGGTGTCTCAGCAGGAAGGAAAAACCAGGTGGGAGTAGACAGGAAGGTAAGTGCGTGAACAAAAAAGGGGCCACGTGTGAAGCCTGACAAGTTCCGGGGCGGCTACATGGCGGCCTTAGGAACTCAGAGACCTGAAGTAACCACGTGGCTGGTGCGAAATGAAAACTTCCCAACTAAAAGCAGGGTGGGCGGTCATGCCCTAGGCCAGTATTTTTCCCTCACAAAGGCCAATCTTCACCTTAACTGAGGCTGCCTTTTTTTTCTTTGTATCTATGAAAACATACCTGATAATATACTTTGGGATATTAATTTCCTTTTTCCCAGACTCCTGAAAGCACCATCGCCCCAGCAGAGCAGAGAAATCTCCTCACTGTTTCCGTCATCATGTGAATTGTGGGCTGTTAAAGGCCCGGTACCCCCGATATTGAAGAGTAAGCGTCTGTTCTTACTTTGTACTCAGTCGCAGAGACACCCCCTGCTTTGCTTCCCCTGCCTCTCTAGTCACCAATGAATTTCATGTAATCCCCTTACATCTTCCCCTTTGATTCTGATGTATAAAGTTAGTAGTAAGACTGATATTTTTCCAGAGTATTTTCTCAGTCTGTTGAGATTTCGCTTCCTAGGACTTGTCAGTTTGGTTCAAATAAACTCATAAAAAATCCTGACAGGTTTAGACATTTCTTACATTGACATAACATAGCATATTTCTCAAAATGTGCAGAAAAGTTCCTGCAACCCATTCAAACTTTAGCAAAACTTCCCTGCTACAACCAAAAGCCCTGCATTAAGCTTCGTTCATGAGCAGAAGGTGTTTGTTGAGATGTTAGTTTATGGAGGAAAGAGCTCAGAGTGTGGAGGCAGTCCGGCCTGAGCCGAGGTCTGGACTTTGCTGCTGCTGCTGCTGCTGCTGCTGCTGCTGCTGCTATGTGTGAAAGTGGCTGAGCTCAAGCTGCTTATTTAGCCTCTTGGCTTTGACTTTGTTGTGTCAAGGGAGGACAGTAGCGCGTAGCCCAGGAGGATGAGGTGAGATGCCATATTTCAGAAGACCAATGTCTCATAGATTTCCCTTTAAGAAATTTAGTTGAGGAAATGATAGCATCATATTGAGAACAATAAAGAGAGACCTGAATAAACAGGGTGCCAGCTGAGGTCCACCCCCCGCTAAGAGCCCCTGAAGCCGCTTTGCTCCAAATGAGTTAACTTCACCCCCACCCTGCCCCCAGGAGGAAGCGTTTGCCCTGAGACATCTAGATGTTCTTGGAGGAAGCTAGGTTCTTCCCCAGGGTCATAAGGAGCATTCCAAGGACCCATGCGTGGGAGGTTGGGGGTGGCAAGATGGTTTATTCGTGTGGAAATAGAAGCTGCCCTCGGGCTTCCAATGTCCCATCTCCCTCTGTCATGCTGTGGAAAAAGTCCAGTCTTGTCTTCAGTAGGGCCAGGATGAAGGCCACTGCCCAGAGTCTGTGCTCCATATGGGAGTCCAGTCCAGCTTCCGGCATCTGGCCAGCGTCGTGTGTTTCCAGCGGCAGTCTGTGGCTGTGACCCTGGTGTGGAGATGCACACCCATGGGCCACGTGGCTGGAAGGGGCGCAGGGCCATGGAGAGCACAGGTGCATGCACCCTGGGACTGTGGGCCATAAGTGAGAGAGAGAGAGAGAGAGCACATGCTTCTAGTTCCCCTAGGATTATATTAGCTTGGGCCAGGTTCCTTCTCAAACAAATCAACTTTCCAAACTTTCATGAGCTTTTGGATGGGTTTATTCCCCCTGCTTAGACTGACAGGCCTCTACAGTCCAGCACGTTCCTCCCGCTCCGCCTGACAGTCCAGTACTGCAGGGGGAAGGGGGGAGAGTCAGTCCCCTTGGTGGAGTGCGAGGCTGTGGTTCCCTGGGTGTGGAGCCGTAGCTTCCTGGTGAAGCAAACAGGCTCATGTTCCCCAGTTGATTAAGCTCAGTGTCTAGTTGCCTTTACTCCCCTTTTCTGACTAAGTGCCAACAGTGTGGGGGCAACTTTGCCCACAAGTCCCCCATCTGCCACAGATGAAAATGAAACTACCAAGACACGATTTGCTTGGGGAGGAGAGGTGGTCAGTCTCTCACAGGAGAAAGACCAAGAACCTCTTCCTCGAAGGCTTTTATTAGGTTCATAATACACAGGATACAGGTAAAGCTCATCAGTCAATGTCAGGTGGCAAGGAGCAAACAATAGATAACATTTCAAAGAGATCTGAGGGCTTAGTCTGAGTCAGTGTCTGTCAGGTAAGGGGGTTGCAAAAACTTTGGGAGACATACTCATTTCCTGCTCAGACCCTTATCATATGAATGAAAGCACTCTTAGCAAAGCAGGCTTCATAGGACTTTAGAAACTCTTCCTTATACCCAAGCATCCCGGAACCCGCTCTAGCAGGCAAAGGGCTGCACTGCCCTCCTAGTCATAGGTTTTTAGGCTTAAGTGGATTAGAGCCAGGAAGTGCTTCTCCCAGATGGAAATGGGGACTCAGGCTATGTCAGAATAGCAAGGGGCAAGGGCCCATCACCCTCTCTTTGCTGCAGCTCCCCGAGTCCTTCCTTGAGGGCCTCCCAAATGATTATGTCTAGCTTAGGTTGTCCCCCCCTCTGAGGGGTCGTTCCTGTCATAGACTAATTGACCCAGTGTTGGAGGCAGAGATGGACGAAGCAGAAGCAGCGCTGCTGCCAGGGAGATAAGCTTTGTCTCCTTAGTGGCTCACAGTCCGGAGGTTGCTCACTCAACAGTTACAACCCCTGAAACCAGGCAGAGTGGTTTCCAACACAACAGTAATGCAGCTGTGTCTCGGACGGACACTGACACTGGGGAGCTCTCCATCAGAAGAGCCAACTCCCACCCAGTCACCCCAGGAGTTTGCAAGCGCCAGTCACCACATGTTTTCAAAGGAAAGTCCCCACAGTGAAAAACAGCTCAAGCAGACCAACGCCTGGACCACGCAAACAAACAAATGCAGGCAATGAAGAATAATCTGACTCACTCTGAGAGAGATAAAAATTATTGCAACTGTGAAATGAGATTAGGAGGCTATAAGAAATTGCAGAGCTCTTATAAATTATGATTGCTAAAATGAAAAAAATATATTACAAAGGACGGCTGGATTTAGAATCGAGGAAATCTCTCAGAGAGCAGAACGAATAAAATTTAAGAGACTGATAGAAGGAAAAAGAAAGAAGATCAATGAAGCCAAGAAGCCCATAGCCAACTAATAGCATTTCCAGGAAGCACAAGGCAGATACAGAAGAAATTATCAAGAAGACTGAACAATAAACTTCCCAGAAAAAAAGAACACGATTTTCTGGATTGAAGGGGTCTACTGGACCACAGCACAATGAATTAAAAAAACCTCACCAAGAGTCACTATTGCGAAATCTCGAAAGACCTGGAAAAAACTCCTAAAAGCCAAGAGAAATAGCAGAGCCCATTCAAAGGGCCGGGAATCAAATGGCCTGGACTTCCCAACAGCAATGCTGAAACCCTGTAAGAATCTTCCTGTTGCTCCACACCACCCACTCATCACCTCACACGCTCCCTTTGCATTTTCCTGACTCCAGTTGCAGCCTTAACTAGTAGCTCCCACCCCAGGCTCTGCACTTGGGAAATAATGGAAATAACGTGTCTCCTGGTTTGTCTCCAGCGCTCTGGGCGCGCCCCGAGTGCCCGTGGTGCACTAGTTCTTCTTCGCTGCATTTCAACTGGTAGCTCAGAGCCTCCCACCCTCTGAATATGTTTGGAATCTCTGCACCTCCTTCCTTTCATAAGCGGAAATGCGTATCCTCAACCTTCCACAGGGGAGGCCCTCCGACATTTCATGGTACTTTTATTTTAAAAAAATTCTTGTGGCTCATTCTTGCTGAGTTCGCAATTTCACTTTTAGAACTTTGTGTCATGTCTAAATGTGAAAGTGCACCATGCATTCTTTTCTTCATCCCATTTGCAAAGCCACTTGTAAAGACGGATTCCATCGTCTACTTTTATGTGACTCTTCTTTTTATATGTTTCATACATAGGCTGCGTTTATCCTTATTTCTTTCTTAAAAATTTTTTAAAGATTTTATTTATTGATTTTTGGAGATAGGGGAAGGGAGGGAGGGAGAGAAACATTGATGAGCAAGAGATGCATGACTAGGTTGCCTCTCAGGGGGACCTGACCCCCAACCCAGGCATGTGCCCTGACTGGGAATTGAACTGGCAACCTTTTGGTTTGCAGGCTGGTGCTCAATCCACTGAGCTACACCAGCCAGGGCATATGGCTTATTTCTGATGGATAACAAAAAATGTGTCCTGACTGACCTGGGGTGTTTGGCATCAACTCTTGTCTGAATAAATATGCATCGGTGTTTTTTTGAAATATGTTTTATATTGCTCAAACAGTGTTAGCTGGCAAATCAAGAAAGACTTCCTGTTTTGAAAAATCTTAATTTTTAAAATGTGTTAGCAATTTCTGTAACAAGCCAATCCTTTATCATAGGTCCTTCTCCACATGGGTGGGAGACTCAGCAAGGCCCCGTGTCAGGGCCTCAGACCCTCTGCGCCCACCCGCCCCTCCTCCCTGCACAGGGGCCTCTGCTCAGCCTGCATTTGTAGTTACAGGTCGCATATTGTGACAAATGACTTCCTAATTTTATCACTGAGCTCCTTCAAAACCTGAGACCAGTATCATCTGACTAAATGATAATATAAGCACATCCGGTTTCACATATCAGGCAAGTCCAGTTCATGCCAACGCCCTGGAAACATTTCTACAGATCAGTCATCCATTGTCTATAAATGATAAGATTCACTGAGGTTCAGCTTGAATGACACTTGGGTCGAATCCACCAAACTCCTCCACAGGCAGGCAGCCATCAGAGCCGGGCAGCCTGCCAGGGTCGAGCCTGGACAGCCCACTCTGCCACCCAGGCACCTGCACCGTGCACCTGTGGGCCTTTCCAGTCCTGCCTTTGCTTCCGTCTCTGTCATTGTTCCCCACCCAGACCGTGGGCACCCCTGCGTCTTTGTACCTGAACGGAGTGCACACCAGCGTGCAGTATCGATCGTGGTACCCCGTGCGTGTCCCGTCTGCCCAAACAGACCGAAGCTACTAAAGGGCGGGTGCCTTGTCTCCCACCTCTCTGAATCCCCATCGCTCAGGAACTGTTTCCAAAAAGTGGCAAAAAGTCGAAACGTTTACAATGCCCAATGTATTTGCCCACAGACTTTCTTTTGCTACAAAGGAGCATCTAGTTTGCCACGTCTGAATTACGTAATGACGCACTCATTAGCAAGTGTGAGCCAGTGTGAGCAATGCCTCACTAAGATCCTCGGGGAAGAATTAGGAAATCCATCTTTGGGAGGACTTTTAGGGCCTCTGCTTTTGAACTTCTTCCCACGAAATCCTGGGATACATAGATGCATTTTTCTGTCCTCCTGCTTTTATTTGTCAGCCTAAGAGGCTGAGGAAAGGTGGAGACCCACAGGGGAAAGAGTGAGAATGCCAGTAACCGAGAGCACAAGATAAACAGGCTCTGCCTTCCACTGGCTAATGAAGAGTCCTCCATTCACTGAGGGCAAAGTCATATTAGTAGCTGTAGGCTTTGCCATGGACAAAAAACACTAAAAGCCAAGCTAAAACTTTCCCAAACTGGCATTTTAGCAGTACAATGTTGAGGACGCTATCTCACCTTAGCCCGGAAAGCTCAGGGAGGAACGGGGCACGGAAGCCCGAGAGCCTGCTGGGGACGCTCCAGAGGAGATCAGGAAGCAGGTGAAGTGAGGTTTGTCAGCCACCCCACTGGTTTCAGGGGCACCTTGTGCTCACTGCCGCCTCTGGGAGGTGAGTCACCCCTTGCAGAACCTGTCATAGCTCAAGTTCAGCCAGCCTCCCGGAAGCCTGAGAGAAAGTGTCACTCTGTCCTCCCACAAAACCTGAGCCATCTGAGGCATCAACATGGGGAGCAGGAGCCATGGGTGCCCCAGGAGAGGAGAGAACCTGGGCTGGCAGGGGGAGGGGAGGTTAAGAGACACCCAGGGGAGAGGGAAGTGAGGCCTGCTGAGTGGCCCATGTGCTCTGGTTCCAGGGAAAGGGGTGGCCATTGAAGCCCGAGCCTCAGAGACCCACGTGTGACAGGCCAGGGAACACCTTCTGCTGCTACTCCTCACTGCCAGGCTCCTCGTCGCTGTCCTCCCCCAGAGGAAACGCCCTTGTGGACTTCTGGACCGCGTGCGTCCGCGTCTCCATGGGGCAGTCCTGGCCCAGGATTGCCTGCAGCCAGAGGCAGGGAGAGAAACCACCACCCGTCATCCTCAGTCTCCACAGCTTCCAGCCAGCTCACCCAAGTCTGGTGCTGCTGGGGAAAGACTCCAGGAACGAGCATAGGACCCTCTTTCTGCTTCACACGTGTGCACAGGCCTAGTCAAGACAAACATCTGATATCCTGTAATTGAATCCTTATGGCCATAGCTCAGGCTACACCACCCCCATCAGACCTTCCTTTCTTCTATTGTTCCTTTGAGCAGCAGCTACTTCGTCTCTAACCCTCCCACCCCCTCAGCAGGCTGGTGCTGCAATCAGAGGACAGTATCCCGTTAACTAGAATCACAGGCTATGTTTCCCTCCCCTGTGGTTTGGTATTTGAAGAGGTGATTTGATAAGGAGCGTGGTAGACACGAATGAATGAGTGAATGGACGAATGAATGAATGAACAAATGAACCCAGTGGAATTCCATCCACTTTAGGGAGATAATCTGGCAATGCACACTTTGCTGGTAACGGCAGTCTTTGATGGTCCCTGCTCCCGACTCCCACAAACTTCCCATTTTCTTCATTTCCTTAGGACCCTGCCTCACTGCCTGCTGTGAGAGAGGAAGCAGTTACGTAGAGAAGCGAAAAATAAGGAAGTGCACAAAGGAAAGATAAAGATGGAAAAGGGATCAGAACCCCTGGCAATGCAGAGAGACGTTGAAGAGGGAGGAAGTAAGAGCGCAGGATGGAAAGGAATGAGAGAGACAAGGAAAGAAATGAGACTTTTTTAGCAGTAGCAGAGCCCCTTACCAGCTTCTCCTCCTGGGCTGGGGGGCTTTTCAGGAAGCAGCAGAGAGGGGCGTAGGCGATGTTGATGACTCCGATGATCACCATGAGCCAGGGGAAGCCCACGGCACGCACGATGGCACCGCCTGTGGACGGGCCTGTGAGGAAGAAGTATAAGTCACCAGTGTTTACGAGGCTTGGTCACATGGAAGGTATCGGGGGAGGGTCGTCAGCAGGTGACCCAGAGGATGTCCCAGGGTCAGATAGCTCCAGAAGCCTGAAAGGATCAGCCTCCCAGCTCTACTTCCAGCTGGTCACCAGTGGAAAAGGGAGACTGGGACACCAGGTGCTCCTGGGTGCTCCTCTCTCCCTCTCCACTCCCGCCCCCCAACCAACATACCTATAGCAAAGCCCATGCAAAAAGCCACATCGGCAATGGCGTAGACATTCCCGTACACGGAGGTGTGGCGCAGGTCCACCAGATGCCCCATGATGGGCATCATAGAGGAGTCCACCATGCCTGTGGCCAGAGCAGACCGCACACCTTCTGTCAGCAACACCCCCGGGCCCCTCCCTGGCTGTGCACCCTCCCGCCCCCTCCTCTCTAGTGCACTTCCTTAGCCTGCAGTCCCCCTACTCAACATGACACTCATTCCAAGTAGGAATGTGAGCTCCTTTCTCCACACCCTAGCCGGCTGCCCTCCCGATCTGTCTGCCTTTCCACAGACTAACATCCAGGGTCTTCTTATTTCCTCGAAGGGCACTTCTTACCTATGGCAAAGCCAAGCCCTGCATTGGGAGCAATGAGGCCAAAAATATTCCGAGCCAGAGGAACCTGCAGTAGGAAAGGAGGGAGAGTTCATCAGGAGCCCAGTGAGCCATGCGGGGCAGCTCAGCAACAAAGCGTGTTCGCCTGCAATGCACTCACAGCTGCTCTGAGCCACAGGCATTATCGGCTTGGATCCTCACACCTCCTCAAGGAGAACTCTTGACCTCCACTTTGAAGATATGAAAACTAGATTGGCTGTTTGGTCAAATGCCCGTCCCAAAATTACAGAGCCAGTAAGTGAAAAGGTTGAGTTTGCACCGAGTTTTGATTGTGTTATATCATAACAAGGGTCCTTCTCTGTCGCACGGACCCTCCCTCCCCGTCCTGCACACCCCTCAGACCGACGCTTCTGTCCTCCTTCTTCCCTGAGTGGAGTCCCCTCATTTCTATTAGCAGCAGCATCTAAAAGTCTAGGCTAAGGCTTAGCTCGGTAGCCAGTGGAGCAAAAAAGAGAGGAGAGACCAACGCCCAAGTATCCATAAGCCAGAGGGCAGGCGGCCTGTGATGCCCGTTCTCCCGCCCCGGGCATCTGTCACCTAAACCGCTGCCCGAGCACACTCGCCTCTCAAAGGTTTCACATGCTGTTTAGATTTTAGTGGCTGATACTAATTTTGGGAAAGATTCCTCGAGGAGTATTTATATTTTATTGACAGTACTGGCTACGAGCCCCTGGGGCGCACCGTGTGCCAGACACCGCTGTGGTCTGTGGATGTCCTGGCCACCCTGTGATTGTGCTCCGATCCCCATCACGGAGGGGAGAAAACGAAGGCTTAGAGAGCATGGCGGGGGCTCTAAAGTGGAGAGGCCCTTCTTTCCTTCTTCTTCCACCTCATAGTCTGGTGCTGGGGGCTGAGGCACAGACAATAAACTCACTCAGTGGCTTACGAGGCTCTGTCAGGGCGGGGCGAACACACGAAGTCATAAAGTGCATCATCCGGCTGGCCCAGAAGTAGACGCCCACGTGCACTGCTTCCTCCTCCCATGCACACGGCCTGGGTCGGCTCCAGCCCCCCCACTGGCCCTCCCTCTCCCCGCCCACCTCCCTACAGTGGGACGTCAGGGGGCAGCTCTCTGGCTGCTAAATTCCCACTGACGCAGAGTCCTCGCCAAGTCGACGCTCTGCTCATTT
This sequence comes from Artibeus jamaicensis, assembly GCF_021234435.1. NCBI lineage: Eukaryota > Metazoa > Chordata > Mammalia > Chiroptera > Phyllostomidae > Artibeus > Artibeus jamaicensis. Next base: position 5,821,371 of record NW_026521854.1, on the reverse strand, counting down.
TGAAGGACAGTGATGTTTAAACGTCTGGGTCTCCCTCTCTTTTTTCACCTAGACCTTATTATACTTACACAAAGCAAGCTGGTACCTACTACCACCATGCCAATCAGGGAGCAGCGCCACCTGGGAAACAGAGCTGTCATTAAATGGTGCCAAGGGGAGAGATCCCTTCCACTCGCCATGCCGTCACCACCACACCGGTTAGTCCTACCGCCCCTAATTCCAGGGACCCCGTGGGAGGTCGGAAGATGAACGCATCTCTACGTGACCAGGTGGAACCCAGGCGAGCCCCTTCCCTGTCCTTTCCTTCCCCATCTCTCACCTGGCCCCACGCCTCTTCCCCCAGCAGAAGGAGAGGGGGCCCGATGGGAACTATTCTTCCCTCCCTTAGAAGAGGAGCCAGCTGGCTGAGAAGGGCAGGCCCGTTGGCAGCACCCCTCCAACGTAACCCATGATGTCTCCCCGTCCAGACAGCCTCTCCCCATTCATATCTCACTGTCTCTTCACGACCCCTCTCAGAAACCACAGGAAAGTAATGCCAAACTTTTTTCCTTCTCTGGTTGCCTAGAGCAGCGTTTTTCTTTTTAATCTTTATTTTTGAAGTCCTTATGCTGAGCTACGCAGATGAAATCAGAGCTGCTCTCAGTGATGTAGGAGCAGGACCCAGACTCACACCTCTTCCCCCAGCCCTCGGGGGCCCGGGGGCGCCTCCGGGGCCCAGTTGGGCAGCTGCTGCTGTTTCTCAGGCCTGTTCTCTGAGGGGTGGTTCGATCTCTTCAATGGCACAACAAGCACCTGGAAAGTGAAAGCTGTGCCTCAGGTATTCACTGCCGCTTCTACAGCAACCGGCGCAGGGCCACTGTCCTTTCACCTTTTAGCCCTTGCCACCTGCCGGCCCCATCCTCCCGGGGACAGTGATTACGTGTGTGCTGGTCCTAAACGTGCCACCTCAGCGAAGCTGCTCATCACCCCAGGTGCAGGGACAACCTCAGAGGGCTGCCCTGTCTTACACTCCTCCTGCTCGTCCAGGTGCCCAGTCTACGTACCGACCCATCTGGTTGGCCAGCACGCCGAAGAGGTTGGTGCCGATGAGGTAGGACACGCTGGCGGGCAGGAAAGCCAGACCTGTGGGAAGACACAGGTCCGCACCTCAGGACACGCCCTGTGCGCTCTAAAACACCTCCATCCTACAAGACAGTGAAGTTGAAGTTGCCTTCAAGGATTGCAAAGCAGTTTGTTTTGTGGGTTGGGGGGGCCCTGTGCAAACCCAGGCTGGGTGCCGGAGGACCCCACACCACCGCGTTCCTCAGGAGCAGGGCCTTGTTTAGCCTCAGTACTTGCGGTGTGCTTCCAGCTCCCCGCTTGGACTTCTGGGTGAGCAGCCCCAGCAAGCCATTCTCACGTGTAACGTGCCCTGGGCCGTTGGTGTAAGAACGCGCACACACTGGAGAAAGACACACACTTCCTGGGAAGTGCAGCTCCTGCCTTGCTGCCTCCCGGCCTTTCTATCCCTTAGGTCCTGACGTGGGTGGGTTAGTAAGCCTTTCTGAGCTTTGGTCTCTCATCTGGGAAAAACAAAGCTGTTGTTATGTGACAACAGCTTACGCCGAGGAGCACATTAGATGACGAATGTCAAGTGTTTTGTAAACTGAAGCCCCGGTCACACTGTGATCTGTGACACTAGAGTCAGGCGCTCTGGAGCCAGCGTGCGGAGCCCACAGCTGTGGGTTCACTCCGTGGCTTGGCCAGTTGTCAGCAGTGCGACCGCGGGCAATTTATTTACTTCCTCTGAGTCTCAGGCATCTGTTCACTCATTCAGTGCTTTTAATGAGCTTTTGTTATAGGCTAAGTATTCGAAGGGCCAGGGATAGAGTAATGAATCAGAGAGGAAATCCTAGTCTGGGGAGGAAGACAGACTAATAAATAAGGAAACAAATAGATGAAAAAGAGAATTTTGAAAAATGATAACCTTTGTGAAGAAAATGTAATGTGATGTAAGGCAGAATGACCAGAAATGGAGCTAACTGAGATTTGGTGGGGCAAGGAAGGCCTCTTTGAGAAGCTGACATTTAAGCTAAAACTAGAATAATCAAAAGAGAGTTTTCAAGCAGAAAAACAAAACAACCCCCCCCAACACCGCTTCACGCAAACACCCAGGAAAGAAACCACTTAGTCTGTTCTAGGAGCAGGAAGCAGGCGGGGGGTGCAGGGGTGCTGAGGCGCCTGTGCAGGGGAGTGCAGCAGGACAGGCGTGCCTGGAATCTGCAGTTTATGTGGAGTGGGAAGTGTGGGAGAGGAATGGCTACTCTGACTTGCTTTCTAGGGTCTCTGGTTGTGGTTAGAAGGATGGCTTCACAGGACAGGAGTGGAAGCCAAAAGCCTGCCTGCAGCACCCGGGAGAAACGGGGTCTTGTCTCAGCCTGGGAGTCACCATGGAGAGGAGGGGATGGAGTGGGAGGCATTTTCTGGGCGGAGTCAGTGGAATTCCGGGTTGGGCTGGCCACAGGCACAGCAGGGGTGGGGGAAAGAGAGAAACCAAGGAAGACTCCCCAGTTTTTGTCTGTATCAACTGGGTGGCTGGAGACTGGAGGTGAAGGAAGAGCTTGGAGGGCTCATAAAAGGTTCAGAAGGCCCATCAGACGCCCAGCTGGAGACGTCGGGCAGGCGGTTGGGCAAACGAGTCTGGGGTTCTGAAGAAAGGCCCCAAACACAGATGCCCATCTCCAACTACCTGGTTCATGCATCCTTCTTACAGCCTGGGGAGGGGCTGGGCTCAGCTACAAAAGATCAGGTAGAAAAGAGTCCCACGTTCTGCAACTCTGAGGACTCCTACCTTTAAAAGTTAGCAGAGAGGGAGGATGTAGGAAAGGGGGAAAGGAGCAGCCAATGGAGGGGTGACAGGCGATGGAGCCCAGAAGACAAGGGACCAAGAGGAGTTCGGCCTTTGAAAGCAGCGGAGGTTCGGCAGGGACAAGGCGGAGGCGGTGGTGCCGGCCCAGGAGCAGCGGAGTGAGCGCGCTCTGTGATGGAAGCAGGCGAACCCCCCCTTGTTTCTCCTTTTCTTCACAACCAGGAGCTGAGAATGGCGAAGCTGAAGGGACGAGGTTGTGCAAGCGGTCTGGACAGAGAAGAGTGAAAGCCATTTTGGAAAGTGAGAACATAGCTATGGGACTTACAGAAGAACTTTTGGACAGTGTAAAAACCTAGCTTAGTCAACTCGAATTAGAAATAAAATTTAAAAGAAGATTATAGTGGAGCAGAGAAAGAGAACCTATTTTAGATTTGGGGCCCTAGAGCTAAGGCGAGACCAACAGCGTGGCCCCGGGACGTTCTGCCTTCCCGTTCCACTGCTCGTGTGGAGGCAGAGCAGGGGTGACCAGGCAGGCCTGGCAGGGGTCAAGGCTCTGCCGGGTCACGGCCCCGGGGGGAAGAGCAGGCAAAGGAGCGCCAAAGTTTTCAAAGGAGTGGCATTGATGGTGGACCTGGATCCATCTGGATGGAATCCGGGCTAAGACAGAAGTGGAGACACGAGTAGTGATGAAAACAGAACAAGAATTGAGGCCAATGGCGATCTCAAAGTTGTCAAATTTGTTGAGGTGGAGGGATTAGAATGCCTGAGCAGAGTATGAGTAAGGTGATAACTGGGCTGCTCGGAAGGGCAACTTCAGGGGGGATACCAGTAATGATGTCAAGGTCAAGGTTCTATAAAGGTTTGATTGGCAAAGGGGAGAAGAAGCAGGGGTCATTGCAGAAGAGTAGGTTAAGGAATAGGCCAAGATGTTAGAGGGTTATCTACCTGGATATCAACGTCCCCAAAACAAGGACAGGAGTAGAGGTGGAAAAGACCCACAGCTTTCATGATGGAGATGCAGTAACTAAGGGGTGGGTGCTATAATTTCACAAGATCTTCAAAGGAGTTGGGGTCTTTGAAGGAGAATGAAGAAGAAATAACTCAGAAGCAGCAAAGGAGGCACCTGGACGGCCCTGAGGGGGCTGCAGGAAGCAGTGTTCTCAGGAAACACCCAGGTGTCAGCGCCAGGCGATGGAGGATGTGTGCGGAGCCCGGGCTGAGGGCACTGGGACCTTGCCTTGACAGGAAGCTCCCGAAGGCCCAGAGTTTGGTGGTGGTGGTGGTGGTGGGTGGATAATGGGAAATTGGGTCAGAACAAGAAACCTCTACAGGGCGGGGGTAAAAACAGCTCCTATGAGAAAGGCTGGCTGAGGGGCTTAAATGACACTCATGCACAGCAACCATTTTGTGTAGCTCCTGGCTCAGATTAAGTCCCCGCTGAGCGCTGGCTTTAATTAGTGTCATCTGGTAAGAAACAGGGTCAGGACTTGGACCCTGGCCTCCCACTCCTGTGCCAGCTGTTCCCACCGCCCACACCCCCAGGGCGGCAGGCAGCTGGCTCTGGCGCAGGGACTGTGTGCGTGGCATCGCCAGCTTCTGTGCCTCTCTGTGCTGATAGGAAGCCATGCCGCCTGGTAGCTACTATTGTGACGATTACAATGAAACCCAAAGTCAACAGTTCCCTGGTTACCAGCAGATGGCTTGTTTGCTTTTAATATTCTCTCCCGTGGGTGGAAGTGAAGTACACCTTAGTGGATTTGTCTAGTCGACCTGTGAGGTGTGGCAATCTGTCTCGAACTGTGCCTATTTGTTATGTTTAATTGCTTTTAAAACATGAGGGGTTTTAACTACCCACCTGTCCACCTGATTATCTGGAAACAAGTTCCTCTGGGAAGCTACCTGCCACTTAGATGGTTGTCTCAGTGTCATTTTAAAGGATGGAAACTTCTGAATGAGATTCCCCCTGACAGTGGCACATTGTGCACGAGCAGTGTCCCCAGCCGTGTGTCCACAGACACACATACGTTGTCCCCAGCACATCTTCAAGGGGTGGGACGTCACTGGCTGTGACTGTCAAAGTGATGTGAACAAAAACGATTACAAAATAGTAATGACTTTAATTTACTGAGTATATTTCATGCCTGGTGCTAATCCTTTTAGAATTCATGTAACAGTGTAATCTGGAAAACAACTCTGGAAAGCAGCTCCTTTTTACAAATGAAAAGAGCGAAGTTCACAGGAGGTTAGAAAACTTATTCAAGGTCATAGCCAGTAAGTGGCCACTGAGAGTCACACCCAGGTGGGCCTGTCTCCGGGCCCCAGCTCTGCCCGCCCTCAGTGACACGAGCGGTGGGCAGACGGGACATTCGAGCGCTCAGTGACAGACTGCCACCCACCTCAGAGGCCTCATCTCCCTTTTCCCTAAATGCAGTGCTCTGCATTCAGGGCAAAATGTTTTGAAGTGGGGTCCCTGAGGCTGTCTCCGCATCATTGGGAAGCTTGGAAAGCAAACTTGTTTCACTGAATTGCCGGGGGTGGGGCCCTGATACCCCAGTTTTAACAACCTTTCCAGGCAGTTCAATACAGATAGCACCGAGGACGGGTGTAAAGGATGGAGGAAGACAGGGCCTCCTTGAGTTCTGATGTTCCTGCAAAGGGGACCTCGTGAAGTCACCCCATGAGCTTCCTCAGGTGTCTCACCTGCCACTCTACCTCTCCTAGCGAGAAGCAACGGTGCTGCCTAATAGAAACTACTGTGACGATCACAACGATGCCCAGAGTCAACAATTCACCAGTTACTGGCTGATGGCTGGTTTGCTTTATACAGTCTCTCCTTTGGGTGAAGAAGGCTGGGGAAGGGCCGTCTGGAGCTGTGGGTCCCACCTGCATGGCCCGAGCCTCGGGCAGGGGACGCTGGCTGGCACCAAGCACTGACTAATTCAATTAGTTGTCATGGTCAGAGGCAGCTGCCACCCAGAACAATTCAATTTGGGGCTGGGAGCCTTGCTTAGAACTGTCCCCTAAAAAATTAGATTTAGTGCTATTATTGCATGCTGAGCCACATCAGGTCCTCATTGGCTTCCCCTCTGGCCCCATAAGCTTCCCCTCCCCGCAGTGACAGAGTACTTTGCACATAGTCTTTCTCTGTCCTGTCCTCAGGTTTCCCAAAAAGGAGCAGAGGCAGCTAGAGGCCTCTCCCCTGGGCCCAGAGCTCTCCCCTGGGTGAGGGCTGCAGAGTGGCCGACTCCAGAAGCTCCTCTCTTAGAGGTGAAGAGATAGCAAAAAACCCCTGAGATTTTACTGTCTGTCTCAGATTACCGTGTATTCCTATGTGGAATCTAATGGACTAACTGAAGCAACAGGCAAAATAGAGGCAGACTCATAGGCAGAGCAGGCTGACAGCTTGGGAAGTGGGAGTTGGGGTGGGCGGAGGGATGCAGCAAAAAGGAAGAGAAAGAACGCAGGGCGCAGACGACAGGGTGGTGACTGGGGGGAGGCGGCTGGGTGACTATGGGGGGATAAATGGTGACAGAAAGACTACACTGAAAATAATGTAAAAAAAAGTAATTCAGGGGAAGGGGAGCTAAAGAGAAAATGTGGGTGGTGGTGACGGTGCATATTCATGTTCTACAGGCCAAGGTTGCAGTTATTCCTCAAATGGCCCTTTGAACTGGACAGGTCCTGACGCCTGTCTGAGAAGTGGGCAAAGGGCTCTCGGCAAGTCTCTGACCTGCACAGCTTGAATAGCCAATCAACAGAGACGAGAACCTGCCTTCTCTGCCTAGAAGTCATTAATGGTTCAGCCACACAGGAAGTTGCTGCTCTCCAGCCCTGTCAACAGAGCCTCCCTCCCTTCTTTGGCTGCTTCTTGGAGGGACCACCCACCCAGTCAGGCTTGATTCACAGCTGTGAATGGGCAGTGATTCTATGAGGGGAGCACACTGTCCCCCTGGGACCCCGGAGACCTGGGTGTACTGATGCTCTTGGATTACCTGAGAAAGGGCTCGTGGCAGGCTCTTCTGCTCAAGCCTGAGCTGGGGACCAAGATCACTTACCCAGCTGCCACTCAGGGGAGCACATGGTCCGCATCATCCAGATGGGCAGGGTGGGCTCCAGCATGGCCACGCCCATGTTGGCAAAGCAGAGGGAGCCTGGGGGGACAGTCCCGTGAGCCACCATGGCTGCCCCGAAGCCCGGCCCCTCCCGGCCCGTGGGGGTGGGGTGTCATCAGCTTACCTGCAGCCACCAGGATATAAGGGTCTTTGAGGAGGGTAAGGAGCGGAGTCCCCTTGGCACTCTGAGGACACGGACAACAAAAACTCCCATCTGTATAGCATATAAACCTCCCCCTTTCACAGAATCTGAGAACGTACGGACGTGGAGTCAGCACCACCCCCACAGGGTCAGGGCTCAGTAACCCCCAGCTGCCCCAGTGTCTGTGCCGACCGCGAGCAGTGGGTTCCCAGGTTACCCCCACTTTGGTCTGACCTGGATACAAATTCAAGGTAATTAGAACAAACTTTCCTAAATATTTTGCATTTTTATCTTTCTTTCTTCACGGTTTTATATGAACTCCCCAGAGCCAACTTTGGCTTGAGGGCAGGCAAATACCAACTCCAGCGTTTAACTGTAAGGATGCCCTCGGGGGAGGCTGCCTAGATGACCTCTAAGGCCTTCTCAGTGCTGGGGTGCTGTAGCTCAGGTCTCAAAGTCACTGTCTCCGTTGCATGGAAAACGATACAATGGTTAACATGTGACAACACGAGGATGAAGTGTTTCACATACTCACAACTGCAAATCTACTTTTGCCCCACCCTGCATGTTAAATATACATTAAACTCATGACTGTATATGTGTATATATGAACTTAGCACATGAGTGTATATATATATTTATATACACACACACATACACATATATATAGTCATGTATATGTAGTTATACACTGCTTCACAGTGGGGATGCACCTGAGAAATGTGCTTAGGCAGTCTTGTCTTTGTGCGAACATCATAGCATGCACTTACACAAACCTCAGTGTTACAGCCTGCTTACACTTAGGGTACACGGTGCAGCCTCTTGCTCCTGGGCTAAAAGCATGTATAGCATGTTATTGTGCAAACATCATGAGATTAAATCAAGCACAGGGGAAAATTATGCAAACATGAGACGCACTAACTCCAAGATGCACGATGCCGCTGCTAGTGTCACACGGCAAACTGCTGCACAACAGACTCTTTCTTCATGAGTAGAAAGAATATATTCTAAAATAATGATAGGCCCTGGCTGGTGTGGCTCAGTGGATTGAGCACTGGCCTGCAAACCAAAGGGCTGCTGGTTTGATCCCCAGTCAGGGCACATGCCTGGGTTGCAGGACAGGTCCCCAGTAGGGGGCACACAAGAGGCAACCACATACTGATGTTTCTCTCCCCCTTCTCTTCTCTTTAAAAATAGATAAATAAAATCTTTTAAAAAATGATGAAAAGAATAGTAAAGTACAGAAACGAGTAACACAGTTGTTTATTATCATAATTGTATGTGCTATACTCTGAAACTGGCGGCCCAGTAGGTGTGTTCACACCACAGACAGGAGTGACACACGATCCCATGACTGGCTATGATGTCAGAACAGCTGCGATGTTACTAGGGGGTAAGAACTGTCTCAGCTCTATTGTAATCTAGTGGGACCACCACTGTACTCGCAGTCCGTCCTTGACCAAACGCTGTTACGTGGTGCATGACTGTGTGTGCTCCTGTGTGTCACCTAAAGTTTCTCTGACTCTCCGTAAGGCCCTTCCTCCCCCTTTGGGAAACGTCCAGCCAGACTCCTGTACTGTCCCCCGTGCCACCCTAACTGTGACTCAGTCTGGGAATCCCAGTTCAGTTCTCGCTTCCCCGGACTCCATCCCCTTCCCCTTTCTTTTTAGGTTTGGCAGGGGTGATCTAGGGACGCCTGGGTCGGTGCCCTTGGCCGTTCTATGTATGGCCTGGAACTGGAGCTTGGTGTGTACTCACCTCAGGAGAGAATTTGGACGGCTGTAAAATACAAAGCTGGAGTGCTAAGGAAGAAAGGGAGAGAGACGGCGCGGTTTATCCGAGTGTCGGAGGCTCCAGTAACCGCCACCTTGCTGTCACCAAGCCACACACAGATCTAACTCCCTGACCAGGACGGGGCAGTGCTTGAGCCACTCAAACATGTCAAGACCGACACCACAGCATAACACATCCCGAACCCGGCTTGGGCTGGCACCTGCCTGGTGGCCTCTAATGGTGACTTACCTCCATCCAGTAGTGCCAGGAAGGCCAGGATGAGGAAGGGTGAAGACTTCCCGACAAACTCATACATCACACTTCCGAAGGGAGCCCCCACTGGAAAGGCAAAGCAGGTGCAGGTTCCAGAGGTGAGGGCCAGGGCCCAGGCAGCGTGGCGTGGCCACGCAGACCCCGCGATGTCCACTGAAGGCCTAGGGGCTGAGCTCCATGGGAGGTTCTGGGGATTCAGAGCTGAAGAAGACCTGGCTCCGAGGTCTTCGAGTGCTAGTGGAGGAAATGAGTGTGGCAGGGTGGGGGGTGGGGCAAACAATTAGAACGTGGTAGAAGGTGAAGTTCAACAGTAGAGGTTCCACCTATGGAGGGCTGCGTAAGCACAGTGGAGTGAGCTCAGGAGGCCACAGGGCTTTGCCAGGTGGACAGTACTGGTGGGGAAGAACCACGTGCAAAGAACACAGATGTGTCAGAAAAGAGAGGGTGGTTGGAGAAGCAACAGAAGAGTCGGTGCTCCTGGAATACGTGTGTTTGGGAGGGAAAGAGTGGAGGTGGGGAAGGCCGAGGCCACAGAGTTAAGGGCCCCATAGGTCTGGACACGGCATCTGCTCGGCCTTGCAGGCTGGGGAGGAACGCCAGTGCTTTTTTTTTTGGCTGGGAAGGAATCCCAGCAGCTCTGGGCCTAGGGAGCTTCGTCAGGAGCAGCTTGGAGGATGGAGAGACTGCGCGAGAGGGCAGGCAGGAGGCTGGTGCCACACTGCAGCTGAGGTGGGATGAGGAGCTGGCCTCGAGGAAGTGGCTGTAGAGGACACTGGGCGTGTTCGTTAGGGAGGGAGAGGAGAGAGGGGGTACGGGGGTGCGCCAGTCTCAGCCTGGGTGTCTGGGTAGGTGGGTGCTACAAAGAGCAGGGGTTTTGTTCGATCTCTTCCCTGTGGTCGTAGAGGGTGGGGTGTGGGCCAGGCAAGAGACCTCTGGTGTTTTCTCCCCAATAACCTTGCAAGCTTCTATGGGGCAGGAACCACACCTGGGGCTTCTTACCTACATCTCCTCTGCACTAGCATTGTGCATGGCATGCAATAAGTGCTCCCCAAAAGTATGCAGCCTGTTGCATACTAAGTCAATTAAATCATACGAAGGATGAACCTCAAAGAAGGGACAGACAGCTTCATGGTTTGAAGCTTGGGATTCAAGCCCAGAAAACCTGCATCTGTATCCTGGCTCTGGCATTTCCTGGCTGTGTGACCTCGATGGCTATTAACCTTTCCTATTCTCACCTGCGTGTCAGGGACGACCACTCCTCCTTCACAGCACCATGCCAAGGATTGAAGGAGATTATATCTGCAATGCATGTAGCACAAAATCTGACATGTGGAGATCCACTCCTTGACTAGACTAGGCTTCTAGATCATTCCTTAAGGGCTATTCAGCTTTGAAAGGGGAAAGTAATTTCATCTTTCCTGGACAAAATTTTGGAAGGACTCAAAACATGACTGGACAGAGAAAGAAGGAAAAGAGTGCCTTCCATGACCTTTGAAACACCTGCCTCCTGGAGCCACCCGCAGTTCCCTGCCCTCGTGATCCTGGACCTGGGGCCCGGAGCCACGTACCCAGCACTCCCAGAGCCAGGCCCCCCAGGGCGATTCCCATGGCACGGCCTCTCTCGCAGTCATCAGTGTAGACACTTGCCAGCATCCCGAGACCTGAAGGGGAGGGACAGATGGAGTCAGCATCTCCACTAGAGTTTCAGCTTGAGGGGTTTTGCAAAGCTTAACCCACAGTGTTTTGCAAATACTTCCCCACCGGTCCCCCTAAACTCCCACACTGCTCACCCCTTCTGTTCAGAATATTGTCGGGAGTGTAAGTCTCTGGGAAGTGTAAGGCAGAACACCATTGTCCCACGACACTGGGTTTCACATCACGTTATCATTTCCTAGCACCTTCCCCGATGGACAGATCCGGACTAGGTCAAGGAAGGGAAACCTATGAACCCAGAGCACTGCTCCATTCAACAAGGGTGTGCGAGGACGGGGGCAAAAGCCCTGCGTGTCTGGGAGAGGGCGTGGGCTGAGCACTCCTGTCCCCACACTCGTGTGCTTCGTGGTGCAGAATTACATTTGACACCGTATTCAAGAGCACTGTGCAAACTGTGATGCTGTTACTGGTACTGCTAACATCACTGTTCCTATGAAATGGTGAGAGGGGACAGAGAAAAGAGCACGGAGTGGCATTAGTAAGAGCCGGGCCCACTTCACGGTTTTGCCTCGGGCTTGCTCTGAGCTGAGCTGGCTGCCTCCTACCACTATCAGAGGAAGTGATGTCAGGCTGAGGGATTTACAGGCACTGCCGGCAACTCTATAATTATCTTGCTTTCGAATCACAATTTCTGCCTTCTAGGGTATTTTCTTTAATTTTTCATAAAAATCTTAAAGAGGTGGTGTGTGTGCACGTGCATGTGAGTGTGCATGTGCACATGTGTGTAAAAATGTCAGTGTTACCTGCAACAGATGAAAATGAAGATCCGATGCCTTGAAGGGTTCGAGCCACAAAGAGCAGGGTGTAGGTACCAGAAAAGGCAAACACTGGGCAGAGAGAATGGCGAGAACGCTCCGGTTAGCACACCACGTCGCAAATGTGGGCCATCATGCCTGTGTTTAAATAAAGCCTGCTCACTGCTCCTTGGGTCTGGAGCTGTCTTCTAGTCTCCCGCCCTGAATCGGGACTGCATTTTAGCTGGTGCGAAGACTGAGAATTCGCAGAAGCATAGACGGATTCACCGCGCAGAGCTGTAGGCAGGAGTCTGGATTTCCACCTTTCATGCCCAAAGCCAACGTCCAGCATCTGTCCATTGAAATGAGGGCTGTCTAGGAAGTTCAAGGCCCTGGGTGGGATCTTGTCCTTAGACCCTACTTCTGGATCCTCCATACACAACACCCAGATTTGACCTTTGCCAATGTTGGGCCTCAGCGGGTCACCCAAAGGTGGGGATAAAAAGCTATGTGTACTTGAAGGACCATAGGCATCGGGTAGACAGTAAACTAATACCTTGCTATCCAATCAGATCTTTCCCTTCACCTTATACTGAAAGATCTTTTAGCCAGATAAAATCGGTGAGTATTTACTAAGCAGTACTGAACATGCAGCTGTGCTAGACTCGTAGCAGATGTGAAGTAAAGAGACGTCCAGTTCATGCCCCCGAAGAGGTTCAGTCCACTAGAGACTGACATACACAAAGCAGAACCAAATAGAAATGTTACCAAACACTAAATTACAGGGTGTTGGTGCTGAGGTTGGTAAGTGCAGACACATCTCACCTCTAGTTCAAAGGCAATGCCCACAAAAGACAGAAGACTCCTCCCAAAGTGTCTGCATCAGCAGAACCGAAATCCCTTTGCCCACTCATTACAGATGTCCTCACTCCTCTGATGCCTTATAATCTCCCACTCCTTCCCGACGTGATCACACTGTCTCCAAACACGCACGTGCTTGGTCTCTCCTCACCTGGCCTCCAGTGCCTGCTCCCAGGCCTTCAGGTTTCCAATCTGCTCAAGGTCAGCTCTTCCTATATTGTTTACTAACTCCTCTCTGTTTGCCCCATATGCCCAGGGTTTTCTTGGCTTTAAAACCAAAAGTTTCATATCTTGGGAGGCACCTCAATTTCAGTGAAGTAGGATGGTTGGTCATCCTACTTAGGAAGACCAAAGCAATCTCTTTTTCACTTTGCATCTCTAACACAGGCCATCATTTAGGTCCTAATTACACTGAGTCTGGTTCCCAGCTGGGGGCCCTTCAGGGCGGCAATGGGCAGCAGCAACCTTTTTCTAGTATTTCAAAAACCCAAATGGAATGTTCCACAGGAGGCACTAAACACCAAATGCTCGCTAGGATCAGGCCAGCTCAAGTGCAGTAGCACTGGTCACGCCACGGAAGCAATGTCACTGTGTAATGTCATACATACAATGTGGTAAATAAGAAATGCTTTCAGGCTGGGACTTTACACTAAAGACTATAGGGTCCTGGAGGGCAGGGGAGTGGGTGGAGGTGGAAGAGGGTATGGGGGGCAGATAAATGGTAATGGAAAAATACAATAAAAATCATGTAAAAAGTTAAAAATACAAAGACTAGGGGATCCTCTAGTCTTAATTTATTCTGTGGGCTGTTTGTTAGTCAGGCCTCCCAGGCATTGAAATAGCAGGTCCTTATGACTTTGATTAAATTTGCCTTTAAATCCTGGTTCTGGAAATCATCTCTCTCCCCCCACCCCCACCTCTCTCCTATATATACAGGCCCAGCAGAAGAGAAGTAACGCCTGCTTGAGTGTGGTTCCTAGGGTAATAATATGGGTTTTATCATTTATAGCTTTATTTTGAGCATTTCATCTAAAATGTCATGTGGTGTGCTTGAGTGTGATATTGTTATGTCACAGAACTACATGTTTATGATTTTGTAGTAAAAGAGGGTATTATCTGTGCCAGACCCTGTATAAATATCCCTCAGAGACCCAGCCTTTCCCCTGGATGGTCAGCAACCTCCGAGGCAGCCAGAGACAGGGCCTGACTGGTGATCATGGGGCCTGGACCTCTGCAGGCTAAAGATAACAAGTGGACCTAAGTCACGCTTCAGCTGCTGAGACCTAAGCTGGGACAACGCCCTGGCTACTTTCCCACGAGACCAGACAGAGGGATGCTGGAACAGACCTCAGAGCTGTCCTGGACACCTGAAGAAATGATTCGGAACCCTTACTTACCTCTGACTAATCAGCTCCAGCCTGGCCCCGAGCCCCCCAACCCTCGGTGTCTTGTGACTTGCCCTCTATAATCTGTAACCTACATGCCATCAGAGAGTGTGGGCTTCTGAGCATGAGCATCCTGTTCCCCTTGGTTATGCCACTCATAATAAAATAGCCAATCTTTTTCCCCTGCAGTTCTTGGTGTTTAAGGTTTCGCTCTGCTTGTGCAGGAGGACAAACTCTTTCTGCTTAGAAAGAGCAACATAAAGTCCTGGGGAACTGGAAATGTGTCTTTTTTTAAAGATTTTTTAAATATTTATTTATTTATTTATTTATTTATTTATAGAGAGAGGGGAAGGGAGGGAGAAAGAGAGGGAGAGAAACATCAGTATGTGGTTGCCTCTAGCACATCCCCAACTGGGGACCTGGCCTGCAACCCAGGCACGTGCCTTGACTGGGAATTGAACCAGTGACCCTTTGGGTCTCAGGCCAGCACTCAAGCCACTGAGCCACACCCACCTGGGCTGGGAATGTGTCTTTATACTTCACATTCCTTCACTGACTTTTGCCATCAAAGCATACTATGTATGCTCCATGAAGTTTTATGGAATGAATGATGGATGTCTCATTTGATGGAACAGCAAGTTATTTGTTTTAAATTTACTGTGTAGCATAGACTAAACTTCTAGAAGTTCAATAAACACCTCTAACTTGAATTTCCTCTGCTTTGCTTCAGCTAGAATTGCCACAAGTAAGCTGTGGTCTGGAGACAGAACTTAATCCGGCTCCTGCACTTTGTAGCCTTCCAGCCCTGAGTGAGACAAACTCCTGTTCAGCACTGGTTGATGGGAGTCAAGCCCTGGGCTAAGGAGGCCTGCGTTAGGGTCAGAGTGTCAGCAGGGGCAGCAGGAGCCGCCAGTCGGCCCTGGGCTGCCTCCCCTGCAGGAACCCCCTCCCCGTTCATTCCTTCCTCTTGTAATTCTCAGGGTCAATTTCTGGACTTTTTTTTTTCACTTACTGTTCTTATTCCACTGCCATTTTATTAGGAGCATCTATTGGAAAGTGGATGCACTATTTGTTTTTCCCTTTTTTCTTTCTTTAACAAATTTATTTTCCTAAGCTAGAACATTTTCTAACCTTTAATGTTCTCACATGAAGGCAGTATACTGGGGTATTTCCCAATTGCTCTTGTCCAATTTAGATTCTTCGTTTGCTGCCCTTTACTTTTGCAAATAAAAAATAATACAACATCTTTCCAAAGAACATGAAGGTTTGTACTAAACTCACTCAAGGGATTGCTGATACGCACACACACACACACACGATGGCACACACAGCAAAACAGTTTTCACAGCTTCCCTCAGTGGACAGAAGTGAAGTATCTGTTCTTCTATAGCAGAATATACAGAGTTGACTAGACTGAGTTGCCATTATTGCTCTAGTGCCCATACCAGACACTGCAAAGCACTTAAATCAGTACCATAAGCCACTTAGCTAGCGTGCTGCTGCCCTCTCCACTGCAGTGCACGTGATAAAATCAAAGGTAATCAGTGAAGGGAACAAAGGAGGAAGCAAATTACTTACTCACTGTGGAGAGAAACATGATAACAAAGCCAGCAAACATGGGAATGTGGTATCCAATCCTAAAAGGGAATTTGAAAAAAGATACAGTTCCAATAGGCATCCATATTCTGAGACTGCACAGTTTCACGTAATCGAGAAGGGAAATTCATTTATTTGAGTACATGGTAAAACATGTCTCTGAATGCAGGTGTAGGGAATGGATATGACGTATAAATGTATATAAGCAAATTAACAAACATGCAGTATGACCCACAGGCCAGGGCCTAAGTCTTCTTTTCCAGAAAGGACAGCCTAGTCAGAGTGTATGCTCCTCTGAAAAATTGGGATGGCCCCCACACAGCTGCTAAGAAGCCAGTGCTCTGGCTTAGATAGGCCTGCCCCTTCCTCTTCATGTCCGGCTGGAGCTGGGCTCTGGGACACGAACGTCACCTCGATGGCCTGCTTCCCCTTACTGTTCTCTTCCCGGTACCCAACAGTCGTTAGGTCACTAAGAAAATCTGAAGCCCATGGCATTTCATCAACATCGGGCTGTCCTTCGGGGTCACCAGCTTTTCTAACAGCGGACTGTCCTGGGGTGCAGACAGGAGAGTTTCCCTTTCTTCCTTCTAACCCCCCTTGGGACACCCCAGCCTACTCTCTCACTCGGAGCCACGGAGGTACCTGTTGGTGAGAGGCCCCACGAACGGGTTGACCAGAAGCTGCATCAGAGCCTTTGAAGCAAACAGAACCCCGACTCGTATGTTCTCTTCCTCCAACAACTCTGTGTCCTGAAGGCAGTCATTTTTATGGGTTGAGGTGGTTCCAGTGACTGGAGGTGGGGTGGTGCCAGAAGTGCCATTTGTCCCTGCTGTGCCCCTGGGAGCACTTTCATCAACAACCACAGTGCTGTTATCAAAGAAGGAGAAGATTGCAGAAAAGGCAGGGGAAGTGAGGGCTTCCCGGGGTGTGGCGGCAGGGGCCCGATGCAGAGAAGTGTTGACTTCTTTGAACTCTGTGGCATATAGGAAGGTGGGCACGATGGGCACTGAAAGTCAAGAAAGACAAGGGGTCAGGGCTAAGGGCACATTGTCTTCTTAACACTAGATGGTTCAAGGTCATTGCTATGAAGTTCAGTTTCATGCTCAGGGCAGGTGTCTACATGACGAGATTTGAAACCCAGTATAAGATTGTGCCCACCCACATTATACCATTAGCTAAAGTACCTAAATTCCAACTAACATGTAATTGGTCCTCGTTATTCATAGATTCCATATTGGCTGATCTGCCTACTGGCTAAAGTGTATCTGTAATCACAAAGCCAAA
Organism: Artibeus jamaicensis; assembly: GCF_021234435.1. Lineage (NCBI taxonomy): Eukaryota > Metazoa > Chordata > Mammalia > Chiroptera > Phyllostomidae > Artibeus > Artibeus jamaicensis. The sequence goes on along the minus strand of NW_026521854.1, from coordinate 5,804,650 downwards.
ACCTGTGAAGCTGTCATGTGTTTTCTTGGACATACGTGTAGAGAGTGGGGAAAATTTGGAGTCGCCAGTTGCTCACTTTCCCAGCTGAGGCTGAACAAGGCGGGCTCTGCCTTTTTACTGTGGCCGATGCAGAGCGGGCAGGGCAAGGAGATGGGAGGAGCGGCTGGCTCCGCCGGGCAGGAAGCCGCAGCTCTGGGGCTGCTTGGACGGAGCTCTAACCCAACCCTGGCACCTGTCGGCAAGGGGCCTCGGACAAGGCACAACGAGGCCTTGTCTGAGACAAGGCTCTGAGCCTCGCTTCCTCTTTTGTAAAGAAAATAGAGAAGACTCACAGATACAGGAAACAAACGGATGGTTGCCAGATGGGAGGGGGTTGGTGGTGGTTGAAACAAGTGCGGGGATTAAGAAGTACGCCTGGTTGTTACGGAACAGTCCTGAGGATGTGAAGTCCGGTGCGGGGAATGTAGTCGGTAATATTATAATAACTACGTGTGGGGCCAGGTGCCTGCACTTATTGGGCGGTCACTTCCTAAGTCATACAAATGTCTGATAACTACACTGTACGCTTGAAGCTAATATAATATTGAAGGCCAACTGCAATTGAAAGATGTAGAAGAATAAGAAAATAGAATCTGCCAGGATGTGCTGTTTTCAGGACTAAGAGCACAGCCTACACAGGATGTGTGTGCACACATCTCTCCCAGGAACAGTGAGTCAGCACTGGCTAAATGCAGGGTTTGCAGCAGCTCTGGGAGTGTAACCACCACGCGTAGCGAGAATCGGCCATGTCGGGTTAACAGTTTGTCTCAGAAAGCTTCCTGTTTAAAAGTGTATGTTTTCCCCGGGGGGTAACATGTTAGTGCCCATTTGGATACTAGCATAACCGAATGTAAAGATGGATAGACTACCAACCAAACAGAGAAGGACTGGGGGAATGAACCACCAGAAAGGTAGGTTTTGGTAAACAGCTGGATATCCATAAAGCATGTTATTTCTGCAGAGCAGAAGCTGGGGCGGCAACACAGCAAGAAGATGCTCACTGTCCCAGCGGCCACAGGAGCTGCTAGTGCCTTGGGCAGACCGAGGGGTTGCGGGGGTATATAATGCTAGTTCTGGCTCCACTCGGCCTCTTTTTGGATCAGATATTCTGCATCTTCTTCTCTTTGAACCTCTGGGGCTTTCGGCAAAGGTCGGCAGGCTTCAGACCTTGTTTCCTGCCATTCCCAGCAGCCTCCGTGCACTTTCAAACACGAAAGGAAATGCTCTCAAGTGCATTCACTGCTGGAAGCTCGAGGGGAGTGTGTTGCCGGCCCGGAGCCCATGACCCCCGACACGAAGGCCTGGACCTACCGACCACAGTGAGCAGCATGTTGTCCAGGAGCAGAGCCACAAACACCACTCCCAGCACCAGCTTCCGGGACTCTCTGCCCTCCCGCAGCAAGCGTCCGGGGGCGTCCCAAACAGCCCCGAGCATGACCGCGGTGCTGAGGGTCTTCTCCTTTGGGTGCTGGGTGGAGGTCCTGTTACACCTGCAGGCCTTCTGCCGCCTTTACGGGAGGAAGGGGGGGAAGTCTGGCCAGAGCGATGAAACTCACTATTAAAATAAAAAGTAGAGTTGCAGGTGGAAGGGCGGGATGTGAAACTGTTGCACGCCCGCGTCTCGGCTTGCCTCTCACGCAGCTTAGTAACCCACTCGCTCGGTTCCCAGAGGGCCTGCCCGGGAGCAGCGGGCACGGTTTCTCACACGGGAATTCTGCCTCGTGGGTCGTGCGGATTCTGGAGCCCACCGAGCTCCGTGTCTACCATGTCAGACACTGGCCCGTCACCTCAATGGTTACATCCCATCCGAGGACTATTCACACTATTATTTACTCAAAATTTTCCTCTAAATCTACTTAAAAAAACTGAAATACTTGTTTTTAAAAAGAACTTCATGTGCCAGGCCAAAAACAAATTATAGTCTACGCCTATGTGTCACACAAGCTTTTCCAGGAGCCGTGAGTGTGACCTGTGCTGCCCACCGAGAAGCCCGGCATAGATCAGCCCCTTCATCTCGGAGGGGGCATCTGAGGCAACCCACAGGGCTGCCCAAGGTCATACGACTGGTGTCCACCTGGATGAAATCCCAAGCTTTTCAACTTGCAGGATGGTACCCTGCCACCTCCCCTGGCTCTGAGGTACTAGAAGCACTCTTAGCCTGCTGTTTAAGCCATCACGCCTGCTCAGAAAGGTGTGCTACTCTGTGTAAATAAAATGTTCACTTTCACCATTAGTTTTCTATTTAGGATTTCAGCTCATTAGTCACCATGAGTCATAGTATTTTGCTAAATTTCAGGTGATAACAGTGTCCGGGAAAGTAGATACAGAGAACATTTTGAGGGTTGCCAGGTGGGGGGGTGGCTGGGTGAAAAAGTGACAGGATCGAGAGTGCACATGGGTTGTCACAGAATCGTCACAGGGATGTCGAGCACAGCCTAGGGGACATGGTCAATAACACTCTAGTAGCTACGAATGGTGCCGGGCGGGTGTGAGTGCATCGGGATAATCGCTCGGTAAGTTATATAATGTCTAATCCCTGGGATGCACACCTGAAACTAATAAAATAATGTGCATCAACTGTAATAGAAAAAAGTGATTTAAAAATGAGAAAAAATTTCATTTTGTTTTACATGGCTTCTGTTCCGGTATCAAGGATACCGAGTGTGTAAATTTTAAAGTAGATTACCGCCACAAAACACATCAGGCTCTAAAGGTCACAGACACTCAGGCAGGGAATTTCTGCTCCTCAGGGCGTCCCCGAAGGGAATGAGGTTTAGGGTCGAAATTATGAATTGCCGCATTATTTACATAAGAGTGAAACACTAAACAGCTCTTAAAATCATGTCTTCAGACAATTTCAATGACTTAGAAAATACTTTTACTATGATGTTAAGTTTAAAAAAGGACATTAAACTTGTATTTACAGCTTGACCTCAGTGACATAAAAATTTGCGCCTTTTTAAAAGACTAGAAAGATGTACACCCAAATGTCAGCTATTATGATCAATACTTAAATTATCTTCTATGTCCTTTTCTGTCATTTCTAAATGTTCTATTGTTAACAATTTTCATAATACAAGAATTAAATAATGCTCAATGTGTATCCCTGGGATTCAGCAGTCAGCCCCCAGTACTGGGCTCCTCTGCTCTGTTCTGAGACAAGACTGCGGGGAGAGCCTCTCCTACACTGCGGTTCCAAGTAACTGAGAGGTTGCCTCCGAGCCAGATCCCCAGGCAAGTTTTAGCCAGAAAATTCATGCGATCATTTAAGATCCTGTATAAATAATGCATTTCTAAATACAAATTTAGTTCAAATACATAGAGAAGGTAATAAAGACACTCAAAGGAAAGCAAAAGAAAACTAAAAGATGTAAAATGGCTTAAAATAGGCATTCTAAGGCTAGACCAAAAAATACAATGAACAAACCCAACAACCAAACCAAACCAAACCGAACCAAACCAAACCAAACCAAACCAAACCAAACCAGGAATTTGCTAACTAACCAGCAGTGAACTTTACTTTAGAATCAGTATTTTCTGCTGAGAGACAGAAATCACTAGGAAAGATTGGATTTGTCCAGCGGGAGGAACTTCTCACCTTAGAGCCCATCGTGTGTGAGGTGCTCCGGGAGACGAGGCAGCTGCTCCCAGTTCGGCAGGGGCTCTGTTCTCTGAGCGTGGACGTGCTGGTGGATTTATTGCTACCTGTTATCTGAGGAGGCCAAATGTTCCCTTTGTCCACAGAAAATTTAATTGGAACCTCCAACAGGTTCCATTCAGACCCTTAGGTCCCTGCGTCAGAGGCAGGAGAGCAGGACTGGAGACAACAGAGAGGAGAAATTTTCCTAAGCAGAGAAGCGCTGGTCTGCACAGCTCCTCATCTGTGCTTATCTACCATCGAACAATTAACTCTTGCCTGGATCTGAATACACGCTGGAGGACAAAATGGAACCAGATTTCAGTTTCTGTTCGTCGCTACAATACTTAGTCCAAGAGGCTCCACATAGCCTGATTGCTTTTGGGAAAGAAATAAATCTTATCAGATCAAGTGTGTGTGTGTGTGTGTATGTATATATAAAATCTATGCATATTGTTCTCAAGACATAAAAATCCAACATCTATGGCCTCTGTAAAGTCACTGATTGTGCACTAGCTTCCCAATGCCAGCCTAGGGCCTGGCCCGCAGTAGCATTTCTTGGAAGGATGACTAGATGGATGGCTACAGGAGAGAGAATGATTCATTGTGGATCTCAGAAATGCACTATAGGTCTATATTTTTCTGATATTATGAGTCATTGGGGCAGCCCTGATTGGTGTGGCTTAGTAGGTGGGGCGTTGTCCCACAAATCAAAAAGTCACTGGTTTGATTCCCGATCAGGACATCTGCCTGGGTTGCAGTTTCGGTCCCTGATGGAGGTGCATATGGGAGGCAACTGATGGGTGTTTCTCTCCCCCGTTGATGATTCTCTCCCTCTCTTTGTCCCTCCCTCTCTTCCCCCCTCTCTCTCTCAAAAAAAAAAATAAATAAAACAAAGTCAGTGGGGTAAAGACCATAGACAATTTGTCAAAGAGCAAATACCATTAAAGAGCAAGGGTAGCAGCAGAGGTTTCCTACTGTGGAATTGGTGGGACCCTCTTAATTGTACGAATTAACTTGGAAACCTTCATTTCAGGGCTAACAAAGAAAGAAAGCACCAAAGGAAGCCTGGGAAGAGAAGTATGGGGAGGAGACAAGGACATTAGGGGAGTGTATGAGTTTCTTATGGCTGTTACAACAATCACCACAAACTTAATGGCTTTAAAAAAACACAGACTTACTATTTTAGAGTTCTGCAGGTCACAGGTCCAAAATAGGTTTTACTGAGCTAAACATCAAGGTGTTGGCAGAGCTGCAACCCCTCTGGAGACTCTAGGACAGACTCAGTTTCCTTGCCTTTTCCAGCTGCTGGAGGTGCCTGCATTTCTTGTGGCAGCTCCTTTCCACCTTCAAAGTCATCAGTGTTGCATTAACTCTCTCTCCCATTTAACGTTTTCTCTCTCTGACCTGTTGTCTCTCTCCTTCACTGATATAATTACATTGGGCCCATTCAGATATTACAAGAAAATATCCCCATCTCAAGATCCTGAACTCAATCAGATCTGCAAGTAAGTTAACATATTCGGCTCCAAGATTAGAATGTGAACATCTCTGGCAGGGGTGGGGGCAGCAGGTGTTGTTCTGTCTATCACATAGAATATTATTGTAGGGGGCATGGAATACCAGCCCTTTTATGTACCTTGTGGCCTGAGTCCCTATATGGGGGTGATTAGGGCCAAAAGATGGAAGGCTGTATTAGAAAAGTTACAAGACTCTGGGCATAAGGCAGTGGCCTGTCTGGAGTCCAGGGGACATTTCTGCCACCATGCACTCTGTCTTAAGTGCAGCTTTGTTACTCTGAGGGCTTAGGGCAGCCACCAGCAAAGCGAAACTATGTCTAATAGAGAACACCTGGAGCTGAGGGGTTGGGTAGAGCACCTCCACAGGGAATAAAAAGCCCTTCTGAGATATTACCAAACTGGGGATGCTCCCAAATGATTGGGGAACCATGGTTTGGGGGAGCTGAGAGTCTGAGAACAGGTATAGGCTGAGAATCATCAGCCTTTGGGAATTAATGGAAACAACAGCAACAATAATAATGACCAGCATTTATTGAGCACCTACTACATGTGAGACATGTTTCTAATATATAAGGTCTGTCCAGAAAGTATCTGTCCATGTACAATGAAAAATAAAGACATTTATTGAAGAAGCTATAAGATATAAGAAACACTGTACGTAGGACAGTGACACTTCAGTCCTTTCTAAGGAGACACGTTGGTGTTGCAGACTCTTTCCAGCAGAGTCCACCTGTTGTGGTTGATGATGAGAATCAATGCACAGGCGACAACAATCCTGTGTGGAAAAAGGGAACAGGCACAACTACTCTCTCAAGGGGAGAGTGCCTATGGTGCCTCGGCCACTCCCTCAAGAGGGGAGCACCCCGACCCTTGCCTGGACAGGCTTTTATTGTTTTCCTGGGGCCTTACATCATAGAAAGATTTATTATCTATCACATAGAATATTATTGTCTACATTCTAGGTACAATCAAGGAGATAAAAATAACATGCAAAGGGGAATGGCAATGAGCTCATTAGCTCTGTCTTTGGGAGAACTCATACAGGCTTTGGATATTACCTTGAAGATAGACAATACACATTTGTTGTTTTAGACCAGGGTGAGGGAGTTTTAGCAAGAGCAAGCCATAACAGTCTGTATGCATTTTCTAGGCCTGATTCCCACAGGAAAACTCGGTTCAAAGGTCTGGCTCCTGCCCACCACTTTGCATCTGTAGGTTTTCCATACAGAGCTGAGTCACATTTGCCAGGCCGAGACAAACAGGTCTCCTGCACCTTGGGACCTCACACAGTGATGCCAATGCCCTCAGCTGTCCCAAAGTATTTTCCTGAATCTCACTGATGGTCTGAAATCTTTTTCTTTTCAGAAGAGATTTTAATTTCGAGAAAAGTCAGAAGTCGCAGGGCACCATATCTGGGCTGTAGGGGGGCTGAGTCACCTGGGTGATTTGTTTTTTTGTGAAAAAACTCTGTAGAGACGTGATGCATGAGCAGGCGTGTTGTGGTGAAGCTGCCAATCACCATTTGCCCATAGCTGTGGCCTTCTGAATCATCTGAATAGTTTCTGTGGAGGAATGTTCAAGCTTAATGTAAAATTTGATGCAGATTCATTGTTCTACTCACTCAGTCATTATGAATGCGATGGCCACACAGTACACACGCTCAGTGGTGTCTCAACCCCTGCTGACTAGTACAGTGAAGTCATCATTGTTCACGCATGCGCGTTCCAATCTACTCTCCTTGGCTGCCAGGTTACATCCATGTTGTGTAAACTGTTCTCATTATGTTAACAATGTCTGGACTTTTTCCAGACAGACCTTTATATGCATATATTACATATAATGAACATACATTATATATTTATTTCAGTCAACCATAAACCATGCTAGTAATCACAGGTTAGCCAAGCCTGGATTGGTCTCATAAATGCCTATCACTGTAACAGTCAGAGTTTTGTCTAGTAAACAGAGATGAGCTTGTATCTTCTTGCCTAATTTTTTAATGTAAAAAAATCCAAAAAAGTTTGTGTGAGTATGATAAAATGAAAATTTGTATATACTGTGAGTAGCTATGCAAGGAGATACACTTGTAGAAAGCATTGTGGCTTTCTATCTTTTGACTTTTAAGTCATAGAACTTTTATACTTTTTTACTCAGTAATTTCACTTCTTAGGTATCTATTCTTTTAAGAAAGCTAAAATATGGGAGGAATATCAGAAGCACAAAATTATTATCATAGTAGTTAGGAAAAATTGGAAACATCTTAAATAGGCAATTGTAGAAAAATGATTACTATATGGGCTTGAAGAACTGTCACATAACTATTGAAACAAAGAAAAAAGATTATCATGAAGACTATACATCAACCTAGAAAAAATTGTGTATATATACATACGTAGATATTATAACATCAAGTGAGAAGGTAGGATATAAAACTTTACATACATCCATAGCAGTATTATCACAGTAGTCAAAGGCAGAAGCAGCTTCAGCAATATGTTCATCATATAGATAGATGGATAAACAAAATGCGGTGTGTGCAAATGGTAGAATTCACTCAGTTTTAACAAGGAAGGGAATTCCAACACATGCCACCACGTGGACACGGACAGTCTTGAGGACACGAAGCTAAGTGAAATAAGCCAGCAATAAAAAGACAAATACAGCATGCTTTCACTTAAATGAGGTATCTATAGTAATCATATTCATAGAAACAGAAAGTAGGATGGTGATTTTCAGGGTCCGGGGAGAGGAGGAAATGAGGAGTTGCTGTTTCATGGGTTTAGAGTTTCGGTTATGCAAGCTGAAAAACTTCTGGATGTCGGCTGATTGCGCAACAATGTGAATATACTTAGTGGTGCCGAAACTGACACTTAAAATGCTTACAATAATGGATTTCATGTTACATATATTTTACCACAATTAAAAATGTTTTAAAAACTTTATGTACATTATAATTATATACTCATAAAAACTCCATGTACATTGAACAAATACACCTAAATTATGTTAGTGCTTATGCTAAATGGCAACATTATGGGAGATTTTGAATTTTTTTAATCTAAATTATAGTGAAAATAATGTTTAAATTTTATTTATTTATTTATTTTTACAGAGAGGGGAAAGCAGGGAGAAAGAGAGGGAAAGAGACATCAATGCCAGAGAGAAACGTAAATTGGTTGCCTCTGGTATGCCCCCTGGGGACCAAACCTAGGCACCTCGAATGGGACTAGAATTGGTGACCCTTTGCTTTGTGGGGTGATGCACAGCCCATTGAGTCACACTGGTTGGAGCAATAATGGCAAAAAACTTTTAAATAAAAACTCATCAGTAAAAATAACTTATTCTGTGTGTGTATTAACTAGTCGACTCTAAGCCCTTAATAAGGACTAGTGATTCCTAACCAGAGCAGGGTGTTGAGAGCAGTCAGAACTGCAGTGGAAGTCTGAGGCTCTTCGACTGTGGCTCTGTTATTGCTCCAGTGGAAGAGGCTGGCACGCAGCATTATCAGACAGACGGCTTTTTCTGCAGACCAGCTAGCGTGTGTAACCTAATTACACTTACCTTTGGCCGTGGCCAATAGGGCTTGCCAGAATAGATGGTGCTGTGACTCTGACTGGAGGGTGCTTTCATTTCTCATTGCTTCCTGTTCCTCTTACTGCTCAAATATTTAACCATCAGTTCAGACTTCCTCTTATATTGAGCATATGCCAGTGTTCCAACCTCGAACTGGAGAGGTTTGTTGCTGTCACAGGCTTCCGAAAAGAAGGCCAGGAAGGTGTTAACTCTGTGGTTACGATCCACATGGCATTGTGCACCATGGTGGGTGAATCTGTGTTCAAAAACATAGGGAATTGCTGGCTATGCTAAAGTGAGGGAAGAGTTTATTTCAGATCAATGGAAACAATGTGCTTTGAAAACCCAGCTCAAAATAAGCTGGAACCTTATTGAATGATTGCTTTGTAGGGACACAGAGAGCAAACTCAGCAATAAATCAGTAGGACTGGGGATTAGGGAAATTCAGCCCTCCTCTACCAACCAGCACCCCTTTACCCCCAATGTTCTTGAGGGAATAGCCCTACCTATGGAGACAGAAGACTCAGAAATGTTTAAAGTCAAAGCAGATATTATAGAGTCTGCCCCTCTGAAACTGGATTCCTTATCCTTAGAGGCAGGTTCCTTTAAATTCTGTGTGGATTTCCTCCTGCTGGTGCCACCAGAGGGAACCTATAGCTGTTCCATTCTCATGCAGAACTTGGAAGTAGGTTGTCCTGGTAGGACTTGCCCTTGGGGGCTCTTCTGTCTGTCACTTCTCACCTGCTACTCAATTATTACTTTTGTGTCCTCAGCATGGACCTAAGTCCCCTGAGCACACTCCTGCCTGTCTTGTCCTTTCTCCCTACTTTCAACTTCCTTCATCTCTGCTGTCCTGGTGAGGTCCCGCCATTCTTGCTAGCTCTTTTCCGCTGCTTAGCATGCCTTTTCAAAAATTCTTTCTTACTGTCAAGTTCAGCCTGGTCATTGTCCTCTGATTACTAGGGTGGACCTTCTCTGCTTGACTGGAGGGTGTGACGCAAGTCTGCTCCACTCAAAAAAGGCAGCCCCAGCTCCATCCACTAGCCAGTGCCCCCACCTCCTCCCCATTGGTGCCACCTCAGAGCTTTCCAGGAGTTGGTCAAGAACAAGACTGACCAAGAGCCAGAGGCAGAGATGTAACGCTTTATGTCACTGTGACATTTTCCCTTGAATTATAGGAAATTATCTGCTTCTAGACTGGAAGCTACTTAAAGGCAGGGTTTTACCTACTCATCTTTGTATTCCACGCAGCACCTGGCATCTTGCTCCACACTTGGTAGCTATTGGATGATGATGGTGATGAACATTCTTGCTTCTGAAGCATCACTGGCTGTGGCATTAGAAGCCCTGAAGGAGACTGGCACTTTCCCGGAGCCTCATTGCTTAAGAGTAGGAGTAAGTGAATTCCATCTTCCATTTGGAATTCAGATCCTTAATCCATCTATCCGTCAGTGTGTGAGCAGGATTCCACAAGCAGAGCTGAGGGTTTTGAAATCCACCACTGACCCTTGGGATCTTAGGCTCAGCCACGGCTCTTTACTAACCTAAATTCATGGACCAGAGGTGGAAAAGCCACCATCCCACAAACCACTGCGCTAAGTCAGAGTGCCCGTGGAGAGAGCCATGGCTTTTGGTGCAGTGTGGAAGAGTCCCTGAGGGTCAAAGGCCATGTGTTTTTTTTTAAATAAATATCTTTCTATGAATACCAGGGGATGGAAAAGAAGCACCTGAATTAGCAGGGTTTGGGGCCTGGTCCCACCTTTCACTGGCTGAGAGAATTTAGACAACTACTTGATTTCTCTGTGCCTCAGTTTGCTAACTTATAGAGTTCTTGTGGGAATTCAGTGAGTAAGCTAACAATAAGAACCTAGAAGAGGGCATACAGGAGGTGCATAATACTGGATTTCACACATGTATTTTTCAGAAAAACAGTAAAACATGGACTCTGTCCTGATTGAACTCCTCCATTCACTGGGGGAATTTCCGAACACTTAGTTCCTTAAAATAAATTCTTCTAAGTGCAGCGCCCCCCACCCCCGTAAACTGCTTCAGAGCTATTGCTTCTCACTGATGAGGAGAATTTACTGCCTTGCTCAAGACTCATTTGGATGCCCAACATTGTTCGTCTGATCCACATACCCCAAACTCGGTCTAACTGAACGGATCCACCTTTCCCTGGGGGGACCCTGACCCCAGCCAATCTTAACTGACCTTTCTCTCACCAGTTAGATAAGCCAGGATGTTATTCTATGCTATTTTTCACATTCTCTCTGTCAAATTAATCTCGTCTCCACACTATAGCCTTTAGCTTCTTAGAAATAGCACTTTATAGTAATGTCACCTTTGCTTTAAAGATGTGACACGGCTCAGTTCTCCCGAGGGCGGAAGGAAACAGGTCTCAAGTTCTCCCAAGGCTTTTCAGTGCCAACCACCATGTTGAGTTCATCACCGGTGTTCACGCAACAGAAAGTGCCATTCACGCTTTCACTGCCCTCTCTGATGAGGATACCATAGGTGAGCCAGAAAACGAGGCCCTTGCTGGCAATGGTCAGAGTCAGACATCCGGACAGAGCAGGCACATCGCTGTGACAACCAGCGGGAAAGTGGGGATGTCCAAATTAGAATTTGTCCCTACAGTTTTTCCTGAAAGTCTCAGATTTCTGGGTCCAGCTTGTGTTGCCTTCGACACCAGAGACGGGGCTTCGGGCAGACACCAGGTCAGAGCCCACACTCTGGGCTCTCATTGCAGAGGCTCCGAAGCCCCTGCCTGCCTTAGCATGTCCATGTTTTGTCATGTACAAGGAGCTCCCATGTATAGTGCGCACCCACGTTTTTGGCCCAACTTTCAGGAAAAAAAAAAACCCTTTCATTTTAATTGTTTGATTCAATTATTTATTTATATTGAGAAACAAAACCAATTATTGTATTCCAGGGTATTATTTTGCATATCGATATCATTATTGCTTTCTAGAGTTACACTTTTATAGCATAAGCCTAAATAAAAGAATTTAAAAACATAGATATGGAATTAGTACTACCCACGTATAATGCACATTCTTATTTTTTCCTCAAAAATTTGGGCAAAAAATTACACAAAATACACAGCAAAATATGGCAGTTCATTCTTCCAAAGTTCCCCTGGACGGGGACAGACTAGGTCATCTATAGTCATGCTGCATCTGAAGAAACCTCCCCGACTTATGACTTACTTGTGTTGTACACAGGCCGTGAGCCAGAACTGGCAGCTGCGGAGAAAACAACCACCACAGCGTGGTGTCAGGTCCAGATGGGTTAGATCGTCTTCCCAGCCCTGATACTGTTTTGCTTCTGGGACTTGACGAACTCACTTTACTTCTCTGAGCTTCAGTTTGTTCATCTGTGAATTGAGAGTTAGATCCCTAAGGTCTAGTCCAGGTCTAACAATCACAGAGCAGTCCTAGAGGCAAAATGACGAGTTCTCATCGAATGCTGGCCCTGTGTCATCTGTCATTACTCTCTCTGACCCAGATCCCTCCCAGGCCTCTGTGATACAGAACATTTCATTTGCCCAATGACGTGTCTATTTCACCGCTAGTTTAACCTACTGCCTGTTAAAATAAAAACTGCACCATCTTAAACAGAAGCACCTTAACAGTCTTAATTTTATGTCTGATTAAAAAATGTGATGGATGCTCATGCAAAATATTTTTTGACAAATACAAAGAATACAAAACATCCTGTAAGTCAGAGGTAGTCATGGTTAACATCTGTCTGTCATTCTGCCCATGTTTTCTCCGAGGGCACGTGTGCACACACTGACAGCGGAGATTTTACTGCGCATGCCATTCCATCCGGGAATTTTCACTTAATACTGCACGCATTGTGAAATTTTCCCCATGCTTAAAATATTGTTCTGTCTCAGTGTCTGAATAATTTTCCACCAAATAGAGGCATTAACATTTATACAAATGATTCCATTTTGTTTGGGACCTTTGGAATGAGAAATGGCTGTCATGATCTGGCAACAAAAGGCAGTCTTTGACGAAGGGCCCCTGGAGTCTCCAGGACCCTCTTTTCCATGTGGCACTGTGAGACACTGATACAGCTGGCGCCTGCGATGGGAACGTCCAGCCATTCGCCTCTTCTCAAGTTCCCAGGTTTAAACATTGTCAAGGTTTGCTCTTAAGTAGCCACTGTCCTGCTCATAGGGGGCCCTCTGCTGTTCCCTTTCTTTCCACAACCCATCAGCGACCCTAGTGATGAAGCAAGTAACATGGAATAGAACCAGAGATCTCAGCTTTCGGGAGGTCAAAGTACATTTTCCAGCCTGTGAAGCTCACTCTGAATTATAAAATAGCCAACACAACAACAAAAAGAGAAATTCATAGATATATATATATCCTCTCCCATTCGATGCTGATATTTTTATATTGATTATATCATACTGGTTTATGCCTTGTTATGTGGAAAAGTAAAGGCCTATTTATTCAATCTGCCATGGTTTGTATTCACTATGTTTTCCTTGATCAGGATATTCCAGCAAATGAAGGGAAATGCACATCACACGGGGAAAATTAGTTCACTGGCACGAGCTTTTCCTCCCCTTCCCTTCTCAATTTCCTTCTGCATTAATCATTTGTAATAAAAGAATGTGGTTGCATTTCTGTCTGAGATGTTGATTTCTGGAAGCATTCTTTTAAATCCTTGAGAACTACGACCTAAAATCTCCCCAACTGACAAATGAAGACTCAAAGACAGAAGGAAGTGAGGATCCGCCCAAGGTCAAAGAGGCTGGTGACTCTGAGTCTCATGTTCTGACCACATTCCCTACTGTTGGGGCCAGTCTTGCATTCCTTAGGGGTAAAGTAAAGGCAGGATTTTAACAAATAATAGGAGGACAATAACCAGAATACTATCTGAGTAGAGTGAGTTTTCCTCAGGAAAAAACCCTCTATATAAATAAGATTGGTGGAGGACTGTTCATTCTTAAGAAAGGAGTAACCCATTTCCATTCATCTAATAGGTATTTGTCAAGTACTATGTGCAGGCTACCTTGCTGGATATTATGGGTAGAAGACACAAGAAAGTTACAAGGTATAGTCACCGTTTAATACAAACTAGTCAGGAAGATGTGTCATTTATAAAAGCTCTTAGGAAAGAGCCTGACACATAATAATTAACATGTAAATGTTTGATCAAGCAGTCAGTCAAACTATATAATAATAATAATGATAGTTGAAATATATTTAGCCCTTGATATGCCAAAAACTTGGCATTAATCTTTAAATACTTACAAGTTAATGAAGAAGGTACTACTACAATCCTTAGTTGGCAAATGGGACCTAAAGAGAATTTTTTTTTCTCTCTAACAGACATATTTTTGTTCAAGGATAACTGAAAAAATTGGGACTTAAATAACTGTCTGGCTCCAGAGCCTCTTAACCATAGTATGTATGACACCTGCTGTCCCCTAGTCAATGTTCTCTGTGTGAGTGGATGTGACTTTGGATATTTAATGTTCATTTTAGAAGGTAAGAAGAGACCCCTCCAAAGAACACTGCATTCTCAATTATTTATATCACAGCACAGTGTCTTCTGATTTTTATCCATGTGTAAAAGTGCTTTATATGAGGGCAATTGGTCTATGTAAGTTTAGCTCTTTCCACTCAGTAGTACTTTGTATAAATAATTCCATATACTTGAATTCTACTAGCTATCTATCATATGCATGCCAGCATCCATTAAATATAGAATCCTTATCCAGTTTATTATTGTGGGATATTTCACTATGATGAGTAATAGTATTGCCATAACAAGCTATGATCATATTCCTTTGGTTAACAGTCCATCCCACTTTGAGATTACCAAGTCACATTATTGGACCAGAGATGATGAACAATGTTATGGTCCCTGGGCCATGCCAGTTTGCTCTTCAGAAGAAGTGGCCAGTTTACACAGCCAGGAGAAATGTGTTGGCACAGCTCATGGTCCCTAAGTCCGCCCACACTTTAAGAAGAATCACTTGGTTAGTTTTGTTGACTTCACAGATACAGTAGAACCTCACGGTTGTTTCAGTTTAAATTTCTCTATTATTAGGAAAACTAACATTTTCTACAATTTCCTGCCTGCATTTTTATGTGTAAAATATTCGTTTTATCCTGTCTTTCTTATATATTAAGAAAATACTTTTTGAAAAACTTGAGGAAAAGTGTTTAAGTATTAATGCTTTAAATATCTCTGAGAAACTTCCGTGTTCAATTTTACTTGGCTAATATTTTGAGCTACCTGCACTCTACAAAGATACCATTATAAGACCCTCAGAAATTATAAAGTAAAAACAATTGTATTTGACTAAGAAGTTGAAGATGGTGTCACGTAATACAACTGTGAGTATCTGACACTACTAGATAGAAATATAATTTAACACACGTTTCTATAAACGAAGATACCATTTTTCCAATTACTGGATGCTGCTTAGCTATTTTGCTTTCTTTAAGAGTATCAGGCTCTTGCCCTGGCTGGCATAGCTCAGTGGATTGAGCGCGGGCCTGTGAACCAGAGTATCGCGGTTCGATTCCCAGTCAGGGACATGCCTGGGTTGCAGGCCAGTTCCCAGCAGGGGACTCATGAGAGGCAACCATACATTGATATTTCTCTCCCACTCTTTCTCCTTCCCTTCCCCTCTCTCGAAAAATAAATAAATAAAATATTTTAAAAAAAAAAAAGGGCTTGGTGTTGATGAACTCCTTAAAAAAAAAAAAGAGTATCAGGCTCTTTTGAGAATCTGATAGGAATCTATGGGTTATCTCCATGGAAAATGCCATATGCATACATTTTTTCATAAGGCTTTAGATTTCCATGTGCCCTCAATGCAAGACCCTTGTTTTACAGCAAGCTTGGCTTTATAGCTATCATTTATTTTTTCAAAATACCTCTCCCAGTTGCACTCTTCTCTACATTCCCATGCCAATCCCTGTGATTCAATATCAGGTTATAGATAGGACAGTCGAGGAGAAAAACACGCGATGAGCTCCGTGACGGAGGCGTGGCCAGCATGCTCTGCAGGTGGGCTGTAGGAGCACCATCACGCCAGCCGGAGCCCTCCCTGCTCACCTAGACAGTTCCTGACTGCTCTCTCAGTGTCTCTTTTGCCTTCTGCCCCAGTTCATGATTTGCCCAACAAACAAGATGTCTTTTTAAAGCCTAATCGGGTCACATTAGCTTTTTATAAAACTCTCTAATCACACTAAGAATAAAATTCAAACCTCTATTCAGAGCTTCCAAGGCCCTATGGACCTGGACCACCCTCTCCTCTACTGCTTTCTACTTAGCTTAATCCTTTCTAGCCGCTACTTTCCTTCTGACTCAGGACTTTTCCACTTACTTTTCTACACATCTCCTGGAACTTCCCATGACTCTTTCTCTCTGCATTTTAGGTCTCAGATGGCTGAGAGGGGCATTCCCTGACCATACCATCTAAAATCTTCTATCCTGATCACTCTTACCCCTTATCCTGTTTGTTATTTTTCATTACACTTGTCTGTACCAGGCATTTGATTAATGTTGTTTTCTGACTTTTCCCCTCTTTTAAGTGCTGTGAGGACAGGGACTTTGTATAGCTCCAGAACACATAATCAGTTGTTCAAATATTTGTTCAATAAATGTTAGGGTTAATACTTTGCATATGCATTACAGACCAGAACTAATTCCTGGTCATAGAGTAAAAAGTTAAAGAAAAAAATTTAAAAAGTAAACATCTTGAGCCCTGGCCAGATAGCTCAGTTGGTTAGAGCCTCATCCTGATAGGCCAAGGTTGCGGGTTTGATCCCTGGTCAGGGAACATACAAGAATCAGAGAGTGAATAATTAAGAGGAACAAAATGATGTTTCTTTCTCTCAAATCAATAAATAAAAAATTTTAAAAAGGTGTAATGATAGCTAACAGTCTGATATCTGAAATTTACCTATTAGTGTGAAAAATTAGCATGAGAAGGGCAGATTTATAATTTTTATAAAAAGGATGTCATACATTGTATTTGGAAAAAATCTGTGCAAACATGTTAAAAGATTGAAAAAACATACATTATTAAATTCAAAGTAGAAATATTTGTCATATACACTCATATAATATATAGAACTTTTCTAAGGATAGGTTAAGTTTCTAACAATGAAATAGTTCAGTCTGATACCACCAAATTACTCTTCTAGACAGCATACCAATTATACTTTTAGCAATAATATGTGAAAATTCTTGTTTCCTTAATCTCGCTAACTTTGGACATTGGTTAAAAATTGTAGTCAGTCTCATGAATCAAAACAAAATGGTTTTGATTTCTTCTATCTTCCTTTTCTTTGATTATAAGATATACTAAATGATGTTCAATCTCACTCAAAATTGCATCAGTGGTGTGGTTCGGAAGGGTGAGATGCACCTAAAGCAGACTTTATGCAACTGAATAATTCTCACTTCATCTGTAACATACAGCCATGGTATACATTTCAAATCCTAATATTTTCACCCATGCAAAAATTTTATTGGTCTTCATTAAGCATCTATCTTCCCATTGTAACATAATGGTCTTCTAATGGCCAGGCACAGTGGATACTTAGAGTGCTCCTGGAACTTGCCTTCCCTTTGTTTTTTGGCATTATACAATAACCCCTCGATACATTCTCTTCTTTTTGCTTCTAGGATGTGCGGTCTGGGTTCTCAATAACTCTAGTATCAGTCCAAGTTTGATTGCAGTATACTCTTCTTTTGTTCATATCCTGATCTTAGTCATTCCTTAAAAGTTGATTTTTCACATTTTCCCACAACACACACACACTCTTTTTTAGTCTCTTTTATTTTCATATGACCAACATGATGACAAATTTTGATCTCAGTTCAGGCCAGATATCATCTCCTGAGATATTTATCTGTAGAGTCCAGTAGAAATCTCACTTTGAGTATTCCACAGGAAACTTAACAGACCCCCAAATAATTAGTTTTTCTCTTTTCCTCCTCCACCACCAGCAGTGTTCACCACTTCCTTCACTATAATCCCTCAGTCACTCAGGCCCAAGCCTGAGTTGTCACTGCACACAGCCAGCTGTTTATTCTAGCTAGTTCTGACTCTTAGTTTTCAAATACATTCCACTTTGTTCTTCACAGTGCTACCACTGCCCTATAACAGTCCAATATATGGTTTTTGAATGATAGATGAGTGAATGAATTGAACAGGAAGATAGTAAAAGAAACGATGGCACATAGCACCCTATTTTAATGATCACCAGAATAGGTTTTATGAAACCATTTAAAAATATATGTTTTATTTATTATGTTCTTACAGTTGTCTCAATTTTTGTGCCTTTGCCCCCCCCTCCATCCAGCATGCCCCACTCCCTCAGGCAATCCTCACACCATTGTTCATGTCCATGGGTCATGTGTGTAAGTTCTTTGGCTTCCTCATTTCCTATACTGTAATTTACATCCCCATGGTTATTCTGTAACTACCTATTTGTACTTCTTCATTGCTTTCGTTTTTCAAAGTGTGTTTTTAGACCTTGAGTTCATTCAGTGTCTTGAAGTGCCATTATAAAGTGGACATCACTTGACCTTTTCTTGTGTGCTCTTGCCTCTTTCCCCCTCCGTCCCATTTCCCTCACTCCCTCCCTTACATACGTCCCTTTTTCCTCACTTCCTCTCTTTCTCCCTCAAATGTGTTGCTTTTCTCTCTGGATACCTCTTCCTCTTCAGCTTCCGAGACCACAGCCACGGTCCCTCCCTCCCTGCCTCCCTCCCAGCACTCTGGTCAGCTCCCTGCAGCAGGCGCGCAGGCTCAGTCCCGCCTACTCTGCTGTCGAGTCACGAGGAAGCCGCGGAGGGGGCGGGGCGAGGTCGAGGCACCGCAGCGCGCAGGGGCGGAGCCGGGTGAGCGGGCTGCCCCCGCTTATATCTACGCCTGCGCGGCGCTGCTGCGGGGCCAGTCGGGACGGAGGAGACAAGATGGCGCTGCGGGCTATGCGGGGGATCGTGAACGGGGCCGCACCCGAACTACCCGTGCCCACCAGTGGGCCAGTGGTGGGATCTCGGGAGCAGGCGCTGGCAGTGAGCCGGAACTACCTCTCCCAGCCTCGCCTCAGTGAGTATCAGAGGGCAGGATGGAGAGGGCAGGATGGATCCTGTCTTGGCTCTTTAGCCCAGCCCCTTGCTCCTACTCACCTGCTTAGCCAGCGGCCGGGGGGGTGGGGTGGGGGATGAATTATTTACTTTTGCCTTTCGTGTCTTCCTGTACCCTCACCCGCAGGCCTCTTGCTAGAAGGAGATTAGGGTGTACCTTATATTGCCGTGAGGGAAAGAGCACCAGCGGGAACTTTTCCAGGGGTTGGTGGGCTCCTTCCGTTTCCAACTTCCCTCGGCCGGAGCATTCTCTGGCACTAGCTTCCTGTCCGTTCCTCGGGAAGGCCGCTTCTTGTCATTCCAGCCTTCATCTTCGCCTGACCTCATTTGGATGTTTAGTGGTCGAGGGAACGGCCCCTCCCTATCTGCTCTCAGTAGCTTGGACCTCAGGGCAGCTCTTGCCGCGGGCGAAGGTGTAAGTGTCGTCGCTGACGTGGTCCGGCCTTTCGGGGATGGAGGGCTGCCCGTAGGCAGAGGGAAATGTTGGGTGGAGGGGCTGTTCCACAGCAGGACAACTAGGTATCAGGGAACGCTAGAGCTGAAAAGTACCCCGCAGGTTATCTAGTCTAATCCTCTCATTTTACAGTGACGAGCCTAAGGTTCCTGGAGGGACTTGCCAGGCTCTAGACACCTCTTTATTGGCAGAGCAGGAACTAAAATTCCAGGTCTCTTAATTCTTGCCGGGCCTTTTTCTACCATTGCCTGTTCATTTACTGACCA
The DNA here is from genome assembly GCF_021234435.1 of Artibeus jamaicensis. NCBI lineage: Eukaryota > Metazoa > Chordata > Mammalia > Chiroptera > Phyllostomidae > Artibeus > Artibeus jamaicensis. The sequence goes on along the minus strand of NW_026521854.1, from coordinate 5,785,021 downwards.
GTTAACCTAACTTGGTTGAATGCAAGGCTGTCTTGGGGAAACCAAGCATCTTTGCTCACATAGCATGATTTATGCAAAGCATATGCATAGGCATATTCATTGTAATTATAAAAAGGCCTTAAAAAACCAGGTTTAAGTGAACTGCTCAAGAAATGGCTCTTTATTATGAAACAGTACAGTTGTGTAGCATCAGACCTCTTCACAGCCTTCTTAGGAACTGGGGATGCGCCCTGGAAGTAGACTCAAAACTTGGGAAAGCACCAGATGTTTCTTTCTGGTGCTTCAGGTGGCAGAACCAAATATATTTGCACTGGTTAATTGCCAGAGTGCCTCTTTGTGGGTGGCTCATTGGTTAAAAAGAATTTCAGATGAAGGGTTTCTCTCCTGCCTGACTAATCCCATCCTGATCTGTTACTGGGTCATGTGACAGCACTGCAGGGCGAGGAGAGGAAAACACACTTGATTCTATGGTTTGTTGAGATGTGCTTTTTACACTGGGAATTATCTGAATTACAGAATGCCAACGGGGGGGGGGGGTTGTAAGCTGATAGAAATGTTTCAGGAAATTGACAGATGTTGCATTTTATATTGACTTTAACAATAAATTTATACCGAACAAGTACAGATTTGCTTGTGAATTGCATCTGTGTGTTTTGCTTTGGGTAGAACAGATAGACCTCAGTAGTGTTTCTCAGAAAAGATTGTAAGGGTGCAGTAGTTAGTTTTCAGTAATTATTCACTCAGTGTCAATTCAGAGAGTATCAGAAATGAAATAACATTTTTTAGAGAGTTCTCCATGATTAAGGTTGTAAACCCTCAGGAAGATGAGTATGGTATCTCTGTGTGCCTAGCCAGTGACTAAAGAACTTCCCTAGATGAGATTCCTTCTGACAGAATCATTGCAACATAATGCTTAAAACTGAACCTTTAGAGGTCAGGAATCCTTTCTGTATACTCAGTGCCTCCCACATTGCTTGACACACAGAAGTACTGTGTCTTATAATTTGTTGTATAACTTGCATTTAAACCCGTTGTTCTAGGCCCTGGCTGGTATAGCTCAGTGGATTGAGTGTGGGCTGTGAACCAAAGTGTCACGAGTTCAATTCACAGTCAAGGTACATGCCTGGGTTGTGGGCCAGGTCCCCAGTGGGGGCGATGTGAGAGGCAATCACACACTGATATTTCTCCCTCCCTTCCCCTCTCTCTAAAAATAAATAAATAAAACCTTTTAAAAAATAAACCCCTTGTTCTAATAGTTTAGTGGATAGATTCTTAATGTGAATGGAATCAGAGTAGGGGGTTGGGATACTTGACTCAGTTGAGTTCCCCTTTGTTGAGTTACTCTGAAAGGCATAACTGATGTCATACTTAGGCTAACAGCTAACTGCATTTGCAGAATATCATTTTCCCCCCTGCATTGCCAAATTCTTGATTCTAGTTAACAATATTAGTTGCTGAGAGGTTAATAAATATTGATTAACCTCTTAACTTTTCTAATTAAAGATTGATGATGCTGTCTTGGGCAGTTATATTACAGTTATTTAATGTGTGCTGTTTAATATCAGCAGTTCACTGTACAGATTGGATCCTATTTTAAAACAACTTCAGGGTTATGGGGCTGTTAAGAACTGGAAAATGGGATGTGTAGGCTTAATATAATCTTGAGCACTTTAATTGAATTCCTAAAGTCACAAGGAAAGGAAAATTGGTTTTCTTTTAAACTTTGAGCAAGGTTCAGTAATATACATAGAGCTTTGGACACTATACATTTTGAATTAGATAATCTCCATCGTTCTTGAGACCCTAGGTTAAGTAACCTTATGTTTCTTACATCATAAAGCTGAGCGAGCCCCAGAAAAGTCAGATACAGGGGTCGTCGGCCTGCCTTTTCCTAGAGCCTCTCCCTCGGTGCCCACTGCTCTCTGTGTCTCCTGCTCAGGGTGTGGGTATCTACTCCTCTTGCACAACGGAAGATGATTGCTGTGGCTTTTTGTTTTGCTAATGAGGCGGAGGTTGAAGGATTAGATCTCTTGTGCAATGGCTGCCAAATTTTCTCTAAAAATTTCACAATCATTAAGTGGTGTTAGTAGTATTGAACAATCTTATATCCTGCAGGAGGAAGAGGATGTCATCTGACAAGATACATGGCTTCTTAAAAACCTTTGTAGATTTTAGTTTTAAATGTTACTCCATAAATATGTATTGTCTGCTTGGTAGTTCGCAGTCAGAGATGTGCCTTGTCGGTTGTGGAATGTGTTTGGCATATAATGTAAATGCGCGCCTGCTGTGTTGCCACAAGTTCTGATCATCCCCTGCAGATTCGAGTTCTCCTTCATTTGGAACATTTCTGGAGAGGAATGGTTGTTATTTTGGTAAATAGTAGCATAATCTGTGAATGGTTTTTTAGTTTGGCAGCCTTACTCTCTAAGCCTTTATCTTTGCCTTGGGCTGTTCATGGTAATGGTGAGGAAGGCTGACTAAATATCCTGAGAGATAAAAGGTGGTGTTTGATAACATTTTCTCCGGTAGGTTTGTCTTTGCAAGTAGTTTTATTATTATGGAAAAGAGCTATAGTTTGTATATAAACTGTTTTTAGTATATATTCATTGTCGCAAGTTCTCAGAACTGTGTCATCCCCATATTTCTTTAATTATTCTGGAAACTGGGTTGAGAAATATTGTAGGGTCATAGGGTACCAACTTGAGAATTAGGGGGAAACAACCCAAAAAACAAAACCACTTCCCATCCTGGCTTTCCTACTTAGTAGTAACAGATTTCTCAGAGCCTTGGAGCCTTAGTTTAAGTGCAGAATGGGTATATCAGCCTTGCCTGCCTACCACCGTCATGGGGAACTGAAATAAAATAATCTCTCTAAAGATGCTCTGCAGAAGTGTGGTACACTCACCAAATTTTTGTTTGGTGATTTTTTTAATTTAGTTTGGGTTACAACACTTAATAGGTTAGTTTGTCAGTTTAATTTAAACCAGGCATGTTGCTTAACCTCTGATTTGTATCTAAAGTAGTCTCCTCCTGTTTTTCATGTTTTCCAATGAGGCAAAACTGCTGAAGCATCTCCATTAGCATCTTTCCTCTATTTAAACTCTCTAGTTGCTACACTTCATTGAAGAAAGATAGTTTTGCAGTAATGACAAAACATGGACACAAAGGGAATCACTGTCCTGTGCATTAAATAGTGAAAATAACTTATTTTTTGTAGCTACACATGCAGACTAATGGCATCATTTTGAGTGGCGTAGCTGTGGACAAATGCAAGTGTGCCAGACTACAAAGTGACTAGTGCAGTGCTAGCGTTTGAGCTGCGGTGCAGAGGTAAAGAACAAGCGGCTCTGGAGCCCGACTCTGTAAGTGCAGGTCCTCAGGCACATTACTGAATTTCTGAGAATCAGTTTTCTCTTCTAAAACTTGGGGTGATATTTGTTACTCACAGACCTGTTATGGATATCAAATAAGGATTTCTGACAAGTGCTTATGAAATGTGTATTGGTAGTATTGACATTAATGAAGTCAAATGGTTACTTACTGGCTTTTTCGAAGGCTACCTAGGATGTACCCTACAGCATAGGGAATAATCCATAATACTGTGCCAGGTTGGTACTGGAGATATGGGGGGGCACTTTGCAAGGTACATGATTGTCTGTCATCTAACCACTGTGCTGTACACCTGAGACTAACACAATATAATGTTGAATGTAAACCATAATTGAAAAATAAAATTTACATTAGAATTTTTTTAAAGGCTACATATGTTATTACAAATGGAGAGACTTTTTTTGATGCAGCAGAACCGTGTCTTGTGTAGAAGTCAGCTGTATTCACTGTTTCCAGGAATAGCAGTGACTAGGGTTTCTTTTTCTTGGTCATGCTTTTGCTCGTGACTGGCAAAACTTTGTAATTTTGAATGTGTTGGATTTAAGCATGAGATTCTGAAACGTCTTTGTATTCAGAGGACGTGCAAATCTTTTCTAAAAAGTAAGGAGGCTTTCAGAACCTGAAAGATTTTATCGATGTTACTTTGCCTATTATCCATCTAAACAGTGGAGTGGATTTTCATAAAAGCTGCAGAAAATAGGACAATTGGGGTCTTTCTAGTAATTTTTGAGGAATGGCTCATTCTTTACCGTCCATTCAAGTAACTTTTTAAATTTGTGACTTGCCCTTTGTCTGTAGTTACAAACAAAAGTCAGTGGGGGGCCTCTGATGAGATAGTTACAATTACAGAGGTCTTGTAGCACACGTTTGCTGTCGGGATTGAAATGTGTGGAAGCCAGGGGCCCTGGCAGTGCTTGCCTGCCCTGTCCCCATGTTCCTACCTGCGCGTTGCTTTTGGGCTGGAGAAATTGTGTCTCTGACTCAGGGGTTCTGGAACCCCTGGAGTGGAGAGGCTGGTCTCTAAACGGTTTCCTCATACTTGGGAGTCTGCGTCTGTGCCAGCAATGTCAGCCTGAGACTCCGTGAGAAATCAAGCAAGTGAAAAGTTGCCACTTGGTTGACAGCTTCTTAGAAATTACTTTAGGACTTGTAGTAAGCTTTTTTTTTATACACTCATGTTATTTTTTTAACTGTTCTGATTATGAAGTTGAGTTAATTCCGATACCGTAATTACTCTCTTGAGTGTTCTGTTTTATACCTAGTCACCATTGTACTTGACAAGTGGTGGGAGGTGTGAGGTGGGGCGGGCCGGCTCCTGCAGGGGTTAGCTGCCTTACAGACCCGCACTTCACTCCTGGGCCCTAATTTTCAGGGGAAAATAGATGTCTCTAAGCTCACAGTAACATTGGACTCTTTTTTTTCCTTTCAAAGAATACTTATCTCATTTGACCCTCTGGCCTTTCATTTCCTTGCCTACTCCCTCCTTCATAAAGCAGTTTTCTCAGTTTCTAAGATTCCATGCAGCGATAGCCTTTACCTTAACAGACTGCATTTTCTCAGATTTCCTTTGTGAGTGTTGTCAGTTCTGCTTCAGTTAGGTATTCCCTTCCCTTTCCTTGCCCACTTTGGTAAGTGCCACTTCCTCTGTAAAGCTTTCCTGTTCTCTTCAAGGCCAGAAGGACTGCTAGGTTCTTCCTTTGCTCCCACGCCCTCCACACATCTGTTAGAAGAGCCCCCAGCTACCCCTTCTCCATACGAAACTGAGCTCCGAGGGAAATCTTTTCCTCTGCCCCTTTTTTGTCATTGTATCCAGGGTCCTTAGAACATCATGACTTACTTAAAACATCATAGGATTCGGGTGGTTTTGGCTGCGTGTGGGCAGATTATGAAAGGCTCAGTCATATCTAATACATTCAACAAAAAGTGTGGTAACTGTTCAAGTGCTCCATATTGTAACAGGGTGATAAAGTGGAGAGGGGTTTTTGTGTGATCCCAGGGAGATATTTGAGGCTGTTGTCCTGTTTGACTAAAGCTGACTCTTCTGTTTTTTTCCAGCGTACAAGACAGTATCTGGAGTCAATGGTCCACTCGTGATCTTAGATCATGTTAAGGTAATACGCCACCATCGTCGTTTAGCCATTTATGAAGTTACAAATGGGGCATTAAGCCCTCTTTACATATACTTTAAATTTTACGTCAGGACTCTTCAGCCGTCTCTTGGTCTGGATGTCAGTGCTCTGTAGGAGACAAGTTTTAGATCAAAAGTCAGAAGACTGGATTCTGGTACTGGATCTACTGTGGGTTCTGTTAGTGACCTGGGGTCCCTTGTCTGCAGAATTAAAAAAAAATTTGTCACTCCTACCTCCCATGTCTGTTAGGGGGAAAAACCATAACATTTATGTGTATATTTTGTAACCTGTAGAATGTTGTATAGACATATGGTATCATGCATGATATATGATACATGACTCTTACAGATACAGATATATGGCTCTTTTCATAGACTGCCATGTGTTATAATTACTTGTTACATTTTTTTGTCTTGACTAAAATTTTAAGGTCTGTGAATGAATAAACAATGCTACTTTTTATCTTTGAGGGCTTTACACTAATATTCAAATATTGAATAAATAAACACATTGTCTCAATAGAAACTAAACCCCTAAAGCAATGTATAGTTTCTACTTTTTCAGTTTGCTTTACTTTAGTTACATGCTGTTTTAGCCACACATGTATATGAAAATTATAAACACATTAGTGTTACCTTAGAAAAAGAGGCATAGAATATAGTCTGTAATTGAATATCCTGGGCAAAGTCTGCCAGAGTTCTGTGATAAATATCTCTAGAGAAAGTAATTTCTCTAATATGCTCTCCAGAACAGTAATGCTGCGTCCATTGTCGTAATGGATTAGGGCGAAAGGCACACAGTTACTTGTTTGTTGAGGAAAGTAATGGTAGAAGTGTGTTGGCATGTGACCTCTCCAGAAGCAGAAAATAAGTGGAAAAACAACTCTTGAAGTACATTGTCTCTTCAGCTTTATATTATCTCAGTGAGGTAATGTTTCTGTGCATAACAAGGTACCTATACAAATGAGTCTCAAGGTTCACAGCTAGTGTACCTCCCAGCCACAGTCTCATGCTAGTCTGCAGTTGAGTCACAGCCGCGGTGTGTGGCATCCCGGTTGTACAAGGGCTGGGCAGATGCCCAGTAGTGCTTTGTGAAAGAGCCATCACGTCCATTTTTTTGAGGAAGTATAGGAAGCTTTATTTGTGTCTTTCTCTTTCTCTTCTGTATTCTTTAATAGATAAGATTTTGGGTTCATTTTTTGAATGTGAAACTTTTATATTAGTAAATATATTATTGAAAAGTTTAAAAATATTCATTCATGTTTCCACTATGTCAAGTGCTGAACTCAGCCCAGAAAATAAGACGTGAACAGTGGGCATGGCCTCCCTGCAGTGAGCACAGCACAGTGGGGAAGCAGGTATAACACAGGCACAGAAATGTCTGATTGTTTAGCGCTGTCGGGGGGTAAGGGCAGGGTACTGAAAGAGTTGATGATGAGAAGGACTTAGAAAATGTCTTTGCGGAAGTCATTTTAAGAGAGCAGAGAAAGTCTCATTGAATGTTCAGGGTGTGGAGCTCCAGCCGAGGAAGAGCTGATAAATTTTATGTAGTTTTACAAATGGCTTTATACCACCAGATTTAGAGTGATTGTTTTGTTTTCAGTTCTTGGCTTTTGTTTTTAACTTAAAGCATACACGTAGGATGAAGGAAAACAGATACCTTTATACAAATTGCATCAGAATAGAGCAAAACGGAGACTGCTGCCCAGCGCATCTCAGTGAAGTGAGCACACCTTTGACTCCCACACTAGACAAAGGGTACTACAGGAAAAGAAAGTGGTAGCTATTTTCACTTATAAACACAGGTTCAAAAATTCTTAATAAATATACATGTAGTGGATGTTAGCAAAAATAACTATGCAAAAAATAAACACACTTATGACAAATTAGAGTTTATCCCAGTAATTAATACAAAGTATTTTTTAATACTTGATATTAGAAACATATCAGTATAATTCAGCTTATTCATGGATTAAACTAGAAAAAGCTTATGCTTTTCTCAATAAATACAGAAAAAGTAGCTGGTAAAATTACTTATTTTTTAAATACGATTTTTTTAATCTTGGAAATTAAAAAAATTGGGGGGAAATAAGGACTTGGTCAAATTTTTAACCTCTTAAGGGATACCCACCGCAGCCTCCAGCAAACTGCGCACGTAAGGAGAGACTTGAAACATTCCCATTTACATCAGGAGCAAGGCGAAGAGTCCTGTTGTCCCCACCACTGTCCATCCTCGAGCTCAGAACCCAGCTGACCTGGGGGAAAAGAAATTAGGGAGTCAAAGGATTGGGAAGAAGAAGGCACAGCTAGTCATCATTTCTTGGTGATGTCAGCCAAACAGAAAACCCACATCATGCAGCGGACAAACTGTTAGAAACAAGGTGTAAAGCAGAGTTGCTGGATGCAAGATCAGTCTGCAGAAATCAGTAGTATTCTGTGTGCCAGCTAACTAATTAGAATAATTAGTACCTGTTTACAGAAAACCACAAAACTTTGTTTAAAGACATAAAACTTAAAATAAGTATAGATTCCGTGTTCATGAACGACAGACTAGAAGGGTGTTGGTTCTCCCCCGGTAACATCAGAGACAGAGTGACGAGTAGTGAAGATTTGGGGCAGGAGGAGGCAGGGGTGTCGGTGGGGAAAACGGAGAACGCCCCTCACACGGAGAACTGGGCGTGGTGCCTGGTAAAGGCTGCCTTGCGAGTCTGGGGAGCATGTTGTGCTACTCAGTTAATATTATTGGGCATTTGGCTTCCTGTACTAAAAAGAATAAGAATGAGAAAAGTAAAATTACTTACCAAAAGTAAATCCAGATGGATTAAACACCTGAACATAAAACAACCTATTTTAGAAGATAGTACAAAAGACCACTTTAGTGACTTCAGTTTGGAAAGTTTTTCTCAGCAAGACACAAAAGGCACAAATCATAAAGGACAAGTTATTTTATTACATAAAAAGTTTTAAAATTTCAAGTGATAAGATCCCATAAACAAATTTTAAAGACAAGAAACAGGCTGGAAACAGATATTTGCAAAAAAATTAGTATCCAGAATCTACAAAACTCCTAAAAATAAAAAGCAGATTCTGTTGAAAAGTGAGGAGAAGCTATTAATGAGCCAGTCATAGCAGATGAAGTCTGAGTTGCCAGTGAGCGTGAAAAGATGGCCCAGTGTTAGTAGAATCGAAAATACAAAGTGGAAAGATGCTATTTTTTACTTTATCAAATAGTAAAAATTAATGCTTAATACTAGTTATATAAGCTGGCAGAGATGTAGGGAAAAGATACTTTTGTATACTGCCCGGGAGACTGTAAGTTAATAGTTCGTTTGGAGAGGAGTTTGGCAGGAAATGGGCGCAGCCTGTGGGGAGCACATGCGGAAGCGTTCACTGCAGCAGGTTTGCTGCAGTGCAGATTTGGGATGGCCTTGAACTCCGTTTTTTTTCACTACAGTCTGTTCTAACATTAATTTCAAGATGCCCATATATTCGGATGCTAGCATGTCCAAAATCAAGTCACAATCAATAGTCTGTCATAGCTTAATTGGCAGATGTTTGCCTTCACATCACACAGAATAGTGGTGCATCTTCTAATAGATTATGTTGATAAAATAAGGTAAATATTACATGACCAATCCAAAACATAAGGTTACATTAAATAAAAAGTTGCAGGATGATAGTTTTAGTGTGTTGCGTTTGTATAAGTAGAACCACACTATATTGTTAGAAACGTGAATTTGAAATGTTATGAATGGATTAAAGGAGTACGTATCTGGTTAGGAGATTTAGACTGGGGTGGGTATGTGTTTATTGTAATAGTCATTTTATTATCTAGTTGTATTCTGTCCTCCTGCCCCCAAAACATACAGGCGATCACACACACAGCCCTGGTCACACACACAGCAGACTGTAGGTCTGAGTAGGGGGAACACGGTTGTTTCTGAGTTCTGTACCTTTCTGTAGTCTTGAAACTATACATGGAAGGAGAAATTTTAATTACTGCATTTTCATGGATTTAAGACCCTTCTTAAAAAGAATAAGAATGAGAAACCTTATAGAATGAGTAGTTCTGTACCTTATGTTGGTTTGCCAGTGTATATACCAGTGATGAGCACTTGAAGGACTTGAACTACTTCAGGATGTCATAAACTCTGGAGTGCACCTTTGTGTGTGAGGAAAGTGGTGGGATCACATACGGGTACACACTGTGATCGAGTTAGAGAGTGTGTAGTGTTTGGGGAAGGTTTTAACCCTAAATCCTAACTTTAACCTCTGACCCTATAGTTAATTTCTAATTTTTTATTTTTCCTAGTTTCCCAGATATGCTGAGATTGTTCATTTGACATTACCAGATGGCACAAAGAGAAGTGGGCAGGTTCTAGAAGTTAGTGGTTCCAAAGCAGTGGTTCAGGTAAGCGTCATTTTCAAAACCTGGTCAGCTCTACTTTTCCTAATCACAGAAATATAAGGAACATCATGTGTTCCTTCTCATCATCATTGAATAAGTGTATCTTTAGAGATTGATTACTGGTTGTGGGGGGAGAATTATTTTTGCATCTTTTCATGCCAAATGTCAGCCACTTGCCTGCTTTGTAGCCCAATAGCTCCACCGGTAAAGTGGCTTATTTTTTTAAATGGTTAAAATGAAGCAGATAATCATGTAGAAGGAGAGACGAAAAGCAGAGTTTGTAGCTTATGGGATAAAACCACAATGAGATCTGAGTCAGCTTCTTTAAATTATGTCCTGTACTTCCTAACTTTTAATGTAACCAATTTGCCAGTTTTCTCAAGTAACACATTCCCCCCAGATGTACTCTGGGGCAAGTGTCAGCACCATTCCTGTAAAGGGCTTTGTGGAGCCACCTAAGGGCTCTGGTGCATATTTTTTTTCTTTCTCTTTTTTAAAATTAATTCTTTAAAAATATAAACAAACATTTTGAGCTTGCTTACAGAATTTGATGTCCTGCAGGCATGATCCTTGTCAAGAGGCGTGTTCATGATATTAAAAATGGTGTACGTTTATGTACAATACTTGACGTTATAAGGGGTGACAAAAATTGAAATGCTGATGAGTTAAATTTCTTTACCCTTCTGATTACTTCTCTTTCTTGGTAGGTATTTGAAGGAACTTCAGGTATCGATGCCAAGAAGACATCCTGTGAGTTTACCGGGGATATTCTCCGAACACCAGTGTCTGAGGATATGCTTGGTAGGTGAATGTTGTTACTCATTCTGGGCAGAGATCTGTTTCCTTTCAACATGTTTCCATGAAGTCTTTTCAGAAATGATGAATATTGGTGCCCTTGTCCACTCGGTACTGTCTCACTGTTTTACAGGTCGGGTATTCAATGGGTCAGGGAAACCCATCGACAGAGGTCCGGCTGTCCTGGCTGAAGACTTCCTTGACATCATGGGTAAGGACCGTCAGTGGAGTTCTGTGTTTGGGGGAGGTGGCCTACATCCATCTAGCTTGTGTCTCTGCCACATAAAGAGTGATTTTTGTGATACTTTAATTATGGAACATGTGGCTATAATCAACATGTTCCATAATTAATTATTATTTAATACCTTTATTTTTCCTAGAGATCATCTTAAAATGTTATATAAAATACTTTAATATACTCTGGTTTCTCTTCAGATTGTATAAATCTTTTCACCTGTTGAAATATTTTAAGGTATTACTAGGATATTCCTGAAATGTGAATAGAAAAGCCATGGCTTTGAAATGAGGACTGCTCTCTTACTTACTACACCTTTATCCACTTTAGGAACTTGAGTTCTGCCACCATGTATTTCTTGGGTCTATGCAAGACTAGTGGAAAAAATTATTTAATCACTTTCAGAAATAACAGCTACTTTAAGAGTAGAAAGAAATGCTTTATATGGTTTAATCTTCACGTACAGACATGCGAAAATTTTCCCTTTTTGAACTGCATCAGGCCAGCCAATCAATCCTCAGTGTCGAATCTACCCAGAGGAGATGATTCAGACGGGCATTTCGGCCATCGATGGCATGAACAGCATTGCTCGGGGGCAGAAAATCCCTATCTTCTCTGCTGCTGGCTTACCGCACAATGAGGTAAGAGCTAGGACCTGTTTGGTGCACAGTTTAATGAGGAAGAATTTCTAAATGCTTCCCATTAATGGGAAACCAAAGTTTTCGGCACTAATCCCCACTGGTACTGTTTATACAATCCATTACATCGAACCTTTATCCACGTATGATCGCTGTCTTCTTGGTTACCCTTAGGAATCTTTGCAAAAATAAAAAATAGTTTTGTTGGGTAAAGTCCTTTAAAATTTACCAATTTTATCTGTAAGTATAATTTCAAAAAGTTCAGGATGAAAGTTATTTTGTTGTTAGATTTGTTATTTTAGATTTCAACCCAGTGCTTTTGTACTCATCAGATTGCAGCTCAGATCTGTCGCCAGGCTGGTTTGGTAAAGAAATCCAAAGATGTAGTGGACTACAGTGAGGAAAATTTTGCAATTGTATTTGCTGCTATGGGTGTAAGTAAAATTATTTTCTGGCTTCCTATCAAACATAAAATTAATTGCTTATGTTATTAGAGCAGTGTAGAAAATTACTCGGGTATCATTGAATTTATCTCTCCATGGAGAAATTGCAATTTGGCATTTTGGGTAAACTAAGGCACTTGACTATAAAATGTAAGAATATTTCTCTTTGTGCCCAAAGCAGGCTGTTTACGCTGTTGGCTTCTGTGAAAAATTTTTGAGTACTTAAAACTTTAAACAAAAGAATAGTGGAGACCTATAGCTTGGCCTTCATCAGAAACATATGTTGAGGATTTGTCTTCTGCTAGTACTGATGAAGTCATTACTATTTAGGTAAACATGGAAACTGCCCGGTTCTTCAAATCTGACTTTGAAGAAAATGGCTCCATGGACAATGTCTGCCTCTTTTTGAACTTGGCTAATGACCCTACGTAAGTAGAGAGAGCTATTTCTTTCTGTTCACCCAGGCTTCGGGTCAAAAATGTGACTAGGAGTAGGGAGGTTAAATGTTACAATAATGACAGCAACATGGGATTAAGAATGAGATAACTCTTTAAATTCCAGTTCTACTTTCTGGTGGTTATTTGTCTTTGAGCAAATCACTTAAGCTCTGAAGCTCAGTTTTCTCTTCCAGAAAAAGTGACAAATAGTGCTTGACTCACGGGCTTTTGTGCCTGTTAACTGAGATACTGCATCTAAGTTACCGTCTGTACCTGCGCACCGTCTGTACTCAGTGGTCCTCGCCTCTTACCTGAGCAGTTGGGCCCTGTTCCTCTTTGTTTTTCTCTTCTCTGTTTCGAGAGCTGTGTGGTTCTGAGAAGTTCTTTATAAAATAATTTAACTTTGTAGAAGTAAGTTTTATTATGTAAGTACCTAAAATAACTGCCCATTTAAGAACTTTAAAGTAATAATTGCTTTACCCTCCTCAGTTTACTTGAAGCTTTTAGAGGGAGACTGTACTATTATTTCCAGAATCTCATTTTCTTTTGTTTTTGGCCTGTTTGTTTGAGTAACTTAGGACTTAATGTTCCATTTCAGTATTGAACGAATTATCACTCCTCGCTTGGCTCTCACCACAGCTGAGTTTCTGGCCTATCAGTGTGAGAAGCATGTATTGGTTATCCTAACAGACATGAGTTCTTATGCTGAAGCACTTCGAGAGGTAACTTTTCTCTTCATTGAAATGGCTTAATTTTCAGGGTAATCTTGTCTCTTTGTAAGTTTTTACTTTCTTTAATCAAATTTTTAGAACTTCATTGCTCATATATTAGTAGAATACCTTAATTAATCAGAAAGGAAAATCCAGCTGGTTTTCTGTCACTTTAGTTGAAATGATTAGAAGAGATTTAAGGTATTGGCCTGTTTATCGTACCATCACTGTCTCCATGGAGTAAGACTTGACTCTGGAATGGAGTGAGTGATAACTGTTGCAAGCTGCTTACTCAGTTACTCTCACAGAAAGTTCTCTCTCTGTCCAGACTGTCAGTATTTAACCCTTTACCGAATTTCGTTTTTAATGATGTCAGCAAAAATAGAGGCCATATTCTGGCAGTGTCCTTCCCAGCACCTTTTCCTTCAGAAAACTCAGTGTTTACATAGGAACAATACTAAGATTCTAGAGTTATCACCCAGAAGTTTAGGGTGATTTTTTTCTAATGCAAGTTACTGAAATTTTGAATAAGTTACTCTTTTAAGCATATAATAAGGAGAAAGACTTCTGAAGAGACAGGCTGCGCAGCTTCTTAAAATTCCCTGAGACCCACACCTCACCCTGCTGCCATGCTGGACGGTGGAGGACACCCCTCTCCCCACCTCGGTCGCAGTCCAGTCCTTTTCTAAAATCAGCAAAAATGAGTTACTGGAGAAGTGGAATAAAAAATACATAATTTACAAGCCTAGATTTTTTTATTAGCCTGAACAGATGTTGAAATTGTTAAGTTGCCATTAAAGTTTTCTAAGTGCAGCTCTTGTTTTCTGTATTTCCGCATTGCATGTTGATAAAGCTGCTGTTCAGAACATGCTTAGAGTGCCACCGAGGTAGCACCCTGTGGGGAGGTGCTCAGGTAGCACGCACGCACCCCTGGCCTTCATGCTTTGGGTTTTTAGTGGTTATAGATTGATAGGTACTCCTTCTAGTCTGCATGTCTCTGAGAGACCGTTAATATTCATATTTTGTGTAGCGAATAGACTCCTGGCTCTGTGATTTTGAGAAGTTTCTTACTTGACCTTTGGTTATAATTAGGATATTGGCATCAATACATTACCTTCCTCACAGGGTGGTTGTGAGGGTTAAGTAATGAGTGTAAAATACATCAGGTGCTTTCTGGTATGGATCTTCTTCCCTTTGACATTTTCAGGTTTAGCTTACATAAACATGGCAAGATCCATGGCATGAAATAAATCTTGTGAACTAAGGAGTTCTTGTAGTTTTAAAATTAACTTCCTTTGATTTATAAAATTGCAAGCACATTTTCTTCTAGCAAGCTATTTGAAGATTTGCATTATGGCAACATGATTTTAGCAAAAAAGGGGGAAAAAAAACAAACTTGCATTTCCCATTGTCAGCATTTTTGTTGCAGGGTAATTTGAATTTGTGTTGCTAGATTTTTGTAAATGAAGTCTTAGAATATTTAAATGAAAAAGATAATATTCCAAGTTTGTAATTTGACGTGTTCAAACAGAGCTTTCCTTTCCATGTTCTGCTGTGTGATCTTTCCCTCCTGGGCTTACCGTCAGGTTTCAGCTGCCAGGGAGGAGGTTCCTGGTCGACGAGGTTTCCCAGGTTACATGTACACAGATTTAGCCACAATATACGAACGCGCCGGTCGAGTGGAAGGTAGAAACGGCTCTATTACTCAGATCCCTATTCTCACCATGCCCAATGATGGTAAGTGTTTGTTTTTGGATGATGGCAGCCCTGCTTCTTGTAGGGGCTTTGATTTCAAGAGAGAAGACTGTCTATCTTGATGAGTTAAAACTCTTATGAGAGTTTATCCTTCAGGAGTTCACATTAGTGAAATATACCCAAGTAAAAGTTTTCATTTGAAAACTGCTCATAATTATCATTATCCTTTTGTGGAAGAAAAAAAAAACAATTTTCTTTATAATTTGAATTTAAAATTTTTATTTACTTGTTACTGTTGAGTGCCTGTGGTTTGCAGGACGCTGGTCTAAATAATGAGGAATTTTTTAAAAAAATGTATGGTTTCTACCTAACATAAGTTTTTCAGTCTAATTGGATATTTTTTATGTATGTGCACAAAAAATATAAAGTAGCATAACTCTTGAATGAAAATCACAAACATTAAGTGCCATAAGACAATAGAGATAGTCCTGGCTGGTGTGGCTCAGTGGATTGAGCTCTGGCCCACCAACCAAAGCATCGCAGGTTCTATTCTAATTCCCAGTCAGGGCACATGCCTGGGTTGCTGCCAAAGTCCCCAGTAGAGGGCGCATGAGAGGCAACCACACACTGATGTTTCTCTCCCTTTCTTTCTCCCTCCCTTTCCCTCTGTCTAGAAATAAATCAAATCTTAAAAAAAAATAGGCTTTGGAGACAGATGATCACCAATGGCTGGTTAAAGGTGGCTGTCTTTGACTATGTGCACGGAAGCCCACAGCACAAGGCCTGTCTGTGTGTGTGCTCAGCGTGGCTCCGGAAGCAAAGCTGTTGGCCTTTTAGTCCTTATCTAAGATTTTGTAAAGCACTTTTACGAGATATTTTCCAGAAACAGTAATAACTCACTGTATTTGAGGACCGTTCTGAGTGCTTTATAAATATTGACTCATTTGATTCCCGTAGTGACTTTGAGACAGAGTTGTTAACCTGAGGCACAGGGAGGTAAGTATCTGTCAAGGTCAGGAAGTGAGAGCTTTAGAACACAGGCTGAGTTCATCATTCACACCACCTGGTACACTGTACTGCCTTTGATTTGAAAGTCATTTGTTTGAGAAAGTAGCTACAAAGTTACTTCGTGTAATTTAGCAGACTAAGAAATGTGCCCATTTGTATGACCTTTTCAGTGCTGCCTGCATCGTGGTGGTTTACTTGTCTAGCAGCTCATGTTGAAGTTTATGAGCTAGGAATATTCTCTTATTTGGAATAAGAGAGTTCCTGGGAATATCCCTGTGTTCTCTAGGAATATTCGCCAGTGGAATATACATCCATAGGGAACTGGAAATACACATCCTTCTGCAAGGGAACTTTGTATTTAAGATGGAATTTTGAAAAATCTTTTTGAAAGAGGTCACATAACTATGAGAAATAGTACTTTTTAAAATACATATTTTATTTATTTTTAGAGAGAGGGGAAGGGAGGGAGAAAGAGGGAAACATCAGTGTGTGGTTGCCTCTTGAGCACCTTCTACTGGGGACCTGGCCCTCAACCCAGGCATGTGCCCTGACTGGGAATCAAACAAGAGACCCTTTGGTTCATGGGCTGGCACTCAATCCACTGCGCCACACCAGCTAGGGCAGATATAGTCCTTTTTATACTGCAGCTAATTTACCCTATGTACCAACATATGTTTATGCTGCAAACAAAACTGTTTAATAACCTCTAGCCACATTTGGTAGTTTAAATTCTAGAGTTAATTAAAATTAGATAAATTTGAAAAACCATAAAGTTTTTCAGTTATGTTAGCCACATTTTTATTGTGCGCAGTAGCCACATTTGGCTAGTTGCTACCATGTTGTACAGCGTAAGTATAGTACTTTTCCATCGTCAGAGAAGATTACTTTATATAGTGCCATTTTAGGTAGTGCTGTAGGTGATGCAGATGGACATCCTCTGGGTTTGTTTACATGAGATGGACAACTTTAACTGATGTCAGATGTCTTCTTCTGGTAGATATCACTCACCCCATCCCTGACTTGACCGGATATATCACCGAGGGGCAGATCTATGTGGACAGGCAGCTGCACAACAGACAGGTATGTGCCATGCGAGCAGTGCTAGAAAGCTCACAAGTCTGCTCTTCAGTAACTTGGACTTTGCTCTTAGGAATTTTTTTTTTTTAATATCAACTTAAATTGATTTTGATGGGGCTGTAAACTTGTCATTTCTATATGTAGCAGATCCTTGAATAATGTTTAATTCAATGTCATTTTGTTATAAAGTTGATGAAATGCCATAGGAAGTTAACTTTTGTTTATATCAGTTACCCGGTGATAAAAATGGTTTTGTTATGTGCTGTTTCTCTTCAAGTCATAGAACCGATATAGTAATTGAGGACTTAACTACAAAATCCTGCTGTGAATAAGAGTGCTAGCATAAAGAATTAAATTTCAGCTTTTCTTTATTGTGCCTTAAAATGGAGTCACTTGTTTTAAAGAACTTTTCTGGATATTCTGTTCTACAGTGGTGTAATCTACCAATCTTGGTAGTGATACAAAAACAAATTTTTTTCCTGTTTTATTTTTTTATTGAGGAATAACCGATCTGTTAGTTTCAAGTGTACAACATAATCAATTCGGTATTTGTATACAGGGCAAAAGGATTACCACATAAGTCCAGTTAACATCCATCACCATAGTTACAATTTTTTTCCTTGTGGTGGGAAACGTGAAGGCCCCTCTCCTGGCTGCTGTGCAATGTGCAGTGCAGTTCTGTCCACACGGTCACTGTGCTGCGCGCTGCATCCCCTGACTTACTCGTTTTAGAACTGGAAATTCGCGCCTTTCCACCCTCTTCACCCATGTAGCTCACCTACCCCACTCTGTGCCTCAGGCAGCCAGCCACCGGTTAGTCTGTTCTGTATATTCATGAGCTCAGGGGTATTTTTGTTTGTTTGTTTTTAGATTCCACATATAAGTGAGGTCATAAGGTATCTGTCTTTTTCTGTTTGACTATTTCACTTAGCAGAATGCCCTCAAGGTCCACCCATGTTGTTGAAAATGACACAATTTCATTCTTTTTTATGGCCGAATAGTCAAAGACAGAATTTTTTATGGTTCTGTAACAGATCACCCTTTAGGTGGAATTATTGTTAATCTTTTTATTTTGTATGTGATTTCGAGTCAGTTCAGAAGATCAGTTAGATTTGATACTGTAGACAGGTACTGAGATTCAGATTTTCAATATAATCTCATACTGAGTATAGGTTTCACTTTTTTGATTTGATTCTTAAAAGAAATACTGTGCCATGAAGTATTTTGTACCAGGAAGTCATGTTCAAACTAATGTAGGAAACAATGCAGCAGTTTAATGTCATTTAAGGGATAGTAATGAGTTTTAAAATGCTTCTTTTCTACCAGTAAAGCTTGAATTTTGTGCTTAAATGTAATATCTTCCCCTCTCATTCTGCCCAAGATTTACCCACCTATTAATGTGCTGCCCTCACTGTCACGGTTAATGAAGTCTGCCATTGGGGAAGGTATGACCAGAAAGGACCATGCTGATGTCTCCAACCAGCTGGTACGTATATCTTCTTAAGGATGGCCTTTAAAAAAGTAAATACCTTTGGTCCGTTCTTTCTGCTGTCTTACACCTCTTATCTTTCTCCCATATCACTTTTTTCCCTGTCCATATACAATTTTATTATAGACTTCATATGAAATATAAAAAGTCATTAGGCCCTGGCTGGTGTGGCTCAGTGGATTGAGCACGGGCCTGTGAACCAAGGGGTTGCTGGTTCGATTCCCAGTCAGGGCACATGCCTGGGTTGCAGGCCAGGTCCTCAGTAGGGGGCATGTGAGAGGTAATCACACATACCTTAATAACAATTATGGGGCTTTCCTGAAAGGGTGCTCTAACATTTCTTGCTTAACATATTAAAGCAATTGCTGGAACTCTAAGGGATACTGCTTTATGTATTGTGTGGATTCCTTGGTTTCCATAATCTCATGAGACTGTGCGGCAGGCACAAATAAAGAAAAATGCTTTTAATTTTGAAGTAGAAATGGTACACCTGATATCACAAATATGGTTTTTTGTTGTTGTTGTTGTTAATGTTTTATTTATCTTTAGAGGGGAAGGGAGGGAGAGAGGGAGAGAAATAATCAATGTATGGTTGCCTCCCGTGTGTCCCCTGCTGGGAACTGGCCTGCAACCCAGGCATGTGCTCTGACTGGGAATCGAACCGTGGTTGCTTGGCTCCCAGGCCCGTGCTCAATCCACTGAGCTACGCCAGCCAGGGCACAAATATGTTTCTTGAATAGATCTTCCAGATGGAATACTCAGTGGTATGAGTTCTGATTTTCCAATGCTGTGAAAAATGTAAGCTCATGGACAGAGTAAGGAAGTGTGTTTTTGTAGTAATGTTTACTGCATAACTAAAGACTCCTTTCTGAATGAGACTGCTTCGTAATCAAGTCCTTCTGACATTTTCATGAGTTTTATTTATGTGAGTTGTGTCTGTCAGTAACATGCCTTTCCTTCTGTGGTCTCTGGGGAAGACAGCTAAAGCTACACGTGTGTGGCCTTGGTCTCTGTGAACACTGGTAAAATCTCCCTTCTGTCCTGTGAACCTTGTCCCCGCAGTACGCGTGCTACGCTATCGGTAAGGACGTGCAGGCCATGAAAGCCGTGGTCGGAGAAGAAGCCCTCACCTCGGACGACCTTCTTTACTTGGAATTTCTGCAGAAGTTTGAGAGGAACTTTATTGCTCAGGGTAAGATGCCTTTTTTCTTACAAATTTCAACAGCTTCATTTGTAGCTCTGAAGCTCTCTTTCCTAACTTGAGAGATTTCACATTGGTCTCTGTGTAGTTTTTCTTCTCATCAGAGAAGAGGGTCTCCCAGCTGCCTCAGACCTTGGTACTCAGCACTCTGGCTCCTCCCCCTCTGCCTTCCACCCTTATACCCAGTGATGTAGCTCCCGTTTAACTGTCTCCCCTCCTTACAGTTGCTTCCCTTGCCAGGGCTTCCTCCTTCCAGCCTCTCTGCAACCATCTCCTCTGGCTTTGGGGGTTTGGGACTTTTCTGACCCATCTGCCTTCATCTCCTTTTTTGATTTATCTTCCTGCTGCTTTATTGTTTGTGTTCCCAGAAGCTTAGTTGCTTGTTCTTTCCGTGCTTTCTTATCCCCAAGCTTTGGCTTTCCCCCTGTGCTGTTGCCTGAATTGCTGTGTATGATCCTTACCCTCTTTCCAAAGTCCTAATCCCACACCTTCACCTGGGCCCCGTTTGTGCCACCATCCCTGACGTTCAGCATGGTCAGCACCCAAGTGGTTCCCAGCTGACCACCTGCATAGCAGTTCCCTTTCAGTTTCCGTCTACCTCTGGCATGACCATTGTCCTGGTTAGCTCCAGCTCAGAGACTGGGCATTGTTCTCAAGTTCCTGGTGATGCTGAAGCTTCTGATCTCTGGCCACTCTCTGAGTTGGACCACACTTTGAGTCTTAAGACCTACTCCATGCCTTTGGCCTCGTCCTCCCTGGCCATTAGGGCCAGCTTTTTCACCAGTCTCCCCCATCCCTATGTGCCATTGCCAGGGTAGCTTTTATCGATTGTCCCTCTACTAAAAAGTCCATAATGGTTTCCATTCATTGTACCCACAGGTTTTCCAAGCTGTTTTGCTTGGTTTCTCTCCTGCCACTCCTGCTGATGCTGGTAGTGCTCTCCTGAGCTCAGCATGCTGAGACCGGGTGTGTTTGTTTTGGAACAGTGCAGGAAGCTACACACTTAGGGTCTGTGTACTTTTCTAGTTAGGTGACACATTTTTTATTAACATTAAAATTCCCTGAAATGCAAGGGTGTGTGTTTCATTTTTAAAGTAAAATTGAAGTTCTTCTGGTAGAGGAAAGAATCCAAACCTTCAGCCACTCTGATTTCTTGGTTAAGAAATTAGGTTTGTTTACATGAGAAGGATGGTTTATGCTATGTAAAAAAAGAATAATTTTGAAAACCACTGACCTATGCATGTGCTCAGGTGGCCTTTCAGGCTTTCTACGTGTCCGCAGTGGCCTCTGCTGCTGGGAAACACTTTTTGTCACTACCCTGTGGACACAACACTGGGTTGGTTTCCACTGCCCAAGGTGTTTAGATGCTACCCAGTTGTCGGAAAAGCTCCCCCCACCCACTGCACACACTAGACTTCCTGCCTGCTGTCTCCAGCCATGGGCCTCTCCCTTTCCTCTGCTTCCAGATGGTGCTTATGATCTGGGCCCTCATTTGCATATTCAGTCCCATCCTGTCTGGGGAGGCCTCGTGCTCCGCCCCTCTTCATACTCCATGCTCACTGGGCTGGTAGAATAACATCCTGAATGACACTGGTGTGTTGGAAGTTGTTTGCCAGTATTCATCCAATCTCAATTTTCTTACAAGGTCCTTATGAAAACCGCACTGTCTTTGAGACTTTGGACATTGGCTGGCAGCTGCTCCGAATTTTCCCCAAAGAAATGCTGAAGAGAATCCCTCAGAGCACCCTGAGTGAATTCTACCCACGGGACTCCGCAAAGCACTAGCTGCCACTCATCGCTGGCTCAGTACCTTTGTGACATACTGGTTCTGCTGTCCGTACCCTTTTGCGCCCCCCATCGCCACCTTTGTGTTGGAGTTTACCATGTTACCCTGTAATTAAGAACAGAATAGGTGACATCCTGTGCCAGTGTTGCTGTGTCTTAAACTGCTTACAGACTTTAAAATATCCCTGTTCAGAAATCCTGGATTTTCCATGCTTTGTTTAAAGTAGCTGCAGGGGTGGAGGTGAGGTTTCCTTACTGACGTGTGTATTTGTACATAGTGGTAGCCAGTTGCCCGATGGTGTCCTCAGTATTTGGGTGTTCAGACCTTCCCCTCCACCCCGTCTATCAGAATGTCGCTGTCGGAAGTTTCAGTGCCCTCATCTTCAGTGCCCCGGGTGGGGCCCCGGGTGGGGCGGGGCGGAAAGAAGCCTCCTCTCGGAGAGCCCTGAGCCCTCTCTCCTGGGCGTCACGTTCGCGGTGTCCGTGTGCCGCTGCTCTACCAGCCGGCCTGTACTGTCCGCCTGCTCTTCCCTTTCACGAGCAGAGTAGAAGAGGAGCCCCTCATCCTCTTCAGTACGCACAGCGGGGCCCCCTGGGTGACTGGCGGCCCTCCCTCGGAGGAGCACAGTCACTGGCGTTTGCACAGCTGGCGTCCATCTGGTAGTGGTGGACGCCTTGTCTTGATCCCTCCTGGGCTTTCGTGCAGAGGGATCCTAATGAAAATGACTAGTGTCATTGTTGTTTGGGAAGAGTTGGGGGTACAGTAAAGAAGAAGAACCTATACCCGTTCTACACGTGGACACACCAACAGTGGTGTGGTTTTCTGAAGTGTTCGCCGGGTGCTGAAGGCAGGGCGGCAGGAGAAAGCTCTGCTGTGTATGGATATTTTAAACTCTGTTAGGGAGCAGCCTTTGGGAAACCCCCGTATTTGGTCCTGCTTTCTGACCTATCTCTGCCTCTTCAGGGTCATCTTGTGGCACAAGTGATAGTGTTTAAAAGCTTTAGCCTTTTAATTCCTGCTCCTTCTGGCCCTGAGCTGTCTTCTCCGCACTCCACCGTGTCTCCTGCGTGCTGCTGTCTGTGTTCTTTGTTACTTGGGCGCAGTGGCGACTTCTCTGCATTCCATCCTTCAAGTTGTGTAAGGTTCTTCACATTTTTCTTGGAGTGTGTTGGGGGGATTTGGGGGGAGTCAGCATGATTATATTTTAATGTAGAAAATGTGACATCTGGATATAAAGTGGAAATAAATATTAAATTAATGGAAGTGATCTAAGGTGATTCTGTGTCTTCTAATCAGAAAAACAGCAGCAACGAGCAAGTGTATACAGTGACACAGGTCTTAGATGCACGGTTGGAGCATCATAACCAGTGTTGGGAGCCAGCCCTCTGGGTTACAAGGAGCATGGCCAGGCCGCCGTTTTTAGGCTCTTTGTGGCCCCTCTTCCAACAACACTGTAGTCTGATTTAGGGCTGAAAGTTGCTGCGGAGGTCTGTATCATTCTTTGCTTCAGATGTTTTCAGGGCCTCTGGGCCCATCTGCCACAGTGAAGGTGGGCATAGATAGAAAATGAAATACAGCTTGAAGCAAGCCAAAACTCACTTCAAATAAAGTTTTAAATAGCCCTGGCCGGTGTGGGAGCATCATCCCCTAAATCAAAAGGTTGTGGGTTCAATTCCCAGTCAGGGCGCTTACCTAGGGTACGGGTGGGTTTGGTGCCTGGTCAGGGCGCGTGTGAGAGGCAACCAGTCACTGTTTCTCACGTTGATGTCTCTCTCCCTGCCTCCTTTTCCCTCTAGAATCAGTGAGCGTGTCCTAGCGTGAGGATGGAAATGAACTTAAGTAGATGTCCAGCATGTCCGAAACACCCTGGTTAAAGCAGCAGGATGCGGTGGCCTGGGGGCTTCCCATTCCCTATAGGGAGCGTGTAGAGGATGCAGAGCTGGGGTCCGGTCGTGGCAGGAGCCCGGGAGGCCTGTGGTCTCGTCCGGCTGCTGCCACTAACTGTGCCGTGCTCATTTGTTTGCTTACGTTCCTTCTAGGGTTGTAATGGGGCCCAGAACTCAAGGTGACCAGGAAGTAAACATAGGATATCCCACTCTTACAAGTCTTGACTGGCGGATGGGATACATGGAGCAGGGCCACTGAGTTATTTTGTGTATCAACAGCTGGACAGCTTCGTACCTCATGTGCAAAAATGGTTATTTTGCATATCAACAAGTCTAGCTAGGGAGATATGCGTGACTGAAGACCTGTGATGTAACTGGGAGGCATTTCCCTCTGGTTATAGCGCCTGTGTGAGAGCTCGGACATGGCTTGCTCCTCGCTAAGGGGCCGTGCCGGCCCAGACTAACTATGGCAACCAAGGAAGGCTGAAAGCACTGGATGGCTGGCAGGTGTAGCCAGTTGTGGGAGGAGTTGGAGATGGGGTTGCAGAGGAAGATTCACACCAGGATTTAAATGCAGGTGCACCAGCTGTGTGGGTTCTAATGCAGTGTTGGGGATTCGAACCACGTGGCTTAGGAAGCGGGAAAGCAAGATGTAGTAGACATGCAGAGTTCTCAGCGGTTCGGGAGAATGCAGGAGAGACCATGAGTGAAGGAAAGGGGTGGAAGGACTCTTGCTGGTGGGCCTTGAGGCGGTGCCACGTGGGTTTGGACTAAGAACTGGGATCAAGGAAGTGACACAGCTGATGGTACTGGGAACCGCTGAGCTTGGATTACAGGGAGGAACCGGGAGAGGAACCGTGAGCTGCGGACTTTCCTTCTGGAGGACAGTATTTCTGACTGGCATGCTCGGGGCTGGCCTGACGGGGCAGAAGGGGGAGGGCAGGACTGTGTGTTTATGGGTGTATCTTTGTTTCTAAAGGGAGTGAGATTTAACAGCAGAATTCTGCCATCATTCTAAACCTGTATAACCTTTATTTAAATAGTTCCTTTCCTTTTTAACAAACTCTGGCATTGAGAGCCACAATTCCTAAGGGCGGCAGGCAAAGAATCATAGTAGAGAGAGAGAGATCGCCCTGCCATCCTGTAACAGGGTTATTCCAAGGACTAAAGGTTTTGTGTGTGAAACGCCAGAACAGTGTGTGGTCCGTGGTGGGCACTCAGAGCAGGCTACTCTTACCAACAAACCTTTATCAGGGCAGATTGGCTTAGTACTCATATAGTACTTAGGAGTAGTTGGTTGAGTGGTGCTCTTGTTAATTTATTACTTATTTTTTAGTGGAAATATTTTCTTAGTGTACCTTTTTGTATCAGTGATAAAGGCTAATTAAAAGGCCCATTAAAATTAATGCTTTAATATGAACCTTCATTGTGATCAATTAAAAAAATTTTTTTAATTTCAGTAGGCTTAAAGTATTTAAGAAGAGAAAAAGTATCTTTAAAGTTCAGGCTAACTAAATGACTCATGAAACGCATTGCTGGCAGTTGGCTCTCACTTCAGTTTGTGAGATTCCTTGTAAATAAGAAAATGTTTTAAGACTAATGTAAGAAATACCTCACTCTAGGATGTTTTCTTTTTAGCAAGTATAGATGATGCAAGGTATCTGAGGTCAACAAACATTGCCTGCTTTTGAACTTTTCCATTATACTGGTCAGGGAAAGTTAGCTTATCCTTACTAGGGGGCAACAGAAGAGTTCCCCCCCAATAAACTAAAAATACTGTTTAGAGTCAGCAAAAACTTAATCTTCAAGAGTTAGCAAGCCAACTCTTGAAGGAAAATCATCTTTTGTGGGAAAACCTAATTACAAAAAAATGGTCTTAAAAAAAGTAATATGATACCATATATAGAGAACCCTAAAGATTCCACAAAAAACTGTTACTAGAACTGATAAATGGATTCAGTGAAGTAGCTGGATACAAAATTTATATTCAGAAATCAGTTGCATTTTTATACACCAATACTGAACTATCAGAAGTATGAATTAAGAAAACAATCCTATTTATAATTGCATCAAAAACAATAAAATATGAGAGCTTAGCCAAAGAGCATACATGCAGAGCCCATGGACACAACAGTGTGGCGAGGGCCGGTGGAGGGGGCGTGGGGGCTGGGAGGAGGTGGGCAGAAGGGGAAATGGGGGACATACGTGACAGTGTCAACAATAAAACAAGAATACATCAACACATTAAAAAACAGTCAGGTACCTAGGAATAAATTTACCCAAAGAGGTAAAAGACTTGTACTTGGAAAACTGTAAGACACTGAAGATACAAATTAATGGAAGTGTATTAATGTACTCAGGGACAGAAGTAATTACTATTGTTAAACGTCCATACTACCCAAAGTAATTTATGGGTTCAGTGCAGTTCCTATCAAAATGCCAATGGCATTTTTTCATAGAACTAGAACAAACAGCCCTAAAATTTACTTGGAACCACAAAACCACTGAGTAACTACAGCAAACTTGAGAAGGAAGAACAAAGCTGGAGGAATCACGCTACCTGGATATCACACACACTACAGAGCCACAGCAGTCAAAATGGCACGGTGCTGGTGTGAAAACAGACACACAGGTCAGAGGAACAGAAAGAAACCCGCACTTACTGGTCAATCTATGACAAAGGAGGCAATTCACAAAGGGGTAAAGACAGTCTTAATAAATGGTGTTGGGAAAACTGGACAGATACATGCAGAAGAATTAAATCATACAACCTTAAACCATGTACAAGAATAAATTCAAAAAAGATTAAAGACTCAAAACCATAATATTTCTAGGAGAAAAAATTGGCAATAAACTCTCGATGTTGCTCTTCGTAATATTCTTTCCTGATACATCTCAGGGAAAGGAAGTGAAAGAAAAGCAAATGGGACTACATCAGACTAAAGCTTTTGTACAGCAAAGGAAACCAAAACTAAAAGACAAACCGAATAATAACATCCGTTAAGGGCATAATATTCAAAATTTATTAAGAACTCATGTAACTTAACACCAACATCCCCCGCCACACACACACACACACACACCCAAAATGACCAAGGACCCAAAGAGACATTTTTTCAAAGAGGACATACAGATAGTCAATAGACATGAATGGATGCTCAACACCACTAATCAGAGAAATATAAATTAAAGCCACAATGACATATCACCTGTCAGATGGCTATCATCAGTAAATCAACAAACAAGTGTTAATGCGGATGTGGAGAAAAGGGAACCCCCATGCACTGCCGGTGGGAATGCAGATTAATGCAGCTGCTGTGGAAAACAGTACGGAGGGCCCGCAGAAACGACTAGAACTACCATAGGACCCAGGAACCCCACTTGTAGGTATTTACCCTAAGGAACCCACACCGTTAATTTGAAAAGATAACATGAGTCCCTGTGTTCATTGTACCATTGTTTACAATCGCCAAGATATGGAAACAACTTAAGTGCCCATCAGTAGATGAGTGGAGAAAGAAGTGGTACATATATACAATGGAATATTACTCAGCCACAAAAAGAATGAAATCTTACCATTTGTGACGGCATGGATGGACCTAGAGGTTATTATGCTAAGTGAAATAAGCCTGACAGACAATACCATACAATTTCCCTTGTGTGTGGACTCTGAAGATCAATATAAATGAACAAACAGCAGAAACAGACTCAGAGAACAGACTGATGGTTGCCAGACGGGAAGTGGGTGGAGGACTGGGTGAGAACGGTGAAGGGGTGAAGTGCAAATGGCAGCTTCGGAATAGTCAGTGCGGGGGTTGAGCACAGCACAGGGCACCTGGTCGGTAACATTGTATTAACTGTGTGCGGTGCGGGTGGGTGCCAGCCTCGTGGGGCAGGGCAGGGCTCTTCGTAAATCACAACTGTCTAACCACTATGCTGTGCACTTCAAACTAATAAATAATACTGAATGTCAACTGTAATAAAAAAATGAAAAAACAGTTCAGTATTTTTATGTCAAAAAGCTGGATAAAAGTGTACATTATATAGTATCTTCTAAGGGCTTTATTGTAGTATCGTAACACAGAAAATTGGAAATAACTCATGTCCATTAATAGGGGATTAATTAGGTAAATGATAGTAAATTAATACAAAGGAATGTTATGGAGTCTTTCCAAAGAATGAAATAGATCGTCTATATGCTGACATGGAGGGATGTCCTGTGTTAAGTATGGAAAGGATAATGCGAAATACTCTGTGTAGTGTGGGACCACGGAGTCGCTAGAAATGGGAGTCCAGCTGGGTCAGCCCTGAGGGGCTGCATTGCTTACATGCTACACTGGTGATCGCTCTCCCTGCTCCTTAAGTTCCTTGAAATCATTGCATGACCTCAGCTACAGCCACGTGATTATAGGTCCATCCTTCCAGACCAAGGTGTCATTTGTGATGCCCTTCATAATGTTGAAGAGTTTCCACAATCATCGATTGCCTGTTAAATCTTTATTCTCTGTTTCTTTGACTCTTCATTAAAATGTCTTGACAGTTCATGACTCACACACAAAGTAAAAGGCATGTTCCTCGCTGAGCTGCCAATTGCGGTTTTATTCCAAACCACTTTGCAGTTTGGCCTTGTGCAGCACCTGCTCAGTGCTTAAACCGTGTGGTGTCCTCAGTGGTGCCCTCCTCACGTGAAGCCTGGAGAAGTCTCTTCAGTGACCAGTTAGTCGCAGGGCTTTGTATCCTCAGCAAGAATGGCAAAACCTGCCATTCAAGAACAGAGAACTTGGTAAATGTTTTCAGGCACCTGAGCAACCTTGCGGTTGTGGGCCCGTTTGAAGAGAAAAGAAAATCCTCTGCCTGTGGCTGTCACCGACAGGGAAGGTGCCAATGAACAAGGCCTGGGTTGGCCAGAGCCCACTGGGTGCCAGCGGGCCCCTGGTTGGGACAGAACCGCAGGCCTTGTGCTGTGAATAGCAGCTGTAAGCAGTGCTCCTAGGACAGACTCCTTTTCTCCAAAGGATCTCATCTCCAAGCGCCAGAGCAGTTTATAGGTGTGATAAATTTGTGACTTGTTCAAGGTGACATAGGAATGGCAGCACATGAGCTACAACTGAGGCCTTAAGACATGGTCAAGTGGCCTTCCCACAGCACTGTGCCAACGTCCACGTTCTCTCCATGACCCGAAATGGGCAGGTGCAAATTCCAACCACTCGGTGGAAGCCAGGACTTTCTATTGTGGCTAAAAAGTCTGGTATTTTATGGGACATAATGGTGTTGTGACTGTAAACCAAAGGCCCTGATAGGCTAGGGCCGAGAACTCCTGGGTTCACACCGAAGGTGAAGACTTGGGGGAAGGAAAGACGCAGGGGTGTGTCTGCGGACAGCGGCCTCCAATGCGTCTTGGTTGCTTCCTAAGCAGGTGTACTCCTCACCTCCACAAGAGGGCAGCAGCCGGTGAGCAGTCGGCTCAGGCTGAACACAGCTCCAGAAATGGGGGCGGGCGATTTTCAGCTGTAGCAGCAGGGAGGTCGACGGTTCCCTGACTCAAACAGTGGTAGCTTTGTATTAATTTTAATTTTTTAAGCTATACATTAAATTGCAGTTACTAGGGGATATGCTCTAATAAAAATAGACCAAAATTGGCGCAGAGAGACCCCTGGAATCAGGAGGTCTGGGGTAGAAGATGGCACAGATTGTCTGGTCCCACTCTCCCCTTATAACAGGGCCTTCTGCCCTCTGGAACACCACACCCAGCTTCCGGTGAAGGTGGGACTGTCCCAGGAGGCAGTCCCCGTGGGGTGGGCCTCCGATGGTCGGAATGTTCCTCCAAAATCACGCCGAAACTTGCCTCTGCAGCTTCACACAGTGCTGTCCTTGGCTCCTCCCCAGGGCTCTTCTCTGTGGTAACCCTCCACTGCTTTGAAGACAATTGCCATTTTTTCTGAGTCTTCAGTCTAAATATTTCTAGTTCCCTCAAGTGATTAAATTATTCACCTGTTCAATAACTAAGGAGGATTAGGACCCAGATCCAACCTTTTAGAACAAGGATCTTTATATGTCTGTTCTTAGAATCAAGTTCTCTTCCTAGAGACTGGCTGGAACCGAGGTCATGGAAACCCCAAACATGGTCTTCAGGACGAGCCGTCCTGGGTGCCCGGCCTCTGAGGCCCACTTCGGTTAGTGGACACCTCAGTGTGCTCTGAGCGGAGACGGTCTGCTCTCTGGTTCTACTGTGTTTGCCCCGGGGGCCTACTAGTCAGTAGCATTCATGTGTTCACTTAATAGATACTCATTGTTCTGATAAGGCTCAGAAAGTACAGGTGAGTACCGAGAAATAAGAATTCCCGTAATCCTGCCACTCAGAGGAAATTGTTAATATCTTGTTATAGAGAACCCCTTAACAGTCACGGCTTTGCCCAACCATCATGTTAAGCCGGAGCCCACGGCAGGTGTGGCTTCCTTCTCCCTTGGTCCACGTGTACAGCATAATGGGAGTCGTGTGGAGATGAGAGATGGGGGGGGGCTATAAACTCTCAGCAGGCGCCCAGAGAACCGTGAGCCGTGTAGTTTGCTCTGAGCGGTGTCAGAGCTAAAACAACGCAGCTCAGTGATAAAGTAACTTCAAAATTAAGTTCTGTTTGGATTTCCCCAACGGCAATGGAGGCAGGACAGTGAGGAGCTGGGAAAACTCTTGGCAGGGAGTGGAATAGGGAACCTGAGCCAGCCGCACGCAATGGCCAAGCAGTTTACAGGCAGCTACAGAAGGTCACTGGGGCAGGGGCCAAGACTTGGAGAACAAGGACCTCGCCCCTGGGGTGACCTCTCCTCCCCAGCTTTTCCTCCCTGGAGGCAACATCTGGGCCTCAGCTGTGTTTCGGCTCCAGGCCCAGAAAAGCAGCAGAGCCAGGTGGGCCACGTGGGGACCAGCTGCAGTGACTAAGGCTGACCAATCAGTGGAAAACACGTCCCTTAAAGAACACACCTGGAGAACTGATGGCTGTTCTGCTGAAACCTCCCCTAAGGTTCGTACCTACAAGAGAGAGACAAAAGCCTCCAGACAAAGGAGCGGGCAGGGAGCAGCTCGTGCCATTCCCTCCCCCGCTGCTTCCCCCACAGGTACCTGGCTCCTAAATTCCAAGGCAGTGGGCAGCTGGCAGCTTGTTCCAGGCTAATAACCTGAACCTGTCCCCAAGGCCCCCTTTTCGCTGACTTCCCAGGTCACTCCTGTTGCTTCACCTATGCCGAGCCCTCCCTTGTCCCACTGTTCCCAACTTTAATAAACACATCCTCATAGTCACCTGGACTCCTGTTGTGACTTTCCCACACGAAGTCAAGAACCCACCCACGGCAGCTGGCCCTCGGCAGACCCGCTCAGGGCCAGGCCCCTGCTCGGCAACACACGAACGGGACCACGGTTCCCTAGCAGAGCTTCCTAAACGCCCCTTTCTTCTCATCAGTCTACTACTCTTCCCTCCTTCAGCTGCTTGGATCAGAGCCTCAGGAAGGATGGAGGAGTCCATTCTCCATCAAGCTTCTCTCTGTGCTTCCTCCCCTTCCCATCATGAGACCTAGACGCCGGAGTGGGGGGGCCGAGCCCTGAGGCACGGTAGGAAGGAGATCAAGCTGAAGTCTGAAGTGTGAGCCAAGCTGTAAGCTCCCACCCTCACCCCCACTTGGAGGGAGGGCAGGGTAAAGGCTGAAGTGTGTGCTCATTTCTGGGCCAGCCAGAGGGACTCAGCCCAGGAAGTACACCCCTGGGTGCTTGCCACCCTGTGAAATAGCAGGCGGTTGGTTACCTGTGGGTTTGCCAGGGACTCTGAAAGACACAGAGGGTGGAAGATGTTTGAAGCCAGTGAGGGCTGGCCTGGGAGGTTTCATGGTGGGTTCAGTCTGTAGGCCACGGCGCACAGGAGCATGGCTGCCGCTCCATGGGCTCCTTTTGCATTAGCGGCTCTGTCGAGATCCAGTTCGGGTACCGCACAAGCCACCCCCTCAAAGCGTGCCAGCCAGTGTGCAGCCATCGCCAGTCAGCTTCGCAGCACGTCGATGGCCTCCCCAAACCCCCTACTCGCTAGAAGTCGCCCCCATCAGTCCTCGGAAACCGCTCACCTACCTGTCCCCGTGCAGGGGCCCAGTCCTGCCAGGGGGCAGCACGACGTGCGGTCGGTCCTTTGTGGCTGCTGCTCTCATTCAGCCTAAGGCCTTCCAGGTTCATCCATGTCACAGCAGGTGTATACTTCCTGTCTCTTTATTACCAAATAATATCCCATTACATGGATATACTGCATTTAGTTTATCCTTTCATTTGGATGATGGGCATTTGGGCAGTTTCCGCTCTGAGGCTGTTGGGAATAATACCGCTGTGAACGTCCATGTTTCTGCGTGGGCCTGCGTCTCGCCTGCCTGAGCGTGTCCCAGCAGTGGGGTGGCTGGGACCTGGGGCGACTGCGTTGAAGCTTCTGAGGAACCCCAACTCCACCGAAGCCGCTGCGCCCCTTTCCTTTCCCACCAGCAGTGTGTGGGTTTCTCGATGCCAAAGACTGGTTCGCTTGGGAAATTAACTTCTAGAACTCTTATTTACTGTGCCTTAAAAGGCATACTTAATGCCTTCCCTTAAAATAAAAGAACTAGACCTTTATTTATCGTGAGACTAAGTGCTTTAATACCACTGAAACTACAGATACATAAATCTTGCGTTCTGCCTTTTTACTTAATTACATGGGAAACTGCTTATTAAGCATTCAGACAATTTAATGACTGTATAGTACTTTATAAACACACATATTTCCTCTACTGTTTAACATTTAGGGTGTTTTCGTCTTTTCACTTATGCTGTGAAGACATATTATTGAGCTATAAACATTTTTCTGTATTCCGAGGTATTTACTTAAGAGAATTCCAAAAGTATAGGACAGAGAATGCAAACAACACCAAAACTCTTGACTTACATCTGCAAACCGCTTTCGAAAAATATGTGTTTTTTTCATTGTGTCCTCATTAGCGCTGGGCATTCTTTCTTGTTAAAAAATTAAATAAAACCTAAAACATTAATTTTAGGAAAACTTCCGTGACAGTAACATATGTGGAAAGTTGCACAAACAGCAGTGGATAGGCCGATGAACGTCCACCGAGTGAACACACCTGGGGAAGCAGACCCAGCTCCCTAGGCTGGATGCTTTCAGCCCCTGGGAAGTTACCACCACGCCCTCTTCCAGCCGCCAGCTGCCTTTGCTCCCTCCCCAGGGAAACCACGGTCCTAACATCTAATACCAGAGGGGGACGAGCCTTGCTAATTTAATGCATCGAAATGTACCTTGTGTTCACGTACACTAAGTTGCCACAAAATTCCCAACCCTTTTAGCTACGTGTGTTTGTGTTGGAAACCCATGTCCCCTGGTGGGTGGGAGAAGAGGGAGCCCATGTAGGTTCTAAGTTCCGGGATCTCAGGTTTGGCCCGGGCCCGCGTGCACGCCTGTGCTCAGCAGCCCTCCTGGGGGGGAGATGGCGGGACTGCTTTCTTACCCTCTGGTCTCAGTAACGATGGGCTGTCTCCTGCCCCTCGTAAATCATCACGCCAACTCCAGAGGATGCGACTGGGATTCTAAGGATTTTTACAGTGAGTGGAGCGCTTTACCGCAGGCAGGACCGCTGCTAAATCGATGGCTCTACTCCTCTCCATTTTCCTATAGGGTGTGAGCTCCTGTTCTAGAACAGAACAGAACAAGCACCTTAGGAAGCCACTGCTCTTTCCTCTCAGACTGGGACAGAAGCCTGGAATGGGGGGCCCCACGTTCTGCCAGCTCCGGGAACCCAGAATTCTTTTCTTGGAAGAGCAGTCCTGGCATCTCGTTGCAGCCTGCCTGGTCAGCCCTGCCCTCAGGCCTCCGCCTTCTTCCACTGAAATCTGAGACTTACTCGTAGGACGTGATGTCCCTACAAGGAGGCGCCCGAAGTACTTTGGGGGGCCTCTGGTCCTTGGCTGCTGCGCGGTGCAGAGAAGGGACCCGGAGCAGGGTTTTCCTGGGTGTCTTGGACAATTCCAGCAGTACCACTGTTCTCAGCACTAGCCCCAGCCCGAGCCCAACCCAGCACAGTATTTTCTTGCTCCTTGTGACCATCCCAAGCCAGGGCGGAAAAACCTTGTTACCCTTCCCCCGAGAATTGGGGGACTCAAAGGACTGGCCTGGGCTTGGTGTTAGAACTAGGATTGGAGCTCAGGGTCCTGAGGTCCCCATGTGTCATGCTGCTGCTCTGGGTGGAGAGAAGGCCTCAGACTGGCAGCCAAGGACGGACATCGTGGGCCATGGGGAACGGACTGAGGATGGAAGCCTTGTCTCCCGCGGAAGGACGAGGATTTCGGCAGGCCGCCTGCCACCTCTGACCCTGTTTATCGTGTGAGTGAGGAAAACTCCTTCTCTAAACTGTTGGGATTCAGGGAAAACACTGCAAAATACCTGACGGAATATCTGGGTTTGAATCCTGGCTTTGCCTCTTTCTTAGTACATGAAAGATTGTCATCTCTTGGCCTCCGTTTTTATGTTTGTAATACTATACATTTTGTTTTAAAATAAGAAGGAACTTCTCCTGTTCCTGATGATGGACTGAGTCACAGCTGTGGAGAAACGCAATGCCCGCCTCACCGAGGCACTTAGCCTCCTGTCCTGTCTGCGCACAGTCGGAGCGAGGCCGTCCCCATGTGCCAGGTGGTGACAGAAATCAGAAGTGTTAATGAATGAGAACCAGAAGGGGAAGAACAAAAGAAAGTCAGTTTATAATACATGATCGCAAATCAAGGCGAAAATATTAAAACTATGTCTCTTAGAAGACTGTTTCTTAAGGCGTCTTAGAATACTCAAGATGCCATAAGTATCAGGGGAAGCTACGTTTTACTGTTTCTCTCCTATGGCTGGTGAGGTGCTTTCCATGTTGCCAATGTGAGTCCTGAATCGAGGTGCTGAGTCACTTGCCCAAGGTCATGAGGAGAGCATGTGACTGACCCGACTCTGACTCATTGCTTGTTTTTAAAGAAAATCCTACCTCCCACTTTCTTTTCCCCTTCCCTTCCCTTCCCTTCCCTTCCCTTCCCTTCCCTTCCTTCCTTCCTTCCCTTCCCTTCCCTTCCCTTCCCTTCCCTTCCCTTCCTTCCTTCCCCTTCCCTTCCCTTCCCTTCCCTTCCCTTCCCTTCCCTTCCCTTCCCTTCCCTTCCCTTCCCTTCCCTTCCCTCCCTTCCCTCCCTTCCCTCCCCTTCCCTCCCCTTCCCTCCCTTCCCTCCCCTTCCTCCCCTCCCCTTCCCTCCCCTCCCCCCCCCCCCCAGGACCTTAAGTCTTCTTCCAGCCACAGGGCCTGTGGCCATCAAGATGAGTCATGGTGACCCTGAGTGGAATGGCTAAACTTGGGGCCACAGGATTCTATGCTTAGACAAAACCATCTGGGGCCAGAGGGGCTCAGGACTGGCATCTTTTTCAGGAGAGCAAAAGGACATGGCACATCCAGGTGACCCTGTTCTGTCTTCTCTCCTCACCCACCACCACTGCATCCAACCAAGTCAGAAGAGCAGCCTCGACAGGCCTGCCCCAGGCCGGCCTGACAGCAGCTGGGGCTGAACCCCTCCACCCACCAGGAGCAGGCGGGGCAAGAGGACAGGGGAGGCAATGACCAGGGACCCTCACAGCCTCTGGGTGAGACAGGATCCCCTGGCTCCTGGGGACCCCGGAAGGCACAGGCAGGTATTAGCTCCAGCAAGGCTTCACCCCGCAGGCTCGGAGTCTTGCCGGCGCAGCCTGGACCGCTCCATGAGAGGGCACCCTACTTCCAAGGAGAGGCTCTGGGAAGGGAGAAGGCAGCCTGGGCCTCACTCCCAGGCCGCAGCTGAGCAAGTCCAAGAGAGGGCCTCAGGGCCCAAGCCCCGCCACCACCGCTGTGTGAGGAACCTGCCCTCTGAGAGCTGGATAGCTTCCAAACTCAGTGCCTCGAGAAAAGGAGGGACAACGCTCGGATCTTCCCGAGTTTTATTGAGATATAATTGACATCTCATACTGTATACATTTAAAGGGTACGACATAATGATTTGATATATGTATGTATTATTAATACAAAATGATTGCCACAATAAGATTAGTTAA
Organism: Artibeus jamaicensis; assembly: GCF_021234435.1. Taxonomy (NCBI): domain Eukaryota; kingdom Metazoa; phylum Chordata; class Mammalia; order Chiroptera; family Phyllostomidae; genus Artibeus; species Artibeus jamaicensis. Next base: position 5,749,576 of record NW_026521854.1, on the reverse strand, counting down.
CATTAATCACCTCACAGTTAATTTTTTTCTTGTGATGAGAACTTTTAAGATCTACTCTCTTAGCATCTTTCGAATGTGCACCACAGGGCTGTTAGCTGTGGTTGCTGTGCCGTCCATCACATCCCCAGGACTTAGTTACCGTGTATGTGCATGTTCTCGCCTTTGGAAGCCCCTGTGCCAATTCTCTCCCCTCACCCCCGCCTCTGGCAGCGCCAATCTGATCTGTCCTGTGGGTTCAGTGTTTCTGAGTTCACACATCAGGCAGATCTCACAGCATTTGTCTTTCTCTGTGTGACCGACTTCACCTATGCCCTCCAGCACCACCCACGCTGTTGAAGAGGGCCTGGGTCTCAATGTTCAGCTGGTGACTGACCACATCGGGGCACTGCCAGGGGGACCAGATGTAACCTTCCCCAGCTGGTCTCTCTTCCCCTCCCGCCCCCTTCTCCACACTTCACAAACTCAGCCAGCCTTCGGTTACCCTGGGCAGCAGGTTGCCGGGACTTCTGTTACTGGCTGCAGGGTGTGGGTGGGGAGGGTCTGTGGGGGGCAGGGAAAGGACTGACTTCAGAGGTGGCTCCTGGTCCCAGTAAGGAGGAGAGGAACTCCAGCAGTAAAACCACCACACGCCATGGCCCGAGCACCTCCTCAGTTGGGGATCCCTGGTGGTCATTCAGCAACCAGCTGTGTGCTGTTAGCAGGGCTGTCTGTCTGCAGGTGTCTGTCTGCAGGTGGCCATGCTTTTAATCTTGTTACCGGTACAAACCCCATGGATATAAGTGTATAAAGCCCTGGTGATTCTCGCTGCATTTCCACTGTTTCCCACCAGGTGTCAGCAGACTACCGAGGAAAAGGGTGTTCTGAGGAGCTGGGTGGCACTTCAGTCCTGGGCAGGGAAAGTGTCAACTGCCCACTTTGGGGTTGAGGACATGACTTTGACCTCCAGAACCGTGAGGCAACACACTGCTGTTGTTTAAGACACACGGTCAGTGGCGTGTTGTTCCGTGTGTTGAGTATATTGTCACGGCAGCCACAGAACACTCGCGCAGACCCAACTCCCACACCTTCCCTTCTGAATCTGTCTGCTGTGGACTAAGGGCCCTGAGGGGCCCAGGGAGGCGCAGGCAGGGAGGCCAGGGGCCCAGCGCCTGCGGCCCTGTCAGAAGCCCTGCGTGGGAGTTCTCCACCGGCCTCTGTTCCCTGGCCCGTCCTCCTTCCACGCCTGGTTCTCACCGTAGTCCCAGCATATCTACACCCAACGGTGCCTCTGTGTTGTCAGAGGCCAGAACTTGCTGCATGCCAGGCTGAGGCAGGAACACAGATGCACCTGATTTAACTACTGAACAACGCTATGGTGCAGGCACAGCTGGTTACCTGTGCGACCTATGAGGCAGTGGCAGAATGCAGGTTTAACAGTCCCTGTTGGGACCGGAAGCCCCGACCAGGGCTTTACCTGGGCAGAGCCCAGCCACCTCTTCCTCCCTGTCCCCTTACGTCACCCACAGGCAAACTTTCAGTAGTTCCCAGACTGAGGTGGCCTTTCCCGTCACCCCAGGTGGCAGACAGACAGGAGTGCCACCAGGAGTATCCTGAGACAGCAGCCTCCTCCCCACCTCCAGGTCCTAGGGCTGGGCACGCTGGTTTCTTTGCCTTTACCTAAATATGTGATACCATCTTGGTGTCCTACAGTGTAGGGGGGGGTGCTCCTTTTCTGCTTACAATCTTATTCTGCCCTCAAGTCGTGTTATGGGACAAATGATGTTTCCCAAATTCCTCTCAAAGTCCTAGCCCCCAATACCTCAGAAGGGAGTATTTGGAAATAGGATTGTTACAGACAGAGTTGGTTAAATTAGAGGAGGGTGGCTGGAGCAGGGCCCTGGTGTGGCGCGGCTGCAGTCCCTGTAAAGGACTGCCGTGTGAGGACAGCAGCACAGGGAGCCTCACGCAGCGGCGCAACTGGGGGTCGGGGAAGGCCAGGGGTGAACTGCAGGGCACTGGGCATGAGGGGAGAGGCAGGGACAGTCTCCCCCACCCCCTCAGAAGGAACCAACACTGCCCACTTTAGGGTTGAGGACATGACTTTGACCTCCAGAACCGTGAGGCAACACACTGCTGTTGTTTAAGACACACGGTCAGTGGTGTGTTGTTCCGTGTGTTGAGTATATTGTCACGGCAGCCACAGAACACTCGCACAGACCCAACTCCCACACCTTCCCTTCTGAATCTGTCTGCTGTGGACTAAGGGCCCTGAGGGGCCCAGGGAGGCGCAGGCAGGGAGGCGTTCCCACAGCCTTGGTGGCACAGCCCTGTCCCCTCCAAGAAGGGGTGCCCTGCCACCAAGGAGAGGCTCTGGGAAGGGGGAAGGCAGCCCAGGCCTCGCTCTCAGGCTGCCGCTGAGCAAGCCCTTAGGGCCCAGGTCTGGCCACCACTGCTGCCCCCACTCACTGCCCCCACTCGCTCCCTCCCTATCCCAGTGTCGGGTAGTCTACCCTGAAGCTGGGAGATATTTGAGGACTGAGGTCCCTTCACCTCGGCCCAGACAGGGCCCTGAAACGTGCAAGTGACCCTGTGAAATGGTCCAGTGCCCAGGGCCGAGAAGGAGCAGACACACAGAGCAGAGGGAGGAAGAAGAAAGGAACTGTCTCAGTTCTGCACCTCGGATCTTACGGGGCCTGTGCTTCCCGATCACCCAGCTGCCTTCAGGGGTTGGTGTGGGGGGTTCGACCTGCCAGTGTTACTGATGGGCACTTTCCCTTCCCTTTCTCATGCTGCTCCCAGTAACTGATGGGTAGGCATTATGGTTCCCATTTTACACATAAGGAAGATGAGGCTCCTGTTAGCTGACTGGACCAAAGACCCCAGAGGCTCAGGACCAGCAGCAGCCTCCACATGGCTTGCTCTGATTAACAAGCCCGGTGCCTTTCGGAGCAGAACACCCCTCATCTGGATGCTGGCTTTGGCCCTGGGTTTGAGGCGAAGCCAAACAAACAAACCTGGAGCAGCCAGCTGGGACCCCTTCTACCAAAGACGACTTCTGTCCCTCCTCAACCCCAAATTCACTCAGTTATTCTTATCACAGCCTTTCTTCTGATGGAGCCCCGAGGCCCCACTGGGCTGCCTGGGAAACAAAGGGCCCCTGTGCCTGCCTGCTCCGCCGCTCATCACACAGCTCGGAGGGGACAGCAGGTATCCCAGCAAATGGGGAGGCAGGCGCAGCTGCCGCCAGCACGCTGAACACTCGGTGCCCTAATCCCCTCCGCTAAGTGGTGATTTCGGGCCGCCTGGGGCCTGATCCTGCGCCACCTGACTGCTGCCGGTGGCCGGGTGAGCAGGAGCAGCTGGCGGGCGCACTTCCGGTGGCTGCGCAGATGTCCGGCCAGAGCGTCCCGGGGGTGGCGCCCGAGGGGCCTGCATTTGCACTTCAAAGGGGTCGGCCCCAGTTCCCCACTCTCGGGACCTGGGTCTGTTCTGAGGACATTCAAGTTGCCTTGAGTGAGTTGCCCACCCTGGCCCTGCCCTGTCTGGCAGCTCTGCCCCCCACCGGCCTGCGTCGGCCAGCGCTGGGCACAGGGGCCTCCATCGTGGCCTCTTCCTCCCAGGCCTCCAGGACGGGCTGAGCTGCGTCCCTCCCCGAGCTCGGTTGGTGTCCCAACTCCCAGCACTTCAGAACGGATCCTTGTTTGGAAATGGGATCCTTGTAGATGCAATTAGTTAAAGCGAGTTGGTCCCTAATCCAGCATGACTGACGTCCTTACGAGAAGAGGAGACACAGAGGCAGGGGGAGCTGCAGCGAGCGTCGGAAGGGCGCTGCTGCAGCCAAGCCAGGGCGCGCCTGAGGCCACCGGGAGCCGAAGACACAAAAGGACCCTCCCCAGGAGCTTCAGAGGGAGCTCGGACTGTCCCCGCCTTGATTTCTGGCCTCCAGAATGTGAGACAATACATTTCGGTTGTCGCAGGACACCCCGTCTGTGGTAGTTGTTGGGCGACCCGGGGACACTGGCGGATCCCTGAAAGGTGGGTGGTGTCACTCCAGTTGAACCAGAGAGGAGACGGGCTGCGAGCTCCCCAACCGCTGGGGGCGGGGAGCTGATGTGGCGGGGCCCCTGCCGCTCCCTGTGGGAGTGGCTCCCCGTGCAGTGGCTGGGGGAGGGGGAGACTGGCTGTGTGGTCGGGTGTCGCCGGGGCCCTGGCCCCCCTTATGAGATGGAAAGAAGCCTGGACTAGAAGCCAGAGCGCCCTCCTCCACTCAGCCCTCCCAGCTCCCGGTTTGCACGGCCGCCCGTGACTACTCCTGTGCGTCCCGAGTGCAGCTGGGGCTCAGCCCTGGCCCCGCCCCTCCCACTCTGCTCAGCACGAGCACACGGAGTGTGGGTGCCTCCTGTGCTGGGCGCTGGTGGGGATGTGGGAGGAATGAGCGCCCCGAGGAGCTTACGGTCAGGAGGAAACGGTGAAGGAAGGGCGTCTCAACTCCGCCCGGGCCTGAGTTGCTGGGCGTGGTCAGCCCTCGGGAGGCGGTGGGTCCGAGGCCCAGCTGGCCCAGGGCACAGACGCTGTCCCCGCTGCTGGCCTTGTTGGCGAGGCTCTGCACTGTCTGCCGTGGGTGGCCTTTGACTATGTCCTGGCCTTTGCGGAGCCTGTGTGGAGTGCCTCGTGTCACAGCACAGGAACACCAGGACTCCTGCGGTCCGGAGACAGGAGCCACACGGCCAACCGGCTTTCCCTGAGGATGGAGCCTCAGAGAAGGAGTGCCAGTTACTGTGCAGGTCCTGCCTGGGACAGGAAGCGGGGCCCCTCCCCACGCCAGTCCCTCCCCAGGCCTGCCGCCTCCCCATCGTGCAGCCCTTGGTCTCCAGCCTGTTCTCTGTAGAGTTCAGGAGCTGGGGATGGCCCCTTCCTCTGCCACTTTTACTGCCTGAGATGGCCCCCCTGCAGCCGAGGGGAAGAGCCGATGATTGAGCACCCACTGTGGCCAAAGGCACCCGGGGGCCATTGCTCAGAGGAACTGGTGGGTTGGCTCTTGGGAGACTCACCGGGCGACACAGTGCAGCACCCCAGCCCCCTTTCCTTGCCAGCCCCCATTCTGGTGGCACCGGCTGTCTTGCACGTGCTTGAAGCCTTGCCATGGGGCTGCGGGAGGTACTCAACGGATGTCTCTTCTCTGTAACTGGTCCAAGTTCATAACAAGTTTGGGTCTTGGCAGCGAGCGTTTCTGAGTGTCCACACAATTGTCTTTGGGGACAGGAAAAAGGGCGTGGTGCATGTCAGTCATTCTGCAGCTTTGTCCAGGACTCTCGCTGTGATCTTGATGTCGTCCCGCGAGGACTTGGAGTTGGGGTGGTGAGAACTAGGATGGAGGCACCCATCCGAATGGCTTTAGTTTTCGGTCTGGGTTCAGAGGTGGGGGCAGGCCACAGTCAGGGTACAGAGGGGAGTATGGACGAGAGAAAGAGAGAGAGAGAGAGAGAGAGGCTGTGGTAGGGGCCACACCCCCCTCCAGGAGGAGGCTCATACTCTGTAGTGGCTGCAGCTCCCAGCTGGCTGAGCCTCCCTGAGACTTGCCCTCAGTTCCAAGAGCCCCTGGGCCCACAGCCATACCTCTTCCCAGGGGGTGTCACAGGCTGTGGCTGGGTGTGGGGACAGGGTGGGGCGTGTAGAGGCCCAGCCCTCTGACCCCACGGTGTGAGGATCAGCTGGTCAGGTCTTCCCTCTCTGAGGTTCTACTGACTCCTGACCCTAAAGTGAGGCCAGGACAGCTGCCCCCACCCCCAAGAGGCTGCCTGGGTCTGCCCTAGATCCAGCCTCCTGGGGAACTTCCCCAGTGTGGGAGGCACTTTCTGGAGGCTGACCCACTCTCAGGCGGGGGTAGGGATGTAATGGAAGAGATGGAGTGCCCTTCCCCATGTGGATGCCCCCTCCGGCCCCTTCCCATGGGGGTTGTGGGTCACACTCACACCCACCACACACACTCATACCCACCACACGCATTCACATACCTTGCAAACCCTAATTTTTTTCCCTTCTTTTTTTTTGGCCAGGGTTTGAGCAAAACCTCTGGTGACCTTCTGGATGAGGCTCAGTGCTCTGGCCAGGGTCAAGGGACAAGCTTTCCACCAGGATCCAGGTTCCTGGTGCAGCCCAGGCCAGGGCTGTGAGCCCTCCAGGTGGTAGGAGGAGCTCAAGGCTCAGTGGTGCTGTGGACTGGGGCTGCAGGACAAGACCTGGGGGCCTGGAGCAGCGCTGAGGCTGGTGTCTCAGAGGCTGACAACCTGGGAACGCTGGGGTCTGCTGAGAGCCAAGCCTGAGGCCCTAGGCACCAGCAGTCCCGGCTCCGAGACTCCAGGGTCCGAGTCCACACAGGCTGGCGTGGTTCATGTTCATCAGAAGGCCTGGTGACCCCCAGGGCTTGGAGGCCATGCACAGTCCAGGCCTGGGCGTGGGGCCCAGGCTCCCTGCTCGGCTCCAGCTCCTGGGGTTGAGGCGTGGGCAAAGGAGCAGCCCTAATTTTCAACATCAACTTCAAGATGTGTGGAAACTAGAGAAAAGGAACGTTGTCTTTTCTGCTGGTTTGCCCCGTATGTGTGAGTGCTGTGTGTAAGAAAAGAAAAGTAGCTTGCTTGGCATTTATCTTTCTACACAGTCGTGCCCTTTGGGAATCGTAAATAGGAAAGTACTGTGCTACAGTCAGGTATTTCGAGGTGGCAGTGTGAACCTGACTGAGAATCATTTGCTTTTCTCAGAAGGGAGCTGGTAACCCACTGGGAAGGCGGGGCCTGGGGCTGGGAGTCCTGTGATCTTCCCGTGGCTGTGCCTTTCTGTGATGTTAGCTCTGGACCAGAGTTGCCATGGGCACTGTTGTGGCCCCTCCCGCTTTTTTATTTTTCTTTTTTAAAAAGGTTTTATTTATTTATTTTTACAGAAAGGAAGAGGGGAGAAAGAGAGGGAGATAAACATCAATGTGTGGTTGCCTCTCGGGCAACCCCTTTGGGGGACCTGGTTTGCAACCGAGGTGTGTGCCCTGACTGGGAATCAAACTGGTGGTTCCAAGGCCTGCGCTCAGTCCACTGAGCCACACCAGAGGGTCCTCCCACTTTCTAAGTATAGCCTTTGAGGCCCAGCTGGATGGGAGCCCGGGCCAGAATTTCCCCAGAAAATGTTTGCTTGCACAGGGCCAGCTCGGGAAGATGGACAGGAGGCCGGTGGGGCCGGAGGGCAGGCAGAGGTGCTCAGCTGCCTCCTCACTCCCTTCGCTGGTGGGCCTGGTCTGATACACAGAATGGGTTTGATGACGGTCCTAAGGCCCGAGTGGGTGGCCCTCTCCCTTCATTGTGACAGTGGCCAAAGCTGGGGCCGGCGTAGACCAAGCTCTGAGCTGCTCAGACTGGTGTCTTCAGGGGCTGGGTGGCCCTGGAGAGCTTGGGCCACTCTGAGGGGCGGGGTGGGGAGAGGAAACAAGGTGACCTTGGACCAGCTGACATTCCATCTACCACTGCCGCTCCCTTGCCTTGCTGTGCCTGGCTCCCCCGCCTGGAGCTCAGCTATCTCACACTTTCCCATTTTTCTCTAGTTTGGGAAATGCTTCAGAATCCCATTCACTTGCTCAGGGCCACCACCCCGGGATGTTCATACTTCTGAAAGCTCAGCCCAAAGACCTGTCTTTCCAACGGCGGCATCTCAGGACCCTGTGATGGGAGGGGCAGTGCTGGTGGGCCCCTCTCCTCTTCGGGCAGGTGGGGAGGGGGAGCTCGAGTACAGCCTTTGTGGCTCGTCAGGGACTGTGCATCTGGGGCTGGAATCAGGGTGGAGGGAAGAGGCAGCCTGGTGTCAGTTCCACAGCCACAGCCAGGCCTCATGGCCTGGGGGCCGGGGCTCCCTGGCCCAGCGTCTTCCCGTGTGAAGCGCAGGGCCCTGAGAGGGGCAGATGCAAGTGCAGCTTGAGGTGTCATCTGGCCCCTGCCTGGTACACGTTAACCTCCCTTCTTTGGGGTGTGGGCCGCGCACTGCGCTTCCTGGCCTGCTGTGCTGTGCCCTTGTCTTCCTGCCTGGAAAAACCACTCGAGCAAAGGGAACCTTGACTTTGAACTCACAAGCTACATGCACAGGGCCTCGCCGGGCCCTGCAGCCCAAGAAGGTGCCACCGGTGATGGATCACAGCAGGCGAATCATACTGTTACTTTTGGTGTAGGGATTTCATTTGTCTCACCTGTCACTGATGATAAACGCTGTCTCTAGCTTACTGCTCAATTAGCTCTGATTGAGGCAGTGGGGGCAGGGGAGCAGGAGGGGGAAGGGAGGGGAAGGGATGTCTGCGCGTGTGTGCATGGCACTTGTGTGAGCTCAGCCTGGCGCTGAGAGGCAGGGCTGAGTGGGGGAGGAGCTGTGGGAGGGGAGAGGCGGCACCTGGGGTGGTGAACAGGAGGCTCACTGCTCCCTTTGGCGGGGCTTCTGGTCAGTGTCGCAGGCTGGATCAGGCCCAGGCCTGTTCCACCACACCCCCCAGCAAATTCCTCTTTGTTCCTTTCTTCCCCCAGCTGCGCCCTCTCCCCCAGGAGCTGTCCCTACAAGCCGGCCTTCTGGAGTTGAGAGCAGGGAGAAGCAGGGTGGGGGAGACAGCTGACCAGAATAAAGTCAGCTGTTCCCCAAGGGCTGGGGCTGCAGGGGCTGCTGGAGCCTGGGCGCTTCTGTTGCTCCTCGCAGATTGAAGCAGGGACAGTGTATAAACAGATGATAATAATCTTGGCTAACGAATTAGGAGAGTAGTAATAATAACAGCAATGCTAGCTTGTTTTTGTTGGGCATTACCTCATTTAATTGTCAAAACAACCCTCTGAAGCACAGGGCTAAGGACTTAGTCCAGGCCAGCGGCACAGCAGCTCTGATCCTGCCCATGGGCCCCGGGCCCTTGCAGAGCCGTCTCCCCTCCGGGCCCCTGTCAGTGGAGCACAGGACGGACAGTGGAGTGGGGCTCTCCCCCCGAGATCGTGCCTGGGAGCGTCTCGGTGTTTGTTGACCTTAGACTGATGGCAGATAATGATGTTTCAGTGACTCTACTTCGATCGGTGGTTAGATTCAGGTTTGCCAAGGTAGGCGTTGGCACCATGGAGTGGAGCCAGCTGAGGGCATTGAACTTTATTCCGAGGTCAGCAGGGAGCCCCTGAAGGGCCCGAGCATAGGAGGGCATTGTGGGGGCAGCATGGGGGGTAAACCTGACCCTCCTGTGTCCGTGGGAAAGGCAGGGGCCCAACGGCGGCTCCCGCCGCCAGACGAGACTGGCAGAATAAAGCGTCCCGGGCAACAATTCGGATGATGTAGTGAGCTGCACACATGTCCGCTGAGGCCCCAGCGAAGCAGACCCATCCCACGCAGGCAAATGGACAGTAAAAAATGTGTACAGGTGGATAAATCAATGGAGCATTTCTCAGTCAAGTTACCTGGAGAGATGCTACTTTACCTTTGGCATCTCTACAAGGATTATGCCATTTTGCAAAATGTTTTTAATTTTTACACGGGAGAGCCATGTTTAATGCCTCAGGCGTGTCAGTGGTCTTCACTGGGAGTGCTGGGGCTGTGTGGAGGACGGACGGCCAGGGTGGTGCCGAGAGGGGCGGAGGCCGGAGGACTGCTGTGCGGCCGCCTTAGAAAGTGCCTGCTGAGGCCCTGGGGAAGGTGAGGTCTCCAGGACAGAGCAGTTGGGGGCGGGGCGGGGGAAGGCCCAAGTTAGGAAAGGACAGTGACTAGCACAGTCTCCCAAAATGTTGAAATGGGGGCACTTTGGTCCTCCAGCCACCCTGCCCTGTGCCCGAGTCTCCCGGCCTCGCTTTGCAGATACAGCACCGCCCGTGCGCAGACCCACGGCAGCACCCCTCAGATGGAGGGTCCTCCGCTTTACTGGTTGCTTCCGCCGTTCAAGGTCTGTAGGAGGAAGGGCGTGGCTGTTTTGTTTGCCTCTGGATCTCCTGTGTGCAGTGCGGAGCTCAATACATATCTGCTGAGTGAGCACGCGTGCACGAGCAGGAGGGAACGAAACACCACGCTAGATGCTTCACCCGCGATGCACGGGTCGGAGAGGAGTTGGGGACAGCACGACTTTCCTCACGTGGCCCAGAGAGCACCTGCTGTGGCGGCTTCTCGGGGACGGCGGCCCCATGCCTGCCTCTGCACGGGCACGGCCACACAGCCGCACAGCCTGCCTGTGGCCCGTGTGGCCACGCCGAGGCCCCAGCTGCTTGTTCTCCCCCTTTCTCCCTCTCTGTCTCTCACATCTCCCTTTTGTTCTCCCCCACCCTAAAGTAATAAGCAGGTTTGGGGGCTCATGGAAAGCTTGCATCCTCGGCGATGGCACTCCGGAGAGAGGGGGATGGGGAAAGACTTTGCTGCCTGCCCTGCGGTCCCTCCTGCATTGGGGACAGTCATTTCCATGGCTGGTCCCTTTCCAGGGCCCCCGCTTCCCTGTGGTTCCTCGCCCTTTGGATGTTGGGGTGGCGTGCAAGGGGGTTGCCAGAGGGTGTTGTGTTGTTTACTGCTAAGCCACAGAACAAACTGCTCTAAATTGAGGGCTTACAGACATGGCCCTTTCGAGTGTTCTGGGGTCGGGATTCTGAAAGGGCAGAAAGTGGGCAGCAGGCCTCCATTCCAGGGGGTTGGCTGGATCCTGGTCACTCAGCAGGAGCCCAGCTGGGACAGCAGGACCTGCTGCCCCATGGGTCTTCCTAGTAGACTCGAGGGGGCTTCTTATAAGGACGATCAGGGCCCCCAAGAGTGTAACAGTGGAAGGTCGGAGTCCCAGGGTCTGCCTGAACTCAAGGGGCAGGGATGGCTGGGAGGTGAACAGTGGGAGGCATATTCAGGGATGTCACCCCTATAAGAAGAGCCTAGAAGCCTAGGGAGGAAGAATGGGTAGGGTGACCCCTCTGCCCAACGCTGGGGCACTGGCATTTGACTTGCATGGGATCTAGTCACAGGCTGGTCGCCTCCCAGCTGCCCGATCTCTCTAGGGCCGGAGGCCCCCAGCTGCCTGGCTTTGCTATCTCTCCCGTGTGCTCTGGGCACCTGGGTGGGTGGGCGGGCGGGCAGGGACCCTCACTGTTTCAAATGCCTGCCCTGGGCCCTCCCCACTCCTCTTGTGTCCCACCCATGGAGGGCCCTTCCTGCCTGCCACCCTCCTGGGACATCCTGATCAGGTCCGTCGCAGGGGCACTGTCACCTACCCTTGTGTGCTCTCTCGCCTGCCTTGTGCTCTTACCCCCTTTCCACGCCTCTTGTCACCTGCCACCTCAGTAGCAGCCCTTCGAGCCTAGGGTCTGCTGCCAGGGCAGTAGGTAACCCTCGCTGAGGTAAACAAGGTAGCCTGGCACAGGCTGGCTGGACAGATGGCCGCTGTGGCGACTGCACCTTCCCAGCTGGGAGGCCCTGGGTAGTGGCCAGAGTGGGTACTCTGGACTCCTGCCAAAGAGGCCGCATGGAAGAGACCAAGGGGCTGGCGGGTGAGCTGAGTGTCCAAGGCATGAGCGAGGGAGGCCTGCAGCTGTGGCTGAGGAGGGGCTCTCTTTAGGAGAGGACCCTCTGCTTTGCAGAGGACCCTGTCCCTTGGTCTCCTTACCCCTCCTCAGTGTCAGCCCTGGGCCCATGGAAAAATAAAGTCATAGAGCTGGTGAGCGGCAGGGTCCATCTGGAAGACCAGCTGACACCAAGGCCTGTGCTTTCCTAACAGCTGACACCGACCTCATCAAGGTGGTCCTACTTCCTTCCCCGGTGCAGGGGGTGGGGCCACCTTTCTCGTTCCCAGTGGAGAGGCTCCCAGAAGCTGCGCAGCCACAGCCGGGGAAGGAGGGCAGTGTGGGTAGACAGCAGTGGCTACGGAGGGCATGAGAAATGGCATTCTTTATTCATAAATAAAAACATAAAATCACCAGAAATAGATTACATGGCCAAAAGGGGCATCAAAAATAAAATAAAACGAAGCTGTTAAAAGCAAAGCAAATCAAACAACAAGAAACAAACCAAGAGAAAAATAACTGTGTACACACTCTTCCGAAAGCTGTTCTGACCAAAGGCAGCCTCGGCTGGGGGGTCCGGCTCTGCCCGCAGACACAGTGTGAACCCAGCATGCTTGCTGCAGGGGTGGGGAGTGTCCACCTGCACAGGGCAAACGCTCCGGCTTCAGGGAACTCGGGGCCCATGGGAAATGCCCTCTCCTTGAAGCTGCTGCTCCAACAGCCCAGACTGATGGGCTCTTGGGCAGCCCTGGTTGGGCCGGGACAAGGGCAAGGGCTCAGCAGTTGCTTCTTAGGGAGAGATGGCCCCCAGTCCCCATAGAGCTCACTGCTCACAGTGGGTGCACTGCACCCAGCAGGATCCCTGAACGACACTGGTGGCCACAGGAGACTCCTGTGGCGGGCGCCTTTGAGCGTCTGGTCATCCCCGGTCCCAGAGGCAGAGTCTCCTTGGAGAGGTGGTGCTGGATGCTGCTCTCTTTGTGCCGGTGGCCGGAGCATCTTCAGGCCAGGCCTTCTTTGGGGAGGGAGCGCAGCGGTTGGGTCTGACTGAGCGAGCTCGGAGGCCAGCAGTGCTCAGAACACAGGGCAGCGAGCTCACCCTGCCCGGCCAGACTGCCTGCTCGCAGGCTCGTGCCGTCCTACCTCCCCAGCCCTGCTCAGCCTCTGCTGGTCGGGGCCTCCTTCTGGGGAAGCTGGGTCTGGCATGGTCCAGGAGGATAAGGGTGTTTTTCCACAGGGAAGGGAAGAAGAGCCAGCTGGTGGTGAGGTTGCTATGTTACAGGACACTGATGTACCCTGCTGCCACTGCTGATGGCAGCTCAGGGGCGGCATCCGTGGTTGGCTGAGGGCAGGGATGTGGGGTGCAGGGCATGGTCCCACCACGAGCAACACCTACCTCTTCTCGGGTGAGGGACTGCTCTTCGAGAGGGGTGTGGGGGTGTCTCCAGCCTGGGGCAGTCTCACCGGGAGGAAGAACTCGGAACAAGACACGCACAGGCTGGTGGACATGGAGGGATGGAGGGCCGTGGCACAGGGAACAGGATGTCTGTGACTCGGTGTTCTGCGCTCTGCCTGGTGAGGGGTGGGGGCTCTGGGCAGGGAGGGGGCTCTGGACCTATGGATTCCAGGTTTAAACCTGGCTGATGACTAAGCCATGGCTTCAGATTCCAGGAATGCCCCTCTGTCGAGTGAAGGCAGCAGGATGGGCACAGCTTAACCCTTGGGACAGGGAAGCAGGGCCAGCTGCAGAGCAGGTGGCTCTGCCCACACCCTGGAGTCGTAGAAGGAACGTCGTGGGTCCTGGAGGGACAGCGGTGGGAAGAGGAACAGCCCCATTTGCACCCAGGGGACCTGTAGCCAGACATCAGAGGTCAGGGACGCAGATGGGATCGGTGTGGACCAGCTAAGTGCCCTGCCGCTCTCATGTCCCTTGCCTGGGCCTCCCAGCAGGCAGGCAGGAGGCACAAGAACTGGCAAGGGCTGGCCGTCCTGAGAACAACAGCTGCGGTAGCATCAAAAATAGAATGGGGAGCAGCCTGGCTGCCTGCTAGAGCTGGCTTGCTTCTGGGAAGTCAAGAAGAAAAAAAGAAGAAAAAAATTTTCCTGGAACAAGCAACTGATCAGCTCTACCTTTTCTGCCCTTGCCAGCCCTGCACACCTTCAGGAAAGATACCCCAGCCTCCCCAGGTGCCGGCCTGCCTCCAGCAGCTGTGGCCTCTGGCTTCTTCAGCCGGGGCTCCTGTGGGGCTTGGGGTAGAGGAGGCCAGTTGGTGGCCCTGGGGATGTTCATAAGGCAGTTCCTGCACCTCTTGCTCTCCCCTCCTGGGCTCCAGCCACTGGTGCTCTGGGAACCCCATCTGACCAGGAAGGACTCTTGTCTGAACTTGGCACTGGACATGTGAAGGGGAAAAGGTGGGCTGCTGCCCAGACTGCCCTGAACGGTCTCTGTGGATATAGGTTATATTGGATCCAGCTAGTTCACAGTAGCCACAGGCCAGTTTCAACCAGGTGGGGAAGCCCCATGTCCAGACCCCACAGGAACTACCTGGAAGGTCTCCTGGTGACAACTGAAAAGCCACACCCACCCTGTGTCCAGTGCCTCCCATCTTCCCTTCCCAGCACCTGCCCAGATCCTCAGTGTCTATGGCTTTACGGGGAGTGGTCACCGAGGTCAAAGGCCACCAGCCACCTGGAGTCTGTTCCCCCTCCCCCCTCCCCAGTTAGCAGGCCCAGCAGGGTCTGGCCAAGACCAGTGAGCTTCTCCCTCAGCCCCTGTGGTCCTTGCTGCTACTCTCCCTCCTTCCCGTAGCTGTGGGGTCAGGATAGCACTGATGGTGCTGAGCCCGTTTTCCACACCCTCTTCCACCCCTGCACCTCCTTGGCCAAAGGGAGAGCTCAGGTTATGACCCGCTCAGGTTACAGGGATTCTGGTCACAAATGGCAAAGCATCCCAGGACACCCTGGGGAGAAAGGCCAGTTGCGGAGAGGTGGTCACTGGCTTTCCTAGCTGCTGCCGCTGCTGCCATCCCTGGGGGAGGACATCTCTAAGTACTGAATGCAGGCCAAAGATTAGCGAGGCCTTCCTCAACTGTTGGGACTGTGGGCCCACCTCTTGGGAAAGCTGGAGGTCTGGAGGGCTGCAGAACGGTGAGCACTGGACCATGGGAGGGGGAGGGAGGCCCTGTGGCAGTCCCTTGGCTCCCCTCCACTCCGTCCCATTGAGGGTTCTAGGCTTGTGCCCAGGGGCCCAGTGACTGAGCAGGGGAGAGGATGGGGGAGCCCCCCAGACAGGCTCAGCACCACTGCCCCCCAGTGCCAGGTCCCAGCTCTCCCTCTCCCGGGGCCCCTCAGATCTCGGTGGCAATGATGTCCTCATAGGGGATGTCAGCCCCTTCAAGGTCAATCTCCACGGGCTCCCCTGCCCCGTCCCTGTGGGCCAGCTGCTGCAGGGCCTTCTCCAGGCGCTGGTTCCGCTGGTACATGGCTAGGTAGCTCTGCTGCAGCTGCTTCTGGTACTGGATCACCTTCTCCTTCTCCTCCTTCCAAACCAGCCGCTCGTGCTGGAAGCCCGAGGACATCTGGTCATGGCCTTGCCGCTCCTCCCTCAGCTCAGCCCGCAGCCGCTCCAGCTCCCGCTGCAGGGCAGGGATGTCCTCCGAGAAGGCGGGCCCTGGCCCAGCCCGGGGCCCGCAGTCGCGTTGCAGGGCGGCCTGGGCCCGCAGCTCCAGCAGCTCCTGTTCCAGCAGGTTCACCTTCTCCCGCAGGAGCTCCGACTCATTCTTCTTGCGCTGCAGCTCATTCTCGCAGACCTCCAGCTCCAGACCCTTGGTGCGCAGGGCGCTCTCCAGATCCTGCGTCTTCAGCTCTGTGCCCTCCAGCTTGCCCCGTGTGTCCTTCAGCTGTGCCTTCAGACTGAGGATCTCACTGGCCTTGGCGTTGACCTCCATCTGGGACTCCTTCAGCTGCTGCTTGAGGAGGGAGATCTCGCCTGACTTCTGGCACACCTGCCGAGGGCCGGGTGGGAGAGAAGGGGAGTGCCAAGAGGTGAGAGGTCATCGTCCAGGGCAAGGCACGTCCTCACTGCCTCCCAGAATGACGCTGCCCTGACACAGCTGCCAGTCCCCAAGCATGCCGGTTTGGTGACTGAACCATGGAGGCCGGGCCCCTCCTGAGGCTTGTTTCATTCTGTAGTCTGGCTCTGTCGTCCATGCACCTCCCTCACCCCCAGTTCAGAGTCCAGATCTCAGTCTACACCCGAGCCTATGGTCATGTGTCAGTCAGTGGCCAGCGGTTTAATTTGCCCACTGCTGGCACCCCCATCATCCACACTTAACACCAGTGGTGCTGACCTCTGTGTCTGTCACGCTTCTGTCACCACATTCATGCACATACACTCTGACCTCACCCCCGCACACACCTGGCTCCCCTGCTTCACTGGGGCGAAGACTGGATCCACGCACGCACCCCGGGGTGGGCACCGTGCCTGAGCCAGGGCCCGATTCCCATCGACTAAACGTGGGCTGATGGGCCATGGAGTTCTCCCCACCTGCCCCTGCCTCCACAATTTCATTCCCAGTCTCTGTCCAAAGTCAGCAAGACCCCAAACAAAAGCTAAGGCACTGAAACAGATCTGGGCGTTTCTGGGTCTTGGCCATTCGGGGGCATGAGTGGCTCAGGAGATGACCAAGGCCAATGTGGTCGTGGGGCCGAATGCTTCCGCTGCCTTGGGAAGGTGGCGGGGTGCGGCAGGGCCTGGGCCTCTAACTGGGGGACTCTGGACTGAGACTGGAGGCCTCCTTGATAGTCCTCCCCGTTCCTCTCATGGTAGAAGCCCCCTTGCTGACCTGAGCCCCCTTGGAAGTGTCGACTGAGACCCAGCATGCCTTCCAGGGTATCTGCTCCATGGAAAGAGCAGCTCAGAACCACGGCTGAGGCCTGGGCTGGGCTCCGGACCCTGAACTGACCACTTAGGACCTGTGTGACCATTTGCATTGTGAAAAACAATCTGAACTCTGGGGCCAAGCCATCAGGATCAAGTCCTGGCCGTGATATTTATTATGGGATGCCCATGGGCAAGTCACTTAACTGGCTGTTGGTTACTATAACCCCTCTGTGCCTCAGTCTCCTTAACTGTACTCTGAGGATTAGGAGTAGTGCCTGCTCCATTGGGTAAGGAGTATAGATGAGAGAACCTAGGGCCTGGCACTTCAGAAACATGCTATACACTATTATATAAATATGTTTTATTCTATGGTATCGTAAATGTTTAATTTAACTTATTTGACTTAGTGTTTTACTCTATAACCTAACTGGACGACCTGGGAATGAGGTTCATAGCAGGGCCCAACTTAGTCCCAAGGGGACAGACAAGGACGGATGCCTAACGCCAGCACTAGCTGTGTACGTGTCCCGAGCTGCCCCAGAGTGTCCTGAGCCCTGGCTGACAGACATGGCCGGGGCCGACGGGGAGGAGGAGAGGCGCTGCCCCTGAGCAGGGAGACCTGGCGAACAGGACGCGGCTCCCTTCTCGCGTGTCCAGCCCCCCATCCGTCTCTGCCACAGACAGGAGCCTTCCCTCCACTCCTGGTCACACTGTCACTCTCATCTCCAGGGCAAGTCCAGAGAGCTCAGTGCAAACAGGTGGCTGTGCTGCCAGGGGGTGGAGCTGGTCCCACCGGACACAGCGACTCCTCAGTCCCTCTCCAGGGTCGGGGAACCTGGAGGAACCGCAGAGCTGCTGGGCACATGCTCCCACCTGCACTGGCACCGCCTCCAGGGGCCTCCCGAGGGGAGCAGCTGCTCCCAGGCAACAGGGGCGGGGGTCAAGCAGGTGTCCTGCAAGGCCAGATGCGGAGGCCTCCCTTCCAGCTGTGTCTGAGTGCACGTGTGAGTGCGTGACTGGTTTCTGTCCCAGATACCTGATAGGAGCCCCACTAGCACCTCCAGGGGGAGCTGTTCATTCTGTCACTGAGACCTGCCACAGTGGGGTCACTGACCAGTGGGTGGGGGTCCTTCCCTCAAAAGTAACATATCCTCTGCTTTCTCATGGCTCCTGGAGCAGCAAGAGCCCAGGTGTGGCTGTGCTTCTACTGAGCCTCCTGAGAGCGGATGAAGCGAGCCTGCCCGTGTATGCCCAGCTAGCCTTGCTCCTCATGGTTCCAGCCTCTTGGTCATTGACTTGGCCAATAAATTCAATTCTGGGGCCACGAGGCACAGAGACAGGAAGAGGGCAAGAAACTCAGACTAAGAGCATCCCCGAAATGATTAACAGGGAATCCCTCGTTTGGGGGCCCTTGAACACAGCATGCTGGGGCAGTTGGTGTCCACACACCACTGGCCAGAACCTGGAGGAGGGGAGGGGCCTGGGCACCAAACATCGACCACCCGAAGCCTCACCTCCCACTGGGTCTCCTCCAACGCAGGGGCGAAGCTGGTCTTCTCCTTCTCGTAGGACCGCAGCTTGGTCTCCAGCAGGTCCTGCTCCTTCATGAGGCTCTCAAGCTCCTGTCGCAGCTGCCGCTTCTCTTGCTGCAGCTGGAGCACCTGCAGGTGCAGCACCTGCTGGGCGCGCTGGCTCTTCTGTGAGGCCGCCTTCAGCTTGCTGCTGCTCTTCTGCTCCGGGCCCTCCAGCTCGTCCTGGCAGCGCCAGGGCCGCTCCTCATAGGCCTGGCTGGAGGCCAGCTCCTTCTCCTCAAAGCTGCGCCGCAGCTTCTGCAGCTCGCCCTCCCGCTCCAGCAGCTTCTGCTCGAGCTCCTGGATGGCACACTCGTCCGTAGAGATGGGTGAGCGCACACACGAGGAGCCCCTGTCCGCCTTGCTTGGGTGCGCCAGCTTGCTGCCCCCATCGGAGAAGGACAGCGCCTTCAGGCTCATCATGTTGCTGTCCTGGAGGAGGAGGCCCTGGGTAATGTTGTGGGCTGAGCCCCCAAAACGGCTGGTGGGCCCCACAGCTGTGACCAGCGGGTCCAGCTGGTAGCTGCTGCTGGTGCTGTGAGTGGGCAGGCTGGACATGGAGTTGCGGCCGGAGTCAGACAGAGCGCCGGAGCACTGGCCGGGCTTCAGCTCCTGCTCCTTGGGCTTGTCTGGAGCGGCGGGGTGCAGCTGGTGGCTGGTGTTCTCAGGGGAGGTGTGCAGGATGGCTCCAGACCGTGGCAGCACGGGCTTGAAGGCTGTGGGCCTCACTGCGCCCTTCTCTGAGGCCTGGGGAGAAGAAGTGCATGACCTCGGGTCTCCCTCCCCACCCGGCCACCTGGCACCATAGCCACGGGCGACCTCCCCTGGTGCCCTGAAGCAGCCGAATGCTGTGCTGAATCTCTTTCAAGGAGAAACCCCTCTGTGCCTGGAGATGTTCTTAATAATCACCCATGAAATGCCACCTGTCACAAGCTTGTCCCAGCCTCATGAGATGATGAACAGCTCTGCTCTGTCTCGGTGGGGTGCTGCAGGGACTCTGGGCTGGGTGACATGGTGTCCCTATAGAAGTCAACCCCTTGCTCACCTCCACTGCCCTTCCAGAAGACACCACTGTGGCTTCCCCTGAGGGCTGGGGCAGTCACCTGATATAACCCTTTCCTTAAAATTGTCATTTTCATTGGTAGAGTACTTTGCTATTTATAAATAACCCCTTCAGTTTGAAAAACTTAAGGCTTTATGCAAACATACAGGGCCACTTCCCAGGGGTCAAAGCCAGTGTGGGGCAGGGGGCTGAAATAGGAACATGGTTTTTGGTGTCCAGTGGTGGGCCTCCTGAGAGCTTACTCTGGCCGGAGGACTGGATTTCTGAGTACGTAGGACTCTTTGGCCCTCATTTCTGCTAAAGATGATGGCAAGAAACTCACAGCCGTCTTCCAGCCAGACGTCTCCTGGCCGGGCTTGGGCGAGGAGCTGCCACACCAGCGAGCTGCAAGTGAGGCGTCTGCTTCAGGAGAAGCTGCCAGCGCTCCAGGCGGGCTCCCCATCTGCTCTCCCAGAGCCCCCTCTCCTTCCTGTGCACTCGAAAACGCTGCTGACGGTCCTGCCGCCACCACCCAGTTACGTCCGGGGGAGCTCGAGAGCCTTTCCTTTCCCCTCTGTTCTCTGCTTAATGGCTCACCCGAGGCTGACCAGTGCTTCTCCTCCCTCGTCCAACCTTTGACCTCTTCAGTGCGGTGGAGCATTTCCACCCTTCCAGAGCCACTCTGGCCTGGCGGGGACCTGTGTGTCTAGATCACCCCGCCATTCCTCTCTGTCCTGTGCTCCCCACCCATTTTGGTCTCTCCTGCTACGGCAGCCCACCCGCCCGCTCCAGAGACCCCCACTTACCATTTCTAGCTGACTGGAGAAGGGTATGAGCTTGGGTGGGGTAGATGGGCCGAAGTCCGCCCCAGCTTGGCCCCCCAGGTCCCCGCTGGACAGTGCCGTGTAATCGGGGTGGTGGGAGCCCCGGGCCTTCTGGCTGACTTTGATGTAGAAGAAGTCTTCACTCTTCCCCATTTTGGAGCTGGACTTGCCCCGGCCCGAGTCCTGGGAGAAGCCGAATCTGAGCAGCCCGTCCGAGTACCGGTTCAGTTTCTTGAGGTGGGAGGACTTGCGCAGCTTGTACTGCGAAGCCCGGCAGTGCTTGCTGTGGAAGCCGTGGCCGGAGATGAGGCTGCTGACGCTGCCCATGGTGACGCGGGGCCGGGCACAGGCGGGGCAGTGTGGGAACCCGGTGTGGCTGCGGCAGCGAGGGGCAGTCCTGGATCCTTGAGGACACTGCGGTCATAGCAAATGCCTCGCCGAGCCTGGGACAGCGCAGACCTGGAGGGAGACACGGGGCAGCAGTCAGCTGGGGCTGGTCACTGGCGTCCTTGGTGGTGACTTGAAGACAAGTCACTCTTACTGCAGGGTCTGGGTGGCAGAGAGGTGCACGTACCTCCACAGCTCAGACCTGTCTCAGGCCCCCCTCTCCTGGAGGGCGCTGCTCTGAGCCCGGAGGGCAGGAGGACAGCAGTGACTGAGACGCTCACTGTCCCTGTGCTTCAGGTGAGTGTAGTGTGGGCGGGCCACAAACGAGCAATGTACACATCTCAAGTGACAGGGGTACCACGGGGAAATAAGGCAGAGTGCGTGGGATGGAATTTGGGGGTGGTTGTTTATACAGGGGACACAAGAGAGGCCTCTGTTGCGGTATCATTTAAAGAGACACCCCTCAAACGAGAGCAATCCGCGTGAGAATGTGGGGGAGAAAGAAGCAACCTGCATGTAAATCCCGAGTCCCTGCGGTGGAGACTGCCTGGCACGTGGGAGACCAGCGAGGGGACCGGCCCAGCTGGACAGCAGTTAGTGGCAGGGCGGGCGAGAGGAGAAGCCTGGCGCCCGCAGACCCTGGCTTCGGGGCAGGCCGATTATGTTAGGTGAGTGACTACCAAGGCTGGGCCAGGGTGGTGGCTTTGGAATAAATTTTAGATTTAATTTTAAGGTTCAGCTGATAGGATTTGCCAGATGATTGAACTCAGGGAGCGAGAGAAAGAGAGGAGTCCAGGATGACTCCACTGCTTTTACCCAAGTAGCCAGAACCATTTACTGGGATGCAAAGACCACAAAAGGAGCCCATTCAGGATGCAGTGGGGGTGGATGAACTAGGGGTGTGGTGATGGCTGCGAGGAGTGGGCAGTGGGGTGGGGGGTGCCTCGGGGGCTGCAGGTTTCTGTGAGGAAGTTGTTTGTGGAGGGGAGCCCACTGTGAGACTGGAAGAGGCCAGGAGGGCAGCAAGACAAGAGAGGTCGGAGCACTGGTTTGAGGCGGCAGAAAAGCGAGGAGTGTGAGGATGCGAAACAGCAGCTCCGGATGCAGGAGCCCAGGGGCAGCCAGGTGGAGACCCAGACGGGCCAGTGGATTTGGCCATGGGGAGGTCATCAGTGGCCTCAGCAAGAGCAGTTTTGGTGGAGTGGTGGAACAAAGGCCTGGATGGGGAGGGTCCAAAAGAGAAAGAGGAGGGAGACAGCTGCATCCTTGGCCGTGGAGAAGTAGGTGACAGACGGTCTGTATTCCCAGGTGTGCCTCCCCCATCCCTGCCAGCTGTGCCACGTGGGGCGAATTCTCTAATGTCTTCAACCTTAGGTGTCATGAACTAATGCTAAAACACACTTAATTTTTTAAAAAAGTAATTAGAATGTATCTTATGATAACTGTCGAAAACCGTAACAACGGCGTGGCCCCTCACTGGACAGAGGAAGGCACCGTGGCGCCGGTGCCTACGCGCTTGCCTGCTGGGTAAACCTGTAAGCAAAGCAACGTTGGGAGGCTGGCATGCATTGTGCGGGAGGGTTTCTTAGCCAGTCAACAGCCAATAAGAAAGACAAAACTACAAGCTTAATAAAATAGGAAGTCAGAAGGAGCCCCGCGCTCCTTATTCTGCTCTAGATGATGCTGTGGATCCAGAAGGGGCGAAAAAGTCCCAGGCGGGCTACCGAGAGCTGCGCGTGCGTGGTGGACGGAGGCTTGGATTCAGCCGCGCACTGTTATCCTGACGAATAAAGTGGTTATGTTATGAATAAATAGGCTCTGTGTTTCATAAGTGAAAGCACAACACAACCAAACGGCGTTTTGTGAGCGTAATGTATGCTCTCCTACGAAAAGCTGTTGTTAGGTTGAGGGTGAAGGCGGCACCGACCCGCCTGCCCTGAGGGCTGTCGCAAGGAGTGTGCGGTACCGCCAGGAGCTAACGGGCATGTGCCGGGCATTCCCTAAACTTCCACTGGCATCCATGTTATATTATTACCAGTGCTGCCCCCAGCATTCATCACTCGCGTGTTATCCTCAACGCCCTCCCACCGCCACATTTTCCAGAATGCGCTCTCGCTCTTCCAGCTGCAACTTCCCTGCATCCCATTCCCTGACAGTGCTACCCAGGAGTATGGAGGTCCTCTGCTCACTTCACAGGCGACAGCGAAAAATACGTTTTTCATCCCCCTGGTCATCCATCTCTTGCTTAGCTGAGGACTTTGGGTCCTTCAAGGCAATGAATTCTTCTGTGCTTCCTATGCAAGAGAGCTATTTTTGGCCAGAAGCCTCTCCTGCTCTCTGCACAGGATACCCCTTGGGCAATGGGTGACTTGTTGCCCATCCAATCGTATGTTTGTGGGCATCTGCATGCCCAGTGTGGGGAGGTAAGGCAGATCCGGATTGGAAAATTGACTTCTCTGAGGTTCCTTTGCTTACCAAATAAAGACATAGCTATTTCAGAGGCCCAGATGGAGGATGAAGTGCACTAACAGAGGTCAAGGGCAATGCTCAGCACTTGACAGGTGCTCTACAGATGTGTGATCAGCAGGAAGACACGGCGAAGGTGTTTCCGAGAGACGCACAGACCACGGCTGGGTTATCGCTAGCATCAGGCAGCCACTCTCCGTGGATCTGTTTGTGGTTTCCTGCTCCACTGTGGTCTCCTCTCACCCGCCCTGCGAGACAGCCTCCAAATGGTCTTCTGCACCTGAAGCGGCACAACCATCACACACCTGAGGGAAACCTTTCAAGGCTTCCCATTGTTCTTAGAGCAGACTCCTTACCAAGTCCTGTAGGCCCCGAACAGGACCCGGTTTTACCTGCTGCTCCAACCATATCTCTCCCTGCTCTTTCCTTGCTCATAACTACAGTCACAGCCACTCGGCTTTCCTATTGGCTCTCCAGCTGCTGTTGCCTCTGCTGACAAGCCTCTTCCCTCAGCTCCTCACACAGAACGTTCTCCCAGACATCGCCTCTGCCAGGCAGCTTTCTCTGGTCACCCTGGGAGACGTGCCGCTCCCCCACTTCTCTCCCTTATCCCAACCTGTTTATTTCTTTTGTAACACTTGCTTCAACCTATAAAAATCTTATATTTAAATCTGTGTTGTGAATGTCTCCACCAAAATTCAAGGTCCATGACAGCGAAGACTTTGCATCTATAGCTCCTAGAACAAAAACGAGGAGAATGAGGCAGAGACTCAGAGCGGTTAGGTGAGCTGTCCCTTGTGGTTCCACTGACTGGTGACCGTGGTGGAACCAGACCCAGGTTCCATGAGCCCACGCTTCAGCACACTGCCGAGGACTGTAGGGGAGGCTCAGAGACGTTAGGGGTAAGTACTGGATGGTGAAGCGAGTCTCCTAGGTGGGGAGGGCCTCGCCTCTGGCCAGGGCTTCATTTCCCTTCTGGGTGGATGACAACAGGGTTTTAAGCGCAGGTGAGCCCCTTTGCTAACTGAGCAGCAGCTGGATGACTTGTGAAGCGAAAGCACTGTTCTAGGCCCCAGGGGACCGAGAGGAAAAGATCACGGATGGGAGGGGAGCAAATGAGAGGCGGGGGTGAAGGGTGGTGGCTGCTGGTCCTCTGAGTGCATTCTTAGCCCCTGACCCCCGCCCTCCCTCCACTCCCCGGATCCTGACACAGAGGAGCTTTGAAGTTTGAGATTATCCCAGAACCACTTGGAGCTAAACTAATTACCTCTCAATGTCTGGACTTGTTCTGTTTTCAACTTGGAGAGAACATCACAGAAGACTTGGCTGTGGTCCAGCCTAGTTCCCAGCCCCAGTTTTCCCACCCGCCCAGCCCCGCAGGATTGCATCTCTGTGTTCAGAAAGGACGGGGGAAGGGGCATATTTTTATTCCTGGGAAACAAATCCCATTGGCCCACAGTATGTACTCAGGGCAGAAATAAACCACCACACAGATCTTGGAGATTCAAGCAGGGGAAAGGAAGAGGGAAGGACTGGGGAGGAAAAAGGGAAGGAACCATAGAACCTCACACTGAGTATGTTGGAGTAACCTTGTTCTACATGACCTCCCACCGATTTCAAAGAAGGAATCCATCAAGAATTAGACTTCAGGTACCAAGAGAAGAGAGGAAAACGGAACAGCTAGTGGGAAAGCAGTCTCCTGCCCCTGGCTATACTTCTCAGACTCTGGCCCCAGAGAACTCGGGGGACCTCCCCGCAGACCCAGTGCCAGCCCCTCCCACCCCACCCCCCACAAACGACTGTGGCTGCTATGCCGGGGCAGGCAATGACCTGGATCCTGGGGCGCCCTCAGCTTTGAGCTGCTTCTGCCCCACCACAGCCACCTTTCCCCACTCCACTCTGCACCCTCCTTCCCAAGAGAAATGAGGGCTGACACCAGCGGGACACGTGCCTCTGATCGTCCCTTTCTGGAATGTGGAGGTAGAGGCACAGAGGCGAAGAGGGGCCTGTCTAGACTCAGGAAGGTGAGAAATGTCGATACATACCCTCCCAACCCAAACTGCAGGGAAGAGCAGCTCTGGCCCTGCCCACATCAGTCCAAACCTCTGGCCGGGGAGGGTGAGGGTCCATATCTGTCCTTCCCTCTTCTCCAGGCCTGGCGAGGTCACCATAACATCGGGATGCTCAGCCTCCAGCCACCTCACTCCTCAGTTCCCCCCATATTTCCCCTTCTGCT
Source organism: Artibeus jamaicensis (assembly GCF_021234435.1). Lineage (NCBI taxonomy): Eukaryota > Metazoa > Chordata > Mammalia > Chiroptera > Phyllostomidae > Artibeus > Artibeus jamaicensis. The sequence continues at coordinate 5,724,676 of NW_026521854.1, read as the reverse complement.
CCCAATTTCCTCTCCCTCCTTCATCCTCCCCATCTCTCCTTCTCCCCACACCCTCCTAGGGAGTGGTCCTGCTGGCAGTGTCAGCCACAGCCACACTGCAGGCATCTCTGCTCTGCCTGGCCCCTCCCACCGAGGAGGTGGCTCCGAGCAGGGCACACCCACAGGGACCCGCTGAGCTCGAGGAGGCCGTGCCAGCTCGCTTGTGCAGCCTCCTCTGGCACCCAGGGCAGGCTGTGCCACCCACTCCCAGGCCCACCCAGCAGGGTGTGCCCCAGTGGCTGCTGTGCAATGTCATCTGCAGGCTGAGCCTAGATGATGCGGCTGTGGGTGGGTGGGGTTCATTACATCCTTTATTCAGTAAGTATTTATTCAGCATCTGCCGAGGACCAAGTATGTGCACTGCAGGGGCGGGAGGAGAGCAGTAAGTGCAGAGAATAAGAAACAAAAGCCAAAGAGATGGGAACAGTGTGCGTGTGTGTGAGTGTGTATTTACCACTCCACTGGCGGTGCCCACAGAAGGTCTCTGAGGAGATGGCATCAGGAGGTGGCCTGATGACCGTTTTTGATAGCATGGTCCCCTAGGAAGAGAGGTGGCAGCAAGGCCTCAGGTGGAGCTGGGTGTTTCAGAGCAGTGGCTCTTGATGGGTGACTTGGCAGATTTGGAGACAAGACACTGACTGTCAAGACTGGGACCTAGTAGACATGACTGGGGTGACTGGGGCCCCTGTCACAAGGACAGTCGCTATGACAAAGAATTATCTGACTGAAACTGTCGGTAGTGATAAGGTTGAGAAGGCTGGTTTTAGAGGAACAGAGTTTTATGACCTCAGTTGTGCCATTGACTGAGTGTGACTTTGAGCAAGTGACTTGAGTACTCTGTGCCTCAGTTTCCTCACTTGTAAAGTGGAGGCAACCATGTCTGCCTTGCCACAGGACTTCTGTATTGTCAACTGATGGTCGCTGGTGCCAACTGAACACCAACAGGTGTGGTGAAGGAAACCTCACTGCAGCAGGTGCAGTGATACAGCACCACTGTGTGAAACATGGCTGCTGTGGAACAGCTCCTGGGTACTGTGTAGTGCGCCCTGGGGCCAGGGCCCTCCCTGGCTAGGCAACTCTGTGCCACTGGAACCTCTACACATTCTTCAGTGTTTCAGTGGGTACCAGAAAATCACACCCTTCAACTTTGGAAATCTGCTCTGGAGTCATAGGGGAGTTGGCTTATATAGATAGAAGCCCCACCCCTGGTCCCTCATTGGTCACCAAAGAGCTGCTCTGATTGGTCAGAGCTGTGAAGCTCCAATTGGATGGGGAAAGCCTCTGTCCTATTGGCTGACATTGGATTCCAGGAACTCCTTTATAAGGGTTGGATCAGAGGGCAGACACACAGTGTAGGCAGACAGATTAGCTGTTCAGAGGCGGGCAATGTAACACAGAAGCTTCCCCTGAAGTGCAGTTTGCTGAGAGGCCCCTGTGTAGAAATGGGTGCTACACACTGTTTTTAAAAATTTGAGCCCAGCTAGCCAGCAGGAGTCCTTCTTAATTGGTGTCATTTTTTTTTTTCAGAGTTCACAGTATGAACACAAAAGAAGTGACAGCTTAGCAAGTATTTGGAAAAATTCACCACTGCTGGTTATTATTATTTCTCATTATTCTCCAGGCAAGTTTGCTGGGATATTCAGTTATATGACAGATGGCGCATTCCCTGCAATCCCAGGTCAACCTGGGCGGCCACCAGCACTGCCTCAGTGAACTGAGGGCTGCAGCTTCCCCACGATGCGCCGGAGAGATGGCGGGGTGCCAGGTGTAACCCCCCTTTGTTGCAGAGCCTTGGGCCCTCCCTGGGCTGTTTCCAACACAACACGAGGGGCTAGGCTCAGTTCAGTTCTTTGGGACCTCCTGAGAAGAGAGTGAGAGCTATTGACCCCTCCTCACAGACGTGCCTTTCCTCCGAGATTTGGCTGCAACTTCTTAGGGTCACTTGATCTGGAACGCCCCTTGATTGACCCAGGTTAAAAAGCTTAATATATCCTGTTCTGGGGGGATCGAGTGTGAGCTTGGGGCTCTGAGGAGGAACAAATAACTTGGTTTTAGATTTACTGTCTTAACTAATGACTTCTGGCTTCCCTTCAGGGACTGGGGAAGTGGGAGCAAGCAGAGGGAGTAAAACTGAGGAAGTGGTATCACCTCAGTGCAGCTTGTTCCTCCCAAACTCAGCCTCCAGGGCCCTGCAGCCCCCTTCCCAGGCCTGGGGCAGGCTTCAGACCCACTTCAAAGGGGTCATTAAATAAAAGGAGGGGTCAGGAGGTCAGAGGGGCGGCCACCTGGACTTCCGGTGGGTGGGCACCTGACCAACACTCACCCTCGGCCCTGACATGACGCTATTAAAGCTTTCTTCTTCTATTTAATTTTAATTGCTTATTAAAATACCAAAATCCTGTAAAAATAACCTGAGTAGCTCATGCAGAATTGACAACTGTTAAAACGTAATATTTGTTTCAGAAATAAAATGTTTAAGTTGAAATCCCCACTCCCCATTCCTTCCCTCTCCCCGGGGGTGGGGGGAGGCAGTGTCCCTCCCTATCGTGAATTTTCAGGGTGCTTCTTTGATACTAACCATATTTTAATATACGAGAATATGTGTTGCTTTGCTTTTCATTTTTATAAACGGTATCGCGTTGTACGGATCATTCTGCGTGCCCGATTGTCTTATTTAGCATTTGCACGTGGGGACCCACTCATGTTCCGCTCCTTCAGCTGTTTGCATGGTTGTTCTTCCACACTTTGTCGACCATTCTCTATGCAGGTGTTTCCATTTTGTTGCTAGAATGTTTTTGTATATGATTACTTCCCCACATGTGTGGGAATTTTTGTAAGATTATTTTCTCTGAGTCTTGGAAGACACCTCGTTTTAACGCCCCTCCCCCTTAAACTGAAACTCAAGAAGAGGTGGCATCTGAGACCCATATCGGCCAACACATCGAAGGAGGGCAGCAAGAGCGGGACCAGAGCCCTGGATCCCACTTCCCTGTATCACTCCAGGGTCAGGTGAAGGAGTCATTGTTCTGAAGAAGAGGATGTGGGAGGGAGGATCCTGGTGACGGGGTGGGGTGAAGGAGTCCTGGCCAGAGACAGTGTCCTGCTGCAGGTGACAAAGGACCTTCCTGCTCTGAGGCAGCCTGAACACTGAGGACAGCACTTTCCATGGTCCAAATTCCATAATGCTGAAGCCGTGTGAGGCCTTGGAGACCCTTTCCTCCAGCTCTTCCCCTGTGCAGGGGCCGCCCAGAGGCCCCAGGCTCGGGAGGGCCTTACCCAGTCACATCAGAAGTTCTGGGCTTGAAAACAGTATCCTTTCCAGTCTGTCAACAGGACGGGGCTAACCGACTTCCCTTTCCCAGACCAGGGCAAGCAGCTCCCTGCAGATTGCGCAAGGAGTGTGCGTGTAAGGCTGCCTGACACAGATGGGGTCCCATCCTGTGAGCGTGCAGCTCTGTAAGAGATGACCCCCCTGGGGGTCGGTGCCTGAGAAGGCTGAGGAAGAAGCTGCGCTAGGCTCTGCCTGGGCCCAGCAGAGGGGGATGGGGGAGTTGAACTGCCTCCAGCTCCGTTCGTGGCTGCTGGGCTGGGACCAGAGCTCTGCCTGCAGCTGTCTCCCTCCCCCTGGGGGCCTCCCAGTCCAGGACAACTTCCAACCTCAGCCTGGGGAGCCGCGCCTTTGTTTTCTTGGTCCAGGTCTCTCTGTGGAACCAGGAGAACACGCATTCATTATTATTCATTCACATTTAGACCACGTGCCAAATACGAGTAGTGTGCCTAGAAGAAGAGGGGCAGGCATCTCACAAAGAACTTGAACCTAGCACCGAGCCCTCGGCTTCCTTTCGGAGGAAAAATCCTTCCTCTTCCCGGCCTGGCTTGGGTCTCCCCACCTCCAAGTCCCTCCACCAGATGTAGCCGCTGTGGTGCGCAGCTCACTTGGCACTCGGGGTGCTAGGCTTGGGGACAGCTCTTGCTTTTGGGGTAAAGGGCTATCCCTTCACCAACTTTCAACCTCCTCGAAGGCGGCAATGAGACTAGAGCTTTGCTGTGTCCCACGTAGAGTTGAGTGCAGTGTGTGTTTTAATAAAACCAGGTCCCCGGGAACTCTGGCTGAGTTTGTGGAGGGCAGCTGGGGCCGGGGAGATGTCATTAGAGTGGGTCCCACACGTGCAGATCCGAAGCGAGGTCTGCAGAATCTGGTTTCAACCCAGACTTCCAGAGCTTAGACCTTATCTGAGTCAGTGGCCACCTGGGGAGAAGGAAATTTACCTTCATATGTGTCCTTTGCATCCCAGTCCTGATCAAAGGTTTTGGTCAAGACAGAACAAACAAAAAAACCTCCAAAACCAAAGCAAAAAACAAGGCAGAGCCTCTGTTTTCAAGGGGATGGTGGAGACACTAGACAGGCGCCCCCAAACACAAAGTGTTTTAAAAAGCAGCACCCGCTGAACTGAGGACTATAGCTAGCTCTCTCTGCCTCCAGCACACGAGTGGTTTTTAATGTTTCCTTTCAGACAGAGTAAGGTAAAGGTTCTCACTGTATTGTCTGCCAAATATGGATCGAATGTCTCTGCCCCTCTACAATTGATGTGTTGAAGCCCCGCACCCAGTGGGTGGTATCAGGAGGCGGGGCCTGGGCCGGATGAAGGTGAGATGCGTATGGGCGGGGTCTTCGAGGTGGGATTAGTGTCCTTAGGAGACCAGAGAGCCCCTGCTCGCTCAGTTTCTCTCTCCCTCTGCCTCTCCTCCCACCATGTGGGGACACAGCAAGATAGTGCTACCTACAAGCCAGGGAGGGAGGTCTCACCAGGGCCAGAACCCACCAGGGCCTTGACTCTGAACTTCCAGCCTCCAGAATGGTAGGAAGTAAATGTGTGATGTTTGAGTTCCATCCATGGTATTTTGTTAGAGCAGCCCTGCTAAGACGCTGCCCCCTCCCCTCACAAGACACCCTGGCAGAAGGTGCTGCCCAGGTCATCCTATTTCTGCCACTGCCCCTATAATCTTCCTCCTGCTTCTCTGTCCACATGGTGCTGATCACCCCAAAGTGCTCAGACTTGCTGTTGTTTGGGGACAGTCCTGTGACGGAACGATGCTCAGCAGAGGTCAGGGGAGCTCAGCTCTACTTCTGGTTCTTCCTGCTCCAGCTCTGGGACATGCAACAAGAAGTTCAGCTTCTTGTCCTGCCCGAGGTGACTTGTTGGCCCCTCAGGCAGGCCCCCTGAGGGCAGGGCCTGTGCCTGTAGAGCTATAGGTCCTCAGGAGGGAGTCATCAGGCCCCATTCACGGCCCCTACGTGATGTGAGTGACACCTGCATGATGGCATTAGGCCTTTGACAAAGGTTCACAGATTGGCGGGTCTGTTTGTCACCTGCAATAAGGTTTGATCTTCCCACATCTCTGTTTCTTTATGTGTCAGATAAGCACGCTTGATGTCAACCTCGTAGAGGAGGTAGTCACATGATTAGATGAAGTATATATAAATGAAAATGCTTGACCACGGTAGTAACAGTATATGTTGGATAAATTCACACCAAAGTGCTTGTGAAATTATAAGCAGTGTGGAAAGACACTACGAGTAGATCTGATGTCTTGAAATGAAAGGAAGAGGTCTTTAAGAAAGGATTACCACCCCCTCTCACCCTCTTCTTTGTTCCCATCTCCCTGTGCAGAGCAGGTCTGGGCCAGACCTGCTTCTTTACCTGCAGGAGGGCAAAGGTGGGGCCAGCAGACTGTGAGACCTGTCCAGTGGCATCTGCCTGCCTGGGCTTGAGGTGGGGGCCCCTGGATGGGGCTCAGTGGGGTATGGTGCCCAGGGTTACTGGACTGTCCTACGGAAATGACTCTCCTCCTGACCCTCTGCCCCCGCCCCCTGCCCCAGGACACTGCCTGACTCAGCTTTCCTTATCTGGAATTCCAGTGTTTTCATTACCATCCTTGACCTCTCCTGCCTTTTGCTACTCTAGATGAGGATGGGATCTGGGGCCAGGGCTGGGGTGGGGGTGAGCCTGGGAGCTGGTTAATCATCTCAGCCCGGTCTGCAACCCTCCCCATGCCTGTTTTGCCGATGCCTGGAGGGCTCCAAGTGCAAAGCTCAATACACATTTTTCTGAGTCAATGGATGAATGAAAAAAAAAGTGAGGATGGAGGAGGAAGGAAGTAGGGGAGCGTGGGCAGCTTGGAGAGGCTGAGGGGGGTTGGGGGGAGCAGGTTGCAGGTGGGCTGGGAGCAGGGGCCCACGCAGCTTCAATTAAGTGCACTTGGGTTCCTTGGAAAGGCAGAAAGTGAAAGGGAAATCACTGGCAGGCTGAGTCATTCCATCCAGAGAGAACAATCGGAAGCAATTCTGCTTCCCACTGCTGGGAGGAGTCAAAGCAATTCTTCCTGGAAGCCTTTTGTGTACAGTTCTCAGCGGTCAAAGGCGGCTGAGCCTTCCTTGTCCCCAGTGGGCAGTATGTGTCTTAACAGGGCTGATTGAGGGTTCTCCTTAGGAACATGATTACCCACCAATCCAGATCTGGCCTTCTCCTTTCCAAATTTAAGCCACAGTTACAAGCGAAGCTCATGCAAATTTCACCCCTGCAGTTGTTAGTGCAGCGGCTGCTCCCACGTGAGACAATGGGTGAACCTCATCTGTGTCCATGACTAGGGTGCCTCACAAAGTGAGGGCCCACTTCTCCTGCTTTAGCTTCTAATGAATGGACTTCAAGGTTTGCGCGTGTTTGTGTGCACGTGCGCGATGTCCAGAGCAGGGCTGAGGGTCTGGCTGGACTCCTTCCCACCTCAGCTGGTCAGAGTGAGGAGCCAGGACCAGTTAGGGCTTTGGAGACCAGAAAGCAGGGGACAGATGCCCCCCTGCTTGTCAAAACCTCACCACCCTAGAGTACGAACTGAGTGGTACACCCCGGGAAGGCAGATGTGAAGACACCAAGTCTGTGTCTGAGTAACTGACAGCCAGAACCAATAGGTTTTTATCTGCTTACCATCTTCATGACTACCTACAATATTCTGAGGTCAGGTTCAGGGTCAGTAGAGAAGCGATGTGGGCCATGGTCTTGGGGAAGGGGGAGGGGAATGGCACACAGTGACATGTTTTCTCTGGTTCAAGTACCAAAGTTGGTACCTAGTTAGCCTTTGGAAAATCAAACAATCCATCATCTCACATTGGATGGGAGGTGTCTCAAGCTCCTTCAGGGTCTCTCTGACTCTGTGGAATGATTTTGTAGCTCCAAAATTCTGACCTTCCTTCACATGTCCCCGGCTTCACATTACTGTCCTCTTCACTGGATAGAACGAGTTCCTTGGTCAGAAGAAAGCACAATGGGTGTCTTTCCTCCCATTCCATTTAGTCCCGGGAACAGAGAGCCCCTCACTAATGGTGCACCACCTGAACAGTAAAGGGTCTCGGGCCCCTTTGATGGCATCACAGTGATACCCACCTAATCACCCCAGCTGTGCATGAGGCCTATCCTAAGAGGGCAGGAGCCCTGGGCAATCAGTGGGATGAGAAACAAGGTGACACCAGATCACAGATGGGCCAGAGAAAGGAGAAAGGCTTCTAAAGGCAGAGGTGGTGTCACTTCAATGTTCTGTGATAAGAGACCACTGAGGCCCAAAGAGCTGACTTGTCCAAGACCCACAGAAGGTGGGAACAGAGCTGGGGCAGAAGCCTGTTCTCCCAGCTCCCTAGACAGCCTTCTCCCCACTTCTGTCTTCCTTCAACAGGAGGTAAGAAGGGCTGCAGTGACAATGTTACTCTAAGATGGGAGGTACAGCTTTGAAGTTACTCAGACTGAAGTGGCTAGACTAAAGATGCAACTGAGTCTGCACTCCACATCCCAGCAACCTGTGACTGCATTGTCATCACCGGCCTTGACAGGGCTGAAGCCAGGCGGTAAGTGGTATTTTTTTCCAGTGGGAGGTGGAGCTCCTAAGTTTGGTTGGTGTGAGAGTGTGACAAGGGACAGAGGCAACAAGACAGAGTGGAAAGAAGCAGGTGGAGTAGAAAGCCCTCTATCCCTGGGAGAGCTCCGCTTCTGGAATAGAACAGGGAGGTCTCAACAGAAGGCACTGACTAGTTCAGAGGGTGGGCAGGTGTGGAAGGATGGCAGGTAGGTGAAGTACGAGAGAGAGAGTGCTTGTCCTAAAGAGCCCCCTTTGCTCCCTGCCTGTCCCTCATTCCCACCACAGGCTGGCTTTTGTATCCCCAGAGTATGTCCAGTATGTGTGAGTGTGTGTATTGCGGGAGTCTCCTGGTAGTTTTTGGAACTGTGGACCCTGAGGAAGAAGATACCTACTAAGAAGGGCTCCTGGTGGCTGACTGGGCTCAAATAAAAGACAAAAATGAACAACAACAACAAAAAATCCCCCAGAGCCTAGCAGCCACTTCTATGTGCAAACTGCACTTTGGGGAGAAGTCTGCACAGAACTCCCTGCCTCTGCACTGAACGGCCCACCTACACGGTATTTCTGCCATCTGAGCCAGCTCTTACAAAGGAGTTACTGGAATTGTGTTTCAACCAATGGGACTGGAGCTTTCCTCCATCCAATCGGAGCTGCCTAGCTATATTTCCCCCATCTGCATCTTTGCTGACCAATCAGAGTAGCTCCATTCTGACCAGTCAGGACAGGGCCTTTTGGACAAATGAAACTGTGAAGATTTGGGGGGTCCTCATTTGCATGAGGGTGGACCAATCAGAAAGCAGGGGAGGGGACTTCTGTCTATGTAAACCAGCTCCCCGCTGGCTCCCCAGGGCACTTTCCCTTTCCTTCCCACAGTGAAGGCTACACTTCGCCACCAAAGACATTTTGCCAGATGGGAGCAGAGAAAAGTGGAGTGGAGCGGAGCACAGCAGAGCTGTCTAGGGGCCTTGCCATAGGGCCACCTGGTGCAAAGTCCACCTGAAAGCTGTGCTGCTTTCACAGCCTCGCTATATCACAATTGAGCTATTTCCAGTGAACCAAGTCTCCTTCTTCCACACTCTAAATTGGGGATTCCTGTTGGCATCGATTGGCATGGGTGACCACCAGCTGACAGTACTAGGAGAGGGGTTGGAGCTGGAGAGGCCCTGGCAGAGGGCGAAGTGCAGGCTCCTGAGTCTGGATTCTGGAAGTGACCTAGAATGACTTAAAGAGTTTAGCTGGTCCCATAGGGGGTGTGGCTTTTGGTGTCTAGAGTCGTTTGTGTGTGCCTGAGTGTATTTTGTGCTCAAATTCATGGCCTGTCTGATGGATCTGTGTGCACAGCACGGGAACCCATGACTCTCCCCGACAAGTCTCTGCAGGTCCTGAGTTAATCCTCTCCGATGTGTCTGCCTAGGGAATTTTGACTTCTGTGTCACCTCTGCCCGGATTTCTTACCCTCACTGCTTCCTCCTCCAGGGCATGGTCCTGTCAGGGAACTAGAAGCCTCATGTTTAGCAAAGCAGTCAGTGAGATAATTACTGCAAAGCCCAGGGATCCCACAGAGCTGGCCAACAGCTGCCCTTGCAGTCCCTCAATACCGTCCCCTTAACCTCTGTGATACTGTAACTGGTAGGAGTTACCCTCTGACTTAACCAGAGTTGCATGAAGAGGCTCTGGAGAGCCGCATGGGAATGCTGGGACTGGAAGGTCCCACCAGCTTCACTCCTGCCTCTTCCCGTGCTTCATGCTCCAGGGATGCTCAATGGCTCCTGGTTCATCCAATTGCCTCTCGGCACTTTCCCACGAGGTCTGCCCTCTGCCAGGAAGGACCTCCCTGACCTTGGCCGCTTCTCAGGAAAAGGTATACAAGCACCTCTCCTTTCTCCATTGTGTCTGAAGGAATCAATGCCAATCCCATGCCCTTTTGGGAAATCAAATCCAAGGCCACAGATACCCACCCATTCCTTGAAGTCTGGGCTGGGCACATGACAGCAGCTGGAGATCTGGGGCAGAAGCGAGAGCTGGGAAGGAGCAGGGACCTCTAGCTGGGGGGCCTTAAAGGGCCCTCAGCAACACTTCCTGTGCTCTGTCCCCTCAACACTGTTTGGAGCTGGTATGGCAAAATGAGTCCCCTAATCCCTCGGTGTCTGTGTGGACAATAACCATATTTACTTCTTCCAATTTCTACGAGGATTAAGTAAATAATGCCAGTTGATACGGGCACTCGGTGCACAGCACATCATAAGCACTGTTAGCATCCCCATTTGGTGCCTGGAACCCAGGCAGCTGCCCAGACCCACCTCAAATGCTGCCTCCTCTATGGAGCTTCCCATGTGAATTCGAGGCATATCGGCCTCTAGATCCTCACAGGCAACAGTCCTCAAAGTATGACCCCAAGGCCAGCTGCAACAGTGTCCCCAGGGACCTTGTTAGACATGCACATGCTCAGGCCCACCCAATCCAGACTCCTGGGGCCCAACAGTCTGGGTTTTCATGGACCTCCAGAGGATTCTGACGCAGGGTAAAGCTTGAAAATCACTGTGTTTGGTATTTTCCTTGTATGTTATCATTGTATTGATCATAGCCTGACCCAAATTATTGTAAGCTCTTTGAGGGGTAGACTTCGTCATATATTCTGAGGAAATGTTGGGTAAATGCTTATGACTTTGAGTTTGATGCACACTTTAAAATAGGATTCACTTGAATAATTCCTAAGCTTGCATGCCCCCAACCCCCATCCCTTCAACCTTCCCATCCACCCAACGCCCTGGGGAAAACCTTACCCTCCCTCAGGAAGAGAAGATTCCCTCTCTCCCTCCCTCCCTCCCTCCCTCCCTCCCTCCCTACCTCCCTCTCTTCCTCCCTCCTTTCTTCCCTCCCTCCCATTTTCCAAAATAGCCACTCAGGGCTTTTGAAAATGACAATGTGGACTAAGGGTGAGGGTACTTCTGGAGTGTCAGGCAACTCTAAATATTTAAGTTGGGATCAGGTGTATAAGATATGGAGCTGTCCACAAAATGCAAAAGCAGGGCAAGGGAGTCTGGTCCTAATCCCCCTGTAGGCCCACCTCATTCCAGGACCTCCGGCAGCCTGCCTGTTGTAACCTGTGACGTCACAGCCAGGTGGCAGAGAGCCGAGGGCGCAAGGACCCCCTTTGGTACCTTCCCTGCTGCCACTGGGCTGGCTATGGGGCTCTGTCCCCACGTCCTGTGGGCAGAATAATGAAACGATGGGGGTGACCGTGGCCAAGGAGACATACACGCAGCATAAGGTGAGATTTGGCTAAGCTGCCAGCCACTCTTGGTTCTCTCTGTGTCCGACCAAAGCCTCTGGTTTGCAAACAGCGTTCCCAGGGACGCAGACTCTCTGAACACAGCACGGACTATCAGTCAGGGGACCACATAGTTTGGGCACTTCAAAGAGTGAATGGGGAGCGCTGGTATTAATTACACCAGGACTGCGGACATAAGCTGGGACATGTGGTCACCTTACCATTGGCTGTGTTTCTTCCCACGAGGTCCAGGCCAGGAGTGAGGGTGTCAAGGAAGGAGGTATGGCGTCTCCTGGTCCCCTGCACCTTTCCCTCAGCCACTTAGCATTCAGTTGACTACAAGGGACAAGGAATGGGAAGCAACTCGGAACTAGGGAGTCCAGCTAAACGGACCACTTACCAGGTGCTCTGCCTACGGGGATACATAAGATGCTGTGGCACCTTGTACTTCACACACCTTCACTGCGTCCTTATGTCCTCTGTCCTGCCCACAACCCTGGATAGGTATGGTGACAGGGCTCCAGGGTCACAGCTAGAAGAGCTGTTTCTAGAGCCCAGGACTTCTGGCTCCTTGGCCAGAGCTCATCCATGGCCCATACCATGCAGTCATGGGGGAAGCAAGACGAAAGCAGGACTGATGTGCTTGGCAGGGCAGGCACAGCTGCGTGTCACCTCCCAGGACATGTGTCAGTAGTTGCTTGGACAGGTAAAGAGACCTGTCACTGTAGGGTGAGCTGCTGGAGCACGCGTGCCTCTGTTCCCTTTCCCAAGTGTTTGGCGAGCATTTACTGCCTGCAGTCACTGTCAAGGCCCACGGGCAGAGCAGTGAGCAGGGCAGAGCCTGCCCCTATTGACATGGACCGTGGTCTCAGGAAGTGACTAGCCCAGCTTGCATTCGAGGCCCTGCACAATCCAACCTCAGCCTCTCTTCTCACCCCACCCACCACCATCGCAAGCTACGCCAACTAGGCATGCTTCCCAATGGGTCCAGGACACAGGGTCGCTGACACTCAGGGTGGCGTCTGACACCTAGCGTGACTTCCTTGCCAGCACCCCTGCGTGCTCTCAGGGGCCTACCGAGCTCCTTCCCTTTTCCACACTGTTGTCACATCACCTCCTCCCACCTGCACCGCCCCTCGCCCTCTCCCAGATCCATTGCTCCTGGTTTCTGCTGCTCAGAAGACTCTGCATTGCTTTTCTCACCTAGAAAGTAAACTCCTTTTGAGCCCAGAGTCTGCTGGGCATACCAGAGAACCACGATGTCCCAGCAAGCCTGTGCTCTTACTGCCGCCTTTGTATTTCTCAAGGCAAATCCATTTCCTTCGCCACTCTGCAAGGCCATGCCCACCTGTGCACTTGCCTGCCCGTGGGTGACTTTATCCCCACACCGATAACCGGAAATGCTGCAAGAGACTCTCTCACCTCCCCAAGGCAGAGGAAGCACCCGTCCCCCGTGCCTCTCACAGCCACACTGTGACTCCGGCGGCTCCGACCTTCCCAGGGTCTTGCTCCAAGAACCACACTCTCCTCCTTCTGTTTCAAGGTCTTGGTGTCTCTTATTCTCTCCCATGAGCACTCAAATGTGCACAAGTCTGCCAACTCGAAAGCAATGCACCAACTCCTAAACTCCATCCCCCCAGGAGCAGCCCTCTTCCCTCCTGTTCATAGTAGCCACGCTTCTTGAGACAGAGGCTAGATTCTCTGTTGCCACCTGCTCCTTCCTCACTTGTCCTCAGCCCACAAAGGCCTGACAGCTGTCCCTACCAACCCACTAGAACTGCTGTCTGGCGTTGTTTTCAAACTTGACCTCTTAGTGGCTCCGTATTTTTTTTCAACTCCGTCCTTTCTGAGACAGTCTTCCCCTGGCCTCTCCTTCTCCATCACTTTTACCTCTTTCGCCCGGAAGTGCTGGTTCTCTTCTGAGTTCCATCCTGAGTCTGTGCTCTGAGCCTGGGTGGCCTGTCCTTTCCCTTAGTTTCAGCTGCATCCACATGGTGACGATTTTTGGGTCTGTGTCCACAGCTCAGACCTCTTTCCTGGGCTCCCGACCTGGATGGCTGCCTGCCTGCCGGCCGCCTGCCCTTGGATGGGTCGCCTCATCTCACACTCGACATGTCCAAAACGGAACACACCGGTCTCCCTTCCCTGCTCTGCCCTGTCCTCCCCCAGCACGTCCCCGGTCCTGGCTCTGAGGCTTAGCGAGTGGTGCAGCCAAGCCAGAAATCTGACCAACGCTTGGGCATTAGGCTTATCGGGGTGTTCACTTCATAGGTTATATAAATATCTGATCACAAAGTTGTATACCTGAAGCTAATATAATAGTGTATGTCAACTGTAATTGGACACAAAGGAAATGTGACCAGGACATGGTGCCTCGATTCCTTCCTCTCCCTCACCCCCACATCTGGACAAGCACTAAATTCTGCCTTATGGCTGACATTCCTCAAAACCAGCATTTCCCTACAACTCTGCTGCTGCCGCCTTAGTCTAAGTTTCCATCATATTCCCTTTGGATATTGATAGGCCTGTTATTTGCTTTGTTCTCCCCAGGATTCCCTGTTCGTTTACATGTCTTCCTATTCTCTGGTGCCATACCTCCCCCCACACCGCCTCCACCCGTCTGACCCATGGCAGCTCGGTGAAGGCGCAGTGGTCCCCGAGGGCCCTCTCCTGGGGTGTGTTCTGCTCCTAGGCCTGCCCACTGGGGCTCTGCGCAGAAGGGCTTCCCTGAGGGGCCTTCCTGTGTGCCTTCTGCACACCCTCTGCTTGCTCCTGCACCAGCACAAACCCTGGGGCAGGGCAGGCCCTCTCCATTCTTATCTGTTTCCCAACAGACAAGGAGACTGTGTTTTATTCCACACTGCATCCCTGACTTCCAGCACAGTGCTTGGCCCAGAGGTCGGTAAATGTTTGTGAAAGGAATGGATAAGCATGTTTTTAAAGTTCACTTTCTGTCCTATGGCCCATGGGTTCCATGAGCAGCACCCTTTCTTAGCTCAACACGACATAATGGGGTTTACAAACTTTTTCGGCCCTAACCCCCACCCCAGGGGGCTCCCTGAGCCACCTACGTAGCCTGGAGTACCTCTACTCCTGGAGTACTGCTACTTCTTTGAGGGAGAAGCCCCCTGGAAAAACTTTCCTGGTGCGGCACTTGCGCTTCCATGGCATCCTGCCTGGTCTGAGTGTCTGAGTGTCTGAGTGTCTGGTCCAGGGCTGGTGGTGCTGGGGTCTGCAGGCCTGCATAGGACCTTACTTCTGCCGTAGGAACACAGCTAAATGACTGGACCTGCGGAGGTACACATTTGGACACTGGCTTTTCTAAGTCATCTGCGCTCTGAGCTGCATTTTGTGCCAGGAGTCTGGGACCCACAGAGTGACCAGCCGCCTAGATTTGCTGGGGATGGTGGGAGTTCCTGGGATCTGAGGCTTCAGTACTAAAACAGGGAAAGTCCAGGAAAACTGGGAGGAGTGGGTGGCCGTATGTAGTAGGAAGCTGGAGTTAGTACAAAAGAAGATTGAATTAGCCCTAGTGACCTCCTGACCTGACCCTTGGCTGCTGGCTGAGTGGCTCCCTGGGAGGTGATGTGATAGAAAAGAGAGTGTCTGTGTGTCACCCCTTGGGGTAGGAGGGGCTCCTGGAGGGCGGTGTCTGTCTGCTGTGAGTTGGGGCAGGGGAGCCACGTGGAGAGGTTAGGTGAATCTTTAAGTTGGGGGTGAAAAGGAAAAGGAAGAGTTGAGGAGCACATGGGCGACCCCCATGCCCTCTCCTTCCCAGATGATGCTTTCCTGAAGACCAGAGACAGGGGTGAACCGGGAGTGGGGACGGCGCCTGAGCAGGAGGAGGTCAACCGGATGTGGGAGGGGTGGGACCCCAAAGGGTGAAGGGAAATCTGGGGTGGGGGTAGGGAAGAGAATGGAGAGGAAAGAGGGGGTAAGGAGGAGGAAGGCGGGAGAGGAAGATGAGTGGCTTTCATTGCCTTGTAAACACAGCTCTGGGGGAAGGGGAGGGAGCTGAGTGAGGAGGGTGGGGGTCCCTAGGGAAACTTGGAAACAGGGAACCGGATAAAGGCAGAGGTTATATCAGCTGCTGGTTGCTGACCTCTGATTTCTCGTGTACAGACTTCACAAGACGGGTGACCTGCAATTAACTAAAACAAGTCAGGGCTTAGTAGCAGGGCGGTGCGGGGCAGAGTGCATTTTAGCACGTGGAAGGCATCGGGACCACAGAACAGAGGGCGGCACCCTTTACAACAATGGGAAGAGACATCTGTAAACTCGTAGCCACCTACTTACTCCCCCACATCAGCACCACTCTCCGTACAGAAAGTAAAATAAGTGAAAGAGGCCTGCAGGTTTTCAACAGATAATATAATTCTGGAGTAGACTTGTTTTACGTTATTCATTTTAAAGTACGATGGCTTGAACAGTGGATATTTATTGAAGGAATCCCCAGGAGTGAAGGAAAGCGTGTAAGGCCGATATTAATTTTAACAGGACAAAAGCAAGAAGTGGACTTTCAAACATGTGGTGCCGGAAGATGCTTTGACTTCCGGTGCCGGGCACACAGTGCAGCCTGCAGGTCTGCACACAGAAGTGTGCACCCGAATCCCTTGACCCTACAAGCCAAAGTCACCCTAATAAATAAAAAAAAGAACTGGACTTTTCACGGGGCGTTTTCATGTTGGTGGTCAGTCTGAGTGGCGCGGAGTGGGGACAGTGCCAGAGACCCCCCCGTGGCCCCAGGCAGAACTGCCCTAAAAGCACCCTCTTCTCTGCTTTCACCCACTGCTGAGCCAAGGACCTCCCGCAAGAGCAACAACGACAGGATTTGTCAGCGTTTCGGAAACTCCCCAGAGGGGCTATCTGTGTCTATTGCCAGTTCTGACTGGGTGCAGCTGGGGAACTCTGGGGCTGCAGGGAAGCTGGCAGGACGACTGTGTGTGCGCCAGCCTCCCATGCAGCCCGGAGTGTCCCAGCGCGTCCCAGGAGACGTGCGGGAACAGCCCCACTGGCTGGGAGTCTAGCCTGGCACAGGGCCTGGCGTGGAGATGGAGCTTGGGGAATGTTCGCTGAATGAATGAACGAACAAACTTCCTGCCTCAGTCTCTTCTAACGCAAACAGAGCTCCCACACCGCAGCAGTGCAACCGCCTTTCCAAACACGGCCCGAGGATGACTTCAGCCTGAGGTCGGAGTCTCAGTCTCTCCCCTTCGGAATAAGGGTCCTAATTTCCTTCCTCAGACACCTGCGCCCCCAGGGCATTCATGACTCTACATGACCTGGGTCCCCACCCCTCCTTCCAGCTCTGCTCCACCATTCACCTTCGGATGGTTCTTCACCATTTCTCTCAATACCACTCGGTATATAACCCTGTTGCCTTGCTCAGGCTGCTGGCTCAACCTAGAAGAATCTCTTTCACAACTTGCCCCATGACCCCAGCCTATAACCCACTCTTCAAAGTCCTACCCAAATACCACTTCCTCCATGAAGCCCTCCCCTGCTTCTTCATCTGTCATTTCACATCAGGGGGCCTGGAGCTATGGCAGCAGCAACCCCAGCCTCTTAAAGTGCTCGCTCCTCACCTGCCACCCTGCACCAGTCTTCGGGCTTCCTGAAGACTAACACGGTTTTATTCACCTCCACATACTCAGCTCAATGCCTCTTAGAGGAAGGAGGGAGAGAAGCCAGAGAGACTTAAAGAGCTCGGAAGAAGAGACAGTAATGGATTGATGTTAGGACAATAAAAAATGGCAGACACCTAGCTCTTTGCCTTAGAAATCGCTGTTACTGGCATGAATTTCCTTTTCCCGGTCCAGCTTCCCTCCAAACCCCCAACTCTCCAACCCCCCAACCCCACCCACACCACCACCCAGTGTCACCAGGGAAAAGATGAGGCTGGGTTTGCCTCCCTTCTCAGTTCTTTCTCTCCTAGAACGAGCCCTGGTCTGAGAGCCGCCCACCACGAGGTCAGGGTGCACCTCCCCGCCGCTGTAGTCTGCCCAGGAACCATGCTCCCGAGGGCCCTCAGCTCCTGCCGAGGCCCTGCTGCGCTGGCCAGCATGCAAGGCCTCTCGCTTTTGGGATGCGGGTACTGTTCGGGCTGGCACCCTTCCTCGGGAATCCAGCTGTCATTCAGACCCCATGAAAGGCCCCTTACAACTTGTTCATTCACTGGGCCTCATTGTTCCAGTACATTTGCTGACATTCATTGGGCTAATTCCTCCCGGGCCACAGGCATGGAGGCGCGTGCACATGTGTTCAGATCCCGTGTTCCCTGAGCAGTGAGGACACTTGAGATAAAGGGCAGCGCTGCCTGAATGTGGGTCTGCTCTCCCCGCCTAATAGCTGGGGCGTCTGCTGTGCTAATGTTATTTCAAGAAGCGCAGGGAGAATGGGAGGCCTCCGCAGAGCAGGCGGGGAGGAAGGGGCGGGGGCGTCCCCGACAGCTCCCTTCTCTAAACACTGGCAGCGACATCGCTCCAGACAGACACTGCCTCCCAGAACCAGCTAGCTCTGGGGATCCAGCCTCTGCCTTCCTCCTAGCCGTGAACCTGGCATTCAAGGCTCTCCAGAAGCAGCCTCTCAAGTATTGTACCTTCCAGGCTTCCCTGCTGCCTCCTCCCTTCACGGAGCCCTACCCCCACCAGCAGGTCTGCGTCTGTGATCTGCCTCTGTCTCCTCTGAATCACTGCCGAGGGGCCAGGCGGGCACAATGGAAGAGGAGATGCTCTGTCTCAGCAATGTGGAGGAAATGGTGTCTTTTGACATTTTTTAAGGTAATGATCCACAAGATGGCTGTTAGGGTCATGAAGTCACTAGAGGAAGGCAAGCAGATGTCAGACTGAAGCAGGAGACACAGGGGAGAGAGTGAGTGGTCTCTTCTATGACCCACCTGCCAAACTAGAGCCCTGCTTCCCGCATTCCCAGCCTGGCCTCAGAATCAGGCTCATTCTCCTTGGTGTCAGGACCCCTGAGAACTGAGGCCCCTTTGAAGGCTCCCCAAACCTACTCTAGTCTCACTCTCCCTTACGGCGACGTCTGTGGCAACATCCCTGATCCCCACCGAGGCCCACAGTCCTTTGGATGCCCCTGGGCTTCTGGGCAACACCCTCAACGGACACTGACCAGGCCCCTCTGCCTGTACACACTACAGCCCCTCGAGTGAGATCCCAAATGTCTGGAGGGAAGAGGCGGAGCCCATACCTCTGCAACCCTCCAGAGCACTGGAGGGCCAAGTCTGCACCTGAGCTGCTGCTTCTGCACTCAAGGGCTTCTGGTCGGCGGGTGCAGACACCTGCCTGATTGCTTGTGGAGTGAGAAACAATGACATTTGTTCTCTCCCAGGACAGATGGGACCTGGTGGGCAGCGGCTCTCAAACAGGGCATTTTGTAACCAAAGAAGTACATGCAGGCTTTCAGGTCAGACAGATGTGCAGGGCACGCAGCTTGGCCACTGCGCAGCTGTGAGGTATCAGAGAAGCTGCTTGGCTTTGAACCCCAGTATTTCTTTGTGCATTCATAAATTGCACTTGGGTTTCTCAGCCTTGGCCCATTGATAGGTTGGGCTAGGCTGCTCTTTGTTGTAAGGGGCTGTCCTGTGTACTATAGGAAGTTTAGCAGCATCCCCGGCCTCTAGATACCAGATGTCCACTGTACCTACTCTTTGCCCCCTCTCCCACCTAGCTGGGGGAGTTAAAAATGTCTTAGACATTGCAAATGATCCATGGAGACAAATCTTTCGTGGTAGAAAAGCACGAATTCGTATGCCCTGGGGTTGTTCTCAAGACTGGATGATGGGGCAGCACGTGTGAAGGGTCTGACGCAGAGGGCGGCGCTCAGTGAACATCAGCTCCAACTGGTACTTTAGGTAAAAATTGGCCGTTTTCTGCTCATCCTCACCTGCATGTCCCTGGGCCTCCGAGTGGGTGGAGTGGGAACAGCTCTGGAGAAGAGCTCGGTGGGCGGTGTCTAAGCCCCGTGATCTCCCCGGTGGCTCCCCTGGTCTCAGAGAGGACGTCTTGGTGTGCCTCAGAAGGGTCTTGTGGGAAACAAGGGGGTACTGCTAGAAGTCCAGAAAGGTCAGCCTGTTCCTGCTTGGATCCCTCCTCCCCACCCGGCTATTCTGGGGGGGACACATGGTTCTTAATAGACAAGACTCCAACTTACAGAGAGTTCATACTGGCAAGGAGAAAGTGTGGGAGCCACCGCTGAGATGCTCACATGGCTGGGGTGCAGGAAGGTAGGAACGAGACACCGGCTGTAACTGCAGGCCCCAGAGGACAGGCTGCCTGCCCACCCTTTCTTCAGCACATCTAACCTTCGAAGCTGCCGCGTCCTGCTTGCCCGGCTCCAAGCCCCTCCACTGGAGTGGGAAGACAGAAGCAGGCGAGTGTACTTGGAGGCTATACTTCCTTTAGGGCTGGGCTCCATGGGAACCTTCCAAGTCCACAACTGGATGGCAAGGGAGGCAAACTAACCCAACACAGGCCATCTTGGAGTTGTGCAGGCTGTAGACACCCCACCTCCTCTGTTTTGCTTTGTTTTGTTTTGAATGGTGGAATAGAAATGACAATGGACTAGGGGCTTGAATTTGCTCCTCTAGACCATCGACTAGTTGTGTGGTCTAGAGTGAGTCCTTCTCTCCTGGGTCCCCTTCCCCCCTCTCCGGTGGTGGCAGGACTGCTCTCTCAGGCACGGACACTTTGGCAAGATCTGGTGAGGTCAGCAACCACACATGCTTGGAGAGAAGAGGGTTACTGGTGCCACGGCCACCAAGTTTAGCCTTGTGCTGAGGGAGCGAGGGTGCAGCAGAGCCATTTAAACGGGGGCCACGGGCTGAAGGAACTGAGCTAACAGTTGAGTTCGAGCCAGGCTGGTCGTCTCTGGGAGGCCGTCGTCCCTGGGAGCCCAAAGGGAGAGGCTGCTGGAGACCAATGAGGTCAGTGTGCAACAGGTACCGGGAGCCCATGGCCCTGGAAGAGGGGGCCCAGCCGGGCAGATGTGGGGGGTGGTTTGTTGTTTGTTTCGGTTTTGGTTTTAATCATGAGATGAGCTGAGAAGGGGTAAAGTCATGAAAGTTTCATTTTTTTTTTTTTTCCGAAGGGAAGTTGAGATCCAGGGGCCCCAAGGCACGTACTTCACCTGCATGCATTGTACTTGGGGGACCATGAGCCTGACCATGTGGGCGCCTGGACTGCTCTGTGGCTCCTTCCTCTGCTCTGCTCACCCTTCCTCCCTGAGCCCGCAGCACCCCAGGCCCATCTGTGGCCACAGCCTTCAGGATGGCCTACTGCCTCTCCTTCGGCACAAAGGTCTTCCAAACACAGATTTCAACACTCTCATTGTTCACCTTCCTGATAACCTTTTCTAGTCCCCTGGCCAATCTTATCAAGACCGACGCCACCATCTGACAGTGTTAGAAAACCTCTCTGTTCAGCTGATTTCACATCAGAAACTTTGCAGTTCAGAGGGACTCGCAAAAAATAGTCAAAGTGATGAAAAACAAGGACCTACAACCAAGATTATTCTACCCAGCAAAGTTATCATTTAGAATTGAAGGACAGATAAACAGCTTTCCAGACAAGAAAAAGCTAAAGGAGTCTATGACCACCAAACCGGTATCACATGAAATGTTGAAGTGTCTTCTTTAAAAAGAAGGGGAAAAATATGAACAACAAAATGGCAATAAATACATATCTATCAACAACTGAATCTAAAAAACAAAATAAATAAGCAAGTAGAAGAGAAACAGATTCATAGATACAGAGAACATTCAGATGGTTGCCAGATGGGATGGGGAGGGGTCTGGGTGAAGAAGGTGAAGGAATCAGGAAGCACAGATTGGTTGTCACAGAACAGTCCTGGGGATGTAAAGTACAGCACAGGGGATACAGTCAATTTTATTCTCATAGCTATGTGTAATGTCAGACGGATATGAGATTTATTGGGATGATCACTGGGGTGTACATCTGAAACTAATATAATACTGTATGTCCACTGAAACTGAAAAATAAAAAAATGATTAAAAAAAGAAAACCTCAACATTAAGTGGTGAAACCTGTCTAATCACTTACTTCGTCACAGAGAGACTTTGGCCAAGCCTCTGAACTCTCTGAGCTCTGGCCGCATCACTGAAAATGACAGAAGACCTCACGTGCCGCCTCATAGCTGTGCAGTGAGGACCCACGGCCAAGTGCACAGAGCAGTGCCCACACTACAATCCATTCGGGTCTCTGCAAGCTCTTTGAAGGTCCATCCAAGGTGGTGTTTCTCTCCATGGGATTCTCCCTCCTTCCTCTGGCCGGGCAAACCCTGCCCTCAGGGGCTCACGGACCCTCCCACGCTGACGCCCTCCTTCACTAGCCGCACATCCGGCACTGAGTCCTGGTCCTGCCTCAGTTCTTTTGCACACAGAGGACAGTTAGTGAGCCCCTGTAGCATGCCTGGGGTTTATCCATGATCTCATTTAATGCTCGCAAATAAATTTAGCCAAGTGTCTGGATTCAAGGCCCATATACGAAAATCCCTGCACTTTATATACTAGCAAGATATAAATTAGAAAATTTAAAAACACACCATTTTGGAAAATGTATGTGCCTGGGAACAACTGACATCATACATGATCTCTACACTGCAAACTGTGAAGTATTATTATGATAAATTGAGGAAAATTTACACGAATGCAGACACATGTCAGGTTTACAGATTCAGAAGACTTAATATTCTAAAGGTGTGCATTCTGTTGAAAGCAGTCTATGCCGTCAGTACAGTTCCTATCCCAATCCCAGCAGCAGATACACTAGAATGCAAAGGGAAAAGAATAACCGAGGCCCTCCTGAAGAAGAACAAAGCTGGAGGGTGTGTGGTACCAGATTTTACGACTTATGGAGCAAGAGTAATTATGACAATGTGGCATTCACATAAAGATAGAGAAATTGACCGATGGGACAGAATAGAGGCCAGAAACAGCCCTGTGCACATATGTTCACTTGATTTATGACAAAGGGGCCTGTGCAGAGCAGAGAAAAAAAAGTTATTTTTATTAATTGCTGCTGATCAGCTGGTATCCATTTA
The DNA here is from genome assembly GCF_021234435.1 of Artibeus jamaicensis. Lineage (NCBI taxonomy): Eukaryota > Metazoa > Chordata > Mammalia > Chiroptera > Phyllostomidae > Artibeus > Artibeus jamaicensis. The sequence goes on along the minus strand of NW_026521854.1, from coordinate 5,702,385 downwards.
TAAAAAAAGTAAAATCTGACCCTGACTTCACACTACACACAAATAATTCCAGAGGAGTTGAAGTTATAAATATGAAAGGCAAAACACTAAAGTTTCTAGAAGAAAACACGGAAGAACCACTTCTTGGCCTTTGGATAGGCAAAATTTATTAACGAGGGCATAAAAAATACTAACCATAAAGGAAAAATATTGACAAATTAAGAATCTCTCTTCCTCCAAGGTCTCCCATCAGAGTTGAAAGGCAAAGCTGAGAGTAGAAGGAGGCATTTCTCAGACACCTGTCTGACAAAGGACTCCCATCGGCATGCGAAGAAGGACTTGTAAATCTCTAATGAAAAGACAGAAACCAAATTACAAATGAACAAAAGATTTTAATTAGCCGCTTCATAAAATAGGATATGCAAATAGCAAGAAATGTACAAGCAGGTGCTCACCATGAACTGTCATCAGGAAAATGCAAATTAAAACCACGATTAAATAACCAAACAACCAGTACAGGGGCTAAGGGGAAAAGGCGGACGACCTCAAGCCTGGCGAGGCTGCGTGGCAGTGAGGCCGCCACACGGCGCGGGGGCGGTGCCCACACCCTTGACTGCACTGAGACGGCCTGGCGTGGGCATGGTGCCTGGCAACGCCTCTTCTAGGAGCGCGCCCGGCAGACATGCTCACCACGTGTGCTTCCCGTGAGACCCAGCAGCATCATGTGCGACAGCCCTGACCTGGAGATGCTTGAAAACCGCAGCCCTGCCCACCGCGGACCACTCGGGCAGCAGCACAGCGACGAGAAGAATAGAACTGTTGCCACGCACGGCAGCAAGGATTGGCCCCTCCTAAAATGTCTGTACCTGTGAGATTCTCTTAATGAGACACTGACAGAGAGGCAAACATACTGGTGTCTGGGGGAGGGGGCCTTTTGCCTCCCTTTTGGACCCTTCTGGACCCTTTTGCCTACGGTTCTATTTATATGAGAACTGTGAAAAATCACCTCGCTGTTTGTTCACCCGTGATGTGTATTTCTGTATGTATATTACACTTCAACATAATTTTCGCCTAAAAAAATTCTTGCAATAACCCACCAGGTGGGTTTTTTTTTCTTTTTTCTTCCTTATTCACCTAATTCAGACTGGGCTCAGAGGGAACAAGGAGCTGACCTGAGGTCGCTGGGGGGAGGAGAGGAGCGAAGGATTCAGAGACACACACACACACACACACACACACACACACACGCTTCGTGGGTTCCCAAGCACAGCCTCCGGACTTTGCCCACAGTGCTGTTCTCTGTCCTCAGGGAGCTCGGCTCCTGCTCCTTGTGGGGCTTCGCACCCTCAGAGCCAGGAGCCCTGACTCCCAGTGCTTTGCACTCCCATTGCTGTCAGCACGGGCGGGGGTGGGGGGGTGGGGGGTGCGCTGAGCATTACAGCCCAATAGGGGCTCAGGGCTACAGCCTAGATGTTTCTGTCACCCCAAATTCACATGTTGAAGCCCCACCTCCAGTGGGATGGTATTTGGAGGTGAAGCCTTTGGGGGTGAGTAGGTTTAGGTGAGGTCATGAGGGTGGAGCCCCATGATGCGATTAGCAACCCTATAAGCTGAGGAAGGGCCAAGTCCTCTGTCTCCACCGTGAGGACACAGCAAGAAGGCGGCCATCTGCAAGTCAGCAAGTGGGCTCTCAGCAGACACTAAATCTGCTGGCACCTTGACCTTAGACTTCCCAGCCTCCAGAGCTGTGAGAGCTGAATGTTTACCATTTTAGCCACCCTGTCTATGGTATTTTGTTATAGCAGCCTTCGCTGACTAAGACAATTCAAGGAGGGAAGACTGGAAGCTAAATCTATAAACTCACCCACTTACTTGCCCCTTTTCTCACCCCGCTCATATCTTCAATAAGTGTTTCCAAGTGGGCCTGGCTCCCGACTCAGCCTCCAACTTGGCAGAATGGTGCCACCTCTAGGATGGGCTAGCAGGGTGGCCTCAACATGCTCCTGGGACACGGGGGGCTCCTGTACTCAGCTGCTCCTGAGAGATGCTCATGGGGTCCTCCCAGGGCACCAGACCCCACGTCTGCTTAGCTCTCCCCTCTCCTGTGCCGAGGGCTTAGTCCTGTCTCCTCCCCCTCTCCCTCAGCCTTATAGCTCCTTTTTCCAAGAGAAGAGGGAGGGAAGCTGTGTTGGCAGAGCACTGAGCAGGGCTTCCTTCCCGCAGCCTCCCTGCCTCTTTCCCTCCCTCCTCCACACAGCTGGGGATTCTTAAGTCTCTGTCTCCCCGAAGAATCAGGACCTGGAGGCTGTCAGGAGCCTCTTCTGAGAAAGCTGATCGCCAGCCTCCCACAGCTCAGGAATGGGGTCCTGCTGCCCAGGAGAGGCTGTGGGGGACAGCTGCACGTCCCTCCATCTCCTCTGGCCAGAGGAGGATGTCCCGGCTGGACAGCAGGGGCTGGAGATGTCAAGCAGCAGATAGAGCTTCCTCTTAAGCTCCGTAGGTACTAGGCTGTGCACTGTACACACACCACCTGGGGCAAGCTGCCCTCCAAGGGCCCCCGGGAGGGAGGCACTGCTGTTATCCTGACCTGACAGGTGCAGTGAAGGAGGCCTTAGGTTTTGCACCAGGCAAGCACAGTGCCTGGCCTTGAACCCGAGTTGTGGTCAACATCCCTGTAGTTCTTTACCTCCAATGGCATCAATGCAGACCTCACCACTGGTGGTAGGCCCCCTGTGCCCCCATCTGACTACCTGCCCCCCCACCCGGCCTGCAGTTCCTCCAGACCTCACCCTAACTGCACCCTGTGGCCTGGCTCCTCCTTCACTGTCTCCTGTGCTGTGGGTTCACCCCAGGCTTGGGCCACTGCTGCAGCCTCTGCAAGCTCCTGCCTCCTTCTGCCGACTGGAGCTAACAGCAGCACCCACCTCATAGGACTTCTGTACATGTGGGGTGGGATTTTACTTGTGAAGGCACTTGTAAGGGATATAATTAAGAGCTTTAATAAATGGCAGCTAGCTTTTTGTTTTGGTTTGTTTTTGCTGGGCTCTAAGGCTAGGTTCAAACTCCTGATATACTGTTTCCGACTTGGCGGGTCCCTGTGTTCGATTGTTCTTCTTTTACTGTCTGAAGAACTGGGGGCATTTCCGTTTGGGGCCTTTAGAGATTAGATTTTTATAAAGATGAGTAGTCACCTATCCACTGGTTATAGGGATCACTCTCAAAGTGCTTAGAAACCGCTGACCTGACTGGTGGAGAGGGAAGCCCCTGAGGACACAGGTGTCCTGCGGCGTGGCACAGAGCCGCTCTCCGGGAGGACTCTGGACACTCAGGAGGGGAGCCGACAGAGGCTCAGTGGAGCAGGAACGGGCAGTCCTGGCCCTTGGCCTTGCCGAAGCAGGGTTAGAGGCCGAGGTGTGTTTAGTGACAGCTATTGGCAGGTCCCCCTGCAGTGCCCTGTGCTCCGCCCACAGGCGGCTAAGGGCACCCCAGCCTGGAGGCATGTCTATGGCTCTCAGCCCTGCTGGCCTCTTGGGCTGCAGCCCTGTCTCTTGGCTCTGCTGTTTGGCCCACATTTTCACCACTGTGTCCTTGGGGGAAAAACGGAACAGGAGCTCTTGTCGGGGTCCTCTCACCGGAGTCCAGGGAGGGACGAGGAAAGGACAGGGTGTGGGGGCTCCAGGGTGTCATCTCATCTCAGCAGCTGGGCTGGTTTGCCTGAGCGAGGCTCGGTCTTGCCCAGGAGCTGGTGCACACTGACCACCCTGTGGCTTTCTGGCAAAAGAAACCATCAGAGTCACCAACCACACTCAGAAGCCAGACTCTCCCTTCTGCTGGCACCCTCCTGGGACTCAGTGTGGACACGCATTTGCCTCCAAAGGCTGAGATCCTATAATAAAGCCCGTCTGGTCCTCAGGAAAAGGGGCCGATTCATTTGCGGGAGCCCTCACTGCCGTGCCCTGCAGACCGCCATCCCGGCTGCCTTGGGAGCGTTGTGCAGCTGGCACGGGGGTGGGGCAAGGCAGGGGCAGCAGAGTGCCGAGTCCAGATCTGCCACTCACTGCTCCTCAAATCCCCACCTGCCTCCCTGTTCCTGTCCCTCATCTGCTTGGGGTTCGAGTAGTGGAGCCCAGTCCTCAGCTGCTGGTGGAAGAGGTGTGCACATGGGGGGGAATGGGGCCCTGTCTCCCTGTCCTGGGGTGCACCTCTAGAGGGACCTACTGGTCCTATGTTCCATTAACGAGTTCCACATCTCTGTCAGCTACTCGGTCCACAGAGCACAGCCAAGAGGGAGGTTCACAGGGACAGTCCCAGGGCCAGTGGCAGTCCTTTGAACACTGTCTCAGGCCCACAGGTGGGAGGCGAGACCATCCCCCCCCTCCGATTTAAGGGTGTGGGGTGGGGCTGCTGGGCAGCTATTGCCCCAGGCCCATGACTTCTTTATCCCTGGTTATCTCTTCAGACTCCCCTGCTCCTAGAATGGAGGCTCTTGCAGCTGGGCTGGCATCCCCTCTCCCAGACGGCCCTGCATGCCGTGTTCACAGAGGCACTGCCTTCTCCCCAGTAGATACCGACTTGCTAGGATGGAGAAATCTCTGGGCTCATCCGGTCAGAAACCTAACGGCTGTGTGCTGTGTGCTTAGAGGAAATCACTTCAGCTCTCTGGGCCTCACCATTAAAGTGTCGAAGTTTCCTCTACTTAAAAAAAAAAAAAAGGAATCCAGAGAAAGAGGAGAAGGCAGGTGGAAGGTGCATCCAACATCAGCCTGCTTGTTTCACTGGGGAGGATCCGTGATCGTGTCCCTGGTGGGGACTGTGTGTCACACACAAGGGAAGCAGCTTCCTCTTGGCCCACCACGCTCCTGCCCGAGTCTGGTTGAACACCATTTGGCGGAATAGATGACCTTCTAATTTCCCAGTGCAGAGTCGGCTTCAGCCGTTTACATCGATGGGACGCAACCAGACCTGGGCCCTCTTACATCTGCGCGTCCCCCGGCACCGAATGCACAGAGAAGCTTCATTTCATTTGTTTTTCTTTCCCCCTCTTTCCTGACCTTATGTGCTGCATAATCCAGAAAATGATCCAGCTGGGAAAGACACTGGCTTTGAAGCAAGAGGCAGGAGGAAGGAAGAAAGAGACGCGGCACACACCCCTTCCATCCAGCCCTTCACCCTGGCGGGGAGCTGTCCTCCCTAAACTCTGCTCCACACAAGCACTGGGGCTGGCGTTGTGGGCTGAGCCCAGGCCTCTCAGCCCACTCTCGCCTCCTCCTCTCCTCACCCACACAGCAAAAGCCGAAGTGAGCCAGACATCCACTGCAGTGCCCAGTCTCCGCCTGGGACGTTTCATGATGTCCCACGCACTGATTCTACATCATATCATAAGTCAATTTTATTCTGTCACCTTGACAAGGAGGATGGACACCCGCAGTGACAAAAGCGGAGTGGTTCCCTCTCATACTGTTTTCAGTTGCGTTGCCTGGTGCGGTGGCGAGTGCCTGTGGTCCCAGCTACTTGGGAGGCTGGGGCGGGAGGATGGCCGGAGCCCAGGAGTTCTGGGCTGCAGTGCGCTATGCTGGTCGGGTGTCCGCACTAAGTTAGGCATCAATATGGTGACCTCCCAGGAGTGGGGGGCCACCAGGTTGCCTACGGAGGGGGGAACCGGCCCAGGTCAGAAACTGTTTCCAGTTACAATGGTCTCCCTTTGCAGAATAAGCAGATAAGAAGGTAGCTGTCGCAGAGAGCACTGCCAGACTCCAAAGATGTCCCTCCCTGATCCCCAGACATGGCCCTGGCCATGGGCTCGGGAGTCTCCCGAGTAGAGAACTGACTCTCATGCCCAGTTTCCTTCCACTGGAGCTGACGGGGAGGGGCTGAGGCTACCATGAATGGAGCTCCTTTTACTTACACTGGCTCATGGAATTTTCATAAAAATTCTATATGGGACACAATACATTTTACAGATGAGAAAAACGAGGCTCAGAGAGGCTAAGTGACTTGCCCAATGCCACACAGCTAATATGTAGTAGAGCTGAGACCCATATGCTGGCCTCTCGGATTCCCAAAACCACGCTCTTCCTGCTGTCCGCTCCCAAACTCGCCCACACTTGTTTCACGGGATAGGTGCTCATGAAGAAGCCCAGGCCTCACCTTTGGGACTTGCCTGCTCTCTCTGCCAGGGCTCTCTCTCCAGTTGCCAGGAACATAGCAGGGGCTGCATTATTTCTGAAGGAAGGTGCTGTCTCCAGGTGTCACCTCACCAGAGACTTCACAGGACACTGTCCTGCCACTGCCCCCTATCCCTTGACTACGAAGGTTGTTAGCAGGCAGGCAGGCAGGAAGCTCTTGGGCAGGTGCCAGGCTGAGGAACCTTCCAGAAGAAGATGGGAAGGGTGTTCTGAGAGCTTCATGGCTACAGGCAGGTGACCCCTGGCACCACGTGTTCCTGACAATAAAGGAGAGCCCTGCTTGACAAGACCTGCCTCCTGTCCAGGAATCTCTCCTGATGTGGCATCAGCGTCCTGGGCAGTGAGCGTGGCTGACCGGCACCCATGCATGGCCTTTGCGTTTTGTTTGGACTTTGAAAGGTGCCAGTTGGTGGCAACTGCCACTGACATAGTAAACTCTCACTGTCACAGTAGCTGGGAACTTCTCAGAGCCCTCAGAACAAAGGAGAAGGCAGAGGGACAGAGGGAAATGCAATGTCTGAACAGCCAGAGAACGAGAAAGAAGGCAGGAGAGAAAAATGGAGGTCATGGTTATCAGCTGTTTCCAACGTCCAGGTGTCCCTTGACCGGGTGGGGCGAGGTCCACAGAGACTGAGACCGCCCACCACCGGCACGCTGTTGTGTGACCCCGCGGCACTCCTGCTCAGCATGGAGGCTGAGGATCTGATGGGTTCTGCCGCCCTGCAGCTCCCGTCCACGATTCTGGTGCGTGAGACGAAAGAGTCCCGACATGGGAGCCGCTGACCGGCTTTGGGACCGAGCTAAGGTCTCCCAGTCTGGCCTCTGTGTCTTCATCCATAAAAACAAACAAACAAACAAACAAAAAACTGACAACAACAACGAAAATCGCAAGCCTTCTGTGATTCATTCCAGGTCCAAAGCCAGGCATTAGCCACATCTCCTGTTGTAAATAAGTCCTCCACACAGCATGTTAACCCTGATCTTTGACCTTGGACTAGGAACTCCCCTCTCCCTGACGCCTTGGCTCCCCCGTTTTCAGGCTGCACGGGGTCTCGAGGAGCACGTGCTATGAACTAGCAGACAAGGCAGCTAGACAGGTGTTCTAGTAAGTAATGTGATCTCTAGAAAATCTCGCCACCCTCACCGCCATTCTGTAGTCCATTGCCAGGTGAACTTCCCGAAACCCAGGTACGCGCCAGTCCTCTGCTATGGCCCATGCCACCTGCCGCCCAGCAGCACACGAGCCCCAGCTGGGCAGGCAGGGCCGTCCTCCATTTGACTCAACTTGCCCTTGTTTCCCTGCCTCTTATTGTCCCCACCTTTGCCACTCTCTCTCTCCATCTCTTAAAACCACACCCAGTCTACAAAGTCCTTTTCAAATTCTATATCTTCCATAAACACTTTTTAGACCAATTTAGCTTTGTATGGTGATTTTTTAAAAATTATGTTATTGATTTACTTTTAGAGAAAGGGGAAGGGAGGGAGAAAGAGAGGGAGAGAAACATCAGTGTGAGGGAGAAACGTGGATCGGTTGCCTCCTGTACGCGCCCCCTGTTGCGGGACCCAGCAGGCTGAGCTGCATGGGTCAGCGAGACAGCGACACCCTTTGCAAGGTTTCCACCTTCCCCCCGGTTCCAGGCCAGCCGCGCCTCATGGAAGGGTCTCCTCCAGGAGCAGCACAGAGCCTGACAGGCACACAGCATTGTATGACTTTAAGAAATGGAACTAAAAGACAAAGAGCTGGGTTCCCGGGTCCAGAACAGCAGTTCTTGGAGGTAAGTAGAGAAAGAACAACAACTTGGGGGAGAATTTTGGGGCGCAGCAGGGTGAACTGGGGCAGATAGAATGGGATTTAAACATTCTTTCAACTCTGAAATTTTGTGTTTCTAGGCAGAGTATCGGTCACTTCTTCAAAGCCAGCTCTAGCATATAAGTAACTCTGTCATCAGGGAAAGTTTCTAAGTCCACAGATGGCCCAGGCGATGCCAGGAGGCCTAGGGAAGCCAGAAGCCTGGTGCTCCAGTCGTCCAGGTCGATGAGGAAATGTCGAGTCAGGAAAAGCCCAGCATCCTGCCCCCAGCGCCCCCCCAGCTGGTGCAGAGCCTTGGAGAGGGGAAGCTGCAGCCCAGCCAGGGAGGAGGCGGGCAGCTGGAAGCCCTTCTGGCCTTGTGCGCAGCTCCCTTTACAGGGCAGGTGGAAGCCGGGGGCTGCCTGGGGCTCTCTTTCCCCCCACCTGCTTGCAGTGCGGTTTGTCTACTGGCGCCACCCAGACGTTGGGGCTGGGGGAATTTGATCGGCAAGGAGGGGGAGGCTGTCTCCCCAAGATGTGAGCCCAGTCTAATCCTTTCCTCCTCCTCTTGCACTGCTGAAACGCCCTTTGGGGGGGGAGCAGAAGGGAGCCCAAGCTTCAGAGTCTGAAGTCTGCTATAAATAAAAGGGGGGGGGCTCCTGAGTACTTCAAGTGTCCTTCGGAAACCCTGCGGCCTGGACCTCCCTGCTCAGGTGGAGGGCAGACTGCACAGGCATCCTTGAGACTCAGACAGTCTGCCTGTCAGTGGCTGGCAGGAGGTCAAGAGCTGCTCCAGGGCTCACTCCCCAGACTTCTGACCCTTGACATTTGGAGTGCAGTTCCCCAGTGTCCCTGCCTCCTTAGCTGTGTGGCAGCTTTTGTTCTCAGGGTTTTCCCATTATCTCGCTGGAGAAGAGGGTGGGAGGGAAGAAACAGGGTTGGAGGTGTGGGGTGGGGGGAGACACCAGGTTCCAGGCTAGCTTGGCTTGTTGCTGTGCTCCCCTTCCACCCTCTCCCTGGGAGCCCAGACAAATGTTATCAGTAACTCAGACAACCCCTGTCAAGGTCACTTTGCCCTTGCCTGATGCATCTGTCCTGTCTGACAGGAGAGCCACTCTTCCCCACCTCCTGCCAGCCTCACAGCAATGCCCGGGCTCTGGAGGAGCACCGGGCACTGCCGCCCCAGGTCGGAGGCCTCTTGAGTGTCTGCTTCCCTAGTCGGCCTGTTCTTCTGCGTGGAACCCTTCCCTCCCTGAAGTCCTGGAAGCTCCCTTGTCGCTCCTTCTACCCTCGGCTGCCTTGGTTCCCAGGCCCTGTGACAGCACAGAGTGGTGGGGTAGGAAGGAGCCCTGACTGTGACCAGGGATGACACACCTTCTCTGTCAAGGGGCTTATGGACAAGGCAGGGAGGAAGGACGGAGGGAGCAGATGCTCACTGGGCGTGACAGCGCCTACTGTAGAATTTAAGGAACAGGGAGCTGAGGGAAGGTGAGGTCTTTCCCTCCCTCTAGACCAGGCAGGTGCTCGCCCTCAGTAGTGAGTGTACCCCTAGAACCCTGCCTCTCCCCCTGCTGAGCCGGGACCCACACACCTATCGCCCACCTGCCCCACCGTCCAGGGTAATTGGGGTCATGGGGGGAATGCTGGCAAATCCAAGCTGTTTCCCTGCCTCCCTCGCTTTCTCTGAGCTCCTTCCCTCTCTCCTTTCCTTGCCTGCCACACTCAGCTCTCTCTTTGCAGCAGGAATATAATGTTCGGCTGCCTCACACCCACTCTCTGAATGCTGCCAGTGAATAATGACTAAGGTGGTGGGTGGAAGTACAGCAAGTTGAGACCAATTTAGCAGTCCAGGGTGCCGGGCGGGGGGGGGGGGGGCGCTGATTGAGCAGCACATGGCTTTGCCACAGCAAGGAGAGTGCAGATGCCCTGAAGCCAGCGGGCAGAGTGCACTGCCTGGCCGGGGCGGCAGGCCCTGCCTCTCTGGCCACCCGCAGCTTGTGCACGGGGCCAGATTCACGCACAGGGCTGGGTTTGTCCTTAGACATGAGTGGATTTCCAGAGCAACAACCCCCCCACCCTGATCTTCACTCCACTTTTGACACCCTTAAGGGGCTGTTTTCTGGTACGCCTCCTGGGCTGGGAGTTTCACTGAGACCTTTCCCCCTCTGCTCTGGCCTGCAGATGACAGACTGGTCTGGGCATGGCCGAAAGGGGGGTTCTGGGGCATCAGGGGGGCTGCCGAGCACACTTCAGATGATGCCACGGGGAGGCCCACCCAGGGAAGCCCGCACGTCTCAGCGGGAGAAACAACAAGGTTGGATGAATGAATGTGGTGTGCGTGAGTTGCGCTGGCAGCCACCCTGAAGACGGTTACCTTTTCCCATAGTGACTAACTGACAAGGGAGCAAACCTATGGGTGATCGGGTGGGGTGGCTCTTCGCGGCCTTTGTTCCAGGTACTAGATATAACCCACATCACATGGGTTCAAACACCAACTTGGCCTATCACTTAGTAAGAAAAATCACCTCCCTGCTGGATTAATTACAAGAACAATTAGTACTGGCTGTCAGGGAGTGCGCCCGTGGACACACGCACTGTTTGTCCTGTCTCTTCCACAGTCCTCCGCACCCACCGCTCCCCCCTCCCCCCGCCCCGCATCGAAATCTCTCCTCGTGGGAAGCAGCCCCCATGTTTGCCTCCCAAGTCTGGTTTCCACACGCCGTTCCCATCACAGGGGAGAGACTGCTGGCCCACTTCAGGTGGGAACTTACTTGCCCCCGAAGAGGTTTGGAAACGCTGAAATAGATAATGGGATAAAGTCTGGTATTCCAATGAAATTAGTTCATTAGTTCAGGTTCTGTAAGGGCAAATTTGCTGCAATTTCAATGTGGAGCGGACTAAACCTTATGAATTGACTAGCTATAAAGAACCAATGTGGGATAAAGTTCATTTCTTTAAGTAAGTCTCAAGTAGACATTCCATTATGCTGCATACTCCCTGGTTTATTATGTATGGATTTAACATATGTGCATAACAAGCACTTAGGGAGAAGCGGAGGCATAGAAAAAGTGAGAAAACTGACTCTCATCATGCTTGAATTATAATAATTGCAAAAGTGCCTGAGTTTTTATACTAATTTTAAACACCTCTTTTTTTTTTTTTTCCTGCACATTAAACACTGGTCAATAATTCAGTGAACCTAAATCTGTTTGGTGAGTCCCGATGGTGGAGTGGCGGTAGCCTCGGACTGGGAGTCAGGACAGCTGGGTTCAAATCCCTGTGTTCCACTTAAAATCTGGGATAAACTCTTTTACCTCTGACAGGCTCACTCAGTTTTCTCATCTGTCAAATTGTAGAAGAAATCTTCCTACAGAGTTGGTAAGAATGATGTCCCTTTTAAAGTGTAAAGTCCTGGACAGATACAAAGGGCTATTAAAATCATTATTACAGGAAGTCTAGGGATGGTGTTCACCGTCTGGTGGAAGTTGCTGTCTGGCAGGAAGCAGGAGAGTGAGGACGCAGGATGGAGATCGCAGACACCAGGCAGTAGTGCCAGGAGGCAGCTCGCTCGCAGACCAGGTCAGCTGTGCTTGGGGTCAATGCATCCCCACGCATTGCTTTAAACCCTTGCAGGCAAGGTCAAGGCCAGTCTGCACACTTATCTGGCTGGGGGCGGTTGTAAGAGGTGAGCTCTCCCACCTTTTGCTCCTTGCTCCGTCTGGTCAGGGTGACTGGCTGGGGCAGGGGAGGAGGTAACAGGCTTGCCGCAGGGTCCTCCCTGGGAGAGAAAGTCCCTTCCCCTCAGCTCTCAGCTTGCATCCTGGAGCTATGACGGGGCTGCTGCCACACCGACTCTCTTACACCTTCTGGAGGTTTGTCCGAGACTTCCTCCTCCCTGACTCGAGCCCACCTCCCTCCTGCTGAGCAGCTGTTGTGTTAAAGTTAGTACAATTCAGGTGTCCTTGTCATTGACTCACATGTGCTGCACCCCCCTCCCAGTTTTCATCACCAAGTTTAATCTCAAACCATTATTTAGCCATTTTTAAAAATATCTTCCATCAACCCAGTGCCTTGCATGGATAAGACTTTTAACAAACAGTGAAATGCAGATTTTTTAAAACTTGAGTGATAATCTTTGAAAGGAAAACTAGAGTCATCACATTCCCTGACAAGGCATGTGGTCACCCTGGTCTGAGAAATAGTGGGGTGGTCCAAAGGGCTCAGGAAGGGAGTCACCAGGCTGTGACCCTGTGACCTTGGGCAAATCATGGCCAGATTACCTCCTCAAACATGGTAGCAATTCACACTCCCACCAGCAGGGCAAGAGTGTCCAATACACAGCTGCAGTTTTCAAACTGCAGCAACACAAAGATCTATTCAAAAGCAAACTCAAAGACCTACCATATAAATTGCCTAATGATTCCCCAGGCTGTTGGACACTTCTCTGCTGGCAAAGTCCCAGAAAGACCTCATCTTTGCCCTGGATGGTGCACAATTAAAAAACCCCAAGTCTGGATCACACCTAGCACCTCCTACTTCATCATTTTACTTGTCATTTGACGGAGCTAGAAATTGGGTGGGTGAGCAGATAGAGCAGGTGGGTGGGGGCTAGGTTTTCCTCAGGCCCCCAAACAGTTGCAGGTAGGAGCTGGGATGAAGAAGCCCATTTCTAGGTAGAGCCTGTGAAGGAGCTGGCCCACTAACAGAGGCAGGAGAATCAGAGGCCAGGCCAGCAAAGCTTGCCCCCTGCACGAATCCCCCTTTGGGGACATGCTGCTTGCCGAGGGCCTCTGACAGCTCTTTCTCTCCCATCACTGTATTAAACAAGCATCTATTAAGGCCTCTGCAGAGTAGCCAGACACTGTCCTTTGAGCTGGGAATTTACAATACAATCTGCCCCCAAGAACGTGGCTGGCTCTTCAGGAGCCGGTGGGTAAAGGTGGGGTAGCATGTAATGATGGCAGGAACTCAGAGGATGGCCCATGACCTGGACTTAAGGACAGGGGAGGGGATGGTTTCTTGGAGGAGATGATTCTCATGGTTAAAACCAGAAGTGCAAGTGGGAGTTAGCTAGGTGGAGGGACTGGGCAAAGACATTTCACAGAGAAGAAACACATAGTTCCGTGTTCACAGGCAGTAGGAGAAGATGGAAGAGCCAGGGGCTGAGCAGAGTTCAAATCCTCACTCCCTCCTCCATTTGCTGTCCCAGCCATGTTATCTATCCCAGCTCCTACTACGATCGTCATACCCACCCTGCAGGGCTGCACTGAGAATTAAATGAGATAATGCACAAAAAGTACTGGGCATACACTGCACGCAGTGAATGTTATTAGATGTTCTGAACTCTTTCCCATTACGCTTGTCTGTAAGCTGCTTAATGACAGGTTTGCCGTCATTAATTTACTCGTCTTTGAAGACTCACTGCCTGGCCCAGAGCCTTGTATTTTGTAGGCACCCAATTAATATCTATTAAATGAATGCTGAATAAGTGCAAAGGCATATAAATCAATTTGGGGGATTAGAAAGCCATTTTTATGGCTGGAGCCCATCTACCTCTTGACCCCTTGCAGGCAGACACATGGTTTCTCAAACTGCCTGGCAAAACTTCCCCTTGACCCAGGCCCAGGGCTCGGGCTCTCCCAGCACACATGTTACACAGCAGCGCACCTTCGATGGCGGCCACCCCACATCAACAGAGGCACACGGGTTCCCTTGAGAGGCACACAGAGGCTATCATACCTGTTGAAAAACAACCATCTCAAATGTCCTGTCCTCCCTCTTGCCGCTCACGGACACCTCTCAGAGGCATCCTTCTTTCTCCACCTGAGTTTCTTCTCACCTCAAGTAGAGTGAGTGTCCCCCACTCACATGTATCCAGCTGAGACCTTGTACTTGAACTCCCAGTTGCCGAGTCTAACTTTAGCTGTAGACCTCGGGGAAAGCCTTGTCCCCCTGCTGCCTCAGTTTTGTCACTGGTAAACACAGAGAGTTAACCGTGCTTCATGCCAACCTGGTAGTTATGTTGTGAGGACGATGGAGATACCAAAGGAGATAATGTCTGTGATGTGCAGAAAGTGCCTCAGAAGAAAGGTGCTGGATAAATACAAGGTGCAGACGCCACGCCTGAATAATATGTATGCCTCTGCCCACAGACTTCAACCCACAGACTTGGCTCTTCTCCACCCTGGAGCCCCAACACCCTCCCCCCGCAAACGTTGTCTCTAATAGCCATTTTCACATGCACACATATACATACATTCTTCCAGCACCTGTATTTTCCCCAGCATGGCCATGGAAAATTGTTTTTGAACTTCAAGGAAGCTCAGGTTACAAACACTCTCTTGCTCCCACCCACAGACTGCTCTCAAGGGTCTCTCAAGAACTGCCAAGCAGACAGCTCATCTCCCTGTGGCTGGGCTCCTCCGCTCCCATGACTGTGACTGGGCCGCCCTTCAGCAGAGCAGGAGACCCTTATCTGGCCCAGCTCCTGCCAAGAGCTCCTCAGAACTCAGTGCCTCCTCAATTGTTTGCCGGCACCCAGGACCGAGCAGAGGGGCCGAAGGCAGCAGGAGAGTGCGGTGGAGGGGAAGAAAAGAACCTGGGAACTTCAGATGCTCATGTCCCTAAGCACTCCTTGTTCCTGGGAAATTGTCGGCTCTAAAGCTAACAAGTCTGAGGTGCTTTCCTAGGGCTGACACACTCGTGGGCGAGCTGAACACTCATTTGCTCCACAGTTCAAATCCTTTCCACCTGGAAGAGGAAAGAGAAAGATCGCCTGGTGGCTCTTGGTGTTTGGGTGCCTTAAGCATGTGGAAGGGTATGTGTGTGAGTGTAGGGGTGGGGAGAGTAGGGGCTGGCTGCCTGCAGTGGGTGAAAACAAGAAATGAATGTGGGGTGTGAGTGTTACTTTAGCTGCATTGCATGTTCAGGACTGGCAGCACCAGGCGGCCACTTAAATTCTGGGGTTCATCACTACCCCCTCTATGCACCTCATCTGGTGTGGCATCCTCCCTCAGTGAAATATTCCAGGCCTCTAACTGCACCAGTGTCCCTGCCACCCGGGCGGACACAGCCTATTACCAAAGTTCCAGATGGCCAAGTTCAGTGGCCAGGTTCCAGCTGTCAAACCCTCTGTCTGGAGCCAGGGCCCCTTGGGCCTCATGGTCATCTCTGGCTTCCTCAATCTCTGACACCAGTGTCACCCAACACTTATGTCTATCAAGATCAGATTCGGGGCTGGGAGTAGATAAACCCCGTCTGCAGGAGACAACGACGAAGATAGGACAGAAGTACCATTCTATCTTCTGGTCTGGGACCAGCCAGCAGCACCCACCCTGGAAGAGGGGGGACCCTGACAGTTACGTGCAGAGACAAAGACACCTAGACAGACCTGGCACAGACAGACAAAGATCGACGGACGCGCCGACGCGCTACACGCCGCAGGGAGCGCGGTGTCCCCAGAGCCTGGGCATCCTCCGCGGCAACAGACCCTTTTGGAAGGGAGCGAGACCCCTCGTTCATCGCACCGTACCTGCCTCCTGCGCCTCGGGCTGACTTGAGAATTATTTTTCAGCGTGTCTTGCAGTTTGTTCTCGTCTGTTTTTTCCTAGAGCTGCTGCGTGGCTCTGGCTCGCCGGACGAGGCAGGCAGAGAAACTTCGGCCGCTCCACCCGCGCGCTGCCCACCGCTCGCCCGCTCGCTCTTAGCCAGCCAGCCTCCGCGCGGGCTGGTCCCAGAGCCACTGGCAGGCAAGCGGGTGGGGCCAAGGGAGGGCGGGGAGGGGAGGGGCAACACCTCTCATTGGCCGTACTGGACAGGGGCGGAGCCGCGGGAGGGACTGGGAGGGGCTGGTGTCAGAGCCTCTCATTGGCCTGGGCGGGGCAGAGCTGCAACAGGCGTGGCGTGGCGTGGCTTATCATTGGTCGGGGCAGGGCGGGGCGGGGCGGGGTCGGTGCCGGCGTCGCTCATTGGCTCAGGCGCAGCCGGCAGCCTCGACCCTACCTCCTCGGCGGCCTTTGTTTCTGGCTGACAGCTGGGGCTGCTCCGCACCTCCCCGCTCCTCTGCGTCCGCAGTGGGCACAGAGTTCCAGGACACCCATTTCTCCGTTCTCACTTCCAGCAAAGTCCGTCGAACGGCCCTGCCTGCTCGGTCTTTCTCCTTTCTCCCTTTCTCAACTGTTCCCATCTTACTATTATCCTCTCCCTTTTTTCTTTTATTACTTGCACTTCGTTCTTATTCCTTTGGGGTTCCTTTATCTGCTCCTTCTCTTCCTTCTTTTTTCCGTATTTGCCCCCTTTCTTATTACCCCTTCTTCTCCTCCTCCTCCTCCTCCTTCTACTTCTTCTTCAGTGTCCTTTTACCTTCTACGTTATCTCACTCCAGTCCCCAAACCCTGCAAAAAGGCTGGATTTCTAGGTTCAAACACTTGACCAGCTACCTAGTGAGGGGCATTGTTTCACCATGCCAGGATTATGGATCAGGATGCAGAGCGCTGGCACTCCTACTCCCAAGAGATTTCAAAGGCAAACTTTTTCAGTTCCCTCCCAGAGACTGAGTTTCAGGGAAAAGCTGAGGCCTGTTTCAAGTTTATAGCTATTAATCTTGCCCCATACCTGTCTAACACTATCATTTTCTCTACTACGCTCACTTTCAACTTTCAGCAATTGAGCTAGAAGGAAAATCAAGCTTACAAGCTTTGGTTCGACAGTTAAACAGGGTGCCAGGTGTGACATGATGCTCCGGTCCTGAGAGTGCAATGTGGCTGAACCTCTAAAACGCAGGTGTGGCTCTGGCTAGGCAGCATCAACCTCAGACAAAAGGGGTGTGTGTGTGTGTGTGTGTGTGTGTGTGTGTGTAGGAGGAAGATTGAGGTGGCTGACCTCTGTCTGATTATAAGCAGAATGGAGGAAGACAGCCCTAAGGGAAGCAACTCCCCTTTGTTTCTGCCACCCTCTGCTCAAAACCTCACGATATCTGGTAGCAGATCTTCACCACCAGGTGCTGAAACGGAACACTCCGAACTCTCAATGCTAGGCATCCAGGAAGGCAGCACAGCAAGGGTTGGAAAGCACAGACAGGCTCTCCCACTTACTACCTGTGTGACTCTGAGCAGTGCTTTAACTGCCTTACATCTCAGTTTTTTAAGTGTATAAAATGGGGGTGACAATTCCCAGAGTGCCGGCTCCTGAGGGCAAGGACTGTTCTCTTGTGTTCATGGCTGCGATTCTTGGCCTTGTTTCTTCACGGATGCATCCCCAACACCTACAATTTGCCTGGCTTGTAGTAGGCACTCAATAAATATTGTTAAATAATGAATTCATAGTTTATAGTTTGCTGAGAGGATTAAGTAAGAATACCTGGCATGTGGTAAGTACGTACCCATGGTAGCTATTACAACGGCAACTCTGTATCAACCCCAAAGGCTACTCAGCTTCTTCTGAACTTCACCTCTTCTTTTTCACCATTGTATGTACTTGTCCCTTAGTTTGAAAAGCCTTTCTCTGTCACAGTTTGAGACCTGAAATGCAGTCCTTTCTTATTCACATGCAATCCCTATTTCTCTGGTGATCGCAGACAGAAGGATGGCTTCCGTGTCTGAAGCCCTGTGCTTCCTGTGACCCATTCACAGACACAGCTTGTGCGTTCTTGCTTGCATGGCGGCTGTGGCAGTAGGTCTGCTTCCTGAGCGTGGGAGTGGTCTGGGGTCAGGGACTGCATCCTACACCTATCTCCAGAGACAAGTGTGGTGCCTCCCAGCTGAGAGTTTGCAGGAATATTTGCTAAATGGATGGATATCAATCAAACATCCCAGATCCTTAAATAAAGGGCAGGCTCTTGAAAGGTAGAGTAAGGGATCGGGGAGCTCCAGACTTCAAACTCATTTGTGTGCCTTCAGGTGTGGAATTCAATGCAAGGGGCAAAGGCTTCTGGAGGTGTGCAGCTCCTGTTTCCAACCCTGCCAATGACTATTAAATGCCATTGGAAGAGTCTGGATAGGCCTCAGTTTTCTCATCTGCAAAATGGGTAGTTTGAATGAGACTCTCAAAGGGCCCTCCAGCAATGGAGTACAGTGCTTCTCTGTCAGGGGTGTTCAAGATAGAAGACAGGGCCTGACATGCAGCCCTCTTATAATGACTGAGTGAGGCAGAGGGTGCGGGCAGTGTGTCGGTGTGGTGTGAGGGGTGGAACCTGGATCTGATATGGAACAATAGAAACACCCATGCAAGGGGGGTGCTTCAGGGATAAAGGGCGTGTTGACAGTGGAGGTGGAAGTAAGGAAATAAGATGGGGAGAGGAGACCTATGATGGCATAATGTGTGCGTGCTCATAAAAGCCTCAGGAATGTGGTCTCCAGAAGTACCAAGCCATAATTAGCTCCCTGATTCAGCTGTTGAGTACGGTACTGCCATGGCTGGGTGTGTCTACCCCTCAAAGCCCTGGGGGGGAATCTCAGTGTGGCTCCTCTTCCTTGGTCTAGTGAAGGGTGCTGCTGTTCCTGGGCACCGCATGCGGACATCTGCATCCCTCAGGCTCTCCTGGGTCTGAGCTGAGTCTGGAAAGCTGGCTCAGAAAGCATGTTCTCATAAAAAGTTCCCTGCCATCCTCATCCACTCATCACCTGCCAGTCAAGTAGCTTGCTGTTCCGGCTTATTGTTCTGTCCTTCATCTCTGTCCTACTATTGGCCATGTAGGACCAGGCCCATGGGCCAGTCAACCCAGCAGCTGGTCTGGACTAGAGACGCCTCTGCCTTTCCAATGGACTTTCACTATCGCAATTTAAATAACTGGCTGTCTTCTCCTTCGCCTTCAACTCTTCTGTAAGTTTCTCATTCAAGACCACTTGTTTCTTATTTAGCATTAAATCCCCAGCAAATGGTTGGCAAACACTCAGAAAAATACCTGAGTGAATTCTATGGAGGGGGCAGGGTGATGCTTCCGAGAGGAACGGACTCGCCACGGACCACCCACATGTACTCCCCCCTCTTCAAACACGTGCTCTTGTCACGACCTTTTCGAGACTCACTGGTCAGACGGGCCCAATAACATTTGCCCTGTCTTGTGGCGATGACCTAAAGATGCAAAGAATTAATAAAGTTGAAGGTGATAAGACAAGTAAAAAATGTTAAATAATTGTTTAATTTATCATAAGCCTAAAATTCCAGAGCCTTGTGTTGGGAGATAAGAAAGGCTGACTACATTTAAGTGAGGCTAAATTCTCTTCAAAAGTAGGTGAGAAGATATTATAATGCTAGGTCATCGAGAAAAGCTTTCACAATAGGCTGCCATTGCTGCACATTCTGTCCCGAATCCCCTGAGAAAGTACAGGAAGGCTGCTTCGCTTGCAGGTCAAGGCAATGCCTTCTGACCTTCCGGGATTCCCACCAGGGTCCTGTCTCCCTCCAGGGCACAGAACAGTGCTCCAGGAGCTGCCCTGGAGGCATAGCTCTAGTAACCAGAATTTACCTTTTTTGCCAGTAAGTCCCAGCCCCCCTCCCCTCTTATCTCTGGGCTTCAGCAAACTCTCCTCTGCGCTGGGAAGAACATCTCTTCCTTCACTTCTCTGAGTTTTATATGAGATAAAATGCAAGCAGTATCTCCACTTTCCTAGAAAGTACTACCTGACTTCACGGAATTGTTTATCATTGTCATTATCCTTCTCCTCATCAGTAGCATGATTATCTATAAAGTTATGCTGAGTACTTAACCTGTATTCAGGTTCAGGCGACCAGGGAATTTGTGCAGGGAGCAAATTCTTAGGTGCCCTGGGGAAAACTCACTGACTTCAGAATTCCTGTCCAAAGATGACTCATCCCAACGAACATGCTCAAGTTACCTTAGGAAATACATCCACCCCATTCTTTTACTGAAAGGAAAACTGAGTCCAAGAGCAAGAGAAGAAATGGGCCCAGGTTCACTGGAGCTGGGACCCCAAGGTTGTAAGCCTGTGTCCTACCTATATCTGCCTCGGAAACCGTGTGGCTGATGCAGTACCGTGATGTGGTTTGGTTTGGGCGGCGTAGACTGTAGGCCGGCAGCTCTCCCCTGAGCAGAGAACTGTGAACTGGACGCTTTGGGTATCACAAAACCAGGACGCCAGTGGCACCCAGTAGCTCCTAGTGCGGATGGACTTTGAGTACCAGTTGGCAGGGCTCATGTGATCATCGTTTAGCAAGCCCTTTGATGTCAAGGCAGGGTTGAACTAGACGGCAGAGAAATGAGAAGGAAGTATTCTAATTTGACTTCCCCCTCCCCCAAACACACTTTCACAAGGGCGCAACAGGTTGGTTATAACTCACCACCCTAGCTCTGAAAGTCCTGGCCCATCACCTGCTCTGGAATCTACCTCTTCCGCGATTTGGACTAGTTTGTGTTAAGCTATGTATTGGAAAGATGTTTCTGCTTACAACTACCAAATAAGCCTAATCAATTTGACTTAACAACAGAAAAAAACATCTCGTGAATTAATAAATGAACAGATCAACTCCCAGGTTAACTTCGTACCTTGGCTTCACAAGGTCATCAGAGAGAGGGTCTTTCCATTTCTCATTCTGCCGCCGCCGCAGGCTTCGCTCCCAGGGTGGTGCTTTCCTGGCTGGGGGTTGGATCTGTCCGCCTCGTTGCCACACCCAGAGCCAGCAATGGGCTGAGGAATTCAAAACCTTTGTTCCTGCACCTCTCTCCTAGGATCAAGGATTTCTTTCCTGGAAGGCTCTCAGCTGACTCTGGACAGGCTTGGCAACACCATCTGACAATCCCTGGCAAACTCGAGGAGATTGGCATGGTTGGCTTTGACCAGTTGGTGCGGGTGGAATAGATATAGGGGCCTGTCCATCTCATCTTTGTCTTCAAGGAGAAAGGGGGAAGCCATAGAGAAAAACAGTCATTGCTGCCTATTATGTGCCACATTTTAATCTAGAATATCTTATTTAATAATCATTATAAATTATTATCTCTATCTCTGTTTTCCAAGTAAAGAAATTGCAGCTTGGGATGGTTAAATAATGTGCCCTGAATTCCACCATCGGTGAATGGAGGAAGAAGAGCTGGACTCAGGCCCGTCTACAGCCTTTGCTCTCCCTGCTGTTCCCGCTACCTCTCTAGAGTCGGGGTCTCAACTCTACCAGGTCTAGAGACCCCAAACAGAGCGGGATCCTTCCAGGACCACTGTAAGCACAAGAGAGAAAACAGATTTCCCCTCCATCATTAAGTTTAAACTTAAAGAAGCTTAACTCCCAACACCTCTACGATGTGCCCCCATCCTTACCTACTCAATCTCTTTTTCTCCCTCTTCCTCGACGTGTATGTCTCCTCAGTTCCACACTGCCTCCACACCTCCATCAAGGCCGCCTCCTCCTCCTTGCCCTTGCCCTCCTTCGAGTCAGAATGGAAGTCTCTTTGAAGGTGCTCCCCCAGCCCTGACCCGGCCCTGCTGGATCCCCAACCCCCAGCCTGCTGAAGTCCCATCAAAGAGGCCATCCACATGCTGCTATTCTCTCCTTCACTGTGCACCTTGGAACTTGGGTTCTGCTGTTGCAGGTGAAGGAATCTCATTTTCCCATTAGATTGCTGAGTGCTTAGCTCAATGCCTGGCACATGGCAGACACTCAACAATGCTTAATGAATAAATGGAGGCAGGGACCACCTCTTATTTTTTTATATCCCTAAGAGTACTCAGCCTGCTGCTGAGCACATGGCGGGGGGCAGGGGGTGACTAATGGGCTAATTGACTTTGGGCTAATTTCTCCCCAGGGCTGAGGAATGACCTGCAGACAAAGAAGTTGCATGACCGTTGTCAGTTCTGAGGGAGGCCTTTGGCAAATGGGTCCGGTCAGGCTCACATTCACTCGTAGCCCTTAACTCATTTAAGCAAACAGAACACATGAGACCAGGACTCCTGGGAAATCACTTAGTTCCCCCTTGGGAATGTTGGCTCACTCATTTCCTCTCCTCAGGGGGCAGAAACAAATAGCAGAGGCTTTTGAGACCCCGTGTGCTGAAATTTAATTTACACACCGACTCAGTCATTTGTCAGGAGGTCCAGACGGAAAGGCCCACGCTGTCCCTGAAGAGCTGGTGGGATCAGGGCTGATTGGCAGACAAAGGACTCCCTGGGCTTGGGCTCCGCCGGCCTTGCCTGGCTTTCAGATGAACTGACCTCTCAGCTAGGATGGCTGTTCTTCTCCCCACGTGTTTTTTGGGGGTTAACCTCACTCCCCTTA
The DNA here is from genome assembly GCF_021234435.1 of Artibeus jamaicensis. Lineage (NCBI taxonomy): Eukaryota > Metazoa > Chordata > Mammalia > Chiroptera > Phyllostomidae > Artibeus > Artibeus jamaicensis. The sequence goes on along the minus strand of NW_026521854.1, from coordinate 5,680,212 downwards.
CTCTTTGTATCAAATTCTCTAGGTGTTGACCACATACTTTGCTTTATTTCCAGACTGAATGTAGTCTCCATGGAAGGCCTCAGGATTATCACCAGCAAAAATAGAGGAGGGGAAGAGGCCAGAGGCATGGGGGTGTCTGTGGTTGTACAAGGTTATTTCCAAGGTCACTCCCAGCATCTTCAGACTCTTTTCAGCTGGGACTAAAAGCTCCAGACCCCTTTTAGCTCAAAAACTGCTGGAAACAGCACAGAAGGACTGTTGCAGCAGGCAGATGAGCTTGTCACCCAAAAGGGGCTCTTGGTAAACTTGGTGGAATTGTCCCTTTTGCCTTGAGTACAATCAAGGCAAAATGTGGAATAATATCAGTTAACTCAAGGTTCCCTAGTACCAGTACCCGCCCCCCCTGGTGTTGCTGTGAGGGGTAGGTGGCTTGATACTTGTGCGCAGCACAGGTCAGGCTGGAGCCCCCCCAGTTGTGCCTTGCCGCCTGCCCGCCCCCATACAGATCCAGGGCCTTTTCTACCCTGCATCTTCCAATTGGAAACAGTCTCATGGTTTGGCTTGAAGCCTATTCAGCAAGGTGCAATGGGAAATGAAGAGCATTTTGAGTCTGTAGGCTGGAGGTGAGACCTGGGTTGGAATCTGACTCAGCACTTAGTTGCTATGTGACCTTGGCCAAGTCTCCTGCCCTCATATCTGCAGTTTTTGGCACCTTTTGAGTGATATTGACAACATAATTCCACTGGCAGGGACACAGGAAAACCTATAGAACAGATCAATTACACTTACTGCAGGTCTCGGGGACACTACAATTGCTATAAAATAGAGCCGTTTGCCACACAGTGTGTGTGACACTTGCAGCTCAGCGCTGCTTCCTTCCCAGCTCCACCTCCAACCCCGTCCCTAAGGTCTTTGAGTTTTTGAATTTTATCAAAGAAGATAAGCTAAATGAACGAATCAAGAGTGAACTTTCTCGGTGGGCAGAGAAGGTGGTTGAGGGGTCAATGGCACTGCATCTGGCCCTTGAGACCCCAAGGCTGAGTTCCGAGCTGGAGTGCTGAGTCTAGAAGAGGAGCTTGAAGTCAAGGGGAGGTAGCCGGGGAGCTGGGGAGCCAGGGAGCCGGTCCAGAATGGCAGCTTGAGAGGAAGTCGCAGGCTGCCTGTGCTGGAACCTCTCAGAGCGGTGTTTAGAATGTTCCCTCTCATTAATCCTATTTAAAGCCTGGCAGCTGAGAGGGGAGGTGGGGAGTCCTGTTTCAACTTGTCTCGGTGAGGTTCCCGGAGCTAAGCCAGGGTTGGGAGTGGGGCCCTCCCAGGTCTTTGGAGGTGGTGGGGGTGCTCTGCTGGCTCACACAGCCCCCTGGAAGAGCTTCAGGGGCTCCCCCTGACCCGCATGTCCCTGGCTGGCCCTGGCTAGCCCTGGCCCTGGCCCTGGCCCTGACCCTGGCCCGGGTTGAGGGAGAGGCTGCTCACTCAGAAAGCAGAGGTGTGGGCTGGCGGGCTGGCTGGTTGTGATGCAGTGCTGGTGACAGGTGACTCTGCACTGAGGTGCGGGGTCGGGGTGGGGGGAGGCACATAAGGAGGGGGCTCTTGTGCAAGAGTGTTTTCTGGAAAAGTCTCTCTCCCTCTGGGCAGGGGAGGTCTCTAGCTAGTTTAAAAGTGGTTAGCAAACACTCCCAGCTTCTCTCTTTGGGGATCTCCCAGAAGAGCTGGATCTAGGGAATGGAGCCTCCATCCCTTTGAAGGGGAAACCTGGGAGTGGACCTGCTGCTGCTAACAACCCAGGGCCAGCCTTTTGCAGAGACGGACTCGTGGACACTGTTTACCTGTACCGTACTGTTTCAGGGAGACCGGAAAGAAACTTCTTAAATCTACCACTGTCGATCAGAGTCAACGTTGAGATTCACCTAGACGGGCAGGACACCTTCTAGTTTGTACCAAGGATCAAAGTTCACAGCTAGCCTGACATTTACTCACTACGTGACCATGGATGTCCTTTAACCACAGCTGATTTTCTACGAAGTGGAGAGAGACACCACACCCTCACCTGCAGCTGTCATACACATGTCACTGAGTTGTCACCAAATGTGTAACCAAAGCAGATGGCAATGTGAAAGTCTCTTTAAATTGCAAGTCAAAGACTATACTTTCAGGGGTCATTTCAGTTTGTTAAATTGCGAGTCAGTGCATACATGTGGCAGATGCATGCCTTTCACGCAGCAGACCTTAAGCTCCCAGCTCATACTTGTCCCCTATCACTGAGATAAGCTTCAAGGGACAAACACTGGAATTTCTCAGCAGTGTCCTCCTTGTCACCTCCTCTTATTCTGCAGACCTTCCTCCGCCTGGGCCTTTTTCAGACTGCTGAGAAGGGGCCCTGACAAAGGTCAGAGCCTTTCCCACAAAAGACTGGCCCGTGGTAAAGGACCTGTGTGCCCCAGTCAGGAGTGGACTGGAGTAGAATCAGTGTACAGTGAAGGCAGAGTTGTCTGACGACACCTGAAGGTCCAGCAGCGAGGGTTCTGCGCCAGTAGGAAGCCGGGTTTGGGAGCTGCTCCAGCCCTGGTGGGGCCGAGGGACCTTTGTAAAGGCACTTAACTGTTTTGTGTTCTCTCAGTAAAACGGGGGGTGAGGAAACCCACCTGGTGGTTCTGTTCGGCTGGCATGAGGGCGCTGGGGGGGGGCTGGGAATGAAAGGCTGCGGATGTAAGGTAACTGATCCTCCGGACGGTCACACCGTCCTCCATATATGCCTGTTTTCAGGGTGGCTGCTTACCGTCCTGATGCACAGCCAGCCTCACTGTGGTTCTCATTAAACTCCCATGATGCCAGGCACCATTCTCATTGCCTTGAAAGCAGGAAAGCAGTTGGGCAGAATATGCTATTTAAGGACTTGAAGCTAAAAAAATAAAAATCAATGTGAGCATAAAGAGGTAATTTAGCAGGACTGTGCTCATGAGAAAAGGGAAGAGACGTTACACATTGACTTCCGTCAGGTGGAACTTGACATTTATGTGCTCAGTGAAATCACCAGCACAACTGAAAAACACAAGTTAACAGCTCTATCATCAGCAGGCAGGAGAGAGAGAGGCACAAACTATCACAAGGAGGTCTAGGGGGAAAAAAACGTGCTTGTTTTGGACTGACAGAGTCTTGGCCTGGACATCAGAAGATGTGGTCCTTCAGAATTTCTTGTTTGTCCCCAGAGCAGAGATTTAATAAATCTGTAGAGCACTTTATGCTTTTAAACCCAAACATAGCTTCATTTGATCTTTGCCAACCTTTCCATGGAGAAAGTGTGGGTATTGTCATCCCACTTGACAGCTCGGAAAACTGAGGCTCAGTGAGATGAGGTCACATACTCAACAGGCCACGGAATGAGGCAGAAGCCACTTCTTTCTTTGGTTCACATTTTTGATATCCAAGCTGGAACACTCAGCCTGCAGTTAGAATTTCACAGAAGTCCAGCACCGGAGAATTGATGGGGCTAAATGTCATTCTGTCCAGCCTCACCCAGCGGTAGGATCCTTACTACAACACACACAGCAGGTGGTTATCCAACTCTGCCTGAAGATTTCTACTAACAGAGAACTCACTATTTCACAAGACAAAGCAGTCCATCTGTAAATATTGGGGAGTTTGGTGAAATTAAAAAGAACTCTCTTCCCATAATGTCTGCCCACCATTTACAAAGTCTTTAGATGTTGAATCCTGAACAGAACTTAGCAATGGTGAGATAATGGCTCAGGTCCAAGTGACTATGTGGCAACACTGCTGTGTGCTGGGGAGTGAGCCCTGGGCTCCAAGCACCGCTGGGGCCCCACGGGCCTCCCACACCCACACCGTGTTCATCCTGCTCCCGCGAGCAGCCCAGACAAGCTTGCTCCCTCTCCCCCCTGAAAATCTTGCACATACTCAGGAACCACAGCCCAGTCCACTTGAGTTTCTTCCTTTCCTAATTTAAGTTGCCATTTTGCTTCACCATTACTCATACAATGTGATTTTATCATTTATTCAAGAAATATTTTAAGAATACCAACCACACTCCTCACCGTGCTAGGGGCTAGGAGCAGAGCACTGAACAAGACAGATACGTCCTCATCTTCACGAAGCTTACAGTCTGGGCGTGGAGCGTGGTCACTGAGCAGGTGCGGTAAGGTGTGGGGAATGCAACGCTGTGGGAGGCGAGGGGTAGATGCCCGCACAGGCCGTGCGGGAAGTGTGTCGGGATGCACCTAATCAATGCTGCCACTAACCGCCCTTGCTGCTAACGTGCCCACAGACCGTCTAGTCAGGCATTCTCCCCACCCCTCCTCTCTTTCTTGCTCTCCACACTAAAATTCTGTTAAGGCTAGCTAAAACTGAGGGTTTTTTTTTTTAAGAAGCCAGATGCACTGTATCACTGAATTTGAATAGATCAAGGTCCCCTTAAATCTATGCTACCTATTGTCTAGCCAGACCCGATTAATTTTTTAAATTGAAACGAAGCGACTTACAATGTACTCATATTACCTTTCACCTGTTTGGTTTGGGCCCAAGATTCTAGTCTGTACCAAACTCTTCTTGTCTCTGTTTCTATTGCAAAGCTATGTTTGCAAGAGCTGGAAACATGCTCAGGTCATCTCTGTTCAGGTCAACTCATGGGAGTTTATCGTAAGGATGAGAAGCTACTGCGGACCCCCAAAGAGGGCTCTCGGAGCTGGTAGATGAGGTGACCACAGCAGCTGCAAAAGGAGCACCACCTGACTGACCCGTCTGACCCGTCTGACCCGGAGGCACTCTCCTTCCTCCGGCTCTCCTTCCTGCTCCCCTGCCTACTCTTGTCCTTTCTACTCCTGCCTGTGCTTTCTTGTTATTCTCGGTTTATTCCTGTTGCCTTTTCTCTGCGTCCTTCTACACTCTTCTGCCAGCTGCTTTGGCCCCCCCAGATGATCTGAGTGAGTCAGCCAAACCTCTCAGGAATCAAGAACCCTTGTGGCCCTGGCTGTGTGGACAGGCTCTGTCCCTGGTCTCATCAGCTATGGGCAGGACTGTGTGGCACCATGTGGCACCAGGTGGCAACCAGCACACTGAACCACACACAAGGAATGTCTCAGCAGAGCGCAGACTCTAAAACTCTAAAGGTGCCTGAGGCCTGTACCATTAGCTCCTTCCCTGTGCAGGGGTTCCGTTCCCTCAATATTTGTGTCTTTTTAAGTTTTCTGGGTTTTATGCATTTGTGTGTCTGTCTCAGCCCGGGTACCGACCGCCCTTACAAAAGGAGCAGTTCCTCTTTTCCTCTCCACGGACGTACCTGAAAGCAAGGGTCACGATCCCAAACACTGGTCACTTGAACCAGAGGAGGTTTATCACTTTTAATCTAAATGATGCCTGCAATAAGAGGAATGTCTTACACATCAGTGGAGACACTGTCCCAACTTCTGCTGGAATGGGTATTTATTCAGTTTTTCTTCTCATCACTACATCCAGTCTTTGAAAAACAACAGGGAAAGGAGACTCAAGACTGGTTCTCTGAAGGGCGGAGACAGACGCATCTGAGGTCCCTGAGGTCAGCTGCTCCAACACTTACAAGCTGTTTGAGAGCGTGTCCGAGTTTCTGCGGAACTTGAAGGCCGCCGTTTGAAATGGTATCTGACCAAGTGGTCATTGGCTACTGGCTACCTCAGACATGGAATACAGTTCCTCCCCCAGCTGCTAGCGAGCAGAGAATGAAGGTGAGCCTGTTGCTGGCCTTCATAAATCCTGAGCTTATACGTCCACAGACATCACAACATATATTAAGATCAGTAAGTCAAGAGAGGTTCTTTAAGTATGTTATTACATTATTATCAAAGGGTAGTTGTGTCTGTGGCATTGATATACTCCTATTGTTTGATTTTCAAAGTGTGGAAATTTATTAGAAATGCAAGTCCTGAGGCCCCACCCCCACCTACTGAATCAGAAACTCTGGGGGTGGGACCACCCATCTGTGTTTTAACAGGGCTTTTTTAAACAAATTAATTAATTAATTAATTAATTAATCTTTAGAAGGGAAGAGAGAGAGAAATATCAATGTATGGTTGCTTCTCATGTATCCCCTGCTGGGAACTGGCCTGCAACCCAGGCATGTGCCTTGACTGGGAATTGAACCGTGATCTTTTGGTTCACAGGCCCGTGCTCAATCCACTGAGCTACATCAGCCAGGAGCAGGTGGTTTTAATGCCCTCTCAAGTTAGAGAATCACTGTTTTCAGTCTGAGAACCAGGGACATTTTTGCCAATATTACTAACAAGGTAAAGGTCAAAATAGATGTACATCCTAGACATTTTATAATTGTAAATAATGACACTGTATGTGTATGTACATACTGTATGAGTATATATTTAATATACATCTTATATTCATATACACATCAGTATATATTTTCATATTTTAGGAAATTATTTTTATAATGTATAGGAAATATTATAAAAGGTGAAATTTACTCATACTTTTATTTCTAATCTTTATAAAATTATATTTTGTATGTTACACACATGAAATAAGCCTTGTGAACTACTGTGAAATTTAAAGATGATGTTCTTTTGGGGGGTTTAAATAGCATCCTTCTTTTCTGCTTTGCATTCACAACCAATTGTCAATAAGACAAAGCAAAAGTCTGTGGGGTTGAAAAATCACAACACCATTGTAACTAACAAAGACAAGATTGGAGAATGTGGATGGACTCAGTGGGCAAATGTGCTTCTTCATATACCAACATCACTCCTTTGGGGGGAGTGGGGAAAAACCAGGAATGCCACGCTTCACGTCAGGAATGGGGACAACCCTGGCCAGGCGGCTCAGTTACTTGAGTGTTGCTTCATAGACAAGAGGTTGCGGGTTCAATCAGGGCCCGGTCAGGGCACATGCCTAGGTTGTGGGTTTGATCCATGGTCGGAGCAAGTATGAAAGGCAATTGATTTCTCTCTCACGTCAATGTTTTTCTCTCTCTTTAAAAGCAGCGGGCATGTCCTTGGGTGAAAATTAAAAGAAGAAAGAATGGGGACAAAGTATTTCTCCCTAACGACCCTGGATGTTTAAACACAGGGTTTAGCTTTTAAGCCAAGAGTCAAGCAAGAGTATGGCCCACCCCACACCCTCCTGGGGCTAGAGGTCAGCACTCGGGCAGAGTACAGGGTACAGAGTACTCTCTGTACAGAGTACAGAGACCAGGTGCTTCTCCTCAGTGCCGCTCCCCAGGACCAGCTACGGCTCCTTGAGTACCTTCTGGGGCCTCTGCGGGGCAGTTTAGAGTCTGTCCTGGAAGACTCTGAAACAGGTCAGAACAGTCCACTAGTTAAATGAAACCAAGACTTCTCTGTACCCTCAGTTGAAAACCGACTCCCTTTCCCATCCCAAATTACCTCTGCCCACATTTTCCAACAGAACGTATCAGGTTCTTCAATGAAATTAAGTGACTCACTGAGATCATCCAATTATAAACATATAGCAATGATTCCATAATAAAATGCCCACAATTTAGGGATGCCCAAGATTTGAACAGACTTAAGTGCCCCTCATCATCAAATTCTCAGGGAGACGTTGACGTTCAAAGAGTCAAATTTCCTTGCCAAGTCAATGTCCAAAGACACTAATTTCCATAATCAAATTTGCTTGCTTTAATGAGTTAAAGTTAAGGAAATTAAAGCCTGAAATTCATCCTCTTTCACTTCTCACTGTGTTGAGACTCAGCCAGAGAACTTCCTAATGGTTGGGTTGAACTGGGGTTCCTTCAGCAGCTGCACTCCGGAATCAGTTTGATGAATCCAATTGTAAGTCTCAACTGCCTCACTGTTGCAGAGCTTGATCAGTTAGTAGAATACATAGCTTATCAAGTACAGACGTTGTAGATCCCTGTACCCCCAACGAAGGTTCTCTCCTTGACCAAACTCTAAGCAGGCTCCTCTGAGCACTCTTTCAGCTAGGCCCGGCTCTTGGCTGTGTTTTCAAGAGCTCAGTTTTAGCAAGAATCCTGCTAAGTTGGTTCGGCCAGAATCCCCTGGCCTTGATCTCTGATCAGCTGTGATTTCTAACTGGGGTTCTGGCCTTCCGTTGTCCCCAGGTGAGTCTGATTATTCTGGCCCGCCTTCAGCAAGACTCCTGTTAGGACACTTTAACCCTTATTCTGGATGTTTCCTCTATGTAATTTTCCATCCACTTGTAACTGAGTTAAAACTCGAACCATCTTAAGAAAGCACAGAATTCAGACTTCTTTTATGTCAGGGGAAGGGGGCCAGGAGGGGTTTGAGATCAGGAGGTGACTGATGACTACAAGCATCTGGGTGTCAACAAGGGCCCAAGGGGGGTGGTGAAACTTTGGACTCCAGTTGCCACGGTCCCAGTCATGAAGATACTTGTCTTTTGATAAACAATCATTGTTTGGGGACATACCTTCCTTATCTCCTTGGCAAGGTACTGTTGAGCAGGGAGTTTGTTTCAGTAATTTCTAGGCTACAGGTTAGATTCCTCTAATGATTAGCATATCTATTTGCAGGATTAATCAAAATTTGCTAACTGACATGTTACGAGAACTGGGCAGGCTGGAGCAAGATGGAGTCAGAAAGACTGATTATTTTATTTTATTACACACTGACCACTACTCTACTTCTTGGCTATAAATCCTCTTTTCCTTGTATTTGGAGATGAACCCCCAATCCCTCTCCCCTACTGCAAAACCCCATTGCAGTGATCCCCATATTTCTTGAACAAAGTCTGCCTTACTGTTCTTGAACAAGTGCCAGAATGAATAATTTCTCCTTTAACACGTCCAGTTTACAGAACCATTCAACCTCCAGCAGTTGTCCTAGGCAAAGTTATGTTCTCAAATTCCAAAATTTAGTGCTGCCTGAGGACCATTCCACCCGAGGGGAGGCGGGAAGACAAACTGGAATCCCGGTGTCTACTTCACCATTATTTCTCTCAGCGACATTGGTTGTTTGGACTCCACAACTGATGAACTTAACCTCAACTGTATGACAGCTCCTAGTAACAGGTTAATTTTGGCCCCGTGCTTCGATTTCACCTAAACTATGCAAGAAGCCACCTATGCCTGTTGCCTGTGCTCTCTGAGGGGGGCATGGAGAAGCTGCTGCCTTCTTGCAAAGCTTGCCACCCGCATTAGCATTAGCATTGTCCCTGAAGTCCTGGGATTTCTGGGCTGCTTTGGGGGAGAGCCCCATCGGGGAACACTACTTGTAAGCAGACATTTTTAGTTTTGGGCCACACAGGAGAATACTACAGTCACTTATTTTGAAATTCTTAGGTCCAAGAACCTTCCAGGGAACGTTTTCACCTCATGCCCACATTTGTTTCAGTTGGGAAAATCACCCTCTACTGATTCAGGCCAGCAGCTACTGTGGGCTTCTAAACTTTTGCCCCTATGGCCTAGGAAGGACCAGTTCCTTCAGTGACTTCTCAAGACTGTATTTTCTTGACTTATGAATTCCATAAACTTCTTGGGCTTATTCTCTCAGGACCCAGGCACAGGACCCAATGTCTACCTACAATAACTGTAATATCCTGAAACACATCTGCTAATATTTTTTTCTCTTGTCCTTGAGGACAGACCTCATGAATACAAAATCTGTTCTTCCAGACACAGCTCTTTGACCCTGTTAAAGAATAAAATTCAACCTAGCGAAGTTGAAGGTCTAACTGGCTTTATTAAGCAATTCATGACTTGGGCAACATCCCATGTAGCAACTGGAAGGCTACTCCCTGAGGGGCTGTACAAAATGGAAGGTTTCTGTGGGAAGAAGGGTGAGGCAAGGGAGCTATTAGCAAGAAGAAGGAGGAGGAGGAAGAGGAGGAGGAGAAGGAGAGGGAGGGGAAGGGTCGGGGGGAGGGGAAACAGAAAGAGGGGGAAGATGGCTAGCACATGTTTGGGGTGGGGGGAAAGGCAAAAATTTTATCATGCAGATTGCCTCTTCTTCCTATACTGATCAAGAAGGCCTACCTGATAGATTACCTTATTGGTGTTGACCAGAAAGTTCCAGATTGGTTGATTAAGATGACATTTCTGGATAAGATTGAAACTGCAAATAGTTATGGGCATTAGCACCAGTGACACCATTTGGGGCCTGTGGTTTTCTACTTAACAATTCTGAGTGCAAATGGCATTTGGGGCAAAGGCGGCTCTGCCGATCTGAGCCCGGCAGTGAGGATGAGAAGCTAGAACCCAGTTAGTGCCTGCAACACACAGGAAATTGCACTGCCTAGCAGTTTAAAAGCTCTAAATCCATCTCAGCCTGGCCTGTGACACATGACTGAGATGCGAGTGAGTGGCTTCTTCCAGTAGCTTCTTCCCAGTGAGTGTGGCAGCAGCCTGCATGGAGACTGTTGTTTCTCTGCGGAGGCCAGGATGGCCACAGTGGGCTGGTTGGACTGGCATGAGCCCCGGGCAACCATATGACCCAAGCACCTTTGCTTGACAACATTTGCTTGAAGTTGAAATTCAGTCTTGACTCTATGAATACAGCCGCTCTCCTGTGGACAAAACCATCAGAAGCTTCAGCTCAGGGTAACAGTGTTAAGAGACAGCTGGAAAAGACCCACTGGCTCAGTATAAACCTCTGCAAACACCATGTGCAGTCCAAGGCCCACACTCCCTGCCCCTACCCCAAGCCTTCCCTTATGTTCATTTGGTCTGAAAACTCAATGTCCTGGTGCAAGTAGCAAATGACAGGGTCTCTGAATGGGCTCAATTTATGACACCTGTTTTTTCCACCGAGGTTCTGATGCAGACAAAGGCAAAGTCATAAGACATGGCTCAGCTCTGTGGGTAAGGGTGTTTCCTAATTCCCTGAATTATACTCACATACCCTCTAGCCACAGAGAAGGTCAGTCTGCATGAAGACTCCCGCCATTCCCTTCCTCCTTCCCATGATGTAAGACCCATCATGGAGCAGAGGAGAACTGTGATGCCCTATAGTCAACTGACTCCCAAGTGGAAAAGTGAAGAAGTTGTGCTGATGATATTCAGTTTAGTCTTTTTAAATTCACTTATCCAATTACATTATAACTTTTTTTTCCCCTGGGAAGTAAGAAGTGAAGAGAGACCAGGAGTGACCCACTTCCTGTGGAAGAAGCCTCTGGAGTGAGGGGAAGTGCTCTTCCCACCCACGTGGCCGAGGTCGTGTTAGGTAGGAGTGTGAGTGTTTGATGGATCTACTATGCCACGTAGTTTCCCCCAAGGGGTCCGTTCCTTTTTTCCTTAGATTTTGCTCTAAAGACCTGTTTTTTTTTAAATGAGAAAACCCTGTAAATTGATGCTACATTTTACAAGCTATATGGTTCATTCTGCTTCTAAAACTTCTGCCATTTCTCACCACTAATTAATTTGTCTCTGAAATATTTAATCATCTGAATGTTTTCCTGAAATCTAACATCAGTGACACCCATGGCTACCCTCAGGCTTCGTGGATTCCTTTTCAGTTATGTAACCTGCATCTCCAACAAGATGGTAAACTGGTCAGTTGATTTTTCACATGGGTTCCAAGGCATTAAAGGAGGGAAAGCACAATATTTTCAGCAAATGTTGCTGGGACAACTGGATATCCACATGTGAAAGAATGAATTTGGACCCCTACCTCACACCATGTGGAAAAAAAATAGAAAAGGAACTCAGGGGAGATAGTAGATTTAAATGTATGAGCTAAACTTATAAACCTCTTAAAGAAAAAAAGTAGGTATAAATCTTCATGACCTTGGATTAGGCAATGATTTCTTTGATATGACACTAAGAGCATTATTGACAAAATAATAAAAAATAAATTAATTCATTCATTTCTTTGTGTTGCAAATGATACCACCAAAAAACCTAAAACAACAACCTATAGAATGGGAGAAATACTTGCAAATCATATATCTGATAAGGAATATCAGGATATCCAGAATATATAAATAAGTCTTACAATTAAGTTATAAAAAACAGCCTAACTTAAAAATGGGCAAAGGATCTGAATAGACATTTCTCCAGAGAAGACATAGAAATGCTTCACAAACGCATGGGAAGATGCTCCATATCATTAGTCATCAGGAAACTATGATAAAAATACAGTGAGAGGCCACGGCTGTTAGGATGGCTGGGACCCAAACGACAGGTAACCCGTGTCCGTGAGGACGCGGGACAGCTGGAGTCTCATGTGCTGCTGAGGGGAACGTAAAATGGTTCTGCTGCTTTGACCAGTCTGGCAATTCCTGGGAAGGTTTTCCATGGACTTACCTTAGAACACAGCGTCTCACTTCTAGCTAAATACCTGAGAGAAATCAAAGCTTACATCTAGCCAAAAGCTTGTACATGAATGTTCATAGCCCCAAAGTGGAAACAACCCCATTGTCTACCACCTGGTGAATGGATAAATAAAATGTGGTCTATCCATACCGTGGGATATTATGCACTGCAAAAAGGAATAAAGTACTGAACAGGCAAATCTATGGAGACAGAAAGATCAGTGGTTGCCTAGGGCCAGGGGGCAGGCAGAGGGTAAAGGGAAATGGGGAGTGCCTGCTAGTGGGTACAGGGTTTCCTTCTGGGGTGACGGAATGTCCTGAAGTTGCTAGTGATGATGGTCTCACAGCTCGGCGACTATACTAAACACCATTGAATGGTGCCCTTTAATTCGGTGACCTGTGTGGCCTGTGGGCTGTATCTCACTAAAGCAGTTAAAAACAAAACAAACAGCCCTGACTGGTGAAGTTCAGTGGTTGGGGTGCTGTCTGGCAAACTGAGGGGCCACTGGTTCGATTCCCAGTCAGGGCACATGCCCGGGTGGCGGGCTAGGTCCCTGGTTGGGGGCGTGCAGGAGGCAGCCAGTCGATGTTTCTCCTGCACATTGGTGTTTGTCTCCCTCTCTTTCTCCCTTCCTTCCCCTCTCTCTAAAAATAAATAGGGAAATAAAATTAAAGAAAGCTCTGTGTGCCTCTGGAAGGTGGAGATCATGTTTCCTACTTCTTGGTGCAGTGAACTTGAGTAAAGGAGTGGGCACCACTGACTGCCGTTGGCTGAAAGTCACCTAACAAGGCTTGATAGCACTGAAAATGATGAAAAGGTTTTCTCTCTCAGTGACGTTTCGGAAGACTGCACTGGGTGAAGGTGGAGTCGCTGCCCCGTGCTCATCCATTTATTTTGCACTTGCGTTAAGGCACTTGGAGGAGGCTGGGTCCGGAAATACCCAGAACCCAGGCGCTGGAAAGCCAGCCTCCTGCCCTCTGTACTCATGGCTGCCGGACGGTCCATCCAGTCAGACTGCACTGCAACCCTAGCCACTCCCTTTTGGTCCTGCTCATTGTCACTGTCGGTCACCATGGAACAGAACCTCCATTTACAGGTCTGCCCGGACGAGTCAGAGCTGCCTCCACCCAGCTCAGGAGCCCGAGCACCTCCGGGCCTGGCGTCGGCCACCCCTCCCTGGACAATCTCTGTGCGAGACTTGCTTCAGCTGACATTCCTCTGTCATTATGTACTGAGCACTGTCCCTGATGAAACCAAACCCGGGCTCTCACCACGGTGAACCGGGTGCATCCGCCCTTCCCTTCCTCCCTGTTTCTGCCTTCATCTTCATTCCACCCCCACTCTCTTCCTAGAGTTTCCAACTGCTTTTCAGGCAAGCAGTGCTGGGTACAGAGGAACACAGAATCTGGGGTCCAGCAAACTTGCCTTGGCACCTGCCCTTCTCCTCTGGCTGCCTGTGTGAGGTTACAGAGCCCTCATGCTTGTGTAGAGGTTGTTCCAGCTCCCTGAGAAGGTGGGAAGTGGGGGTGGTGTGGAGATTGAATGAGATTGTGCATCTAAGGCATTTTGTACAGTGTCTGGCCCTGGAAAGTCGTCTGAAATTGGTAGCAGCTGTTATTATTTCCGCCTCGGGCTGGGCCAGGAGCTCATCGGAGACAGCGCGGTGTGGAGGCGCCCTAGCAGGCGAAGCCCCACAGCCCCTGTTTGGGTCCTTCCTTACCCTTCTCTTTGGGAATCAGCTCCCCCAGGAGCACCAACAGGGGTGAGGCAGCAGCCCAAAACGTTCAATGCCGTGACTTGACTTGCATCCTCCCAAGTTCAGGGTTTCTAGGTTTGCTCCTGGGGTTGGGTCTGGAGGACAGGAGGGGCTACACGGCTGCCCCCCACACATTTCTGCTGCCTTCCCTCAAGACATTCATCTACGCCCTCCTTATCACTCAGATTTGGAGAAACTCAGCTGTCCCTGGCACATGTTTAAGTGCAGTTCTGCACAGGGGCCCCTGGGGATGAGCACTTTTCAGACGCCTCCTGTCCCAGCCCCTCCCCAGCCCACACACTCCAAGGACCTAAGTGTCCTTTCTCAGGGCCTTGTCTTCTGCCATTGGAATGGGTGGTCCTCACAGAGTCCCCAAGCAGCAGCAAAGCCCTGGACTCGAGATAGCTCATTCCCTCCCAGCGCTCCACAGTACTTGGTAGCTCTCGGGAAATATTTCTGGACTATGAGTCACATGGGTTCCTTTTCTTCCCTGGGAGCCCAGCTGAGCAGGGAATGAAAGGGAAATGAAGTAAACATCTCAGGCCCCATAGCCCACCCGGGTCAGGACATTCGCAGCGCCGGGTGAGTCAGAGCTGACCCTGCTTTGTCGTCTACCCAGGCGCCGGAACTGAGAGCATACACAGAGGCAGAAGAGGAGGGAGCGTTTCCCAACAGGGGCCTTGTCTCTGGAGAACACTCTGTCAAAACCCACAGCTCTCAGCAAGAACTCCTCAGGGAAACGCTTTCGAGGCCAGACCAGTTGGCGAGCTTTTGTGTACAGGACCACATTAAACCTTCATACTGCCTTTAGGAGGAATTGTCTTTAGTGAGTTAAAAGGCAGAGTCATAATCAGGTTCTCCAAATGATTTCTCCTTCAGCTTATTTTCAAAGAATTCTGCTGCATCGGAGGGGAGGGGCAGGTGGTCTGTCTAGTCAGATACGTGGCCAGGGTTTGGAAGAGGGGAGATGCTTCGTTGTGAATTGTCTCTTGTTAGACAGGCTGCGGGCCCCTGATTCAAAGGTAGGTTTTTGAATTTTGTGCACAGGCATCGAATGGAGTCATTTAAGGGCATTTTTAAATGGTGTTGAATTTAAACCCTTTCCTACCTGGCTGGATTTGCACACGCCCCAGATGTAGGGTGCAGAGAAGTGAGTGACTTGTTCAAAACACAGAGATCGGTTAGGGTCAGTGCTGAGACCAGGGCCAAGGGTTCCTGGTTTCCAGTTCATGACTCTTTTCAAGCACTGGCTGTCTCCTCCCCTGTCTGTGCCTCTCTGTCCTTCAAGGCCTGTGTGCAGACCTATGGGCGTTCACTGGTCTCTCCTTGGTGGGAAGGGGGTGGCAAGCAGTTCAAACCTTAGACCCAGTTCTCTTGTTTAATCCGAACCGGGGGTGGGGGGTGGGACAGACATAAAAGGACAGAGATTAACTCCCTTTGCAAGGTAAGCCTTGAAGAACACGTTTTTTAAATTTTGGCGTATGATTCAGAAATGCAGGATTTTGTTGATCTGGTTACTGCCAATTTTCTGTAACAAATAACCTCATGCAATGAATGAACCTGTTGGTCCATGTCTGTGTAACATTTCCTAACGAAATAGCACATATGTTGGCACTTACAGCAGAAAAGACACATTTACACCCTTAGTCACCAAGCTTGCGTGGTTATTAATGTCACCTGTGTGTTGATCTTGCTTTCCTAGTCAGATCCCAACTTTCTTGACTGCAGGGACTACTCCTTAAATGCCTGTGTATTTCCCACAGCACCTGGCAGTGCTGGGTGTTATGGATTTTGTATTGTCAAGGCCGGATTGTGCTGTAGAGGACACACCGAACAGATACTGAGTGGATTACAAGGAGAGCTGGGATGAGCTCTCTCACGCCCCGCTATCAACTTGCACCAGCAATTCAACTTCCCTTATCTCCTGCGGCCTCAGACGTCCCCACCTATGTAGACCAGCCGCCCATGTAATTTTAGAAACTATGAGCTCAGTCAAATGAGCTCCACTTCCACTTTAAGAAGCTAGGAAAA
Source organism: Artibeus jamaicensis (assembly GCF_021234435.1). Classification (NCBI taxonomy): domain Eukaryota; kingdom Metazoa; phylum Chordata; class Mammalia; order Chiroptera; family Phyllostomidae; genus Artibeus; species Artibeus jamaicensis. Next base: position 5,664,175 of record NW_026521854.1, on the reverse strand, counting down.
AAATGAGTGAATCAAACTTAAAGTACCTAGAAGGGAAAATAAAGAGCAGAAATCAATAAAATATATAACTGGCAAAAAGAAAGAAAATTAAAAAACAATAAAGCAGAATAAAAGCTTATTCCTTAAACAGGTGAATAAAATTTATAAGCCTCTAGCTAGGCTGATCTCCACCAATGAAAAGAGAAGTCGTAAGTTAACAATATCAGGAATGACAGAGAGGGTCTCACTGCAGATGCTGACCAAGCCGACACATTTGCCTGGGGTGTGCTTGGGCTGAGGATGTGTGAGAGATTGAAGATGCTGGACATCCTTCTCGAGCGAGTCTTCAGATGGTGTCTACCATCGCGAGGAAGCAGGTTGAGAGTGGAGAGAAGGAACGGCTGTAGCGGGCAACAAGCTAAAGACAAGTAAACTGTACCTTGAGTAACCCTTATAAAAACCTTGACTTACGCAGGAGTCATGGGGCTACGCCACAGCTGAAGTGCAGAAGTCTGAGCAGAAGCCAGACCGCTACGGGCGTCTCCCGCAGGTGTTCACGGGGATGTAAGCGTAGTTCACAGAACCTCCTATTAACATCTCCTCCCCTCACCTGTTCTCTAGTGCTCGGCCTTTAGCTCATCTGTTCTAGAAAATAATCCTAGTCTCCGTGTTTTCCTGTGTCCCCAGTATTGCTTCCTCTACCATTTCCCTCAGCCTGGCCACTTCCTTTAGAAAAATGTGCTTCAAATACTTGACCCCTCTCTCCTCCCATGCAGAACTCACCTAGGGAGTATATTTCATCTCCAATTTTGACTGATTTTTGTTTCTGGAACTCCACTTTGGACTTTGTTCACGTCTTTCTCTCGGAACAGAGATGGAGATGGAGGCTGTGGTGCGGAGATGGGGGGATGCATTTGCGAACCACACCCCCACACATACACCTACTTGTAAAGCTTGGTCATTTAACTTGGGGTTGTTTTAGGCATGTATTTTCCTTTAATTATTCTTGAACTTTTATAAATATTTTGTTAAAATTTGCTTTAGCCCTGGCTGATGTGACTCAGCGGACTGAGTGCCAGCATGTGAACCAAAGGGTTGCCGGTTCAATTCCTGGTTGGGGCCCGTGCCTGGGGGGGGCAGGCCAGTCCCCAGTGGGTGGTGCTCAAGAGGCAACCACACACTGATGTTTCTCTCCCTCTCTTTCTCCCTTCCCTTCTCTAAAAATAAATGAATAAAATCTTTTTAAAATTTTTACAAAATTTGTGCTGTTGGAAAAAATATAAAATTTATAGAAGAAAAATTAGCATTGGGTATCAAAAACTTTAAAGATATGGGAACTTTTACACATTTTATTTCTACAAAATTCTTAATAAGATATTATGAAGTTGTGCAAAAACAAGGATATTTCTATAACAATGATTATAAAAAGTGATGTATTAGAAAGAACCTGATATCCAACCAAATGGAAAGAAGTTAATAAAATAAATTGTGATATGCCTCACCTAAAATAATGCTATCAATTACTTCTTGATGGCAAGGTTTTAAAATATTCATAATATATGGTTTAACATTATAGGAAACCGTATAATTAGAAGGTCTCACTTTTACTGAATCATGTAGTTTATTCGTCTTTAAAAAACTGAGTTGTGTGCAACAAACCACACAGTGGTCAGGCGGCAGCCGGTTTCAGTTCATGCTTTTCTCTGCTCTCGACACCGTACGTGTGCGTGAGTCAGGAGAACTCCTGGCTGCCTGTAAAGTACAAAACCCCGACTTCAGTGACTTAATTAAATAGATTCTCTATCCATTTACTAGAAGTCTCAGGATGGATAGTTTCTAGTCCTGGCTTAGCATCTTGACAGTGTTGGGGAAGACCAACATCTTTGAGAGTCTTATGTCTTTTCCCTGACCTTTGTCACCTCAGCCACAAGATGGCTGCGGAAGTGCTAGCAGTCACACCCGCATTCCAGGTAGAAAGAAAGAATATGGGCAAAGTGGCAACCCAACAGACCACCACTTCTGTCTTATTGGCCAGAATTCAAATGGGTGCCCTCTGCCCCTCCTCAACCCCAGGGAATACTGGGGAGCAGAGCATCTTAGCTTCTCCAGCCTCATCATTACAGGGAGAGAGGTCCAGGAATGTCTGGCTGGCCCAACGTTAGGTGTACGTATTGTTTCGCATGTATTATATATGACATAGCTGTCATTATGCATTACTTTGATAATTAGATTACATTTTAAAAAGAAGTTTCTAAAAATCAATAAGCCACTTAAAATAGAGGCCAAATATATAATGTACAATAAGAAAATGGATGATATTATTCCAGTGGGTTGTTTTATTTATAACATTTATTGTTTATAATTGTTGTTATATATAATTACCGGGCCCAAGATTGTGCAAAATGCTATGGAGAAAAAGGAAATTTCTGACACGTTTAGATGTTGAAAGACTTATAATCTAGTTTGGGAGACATGCCCAGAAAATAGTAGGGTGTAGACTACAACAGGGAAAACGTGTCCATGCCGGTGGTGGGAGCAAGTGTTGCCTGAGGTGTCAGCGAGGAGCGAGGTGTGGCCAGAGAAGCTTCCTGCAGGAGACGGCACTCGAGCTTCCAGGAGGCGAGAATTCACAAGGGTGGACGTGAGGAAGGAGTCACTCAGCTGGACAGCAGCCCTGGAGAGCATCCAGAGATGGCAATGCCAATGTCATGTGGAGGTCAGCATGAACATCGGGCAAACTTGAAATGCAGAGTAGGGAGCCCTACAGTGAACTTGAAAAGACTTTCAAACAGATACCAAATTTCATTCCAAGGTGAAGGGAAGGCCGCGTGTCCCTCCAGGAAACTCTTACTTCGTTCCTGCCACATCCTTCTTGCTGACTCTGCATCCCTGCCCGGCCCCTTCCTGCTGTTTCCAAGGGCCGAGAAACCAAGAGTGATTCCTGCCATCTGGCACCTGGCTGCACTTTTTGTCCCATCAGGAGCTGGCCGGCTTAGACCTCTGCCTCCTGGTCTCGCACATGTGCTTTGCCAGCTCTGCCCTTTGTACTCTACTGCCCACCAGGAGGAAAGCTGGCCAAGACCTTGTGAGGCCACCTCAAGGGCCGGCCTCGGAGGCTTGTGCTTTGCCCAGTCGCCGGGATCCTTCACAAGGAAGCCTGGAGAAGGTGATTCTAGGCATCGTGAAAACATGAGGTAAAAGACAGGTACAGCACTGACCCAGCAAGAGGGGTCAGTAACTGCAGGTGGGGGGGGCGGGGCTGTGGTAGATGTGACTGCCCACAGGGCTCCCAGGGCACACCCACGACATCTGCTTCCTGGGTCAGTACTGAACCTCAGATTGCCCACAGCCTGGTGGGGAATCAGACCCATCCGCTGATATTGCAACAGAAGCAGTGACATCTGCGGCAGTTAAGTCAGGGAACCAAGGAGCTCGGTGACTCAGGACAGCTGCTCCAGGGGAGGTAATGTCTGTCTCGAGAAGTAAATGTTGAAGGAGAGCAGGGATCAAATCTAAGAGACACTTGTTACCTTAAAGAGCTGCCAGGGACGCAAATCATTGGCCATTTGCTCCCGAGGATTGGTCCTGCTTTGCCTCTAACTTTTTAAGTGTTAATAACCAAACTACAACTGAGTACATTTGAAGATCTAATTGGCTTTATTAACCCATTCATGAATCAGTCAGCATCTCATCGGGAAAGCAGAGAGCTACTCCCACGGGTGGTCCGGGATGGAAGGCGGGGTTCACAGGAAGTCACCAGCACGAGAAAAATGAACTTTCATGGGAGGAAAGTGAGAGTTCAGAGGACTTCGGCTCTTTATGAGCTGAGCTGTGGCGTTTCAGTCGTCTGGAATCGTTGCTGTGCAAGAGGAAAATCTCCTTCATCCCGCTGGGCTGGAAGGCAGTTGCGCTGCCCGTTCGGGAGGGCCGGGGACACGGCTCCTCTCTTCCTGCCGGCGTCACTGATGAGCGGTGGGGCGGGAGGGCTCCTTCTACAGGCCTGCCCAGATCCCATTTCAGTGGATGTTTCCTTTATTAATTTTCACTCTCGTCCCTTTGGTTACACACAGGTGAGTGGAAAGAATATAAGACATGGAGTCAGGAGACTTGGACTATTGTCCTCACTTGTCATTTATGATGTGACCTCGGTCATTGGCTCCATCTCTATGAATCGCTGTTGCCTCTGGGGGTGGTATGAGGGGTAGGTGGACATTGCCCATGAATCCCTTCCTGCATTGGCTGAGTCCTTCACCTAGACATTTTCGGTCAGAAGCAGAGCCCACATGTCACTAAAGAATGTGAAAATATGACTGTTTCCTGCCCTCCGTTTCGGCTTGGGCAGGGACTGGTGACTTGACTCTCCCAGTCAGATGCACACTAGCCAGAATCTGGACTGAAAGGACACAAGGACAGTGGAGGATCCTCCTGGAGAGTCACTGTGTCCCTGGCAGCAGCAGCCACAGGATAAGCTGCAGAGTCCAGTGCCTGTGAGGTAGCATCAGTTTACTCTTCTGACCATGACATTGGGCGTTGCCCCTGGAAGCAGAGCTCCAGGTCGCTTTCTCAACTCTCCCACCATCCTTTCAACACATACCTCTTCTGCCCAGGTGAGCCTGTGTCAGTCTCTGTTGCTCGTGTCTAAGCACCGAACTGACACCAGGGTTTGACCCGGATGCCGCCCGAGGTAGCTTCCAGCTCTCTCAGTGCTCTGGGATCCTAGAATTTGTCTTCAGACTGATGAGTGCTGTGCTGGGCCCTGAGTGGATGCTAAGGGACCGAATGGGCACAGGATCTCCACCTCTGACCTTCCCTTCCCCAGGCTTTTCTGCGTATCACTCAGTGATCTGAGCGACACCAGCATGGAAGTAGGGGAGCCACATCTGCAGTAGAGAAATGCTGCCCACGATGCCCTATAGCTTTATTTATTTTTTTGTGAATTGGTTGGTGCAGAAGTATGCTCTCCGGCAGCATGGCCTTTGTTCCAGGAGGAGACAGAGGCCGTGGAAGGCGTGCTGTCTGTCCTGGAAGAACCACAGCCTGATGAGGATGTGAGATCAGCACATTGTAAACTTCTGGTGCCAAACAAGATGGCGGAGACGAGGGGCCCAGAGGCTGGAGGAATCTGGGCCCAGACGGAGAGTGAAGGGTCAGGAGAGGTCGTGGGGAAGTCCGAGTGGGCTTTAGAGAAGCAGAGGGGGGTGGTTCATGGCTGGCCGGGAGCACAGCACAAGCTGGGGTGGGGGCCAGAGGTGAGAAGGAGCTGGAAGAGGTCGTGGTGGGGCAGAGGGTTCACCCTGGGGTGGCAGGAACAGAGGTGAAGCCTTGTTATCAAGGGCTGTGATCGCCTCACGGCTGTAAGAAACAGCCCCCTTCCACATTTCACTTGTGGGTCCAGACAACAAAGAACAGGAACAACAAAAAAGGAAACCACTGGCCGGGTTCAGAGACCAAGGGAGGGGAATTCAGCTGGACTCTCTGAGCACCCTGAGTGCCTGCTGGGTGCCAGGCACTGCTTCAGGCACAGGGATCCAGAAACAGCCCCAGCACGCACAGATGCAGAGGCCTCAGGGGGCCTGAGTGTCTGGAGAAAAGGAAGCAGCACTAAGGTATGCAAGGGGGCTTCCTTGGGAATTGTCCTCGAGGAGGTCGGGTCACCTATCTGATAAGCTGACCTCTGAGTAGAAATCAAAAGGAAGATTGAGTGATTTGCATATTTTGGGGGAAGACTATTGCAGACAGATGCAACAGCAAGCGCAAGGGCCCTGGGGCGCACTGGGTGTGTTCAAGGAGCCAGAAGGCGGCTAGTGAGGCTGAAGCCAAGAAAGCCAGGGGAGAGTGGTGGGTGGAAGAGTCAGAGAGGTGTGGGGCGGGGCTGCATCCTGGTGGGCCGTGGAAAACAACCACTGGTGCACTGGAGTAAACACGAGCCACAACAACCCATCCCTCTCCTGTACCCTGCATTGGCAGGGGCGTTTGCATCGGTGAGTTGCAGCTGGAGCTGCCGAACCCCCTCTCGGGGGCTGGCACGGAGAGATGGGGTCCCCAGCTCCCTCCATGTCCACTGACGGCTGCCTCGGGAGGCCCGGCTGCACACCGTCCACTGAGCTGCTGGGCTCACACCATCAGGAGTGTAAGCTCACTTGGCTCTGTGCTCCCGTGGGCCCACACTTGCTCTGACAACATGAAGTAGGTGCTGATTTTCCACGAGTGGTGAGAGAACCAACAACTGGTGAAGGTTTTCTAGGAACTCTCGGTCTGCGAATCTATTTGGGCAACGTGGAGTCTGTTTGAGCAACGTCGGTACTCTCCCTTTAAGGGTGTCCACCAGGGTCATGGGTCCCTATCTGCCAAGGGGTGGTGGACCCCTTGCCTGTAACCCCAGTTTTCTCAGCAAGTAATACCATGAGGATCCACCCTTATTTTTAGCATTTTCTGATTATCTTTCAAGTTCTCACTAGGCTTCTTCCTTTGCATGGCCACTGAACTCCCATAGGGCAGAGAAAACAGACTCCGGGTTGCCACGTGGTAATATGAAAGTGGGGGCCTTTGGGGTTTTTACAAGATCAGAGCAGGGCAGAATGGCACAGAAATGGAAGGGGCGGGTTTGGGAGCCACCAGGCCCCGTGTTGGGAGTAACTTCAGGTGAGAGGAACGCCGGGCTGCCTCTAGGAAGCCCTGGGTCAGCTGAGCTCCAGGTGGCAGCTCACAGGGTGGCTCAGGACGTCCGTGAAAGCAGAAGGCTCACAGGGACTCCGAGGAGACTCTGACTCCTCCGTCCCCCACTTCGCTGGGCTCTGGGGTCGCTCAGTGACATCATGCCCTTCCCTGTGTCCCTGCCTCCTCCAGTGCCCTGTGACTCTGACCTGAGATGCAGTGCAGTGTGGGATGTGCCAGAGCCACCTGGGCTCTGGGGCAGGCAGTCTGCTTCCTTCTGACCATGTAGGTTTCTGGTGTGAGGCCTTGGGTGAGTGACTTAACATCCCTACGCCTCAGTTTCAGTATCTACAAAGAGGGGATAATGACAGCCCCCACTTCAAAGGGTCATGGGGGGCAAACACAGGTAAATCTCTTGGAATCATTAATGCATGAAAAGCATCTAACACTTACTGTGGATATAAAAAACTCCTCAGCCTTGGCTGGCTCTGTCTCAAGGTCTGGTGGAGTCTCCCAGGCTTTTGCTCATCTCTGTCCGAAGAACCCTCAGCATAAATTATGCTTGGCAGGCATGGGTACTCTCCCTCCTTAATGAATGAAGGAACGAATGAACAAACATAGGAAGCTTCTGATCTTCAAGCGAGTGGATAAGTTCTGCTCGGTACCACATCTTAGGAGCAATAGTTTCTTTTTGCCTGTATATAGAAGAACCTGGAATAGGCTGCAGTGCAGGAAAATGGCTTCATGCAAACTGAGACCCCTTGGTTAGTACAAATTCTTGGCTTTGCATGAGGCCCCCACAAAGATTTAAAAATTAAGTCTGGCCTCTAGGAACTTACAATTTTATTAAAAGATCTGATGAAAGAAAATGAGATGCTGGATCACAGCGAGAGTCTAGAGACAGAGAATGCCAGCGAGGGCTGGGGTATTCCGGGAGAGGGTCTGCACCGCAGCGGCGGGAGTTTGGGGTGGGGCGCTTGGACGGCTGGAAGGAAGAGCATTGGGGGGGCAGGCACATGGGAAGGGTGAACATGTTACGGTCACCTGTCCATTAAGAGAGCCAGGGGAAGCGACTCTACATGCGGGGATGGTCCCAGTCTCAAGGAATCTGCATCATTTACCTTCACCTGCAGGCCTCCCTGTCAGTGTGGGCTGGGTTGGAAGTCTGGGTGCGTGGGATAACGGCGAACGCTCAACAACCCTCCAATCGTAGCCCTGTGTGAGGGACAGCTCCAACCAGTAGCTGTCAAGGCAGGATTTTAAAAATAGATACACTCTTCACAGTGATGGTCATGGTGTTTATTTTTCTTTCTTTTGTTGATTCCAGAGACAGGAAGGGAGGGAGACAAACATAGATGTGAGAGGGAAACATTGATTGGTTGCCCTCTTGCACGTAGCCCAATGGGGGACCGAATCTGCAGCCCAGGCATGTGCCTTGACTGGGAATTGAACCTGTGACCTTTCAGTTTGTGGGATGATGCCCAACCCACTGAGCCACACCGGCCAGGATTGACATTGGTTTTTCTGTACATATTTTACATGTGGAATCAGGAGATCAAAGGGGTAAACTCTACATCAAGGCGGCTGAGCTAGTGAATGTCACTGAGGTCTGAGTCCACGGCTCCTGCAGTCTGAGGAGTCCAACTGTGCTTGCTGCAGGGCGGAGGGGGGGCCTTTAGGGGGTGCGCCCTCTCCGTGCAGGTGGGGAGCCCTGGGACAGCCATCTCCAGGACCATTTCCCAGGCACACCGTCTGTCCTCTTACTTCTCCTTTCCTATGCTGCAGAGTAGTCTCTCCTCAGGGAAACTGAGGCGCGGAACCGAAGGGGATCGGCTCCTGCAGAGGGAGCCGCACTGAAAAACAACAGAGGAGGAGGGAGGGGAGCGCCGGCTGGGGGCTCAGGAAGGATGGCTTCTTGCCCCGAATCTGCCCGGAGCTCGCTGTGACCCTGTCCTTCACCTCTGTGAGCGTCAGTTTTCTCATCAGTAAAAGGCTAGGATGAAAGGAGCTCTAGGATCTGTTTTACTCTAGAATGTTATGGAAGGCGAGGCTGTGTCCCTGAAACTGCAGGATTCCTCTTCTCTGCTCCCTCTTCTCAGTATCCCTGACACCCCTTTTTGTTCAGGGAGGAGATGGGAAGCTCGCCCTTAGTTTCTGTTCCTTATCCTTCCTTGTCATCATGACCCCCCCCCCAGAAGCCCCCCACCCCGTGCAGCCGCAGGAATTGGGAATCGCCTGGATCCTGCCAGCAGCTGCAGAACCAGCAGCCCCAGACTTCCTGCCTGCCCGCCCCCGGCTGCACTTGCTGTTCCAGTGTGCATGCAGGAGATCAGCTTGCCTGGGCTCTTGCTCTCAGGTTCTGGCAGGTGGGGGCGGCAGAATGGCTGGTGATATTTGGTGTGGGGTGGGGGGTGGTGCTTGGCAGAGTTGCCTCAGCTTGGAGGCCCCCGGAGGCCTGGGGCACTGCCTCCCCCATTCTGGCAGATCGGGCACAGATGGCCCCCTCTGCCCTTTTTTCTCGGAGGCGCCTCACTCTGGAGAGTCCGGGGAGGGGTCTTTAGAGGCCCCTGCCCAGCCAGCCATCCCCTGCCTGAGACTGTTGAGAGTGGAAGGGGGAGGGAGAAGGAGCAGATGGGCCACGGCCTTCTGCCTCAAGGTGTAAACTCTGTTTCAATGTCAGCCACACTGGGTGGTGGGGGAAGGGAAGAGACCCCTCTTTGTTAGGCAGCTGTCTGGTTGGCCATTCACCTGGGGCGCTTGGAGTGTACGTGTGATTAATGTCAGAGCAGCAGCTGGCTCTGCTGCTGAGATCGTTGTGGGGTGGGTGCGGTGGGGGTGGAGGGCACTCCTGGGGGGCAGGTTGGCCTGAGAAGCTGGACCCCTGGGCACCACAGGTGGGATAGCAGCCGAGGGGCCTGGGGAAGGTGTTTCCTGGAGGGGAAGCTTGTGCCCAGAGAGAGCAAAGGAAGCAGTTGCCCAGCCCTGTGTGTCCGGCCCAAGGCTTAGGGCAGTGCTCCGGGTGCTCGGGAGCATCCGGTCTGGAGAGAGCTCTGCACTGCGCTGGCCGAGTGCCCGTTTGTAGCGGCTCCCCTGCCGAGGTTGCTCCCCTCAATCTTTGCTCCCTGACGCTGTCACTCCCTCCACACAGAGGCCACTCCTGTGCCTCCTGAAGCCTCTTGGGACAGGACGTGGAAAGCAGGACAGTCCCCATCAGCAATAGGGTTGCCACTGGTGTGGTGCCCAAGAAACCCAACCGGCTGGACAGGGAGGCCGTGTGGACTGAGAAGGCAGGCAGGGGGCCTTCGCCTGCTCAACCAAACCCAGCACCTGTCCTGAGCTTTCAGGAGGCTGGCATCCCGTGGCTGTAAGGGAGGTGACGAGGCAGGCAGACAGGTGGGGGGAGGTTGTAGGGTAGGGAAAGAATGAACCTGCATTTGAATCTTGCTTTCTCACTAGCTCAGCAACCTTAAGCGAGTTGCTTAAGCCTTTGAGCCTCACTGTTCTGAGGAAAATGACAGTCATACACCCACCCGGGGCGACCTGAAGAGTAAATAAATGAGTAAATACAGGTAAATGTGTCCTTGTGTTATTTATTCTTATGGAAAAGGAGAGATGGTTGGAATAGCTTGGGGCCCACGGCCCTGTGAGGACAACAGTGCCCGCTCTGGGGGTGCAAGTCTAGCTTGTAATAAACCAGACGCCCCGCTCCCTAAAAAAAAAAAGGAAAGCCAGAGTTGCCATCCAAGAGCCCCGCTGGTTTGGCAGGTGGGAGAGATGGCGGACGCAAGGCAGTGCTGTCAGCCAGTCCAACCCGGGACTTCCAGGGGAATTACTCTTTTTATTTAATCGTTGTTCAAGTACAGTTGTCTCCATTTCCCCCCACCAACCCCCCCCCCCCCCCCCCCCAGCCATTCCCACTTCCCACCCTTGATCCTACCCCTCTCTGGGTTTATCCGTGTGTCCCTTGTGCGTGTTCCTGAAAACCCTTCCCACTTTCTCCCATTATCTCCTCCCACCTCCCTCCGGCTACTGTCCCAGGGGAATGATCTAAAGGGTTTTCTAGTTCCTGGGTGAGGGGAGTGTTTTCGTCAGAGTGAATAGTTAACATGTACCTGTGAAACTCTTGGCACACGAGTGTAGATGCTGTTGTGGTCATTAAAATATGGATCCATTTTAAAGCGTCACGGAATTCATGGTGACTTTTGGTCTGGTGAGTTTTCCTGTACAAGAGAGACTGGCAGGACACTGGACAAGTTGGTAACTGTCCCCGCTAGACAGGTGGGGACTTCTGCCAAAGGGGAGGGTCTGTTCATGGAGATGAGTTGCAACACATCTGAGGAGGGAGGGCCCCCCACCCCGCACAGTCCGGGCTCTGGGCCCCCACACCGTCCGGGCTCTGGGCCCCAGGGCTGGTTGGAATCCCAGCTCTTCCCCTCTGGTCTTCCATGGGCAATGAGCAAGCAAATCCTTGTAATCTTCAGCCTTCGCAGAGTTAAATAACATACTATTTTAAAGCCACAGTGAGTCCTTGAAAATGTGGGTTGAATAATCAAAAGATGGTGTCCTCTTGTTACCGAACAAGAGGAGGTGGAGGTCCGAGGGAGGGGCACTACAATATTTGGCCCACCTAGGGATGCCCAAAACTGCTGTACAACAGGGGCCCCTCCCAAAAACCAAAATACTAAAATCTACTGGGCCCTTCTGTCCGCCGCCAATTGGAAACACATCTCTTAATGCCAGAGATTTGTGAAAAGGAAACAAAATGTTTATTTAATGCTATTCAGGCCTAATGCCACCACTAAAATATCAAAGTCCTTTAGGTTATACACCTACACCCACACAGCGCTCCCTTCCCTCTTGTCCCAACTCCGGGTACCGTAAATCAGGAAAAGAGCACACGTCTGTGTTGCAGGCCGCTGGCACCGTCAGCTGTGTCACTGTGCAGGATCTCGAGTTAATCCAAAGTACTGTGGTACCCTCTCATGGTCCACTGGCAAGAGTCCCTTTGTACCCAGTTCCAATCAAAGTCTCTGTTGCTTTTCAGGCCCCGCAGCCAAAGGGGGCACCCCAAAGCCGCGTGGGCCTCTTCTACCAAAGCTGCAGGAGTCCACACTCCACCAAAAGCATGTGGCTGTCTTCTTCACCTGGCTGCAGGGATCTCCATTCTGGCCAAGCTGCGTGGTTTTCCCCTTTCACCTGGGAAAGAGGGGGTCCACACCCTGCCAAAACCGCGTGGCTCCCTCTTTCACCTCACCAACAGGGGGTCCTCACTCTGCTGAAACCGCGTGGCTCTCTCTCATCTGCCCAAGCAGGGACCCTTCATGTCCTGGAGCCAGTCTTTTCCAAGCTCCCACACAGCGGCCCTTCCACTCAGGGGCGCAGCCCTTAGTTACATCCTGAGTCCAAGCCCTCCTCACTCAGGAGAGCAGCTCATAGATCCCATCTTGAGTCCCAGCTACATCCTGAGTCTCTGCTAGTTCCTTCTCTCTGGCCCCAAACTTGGCCACTGCTATTTAACATATCTATGAAACCAGTTAAAGGTTATAGATATGTTAAATAACCATTCCTCCAGAGGTTAGCTCCAAAACTGTTGCTATGCAAAATAGCTCTCAATGGCCTGGCTCCATTCATCCCTTCCCCCCTGGGGGGGGGGGGGGCGGTGAGGACATCTTATATGTCTCTCCAATATTTCTATACACTTTGACTTCTGGACACCATTCCAAATCTTTTTTTGGGGGGCCCCCCTGGCTGCACCCTGTATCACTCTCTTTGACAGAATATGTTCCTTCTTACCTTGTCTTTAGTCCACTCTTCCCTCAGTAAGTTGCTCAGAGAAGCAGGTTTAAATTCCGAGGGTTTAATTAAGAAAAACAACAAGCTGTTCTGTTTCCTTTCTCTCTAAGAAGCAGGGGAGGGAGGAGCTCTGTATTCAGCCCTAGCCTCCCTTCCAATTGTCAGCAGGTTTTCTGGCTCCATCTCCCTCGTCGGCTTGATGGTGTGGATCCTGAGCCCTGAGCGTTCAAGGCTAAGATTAAACGCCCCTCCGCCATCAGGAGCCTGGGAGGCTGCCTGGTGGGGAAGGAGCCTGGGAGCAGCCTTTGCCTCAGGCCAGGGACTGACGTTCACCTCAGACACAGAATAGGGGCTCACTCACCATCTGTGCTCAGTGAGACAGTGAATGAATGAATGAATGAAGGCCCCACGCTGGTCCTGCCTGGGCAACTGCCGGGGCCTTCGAAATGGTCTTTCCTTCTGCCCGCTGGACGCCCAGGCCCGTGACGGAGCCAGTCTGGGGTCCTGAGCTCTGCCCAGACTCCTTCTCGGGGGCAGTCAGAGCACACGGCAGGGGGTTTGGGAGCCGTGCTGTTCGCTGAATCTCCCGCCTTGTTCCTGACGTTGGGAGGGGGGACACCCTGTTTTCCGAGGCAGGGCTGCCAGAATCATGGGTGTGAGCCCGCCCCTCCCCCACCCCAATCTGCACTCCTTTCTAACCAGAGTTCAGTTTTTTTAAAAAAAGGTGCCAAGCCAATTCACTACTAAGATGAAGGTGATAATCACTTGCAGCAGGCCTCCTGGGGACGCGGGCCTGCCAGAGAGTGTGCTTCAGGCCTTTCAGCGCCCTGCAGAGAAGGAGGTTTCTGAACCAGGGGCCTGGGGCGGGCTGGGCCCCGGGCTGCAGGGACCCTTCTGGCCTTGGGTGAGTCACCTGTCTCTCTCTCTCTCTCCGTAAATTTTTAAAAAGTTGAACCAGATCAAACAAGCAGAGTAACAGGGTGCAGATTTTCCCCAAGTTCTTGGTAGCAGTTTTGGGAGAGGTACTATTAATGGCACTATTTCACAGGTGAGGAAGCTAAGGCCCAGAGAAGTGGGGTGTCTCACCTGAGGGCCAGCACTCTTAAGGGTCACAACCAGGTTCCCAACCCAGGTGACAGATGCCGGCACGTGCCCGCCCCCGGCCACTCCACCTCTCCCTCTCATGTTCAAGAAATAAACAATTCCGTCGAATGTGCCCATCTGAATGTGAGTGTATGATATTACCTGACACTAAAGAGGGCCTGCGAGGCAGGTCAGGGCCGAGCGATTGCCTTGCCTGAGACTGTGAGCACCACACCGGCGGATGGCACACTGCCCAGTGCTCGTGTGTGTGGCTGGGAGGTAGAAGTGGGGGCATGGGAAGGGAGGAGGGGAGGCCCGTGATAGACACAGAGCAAACTCCGCTAACCCTCACCTGCCTGACACGGACACCTGTCTGCAGTGTCCGCAGCGTTATAGATGAGATGAGACACTCACACGGACAGTTCTGTGGAGGAAAAGGGACGGCACGGCTACTCTCTCAAGGGGAGAGTGCTCTGACCCTTGCCTTGACAAGTTTTATTGGGTTCATTTTGCACAGGAATACAGGTAAAGCTCCTTAATCAGTGTCAGACAGTAAGGATCAAACAATAGATAGCATACAAAGAACTACAAGGGCTTATTCCGAGTCAGAGTCTGTTAGCTAAAGGGCTACAAAACTTTGGGAAACAAATTCATTTCCTGCTCAGACCCTTATCGTTTAATTCAGAGCAGTCTAAACAAAGCAGGTTTCACAGGACTTTGCATATTCTTTCTTAGTCCTGATCACCTGGGGAACCCGCCCTTTCCAGCACAGGGCTGCACCACCCTCTGTCATTGTTTCAGACTTAAGTCAGGCAGGGGAAGTAAGGCAGCCAAGAGATCAGGAGACTTCTCACAGAAAGAATGAGGACTCAGGCTCTGTCAAAGCTGAGGGACGAGGGTCCATCACCCCTTTTCTATAGCCCCCCAAGTCTTTCCCTGGGGCCTCTCTGTGATCGTGCTTGTCTTAGGTTGTTCCCCCTTGGGGAATCTTACCTGTCATTGACTAACCAATCAAGCATAGGGGGCCAGGCAGGGTGAAGTAAAAGGAGCAGAGGCAGTGCCCCTGCCAGCTTTGTCTCCTTAGTGACTTATGGTCCGAAGGTCACTCACTCAGCCTTAGCCATGGGGGGCGGTTACAGCTCCTGAAACCAGGCAGGTGGTTTCCAACATCTCCCCCCTTTTTATTTTTGAATTCAATCGCAGTTGTTAAGCCTGTGAAATCTACTATTTGCCATTCTTGAATGCGATCTTAAGAAAACAACCTCCATATATACCATAAAGCACAAATAAGGATTAAGACAAGGGGGCACCCAAGGGCTGCTAGGATCCAAACTTGTAAATTCAGTCCATTGAAAAATGTTGCAAATGCAAGGGAACGATAAGAGTAACAGGTCTGGTTACACTTCAGTCCTTGGGAGAATTAGCACAGGCTTCAGGAAGTTACTTTAAAGACATGCAGCAAAGGCTTGTGCCTGAACTCAGGGTGAGAGAGTTTTAGCAACAGCAAGTCACAAAGCAGCCTAGGTATAAAGCAGGCCTGATTTCCCACCGGAGAACTTCTTCACGGGCGTGGTCCTGTGTGCCGACTCGCCCCCCACTGGTTTTCCATGTGGAGGCTGGGCTACATTTCTACATCTGGAGAAGCTGTTCCATACACCTGCCCCCAGGTTCTTTCTGTGGAATTCAAACTTGCCAGTCCTCATAACTGAGTGAGCCTATGCCTTCACACACGCACATGCACACACACACATGTGCGCGTTCTATTGGTTCTGTTGCTGTATTTAGTGAGTACTTACTGGGCTTACTAGATACTGTTCTGGGCACTTTGTATACATTAGCCCATTTGATTTTCATATCAGCCATATGAAGTAGGTAAGTATTAACACTGTGCCTATTTTACAGTGGGTGGTACTGAGGCACAAAAGGGCAAGGGGTCTTGTGGGATGTCACGCAGCTGGTGCGCACCTCTGAGACTGCTTTCTTGACCTCGGGCTGTGCTGCGTCCAGGTGCAAGCCCACCCACCTGCACACAGAGGGAGTGCCTGCCTCTGCCCAGAGAGCAGAGACCAGCCAGCCTCATGGGAGAGTGCGCTGATCAACCGGTCACATCAGCCCCAGGGGGCGAATGCTCACGCTGGGACTGGTCCCCTGGACAGTGAGACCTTCCAGCTTAAGGTGAATCGGTCGAGCACTGGCAGCTGCTGTCACGCCCCTGCTGAGTCCAGCTCAGGACTGCAGGGACAGCGCCGTGCATGGACGCTGGCGCTCTGGGGCCACTGGTGGACGGGCAGGTGGATGGCCTGACGTGACACTGCAAAAGCACAGCGAGGTGGGGCCTCCCATCTGGCTTTCCTGATGGGGCTGGTGGAGATTCACATAATCTAAAAAAAAATGAGGATTTTTCTGGCTCCAGCCTGCGTTCACGTGTTTGCCTCCCCTGCTTCCCGAGTCCCCCTGGGACGGCAGCAAAGACATAAAAAGGAAACCGATCCAGGACTGCGTGGGAACAGTGGGCCGCTCTCTGTGCCCGGAGATTCTGGTGAATTCCTGAAAGACAGGACCTAGACGGGAACATATGGAAGGACAAGCTGGAGAGGGACGAGCTGGGGCTTAGAAGAGGTTTGGAAAGGCTGCAGGCTCCCTCTGTGCCTGAGGAGCACGTGGGTGGTGTGCAGGCGGACTCCCATGACAATCCCCACAGATACGAGGACGAATGTATTGCCTCACCTTCAGTCTGCCTGGGACGAATGGTCCCCTTTAAATGAGACGTTCCGTATCGAGGTTTTTCACCGGCATCTGGGCTGCTGCTGGTGGGCCCTTAGCCCCAGGACAGGCACTTTGCCTTGGGGGTCTAGGGGTGTACTGGAGGCCCACAAATAGAGAGGCCAGAAGCTTCTGAGATCATGTGCAAACTTTATTGCTTCCTCGGGTGTTTTTCTGGGGCCTTGGGTCCATCACTTTGGTTAGATTTGCAAAAAACAACAAAAACCACAACAAAACCCCCAAACCAAAACCCTCCATGACCCAAGGTTGAGGGCTCTTTTAGAGTTTTGTGGTGACTCTCCCAGTTTCCCGTAGATGGTGAGTGGCCGAGGGGCTCCCCTTGGCTCTTAGTCATCGGTGCTTCCTGTCCCTCCTTCTCAAACAGTGCTTGTCGGAGTGCTTCTGTGTGCCCGCCTATCTGAGTCTCACAACAGCCTGCAGAGAAGAACAGACATGTCAGGTGGCCCTCACGTGAGAGATAGGGGATCTCAGACACAGGGAAGGCAAAGCGTTTATCCAAAGTCACATAGCAAGACAATGGCAGAACGTCGCGGGGTCTCAAGGCTCCTGGTCAGCACCCGCTGCCTTGCTGCTCCCTTAGTGTCCTTACAAATGAGAGGAGCGCTTCTGTTCTCTGATGCGCCAAGCAGACACAAGTAGCAATCTGTTCGGACTCCTTTAAAAACCTGGTCCAGCAGCCCAGGGTGTGACCTCAAAATAAATCCTTGCCAGAGCCTCGGTCCTTCCCATCTGCCTTTCCACAAATAAGAGCTATCATTACCGAGGGCGAGGCTGAGGCAGAGGAAACTCCTGATCCCTTTTTATCCCCCCTGGCGTCCCCAGGCACTTTCTGTCCCCACATGCCCAGGAAGAGATGTTCTCCCTGAGGGCACCCCCTCCCCCGCCCACCTTACACTCTCTCTCTGAGCATCATCATCATCATTGTGTCCCACTGAGCCCTTTGCTTGGCTTTAATTGTTGCCGTGGATGACTGTTAATTACTGCCCACAGTCCCCCAGCATGCGAGGAGCGGTGAGCCAGGCCCGCAGCAGTCCCTACAGCCGGAGCCGTTTGCACAGATGGCCGGAGCTGCTCTTCTCTGCTCTGTCCTGCCGTGTCTCAGAGCAGCAGCTCGCCAGAGAGCTTTGTCCCACATCTGCACCCTGACCGGCACATCTGTTGGCTCTTTTGGCTGGAAACCACAGCAGTCAGCCGGAACGGGCCTAATTGGTCATCCTTGTCTCAGTCTGTGGGGACATCCAAAGATTCGGCTTCCGGAGCTTCCCAGCTGATTGGGTAGGGGCTGGGTTTTGGATAGACAGCTGTCCTCTGCGGTTACCCTGTTTCCAGCCTAGGTGGACATTTTCAAATTCCATGGGAGCTTTAAATTACTCATAGGCATTTGGCTGCGGTGGGGGGTTGTCTAAAGGGCCATTTCTACCCCGGTTCTCATTTGGGCTACTGAGGGCTGCAGGAAGGTAATGGGCTTTGGGATCCAGACAGACCTCGCTTGTTGGGAGGACTAAAGAGGTTTATACGTGTTTCAGTGCTAAGAATGGCAACTGGCCCGTGGTTAGCTCTCCGAGAGTGTTAACACCGTCACGGGTACTGGAGATCATGCCCCCAAAAGCCTAGCACCTAATGACCATTATTATGATAAACCTCACCCAGCACAGAAAACTTCCAGAAACAAAATCCTCCATTTTCCTCACCCTCAGCTCGGAGCCAAATTGGTGCTCCTTGGAGACGTAGGGGTACCCTGGGTGTGAAGCAGAGGCCTGAGCCCCAGCCTAAGCCCTGCTATTCTTTGGCCATACAATCTAGACCAAGTCACTTTAGTCTCTAGGGTTCAATCTCTTGAAGTGGGTTGGACATTGAGGACTCTATATTGGGTGGAATAGTGTCCTCCCAAAATTAATGTCCTCCCAAGCTGCAGAATATTGCCTTGTTTGGAAATAAGGTCTTTGCAGATGTACAATAATTAAACTGAGTTCACACTGGATTAGGTCAGCCCTAATCCAACCCGACTGGTGTCCTTATGAGAAAAAGAAAGAACACAGAAACTCAGGGACAGAAAGGCGTGCGGGGAGAGGGCCACGTGTGGGTGAGGCAGAGCGCAGAGTGACGCGTCTTCAGCCAAGAAACTCCAGGGAACGCCAGTAACACGGAGAGGTCGGATCAGCAAGCAACGCCCCTCCCTAGACCCGCAGAGAGAGTGGGCCCGCGGATGCCTGCAGGCGGCTCCTGCTGCCGGAGCTGTGAGAGAGCGCGTTCCTTTTATTTTAAACCACCCACTGCATGGTACTTTGTTGGCACAGGAAACAATTACACAACCCGAAGAGGCATTTGGCTCTTGTAGTCTTGACTTACTAGAACACACTAAGCTCTGTCCCCTGGAGTGACACCTCCATCCTGACCTCTGGAGGTGCCCTAGAGTTGGGCTGTCTCTTCGAAAGCAAGGAGGGGAGGGCAGCAGGCTGACGGTGGAGTGGGGCGGTGGGCAGCCAAGGGCAAGGGACCTGAAGCAGCCCAGTAGAGCTGAAAAGGGTGGGCTGGAAGGAAAGACCCAGAGTGGGGAGGGAGGCCCTGCATGTCCCATTGTGGGTCCCCCCCCATGGCTGTGGGTCACCAGGGGAAAATGCCTTAGGTGGATTTATTAAGTAAAGGTGGATATCTAGGAGCCTTATGGTTTGGGAAGGGCTTAGGTTTTACCACTGAGTCAGTTCTGAGGATTTGGGGAACCTTGCGCCTGTATTTGCCAGAGAGCTTATAGACCTCCTGTCAGGGTCCAGCACAAATAATACCCCTTTTTACTACGAAATCATAAGCATGTCATTCTGTAATATAACAATATCACACTCAGGCACAACACATGGCATTGTAGGTGAAACGTCCACATTAAAACTAGAAATTATTACACCCGCATTATTACCCTACCAAGCACACTACAGCAGGCCTTACTTCTGCTGCACCCTGTATTTACGAGACTATTTGCCTCCGGAAGGTGGGGAAGAAATGGACATTTTGCCCTTAAGCTAGGTATTATGCTGGGGATTTTTACAAGTTTTATTTTCATTTGCTTTTAAGAATAACTGCGTGGTCATTAGTCATAACTAGTTTGTGGAGGAGGCTGAGAGCTGTGCATCCCCTTGAGGTTGCAGGGCTGCCCAAGGCCCTTCCCATTGTTCAGTAGCAAGACCCTCGACGTGCCCATCTCCCCTTCCTGTTCCCACCCGTCTCTCTCTCCTCTTCCTTCCCTTGCAGCCCCCTGTTCCAAGCACACAGGGCACCATTCTCACTGGCAGAAAAAGAATTCAAAAAATCATAAAATGTCAGAATAACAAGGCAATGTCTCACCTTTTATTTTAGAATTGATGAAACTCTTTTTTGGCCCTAGCCTCCACAAGGCTTTGAAGAGTTAGCCCTTTACATCCGTTACAGCTCAGGTGTGTCTCACAGGACACACAGCCCAAGAGGCTGTCTCAGTCCCCTGGGCCACGCTAGCTCTGGGGACACATTGCCACTGAGGAAGAGCCAATGAAAAGAAGGCTCCTTCTTCTGTGTCCTTGCTGTTTCTAGGAACCAGATGAAATTTTTTCAAGGCCTCGTTCACGGATGAGAAAAAACCAAGGACCAGCAGAGTGGGCAGTCCACACTGTCTGGAGAGGGACACGGAGGCGACACCTGCAAAGAGCCCATCGGTGTCTGGGACTCACTCATTCATTTCGTCTGCCGTTCATGGTATCAGTCACACTTCGATTATATAAAAATCAGTGGTGACCGAAGATATTAATCAGAGAGGCAAGCCAGGCACAGATCGTTGAACATTTTATAGAAGTTTTTTCTCTAAAATAATTTTTAAATGGTTATTTATTTTATTTCAATGTTTGTAGCTCTTTTGAAATTTTGCCTATATGCAATAAACCACACATATGTATGTGCACAATTTAATGAGTTTGGGATATGTGTGCACCCATAAAACCATCACCACCATGAGGATACCGAACATTTCCATCTCCCGCTCCAGATTTCGGGGGCCCCTTGGCAACCCCTCCCTCCCTCTACTCTCAGCTCCAGGCCACTGCTGACCTGCTCTCTGTCACTATTGATTAGTCTGCATTTCCTAAAGTCTTATATGAATAAGCCACACAGCACGTACTTCTCTTCGCTAGGCAACGATGTCGGGGTTCATTCATGTGTCTGCAGCCCATTGGATGGATGGAGAGTGATCCGCATATGTACCACACAATGTACCACACAATGTATGTACCACAGCTTCTTTTTCCATGTACCTATTGACAGCCTTTGGGGTCGTACCCAGTGTCACTAGTGCTGTTGAACACACATAGGACTTCTGATATGCCTTCCCTTGGTACCCGGGTGTGGCAGAGGGCTCCTGGCCAGAGCACTCTGCTCCCCTTCCCTTTCTGGGGACCAGGATGTGCCTTTTCAAGTCCAGAGAGCCCCTGGTTATCGAGTCCCCTGGTCCCACCCAGAAACCTGATGGTCGAATCTCCCTGTGGGCACATAAGACAGCTCTGTGTAAGAGGGTGAGGTCGCAGCTTGACCGGGACCCACTGAAACCAAAAGTTCAAGCAGTAGCTCTTGAAAAATCACTGAACAGTTCTCCAATTTACATCTGATGATTGAAACTGGAAAGC
Source organism: Artibeus jamaicensis (assembly GCF_021234435.1). Lineage (NCBI taxonomy): Eukaryota > Metazoa > Chordata > Mammalia > Chiroptera > Phyllostomidae > Artibeus > Artibeus jamaicensis. Next base: position 5,643,242 of record NW_026521854.1, on the reverse strand, counting down.
CAGCCAAGCTGGTTTTATAAGACACTTGTTCTTTAGGATGATAATTGGTGTTTTGTAAATAAAAACAATCCCCCCCAAAAATACAGGTTTCTTGATTATTTCAATTTTAGAAATGCCAAGTTAAACAAAATTAAACAAATTTAACTTTATTTATTGCAAGACTTCTCAGAGCCTTACCACATTAGCATTCATGTTCACTCTACATTCCAAGGGGGATGGTGTAGGGTGTGGATTTAATTTGAAATTTCCCAAATGTTCATATTTAATTGAACCCCCAAATATTTTTCCTTGTAGACTAATATTCCACAGAACATACTTGGAGACATGCCTTTTTCAGACTTAATCATTCCTCACAGTAATTTTAATATAAAGGAAAATACAAGCAGATAATAAAATGCAGAAAAACTAAGGTGAGTTAGAATCAAGATTTTTTTAAACTGGGGCTCCGGTTGCAGGGAATTCCTTGAGCCACAAATAAGTGGCTCTGTCAGTGCATAAGGCAATGACCACATGTCATCTCCCTTTTCCGAGTCCTTTGTCCCCAATATGACAATATTTGTGTTGTCTTTTTTTTTAGTGGAAATAGTACTATTTATTTATTTATTTATTTATCTTTTTAAAAATTGATTATGCCATTACATTTGTTCTATTCCCCCCTCCATTCCCCTCTACCCTGCACACCCCTCCTCCACCATTCCCCTCTTTAGTTCATGAACACGTGTCTCAAGTTCTTTAGATTCTGCATTTCCCCCACTATTCTTACCCTTCCCCTGTCTATTTTCTATCTACCAGCTATGCTACTTATTTTCTGTACCTTCTCCCCCCTTCTCCTTCTCCCACTCCCCTGTTGCTAATCCTCCACATGATCTTCATTTCTATAGTTCCGCTCCTGATCTAGCTGTCCTCTTAGTTTGCTTTTGTTTTAGGTGTGGTTGATAACTGTGAGTTTGCTGTCCTTTCACTGTTCATCTTTTTTATCTTCTTTTTCTTAGGTAAGTCCCTTTAACATTTCACATAATAAGGGCTTGGTGATGATGAACTCCTTGAATTTGGTCTTATCTGAGAAGCACTTTATCTGTCCTTCCATTCTAAATGAAAACTTTGCTGGGTAGAGCAATCTTGGTTGTAGGTCTTTGGTTTTCATGACTTGGAATACTTCTTTCCAGCCCCTTCTTGCCTGTAAGGTCTCTTTTGAGAAATCAGCTGACAGTCTGATGGGAACTCCTTTGTAGGTGACTGTCCCCTTAGCTCTTGCTGCTTCTAGGATTCTCTCCTTCATTTTAATCTTGGCTAATGTAATGATGACGTGCCTTGGTGAGTTCCTTCTTGGGTCCAACTTCTTTGGGGCTCTCTGAGCTTCCTGGATTTCCTGGAAGTCTATTTCCTTTGCCAGAATGGGGAAATTCTCCTTTATTATTTGTTCAGATAAGGTTTCCACTCGTGACTGTTCCTCTTCCCCTTCTGGTACCCCTATAATTTGAATGTTGGAATGTTTAAAGCTGTCCTGGAGGTTCCTAAACCTCTCCTCATTTTTCTGAATTCTTGTTTCTTCATTCTTTTCTGTTCGGTCATTTTTTTCCTTCCTTCTGGTCTACTCCCTTGATTTGAGTCCCAGTTTCCTTTCCATTACTATTGGTTTCCTGTGCATTTCCCTTCATTTCAATTAGTTTAGCCTTCATATGTTCCTCTAATTTGTGACTAAAATCCACCAGTTCTGTGAGGATCCTGATCACCAGTGTTTTGAACTGTGCATCTGAAAGTTTGGCTATTTCTTCATCACTTAGATTTATCGGCTCTGGGGCTCTGAGTTGTTCTTGAGCCATGTTTTGATCTGTTTGTGCCTGTTATGTATGAGGAGCTGAGCCTTAGTTGTTTACCAGAGTGGGACCACCCAGGTCGCTGGTTTGTGATGCTGTATGTGGGGGCGGGGTCAGAGAGGGAGCAATGGCGGTCCTCTTCGCTTGCCCAATCTGTCCCACCTCTTGCCCCCCGCCTGTTTATCTGAGCGGAAATGTGCGAGCCCGCAGCCCTGTGCCCTGCAGTCTCAATGCTCGACTCTTCACTGGTTTATCTGCACGCAAATGCTTGACTGACCACAGACAGCCAGCTACGCCTCTTCCCCATGTCTGCTCGTAGCTAGCCCGCACCTGGGATCCGTGCCTTCGGCTGCTTGTGCACCACCCTGGTTGGAGATCTTTTTGGCCAACCCGCTCCGCTGCTGGCTTTGCCCCTCTCACCGGTTTAGCTGAGCATTTCGTTGTTTTCGGACTCCGTATTGTCGATTTTCTGTGTGGTTTGATTGCATTTATTGTTGTTAAAACTTTATTATTTTTAGATTTGGTTGTGCAAGGACACAAGGTGTTTCCACCTATGCCTCCATCTTGGTGGAAGTCCTGTGTTGTCTTTTTTATAATAAGTGGCTCCTCGGTGGAACCCTCTCTCCCTGATCTCAGAATCATTCTAGACAGCTGCTGTCCTAGCTCGCTCCTCATGGCCTTTGCTCTCGCCCACTCTTCCTGGAGGTAGGCAGCACCTTGGGGCTGCCCTCAGCGGGTGGGGGGCCGCCACCTGCATCGGTCTGGCTCCATCCAACAGGTGTGTCCTTCCTGATGAGAACGTGTGGGTGCTTATGGGATTCCATAAAGCACCATCTTTTTGCTTTATAAGCTCTCCACTGTAATCCAAACTCCATAAATGAGCAATTCCTTTGCATAATGAACGGATGAGGCTGTTTTATGCACTTTTATGTTGTTCCAAGTCTGTGGTTTTGCTAAATTTCCACCTCAAAGATATGTAATTAGAGCTTCAACAATCTGCTATCTGAGCCCCCCACCCTCCTCTGGAATCTACAACGTCCTCACAGGCTGGTTTCTGACAGGAATAAACACACACCAGTGTGTGTGTGTGCGTGTGTGCACGCTCACATGCTTTGTCTGTTGGTTTGTGTGGGTGGAGGGGCATGGCTTCAGTCTTCTAGGAGGTGAGAAGATGGGTGGATGGGGCCAGGGTGCCAGGTGTCTCCCTTTTTCTGACCTCTGGCTTTTTGGCCCAAGCCGGGACCACCCCCATCCCCTCTACGAGGCCCCAGGCCCCACGCAGGCTCACCTTCTCACTGTCTTCCACACAAGCCTCGTCACCTCCCACCCAGGCTTGTGCTCATGCTGCTCCTACAGGCGAGGGGGCCCTCCTCCCTCTATGGTCCAGACTCTATTCTTCAAGGCTCAGCTATGACGCCTTTTGTGCCGTGAAATGTTCTCTTTGCCATTTAGTCCTTAATAATCTTCCTTTTCTCGTTAATGAACTGTAAGTTGATACCACAAAGCTCAGCATTTATATGTTTGTGCATTTTTGTGTTGACTAGAGGTAAGTCCTCCGAGTTGGGGCTGCTCCCTCTGTATAGTGACTCTGACTGCTTTTGGGTGGGAGGAGGGGCTGGAGCCGCATCTCACAGGGCTCCTGACAGGGCCCCAAGCTTCTGTGGCCACGGATTAACTGTTGTTCACTGGCTTACACAATATCTCAATTTTCTAGAGGAATAGAATTTGAGATGAAGCAGGCCCAGTCCAGTTTCCATCCAAGGTGGATATCAAACAGCCGTATCGGGACGGCCCACCTCGTAGCCCTCTCGGGTTTCCAGGCCGCCTAGGAGAGCTGGGTGCCGCGTGTGTTCTGTGCGAAGTCCTCCCCACCCGCAGCCGCAGCGCCAGGAGAGGAGTCCCGGCAGGAGATGCCGGGACTGTGTGCTCCGGTGAAGAAGACAGTGAGTTCTGGAATCAGATAAATTCAGGTATATTTCTTGGCTTTGAACTTCCTAATTATGTCACAGTGGGTAAATTAGCTCACCACTCTGAACTCTGATTTCCTCAAACTTAAAAGGAGAGGACTAATGGCTTCAGTGGAAGCGGCTGGGGCGACAGAGCTTCCTTATAGGTTGCCATTATCGTCCTCAGAAATTGGTGGCAGAAGAAGGAGGCCAGAGAACACATCCGATCAGAGGTAGATCAGCGTGAAAAGTCATCTTTTCGCCCAGCTATTCCTGAGGCCCACTCAGAATCATTTAATAAAACATCACCTCCAGTGAATTCCAGCTACGTCTGCTGGCCAGAGCGCAGGAGACACAGCAGAGCGAGACCCAGGGCGACCCAGGTGCCCAGGCCAGCGTCCGAAGGGCAGCTGTCGTGCCCATGCCCTCTCCTAGCTCACCTCCTGCTGGACAGTGTGACTGAGGGCCTTCCTTAGTCTTACCTTCCGACACCGAAGAAGCAGAGACGCTGCCCATCCATATCACCCTGCTCCCTGCGTACTCGTCCTCAGAGGGACAGGCCATGGGCTGAATGAGAAGGGCTCACACACTCTCAGCAACAGCTCCCGGATGCCGGAGACGAGAGAGGCCGAGGGCTATCTGACTGAAGCTTCCACATACAGATAGGGAAACTGGGGCCCGGAGAGAGGAAACTCACCAAGCTCAAGGACACGACCACTGAGAGGTAAAGCCGGGCCTCCAGCAGCCATTGCCCAGCTTCCAGTTCACACCCCCCACCGTGGAGCCTTCTGTGCACCAGAAAAACCAATGGGCTGGGCCCTCTCTCCACGTCCTGGACGTTCCTAAGAACTGGGTGGATTTCTTTCAGACCCTGGCTACTTTTCTCTCTTGCTGAAAAGAAAGAGAGAGGAGTAAAGCCAGTTCCACTAAACAAATTTTATTCAATATTAATAGATCTCAGAGACAAAATCTAGAAGTAGAGTGTATTAAGGCTTTGCACTCATCCACTCATTTATTTATTCACTTCAATTCTGATGCTAATATGTACATAGCGTTCAATTATTCATATAGACACTCGAAGGCACATACACGTATAGTATCCCTTTTGCTGTACATCAAGACTACCCCAAAGCTTTGGGGGCTAAAATAACCACCATTCCAGTTCCCCCCAAGCCTGTAGTGGGCTCAGTTCGGGAAGATTCTGAGAAGAAATGGGAGACCTTTAGGTGGGGCTGCACTTGGTCCTCTCTGCAGAGGGTCCCCAAAGGGGCAGCAGTCGTGGTAAGGTGGCGTGGGTGGGTCTGGCTGGTCCGAGGCAGCCTCACCCGCACGTCTGGGGTCATGCCGGCTGTGACTCAGGCCCCTCTCTCCAGGCTGTGTCTCCTCCCCCAGAGGCCAGGGCGGAATCCTCATCTGAGGGAGTAAGAGGGAAGCCCTAGGTGCTGGGAGTCAGGCTGGGAAGCCACGTCCTCTCACATCTGCCGGATTCTATTGTCCTGTCTACTTGTCCAAGCAAGTCACAGGGCCAGCCAAGATTCAAGGGAAGGAGATGAAGACTGTATTTCTCGAGAGTCGGAGCGAAGTCTCCTTTAATGGGGCGTGCACTTGGGGTCGGAGAGCCCATTCCTGCAGCCACTGAGCCCCGCTCTCTGCTCTGCCCTCCGAGTCTCATCTGTGGATACGCACGCGGATGCGGACATAGATATGAATGGGTGGACCAATATTCTTAAATATATAAACATTTCTATGTAAGTGCAAGTAGAAACGCACACACACATGCACGCAGGCACACACACATTCCGGCCCCTGTGGCGCTCACAGTCTATTGGCGTAGACTGGTTCGATATTCTAAAAGCCACAGTAGAAAGGGGCAAAATGAGGAGCAGGGGGAGGGTGAGAGCCCTGCGGGTCTGAGTGGGGAGGGGGAGGGGGCGCCCCAGGAACTGGAGGGGCCATCTCTGAGCACATGTGGGGAAGGGAAGGTGTGCGAGGCCCATCCAGGCACTGATGGGCAGACCAGTCCAGAGGAGGGGAGCGGCAGGGTGAGGAGAGGGCGAAACTGGTGTGGGAGGTCACACTGGGGCAAGCCACGGGGAGCCTTGGATGCTGGGCGAGGAAATTGGATCTGGGTAAGTGGGGGCCACAGCATGGCTTTTATTCCTACAGTTTTGGCAATGAGCTTTGGGATGTCCCTTTTCCTCTTTTCCCTATTCACACTCATGTTTTTCCAACCCCTCCCATCCCAGGCCACACACACACACGCACACACACACACACACGCATCTCAGAGGAAGATTGTTCTCCTTGCCTTCCACGGATGGCGGACAGGTAGGCCTGCTTTATCCAGCTGAGAACGGCGGCTTACTGAAGCTCACCCCAAAGCTGGGCCCTTTACTGGTCCTGAGACAGAGGGTCATTTGTAGATTCTTTTATCGAGCTCATATTTACTGGGGCCAACTGTGTTATGTTATATTTTTACATTTCCTTATTTAAGCCTTGAAACCACATCACCTTGAACATGAAGAAAATCAAGGTCTCGAGAAAGCTGAGGATTCACAGACCTGATCCAGACACAGACCTGGCCTCTGGCTCTCCCCGACTCCAGGAAGAGTTAACTCTACCAGGTGGGCTTTCTCGGGGGCTCCACGGAAGAGGCGTATTCGGGCAAGCTCTTCTGTGGGAGTCTATGCAGGGCATGGCGGGGCCCATGGGCTCCCGCTTCTCTGTCAGAGGGCAGGCGGCAACACGTAGGCAGGGACGGCTGGAATCTCAGCACCCGGTTGGCCGCCCATCTCTGGGCCCATCAGCTGGGGTGGGGAGTGGGGGGCAGGAACAGCCTTTCTAGCACCTGCAGGAAATGGTGAACGTTAGCCCCGGTGGGGCAGCGGGGGAGGCTGGGGAGGGAGGCACTCCAGCAGAGGGGCAGGGCCCGTCGGGTGGGACTAAAGGAACTTTCCTGTATTTTTACCTCAGAGTATTTGCAGCTTCGGCTCTGTACCATTCCGTGTCAGCTTAACCTTACTTTTGCCTTTCTACCGACAGGCATTATGGACTTTTGCATCTATTCTTCCAGCTGGTTCTCATGGCATCTCCAAGACAGAGCTGGCATGGGTGCCATTGTCCCCATTTCACTCCTGGAGAGACTGAGGACAACAGAGGAGATGGGGGAGTGGGGGGAAGGAAGGCACGTATTTACTGAGCTCGTACTGGGTGCTGGCACCAGCGGCGCGTTCAGGCAATAACTCATGAGACCCTCTCAGTGACACCATTTCAGGCATTCGAAACTGAGGCACAGAGGGGATGGGGTCTCGAAGGAGCTCAAGTCTGGAAGTTACAGAACTGGGGCAAAGTCCAGCACTTGACCCCCAGGGTCTGACCCTTGCCTCCCTGCAGGCCCTGTCCTCAGGGTGGGACTCCCAGGGTGTCCCCTGTCTCAGCCCCACTGGGGAAGGGGAAGCACGCAGAGGACGGACTTGAGGAGGACACTCTCAGAGCAGCCTGGCCTGGGGGCAGGGAGACACACCTACTGCTCCACCGAGGCCCCTCCTGGGAGGGTGGGCTGTCACCCCCACCTGCTCCTCCCGTCCCAGCTCCAGAGCAGTGTCCCCAGCTCCTGACAGCTTTGTCTTTGGTGGCAGGTGGGGGGGGGGCGCCTGTCTCACGGAAGGCTGCCTGTGGATGCCTTTAGCCCACAGGACCCTCAAGCCCAGGATTTCCTGTGGCCACAGCCAGACGTTCTCCTCACCCTCAGGTCTGGGACCTCTAGGGCCTCTTTTAAAGGCCCCCTGCTCTCAGTGATTCTCCCCAGGGGCTGGGTCTCCAAGACCCAGAACTTAGACTTTCAGACACTTTGCGCCTTTGTGGCTTGGTCCTCCTCTTTGCACGAAGAAGTGGAAGACCCCTAACCTGCCCGGCCGTAACCCTTGCAGGGTTGTGACAGAGAATGAAGTCAAATGTGGAGAGCGCCATTTCGTTGCTGAACGTCAGGGGGACACCTGGCCTGGCACTGCGTGGGCTCTGCGGTGGCAGGAAACGCAGGGTGAGGTCCTGGCTTTCAAGGCGTTTACGACAGACCGGAGAGATCAAATATCTGTGCGGATAAAATATAGTGATGGGTGAGGCCTGCCACTGTCTCACGGAATATTCCTTCACCTCTTTCTCCTTCTCGATCCCTCTATTTGTTCGTTCACTCATTCATTGATCTGTTAGTGGCAAAACGGCATCGGAACGTTACCAGCAACTGGGCCTCGCTGCTGGAGTTCTGGTTAGAAAGAATTCAGAGCCAAGACTCCATCATGTGCAAACATTAATGTAGAAAGTCGCAGAGGCAGGAGTGAGCCACGAAAGAAGTGAGCTCGCTGGGCTCTGCGGGCTCAGGAAATAAGTTTCGGAGGCAAAGGAAGGGCCGTTGGAGTTTAGAAAAAAGAAAGGCAGGGAAAATGTGCCTGGGGAAGGAGAGGGTGGAAAGGGGCGTGGCGTGCTTAGGAGAGAGAGCGAGCTGGCTCCTCCTCTTCAGGGGTTTTATCTGGAGGTCTCAGGGGAGGGTTCAATAGAATATTTATCTTTCTAGGTGTGTCCTTTCAGAGTCACAGTCTTCACCGATTGATTGGTGCCAGGGCAGAGGGTTGTTGGTCTTTGCAGCTGGTCCTGATGTCAGCCAGGGGGCCTCCTGCCTGGCATTGCTGCTTTTCTGGGCCTGGAGCTGAAACACAACTTCAGCCCTATCTCTAGGGCTGAATGCTTAAGGCAGTGGTTATGCAAGGCTGATACTGTAGGCTGTCCGCCAGCCCCCTTGTTCCTCCTTTAAGGGAGTCTGCCACAGGGCTAGCAACATGTCAGGGGAAGAAAGGTCACCCTGGGGGTGACTTCCGCCCCTACAATTGTCTGTTGCTAGGCACCCAGGGCTTTCCACCCTGGTGACCTGCCACACCTGGCCTGTTGTCCTTGCTCTGCTCATGTCTAACTGCCTACTACAGATCCATCCATCCATCAGCCATCTCTTCACCCGTTTGGTCACCTGGTCATCTGGGAAGCGTAAGGTACAAGTCTAAATACTGGAGGTACGAAGAGGACCTGACAGACCCTACCCCGGGAAGGGGGCTGGCTGTGTAGTAAGCAGCAGCCAAGTCTACCACAGCAAAGGCCTCGGCTAAACAGGGGGCTGAGCTGCAACCCTATGATGGAGCACGACACTCAGCTGTATTGATGTCTGCGTCCATCTGTCCCACTCACCTTAGGCATTACATTCTATTCTTTTTTTAAAAAAAGATTTTATTTATTTATTTTTAGACAGAGGGGAAGGGAGGGAGGAAGAGAGGCAGAGAAATGTCAATGTGTGGTTGCACTCGTGTGCCCCCTACTGGGGACCTGGCCCGCAACCCAGGCATGTGCCCTGAATGGGGACCGAACCAATGACCCTTTGGTTTGGAGGACAGCACTCAATCCACTGAGGCACACAGCCAGGGCTACATTCTGTTCTCAGCATTCCTATTGTGTAGCACAGTTCCTGGCCCCAAACTAGAGCCTGATAAATGCTGAAAGAAGTACAGCAGAGTGTTGCCGCCCCTCTCCAAGCCCACCTTCCCGCGTGAGGAGTGGGTGTTAGCGACCGCCTGGAGGAGGCGAAATCGGTGCGGCACTCCACCTGCTTGGCAGAGGCAGTGCCCGGGTCTCCACCTACCCCTTTCCTCTGCCTTCTTTACCCTGGGACACGCCTCTTTCCTGCTCTCAACCCTCTTCACAGTGCAACACTGAAGGGGTCAGCCTGCTGTCTAAGACCCTGACCCACTTCGATTCTAAACACTGGACGGCGGCCTCGTGCTTGGCCTTGTGCTGCCAAAGGTTCTGCCTGCTTTGCGCATGGCAGGCAGTACTTCTTGCGTATTAACTACCCATTAAATGTGAATCACCGAGGTGTACTCCAGGTGCCTCAGGGATCATACCTTGGTGCTTGGAAAGAGAGAGCGGGGCACGCTCCTGACAGCGACCCAGAGCGGACGGCCGCCTTCTTTTCCTTTTCCCGAGAACAGGCCTCTGTTCTTATCGATTGAGTAGATTTCAGTGTGGCATTTTAGCTGTTGTGTCTGTAATAGGTCTGAGAAACAAAACTGCTTCTATATGAGATTTTGGTATTAATGAGTGTACAGGGAGGGAATGCTGTGTATAGCCTTCTGAAAAGGCATTTGGGGGCCCCCTGCTGTCAGTCAGACACCGGGGGTTTGTACAACAAAACCCTGGTATTTGGTTTGCACTGCCCCCTGGTGGCGACACTCAGTTTTGGACAGCTGCTCTTCCTGGGCCAAGCCCCAGCAGCATCTCGAAAAACTGTGGATAAAGTCAGTTCCCGTGAGCTTCCTGGCAGCTTCTTTTGCCGCCCAAGACACCATGGGGGTCATACAAAAAAAAATAAGGAGTCATCCTGCCTCCAAGGAAATTTTTTCCTGGTCTCTGACCTTCTCTTGGAGAATACCCATGTCTTCTGGAGTTCCCATTCATTTACTCCGTCATTCATTACCTTCACCCAACGTTTACCCTTCTGTGTCCCCTAACACAGATGGGTGCTGGGGTTACAGAGTAAACAACATGAACAAGCCGTGCCCTCATGGATGCTGACACCCTTGGGCCCCTGCCTGGATGCCTGGTGCTCGCTGTCACACACTGTCACACACTTCTGTAAAACTTCACTTACACCTGATGATCAGTGAATCCCTGCTTGGTTAGAGCTTATAGAGTTCTCCTTCAATGCGTATTTAGAGTTTATTCAAGAGGTTGGTGTGGAAAAGAGAAAACTCAAAGACCGAAAGGAATGTATTACTAATGGTGGAATTTCAGGTATTGGTGGTGGGGAGTTGGGAGCACAGCTGGGAACCTCCTCGCATCCTCCTCCCCCCACCAGCTGCCCTCAGGCCACTCCCTGCTCAGCCTGTAGGAGGACCAGCTCTGCCAGCTGTGTCTCAACCCCAGGATCTGCTGGGGCGACATCGGGGGCAGCGTGAGCTGCAAACGTGACCTGGGATCCATGAGAGAACTCTGTGACGTTTCTCCTTCTCACAGAAAGAAGAGAAAAACAACCCCAATTTTCGCTGGTCTTAGCTCTGTCCTCAAAGAGGAGGAAGAAGTTGTACACATAAGTACTCACGAGGAAGGCCCGGGTAAAGGCTGGAGCAGCTCTAAGTGGGGAGAGACTGCTTACTGCGGGAGGGCTCAGGGTTGATTTCTCGAGGAGAGGTGTTTGACGGGTTATGTCATTATTTGGGGCAGTCAAGCCTCGCTGCAGTAGGGAACCTGGTGGTAGAGGAGGTGTTTACACAGCCGTTGGGAAATGAAGCTTGGTCAGGGTCCCGGGACCAGACAATGTGAGGACAGGTTCTCATTTGGCCTTTGCAGATGCTCTTGAGAATTGCTCGTCTCCTAAACCGCAGTGCACTCACTGTCCAGCCCCACCCTCCGCCCCACCTCCACCCTCCCTGCACTAGTGGGCTAGGTCACTGAGCTAAAGGCCACTGCCTTGGAGGACCTCTTCTGTCATCTGCCTCGGTAGCAAGTTTCTCCCATAACAGTTTAAGGTTCTGTTTCTTCTCCTCGCCTAGGTGTTTACCACTCTGCCACACTTCAGCCCGGCAACAGCACGGGGATTAGCTTTCGTGTGGTTAATGCTAACGCTTTAGTGTGTATTTCGAAGCTGTGCTGGGTGCTGGGTGCAGTCATATTGTTGTGCATCTCATCTACTTCCTTTGGCAATTTGGAGCAGTCAGACACCCAAAAGACAGGGTTGGAGTAATTCACATTTGGGGGTGTGGGAGGAACCACACTCAACCCAGTAAAAGATACCCTAGGTGCCCGAGCTGAAGAAAGCCCTGCTTACACGAGGACTCTTTCAGAGGCCACATTGACAGATCGTGGGGAAAAACTGGGGGGCAGCACATGGCCCATGATGTGGGATATAGGATAATGTTGCCTTCAATTTCCTCAGTGCCCTCCTGAAGGCCTCTGTGCCCAATAGGCTGCGCTTCTGTCTCCTGCCTCTAGAGGGCGATCCTGCCACAGCTCTGTGGGCACAAGCCTTCCTTGGGGGTGGTTAGGACAGGCCTTCTCTCTCACTCTTTCCACAGACACGCCCGTGTGTGTGTGTGTGTGTGTGTGTGTGTGTGTGTGTTCAGAGAGAACAGAAGGCCCTGCACAGATTTTTGAGCCTAAGGCACCTGTTCCAGTCAGACTCCTCCTGGCAAGTCCTGAATTGGGGTAGCACAAGTCTTGATGACCAACAATCATGTCACTTGTGTGCAAACTCCCTTGAAAGTGTCACAGGCGGACTGGCGGCCTCATGGGTGTGACCAGGCATTCCTAGTCCTTCCTTAGTCACCAGAGACCACCGTTTATCTGTTTCTAATGCCCTCCGGATGGTGTGTCTTCCTTGCTCAGGAACCCAGACCCCAGAGGGCCTCGGCTCCTCTGGGCCCCCGGCTGGCCAGCCGCTCTCTCCTCAGCCAGCGCGCTGGCCGAGCTCCTCCCTGCACCTTCCCTCGACTCTGTCAAGTGCTGCACCTCTGCACCTCGTTTGTGCGTTTCTCCTTCTGGAACTGTCTTCATCGCTATGTTTGTTTGTCTCGGTTGGAAAGTCCTTCCTTTTCTTCAAGACACAGTACAGGCACGTCGCCGGTGGTGACTGCCCACCAGCCACTCCAGCAGTGCCTGCCTCTCTGCAACAGCCCCACCAAATGGCAAGGAGTGGGGTCTGCGTGCCGAGCTGCCCCCGGAGTCGGGGGCCCCGTCACACTCACCTTTGTGCCCCAGGTCCCGGCATCATGCCGGGGACGCTCTGCAGGAGGCACGTGTGGGACGCTCCACGCATGGCTGAGTGACTGGTGGGCTGCCCGGATGCCCGTGCGCGTGGGACACGTTGGGGGGCAGAACTGTGCAGGCAAAGAGAGTGGGGGGGAGGGGGCATGCCAGATCCCTGGCTCTTTGTCAAGAGACGGCATACTTGACACTAGCTGCCACGCTCCAAAGCCAAAGAGGGGCCAAGGGGCTGCCATCTGCATGTAACCCCGGGGAGAACTGGCCGCTCCATGGACCTGCCAGCAGGCCGGGTGCGGCCCGACCATGAATCACTTCGGACCAGCCAGGCTCTGCCGGGCCTCTGAGCAGATGGTTATCATTCAGAACCATTCCAGCCTCTTTAGCAGAATTGGGCTTTTTGGTGCTGCTCCTGGCTGCAGGGCCTGCTTCCTCCTCTTCCTGTACTGGAGAAGTCAGCCAGCCTCCAGGCTGTGAGACAGCAAGTTTGCACCGCAGGCTGCTCCTGCCTCTCTCATTCCATCCTGTCCTCTCCATCTGGGAGGCCTGGCTCTGCAGTCCGCTGCCCTCTCTGTTGTCCATCTACAGATGATGGGGAAGGGCCACCTTCTGGCAGCATCTTGAATGCCAAAGGGAAAGGGCTCCCCCACTGCCCACCTTGGTTCTCTGCTCAGTGCATCTCCATACCACCTGTATGTAGCCTGTGAGGCTGGGGTCAGCACACGGCTGGTCTTCGAGTCTCTGACCATCAAGGAGGACGTTCCCCATGACAGGGCCCACTCGTGCTGCCCCAAACGCCCCAGGAAAGGCCAGCACTTTGACTTCAGTTTGGAATCTGGAGGAGTTGGAAAATACACAGGCTGGTTCAGGACACCCAGCCACCTGCGGCTGAAACACGCCCATGTCTTCCTCAAGGGCTCTTCGTTGTCTGGGGACTGACTTGCTTTCTCCCCCTGCCCCCTGCCCACCCCTTCTCCTCCTGTCCACTCTGGCGCGGCTGTATTTGTCCTGCGTGGGAGCCCAGGCATGGGACATCACGTTTTGCTGCTTGTTTGTCTTTGAGAGCCAGCACAGTTTGGTGGCGCCAGCACTGAGAGGACTGTAATTCTCTCCGATCTGCTTTCTCACTGTGTTGTGCTCTGCCTCCAGCCCTAGACCATCCAAATTCGGGACATAAATCAGCTGCTGCTAGTGTACTGCTTCCCCAGACAGGAACCCTGATGGATCTCCATGGCCTTTGGAATCCGAACTACTCCCTGGTTTTCCGGATCCTTCATATTCTGTGCCTGTTTTTATATCCACCCCACTTTCTCTCCGGCCTCTGCTTTCCCGACACCCGTACACTGCCCCCACCTTGAAAGCCCCAGTCTTTAGAAATATACCAGGACTGAAAAAAAAAAGGAATAAAACCCGATCAGGCTTATTTTTATGTTCTGGCTTAGAACCTCGCCTGTGCTCACGTGTCTGGGTCCAAGGCCCATCCTCGGAGGCCCCGTTCAGAGCGCGCATGCGTGGACGCCTCTCCTGACACCTGAAGCACTTCTGTCCGCACCAGACAGGCTGGCCTGCCTCAGCGTTCGACATGCGGATGCTGACTTGTTTTATCCTCATTTTCCCAATTGTCCCGTAATCATCATCGAGGCCTTATCATTATGTTCCAATGTTGGGCTCACTGACTAAACTAGGAGTACCCCTGGTTTTTCTCTCTCACAACCTATCTGTCAAGTGGGCCGAGAGACGCGTCCGAAGTGTGCGCCGTTCCCGGCCCCTGCACTGCGCGTCCCCTCCTCTGGAGGGCGCCCCTGTCCGGACTTCCGAAACAGCCTTCTCGCCGTCTCCCACTTCCACTCCTGCCCCAGGCAGTCAGTTCTCCATGAAACAGAGTGAATGTTGAAGGAGGAAATCAGATCGTGCTGGCTCATGACCTTGGTTAAAACCCTCCAGTGGTGTTCCATTGCACTTGGAGTTGAATACAAATAGAAAATAGAGTAGAGCCTCTCCACCCCCGCCATGGCTTGTAAGGCCTCTTCCCTGCTTCTCTCTCTCTCTCTCTCTTTCTCTCTCTCAATTTCTCTGTCTTTTTGGTCCCCTGGTTCAGCCTCCTGGCCTTCCTTCCATTACGCGTGCTGTGCCTTCCAGCTTCTGAGCCTTGCCACCTGTGTTCTGCTTGGGCACTCTTTCCAGATGTTAATGCCACTAACTCTGTCCTCCTCGTCTGGGGTTCAGTGCAAATGTCATTGACTTGGAGAAGCCTCCCAACCTTCTTTTAAATGTAGACTCTCAGCCTTGTGGCTTATCTTTTCCCCACGACGTTGTTCTATTTTTGTTGTGGCACTGGTTTTACTCAGTGGTTGATTTCCCCGGGGCGCACCGCCGCCCCTCTGGAATGCACATTCCGGGACTCGGCAGCCTGGCTTTCTGACGCGATGCCAGCACTGGTCACAGGGCCCTGAGCCGAGACTCAGTGCTTGTCGAAGAGAAGGAACGAATGAGTGCTTAAAGGGTGGTGTGAATAAGTGTTTTCAAGGTGCGTAAACACAGCTCCTGCCTTCACATAGGTCACAGAATGCTTGTAAAGGAGAGAAACTAATGAATATTTTCAACCCAAGGAAACAGAAGCCATAATAGAGATGGGTGAGGGAGTCATTAAATCTGCCTCCTCTGACCGAGTCTTGTCCCCTTACTTGTCAGTTCCTTAAGGACACTGTGCACCGTGTATTCCTCCTACATTCTGCACTGCAGTGGCTCCTCAGCACCGGCTGTCGGACCCGCCGTGGCCAAATCTCCCAGGAACCAAAAGCCCATCACGGGTGTCTGGTTCTGGTTCTGCAGGTCTGAGTGGGCCCTGGGAGGCATTGTGTCCTGGGTACTTCTGAGCTCCTCGGCTTGGGCACCGCGGTGCCACACTGCCCATCGCAGGGCCGGCGCCCTGGGAGGGCCGGCATACCTGCCTGAACCGAGGGAAATCCACTGCTGCCTGTGCCATTGTTTCTCTGACCAGCCCCGCGGAACCCAGGGCAAGTCACCACACGTGTCTGGGGTTCCTGCGGCCGGTGTGCAGAGTGGGAGGAGATTCGGGCCATCACTCCTTTCTCCCAGACCAATGGCTGTCGTGCCACTCTTCTCAGGGATGGTCGTTATCAGCCTTACAGGTCGTTTTATTTTCTTAACCCAGCAGCACACAGGTGTCTCCCTCCGGTCCCACCCCTTGAGAATCTCTCACAGTGGCCCGGAGACATCAGTCTCCTATTCCTCATAGGTGCTGGGACCGTGTGGGCCCTATATATGTGGTGCACAGGCCCATGGTTAAAGGGCACGTGGGGGCTTGTGTGTGTGTGCTGGTGTCACGCAGGGGCCCGGGGGCCGCAAAGAGGTTGATGGACTTCTGTAGGTTCTGGGGCCTGCTCCCCGGGGGCCTGGGCTCCGCAGGCTGGTGTGGGGTGCAGGGTAGGAAA
This sequence comes from Artibeus jamaicensis, assembly GCF_021234435.1. Taxonomy (NCBI): domain Eukaryota; kingdom Metazoa; phylum Chordata; class Mammalia; order Chiroptera; family Phyllostomidae; genus Artibeus; species Artibeus jamaicensis. The sequence goes on along the minus strand of NW_026521854.1, from coordinate 5,627,228 downwards.
TGGCTTCTCCGGCACTGGGAAACATTGGGGGCCTTTTCACACCCATTAGGGTGCCTTGACTTGTCATTGGGGAGGAGCCCATCCAAGTGTGACCCGCAGATTTTCCAAATGCTGGTGATTCCAGAAGTGCCAGGGTCCAGCCTCGGCAGGGTTCAGGGTCCCTGAAGGATGAACAGCACAGGCAAAGGAAGAGTCAGACACCCGATTGGATGACGGAGAACAGCCAGCTTCTGTGGGTCTGACCGAACTCGTAGAGTTTGATTTAGGCTTTATTTTTATAGAGATTGTTGTATAACATTAAAGGAACAGGTGCATAGCATGATCAGTTAAGCAGAAAAAACAAATACAGAGGTAACCAGGAAAAGTACAAGATTTTCCATAGTTTCAGTTATGTTAAACAAAAGTTGTTTTGACCAGGAGAACCATTAATCAGACAATTTGAAATAGCTCTACGTACAGAGTTTGAATGTCTTATTGTTTATTAAAGGTCTTAGAATTTGGCATGGGGCAAAAGGTACGCCAGACTGAGCAGAGGTTAGGAAATTTATTATAAGCCTTTGTGATGTCTAACTTAGCTATCTATCTTTCTGTCCAAAATGTTTCTCTATGTACTATGGACTCTGACTCCTTGGTAATTGTATCTACGTGCTTAGTTTATAGTATCTAACAAGCTTCTCCTGTTTCTTTGCCTACTAAATTTTAATTAATATATATTTATGTTCAAGGTAAAGGAGGGGCTGTTACTCCAACAACTGTTAGACATTCAGGAGCTATTTCATTAGCGGGAACTTTGTTCTCTGGTCAAGAAATTATTTTGTACAACTTCATTGGAATTATGCGAATCGATGAACCTGAAATAGGTGTCTAACAATCCCACCACCTTTTGGTCACCAAAACAAACATGTAAAGAGAGACAGACAGGAAATCCAGCCACAGTGGCCTCTGCCTTGCAGATGCACCTCAACCATCCTGACCTTGTCAAGGGACGGTTGCTGGCCAGCTCCCGACACAGAACTTTTGTGCAGGAGGGGCTTAGGGGTGGCAATATTTTGAAGGGGAAGCTAGAGGTCTTCTTTAGAAGCTGTGTTTTTTAACAGGCACATTGTTTGTACTTGGATTGTATGTTGGGTGGGGTAGCCTAGGGTCTGGTGAAGGTTATAGGGAGAGAGCACGAGAGCCCCCCACCCCCCAATGCCACCATACCATGCCACCTGCCTGTGCCTCTCCTGAATGCCACCTCTACTCTTATGGCTCAATCTTGGAAGCAAAATTTCTTCAACTCTCGTCTCCTCACCTCCCTTCTTTGCTCCCTTTCTTCCCACTCTTACACCAACTAAGGTCGTAGCACAAGCAATGCATCGTGAGCGAGGCTTGTGTTCAGCAATCCGGCTATAGGTGGGCAGACCCTATGTACCTCATGCATTGCAGTTTACGTCAATCACTTGGGACCTGGGCAGAAGTGAGGAGGGAAGGGAGGGGGTTCCAGAGTGGGCAGGGCTGTCCTGGTGAGCACGGACCAAGGCTCATGCCTGCTCAGAGGGAGGGCCCCAACCCTGCACATGGAGGGGCCTTCTTCCTCTTCCTCTGCGGTGTGGAGAGTTGGTGTTTGACTTTCCAGCTCGTGATACAATAGAAATGGCAAGTTAGAAGGGAGCAGAGATTGCTAGGAGCAGATATAATGATAGTGAGAAAAAGAAAGAGACAAACGGATAAACAGACTGACCGACTCTGTGAAGAACGTGCTGGGCTGGGCACTCAGAACGGGCAGCACAAGGCCGGGGCCCATGTTGCTGAGTGGAGGGTGTGGGGCCTGGGAACCAGAACAGCCAAGTTCACTCTCTTGTCCTGCCACTTGCTCCGTGGGTGGCCTCGCACAGGTCTGTTCAGTCTCTCCAGGAATCAGTTTTCTCATCCGTAGAAATGCAATAATTACAACCCCAAATACCCCTGGGCTCCCATCAAATGAAGGAACGAGTATCAGATTTTATTTTCCCGTTTTTACTCACTGATTATTCTCCATGTTTGCTTCGTACAAAAATAACAAATTATTTGTTGTAGAAACAACTTACTGTATTTGTAAAAAAAAAAAAAAGAACAGAAATGGAGCGATTCAGATGAACATGGAGTTAAAAGAGAAAATACTCTCTCCCTTCTTATAAATTTCGCCCCCCAGATCCTATTTCTGTTCTGCATGGAATGCACCCCTTTGGCCCAATGGTGCTTCGTAAACCTGCTTGGAGAGCAGAGGTGGGGGTGGGAAACGAGGGGCGGAGCCCATTTTACGTTGGCGGGTCCAACGTAAACAAACCAAAAACAAACCAAACCAGCAAACCAAAACCAAAACCAAAATGGTTTGGAGTCTTTTCTGTGTAAAACTGCAGAAAAGACTTTTTTTAATGCAAAAACAGACAAACAAACAAACAAAACATGCACGGAAAACCTGCAGTGGTGTGCGGCACCTTCTGTTAACCAGGGCAGGGAGGCAGGCAGTGCTCTTTGTCAAGCCCCCCGTAAGCATGTAAAACAGCAGCAGTCCTGGCACCGACTGGGGTTGAGGGGGCTTCCATCATGCGGACAAGGCAGTGGAGAGGCTCACTCTCCGCTGTCGCTGTTCCCGTGCTGCCCCTTTACCGCTAGGTTCACAACACGGATGACTTGACGGCACGTTAGTCCCACACGGGCAGGCAGAACAGACACTGAAAGCAGCCGGTGGAATCTTTCTCCCCGGTTTCCCTTGTCGGTTGCTATAGATTGGTGTTGACCTTTGGTTTTGCAGCTGCTTCTGTTTCTTCACCTTCGTACCCTTTCCCCAAGAGCTTTGATTTGAGCTAAATTAGCTGAGCAGGTTTGTCTTCTCTTCATCTGGGCTCTGCCTTTTCTGGTTGGACTTTGTGACCTCAGGCCGCTGTGTCCAGCTTTGGTCGTTGTCGGAGCTGGGAGTGCGTGCTAGTCCCCGCGAGGGCAGCTCAGGAGTGTCCTCTGTTTCAGAAAGGAATGTTGCCCGGTGGAAATCCGCCCCCAGACTCAGCATCAGGGGTCCGAGGTCTGAGGCGAGAGGTGTGGTGTTTCACGTCCCTCCTCGAAGGTTCAGAATCCTCCTCCGCAGAGCGATGCTTCCAGCTCAGGTATTTTTGGATTCTAGGATTTTGTACTTAATTGTGTTAATGTTTGCCCACAGTGAGACTCCAAATTCTATTCTCACCTCTGCCCTGGGGTTCTTCTGCCTCCTGGAGACCCGGGTGCTGCCCCTAAGCATGGGGCCCCAAGGAGAGGGGCCAGTAACTCCTCAGGGGCCCAGGCACCCAGCTCCGCCACAGGCTCAGGCTGGACCACACGGAAGGGTCCGCACTTCAGAGGATCCCAGGATGTAAAACTTGGGCCCTTTCTCCTCCTCAGGAAGACGGACTTAACTTGGCCTCAATGCAGGGCTCAAGAAACCACGGAATCATAGAACTCAAGCTAAAAGGGTTTCTAAAGAACTTTTTGAAATTCAGCTTTTTAAAAAATATATAAAAATGATACATGACCTGGTTAAAAAAAATTCCAGCAGTAGCTAATGGTATAAGATGAAAAATAAAAGTGCCCTTGATCTCCACGCGCAGTGCCACCGCACGAGGAATCCGCTGTGAAGAGTTTCTTACACGGGCACCAAGAAAGCGGCCGCGCGTGGTCCTGCGTTCACTCCGCCTCGCGGCGGCTCAGCTCCAGTGGCACTTCGGCTCACGCACACAAAGGGAGCGTGTTGGAAATTTCCCACGCCAGGATACACGGGCCTGCGTGTTCGCTAGAGGGCTGCCTCGCTTCGTCGGAGCAGGCGGACGTTCGTGCAATGAGCACCCCGTTACTCCCGCCCGGTGTCAGTGCAAACAGAGCTCGGGGGGCCTTTAGTTCAGTGTTTTCTCAGGTCTGGTCCTGGGAACCAAGCCTTTAGAGGTGCCCAGTGACAAAAACAAACCAAACCAGCAAACCAAAACCAAAACGAAAACAAAAACGGTTTCGAGGTCCAGACGGGCCTGGCAAGCATGGCATTTCAGATCCCCGCTCCCCACCCCCAATAGCTTTGTGAAAGCCCCAGGAGTTCATTCAGTAGGGAAACCTGAACACCTGGCTTCTCTCAGTGTTTCTCAAACTTGTTTTTTACCATCTCAGTGCTGAAAGCATCCTCCCCCCATGACCTGCTTACCTCTGACTGTAAGTGCACCTTTGCCACGTTGCGCATGGATGCGCAGATTCTCCGCGGAGGACATCTGGAAAGTGCCGTCCCTTCATCCGCAGGCGAGGGCCTGCGGCTCAGCCAGGACAGGCCGTAACCTTCCCCTTGTGGAAGGTTGCAGAGCTCGGGATTGATGGCAGAAACGGAGGGAACCCAAGGCTTGCGCTTTTTCTACGATACTACATTTTTTTCTTTTTATCCTCACCAGGGGATATTTTTCCCCCCATTATGGAGACAGAGAGAGAGAGAGGGAGAGAGAGAGAGAAGAGATTATCAGTGTGAGAGAGAAACGTTGATTGGTTGCCTCCTTTACATGCCTCAACTGGGGATGGAAACCCGGAACCTTTCAGGGTATCAGACGGTGCTCCAACCACCCGGCCACAGGACTCTAGCATCCCGCTTTGGAAAGCCTCTTCTCGGGCTGTAAAATGTTTGCGCCAAAGCTCACAGAGTTTGACAAGAAAGCTGTGTGTCATCAAATACACCTGGGGAGAACCTCAGTTAAAAAAAAGAATGTAAAGTATGCAATCACTTCACCCAGCATGTAAAGTATGCAATTCCTTTAATAAGAACAGTTTGGTACATTAATTGGTTAACTCGAGTCCCACTCATGGTGCTTCATGTGCCATTTTGGTGAGGCTGCAGTGTCATGCCGGGAATTGCCTGCTGGGCCCAGGTTTCATCACAGCATTATTGTCCCATAGAGGTGAGGTGTGCTTGGCCCTGGGGACGGGGGGCATTTTGGGGGGCATTTGACTTTCTCTTTGGAAGCTTCCCAAACAGTCACGGTGAGGGAGTGTAGGAGGCCTGTGATGGTCAGTGATATGTGACTGGGTCACGGGTGCAGAGGTACTGGGCTGCAGGGCATTTCTGGGTGTGTCTGTGAGGATGTCTCTGAATAAAAGTGGCCCTAGACTTGGTGGATTCCGGGAGGGGATGGTCCTCCCTGGTTTGGGCCGGCATCACCCAGTCTGCTGAGGGCTGGAGTGTAGAGCAACAGATGGAGGAAGGAGGAATTCGGCCCTTCCTGTCTGCTTGTCTTTGGCCTTGGCATGAGCCACCCCACTGGCTCTTCCGAGTTTCCCTCTTGCAGATCGTGGGACTGGTCAGCCTTTATAATTCACGAGACGATTCTTTGTAGTGAACTTCTTCATATACATCCCCTATTGGTTAGGTTTCTCTGGAGCACCCTGGCTAATTCAGGGCCTGATACAGAGGATGTAGAAGCCAACACATTCTCAGTTTACCCTGGTTGCATTTTGGAAAGCTTAGGAAGCCTTCTAGGACAGACTACTCCACTCCAGGAGACTGCTTGCCGGTACAGACTAGATCTAGGGTCCCTCTGGAGAGCTGAGGAAGGAAAGGAGTGGGGAACCTACTCTGGGCCAGGGACTATCCTTAGAGATGGACCCTCGTCTGAACATTACCAGTCTTTGAAAGAGTTCTCATCTCATAGAGAGGGAAGTTGAGGACTCTAGGGTAAGTGGAGGCAGCCTGGCTTCCTCGCCCAGGTGTCTGGGTAGCTAAGGGAAGCGGTGCTTCCATAGCCTTGCAGGGGTCTGATAACTAGTGTTCTCACAGCCTTGAGACTGGTCTGACAACCTGTTCCCATGACAGGAAGTGGGCTGGCATGCACAGAATTATGTTGTGTTATGTAATGCCTGGCATCTTGGAGGCTTTGTTCCCCTCTAGTACTTAAAGAGGTAGGGACTCCTTGCTGGGGGTGATGATGATGAGAGACATGCAAGGGGACAGGAGCCATGAAGGGTGCCATGCTGGGGAGCAAGGGCCAAGATGTGTGACATGCAGGGAGACACACAGCTTGCAGTGTGCATGGCCCGCCCACCCATGAATAAAGGCATGTCAGACATCCCAACGGCTATGGCTCTGTGAGTATTATTCTGTCTGCATGAGTACCGTGGACCTGCCTGGCCTTGAAGGGCAGCAACACAAGGACACAAGGGACAAAACGACTTTCCAGGGTCACACTGAACTGAACTGACACCTCTGGGGCGTGTTTCTGAATCTCTGGGGAAGCCACTCATAGACCTGTGTTGTACTCAACCTTGTCTTTGGCCTCTCCGTGTGGTTTTCAGGGGTGCCCAGAGTCCGAGTGGATCTGCCCTCCCAGCCGCCCAGCTGCAGTGTGGTCACTGTCCATGTGGTTCTGGGCCAGGGTCAGGCCTCGGCCTTATAAGCAGTCTCACCCTGGCCCTTCTCTTCTATCACATCAATAAGCTGTTGTGATGTTCGGCAGCTTATTCAACCACGCAACGCCGAAGTTTTCTCAGCTGTGAATTAGAAACAATAAAATCTACCTCTCTGTGTTGTTGGAATTTAATATGAAGCAGGCGAGCGTGTTTCACTCAGTCCTGGCATATGGTTTTCATCCATCATCTTCCTCACGCTGGGTCACGCAGGAAGTTCCGAATCTGGTCTCCCCGTAGTGTCCCTTAAAGATGGTATCATTCTGTTGGGTGGCCCAGACCAGGCGGTATTTGTCACATGAAGGGCCTCACGTGGATGGGGTGCTCCCTGCAGCATGGCTGATTGCTGGCTGATTGGATAGTCAGTCTCCCTTTCTCTTCTATCACTGGAGCTTACCTTCCCCCTGCCCCCTGTAAACTGTTTATGTATTGCCTGTGGAAGCCCAACTAGTATCCAAGGACAATTCTACTCATTGACTGAGACAAGAGCTCTTCCCTGGACCAGCTGTGATGCTTTCCTCTAGGGGTCTCCAGCTCTTTCCTGGTCTTGCTTCCCACGGGTTGGCACCTACTGGGGGCACCTGGTACTCCCTTCCAAAAATTATGGCACTCACTGCCCTCCTAATTTCTCCCGTCTTTTCCCTGTATTGATAGCTGTGGGATGCTGGGTTGCCATGACGACTGATTGATTAGCATCCAATTCCAGGACGGAGACATGCAGCTATAAAGAATTACAAATGATGCCTGATTGTCTGCTGCCAATAGCCTGATTGCTGCCATTTTCTGGCAGGTAGCTCAGCCCTAACAGGAAGCCCTGTGCTGTGCAATTATTGAGGCTCGATTGATGCATCACTATAGTTACAATCGGCGGTGTTCCCAACTCAGGAGGGTTTTTTTTTTAAGAAAAAAAATTTCTTTCAGATGGAAATTCTTATAAATGCAGAAGTATAGAGTGGGGGAAGGAAGTGAGCTGGCCAGGGAGGTGAGCATGGACTCAGAGCCTGCTGGAGTTTCAGAGGTGAGGAAGGGGGGGGCAGGGGCAGCGAGCAGTTGATGGGGGGGGGGGACATGGCTGCCACCTGCACCTCCACCCCCATAGCCCCCTCCACCTCCTGGAGGTTTGAGGCACACAAAGTGGTGGTTCAAAATCACTTCCAAACTTAGAGGCCTGAAAAGCAGGGGTGTGTGGGATGGAGAATAAAAAACGTGTAGGCCGCAGGTGGCGTGCTGCTCAGGCCAATTACCGAAGATACTCTCTTGGGTCTAAATCATTTGTGATGGCCAGAGAGCAAGCACCTGGGCCTGGGAGTGGAGCTGGGGACAGGCCATGGCACCAGGTGGAGGCTGGCTGGGGAGTGGGCCGGCAGGGGGGTCGGGCCTGCAGAGAGGCCCCTGTGCAGAGGCTTTGGAGAAAAGAGACCTTTTCGTCTGACCCAGGGACAGCGTGCCTTTCTGTTTCTTAATTGGATGTCAAATACCTCTCAAGCTGGTAGAGAGGGAGAAAGAGAATGAAGTTTCTGTGATTGTCAGGTTTCGACTTCCTGTGAAAGAGGCAGTCTTTTCCCTCGTCCAAGCTGGCCGTCCCTGGGAAGGTGGCTGTTTCCCAGTGCAAACCACACCCACGGCTCGGTGACGCCTTGGTGGCTGGGCCGGTGGGGACTCTGCCCCTTGGGTTAAAGATGGCTTTCTTTTTGCCATCTCCTTTTAAAAAGGAGATGATCCTAGAAACATTACTATTTAGCCACCCAAACCTGAATGTGAACATGTGTGTTTTGAAAGTACTTTACTGAAGCATGATCAACATGCAAATGTTGTACATAGTTAATGTAAGCAACCTGAGGAGTTTAGAGGGGAGTACACATCCAGGACACCATCGCCACAGTCCACGCGGGGTAGACATATCAACTACCTCCCAAATTTTCTCCTACCCTTTTGTTATTATTTTATTAGTAGTAGTGATAAAAACATAAGACCTGGACCAAGGCAGTGTTACCACTTTTATTCAACATAGTACTGAAAATCCAGGCCAAAGAAATTAGGAGAGAAAAAGAAAGGAAAGGCGCCCAGATCAGAAAAGAAAGAATGAACGTGATCTGTTTCAGATCATTTCTGAAGCAGAAATGAGCCTTTCTGATCTTTTCCACACGTGGTCTCATGTGTAGAAAAGCCTAAAAGACTTCGCAAAAAACTGTTAGAATCAATAAATGAATTCAGAAAAGTTGCAGGATAGAAAACCAACGTACGAAATCAGTTGCATTTCTCTATACAAAAACCAAACTACCTAAAAATATTAAGAAAACAACCTCATTTACAATAGAATAAAAAAAATATCTAGGAATATATTTAACCAAGGAAGCAAAAGATCTACACACTGAAAACTATGAAACACGGTGAATGTGATTTTTGTACTCATCTCACGATTACCCGAATTGTTTCTACTATAATATTTAGGTATTTTTTTAAATTTTGGCATTTATTTATTTTTACTGTTTGAGAACAGGGAATGGGCCATTAATTCTATCATATAATGAGACCTCAGGAAGTGACGGCCTTATGAATAAATAAATGGAAAGATGGTTATAATGATGAGATAATCCTAAAACACGAGGGGCAGGAACTGGGTGCCTCAGGGCAACGGTGCAGCGGCAGCGGCAGAGTGAGTCTGGGCACCACCACAGGCCAGCTCTAGTCTCAGGAAGAAGTGCCGGCCCCAGTCCACTTCCCAAGGGAGCCTGGGGCACGGCGAGAAAAGGACTAGAAATCTGGGCAGGCCAGTATCTGGTGGCTGACATCGTTAGCCATCATTTTGGGGGTACCATGATGAAGGGGAGGTCCCTGTGGACGTGTGCCTGTCACATTGGCTACTGATAAGTATTACTTGCAATACTATGAATCTACCCATCAGAAAATGATGGACATCCACAAACTGACCCAATAGTTACTATTCCTTTCAAAGGAAAGACAGTGGATTAAAATTTTTATTCATTGTTTGTCCTTTTATTAGACTGCGTGTCTACCAGAGGCATGCACAGTGTCTGCTCTCTGTATTTGGTCAGTTCTTGGCACGTAGAAAGCACTGAATATGTTATTGTTGAAGAAATGCACAATTTAATAAACAAATTAAGATGAAAGTCAACCCTTCTGAGCCATGGAGTTAGAACTGAGGAGGAGGAGTAAAAATAAATGTGGGGATTTCTTTGGAGAAATGGGCAACATCTTTGGGTTCTAGAAAGACAGGACCACAGAACCCCAAGTTCAAGTTGTACCCTCCGCAGTTACCAGCCGTGAAATTCTGGGTAGGCGTCAAACTCCAGCTTTTCTATATGTACAATGAGGGATAATACCTGCACTTACTTTACAGGGTATTTAAAAAGATGACTTGAGAGAGTGACATAGCAAGGGTTCAGTAAGTGTAGTGTTATTACTATAATGTTTAATGCCTGGCTTAGAAGTTGAATGCTTTTTACTTAAAATATATGAAGACAACATAAACGATCCCTTGAAAAGATAACACATCTTATGCTGGCGCAACGATCACACCCGCAGGGGGCCGGGTCGGGAAAGCAGGCGCAATCTTCTTTTGATGTACCTGAAATTCCTCCAGCTAATGTCTTGCTTCTTGTTGAACAGTAGCTATAAAATACTTGTGCTGTGGCCCACACGTAAAAATAAGTCCACTTATCTTTAGATGAACTATCTCCACGTTTGGAGTGCCGTTTAGGGCCATTCAAAGCCATCAGGACTGAGGTCTTCAGCATGAGATAACGTAGAGAGATGAAAGCTGGTTTCCATGGGAATGAGCTTTGCTTTTTCCTTCATCTAATTAAAACCCATCTACCCAAGTCTGAATGGTTTATAAGTACCTTCCGATGACTTTCTTTGTTTGGTGTACCAAGCTCACTGCCAGCACAGGCAACATACAATCTGCAACATCAGGTAACACCGCTGAGTGAGCATGCACTTGAGTGTGTTGGGACTGACTCCTGTCTACCTGGCCCACTTGCAGCTCAGACTGGACGGGATCGGCTTCCACAGAGCACTCCGTGCACCTGGTAGCACCTCATGTCATGTGGTCTTTCTGAGGAATCAGGTCCGGTGAGCTCTCTGGGGGGAAGAAGTAGCTGATAGAAGAGTCACGAGATGGTGACGCTCGTTTCTTTGTATCTGAGGGCAATGCACACATCTGACGAATTGTGACCTGGCCACTTGGTTCCAGTGTGTTTGAGTGGCACCGTTTCACCCTACGCCTTCGATCCACGCACGCACTGTGTCTGCCCCACATACTGTGTCTGCCCCACGCCCCTGCAGAGAGCTCACTCCCCTTGGTCTTCCCCGGAGAAGGAGGTAGAGGAGCTCCCTGAATGCACCTTTTTCCTGGTGGTCTTTTATTGTTGTTTACATTTAAAAAATTATTACTATTTTTTCAAGATTATACTTTCAGGGATCATTTCTATAGTTTGTTTAAAAATTATTACTATTTTTAAAAATAATTTAAAATGTTCAATTACAGTTGACATACAATGTTATATTAATTTCAGGTGCATGCCCCAGTGACTAGACATTATATAACTCACTAAGTGATCATCTCAATAAGTCTTATACCCACCCGGCACCACACATAGTTATTACAATATTCTTGACTATATTCTCTATGCTGTACTTTAGATCCATGTGACTATTTTTCTAGCTGGCAACTTGCATATCTTAATTCCTTTCACTCATCCTCCCAACCCCCCTCTCATCTGCAATCATCAAAATATTCTCCGGCCCTGGCTGATTAGAGCATTGTCCTGATACACAAAGGTTATGGGTTTGATCCCTGGTCAGGGCACATGCAAGAATCAACCAATGAATGCACAGGTAAATGGAACAACAAATCTATCTCTCTCTCTTTTCCTCTCCCTCCCTCCTCCCTTCCTCTCTCTCTCTCTCTAAAAAATCAATATATAAAATGTTCTCTGTGTTTATTAGTTTATTTCTGTTTTGTTCATTTATTTTGGTTTTTAGATTCCAATATAAGTGAAATTGTATGGTATTTGTCTTTCTCTGTCTGACTCATTTCACTCAGCACAATACCCTCAAATTCATGCACGCTGTCACGAACAACAGGATTTTGTTTCCTAGTGTTGAATTCACTAATCTTCGTTGTTTCCTATCCCTAGGAAGACAGTCCGCCTCTCCCTTACACTGTCTAGGCTGTGGGAGGGCTGGGAAGATGTCCCCATGACCAAGGGGGGGGGCTGCACAGAGGAGGGAAGAAGAGGACCCCTCGAGGCCCACCCTCACAACTCGGAAACCAAACCCCCGCAGACGAGAGCATCGCTGCTTGTCTTGTCTTCCTCTGGCTTCTGTGCTAGAAACCGGTACTGTGTTCTCTTCAGCTGTTTTCCTTTGGGGAGCCCCAGGAACTTCCAGGAGCCATGAAACTGCCCCAATTCTCTGTCTCTTCCTACTCATTGTGTTGGTGGTGAGAGGCACCTGGCTTCTGCAGCAGGCTTTGGGGTCTTTACACGATGTAGCCTCTCCCTGCTGCCAGGTTCCTGCCACCTGCTCTGTTTGGAGGAGACAGATAAGGGCAGGGAGGGCAAGGAAGCCCCTGCCAGTTGGCAGGCTCGCCTGGCCACCTGATGCCGAGCCGAGCAAGCTGCAGCCTTTTAGGCTGAAATTGCCTTGGAACAAGTCAGTGTGAGAATGGCTGGCGCTTGGCAGAATGCAAAGGGAGCCCAGATGGAGAAGAAAGCCGGACAGGTTAATAGACTTGGAGCTGCCTTCATCAAAGGCACCAGGGCTTTCCGGCAACATGTGTCCCTGGGCTTCCTGGCGAGGCTCCAGGACGGGACCCTTCAGCCTGCCGTGCGCAGCAGCACCTACGCCCACGCACTGCTGTCTCGGTCCATGACTCGTGTACAATATCAGACTTCTCAAAGGTGGAAACTGAGTCTTTATCCCTCACTGTGTCCCCAGACTTCAGCCAGAGCCAGATGGTGAATCTAGACTCACTTAACTTTTGCTGGTTTGAATGGAATTGAGGGAAATTGGTGGAATGTGTTCGGGGCCAGAGAGACAGGGAGAGACACCTAGGTGCCCTAGACAAGCTAACAGCTTGGCGCAACTTCAAACAATATTGTTAAATATTTTCTCAGGAATTATTTAGGTTGAAGGCTGAGTGAGCGAAAGGCTGCTAAGGAAGACCCCGGCCCTCCCCCACCCCTTTTCAGACTTGGGCAGATCAGACAAACGGAAGGCCTACAGTTAAAGGACCCACCCTCCTTAGAGGCATTTGAATAGTCACCGGTCACTTCAGCCCCGGTCACTTCAGCCCGCCCTCTGGGGCGGTGGTGACGGGGCTCACCACCTGGGTGTTCCCTTTGCAGGAGTTCTGGCAAATACTGTCTTCACGAGATTTCGAATCACGTGTTAGTGCCTGCTACAGCAGGGGTTCCACTCCCGCCTGGATGCCCTCAGCCAAGTCCAGGGTGCAAAGGCCTCTCTCTTTGGAGACGGGATTAAGTCAACTATGGCCGGCTTTGTTTTGGTGTGTGTGTGTATACAGCCTGGGCAGCCATTTCAACAAAAGACTAACAAATTGCTCTCTATCACAAGACTGTCACAAAAATAGGTATCATTTTTGTGTGTTCTGAAGATCTGGGCCATAATCATACTTATTTTGCATCAATGTAATTATAGCAAACATGAAATTTTCTTCTTTCTTCTCTTCATATTACATCAAATGTTTTTCTATATTGTTCCATTCTTTTCCTATTTTAGTGGCTGTATGGTATTTCATCAAGGGGATAAACAAACTATAGATTATTATTTATACATTTCCTGCTATCATAAGCAACCATGTACAATTTCATGTAGGTAGATTTTTTTCTTGGTGAAATTATTTCGTTCAGGGTTCATTTTTCAGGAGAAGGGTGGAGGTGGCAGGTGCTGGAGCTGGGCCCTCCAGCTGGCGAGAGCCCGTTGGCCAACCTCTCGAGCTCTCTGGACATGAGCTGTGACAGGCAGGGTGATTTACCCCATAAAAATGGACAAATGCTGCAAATCTGGGCAAGGGGCTTTGTTTCATTTGTTCTTATTTTTGGTTTTGGATAGCTGGCTTGCCAACAATACTGATCAAAGGGTACAAATTTGTTTATAACACTTGCTATATTACTAATTGCCATATTATTTTTAAAGAAGTTAAAAAATATCCATTTTATCTGAGACATCTTAACTCATTGAGGTATAATTATGAAATACTTATATTTCTTCAATAGTTGCTAAGTTGTGTTTTGTCAAAGCCCCCTTTCCACTGGGCAATGGGCTCCCTTAATATATCTCGATTCTTAAATTTATGGAAGAGTTGCACAGGAACTGCAATGGCTAAAGCGACTCTGAAAAAGGAGAGCAAAGCTGGAGGCCTTACCGCACCCTGACCTTGAAACTGTAAAGCTCTGGTGATTACGACGAGAGGGTGCACGTGTGAAGGTGGACGGGTAGCAGTGGAACGGAGTGGAGAGTCTGGCAATAGACCTTGCTCTGTGGTCAGTTTGTTTTCAACAGAGGTGCAAAGGCAATCTGGTTGGTGGAGAAAAGATAGTCTTTTCCACAAATTGGGCTGGAGTGAATGGCTATCCATAGACAAAAATGGCTGTCCGTAGACAAAAACAAAGATAAAAACAAGAACAAAACCAAAAACAAAACCCCAAACAACAAGAAAATTTTATTTATTCCTTGCACCATGTATAAAAATTAAATAAATATAAATCATGTGCCTAACTGTGAACCCCCAAACTATACAACTTCTCAAGGAAAACATGGAAAAGAATCTTCATGGCTATGGATTAGGGAAAGATATCTTAGATATAATACAAAAAGTATAATTTTAATATAGCTAACTTAGAACTTAATATATTTGACTTAGAACTTCTGCTCTTCAGAACATACTGTTACAAGAATAAACAGGTGAGCTGTAGACCAGAAGCATTTATTCACAAATCAGAAACCACTTGTATTCAAAATTTATGAAGAATTCTCAAAACTCAGTTCAAAAACAGTTTAAAAACCAGCCACCTCACCAAAGAACATACTGTTGGTAAATAAGCACATGGAAATATGGTTAACATCATTATTTAATAGAGAAATGCAAATTAAAAGCACAATGAGATACTATTACACACCTATTAGAAAATCCTGAATAAAAAGACTGACCATACTAAGTGTTGGCGAAGACGTGGAGGAAGTGGAATGCTCAGCTGCTGGTGGGGACACGAAACAGCACAAACACTTTGGAAACAGTTTGGCTATTTCTTAAACAGTCAATCAGCCCTGGCCAGTGTGGCTCAGTTGGTTGGAGTGTGTCCTCTAACTGAAAGGTTGTGGGTTCAATTCCCAGTCAGGGCACATACCTAGGTTGTAGATTTGATTCCCAGCCCGGGTGGGTTCACTCCCTGGTCCAGGCACGTAAATATCTCAGTCCAGGCATGTAGAGGAGGCACCCAATCGATGTTTCTCTTGCACATGGATGTTTCTTTCTCTAAAGGCAATGAAAAAAAATGTCCTTGGAGGATAAAAAAAAGTCAATCATATACCTACTATGTGATGTAACTATTCTACTTCTAGGTGTTTAATCCAAGAGGAATGAAAACATGTGTTCATACAAAGACTTGTACATAAATGTTTATAACAGCTTTATTTTGTCATGGCTCAAAGCTGAAAACAGCCCAACTGCCCCTCAACAGGCAAATGAACAGAACAAACCGTGGCATAAGGTTTTGCAATAAAAAGGAATACAGTACGGATACAACCTACAGCTTGGATAAACTGCAAAGTCGTGTGCCAGATAAAAGAAGCCAGGCACAGAAGGGTATGTGCTACGGAAGTCTGGAAATGCAAAATAATCTGCAGTGAAAGAAAGCAAGTCAGTGGCTGTCTGAGGATGCAAAGTGTGGGGAGTGGTTTGTGGGATGGGATTGCGAAGGGAGAAGAACGGAGATTGGAGCTCTGGTGAACAGGTTCGTTATCCTGGCCGAGGTGATTGTTTCACAGGTGCTCTCACGTGTAAAACTTACCAGATCACACACTTTAAGGAGTGCCTTTATTGCATGTTAATTATACCTTGGTGAAGTTATTAAAAAGGACTAGAAACCATGAGCGTGAGCTCCTATGCCATGATATACAGTGTCCAAAAGTCACACTAGAAAGAGTCCATCTGAAGGGGAATGTCCCCAAATATTGACCACTCAGTCACCTATGAACATCAACATGACTACATAAGGCAAACACAGAAATTACACAGATATATCATAAATGAAATGGGCAGAAAGTAAATCACACCCAAATTGCCCATGCTTTAACAAAGAAATGAGATTCTATGATGTTTTAGGATAAAAGTAAATATGGAGTCGCTCACTAAGTAGCTTGGTAACTGCCCAAACCCCCCTGGCTGGTACCTTTCTCTGTGGCAAAGTGGCATTGCCTGGGCCTGGGGCTGTGGAGCCGAGTCGGCACAGTTTGGGTCAGTAACCTCTGACCCTCTCTGCAACCGTCTCATTCATGTGGACAGCGACTGAATTACAGAAGGTATCACCATGTGCTAATGGTACAATGTCATCTGATCTTCTGTTTAACGAGAGCAGAGTCACAAATGCAATTGAAGGGTATTGTAATTCAGTTTATAGAAAATTTGGTCAAATTCAGTAAAAGCTTTTGAATGTGATTGTCAGACAGACACGCCAAGGGTCACGCGGCCGGGTTCTGCCTGTTTCCGACACTAGATTTCTGCCTTTGTGTCTTTGCCTGGAGCAAGTGTGGCTCGAGTCCTGCCCCACACATGCACAGATACTTGTTCCAGCCTTAGAAGCAGCCCCTGCCTGATCTCCCCTTGGGACCCAAAGCAAGAGTGGGCTGGATTGAGTTGCAGATTCCTGACCTACCACCGAATCTGTGTAGCTAGTAAGAATTATTGTTTTCATGGGAAACAAAACAAAACCCAATAAAATATTTTAAGCAAAGGAAGATGTGGAGTAACTCAAGTGACTGACAAGTCCAGGGACAGGGCTGGCTAGCTGTAAGCCTGCAGGTCCAGGGCTTGAATGACAGCCTCAGGCTTGGCCTCACTTTCCAGTCTTTTTTCCCTCCTGTTGCTTCTGCATGGTGGCCTCTGGAAGCTCGGGACTGCAGTTCCAGGCCTGATATCTTCCCTGGGTTAAATCCAGTGGGAAAAGAGAGCTCTGACCCCTCAGGAGCCAAGTGAAACTGTGGGGTCACTGAACCCGTCGCTAAGACGAGGGAGGAGGAACCCTACCGTCTGTGAGCCTTATGGGCTAGGATGTGTGAAGGAGTGTTCCTCTAAGAAACTTGGAAGAATTCATTTTCCATGAATATGGTAGGCAGGCACCAGGTGAAATGCATGGATGTGTCTGCACTCAGCATGTCTGGGGAGCTCATTTCTCTTTTGTGCCCTACTCAGTGGTTCTGGTGAGCTCTGGGCTTTCAAAAGCTTCATTAAAGCCCCGGAGTGATCTCCTGTTGAGTTCTGAGGGAAAAGGTATTTCAGGGAATCTAATTTTTGAAAGAAGGAAGATTAGAGAAGAGGAAGTCTGGATCCTCAAGCTCTGGAGTTTTAGGTACTTTATTTAAGTAGCTAATCTTGGCGAAAACAGATGGTGTAGATCCGGACCACAGTGAAACAGGCAGAGCCTCGTTGTGACATCTTTCACGGTGTGTGGCGGCTCCCGGGGAGGGCTGCTCTGAGAAATGCAGGTGTCACCCTCAAGTTCAAGGAAATGAGTTTATGGGGACTGTGTCTGTGAAGCCCTTCCCTCACGTGTCAGGCTTAATCCTGATGTTACTAATGACACTGATCATGGCAATAACAATAAAGCAGAGTTAAAAATATATAGGTAATCATGCCTTGGTTGGTGTGGTTCAGTGGATTAAGTGCCGGCCTGCAGTGAACCAAAGGGATACAGGTTCAGTTCCCAGTTGGGGCACATGCCTGTGTCCTGGGCCAGGTGCCTGTTTAGGGGTGTGTGAGAGGCAACTGATCTATGTATTTCTCTTGCCCATTGATGTTTCTCTCTTCTCTTTGTCTTTCCCTTCCCTTCTCTCTAAAAATAAGTAAATAAGTAAGTAAGTAAGTAAGTAAATAAATAAATAAATAAATAGACTTCTGCCAAGATGGAGGTGTAGGTGGAAACACTTTGCCTTCTCACACAACCAAATCTAAAAACAATAAAGTTTTAGCAACAAAAACGCAGCCAAACCACAGAAAATTGAACTATATGGAAGTCCGACAACAACGACAGCCACACTGGTGAGAGGTGGGGAGTCAGCAGTGGAGCAGGTTGGGCAGAAAAGATCCCCCGACCCAGGCAGCCAAGGGTGAATCCCAGGTGTGGGGTAGCGACGGGCGGATCCAGTGAAGGTGCAAGGCGGCTGGCTGACCGAGGTCACACATTTGTGCGCAGATAAACCAGCAAAGGAGCAAGCAGTGGGACAGACCGCGCAGGCCCCAGCAGTGGGAAGGAGCAGAGAGGACCGCTATTGCCCCTCTCTGACCCTACCCCCACATACAGCGTCACAAACCAGCAATCTGGGTGGCCCCGCCCTGGTGAACAACTAAGGCTCCTCTCCTCATACATAGTAACAGGAGCGAACAGATCAAAACATGGCTCAAGAAGAACTCAAAGCCCCAGAGCCCATAAATCTAAGCAAACAAGAAATTGCCAGCCTATCAGAGGCACAGTTCAAAACACTGGTGATCAGTATGCTCACAGCACTGGCTGATTTTAGCCACAAATTAAAGCAACATATGAAGGCTAAACTAATTGAAATGAAGGGAAATGCACAGGAAACCAGTAGTGATGGAAAGGAAACTGGGACTCAAATCAAGGGAGTGGACCAGAAGGAAGAAAAAAATGACCAAACAGAAAAATATGAAGAAACAAGAATTTAAAAAAAAAATGAGGAGAGGCTAAGGAACCTTCAGGACATCTTTAAATGCTCCAACATCCAAATTATAGGGGTACCAGAAGGGGAAGAGTAACAGCCACCAGTGGAAAACTTATTTGAACAAATAATAAAGGAGAATTTCCCCAATTTGGCAAAGGCAATAGACTTCCAGGAAATCCAGGAAGCTCAGAGAGTCCCAAAGAAGTTGGACCCAAGAAGAAACACACCAAGGCATATCATAATTACATTAGCCAAGATTAAAATGAAGGAGAGAGTCCTAGAAGCAGCAAGAGATAAGGGGACAGTCACCTACAAAGGAGTTCCCATCAGACTGTCAGCTGATTTCTCAAAAGAGACCTTACAGGCAAGAAGGGGCTGGAAAGAAGTATTCCAAGTCATGAAATCCAAAGACCTACAACCAAGATTGCTCTAAACATCAAAGCTTTCATTTAGAATGGAAGGGCAGATAAACTGCTTCTCAGATAAGATCAAGTTCAAGGAATTCATCATCACCAAGCCATTATTATACGAAATGTTAAAGGAACTTATCTAAGAAAAAGAAGATAAAAAAGATGAACAGTGAAAGGACAGCAAACTCAGTTATCAACAACCACACCGAAAACAAAAGCAAACTAAGAGGACAGCTAGATCAGGAGCTAACCATAGAAATGAAGATCACATGGAGGGTTAGCAACAGGGGTGTGGAAGGAGGAGAAGGAGGGAGAAGGTACAGAAAATAAGTAGCATAGACCGTAGATAGAAAATAGACAGGGGGGAGGGTAAGAATAGTAGGGGAGATATAGAATCTAAAGAACTTGAGACACGTGGTCATAAACTAAAGGGGGTTAATGGTGGGGGAGGGGTGTGCAGTGTGGAGGAGAATGAAGGGGGGAATAGAACAACTGTAATGGCATAGTCAATAAAATATATATATATATATATTTTTAAACTTTTTTTTTTTTTTTTTTTGGGGGGTGGGAGAGAAATATCGCTGCGCGTCCCCCTGACTGACGGACCTGGCGCGCCGCTCGCGCCAAAAAATATTTTAAATTAAAAAAAATTAAAGAATATATAGGTAATCAGTTTACAGCAGAATTTCTCTCTGGGAGAACCTGACTTTGAAAAGACATCTTGATAAGATGTCGCTAGAAGATGAAACTCTGAGAACATAGATGTTTACAGTTGCAAGGACAATAAAAGAGAGATAAGGGCTGTTTTCCTCAAGAAGGTTCATGGTAGACTGCAAAGTACATGGAATGAAGTGGCCCCTGCAGAGTGCAAGGGCATTTTAGGGAGAAAATGCTTAGCACTCAATGTTTAGTTCTTGGCTTTGCTCTCACGTACACCCCCTGCCACTGCTCCCCTACCCCTTCGGCCAAGTCTACTAAACACACTGTTCACTCATTCGTTTATCTCCAGTGAGACCAGGGTCGGGTGGCGTTTCCCATCTGGACCCGTAGGGACGTTACAGAGGGAGCATGTGCGAGGTGGTGGGATAATCTACGAGCTGAGAGAACGAGAGGTAGAGGAAAGTCCCTGAGGAGTTCGGCAGACATTTCCGAGTGGATCTTAGATGTCTGAGAAGAATGGGATTGGAGGTTGAAGTTTCCTCTACAGAGATTTCAAGGGATGAGAAGGACCAGTGGGTATCCATGTAATAAAAGTAGCAGTAACAATATTATGTATAGGGTACGTAGTAATGTTAGATATTTTGCTGAGTATCATCCTGATGTTTCTTATTCTTATTGCACTTTGTTTGTTTACTTAGTAGCATTGACCCCAGTCTGCACTTACATGGTTACTTGCTCCCCGTGTTTTCTCAGTTACCTCCGGTTGGAGGCAAACTCCACAGCGGCAGACGTCATGCCGTCTCATGCCCCAGCGTTTGCACAGCACTTCCCAGGGCGCCAGCACACAGTGACTGTGCAACAGACGTGACCTGCTCTTAGCATAGTGGGCGGTCTATACCTGAATGAAACTAAACGAATGAGAACACGAGCTCATTTTGTCGATGAAGAAAGGGATTTCCCAGAGGCCAGGTGCCTAGTTCCAGGCAGATGTCCAAATACGTCGCAGGCCCCAGCTCCGTCGCAGGCCGGGTCCTCACTACTTGTTTCTGCCGCAAGCACTGGGCTCACTCTTGCGGGCTAAGCTCAGGTCGAGCTTGCGTTTCCGTGCTGACTAGGGCTCCTACCTCACAGAGTTTGGGAGGGGAATAAAGAGGCATCCTGACATAGCCCAGACCCAGGGGCCGAGGCACAGCCAGCTCTCTGGCAGCCCTGCGCAGAGGCTGTGAATTATGGGACACGCCGCGTCTACCCCCTGCATAGCACGGGCAGCCATGGGGTCAAACTGAGACCTTCCTTCTAGGGGGTTGGTGTAGAAGAGGGGGCGCCCATGCACCCCATTTTCATCCCGCTGGAAGGCCATGGCCGCCTTGCCTAGATCTTGAGGAGGAAGGGAGTGCGAGACAAACTTCTTTATTGCAGAGTTTCATGTATGTAAACGGTTCTGTATGCCTCTAGCAGGAGAACCGAGACGCATCCACCCAGGCGCTAGCTTGTCGCCAGCCACTCGCTGGGTAGGAATAACGCACTTACCTGCCAACCTGCAGAGGTGCGGCGGTGGGGGGGGGGGGGGCACACCATCTCCTTAAACAGAAAAGGTCAGGCGCATCCCTGGGTTTTCGTGCTAACAAGTGTCAAGGTGAAACCACTTTTTTTTTTCCGTTTGTTTTCCTCTTGGGGCCCCCTCGCCCTGCGCGTAGCAGCACTGGAGTCTGCGGTCTCTGTCAGAGCGCCCTCTACCGGCGCCTGCTGCCTCCAGCGAGCAGCTGAGGGGGTTGTGCCCTCTGTCGCCCACAAACAGCCCCCAGAGAGTCAGCGCTTGGTCCTCCTCCGAGGCCAGCTGCCAGCCCGCGCTGAGCTCCTGGAATGCTGACCTGGTGCTGATAGGGACTTCCGAGGCAGGGCTGGGGTTTTTGTAGGGGACCTTGAACACCTTTTCCTGCCACCTTCAGAGAAAGGCCTTGGGCCTTGGGAGTGGGTGGAGGTGATGCCCACAGCGGGTGAGAGCTTACGGGGCGTGGCAGTCCGATGTCCTGGGACTCGGCCCGGAGTCGTTCCTGGCTGCCCCGTGGCCCGGCACTGGTTAGTTCACCCCGCACCTCAAAGTCTCTGCTCGCAACGTGGAGAACAGTGAACACCTCTAAGAAAGATTACAAGGGCTAATATATTATATATTATGATTATTGTACTGTGATATATTAATATATATATTATCTGGTAAGTGTTATGGCTGGCACATAGTAGGTACTTAAGAAGAGGTAGCTAATATCAGTTTTCAAATGATATATCTTTCAGAAAGATGTTTGTCATCACACTGTGAACACGCGCCTTAGGAGTGGCATTGGTGGAAACCGCGGAGACATGACTGAGTCAGCGGTGATGCGTTCCCGTGAAAGAACGCAGCCACCGCAAGTCCGAGTCGCGCAGAACCGGGGACGCTCACACAGAAACGTTGACTGCAAAAGGCTCAGACCGGCGCACACGACTCCAATCACGTATTACAATTTATGGAGAAGAAACAAAATTGTGCTGTGTCCATGTACCGTGGAGGGGGGCTCTGCCCGGTCGCCCGAAAGGA
Organism: Artibeus jamaicensis; assembly: GCF_021234435.1. Classification (NCBI taxonomy): domain Eukaryota; kingdom Metazoa; phylum Chordata; class Mammalia; order Chiroptera; family Phyllostomidae; genus Artibeus; species Artibeus jamaicensis. The sequence goes on along the minus strand of NW_026521854.1, from coordinate 5,605,220 downwards.
CTTAGGAAATGCCACCCCAAAAGCTATAGTTTCTCTAAGTGGGGAGAGTATGGGCGGTTCTCGTTTTGTCCTTTGTTCTTTCTGTGTTCCCCAGATTTCCCACAATGAACATTTCCTACGATTATAATACAGGAAGAAGCAAACATTACATTCTAAAAGCGATAGGGGAAGCGACACCTCATTTTTTCTGTAAAGCAACATCTGCTGAGAACCATTAACTTTCTTCCCCATCCATCCTAAGGACCCGACCCTGGGCTGGCATGGGTGGGGCCCCGATGGCTCCCAGTCTTCGCCCAGCATCACTGATGGGCTCCCCATGGTGGGGGCTGGGGGTGCCCGGCCTTGCTGGCTGTCCCCTCCTCTTTATATTGGCGTCTCCTCCGCTGTTTATTCACTAGCACAATCTATAGAGTTAAAAGAGGTTTGTTTCTTTTCAAGCATTGAGAGCAGCCAGGGTAATTTAGTAGAAAAATGTCATGCTAATGCAATTCAAAGTTCAAATGATCTTTCATTTCGAGGGAAAGAAGAATGTGTGTGCAGTTGGAATGTTAAAACTCACTACTTGCCCTGCAATTCAAATAGAAATATGAGCTGCAGGGGCTACATAAGTCACATGAAGTACTGTGAGTGAAATGTGCAAAATGAATAAAAATGATCCGGAAGCCGTCTATTAGCATTGCTGGGGGCCAGCACCAAACAAGAACGTGGCCGTCAGAAGCTGCGTGGGGAAGAAGGAGTGTTTGCATGAAATTACAATAATCCTGAAATAATGAGGGAGGAAGTGATCAGTGAGGTCCTTCTTAGAACCTCGAAGGCCGCCCTGAGTCCCCCAGCAAGCGGTGCCCTTTCCAGCCCACGTGCCCTTTCCTCTCTCCCTGGGCCCCCAGGCACCTGCTAGGCTGGCTGCACTTGGCAGGTGAGTGGGGGCGAGGCCCAGGGGAGAGCTTGTGGCTGCCCCCAGGGCTGCCTGTGTCGGTTACAGGGGTCAGCTGTCGCCGCCCGACAGTGTGGCTGGCCCCCTCAGCCAGCTCCCTGGGTGCAGGGGGTGGGGTCTGTCCTTGGGAAGTTCAGCCTGCTCTCGCTCTACTTCCTCAGCTTCCCAGTCTCCCTCTGCCACAAAGATGTGCTCAGTTGAAAGAGCATTAGTTATTTATATCTTAATATAAATTTGCCACCTTACTTCAGTTCGGAAGAGATGAAAATTTTCAGACATAGCTGTTACAATCCATGGAAATTCTTTATTTCCACCCCTCAACTTGGGAAAAGGATGTGAGGCAGCAGGATGTGAACAGTTTGTTCAAGTTCCTTTCATCAGTTTTGAAAATCAAATTTGATCTACCACTGAGACCTCTGTAGTCACCTTAAACATGGTCTTCGTTGCTGCCATCAACTGTGTCATGGACTGAGTCGTGTTCCCACAAAATGTGTATGTTGAAGCCCTAACCCCCAGTGTGGCTGTATTTGGAGACGAGGCCACTAAGGGAGTAGTAATTAAGGCTAAATGCGATCACTGGGGGGAGGCCCGATCCAGCAGAGTTTAGTGTCCTTATAAGACACTTGAGCCTCACTCTTGAAGGACCTCTTATTCTCTCTCTCCCACACACACACACACACGCACGTGTGCATGCGAGTGCCCCTCCCCCTCCCCGTGTGCACACTGCTCCAGGAACCGGCCGTGTGCGGGCACAGTGAGATGATGGCCTCCTGTGAGACAAGAGAAGAGGCCTCAGAATAAACCCTACCTTCCCACACCATGATTTTGAACTTCTAGCCCCCAGAAAGGTGAGAGATACATTGTTGGTCTTGGAGCCACCCAGCCCATGGTATTTTGTTATGGTAGCCTGACCAGACTAGGCTAACAGAATCTTTTACAAACTAATCTCAAAGGGACAATGGGTACATGATCCTTACTCACTCAAGACAGCCACGTGACGACACTAAGGAACCAAAACCAAAAACACTAGAATCCAAGGCACATGTGTGTGCGTGTGGTGTATATTCAGGCAGGACTGCAGGTGCTTCTCTGGAGGGAGTTCATTTTCTGTTGTTTCGTGTGAGAGGGGAGCTCATTCCCCTGCAGGTTTCTTGTAGGCCAGAGGTCGGTGAGGCCCGGAACTGGTGATCGTGGCAGGAGAAGGAGTTTCGGAACTGCATTTCTTTTCTTTTCTTTTGACGTCTACTTACGTTTATTTCTACACGTGCCTCCCCATATGATGATTATGCGTTGTTTCCCAGTCGACTTCCCTGGAACCCTAGTTCTGCAAGGGGATGTTAATGGAAGTTATTAAGGCATTTCTTTGGTCAAGTGATTTTATGAAGTGCTTTGCATGGTTCTCCGAGCCTGTGGACTGTGACCCCCGAGAAGCAGACACAGCCTGCTGGGGGGCCCAGCGTGCTGACTAGGACTCCCTTTCCATTGTCCATTTTTGGGGAGCAGCTCAGGGTCACGGGGCTGCCTTGGGAGGGCTTGACGAGAAGTCGCACAATTTAGTTCCAGGTGTGCTCGTGGCACAGTCCCCAGCACGTCCCCGGTTGGCGCCTCAGTGGCTGTGTTACCAAGCGGAGGGTGGGCTGTGTGACGGCGGCTCTCCCCTCCTCTGTCCGGCATCGATGTCCCTGTCTCCATGACTTCCGTGCCGCACCGGCCTACTGTGTGCTCTAGGCAAGCCATCCGTCTGCCCATGAGCATAGAAACGCTCAGCCTGCCTGCCACGGAGGTCTCTTGTCAGAGCCAATGAGCTAATGCAGGAGAAAGTACTTAAAAAATAATAAAGCGCTAAATAATTTCTAATATCTCCAGGGGAAGGGTTGTGACTTCCCTGTCATTGTGGCGACTGTACAAATGAAGTGAAAGGAAGTGTGAGGGGTGACACAGCTCTCAGACCTGGAGCTCCGGAGGTCGGCGGTTGGATTCAAGTCCCAACTCTGTCCTTTCTGCTGAATGACCTGGGCAGGTGGCTGATGTTCTCTGCCTCAGTGTCCTCTGCATTGAAACGATGACACCGTCTCCTGACATTGCAATGAAGCCGTATGGGTTAAGTGCTGACCATAGGGCTGGGGATCCAGTAAATGTTCAGTAAATATTAGGTATTCATCATCAGCATCATCGAGCTGTGCCATCCCTCACACTTCCTTTCACCTTGTACAGTCGCTACAATGACATCGAAGAAAGAAAGCCACAGCCACAAAGCAAGCACCAATGAAATAAAAAATAAAAAGCTAGAGTGGGAGGGGGTGGTCAGTAGATAGTCAACTTAAAGGCTCTTAACTCTTCAAATGAGCTCAAGGTTCCCTTTCGCTGGCCTCACTGGGCTGATAGGATTGGGCTTGTTATTAACAAGTGTTCACTGAGTCCACTGAGTCGTGCACTCTGCCGTAAGACAAGGTTAAAGGCAGGCTTCTCCCCCTTAAAAATTGTAATTTAGAGAGAAAAATTGTAAGCTCCCCTGGCAGAGAGAGGAAAAGAAATGTCTGACAGCGTCCTGTCTGTCCTGGTCAAGTCCATGAAGGTTCATGGGAAGGGAGACAGTTGGGTTCATGGAAAAGGTGGGGTTCGACCGGGTCTTGAGCAGGAAGAATATGGAAAGCAGAGGGGAGAGAAGAACGTCCTGAGGAGAGCAACAGAGGCAGGCATGCTGTTCTGGAGGTAGAGGGGACACCACAGGGTGTGAACTCAGCGCCTGAGCGGTGGGCCAGGCACTGGAAGGTAGGTCTTTGATGATGAGGCAGAGGAGTTTAGACACAAGAGATGATGAGCAGAGGACAAACTGCTTTTCTTTTTCAATCGTCTGCTTTCTCCTTGAGCAAGTAGAAAGGTCCTATAATGAAAGTGAGTCATCATTCTTTTCCACTCACTGAGTGTTCATCGTAAGTCAGCGCTTGCCTTGGGTGAACAGACATGTTGTTATCTGCAAGGCTTACTCAAGTCTTGCAGCTGATATGGGTGCTGCCTGCAGCCCCCCTGCCCAATGCTGGCCAGGGTTCGAGCCAATGGGCATGCACTGGCACTGGAGGGTTGGTAGGGATGGGGTTCCTGAAGAAGGCTGAAGATGGGGGCCCTTGCATCTTAGGGGATCTCTCTGATGAGCCTATTGCTGACATGTTAGAGGTGGGGAAGTGTCCCCAGTGGGCTGGGTGCATCCGGAACTTCAACCTATACCTCTGGGTAGGTGATTGTATCCTAGGGCAGGGAAAAATATTTTCATGTGCATTAACAAAACAAAGACTATCTGTCTACACCTTACAGCCTTCCTAGGAATCTGGGCTTCCAATCTGGGCCATTGAAAAGCCCAGGAAACACGGTCACTGTGCCACTATAGAGGCGTCAGCCTGTGCCCTTCTCTGTCGGCCCTGCAGCCTCTGTCCTTCCTGAACCTGCCCACCAACGTGAGCAGCCAGCTATTTAAGCAGAAATGATCTTCTGTGAAAATCTATGGATTATTTAATGCTTTTGCCCTTTGCCTCAGCTCTCTCTTTTCCACAAGCTCCTCAGCCAGGATTTTAACCTGCTTTGGATGCTCGGGAAGGAGAAATGTGCAGCCAGCCCCGCTGGGAACTGTGGCTCTCTGTCCCTGACGTCTGGAGTCTTGTAATTTATAGTTCTTCCGTGCTGGGGCTCTGCAGCTCGTTAATGGGGCCTTGCGGTAAAGTTTGGGTAGAGAGAAATCATTCCACTTAAAAATGGTTCTGCTTTGACGGTCTCTGTTTTACTGGGAGTTTTTCTTCTCCTTTGCCGTTAAAGCCAGAGTCATTTCCTAGAATAAATGTTGCCTGAATGCCAGAGAAGAAAGAGGGAGAGAATTAAGTCTCTAAAAGATTCAGACACCAGCAGTGCTGGCTTTGGCAGTTCATTGATCATTTGACAAATATTTAATAATCATCTACCATATGTAAAGCATAATGCTAGGGACTGTGGAGCATAATCAATGTGAATGAAATCCTCTCCCTGTAATTCTCATCCCTCGGTAGCTTCTCACTGTTGACCAAAATCCATTACCCTCATGGCCAAGGCCTGGTGTAGATGTCTCAGCCCACCTTTCTGCACATGGCCTACCCTCTGGCCAACCCAGAGTCCTGTTCTTTTTATCTGAAGGGAGATGCCCCTGGGACCCGCAGACGCCTCCCCGTCACCTCTGATTATTAAATTTTGTTCTTTTTTTTACCGGGTAATTGCAAACACGACCTCCTCTGTGAAACAGGGCCTGACCTGAGCCCGGGTGGACGTGCACTTTCTTCCTTCCGGCCCCTTAGGGAACTTCCCATTTCTTTTCTTCTCCAGAGAACAGTGCCTGACAGAGTAAGGAGATCAAAAAGCGTTTGCTGATGGGCTAATTTGCTAGGGATGAAGGGCCCTTAGGATACTAGTGGATTGTCCACATCAAAAAGGCAAGAGAAGACTTAGTTTGAACTTTGAACTTGGATACCAATTCTGAGAATTCAACTAGCAAGAAAAATTTACCTGGGGTGCCAAACAGATAAAAACAGTAAGTATGTGTGTTGATGTCCATGCACAAGAATGGTATCTTTACAAGCAGCTCAAGACACTGCGGACTGAGAGGGGCATTGCTCTTCAGAACAGCCACCTCTGGAGGCGGGTGTCCCTGGGCCTGCCCCAGCACACATCAGCCCTGAAAAGCTCCCAGCCCGCGGGGCTCCCACTCCCGCCTCCCCTTTCCGGTTCCTGCTGTCATCATGCGAGCCATTCTGCACTAGTCCCACCTGGCGGGGGCACTGGGGACACCAAGTGTGCACAGGATCGCATTCAACATTGGAAAGGTAAAAGGCAAATTGTGTTCATTGTTGATTTACAACTGCATTTGGGAGAAGCGTGTGAAAAAAAATCAAATCATAATGCCAAACAGTGCATGAGGCAGTGCCGTGCTGGGCCACCAGACACGAAGATCAGCCTGCATTCAGGAAGGAGTGTGGGGACACAGGGACTGAGAGGGTACCTGAGAGATATGAGGAACCGGAGTGGAGATTGGGTATTCTGGCCGGGAGACCTAGAACGTTCAACACTGTCATCCCCACATCGACCTTCCCCAGTCCCCAAATGCTCTGTAGACGTGAACCCTGCCTCCTGACTCATTTTTTTTGGTACCCATCCCCAAGTGCACTCACAGTCTCCAGTGGAACCCCAGTCACGGCTGCCTTTTTGCTGTCACTGGACACCTGTCTGTAATCAATCACCTGTCACTATATTTCACACAGATTGCTTTTGTTTCCAAGTTCAGCCTGCAAGTAGAGCCCTGGGTCCTCACAGCTCCTGTCTTTCCAGGTTTGTTCCAGTTATCCAGGGCTGCATAACAGAACACCCCAGAACTTAGTGGCTTAAAACAACAGCCACTTTAATGTGCCTTGTGACTGTGTGGGTCAGCAGTCCGGGCCGAGCGATCCTTGTGTTCCCTGTGGCATTGGTAGCGGGCACTCGCTCATACCCATTGGCTTGCTGGCAGGTCTGGAGAGTGTGAGGCGGTGCACTCTTCCGTCTGTCTCCTTGCTGGGGTGGCTGCAAGGCTGGGCTTACCCACTTAGAACTGTCGGCCAGAGTGTGTACACAGGGCCGCTCCAGCATGGTGGCCTCGGTGTGGTCAGAACTTCCAGAGTGGGAGTTCCAGAGACAGTAAGCGAAGCCACCACTGCCTGCAGACTGGGTCTGGACCCAGGTGCAGTGCTGCTTCTACCATGTGGTACCGGAAATGCAATGATAGAACCCGCTCAGGTCGCCACAGCGGGCGTCAGTGCTGCCTGTGGAAGGAAAGGGTGTGAAAGAAACTGGGGCCACCTGTAAATCTGTCGCAAACATTCTGCTTTCTATTTGGGTAGCAGGGGTGATGGGGAGATCTCTGTGTTGACATCCAGGAAAACTGAGTGCTGGTCTTAGCTTCCCAGTTATTCCACCCCATGTGCGAGCTTGAGGGAACCCCCCTCGCATCCCCAAACCTTAGAACTTCCTCAGTGATGGATGGGTTTGGTGGTTCCCAAAGTGTGGTCCCTGGCCCAGCAACATCAGCTTCACCCGGAAACGTACTGGGAAAGCAAATTCTCAGGCCCCACTCAGAACTGCTGAGTCTGAGATCTCGGTTGAGGCTGGTGATTTGCGCTTCCCAAACCCTTGGGTGGTTCGAGCCCACGGGAAGTTAGAGAGGGCCTGGTGAGCTGAGCCCCCGGGTCCGCTCAGCTTTCTGGAGTCCTTGCCTCAGAGGAATCCCTCTCATCCCACAGGACCAGCCTTGATAGCCATTTAATGGACAAAAGAATCAATTAAAGTGGAGCGATGCTACTTAAATACTTGAAATGTTTTATTTTAGTGAGAGGAAGCCAATCTTCTGTGTAGAGTCAAGACCTTTCTTTGAGTATGCATCTGCTGGTTGGAATTCCATGACAACGGTTTTTGCATAAAGCATGCCCTTAATGCACGATCTAAGATTTTCAGGTTTCTTAAAAGCAGAGCAAACACTAGAGATTCGGCAAAGGAATCTGGAGTTCAATTTAGTGGCTCATCTTTACTGGCTATTCTCGAAGCGTCAGACTTGGCTCACATAACAACACTGGTAATATTTAAATAAGTCATGTCATGCCGTTATAGTAACAAGAAGAACTGAACCAAACAAGGTTAGGAGCAAACCCAGCTGGTGGACAGGAGCACTCACTCTCCCGTGGGCACCAGGCCTTCTATTTTCTAGAAGAGAGGAAGAGCACGGGCCCATCCGGAAAACCGGGCGAGTAGAAGTTGAGTAAGAAAACTTCTCCTGTGTTGCTGATCCCTCCTCACCGGAACTCTTGTTTTCTTCCCTCTCTTTCGCTGCGTTCTTGATGCAAGTTAAACCCAAACCCTTTCAACTAACACTGAACTATCACCAAACTGCCCTGCTGGTCCCACTTCCCCCTCACTTACCTCCTGCTGCCTGCAGAAATGTAACGTGCTCTGGAAACTGGCAGCCCTTAGAGGCAGCTGGGGAAGAAAGTCACGGAAAACTAGACTTCTCTCTCCTCGTGTCCTGTTATCATGAGCGTCTTTACCTCTGTTACCTTTAGCTCTTTGGCGTCTTGAAGGGGCTGCGGGGTCGGGTTCCAGGCAGGAAGAAGGGAAAGGCGGGAGTGGTAAAGCACATGGCACTGAACCTATTCCTTTGAAGGAAATTTCCTGAGAACAGGGCTGTATTTACCAGCAGTTTATACCAGGTATCCTTTATCACGGCTTCTCATTTACTTTGTTTTTGTTTTAATCCTCACCAGAGGGTATGTTCATTGGTTTTTAGAGAAAGAGGAAGAGAAGGAGGGCGGGAGAGAGAAGCATCATCATGGGAGAGAAGCACTGACTGGTTGCCTCTCATTTGCCCCCTGACTGGGGATTGAACTGCAACCTCGGTATTTGCCTTGACTGGGAATCAAACCCACAACATTTTGGTGTATAGGACGATGTTCCAACCAGCTTGCCACTCAACAAGGGCTTGTTGTTTACTTTGAATATTATCACTACCTAAAAGGCCAGTTAACTTCATCTCATTGTCCCTAACTAGGTCACATGAACTCCCTGGATTGGGAGGAAGTGTGGAAAATTGACTTCGTATTCCTGGGCACACTGCCACCTCCAAATAGCACTGGGTTTCTGACAGTAAGGAAGAAAGCAAGAATAGATATTGGGCAGGCAATTAGTGGAGTCTGCCATGACTTCTAAATTCAAACTGGTATATTATCACTGCGTTGCACACCCAGCTTTATATTTAAAGCCAACAGACTTCAACTATTTTAGGGACAATTAGATGACCAAAGAAAGAACGCCTCATTTGAAGTGGCATTTGCTTGGGAAGCCTCGGGTCATACGTCCTCCCAGACTCAGCTCAAATACCACGGCCTTCAAGACACCTCTGTTCCCCTCGGCTTCCGGCCTCTAACACTTCCCGTGTGCCTTGTTCTTTTGGCATTCCCCACCTTGACCGAATTATAAGTTCCTTGGGGGATAACCCACATTTTGTTTTATTTATTTATTTTTCCCCACTTATCGATTTTAGAAAGCGGAAGAGAGAGAGAGGGGGGAGGGGGAGAGAGAGGGAGGGAGGGAGGGGGAGACAGCAGTTTTGTTGTTCTACTTGTTCATGCCTTCACTGGTTGGTTCTCACACGTGTCCTGACAGGGGATTGGATGTGTAACCCTGTAACCTTGGCCTATCAGGAAGATGCTCTAACCAACTGGGCTACCCAGCCAAGGCCCCATTTTATTATTTGTATTATTTATTCCTGATGGCCCCCCAAACACAACGTAGGTGCATATTAGATATTTATTGTTTGGTTCAGAGGAAATAAAGTCACGGAGGAGGCCTTGAAGGAGACAGGTTTCCGGGTACGCAGATCTGCGTGAGGGAGCAGTGAGAGGGGAAGTCGGAAAGGTACTGCAAAGCATCTGTTCGTTTATTTGGCCATTTCGTTCTTAATGTATTTATGGATTACCTCTCTCATGCCAGACAAAAATAGGACCATCTTGGCTTCTGCATTGCATTGGCCTTACAACATGGAAAGACTCACACACCAGAAAGATAAGTTTGTAAAAAATCATAGTTACAGATCGCCCTCCAAGAGGACACCTTCAATTGTCCTGATGCGTGGGTGGGAGGCACGCCCTGAGGGAGGCCAGGTCATTGCAGCCAGCCGACTTCATCTTCACTGTCAATCATGTGACCTCAGTTCATTCTCGAAGTGACCCTTTGCCCGTTCCTTACACGTTAGGAGACAGACCCAGGTGGTTGTGCGTGGCTCCGGGTCACGTGGCTGCTCAGAGGCCGAGCCCGACTTCTCTCCCACGTGTCGGTCAGTCGGCCTTGCTCCTGCTCCCCAGCCTGGTCCCCCCGCAGCCTCCCACAGAGGAGGTGCTCACCATCCAGCAGAGTGAGTGCCCAGCCTCCTGTCGGGGGAGCAGAGGGCCGGGGGCTCATCCTGGGGTCTCACAGATTCTTATCCCAGCCACAGACTATTTTGCTGTGGTGTGTTTTGTGAGGTGAAGCAAGGTGGAGAAATAGAGAGAGGCAACTGTGGGCAGTCATGACTCAGCCTTCAAACTCTCTCACTGGGTGCTGCTTCACCCGCCTCATGCTGGCTCAGCCCAGGTGCACGGACAGGTGATGTGTTCAGCATGGGTGGAGTGGCCCCCCTTTCAAAGCCTCTGAGGATAGACAGACCCCCACAATGGCAGCTGCTCAGCTCACCCAGTCCCTTGTTGGCGGGGGAATCTCTCTGGGTGCTCAGCTGTCTAGTGCATTGACGTGGACAGGACATTTAGTGACGCCGGCGTTTGTTGTGTGCCTATGTTATGCCAAGAACTAGGTACCAGGGAAACAGCAGTGAATGCATTTGACGAAAATCTCTGCCTCATGAAGGCTGCATTATAAGCAGATTTGTCCATGAGCTGGCAAGGCTTTGAAGATGGGGATGGGGTCAGGTGGGGTCAGTGAGAGATGTTGGCACCTGAGCCAGGTGGTGGCCCGAAAATGCAGGCACTGCTGCACAGTGGGAGGCCTGTGGTGGCGACACCACTGGGGTCTGGGGACACCAGAGGGACCCTCCCTGGAACACCCAGAAAATGACAGCAAGTTGTTCTCCACGTCACACTTGGGTGTGGGGCCATCCAGCCCAGCCAGAAACAATTCAGAATCTTTGAACTCTAAGGACAAAGAAAACTCTTACTGAATTTCTCTGGACTGTGAGTGCCCCGGGGGCCCAAGTCTGCTTGGATCGTGGTCCCCTTGGTCCCTGACCCTGAGCCCGCACGCAGGGGATACTCACCGGATGAACTGCTGAACGAACCCGCAAAGGCACAGGTGCTGTGTCTTCACATGGGTCACTTCCTCATTTGAGTCCAGGGGTGTCCATGCTGATCGGGGGATCCAGGGGTCCACCTGGAGGAAACTGTGGTGATTCCTGGTTTTCCATGAGAAACTTAGGATACAAAACTGTTCAGGGCATAAACAGTAGCGGCAGGACTTGAAGTCAGCATCATGTCTCTCTAAGACCAAGGTCTGCCTTCTTTTCACTTGCTGGGTTCTCCGTTCTGCCTGATGCTGCCCCCTCGCCCAACAGTGCCAGACTTTGCTATCATGAGAACATGTTCTGATTCTGAGAAGTCACTTTTGGTCCCGCAAGGAACCTCCCTCGGGCCCATCTCTAAGGTGTGGCCTGGGGTCTCGTCCTTCGCTCCCTGGCCGGTCTCATTTACTTCACAGACATCATGATTATGCTTTGCCACCTTATGAGACCCTCTCCCTCTGAGGATGGGAGATCATGGTGCCCCCGTTAAACCTGACAAAGGAAGCTTATCTGACTTGCTGACAAAGTGGACAGACCAGTGATTCTGTGGCGATCTAGACATGTGCCCGGGGCTATGACCATTGCAGGTGGGAAATACTGGCCTTTGGCTCAGAGGCCATCGATCCCCATTTACCTCCTGAACCCAGTTTGAAACACTCAGCTCGCGAGCTGGAAAACCAGGTCATCGGACGTTCCATCTTCCAGGGGCTTCTTGGAGGCACTGAAAATGGCGATTATTTGCGACCTGTCCACTGGGGAGCTCCCCCGTCCAGTTCGTGTGTCGTTACGATGTCTCCGTGTTGCTACCGTGAACTGTTTAGTCAGCTGCCTGTATCCTGGGCAGCCAGTGGGGTGCCAATCCCGCGAGACTGTCAGGATATGTGCCCAGAAGGTGACGGGGTCCTGACCAAGGGAGTGCGTTCTCTCAGGCTCTTCACACCCAGCAGGTCTTCTCTGACGTCAGGGGGCCCCTGAGACCCACGCGGAGTCGTCAGACCTGGCGTGGGCTCCCTGCCGGTGCCTTGCCCTCCTGCTGTGTCCTCCCACTGCTGGAGCAATGAGAAATGAATCGAGTACGAGTGTGAAACACAAGAACCCCTAGTACCCAAAAGCTTTTGCATGTTTATATTTTTAAATACGTGAAGCAGGAGAAACTTTTCCTGTTCTGAATTGCTCATTTTAGCGTAGAATTGTTGTTCATGACATGTGGCTGAATGACAGACACTGGGCCAGTCATGAGAGGGTGGCCACTCCATGATCATTCTTACTATATTCCTCCAATGTCACCAGAAATGGGAACTACGAGGGACAGACAGAGGGGGACCCTCCGACCAGCCCCTTTCATTGACATGGAAAGTGGTAGACAGGACGAGACAGACCCAGAGCCCACAGCTTGGAGCTGAGTGACAGGATAGCATGTGTCTCTTTGATTTGCTGCTTCACGGTGGCTTGTGCTGCCTCTCCGGGGCCTGCGACATCTTCTGCAGCTTCTGCTCCCAGCACGCCAGCTGGAGATTTATCTAGAACAAGCAAACAGATACAGAGCAGTGAGCCAGGGTGCAGCCCCTCTTGTCAGGTTAACTTGGATTCTCCAGTCCTGGACCTGCCACTCACTAGCTTGGTGAGCGAGACCAAGTGTCTCAAAATCTCCAAGCTTCAGTGAGCTCACCTGTGAGACAGAATAGCGGCGCCTTCAGGATAGGGCTGCTGGGAGAACTGAAGGAAATACTGCATGTAAAGCACTCGCTGTTCCTGCCCCCTAGTAAGTGCTCGGTAATGTTAGCAATGGTTATCACACGGCCCTTTGGCGTATTATCATGGGGGCGATACCATGAGCCAGAAATAAAACGCACACATGTGGTTTCACTTGGGCAAACAGCAGCATCCCAGACAGAGCAGCACTGCCTCCATTTCCGCAGCGGGTCTTTCTACGTTCTTCCCGAATCTTTCGGCCTAGTATCTTTTCAGTTGCCATTTGCATCAGCCCAGGACCTACCCTTGCCCATCTTTATTCCCTCACCCAGGCTGGAAATGCCCAGGATGCTGAAACTATTAACCAGGTAGGGACTTCACTGATCACACGCAGATGAACAACAGGTTGGAACACAGAACAGGAAGCGCCTCCTTCCCTCCACAGGTGAACAAGGAGCTCGAGGTGCCCCTGTGAGTAAGAGCGCCACAGCGGCCTGTGAGGGGCTGAAGCTGTTTGGAACGGATTAGAGGACAGTATGAAGCCCGAACCAGTCCCACTCGAAAACAGAGAGAGGTCAGGGGCTCTGGAAAGACCTAGTTTCTTGCTTTTTCTCTCTTTCCTCCCAAGTCTCATACTAAAATCAAGTTCATGAAAGTGTCAGTAATGCTCAAGAGAGCCAAATCTGAAAGCAATTCCACCTCCTGAGGAAAGTCCACGGAAGCCGATGCCCCAGCCCCGATCCCAGCTTCCATTAGCAAGCAGGGGCAGGAAGCAAGGGGGACGCTGGGTAGAGGCGGCAGCAGACGGGGTTCTCCCTGGTCCGGGAGCCCTCCGGCTCTGCCCCGCCGGACCCCTGTGGCTTTGTGAACCTCAGGCAGGGGGGCGGGGGGGGGGCACCGGAGAGCGGCCCCTTCTTCCCGGGATCTGTCTCCCTGGAAGGCAGAGTTCAGACAAGATGACCTCTGTTTCTTCCCAACACTCCCGGGCCAGGAGGAGCACGGCTCGCCTGGGTGCCTGAGGACCAGCGGGCTCGGAGGGGATTACGACAGGATTTCTGGTCACGTGTCTTTTCTCTGGGAGAATTTTTTGTTTCTCCTTGCCGACAGATATTTTTTCTTTTTCTTTTTTCTTTTGCCAGGCCGTGGCTGAGGCCCAGGGCCGTCTGAGCCAGTGTCCTTGGTTGGCAAGACAAACTTGTTCCTGGTGCCTCAGAATCTTAGCTCCCCTTGTGGGACTGGAAAGAAAGGAAGGGGCTGGCAGCTTTGGGGGCTGAGGGAGCCAAGGCCTGGGACTGGAGATAGTGAGCGTAGTGCTGCGCTCCAGGTCTTCTGTGCAGGGAGGGCAGCAGCTGGGCGGGGCGTGTCCTGCGCTGCGTCTCGGAAGAAGCGGGGCGGTGCAGGTCCTGGAGCCTCGGTCAAGAGGGGCGGGGCCAGTCCCCGCCGGTTCCTGGGGAAGCCTGTCCCAGCCTTGCTAGCGCAGAGGGTGCTGTCTGGGCCTCCCACAGCCCTATTTCACGTGAGGCTGTTGGACCCCAGGGCCTGCTCTCTCCCTGCGGTCCGGGAGCCCCTCTGATGGCTGAGTTTAAATGAAGAAGTTGGCCGAACTGCATTCCTACTCGCTACAATAATTACGATAATATTTGTAAATGTGGAGAGGAGGCTAATTTATACTGTGGCTGCCATCAGTGCCGGGTGAACCTCTGAAGCTCCAATTACAAGACAAATTTCCTTATGAACTGACTGCCAGAGAATGCCCTTGTTGTTATTCTGACAACAGAATCTAACTCATTACTCTTCCCTTTTAGAATAAACAAGGAGGAAATAAAAGGCAATTGTCTCCCCCTGCTAATAACCTGAGTTGATTCTTCCTCTAAGACTGAAAATACCTAATGAGTCAGGATGTAAGCCCAGCTCTGAGGAGTGACACTAAGCCTGGCTTACGTGGCTATTCTTGGCTACACAAAAGAAAAGAAAATGGCCCAGTTTTGCAGTAAGGGATACGGAGATTAAGCTAAGGGAAGGTAGCAGGCACTAAATAGTGTTCCCTCAAAATTCGCCTATCAGAGCTCTAACCCCCTAATGGAGTGGTATTTGGAATGGGGCTTGGGGGAGGTGATAGTTTTAGATGAAATCATGAGGGTAGAGTCCTGTCACAGTCCCTCTTGGTTCCTATACCGAAAAGAACATCAACGGAATGGCCTCGACCACAGCCGTGGATGGCTCGCCGTTCTGGAGGTCGGAGGTCTGAGGTCAGGGTGCGGGCAGACTGCCTTCTCCTTGTGTCCTTACACAGCGGAGTGCAGACAGAAAGGAGGCAGGCTCTCCCTGTCCCTTCTTATAAGGACACTAAAGTCATTATGAGGCCTTCACCCCGTGACCTCATTACCTCCCAAAGACCCTGATGCCAAATATCACGTTGGAGACCAGGGTTTGAACGTGTGAATTGAGGGAGAGACACACATTCGGCCCCCAGCAGGCCGTCGGGATGGAACTCGGCCACACCGGCCCCCTGATCCTGCACCTCCAGCCTCCAGAACTGTGAGGAAATACATTTTGACTGCTTCTTTCTAATTCTCCTGTTTCTTTTTTTTATAAAGTTTTATTGAATTTATTGGGGTGACATTGATACAGGGTGCAGCCAGGGGGGCCCCCAAGAAAAAGATTTGGAATGGTGTCCAGAATTCAAAGTGTATAGGAATATTGGAGAGACATATAAGATGTCCTCCCCCCCCCCCAGGGGGAAGGAACGAATGGAGCCAGGGCCATTGAGAGCTGTTTTGCATAGCAGCAGTTTTGGAGCTAACCTCTGGAATGGTTATTTAACATATGTATAACCTTTAACTAGTTTCATAGATATGTTAAATAGGAGTGGCCAAGTTTGGAGCAGAAGTGAGAAGGGCTGGGACTCAGGAGGATGTAACTAGGGGCTGCGCTCCTGAGTGAGAAGGGTTTGGACTCAGAAGGTAACGAGGGGCTGGGCCCCTGAGTGGAAGGGCCACTGTGTGAGAGCTTGGAAAAGACTGGCTCCAGGACAGGAGGGGAGAACTGCCCAGGTGAGGAGAGAGCCACGTGGTTTCAGCAGAGTGAGGACCCCCTCTTTCCCAGGTGAAAGGGAAGAACCACGCAGCTTTGCCAGAATGGAGATCCCTGCAGCCAGGTGAAGAAGACAGCCACATGCTTTTGGTGGAGTGCGGACTCCTGCAGCTTTGGTAGAAGAGGCCCACGCGGCTTTGGGGTGCCCCTTTTGGCCGCGGGGCCTGAAAAGCAACAGAGACTTTGACTGGAACTGGGTACAAAGGACTCTTGCCAGTGGACCATGAGAGGGTACCACAGTACTTTGGATTAACTCGAGATCCTGCACAGTGACCCAGCTGACGGTGCCAGCAGCCTGCAATACAGACGTGTGCTCTTTTCTTGATTTACCGTACCCGGAGTTGGGACAGTGGGAGAAGGGAGCGCTGTGTGGGTGTAGGTGTATACCCTAAAGGACTTTGATATTTTAGGGTGGCATTAGGCCTGAATAGCATTAAATAAACATTTTGTTTCCTTTTCACAAATCTCTGGCATTAAGAGATGTCTTTCCAACTGGCGGCGGACAGAAGGGCCCAGTAGATTTTAGTATTTTGTTTTGGGGAGGGGCCCCTGTTGTATAGCAGTTTTGGGCATCCCTAGGTGGGCCAAATATTGTATTGCCCCTCCCTCGGACCTCTTGTTCGGTAACAACATTGGTGAATAAAATTATACAGGTTTTAGGGGTGCAAAGGTCGCGATCCCTCAGGTACTTAGTTTCTCTTTCAGCAGCTCTAACGTCTCTGAGAGGAGGAGACAGGCTGTTGCAGGAAGCACTCAGCCCCGCCCTGCCCCGCCCCCCCCACCTGATTTCCCCCCTCCTCCTCTTGAACTTGTTCTGGATCCCAAATAGGCTGTTTCCTATCAGTCTTGATAGCCAGGGCTAGGAGTACCAAATGTGTGTGTGTGTGTGCATGAAAGTACCTTATACTCGTAAACTGCAAGACTTTGCAATTAAAAAAGATTGTTTTATTTATCAAGGGTAAGACCAAGAGGCCCATAAGCAGCATTAGATGGTGGGATTCTGCCATGAAAATAGAGGGCATAAGGTTTGATCATCAATTTGCTGCTAGGCATTTTTTTAGAAAGGGAAGTTGCTAAACATCTGTGGGAACCCCCCGCCCCCCGCTTTGCCAGGCACTGTACCGGACACAGTGTGTGATCACAGGCATATCATGTGTGACACTGGGCCAGCGGAACTAGCCTCTGACCTCTGGAATGATTACCACACACTGCTCAGGACTGCAATGTACAAATCAGATGATTTCCCTCCAATAGACTGGCCATACCTTACAGGTAGAGACCATGTTTTATAAGCAGTCACTTTCTCCACTCCCCCCGGGGTGGCGACTCAGAGGAACCGGAGAAATATTTAATGAATAGGTGGATATGTGCTTATCTTCACTTTTTAAATTGATTCCACCATTATTTATGGAGTATCTACGATCTTCTGGGCACACTCCTGGCCCTGGGGATGCAGCGGTTAACCAGCAGGGGACATGCCATTGAAGGTGTAGGAGATGCAAGCAAAGGAGGCGATTATGAAGCCGTCAGTGGGTTGGAAGGTGATCTTCCCAAAGCCACCTGAGGGGCATCTGGGCACCCCCCACCAGCTGTCACCGTGAGCTTGGTGTGACCGTGCCATCCCGTGCTTATTGAGGACAGCGCTTGCTGAAGGTGAGCACTGAGCACTATCAAGCAGCCTCGTGATCCTGAGCCCAACGAGCCACAAGTAGCCCTTTCTCTCTTTAAATCAATACAACTTGTTTTTAGAGCAGTGCTGGGTTTACAGAAAAATTGAGCAGAAAGTATGGAAAGTTTCCATAGATCCCCTTGCCCCCACTCCCAAATTCCTTTATTATTAGCAGCTGGTATTAGTGTGGTGCATTTGCTACAACTCATGAGTTGATATTGGCACACTTAATATTTATGTTAACATATAAGAAATACGAGTGAATTTAACTATTAACCGAGGTCCACAGTTGACATCAGGGCCCAGTCTTTGTGCTGTACATTCTAGGGGTTTCGACAAATGGCTCCTGTGTCACGGGAGTCTCGCTCCTGGCAGCCTCTGGCTTCCCCTCTTCATCCCTGCCTCCCCTGGAGCCCCTGGAGACTGGTGGCCACTGGGCCGGTCCTCTCACTGTCTCCACAGCTTTGCTTTTGCAGATTGTCATACAGTTAGAACCATACAGGACCCTTCTCTTTTAGCACTTTTGTCTGTACACGTTTCACTTGTCTGCTGCCTTCCTCCCAGAGCGATGGGACCCAGCACCCTCTGTCCTTCTGCGCTCACCTGGGTTGGGTCGTGGCGCTGGGAGGCAGGGGTGTGCAAGGGCAGCGTCCTCTCCGTGCAGCAAAGAGCACAGACCCCCATCAGCCCAGAGGGGAAGGCGGATCTTTGCAGTTTCCTCTGTTCAGTGTGAGCCACTGAAACACTGTCTGATGGTGAGCTGGGGTGATTTTGATTGTTTTAGCCAACTCCCAACTGTCTCGGATGTGTCCTGAATGAGAGAATGGAGGAGAAAGCAGGGACGTGGGCTCTGGTCTGGTTTTGCTTTGCTTGATTTATGTTTGAATTATTCACTTTTGCACTGAAAATGACCCACATTTGCCAGGCAACTGCAAAGCTTCTGCGTGGACGCAGGTGCCTTGGTGCAGGTGCCATGGAGAGGCTGGCTGCGCGTGTCCCCACGCACACCTTGCAGCGACCGCGGGGTCAGAGGCGGCCTCCCCAAAGCACTGGAGTGAGAGGACCTGCGGGAGAGGGGCCGGGAAGGGCAAGTGCATGTATGTGTTTTGTCAGATTTATGACTTTAGGAGCACTTATCAAAGTGACATTTATTGGGTGTGAAATGTCCTCGTTTGTTAGATAACACAAGCTGTTTAGTATTGAAGCAACTTCCACACAGCACAGTCTCCGCTGTCATTAGGGACCTCCTAGGATTAATTACCGAGATCTATGCCCTGATGTTCAGCTGTCTCTGAGAACCATAAACTCATAAATCTCACATGAGCTGATTGCCAGAAAAATTTCCTCAAAACACGATCTCTCTGTGAGGGGATGAGGACAAGGGAAGGGAGCAGTTAAAAGCTCAGGGAGGAGCATTCTCTGGAGATCCGAGTCCCTGGACTGAGATGCTGAAATCGTCTCCGTTTCCCTTGTGCCTCCACACCCCCTGCTTGCACCCGGTTTTCAGCCTTTCAAAGCATCTCATCCACAGAGGTGCTTTCTTTGTCATTTATCATCCTCTCACTGGCACCTGACAATATCTGGCACATAGTGGGTCCTTGATGATGGTGCCGGATGAATGGAAGCCCCAGAAGAGCAGGAATCTGCTTGGCTCTGGGAGGCTGGGGTGCTGTTTGTCTCACATCGCACTGGCTCTCAGGGCCCGAGCTGGTTCCTGAATCAATCTGTCCTCTTTCCCTGTGAATCGCTCTTCAAAGCAGCGCCTTCCCAGGCCTCTGGCTCCTGAGCCCCCGCCCTCAGCCCCCACAGAGCAGCGCTGTGGGGCAGCACAGCCCTTTTGAGGACTGTGATTAAAACAGGATTCAAATGCATGGAAGTGTGTCGGGGAATTCCAAAAGCACTCAGCCCAAAGCTGCCGTCAGCAGAAAGGGGAGATGTGCCCACTAGTTATCAAGGCACTTTGGATCACTAATAATTCTTCTTCAGCAGAAGAAAAGGAACATAAAACCCTCCACGATGAGTAAGGGGGGTCATTAGGAAGAATTGTTACGGGTGTCTGCAAACACTGATGTGTATCGGGGAGGTAAACGTGGCTGGATCTTCTTTATTATGCCTTCGGCATGTGAGAGGGCGAAATATTACCCCCAAGGTGGTCCCGGCACGGGGACTCCTGTCCACAAGGACACCCGCTCTCCAGCGCCATCGCTCTGCCAGGACCTCTCGCCAGCTGCGAATGCCCTCTAACTGTTCCCCCCATTTCTAGTTTGCTCGAAAATACCTTATAGCCAATGCTTAGAAGATCTTAACAGCTTCCCTTTGCATGTAGGATAAAGTAAAAAAAATCTTTATCATGACCCAGCAGGCCCTGCAAAAGCTGGCCTTGCTTCTTACCACGTTCCGTCCTGCTGTCTTCAGCCAGACTGGCCTCCAAACAGGTATACTCTTTGCCCTTGAGGAGTCGCAGTTTAGTGGAGAGTCAGATGTGACATTTAAATACACAGGTACTTATATCACTCAAATTGTGATGTCAGTTGTACCTGGGTTGTGCTTTAGGAAAAGCACAGAGTCAGAACACAGGTGGCTCAGTTTGGGGGGAAGTCTAAGTGACAATTGAGTTGACAGTAACCCATAGAAGCAGGCAGCCATGGAAAGAGTAGGGAGAGCTCTACATAAAGATCAGGCCCAGAGGCAGGACCGGCTCATCGCAGTGGAGGGACAGAAAGGAGGCCTGGCCTCTGGACCAGACTGAGGACTCTGAACTTAAGTCAATGAGAAGCCTGTGAAGAGTTTTAAGTAGAGAAGGCCATACAATTTACCATATGTTATTACAAGCTCATTCTAGCTGCTGTGTGGACAATGAATTTAGAAGATGTTAACCAGGAAGACACGGCCACAGTCCAGGTGAGAAGTGACGGTGATATGCCCCTGGCATATTTTAGACTGAGGGGAAGGGAGGGAGAAAGAGAGGGAGAGAAACATCAGTGTGTCGTTGCCGCTCACACACCCTTTTACTGGGGACCTGGCCTGCAAACCAGGCATTGCATCCTGACTGGGAATCAAACCAGGGACCCTTTGGTTTGCAGGCCTGTGCTCAATCCACTCAGGGCAAAAAGTCGAGATTTTTGATATAGAAATGGCAAGATTGGTGATAGCCTGGATTTGGGGATGAAGAAATAGAGATGGGAAGAATAACTTCCACATTTCTGGATTGAATCAAAGAAATCTCCATGCCTTGCCCTGTTCTGTTAAGTACTTGCAACGACTTTGGGAAGAAGGCAGCCAGGGTGCTGGTCCCTGGTTAACAGAGAAGTAAACAGAGATTCAACAATTCATCTGGAGTCTCGTGGCTGATCGGCAAACCCCAGGACTCCACAGACACTGGGCACAGCCATCTTCTGCTGATGCCAGCAGGAGACTGCCCCCTGTCCCGGGACCGAGGTGACTGGCCCCCAGCTTCTGGGCCGCAGCCCCTTCCAGCCTCTCCCTGCCGGCTCTGGGCTCGCTTCTACTTAATGACTCGTCTCCCAGAAAGTTCCTCCCAGAATTCACAATGGGCGGCATTACGAACTCCTCATGTCTGGTGATAACTTTTTATGAGGTTTTTATTCTTTTACAATATATTAAAGCCATATTTTTGCCAGGTTTTTACTTCAGTTTATTTCTTGTCCTTGAATCACTCCTCTGCCCCCACCCCTGTGGGCACCTTCCCTCCCCGCTTACCTGAGGGGCTTGCACTGAGATGTTTAATTCTCCTTTAATCCCAATTCCCCGAGGAACATGAAAGCAGCTTTATGAGCCCATAAATCCAAGAAGATAAAGTGCATTTTTATTAGTTGTGTTGGCATCAAAGGGGAAAAAATGGAATCTAATGTGAAATAGTCAATAATGAATATGCTTAATAGCCCTCATCACCTCAGCGGGTCCCACTGAAGGCGTGCGCCTCCCGGGCCAGGTGTGGGGCCCTGGCAGGCTGCCCTTTTCAGGGGAAGATGCAAGGGGGTACCACCTTTCCCGGTTGTATTTTTATTTTCATTTCCTCCAGCAAGAAGATACTTCCTCCAAATGGAGCCAGGAGGCTTAAAGGCGGGGGTGGGGAAAGGAGAGCTCAGAGCGGTGGGCATGAGGGGAAGGGAGCGGCAGCGTGGCCCAGGGGCTGCCAGAGGTCCTGTCCACCTTGCTCGAAGCCCAGGTGGATGTTTCGTTCACTGAGAGCTGCTTTGGTGGCAGAAAGATGGTGGGCGGAGGGATGTCAGTAAGAAAGAGGATGTGCCACCTCCGGAAGCAGGTCAGACCCACCGGTGACCAGTGTCACTGTGAAGCCAGCAACGTGCACTTGGAGAACAAGCCCCTCACTGAGCACCAGGCGAAGGTGGAGGCGCAGCCCCCGTGGAGGTTCACATCACTCTTTTCGGATCCTGCAGGTAATCCAATTGCTATGGGGCTGGGCGTGTCAGGCACTGCCCCCACTCCCTGGCCCCAGGAGCCTGGCATCTGTGTGCCTCATCCTGGCTCCAGAGGCTCAGGCCCAGGGTCTGTGATCACTCCCCACCCCTCTCCTCCCTCCCTCCCTGTCTTGCAACCCCTCAGTCAGCCGGGAGAAAGCCCAGGCTCCCACCCCAGGGAGGGCCCCGACCAAAACTCCACAGGCTGGCAGGTGCGCAAGTACTTTCCTGAGAACACTGGAGCTCCTGGAGGTCTTTGTAGATTTTTGGACCTCTTGGGCTTGAAAAGTCAAGCTCTCTCTCCCCCTCACCCCCCACCAACCCTTTCAAAGAAAGGAGAAAAGGGAATTTTGTGGGGGTTAAAGGGAGTTCGGTTTATGCCACTGGGCCGCTAGATGGCAATCGTCAGACATGCAAAACAGTGAGCAGCTGGAACCCAGCACCCAGGTCTCTCCCTCTGGAAGGAAGGTAGGAAGGAAGGAAGGGGTGGGGGTAGGGTGTTGAGAGGAGATGCAGGGAACCAACCCTAGGTAGCACTGGAGGCTTCTGTCCTGAAAAACGGTGGGTCTGCAGCTGCTTCTAGGGGGTGGAAAGGGGGGAGGCAGCGGACAAGACTACCACCCCTGCCAGGGCTCACATCCTCTGGCCCAGAGGGAGACACGGACGCTGGGGCTTGAGTGTCCCTGGGGGAGCGAGGTCCCCACAGGTCAGGTGGCATTACCACACCTGCTCCTGCTGTGTCAGGTGGAACGCTCAGGATGCTTGGCCTTACAGGGGAGAAGGAATGGTTTCCTACTCAAGGTGGCTCTGAGGCTAGGCTGTACTTTCACCTAATTTCAGGGACGCCC
Source organism: Artibeus jamaicensis (assembly GCF_021234435.1). NCBI lineage: Eukaryota > Metazoa > Chordata > Mammalia > Chiroptera > Phyllostomidae > Artibeus > Artibeus jamaicensis. Next base: position 5,582,677 of record NW_026521854.1, on the reverse strand, counting down.
CGTGGTCATCAAGGGACTAGGCACACTGCTGAGATTTGTCTAAGTTTGTAGCTTAAACTCTTTGTCATAAGAGCTGCCCACCTGCCTGGAGGATCGGAGCCTGGGTGGCCCTCAGCACACCAACAAATGTAGTGGACGGGGGAAGGGCAGGTGTTCAGTAGATAGTTGTTGAACTGAGCTTCATTGAATAGTCTCTGCCCTTCAGGACTTTATAATCTAATGAGAGAGAGAGAGAAAGGGAGACTGCTTGCGGCAATTAGGGAACCTGGGGCAGGACTGTGGCTCCCTCTCAGTGAACTGGGGTTTCGAAGTGACAGAGATCCTGCAGGGCTTGTGGCATCTGAGCTGGGTCCTCCAGGGTTTAGGTAAGAAGTCACAGCGTGCCCAGTGAGGACAGGAAGGGCCTGGCCCAGCGACAACGTTTTGCCTGCAGGGCTGGAGGGTTTAAGCTTTAGTCAGCAAGATCCGGTGGGCCTAGGTTGCGACTGGGTGCTTGAAAGTAGAGCAGAGGAGTCTGTCCTTGATGCCAAGGACACAGGAAGCTCTCGCTTGTTCTTGAGCAGGAGAGTGACCTACTGGAAATGTTGGGTGAAAGAACCCTCAACAATGGCTCCTGACTGGGAGGCCATTGTGTGCAGGGAGAGCGGAGCTTCCTTTTCTGTGGCTATTGGATGGGGTCAAGGTCTTGCTTGCCCTCAGTAAGTGTTCAGTAAACATGGAGCTGAACAGATGTGCAGCAGGAGGCCAGCAACAGGCCCCCTCCGGGGAGGCCAGATGCCCGGGGAGCGAGTGGAGCGGAGTTGGGGCTGCCGGGGGGCTGCCGGAGCGCTGCCCACGCTGAGCACCCGCTTTTAGAGGGCTGCCCTGTTCCCTGGCTCAGCAGCGCATGTGAGATGTGATCACAAGCTTGAAATAACACAGACGGTCTCCGCTCCCTGCCACTTCCCATTTTGCTGACCTGCGTACGTACTTGACGATGCCGAAGGGACGCCTCCACCTTCGTTTGCAGCTCGCGTAGCCCACTTGTAGGCATCTCTGCACCCGGAGGAAGGTCTGTGTCAGAGGTGCACTGCCAACCCCACCTCCCCGGGACAGAGGTGTCATGGGTGGAAACAGCACGGAGAGGCAGCCTCACCCGAACTCGGGGTGGGTGGACCGTCTGCATGCGTTTGGGCCTTCCGTCCTGGTCAGAGGCAGAGCTGACTGAACAAGCACGGTGTCTCAAGGTGCCTTCACTTCACTTGCATTCCTGATTTCTGCTCCGAGTTCGACGTCATTTCACACATTCACAGCTGAACAAGCTGAGGAGCAGCAATGGTTGGTGATTTTGGTTAGATGGCGTTATTCCTGAGCTGGGGAGCTTGGGGTGGATGCTTGCCCTCCTCATCCCGGACCCTGTGCCTATCCAACAGGTCCCTGCTGCTGGGGTCCCGGCAGTGCGGACTGGGGACATGGCAGGGTGGAGCCTGCCTGACAGTGCTCGGGTGTGGAGGTGGGAGGCCAGGCGGGGCCAGGGAAGGTACTTGCAGAGTTCAAGAGCACTACAGGTTCTTGATGCCAGCATGGCATTCCATGCCAAGGCCGGCCCAGGAGAAGACTGGCCTTGGGTGTCCCTGAAAGTCAGAGGAGAGATGGCATCCAGTGTCTAGTGACAGTTGGGAGTCAGCAGCTTAGGTATCTGGCAAAAGAGGCCAGTCGTTAGTGAGCAAACACGTACTGAGTAGCTGCTTAACCCCAGTGTCCGGTAACACCAGCTCCCTGACCCCAGTGTGGACAGAGACTAGGAGGCGGCAGTTATAATACAACGTGTTCCCCGTAGTAATTGGGTTATGTCCAAATGCTATGGGAATCTGAGCAAAAACTCAATGACATCTTCTCAGGGGTGGTGGAATGAGAGTAGTGACCTCGGGAACACACAACAGAGCTCATGCCACTGCCTGTGGGTCAAGGATGGGGCAAGCGATCAGGCACGAAGAGCACAGAGCCTTTGACCACGCTGCCCTCGTGGCGGCATCCTGGAGCCTGCGGGGCAGGGGCTGTGTGGAAATGTCCCCGCATGTCTCATCCGTGAGCACTGGCAGCACCGGGATGCTGGGCCTTAGCTCCATGAGGTCTTTGCTTCCTCCTCACCTCCTAGAACTTCCTTCATCCATCCCGGTGCAGAGTCAGTAATCTTACCGCCAATGCTCAGGCCCCCTTTCTCCTGGTCTGAGATCTCACTCACCGTCAGCACCCTGGCGACTCCAGCAGGAGAGCTAACTCAGCACTGTTTCACATCGTCTTTCCCTGCCGCAGGGGCCCGGTGGAGAGAGCGTGCCTAAGCCTGGCTGGAGCTGACGCCAGGAGCGCTGAGGGTTAGGGCTCACCCTTCCCTTATGAGACAGGGCATCTCTGTGTCTCGGTCGTGGACAGTGCGGGTTTCAGAGGCAGTGAAGACCCTCAGAGGGAGGTCACAGCCAGTGTGCTCTGCAAGTAATAATGAGCTCAATAATAAAAATAACAGCTGCCCTTTATTAAATGTCCAAAGTCAAGTAGCAAGGAAAGGGAAGTGCAAATGAGAATTTATCTCTGATTGGGTGGGTTTCATGGTGGGACTTGAGATGATTGGTGGGATGGGGTAGGGAGGGCTTCTGGGTTTGAGCCTGCTGAACAGAGGGAAGAACTGAGGGGGTGGCGGGGTGGGCATGCTGTTAGCTCCGGCATAACAAACAGTGTGCGGCAGCAGCTTGGGGCCTGAGCTTTGTCCTCATTCCCAGCAGGCAGTTCCTGGAAGCTCCCAGGTGACAGTGGCTTCCTGTGTGAGCACTTGCGTCCTTTAACAGATCTGGGGCTTATCCCAGGCACCAGATCAGTCTGACCTGGTCAGAGGGCACAGAACATTCCACAGTATGACAGCAGTAGGCTTGATTCAGGTTCAAAGCCAACTGGCATTGATTGAGAGACTACTGCAGTCCAGGGCAGTTTGTCTGCATTATCATGTTATGTCTGCTCGATCGTTATGACGACCTGGTGTGAGGCAGTGTTCTCACGGGTCCAGCTGAGAGTCCCAGGGGCGTTGCCCAAGGTTCTGGGGCCCAAGAAAAAGAGTGGCAGCTTCTTCTGTTTTAGCTATTTCTGAGGTCCTTTCAGTTCTAATATTCTATTACCTGGGACCATCAGGAGAAACACTGAAGTCGATTACAGCTGAGGGGTGGGGTGCGGGGAGGTGGGGTGCCAGACACTTCCAACAAGACAACTTCCTCTTTTCTATTACTAATAATCTCTCAGATGCTCTTTTACCTGGAAAACTGACAGCTAATTTTTCCTTTTTTTTATTTTTGGTTTTAATAGCCCGGGGATAAATGTCAAGGAAAACATACACTTAGAAACAATAAAAACATGTGTCATGAAGGCCAGTACACAGAGGGCAGCAGGCGAGAAAGGCCAGGACAGTCAGTAGAAGATCTTCCCACTCAGGACCAGGTCCTGCATCCCAGCTCGGCCACTCAGCCTGCTGCTTGTGGGTGTGGGGATGGGCTGGAGAAAGTCACATGACTTGTCTGGTGTGGCTGATGCGAGCGTTCACAGCCACACGTTTTCTTCCTTCGGGTTAACATCTGGACTGCACTTCCCAGCCTCTCTGAAGTTAGGGTGACCCATGACTGAGGAGGGACGGTGGCAGTGACATGTCCTACTTCCAGGCCTGGCTGGCCAGAGCCTCTCACACATGACCTCCTTGCTCTCCCCTCTTCTTCAGCGGCCCTAGAAGCCACACGCAGAAGATGGTGGAGCCATGGGCGGAATAAGTGTGGGTCCCTGCATCCCACTGGGAGAGGGGGTACCTGTCACAACAGCTAGCGCCACCTCGGCTACCATGCTCAGGTTCCTCATATAGACAAGCAGGCTGTGGCCAGAGTGATTTCTGGGGTCCTGCAGAATTGAACAGCTCCTGGTTCTGTGGCTCCACGACAAAGGAGAGCGGGCCCTGGCTGCGTGGCATTGAGCGCGACTCATGGCACGTGGAGGCTCCTCTGGGGAGCGTCCATCCGAGGCCCGTGGTGCTGCACTGCTCTTCTGTCCTGGCACCGCACCCTGCTTCAAACGGCCCAGGGCAGGCCCTTCTCCTCCCCGTGAAATGTGTGTGCTGACGAGGGCCTCTCCTTATCTTCTAGAGTAGCACTAAAGATCAGATCAATGATTTGCGAAGACTGCTTTTGTGCATGCTAAACGCTGTGAAAGGGATCATTGTTCATCACAGTCACATGCTGTATAATGATATCCTGGTCAATGATAGACTGCATGTGTGATGCTGGCCCCATAAGAGGATGATGGAGCTGAGGAATTCTACCACCTGGTGAGATCGGAGCCATCGTCCTGTCCCAGGGCAACACGTTACTCGTGTGTTTACGGTGGCGCCGGGGAAGACAAACCCACTGCACTGCCAGTCACATAAAAATGAAGCACGTACTCTTATGTAGAGTACATAAAACTTGATAATGATAATAAACGACTATGTTACTAGTTCATGTACTTTCTATACTATACGCTTTATTGTTGCTTTAGAGTGTACTATTTCTACTTATAAAAATATAGTTGCTGTAAAACTGTAGGCTGTGTCACGCCGACAGCAGCCTCATGCGCTCCTGTTTACAGTGTCTCTTGTTTGCGTTGTTTTCTCTGGTGCTTCACGTAATCTCATGTTGTTTTGTACAGTAACGTGCTGTACAAGGTTCCAGCCCAGGAGCAACAGGCTAGGTGTGCAGCAGGCTGCGCCCTCTAGGTGTGTATAAGTGCGCACTATGATGTTTGCACAATGATGAAATTGCCCAGTGATGCGTTTCTCAGAACAGACCCCCATTGTTAAGTAAGTGGTGAGTAATTGTGTAGATCGGGTTGCAGCTGGGGTGTAGGAAGTCCAGAAAGATTCAGGAGTTCACAGGGGATCGTTTTCAGTACGATGTGTACTTTCAGTGACCCCAGCCAGGTTACAGAACGTTAACCCAAGTGGTGACACAGTCGAGTGTCTGTGAATCCAGTAGGCGAAGGCTGAGACGTTCACATGCAGACAAACTAGAGAATGGCGATTTTCAAGTCAGGAATCTTGATCAGTTTTTACAATTTTATCTTGCTTAACACTGTCTGAGAGAGGGAGGGAACTTTCAATGATGAGTTAGCAGTGAAAGATCAATTCAAAGTAATCATACAGTCACACTGTGATGGGGGAGGTTGAGTCAGACTAAATGAAATCCAATTTAAAAAATGTGATTTTTAGCCCTGGCTGGTGTAGCTCAGTGGATTGAGCGCGGGCTGCGAACCAAAGGGTCGCCAGTTCAATTCCCAGTCAGGGCACATGCCTGGGTTGCAGGCCAGTCCCCCCATTGAGGGCCATGTGAGAGGCAACTGCACATTGATGTTTCTCTCCCTTTCTCCCTCCCTCCCTTCCTCTCTCTCTGAAAAAAACAGTGCACAGAATGAAGCGCGGGTTCCTGTGGCAAGTTTGCAGAGCCAGGTCTATCTGTGTGCTGCGGTGCAGCAGCGGGCCAGAAATACAAAGTTCCCCCCCCACGGGGAAAATGGACGTGCACACCAGAGACGCCCACGTCAGGGGAAACTAGCCAGCTACCACTGCGTCCCACCACGTGAGCATTTTCAGGCATTAACTCATGTGAGCTTTGTTAGCGCTTTATAGGATGAGTGCTGTTACTCTGATCTCCATTCCACAGATGGGAAAATTGATGCACAGAGAGGGGAACTGCCAAAGCCAGGGAGCCTGCTCTTAACTACTGAGGTTTGCTGCCTCTTATTAGTGCTAAGTGCTAGAAAGAACATAGATCAGGGAATAAGATATAATGGAGAGCCGGTGGCTCATCAAACAGGGTAGTTCAGAACAGAAGACATTCGAGCCCAAACTGAGTGCAGTGGGGAAGCCAGTCTGAGGACATTAAGAGAAAGACTGTGTTCTAGGCAGAGGGAACAGCAAATGCAAAGGCCCTGAGGTAGGTTTCAGGAATGTCAAGAGTTTTGGTTGGACCTGAGTGGATGAGCAAGGGGGCAAGTGACAAAAGGCAAAGTTGGAAAGACAGCCAGGGGCTAGCACTCATAGGGCCTTCACACCGTGAAGAGGGCTTTGGCTTTTTCTCTGAAGAATTATGGGAAATCATGATAGGGTTTTGAGCAAGGGCATCCACGGCATCTAGTTTACCTTGAAAAATGATGAACTGTTTTGGCTGTTGGGTGTGTGGCAGCAGTGAAGGTGGCAGATGCAGAAACAGGAGGGACCAGACTGAACAGCACTGTGATGGTCCAGGCAAGAGCCGCTCTAGGATCAGATCAGAGTGGTGATGGTGGAAGTGCTGGCGCCTGGAGCGTCTGCGTGGGGTGCGAGAGAAAGGGAGGGATCAAGGTGATATCAAGTCTTTTTTGGCCTGAGGAAATTACTCTGAGTAAGTACTGTTTGGGGTGCAAGTGGAGAGGCTGAGTAAGAAATGACATATTCAAGCTGGAGTTCCAGGAAAAACTGGGGCCAGAGACATTGGTTTTGAATCCCGGACACAGACGGAGGAGGTTACTGAGCGAGAGCGCGGTAGAGAAGAGACATGTTCGAGGATCTCAACACTTAGATCGCAAGAAGATGAGAAGCAGCTGGGAAAGATGAACAAGCGGCCAGCGAAGTGGAAAAAAAACAAAGTGAGTCTCGATGCCGAGACGTGAAAGCATTTGAAGTAGGGTGGCGCAGTTAATGGCTCAGTCAGGAGGGGACTAATCATTGGCCATGGGATTTGGTAACACAGACGTGGTCTGGACAAGTGCAGTTTTTCCACAGAATGATGGCACAGAAGATTGTTTGGAAACTCAGAATTTGCTAAGGCTGCAGTAATGGTCAACTTCCACTTGCAAAAGCTTGTCCAGTAGCCGTGTTTTGTTGTTGGTCATTGGGAGCTCTGGGCCAGCTTCAGGTCTGCTCCATAAAACTCAATTCAAAACCCAGGCTGATGGGGTGGGCCCAGTCTTGGTTTGCGTTACTGTGGCCTGGGGGGAAGGCAAGGTTGCTGCTGGCAGCCTGGCATGCCTCTTAAACTTCTCCGACACGGCCTGTATCTTGTCTCCTCTGCATCTTCTGAGTAAAGCCAGGCATGAGGGCACATGTGTTCCACCAGCAGAAGGCACCTCGTGTCACATGGCGACCACCAGGGACACGTAATGTTTCCAGAGAAAGGAGGAGCAAATATCTGGGAACGATAATACAATCTTCCACATAGAAAGTTCAAGAGAAAATGGAAGGTGAATTAATGAAGATAAGAATGACAGAAGACTCCAAGGACTGTAATATAAGAGTGAGGAAATAGGGTAATAGCTGGAGAGGGAATAGGGTCAATAAGAGGTTTTTAATTAGTTAGTTTTTATCCCCACTCTAGGGCATTTTTTTTAAGAGAGGAAGGGAGAGAGTGAGACATTGGTGTGGAAATGAAGCATCAATCTGTTGTCTCCTGTAATCGCCCGGACAGGGGACCGGGGCCGGAAACCGGGGCATGTGCCATGACCAGGAATCCCCCCCACAACCTTTCTGTTATGGAACGAGGCTCCAACCAAATGAGTTATCTTCTTTTTAAAGATGCATGTTATCTCAGCAAGTTTGCATGTAATACTGATCTAGACCAGTGATTTTTAACTGGTGTGCCCCAAGAAGTTTTAAAACATGCTATACCTGACTATTTAGTCAGGGCACTGACCTCTTTTCCCTTAGATCATCAAATAAAAAAATGACAACAGCCAACACAACAATAGCTGTGGATTTGACTCATTGTGAATGGATCAAAATTATACCTATTATTTTGTCAGGTCAACAAAAATTATATTTTTTGGTGTGCCAAAGAATTTCAGTAATTAGTTTGTGTGCCATGAGATAAAAAAGGTTGAAAATCGCTGATCTAGAGAGAGAAAACTGAAGTGGGAGAGCAATAGAATAGCTATGAAAATGAAATCTCACAGGTGAGGCCACAGGATCCTCCGGACGAGAGGAAGTGTTGACCTCCAGAAGCGTCTTGTCTTTGTGACAGAGAAAGGCAGACACTGGGAGTGGTGGCTACAGGGAGAATGGGAATGTTTCCGACTGCTTCTATGTTCTCGGTGAAACAGACCATCCTCAAAGAGCACAGCGGTGGGCAGGGGTGCCGGAGATCCGGGAAGTGAAGAGCTGGGCTAGAAGTGCCACTTGGAGTCTGAGCGGTCGCAAACAGGAAAATGCAGTGGGAACGCGGGCCCAGCTGCCATCTGTGGTCACAGGTGTAAGGTGAGAGCAGCCAGGGTGTGTGCGTGTTTTTCTTCCATTCAACTGGATGCCGGTGTGAGGTAGGATTTAACCAAAGGTTGGAGGCTGCTGGGATGACTTTCATGATGGGGGTGGAGGGCAGGCAACCAAGTTGATGGTTTATTCAATGGATTGATTTTTAATAAGGGAGCAGAAAATTAAAAAATGAAAAGTGTGACAGATGACACTGAGCATAGGTTTTATGACCTGCAAGTTCTGGAGGAGCAAAACTTGTGAGGGCAGGGGCAGTAAGGAGTCAACCGGACAGTCTGTGGTGCTGGTCAGCTGAGTGTTTGACATGGGTGTGCTAGAAATGGTGCAGTAGTAATGACAAAATCGGGGTTGTGGGAGCAGGACTAGGTGGCTGAGGTGGCGCTGAGGTGATCACTGAGCCGGTGGTTGGAAGTGATGCTAGCCCTGAGAAGCCAGGGTGCTAAATGAATCAAGTTTGCAGATGCAGGAGTCACTGAGAGGGAGCAGGTGGGAAGGAGGAAGGGAGAAGGGGTCGTCAGTAAATTCAGCGATGAGGGATGGCAGCGGGTGTTATCGGATGGCAGAAGATCCTGAATCTCATCATGTGATCCAAAGATCTTGCCTTTCCTTCTCCTGAGTGGTGTTGGGGAACAGTGTGTCCCCGATTGCTAGTTGCAGATGTTTTCTCAGGGGCTGTCCTGTGGCCAGGCCCGTGGATTGCAGAGAAGCAGCTCCAGGGTTTGACAGGAACGTGTCCTGACTCCTGCTTCCATCCACCCCCTGACTGCTGCAGCAGGAGCCTCTGATGGACGCTGCAAGAGCAGGTGGTGCCTCCCCTCCACAGTCAACAGTAACAGAGGCTGGGGGGGAGCACCAGGCTGGGGCACAAGCAGCGACGAGAGTGGTCAGCCCTGCCACCACAGTGGCCGGAGGAGGAGGTCCAGGGCGGGTGCGGTGGGTCGGGGAGGAGAGCACAAGGAAAGGAGGAATGTTGTCTTGTCATCCCCCCGCCCTCCCCGCCTCTAGGACTCCGACCCCACCCCACCCCCCAGCTTGGGAAGACCATTTTGATTCCACAGGGAAAATCCTGAAGGTCCGAGGACTCACATCGCTGAGTTGGGCCTCTACAGAGAGCTTCCCTAGGGACACTTTCTGACCACATTGCATTGAGTCCAGTTTATCACGGAGCTCTGAGACGCAGCTGATATCCCACTTGAACACCTGGTTCAGTAAAATGACAACTATTTAAATAATAGGTTCTTCAAAATAGTCTCTTTTTTTAAGACTTTTTGCCATGCTTAGGTTCCTGAATTTGTTTCTTAAAGTTGTTCCCCTTTGAGTTTTTCTTATTTTTTTCTTCTTTGACCACCGGGAAGTGGCAGCCGACCTGCCCACTAAGCTCTGGCTCTGTTTCTCGATTTCCCAAGGGTCGCGTTTCTCGCAAGCTTTGAGTAGCATTGTGCTCAGATGAAGTCTGGGAGCTGGTTGGGTTCAGTGCCGAACGCCAGCTGCGCCGCTGCCTGCTGTTTCTGAACGCTCTCTGCAGCTCAGTCTCCTCCTCTGGTTAATGGGGACAGCAGGAGGCCCTGGCTCACAGGACTTGGGAATCACATGAGACGGAGTGTGCACGGTTCTGAGCACAGGTGCTGACTCACAGTGAGCGTTCATCCAGTCCGTGATGACGACCTCACCGCTATGGGGAGAATCACCATCATTACCAAAATCAAAGGCACAAGGCAGCGGTGACTCACCTTCCAGCAGATCATCTTAAACCTCTGTTCTCTGAAAAGGTTTTGAAAAGTCGGTATGCTGTGTCATAGCCATAGAAATAATAGTTAAAAAAAACCAAATCAGGGTTCTGTTCTAATATGTTTCCAGGAAAAGCGTGGCATAGAATCTCTCCTAAACTCTTTTAGGAGGCTTGGCTCACTGGTTAGGACTCTTTCAGTTTCAAGGGATGGAAATTTGGTTCATACTAGCTTAAAGAAAAAATGTATATGGACGCATTAACGTCATTAAAATGTCCATCCTATCCAAAGCAATCTATAGATTCAATGCAAATCCTACCAAAATACCAATGGCATTTTTTACAGATGTAGAATAAATATTCTAAACATTTATATAGACCCAAGACAGACCCCAAGTAGCCTCATAAATCTTGAGAAAGAACAACGAAGTTGGAGGAATCACACTACCTAATATCAAATCGCACTACAGGGCCGTGGTAATGAAAAGAGCCTGGTACTGGCCTAAGAACAGATACGCAGATCAATGGAACAGAACAGAGAGCACAGAAACAAATCCATCCCTTTATGGTCAATTAACATTTGACAAAGAAGGCAGGAGCATACGATGGAGTAAAGAGAGTGTCTTCAATAAATGGTGTTGGGGAAATCGGACAGGTACATGCAAAAAACAATAAAAGAAAGTGGACCACCATCTTACACCATACACTTGGAAAAACTCAAAATGGATAAAAGACTTAAATGTAAGTCACGAAACCATAAAACTCCTAGAAGAAAGTATAGACAGCAAAATCTCAGCCATCTCTTGTGGCAATACTTTGGCCAATATGTCTCCTAAAGAAAAATAAACAAATGGGACTGCATCAAACTAAAAAGCTTCTGCACAGCTAAGGAAACCATCTGCAAAATAAAGTGAGAACTCATTGAATAGAAGAACAAATTTGTCAATGATCCATCTGATAAGAGGTTAATTTCCCAAATATATAAAGAACTAACACAACGCAACACCAAGAAGACAAACAATACAATTAAAAAACCAGCAAAGGACCTAAATAGCTACTTCTCTAAAGAGGACATACAGATGGCGAATGGACACATGAAGAAATGCTCAGTGTCACTAGTCATTAGAAAAATGCAAATTAAAACACAATGAGATATTACCTCACTCCTATCAGAATAGCTGTCATCAACAAATCAACAAACAACAAGTGCAGGTGAAGATGTGGAGAAAGGGAAACACTTTTTCACTATTGATGGGAGTGCAGATTGGTGCAGCCACGGTGGAAAACTGTATGGAATTTCTTCAAAAAATTAAAAATGGAACTGCCCTGTGACCCAGCAATTCTACTTCTGGGATTGTATCTGAAGAAACCCACAACACCAACCAGAAAGAATATATGCACCCCTATGTTCATTGCAGTGTTATTTACAATCGCCAAGGTCTGGAAACAGCTCAAGTGCCCATCAGTAGATGAACGGATAAAAAAGCCGTGATACATTTACAGATGGAATACTACTCAGCCATATAAATAGAAACTCTTCCCTTTTGCAACAGCGTGGATAAAACTGGAGAGTATTATGCTAAGTGAAATAAGCCAGTTGGAGAAAGACAAATACCATATGCTCTCACTTATACATGGAATCTAATGAGCAACATAAACTGATGAACAAAATAGGAACAGAGGCATGGACACATGGAACAGACTGACAGCTGTCACAGGGGAGGTTTGGGGAACTGGATAAACACAGTTGAGGGAATTAAGCAAAAAGCCATACATAATGCACAGACACAGAAAATATGGTGACAGCCAGGGGGAAGGGGGGTGGGGGTAGGTGGAGGTGGGCAGGGGGGAAACGGGGGCGGAGGGAGACTTTGCTGGGGTGATGGGTGCACGATGCAGTGTGCAGACCATGTTTTATTGAGTTGTCCATTGAGATCTGTACCCTAATAAATGTAACTTGAAAAAAAACCCAAACTATATAACCAATTTACAAATCAACAGGTAAAAAATAATTAAAATCGCAGGCAGAAACTTTCTCTCTCTCCCTCCCCTTCCTGATCCCAAACAGATAATGTTCACTGCAATTGGAAACCCTAGAAAGTTCCACCTCTTAAAAAATTCTCACCACCTCGTCCAGTGCTAGTCTGGCCTACAGACCCCAGCGGAAAGGGTGCAGGTGTGAAGTCAGACTGCCTGGGTTTGGAAGCCGTCTCTGAGGCATCTTAGATGTGTGTGCCTGGAGAAAACTCCCGAAGCCCTCTTGTGCCTTCGTTTTCTCATCTATGAGATGGAGATGAGGGTAGCACCTGCCTCACAGAGGGCATCTAGCACAGTGGCCGGTGCATGCTAAGTGCATAGGTGTGTGGTTATGGATACTCCACCTCAGCGTCAGCATCATTACCAGTTCCATGCGCTGGCCGCTGCTTGGCACCGAGAGCTCTCTCGATGGGGCCTCCGACACTGCGGTGCTCACGGCGCTGAGACTCTCCCTCCACCAGTGTCCCCCATGTCCCTGTCTTGCCAGACACCAGGGCTAACCCTTCTTGTGCTCTGGCCGAGTTGTTCCGCAGGAAAGAAACAGGGGACCGTACGGTAGGACACAAGGCACCTCAAAAGAACAGCCAAGTCAAGAGCTTCCTCTGACAACAGCAGTCGAGAAACAGCCCACGCAGGTTGAATAACTTGCCCAAGGCCATCCAATCTATAGGCAGAAGCAGGATTCAAACCCAGGTGGTGGGCCAAGTCCAAAGCCAGGGCTCTGTCTACACTCCTCTCTGCCACGGGTTCCCCATCCCACGCTTGACTCAAAAGCTGTATGTAACTGAGCTCCTTCCTAATCAGACATTTTCAAGTTCCATACCTCCTCAGTTGTCATTTGATTTTTTTGGTCTTTTTTAAATTTCTTCTCTTTCCTGTAATGCCTTACTTTCTTCCTACCTGTGTACATCCTTTAAGACCCACATCAACTCCTTTTCTGAGAACCCTTCTCAGGCAGTCCTGACCTCACCCATCTGCTTCTCTGGCTGCCTATGGCCCTGAGCCCCAGGACCAACCGCCCAACACTTAGCTGTCCGTTGGAGGATGTCCCATACATTAGCTCTGCCTCTAGCTAGAGAGCCTACTGCCCCACCCAACCCCCACCGCAGGGCTTCACATGAGATTGGAAGCCTGGTAGATCGAATTTCAGGGTGGAGGGACCCCAGGACAAGCATGGCTGTGGAGCCGATGTTGGCTGGAACCTCAGGACTGTAGGTTTCTGATATCTTCTTCCTTTTCTTTAAAACGTGTTGGCTGAGAGGCGTCTAAGGCTTTTAGCGAGGGCCTGAGAACCACACCATTGCAAGCTCCTTTTTAAACTCTATCTGTGATTATAAGAAAATCGTCTTGTAGGAAATGTATTAAATGCATTACAGGTTTGAAGGTTTGCCGAGACGGAATTCGCTGTTGCAGGCCCATTCAGACACTCTGAGGTCTGCTTCACCCTGGTTCACACAGGGCCCTTGGGATTCAGAAAGAACAAGGAGGCCTCAAGACCAAAAGATCAGCCACTGTGATCATCTCTGGGGAACACAAGGATTTACCGTCTCAGAGGATGTTTGCCGTAGCTCCCTTCATGCTCCTACAGAACTGTGAAGTCGGAGGGAGTGTCGTCTTATCCAGGGCAGTTATCGGGAAACCAAGACTGAAACTGCGGTCTCCTGAGCCTGGACTGATGCCGCTGTTATAAAAGAAAGGGACCTTGTATTTCCTCGTTTCCACCGAGTCTAGCAGGACAGCTCTCCAGCCTGAGATTCATTCTCCACTTCCCAGGCCCGGACTGCTTTCCGTCCATTTGACAACCTGGTTGGAGGGACCTCCTGCAAAGGCAGAGTGACGGGGGCCAGTCTCCTTCACCTCACTCTCCCTCTACTGCCTGTTGGTTTCCCCCGCCACACGCTCTCTAACTCACAAGTGTGCACTTCCCTCACAACTGGGGAAGGATGGGTATAATTTTGTTATTGAGGCTCAACAGAGGAAGCAGGCCTTTACTACACTTCCCCGGAGGAAAAAATAGACAGGGAAGAAAGAAAAGAGAATAGACGGGAAAAGGCGATCCTCGCCAGCAGTCGGGCCTTGGTGAACAGCAATTTTCTGTCTCTCTAGCCCCTGTGGCCCCCAGGCAGCCTGACCTGGCTCTTTCGACCCCTGGTGCCCAGCCACCTGCCTCCCACTGAGCCCCGTGCTGCTCCCGTCCAGCTCCTATCGGGCCTGCAGCTTCCGAGACTTCTCACGATTTCCTTCTTCAACTCTTCTGACGTTTAGCCTTGTTTCTCCTAAACAGCACCCTCAATCCTTGGAACTCCGACTTCTTCCTTTTCTTTAAAAGCCACTCCCCTGCCAAGCCTCCCCCTCGGCTCCAGCACACACAAAGCCTCACATGTGGTTTCTCTGGCCCCAGCGTCCTGGCCTGGCCTTTCTACCAACCCATCCCTCGTTAACCATTATTATCTTCCTCTGAGTCCTCTAGTGATTCTGCTCAGGCTGTGTAAACATTTCTTGTCCGATTATGTCTTTGGATCTCTGCCTTTCCCCTTCCCTGGAAGAGCTGGAGAGAGAGAATGTGGCCACATGGACTGTAAGGGCCAGACCACTCAGTGGAAGTGGGATGAAGTGCCGGTTCCTCTATGAAGAACCCATTCATTCATTCCTATTCACTTACTGATCAAACGTTTGAGTGTGTACTCTATGCCAGGCACCTTCTAGGGGCCGAAGCGTACGGAGATCAATAAGGGGCAGCTTGGCAATAGAAAATGCTCTCTTTCTCTGGGGAGACAGACACGTGGACCAGCCAGATAAGACAACGTGTAGTGGCCGAGACGGATGGAAGACGGCAGGGGCACTGAGAAGAGCCCCTTTCTAACCTGGGAGGCTAGAAGAAGCTTGTGAAAAGGGACTGCTGACCCGAGTCACAGAAGCTAACTGGGAGCAAAGAAAGAAGCAGGCCACGCCAGGTAGGGGCAGCCGCTAACGCAAGGCAAGCAGGTTGCTCTGCGGGGGGCTGAGTGTGCTGGGCGAGTGGCTGTGTTCGGTGGAGACGGCGCCACGTGGACTTACTGCTGCCCGCGGAGCCTGGGCGGGGAGCACTCAGGCTTGAGTTTGGGAGTGGGCGTGAGCACTTCATGGGCCGGGGCAGGCAGGCTGGGGTTTCTCCTGTAAGGAACGGGTAGCCGTGTTTTTAATACTTTTAAACAGAGGAGACGCCTGCCTGTTCTGATCCGTACTGTCTCCAGCATCCCTTTGGGTTTGAGGACGTCCAGGAGACGGAGTGGGAGGCTGTCGCCGGTGCCCCCAGGAAGAGGGGGTAAGAGAAGGGGACACGTGGGAGGGATGGTGAGGAGGTACAAACAGCACACCTGCCGGTGGCCCCATGGGAGAAAAGATGAGGGAGCAGATGGGGCTGAGGGAGAGATTTGGATCTCTCAGGAGCTGTGTGTGGGTGCGGAGAGCCGGAGGTGGGGCACAGCCGGGGCACATTCAGTTTGGAAATGCTGAGTCAGGGATCTGGGGATTTGCAGGTGGAGGAGTCCAGCGGGCAGGTATGTGCAGACAAACCTGGTAGACGAGTGAGGGGGACGACTGGCTGGAGATGGAGATTTGGAGGTTCACTTCCAGTAGCAGTTCATACCCTGACGGGGCCCTTGGCCCCCCAGGGGAGAGATGTGTCCTAGGGCACCTGCCGCTGGAGAGAAATTCCCAGGAGTCAGGGAATAAGCAGCCACTCGGTGCTGGCAGGAGCGCCAGGACAGCGGGCGCTGTCCGGCAAGACAGGAAAGGGTCAAATGCTAGAACTCAGCCCCGCCTGCTCCCTCCTCTTCTCTCCTGTGGGGCCACCGGCAGGTGTGCTGTTTGTGCCTCCTCACCATCCCTCCCACGTGTCCCCTTCTCTTACCCCCTCTTCCTGGGGGCACCGGCGACAGCCTCCCGCTCCGTCTCCTGGACGTCCTCAAACCCAAAGGGATGCTGGAGACAGTACGGATCAGAACAGGCAGGCGTCTCCTCTGTTTAAAAGTATTAAAAACACGCTACCCGTTCCTTACAGGAGAAACCCCAGCCTGCCTGCCCCGGCCGATGAAGTGCTCACGCCCACTCCCAAACTCAAGCCCGAGTGCTCCCCGCCCAGGCTCCGCAGGCAGCAGTAAGCCCACGTGGGGCCGTCTCCACTGAACACAGACGTGCCCATTGGTGGTGACCCAGGAGTCGCCATGGAGAGCGACCTTCAGGGGAGAGTTGGGGCGGAAGTGTGGTCTCGGTGAATGAAGGAGTGAACAGAGGTGAGGGAGTAGGGTCTGCCCACATGGACTGCCCGTTGCAAACATTTGGCTGAGAGAGGGAGGAAGGATTTAGCCAGTACCTGCAAGAGATCAGAGGGTCTGCGGAGTCCCTTGAGGTATTTCCGTTGAGACAGGGCCTGGCATCTAAGGTTTAAATGAAAGCGTTGGTATAAAAATCTTTCTGAATGCCCTCTGTGTTGCAGCTGATGAGCTTATATGATATCTCACACATTTCCTCTGCCTGAGACTCTGCTGAAAAATTCGTTTAGAGCTCCGTGCGAGGACGAGGGGACAGTTGTCCCTTGTGAGTAAATGTGCTCCTTTCTCTCCTCTGGCAACAAGCCCTGGAGGTGCACTGTTTGCTCCTTTTCACTCTGTCTCCCGGGAAGCCCGGGGGCAGTTCGAAGGCTGCGGGTAGTGAGCGGTGTCTTTCTGCTTCTTGGCACTGAGTTTCTTCCTTTGCTGCATGGTTTCCGGTTCCTTTGTGCTCTAGTCACATGTGTAGGAGTAGTTATGTTTCTTAAAACTTCAGTATAAGTTTATTGAGCAAATAAAACCTGAAAGTGATGATTTTCTTCATAAATTGAAGTACTTAAATTGTCAAAACACGCTTTCAGCGCAGTTTTTGACCAAATGTGGAAGCGTTTCTCCAAACTTCAAACGCTAGTCATTATGTAAATACGGTTTTATTTTAAGCCACTAAAAATCCTTTCTGACACAGGGCGGGTATAAATTACAAAAAAACGAGGAGAGGCTTCACCTCTGCGGGTCTCAGGTTCCCGGTCTGTGAAATGGTGATAATAGTGCCAGTAGCTCCTGCCTGCCCGACTCAGGAGATAACTGAGAACAGAAAGCCTTTTGAAAGGGTGACGCATTCCACACAATCAAAGCAATGCAAATAATATAATGATTTCTTTTCCTTTTGTATTCCTCGCGTGGTGGTCCTTGGCTGATTCATGGAAGGTGCACGGGTCCGGGGACGGTGGTCTCCTGGCCGTCCTCCTGACTCTAAGATTCCCTGAGTCTGACTCATTTCCAGGTGATTCCCATTTGCTTTATGGGTGGACTATTGGTCGCCATAGCTCCCCAGGTGTTTGAGGGGGTGAGAGTGTGGTGTGCTGGTTGGAGTTCTCCTGACAAACAGAGCCAATAGGATAGAGAAGTGTAGGAAGAGGTCTATAGTGAGGAATCGGCCGATGAGGAGCCCTGTCTGCCCTCTGCAGCTGGAGGCCAGGGACAGCCCGTGGTGCAGCTGCAGCCCCACCTCACTGGGCGGTAAGGCCCTCCCAGTATGAGTCCCGAGGCCTGAGGACCAGCAGCTCTGATGGCCAGGGCAGGAGAGATGGACGGCCCAGCACTGGGTCATCAGAGAGCAAACTCCCCTTCCTCTGCCTTTTTACCTTTTTGTTCTACCGGGGCCCTGAGCCTTGAATGGATTGGATGTTGCTTGCCTGCCCCTCACTGGAGAGGGTGATCCTTCTCAGTCCCCTGATGCAAATGTTAATCTCTCTTGGAATGCCCTCACAGACCCACCTGGAAGTAATGTTTATGACTCCTTGGGCATCCCTTAGCCCAGTCACTGGTGACACAGAAAATGAACCATCACAGGTGGAGCAGGTGGTTAAGAGGTTACCTGTGCCCTTGTCACACCCCGCTGACAGGCCTGTCTCGTGGGGAGTCCCAGGAGGGCAGTGGGAGTCTCCTGACCCCAGAAGGTACAGGTGCGGTGCTGCAGGGAGGGGAAGCGGTGCCAGGTTGATGAAGAGCAGCCTGCAGGGTCACGGAGGGAAGGATGATGGATAAGAGCAGGCTCCCTTCTGCCGTGGCCCGCTGGCTGGCCCGTCACTCACAGCCCCTGATGAACTACCTCCCGCACCGGCATGGCTTCGGGGTGGGTTATGGATGAGCTGCCAACAAAGTTAGTTTTTCTAACTATGTTTCTGAGCTCGGGACCTGGCTGTCCATGGGAGTTGGGGGTGCTTGAGTCTGGAGGAGGAGGTAGAGAAAGTGGGAGGAGGGTGTGGGAGGCTTTTTTGCTGTGTGGATGATTCTATTTACACAGCTAAGAAAGATCTCCAGGTTTCAGGAAAGGCTGTGGCTAATGCTCTGAGCAGCCTTTGACGATCCTTTCCAGAGTCGCTCACTTATTCATTCATCAAACGCTCCCTGAGTGACTGCAGTGTGCAAGGCACGGTGCATGGGGTGTTCTGTAGATAGAGCTTATCACACCTTACTTTGCATGCAAAGCACCCGGGGATCTTGTTGAAACCAGAGTCTGATTCAGGAGGTTTCAGTGGGGTGAGGCCTGGGGCTCTGCATTCCCCATGTGCGCCCAGGCACCCTGCCTCACTAACACGTGGGAGTAGTAAGAGCCTGAGACGCACCCTGGGTAGCGCCTGTTGCCCTGGAGGAGCTTTCAGTCCAAGGAGGGGAACAGATGTGTAAACAACTTACAATTGAAGTAGACAGTGCAGCGTTGCGGTGGAAAGACAGGAAGGATGAGGGGGCAGGAGAGCAGAGTCATTAATTCTGACTTGGAGGATCAGGGAGAGCTTCACGACTGAGATGTCATTTCAATTGTGCCTTGAGGGTGAGCTGAATTTTAATAAGTAAAGAGAGAAGCAGAGGGAGGGTGGAGAGGGTCGTAGTCAAAATGCTTTCCCAGGCGGATGGAAGAGCATTGCTGAGGCCTGAATGTGTGTTCACTCCCAAATCCATAAGCTGAAACCTAACCCCCACTGTGGCAGTATCACCTTTGGGAGGTGATTGGTTATGAGGGTGGAGCCCACATGAATTGGATGCACATCCTTATAAAAGAGACCCCGCAGAGCCCCCTCGCCCCTTCTGCCAGGCGAGGGCACAGCGAGAGGCTGGCACCTGTGAACCAGGAGGCAGGTCCTCACCGGAAACCGAGTGTGCGGGCACCTGGTCTCAGACTTCCAGCCTCCGGAACTGTTGTTTGAGCTAACTGCATCCCTGTTCCCCACCGTGCCCCACCCTGTCTGTGGTACTGGGTTACAGCTGCCCAAAAGGGCTGAGACCAGCAAGGACAGAGGCGTGCTCCTGGCTAGGTTAGGCCCGAGGGATAGGAGAATGTCTGGGCAATGTTGTTGCTAAGGAGCCTGGACTTGGTCTCAGGTGAGAAGCCCTTTTCGGATGGGAGTGGCAAGATGGGACCCCTGTTAGCGGGGAGACAGGAGAGAAAGGGCTGCTGATGGGGTGGAGGGAGGGGCAGATCCGAGTGCTGGTTGGCCTGGGGCTCTGAACCACCTGCAGTCCCAGCTCCACCGCTCCTTGTTCACTCAGGAGGCACTGAGCTTATAGCCTCAAGTTTTTCATGAAAATGTGTCCTGTCGCTCTACCTTGAATACCGGCCTTGGGGGCTGGGGAACCTCTTTTGCACCTGCTGAAGTAGCTTGGACTCAGCAGCTGTTCGTTAAATATGTGTTGACCGCAAGCCCGAAAGGAACGTGATAGAGATGAACCTCCACACGCTTGCGATTTTCACAGTTTCCATCAGTTCGCTTGTTCTTTCTCTTCGTTTGGCTTGTACATCTGCGAGTGGCAAGATTGAAAGAATGTTGTCCCAGAAGATACTCAAACACTCTCTACTGAGAGGTGAGGTCACACGAGACTTCCCTGGGACAACTTCCTTGGTAACAGAGGAGACCTGAAGGAAGCCAGCAGGCCTCCCTCATCACCCTCACCCCAGTCTCAGCCTGTGGACCTGGGAGCTGGACGATGCTGGGACGCCAGCCCCCACGCCTGCCTGAGGGAGGAGCTGCGGGGAGGCTTCAGAGCTGCTGAGTGGCTGTCGTTTGCTGCGTGGCAGGCTGGCATCCAAGACCCACAGGACAGCCTTCAGGTTCTGGATGGGTGGATACTGGGCGCTCTGCCTTTGCACAGGCCTGAGCCTCCCTGGCTCTAAGCAAGTTCGGAAGAAGGGCGGAAGTGAGGTCTTATGAACCAGGCCAGTCCACACAGGCTCAGAGACTCAGTGCAGTTGCCTCCAAAGGCCTCCACCCAGAGAAGAGCCTTGTTACCCCGTTTGACAAGGAGGGTGCCAGAGGCTCAGAGAGGTACCGTCACATGCTGTGAGCCACTGAGGAGGAGGAGCTGGGTCTGAACCCCCACGTGCTCTGTCCTGCGCTGCCTGGCGGCCGTCCCAGACAGCCGGGGGAATGCCTGCTTTTGGGAGGTGAACATCAGCATTTAACCAGAAGCATGAAGGCTGGAGGGGGAAATGTTCAATAAGCAGCAACGGCTCTTTGTGGAAGCCCGTGAAGGCAGTGACTGGAGGGACCCCTCCTCTCTCCATGGGAGGACTGTCCTGCAAGCCCTGCAGACCCCCCAGCTCCTGAAATCGCCAACCCCTGCCACAGACTTCCTCTCCTCTGCACCATATCCAGGAAGGAAGGGGACATATTTGGATGCCACGTTGGCGCGGGAATGGGGCAGGAGTGAGGTAAGTAGTTGTGGAACGAACTCCCAGATCCAGGGGTTGGCATGCAGAATCCCGCAGGGAGACAGAATTGAGGGGACATGGACCTTGGAGATGGAAAACTTTGGAATTAAAGCTGGCTCTCCCTTGCTGTGTGACTTTCGGTGAGTCCAATAGCTTCTCTGAATCTGTTTCTCATCTGCATACAGAAGGCGGTTAATAACACCTAGTTTACTTGTGTGTGAAACTTAATTGGGAGAAGCCACGGGAAAGTGCGCAGCTGGGACTGCCTGTGGAAGTGAAGGCGCCCTTTTTTTGCAGCCCTGGATTCTGCTCTCTCTCATTGACTGGATCGAACTGTGCTTGCTCTGTTGCTTTTAACTATGTCTTTGTGAAAGCGACGGATCCTTCGCCTGCAGCTCCCACACCTGTGAGGTGAGGCGGACAACCCCGTCCCGCGCCCGCCACGTCTGTCAGGAGGATGGTGCTGATAAGCCGCGTGTCAGCGATGGCAGGGGGACAGCTCGTCCTGCACCTGCTTGTGCACTGAGCGTGCTGCGGAGTGAGTAGTGTGGAGTGAGATTAGATAAGATGTGTCAAGTCTTAGAACACGCCCCTGACACAGACGGGGCGCTCAGCTCTGTTTGTGTTGTCATTATCTGGGCCCCAGAGGGCAATGGTCTGGGAGACACACTGACACCCAGTCAGGGATAAAGGTCCTGGTCCGAGTACCTGCTGTAGGCTCCCAGCTGGGAGCTGGTGTCCTCCGCACGCCCTTCGCTTCCTTCCAGACCAGCAAGGATGTGCAAGCTGTCAGGAGCCCAGGTCCTGACTCCTCGTCCAGTGCTGGCTCCTCAAAGCCACCGACCGCACTGCCCTCCCGCAAAGGGACAGGATGGTCCTGCCACCCAGACTTCTCTCTCCTGATCAGAGCTAACAGCGCCTCAGCTTCTCGGCCGCCTCTCTGTGCTGGGGGCTCCCTCCTCCTCTCCTCCTTGGATAGCTCCCCTAAAGACCACTCCGCCACCCGTGGAGTGGGAAGGCCCTGCAACAGCCTGGGAGCTCTGCTGCTCTGAGTTCTCCCTGATCGTTGCTCTCTCACCAGGCCCTCGCTCCAGCCCCGGGGGACGCTCTGAATGATGTCCAAATGCGCCACGTCACCTCATGGCCCCTGCTTGTGCAGGCACAGCTTCCTCTGCCACCACCACGCTCCCCCATCCATCCATTTGCCCTTCAGCTCAGAAAATAATATTGAGCCTTTATCATGCACCAGACATGATGCAAGATGCTGGCAGTGGACAGTTAACAAGATGCAGTGTTTTCAGTCCCTGGGAGGTTACATTATAGTGGAGAGAGGCACAGCTTAGAAACAGAATAAATATCCAAAATTCATATGTACTTTGAATGTGTTATTAGTTTGCTTATGTATGATAGGAAAATGCCAATGTGTGTGTGTATATAATTGAAAAATACCAGAAGGGGAAGTAAATGACATAATGTAATGGACCCTGGGATTGGGCATGGTGGGTCAAACTACTAACTCATCAGGCTAACATTTAGAAGTTCATCCACAATCCAGTCAGAGCCCACCTCCTACAGGAAGCCTTCCTGGATCAGATCTTGCCTGGATGGAGTGTCCTTTGTCTATATTCCCAGAGCACGGTGCTCTGCCCCTGTCATGTCTGGGCAATCAATGCACCCACACAAGCTGTGGTTTAGTAGGTTAGTGTTTGTCTCTGGAGGCTGTGAGCTCCTTGACCTTAGTGACCTTGACCTTCAGTGTCCCCAGTAGTGCCTGGCCCCAGGAAGTAAGTGCAGGGATGGCTGTGAGCCAGCACAGGGCCAGGGAGGGAGAGATCGTGGAGGCGGGCTGGGTAGGCTGCCCCACTCCGGTTAGGAGAGTTCAGGTGGAGAAGGAACTGTGGGAGCCGGTGGGGTGTTCATTTCCAAGTGACAAGGCAGGGAGCAGCTTTCGGTGGGCCCCTCATCCATTCTGCCCCCATCGCTCTCCTGTCACTTACCAGTTATTTAGACCCAACGGCCACGCAGCCCTTACCCAAGCAACACACAGGTTAATGTGGAGAGGCACTGAGATTGAAGTAGTCGCAGAGGCATCGTTCAGAGGGAGGAGGGAGGAAGAGGAATGAGCTGGGGCAGCCTCGGCCTTCATTCCAAGTCCCCACCGCCTGCGAGGCTCCGCAGGGGCTGGCACCCTGCTGTGCCCTCCAGCCACCCCCAATCGCCGGCCCCCTCCCACGCTGCCCCGAGCTTGTTTTCCATCCTTTCCAGAAGGCCCTGCAATGTAACTTTAACTAGAATTGCACCCAAGGAAGCCTGCGCTATGGATGGAATGATTTCTTCTCATCTTGTTGGCTTTATGTAGGGGGCGCCCAATGTGGGGCAGGATGGTGGAGACTTGGGGTGTGGGGACAGGTTGTAGGGAGGAGAAGGAAAGGGTTTAGGTCTCTGGGTTCTTTTTTAAAAATAAATATATATGTATTTTATTTTTCAGTTACAGTTTACCTTCAATATTGTTCTGTATTAGTCTCAGGTAGACAGCATAGAGGTTAGAAAATTATGCTTCAAGTGCCCACCTGGCCCCTACGTAGTTATCACGACATTTCTGCAGGTCTCTAGGTCCTTGACCCTCGTGGCTTCTACCCTCTGCTCTGTGGCAGCTCTGCCCCCCCCCCCCTCCGGCCCCCTGTTGGCCTTTGCAGCCAAGTCCCCTGGCTGAGGTTTTAGGAAGGATGGAAATGGTTGGAGCTTTTAGAAATAAGCAACTCAGAGGACACTACAGGGCATTCTGGGACCATGAGCAGGGTGGTGCCCCCTTTTGGTTCCAGGCCCCAGCTCTCTGAGCCATGAACTTGGCATTGGAGGTACCTGCCAGGTGGGCATTGGCAGGCCAGCATGTCAGGGTGTGTGGTGAGGGCACCGCAGCCCTCCTGGGAGCATGGTGGCACTCAGACTGACACGGACCCCCAGAGGTGGACACAACACAGCTACTCATGTTCAGCCCTGTGTACACTCCTCAGGCACACACATGTGCATGCTGAAAACACACAGAGCTCAGTGGGAACCCTGTTAGTCGCAGCAGGCTGGGTTCTTCTGCCTGAGCCTGCACTAGTCATTGCAGGTTAGGTTATCCTGCCACCGCAATAACCGCAGCTAGCTTGGGGCTTAACACGAACAGAGTCTCCTTCTCTACTCTGTGGCTTCCCTCCAGTTGTTGGCTGGGCCCCACACCAGGCCAGTGATGGCACCTTGGTGCTAGTGAGTGATTGCCATGGTGTGCCCGGAGCCTCACACCAGCCATCGCACGCTCTAGTCCCACGAGACACTTGATCACTCCCGGTGGTTGAGGAGAGCAGGACTGATGCACACCAGTGACACCTTCCACTCTCACCACTCCTGGGCCTCAGTTTCCTGCTCTGGGCTTTATTCCCCATTTCCCTGACAAAGAGGAGCTGGGAAACTTTCTGCTCAGGTGTCCTACTGGCACTTATCTGCCACGTGGCCAGCAGTCCCGCACCTCTCTTTGCCCGCTGCCCACGTGCTCTGCGTCACGTGCCTCCGACACCCTCAGGGTCACCCTACTTTATGAGAAGTGTCTGGGGGGTATCTCTGAGAGTGCTTCTTGCACGCCTGGCTTGTGCATTCACTCCGCTGAAGAAGAATAAAGTATATCAGCTTTAATTTAGGGTCTGAAGTTTTATAATTTTAGCTCTAAATTAATTTTCCAGGATAATCTGCTACTTCAGCTCTTGTTCAAACTGACAAGTTACTGTTTCTTAGATAGGACCTCACCCTTCTTCTCATCTCACCTTTCTCCTTGTCTCAGTGCTCGAGCCCCAGGGCCTTTGCACTGGCTGCTTCCTGACATGCTCTGCCTCAGGCTGGCTCTCTCTTCTCTGAGCTGAGGGACCACCACTCCTTCACTCTCTCATCTAGAGATGTCCCTTCCAGCTGTCCCAGGAGATTGGCTTCCTGTTACCACTACCAGAAGTCACTGGTATTCTTCTTTGTTTACCTTTATTGTTTGTCCTCACCAATTAGCATGTAAACCCTCAGGGCAGGGACCTTGTCTGCTTTCTTTACTCCTGAATGTCCAGCACTTGAAAGGTGGTTGGCAGATAGTAGTTGCTCAGTATAATTTGTTGACTAAATTGATGCTGCCTTCTCAACATCCTGTCTCCTTACTTCCTCACCTGGCCTCCTCTGCGCCCCCCACCCCATTTCAGCCTATCTAAATCCTCTCCATTCTTTAAGGTCAGCTTAAAGGCCACCGCTTCCTGCATTCGTCTCCTATCTCTGTTTTCAGCTCTCCCCCAGCAAGAGGGTACCAGGACGAAAGCCCCTTCTCAGGCCCTCTTTCCCGGAGCTGGCTGGATCCCATGAAGCACGACCGACGCTCATTGTTTGATGAGCCTTTATCCTCAGGACTAGAAAATTACTGGGAGTGCCATGAAGGAGCAGAGGCTCCAGGGACTTACAAAACAGGACACAGCAGACCCCAGAGATTGGACCCTGCACCCAATGACGTCGAGACAAGGTGCAGCCTGCACAGGACCACCTGAAACATCTTGCTCCACAACCACCCTGCTCACATAATAAACGCTCATAGCTCTGACCCCTCGGGGCTGGGGCTGGAAATCTGCACCCAGCCCTTCCCTCCCTGGGAAAGAAAACTAAACCCTTCCCTCTCTGCACTTTCTTCTCTTTGTGAACCTTTCACAGCTTGTGTCTCCAGTAACCCTACTGGAGGGCACACCTGTCTCCTCCGAACGCCTGTCATACCCAGCAGAAACATCTGTAGGCCTCGTTCTCAAAAGCCCCTGATATTTTTCAGACTCGTTTTGCTTAATCTTACAACAACCCAGTGACCGGTTCTTGCAGCTGAAGGGTTTGGAGCGGTCCTGCGGCTCCTGAGAAACCCCATTAGGCCTGGATGCCGTGTGTCCTGCCTCCGCGTCCAGGGCCATCACTCCAATTCCAGGTGACGTCCACTACCCTCCTACCTGTCGGTCACACACAAATAAGATACACCGCAGTCCCAGCCCTCACTGTGAGTACGTCCCTCATGCCTGCTTCTCTCTTTCCCAGTCTGGATGTCTCAGAGGGGCCAGTAGCGGACCTCACAGGACCCCACGGCGGCAGCACCAGCAGGTCTGGAGGCCTGGGGGCCTGCAGTGACCTCCACGGGAGGTGCCTTGTGAGTCTGGTCTTGAAGGAGGAGACTCGGCCGGGCTGGTAGGAGAAAAGGTAAATTCCGGGCCAAGACGGCCACAGGAACAAAACTGCAGAAAAGTTATTTTCTGAACCCAGGTCCCAGAACCAGCTTATTGGTGGCCGTTTGAAGTCCTGGGAGCCTCTCACTTGATTCCGGAGCCCGCGGAAGTGCAGCTGGTTCTAGTGAAGGCAGGAGCGCCCCTTGGTTCTCAGGGAGACTGGGGCCCCGGGGTCTAGGGACTGGAGAGGAGCACGCCCTCTGGGGAGGAGGACTGGGGAAAAGGGTCAGAAAGACCACCGGAGGGAGAGCACCCGCAGGGCAGAGCTTGCCTGAGGAGCAGAGGAAGCAGGGCTGGTGGGGTGGGTGGAGGTGTGCCCTGGGCAGGACCGGATCTGTAGCAAACTGCTATTTCCCGCCTCTCCAGAGCTTTCAACGAGGCCTTGGGTCTGAGTCTGCGACTGAGTCATGGGCTGTGCTGCTGTCTTTGGGCCCCAGTGCTGCCATCAAGAGCTTGGAGCTGACCACACCAACCTCGTATAGTCAGAAAGAAGGAAGGAAAAGACCCAAGCTGAGTGGATGCTACATGTGCTTCGCACATATGTTGCCTTCTCTCCCTCTCTGTCAGGGGACAGGTGACCCCTTTCCCTTCCTCCACAGATGAGGGAACTGAGGCCCCTGACCAGGACATCACGGGCGAATGAAGGCAGGACTTAAACTGAGGTCTCAGCTCACCTGGGAGCCTTCCAGGTATCCTGGCTGAGAGGTGGGGTGACCTTGGACCTGGGGGATCACACCCAGTCCTGGTTTCTCCAGCAAGACAAATCAGCCCCATCCCACCCCCGCTCCTACTCCAAAGCTTTGTGCCGACAGTCAGAGTCAACTGTGGCCACCCCTCTGCCTAGGAGACAACTGGACGTACTTCCGATTTGCAGAAGAACGGACAGTCCCAGGGAGTCGAAGTGCCTTGCCCAGCAGCCCCGCCGGCAGAGCTGGAGCTGGCCACGCCGGCCCTGGGTCTCTGGGTGCCGAGTTACAGCCTCTGAGCCCTGCTCCCGCTCCTCCATAGCTCAGTGAAAAACAAAACAACAGAAAGCAGTGTTGCCTGAACAGAAAAGCGTAAGCCAGTTAGAAGAGTCGATTAGCTGTTCCTGGAACGTTTTCCTCCCCTCAACAGTCTTACAGCCTTCACCAACAGTTTTGAAATAGACTGGGGAGTGAGAGAGCAACAGTGTTCCTCAGAAACAGTGACGACGACAACAGGACCGTGTGCCCCGCCCCCCCACTGGTGTGCGCTTTGCTGGGAGGGAGTACGGGGAAGAATGGGAGGGTGGCGCTGGGGCTGCAGTGGGGTGGGGAGGGTGGGAGCCTTGTCTGCCGTGACCACCCTTTGTGGAGAGCACAGCAAGGCCTGAATTCTTCAGGAGGAAGAGACTGGAGCTGACGGAGAGTCTGCAGGAATGCCCTCACGTCCTTCACAAAGACGGATCCCCTCCCGCCTTCTGCCCACCGTGGCCTCCCAGAATCTGCCTGTCAGATCGCCCTGGTTGTGTCCCAGAGAACTTGTGTTCCTTCTGAAGCATCAGCCACGGCCAGCTGAGCGCTCCTTGGTGTGTGGAGGGCGGGTGGGCTGTGACGTGCCTGGGGGGTCTCTGGGCTGCAGCCCTGCTCAGAAGTGAGCTCAGCTGGACACCTCGCCTAGTGGCTGTCGTCACCCAAGAAGCCCCCTTACATGCCGGCTTGCAGAGACAGGTCAGGCAGCACCAGACACACCACCTTTTTAATGGCATTTCCGGGCCTAGAGCGTGTGAGTTCTGAGTGTGGGTGGTGGGCCTGGGGCTGGGGAAGCCCAAGAGGTGCTGTGGCACAGGATGAGAGGAGGCTTTGCTCTCGGGGCCACACTCACAAAAGAGAGCCCCTGCGCTGGCCGGGTGGCTCCGGTGGCTGGAGCGGTGTCCCGTACACCAAGGGTTGCGGGTTCAGTCCCGGTCAGGGCACATACCTAGGTTGCGGGTTTGATCCCTGGTCAGGGTGCATATAGGAGACAACCAATCGATGTTTCTCTCTCACATCAATTTCTCTCTCTCTAAAAATAAAAATCAATAAACATATCGTTGGGTGAGAATTAAAAAAAGAGTGCCTTCTTAAGGAGTGGCATCCTTGGCCCTGTCTACCCTCTGCATCCCGGAGAGGCAGGTGGTCGTCTGAAGTCACATGTACTAGCCAAGAAAGAGGCCATCAGAGACCAGGGTGGGGGCAGGGGGCGATAGCCTCTTCTCTGGGCCAAAGAAAGCCCAGGCCTCGGGGAAGGGAGGCTGTGAGTGTGACCAGGGGGCAGGGCCTCCTTTGCAGCACGTCTGGGAGATGAGGGGTGACGAGTGTGGGTCCCAGAGTCAGAGGCAGTGACCTGGGCTGTGGCCCTGGACGAGTCGGCCCACCTCTCGGAGCCCCAGGCTCCTCGTCCGTGAAACGAGACTCTAATGCCTTCTTCAAAAGATTGTCGAGAAGGCGAGAAGTACATAGATGGCTGGAGGGGAGATGATCTTGGTTTTGGGATTAAAAAGTCCTTCCTAAAATGTAGGTTCCTCTCTCCTTCCAGATAGTACTAGGAGAGGAATCTCTGGAGAATGTCGAATCCGTCTACCGAACCCTAAACCTCTCCATCGCCCCCGGAAGCTGGGGGTCTTGTCTGCACAACTTGGTAGCTCGCTTTCCTGCCTTCCCCTGACCTGGATAGGCTTGGTTCTTCGGGAGTGGGGGCTGAAAGAAGAAAGAGACCTGTCTGAGACCCTCCTGGGAAGGGGGAGTGGGCGCAGAGGGCAGGGGAGGAGAGGCGGCACTCCTGGCCCCGGGCCCTGAGCCGGGTGCGTAGATGCTACGGAGGGGAGTCCAGTCAGTCCAGCTGACCCGACACCGGGGCTCTTTCCTGCACCTGTTACCCCTGTGTGGGCAGGGGTGTCGTTGGGGCGGCCTCACCCCGCTCCACCCCGGGCCTTTTAATGCAAACAGCGGTGCCCGCTGGACCCATGTCAGAGCAGGTGCTGCAGCTGCTAGGGCCCCGTTCTCTCTGGCCACAAGCTTGTGACCTGCTGTACTGCCACCTACAGCCTGTGGCTTACTCCCCAAGTTTTGCTCCTGAGCCCCTCTCAGGGCTTTTCAAAAAATCTTTGCCTGAGGTTGGTTTATTAATTTTTAGAGAGAGAAGGGAGAGCGAGAGAGAAACATGGATGTGAGAAAATCGACCAGTTGCCTCCCATATGCACCCTGCGTGGGGATGGATTCCGCTGCCCAGGTATGCACCCCAACCAGGAATTGAACCCTCCACCTTCCTGTGCATGGGACGATGCTCCAACCAAAGGAGCCACTTGGCCAGGGCCCTGTCTGGGCTTTCTGATGAGTTTGCATTACTTAAGGTAACACCAACTATGGCCAAAAGCAGAGCTCAAGTTTCAACTGTAGGTCCACCTTGTGCCGCTGGCTCCCAGGGTTGCCCCGTTCGTGTGTGTGCACTAGAGAGGGAAAGAGTGTGGAGAGGCAGGGCAGGGCAGGCCGGGAGGCTTCGCCACCACTTCACCCCTGCCCTCGGCGGAGCTCAGAGACACGGCCACGCTGCAGAGGGGACTGGGGAGCAGGGGCTCTGCCTTGGAAACGAAGGGTTTCTGTGAAAATGGCGGGGGTGGGGAATAAGCTTGCCATGGAGCAAGGAGGTCTTGGGGGTCAGTTCCCAGGCCGCCCTCGTCCTCTGGCTGCTGCCTGCTGCGGCCGGCACCGGGGCTGGGAGCCCTGTTTCACAGAATGCTGTGGGAGGCCCTTGGAGCCGTGACGATCTTTCACAGAGAGAGAATGGGTCCTGGCGATCCAATTAAGTTCCCAGAAGGAGGGTGCATTGACTTTGAGGGGAGTTTGCTCCTCTGTCCAGTACCAGTGTCCAGAGAAGGAGGGCCAGCTGGGAGCCTGTGGGAACGGTCTCTGGGGGAGAGGAGCCTGTGGGGTGGCGGGTTGGGGGGGCTGCAGGCACAAGCTCCAAGTCCTGACGCCCACTCACTGGCTGTGGGTGAGCTCCTCCGCCACCCTGAGCCTCAGTTTCCTCCGCTGTGTGACTCAGAGAAGCTCCTTCTGTCGGCTGCCATGAGGACTGGATCCGCTGAAGGCATGCGAAAGCATTTGGCACATAACCGGCTCTCATGCCATGGAAATATCAGTCCGACTGGGAAGGAAGAAAAAATGTCCGCTCACTCCTGTTAATCACCATCAGCGTGGAGCCCCTGCTGTGCCTTCTCTGCGCCAGCAGATTATTCTCCAAAGTTGTGTCTCTATTGAATTTTTTCCTAAATTGAATCTCATTTCCAAAGCACCAAGGGAGATGGGATTTAAAAGATTCTCCAGTTTGTCTTTTTGTAAAGCTAATAACCGTCTCTCGATGTCTCTGGTACAAATCAGTTTTTGGTTTTTTTCCAGTGACTGGCTTTGTTGGAAGTGGGATTCTCTTGTATTTATCAAGAAGCCCTTGTACACACGCTTGGTGCTGACCCAGGGACTGAAGGAGACTGGTGGGCCTGGTCCCTCCCTGCCACGGGGAAGCAGCTGAGCAGAAGCCGGAGGGAGTCAGGGGTAACCGGAGCCACAGAAAGCTCTTCCGGACGCCACAGGCCCTTCTTCCCACCCACAGTGGCCCTGTGGGAGGGCACGGGGTGGGGGTGGGGCAGGGACATTCCCTTTCAGACCTGCCTCCACTCTTCTGAGAGAGAGTCCCTGGAGCCCAGGCAAATTCTCGGTGCTGCACTTCTGGCCCTCAGTTGCAGTCTATGCCTCTTCCCTCCCCTCCTTTCAGGCGTGTGCTGGTGGTGGATGGGACTCTGTGTCCTGTTCCTTGGATCCCTAGACAGGTGTCCTGAGGTCCCAGGCCTGACTTCGGCACAGATGCAAATTCATTCGTCTAGTCTTTAAACCTCATTTGGTTTGTCTGTTTTCTCTAATGAGAAGAATAGAATTAGCTGGCTGCTCAGCAGGGCTCCAGTATGGCATTTACGTAAATTATCTCGTTAATAAAATTACTAAATATAGCATCCACGTGGTTACAAAGGAAAAATTAAAGCTCTTAGATTGTGTCTTTAAAAAAACAAAACAATGCTCTACCACTAAGGGAAATTAAATTTAGCTTCTTCACCAGTAGGTACGCTGCGGGGGCGGGGGGAGAGGGAATATTTAGAAAGGACTGGAGACAGAGACAGGGAGAGGGGGTGGAAGAAGGCGCTAAGCTAGACACAGATAACCATTTAATTAATTGCTCTGCAGAGATTTGCTGGGCCTTTGGAATCAGGTCAAGAATAGCAACAGTTCTTGCCTTCCTGAGAAAGGTGTTCTGATTACCCTCTCTGGCGGCAAGGAGATTGTCCCAATAAAAATGGTGCTCGGTGGGACAGCAGCCAGAGCAGACAGAGTGTGTGCAGGCCACACCTGGGGGCTGCGTGGGCAGGGGGACTGTGGGCGGGAGCTGGCGTTTTGTATTAGAGGTATGTTTCAGGGTCCCCTAAGGGGCCAGTGCAGGAAGGACCCCCGATGTTTCCATTGCACCCTCTCCCTCAGTGCCGACACGGAAAACGTCCTCTGTACTCTGCCTCCCAGAGTCTCCCCAAGCCCATCACTCTTTGCTCATCCCTCTCGGACTCAACACTCTCCGTGTCCCATCTCTGACCCCTTACAGTCCATCTTCACAGGGGCTGCCAGAGGCATCTTCTTAACCCAGGCTTAGATCAGGTTGCCAGGCTGCAAAACGCCCGTGGTCCCTACTCCTCTCGCTCCAGACTGCTTGGTGTGATGTTCAAGGTCTCTGCCTCTCCATCTGACCCCTCACTTCCTGTCTGGCCTCCTCCACAAGATCCGACTGTGCTTCTCACCACCAATGATGCCAGAAAGGCGCTCTCCAGGTGTCCTCTGCAGCTCCTGGCAGGTGTGGACGTGCCGGTGTCCTGGTGCAGCTCACCCTCGGCTTCCCCATCCTGCCCAGCTCTGAACGGTGCTCGTCCAGTGAGTCAGGGTCTACACATATGAGCCCAGGGCAGCTGGCGGCAGGGAACCCGCCAGGCCAGTTCAAGTCTCCGCTCTGCTGTCTGCTGGCTTCCTGACTTTAGGCAAGTTTCTCTGGTGTCGTAGGACCCAGCTTTCCTGTCTGTAAAAGAGGGACAGAGGCCCCCGCTCACTGAGTTGTTTGGGGGTCAGTGTGTACAGTCTGCAAAGCACAGATGCAGAGCACACCTCTGGTAATGTGAGTGTTTGCTGTCATTTTCTGTCTGTCTGTTGGCTGTGGGCCCCTTCAGAAAGATCACAGCATCTTCTTCAGGTTGATTATCCCAGCAGCCAGCCCGTACCTATCATATAACACAGCGATTTTGTACTGGTGTGTTGAAAGAATTCTTAAAATGTGCGAGATCTGACTACTCAGGGGCACTGACCTCGCTTCCTTTAGATTGTCAAATCAAAAAATGACAACAGCCAACGTAACAATAGATGTCTGGTGCGCATGGATCAAAACGATCCCCCTTCCTATTTTTCAGATTGGCCAAAAATAGACTCTTTGGTGTGCTGCCGACTTTTAGTAATTAGTTGCTTTGTGCCATGAGATGAAAAAGGCTGAAAACCGCTGACATGACAGGCGTTTACGACTTGTTGAATGAACCAGGGCGCTGAGGGCCCTGCCCAAGCTCCCCTCACTCCTGGTCGCCCGCACCCAGGCTGAGGCCTGGGCCCAGGGTGCGGTGGGAGGGGGAGTGTGCTGCCCGGGGAGCTACGCCTCTGGACCCGCCCTCCCTCCTCGACCTCCCCCGCCTCCCCTGCAGTGGGCATGGGCCTGGGGGACCGTTTATAACAGAGGGTCCGGTCCACCCTCCCCAAAGCTGATGGGACCAGGCTCCTCCACAGAGAGGTGACGCAGGGCATCAGACCCTCTGTGGGAGTGTGAGCTGACGGACGCCGGGTTGGTGGTCTGTGCTGCGCTCCAGGGTGAGCAGCTCTGCCACTGGAAAGCAAAGCCAGGTCCTGACTGGTCTGGCTCGGTGGGCTGGGCGTCATCCCGAAAAGTGAGAGGTTGCTGGTTAAACTCCTGGTCAGGGCAAAGGCCTGGGCTGTGGGTTCAGTCCCAGTCAGGGCACATAAGAGATGACCAATTGATGTTTCTATCTCATGTGGATATTTCTCTCTCTTTCTTCCTCCCTTTCCCTCTCTCTAAAAAGAAAGAGAGAAAGAAAGAAAGAAAGAAAGAAAGAAAGAAAGAAAGAAAGAAAGAAAGAAGAGAAAGTTTTTAAAAAAAGAAAAGCAAAGCCAGGAACCAGTGGGCAGCAGGGACGGATGAGTCTGCTGAGGCTGCCATAAGAAAGCACTTGAACTCGGGTGGCGTGAACTGAATGTATTGTCTCCCAGTTCTGCAGGCCAGAAGTCCAAGGTCGAGGTGTGCGCAGGGCTGGCTCTTCCTGAGGGCTGTGAGGAAGAATCTGTTCAACACCTGCCCTCTAGCTTCTGGCGGTTTGCAGGCGACCGAGGGCGACCCTTGGCTTGTGGGAACATCACCACAACCTCTGTCTTCATCTTCACGGGGCATTCTCTCTGTGTGGGTCTGTGTGCAAACTTCTCCATTTTGTAAGCTCGCTAGTCGTGTAGGGTTAGGGTCCCCCTTAATGGCTTCATCTTAACTAGTTATAACCATAGTTATAACCTATTTTCAAGTAAGGTCCCATTCTGAGGTGCTAGATATTAGAGCTTCAACACGTGGATTTGGAGGAAACACGATTTAACCCATCATAAGGGGGAGCAGAAATGGACTAATCCAAGGGTGATGGGCAGGAGGTGGGAAATGGAACAGGTGTGGGCAGAGAGGCAGGCAGCCCGAAAAGAGAGAGGGGGAAGGAAGAAGGGAAGAAGAGATGGGGGAGGAGAGAGAGAGAGAGAGAACTTGACTTTCAGGTCTCCAGTTCTGAGGTCATGCGCATCACTAGGCCCAGCTCTCCTTGGGGTCGATGAGGTTCCTCTGACCCCTGGAACCCTTTGATTTGACCTGACATGAATGGATTTTTGTTTGGAGGATCAGAATGACTTCTCTAGAGCAGGGACATGCAGAGGCCCAGTTTGAGCCAGGGCTTTAATAGGAGCCAAGAACAGAACTTAGGCACTAGGGAAAAGCAAAATGCAAAGCACACAAAGAACACAACCTCCGACTCTCCTGGGCAGGTCCCTGCGCAGCCCCTCCCTCCCCTTTCTCACTGGCAGCCTCGCTTCGGTCCCTTCTATGCCCCACCACAGACCTGCCCCTTCTCCCTGTTTAGCTCGCCCTGGCCACCCAAGTCCCATGGAAGCGCCCCTCCCCTGCAGACCACCTGTATGGGGGCTTCCATCTGGGCCATGCGCTTGACCTTTAACTTATTTGATGAGAAGTTATTTCCAAAAGGTTTTAACTGTGCTGAAATTGCATTTATCTAGAGAGACAGCAATTTCCTTAAGGGTCCGACACTCCCTGGGGCTTTGCTCCAGGAGGCTCAGTAAACATTAATGGAGTAACGGAATGATTGCATCCTATCTAATAACTATCAAAATCAGGTAATTTACCAGGGTGCTAAATTCAAGAGTTGGGTGGAGATACCTAGTGTAAATTTTCCCTCCACCCCCTGCATTGTTCTCCCTGCAGGCAAAGAGCCTTACAGTTTATTTTGTATCCCTCCAGAGGTATTTTCTGGGTCTGCAAGTGAATGCGTATACCTACGCTTTTCTTCTCGTTACATATATGGTAGTAGCCACCTGTACAAACTGCTCTGCACTTTGCTTTTTAATTTTTTATTCTTTATTTTTGCTTAGGAATCTATCTTGGTGTGATTTTAAAGATGAGCCCACAGCCAAGAATAAAGGCGTTAAGAAAATAAAAAAAAAATAAAGATGCGTCTATAGATTCTTTGATGTTCATTTCCTCAAAAGGGGTGCAGCCCTGCCGCTGGCCGCGGGCTGGAATTAGTGACTTGCTTCCAGTGCCTCGGAAACAGCCGCAGCGATGGGGTGTCACTTCAGAGATTAGGTTATGAACAAACTGCCCCTTCCGTCTTGGGAGTTCTCTTTCTCTCTCTTGAATCCCTTATCTGGGGAAGCCAGCTGTCATGTCCTGGGGACACTTGGCAGCCTCGGAGAGGCCTCCCCACGCTGTGTGAGTGTGGGATCTTCAACACCTGCCGGCCGTGGTGGGGCTAGACTAGGAGGGGAGGCGGACGCTCCATCTTCTTCGTCAGGTCTGGAGAGGCCCCGCCAACAGCTCGACTCCAGCCTGATGGGAGACCCAAGCCAGAGGCATTCAGCTGAGCTTCGCCTAAGCTCCTGTCCGGGAAACGGTGAGCTAGTGCGTTGGTTGGCTTTAAGGGAACACATTATTCTGAAGCCACAGACCCTTGGAGGCCCTTGGAGTGCACAGAGGGCACGCCTGTTTGTGTTCACAGCTCTTTTCTATTCCGTTGTCTGGACACGCAGCATTGTCAGCTTTAACCGGTCCCCGACTGATGGACATTCCTCTAGTTTGTCTGTGGCCAAGCCCGTGTTCTTCAAACCAGGATACAATGAAAAGCTTGGTAAAGATATCATTTCACATATATTTGTCGGTTAAATTCCTAGAAATGGAAAAGTCATGTCAAAGGGTTCATGTTTTTGTTATTTTGATCATTCCTGCCGTGCCTTGCTTAGAGGTTACACTGGTTCTGACCCTATGGGCAGCAGGAGAGGGCTGGCCTGCTTCCGTGTGGCCCAGAGGAGGGCCTTCACCTGCTTGGTGAGGCCACGAGAGCTGCTGCATCTCAATAGCAAACGGATCCAGCCATCCGCGTTTGCTTAGGGTCCCGAGGCTCTCTGGCCTGGCTTAGCAAATTCTGTCTCTGCACTGAGTAGTAATAGGAGAAGCAGCAGTGGTTACCATCTGGAATGTTGAAAAAATATATATACAAAACCACACCAACCTAGTCTTTTTCGGTTGTTGCTCATTGTGAGATGGGAACACAGGGGCCTCAATAATCCTTGCTGTGTAGATACGAAGGGCGGTCTGAGGTGTGCAGGTGTCTGGTGACCTTCTGTCCCCACAGGGAGTGTGGGAACAGGCTGCTGGCCCCTCTCCACCCGGCCAGGTGGCTGGGCCTTCAACCGTTTCTGCTGCTCCAGCTTTTTTCTAACCCAAGTCAGGGGCTCGCGCAGCCAAAGCGTTGGCTCTGCAATGACTGCAGCAGCGAGGTGCTGCTTCCTCCCTCCGAGCTCCCGCGTGCAGGCCTCCCTTTCCTGGGTCTAGGAGGTGGCTGGTGCAGGGCTGCGGGCTCATACATTCGTGCTCGGATAAGCAGGCAGGCGGGGGCGAGTGGTGAGGTGGACTGGGAGAGCGGAGAGGACCACCATTGCTCCCTCTCTGACCCTGCCCCCACATACAGCGTCACAAATCAGCAACCTGGGTGGCCCCGCCTTCATGAACATCTAAGGCTCCACTCCTCATATGTAACAGAAGCAAACAGATCAAAACATGGCCCAAGAACAACTCAGAGCCCCAGAGCCGATAAATCTAAGCGATAAAGAAATAGCCAAACTTTCAGATGCACAGTTCAAAACACTGGTGATCAGGATGCTCACAGAACTGGTGGATTTTAGTCACAAATTAGAGGAACATATGAAGGCTAAACTAATTGAAATGAAGGGAAATGCACAGGAAAGAAATGATGATGGAAAGGAAACTGGGACTCAAATCAAGGGAGTGGACCAGAAGGAAGGAAAAAATGACCAAACAGAAAAGGATGAAGAAACAAGAATTCAAAAAAATGAGGAGAGGCTTAGGAACCTCCAGAACATCTTTAAATGCTCCAACATCCAAATTATAGGGGTACCAGAAGGGGAAGAGGAACAGTTATGAGTGGCAAACTTATTTGAACAAATAATAAAAGGGAACTTCCCCATTCTGGCAAAGGAAATAGGCTTCCAGGAAATCCAGGAAGCTCAGAGAGTCCCAAAGAAGTTGGACCCAAGAAGGAACTCACCAAAGCACATCATAATTACATTAGCCAAGATTAAAATGAAGGAGAGAATCCTAGAAGCAACAAGAGCTAAGGGGACAGTCACCTACAGAGGAGTTCCCATCAGACTGTCAGCTGATTTCTCCAAAGAGACCCTACAGGCAAGAAGGGGCTGGAAAGAAGTATTCCAAGTCATGAAAACCAAAGACCTACAACCAAGATTGCTCTATCCAGCAAAGTTTTTGCTTAGAATGGAAGGACAGATAAACTGCTTCTCAGATAAGATCAAATTCAAGGAGTTCATCATCACCAAGCCCTTATTATATGAAATGTTAAAGGGACTTATCTAAGAAAAAGAAGATAAAGAAAGATGAACAGTGAAAGGACAGCAAACTCACACTTATTAACAACCACACCTAAAACAAAAGCAAATTAAGAGGACAGCTAGATCAGGTGCAGAACCATAGAAATGAAGATCACATGGAGGGTTAGCAACAGGGGAGTGGGAGAAGGAGAAGGGGGGAGAAGGTACAGAAAATAAGTAGCATAGACAGTAGATAGAAAATAGATAGGGGAAGGGTAAGACTAGTAGGGGAAATCTAAAGAACTTGAGATACCTGTTCATGAACTAAAGGGGGGGGTGGCGGGGAAGGGGTGTGCAAGGTGGAGGGGAAC
Source organism: Artibeus jamaicensis (assembly GCF_021234435.1). Taxonomy (NCBI): domain Eukaryota; kingdom Metazoa; phylum Chordata; class Mammalia; order Chiroptera; family Phyllostomidae; genus Artibeus; species Artibeus jamaicensis. Next base: position 5,545,004 of record NW_026521854.1, on the reverse strand, counting down.
GGAGGGGGGGAATAGAACAAATGTAATGGCATAATCAATAAAATAAATAAATATATAAAAAAAGAAAAAAAGAAAAGAAAAGGCGGTAGGACCCCTGCCATCGAGGAACTGATGGCTGGTGTTGAAGGAAGACAGTAAGTGAGCAAATAGGTAACCAGTGTAAGCTGTGATGGTGCCTTAAAGGGAATAGTATGGGTGATGAATAGAGAAGACTGGATGCAGGCTGTGTAGGGATGGCTTTCCAAAGACGTAACATGCAAGCTGAGGCCCAAGGATGGGGTCTTGGGAACCTGCCTTCTGAGCAAACGAGTCAGGTTGGACAAAGCAAAGACCTTGTTCCTTTAACCCCAGGCCTTCATTCATTGCTCCTTTTTCTCTGGCACCACCCTATGCTGACTCCTGCTCATTCTACATAGATGCCTCTTCTTCCAGGAAGCCTTCCCTGATCACCACACTGAATGAACTTCCTCTCCTCTTGCTCCATTTGTAGGCCATGCTTCCCTCTCTCACCTGGAGTGGTTCTTGTTGCACTGAATGTACCTCCTGCCTGTTTACTTAGTAAACTTTGCACCGGCCAGAACCATGTCTAACTCATTTGCTGCTGGAGACTGTAGTGCGTTGAAGGGTGTCTCTAAAACACCATGTTCGAGTCCTAACCCTCGGTGCTTGTGACGTGGCCTCATTTGGAAATAGGCTCTTTCGGACAGAATCAAGTCAAGACCAGGTCCTGTTGGATTAGGGTGGGTCCTAAATCCAATGACTGGTGTTCTTAGGAGGAGAGAGATCTGGGGATGGATATACAAAGTGGGCAGAAAGTTGCAGGACGATGGAGGAATACAGAGTGAGTGCCAAGGATCGCAGGGTGCCACAAACCTGGAGAAGACGAGGGTGGATTCTTTCTCTAGAAGACTGGAAGAAAGGTCCTCTCTTCCAGCATTCAAGGGCTGCCCTGCCAACACCTCAATTTCAGATTTCCAGGCTGTAGCACTGTGACAGAGCACAGTTCTGCTGTTTTAAGCGTGCCCCGCTGGTGGTGATTTGTTACAGCAGCCGGAGGCCATTCCCACAGAGCCATACCACCCCCCGCCCTCCTCTTCCTCCCATGAGGGCACCTGGTCTGGTGCATGGATAGTTCAGCTGAAGGAGTGAACTTCCCAAACTGCTGCCCACTCCATGTATAGTGTGTGACCTCTGGGTCCCCTGGGTCCAGCCAGGGGCCCTCACAGAGAGAGCGGGGGTGGCTGGGCGGGCAGGAGGTCAGACTCCTGGTCTACGGTTTCATGTGGGAAACCCTTCCTGGCGTTTCTTGTGGAGACTTGTGGAGATGTTGGAAACCAAATCTAGAAAAAAAAAATCAGGAAAATGGGAGAAAGTATTATAGGTCCCAAAGGAGGAACCTCACAGCTTTGAAGAAGTCCCCTGAGACGGAGTGGACAGCGACGGCAGGAGGCGCTTTGGCTGAGAATCAGGCTGGGGACAGCTCCTGCCGTGGGCTGCAGAGGCCTGGTGGCCAGCTGATCCAGCCACTGCCAAGCTAACCCCTGGTGTTATGGCCCTGTCTGCTGCTAACAGTGAGTCGCTCCTGCAGATGACACACACGTGACTACGTTTATGTGAGCTGTATACTGTGTACAAATACTTTGCATGCTGTTGCAAGAAATAACAATTTTGAAAGCCAAATCAGTCCCGAAATTGGCAGTTTGACACATGATCCTGCGCGATGCCGTCAACCTGACTGGGGGGGAGCCCGGATGTCATGTACCTGCATTCGAATGCCACCTAGAACTGGTCTCTGCTGTTTTCTAGAGTTTGAAAGTTCATTATAAGCAATGGGTCTTTGTAAATACCACTAAACTGAATTTTTATTGTTTATTTAAATAGCTTTCCTAAGAGATATATTTATAATAATAAGCAAGGAGTAGGAAGACTGCTGAAGCATTTCAAAAATGACATGATTTTTGGAATTCTGATTTCTTGCTTCCAAATCTGGAAGACTCCTGTCCGTCAGGAATTTGGAGACACCGAAGTCCTGCCTTAGAAATAGCTGCTGCGCCGCAGATGACCACGGGCTCTGTCTCACGCGCTCATCCGCTCTTCCTCTGGTATAAAAGCGGACTGTGGAGGGGCCTGGTCACTGGTCCATTGGCAGCCCAGCTCAGTCTTCAGCTGGCTGTGCAACTGTCAGCAAACCAACTGTGTCACCTCCGTATTCTCACCTGTTCCCGTTCCCTGAGCACCTGGGTGGATGAGCTCCCAGGTTTCTCTTGCCCCTGCAGCTTCTCCTATGCCCGGGGATTGCCGTTCTGGGGGGATATTTTTGCTGCTTGTCCCTGTGCATGCCCCTCGTGTTTGTTAGTTTGCTTCATCCTCATCACGACCCTGTAAGGGAAGCTATATTACCCTGTTTTACAGATGGGAAAGCTGAGGCTCAGAGAGTCCATGCATTGTGTCCAAGGTCAAATGGTTGGTAAGTGGCAGGTCCAGGGGGAGGGGGCGGGGATGGTCTTGTGAAATGGCCTCTGGGCTTGGGTGGAACCAGGCTGCACCCAGAGCCCCCCTCCTCCTCCTGCCAGGTTTGCCTTCCTGCCAGCTGCGCAGAGGAGTCGCCTGTGGCGGGGCGTGCTTTGCAGACTGAGGGGAAGCCTCAGCCTTGGTCACAGTGCTGAGGAGACAGGGGCGGAGAAGTGCAGACTACAGGGTGGGCTGCCGTATCTCCTTCCCACCCCACAGGGGCTCGGCGAGAGGTCCTGGCGTGCCAGCACTGGCGGGCCGGTGGGCAGATGGGGGCAGCTGAGGACATGCGGTCCTGGCAGTGCTGGCTGTGGCTGGAGGGCACTGGTGGGGTGACGGCATCACCTCTCCTACTTTTGTGCCTCAGTGTCCCCTTCTGTAAAGTGAAAGGGGCGGCTCCGTGGGGGAATGACAGTTTTTTTCTGATTTGTATTTCCGGGTTGTATGACCAAAATAAAGTTGTCTTTATGCTCCCACTTTTAAAAAATCCTTAATGACATAAGTGTTGAACTTTAAACAGATGGCCACAATATTTACATTACAAATGGAGTCTTCGCGAGGCCAGAGGGTCCATGCAGGGGTGTGTGTGTGTGTGTCTGTGTATTTTATCCTCACCCAAGAACATTTTTTAAATTGCATTCAGAACAAGGAGTGAGGAGAGAGGGAGAGAGAAGCATTAACAGGAGAGAGAAACATCCATGGCTGCCTGCTCATACCCACCCTGACCTGGGGTCAAACCTGAAACCTGGGTACATGCCCTGACTGACCGCAAGTCAAACCCGTGACCTTTCAGTCTACAGGATGACTCTCCAACTGAGCTGCACCAGCCAGGGCTACATTCTACACTTCAGACAAATGCTTAGAGAAACCCTGTTAGAGATGGAATGAGAGGCACCCCCTACCCCCCATCTTCCTGAGCATATGAGACCCTTCTCTGTGGGTAACAGCCTGACCATGGAGGAGCCCCTTTGGACCCCCAGAAGGTGTCTGTGACCTGAAGGCCAAGTACTGTGTTTCTTGGCCCTTCCAGCTCTGCTCCCCGCAACCCTACAGTGGCCAGGCAGTGGACCCTCCCATCTGCATCTCCGTCTCCTAGCCACTGTCCTTGGAAGGTAGACAGTGAAGGGCAAGGTCTGGAGGCTGGGCTAGGTCAGAAGGGCAGCGGGAGGGCTGGACCTGGGCTGCTGCTCCTGGGAGCCCACCCTTAGGGCTAGTCAGCAGCTCTCTGGTGTCATGGTGGTCCGGGCGTGTGCGTTTTAACTGTGTGATTTGTGTTGACAGAATGGATGGGAATGTTTAATCAAGCAGTTACACAAAAGAGTCTGAGTTGTTCAAAACACGAAGGCAGCAGCCCGCAAAAATTAACGTGCTCACGGGCTCTGCGCTAAGTGTTTGCCAGCTCACTTCACGCAGGAGGCATTTCCCTCCTCTGAGCTGCTCATGGAGGGGAAGAAAGCAGTTACTTCCTGGGTAATCGAACACATTTCAAGCAAGAAGCAGTCCCTCCCTCTGCCGTTCATCCAGTAATGGTGCCCTGGGGTCCTGGCCTGTCCCTGATGTCCTGGGATCCTCTTACTTCAGCCATCTCCAGCGTGAACGGGACCGAGACAGTTGCACTCTGTCCTGTGACATTCTTCTTAGCCAGAGTCACCTGGGTGAAGATGGGAGGCAGCCTTGTAGTAGAAGCGATGCCACAGAAGTCTGCAGCCACTGGGGGAGGGGCGGGGGGCACGCAGGCGGCCTGTCTTCTCTGCTTGCTTTGCCTGGGTGGTAAGAGGAGACTTTTCTCCATTTTTTTCTTTGCCTCCCTTTGGTTTCCTTCTCTCTCCTCTCCTTTTCCTCTCCTCTCCTCTTCCCATTTTTCAAAGAGCAGTTTGTGGAGGGAGGTTCCTGAGCCTTAGCTGCCGCGAATGGCAGAGACTGTGTGGAAGGCCGAGCCAAGCAGGCCTGGGGGTCGGCGGCAGGCTCCGCTCGGTTCTGGCTTTGCCCTGCAGGGCGGTGTGACCCCAGGCTGCCAGGCCTCCCAGGCTCCCCAGAAAGCGCCTACTTTAGACGGGTGGTTCAGGGCCCTTTGCAGTTCTAACTCTTCAGGATCAGTCCCTGGCTGCTCCACTCAAGTCTCAAGATTGGGTGCCTCCTGAGCCTCCTTAAGTGACGGCCTGTCATCTCAGCAAGGAGGGTGGGGACCGGAAGGGGCAGAGCCGACTGCAGCCCGGCCAGCCTTCCTAGCTGACTTGGAAAACGCCGTGGGTGGGCAGGGCAGCACTAAACACAGGACTGCCGGCTCCCTCGTCACTGGGTGCTTTTCCCACGTGGAAAGAGCTTTACTGGTACTGTTGTTTTTGGAGCACAGGTACACGATGTAAAAAGAAATTCAACTGGACAGGAGAGATCCCCCATCACCATTGTCACCGTGAGGCACGTGTTCCCAAAGCTGCTGAAAGCCCAATGTAAGTACGTAATCTGTGCGCTTTCATGAGTGGCATTGCGGTTCGCGTTTTGATTTTCTGGGTCAGGGACTGCTGACATGCCAGTCACCAGGACTGTCACAGCAAAGGCGAGAAGGAGCCAGTTCCCTCCTCTGAGGGTAGGCGGAGGGGCAGGCTGCACCGGGGTCCTGTCTTTTGGGTGCCAGGGGCCTTAACAGTCCCCCGGGGTTGCAGGTGGTGTGTAAATTTCAAACTGAAGGAACATTAGTCCCTGTGGTTGTTACTTTCATGTGTCACCCTCCTGGGGGCTAAGGGATGCCCAGATAGCTGGGAGAACACATTTCTGGGTGTGCCTGGAAGAGATTAGCGTTTGAATCGATGAACCGAGTAAGAAAGGTGGCCCTCAGCAGATGAGGGCCCGAGCAGAACAAAACCCTGCAGAAAGGCGAAGTTTGCCCCCTTTGCCGAGGCTGCCGTTGGTCTTCTGCCCTTAGACATCTGGGCTCTCAGCCTTCAAACCGGGACTGAGCTGCACTATTGACTCTCCCAGTTTCCAGCTCACAGACGTCAGAATCAGGGCTTCTTGGTCTCTGTAACCATGTGATCTGATTTCTTCAGTACGTCTCATATGTATAGCACACACATATATACGTTTCATATATAAATCCCACGCAGTGTGTGTTGTGTCACATACAACACACACACACACGCATTTCCTATCGGTTCTGTGTTCTGGGGAACCCCAGTTCACGCAGACTTGTCACTGCTTTGCACCGAAGCCCGGGTAAGAGGCCGAGAGCCTTCAGAAGCAAGCCCAAAACAGTCTGACGTTACAACAAAGGGCAGAGTCTCCACGGGTCGCTGTTGCCTTCTTTCTTTTAAGAAACTTAAATGTTACAAACACATGCCTCTTACTGTGAAGAAATTAGAAAGCAGATACATCGATAGAAAAAAAATAACAGCTTTCCTTTATTTAAAAATGTACTTAGTGTTTTATCAAAGAATATGCACCCTTTTTAACACACATACTTAAATAGCCTTTTTGGTCGGCTTGATGCTTGCCGTTTGGAGATAGCCTGAGGTGACATGCTGCCTCTTCCCTCTCCTGGGACCTACACATGCTGCGTTCATTCAGCTAAGATCTCGGAACATGAAGACGAATATAATCTAGGTTCTTGCTTTGAAAGTTCTCACGATATGTGAGGAGAATATGGCCCCTCCTGAGTAATTATAGTATGGGATGGCGCATGCTAAAATTTAGAAATATGCCCAGGAACATGGCAACAGAGAAGCAGTATGGTCTAGATGTGAATTGGGTGCATTTTGAGGCCAGGGAGGTAATTTAGAACGTGTTCCTGATCAGCTGTTACTCCAGGTACATGCTGTTTATCCCTGGTACGGGACAGCTTCAAGGATGCGTGTGGGTGGCTCTGTGGAGAGGGAGCCCCAACACTTACTCTCCACTGCTTGAAGCGGAGACGTGGGTGATGACTCCCTGCTTGGCTGGCCCTCCACCTCCCACGTGGCGGCCTTCCACGTGTCTGGGCGGGAGCACGTGCGTCTCACACTGGAGGGCAGTGATCCTGGTTTCATTTACACTGCATGTCAGCCTGCAAGCCTTGTGACTTTACTGAGCTGGGATAGACTCTGCCTGTAGGCAGACTTCTTCCCTGTGACCCCCAGACGCGTGTGGGCGATCAGCCCTGTACCCACCCTCACTCACGCTGGAGGAGAGGGCTGGGTGGGTGAGGGCATTCTCACACCTGTGGGAAAGTGCATTTGCTGTGACGTCAACTTCAACACGGGGAAGTGCCGTGTCCTGACTGAGGCTAACGGGACCCGAACAAAGAAACACTTGCAGAGGGCTTCTTACAGAGTGCTCTTAGGAAACACGCCTGCGAGAAAATGAGACTGACAGAACAGGCAGCAGGAGAAACTGATCAGCTGTGACGTTGCCACTGAGGTTTTTCCCACAGAGAGCCCTGCAGCTGGGACAGGCCTCCAGAGTTATTGCAGACTGAGGCAAGGGCGTTGCAGCACCGTATTCACACCAGCCACTGGTTGGCCACTGGCTACCTCCTGGGAGGAAGAATAACCTTGGATGAAACAGTTCCCTCCGGCCAAAGACAATTCCTGGTGAGGGATGCAGGTTGAGCTAATAGCAGCAATATTCCGGCAACAGGGGCTGGATGTTCAGGGGAAAGGGGACCTGGGCAGACAACAGTATCTACCACAGTCCACCTTTTGTGCCTCTCAGGTCTACTTACTTCTTATATCTCTTTTAGAAACAGGTCCTTTAGGATTCAGATGGGTCTCATTTTCTAAGAACTGAGAGGCAAAGGGTTAGTGGAGATACAGTGCCTCCTATGGCTACAGCTGATATTCTCTCTGTCTCTCGAAGGAGTGACAACTGCTTTGTCAGCACCTAGCAGACAGGCTAATGGGTGGGTTTGCAGGCCGACGGATAGATGTTTGGACAGGCAGCAGGGGACACGTGGGCAGGGGGGTGTGAATTGGACAGCTAGGCAGGCAGCAAGCAGGGAGAATGCAGCAGGTGGCCGACCTGGGCGGGGTGTGGCATCTCTCCTGGGCCTTGGGTCTGTGGCTTAGAACTCAGTGTCCACCACATGGAGAGCTGGCCTGCCTGAGTCAAGCATCAGTGAAGAGCAAAGGCTGGCCTCCATTTGGAGCTCAATCTCCTTAAGCGCAAATATGGAAGTAGTGTCAGGAAGAGTGTGGATCTGCTCCCCCAGACTGAGGAAGTACGGGTGTTTCATGGCGTCCTCTGCAGAGATCCGATTGCGACCTTCAAACTGCAGCAGCTTGGTGAGGAGATCAGCCCCATCGCTATCAAGTTGGGGCGCATGGCTCCAAAGGGCCTCAGCACAGTACCTGGGGTAGTTGCGTGCCCTGAAGTCTTCGTTGGACAGGATGCCTGGCCACGTCTCCTCAGTCGGGGTTCCCAAGACGCGGAAGATGACATGCAGCTGCTCCTCCACTGTGGAGCCCGGGAAGAGGGGCTGGCCAGTGGCCATCTCGTAGAAAATGCAGCCCACACCCCACATGTCAATGTGGGTGGAGTAGTGCGAGGACCCGAGCAGGAGGTCGGGGGGCCGGTACCACAGCGTCACCACCTCGTTGGAGTAGGTCTTCGTGAGAATGGACTTGGTCCGGGCCAGCCCAAAGTCAGCCAGCTTGAGCTCTCCTCTCGCGTTGATGAGCAAGTTCTGGGGGTTGAGGTCCCGGTGCAGCACTTTCTTCCGGTGACAGTAGGCCAGGCCACGGAGCAGCTGGAACAGGAACAGTTTCACGTTGTGCATGTTGATGACGGCCCCACAGTCATCCAGGTACTGCTGCAGGTCCTTGTCCAGGTACTCAAAGACAAGGGTGAGGGAGTTCTCCATGTGGATAATATCAAGGAGTGTGATGATGTTGGCATGTTTGAGGTCCTTGAGCAGGGACATTTCCCAGATGGCAGTGCAGGGTAGCCCCTCTTCCTTTTCCAGCCTAATCTCCTTGAGTGCCACGAGGTCGTGGGTGAGCTTGCTTTTGCCTTTGTAAATGGTGGCTTGGGTACCCTCACCCAGCTTGTCCAGCTTCATGTAGGTCTCCAGTTTTCTCAAGCCAATCTCCGACAGGCTGGAGTGGCGGAAGAGGCAGCTTCGGGTGATGTCAAAGATGGGGTTTCTGAGGATCAGCTTCTCGAGGATGCCCAGGGGAGGCAGGCTGTCATCGGGTAGTGAGAGGCGCTTCTTGTCATCAGGGATCTTGTGTGGGGGATGGTTGCGCATGCGCACCCTCACTGGCGCCAGCACTTCATCCGAGGACGTAGCCGAAAGCCGGTGACTTACCCCGTCAGACACCACCTTTAAGCCCTTGTGTGCAACCTCTGGTGCAGAGCCGACGGGTCCCAGTCCAGAGTAAAGCTTTCCAGGGGCGGCACGGGTAGTGGTCTCTCCAAGGCCACCGCAGCCACCACTGTCATCTGGGCCCATCTGTTCAGGGGCACTGTTGGTGTCGCTCCCGAGGCCCCCTTGGAGTGTCGTTGACAGCTTCATCCTCTCAAAGGCGATGGCTCTCACTAGAAGATCAGCTCCTCCCGGGCAGATTTCTGAAGGGTAGGTAACGGCTGTCTCCCGAGGACCTGGAACAGTAACGGTGGGGGTGGGGGGTGGGGGCGCGTGAGCAACCTCTGCGCGGGGGGCCTCGCGGAGCGCCTGGGGCTCAGGACTGAGGCTGCGCAACCTCCTCCAGTGCGTACCCTGGGGCCTCCATTGTTGTCCCGGCTGCTGGGCCCCGCCCCTGTCGGCCAAGGAGGAGGAGGCAGCTTCTGCTCAACCCGCCTGGAACTTGACCTCGGACAGCGATTCCCTGGGCTTTCGGTGACGCGGGTTCGAATCCCAGAGCTCGCAGTGGCCCATTGCTCACAGAGTCGCGCGGATTCCAGGACCCAACAGCCAAGACCCAACCCCCGCGTGCTGCCTGCTGCTGTAGATCTCAAAGCCGTATCTGATAGTCACCGTCTTCCTACTCCAGCACCATCCTAGATACCCCTCGCCTTTGTTTTTACTAGTCTAAGTGGTTTTTCTTAGAGTGGAGTTGAATTGTCGGGGGTTGACCAGTTATCCCCAAGGGGTCTGAGTCCCTGGTTACCAGGTTCTTCTTAGGACATGGCTACTCTGTTCATTTACTGCTAAAACAAGGCATATGGGCACTGAGAGGTGACCCAGTAGATAAATTTAGTGCCAAAGAGATTCCTTCCTGCCTCCAGCAGCCCCATCTTTCCTCGTAGGGTTCTTTTCCATGCCTGCCGTGTTGGAGGAGCCCAGGCACTGTTAGCGGATGCAGCTTAAAGTTGAATAGATTCCTGTGGAGATCCCCTGTCAGAGTGTTCCTTCTTTGGGAACCAAGACATCCAGGCCCACAGAGCTGGGGTGGCAGGACTATGAGCACAAGTCCCCAAGATGGACAGGGCTTGGTTCAGGTAGGCGGGGCCAGTCTTTCTCCCACCCTTTGGTTTCCTGACTGCTGTATGCTACCCCTCGGGGACCAGTAACACACAGCAGTCATTCTCTCAGGATCCATAGTGTGTCCAGGCAAGGACATTGTCTTCAAGTTCACATCTCAGTTTCTTCTTTCGGAGCCACTGCGCCCCTCTTTTAGGCTGGTAACCCCTGAGGGTGAAGTAGGTGCCTGGTCCAGGAGATCCCTTGGTCAGAGGCCCACGGCCACTACTGCACTTTTTTTTTTTTTGGCCATGAAGTGGGTCCCTTGGCCTAAGACCATGCTGGTTAGGGCTTTATGTCGGGTGAAGATATCCTCTTTACTCCTCAGATAGTGGGGTTGGCCGAAGCCCTGTAGGTATACAAGGCAAGCTCATACTGGGCAATATGTTTATATTAGTCCGATTGAATCACTACCCCTTTCAGGGTGAAAAAAGTTGAGAGTTGGCATCAAGGGCCTAATTCATCTTCTCCAGATGGTGTTGAAGCTGGGGCTCAGTTTTGACTTTTATGGCTCAAAGTTTGGCTATTCAGTGGCAACAGCAGCTGCATCAGCCTTGGTGATGGGAGCAGCTTCCGTTGGGCATGTGCGGAGCTTCCTCCCTTCCACCATGGTTACCTCGCTCGTGTGCCTGTCATGCATGGACTGGGGGGGGGGGCGGCGCGTAACAAGACTGGCTGATGTCAAAGGACTGAGCCGCTCTGTCTGCTTGGTTGTTTCGTGCCTCTCCCATTGTGGGTGCTGCTTGGTGGCTGTTAACCTGTGACACTGAAATCGTCACATTTTGTATCCATCCCTATTTGTCCGCCTAGATGAGCTTCCTCAGATCTTGTTCCCGGTCTTCCAGCCTGGCTCCTTTCAGGACCCTGGTCCAACTAGCCACTCCACTGAACATGCCCTAAGTCTATGAACTTGTTTACTTTGGGCCATGTCTCTCTCCACAAAATGGGAGGCAGGAGGTGTTGCCCACAGTGCGGATAATTGGGAGGAGTTCTCACTGCTCTCTTTCAAGGTCACTCCTGAATGGGGCTGTAGTGCAAGAGCAGCCCATTGTCAGCTCCTGCAGACACACCAAGGCCCATCCATATATCAAGCTCAGACCTTCCCTTCCTCCATTAGTGGGTGCGAGGGAGCCCTCCCCTGATCTCTCAGTACTAGCAGTAATATGACCTTTGGGACAGAGACACCAGTGCAACGATGGTATATGATGTGGGGGTTGAGGTTACCAGCTCATGCAGCTCACTTGCAACCAGAGGTCCTGCTCACTCCCAGATGTACCTCTTCAACCTTACAAAGGGTTGATGTTGGGTTGGCCAGAATTTACACCTTAGTGGGTATGACAGAGCCCAGCTCATAATGGACAGCTCTGGCCGCATGTCCATTTGATGCCCACACTCATACAGTTCATGTTTACTAGGGCCTTGTGGTAAACCCGGCCCTTTCTTCCACATGAGATGTCTGTTGCAGATGGCACGGTCTTCCTCCAAAGCCCTAAGCATCACCTTGTGATTCTTTGGGGGACTTGCCATCAACTTTACTGGGTGTCTTTTCCCAACACAGAAACCTCTAGTACCACAAGGTCTGCTAGATGTTGGTCAAAGGACAGGATGTTTGCAGCACATTCTGGACCTGAGGCAGAGCCCTTTCTAAGCATCACTTAATGCTGGCCACCTTCCATGTCACCTGGTAAATGGGTCCGAGCACTTTTCTAAGTGTAGGAATACAGCCTCCAGCACCCAAAGGGGCCCACCAAGCAAAGTGCTCTTTTCTTAGGGATGGAGGTTGTGAAATGCGATAACTAGTCATTTACTTGGGGGACGGGTGTCTTTATATGCTCCAGACCATTGGATGCTAAAAATGTTACCGCTGTGGCAAGACCCTGAAACCAAAGAGTTCATGTACACCCTCTGGAGCCCATGTGCTTTACTGAGGCCCCCCACATTTCTGCCCCTTCTCACTTACCTGCTCCAGTTAGCATGGAGTCACCAAGGTGTAGACTAATTTGATAATCTCTGGAATAGGCCAGTGTCTTTGGTAGGGAAGTGAATCAGTGAAGCCCTGGGGCAAAACCAGAACTGCACCCTATGGTTTGCGAGTGTGCACACTGTGGTTTGTGAGTGTGCACACTATGGTTTGTGAGTGTGCACTGCTTTAGACCCCCCTCGAGAAAGGGAGGGGACCAATGCATTTGCCAGAGTGCTGCCTGCATATCATGTGCTGGAGTCTTTGTTCATCTGCTCTCGTCAAGGCACCGTATCTGACCCAGTCGCTACAATCGAGGCTGCTCTTTGGACAGTCACCTACTGTCTTCTACCAGGGTCTATTTGGTTTTTGAGATCCCAGCATTCCCACGGCTGTCAGGAAGCCCCATTCCATAACAGCGTCTCCTACTGCCAGTTCTAGCTGAAAGATGACAGACACCACTAGACAGCCTCAGGACACCGGTGTCCCTCCCCCAGCACATTCCTTATCCCCTTGGTAAATGGAGAGTCCTTACAGCCTCCCACAGGACATAGTTAACTGGTAGGTGTCCTGCCTATATCCACCCAATTACGCCCACTTTCTCTGAGCCCTTAGGGTCTTTCTTCCATCATCTGCCCAGGAAGTTTTGGCGCATCTACTTAGTGTGGGCCGTTGCTTTTTTCCAAGTGTCCAGGATTCAACCTGGCGGTTTTTTAGCATCTTCTCCTAGAATTTTTGCCAGGGTGATAAATTTTGCCTTATGAGGGACTTTTTACAGCTTTGTTCCCACCCTTAGTCCACTACCCTCTGTATTTTGTCCAGTACACACATCTCACCTTCTCCTGCACAGATTACCGGGATTTTGTGCTCCTTTGGTGTATAGGCCCTGTGTTCCCTTAGCTGGCTTTGTCGCTGTCTCATGTTCTGACTGTGATTTCTATTCATCTTATTAACAGAAGCAAAGATTGGGGCAGGGATCCTGAAGGGTTCCAGCAGGGTCTTGTAAGGCACCTGACTCACCTGAGGCTTCTGTGTGACGCTCAGGCAAGGGAGTGCTTGCTGTTTCCTATCGCGGGGGAGGGGGCCCTTCTGCAGGCCCAGCAGGTTTGGGAGAAGCTGGGAGTTCAAAATTCTCAACCATATCAACCCGGACAACCACATCCTATGAGCCTCAGAGTCTCGCTCCTTTCAGGCACCCTGGTGGCAGAGACCTGCAGGCTGAGAGCCAGCTTCCTCTGTAGCTCTGCTGCTCTCCTTGGATTAAGTGCTGAGCCCATTTCTTCTTGCTAATGGCTTTCTGCTGCAGGAGTTGAAAGTTTCCTTAAATGCTGCGAAGGAAATCCTTTTTTCATATTTTGCATTGAACTGTCTGATTCATCTGTCTTCCGTGAGTCAGTCAGCGGTGTTCAGTCACAGCCACCAATTCCATGGCCGTTCTAGTTCCCCTCCGCACCTCTCCGGTGTCAGAGATCTTACCCAGCCAGTGTGCCACCATCCACTGGTGTCCAAACACGTGTCACTTTGCTAGATGCTTTGCAGTTGTGTTGTCACTAACACAACCATAGACTATCCATGCCACAGTGACCACCAGAGATGGGGTCCACACTGCCAGCTGGCCAAGGGGTTGTCACCTCCCACCTCCTGCTTTATGTGCGGCTTCCCAGGATCATTCCTGGTGCTAACTGGCTTACTGGGTTCCCTGGAGACAGACTATGAGGTGGAGAATTTTATTTAGGCTTCACTGGGGATTACTTTTGGGAGAATCACCTGTCAAAAAAAGTGAGAAAGGAAAGACTTGAGGAGGAGGAGGAGGAAGAGGAAGAGAAGAAGCTTACCTCAAATGCAGTTTCCGTTGAGGAGTCAGCCATTCCAGGGGAAGCTGTGAGCCAGGATGACGTTCAGAATTCCCCAGGTGGCAGGAGGGAAAAGGTGCCGAGCCTTTCATTTTCATATCAGCCCATCAGTAGCCACAGATGGTCTTTTGGGAGGGGTGCCACTTTGGGAGGGCAATTCCTTTCAGCACAGAGCAGCTCTGAGGAGGAAGCTGTGAACTGTTAGCAGCCGGGGATGGGATGGGAGGGGACGAATCAGTGGTCTGAGGGGACACTGATGTGTCCTGTGTCCGCTGCAGGCCCACCGCACTCACGCTTCCCACCGAGCAACCAGGAAAGGACTGGGGTTAGGGAAAGTGAGGGGCCAAGAGAGTACATTGTTAGTGGCAATGTCAACGTGCCACACCTGTCTGAAATTGTATCCAACACTGTTCTGATTGATCCTGGGCAAGTTATTCAGCCTTTTTGTGCCCAAGTTTCTTCAACTGTAGAATGAGATTGCTAGGGAGTAAAGAACCTGAGTTGATGTTCAGCATATTGTACATTGTGGGAGAAAACGTGTTGCTATTGTTATTGTTTTCATTGTTGCTCTTTTCACAATCCAGACTCATTTTCCCGCTATGTTGGCTTCCCACTACGCTCTAACCTGGCCCTAATCTAGTCTTTCTCTTGCAGCGAAACTTCCACTCTCATCTTGCTGACGCCCTCTGTCCTGAAAGGTGCCAGACACCAGGCTTTCCCCATTGCCCTCCCTAGACTCTCACTGGCCTCTTGTAAAGCTACTCAGATCCATCCCGTCCTCTGGAGGAGCAGACAGAGCAAGTGCTTTTGATTCAAGGAGTCCGGGTTTAATTCTCAGATCCTCCACTGACTTAAGCTATGTGACAGTGGGTAACCCATCGATCAAGTCTGTGGATTGACTTTTTCAGCTGTAAATTGGGGATAACAGCAACCTCTTCAGGAGCTCGTCACGGAGATTAAATGTGACAACCAGGTGAAATGCTCAGCACACCGCCAGGCCCACTTTAGTTGCTCGATACACAGTAGCTATTGAATTTAGTAGCAATTCTAGTATTATCTATCCACGGAGACATTTAATGCTCAGTTTTTCAAAGCCAGTAGGGGACTGGAGTTTCCAGAAGCTTTCCCGACCTCCCCGTGCGCATCTTCCACCCCCACCTCTCCCTCCTCGCGATGCTGACAGGCAGAGCCATTTGACGTCTGGACTGCAGTCCTCCCGCCACTTCTCTCCACGTTTCCCTGCGTGCCAGCTGGGGCCCGCCAAGTAAACTGTGAGCTGCTTGAGGGGAGGAACTCCTGCATCCCCCTTTACCAAACACGGAAATGGGCACATGCCCTGTGCTCTCCGAGTATTTGTGAAACAGGCTAATAAGTGCATATTTATGATTTTTAGGAACAGAGACCTCTCCACTTTGCAGGTGGGGGGAATCTGTTAGAGTCATGATATTGACTTTGCAAGGTGCGACATGTAAATACACTCAGTGGCCCCGCTGGATGGCTCAGTTGGCCATTTCATGAACCAAAAGGTTTGGGGCTTGATCCCTGGTTGGGGGCGCATGGGAGGCAACTGATTGATGTTTCTCTCTCCCTCTCTCTCTCCTTCCCTCTCTTCCCCCACCCTTCTTCTCTGCCTAAAGTCAATAAACATACCTCCTCGGGGGAAGATTTGGGAAAAAGATGCATCCAGCGTGCATCAAGTATTATTTGGTGACATTTTTGTTTCAGTTTTGAATGCACGTTGTGGTCTGGGTTGTGATGTAAAAGTATATTTCTTCCTGTGGACCAGAGTAAAAAAAAAGTTAGGAAAACACGGACAGGGTCCCAGTGCAGAGTCTGGGTCCCTCTGGACAGAACCAGAGAAGACAGTGGGTGTGAGGACCCCCAACCAGAGGGGCTGCAACTGGGTTCAGCAAGGCTTTCCCAGGCTGGTGGGGATTAGAAAAGACAGGTATTCAAGGGAAAAAGGGATGCTCAGGGCCCAAATGCAATCACTCGCACGACTCATCGTCCAGGCCCTGAGTGGGCCCTGCGGGCGCTCAGGGAATCCAAGTGTGCCTCTCCCGCCAGGAAGATGCAAAGCACTCAATGCCCTGCGACTGTGCAAGATTTTCCTCTAGGGACCCTTGTTTTCTCTAGAGCTTTAGATCATGATAGAAATGTGCTTGCTTCTATGCTCTTTCCCCTCATTAACCTGAAAAGGTACCCTGGAACCATTAACCTTTGGAGATCTGGCAATAATTTCTTGGTGCAGAATTTGTATACGCAGCTTGACAGTCACTGAGGAGACCATAGGAGAAAATCTTTGAAATGGAAATTGTACTTGAAGTTCCAGGACGGATGGCCTCCCACCTACCGGAGCTGAGGTGAAGCTCCGTGTCCTTGGCCCGGAGGTTGGCGGGAAGCGTGGTGTCTGTGGGAACGGCTGCCCTCACGTGGGTGTACGACACCCGCCGGAGTCTGGGTGGCGGAGCTCGTCCCCTAGGGCTCTGTCGTAAACCAGTGCTTCCCACCCTCCTTCCTGGACCCCGGACCGAATGCCTGGCTGCCTGCTACTTGTACTCTGAAAAGTGCTTTAATTGGGAAGGTGAAATACAATATTAAGTGCCCCTTTTGTGCCTGGTAAAAGGCCCCCAAAGCTTAGCTTAACTCAAAGAGCTTAAATCAATAGCGCCGGCTCATTTTCTGATCATGGGGAATTTAATAGTGATCAGGAAAGCCGTTGTCCGCCTAATCTGTGGGACCATTAGAGCTTTAACTCTTGGAGAACAGCTTCCTGTCGAACTTACATACTGTTATCATGTTAAATGTCACTCAGAAGGGCATTAAAATCCTCCTTTAGAGAGAAAGTATTACAGAGGTTCTATCAAAATTACTCTATATGCTGATGAGCCGGCTGCTGGGGGCTAGAGTTAATAAGACCAGCCTGGAGGCGGGAAGGGGGGTTATTCCCTTCTTCTTAGAAGACACCAAAATCATGGAGGGAGTGGGCCGGGTGCCTCTAATTCAGGAAGTCTCTTGAGACACCTCAGTTTAGGGCTTGGAAAATTTAGTTGTACCCAGGAGGGAAGAGCTCCATCCTGTGCTGGCCAGGGCCCTCTGGGACTTGTAAAAGGCAGGATGTACCTGCTGTAGCAACCCAGCCCCATCCATTCATTATCAGAGAGACCTGCAATGGCTTCAGGGCAGAGCCCAGCCACCTGCGCTCCTTCTGTGAGCTGAGGATCCAGCCCTGAATACCCTGCAGTGGCTGGGCCTTCTGAGAACCAAAGCTGATGCTATTGTTTTTAGGAAAAAAAACGTCAGAGACAGCCTCTTAACCGCAGAGATGTGTGGACAGTAGGGACTAAACAAAAATGAAGAAGAGGATCTGATGGAGAGGCTGGAGAAAGGGGAGGACCAGGAGAGCCCCGAGAATTCTCCCTGCCCTCTGTGAGAAGGGTTCTTCCAGCTGCTGCCCTTCTGTACAGCGGAGGGAGACCATGTGTCTGGCTCAGTGCGGCTTGTCCCTTGTAAACAAAAATTCCAGGATAAATTAAAAGAGTTTTACTTCAATATGATGTACAAATCAGGGATGTATGAACTGAAGACATGTTCCAAAATGTAGGGGATGGAGTTAATTGCAAGGAGCTGATGAACAAAGAGATGGAAACAAGACCACAAACTTACATCAGTCATTTTCGGATTGGTGGGGGCAACTGGACTTTTCAACGCTGGCTGCCGAAGTGGGCAGGCAAGTGGAGCAGTGAGCTGAGAACAATGGCTAACATAGGATTAGGATCCCGCCCAGGCTTGCGGAACAAAAGCTTTTGAGTTACTTATCAACAGCAACCAGTCAGCACAGGAAGACTTTTTTCCTTCTGCAGGCAATTTCTAAGTCCAAGGGGCAGAGTCATGCTCTCTGAGCAGCCTCAGAGTTCGAAGTGCAGGATTTCAAATGTTGAGATTTTCAAATCATGATGTTAAAGTTCTTATAAGTTCTCAACATCCTGTTGTGCCCTCCTATCATATACCCCCCCCCCACGCCTGGCCAGCTCCTGGGGCTGCTGGCCTCTGGAGTCCAGGGTCTTTCCCCGGGCACTGCCACTGTGCCCAGCAGAGTTGCAAAGCGAAGCCTGCTGCAGGCCTGGTCACTGGCCCTGGGGGCGGCGTGCTCACCTGGTACACATGCAGATTCCCATTCCCACCGTACTTGCTTCAGGAGTTGAGTCTTTTAGAATCACGCTTCACAGGTTTCAACCCCTCTGGCTTTTCCAGAAGGGGTTAGGCTTCCAATAAACTTAAAACACAGGCAGAGCAGAGGTCAAACACATACATACTGATTTTATGTATTTGGAAACTCAGACTAGAGATGGTAACTGGACCCAGCTGGCGAGTGGCGGCCTGTGGCCAGGCCCTGGCCCGGGGCCTCCTCCAGCCTGTGTGCTGACATGCGCAGACTGCCCGGGCTTGGCGCCGTGTGCAAAGTGGACTGTGGTTCAAGCTTGTCACCTGCAAACTGAGTGACTGAGGGAACTGTTTCGATCCCTCTGGCCCTTGCTTTCTCCTCCTGCAAGGTGAGGACCATGTCTAATTTCAGGCTGAAGTGTGTGTAACATTTCCAGCAGGAGGTCTGGCACTTTAAACACTCAATGGAGTGGTCACTCATATGATTCCTGAAAAACGACAAAAAATATATCTTCAGAGAAAATTGGAAACACAAAGGAATGAGGAAACATGACCAAGATCTAATGCTGGGCTCTGTTGGAGATGGCTAGTTGGGGACATCAGAGTATGTCATTGTTATGGGCATGACAATGACATCTGGGTGGAAAGGGCCAGTGATCAAGGTGCAACTTTTTCTATCCTATATAGAAAGAGGCCAACCTTAGACAAAATCTGGGTTCAAGTTGCCTGCAGGCATCCTGAGCCTTCTGTAGCCCCAGGGGCATCACCCAAGCTCGAGATAAATTATCAATGAGCATAAATGAGTCCTTATTCTACCGTATGTTCTCAATTATCGGTGTCGCTGAGAGGGAGCAGAGGTACGGATAATTCAAAGTCACAGTCAGCCAGAGTGTCTTGTATGCTGATCATCTCCTCCACCAAGCTCTAGAGGGGCCGGTCTTGCTCTGGACCCAGAACCTGAGTGCATGGTGGACATTTGCTGACTGTTGAATGGGTTCATAAAGTAGACCAGGTCAGGCTACTCAAGATTCAACTACTTGATATTGAATATGTCGACCTAAATTGCAGTGTTAGGATCACAAAGACATGGTCAATCAGTTCTTCATTGTTCCCTCAGGTTTTTACTTGCTTCTGGATCATCTCTTAGCATCTCTCTTGCTGCTCATGCACTGTGTTGGGGACTGCTCTGCCTGGTTTCAGGAATTGTAATACCCCCCATGGCTAAGGATGAGCGAGTGACCTCCGGAATGTGAGCCACAGGAGACAAAGCTTGTCTCTGGTAATGAATGCTGCCTCTGTTTTCTCCCTGACCCCAAAGCTTGGTCTGAAGTCAGAGATGGGTAAGTCTCCCTCACAGCGAGGGGCAGGCAACCTAAGCCAGACTCGATCACTTGGGAGGCCATCAGGGAGGGACTCGGGGTGAGGGGGCTGCAACAAAGAGGGAACAATGGACCCTTGCCCTCCGACTATGTGACATAGCCTGAGTCCCCATGTCCTCTGGGAGAAGCACTTCCTGCCTCTAATCCCCTTAAGCCTGAAAACCTGATGGGGAGAGGTGCAGCTCCTTGCCTTGCTAGAGAAATCTGGAGTAAGAAAGAATTCCTAAGAAATCCGGTGAAAACTGCTTTGCTAAGAGTGCTTTCATTCATATGTGAAGTGTCCGAGCAGGAAACCCTAAAGTTTCTGCAAACCCCCTTCCTGACAGACTGACTCAGACTAAGCCCTCAGATTTCTTTGAAATGTTATCTACTGTTTGATCCTTGCCACCCTGTATTCCTGTGTAGTCAAACCCAATAAAAGCCCCTGGAGGAAGGGGCTTCTGGCCTTTTTCCTCTGAGAAACTGGCCACCTCTCCTCCCCAAGCAGATCATGTATTGGTAGTGTTTACTTTCATCTGTGGCGGACGGGGGGGGGGGGAGTGGTGGTTTGAGGGCAAAGTTGCCCCCACAGCACTGCCCACTTTTATCCCACTGTATATGTTTGCAACCTATAACCCTGTCTAAGCAGAGGCCAGTTAAAGCCAGATAATGTTGTGAAGTATTCACTTTAGAAAAAGCTTGCGTCTTGAGAAGGTTGGGGTGATTGGGAAAGTGGGGTCTGAGGTGGTCTGTATATGGCCATCTATCTGTTTTCCATAGTTCTCAGAGACCGGTGGAATTGCAGCGAGAGGCCCTGGCCACATGGCTCAGTTGGTTGGAGGGTTGCTCTGTGCACTGAAAGGTTGAGGGTTTTGATTCCTGGTCAGGGCACATACGTAGGTTTTGTATTCGACCCGCAGCCAGGGAGCCTACTGGAGGCAGCCGACCAGTGTTTCTCTCTTACATTGATGCTTCCCACTCCCTTCCTCTCTCTCTAAATCAGGGGTCAAACTCATGTTCATCAGGGGTTGCCTTCAAAGGGCCAAACGTAACTTTAGGGCTGTGTAAATGTAACTTACTCCGTAACAGTTAAGTGAGAGCTCAGTGCTGCCACCAGGTAGGAACAAGGTGCTGGGCTGGACTCCGCCCACAGGCCTTGGGTTCGCCACCTCTGCTCTAAATCAAAAAACATACCCTTGGGTGAAGAGTAAAAAAAAATTGAAATGAGAGACAACCCTATTTCTTTAGACTCTTCCATGAATCTGTCCAGGGCCACAGTAATTGAAAGTAATTGGATTTTAGAGACAGTAACACTTATGCTAAGGTGAGAATTGAGAGGAGACAATAGCGTGGGAGATAAGTACAAGCACCTATCAGAGGTGGGGCAGGAGAATTTGTAGTCTCAGCAGGAGAGACAGAGGGGCCCCTGGTGTGGAGCTGTGGGGCTGGGGGGGAGGTTAGGAATAAGGTAAGGAAACTGGGGTGGTTTAGAGAAAACAGAGAGGAGCAAGGTGGAGAAGGGGAAGTGGGAGGACCTTTTTGGATATTAATAATCATGCTAATATTGCCAGATGTTCCTTATTAAGTCCTTTGTGCATGCCAGGCACCATGTGCTTTATTTTATTTTAATATATTTTATTAATTATGCCATTACAGTTGTTCTATTCCCCCCTTCATTCCCCTCCACCCTGCACACCCCTCCCCCACCACTCCCCCCTTTAGTTCATGACCACATGTCTCAAGTTCTTTAGATTCTATATTTCCCATACTATTCTTGCCCTCCCCCCTATCTATTTTCTACCTACCTTCTATGCTTCTTATTTTCTGTACTTTCTCCCCCCTTCTCCCACTCCCCTGTTGCTAACCCTCCATGTGATCTTCATTTCTATGGTTCTGCTCCTGATCTAGCTGTCCTCTTAGTTTGCTTTTGTTTTAGGTGTAGTTGTTAATAACTCTGAGTTTGCTGTCCTTTCACTGTTCATCTTTTTTATCTTCTTTTTCTTAGGTAAGTCCCTTTAACGTTTCATATAATAGGGGCTTGGTGATGACAAACTCCTTGAATTTGATCTTATCTGAGAAGCAGTTTATCTGTCCTTCCATTCTAAGCAAAAACTTTGCTGGATAGAGCAATCTTGGTTGTAGGTCTTTGGTTTTCATGACTTGGAATACTTCTTTCCAGCCCCTTCTTGCCTGTAGGGTCTCTTTGGACAAATCAGCTGACAGTCTGATGGGAACTCCTTTGTAGGTGACTGTCCCCTTATCTCTTGCTGCTTCTAGGATTCTCTCCTTCATTTTAATCTTGGGTAATGTAATTATGGTGTGCTTTGGTGAGTTCCTTCTTGGGTCCAACTTCTTTGGGACTCTCTGAGCTTCCTGGATTTCCTGGAAGTCTATTTCCTTTGCCAGATTGGGGAGGTTCTCCTTTATTATTTGTTCAAATAAGTTTTCCACTCATGGCTGTTCCTCTTCCCCTTCTGGAACCCCTATAATTCGGATGTTGGAGTGTTTAAAGATATCCTGAAGGTTCCTAAGCCTCTCCTCATTTTTTTGAATTCTTGTTTCTTCATCCTTTTCTGTTTGGTCATTTTTTTCCTCTTTCTGGTCCACTCCTTTGATTTGAGTCCCGGTTTCCTTTCCATTACTATTGGTTTCCTGTGCATTTCCATTCATTTCAATTAGTTTAGCCTTCATATGTTCCTCTAATTTGTGACTAAAATCAACCAGTTCTGTGAGCATCCTGATCACCAGTGTTGTGAACTGTGCATCTGAAAGTTTGGCTATTTTTTCATCACTTAGATTTATTGGCTCTGGGGCTCTGAGTTGTTCTTGGGCCATGTTTTGATCTGTTTGTGCCTGTTACATATGAGGAGCGGAGCCTTAGGTGTTCATGAGGGCGGGGCCACCCAGGTCACTGGTTTGTGATGCTGTATGTAGAGGTGGGGTTAGAGAGGGACAATAGCGGT
This sequence comes from Artibeus jamaicensis, assembly GCF_021234435.1. NCBI lineage: Eukaryota > Metazoa > Chordata > Mammalia > Chiroptera > Phyllostomidae > Artibeus > Artibeus jamaicensis. The sequence goes on along the minus strand of NW_026521854.1, from coordinate 5,522,760 downwards.
CCCCTCTGCTGCATCCTGCCACTGGGGCCTGCACGGTCTGTCTCACCGCTTGCTCCTTCACCGGTTTATCTGTGCGCAAAATGTGTGACCCCGGTCAGCCCTCAGTGGGTCTGGCCACTACTGCACACCTGGGATCCGCCCATGGCTGCCTACATGCCTGGGTCACGGGCCGGGTTGGTCCGGTGTATCTTTCCTGCCTGACCCTGCTCTGCTGCTGGCTCCGCCCCTCTTACTGGTTTGGCTGAAGGGTTCGTTGTTGTCAGACTTCCGTGTAGTTCAATTTTCTGTGGTTTGGATGCGTTTTTGTTGCTAAAACTTGTTGTTTTTAAACTTGTTTGTGCGAGAAGGTACAGTGCTTCCACCTATGCCTCCATCTTGGCGGAAGTCTGCCCACCATTTGCTTTAAACTGATGTCATGTTTATCCTCACCACAAACTCATGACGTGGGAAGGTTCACAGAGACAAGTGAAATTGAAGCAAGAAGCTTTCAATAACTTGCCCCAGGTTGCTTGGCCAGAACATATGCAGAGTAAAGTACTCTTAACCTCTACTCTATACCACCTGTCATTTGTCCAAAGATGGAAACAAAAGAGCAAAGAGGACCAGGAGAGGTGAAATTCTGGAACAACTCTGAAGAGAGTGACTACTGCCTGAAGGAGGGACCTAGGACCAGAGAGAATAAAGACCTGATAATAGATAGTAAACCCTTTGCAGGAAAGGATGTTGACTTTGTAGGTTTGCCCCTGCCTCCTCTTGCATCGCTGGTGGTCCGCTTGGGGGTGAAGAGTGTGTGTGAGAGCATGCGTGTGTTGGGGGGGGTCCATGAACTCGTGGTGGACCGCCTAAGTGTGCAGCCAGCTGACCCAGCTGATGAAGCAAAGGTGAACCAGCTGTGAGTGTGCAAACTGCCACCCTACCTGGTCTGTACGTAACTGCCCTCTGAAACCTGAGCTACACTGCTACCTTTATTGAGCTTGAAGGGCCATAGTGGAAAGGACAGAGAGATGAGCACAGAGGATGTGGTCTCGGACGAGAAGCCCCAGATCCCGGGAGTGGGGGCAGTAAGAGTGAGAGGGAGGCCTGGCTGTGCGTGTCCTGCCTGGAGTTCTACACACCACTTGGTCAAGGCCCCTTGATGGTCAGGTGGCTGGAGCTGTCAGCCACCTCGGAGAGGGACACCTGGGCCTTCTAAGACACACTGGCACTGCTTTGTGTGTAGCAGTGTCATGTGGTATTGGGGGCATTTTATATATAGAGTTGGACTCAAATTAAGCTTAAATGTTTACTAGTTGAGTGACCTTAGGTAAGTCACTTGCCTCTTTAAACTCAAGTAGGAATACTGATACCTGTCTTTAAGTTCTCCCTGTCCACTGCAGACTTTCTATGAAGGGGAGTCCGTGGGGCTATGTGCAGATGTGCTCGCCCTGTGACCAGACTGGAGGGAGAGCATCTCATTCAAGCCATGAGCAAATAGCTAACAGCTACTACTCTTGACAAGCAGGTATTCCATGGTATGAGAAACCGTTTAATGGAAGCGGGAGCAGAGGTCTTCTGCTGGCAGGGAGTAACTTCATTAGTGCTGTCACAGTGGCTGTTAACTGTCCCCATCTATCATTTGTTCAATACCCCAGTGAAATTAGCCGACTAAAATTACAGCAGAGCTCCGATGTGCCAGTCTCCCCTGAAAGCATCACGCTGTGCTGTCTTCTGTTATGCTTTCTTTCCACCCTCCGCCCCTTTTTACTGCCCATTAACAACCTTTCATTTGCATCATGGACCACTGAAGTCTTTGGCCAATTACATGAAATTACAGGTCCTCTGTAGGTGCCCCTAGGTCACTGGGTACCTTCATTGTTGAAGCAATGGGCTAGAGTGGATTTATATTTCAAATATCATTTGACTTCTGTCTGGTTTTGGATGGAGCAGTGAAATTTCACCTGGTACAGTGAGCCTGCACTTTTGGCTTAATAAACTGGCTCATGCCCAACCTGGATGCAAGTATAAAGTCAGTCTTGACAGATCCCTCTAAGGGATCCTTTTAGCTCACAAGCTGTGAGGGGAACAAGACATCTCAGAGCACAAGAAACTTGCTCTTTTTACTCATGGAGACTCTGCTGCAGCACATGTTGAGGTGGCCTTTGGCGTTCGTCCTCTGGGAGAATTATCTTCTCGTAGAACTACGATTGCAATGGTTTTGATTCAGGAAAAGAGTTTTCTTATACTTTTGAGTGCAGCTAAGTGTCTTCTAATTGTCTAGGAACTTGAATACAAAAGTCGGGGAAGCCAGCACTTATGGAACATTTATTACCAGCCAGGCACAGTGCTGGGCATTTATGTGAATTCTCACCTAGCCCTGCAAAACAGGCATGAAAACTGGCTTCGCAGAGGTGCGCACTGAAGCACCAATAGGTCAAGAAAATAATCCAGGGTCGAAACCTGAAAGAACATAACTTTTCTAAATGCACAAGGAGGCAGTGTTGAGCAAAGCGAGACAAATGTCCTTGGGTCTTGGCTCTGCCCCACGTTAGCCGAGTTACCAGTGGAAAACCATTTCTCCTCTCTGCGCCCCAAATTTATCATCTGTATAATAAGGAGAGGAATGCTGCTCAGCTACAGGATTGTTATGAGATTAAATTAAACACCATGACAGCCTCGGGCCCATGGAAGGTAATCAATGACTCTTAGGACTTTTTCTCTTTATATGTGCTACTTAGGGAGAAAGCTAAAAAAGTCTCAAACGAGAAGTGAAGATATACTCATGTGGAAAAATCGGAGACACAAAAGCACTGAATTTCACAACACTGTTTATTGATATTATGTAGTTGAAATGGCCTGGTATAGCACTTAGTAAAAAACGCTTATCATTGCAGCAGTGCAGGGGTAGTGCAAACGCTAAAAGCAAGAAGAGTTAGATGAGGGAGAGATCAATACTGAAGTCATAACAAATGACGATCACCTCCCCTCTAAGATAGCTTTGATTTTTAAAAAATCTTTATTTTTTTAATAGGCAGTACATTCACATGGCTCAAGTATCGAAAAGTTTAAAAGTTTACAAAGGGCAGCTTTCTCCACGTTCCTAAGTTGTAAGTCCCCAGTGCTCTTTCCCAGGGCCAAGCACTGTTACCAGCTTGCAGAAACATGCTGTGTTTATAAGCGCATACGTCTAAATGATCTTTCTTACACCTTACTAGGTTCTTTCTGGACTATTATTTACATTGTTATTTTACTTACAAGGTATTTTAGAGATTAATGCATATCAGTATTTATAGAACTTCTTTTTATTTTTATACCAGCATAACGCTCTATTGTATGCATGCATTATAATTTATTAACTCCTTGTTGATGGATATTGCATTATTTTCAATATTTTCCCCCCAGTAAAAATGCTGAAGAGTCATATGTGTATCTCCTTTCACATGTGTGTGAGATTAACTATAAGATAAACTCCCAGCACTTTGCGTTGAAGACTGTGTGTTTCTAATGTGGGTGGCTGTTGCCACACCCCGCTCTGCAGAGGCGCTGACTCGCCCTCCTCCCAGCTGTGAGCGGGAGCACTTGCTGCCCTACAACTTGTCTGTCCCGGTGTTTTACAAAGGTTGGTTTCTACCAATGAGAGATGGAAATGGTGTCTCAGAGTCATTTAAACACATATTTATCATAATATGAGGGAGGTGGACCACTCTTTCCCATGAGTCTATGCTTAAGAGCATATGCTTTTTTTTTTTCTGGAAAATGTCTTGTGAACTTTATCCTCTTTGCTATTTTGTTGTTTATACATCTTTTATGTGTTTCAATTATATTTTCCAGTTTGTCGTTTCTCTTTTAAATTTGTGTATTGTGTTTTTCCCCATGCAGATACCTTTGATTTTTACATAGTAAACTTGAAATCTTTTAAATATGCTTATTTAATTCCTTGAATTGATTTAGAATTTTTTTCCAGTGTGATTTGGGCCTGTGGCTCCCTTCCACATCCCTTCCAATTGTGTCATGAAGAAGGTCCTGAAATGATGTTTCTGTTATTCCATGACCAGAGGTAGGGACATCTACTGCTTTCCATACATTTTTCTTAATGCTGGGAGCTTGATAAATATGGAATGAATGAATGGAAGACGGCATAGAAGGATGAAGGAAAGGCCAAGTTGCTGAGCTCTGACCTTGATACAGGAGTTCACAGAGCACACAGACAGGAGGCTTTTGGGTTCCATGTATCCTGACGAGTGAGGTCACAATGCAGTATACAACGTCATCGCTTTGTGGGTGGCCGTGAAATGTCGGCAGTCATTACTCAGTAGGTAGAATAAAAGGAGATGGGGGATAAGTACTCAAGACAAAAACAACACCGAGTCTGCAGCACCTCGGACAGAGCCGAGGCACCCTCCCACCCAGGACAAATCATGAGTTTGACGGTCCCCCTTGTCCACAGTTTTGCTCTCTGTGATTTCAGTTACTTGCAGTCAACCACAGTCTGAAGACATTAAATGAATATTTCCAGAAATAAACAAGTTATAAGTTTTAAATTGCAGGCTCTTCTGAGTAGTGTGATGAAATCTCATGCCTTCTGTTCTGTCTTGCCTGGGATGTGAGTCCCCTTTGTCCAGTGTGTCTGCACTGTAGATGTTCCTCGCTCCTTAGTCACTTAGTGGCCATCTGGGCTACTAGATTGACTGCTTTAGTACAATAGTGCTTGTGTTAAAGTGACCCTTCCAGCAGCCTAATTCAGGGTCCCAAGGCCCGCGTCATTCACCTCCCTTCATCTCCTCACGTGGGCTCTGTTGTCTCACAGCATCACAGGGAGAACAGTGGGTGCTCTACAGTCGAATATTTTGAGAGAGAGAACAATTTCACATAACTTTAATTACAGTACATTTTTATAATTGTTCTATTTTATTGATGGTTACTAACACTAACTAACAAGTTGTTAATCTTTTAACTGTGCCTAACTTATAAATTAAACTTCATCGTAAGTATATACTTATAGGAAAAAAAAACATAGCATGTATAGGGTTTGCTGCTCCTTGCATTTTCAGGCATCCACCCAGTGGTCTCTGAATGTGTCCCCCACAGATAAAGGGCAACTACAGGGCAGGATTCTTTTGGAGGTACTAGGACTTCCCCTTTTAGCATGGGGTGTAGTGCTACATTTCCTCTGTAGGACTGGGTACTGGGTCCCAGCACCTGCTCCCCTCGGTGATAGGTGACCCTGGCCTGTTTTCTTGCAGGCAGGTGTCCTTTTGCTCCAGACCACTTTTCAGGACTGACCATAGAACATGCTTTGTCTTTTCCTGAGGGCACAGGCTACCTGACACGGGGAAGTGATCTGATCAACAAATCATGCTAGATGGCAATGACTGCTACTAATTTATATATGTTAGTCTTTGGGTCCAAAGAACACATCTGTTACAGATGGTTTTATACAACAAAAAAGCTGACAATACAGGCGTTTGGGCCCGAGGAATTTGGTTCACACGATCTCAGGATCTCTTTCTAGCGAGCAGCCTTCTCACTTATGGTAGCTGTTGTAGGTAAATGAGCTGCACATGGATCTTTAAACTGAAGAGGAAATGAACCAAGCCCCCTATAATACTATTATAGGGCCCTGTATAATTTTGATGTCATGAGGTACTTGGGAAAGGGGAGAGCATGCCAGGAGCCAGGGCCAGCAGCCGTGCCGAGATCCCTCTGGTGCTCCTGACAGCGTTCCCAGAGCCCCTGCTGACTTAGCCCTCCTGAGAGGTCTGCAGAGACTGCGCACCAGGCCAGCCGGCTCTGTGTTTCATTCAATCCTGTTTCAGCACCCTCGACCACATGTCTACCTTTTCTCCTTCATTCTTGTCATCAGCCTGGAAAGTGGAGTTGGACAACTCCACTCAGAGCATTTTTGCTCTGTGTTTGGCTCTTGCCAACACACCTCAGAGCATTTTTATCATCACCCTCAAGAGCCAGGTTAGATGTGAGCATTTAAGTGATTAAATGTTCGTCCTTGTGGAAGCCGTGGCCTTGATTTCCAATGACAGCGTGCTGTCTATTTCTGGTCAGCGCATGGCACCAGTGGGAGGGATGTCTGAGGTCCTCGCTGGACACTGAAAAGAACTTCCCAGAAGGAGCATCTGATCCTGGGGCAGACAAATAAGTACACATGTATTTACATATATTTTCATTACTCTAAGAGGGGGTGGGAAGTGATGCTACAGAAAGTCAGAAATGCTGAGACAGTTCTCAATGGTGCTTTAATACTTCAAATGACTCAATCTTTGAAAAAAAAGCCTGATTGTAAAATCTTTAAGGAAGAAGCTAGGGGGCAGGAAAAGACCCTGAGGGTGGAAAGGAGAAACCAACAGGTACTGAATGGCTATCTCTGTGCTGTTTTTTAAAAACATATGTTAACATAAATAATCTCACAATATTATGATTTAAGCATTTTTTTTACATATTGTAGTTGAGGAAACTGAGGTTCTGAGAGATTGAATTTCCTGAAGTCTGAGTATTAATACATGTTAGAGTCCATCAGCCTTACTAGAGGCAGATCTCATGCCTCCACCACACCACCTGTGTTATCGCTGAGCAGACTTAGTCCCAGGACAATAAAGTGCTTCCTGTTGTTTCTCCATCCAGAGCAGCAGGAAGCCAGAGAGGACAGGGGAATCCTTTCATCTTCTTCCTCTCATCTTTCATATCTTTAATGATGTGTTTTAATCACCACAGAAGTGTTGCTGTTAGGTAGTTTGAATCCCCTTCATGACAGGTTCCTTTAAGTGATGTACATTTAATGAGTTGATAGAGTTGTTGCAGTTTGGAGCTCAGACGGTTGCATGAGGTAGGAAGGGCAAGCTTCTTCCACCGTCTCATTACTTTGCACACCACCCAACATGCAGAGGCCACGCCTGGAACCCATGCATGCATGTACATGCTCCCAAGTATGTGTATACATGTGTATGTGTGAGTTTCCAGAGACCACGCATGAGCGATTCTTTTTATAGTTTGTCTATCAATTGATTTCTGCCAGTTAGACCACTGTGCTTCCTGGGAAGCTTAAAGAAGTTAGTGGTCCATCAATTAGCCTCTAGTCTCCCCAATGCAGCTGCTTCTATTGGAAATGGTATCAGTGGCTCTATCAAGAGTATGCTAGGGTTGTGGCCCCATTGTTGTTGTTTTGACATCTTCTGAGTCAAGTTGCACTCTTTGCACTTGACCTTTAAAGCTGGTGTTTGGAGATCATCAAGGGAGGGACTCCTTGTCCAGAAAGGAAGTGGTGCTCTCCGGCATGACTCGCATGAGAATAACAGGGAGATCCAAATCTTTGGCACTTTGGTAGAGCCCAGTCCCCTCTCATGACTCTGGAGGGTAAGATCGTCGTGATGCAGGAGTGCTTGGACTAGAGTTGCCCAAAAGAAAGAAGAAAGGCTTTGTGGACAGGAATACTCCTCAGTAAAATCAGCAGCAGTGATTCAGAGGGTGTGGGAGAAGTGGTTTTGAAGTCAGGAAATTCTTTACAGTTCTGGCTCTGGCAGAGTGGGTGAAGCGCCCTGTGGCCTGAGGCTAATGATCTGACCTGCTCAGCCCTCCATTTTCTCATCTGTGATATGAAAGTGATGACATCTGATCTACCTGTTTCACAGAACTACCTCGAGGATCAAAAGAGCTGCCATGCATAAAATTGCCTTAAAATATTAATGGCTCTGTACGTTCCTAAGACAGTCTAATGATCAGGGCCGGTGCTGCACTCCTTCCATTCAACCAAAAGAGTGCTGTTGATTCTTTATGCCTTATAACTCTCCCATTGTGGTCCACAGAGGTAGGACATAACCCCCAAGGTTCCTGCCTCTGGTGCATAACCTCCATAAAGTGTTCCCCTCTTGAGTGTGGGCAGGAGCTGTGATTATGATATGGTCATTACTGTGATTATGTTGTTTTAAATAACACTTCAGCACAACGGCCTGGGATGGGAAGTTCCCTGCTGGCCTTGAAGATGCAATCCCCATGAATTCTACAGATATAAAGGGAGGAAATGTATATTCTGCCAACACCCAAGTGAGGCTGGAAGAAGACCTTCAGCCCCCCATGAGACCCTGCCCCAACTGACACACAACGACAGCCTCGAAATAGCTGGGGCTGAGAACTCCGCTGGGGTCTGTGCAGATATTTGACCTGTAGAACTGGGACATCATAAGTAGGTGTGCCAAGCTCCTAAGTTTGTGGTCATTTTTTACATGGAACAAAAACTAATATACCCATTTATTCCTTTTTAAAGTTTCCACTGCTAACAAATAAATTAACAAACATGTCTTCTTCTATTTTTTTATCTACACTGTTGCCATAGTCTGTCTGGAGCCAGACATTCTTTCTCTCCCCAGGTCATCTCATCGAGATCTGTTCCATGTGGAGATATGTGACTGCCGTCCATATCCTCAATTCCACTGGCAAGTCATTTGTCTCATTTCCACATTTCTGAAACAGGGCTGTGTCCGAGGACAAACATGGACATTTCTTGCAGTGCTTGTTTTTCTCCCTGAAACCTCTTGTTGAATGGATGACACGTCTCAGCAGCTGATGGTGCCTATGAACTGGGAAAGTGAGGCAGTTCAGTCTCAACCAAGACTGTGCGGCACTAAACATCTTTTTGTGGCGGGGGCAGAGGGGGGTATGGAGGTGGAAGAGGGTATAAGAGTGATAAATGGTCATGGAAAAATATATTTTAAACTATTAAAAATAAAAAGACAAAATAAACCTTCTCATGAGAGTCTTTGGATGCCACTCAGGAGGACAAAAGTAGGATCCCTCCTCATGAACCTCTTCAGCAGAATCATTGGGAAACGCACTGATACCCACTGGGAAGAAGCGGCTGCAGGTGACCTTGGGAGAGGGCCTGTGTGCATTTATTTGTCTCCTTCTTATGCTGATGGTTGCTGGCACCCCAGATTCCTTTGTCATCCTTCTGCATCCCTGATACAGACTATTATTCCCTGATACCCAAACAGTGCCACAGGCGGTGATGTTCATTGTGATTTGCTCATCTCTCCTGCCTCTGATCTGTCAGAGAGATAATCTGACCTCTCTTCCTAGGGATCCCAGACCATCCATTCATCCATCTATTCATTCCCTTATCAAAACCCTGATTGAGTTTATTTTAGGCAAAGGAGATAGGGTCCTGGCCCAGGAGCAGGAAGCTCAGACATTATTCACTAGTCGTGTGACCTCGGGAGAGTTACTCCTTCCCCCGGTTCTAGTTTCCTCATCTGTACCATGAGGTGTTCTCTAAGCTACTTATGTCGAAGTCCAGGCCGATCATTCACCTCTTCATTTCGAATCTCCCCCAAAGCCATAGAAGAGGGTAAGTGCTGTAGCAGGGTCAGCCCATGTCGTCTGAGGCCTTGCAATGTTCCGTGGTGTCCCTGAAGGGGGTGTGGAGAGGACTGGACCCTATTCCTCCCTTTGGTCTCAGCAGGTGACAGAGCCATAACCCAGATTTTCCACAGCACATTTCCTGCACAACCAGACTGACTGACATCCTTCTGTCTCCAAGTTCATTTGTGCAGATGTTTCCAATCCTCATCACTTTATCGTAATTGTTGTGATAAGCATTTACTGCCAAAATGGTAGTAAAAACTCAATTTTCCTAAGCAAAATTAACCACAAAAAGTGTTCACAGCTCGTGCAACCTGGTTATTAAGTTGTAGCAAAAATTGACTGCAGCTGTGAAATAAGATATAATTAAAATCTGGGGCCCTTCATCGTGTATCTGGTCTGTGCATTTGCAGTGTTGTAGATACATGAATTAACTGGGCTGACCAGCTCAAGCTGTCAATTGGGAACCTGTCCAGTGGAATTATCCAAATGAATGAGAGAGAGAGAGAGGTAGGTTCAGGAAAATACAGCAGTATCTTGAGCAAAGAAGTAAGGCAGGGAATCCCGGGAAAGACCCCATCATGGGCTGTACTTTAGGTCTGTGTCAGCTGTGTAGTTCTAATGAGTCATTTATCTCTCAGATTCCTAGCATGCTCTGATAACATAAGGCAGGGGCAGTGTATTATTCATTTCAGGCTTGGTTCTAATATCATTGGCTGCTGTTCTACTTGTATGAAGCAGAGAGGACAGATCTAACATGAATAACTTGGAGCCCTAAGAGCAAAAAAAAAAAAAAAATCAGAGTCATGACAAAAAGAAAAGCTTGGAGACTCGGGTTAAGATGGTGGCATAGGCAGACACTGCTCACCTCTTCCCACGAACACATCAGAATTACAACTAAAAAATAGAACAGCCATCACTCAGAACCATCAGAAATTGACTTGAATGGAAGTCTGACAACTACGGAATTCAAGAAACCACATCCATCCAGATTGGTAGGAGGGGCGGAGATGTGGATTGGGTGGTCCCACATCCACGTGTAGTGGATACAGATTTGGGAGGGATGTCTCTGGAGAGAGGAGTCCCAGCCCCACAGCAGTCACCCCAGCCCAGGGTTCCAGTGCCAGGAAGATAAGTCCCTACAACTTCTGGCTGCAAAAACTGGCAGGGATTGAGTTGGTAGAAGAAACTGCTGGACCCCCAAGCAGTTCCTCTTAAAGAGCCCACACACACACTCACCTACTCAGGCTCACTCCCTCAGCTCCAGCACCAGGGTAGCAGCTTGAAAGGCACCAGTGACATAGAGGGGGGAACCGAGGTGTCTGGCATCAAGGTGAACAGAGGCTATTGTCCTGCTTCTAAACCCTCCACCCACAGAGCTGGAAAGCTGGAGCCATATCTGAGACTCCATTAACATGGTTAACACTGTTTGGCCTGCCTTGGAGATCCCCAGAGACTCTGCCCGACCCAATTTTTGAGCCCACCCAAGCTGCTTTTCCATATGAATGGCTGGTCTTGGCTCCTGCTTCACAGCTGCCTAAATCCCATCAGACAAGCAGCAGCTGGCCTCAGTGAGCCCCAGGCCTGGCACTAGCAGCAGCCGGCCTAGATTCACAGACTGGTTTCTCCTGGGAATCTCCAAGCCCAGCACAAGTGCAGCCATCTCAGACTGCTTTATAACTCAGGCAGGATGTCCCTGAGCAAAAATAAGTGGAGGCTGACCTTGGCCTGCACCGTCTGAGAAACCCCAGAGCCTGTGCACCCGGTGGACAGCCACAGACTGTGTCAGAGCACCACCACCCAGTCCCTGCGCAGCTGACCCTCCTTGAAGGATGGAAGTCGGCGGTCAGTAGTCACAGACAATCCTTGCAGCTGGCTGCCCTGGGTAAATCCTCCCATTGATCTGCCAATAGCAACTGAGGCTCAACTACAACAGGAGGGGGTACTCAGCCCACATAAGGGCGCACCTTGAGTACTCAGCTTAGGTGATGGAGGAGGCTGTGCCACTGGACACTACAGGACACCTACTAAATTAGGTCACACTATCAAGACACAGAGGTAAAGCAACTCTACCTAATACATAGAAACAAAGACAGGGAAGCTGCTGAAACGAGAAGACAAAGAAACATGGCCCAGATGAAAGGACAGATCAAAACTCCAGAAAAAGAGCTAAAGGAAATGGAGATAAGCAATCTATTGGATGCAGAGTTTAAAACACTGGTTATAAGGATGCTCAGGGAACTCAGTGAGGACCCAAGAGCATAAAAAAGCTCCAATCAGAAACGAAGAATTCACTAATTCAAATAAATAACAATTTACAGGGAAATAACAGTATGGCGCACGAAGCTGAGAAACAAATCAATGATATGGAATATAAAGAAGCAAAAACAACCAATCAAGGGCAGATAAAGAGCTTCCCAGACAACAAAAAGCTAAAGGGGTTCATCATCAGCAAACCATTATCATATGAAATATTAAAGGAACTTATTCAAGAAAAAGAAGATCAAAACTATGAACAATAAAACAGTAAAAAATACAACTCTATCAACTGTTGTATCTAGAAAACAAACTAAGCGAACAGGAATAACAGAGACAGAATCATGGACACAGAGAGCAATTGGATGGTTGCCGAATGAGAGAGGGGTGTGGGGAATAGGTGCAGAGGTGAGGGGATTAGGAAGTACAATAGGTAAAGAATAGCCAGGGGGATGTAAAGTACAGTACAGGAAATGGAGTAGCCAAAGAACTTACATGCATGACCCGTGGACATGAACAGTGGTGGGGGATTGCCTGAGGGAGTGGGGGGTGCTGGGTGAAGGGAGGGCAAAGGGGGAAAAATCAGGACAACTGTAATAGCATAATCAATAAAATATAATTAAAAAAATTTTAAAAGGCCGATGAAAATGAATCCAGAAAACACTAGCAGTGGATTTACGTACTCTAGTTGGGCTCTTGTTTTTCAATTTATATAGACATTATTATCTCATTAACTTTTTTTTCTAAATGGTCATGTTTTTATTAAACTCATATAGAAAAGTCTTATCTTCCAAAGCCCTTGGCTAGGCTATTCATTACAATGTTTTGCTTATTAGAAAAGTCAGGTAATTTTTTGAGACTGACCTCTGTTTGGCCCTCCACTCTACAACCATCCCTAGACATAGCTGTACTTTCTAATCTTTCACGTTCTTTTTAAATAAAAGGTATTTGTGTGTTACTTGTATTATGAGTCTTGAGGCTTCAATAAACATTGGGGTTTTTGCCTTTACTTATATACTGTAGTCTTTCAGAACCAGCTGATTGCTGAGTGAGCCTATATTTTATGCTGTACTTGGTTTCCAAGAGCCCGGTGCTCTAACCTTGGAGGGCTCTGAGGCCGTGCCTAGCAGTGGGTCATAGACAGGGCTTCCCTTTGCAGCTATGGCATAGGACAGAAAGGTGGTGGTCAGCAGGGTGTCTGGAACCCAAACCCCTGCCACTCCAGATAACAGGCCAGAAGCAGCTCTCCTTCATCACTGAGGTTTGGTCGATGAATTACAGACTTACACTGTCTCTCACAGAAGCCATTCCTGGATACTCCCAGCAGTCTGGCCAAATGCCCGTTAGTGTATCTCCTAAAAGCCCAGGAAGGCCCATCTTCCAGGTCCTCCTGCATCCTGCGTCCTCCCCCCAGGGGACTTGTTGGGAAGCTCTGGTGCCCCGTGGTGCTTCCGTGCCAGAGAAGCTGTGCCGAGTGGGCTGGCTCCCTGTGCTCCTGGGGTCTCTGTCTCGCTGATATGAATGTGACGTGAAGTAGATCCTCTCCAGGTTGCCTGCCCATTGTGGCCAGTCGTGTTTCTTAGACAGATGTAAACAGCTGCGGCAGGACGGTACCAGAACGGCAATAAAGATTCTTAGACCAGTGTTCTTCTTGCAACCATTTGATTCCAGCTTTCATGGATTAAAGTAAACTCCTGTCCCAGTCCCTCCAGATAAAAGTAGGCAAATCTGAAAATGGACAGTTGAAAGGAAGGATGAAGGGCCTCTCAAGTGCACCAGGCCCTCACCTTGTGCTGGCACTGTCCCCAACATCATTTCAACCAGTGACACGTTGTATGTAGGAGCACAGGTGCTGGGTTTCCGATGCCTGGTGGCAAACTCTTTCCACTGAGCACGGTGAGAGAGGCAGCAAGCACGCTTCCTTGGCAGCCAGACTTCTGTCATGGAAAGAGGCGTGCGCGCCTCTTGAAGACTTGATTTCTGTGCTAGGGACAGGACCCTGTCCACCTGGCACAGGGAGAGGGGCCGCATGCGGCGGTGGCACCACCCCTCTGGTCCTTTTGGCACGTTGTGCAGAAAATCTCAGCTCGGGTTTGTTTCTTCCTACCACCCCCGTTCTTTCTCCTGCTGCTACTTGAGCCAATAATTCTTCCCAGCAATCTGAAACTCAGTATCTATGATCTCCCAGCAATTGCTGTGCTTTTATATATGAAAGTAAAGGCTTACTGAGGATTGTAATTGCTCAGGGATTTCTTTCCTTGAAGCCTCTTTGGGTAACTGGAGTCTCTCTGGCTTCTCTCAGACGGTTTCTGATGTTAACGTTGTAATAACACATTCAGAGTGTTTTTGTTTTATGAATTCTAATATAGATGGAAGTTCTTCCCAAGAGATATTTTTAAAGCAGGTGTTTTTAAGTGAATGACTCAATATCCACATACGTATTTCCATGACTAAAAGTCTTTTTTTTTTTCTTACAGATGTCAAATTGCTCTAGTTTTTAGGCGCCTCTGGGGGAGTCCCCTGCCTTTCTCTGAGGAGCTCACTGCACTCCGAAAGCCCCATATCTGTGTGTGTTTTGTATGAGTATTGTGTGTGTGCATGTATGTGTATGTGTGTGTGCCCGGTGTGTTGTGCAGTCAGAAGTTTGTGTGTACCTTAATGCCAGCCTCCTCTCTCACATGGTTGGAGGAAAGGCAGTGGTAACATCCATGAAAACATCTTCAAGAGGATGTCTTGCCAGGTGGCAGCCCCTGCGCCCTGTCGGGTGGATCTGTTTCCTTCTGGTGGTGAATTGCAGGATTTCCTCGTTGCAGGGGAAGCTTCTGGTCTTAACTCCACACAATGGGCACGTGCTTTTGGCTGGAATGTTCACTGGGGCGAGGAGAGGGAGGGAGAGGAGCACGGGTGTGAGAGCCCGATCGTCACGGAATACCCACAGGGTGGCATCTAAGGGACTCTGCTTGTGGGAGGAGTGAGTAGGGTTCCTCCCAAGGTGTGGGCACAGAAGCAGGTGTCAGGCCATTCCTCGACTCCTCCTCAGGGTGTTAGGATGCCTGTGCAGGGGTGAAGGGCTCTCGGGCCCTGCAGTGGGAGGACCGCCTTCTCTTACCAGCATTCCCCAAAGTGATTTCAGTGAGGGGCCCTTCGCTTGTAGAACGTGCCGAAATGTGCCACAGACGCCGCTCTGCAGGATGCCAGCTGTGACCTGCTGATAAAGGCAGCCGGGCTCCCTGGAAGGGGTCCGGGAAACCAGGTTTATCCATTTCTGAGAAGACGGGAAAGCAACGTACTCCCTGTCTTTAATATCATAGAGCCCGAAAGAAGAGAACATTCGGCTTGGAAAAGACCCCAGGCCGTCAGCCCGACTGTCCCTGCTCGCTGGGCTGGCAAGGAAGTAAGCAGGAGCAATGACAGATGAGTGAGTCCCGGTCCTGCTCCTGCGCACAGCATCTCGAAGTGTCAGGCTGACCGCCGTGGTCCAGACACGTGGGGCAGGGACCGGAACGAGATCACAAACGTGGAGGGGGAGATGCAGAATCAACGATGGAAGCATTTCTGCTTCCGCTTCTTAGACTGGATTACCGGGCGTGGCGGGGAAATGGCAGAGCAGAAAGGCACATGGAGCGTATTTAACAGGCTTCTGGTGAGAGTTTTATTTTATTTTTATTTTTATTTTTTTTAACATTTTACTTTTTGTTTTTTATTACAATTTTCACTATATCTTTGAATAATTTTTTTAATATTAAATTTTATTTAGTTACTTTTCAAGTACATTTTTTTTTTCATTTATTTCTCCCATCCCACCCCACCCCCCAGAGTTTTAAAAAGTATCGGAGTACGGGCAGCCGCGGCTGCCTGGGAAAAGGGCGGAAAGGAAGCGTCGCGACAGCTGTGCAGGGCTCCAACACCCCCTGGGGAACGTCTTTTGGAGCCACTTGGTAGAGATGAGGCAAAACAAAGAGTGGACATGCTCCCGTTCCAAGAAAAAGGCACATGGGGATTTTTGTAGATTATCAACGGCAGACAAGGAGGAATGAGGAATCCTTTTCTGAGATCAAGTCCCTCAGGGGCAGAAGCCACGCTCAAGTGTGGAGGTGGGCAGAGTGAGGGAGACCTTTTCGGCACTTCACAGGGTCAAAGCACCGCACCTGTCTGGTCTCACGTCATACCCCGCCCGCCCGGCCTGCGCAGCTCCCGCAGCCCCGCCGGTCTTGCGCACCAGGAGCTGGGGGAAGACTGTGGATAAAGCTCATTTGTGCAAAGCGGAGCTCAGGGTGAGAAGGAGGGCAAGACCCGCCATCCGGGTTTTATGAGAACAGCAGCGAAGCACATAGACTCCAGAAGCAAACTGCCAAGGCTCAAAGCCCAGCTCTGCCACCTAGTAGCTGTGTCCTTGGGGAAATTACTTAACCTTTTCGTACCTCAGTTTTCTTATATGTAACATGGGGACAGTCACAGCACCGACTTCTAGGAGTTTCATGGTGACATGTCTGTACACTGTATAGAAAAGTAACTCACAGTAAAAGCTGAGTAAATGCTTGAGAAAAGGTGGGAAAGTCTTTAGAAAGTGAATTTCTCTATGGCGGTTACCACGTGTTGTTGAAATAGCATATGTTGAGCCAATAAACTTAATGTTTAGCTCTTCTGAGGAGAGGTGCTTTTGGAGTTGGTGAAATAAATGTGCACATGTGTGATGTCCAGCAAAGGGATCACGAAAACTAGATGGCTCTACCTGAAGACTGGAAAATGCTCCCCAAATCTTATGACCCAGAAAACTGCCTGATATTCTGGGCTCTGGAGACTTGGGGACACTTTCAGACCCCACTGTGGGCACCTACTGCGGCAGGTCATCGCCTGCCTGGACCCCGCAGTGCCACGGCCCTGGACCCAGGGAGGGCTCTCTCGCTGTGAGCTGCGCATGACCTCAGGGTGCAACCCTGGCATGGTGGTGGCAGCGGTCTGCTTCCGGGCGACCACTACCGCCACCCTTCCCACCTCCCCACACCCCGCACCGGTCAGCTCACGTTTCCCAAGCTCAGAGACAGAGCAGAGCACCCCCTGCGGATGTCCCCATCCTGCTTACTTTTTAAATCCCTGCAGGGGACTCCACGTGGTTTAGCTTAACACAGTGCTTGGCACATGGAGTGGACTCAGTAAGTGGCAGATCTTTTATTATTTTGGCTTCTAGTGCCTTCTCTCCCAAAGGGCAAGGTACGGGCCATCTGGCTTAGATACCCTGCGAACCCAGGAGTATGATAAGTGAGCCCAGGGGCACCCTGGGTGCCCACTCAGAGCCCTGGCATGCCGGGAGCCTCTGGACAGGCGTGGGCATCTCCACTTCTGTCAGCGTGGCTCAGGAGAAGCAAACATGGAGGATGTGTGAGTGGCAGTAAGTCCTCAGAGCTCCTTGAGAAGGGCTAAGCACAGTAAATCTGTTGTGATAACTCAAATTTAAAGCAGTAACTTGGAGGCATGGACCGGAAATACCTACTGCATGTGATGGGCTGTGGACAGGGAGAGGACAGCCGATTGCTCCGGGTGTGGACTGCGTGGTGCGTGGAGCTGAGTTCTCTGTCAGGCTCATCGGGCCCACTTCCTCTCTGCCTGCCCAGAGGACCATCGTCCTGATGGAGCCCCTCACTGCTGCCCTCCCCGAGACTTGAGGTCAAGTTCCGAGGCTCACTCATGTGCTCATTTTCTCTCGTTTTTCTCTCCTATCTCCTCTCAGAGAAGCTCTGACTTCGCAGCCACTTTTCCTGAGTGCCTAAGGGAGAGTAACTACATCACAGCCTCAGGGCCTGTCCCTGGCCAGGTGGGGAGGTGTGAGACAGTCCAGAAGCCTGCCCAGACCGGGGAGAGGCCTCAACGGCCAAACCCCAGGCTCCAGGTTCACTGCCAGGAGGAAGGTCCGGGGAAGCAGCTGACTCTGTGAGGTCTCTCTGCTGCCATGGGGGCAGGGCTGGGACTGGAACCCCTGCGTTGCCCTCCCTCACCCTCTCCTGGACACGTTCCCACCTCTCCCTCCCGACCGCGTCACCCTCACCTCTGACCACATCTGACTTAGGAGAGGGCCACCACTCCTTAGCACCTCTTCTCAGGAAGACGAGGGGTTGGGGAGTCTCAGCGCTTCAAAGGGATTTTGGAATTTCATTTTGTATTTTATTTTAATCCTCACCTGAGGACATTTTTTTCATTGGTTTTTAAATAGAGAGAGAGAGAGAGAGAGAGAGAGAGAGAGAGAGAGATATCGATACAAGAGAGAAGCATCAGTTGGTTGCTTCCCACAGGTGCCCAGACGGGACCAAACCTATAACCTAGGCATATGCCCTGACTGGGAATCAAACCCTCAACCTTTCACTGATGGGATGACGCTCCAACGAATTGAGCCACATGAGCCAGGGCTCCAAGGGATTTTGGAATCTTAAAAGCCACTGAGCCCAACCGCTCACCCAGGGAAATAATTCTCCTCCTTTCCTTCTCGGACTCCCTCCTCCCTCCTGCGCTGCCTCCCTGGCCCTACCACACCGTGTGGACGTGTATCACCGGGGCAGCCCTCTGCAGGCCAGCAGCCATCCTGTGCTTCCCCAGCCCACTTGCTCCCTCTCACTGTCCTCCACTCTGCACGTGCACCCTGACGGGTTCCAGTTCAGTGTGAGTCACAGTTAACGTACAGGCTACCCTCTCAGGGGCCTCTCCCAGGAGCTGGTCTCTAAGGGCAGTGGTAGGTGACAGGGAACACATGGGCACACGCACGCTTCTTGCGTTGGAGACTTTCACACCTCAGCACTATGGTGGCTGGCCTCACCTATGGTTCCTCACAGGAAGTCATTATTTTTGCAGAGCCAACATGTTCCATTCAATTCAGTCAACAGTCTGTAGTGAGTTGAATTGTGTTCTCCAAAAATACATGTTGATGTGCTAACCTCAGAACCTGTGAATGTCCCTGTATTTGGAAATACGGTCTTCGATACATAATCAAGTTAGAAGGAGGTGATGGTGCATTAGAGTGGACCTGAATCCATGGGAGTCGTTCTGAAGAGAGGAGTGGACGCCCAAGATGCCCACAAGGAGAATACCATGGGACAAGGGAGGCAGAGATCAGAGTGGTGCCTCCACAGGGCAAGGGACACCAAGGCTGGTGGGAAGCTAGGGATGGGCAGGGCGGATTCTCCTCCAGAGCCGTCAGAGGAAGCCTGACCCTGCCGACACCTTGATTTTGAACTTCTGGCCTCTAGAACTGAGGGGGAATACATTTCTGTTGTTAAGCCAACACAGGTTTGGGGTCATTGTTATGGCGGTCACAGGACACTCACAGGATCTCTAAGTGCTCACGCGGTGCCAGGCTTGCTCCCAGACAGCCACAGGTGAGCTGAGGTGGCCCTGCGCTCAGGGAGCTCGCCAAGGGCTCCCGTGTTGGGGGAGGGGTCCCCTCTCTCACGCTCGGTCATGCGCCCCGCACTGGCTTCGCTGCATTTTCCTTCAGTTCCACAGCTGAGCCAGCACAGCACTTAGAGCTGGTTGAATGTGGCCCATTCTCCATCTCAGGTGCTCACAGAGTCAGGGAAGTATTTGACTTTGAGGTTAGGTAGAGCTGGTTTTGAATCCTGGCCTCATCGCTCAGCAGTTGGAACTTCCGTGTCCTTGTGTGTACCAGGATGCTGCGGGGAGTCTGAGAGGGAGACCCCAGGGTGAGTTACAGTTGGACAGGCAGGTGGACCTGGCTCCTTCCCTCTCCTTTGCCCACATTTGCTCATGCTGTGATCCTGAGCAAGTGACTTAACTTCTGGGTGAGCCTCAATTTCCTCATCTATAAAGTGAGCGAAGTTATTAATCCACAGGGTTGCTGTGGCACTGACGGAGCTAATGCCTATTAGATGCTCGTGAGAGATCCTGGCCAATAGAAGGTGCTCGGTAGAGCATAGCTGACATTATCATTTCACTCGTGAGGAAACCAAGTCGCAGAGAAGTGACAGGATTTGTCCAGGGACTGTTAGAGGCTGAGCTTGTCCTAGTACCATTCCCAGGCTGCTGGGTTCTCTGAACAGCTGCTGGGTTGTCCCCTTGAGAGGCTGTCCTTGTGAAAAAGAATTCCAATCCTGGGATCAAACAGATATAAATGCAATTTTAAATCTGACCTTGGACTTGCTGCTGAATGTCTGTGGCCTCATTTTTTTCACCTCTAAAATAGAGATAACCACACAATGTAAGCACTCATAAATGATTCTGGCTATTGTTTGTCTTTGCTGGGAGTCCGGCTGTATCTGACTAAATAACAGGAACTTTAAAACTCTTGGGTTGATTTTCTCCTGTAAAAAGAATGTGGACACAGGCAATCCTAGAATTAAGTGGTGGTGCCAAACGCCAGTAGGGACGCAGGCTCCTCCTCTGCTTCTGCCCTGACATCCTCGTATGTGGCTTCTATCCTGAAGTTCACATCACAGCCCAAGAGGCTGCTGGAGACCTAACATGTCCATATTCTGAACCGCCCAGATGTGTGTGGTGGGAGGTGGGGGTGGGCTGCACGGGGAAGGCAAAAAAGACTACCTGTCAGCTGAGTCAGCTCCCTTTGAGGAGCCCTGTTCACACCATGCTTCTATTTCACTGGCCAGAACTTAATCACATGGTCACTCCTGGCTGCAGGGGAGGCTGGGAAATGTATTCTTACAGGTGTCAGTAAAATTCAGGCTGTTATAAACATAAAGGAACAAACGGGTACTGGGAAGGTGAATAGCAGCCTTGCTAGGTTGTTGGCATTGCTTTTATAACTGTTTTTGCTCTGTGCCAGGAACCTGCCGTTTAGGAATTTGCAGGTTTTAATGCAGTTACAAATGTCGTGAAAGTGGCACACGGTGTGGAGCTCGGTCTGAAGGCAGCTACAGGAAGAAGTGAGGGTTCAGGGGAGGCTTGCTGTCTGAGTGGTTTGCCCGAGCCACAGTGGGGGAAGGGAACGCCCTGCAGCTAGGGCACCACACGTAAAGTCCAGTAGTTTCGTCCGCCTGCCCCTTGACTGCTCGGAATTGGACTGGGTTGCGGGTGGCGGGGGGTGGGGGGGTGGGACAGGCTCCCAGAGACTGTTCTGGAACCTCTTTTACCCACACAGTTGCCAGAGCAGACAGCGAGTGGTTCCCCTGCTGTCCACGAACTTTCCCCAATTCTCCATTCCTATTTCAACAGACAGCCATCTATTTGTTAAATTAAAACCAGCTGTTGATTGAAAGAAACATTTATTGGCAATTAACTGCAATGTGCAAAATGGGTATTTACTATCTACTTGTCAAACATCAGTGAATTTGTGTTTAATAATCATTTTTTGTCAATTAATTCACAAAACACGCATACCATTAATTCTAAATCAAATGCATAGTTGCAAAACTTTAATTCACAACATAATCAAATCTTCCCTTCCCAGCCTGTTTCTGATGAGTGTGTGTTGGTGAATGAACTCAGTTGATGTTCTTAGAGGCAAAATTTGCTTGTACCCATGTGCAGTCACCATTTGGACTAGAGGGCAAGGGCAGAGGTAGACCTTTTCCTCACCAGTTCCTTCCCCGTTTTCTTCCTCTTACTCCTATCTCCTTCATGGGCGACAGACACCGAAGTGCCTAAGGAGAGACTACCTGGATGATCTAAGCTGGTGGGTTAACCTTGACCTCTGTTTTTAATCTCAGTAGTAGAAGGCCTTGGAAAATCTGCCGCACGGACCTCCTTTCACTGTGGTGTGGGAGGACAGTGCTTGGTTGGAGTCAAGGGATCTGGGTTTTAATTCTGAATTTTGTTCTATGACCTTGGGCAACGAATCTTCTTCCTTAGAGCATCGGTATCAGGACCAAGTTCAGCGGAGTTCTTCACTACAGCAAGTTTTAGGGCTTTCACTATGTTAATGTGCACAGAGTCTCCCACTGGACAATGGATATAGATCACTTTTTCTAAAACTTCTTTACCCCAGAACATCCCCCCCCCCCTCCCATGGTGCCTCTGGGCAGACTGATGATACAAGGACAACATTTTGGTGAAGGCTAAGCAAGATGACTTCTGGCTCTAACATGTTAGGATTTTGTTTCTTGGTCTAGAAAACTGAACTGAGCTTCTCTGAAGGCTGACTTGGCAATACAGACCTCCACCGAGCAGACACCCCAACTTCTGCCCCCAACTCTGGCCAGATCGGAAGCCACATGCAGACACGGTTTGGCATCCTTGGAAGCCCTGCCTTCTGTAAACCTGCCAGACTAGGGTAGCAATGGAATGGCTACTCCCTGCTGCATCCAGTTGCACGTAGCATTCGGCCCCTTGGCTTCCCCAGCACAGCAATTACATGCTCAGCATGCATCTCGGAAATGTTTAAGTGGTAACCAACGCCCTGAGGGTTCATTATCGTCCAGCAGTGCAGATGGCCCTTGCACAGGGTACCGGGCACCTTACAGAAGGCAGTGATTCCTTTCCTGTTTTGCTGGGCCATGTGGCTGAACATATGCTGGCCTTGCAAGGAGGGGCCAGCACAGCCCACCCACCCTGGCAGGTTGCCGCTGCTGCTGCACAAACCTGGCTGCTGCACTTCCCTCCACGCACCGCAACAGCTCTGCAGGCACTTCGGTGCCCTGGCTCTGGTGGACTGGCCCGTCAGTCAGGGAGGGGGTGCAAAGGTGCCCAGAGGTGTCTCTCACAGGGGTTGTCTGTCTGATTGCTCTTGCTGGTGCAGAGTCACTTAGGCCATTAAAAGAGTGGCTCTAATGGCTCAGGACCCCTTTATATTTCTAGAAATCATCGAGTATCCAAAAGACTTTTGTTTAATGCTGATTATATCTGTTGGTATGTATTATATTAGAAATTAAAACTGAGGAGTCAGACGGTGACCAGAGGGGAGAGGGGAGGGAACTTCAGGGGAAAAGGGGTAGGGCCTACAGGAACAAGTATAAAGGTCACATGGACAAAAACTAGAGGGGGTGGAAATGGGAGGGAGGTGGGGAGGGGTGGGTGGGTGGCCTGGGATGGGAGTAAAAGAAATCTGTACTTGAACAACAATTAAAATAAAATAAAATAAACCCTGAAGAGTCAGAAGAATATTAATTCATTTAAAAATAACAGCAATAAATCGTTTGCATGCTAACACGATAACACACTTTTCTTCATGAAAAACAGCAATACTTTCCAAAGCACACAAGAAGTGTGATAGAAGAGGAGCTTCATTTTGCACCTTTGCAAATTGCTGTAATGTGTGTCTTCATGGAAGACAGCTGGATTCTCGTAGCTACTTCCAGCGACAATCTGTTGCGATATGTTTTGTTTGAAGCATATGAAGAAAATCCAGCCTCATGCAGATCTGTATTTGGAAAAATGATGACCTGTCAGGCCCTTTGAAAGAGTCTTGGGGTTGCTCGGGGACCCCCAGGCCGCACGTGGAGAACTGCTGACCTGGTGCACAGCCGGGGAAGGGGGTGTGGTGGCTCAGTGCTGGGCGTAGATGTCCACCGAACAGAGAAGTCGCCTCTTCTCAGATTGCACTCGCTCTTTTGCCTGGGCTCCTTCTCCAGCCTCCTGCCTTGTCTCCTAAATTTTATTTTTGTTCCTCTGTCAGCGCCCATGCAGGAGCCAGAGTGAGCTTTTTGGAGATAATTTTGATTGTGTCGTCCCTTGCTCCCAGCTTTCTGTAGGTCCCGTCACGGGTGGGCTGAGATCCCAGCTCTGCAGCCTGGGTGGGCTTGTCCTCGCCCGGATCCCCCGCCTCATCCACTAGTTCTCTCTCTCTCTCACTTGCTTTGATCCAGCCGCACTGGCCCTTTCTGTCCCAGTGGACTTGTAAGTTTCCTGAGGACGGTTCTTGTACTGTCTGTTCCCTTCCCCAGTGCACACCCTTCCCTCCATTTGGGCGTGGCTAGCTGGTCTTGCTGTTTGGATTTCGGCTTAAACCTCGCTCACACTGAAAAAAGTCGTTTTTTACACAAGTCATCTTTAGTACTATCTGCACCTGTCTTCATCATTGTGTTTACTTCTTCATGCTCTGATCCCCACGTGAGGAAGTTCTGTTAAGCGAGGGCTCCGTCCTATGTGGTGCCGTGTGTTCAGCGCCTACAGTGGCATCTGGCCTCTCGTCGGTGCCCAGGAAACGTCTCTGAAGGCATCAAGGAAAGAACAGCTGTCCTAAAAATACTTGAACTGGAAACCAGGCCTTGGGTTGGATTCCAGCTTTGTGCTTCCCAGCTCTGTGACCTTGAGTGAGTTTCTTGAGGTTCCGTTCTCTTGTAGGCAAAACACCGGTAGCGACAGCCACCTGTCTCAGGCAATGTGGGCCACTGCGGCAGAAGTGCCCGTAAAGGTGCTTCTCCTTTACTTCGCACTGCTACCACACTCACAACACTTCCGACACCAGAGCCTGCTCCTGCCCAGAGCCACTTGTCCCCATCATGAACTTCACAGCTGTGGGGACAAATGCCTCCGAGGGAAGACATACAACTCCCCTGAGCTCCTGTCCCCCGTTTCTCTGAGGCCCCACCTTATCAGTGGTGTGGCTGAGTGGTCTTCTGACAGGTGGGCCGGCACCCTCGTCACCACCTGCTTTCCCCCACCCGCTGCCAACCCAGCAACACACCTCCCTGCCTTGCCCAAAGCACCCCAGCTGGTCTTCACATGGGGGCTCCTAAGACCCCTGATCAGAATCCACCAGAGCACTGAGGGAAGTGCTGCTTTCTGGCCTCACTCCAGACCTGCCCTGTTACGTCCCCAGCAGAACAGGACCCAGAAAACAAGTTATCCAGGAGCTCCTGCTGCACGTTCATTTTTGGAGAAAATGAAAATGGGAAGAGAGGAGAAGGCATTCGAAAAGATTTTCTTTTCTCCTTCCCCACATAGTCCCCGATTTTCCTATGGGCTCTCAAATATTTATCCAGTGGTCAATTTGTTGAGAGGACAGTGGCTCTCAGCTCTGTGGGGGGCCGGGAACCGGGGGCCAGGGGTGCTGCTCCAGGGGCCCAGAGCAGGGGAGCCCTCCACGGGAGTCACTTATAGCCCTGTCTGAGGCACTCTTTCCCTGGACAAAGAGGGACACAGTGTGCTTAGGTCCTCCATAGCAGTGAGCATAGCATGAAATCTCAGGTCAGTGCATCGGAAATCTGGATAAAACCCTCAGCAGCTCTTGCCAAATTCTCAGGATCCTCTAGAAATCCATCATCCTATAAATCAGTCCACTGAGAGCCATCAAAATGCAGCTTGAAAGGAAGTTTTCATTAGCAGCTCAGCTAGAAGGTGCACACCCTGACCCAACTAGCCCTTCTCCCCTGAGAATCAAAAGCAAGATCCCAGGAATAGGCGACTAAGCTTGCTGGGAGTAAGTTGTCTCTCTCCATTGAGCACAGTGCCTTGGATTCTAAATATGACCGAGCCTGGCTGCTCTCAGGGGTGAGTGGTTTGGTCTGAGAGGCCGGCATTCTTCTGCGACATTCCTGTCATGGAGAACAGTAGTTCTGTCCTCAGTCCTTGGATCAGGGCGAGAACTGTCATGAGACCAGTGGGATGGGGGTTGAATTCCATTAGCTTTGATCTTGGAGGAGTCGCTTGACAGCTTTGAGCTTCAGTGTTCAAAACTGACAAAGAGACAAAGAGGGACCCAGCAATGCTGATTCGGGTATTTATTTGAAGAAACCCAGAGCACTAAGCTGAAAAGACATAGGCACCCGATGTTCATTGCAGCACTGTTTCCAGTACCCAAGGTAGGGAAGCAACCTAAGTGTCCATCAGTAGATGAATGGATCAAAAAGAAAGTGGTGCATATAATACCACGGAATATGACTCAACCATGAAAAAATGAAACCTTGCCATCCGTGACAGCATGGGTGGACCTAGCTGGGCTGCTGTGCTGCGTGAAATAGGTCAGACAGAGGAAGACAAGTGCCAAATGATTTCACTTATATGTGGAATCTAAAACAAAACAGAACAGAATAAATGAACAAGCAGAGCAGAAATAGACTCCCAGGTACTGAGAGCACTTTGATGGGTGCCAGATGGGAAGGGGTTGGGGTTTGGGTGAAAACGGTGGAGGGATTGAGACGTACAGATTGGAAGTTGATAGAAGAGTCCTGCGGATGCCGAGAACAGCACAGGGAATAGTCAGTCATGCTGTGATCGCTGTGCATGGTGTCGGATGGGTGCTGGTTTTATTGGGATGATTACTTCATAAGTTATATAAATGGCTAATCACTGGGCTGTACACCTGAAACTAATATAATATTGTACATCAACTGTAACTGAAAAGTAAAATATTATTTAAAATAGGATAACAAAACACAGCTCGCAGTGCAGTGAGTGGCGGGACATTCGATGACCCGGCTTGGGCCCAGTGCCTGGCGTCAGCAGTCACTCAGTTAACACTGCTCTTTTTATATTGTTGGCCATAGTGGAGCCCTTCACGTTGCTCAGAGAGTGGCAGGACGTGGACGAGTGACCTGTGTCCCTCCCCCTGGCGCAGAGGAGTGGTTGCGGCTCTGGCTTAGCCTTGCCTCAGGAGCATCGTGTGAACTCAGAGAGGCCGCTCTTCCTTTCTGGACCTCAGCTCGCCCTCCTGGAAGGTAAGGAAGGGGCTGCAGTCACTTGCCTTGAAAGTCTCCTTTGCTCTGACCTCGGACTTTAGGATTTCAAGTCAGATAGACCAGCTCTATCACTGTGCTTGGCTCTCCTCCTGGGCGGTCGGTCGGGCCTGCCGACTCTGCGAACGTTCCCTAAGGAAGCGTGTGGGCTCCTCTGTGAAATGGGAACATCCATGTCCTTGGTGTTTACTCTGGGGGTTACCACACCGTTAGGACGAACTCTGAAAAAAAAAAAGAAACAGCACACAGCAAGGCAGCTTGGGTCCACTGTCTCATGTGCTTGGCTCTCCCCGCCTGGATCTGGGTGCTGGCCATGGTGCTGGGCCAAGAGGCAGGCCGGGCCTGAGAGCAGAGTGAGACCTGGCCACCTTCGTCTTGTGCCTGTGAGTGGCTCTGCTCTGCCCTTGCCCTGGGGCTGCTCCAGAGAAGTTCCTATGACGAATGGGAGGAGTTAAGAATGGAGAAGCCAGGAGGAGACGAATCAGAAGCCAAGTTTCAAGAAGAGATTAGAACGGAGAGGAAAGAGAGGAGGAGTGTGGGGAGCTAGCAAAGAGGGGAGAAGAAACAATTCTCATTGTTCCCCTTTTTAAAAAAAATCCTAACTTGAGGACATTTTTTCACTGCTTTTAGAGAGAGAAGGAGGGAGAGAGAGAGAGAAAGAGGAACACTGAATGGTTACCTCCCATACACGCCCTGACCCGGGATAGAAGAACTCGAAATCTAAGATATGCATGTGCCCCGACCTGGAGTCACTCCACTGGGTGATGCTCCAACTAATGGAGCCACACTGGCCAGAACTCATTGTTCCCTCCTAATTTTGCCCAGGCATCTGCAAAACCACCATGAGCAAATCAGAACACCTCACTCCAACCCTTTAGTTTGAGTTAAAAAATAATTCCAAGCCACACTGTGGTGCCTAAATCTATCGCAAATGTCAGCAGCTGGGCCTGGAGCCAGAGCTGTGATCTGCCTCATGTCAATAAATCCTTGAAGTCCCCTCTCCCTTGGATGCCTACGCCTCTTCTGAGGCTGCCGCGTTCTACCCCGGCTGCCCTTTCATGAGTAATTTCTTTTAACCCTAGGATCACAGCTGTGAGCCATAATGAAAAGATTTCTTCGGGACTGAGACTGTGAAGAAGCCACTGCACCAGCAGAAGAAAGCTGGGGAAAAACACAATTAAATCGAACACGTTCCACACTAGCTGGCTGAGGCAGCCTGGTGAGCCAGCAGCGGCTGGGCTGTCCATGGGCCATCACTCCTAAGTCCAGAACCAAGGGAGTGTCCGGGGGCCTCGGGAGACAGAGAGCTCTTAGAGCAGTCCTGTGTCATGGGTGCCAGGACTACAAAGACAGCAGGGAGAGGAGGGGCTGCTGTTGACACGAGGTGACAGCAGAATGGGAAGATGAGTTGTGTCCGCAGGTGTCTGTCCCAGGCTTCATCCTCGGCCTTGGGACCTCTGGAGAAGGGAGGCACGTGGACGCCCAGGCTGAGAGGAGGCTCTGTCCTGGGCCCGCGGCTCTGTCTCTGCTCTGTCAGGGGCAGGACACAGAGGCAGGCTGCACCGGGGCGCTCCGGACACGGCCTGTCTTGTGCTGCCCTGAGAGGCACGGCTGTCCTGCCCACTGTGGATCTCTGGCACTGTCCCTTGTACGGACAAAGTGTGTCCCACACAGGGAGGAAGAGGGGGATTGGAGGATAATTCATCTGGAATGAACACCCCACTTGGGGTGCTGGGCAGCTCCTGCCTCTTTTCCTGGGGCCAGGCTCACCTTGTTCGTGTTTCTGGGAGTATGTGCTTCCTGGCTCCAAAGGGAGGGAAAAATACTGGTATTTACCTGAGTTATTTACAAGTGGGATTTCTATTTTTTAATAAGAATCCACCCATTCAGATTGAGTTAATGTTCTCTGAATAGGTTTTGGGGCACTTTTTACCAACATATAAAATTGTGCTTTGGTTCGACAATTGGACTTCCCCAGGGATGCCACTGGGGCCTTATTTTAGGCAGCTCTGCATTTCCTCATGTAATAACGTGTTCTCGGAACGTTGTATAAAATTTGAATTTTGGTAAATAGCATCATATTTTAATGTAACAGGAGTGCTGTTGCTTAGGGGAATTCTACAACGCATCATTTTGTAAAGCAGCGTACTTTTGTAACACAAATAGCCTTTGCCAAGCTGTCTTTCTCTTCTTCCACGTGGTTTTTCGCAGATCAGATTTGCTCGAGCAGAACCACTCCCGAATGTGTGAATGGCCGGCCTCTTCCGGTTCCTGAATGGCTAAGGCACAGAGGTGGCAAGTTAGTCCCTGGCTTGGGGATGACCCGTCCTGGGAGTGTGCTGTCGAAGAAAGAGCCCTGGAGAGGAACTGTGGCCACCTCTGCACTAGCTTCTGAGCCTATTCTTTGTAACCATCATAAATTAGGGGTGTGGCCCCTACTAGAAAAGTTGTGAGCTGGAGTTCAGTTTTCTCCGGGGGGGGCAGGAAGAAAAGCTCAGGGATAGAATGTATATCGTATGAAAAACACCACGGGTGTCATTTTTTCTTTTTTTTGGGGGGGGGATAATTTTAAAATACTCTGAATGTTACGCTTTCTCCTTTGACAAGGCGGAGAGCATCGGGATAGGCTGTCAGAACTCTGAGGCAGGTGCTCCTTTATATTCTCTCCTTTCCGTCACAGAGTGTGAGCAGATATTGATGGGCTTCAAGTGTCGGGGACGAGAGATACCCTCTCTCAGCTGGGAGCTCAGCCAGGCTCAGGGAGGCCTTGGCTTCCTGCTGCCACTTGGCTTTGCACGGTGCACATGAGTGTGCACACCTGTGTGTGCATGTGAGTGCATGCATGCATGCATGTGCACGCACAGATGCATGAGAGTGTGTCTTCTCTGTGACAACAGCATTTAATCACCCCAAACTTCCTTCAGAGGTGCTAGAATTCTGGTCAAAGGTCCTCCTTTAAAATCACCTCTTAATCTGTGGAGCAGCAGCAAGGGGAGCCTTTAGCTGCCCAAGTCAAGCAGAAGCTGCCGTGGTGAAACAGAGGGGTGGCAGGCATGAGGCATGTGAGGGGAGCACTCTGGTCTACCTTATAAAGAGAACAGTTTAGCCTTATAGAGCACTACAGGCTGTGAAGGGTGTTTAGCCTATAGTGCTAATTGGAAGCATTGTTGACTTACTGAGTGTTTGTAGTAAATGAGAAGAAAAGGCCCAACTACGCCTGTGAAACCAATGAGACAAAGAGAAATGAGACATTTTGGTGGAAGAGGGCGGTAAAGATGGCAGAAGAAGGAGGGAAGGCTGGAGAGGCAGCTTCCCCAGGATATGGAAAACCAACAGGCCCCTGGGAGCCAGGGCGAGAGGGAGGGAATGGGGGCAAGACAAGGTGAGGAGGGAGTGGGCAGCGACTGGGCAACACCACGAGCCAATGGGAAAGATAGTGTTGCCGATACTTGAGGAACAAGGATGGAGGCTTTAGGAGATGAACTGAAGAGAGAGGCCTGGCCCGTCTCCAGAGATACAACAAGAAAGCCAACCAGTCTAAGAGGATGAGACATTCCTTAATTTTCTCATCAATGGCCATGAAATAAGACTTTGCTGTTAAAGGTGTAGACACCCCTCAGTTTTCCCCTTGGCTGTCTTGGGTGGTTCGCATCCTTCCAGGGCGGCCAACACCCTGAGATTAGGGCTCCCCTGGCTGAACCTGGAGTCACCACTGGCAGACTCATGTTTCATGGGTGACTGTTCCATTTGCGCCTGTAACTGTGTGGCCTGGGGAGGCTGCCACGGGGCAGGGGGGAAAAAGGGCTTCATTTCCCCTCCCTGGCCCACGTCAATCACAGAACTGCTGTTTTATCTGAAGAAAGTGAGAGGGTTTTATAATCTTCTATGAGAGGAGAGAGAAAAAGGAAAAGATCCCATCATGCCTGTTTTCATGCCTGCCCCACTTTTTAGACATAGCCAAAGGCTCCCAGGGAGGGAAGAGTTAAGGCAAGGTGCAAAAAAAAAAAAAAAGATATGTTTAGGAGAGATTTTGAGGGCTGCCTGGGAGAAAACAGGGATGACGTGATGTGTGTAGTGTGGGGCAGGGGACAGGAATCTCAGCGGTGGCGGTGGGGAGGCTCATTGGCGATGTTCTTGAGCCCGGTTTCTCTCAAAGGGGAAGAGGACCCACAGAGGTGGATGCTCTTTGGTGACGGTGCCTGGCATGCAGGTCTCTGAGCAGCGGCAAACCTCCCTCTGAGGCCCTGGACATTCCTGGAGATGGCTGTGATGGGGGTTCTTTGAGGGTCTCGTAGCAGGAAGAGGAGAGCAGGAACTCCAAGTTATTGGGTCTTTGTCTTGGTTTCCATGTGCAAGTTGATGAGACCTGGGGGACATTTGAACAACATGGCCACCAGCAAGACTGTCAGACATTCCTGAGTTGTGAGTTTTGATTTCAGAGGTGAAGTTTTCTCTCCAAGGTTAGTGTCAACTAAGGAAGTGTTTGTGCCTTTGTCACGGGCCTCGAGCCAATGGTGCTGCTCTCGTTCCGGGCAGGGGCTGAGGGGTCTGTGTCCTGTACTTCACCCCAGGAAGCAGATTTGACACATATTTTTATGCCCTAACGTTTCTGATCAATGCCAGAGACCTTAACTAACAGATTCTCTTAATTAACAATGAGAAGAAAATGCACACCAATGTGTCACCAATAAATGGGTGAGCTCTCCCAGGTCATGGGCGTTAGGGGCTGCTGCTGGAAGCCTCACCGTATGAGGAGTCACAAATGTGAATACCCACACTCAGCTGTATTTACGAAGTATCTGCTGTAGCCCGAGCTGTGCTGGGCTTCACGGGAGAGCACAGGAAATAGAAATGTCCCTCACCTCAAGATTTGCTAATGCAACTTCATTTTGTTAAGGGAGAGGCTTAAAAAAATCTCTGCTTATGAACCTGAAGACTTCCCAACACCTACCGTATAATTAATACTAATTATTTTCTTTCTTATGGGAATGATAGGGTATCAACAAACTCTTAACTCATTTCTTTTTCTTAAGTTGATCCCATTAAGATTCATGGAGCCCTTTCCTGAATGTCAGGTAGTGTGACAAAGACAAAGAGCAAAAGAGGTTTCCAAAATTTCCAAGAGAAATCTGCCCCCACTGGGTTATTCCTGTTTAGCCTTTCTATTGGAAATAGAGACACCTTGTGCCTTGGACCCGGTGACAGAGGTGGCTGGCCGTTGCAGCTAGCACGTGGCTCTCGTTGGGAGAAGGTGGGAGTGGGGGTTCCAGAGGGCTGCCCCGGGACATGGCTGCCCTCTCCTGGCCGGGAACTTGGTTTTGGAGTGTGAGCGAGTTCCTTTGAGATACTTCAACTTCAGAAGATTCGACTGAAGTGATCTCAACTGCAGCAAGGACGAGAAGCAGTGCAAATGTTATCTGAAGGGTGTTTTTCTTTTCAAATGGGAATGAAAGGACAGTAAAATCGCTTTGATTACCCTTTATGTCCTTGAGTCCTGAGAAGACCATAAAGGAATCAAAGTTGGTTCTATATGAGGATACGCTGGGGTGGAGCTAGGGGTTCATTCAAAGTGGGCAGATCCTCGAGTGTGAGAAGGTGTGTATTTGAATGAGGGGGCACTGGACCCCCAGGACTGCCCGCCCTCGGCGCTCCGGTGAGCGTGTGTGCACATTGGCAATCCAGTTTGTTTTTCCATCTAATACAGATTTTTCCCTTTACTCAGGATCTTCTGTTTAGTTTCATGCCGATGGGGTCCATAAGCAGTGAAAACAGGGAAGTGTTATCATTGTACATTTTATTTTCACCGTATCTCATTATCAGGCTACACTCAGTGTACTAATAATTGCAATCCATACACAAAGTTTTTTTTTAAGATTTTATTTATTTATTTTTAGAGAGAAGGGAAATGAGGGAGAGAAACATCAATGTGTGGTTGCCTCTCATGTGTCCCCTACTGGGGACCTGGCCTGCAACCCAGGCATGTGCCCTGACTGGGAATTGAACCAGCAACTCATTTGCTTCACAGGCCTGTGCTCGATCCACTGAGCCACACCAGTCAGGGTGATACACAAAGTTTTAATTTAGCTAAGACATGACTTTTTTCACCAGCTAGAGGCTAGATCATGAAGTTGTTAGCATCGTCCAGGTGCCGTCACCAGTGGCAGGTATGCTCTATGGCACGTGCTGTCACGTGTTGGGACACTGAATTACACAGTCAGTGCAAACTTACGTATTGTCTTTTCATGCCACCTACTCATTCATTCAGAAATACTTGTTGAGCACAGGATCTGTGTCTGTTGTTAGTGAGAGCTGCTGTAGTGAAGGACGGCTATGGTTTCGAACAACTGAAGTTAACTTTCTGCTCCACGTAAAAGTCCCAGAGGTTGTTCAGCAGGTGGTCTTCCATAGGGTGATTCAGGAAGCCGGGCTCTTCCCACCTGTGGCTGCACCTCCCTCTGGGTGCTCAGAGCCTTCGTTTCTAGCTGGTGACTGAGGAAAGAGAGGGAGATGAAGGCCCACCCCACCCACTTCTTAACCACCTGCACCCAGAAGGGACACGCGTCACTTCTAATAACACCCCACTGTGAGGACCGTCCTGCCGCCTCCCCCGGAGGAAGTGGGCCGGGAGATGCAGTCCCCGGCTGGGCACTCGGAGTATCCAGTCCAGGGAATGGAAACCTCTGGGCACAGCTGGCCGTCTTCACCAGACCTAGGCACTCTCTCAGCCACTAAGGAAATGGCGGTGAACAGGAGAGATGGAAATAGCTGTCCTTGTGGAACATATATTCTTAATGTGAAATTCTTAAATTCTCATGGATGAGAGAAAAAATAACCAAGGTATGTCGGCGCGTCACGCAGTGATGAGGGGTAAAGAGGAAAACTAAGCAGGCAGCAGGCACAGGAAACATGGGGGCAGGGCTGGAATTAGTGTGGGTGCACAATGCCTCTCTAGGATGCAGCGTTTTGAATGAAGAGCTGGAGACCGTGCGGAATCCGATCACGGGAGCGGTTACTGGGGCAGCATCCAGGCAGAGGGAGCAGAGCAGCAAGTGGGAGCAGAGATGAGAGGGAATGGTCAGGCCAGGCTGTGCTGGGCCTTTCGGGTCATAGTATGGATTTGAGATTTTTTTTCCTACAATTAAGTTTGTCGAGGTATAACTTAAACACAATGCATCCATTCTCTGTGGGCTACTCCATGGGTTTTGATAAATGTATACACGTGTACTTCTATGTCACCACCAGCACGATAAACACACAGAACCTTTTCCTCACCTTCCAAACGCCGACTTGTCCTTACTCACAGTGAAGCCCCGTTTTAGGCCTGACAGCAATGCTATGCTCACTGTCACCTGGGGTTGGCCTGCTTTTCTCTAGGGTTTCAGGTAAATGGACTCAAACAGTGTGGACTCTCTTATGCCTGTTTTTTTTCCCACTGAGCACAGTGTTTCTGAGGTGCTCTCATGCTGTTGTTACTTCCCGCAGTTTATTCCTTTTCACCCTCATTATAAAGGTCCCACTGTATGGGTGTGGAGCAATACCTATTTAATCTTTCACATATCGATGGACATTTGAGTGGCTGATAATTTGGGGCTGTTAGTGGCAGATCTGTTATAAACATTTACGTGCAATTCTTTTTCAGTTGACATATATTTTTCCCTTATCTTGCATAAGTATCTATGAGTGGAATTGCTGGGTTCATAGAATAAATGTATGTCTGACTTCAGGGAAACATCCAAGTGTTTTCTGCAGTGGTTCTGCCGGTCAGTGGCATGAGAAGGGACCGCTTCTCCCTGTCCTCATCAGCCCTCGCCACGGGCAGTGCTGGAAATTCAAGCCACACTGATGGACGTGTAGTAGTATCTCATTTGCATTAATCTAATGACTAATAATGTTGAACATTTTTTCAGGTGCTTTGGGCTATTTATATATCTTCATTTGTGAAGTTCCTGTTCAAAATTTTACCTGTTTAAAAATATTTTTGGTCTTGTTACTGAATTGAAAGTTTTCTATTTTCTGGATATAAATCCTTCGTCACACATAGGTATTGCATGAATGTCTTCTCCCTACTTTACATTTTCTTTTTTCTAATGTTATTTTGCAAAGTATATCCTTTCAATTTTGATGGAGTAGAATGTATCCTTTTTTATAGTTAGTGCTTTTTGTGTCCTAAGAAATAATTGCATCCTAAGAAAATCTCGAAACTTTTCAAATTTTAATTGAAGGAAGGGAAGTTAAGGGGAAAAAGGGGGAGGGATTTGGAGGAACAAATAGGAAGGACACAGGGACGAGAACTAAGGGGGGGGGGAGGAAATGGGAGGGAGGTGGGGAGCAAGGGGCAGGGGAGGCTGGGATGGGAAAAGTGGACAAAAAACTGTACTTGAAAGGTAGCTAAATAAAATTAAAAAAAAAAGAATTATCTTCTCGCTTTTTTCTTTTAGTTTTGTATTTTTACCTCTAGATTTATGATCCATTTTGAGTTAATCTTGTCATGTGGTGTAGTTTGGGGGTTAAAGTTTATTATTTTTTTTGCATTGTAGATATGTAGCTATTCCAGCAGAATCTGTCAAAAAGACTAATTATCTCACTGAATGACCTTGGCACCTTTGCTGAAAATCAATTCACCAGAGTGTGTAATTATTTCTGGCCCCTCTATTCTGTTTCATTCACCTAGAAGTCAATTTTTCACCAACACCACATTGTCTGCATTGCTATTGCTTTATAGTAAGTCTTGAAATACAGTAGTTGAAGCCTTCCAACTTTATTCTCTTTCAAAAATTGTTTTACTATTCTAGGTTCTTTTCTAGAACATAAATTGTTTACTATTCTAGGAACCTGTTAATTTCTACCAAGAAGACCTCTCAGCTTTTAACTGAGGTTTCACTGAATATATAGCTCAGTGTAGGGGAGAATTACCATCTTAACCACACTGAGTCTCCCAAACTATGAACATAGCACACCTCTGCACTTATTTTAAAGTCACCTTTAATTTCTCTCAGCAACTGTCTGTATTTTTCAGTGGATGTATTTTGCTGAACTTATACCTATATGTACCACCATTTTTGAAGCTACTACAAATAGTGTTTTAATTTTTCAATTGTTCTTGTTGGTATATAGAAAATAGTTCATTTTTGAATATCAATCTTACATGTGGTGTTCTTGGTCAATTCACTTATTAGTTCAAACAGCTTTATTTGTGGGGCTATAAACATCATGGTAAGTGTTTTGACTATTACTCTGTCAGATAAGAAGCGCTTAGATGAAGTTGGAGCCAGCAGAGTCTGCTGATGGATCACGTGTGGGGTATGAGAGAACAAGTTCTAGTTTAATTTTTTAACGTTTTAAAGGTAAATATTGAAGGCAGTTAGAGAAATGAATCTGAAGATCAGAGAGAGGCCATCGATAAACATGCATTTAGAATCACTACCTTATCAATGATAAGCTGTGAAATTGATTCAGAGTGACAACATTTAGAGGTTGAGGTGATGATGAAGAACCCCCAAACAAGCCTGAAAAGGAGCAGCCAGAGGGGGAGAAGCAAACCAGAAGAGGGGAAGAAAGCGCTCCAGTTGGAGGGTCTCCCGGGCCGGGCGGGCTTGTACATCCGGGGAGGTGGAGACCGAGGCGGACCCTTGGAGTAAGAGGCCCCGGTGCTCCTGGTGGGGCCCAGGGAGTGAAGGGCTGACTGGAGTGGGCTGAGAAGAGAGGCAGAGGCTGAGAGGACAGGGGACTGTTTCAGGGAATTCTGCTCAAAAGAGAGAAAGGGAGGGAAAGTTGGAGGTAAGTGGAGTCAAGAGAGGTGTTCTGGTGCTTGTTTGTTTTTCTTTTTTCTTTTGTTAAGTCTTAAAATTTTTTTTTATTGTTCAATTACAGCTGTCCCCATTTCCCCCATTACTCCCCCTGCCCTACCCACCCCCACCTCCCACACCCACTCCTCTCCCTCTCTGTCGTCTTCGTCGGTGGGTCCTTTACACATGTTCCTTGACTTCCAATGGGGGAAAAACCAGCAGGGTTTTACGCAGTTTTGAGTGATCTAGTCTGACCCAGGACAGTGGGGAAGAGAAGCGGACAAGTGTGCAGCAGTGGTGGTGAGGAGGGGAGAGGGGACAGACTTAGCACGGAAGGGGAGGAATGGCCTCAGTTGGGAGCACAGGCGGCTCCCCCTCAGTGGCAGGAAAGAAGGTGGGGCGCGTAAATGCAGGCAAATGTGGATGTGGGCGGGGATTCGTGGACATGCTCTCCTTACAGCTTCCGTTTTCCCATTGAATGGAGTTAGGTTGGTTAATTGAGTTAATTGTAAAGCATTTACAATAGTGCCTGGCATGTCGCAAGAGCTATGCAATTCTTTGATGAGTAAGTGCCTTTTCCTGATTTGATGAGTTCATGGGCATTGAGCCAGTACTGGGATCTGAGGGTGGGCTGAATGTTACCTGGGAGGGGCTGTGATCTCTTTGGGAAACTACTACATGAGGGTCCCAGTAGCTTCTATCCTATTTACTCACAGAATAATGTGAGCCCTCCTTTTTTTCTCTAAGTGATGACTGTTTTTGAGGCACTGGCTTGTTTTTTTTGCTAAATAGATGGGCAGGATTATCAGTATATAAATAGAGAATTGAAGCATATATATATGTATATGTGTGTGTGTGTGTATATATATATGTATATATATTCAACCTTTACTGTCAGGGGCTTTGCTAGTAAGTGCCTCATACTTGTTATTTTGCTCAGTACCCCAGCAGCTTTCTGGGCACGATCCCTTCCCATCCGTTTTACGTGTGGACACTAAGCTCAGCAGCACCAAGCGAGGTGGTAAAGTTAGAGCCCAGGTTTCCCACCCAGCTGTCCTGCTCTTCTGTGCCCCTGCTTGCTCCGCCTGCGCTGTAAGTAAGTTACGGCCGAGCGACAGAGAAGGGCCCTGGGCCACATATCAGGCAACTCCAGTGCTTGCTCGGGCTTGACCACTCACTGGCTGGTTGGACTTGGGGAGTTACTCTTGGGGGATTTTCATCTGCATCCCGTGAACTCAGGTGGCCTCCACCATTCCTTCTAGCTCTAACACTACACTAATATTTCTATGACTGTCATCTTGCACTACCCATACTTTTTAAGTGTGTGGGTCACGGCCTCCCAGGTGAGCAGGTGATTACAGATTTAATCAGAGCAGAGCTGGAGACAGCTGTGGATTGGATGGAGCTACTGCCTATTGCTTTTCTGTCTGTGAATTTCCAGGGGCTGACCACACAGGATTAACTAGCCGAGGCAGCAGAATGCCCTGCCGGGTCCAAGCTGCAGGCTGCGCCTGCTCCCAGAACGCTAGTCCAAGAGGCTGACGGGCTAGTTTTTGTGTCTGGTATTTATTACCTTCACGGAACCTTGGCTGGGAGCCTATAGCTTGGGAATGCAGCGTGAGTGATTAGACATGGTGCTCTCATGCATCTAACTTTTAAAAATCTCAATTACATCAGAAAGAGGGTTCAGGGTAACAGATGAGGTCCTGGGGACGGCAGTGTAAATAACAAACAAGTGCACTTGCCTTGATGCATTGCTGGTCCCAGGGAGCTCCAGGAGCTCAGTCTGTGCCTGCCCTCCTGCTTGCAGACAGACTGTCCAGGAGGTGGCAGTACTCACAGACAGTACAGCCCTGAGGCTGCGCCAGCCCCTCCGGGTGTGAGCCTGGGGGGCTTCTGACATCTCACAGGGGCTTCCCAGACCAGCACTGCGTGAAGCAGGTTGGTAGAGCCGGGAAGTGAGGACACACTCAAGTTGCTGGATTTTCGGGGAGGGAGTGGAGGAAGTGCTGAGCAGAACAGTGGGTTCCGTGTCCCCAGAAGCAGAATTCAACAACAGAGGGCACTTTTAACTGCAAGGAGGTCTGAGAGATCGTGAATGCAACGATCTTTAATGTTCTGACCTGCAGGATGAGAAACTGAGGCCCAGGGGAAGAGGCCACTTTCCAAAGGCCATTCACCCACTGGAGGGCAGGCCGAGGACTGGACTCAGTGTCCTGGTTCCATTCCTGATGCATGTGGCTTGGGACAGTGTCCCGTTGTGACCAAGCTATGTTTGTAAGTAAGATCATGGCCAGCTCTCACCTCCACGGCCATTGCTGTGGTTTCATGACCCGATGGGCAGTATGAGACGGCTCCGGTATATTCAACAGCATTATTCACTGTGGGTGATGGTGAGAAGGCAGAAAAGGACCATCAAGGAGAAGGAAGCAACGACGTGTGTGCACATCCATGCATGTGAAATGAGGCGGGATGTTCTCTGGGCTGAGACAGGTCCACTGGGGAGCAAAGTCCTGGGAGGTGAGTGACGGAAAAAACCGGGGGCCCTGGAGAAAGACAGTCTCCTGGCACCGAATCAGCGAGGCCAGGGTGCCAGCTCTGGCACTCTGAACATGTGGCCTACCGCTAGTCACCCACCTTCTCGGAGCCCCTTTTGTAGAACAGAGGCAGGGTTTGGCAACAGTCTAGTGGAATATTACATGTAAAGAGTCTTTAATGTAACCTGCACAGAGGAATGCAATGAGAAACATTCCAGTTTTAATCTCAAGTAAGGGGAAGTTATTATTGGCTGGATTTAGGGATAGAAAAGTGTGCAAAATTGTCTTTTTCTAACCTCAGCGGGAGGGAAAGGCAGGCCTTGGTGGGAAAGGAGATAAGGAGTCCAGAAGAAAGATGAGGCCTTGCTCAGCACTGTGGGAGGAGGGCAGGGAGGACACCGGCCTGCTGGGAGGGCAGAGCGTGAGAGAGGGGTGGGGGGAAAGACACTGGCCAGCGGGCACCCAGAGGAGGGTGTGAGGAGTCAGGGAGCCACTTGGACGCGCCTGAGTGGAGTGATCTATGTGCTGGTAACTGAAAGGACAGACTCATTCATTCATCCAGTTATTTACTGGGTGCCTGGCACTGAGTGACCTGCTAGGGACACAACAGTCAATACAACCAGAGGACATTCCTCACGGTGCCTCAAGCCCAGAGATGGACCGAGGAGGTGGGAGGTGGGGGACCGCTGGTGACTGGGGAGCTTTCGGGTCCCGCAGAATCCAAAATGAGGCTCTGTTCCTAGTCCACGCAAATAGCCAAGAAAACACAGGCAGGCATCTTGTAATGGGTGTTTTCCAAGAAGATGGAAATCCCGGCAAAGATCATGAAAGACACCACCTCTGATATGAGAGGAGGCCCGCCTCTCATGGTGAGGCTCCAGACTGCTTCGCGACGGCGGAATTCCAGGCGGCCGACCTCCAGGGGATGGTTCGCCCTTGATTTCACCTCTGAGGGGGTACCTTTTAGTGCCCCAGAATGCCGGCCTTTGATTTTGCCCGCAGATGTCACCCTTTTGGGATCATTGACCTTACCCCTCTAATTCTCTTAATACCAATTATTTTAGTTCACACCAACGGGCAGTGTCTGAGCACCTCCTCTGTCCCATCTAGAGCTCTTCCTCTCTTCTCCTGGTCACCGGGTTTGCCCGAGTCCGCTGCTTCTACATCAAATAACAAGATCCTGGCTTTTTGCTGGACACATTTCTAGAAGGAAACAGCTAAGAAGTACAAAGAACATTGTTCTCAGTTTCCTGGAAGTTCTGTTTTCTGGCCGAAAAGGTGGAAATTGAGGTGTCCCGTGGGACTCTGGAAGGGGTCCTTCCTTCTCTCTCCATCCTGCTGCTGGGGACTTGGTACTCGGGTGGCACCCCCTGGGCTGCCGCAGTGGGGCCGTGGCTAGGATGGTGGGTGGAACCCCGGAAGGAACCTGGTCCCTGACCGCCACAGAGCACCGGTATGAGACCACACCGCCTCCTCGCAGTGCTTTTCCTGGGGACGGACGTACATCCCTATCCCATTCTTCACACCACTTGCCAGCTCTCCCGTTGTTGCCAAACTTAACCTTGACTGACGTATTGGGACACAAGGGGGCTTTGCTTTTTCTCTCTGGGTGCAACATCTCTGACCCCAGGTTGAACATCTCTGAACCTCGTTTTGACAGGTTTCCCTCCTCTAGGCATAAACCTGAAGTATTTCTGCCCTGGCTTTTTGCTGAGCTTCGAGATGAAGAAACTCAGGCTCAGACCGTACGTGCCAGTAATCAGAACAGGGGGTGCAGCGTGATAGCTGCCGAGTAAATGGTACTTAGACTAATGTGAGAGACTTCCCACTCTCAGCCCCTCGTGGATGTGTGCCAACACCCCTCACCTCTTCCCATTGTGAATGCTCTCTTGCTTTCGAATCGACAACTTCTCATGAAGTCCCACATGTCTTTATAATTTCATCTCTATAGCTCCACTTCTGGGGAAACTTTAATACAGTATAGGTATATGTTTGTACATACATGTGTATGTGTATATGTGCACACACACACACTGGTTGTCCAAAGCCTCGCTATCCTAGGCCAGCTGTCCTCAAATGTCCCTCTTCTTCTTTCAAACACCATGGACCATCCCACGTAGAACAGAAGCTTGAAAATGACCCTGAGTGCTCTGTGTTCTGCCAGACTGTTGATTAGGTCCCAGGTGACTTTGCGAAGGCGTTTTCCTGTCTCTCTTTCAGTAACGTGACATGGTGATGTGTGCTGGCCCATGGGAGCTAGCCTCTCCTAAACCTCCTTAATTTCCTTGAAGGCCTGAGGATGGCAATGACAGTTTCACACCATGGAGGACACTCAGGTGTGGACTACAGGCCGCCATGCCCCGAATCACACAGCCCAGTGACGGGCACCCTCAGCCCAGGACAAGGACTCCTCACCCTTCCAGTTTGTGACAACTGGGTGCCTTCAGTGCTGGCAGTGACTTTCCTGAACAGTGTCTGATTGCACAAGTGGCATGGAAAGGAAAATGAACTTGAGGATTTGCTTCAGCCAGATGACTCACAAAACTAGAAAAGCCTTTGGTGCTCTATTTCTGTTGTTGTGTTTGATCGTACAACATATGAACACATGTGTGTGTGTGTGTGTGTGTCTGTGTGGTAAGAAGAGACCCTTAAATACTGAAGCCGAAGTACAAACATGACCTCACGAGCACTCCCACATCCACAGGGGGTACGGCTGGGGTTTTAGTGTGTGTTCTTGGGGGCTCCTCCAGGAAGTGTGTGTGTGTCCATGGTCTTCAGCGGGGTCCTACTGCGCAGGTGCGGCTCTGCACCCTGCTTTCCTCACCTGGTAACATACTGTCCCATGTTGCCCACTCATGTCTGCCTGTCTTGTTAACCACGGAGCAGTCTTTTATGGCACAGATGCAGTGAGGTGCACTGAGCAAACCCCATAGTGACGAGAAGTCAGGTTCTTCCTGGACCAGTTGCTTGCAAATTGGCCTCCAAGGGGGTGAGGACTTCATCAGAGGGGCTTCGGGAAGAGGCAGGGAAAGGAACAGCGTGTGGGGCCTCAGACCCCCAAGTGGTACTAATAAAAGCAACTTCACTTTTACTATTTTATGTATTGGGCTTCTACAAAATTGTATGTGGTAACAAGAACTCTGGGATTAAAGACCTTCTTTAAA
This sequence comes from Artibeus jamaicensis, assembly GCF_021234435.1. Classification (NCBI taxonomy): domain Eukaryota; kingdom Metazoa; phylum Chordata; class Mammalia; order Chiroptera; family Phyllostomidae; genus Artibeus; species Artibeus jamaicensis. The sequence continues at coordinate 5,481,103 of NW_026521854.1, read as the reverse complement.
CCAGTGATCTAGTTGAATGTTCTCCTTTTCTAGTGGCTGAAATGCGGGCTCTGAAAGGTGGTGAGACTTCCCAGGAGCTGGGCTCGGACCCAGGTCTTCCGGCTGGAGTTCAGGACCTTTGCTGCTCTACCTGAGGCTTAACCTTTTTCTTCCAAGATCTGGGCGCCTCCTGCACCCATTAGAAGGGGTTGTCTGGTCCTGACCCCGAATCGAAGCCAAAGTTTCATGATGACCCACCCACAGATCAGCTAACATGTTTATGACTTGCTTAAAGTCACGTGGTCTCATTAGAGGTGAGGGGGGAAGCCGTCCAGGGTCTGGTGTGACTACAGACCAAGTCAGCATGCCCACGTGGTTGGGGGGGGCATTCCAGCTCGCTTACACCTCATATCAAGACTGGAGCTCTGGCCAGTGTGGCTCAGTCGGTTGGAGCATCGTCCTGTAAACTGAAAGGTGTGGGTTTGATTCCCGGTCAGGGCACATGGCTAAGGTATGGGTTGGGTCCCCAGTCAGGGCATGTAAACTGATCAGTGTTTCCTTCTCACACCAGTGTTTCTCTACCGCTATCTCTTCCTCCCTTCCCGTCTCTCTTAAAATCAATAAACATGTCCTTGGGTGAGGGTAAAATTAAATTAGACTTAAAATATTAAAAAAATTTAAAAAGAACTAAAATTTCATTTCATTCACCGAGTACCTACTTTGTTACGGAAACTGTACTTCTATACACATCATTCTATTAAAAAATTTAAAATTCTGCCCTGGTTAGGTGGCTTGGGACCCTTACACCAAAGGTCATGGGTTCAACCCCAGGTCAGGGCACACGCCTAGGCTGTAGGTTCAAGCCTTGGTCAGGATGTGTATAGGAGGCAACTGATTGATGTTTCTCTCTCATGTCAATGTTTCTCTCTCTGAAATCAATAAACATATCTGCAGGTGAAGATTATTAAAAATGTCATAAATTCCTTGTGAGATTATAGATTATTTGCACTTTAGTGATGCAGAACCTGAGGTATAGGAAGGCAATTCATGGGAGCTGCAATAAAAGTTTGAACCCTCAGCCATCCGCACGTCCGTGCTCCCTTTTTTCAGCCAAGAGCTTCCTGCTCAGCTTGGTCAACACAGTGTCTGTGTGTGGGTGGTCACGTGCCGTTCCACGGGCCACCACGCTGCAGGGCCAGCGCCCCCGGCGTCGGCTTTAAGAAGGAATCCTGGAGATCGGGTGTCGGTGCCAACACCTCGCTTTGTCACCTCCCTCGCTGGCCTCTGGGCCACAGCAGCAGCTGTGCAGGGGCTGCTGGGAGCTGCCTTTCCCTTCTCTGGCTCCTCCCTTACTTTTTTTAGAGCCCACTGGGCAGGACTAATATGCAGTAAAACTGATTTGTGCACTTTCCAGCCTGGCTGAGAACAACAGCCAGGCGCATTAGTTGGGAGGTATTTAATGGATGATTTATAAGATGTTGAAGATAAAACTTGAAAGATACATGGGCAGCACCGACGTGCAACATTCTTGGGGAACAGAGAACATTAAGTGCTTGATTGGCTGAGATGATTTAGAGGGCAGCCCCAGGCGGCCAGCCAGCCAGCCCCACACCCGTCAGGCAGCTTCTGCCCTGCCAACTGCAGCCCACGGTGCGGGGCCGGGGTGCCCATGGGTGCCGACAGGCTGGGAAGCTGACTGCACAGGAAACGTCTGCTCCTCGGGCCTGAGGCCTGAGGGCTTTCCATCCCATAACCCTTTTGGGGACACAGCTTGTATCTCAGGAGGAGAATGCGGCCCATCAAAGGGGTGATGCTTCCTGGGAATGGCCTCTGCTGAGTAAAGTGATCTTGCTCTTTTCTAGAGAAGTTCACTGTAACGGTTCAGTGCAGGAAAAACAAAACGCCTGACTGGGTGCCTGTCATGTTCTGGGCACACGTGGTTGTGGCGGAGTGGAGATGAACAAGGCTGACCAGGTCCCCGAATGCAGGAAATTTATAGCTTTCCCTTCCTCTCTTTTTTTAAAAAAGATTTTATTTATTTATCTTTAGAGGGTAAGGGAAGGAGAGAGGGAGAGAAACATCAATGTATGGTTGCCTTTCATGCATCCCCTGCTGGGAACTGGCCTGCAGGGGACCGGCCTGCAACCCAGGCATGTGCCCTGACTGGGAATCGAACCGTGATTCTTTGGTTCGCAGGCCCGTGTTCAATCCACTGAGCTACACCAGCCAGGGCTCTCTTTCTCTTTTAAAATGAATCCTCACCCAAGGATATGTTTACTGATTTGAGAGAGAGAGAGAGAGAGAGAGAGAGAGAGAGAGAGAGAGAGAGAGAGAAAGGAGGAGAGACAGAGAGAGAGAGAGAAAAGAGAAAGAAACATCAATTGCTTGTATCCTGGAGATTGAACCTGCAACCTAGGTATATGCAACCTAGGTATATTGAACCTGCAACCTAGGTATATCCCTGACCAGGGATCAAACCCACAACCTTTTGGAAACAGGATAACACTCCAATCAATGGAGCCACCCAGCCAGGGCTCCCTGTCTTTGGATATTTTCCAAACAAGAAAGCCAGGGTTTGTGGAATAACGGAAAATGTGAAATCAGAACCCTCTAGAAAAGTCTGACTCTCTGACTACTGACTCCCAACACAATAAAGAGATCCAGAAGTCATTGGCATAAAACGTTCTGTTCCTCCCAAATCTACTGTGAACACACACCGTCACTCTTGCTCTCGTTCCCCGTGGCCTCAGTGGGCTCGCTTTGGGCACAACTATAAAATAGGCCAGTGGCCCGGTGCTCGTCCCTCTCAGACCTTCCTTTCTTTCCTCTTCCTGCATCGCCCTCTTCCCCCGCGAGAAACAAAACCCCAGCCCGGCGCCATCAGGTGCTGTCTCCAAGCTCTGGAGCTACGACCCCATTCCCAGGGCTCTGTGGTTTACAGTCAGACTCTCAAGGGAAAGTGGCCCTGACGCCCAAAGTACGACTCCCGGGGGCAGAATTTCAGTCGGAGACAGCAGCAGATACTTGGTGAGAAGTGAGGAGAGGGTCCCCCCTGTCGCGTCTGATCTTACTGCGTGGACGGGGACCAGCTGGTGTTCTGGCAGCGGGGCAGAGCCCTCTTGGCTGCAGCAGCCGCTGGAGGGGCCTCAGGAACCATGGGCCTCTGCCCTCCGTCTGCACAGAGGGCTGTGTCTGTGAGCCTGGGGAACATCCAACCCTTGATTCCGGGGATTCAGTCATAGGAGAAAAGTTACTCATTTCATTTTAAGAAAACTGGCTAACCCTGGCCAGTGTGGCTCAGTTGGTGGGAACATCATCTCCTAACTGAAAGGTTGTGGGTTCGATTCCCGGTCAGGGCACTTGCATAGGCGTCAGGCAGGACCCCCGGTCTGGTGCACATGGGAGGGGACCAACTGCGGCTTCTCTCTCGCATCAACGTTTCTCTCTCTCTAAAAGCAATGAAAAAACGTCTTTGGGTGAGGTTCTAAAAATAGTAGCAATAATGAAAAGGAAAAAGAAACCTGGCTATTGCGAATGGAACTCAGTTTGCCTGAGAGACAAAACCAGGGGAAGTTTTTCGTCTGACTCGCTGGCGGGAGTCCAGGAGAAAGGGGGCTTAGTGGTTTTGGGGCAGGTGACACGTGGGCTTGTCGACATTCTCACAGCCATTTTACAGATGAGGATTTGGGGCCCAGAGACGCTAAGGGTGTGGCCAAGGTCGCCCAGCTCATCAGTGGCAGGATCCAGATTTGCTCTCAGGTTAGTTGTCATTCAGGCGGAAGTGGGGCCAGCCAGGCTTTCTGCAGGCCTGGGGGACGGCCCCACCCCTGGGACCCCGGGGTGGCCTGCTGGCTGCCTGCTCGTACTTCCCACGGTGGCGGCCACCTGTCCGCTCTGCACAGCTCTGGCCTGTCAAAGGAAGATGCAGCTAATTAGCCACATAGCTGTGTTGTGAAGGGAGAGAGAGAGATCCAGCGACGACTTCCTCGTTTTGAATAATGGCTGCACTCTGGTCTCCCTGCGCCCAGCAGCTCCAAGGTCAGAATCATTGCAGACGTGATCAATATCTCCAACAAACAGCAATGACCATGGCCACCGCGACGGGCGGTGGGGAGAGGAGGCTGTCCGAAGCTCTCGAGAGGTTAATTCAATTTAACTGGAGTATGCCGAGGTCTACGGGGCTAGGCATTGTAAAGGACGATGAAAAGATTAAGATACAAGCCAGACTGAAAGTCTTATTGTCTAGTTGGAATAGAATATACTAATAAAAACTGTATTAAAATAGAAGGTAACGGAGACGTAGAGACTGAAGCATGGAAGAGCCAGATGCTGCACTTGTCCTCGAAAGACCTGAGTCCAACTCCCAGCACTCTGCTAGCTGTGTGTCTTAAATAGTCACTTAACCTCGCCGAGCCTCATGTCCCTTGACTACAGAGATGATCATTTTGGCTTACAGGGTTGTTTGTGGGAATAACTGAAAGATATGATGAATGTACAAATTCAACTTTATATCTGAGGTGTGGATACAGGTGAAAATGTAAATGTATAGTTATATTAGGGTCAGGTTAAAACCCATTGAGACTCACAGTTCTGCTCTTGGCCTCCGCTGGCTGCTGTGGGGTCTCTATGTGCATCCGTGGTCAGTTGGCGGGTTGGTTAGCAGTTGAGTGATCTCAGAGAGTCTCGTGCCTGGTGGCTTGCATGCTGCCAACAGAGGTGACATGGGTGAATGGGTCATGTTTTTGTCATCATCCAGGAGGCTAGCCCAGGCTTCTTCACATACCACGTTGAGTTTGAATCTAGCAGATTAAAAGCACAGGAAAGTCCCAGCTATATTGGCAGCAGGACCTCTGAGGAAGGGACAAAGATTAAGTCAGTAGCTTCTGTATTTCCTCGCCACAGGGATGGGGAGGGAGTCCACGTGGGTCAGGGCTGTCAGTGGTCCGGGGAGCCTTCCTGGAAGAGGGAGATTTCAAGCTGGTCACAATATCCTCGAAATCACAGAGATTTCGAGGGTGCACAATATCCTATTGATTCAGTATTACTAACTAAACTACTCACCATACTTATTTCACCATTTTTTTTGCTAATGTCCTTCTGCTGTTTCAGGATCCACGCTGGGACGCCACATTGCGGTTTGTTAGCACGATTTCTTATTCTCTCTCTGCTGAGTTTCTCATTCTTTCCCTGTTTTCGGAAATGCCAAGATCATGAAAGAGTACCAGCGTTTTGTTGAATGTCCTTCAGTCCAAGTTTATTTGATGTTTCTTCATGATTAAACTGGGGTTATGGATTTGGGGGAGCACACCTCCACGGCGAAGTGCCCTTCTCATCACTCACAGCAAGGGGCACACGACCAACATGACTTTCTTTGGTAATCCTGACCTTGAGCATCTGCTCAAGGAGGCCAATGGGGTTTCTTAAAACTTCATTTGGAGATAACTGTGGATGTGCATGCAGTTGTCAGAAATAATACAGGGAGATCCTGTGTACCCTTCAACCTGTCCTGGGTGGTAACACCTTGTATCACCATAATACAATTTCATAATCAGGAGATTGATGTTGATATAATCCACCCACCTTACTCCGGTTTCGCTATTTTCTGTCCACGTGTGTGTGTGTGTTAGTTCAGTGCAGTTTTATAGTTTCATCCCATGTGTAGAGTGTGTGACCAGCCCCACAGTTAAGACCCAGAAAGCCGTCCGGGTGGTCCCTGTGTTGTGTCCTGCCCTGCTGGCTGCGCAGCACCATTCCACGGGGTGGATGATGCGTGGGGGCCTCTCACACCCCGAAGGACACCTGGGTTGTGCACGGCGTTTGACTATTACCAGCAGAGCTGCTCCGAACACTCATGTGCGTGTGCTTTTGTGAACCAAACTGGGAAAGTACCTATGGTGGTTTGATTTTGAACAGAGTCCAGGGAATGAGTTGCTTTGCTCTTTTCCTCCCGAAGCCTGTTTGATCCCAATGCCAAGTTTGGGCTGGCATCTGTGTACAGCTGCTCCCCTGCCCTTCATTGAGGATGCTGAGCAGGACCCAGGAAGGAAGCAGGCAGCTGGTTGTGTGGAGGCTCAAACTAAGGGCTCCCACCAGGTGGGGACCTTCTGCCTCTTGGCTGCTGTGACAACATGCGGAAAATGTACCATCTGGCAAGGCTCAGGGAGCCCATGCGCACCAGAAGTCTGGCCGCCTGGGGACGGGCCAGTGACCTTGGGTAACTCACATGAGCTAAGTGTTTATTAATTTCTTATTTGCATGTGGCACAGTGAGCAGGGACGGTCCCGTCCCTCTGGCGTTAGAGCAGGGCTTCGCGTGGCAGAGGCGCCCCGAGTGGGGCTGAAGGAGAAGCCGTTTGCAGCTGCGGTGGTGGCCCTGTGGGAAGAGGTCAGCGGGTCCGCTGCACAATAATATTTAGGGTTGTAATTTCACTAGGAGCTGGTCAGGGCCCCATTAATTGCAGCAATACATTTTCCTTATGTGAGATTGGACTGTGTTGTGGCCATTAAAAAGAAAAAAATGGTGCTGGCTTGGATGAGGTGTCTTTGCTTCTTTGGGAATCAGTGAGAAGGTGAGGCACAGGTCTTGCCGGTGGTGAGCCTGGCCGGGGCTGGAGCTTCCAGCTGCTCCCCGGAGGCCAAGTCCTCCCTCTGAGAGCCCAGCGTGGGCACTGCAGGCCTCCTTGGCCTGAGGCGCTGGAGTTTGTAGGCCGCAGGGAAGGAGCCAGCCTCTTCTGCCTGCCTGAGCTGAAATGGAGGTGCGTGGGCGTGGACTGCCGGCAGCGGGAGGGGTTCAGGGGTCTAGGGAGGAGCCGGAGAGGCAGGGGACCACGTACCTGCAATAACAGGGCCATGCATGGCTCCTCCACCAGGGCAGTTCTTGGCACAGACCTGCCCACCATCACTGGTTTCACCGGTGTGTGCTCTGGGGAGGCCCATGGTGGTGGAAAAGGGCCTCCTGGTGGTCTCACGGGGTCTCTGTGAGACGGTTCCAGGGACCGAGCCTCTGTTCTCTGCCCTGGCACAGCGTCCACTTTCAGAGGGACTCCTGTGTTCCCCTTGCCTCTGCACACTCAGCCCGCACCCTGGGGGCCAGAGGCCCTGTCCAGTGGGTCTGCGGGCGGCAGAGGCCCTGTGTGGGGGACACACCGTGGGACGAGTGCCTGCAGTGCTAGGCTGCATTGGTAAAGAGAGTTTGTCAGTGCAGTCCACTCCTGCCTGGTCACCAGTATATTGAGAGCTTTGTAAACGTCAAATTCTGGTTCCATTCTATGTCCTGAGTAGGATTTTTCAGAGGGAATTCAGAAGTATTGACCAGCTCCCCACTGATGTGAGGGGGCCGCTCATGCTGGTCTCTCACAGCTCTCCTGGGGCGTGGAGGACCCGGAGGAACAGAGGTGGGAGGGAGGGGCCTTGACGTGTGTGCCCAGTGTCCTCATTCCACAAAAGCTGTGAAGCCTCCTGCCTGCCCTTGCTCCCATCGCCGCCCGTGCAGGCCTGCAAGTGGGAAAAATGCCTTGCGATTGGCGAGCCTTCTGAGAGGACGTGAAACGCTATTGCAAATTTCTTCTCAATTTCTCCCTTTCAGAAACACTTAGAAATTATTCACCTGGCAGAAAGGCCAGTTGGAAAAAAATACGTGGTGAAAATTTTGGGTGCCCTGGGAGAGGCCAGCGCTGGCCGTTCCCATTCTTTCCTGGCCACACTTTTTTCTTTTATGACTGTTTCTTTGAGTTTGTAACAATCAGAGCTTATGTGGCTCACCTTATTTCCATATGTGATTCCTTCACTCTGTCCTCACAATGGTAAAAACGAACGCCATTCTCCATTCATATTATGACGTTTCACCTATTGGAGCTTCCTTGCAGTTATGTGAATTGCGAAGCACTCCTACTGCCCAGTCATCTCAGGGACCACATTTCAATAGGGGTAGACAGTATGTACAACATAGTATATAAAATCCACTAATATTCCTGTTTTATGCTTTAGTTTTTTAAAAATTTAAGTATAGTTGGTATTCAATATTATGTTGGTTGCAGGTGTGCAGTAAAGCGACTCAGCGTTTATGCACCTTACCATGAGATCGCCACACCAGTTCCAGCCATCGCCCGCCACTGTGCCGGCTTGTCCCAGTGTGACCGACTACATCCCTGTCACGATTTCCGCCCCACTCCCCACTCCCTTCCCTCTGGCAACCATCAGTTTGTTCTCTGTTTCCATGAGCCTGTCTTTATTTTGTTTTCTTTGTTCATTCGTTTTGACTTCTTAGGGTCCAAGTGATGCCATGGAAGTGATGCCATGCGGTGCTGGCCTTTCTCTGTCTGCCATATTTCACTTAGCATGGCACCCTCCAGGTCCATCCATGTTGTCTCAAGTGGCAGGATTCCTTCCCTTGTTATTGCTGAGTATTACTCCATTGTGCATGCGTGTCCCATCTTCCTTACCCACTCACCTACCGACGGACCCCTGGGTTGCTTCCTAAGGAGCCTTCTCCACTCGCTGTCTCTTCTCACCCCCCACCCCCCAACCTCCTTCAGCTGCTGGGGTCTGGCTTCCTCTGTCGACACTGCTCTGGGACAGCTCACACAAGATGCCGCCTACCAAGGCCTACTATGTTCCAGGCATTTGAAGTGCACGTTTAGCCCTCACATCAACCCCGTGGAATAGGAGCTGTGGGTGTCGTTGTCCTCATCGGATAGAAGAGGAAGCTGAGGCACAGAGAGACTGTGTTCATGTGCTCTGAGTGACCTGGTTTATACATGTAGGAGTCAGGCTTAGAACGGCAACAGTCTGATTCCATCCCCCACTTCTGCCTCCCGGAGCTCAGGGCGGATCCTGGGCGGATCCTTTCCTGAGCAAGGTTTGATGGGTGTGGAAGGCCTGGGGTCTTCAGTTAAGGGGCAGAGGGCAGGAGGGGAGGCTGGGACTCAGAGGCAAAGGACCCCCGTCTTCCTGAGTTCAGATGGGCCCAGGATCTCCACTGGGCTCCCTTGTCTCAGCCAGGGGACTTTGAGAGAAGAACAGGACGAGACAGTCCTATGAGTTGTGGCTGCTCTGACAGCTCCGGTCTCCACTCGCCTGCCTTAAAGCTCTGAGTTGGAAAAAAGAAGGAAAAATCACTCTGGGTTTGAGGAATCTTTTCTTTCAAGCACATAATCAAATGGCCTCACCATCAGACAAGCGGATCACATACAGATGATTTAGCTGCCAGAGCGTCAGGCTCACAGAGGGAAGAATTCCCATTTCCACCCCCGAGAAGACGGGACTAAATAATGGTGAACTGACTGCTGGCAGTGCAGGGAGGGGGGCGTCTGAGTTTCCTGTTTAAAGGCATATGCCCTTATTTTGAATTCATTTCTCCGGATGTGGCTAAGACATTCCAAGGAATCAAAATATAAATTTCCTCGCACAGTAAAACCCTCCTTTGCCTAGAAAGGTTCCAAGTATCTTTGTGTGTTCCCACGTAATTGCGCTGGAATGGTCACAGAAACTTTAGGGGGCAGGTCATATTATCGTCAGCTGGCAAGTGAGGAGACTGGGTCTCACAGAGGACAGGCCAGTGCTCCAAGTCATACAGCTGGTGGGTGGACATCAGTGACCGCGCCTGCAGTCTGGCCCCCCTATTAATGATGTGGCTGGCCCCGGCCCCTGGCTCATTTGGTTGGAGTGTCGTCCTGTGCACCAAAGTGTTACGGGTTTGATCCCCGTCCGGGCACATACCTAGGTTGGGGGTTTGATCCCCAGTCATCGGGCGCGAATGGGAGGCAACCGATCGATGTTTCTCACATCCATGTCTCTCTCTCTCCCTTCCTTTCTCTATAAAAGAATATATAAATAAATATTCTCAGGGGAGGATTTAAAAAATTATAAATGGTATGACTGTAAAACTTTCTATTTCAAGGGTAGGTAGTCAGGATACCCAAGCTCCCAACTTGGGGACCTACAGGGCCTAACCCTTTGCTCATGGGCTCGGTTGTCTTGGGCCAGGTTCCCGTCTGAGCTCAAAGATTCACTTCTGGGTGAAGAGATTGGGTGGAAGGTGGCAGAATCTCTGCCAAGTGCTGACCTCAGAGTCATTCACATCCAGCCCCCGCTGCAGTTTTTCTGCCTGCAGTGAGGATGGAGAGTCTGCAGCACTGGGTGCTGAGGCATCCAGGAGGCCCGAGTTGTGCCCGCGGGGAAGGAGTCCCGCTCTACGAGTACGGCAGGAGGACAGGCCCGATGAGGCTGCCGGCTCTGCGGCGCTTGGCGGAGGGTGACGGGGTGGGGAGCGGGCCCTGGCACTCTGGGGGTCTGAACCACTCAGCTCCTACACCCAGCCTCGGTGTCTTGTGGCAGCTTGAATTCGGTCCTGCCCAGATTCCTTCCTACTCCCAGACTTCCTGGGCCAGACTTCCTTCCCTACCTGGAGCCTTAATCATGGGAAACAATTACAGGAGAACAGAACAACAAATTGTGATCAATACAGAGACTCGACTGTCTCCTGGAAGACACACAATTTATGACTTGGTGGGATTATGCTTACCAGCCAAGAATAGCGGCCATTCCAAGCAATCCCACCAACCAGGATCAATCATGGCATTTTATTACTTTGCTAAACCCAGCTTGCTCCCCACACCCGCCCCCCAACCTCTATCTTATTAGAACCCAATCTCCGAGGAAAATATTGCACTGTTATCAAATTTTAGAAAGAGAATTTACGGCGAAGGCAGATTGATTTAAAGCCTCCTTCTAAAAGGGAACTGGAGGGCCGTGGGAAGGTAAATTTTCCTGCGTCCTTTAGATTGGTTCTTTTGCTTATCTCTCCATTTTATGACATAATCTCCTGTAGCATTACCCAGCGTCCTCTGGGCTGAAGCTTCTGGCCTGGCATTAGATAAGGCGGAGATATTGTCTGGGTGTAAAGTTTAAAGCCCGTGGCAAGGGCTCATTTTTCTCATTTCAGGCAAGGGAGAAAGGACGTAATGTGAAAAGCAAGCAATCAATCAATAAAGAAGAAAGACAGAGATCTTCCCCAAAAGGGGGAAATGGATACCCTCACCTCACTGGCAGGTAACGAGCTCACCCATCCTGGGCAGCAGAGACTGGAGAGCAGGCCCCCAGGGCCAGCCTCCTCCCGCCTCTTCCCCTTCTTTCTGCGTCCTGTTTAATGGGCTGCAAATCCCTGTAAGAGCTCTTGGAATTTTTGTATACAGCTTGGCCATCCATCCTCATTCCTGTCAGCCAATCTTTAAAATAAGAGCAGAGTGGTTAGTTACCTACCCAGCAGTGGGGCTGGGGAGTTGAGGGGCTTTTTAAAGAATCAGGTAGTAAATGCTGTGACCCTATCCTGCTTACTCGGACCTACCCACTCCCAATTGCTCAGGAGAGTATAAAAGAAAAGGTGCAAGAACTCTTTGGTTAATCCTGGAGTTTATGATAGTCTAGTCTGATTTAATGGCTCGACAGTCATCCGTTGTTAGAAAATCAATATTTTCCTAAGCAAGACTAGGGCCTGCCATAAATACGCTCTTGGTTCTATGAGCCTTGGCCACGGAATTCACACACTGCAGAGGCTGTAGGAGTGGTGGGGAACAGTCTCCAAAGGCAGCGAGGGGAGCAGGGCACCCCGTAAAGAAGCCCAGGACCTGTCCATGGCTCAGTGCCGCAGGGACTTGGAGGCTGCTCCTGGGACTGCCGAGCACTGGGGCACTGACGTTGCTTTTCACAGTGGAGTTCCTCTGTGGCCGCCATTCTAGAGGAGCGGAAGGGGAGGTAAGGAGCGTACACTCAGGGTCAGGCCCAAGGCTTGTGAAACAGACACAGGGAGACAACCCCCTAGGAAAGGCAGGCGGCCTGGCACCCGGCGTGGACACAGGCCCGGCCATCGGGGCTTCCACCGCTGTGCCGTGTGAGCTTGAGCCAGTCACACGGCCCCATTTTATAGGGGAGGTGCCCATTTTATTTAATTCTGCATCTTCTGAAAATGCCTCAGATTTGTTTTTCCAGTTTCCTTCTCAGTGTAGGGCACCTCCACTCGATGCAGATGTGGTCAGACACGTCCGTCCCCAGTGTGGATGGGCAGCCTGGGAGACCTGCCAGGCAAAGCAGCGCTGCTGCGCCAGCCTCCAGTGCTGGCGGAGGGGAGAGGACTGCAGTGGCCGCTGGGCCCGCCTGTCAGGTGGGGCGAGAGTCTCCAGCTCTGGGTGATTCTCGCTAAACGCTAAAATGTAGCACAGTAGCCCTGACTGGTGTGGCTCTGTGGGTCGGGTGTCCTCGACACCAAAAGGTCCCCAGTTCAATTCCTGGTGAGGGCACAGGCCTGGGTCACAGGCCAGGTCCCTGATTGTGGGCAAGTGGGAGGCAACCAATCGATATTTCCCTCCATTTCTCCCTCCCTTTCCCTCTCTCTAAACATTAATAAATAAGCAAGTAAGTAAGTAAGTAAGTAAGTAAATAAAATAAAAATGCAGCACAGTATTTTGCAGAGGCAGCTGTAAACAGGATGAACTTGACAGGAACGCAACCTGGTAAGTGTAGCAAAGAAGAAATCAACATGTAATGAACACAGATCGTGTGTAGAAGCACTGCCTCATTCCAGGGAGACAGAGCTTTGGGTGTGAATCCTCTCTCTCCTTTACTTGCTGCAAGTAAATAAAACTCCCCAGCGACAACCCCTCAAACCACCTCACGTCCTCGAATGCAACACCCCGAGCAGTGAACCCCCCGAGTTCCACAACACAGTGGCAGTGGTAGCAGCAGGGGCCACGCCAGCTGTGCAGCTGGGGCTGGTGTTGGCACCCACCCTCGCCAGACCATCCCGTGGGGTGACGCCGAGTGCTGTTTCTGGCTGTGCAGGCCCAGAGCCTGTTTCCTCAGAGGTCCTGTGCTCTTGGTTGTACCTCCTTTACTGTGAAGTGAACTCTGGGCTAAGTCAATGTCGCATCGACTATGCTGTGAGTCCTCCAAAGGGGGAGCTGGCAAAGGCTCTGCCACGCCCTCATATGCACCAGGTACATCTGTTTGGAATTGCCAACCCCGTTAAGACCAAAGAAATCCAGGGGATCATCTTCTCACCAGGTGACTGATCTCCTTGGGAGATGGTGCCATGCCTGGGGCTTTGCCTCAACCTCTGTGCTAACAGGTGAGACATCCAGAAGTGCAGTGGCCATCAGGCTTGGTGAGAAGGAGCCCATGGTGGTGGACCGACCCCTGCCTCCCCCTCCGTGGCCTGGCTGCTCCCGTCACCGGCCCACTGAGCAAGCAGTGCAGTGGCCGGGCTGATGGGGTTCCACCCATGGCTCTTTCTACCTGCTGCTGAGCGCTCCTCCTGGTGTGGGTGTTCTCTTCTCCACCCACTCCACGCCCACTCTTGTGAGTCCTCACACATGCTTCTGCCCTAGACCTCTCTGACCCTTAGAATGGCTCCCTCAAGGCCCCAGGCAGCCACGTAATCCGTTTACCACCCCCAGGAGCATATGTGTATCCATCGTCTAATGTTTGCTGCTGCGCCCTTTCCAGCTTACGTCTGAGTGGGCCCAACACTCCCAGCTCGTCTCTGGCACCCGCGGCAACACAGCCATTGATATTCTGTAGTCAGGGACTCAGGAGCATACCAGGTACTGCTCTGGAAAGGGTAATGCTTTGCTGTGGAGCCTAGGGTTCTGCACCGCAGCTCTGCAGTTTCAGCTTTCAGACACACTCTAGACTCTAGAGTCTAAAAGACTGTCGGCTAGAGCATCCTTATGTACCATGGATGGATGAGAACAGATGAACCGTGGGGGCCAAGCAGTAGGACCACCTGTTCCCCAGCTCTGCAGGGCCGCTTTGGCTCTGGGCACCACTGAACACGGACCACCTTCTCAGTCAGTGGATGAATGGGCTGCGGCAGCATTCTCATGAGTGGTGTGTGCTGTCCCCCAAAACCCGAGGAAGGCTGCCCCGTGCTGGGCCCTTTCCTGAATGGAAGAAAATGCACGGTACGGTTACAAGCTTTACCTTAAAGAGGAAAGTTCAGCGTGCTGCAGACCCCCAGGCCCCTAATGTCTTCAGGGATGTCACAGGCCCCTTACTCTTTGCAGGTTCATCTCCCAACAGCTGGTACACATGTGTCTTCCCTGGGTCTCCAGAGCTCTTGCTCCCTCTCGCTCCTCGGGCCTGACTAACAGGGTGTTCCAGTGCACGAGCCGGGTGCTCCTATTCCCCGTCTCAGAGTCCCGCTCCTTCCTCGACGTTAGCACGGGAAGCTTTCCAAGCCTGTGAGTTCAGCCACATTTGTAATTCTGTGACATCTGAGACTCAGATTGTAACCTGATTTTCAGCAGTTTTCTTTCTATTTGACAAGGACTTTCACGGGGCTTTGAATTTGACACTACCATGATGTGTCTCATTTCCCCCTGTTTATTAGCAGTGAAGGGATTCTCGTCCTCCAGCCAGCAGGGGATCTAAATTCCGAATCCCATGCTAAGGGTATTGTTTCTGAGTCCATTTCTGTTACCAAGGAACTTATATGGACTTCCCAGGAGACCCTGTGCCAAAGGTCCAAGTACAAGCATTTTATCTGAAGGCCATGCAAGTAGCTTTTGTAGGTGAATGGCCAGTAGACTGGGGGAGGAAGAATGCAATTGGAGCACAATTTTGCTAGATAATTCTAGGAGCCAGAGTAAAATATGCACCTCAGAGTGATCATGATTGGGAGGAGGTGGAGGAGGGAAGTTTGTGCACCGATCTCCGTCAGCGTTGGTTGAGGGCTGTGCCCCTGGGCACAGACTCCGGGACACTTCCAGCCAGGGCGAGCTACTGCCTCCCGGGAGAGGTTCAGGGCTTGAGTTGGAACTTGCCCCAAAGTGAGTGGCAGTGATGGTGCCTGGTGGGACTTGCTCCGCTGCTGGGCAGCTATCTCTGTGCGGGGCCAGCTCTACAGAGGCCAGCGGAGGTGGAGGCCACAGCTCAAGGGGCAGAGCCTGGGGTCAGAGCTTCATGTTTAACTTAGAGGGGGAATGCGTCAGATAGAAGAACACTTAAGAAACCTTGTGCATGGTAGGCACTCAGGAAGTGAGTGCTGATTATTTGATTTCTGAGGGGCATAGGGAAGCAGGGGGCATGCAGTAGACAGATGTCACTGGAGGGTCAGCCTCTACTTCCCCAAAGGAGGGTCCCTGTGCCCTGAGTCGGGGTAGGCATCTTTGCAGCCGGTCTGAGGCTGCTCAGAGAGCCTTCTAGGAGGGAACCGCTCCATGCTGTCTTCCGTCCTGAGTCTCGAGGCGGGTAGTTGCTCCATAGTGCTCCTGGTCAGCAAAGTCTGGTTGAATCTTGGGCCCAGGAGGCCTCATTATCTCCTCCAGTCACTTGCCTGGAAGGCTCCTGGATTTGCTTCCGGGAAACAAACTTTGGAAATAGGAAGAGAGAAAGTGGCTGGGGAAAGAATGAGCAATTACAAATGGCAGGCACCAGTCCCAAACATGCAATTACTTTCAAACAGGCTATTTACAGCTTGTCGGACAGAGCCTGCAGGGAGTGGGAAGTGTGCAGCCTGGAACTGGTCACAGCTTCAAGAGCCTGGGAGGGGAGCATGGGGCCGGCTCCGAGCTGAGAGGCAGAGGCTTGGGGGAGCAGGCCGCTGGACCAGACCGGCAAAGGACAGCCAAGACCCCCTCCTTGATCTCCCCATTTGCCCCGAACCCATCTACCAGGAGCCCAGCTCCTGATGGTCCTGGCCACGCCCACCTGTCTGGCACCTCCCTGAGTCTTTAACTTCCTCACCTTTCTCCTGGCCCCCGGCCCCCACCACCCTGACTGCCCAGTCCACCCTGACTGCCTCCTTTCTGAAACCTTGGAAACTTGACCCTCTTTGCTACTCGCTTTTTTTAAATCCTCATCTGAGGACGTGCTTATTGATTTTAGAGAGAGGGGGAAGGGAGGAAGAGGGAGTGAGAGAGTGACTTAGTTGATGTAAGAGAAGGAGAAACATTGACTGGTTGGCTCTCATACATGCCCTGACTTGGGACCGAACCTGCAACCTCGGTATGTGCCTGATGGTGAATTGAACCCGTGATCTTTCAGTTTATGGGACGATGATCCAACCAACAGCCACACTGGCCAGGGACGTCACTCACTTTTCACAGATGTTTTTATTAGTGTCTATTAGTGTCCCCAGTTAGATTTTAAGTTCACCGATACCTGATTTTTCAGCTGTGATTCTCTCCTGATCTCAGCCCAATGAGCTGTGCGTGGAAAATGTCTCTGAACTAATCACCCTAAACCTCAGTTTCATGTTCATGAAATGGGATTTCAAATAGTACTTTCTCCTTAGGGTTGCACTGAGGGCTGTGGCGGTCAAGGCCGGTGCTGGCTCTGGGCTCGCATTGAGCCGACTGCACAGCGAGAAGGTGATGGTGTGCGCAGCTGCTGCCTGCCCCTGACCTGGCCTCAGTTCCCTTCTCCTTCTTCTGTGTTTTGACCCATTGAACTTAGACCAGGAAATGTTTATATGACTATAAGATGTGTTTTAGAATGATTTCCTATAAGCCTTTGGCATGGACCTAAATAGATTAGTTCTGTATAGTCAAGACTTAAACGTGGAAGTCCTATCTTGGGCTTGTTAGCACGGACTTTGAGAGCTGTTCTACGTGTATGATTTAGTCAGCCTTAGTTTCTAACGATGTTGGTCACCGGAGCCGTGGTGGCCGTTACAGGGAGCCCCACCTTCAAAGGCATGTACTGTGTTAAGAGAAGGCACCGGGGCGCTGTGCCAAGCTGGATGGGCCGAGCCGGAGATGGGAACGGCTGATGGTGCCTGCCCATGGCGGCCTCGACTGATAACGCAGCGGCTCCTATTTGAGGTTTGGCTTTGTTTTGTTGGGTCCAGCATGGGGGCTTCTGTCCCCTGGGAGACCCTCTAGGAAAATGCTGGAACACTAGACTCAGACCAGAGTTTGTACCTTAGCTCAGACTTGATGCCTGTCTTCTCCATTCCCCTCCAGACCCTTCTGCCACCGTAATCGCTGTTGTGTGTCCAGGTCCACTGACCTCAGAGACTGCGTCACTGTGCTCTTCTGTCCTCTGGCTTCTGCTTGGGTTCAGCCAATGGGAGGTGCCAGCAAACCATCGAGAGTGAGGCCAGGATACTTATTCCTCCGATTCTTTCCTTGGCCTGCGGATTGGCAGACTGCCTTCTCCATCAAGGCCATGGCACCTGGGGACTGGCCTCGCCCACAACTTTGTCCAGGTTCCAGTCACCTTCCCTCTGTTGGCCCTCAGGGCTGAGCAGTGGGAACAGCTCTTGTTGTCCAGCATATTTCACAGCCTCCTGCTGGATTCCTTTAACCTTGCTGACAACTTTGGACTGATCCCTGCGTTAAATCCCCTAAAGCATTAGCTGTCCCCTGACATCCACGAGGCAACACGGTAGGGCGGGGTCGGCAGGCGAACCGTCTGGTTTGCATCCACGCTGGACTTTTTCTTTTTTTTTCAGTGTTCAAAGTAACATTTTGTTTATTTATTTTTAAATTATGTGTTTTTTTGCTTATGCTATTTCAGTTGTGGGGACAGCCGACTTGACTTTTTACTGGCGGTGCGATCTTGGAGAAGTTGCATAACCTGCAGGCAGGCTGGTTTCCAATGGGTCGAGCGCTTCCCTAACGCACTTGTGGGGAGGATTAAATGGGGTGAGAAAGTGAGGCTCTGTCTAGGGAGAGAGGAGGGGAAGTGCAGGAGGATATGAGAGGCAGGAGCAGGTGCGTCTGCAGAGGCAGGGGCAGCCGGAGGAAAGGGTGAGCGGAGGTGCGGGAAGGGTTGACCCGTCCAAGGAAACGTCTCCAGAGAGTAAGATCAGTCGAACAGACAGACGATGGACTGCTCAGGCGTTAGGTCCACTCCTACCGTTCTTTACCTCTCGGAAGGCCGGTATGTAGCAGAGTCAATGAGTTAACTGGCAAATCGAAAACACAATTATCTAACTGTGGGTCTGTTATTAATTCCTTGATAAAGTGCATGCCTTGTTAATGAGAAAAAAATAAGATCAAAATAGTTGAGAATAATGGGGGACCCTGGGGAAGGGTGTTGTAAACATCGTGTTTGAGTGTGGTGATGTGAAGAGTGTAGGCGGGAACGGGGGCCGTTATCACATTTCACCCACCTGCTGGGAGGCTGACATTTCATTGAAATGTTAGAATCTTCCAGATACAGGTGGATTCTCTTCTAGACAGGAGGTTAGGTTCTTGTCCCATATTACTGACTCAATTGTCCTTAAGTTTGATTTCTTATTGGAGCTGTTGATGGAGCTGCCTCTGTTGTTATAATATATAATACAATTATGATATCTTTTATGATGGACATCTTTGATGTCCCATCGTCCACCTTCTTGAGTCATCCTTGTTGTTTATTAGTTGTTTAAAATTAATGCACTTTCTTTTTAGAGCAGTTTGAAGTTCCCTGTCGAGCTGAGCAGAAATTATAGATTGTCCACATACACCCTGCCTCCCCTCCCACAAACAAGTTCTCTCACTACAGATACCCTGCATCACACCGCTGCATGTGTTATTCTTGTCCAAAGCCCCCACTTTACACTTGGATCATTCTTGGGGCCGTACATTCTATGGGTTTGAGCAAATGTATAATTGACATGTATCCACAATTGTAGAATAATACAGAATGTTTCTGCTGCCTGAAAATCCTCTGTGCTCTGCCTATTCATCCCTCTCTTCCCTCTAACCCCTGGCAAACACGCATCTTCTACTGTCTCCACAGTTGTGCCTTTTCCAGAATGCCATGGAGTTGGACTCATCCGGTGCACAGCCTTTTCAGATTGGCTCCTTTCACGGAGTAATATGCTTTTAAGGTTCCTCCACATCTTTTCACTGCTTGATAGATCATTTCTTTCCAACACTGAATAATTCTCCATTGTCTGGATGTACCTCAGTTTATTTATCCATTCACCTACTGAAGGGCATCTTGATTGCTTCCACGCGTTGGCAATCATGAATAAAGCTGCTGTAAACATCCACACGCAGGTTTTTGTGTGGACATTCATTTTCAGCTCATTTGGGTAAATACAAAGAGCCTGGTTGCTGGATCGCATGGTAAGAGCGTGTTTAGTTTTGTAAGAAACTGCCAAACTGTCCTCCAGTGTGGCTGTTTGCATTATTTTGCATTTCCATCAGCAACAAATTAGCCTTTGTTACTTCACATCCTCGCCAGTATTTGGTGTCAGGGTTTTGAATTCTGGCCTTTGCAACAGGAGTGTAATGGTATCTCACTGCTGCTTTAATTTGCAATTTCCTAGTGACATACGATGTTGAGCATCTTAGCATGTGCTTACTTTGCTACATGTAGTTTTTGATGAGATGTCTTTTCAACCTTTTGCCCCTTTTAAATCAGGTTCTTTGTTTTCTTGTTGAATTATAAGAATTCTTTTTCTATTATAGATAATAGCTCTTTATCAGATTTGTCTTTTGCAAATATTTCTCCCAGTCATCGCCTAATTTTCTCATTCTCTTGACGTTGTCTTTCACAGAGCAGAAGCGGTTAATCTCAGTGAAGTCCGTGAATGCACCTTTCAGTTTGCTCTTTGCTGTGGCAACAGCTTGCATGGACATACTTGGCCAGAGCCAGCCTGGGCTGCACAGCGTAGCCCTTACTTCCTGCCCTTGGCTTTGCCTGTCTGTGCCTTGGAGGATGCTGTAGGATCCTGTTTGACTGTGCCGGCTCGTATGCCAGTCTGGACGAGGACAGCATTTAAGCAGTCCTTTACCAGTGGGGTCAGGAGCCAGCGCATGAATATTTCCCTCTCTGCCTGTATCCTGGACAGGATGCTTCGGAAGCACAGTGCACACAACTCTTCTGAGACCCGTAGTAGGTTGAGTCCCGGTCGTTCAAAAATATTAAGTCCACTCAATAACGCACGTTTGGGTTGCCTTTTTCTCCTTTCCCTTTTCATTCTTCCTGTTTGTTTCCTAGGATCACTTCTCAGAGTGAACTACCTGCTGGCAAACCCTGTCACAAGCTTTGTTTTCAGGGGAACCCAAGACAAAACTGTTTAATTTGGCTTTCTGTTAAGTACATTTTCTGGCTGCATTTTACGTTACTTGAATGAACACAGTTTACGTCTTCTTAATAATACACAGATCGCTGGAGGTGACCCCTTCATAACCGTGACCACAATTTTCTTCAGTGAGTTACGCCTTCTAGCAAGTCGGACTCACGCTGGCCCAGTGGAGAGAGTGATGAAGCGGGAGGGAGACTCGGTGGCTCCGTGACTCAGCCCTCCCACCACCTAATTGTATGATTAACATACTCGTAACAGTTGTAGGAAGACAAGATTTATCTACTACCCAGTTCCTCCATTGGAAGAGTATAATTCAGTGTCTTCAAGGATATTGATAGGGTTGTACGACCCTCATCAAAATCTAATGCTAGAACATTGGTGTCAAACCCAAGTAGACCTTGCGTCCCTTAGTGATGCATTTGTCACCACCTGCCCCTCGGTCCCAGCCCCAGGCAGCCACCGAGCTCCCTTCTCTTTTTATAGATTTGCCTATCATGGATATTTCATGTAAATGGGGTCATGTAGTCTGGGGTCATTTCTGACTGGCTTTTTTCACTCGGCAGGACGTTTCTGATGTTTGTCTACGTTGTGGTATTAATGGTGTGATTTCGAGTAACCTCGTGGGACCCGCTTCCGACTCTGCACATAGCGGAGGAGAAGATCAGCTAGGCCCTCACCGGCCCGCGGAGTCCCAAGGGCAGCCAGGCACGTAGCAGAGGACCCCGGAGAAAAGGCAGCTGCAGTGCTTATTTTAAGATGTCAGACTGAGCCAAAATAAGCTGGAAGAGGAGCCACGTGTTTTATTGCTGAGCTCCTATTCGACAGTTGGTGCCCGTCTGCGTGCAGAAACCAATTACCTATGAGGAGTAATTGGAATCATTAATAGCCACAAACAAATGTGTCTATTCTGCAAGTAATTTGCAGTAACAGTTAGTAATTGATAGTAATTTTGAGTAATTAAACCCTAAGTAATTCATTTACGAAATCATGCAGCCATTTTATGTGGTTCCTGGGTGTTCCCAGAACACATCTTAATTACTTAGCTCCAGCCCAGGAATACTTCTGTCATATACATACATATATATATATGTATATATATATATACACACACACACACATGCATGCACACACACACACACACACACACACACACACACATATATATATATATATAGAGAGAGAGAGTGTGTGTGTGCTATTCTCGGTAAGACCCAGCCGAGAGGAGGCCAAAGAGGGGGTGATTTTCCGGTGCAGCAGCAGTCAGTAACAGCCTGGAGCTACCTTTTGGGCCAGCGATGAGGTTTGCTGAGTGAGGCCCTTTAGACAGGACTGTTGTCCATGCTGCCCAGAAAGTCTAAGTGAAGTCTGGGTTACAACAACTGATTTCTGTCTCCTCCTCTCCTAAATATTTTGGTTTGGCCTTTTCCAGGTTTGTTCAGACTACAGCAAACCCCTCCTGAGCTGGTTCCAAAGAGCAATTGCAGGCGTCCATTTTTGTCTTTAGGACACCATCAGAAGTTCTGAGCTTGATCTTGACTGTTAGCTGCCACGTGGTTCCCCTTTGCCTTTCCCTGTGGTTGACGCTCTGAGACGACAGTGTTGGTTACCTGCTCAGCATCTAGTCCTCCATCCTCCCTGTAGCAACACTTCAGGTGTAACCAGGTATCCACCCCCTCTCTATGCAGCCTGTGATTGTGGAAAGCTGAGCCCTGCAGCGAGTCATGGTGAATCTAAGTTCCTCAAGGTGATGCTAGAGACTGGTTCAGGAGGCCAGGTTGCTACTGGTCCAGGAGTTATCATGTGACTCTCCTTGGCCCAATCAGAGTGAAGGAAAGGGCTTTCATTCTCAGGGTACCAAGAGAATCTTTTCCCTCTCTCTTGCTGGGTGTGAAAAAGGGAGTGCGTTGGCTCAGAAGTGCTGGCAGCCACCCTGACACCCGGGGTGAATCTGGCCCGAGAACAAAGTCTATACAGAGATGGCAGAACCAAGAGAAGTTGCTGAGGACCTGCATCCTCCTGTGCCTGGAGTCCTACTTCTGGGCTCCTAGTTCTGTGAGATAATATGTTTTTCTTAGGTATAGTCCAGTTTGAGCTTGGTTTTCTATCACTTGAAGCCCCAAACATCCTAACTGCTACCAGTCTCCATCTTTCACTGCACTTGAATTGCTCCATTCCTGACACTAGTCTCCACACACTGGCTTCCATGTCTTTGTCATGGCTTGGAATGACAGTGCCACGCTCTGTCTGGCAGAAATTCTGCCCAAGCCAAGTCATGACCGTTCTGCTCAGCTGAGGCTCCTCTCCTCCGTGGAGCCCTCATGGACCACCCAGCCCTCTGCGAGGCTCTACAGCCCACGGTCTGAGCACCATGCCTGGGGCTTCCCACTGAGAGGCGCATGCGCACATTTCTCAACTTGCTCCTGGGCAGCAGAGGTCGGGTCAGTGCGGCACCCTCCTGATGGCCCGGAGGGAGGATGAGCTAGGTGCCTGTGGAGACTAACATCAGGAGGTCGCAGAGAAGTCAGGAGCGGAGAGAAGTTTGGGAAGCACCGCAGACATCCAGCGGGGAGACCATTTGGGTAGGTCGGCCAGCAAGATATGGAACTTTCTTGAAGCGATGGGACCAAAGTGGGATCTTTAATTGATGTGCAAGCTTTTGATAAAAGCTATATGTTAATTTATTATTTCATCCATTCTGTTCTCTTTTCCCTACTTTATTGAGATATAATTAACATTTAACACTGTATAACTTTAAGGTGTATGATTTAATATACTTATATATTGCAACATGATAATTATCATTTCTTTTTTGGTGAAGAGCACATTTAAGATCTATATCCTTAACAACTTTTCAGTATACAATACAGCATTATCTTTAATCACAATGCTGGACATTAGACCCACAGGACTTTTTCATCTTCTTATTGGAAGTTTATACTTTTTGACCAACATGTCCCCATTGTCCCCAGACCCCAGTCCCTGGTAATCACCATTCCACTCTCTGTTCCTATATTTTCTGGTTTTGTAGATTCCACCTCTGAGTGGTACCATACAGTACTTGTCTTTCTTTAATTTATTCCAGTGAGCACAATGTCCTCAAGGTCCATCCATGTCACCCATGTTGTCGCAAATGGCAGCACCGTGTTCTCTTGCATGGCCGGACACCAGTTTGAACGTGTCTTTATCCATTCGTCCTTCGGCAGACACTTCGGTTGCTGGCTGTTGTGAGTGATGCTGCCTGTTATCATCCACAAAGCATCCGCCCCACGCCAAGCCTTGTGCCAAGTTTCTTTATTTCACGGATTTGGATATTTTGAGTATGTCGGCTCTCTCCCATGTGGCATAACATTGACTGTTCTCAATTAATGTCTTGACTCGATCGCTATCAACTTCAACTGGTCTGCCAACCCTGGAGCATCGTCGGCGAGAAACCTCCAGCACGAAACTTTGCGAACCACTTTTGACACATTCGATCAGTCACCGCACCTTCTCCATACACTGCACAAACTTTATGTGTTTCAGTTGCGTTTTTACCTTTCTTGAAATAATGAAGCATAATATGCCAAAAATGTTGCATATTTTTTCATCTCCGATATTAAAATGACTACACAAAAATTCACCCACTTTAATAAATTTGTTTTAAATGTGTGCTGATATTACAGCTGTCACAACACAGTCTAATAGAAATGTTTTGAAGGAAGTTAAATACAACTAAGTGCTACTAGAACCATCTTATGAAAAACAAACTTTTTGGCAAACTCACTCTTTCTTCTTTTTAATCCATGCCCTCCCTCCCCCACACACTAAAATATGGAAAAACAGGCTGTTGGCTGGGTTTGGCCTGTGCACTACAGTTGGCTGGCTTCTCTTTTCCACTCACAGTTCTAAAGGGCATCTGTCTGTCTGTGGAAAGAGGGACAGGGAGGCAAAGGGACAGGTTTCCCCTCACAAGCCCCCTCTCCTCCATCCCCCCTCCTCACCACCTCTTAGAGTTCACGCTGACAGCAAACACCTCCCCAGCATCCCTGGCCTCGACCTCCAAGTATCTCTGCTTCATTGCTCAGCTCCATCCAGTTCATCAGCACAAGACATTCTTTTAATTAACAATATGCAAAGGTCTCGGATGAAAAGCCCCCACCTGCCCTCTTCTCAAGGCTGACATAATCAGCTCCATCCCAGCCCCACCTCCTATTCTCTGCTTTACTGAGGTTGCCAGTCCTGAATCTCTTGAAGGAGCAAACAGATCTTTGGTATCAACTAAAAGAAAAATACTTTCCAGCGCAGAAAATGTGAACAAGCCACGGACAGGCACAAAGAAAAATCTAGAAGTTCTGGCACGGCTAGCAGAGCAGATCACTTTGCACAGATTGTCTCTCACTCTTTCAGAGGAAAAAGGAAAAAGGAAAAGAAAACAGGGCCAGCATGACAGGGGATGTGTCACTTACGGTGAAGGGGCTGCACTCTGAGAACCTCCAGCCGGAGGCCAGGGCGTGGTCCGGTGAGCAGACTCTTTGAAACTCCAAGTGTTTCCACCTCGTCTCCTAGTGCTCGCGGATGGGGAAACTCCTAGGGTGGCCCCAGCACAGTGGATCTGGAGGAGATGATTTAGGACGAGTAGTTTAGCTCTGTGTGAAGTTACATCCCTCTCATTTTCCTCCCCTGAAGTGAACAATCAAACAGGCCTCTTTTCAGGCAGGGGGTGAGGAGAGGTAGTGGGTGGCTTCATTAATCTCTGGATTCTCCGGGAAAGCCAATTTGGTTCCCGTGCAGTATCAAGCATTCAGAGAGTACAGCCGCTTGTTAGCTTGGCTGTGTGCCCTCCAGGAACTCCACACGGGGAGCCCGGTGCACGTGCCAGGCTGGACGAGGGAGGAGGGGCAGGGAGGGGGAAGGATGTGTTCTTGGTCTATTCAAAACACACCGGCCTTGGGTGGATCAGGTAGGCACCTGCTCACAGAATCACTCAGGCAACACGAATGCTGGCAAAGTTATTGCTGAGCTGCCCCTTTGGAGTCTTGTCCGCTCTGTGAGTTGTCTTGTTCTCGGTTTTTAAGACAGTGAGAGCAGTCCTTTCCACCTGAGCGTCAGTGCTTTTCGGCCCCAGGGGATCTGTTCTCTCTTCCTTCTGAGGATAATTTTCCTGCCAGAAAACATTCGACAAAGGTGCTGTAAAGGTTGGAAGGGCCTTTGTCTGTCACCTGAAGTCTGTCTACATGGGCAGCAGCCTTCTGCAGGGACCAGGCCAGTTCTAATGCTTCCCCGTTGAGGATGGAAAGCTGCCTCGGGAGAGGGACTCACACGGGGATGGTGGCCAGGGTTCTCTGAGCCCCGCCCTCCACAGTGGTGCCCCTCCTTCGCACTGGGATGCAGGCTCATCTTCAGTTGTTAGAGTGCTTTTCAGTTTGCAAAAGGCTTTCTTATATGTTACCTTTTGTGGCTCTTCTGCCCACCCACCCAACCACCTTGACAGGTGGGAAGAACCAGGAGCATAATAACTTCCATGTACTATACATTATTTATTATTATAAGAGAAACATCATCTTCACAGGGAAATGGGCTGCTAACAACACTTGGGAAGCAGTGAAATGACGGCTGAGCACCTGGCCCTGACTGGATGCTGTGGTTTCTCGCCACCTCTCACCTCGCCTGCCTGCATCGCACAGACAGGAGCCGCAGAGCGGAGATCAGAACCTGTATCTCACCAACTCCAGCATCAGAGGAGGGCACATTAAATCTGTCCCTGGATGTCACACATGGACACAAGGCACGACCGAGGTCAGTCTGTGTGGGAACATGCACCTCAGTGGAGAAGTGAGATCTTCTGAACCCTGCTCAGCGCTCTCCCTGTGGGACCACCTTTGTGACAGAGCTCATCCCTGGCATCTCCTGGAAACCTGGCGTCACCAGGATTTTAGCGTGGACCCATTCCTCTGACAGGGTGGGGTGGTTGCCAGGACATAGCTGCATATTGGTCTTGACACTGGTAATTAATGACAACCACAAATTAATGACTGCATGCACAAATTGATTCTCAGAGGTGTAATAATTAGATTTAATGCCTGCCACACCATGTATTTATGTGTTTAATTATCAGCTCCATTGTGAATTTTAATGAACTTTCAATGGTTTAAGATGTTCATATCCCATTAGGTAGGTGCCTTTTTTCTCATTTATGAGTGGATTTTATTCTCTATGATCCTGGAGTTGACTTTTGTATGCAAAGAACGCTACCTTGTATGAGACTGTATTCCTATTTCTTCCTTTATTCTCCCACGGATAGGTAAGGTATTTTGACAAAGAGATGAGTTCTTCCCTCAAGAGCTCTACCTGTGCTGGTCAGAGAGGAGGAGGCAGAGAAAGAAGCAGTACCAGCAGCCCCCAAGTCTCCACCTTTCGGCCACGAGAACTTGCTGTGTGGCCTCAGGGAAGTCCCTTCACCTCTCTGGGCCTCAGTTTTCTCATCAGTAAAGAGTCGGGAAGAGAAGGAATGGAGGAAGGGAGTCTGCAATGTCTGAAGTGGATTTCTCTGACTTAGATGCCTGCAGACCTGGATCAGGACTGTTTCTAGAAGCAAGAGAGTGAGATGAGGGATTTGGGCAATGTTCCCTCCGTCTTGCCCTGCTTGGAACCCGGCCTCAGCCTGGGCAGGTGCCCCTGGCCGCGGCAGGGGTGCATCTGCACGCTCTGTTTTGGGTGCAGCTGTTTTCAGGGCGACAGCCCATGGGCTCCAGTCAGGGTTATTGCTACAGCATTCACTTGAGATTCGGAGCCTGGGCCACGTTGAAATTGCAGACAATTTGGTAGAAAATGGTTGGGAAATTGCAGTGTTTAGGCTTCTCACACCAGCCCCTTCATTTTTATTTTCTTTCTTTTTTATTTCGTTCCCTCACCCCACCAGCACAAAATTACTTTAGAGGCTGAGGAACGACAGGCTGGTCTGGCTACATTCCGCCCCTCCCCCCACCCCCAATCTGTGATGTATTTTGTAAACAAACATGTAAATTGATACAAAATTTAACCACCTCAGACAAAGTGGCTAAAAGACTAGAGAGAGCTCTACGTGAAAACAGCTGACAGGCTGAAGGGTGTTTGCCCTGGGTCCCTGAATTTCCGCCGGGATACGGGCTAGCTAGGAAACCTTTCTTCTGTTGCTAATTGTTCCAAAATGAGTCCACTTATGCATATTAGTTTTTCATTAATTGTTTTAAAATTTTCAGACTCTGCCTCATTCAAAAAGAAATTGAGGAGGCCATCTTATTAGTCAATTAATGATATCTGTTTCTTGGTAATTGAGATTTATGGCCACGCAGCTGAAAATATGTATCATTGTTCAGACAACAAGTGGAAATATATACAGTGTGGCAGATAAATTGCACAGACTGGCGGGGTGACAATAGGCATCACGTGTTCTAGTCAATTTGCCCACTTAATATCCGTCTGTCTTCTCTATGTTCGACTGATGCCCTGCCTTTGTGGAAGCATCTCCTCCTGAGGCAGTCCATTCTGTTTTCGGACAGATCTAGTTATCATAAGTTTTACCCATTCGTATTGAGCCAGAATTCAATCAATCATTGTTTCTAATCCCATCCCTTGGGTCCCCGCTGAACAAGCTGCTTTTCACTACCACATGATGGTTCTTCACGTGTTTGCGGAGTGGTCCCTTTCTTCTCCGGCAGCCGCCCCCGGGTTGCCAGGGAGAGGCTGCAGTGTAGTGGAGCTGGTAAGAGGGTCCAGCTTCAGGGGCCTGCTGACCGTGCTGGCCCGATCGACTGGTGTGTGGAACCTTCAGTCCCACTTTGCCTCAACTCCCCTCCATAAGAGATGAGGTCGTAACAGGAGAACCCCCAGGAGGATTGCTCTGAGGACCTATCAGGACAATCCTGGTAAAGCTCTTAATGTAGTACCTGGCTTATAATAAGTATTGTCAAAGAGTTTTCTATTATCATGGCATTGTTGAAGACCTCTTCTGCCTGCGGTCTCTTCTGAACAGACTCCAGTTCATTTCCGTTATTTAAAAATGTAACAGTCAGCCATTCATCAACCGTTTAATGAGTATCTACTATAGAATAGACAGTGGATGTACAGGTGAAATAAGAATGAGACGAGCTTGTTGTTAGGTAGTTTTATTTACTTACAGCAAGAAAAGGAGAGTGGATTCACATCCAAAGCTCTGTCTGCCAGAAGGAAGTCTTAGCCCAAGAGCAGATACTGTTTTGGTTAATTACATGTTGGCTTCTTCTTTGCAGTTGGGTACATTTACCAGGTTGGTTTTCTGTTGAGCTCATTGTGCCTACAGCTGCATCTGCAAAATACTGTGCTTACATTTTTTTAAAAGATTTTATTTATTTTATCTTTAGAGGGGAAGGGAAGGAGAGAGGGAGAGAATCATCAATGTATGGTTGCTTTTCATGTGTCCCCTGCTGGGAACTGGCCTGCAGGGAACCGGCCTGCAACCCCAGTATGTGCCCTGACTGGGAATAGAACCGCGATTGTCTGGTTCGCAGGCCCACGCTCAATCCACTGAGCTACACCAGCCAGGGCTTGTGCTTACATTTTAACATTTAGCAAGAATAACATTTAATAAGAACTGCCCAGACCTTGAGACCTTTGTCGTATCTAAAACATCAGTACTACTGTCATGGAGTACATGCCATATGCAAACAAATGATTCTTTAGCATGGTTATTATTAATGAAACCAAGTGGAATTATGGGATGCCAACAGAAAAATGCAGGTAGGAAACTGCGGCATTTAGGCTGAAATTCCATGGAGAGGTAGATGTGGAGCAGCTGGAGTGAGAACGGAGCAGAGAGGGTTCGAGCCAGAGAGCAGCTGCCTGGGCTGGAAGTCGGAGTGTTTGAGAGAATGGAAAGGTGGTGTTTCTGGGGCCCGGTGACTGGGGAGAGGGGTGCGGATGAGCCCAGAGCCCCAGACAGGGATCTCAGACCACACAGGGGTCTGTGGTCATAGTAAGGACATTGCTTTATGGAAAAAGAGCAACGATTTAATGTGTATAAATAAATAAATATATCTTTTTCACTGTTCTAAGGGTAAGTACAGAAGACGATGAGGGGCTATTACTTAAGTCCCGGCGAAGAACCATAATGAAGACGGACTAGCATGTGGCAGTGGAGGTGAGGAGAGTCAGCAGCTTTAAGAACTGTAGACGGAAGGAACCACTGGACTTGGTCATGGATTAGATGCGAAGCATGAGGGTGACCTCGGAAGGCTGTCCCCTGGGTCTTTGTTATGATGGGAATGGGCAGCTTTCTCAAGGTCAGGCCTTCGGGGGCAGGGTCCTGAGCCGAGGGACTGCACTTTCAGCACTCCGGCGGAGCACTCTACCTCAGCCCGGGACACAGCCCGGGACATTCTCTCGCTCCGGAACTTGGAGACACAGAGCCAGTGTCGGGGCGGGAACTGGAGCCATAGGGGTATGGAGTCAGCCAGGGAGTGGGTGCAGAAAGAAGAGATGATGAGGCAGGCGAGAGCTGACAGGTGAAAGTTAGGCAAAGAATGAGGAGGCTGGCCGGGGACGAGAAGAAGTGACAAAGGTAGAAGCAAAATCAGGAGTGTTTTCGGTAGCCAGAGAAGCCGGGAGGCAAGAGTGCTTCAGGGAGGAGGGAGGGAATGGTCAGCTGGGTTGTTTAAGCCACGAAGGGATCATGTGACAGGAAGCCTGACAAGTGTCCCGTGGATTTGGTGGTGTGGAGGGTGTCGGTGACTTTAGAGGGAGCCGGTTGCTGTGAGAGGGAGGCAGGACTCAGACTGCAGCAGACGGAGGCACGACGGGGACGCAGGGAAGTGGAGGCACAAAGCGTAAAGAGTTTTGGGGGGTGTTGACTTGTGTGACAAAAGAGAACCACAGAGCCAGCTAGAGGATGATGTGAGCTCTAGAGACTAAAAAAACTATTATTACTATTATTAATGACGGAGATTAGACCATGTTCAAATGCTCACAGGATTGATCTAAGAGGGCAGAGAGGTTAAGAAAGTAGGGAGAGTCAAGGTAATTGATGATTACTTATGGATGGAGTGGGCTGGGTCTGGATGGGCCTGGAGGAACTGGGCTTTCCTTTGAGGAAGGGGCCCTGCCCTGGTGACAGGCAGGGGTACATGGCCCCATAGAGATGGGCCTGTTTTGGCTGGGAAGTTGGGGGAGAACCCACCTGAGGGCTTGGACGGTCCTGGTGAAGTAGGAATCTAGGTCCCTGCTGAGGGCAAGGGTCGGTGGTGGAGGGTGGCTCTGTGCAGGGCGGGCTGTCCCCTCCCAAGCCAGATGTCACAGTTACATCCTGTCTCCTAATATGTGATTGGTTACGGAGGGTAGTGTTCCACTGTTGCATCATGTTGAGCTCAGTGTCCTGGCTAACTCCAGTTTATCCCCAGTTCTGCCAAACATCATCACCCTGAATGTATGTGATTCAAGCATGTGCCTGTTTATGCATGTGTGTTTGTGCATGTATGCATGTGTTTTCTTTGAGTCAGATTAGTGCTTTGTTTTGGGAGAAAATGAAGGGGCAACAGAACAGCCTGCTGGCTGGGCTGGGACAGGTCCCAGCGCAACCATTGCTGGTGCCCACTTCCACTCCTGCAAGGGCCCTGTGTTGTGACTGGGTGGACGATATGGCCACCCAGCACTCGAGGGATGCTGTCAGGGGCAGCAGGTGGCATCTCTGTTCCCTGAGCCCTCGGGTTCACTGGTCTCAGGGAATCACACTTGAGTCCATCCCTGAGCCTTGGCCTCCTTCCCCCTTCTCTCCCGAGGCTGACGCGTGGTCAGACCCGATGGGCGGCTCTCTCTGTCCTGTTCCCTGGTCCTGACTCTGACTACCTGCCCCACCGATGCGCACAGGCATGACGCACCCTCAGGGGGCTGAAAACGGAAAACATTTAAATTTGCTATGGTGATTAATGGGGGTGGGGGCAACAAGGGAAGCCGGTTATTCTCACCCCCACCTGGAGTTCATTCCCTGCCCTACAGTGGCCCTCGGGACTGACTGGATGTTGTTTCAGGTTAATGTGTTCTTGGTACTCTTGCCTCACTGATCTCTCTCTCTCTCTCTCTTTTTGGAACGTCATACATCTGAGTGCACTTTGGAGTAAAACAGCCACAAGCGCACAAGTACGGTCTATGCATCTATAAAATCCTCTTGAAACAGAGGCCAGGCTCAAGAAGCCGCAGCAGAGATGGCTATTTCCTCCTGCCGGGGACGCACTAGGAGTGTTTCTCTAGGGAGGGGCAGGTGCTCTCCTTGACCCTTCATTTCAAGGCTTCACTCAAAAAATGGTGTCCCTGGTAAGCAGTCTTGTGGGTGGGCGGGGCTTCGTGAGTGGGCGTGGTGGGCTGGGAGGACTGGACTTGAGTGAAATTGGAGCAAGTTTATTTTGTAAGGATGGGCTTCCAGGGTTAAAAAAAAAGAAAGGCAAAATGCATAAAAAGCAAGTGGCAGGGCATGCATGAGTTGGCCGGGAAAGAAGTGGTGAGCCCTGCCCTTCGGCTCCTGTAACAGTCTGAGGGGGGCGGTGTGTAGCAGCGAGAGAACAGAAGGGTTTCTCGGCTGTGGGCTCCATCAAAGTGAGGCTCTGGGTGCATCTGATTTATCAGCAAACATCTGTTGTCTGTGAGCAACAAAGTCTCGGAAATAGCTCCCGGCCATATTTTTAGCTCCGGCGCAGCAGTAGCCAGGGGTCGGGAACCTCCTTCTAGCTGCACATTCCGTCTCTTGGGGAGGGGATTGTTCTGCAGGGAGGCAGGGAGGGTTGGTCTCTCAGGTGGCCTTTACCGGCCCAGGTTGTCCCCCACCTGCTATGGGCTTCGGAAGCCCGAAGAGCCTGAGTGTGCAGCGAGTGACGCTGGCGCTCTGTGGAAGGCCAGCAGCCTAACACACGGAAGCCACACGTAGTAAAGCACAGAAAAGAACAGGACACTCTCCTGTGACGGGTGGGAAGGGCACGCAGCCAGGGAGGCCACATTTCACCTGAAAGCTCTGCCCAGCCCAGCTGTCTCCTAAAGCAATATTTTGAGAGAAGTGGAGTTGATATGGGGAAAATGTCAGGGTAACAGAATGGAAGTCACCAAATGTGTTATAGGCTACATTCTGGGACCAATCCAAGCGAGCTGCTGCGAGGAGGAGCCAGGGACAGGTGGGAGGTGCCTCGCTATGAAGGTGTTGGCCAGGTCAGCTGTGGGGAGGGAGGCATAGGCAGTGCTAGTCCGGCTCCAGAACTTCCTTGCTGGGCAAACTTAGAAGAATCACTCAACCTCTCTGATCCTCTGAGTCTTATCTTCAAATTTGGAATTACAATCCCTGTCCTCCTTACCTGACAAAAATGTTAAACCAGGTCAAAGAGGGCTGAACAGGCGAGGGGGCAGGCTGTTAACCAGATGGGGGCGCTTTGTGTCCTTGAGTGCTAGTGCTGGGGGGCCGCCCCAGACCTCTGCAGGCCTCTTGTTGCCAAGTTCCACAGCTGGAGGTGGAACTGGGATTCTGAGGCAGATTCTCGTCCTGCAGCTGACGTTTATCATGTTAATGTGGTCGCGAACAGGTTTTTGGTTTTTGCTGTTGTAATTCTCAGTTCAAATCTTTCTCAGCACACCCACCGCAGTGCTCTGCACATGTGGGTGGCTCGATGAGAACTTTTGGCTCTGCTCAGCTCAGCGTCGGGGCTCCCAGGGGCCTCTCAGGGCACTCGTGCCTCACTTGGGAACTCAGAGGGTTGGTGTCAGTCAGCCCCTAGCCCCTGGCCCTCTGGCTTTGTTGGTGGAGATCCTCATCCCCACCTGCCCGGGGACAGGCTGCCCCTGCTTCTTTTCTTCCCTCTGACACTTGGGTCCTGGGGAGGAGAGAGAGGATGCGGGGGAGAGGGGCAGCAGACAGCCCCAGGCTCCTTCAGGGCCACTGGGCTGGGAATATTCACCCAGCAGTTTGGGGAAGCAAGAGAACTCGCCAGGCTGCTTCCCTCTGCAGAGGGGGTGATGCTGAAGTGAATCAGAAGAGAAGACACTGAGTGGACTCGAGGTGGTGCTCCCAGAGCCTTGTCTGGAGAGTGTAACACCAGCCGTGGGTTGGCACTCTGTCACTGCCTTCCCACGACCTCTGAGAATGCGTCCTCTCAGGTTTGAGGTCTGACTAGAAGTGCTCCCAGACTAGGAGGGCGGCCTCGGCAGAGGGCAGAGGGGGCAGCTCCCTTCTGGGTTTCAGGGGAGGGCTTGCCATCCCCGGGAGCCCTGGACTGCCTGAGGCACAGCTCCTGCAGTTTCTGCAGGGATACAGGGTCCCTGGGTTTTCCTTGCCTCTTGTTCTGGATGTGGCTAAAAAAAAAAAAAAAAAATCCCTGTGTCCCTTCAGTGAGGTGCTGCAAGAGATGGATGTATTAATACGGCTGGGGTTGGAATGGGATCGGGGGGCCGTTAGCTGTGGGGCTGAGCCAGGGAGGGTCCTGTGATTAGCAGAGCAGGAAGAAGGTCAGTACAAGGGTGTTGCTTGTGCAGGTGTGTGTCCCTGTGTGCTCATGTCTGTGTGTGTGTGCACGCTAATCTGGTACAAGAAGGGTAAAGTGCTTCAAAAACAGCAGGGCGTTGAGGTGGTGGGGGTGAGTAAGACAGGGCAGCACCAGCAGAGCCCCGGCTTAATGGGTGTGTCCAGGTGAGAACAGCGGGTCCCTGACGCAGGGAATAAATATAACTGTAGCTTTCATAGACCTGCAGCTCCTGCTTGCACGTATCTTCGAATAAAAACCCAGTAAGCCAATCACCCAGTGCTATGGACAGCTCTGCCCTCTCCTCCCATCCAGATCCCGCAGGCTCTTCCTGTCTGGGCAGCAAGGCTAACTGCGGTGTGAGCCTCCTCCAGTCGGGGGCAGCACTGCTTCAAGCACTTCCATCCACCTTCAGCCAGCCTGTTAGTCAGCAAAGCTGGGAAAGGGTGAAGGAGACAGAGTTGAATTGGCTTTGATTCTCAGCTCAGCCATTTTTAGCCAGCCCACCTTGAACCTCAACTTCCGCATCTGTAAAATGGGATGATGCTAATACTACAGTTATTATGAAGATAAAATGAGATAATACTCCATAAATGTTTGTATTAGGGCTTTGTGAGGGTTAAATGAGGCTGCTGTGTATGGAGACTTCTAAAACACAAAAAGCGAGGCCAAGTCTGAACTCAGCAAGGGTTCGCTGTGTCCTAATCCCAGGCCAGACTTGTCATCTGTAAGGCACCTCCCAGCCCCTGGGTTCATGGGCTCTTAGGCCTCATCTCTTCCTTGTGTCTGCCTCTTCTCTCATCTCCCAGTGGAGTCCAAGGCCAGGCCTGACACTCCGGCTCAGTCCAGACTGAGATGCCACATGAGAGCCCTTTGAAGGGAAGATCAACTGTTTATCAAATTGGCCAGTTGTAAAAGCCTGGAAAACACAGGAGGAATCAGATGCTAATTGATGAACAGCCAGCACAGCCCCGCTGCTGATTTGCATAAATATGCATTGTCAGACTGTTAGGTAAACAAAAGCAGGAGAGTTCTGGGGAGCGGATCATTGGGCCTGCCCTCCCAGTGAGCCTTTGCAACAGGATTACAGCCTCTGCAAGTTTTCCTGTTTAAAGACCCCCCCACATCCTCCCCTGCTCACTGTCTAGTTAGAATTCAGCTCTCTTTCCGTTATCAGTTGCCAAACCCAAAGAATGCAGAGCAAGGCAGAGCTGGCCTCGGTGAGCAGGAAGTGCCCGCTGTACCACAAACACTGTCTGAACCTCCAGGGTCCAGTTTAAAGACAGAAAGAAAGAGACTGAGAGGGAGAGAGTAGAGTGAGCTTGTCCCCCTCCCAGCTCCCTCCATGCTTCCGATGAAGATATTAGATATAAGAAGCACTGGGGCTTTTCTATAAAACCTGCCTGATGGATGGTTTTAATCCTTTCTAATTACAGCTAATTGGAACTGTCAATCGTTTAAAGCTCTGACACTGAGGCAGGCAGGTCAGGTGACCCAGACTCGCCCCACTGCACAGAGGGTAATGAGACGCACTGTTAGGCATCCGGAGGGAAGTTCTGGCTTCCCTGCCCCCCCGGGGAATCTGGGAAGATTGCGCGGGGCCTCCGCCAGCCTGTTCCTGGGGAGGAGGCTCCTTGCTGTCCGCCGGCTTCTCAGGCCCTGAGAGTCGGAGGCGGCAGCTCCCCCGATACCTGTCAGTTCATCTCAGCCAACATTTACCTCGCGTGTCTGTGTGCTGGGCCCTGTGGGAGGCCCTGGGGAGGCAGAGGGGCCAGAGGCTGGCCCCGGAGTGTCTCCCTCTTTCCTCGGGGAAACCAGCAAACCAAAGGGCCAACAGAGCCTCTGGGGACCTTACAATCTGGAGCTGCCTCTTGCAGTCCCCAGGGTCCCTCTCTGCTAAGTCACTGAAGCGAGCATCTCTCGCCGCTGGCGCATTCTTCCTTTCCGGAGCTGACTGGAGTCTGGTTTTCTCTGTCTCCCTGTAGCAACATGACATCTGGCAGGTCTGTGCCCTCGGACTTACCTGGGCTGACTTGTCTGGCACTTGAAAACAAGGGCAATTCTACCTGCGTCATGGAGTCCCCATGGAGAAAAGCCAGGAGACAAGCCTTGCAAAACTTCTGGAAGGTTTGGGTCCCTGGAGAGGTGGGCAGTGGGCAGACTCCACAGTCCTCGAGTCTCTACTCTAGGGCGATGGGGTGCTTCACCTCTGGTAAAGGTTCACTGTACCCAGCAATTTTGTGTCTCTTGTTACCTTCCTTTCCTGTGAAACCATGTGAGGTTGGTACCAGGGTACCTTCTTTACAGATGAGGAAACTGCGAATCACAGCTCCCACAGGGGTCAGATCCACTCTTGGTGGGTCGGAGACCAGAGGCTGCCAGCTCACTTTGACTAAGGTGAGACCCCTGCCCTGGTGCAATAACTGTGATAGTACTACTGACCTCAGCTCTCACTGCTGGAGGCCTACAGCTCTCACTGTCCTGCACTTGGACTTCACAGAGATTGCGGGGAGCATTTCCCCGTGGTTGCTCAGCAGGAGGGCTGGGAGATGTGGCGTTCAGCAGCAAGGGCTCGGTTCTGGAGGCGGGGTTCGACCAGACGCTAGGGGATCTGCAGACGTGCAGCCAACCACCACGGAACTGCCCCATCGCTGCCTGTGGACCCACCTGTCAGGTATCATGGTGAAGTTCAGGCCGGCAGAGTGTTAAAGCAGACAGCACCCCAAGGAATGGGGGTGGACGGTGGGGCACTTGGTGGCTCCAAGACCCCCGATATCCAGTTCACATGCAGCAGCTACAAGAGTCTACATGTGCCCTCTTGGCCCGAAGCCTTCCGAACTGGAAGGAAAACTGTTCTACAGAAGACGTGAGGTGGCCTGCCAGCTGGCAGGGACAGTTATGCCCCCGCCAAAATGTGTATCAGAAGGAAAGAGCTCGGACTCAGGAGGAGGGAGAGAGAGTGAAGGAGTTTCTGGGTCTCCATGGGGACCGTATCAACACCCGGTCCCCCGGCCAGGCACCTGTGCAAAGAGATCTCGGGAGCCGCAGAAAAGGACCTGGAAAAGAAGTAACAAAAAGCGGTTGAGGGCTTTAAATAAAACAGGGTTGGGTTTCTGGCACACCTGCACACACAGAGCTAGAGCGGTCAGAACAGAGAGAGAGCAATCCCCGGCCGGCTGGAGGCGTTCCCTCTCAGTCTTAGTGATCGCATCGGGGCGTAAGGGGAGTGTCTGCACAGTTCATTGACATTAGTCCCCTTTGAGAGACTGGCTGTGAGCACTGCTGATCCTTGTCGGCTGGATACCCCTGTATGAGAGGCGCCCGAAGCAGCAGGCCTGGGGTCAGGTGGAGGTCTGAGCGCAGGCCCAGAGAAGCACCCCTGGCGGTGTGCAGCACCTGCACAACATGCAGTCTGAGGGGACCCAACAAGTCCAGGCCAGGGGCAGTGCCCAGGGCAGGAGGATCTTTGGGCTGGCCTTTGGCTTTCCCCACCACCTCCAGACCACAGCCAAAGGTCTAGGCTGGCCCAGAGCCCCTCAGGAGCTTGGCAGGCTGCCAGCAGCAGGAGGGCACTCGGGGAAGCTGGCCCCAAGGGCTGAGCTCCTCCTGTCTAGACAAAGGTGATGTTGCCACCAGAAGGTGTCACTCAGAAGCAGATGTCACAGACCAAAGAGGGGGCCTGAGGAAGGGCTCGGGCCTATTGGATTCAGCTTCCTGCAAAGACAGTGAGTGAAGCTGGGGGCCAGCAGCCTGGAGGCCCTATGTCTCCAGGAGCTGCTGTCACGTCAAGATCACGGGCCAGCGGCCTCGTGTGTGTGGTTGCTGTGTCGGAGGGGTGTGCAGGGTTCAGGTGGCAAGGCTGGGTCTGCCTCGAGCCAAGCAGGCAGTTGCAAATAAAGAGTCACCCTGAGACAAAAACAGCTGTGTGTGTAAACACGTTAAGGATGCTAATTCCCAGAGTTCCCATGGGGCTGTAAATCCATCGTGTCTCTTGAATGGGAAAGAAGTCTGTTTCCCCAGAGGCTCACACTCCTCCTGCCTCTCCCACCCTGCTGTGGTTGCAGTCACAGCCCAGTTCATGATCATGTGGTCCCTGTTATTTTCCATACTTCTTTCCTCGTCTGCAAGGTCTCCCTTCCCCAACCAGACAATTAGGTCCACGGGCAGCTTCCGAGACTGGAAACAGTGCTGTGCTTGACGATAGAGCAGTTCACATTTTTCAAAGCTTTTCTCTACCACCGAATTCACTTTCTGTGGCCAGGTGAGGGGGACCATACCCACAGGACAGGCATGGACACTGACACGTGGGGGATGGAGCCGCTTGCTTGGGCTTGCCTGCCCTTTGAACCAGGGACAACTCACATTCTGCTGCAAGCTGCCTCCCCTCAGGCCCTGTAAACTGCAAAGGCTCAAGAAACACTGGATAATTTAACGTTTTAAATAGCTTTCTATGTTTTAAATCTTCCTAACCCCAGTGTGACCAATTAAAACCGACTGCAAATTTTTGACTTTCTCGCATTAAATGATGGGATCCCGTTCCCATTCCCTTGAATCTGGGCTAGACTTAGTGGTTTGCTGTAACCAATAAAATGTGGCAGGCTGCTTCACACTGCAAAGGCCACGAGCTTGCCCCTTATTTGCCAGGACACTCACTCCTGGAGCCCTGTGACTACCTTGAGGCCACTGTGCCGGAGAGGCCGAGATGGGCCCTCCACTCAGGGGAGCAGTCCCGGCTGAGCCCAGCCTCCCAGCCATCCCTGCCAAGGTGCCAGGCAGGTAAGGGAAGCCCTGCTGGGCCCTCCAGACCAGCCCGTCTACCCTCTGAACACTAGTAAATGGCTTGTGATCTAGAGACAGAAAAATCAGCCAGGTGAACCCTACCTCAACTCCTGACCTGCTAGGTTTGAGGTAGTTTGTTACACGGAAATAGGTAATTCGAACACCCAGAAAATTCCCCCGCCTTCTCTTGAGCTCGCTGAGAGAGTAGATCAAGCCTACTTCAGTTTTGCAGGCCCTTCACCATCATTTAGCTTTTCTTACCTCATCCCAATATTGCATGAAATTGTGTGGGTATTCTGAATTCTCCCAAAAAATTAGCTTCCACTTAGAAACAGGCTAGAAAATTGAGTGGTGTGATTGGCCGTGGGAGTGGTCGCACAAAATCAGACCCTGTTGAGCACCTCCTGTTCTCAACTATGTGTTCAGTCCCATGTATCATTCAAGGTCGAACCTAGCTGCTTTCTTAGCCTTGAAGTCTTTTGCTTCCACTCTGGAGACCTTCCTCTTTTTCTCGGCTCCCAGT
Organism: Artibeus jamaicensis; assembly: GCF_021234435.1. Classification (NCBI taxonomy): domain Eukaryota; kingdom Metazoa; phylum Chordata; class Mammalia; order Chiroptera; family Phyllostomidae; genus Artibeus; species Artibeus jamaicensis. The sequence goes on along the minus strand of NW_026521854.1, from coordinate 5,442,322 downwards.
GCAGGATGTCCGAGTTTCGCGATGCTGATTATGCTTGTCATAGCTGCCTTTTCTATGGCCCCTTTCAAACACGTCTTTCCTATGCTGCTCAAAGTCCTCAGGTCACTTGGCCTTGGCCTATTGGTCTTATTTCTACAGACTCTTGCTTAGTGCTTATCGTGGAAGAGGTCCTCCCCGTGCTCTCATGCCCTTTCTTCCTGGTGCACAGGAAGACTCCATGCCCTGCAGGTGGGTGATGTGCACAGGGTGACTTATGCCACTTTCAGGCCAGCACTGTGGAGGCCACGTGTCTCAGACCACGTGACTACATGATAGAGGAAGGTTGCCTGCTTCCCATGGAACTGGGCATGAGTGAGATATAAGTCTTATTATGTTAAGATGCAGAGTTTGGGGGCACCTTTGTCACTGTAATATAGCCTGTTCTAGCCTAATAAAATGATACAATAACAATTAAAATAATAGCTCATATCTGCTGATGCCTATGAAGAGTCAGGTGCTCTGTTAAGTGTTTTATGTATTCAATATCTTAACATATTGCCAACAACTCTAAACAGCAGGTAGTATTAATGACATTCTTGTTTTATAGCTGAAAGCATGCAAACTCAGGAAGATTAAAATAATTCTTGAATGGAGTTGTTATATGGCAGAACAGGGGTTTGAACCCATGTCTTCCTGACTCTATAGCAACTACTTGATCTATGACATTGACTCTGTTCACATTTGTGAAATCCCAGGTGGCTTTGTACTGAGTTTTGTTCAGAGCAGGCGCTCTAGATGAGTGCTTTTGTCTTTTGTTTGATTCAAATTGAAGTAAATCACAGGAAGCATCAGCTCTGTGTCTAAGGACCTTACATGAAGCCATTTCATTTAATGCTCCATTTCTGTCACTCCTGGGTTACATTCTGAATACTGAAATTCTTCTCTGCAGATGTTAAGAGGAATCGAAACACAGAGGTCACCTCTCCCTGCTGCTGGCCTCACTCAGTCAGATGCAGCCCTGAGCCAGCAGAAGCAGGAGATGGTTTCCCCAGAATTCTGGGCCCCACAACCACCGATCCCAGGAAACTTTGGGAGAAAGCATACTGTTTGGGGATTTCCATCTAAATCCAAACCAAATCTTTCCCCTGTTTGTGTCCTGATTCCCTGGAAACCTCCCTGTTCGGCAATGGTTTTGGGTTCTGAGGTAATGGCATGGCAGTTGTCTTCAAGATGAAATAGAAAGTTGGATTGAGATTTCAAGCCTGTCCTACCGAGGGGCATTCATCCGGAGGCTGCCTGTGATGGGCCCTTGTGAGGGTTTGAGCGAGCGAGGCCAGAGCCACGTGTTTGCAGCAGGGCTGTGGTGCAGAGATTATGGAGCAATTACTGAGCTAGCTCTTAAGTAGCCATGATATCTTCACTTAGGCGCGGAGTTGGGGAGGTCAGCATAATAAGTGTTTCCATTTTCGGGGCCCTGGGAATCCATAAAGATTACTTGAGGGTATTATTTCACTCCTACTCTGCCTTCTTATTTGACTCAAAACATTCCCAGTGCAGGGTGTAAAATTAAACACACATCACCAGCTAATAGCACAACAGAATAAAAGGTGGGGGGTACTGTTTAAGATACAATTGTGAAAGGCAGAGCCTGGCCAGGCTTGCCCATGGACAGAATTTACAGTTCTAGCTGTAAATCATTTTTCAGTATATAATTTTTTAAATGTTGGAACATTCTTGTAAGTACAGGATATTAGTTAAATGCAAATGAAAATAACTTGATTTAAGGACTTCCGCCAAGATGGAGGCGTAGGTAGAAGCACTTCGCCTTCTCACACAACCAAGTTTAAAAACAACAAAGTTTTAGCAACAAAAATGCAACCAAACCACAGAAAAATGAACTACACGGAAGTCTGACAACAACGAACCCTTCAGCCAAACTGGTAAGAGGGGCAGAGCCAGCAGCAGAGCGGGGTCAAACAGGAAAGATCCATCGGACGACTCCGGCGTGCTACCCAGGTGCGCCAGCAGCCGTGTGTGGATCCCAGGTGTGGAGAAGGGGGCGGGCCCACTGAGGGCGCAAGGCGTTGGACCCACTGAGGGTGCAAGGCGGCGGACCCACTGAGGGCGGACTGTGGTCACGCATTCACGTGCAGATAAACCAGTGAAGGAGCTAGCGGTGGTGAGATGGACTGCACAGGCCCCAGCTGCGGAAAGTGGCAGAGAGAACTGCCATTGTCCTTCTCTGACCCCGCCTCCACATACAGCATCACAAACCAGTGACCTGGGTGGCCTTGCCCTGGTGAACAACTAAGGCTCTGCTCCTCATATGTAACAGGCATGAACAGATCGAAACATGGCTCAAGAACAAGTCAGAGCCCCAGAGCCAATAAATCTAAGTGATGAAGAAATAGCCAAACTTTCAGATGCATAGTTCAAAGCACTGGTGATCAGGATGCTCACAGAACTGGTTGATTTTAGTCACCAATTAGAGGAACATATGGAAGCTAAACTAATTGAAGTGAAGGGAAATACACAGGAAACCAATAATAATGGAAAGGAAACTGGGACTCAAATCAAAGGAGTGGACCAGAAGGAGGAAAAAAAATGACCAAACATAAAAGGATGAAGAAACAAGAATTCAAAAAAATGAGGAGAGGCTTAGGAACCTCCAGGACATCTTGAAACATTCCAACATCCGAATTATAGGGGTACCAGAAGGGGAAGAGGAACAGTCACAAGTGGAAACCTTATTTGAACAAATAATAAAAGGGAACTTCCCCAATCTGGCAAAGGAAATAGACTTCCAGGAAATCCAGGAAGCTCAGAGAGTCCCAAAGAAGTTTGACCCAAGAAGGAACACACCAAGGCACATCATAATTACATTAGCCAAGATTCAAATGAAGGAGAGAATCCTAGAAGCAGCAAGAGATAAGGGGACAGTCACCTACAAAGGAGTTCCCATTAGACTGTCAGCAGATTTCTCAAAAGAGACCTCATGGGCAAGAAGGGGCTGCAAAGAAGTATTACAACTCATGAAATCCAAAGACCTACAACCAAGATTGATCTATCCAGCAAAGCTTTCATTTAGAATGGAAGAGCAGATAAAGTGCTTCTCAGATAAGATCAAATTCAAGGAGTTCATCATCGCCAAGCCCTTATTATATGAAACATTAAAGGGACTTACCTAAGAAAAAGAAGATAAAAAAGATGAACAGTGAAAGGACAGCAAACTCACAGTTATTAAGAACCACACCTGAAACAAAAGCAAACTAAGAGGACAGCTAGATCAGGAGCAGAACCATAGAAATGAAGATCACATGGAGGGTTAGCAACAGGGGAATGGGAGAAGGAGAAGGGGGGAGAAGGTACAGAAAATAAGTAGCATAGATGGTAGGTAGAAAATAGACAGAGGGAGGGCAAGAATAGTATGGGAAATATAGAATCTAAAGAACTTGAGACATGTGGTCATAAACTAAAGGGAGGGGAATAGTGGGGGAGGGGTGTGCAGGGTGGAGGGGAATGAAGGGGGGAATAGAACAACTGTAATGGCTTTATGATTCAACCAGCTCTTCCAACCTATTTTGTGTTTCCTCACCTGAGCCTGGAATTAGCCATTTCACTAAGGAATTTTGGTTCTTCTTAGTTACAAATGGTATTTAGAAATCCAGAAATGGGCACTTGGGTGTGCACACTGCTTTGGGGTGTCACTGCCTCCAGGACCTCTTTCAGTGGACAGAGCTGGGTATTGGGAACTGCCCTGCCTGGTTTCAGAAGCTGTAACCCCCCCACCCCATGGCTAAGGCTGAGTAAAAGACTTCGGGACCATAGGCCACTTAGGAGACAAAGCTTATCTTCCTTGTGGGGGTACCACCTCTGCCTCCTTCCTCTTCACCCTGCTTGGCTCCAGGAGGATGATTCGTTAGCTAATGATGGATAAGATTCCTCCAAAGAGGGACGACCTAAGACAGGCACAGTCTCCAAGGAGCCCTCAGGGAAGAGCTTGGGGGGCTATAGGAAAAGGGTGATGGACACCTGCTCCTTGGCTTTGACATAGCCTGAGTCATTCTGTCTGCAAGAAGTCTCCTAATCTCTTGGCTGCCTTACTTCCCCCGTCTGACTTAAGCCTGAAACAATGCCTTCAGCCTGAAACAATACTGGAGGTGGGTGGGTCCCTGTGCTGGAAAGGGTGGGTTTCCTAGGGCGGATCAGGCCTAAGAAAGAATGCATAAAATCCTGTGAATCCTACTTTGCTAATACCCTCAATTTGAATGATAATGGTCCAAGCAGGAAATGAGTTTATTCCCTAAAGTTTTATGGCCCTTTAACTATGTTGACCCTGACTCAGAATAAGCCCTCAGAGTTCTTTGACAGTTATCTATTGTTTAATCATTTCTTCTTGACAATGATTGATGAGCTGTACATATACACCCTGTATTCCTGTGCAAATTGAACCCTATAAAAGCTAGTCAAGGCAGGGGTCAAGGCACTGTCCTCTTGAGAGAGTGTCTGTGCTGTCCCTCTTCCTCCACAAGACTTGGTAGTTTGTGTGATCTGTCTTGTCTCATCCATAATGCCGAGGGCTCCAGGAGCCAGGATCCATGTCAGCTGGGACTATGCACACACATGCACACTTATTATTAATGTGTATATCTACATGCTGTGTGTTCACACTGATTCTTCTTATTCCAAATCACAACCACCACAGCAGCCATGCCAGTTGTTCTCCTTTCCATGTTGTAACTCCCTTCTTCCTCCAGCAAGGAACCTGGATCACATTGTCTTTATCATGCTGCATATTGTTCAGTCACTCTGTATATGACTAGTCTCCCGTCCAGGCTGCCATCTCCTTCCCCACCGTGACTACCCATCGCACCCAGCTCAGGATCCTGTGTCTGTGGCTGGGTCACGTCCCTTCAGCCTACTTGGGTTCAATGGCGTGCATTGGGTTGTCCTGACATGGACAGATTTTCCAACCCACTTGCAGTCAAACATCCCACAGTGGCCACGCCTAAGGAGGACCTATCCTCAGCCCGCCTGGGCTTTGACCCAGCACACTGGGCTTCCCCTTGCTGGGACGCCTTCTCTACTTGTTCAGGCTGAGCCCTCACCCTGGACATGCCACGCGGACCCCTGCCTGTGTCAGCCCACATGTGGACATTCCCCTCAGCCTGCTTGGGCTCAGAAGCCTCACCCTGGGCAGCTCACCTCGCCTGGCCTGGTTCTGCCCAAGGACTGAAGTGTCTGAGAAGGAGAAGGGTGAGTGGGGCTGTGAGCTGAGGCTAAAGTGATGGAAGTTTACCTGAGTCATTCACTTCGGCTCCCCCTTGAGGCGGGTGGGATAAACAAGTGGACACACTGCACAGAGTACCCCAAGAATGCTCTGGAACACAGGGCTGCTGGGCCCAGAGACTTGAGAGGCCCCTCTCCATGGTCCCTACTCTCTAGGGGGAGGATCCATGACACTTATACATTGCTACTCTCTGGCACCTGTTGTTGAAACCATTCTTCACCACAGCCCAACAAGGAGGCATTATTGGTATAAGCTTGCAGGTGAGAAAACTGTGGCTGACAAGACTGGCCTGGCTTATTCATGCTCACCCTGTGGGCAGGGCCAGGGTCTGGACTCAGGACCTTCTGCCTCTCATTCTGTTTGTGGGCTCGTCTCTCGCGTGATGAAGGAGGTCACAGGAGGACACATATCACAGGGCTAGCCAGACAGAAGGTGCTAAAGGTACGCTCAGGTTGAGATGAGTGCTGCATGAAGAAAACCTAAAGTGTGGAGCTGAGGGACTTTTGTGATTCTAGGGGTGTTTCAACTCAAGCCCTCTCAGTCACAGAGTTGCCTGTATGTTTTTCCTGAGATGTGGAGAAGTGTGTATTTTAGAAGAAGCTGTTCATGCTACAAAGCTGAGAATGCTTTTTCTGGACACATTCATGAGATTAGCATTTTATCAAGAATAAGCATTAGAAAGTAATATTTGTTGGCTTTTACTGATCCCAGCCTACTGCTTCACCCCTACCCATTTCTTTAGAGGCTACCAGGAAGAGGGTGTTACCACCCTCCTTGGTTCATGGATGGGAACCTAGATCACAGGGAGTTGGTGGAGGGTCTGAGGTTACAGAAAGAAACAGAACCAGTATTTGAGTCCAGGATGACTGGTTCTTGGGCTCAGTCTTTGACTGTGAAGTTCCACACATGTTATAGAAGCCTAGGAAAGAGTTCTGTCATTTAGCTATGACTTAGGTTTTCATAAAGTTCTGGTGACAATTAAATCCATGGACATAAAAATACTTGAAAAACAAAAATTATACAATTTTCTATTCACATTATTATTTATTGAGTTTGGGTTATATCAAATGCTTTTTTCTTATAACTATTTAAGCTATTTCTGTGAAAGGCATTACAGCATTAATTCAGAACTCATAAGTCAGAAATGAGTGAATCTGGGTATTCACTGGATGTTGTGTGCCACGCATAATAATCTCAAACTTGTATTTACAGAGCCAGTGATCCTGAAGGGGAACTGGGTGAGTGACCTCGCCATTACTGTGCCCTGTAATGTTTGCTGTGTGGACGTGAGAATAGGCTGCTACTGGAGAAAAAAGGAAGGGCCCAAAGAAGATGCTCAAGAAAGAGACTATGAGGTTGATGTCTGGGCAGGATGTCACCCTGAAATTCAGGGGTGTCCAACCTTTCGGCATCTGTGGGCCACACTGGAAGGAGAAGAGTTGTTTTGGGTCACACATTAAACACATAGACACTAATGAAAACTAATTGAGCAAAAAAAGGGCTTTAAGAAAATTTAAAGATTTGTGTTGGGCTGCATTCATAGCTATCCTGGGCCACAGGCAGCCTGTGGGCTGTGGGTTGGACACCCTTGCTGGATGTTTCAACTGAGCAAACTTTCTGGAAGGAACTTTTTAGAGAGGCATGGGCAAGGTTAAGGAAGCCATAAAAACATCAAGTTACCCAGAGTCCAGTACATAGGGTCCTCCTGTCAAGGGCCCCCAGTGTTGAGTGCCTCGTTTGAATCGGTTATCCAGGGCTCCCCAGTCAGAAGTCCTGCTCCTACGGCAAGGGGATGCCCCAGTGGTCTGGGGCCCTGGTACCTAGTCCAGGTAGCCAGGCTTCTTCCCCACCTTCTACTTCACCTGACTGGCGCATTGGCACCCAGATGTCTCCATGGGCCAGGTGTGCCGAAAGGATGTCTCAATGTGGTCAACTCCTGGTTTGCCTGGTGTAGTTCTGGTCTATGCTTGCTGTTCTGGTGTGTAATAATCAGTGATGTCTTCTTTTTTCTCTTCAAAGGATCCTAGTTTGGAGGATAAAATTTGTGGTCATTCTACCTACTGGTACATCACACTAACAAGTCCTCTGTGATGAGCGTGACAGGGCTTGAGGTTTCTGATGGCAGAATTATAGATCGAATGGCAGGCAGTGTGTATAGACAATGGCTGCTTGGCCATCCTGAAAATACAGAACCAGACGATATCCTGAACCTCTCTTTAAAACCAGAGCCAGCTAGTGTGAGTAAAGACTCAGCCAACTACTAGAATTTGCAGAAAAGGGAACTCTTGTGCACTGCTGGCGGGGATGCAGGTACAGCTGCTGTGGAAAACAGTATGGAAGGGTCTCAAAAAATTAAAAATGGAACTGCCTTATGACTCAGCAATTTGACTTCTGGATATGTATTCAAAGAAACCCAAAACACTAATTTGAAAGGATATATGCACTCTTGTGTTCATTGTAGCATTATTTATAATAGTCAAGATTTGGAAACAGCCCAAGTGCCCATCAATAGAGGAGTAGATAAGATGTGGTACATGTATACAATGGAATACTACCCGGCCATAAAAAGAATGAAATCTTACCATGTGTGACAGAATGATTGGACCTGGGGGTACTCTGCTCAGTGAAATAAGTCAGACAGAGAAAGGCAAATACCATTTGATTTCACTTACATGTGGAATCTAAAGAACCAAAGTAAATGTATAAAATAAAAACAAACCTGTGGGCACAGAGAGCATTTTTGGTGGTTGCCTGATGAAGGGGGGCTGGGGGGTGGGTGGAAAATGTGACAGGATTAAGAAGTACAGACTGGTAGTTACAGGATAGCCACGGAGATGCCAAGTGCAGCACAGGGAACACAGTCATTAATATTGTCACAGCTATGTGTGGGGCTGGGTGGGTACTGGCAATATTTCGAGGAACACTCTGTACATTATATGATTGTCAACCACTATGTGATACACCTGAAACTAATATAGAATAATGTTGAATGTGAACTGTAAATTGCAGTAAAACCAAGAGAGGAAAATAAAAGACTCAGCCACTAGTAACAACACAGACTGGACCCTGGTTTGCCTGGTGTAGTTCTGGTTTATGCAGATCTATGCAGAGTGATGCACCAACCAGGCATGTCTGGTGAGGAAAAAGCCACCCCTCAGTCATCTGTCAGAGACAACCAATGGACACAGCTGTGGAATCTGCGCAGTCATTGACTCTTCACGCTCTCCGCATGCGGGAGACCGGTGCAAATCTTATCTGGAGAGCCCATGGTGTGGATGTGTTGGGCCTGGACTGTGAAGGGCTCCGGGACGTGGTTCAGAAGGAACACCTCCATTGTTCCATCAGGGCCAGGGGCACACAGACCCGGAGGCTTGGCAGCTGCTGGTTCTTTCTAGGTCCCAGGTCCTTCTTCTCCCCTCAGGCCGTAACAATGCCTTTCTGAGAGTGTCCTTACTGATGTACTGACCTTCCCCCCAGGGGCTGATAAAAATTAATCTTTGAAGTGGAATCAACTGGACAGGGAATAAAAACTGGAAGCCACACATCATTAAGTCTCTGGGGAGAAAATAAAAACAGCAACCTTGTCTCCCAAGTGATGGTAAAGGCCAGATATACTGAACATCTTGATTTTGTTCCTGATGATTGGAATTATAAAAATTTTCCCTAAAGGACATTTTTTAAAAAGGAACATTGTGCAAGGGAACGGAGGAATGGAAGATAGAACGTTGGTGTAAGGTAACCTGAAGGAGAAAGGGCTAGAAACAGATCACGTGAGCAAGTGGGGAAGCAGGCAGGGGTGGGGACCGAAGAAGAATGCACGTGGGCCATGCCCGGTATCGGTGGCCAGACCCAGAACTGGCCTTGTACAGGGGCAGGCACAGTGTCCAGGGCAGAGTGGGATTCAGGGGGCTACTCCTGACCCAGATCATTGCCCAGAGCTTTCAGACTGGTCCAAATGCCCAGATTACTTGGCTGCTTTGGCTATGGTATCAAAGTGTCTATTAAAATAGAAATTCCATTAATAACTTTGACTAGTTTAGTATGAAGTAATGTATCAAATGGCTTTCATTCCCTTTTTGTGACCCGAGGGACATTTGGAAAGGGGAAACCAGGGTGTCAGACGAGGTGTGGGAATGGAGCATTGTCTGAATGTGGGTGGAGGCTCTGGGAACCTGGGGTGGAATGAGGCCTTGGGGATCTAGGTACAGGGATTCTGAGAACAGTCTTTACCCACTTCCTTATTTTATCTGGGTCAGATTAGAACAGGCTGCCATTTACCCATATGCTTCATTTACTTATTCAGTATGTGCCCACTATGAGCTGCATGGCAGACTTCCATGTACTAAAGCGGTTGAGCAGCTATGATTCATGCCATGGGCTGCAGAGAAGGTCAGAATCACTTCTGAGAAGGACAGAGAACAAACTGGAGCCAGCACATTTCCCCCTCACTCGCTGGTGAGCCAAGGGAGACAGTGGGCAGAGTCCTGGCCGCATGGTGAGGGCTGCATTAGTTCAGCCAGCACTGACCAGGAGCTGAGAGGCTAGTGGAGGTTTAGGCCAAGGCCAGGTGCCGTGGGTTAAATAGTAGCACTGCTTGCCCCAACCCCACTGCCCAGTTTACGTCCACCTGAACCATAGAATGTGCGATCTTATTTGGAAAGGGTTTTTTTGCAGATGTGATTAGTAAAATTAGATTCTACTAGACTAGAGTGAGCCCTAAATCCAAAAACAAGTGTCTTTATAAGAGAAAGGAGTGGGACGTTCAGATGCAGAGACCCAGGGGGGAACCAGGGAAGAAGGCCACTGACAACAGAGGCGGAGGTTGGAGTGAAGCACCTGGAAACTACGGGGTAGCTTTTTCCTCAGAGCCTCTAGAAAGAACCGACCTTGCTGATATCCTGACCTTGGACTTTCAGGCTTCAGAACTGTCAGAGGATAAATGTCTGTTGTTATGATCAACTCGGCTTGTGGCAAGTGATTACAATGATTCTAGGAATCTAACATACTGAGTTCTGGGGGTACTCTCCCCTCCTCAGGCTTAGTTCAGGGACAGAAAGGGGCCACAGAGACAGTGCAGGGCTGTCAGAGCCAAGACTGAGAGCATCTGAGACCAGGGAGGGCTCAAAGCAAGGGTGGGTGGCAGGCACATGGGCTCCCCACATTTTTCAGCCATGGAGCTGCTGCTGAGGAACATCTCCCCTGTCTGCGGGTGCTTCAGACCAACTGCACACACAATTCAACTGAGTTTCTCTCTCCTCCTTCTTTACAAAGCCCCTCTCTCCTTTAACAACCTCTCTCACCAGCACTCCCTGTAGTCAGACAACTTCGGATGCTTTGTGTCTAGGTGAGAAACACGGCTATAAGCTAGCTGATGTTCTAGAATGTTCCCCAGAATGAGGTCAGTTTCAGGCCTCCTAAGAGAGCTATACTTGAGGTTAATTTCTTCAGCTGCAAAGGACAATCTCAGGAATACGGATCTACAGTTTGCCTAAGGTAAAGTAAGCTATGGAACAGGTCCTTCCTGCTTGTAAAACACTCTTCAGGAGTTCTAGGAGTAGGATGATGCGGGGGGTAGAGCTGGCTGCCAAGGGGGCACGTCGTGGTCACCAGGTTGATGATGGGTGGTTAAATGTCCCATGGAGGCTGCATTAAATTTTCTTTAGAAGATTCTGTTTAAGGAGAACATGAGCCTCTTTGCATTTGAGTCTTTGCCAACCAATGCTGGAGCAGTGAGCTCTGTGAGAGGCATGGGCATAGCAGATAGGAAACTTTAAGTACTCACAGGGCACTGAGAAAGCCTGTTCAGGCTTAAGAGACTTTGAATGTGATAGCCTGATTATCTACTAGAGGGAATTATAAGAGGTAACTGGTGAGGCATATAGGGGTATGTGGAATGGGAAATCGCTGGAAAGCTCTATTAAGCCTGAAAGGGCTTATTAGAGATGCTACCCAGAGCTTGGATTCAAAGATACGTTTAATGAGACTTCCTTGGATCTTCTTTCAGATCCTTACTTGAGCCCTGGAGGTGGGAAGTATTTCATAGCAGGATAGAGCTGCATTTGGTAATTCTGGAGGATTAGGAGAAAGAGTGTTAATGAGATCTGGATCAGGGCCTGCTGTGGTTATGGGGGCTCGATTTGGATTTTATTGCCTTTTACAATATTTGTTAAGACTCAGGATTCTATCCAATTTGAAAAATCTATATTCAATGTCTACTTTAGGGCCAGCAGCAGGCTTACTAGGTGATACTCAAGGCACAGTTTGGAGAAGCAAAAGTTAAATGTAGAAAGTTCTGTTCAGAGACCACTGCCCTCAGACCTGGGTAAGCCAGGCTGGTGCCCAAGACCTGTGCTTCAGAGCATCCCACACCTGGGAGGGTCTCCTTGACATTCTCCAGGTTCCCCCCTCACGCCTGGGATAAGACGGGTCTGGCAGTGCAGCCCAAGCAGAGGACACAGATCCCAGACTGTGGCCGTACATGATCCTGTTTCTTAGTTCCACCCTCTGTAGCACTCTAATTCTTCACATTCCTCCCCAGACAGGAAGGTCTTTGGGCACACACATATGTACACTCACACACAAGTCCCACTTACCTGGGTGTGAAGGCAGTGCTGTATGAGCAGGGCTTTCTGCATTTAACATTTGCCTCCCCAAACTGTCTTGGGTTGACCAGATGTACCAAGGGACATCTGCAATTGTCTCAGGGCCTTGTGACTGAACCCCTGAGTTTCAGGAGGGAAGTCTAGTTCACTCACAGCTCCTCTTGGCTGGTGTTGTATTTCTTTCAGAGAGACAGAAGGGATTGGGTTACCAGACTGGTGCTGATCTTGGGTGACCCTCATTCATGTCAGGTACAAGATGAATTCAGTGCTCTGGGCTACCAACAGTCCACCACCGACTCTCTGTTGAGCCACGCGCGTGGGTCCACATGTTGGAGCTCACCCGTGCATGTTCTGTCCAGAGTGACAACTCCAGTCATCAAGAACCATGGGCAATGGGACGTGATGGTAGTGGAGAATGCCTATGTTTCCCTTCAGGCTGCTGAGTTTGAATTCATGACTGGAGACACTCTTCTTGCACTTCTCATCCTATGTCAATGTGTGCAGACCTAGAGGTGAGTGAGAGAATGAGAGCTTCCCTGTAGCCCTGAGTAAAGATGATTCCTATGGGGAGATGTTTGATCTGAATGGGGATGCAAAGAAGCACGTGGTAATAAGATACATCTTTGGATCAGAAGGAAAGTTAGCTTTTGGGAGCCCTGAGAGCCAGGACTAGGGCCACCAGATACAGTGCAAAATTTCGAGAAGTGTGGTTTTGCCCTACCCAGTGTGGCTCAGTGGATTGAGTGCCAGTCTGTGAACCAATGGGTTGCTGACTTGATTCCCAGTCAGGGCACATGCCTGGGCTATAGGCTGGGTCCCCTGTTGGGGTCGTGTGAGAGAGGCAACCACACAACCATGTTCCTCTTCCTCTTTCTCCCTCCTTTCCCCTCTCTCTAAAAATAAATAAATAAACTCTTAAAAAAAAAAAAAGAAGTGTGATCTTTGGGAAGCTGGAGAAAGCAAGGCAGTGCCTCCAGCTTGGGAGAGCTTGAGTTCTTCATAGACCATCACAAGCAAGAATTGAAAATCATGTGGTAAAAGCAGGGGAAAGAAATATCGGGACTTGGGTGCCTGGTGCATTTTCTGGGCTTAATCTCTTTGACAAAGCCATGGCTGGATTAGATGTGAAGATGGCTTTTGCTAAACTCCAGGCCTGGGCTTCTGTTAGAGGAGACCTGTGAGAACATTGGAGGCTATCTCAGTTATTGGAATGGGGAACGATGGTTGGGAAGAGCAATGTCTGTGGTTCTTTTTAGCACAAGTTGTGGCCAAGGAGGGAAGGCTTTGGACATGGAGGTGCTTGCCTGGTGACCTCAGGCAGGTCCCTTTTATCATGACTTGTACACCCAGGAAAAGAGCATGAGCTTTGGGACCAGTGAGCTATGGGGCACCTTAGAACTTTAGACAATCTCCCTGCACCTCAGTTTACTCATCTAATAAATCAAGGACAGCAAAATACCGTACATGGTTATGATTATGGTGTGAGCTGGTATATAAAGACATGCTTTATAATTGACAAGTTGTTGTGTTTAGTTCTTTCCCGAGTTTCCCTCCTTTTGAGGAATGGTTTCGGTGGCAGGATGTGTGGAGCTTCTCTCTCCAGAGCCCTCTCCCTGCAGCACAAGTCTGTTTTTCCCTCTCCTGTTAGACAGATCAGTGGAGTACTTGCCCCTGAGCAGTAGCTCAGATGTGAGCCCTTTGATTTCCTCGTTCCTTTAATGTTTTCAAAAATTAGGAAGATGTTCTCTCTCTGGTGAATATAGCTCAGCTGCTAGCAGAGAACACAGAAGTAAGTAGAAGCCAGAGCCAATTAGAGCCCAGGCAGAGCCAATGACCTGATTCCACATGGCGACGTGGGGAATCTCCAAGTTCAAGATCTAGGGTTGCCAAGAGGGCTGCTCAGAAAATTTCTTGGGCATGTGGGGTATGGTAAATGATATCTTGGGAGAAGTCAGAAGCTGGTCATCAGCATCTAATGCCCCCAGATAACCATGCCCAGGTGCCTCTGTTCTTGTGTCAGCCCTGGGATACCATTTATTAACAAGTCCTCCTGCTTCCCCTGGGTGGTAGCAGAGGAGGGACTGCTCACTAGAGCTGTGGCACATTGAGCTGGTGACAGGTCAGCCTTGGCACTCTGGAGTAAGAAAGATATTGGAGATAGTTTGGGAAGAAGGGTGTTCTGCTCCTTTGGGAGCTTGTATCTTATTCTGAGAGAGAGAACAAGAGAGAGATGATTCTGTATGACCAAAGTTTGGGAAGAAGGGTGTTCTGCTCCTTTGGAGCTTGTATCTTATTCTGAGAGAGAGAACAAGAGAGAGATGATTCTGTATGACCAAAGGTCAGCATCAAGGTTAGATTCTTCACTCCTTTGGTGCATGTTCTCTAAAGAGCAAGGATCTCCATGGGCTTTCCTTAGCCTCTGGCACCTGGCACAACTTCTCTGGGTTGAACCTTAACTTGGACTTGAGATGCCAATTCTTTTAACTTGTGCATCCATAAATAAAAATATATTATTACTATGCCAAGTATGTACTAAAATATTGTTGGAATTTTATGATGATAATAGATACATAAATTATTCTGTCATCCCTACATTTCTTATCCTTTGAAAGTAACTGTTTTATACCACCCCACAACTGGAAATGTCATAATAAAGAAATAAACATACATGTTATATGTAATCTGCATGAATGTGTTATACGTATATAACATATACAGTAGCAATAGGGACCAATTAGAAATGTGTATGTCCATGGTATGATTTGGGTAAGTATCTATCCTCCTATTTTCAATTCATGTACGAGGAAGTAGGAGCACTCTTCGTCCCCCTCTCCCCTCCCAGCAGGTATTTAAAATTGGGCTGAGTCCCAACTAGGGGACCTAGGGTGGATTGTGACATTGTGTGACCCTTCTTGTCTTCTTGTGTGAACTCTCATACAGGCTTGTGGGGGAGTCCATGCCCCATGTGGGGCGAGACTGGGCTAGTTCTTCAGTGCCTCTTCCTGGGACTCAGTACCGCCAATCACTCAGTGGAACTGTGGAGGTGAAGGAGAGCGCAGAGCTCCAGGGAAGGTAGAGGAAAAAGGTGGTGGTAGGAGGGGACCAGGGGCAGCCTTACCAAGGTTTCCCACCATTTCCTGTAGAGCTGTCCCTGCACAAAGTGGGGCAAGGCAGAGGCAGTGACAGGTCAGAAATTTGCCCCTTATTAGTCAGCACAATGACTGCAAACACAGAGCTTCCCCATCCCTTCAAACTGCGTTCTGCCTGACAAATTACTACTGCTTTTTCCACTGATGTTTTATCTGAGTGCCTCTTCAATCCATTGGTTTTGTGTCTGAGAAGGAAAAAAATCTTTAGCAAAGTTCAATAACTTTATATATTTCTAGCTGTAGAGAAAGCAATATATGAGAAGGCTTTCAAATTGTGCTTGTGAAATATTTTTCTGCTTTGTTACTTTTCCATTCCACTCTGTGGTCCTGGAAATGTGTCATCAGCCATTGTTTCCTGAGTTTGGAATTTTTCCACTCTCTCCACTAGAAAAGACTCTATGTACGTTTCCATTATATACATAAGGTTCTTTGTTCTATATTGGAGATATGCAATGTCTTTTTAAAGTAGAGAACATTGCTCTAATACATTGTATGTGGCAGTGGAAATCAGCACAAACCATCTTGTAAAGCAATTTAACTGAATGTATCAGGTGGCTTATAATGCTCATTGGTACCCTTTAAACAAACAATTCTACTTTTTACCATGTACTCTGAAGAAATACTCTAAAACATGAAAAAAAACCCCAAAAACCTAGAAACAAAAAGCTCACGACAGGGTTATTTATATATATATTTAAAACTGTAAATAACTTAAATGCTCACCAAGTAAAGAATGTTTTTAGAAGCTGGTTAATTCAATTAACAGAATGTTATGTAGCAATTAAAATGGCATTTATGAAGACTAGAACATAAAACCATGGCAAATTCATGACGATTTAAATGGCACAGCAAAGTGTACAATTACATATCTAGTATGTATCTGACTGTATAAATATGCATATGAAAAAAGATGGGAGGGATCATTCAGCTTGTTAATGAAAATGAGGTTTAGATGCTGGTAAAATAGATGATTTATATATTTTTTATTTTTACACATTTATATGTAATATATTATATATATAATACATATTTTTAATCTTTCTATTTTTGCTTTCCTTTCCACAAAGCTTTTAAATGAGCACAGCTACTTTTAATTGAAAACAAAGAAAAGAAATACATAGCATTATGTATTTCTTACTCAGTGATAAATTTTTTATAGGCTCATAGTGGGCATAGATTTGTGTGGTATATACCTAGATAAGCAATTGCATTTATGTAAGAAAGTGGTGTGGTGTGATGTACAGAGAACTGGCTTGGTATTAAGGAGATGGGTCCAAGTTCTGGCTTTATAATCTATGTTATGACATTGGACCAGTCATTTTCACCTCTGGTCAGCTGTGTCCTATCTGTAAAATGAAGGGGTTACTCTAGAAGTCTCTATGGTTCCCAGGAACACTCTAACTTTTTGTGATATAAAAATGAAACATGTTAAGATTTGAGACCATAACTGCAGTAGAACTTATTTGGACGGATTTTGCAAATCCAGTGATTTGGGTATGACTTGATGTTCAGAATGTCACTCATGCTTTAGCAGAGGATATGATATGCAAAGAACCCTAGGGACTCCACCAAAAACTACTATAACTGACAAATGAATTCAGTAAAGTAACAGGATGCAAAATAAATATCCAGAAATCAGTTGCATTTTTATACACCAATGATGAACTATTAGAAAGGGAAGAAAACATTCCCATTTACAATTACATCAAAAAAAATACCTTGAAGGAAATTTAACCAAGGACGTGAAGGACCTGTACTCGAAAAATTATGAGGCACTAAAGAAAGACATTGAAGAAGATACAAATAAGTGAAAATGTATACTGTGTTCATGCATAGAAAAAGCTAACACCATTAAAATGTCTATTCTACCCAAAGTAACCTGTATTCAATGCAATTTCTTTCAAGATACCAATGGTGTCTTGAAAGAAATTTCAAGTTTCACAAAACTAAAACAAATATTCCAAAAATTTATATGGAGCTATAGAAGACCCCAAGTAGCCACAGTAATCTTGAGAAAGAAGAACAAAGTTAGAGGACTCACGCTACCTGATATTAAACTCTACTACAAGGCCATAGTAATCAAAACAGCATGGCATTGGCATAAAAACAGACAAGTAGATCAATGAAACAGAATAGAGAGCCCAGAAATAAACCTACCCCTTTTATGGGCAATTCATATTCAATAAAGGAAGCAAGAACATACATCAGGGTAAAGATTGTTTCTTCAATAAATGGTGCTGTGAAAATTGCAAAGAAATGAAATTAGACCCCCTTTTACACCATATGCAAGAATAAACTCAAAATGGGTTAAAGGCTTGAATGAAGACTGAAAACCATAAAAATCCCACATAGGCAGTAAAATCTTAGATATTTCCTGTAGCAATATATATTTTTGATGTTTCCTCAGGCAAGGGAAAGAAAAGAAAAAATCAACAAGTGGGACCACATCAAACTAAAAAGGTTTTGTACAGCATAGCAACCCATCAATGAAATGAAAAGACACTGAGTGGGAGAACATATTTGCCAATGATACATCTGATAAGGGGTTAATACCAAAAATTTATAAAAAATTTGTACAACTCAACACACAAAAAATCCAGTTAAAAATGTACAGAAGATCTGAACAAACATTTCTCAGAAGAGGACATACAGAGAGCTGATAGACGTATAAAAAGATGCTCAATATAAAAAATCATCAGAGAAATGCAAACTAAAACCACAATGAAATATTATCTCACACCTGTTAGAATGGCTGTCGTCAATAAATCAACAAACCAGGAGTGTTGGTAAGCAAACCACAAATGTGAAGAAAAGGGAACCCTAGTGCACTATTGGTGGGAATACAGACTGGGGCAGCCACTGTGGAAAGTCAAATGGAGTTACCTCAAAAAATTAAAAACGGGACTTTTTTATGACCCAGCAATTTCACTTCTGGTAATATATTTGAAAAATACCAAAACAGTGACTTGAAAGAATATATATACCCCCATGTTCATTGCTGTGTTATTTACAATAGCCAAGATTTGGAAGCAGCCCAGTTGTCCATGAGTGGATGAGTGAATAAAAAACTTTGGTATATTTACACATGGAGTACTACTCAGCCATAAAAAAGAAGGAAATCTTACCTTTTGCAACAGCATGGATGGATCTGGAGATTTTTATCCTAAGTGAATTAAGCCAGCTAGAGAAAGACAAGTGCCATATGATCTCACTCATATATGGCATTGAATGAACAAAATAAACTAACAAAATAGAAAACAGACTCATAGAGACAGAGGACAGACTGACAGCTGTCAGGGGGGATGGTGTTAGGAGGCTGGGTGAAAAAGGTGAGGGAATTATGAAAAAACAAACCTCACAGACACAGATAACAGTGTGGTGATTGCCAGAGGGGGAGAAGGCATGGGGGAGGGAGAGGAGGGTAAAGAGGGCGTAAGTGGTGATGGAAGGAGACTTCACTTAGGGTGTTGAACATGCAGTATGATATGCAGATGGTGTGTTATAGATTTGTACACCTGAAACCTATGTAATTTTGTTGACCAATAGCATCTCAATAAATTCAATAAAAAATTTCATAGTCTTAAGAATGACAAAAAAAAAAAACAATGTAATTCCTTTTACATCCTGATCTTATTGTCATCTGGTGACAAAATTCTCCTGACAATTAAAACGTCACTCTTGTGTACCACATCCAAATAAGAAGAATGTAAAGTTACAAGTTTCAGTGTGAGCTATTCTTAGAAGTTGAATTTAGCTCCCCAAAGTGGATATTAGCTATCAAAAAGCTACTAGATGACAGCAGTTTCACAGATAAGGAACATACACCCAGAGGGGAAGTGACAGGCCACAGGCATATGGATGGGGAGGAACCGAGGTTGGTCTCCACTTTCACCTCCTCTCGGGCCAGTGGTTCTTTCCTGTGGCCATGCTGATTTACAACAGAGTCAGATTGAAATCAATGCATGACTATTGAAAATATGAATAACTGGGAATAGCCATGATACTTTACATGTATATGAATGTTTAAAATTTCCAAAGTGCCCAGGATGAAGCTAGTGATCATGGATATGAAATTAATTTTTCTATACAACATAACTCATTTTACATAGATGGTTCTGTGAAGGCTATTTAATATTCACAAATTTTGCTATTTAAACAATATTCTCTACACTTGAAGCTCGAAAGAGAGCCAGGTTCCTTGGCCATTCATTCACTCCACAAATATATCTTGGACACAGAGCTTGCAGCTGGATATACCAGACGAACCTGGTTCGTATTCTCATGGAACTTGTGTTCCTAGTGGACCACATCTGCCAACTGAGGGGGCTCCTGGCCTTTATGCGAGAAGGTGAAGCTTACATACATAAAGCAACAAGAGCACAATGAGCAAGGATGTGTCCTCACATGTTGAGTGGTGCTTGTAACTCCAGAGGCTACATGATTCTATGGAAGGTAAAGCCCAAACAGACCAAAGCAATCCAGATCTAGGCTGAGATCAGAAAGAAGGAAGCAGAGGGTCCCATGCAATCACACGCAAACCAGAGCTAAGTTCCTGATGAGAGCAAGAGAGAGAAAGAGATCTGCTGGCATTTATTAAACACCAGCTCTGCTCATAAATCTTACTATGCACTTATTTTTCAGAATTGGGTATTATCTTCACTTTACAGACAAGGAAGCCAAAACTCAGAAGTACACGGATGCTAAAAAAACAAACAAAACAAAACAACACTACCCTGACGTAGCCTCTCTTTTTTAACAGGCCAGGTCAGGTTTGGCCATTACACCACTGGGTAAATGTCGAATCTCTATGAGCAGTGGGTGGTGAGAACCATGGTGGGGTGCGGGGGAGACACCAGAAAGGACCTGCTCTCATTATCCGCATGCAGTGGACTCTGGAGGCCTCTCCATACTACGAGCACCAGGTTTCCACTTTCCCAGCCCACCTCAAAAATATGTTTCCTGTTGTCTTTAATAGAGGACTCATGTCTTATTGATCCTGGCCCTGCAGCCTACAGTCAGACGAGAGAGAGAAAAAATCAATTCGGATCCCAGGGTGCAGTGCTATTTCCAAGTTAATGGGATTATCTCTTTTCTCTCTCTCTCTCTCTCTCTTAAACTGTGGAAAGACTTCCCTATGTCCTCACTTTGAACAAGGGTCATGGGGCCATAGTAGTACTTTCTGCAGTTGGCAGCTATGTTATTCAACAAAGAAATCAGGTGCACCTCCTCCCCTAGGTCATATGGCTTGAGGAGCTTACAGGCAGGTGTGTTGAGTGTAAAAATGTCATAGGCAGGAGGTAGTGATTGATGCTGATGAGCTACCTTGTGTATAAACTGTCCTCTGCTTGGACTGCTTCTTTCAAGATGCCACCACCTTCGCAGCCAGGTATGTGCTGCCATAATCAATTCTGGAAAACATTCCTTGAGTCCTCCATGTCTGTCACTGAGATAAGGTCCTAGCTTTCAAGGAGTCACACATGAAATAATTAGAACTTACTATAAGACTGTAGTGCATTGGCCTATCTGAAAAGAGGATGGTAACATTGTGAAATTTTCTAAGATGTCTGAGAAGAAATTGATCTGCGAGAGATGGAATGGTTAGAGAATAGACCAGTTGATCTTGAATTTAACCAATGGATGTGCTTTTGGAAGATGGATGGGTGTACATTTTGAGAGAGTATAGGGAGAAGTAGTTTGTTGGTATCTAGATTTTTTCTCTACCCCATTCAGGATTTCAATCAAGAAATGCCTCCAGCTCAGCTTTGCCACCCATCACTTACTACATACATTGTAGGAATATATCCAGCCACTTATTGAGCACCTACTATGTGTTAAGACCTGTGTTTTTACTGCAGATACAGAGATGAATCCTGGTTTTAAGGAGATAATGTACCACCATGTCATTGGTGTCTAAGTTCTGTAATTGATGAACATATAAGGTATAATGGGAACACAAATGAGTGACTATTTCTGTAGGAGAAGGAGAGCTGTATAAGCAGAAACCACAAAAAGAAACTGACATTTGAACTTGGACTTGGAAGATACATAAGTACTCACATGTGGAGAAAAGCATTCCTAGTGGAGGCACCAGACCAAGTCAAAGAGCAGAAGTGTGAAAGCTCTTCTCAGAATGTTGGAGATGGAGAGAAACAGACAGATTCGAGCCATATTTAGGAGATAAATCAATGTTCTTTAAAGATTAATTGCCTAGGGGAGGCATTATGTCTGTTGTTGGTACTTGGCCCAGATCCCCTTTACCTGGCAGGTGCATCCATCCTCCAGCTGCTGTGACTGTTGGCTGCTAACTCCTCACAGCGGCCACTTCTCTGAGACATTGGCTTTGTCTGAACAGGAGCTGTCTCATGTAGGAGATTATACCACTGTCTCCTCTCCGGCAGCTTGTACTCAATGATGGACTGACGTGAGGATACAGAAGACTGGCCTCTCACCCTTGAGGTAGTGCCAGTATTGCCTTGTTCTCTGGGCTCCCTATGGAACCAGGTGAACCATGTGCTCACTCAGCTCCTTCCTTTGCCCCATCTGCTGCCCTCAATCCCCTTCTCTGAAATGTATTCTCTCAGTAAAACTTCAAAAGAAGCCTTGTCTCAGGTTCTGCTTTTGGGACACTCAACCTTATACAGGGTAGGAGGGAAGTCAGTATGATTCCCCAGTTTCATTTTGGGTAAGTAGGTGGCCGAAGGAAGGAGCATTGGAGGACAATCAAACTTGTGAGAGGAGGTAAGTTCAGTCTTGTCTGCTTGAGAAGAAAGTGAAATATCCAGTTGGACGTCTGTGGAACTATAGCTGGGTGAGAGAGTCCTGGGCATTGCCCCTAACCGTGACTCAAAGGTACCTGAAACTCTAAGGATGCCTAGGAAGAGAGTATAGAATGAGGAAAAGAAAAAAGAAAGAGGACCCAATATGAACTCTGGGGAATGTGAATATTATCCATTAAGTAAAGAAGTGGGAGGCTGCAATGATTTGTTGTTTTTTTCCTTAATTACCTCCAGAGAAGTTATGTTTACATTTCCTGTTATACTACAGGATTTCACATGGTGATGTAGTGTGTGTATGTATGTGGTGTGTGTGCACGTACTTAACAAAAAAATCTTCAAAATGAAATTTACCTTTATTATTAATTACATGTGTACTCTAACATTTTGTTTTAAATGTCTTTATTGAGGCATAATTGATAGAAAGAACATATTAAATACATGTAATTTTATTTAATTTAGACATGCAAAACCTCTGATATCACCACTGTAATCAAGGTAATAGATATATCCAACATCCCCCAGCATTTCCCTTTGTTTTCTTTGTTGTTTTGTGGTAAAACCACAACAGGAGATCTATCCTCTTAAATTTGAAAGTGCACAAGACGAAATGTTAACTGTGGGCACCACGTTGTATGGCAGATCTCTAGAACCTGCGCATCTTGCGTGACTGCAACTTCACACCCGCCGAGGTACAGCTCCCCACACCCCACACCCAGGGCCCTGGCAGCCACTCTGGTCTTCTCTGCTTCTCCGAGTCTGGCTGTTTCAGATGCCTCTTATAAGTGCAATCGTGCAGTGTCTGTCCTTCTGGGAGTGACTCACCCAGCACAATGTCTTCCAGCTTCTTCCTTGTTGTGGCAAGTGGCAGGATGTCCTTAAGGTTTAAAGCAGAATAATAGTCTGCTCTATTCTATCCTGTGAAAAGTGCTAGTGTACAATCTACTCAGGTATTTTAAGCCATGGATTGGTCATAACCTGAAGTTTAAAAACATTTCAAATAGTGAATTCTAAATTTAAAAGAAATTACTCTTTCCCCCCTAGTTGTCAATGTAACAGAAATGTAACTAGGTTTTTTGACTCCTGCCTTAGACATTAGCATATTTTACTTCTTTTATTTTCTATTTTCTGTTTCTCCATTTTGTTATTACACTTTTATGCTTGAGTTATTATGGTTAAACCTAGACTTCTGCATTTTATTATGCTGTAAAATTAGCTTTGGTAGTTTCAATAAATATATTAACAACATACCCAATTTTGTAACACATATGAGGTCTGTCCAGAAAGTATCCAGCCATACACTATGAAAAATATATTTACTTATTTTTTAAAGATTTTATTTATTTATCTTTAGAGGGGAAGGGAAGGAGAGAGAAATATCAATGTATGGTTACCTCTCATGTGTCCCCTGCTGGGAACTGGCCTGCAACCCAGGCATATGCTCTGACTGGGAGTTGAACTGCGATTGGTTTGCAGGCCCGCACTCAACCCACTGAGCTACACCAGACAGGGCAAAAAAAAAAAAAAATATATATATATATATATATATATATATATATACATATATATTTATTGAAGAAGATAGAAGATACAAGAAACATGGTACATAGGACAATGATGCCTCAATCCCCTTCAAAGTAGGCACATGGGACCTCACATAGTTCTCCCAATTGTGATCAGTTGCCCCATCATATTTTCCTGAATTTTGTTAGGGTCTGAAATCTCTTCCCTTTCAAAGGTGATTTTAATTTTGGAAAAAGCTGCCCTGGGAAAGCCCAAGACATTAACTGAAGCAGTGTTTTCCAAAGGGTGGCCCCTCAGGCTACTTGAAGATTGGGGGCTTTGTGCTAGACTTATGGATTCAAAGTTTCTTGGGTGTGGGGCCCAGAAGTTTGCATCTTTTGCACACCCCTACCACCCTGTGACTAATAGTTACTTTAGACATCAAAACCCACCCTTATAAAGGGAAAAGAAACTAAAGTAGATCACTGATTTATAAATAAGACCCATATTAAAGCCCCAGTTTGGCCAATATGTCCATGGGGCAAACAGCACCACTCATTTAGATGATAATTTTCTCAAATAAAAATGGTGGATTTATTTTCTTTTATTTTTTAAATTTTTAAAAAATTTTTTGTTCAATTACAGTTGTCTCCATTTTTTCCTCATTACTCTCCCCTGTCCTACCCATCCCACCTCCCACATTCAATCCTCTCTTCACCATTGTCTTTGTCCATGGGTCCTTCATACATATTCCTTGACTTGAACTTTCTTCTTCTTTTCCCCATTACCCACCTCCCCCCACACCCTGGTCATTGTCAGTTTATCTTCATGTCTCTGGTTCTATTTTGTTCATTTGTTTGTTTGATTAAGTTCCACTTATAGGTGAGATAATATGGAATTTTCTTTCACTGCCTGGTTTATTTCACTTAGAATAATACTTTCCAGTTCCATTCATGCTATCTCAAAGGGTAGAAGTTCCTTCTTGCTTTCTGCTGCATAGTATTCCATTGTGTAAATGTACCACAGGTTTTAATCTACTCATTTACTGATGGGCACTTAGGCTGTTTCTAGCACTTGACTATTGTAAATAATGCTGCTATGAACACAGGAGTGCACAGGTTCTTTTGAACTGGTGTTTCAAGATTCTTAAGCTATAATTCCAGCAGTGGAAATGCCAAGTCAAAAGGCAGTTTCATTTTTTAGTTTTTTGAGGAAATTTTATACCGTTTTCTACAGTGGCTGCTGCAGTCTGCATTCCCACCAACAGTGCACTAGGGTTCCCTTTTTTCCACGACCTCACCAGCACTTGTTGTTTGTTGATTTGTTTATGATGGTCATTCTCACCAGTGCGAAGTGGTATCTCATTGTGGTTTTAATTTGCATTTCTTATGGCTAGCGGTGCTGAGCATCCTTTCATGTGTCTATGGACCCTCTGTATATCCTCCTTGGAAGATTGTCTGTTCAGGTCCTTTGTCCATTTTTTAATTAGATTGTTTGTCTTCCTGATGTGGAGTCACACTAGCTCTTTATATATTTTGGAGATCGAACCCTTGTCCAAGGTATTATTGGCAAATATTTTTCCTGTATGGTTGGTTCCTTTTTCATTTTGCTGATGTTTTCTTTAGCTGTGCAGAAGCTTTTTAATTTGATGTAGTCCCATTTGTTTATTCTTTCCTCAGAATGGTGGATTTAGATTAAATCCATCATATGTTAGATTCTTTCAGCTCTAAAATGTTGTTTGGCTCTCAGTTCACCATTTTCTGAAAGGGAAATAATACTCTTGCTCTGTCTATGTAGCAAGGATGCAAGTTTAGGAAAGTCCAATGGGTTACTGGTCATTAAAGCATTATTATGCTAGTGTTATGTCTATGTTTGCTATTATTTGAAAAATTCACTTGCTCATTATATTTTAGAGTGAATAAAACATACTGTATGTTCACTGGACTCTCGGCCTAGTCAGCTTTCCTGTCTATAGTCCAGTGACTCTTTGCCTCAGTCTGGCAGAGGCGAGGCGGTCACTGCTCATTAAGTGATCACCAGGCACATAGCTGCACCAGCTCTCCTGTCTTTTTCATCATTAGGTAAGACTATGTAACAGTTCTGGCTAGTAGATGTGATGAAATGTCTGGTCTGTCAAATATCTTCCATGTGGTCCTCCATGCTTTCTCTTCCTCTTCTGCCCAATGAATGACTGTGCCCCAAGTGACCTTGGGCTATCTTGATTCCAGTTGCCTCTAACCTTGGATTAGACTGAGGTGAACAGGGAATAAACCTTTATTGCCTAAAACCACTAAAATCTTGTGATTTATCTGTTACACTAGCCAGTTTTTACCTCAACAAACTTACTGTCCCCATTAGCCACAGGGAATATTTGTGTTCATTTGCATGATAAAAGAATTTGTTTCCTTGCCATAGAAGGTGATCAGATTACAATGTTTCTCAGGAATATAAATAGCATACAAACTGTTTTTAATTACTAATGATTGTCATTGGTAGAAAGCTTTCTTTCTCTGCTCAAATACCACCTCCTTAGCAAGGCCTCCCTGGTGTCTTGGTTCAAAGTACTCTATACCTCACCCCAGGTAATTCCATCTCATTATTTTGGGCAATATTTTAATGAAAGTTAGTAGTTTCTAGAATGTATTGCATGTTCTCCTGGCTCATTTGCTATCCATCTCTCCCATGAGAGCAGAAGCTCCACAGTGGCTGGGTTCTCCTCTGTCTTGGTCACAGATATGTTCTCAGGGTCTCAGACACATGCTGATAGAGGGTCAGCATTTACATGTTTTAACATCCTTTCAGTACTAATTGAATAAATTTCTACCATAGAGAGCTCCACAAATGACCTCTTGTTCACCCCACATTGATTATGTTGCCTTGGAGTTGTCACCAAAGTCCATGTGCTGTCTGTCAGTTGATTTCATACTTTTGCCTGTGCCATTGAGAGCCCTTTTGAGTTAGAAAACAAGACCAAAGCGAGGTAAGAAGGAGAGGAGGAAAAGAGGGGTAAGGAGACACCTAAGAGAGACACTAGCAAAAGGATCCCACAGTGAGCATGTGACTTCATGGAGAGTGAGAATACATGTGTGTGAATGCATTGCATGCACACATATGTCTAAAAGAGATGAGCATAATATGTAAAGCTTATTATCTAGCTGGAAGTTTTATCAATTAATTACTACAAAACATTGTAATTTCTTGCCCATGAATAAATGCTTATAATATATTTATGCTCAGCATGTTGTAATAGAAAGCTATTATCTAATTGAGGTTCTGCCTAAGTTTGGCTGCCAAATCCTCATATTATTTCCCCCACGGATGATTTCTGCAAAAGTAATTGTCTTCAGATTTTTTTGGTAAAACTGTACCTTTAGGAATACCCCCCTATTTTCCTCACTTAGTGGTTTTTGGCAGCCTGTTCGTATGGGAAGATGTGGAGTGTTGGGACACTTGGTTATGAATCCTCCATAATTTACTAAATAACTAAGCAAATTCCATAATCCCGTTGAATCTGCTTGCTGCATACTCTGAGGACATTGGTTGCTGCCTCTTCTCCTTATTTTTGTAGTTTCCTCATTGGAAAGGTGCTGTACAGACTTAAGTTTAAAGCTCCAGATTCTCTACCTGGTATTGATGAGCTGTCCGTGGTGCTGAAAGGTTGACTGGCTAATTCCCAGTCTTTGGACATTTTCTGTAACAATGTGTTCTTTGGAAGGTGGCCTGCTGGGGCAAGTTACTCTACAGCCACAGTTGTGGCTCTATACTCCTACTCCTACCTGTGATGTAGAATACCCATTGCTTTTCCTGTGGTCCAGATGACAGATGAACTATTTGAAAGGTGAGAGTTAAGACCCAGACTTGTTGAAAGCATTAAAAAAACAAAACAACAACAACAACCAAAAAACCCCTGAGGTTCTGTTCCCAGGTACCTCAATGCCCAAGTCACTAAAATTAGGCTCTTAAATTCTAATACAACAATATAAAACCAAATGACACATTTTCAAGACAAATGTAAATTACTTTGAAACATGCTTGTGTAGCTATTTATCTGTAGTCCCATTCAGATGAGCTACTAAGAATTCTAACCCTAAGACCAAGCTCCATGAGTTTACCAAAACCAAGCTCCACCTTCCTGACACTCCACCTCACTAGTGAGAGTGTCAGGAATGCTCTAACCTTTTGGGATCCCAGCAGAAAGGATTTCCTTGTTGGTTTGGCACTGACCTGTGGAGAAAATGGGTACATAGTGTCGTACAAGAGAGTGAGATAGAGTGGGGGCCAATACAGGCTTGGAACTTGTTAATATTTCCTTTTGTCAAAAGCTCTATTAACATGGAGCTGCATATGGAATCCCCATATTGTCCACCCAGCTGTTTTGCTGGCTGAGGTCTTGGAGTCTCTGCATGTGTGCATGTGTGCGTGCATGCTTGTGTGTACATATCCAAGATTTATGTGCTTGGAAATGCAGAAGAATCAGCCTGGTTAATGGTATAAACAGAATAATGGTGTTTTCAGCACCTACAATACTTAATCTAGATCTAAGTATAATTAAAATATTAATTTTAGATATGCAAACATTTGTGTTGAGAGGAAGTAATTTAATTGGCCCTCTGTAAATGGGATGTTTGGGGCAGGGGTGGTTCAAAAACATGGACTGAATGAAATCCCTATTTTGGAAGAGAAAAGCAAAGGAAACAGTTAGACTATATGAACATGACAATAGGATGATTTTCTATAGCTGGGAGTGCTCCTCAATCTGTCAGAAACACATTAACTGGGCAGCCGTATCACATGGAGGAGAACTGAAAGTAGCAAGCTATTTCCTTTAGGGGGTGTGGATGAAGAAGATAGCTTGTTACTTCACTCCTCATTTTTTCAGGAAGCACAACAACAAAAGAGTGGGCAGTGCTTTATTAGCCAGGATAGGGCTAAAGTAAAAAGTGTCATTATCAAATGTAGTCTCATCCATTCTCATATGTTTTACAGTTTATCTATGGCTGAACCGCATAGCCACACTGAGAGACTGCAGTCTTCATCTTACAGCCTAGAAAATGGAGACTCATAAAGGCTGAGTAGCCTGCCCAAAGCCTCTCAGTTGGCAACTATGAACGTGGGATTGGGACAAAGGCTTTTTGACCTCAAAATCAGTACTCCTTCTCCTACACTACACTCACCACTATTAAGTCAAGTCACAATTCAGTTTCTCCAGCTGAATTTCCCTTTGAGCTTCTTTTAATGGCAAGGACAAATGCATAGCAAATGTGTGAATTATAACTCTACACTGACTGAGAAAGAGTAATTTCAGAAGGTTCAGAGTTCTTCCATCCCTCTCCTCTTATCCCTAACCCTGGATTCCCTAATAATGGCTAATTTTAGTATCTACTATATATCAAGCACAGTGGCAAGTGCTTCACATGCATTATTTCATTTAATCCTTAACAATAATCTTTAAAAATAATAAGGTTGTAGGTACTACTATTATCCTCATTTTTAACAAGGAAACTGACTCAGAGACTTGACAAGATAAACACACTAGTAAAAATAATAGCAACATTTGTTGAGTACTTGCAACATGGCAGGCATGAATTAAAGCACATTCAAGCTCTGGGTCGCTTAATACTTTCAACTCCATAAACAGGGTATTTCGATTTGTGCAGGAGTGTCTCGGTTTACTCCAGTTGGTCCAGTGTAATTGTCAGGAGTGCCTCCTTTTACTCTAAAAATGTTCTCATTTGAAGGATAAAATGATTTGGTCCCCCTACCTATCAGGCAGGTACTCTGATTATTTCTCTTTTATGGATGAGTGAAATGAGGTAGAGAGAAGGTATGAAACTTAACCTTCGTCCATCCAACAAAAAAACCCCAGCCAATCCAGGATTCAAACCCAGGTGGCTGAATCAGTTGTCCTTGTCACCCTCGTGTCCCTGATGAGCTTTTCTACTTGGCTTTCATTCATCAACAGCAGCTAATTCCCATCCCAAATTGTTCTTCTTAGACCCTTCCCACAAATACTGGTCCCTATCCTGGCATCTAACTCCCTTTATCTTCCAAACAAGCATACATTCTAAATCTCATCCCTTTAGAGTCCTCCCAGAGAGCAGGAGATAATCTAAACATGAGAGGCATTATATAAAATATAATTTTTTCCTGGGCACTTTATGTACCTTATTTTACCTAATCATTGCTATTACCTAAGTAAGTCATCCAAGATCTCATAGTTAGACAGTGGGGGAGCTGGAACTCAACTCCCTTCTGCCTCCTCCCCAAACCCACACAGTCACATTGTGGACACTGCCCTCGATGACAAGATGTGCTCCAACGCCCTGCCACAGCGTCCACCCTGTAACTCTCTCATCTTAATAATAAACATCTATCTAATCTGGAGCTCATGTCATTTTTCTAAGGTTTAGAGGATAACTTATATGTGTTTAAGCTGGGGAACTGTAGTGCCTTTATCCTGTGATAATTTCAGGCTCCTGACAGTCTCACCAGCACTGAAGGCCCTTCTCAGTGTAATGGAATCCAGTCCCTGAGATAATTGCAAAGAGATTGAAGACAGGTGCTGGGCCAGGGAAGGTGCTCCCCACCCCCCGTAATCTCCCCAAGCATCAAGTCAGATCACTGGTGCTGCTCACACTGGCCTGAGGTGCAGGCTCTGGGCACTGCAGGGCTGCATCCAAGCCAAGCGCTCTGCTGATTAACAGGGGATGGTGTGTCTCCCCTTTCACAGCCATTGAGGAAGGATGAGGCCAGCAAGCTTGCAAATGATGACCATAGTGAGGTTCCAGTTCTTTCTTCTGCCTCTCTCCCCTGCTTCCTACTTGCTGTCTGTCCAGGGGCCTTGCCATTGAATCCAAGCAGATCTTGCCAGGTGGGCATGCTTCAGCTTCTGTGGGAGGGTCGCTCTGGGCAGGGCTGGGTGAAGGCCATTTCCCTTGCAGAGCCTGGGGAGTGGCTATTCTACTGCTTCCCACGGTAGGTGAGGCTAAGTCCCTCTCTCTGCGTTCCTCACCCAGACTGCTATGTGGACGGAGTGAGCTGTGTTTGCATCACTGAGGCAGGAAAGGTACTGAGTGGGTAGTTGGAGAGGAAAAGGAAAGTTTTGTGTGTGTGTGTGTGTGTGTGTGTGTGTGCTCTGGCAACTAATGAAATCAGCAAGAGAAATGGAACTCACCCAATGTTGAGAGAATGTGGAAAATTTCTTAGATTCAGAGTTTTTTAAAAAATGAAAGCAGCTCACTAAAATGTCAAAATATCTTTTCATTCAGGTTAAACAAAGGGAAAGAATAACGTAGTTTATTTGCGTTTATTGGCCAAAAAATCTTGAAGCTGTATTTTATGGCAATTCTGCTACTCAAATTGACTGTGAAGTCTCACATCTGTGTAAGATGGTAACACAGGTATCGAGTGAATGTATAAATATGTTCGTGGAACAGAGCACAAGCAGTGCACAGGACTGTGTTGCTGAGGTAGATGTCACACAGCCCTAAAGACCCGACATGCCAGCGATCGAACAGGCTGCTTCCCATGGCAAGGATACATGCTGAACAAATGTGCACTCTCAGTGCGACTCCACTCAGCACAGAGAGAGAAAGAGGAATTTCAGAAGCTGAGCCACAAGTTGCACACCTGCAAAGTGCACGAGTTCCCAGCAATGAAACAATTCAGGGCAGATTTTCATCTGAAAGTGTGGATTGAAGCTGGTCCTGTGTATCCCCTTATCTGGGCTTCTTTTTGGTGGGAGGGGCACTTGGGGGAAGATCTGGCCAAGATACACTTTCCTTTGTCTACTCGTTTGCTGCCCTCCTCTAGGTCTTACTGCTTCTTGCACTTCTGGCTCTGTCTAAACTCTTTCTGTTGTCCTGGAAGTTTGCTCCATTGCAAACACATTTTAAAAATATTTTCAGCCTCTCCCAAAGTAAAGTTAGGCGCTGTCCTCAATGATAGCACTGTGCTTGCAGCCTCTTAGGTGGAACTTGTTCATCCTTTTGAGACCTCAGCCACAAAGTGGGAACCTTGTTCGCCTTTCCATCATTTATCTCTACTGCCAGGGAAGTTTACTCCTGCACGTGCTGCTGAACCCTTTTCTGGAGATGCATACTTTCCACTACCTTCTGCCCACCTTTTCTCAACACTCCATTGACCTCCAGGTTTAATTTTTCACACTCTTCGATGAGGATGACTCCTGTCGAAGAGTATTCCTCCCTACCTCACCCCCGCTTTCATTTTGAATGACCTTAGTGCCTATGTGGGTAATTCCCTGATTTCAATTCAGTGATTGACACCCCACCTCCCCTGTTACATTCCCTCTCCCGTGCTCACATGTTGATAGGCTCTACCTCTGGAATATGCAAATCCAACTATTCACTCTCCACCCACAACTTTCTTTTGCTCCTCCTCATGCCAGGCTTCAATCTGATTGGTTTCCTCCCATTATCTGGACCATAGTCCAGTGAACTCCTAACTTTCCCTAAGGGAAGACACCTGAAGGTAGTCTGACAATGATCCCTCCTCACCTGACCTCCTCACAAATTGCCAAATCCTACTCCCTCTTCGTGCTCTTTGACTTCTCCTTTGAGCCTGTAGCTCTCACCTTCTTTCCTTTAGCTTTTGTGTTGTGTCCTCCCTCTTCCTGACAAGGGGCTCGGATGTCATCTCTTCTCATTCTTCACAGGAAAATGCTTTTTGAGTTACTTCCTGATTTTCCTTGGTTCTTAATCCACATATTCCCTGAGAAATTTCATTTATTTTTATGACTGTAACTTTCTGTTGAAAGACCTTTCTCTTGAGCTCTAGCCCAGCACATCTAATAACTTGTTCCATGGCCCAAAAAAGCCCAAATAAAAACATGTTCAGTACTGAACTCCCAAACTACTTCCCTTCCAATGTGTTTTTCTGATGAAAGCTCTCAGTATCAACTCAGTCATTAAAGCCTGGATTCTGAGCATCATTTTTATCTTCTTACTGCATCCCTTCCTCCAAAGCATGAGTCATTAAGTTGTGTCAGTTCCAGCTCTGAAAAAATTCTCAAATTTTCCCTCTCCCTTTATCTGTACTGATACCATGGTAGCTTCAGCCCTCACCAGCATTTTCCCAGATAGCGTAGAAGGCTTAGAACTGGGTTTGAATCAACCCTTTCTACTGCCACTGGAGTAAGTTTTCTAAAGTATAAGCTTACTTATGAAATCTTTTTTAAATTAAAGCCTTTCCATGCCTCTCCCCAGATCTCTGCAGAGGCAAACCTCGGCATAAGTCCATCAAGATGCGTTCTGGTCTGATCTCTGCCCACTGACCTAGCCTCACCCCTGCCCACTGCACCAGACACCCAAGTCCCCCCAGAATGCCTGTCGTTAGCACTGTTCTACACTCTTCTCCATCTCCATGTGGAGTAGAATCGCTCTGTTTCCCTCAAATGGGTCATGCTTTCAACCTTTGCTATGTTTTTTGCTTTTGCAGTTATTATCCACCTGGCTAACCTTTTACTCAAGGGTCCCGCCTCAGCTTAGGGGTGTTTTCTTTGAGAGAACTTTCTGGAGGCCATCCCCAGTACAAGTTAAATCCTCTTGTTTGTGGCTTCACTGCAGCTTCATATCTCCCTCTGGTAATAAAACACAGTGGCTCCTTCAATATTTGACTCCCATGAAGATTATTATATCCAGGGGATAAAGGCCTATTTAAAAAAAATTACTGGTACATCTTTGAGCTAGGCCCATTGCCTGGCACATAGTAGATGCTCAGTAAATGTTTGCTGGGTTGCAATGGGACTGAACTCACTGAGGATGCCTGCACAGAGCCACAGCCTCCTTGACCCACCTGCCCCTGCCCCGCAGTGGTACTTCCACCTGTTGGGCAGCAGTTACATGTGTCACGTCCAAACGGCTCTCAGTCCAGGTGGAGACTAAGCAGAATCACAGGCTGCACATTACAGAACTAGAAAGCTCTGAAAGACTGAGTTTGATGTCAGATCGGAATAAAAAAATAATGCATCTTAATCATCACTCTGAAAGCATGGCAACAGTGAGAAACAATGGGAACCAGAGGGGTCAGAACTGGCCAAGAAACAGCCCAGGGGGATGGTGTGATTCCCTGGGGCCTGGGGCAGCACAGGTGCCGACAGGACACATGGAAGACTTTCCAAAGGTGCTGAACAAGCTCATTCGTATTTCAGTTTGTTGTTGAGGTGGTGGTGGTGGTGGTGGTGGTGCTGGTGGCAGTTGATGTCTTTATATGTTGACCTCCTCTTCTGGCTTTGAACCCTGTAAAACATGGGTTTTGTTTTAATCAGTTTTGTATCTTATACCCCCAGTACATTGTGCTTTATATAAACATTAATGGGATAAATGTGCATAGAGTTATTCTTCTCATCTAACAGCTAAGATTGTTTGTAGGTTTGTTTACAAATAAAAGCTTATTCCTTGTGCTTTGATTACAAAGGTTAGTATAAGAATGAGCTGAATTTGATACATTGTTTTGAAATGCAAGCTTTGTGAAATTCAATTTATGAAATCCAAACACAATTTCAGCATATTAGGCACTTGTATTCAAGAAATAACCTGCTAGTTAAATAAGCCAATTAGCTTTGGAAATCAAAGTGTAAACAGATAAACTTGCTCTGTGTGCTTTCCTGCTGTGCCTATTAGCCCAGGAATTAGCCAGGAAATTATACACTATGCTGAAAAAATGGATAGAAGTTTAAGTGGAAGTAACTCGTAAGGCCAGTGGAGTGCTCTGTCATTGGAAGGGCAAGAGGTTCAGCTAAGCTGTTGAGCGTGGTGGCCGTTGGCTACTCACAGTGACTTACCTCCTCGGCATTATCTCATTGGCCGTTCCTTCAGTGTGATAGGATATAACATTGCCCTGCCCTGGGTGTAGGAAATAATGGGGTATTTTGTCTGTAGAGAATTTAAAAAATAATGATAACACTGACTGGAAGTCCGTCAACATTTCCCTCCAACAATTCTTTTGGTGGACTACATTCTAAATAATTACTGCAGCTACTACTGAGTTTCAGTAATATACATGTGAGCTTCAATTTGTACATTTCTTATTTCTTTTCTTTTAGCACACATTGCATTTTGTATGGAAGTTAATTTGCAGAACTCCCAGTTAGACAGGCGGTCCCGACATGGGTGGACCGACTCTGCCTATTTCTATCCAGAGTAAATACACAGCGGTTACACATCATTCAGACTTGTTCCCAGGACACAGGCACAGGAGCACATATTGTTGTGCTTAAATGGTAGATAAAAATTAAACAATAATAGCACCATGACTGTAAAAATGAGGAAATACAGCTTGAGCCCCTTCGATTCTATCATTCTCTGTGATCCCTTGGAAGTTTCGTGATTATGACTTAAAATAGTGAAAACAGAGAACTGGAAGAGTCAATACTTTTTATTTGGTGAGTGAGAATGTTAATTTATACATGAAATATGCTCACTTCATTGCATCATAATTACTGACAATTACTTACAACACAGTCTATTTTCGGTGCCATGTCTGCTAGCTCTGCCTCTCTCGCGGCCCCCACGCCTTCTCTTCTGGGCACCAGGATAGGCCCCGCACACTAGTCATCACTGTCTCCTGGGTCCTTCATCCCCAGAGAGGGGCGGGGCCCAGCCAGGGGGCCTGGTGCGACAGCTCTCCCCGATTCTGTACTCCCATCCTAAGCTATTCTCTCATTATTTTCCAAGTTGACACTTCTCCTTCACATATTTGGGCTGGTTCTTCCTGTTTTGCTTCCAGCACCGTGTCCATTCTCTTACATCCTTTTGCTCACACACTCCTGTCTGTCCGGAATGTCCCCTCACCTCTTGACCTCCTTACCCAATCCTTTGCAACACCTCTATGAAGCCCTTTCTGACTGTTTCACTCCCCCACCTGCCCACGACAGCTCTCGATTCCCTAACATGCAGGCTTCGCATTGCTCTTGTTTCTGTTGATTGACAGGCTTGATTTTCATTTTCATTTATTTTATTTAAATTTAAAATTTTATTTTAATTTTTAAAATCGCACGAATACATATAATGTAAAACCATCTCAGCCATTGCTGAGTGTCCAGGTCAGTGGCACGGGGCGCATTCGCACTGTTCGCAGCCATTGCCACCGTCTGTCTCCAGGACCCTTTGTCTTGCAAAGCTGAACCCTGGAACCCATCAAACAACAAGCCCCCATTCCTTCCTTCCCCTCAGCCCTGGAAGCCACCACTTCATTTTCTATCTGTAGGAATTTGACCACCTTAGATTCTCTATATAGGTGGAATCATATAATATTTGTCTTTCTGCGACTGGCTGGCTCGCCTAGCCCAATGTCCTCAAGTTTCGTTCATGTTGTATGTTGCATGTGACAGGGTTTTCTTCCTTTCTGAGGCTGATTCCACTATGTACATACCACAGTTTTTTGATGGACACTTGGGTTGTTTCCTCCTCTTGGCAATGGCCAATAGTGATACTATAAAAATGAGTGTGCAAATATTTCTCTAAAACCTTGCTTCCAATTCTTGTAAGTATATACCCAGAAGTGGAATTGCAAGAATACATGGTAATTCTAGTTTTAACTTTTTGAGTAGCCTCCACACTGTTTTCCACAGTGACTGCACCACTTTACATCCTGCCAACAGTACATAAAAGCTTCAATTTTTCCCACATCTTTGCTAACATTCATTAATTTGTGTTTTTGATAGTAGCCATCTTAATGGTCATGAAGGAGTAGCTCATTGTGGACTGACTTACATTTCTGAGATGATTGTAACATTGGGCATCTTTTCTGTGCTTACTGGCCATTGTATATGTCTTTGGACAAATGTCTATTCAAGTTCTTTGCCCATTCTTTAATTGAGTTATTTGATTTTAGTGTTGCAGAAATTCTGGATATGAACACTTTGTCAGATAAATGATATTCTGATGTTTCCTCCCATTAAGTGGTTTCTCTTTTAACCCTGTTTAGAGCATTCTTTGATGCACATTTTAAATTTTGATGTAGCCAAATTTATATTTACATTTTTTTCCCATTTGTTTCCTGTGCTTTTGGTGGCCTTTCTGAGCTTGCCAAATGCAATATCATAAAGCTTTTTCTCTGTTTTTTTGAGAGTTTTATAATTTCCTCTTTGTATTTGATCCATTTTGAGTTAAGTTTTGCATATGGTATGAGGCAAAGGTCTAACTTGCTTCTTTTGCTGGTAAATATCCAGTTTTTCCCAGTGTCCTTATGAACAGTCTGTTGAATAGTATCTGACCATATATGTGACAGTTCATTTCTGGACTTTCTATTCTACTTATTGTTCCATATATCTGTCTTTATGGCAGTGCCAGAGTGTTTTGATTACAATAGCTTTGTAATGAGCCTTAGATTCAGGATGTGTGAAGTTTTCAACTTTGTTCTTTTTCAAGATTATTTTGGCTATTTGGGGTCCCTTAGACTGCATGTAAATTTTAGTATAATTTTGTAATTTTTCAAAATATATCATTAAGATTTTGATAGTAAAGACTTTGATTCTGTAGATTGTTTTGGGTAGCATTGACCTCTTTACAATGTTAAGTGTTCAAGTCCAAGAACATGGGATACCTTCCCACTTACTGGTGTCTTCTTAATCTCTTTCAGCAACAGTTCATGGTTTTCAGAGCACAAGTCTTTCATCTTCTTTGTACAATTTATTCCTAAATATTTCATTTTCTTAAATGCTACAGTAAATGGAACTGTTTTTCTTCATTTCCTTTTTGGAGTGTTAATTGTTAGTGTGTAGCAATGTAACTTTTGTGCTTTAATTTTTTATGCTGTAAATTTGCTGAATTTTTTGTGAGTTCTAAGAGGATTGTTGTGTGTGGGAGGAGGGTAGTAGAGTCTTTCGAGTTTTCTACGGGAAGGGTCATGTTATCTGTGGACAGAGATAATTCTACTTCTTTTCCAATTTAGGTGCCTTTGATTTTGTTTTCTTAATTGTTCTGGCTAGAACTCCTGGTACTATGTTGAATACAGTGGTGAAAGCAGGCACCCTCACCTTCTCTCTGATCTTAGAGGGAAGCTTTGAGTCTCTCACCACCAAGTGCGTGCGAGGTCAGCTGTGGGGGTGGTTGTTTTACTCACGTTGACTGAACACCTTCTACGGCCTCTGACATTGACAGGCCCTTCTCCTTCCAAGCTGTTCATCCTCCACCCTGCACCCATGACTCTCTCTGTCCCCTGCGATTACCGCCACTTACACTGTGGCCCCTAGTGGCTGGTTTATAGCAGCAGAAATGCCTCGGTTGTTTTTTTCCTCCCTGTTTGTGCCAGGTCAGCATAGCCCCAATATGGGTGGCACATTGCCACAGAGAAACAAGGGAAACTACTGGAAACCTGTTTCTCTCCTAAAACCACCTCCTCTCTTAGTCAGACTGCAGAAAAACAACCCTTTGCAGCCAAATAGATTGCATTGTCAAAAGGAAGAGGTAAAAATAACTTTTCAAACTAAATCCCGGTTCCTAGGAGGGACATCTTCAAGCGTTCACAGCCTTGGCCCACAGGAGCCTCAGGAAAGAGACCTCCTGCCCTTCAGCTATCCCTTTGGGTTTGGAGCTTTGCAGAGGGGCAGAGCAAGGGCACCGAGGAAAATGAACGCTGTCCTCATTAGGATAACTCCACTTACCTACATTTCCTGGGACATCCTGACTGCAAACGATTCCATTCATGGGCCATGTGACACAATGACAACCATGTGTTGGACTGTTTTGATATTTGGTTCAGGAAGGATGGTCATTGCAACAGAAAAAATAAACAAAAAGGCCAAAAGTGCTTAAGGCTGCTGGTCTTGTCAAAGTCCTCTGAGGGAAGGTGTGCATGTGTGCCTGCAGGTGTACGTGCCTGTATTACTCTCCGAATGCTCATGGGAAGCGACAGTGTCTACCGCCCACCAGCCTCCCCTTCACCCACATGTGCTGGGGGTCAGCTTGTACGGCAGCTCTTAGATCACCCAAAGGACCAGGGACAAACATAGGGGCCAGGACTCCCTGGCAGACTCCTTGCCTGCATGTGCACTTGGGGACAGAGAGGGAGGGGGACATGTTCCAGCCTCCCTCTGGCAAAAGCCAAACTCCCTCTGAATGCCCAGAGAGCTGGCTTCAGTCATAAAGAGCCTAGTTGTGCCACCCGACAGGCCCTGAACTTCCTGCTCTAGCTTGTTGCCTTTATTTCCTCTCTGTGGGGAAAGGGGGGCAACGCTTGGGGTTAGACAGTACACCACCATGAAAATAGACACCCAAAGGGACGACCTTGGGCGATGTGGTGTGGAGGGCAGAGCCTGGACATTAAGAGTTGTGCAGTCCCACCTTAGCTGATTCATATTTGGCTGACCTGGGCCAAATTACCTAACTTTCTGATAGTCTGAACCCTCACTTGCAAAATGGAGATGGTTCTTCTCGGGGTCCTTGCGATAACGAGCAAGAACATATGCAAAGTGATTGGCACATTGTATGAGCTCAAGGAACGGTAGTTACTACTATTAGTCAAGTTGATCTACCCGACAGTCCTGTGTAGGTGAAAATATTGGAGTCCAGAGAAGTGAGGTGACTTAGTGTCGCACAGCTGGGCGAGGGGGGTGCCAGGGCTGGAACCTGGTGATTCTTTCTCTAAATGTGTTGCCTCCTAAGGTCTGCAGCAGTGGGAGATATCAGAACTCAAACACACTCTCGCTACTGTTGAGGACTCTATAATCTAATAACGGCAGGTACATAAAAAGAACCCACAGACACACTTAAACGGGAAACGCAGAGATGACTGCTTTCATGTGTGCCTGCTCAGAAACACTGAGTGGGAGGAAGTCTGGCTCTTAGCTGAACGACCGAGAGGTCGCTCATCACTGTGCTTGGCTCCTGCTTATAGGTAAGCAAAGTGGCTTATTTTTCTGTTTCAGTTTTCTTGGAATTTATCAAACCTGTAGTTGTAGAAGTCATTTTGCCTCTCCCTCTATGTGAATATGCTCACTTAAGAAATAAAGCAAAATATTCTCCCAGTGGATTCTCAAGTCAGGAATGCACCTGGCTCCCCGAATGCACACTGTCTGCCTTCATGGGGAGGGCCTGACTCTCATTGTCCCCTAAGTGACCAGACTGTCCCACAAAGGGTAAGTCAGCAGACAAACCTGACAAACTTCTTTTCTGCTTGCCATGCTGAATAAATATTCAGTAGGAGCTGAATAAATATTGCTTCAACAAACCTCCCTAATGAGGGTCTCCATCCCAGCGAGAAGGAATCCTGACAAGTCACAATAAGGGGCCAGGCAATGATTGTTGCCATACCCATGTTTTATTAACAAAGTATACATCCTCATTGTCTTTAAACACTCCCATTAGAAGGAAAGCTTATTGTATGTTTATTTGCATGGTCAAGGTGACGTGAACTAAAACAGCTCGCTGGGTCACCCGAGGAAGGCAGCGCCCGCATCCTGCATCCCACATCCTCCATCCCGCATCCTCCATCCCAGGCCTTAGGAGTTAGTATTTCCACTGAGCAGCGAGAGGCCTGGAGTCCCAGATGAAGGAGCCTAGAAACAGCTCCCTTTCCCTGAGGAGTGCTGATTGTAATGAACCCTGTCCTCATTTCCTTGGAACTTGTTATAGATCCCAGAAAATACTGCTAAGTGTTTGAACAGAAGGGAGAAAGAATTGAGATGCTAACTTTGAACTTTTAATTCTGAGCCTTTGCTTTCTGTCCTCCAGAAACTTGCTCTGCTTCTCTCTCTCCCTCCTTCCCTCCTTGTTTGTTGCCCATTCTCTTTTCTTCTCTTCCACTAGCTCCCAAAGACCAATGGTATAGCTAGAGGGCAGCTGCCTTTGCAGTGACACTAAAGACTTGGGGTTCTGAGGACCCCCTTTTCCCTGATCCCTCTCTGCAGCATAAACCACTGGTTAGCCCATCCTCTGACAAGTGGGGTGAAGTTGTGGTGGCTGGAACTCCAAACTTTAACTCTCCAGGCTGATGGTGCTGATGGTCCTAAAGAAACAGCGTTCTGCTGTCATGTCAGTCCTCCCTGCCCTCCCATTTCATGGGAAACCCTTTTCCTCCTTTACCAAGGCCCCCATCCTTCCAAGATTGTGCTCCAGCACACTGTTCTGGTGCTCAAACATGCCTGGGAAGCAGAAGCCCCTGTATTAATGAGGACACTGGAAGCTCAGGGGACACCTTCCTTGTCTTCCTGAGCCCTTACATTTCTCCCTTAAGGATGCAGAGTGGTGATGGAAATGGAGCGCATTAGCCCCTTGGGGAGGGGTAGACAATGGGGTGATGACAATGCTCTTCAATGACTAGCTTCTCCCAAACCCTGGCTTTTGTAAAAGAAGGTTGCTTGTTGTGG
This sequence comes from Artibeus jamaicensis, assembly GCF_021234435.1. Lineage (NCBI taxonomy): Eukaryota > Metazoa > Chordata > Mammalia > Chiroptera > Phyllostomidae > Artibeus > Artibeus jamaicensis. Next base: position 5,401,700 of record NW_026521854.1, on the reverse strand, counting down.
GAGAAGAGTGCAAGAGCAAAGAGAGAATTGGTAAGAAATACTGAATGCTAAAGATGTCTCTTTCTTCCCCAAATTTAATCACAAGCAATTATGTTCAGCTATTCTCAATACTCATGCTTAGGAAGTGTCATTATCTGTAAGAAAAGCACCTTGGAAGAGCTGAAACAGCGCAGGTTAGTGACATGAATTCTATTAGATGTGATGGGAGTGTGTTTGAGGGCTGCAGGAATAGCAGAACTGGTGGGGACGGCTGTACCTGATTTCTTTGAAATTCAGCGCATGCTCTTCAGTGAGTTAGTTACAACCCGTTTTATCAAATTGTGTCATGAAATAGTCACTCCATTCCATCAGTTCTCGGTTTAGTTTTTCTTATAAAATGCTTACAATTTTCCAAGTCTGATTAGTAAAACATAAAACGATATTCTAGCTGCAACACCAATTTGCTGTTACTGGTATATATCTTTTTTTAAAATTAAATATATGGGGAAGTCTTGATCATAATGTCTCACAAAATTAATGGTATTATTTCTGAAGTTATATACATATAATTCTTATTTAATGATTTTCGGAAGGTGAAAGATTCCATCCATGTATGCACACACATTTACTGAAGGACCACCAGGAGTGCTATAATTCTTGCCTCGTAAATAACATATTTGTGGTGCTAAAAATGACACTGCATTATTTCAAATTAAGTAGTGAAAAATGGCATATAGATTTATTGTTATTTTTATAAATTGTAAAAATAGGGTATGTTAGCTTGATTTCAGCTTAATCTTGACTGCTTTTAGTAATCTATCATTAAAAAGACATATTCGACAGTATATTACTCGGTCATTTTTAATAATATTCCTGAAATGTCTATTCAACTATTTATTGGAATTGAAAAAAGAAGTCAGACATTTTATGCGAGAACGTGAGCCCGACTTGGCCGATGGTTTGGCAGTGACTATGGATGTGTCTAATGAGGTTACATGCCTGCGAGTGCAGACGTCCCCCGCCCGCCGTGTAAGCTAAATCTAGATTTAAAAGACGTGACGAGATGAAAGTAGTTTATCAAAAAAGATTGCATTGTCAAAGACGTATTGGAATTAGCACTGTTTTAATTTTCTAGTTCCCTCTGAGTATACCATGCCAAACAGTGTGTCCGCAGGTGGGGAAAAATGGGCATCATTAATAGTCATTTCATTAGTGTGGGCAGTCTGTTGATATTATTCCAGATATTGAGAAAGTGAATTGTTCCAATGCATTAAAACATAAAAAAGTTAGTAAATAAAAATTTACGCACACATGCCCACACACACGTTCCTTTTTAATTTGGGAGGATTCCAGTCCTTTGCTTTCAGCTGAAGTGCATATGAATCTAATCAAACTGTCAGGAAGTGTCAATAAATTGATCATTAAAATATTTTTGTATAGTAGGTCACTAAGTAATTTTTAGCCTTAAAGAAGAATCTGAAAACCTGTTTGACCTTGCTATAACAAACTCCCTCTTTCTGGTGAATAAATCTTCTTAGCGTTAACATTTATGAAAATATAGGGCACACACAGAACACGTAAAACAAGACTAGAAATCTCTTGGGTGGTGTGTGAGCAGTCACATCTGAGCCTGGTTGGCCCGAAAGGCCCCTCTCAGCCCCGACCACCTGTGACGGTCACTGCGTCTGCTGGCCTCTTGCAGCCGTGGGCTTCCCTTCCCCCATCCCAAGCCACTCAGGCTGCCCGTAGCCTCACCCCTCTGCCAGGACCCGCCCAGCTGGCCCACCTCAGGGGGAGCCATGAGTGTGTCCCATTGTGCTCCCGGCCTATCCCCCCTTCTCATCCCAGCTACTCTTCTCTCAGTACAGCCTCTTTGACTCTCCCCTAGCCATTCTCATGTTGAGAAGGAAAGGCTGTGTAGCTTATTACATCCCCTCGGACCTCCCAGCTCCATCCCAAGGACTGAGAGGGAGCCGCGATACCACTCCTGCCTACCACTGGCACCTTCCCCTGCCTTGGGGCCCATGGCTGATCCCACGATTCCTGTTTATGGGAGTCCCTTTGAGAAGCCCCATGTTACTTCCCACCATCTGCGCGTCAACCTTCTCTGTCCCCACTGTTCCTGAACAGAAAGAGTTCATCCATCAGGCATAAGCAGAGCCAAACCCTAGACACTGAGAAACAAAGGAGAGAAAGATTGTTCATTTTATTATGAATGGTGCCACCCAGGAGAACGGGAAACAAATGCCCAAAAGCCCATACTCCCCAATCTGGAGTGAGGTTTTCTGGCTGGGTTTTTAAGGTTATGGGGGAACAGGGATGCAGATGTGCTGGTGGGCGAGTTTTCACCAGAGGGCCTTGGAGCTGGGCCGTGTGTGGTATGGAGTGTCAACACAGGACCTTCCTGGACAGCAGACCCTGTGCTTCTGAAACGGTTCCTGTGTGTTCTGGTCCTTTGGTTCTGTGTGGCAGGATGAGACTTTGGTTCCATGTGCAGCTGGCAATCAAAAATTGCACATGCTCTACTCTGCACATGCTTCAGCTGCAAAACTTGTGGTTTTGGTCTGATGTCTCTGCAAAGCAACTCAGTATCTCGTTAAACAGGATAGGACTATTTTGAGCTCCTTCTGGGGTTACACCATCTCCCACCCTGACCGCCCCAGCCCAACCTCTGAACACTGTGTGTGCTAGACCTCGTGGTCCAAGAGCAGGAAACACTGTGGCTTAAACCTCTTGTCCGAATTCTCCCTTCACTTTCTAGTCTGACTTTAACTCATGACCCTCTCCTCAGTCACTCTGCTCTAGTCCTGGTGGCTTCTTCATGCTTGTCCCTCAAGTACCTCAGGCCTGTGGACATTGGAACTGGCCACGCCCTGTCTCCTCCAGGTGTCTGCAGGGTCATCCCCTCTTTGATGTCAATTTTTTATTCCAGTGTCAGTGCCAGTGTCACCCTGTCATTAAGATCTACTCTGACTACCCAATTGAAAATCGCACTCCCCTGACCCTGACTATTTTTTTCTGCAGCAGTTCTCTCCTGTATTATATTTATGGTCTCTCTTCTCTCTAGAATGTTTGCTCTATATAGGAAGGGTTTTTATGTGTGTGCGTGTATTTTTGTTAATTGCTATAACCTCAGTGCCTAGAAGATTATTCAGAAAAAGGTTACCGAGGAATATTCTGTATCTGCAAATTCATCTACTTGCTAAAATTCACTGGTAATCCATGGGCACGATGGGTCCTCAGCCCTTCGGCCCAGATGTGCTCTAAGCAGTGAAAACTTTGAGTCACTCAATGCAGATGGTCCCAGCTGAAGCAGAACGAGACTCTTTTCAACTGTCGTACTGTAAAGTCAGTGTCCTTTTTGTGGTCTATCTAGTGCCATGTTCTTCACATTTTTGTGGATTTTTTGTTAGTAATTTCATTGTCAAAATGGAATTGATTTTTTATTTTCTGTCACTGGATGTTGCTCTGGGGAAATCTGAAGGAGGCCTGGCTTTTCTTCCTTTATTAAAGGAAATTTACCTTAAAAAATATCTCGTAATAATGTTTGTCTTCATGTTTTGTGCTCTGTATTTCAGGAATACTTTTTATCCATATGGTGTGTCATTTCTGTCCACTGCCAATATCTATGACTTTATCCGCGATCATTTTATCTCCCCTCTCTCCCCTGGCGTTCACTCAGGAAGGGCTCTTCAATTCAGTGGTTTTAATTAGATTTGCAGCCGCATCTGTGCTGTTTTGGGTATTCTAATTATTAGTTCTGTAATCATGTTGTTTTGGTGCTCGGTTAGTTCCTTTCTTTCTGTAATCACTCCTTTGATCTTATTCTTTTTGACATTTTGTCTTTAACACATTAAAAAAAAAAAGAATCCATGATATTGTTAAGTTATCCTGTAGCCTGAAGCTCTCACAGGGGATTTCCTTCTGTTCCCAGGGTTATGCTCCCTGTCACCTGAACCATTTTTCTGGTTTCAGTCACTAGTTTCTTTGCGGTCTTTCTGTCATAGGTGGCGACAGTCACCATGACATGCCCACCTCATCTGCTTGCTCATGCCCAGGGTGGGTGACTTTGACTGTGATAGTGAGGTGTGGGAAACTTCTTAACCCTTTCCCCATCTTACTGAGGCATTTTTGGTTTTCCCTCCAAGTCAAATTTGAGAGACATCGTGTTCTTACTACTTTTCAGGATCCTGATGGTTCAGAGTCCATTGAAAATTTTGCCTGGCATGCTGTGAAGGTTTCTTAGATAACCTCTAGTTAGCCAATTCTGCTCTTTCTTCTTTTTTTCTTCTTTTATTGAGATATAATTGATACATAACATTATATAAGTTCCAGGTATAAAACACAATGATTCAGTGTTTGCATACATTGAAAAATTATCATGACAATAAATTTAGTTACCATCCATCCCCAAGAAAACTTGCATTTTTTTTTTTACTGGTGATGAGATCTTTTAGGATTCACTCTCTTGGCAATTTTAAGGTAGGCACGATAGTATTATTGATTTCTGCTCTTTCTTCTGAGATTAAACAATACCCTGTATGAGAGATCTCCACATGTTGTCAATGGCATAGTCTGCCCTTATGTGGAAATGCCCTTGTCTTTAGATCAGTCCTCTCATTTCGAGTGGAGTTCTGAAAAATGGCAAACCCAAGTCGTTGGTCTGTCTCCGCTGAGATGGTGTAAAGGTTAGGATCAACTTTCCCTGGCTCCTTATGTATATACCACACAGCTAATAATATCATGGATTTTACGAGTCTCAAATAGAATGCTGGGTATACTAACTTGTCACCATGCCATAGTAGATACTAAAAATATGTTAGGGGTGGTTATTTCATTGCAGTGATAGATGAAGATTCTTCTCCAGAGAGTATTTCTTTACCTTTGCCCTGGACTGCCTACTCACATGGCAATTCTGCTTCTTTCCAAATGAGGTTGCATTCTGGGGATTTTATGACCTCACTACATTTGCCTCATGTCGCCTGTTGGGGGTGTGTGTGGGGGAGGACTTGTGATGAGCCTCACCTAATATTTTATTGATTTCTTTGGGAACCACTTTTAAAGTTTATGCCATGACAGCATATCCTACTCATTTCTGGTTGTTGACAGCAATATGTTTGTTTGTTGCTGATGCCGGTTCCAACAGGTTATAGGATAAGATATTGTTTACGCTCCTGTGCTCATCATATCTGCCTAAAAGCCTAAACAAGATTAGAGGCAGAGGAGATGGAGGCAGGCGCCGAGGGAAGGAGCCTGAGTGGGGGCAGGAGAAGTGGCAGAAATGAGCAAGCAGAGATGGTGAAGGTCAGGGTTGGGTTGGCTATGAAGGGAGTAGTGGGTAATGAAGCATGGTAGGGGAGCTGGGCCTTCACGGCCGTTCAGAGGATTTTGGAGCCCAGCGGGAGGAGCCGGGACTAGTGGCTGAGCCAAGACTGAGGTCTGGACTGTTTATCTTCTACACTGCTCTCCTACGAACTCACCTGTAGACCTGCTGTCTCTGCTAAAGTGAACCTACAGGTTTCCATGGCCACAAGTCCCCGGGGTCCTGACTGGGGTGAATGTGCTCCTTTTGCTGTTTAGTAAAACAGACCACCAGGCAGGGGGACAGATGCAGAGGACACCGATGTTTTGTCTGCTTTTTATTTCAGATTCCTGTTTTGATGGGGGTTGAGTTTGCCCAGCACAGAGTTCACTTGGCTGAGTGTTCCCTGGGTCCTATTAGTCCAAGTTTTATCTGCCTCTGGAATTTGGGGACCAGGTGGCTCCAGGAGCCACTTGTAATGGCTTACTCATAACTCAGGTCTCTCACACGGGTTTGGGCATCAGAGACAAAGACAATTAATTCATGACTCCACAAGTACCATGGCTTCCTTCACTAAGTCTGGTTCACGTTGCTCCTAAATCCAGAGTTGCCAAAGTCACTGGCCACCCATGTGCATGCCAGTGTGGAACCTGGTGCAATTGCTGGTCCTTAAGTAAGTGGAGAAAAGGCAGATCCGTTGGGCAGCACCCCAAGGAGCTGGGGACTAGGCCTCGAGCCTCCAGCCCCCTCCCCGACCGCCATCCATCACCATCTCTAATTTACTACCAGCTTCTTCTCAAGGAGCTGGAGTCTGCTATTGAGTGAAGAATCATCCAGCAGGTAGTTATTTTAAATCTTTAATAGACATATTACCTTACATTATGGCTTCATCATTCGCCCCTCAGTGGGAGCACAGAGAGAACATCCATCACAATTAGTGTAACATTTCAAACACATAAAAAAGATATAAACGTGCAGTTGAGTTGGGTGGGAAGGAGCTCAGCCTCTCTGAGTTCTGTTAGGCTGTGGGCACATAGCCGGGCCCCGATGTGGCTCTCCCAGGAGCTCGGGAGGGGACTGGGGTACGCGCTGAGCCCACAGTGCTTTCTCTGAAAAGCAGCACCTCCCAGTGCCGGTCTGACACGGTAGCTGTCACTTACAAAGCTCTGCTCTCACTGCTGTGACTGGCCGAGCAGAGGCTGCTGGCCAAACCTTGGGGTGTCAAGTCCAGAGCCCTCAGAAAAGGACTTTTTCATAACTGAGCCAAGTATTACACTAGACTCTTTCACTTTCCTTAACTCGTGGGAGCCCTATGGCCACTACATGAGGTGGATAGGGTTATTCCACTTTTTACAGAGACTCAGAAACATTTCTGTGATTCACACCCAGGCCAGTCTGTTTCCAAAGGTTATTTTCTTTGAACGTGGTCACTGGGCAACACAAGTGTGTGCAGAACTGAATCTAGGACAAGAATAAGAGGAAAAAGTCGCGTGTTATCCAGGTGGGAAAAGCTGCTATGCTTTTCTCCTCCCTTCAGTTTTGCCCCCCATCTGCATGGAGTACTTCATAATGCCCGAAGAAAACATTGCTTGCCTTTACAAATTCCTGACTGCACTTTTGTGTGTGTATGTATGTAATTATTCATCCCTCTTGGGCTCATGCCGCGTTGCATTAATCACACACTGCTGTCCTCAGCACTGTGTACAGCACTCAGTGCAGGGCCCCTCTCCCGCTGACTTCCCTGATTCAGGCTCTGGTCCTCACTCCCATCCCCTTACACGTCCAGACACCCAACTCAGCTGTACGGGACGAGTGTCCTTGTAATGTTGTGTGTGTGCACGTGTGTGGGTTTACATAATGGTATTTTGTTATAAACCTCATTTTTGCTATTGGTTTTTTTCCTGTGCACTGTGCACATGGGAATCCATACCTCTTACGTATTCCCACACTTGGATGCAGACACTCTGGTCTACCTGCAACTCTTGGCCACTGCACACAACACAACAACTCCACAAGCATCAGCACCCCTTGTCCCCTTGGGGTCTGCATGGCCATCCTTTATTCTTTGCTTTCCTGCAATCACACCACTTGTTTAATCATACTATTGTCAGCATCCCTTGTCTGGGTTCTTAGAAAGGTCTCCCTGCCTCCCACCTCTCCTGATGCTAAATTCCATACATGCTTTAAGGAGCAGAGAAGTTGGTTGGCCCACCTGTACTTGGCCTCCTCTCAACTCCATCATCACACATGTTCTGGGCCAGTCATTTGGTACAGAAGCCATAGTCCAAGATAGAAGATAATCAACTGTGGCAAATGCATGAGTTTTATACCTGGGTAGGTTTTGTTGTCTCTACTACAGAGAAGAGGAGTTACAATCTCTTCATCTCATCATAGAATCTGATACCCCATGTAGCACACACACACAGTCAAAAAGCTTTGCCATCACACTCACTGGGGTCTAGGTTTGTGGTTCATAGGTGCCCTCTGTCTGTGTGCCAGGAAATTCCTCCTCGAGGTCTGGCCTAGCAGCAGAGAGATGGAGACTCATTGCCAGGAGATAGGTAGGGTTATGGAGGGTTGGTGAGAGTGGGTGAAGGAGCAATAAGCCTCAATTAATTCCTGATAACATGGTTGTTCATGCATGCATATTTGAGCCTGTGCGTGAGTGTGTGTGTGTGTGTGTGTGTGTGTGTGTGTGTGTGTGTGGTAGGGCAGGGAAGGGGAGAGCAAAGGCATGGAGGAAATGGTCCATGCCGTATAGTTCCTTCTGTCAGCTTTGGAAAGTCAAGCCTCTTCCTAGTAGGGCACAGGTATTGCCCCCGCACAGCTGCCTGGACTTCTTCCTGGAGGCATCCCGAGGGTGGCAGGAGCAGCTGGAAGGGCCGTGAAACAGACAAAGCAGAGCAAGTATCAGGCAGCAGGACTAGAGCTGTGAGAGGCAGGGCATTGTCCTTCTTGGGCTGTTGGTTCACTTATGTTTGGCTCCTGCCAAAAAAAGGTCTCTTTCATTTTCTGGTCATTTTTATGAATCCCAAGATTTCTTCATTTATTTATTTTTTATTCTCTATGGCTGCTTCTGGTTTGGCAGTTTCTCACTTAGTCCTGATCCCATTTTCCTGCTCTCTCTGTAACCATAGATGTCAAACATGTTATCAGCTCAGCCAACAACTACATAGTCTGTGCTCCCTGAAGCTTGGCACAGCCCCCTGGGGTTTCATGGTCAATGAGAAAGCAGTAGAAGTGGTATGTGTAACTTCTGCATTTGTGGCTCTAAAGGTAAGAGTTGCTTGTACCCTCTCTCCATTTTTTTTATATTTCTCTTTTCATGGGCAGAATGCTCAGCTATTGGTGGGGCCTAATTAGCCATTTTAGGCCACAAATGGTTGCCAAAGGATGAGACCGACTGAGCAACAAGGTAGAAGGAGCCTGGGCCAACCCTATAGATCTGCCGTATCAGTCCTGACATGCTTGTGCTGGGCCTGTTGGTGGGGGAGAAATAACCTCTGTCTTTTAAATCCCTATATTTTGGCTTTTGTTAGAGCAGCCAAACCTGCATTCTATTACAAAGACCAAAACTGTCCACAGTGGCTTGGGTGTGCCAGGTCGGGGGACAAGTCTCATAGTTACCCAATCTTATGGGTGCCAAATCATAATTTCTAAGCAGCTGTGCCTGTGAGTGACTTTAGAGCTGTCAGAATTTTTCAGGAAAATTCAGGAGGACTGAGGATTATTTAAGCAATGCTTAGAAGTTGTCGCTATGTGTTATGATTTTATTAATTGGTGCATATGGGTTTATAGACATGTTTTGAGTCGATGTAAACCACTAACATAAATATACACAAGTATGTTTGCTTGGTGACTGTCTTCATTCCAATGCTGTGGGGTCTTGGAAAGTCAAGGCATTTTGGAAACACCTTCCTGGGAAGTGTTAGGTCTGTGGCCAGGGGGTGGGTGTCAGCAACTCAAGACCAATAGTCTGAAGGTGTGAATACAATTCTTATTTTTCCTCCAAGTATTTGAGCAAGGCTTGTAAAATAAGGGAACTAGACATAACCTGTAATATCGCTTTCTGATATGAACTTCTATGATCTTATGACTTGGAGTCTGGATGCCACAACCAGGATAGGGATGTCCCTTAGCCACTTGTTAACTAAGTTTGCATGAATTGTTAGCTCCCCAAGCCTTGGTTTCTTTCTTTGAAATGTAGGTTGAAAACCTTTCCCAGGTCAATTCCATAAGAAGCTGCAAGAACCGAGCAGACTGGTGGATGCGAAAGAGCCACACATGGTATAGCTGTACATGGATGTACATGACGGGGTTCCTTCTATTTTTTGTTCCATCTCGATTTCTTCCCTTTCACTTCTATCAGTGGGACAAGGACTGGCTTTTCTCTTACCCAAGTGCTCCATTCCCTGGGCCCACATTTGTACCACTCCTTCAAGGACACATATACACACCTCTTTTTCTAGTTGCTAGATGGCGTTTGCTAGCAGACCCCTACATCTGGGGTGATGCTAAGATTCTGGGTTAAAGGAATCCCAGAGATGGCTTGTCCTGGAAGAAGAAGGAAGGGTTAGGTGTGAGAGAGAGGCTGCACTGCATGAGAGGGTATGGAGCCGGGGGCGGGGGGTGGCGAGAAGGGGACAGAGGAAAGGACGGCTGGGCTGGGGCACCTGGGGAGGTGCCGGGCCTGCGTGGGAATGGCATTGGAGGAGCCGTGGGATGTGGGATGAAGGGGCTTAGGGAAGAGTTGCTGTGTCTCAGGATTCAGATCTGCTTTCACATTCCACAAGGGACATAAAAAATGTATTTGATTCCTTTTTAATTACTATTTGGAGGCAGGGGTTTCTTCTTTAAAGGCAAGTTCCTACAGAAATTGTGTAATACAGCAGGTCTGTCTCACATCGTGGTGGATTAAAACTATTGGCTCAGTGTTTTGATTTCTGTAACTATGCAGAATATCCTGTGACCCACCTGCAAAGGGAAGATGTGTGATGTTTGGGGACAGGTCGTCAGGAGGGCAGGGCCTTCTGCCTGGGTCCCTGCACTGCCTGGATGTCACCCAGGAACCAGCCACCTGTGCACCAGCTTGGCCAGTGTGTGGGGTTCAACTGAGGATCTGTCGCCAGCCATTGATGTTTCGGAGGCTGCACACTGAGCAGCATGGCTGAGTCCTTACTGGCTGGTTGGTACCTGGATGCTGTAACTGTGAGAATCCATGGGGCTCAGCAAGCAAGGGATGGGGGAGGTAGCAGCTCAGTGGAGCAATGGCCCAGAGTCCTAGCCCTGACTCTATTGCTGTGCTGTGGTGAGGGGGATGCAGGTGGTGTCCAGGAACGCCGACCAAGGGGAGCTGGTGGGTGCATGATGACAGCGTTCCTGTGTAGTCAGGTGACACTGAACTCCTACCAGCTGTCAGAGCAGAGCCCTGTTCTTGAGCTGATGCTCTGGTCTGCCTTTCAGTCCCAGGTTTTGAAGGGGTCACGGCCAGTGGCTAATTGAAGCAAACATCAGAAACTGACTGCAACATTTTTTGAAGTATGGGCGGCTGGTACATGCGAGGTGTCCTGGGACTGTTCTGACTGCCACTGCTCTGTATCCTCTGCACCCGAGGTCAGCAGCTCTGGAAGTGCCTTCAGAGGTGGTCCTCAGCCTAGTCTGCGCTTTGCTCAAGGCATGTGACAAATGTGTGCCCTAACTGACAGTATCACATAGAAATGGTTAGGAATGGAGATTTTGGAACCAACCTGCTCGAATTCAGTTTCTAGTGCTGCCATTTACAAGCTGTGTGATGCTAATCAGGTTACTCGGTCTCTCTGGTCCTATTCAACTGGACATGTTAAAGTCAGTTTGTTGTGAAGATTACATGGGTTAATATTTGTAGGAACAGAAGAGGCTGGTGCATAGAGAGGTTTGAGAAGGTGTCACTGGTGTAGCTAAGTATGAAACAATGCTTTTCAAAATAAGACTCTAGGGCCACCCACGTTGGAGTCCCTGCAGGTCCAGGACGGGGAGGGGAGCAGAATCTCTGGGATAGGGCCTAGCATTTGCACTGTGAACAAGCATTGCTGGTGATTCTTACCTGAAGGTGAGGAGCCACTGTGGGAGGCTGAGTCCCACAGAGGCTCCTCCCCCAACACACACAAGGTCACTGTGCTGTGCCTATTCAAACGCTAATCCAGGGGTTGCTCTGGGACTTCGCAGGTGGAGATAAATTTCCTAGTCAGCTGACCTTAGGATACGGAGATTATCCCGTTGGAGCAGAGAAACCACAGGAGCCCTTTAAAAGACAGAAAGAAGCCTTCAGGGACATTTGACGGATGGGGACCTTCTAACCATGCTGGTTTTAAAACAGAGGGGGCCACGTGAGAAGGAATGAAAGCAGCCTTAAGAAACAGAAAGAAGCCCTTGGCTTCTTTTAGGGATCTCAGTCCTGCAACCGCAAGGAGCTGAGTTCTGCCAATCAACTGAGTGAGCCTGGAAGTCGTTTCTTCCCCCAGAGACTCCAGAAAAGAACAGAGCCCTGGACTTCTGACCCGTGGAGCTGTGAGATAATAAATAGGTGCTGTTTTATGCTGCTAAGTTTGAGTCAATTTGCAACACAGCGTGAGACTAACTCATACAAGCACAGAGAGAGTGCTGAGGGCAGTGGACTTGGGCTCCCTCACTACATGTGCGTCTTCTGTCAAGTTACAGAACCTCCTTTCCTTCTTCTGTAAAATAGTGGCAACAAATGATGCACACCTCACAGAATGCTGTGAGAATTAACTGAAATGGGATATATGAAAAAGGCTTTTGCAGGTTTAAATGCCTTTTTAAAAATAGAATAGAGATTCCTGATTTTTTCATTTCCAAACATATTTTTCTCTTTGTGGGGAGGCCCGCGCAAGGCTTTGTGGTTCTGAGGCTGCATTGATTACCGACACACACTCCTTTAACACTGCCTCGGGCCACAGCCCGGGGCCTTCTGCTGCTAAGTCTCTCTGTGCCTTCTGGCTGGATCATCCTGGGTGGGGGCGCTCTCCCCATACCCCACAGCTGCAGCAGACTCTCCTGAAGCCGGTGCTCCTGCAGCTCTGCTGGGTGTGTGAGCCACATGGAAAGCTTCCTTTTTGGTTGTCATCATCCCGCCACCAGTGCCTTGCGCCCGGCATGTCCCCCTGCCCCCGTTTCAGGGATGTGCGGGGCTTGTGTAAATACTCTGACCAACCTCCTGAGTGGGAGGACACCTAGGGACATGTGGGAACCACAGTGGGGTCTCCCCACGCAAATCAGTGAGCTTTTTAAAAATCTTCACCCAAGGATATGTTTATTGATTTTAGAGAGAGGGGGAAGAGGGGAGAGAAAGAGAGAGAGAGGAGGAGACAGAGAGAGACGCTGATGTAAGAGAAACAGCGATCAGTTGCCTTCCATGTGTGCCCCCACCAGGGACTGAACCCACGCCTAGGTATGTGTCCTGACTGGAGATCAAATCTGCAACCTTTTGGGGTACAGGATGACCCTCCAACCAACTGAGCCACCTGGCCAAGGCATTAGTGAGCTTTTATCAGTGGCCTTTTAAGGTAAAGTCCAAAACTGATGGGATTGTATCAGATAAATGATTTCACAGGAGTCACCACCTCCAGGGGACAGGACATGAGACCACTGCAAGGGAGAAACAAATATTAGGATAAAGATTTACCAGAGGGCCCTGGCTGGGGGTGGGCTCTGCACTTCTCCACGGTGTCCCATGCACATAGATGGTGCTTTGCAGCCTTTCCAGAAAAAATGGGGCATTCCATCACACTTCGGCCACTTTGTATGCCATGTGAAACCCCTTCCTTCTCCACACAGCCAATTGGAGGGGAATCTGCATGCCTTGCTAATGCTGTGTTTCGGGGGATATGGTCAAGTACTATACACACTCAAGTTGGGCCTGAGAAAGGAACCAAATCCTAGCAGGGCGAAGCTCAAATTCAGTGCAGTTCTTGAGCACCAACTACAGGTCAAATGCAGAGACAGAGTGATGTGTGGATTCAGCATGGAGGGCTGGGATTGGACGATTGGACCCCAGTCCACCTGCTTCCCACGGCACCACGATGCCTGCTTTAAAGATGGAATGCAATTCGGCAAAGGGACTTACCATTTTCTCACTTCGGTAACTCCCAGAAATCCTGATACTAGAGGACGTAGTGGGAGTCCAGTCTCAGGGAGCTCAGGCCAGTTCTCTTCCCATTGTCACTAATCTTAGAGGGTGTGAGCTGGACAGCCAGGCTCACCTGCTGAGTGACATTGTCAGGATGGTTTGGGGAAAACATGCCACTCTCTCTTCGAACAGAGGAAAACAAATATTTTCACATTTTTGCTCTGCGATAGAGAAATCTATGCCCAGAATTTTCAAACAGCAGCTCAAGAAACAAATAACCTTTGTCTCACTAATTTATCATTTTTGTAACTGGAAAATAGGGCTTTTCCAGCTGGGCCACTGTATTATAATGGAGCATGTCAGAAAGATCTTGAAGCTTGAAAAGTACAGAGAAATTAAACCCCCAAACCTGCTGGTTTGAACAATCACCACTGCCCACTCCTACCCCCCTTTGGGGTTTATTTCTGAGCCATTAAAGGAACTGATTCCTTTGTCTTGCATTTGCCCAGTAACTGCACTGAGGTCGGACCTGAAAGCGTGAGCAGTGAACAGCTCACCCCTTTGACTTCTCATCATCAGGACAGACAGCAATGACCTCTTGTGATGGTGCTGCTTTTCTCTTCCCCATCTCTTGCTCAAGACACTGTAGTTTATAGAAACATCAGGGAAGGACCAGCCTTTATAATAACCACATGGTTTACAGCAAAAATAAATAACAAGTGCCTGGGAATGAAAGGGGAGAAGCAGTGCTGGGGACCTGTGCTGAGCTGTGAGGGGCTGCTGGCAGAGCAGTATGGCGACCAGAGGGAAGCGATGGCCAGGTGGGATCCGTGAGAATGGGGGGCTGATCAGGGACGGGTGACGGGGAGCCGGGCAAACCTTTTAAAGACTTTGAAGCAGTGGCGTGTGTCCCCTTGTGTGGCTGGTGGAAATGATCGTTGCGACTGAGAGTAACACCACAGCACTTATCCCAATGCTTGGCACATAGTGGGTTGTCGACAAATAAGAGGTAGATTTATTAATAAGGTAAATTCCAGTTGTCAGTGGAAGACTTGAATTCCAGTGTAAAAAGTTTAGGGGCTGCCTCCACTGTGGGCCTCAGCCATGGCCTGCTGATGACAGGGGGGGAATCGGATTCAAGTCAGGTGATCAAAGAGTCCCTGAGGGTAGAGGCTCGTGACTCTGGCTGTCCTTTATCCAAGTTTCTATGGCTTGGGAGGCCAGGCCAGGGAAGACCGCCTGCGGTCATGAAGGGCACTGGTCCTGGAGCCAGGCGTTCTAGTGCTGGCCCTTCTTCTACCTCAGTGTGGGTTTGAGAAGGTCGTTTGTTTTCTGAAGGCCCCGCACGCTGGGTATGAGCGCTCCCTTTAGGACTCTCCGTCTCCTGCTCTGCCAGCTGCCAGTGCCTGCTCAGAGACCCTGGCTCTCCCTCCCTGATGCCCACAGCTGCCTACTCTGGGGAAAGGGGGAGGTCAGGTGCCTCCAGAGGATTTTTAATCATAGCTGGCAGGTGTTGAAGCTCTGGATTTATGAATGCTTTTCATCCTAACCAACCTGCTGCTGGCTCCTCATGACTCTCTCTCACCCGCCTGTGTGATTTATGCACTCACAGCCTGCCGTGGAGAGCCAGGGGCTGAGCTGCAGAGTTCAGCTGCCTCACTCTTTCTCAAATGCATTTAAGTTCTCTTGTGCTGTATAATAAACTCATTTTTTGAAAGAAGTCTTATCCCAGGGAACTCCTGTGCCTCGTCTGCTCCCAGACCCCTCCCTGCCCGCGCCCTCCAACCGAGTTCTCCTGCAGCTCCTGGTGCCTTGGGTGAGTTCAGGCTCTGCCCCTCAGTTGGCCCTCAGGAGGACTGTGGTTTCCTATAGTGACACTTGAGTTCATGGTTTTGGACAGGAGTCAAGGTCCAGTGCATTTTGAGGGTCTCTGTGGGAGAATTGCTTCTGATTTCCCACTCCTCCTCCCAAGCCTCAGCGCACAGAGCCCGCACCCTTCTCCCTCCCACACCTGGGACATGTTAAATACAAAGGGCATCTCTGAGAAAGACCCCAGGTCCCTGGAACAGATTTCCAAAGTTGTTTGAAGGCATCATGATATTGCTCTGTAGCCAACACTAACCCAGAGAAGCAGTCTGTGTCTCCAGAGAAGAAAGCTACTGATATCCGTTTCCTGACTTACATTCTCGAAATGAGGATAACTGGCTATTTGAGAGAAGAGTCTGACTCTTAAGAACATGATTCCTTTGGCTGTGTTTCTCTCTGAACCCCATTTGGTCATGGGACCTTCAAGGTAAAGGGCAGAGTGCAGCATGTATTAGCTCTCCGTAGTGGTGCCAGACACTTGGCATCGCTGGCAGAAACAGCCCCTATAGGGCCAGGCAGGTAACAAATAAATGAGTTGGTCTTCAGGACAAATGAGACGGTAAGGAATGGTGGGGCCTGGCGGACCTGGAGCTAATAAACCCTGCATACAGAAGGTAGTTACTACTTAGCTCGAACTGGTCAATACTTTTTAGAAATATGGGTATAAGATTACCAGTTCTTCCAATATTGTCAAGAAAATACAGAAGTATCAAAAAATTTTTAAAAGATCTTATTTATTGATTTTTAGAGAGAGAGGAAGCGAGGGAGAAAGAGAGAGAGAGAGAAACATCAGTGTGTGGTTGCCTCTCATGTGTTCCCTACTGGGGACCTGGACTGCAACCCAGGCATATACCCTAACTGGGAATCGAACCAGGGACCCTTTGATTTGCAGGCCAACACTCAGTGCACTGAGTCACACCAGCCAGGGTCAGAAGTATATATCTTTAAAAAATTTTACTTAGTGATAATTCAGGAGGGAGGGGAAGAGAGAGAGAGACAGAGAGAGAAACTGATTTTTTATTCCACTTACCCGTGTATTCATTGACTGATTCCTGTATCAGTCAATGCCCTGACCAGGGATCAAACCTGCAACCTTGGTGCATCAGGACGACACTCCAACCAACTCAGCTACCCGGCCAGGACAGACATCTAGATTTTTAACACGTGAAATCTCTTATTTATAGATGATTGGCCAATAATTCAAAAAATAGAAAATGTGACGCCATGTTCTTTAGATTAAGCAAAATATATCAGCCAGCCAGATTTGACCCGAAGATTTTCAGTTTTTAGCCTTTGCCTTGTATGCTTGATCTCATGTATTACTTTCGACAGCCCACAAAGGTGGGTTTTATTAATGTCCTTTTATTGTGGACGAAACTGCTGGCCGGGGAGTCCCGCAGCTAGTGCGGGGCGAAGCAGGGCTCAGGAGCAGGCCTTCCTGACGCTCCTGCAGAAAGGAGACCCTCCGAGGTCTGCAGTGGCCTCGGTGGCTGCCCGGGTTGCACAGAATGAAGCAATCGTGAGTGTTTCTTCCCTCCCTCCTTCTTGCACGCCCTTCAGGGCTTTCTAGAACCTTCTGAATTTGCCACATTTGATCCTCAGGTACTCGAGAATGCCAAGAGCACCTGCAGAAAAATGGGCTTGTTTCCACGTCATTGCGCTTGTTGGTCCTCCTTCCACAGTGGCTTTTCAAGTCCCAAGTAACGTTAATGCTTCTTTCTCCTTCTCATCCTAGATCAAGATGTCACTCCTTCACTTTTATACATAGGGAATAAAGTTAAATTGCCAGGAGTTCCAAGCCAATAAATACATGTAGAATCAGATTAGATTTTCTTGGTTGCCAAGTAGATTTTGGGCTTGAAGGCGGTTGGGCCATGGGCATTGCTTGAGTCTCTGTGATCCTGTGAAATGGAAATTATTGACCTCATTTTTACAGATGAGAAAATTGAGTTCCGAAATGTGACGTTACCTGCCCAAGGTCACACTGCGCCCAAGCAAATTGGACTTACAGCCAGGAAGCCCAGGGCAAAATCCCGTCTCTAAAGCCGATACGTCTTCCCCTGACCATGCTGCCTCTGAACACCACAGCGAACTCGTCTTTGCTGGTAATGTTAACGAAATGGCTGTGAAATTATTAACCCCTTTTTTGAATTGTGTTGCTTCCTTATGCTAAGAAAAGGAAAGTAAGATCTGCCCGGAGTGATGATACCATATGGGCTTTGTATACAGAGAAGAAGAGCAGGAGGAGGCCAGGTTCAACTTAACCCTTCTTAGAATATTTACTCAAAATTCTCTCAAAAACTTATCAGTGCTATAGGACAGGACAACACATTGTTCTGTTTCTCAGAAGCATGTGAGTCTACAGTGGTGCACTTCCGTATGCTCGCTGTGCTCTCGTCGTCTGTATTTTATGGCTCTCTGTATGCTATACACCCAGTGGGTCATTTCTCTTGTTTTTGCTTTAAACTGTTAATTGTCTTTTCTATATAGTCTATGGTATATTTATGTCAACTTAAAATTTTACCCAATATCCTTCATATTTATATATGGAATATAATATATATGAAATATGCATATATATTTACATCTAAAATACACAAATGTGTATAGTTACATAGATATATAATATATAAATATATTTTACATATAACTATATAATCTATAAATATATGTGTAAATCAATATATAGATATTTACAATGTATCAAAGTGTTAATGAAATGAAACTATTTGTAAATTAAATTTATAATGTATTATATATTGCATATATATTAATACAGATAAGTGCATATTTCTATACAATATGTTAATGACATATTGTATATGTCATATATATGACATAAATATATAAATATTAAATGATATATTCATCGGGTAGAATTCTGAGTTGACACTTTTTTCCCAGCACTTTAAATGTCATTCCATGATCATTTCTGGAGAAAAGTCAATCATCATTTTTGTCATTGTTTCCTAGGATATATTGTGTCTTTTTCATTAGCTGCTTTTATGTCAGATTTTTATCTTTATGTCTGGCTGTTTGCTTACAGTGTGCCTATGTGTGGTTTTCTTTTTAATCATCCTGCTTAATTTTCCTTGACTTTGGATCTGTGGGTTGATATCTTTCACCTGTATATTAGCTTTTGTTCCTCAAATATTTTGCTCTCCTACTCTTCCTTTCTCTCTCCTGGGACTCTAATTACTTGCGTGTTAAAAACACTGAATACCATACAATGTGTCTAAGCTGATCTGTTTTTATTCACCCATTTTCATCTGGGTGTTTCACTTTTAACACGTTCTACTGATTTGTCTTTTGGATCACCGACCCTTTCTTCTGCATTCAGTATTCTGCCAATCACATAATAAATTCCTTAGTTACGATATTGTATTTTTTACTCTTAGCATTTACATTTAATTCTTTTTTATATAGTTTTTTTTCTTGTTTCTGATGAAGTTTTTCCTTCTTCCCACATGTATTCACTTTCTCATTAGGTCTTTTGGCATTTTACCGTAATTGCTCTAAAGCCACTGTCTGATAATTACAACATCCAGGTCATCTCTGGTACTGCTTCTATTGACTATTTGCTGCCTTGAATTTTGGGAACATTTTCTTGCCTTTTGTATTCTTATATCACACAAAAGAACACTAAGTGCTGAAGTAAATAATGTTTGCTTCTGCAAAGATTTACTCTTTCTTTCCTTTGTTTCTCTGTGAGAGTGGGGGCTAAGCCAGTCTGATGTGACTTAGGCTGCTTTGAAATGGAGCTGGGCTGGGCTACCCTTTGGTGTCCCTCGGTTTGCCACTGGTAGACACTTTCTTTTCCTTGGGTACCGAGATCTCACAACCAGTGAGGGTCTGGAAACTTGCCTCTGATTCCAAATGGAGGCCGCAGCTTTTGGGCATGGGATATCTTGGTGTGTTTTAGAGCCAAACAGATGGCTGTGGATCAGGAGCAAGTCTTCATTGCCACAAACCCTGCGCCTTTCTGTGCCTTGGGGACTTGCATTTAGTCCTGCGGCCATGCTCCTGGGCTTTGGAGGCCTTGGGAAGGTCTGAAATACCTTGACTTCTCTCTTGTTTGTTCATTTCGATCTCTTCATGACTTTAGTTCCCTGATGGTTTTTAGAAATAGAGTTTACTTCCTTTGGTTGCTAGGGTGGAAGCAACAGTCTCATAATGTTTTTCATCTGCATCAGAAGCAGAACTACTGTGGTTATTGTTATTATTGCTGCTGCTGGTGGCGGCTGCGATGACAGTGGTGTGTGTGTGTTTGGAATGTCATCTATGGAAGCAGGATTTATGTCTAATTAGATTGCTCTGTGCAGTGTCCAGATGCAATATTTTGCATATATTTTTGACATATATTTTCCATCACTGTCCCAGATAATTTTATCCTTGTAGGTCATGCTGTCTGGTCACAGCTCTTGTGACCCCACTGTTTTGCAAATAGCTGTTGACACTCTTCATGCATCTCCCACCTCCTTCCCACTCATTTCAGTTCTGGCAGCTAAATTCAGTGTGGCAAAGTAGGGGTCATTTTTCCACTCCCATTTGCATCAGATTGAAATGAAATTATTTAAATCGAATACATACACACACATGTACATTTACTGGGAAGATGGAACAATTAATCTGCTTCTGGACTATGGCTTCCAAGTCAGTGCTTTTTTTGCCATTCCCAGTGACATGTGAAACTAGTTCCTGTATCACACCAACTAAGTGTCTTGCCATAGAAGTTCTTAACACCTTAGGAAAGAGTCAGGGAAAATAATTCAGGAGCTAAAAAAAAACCCTGAACAAAGGAAAACTGACTTTTCCTGGAAACATCTCTTAAGGCCTGGAGGACCCCCTAGTACCCCATTCGGTCTATATCCCACGGGATGTGGCTCATCTGAGGACAGCCAGAGATGCGTGATGGTGAGCTTTTGGGAAGAGCCTTGACCAGAAGAGGTCAGCTGTGGGAAGAGGGGAGGCAAAAATGCAGCTCGTGGCAAGAGTCTGGGAACAGGGGAGGGCCAGAAGCAGAGGGAAAGAGGTGCCTCTGATGCCATTGTGTCCACAGTGGCGCCCGGGCCCGGGGCCAATGGCTCTGATGGTTTCTCACAGGAAGGTACTCCTTGCCACAAAACAACATAGTGTTACTTGGTTTAAATGATTTCATTTCAATTTGATGCCATTCAATTCAGTTCAACTGATGTGTTAAGTATATAGCAGGTGACTGTGCTAATGTCCAATGTTGTGTTAATCCAAGTGACAATCAAGAAAAAGGGGATGTACAGAATAGCTCTGTTTTCAAGGACATGGCAATGGTGATCCTCCTGTCATAATAAGAGCTACTCAGTGTTCAGCTGAAACCTGAGAACAAAATAAGGAAACTGGACTGAAAGTCAGATCCAGGGTTTCATTCCAGACCAGCAATGCCCTGATCAAGCTGTGTAACTTCTCTGAACCTCACTTTTTTCCTCTGTAAAATGAGGCATTATAACAGATCAGTAGTTCTCAAATGTATTGCATTGAATATCCCCTTTTATAAAAAATAATTTGAGGTGCCTCATTTACCAAATCAAAATGAAACTTGCAGATATTATAACATACTTATATACATAATAAAAATCAGTATTATGCCCTAACTATGGCAGAGAAGTAAAAAGCAAGTGCTTAAAAATGAATGTCTACTTCAAAATGTAAACTTTCAGATATAGCTGCTGTAGATGGTGTGATGAGGTAGCAGAGAGTCGTGCCCACTTACAACAAATATATTTAAATTTAAGAGAAATGAGATGAGAGGTGGTTCTATGCACCAAGTACTTTAAATGAAAGAACAGAGGTATCTACACATGTATTTCAGAGTTAAAACACATGTAAGCATTGCCGGTAACCAACCAGGCTTATTTGTATATAAAAAGAGAAGGAGGAAAGTAGCTTTAATTAAAGCAAAGACAACACACCAAATCAGCTTACTGACTGGAAAAATGAGGGAGCATGATATTTTGCACAAATGAGCTGTTCCTTATTTATAAATGTCATGTCAAAATAATGTCTAATGTTGCAACATGAGATGGAATAGTGATGAGGCACTGTGCAAAGTGTAACTCCTGTGTGAAATCTGCCCTACAGGCATTCATTCAGTCTCTGGTGTCCAGAGGGACATTAGAGATTTGTGTAGCGTATGAGGCAGTTCTCTGTTATTCAGGACTGTCCCCAGCATGACTGGACTTCTTGCATTTCTGCTGTCTTTTTGCCACATGTTACTACAGCTCTGTAATTATTATGAAAACCAAAAACACCTCTGTCAATTTTCCAAATACCTCCCAAGTAAGAAGTCCTCACCATCTGAAGTGTTATCAGTCTACTGTTCTAACAATTCAGAGCCAAATGAATGGAATAGATAATAAAACTCAATGGCTGGTTATGATGAAGAAGATCGCTAGGAGCAGGATCAGCTGATGGAAGAATTGGTCTTGAATTGGTCTGGAAGGATGGGTAATTTGGCTCATTCTAGGGTGGTTCATTCCATCATATCTTTGTGTTGATAAACAGAATGATCAAGATTTCGGGGTGGGCCCTTAAGGCACTTAGGTGTTGGTAATTTGACTGTTCTCATGTAACTCTGATATATGGCTCGTACATGATGCCCATTTGTCCACCTTAGCAGATCACAAATGGAAAGGGCCTCTATGCACATTAAAGGAAATACGCTTCAGTCATTAGTATCCCACAATTGTAGACTTCCCATTAAGTTCAAATTGAGTTTAAAATAGCGATGATTCTGAATTACAGAGGTTCTAACTTAGCCCAGAAGAGACTTTCAGAAGCAGTCACATGAGGCAAGGTGGAGGGAAGGATTTTCCAAAACAGCCTTAGAGTTTTCCCAGAGATCCTGGGGTCCCAACTCTTACTGATCTGTAGTGTCCACGAGAGCTTTAGCCCTGTGAATGCAAAACTCTTCTCAAACTGGCTAACATGTCATTGGATATCTCCATGGATGATGGTGAGGTTTTGAAAACTACCGTTATGTGTGTTATGGGGCATTTTGATGATAGCTCTTAAGTCTGATGAAATACGTCATCACACTGAAGTGTGTTAATAGCTGAGGGAGCAAGAAAAATCAAGTACACCTGACATGTACCTCTCAGTTGGCACTTCATAGGAGCAGCTATTGGTGGTGGACACAGTGGAAAAGCAAAAGAGAGATTTGAGGAGAACTGTTAGCTGCCCTGGCAGTGAGCCCAGCCTGGGAGAAGAAAATGAAAACCAGCCACCTCGGAGCATGGTGACCTTCATAACCACACACGCTTGCACCCCTTGCTGAGATGTTACAGGCAGGGTTCAGAGCCCTTCCCTTTTGTCACTGTGACAGATCTAGAGAGAAGCAATATCGGGAGAATCTGAGCTGTATGTTCCTTTCTGCAGGTGGCTCTTTAACCCCACTTATCACTGTGTGCTTTCTGAGAAAACAGGGGAACAAGAGGGAGGATAATATAGAAAGTAGTAAGCACATAGACTGCGGGCCCTGGAGGCCATAGAGGGGTAGGAAAGAAAGAGATTGTTCTCGGAATCAGGTCCCCAGTTTCTGGCTGGGTCTGGCCACACACTCTCTGACTTTGTGGCCTCCCAGGCCCTGCAGGTCTGGCCAGTACTGAGCACACAGCCTCACTCACTCCCTGCTCTCTGGATGCCACCGCACTTAACATTCTCTCGATCCCTCAAAAACTCTTTGCTCCTTGGAACCATTAATTTCACATTCTCTGGCCCCTCCACCTGGAAGACTCCCCATCCTCCACCTCAGTGTCAGTCTACCTGCTTTCTCTGGCCAGCTCCTATCAGGAAGCTGATGGTGGCCCTGGAGAGTAACTGAAGAGAGGTCAAGGAAGGCCCCTGGGGCAAAGGTTCGGGCAGGTTTAGGGGCACCAGCCAGGTATGGGGAAGCACCAGCAGCCAGCAAAGTGGGACGTGTTTGCTACCCAAAGGCCTAAAGCAACAACAGGAAGAGCAGGCCCTGCGCTGGGGAGATGTGGGCTGTGGGTGGGGTCCCGGAGGAGCAGCAGCCACCACCCACCACAGCAGCCTCTGGAAGGTGGGGAACAAAGAGAGGCACCGTTGCAGGACAACAGTGCCCTTCCCGGAGTGATGACCAGAAACCACACTTGTGTGTTTGGAAGAAGACCGCTGCCTTCCAAATCTTCTGAAAGATTTGGCAAAACCTAATTTATATCCAGAATCATAGCTGTAAGAGATTCCGAGAAATAGAGTCATTTTTCAGTTTTTCCAGCCTTTCCAAATGTAAGGGAAATTAAAAAGAAGGATGAGAACACCCACTTAAGTACCCACTACACCTCTGGGCCTTCACTCATGTATTTCTTCTGTCCTAACCCCACTTCCGGCTACACCAGAGTTCTCTTCCTCATTTAATCTAGGTCTCTGCTCATGCTTCCTTCCTAGAGAGACCTTCCTCCCCTCTCTGTAGAAAGCAGTCCACACTCACTCACTCTCCATTTTCTTACCTTGCTCCAGTTACTTCATAGCTCTTATCATTCACTACCTGAAATTAAAGTCTATTTGTTTATTTTTCTTTCTCCACTAGATTATTAATCCTGTGTGAGCAAGTCCCTTTTCTGTTTTTCTCAGTCGCCCTGTGTTCACTCTCTGTTTTACAGCAAAGAATGGAAGAATGTTGAATGATAAACCAGGAGAAGAGAAGACTAAATCCAGATACTGAAGGCCCATTATGAGACACACTGGGGAAGAAGAGGCCCTCCTTGGACAGAGGTGATGCTGAAAAAGAATCAGGGAAGAGAAGGAATGTGATGCCACCTGTAATTTAAAGGTAGCTATTCTGGCATCAGTCAAGAGGCAACCTGGAGAGAGAAGGAAATGGGAGACAGCTGGACAGCAAGGCTGTGGGTCAGCCCATCATTTGAGTGGGGCCTCAGAAATATGTGGCCTGGAGCAAGTCCATGAGCTCTGTGAGTACAAAAGGCCTAATCCCTGTCCTTCGAGGAGCCAAAGATCTACCTGGGGAGGTTAGAATTGCGTGCATGAAATGAGTGGAGCACACTGAGAAGTACAAATTAACACAGCAGGAGTACACAGGTCCACAGGGAAACCTCAAGAAAGAAAGAGCTGGCTTTGGGTGTGTGTTTGATTCTGAAGACTTCCTTGAAATCATGAAGCTGAGTGATGTACCCATGGAAAATCCAGGGTAGCTGAAAATGCGTGCGGTTTACCCAGGAACTGGTTAGATAGGCACCAGTTCCCCACTAGATTACAAGTCCACATGAGCAGGTCCCTCTCATTTTTCTCAGAGACTCTCTGGCACTGAGAGGGACTCAAATATATTTTTCTTCAAGCTCATGCAGTAAACAACTACAGCATCCAAACCCCGTGATATTTTCTGAGGGCTCTTGTCCTTTTCCCTAAGGCATACCACTCTGGGACCGCATCTTCCTCTTGAAATGCTTTATATCCTTGACTTCAGTCTCCCTCCCTGGCTCCTCTTCCTTATCAGGTGGAGATGACATCTCTTTTTTAATGTCTTGTATTTTCTTCCCTCTCACAAAGGCAAGTTCCCTCCCATGACTGCTTCAGTGAACAAGACCCCAAATCCACCACCTGCATTCTGAACCCGAACCGACGTTGCCAGTAGTTCCTCTAGGGTGCCCTACCACGAGGGATAATGTAAAATCAAATCATCTTTCTCCCCTGTGACAATCAGTTTTACACATCAACTTGACTAGGCTGTGGTGCCCAGTTCTTTGGTCAAACACCAGTCTAGACATTGCTGTAAAGAGACTTTTTAAAGATGGCATTAACATTTAAATCAGAGAATGTTGAATAATGCAGTTTACCCTTGATAATGTGGGTGGACTTCATCTAAGCAATTGAAGATCTTAGGAGAAAAGTCTGAGGTCCCCTGAGAAAAAAGGAATTCTTCTTTCTGACTGTTTTTGTACTCAACGCTACAACATCAGCTCTTCCCTGGGTTTCCACCCTGCAGCCTGTTTTATAAATTTGTAGATTTCATACTTCTGAGCCCCACAATTACGTTAGCCAACTCCCCTCACTCTCTCTTTCTCTCCATTGTGCACATGTACGTGTATCCCCATCCTGTGTTTGTGTTTCTCTGGAGTACCGTGGCTAACACGTGCCCCCAGGCTCCTGCCTGGCCTTGCTCCTCCTGCTGTGGCAGGGTTGTCTCTCCAGTGACCTGGCTCTGCCCTTTCTCCACCTCACACTCACCGTGACACCCAGTCCTCACCAGACCTTGCCAATTGCACCTCCTGAAGTATAACCCCCCTTTGACATCCATGATGACATCCCTATAAAAGCCACTGTCTTCTCCAACCCAACTCTAGTTTCGTGTTGGGTCACCCTGCAATCATTCTTGCCTCCTCCAATCCACAACTGATCTTTCTCAATAGCAAACCCAATCTTTTGGTTTTTCTACCTGAAACCATTCCATGACTTCCTTTCATCTCTATGGTTAAATAGAAATTCATTGATGCTGATGGAAAAGCCCTAGATGTCCTAGCTTCTGCTAGATATCTCATCCCATCTCCATCTCTGCCCAATTCTACAAACTTACTCTATTTCTCAAGGGAGGCATGGCTCATCGTGCCTCAGGGCATTTGCACGGGCTGGTCGTTGGCCTGCAACACGAAATTCCCACCTCTTTCCTCTGCTAATGTGTACTCATTGTTCAGCTATCATTGTCTGTTGGAAGTTTGTTCTGACCCTTCCAGTCTAGGCTAGTTTCTGCCCCCATATGATTGTACCACACTTCTCACTGCATTATTATGATTATTTTAATGATAGTATTTATCATTGTTTTATTATTATCTCTAGTTGATTCTCTATATTGCTCCCTGTAGATTGAAATTGGGTCTTGCTCACTGCATATCATATCCTTAGCACCTAGTACATAGTAAGTCCTCATCAAATTCTTATTGAATGTGCATCTATATAAATAAACTCCACCTACCTAGTTTCAGTGCCACTAGCTCTACGGAACCCCTTACTGGGCCTATTCAGTGTCTCACTAACTTCCTAGTCACTCATCTCTCCTGTCTAATTTTCTGTTACATTGTTGCTGCTTCTGACATCACTGGTTGAAGCCTTCCCCACTTGCCACATCTTTGGGCAGCCCGGGACTTCCATGAGATTACCGCTTTTTCTGGGGGCCCAGTTAATCTACTGGCCATCCCCCATCTTTCCTCCCTGCGCTGGCTTTCATGTTATTGCTTTGACTTGGAAAAACATCTGTTTGGTCTCTTAACTCCATTCATCCTCTTCTTTGGATTGAAATTAATTACTCTTCCCTCTAAACACAACTTGATTTACATAATGGAAGGAGCAGATGTCAAATCCTGCACATGCTGCTTCATTTTTGGAGCCACAGTATTCTCACCTATAAGATCAGACTGTTAATATCTATGTCATCATGATGATGGCTTTTACTCAACTAATCCTTGCATGTGCCACATCCTGGGTAGCCTCCTGAGCACGCTATGTCTATTCGCCTCTTTAACCACTGAACCTAACTCCTTTTGTAGATAGAATGGAGGCACAGAGAAGGCAAACAACTTGCCTGATGTCACAGAGCTGGGGTTGGGGAGCCGGAGTCCAGGTCTGTGCCCTCAGTCACATTGCCACGCTGCCGAATGGAGGCACAAGTGGTGCAGAGGATGCGGGCACTTAGTACAGACACAGCTCCAGCAGCCACCAAGTGGGCAGCTCTGTGGGCCCTGGGGTCACGCAGATGTATGATTCTGTCATTCAGGAGCTGGTTGAACTCGAATTGATTATTTTTCTAAGCCTTGGTCACTTTATCTGAAAAACTGGCATGTTGCCGGTATTTCGCAGGATTGTTCTGCAGATTAACAAAGAAAACAACATATAGAATGTTCTTCAAGTAGTACCTGGTATACAGTTAAATCTTCATAAATGTGTATTTTTATAATATATCATCATCATCATCGTCATTTTATCACACTCTACTTTGTTATCATAGTTATTTGTGGGTACAATGTTAATCTTGTCTATGAGATTATAATCGTTCTGTTCATGGCCTATGTCTGAAATGTTTACACATTGGAGGTGCACAGTATTCGTTAAACGTGTGAATGGGTGATCCTTTCATTGTGCTTCCTTTACAGGATTATGGAAGGACTGGTGAACTGACAAGGGAATATATCCCAGGAATCCCAAAACAACAATCAGAAAGAATAGATGCACCCCTATGTTCAAAGCAACACTATTTACCATAGCCAAGATCTGGAGACAGGCCGAGTGCCCATCAGTAGATGAGTGGACAAAAAAGCCATGGCACATTTACACAATGGAATACTATGTATGCAGCTGTAAAAAAGAAGGAAATCTTGCCCTTTTTGACAGCATGGGAGGACCAGGAAATTATTGAACTAAGTGAAATAAGCCAGTCAGAGAAAGACAAGTGCTGTGTGATCTCATTCAAAAGTGGAACCCAATGAACAAAATAAACTGATGAACAAAATATGGGCAGAGGCACAGACACAGGGAACAGACTGGCTGGTCTCCGAGAGGAGGGGGCGGGGGAACTGGAAGAGATCAGCCAAAGAGCACACATGTAAATACACACATGGACACAGACACTAGTGTGGTGAAGGCGGGGTGGGGGGCGGTGGGGGCTGGGTGGAGGGGTCAAAGAGGGGCTGGGTGGAGGGGTCATGTACAAATGCGAACAATCTGTAATAGTGTCAACAATTTAAAAAAAGAAAAGGAAAAGGCATAGGGATTTTTGGCCAAGAAAAAAGTTCCCTAAAATGAAAGTAGCTGTGACCTGAGTCCACCTGGCACTCCCACCCCCAGGGTGAAAGGCTGGAGGGCTGCGCCTCCTGTCCTGTTCGAGCAGGATGTGTGATGTCCATCACGTAGCTGGGTCTGAGTGAGTCAGATTCTTCCCCGAAGAATCCCATGACTTTTCTCAACAATAAAGGGCCTGTTGGCATTTCCATGGGTTACGGACAGCTGTGTATAGGGGGGATAGGCAATAAGGAAACTGAGGAAAGACCCGGGGCTTTGGAGGAGTGTAGTTGGAGCCCCAAGTCATGGATGACGGTGATTCTGGGCAAATCAGAGACCACAGGGGATCTCACGTTCCTCGTGTGTAAAGTGTTGTGGGATCACGTGGGGATGGTCATCCCTGAACGCACTTGGGAAACATCTGAAGCCCCTTCCTGGTTGTCACTGTTGCTTGTGTGTGAAGTGTGGGCCTCCCTGGGGTGTGAGTCCTCGTTGACCCCGTCTGTCCCAGTGTAGGGACCTGCCGGGTGGGGACCTGCGCTCCTGTCTGAAGTGGAGTGAGGCCGGTGGGGACAGGGCGCTGGAAGGACTTGGAGGGATCAGCTCGCCCAGCAGTTCCCGGACGCCTGTGACGCCCATGATTTTTGCCATGTCTGTGTAATTCCTACACCTTTATTGATGCAATATTTTCCTTTACTACCTAAACATGTATAAAAATGAAACCTTATGCCATTACTGTAAATGGAAAACCAGTGTTAAGTCCTAGGAAAGGCAAAAAAGAAATGCAGGCAGAACTCAGCAATGTCATTACATTCTCGGCAGGCATGGCTGCTTGTCAAGGTTCTGAGCCTGAGACCTACTTTCCTCTTCTTTGAAAAGGTAAATTAGCAGATACTAAAGATGTGTTAACTGAAAACCGAATCGGGCTGAGACTTGAAGGACTGGAAGATAATTGAAAAGGAGATACGTTTCTCACTACGGATTGAATGTAGCTTAATGCTATATCCATGTGCCCCCTCAATTCATCTCCACTGTCCCACATTTTAGAGAAAAAGAGACTTTGGTCCAGCCTTCCCTTTTTACCGATGTGGAAATTGAGGCCTGAAGGGATCATGCCTTTTGTTCACGCCACAGAGGAGCTTTTTAGGCCAGAGCTCAGACCACGAGGTGCTGGTCCCCTGAGGGTCACATCGCTGCTGCCACCACCACCAAGAGGCACCCATTCTGTCCACTGCCTGTTCCACTACCCCGGGGCTATTCGAAGCTCCCCTCTCACTCAGTCCTCTCTTACACAGCGCGGCAGCGTATGAAACGGGCTGGCTCCACCGGGTTGGGGCCATCTTGCAAATGTGGAAATGGAAGCCTCCGGAAATTATCTGGCATTTGAAGGTACCATGGCTGGCAGGTGGCAGAGCCAGGCATGACACAGCCTCCTAGTTATCCTTTCTTTCTACCAGGTCACCCAGCCTGCCGGGGAGGCCACCTTCACCTCATTTCATGTCCTTCTGCTTCATGATTGAAATTTATATAACATGCCCTGATTATATTCCCCATGAACAAGATGCTATATGCCTTCTACGCAGTTGTGGTTTGCAAGTTCACCTCCTCATTATTCTGTCTGAGACATTTGGGAAAGGATAATGAGCTTCCCTGGTAAAACCCAATCTTCAACCTAGCATCAAGCATGAAGTGGGGAAGTGATCTAAGTAACGGTGGCCAGTGAGTCAGCAGGTCTTGCTGCGACCCCGCTGAACAGGGCGTGCCGGTCCGTGCTGCTGGGCCAGGGCTGGGAGCCAGGTTAGCAGGCAGTGCGTCTGCAGCTGTCATGTCCACACTCAGCCACACCTAGGGCTCCCTTCGCCCCTGTGCACGGGGCTCCTGCCTCTCACTTTTTCTAAAATGAATTGCCTGTGCCCTGGACTTCTTAATATGTACGTAAGTAGCTGCAGTCTCTTCAGTGCTTTTCCCATATACCACCCAGTCAAGTCTAAACTAATTAACCTGGCATTTGAGTCCTTTTATGGCAGGATGATGGCTCCAGGCTGCGTGGGCGCCCCCCCCCCACTTCTCCGCCTACTCAGACCCCATGTACCCTTCCTGGAGCCTGTCAGAGTGCCTGGCGGCAAGTGACCCTTCTGTCCTTACCTCCGTTTCACATTCTATAAGGAAATTGTGTTATGTCTCTTTG
This sequence comes from Artibeus jamaicensis, assembly GCF_021234435.1. Taxonomy (NCBI): domain Eukaryota; kingdom Metazoa; phylum Chordata; class Mammalia; order Chiroptera; family Phyllostomidae; genus Artibeus; species Artibeus jamaicensis. The sequence goes on along the minus strand of NW_026521854.1, from coordinate 5,371,463 downwards.
CATCTTTTCATTTTGAACTGTTATTTATATAGTTTAGTCTTAAATATTTAATGATTCTTAGAAATAGATTGTAAGGATAATGAGCGCATCTTTCCACCTGTGGAGTAGACACCTTGGGAGAAGTAGATCCCCTTTTTGGTCATGTTTCAATAAATTTGAATGACTATCATTAAAAAAGTTTTACTGGGATTTGTATACTAGATAAATTCGGCCAGATGGACTCGGAGGAATCTAGCAAGGCACAGATCGTATAATCCTAAATCAGCAATCTAAAGCTAAAAGGACCCCCCTGAAATTGCATGTGCAATCTCTTACATTTTACATTTGCAGTCTGTAAAACACTGCTTCATCGAACACTTTCTCAACTGTGCAGGATGGGTCTTCTCACTGCCCTTTTTTGAGAGTAATAATGACCATAAGATAAACTGCTCAAGCTGGTCATGGCCATGTACCTGGCTATTTAACTCTTGTAGGTAAGCTATAAAAATATATTAATGTGAAAAAATAAATGTTTGGGCACATGAGTTTGGCTACTCAGAAACAAAAGAAAGATCACGGCATTTTTAGAAAAGACTGATTTTTTAGGCCAGGCAGTGCTGTGTGTCCTGCTTCCCACTGGTGCCCACTCCGCACCGCACAGGAAGCAGGTGCTCCGTACGCACGTGGCCCATTGAGCTCTAGTCCAGCATCGAGTCACAAGAGAGGCCAAGGCATTTGGAGTTGTGTATGTCACTCTCACTTGCTGGAACAGGAAGTTCTAGCACACGTCACACTGGCTGCCACCTTCCTTTCTTTTTTCCCCCCATCTCTCTCCTGACCGAAGGAAGGAACTCCTCCCTGCTGAGCCCTGCAGGGTGGGGGTAGAGACACGGATATGGACCCCCAGGCTCTCCTTCCCCACTGAAGGCGGACATCTTTTCTGTCCCACCCACAGAGACAGCTGAGCGCTTCAGCCTCCTCTGTCCCTCTCTCCAGCCTTCTTTCCTTGTTCTTGGCCTCCCTTGCTCTGCAGTTGGTGACGAAGTCTATCTCCCATGGCCTCACAAAACCCTAGGGAGACTAATTCGCTGCCTGGACTAAGGAGTCAGAGAGTGGATTCCAGGAAGCATTAAGTCCCTGATAGAAAGAGGCTGTGCTCCCTGGGCTGTAATTGTCTGGGAGGCCCGTTGTCATGGTGATTCTGGGAGCAGGAAGAGGGAGGGGGAGAGAGAGAAGACAGGGAGGAGAGGAGAGGAGGGGAGGGGAGGGGAGGGGAGGGGAGGGGAGGAGAGAGGTAGGGAGAGAGAGAAACTATGGCATGAAAGAGGAAAGAGGAGGGGAGCTAAGGAGAAGATGGCAGAAAGAAAAGGGAAGAAGGAAGATGAATGGTGAGAAAGACAGAGAGGAGGGGTTTCCTGGAAGATAAGAGTGTTTCATTTGGGAAAGGCTACAGGAGTGGAGATGGGTAATGGGCATTGTTGCAGGTAGAGGGGTGAAATGGAGATAAAGAGGTGGGAAGGGGGGAGCAGGAATGAGAAGAGGGGAGGAATGGAGACAGCAGGGGAGAGGGTGGGAGAGAGGATGAAAGAAGGGGCTGCAGGAGGAGCAGCTCCAGGAGAGGGCAGCCAGCGCTGCTCCGAGTAATCCTTCTCTGAGTCCCAATGTTTTCCATCTCTATCTGCTCTTTGATCTTCTGTGTTACACATTAAATATGAACAACCAAATGCCTGCATCTTATTTTCAAAAACTCGATGAGGCGAGGACTTCAAAGCAAGGCGTACACAAAACGGGTGGCGCGCCTGGCTTTTTGTGCCACGGGTTCGCTGGCCCAATTAGGTTAGATGGAGCCCCAGAATCCTCCCCTAATCTGAGCAGGGTTCTGCACTTGTGCCGGCCACCGGCTGCCAGGCTTCATGCGATGAGAGGCCCCGGGCTAGCCAGCTGATTCTTCTTCTGCCACCACAGACACAGACGCATGAGGGGCTGCCCAGAGCTGGCTCCTGAGGCTCAGGCCCACACTGTCTAAGGCATGTCCAGGCGGCTGGGCCAAGGCTGGGTCAGGTCCGCTCTCCACCTGGTGAGGAAGCATCCAGAAGCCATGTCAGAGGCCCGGGCAACAGGAGGAGCTGCTGAATGATGACCTTTGCCCCCTTGTCCAGGTTTCCATTCCAGGTGCCCAGGTCCTGAGGTGGCTCTGCTCACTGGTCCGTGGGGTCAGAATCAGGGTCTGGTCCTTTGAGAGCAGCATCTAGCTGTCCTCCCTGGGCCTCAGTTCCCTCTCCTTGAACACAGGGATGAGACTGAAGATTGCCCACCCCTTCTCCAACACCGGGGTGCGTGCTCAGCTGGTGCTTGGCACCTTGCCTGGAGCCTCTGTCAGGCACATCCTGCAATGCCCTGGGGTCCCGGGGAGGAAGGCCTTTCCCAGCCTGCGCCTGGCCTGCGCAGACCCTTCTCAGCCCGGTTCCCTCTCCCCACGCTTTGCACTCGCCTGGCTGCCGCCCTCTCTGTTTCTGGAGCTCTCGTGTTGCCTGGGCTGTACTGGCCTAAAAGCAGATGACAACTGCCTGCTGACTGTTCCGCTGGAGTCAGGGAGTAAACCAGGAGCATTTACATCCTAAACAATGAATCTGGAGGGAAGGCAGCCACTCACCCTAAACAAAGCAGTGTCTTTGAGGAACCAGGCATTGAATTTTCTGTTCATAAGGAAGTGGATCTGCTGGTGGCCTTCAGCTTTCAAGTCTTCCTTCAAGGGGGAGTTCCTCTGGGGAGGTGAAGGGAGAGAGGGAGGGAGAGAAACATCAGTGTGAGAAACATCCATCAGTTGACCCATTGTCTCTCACATGTGCCGCGAACGGGATTGAACACACAGCCCAAGTAGGTGCTCTGGCCAGGAATTGAACCCGTGGCCTTTTGGTTCCCAGGATGATGCTCAACCAAATGAGCCCCCCTGGCCAGAGCCCACAGGGTAATTCCTGCTCTGCAGGATGGTGGTGGTAGCATTGATCCAGGGGTTATGGGCTCAATGTTAGCTTATGCCTATGGGCCTCCGTATCCTCTCTCCCTCGTCACCATACTCCAGAAGTAGCACCTGAGTTCGAGGCTGGCTGATCCGTCACAGCTCACTGCACGTGGAGAAGTGCCTCTGAGGAGTTCATGGCCAATGCACACAGCCCGAAGCTGTGGGACAGAGCACTTACACTCTCTGGAGCGTCTGCAGAACAGTTAGGCCCCGTGTCCTGCCTGGCTCACCCTCCTCGCCCTCTAGACCCTGACCCCGAGAGCCTTTCAGAGGTGTCATCTGAAGCCCCCTCCCCAACCGGAGCCACGTTTGGGCAGCAGAGTGAGCCCAGCACCAGGCTTTCTATGGGCAGCCGGCAACGACAGAAGCTCTTTTTTTCTTGGCACTCGGGAGGTTTTAAGGATCAGGCAGTGTCCCCCAGCCCCTGGCCTTGGAGCTCAGGAACGGCTTGATGAGATCACACCAGGCCCAATGGACCCCAGGTATTTGCTGATGAGCATGGGGCCCCAGGAAAAAGTGGTGATGCACCCACGCTTTGCTGCAGGCCACTGAAACTCCAGTGAAGCAACCATAGAGGCTGAGGGGTTCCTCCCAGTGAGAAGTCAGAAATGATGGCGTGTGGATGTTCCATAGTAGCAGGCTTTGTCTTGTGTGCCATTCCTTGGCACAGGGTTGCAGAGCAGACTTTGGGCCAGACTTCATGGGCTGTATCCTGTACGACCTTGGACTGCTTACATGCTGCTCTGTGCCTCCGTGTCCTTGTCTGTGTGGTGTGGGTTCTCGGTGCCCCCTGGGGCAGTCTTGGGGGAGGATGAGAGCGTTGTGACCGTGCCCTTCCCTCTGTACTCAACACCTGCCATCGATTTTGTTTATTATGATTTCACTTGCTCCTCACACCTCCTCTGAGAGCAATAGGGCAGGTAGGAACAGAAGTTTTTGCTCACATCACAAGTGGTGAGGCCCCCTCCTGGGTCACTTGGCTGTGGCTTCAGGTGTGGTGGGAAAGAAGAAGCTCCAGACTTGAAACACATGGCAGTTACTGATGTCATTCACAGTTATTTTGAGTTCTCTTTTTTCTGAACACATGGCAGGGTTATAATAAAAGCTAGTGATGACCATGTGATGTGATTTGACCAATAAATTGCGAGCAGAAGTTACAGATGCCCCTTCTGGATGGACGTTCTAAGACCCAGACTTGCCACATCCCCTTCCTGCCTCACTGATTATGTGAGCGTGTGTTGAGATGAAGCCCCGAGGGACCTGGATGGGCAGAGCCCCTCGGCCAAAAGCCAGTGAGGGAGCGGGGTCACTTGTTCCGTCAGCCTGACCAACCTGTCCAAATAATTTTCTGCGGATGAATCTTGTACATCTAGAAAAACGGAGTCTTCCTTGCAGTGGAGCCTGAGCCCCGGCTTTCAGAAGAGCCAACCCCATGGAAATTAGATCATGTTCAACTCAGAGTGTGAAGGTCAGGTAGTGTGTTTGAGAGTTTGTTCTGCTTTGCATTTTATTACCCTGAGATTTCTAGCCACTGAGCTGCCCCTTGAGCCTCCTGCTACCAGATACAGTAGAGAGATTTGGGTCACACTGCACCAGCAATGAAAACAAGTTTGAATCAGGCTTTGTTCACCCTCGTCTTGTGCTATCTCTTCTCAAGAACCTGATGTCCACAACTAAGAAACTGAATGTGGGCTGATATTCAGAGTCTCCTTCCTGGGCATCAGGCCTGGAGGAAGCCTGGAAACGAACACCCTCTTATATTCTAGGGGGAAAAAGTACCAGCTGGAAGGTAACTGATGGACCTGAAGTCAAGCTCTACTCACCCCCTTAAAAGCAAGAGCAACTGCAAAACTTGCAGGATCCTGCACAAGGTAAAAGTGCAGGGTCCCTTGTACAAAATGAGCAGGAATTTCGAGATGCTGACTGCAGTATATTAAACCGAGTATGGGGCCTTGGAAGCACAGAGCCCCGCGCAGTGGCACAGGCTGTGCACCCGTGAAGCCGGCCCCTCCGAATGGCCTGCCCGCCTCACAGGGCAGGAGAGGAGTTCCACCTTCGAACTTTATACAGACCCACCCCTTTGACGTGCTTGAGCAGATTCCAAGAGGAGCTCCATGGAAAACCATCGAGGCCACAGACTTACTCCCAGTCCTGGGCAGGCCGACACTCCCTGTCCGGTGGTTGAGATGCAGTTCAGGTAGACACAATTCAGAGATTAAATGTGGCCACGGACCTGGGAAAGCCAGGTTTTACTTGTTTTGTTTTACATGTGTTTGGGGAAGAAATTCAGAATGAGGGGAGGACACAAACTTAGGGGCATATTAAGATCTGGAATTGCCCTGTTTATTTCTCTGTTCATTTTCTGACCTCCCCACTGGAGGGTTAGTGCCACGAGGGCTTACTGCCCAATTGCTCTGCCCCCCTAGTTACAGAGAGCACTGCAGAAAATAGGTCGTCAGCTAACACTTGCAGTGTGAGCCAGTGATGAGGGTCACAGCCATGAAAGGGATGGGCTGGTTGACGTCTGTGAGTGCCCCACAGTGCGGAGCCATGTGTGTGTGTTTGTGTGTGTGTGTGTGTGTGTGTGTGTGTTCACGCGCGCATGTGTCTGCCCTTCCCTACACCCCAATCTGCCCCTAAGTCGGGGGGGGGGACACATTTAAATGTCAGTGGTCCCCCAGCACATCCGCTGACTCCCTCCAGAGAGTTCCCTCTTTTAGAGGAAATTAAAATGCCTTGCTTCAGCCCATCAGTCATCAACCGCCAAATATTTACGGACCATCTAGGATTCACTCATTCAAACTGAGTGAGCAGTCATCTAATGACTCTACTGGGCCTCAGTTCCTTGAGGACTTAGGGATATAACACAAATTGTCGTCTCAGCCCCAGCCTGCCTGCTCATGGCTCTTGCAGCCAGAGCCCCCCGCAGTGCTATCTGCTTGTCACTTTGCCTTTGGGTCCCGACAGGAATTTGGGAAGGAACAGGACAGGGTCTGAAGGTGTCGCTCCTGCACCTCCGAAGACCCAGCTCATCTCCACCCCTCAGGGGGCCACAGAGAGAAAGGAGCCAGTGCTGTCAACAAAGCCACCCAGTTAACTGACACAGCCTCTTCCTTTCCAATTCTCTCTTCCCATTTACTGAAATGGTAATTTGAAGTCTCTAATAGCTCCTCAGGGCACTGAGGTGAGGCAAGAGGGGGATGTATTTATGTTCACTTCTGCCAGCCTGTCTTCCCGGGTGACGGCAAGGCTGATGGCACTGCTGATGAAAGTGGCCTGCGAGGCTCCACAAGCCTCTGCTGTGTGTGTCCCCCCAGTGACCAGCCTGCGAGCTGCTCTCAGCTCCGGCCAGCCCACCACGTCCTCTCCAGGCTTCAAGTCAGCCCCAGGGGCCATGCACGTTCATGCCAAGGGGGCAGCACCCTCCTCTGAAGGGCTGGAGTCTGGGGTATTTATTAGTCACTGTCTCCAGCTCTCTCCCCGCCACCAGACAGGGGTCCCAGGTACGAGAGGGCTGCAATGTCACCGTCAACAGTGGGCTTAGCAGGGTGGAAAAGAACAATAACACACCATTAATGGGGGGCCGGCTCCTGCGAGTGCTGGGCCAGGGAGTTGGTGTCCTCAGCTTGACCTGGTCATGTGGCTGTCATTGTGACTTTATCACTCCGTGTGACGGTGGTATTGGGACCATACCATATCTGCAGCAGGTGTTTACTGGGGACCGGTCTCTGCTAAGCGCTCAGTTATGTAATTCCAGGCATGCGTTCCCATTAAATGCTTTCAAGGTAGGGAGACAGGTGGTCATACCCCAACTTTCACAGATAGAAAACTGGCATTTGGGGGGAGAAGCGACTGACCCAAAGTCATGCATCTCTGATGGAGGTGACAGTTGGGTAGTCCAGCTTCCTGGCTGCTTGCCTGGCACACTCGGTGCCCTCACACAGCCCCTGCAGAAGCGTCATGACTGGGAACCTTCCTAAGGAGTTTTCCAAGGAGCCCGGTGGCTCCCTGTCTTGTCCATGTTGTGCACAAGAACTTGTCAAAGCCTTGCTTCTGGGAGGACTTACACAGGCTCCAGGTTAGTGTCTAAGAGACGAGAGCTGAGAGCAGAGTGAGATCATCTGGTCCCAACTTCTCATTTGAATAAGTAGGAAACTGAAATGACAGCCCCATCTCAAGCTTCATCCTTCCAGAATCTCACTCTGGCTCTTTCCTCCCCTTCCCTGCCCAGGCCCCTGGCCTGGCTCCTCAGACCTGCAACGGTCCACATCCAACCAGCCAATCCTGCGTAGCTCCCTGGCCGCCGGCCTGATGACTCCATTCGCAGGTGTCCCACCACGGCCTCAGGGACAGCTTCACTCGGCTCCACCTTCGCACCTGTGCTCAGACCATTTCTTCATCTTATTTTTCTAAAATGCCATTTTTGCCCTGGGGTTTTTAGGTGCCTCTTCATTGTGGTTGTATATCCAGCTCACCCCTCTCTTTGCCTCAGAAAACTCCTACTGCACACAGAGTTATACTTAGTTCAGCTCCACTTGTAAGTTCCTGATTTTACAAGGGAGGGTGTGTGTGGCATTCTATGCAGCTCTTGGGTTTTCTTCACTGTCTGATAGGGACCAGGCACATAGACATACTCAGGGAGTGATGGATGATAATGTTGTCTACTTATAACTCTATTTCTGATATCCCCACCTCTGCCTGCTTCATGAGCAGCACGCAGCAACCCTTCTTTCTTGAATGCAGGATGCATTTAATGAGAGAAGACCACCTGCTGGACACCACGGGAGCTGCTGAGGGGACAGTGGTGAGTAAACAGATCTGCCCATTGGGAGATTATCATCTAGCAAGGAGACAGAAGCCACAGGCTGGTGAGAGTTGAGAAGAAGAGAGAAGCCGTGGTTGCAAGGTAAGCCAGCGGGGCCCTCGACCGCATGGTCAGGGGCTGAGTGTGTCCGTCACGCACGCCCGCCCTCCCAGTGCCCACTGCAGCCATCTTCCCCTTCTACCATTTGTGCGGTGACGCTGAATTTCCAGGGCTGCCCCACCTCATCTCTAGACCTGCCCGCCTGTTGCGATTAGTGCTTGCCTCTTTCCTAGTGAATCCTCACAGCCCGAAGTCCCTTATAGGAGGCCCTATGCATTCCATACTGAATTATTATTGACTGGTAATCAATTTTTGTTCTTCCCATTGGAGAGAGTGACATGTGAATGATTCTAACGGGGTGGGGGGGGGATTCCAGGCACAAGATGCGAGTCATCGGGAGAGCTGTTTGGGATGCGGAGTTGAAGCTTTCCATATGTCTCTCTTGAAATAACCGGGAGTGGATAGCAATAGCTGCACTGTAACTTTCAATATCTCTCAGCTCTTCTACAGGCAGTTAATTCCCCCATAGTGAGCTAATGAATTACATAGAATTACCATCTGACTAAAAGCTGCAACTAAAAAATGTGCTGAGAAAAACTGCTGGAAGACGTGCTGGGACCCAGCCCTGAAAGCAATGGATCAACCAGTTCTGGCCACTGGACTGGCTTTTCCGTGGGTGCGAAGCTCTGCAGAAGAGCGAGGTTTCAATAAGTGAAAATATTCCAGGCATCTAATTAAAGATGAAGGGAAAGCCAAAGGACCTTCAATCATGTAAACATTTGGCATATACGAACGCAAGAAAGAATGAATCCAGAAGTATGTTCCCATGGCTAGATATTTACCAGGGAAATGACAGAGAATACGATTAATGCTTCCAAAACACCCTTCCAATGTGAGGGATGGGTTGGATTGCCTCCACAGAGAGTGTGGGAAGGACAGTTGGAAGGATACTGGTGAACCATGGCAGTGACATGGGGATGGATAGAAGTTGAGGTTGCCAAATACATTTTGGAAGTGGAACACATTTTTGGAATGGACAGGACTTGGTGGACCAGGCTCAGGGCATAGAAAAGAACAACCCAGAATGAGCCCAGGTTTCCGGCAAGAGCGACTTAACTGGTAGGGGGTCTCATTCCCTGAAGTGTGGTGGGTTGGAGGAGGAGCCCTGAAAAGCCCACCAGAAAAATGCCATCAAAAGCTCAGTCTCAGACATGTTAAACTGAACAGATCAGGTATCCACATAGAGATGTCGATTAGACCATGAGACATGCAACACTTCAGGGCTTCCAGAAGGAGTGTTTAGACTTACGGAGTGCATTCTCCAGGGCACACAGATGCAATGCCTCTTTCACCTGGTCCTCACGGGGCGTTTGCACGTCATAGCATGTACTGCAGGCCCAGCAGGACACTTACTACCTGCTACATGCTTATTGATTGTATTTAAGGTCAGGTTGATTGAGTTAAACTTAATGCAGCCTTTGTGGGGTGCTGCTCTGTGATTTAGACAAATACATACAGTCACGTGACCATCACCACTGTCAAGATCTAGACGTTTCTGCCACCCCTTTGGAAGCCACCCCTCCTGTAACCCCAGCCCCAGGAACTCCTGATCTGTTCCCTGTCCCTATAATTTTGCCTTTTTCAGAATGTCCCATGAATGAAATGAATATGCAGCACTCAGCCTGTTGAGTCTGGCTCCCTTCACTTAGCGGAGTGCCGCCTCCTTCCATCCATGCTGTTGCAGGTGTTCATAGTGCCCGCAGTGTGACTGCTGAGTAGGATTCAGTTGTGTGCATGAGCAGCAGTTTCCCTGCTCACTGGCCAGTGGGCATCGGGTTGTTCCCAGACTGAGGCATTTGTGAGTAAGGCCCCTGTAACCATAAGCAAGCAGATTTTTGTGTGAGCGTGGGCTTTTCTTCCTCTCAGGTGTCTATCTAGGATATTTGCTGGATCACATGGTAAGTGTATGTTTAACTTCATAAGAAACTGACAGACTGGTTTCCAAAGTGGCTGTATTATTTCCCAGTCCCATCATCCAGGTATGAGAGCTTCGGTCCTCTGCATCTTCAGCATTTGGTGTTCTTAGCTTCTGTTCCTTTGTTTCGTTTGGTTTGGTTTTGATTTCAGCTCCTCCCCTAGGTGTGCGGCTGAATCTCACTGAGGCGCCATCTGCACTTCCTGAACGACTAATGCCATCGAGCACCTTTCCAGGTCCTGCTTCTCATCTCTGTGTCTTATTTGGTGAACTGCCTGTTCAGATCTTTTGCCCACTCTTTAAATTGAGTTATTGGTTTTCCTGTTACTGAGTTTTGAGAGTCTTTTATATGTTCTAGGTATCTATTTTATCAGAAGTATATTTTGTAAAGACTTTCTCAACAGATGCTTATCTGAGCACAGGTTCTTCATCTCTCTTGACGCTGAATGCCATGCCCACTCCCCAGCGTTAGCACAGCGGGATCCTACAACACAGAGGACACACTCACTACCATTTTGTGGAAGAGAGAAACCGAGGCACAGGCCCTTTAACGCTGCTGCTGCTTCCAGGGTCACAGACAGCTGGAGCCAGGGATGAGGCTTGGCAACTGGAAAGAAGGTCTTAGCATGTGTTTGAAATCATCACGCCACTTAAAGTGCCGTCACTCAGTTAGGAGGGGCCCAGGAGACTCGAGCCTCCGCCTTCAGTCGGGGAGAGGGGAGCGGGTGTTGTTAGTACCCTGCCACGCACTGCAGGGGTTGGGTCAGGGGCCAGCAGGCCGTGGCCCGTGGGCCAGATCTGGCCTGTCATCTGTTTGTTAACAGACTGCAAACATTTACAGATGAACATTTGCAATCGATTTGAGGGCAGGAAAAGCTAACTTTGAATCACAACAGAGGACAATGTAATTTCTCCCCCGCAACATTCCATTTTTTCTTATTAGTAGACAAGAAAACCAAACTGTGCTCAAACTTTGTTAAGAGAATAAATCTCAAGCATTCTCACCACATGCACACACACACACACACACACACACACACACAGAATGGTAATATATGAAATGATGGATACGTTCATTAGCTTGGTTGTAGTAATCATATCACAATATATATGCATACCAACACATCGTTTTGTATCCCTGAAATATATATAATTTTATTTGTTATACCTTAATAATCACACCTTAATTAAACCAGAAAAATTATACTCAATTATTATTATATTTTGAATGTTGTCAACAACAGATTCAAGGCAATTTGCTTTCTCTCTTTTCACCTAAGTACCCATATCATATCTTCAATTTTACCTCTGTCTGCAAAACCTGGAATATGTATTAGCTGGCTCTTTATAGAAAAAGTTTGCCAACCCCTGACTTAGGTAGGGTCGACCATTATCAGCAGAGCCGCCTTTTCCCCAGATGAGAAAGCCAGGGCCTTCATCCCAGGCAAGTCGGCTGCTGTGTTTCCCGGCTGAGGGCCACAGCACAGGGATTTCTGCGGGCGGCACCTCATTTCAAAGCCTGGTGCTCTCTCCAGAAGCAAACTGGCAGCACCAATTTAAGAGAAAAATGGGGAAGAGCAGAAAACAACTTGTGGTGGTGAGTGGTTGGGAAGGAGGGCTCTTGGCTCGGGACACACCTGCCCGGGCCCTGTCTCTGCCGCCTGCCAGTTCGAGGACCTGTCCCAGGAGACCAGGAGCTCATCAGAGATGGCCTGTGGGGGTCTCACATTATCCTGGGAAATTCCATTTCTCCACTTGCTAACATGTATATAAAAATATGTAACGCTTTTCAGTCACAAGGTTTTGTACTGAAACACAGCATGTTTTGTAAAACCGAGTGGCGCTGTCCAGCATGTGGACAGGGAGCCACATGCCCAGGCCCACCTCCCAGTAACAGGGGCCCTCGGTTTACTTGTTCTTTAAGTAGGACATACAGGGGCCCACAGACAGGTTGCCTATGAGAATGAAGTGAGTTAATACTTGCAACACGATTAGCACATTACTTGGCATGGAGCAAGCACAATATCCGCATGTATTCAAAAATAAAATAAATGCTCAATTAATCAGAAAATCAAACATGTAGCTTCACTTTCCGGTTAATCAAGGCTTTCCTATATGAAAACGGGTACCAAAAAAGACAGAGTGGGGGAAGAGAAGCTTCTAGCAACTGCATTGCCTCAGTTTCCCCAAAATGACCATTCTCTTGGGGAAACAGGAGCAGGAGGAGACTGCTCTCCACCTTCAGCTCCAGCCCACACTCCCCGACTCTGCAGTCCAGGTGGAGGGCCTGGTCTCTCCACATTACGATTATTTACAGCATTGCTAGAATCTGGAAAAGATGGGCCCTGCTGGTGACCTCTTGCCCTTTGATGTCAGAATGTATTTGTTTCTACATCTCTGCTCTCCAGTCCCAGAAAGAACACAAACAGGTGTGCTCCCCGCTGGTGCCATAATGAAGATCCTTCCCCCACCCCCTTGCTCGCCCCTGCGCGTGTGCACACACGGGGCCCAGGCGGGTAGGGGTGTGAGACAGGCAGGCATTCCCACACACAGCTGGTTAGGAAAAGCAATTTAGATATTTCTATCTAGAGCCTCAAATATACTCTTCAGCAGAAATTCCATTTCCAAGAGTATAACCCAATTAAATTAAGAAATTAAAAGGGCTTGTGCAGTGGGTGGGTGGGGTGGGGTGGGTGGGAGTTGTAGAATTTAAGGAAGAACTTAGTCTGATACACATGCAGGACTGCCTGGTAGGGCTGTGTGTGTCTGAGGCCCGTGGGCACTTGGCGGTGTGTCTGAAGGTCTTTTGTGACACGGTGATGGCCTGTCATGCAGGAGACACAGCACTGCAGTGGCAGGTGCTGCAAAGCCTGGTGGCATCCGCTTACCAAGGGCAGTCCCCTGGAGGGAGCCGTCGCAGGGACAGGCCGTACCCTGGGCGGGGCCCCACCGAGGGCTCTGCAGCCTCCGGCAGCTGGCAGGAGTGGGGTCAGCTCTTCAGCCTCCCCTGATGGCACTGGGCCTTGAAGACTTGCTAGATGAGAGATTATCTTAAAATAAAATTTCTACACCAATATTAGGATTACCATGTGTATCCACAGGATTTCTGTATTTTCATCTTCTTGGGTTAGATGCTCTGGGGTGTCTTTAATTTTTTGTGTGTGTCGGAATTCAAGATAATCTTTAATTCCTTTAATTTAAACAAATTCATGATTGCACAGCTGTACTTTTAAAGGGGACTGTTAAAATCGAGTAAGGAACCCCAGTCGATGTCAGCCCTCAGAGGCACTGGGTAGACGGTCAGAACGAATGGGAAAGACGTGCGTGGACAGCCGTGGCCTCACTGAACCTCACAGAGTCCAGCTTGGGGAGTTCTCACTCCCACGGGAGGGACCCAAAGTGATCAGCTTGCCTGAGGTTAGGCAGTAGGAGAAGCAGAGCCGGGATCCGAACCCAGATTGTCCGAGTGCCAGGCAGGATGCTTCCCCTACATGGCAGCTAGCCACTGGGCGGAGCATTCCGGTGCGCCAGGAGTGTGGGGCTGTGCAAATGTTCCAAATCACAGATAAAGGACATTTAATCTCTTCTGTGATCTATGGAGATGCTCGGAAATGGAAGAAGAATTACCGAGATGAGTCCTTCCATGTCAGCAGGTGAACTGTAACGGAGTTTTTATTACTATTTGATTATTTATGTTTTGTCCAAAAAAATCAATGGGAAGCGCAATGCAGCAGAGCCCCCGACGGCTGCTCCCTCACTAGGTCTGCCTGTGTGGGACGGGGGGTGTGCTCCTGTGCGCGCATTTGTCCTTGGGTCTCACGCTCCCATACAGAGGCCCGGCTCTCAGAGGCTTGGGGTGGGGGACAGTTCGAACAGAATATTTAAGGGCTCCAGAGGCTCTGTCGATAGTGAGAGAGAGAGAGAGAGAGAGAGAGAGAGAGAGAGAGAGAGAAATGCCAATCGGTTGCCTCCCGTAGGTGCCCTGACTGGGGATCGAACCCACAGCCTTTTGGTGTACTGACGATGCTCCAACCACCTGAGCCACCTGCTCAGGGGCCATATTGTGCATTATTGAGAATGTGCCCCCTGAATGAACTGTTCTGTAACCCTGGGCCCTAAAACTTTGTATCTCACCCTTTATCTTCTTTTAACTGGGAAAGGAAGTGAGCAGTGACCCAGAGCTCTCTTCAGTCCCCGACCCTGCCACGGGCCTGGCCCTGAGGCCCCCCCTTTCCTAAAGCATTGCTCTGACCTTCGCCGGGGGCCTGCCTGTGCCCTGGCCTCCAGGGTCCCTCTCTTCCCTCCTCTCAAGGCTGAGACCCTCCTCACGGGGTTCCTCTTTGGGCTTCCTGTTGATGAAACTCGGTGTCTCTAACGAAGCACTCAAGGCTCAAAGACTCTCAGACTCTCGCAGCTTGAAATTCTTCTCTGACATCATGGTTTCCTCCATTTTAAAACATAAGCTTTGACCACAGTCCTGCTCCCATCCAAGAAAAGGAGAAGTTTCTGGAGGTAGGGTTGGCCCCACCCTCCTCCCCCCACCCTCAGACCCCAGAGGTAGCAGGGTTTTTTCTGAGCTTCTATGGGTTCAGCCTGGCCTGAACGGCCAAGGTCACCCCCAAAGAGGGGCCTTTCCTGGGCCTTTGAGTCCCCTCTGGAGGAGCCCTTGGGGCCCCTGCCTTGCCACTCTGTCTCCCTTTCTGTACTGGAGTGAGGAAAGGGAATTTGCCTGCTTTATTGAGGGCACGCTAATTAGGTGTCTATCAGAGGTTCGCTGTGCTGTCGCCCAGGGAGACGAGACCTGGTCCCTGCCCTGTGGGGTCCAGAATCTGCCGGCAGAGGTAGGAAATAAGCCAAGTCCAATAGCAACAAAACGTATGAGTAGTTTTCATGAGATGATTCTGAGACGGTACTTAACACCTTCCAGAAGGCGAGGTCCTGTCAGCATCTGTGTTTTTATTGTTTGTGCCCATCTTGAGTTCCTGTGTCTGGAACACAGCAGACACTTAAATGCATGTTTGTCTAAAGGAGGAATGAGTGAACCTAGAAACCTCACACTTCAGACATCCTGATCCCATTACAATTCAGCTAACATATGTTAAGCACTTGCTACAAGTTAAATACTGTATTGTGGCACTTTCATCAGTATGTATCTCTCTAAGAACAATCTAAGGCAATCGTAGGGAAGACAAAATGGAAAGTCGGTGAGTGTGTGAAGGCGCATGTTGCGTGGAGGGGAAACTCCAAGGTCAGGGCTCCCTCTAGCACATTGCCCGCCTTGTCCTTCCATTTCACCGGTGGGTTCTGGTTTTTAGCTCTTTTTTGCTGCTTGCTCTGCTCCCTGCTTGCTGTGCTCAGGACACAGCCCTCTCCTGGCCTGGGGGGTCCTGCTCTCCACCTTATAGACCATCCAGGAAGGTCACTGCCTCTTAACCCCCGATTCTAAATAGACATGCCAAGTCCGATGCTGCTGGATAACAAGAGCCAAATAAACATGAGCAGAACCCAGTTCGATTGCTTTCCCTTCACCAAAAATGCATTAATAAAATTAATTAGCATTGACCTGAAAAAATTCTGAACAATAACCCCCTGGCATTAAGATCAAATGCAATGAGGCACAAGCAATAAAAACTCCATTACTGCTCCGCTCTGAGAGGCTGTAACTGACCCTTGGGCAGGCAAGAGGGAGGTGACAGGCTCTCACCCCCCCCCCCCCCGATGCTCTGTCTAAGCCTCCCTGTGGGCTCCCAGTTCCACCTGGTGTCAGAATACAGCCAGGTACCAGGTGAGCTGGCGGTGGGTGTCTCAGATCAGACTACCTGTAGTTAAATGCCTGACCCCAGAAGCCCAGGGCCAACAGAGGCTTGGTTTGGGCTGTAACCAGCATGCAAAAGGGCCCCAGAAGGGGGGGGCGGCAGCCATCAGAGAGGGTAACTGCTTCTCTGCCGTTTGAGGTCCTGAGGGCATTGAACAAGCAGGTGCCTCAGATACTGTATACACCAGGCTAGGGTGGTAAGAGTAGTTGTAGGTCACAACCCCTAGCAGGCCAAAGGTGACTAATTTATTGCTTCTGCTGGTCAGAACTGGTTTAGAAACTGGGCAAGGTCATGTGGGTTGTTTCAATCAACTTGCAAGTCACCTGGGATGTACGCCAACAACTTTCTCCTTCCACACCCCCGCCTGGACCTCTCTGATGACCTTGTTTTCCTGTTGAATCCCCATCCTGGGCTGGGCTTCGAGGCGTGGCGGACTCTGGCCAACAGAGTCCACCTGTTGTGACTAAAGATAAGAATGAATGCACAGGTGACAGCAACCCTGTGGAGAAAAGGGAACGGCACGGCTGCTCTCTCAGGGGGAGAGTGCCTGTGGAAGCCTCCGACACTCCCTCAAGAGGGGAGCGCTCTGACCCTCGCCTAGACAGGCTTTTATTGATTTTCTTGGGTCTTACATTGGAGAAGGATTTATTATCTACTACATAGAATATTATTATCTACATTTTAGGTACAATCAAGGAAATGAAAATAACATGCAAAGGGGAATGGTGGCAAACTGATTAGCTCTGTCCTTGGGAAAATTCACACAGGCTTTGGAAGTTACCTTGAAGATAGACAATACACACTTGTTATTTTAGACCAGGGTGAGGGAGTTTTAGAAAGAGCAAGCCATAACAGTCTGTATGCATTTTCTAGGCCTGATTCCCATGGGAAAACTCGGTTTGAAGGTCTGGCTCCTGCCCACCACTTCGCATCTGTAGGTTTTCCATGCAGAGCTGAGTCACATTTCCCAGACCAAGACAAACCAGTCCCCTACATTGAGGAGCAGGGATGTGGGGATGCAAATATGAATAAGGCCAAGTGTGTGCCTTCTAGTGGTCCTAGGTCCAGTGGGGATGTATAGGCAACCCACCGGGTTTCTATTCCGTGTTAGGACTCCCTCTGCCCTTATTTTCCATGACACTGTGAGGTGTTGGAGGGAGCCTTCCTCATAGGTATCGAGTCAGCCTTACCCACCCACCCCCGGGTGTTGCAAGCTGTTGCTCGGTTCCAGCAGGCAGCGCTGGGAGGAGGAAAGGGAGCCCTGCTGGACCAAGGCCTTTCCTGCCCCTCTGTCCTCTGCACCACACGGGGCCACGCCTCTCTGCAACCTCCCACGGACCCAGAAAGCACAACCAGAGCTGATGTGCCCAACCTTCAGGACACCAGTGGCAGCCACTCTTTTTCACAGGTGGCCTCAAACTCCAGTTGAGGTGGAACGAGGCGCTGGGAGTGGCAAAGGGATACCCACAAAGAAAGTCTCTCCTCAAAAAGCCACACACTGGCCAGTCACTGCTGGACGATGTTCAGAAGAAGAAAGATAAAGAGGGAAAAGAAGGAGAAGCAATACGAACTGGCCTGGATGGGAGGAGGGAATGGGGGCTTCCCGGAACGCAACTAAATCCTGAAAATGTTTTCAACAGAGACATTTTGCTCTTGCGCAAATACTCAATCCCAATGACCAGAAATCTTTAACTATGAATGCATTTTGGGATGCTGAGAGAGACAGAGAGAGAGCTGGCTGCAGGCCCCATGTTGCTATCCTGCGCCCCACATTGGTCCAGGGTCTCGGGCCTGAGCTGCCTCATTTGCGCAGTCACCTCACTGCTTTTCTTGCCTCTGGTTCATCTCTGCACTGTCAGAGTTGACCTCTCAAAGCACAGATGGGCCGCCTGTTCAAGACTAGGACTCGGACTGTTCCCTGGAATTCAGGATCCTGCCTAACCTTTGGCCTTTGGTCCATGGGCACCAGGCTGGCTGTTCCTTGGACATTTCCTTCCCCGTCTGTCCTGAAAATGAGCTGCTCCAGTAGCACGACTCTCCTCTGGTTGACACAGAAGAAGAGAAAATTCTAGAGTGTCTTGGTGTTATTTCTTCACATGCCCTTCTCTGGTTCTGGTTCATTGAAATCTACAGATACTAAAATGCTAATGCTACTACCAAACATTCTTAAGCAATTATTAAGAAATGCCTTTGCAGGCAGTATCTTCCACTTAATCCTGAAAGGTAGGTAGTATAATTAGCCTTCGTTAAGGGGGAGGGGCCTAAGAGAGCGGTGCACAGCAACAGGAATGGGGTCAGTGGGAAGCCCAGACAGCTTGATGTCAGGGCCTGTTCTTCACCCCCAAGCTATGGCTGGTCCTTGGACCTGCAGTGGCCCGTCAGTGTTTGCAGACTGAGACAACAGGTGAGGGGGAGAGTGGGGGTGGCAGAAGAATGAACAGCTGCGGAAGGTGAGCCTGTGGGCTGTGCAGCAAATGAGAGTCCAGAACGAAGAAGTGCTTGCTCTGTCTGCCCCCTGACCAACTGGCTGACCTTGCAGGAGGCGGCATCCAGCAGGTGACCCCAGCGACCCCAGGGGTGCTAGGGGGTCCCTCCTACCCAGCCAAACTACCTCACTCAGCTGCCTGACGGTACCTGAAATTGTACCATTAAGGCTGCTGTTCCTGTTAAAATGCAAATACTCCTGGGAGAGGCAAGTTATTAAACTTTATTAGTCTTTTACATCCCAGGGTGAATTTATTGAACAGATCCTTCTCCTCAGCAGGGGCTGGGATCAGAGAGAAAGACAGAGAGTGTGTAAATGTCGCAGCTCCAGGGGCTGAGGTTACTGGGAAGGGGAGGGTGGGGAACAGGGGTTTAGGGAGGAGTCATGAGAGCTGGGTGCCCCGAAGTCCCCCTCCCCACGGTGCTCTGCTGAGCCGGGCCGTCGGTGACCAGCAGCACATGACTATGAGTGGGAGGGCGGGTGGAGGGAGGGCTCGTGGGCTCTGGCATCAGAGGACCCAGTGGGTCACCAGGTTGAGATGGGGCACCAGCTCGCCACAGCGGCCCTCCTGGCCACTGTCTTGTGCCAGTCAGCACGTGGCTGGCAGCACTGTGACTGCTGCCAGTGGCCTTTGCGAGTGTCCAGGGGACCCTGATCCCTTCCTGCTCAGCTCCTGGAACCCCTACCACCCGGACACCCCCTGGAGAGCCCTGAGCTGCTCTCCTTGGTGTGGGGGGCTGCTTATCCTGTGCACTTCTCTTGCCCTTCTGGCCCAGCGGCGAGGCCCCAGCATCATTTTCCACCCTCGCCGCCCACCCTCCATCCAGGCGGTGGTCAGAAATGGATTCTGAGAGAGACAGTTCATTTCTTAAGGTCACATTGGGGTTTTGAGAACAATATTAGATTATGTGTTTTTGAAACATTTCATTCTGCTTTCCTGTTTATGGGGTGGCCTGTGTTACTTGAACAAAATATTTAAGACAAAAATAAGAGAGGAAGCCTGAGGTTTCCAGACTTCGTTCCTCTGGAGCCAGCCCGTGCAGGGCTGTTCCCCGCCTCCGCACCGTTCTCACCTGGGAGACCCCAGCAGCTGTGGTGTGCCAGGCAGTTCCAGAACTAGGCGTGGCTGAAGTTGGGGCTGTATCTTTATTCAGTAAACAGTGTTTGTCCACCTGATGGAAAAATAAGCTCGAATTTTAGCACATGGCGCGCATTTTGTTGTCGTTCAATGGTTCATTGTAGTTCGGTGACTCAGTGATTCATTGCCTTACGTTTGAAATGGAAATAGCACAAAACCACATCTTAAAGGGAAAAGCAAGTGACTGTTATACTTTGCTGTTGCAATGGGACAGAGTTCGCAGTCAGGGTTAGATGCTGTCTTAGAAGATGAACCTGACTGCGGGACAGGATGCCTGGCTCTGAACCAGCTCTGACCCCAACAGGCCGTGCAGCCTCGGGCTTCCGGCATTCTTTCAGCCATTCACTCAGCAATTATACTGTCTGTCAGACATCACGCCAACCTGGTAAGAGAGGAAAGTGGATTAGGTGGCTTCTTCCCACTTGAAGATTCTGTGGAAGAACTGATTTTAGTAGATGTTGTAAATCTTGGATGTTCGCTTAGGCTGAAAGCATGGACGAGGATTTTCCCCTTGCTTCTCAAAGACCTAACGAGTTTTCTGAGTGGGAAGGTCATAAGTAGGCGGCAGGTGGTAAACCTTGTGTTTCTCATTTCGTGGTGTGGGAGTACCAGAGATCCGAGTTCTTGATAATTCACCCCAGAGAGTCAAGTAAATTTTACTTTCTTCCCAGTGGGTTTTATTATTTGCTCAGAAGGCAAATGGTTCCACTGCCAGGATAGGTCCTTGGAAAGACGGTAAAAAAACACCCAGGTGGCACCCTTCCAAGTTCATGCTCTCCCCCGCACCTCACTGCTTCATCCTCAGAGGCACTGCACTGGGCTTTAGGATGGCAGACTGACCTTGAGAAACTCATGGCCAGCAGCGGGGGGTGAGGGGTGGGGAAGAGTAAGGAGTGATAGCTGGGTAGAGTGGGGAGGGGAAACTCCTCAAAATTTGACGGGATATGAAGAGGCTTCTTCCTGGAGGCAGTGCTTGGGTTTGATCCTGAAAAATAAAGGAGTTGAGTGGGTAGACAAGGGGAGGAATGGTGCTCTGGGTCGATGGAACTGCACAGACAAAGGCGCAGAGTTGGGAGCACCTGGCCTGTTTGGAAAGGCAAGGTGGCCAGGCTCCGGGGGAGCGGCCGGGAACCCTCCCTCGGGAACACCCGGGAGCTTGGAGCTGCCACTGAGAATCTCGAGCAAGGATATGGCATGATCCTCCCTCTTGACCCCTAAATGTTCTGCCACCACCAAGCAGCCTTTCATGTCCCAGATCTAGTCTTTATCTGTCCCCATCAAATCTGTATCCTCTGTCCCATTTCTTCATGGGAACTCTATCCTCTTGTTCTTTTGTTGCCTTTCAAGTGGAGAACTTACTGTACTCATTAGATTTGAGAAAAGCTTAACGAATAAACTTTCCTTGGAGCAGAATAAACATAAAATCAAAATAAACTGCATAGTGGGCTTTCAGGTATTGAGAAATTTTAGGAAGAAATTTTTTTTAGGGAGGGGGCTTCCCCCATCAACCCCTGAGTCCGACCAGTCCCCTAAGAGTGCATACGGGCCAGCGGTGGCCACCGTCCGCCAACCTGCTTCCTGCAGGGCACCTGCAAACTGAGAGCCCACGCTCACGCAGTGTGGCCAGAGCTGACAGGCCCGAGATGGCCACCGAGGTGAGTTTCCAGGCCTTCTGCACTTCTCTTCCATGGACAGATAGCCTGGCTCCTTCTCCACATCGCTCAGCTCCTGCCTCTCTTTGCCGAAAGCTCCTGTGGCTTGGTGTGACCGTCGGCTCAAAGAATGGCAACAGGAGGGGCCCGAGCAAGTGAGTCTGCTATTCGAGTGCCAGAGGATGGTACACATACAACACCAGACGGGGCTGAGGTTTATGGGGACTTGGAGAAAAAGTCTATGTTTCGGCTCTGCTTTGGGAGAATGGTTCAACACAAGAAACCAGACGAAAGCTCGTAACATAGCGGATGGTTCAAAGATGGCCTTTAGACAGATCTGGTGTAAGTGGTGCAGGTGCTGGGCTGCACAGAGCCGTGCTGGGGTAGTCTGGGGGGTCGTCCTGGAGGAGGCCTGCCCTACGCTGGGGTCTCGGTTTTAGTTTTTCCTTCAGTCACATCTGCGAGCATTTTCCTAAGGGCTGGATGGGACCTGCTTTCTGCTCTCACTTCCTCACGTGCCCTGGGCATGACCTTAGCTGCTGCAGGGACCTGGGATGATGCTGAAGGGACACGACTTTGGAAGCAGACGGGCCTGGTGTGGCGTGAGCTCAGGCACGTTGCACAATCCTCTCACCTCCATCTCCTGTTCTAAAAAATGGGAATGGCAAAATACCTTCTTTACGTAAAGATGTAAAAGAAGTTCATACACAGGAGTGGGCAAAAGTAGGTCTATAGTTGTGACACAAATAGATAATAGAATAATTAATAATAACACCAGAATAAATTCTGTGTTTCATGTACTCACAACCGTAAACCTACTTTTGCCCACCCCTGCACTTCAAAATAAGATTCACGATGCTAAAGGCTCTTACGAAGGGTATTGCATTCCACCCCCGTGCTCCAGCCCACCTACTAGGCCACCTGTGCTGGGCAGTCCTGCAGACAGGCCTCTGGCCCGAGCTGTGCTGTGTGGCGGACTCCGGCCAGCAGAGTCCACCTGCTGTGACTGAGGCAAGAATAAATGCACAAGAGACAGCAATTCTGCGGAGAAAAGGGGACGGCATGGCTACTCTCTCAAGGGGAGAGTACCTATGGGTGCCTCGCCCACTCTCTCAAGAGGAGAGCACCTCAACCCTTGCCTAGACAGGCTTTTATTGTTTTTCTTGGGTCTTACATTGGAGAAGGATTTATTATCTATTACATAGAATATTATTGTCTACATTTTAGGTACAATCAAGGAAATGAAAATAACATGCAGAGGGGAATGGCGATGAGCTGATTAGCTCTGTCCTTGGGAAAATTCACACAGGCTTTGGAAGTTACCTTGAAGATAGACAATACACATTTGTTGTTTTAGACCAGGATGATGGAGTTTTAGGAAAACTGTATGCATTTGCCAGACCAAAACAAACCGGTACCCTACAATTCCCCCTTTTTCCAGCCCACCTCCTAGACTGTCTGCCAGAGAGGCAGGCTCCTCTGGCACCTGGCTCTCCTGGCCCCTCTGGGTCCCACCCCCTCACAGCCACCAAGGCTCCTTCTGCATCTGTGCTGGGAAGTTCCTCTCCACTTTGCCCTCAAGACACTGTGAAAACAATAACATCAACATCCAAGAGATTCCGCTTCAGCTGTGCTCTCCATTCCTGTCTTAGGAGGTCAAAATGCCAGATGACCCTGTACTTGCAGGCTTCCGAATTCTCAGTCCCAGAACCCAGACAGCATTGACTCCCACCCTCCCCACTGCATGAAACAAAACACACTCACTGCGAAGTTGCTTGCCAGGTACAAGTATATTATCTCTCTTATTCATCACGGGAATCCTTCGAGGCGAGGGTCATTAACTCCATTTTTATAGATGAAAAGCGAATACTGTACTGTGAAAGGTTAAGTAATTTCCCAAGATCATGTGGAAAACAGCAGGGCTGGGGGATTTACTCTCTGATCGGCAAGTGGTACGGCCACGATGAGCTCCACGGTGTGTCCGATTTGTACTTCCAGAAACACACCTGCTCACACTATACCCTTAGGGGAGATGGGGGTTCTTCTACACAAGCCACAGAGAAACAAGGGGGTAACTGTTTTATTGCCAGTGTACGTCTGTAATTTCTTACAGATGCCTCATTCCACCTGATCACTTCCCACTGTGGCCACCCACAGATGTCTGTTAGAGAAAATGTGTCATTAATGAGGTAGAAAACGTCCCCCAGACAGCGAGCCTTGCTCAGTGCTTTTGGGTAGGAGTAGGTGTGCGGGCAGGTTCAGCCACGCGGGGTTGCACCAGACCTCAGGCTCCGTGAGATCGGCCGTCCCAGCGGCTCCTTCAGATTCCCGGCTGTCCACTGGCTCTCCCTCAGAAGTCACTCTGTCCTGTCTCCTTGTGATTGTGTTTGCCCAGAGACTCAGCTCAAACGCCTTTTAAATGAAAAGATTTTAAAAGACCTCCCCGGGCAGCAAAACACTGGGGAGTAGGGCCCCGGAAGGGGGTTCCAGTTACCAGGGGGACGGGCTGCATGTTTTTTCTTTAGCTGAAGGTACGGTCACAGCCGGAGCCTGGGATAGAAACAGCTGATCTAGCGGAGAAGTTCCGAATCAGGTGTCACCCAGGATTCCTGAAGGGTCACATGCACAGGGTGGGTAGCGGGGCTCTTTCAGGTAGGACACTGGGCAGTTAACCCTTTGGCTGCTGTAGGAGTAACTCCATTTCCAGCCTCAACTCCGTCACGGCACCCTGAGTCAGGGGGTGTGATCTTGGTGCATCGACCTCAAAGAGCTGAAAAAGGCTGATACTCTTCCACAGAGTCTATGAATGGGGAGGGCGGGATGAGACAGACTGGCAAAGTCTGCCCAATGTTTGGAAAGCGAGAAGGGGGACTCTATGGATTGAATCGTAGGCTACAGTAGTTCTTTGTCCTTCCCAGAACTGTGCCTGTGCCATGGCCTCGCCATGAGCACGGTGCACTTCCTTACCCTGCGACTTTGGGCTCAGGTGGGGGACTTGCTGAGGTTGAAGGGGTGCCAGAAGATGCGATGATAGCAGCGTCTGGAGATGTACGTGAGCAGTGGGGCCTGCCTTCTGCCGTCTTCTTGGAAAAGCGTGTTCTACCTGGCCCGCTAATTGCAGAAAGGTGACAGATGTGTGGAGCAGAGCCAGCGGCCTGCCTAGTGAATGCATCCACCCCAGGGAGCCCACACGCGCATGAATGGGAGGCAAACACTCCCTGTTATTCACCATTGCTATGCTGTGGCTGTTTGTGTCGGAAGAGTGGTAGCAATGATACTGTAAGGACTTGTGTGGTGAGGCAACCCTTCTTCCACAGGTTTCTCCCTCATCATGAAGTTTTTATAGGCATTGACTACACACACGCCAGCACAGGGCTAGGCTCTCGGAGACGCAGGAATGGTCGAAGACAGGATTCCGTCCTCAGCCACAGCGCTGTCTACACAGGAGTAAGCTAAGCCCGAAACATTGTTGGAGGCAAAAATGACTAAACTGAAGCTGTCTTGCTTCAGGGGCATCATGAGAAGGCAGGGCTCTTTGGTAGAGACGGTGACATGGGGAAAATGGAAGGTGGCGGGAAAAGAGGAAGACCTAAGGTGAGATGAGTTGACTTCATAAGAGAAGCTGTGGGCATGAGTCTGAGGAGCAGAGCGGCACGGTGGAGGGCAGGACGCGGTGGACGTCACTCATTCACGGGGTCGCCAGGAGCGGGAGCCAACTCAGCGGCATGGCACAAGCACAGCACCCTCGGAGGGGTAACCACACACACACCATAGTCCAACCTGGCATCTCATGGCTGCTGAATCATGGTAATCAGAAGGGGAAGAACCAAGCCAGCTCCCCACTGATCTTGTCAAGGACTTGGACCTCTACCCACCTTTTGTGTCTTGCACGTGTGTGTATGTATATGTGCGGATATGCTGACAACCAGAAGTTGTGTTAAGTAATAATATAACTAGATACTGTCCTTAGATTCTCGCGTTCTGGTACGTTATCAGTCATGACTTTTTATTGCAGGTCTTAATGTTAATCATGGTCGTGGTCTTGGTCGTGCCGGGATTGAAGGAGTGGGGTTTGAGGTGGCTCCAAAGGCCACGTTTTTTCCTGCCTACTCTCTGGTCACCCTCATCTGTCCCAAGGCCAGGTGACACGTCCCCAGTGGCTTGGCTGTGGACAGAGCTGGGCCCAGTGCTCGTTCCGTCTCTGTCACTTACTAGCTGAGTGACTTAGGGCACGTCATCTAATCTCTGTTCTGTTTCCACTTCCGTGCCTTGAAAATGGGGATCATAATTTCTACCTCTGAGAAGTATCATAGGATTAGAGATAAATTGCCTGTTATGGGCTAAATTGTGTCCCTCTCCCCAAATTCATAGGGCGAACTCCTAGCCCCCAGAGTCTCAGAATGTGATTACTCAGAGGTAAAGCCTTTAAAGAGGCGATTAAGGTAAAATGAAGTCCGTAGGGTAGGCCCTAATCCAATGATCGGTGTCCTTCTGAGAAAGGGACGTGTGAACACAGACACGGGGAGAAAACGGCCACTTCCAAGCCGAGGACGGAGGCCTCGGAGGAACCCAACCCTGCCAGCATTCTGGTCTCAGGCTTCCGGCTTCCAGAACTGTGAGGAAATGAATTTCTGTTGCTTAAGCCACCCAGGCTGGGCTGCATTTTTATGGCAGCTCAGGCAGACAAATCCAATGTCGAAAACTCCTGGCACAGAATAAGCACCCAATCAAGAGTTATTTCTACAAACACAGCAAATCTATCTCTTCTGCTTCCATTGTCCCCTCCTATTTCTCCCTATTGTCTTTTCACCGCCCCCCCTTTCGTCTGCCCATCCCCTTTCCCCCATTTCTCTTCTCCCTCATTGCTTTGCTTCATCCCAAACACAGACCTCTAGCCTCTCAGCATGAGCCGGAAGCGAGGTGGTTAGGAGGCAGGGAACTATTTAAGTGCCTATAAAAGAGAAAGGCTCTGGCATTTTCCAGGTTCACCAGAGTCACAGAAGAGTAACAGTCAGGAGCTGCTCAGGAGAAGGGACAGCTCTTTCAGGTTAAGGAGTTGAATGGAATTAAATATCGTGAGAATAGGGTCTGGGGAGCATGTGATGTGTCCTCATTATCTGTTCTTTAAGTAGAGAAACAAGGAACTGATACGTAGGGAGCTGCCATGTCGTACTTCATCCACAGTTTGAGGGCTGGGTTCCTGCTCTGGAAGATCCTTCTGTCCTGTGGTCCTGGTTTTCTACATCCATACACCTGGAGGGAGGGTGGGAGCAGCCGGTGGCCCAGGACACCAGGGAGCGGGCTGCCTGGGCCAGTTCTGTGGCTTCCCCCAAGGGAAGTTACAACAGACTCGGGCAATTGACTTCCCTTGCAAAAAGGACACTTTCCTCATCCAGAAAAATGAGTCTAATCAGACTGGCTGGCAAAACCGTTTTGAGATTTCTTGGATGAGAGGCTCTGTGTAAACCAGAGCGCTCTTGTTTTCATACCTGGCTGCCAGGCCAGGGGAGAAGGGCAATGGGAAAGCCAGGCTTGGCAGCTGTTGGCCGAGTCTCTCCATCACACCTTGTCTTTGCAAAACTGCTCACAAACAGAATAGCCACGGACATCGGAGGGGGAACCGAGGACCTGCCGGCAGCTCAGGTTCCTCAGGGTCCTGCCGGCAGACGTAAGCAACAAGTGAGAAGCTAGAAGGTCAGACCTGAGGACCTTCACACCAACAGGAAAACGTCGGCCGAGTGTCCCTGCACCCCTCTGCTGCCCTGTCCCTTTGCCTTTGAGGCGAGCAATTGGACCTGCCCGCCTTCCTTTTCCGGAATGCGGAATGTAGGATTTCCAGATTTCTCTCCAGCAAGTGCAAAGGGAATTCAAGCCAGGAGGCGGGAGAAGGGACACCCAAATGAGGAGGAGAATGTCAAAATAAAGGTGAGGGTAAGGGAGGAGATGAGCCCAGGAAGGAAGGAGGGAAGAGGAGAAAGGCGTGGAGGGGAACCCTCTCCTCCCGGGTGAGATCCCATCGTGGGGTCAGCAAAGGGCAGCTTTCTCACCGAGGGGGCATTTCCCTCCGGGGACTCGAGGCAGAAAGTCACAGCGGCACTGGTGCTGCCGCCTCCAACAGCAGGACGAGGGCTCTGACAGGCGTGCTTGACCTTTCTGGGTAATACGCAGTCCAGGGGCCTATTCAGAGCTCCTGCAGCCACTGAGGAGCTGGCCGTGCCAGGTGGGCCCTGGGTCTTTTTTTCCTTCTCCTAATAAAAGAAGAATAGCTTTGACATGGAAAAATCCTACTGAGTTCTAAGGGGCTGCCTGGCATGACGTGAAAGGCCCTTTTTTGTCCCTCATCCCTCAGGATGGGCCTGGAAACAACGCTGCAGGTGTGGACCGAGTGCTGGTGGGAGGTGGTGGCTGGGTCAGCTGCTTAGCCTGTGGAATGGAGGAGCCGTAAAGGCACGTGCCTGTAACACTGACTGTGGACGATAAAGGAGGGGAAACTCTGAGCAGAAGGCAGGCCTGTGTGTGTCATTGTGGCTGAATGGCAGGAGCTCCACCTGGCACTGTAGCCAGGGGCATTGCCGTGTGGACACAAGTGCATGTGTATAGGGAGGCACACGTGTGGGCATCCATGTGTGCACACCAAGCACACACGCACTCACACACCACTGCAGGTGCTAGCCCACAAGAGAACAGTAGCCGTGGCCTTTCTGGGACTAAGCTCCCTAGGAAGGTGGGTCACAGGCTGCAGCCACTCAGGGCCTTTCCTCTGCTGGGAAAAGCCACCTTGTGAGGACCAAGAAGAATGACAGAGTAATTGTTGAATTACTTCTTCACCTCACTGCTCCAGAGTCCATGCAAGAAGAGTCAAAGTTATAGTATTAACGATGGGCAGGCCCACACCTCGGAATCCTGTTCTTCCTCTGAGGTGGTCATTCCTGCCGAAGGGCTGCGGCAGCTTCGGCTGGTGGCTGCTGGCTCTGGGGAAGCCCCAGTTCCCCAGTCCCTGAGCGCACCCGGCAGCAGTGCTTTCAGGACGGGAGGGAACGCGGTCTTCCCGTGGCCGCTGTGTGCCTTCTCATCA
This sequence comes from Artibeus jamaicensis, assembly GCF_021234435.1. Taxonomy (NCBI): domain Eukaryota; kingdom Metazoa; phylum Chordata; class Mammalia; order Chiroptera; family Phyllostomidae; genus Artibeus; species Artibeus jamaicensis. The sequence goes on along the minus strand of NW_026521854.1, from coordinate 5,343,457 downwards.
GAGACATGGGCTCTCATTCCCCAGCACGTCACATTCTCTGAAGACACCTGGACCTGGGTAGGGACAGAGGACAGCACAGCGAGGCAGAGAACAGCGTCCTAGTCTTTGGCCTTGGGAAAGTAGACGTGTAGCCCTGGCTGGTGTGGCTCGGTGGTTTGGGTGTCGTGAAGTGAGAAGTCACCGGCTCGATTCCTGGCCGGCAGGGCACACGCCTGGGTTACAGGTTCTGTCCCCAGTCAGGGCGTGTGTGAGAGAAAATTGTTGGATGTTTCTCTCTCACATCGATGTTTCTCCTCCTCTCTTTCTCCCTCTCTTCCTCTCTATCTAAAAATAAATAAAATCTTAAAAAAAAAAAGCAGAGGTGTACCGGCCTTGGGGGAAGCACTTGCTTTTATGGATTATGCTCTGAGAAAGGCTCGCTTCAGGGACCTGAGCCCCATCCTGCATCACAGGCCCCTGAAGGTCCCAAACCACCTTCGACAGACTCAACCGAAGCCGGTTAGTGCAGAATATCTCAGAGTTTCTCCCCCATCCTCCCTCCGGGATGTTTTAGAAGGAAAAAGCCACTTTAGTGATTAAAATAAGCCTCACGACCCCAAAGGCAAACATTTAAAGAATAATCCCTTTGTGGGGTGGACAGCTAGCTATTCAATTTTGCCTCAGAGAGCTGAGTGCCACCTTCTCAGCGTGTCTCCTTGACTATGATGTCGAGTGACTTTGACCTCAGCTGGGGGTGGGGAGGGTAGTCCAGTCCTGCCCTCTGACTGGCCAGCATACGCTTGGACTAGCCATCGCCCAGCCAGGTTGAAACCTTTACACGAGGCTTCGCCAAAGGTCACAGGCAAACAGCAGGGAAATGAAGACAAACGGCATCGTGGATGGCCCAGGGTCCTGAAGTGGCCTGTGGAACTCCACAGGAAACTTAGAAGGGAAAAATTAGGTCTCTGGAGGTTTTCACCTTGAAATCTGCTGCCTTGTCTCCCCCACACCTCTTCTGGAGGGGGAAGTTCAAGGACTGTAACCTCTCAGCTCTGAGCAGCATTTCCTCTTGTCCAACCGGTCTGCCCCGCCCACCCCAGGATGCTGCTCATCAGAATCACCTGAGCAGCTTGTCATAAAAACGAATCTTGGGACCACAGACCCAGACATTGTGACCCCACGTGAGCTGGGAGGACTCCGGGGGTGTGTGTTTTTAATATACGGCCCCTCAGGAGATGTATCTTTTTAGAAAAATGTATTTTCTTGATTATGCTATTATAACTGTCCTAATTTAGCCCCTTTCTCCCCCTCTGCCTGGTACCCCCCCTTCCCTCCAGCGCTCTCTCACCTTAGGTCATGTCCATGGGTCATGCATGTATGTTCTTTGGCTGCTCTATTTCCTGTACTGTTATTAGCCTCCCCCTGTCTATTTTGTACCTACCATTTATGCTTCTTCATCCCTGCACCTTTATCCAGTAAGTCCCTGCTTACTGCCAAGGGTGCTGGGACCCAGACTTTGTGGGAGTCAGTAGAATGGACAGAATGCCCATTTTAACTGGTTTTTAAGAACCTGAGTCCTGACTGAGCCCAGGTCCCTGATTCCTCTAACCAGCAGCGTGCCTTGGGGCAGAGATTTCCCCTCTCCAGGCCCACCTGTCTCTCGGGTTGGGAATCCCAGTCCAGGGTTCTGACTGTAGAGAAAGCAGGGCCCGAACTTTGAGCAACGCCTGGCACTGGGGCACAGGACCGCAGTGTGGGAAAGAGGAGAGTGCGGTTCCCTCCTCAGCACTTGGTGGACACCGGGTGCCCTGTCACCCTGGGAAGCCCCAGTTCCCCAGTCCCCTCACCCCGCTGCTACCAAAGCCGTAGTTCAGAGAGATTCTAATGAATGAGCAACCATCCCGCCTCTAAGGTGGCGCTGGTCTCCTACTTCCTGCGGGTTGGTGTGCAGTGTACACTGGGGCACAGGAGACACAGGGCGAGGGGAAAGCCCGCCCCTCGCTGACTCCAGAGGGCCATGGCTTGATACCGGCAGACACGCACCCACAGGGTTTAGACGCTGTCTGCTCACAAGATAAGGAGCGTGGAAGGAGGCTGCCCAGACCGCTCCCCGTGTCGGTGAGGGCCACCTCGGCTTTCTCCTCCGCTGTGCACATCTTCCCTCTTCCAGCCTCGGCCTAACTTGTTTGTCACTGAGTCAGTAACCCCCCAAATTCAGTGCAGGAGCAAAGAAAGGGCTCTCTGGAGGACGGGGCCGCAAGGGACGGTGTGCTGTCCTCAGGCTGACTCCAACTCAGAAACACGCCGGGCACGGTCCCCCCCGAGAGCCACAGGCTGGGAACCCTGGTGGGGGCCCTGAAGTCACCCAGTGGTTCCACTTCCTCATTCACAGATGTTATACCTGAGGCCCAGAAAGGTGAGTCCTTAGTGCCACATCGCGAAACCTCTCCTCTCTTCTTCCCTAGGCCATCCCAATGTTCTCTTTCTCTCTTCCACGACCACTCCATCCCCCTTCTGTAAATTCTTGTAACACATTCCTATACATCTTGTCCCTCTGGCTAGCTCTTGACCAGGCAGGGGTGGGGCCTTTTGTGTGTCCTCTCATATATGAGACTTCTTGCAGAAGAGGGGCATCGTAGGGACACATGAGCTTGGAAAGGGCAGTGATGACCATTGCTGAGCAAAGGGAAAACACCTCAGCAAGCAGGCGGAGCAGGAGGAAAAGCGGCATCTGTGTTAGTGTCCTTAAATGACCTCGGCGTGCTCCCCCTCACCACCCCCCACTCCACCCTGACCTCTGCCGGCCACCTTGGACGTCACCTCTTCCCTCATCCAGGGGCACAGGCTGCTCCATCAGCTCCCACCCACTCTCCCGTCTCACTCCATTCGGCCGAGTCTCGCCTTCCGCTCTTCCCAGCTACTGAACAGGATTTCCGGTTTGTTCTCCCCACAGCCTGCATCCTTGGCTGATTCTCATGCTTGGTCTGGCCTTCCCTGCACCTTTGCACCCGTTCCAGTCACAGCCACTGCTCCCCATCCCTCCCACCCCCAGCTGGAGTCTCTGACAGGATGGAACACAGAGTGAATACGGGACAGTAGGCCCAAGTGAGGCCTGGCTGAGCGAATGGGTGGTGGGAGCAGGCACGGCTGGATGGAGCCAGAGGCATGTGGAGCAATGGCCTCTCCACGCTCCAGGCACCGTGTCCATCGCCGTGGTGTCTTTGGGTGAACAGACCCTAACTCTTCACTTTGCCTTGGCATTTATCAAAAAGGCCTTTTTTGCTTCTTCCTTTCTCCTTGCCCCTCCTTGCTCGCACGCCTCATTCTCTCTTGCACACTCACTCCTCAACACCTTTTTCTCTTAAAAACACAAATTGTAGGCACAGGTGATAGTTCATGGTGGAGGAAAACAGAAATCATTTTTTCCTTATAGATCCTGGCTGCATTTCCCTCATCTGTTCATAAACTGGCATAAAGACAGCCCAGAACTATGTTCACCAGGACATTTTGTTTATTCCTCACTCTATAGTGGGTTCCTTATTACTGCTAAACTCCACCTATAGTTCAGCCTCAAAAAAAAAAAATTCAGATCTCTTTTCCTTTATAACAACCCTCACTCCCACTATCACCCAGGCAGCTCAAAAGGAAATTGTGAATGTTGGTTCTGGCCTGATGCCCTTCTGAACAGAGATGCTCAGTGCATAGCTCATGTGCATAAGTAGTCAAAGGCAGAGGGCAGTTGTCACCGGGAGAGGTATCTAAGCAACCTTGGTGCTAAGCAACAGATTGGAACTCAGTGTCCTGGTCCACTGCAGTCACAGCAGGCTGCTCAGAACTTGGCCTTGAAGGGAGGAGGGGCTTGATTTGGGTGGAGGAGGGGCTAGTGGGGGAGAGATGAGAAGAGGAGGTGAGAGAAGATGAGAGAGGAGGGGAAGGCAGAAGGGGACAAGGAGAGGAGACAAAGACAAGTGAAGGGAAAAGAGGCCCGGAAAGGGAAGAAAGATGGTGGAGATAGACAATGAGCAAGGGACGATGGTCGGGTTCAGACAACATGGAATGCCATTCCTGACAGTAACTAAGACTAATATTTAAAGAACAGCCTTCAGTTTTCTCAGTATATGGCCACAGTTAAGATTTTTAAAACTTTTTTTGAACATACTGTGGGGTTGGCAGATGACTCTCCCAGAGTGTCAAAATATTTTGTCTCAAGAACCTCTAGGACCTGGATCATCCATGGCCCAGAAATGAGTATCACCCTCTTCCTGGGTCGCTCTTATAGAACTGAAGTGCAGGCATGGACTCAGGGGGTAATTTGTAAGGGAGGTGCCATGCGTGGAGACATGCGTGGAATAGTGTAAAAATAACACGGAAGGCAGAGAAAGGGCTCCGGGTGAAGAGGGAAGTCAGAGGAACAAATTCAGCTTGGTGATAGGGCAGAACTGGGGTCAGCCCTTGGTGAGCATGAAGTCTGTCCTTGCTTTCTACTTTCTTGTGAGTGTTCGTAGGAAAGAGGCCAAGAACCATCTGTAAATTGCCTTTAATAGGTGAGACACCCCGGTGCTCAGTTAATCCAGCCCGGCCTGTCTTGGGCCACATGAGTCAGGGAAATGGCTTACCAGCCATGTTATAATTGGTCTGGGAATGTTTCCCGAAGGGTAAAATGGCCCGAGGGATGAGGCTGCCAGGCAGCACCTGGTATATAACCCCAATCCTGGTGTATCTTCTCCCCTGGGACACCCCCCTCACATCTCCACATGCTTTTCCCACGCACCATCTGCTCTAACTCTCGCCACCTCCTCCCATTGGCTGAGAGCAATTGCTGCGTGGCCGATACCATATGAGCCACTTATCAAAGCTCCCTCACACACACTGGCAGGACGATTAGAGGCCATTTCAACAAGGCTCTGGGATGGGGTCATTAAGAGCTGTCATTCCCTTTTGCGAAACCAATTTGTCTGTATCAGTTGCTGTCGGCTGTCAGGCTCTGACTCATGGAGGGGTGTCCGAGCCCTGAAAACACTTGGCATATGGCAGGCATGGTGTGTGCTTATGAGCTGTGTCTCATCCCTGATTGAGATCTATCATCACCAGCCAAGCCTTCAGACTCAGCAGTTTATAGGTTCCAGCCTTTCGTGGGTTGCCTCCTCCCCTGGGCTATTCCCAGGTCCTGGTTTGCCTGGAAATACCAGGTGCATTTGGTCTGGGGTTGATGAGATGTTTCTTTTTGTTTGGCTTTTAAAAGCCAGACAAGAACATTGGGAACATCGAGTCCACTGTACTGCCAAATGCAGGAATTCTGAAAGAGCTAGATGTGTGTTTGTGTGTGTGTGTGAGTGTGTGTTAGAAACTGTAAGAGTTCCAGGGATTTTGCCTCTCTCTTTCACACTCACACACACACGCGTGCACACACACACAAATATACTGGCAAAAGAACAGACTTTGGGGGAAAAAAAAGAAACCATGGTATACAAAACTCCTGCAGACAACAAGATGAAATGTTTCTTGTCTTTCAGAGAGCTCCTATGTTTCAGTTGAATGGACATTTGTTTTGTCCACAAAATAACTGAATCTCATTCACATGTTGGGGGAAGTCCCCATATTCAAAGAAAGAAACTGCCTGCTATTATATCATCAATAATCTAGAACCTTTCAAGTTGAGCAGAGACATATGTCCTAGCTCTGCTGGTCAGACACTTATACTCCCTATAACTGGCTACAAAGAAAAAAATTGTGCAGAACCTGTTTTGGGTGGAGAGTGTACAACGGCAGGAGTGGCAGCAAGGGTGTCTGGGGCCCAGGGTGACAGTGGTGTTCGTGACTCGTGTCCGATTTCTGCGGTGCCCAGAGGTCACTGCAGGGGCGTTTCCCCCTAATCAACTGTGATTTGGGGCTGTGTTCCTGGCTTTGTGGACATCAGTTCTGGTTCTCTCACTCTCCCAAATTAGATAGATTTTGTGAACTACCCAATTTCCTTTTGATAAGTTATTTTTCTTCAAAGCAACCAACATTGGTTTCTGTTGCTTGCAATTAAGAACCATGACTGATGCAAAAATTGGCATGAGGAATAAGCAAAGAGAACAGATCTCAGGGACATAAAAGGTGGGCCTGGAAGTGATTATTTGGTCTTATTAATTTTGAAGGCTCTTAGCTTTATGAACCCTGAGGGGGGAAAAAGACACCACCAAAAAGGGCTCTTGGTGGCTAATTGGGCTCAGATGTTAAAAAACAGACCCTAGCAGCCACTTCTGCACGGGGGCTCACACACTGTACTTTGTGGAGAAGCCTCTGCACTAGATTGCAGGCCTGTGCTATGTGTCTGCCTGCTGAGCCAGTCCTCATAAAGAAGGTGCTAGAGTCCTATTTCAACCAGTAGGACTGAGGCTATATCCCCATGGAACTGGAGCTGCACAGCTCTGACCAATTAGAACTGCTCTATTCTGACAAATCAGGGGACAGGGGCAGAGACTCCTGTCTATACAGGCCTCTCCCTTCTGGCCCAGGGAGTATACTTTCCATGAAAGAGTAAGGACTTATTTCCCCCACTGGAGCTGGACCACTGAAGACATTTCACTAGAACTGATCAGCAGAGAGTGGAAAAGGCTGGCCCAGAGTGGGACAGAGTGGATCATAGTGGAGCAGGTCATCATGGGGCAGAGTCGCCTAGCTGAAGAGGGGCCTGGTTCCAAGGTCATCTGGCCCCAGGGCAGCTGCACAACCTTGCTGTTCTCATGGGGGGCTGTAGCACTATCAAGCTATTACAAAGCAGTGTTGTTTTCGCAGCCATGCACTATCACCACTGCGCTGTTGGCATGAAATAAACTTTCCTTCTTCAGTGCACCCCAAACTGGGAACTGCTGTTGATGTTGAATTGGTGCTGATGATTGGTTGACGGTTTCCAAATTATAGGATAGAATTCTGATAGTGGTCTTCAGTGGTAAAACTGCTCATCAAGTTGCCTGTAGTTTGGTATATTGATGTGTCCATTGCAGGCAAAGCTTTGGAGAATTAAGTGGCCAGTTACATGGAACCGTATGAACATCAGGAAGAACTCAATCACAGTTGGATGGGAAAGATTTTTTAATTAGTGCTGCAAAATAAAAAATGAACAAATCAAACCCCTAAATTCTACAGGTAACTTTCTCTAAGTGTGCTAAAACTTTGATTTTTTTCCATATTTATGGCTGAGACATCCAAAACTAGGCTCAAAAGCTGATCCTGTCAGTAACAAATATAATATTCTTTGTGTTCATAGCTTTATTATGTTCCTCAGATTAAAGCTAAGGAATCCATTGAGATAGGGTTTCATTCTAAAACTTGGAGCGGCACACAGAACAAGGTTCAGATGATTTACACTGACCTCCAAACCCCTCCACGCATCATTTAATAGTCAAAACAGACCCTTTTTTTTTTCTGTCTGATTCAGATGTTCCTGATTTGACTGAAGATCCTGTAAGGACTTAACTTGAAAGAATTACCTTGCAAAAGGAAGGTAATTCTTCTAGTAGCTCCTTTCCACTGTAGCTCATTCCCACTTTTTCTCCTAATCTCAATGCCCCTAACTTGAATCACTTTCCAGCATGCCCCAGTCTTGGAGTGAGGGACATTTTGTTGAAAACACCTTGTTATGCCTTCAAATAGCAAACAATAAGTAATGCCACAACCCTGCAGAAATTACAAAAAGTACCATCATTAAAGTTTGGAACATGCAGGGGTGATATGGTAGATTGGATAATTGGTTAGCAAATACTCACTATGATACCCTTCCCCATGGGAAGGACTATAAGTCACTGAATCACTGCTTTTGGGTTTGGTGAGATGACTTGCTTTGGGCAGCAGAATGTGTCCAACTATGCTTGCATGATTTAGCTTAGCACTTTGGTCCAAGAAGAGGACATGCCCCAGATAGCTGCCAGCTCAAGGAAAATGTGGAAAACGTGGAAAATGTGGAAAACGTGGAGGGGAAGGCTGCAGCCAATTTGCAGCCTGCATGGGGAGCTCAGAGGCTAGAGCCTGGAGCCTGGAACCTAGGTCCTAAAGCCGGGGACCAGCCTCACCAGCTGCATCTCAGTCAACCTGTTATTCGGAGTCATATATCATCCAGCATCACTTCAGCCAGTGGCTCACTAATGTACATAGTGCTTCCTCTCGTACCCCCCATGTAACTCCCTGGGTATCCAGTGTAGAAGACTTAGAGCTTGCACTTTGGAAAATGTGACCCTGGTGACAAACAGGTGGTGACTCCAGTTGTAGCTGCGGTTCCAGATGTTTCCATTTTGGAGCAAATCACACAAACTCTGAGCATGATCTAATACTATGTATCTGTAAATTATTTTTTCTATTTTTGTAAAAAAAAACAAAACAAAAATTATGAGTTAGTTCGCTTCCACTTAGCAGGGTTAACAATATACCCTTACGGTCCTTACCCACAGTTACAGTAAATCTGGCTCCATGTAATAATTAGTAAATCATTAATTATTTTACCTCGCTTTAACTATTTTACCACAGATACCTTGCTTAACCAAAAAAAAGATACACATATGTCAGAGTGCAGGAAACAAATCTCATGAACATGCCTCCCATGTGAAATATACCCCAGACCGAGGAGCAAATTGCTGCTGTCTTGCTTCAGAAGAAGGGAGTCTTGCTCTTTGAAAGGGAGTCTCCATGGTTGGGGGGGGGGTCTCTGTGGGTTTTGGAGACAACATATGCACTATTTAGATAGATTGCTCTCATTTATATGTTATTTGACAATCTTAGATGATCCCTTAGGTGATCAACTTTGAATGATAGTATAAGTAGCACTGTTGCTTGGCCATTGTGATCCTGTAGATCCAAGAAGGTGAAAGTGTCAGAGATAAATTAAGATGCTTTATAGATCCTGTAGTGAGACATGAAAGCAAAGTCTCAAGATGGGCACCTAGAAGTTTTTGATCAATGCCATGTTTCTTCAGCAGAAAATTTCCTCTCTTTTCAGGAAACAGTTCTCAGCTTGCTAGAGACAGACCATGAGATGCTAAGTAACATGCACTCTGGGCTGCCCATCATAAACTGGGTATTATCTAATCCATCAAAGCATGTATTTCAGTATGCCCTCAAGACTTCCACATCAAATAAAGGAGGTGCATAAACGATCTTGATCAAGTAGTCACTGCACACGCATGTCATTTTCATGTAGAACTCTCTCATGTTTTCTGTGTACCTCTCCTGTCACACTGTCAGCCTTCTCTAAACCCACACCTATTGTCACTTACCTGGAGAGGAACACCTCCAGTTAGTTTACACGTGCCTTTGAAAAGTAGTCTACTGATGACTTAAGATCCCTAACCAGAGATTGGCTCTGATGAAGATCCTCTGAATCCTCTGAGTTCTTGACTTTATTGCTGGAGAGATGCTAGTAGGAGGAAGCCCAAAGTGCACAGTGCCAAGGATTCAAGAATTCCTGGCCCTAATGTGCAATATTCAAATAATACAGTAAGTCTTTATTGAACATAATTGTATTATGGGACTAGACAGATTTATGTAGGTATGTAGATCAACTGTCCTATATTTTCTTCAAAAATAGTCTTTGTACCCACAGTGCAGCTAAAATTTTAGCTAGTGATTCATTTATCACAGATTGCCTTGCCAAAAATAGCACCAAATTGGGTTGTGTAAAAAAAAAAAAAAAGGATTTCTATTTTTTCAAAGGGTTATAGTAGTTATTGCACAGAAAAAGATTACAGCTATTATTGGAAAAAGCCCCGACTCTGCTAGCCATACGTCTCACATTCTGTGGGCAGACTGGTCTTAATTTGGGGATTGGATCATATAGTTGTTGTAAATAAAGGGAATAACCTAGCTGTGTGATTTAATTCAACAAAGGTTTGAGGTTACAATCTATTCCCATTCTCAGGGGATTTAGGATTTTGACTGGGAGGCAAGAGAGGGACCAGTACTGTGCTGGATATGGTTACAAGAAAAAGAGAACAGTGCAGAATCTAATTAACATACCATCCACACCTAAGCATGCACATGTGTGTGTTAGTCTGTACATGTGTGCACATGTGTCTATTCATAAACTTCATCCAGAAAGCATTTAAGATGACTCCATAAGTATACAGAAAAAGATGAAATCCAGTTTAAAATTTTCAAATGAGGAAAGTGGGAAAAAGAAAATTCAGAATAGCAAAGATACGATGTCATGAGTGGTTAGTACACATGATACGTGCTGGATATTTAGTCAAGGGAGAAGTTAATTTGTGAGTGCTGCCTATCCAGCACCCAGCTTAAGAAAAACAACAAAGAAAAATTGCTATACTTAAAAAAAAGATATAGGAATAGACTGGAGGAAGAGAAGCTCATATTTACTCAGAAAAAAGTCTCATTTATGGAGTTCTGGCAAGATGGAGGCATAAGTGGGAACCCCTCACTTCCTTGCACAACCAAAAGGCGGATAACAACCAATCTAAAACCAATAAACAACCAGAAGTGCCAGAAAAATCAAACTTCATGGAACTCTGACAACCAAGGAATTAAAGAAAAAATCACTCAGAACAGCCAGACCATTAAGGCAGTGGACCATGCAGGCCAGGTGACTCAGAAAAACTAAAGAGAGGCACCGCCCCTTTAAAACTTACCAGGGGTCCCAAACAAAGACATAGGCCCCCTATGAAAGAACAGAGAAAAACTTCAGGAAGAGAGCTGAGGTGATAGCCAACCTATCTGATGGAGAATTTAAAGCCTTGGTAATCAAAATGCTCACAGAACTGATTGAGCTTGGTTGAAAGATGAAAGAACAAATGAAAGATACCCAAAATGAAATAAAGCAAAATATTCAGGGAACCAACAGTGACAGGAAGGAAACCAGGACTGAAATCAATGATTTGGAACAAAAGGAAGAAATAAACATTCAACCGAATCAGAATGAAGAAACAAAAATCCAAAAAAATGAAGAGAGGCTGAGGACTCTCCAGGACAACCTGAAACATTCCAATATCCGAATTGTAGGGGTGCCAGAAGGAGAAGAACAACAGCAAGAAATTGAAAACTTATTTGAACAAATAATGAAGGAAAATTTCCCCACTCTGTTGAAGGAAATAGATTTCTAGGAAGTCCAGGAAGCTCTGGGAGTCCCAAAGAAGTTGGACCCAAAGAGGAACACACCAAGCCACATCATAATTACATTACCCAAGATTAAAGACAAAGAGAGAATCTTAAAAGAAGCAAGAGGAAAGGAAAGAGTTACTTGCAAGAGTTCCCATAAGGCTATCAGCTGATTTCTCAAAAGAAACCTTGCAGGCAAGAAAGGGCTGGAAAGAAGTATTTCAAATCGTGAAAGGCAAGGACCTACAACCAAGATTACTCTACCCAACAAAGCTGTCATTTAGAATGGAAGGGCAGATGAAGTGCTTCCCAGATAAGGTCAAGTTAAAGAAGTTCCTCATCACCAAGCCATTATTATATGAAATGGTAAAGGGACTTATCTAAGAAAAAGAAAATAAAGGAACTTATCTAAGAAAAGAAGAAAAAATATATGAACAGTAAAATGACAACAAACTCACAACTATCAACAAATGAACCTAAAAAGAAAAAGAAAGAAAAACAATGAAAACTAAGCAAACAACCAGAACAGGAACAGAATCAGAGAAATGGACATCACATGGAGGATTTTCAGTGAGGAGGGGGAGGGGAGGAATGGGGGGAAGATACAGGGAAAAAGATGGGAAGAGGTCAAAAATGGTATAGGAAACAGAGGACTCAAAGAACTTGTATGTACAACCCATGAAAGTGAACTAAGGGGTGGAGAATGCTGGAGGGTTGGGGGGTACAGGGTGGAGGGGGGATAAGGGGGGAAAATTGGGAAAACTGTAATAGCATAATCAATAAAATATACTTGAAAAAATCTCATTTAATCCCAAAATAAATCCTAAGTAAAAAGTATTGCTTCCTATTTTAAAGAATGGGAAACTGAATGTCCAAAAAATGTTTAAGAAATATTTTAAATTTTTCTCAGCTATTAAATATTGTCTCCAAGTCCAAAGACCATCTGGTTTCCATTAGAGTGTGCTGCTTCTTATTTGTGTCTCAGAAAGAGCCCTGGCTGAAGAGAATTCGGGGAAAACGTGTCGTACAGTCAGAGCAAAGTATTCTGCTGGTGGGTCCTTTCTGAGAACAGAGACTGGCCGTGCTAAGGGACTAACGCATCAGGTGGACCACAGGCTCTAAAACTGTTCCAGCTTCCCACAGAGCTGGAGACAGGAAGACAGGGACTGCTTGAGTTACTCGTTTTTGATCTTGACAAAGGGAAGATTAAAACACACACACAAATGATAAAACTCAGAATATTTCTACAGAAAGCTTAAGGCAAGAAAATTAAAAGAAAAAGGCAGATACTCAAGAAGGAGGATAATAAATTGTATTTTTTTCTTTTAGAGCTACCATAAAAAGAACTTCTCTTTAATTTTCTGGTAATTACTAGACTTCCTGCCAGTGAGTTACCTTATATTAATTAACTTTATTTATTGCTGTTGGCAGAATGACTATTACTGTAAATCAAACAATTAACAACCTCCCTTATTACACTCAGAAGAGAGGTAACAAGATACAAACAAATTAACTTCTGCAGGATGTTTCGTTCAGCATCTCTGTTTTCAGGCTTTGGTATTTGTGCTGCTTCTGTGATAGGAAGTAGTGTGGGTGGAGTTCTGAGATCCTTCCGGGGGCAGCTGGGAGGTCAAAGGGCCTCGGTCCAGGGTTGCTGCACCACGTCTGCACTCAGAAGAGAAACATGCAGTTCCAGGTTGGAAGAGGCAGTGGACAGTAACCTTGACTGGTCTTGTTTTGTTTAGCACCTCAACTCTCACATCACAGGTAACCGTGTGGTGGGAAAGCCTTCCTCCTCCTCCTGGTTCAAATTGCCAATACAAGTTGGCATACACAGAAATTGAGTTTCTTAACAGTTGCAGAATAAAGAGGTTCTACTGGAAGGATTTATGACTGTAGGAGGAAATGAATTGCCCACCTTCTGGAAACACCTCTCTCGATCAGATGCAACTGGCTTGGTGGTCTTTTCCTAATTAATTCAGGTGCCTGGGTCACATAATGAGGTTCTCACAGATGTCCATCACTTCACTCTGTGGGAGGGGCCGGAGAAGAAACATTGCTGCTTGCCGGCTTGTCTCTAGCACACTTTCCAACTGACTCTTGAGTCAGACTGGAAGTATCTCCCGCCACAGCAACTCCAGCCGTAGCCCACAGTCAGCCCTGAGTCTCAGTTTTTCTCTTACATCAGTCCCTCCTGCCCAGCTCTGTGGAGCTCAGCAGTCAGCCCCACCCTTCAGCCACCTTGCCAAGGGGGTTCAGAGTCAGCCCCATGGTCCATGGCCTTACCAGTCTCGTTGTTCTGGTCGATTTTTTCTTTAATTCCTTGGTTGTCAGAGTTTCATGGAGTTGGATTTTCTGGCGCTTTTGGTTGTTTATTAATTTAGATTGGTTGTTATCCTCCTTTTGGTTGTGCAAGGAAGCGAAGCATTTCTACCTATACCTCCGCTTTACACTTTCCTGGCTGGGACTCTCTGTTTTCGTTTGAGGAGTTTAATACATTTGAACTATTGTTTAATAGTTTTAGCTATTGCCATAGTTAAAAGTTCAGTCTGATTTTCATAATCTTGTATGGAGTTTTCTGTGCTGTTTCTTTTCTTTCCTTAAAGTCTTTTTTGTATGGGTTACATTTTGTTTGTTTTTTATTATGCTCCTTATTTTTAAAATTACATAACTTATTACATTGATGATTTGTTTGGTATTTTTCAAAAACAGCTGCTAAATCTATCTATCTTTAATTCTAAGTGAAAAATGAACTGACATTATATTTCTGTACCCTTCAGGCAAGAGTTTGGGAATGTTTTTTATTTATTTCACTTTTTCATTTTTACCTTTGTATTTTATAACATAATTTTGTTGGTGTAATGCAATATAATTTGTTAATAAAACTAAAGCTACTTTGTCAGTTCCAAAGTATTATATCTTACAAGAGACATTTTAATGTATTCCTTTTATACCAAACTTACAATTTTAAAACTTGATTCTGTTTTCCTGGGTATAGAACTCATCATCATTCCTTCTACACAATAGTTTTTTTCTTTTAACTTTTTTTCATTGTTGACACTATTACAGATGTCCCCATTTCCCTGCCCACTCTTTGCTCACCTCACCCCAGTCCCCACCCCTTCCCTCTGGCCGTTACCATGCTGTCATCTCTGTCTATGACTTATGCGCACATGGTCTTTGGCTGATCCCTTCACCTTCTTTAATCCAGTCCCATCCCCCCTCTGTCAGCTGCCAGTCTGTTCCATGTGTCCATACCTCTGTTTCTGTTTTGTTCATCAGCTTATTTTGTTCACTAGATTCCATATATAAGTGAGATTATACAGTATTTGCCTTTCTCTGACCAGCTTATTTCATTTAGCATAATATTCTCCAGGTCCATCCGTGCTGTCTCAAAAGGTAAGATTTCCTTCTTTTTTCCAGGTAGTATTCCATTGTGTAAATGGACCACAGCTTTTTTATCCACTCATCTACTGATGGGCACTTGGGCTGCTTTCTTATCTTGGCTATTGTAAATAGTGCCGCTATGAACACAGGGGTGCATATATTCTTTCAAAGTACTGTTCCAGGTTTCTTAGGATATATTCCTAGAAGCGGGATCGCTGGATCAACAGGCAGTTCCATTTTTAATTTTTTGAGGAAACTCCATACTGTTTTCCACAGTGACTACACCATCCTACATTTCCACCAGGAGTGTGCAAGGGTTCCCTTTGCTCCCCATCCTCATCAGCACTTGTGGTTTGTTGGTTTATTGATGACAGCCATTCTGGCAGGTGTGAGATGATATCTCATTGTGATTTAATTTGCATCTCTCTGTTGACTGGTGGCATTGACAATCTTTCCATATGTCTGTTGGCCATCTGCATGTCCTCTTTGGAGAAGTTTCTCTTCAGGTCCTTTGTCCCTTTTTGTTTTTTAATTGGAATGTTTGTCTTCCTGATGTTGAGTTGTATAAATTCTTTATATATTTTGGAAATTAGTTTCTTATCAGATGCATCATTGGCTAATATATTTTCTCATACAGTGGGTTCCCTTTTTATTTTGTTGATGGTTCCTTTCGCTGTGTCAATTCGTTTTAGTTTGATGTAGTCCCATTTGTTTATTTTCCATTGTTTCCATTGCCCTACAAGATATATCAGCAAAAATATCGGCCTGAGAGATGGCTGAGATTTTTCTGCCTATGGTTTCTTCTAAGATTTTTATGGTTTTACAACTTGCATTTAAATATTTTATCTATTTTGAGTTTATTTTTGTGTATGGTATAAGTTGGTGGTGTAGTTTCATTTTTTTTTACATGTACTAGTCCAATTTTCTCAACAGGATTTCTTGAAGAGACTATCTTTACTCCATTTTATGCTCTTCCGTTCTTTGTCAAATATTAATTGACCACAAAGAAATGGATCTATTTCTGGATCTTCTGTTCTGTTCCATTGATCTGTCTGTTCTTGTGTTGGTGTCACACTGTTTTGATTACAGTGACTTTGTAGTATAGTTTGATATCAGATAGTGTGATCTCACCAACTTTGTTCTTCTTTCTCAGGATTGCTGAGACTATCTGGGGTGGGGTTTTTTTGGTTCCATATAAATTTCTGGAATATTTATTCTATATCTGTGAAATATGTCATTGGTATTTTAATAGGAATTACATTGAATCTATAGATTGCTCTGGGTAATATGGATGTTTTCATGATGTTAATTCTTTTGCATAGCAATGCAACTTCAATAATTTTTGTTTTGCCACAGTATATCTAGGTGTTGCATTTTCTTGACACACCTATCTGCCAAGGGAATTTTGATGACTATAAAATTTTTTTCATAATAAACTCCCTACATTTTACATTTTGTAAAGTTATTTTATTACCTTCAGATTTTTACTGTTGCAGAGGAAAATTCCGAAGCTGGTGTGATGTGGCTCTTTTGTAACTGTATAAATTGAAATCATTTTGGATGTAAGAAAAGAAAAAGGACTCTGACTAACTGCTATGCACTGAATGCTTGTGCCCCTCAAATTAATATGTTGAAACCCCAATGTCCCATGTGATAACATCATGAGGTGGGCTCTGGGGAGGTACTTGGGCATGAGGGCAGACACCTCATGAATGGGATCAGTGTTCTTATGAAAGAGACCCAGAGAGCCTGAAAGACCCAGCACCTTCCTGCTGTGTTCTTTCATGGTATGAGGACACAGCAGGAAGGTGCTGGCTATGAGCCAGGAAGTGGTCCTTTAATGAAATGAAATCATTCTGGCACCTTGACCTTGCACTTTCCAACCTCTAGAACTGTGAGCTGTGAGAAATAAATGTTTGTTTTTATAAGCCACCCAGGATGTGTGTTGTCATAGCAGCCCAAATGGATTAAGACAGTAACTTTAGAAAACAGGAATTTATTGAAAGAAGGAAGGACTGAAATCTAAGCTTCAGGAAGGTCAGGAACCAAGGTAATTGCCGATGTTTCATGGATCTGGGATGATGTTACTAAGGTAATTTAACCTAAACACTTCCAACAACCTGATGCTTCTATACGAGTTTCCCATTCCTGGGAGAGAGAATCAGACTGGTCCAGCTTAAACCAGGCGTCCACCACAAAATCAAAGCAGGGCGTTGAACTCCAGTAAGCAGGGGACCCACCACTGCCTGCTGGGACTCACCCCACAAGAGGGTGAGTGTAGAAGTGAGGAGCCAGCTTGCAATTTCTAATTGCAAAAATGGCTTTAGAAACCCATGTTTTTCTTTAGTCTAGGACAATTTTTTTTCTAGCATGATAGCTTATCGTTTCTATTTTCTGTTCTGATATTTTCTTTTAAAACCTCAGTTATCCAAATTTAATGTAGGCTCTTAAGTTCTAGAGTTCAGAGTCTAAAATCAAGGTGACAGAAGGGCTGTATTCCTTCTGGAGGCTCCAGGGCAGAATGTGCTTCCCAGCCTTTTCCAGCCCCTCGAGGCTGCCCACCTTCCTTCTCTTGCAGCTTCTTCCTCCATCGTCAAAGCACAACCTCTGCTTCTCTTGTCTCAGCCTTTCTCATGCTTTTCATCATCTTACCTCCCTGTGACAAGGACCCTTGTGATTACATTGCTGGGCCCACCCAGGTAATTAATCTAGGATGGGCCTTCATCTTGAGATCCTTAATTTAATCACACCCACGTGATCGCTTTTGCCATGTAAGGTGACTTAAGCACTGGTTCCAGGGATTATGAAGTGAACATTTCTGGAAAAGGCGTTATACAACCTACCACAGAATATATCATTATTATTAACAAAACTCCAGTTACTGAAATTTCATGTTTGTTATTAATGCCCTTTTTCTGTTCTAATATCCAGTGCAGGATACCAAAGTGAACTTAGCTTTCATGTATCTCCTCAGTCTTCTCTGTTCTGTGGCTAAACAGTCTGAAAAAAAAAAAGATTTTAATTTTAATCTTTTTACTTTTGAAATTTCTTGTAATTCTTTTTTTATATTATACAAGTATTTAGTTAATTCATCCTGCTATATCTTGTCCCATTTGGTTCTTATAATTTTCTGCCTTTATTTTACTTCTTTTCTTTATCTTTTGTCCTGACTTTTCTGGAAAACAATTATTTTGTATAATTGAAATGTCAGTTTCAATTATACAAAATGTCAGCTTCTGAAAATGTCAGTTTCTTGGAATTTCTCTTTTCATCCTGCGGGGGACATTTTGAAGTACAGCTGTTCCTCTGAGTCATCAGGAGATGTTTCCTTGACTTTATTCTCAGCGAGGCTCCAACATGCTGAATGTGGCCTCTGCCCAGTGTTTGCCAGTACGCAGTGTGTGTGGGTACCCTCCTTCCCAGTATGTGTCCACATGGCCGCTCCGAGGATCACTTTCTCAGATCAAGAGATAGAAGAAGTTGGTCTTTGAAACAAGAAGAAAATGTCTTCCTGTCTCATTCCAGGTGTTCTTTTCTTTTTAATTGTCATCTGAGGATAAGTTCCTTGATTTTAGAGAGAGATGAAGAGAGAGTAAGAGAAACATTGATTGGTTGCCTCTTGTATATACCCCAGTGGGGGATCAAACCTGAAACCTAGGTATGTGCTCCGACTGGGACTTGAACATGCAGCCTTTTGGTGTCTGGGATGATGTTCCAAGCAACTGAGCCATCCAGCCAGGGCTCTGGGTGTTCTTTATGAGGTGATGCCTGGCCAAGTTTTTCTTGTTGTAAAACCATCTGCATTACTTTTAGAGAAGGTCACTTTAATTTCTGCCAATAGTTTGTCTCTCAGCATATGTTTTCATTGCTGTTGGGTGTCTTAGTCCGTCCTGGCTGCCGTCATGAGGTACCATAGGCTGGGTAGCTTATGAACAGCAGAAATGTATTTCTCACATTTCCGAAGGCTGTGAAGTGAAAAGTAAAGATGGCAGACTCTATGTCTGATGAGGACCCACTTCTGGTTCACAAATGGCCATCTTTTTACTGTGTCCTCGTGTGAGGGAACCCAGTGAGGAGCTTCACTGAGATCTCTGGCGCACTGATGTCACCCATGAGGACTCCGCCCTCGTGACTAATCACCTCCCAAAGGTTCCACCTTCTAATGCCATCACAATGGGGGTTAGGATTTCTACATATGAATTTAGGGGGACACGAACCTTCAGTCCTTAGCATCAAAGGTAGTCTTTTTGTTTGTTTATTTAAGGCACAGAACGCAGAAGCCTGGGACTCAGGATGAAGGTATAAGCATAAAAGTTATCAAACACAGAGGCAGCATTTAGAACCACGGGACTTACCAATTCACCTAGGGAGAGAGCACAGTCATAGCACTGACAAAGGCTCAGCATCAAGCCCTGCAGTACTCCATATGGCCACAGCAGCATCAGCTGTGTTGGGGAGAGTCCAGACCTGAAAGCAGCTAATGTGAGAAAATCTTCCTTCACGCAATAGAGCACTAGCTTCTGGGTGCCGAGACACATTCTTTAGTGGAGAGAAACATTCTAGTGTAGGGATGAGCTCTGTAGTCAGACCCAGCCTGGTTCAATTATTGGCTTGGCCACATCTAGATGCAAACCCTGGAAGATTTCATTTATCTCTTCGGAGCTAAGTTTCTGCTTCTGTAAGATGGGTTTACTGAGAGGCTTACCTCAAATGACTTTTTAAAGAGCCTCATTGATATTCAATAAACTGGACATCTCCAAAGTGTAAAAGTGATATGTTTTGACATGTGTACGCACTCATAAAACTATCACCACGATCAAGATAAAGAATGTATCCAGCATCCCCTCCCTTTTTATAATCCGTCTCTCACACCCCTCCCCCACCTTTTCCCAAGGCAATCCCTGCTCTGCCTGCCATCACTGTGGGTTTATCTGTCTTTTGTGTGGCTTTTTATCAGTGGACTCACTCAATGTGTACTCTTTTATTTCCTCTGATTTCTTTGACTCAGAATAATTATTTTAAGACTCATTCATGACATTGCATGTATGGATGGTTTATTCCTTTTTGTCGCTGAAGTCCATTTTATCATTTTTATCTTTTACAGATAATGTTTTTGGTGTCATACCTAAGATATATTGGACTCATCCAAGATCACAGCATTTTCCCTTATGATTTCTTCAAAAAATTTTAGAGTGTTTGATTTTACGTTCAAGTCTCATCACTAGAATTTTCATTGAATTCCAAATGACTTATATTTTGCCTTTTGATTTCTTCTTTGATCTGAAGATAATCTAGAAATGTGTAATTTAGTAAACAAAATTTTATTAAATCTTTTTTTCAAATATCTTCCTATAATTGATTTTTAATTTAATTTTATCATGACTGGAAAGCCTCCTTTGTATGACTTAAATTCTTTTAGACTTTTTTCAGCCTTAGAACACGGTCTACTTGGAAACGTTTTGTATGTTCCTGAGAAGGGTGAGTGTCTGCTGTTGGGTGGAGTGTTCCATAAGTGTAAGTCAGGGCATGTTCATTAACAGTGTTGTTCAAGCCCTTTATGTCTTTAGTGATTTTCTTTTTTTTCTTATTTGGTCAGTTATTGATGGAAGGGTATTGAAATCCCCAAACAGAAAGTGGTTTGTTTTTTGGCTTTTGCTTCATGCATTCTGGAGCTGTGTTACTAGGAACATTGCCACTTGGGTTGTTGGGTCTTCCTGATGGACTGAGCCCTTCAGGATGTTGAAGTGACTTTTCCATCCACAGTAATATTCTCCTCTTTGAAATGTATGTTGCCTGATAATAATATAGTCACTCACTCTGGTTTAGAGAAAAAAATTGTATAGTGTTAGCACAGCTGTGTCTTCTTTATTCTTTTAACCTGTGTGTGCATTTATATTTCAAATGGGTTTTGTGTTGGCAGCATCGTTTGGTCTTGTGTTTGTTTTTTAGTCCGACAATCTCTATTAATAGGAGTATTTAAGAAAACTTAAATTTAATGTGATTATTAATGCAATTGTCTTCCGATCTGCTCTTTTTCCTCTCTTCCCCCTTTGTCTGTCTTCCTTTAGGTGGAGTACTTTGTGTAATTACATTTTATCTCCTTCATTGGCTTATTTGTTATAACTCCTCTTTGTTTTATTTTAGTGATTGCTTTAGTGTGTATAGTATACATTGTTAACCCACCACAACTCACTCTTCAAGTGATATCAGACCACGTCACATAAACCATAAAACCGTATGACAGTGGAAGTGCATCACTTCCGCTTCTCCCTTTGTGCACCATCGCCGCCTTACATTCTCCTGCTCATGTGCTAGAACACCAGTAATGCACTGTTTCTGTTTGCTTTGTGCAGTTGATTACCTTTAAAGAGGTTTAAATAAGAACAAAGTATTTTATACAAGATTTGCCACTTAGTTCGCATTTCTAAAGCTTTTGGTCTTGTGTAGGTATATAGATTACCACTTAGTTACAGAGCAGCCAGTGGGTCCTGCTGCCGGCCGGCACCCTCTTGGCAAAATTCTAGAGGCAAAGGTCTGGTGATGGAGGAAAGGAGTCCTTATTCAGAAGCTTCGCAATTTTGGGATACTGTATTTTGCTGTGCATAATATGCACTTTTTTGCCCATATTTTCAAGGGAAAAATAAGGATGCACATTATCCATGGGTAGTACTAATTCCATATCTATATAAATGTTTTAAATTCTTTTAATTATGCTTACGTGTTAAAAGTGTAACTCTAGAAAACAATAATGATATCTATATGTTCAAAAATAAATGCCAGAATTCCTTTATAATACAAAAACAAGTATCTAAACATAAATAAATAATTAATTAAATTAAAAACCGAAAACAAAAGATTTTTTTCCCTGAAAGGTGGGACCAAAAACATAGTTGCTCATTATACATGGCAAAACACAGTAACAGCTTTCTCTGTGCATTAGTCACTTAAGCCTATCAAAAAGGCTAAACTCTAACACCTGAGTTCTCCTAGCACCCGCCCCCCCCCCGTTAGTTTTAATTATCTTATTTCTACAGGATTAGTTTACGAACTAAAACAACATAAGATACAAAAGCTACACAGTTTTTGAAGAATGGCAGGCCTTAGAGCCTGTCCCCTCTAAAACACTGAAGGAGGAATAACCCTGCCACCCTCTGCCAGGCCAGCCTGACCCTAGGCTCTGCCCAGAGCTCTTTTCCATCCAAAATACCATCTCAGTTGGGAAACACAGGGAGCTGCAGCACAGTCATCCAGGCATCATGAAGGTCGAGAGAGCCAGAGAGCCTTTCTTTTATTTCAAATCTTCTTACCCACAATTCCATGGGCTCTGAAGGCATTCAGCTTCTCAGCCAATCCAATCCTGCACTGTTTACCAATGCTCGGGGCAACCTCCCCCCATGGCCCCTCCCTATTCCTCCCCAGAGATTTGATCAGATCTCTTTGTAGCAACCTGATGCCATTTTTCTTTGGCTGAAAGGACATCCTTTAACATTTCTGGTAATGCAGGTCTGCTGTTGGTTAATTCTTTCTGTTTTTGTATGTTTAAAAACTCTATTTTCTCTTTGCTCATGTAAAGATTTTGCTTCACTGTCTTCTGTGTTGCTTCCTGTGAGAAGCTTGCTGTTGTCCTTACATGTGCTCTTCATGATCTCTTGACTTGTTTTCTTCTGACTCCTTTAAGATTTCCTCTTCATCGCCAGTTTTAACCAACTAGGTTCTAGTGTGCCTTGGCGAAGCTTCCCTCGTGTTTCTTGTGCTCTGATTTTTTTCATCTTGTCCTACTCAAATTTAGAAAAAGTTTAGCCATTGTTTTATCAAATTTGTTTTTTTCTTCTTACTTCCCTTTCTGAAACGCCTATTACACCTAAATCATTTTTTTTACTTTGTTCCACACCTTATTGGTGTTCTGTTTTTTGTTTTTCTCAATCTTATTCCCCCTCTGTGTTAAATTTGAATAGTTATATTGCTATTCATTCAAGTTCATCAATCTTTTTTTCTGCAATGTCTTATCTGCCATTAATTCCATCCAGTATATTTTTCTCCTGAGGAAATGCAGTTTTTATCTCTAGCATTTCCATTTGGAATTTCCATGTCTCTACTTAATATGCTTAATCTTTCCTCTAGCTTCTTGAACATATGGAATACAGTTATAACTGTTTTGATATTATTGCCTACTAATTATATCATCTGTATTTTTTTTTTGGTTCTGTTTCAGTGAACTGCTATTTCTCTTCATTATGGTTTGTACTCTGTTGCTTTTTGCATGCCTAGTGATACACAATTGGTTACTAGACGTTGTAATTTTACTGGTCCAGTGTTGAATAAGTTACACTGAAAGTTGGATCTTTTCAGTTTTTTAAATAATAACTTTGAGAAAGGGGACATGAGAACTATTTGGCCTCAGGCTAATTTTTTCCCCATAGCTGAGATAAGATCCTGCCGAGTACTCTAGCCAATGTTGTGTGAATCATTAATTTTTCCACTCTCAATGGTAGGAAGAGGCACTGTTCTTAGCTCTCTGTGAGGTCTGAGAATTGTTCCCCTAATTCTTTCAGGTGGCTCTTTGCCCAGCCTGGGTTCGTTTTCTGATGTGCTCGTGCTGATCAGGCCTCAGCTGGAAACTCAACAGGAGTCTGGCCCGCATCTCAGGTTCTGCTGAGAGACAGCTCTCTCCTCTCCTGTCTCTGCCCTGGGAGCAGCGGTCACCTTAGCCTTCCCAGTTCCCAGTCCTGTCTCCTCAACTCAGTGAGGCCGCTGGGCTCTGCCCGGGCTCCACCTCCTGGCGCCACAGCCTGAGAGCTCTCTCTGGACCGTAAGCTAGGACAACCAGAGGGCTCAACTCGTTTGTTGAGGGACACAGCTCTTTGTTGCCTAGTGTCCAATATCTCCATCATCTTGATCATTGTTATTTCGCATATTTCATTCAGATGTTTAACTTAGTTTAGTCGTAGTGGGAAAATAAGACTGGTCACTGTTACTCTATTTTGACCAAAATGGGAAACTCCACAAGTATTTTTGTAAGGATTAAATAATATGCTACAAGAGACCCTAGCATAACCCCTGACACATAGTGAGAAAAACTGTGAACGCTAATTCTTAGCCAGACTAATAGGATTTATACTCAAGTATGGCTTCCATACTTGATCAAGGGGAAGAACATTTTTGCTTTCTACCCTGTTCTGGCTGGATCCCTCTGGGAGTACTGGATTCACTTCCTGTCAGCACATCTTTAAAAAGATCCTGGCAGATTGGAGACTACCCAGATGAGAGCACAGTGTAGTGAGTGGTCTGAAGGTCACAGCCTAGAAACACAGTTACCAAAATGGCACACATTCAGCTGAAAGAAGATCAAATCTCCGTTTTCTGGAGCTGAAGGGTGCTTATGTGAAAGAGGAGGTAGATGGTGGCTTTGGAGGCAAGGACCAGGGTCAGTGGGTAGAAGTAATAAGTCTGATTTTAGTTCAAGAGTAATATAACCAGTTTCTTGAATACTCAAAATCAGTGAGTTACAAACATTTAAAAATATTGTTTCTTTTTTCCAGTGAATGCCTACAACCATAGTTGGACAAATCGAATGTTCTGTCAAATCACAATGACATGTGCTGCATTATTTTTCTTTAATTTAATTAAAGCCCCTGTTAAGTTTAAATCTTATCATCTGTCCTCTACTCCCTGGCTCAGGTTGGGCCTAGCCCGGAATCTTCAGGGAGGCCAGGCTGCGGTTTAACCTTTTACTCCTTCTCCCCGCCTCTCCACGATGCTGCGTTGCTGTTGCTGGATACTAGTAGAAGGGTACCGGGTATATTAGAAGGACTGGTCTCAACTCCATCCCCCAGACTGGTCTCCTTCTTCTGTACGGTGGCATCCAGGACATGGTGGTCTCCAGGCAGATCTGGGTTTAGATTTCCTGGTGTGGCCTTCAGCCCCATCGGGTCTCCTTGGTAACCATGGACCCCTCAGAGAGGAGCTGTCACGTTTCTGGGGAGCAGGCAATCGGGGCCCCCAACACCCTCTTCTTGGGGCCACAGTACGCACTCCCTCCTCTTACTGAGTGTTCTTTCAGATGAAGCTCCTGCAGCTGCTGAGTCCCTCTGGGAGTGGAAGGGGCTCCCTCTTTTCCCCAGGAATCCCACTCACAGTCCCTATTCGGCTTCTTGCATCAGAAACTCTGGCAAACATTTTCCTTCAGCAACGTGCAGGAGGGAATGTGACCCCTGGATGTGCATGTACCTCCCAAACGTCAACGCACTCACGTCAAGTTCCCTTCCTCAGCCCTGGCAGCCCTGGCGGAGTTCTGCAGCTCAGCAAGGAGCCGATGTTTCTGCATGGACTCCATCAGTGTTTACTGGGCAGCCACTGGGTTCCAGGTACTATGTCAAGGTTTTGTGACACAGCGATAAAAGGCCCAAGTAAAAATCAGGTGCCGTGAAAGTACGGAGAGGTGCCTACAACCTGAATGAGTGGCACCTGCCTCTCTTCTCATCTTTCCCTGGATATTTCTAAGCAAGATGCCACGTTACATACGCAGCTATGCCGTGTGTAAAGGGTCATATGGGGTGTAATGCCAATAACGCCCCTTTTTCATTACAAAACCTTTTATTACAAAATCATAAGCATCTGATTCTGTCCCATAACAATATCACACTCAAGCACACTGCCTGACTTTTTAGGTGAAACGTTCGAATTAAAACTATAAATTATTACACCCATATTATTACCCTACCAACCACACTCAGGCAGGCCTTCAGAGCTTAGAATAAAACTAGAGGCGAGACCAACACATAAAAATAGTTAAATTTTATTATAAAAATTAAATGAAACTACACCATTATGTGCAAAGTCCCAAAGCTGCTGGGGTTGTCAACAGCATTCTGCAGAAAATGAATTTTATGCGGCTAACTCTCCGTGGAGCCGGGCTAGTCAGAGGAATCTCTGCAGAAGAGATTTGAGCATGTGAGAAAAGCCTCAGAATGCCCTCCCCACCCTCCAGGGAGAGCCACGGTTTCCACAGCTCCTGAGTTTCCTGTGGGAACATCCTATTCTCCAGATAATGAGCTGTTGGGGAAAGGGGAGCATGGTCCCTCATGTCTGAGTAGGACAAGCTCGAGAGTTTAAAATGAGAATCTCCAAGATGTTCTGTGGGTGATGTGAACAGCAAGCAGCTTAACCAGCTCTGTTATTTTTAGGTCCACATCGTTGTAGGTGCGTGGCAGTGGCTGTTCTGTAACAATGTAACTTCTGATCCATTCCCTGTGCACAGCAAGCCCTGGGTGCCCAGCCTCCAACTTCAAGTGCATGCCCCTCCCCGGTATATTGCAACATAAATGTAACAATTCTCTTAGCATGCTGATGACCCTCACCTACTCTCATCCGTCTTTCGAGCAAGGAGGGAAAAGTGATCTTTTGCCCATGAGCAGGAGAAGTGTCCAGACCATTCATTTTAAGAATATTTGAAAGCAAACACAAATCAAATCTGCATGGTTAACAATATTGTATGGGGCCCCCTCCCCAAGGCACGGTTATACAAACTCTTTACCTAGTTTTATCTGAGTGGCTGATATTCCAAAATATTGACTTCTAAGACCAGTTACCACAGGGTCCAAAATTCCAACTTTATTGACTCGTTTATTTTCTCTCTCCCTGGGCTCTTTGATGTACAAACAAATAATCCGTTCTGAATGACTAGTGAAGAGTCGGGCCGCTGGCACGAGCTGTCCTGGGGAGGAAGACACAGAGAGTGCAGTACATGCAACGTGTTCCAGCCTAAGAAAGACTCTGGCTCGCTCAGAATCTACCTGTTGGTGAACATCTTACCGAGTCAGACCAAGACCAGCACAATTCAATAACCAAGGCAGCCCGCTAGGCCCTCCCAAAGGCATGTGCCTTCGTACTTCTTCCTTCCCCAAGACAGGGAAGAGTGGAAGCCGGCCTTCTTCCAGGAATCGTTCTCCCCACGAGCACTTCTCTGGGCCTTCTGGACACAGCGTGGCTCCTTCCATGGAACTCTGTGGTTCTTTGCTTGTGCCTTCACCTGGCACTTTCTTCTCTTGGTGTGTAGTCCAGTGGAGCATGTTCCTGTCCATTTCCCCACTAGACTGTGAACATCAGAGATTGTAAACTCCTAAGGTTGGACACCAGAACCTTCTCATCTCTGCATCTTCCCATTGACTACCAGTCATTCATTCAATCGTTCCTTCACAGTCACAGGGGCAGATGGTCATTCAGTCTCATACAATTATCCACTCTGGGCTAAGTCCTGAGAACACAGTGCCTGCTGGCCTGCCCTCACAGAGTTTATGGAATAGAAAGATACATAAAAAATGAAGAACGTAAATATCTAGAGATTAGTAATGGGAAAGAGAAGGAAGTTTTGTGTCCCCCTAGAGGGAAGAGAAAGGGCTTTGTAGAACTGTGCTGATGGTCTGTGACTATGAAGAGGAAACTGCTCCGGGCTGCCTGTCCTGGCTGAGGACTCCTGGGGGAGGGACGGTAGCTGGCTCCAGATGGTGGGACCTGGGACCTGGGTGGGACCTGCATTCACATGCTGATGCAGAGGGTCAGCTCAGGGGAAGGAGGTGATGGATGGGGTGGTGAGGCAGGCAGAAAGTGGTGCTTGGGTTTCCAATTAGCAGAGGAAGAGCAGCTTTCATGAGTCCAAGCACCCTCTATGCCTGCAGGACTGGAGAACTAATCAACAGTCGGCCTTCGTGAAATGTTTGCTCATAGGCACCAGGACCGATGGCTGCCTTCCTGGAAGGATGATCAAGATCACCAAGCAAGACGACCGAGGACTGAGTGACCCATAGTTCTCCTAAATACTGAATGACTGGATGGGTGGATGGATGAAATTAAAAGTGAAGATCAAGGCAGGAGACTTACCCCACACACTGGGATAACACACTCTCTGAAGAGAGAATAGAAAGTGGTATCCCTCAAACAAACTAGTCCCTAAGGGTTGGTCTTAAAGATGTAGGACTGGCTGTTTAGCAAGAGAACTTAAGGAGCAAGGCAGAGACTCACTGCTCCCGAGTCTAGGATTAAGTGAATAACTTGATCCTAACCGAGCCCTCCCACCCCAGTTGATATGGGTAAGGTTCTCGTGGTATTACAGCCTCAGCAAGAATGAGATGAAGACTGACCCCAACCGAACCCGAGGAGGTGACCTTGGTCACTAGAAGTGAGCAGCCACAGATGGAGAGCAGACCTGAGGCAGTAACTGACAGTACACTGCGTCCCCAGCAAATGATCAAAGAGTGACAATGGAATCAATGACTTTCCACAAATTGACAGGTGGCGGCTGAGGTTTCTCACCCACTGAATTGCCAGACTGTCTTGAGACTGTGTTGATGCAGCCAGAGCCCCCGAGAGAAAAGTACAGAGAGAGTTGTCGGAAGCAGAGATGATCTGAATGGACTGAGCACCAAACAAGAGGTCATCGTGATGTCGCTGGTTAGGGGTCTAGTTTGTTAGCTTAGTTTTAGAGGAATGGGCAGAGAAGTAACCGATCCACTCACAGGGATCTGTGGGATACTAGATATTTTTGGTCAGTTGCCCTGCTTTATGGATATTAAAAAAAAAACCTTTTCAGGCTTTTATAGCATGGGTATGGAGTTAACACAGCCAGCATGCAGATCATGAAGAGCCACCCCTCCAGATCCACTCTTCTCCCCTCCCCCCCCATCCCCTGACTCCGACAGGGATATGGGCCCTCCTTTGCAGGTCCCTTGCTTCAGGATGAGTTCAGCTCTGGTAGGTGAGAAGAAAAAAGAGGAAAGTGTCTTTATTCCTCCAGCTCCCTCCCTCCCTTAGGGCTGGCAGTGGGTGGCTTGTCCCTTGCCCAGAGGTCTCAGGTCCTGTCAGATACACAATATTCTCCAGGTTCCAGGAACTACTTCTTCCCCTCACCCCTTCAGGCCTAATGGACCTTCTGTTTTTTCCCAGCCAGGTCCTGCCTGCAGAGGCAAATCCTAAACCCTGTCTGCACCTTTGTGAACAGTCTGTTAAAAAGGAGAAAACAGGCCCCAAATAGAGTCACTTGTGTTAAGGTCCCTCGGAAGCAAACCAAGAGTTCATACTTAATGATTAGAGTCTCAACCTTCCCCAAAAGTGTGACCTGTGAACACCAACCCGGAGTTTCCCCGGGCAGCACTGGGGAGTGACCGGATGAAAGACCCCGCCCCTCCCCTAGCAGGGCGCCCTTACTGACCAGAGCTAGTGATTTTCCTTTACCCACTCCCTGCCCTGCATTTAAAACCTTTCCTCTCCATCAGCTGGAGGGAGTGCACTTCTAGCTACTAAATAAGATGCTGCCTGATTCATGAATCATTCAATAAAGCCAATTAGATCTTTAAAATGTACTTGGTTGAATTGTTATTTAACACGTCTTTATAGTAAACTCATTTTCAACTGAAAGTGGGCCACCCACTTCCTTCTCAGTCCCTGCAGGGCCTGCATTGCAGACAGGGTCACCCTGCAGGCCAGCTCACCACGCACACACTGTCCGCCTGAGAGCCGCCTTGCCCAGCTAGCTTCACCTCTCAGGAGTGGAAGGTCTCAGTGAAAACGCATTCACACAGCCTGAAAATTGCCCCAACGCACACCCTTCTGGACGCGGTGCTCTTGTTCGCACGGCGCTTCGTGTTCTGCAGCCAACTGCTCCCTGGGCCTGAATTTCCTCATCGCTGGTCTCTCAGAGTTTCTCAGGGGGACAACTGAGTAGTGTGTCCAGCCCCAGGTCACCAGCTAGTAAGTGGCAGAAGTAGAATCTGAACCCAAGACCTTGTTCAGGGCCCTTTCTACCAAACGCATCTCTGGACGGCGCAGCACCTTGGAGCTGCTGAAAGTCCAGTTTTGACGGAGCTCCAGGCAGACAGCAGGTGCTGTGCCAGACAGGTTTTGGGGAAAAGTATAAAAAAATGGAAGGGCTGCCTATGTTTCTGGAGTTTAAAAGTTTTATTTTTCACTAGATGTTAGAGAAACCTGAACAAAATAACTCTTGTCATTATACTGGCCATATGAGAACACTTTCCTGCACACTGTTACTAAAGCAACCCAGGGAGCAGATAGCATTGTCCTCCCATTATATGGCTATGGAAATGGGGGTCAGAGGTCATTCAGCTACCACGTGAGGGAGAAACCTCAACTCAGCTCTGTCCAGTTCCAAAGCCTGGGCCTGGGGCCTCCAGCTCTGTTTGTGTCCTGTGGATGCACCCAGAGAATTCGGGAGATGCAAAGGACCCACTCCTGGGAAAATACCTCCTCTTTCCTTTAGCGGGACGCCAAACCTTCACAGGATACTGAGGCAATAGTTAAATGACTTTCCACATTACAAGTGGTGGCCAAGGGTGTGCTTTTCACCTAGACCTGCCCAACTGCCCCGCAGGTGGGCCCAGCGGCCCGTGGTGAGTTTGGATGCGACGTCTGCCTTCTGGACCCTACGTGTTCAGAAAATACTGGGCACCCCCTGCCACACACACACAGGTACACACACATGCACACACACATGCACACACACACATGCACACATACACCCTGGGAAAGACCTGGCTAACTGCTCGCACTTGGGTTTCCACACATGCCTGGCCTTTTCTGCTCATTAATAATTGAAGGGGGATGAATAGCAAATGTCCCCCTTGATAATTACCAAATTCCTGTATTGGGAGGGGGATCCCATCAGGGCCTTCTGAATGTCCAACCGGTCTCCTCCAATCTCTGCAGGGCGTGGCTTGACTCCTCTATGGCCTCGGGCCAGGTCTCGGGTTCCCTTTAACCTGATGGCTTCACGGCTCACGGCTGCCCAAGTCACAGGGGCATTAGGTGCGTGGCTATGGCAGCGCTGGGCACCGTCTCTGTCAAGGGGGCTGTCATGATGTTCTGCTGTCATGCTGTCGTGCTGTCTGGAGTCCCTCTCTCTGTGAATCTCTCCTTCCCCTCTGGGTCTACAGGGGACAGTTGAGCACGTTTTCTCTGTCTTTTTTTTGTCCCCCAGGGTCAACCTCGTCTATTCAAAATGGTGTTTGGACTTGGAGCTTGAGATAAATTACTCAGAGCACCGGCTCCTTAATGTAAATAATTTAGCTTAATAAATAAGTTAAAGTCTACAGTCTCTGCAGAGTCTGGCAGCTCATTCATCTCCTGTCTCCTCAGCTCGTCAAGCTGTGCCCGCTGCTGAGACTTCTGGGAGGCTGGTGGCCTCTTCCTGTCCCGTCACAGCGAACAGCGTTTTGTTAGAGACTGCCTTTTCCAGTGCTCCCTGCATGTGCGACTTCGCCCCCACTCAGCAGACACACTGACACCAGCAGCCAATTTGAC
The DNA here is from genome assembly GCF_021234435.1 of Artibeus jamaicensis. Lineage (NCBI taxonomy): Eukaryota > Metazoa > Chordata > Mammalia > Chiroptera > Phyllostomidae > Artibeus > Artibeus jamaicensis. Next base: position 5,312,701 of record NW_026521854.1, on the reverse strand, counting down.
ACCAGTGGGGGCTCTGTGTGCAGGAGGGCAGGTGGGGGCAGGGCGGGGCAGGGCCTGGGGAGGGCTCGGGTGGGGACCACCCCGGGAGGACAGGCGGCGCCTGTGGGAAACTGAGGCGAGCCCAGGCACAGACCGGAGAGGCCGAGTGTGGCGCTGAGAATGGAGGGGCCTCGGCTGGGCCGAGAGAGAGGAAGGGAAGCCCTTCGGCTCCGGGACACCTGTGTCAAGACAGCACGGCGCCTGCCTTGTGTTGAGTCATAAAACTAAAACCAAGGGTCCTTGTCATTCTGGTTTGCTTTACACTGTGGTTTTAAAACAACCCTCCCCCTCTCCCTACACACACATCCCTGCCCTGACTTCAGTCTCTCACCTCGGTGACCCATGACCCCTGAGGCAGCAGAAGACACCAGCCTGGTTCTGACTATCGGTCACAAGGTGCAATGGAAGGCTACAAATAACATCTTTTTTAAAAAGTTTTTTTAGTGACTGTTCACATGCCATATTATTTGTGTCAGTTTCAGGGGTTAAAGACAACATCTCAGTCTTAGTTAGGGTTTAGCTCCTGAGCCCCTGAGCCTCTTGGCCACCTCTCCTTAAAACAGGCTCCGGACTCCAGAGCTGACCATGGCATTGTCCTCAAAACCTGAAGAAATGATTTATTACCCTCATCTCACCTCTGATCAATCAGCTTCTAAGATAACCTCACACCCGAAACCCATGGTGTCTTGTGATTTTGCACCGTAGGGTCCATGCCCCGCACACTTCTGGGGAGTGGGGCCTCGTGGTGCACGAGCTCACACGCCCCCGGACCGGCCAGTTCTGATAAACTGATTCTTTTCTTCACCACAAACCCGCCCATCCAGTTTTTGGCCGCAGTGCACAGACAGATGAACTTAATTATCGGGCTTCGGTAACAAAATCAAGTTCAGAGTTGCTGACCTGGCTCGTGTCCCTCCCTTTTCCGAAATCGGTAACCTGCCCCAGGGGTCACTGGATTCCCAGAACACAAGGCAGGCAGCAGGCAGACGGGCGGACTAGTGTCTGGGTGTTGTCCAAGCTTCTTTTGGCTCCAGCACACTGCGATCCATCTCCTCTAAGCTTGGCAGCGGTAAGGGGCCCCAGAGTATATGTACCTCCATTAAAAATAAAATAAATGCTCCTATTTGATGAGCCCATGGCAGCTGCGCCATTCGCCCTCTAATAAAACTCACCTCTGAGAGAGGAAATGACTGCGGCCCCCGAGCTGCCCCTCCAGGACCAGGTAAGGGAGGCAGCAGTCGGAGGTGAGCACTGGGTGGGAAAGTCACTGCTAACCAGAGGGCTGTTCCCCGGGGCTCGAACCCCAGCCCAGAACAATCTAATTAAAGTAATTGTCGCCCCAGTGGGCCTGGCAGAAGTGAAGCAGCAGCTCAGGGGGAAGGAGGGCGGGGTACAGCATCTTTCAAGGAAAGCGGATGGCTTGAAAATGCAAGAAACAATTTCTCTAGATGGAAAATGAACGCAATGAATCTGAGTGCAGCAGGAAATCTTATGAGAAAATAAGACTTTGGGAGGATTTATTGAAAGACATAATTGCAACAAGTATATTGATTTTACATAGATAAGAAAACAAATGTTGGCAGGGATTGAATTTGGTTTATTGCATTTATTTCCCCACAGAGTTAATGCATTTAAAGATACGGTTTATTTTTCAAATGGAGAAACATTGTTTTCAGAGACCTTAATTCGGTTCCTTCCAGTGCCCCGGACTTCCCTTTCCAAGCAAATTGGTTTGTCTGTGGGGCTGGGCGGAGAAACCACTGGGGGTCCTCCTTTCTCTGAGACCAAGGACTGTGGGCGCTTCCCAGGCAAAGGGTCACTGGCAGTCACACCCTGCCCTGTGCCACTGTCCTGCGTCCTCCAGGAGGGGAGCCCGGGCCAGAGAGTGCAGAGAGAGAGAGCTCAGGAGCACATTTAGAAGCTCAGACCCAAGGGGCTGCGGGGCCGGGGCCACACATTGGTCAGAAACCTTCTGGAAGCAGAGACCACGGGCCGTGGCCTCTGGCTTCCCTCTGAAGAATCCTTGCACAAGTCCCCAGGTTGTGCGGCATTCTCATGCCGCAGTGCGTGGGAAGCAGTGATAACCACCACTTTTGAGCCTGTTGAGGAGTGACATTTGCCCCCCCCCACCCCCGCCTTCCAAATGTGTATCTTCAGCATGAGAATGGTTTTAGATGGATTCTTTGTAAGGAACTGAAGACAAGGGAAGTTTTTCTTTTCACCTCCCTCAACCGGGGAAAGGAATTGGGATGGAGAGCGGTGCCAGAGGACTGCTCTTTTACATCCCGAAGATGGCTCTGCAAGCTTGGCCGGTGCTTCTTTACCAAAGGTTTGCCCTTCCTAACTCCCTGTGAGTGGTCTCTCTTCTCTTTGAAGCCCAGCCCCCTACCCCCTGCTCCTTGGCTCAGGAGGGTCTCTAAGCCTCAGTCACCTGACTGTCTGAGAGCCTCATATTTTGGGGGTTCCTGTACAGACAAAATTACACTTGTTAATCAGTCTTATGTTAATTTGATCATTTGACCAGCCAAAGAACCTAGAAAGGTAGAAGGAAGAGTGTGTTTCCTTTATAAGAGCCTACAACTTGTTGGTTTTCTGTTTATCCTTTGCATGGCGACCTCACGGAGCCCCATTTTCCAGATGTGGGTACTGAGTCTTGGAGACTAAGAAACTTGACAAATGGATCTGTCTAGTTCCAGAAGAGGTGAGTGTAACTTTTTCATTCAAGGGACTGAGTTTGGTGCCAGGTCTTGTAACGAGTGACCTCATTCTTGGTTCTCTGCAGTGAAAGGGATGAAGGTCCATGAATCCCAGCAAGGGTGGCCCCTTGAACCTGGCAGCGGTGTGCACAGCTGGGCCTGAGGGGCCCTAGAGTAGGAGGGCCAGTGGCCGGTAGAATGGCGACCCCTGTCTGCTGGGATTCTGACCCTGGTATGGGAGGACCCCTCTCAATGACACGAGTGTCTTAGGCTGGCTCATCTAATGGCTACACTCATGTCATCCTCTTCCCACCCTGCAGTGCCCAGTCCGGCCGCCACTGAACCTGAGGCTCACCCCACGCGTGAAGCTGAATGAATGATAATGTAAGTTAGGGTGTAGGAGCACTTCAGGGTGTGCAGGGCACTGTTACGTGACATTGTTTAAGCCATGGGTTGCTCTTCCATTTCTCAGGCAGAAATTTTAAAGAAGGAGAAACTCAGGTTCAAAGACGGGAAGCGCCTACCCAAAACTTACACAGCCAGGAGCAGGAAGACCCAGGACCGAGTCCCGTACTTTTAGATGGAGCTCAGGACTTGGTACAAAACAGAGCACCCTGTAAACCCCATCACATCTCTGCTGCTTCACATCTGACCTCGAAAAAGCAGCCCCATCCCTCTCTCGGGGCGTGTGGGCACCTCTGAAGCATTTCTATTCTTGTCTGATAGCTCTGGCCACGAAAATTATTCGGAATTAATCCTGCTCGCTCCCAAATCTCCCTGCAGCTTTGCAGGAGCAGCTAACACTTGTCTTAATCACATCCGAGGCTGAGCGTTCTATGCCACTTGCAACAACACATTCAATTATGATTGATTGGAGTTTAAGTTCTGATTTCTCTTAGAACATAATCAGTTCTGAATGGGAAATTTTTACAGTGACAATTAAAATAATGAAAGTGAACTTTAAATGACATTCCAACAGTGTCACCTGGGAATGACTCCACAGCTCTGGCCTTCTGCTGCATTCTGGGAGCCCCCCCCCCCCCCAGCGGGCTTGGGTCTGTGCCACTGTTGATGCATTGGACGTGGTGTGAGCACTGGGGTTAACCCCTCGCTGGCAGCCCTTCTGAAACCCTCGGCCTGATGCTTAATCGTGTGTTTGTTTCCCTGGGCTGATTTGTATTTCCATCCATGTTAATTGTGCAACTGTGTCGACAGTCACCAAGTACTGCCGTGAGGCGAAGCTCCGCCGTTTGGGAATCCCCTTTTCAAGGAAACCCACAGAGGTGTGAAGGGTTTTTCCACATGGTGAATCTGGGCCCTTTGAAAGCCACTGTTCTGAAACATGAGCCCAAAGTTGGGTTCCCTTCCGAGTGACGGCTTCTCAAACGGGGTCGGATACAAAGCAGCGCATCTGTCTGCTGCTGGTCGCTCTCCCATATCACCTTGCAGGGGACTTGTGGGGTGGGACCTTGGACACTAATCATATGTAAACTTACCTCAGGCCAAATGCAAGGAAAGTCCATCTAAGAAAGAAGAGGTTAAGTTCACACCCAGGACTCTTAGAATGGCTTGTTTTTTCTTCCCAACCCAGAACAGCAGGAGACCTATGCACATCAGTCTGTCCCGGAGTTACAGCCTTTTGGTTCCCGGGAGCCCCTCCCAAACCAATCAAAGTAGCCTCTCCACCGCCTCTTCATCACCCACTAGGCTTGCCTCGCAGGGTTTGTTCGAACTTAAGGTCCTGACTCTCCTGGAATGCCTTCACCTCACTGGCTTTCCTGTGCCCCAAACTGCCCCTCCTTGAGGCTCAGCGTGCTGCGGCCAGCTTCCAGAGGACGCCTTCTGTGACAAGGTCACACCGGCCCCGCTCACTCCTCTCCTAGGCTTTCCCTGAACATTCCATTTCATCTACTACCTTATTAATGTGTCAGAAGGCTTAGTGTGGTAGAACCACAAAAAGCTTGTTTATCTCAAATAAAATATCAGTTAGGCAGCAATAAGGAGGGTTTGAGCAGTGTGAAGATTGGCAGAAAAGGTCTTCTTGCTTTGTGAAACTCCTGAAAACATGTTTCAGGTTCATCCCCTTCATTTCACAGCTGGAAAAACGGAGGCTTGGTGTGGTTCTATTGCTTCTCCATGACTTTATTACAAGTGAGTCTCTCCCACTCGATTATAAGCAGGCAGCAAGTCTTGCAGTTTTCTTGTGTGGGTCACAGTACCAAGCACAGTTCTTAGGAGCCAGGGCCAGCGTTGCCAAGCCTCACCAGGAGATGAGTGGCATTCTTCACAGATTTGAGGGGAATTTAATAAAGGGACACTTACAAAGACCTGGTTGTGGGTTATGGAAAGGTAGAGTACTCCAGTTCTAGTGGCTCAGAGGAGGCACTGAGCTCCCTGGTCTCACAGAGCTGAGCCTTGGAGGGCAGTTGTAAGAGAAGCCTGTCCAATAAAACACTGTGGCTTTGGCAACAGGAAGGACAGTCTCTGCCAATCAGCAGGGACTTGGTGGGAAGGAGCCCAGACACCGGTATCCTGATCTTACTCTGCCCCCACCCTCCGGTCTCCTGCTGGTGCTTCCCATAGGCTAAACCCAAAGAGAAGCCAGAGGGTGAGAGGTAAAGTGACCAGCCCCCGCAGTGCGCCAGGAACTGAGAAGCATTCCAGAATGCAGGGCAGTCAGTGTTAAAGCTGGCAATGTCTCGGTCAAGCCAGCAGGCCTGGTCACCCCAGCAAGAGAGCAGTTCGCAGAGGCCCGTCTCCCAGACATAATAGAAAATGTGGGGAGAGACTCTGGAGAGAAATCAGAAGACGCACACTGGGGTCATGGTGGATATTTATACATTCAAATAAAGAATGTGCTTTTTGGTATTTATAAATCTGTGTTCATTTCTTTCTGATTTACAACCTCAAGGTCAGGTTAGAAGAATATGATAGATAAATTAGACTTTTTAAAAAATTATTTACTTATTTTTTCTTAGAGAAAGGGGAAGAGAGAGAGGAAAAAAAGAAAAAAAATACTGATGTGAGAGAAAATATAAATTGGTTGCCTCTCGTATGCACCCCAACCAGGGCCAAACCGGAAACCCAGGCATGTGCCCTGATTGGGAATCGAACTGGTGACTTTTCACTTTGTGGGACGACACCCAACACACTGAGTCACCCTGGTCAGGGCTTAGTTCTTCCTGCTTTATAACCTCAAGTTCAGCTTAGATGAGTATGATACATAAATAACACTTTCTGGTATCTGAATTGTCGTAATTGCTGCTCATTTCCACCAGGCCTGTGGACAACTTCCATTCTGCTGACCATTCAAGAAAATTTAAAAGACATTTCTGTCTTTCACTATTCACACCCAGCCACACAGCTGCATTTCACCAAGTGCCTGCCCCCACCAGCCACTGTGTTAGCTGCAGAAAACCTGCCTGGAAAATGGGGTAGGACCATTAAGGGTAAGACTCGAACAGGCTACCAAAGAGGACAAGGTCACTTCCGCGAAGTTAACGATATCCAGCCTCACAGGTGACCAGAGTAAAGGAATCGATACTTACAGTCCTGGATAAGCCACAAGGCGTTGGAGACATCCTTTTAACTTGAATTCGGTTCTCTCGCTTCTAAATGACAGTCTGGGATGGAGGGCCCTAGGCCCCTCTGGCTCCGCAGTGCCATCCCCGGGGACTGTGGGAGTCAGGGCAGCGTCCACATCAGAGGCTGAAACTAGGTGCATAATGAATGGCGGCCATGTTACCACGACTCTGACTGCTGGGTGTCAGGTGGGAGCCTTATGGGCTGACACGTTTTCACGATAATCATTTGAGCTGGGCAGTGATCATCCAAATGTCACGTGGGATGAATTTCAGAGACCTTCGCACCTTTAGCATCGTGACACAGCCAGTGACTGGGGTCTGTCAGACTCCAAGGCTCGTGTTTTCTCCATGACACTGTGCTGCCTCTTCGGAAGCTTTAAGAGAAGGATACAATTGTAATGATTGTGGAAGCACAAAGGTGCTCAAAGTCTGCAAATTCCCCTCATATATTCAGAATATATCCCTTCTTTTCACATATTCAATTGCCACAAAAACTGACCACACTTGTTCACTCCTCCTGGTATTTACAGCTTTTCTATGTGACTTTGCAGGTGCTTTCATAAACAATTGAAGTTTCTTTCCTGCCTCCTGAATCTGAGGTTTTCTTGCAACTTGTTTGAGCTGATAAAATGCAGTGGAAATGAAAATATGCCAGCTCTAAGTTTAGGCTTCAGGAGACCCGGGACAATTCTGTTCTCTCTGGGAAACTTTCTCAACCATCGTGAAAGAAGCTGGGGCCAGCCTCCTGGAAAGACTGCAGGGGGCAGCGGCGAGCCGTTCCCTCCGAGGCCAGCCCGCTGTAGCCGGCCTCCACCCCTCCCCCACCGGAAGATGCCTGCAGACTCCCGAGTGAGCCCCGCTGGGACAAAAACTACGAGTCAGCGGAGCCTAGCCCACACTAGTTGTTTGTGAAATCGTGAGCTAAATAAATAAAAGGCTGTTATTTTAAGCTCTAAATTTAAGGGTGCTTCGGATGCAAAAAAAGCAAACTGATTCTCTTGTCACACCTAAAGTGTCACCTGATTCCATCGTTCTAAAGTGAGTCATCCCGATGGGGGGGTGCTCAGCTGGACCAGGTGCTGTCTGGGACCCCCCCTCGCCCCTGACTTGTCGAAGCCCCTTTCCTCACTTCCTTCTCTCCACACTACTTGCTGAACCTCAACAGGGACCAAGTCGAGTTCCGTGAAATGTATGAGTCAGTCTTCCTGAGCCTCAAGATCGTGGCTGCGCCACCCAGAACAGGTGCGACAGGGTCCGTGCAGTAGGCAATGAAGGAACAAAGTACAATACATGGAAAATCAAGCTCGGAGGGGAATATCTAAAGAGTCCCTCACTTGGGCTGAATCTCTGTCTGTCTCAGACTTTGTAAGTCTAATCTTTCTTGATGTTTAGAATTATAGTCAGCTCATTAAGACTTCTATTTTTAAACTTTAAATGTCTTTTCCCTTCAAAACTAACCCAACTAAATCCAGAATTTCTAAAATATTTCATCAACGAATCTGTCGTATAATAAAAAAAATTACTAGTCATGCAAAGAAGTAGGGAAGGGAAACTTAAAATTAAGAAATAGAACAAAGAGGTTTACTCCTAAAAATCTAAATATTGGAATTAACAGTTAAGGTTTTCAAAATAATTATGATGAACATATTTAACAAATAGACAACAGGTGGATGGAATGGATAAAAACATACAATTATTTGAACATAAATAAAATTCGTGCATTTTGCTGTATGTAATTGTACCTTAAAGGGCCCCAAACAGTACACACCAAACAAACAAACAGCATCCATCTGACCCCTGAGCTTTCTCTTAATAAAAAGAAACCAAAACAATCAACGACCTCTGGACCAAATCTGCGCCTTCCTCAGGCCGTCCGGAGTACATTAACCAAGAAGGCTAGAACTCCCCTACAGCCGGTCCTAGTTGGGGCAGTGCGCTCTCGTGGAGCCGGGGCTGGGGCTGCACTCAGGGCAGAAGGCAGGCAGGCCTCTGGGGCTGCGCGAGGTTGAGTCCAGGGTAGAAATGCCCTGCGACAGCCTGTCTTAGGCTTGCGCACAGGGACTGGGGTCTAAAGACAGAGTTGTCCGTGCCAGACCCCAACTCAGGAAGAATGTTAGGGGAAGATCCACAAAGAGAAATCCCGTTTAGACTCTCTGTCCAAGCGGAGAGGGGTAGGTTTGAGAGTGAGGACTTTGGCTCATCTAAAACCAGAGGTCGGGCCCAGACGTGGGAACGGTGAATGTAGGATCTGAAAAGGCTGCTTGGCTATGATGCAGCTAAGGTACAAGCCTGGAGTCAAGAAACTAGAAAAGCTTCGATGTGGTACAAGAAGGAGCCCAAGTTCCTGGGAAATTGAGGAATCCAAGTCCAATTAGAGCCATGGCTCCCACAAAGATCAGGCTGAGTCTGCAGACTGAAAATAAGCTGTCACTACTACTTTTTCCGTGCCAGGAGTGGGAAGGGTCAGCCCTGGCATGGCCTGGGGCCCACTGCCCTGTGGGTCCGGAGAGCACTGCACGCCACTTTGGCATCCATGGCCCCGGCCACGGCCGGGTGTAAATCCCCTCAGTAATCTGCAAGTGATGCCCGAACTCTCACCGTTAGTTATACAGGAGTTTGAAATCAATAAGTGTTTCTAAATGAAATACAATATCCCAGTGCTGGCAGTGTGACAAACCAGCGAGATATCCACTGTAATGTCCTAGTGTGTACGAGCTTATTTGTGTGCTCCGCTCTGTGTACACGGAGTGTACGAGAAGTGCGTCCGGGAAGCAGGCCTGGTTACTGGGGGATGTGGAGATGGGGGGCCAGAAATCGCTTTTCAGGAGGGATCATCAGCAAAGAGTCCAGGAGAGACACCCAAGCAGAGAAATTCATTGTTTTTCACCGCAAGGCTGTGGTTTAAATGCTGTCACTGCGAAATGGGCACGGAGTGTGTGAAGGGGCCAGAGGGTGAGCCACACCGGCTGCCATCCCCCCACACAATCCTGAGCCCACTCAGATCAAGCCCGCCTCGGCTCCCTCCCGCACTGGCACTCACTCCGACCCTCCGCCTCCCTGCTCCCAGCCTCACAGCTGCCTTTCCCATTCCTGTGCCCCAGGCTCCTGGTCTGTGATTAGTAATTCACAGCAAGGTAATAATGGGTGATAAAAAATGAATGGCAACCCAAAGTGTTAATGGTTATTCAACTCAACTAACCACCAGTAATTTACTAGCTGATTCATTTGCAATCTATCAGCGTTAGCCCAAAGGACTAGTGTGGTGGACACGCCTGGCTGGCCTGGGAGATATTCTGCACCAGCAGCTCGATTTCATTGACCGCACACAGGCATCTGCCTGTCTCACCTATGACCACTGCCCCACGATGTACACAAGGAGGAGACCTCATGCTCCTCAGTGCAGTCTCAGTGAAGGCCTGGCTGTGGCTTTTATTTTCTTGGATTTCCATAGCAGCAAGCACACATGTAATGAGCTCCTACCAGGTGCGAGACACAGGTAAGTGCTGGGGATGGTGAGGTAAGGCACGGGCCCTGCTCACAGCCCTTTCCTTTCCACCTGCCCTTGTTGTGTGCAGTCTCTGTAAAGCACAGTGTGGCGTGTACTTGATACAGGGTGCAGCCAAGGGGGGCCCCCCCAAAATATTTGGAATGGTGTCCAGAACTCAAAGTGTATGGGAATACTGGAGAGACATACAAGATGTCCTCACCCCTTTCCCCACAGGTGTGAGTTGGGGGAAGGGACACATGGAGCAGGAACATGCAGGGCTGTTTTGTACAGCCACAGCCTTGCAGCTAATCCATGGCATTGTCATTTAACATTAGCCTTTGGCGGGTCACTTGGATATGTTAAATGACTGTGGCCAGGCTTGGAGCTAGGGGGATGAAGTCAATTCCCCCCAAGATGTAACTGGGGGCAGGTCCCCCAAGTTACAGCGCCTGCGTAGGGGCTTGGAGAAGATTGGCTCTAGGACATGGGATGATTACTGCCCAGACTAACGATGGCAGCCTAGTAAACTTGTATTGATACAGAAATACTGGCGGGTATAACTGATCTTGGGAGGAGTCGGAAATAGGGGTACAGAGGAAGATGGGTGCGAGGATTTAAAAGCCAGACACAGCAGCCATTAGAGGGGAGAGCCACTCGGTTTCAGCAGAGTGAGGACCCCCTCTTGGTGAGGTGAAAGAGGGAGCCACACGGTTTTGGCAGAATGGAGATCCCTGCAGCCAGGTGAAGAAGAAAGCCACATGCTTTTGGTGGAGTGCAAATCCCTGCAGCTTTGGTAGAAGAGGCCCACACGGCTTTGGAATGCCCCCTTTGGCGGAGTGGCCTGGAAAGCAAGAGAGACTTTGGCTGGAACTGGGTACAAAGAACTCTTGCCAGTGGACCATGAGAGGGTACCACAGTACTTTGGATTAACTAGAGAGAGATCCTGCCTGCACAGTGACACAGCTGACGGTACCAGCGGCCTGCAACACAGACGTGTGCTCTTTTCCTGATTTACGGTACCCGGAGTTGGGACAGTGGGAGAAGGTGTATACCCTAAAGGACTTTGCTATTTTAGTGGTGGCATATTAGGCCTAAATAGCATTAAATGAACATTTCGTTTCCTTTTCACAAATCTCTGGCATTGAGAGATGTCTTTCCAATTGGTGGTGGACAGAAGAGCCCAGTACAGATTAGTATACAGTCCTTGGGAGGGGCCCTTGTTCTGCAGCAGTTTTTGGCATCCCTAGGTGGGCCAAATATCGCCCCACCCCGGACCCCTTGTTCTGTAACATACTCACTACATACATGCATGCATGTTTGAGATACAGGAGCAGGATAAATGATCTTGTTACATGAAGGTGAGCAGACAGACACGGCCTCAGCCTTGCTCTCGGGCAGGTGGCTTACTTGCTAGTGGAGAAGGACAGCATTGCTGCTGCATCCAAATTCAAAAACAAGGACTCTGACAAGGGTGACGGAGGAAAAGTACAAATGCCTAGGAGGCAGCCTGCTTGGGCCTGGGGGTTTGGGAAGGCTTCCTTGAGGCCCAGGACTGGTGGGCTCTTGGGGGCAGGCCATTCGAAGGATTTGTTCTCTACCTCAACCTCAAGGAGCAACATGATTGAACACTGTAAATTTGGGGAGTGATTCCCTTTCAGAGCCTTGACCTACTATAAATTAAGAGATATTTATTGGGTGACCTTTTAGGTTCTCTTGTCTCTAATATTCTGTGATTCTGTAGCCCACAGATACCCACTGCTTTGGTCGCTATCAGCACCGGCCACAAACACACCGGTTTTTCCTCTGGGCACACTGCAGGACTACGCTGCCCTGCGTCCTTAGAGTCAGATGTGGTGAATGACGTGAGCAGCAGTGACCCTTGGGAACTCCAGGTGGAGATGGTAAGAGCCAGTGTGTGATTTCTAAGCTCCCAACTGACCACAGTGGTGGGCAAGGCCTGAAATAGTGGGTTATCTGGGTGGGGAAGTGAGGATAATGGGGAGCACGACTCTCAGACAACCTGCGATGGACAAGGACAGTGATGAATGAACTAACTACCAACCCACCTGACGGTGTCCGTTGTCTGAAGCCACTGAGAACCAGGAGCTGCCTGTCAGCACACCACCACTTGACACAACTCTGGTGTCTGTGCACGGTCCACGGTACACAGCTGACGCTCAAGAAATGTTTGAGGCATGGCCACCTTCAAGCTGATGTTTTGCAACCCATTCACTCTGTGCCTTTGCTTAGCCCATCTTTGAAGTGCACCTGCTCTCGCTCCTGGAATCGCAAGAGCTGGCGGTCAGTGGGGAGATGCCAGGGCGCTTGGTGCTCATGAAGAGCCATGTCACAGAGGGGCCGGCACGGGTGTCGGGTCCGGCCTGGATGCGCAGGGAGAGCCACGGCCAGGCCCTCCCCCTAGCCTTTCTCCAGCACTGGGTGAAAAATCAGGCTCCGAGGCAACCGTGAGGACTTTTGTGCTGTGATGGGACAAAGTCCTGGACGTGAGAGTCCACCCGCCTCTTCGGCGGCCCAGGGGCGAGCCGGCGAGTCTGTGACCTGAGTCAGGAAGGCGAAGCAGTCGCTTCCGTCCTCGTCCTTTGCTGGCTGCACTCTCAGCCAGCTTTGATGCCAGCCCCGAGCCAGCGCACTGCCATCCAACGCCACAGGCGCTCACACATCGTGCACACCACACACTCACATCAAACCACACTCATATCACACGGACACCACGCACACAGTCACATACCACACACAAATACACCACACATACCACATCCTCACACCATACACTCACATCCCACACTCTTTCCACACTCATATCACACTACATCATATACACACACTGCTTCCACACTGTCATCAATGGCCAGCAGGGGCCCAGTGGTCACACTGTTGAGTGTTGGGCAGAAGCAGAGGGGTGAGGTGACTCAGCCTCCTGTTTGGTTGGGGAAGGCACTCTGCCCTGCTGCACAAGCCGACGCTCTAGGTCATGCATACTCAGCACCCAGTCCACTGGTCCATCTCGTCCCACACGGTGCACTAGAGAGGACCTGAGACCGGATGGAGGAGACCTGAGCTTGGGACTCGCTTCTGCCCAAGCTGTCCGTGTGATCTTGGGCAAGTAACTGCATATTCCCGAGGCTGTTTCCTCATCCATGAAACAGGACCGAGGACTAAGCAATAAAAGGGTCGGTGGTGGCGGGGGTGGGGGTTAAAAAACAGAACTGGGAGTCTTGAACTCCACTCAGTGGCCTTTCCTCCAGATGGGACACCACCATCAGTACTATGGCAGAAATGTGGGCTGTGCTCCGCGGCTCCCAGATCTCTCCCTCCTTCCTCTTCCTCAGTTCTGATTGACTTTATAGTGACCGAGTGTGCGTTTTAGCCTGACTCTCAGTAAAGAAGGGTGATCCTGAGCAGTGCTCTGGGGCATGGCTGACAGGGTCCACGTGTCGTCCTGGACTCAGGCCACAAGGGGGCCCTGAACGAGGCCAGGCAGCGAGACCAGGAGAGGGAGAAAGGAGAGGAGCGCTCGCTCCTGCTCCTCGCTGGGAACAGCATCTGCCTGCCCCCCCCCCCAATAGGTCTGTCACCTTCTCTTCCTAGTTATTATCTATTGTTCTCAGCTGAATGCCTCATTGTCTCAGTTGATGGGCCCTCTGCTGTCCCAGCCTCTTCCCTACCTCCACTGGGCCCCACCCATTGTCCCTTCCTCTCTCTGCAGACACACCTCCAGGCTGCATGCAGCCCTGAGATCACACTCTCATGACAACTGCATAAAGGACATATTGTTAACAGGCATCAAAAAAGGGAAGAAAGGGGGTCAGCAGCCCCCATATAAGCCTGAGTTGTGGAGGCATGTGCTGTGCACACAGAGAACCACTCTTCACAGGCCCCTTTATTGTCCTGGGTTGGTGGACAACCTCCAACTCAGGGTTGGTGGGTGTGGGGCGGACGACCAGAATTTTGGACCTGCCTGCACACAGGAACCTGTCCCTTGATTCTAGGACATGCCTCCCCATTACTGCCACCACGGACACTAGCGCCTGCCTTTGGGAAGTTAATGAAGTTATCTGGTCTCCTGTTCCCTCTCTTACAAGTGAGGATGGTTTCTCATGCAAGACGTTATCACCTGATGGCTTGCAGGGGTGTGGAGAGCCCCTGGAATCTTGTTTAGGCATCTAAAGTAGGGGTGGCCGTGGGGGGGTTGAGGGCCCATGGCCTCATCGAGCTGACTCCCTGGGAAGTCTCAGCATTTGGGGAAGGTCCACCTCAGAGGAATGGATGAGGAGTGGGAGCTGGTCACCCCTCAGGCCGTTGGAGCACTAATGTAACTGACTTTCGCCCTGGAAGCTCAGCAAAGGGAGGCTCTGGGTAGATCTGGCTTTGTTAGAGGAAATTGGCAGCCATTTTAAGGAAAGATACATAGCACAGCCCCCAGGGCATGAGCTGGCTTTTTTTTTTTGCTTCCTGCTTCTGTAAGCTGCTTGCCGCTTTCACACCAGAAGTGATGGTCCTCTCTTTACCCCATAAAAGCAACTGCTCCCCACAGTTCAGGGCCCAGAATTTGGAGACCACCTCCTGTGCATCCGCAGGCATAAATAAAGGTACCACTTCGCTTCCTCCAGTGTTTGGCCCGAGTTCTTCCCGTAACAGCTTTGGGGGAACTGGTGGAGGGAAACAAGCACTGTGGCTGGGACACAGAACAGCGTTCCCACTGGGCTGCGGAGGCCAGGGCCCACCAGGGCGTGCCCTCTGTCCTGGGCGGGGACCGTGTTAACAGCTAGTAGCTCCTTGATACTTAGGAAGAGATCGTGCTGTTTGTCTATGCCATTTCTACTTCCTGGGCACCTGGGAAGACTACATTTCCCAGGCTCCCTTGAAGTGAGGTTGGGTCAAATTGACGCAAAGTGTTCCTGGCCTGGCACTTGTTCCTGTCTTCTCCCTATTTCTTGGTGATGATTAGGCAGGACATGCGCGATAGCAATGAGAAGGAAACCATTGATGGGGTAAGCTATTGAGATTTGAATGTTTATTTGTCACCATTGGCAGGCCTAGACTTACCTGATTAGTGAAACTCTTCAGTCCCCAGGTGTAAGGCAGTGGAATTCTATTTCTAAATGCTGGTTATAAAGTGCCTCACATCCAGCCAGGCTGAGATCTTGCTCGTCTCATAATATCCCCCAAGGTGGCCATAGCAGGGACCGATCGTTTGCCCTAAACCTTGTCTGGAGTTGCCTCAGAATATGGTTGCATATTTGGTTAAACAATATCTTAGAAGTAAGAACTCTTTTTTCGTGTACTTCTTTCTATAGTAGAAGAGGAAAGTGGTACCTCCAAGGAGATGCTGTAGAATGCTGACTATGAGCAGATTCTGGAGGTAACTAGCCTGCGTTCGTGCCCTAGTTCTATCACATACTAGCTGTGTGACCTTGGGCAAGTTTCTTAACTTCCTGGTTCCTCATTTTTTCTCCACTTTACTTAATTAAGTTATTGTATCAGTGATTTTTGTGTAACAAGTTGCCTCAAAACTCCGTAGATTAAAATGTATACGTAGGAGGTCACTGAGTAGATCTGGTCACCCTCATGCATCTGGTCAGGGAAGTGGCTCAGCTGATCTTGAGTGAGTCTCTCACACATGTTTTGTGTTAACTGGTGGTAGCCTTGCCTAGTGACTTCAGCTAAAACACCTGGGGTTGGAGGCTTATTCCAGATGGTCTAGGCTTCTTTACACAGCGATGGCAGGATTCCAAGAGACAGATGTGTGCGAGGCTCAGAATTAGCACAGTATCACTACTACCACATCATTCTGGTCAAAAAAAACCTCATAAGATTCAGGTGGTGGGTAAATAGACTCAGTCTTTTATGGGGGGAAAGTCATACTGCAAAGTGAAAGAATACAAGCAGTCCATTAATAGAGTTCATCAATGCAATCCATCTCCATCATTATTATGAGGATTAAATGTGTAAGTACATATAAAATACTTAGAATAATGTTTAGTGTATAATACATAATAAAGGCCCAACTATTATCTCAACCAGGTTTTTCTCTGTAAACTCTTCACTGATAGAAATTGCCGAACTCTTACTGTGTGTACTGTATTAAATAAGATCATCAAGAATTTTGCATAATTATCTGAGGCTCACCACACCTAAAGACATAGCTTTTAGAAATTTTTATTTTATAAATGCCAAAACTAAGGCTTAGAGAGGTTAAGTGCCTTCCCAAGTCACCAGTGAGTCAGTGGCAGACCCGGGGCTAAACTGAACCCAAGTTCTTAGTCACCAAATGAACATGCTTCACAGGCTTAGAAAAAACTTTACTTCTCACATATGTAGGGGGGCCACCCCCAATTTCAGAGAAACCTAAGTTTAGCTGCCACTGTTTTCCTCCCCACAGCAGGACACTTCAGTGGCCAGGCTAAGCCTTTTTGGTGCAGGACTCAGGTCCCAGGCTGAACTGGGGCTGGGCTTAGAGCTCTGTGGGTGGACATCTCCATGCACCGACCTGCACTCAGGCCTCACCTGCCCTGGCTGCTCACAGCGGGATTGCTAGGTGCCCCCAGGTGTAGGACTGACTCATTCCAGAACAGAGATACCTGTGCATGAGGAGGGTAGCCCAATCCTCTGGGAGGTGTTCGAAGGCAAATTTTGTTGTCTAAGCACCTCACTGTGGGTTAAGTGAGGCTAAGCCCTGTTGGCCTAAGATGCTTCATTCATAACCTTTCTTCTTGTTACCATGCTGGCCTCAAATATAGCCCTGGTCTTATTTCTAGTATCTTATGAAAACTGGGGGCTTTCTTTAGAGTCCCCTGCCTTGCTTAGCTTAAACTCGTAAATCCAATGATGCTCTTGCGGTGGTATCCTGCTTTGCCTAGCCCCCCAAGATATATTTCTTCTCAGGGGTAGATTAGGAACTAATACCAGGTGGATGAGAAAAATACTGAAGCTGTATATAGACACAGGAAAAAATGGTGCTGCGATCAGCTAACAAAATCTTGCACGAGAACAGGAGTTAGAGAGACAACATGATTTACTGTTACTGCCATTTCAGACTTAGAGCAAGGATGCCATCCCCCACCAGGGTTCTAACATTGCATGGCCAAATTGCCTGTTTGAGTTTGCTGACCTTTGAACCCTCTGCATGTGATACAGGGTGCAGCCAAAGGGGGCCCCCCCAGAAAAAGATTTGGAATGGTGTCCAGAATTCAAAGTGTATAGGAATGATGGAGAGACATATAAGATGTCCTCACCCCACCCCCACAGGTGTGAGTTGGGGGGAAGGGACAGTTTTGTACAGCCACAGCCTTGCAGCTAATCCATGGCATTGTCTTTTAACATATCTATAGCCTCTGGTGGCGGTCACTTGGATATGTTAAATGGCTGTGGCCAGGCTTGGAGCTAGGGGGATGAAGTCACTTCCCCCCAAGATGTAACTGGGGGCAGGCCCCCCCAAGTTACAGCGCTTGCGTAGGGGCTTGGAGAAGATTGGCTCGAGGACATGGGATGATTACTGCCCAGACTAACGATGGCAGCCCAGTAAACTTGTATTAATACAGAATACTGGCAGGTGTAACTGATTTTGGGAGGAGTCGGAAATAGGGGTACAGAGGAAGATGGGTGCTGGGATTTAAGAGCCAGGCACGGCAGCCATTAAGAGAGAGCCACGCGGTTTCAGCAGAGTGAGGACCCCCTGTTGGTGAGGTGAAAGAGGGAGCCACGTGGTTTTGGCAGAGTGTGGACCCCCTCTTTCCCAGGTGAAAGGGAAAAACCACGCAGCTTTGCCAGAATGGAGATCCCTGCAGCCAGGTGAAGAAGACAGCCACATGCTTTTGGTGGAGTGCGGACTCCTGCAGCTTTGGTAGAAGAGGCCCACGCGGCTTTGGGGTGCCCCCTTTGGCCGCAGGGCCTGAAAAAGCAACAGAGACTTTGACTGGAACTGGGTACAAAGGACTCTTGCCAGTGGACCATGAGAGGGTACCACAGTACTTTGGATTAACTCGAGACCTTGCACAGTGACCCAGCTGACGGTGCCAGCGGCCTGCAACACAGACGTGTGCTCTTTTCCTGATTTACGGTACCCGGAGTTGGGACAAGAGGGAAGGGAGCGCTGTGTGGGTGTAGGTGTACAACCTAAAGAACTTTGATATTTTAGGGTATTTTTCCCTACATAAGTATTAGGCTGCCCCACACCGCATGGGCCTCAGTCCCAGATGCTGTGTGAACTTCTTTGGCTGCCAGCTCACTCATTCACAGCTTGTTTTCACTCCTCAGTGTGCAGGTTACTCGCAGACAAAGGACAGGCAGCTCAGGGCTGAAGTCCACTGAGTTATGGCCAAACCCAAGGGCTTTGATAACTTAGTGGTAGTGTTTCATGGCCCCAGGGACTGGCCTTGTTCTCTAGAATTCTATGAATCTTCTCACTGGTGATGATAAAGATTGAAACCAAATATAAAAATCTTTTTCTCTTAAGAAAGGGGCGGAGAAAAGAATCAAGAAGCAAAATAAAGAATTAGTGGGGCCCTCACCCTAGGTTTGCTCTGTCTAGAATGCTCACGGTCGCCTGGGTCTAGTCCATGGGGCAAACACAGTGGGGTGAACACAGCGGGGCAAACACAGCGGGGTGAACACCGCAGGGCTCAGGGGCTTCCTGGGACTGCCGAGGTGTGAAGGTCGGCATTTCCAGGTGCCAGTGTGTGACCTCAGGATTGCGCCTCAGTTCCTCCTTGTCCCAGGTGTCTCATCTGTACAAATGTGGACAATGACAGGTCCCACTGCAAGGGGTTGCTGGGAGGGTTAAAGAAAAACACGTATGTCAAACATTGAGAACATCGCTTAGAACACAATGAAAGCTCAGTGAGTGGTTTGACAGACGTCAGACACTGCACTGAGGACTCCAATGCACGATGTCTCTTAATCTGACTCCGAGATGGGTTTGGGGATTCCCAGTGCCCTGGTGAGGAAGGTGAGGCACTCAGAGGTGAAGTATGTTGTTTAAGGCGTCCAACAAAAGCTGGCAGAGCCCGGATGCAAACGCAGACAGACTTCATTTTACTGTACCTTACTTTACTGCGCCCCACAGATGTTGCGTTTTTATTTTTTACAAATCAAAGATGAGATTCTGCACCTGCAGAAAGGTTACGCCTGTGGTGCACCTCAGAGAAATCGAGGATTAGGTTTCACACCACCGAGATCAAGTGCTGCCAGGCCTAATCCTTCTGCTGGTGGAAGGTCTTACCTTCGATTTGTGAAAAGCACAGCATCTGTGAAGCATGAGAAAGCAAAGTGCAATACAATGAGGTCTGCTTTTTTCCAGGAAACTGTTCTCCCCATTCAGAGGAAGTGGCCCCGTAAAACGGTCACACAGCCCTGAGAGGCAGACCTGAGATGAAATCCCAGGCTGTTCAGTCTTGGGCAGATCACGTCCCCCCTCTGTGCCCTGGAGCTCTTGGCTGTGAAATGAGAAGGTTCCGGACCGAGTGTCTGTGCACTGCCCCTGCCCTCCAGTCACCTGCAGTGCCCCTCCAGCAGCAGCAGAGGACCCCTTCCACTGGCAGCCACTGTATGGTCCCGTGCTTCTTGGCTCCCTCCTTTGAAGAGCCCACGGCCCACAGGGAGAGCCGTCCTTCCAGGCAGGAGACACAGGCCCTGGGGGAGGCTGCTGCTTGGCCGCCTAAGTGTCCTTTTCACTTCTCCAGCTAAGAGGCACCTCCCACATCAGCCTCCAGAGTCTGGGATGTGTAGCAAGAGGGAAGGGACCTCACCCATGTTTAGGGGACTTAGTAAAACAAATATGATAGGAAAATGCAGTAAGAAAGCACAAAATGCCTGCCTCATTAGCAGAAACTTAAGGTAGAGAGTTTTTTTTTCTGGGGAAGCTTCTTCCAAACCCCGGATCAGAGTGGTGGAGTCCACCTGAGCACTGCCCTGCCCTACCTTCCGGTCGGCAGGAAACTGTGTGCTGTCCTCCCTCCGAAGCCAGCTTTCAGAAACCTGGGGTCTCTATCTTCCCTGCAGAAAAGGAACGTATTAAAATGTTCACTGCATCCTGAATTGAGAAATCAGCTGCCCGGAATCCATGATCAATACGTTGTCTCTCGGTGATGAAGTGTTTCCTTGGGACGCCTTCTGCCTGTTTCCTTCACGCTTCAGAGCTCCTGGAGACTGGGGTGGATTCAGCTGGCGGTGCTCTGCTCACTGAGACACCCCACCCTCTCAGCTGTGCAGCCCTCCAGGGTCCGCAGCGCCCCGCACGGGCTCCGTGAAGCCCCTGCCCACCTGCAAACTCAGTTGTTTGCAGAGGACACTGAGCAAGGGAAAGGTGCCCTTCTGCTGCGGGGCTTGGCTGTGGGTCCTTGGTGGGCGTGCCGTGTTGTTGTCTCAGGTGGTCCAAGCCAGCATCTAACAGAGGTGCTCCTGTAGGTTAACTCCCAGGAGTTAACAACTATCAGCCAGCCTCTCCTCTCAGCTCCCGCTTGGAGGACATGCACTGCTGAGGTGCGTGCTGCTCTGCTCACTTGTTTTCTCACCGTCTTCCCTGGCGTGGGGTTGTCCTCTGGCTGTTGCGTACCCTTGGCCCAGTCCCTGTGACTGGAATGTCCAGGGTGATGTTTGCCTGATCCTGGGAGACCCTTTCATGTAACCTCCTGGGGGTGCTCCGAAGCCCAAGAGTGGGGCCTGCACTTGGCATTTCCTAACAACCAGACAGCCTCAGTGCCCAAATGTGTGGTTGTTGGTTTGTAGACTACAGAAGGCCTTTGGTCATATTACCTTTGATCCCCCCCCACCCGGCCTTCTTCCCATGGCTCATGCTCTGGCACATGGCAGGAGAGAGGCTGGCAGGGTGGGAGATAGGAAGACAAGGTTACAAAGCCAACCATGGGCTGATGTCCATATGTCATTAGCTGTACCAGCTCTAGGCAGAGTAGGAAGCAAAGTCAAGGAGTGTTGCCTGGCTGTGTTCTGTGTGCACGTCTGTGCCTGTGTGTGTGAACAAATGCATGTGAGTGGGAGTACGTGTGAGGAGGGAGTTGATTCCCGTGCTGCTAGATGCTGAACTCTAAGTCAGGAGCTAAACAAGCACCTGAGGCACTTTGGATGGGTCAGTGGCCGACCCTTTACCCACCTCTGCTAGGACCCAGCGGCTCACAGCGGCCATGCAGTGTGTTTGCTTCCACTTCCGCAGTTCTGGCGGGTGTCCACTGACCCGGGCTGGGTTCTGCTGAAGTACTCTGCTCCAGGTGCATCTCTCTGTCTCTCTGTCTCTCTCTTCCTGAGCAGTTTGCTAGTCAGGCATGTTCTCATAGTCCCAGCAGAGGCATCAGAGAGGAAATGGAAATAGGCAAGGCTTGTGACGAGGCTGCCCTTGTAAGGTGCGGACACAGTCGGGGTGAGGAAGTGGGGACAACAATTCAATCTGCCATTTTCACACACGTCCCGTCTGCCTGTTTTGCCCATATGAAGCCCTG
The DNA here is from genome assembly GCF_021234435.1 of Artibeus jamaicensis. Classification (NCBI taxonomy): domain Eukaryota; kingdom Metazoa; phylum Chordata; class Mammalia; order Chiroptera; family Phyllostomidae; genus Artibeus; species Artibeus jamaicensis. Next base: position 5,291,424 of record NW_026521854.1, on the reverse strand, counting down.
CAGGGATGGCACTGCTCATCCTCCTTCTAGAGTTTAGCCTTCTCTCCAGGCCACCTGCTTTTGATGTCCCCACATGGGAGTGGCCCCAGGAGCTGTGAATTAAAGCGACACATGTCAGGGGAGAAGTCTGTGCCCTTCGGCCCAGGATGTTCAGGGCCCGGGGCTCCCAGGACTGGGAGGGATTTCCCTGCAAGGCCGGCAGGGCCTCCGGAAAACTGAGCACTGGGCACGGTGTTGGGGGTAGATACTGGTCCCCGTTTGCCCCTAACAAATGATGTCACTGTAGGCAAGTGATTAATTTAAATCTTCTTTGATCCTGTGAGTGGAGGATAAGAAAATCTCATTTTCTGAATTGTCTCAGCCTTGGGGGCCAAGAATTTAGTATTCCACCTCTTCCCTGTTTCTTCCTGTCTTGATTATCAATGCCACATCGTGTTTCTTGTGCTAGAAATCTCCGTGATCCTTTTGCATTATTATTAGATGTTTGGTTTTTGAGCAGGTACTTGCCCAATTTTGGCTTCTGGCACCCAAATGTATTTCCCACGGCTGGGCGTCTCCTTCCACGCCTGTTCACATGGAAGGAGGAAGGATCCACTTTCCCTCGTGGGAGCTAAAAACACCAGGCACTTTTCCAGTTTCCCTTAAAACAGGGTTGAAATGCACATGGGTCTTTGACCCCCACTGGCCAATCACAGGCACCCACGCAGGTTTTGTGTGTGAGCTACAGGAAAAAGGTCAGGAAAAGGGCTTCCCCGGCGAGGCCTCTGAGGGGGCTGGGGCGGCAGACAGCTGGCCGCACCCCATGCCCAGGGTAGCAGGCCAGCCTGCGGCATCTGCTGGGTGGCAGTAGCAGCAGAGGTCTGGATCTGGGGCTCGATTTTGGCTCTGGTGTGACTTCCCAACTTCCCTTTGTTCCTGACTGCATTCTGAACATGGTTCTCATTGCATTCCTGACAAGTCAGTTAAATATTAAATATTTTGCAAATAATTTTCTTTCCTGCCTTGTGTCAGTCTCAGTCTTTGGAAGCTAAGGACCCCGAGTCATATGGCTTCTGTTCTCTGCCTCTTCACCCATTTGTCTAGAGGAGAGGGTTTGAGGCCCACGTGCCCCACTCCGGAAAGGCCCCAGGAGCAGAGGCCGTGTGGCCGGCAGCTTCCGTAGCCTCTGATGACCTGTGTGCACACTCAAAACATGGCTTGGGGGTGGCCCTCCCTGACTTTTCTGTGGAAAGTCAAACTCCCCAGTTGAGCATTTTCAGGTGACCGAGAGCTCCCCCAGGACATGTCACCTCATGGTTGCAGTCGTGCCCCTTTGGCCAAGTGAGCCAGGACAACACCAGTGACTGACGCACAGGGGTGCCGTGGTGGGCTGCGTCCAGCAGCGGTGATGGCCCCCACACAGCTGCCATGATGTGAGGCCACCCACCCCGCAGCAACCTCGCTCAGGACGCAAACAGCGCTACGTGAGAAGGCACCTGCCAAGACTGTGCCATCCTGGGGGCATGAGCTTACTGAGTCCCCTGTCCCTATCTTATTCCTACTGCAGGGACCACACACCATGGGGACATGGCCCATGCAGGGACCACACGCCATTGGGAGATGGCCCCTGGCATTACCCAGGGTCCTGGTCGGGGAGGAGGACGGGGTCCAAGGAGACCAGGGAGGAATAGGAGGGTTATACCCAGACCCACTGAGGCAGGTTTGGGTATAAGCAGGATGAGCAGCCACTTCTCAAAAATACCTCCTGTCCCCCAACTTGAGAACCCCCTCTTTCCATCCCAGGACTGCAGCAGGTGGCATCTGACAGCCTGACTTCCAATGCAAGGTATTTAAATGGGGGTGCGATGGCCATTTTAGATGGGGCTGTTCATCGGGCAGGATGAGCCCCTGTGATGTAACACATTTCACATCCGCACTCAGACCACGAAGTGACAGTACCTTGCCCCGTTATTGTGTCAACCAGAAATGCCTGCACCATATCCCTATGCCTCCCAGGGTGGTGCCACCCCTGGTTGAGAGCCGGGGAGTTTAGGAATTAAAGGAGACTGTGGTCAAGTGCATGTAGTGTGTTCAGCATTCTGAGGTTCTGTTAACTAAACCTTAGCTGAGACTGCTGGAATTTCTGAGGTGGAGAACAGCAAACACTCTTACTGTAATGGGGCACTGAGGAGGCTGGTTTTGCTAGAAAGCTGAGGATAAAATTCTCAGATCAGGACCTACTCGGTGGACAGGCCTAAGTGGGATTGGAAAGTGAGAGGTCACAGGTAGATGTCTGTTCCCCAGGGAGTGCACTGCCCAGGATGCCAGGAAGCCTTCGGGGCCCTGGAGCAGGGCAGAGGGCAAGATGGGGAGGAGCAGGGGGAGGAGAGACCACCTTGTACGAAATGGACGCCTCTCCCTTCTGAACTAACTCCCTGCCAAGACTCCCTTGGTGAGTGAAGTCCACATACTACGGAGCTGCAAAAGTTTACTGGCCAACAAAACCGTGTCTAGAGGCACGTCCAGGAGCTGCACGGTGGCCAGAGCTGTGCAGTCCAAAGCCCAGCACGAGAAATCCCGGGTAGTCGAGTGCTGTGTGATTGAATATCCAGTTTTCCAAACATCTGCCAGACTAACCAACCAACCCCAAATTTCAGTCCACAGGTGTGAATTGTGTAGGGCCACAGACTCAGCTGTGTCCCTGTGTGAATGTGTTGAAACCTACTCCCGAGTGTAATGGTGCTTGGAGGTGGGGCCTTTGGGAGGTGTTTTTGTTCAGGTCTTAGTTTATACGGGTGACTGAGATGTGGAGAAGTCAATGTCACCGAAACAAATGTTTGCTGTAACTCATACTTCTCCTTGGAACAAGAGGCAGGATCACCAGGCGGGACTGCAGGAGTGGCTTTTCGCTGGGAAGCAGAAGCTGAGCAAGAAGGAGGCCCAGATTACTGCCTTTATTGGGGTTGCCACCAGAAAGACAAGACAGGGCATAGCAAGCAGCTGAAGATTGTCTAGTTTGGATAATTTCGACGGTGTTGGGCTAGTGGCCCCCCATTGCCTGGCCCCTGGGCCTGGGCTGTCAGAAGAATGTCACCTCCAGGAGGCAGAGCTGGGAAGAGGAGGCACAACCCCGGCTCCGTTGTTTGCAGATCCAAGGCACCCTCCCACTGGTGTCCTCTGCCACCTCTAAGGACCGGCAAGCCCCAGAGGGGCAGTCTTCACCCCCAGCCAGGAAGGACTTTTCTAAGATGTTGAAATATCATAATATACAGAAGATAAAAACGTAATTGATAGAGGAGGCGGTTAAGTAATGAGGGTGGTGCCCCAGAAAGTGGGATCAGTGCCCTTAAAGAGGCCACAGAGAGCTCCCTTGCCCTTCCGCCGTGTGTGGACACGGTGAGAAGACGGGGGTGGGGTGGCCTTCTGTGAACCAGGCAGCCTTGGACTTCCCAGCCTCCAGAGCCATGAGAGGTAAATTTCTATTGCTCACAGGCCACCCAGGCTGTGGCGTTCTGTCATAGCTGCCTGGACACACTGAGACAAGTGCCTTCTATGAGCTGGGGCAGATGGGGAAAACAGAGCCGACACTCTCACCTCCTGTGCCTTACGCTCCAGTGGGGGTGGCAGGCGTGTAAACAGAGCACTACCCTGCAGTGTGATGAGTGTAAGATCATGCATAAATCCGAGAGGTAGACAAAAGAAGGAAGGCAGTACTGAGGTAGCCTTGTAGAAGAGTGTCGATAACAGATGTATTTTGGCAGACAAGCAGGGTTGGATTATCCAGGCAAAAAGAATGGCATAAAAAAATGTACAAAATGCATGAAATGCATTAAGAACTGTGTGTGTTTTGGGTCAGGGGAGGGGGAGCAGAGAGGAATAATGTGTTTGGAAACCATAGTTGGGTTTTATTTATTTTTTTATCACTGTATTAGTCAGCTCTGCGAACCATAACAAAATACCCAACTGCATGGCTTAAACAAGAGAAATTTATTTTCTCACAGTGGTGGAGGCTGGGAGTCAGGTTCTGGTGAAGCCTCTCTTCCTGGCTTTCAGTCCCTTCTAGCTGTGTCCTCTCCTGGTCTCTGGGGTCTCTTTTTAAAGGGACACTAATGCTATTGGGTCGGGGCCCCACCCCGATGACCTTATTAATTTTATTTACTTCCATACTCCAAACACAGGCACACTGGAGGTAGGGCCCCCCCACATGAACTGGTGGAGGGCACAGTCACTCTGTGACAGCCACTGACATGCCTGTCTTCCCCATTCTCCCAGGCTGGCCTGGCCAGCGTCACTCAGCAGCTGCTGATAGTCTCCTTCCTCCAGGAAAGCTTCCCTGTCAGGCTGTGAGACAGGCTTTTCTTCTGCTTCCTCTGCCCTCAGCTGCCTTTCCCCGTGACTCACACCCCACAGATGGTGGTCTGTGTAGGCCAGACACCCACTTTTCTTACATGACACAAAGGCCATTGTCATTTTCACTGGGAATGTTGCCATTTGAGGACTAGAGCACTGAGTCCAGGTGAGTAGGTAGATCCAGACCCTTCCACGCATGGTCTCCTCGTGTGTTCACCACACCGGTTTCCGGGGGTCTCGGGAATCATCACTGTTTTAGTTCTGGTAGTTGTTCTTCAACTTGGTCTGTATCACAAACTCAAACCATACTCACCCTTGAATGAAAACTCAGAAGGAAGTACTTTGGGTTGAGAGGCCCCGTGGAGTCAGGGAACAAGAGTGAGTTTTGGAGTCTGAGCCAGACTCCACCACCACTTGCCTGCCTCTGTCTTGGGCAAATCGGGGGGCCAACCTGCTCCTCGGAAAGTAGAACAGGAAAGGGGAAACCTACCTCATGGCTCTGTTTGCAATCAAACAAGATGAGCATGTGAAAGCGCCTGGGCAGGTGCAAAGCTCAGCCCTGCAGTGTGTTGAGGAGACCAGGAGGCAGGGACAGGCACCCTGGGGACGCCAGGCACCCCAAGGCGGTGGCCCAGAAGCCCTTCACCCCTGATTACCCTTAGATAATGAATGAGGACAATGGTAAATGTTATAAGAATAATTTACTGTTCATCAAGAACAAGGGACAATTAGAATAAGTCCCTATTAGTATTCACATGTCCCCTTGCCAGAGACGCTCCCGCCACCTTCAGCTCCCAGAGCTCCCATTACAGGAACAGGAGCCCCCTCTGCAGACCCAGCCTGCATCCAGCCGGGTTATTAGGCAAAGGATGTTATTGACTGTGTAATTAACTATGTAATTAACTCCGAGTGCTGAATGCCATCAGTGCCTAATTTAATAGAAATGTGTAATTAAATTTCGTCTTTAATCCCTAGGAAAATCTCTGGATTTGGGTGTGGGAGTCAACCTGGCAGGGTGCCCCCAGGTCTCCATTATCTTCAATTAGACAATTAATTGATATTCAAGTTACCTTTCTCATTCAAACCTAATTGAATTTCTCCCTGCTCCCCATGAGGTGCGGAGTGTTTATAAAGATGCTCTTCCCCATTCAGGGCCTAGAGAACCCATAGCAGCAGAGTGGTCATCCCCCATCCCCCACCCCCACTTACTCACATATCAGATACCAGCGAGTGGCCCTTTAAGAGACTGATGGGTACAGTGCTTTCTCCTTAGCATCTTTGTATCTAAACAGTGGTGACTGGCTAGAGGGCAGTCTATCTGGGACTAATGAATCTCCCTCCTTATTGCCTCCAAAGTCAGGCAGTGGTTGCTGATGGCTCCATTTTGCTTCCTAGCCCTCCTTTCAGTCTCTCTGACTCAAATGCATTTCTCCTAAGTGCCCTCCTTGTCCCTTCCAGGCCTTCCCCCAGCACCCTACTGAGCAGGTCTTCTTTCTGCACCCACACCTTCCTCAGATGGGAGTTCAAAGAGCTCGCACTCTGCAAAGGCCATGCTGCCACCCTAGCACCCCAGCAGCCTCCACGGGCCTGGCTGTCTCTGAGGCTCAGCGGAAGCAGGGAGCTGGAGGGAAGTGGGCGGAGACCATGAGGCCCAATGGAGATTCAGGCTCAGAGTGAAAAGAACAGCAAGATGACAGGAAACCAAATGGCAGCCAGAGAGGAGAAGAATGAGGGAAGAATGAACATTGGTGGAGAAAGGGGAAGGTAGAGAGGAATGAGAGAGAAAGGAGAGAAGAATGTAACAAAAGAAGAGAACTGGAGAGGAGAGGACAGGACAGGAGAGGAGAAGGTGCGTGAGAGAGAAGTCTGAGTTTAATAGAGCTGTTCTCAAGGACTCGGGGCCAGCCAGCCGGCCAGCCAGCCAGCGAGTGTCTGTCACTGGGAAGAATTTTTGAAAGGCTTGAATTTCAAACAGCGGTTGCAGCTGCCGCCGATTTCACTGTACACCTGATGGCCTAATCTGAAATGAGAATCTTGGAGGAGTGTGGAGCCATTCTCAAAAAGGCTTCTTTTTTAAAGCAAAAAAAAAGAGAAAACTTTCCCTGTCCTGTGTGCCTTCAGAAGTTTAACAAAAGTGCGCCCATTCACAGACATCATTTATCTCCGGTCGCAGTCCGTGGAAATGTGTCCCATTGTCAAGCCGCCTGCTCCTGTACATCAGCGGGAGTTGTACCAACAGAGTCAAGTGTGGATAACACACTAGTAATTGCTTGTCTGTTTAAAGAAACTACAGTTCTCGGAGAAGGAAGAGGAAAAGTGAAGCCAGGGAAAAAGAGCACGTGCCGGAGCAGAGGGCGTCTGCACTCTGAGCTGCGGGGGAAGCTCTGGGGAGGGTGGGGTCTCCAAGAGTCGTGGCAGGAAGTAGAGACTAGATCAGGGCTGGGGGCAATGAGGCCTGGCTGGAAGCTTCCTTTCTGCACTGCCAAGGAAAGGAACAGCAAGGCAACTGGGAAGGAGTGTAGACAGAAACCAGTCCTCACGCAGTCAGACTGGGTGATTGGAAGGTAGAGGTCAGGATGTCAGGGCCTATTGACCCCAAACATCTTCCCTATTTACTTGTGCTGCTTGAATGCCAACAATGTATACTGGCATTTTTGATTGTGTCATGACCTTTTTCTCTCAATCTTTTGCAAAAGAATGATACCCTTGCCAGGGATTTTTAAGTTTCGAACTGTCACTGTGTAAATCGATTTTCAGCAGACTCTGTTTCTGCTTTCTTCCTATACTGCCGACCCCGGGCCTGGGGATGTGGTAAATCCTCGGTACAGATGTGATAAATGGAATGATGTACCCACACAGGTAAATAAATCTTAGTTGTTCTGCTTCTGCTGCCTGTCAAATGCAGAGCTAGACTTTCTAGGTCCTTTATCTCATTTAATCATCATAAAGATGCCGAGAGGAAGCTGAGATTAGGAATGTAGAGTGACTTGCCCAAGGCCACAGAGCCAGTAAGGGATGAGGTTGCCACTCAGCTCCCCGCAGCAGAGCACAGCCCCTGAGCACAATCCAGGCAGCAGGGCAGTGGGGAGAGCTCAGCCCTGCCTTCACTTCCAACTCAGCTCCAAGTGCTGGGTGACTTGGATGGGCCTCTTGTATTCCCTTTCCTGCTCTGTGCTGGAAACCATTTCCCGTGTTGGAGTCTCAGACCGTTGGTGCTGTCCTTGGGAGAGGGAAGGAGGTCCACTGGGGGCCCTTGCTCTGTCCCCTTCTTCCTAGTAGGGAAGCATTTTGTTCACTTGGTGGCGCTGCGGCTCAGGCCCGGGGCCTGAGAGTTGAGGGAGCAGGCCCCTCCCCTCATTCTAGTGCTTTTCTTCACTAATAAGTTGGGAGACCTTGGGCAGGTCTTTGAACCCCTAAGGGTTTTCAGCTTCCTTATGTGTGGAACGGTGATAATAATATCAGCTTTTCCAACCCTGCAGGATTATTCTAAGGGATCAAATAGTGTAAGGCACATGGTAATGCTTTTGAGTACACAGAAGCTTTTCATTTTGCATTTCTAGGTATATTCATATTCATCGGGTTTAAAGATGAAAACTAAGGATGAAATGCCACAAAGGCCTAGAACAAGGCCTCTGTGTAGGCAGACTGTTTACAGTTTATCCTCAAGGCTAAGCGTTTGTTTGTTTTAAGGAAAGGCTTGGCTCTCCATAAAGGCGTGCACAGCTGTCAGGACCGAGAACGTGCTTTCGATGTCACGGGTTTGTCTGAATCTCACTCCGGGGAGCCCAGCTCAGTAAACACTTTCATGCGCAGGCAGCACCCTTAATCAAGCCCGTGAATCTTAACCTAACCTTCACAATGAAAGTATAAATAGAGCCCTGATTAAATAATTGTTATTTTCCTGCTGGGAACCTCAGTTGGGATTCAGTCTTTACTGTATCATGTTATGCAAATGTTCCATACAGCTCGTATATGTCTCCGCTGCAGCAAACTGCGTTTTTGATGGCACCCAGCGCAGGGCTGGGAGTCAAAAGCTGGCGTTCTAGTCATTGTTCTGCTGGGGACTTGCTCTGTGCCCTTGAGAAAGTCACCTCATTGTCCAGCACCTCAACACCTCAACGTCCTCCTCGCTTAAAGGAGATCCGGGGCTCGCGCTCAGTCGGGGCTCCTCCCCCAGCCACGGAGTCCATGTTTTCAAAAACAGCTACTAATCTACAAGGATTCCATGATAATTAATTCATTTCCCCAAGTCTAAAAATCAAAGGCTCTTGCAACTGGTGGTCAGAGATGCTGATCAGACATATAATCAGAGTTAACACACTGAGCTGAGAAGATGTCAGCTAAAGGCAGAGAAGCGTGACACTTGAGTCTATGGTTCGAGGAGAGAAAGGTGTTGGGCATTTTGAAATATTAGCAGTAACTCACCAGTTCCTATCACTTCCTGTGCCCAGACCCAGACGTCTGTACAAACAGGCTGGGAATCACCAAAGGGCTCCCTCACTCCACGTTTAAGACGTCTAAGACATGTTGTTCTGGGGATTTGAGAATAAAACCAACAAAGGTCTCTGACCTCATGAAGCCTACATCTAGTGAAGGGAGAGATGGGAAAAAACAAAACAGAAGAAAACCCTCAAAAACAAAATGACAAAACAATAGGCCAAGGATACGGTTTATTAGAAGGTTATAAGAGCTTCAGGAAGAAACACAACCGGTGAGGAGGGTAAGCACTGGTGGGGCAAGGTGGCCGCTGGGAGTCGGGGTCAAAATTTGAGCAAGGACTTGAAGGATAAGAGAAAGCGAGCCATGCATGGTGAGAGGGGAAAAACATGTAAGGATTTCTGCATCGAGGAGATGCAAAGGGCCTGAGATAGAAACATGCCAATCATGTTTAGGGACTAGCATGATGGCCAGAGAGGCCAGAGCAGAGTGAACCTAGAGGATAGTCAGGGTCAGCGGGACAAGGGAAGGGAGCAGTTCTCGTTGGACCTGCCGGCCATTGTGAGACTTTTACTCTGAGCGAGACAAGAGCCAGGGGAGGCTGGGTGTTTGGGTACAATGAAGCGACATGCTCTGACTTAAGTGTTTAAGAGATCGATTGGCTGTTTCCAGTCCATCGAAAATAGGCTGCAGGGGAGCATGGGCCAAAGTGGGGAGAGCGGTTAGGAGGCTATTGCTGGGTCAGTCCAGAGGCCATGATGGCTTGAACGTGGGTGGTCACAGTGAAGGTGGTGAGGGGGGTTCATTCCTAAAGTTTGAGGCCTCCAAACTTGCAGATGGATTTGACGTGGGATAAGGGCAAGAAAGAGAAAGTCAAGTTTTTGGAGTCCACGATATATATACTCTGTACTGTGATAAGATCACTGCATTTACACACACACCAACATGGTATGTACATGCGATCCAGGGCTTTGTAGGAGGTCCTATGACTTAGGATGTTGTGTAAAGTTCCCTTGACCTCCAGAGAAATCACTCAGAGAAAATAATCCGTGAAAACTACGTGAGGTAATGTGAATTACCTTCCCTTCCGTGGAAGGGCACTATGTGACGTTATATCTCACTTTGCAAGACACAGTGAGAAAATCCTGCAGCAGTGGCAAGCTCAAGTTGAGCACGAAGTCAGGGTTTTGCACGCCCTCCCCAAACAGACTGCGTTTTAAGTGGAGGGGGCTTTCCCCACTCCAGCCTCTCTTCGGACCACACTGCCGTTCTACAATTCCCAAACGTGCACGGAAAGTGAAATGACCCGAGAGCCTCCTTCTGATAACACAAGATTTAGGAAAACTAGCCCCTTGTTTATAAGGGAAGGAAATAAATGGTTCAAAGCTCCCTACTAAAGACAAAGGAGAGGCAGACTGAAACTAACTGAACCTCCATAAAGCCTGTTTGAAATATGGCAAGATGCCAATCAATGAAGGATTAAATCTTTACAAAGGGGGCTCTATAGAGCTACTGCGTTCAAGGACTAGTAGGTGTTATGCAAAAAAATTATATGGTGTGAATGCAAGTTTGAGAATTGCTAGGCTGAGCGAGGTTATTTTTTTTTTCTTCTTCTTGGAGTCTTTAATATGCTGATGCTAATGTTTCCAAAAGAGTAAATTTAATATGCAGAGTTTGCCAACTCTTTGGGATCAGGAAAAACTATTTCTCAAGAAATAGTGGTCTAGACCCCAAGGTTCTGGGTGAAATTGTAGCAATAATGGTTAAAAGCAGGAACACCTTTTCTCCAGGATGGGTAGCTGACAGTTCCTGCCCAGAGATAGGTGATAAATGAGACAGTGTGGCTTGAGCCCCCAGTTTAATACTTCTTTTCATTTAGGTTAAATTTAACTAATTGTTTCAGCTACATCTACATGCCCAACCCAGAGGTCCAGCTTAGACAACATTTACCCCTTCAGGATGTTCTCAGACTCCCACGCAGGAGGCGAACCACGTGGGGACGCTCTTTGCCACACTGCTGCGTATAAAGAGCCAGCAGACAACCTTAAAGAAAGCCGAGTAGCAGATGGGGTGTAACATGGCAGGTCCTGGAGAGAGCAGACAAGGCTTCCATTTTATCTTGACCTTGTAAGTGTATGATGTCTGGGGAGGTTGTGTAAATACTTTAAGCCTATAATATCAGTTAACCACCACTACACTGCAGGGTTGATTGGGAGGATTAAAGGATATAAATTAGCGTGCAAGCTGGCCAACGGTAGGTGCTTGGTAAATGGTGGCTAATGCAATTCTATTAATATGATGCCCTGGCTGGTGTGGCTCAGTGGATTGAGTGCTGGCCTTAGAACTGAAGGGTCACTGGTTTGATTCCCAGCCAGGGCACATTCCTGGGTTGCAGGCCAGGTCCCTGGTTGAGGGTATGCAGGAGGCAACTGATGGATGTTTCTCTTGAGCATTGATGTTTCTCTCCCTCTCTTTCTCCCTCCTTTCCCCCTCTCTAAAAATAAGTAAATAAAATTTAAAAAAAGATGACAATAATAAAAATATAACAAAAATAAAGCAATTGCCAATAATATTTCTGCCTGGATCTTGTGGTAAGGATGGGTTCAGAAAACTTATTGAGAGGAATTAAGATTTAAGTTGCTTCAAGAATAAAGAATACAAAGATAAATTAGAAGATCAAATCAAAGGATAAGGAGAGAAGGAAAATGGTGTGAATTCACGCCGGGGCCCGACAGTGAGGACACTTTGGTGGCAGGATTGAGCAGCCGATGCACGCACTGGAGGTCCTGCTGACAGTTGTTCAAAGCAGCGACGTAAGTGAGTTACAGGCTGCTGCACTTGCTGAGTGACAGACCACACTGTTCCATCTCCTTTGATCGCTTGGGTGTCGAAGGCGTCTTACTCTCCTGTGGGAGGCCCACAGAGATTTAAATTGAGAGAGCAGCCCACATTCTGCTCCAGCTGCCTGCAGTATCATAAAATATGAGTTTTCATATTGTGTTCTCCAGAACTTTAAAGTTCAGTTGAGACCATCAATTTAAGAGTTCAACATTAATTTGATTCTCATTTCTTGTAATTTGAAAATATTTCTTCAGCTCAAAGCCACAGTAAACACGTACCCATGCACAAAAACACACATGTGTATATTCGATGTCTTATATACCAAAGCTTAACACACGAGCGCACACCAGCATGTAAGGCTGGGTAGCCGGATGGACATGTTTCCATACAGGTCTCAGGGTAAAGCTTCTCACACTGTCTTCTGAAAATATATGAAATTCTTAAAGCTAAACCAGTGATGAGAATGGCTGTAGCTCAAGAACATATTTTGTTTTTCATTTTGTTTCATTTTCTTTCAATTCAGAAAATGAATTAAGATTTCTGTTGAGAAATCAACAGAAACTAGTTAGTTACCTCCCTTGTAGGTAACTAGCTGGTTTTCTCTTGCTGCTTTTAAGAGTCTTTCTTTGTCTTTAACCTTGTGCATTTTAATTATGATGTGTCTTTGGGTTCATCTTACTCTCTGTGCTTCCTAGACTTGTATGTCTATTTTCTTCACCAGGCTAAGGAAGTTTTTTGTTACTATTTTTTCAGAAAATGAATTAAAAAAATTTGCCTATATTTGCTCAAGTAAAATTTTATGAGCAAGGGCCCTATTACCTAACCACCGGGATTAGGATTTTCCTGGTAATAGGCAATCAACACAAAGTATGGACCCTGGGGTGCATCTGACTACCCCCATGTCCCCAATCCTGATTTCAAACTTTTGTGTTCATCAAAACTTTCTCATTGGATTGAATTTATATTAGGCGAAAGATAAAAGTTTAAATGCATAAGTATGTATAACAAAGTATCATTTTCTTTCTTTTATGTATGAAGATTCCATGTTAGATTCTCCCTGGGGAAAAAGCATACTTCTTTGCTGAAAAATCAAAGTTAGAAAATACTTGTCCTAGGCTACATATTTTCCCAGTGCCTGTGATTAAGAGTTGTACCTTCTGAAAAGGTAGGAGGTAGGGGAGGGGCTGGGGCACAGCCAGTGCTCAAGCCTCACACACAGAGTGAAGGGCAGGTAAACTGGCTGATTGCTCCCCCTTGAACCCTAAACTTCCACGTGATGGTTTGTTTGTTTTCTGTGTATCGAAAGGTAGAATTTGATTTTGCCTGCTGTTTTTGCACTAAACCTTATGACTCCATATTTAACTAGAGACTTTAATCAAGACAAAAGGAAAATACATCTAGTTCCTTATTTAATACACACGGTAAAGATTAATAAGTAGAGACTTTATATATTTATTTGATTATTTTTAGACTAAAAGTTGAGACTGCTACCACTTATTCCTTTAAGCAAACATATCATGCGCAAATATCATAAATGTATAAATATAAAAGGGAAATGAAATAATAAACTTCAAAAGAGCCCCTGATTCTGAATTTTTTCAGTTTTTTACAAGAGGTCATTTTGCTCATCTCTCTGAAACTAAGGGAAACTGCCTTGTTTCCTTCTATGTTGCTCAAATCCATTGCATCCTACTCAGTGATGTTTTAACCAGTTTCCTATGTTTGCCAATTTTTTATTTTCTGCAGTCATTTTCTCTTTTTGATAGATACAAGGGGGGCACTCAAAACACTCAGAATTTATTTATAAAAATTGTGTATTTATTCTTACATGTTTAAACTTCAGGCACCTTCAGTGTTCTCTCCATTTGGTGCAATCCTCCTATCAGGATGTTTTTTCCCACTGCTCAGACAGTTTTTGAATTTGTTGATTTTGATGCCTTTTAGTGCTTCTGCCATTTTTTTTTGTTTCCTCTCTTGACATTGGCAAAACATTTCTCTTTGAGGACTTTTTTCGCCCAAGGAAACAAACAAAAACAAAATGTCGCTTGGGGAGAGATCAGGTGAATAGGAAGGGTAGGGCACAGGGGTCATGCCATTTTGGGTCAAAAACTGCTGAGCACTCAACATGATGTAAGCAGTTGTGTTCGTAAACCACCCATCATGAAACGGGCAAATGCATTGAAAGAGTCTTCAAAACAAATTCCCTGAAGCTGAACACAGCCTCTCACAACAATGCCAGCTGGTGCACTGATATAGTTGGGTTCCCAGAACACTCACCTAGCAGGGAAACCTGTACTACAAGGGGCACCCCCTCCAGAAGATAAATCCAGTATTTTTGGGTCCCCTTTCGTATGTATTTATTGTCACTTCGTTATTAATATTTTTGATATTTTTTTCTTCTTTTTCTTAAGACTTCACATAATAGTGGTTTGGTGGTGATAAACTTCCTAACTTTTTTTTTTTTTTTTGATCTGGTAAGCTCTTTTTATGTCCTTCCATTTTAAATAATAGCTTTCCTGGGTAGAGCAATCTTGTTTGTAGATCTTTGCCTTTTTAAAAAATTTCTTTTTAAAGATGTTATTTATTTATTTATTTTTAGAGATGGGGGAAGGGAAGGAGAAAGAGAGGAAGAGAAACATTAATGTGTGGTTGCCTCTAGTATGCCCCTTGCTGGGGATCTGGCCTGCAACCCAGGCATGTGCCCTGACCAGGAATTGAACCAGTGACCATTTAGTTTGCAGGCTGGTGCTCAGTCCACTGAGCTACTACACCAGCCAGAGCTAGATCTTTGCTTTTAATCACTTTGAATATTTCTTGTCAACCCCTTCTGGCCTGTAAAGTTTCTGTTGAGAAATCAGCTCCCTTGTGGGTAACTAACTGGTTTTCTCTTGCTGCTTTTAAGAGTCTCTCTTTGTCTTTAACCTTGTGCATTTTAATTATGATGTGTCTTTGGGTTCATCTTACTCTCTGTGCTTCCTAGACTTGTATGTCTATTTTCTTCACCAGGCTAAGGAAGTTTTTTGTCACTATTTTTCAGGTATGTTTTCAATTTTTCGCTCTCTCTGTTCTCCTTCCTGTACCCCCATGATGAGAATATTGGTATGCTTGAAGTTGTCCCAGAGGCTCCTTACACTATCCTCATATTTATTCTTTCTTTCCTTCTTTTTTTTCTTTCTTTCCTTCTCTCTCTCTCTCTCTCTTTCTTTCTGTTTTGATTGGGTGTTTTTTTGCTTCCTTATATTTCAAATTGCTGATTTGATTCTCAGCTTCATCTTTACTGTTAATTCTTTGTAAATTATTCTTCATTTCAGTTAGTGTATTCCTCATTTATGTCTTTTTTATGGTTTCCATGTCCTTTTTTATAGTTTTGAAAATCCCTCTAAGCCCCTTGAGCATCTTTATAATCATTGTTTCGACTCTGCATCTGTTAGTTTGCTCGCCTCCATTTCATTTAGCTCTATTCTTATTCTTTCACTTAGGACCTCTTTCCTTGTCTCCTTATTTTGGCTGCTTCACTGTGTTTGTTTCTAGGTATTAGGTAGAGCTGCTGTGTCTCCTGTGTTTGGTAGAATGATCTAATGTTGTAGGTGTCCTGTAGGGTCCAGTGGTACAGCCTCCCTTTTCACCTGAGCTGGGTGGTCCAGGTACACCACCCTCCCCTGCCATGGGGGCTGTGTACACCCTCCTGTTGTAGTTGAGCCTTTATTGCTGTTGGCACCTCAGTGAGAGGGAATTACCACAAGGTCGATCAACTGTGAGGACTGGCTGGAACCACCATGAAGGGTCAGCTGTGCAAGGGCCCACCCCACAGAGTACAACTTACTTCAGTGGAACTCTGGTGCCCACTGAGTCTGCCCCTTGAGTGTGTCACTTGTGGAGGTGGTTGAGTGGTGCTTCAATGTGATCTGAAGCTGTCCATTGGCTGCTCTAGCTCTGGGGTCTCATGGGAGGTGCATACCAAAGTCAGCCACCCAGGGCATCTGGGCATGGGCTACAAAGTGATCTGCAGAGGTCTGCTACTTGTGCTGGGCGTGGAGGTGCCAGGCATAGGCCAAGTCATGAACCAAGGCCAGATGCCACTAATATCAGGCCTCAGGCTATTGAATGACCATGAGATATTTAAGAAAGTCTGAGGCATGAGCCAAGATAGACTGTTTATATGGAAAAGCCACTGGAAACAGCTTCAGTGGGCCCATAAGTTGAAGGGGGCAGGATCTCAGGGAATCACCAATGCAGGGCTAGTGGTATTAGTTAGTTTGATAAAGACTGAAATAAGGCACCCACCTGCAGGCTCTGTTGGGGAAGGGCTCAAAGAGGATCAATGGCCTCTGCTAGCACTTCCGTCTGGGAGAAAGCTGCTCCTCCAGCTCTTGCCCTGACACTTCAGTTTCTCCCCATACATCCCTGATGACTTTTGAGCTGCTGCTGCAGAGCTGGAACTCAGAGGGAGTGAGTCCAAGTAAGCGGGCCCTTTAAGAGTAACTGCCTGGGACTCTAGCTGCTCTCTGTCTCACTCAGCCATAATCCCTGCTGGTTTTTACAGCCAGAAGTTGTGGGGAATTTCCTTTCCGGCACTGGAATTTTGGGATGGGGGGTCTGGGACCCCCTGTTCATCGGGGCAAACTCTGCAGCTGAGATATCCATCCTGATTTTTATCTGCCACACATGGGTGTGAAACAAGCTGCTTCCACCTCCCTGCCTGTCTTGCCAGTCTTGGTGTGGCTTCTTTATATCCTTAGTTGTAGGACTTCCGGTCAGCTAGATTGCAGGCGGTTACGAATGATAGTTGCTCTGTAGTTCAGCTGTAATTTTTAAGTGGTTGTGGGAGGATGACAGTACTATGTTTACCTATGCTGCCATCTTGACCAGAGGCCAAGACCCCATTTAAACTGGAGTTGGGAGGGCCTGTTGGGGAAGCTCTCTGGCCCTACCACTCATCATTAATTACCCCAAACAGGAAGAGACTACTTTCCATCTCCAAAAGGAAGATGTTTTTCTGTTCTACTACTCTAGCAGGAAGAAGGAAGATCATCTTCTCCTCTGGCAACAACTCAGCCAGTGAAAGACTGTTACCATCCAGCCAATGAAAAGCCACCTAAGTTGGAACTCCCAGTTTCTTCCAATAGACTCTTTGTTCACAACAGGGCCTCTGAGCTCTCTCTTTCTTCTGTAAAAAAGCATTCTCCTCCTTTGTTCTCTGGATTTGTATGTGTTTCATCCCTGAGCCACATAAATTATAATTTTTTGTTGTTCCTGAATAATCCATTTTGTTGGAGAAATATCTGGCTGCCTGTTTGTTTAAGGTCAACAACTCACACACACATGCACACACAAAGGCGCACACACAAAGGCACACACACAATTCCACATCAAATGCAGTCTAACTCTGCTCTTATGTGATAACACCGCAAGATGCACAGCTGTCTTGGTGCACGCACCCCCATGTCAGAAGTAATACTATTGCACCAAGCTGTTTACTATTGGAAAGTGGTATTTACAGGTCTCAGCAGGTAAGGCTTTCTTTCTGGCTTAGTGGTGCTTTATGCAGCTTGAATAAATAAAGGTTGGATTTCCAGGCTCCAGCCAAATGATATTTATGACAAAGCTAGCATACAATGCTTGATGGATTTTTTTTTTCAGGCACACTTTCCATTTTATAGCAAAGTTGAGAGAAGAAAAAACAACTGTTCCCCCATTCTGCAGATAAAAAGGAATTTACTTCGTACCTCAGTGATAGCTTCTTGTCTGAAGAGGGACAGACAGTGAAAAGATCAACTTTTGACTCAGACAGACAGACAGACAGACAGATAGCAATTCAATTTTTAGTTCTGCATTCATTAGTCATTGCATTTGAATGAATTATTAATCCCACCGACCCTCAATTTCTTTACCGGAAAAATGGGATCAATATACATAAAAATACATATCTATCAACAATCTAATCTGAAAAACAAAATAAACTAACAAGCAGAATAGCAACAGACCCACAGATACAGAGAATATTTGGACAATTGCAGAAGGGAGAGGGGGATGGGGAGATAGGTGAAAGAGATAAAGGGATTAAGAACTACGAATTGGTCCTGGCTGGTGAAGCTCAGTGGATTGGGCGCCAGCCTTCAAACCAAAGCGCTGAAGGTTTGATTCCTGCTCAGGGCACATGCCTGGGTTGTGGGCCAGATCCCCAGTAGGGGATACGTGAAAGGCAACCACACATACATGTTTCTCCCCTCCTCTTTCTCCTTCCCTTTCTCTCTCTCTAAAAATAAATAGCTAAAATCTTTTTTAAAAAGCAACTACAAATCAGTAGTTACTGAAAAAGCCACAGGGATGTAAAGTGCAGCATAGGGAATAAAGTCAATAATATGGTAATAACTATGTGTGATGTTAGGTGGGCATAAGATTTATTGAGATGATCACTTAGGAAGTTATGTAATGTCTCATCACTGGGGCATACACCTGAAATTAATATAACATTGTATGTCAACTGTAATTGAAAAATAAGTGATTAAATGGCAAAAATGGAATTATATGGTTATTGATGAAAGAATAGAAAGAGATGAAATGAGATCATTACTAAGGTCTCTAAATACTACCAAGGACAGAAGTGGAATTAGAAAAATATATGCCTTCTCTTCATTATCTTTCCCTTTCCTATATTTTCAGATTGAATATCACTAACCTACAGGTTGCTTGTGAGAATTAAAGGACACAAATTTATATGGGAGATGACGATGACCCTTGGTAGGTTCTTAATGGTGGCTAATAGGATTCGACTAGTGGTAATAATTAATGACCAAAGCAACCCAACACAATTTCTCACCATTGAAGTACAACTATGATATAAAATATCTTATTTCTTCACCGGCTAGGAAGCTCCTTGCTGAATGCGAGGTGTGAAGCACTGGGACAGCACGTGGTTCTGAGCTAAACCACTTTCTCAGAGGGGCCCAGAGTAACCAAAGCTGGTGAAGAAGGTGGTGTCTGAGGCAGCCTTGGAAGGAGGAGGAAGGGTAGGCTGAATGAAAAGGAAGGAGAAGGTGTTTCAGGCAGAGGACCCAGCAAGATCAGAGACCTGGAGGTAAGATGAGATGCATAAGCTGTGAGGGAGCCCAGGGAAGACTCTGGCTGGGCTCAAGAATAGAGAATAGTGGGAGGACCCAGGAGCAGGAGGCATAGGTCATGTCCCGGGATACGTGGAGGCTCCCGAAGGCTCAGCTGAGGAATTGGGGCTTCATTTTTTATTCTCACTGAGGTGAGAGGGAAACGTTGATCAGTGGCCTCCCGCATGCACCCCAGCTGGGAACCGAACCCACAACCCAGGTATGTGCCTGACTGGGAATTGAACCTGTGACTTTTCAGTTTAAGGGACAATGCTCCAACCAACTGAGTCATACCTTCTGGGGGGAATCGGGGCTTCATTTTACAGGCAGCAGGGACTCGTTACAGATTCCCGAGCAGAGAAGTGTCATGATGGAAAAGAGAATTTAGTAGACAAGTGGAGAGAGAGAATTCTGGATGGATCAGAACTGGAGGATGAAGAGCCGGAAATAGAGAAGGACCGGTAATGAGTAATTGCATTTCAGGAACACGGTGATCAGGGCACGGGCCAGGGATCTGAAGTTACAGCAAGAAGGGACAAGAGAAATAGGCGTGGGGGGAAGGAGAGTGAGCCTTTCCAACACCGCATGGCGCAGCCCAGAATGGGTCCCTATAGAGAAGGGACGTCATCCGTTGGACCAGGAGAGATGGCTCAGAGGAAGGGGGGCTTGGAAATGTCTGCCATCGGAACTGCAATCAACTGGTTTGTGTAAATGTTTAATTTCCCCTGTCTCCTAAAAAGGGAAGACTTATAATTTGCACAATAATGTTATTAATATCTAGAGCTTGGGCAAACAAAAGTGATGTCTGAGCTTTAGACTTAAATCTTCCCATTTGCACTGCTCTCCGCCTTGTTAAATTCTCTGCGCTGGAGCCCGTGTGATGTTCAGCGAGCCTCGCTCCACACTCTTTTCCTCTTGATAAAACATTAAATCACTAGATTCCCCACCCCCACCCTGCCCTCTTCTTTTTCTCAAAAGATGAGTTTTCCTGGTCACTGAAATTCGGCTTAAATATGTAAAGTTCTGAAGGGAGTGGAGACTGTGGTAGTGATATTTCAAATCGTTAGACTTTGTGACTTTAGGCTGTAAAATAGATGCCTGTTAAGGTCCATAATTCAAAATGCTCCCTTCAGTCGGATGAAGACAGAAGGGCAGAGCAACCGGGGGCTGAGGCCGGGGTCAGACCTGGCTCTGCCCCTGACGGAGCGGGTCACTCCTGTTAAACTGTGGGTGGAGCATCCAAGACCATGAGGAGGGCAGATCATAGCTGCTGATTTATGCAGGCCATCTTCTCCGTCCTTAGCCCTGTGCCGGTGCTACAGGCACGCTGAGTCTGCGTGTGCGGGGAGTAGGGGGGCTTGTTTCTCAAGCTTTTCCCCCCATTCTCAGCCCCAACTCTGATCCCCAGAGCTTTCTTAGATTTTTCTCCTTTCTCCCCCGTAATTTCCCCCCACCATGAAATTTTAATACCAGACACACATTCTATATATGTTTATGTGCTGCATACATATTGGTACTTTACCTGTAAGTAGTCATCGGCTGCCCTTACTGTTGTGATTCAGTGGGTTCAGCATGGTCCTGCAAACCTGAAGATCGCAGGTTTGATTCCCGGTCAGGGAACATGCCTGGGTTGTGGGCCAGGGCCCTGGTTGGGGGCTTGTGAGAGACAAGCGATTGATGTTTCTCTCCCTCCCTCCTCTTCTCTCTAAAAATAAATAAATAAATAAATAAATTCCTTCCTCCTCTGACCAATTTTCGCTCCTTGAGGGAGACACTGTCCTTGTTGAGAACAAGTGTTCTAGGTAGAACAGAGACATCACGGCCTCCATCATGTGCTGTACTGGAGGGAACTTAGAAAGAGGTGAATGAGCTCAGAGGGTGGGAGGCCCCAGAAGGACACATCTGTGTCCTCGCCCTGGAACCTGTGAATGTTATCTTAGTAGGCATTTTTACCAAATATCAATTTTTTTTACAATTGCTTGTGTAATTAAATTAAGAATCTATAAAAAAAATCACCCTGGATTATTGGTGTTGGCCCTAAATCCAAGGACAAGTGTCCTTATGAAAGACACCCAGAGGAGAGGCCATGTGAAGACACAGGCAGGCGTCAGAGTGAAGCAGCCAAAAGCCAAGGCTAGCAGAAGAGGCAAGGGAGGGTCCCCTCCTGGAGCCTTTGGAGGGGGCCTGGCCCTGCTGACACCCTGACTTTGGACTTGGAGCTTCTGAAACTGAGAGAATGTCCCCGCTGTTGCAGCCACCAGTCTGCGGTAATTTGTACAGCAGCCCTAGGAAACCAGTACAGGAGACTGGCCGACTTGGCTTCAGAGAGTGTGAGGAAACCTCTAGGGAAGACTTTTGAGCTGGATGTAGACGAGCGAGAGGCTGGCAGACAGACACTGAGGAGAGCATCGCGCAGAAAGAACGGCACTGGAGGCAGGCTGGCCGGAGCGGCGGCCCTACGGCTGCTTCCATGGGTCTCCTTCCAGAAGACCTGAGAAGCGGGGGCTGGGCCCTGTTTGTTTTCCCTCCCTACGTGAGCTCGTCCTTTTCCCAAACACGTTCTACATGCTGATGATTTCCAAATGTTTACCTTAAGACCAGGCCTGTCCTCCACGATGGCTGCTCATGTCCAGCTGCCATTGGACCATCCCAGCCACCTGTCTCCTTGGCATCTCCTTGGGCCTCTACAGTGTCAGCTCTTTACTCCCCACTCATCCGCTGCCTGCTCAAGCTCCCCCTTCCTCTGCACTGCCAACAACCAGCACCTCTAACAGCGACTCAAGCAAGAAATTTTGGGGGAACCCATTTCCTTAGTCTCCTCTTCCCATCCATCAGCGGTCCCCACCAGTTCTTCCCCCATATGCAAACCACATCAGTCTTCTCATCTCTGTCAGAAGGGGGTATAACGTGGTGGCCTGGAGCAGGGCTTTGGAACTACCTCACTTCAAAGTCCCCCCTCCACTCCCACCCTTGGCTCAGTTTCTCATCTGCAAAATGGGGGTAACATGGTACCTCCCTCATGGGGCCATTGTGAATGTTAAATGAGTTAATCCATGTGAAGTAAAAACCCTTTGCACCAACAACGAGTTAACTGTTATTACACTCACTGCCAATACTTTTGTTCAAGCCCTTATCATCCTTCACTTATGCAGCTGCAAGAGCTCCCACCTGGATTCCCGGAGTCTCTCTGTCCCCCTCTGGGAATCTCCCTACACAGAAGCTTCTAAACTTCCCATTACAGTTAGAACAACACTCAGCCTTTTCACCACGTTCCACAGACTTTGCGTAGCCCCCTGACTATCTCTTCAATCCTGTGTCGTGAGATCCCCCCCCATTTATCCTGGGGCTGTGGTGTCCGAAGCGGGACCCACCAGCCAAGTTCCAGACGAGATGTGGTCTAAGTACGAAATACTCACCAAGCCTGAAGGATCAGCATCAATAGAAGCATATAAAATACATCACTAATATTTTTGGAATTGATTGAATGTAGAAATGACAATGTTTTGGACACATTGAGTTTTAAAAAAATCTACTAATTTCACCTGTGTACTTATTTCTTTAATGTGGCTACAACAAGTTATTATCTACTGTATGGTGTTAAATAAAATGTAGTAATTTCACCTGTTCGTTCTGAGTTTTGAAGTCTGAGCGTAAGAACTCCAGGGTCCCGCATGTAGCTCCCACTATGTTTCTGTTGAACAGTGCGGCTTTGTGGCCTCTTCCCGTTCCTGGAGCCTCCTTGCTGTCGCCCACCTTTTTTTTCATTTTTAATTTATTGATTTTAGAGATAGAGAGAAATGGAGAGACAGGGGGACATCATTTGTTGTTGTACTAATTTATGCATTCATTGGTTAGGACTTACATGTGCCCTGACCAGGGCTTGACCCCACACCCTTGGGGTATCGGGGTGACACTCCAACCAGCTCGGCCAGAGCAAAGGTGCCCCTCCACTACCCGCTGCTGCTCATTTCCTCTTTGCACCAACTGTTTGGTTTTTCCTTGTCTACCCTCCACTAGAAAGCAAGCCCCCTGACTCAGGAAGCCCTCGTCCTGTCCACCACTCTATCCGCAGAACTCAGCAAGGAGCTGGTGCACACAGTCCATCTTCAACATGCATTTGTGGAATAAGTGAAGCAACAAAGTCTTGCTCCTTAAAGAGGGCATTTCTTGCTATTTATAAGGTTCTCTGAGCTCCGTGGAGGGCAAAGAAATGGTGAAAGGGGACTTTTGAATGATCTATTGAAGACAGGGGTGGGCATGAAGTATATTCCAAACACCATCTCTTAAAGAGTCAGAAAAGACATAAATGAAATACGGGAACTAAGATCTAACTGAAAGTGACGGCCATGGGTGCCACGGCTGGGCTAGACAGAGGGCAGGATGGGGATGAGAGTGAACTTGCCTGCAATTACAGCGCTCTGCACGTCTCTAAGATGTAACACGTAAAGGGGGCTAGGACTGAGCCCCAGAGTAGTGTGAGCACCCACACAATGCCTGAAAATACTCCTGTAGCTAAAACCAGGCATGAGACACTGTGCTAAGTACGTTGTGGTGGTCATGTCATTTAATTCTCATCATCCTCGTGGCAAGGTGAGTTCCAGCACTTTTTCCACTTCTGATAAAGAAACTTAGAAAGACCTAGTAGTTTTTTCCAGGTCAGATCATTAGTCAGGACAGACCAGATTAGGACCCACACCACCTGTGCCCAAGGTCTGAGCTCTTTTGTATATCGATTGAAGGCTGCAAAGAAAGGGCCAGCACAGTCACCTGAGTCTTCGTTCCCATCTGCCATTACCAGGGCCCCTTCAGATTAGTCCAGAGCCCCTTGTCTCTTGCTCAGATGTACCCCAGGGCTGCTTATCCTTCAGGGTTTCCTGGTCATATTGCCCCTGGATATGGGCTCCCCGGTTAATCCACTCCAGAGTTAGGCTGGGCTGGCTTCCCTTCCTCACCCTGTAAGCCAGTCAGCAAGCCAGGTGCATTGTTTCTATCTACCGCCCTCATCTCTCGTTGCCTTGGATCAAGCCCCCACCACTCCGGCCTGGAGTGGCCCCATGGGCTCCCAACTGGCCTTACCTGCACTCTCTCCAGTTGTTGCCATAGGCATCCAATCTAAAATATAAATCTAATTGAGCCAAGTATTTCACTCCACACCCCTGAAAACTTCTCAGTAGCTTTCCATCGCTCACAAAATAAACCACAAGCTCCTTGGCTGAGCTGACGTAAATGCCTCCCCAGCTCCCCAGCCTGGGAGTGGTAGGCAGCCGGACCCCTCTCCTGGTAACTACCTGCTGTGTCATCCCTTCTGCTCACCCACTTCTCACGGGTGGAATGTAGCAAAGGTGACGGAATGTCACATCTGAGAAGAACAAAAACGACCTTGACTTTCAGCTTGCTGCCACTGTCCTGCTCTCTTGCCCTACCACTTTGCTCACTCTGGTGAAGCCAGCTGCCATGCTGTGAGCCACCCTCAGGAGAGGCACACATCACGAGGAACGAAGGGACGTCTCAGGCCAATTGCCGGTGAGGAACTGAATCCCAAGGGCAGCCACATGGGTGAGCTCAAAGTACATCGGCCCCCAGCAGGTCCTTGAGGTGACTGCAGTCCCCGCTGACACGCTGACTGCCCTTGTTGGACCCAAGACCCAGACTCAGAGGCACTGGCTGAGGTGCATTTAGATTCCCAGCCCACAGAAGCCGTGAGATAATAAATGTTTGTTGCTTTAAGCTACATTTTAGAGTAACTTATTAAGCAGCAATAAATAGCAAATGCAGTCGGCTGTTAGCCGCATTAGCCACTTCTTACATGATATTCCTGTAGAACTGTGAACTCCTAATTAGCCCCTAACACATCGCGCACCCTTCATCCCCGGATTCTGCATATATCATTTTCCCCTACTTTTAATGCTGTTCTTGCTTTTTTGCCCAGCAAACACGTGCTCCTTCATCAAAACCCATCTGTAAAGGCACAGCTGTTCAGATGCCTTTCCCAGTTCCCAACCAGCCCGTCCTCCTTCTCGTCCCCAGCGTCCGTCCTGCATGCACTTTGCTCAGAGCACTCAGTTGAGGTGGTTGCATGGGGAAGGGCCAGGTGCACACGCACAGTGATGTTTTCAGTCCGACAGCGTTTAAAAGTGGACATAGGATGAATGAATCTCTTGGCTCAGCTTCTTCACGTGTAAAACACTACCAATAATAACAGTAAAAGAACAGCATAACAATAACAACAATAACAAAATAATATGGTAATGATAAATGTAAGGTTATAATAATACTATTACTAAAATAACGGTAATAGTAAAAAGTCCATGAGCTAGGCTCTGCGCTAAACGGTTTTTCATGGACTATCTCTGCTCCTCGAGATGCCCTGCAGGTAATTAAATTATATCCATTTCGCACAGGCTCAGGGAGGTTAAATAACTTGTCTAAAGCCTCAGGACTAATGGCCGAGCTGGAACTCAATCCCGGCTCTGTCTGGTTGCCCAGTCCATTCTCTTTCCACAATAACCTTTAACTGAAGGGTCTCCAAACATAAAGCGGTGAAGATAATGTGGGGAGCCCTTTGGCAGAGAAAGGGTCGGTTCCTCCAGGTTCTCAGAACAGCACGTGAAGACCCTGAGGTCATGAGTGGGAGAGGGGAGCAAGATAGAGGCACCAGTTCCCCCAACAAACCAGGAACCAATGACTGACTGGGGAAGTCGGCCATAACCATAGTGGTGCTGGGAGGGGTGGGTGATGGGTGCTGGCTGGGGAGGTCCCCCAGATCTGTTAGGAAAATGCTCTCCCAGGGCCTGAAGCTGAGCAGCGGATCCAATTAGCTGGCTGATATATGGATATATGCAGGTTGGAGTGATGTTGGAAAGGGCTGCACTTGGCCATGGGAATTTTGATGAGCTTTTAAAATTCAATGGATACCAACACAGCAATTGTGGATGCAAGCTGAGCCCGAGGTTTGCTGCAGCCCTTGGGGGGCTCAGAGCTCTCTGGACACGTGGACGCGGTCCACTGCCAGAATGCTGCCACTCTGTGTCCCCCGAGTCTCTGTTTCTGGTTTCTTCGGGGAAATCCTTCCCCTACTACCCTCTACTAGTGATTCGGGAAGGCTCTGAGCCGGGGCCTGGAGTGCTTCTAGGACGGCTGTCAAGGGCGGGATCATTTGTCCCAGTGTGTGGCAACCTTTGCAACTTTAGGAACACACGGGTCAGCCCATCCAGGCTTCAATCCAGACTGTCGCATGGGAAGCAGGACCCCAGGGAAGAAGCGTGTTTTCCCTCCAGGTGGCATGGTACTTCTGCGTCTCTTTAAAAATGATATTTCAAATTACTAAACGGGATTGAGGGAATTGGTTTTCGCTGTTCGGCTTTAAGTCTGTTTTCTGTCCCAAAATTACCCCACTTCCCTTATCTCTTTCCCCTCCCTGGGTGAGCCTAGACGTTGGAAGGCAAATTTCTAGTTGGGGCCAGGTGGCCGGGAGCTGAAAATCAGCATATCAAGCACACCCACTGAACTCAACGGAAATGACCAGATCCCGGCTCTGACGTCTCTGCCCGGCACTCAAAGGAGGTTAACGTGACCCGGTCCTTTTGGTTTTAAACAAGGATAGGGAAGAAGAGTAAATTTTATTCCATCTGCCTCTGGGGCCAAGAGCATAACCTCCCGCATGGCGAAAATAAAAACAAGAAAAGAAGGAAGGAGAAAAAAGGGAAAAGGAGAAAAATACCCCAAACGTGTTAGTGAAATATATATGTATATTCCCTGATATATAACTTAATAAAAGTTTATGGACCCAGGATAGGGGAGCCACACTGAGCAGATGCACTGGGACTGAAATATGGTCCAATTAAGTCTGTAACGGGGTGAGCTTTACTTTGAACATTCTCCAAGTTGAAATGAAAGAGTCACAGGACAAATAAATCAGGCAACATAAAATAAAAACACTGATCCCGCGCCCGCTTCCAAAAGGAGGGAAGGAAGGGTCTGCAGCTGGACCCGGGGGATCGGGGGCGGGTGGGGACAGGGTGGGACCCTGAGCCCCAACGGACTTCCCATGGAGGCCCAAAGAGTTGCCCACCTCGTGACAGTAAATAAACAGCAGCTATTTAAGCCATTGCAGTTAATGCCTTCTGTGGCAGGGATTGCCTGGTGCAATTAAAGCTGTTTGCTAGCGGTGCCTTCAGAAGTGCTTTGCCTTCAGCCACTGAGTCCTCGGGTTTACCACCAACCTGCCTGCTGAAGGAAGAGTCTGGTATGACAAGGAGCCAGCTCTCCCCTCCTGCACTGCTCACCCCAACACCTGCCGGCTCAGATCCTCAAACCCAGCCTCATCAAGGCTCAGCTCAGCCCCGCCTCCAGGAAGCCTTTGCCTGCTCCTGTCTGGCTCTTAGGACAATGGATAGAATTCCTTCTGCTTTTCTCCTCTCTCTCTTCAAAGTGCTAAACATTGCTTGTCCTGTCCCCCACCCCACCCCAGTCTCCGTCCTGTTCATCTGTTCTACAAAGTGGGTTCCTGGTCAGAAGGGGACCAGTGTGGGGAAGCGACCACTGTCACACCCAGGGTTGAATCTCTGACCCTGGACACAGTCTCCTCTGAGGCTCCAGGTCCTGCTGGCACACTGACTTTGCACTGTTGTTGGGGAGAGGGTTTGTGAGGTGGCGCGAGCAGTGGGCAGCGATTCTGCATAGTGCCAGCCCTTAGTGGAGCTCAAGTTGTGTTAGCTTCGACCTCCTTTCCTTGTCAAATGAAAACCAAACCCACTGACTTTATTGTTGGTTCAGCAAAGCTACCCTGATTGTTACGTCTTTCAGAAGGTGGAATGGTTTGCTCACTGAAAATATTTTTGAGCCCTGTGTGGCAGCATTTCTGCATTTTATGCCTTTCCCTTCATCTGTAACTAGGCAAACTTGGGCTGCCGTCTAGTCCCTCGAAGCCTCATTTTGCTCTTCTGTGAAATGGGAATAATAGCAGTAAAAATAGTACCTTCCACACAGGATTTGTGTGGCAGCACAGCATGGTCATGCATCATAAGGAGAGGCACGTAGGTGCTCAGTTACAGCTACTCGGCTGACTTTCTCTCTGCAAGCACTGTCTCTAAGCCTCACAGTTGAATCAGTTTCCACAGGTGCCAGAGAGCATCTCACAGAGAGAGAGCTCCCAGTGGATCTTCAGCTGTCCCCAAATTCCTGTTGTCCTCTGATGTAAACTTGAGCCCCTCGGGGGGAGAACTCTGCCTGCTGCACCTCTGTGTGTCCCTGAGCACAGCCTTGCTCTGGCATATCTGGGGGCTGAACACATCTTTGCTGAACTTAAGTGTGCCATGTGGGGCAAGTCCGAGAAGGCTGATTTCTTTCCATTGACAAAGGGGAAGCCTTTTGCCAGGCCCCGGCTGCTAGATGAGTGGCCTTTGTCTCTGGGGCAGCGGGGCCTCCTGGCCTAGCTCTTTTCCTTGGTCAGGAGTGCATCCTCTGTCTTCCTCCCCTGTCTCTGGCCTCAGGGACAGGACAAGATCCCTGGCACTTGGTTCCTTCTCTCAAAGCTTACTTCATTTGAAGTCTGAGCTCCCCTGGCTGAGCGAAAGGCTTCACTCTCTGATGGCAGACCCTGCCTCCCCAGCAGGGCATGGTGCTCCCCCCGGCCTCCTGGGAGGGCTTCTGTCACCCACAATTAACTCAGCATCTCAGAGGGCTGGACCTGAGGACCCTACTGCAGGCAATGGAAGCTGTGATTCCAGTCCACCACCTGTGACTCTGACTGTGCTTCCCGCAATGGTTATATTTTAAACGGAAGGTCAAAGTCCTGGCTGGAGAATTAGAGCTCCAGGGCCCCATTAGAATCCTTTGGGAACTCTGGTCTGCAAAATTGCACTGTTAGGGTTGCAGTGAATAGGGGTGGAGGCAGGGGGGCAGTGTGGGGGTGGGGAGAGTGAGAGAGAGAGAGAGAGACCAGTGAGCCAGTTCAGGCCTTCCTTTCTCCGCCTTCTCTCCTTTCCCTTTAAAACTTCCAGAGTCTCAGCTGGAAAAAGTGCTGCCTGTCCCGGTGCCCTGTGTAGCGCTCTGCCTGTGATTATGATGGAGGGCCTGCCTTGTGCACCAGATGCCCACCTTCACGGCGTGATTTGCAGATGAAGCAGGGACGTCTAAACTGGATCCCCAGGGCCTATCACACCACTTGAAAATCCAGGCTCCAGATTTACTCCTTCAGGTCTTCAAGGTGTTTTTTTTTTTTTTTTTTTTTTTTGCTAAAATTCCTGTTAACACGTGTGGTCCCTGGGAGCAGGCTGACCTTGCAACACCCATGTCTAGGTACTCTTGAGTAGGGCTGAGTACTCAGCAGTACAGGGCATAGGCTCTGGGAGGAGGGGGAAGATCCACAAGGGAGGGAATGGGTTGGGTGGAAAGCAAAAGGAACCTCCCTTGTTTACAGCCTCCCTGAGGAACACCATCCTGTGGAGGAGATGGACAGGTGAAGGGTGAGCATTTCTGCAGCACCTACTGTGTGCAGAGTTATCACATTTAACCCTTAAAACAGCTCTGTGGGATAGATACTGCCTGCCTTCCCCACCGAACACATTAGAGTACAAGCTCCATGAAGGGACAGGGCTGGTTTTATTCACTGCTCTAATCTGAGCACCTAGAACCCTGTGTCACTGTTCAATAAACAATTGTTGAAGGAATAAGGACTAACCCCACTTCACGGGCGAGGAAATGGAGTCCGAGATGTCTTTCCTGGTGGTCTTGGACCACACAGCTGGTAGGTGGCTCAGGTAGGGTCCAGTCCAGGTCTCCCTGGTCCCACAGCTCATGTTCTTCCATGTGCATTTGGCGGTGGTTCTGCCCTATAGGTGCCCACCATGGAGCAGGACCCCAGGCTCCTATGCCCATCTTGCAGCTCCAGTGGGTACTCACGTGGCAAGCTCTGGACTGAGAGTAGAGGAACCGTGCTTTTGTGTGCTGTGCAAACCTTGGGTTTTGCGTCGCTGATGGATGCTGGGCCATAGTTTCGTCATCTGTGAAATGGGTCACAAAGTGCCTCACAGAGCGGTTGTGAGAAGCATGCGAGACCAAAGGTGGGAATGGGAGCGAGAAGCCATAATGCAATGATATGCATGTGTTCAAAGTGAAAGCTTGCCGCTCCTTCTGTGAAATGTAAAAGTTGGTAAGTTGCTAGCAGCATGTTCTGACTATGGTAATCAGCCCAGTTCATTTGCTGCTTCATTCTGAAACCCCTTCCCTCCCCACTTCTCTGAGAGAAGAAGATTATTTGTAATTGAAGTTTTACACCGGATTAATGAGTCTCCATGGCACCGGGAGCAAGCAAGTCTGCTTTCTTCCAGAGACTTTCTTAAGTGTCACTATTCCCAGGCCAGCTCTGCAGAGCCACTGCCGCCAGATGAAGAGTGTTGGGAAGATGCCGCGATTCCCAGGTCACCCCCTTTATGACACTGGGGACTCCACTGTGTGAGCCCTGCTGGGAACGGTCTTGGTTGTTCTCCAAAGAAGAGATTTCTTCAATATTGCCTTGTAGCCCAAAGTCCTCTTAACAGAAGCACAGGACAGAAAGGAACACTTGTGCCTCGCTGTGCCCTCGGTGCTGTTTTGGTTTTGATTTTTATCACTGCACACCTGGATTGTTGCAATGAGCTCCTGACAGGTGTCCCATTGTTACGTCCCTTCAAATCCTTCAGTGGCCATCCATGGCCTGAAAGATGAAATCAAACTTCTTGGTATATTATCATCTAAACTCTTGCTCTTCCTCCCCAGAAAGCACACAATCTCGCCCTGTTTTTGTCTCTGAGAACTGAAGTGCTGTCCTTCCTGCCTGGAACACCTTTTCCTTTTCCATCGTAACGGCGTCTCGGGACAAATTAGTTGGGAAGCTTTCCTGACTCTCCGAGGCAGCTTGGGTGGGGGATGGGCGAGAAACTGTGCTAGAGCACCTCACATGCAAGTGTCTTACAACACGTATGGTATTCATTCACTCTCCAACTCAGCCTTACTCATTCACCGGCATATCCCTAGTCTGGCACAGATGGGTAGCAGATTATCAGTAAGTGTGGGTTTTACTGAATTAAAGAACGAGTGAGTGAAAGGATGAGTGAGGTAGTGAAGAACCTCTCAATGGAAAGAGAAGAAGACTACTTTCCTTTCGCCGCTCGCCCGCACTCCATCCCTGGAGTTGTGGTCCGGAAACCCGAGTTCCGTCCTCATCCCTGCCACTCTTTAGCTCATGGTAGCTCTCAGGGTAGATAGACTCTGTAGCAGTAACAAACATTCTCAGGTTTTCAGTGGTTTGAACCAACAGAAGTTCTTCCATTGCCGCACGTCCACTGTGGGCTACTGGGGGCTCCATTCTATGGAGTGTCTCAGAGACTCTGGTGAGCGGGGCTCCATCACACTGTCACTGCCCCGTCTGGAAAGTGGAAGGAAGGGGGACGCCAGAGAATTGTGTAAGACTTTTTGCTGCCTCAGCCTGAAGTGATGAGGCTAGTATTTCACTGGCCAGAGATAGTCACAAGGCCCCCCCTAATGGCAAGGAGATCACAAAACGCAGGGGAGCCGACAGAACGTTCCATGACACTTAGCATTGCTGCCACACTCGCCCTTATCAAGTCTCTCTCCATCCCTGGCTTCAAAGAACACCATGCCCGACTTTATCATTACATAAATGGGGAAACAGAGACTCGCCTCAACTCTGAGGTCCATGCTTTAATGAACTCTCAAATGCGACAAGGGTCAAGATCTTTCTGGGCCTTGTAGACTTCATTTAATGGCTCTGCTGAGGTCCCGCATCTAACTCCTGGGCCACCAGTCACAGCTCCCTGAACCTGTGGTATTCACTCTGTGGGGTCATGGCACCTTCCAGCTTCCAATGGCTCCAGGCAGGACAGTTCTTGACTCCTCACCCTCGCCACCTCCCCACCACCTCCTACAGGATGCCATGTGCCTGTCTCCCTGGAAATCAGCCCTGCACAACATCCTTTGCATTTCAGCACATGTTGACCGTCATGGGAGAAAGTCCCATGGCAACCAAAGGGCATTTGTAGGGTTGCAGCTTGTCTTGACCTAATGCTTCATGTTGCTTTGCATACCTATCATTTTTTGCCATGTATAATGTGCGCCCATGTTTTTGTGTGCATGGTACATGGGGTTATTATACCCCATGGTGTATAATCATTGTACCCACGTATAATGTGCACCCTTATTTTCCCCTTATAACTTTAGGCAAAAGTGCATACTATACATGGCAAAATACGGTGCCTCCATCTCATGCTTTTAATACACACCATCATATAACATTCCCGTTCAAACTGGTTTAGGATTTTAGATTTCCACTGTGGCCTTGGCTGAGGCACGGGGCAAAAAAAGGAGGGAAATGCTCACTCAGTATTTTGTCCTCAGTGGAATAAAATGTGGTACTTAGACAGAAGAAGTCACAGAAGCAGCTGTAATGCTGCACCCCTAGCACTCTGGTTACCCAAGCAGAGAGGCGAGCCAGGGCCTGGGAGGCCAGGGGGGATGCATGCCATCTGTAGCCACCAAGGTCTGGAGGCTTATTTTTAGAAGCCCAGCAAGGCGAGTTGCTATATCCATTTGACCCAAGAGAGACCCTGGGAAAAAATGTCATCTAAACCAGCATTGCAGCAGTGTGCGTCTGTAGGGGCTTTTTCTGTGACCGTAACGAATAAGCCAACCCACTTCTATTGGAGTCATCTGTTTTCAACAGTAGAGAGGCGAAAGCACTTAGGATGTGTCCGCCACCCTCGGCAGTCCCCGTGTGGGTTAGATGACAGCCTAGCATGCGCCGCAGAGAGGTGACCCAAAACCCAAGCCCCCATGAGCCCCACTCTGCCGCGTGAGAGGCTGGGAGGGTGCCCTCCGGGCTGAGGTCATCAGGGAAGGCTAAGGAAGTGGACAAACCAGAGTGGTAACAGAAAGGTGAAGGCTGCGTTGACGAGCTGCTCACATAGGGGAGCAGCACAGCAGCAGGTGGCGATGGGATCATACGAGGTGCTGGGAGGCTGGGAAATAGTCACGGGAACAGCAGAAGGTGGAAGGTAGCAGTTCCAGGCCAATTATCCTGAAGACATCTCTCTTTAAAGGTCAGGAGTTTCCCCTTCACTTCAGTTCTGTGAGTTTGAGATTTACCTTCATTTGTGGAGTTCAAGCACTACAAGGAACCTGCTTTCCTCCCTCTCTTTTCCTCCCACGGGGCCAAGAATATTGCTTTGTATTTGGAAAGCGTGCAGTGTATCTGTGTCAAGTTGAATTGAATTGAATTCAATTGGACTGCAGTGAGATTTGAGAGCCTCATGGCTAGCAGGAGTCCAATAAGGGGAAGTGTTGGCCTGTGATCTTCAACACCAAGTTAAGAGGTTTGGACTTTATTCCGAAAGCAATGGGGAGCCATTGATGATGGTGGGCAAGGGTGCAATATGTGTAAAAGTCAGCATGCAGCCGGCTAAAGTAAAGAGAGTCTGGAGACCTAGAGACCCATCACGAGTGTTCTGCAACTGCTCCAGAGCCAGCCTGGGCTGGTGTGACGGCTACAGGCTCACAGGCTCCCGGGGCCAGAGGGTTTCTGAGACATGAGAAGGTAAGCAGGCATGTCCTTTGAACAGACACACTTTGTTTTCCTGTTAAGTTTGGGAGACTAGATTTTCCCAAAAGAAAAAAAATAGCTCTGTCCATTTTTTCTGGGAGTATGAGGTCATCGCAAACTGTCTTGTCATGTCCCTTTCAGTGGAGTCACAGATGTGAAGAAATATCTCTTTCCTGTGTGAGGAACAGCAGCCTGAGCATCACAGTAAGCGGAAGCCAACACTACATCTAAGTGCCAGGGACGTGGTGAGGGGTGGTGGGTAGGCCCTGGGACTGCCTGGAGTACAGGTTCTAGGCCTAAAGGGGCAGCTGCTGCTTAGCTGCCGGTGGTTGCTGATGAGCCTTAATATAAGCCTGATCACCAGACTGTCTTTCTGAGAACAGTGGAAATCCAGAGCTCCCCCTTACTTCCTCCATCACTTCTTTGAACCTTGAGATGTTGGCTCAGACGTGTTTGAAACCCCATAGGTACCAAGCAAAATGAAAGTGCTGCTTCCCGCCTTTTGGCTTCTGCTTGGGTGTGAACAGGATGGATCTAGAATCCAAAGACCAAGATTTTTGAGTCCCAGCCCTGACTTTTCATGACCTTGAGCAGGCTCCTTAACCTCTCTGAGACTTAAACTCCTAGTTTAAGGAGGAGAGACTTTCCTCCTTGCAGAGCGGTAGGGATCAAGTGAGATAACATGGGAAAGCACTCTGCACTTTGATTTCTATGAAAACACTAGGTCTTGAAGTCTGGGATGCAACGATGCAAGCCCGAACTCCTGCTGCTAGAGAGCACAATTCCTCAGGAGGAAACAGATTAGGAAATGGGATATGTGAGTTCAACTTGGGGACAGTTGTGAGGCATTAGTGACAGTGTTCCACAAAATTACTTGGTCACAGAAAGCATCTGAAAGCTGGTCATGGAAACTACCTTTGACCACAGTGCCAGCTGTCATCACTGGCCCATGGAAAGAAAGGCATCTCTGTGCATGAGCCCTTTATGATTTTGAGATGAACAAACTCTTCTCACATGTTTGCTGGGCCCAGAGCCCTGGGTAGGAGGAGTGTTCCATGTGTCAAGTTGAACGAATAGAAAATGACAGCAAAATCGAGGTAAAGGTGATGAACACAGGCAGATGCTGCTTTCCCACTTCTGAAGAGGCCTGGCATCTGCCCTGTCATTAAATCTCAGCTCTCACTGGGTGTCAGTTTGCTAAGCTCTCAGTGAAAGCTCTTTCACATCCTCAGCTTCCACCAGTAGCTGGCTGGTTGAGCCATTGAACATCTTCCTACAAGAGAGTCAGTGCTGAACGACTTCAGCTGGGCTGCCCTTTCCCAAGTTAACCCTCTCCAGCCTTTGCACCCATAACGTTCTATTCTGCAGACTTCACCTTCTTATGGGTGGTGGCTTTTAAGTGCATTCATTTTGTCAAAATTTATTGATCTATTGGGTTGGCCAAAAAGTCTGTTTAGTTTTCTCCTGTCAAATAAAAGAGACGTTTTTCATTTTCACCAATAGCTTTATTGATTTGGATATTTTGAATATGTCAGCTATCTCCCATTATTGGCTTCTAGTGGGTAGAGGCCAGGGGTGCTGCTAAAACATCTTCAATACATAAGACAGCCCCACAGCAAAGGATTATTTGGCCAGAATGTCAATAGTACCAAGAAATTTCACAAAGCACTCTGACACATGCGATCAGTCACAGATCTTCTCCATATACTGCACAATTTTTTTGTTTCCATTGTGTTTTTACCTTTCTTGAAATAGTACAGCATAATATGCCTAAAATGTTACATATGTTCTTCCATCTTCAATATTAAAGTGGTTGCAAAAAAATTCACCAATTTTGAATTTTTTAAATGCACACTGATATGACAGCTGTCACAATACAATCTAACAAAATTGTTTTGACTGAAGTTAAAGAGAACTTAGCACTATTAGAGCCGCTGTATGGAAAAAACTAGATGAACTTTTTGGTCAGCCCAATATGCTTATGATTTGTTTCTTTTTCTTTTTACTGTATGTCTATTATAACTCACTAAAATAGTTTATTTTAAAAAGTTGGAATAGGTCTGAAAAGGTCTGACTGGTCTCAATTATTGGTCTTTAACATGAACATATTATTCCTCTATGTATGTGTGTGTGTATATACATACATACATATATATATATATATATTTAGAATTTAGATTGTGAACTCTAAATATATATCTATATTAATTTACTAATGTAAGACTATACTACCATTATGGGTTTACTCTTTGTTTCTCCATTTAAACTCTGAACTCATTGAAATTAAATACCTTGTCTTAACTCATACCTTGTCTTAACTTGTCTTACTTTATGAAGCTGTTCTGAATTTCATACAATACTATGTTCTCTTATCTCTGTTAAGATAATGCCACTTGAGCCATTCATTTTATTTTATTTTTTAAAGTATCTCCTGTCTTTTTTTTTTTTAAGTTTTAAATTGATTTGAGAGGGAAAGGAGGGGGGAAGGGAGAGAGAGAGAGAGGGAGAGAAACATCAGTGTGAGAGAGAAACTTTGATCGGTTGCCTTCGCACATGCTCTCTGACTGGGGTTTGAACCTACAGCCTGGGTATGTGCCCTGACTGGGAATCGAACCCACAAACTTTCAGTCTATGGAATGACTCTCCAACCGACCAGGGCTCAACCATTCATTTTAATTTTTCTTTGGAAAACATGGGTACCACATACATAACTAGAACATGATACCATGCACATAATAGATATAAACTAAATTTTAATATCAGTTGAAAATAATCTCTAAACTTACATATCATAATCAGTAAATTAGTATGTTAGACAATACTTGTTAAAATGGTCACGTCCTCTGTGGACTTCTGAAGTGTTACTAGATGTCTATCTCAACCCATCAGTTAAAGTCCACACCGTCTTGTACTAGGGGGACCCAAAAACCCTGGAATTTATTTGTAAAAAATTGTGTATTTATTCTTACATGTTTAAACTTCTGTCACCTTCCAAGGACTCTCCATTTGGTGCAATACACCTACTGAGATGTTTTTTCCACTGCTCAGAACGGTTTTTGAACTTGTTGATTTGGGTGCTTTATGGGCTTCTGCCGTTTTTTGTTTCACCTCTTTCACATCGGCAAAACTTTTCCCTTTAAGGACTTTTTCCATTTGGGGAAACAAAAAACAGTCACTCGGGGCAAGATCGGGTGAATGGGGGGGGGGACTCGGAGGTCATGCCATTTCTGGCCAAAGACTGCGGAGACTCAGTGTGGTGCGGGCAGGTGCGCTCGTGAACCACCCATCATGACATCGATGGGCAAAGGCGCTGCGAACTCGCTGAAGCCGAACGTAGCCTCTCACAACAACGCCAGCTGGTACACTGCTGCAGATGTGCTCCTAGAACACTCACCTAGTCCAGGGGAAGCCTGTGCCACAGAGGGGGCCCTGCCCTTCAGAAGATACTTCCAGTGTTTTGGGTCCCCCTCGTGGATACTTTCTAAAATCAGAGGGCCTCAGGAGCCCAGATCCCTCAAGACTGAGTGGGTCTATAGACATGTCTCCCAGAGCGTGGAGACCAGGGGATGCACACAACAGCGATAAAACTCAAGTTTTATAGCCAGAATGGCTGATTTGATCCTGCCTCTCCACTCCCTAGTTGGGTGACCTTGGGCAAGTTACTTAACTCTGTTAAACCTCATTTCAATCTTTGAAATTGAGATAACGATTGTTATCTTACAGGATTAGTATGAGAATTAAATGACATCATGGGCCTAATGTACTCCATACAGAGCACACCAAGAATTAAGTGCTGCAAAAATTGTTGCTCTCCTGATCCCCCTTTGCTTATTTGGGGGGATAAACTCTCAGGAATGTGCTGACGTTTTTGCTCACATGCAGTCAGGACTGGCCCCGCACGTAAAGGTCTCACACTCTCCCTCTCCAAGACCCAGCTCGTTATCTGCCCTCAGATAATGACCACGCCTGTGAGTTGAAAGCACTTTGAGCTGAACCTACGATAGATTAAGCTCTGTGATAAGTGCCAGGGTCCTCTGGGGAGGCAGGGAGGGAAAGCAATGCGGACAAACTGAATTATTTAAATGGACAAATTGTAGATTAAAGTAACTGGATCACGTGAGTTGCTGGATCAGTTAGGATCTCGAGACACGCAGGTGGGTGTACCCCAAGTTAGGAAGCGCATCACGGCCTTCACCAGATTCTTGGTGACTGGCCCCATTTGTCCCTGTCTGCTTGCCTGGTTAGTGGAGGAGACTGGGAACTCAGGCGGGAAACAGGGACACGTCCAGGAAATATTGAAAAATTTGCCATGAAAGTATTTGAAAATTTGGACTCTACTAGAAAAGTATTCAGTAAAATATAATCCTCCTTTGAGAGTTTACCAGACAACTGCAGAAGTTAATAAAAACATGCTGATCTGTATGCTCTGGGGGGATGGGCCTTGCCTTGGGGATACGTTTTGTGCCCGCAAATTGTCACGTGGACAAAAAGGTGATGCTGGTGAAATCCCAGTGGCTGGCACTTGAGCAGCTGCCTCCCACCGCATTGCTGGGGAGGCCGTTACTGAAAAGCAAGAGCGTCAAAGACAAACTCCAAAGGGAACTACCAGCATATGAAGTTGTTTCTAAACCACGGGACAAGTCCGAAGTGAACACCATCTGGATTCACATTTACCTGGAAGATGGACAGGAGGATGGTGAGCATAAAACCACGATACTGAACGTCTTTAGTAGTTCATGGGACACCATAGATATTATTTATTTATTTATTTATTTATTTATTTATCAATCACAGTTGAAATTCAATATTATATTAGTTTCAGGTGCACTTCACGGTGTTTAGGCATGTATGCAACTTACGAAGGATCCCGCTGATAAGACTAGTACCCACCTGGCACCACACAGTGTTATCGCAACGTTCTTTTCTCTCCTCGCCGTGCTGGTCCTTGCGGCCCCCTCGCTGCCCGTGGCTGCCGGTCTGTACTTCTCCATCCCAACCCCCACCCAAGAGAGGACAGACACCTGCCCTTCAGGAAAGGGTGTCTTTTCCGCCCAACCCCCAACCGCCTCCCACTTGTCAGTTTGTTCTCTGTATCTGTGTTTCTGTTTTGTTTGTTCATTTCCTTTGTTTTTTAGATTCCACATATGAGTAAAATCAAGCGCTATTTGTCTTTCTCTGTCTGACTTATTTCACTTAGCATAATGCCCTGTAGGTCCACCCACGTTGTTGCAAATGGTAACATTTCATTCTTTTTTATGGCTGAGTTTTTTGTTTTCTCACTGTGTGCTCTGGTGGCAAATCCTTCCTGGTCTCTTAATTAAAATGAATGCCTCCTTTCTCTGAGCTCCTGGAACATGTGTCTCATTGTACTTTTCAGCACATGTTTCATTTTAACTTTTGTAACACGCAGTCATTTTTATAGGTCCCCACGTAAGGCACCCAGCTCCTGGTAACAAGTGTGAACTAGCTCACCAGGCCCCTGGGCTGTAGACTGCATCTGCTATTTCACGGCACGAGCCACTCACTTGCAGCCTGCATACAGTCAATGCGTGAGCTTTGTTTGGCCTGCATGATACTTAAACATTTATTTCAAGTGGCTTTAGATGGGGGATGCATTTGCCAGAGACCCATGCTCTCTAGACTCCCTCTTGTCCTTTTCTCATACCCGGCCTCCTTCGCTCACTTACACTATTTGCATAGCCCTTGCAGACTTGGGATGTGTGATTTTAACAGGAATCTAAAGTGTAACTATGGAACCAAGCCACTCTTGCATCCCAGTGTTAGGGAAAGAGGTAAAAAGTTTAGTCTGGGGACTGAGAGGAAACAGCTCCAGCCCTAGATAAGGAGAGTGAAGAGGAAGAAAGGTAAACCTTAACCAAACACGGAGGCAGAACCCTCAGGAAGAAGCAAGAGGTGCCAAAGTGAAGCTGTGGATGATGAAGGAGGGGCCACAGGTCAGGTGTGGGCGACAGATGGCTTCTTCAAGGGAGGACATCTAAAATATGTGGGCCAGGGTATGTCGATAAATCTCCCTTCCTGCCTCTGGACCTAGCTTGCTTGGATGATTTTTGGGCTATCAGCTGGAGGTGTGATGTATATAATTAAAAATCACCGCAGTGTATCCATCTACCGTTGCCCTGCCCGAGAGTTTGGGAAGCTCCCAGCTCAGCCGGCGGCCCTGCTGGTAGAAGGGCCTGTGCAGTGGAGACCTGCTGGTG
Source organism: Artibeus jamaicensis (assembly GCF_021234435.1). Taxonomy (NCBI): domain Eukaryota; kingdom Metazoa; phylum Chordata; class Mammalia; order Chiroptera; family Phyllostomidae; genus Artibeus; species Artibeus jamaicensis. The sequence continues at coordinate 5,251,903 of NW_026521854.1, read as the reverse complement.
ATTGTCGAGAGGCCTGTAGGCGTCCTGTGTGTCTTCACACGGACCACACCTACTGGCACACATCTTGTGCGCGGCTGCACTAAACCGCAGGTGTCTTTGTGGTTAGATGGGGATACAGCTCCCAACCCATGACGGCCTTTTCCTGAAGGGCAGGTGTCTCTCCTCTGGAGAGAAGCCTTTGCCTAAGTTCAAAAGGGAAGAAAACATGTTGGAAGCTTCATCTAACCACACGCTTATCCTTGTATTTCACCACACAGAGCTGGAACAGAACAGGAAGAGAAGGGGGAACAAACTGAAATCCGCACCAGCGTGGCCGGACCAGCTGCTGAGCCCCGGCTGCGGGATGCAGTAGAGAGGGCATTCCAGTGGGACCAGCAGAGTGAAGGCAGGTACAGTCACTGCAGGGAACACTCAAACTCCAAGAACCCGACTCTTCTTTTGCTTAGCAACCTTGCATTTCCTCCATGGAGCTTCAGGGGGCATCCCACGTTTGTGCAGATGTATGTGCATCTCATGAAAGGTACCAAAATGGGTCAAGGATGCAATCAGACCCAAGGATGCTGTGGCCCCTCTGACAGCAGGAGCGCTGGGAGACTGGAGGACGGAGAGCGGGGTACTGAACAGAGGGGACTGGAAGCTTCCTGGTCCAGAGGAGAAAAGCTCTGGGCACATCGGCAGAAGACTGTTAACGTCTCCTCTTAGCAATAGGGGAGTGGACACCTGCCTGCCTCCTACCCTGTGACTCGGGTCTTCGCTGGCGGGCAGGTGACGACCACGTCTGTGGAAGCTGGTGCTTCCTTGGAGGAAATGAGGGGATCACAGGGCAAGAGGAGGCAGAGAGGAATTCGGAGCAAATGAGGAGATTCCAAGGCGGGAAGTGTCGCAGAGCCCTGTGCGCACGATGTGCTCTGTACGGCCTCACGTGTGCACTGGGAGACGGACAACGTGCCCTGTCTGCAGCCCTCGGTAGGGTGCCCAGGTGCGCAGACTCAGTCCCCAGATCTCTCGGTGTCTCTAGACAGTGTCGCTTCTGCAGGTCACTGGGATGTGTGTAAGATGATGTTATTTGCTAATCAGTTCTCATGACATAATTTTGTTTCTTGAAACAAATTTGTTTCTTGTCTCATGTCTCAGAAGTTCCTTGAAAAAAACCCCAGGCAATAGTTGATGAAACCCACTTGCTTGATATGTTCTAGAAAGACCCCTCGGATGTGGGTGAGGCATGTGGAAGCAGCGTGAACTCCTCCCGACCGCTCTCACATCTCGCGTCTCGGTTCTGCTGCAGAGGAGAACGTGGACCCTCTCCTGGGCTCCTCCCAGCTCCTCCCAGCTCTCACCTCCGCAGCCTCCTTTCTTTTTTTTTACTTTTATTTTTATCTTTAGAGGGGAAGGGAAGGAGAGAGGGAGAGTAAGATCAATGTATGGTTGCCTCTCGTGTGTCCGCTGTTGGTAACGGGCCTACAACCCAGGCACGTACCCTGACTGGGAATCGAACCGTGATCCTTTGGTTCGCGAGCCCGTGTTCAATCCACTGAGCTACACCAGCCAGGTCCCACAGCCTCCTTTCTTAACAGAGGACAGGCACAAGGCCCCTGGTCCCCCACCCTGCTTCCTTCAGGGTTTCCCACCCTGGCTGGTCACCACCACACACTGCATGCCGTGCTAAGTGCTAAAGAGAACAAAGGAGTTTCTCTCGGGAGTTGCTTTGATGTCTTCTTTGCTACCCTTTCTAAAAATCAGTCTTCCAGTTTGCCCCGATTTCCCTCTCTAATTTATTACCTTCATTAACTTACTTTTTAACCCTTTGTTTGTTGCAAGAATTTTTGTATCCATAGCAAAGCCAACAGGTTCTTTATGAACTCTTTATGCCCAATACCGCTCTTCTGGGGCAGCTGGAAAGCGAGGAGGCCATTGATTACGAAGGGATTTGGAAGTCTTTTTTTTTTTATTTTTTATTTTTTATTTTTTTATCTTTTTATTGATTATGCTGTTACAGTTGTTCTATTCCCCTCCACCCTACCCCTCATCCCCACCATTACCCCCCTTTAGTTTATATCCATGTGTCTCAAGTCCTTTAGGTTCTATATTTCCCATGCTATTCTTGCCCCCCATCTATTTTCTATCTACTGTCTATGCTACTTATTTTCTGTACCTTCTCCCCCCTTTTCCTCCTCCCACTCCCCTGTTGCTAACCCTCCTTGAGATCTTCATTTCTATGTTTCTGCTCCTGATCTAGCTGTCCTTTTAGTTTGCTTTCGTTTTAGGTGTGGTTGTTAATAACTGTGAGTTTGTTGTCCTTTCACTGTTCATGTTTCTTTAACTTCTTTTTCTTAGATAAGTCCCTTTAACATTTCATATAATAAGGGCTTGGTGATGATGAACTCCTTGAATTGGATCTTATCTGAGAAGCACTTTATCTGTCCTTCCATTTTAAATGAAAGTTTTGCTGGATAGAGCAATCTTGGTTGTAGGTCTTTGGATTTCATGACTTGGAATACCTCTTTCCAGCCCCTTCTTGCCTGTAAGGTCTCTTTTGAGAAATCCACTGACAGTCTGATGGGGACTCCTTTGTAGGTGACTGTCCCCTTAGCTCTTGCTGCTTCTAGGATTCTCTCCTTCATTTTAATCTTGGCTAATGTAATTACGATGTGCCTTGGTGTGTTCCTTCTTGGGTCCAACTTCTTTGGTACTCTGGGATTTGGAAGTCTTGTACCCCCCGCTCAGTGCAGCTGTCCTAACACCTCCTTCTCTCCGTACATGTAACTGCTTACAACAATCCCAGTAACTACCACATGTTCCACGCCCTTTCCACCAGCGGCAGGGTGTTTTATGCACAGTGCCCGGCTGAATTCTCTCCATACCTCCAGGTGGGTGAATTTGTCTCCATGTCACAGATTAGGAAACTGAGACTTGGCATACCCTACTCGTGCAGAGTGGATTCAGGGTCTGACCCCTTGCTTTTCTGGCTATAAAGGTCTTAGCACTTTCGGTTTGCCACACTGCAGAGAAAATGCGGAGTAGTTAGTATGATAACATTTGTAGGTGTCCCACAACGCCACTCTGACACATGTTTTTAGATGACTCGATACTTCACAGAGTGATTTAGTTCTTCTCGGGGCCCCAGCTGTGAGCAGTCAGTGGTCTGTGTGTGGCTAGGGAACAGGTTGGCTGGCACCAGATGTTGTGTTACCTTGGGCCACTCATCATTTCCCTTCTCATCACCTGATTCCCTGACCTGCAACACAGGAGGTGGGGCAAGGTGGTTGGTTCCTGAAATTTCCTTGGGCGACCCTTGGATAGGACTGCTGCCCCTGAGTCTTCTCAAGGTCAGAGCTTGACCCTTGCCTGACAGTGAAGCCAACAGCACCCAGTGGACTAACCCTGGTCTGGAAGTCAGAGGTCTGGGCGCACCGCACCCCCCCCATGTCCATGTGTGACCTTTCTCAAGTCACTCTCCCTCTGGGATTGCAGCTCCTTCAAGCCAGGCATTGTGGGGATTAGATGACCTCCCGGGGCCTTCAGACTACGACGGTCACCTACCCATCCCCAGGGGGCAGAGACAAGCTGCCCCTTCCTGTCCTCAAACACCTTTAGCCAGCTCCTGCTTCAGTGAGACCACTCACCTCATGACAGTGTTCTGAGGGCACCAGGAAATAATGAGGCTTTAACAGTTATGAGCTCTGTTTGTCACTGACTTCACAGCCTTAACAGACCCCGCCGTCTCCTCCAGCAGGTGGGAAGTAACATTACGGCTGAAGCTTAGTGGAAGGAATTGTCTGGAAGGATTGTGCACAGAGGAAAAGAGCGAGCAGGGCTGCCCCAGCAGGCACTGGGCCAGCGTGACAATAAAGTACGTGGCAAAATGAAACATTAAACTCCCAATAAAAGCCTAAGTGCTTCATCACCGATACTAATGAAAATATATGATTGCCTAATAAAATGCTCCACGCCGACCTCTGTTATGAATAGCTGGTACTGTGGCTGCCCCTTCCTGGGAAGGCAGCCTTCCACCCCAGATGGCCCACGGCCGGGGAATTCAGTTTGGGGGATGTTTGGCCGGTGTCCCACAGGACAACCCGGTGGGTCTGGGGTCCAGCAGCAGCTGCCTGGTTTCTGCGGGTGCTGCCGTGGCTAGTAAAGAGATGGGGAGTGGGTGGGAGCTAGACAGAGCAAGAAAGCCGAGGTGCAGCCTGTCTCAGTGCACCTTGCCCACTGGGGACACGCCAGCTGGGTAATGAATACAAGGAACAAAACACAAGGGTGTTGCATGCGCCTCAGGTTTCTTATCGGGCGTGAGGGAAAAGAGCTGGATTTTTGTCCCTCCTTGGTTCTTCTCCTTTCATGAGTACTTCATCCATTGTCACCAAGATCATCTAAAATATGCAATCCCTGAGCAATTTGCAGCCTGCCATTCGGAATCAGGCCTCATGCTAAACTGTATAGAATAACTGCATTTACACAGTATTTCATCATTTACATTGTCTGAGACGTGATAAAGCCTGACACGCTGATGATCTCGTTTGATCCTAAAATAAACCTTGTGAGGTTGGCAATAAAGTTATTCCAAAATGTACTGATGAGATTTAGAGCGGCCAGTTACACTGTTGAAGGTCACAGCTTGTGCGGGTCTGAGCTGGGCTCCAGAGAGAGAGCGGCCGGGTGCCTGCCTCCCTCCGGCACCCGGTTCCCTGGGTGGCTCCCCCCGCAAGCTCAAAGCCCTGTGCAATGCTATTCAGGAACATACGGGCCTTGTGGGTGGTGGTGGAGGTCCTGGGGGAGCCAGGGGTGTCCACACAGAGGAAGAGGAGGGAGCTACCCTGAGTGGGACCCCCTGCTGCAGAGAAGGCCCCAGTTCTGAACCCTCGCACACAAACGTCTTCACTCTGGGTCCTGGAACGGGTCTGACTCTGTTACCATGTTGGAATCTCCTTCTCACCCTTGTGTGAACAGAGGGAGGGACTAGCAGACTTTCAGGTTCTCCTTGGTGCCAACCTTTCATGTTCCTACTTCACAGTTTTAAAAAGGCTTACGTGGCAGTGATGAGAGGGGACAACATTTAAGCTTGGTGTGAAGGAGGAGAAGTACGTACCTAAGAAAAGGCTGATACTTACCAGGAACTGTTCATGTATCATTTCATTTAATTATCAAACAGCCCTCTGAGGTCAATATCCTTGCCACCGTCTGCACTCAGAATTGGAGCGTGACACAGGTTGAGAAATCTGAGGGCCCGCCCCCAGCCCGGGCTTTCCCATCAGGCCGCAGCACCAACCACTGTGACGGCCCCGCCTCTTCTCGTCGGAGAGGCCCTTGGACCTGAAACCCTATTATCTAGCTGACGAGGGCCCTCTTTTCATAACTCACCTCCCAGGGAAGGCTCTTTATTACTGGCTACATCCTCGAATCCATTTTCCCTTTCCAGCCACTACAATTTTCACGAGCAGAGGGGCGTTGTTAACTCCAGTTTTCCTCGCTAGACTGGACGCGGGCTGACTGCATTTTGCTGACACTCGCTCCTCCTGCTGGGCGGCCACGACAGCCCCTCTCGTCTGTACATCCCCAGCTGGGAGGGTGTGTGGCTTTGCAGCCCCTTTCTTCCACTCCAGAAAGAATAGGCTAGAGCTGCTGTATGGGCGAAAATAAGAGGCTCATGTAAGGAGAAGGCCAGACCATTGCTTTCCTATAAGGAAAAGAAGAAGAGCTTGGCCACTAAATTCTTTCTCCAATTCGCCCTCCTTCCGCCTCCTCTTCCCCACTCAAGTCTTTTCCGTATCTTTTTTGAGTGTGTATCGCTTGAGAAACAGAGTTCTACAAACAGGATGAAAAAAACAGTCTTTCGATATAACCATTGAAAGACTTATTAATGGGTTACATGTGGTGTTCGGCCAGAATAAAGTGCCTTTAAAATGTTTAAACGACTCATTGAACATTTCTGTGTCATACACACAAGGATGGGAGCCTTTGGAATGGAGGGCCCGGGGGCTACGGACTCGCTGGGAGGACCTGGCATTTGGCTTCAGGGCCAAATGGGGAGACGGGGAGAGAGGAGGGAGCCCCAGCAGAGGTGACAAGCACTCTGGAGGGAGGACTTAGAGAATTCTGCGGAATGCTGAGCACAAAGGCTCAGGTAAGTGATGACAGAAAGGTGTGTGGTTTCACAAGCAACAACTTGTCCCTTCTCAGTTTGGGGTGGAACCAGCCCAGCCCAGCTGCTGTCTGTAACCAGGAGAAATCCAGGTGGCATTACCGTGTGCGACGATAGAAAATGTACCACCAAGCCTTTATTACATGAAATGTTAAAGAGACTTATCTAAGAAAAAGAAGATAAAAAAGATGAACAGTGAAAGGACAGCAAACTCACAGTTATTAAGAACCACACCTAAACGAAAGCAAACTAAGAGGACAGCTAGATCAGGAGTGGAAACATAGAAATGAAGATCTCAAGGAGGGTTAGCAACAGGGGAGTGGGAGGAGGAGAAGGGGGGAGAAGGTACAGAGAATAAGTAGCATAGATGGTAGATAGAAAATAGGGGGAGGGCAATAATAGTATGGGAAATATAGAATCTAAAGAACTTGTGACACAGGGACATAAACTAAAGGGGGGGACTGGTGGGGGAGGGAGTGTGCAGGGTGGAGGGGAATGAGGGGGGGAAATGGGACAACTGTAATGGCATAATCAATAAAATATATATTTAAAAATATTTAAAAATTTGAAAAAAATATATATTTGTCTCTGCCCCAGGTTCCTAGCTCAAGGCTCTCGAAACCCTTGTAATGTCCTAAGTGCCCAGAGCACCAGGAGCATCTTCTGTTCTAATAGTTGGTCTTTGACCCCAGTTCCCGACACTGCTTTCCTAGGTTCTTTGGGATTTCCTAGGTGACAGCGGTGTCTTTTGTTCTAATGAGGCCACTCTGGGTGGGCTGGTCATCAGAAAGACCAAGCCGTGATTACAAGCTGGGGAATTTCAGCTCCACCCCCATTCTCCAGAGGAGAGAGGGGATGGACATGGAGGTCGTAATTCATCACGCCTGTGTAATGAAATCCCCATAAAAATCGCAGAAGCAGGGGTCTGAGAGCTGCCAGGTTGCTGACCATCTGGAGGTGCTGAGAAAGTGGCACCCTTGGAGAGGGCAGAGGAGCTCCACGGCCCCTCGCATGCACCCCACCATGAAGCTCTTCCATCTGGGTGCTCATCTGTACTCTGTATCACGTCCTTTTATAACAAACTGGTGAACAGCAAGTGAACTCTTTCTCCGAGTCCTGAGAGAAGCTCTGAAAACTTAACTAAACCCCAGGAGAGGGCCTTGGAACCTACAATGTATAGCTGGCCAGTCCATCGGAGCATGGGCAATAGCCTAGACATGCTTGACCCGTGAAGAACAGTGGGCAGTCTTGTGGGACAGAGCCCTTAACTGTTGGGATCTGATGCTGTCTCTGGGTCAGAACTGGTTTAATGGTAGGACACCCAGCTGGTGACACAGAAGTGCCTGGCCTGGGGAAGTACTCCGCGCCCCCAACATCTGCTGTCCGAAGTGTGGTGAGCAAGGTAGTGGTGTGAGAACAGAGGAGACACTCGGGCTGAGGGGGGTTTTCCCACCCGGTGGCCCAGGACGGAACAGAGGGCAGTGTCTGCAGAAGGAGGCTGCACGCAGTGGTGACTGGGGACCCCAGCTTTGCTTCCCTACCAAGCTGCCTAACCTTCGGCAAGTGACAAACCCTCTAAGGATCAGTTTTCTTATTTGCAAAACGGGAATATTATCACCTATTCCATGTGATCATTAAGAGCATTCAATGGGAAGCTGTATTTAAAATACAATGCACCTAGAATTATTAGGATCATTAGGTGGAGTTTTTTTCTTTTATCAGTGTCATATTATGGAGTTTATAACATCTGTAGGGCTCCCCCTGCCAAAACCTTTTCTCTCTCCATTTTGCAACTCACCCTCTTCTCTGGAAGGAAGACTGGAGGATGTCAATGGAAAGGGTTGTGATGAAAGTCTCCCCCGTGAGTAGTGAATGGTTGATGTTTAATGGTTAAGAGATACAAAGGCACGGGAAGCACATCTTAGGGAAGCGATGTGGCCGCGGGGGAGCCTGGGGTCCTTCAGTCCTCATGCCTCCATCTGGGCTGCAAGTGCCACAGAACAACAACCAGCTCTAGGACTGTCGGGACCTCGTTCTGCACCTGCCAATGGTGTGTAACTGAGCGTAAAGTGCTGGGTGTCCCAGCACACAGAGAGGCCGCGTGGTCTCCCTGTGAGCAGGCGGTTTGCAAGGCAACAACACTTTTAGCTAATGAGTAGGTGATGGCAGGAGGCAGCAGTAAGCTTGGGAAGGGCAACCAGGAGTGGCTGATCTACATAGGGACGGGCTTCGAGAGCTCCCCTGGGCGTTCACCCATCAACCCTTAGGCAGCGCCCACTGTGTGGGTCATTGACCTAAACACTTGGCTGCTTTCATGCAAACCCATCCTGTCTGCCTCAATCCAAAACTAGGGTGTGGGTGCTTTAGGGAAAAAAAGGGGGGGCAAGGGTAGTCCACACAAGACTGGCCGCACACATGCATGGAATTGGCAGAGGGGCGTTCTTTCAGCCCACATTTGTTGAGATTTCTTCTGGCCAGACCTCATGCTAAGTGCTGGAAGAAAAACAGAGATGAATAAAACATGCTCTTTGTCCTTGAGGATCTCACAGTCTAGTGGGCAAGACAAAGGAATAAAAAAATAAGAACAGTATGAGGTGATACATTTTGAAACAAAGGGAGGGAATGTGCTGGAGAGAAGTCATGGCTGCCAAGCAAGATGCGTGGGAATCCAGGACTCTGTCTGGTGCCCAGCAATGGACGTGGGGCCAGAGAGCATGTCCAGGCTGGAGGGAGACCTGGGCCTAGACAGGAAGGGCGTGGGGTACGGCAGTGGGATGGGGGTTCAGGGGTCACTGAGCAGCACATCAGGCTTGTTTAGAGGTTTGGGGTGCTTGTTTCATATAGTGAAGAGCCAGTCATTTAAACACAGTGTATAAAAATCACAAACCGAAGTGACTTAGAGCCATTCAGAGACTTCCAGAACCAGCAACAGCCAAGGCTCTACAGCCAATGGTGGCCATTCAAAGGCAGGTCATCCTGGGGTGTCCATTCACCAGCTCTTATTTCTGTAGCAGGTCTGCTGTGTCAAGTATTTTGCCAGTGCTGTATACATGTTTACTCTTACTACTACTAATAACACCTAAACGAAATTCCTGCACAACACCAGTAGCTGTTTCACCAGTTACATTCTCCCTTTTGCCTAAGCCTCAATCCATTCTGTGGCAACTGGGTGATCAGTGAAAATGTGGAGATTTGGGGAGAAGGGGCAGGAAGTTCCATGCCCTTGTTGGAGGGGGCCCTCTGGAGGCAGAAGACAAACCAAGGTGAGAAGCGGCGTCAGAGCATCCCAGGTACAGTGGGCAAACTCCTCACAGCACTGGGTCCACTGACACTCACTGCTCTGTTCTCTCATCGGCAGAACTGGCCCAGTTGGGTGGGCCGCCGTGTTTCCTACCTAGGAAGCAAGAGCACGTTTCCAGAGGTTGCATAATATCTTACTCTCTTCTCATGACAACTCCCATGTAGCCAACACTCTTTCAATGAGGCTTCAATCATACATCGCAGGAAAATGAATTTGACTTAAGATTTCAATAGCAATGAAAATGCAATTATCCAGAATTAGCATTTGGGAAATAGACAACCTCCCCCCAGTCCCGAGCCCGCACACAAGCTCAGAATCTGTGAGAGTGATGTTCTTTCTTCAGCCTGCGTTTGTTGAGATTTCTTCAGGTCCCTGGAGACACCTTTGTCTAGATAATGCATCCATACTGTTCTGGGTAAATGCTGGCGAAGGAAATTAAAGAGCCCACATGCTCAGAATAAATGGATAAGCTCTCCTTGTCCACAGGAACACAAGACCATCCATAAAGTTCTATCTCAGAGCCTGGCGGCACACTCTGCTAACAGTGGTATTTAGTAAATGTGGATTAACTGGGATGGCCCTGCTTTTCTACCAAGGTTTGAAAAAACATGTTTTTCTTGCTCAAAGAAGCCACCGCAAACAGCCACGTTGTTCACAAGGGGCCCTCCTGGCAAAAAATATTATTGAGCTTCTATTACATTCAAGAAGCAGTGATGTTTGCTTAAAAATGAGGAGACAAGAGTTCCTACTTTTGAATTAAGAAACTTAATACCTAAACAGTAAAACACCGAATGAATAGATTCGGTGTATGATATAGTGTAAGGTGGTAAGTGCTATTGAAAAAGTGTCTGGCAAGAGGGGCTGGACTGACGTTTTAAATAATGGGGGGATCAGGATAAGCCTCATTTAGAAGGTGACAGCTGATCAAGGACTCAAAGGAAGTGGGGCGATGGCCACGAGGATGTGGCAGACAGCATCCCGGTTAGAAGGGACCCACAGGGGATGGATGTCGGGACAATTCTGCAGGGGAGATGGTGTGACTGGAGCAGGGGAGGGGCTTTGGAAGAGCGGTCCCCACTGAAGCTGGAAGCCAGATCCTGCAGGGCCTGGTGGGCAACTGTGAGGACTTCAGCTTTTGTTCCTTGTGAAACGGGAAACGGTTGCTGGGGTTTAAACAGAAAGATGAAGTGACTTTCTTAAGTCCTGAAAAGATTATTGTGGCTGCTGTGTTGAGAACAGACCCCATGGGGGTAGAGGTGAAGCAAGGGCACCCGTTAGGAAGCGTTGCGGTAATCCAGGGGAAACAGTGCCGTGGTAGCGAGAAGTGCTCCGGTAATGCAGGCATTTGGCGGATAGGACGTGATAGGATTTCAGAGTGCAGAGGGTGGCTTCGGGATGTATCATTTGAGAAGATTTCACAGAAGAGATTGAACTTTAGCTGGATCTTTAATCGAGTAAGATTTGTGAAAAGACTGGTGAAAAGCCACAGGGACGGCCCAGAAGGTACAGTCAGGTTTTAGAGGACAGTAGGTAGGTTAGTCTATCTGGAGTTAAGGGTTTGGGAAGATGAGTCATTCGAGATTGGAACATGGAAAAGGCAAAAACACATTGCTTTAGGGATCCCTGCTGAACGAGCCCCGGACCCTGGATGAACCTGGCTTGTTTTATTGCCTAAACCCGAGGATCCCAGAAAAGGCACATCAGGCCGATGTCACTTCCCCTAAATCCTTGTCCACAGCAGAGCCGACAACGGTTTGTTAGCCTCCTCCTGAACCCCTGCAGCCGGCTTCCTCCTCCTTTCAGAACAGCCCCTGCGTCTGGGGGTGGTTCCTGTTTTTGGAAGGTGTCTCCGTGTTGGACTGAGTCCGCCTCAGGGAAATTCTAGGTGTTGCTCTAGTTCATTTGCAATCGTTACTCACTAGTCCATGTATGCAGGAGACATTTATTCACTGTTAACTAATATGAAATAAGGAAGACAATTAACATTACTCAGATATCTTCTTGGGACCACTGTGAAGGCTATTTTACATGAATTATCTCATTTAATAATCCAAATAATTCTATGATAGACAGGGCTCTCAAATCAACTCCCCCATAGAGGGTATGTATATGAAATGCAGGAGGAGGGTGTTGGCAAAACTACAACAGTAGGTCTTCCTATAAGGAGTTGGAGTTTTACCAGGGAATAGAAAATAATTCAACATTTTCTTCTTCCTTCTTCTGCTTTCTTCACCTCTTGTGTGGTTTGTGAAGGGCTGGCTGTTGAGACAGACCCAGCGACACAGGGCTTGGGGCATCTGCTCACAATTTCCTCTGACCTAGACCTGGTGGGAGAGGAGTGGATGTGTGGGTATTTGCGGGATTTGTGCATGTGTCTGTCTAGTTTACCACGTGACAGAAAAGAGACATATTTGGGCAGAGGCTCCAGCTAGGAGTAAAGAGAGTAGGTTCCAGAACCAAATACAGTGGCTGTTCTGTGACTCGAAGCCTTGCCGAATCCAACAGCAGATTCCCCTGTGCCCATTCGCGGGGCTGCGGCCGAAGTGGTGAAGGAGTCTCTGGTCAAGTTCGTAAGGGGAAGAGCCGGGGAAGTAAGGCTCTAACCAAGCCCAGGAATTCCCACGGTTCCCAGGGCGGCACCAGGGAGGGCGGGGCTGGACCCAGAGCAAAGAGCCCAGGGGTGGAGGTCGAGGGGTGAGGAAGGTGTGAATGCTGTGGGAGGTCACGGTGCAGAGTTACTTCGGACTAGGTTGTTTGGAGGTTAAGATTCCTGGTGAATGGAGAAGGTCAGGGTGAAGGGGAAACACGAGGGAAACCACAGGTGCTGTGAGCGAGCGTTTCCACTCGGCCCACGCGCAGAGATCACAGAGGGACATTGTGTGAAGGAAGGTTGAAAATTATTGCAAGGGCCTGCTCCCGAAGGGTCAGACGACTCGCCGGAATTGATCCCACAGGCAACCCTGGGTTCTGAAGGTCTCGAATACTGAGTGACTGGGTCGAAGCTTGTGCGCCAGTTGTGGCCTCTGGGCCCAGAGGAATAACTTCAATCCCTCTGCCCAGAATAGTCCCTGAAAAGTGGGTACCACACAGGTGGTCTGTTCCTCTTATGCCTTGAGGCTAAGCATCTTCACTTTAAAAAAAACAAAAACCAACTCCTTGCCTTTAAGGCAGGGTTTCAGCCTCCTTGGTGCCCTGGCCCCTCTCCCCAGAACACTCTACAAGTAACTCGCAAGTATCCGACAGTTATTCAGACCTTCCACTGAGCCATGTAGTATGATGAAGACTGTAAGTGCGTTATCTTAGGCAGACATTACGGTAGCTCTGTGATGAAAGTGTTACTTTATTCTCGTTTACAGGTGGAAAACCGGAGGTGTGCAGAGGTGAAGTTGCCGGGGCTAGTGTGTGTCAGGGTAGGATCCAAACCCATGCCTTCTGCCTACAGAGCCCAGCCTCCCAAACACGACCCCACCTCCCTCACCAGAACCCTCGATAGCTAAGAGATTCTCCGGGTCTAGAACCCAGAGCACCAAGACAGCTTCCTTTCCTGGACCTCAGTGTCCTTGCCATCCAGTAAGGGGTTCGGACCAGAACCTCTCTAAGGTCCAGTTCTGACATGCTGTGGCTTTGTTTCTCAAGTGAGAAATTGTGCTCCGATAGGGCCAAGGGGACGGCGGCGGCCATCGTTGGACTCATGCTGCCCAGAAGGCAGAGGAGTGGGTTCTAAACCTCGGCCATTCTTGGGGTCTCCCTGGAGCAGACCCCGTCTGCCCGCCAGCGCCTCGTTCTCACACGGAGCCAGAGACAGCAAACAGGTCCTGTGAGGGAAGGACACCACGTGCTTAGAGCACACGCTGAATCTGATGCAATCTTAGGCCCACGTGGCATTTTTCTTTTTTAATAATTATAATAGTAGCAATAATAATAATTTATTGATGACTGAAGGGAAATATGCTTCTCATTGGCACAGAGGAAGAGAAATTCAATAACCTCTTTTACCTTTTAGCACTAAAAGCTTGAGTTAAAATGATTGAGTACTGCACTATAAATATAAATATAAAAGGCTATGAAAAGATGAGAAAATAATCCAGGGTCTGTTGGAGGCAGTGGAGTTTGCAGACTGAGGGTGACCAGGTGGGACAGGCAGGCGCCTTTAGAGACAGTCTGGCTCACTCAGATGGACTTTTGTCACCAGCCAGGGTGAGACAGCCAGTTTGAAAAAGTGTGGCAGCGCGGCGAGGTCCTGGCAGCACTGTGGTCTCTGAGTCTCCGCCCTCCGCCTGGGCCAGACCCGTCCCTGTCTAGTCAGACCACCCTGCCCCCTGAGCAACGAGGCAGAGCTCCCAGGCCTGTTTCATAAGGGCCTTGCCTGTTCTCGGGATGGTCCCGTTCTTCTGGACCCGGGATTCAAGGTTCTTGCCGGTACCTAACAATATCAGGTCTTTTGAGCTCCTGCAATACCTGCTGGGTGGGATTCTCTGTTCTGGACCCCCTCAAATAGCCCTACCCCACTGTCGCTAATCAACACATGGCCCCTCTCACCACACAGGTTGTCAACTCAGTTGTCTATGTGTTCAACACTCAGTATAGAAGCTGCGTTTGGGTCGGGCTCAAGATAGCTGACCCTCCCCTGCTAGATGGAGGGGAGAGGAGACCAACTGGGGACAGTTTCTTAGGCCTAAAAGCGTCTTACCTGAGATGGTTATGTGTGTGTGTTAAAGGGAGGATCCTGGGAGGTGTGTTCTGTAGACGGCACTGAGCCCAGAGGGTGGGGCACTCATCTCGAATCAAGTCATTCATGTTTCAGGGCCGGTGAGGACTGGGGGGTCAGGCAGAACTCAGTGAAGTCCGTCAGAGAGCGAAGAGGTGAGAGAGCCAACAGTGGACTGGAAGTAGCGGGGACGGACCTGGAATCACTGCCTGCAGCCGCAGGCCAGAGCGTTCAGCAGACGCTGGCATAGGCTCTTTCATGTTTGATGGGCCCTCTAATTCAGTGGCTAAATTCTAGGGTTCTGAGTTAAACAGATGGATTTGCACCCCGGCTCTACTAACTGCTAACCATGCTGTGATTGTTCCAGAATTTCTACTCAAAATGCCCAAGGGGAGCCATCTGGTTGAAATAAGGGCTTGGGAACTTGTCTTCAGAAAGCTGCGGTGGCTTGGTACTATGAGTAATATTGAAAATAACTCAGCGTTCATGTCTAGGGATGCCTGAGGGAGGGATGGTGGAGCAGTATCAGTCAGCTCTACCCACACTAACGCTACATAACAAACAGCAACAAAACCTCAATGGCATATGACAGTAGGCTTCTAGTTTATGATCGCTGGTGCGCCGGTCAACGAGGTAAGTGCTTTAGGCTGCAAATCTGCTGGTCACTAGAGCTCTGTTCCTCTGTGTCATGCTTGGCCAAGTCTGGCTTCAAGCAGAGGATTAAGTCCAGGTTTGCTCAGCATGTTTTACGATTTCCTTGATCTATCGGCTACCTGAGACATAGTCCACACATGAAGAAAGGTGAGAGTAAGAGTGTAATCCAAACCACACAAGCGCATTGCAAGTCTTTCCTCAAGTCACATCTACTGGCCCATTGTCAAAGCAAGTCTCAGGGCCAAGTGCAAAGCCAGATGCTAGGGAAGTGTGTTCTCACTCCGGTGCTGTAGAAAGAGAGTGGGTGGGAATACAGCCAGCAGAGGGGAAGGATTGACACCTAGTACCCTCAGATGTAACTCAGCAGAGCACTGAAGGCCGCTGTGTGGACTCTGGAGCCAGACACATGGGGTTCAAGTCTCCGTCCCAGCTCTGACTACCTGTGTATCTCTGGGCAAATCACTTAACTGTTTTGTCCTTTGGTTTCCTCTTCTGTAAAAGGGAAATAATGAGAGTGATAACACTTCCTCTGCAGAATGATTGAGACACGAAATGAGTAAATATCTGTAAAGTAAGTAGACCATCATCTGGCACAGGCCTTGGTAGATGTGGACTGCAAATCTCCAACTTCCTCTGGACGTCCACTCCAAGCACACTGCTGTCCCTCTGGTCCTTTGCCCCGTCGCCTTTCCTTCCTCCCCATGCAGTTGAATTCTCTCGCCTGTGCCGACTCAGCCCTGACTGCCTCTCCTCCACACTCCCCGAACACATCCCTGGAGAACACCACCCCCCTCCCTGTAGCTGCATTTTCTCAGGTTTCCACTACTTTCAGTCCTCTTTCAAGGACTGACAAGGTTTGTGAGCCTACATGGTTCGGGAGCAGGCAGTAAACAAGAGGCCAGAGCCTGGACTTCCTGAAAGGAGGCAAGGTAGAGAAAGTCTGGGGGCCCCATGACACCGTGGGGGCTCTGCAAACCTCAGTTGGTGCGACAGTGACAAAGCTGGTGGGGCAGGTGCCCGGCGAGGCCTGGGGCCCTGTGAGCTATTGGGGTCCACAAAGCTTTACCTGGTACTTCCCAACCTTTGTCTTCATGATCCTAACTTCTGTCTTTTAAAGTTCTACCAACAACTGTGGGCATTAGACAATGTACAAAGTGTTTTGCATCTTATTCTAACTGCTGTTGCCCCAGGAGGCCATAAACCACGAAGGGCCAGGAGTTTATGCTATTTTGCGTTGGTAGCACCCTCCCACCTTCCTGACCCTCCCACCCACCTCTGCATGCCGACCAGGAAGCTCCGTTCAGATCAGGAGCTCTTTTTACTGCGTTAAATACTGCACCAACCTGAAGGAAAGGCAGTGCCAGCGTTACTGTCAGGGACGAGCTGATGAAGCCTGTTTGTCCACTTCCCAGAATACCCTGGATGTCAGGAGTCGCAGAACAAATCCACAACACACACATCCTCACGCCGACATACACAGCACAAATGCACACACCCCCACTCTGAGGATTTAACCACCCTATTTATCCTCTGGCTCACCAGCAGTTGGGGCAAAGCAAATGTAAAAAAAGAAAGGTTGAAGAAAAAGATTTCTCATTTGAAAAATCACAGCTAATTCCATTAATTATGTTGTGATGCAATTAAGCATTTCATTTCAGAGCTTTTACAGCTTAAATTATTTATTAATAATTACAGATCATTACCTGACAGTGTTCACTCTGTAGAGTCGGTGATGAATAATGTATCAGCTTTGACATGGTTCTCTCCTCACAGCCCGGTCTGAATGGCGTCTGTGTTTGTACATGCCAGCTTGTCAGTGCAGGTGCCCGTCTGTATGGAAGAAACCACTGTTCTTTCTGTTTCCACGGGATCTTCCTGAATCCAGAATGTCATTTAAAACTTTTCACCCTTAAAGTTTTATAATATAGCCCTGACTGGTGTGACTCCGTGGACTGAGTGCTGGCCTGTGAACTGAAAGGTCGCTGGTTCGATTCCCAGTCAGGGCACATGCCTGAGTTACAGGTCAGGTCCCCAGTAGGGGGCGCATGAGAGGCAACCAGACATTGCCGTTTCTCTCCCTCTCTTTCTCCCTCCCTTCCCTTCTCTCTAAAAATAAATATATAAAATCTTTTAAAAAGTTTTATAACATAGATTGCCGGCGAGAGAGAAATAGTGGTGGTGTTATGTTGATGAAAAGGTGCATTTCTTCTCAGCTCCTGTAAATAAATGGAAAGAATTACATTTATATCATCACAGAAGCTTTTTCTTACTCTCCCCTCTCCCATTTCAGGAACTTTAATAGTAATTATTATTGTATTATACTATATACAGTATAACTATATATAGTCTTGAACACAGTTAATACTTTTGTTTCAATGCTGTTGGAAGATTGTTTTTAATCGAAACTAAAAAAATTATTAAAATTTAAATGCATGAAAAGAATTTCAGGATGAATGAGTGAAAGCTGTAGTTGACAAATAGATACTGATGTTACGGAGAGAGAAAAATCGAAGGTGTCCTTCCTGAGTCTAACTAACCAGTTTTAACATCACCCAGAGTGCTGCACTCCGCCTACCAGAAGCCATTCATTACCCACGGCGGGGAATTACTCAAGACATATCCACCACGACCAGTGGCCCAATTGCACACTATCTGCAGGGACACAATACGGCAACCTGTTCCAGGAGTTTAACTTGGAGGCCGTGTGTTCATTCGACGGGTATGTTTTTAAGTCATGCCAACACTGTACTGGAGACATGGCCGAACGTGGGCTGAGGCAAGAGGCTGCGGTGGGCTCAAGACACAGTTTCTAATAGCTTTGTCACATGCTCTTTTTCCATTGATCTTCCACCGTTTCTTCATCTTTTGGCCAATTTCCCA
The DNA here is from genome assembly GCF_021234435.1 of Artibeus jamaicensis. Classification (NCBI taxonomy): domain Eukaryota; kingdom Metazoa; phylum Chordata; class Mammalia; order Chiroptera; family Phyllostomidae; genus Artibeus; species Artibeus jamaicensis. Next base: position 5,234,218 of record NW_026521854.1, on the reverse strand, counting down.
GGAATGAGACAAGCTTTTCCATTCTAAGCAAAACTGATTTCTGATACAAAAATCGATCAGTTTTCGGCTCTGTATGGACCTGCGGTTAGCTTTTCACAGCACAGTGTCCTCAGTGCTGTGGGTGGATTCACCTGCGCGAGGAGGCGGGGCTTTGTGCACCTTCCTCCAGACCCTGGGCAGGCGAGGAAGGTGTGTCTTCTGAATGACTGTAACCTTTTCTCAAACCCCAGCAGCCATGGACCTTTCAGCCCCCTACCCAGGGGGCCCACCCATGCTGTGCTGCTGTCCCTCCCTCTCCAGGACCACTTCCAGAGAGAAGATCTTTACTGCGGTAAAATACACCGGACATGGTATTTATCACTTTAGCCCTTCATCAGTGACCACTCAGGGGTGTCACCCACACCCATACGTGTGTAACCATCACCACTACTCCTGCCCAGAGGCTTTTCATCGTCCCCACCAAAAATCTGGACCCATAAACCACAGCTCTCATTCCCCTTCGCCCAGTCCCTGCCAAGTCCTAGACTGCTCTCTGTCACCGTCAGACTGCCTGCTCTAGGTCCCTCATATAAGTGAACTAACAGTATTGGTCTTCATGTGCCTGGCTGATTTTGTTAGGCACAATGTTCCGAAGGTCCACCCTTGTTGACACACATCAGAGTGTCATTTCTTTGTCGAGACCGAATAGCATTCCACTGTACGTGTGTGTTGTTTACACCTGTTGGACACAGGTGGTTTCTGACATTTGGATTTGTGCATAATGCTGCTCTGAACGATGGTGTACAAACTGCTATTTGAGTCCCTGCGCTCCAGTCTTTAAGTGGAATTACTGGGTGCTAAAGTGGTCCTGTGTCTCACCTTTTGACAAACTGCAAGACTGTGTTTCCACAGAGGCCATGGCACTGAGGTCTCCACAGCATTCCAGAGGGTTCGTTTCAGCTTCCGCATCCTGTTATTAGCTGCATCCATGTTTACATCATGGTTGTATTTTCTTGCTATAGCAAACCATTTGTTAATACATAACCTTTTTTTCTTCTCTTATAACTTTGCTTAACTTAAAACCTACTTTGATTAATAGTAATACAGCTTTCTCTTGGTTACTATTTGCATGGAGTATCTTTTTCCATTTTTTTCACTTTCAATCTATTTTGTTTTGGGATCTAAAACGAGTCTCTAATAAATAGCATAGAGTTGTATCACATTTGAAGATTCATTCTGCCAATCTGTTTTTATATTTCAGAATTTAATCCATTTGCACTTAAAGTAATTACTGATAAGGAGGAAATTACTTCTGACATTCTGCTATTGGCTTTGTATCATCCTTTTAGCTTCTGTCTCTTATTTCCTCTGTACTGCCTGCTTCTGCGTTTAGTTATGATTTGGCACTTGATTCTCATTTTCATTTCCTTTTGTGTATATGCTACAAAGATTTCCTTTACAGTTACCATAGAGATTACATTCATCAGCCTAAAATTATAACAATTTAATTTGAGTTTATAGCAACTCAAATGCAGCTTTGCCTCTGGCCTCTCCTCATGATTGATGTTACAGGTTATGCCTCTGTATTTGTGTGCCCAATAACATAGATTAATAATTATTTTATGCATTTGTTTCTTAAATTATGAGGAAATTAGAAGTGGAGTTACAAACCTTTTGGGGGTGGCACCCCAGGTGGATTCGAAATAATATTAGCTTTTTAAATTGCTCTTACCTGTGCTAGATATCTTATTTCTTCATGTGGCTTCCAGTGACTGCCCAGCTTTTTTTATTTCAACCTTGAAGGACTCCCATTAGAGGTCGGGTCAGGAGGTAACACACTCCTTCAGTTTTTTGAAACCTGAAAATGTCTCGATTTCTCACTAATTTTGAAGGATCGTTTTTGTCAGGTATAGAATTCTTGATTGGTAGAGTTTTGTTTGGTTTTTTAGCACTTAGATCGAACCACTGCCTTCGGGCCTCCACAGTTTCTCGTGAGAAATCGACTGATAATATTATTAAGAATCCCTTATACAGAAGAGTCTTTCTTCTGTTGCTGCCTTCGATATTCTCTGTCTTTGGATTTTGACCGTTAGTCCTGGAGTGCATCTTTCTGAGTTTATCTTCCCTAGTGTTTGTTGAGCTGCTCAAATTTGGGAAGTTTGCAGCCATTATTTCTGCAAATATTCTTTCTGCCCCCACCCCTTTCTTTTCTTCCGAAATTCACACAGTGTGTATGCTAGTCCTCTCGATGGTATCCACAGGCCCCTAGCTCTGATCATTTTTAAAATATATATTTATTTATTTACTTTTAGAGAGAGGGGAAGGGAGGGAGAAAGAAAGGGAAAGAAACATCAATGTGTGGTTGCCTCTTATGTGGCCCCCACTGGGGACCTGGCCTGCAACCCAGGCATGTGCCCTGACTGGGGACTGAACTGATGACACTTTGGTTTGTAGCCCACGCTCAATCCACTGAGCTATGCCAGCCAGGGCTAAATATTTTTTTTCTTCCTGTTTCATAGCTTCAATAATTTCCATTTCCTCCTCTTCAAGCTTACTGATTCTTTCTTCTCTTTGCTTGTATCTAATTTTGAACCACTCTGATGTATTGTTCATTTCATTTATTATACTTTACAAGCCCAGAATTTCTTTTTGGTTCCTTTTTATAATGTCTATCATTTTTTATTTCTATTTTTATTTGTTCATAGATTGTTTTTTCTGTCTTTGTGCTAAACTCTGTTTTAGCTTGCTGAGCATCTTTAAAATTTTTGTGCAGTAAGCCTGACATATGGACTACCTCAGTTACATTTTCTGAAAATTGATTTTATTCTTTTTTGTGGGTCACTGTTTTCTGTTTCTTTATATATCTAGTGATTTTCTTTGTTAATTTTTGTTTGAATCTTATAATGTGGTAACTCTAAAAATCAGATCCTGTTCTTTTTTAAGAAATGATATTATAATTCATAGTTCTTTCTGAAACTTGCTATTTATGGTGATTTTTAGCTATACGATATTTATGGTTCTGGATCACTAAACAGAAGAAATATTTGAAAGCTCTGAGTAGAAAATTGGTATGCCTAAAATGTGAGTTTGGGAAGACTAATCTGGAAAGAGAAGTCTCGAGACCATTATTTTATTGTTATCGGTGTTCTCTTTGAATTGGTTATTTTAATTTTTTCTGAATGCAAAGCATTAATTATTTATAAGGATCATACATTAGACTCGTCATACTCACGATTTCGGAGCCTGAAAAGATTATTGCAATCCAACAAGCTTAGGAAAAGTAAACTGATTTTTCTTCGAAAGAGATGGACAGCTGTCTCCTAGCTCCTGTCTTGGATATGTTCTCTTCTATCCTGCTCTTTCTGAGTTGTGCGGTCCAGTATTGTAGCAATTATTCATATCCATGGGGCTGAAGGAGCTGAAGGAGGAAACAGAAAGTTAGCACCATACATTTTGTTTTAAGAAAAGCAGGAAAATTAACTAACGACAGCTTAGATCAAAGATCCACAAAGATGTTCATGTGAAGTACTCGACGACATTGTTCTTGGCCTTGTGGTCCGTGTTGTCTCTGTTGCCGCTGCTCCACACGGACGCCGAGATGTGGAAAGCAGCCAGGACAACCCGTTCACAGAGGGCATGGCTGCAATCTGATACACTTTATCTTCAAAAACAGGCAGAGGGGCAGATTTGGTCTGAGGGCTCTAGTGTTCTGACCCTGGCCCGTGAGAATGAATTCCAGAGCGACCGAGAGACAGGAGTGAAGGATTTCCTAGCGAACTTGGACTGCTCCCATTGCCTCTGTGCCGTAGCCTCTGGCGCTCAGCGAGATGGCTAACACCGTCCTTCTCCGCGTGAGCTTCGTGGGAATTCGCTGCCAGCGACTGGCCCCTCAGTGCTCCGTCTGCCACAGCACCAGCTCTCTAGGCTTTTTCTTCTAAAATTATTTACTCTGGCTCACCAGAATTTTGACTAAATTTTCAGCTGTGTATAACCTATTTTCCTTATCCGTACACCTAAAGGAGCTGTTTTACTTCTGAACATTATACAAATTAACAATTATTTTCAACAGCATAAATATATATCGGGTTAGTTTCCCCAGGGGCCACCTCATCTGGAAGCACAATCACAGAAAATTGGCCACAACAATGGCATTCTCTGGTTTAAAGTCTTGTATAACAAATGAGCTGGAGAAGCAGCTCTACGAATGTAAATAATTAGGGGATCCAGACTTGTCTGAAAGCTGTTCCTGTGTAGCCACAATAATCTTCTATTTGGCCACTGCGTCACCTCTTATTTTGATTTCTCATTTACCTCTGGTGACAGTCTTCCATTTTACTGGAGCCCCTAGGACTCTCCCACCATGTGAGCTTGACCCCAGAGCACAGGGCAGAGCAGGATGATAATAAGAGTGCCATGGACAGGGCTGCCTTTGAAATCTCCCCTCCCCCAGACCTTGGCGCAAGGTCTTTGGCTGTGGTAGGTAAGTCCTAAGATCTGCATAGGGTCATAGCAGAAGGCAATTGATACACCCAAACAAGAGGAGGAAGTTTAATACAGAGACTTTATACAAAGTTGTAACAGGGTGGGATGCTCTAGGGATATGGGCGTACCTCTGGGCCTGGCCGCCATGCTTTGTTTGGGATGAAAGGGGCCAGGGTAGAAAGTGGTTGCTGGACCCGAAAAGGGCTCCATAGGCAGAGCTGCCAGGCAGGAGCTCTGAGCTTCCAGAGAGGATGCCACCAACCTGACAACTTGACCAAGAAAACCTGGAAGCGATCCTCCTGCCCAAACTGCCGCCTGTGCCTCCTGTTGGCCAAATCCAACTAGAAGCCAAGGGCTGAAAGAGAAAATTGCTGCAGTTCATTCATATCCGTCGGTTTTTTAGAGTGCAGAGCTGGGTGAATAAGGGCAGAGAGTAGATCTGAAAAGGAAAACATAAGAGGTATGCCCAGAAGGTGTCCAGCCATGTACTACAAAAAATAGAGCCATTTATTGAAGAAGATACAAGATACAAGAAACATTGCACATAGGACAATGACACCTCATTCCTCTTCAGAGTAGGCATTTTGGGACCTCACACAGTTCTCTGAATGGTCATCAGCTGTCCCACTGTATTTTCCTGAATCTCACTGACAGTCTGAAATATCTTCCCTTTCAAAGGTGATTTTAGTTTTGGGAAAAGCCAGAAGTTGTAGGGCACACAAATCTGGACTGTAGATGGACTGAGTCACCTGGGCCATTTGATATTTCATCAAAAAACTCTGCAGGAGATGTGATACCTAAGCAGGCGCATTGTCACGATGAATCTGCCAGTTACCAGTTGCCCACAGCTGTGGCCTTCTGAATTATCCAGGTAGTTTCCACAGAGGGATGTTCAAGCTTAGTGGAAAATTTGATGCAGATTCATTGCTCTACTCACTGTCATTTGAATGCAATGGTCACACAGTACACATGCCCACTCAGTGGTGTCCACCGCCCCCATGGACTAGTACAGTGAAGTCACTGCTCACGCATGCGCATTCTAGTCCACTCTCTTTGGCCGCCAGGCCACATCGGTGTCATGCAAACTGTTCTTGTTATATTAACAATGGCTGGACTTTTCCAGGACAGACCTCCTATGTCCAGCCCGCCCTAATTCTCTTGTCCCAAAGAGTGAGTTCTTTTCCTTTTACTTTTAGCTGTTAGGCTTCAAAGTTACCAGCCCTTTGTCTCTCTTTCCGTGAAGGGGCTCATCAGAAATGCATTTCAAAGTAGTGGTGACAAGTGGGTTCTGAAGCCAGACCACCTGTCCTCGAATCCTGGTTCCACCACTTTTCAGCTGGATGCTTGACAAGTTATTTGAAGTTTCTGTGCTTTAGTTTCCTCATTTGCAAAGTGAGGATAATAGTAATAATACCTCCCTCATGCAGTCACTGATAACACAGGAATTGTTGGCTTGGAGAGTGCCTGACACGTAACAGGCATTGTAAAAAACAGGTTAGCTCCTTTTCGTACAGACCCGGCCGATACTGCAGGTGGTCATTTGGGCATGGCCGTCATACTAGTGACGAGCCTTGGGTTTACTTCTGGAATCTTCGCTGTGTGTAGCACACACACACTACGATTAAAATGCAGCTATCACAGCCGCAATACCCTGCTCCGGCCCGCAGAGCAGTCAACTGGAGCTCGACCACCTACCTAGAACAAATGGTTGGGGGGACAAGAGGCGCGAAGAATGGCAGCAAGACAAACGATTCTGATCAAGCTGCAAACTTTATTTTTCCGAACTGGGTATATATATATATATATATATATATATATATATATATATATATATATATGGAAGGAGGGAAAGGAAGGAGATTAGGTTGTTTGCTATTGGCTAGCTTAAGACAAAGGAGGGCCCGCTTATTGGTTACTTGGGTGTAACTTGTACTCGTGGACACCTCATGTGCCTGTAGCTGATTGGCTTGTGGAGCGCATGCATATGGACGGACGCTAGCCGGAGGTTGTTTTGAAAGTCCTTGTTGATTACAGGTTCCGGTAATCAATGCAATGTTTTTAGCTAAAAGCCAGGTGCAAGGTTCCCAACAATACCCTGATATTATTTCTAATACTTTTTGACTTGAGGTTGTTTCTCTGGAAATCTCTTTCCAGGGAAAACTGTGTACAGTTTCTATCCTACCGATGAGACTGTCCACAGTCTAATCTCATTTGAGTCCTCTCCTTCTCTTCCTTTGTCAGCCTCAGGGAAGGCCTGCCAGTGCCTTCCTTGTGGTGGGGCTGTTTCATCGTAGAGAATTCTGTCTGTCTTCACCGGCACCAGACCAAAGTCAGCAATATCTGTAATGTTAAAAAAATACTCCCAAAGTTTTCCATATTCTGATTCCAATCAGCTACTCTATGTGCCTGTGCGAAGCTGGTGTGTGAAGAGCTTCACTGCGCCTCAGTGTGAGTTCTCCGAGAGACTCTGCCCCAGTGTCCAGCCGACATCCCAGGCAGTGAGGCCGCGTCTGTCTCCTTGAAGGGCTTGGAGCGGTGCGTTAGCTGCCTGTTGCTCCACAACAAATTACCCCGGTGTTTCATGGCTTAAAACAATAACCCTGCATCACTTCACCATTTCTGAGGGTCAGAAATCCAGTCATGACTTAGTTGGCTACCCCTGCTCTGGGTCTCTGATGAGCCTGCAAACAAGATACTGGCCAGGGCTGTGGTCATATTAAGGCTCATGGGAGAAGCTCTTCCGAGTTCACTCCATGCCTGTTGGCAGGCCTCACATCTGTGAGTCAAAGACATCAGTTCCTGGCCTCATGGGCCTTTCCTCGGGGCAACTCACAACATGGCACCTGGCTTCACTCAGAGCAAGGGAGCAAGGGAACAAGAGGGGCGCACTGGATACAGTCTTTTGTAGCCTAACCTCAGAAGTGACATCCATGCCCTCTGCTGCATTCTACTGGCTTGAAGAAAGTCACTAAGCCCAGGCCACACTCAGGGAGAGGCCTCACCGTGGGGGAAGACCACCAAGGAGGTAGGGGTCCCTGGAGACCCTCCCAGAGGCCGCCCACCGCAAGCGGCATAGAGCCTGTATGGGCGTCCATGGCTCTGGAAGAAAAGAGAATCCCTGCCAAGTGGGGTTCTGCTGGAAAGGGCCCCCTGATTATTGAGAAACACCTTCTCCATGGTTGCCTTCTGTTTTGCATTTCGCATTAAATAATGTGAAACTGTTTGCAGCCACCTGACAGAGGGCCACCTGCTGGGGTCGGACGCCCCCGCACCCTCATATATGAACCCCACACATCAATGCTGGCTTCTGTCAGTGCTGGAAATTCCAACAACTGCCACTTCAGTTACCCCTTCTGTAGACCGCCCTGTAAGCCTTCTGCTACCTCCAGACCCTACTCCATCGCCTCCGACCTTCCCTTTCAAACGTCCTGGACTTGCCAGAGGACACTGGTCATCGGTCTACTCGGTGTTCTCCCTTCCCCTCCCCGTGGCTCTGTCACCTCCTGATCCACCAGCTGGGGTCTCTGGAGGGAAGGAAGAGCGACCTTCCCTTGCTAACCAGTTGTCAAATCATAGTGATTTGGGAAGCTGGGAGATCTGGTTCATATCATATGGGCTTTGGAAACTGGAAGGACTGGCTTACCATCCTGAATCCACCAATTATTTACTTCACCATTTCAGTGTTGGAAGTAGGATTAAGGTGGAAAATGCCAGGGGAGAAACAGTTGGGAAACTTTGAAGGCCAATCTAAGTTACCATTTATTTATGTTGTAAAAACTCATCACAATGTTTTTAAAGAAAAGGAGTGAATTTAGGAAGTTACCTCAGGCACAGTTCCCTCCCTCCCTCCCTCCCTCCCTCCCTTTTCTTCTCCTTCCCTCCTTCCCTCCCTCCCTCCCTTTCTTCCTTCTTTCCCTCCCACCTTTCTCTCTGCCTTCCTTTCTCCCTATTTGTGGAATGGAAAGAATGAAGGAGGTTTCCTGATCCATCTCTGCAGCAGAACTGGCTCCCTCCTTGGGACCGACCCCAGCAGCACTTTTTGTCCCCCAGCCCACGTGCTCAGACACCTTCAGCGAGGTTACCAGTCCCCTTGTCTTATCTCACCGCAGACTTGGGTTCCCAGCAGAAGGAGCTCTGTCATGAAGTGTTCTTGCATATCCCGTGGCATTTACCACAGAGCATTGCATGCCATAGATGCTCCAGGAGTTACCACTGAATTAGTTAATTAAGGAAAGAAAAAAGAGAAGGGAAAAATCGGAAGATAGTTCGATCACGTCCAGGAACCCTCTCCTCTTGGTCTCTCGTGCACGCCTGGACCCGGGGTCTCCCTCCCATCAGGTAGAACACAGAAAAAGTGGTGGAATGGCATACCTGCTATAGGTGACAAAACCACTTAGCTTCTTTCTGGGGGACACACTTTTGCTCTCCTAGCTTGCTTACCTTAGAGAGAAGCCCCCAGGAGAGACACTGAGGCCCACCTACATGCCCATGACCACAGGCATAAACTTGGAAGCAGATTTCTTGCACAGTCAGCCTTGGATGAGCCCAAAGCTTCTTCCAACAGCTTCGCTGCAAGCTCAACCTCTCGAGGGTCCAGGAGCCAGAGGCACCCGACTAAGCTGTGCCAGATTCCTCACACATGGAAACTGTGAATGACCTAATGTCTGCTGTTTGGAGCTGCTAAACTGGGGGGGAGGGGTTGTTACACAGCTACAGCTAATGAACAGAGTCAGCAGAAAGAGTCAACCTGCCCTGACCACCACTGGTTTTTGGTCCCGCTGGCAGTGCTCTGACTCCCAACCTCTACCTGTTTTCCTTGTGTACTGGGCCTTCAGCTGCTGGTGGGGTGGAGAGAAGAGAGGATGGGGATGCCCTGGGCAGCTCCCCAGTGGCCCACACGGGCAATGGGATAGAGAAAGACAGTAGGCTCCAGCGGCTGGTAATAAAAGATAACAGCAGCTCACAGCCCTGCTTGGCCCCATCGCCAAGGCAAGGGGATGGCTGGGGTTTTGTGGATGGCGTGAAGCTGTGTCTCTTCTGACTTCCGTCCTCTCTAGGGCTGTCCTCAAGGAACATCTGATCTAGTTTTCCTTGGAAGCAAGTCGTCAATAAAAGACTCAGGAGAGTGATTTCATGCCACCCCTCCCCGAAGGATGGAAGGACAGAAGGACAGCCTGCTGGCTGTTCTCTCCTGGCATGGATGATTTCTGCAGCTTAATATGTCTGTGTCCTAGTAACAGGGACCATGCGTGTGACCTTTGGCTGTGGGTGCTGTGAATTGAGTGCCTGAGAAATACCTTTTGGTGTAAGGGACAGAGCTCAGCGGAGGCGAAGAAAACAGACTCGGAAAGGCGGCAGTGCCAAATGCTCATGTCTTCGTCTGTCCTACCTATTTAGTAGAAGCGGGCCCACCAGGTGACCTAGTCCCAAGGGAAGCAGGCTCCCGGGTGGGGCCGTCACTCCCAGGGGAAGCGGCGAGCTCCATTAGCTAATGAGAGTGCCAGGGGAGATAAACACAGTTAGCAGGCGCTCCCGGGCGCTGGCCTTTTCTGCAGAAGAGCTGCAGGCTGGCAGGCCTGGGAGGGGGTGGGGGAGCCGACTTCTGCAAAGAGGACCCTGGATGCCATTCCTTTGTAACTTGGCAAAGAGAATTTGATGCTGTTTGAATTTGCAAAGTAATGATAAGAAATAATTGCTAAATAGCTCAATAACTGACAGGAAATTACCCTTGTTTCTCCATAACAATGCAGCAAGAGGATTCAATTAGGGCTACTATAGATTAAAAAAAAATGTTTGTTTACACGATTCATTTCCAACAGTGACAATGGATGGGAGAGGTGGGAGGCCTGGGGGAAGGGGGGTGGTGCTTTTAAAACCCTGTCTGTGTGCAGATGTCTGTTGAGGCAGATTGGGTCTCTGCTCAGACTGTTGAGGAGCCCTGAAGAGGCACAGTGCAGAGAGGCCACGAGGATAAGGTCTGACCCAATGGATGAGGTCAGCCTGAAACCAATGAGAGGAGTCACATGACCCGCACCCTCTCCCAGCTCCACCCGGCTGCTTTGGATGGGTGGTCCAGAGCTAAGAGAAGGGTCCACTGGTACCAAGTCACCAGCAGGTGCTGGGAGATGAACTCTCTCAATATTTGCCCCAAGTTTCCTTATCGCTGCATCTGTTCTAAATTCAAATTACCCGCCCCCCAGGACCAAATCTTGGTCTTGGGTTTTATTCTGAGGGACTTAAAATGGTTTACAGCTTCTGCTTCTTCCAAATTTGCTTGCAATTTGAAAGAGTTCTTAAAACCAAAACTGTTTGGTGGGGAGATAATTTAGTGCAAGAGATCTGGCAGGACTCCCCCTCCCGGTTCGCCCTGGGTCACCGGCTTCTCTGTGCCACCAGGTGCAAGAAGAGCAGAGAATCAGGGTCTGCAGAAAAGAAGAATTCTGGAATTCGCTGCAAAGCCATGTGTCTGGCTCTGCTTAACACCTCTGAGCCTGAGTCTCCTTCCCGATGGGGCAAACAAGATGTTGACCTTGGAGAGGACATGATACAGGGTGCAGCCAAGGGGGGGGCAAAAAAAAGATTTGGAATGGTATCCAGAATTCAAAGTGTATAGGAATATTGGAGAGGCATATAAGATGTCCCCCCCCCCCAAGGGACGAATGGAGCAGGGCCATTGAGAGCTATTTTGCATAGCAACAGTTTTGCAGCTAACCTCTGGAATGGTTATTTAACATATCTATAACCTTTAACTGGTTTCATAGATATGTTAAATAGCTGTGGCCAAGTTTGGAGCCAGGGAGAAGGGAGTGGACTGGGAACCAGGAGGAAACTAGGGGTTGAGCTCCCGAGTGAGAAGGGGCCTGTGTGAGAGCTTGGAAAAGACTGGCTCCAGGACATGAGGCGATAACTGCCCAGGTGAAAGGGAAAACCATGCAGCTTTGCCAGAATGGAGGTCCCTGCAGCCAGGTGAAGAAGAAAGCCACATGCTTTTGGTGGAGTGTGAACCCCTGAAGCTTTGGTAGAAGAGGCCCACTTGGCTTTGGAATGCCCCCTTTGGCCGAGTGGCCTGGAAAGCAAGAGAGACTTTGACTGGAACTGGGTACAAAGGACTCTTGCCAGTGGACCATGAGAGGGTACCACAGTACTTTGGATTAACTCGAGATCCTGCACAGTGACACAGCTGACGGTGCCAGCGGCCTGCAACACAGACGTGTGCTCTTTTTCTGATTTACGGTACCCGGAGTTGGGACAGAGGGAGAAGGGAGCGCTGTGTGGGTGTAGGTGTATACCCTAAAGGACTTTGATATTTTAGTGGTGGCATTAGAGCCTGAATAGCATTAAATAAACATTTTGTTTCCTTTTCACAAATCTCTGGCATTAAGAGATGTCTTTCCAATTGGCGGCGGACAGAAGGGCCCAGTAGATATCAGTATTTTGTCCTTGGGAGGGGCCCCTGTTGTATAGCAGTTTTTGGCATCCCTAGGTGGGCCAAATATTGTATTGTCCCTCCCTCGGACCTCTTGTTCGGTAACAGAATGACTGAATTCAGACCCCTGCTCAGGCACCCACAGGTGGTGTGACCCTGGGCACAGCAGTCAACCTCCCAGTGCTTCAGCTGCCACTTTTGTAGAGTGAGGGCCATCATGCCAAAGGTGCAGGGAGACATAGTGGCTGTGACCGTGCCCAGCATGGTGCCTGCCGCACAGCAGCGAGGCTCTGGGTAAGGGACAGAAACCCATTCACCAGGCAGCACCCGGGGGCCTCAGCTTCCCCGGAGACCTCAGCCCCAGGTCCCCAGGGCAGCAGCCTAAGAGCTTTGGGGCCAGATAGACCAGGGTTTGAATCTCAGCTCAGTCTCAGCAACTGAACATCCAAAAAAAAGTACTCTGAGAAGGAGTCAATTGTCTCTGGCCAAAATCATCCACATAAATCAGAATTCCACCCCCACCGATCTCCCCTGATGAGTGACCCTAATATTTGAAGGACGGGACAGAAGTAGAAAGTCAGTGCCAGTTGGGTGGGGAGATGGGCCATTTTGGGCCATTTTGGGCTCAGACTCACCCTCCGTGTTATGAACACCGGGTGGCAGGAGCCCTCCCCAGCCCGTGGTTCAGGGCCTCTCTCACACAGGGAAGGCCCAGAGGCACCAAGGAAAGGTAACAAAACTTGTCATCTCTAATGCAGACAGCTTCCCTGGGTGATCCAAAGTGCAGGTTTTTCTCTCCCCTTGTAAATGAAGCCAGGAAACCCGGGCGAGCCGCGCTTGCAGCTCCTCCTACCTCAGAGAAGTGGATCCGCGTTGCCATTTGTTCTCTCATGGCAGGAGCTCCCAGAGCGGGAAGCGGAACTTCTGTCTGCAATTCACATTCCATCAAACTCAAGCTGTGTGCCCCTCCCCCTCCCTCTCCCTGCCCCTCCCCCATCCTCCCCCACTCCAGAGAGCAGAGTTGGGGGGGAGGCTTGGTGTCCCTCCTTGGAACCCAATTACAGTAGGCTGTTGCAAAGTTAACATTCACAGCCATGAAATTATGCCACAGACGCTTTATAGAAATCACTCAAACAGAGTGAAACCTTTTCTAATATGGTAATCATTTCCTACCATCAAATTTCATAGAAAAGAACAGTCTGATGGAACCACCTAGTTAAACTGTGTATGAAATTAGTCTTTCTTACCATAAACAGTGTTCTGCTGCCTTCGCAGACAAAAGCGAACGGAATCAAGGTAGTAATTGGTCGGGAAACGACAGGTCCTGATTCTGCTTGAATGGTATTCCTGCTCTTTTTACCGTGAAACTGGGACTTTCAGAGTTATGTGCTCATGGGGTGGGCATTTTCTGTCTTTTTCTAAAAGGGTCCAACTGCGTGGCAGAGTCAGGGCAAAAAATCTAGTTTTTGAGCCCTTTTCTTAGTAACTGGCAATGTGGCAGTGGGTAAGTGACTTACCCTTTCTGTGTAAAATCAGGAATCAGACTCGATCTCTATGTGGTCTCAGGCAATGTTATTAGGTGAAATCTGTTTGTAATTCTGCAACGTGAAAAGGAAGCAGTATTGGGAACTTGCTTCTCCGAAGAGACAAAGAATAGAACGGGAAAAAATACAATGTCAAAATCGGCTCCTTCACAGGAAGGCAGGTCTAGGTGTTAGTGGATGAAAAAAATTTGTTTAGGAAAACCAGAGATCTCTAATTTCCTCTTACTAAACAAACACTGACCCACTTCAAAAGCACTTTATCAGCGTCTCCTTCCAAACAGCAGCTGAGATGGTTGCTGGTGCACACCGAGGGCCTCCCTTCCCCCTTGGCTGAGTCTCAGGAGTCCTCTCTGCCCCACCCGCACCCCGCCGCCTTGCTGCCCTGGGCAGTGGGTCCTGGGGAGTGCTCAGGGGTGCGTATGTACCTGTACTTCTGGAGTGTTAAGGACATTTTTAAACTAGGCACACTTTTCTTTGTGTGCCTAGTTACACAAAGAGTTGTGAGTGAGTGTTGTGCGTTTCTGCCAACATCTTGCAACTTCTGACCATGTATATGGTTTTAGTTAGGATTCCAGGTGTTTTGGTCGTGAAGACTTAATTTTTTTCTAGAGTGTTTAATAGCTTATAAATCAGTTTTATGTACATGATTTCATTAAATTTTCCTAACTACTCTCATTAGGTAGATATTGTTATTTAAAATCTAAAAAAATTTCAATTACAGTCGACTCACAATATTATATTAGCTTCAGGTGTCCAACTTCCTGATCAGACATTTTTATACCTTACCAACTAATCACCCTGATGCCCAGTACCCATCTGACACCACGCATGGTTAGTACACTATTATGGGCTATATTCTCTATGCTGCACTTTACATCCATGTGACTGTTTTTATAACTGGCAATTTGCACATCTTAATCCCTCCTCCTTTTCCCCTATTCCTCCCAACAGCCCCTACTTGGTGAACACCAAATGTTCTCTGTACCTGTGAGTCACTATTGCCAGCATAGGTAAGATAATAAAGGGGCGAAGGGATAAAAGGAGTTGTTGAGTCACTCAGCTGGGAAACTGGCCGTCCGGGAGGAGGAGCTGGAGGATGGCAGAGGCAAGATGAGGACTCTGTGCATCTGCAGAGAGCTCTTAGCAGCAGAAATGACAACAATGAGGAGCAGACGCAGGTCAGCTGGGCTGTGGACTGGGCTGGTCCTGACGGCTTCGCTCCAGACTGGGGACTCGGCTGCACCTTCATCTCCCGGTGGCCTCCTCACTGCATAGGTCTCTCTCATCCTCCGGGGGTCCCGCCTGTACTTCTTTGGAGCATGGTGGTCCCAGTTTCCAGGAGCGTGAAGGCAGAAGCCTTAGGCTCTGGAGCTTATACCATGCCACCTTTACCATGATTTATGGGTCAAAGCAAGTCATGAAGCCAACCCAGATTGAGGAGTGGGGCCAGACTCCACTTCTTGATGGGAGGAGACACAACATACCATGGTCACAGTTTCCAGTCTATTGTACCTGTCACCAGAACGTGGGCACATTTATGTGCACCCACACTGGACCTGCGTGGACTGGGGTCTCTTGAGTAGACAGGTAAGCCTGGAGAAGACAGGAATAAATTCCTTGGGCATGTTCTGAAACGCAAGGCAGGGCCACTGAAACATTCTAGGCTAATGGGATGAGCTCTGGATCAGGATTCTGAGACGGGGTTCTTGCTCTGTGTGGGTTGCAACCCCGCTGAATGAGCCGGGTCAGCCTAGACTTCTTTTTTTTAAAGATATGAACATTTTTATTTCTATTTTTATTAGTTTTATTTGTCAATTACAGTCACCATTCAATATTACATTAGTTTTAGGTACAGAGCACGGCGATTAGACTTTTATATAACTTACATGGTGACCCTACTCTTCTGTAGGGAGAGTTTAATGCACTTCCCAAGCTTCTCCCGGGGCAGCTGGCAGGATCAAGTGAAATAAGAAGCAGGCAGTCCATTGAGGGTCTACAGTTCCTTAACAAGACCCATAGACTGTAAGATACTGGGGGAGAAGGAGGGGACGGGGTCCATTGAAGAAACCAAGGCAGGCCTAATTAAGTACTACACCCATGCCCTGGCCACGTGGCTTAGTTGGTTGGAGCACCAATCCCCTGCACCAAAGGGTTATGGGATCAATTCCTGGTCAGGGCACCTACCTAGACTGCGGGTTTGATCCGCTGTTGGGGCAACTGGTTGATGTTTCTCTCTCACACTGATTTTTCTCTCCCTTCCTTCCTCTCTCTCTCTAAAAATCAACAAACATATGCTGGGTAAGGATAAAAAAAAAAGAACCACACTCAAATTTTGTTGCTGGGCCCTTCTGGGGTGTTCTCGTGCTCCCTGTACCTGCTCCATCTCCGTGTGTCCGTCTCTCTGGGAAGTTCCTGTGCCCACAGAGCTCATGGCGCTCCCTTGAGTGCTGCTCAGGACCGGCCAGACCAGTCTCATGATTCTGGCGCAGAGGGTCCTTGGCGGGCGTGCTAGCTCGCTGCTTACTCACGGGGCCTCCTTCTATCTAGCTTCTCTGAGCACGGGCTTCCTCTTCTTGAGGAGAAGGGATTCTCTCCCATGGAGTGATGACAGCGTGCCAGGTGCTCGGGCGGAGCAGGGCACCTGCTGGGCTTCAGCGAATCCTGACTCTGACTCCCTGTGAGCTTCCCAAGGGACTTGGTCCCCAGAGCCATGGAGCGTGGGGACTGAGGGAGAGGCCCCCGGTGTAGCCGGAGAAGGGAGTGACTTACTAAAGGACACTGGGTAGCGCTCTGTGCTCCTCTGTTCACCACGCTTTCCAGCTGAGTGCTGGCACAATGCTGGTTCGCAGTAAGTGTTCAGAGAAGGAATGAAACCCAGGCCTGTGCTCTCTCTCCCACTTTCTGACCCATCCACTTCCTTCTCATGAGCCTCTCTGGTGCCCAAGACACAGGTACTGCGTTTAAGCAATAGCTTTCCTCCTATCTTAAGAAGAAAAGTGGCACTTTGTCCCATGGCATATCTGACTTGTAATCTCCCCAGGAGTCCTGAGTAGGAAACAAGCAGCCAGTGGGATGGCCTGGTCCTTGTTTTCTCTCTGCGCCTAAATAAGCCCTCAGCTTTGGGCAGGCCACCTGAATCCACAGCTCGGTTTCTTACCTACATTGTCAGAAACCGTACCTCTAAAGTGCTTTTTCCCCCCAGATCTAGCATTCCCTGAATCTACAAAAAAATGACACAGTGTCATCTTCCTGGGCTTTGAGCATGGAGAAGGATAGGGGAAGGTGGGGGTGCAGGCTTCTGGTGGTCAGCCCAGAGGGCTGCTGCCATGCTGTCCCCAGCCCAGAAGCCCTAACATTTCTCTAGACAGTTGAGTTCAACTTCCCCTTAGCAGCTCTGATCTGCTGCCCTGCCAGCCTTGGCCGCTCAGCTTCGGGCCAGGGCTTCCCCCAAAGCCTCTCCTCCCTTTGGTCTGGTCCAACAGCCAAGGGCCCTGGTGACACTTCTCGGTGGGGTGAGGGGGGAAGCATCCCCAAGGCTGACAGTGCTGTCCCCAGGTTGGCTCCAGTTTGCCAGAGCTGTCCTGGTGGATGCTGCTTTTCTCAGAGCACGTTGGTGCTGCAGGGTGGTTGCTGCTTTGTGGAAGTCTCCTGGGAATAAGTGGCCTCTTGCCACTTCCAGCCCTGGGGTGAGGAGTGGACATGAGAACCATGGGGCTAAGAGAGAAATGGGAGGTGGGTGTGGGAGCAGTGGTTGGGAATCTATCTAACAGGCCTGGAGAAGCAGGAGAGGGAAGATCCAAGTGCTGAAAGCATTGCCATTTGCAGGAGCAGTGGCCACACTCTGATCGTCTCCCCAGGGAGACGTGTCGGGGTGGAGTGGGGTTGACAGCTGTGGCCAGTGCTGCCCTCTGCCCCTGGGGGGGTGGGAGGTTGTGCCCAGGTCCAGATGTGCTTTTCCTGAAGTGGGAAGCCTCAGCTGCCTGCTCTTGTGGCTCTCACAGAATCATGCCCTCGGTGCCTGTAGATGCTACTTCTAACGGGAGACAGATTCAGAGACTTAGACCTACAAAGGGAAATGGTGATGCAGCCCGGAGGATGGGGAGGCTAGAATGGGACTCGGGGGTGGCCTTGCTAGTCAGGAGGACCGGCGAGTCCGCCTGCTCCGGGGTGGCAACTGCAGTGAAAGTTCTCTGCACACAGTGAATGAGCATCTGATTTCTTTCCGGCTCCCTTGTGCTTGTATCTAGCCAGACTCACAGGGGGTCCCTGACAAAATCCCAGAGGAACCAGAAGGTGATTGGCAATATGACCAGTGGAAGGGCTGCTCTGGGCAGTCTTAGGTGTGCTGGTGGCCCTGCTCCTCCTTGGCACCCACCTTGTTAGAATCTGACTCTTTCCTTCCAAGAGTCTGCTCCTAATTCTGAATGCCCTAGAACGGCAGTCCCTTCTTTCCTCTGTCGTGGAGGGAGTTCTTGAGCGATGATGGAACCCAGACAGCAAGGGCCCCACTCATGGGGCATCTCCACCTGCCTCCCTGCCTCTCAGCCAGCCAACTCTGGCCACTGCCACCTGATTCAAACCAGCTCCTCAGCAACAGCCCCCACGGGCCCCTGCATCAGCTTTGGCCCCAGAGCACTCCAAATCCACGCAGAACAGTTTTCGGGAGGTTGCCCTCCTTGGTCTGCTGTGGAAGGGAACTCACACACGTGTTCCGAGAGGGCAGGAACGGGAGCGGTCATGGCAGCGCCACTCATGCAACAGGCCCCCGAGGCCAGGCCTGCCCCGCCGCGGGAGAGTGGGGGGTGCGGCCCTGGTGTTTGCTCAGCTGGACGTTCTGTGGCAGTGACACGTTCTGCGGCAGTGATGCATGAGAGTGTGGCTGAGTCTCAGGGAGCCAGCACTGATGGAAAAACAAACCCCGAGCAGTTACACGTGATCCTTCTCTTGAACTTACCTACAAATCGTTTTTTTTAGGAAATACCACGTAAAAAGAAATCACATTTCCTTTTAGTAAAACCACATAAAAAGAAGTCAGGAAAGAGAGAAAATGACTCATTATGGCAGTCACCTCCCTGGGGCGATGGGAGTGTGGACGCCGCACACCTCCACCTGGTCACTGTCACGGTCTGAGCCTTCGTTCTGGGTGGAAGGCTTGTAGCCGTTTTCTTCACATTGTGGAAGCTGACTGACTAAATTTAAAAAAAGCAAGCCTTGCATGGGCCAAGAACAAGACTGTGCCATAATTAAGATTATGATCAATCCAATTCTGTGTACTTGGGGTCTGCTAAAGAAAAAAAGTCTCTCTGGAGAGGAGTGTAAGAGAATCTTAAAACATCCCTGAGAAAACGACAGAGCTGGCTGGGTGGTGGGTGTCCTTTCCATTCCCAAGCTGACAGGAGAAAACTGCTTTCAACTTTCAAAGTCTCCCCATCTCAACATCCTGAACTTAATATCACCTGCAAAGCCCATTTTGCCATGGAAGGTAACACATTCCCAGGTTCTGGGGACTAGATGCGGGCATCTTGTGGGTAGGTGGGGGTCACACCCTAATGGAGACTCATCTGATCAGCCCATTACACAAACTGTCCCCTGTCCCTTTTCCTCTGCTCCAGCTGTTTGGAACCAGCTGCTTCGAGGGTACAGTATTGAGGGCAAGAAAGGGGAATTAATAGATTGGGGAAGCAGAAGTGGGATACACCAAGGGCCTGACTCCATTTCAGAAATCACCAGCTCCTGAAGTTTGGCTGAATCGGTATCTAACTCATTTCAATGAGCAGGGTGCTGGAAGTCGGTCTGGGTGCACCCAGGCATGCAGTCTCGCTTTGTGGTAGGAAGCCCAGCCCATGTGAATTTAAGAGGAGAGTCCAGACATTCAAACTCTTTTCTATAGATGTAATATTGGAGCTGGCAAAACATTATCAGAACCTAGATCAATGGGCAGAATCAATAGCCTCTAGCCAAGACCTGGCAAGGATTTTCCTTTTCCCATCATTGTTGCTTGGTAAGATTCTTCTTCTTCCTAGAGCCCCTTTTAGGGGAGTGTAACTTAGAGACCTGAGGAGAAGTATAGGGAATAACTGAGGGACGATAAAGTTCCCACAGTATGTAGAAAATATGAAAAAACAAAATATTGAGATTGTCTAGTAAAGAAGGAAATAAAACACTGATAAGTAACATAATCACTGCCTTCAGGTCAAGCTTAATCACACAAGTCACCTAGACAAGTTAGCGCCTCTGTCTGGACCTCAGGACCTCTTCCCGAGAATGAGCGATTTCTGTGTTTCTTCTGGACCTGGGTCCTCAGATTGCACTACATACAGCATGAAGTGTGTGCAGCCAGCTCTCTGTTGTCTTTAGCTTAGCACCAGACATTGTCTTCTTCTCTACAAGCCTCGCTCTGCAGCCACTCCTGTGGTGCTGGGGTTTCTCAGGCAGCACCATGGCACTGCGGCCCTGTGACTGGCAGCAGTGCGCCCCTGCCGGCTTGGCGAGCTCCCTTCCCAGCTTCCCGTTGCTTCACACTGGCAGCCAGACATCAACCACGGTGGGTGTATTTATACCGCAGACATCGGCAAGCACTACAAATCACCCTCAGCACACACGCCGCCGCCGCCACCACCACCAGCAGAGCTGACCTACCGGTCCCCAACTGGGTAACCCTGCTGCTGCTGCTGCTGCTGCCAGGAAGCAGGGTAGCGAGGCTGAGAACACAGCTTGTAGAGTCCGGCTTTCAAACCTAGTTTCTCCATTTTCTCCCTGTGCCATCTTGGACTTTATGCGATCGTCTTTCATAGTTAGTTTAGGAGTGCTATCAGGGTCAGAGGACATAGTGCCCATAAGCCCTTTGCCCACAGCCTGGCACATAGTAATTCATCAGTGAATGTGTTATTATTGCTGTATCGTTATCAGTGCTATTGCACAGGGGTTTAACCCAAACTGCCCCGGATACATGAGAGCAAATGTCTCTCTTCTTCTTGCATTGGTGTGTTGCGTTGTAGAGGGAGAATCGGTGCAGAACTCACGTGTGCTAGTCCTTTGCATTTTTAAGTGAACCGCGATTTCAGTGTTCAGTGTTTACTCCTTCAACCGCCGGGGTTCAGGCAGCGCCGGCGCCGGGAGGCCGCCCTAAGGACAGACGGTGCTGCTCTCAACCTTGGCCTTCTCTCCAGGCTCTAAGGCTTTCCGCCAGGCTAGGCTTCTCTGTCCTACTTTCTCTTCCTTTGGGGTAAGTTCTTTCCCTAAAGGCTTCTCAGCTCTTCGAATAACATAGACATTTGATCAGCCTCCCTGCCAAGATTCAGACTCGGAGACCCTGACACCAGTTTGGGGATCCCGCATCCATAAATCAATAAAGGGCTCTCTGATAGCAGGATGTGTGTGTGTTCAGGGTGCTCCATCCTCACTGAGAATTAAGCGAGAGAAAGTCAGGTTCAGTTATATTCTAATGGCCCAGAGTTTTACCCAAAGAGGCATCTTTTCCAAATGAAAGAGGTAATATAGAGATTCTCAAGGGAAACAGTCTTTTCAAGGGTAACTTTAAAGTCAGAGAAACTCTTGCTTTTCAGGACAGCGATGTTAGGGAATGGCAAATATATGGAAAGCGCGCTGCATCTTCCCACGGGTGTCCACGGCAGACAAGCCTAATTGACCACAACCCTCCTTTTCTCTGAGCTCATAAGCAGCCTCACGGTGCTTCTCCCCGCAGCCCTCTGGGCGGCCACGATCGATCAATCAGAGCGACGTGTGATAGTAAAGTATATTTGCCATCCTGAATTTAGATGAAACAGGGGAATGGAGGAGATGCTATTACGAGATCCTCTCCAGTCCTAGGGTTCCGTAACATTCAATGAAGGCATTGGTATAAAATTGGATCCTCAAGCTGTTTTCGCCAGATCTGTGTAAATATCACAACGAATGTGTGAAATACATCTGCGATATTTACTACAGAAAGTTTACGCTGCCTGGTAGGGTTTTGATTTCCTCTGTATATCACAGGTTCTCTATCTGCCACGTATTTTCTGTTGATAAAGTATTGCTGAGGGTTGTAGTGATGGTAATTATCATTTACTACTACTATTTCTAATAAAGTCACCTTGTATTTCTTGGTAAAAATGAAAAATAATTGCTTAGCTTGATAAAGATGTGACACGGCCCTTTTGCCTGCCTCTCCGGAGCCTTCTGGAAGCCCCTCTTTCACCACCCGTGTGTGGAAGGAGCTCGGGGAGTAGGGCTCTCTTCTCCACCCTCTTGCTGTTATAGTCTTCATTAGCATTTTCAAGCGACCTTTTAGTTACTTTAACGTGTCTGTCGGGATGTTAAGTGCCAATTTTTGAACTGATGTCTGTCCATTTAGCTCTGAGAGAAGCTTCTGGTCCTCCTGAAGGACCATATGAATGAGCACCAGGAGCTTTCTACCTCTGTGTTGATGGGTCTTTGCTGGACACCTCCTTTGCTCTGTTTGACTTTTGGTGGCTCATGACTTCTCTGAGATTGAGAAACAGGATGTTCTGTAGTTTACAGAAACAAACAACAAGCTAAGCTGATATAGTGACTTCCCCAGGGCAAAAGGAAGCTGTCATGGGGCAGAACTAGAACCCAGATCTCCTGGTTGCCATGCTACCTGAACTTCAGGCCAACCCTTTTTGATTAACATCACGCTAGCCAGTTAGGTGCGATCTATGTTTAGGCTGAAAAGGTGGATGTGCTCACTGTGTTGGATTTGGATGTCAGTAACAAACTGAGTTCTGTCTGTGTTGGAAAAGTCACTGGGCATCCGCACCAAGTTGGCAGGCTGTGGGGGTCAGGATGCGCTCACCGTGGAACACATTCACGATGACCCGTGGGCGCACACACGTCTGTGTTTGCATTCCCTCCCACGCACAAACACCCAGCACAGCACACACTTGTTAATTTAATTTATTTATAAACATAGCCTGCCAAATTTTCAGATGATGGATGATTTGGGGCTTTAATAAATCCAACATCGAATGAGCCCAAGGAATTGTTGAGTGTCAGCTTTTCACTAAATGCAATTAGTCATGTGAAAATATTACAGATGTAAAAAATAATTTTCCAGTGAATTTCATATATTTGGTAGGGTATGCAGAATGTGGTCAAGCTTCTTGTTTAGAAATAAGAAGAAAAAGAGAGAAGGGGTCAGAGAGAGAACGAGAGAGGAAGAAGGAGGAGGAGGGGGAGGGAAGGGTGAAGAGGAAATATTGACCAAGAAGAGGGAAAGAACCTTCTCCACTTGCCCTCGAGGCTGCATTCACGCTGCCTTCCAAGTAGCAGAGCAGAAGCGGTGCTGTTCTTTGCACATCTCCGCCCAGTGTATATTTGGAAACACAGGTGGGATAACAGCCCAGCTCTGAGGCCCTCACTGCTTTGCTCCAGCACTTCTGCCTTTCGCCTGTAGCCAGCCAGGAAAGAGGGAGCCCCAGTGTGAGATGGAGTGCCTCCGTAACAGAAGACAGAGGCATGAGTCTGCAGGAGCTGAGCCGCGTGGTAGGGGACAGGACATGGTGGACATCCCTCCTTCCTAGTGGTGCCAGGAGTTGGAGCCGACCCAACAGCACACAGCTTCTTCTTCCCCAGTATTACCCATCTTTTGGAGCTTTGGTTTAAGTCTGGGACAGAGGCAGCACTGAGGAAAATGATGCCGTGGTTGGGTCGTTTCTCCCTTGGGCGAGTGCCTTTCTCACCCACTGGACTGAACTTCTTGAAGTCAGGGGCTGTGCCTTATACATTCCTGGGTCCCCAGGGGCTGCCCCAGGACATGCCACCTGACAACTTCTCAGTGGATATTTGCTGATGAATGAATGGTTTTGACTTGGCTCATCCCATCTAAGTTGCAGAAGGATTCACTAGGACCTTATAAACAGGTTTTTAAAGAGGGGTATGGCCTCCCTGCCAGAGAGAGCTGTATTTTTAAAGAGTAAACAGGGCAACTTAGCTCAGAGCCTTTATTCTGTAACAGCAGAATTATAAGTTTGGCTGGTGTAGCTTCTCGAGGTCATTCTTGAGGTTCACCTGCCATTTCAGACTAACAGTAAGCTATGGTGATTAGAAGTTTTGCTTTACTGTGGACTGTTTTTCACTGTTTGATGCAGCGATGAAAATATTCCTGAGGCACAGCGAGGCAGAGTGAGTGGTCAAACACATAGACTCCAGCCGCTCCTCCATCACTCCCTCCCTAAACAGGCCACTTGGTCATCTGACCTGCCTGTGCCTCAGTTTCCTAATCCATAAGTGGGGATGATAATGCTTTATTGGTTGTTGGTGGGGAATAACTGAGTCAGCAGAGGCAAAGTGCTTTGAATAGTGACTGGAACGTAGTTACTGTGGTATAAGAATTGGCCCGTACACCTCATTCTATAGGACTGTGAAATGGGAATAGTCAACATCCCCACATCTCCCATTCGTGTGATGCTGAGCGGAACACAGCAGGCGCTTTGTCTGAAGCAGCGCCCTGTTAGTGCATTGCATGTGGGGGTGATACCATTTGTGTTTCTTAAACCTAGCACCAAAAACCAGAATGGGGAAGATTTTTCCAGAAACATGTGCATCAGGGGAAAGCCTGCCATCAGGAAAGAAACATAGAGATGCCCCCACGGTCCCCCCGATTCTGAGTCACTACATACGGAGGGCGAAAACCCTAACAGCAAGACATGGGGTTTGGCACATAAACTGTGATTTGAGGGGCAAGTCCTCCAGCGAAGTTGGGCTGGCTTTTAAACTTAATTATTCACATGTTTCTCTGGCAGAGTTTATTGAACCATATGGTGGAAACCATAAACCAACAGTAAAAATCCTGGCTGGATTGGCGGTTACAAGCTACAGAATTACCTTGAAAAGTCAATATTTATTTCAAAGTCCCAGGAGCCAACACATCAGAAGCAAACGATTGTTCTTCCTCAATGGCAGCTTAGGAAGCCTCTTCCTGATTGGAACACACACCAACAATGGAGCAGGCACAGGAGAAGCCAGTGCGGGCGACACACACAAAACACATAGTTAAAGGATTAGCAGGTTGCCTTGGCGGTGAATTATCTCTGCAGAGCTTGACATCAGTCAACTTCCTGTCGCTCCATTCAGGGGTACACCCGCCCGGGCTCCCCCACGGTCTTCCAGATTCCCTCTGGCAAGGCTCCAGAGGTCTGAGACTTGGAGGCACTCTGCAGGATGGCTTCCGAGGGTGGCTAATGGGAAGAAGGATGACGACTGCAACCGCTGCCTACTGCGAACAATCTGACAATTACTGTACACCCAGGCCTCTCTCTCCTTTCCCAAGGAAGGGAGGCTCTGCTCTGTCCCCACTCCCACCCCAAACTGCTGCCTCACTGCTAATTTCCCTTCCATTTGGGAGCTGGTAGTCAAGCTGGTATCACTGAGCTTTGCTGCAATTCTGGGTTGCTCCTTAGAAGACTGTTTTTTGTTGGCTTGTTTGTTTAAAATTTTTTTTATGGAGCAATTCACAAGCCAGCTCCAAGTTTATAAGTCTGCCTGTGGCTTACTTAGGAACTTGGGGTGGCTTTGTCTGTGTGTTTTATGATAGTTATATGGGAATGCACATGTACTTGGTGAGGCAGAAGGATAAGGGTCTGTGTGTTATGGGCCACCCCAGGGGAGCTGCCCTCCTGCAGGGAGCTGAGGTGTCTACAAATGACCACCCAGCTCTGTTCATTGTCTGTGACCCACACGTCCAATCAAACCTCCCAGATAATAAGAGCCTGGCAAAGACACATGCATGTTGAGATGCTGATTCAGGCTATATCAGGGGCAGTAAAAATCAACAAACAAACCGATGCTTCTTGGAGGATTCTGCTGACACGTTTAGGTTTGGAGAGTCTTGTCTGCCACAGCCTTGAAACACCTATAGAAATACACTGGAGGCTGCTGTTTATATGCTAAGGGAAAAAAAACAACGTTATTATTGTTGCTGTTAAGAGCATCGCTTCCTCTACCCTGATCTGGCTTGTTTTATCTGCTAAATACGACTCTGTGCTCTCTAAATGACAACACCGTGCCAGCTGAAGCCCCAGGAGCCACATGTACTGGGAAGAGACAGATTTTGTTTTTCTCACCTATTTTTTTTTAAACAGCCAAAATTTCAATGAAAAAGAAATCAGAAGCTTAGGTCCCCCGGCCGCCCCTGCTGAGCACACCTCCGGGGCACACAGTTCCCACCGCTCCGTGTCGCCCCACACACCGGAGCCCAGCCCTTCCCGCACCTTTAGTGCCTGCCTGGCCAGAGCAGGGGTCAGTGTACAGCCTGGACTGATTGGACCCCTCCGCGGTGTGGCTGGAGTGGGGCCGCCCTGTTTGGGGACAGCGCCAGCACGAGAGGCCTCTCTCCTTCCATCCGTCTTTGTGGCAGAAGGGCTCCTGTTCCCAGGTAGGAGACTTCGGAATCTCCAGGTTGTCACTGAGGCGTGGGGGCGCCCCCGCTGCAAACAACACAGCCTAGCGCGCTGACCGCACCGCACCAACCATGACTTCCCTAGCAGCGCCTTCCCTCACTGGCCACCATCTCACAGTTTCTGCCACTGTTTATGTCCTGGAAGTTTGCCAGCAACTCAGCAATCTGGGTGCTGTCCAGAACATCCACCAGAAAGCCAGTGGTTGGCTCAGGAACAGGAGGAGGTGGACTTGGCTGGCTGGCCTGGGTCCCTCCCTGTGTGTCTCATCTCCTCTCCGCAGAGACCAGGTGCCAGGGACTCTGCTCTCTGGCCAAGACCCCCGAGTGTGTTATGTGGTGGGAGAGGTGACGGTGAGAGAGAAGTCCCCCAGGGGCCACACAGCTCTACCACTGGGTCTCTAGGAATCAAACAAGCCGGACGCAAAGCTGTGAAGGCCGCCTCGCCCAGATGCCAGAGAGTGTTGGAGTTTCCCCATAAGTGAACCTGGAGGAACCTGACCCTGCTCCATGCAGAGGCAGGGGCGAGCTGTGGGGAGGAAGGGTGTCTAAGTTACCATTTGGCTCTCATCACAAGCAGCTGCAACACGTTCACACCACTCAGGACACTTCTCCAGAGCTCACAACCCAACCTCTGCTTCTAAACACCTGGCTTTTACCTCGCTTCCCCGTTCCACCCTGGCTGCCCTTCAACCCGGCCAATTGCGGGCAGCACCGGCACACCCAGCCCCTGGCCACTGGGGATGGGGGGCTCAGGCAGAAAGAAGCTGGCTCTGCCACTCAGTCTCCGTTACTCTTGGTGACAAAGGAATCCATGCTGGCTCCCTAAGTTCTGTCTTAAAAAGTACTCCTGCCTTCCTCTTTGTCACTTTTTGTTCATCGCAGCCGCTAATGGCCTGTTTTGGAGTGTCCTGGGAGCTTCTTGCCCACGGTCTGGCTGAGGGGCTCACGGACCGGAGGGATGCCCCTGTAGCAGTCCGCAGATGGAAGAAGCCGCTGGGCTGAGGAAGGTAGAGAGTCCACAAATTGGGTAGCGAACCAACGAATAAATACACATTGATTATTTTCATTTAACTACCAGTATAACTGCCTACAGGGAGGATGGACTAGTGGGAAAAAATGATGAGCTGGTTAATGTGGCTTATTGGCGAGACAGTTTTAACGTCATGCGGCTGTAAGAGTCCTGTTTAAAAAAAAATTAATGTAGAGATTGCATTTTAATGGGTCTGAGTCCACACGCAGCGGGTTGCAAATATGTGTCTCCAGGGGCTGTTCCTGCATTAGGCTCCTTGCTCCGAGATCCTCTGGGGTGGAAGAGGGTAACATATCATACTGAACGTTGGTTAAGTGCCTGTGGCGCCGTGCACGCTGTGTGGAGAGCGCGGCCAGGTAGGATGTGGGAACTGCAGCGCAGCCGCTCCCACGGCTGGGCAGCAGGGGGCGGGCTGAGACAAGGGCGGATGAATGAGATGGACACTGAGTGGGACCTGACGTGGAAAGGGGAAAACCAACCTGAATGCCCTTACGGAGAGAAGAAGAGAGGACGAGGGAGGAAAAAGGAATCAGCTAGCTGCATTTACACCTCTGTTACTAAACTGCCCCTGGCCCACACCTCATTGTTCATGCCCTTTTACCAATGGATTTAACTCTAAACCTTACTGAGGACATTGAAGAAATCTTTGCTGGGCCACTGAGGCAACTCACAAGGATTTCTCAGAATGGTTATCTCATTGGATGACATTTTGGATATCATTGTCATGCTGTTTAACTCTTACATTAAACATTATCTAATTTTTTTTGAATATTTTATGATGTAAGCTCCTTGAAGGCAGCCTTGTCACTTACTTATCTCTGCAGGCCCCACAGTTCTAAGTACAATGTCCGGACATGGAAGATGCAAAGTTGATGGTTATGAGCTCTACTTAATTTGAAATTGTTCTAACGAATTTCTAGGCAAATTAAGGAGCCTCCCCTGATAAATACCTGGCTTATTCTGACCCGCACTTCTC
Source organism: Artibeus jamaicensis (assembly GCF_021234435.1). NCBI lineage: Eukaryota > Metazoa > Chordata > Mammalia > Chiroptera > Phyllostomidae > Artibeus > Artibeus jamaicensis. Next base: position 5,206,363 of record NW_026521854.1, on the reverse strand, counting down.
TCCTTGGTTCCTCTTTGCCATACTGCCTGCTCTCTGCAACCCTCCTCCTCTCGATTTCCAGGTTTTGGCCCCGGACTGTGGCGAGTTCAGGCCCAGGGCCTTCTCCTGCCCTCTGCAGTCATCTCATACAAGGTCAGGGTCACACGGCTTGTCCTCGGCAACCTCGGGACTCTCTCCTCCCCCAGCTGAGACTTTCAACATTCCACAATTGGGCAAAAAGGTGAAGGAATTTAGCAAAGAAGAAAGCCCCTCACAGACATAGAAAACAGTACGGTGATTATCAAAGGGAAATCAGGGAGATAAAAGAGGGCAAAGGACATAAACGGTGAGGGAAGGAGATTTGGCCTGGGGGGTGAACACAAGATACAATATACAGGTGAGGTATTATGGAACTGTACACCTGAAACCTATATAATTTTATTAACCAGTGTCATCCTAATAAATTCAATAAAAAATATTTTTTAAAAAGGCCCCGCGCAAGCTCTCCCGGGGTCAGGAAGTGCTGCAGGCTTTCTCTCCTGGCTTTGTTGTTTCCGAGCTACGTCCTTGATGATACCTCCTCTCTGTGACTCCTTCGATGATCAGTAACATAAAAGGCCCTGCCTGGTTCTGGGGTCTCAAGGCGCTGCTCGGTGGGACTGGCTCCTTCAGCTCCTCCTGCTGCATTTCCAGAACAAAGGATCCTCATTCTGCTCCCAGACCCTGCTTCCCAGACACCCTGCTGGTGGACGAGGAAGATCTGAATGAGACTTGTCCCGAAACGACTCACTTGAGCAAGAGAAACCCCGCCATGTTCTCACACAACCACCACGGTCACCTTGGTGATGTGGCACCGAGGTGGGACATGCTGGTGAACACATTCGCTCTCATTGCTGTCGTCTAGGAGATCCAGAAATATTAGAGATCCTCACTTTCCCTTTTACCTGCATTTCCCCCTTCCCTGAATCCTTCTTAAGCCCTTCACTTGGTGTAAAAGCAATCCCTTTCAGCCCAATAGAGCTTTTAACTCTTCAAAGCCTTTTCAGACCTTTTATCTCATTTGATTCTTGTAGTACCCCTGAGAGGTAGGTAGGGCAGGCATTATTAAACCCATGTGAATAATGAGCAGAAAAGGCCCAGGAAGGTGAAGTATCTTGTTCCATGTCCCCTGAGAAGGGACCCTTGTCCCCTGACTCCTGGGTCAGTGCACTTTTATCATTCCAAAGACCTAAGTGACTTGGCCATCCTATTTTCAAGCTCTTCAGTGTCCTGGCCACAGCAGGAGGGGGAGGAGAGGGGTGGGTGTGTGAAGGAGATACAGGAGGAAGAAGGTCCAGAAGGGAAAATGCTTACGTGACTCACATATCAATAGCTCCTCATTAGCAAAGGAGAGGTCAGGGCACCTGCCAATAATGATGTCTGTATTATGGTGCTTAATGGAGATGGTGCCGTACCTGCCCCATCAAAAACTAATCTGCCAGAGGGACACCCAGGCCCAGCACAGCAAGAATGTAATTCCCGCTAGGAGTGGCAGCTAGAACTGAATCCAAAGCCATTAGTATCAGAAGGCCCTGGCTGTGCATCCAGAGCGTCCTGCTGAGTCAGTGGAAGACTCCAGCCATTAGTAGGATGGGGTGGGGACTGGAAAAGAAGCTCTGGAGCCCGGTTTAGTTACATTCATCCAGGATGCCTCCTGGGTGAGGGCCTCCTGGCCTCCAGTTCCATGGGGGTCTTGCATTAAAGCTCACAGAGAACTCTGTGAGTTCTCTGAAGTGCAGCCAAGCATTTTGCTCCTCTTCAGACTCCCTCTCAAGCATCACCATGCCCAGGCCTCATCAGGTCATCGTGAAGGTCTATTTCTCTATTCCCCATCCAGCATCCTCTTAAGTTTAGGATGGGTGCCTCAGCCCTGAGCAGCATCCGTGGGAACCATGGCCGAGACAGACCATGCTGTGGGGGGCCAGGGGCCCACAGCCCTGTGATGGCTGTGTTGGGAGTCTGCACAGTTTGGGGGGGCTCAGCCAGTCTCTGCATCAGCCACCATGTGCCATGGCCAAGGCTCTGCCCCTGTGTGTGTAACTCTTTTCTCTGACAATGATGGTGTCAGCAGCTACTCATCAGATGGCTGTGAGGCCCTGATGTGGGAAGAACAAGATGGCGAGGTCTGGGGTATAACATCAGGAAGAACTCTAGAATATCACTCTTCCATAGATGAGAAGACTTCCTCCTCCCCCAAGGTGTCACTGCCCCCTGGTGTCCCAGGAGACCAACAGGGAAGCAGTAGACACGACACACTGCATTTTCTCTTGGGGCCCTGCTCATGTGGACAGAGCACAGGCTTGAGTCAGCCGAGGGGTCGAGGACGGGGTCATGGGAAGGGAGGCCACTGAGGACCTCTGCACACGCCTGTAGCCCAGCCCCCACTTGCGGAAACTCATGACCCTCCCAGCCTGGGAATCTTCTACTTCCCTTCCTCTGGCCTTGCCCCTCCCCGGTAACAGGTTCTCCTTGACACAGGGTGGCTGCAGCATCAAGGTATAGAAGGAATGCGTTTCAGCCCTGTAGAGCTTTGAACTTTTCAGCCCCAGACCTTTTGTCTCAGCCCTTCATCGTCATCCCTAGTGGCGCTTTTTCCATAGGCCTGTCCCTCTCTCACCTGTGTCCCTGGAGGGCCCATAGCTAGTTGGGGTGAGAAGGCCTCAAAAAACTGAATGATCCTCCAGTTTTATAGAAAAAAGGAAATAAAGTCCAGAGAGAAGAAGCTACATCCAGGGCCGGTTCAGGATAGATTCTGGAATAGAACCTCACTCTTCTGATGTCAGGAGCTTGGTATGGACCCAGGCAGCGGAAGGGGGAAGATGCAACCATATTACCCTTGAGCCAGCGTGGCCTCTCAGCCAGTCCAGCACCACAAAACACCCCTCCGAAGATGACGATGCCCTCACCATGTAATCCGCCTATTTTGTTCTACAAGAATGTTCATATATGTGCTGACCCATGGGCTAGCCCTCGGTGATGTGTACCTAGTCAATGCAGATTAAACAGTTCATTAAAAATCAAATTCTTCAGATGCCCTAGTTACATTTCAAATGCCCAGTTGCCACATGGGACGAGTGGCCACATAGTGGACAATGCAGATCATGGCCATTTCTGTCACTGAGGAAGGTCCCTTGGGCAGCCCTGGTGGAAAAGGACTGGAGGTTATTTCTCTCACTTTTCCCTGGGGAAAACTAAGGCCCCGACCTGGGTAAAGACAGTAACTGCAGTCTCAGTGTTGCAATCAGTGACTAGAGGGACCCTGCTCTTTTTTGTTGTTGTTAAATCTGAGGCCCTTGTCAATAAAAGAAATGATCACTCCCCATCTGATGGCCCCTGATGGAACCTCCAGGCTCCCAGATCCCTACAAGGAGTGACCCAGAGAGAATGGCCTGATGGGGGTGAAGTTCTTGGTTCAGTGCCTTTGTTTTAGTTCATATGAGAGTATGAAAATGCGGGCTGCCTGTATGAGAGACTGAGGGAGAGGGGACTCGGATTGCTAGCTCGCCCTCCGCACAGGCAGCAAGAGGTCAGTGGTTTGCAGCGGAAGCTCTGAGCAGCGTCAGGGGTCAGGGATTCACGGTGCTGGTGCTGCTTGGGGCTAGTGAACCTGGAGGCTGCAAGGCAGACTAGTTTATGGGCTAGTTTATGGGCAATCAAGCAATAATCCTAGTTAAATTTCCATCATGTTATGAGATTTGTTTTTAGTATCATTTTTAACTCAAAAAAATCTTTAAAGGCTTAATCAATTAAGACAGAATTATTTCCATCTTTGGGCCAGAGAAATACAATCTATGGAACAATTTGTCACGTATAAGAAATAGAGGGTGGGGCAAAAGTAGGTTTACAGTTCTTTGTATGGAAAACAGTTCAATAATTAATAAATAATAATACAAGAATATGCTGTGCTTTGTGTGCTCACAACTATCAACCTACTTTTGTCCAGCCCTGTATATTTGAAAGAAAACACAGTGAGTCCTACCGCTCAAACTCCAAAGCAGGGCTGTCCGTCAACCCGCGGGCCACGGCCCAGAATAGCCATGAATGCGGTGCAACTCAAAACCGTGTTTACTTGAAACATTACGAGATCTTCTTGTTCTTGTTAGCGTTTATGTATTAAATGTGTGACCCAAGACAACTCTTCTTCCGGTGTGGCCCAGAGAGCACTCGACTGGAAGGAAGAGCTCTGGCTCCTGCGGATTCCCATCTGACTGGCCTGGACGCCCTCGGGCAAAGAGCCCCCTTCCCTGTTTCCATTCCCTCACCTGCAAAGCTGGGGATTACTGCTGAGGACAAATGGACGGCCATCCCTGACCCTAGAGTCTCTGAGCCTCCGAACCTCTCCGAGGACAGAGAGGAGAGAAAGACTACGCCTGCCTGGCTGCGGACGACTGGACACCAAGCACGAATTTCAGTTGACTGGGGGCCCAGTCTGTCATTTGTTAGGAAGTGCCCCGACCCCAGTGGGCCAGACAGCCCCGCCCCATGGTGTAAAGGGGACCCACGCAGGAGCTGCCTCTGAAAATTTCTCCTGAAGCACATGAAGCAGAGAAACCCATCAGGGGCGCGTGAGGCAGACAGAAACGGCTGTCCGTGCCCTCTAACCTCAGCTCTTTGAATCTATGACAGGCAGTTTAACGTCCCTGAGCCTCAGTGTTCGCATCTGGGAAATGTGATTAATGAGCAAGGTCTCCCCAAGTTTGAGACCGGTGGAAATCACTTCCATGTCTTGAGCCTCCTGGTTCATTAAGCAAAGAAATGCCAAAACAAACTTAGGAATAACGGGGACATGTTTTAAATGCTTACATTAAAAACTTATTTTATTTTATTCTCTTCTCACCTGAGGACACTTTTTTCATTGCTTTCAGAGCGGGAGAGAAACACTGATGTGCAAAACATTGACTGGTTGTCTTCCGTATATGGCCCGACCAGGAACTGAACCCACAAGCTTTTGGTGTACGGACGCCACTGCAACCAACTGAGCCACAACAGCCAGGATCCAAACTAGCATTTTAAATTCACACGAATATGCAGGGGTGTTATCATTGGGTGACACTGAGGCCCTTCATGAAAGCAAGACCAGACCGCATGGGCCTCCTATCCCTTAAATCCCGACCCCCCACCTCCTGCCCCGCCACACTGCTTCCTCACAGGGGAAGGGCTCAATAAGAGAACGTGAAGGGCCTGTCGCAACACAGACACTAGGCACCAGGCAAGTGGCAGCTACTGTGCTGCGGGGCGGGGGGATGCAAGCCTTGCCAGTGCCTCCCCTCTCCCTGGCGACGCAGTGTGGACTGAGGATCGGCCTGGGGCCCCGAATCCGCGGGACCTCTGGCTCCTGGGCTGAGGGGCCAGCCCGCTCTGGGCTGGCAACCTGGGCCTGTATGAAAGTTCGCAGAGGGTCCCTCCTGCTCCTCGGCATTTATTCACTGTGGATTATTTACTGTGGAAATATGAGATGGAGGGTTAGGGAAGGAGGGAGCAAACCAATGTACCTTCCTGGCCTGCCTGACGTTTGAGTTCCTACTTGTACCCACTGAAATGTCTATAATTTACTCTTCAGTTTTGCAATGTTTATGGCTTTTATGTCATCTGAAGGTTATTTATAACAATTACATAAGGAAGCAAAGTGCCATAAACTGAAGTAATTTACTGTAAAATATCTGCGACGCTAAAATATCCAATGGCATATTCCTGTATTGCCAGTGCTGCTCTTGAAAACAGGAAAAGAGAGAAAAAAGTTTAAAAATATAGCCTCTTCCCCATCAGCCAGCCTGTTACATTAATCTTGCTTAGATTTATAAACTCCAAAGCAACTGGCAAGTATTAATTTAACTGCTTTGAGGGTGGGGTGGGAACAAAGAGAGCCCAGCTCCTGACACACTATTTAGATTCAGGAGCTGAATTGTTATTTTTGAACAAGTGGGTGCAGTGGCAGCCAGGCACCCTGGCCATCGACTCAGTGACAACCTCAGCTCCCTCCCCCAAATCCTCACGTCTCGAATGCAGATGGCATGCGGGGCCAGCAGAGGCTGCCGGGAGAGAACTAGGGAGCGTCTCGTGGGGAGTCCAGCTCCCTAGGTTCAGAAAGCCAACGGAGAGACTTGAGAGGTCAAGCCTGTGTCACGTGCTCACCATGGGAAAGGCAACGGGAGGCCCTGGGCCCTTTGTAAGACCTTGTTCCGGTAAGACCACCTTTTCCTCATCTGTTGTTTGATTTACTGACTCTGCCAATGTTGAAAACCTACTGTGAGTCAGGTGTTAGAAACGAGATGGTGATCAAGAGACCTGTGGCCCCGAGGGAACAGAGCATCCCAAGAGGGAATACTCAGAACCACGAGAACAAGTTTGCTATAAAGCTGATAATCCCACAGATCCCAGACCAGGCCACAAGTTGCCTCTGGAAGCCCTCATGCAAGCAGCGTCTTGCTGTGGGAATGTGAGGAGAATGCTAGATCTCAAACTGGGCCGGCCGGCCGGCCTTCTCTCTGAGTAAGCAAGCTGCTGGGCTCGGAGCAGGCGAGTCGGGATCCCTGCTTCCCACAGCAGCCCCTTCCTTTGTCAGCTGCGGGAGGAAGACCAGCACAGAGCTTGTGCCGTGGTCTGCTGATTCACCGCCTCCCAGAGAGCAGAGCTGCCCTGTGGTCATTTATCAGCCTGAACCAGCCACAAAGAGACGAATGAGTTTCAGCTCTGTCACCTTGGTGTGACCAGGGCACAGGACCCAAGGGACCGCTTCTCAGTCCCAACCACCTTGCCTGAGCTCTGGAGTGAAGAAGACAGAGAGATTTCCTCAGCTACTGGAATGGGGGAGGGTAGGAATGTGAGCAGCTTGGTCTTATACGCACACTATTTAGACTCGTGTCTACTAGGTGCTGTTTGGTGGGTGATGAGAAAGGCAGCTTTTCTGCCTCCAAACCTTCCCTCTCCTCTGGTGCATGGGGAAAAAAAAAGAAAAAAGGAAAAGAAAAGAGAAGAAGAAAAGGTTCTTCAAACACACAGTACCTAAGAAAATTCTTCCTTATGACTAGGTGTTAACGTACCTCCTTCTTATTGGGTGTCTTGGGTTTTTTTGTTTGTTTGTTTGCTTTTTAAAAATCAGTACATTTGCTCTGGCTGGTGTGGCTCAGTAGATTAGGTGCCAGCCTATGAATCAAAGGGTCATGGGTTTGATTCTCAGTCAGGGCACATGCCTGGGTTGCAGGCCAGGCCCCTGGTTGGACGCGTTTGAGAGGCAACCGCAGATTGATATTTCTCTCCCTCTTTCCCTCCCTTCCCCTCTCTCTAAAAATAAATTTAAAAATATTAAAAAAATTAGTACATTTATTGAAATATATCCAAAAAAGGGGAAAAATGACAAGTATACTGCTTAACAAATTATCACAAAACAAATGTACCCACTGGGGCACCACTCACATCAAGAAGCAGGACGCGCTCGGCACCCCAGGGACCCTTTCACGCTCCCTCCCACCTCTTCTCCCGGGATCGTTACTGCTGTGATCCCAGTACAGCACGTCCCCTCTTGTTTGGCTCCGCTGCTGCAACATAATGTTTGAAAGTCGTTCTGGTTGTTGCTTGTAATAGTAGGCTATTCATTTTCATTGCTGTATACTATTCCACTGTAAAATCATACTATAATTTTTTTCCATTTTATTATTGATGGACTTTAGCATTATTTCTGTGTGTTTTTATGAGGGGTAATGCTGCTGTCAACATTCTTTCATACACCTTTTTTTCGGTGTGCATGTATCCACATTTCTCCTTGATGTAGTCATAGAGGTGAAGCTGCTGACTCACCGGGTATGTGTATGCTGAGCTTTATTAGGTACTGATGGGCAAACGTTTCCCAAGGTACGTCTTTCCAGCTTACACTTGTCCTACCCCTGGACGAGGTTCTGATGGTCCCATAGCCTCGTGACCCCCTGACGCTGTGGTCGTCTTACATTCTGTCATGTCCGTCGGTACGGACGGGTGTCTCCTCGTGTTTACTATCGTTGATTTTCTATAGCAGCTCTACTGAGGTACAAGTCACATGAGCCATGCACCTCTTTTAAATATACAATTTGATGAATTTTGGCAGATATATGCTGACTGCTGAGCAACCGAAACCCCAGTCAAGACATAAAACATTTCATCACGCAGAGAGTGGTGCCCCCTCGCAGTGAATCTCACTCCCCCCACTGAGTACCCACCCTGCTCACTCTCTGTCACCGCAGTCTGTCGTGCTTCCCGTGAACAGGACGGACGCTCCCGTGTCTGGCTGACCGGACTCGGCATCACAATGTGAGATCCATCCACGTGGTCGCTGCGGGCTGTGTATCAGCAGTTTGCTTCTTTCTACCGAGGGGGGAGCATTGTCCCAGGTCACCACTAGTGTACCCAGCCACCCGCTGCTGGACATTGGGTTGTTCCTTGGTTTGGACTATTGTCAATAAAGCTGCTATGAACATTTGTGTTCATGTCTTTTTGTGAACCTTTGTTTTCATTTCTCTGGGATAAATACGTGAGTGGACTTCCTGGGTTGCAGGTGAGGTGATGCCCAGCTATAAAAGAAGCTGAGAGCCGTCTCCCAGAGCACTGGGCTGGTTCGGACATCCTCCCAACGTTAGGTACTAGACTCACAGACGTTCCAGCATGCACACAGGGCTGTCGTCTTGTATCTTTACTGCATTTTCTTGCAGTCAAAGTCGGGCTGACTATCTTTTGAATATGTTTACCATCTATTTGGACATCTTGTTCTGTGAAGTGTCTGCTATGTCTTCTCCCAGTTTTGAATTTTGGCTTGTCTTCCTTTTTACGTATTGAATTTTAGGAATTATTTATATACCTTGGATACTCTTCCTTTGTTGGTTATATGTTACAGATAGTTTCTATAGGGTTTTTCTTTTTACAAGACAAATCCTACTAGGCTATAGAACATGCTGAGTCACTTCAATGTAAGTTAATGTTTAAAATCAATTCTATTCTTAGTGGAGGAATTGGACTGCAGGGTTTATTGAGCTATGAAAATGGCAGGGAAAGGAGGAAGCAGAACTGGTCAGATCGTAGATTTTGGGCAGAGAAAAGGAGCACAGGTGAGGCTGCAGTGAAAAGGGCTTTGGGAGTCGGCATGGCGAGTGATTCCAGCTGTATACGGTTGGCGGTGGCTGCCCATGGTCGGCGCGATTACAGTTGAATTGGGTTTAATGGAAATTTGTGTTGCAACTGATAATGAAATCTGTCATCGCCTTTGTAGCGGTGAGGGGTGTGTCACTTGCTAAATCTGCTACAGAACTCAGAATCTCGGAACTCTAAGGAACCTGGGAATTATCCATTCCCACTCCCATTTTGCAGATGAAAACCCAGAGTGAAGTGAGTTGGCCAATGCTACATCGGGTCTGTACTCCAAAGATGGATCCGCAAAATGAGAACATACATTGCTTAGCACTCCGAGAGACAATTTGTGATGTTTATCAGAGAATGTGATGCACAGTCCTATCTTCAGGGAACATTTGGTTGGGTCAGGAGGGGATACGACCCTGCAGAATGGCGCGCAAACAATGGAAGGGGCTTTCTCCTCAAGTGTAAGCACAGGGTTTTGATTGGGTCCTGAGAGCGCAGACAGCGACTGGCTTTGATGGCCTAGGGAAGTAGTGGCAGGAGTTGCCCACCCAGGTCTTTGGCCATAAAAGAGTCTTCAGAGTCAACCTCATTCCTTGTTTTCCTGTGTCCAAACATGCATTTGTCTGCTGGCCAGCTGCGCTCGCGAAGGCCTGCCCTGATGTGGGTTTGCAGGCGCTGCCACAGCAGCGGGTGCTCGATAAACACTTGTCCATTGATGGATGGATTGAGCTTGTTGTAATAGCTGCTGGGAAGGAAAAATGCACTAGTTTTCCACTCTGTTCCCAAGGGCTCTGAGTCCAGGAGACTTCGTCCCGGAATGTGAGGATCTGCTGAGACAGGTCGTTTTCCAGGGGCGTCGATGCCACGGGTCAGGATTCGAGGTATGTGGCCCACCAACTAGCAGGTTTGCAAGAAAAGCAAAGACTGCTTCTAAAGAATAAGAAACAAACATGGATATCTGCACACCATCATATTTTTATTAATGATCATCATTGTAGGTGCTGCTTTATGAAGCCAATTCTGTTCCAGGCCGCATTTAAGACATTTCATAGTTAACAAAACGCATTCATAAGCTTTTCTCATTTCATCCCCCAAGCATCCTGTGACTTAGGCAGAATAAAAACATGTTTTCATATAACAGATAAGAAAATAGGCAACAGTTTCCTTGTATTTAAGGCATTGATTTTGCAGGCAGACAGGCCTATGTTTAAATATTAATAACTTTTTTAGTTTTTTCATAGTTGACTTCATTTAATACTCATTACTGTCATGAGAAATAGGTATCGTTATTTCCAGATTACAGATTTAAAAAATGCAGCTTAAGATCTTAAGGGTCTGTAAGAGTAAGTTTGTGACCAGCCTTGAACTGAACCCTGGCCTCGACCCCAGGGAGCCTGCCCTTCTGCTCTGCACCATCATCATCATCGTCATTTTGATAACTTTCATCTATAGTTTTTCTGTGCATACAGTTCTCGTGCTTATGACCCAAGTGTGTCGACGGTTTCACACAGCAGGCAGTGGTGTGGGCTGGAGCCTGAGTGTGCCCAGACAAAGACAGAAAGACGTGCTTGAGGACAGACAGGAAGACAGTGATGTCATCTGTCTCGTGGACCAGTCCTGCCCGTCTCTGTGACTCTCTGGGATTCTCTTCTCTAATATATAAAATAGAAGTGGTTCGTTTTCTAAAGAGCTTAAACTAAAGACAGTGAAGGGAAAACCATACCTACTGCAAGTTGGCCACTCCTGGGAACCAAGATGGGCAAATCAGCGTCTCTGCTCTGGACGGGGGGAGACCTCACCACAGGTTTCTGAGACGGACAACCTGCCGACCTCCGCCCCGTGTCACTCAGGACGTCCTGCTGTGCGCCCCTGCTTCACTGTTGCCTTTACCTCCTTCTTGACTCAACGCTCGGCAAACCCAGCTGTCTGTCACCAGGTCTCCCAAAGCCCTGCACCCGCTGGGCCAACCTGATGCATTAATTGGGACCCAGACATGCCTGACCTGTGCTGACATGTGACAGGGCTGCGCGAGGCTGATGACAGGGTTGGCACCAGCCTCCTCCCACTGGGTAGCTTTGGGCAAGCTGCCTCGTCTCGTGGTGCAGTGAGTCTCCATTTCCACAACCATTACCATGGGGATAATCATTCTGAAGTCTCCGTGTGCCAAGGAACTTTGTAGATGCTAAAGCTGTCTGGCCACAGACAGGATAATCCTGGTTCTCGCACAAAGAGACTTTTGCAAAGACTGGCCGAAGGAGCTGACAGAGCCTGTGCAGCCAGCTGGGGGCAGCTGCACTGCAGACAGCTGGCTGTGGCCAGCCTCTTGAGAGAGCGGTGCGTGGTGGCCATTCGGTTCTTCACAGTGGACACTAGCGTTACATTGGGAGATGCAGTCCTTGGGTTGTTAAATTAGTATCCTGGTGGGAAGCAAAGGCCCTCCCGGAAGTGAAATCAGTAAATCCTTATTCAGTCTCTTCCGGACCAGTTTCCGGGAGGAAAACCGAAGCACAGTACAGTGATCCTGTGGGGTGGGCCTCAGGGCTGCAGACCTCAGTTCCAGTCGCCTGCCGGACTGAAGGGTCCAGGGTGAGTAGCAGCCTGTGAGCTGTGGACAAGCACACCCCATGTCCAAGCCTGGTTTTCCTCTGGTAAGAGAGGATGATAACACCAACCCATGTACTTGGGTGTTGTGAGGCAGCGGTCCCTGACCTTTTTGGCACCAAGGACGTTTCGTGGAGGACATTTTTTCTGTGGGTAGGGTGGGGACTTCGGGGAGGAGACAGGAGGCTCAGGCAGTGATGCAAGGGAGGCTTTGCCAGGCCATGGACTAGTATATCCGTCTGCGGCCCAGGGGTTGGGACCCCGTGGTGGGGAATTAATCAGACACAGACATAAAGAGTCTTCTGGGCCTGCTCCCTTGTGCAGAACCTTCCCCCACCCACCCCCAACACCCATCTCCGGTCTCGGGTGAAGAGGGAAAGGAGGGCGCAGGAGATGAGAAGCATGACCTTGCCCTGGAACCCCCAGAGCCCCACCCCCACTGCCCTGCCCTCACCCTACGTCTGGGCAGACTCACAGCTGCGGGGTCCTGCTCCTGCAAGGAAGACCGTCCCTCCCGGACTCCCCTCCCGAGCTCTGTTTGCAGCCTGTCATGATGGTCACATGTCTGGGTTTCATGGGGCAGCTCCCCGGAGAGCATCGCCATGCCAATCCCGAGGCAGCTGGCACCAGGAGAGCGTGGCCTCCGGAGCCTGGGGCTCTGCGCTCTGGCTCCGCCCTCAGCACCCACAGCAAAGGGCAGAGGCCTTCTCGGGTCCCAGTGCCTCCACCTGTCACATGAAGGGTAAATTACACGATCTCTCCGGGTTCTTCCAGCTTTTAAAACTATGCGTGATGTGTAGGCACAGACAAGCCTGCTGATGCCAGAGCGAAGCGGGCGGGGCTGGGTGGAGGAGGGCAAAGGCCAGGGGAACCGGAGACATCTGTCATAGTGTCAACAATAAAAATAAAAACTAAAAAAATAAAGAACAAGAAATAAACTAAAAAAAAAACCCCAACTCTCTGACTCCTCAAAGGCCAAACAAAACCAAGCCAAACCCTGGAACAGATGAATTCATCAAAATGAAAACACTGGGTGATTTGACCCGGCTCTGCAGGGAGGGCAGCAACACTCCCTCCGTCAGCACGCCCTCTCAGGCTCCAGCTCCACCCTCAGGGTGGAGACTGACTCCGAGGCCGCCAGGTGGGAGGGGCACCTGTTCCTTGCAACGCTGAGCCTCGGAGCTCCACCTCCCCTCACTAGTGGAGGGGCAGACTTGACTCACCTTGCAGTGTTCAGTCAGCAATCGGCTCTGATCCTCCTTATGGTGTGGCTTTGAACGAGTCACTTGATCCCTTCTGGAACCTCAGTTTCCTCAACACTAAAATGGCTCTTATAGTTCTGCTGCCTCAAAAGCATTGGCTTGCACGTCGATAAAAGTAGTGCACCTGGGAGTCCCCACTGAGCGCTGAACAAGCTCTGGGTCTGGTCTTTGCCAACACCACCTCAAAGTGTAAGGGCTGGGCCCTCGTCCACCCACACTGTCACGTGAACGTGGGCACAGGGTCTCGGTATCAGCAGAGCTGGGGACGCCTGTGTCCTGGGCTGCGTGGGTGGTACAAGCATGTCCCAGTGAAGCTCAGCACTGTTGTCAGTGTGGATGCACCTGGCACAAGTCCCCTGTCCTGTGCTGCTTGGCAGCAGGAGCCTGTCACTTGTCAGGACAGGCCAGGAATCCTGGGAGGCGAAGGAAGGCAAGGACGTCCCTCCACACTGTGCCTGGCTGCCTGGCATTGACAAGCCGAATGAGCAGAAGCCCTCCCTCGCCCTCATGGTGGCCCCAGGGCTGCCCATGCCTCCTTGTGCAGCGAGGAGCCACTTCCCTAGGGCCGGGTCTTAATCAGAAAACAGGACTCCCTGGCTCTTAGTTTCTGGCCCTCTGCTCCGCTTAGGCAAAAGCACCCATCACCCTGGGGTGCTAAGCAGCCCACCTGCTTAAGAACTCACAGACCCCAGGCAGTCACAGCCGCCGTCCTAGGACACAGCCTGTGCTATGCCCAGAGGCCAGTGGAACCAGCATCTGATCCAGGCCAGTGTTTGTGGGTCGGCTACGTCTGCACGCTTGTCCGGGTCAGGCGGCCTAACGGCCTTCTGTCTGAGAGTTTGTTTCAGACGCAGTGTGCCCACTCATCTCCAGCTGCACTGAGGGCTTTCAAAGTCATTATGAAACAGGACTTTTTCATTCCTCTAGTAGTCAAGGGGGTGGACACACACAGCGGGCTGATAACGCCCCGGCTCCCAAGCGCCTTGCACTTGTACTGCATGTGCCCTTGGCCCAGTGGCCTGTGACCACGGGCAAGGCCGAGGCAGGCAGGCTGTGCTGCAGCCCTCAGACCTGACCAGGCATTAGGCTGTCTGCCCTTGCAGAGGGTCCCCTGTGGCCTGTGCTCATCCTCTGTCCCTTAGGTGATGCTGCTGTTGAGGGACTGCCCCCCCCCCGCGGCCGCTGCTGCAGTGCAGGCATCAGATGTGGGCCCCACGCAGACAACACGCTGCTTCCCTCAGGGACCCGTGGCCGCCCTTAGCTGTGTAGGCTTCGCGGAGCCTCCGGTCTGAAGGCCGAAGCAGGGCTGCAGGGGCGAGTAGGTTTGCTCTAGGGTCCTTGAGCTCACAACGTAGGTGGGAAGCCGCATGGCAGGGCAGCGTGGTATGCGGTGGCTAAGAGACGGTGCATCTGGGACACCAAGGGACGCGCTGTGGAGGAGGTGCAGGCCAGGGTCCCCTCCCGGCCTCCCCTCCTTCCCTCCCTCCCTCTTGGCCCCCCAAATCTTGCTCTCCCTCTCTGACTCCCTCTCCTTGTTTTGCCACCTGCTCTGAGCCCCCCAAACACCCGGGCCAGACCCCACGCTCAGTGCGGCCCAGGGGACGCCTTTCCTCTCCGCTCCTCCTGTCCCTCCCTGTAAAACAAGGAGCCCGGACTGCGGATTATCAGAAGGACGTTTTTGCTCTGAAAAACATCTGACAGGTAATGATTTGATGACTTTGTGTTTTCTTTTTCTTTTCTTTAAATCCCAGAATGGGAACCAGAAAGCCAATGAACCAAGTGCCAACAATCTTGGAAGCTCAAGATTCTTCTATTTCTTGCACACACAAAAAGTGGCTTTGCCGGTCCAGGTTTCTCAAAGAATAGAGACGTCCCCCCTCCAGTGAGTGCAGGATGGGATGACAGCTCTTCCAGAGGACCCGGCCGGCGCCAGTGCTGCCCTCCCCCCGGGCAGATGCCTCTCTTCATCTTGGGGTCCTGGGCTTCTCTCTGCTGTCTGCCCATAGAGGGCTGGGCGGGTCCCTGCTCTGCCAGTGGTGGCCCTGTCAGAGTCGTTGTGTGAGGACACAGCCGGAGACGGTGCCACGCAGCCTCACGGCACACCGGCCGTGGTCATCAGCTGACTGGGCCCCGTGCCGGCCTGCAGCCAGGCTAAAGGGAGGCCGGGCACGGGTTTGTTGTTTCCTGTTCCTGGTGCAGGAGGAAGACCGAGAAACTCTCCTCTTCCCACGACGCTGGCGGTGTCACACAAGCAGGAGCTAAGATCCTGGGTGGAGAAGCCAAGCCGGGTTGGCAGCACCTGGAAAATTCGTTGGTGCCCGCCTGTCTCCCAGGGCTGCGGGTGATGTGTGTCTTTCTAGGTGTCTGACAAATGACGCTGGACCTAGAAAAACCAATGCTGCTCAAAGGAAAGGCAAGAAAGGACACACAACTTAACCTCGGTGGCTACTACAGGGAGAAGGACTATAACTGTATGTGTCTAGGAGCTTCCTTTCAGTTAAAGCAAAAAAAAAAAAAAAAAAAGAAAAGGGTAGTGTGTTAGATTTGTATAACTTCCTGAGAGAAGAAAGAATGACTTCTTTGATAGAAGCAAAGCCGCCTCTTCCCACAAGTGCCATTGACTCATTAGAGGGTACCATGCAGCCCCTCTGCAAGGGGCAGGGAGTGGCTGGTGGCCCGTGCCCTCCTCTGAGATTGTGGGTTAGGGGACAAAGAGGGTAACAGTTGGGGAGCAGGTGTTGGTGCTGCCCTGCCAACTGGGGGCTGCTGGTGGGGGAGGTGGCTAGGTGAACAGAGCAGCGGGCAGATGCCCCGTTGTCACCCCTTGTCCTCGTCCACACTGGGTGTCAGCTTGCTGGTTCCCAAACTGAGCGGAGGGGGAGGGCTGTGTGGAGAGCACAGCCAGGCAGGTAGTGCAGACGCTGAGCCGAAACAGCTGGGAGATTTAAGAGAAGCTTGGAGAAAAGTAAACTGGATTTCTATTTCTTGTTGGTACCGTTAGAATGCTCCTTTAATGTGAAAGCCTTTCCATTAAATGAAGGGGAAAGGGGACTCGACGACAAGTAGCAGCCATAAAACAAAGGGGAACAAAAGGAGGGAACTGCGGAAATGAGCTTGGCTGCTGGAGACAGATGGAGATGGGAGCTGGGCTGATGGACGCCCGGGCGGCACTGGCAACAGACCTGAAACAAAGGAGACCATGAGCAGAGCAGAGAGGAGGCTTGTCTCGTATCTCAGGACTATTGCAGGGAGTTGAGTCAGGTGCTGAAAATAAAATAGCCAGGCAAGATGCCTCTTACTGGGGAAGTGCCAGAAAAAATGGGGAAAAAACCCATAAACAGGACAAAACTGGGGAAGACTTGGCCCACCCCCTTTAATCTGCCTTTACACAGTCCCCTGCTGCAGACACAAGGCGGGAAGGCCTGCAGCCATTGGGTGGGAGAGAGAACGGCTTGCTGTAAATGAGTCTGAGTCCTGCTTTCCACAGTCAGTCTGGCTCCAACCCACACCCAAACCCGCATCCACAGAGCATCAAAAAGGTACGAGTAAGTTACAATAGCAAGAGACACTTAGGAGTAAACCTGTCTTGCTGGAGGGACAGAGGAGCATAAATTTTGTGTGGGACCAGTGAAATGAAGCCACCCTCCTACAGGGATGGTGGCGGTTATTGCAGCAAAGGTGACCTATAGCTACAGAACACCTATAAATTCCACCGTTTATAGAGTCTTCTCTCATTCGGGCTGCAGGTAATTAAATTGTGGGGGCATGTCTCATAAACTCAGGGGGCTTCCCCATAAAGACACCTGGCCACCAGCTCAAAGGCAGAAAGATTCATTCAGCAAACCGGAGCCCTGGATGCAGAACCCACTCTTCCCCCACACTTGGAACTGCTCTCTGCAGCCTCAGGGTGGCCTTCACTGCTGGCTCTCTGCAGAGGCCACCAGAAGACTGGGACAGTGGCTCAGTTATGCCAGGGCTTCTGCAAGTGGGAGGTTGGACTCAATCCCGTCTTCTGCTGCTATGCTGAGGACAAGAGCCGAACATCCGGTGCCCAGTCCTGTGAATGGAGTGGCCTCAGGCTCATATCACAGTGAAGCCACTGTGTCCCTTCTGACACCCCTCACTGTCCTTGAACTGCCCGGTGCCTTTGCTCAGCCCTTCCCCTCCCGGAGAAGCAGTGGCTCAGTGACCCCTCTTCCGTGTGGCCTGTGCTCAGCCCCTCCCCCCAGAGGTAGATCAGTCTCCCCTTCTGCCATTGCTCCTCTTTCCCTCTAAACTGGGGGAGATACAATGCCAGGACTGTGGGGTTCCCCTCTGAGCTCCTGGTGGCTGCAGTCATGCCTAGGGTATAGAAAGGGATGGGTCATGAGATGAGTGTGAAAGAAGGGACAGATGTCAGGAGTGCCACCCCTGGTCACTGGCAGGAAAGAAGAGGTGGCCCAGCCCTCGGATGGTCCAGCACAGGCCTGCGGCCCCCGGCCTAGCTGCAGCGCTCTAGGCTCTGTACTTCTCTTCCCACGGGGTGGGCCGGATGGAAGCCTGGGGGTGCTTCATCCCTTTGTTCTCTGCATCGGCTACCATGAGAAAGCCAGGGCCCCCCGGGTGACGCCTCTGCATCCCTTAGATACTAATCTTCCAACAGCTCTAAGGGCAGAGGGACAGCCAGTCCCCACCGCTCTGGTCCTCTGTGCCAGGCACCCCGTCACCCTTGCCTGCTGTGCTTTTGTAGTGTGTGTGTCACAGCCTGAGACACTACATTGGACGTCTTTGTCTCCTCTTGCTAGAATGCAAGCCCCTTGAAGGCAGAGCTCTGTCATTTCCTTTTCCACCTCCCCCTCTTCTGTGGGAGCGGCCTCGTTAAGTGATGATGAGCGAGTGAGTGAGGTCAGGGGGTCCTCAGACTGGATGTAGTTACCGCCTGGGCTGCTCACTCCTCTGGATACGACCCGCGGCCCCAGCGGTACCCCCTTGGGAACCAGACCCGAGGCTTGGCAGAAATTAGTCAAAGCTAATAGTATTTATTTGTGGGGTCACCTAACCGTTCTCCTTTGATTCCCGCCTGCCGGTGCTTGTCAACACCCCTCCCCATGGAGTTCAGGTTCCGTCTCCTCAGTTGTCCTGTGGAGGCCCCAGTTCGCAGTGCTCAGCTCCCTGAGCTGGCTCCTGGGCCACCAAGCAAGCCTTGAGCGTCTTGTCGTTCTCACATGACATCGCTGTCCAGGTGAAGATAGATGGGAACGCTGGACCAGTAGCAACCACCACCCCCACCCCGGCTTCTCGAGAACTTATTTGTACAACCTGCTTGGGGGAAAGAGAGCCACGTCAAGCAGAAGGCCACAAGTGAGCATGCATCAGGGCTAGATATTTCCATCCATTATCTCATTGTTTCACTGCATTGTTTAGGGATCCAAAACTGTAACCACGTTTTTAAAACCAGATAAGTGAGGCCAATCAGACATCTTGCCCAAGGTCTCGCGGTTAGTAAGGAGCAGAGCTTCGAGTCCCTCTCTCTCTGACTCTGAAGGCCGGTCTCTGCCATGGGGTCACGCTGACACGAGGTGACGTGAGGAGTAGGAAAGACCACTGGTCATACTTCTTTGGTGCCTGTTCTGAGTGTGACTTACTCTGTGAAAAAGTTTCATTGTTTCGGCAATGTCAGCTTGGCTGAAATGGCTTGGATGTGACTCCTGAAACTTTTGGAATGGAAAAGAGCTGGAGGGATCAGGGAGGGTCCAACCCGCCCATTATATAGATGAACAAACCGAGGCCCCGACTGTCCCAGGCAGTGTCTGTTCTGGCCCCCACTGGCCTGAAAATGGTTGCATCCTGGCTCTCATAAATAATAAGGAGAATGGTGTTTAGAACTCCAGTTTCTGTTTTCTAGCTTGTGTGCCAACCCCTACCTCCGGTCTGCTTTGTGTGGCCTTGGCGCAGCAGGGGACATCGGCCACCAGCCTTTCCCAATGTGCCCTTCCCACGTTGGCACGTGGGATTCACTGCACTGGTCAAATCCTGCACAGACAGCGGTTCCCAGAATGTCAGGTGTGGGCTGTTCCCCGCTGGAGACGGGGCAGCAGGCACGGAGGTAAGGGCTGGAGGAGGAGCTGACGTATGCCAGTGGGTTGGTGACAGGTGGCACTTGGTGGGAAAAAAGGAGGGGGTGACCGGTTGGGGACCCAGATCGATTATAACTCCAGAAAGGAACCTTTCTCCATTTCCTAAGGGCTGCATCACCTTAGAAAGAGGAACACTGAAGTAGTGGAACGTGCCTGGCAAACATCACACCACCCTGACCTCCTTAGCTTTGCTGACATGGCCACAAATCAGGCCACCTGGGTAGCCACCTGGGCGTGGAGGTTCGTCACCCTCCACTGGAAATCCAGCACTCGGCCTTTTCTTTCTCATAAGCAGACCTGCCCACGCAGATCCCAGACATCAGAGCAGTTGATTTACGCCTTTAATACCGTGAGCTTCCTTTAGCCAGCCTGGAAAACACATTTCGTTGTGGGAAGCCAGAGTTTTCTTTCCTCGTCCATCCTCACCAGACGTGCATTTTGACAGCCAGTGTGTCGCCGTGGTTCTCCTCACTCCTTTTTGGAAATGTCTGTTCTTCTGTCCCAGGCGGGGCCACGAGCTAGGTGGGAAAGGCGAAGGATGCTGACCGAGACTTACATTCTTTCCCAAAGACTTTGGATACGTAACAGTGATGACCCTCCCCCACCACAGAAAAAAACTGTAGCACCCTAAAATTTTCACCAATTTTAATGTCGCCAGATAAATACTGTTTTCACACTTGGCGGTTAAGCTTACAGAAATGATTCAGATACTTGTACTCAATATCACCTCCTTTGCAGAAAACCAAATGAACTCCCTGGTATTTCTCTTGGTAGCAAAGTTCTTGGTAGCCAAGTTGCTCTTTGAGGGGAGGGGAAGGGCATGGTCAGGCTTGTTCTGTCCCAGGATATCCGTAATGATTTCCCAGGTCAGCAAGCGGCAGAATGGCGCACGTCACGGCTTGAAAGCAAGACCAGCACCACGTGTCCCCCGGGTCCCCGTTTGTTTTCCTTTCATGATTTCTCCGCAGTATGTCCTGGTACATCAAACCACACTCTTTGCATTCTTTTAGATATCTCACTTTCAAGTTGTTATGTCTTGGTTTGGCTTCGTGTTTTCTTCTTTTTTCTTCCTTTTTCATTTGTTCTTAGTTCTTTTCTGAAGACCGTGCGCCCCGCTGCCCCTGCCTCCTGCAAACACGCATGCACTCGGCCCCCAGCCCAGCATTTTGGACCCACCAAGCTTTGTTCCTCAGGCATGAGAGCACTTATTCTGAAGTTGCTCGGTTCATGGGCGTCTGTGAAATGTGGTGGGGGTGTAGAGAAGGAAAAGCCTGGTTTACTGTCGGTCGTGTCTTCACCAGGCGGAATTGTGTCCAGGCAAGCTTGGGGCTCGTTGTAAGGTGACACAGGCCACGGGCCACAGCGGACGCTCTCTGTACCCTCGTCTGGTCGTGTAGGGCAGCCGGCCGGTCAGAGGGCCTCCGGGACCTGCAGGGGAGCCTCAGGGTTGCGGCTGGGAGCCATCCCAGCAAATGAGAGCGGTGGGCAGTGCTGGGTCACAGACAGAGTGAGCTCAGAGCTTGGAGTGGTCCAGGTGGACGGGCCCATTGGGCAACTGGTGCCCATGTCTTCCTGGGAAGATCCCGCTGAGGAATTGAAGTCAGCTCTGACGGTGGCGTGACAGAGCACAGAGGTGCCCATCTTCCGCCCCCTCGTCTGAGTGTGGCCCTGGTGTGGACAGTGGTTGAGTCTAGATCAGTCTTTCCTGGAAGGAGGTCCTCAGGGATGACACTGCTGTGGGATGCGTTCTGCTCTCCTGGGAAGGAGCTCCGAGGACATCACGGGACTGTGAGAACGGAAAGGAGCCGTGGCGATGGAGAAGGTTTCCCCTTCTCTCTCCAGCTCTCCCTCTTATAAAGACGGACCAGGTACCCTCGCTGCCACCTGTGCCACTGTCCCAACCATAGGGACAAGTGATGCCTGCCCGAGCCCCTGCTCAAGGCATTCTGCTCTGAATGAGAAAAGGGAGGGCGGGGCGAGCCTGGCCAGGACGCGAGCAGCGGTGTCCCGAAGCTGTCTGCCACCAAATCACTGACGCCTTCTCACAGCCACCAGACTGTACCACCTCTGTCCCGTTGGCCAGAGAGGGATGCAGCGCCCCCACCGTGGCTCTGGTTCTGACTCGGAGTGGTAGAGGCACCACCCCTGACAGCTGCAGGAGTGGGGAGGGAGAACTGGGTTCTTCGAAGAGACAGTGGGGCCAAGCGGGAGATTGAAGGAAAGGAGGAACGAAGTGGGAGGAAAGAGCACGTGGAAGGAGGCAGGTGTGGGACTAGATACGGAGAAAGACTGAAACAGGAGAGAGGAAGAGGCTGCGGAGAGAAACGGGGTGTGCCTTTGGGTGGGTGGGCGTCACAGGCAGCAGGAGGCGAGGGAGGGTTGTGCGGATCACAGCACGGCTCCGAAGAACACTCGAGGGAGAGTTTCCCCTCCAGTCTGTCTCTCTGGGGAGAGGCCGGGCCTGCAGGAGACAAGTACTTGATTTCCCCTCGACTCCCAACGGACCGCACTCCACTTCCCCTCTCCCAGCCTTGGAAAACAGCAAAGTGCGATTGCAATTTTGCTCTCAAATGGGGTCTGTCTAATAAAATAGCTTTGTAAGTGAGCATCAGGAAAGAGGGGGAAGCGTGTCTGTCTGTGTGCGTGGAGCTGGCAACAGCCTCCCAACCCACCATGCCTTTTGGGGGTAGAAAGGTGGGTTTTGTTTCCCCCGCACTGTTTGCGCTGGTGTGGAAGGGAGGGCGGCTGAGAGTGTATGCGGAAGGGGCCCCAGCAGGGAGCTGCCTGCTGTCTGCTTTGCATGCACACACTGTGCCCTGGTACCGCCTGCTAATCCAAGGAGGGGGATGTGCAGGGCGGGGGGAGTCACCAGTCTGTGAGCATCCACAAAACCACTTCACTAAGAAATGATCTTTTCCTTCCGCCCGATGCTTAGATGTGACCCTCAGAATCACTCCCCGACAGTGGCGACGGCAGCACCGAGTGAGCATAATGTCCACGTCTCCACTGAGACGTGGTTATTTATACGATTCTGCGCCACAGTCAAAGTCATTTCCGTGTGTGTGTGTTTTTAACTTTGCCGGCTGCTGTGGCTTTTGCAACGAAATAATTACTTTTGTGCCAAGTACTTAGGTAACAAGATAAACAAGAGGCAACATAAATGGAATGTAAATACGGAACAAGTGTCTATGAGGAAGAAGCAGTGCGGGGAGGAAAAGCCTGCTGCGGCTTTCTGTATCTCGTCAATCCCCAGGGAGCCGAGCAAGCTTCCTCCTCCACCCTCGGAGGGTCTGCGGCTCTCTAGGGAAAGAGGGGCTTCTGCCCAAATCCCCAGGAGGAAGCATCATGGAGGATTTTTTCCCGAGGGTTAATGGGGGTGAGGGTGGGGAAGAAGTGAAGGATCAAGACTCAGTTGTTATAGACAAGCACATCGATGGACCCCTTGCCGGGGAAGAACCTGTGGCTGCCTGAAATAGACAGCTGTGCTCAGTCCCAGCTTCGATGCTCATTCTCTGAGCAACCTTGAGCAAGTTGTTTCTCTTCTCTGCACTCCATGGACTCATTTCTAACCCAAGGGACGGAACCGGGTGAGCTCATGAGTTCCCCCAACTCTGTATTCCTACCAAACATTTCCATGATTGAATAGATTGGAAATCTATGGGCAAGGAGCTGGAAAATGTGCAATCGAAATTTCTAGTCTGATCTGTACCTGGCCAGGCAGTTATCATCTGATAATATCATCAGTAGCAGATTGAATAGTTAATAATACCCCTAAAGATATACCCACCTGGAACCTCCTTTGAATGTGAAAGGGTCTTTGCAGATATCAGAAAGTCAAGAATTTCAGGATGAGAGGATCCTGGATTAGGGTGAACCCTAAATGCAACGACAAGTCTTTAGGAGAGAAGAGAAGGGGAACAGACACAGATACACAGAAGAGAAGCCACGAGAAGACGGAGACCGAGGTGGGGGTGACGTGGCCACAAGCCATGGGTGCCAGCAGCCCCCAGAAGCCAGAAGGGTCAGGGAAGGATTCCTGCCTGGAGCTTCTGGAGGAAGCACAGCCCTGCTGACAACCTCACTCCCGAGTTCCAGCCTCCTGAACTGTGAAAGGATGTATTTTTGTTGTTTTAAGCACCCAGTTCATGGTCATTTATGACGACAGCTACAGAAAATATATACCAACCATAAGCCTGGAATGAAGACCCATCCCATAGTCTTGGTGGGGTCTCCTCCCCTCTCACTCATTTCAGAAGATGAGATCTGTCCACGTGGACAAAACAAGAAAAGGAAGGGGACCCAAGGCAGAAGACCCAGAGGCCTCACCCTGGCCAGTGCCTGCCTTAGCAGAGGTGCTGCCTGTGGCGAGCTGGTCCCTGTCCCTTTGAGACCTGGATTCCAAACCTCTCACTGTGGCCAGGTAGCTGCTTGACCTGGGACCACGCACTTTCTGCTCTCTGATCTCAAGTTCTTTACCTGGAAAGTGGGAGCATTGGTCAGTGGCTCTGGGACCGTCAGAGCAGCCATTTTGCAAAGCTCTGTAATGACTTTCAAGAGAAATCCAAACACAGTGTCCTCTTGATGATGTAACCCATCTCTATTCCTAATGAAACAAGTACTTATGTACTTATAGTGACGTGAAGGAGGGATGAGGGGAAACTAACTTATAGTGAAATAAGTTTATTCCTGTATGTGGTTGGCATGTCAGTATGGGAAAACACGGTGAGGCAGTGCTTGCAGCATCGGGTCGCCGCAGAGGCGGGAGGGAAGTGGGGGCTGATCTCCGTGGGCTGTTTTGACAACTCAAAGGGCATCAAGAGCATCGCCATCAGCAATATGATTTTCTAAAATGGTGAATGACTCTCAAAGAACTAAACAACACGATGTCTCCCAGATTTACAAGAAAGCTGCCTTTCTGGAAAGTACAGTATATATTAAAACCATATTTTAAAACATAACATGGTTTCGTGTCATGAACTGCAGTCACGTTCTGGGCCCAAATCATTATAAGCAGGCTTTCCACCACACGCCAGCCTTGCAGGACATTCAGAAGTCATTCAGGGCATGGCGCGGGCCGACCTTGGGAGGTCACGTCCACCCTGCAGTGCGTCTGGCCTTCCTGCTCCCTGCCAGTACTACTCCCGCCACTGCAAAGACTGAAAATGCCCCCTCAGATCCTCAACTTCCCCCAAAGGGAGGCACCCACCCCCTTGAGGACCAGTGGACTCAATGTTCCCTAAAGGCCTCACCCAGCCCTGTGCTGGACCCCATGTGAACTCACTGGATTATTGCAGATGGTATCAGTGACTAAAGTGCCAATCAACATACATTCGCTGAACTCACAGCTTTTGCTTTGCGCTGAGTTGAAGCTGGAGAAGAGGGAAGGTACGCGTTTGCCCGAGGAGGTCCCTGCAAGCTCAGAAGACTGGGACCGAGCTCCCTTCCTCTCCTCTCCCTCCCCTTCTCCCTCCTTCCTCTGCTCATCCTTCCATACTTCCTTCCACTCCTATTTTCACCCCCCCCTTTAATTTTCCCCTCCCTTTTCCTTTTTTTTCCTTCTCTTCCCTGCCAAATGCTTGGAGACTCCAGTCTGGGGGCCTGCACCGGCTGATTGAACGAGAATGGCCAGGGACGCAGTACACCTTCAGCTTCCTGTCTCCGGCTGCTCGCAGAGATTCAGGTTCAGAAGGTTTTCACGTGAAAGCTGTTCCCAGACAGGAGAGGATGTGGCATAAATGGCACCATTGTCAGCTCACTTTTAGGGGCTGTTGTGGAGCCTTGTATCTGGAGAATCATTTCAACTAGATAATCCCCCTAAACATGTGCAATTTAGTCACCTAGAAAATGCCAAGAATACAGCTTGGCCGCAAGAGAGGTGACAGAAAACAGCTCTCTAGGAACAGACGTTGGGCTGCATTTGGGGTCAGTGGGGTCCCATGCATGTAGCTGACCAGCACTCAGCAGTGCCCGCTCTCGCCCGTGGGGCTGCGGTCGATGTCAGCTCACAGTAGTTATGTGGCATGTGATGAGCAACAAAGGTCAGCTGCAGAAGTGACTTATGCATGACAGTGATTAATAATAAAAGGTGAGATGCACCCAACTCAAACATGTCTATGAATGGGAGAGAAGTGGACACATGTTTAACCAGAAGAGAAGAGAGGCGAGTTTGTGGGAATGTCACTTGCCTTGGGGTTGCTGTTTTGTGGGCGATCACTGGCTCCAAAGGGGGAGCTGAAGTGCTACCTGGAGAGAGAAGGCTGGAGCAGCAGAGAACTTGCTTGAGTTCAGCCAACCTGGACTTGACTACCAGTCTGGCCCTTGACTACGGTCTGGGAACTCAGGCAAGCTGTTTCATAAACTGAAGGTAATGACATCTACCCTCCATGACTGCTAGGTGACAGCTGGGATGATAAACACAGCAGAGGAATCTTGTTATGGTTCTGGCAAGTTGCAAATGTCCCACAAATTCTAGGTCTGTCCTCCCGCCAACCGCACTAACAAAAGGCAGAGTAGGAGGAGGGGCAGCACCAAGCCAGAATAGCCCAGAACTGGGAGGCTGGGTGGCTATCTGCCAGGTAGACTGAGATGGGGACGGGGTTCTGAGAGTGACCTTGGACCTGGCCTGGATTCTGGCAGTACCGTCCTAGCGTAAAGTCTGCCAGAGCCTGGCCTCCAGGTAAACCCTTCCCCAGGCCAGGCTTCTCAGGTGAGTCTCCACTGTGGAAGGGAGGATTGGGAAGTATGTGAGTGATGTCTTGCGAGGCTACTGATATCTCCCAAGCCCTGAAGTCGTCCCTTCTAATTTACCAGCCCAAACCTGGTCTCTCCAAAGCAGAGAGCCCTCAAGACCCTCTATGGAGATGATGGATCTAGAAGGCCATGAGCTCATTGCGGCCATAGCCATTCAGGAACAAAGGAACTTGGATCTGCAGTCTACATTGATCAAAACACAGTGCTTATTGAGTTTCTTCTTGGTGCTTTATCTTCCTAAGGGCAAAGCTGAGCATGTCACTTTCTTGCTTAAAGATTTCCATTGACTCCCCGTCACGTGCAGGATACAGCCTGAGATTCCTTAGACAGGCTGACAGACCCCTTCCATCGGACCACTGCCCCACCTGCCAGCCTTCAGGTCATGGTCCCCAGTGAGTACACCTGTGCCACATGCCAACACACCCTACTGTACCCGTTACAGAAGACTGCTCATCACACCTGAAAGCATCATGCTTTCTCATGCCTCTGCCTCTTTGGGGACGTGCTTTTTCTCTGCTTTGACTCCTGTTACTCTCTTGTCACTAGGGGGATCTGTGCCACACCCGCCCCAGCAAACGGAGCTGGCCCCCACTGCCAGTCAGGGGCAATTAATCGTCCTCTGTTCTTCCTCGTCTCTCCTGCTGTCGTTCTTACCAGATGTAGGTGGAACTTCCTCGTTCTGCCTCCCAGGAATGGAAGCTCCTATTTCCCAGCCGTTGGTCTCCCTGTGCTATGTTCTAGTGTCACTTAGGTCTGTCTCTGAGTTTGTGACTCAGTGGGATGTTATTTATTCTTTTCTAATAATGATGTCTTTAAATTCTAGAATTCTTCATTTTATCAAACGTGATTGGTTGATTCAATAACCTCTTGTTTATAAGCCATACTTACAAACCTTACTTTTATTCCTTTAAATATATGATATTGTTGTGCTAGGGCCACCACAATGAAGTTTCACAGACTGGGTGGCTTACACAGTAGAAATTTGGTTGCTCTCAGTTTTAGAGGGTGGAAGTCTGAGGTCACGGTGCTGGCAGGGTTGGTTTCTCCTGAGGCCTCTCTCCTGGGCTTGCAGTTGGCTGCCTTCCCATGGAGGCCTCACGTGGCTTTGTCTCTATGTGCCCCATTTTCCTCTTTTTAAATTAGTTTTTAGAGAGAGAGGAAGAGAGAGAAAGAGAGGTACCAGTTGGTTGTTCCACTTATTTATGCATTCATTGGTTCATTGGTTCATTGGTTGATTCTTGTATGTGCGCTGACTAGGAATCGAACCAGCAGCCTTGGCATATGGAGGCGATGCTCTAGCCAACTGAGCTACCCAGGCAGGGCCCAACTTTCCTCTTTCCTCTTCTTATAAGGACACCAATGATAGTGAGTTAGGACCCACCCATCTTATCTCATTTAACCTTAATTACATGTATAAAGGTCATATCTCTAAATATAATTATATTGGGGTTAGGGCTTCAGCATATAAACTTCAGGGTGGGGCACAATTCAGCACATAACATGTTAACTGTATTTGTTCTGTATTTTGTTTCTTAGAACTATAGTCTTTGCTGGTCTGAGTCCGTGGTTTGAATGTTTCTCCTGGCTCTTGCTGTTGTCTTCGAAACAAGTGACTTTCTGTTCAGGAGCACAAATTCTCTGGCATTGACATGTGGGGATTCTTAGGGGCCCATGTTTAATAGATGTTCCTACAGAAAATCACCTGGGGGCACTCCTAACTCATGGCTGTTTAAAAGTAAACTTGGAGCTTGGACTCTGGGTGGTTTAGGGTGTGGGGCAGGGAGGTGGTGAGAGTTCAGCCTTCCCTCATTAGAAGGTGGGTTTGTAGTGACCGATTCTCTGAGGAAACTTCATTTTTTGTTTCACCCACATCCCAGGTCAAGAAAGCCCCACCATTGTTTCTGCCTGGGTGGTGATGCTTTTGAAGTTAACTGCCCGTGACCGACTGTATCTATGATGTCAGTTCTTACACTTCCTGTGTTTGTCCCTGGGACCGTAGCAACACGTGGCCCCCAACTCGGTGGCTAAAGACCACAGAGACTGTTATCTCGCAGCCTGGGAGCCAGCAGTCTGAGACCCCAGGAGTCGGCCGAGCCAGGTCTCCCCCGGAGACACCAGGGAGGACTCTCCTCGCCTCTTCCACCTCTGGCACCTCTGGCCGTCCTTCGGCCGGGCCCACATCACTCCAACTCTGCCTCCATCTTCAGGAGGCCTGGGCCTTCTCCTGAGTCCTCCCCCCTTCATATGTGGGCGTGAGTCATTGGATGTAGCCCCTCTTTTTCCAAATCCAAGATAATTTTACCTTGAGATCCATAATTGCAAAGGTCCTGTTTCCAAATAAAGTCTCATCCTGAGGTTCCAGGTGGACATGAACTTTGGGGGAGACACTCTTCAACCCACTACACCCGCCCATACACATGCTATATGCCCCGTCACTTTGTAGTGACCTGCTTCTCTGACCCTCATCCTGGCCACGTGACTTCCCCGAAATAATGGGATGTTAGTCTCTGGCGCAGGCAGACTCGTGGAAGGGCATTCCTGCCTGTTGGTGCCCTCTGCCAGCGCCAGCAGAGGGCCACGCCCCTGCTCCCAAGCAGATACTGAGAGTCGTGGAGCTGAGCAAAGCCACCCCAGTGGCTTCATCTACTAGGATCCTTGAGGACAGCCAGCAACCCGCTCACCGTGAAAGGGGTCGGCCATGGTCGGTGGAACGGCCTGGGTGCCCGGCCGAGATCTGTGTGTGAGAAACAACTTAATTCTGTGTGTCCCTGAGGAGTTGTGGCTCCTTCTTGTTCTTTCTGAAAAAAATGTCCTCACCCCAGGATATTTTTTTGCTGCTTTCAGAGAGAGAGGAAATGAGAGAAGGCAGGAGAGAGAGAAACGTCGGTGTGAGAGGCAACCATCGATCAGCCGCCTCCCGAATGCATCCAAACCGGGGAATCGTAGGAACCCAGACTGGGAATAGAACACGCAGTCCTTCAGTTATGGGACGATGCTCCCAGCAACTGAGCCACACCAGCCAGGGCTCGTGGCTCCAGGTCTCATGTGCAGCAGATGAGTGACGCCCCTCTGAATGGGTCTCCCTCTTGGGGCCCAGGCTTTCTGATGGGGGTCTCCTTTCTGACCTCCACGTACCCTAGGCTTTCTCTCCTGTCCCCCATACTTCTCAAAAGCAAGGATCTGCAGAAGGCCACTCTAGGGCATACTGACTGCCACTGCAGTCCCTCTTTCTTGTTAACTTCAGACTCCCAAGGAATTCCCTTACTTTCCTGACAACCAACAATTTAAAACATATATAGTTTTTAATCCAGAATTTTCAGGCATGCAGTGGGGGAGGGGGTTGGTAGGCATGGAACTCGGTTTTATAATTACTTCTTGATTATGTCTGCCTCCCCACCAAACCATGGCCTTCCAATAGGAGAGACACACTGGAAAGCGCCTTGCTCAAACTGCCTTTCTCTGCAAGGCCTGCTCTAGCACAAGCCATTAGCCCCCGCTGACACAGTCATTGTTCTTCCCAGACGCTCTCCAAAATGACACCCCTGAACTAGGCAGGGGGACCCTCCGTGACTTGTGCTAGAGATCTCACCTGACTTTCTGAGCACACAGGAAGTGTCCTATTCTGGGGCTCCCTTCATGAATTCAATAGCTGGAAATGCCTGGAGATTTTGGCCATTGGGGCGCCGCCCCAGGGGCACATCTCTGAAACAGCCTGTGTCCTTCCTTATTGGCATGTCTATAACCGTGACTGTTACCTGCCATGGCCTCGGACAGGACCCTTTCTATCTCAGCCCACAGCACACATTTCCTTCCTGTACCAGCTCAGCATCTTCAGAGCTTGGGCACTGGTGTCTCTTTGTGAATAAATCTCCTGTAAGGATCAGCTGGCTGGGTGACGTTCAGTGTGAAAAGCTGCAGGAGGGAATAAGCCCTGCACTTCCCTCCTCCTCCTTGGCGATTGAGCCCTCCCCACCCCCGCTGCTGGGGCTCCTGGGCAGCACACACAGTGCTGAATCCCAGAGGGAGCAGGTTTGTCCAGGAAACCCGTTAAGTCCAAAGCATTGACCCCTGGAACCTGGTCTTTGCAGCTTTTGCCCAAGGGCTTCCACTGGATATCTTCCCATGGATCCTGTAAGGCTCAGCTGTCCTTGGTCAGTAGCAGGTAACAGCCGGATTCAAAACTCAGGTCAGGAGGCCTACAGGGCCCAACACTTTCTTCACCTGAAATTCGGTGTAATAGGAACTGATCGAAGGACAAAGTACATGATCGCGTGCCCGAGAGGAGGCCTGAAACCCAGTATGAAGAGAAGGAAAGGAGGAAAGAAGTGCAAATTTAAGGCCAGGGAGGCTGCCTCAGCTCTGGTCAGTGAAGGATCATATTGCTGACTTGCTAGGTGCTTTCAGGTTGGCAACAGGAGCGTGCCCACTTGGGAATATGAGGCGTTTCAGGTGAAACCCATGTTTCCCAGCATGCACTGCACTGTTCTCGTCCTTGCTCCTTGAAAGAGCAAAGGTAGCCCGTGTTCACCTTCAGAATGCGGTGAGTCAGATCTAATCAGTGGAAAGTGGTTTATTCTTCCCCCAAAGATATGTTTATTGATTTGAGAGAGAGAGAGAGAGAAATATCAATCGGCTGCTTCCTGAACATGCCCTGACCAAGGACTGAACCCTTAACCGAGGATGTGCCCTGACCAGGGATCAAACCTACCACCTTTCATTTCGACACTCCAACCAATTGAGCAATCTGGCAGGGAAAAGGTGGTTTATTTTCAAAATGACATATTTTAGCCACCCTAATTTTTTTTAAAAAATGCATTAAATAGGCTGATATTTATAATCAGAATCCCAAATGATTTACTTATATTAGCATGAACAGTCAGGTTTCAGGGGACAGACTGAAATTTTATTAATTTATGATCAGAAATACAGTTTTTCCAGAAACTGCCTATATCAGTAGATTCATATGTGGGGTCAAGTCAAAATTAAAAAGTTCTCTTGAGAGCTTGAAACCAGAGCACAGCAAGTTGGAGGAAGACACGTTCCATGGCGCTGGGCCACCAGACCCGAAGTCTCCGCGTCCCACCACGGCTGACGCAGCACAGGGTTTGGGGGCAGCTCTTCCCCCTCTGCTGGTCCTGCCCCGGCGAGGTGACGCTCACTCCCGGGTGAGAACCCCCTGCTCCATTCACTGGCCTGGCAGTGCCGCCACTTAATTCTGGGGAATTCACTTTCTTGTCTTCACAGCTGACCAAGTCCCTTCGGATCACCAAGCCCTTCCTTTAGATTTGTCCATGCCTCCTACAGAGTTCCAACGGTCACTAGAGAATCATCATGCTCTCTCGCCTTAAGCCTAACACTCTCTCTCGGTGACTCTTTGCCACCGATGGTCCAGGGTCCAGCTCTGCAGAAGCACAGAGGAGATCTAGGCCCTATCCCACTGGGCAGCTCCTCTGATAATTTGAGGCTTGGTGTTATGGAGGCTGTGCATGGAGCGGGGGAGGGTAAGGCTGCAGGGGACACGTGGGTGAGAAGCCAGGCATGGAGCTGCTCTGCTCCGTGGACAGCTGCACCCCCCTCTGGGCCAAAGGCTCTATTCGAGCTGGCATTGGGCGTGGCTACTGTGGTGGTCCAACCACAACATTTGGGGACCCAACAACTGTTTCCTAAAATTTATGACATTCCGAACCCTCTCTGTAATATGACTCACAAGATACATTCAAAAGTATCAATGTCCTGCACCAGCGATTTCCAACCGGTGCGCCACCAGAATTCATAGAACACACACTGCCTGACTACTTAGTCGGGGGCACTGGCCTCTTCTCTATTAGAGTGTCAAAGGAAAAATGACAACAGCCAACGCAACAATAGCTGTCAAGTGTGAATGAATAAACATTATACTGATTTTTTTGTCAGGTAGACAAAAATATAATACATATTTTTGGTGTTTTACAGGATTTTAGCAATTAGTTTATGTGTGTGTCACAAGATGAAAAAGGTTGGAAACGACTGCCCTGTATAATTGTGAAACCCAGAATGGGCTAAAATCTGCCAAAAGCAATGAGATGCCTACATTCCTTTGATTCATAAATTACTATTCACATGGCTGGAAGTTACACTCATTTTTGGGTTTTTTTTAGCAGCCTTGTCTCACTGTTGGCTCATGCTGAGCTTGTGGTCTACAAAAACCTCAGATGTTTGTCCTTTGAGACATGTTGATAACATCAACTCTTTTAAAATCTTGTGCAAAATAGGGACCCTACGGTAATTTCTGTTAAAACTCAACGTGTGGTTTTAGCCATCGGGCTGCTGATGAGTAGCAGGAGGCTGGCTGTCGGTGTGCCCCGCTCTCTCTGCCTTCGCCTCCATCACTCAGCAGCCTGATGACCTGTCTGTTTGCTACAGCGGGAAAGACAGCAAGGCGGCGGGGAGCAGATACTCCGGTGCACCCCGAGTCCCAGGCACTGCACTCCTACATGCCTCATCTTCCTCAGCCTTTACAAAAATCCATGCACATATGCAATAGTGCTATTTTTAAGCTTCAAGATAAGTAACTTGCCCTGAGTTGTACAGTTAGTAAATTGCAAAGCCAAGATCCAAACCCAATACCATTTTGCTTTTTAAAATTAAAACAATCATTTGTAATATGTTTGTTGATTTTAGAAAGAACAGGAGAGAGAAAGAGGGAGAAACATCTATTGGTTACCTCCCATAGGTGGCCTGACTGGGGGTCGAACCTACAACCTAGTATGTGCCCTGACCAGGACTGGGACCCCCAACCTTTCGGTGAATGGGAAGATGCTTCAACCAGCTGAGCCACAGCAGCTAGGGCAAATCCTGTTTCATTTTAAATGCTAAGTTTTTCCAATAAAAATATGAGGCTTCTGAAGTTATTCTGTAGAAAATCGTATGGGTGAAGGCCAAGGAGAGAACTCTCGGGCATCGCCTTAGCGTCCTTGGGCAGGGGATGGTGAACGGCACTAGGATCTGGGAAACCAAAGGCCTCCTTGGGGAGCCCAGGTGAGACCCTGTGACGGATGCCTACCAGCTCAGGGAAGTGGTGGTTTCCGCAGCTTCAGAGCATAGTCCCAAGGGTTTGCCGCTGTCGGTATATCCGCCTCATGCTGCCTGGGAGTGCGACTCTGTTCCTATTTTCTCCGTAATCTGTCCAGTTGAACTCACACCCACTTCATCTGTGTTCTCTCTCTGGGGGACTCAGCCAGAGGAAGCTGTGAAAAGGACTGGGATTAAAACAACTTTTTTTGCCTTTCTGAGCAATTCAGAATAAAATAGAATATTTGAGTTAGAATCCTAATAATCACTAAGTCCAGTGTTATCATTATAGTTCATCTAAGAGGTGAAATAGCTTTGCTAAGACTGTACCACAGGCTACCAGAAGAGGCTTGACCCTCAGCCTTCAGTCAGGAGAACTTCTCATCTTACCGCACTGCCTCTCTTTTTATTTCAAAGTGAGCTTGTCTCAAGGCGAGTTTTCTAGATCAGGCCGCCAATGGACACGTCCCTACAGCTGCTAGAAATGGCTGGCAGGCGGTAGCTGCCTGGGCCATGGCTGTCATTCCGGGAGCGTGGGCAGGCCAAGCCTTCGTCCCCATCTCTGTGCTGTGGTCCCCTGTCCCTTTCTCTTACCTAGCCCTCCATGCGTGACAGCAGTCAATAACTCTATTATGAATTAAATCACACTTCATCAGAGTGCTTCTCCAGGGGCTCTGAGAAAGCCAGCTTTGGCTAGCTATAAAGTTTTCAGTAATCATTTAAGAAAAAAATGTTATTCATCATCTTTATGGCAGATCACGGCCACTGCATTCTCCCCAAGAGTTTAATCCATCACGCTTCTCAGTGCAAGGACGGCTAACAAGGTCCCTGTCACTTGGGTGAAATATACAGTTGTCACCAGAGGGCCCTGACTCCCACCAGGAACAAAGGTGTAGCCACCTCCCAGCCAGATGCTCCATTCAGGAAGCCAGCAAGATGGTCTGGTCTTGCTTTCCATCTCCATTGGCAGAACGGGGCGGGCGCGAGGAAGCCTCTAGTCTCCACCTCTCGTGAGAATGGTTCCCTGTGGGTGGGCTTTCTGAGGCTATGAACCCAACCTTTTGTGTCTGAGATATTTATGAGAAATGGTTACAGGCTCTTGAGGAACCTCTAGCTCTTTCCTTGACATTCCACATTAATGACAATAACTACGAGCCATATAGTATTTTGCAAAGTGATTTTAATTACGTTATCTCCTTGGTCCTTGCTGCAGCCTTGCAAGATAGAAATGGGAGAGGTTATTGTCACTCTCACTTCACAGAGGAGGAAACTGAGGCACACCCTCAACCCCCTGGATGAGGGGGCTTCCAGGATTTAAACTGGAACCTGGCTTTCAATTCCATGCATTTTGAATGGCTGCATCCCCCAGTCTTATCTCTCTTCTATGGGCAGCTCAAGTGCATTTTGAGTTAAGTTCTTTTTGTAGTCTTTCCTGTTTGCCTGTGTCAGGAACAGCATGCTTTCAATAAAAGTCTCAGGAACAGTACAGGATGCCAGGTTTGGACTTTTCAGTGAACTTGGTGTGGCCAGTAGCCTCTGTGTAGTCCTAGCAGCTAGCTCTAGAATCTAGGTCTTACAGAGACACCTCGGAGTGTGGGGTGGGCTTCTGTGAACAGACCCAGCCTTTCTCTGAGCACCAGGCCTGGGCAAGGCCAGCTCAGATCACTGTCTCAGGGGCAGCCTCTCTGCCTGCTCCTCTGACCGTTGAGAAAGCCTGAGTAGACCAGGCTCTGTGTGTGTGTGTGTGTGTGTGTGTGTGTGTGTGTGTGTGTGTGTGCATGCATGTGTGGGGGGTAAATCAGCAGGAACACATCCAGATTCTATTTACATTCATTGTGTGCACTGCATTAAGTGCTTTCAAATGGATTATTTTATTTAATTCTAATTCTTTGCCATGAATATTACTGTCTTCATTTTTAAGACAAAGAGCCGGAGCTCAGAGAGGCTGAGTTGGCCCTTGGTGCTATGCCTCCTTTTCCCCCTCCCCCAGTCTTGTAGGCAGTGGAAACTTTTCTGTAGAGTCCATGTACTATGGACCCCTCCACTTCTTCCTCCCTGTTCACTTGATCAACCGGCCATGGCCCTGGGAGATACAGCCTCAATCTTCTCTCACCACTATGACTCCAGCCCTGGCCAGCAGGGTGCAGGCCAGCAAGAGGGTGTATTGCTCACCCAGGCTACCATGCGCCCTGAATGAGGGTCTGCTTTCCCTCCACAGAGGGAGGCTGTGCAGACCCTGGGAGCTGGCAGTGGAAGTCTCCAGTCTGAGCAGTGGGGGTTTCTGCTCTTTTGCTGCTGTTTCCCAACATGCTAAGCCTCTTCAGCTGGTTTACCAGCGCCCCACCCTGGCCCTTCAGGGTTGAAAGCTGGTGTTGGAATTCCCTGTAATGGAAATGGTTCGTGCGGGGAGGCAGGGAGAAGCATTAAGCCATAAGAACAGGTGTTTGTTCAGAGTGACGGTGCGTGAGTCTGCTATGTTCCTCTGCACATCCTCAGGCAGTAGGGGGTGGAGGGATGGAGAGGGAGGCAGATGAGAGAGAAGAGGGGAGGAGAGAGATAAAGGACTCCAGCGAGGTGAGGAAAAGCAAAGGTGAAAGGAAAAGTGAGGGAAGAGGATCCACGTGAGGGAACACAGTCTTTTTCAGCTGCCTCCTCCTGGGCTTCCCCTGTACCCCTGGTCCTGGTCCCCCTCTCATCAGTGTCTCCATAGCGAGTCACAGCACATGGATATGGATGCCCATTCCCTCACTCTCTTGAGCAACTTGAAGAATTATGAAATTCTTCCCTCTTAGTTCCACTGGGGTGGGTGAGTCTGCCAAGAGAACATTTGATACGTAGAGAGATAGACAGATGGATAGATACTCAGTTCCTACAGATACATGAAAATGAGTGAGTTTGTGGGGTCCTGGTCCCTTATTTAATTAAACCCAAAACATGGCAAGAAAAACAGACTAGATAAAGCTTGTTATTTGGAAATCTCAAGGGCTCCTTCTCTCCTAGTTTGCATCCCACCTTTGCCTTTGTGCACTCTCCCTTTCTGGGGGAAAGGAACTAACATTTTTGGATGCTCATTATTTGAGATCATTACACTTGCATTCTATCAGTCAGAGCCTTCTAGTTGTGAGGGACATACTGATTCAAACAGCTGAGACAGAAAAGGAAATGCATTGGTTCTTCAGCCGGATGGTGGAAAGTTAGGGGGCACTGCAGCCCCCAGGGCTGGTAGACCCACAGCTGGAGGCGCTGCTGGACCGGCCCTCTGGCTCTGCACCTGTCTTCTCACCACATCCAGACTGGGGCACATTTCCCAGGATCCTTTGCAAGGAAGGGCAGAGCCGCCTGTAGTCTTGGAGGCCTGACCTTAGAGTTGGCAATGAAAGGGGAAGAGGACAGATAGTGAGTCCCAGCTTCAGAAAAAAAATTGTTTCTGGGAAGGATCTGGGAGGTCTCTTAGATCACATACTTCATCCCAGACCAATCAAGAGACCAAAGGATGGACCCGATGACTTGCAAAGACTGTCCCCTCCCCAGTTTGTGGCTCAGGGAGTGAAGCAGGAGGGTTGGCAGCTTTTAGAGAGACAATAATGTGAGGGGGAGAGGATTTGTGTCTCAGGGGAATTGGGGGCATAACTGCCCAGAAAAAGGTGTGGGGAGGGTGTGAGCCACACACAGGAAACAACGAATGTTCATGGCAGTGCGAAACGTTCTCCTTTTCATACAATCCCCGGGCCAGCACAGGCATTTAGGAAGACTGGCGAGGCAGGTGTGTGGCTGAACACTGACCCTGGTGCTGGAATGGGGCCCGGCTCATAGTGGGTACTCAAATCTTTGTTGTGAGAGCGAGGGACATGCTGTCATTAAGCCCATTTTACAAGGCCTGCCAGTGGGTGCAGCCATCTGTCCAAGAGGAGGGACGGGTCCAGGTCTGCCCGGCCTCCTACCACAGTTCACCACAAGGGGCTGCCCCCTCCTGTCCAGCCCCAACGGGCTCTCTGACTTCGACATGTTTGCACTTCCTGTCAGAGTAGGGCTCCTCCCAGGGCCTCCTCAGTGGAGCTCTCTCTTCTCTCCAAGTAGGCAGGGAGAAAAGTGCTGCAGGTGGACCATCTCAGGTGTGAGGGAACCTGGAAGGTCGAGGAGGACTGGACAGGACCTCAGAACCAAGGCATCCCGCTTCAGAGGCTAATGTCCTGTGCAGGGGCCAGGAAGGTCAGGGGAGCAGCCCGCGCTCGCACCGGGTTCAGTAGTAGTTCAGGAACTGTCGGATCCAGGTGAGGCTTGGAGGAAGGTGGGGCCGCCAGGGACACTGGACACCAGGTGATGCAGATACATATTTGAGCCACGGAGTGTTTCAGAGCAGGATGTCAGCCATGCACAGGACCCAGGCACGGTGACCAGGCCCTGGCCAAGCGAGCTGGGGCCCAGAGAGGACTGGCCAGCACTGCAAGGAGCATCTGTGCTGGGCAAGAAGCCGAAACAGAGTCTGGGTGACAGGGAAGGCTGTGGGCTGGCGGTGGTGGGTTCCCAGAGATGGAAGTGACAGGCTCCCTGCAGAGCCCTCCACACACACTAACAGCAGCTCCTGTGGGGAAGGCGGGGAAGGGAAGGAATGGGCGGGAGAAAGCCGAGGAGAGAGTGTCAAAGTGGAGTGGGAAGAAGCAAAAACACGTTACTGTTCACACAGTGGGGCAGTTCTGGGAATTGCTCTGTCTCACTCTCTGCCTCCACCACTGAAGACCCCCACACCGTACACCTTCCTTTACTTGTGCCCAGCTCCAGTGGCTGAGATGCGCCCCCCCCGCCCACGACTGCCTCTCATTTCCCCAAATCACCAACTGCAGCTGCATGTTAAACCCCTCCTGAGACCCAGCCCGGCCTGAGCATCGCGCTGAGCCCCTGACACCAAGTCCTGGGCTCCCAGGCAGTGGTGAGCTGTCTCTGTCAGTCTTCATTCGACTGACAATTGTCCCCAGGACCCGTCACAGGATGGTGTCTGGAGTGACAAGAAACCGTGGAGTCTCTGAGACCAGTTTTGAAAAATAAAACAAGAAACTAAGACATCCTCATTGGTATTTACCTCCCATTTTCCCATCAAACCAGTGGGAGAAACCCGTGCCCTGTGTCCATTTATACTCACCTGATGAGGATTGGCAGGTGGCTGCCCTGTGGGAGGCCACTTCCCGGGACAGCTGTCCCATTCTCCAGGACAGGAGCTGTAGCCCTGAGCCTCCTGGCCCAACCTCTGTCCCCAGGGGACCGGCCTCTGGCCTACAGCTGGGACCTGGCCCCACTCAGCCTGAGGCCTCCCTGGCCACGCAGCTATGCCAGCTCAGCAGGGAGAGAAGCTCCTGGGCTGGCACCGGGTATTAGCTCCTCTGAAGTGCACTCCCTTCATCAAATAAACCAGCTGCCCTGTTTACTGTGCAAACTTGGACCGAAGCAGGTGCACAGAGCGGGGTTCACCACGAGGGCTGTGAATATCGATGGCTGGTGCTACTGTAATGAGCCCATCGCAGCCTGTCACTGTGTCCTTCCAGCTGAGGTGAAGAGAGGACGAGGGAGAGGAGTGGGAGGGTAGTGGGGCACGCCTGTGTGGAAACTGTGCCCCAGAGCTTCCTCATGCAAGTTGCAGGGTGCCCGCCAGAGGTGGCAATGTCTGCCAACACCCACCGTATGTGCAGCATGGAGCCTAGTGCGGGGAGGTGGTGGAGGCGGATAATGAAACCACCGAGGCTGGCCCAGCTTAGGCCTCAGCGCCCCTGGGTTCCCTATTCTCTGGGTCAGGGAGGCTTCCCCAGGGCATAAGGATATGGTTTCCAGATGAACAGTCTCAACTTGGGGAAAAGTGTGCTTACTGTTCTTTAGCCAGAAGAGGGTGCCCAGGACCCCAGGGACTGTTCCTCTCATGTGTGGCAGTCTCGCTCTTACATCAGGAGCCTCTCTGAGCCTTTTCTCTGTAGCCTCATGGACCGGGAGCTCCATAGCAAAGCCCTCAAAGCTGGTGAAAGTGGGATGGTGAGAGGAGGTCCCGGGAGGTAGTGAGAAGACCTGGGGGAGACCCAGGGTCCACACAGGAGCATGGTACTCACAGTGAGTGACTGACCAATGGCCCACCAGGAGCAGCTGTGCACCAGGGGTGGACAAGGGTCGGTCAGCACTGGACCCATGTGCCCTGACTCAGCTCCAGACATTTCCATCCTGGGTAATTAACTAAAAGAAATTGTCCACCCTGGCTCCAAGCCTGCTCTGCCAGCCCCACTGACTCAGTGATGGGGGGCAGAAAACTTTGCTTCTCTGGGGCCGTTTCCATGTTTGCATGAGGAGGGATTTGGGCCAGATAGGAAGCTCGAGTTAATCTAGGCTAACTGGTTAAGAAGCCGGGCATGGGACATGTACGTGCACAGGAAAAAGTGACAAGGGGCATCCAGCCAAGGCCCTCGGCTGGGCTCTGGGCCTCCCAGGCATCCAAGGCGAAGGCCACTGTGGGTGTGTCCATGTGCCTTTCTCAGGGAAGAGTGTCCATAGCTGTCGCCAGAGTCTCCCAGGGCTCAAAAATGGTTAAGAACCATTGTGTTCCCCTCTGACCAAGGTTCTTTCAAGTTCTAAGATGCTCTGGTTCTGAAACTCCCACGCCTCCATGCGATTCTCTCCCCAAGAGTAAGTTCGAGCAGGGGCTGCCCTCAGTCTCTCAGGGTGCAAGGTGGGCTGCATCCTGGGATGAAGATAAAGGGACTCCCACCCACGTGGGGATTCAGACAGTACAGAGGGCAGGGCATTTGAAGTCGGACATGCCTGGGGTTGAGTCTTGGCTCTCTTTTTGCAGAGACATCTGCAAGCTTCAGTTTCCTCACCTGTAAGACTGGCAGAATAATGCAGGGTGGCTCCAACTCTGGAAACATAGGCAACTGTATAGTAAGTCATTTATGGAGAGCACATCACACCAACTCTGGTTTAGACGTCCTGGCCCCTCTATAGCAGCACGTACATCAGAGGGTGGTTCTGAGGATTGTGCGTGGTGATGAATAGAAGTTGCCTGGAATGTGCAAGTGCCAATAAATGTTACCAATAGTGATCATTATAATTTCCATCTCTGCACCATGATCCGTGTCCTTGCCTTCTGTTTTCAGGTGGTGCCTCTGACTACAGCCACACTCCCATGTCCCCTCAGCATGCCGTGTGTCAGGAGGAGTCCTCAAATTCAAGGCCTTAATGGGAGCAATTAGACCAGAGAACGTGGACCAGGAGTTCAGGGGTCCAGCCAAGTAGAGAAAGGCCAAGAGGAGCCTGCAGAGACAGCAGGTGAGTGCTTGAGAGGGTGGAGGGGCAGGCAGCGGCCAGGACCCTGCAGCAGTTGAGGGGGAAGTATAGGTGGATGCACCTGTGGTCAGTCTCCAACTGTTGATTGCAGCCCAGGTGTTGTGAGTATCCCTCAGAAGGGTGGGGAATGCAGAAGGAACTCAAGGCAGGTAGGCCTGCCTGGCTGCACATCTCCAAGAGCAGCAAGGGCCCGGGGAGTCTCCCTGTAAACTTGTATCTGTAATTGCCTCTCCCTACCCATTCTTTAATTAAAATGAAGCCCCAGTCTCATGGGGGTGGGGCATAGTAGCTGCAAGGCAGAGACGCTTAGAGAAGCAGGTCTCTCCTGGGTCCTCTGAGTAAGAGTCAGACCCCGGGGGGGAGAAATGAAGCAATGTTTGGAATGAGGGAGGTTGCTTGATGGATGGAGGCAACAACAAAAAATCTATTAGCAGTGCTTTGAGCTCCTTAGAGAACAGTTCTCGAGGAAGCCAAGTAAACAACTTCCTGATACTCAAGATTTGTTAATTAAGCACTTTGAGCAGATTCTGAGGGGAGGAGGCGGACAACTGTAGAATCTGACTTCTGAGAGTCTTCCAGTCTTGGGAAGGGAACACTGGAACCCAGGGCCGGTGGCCTGAGGTGTCTCCCAGGCTCAGTCTGAGCAGCTGGGTTGCTGTCACTACAGGAGGCCATGTCCAGGTGGGACCACATGTGGGGAAGAAGGGTACAAACTGGGCTCAGTGACTTGTGTTTTGTTGTCTATCTGGTGCCCATGAGCCAGCCACACAGCACACAGAGCAGTAATGTCTGACCTGTGCAGGGAAAGGCCACCTGGTATCACCAGAGGGCACACTGGGAAGAAATGTGTGCCCATCGACACTTGGAATTTCCCAGGAATCTGTTAGGACTTTGCTTTAGACACAAGACCCCTCTGAGCTTCTCTCCCAAAGTGCATGTACTCCTGGGAGCAATGTCTTGAGTAACGATGACTTCTGAACGGGAAGCTGTTCTGAGCAGGTAGCTCCTGATGAGAGAAATGGGACCTCAGAGGAGTGAGTGAGCAGGGTTGAGGGGAAGGGGCCCTTCCATAACAGGGGGAGGGGGCCTGGAAGCCCAAGAATTGGGAAGATGGGGAGGAATGGGCCAAACCCGCCCCCAGGTTCCCTGTCCTTGGGCCCAGAGGCCTAAGTAATGGCTCGGAAAAAGCCCAAGTGAGAGAGGAAGAGGAGAGGGAACAGGAAGACATGAGAGAGAATCCTTGTGAGTTAGTGACAGGAATTTGCCTTTCTTAAAGGATTTTCAGGGCCAGCCCTATCTGGGCCACTGTTCTCACTCTGGGGAGCAAACCTGGACAAGTAGTTCCCTCTTTTCCTACCTCCTAATGTCACCAGGTTCCAGTCCCTCATGTGCCACTCTACTCAGTCCCCCATGCCACAAATGGCTGTGAAAGTGTTTGCTAAACAGACTGCTTTTGGGGGGAGCTCTGTAGGGGAGAGAGCCTTGGAGGACCGCTTGCAGGAGAGGGAGAACTCCCCATGGGAGTAAAGGGCCTGCATCCAGCCTGGCTCCCACCCCAGGCTACCCCAGCCTCACTTTGGTGGCCCTTCCCTAGACAGAGGCCCAGTCTCAGCCCCTGGCAAGAATCATAATTGCCTCTGCCTCCAGCCTTCTGGGAATCGCCCTTCTAGGAATCTCAGATGGAGCGAGCCACCACCCATGGCCTGGGACCCAGTACCCCATCCTATGGCTCCTGAGTGGTACAAAGCAGGAGGGTTTGCAAAGAGAGGGAGCTTCCCTCTCCCCACATGGAAGATACTGCATACAGTGGAGGATGTGGAAAACCCAGGGACAATGCATTTACATTCCCAGATGGGCCTACTGAGGTCCAGCTCGGTCACAGTGAACCCCGGCACTAAGAGGACAGTCAGTGAGATCTGGGTGGACCACAATGTCCATGAGGCTGGGTCTGCCCCCGGCTCTGGGCTGCGTCCCCACAGGGAGGCTGGGACAGAGCTCCCTGAGAGATGGCAGGTGGAGGGAATGAGAAGAGGCAGGAAAAGGAGCACAGGGCTGGGCTGGGCAGCCTGTCATCTCCTTACCTGCTCCTTTTTATAAAACAGCTGCAGTCCAGGCTGGGCTCTATTCCTCTTGTGCTTCTGGCTGGGCAGAGAGGGCCTATCTCCAGTTCCTCCCTTTCTCCCTGCATCTGACCTTCTTGGCCTCTGTGTATGGGCCCATCCTTACTTCTACCTTCTCGTTTTTTCCTCACAATGATCGAGTGAGATCAACCTGTTAGTGCCCTATAGAAAGATAAGGAAATGGAGGCTTAGGGAAGTTAGATAGCTTGTCAAAAACCATACTACCTGGGAAGTCCAGAGCTGGGGTGTGAATATACATTTCAAGACCAGAAGCCAGTCCCTTAGTCCTTCCATCATGCATGCTGTCTCCACAGGACACCCTGGGGGCCATGCAGTGGAGTGCCATCTAAGTGTGTTCTTTTACACTGCAGCCTAGGTCTCACACTTGTCACTGTCTTGTTCTGATAACATGTCACTGACAGGTGAGGCTGGCCAAGGCCCTCTCCAGCCATCCAGAGTGAGAAGCAAGGATATCTGGACCCACAAGTTCCACCTAGCAACAGCTAGTTGTGGGGTCCTTAGTGCAGGAAGCCCCTGCTTGCCGGATCTCGTCTGTCTTCCAAGCTCCAGGAAACATGAAGCAACACAGATGGAGCCTTGTGCGTGTGGAGATCTCCAGAGGCTGCAGGATCAATAGGCATGGACTCCTCTAAACCTTGAAGACTCAAGTTCGTCCCATTGTTTGAGGTGATTTGGGCCATCAGCTGGGGAGAGGAGCGATCTCTCCAACACTATCAAGTACATCCAAGATTGGAAGCCCAACACTGTTGAGATGTAAGTTCTCTCAGATGAACCCATAGAATCAAGATGATCACAGTCAAAACCCAAGCAGGCTTTTTAACCCAAATAAAATTTGACAAGCTGATTCTGAAATTCATATATAGAAAGCAAAGGATCTAAAACAGCCAAAACAATTTCAAAGAAGAATCCAATTGGAGGACTCACAGCACCTGATTTCAAGATGCACTATAAAGCTACAGGACATAAGATTGTGCAGTACTGAGTAAGGACAGACCCGTATATTGATGAAACAGAATGGGGAGTCACAAGGTAGACCCATACGCCTATGGCCAGTTTATTTTCAACAGAAGTGGTGAGGCAATTTGATACGTGAAAGGAAAGTCTTTTCAACAAATTTCACTAGAACAACTTAAAATTTGAAAAAGATGAATCAT
Organism: Artibeus jamaicensis; assembly: GCF_021234435.1. Classification (NCBI taxonomy): domain Eukaryota; kingdom Metazoa; phylum Chordata; class Mammalia; order Chiroptera; family Phyllostomidae; genus Artibeus; species Artibeus jamaicensis. The sequence continues at coordinate 5,162,855 of NW_026521854.1, read as the reverse complement.
CATTCTTACTTCATACCATTTAGGAAAATTAAATTGAAGTGGATCATAAACCTAAATATAAAAAGCTAAAACTGTAGAATTTTAGAAATATCCATAGGAGGAGAACTTCTTAACCTTGGATTAGGCAAGATTTCTAAGATAAGACACAAAAAGCATAAATCATCGAAGAAATAATGTGGTAAATGTATTAAGATTTAAAACTTTCAATCTTTGAAAAATATTAATTAGAAAAGACAAGCCACAAACCAGAAGAAAAATATTCACAATATATTTAGCTGAAAGAGAACTTGTATCCAAAATATAAAGAATGCTTACAACTTAATAATCACACAACTCAATAAAAAATTGCCAAAAGATTTCAGACATACCTCACTAAAGAGGACTTATGAATGTCCAATAAGTACATAAGTGGTGCTCAACATCATTAGTTCATCAAGAAAATCTAAATTAAAGCTAAAATGAGGCATCATCACACACCCATGCTAGTGGCTAAAATTAAAAAGACTGATGATAACAAGTGTTGATGAAGTAGATCAACGAGCTTCATATAATGCTGGTAGGAATGCAAAATGACACAACTACTTTGAAAAACCATTTGTTGGTTTCTTATGAAGTTAAACATAAACTAACCCTGTGAGGTACCAATTCCACACTTGGGCATGCACCCAAGTGAAAGGAAAGCCTATGTTCGCATAGAGACTTGCATATGATGTTCATGACAGCTGTCATCATACTAGCTCCAAACAGAAAACAGCACAAGTGCCCATAAATAGGGGAAGAGTAAACCAACTGTGGTACCCTATGCAACCGAGGGGCCGTCTCTCACCGCTGTCCCCACTGCCCACCGTGAGCCTTCTCATGGGTAAGCCCTATGCCCGGGATGTCCTCTGCTCAGCTCCCAGTCCCCTGCCTTCTGGCTTCACTGAAACAGTTCCCAGTAAGACTTCCTTCTCATGAGTGACCCCCTTCACTCCCCAGTTTTAAATACAGCCCCCTTATTATTTTGGCTCATATCACTCTTTTCCTCCTTAGTCCTTTGTCACAATTTGTGCACATGAATTAATGTAATATCTACTTCTTAAATGTTCTTTCTACCCTAGACTGTAAGATAAAAACAAAACCTAGTCTGCTCTGTCATTACCAAATCCCTAGCATCTAACAGAGTCCCTGGCACATAGCAGACGTTCAATAAATACTTGATGGATAAATTGATAGGTCAATGAATCAGTACCTTTTCTTTAGAGTGGAAGTCATTTGATATGAATGAACAATGGTGTGGGCAAAATGCTGCAGAATAAAGGGCCATCCTTGGGTATTGAGTCCTGGCTCTCTCACTAAGGCACAAACCAGACTGGATTTGGTAGGTCTGGGTTGTAGCCCACAGATCTCAACATTTAATGAGGGCACCAGGGTAATTCTGATATTTAAGATGTATGAGAATAACTAGGGGGACAGGTATACACATATTCTTATAAACACAAGCCAACCCATCTGTAGAGATTTTTTCTCTTATTTGACATTCAATATAATATTAGTTTCAAGCACACAGCATAGTCATTAGACATTTATCTAACTTTTGAAGTGATCATTCCAGTAAGCCTAGTATCCAGCTGGACCAAAACATAGTTATTACAGTGTTATTGACTATATTCCCTATGCTCCACTTTATGGCCCTGTGATTATTTTGTAACTATCAATTATTTGATTATTCCCATCACCATTTTTACCCAGCCCCTCAACTTTCCTTCTCTCTGGCAACCATTAGTCTGTTCATTGTATATCTGAGTCTATTTGTTTTGTTTGTTTATTTTGTTCTTTAGATTCCACATATATGTGAAATCTTATGATGTTTGTATTTCTGTGTCTGATTTATTTAATTTAGTATAATATCTTCTGGATCCATCCATTTTGTTGCAAGTGGTAAGATTTCATTTTTATGGTAGAGTAATATTCCATTGTGTATGTGTATAACATCTTCTTTTTGCAATCATCTATGGGTGGGCATGTGGATTGCTTTGATGTCTTGGTTTTTATAAATAATGCTGCAATGAACATAGGGGGTGCATATGTCTTTTTGAATTAGTGTTTTGGATTTTTATTTAGATAAATGCCTAGAAGAGAAATTGTTGAGTCAATGTTTGAGTCATTGTTTGCTTGAAAAAAAATATGGGATCTTCTTTTATTCATTTTTCTGCATTGTGGTTTTCTCACTCAGCAACCCTTTTAGAATTCCCCCAAGGTTGCTAGGTATGGAAAAAGCATCCCTTCTCTTTTCTTTATTAATAGATATATAATAGGATATGGAATGTGTGGTAGACCTTAGAGCTACTCACTAGCACTTTTAATTTCCTTCCCTTCCAGGCACACTCCACTTCCTGGCTCACCTGTGGCTGAACAGTGCCTGTGACTACTTTTAGCCATTGAATTATGACTTCAGGGCTGAAGCATTTAATCATCCGGTATGGGATCCTCCAGAACTCTGTTTCCAGCACCAATGGTCAAGACTGTGTTTGCTGCATCAGCCTGGGGCCCTGAATAACCCAGCGGAGCAGAGGTTCCTTACTGGCTTGAATCAGACACATACTTGAGCAAGTAACCTATTTTTATTGTTTTAAGCCACTGTGATTTTAGAATTGTTTGTTCCACATCAACACCCAGCCTTACCTAATGGAAATATGTTGTTGTAGCAGAATTTATTCAACCACTGTCTATTGATAGATTCTCACATTGTTTTTTGTGTTTTTGCCACTGACAACAATATTCCAATAAACGTTTTTTCACATATATTCTCACACACTGGTTTGAGTATACACAAATAAAGAACCAGATAAATTATTTTATTTTCTTTTTTAGAGATGTAATGCATCTTTTTTTATTGTTGTTCAAGTATAGTGTTCTGCCTTTTCCCCCCACTCCTTCCTACCATCCCAGCCCCCCCCCCTCCCTCCCCCATTTCTACCCCCCCCTGTTGTTGTCCATGTGTCCTTCATAATCGTTCCTATAAACCCTTCACCCTTTCCCCCCCATTATCCCCTTCCCTCTCCCTTTTGATCACTGTCAGCCTGGTTCAAAAAAAAAAAAGGAGAAAGAAACTTATGGAAGCATACATAATAGGTTAAAATGGGTTATTGGTTTCATGGAGGAAGGCTTGTGGCTGGGAATTGTTAGTACAGAAGGAGCTAAGCAGAAAAAAAAAGAAAAAAGTCACAATTTACATGAAAACCATGTACAATATGATCACATTTATGCAATTTCATGGAAGTACATATCCGCATCTCTATCCAGTTCTGCATAAACACATCTGTATCTATCATATTTGAAATTTAAAAAACTTAAATGACAAAATTAAAAAAAACTTAAATTACTTCGTAATTTTAAAAAAAGAAAGCCACCAGACCATGTAAGACCCTAATGAAAATGCAAATGGTATTTGGGATGATCAAATACTAAGGGATTATCAAGCAGTTATTTACACTTCTGCTCAGGTTACATTAAGGGATTAGCGGCTGCATGCTGACTGAAGAAATGAAGGCCCAGCACCCAGGGCAGCCTGGTGCTGCCATTATGGAGGAGGTGGAAGGAGGGGAGAGGCTGGGATGCCCTGTGCTTATGGGGTAAAGAAGGGACTTTGGAGGGTCAAGGAACTGTGGGCGAGCCTTGGGAAGGCAGGTCAACTCCAGATTTGAAGGAGAGGGTGTGAGGGGAAACCCAGTGGGTAAATATACTTGTGAGATCATCTAGTTTAATTTTATAAGCAGGAATTATTTTCCTTTCTGCTTATCTCCAGCGACTAGCACAAAGCCTACCCTGTGTGAGAAGGAACCCCAAAGTATTTGATGATTAAGAGAGAGGGAAGAACAAGCAAGCTCCTTTGTTACATAACTTAGCAGTTGCAGAGCCATGGGTGAAATTCAGACACAGGCTCATTTTAGCCCCAGTGTTTTCCAAGAGTGTTTCAAGAGGATAGGCAGGGGCATAGGAAGGAAGAAAGGAGGGAGGGAAGGAAGGAAGGAAGAAAGGAAGGAAAGGGAGGAAGATGTTATCTATCTATCTATCTATCTATCTATCTATCTATCTATCATCTATCATCTATTCTCTATCCATCTACTTCCTGTCTATCATCTATCTATCATTATCCACCATCTATCTATCTACTCCATGTCTGTCTGCCTGTCTATCCATCACTTTCTCCTGACCTCTGCCCAACTCCCAGGAGTGCAGGTGCATTGCATGTTGGGAGAAGACACCAGCTGGCCTTTCTCTGATGGTCCAGGTTGTGTAATGGCAAGGACTCCCCACCTTGGGATGGACTCTGCCACAGACCCTTTCTGGTAGGAGCCTTTCCACTCACTGCCCATGAGAACTACCGACCCTCAGTCATACTGCCACCAGCTACTTCTGTCTCAGCAGTCAATTCCACCAGGCCCTATAGACTGGTTGTGCAAAGCACCAATGGGATCCCACAAAGTCACCCAGTCCTCTCTTGACTCAACTCTCTGAAGGAGATGGACCTATAATCGCAATACGACTTATTATGAATATGTTAGTGAGACAGTAATTTACTGTTCTACCTTTCCATGCTTACTTTCCCCAAAAGAGGTGCTCTGTCTTAAGTGCCCAGAGCCATCTTCTTCTGCACCCTGGCCGCACCTGAAGATAACATCTTCTGGACTGGCCACAACAGCTCCTTATGAAGTGTAGAGAAATAGCCAAGGATTCTGGGGGGATTTAATGGAAGGTCTGAGAAACTCATTCATGCCAAGGTGTTAGGGTCTGATAACCCCTCGTGTGTTATCTTCCCCAGCAGACTGGCATCGTCACTGAGCACGGAGGAAGTCAGTTGTTATGCACCAGCTGATAAGGCAGTGAACTGTGGCTCAGTTTTCTGAACACGAATATATTTGATGTAAGTAGATCACAGAAACCAGGTGGTTAATTATGAGGTGATTTATGGTGACGTAAGTACAGAGAGGACACAGACTATTAAGAATTAAGCTTGAATTACGTATCAAATGGGGTATTTTTTACCTAAAAATAATGGATTATACAACCGAGTGTGACTGAGAGATGGAAGAAATTTCATTCTGTTATATAATAAGAACCCCAGAGTTTGGTTAATTCAGCAGCTGGAAATGTCTCCCTTCTCTTTTGTACTTCATCAGATGGCAAGGTGGTTGTAGCTATTCTACAGAAGGTGCAAATGTGACTGTAATTCAAGGAATGGAAGGAAGGACCTCTCCTCTCATTTCCTATGCACTTTTTCAGTAGGGAGAAAAAAGCCTTTACACAAGCCCTTATATTAATCAGCATGGGCTTACTGTCACAGGAAATGCCACCAAAATTCCAATGGCCAAGGACCATGGAGGCTTATTTTTTGCTCATGCATAGTCTGATCCAAGTTTTCTGAGGTGGAAAGAAAACTCTGTTCCATGCAGATACTCGGGAACCCAGGCTCCTTCTCCCTAGTGTCTGGAGCATCCTCCAGGGCCTCAGAACAATGGCCATATCTGGTCTGTGAGTGGGAGGAAGGGACACACTTCACTTCTGTTCACATCACATAGTGAAATCTAGCTGTATGACCTCACCAGATGCAAACAGCTAGGGAATGTAGTCTAACTCTGTCCCAGAAGAGGAAGAGACTGTGGCTATTGGTGAGTACCAGCAGTCCCTGCCACATACCCCTTCAGATAGCCCCAGTTCCCATTGACTGGGAGTGGGTCTCCTGCTTATGCCACCCACTGTCAAGGGGAAAGAAGATGAACAGATTGGCTTGTGTGGTGCACAGACCCCCAGGCAATGCCAGCAAGCCCTATTTTCTTGTATTCATGCCTTCCCTCCCATAATCTCCTCTCCAGTGTGAGAGGGATATGTGATTCTCTTCTGACCAATAGAATATGGCAATGTATATGGGATGTCACTGTTATATGGCAAAGACAATGGGATGTCACTTTCATAGTTACATTATATCATGTTATATAAGACTCTGTCTCTAGAGATTCTCCTTATTGTGATGAACTAAACTGCCACATTGAGAAAGCCACATGGCAAGGATCTGTGGGTGGCTTCTGCAAACCTCTTGGGCCAACATCCAATAAGGAACTAAAGCCCTGTTTTCTCCAGTTGTGTGGAAATGAATTCTGCCAACGACCTGAATAAACTTGGAAGATTCTTCTGCAGTCGGGCCTACAGATGAGAATGCACCTGGTTGATGTCATGATTGCAGCCTTGTGAGACCCAGGGCTGTGGGCCCAGTGAAGCTGTGTACAGAAGAAGCCATGCTCCTGACTCACAGAAACTGTGATGTTATAAACATGTGTTATTAGGAGCCACCAAGTCAGTGGTACCTCGAGCAGCGATAGAATACTAATAAAGTGTGGATTGGTCATGGTTAACAGCCAGAAATAGAGGGAAGCCAGCTTATCAGACCTGCTTGAGACTGAAAAGCCACTTAAAATCAAATTATTCCGGAAAGGACTAGGGGACACCTGGCTAGCAATGCACTATGGACAGTGTTTGCTATAGATTGCACTTGGCAAAGCCCCGAGTCTCAGTGGTCTCTGGAGCAAACATGCAAATGTAGGATTTTATAGATGGCATTTTAATTTTTCCAGAAGTAGAGATAAGTTGCCTATAGAGCAGGAATGAGCATTATGAAGTTCTAAGTGGGAGGTGTAAGAAAGTAGACATTAGCATTTGTTAGATCCCAGGCCCCTTTGAGAACCTGATGAAATGCCAGACACCCTCTTCTCAGGAAAAGATGTACTTGAATATCTAGACATAAAAATTCTACAGTTTTGGGAGACTAAGAGACCCCTTGAAGGCCTAAACAGAGCCCTCAGGTTAGGAAGGTACCATCTGGGACCGAGTGACCTGGACTTCCGGGTCATGTGGGTGTGAGAAAGTGACATCAGATGAAGGAGTTGTACAAGTAAGAAAGTGTCCCTAGCAAACCTCAGCTTGTTTTTATATGACAGGAGAATATTTTAGTGTGTGACTCACAGCTCCCCTGAAAAATGGAGGTTAGAAAGAGCAAAGAAAGCATTGAAGGCTGCGGGGCTGGTGGGCAAGGATGCAGACAGAGCTTTGAGCATGAGCTTAAACCAGGAAGCAGCCTGGGAGAAACACAGACCAGTCAGGGATCCTGAACCAAGGAATGCACAGCACAGCCCCATAAAGAGGAGATATGAGCAAGCAGAAGAGCAAGAACCGGAGGAGCAAGAGGTACACCTTCCAGGTGGGTGAAGGCAATGCCACCTCCACTGTCCTGTCACCTGAAAGTGGAAACTCTTTGACGCCTCTAGGAGAATTATTTAACTTTATTTTCAATTCTGTGATGATACAAAAATTAATAAAAACATTTTCCAAATCATGTGTATAGATAACTACCTTATAACCAACTGCTGAATTCATTGCCCACATTTGTGTTTGCACTGCGATTGTGTCTGTAACAATTAGCACTATGATAATTGATGTAGCCTAGTGAGGGAAGAACAGAGGGAAAATTGCAGTGTAAATGGCACGCTCCTGCCAAGTAAAAACCAAATGACCTCGTGGATGCTGGTGCATTAGTGAGAGAATTAAACTGTCACAGGACACATGGAAACAGAAGCCGGCCAAATTCAAAGCACCTGTTAGGTGCATTTATGTCTTTGGGAGGGTGACTCAGTTCTAGCAGGCAATGTTGACTGTCACGTTGAATCAGTTCTGTGTATTTGAATTGTCATTTTCTTTGTATTTAATCTGCAAATTCATCTTAGTCCTGTGACAGCCACCAGGGCTTCTTACAGACACCCAGTTCTTCTCTGTGCCCGGGCACAGGTTGGGATGGCCCTGTACGGTCATCTGCTGAGTAGGACATATGACGTTCTGGCCTGTGAGTTGTAAGTGCAGAGTGTGGGAGCCATGGCCTTCCATGGCAGCGTGGTCCCCTCCAGGGCTTGTCATTGCCTCTAGCAGCATCTGGGATCGGGCTGTGTCTGCCTGTGCACTGCCTCAGTTTCTCACCAGCTCTCTCTGTGCCTTCTGGGAAGCAGAACTGTCTCTCCCACCCTCTGACTTCTGGTTGGGTATGGATGATGGAAAGTTCTGGCAGGAAACCAAGGGCAAGAAGACAGGAAGGTCAGACTATTAAGTCCCCTGGCTCATTATTTGCAGGTTACCCTGGATTGGCTGCTGACTCCCCCAGGTTCTGGCCACTGCTGGCCCACTTTGTCCCTACAGGGGAAGGCTGTCCAGTCATGACTGGCCCTCAGGTACTACACTATAACTTCCTGGTTTCCTTAACCTGTGCCTACAGGTGTGTAAATAGCACAGATGAATAAGAGGTAAAATGCCCCTGAAATTCCTAGGTGTGGGTCTGCTCCATTTCTTGCTAGCTGTTGGCCGGGGCAGTCCTGGCAGCTGCAAGATCTGATTGTCTCTCCACCTACCTGTAATATCAGGTAGTATGAGACAAGAATAAATCTTTGTTCTTTATTGCCATTAAGATTTTGAGATTTTCGTTATTATGGTCTACATGTTTTATGATTATTGTAGAGGTTAAATATAATAAATTAATGCCTACTTTTGTGCTGGTAGCTATCTTAACACTCTAAGTTACCACTGGATGGACCCACAGGAGATTTTGTTTCCTTAAAAAGGGGCTGTGTGTCCCTCACAGTGAGAAGCACTGGTAAGAGGGAAGTTTCTGAAGCCAGGTGGGCTCAAGTTGGTGTTCTGGTGCTGCAGCTGATTCGGACGCTGCTTCTAAGCAGCCGTGCAAGCAAGATAGCAGACCTAGCTCGGAGCACAGCACTAGGTTTAGAAAATGCAAGTAATACGCTTAGCAGATGGCTTCACATCTAGCATTTGCTCTACAAATGATGGTTAATGTAAGCTCATTAATAATAGCTACAATACAATTTTGGCAACAATAACCTAAAGAGCTGGATTCCAGAGAAGAAACATGTAGAATAACTGGGCAGGGAGGGAAGGACGAGTAAGCCAGGCAAAAAACACAGTCGGCGGTGGGAAAGGGAATCAGTATAGAAGCAGCTGCCTCCACTCCCGAAGTCAGGAGGCAGGGGAGATCTGTGGAGAAACCAGGAAGGCGGCCTGGGGTTAGGCCAGCGAGGGAAACTGGAGTCTGCCATGCCCAGAGGAAACTGAGGTACCAGGCTGGGACGTTGCTGGAGCACCTCTGGGGAGGCGGGAGTGTGAGTGGAAGAGCAGGGCAGGAACTCCATCTTTCACCATTGTCCAAAATCAAGCCACCCAGGGCCAGCGCCCCTCACCTGCCTTTGTCAAAGCCAGCTGGAGCGAGGGAGTGCAGAGGAAAGCTGTGCTGGGTCTTTCTCAGCTTTGGGATGGTCACGCCTGTCAGGTGGCATGGTGAGCAGGGTGAGGGCTACCCTAGGAGAAGGAGACCATCCTTTCGGGACTTGGTCTTGCTCTCTGACCCTTCCAGCCCTCCCAGGCGGTCTGTGTGAGGGGCTGGCTGTCTCCTGCAGGCTGAGTGGCGGGGGTGGCAGGAGGCCCCGGGTCAGCTCTCCTCAGAGCCTCCGCATCTCCCTGGCATCATCTGCACCGCTGAAGCTTATCCGTTGCCACGTGCAGAGGAGGATCCTGGCACCCACAGGCATCTTTATTCTTAATGATGATGATTAATCATAATAATAGTAATAACACAGAACTCATATCCAGCATAAACTGCAAACAGGAAATGGTGAACCCAGTCAACAAATGTGTCCATCCCTCTGTTTTTTCTCTTCTCACACCCCGCACTCTGTACACACCCCCCACCACATATACGCAGGGCCCTTGCTTAATGTGACAGCTCATATTGGCCTAAAGTTAGAGTCCACAAAGCACCATGTCTACACTTAATCTTCTCAGCAATGCTGTGTGATCTTTGTCATTTTCCTCATTCTCCCCCAGCACAGAGATTACTCAAATGCTTAAAGAATGAGAACGTGCTGATGCTGGGACTCCACTGGGGTCCGGGCAGCGTTCAGAAGCTGGGACACCAGGCCAGGCCTGGTCAATGGTCTACCTACAGGCCTCCGGGAAGTGACTGCCTACAGGGAGTGTCCACGTACAAGGAGCTGAGTCATGGGCAAGCCAAAGCTGGAGGAGCATACAAGGAGGCCTGGCTGGAAGAGAAGGTGAGCTTTCTGCAAAGCTAAAGCAGAAGGGAAATGAGTCAAGCAGACTGAAGAGATCCAGGACTGTCAGAGGCCAGTGGGGAGCTCAGGGTTGAATCTGCCCTGACGCTCTCTGGTTACAGTGGGGCTGGTGCTTAAAGCAACGTGTTGTCACAGGACATGTTGACTCTAAACCCAAGCCAATTCCTATATCCCAAGACTCTTATTTTGATGTACACATGCACCTATAATTTTGTTTCTGTGTGTTTGCAGGTGTGTGTTCTTTTGGGCAGAAAGCTCATAGCTTTTATCAGGTGCCCAGAGGAACCTTTGTCCTCTCCCCTCCAAGCAACTGAACAGCCTTCACTGTGTGCCTTGGTCTGGCCTTGGCCCCCTGGATCCTGAGGTTCATGGCCGACCCAATTCCTTCTACCCCTGAAGGGCTTTTTCCATGACCTGCTCTCCTAGCTCAGCCCTCGTGAATTAATTAACTGATTGATTCAATGATGGATAGAGAACCTCTTTGGCATCTAACCAGTATATATATAAATATAGAAAGTCTAATCTTGTAGACTTGAAGATCTGGGCTTAAGGACAAGACATTGGATGAGCTGCCGAGAGCAAAAAAGAACAGGAAAGTCAGTTGGTGAGGTGCAGACTAGTTGCCTGGCAGAGGAGGACAGAAGAGTAAGGTGCGGGCTGTCATGCTGTGGCACGTTAGCTGTAGTGAGGAACAAAGAGCCGTGGCCTTGGAGCCAGATGATCTGGGTTTCAGTCCCAACTATCGCCTGCTGGACACTCTTGGCTGAGTCATTAACATCTCTCACTTGTAAAATTAAGAATGGTAACGCCCCCTTGGTAGGTGCTGTTTCATGGCAGTGGGGGATTTTGTAGATCGACTGGGCAGAAGCACATGGTGCAGGGTCCATAGACAGCCCAGGGGTGTTTCAGCATCACCTGGATCGGAACTACACAGATGTGTACTTACAAATACAGATTGTTTGGTTCTGCATATCTATGAACATTTTGTAAATTGAATCAGACTTCATGTACCCTTTATCGCTCAGAACTGTATTTGTAGTGGTCGTTCATGTGGCTAGATAGAGCCTTGGTTAAGCCATTGTCACTTACATGACGTTGCCACACTTTATATCTTTTTCTGTTGGTAGATTTTTTTTTGATTTGCTTATTTTTTCCAAATATTTCTGTTATAAATACACTTGCATCTATACAAGAGTTTCTCCAAAAGTGGAATTTCTGGCTTATCAGGAAGAAAATGAAATTGTTTTTCAAGTATTTATTATGGTCTTTTTGATGAGCAGAATATATTAATTATAATATGGTCAAATGTACCAATTTTAGTAACTTGTGCCTTCTATAACATGTCTATGAAAATCCTTCCTGCCCTGAAGCCAAGAAGATATTCTCTGACACTTTCTTCAAAACATGTAGTTTTACCATTCAGATTTAGAACCTTGACCCATCTAGATTTGATTTAAAAAAATTTTTTATATAAATGACCAACTATACCAACACAACTTATTTAAAAATTTAATCTTTTTCTCAATGATCTACCAAGACATCTCTATACAATTTTAATATTCCATGTATGCATGGATCTGTTTTTGTACTCTCTGTCCCACTGGTACATTAATTAATTACTAAATTAATTTATATAGATTTAGTATCTGGTAAAGACAATCCTTTTCCTGTCTTTTCTTTAGAAGTGTCTTATTTATCTTGGTATTTTGTTCTTCCTAATTTATTATTAAGTTTTAGTTATAGACATTGAGATTTTTATTGAAATTGCCAAAAACCATAAGATAACTTGAGGACAACTAGAATCATTCTGAAATTGAGTCTAATTATGAATATAGTATATCTGTTTATTTAGGTCTAGTTGAATGTCTTTCATGAACATTTAAACTAGTCTTCATGAAGACTTACACCTCTTTTGATAGATTCATGACTAGATAAATAATAATGTGGCAATGTGAATGTTTTAGTTTTCTCACTTTTTTAATTTATAGAAACAAAATTTAATCTGTATATTAATCTTTTATCCAGCCACCTTACTAAATTCTCTTTTTCTAGACGCTGATTGTAGATTTTGTTATGTCTTCTATGTGGATGTTTTGGTTTCGAACAACGGTGGTCCCTCTTCCCCACGTTGGGGATCGTCTCTCCGCAAACGGACCCTTCTCCTTCTGCTCTCTCCCCTGCGTCACAGGATGTAGAAGCTGAGAGAGGAGTATTTATTGGAATCTTCATTCGCAGACTTTTTTATTTTTTAAAGATACATTTATTGGGGTGATGTTGGTTACTACAATTATGTGGGTTTCAAGTGTACAATTCAATGAGAAGTCATCTGAATTTTGCAGTGTGTTTATCACCTGAGATCAAGTCTTCTTCCATCACCATGTGTTTGACCCCCTTTACCTTTTACTGCCTCTCACCCCCCTTCTCTCTGATGGTTCATACTCTTGTCTGTGCCTATAATTTTGTTCGTCTTGTTGATTAATTGGTTACTTTCAATTTTATGTCCCACATATGAATAAAATCATTTAGTTCTTGACTTTTTCTGTCTGACTTATTTTGCTTACTATGTTATTCTCGAGATCAATCCAGGTTGTTGCAAATGGCAGTATTTGACCTTTTCTTATGGTTGAATAGCATTCTGTTGTATACATGCACCACATCGTTATCCAGACAGACTTTGGTTGTCTCCATGTCTTGGTCATTGTGAACAGAGCTGCAGTGAACATAGGGGTGCAGGTATCTTGTAAATAAATGTTTTCAATTTTTTCTGCCAGTGTCCTGGGTGCTAGGGAGCAGGTCTGGGGTTCCTACATTGGATGTTTTGACGCGATGACCCTCCAGCTCATGCCCTCCATTCTATTTAGATCGGTCTTTACTGGGAGCTGAAACACCCTGCACTCATGCATTCCCACTTCTCTACCCGGGGCGTCTTCTTCTCCACCCTTTTCTCAGCCTGTTCTGACCTGCTTTCAAGGCTGTTAGGTCCCAGCATGTTCATAAATTTTACTCTATATCAAATTATAGACAGATGTCCCCTATCTGCCTTTCAAAATGCTGTTTGTGCTGCTCGATTTAACACTGGAGTACTTATTTCCTTTTGTGGTGTAATGTGGCCAGCCTCCCCTCCCCCAGACCCCTGCTAGATTTCAAGCTCCCTGAAGATGAAGGCTGAGGCTATACCTCCCTGTACCCTCCACAGCTCATCGCACAAGCGCTGGCTCCACGGGAAGTGTTCGATAAATATTAAATAATTGAAGAGGAATTCGATAAACAACGATTGCTTGATTGATTAGCTGCACCGATAAATCATACTTTGAGCAGAGGTAGAGACAGTGAAGCTCCTGAAAAGGCCGCCTGGGTTCCTGTAACTCTGGACAGCAGAGCGCTCCGTGGAAGGCAGACCCGGTGGGAGAGGGGCTGGAGAGCTGGCCAGCCCCGACTCCGGCAGCGTCTCAGGGCTGCTGAGAGCACAGGTGTCTGATTCAAAGCCTGGTGTTTTGCTTCCCAAACATTTGAATTCCTTTGCCCCTCTAAGCCCTGGCTGCTTCACCTGTGAACTGGGAAGACACTGACATACCTGCCCTTCGTGGTTACTGTGAGGGTGCCTTAAGGATGCTGTGCACAAAGCATTTAGCACACTGGCTAGTTCATTACAATGCTCAAGACATGTTCATTGATTTTAGCTAGGAATTGATCCTAGGAGTGGATTGAAAGAGACACAAGCAGGAAACTTTCATTCTGAACTGGTGATCTCCTCCACTTTCATGTTTTACAAGCACTGCACCATTTGAATCTCCTAATGTTCTCAAGAGGTAGTCAGAAATCAGAGGCACTCGTACAAGGGAAGGAGTGGTAGGGCCATTTGGAGACCATCAGCTCCTAATATGGGGTCCCATCTTCTATCTACACCTGTGCAGTGGGGTGGGCCCAGGGAAGACATGGCAGGCATTTGTTTATGAATCCAATTACTCCACAAAGACACGTGAAGACCCTATTACGTACGAGGCGTCATGCTGGACATCAGCATTACTGTTGTGGATTCTGTACATGAGCTGTCTGCTTAGAGTCTAAAGGCGTAGCTGGAGTGCAGCAGGCTCTTACCCATCATGCAGGGTGCTGCACGGAGCTATGAGGAACCCCAAAGCCCCTCACCCACTCCGCAGGGAAGGGGTTGTCCAGAGAAGCTTCACTGAGGAAGTAACATTTGGAATGAGACCAACTAGATGAAGGTGACGTTTTCCCCCCATGCAGCTGGCATTTGGGTGGAAGATGGAGGAGACAGAGTGTCCACGGCTGTCTTCAGATCCAGGCTCGCCGGGACTGGGCGGGAGGCCGGCACATGCTGATGGGGCCTCCTGTAGGGCAGAATCAGGACGTCAGCAGCACGAAGCAGCACCTTCACTCAGGGTCTCTGAGTTCCATGATTTTCCTTCCTGTACCAACCAGCTGCCTCCTGGGAGACAGAGAACAAAATGCTGTTGTCTCTCCACTCCATGTTTCATGGGGGAGAGAAGGTGACTTCCTGGGGATGGAGTGTTGTCATGGAAACAACCTTTCCCCTGGGATTGGTTGAGCTGGCAGAAAGTGACAGCCAGAGCTGGGGCATTGGCTGCAGAGGTTCTGAAAGGCGGTGAGAGGTGCTTTCACACTCGGCTGCTCTCTCCAGAACACAGCCGTCACGGACGTGTGCCCTTCGACCCCCTCAGCCCCTCCCCACAGGGACAGCTCCCCCGTGGCACCCACTTACCCTTTCAGTTCTAAACTAGACTGGAAGAGAAACCAGTCACCTGTCCACAGCATTCCACCTACATTCATCCCATTCAACCCTTCAACAAAACCAGAAATCATTCATTTCTTTATTTACTCGTTCAACAAAATATGCCTCACAGACCAACTGTGTACCAGGTGGAAGCTTTATTATGCTATTGTCATTTAATGAATAAGGAAACACAGCCTCAGAAAGGTAAGTGACCTTCCCTGGGTCACATGTCGAGTAAACGGTAGAGTGAATGGCTAAACGGGAGGGCTCCAGCCAGCTAACTTGGCTTTAAACTGAATGCTTTCCCCGCCAGAATCAGTGGGCTTTGAGCCACTCCATGGTGCAGTGCATGTGAAGAAAGAACCAGCCCTGGGCATGCGGAGCAAGCAATGGCTGAGAGGTTACATTAAAGAAGTCATCGGCCCATCCCACTCCTTGCCTATCTGGCCTATTAGACTATGAGAAACCAAAAAACAAATAAAACAAAAATGTGAAATCAAGCCCCGATGTCCACCCCTTCTAAGGTTCTAACAATTACTTACACAGAGGTATAAGTGACAAAAATTGCTTCAAGTGCTACCTGCTACCCCTGCCACGGGTGAGAACTGTGGGCGGGCGCTGTAGCTGCGGGCTGGGCGGCGCTGCCGCTAGGCCGAGGTGGAGGGCTGTTTTTGCAAAGTCAGCTCGAATGAACAGCACCTGTCCAGCCTTCGGCAGGTGGGGCTGTGGGGTGGGGGTGGGGAGTCACAGATAACCCACAGGCTATGGTGTGTTGGGAGAGGGAGAAAGTGAACAATCTGGCTCAGATCATCACACACTGATGTCACAAAGCCAACCAGGAAAACCAGACTCTGGGATTAAGGGTGACGGTGTGGTCACATGCACGCTCTCCTCCACCACCTCTGAGTGTGCATGCACACGTACGTACAGGAAGGGAGCAGGCAGAGCTGTGGTGAAATCGGAGGTAAGGTGTCTCTGACACTCTCTCCCACACAGCACACGGTTTCCAGTTTAACCTGCCGTGTGTACATTTGAGCATGTTGCTCTATGAGCCACAGTTGTTGTATTTGCAATGCGATCATAACATAGCAGCTTCCAGAATCTTCAGGAGACCCCGAGGAACCTGACCCCGAATGAGGTGGGGGCAGCCGCTGGGTAAGGTGAGGGAGTAAGGCAGGGTTTGGGACGGAAGACCCCTGGCTTGCAAGCCTCTGTACACTCAGCTTTGCGCCCACCAGACATTCATCGCACCCTTGAGGCCTCCTCACCCTCACTCTTCAGAGGAAAATTTATACGTGTGCAGCTTCTGAATCAAAGAAGGTAAGTAAGGGTAAAAGTGTTGCTCACCTGTGAAGTCCTACTCAAATGAAACGTCGCGTCGTGGCCTCTCTCTGAAGTGGGGCACTGCGCGTGGAGGGTCAGCTACAGGCGAGGTGCTGCAAGGCTTCTGCGTGTCCCACCAGGGCTTCTGCTGGGAGGTGATGAGGCAGGAAGGCAGGCTCACCACGGGAGAGAAGCTCTGGGTAACCGGTGAGCAGGATGCAGGGGCATTTCAGCTGCACCATCTCTCTGACAGGTGGGGGTGAGGAAGAACTGTGAGCAGGGAGAAAGGACTGTGGGTGAGGCCAGTCTGGGAGCCCCCCGGTGAAGCTGTGGTGGGCCGCCTGAGTGTCCTGGTGAGAATGCCCCCAAAGCAGACAAGGGGAGAAAGTACTTTGTTTGGGAGATACTCTCAGGAAGCACAGGGAGGGTGGGAGAATGGGAGACAGAGAAGGGAGCAAGACCAATGAAGGCCGAATTACACCGTCTTCCAGAACTGGAGCTTGACGCTGCTGGGCCGGCCCCAACCCCTCGCCCCAGGAACCGGAGGGACCAGGAAGCTTCCAGGCGTTGATTCCAGGCATTAGCCTCCAGACGCTTCCCACTGCTGAGCCAGCACATTCCCTCGGCCCTGAGCAAGTTCTCGGGCAGAGACAAAGAAAACTTGGGGGACCTGAGGCAGGTGGCCAAGGGGATGCGGGCAGGACCCCAACCACACGGCTGGTTAAACTGGCTTTTGCGGGGAGGAGCCAGGTGCCCGCCAGGCGTCAGGGACAGCACAAACAAAGGCAGGGGTAGATGTGAGTACTGTCAGAGGGCCCTGGTCATTGTCTAGGAACCCCAAATGAGGACATGGAGCTCGGCAAGACTGTGATTTACGGTCGGAAGTGTTGGCGGTCACCGCTGGCCAACGGCCGGGGCCCGCATCTCCGCTGGCATGTCTCCGTTGGACACTGTAGACAGTATTTAGGGCCTAGTATTATGATACTTTTGGGGGCCTGTGGAAGTGGTTTTTTTTCTTTTAAAATCAGGAGAACATCATGAATTAATGTTCACATACCAAAACAGTTAAATGTAAAATGTAGTCTTCAATGTTGTTTCATGGAAGAAGGAGTCCATGAAGGTGAACGTACCTGTGTAGCCCAAGAAAGTCATAATGTGATCCTACTAATGGCTGAACAACCACCCAAATTTCACTACCTTAACAAAGCACAGGTTCATTTCCCAGACAGCAGGGCTCTGCTAGCTTCTCCATGTGGCTTCCAAGGTGTCCCAGGATGTCAACATCCAGGCAACATCTGAGCCTGAAGTTGCTGTGGGGGATTTCATAGCCAGACCCAGTGCTGTGCATCTCTTCCACCCACATTCTAGTGCCAGGACATTGATCACATGGGAACACACAACTGCGAGGCATCCTGGGAAATGTGGCTCAGCTGAGTGGCAGGCAGAAAAGGAACACACTGTGGAAGAGCTGCCCAGGCATTGCTACAGAGGACTTGAAGTTTGGACGGTCCTAGGAGATTATCAAGTATAAAAAGGACAGCAAGAAAACAATTAAGGGGGAAGTGAGTAGGCAGGGTGGAGGTGGTGAACGCTGGGTTAAGGTGCTGGAGAGAGAAAAGCCCCCATTGTGGGCTAATGGCTTCCTGTTAGTGCTAGCCTAGGCCTGCCATTGGATGTGGGTGACCAGACTATGTCTAGTTCTTCCGCTTTGGTTGGGGAATGAAAGGTTTGGGGGAGGCAGTCTTTGGAATCAGAGATACAGCCAAGTGGGCAGGGCAGGGGCTTCCTGCCAGAAATACAGATGGGCTGGGGAGAAAGAAAGACAGTGGTCCTCCCTGCAGGAAGTGTCAGCTCCCAGCAGTGATCCTGGCTCGGCACAGGGAGTGCTAACGTGACCTGCACGGCCACCACCCTGAGCAGCGACCTTTCTACTTCCACCCTTGCCTGCCACTGAGATCAGTGTCTGCACTTTTGTATTAGCTGGGGGTGTGGGCTGTGGAGAGGGATACAGCACATATGATGTAACAGATATATTGACTCAAATAGCTTTGGTCCGCAGCGTGCACTTTGTGTGTGCCACGCCCAGCTCTAGGCTCAGGCATTTATACTGTGGTGTGTAAAGCACTGCTCACTTATTCCTCTCAGCAGTCCTTAGGGTGGAGTCCTCAGTGTACAGATGGTGTAAAGGAGGCCCAGAGAGCCAGAGTGATCAGCTGAAGGTCACTTGGCTGCTAACAGGTGAAACCTCTCTTTGTACCAAGTTCATCTGGTTCCAAATCCAGTGGACTCTTTATGAACTTACAGAGGACCTGCCCCAGGTGAACAAGGGGCAAAGGATGCAGAATTTAGGGAGGTATTTGTTCCCTGGGGAAGCACTGAGAGTCAGTTCCCCCTTAAAGTCTGTGGGCCAGGCCCTGGATTTGGTCACCCTGACCCTGGCCCTGAGCATGGTGCCCTCAAAGCCACCTGCTGTCCCCAAGGGGTTATCTGACTCCTCCGGGAACAGGAGAAAATCTCTGCCTACCCACAATTTACTGTCATCTCAACCAGGAGAAGGGCTGTCAGCAACTGAAGGCAGGAGTGAAACATGCATTACAAATTCACTTGAGTGGCTTCACTCTTGTGGCTGCCTCTGTTGTGGCATTTGGGATGTTCGGAGAGGCTTCTCTTCCCGCTTGCCACAAGACTTGGAACCATATTATCATTCATATATTCATTCATTTGTATTTTCTCTCTCTGTATTGGCTTAGGGGGCAGCTACTGTAGCCACACCTTGTGCCAGGCAGTGGAGATACCTGGGTGAAGAAGCCCAGGGGGCCTTTCCTCCCAGGTACTCCAAGGAGGAACGCAGACTGCAGCATCCTGAGTACAGTATGTAGAAGATCGCTCCTAATGAGGGGTGCAGGGTACTGCGGGTGGGGTGCAAACCAGCTTCTGAGATCCCTGTGAGCAGAGGCTTCCCAGCTGGACCTCTGTCACCATTGGAGTTTCCCACTAGGGGCTAGGAGTGGTGTTTTCAGAAACCTTACCTCCTGTGGACAATTTCTGACGTGGTACAAACATGGACTTCCAGTCTTTGAGAATCGCAGGCTTACACGTGCCTACAGAGAGTCTAACATTTCTAGTCCAGCTTGCTTTGTCCTTTATTGATCAATGACATAACAGGCCAATGTATTTCTTCAAGGACACATTCGGATGAATGGCAAAGGCGAGGTCAGGCACAGCCCATGCTCTGTAAGGACAGAGGAGCCTGGACTTTTTCTGTGGCTTTGTAAGGGTGCTGGCTGGGACTCACAGACCTACTTGCTGAGGTTTACTACTTCCATTATTCCATCCATGGGAGAGGGAACACAGGTGACTGGGTGGCATGGGGCTGCTCCCTGGGCAGGCTTGCCACCAACCAGTCCCACGGGCAGATGGAACCTGCTGGGATGCAGAACTGCTGACAGGCCTGGCTGGGTGGGTCCATGGAGCCAGGCCTGCCAGAGATTGCCAGGTTGGATGGGAGTGGCCGGGGCCAGTGGTCTATGGGTGGAGCCCAGATGCACAACCCAGGGCCTGGGACCCTGGACACAGGCTTAGCTCCTTTGAGTCTGGAGTCCATTCCATGGGGAGGGAAAATCCCGGAGCTCCAGTTTTGATGCAAGGGGACCTTGGTAGGCTTGGGGTCCAACCCCAGCATTTGCAGGTGAGGGGAGAGGATGGCAGCGTGGTATGGGGAAGCAGCCTAGGCTGGAGAGAGCACAGCCATTGGCTTAAGAGCAGGGTTTGCATCCTGCTCAAGGTATCACTATAGCAATGTTTTGGGCAAAGTGTTTTAGGCATTTGTGGATCATTTCCTCATGAGAAAAAGAATACCAGTGGCTGGTACCTCTCAGGGCTCCTGTGAACATGAAGTGACATGGTGTGTGTAGCACGGCTCTCTCTGTGCCCGAAAGAGTAGGTGCACAGTAAAATGTTACTGCTCGCTTGCTCAGAGTATTGTGGCTTATTCATTGTAGGGCTGGGACTTGGCCTTGCTTGAGTCCAGGATTATGGGAGAACTTGGCTGACCTCAGGGAGGGGCTCACAGGGCCCTGTAGCCCAATGTCCAGGACCAGCATGTTGGCCGAAGCCTCTGATTTCCATTCTAAACAAAGCTAAATTCCCAGGCCTCTGATTTTCTTGAGAAAGTAGTTTTTTTACAGGTAACAATTAAACATCCTACCATTACTTTTTGATACAGATCCAGGTTTCAATTAGTTTTATTTTGTTGCCTTCTAAACGATGTTGCTCCAATTTGTCTGCACAGAGAATCATCTTGTGACCTCTTATAAGATGTCTAAAGTCTAGGCCACAGCCAGATCCATTCAAGCGCAGTCTCTGAGGATGGGACACAGGCATCAGTGTTTTCTGAGGTGGGATTGGGACTTCAGCTAGTGCTGTGAGTTTCTCTCTTCCCTGGGCCAGCCCTCCCGCTCAGCACTGCAATGCCTGTAGGCCCATGGGTCGTCTGGCCTTTGCAGGTCTTATAAGTGCCCACTGTTTTAACTCTCATTCAAGGCAGACTTTCATGTGTGCATTCTTTTACTTTTACAAAAGTATACTGAGTTTCTATTTTAGGAGCTAGAGGTGAGTTGGTGCATGACTTAAGTGAAAACATTTGAGTGTCTCCTCACGGTACCATGCCCACCAATAGCATCCCTTCCTCCCTCCCTCCTTCCAGTCAATTGGCTCATGTCCCAGGCAGACCTCTGGGCTTCCCATTATTTCTCTGTTTATCTTCAGCTCCCTACCTGTCAAGAGGGCACTCTGGGAGGGCAGCCCTCCTTCTCCGCCTCCCTGTTGGAGAGTCCAAACCTAGCTATTGTAAGAGTTAGCTGTCAATTCCCGAAACCTCCAGCTCATTTCTTAAGGGAGACCCTTGGGTTTTTAGGCAAAAGTCATTTCAGGCAGGCACCCGACTCATGGGCCTCAGTCCCCTGCAGGAGTCCTGTCTGTCTCTTTCAACTGGGCCACATGCTCCCCAACAGCAGCGCATCCACTCCCCGGAATACAAAGTCAGAAGTCTCACCAGTGGCTGTTGAATAAAATTTCATAGGCAGTGCCTGGGCTGGAGGAAGAGAGAAAGGAGACAAGGGAGGAGTTGGGGAGGCAGAGAGACAGCGAAGAGATAGAAGGAAATGAGACAGAGGGGCAGGGTGGGAGGTCTTGCTTTCCTGCCCGTGGCAAGGAAGGGAGGGCAGGGAGGAGGGTGTTGGAGCTACTCACGCAGCCACCTTGACCTGTTCTACTCCAGCCTCCCTCCCTATCCACTTGACAGCCTTCAGCAGTTGCCCCATGAAGTCTTCATTCAAAGAATGACATTGTAGCTCTTTCTTCCTTATGCGGTGAAACTCGGCCACCGAGTTAGTCCCTCTCAGCACTGGGAAGCAATGACTGCTCATTTCTCCTTGCTGGGCTCGCCAGCCAAGAGTGACCATCTCATTTTTTTACTGACACCACTAGCATTGGTATTTTCTTTGTTGCTTTGCAGTTCCCTAATTCTACTGCTCTGTAGCAGATTTTTTTATGTATGTGACTTGAACTTCATCCTCCATACATAGCTCAGTGAAACCACTGCATAGCCCATTTTACCAGGATGCACGCTGAAGTCCAGTGTGAAAGACTTCTTGGGGGTCGCCCAGCTCCAGTGTCCTGCAGAGAAGGCCTCACACTCTAAGGTCAGTCTACTCTCATCAGCTCCTTCTCATCCTTCCCCAAAGACACACACACTGGGACAAATTCAGCTTCCCTGGATTCTGAGCCTGGGCATCAGTGTGAGTCAAAGCGAAGTGCAGGCTGGGGCGGTGCCATGTGTTACTGAGTGCTCAGGGCCGGCTTGGGCCGGGCTGGGCAGAGGGATGGGGGGTGAGCAGCCAGGTTCCACCTCAAGAGCGGCAAATCCACGGGGACTTCCTGTAGAACTAGATATATTGCTGGCCACGCATAATTAAGGATTCCGATGCGGTCAGGTAGATGGATGTCCCCATGAAAGCCCCGGATCAATGTTGGAATGGAATGGAATAAAAGACATGCATAATTAAAAAAAAAACATCAGAAACTTTGCTTGACATGATGACATTACTGATTTTTTTATGATCTTCTCAAATATACTCTATAACTGTTATTAATTTAGTATCGTTAATAGCTCATCCTTCATATGTCAGGACGAAGCCAATGCTGAAAAACAGAACTGCTTAGGGCTGAAAACGCTGGGGGGAGGGGGCGGTTCCAGGAGCCTGAAAACCTTGGCAGCTTCCAGTTTCTCCTAACTCCCAGCCAAGCTGCTCTCACTGTGGGGTCTCTCTCTCTCTCTCTCTCTGTCTCTCGGGTCCCTTTGTTTGTGACTCACAAAGCTGGCCAAACTGTGGCACTGGCCCGGCTTTATGCGTGGGTGAAGTGGCCAGGGTCCACCGTGAGAGAATGTCAGGGGTGCTCCCATAGGTTTATCCTAATAAATAAATGCCTCCTGATGGTGCCAGACAGCTAAGCATTCACAGTCAGGTGACTTTTTAAAATGAAGATGCTTCCGGAGCAGACAATGGGCCAATGACGTCAGCAGTGAGTGTTTACAGGGTGCTCATGGTGTGCCAGGCAGTGTCCTAAGCATTTTACACGCGCTATCTCATGTTTTTACTGAGATCGTGTCTTTATTTTTTGGTCATTATATTTTTATTTTATTTACTTTTCTCAGTTGAAGTTGACATACAGTATTGTGTTGGTTTCAGGTGTATGATAGAGTGATTAGCTGCATTATCTCATTTAACCCTCACAGCAGCAAAGAATATTACTATTTCCCATGCTATGTATAAGGAAGCATAGACACACGGCTGCCAGGTAAACCTTGCCTGAGGTCATCCAACCAGCAAGTGCTGCAGCTGGGACTCAAACCAGGTCTGATGCTGGCCCCTGTCTCTTACTATAGACATAAAAATTCTGAAGATTCTGATGTGGCCAGGCCCATCCATGTCCCTCAGGTGGGGAGAATGTAAACACAGACACACACATATAATCTGCATACACATACAGGGGTGGGCAAAAGTAGGTTTACGGTCATTCATATGGAAAAAGACATGCAGGTCATGATTATTGCGATAGCTTTATAAACTGTGTTCCATGTACTCGTAACCACAAACTTTCTTTCACCCACCCCTGTGTGTGTGTGTGTGTGTGTATGTGTGTGTGTGTGTATTCCTCCTCCTGCGGGTTTCCGATGTGTTTATTAGTCAGACGGCTTTCTCTGCAAAGGAGAGGCACCTGGCTCCTCCAGCAGCAAGGGGGCTGAGGCGGCCAGGGAAGGGGTGGGTGGAGCTGTGAGGGACTCAGGAGGTGTCGCTGGACAGGGGTGCAGGAAACTCTTCCTTTCTTCAGCAGTAGCCAGCCGGCTCCTTTGCCTCTAATGTCCTCTGAAGGACTGCGGGGAGCTCCCCCATCGCCTCGTGTGGCCTCTTGGGGACATGGAGCCCACTCCTCACTCTCCAGATGGTGCTGCTTTCTGGCTGCTGTGAAGACCGCCCTCATGGATAGCTGCTGGACACGAAATTTAGACATTTAGATTCTGCAAAGACTGTGGGAGACCAACAGGGGCAAAGGCCAGAGAGGACGTGCCCCTGAAGAGCCCAGGTGGAGCATGGCAGTGACAGAGTCTTTGCGGTGGCACTGAAAACTTGAAATCACAAACGCTGGAGCTGAGTAGATGGTGTTGGGCCATCTCTCCCTCCGGGCCTGAGCTCCTGAGTCATATAATGAGAGCATGGCCCTCCAGGCCTCTGCCAGGCTTGGGTCTTTCTGCCCCACCCCCACAAGGGCTGGTGCCCAGGTGCAGAGCCGTCAGGAGGGCAGGGCAGGGAGCACTGTCCTCCAGCTCCAGCTCCTCAGTGTGACCTGCCAGGTACAGGGGACACCCACAGGTCCTCCAAGGACCTCAGGTATTGTGTCCTCCTGGAGACGAATTCAAAAATCATCCTTAAGAGAAGGGATGGATAATCTTACATCAAGTCAAAATACAGATTTAATTTATCTACTCAGTTCAATTGCTTGACTGACCTAATGAATCTTCAGTGTAAATGAGCAGGCTGGGCTGCCCGGGCGGACACAGGCTGAGCCCGTGGAGGGGAGTTCGCTCAGCTGCTGCAGAAATGGCTGGACGCCACAACAGTCACAGAGAGCACGCACACACGGAGTCTCTCGCTGTTAAATTACCCAGGCTGGATCTCAGCTGTGGGAAATCTGCATTTTAATATCAAAGCAGTAATTAATAGCCAAAGTACTTAGTCCACTTTGCTCTTATTGGCTTTGCTACAGATACAGAATGGACAGGGATGCCCTTTCTTCCAGACCGCAAGCTGTCGTCTCTGCCGCCCACTCACCTCCTGAGAGTGAACACCCCCCCATCTCATCTGCATCCGATTATTAGTGCATCGAGGCTACAGTCACGGAGATCCCCTTCCTATTCACTAGAAAATTGAATTACAAAAGTTTTTTGACATTGCAATTTATGTTCTGGTTGGAGCCTTTTTTGTTATTGTTTCCTGGCAAATCTCACAGTCTCCAAGGCTTAATGAATTCACAAGCATTGATTCCTAAGGGGATAGCATGCATAGTATATTGGAAAATGGAGAAACTCAGCCTAATGCCATAAGGCTCTACTTTCCCCCACCCAAGCCTTACACACACTTGGGAAATTCCAATGGACCCCAGGCAGCCAGCACCTGCAGGCACCTGTCGATCCTGCCTAGTGAAGTGGAGCATGTGAGCAGCGCCTGCAGCCAGTCCTGCCTTTTGAATGCATAAGTGATGGAGACCATAGGGTCTAGATGTTTATTTGCTCTGTTCCTTCAGGGCCAATCAGTGATCAGCGTCAGCTGCCTGGGCTGGTCCTTTCCCTGCTCCTCAGAGCAGGTGCCACTGCCTCTGCCGGGACAGAAGTCATAGGCTGACAGCCTCCTGGTGCATTTGATTTGGGTTTCATTTTTTTGAAGTCAATATTTAACTACTCTGATGTGATACAACACAAAATCCAGATTTTGATTTCTTTCCAAAGCCCTGGAGATATGACACCGCTGGGCCGACACTGAACAGGACAGCAGTTTAGGGGCTGGGGAAGGGGCAGCCACCTCCTGGCGACAAGCCAGAGGCCCACTCTGCAGTTTCCACAGCCCCCACTATTTCTGGAGGGAGGCCCAACGTGACTGCCATTTTTTTAAGAAATCACACACATGCACTTGTTTTTCTTAGGGGGGATGACTATATCTCTATACCACAAATCTATTAAAACTAGCAAAACAAAAATAGACCCAGAGACCTAATATTTCCATAAAGGGGAAGAATGCATTCCTCAAAGCAAGTAAAACTATGTTTCTGATTACTTTCCAAAAAGAGTTCTCTTACCGATTTTTTTAAGCCTGGCTTTCTTTATTCTTGTGTGTGTGTGTGTGTGTGTGTGTGTGTGTGTGTGTGTGACTTGCCTTGACCCTGGAGGCATTAGAAGACACCTGACTCACATCTGAGCCTTTGAGGTTTGGGGGAAAATCCTGAGAAGGAGGCAGTTCTTTTCAACCTAACTTGGTTTCCCATTCTGGTGGTGCTCAGTGTCCGACCTCCTCCTAGACCCAGAGGGGCTGGGCCTCCCCTCCCCAGTATTCTAGCTCCTCCCACTATCCTGAGTGCCAAAGCTCTGAGCTGGAGGGTAGCCTGAGAGCTGGGGTCCCAGTGTCTGTAGAGGGCCCTCCAGAGGGGAGGAGCTTGTCGGCCTCACCCACAGAGGCTTGGTGGTGCCCTTTGATTGGTGCTCATCACCTCTTATCAGAGGCTCCTGCGTACCTGTTACCTGACTCAGCCCTAAGCTCACAGAGCATGTCCAACCTGGTAGCCTGTGTGAGCCCACTGCGCAGCCCTGCACTCCCCACTTCCACTGGGAACTGCTAGAGAAAGGGTGTGGGCTGGAATACGGTGAGGAAAAGAAGGAAAGTGTCCAGGAGCTTGAAAGAGGCGTCAAGGTTGCCCAGCAAGAAGAAGGCACTAGGGTGGGCTCTCTCCCAGGGTGGGCGAAGAGGTCTGACTCCCTGGTTCTCTCCACCAACCGGCCCCCTTTCGGTCCATATACACAATGTTCGTGCATCAGCCTTTGCCACAAGATCATGTGCTGTCCCAGAGGCTCACATCCTAGGGCCCACCTGGTAGATAAGGCTCTTGTGTCAGCAGTGCTGGCGCCCAGGCCGGGGCCAGGTCTCCCAGGACTTGGAGCCCTAGTGAGGGGACTGACTGGCATGCTGACCCAGCCTTTCCACCCTTCTTTGCATCTTTCAAGGAGCTGGTAGATAGACAGAAGGGGCATGTTTAGACCTGTGATGACAGTCTTTTCATGGGTTGTTGGTGCTGGGTAGGATGCTGGGCCTGCAGCCTGAAGAGCAGCCCTAGGAGGACCGGTAGCCGCAGCCCCTGGTGCAGCCTCAGAGCAGAGCCTCTGGGTGGAGTCAGCTCACGGGTGCTTCTCATTCTCTTGCCACCCAAACATCGCACAGAGGCCAGCAGCGGCTGCGCAATGGCTGACGAGGAGGCCGTGCCTGGCACAGAATGTCCTCACAGGACACTGCTAGGCGGGAACCCATCGAGGCATCATATTTCTCCCCTGTCCACCCAGAGCACGGTGGGAAAGAGACTGTGCTGTGTGCAGGCGCCCAGCCTCTTCCTGTCTGACACCATCTCACCAAGGGGCAGCAACTCCAGGGACTGACCCTGGAGACACCCGAGCACTGCTGGTGTCTTTCCCGCACATCGGAGGCCCAGGTGAGGGGAAACTATGGGACAACTCATGAAGCAGGTGGAGCTGGTATTGGCAGCCATCTCTCCCTGGTCAAGAGTGCTATTGGCTTCCACGTGGGAACACGAATCGAGCCCCATACTCAGGAGAGTCCTGGTTTGGGCTCTGGTCCACAGGAACAGCTCCCCCACCCCCACCCCAATGCCAAGCTCCACTTAAGCTGCTGGGCTTTTTTGGAGGTGAACAGATGCCTATACCTCTTGCCTGGGGCTCCACCCTATTTCTTTTCTTTTCTTTTTTTTTTAGAAGACTCAAAATCCATGTTTTTATTGGTATATCACATTGCCAAGAAAAAGAAAAAGGTCATACAGACAAACTTTGACACAATTTTTGTCATTAATATTGGCCCAACACTACATCCTTTTATTAGGCTGAATGTGATATAATAGAGTAAAATGATATAACATGAGATATATTTTGGATTTGACGAGGAAAGCCCCACTATGAGAACTCTGGAAGTCCCTGGAGTAGGCCTGTACAATTTTTCATAGAAGCCTCAAGTGGTTTTTGGGAGAGAAAACATTACAAATCCCCAAACTAGCTTTAAGCACCGGACTCTAGTAGATGCACAAGTGTATTTATTATATTGGTAAAATAAGAAGAACCAAACCTGACATACAAAGCTTGAACAAGTGTCCCAGGGAGTGTTTTAGGACATCTTCATACTGGGGAGTTGGAGGTTCAGAATTACAGCCACCCAAATGTTAAAAGAAATATGACCTGACACGTACTCACAAGATGCAAATGCATCATCACTTGCAATGGCCCGTGGGTTCGGCTTTCCCCTCTAGCATGTGATAGTTCTCTTGAGATGTTTTTCTCTTTTGTTTACTTCTGAGGGAATTTCAAAGCTCTTTATTCCTAAATTTAATATGTTATAGCTAATGCCAACCAATTCCTCAGGGACACCCTCACACTGAGGTGCCTCCCTTGGAACTTTTAATTCTTCTCTCACATGTTTGGGACTGGCCAGGGAGGAGAACCCCAAGACTGGATCAGTACCCATTGGACCTGGTGCTGTTTTATCTCCTTTGCAGTGTTCCCATACCTTCTTCTGTGATGCCCCTCACGTGGTCAACCAGATGTCTTGAGGAGTTCTTTTTTAAAAATATATTTTATTGATTATGGCATTATAGTTGTGCAATTTTTTTCTCCCCTTTATTCCCCTCTGCCCTGTACTCTCCTCACCCACCATTATCCCCCTGCTTTAGTTCATGTCTATGGGTCATACATATAAGTTCTTTGGCTTCCACATTCCCTATACTATTCTTACTCTCCCCCTGTCTATTTTCTATCTACCATCTATGGTACTTATTCTCTGTACGTTTTCTCCCTCTGTCCCCCTCCCACTCCCCTGTTGATAACCCTCCATGTGATCTCCATTTGTGTGGTTCTGTTCCTGTTCTAGTTATTTGGTTAGTTTACTTTTGTTTTTGTGTTAGATGTGGTTGTTAATAATTGTGAGTTTGCTGTCATTTTACTGTTTGTATTTTTTTTCTTCTTTTTCTTAGATAAATCCCGTTAACATTTCATGTAATAAGGGCTTGGTGATGATGAACTCTTTTAACTTGACCTTATCTGGGAAGCATTTTATCTGCCCTTCCATTCTAAATGAAAGCTTTGCTGGATAGAGTAATCTTTGATGTAGGTCCTTGCCTTTCATGACTTCAAATACTTCTTTCCAGCCCTTTCTTGCCTGTGAGGTCTCTTTTGAGAAATCAGCTGACAATCTTATGGGCACTCCTTTGTAGGTAACTATCTCCTTATCCCTTGCTGCTTCTAGAATTCTCTCCTTCATTTTAATCTTGGGTAATGTAATTATAATATGCCTTGGTGTGTCCCTCCTTGGGTCCAGCTTCTCTGGAACTGTCTGAGCTTCCTGGACTTCCTGGAAGTCTATTTCCTTTAATAGCTTGGGGAAGTTCTCCTGCATTATTTGTTCAAATAACTTTCACAGTTGTTGCTCTTCCTCTTCTTCTTGTGGTACCCCTATAATTTGGATGTTGGAACATTTAAAAATGCCTCTCCTCATTTTTTTGAATTCTTGTTTCTTCATTCTTTTCTGTTTGGCTGTTTCTTTTTTCCTTCTGTTCCACTCCATCTATTTGAGTCCCAGTTTTCTTTCCATCATTATTGGTTCCCTGTGCATTTTCCTTCATTTCACTTAGCATAGCCTTCATTTTTTCATCTAATTTGTGACCAAAATCAACCAATTCTGTGAGCATCCTGATCACCAGTCCTTTGAACTGTGCATCTGATAGGTCGGCTACCTCTTTGTTGCTTAGTTGTATTTTTTCTGGAGCTTTGATCTATTCCTCCATTTGGGCCATTTTTTTCTTTTGTCTTGATGTGCCTGTAATGTAGTGAGGGGCAGAGCCTTAGGTGTTCACCTGGGTGGACCAATCCAGTTGCTGGGTTGTGAGGCTGTATGTGGGGGAGGGGTCAGAGAGGGAACAATGGTGCTTACTCTGCTCTCTGTCAGATTTCAGTCACTTCCCCCACATCCCACCAGCAAATTAGGCCCTTCTGGTGCTGATTCCCGGGTGGGTGGGCTTGTGTACATTCAGGACCCTGTGGGTCTCTCCAATGAACTATCCTATGAGGCTGGGAGTTTCTCCCGCCACCTCAACCCCCACAGGTGTTTTCCATCGGTGGTTTAGGCTTTATTTCCTTGTGCTGGGGCCCCCGGTTGTGCAGTCTGTCCCGCTCCCCAGTTGTTTCTCCCTGTTTATCTGCGTGTGAATGTGGGATCTCTGGTCCTCCAGACACCGCCTTGCTGTGAGTCCTCTTTGCCTGGCCACCCAACTCCGCCCCTCCTATCAGTCTGGATGGATGTTTCTTCTTTAACTCCTTGATTGTTGGACTTCCATGCAGTTCAATTTTCTGTCAGTTCTGGTTGTTTTTTGTTTTTAAATTGTCACTGTCTTTCTTTTGGTTGTCTGAGGAGGCACAGTTTGTCTATCTATGCCTCCATCTTGGCCAGAAGTACCCAAGTTCTAATCCCACCCTATTTCCCTTGTTTCCTAGTATTGTCCTGTCTGTTTTTTCCCTGAGTTTAATCAACACTTGACCTTGTCTACTTTGCCTGCTGCAAGCCCTCAGTTACTGACTTGCCTGACATATTACTTCCCTCTGCCTGGCCCACACCAGAGAACTAGTTTTGACCAACAATGTAGAAGTGACCACTCCTAGCTGCATTCACAGAAAGGCTGTTGTGTGGCACATGTGTGTGCACACATGTGTACATGTGCACGTGTGTGCAGTGGCCAGCTCAGCTGACACATACTTTGCCCTCACTCTTCCAGCAGAGGACAAGAGGCCCCTGGGGACGTAGCCTATGCGGTGTGATGCTTGAAGAAATGGCAGGGCAGCCTGACACAGGAGCCCGGCCCCCATGCAGCACCACGGAGCCACTGAAGCAGCCCTCAGTGGCCATCCTAGTCTTCCTGTCAGGTGAGAAAATGGTCTATATTTGGTGAAGTTACCACTGCTGGCTTTCTGTTACATTCAGCCAAACTCAATCCCAATGGAACAGCAGTCCTGTCCCTTTGTGGCCAAGTTTATCAGAAGTAGTGCCTCGGGTGTCTAACTACCATGGGCTCAGTTGTGTCGTCTCTCAAATTCACATGTCCAAGTCCTGACTCCCAGCAACTCAGAAGGTGGCCATATTTGGAGATAGGGTCTATAAAGAGGGAATGAAGGATTTTAAATTAGGCCCTAAATCCAATGATGCTGGGGTCCTTATGAAAAGGGGAAATTTGGACACAGGCCTCTATGTGCAGAGGGGAGAATGTGCAGACCCAGGGAGAAGGTGGTCATCTACAACAAAGAGGGAGGTTTGGAGCAGACTCCTTTCTCCTGGCCCTCAGGAGGAACCAACCCTGAGGAATCATCAACACCTTGATCTTGGACTTGCAGCCTCCAGAACTGCGAGAAAATAAATGTCTGTCATTTCAGCCACCCAGTCCATGATACTTCGTTATGGCAGCCCTGGCAAATTATACACAGACACGCAGTCCCTCCCTCCAAATTTGCAGGTCTTATCGCTGGACAAGACATCTCGTCCTCTCAGCGAGGGGCTGAGAAGTCAGACCTCGAGCATCTGAGTCACTGCAGTGCCTGCTAGAAATGGGGCAAGTTTAGGAATCTGTATTCTCACATGCTCCTTTGGCATGTCTTGCATTCGCTATCATTTGAAAACCACTAGTTTACTTCTTTAATGCCTTACACAACAAAATGTGGGGAAGAGAGCTGAGCTCACCCCACAACCCTCCTGAGGTCCCAGGAAACACTAAGATAGGACCCGGAGAGGGGGGCACTGTGAACCTGAGACCCCCAAAGTGGGAAAGAATGGGGTATTCTGGGTGCTGATGATGTAATAACTTCGGCCAGCATCTGTACAACACTTAGCTTCCACAGCCTATTTTACCTTCATTATCTAATTTAATCCTCATCTGCAAGGATTATAGCTGAGGTTACAGGTCCCCTGCAACCCAGGGAGGAAGTTCATGTTTTACTCTCTCCATTCCGCAGCGGAAGACCTGAAGTATAGACACTAGAAAGAGCATGTGAAAGTTGTTGGGGTCTCTATGGCTTTCCTGGACAACTAGGAAGCCCCAGTGGGAGCCCCAGCTGACCTCCTACCACAGCACAGGTAGCCCAGTTCCCCAGAAGCCCCACAGGTCTTGTCTGCATTGCCCACAGACTCATGGGGAGGTGGGGTGTGGAGGACAGGGCAGAGGGCAGGAGGGAGGGGGGCATGGAAAATGGTTTCTTGGGAGAGTCCTAGCCTGGAGAAAACAATGGAAGGGGAAACTTTCTCCCTTCTGTTGGTGTATTTAGAACCCACTTTCAAAGGCGGGTCTCTGGTGATTAGGGTAAAAAGGAAACCACACGCAGGCCATATGGGTGGAAAGAGTTGGGAATGGGGCTCCAGCCCCAGGTCTTACTGCTCATTCTGTCCCTTTAAGAGGTG
Source organism: Artibeus jamaicensis (assembly GCF_021234435.1). NCBI lineage: Eukaryota > Metazoa > Chordata > Mammalia > Chiroptera > Phyllostomidae > Artibeus > Artibeus jamaicensis. The sequence goes on along the minus strand of NW_026521854.1, from coordinate 5,130,795 downwards.
TTCTCTTCCCCCGCAACCTCCCCTCGCTCACTGGAGGTGTGTGGGGCAAGGCTGGACATCAGCCTGGAAACGAGCTCTCCCTGCATCCACGTGCAGCAGTGAAGAGCCAGCTGGCTGGAGAGAATGGCTGGGCAGGAGTGGATGGCCAGGCTGGAGCGGCCCGAGTGCTGTTGAGGTCACGCCATCTGGGCCTGGGACACCCCCGCTCTGCTGGAGGAGTCAGTCAGTCTGTCAGTCTGTCTGTCTGTCTGTCTATATATCTACCCTCCCTCTCACCATATGTATTTGAGGCTGTTTATACACTTCCCACAATATAAAAGAATGAAATAAATGTTCAAGGGAGTCATTGGATTGAGAAAAAGAGAGGAAAATATGGGAGTACAAGTAAAGGGGAAGATGAACTCGCAGACCATCAGATGCGACGTAAACTGGACCTACTGCACACCTCCCAGCTGTGACACGAGCCTCTCCCCAGCCAGACAAAGGCAGGACACAACAAAGGCACAAAAGCCAGTGGTCCATAGTGGGGGCGAAATTAAAAAGAATGCTGCTGTCAGCAGAATATCAGAACAATTTTTCCTGATGAGGAAGCCTGAGAGGGATTTCTCCTGTGGGTATTCATGAAGATGCCAGGCTGCGAAGGGATGTGTTCTCATAAGTACCCAGTGGAGACGTTTGTGGGACTGTCTGTCCGAGCCTCTCGGCGGCAAAATGCCGAAGCACAATATAAAAAATGCAAAGTAGGTCTGAATAGGAAGCATCAGGATGGTGTTCTGAGCAAAAGGTAACATTTACACTTCCCCAAACAGTCTTACATTTGAAGGGTCACATACCCTTTGAAAATCAATGGAAAATTTCTCCCCTCTATGAATAAATGCAGATATGAATGAATGACAAACCTTCATGTGTAATTTCAGAGTGAGTTTACAGGCCACGCATCCTCCCATCAGACCACCCTACTGAAAAGGCCATCTGAAATGTTGCCAGACTGAGAGACTCGGTTCCACCTTTTATGCCACTATTTCATGTACCTTCCATTGTCTTCCTTTGGGAGTTGGCTGCCTAAATGGATTCTCCCATGAAAACAAGCAAACAACAAAACAAACAAACAAACAAGATATGTCTGGAATTTTCATGGACTAGAGATACTTTTCCCTATTCCTCTCACAAAATACGACTAAAATTGCTGGTCATTATACATAGAACGGACAAGAAAATGCTGAAAGTTGGCAAGAAGATAAATTTGCTAGGGACCTGGGGACCCAAGGAACAGTGCGGTTGGGGGGCATCCCTGGGTTTTATTTTTTTGCTTCAAACATTCCCAGCGTGAAGCTGAAGAAAACAGAAACCTGGAAATGTCAGTGTGTGTGATAGTAAAAACAAAACAGAAATTAAAAAAAAAACTCTCAAATGAAATCATGTTTTCTTTTAGCCAAAAACTGGGAAAGGAACAAGCTAGAAAGATAACAAACTTTTAGAACACAATGGTGCCACTTCAGCCAAACCCTAGAAACATCTGTGGCCTCCCTCCTGCCCATGCCAGCAGGAGCAGGGTGGGCAGCCCAGACTTCCCACCTGGCTGAGGCACATGGAGGAGCTCCAGCTCCTCTGCTGGAGCAGAGAGGGCCAGGCCTTCGTCTCAACATCCTCTGCCAAGAGGTAAGAAGCTCTGCCCCACCCTGCACACCTAGTGTCACTGTGAACCCTGCAGGAAAGGTAATGAGTCACTCCAACCCCCCAACCAGCGAGTGGGGCCTAGCTGGGGGGGAGCTTCCTGTAACAGGGCACATTATTCTGGGGTGTCAACAGAGGCCAAACTAGAACCTGAACTTCTACTTTCACCTGGCAGTGATAAGATGGTACACCTTTTCCTCCCTGCCTGGGTGGCATTAGAGGAAGCTAGCTGAAGCATAAAGTGTTAAGTTAAATCCCGTGCTTCATAACATCATACCCAAAATGGGTTTTGGTAGAAAATCAACCATCACACCAAGAGCTAGGAAGATCTGAGTCTGAATGATAAAAGGCAATCAATAGGTGCCAACAGCAAATATGACAGAGATGTTATAATTATCTGACAAAAATATTGAAGTAGTCATTATAAAAATGCTTCAATAAGCAATTATTAGAACACTTGGAACAAATGAAAAATAGAAAGTCTCAGCATAGAGCTATAAAGAGAAATCAAATTAAAACTTTTTGCACTAAAAAACATCCTTGAAATAAACTAAATGAATAGGCTAAAAAGAAGAATGGAAGGAGAAGAGGAAAGATCCAATAATTGAAAGATAAAACATTAGAAATCACCCAACCTGAACAACAGAAAGAAAAATATCCTGGGGGTGAGACAGATATTAAGGGACTCTGGGGACTATTGCGACAATTTAACATTTAATTCATGGGAAGCCTGGAAGGACAGCAGAAAGAATGCAGGGCTAAAGAAGTGCTCAAAATCAGAATGGCTGAGAATGTGGCGTATTTAGCACAATACAGAAACCTGCAAGTTCTAGAAGCAAAGTGAACACTAAAAAGAAGAAACCCTTCTAAAGATTCACATTACAACACATACATCATGGACAAACAACCGAACACTATAGACCAGCCTTGACAGCAGTGAGAGGGGAACAGTGGCTCACTCAGAGAGGCAATCTGTGTGGACGCCGTCACGTGTCTCAGGAGGGAGAAGCAAACACGAAGTGGCACATCTTCAAGTACTGGGAGAAAAAAAAACCTGTCGGTGCAGAATCCCACATCCAACAAAAATTTCCTTCGGGAATGAGGATAAAATCAAGACAGTCTAAGATGAAGCAAAACTAAGAGAATTTGGTGTGAGCAGAACCATCCTAAAGGAATGGCTGCAGAAAATTCTCTAACCAGAAGGAAACTATGAATAAGGAAACTTGGAACCTCAGGAAGGAAGAAAGAACATGTTGAGCAAAAGTATGGGTCAATTTAACGGACTTCCCTTCTCTTATGTTTTCTGAGTTATGTTTGATGATTGAGTTAAAAAGTATAGCACTGTCTAATGTATTAGCACAAATTCTAAATATATGTAGATTAAATACTTAATTATATTATTTTAAAAGGAGGTGCAGGGATGTAAGGAATGTTTCTTCATTTAACTGGTGAATGAACATGCCAGTAGACTGTGATGTTGCTTCTACACATCCAGGACTACCACAAAAAGAAGCCTACACGAAGGATACACTCAAAACATTATAGATAAATCAAAATGACATTCTAAAAAGTGTTCAACTATCAAACAAGGAGTCAGGAAGAACAGAATAAATTCAAACAGAGATAACAAACAAAATAAATAATAAAATTGCAGGCATAAGCTCTAGCATTTCACTAATTACATAAAATGTAAATGGTCTAAATATACCAATTGAAAGACGGAGATTGAAAAAGTGTATTAAATTATTACCCAGGTATTATTGTCTATAAAGATTAACCTCAGGGAAAAAAAACTTACCTGACGCCCTGGACAGATGGCTCAGTTGGTTGGAGCATTGTCCAGGGCACCAAAAGGTCATGGGTTGACTTCCAGGTCAGGGCACATACCTGGGTTGGGCGTTTGATCCCCAGTCAGGGCAGATACAGGAGGTAATGATCAATGTTCCTCTCTTAGGCTGATACTTCTTTCTCTCTCCTTCTCCTGCCCCTTCCTCTCTAAAATCAATGAAAACATATCCTCTGGTGAAGATTAAAAAAACTTGAATGTAACTACATAGGAAGATGGAATATAAAAGAATGAAGAAATAGATGTCATGCAAGCATAAATTAAAAGAGGACAGGGGTGGCTATATTAATATTCAATAAAGTAGAATTCAGAGAAAAAATGACCAGAGACACAGAAGGACATTACATATATGATGTAGGACATTATGTAATGATGAAAGAATCAATCATCCAAGAAAACTGTTTTAGTTCATTCAAGCTGTCATCACAAAACACCACAGACTAGGGGTCTTATAAAGAACAGTAGTTTATTCCTTATAGTTCTGGAGACTGGCAGTCTGAGATCAGGGTGGTAGCTGACTGGGCGAGGGCCTCCTCTGGACTGTAGACTTCTTGCCGTATCTTCACAGGGTGAAAGAGCAAGGTGGCTCTGTGAGGTCTCATACAAAATCGCTAATTCCATTCATAAGGGCTGACCCTCACGACCCAATCACCCCCAAGGTCCTCACATTCTGATATCACTGGTTCTTAGAATGCCAACACGTGAATTAGGAGGGACAGAAACTGTCAGACCATAGCAAAGACACACTAATTCTACATAGATACCTACCAAGAATGGAGCTGCAAAACAGGTGAAGTAAAAACAGACAGAGCTGGGAGGAGACACAAGCAAACCCACAACTGTAGTTTGGGACTTCAATATCCCTCTGTCAGCAATCGGTAAAAAGAAAACACCTAGGTAGAAGATCAGCAATGATGAAAGAGAATGCAACAATACCACCAATCAAAAAATATGACCAGTATTTATATAAAACCTTGCACCAACAGCAAAGCATGCATTCTTTTCAAATTCCCATTTACATGTACCAATATAGACCCTATCCTGGGTAATAAAACAAACTTCAACAAATTTTTTAAAGTTGCAGTCATAGAGAATACGTTCTCCTATCACAATGTAATCACACTAAAAGTCGATAGCAAAATGATAAGCAAAGTATCTCCAAACACTGGGAAATTAAACAGTACATTTCTATACAACACATGGGTTAAAGAGAAACTATCGACATAAATGAAAATACATTGAACTGAATAAAAATCAGAATATAACATATCAAAATTTGTGTGACACAGTAAAGCAGTGCTGAGAAGAAAATGTATAGCAGCAAATATGGACATTAGAAAAGAGGGGAATGTTCAAATCAGTGATCCAAGCGCCTGTCCAAGGACCTAGAAACAGGAGAGAAAAAGAACCACAGGGCAGGCAGGAGGAAAAAATAACAAAGAGTAGAAATCGGTGAAGTTCAAAGACAGAAAAATAAAGCCAGCGAAACAAAGCTGATTCTTTGAAATGAATAAACTTGACAAACCTTTAGCAAGACTCAAAAAGAAAAAAGAGAGAAGATTCAAAGTGCCAATATCAGGAATCAAACAGAAAATAGCACTATGGACTCCACAGACACACACACACACACACACACACACACACACACACACACACAGTGGAATACTGTAAACAACTCTGCACATGTCAATTTAATGATTTAGATGAAATTAACTGATTTCTCAAAAAAAGCACAAAGTTCACCTACACACCCAATGTAAAATAGGAGATCTGAATAACCTATTAAGAAAATTGGAATAACTATTAAGGTAATCAAATTTGTAATTCTAAAATTTCTGAAAAAGAAATCTCCAGACCCAGAGGTTTCACTGGAAAATTCTACCAGATATTTAAGAAAGAATTAAAATTAATTCTACACATCACTTCCAGAAAATACGAGGAAGGAAGACTCTCTAATTGATTTTATTAAGCCAATAATACCATGATACTAGCTTGATATTACCTTGATAGCTATCAAAATCAGAAAAAGACAGTGTGAAAGAAAGACAGAAAGAAAGAGATAAAGAAAACTGCAGATCAATATCCTTAAAATTGATTCAAAAATCCTTAACAAAATAGTGACAGATAGGATTCTGCAGTCCATTAAATGTGCACCCAGCATGGCCAAGCAAGGCGCATTCTAGGAATGCCACATACTCATTAACCAGCTCAGGAAGGAAAGTCACATAATCACAAAGATGGAAGTAGAAAAAGCATTTGACAAAAGTAAATGCCTGTGGTAAAATCCCACAGAAAATTAAGGCTAGAAGAAAACTTTCCTAACTTTTATAAGGAGTATCTGTAAAAACCTGGAAGGTAACGTTATATTTAGTGGTGAAGGTGAATGCTTTCCCCCGAGACTGGGAATGAGGCCAGGAGGTCTGCCCTTATTTCTAGCCAGCGCATCAGGCAGGAAGAGGAAGTGGAAGACACGCAGATCAGAGAGAAGAGTGGCCCTATTTGCACATGACATGATTGTCTACACAGAAAACTTCCAAAAAAATACTCTCGTAGAACTCTCATAAGTGAGTTCAGGAAATTTGCTGGATTTAAGGTAGACGTATAAATTGTATTTCCATATACTGTCATAAACACATGAACATCAAAATTTTAAAAATACAATACCATTTATGATTATTCAAAAAACATCAAACCTTAGGTATAAATCTAGAAAACTGTGCACAGGACTAATATGCTGAAAACTACAAAATTTTAATGAAATACAGTTTTAAAAGTCCTAAGTCAATGGAGAGATACACAGAGTTAATAGACTGGAAGAGTCCATAAAACATGTTAATTCTCCTCAAATTGATATTTAGGTTTAACCTAATTTTTACCAAAATTCTATTCAGATTTTTTAATAGTTATAGGTATGATTATTCTAAAATTTATATGGGAAGAAAAGAGCTACAATAGCTTAAAAAATTGAAAAAGGAGACTACATTGAGTGGAGTCAGTCTATTTAATTTGGAGACTTAATTATATAGCCGTAGTGATCAAGATTACGTGGCGGTACAGACACACAAATAAATGGAACAGAACAGAGAATGCAGAAATTGACCCACACAGCTATTGCTAACTGATCTCCAAGCAAGGTACAAACACCATTCAGTGGAGGAAAGATCATCCATTTAATAAATGGTGCTGGAACAACTGGACTTTTACAGGCATAAACAAAAGCAAAAACAAAAACAGATCTTCACCAAAGTTTCTTAACTTATACCAAAATGAACTTCAGATAGATCAAAGACTTCTATGTAAAACTAAAACTACACATCTTTTAGAAAAAATATAAAATCTTTGTCATTTAAGGCTAGGCAGAAAGTTCTCAGGCTGCAGAAATGCACCATGCATAAAAGGGAAAATTGATAAATGAAACCTCATGAATGAACAGCTTTTCTTCTGTAATAGACCCTGTTAGGAGGATAAAAAGGTAAGCTATAGAGCAAGGAAAAACATTTGCAAGCTGTATGTCCAACAATGGAGTAGTGTCTAGTTAAATAAAGAACTCTCAAAACTCAACAGTAAAACAATCAAATTAGAACATGGGCAACATGAAGAGACAGTTCACTGAAGAGGATTTGCAGGTGGTACATAAGCACACGAAATATTTAACATCATCAGCCCTTCGGAAATGCAAATGACACCACGATAAGAAGTCACTATGCCCCTATCAGAATGGCTAAAATGAAAAATAGTGGCAACCAGCATTGACAATGATGCAGAGAAATTGGGTCACCCATACACTGCTGATTAGTAAAATCAATGGTGCTTCCACTCTGGAAAAACGGCTTGGCAATTTCTTTATAAAAAAACCAAATTTACAGCTACCATACTCCTGAATGTTTACCCCAGAGAAATGAAAAATTCTGTGAACTTCTAGCAGCTTTATTCATCACAGCCAAAGACCGGAAACAACCAGGTACTTTCAACAGGTGAACTAACCCGTTAAACAAATTGGCACACCCATTTTGCAGGCTACTGCTGAGCAGTCAAAACCAACAAACTCAGTGCACATGACAACCTGCATACATGTCCAAAGAACTGTTCCGAGTGAAGAAGCCCACCTACGAAGATTACATTCTGAGTTGTTTCAATTATAGAATATTGTTGAAGAACAAAAAATTATGGAAATGGAGAATAGGTTAGTGGCTGCCAAGGATTAAGACAGAGGCACTGGAAAGAAGCGGGTGTGGATCTCTAAAGGTGACTCGAGGGGTCCGCTGGTGATGGAAAGCTCTGTGCCTGACCGCACCAGTGCCGATACCTGGCTGTGACTTGCACTGCAGTTGTGCACAGTGCGCCCCTTTAAGGGAACTGGGCACAAGGCACAGGGGATGGACATCTCTCATTTCTTGCAATTGCGTGGGACTTTATGATTACTCAGAATAAAGAGGTTAATTTAAAATAATACAAAGCCATCAAATCTGACATCTTAATATATCTAATGCTATGTCATTGGAAGGCCTGGGCCCGGAGGGCAAGAGACGTTGCTACAAATTCCTGTTTTGTCTGTAACAACTCCCATCATTTCACTCAGACCCCTGCCTTTTCTGTGCCTCATTTTCTTTGTGGATTAAAGGACATATTTTGGGTAGATCATCTGTAAATGCCTTTTTTAAAATTTTTATTTTATTGATTATACCATTACAGTTGTTCTATTTCCCCCTTCATTCCCCTACACCCTGTACCCATCCACCCCTACCATTCCCCGCCTTTAGTTTATGACCATGTGTCTAAATATTTCCCATACTATTCTTGCCCTCCCCCTATTTTCTACCTACCATCTATGCTACTTATTCTCTGTACCTTCTCCCCCCTTCTCCTCCCACTTCCCTGTTGCTAACCCTCCATGAGATCTTCATTTCTATGGTTCTGCTCCTGATCTAGCTGTCCTTTTAGCTTGCTTTTGTTTTAGATGTGGTTGTTAATAACTGTGTGTTTGCTGTCCTTTCACTGTTCATATTTTTTATCTTCTTTTTCTTAGATAAGTCCCTTTAACATTTCATATAATAAGGGCTTGGTGATAATGAACTTCTTGAATTTGACCTTATCTGAGAAGCACTTTATCTGCCCTTCCATTCTAAATGAAAGTTCTGCTGGATAGAGCAATCTTGGTTGTAGGTCTTTGGATTTCATGACTTGGAATACCTCTTTCCATCCCCTTCTTGCCTGGAAGGTCTCTTTTGAGAAATCAGCTGACAGTCTGATAGGAACTCCTTTGTAGGTGACTGTCCCCCTAACTCTTGCTGCTTCTAGGATTCTCTCTTTCATTCTAATCTTGGCTAATATAATGATGATGTGCCTTGGTGTGTTCCTTCTTGGGTCCAACTTCTTTGGGACTCTGAGCTTCCTGGATTTCCTGGAAGTCTATTTCCTTTGCCAGATTGGGGAAATCCTCCTTTATTATTTGTTCAAATAAGTTTTCCACTGGTGGCTGTTCCTTTCCCCCTTCTGGTACCCCTATAATTCAGATGTTGGAGCATTTAAAGATGTTCTGGAGGTTCCTAAGTCTCTCCTCATTTTTTTTGAATTCTTATTTCTTCGTTCTTTTCTGGTTGGTCATTTTTATCCTCCTTCTGGTCCAGTCCTTTGATTTGAGTCCCAGTTTCCTTTCCATTACTATTGGTTTCCTGTGCATTGCCATTCATTTCAATTAGCTTAGCCTTCATATGTTCCTCTAATTTGTGACTAAAATCAACCAGTTCTGTGAGCATCCTGATCACCAGTGTTTTGAACTGTGCATCTGAAAGTTTTGCTATTTCTTCATCACTTAGATTTATGGGCTCTGGGGCTTTGAGATCTTCTTGAGCCATTTTTGGTCTGTTTGCGCCCATTAAGTATGAGGAGCAAAGCCTTAGGGGCGGGGTGGGTCTTCTGGGTCGGGGGTCACTGGGTTGTGACGCTGTATGTGGGGGCGGGGTCAGAGCTGGGAAATGGTGGCTGTCTCTGCTGCCTCCCATTGCTGGGACCCGCTAGGTCCTATCTCACTGCCCACTCCCTCTCTGGTCTATCTGAGCTGGAATGCGCCAGCACAGTCAACCCGCGGCACCCTTCACCCTCGCCGGATCCGCCGGTTGCTCACTGGGTCGGCCCTTTGCAACCCCACGCCTGGGATCCGTGCTCCTGAGTCTGACTGACCCAGTTTTCCTGTGCAACCCCGCTCCACCAGCTGCTGGTTTCGCCCCTCTTACCGGTCAGACTGAAGAATTCATTGTTATCGGACTTCCGAAAAGTTCAATTTTCTGTGTTCTGGCTGTGATTTCTGTTGCTAATATTTTGTTGTCTCTAAATTTGGTTGTGTGAGAAAGCACAGTCTCCACCTATGCCTCCATCTTGGCGGAAGTCTCTAAATGCTTTTTTGTCTCATTGGAGCCAGACAGATGGCTGATAGAGGTCGAGTTCAACATGGCCAGAAGTGGGAAGCTGCCTCATGGCCTCCACAGCACTTACCCAAGGAAGCCATGGGGGCCTCAGACTCTGAGGAGGGCCCTGCCACTGACTCTGCCCCCGAGACCCACCAGGCACTGTAGTAGGCACGGGGCGCGGGTGCTCTCACTCAGGTCAGGCCCCAACGATAAACATGTGAATAGTTGCCTTCCCATTTTTCAGTGAGGAAAGTGAGTCTTGAAGAGATTGTATAACTTGGCTGTGAGCATGCAGGTTGTTGACTGCAAAGTCGTGGAGGAAAAACCTGACCTGTGACTTGCCGTCTGAATGGCAAGTTACTTAACCTCTACAATCCTGTTTCCTTACTTTTAAAAGAGAACTCTTATTTTCCTATGAAGTTTAGTTGAAATTATGCATATAAGACCTTAGTATAAAATCTGTACATGGGGAACACCCCAAAATGTATCAAGATATTAATCACCATCTTCATCTTAGCTGACCAGTGGCAGAGCCAGAGGTCCAGCCTGGAGTGTTCTGACTCAGTGTTCATGTTCTGGAACGTAATTTCTGACAGCTGCTGAATTCTCCCTTGTCAGTCTCATGAAGCCCTTCCTGGTAAGATGGGGAGGGGAACAGGGAGAACAGAAGCCCCCAGTTGCAGGTGCCTCAGCTCCCACCAGCTGTTTCAACTCCCCCGGCAAATAGCGAGACCCCAGAAATCAGCAGTTTCACAGAGCTTCTCCATCCTTCCCTTGCCCACATCCCCAGCCCTGCGCCCCACCACAGATGCATACCCTTGTTTCTTAGATGAACAACAGCACCAGAGATGGGCCTGCTCAAGGTGCAGCAGCTGGTTAAAAACTGACCCAGGTCTAGAGCCCCAGTGGCCTCTGGGCCCTGCCAGTACCAGGGGCTGGTCTCCCAGCCACCTGCTCCTGGTGCAGGAAGTGCCCCTGGAGTCAGAGTTGCGTGGAGAGGTGTATAGAGGGAGCCCAGTGGAGAGGGCAGCACACACCGAAGGAGCATCTTACAGATAAGAAAGGAAGTGGAGATGAAGAGGTCCAGACCTGGTTCTCAAGCCCCCATGCCGTTCTGATGACCTGACCTGAACACATCTTAGCTCCAGGAATTTTCCCCTTTTCAGAACACAAGACTCACATTCCCAGCTTGACTCGCTCTTAGAGCTACAGCGGAGAGAGGGTGAGATAAGAACTGGGCTTATTGTTGTCAAATAGTTCTTGCGTACCATTCAGTTCCCTTTTCATTTTGATAATGGCTTTTTAATTTGATGCAGCCCATTTGCTTACTTTTTTCTTTATTTCCTTTGCCCTAGGAGATATATCGACAAAATGTTGCTATGCAAGATATTCGAAATTTTACTGCCTATTTTCCTCTAGGATTTTTATGGTGCTCATAGCAGCGCTGTTTACAATAGCCAGGATTTGGAAACAGCCTAAGTGCCCATCAGTAGATGAGTGGTAAAAAACAAAAAACTGTGGTACATCTATACCATGGAATACTGCACAGCAGAAAGAAAGAAGGAACTGCTACCTCTTTCAACAGCATGGTTGGAACTGGAGACTATCGTGCTAAGTGAAATAAGCCAGTCGGTGCTTTCAAATACCATATGATCTCACATATAAGAGAAATCTAATGAACAAAATAAACTAAGGAGAAAAATAGAACCAGAGGTACAGAATCATGCAACAGACTGACAGCCATAAGAAGGGCAGGGGAGGTGGGGGCTGATTGAAAGAGGGTGAAGGGATTAGTCAAAGAACCTATAAGAAGGACGAATAGACATGGACAATGGTGAGGGGACTGATTATGGAAGTGGGGGCAGGCTGGATGGCGGGGGGCAAATGGGGAAATAAATAGTGGGACAACTATAATAGCATAAACAATAAAATATTTTTGAAAAATAAAGAACTGGGCTTATCTTTACAAACTGTGAAAGGTTGGGTCCAGGTAAGGCTTTGCTGTCAGGGGTCAGTATTTACCTGAGCTGAGATTAGGGAAACTTGACCACCAGGCTGCAGAGGGTGGTCAGGAACTTCTAGGAGCCAGGAGAAGAAAGGCTCCTGTAAGCACAACCCGCTCAGTTCCTGCCAGCAGGGACCACCCTGTCAGGTCGCCATGCCCCATGAGGTCCTTTGGTTTGGGACCAAACTGAGCATAATCCATGCTTCTCTCCAGATTATCATGGCACTCAAGGCAGAGCCCTGCACCAATGGCAATGCCTGGGGGAGTGGTGGCCTCTGCACTCAAGGTCACAAATGCCCCCGGCTCTCTAAACCTCCTTCCTAGTCTTCCAATCGGGAATAAAAACACAGGCCTCTGTAGAATGTTTGAACGGGCTCGGGAATCTGTGAAGTGCAGTCTCAGTGGAAAGAATGCTGCTTCTGGAGCAAAGGCACCTGGGTCTTTGATGGCAGGTGTCCACTGGGCCCACGCTCGCTCACCCCAGTCTCAAAGGGGATTATGCTGCAGAAGGCAGAGTGCCGCCTCTCTGATTAAACCGAGTGCTAGGCTCTACTCTCCCCCACATCTTCTAATTAATAGTCAGGATTAACTGCTGCTGCAGCTGGGCCCCAGCCATCTAATCACAGCTGCACAGGCTCCTGGGAGCTCAGTGCTCCTCCACTGCAGCCTCCCCACCCATAGGGGAAAAGCGTGCAAGAGTTGAAATGACAAAAACAGGAAGAAATTCATCCTCTCTGCCCCTCCTCAGTGCCTACTGGGACTGGTGTTGTGCTGCCTCTCTTCTCTCTGAGATGAAAGGGGAAGAAGGTCCCACTTTCCTGGGGCCACTCAAGGTGGGAAAGGTGCCTTGAAGTCACTCCGAGAAGGCATGGGAGGCCAGCATGTCAGCCTGCAGGCAGGATAGTTCCTGAGACAGTGGATCACCTCGATATGAATGAGAAGACAATAACAATGTCATTGCTGCTACACCTAACCTTTGATGAGTGCTTACTATGCACTCAAGTGCCAGGTATAGTGTAAGTGATTTGCACAAACTATTTTACATGCACAAAACCCTAAGCAATATGTATCATTATCATGCCTCTTATAGTCTGGGAACTGAAGCACAGAGGGGTTGAGCCACTTCACCAAAAGTGATGGTAAGTGATGGAGCTGAAATTTGAACCCAGGCAACCGCACTCTCACCCAACGCACCTGTGCAAGGAGACACAGGGGCCCAGAGACCCCAGCTACAACCACATCCTTACCTTCTGAGACAGCCCCTGAGTCACGTCTTCAATCCCAGGACTTCAAGAAACATTCCCTGCAAACCCCGGTAGAAAGCTCTCTGCTGGTCTTGTCAGCAGAGCCTGAGGCTGTGTCCCAGGGTCAGTCTCCCTCCTGCTGGGAGCTGGGTGGAAGTCTGGGACCCTGGGATGGCTGCTGGGCCTGGACCTGCCCCCATGGAGATCCTCCTGGGGCATTTCCTCCCTCCCCTGGGGGTCTGCCCTCCAGGCTTCACTGGCCACACCCTCAGTACAGTGTGAATCTGGCTCTAGTTTGCTCTTTTTTAGAAAAATTGTTGTTCAAGTGCAGTTTTCTGCCTTTTACTTTAACTCACCTGCCTCCTTTCAGAGCCTTACCCAACTCCCCTTTACAGGTGAGTTTCTCACTTTATGCGTTCCCTCCTTCAGCGTCTGAGGACCAGCTACCACATTCCAGACGCTCTGTCAGGGGCTGGGGACAAGAGGATCACAGGGTCCCCTGTCTTCAGTCTACACTTTTGCTCAGCTCTCCAAGTGTTCTTATGTGCTTCTGTTCCCACCACTGGGTCTCTCAGGGCTCCCATTTCACCACTCAGTGGAGGGCTTCATGTTTCTCACCTGGTTCTTTCCATTGCCCCTATGAGAACAGTGCCCCTCAGGAGCCACACAATGGTAAGGGCCTGTTCCTAACTTGCACCAAATGTTAATAATTCTGACTCATGCCGCCTTGCAGACCTGCCTTCCACTGGGTGGATCTGGTGAGCTAATTGGAGCTAAGGTGGGCTCTGTCCATCATGAATCCACTGGGTTGCTGGGAGCCATAGATAAACACAGGATTTGGTGTCAAACAGAAAAGGGTTGAGAGCCCACCACGGCTACTTCTCAGATGGTAGCCTCTGAGCAGGCCCCACTGATCCTGCCTCCTGCCATCTGCGCCCAGTGTGACAACTGCCTGAACTGGAGTGACAGGTGAACTGACTGACTCACTTTTCTAAATAAAATATAGTAGAGCAGGCCACACCCAAGAGGAGGTTACGAAAAGCCTTTGACTTCCATCTTGGGCACTCACTCTCCTTCTGCCTCAGAGCCCTGCCTTAGGAGCAGGCAAGTTGCCAGGCTGTGTGTAGTGTTCTGGAGCCCCATGTGTCTGGGAGCCCATATTCCCACCAACAGTCAGAGCCCCTGACGTGCGTAGGCTTCCAGATGGATCTGCAGCACTCCAGCTGATGCCCGAGCTGCCCACAGCCCCGGGTAGCATACTCAGCCTTGTGGGAGACCCTGAGCAGGGACTCCGGCTAAACTGTGCCCAGATCCTGACCCACAGCAACCGGAGATAATAACCAAGTGATCTTTTTCCAGCTGCTGAGATTTGGGGTAATTTGTTATACAGCAATGGGTAACTAATACACTAGCTGAGTAATATTGGGCAACATTTTTGTTTTCTCATCTCATTACAGAAAAACTTCAAATAAATTAAGAACAGGGATTAGTATAATAAAGCCCTGCATGCCCATCACCCAGTCTCAACAATTATTCACACATAGCCAATCTTGGTTTATCTCTGTCCCCAGTGGGCAAATCATTGAACTTCTCCTGTCCTGTAAAATAGTGTGCTTAAAACGTCTTCCCCTCAGTGGTGACCAGGATGAATGCAGGTAAAGTGATGAGGAAGGTGGCTTGTACGATGTATGAGGTCAGTGAATGCCTACTTCTACCCCTTCTTCTTTCCCGTCTTTGACAACTGAATTTGTACAAAGGCCTCCCGTGGTGTAGTCTAAAGGAGAGAGCCATTCAGGCATCTTTAGACAACAGGTTAGTGGAGGTGATCTGACCACCCCATGAGGGCAAGAGCCTGGCACAAAGGCTTTGCTCAGACCCCTCATGCACCCACCATCATGGAGCTATCGTGGTGCTTTCCTTTTCTTATTCTGCTATCTGTGGGGTGACTGGCCCCTAGTATGATTATCCTGCAAGGACTGAATCCCAGATGACCAGGCTATGGTCCCTTGTCCTCAGGGGACACCAAGTCTTAGAGGGTGAAGTCACACTTTAGTAACCATGACAACACCTTTCTCATTGGGCAGCAGAGGTCCGCACAGAGCCCTAGGAGACTGTCAGTCACACCTGGGAAGAAACACTCCATTGGTGCACTTGGAATGACATAACAGAGAAGGTGACATGCATGTCACAGAGCAGGCATTGCAGGAACAAGCAGAAGATGCCCGCACGGCTCCTCAAACCTGAGAGGGGTACAGCGGGCAGCACCGCAGAGGAGTGGGGGCGACAAGGTAAGAGAGCAGAGGCAGCAGGACACTCCACTCCATGGACAAGCTTGAGGCAAAGGCCAAGCAGGAGGGAGGCAGGATGGAACGAGCATTGCTCAGGCACATGGTGGGCAGAGAAAGGACCTGAGGGGAGAAGGACAGATGGAAATGCGGAAGAGAAGAAATGACAGACAGAGCCAAGTCCAGAAGGTGCTATGACGAGTTAAGCTGGGGACACGGTGCAGCGGGGCGAGGAATCCTTTTCTCTGAACACGGTGGAAACCCCGCGACATTGATGTCTTTAGCGCTTCGTGTCTAAAGGATTCCATGTTCTCAGTTTGGCAGGCGGTTGGGCCACCTGCTGTAGTGAGGACAGTAGTCCTCTCCTTCAAGGAGAGGGGTTCGCTGTGGACAGAGACAATGACTCAGTTCAAGGGCCCTCGTCCCTCCAGGTCAGCTAGTTGTGAGCAATGAGAAGTGGCAGACTCAATGGACAGGAAAGAAGGAGGAGGTATGTCTGAAGCCTGGGGCCTCCCGGGGAGGGAGCCAGGGGAAAGGGCTCGGGGCAGGGCAGAAGGAGGTGTTGGTGACACACGGCTACTGCCAGGCCGAAAGGAGGGAGAGGTGGCAGGAGCAAGATGGAGAAGAGCTACGCACAAACCCCATTTTCCCCAAACAGCGTCGATGTAAAAACATGCTTTAAGAGTGAACAAAGGCGAAGATGCTAGGACCATTTCTAGGGCCTGTGACCTCTGGTGACAACGACCCACCCCATCCGTGGAAGTTGTGTGGTGCGTGTGAGTGGGCGGCGGGAGTGCAAGCCGCGGTCTCCCGCATGCCTTCTCCTCAGCACTCTGGCCCAGATGAGCCCAAGATGCTTTATAACTTTCAATCCTCTTTTTATGATGCTCAAAACTTGTCGCCATCTGCTATGCAGGGCTTTAATGCAAATCTGTTTGCTTTTATGGTTTCAATTAACCTAATAATAAAGCGGGGCAGGCAGGCTCCCGAAGAATCTTCTCCTCCCACCCACTTCCAGGCAAGTATCCCACCCTCCTCCCCCAGAATTAAAGACCCTGATGTTCTCATCCTGCAGCTGGAAATCCTTCCTCACGTTAACCATGTCCTGTCTGCACCAAATTCACCAAATAAACCCTTCTGGTCTCTGCCATCATCGCAGCTGGGGATGTCCTCAGGGGAGACACTCACCTCCTGAGGCCCAATCCAGGGTTAGTATGACAGATGCTACTGTAGCGCAGAGGTTCCTTGGGCTGGCGGTGCTCTCTGAAGTGTGTGCAAGGGGAGATTGTGCAACCTGGGACTGACACATGCCCTCTGACCAATGCTTCAGAGCAGGGGCACCTTGCGCAGTTGTCTGAGCCCCTCTGAGTCTCACTTCCCTCACCTGTAATAAGAGGATGTTTATCATCTTGCACACACCTTGCAGGGTGTTGTAGGGATTAATTTAAGCACCTGATTCCTAAGAGGTCCCCTTCTGCTTTCACTGGGACCTGGGGCCGGTTAGGAAGACGTGTCTAGGACAACCGATGGTTCCTGTTTGCCTGGGACTCTGAGATTTCCAGACTCAGGACTCTCAGTGCTGAAACCTGAAGTCTTGGACAAAACGAAGGGAGTTGCCTCCTCACAGAACTCCACAGGGAAGCAGGGGCTCCCAGAATCCGTCCTCTTACTTGCTTAGAAATCTCACAAAGCTTGGAGTGGTAGGGTTTGAAAGATAGCATTATTCTTCTCATTTTCTTTCTATAATTTAAAATAACATTAAGACCCCTTGCATTGGCCTAGTGCCTTTGCACATAGCACCAGCTACATTTCGCATTTGGAAGACTGGGCCCTCCCAAGGTTGGGAGAGTGAGCCAAGGCCAAGCAGCAACAAAATCACCAGGGTCCGGGTTGAACATGGGTCACGTAACCGTCCTTCCTCCATTTGCTCAACTCTAAAGTGGAGCTCAAATACTTACCTTTGTAGGTGTGAGCGATGATGCATTGGAAGTGCTTTAAATGTTGTTGTCGACCCGTTAAACGGTGGCACCCACTCAGTGTTGTCTTCAGCTAACAAACTCGCTCTGTGTTTCCATGAAAAGATTT
Organism: Artibeus jamaicensis; assembly: GCF_021234435.1. Classification (NCBI taxonomy): domain Eukaryota; kingdom Metazoa; phylum Chordata; class Mammalia; order Chiroptera; family Phyllostomidae; genus Artibeus; species Artibeus jamaicensis. Next base: position 5,113,249 of record NW_026521854.1, on the reverse strand, counting down.
CCCATTTGGGCTTAGAGGCTCATTTGCCCTTTCTTTGGATGTGAGAATCTTGGTATTTTCTGCGCTTGCTGATTAGGTAGGGATCAGCTGGCACTTTTCATGGAAACAGAGGCTTCGATGATAATTTCCAGAGTGCTCCTCTTGAAGCACAGGTGAGAGTCACCCTCTACTGAAATCATTCATTCATCCATTCATTTATCCACTCTATGAATATTTTCCTGGGCCTCTGACTCCTAGTGTAACTTTCCTGGTCTAAACTTTTCCTCCACTTGCCCACAATACAGTAGTCTCTGGTTTTCAAGCTGAAAGCGGTTTGGGGGTCAGAGGTCCTCCTGGCCCGACAAAGGCAGCACATCCGGAAAGAAGGACGCCATGGTGCGAGCACTGCTGGCTCTGGGAGCCGAGGTCGTCCTCCCATCCGCCCTTCCAGCCCCACTGCTATAGGCCCAGTGCCCAGCATCCACCACACACTTAAGGACCCTCAAAAATGTTTTAATTTCTCTTCAAATAAGAAGAAGGATCAATAATCATTATATCCTGACTGTATTATATCTGTCTTTATATCAACATAGTTGTAAGATATAATTATATACATACCGGTGTATATAACATATATACAATGTATACTTAATCATATTTAAATATGTATATATATTTTATATAAGGATAAGTTATATTTAAACGTGTTATATTATTAGTATTTTTAATAGAGAAGCAAGTCCATGATAGCCAAGTGCCTTGGGCCTGTAAAAGTCAGTGTGTCCCCGAGGCACTGCCCTCTCAGGGCCGAAGCTCCAAGGACGACGTGGTCAGAAGAGTGGCCAGATTCAGGAGTAATATCCAGCTTCCTAGAAATGCAAGGAGCATGACAGCTATAGAATGAGTGAAATGAATGAATGAATAAACCAACGAAGGAACAAAACACCCATTTATGAAGATGTAAGGATGACTTCGTTATCAGGGTCCAAAAGTAGAGATTTAATATCCCCAAAATTCAAAGGGAGAGTCAGCCTTCTGTGTTCAGGCTTTAGCTAGAACTGTTCCCATGTGTCTTTCTCAACCAGACTTAAAGCAGCTTCTTAAAAAATTGTACTCTGAGGTTGATATTTAAAGATCATATCTCTACAAGACTCTTCAGCCATTTAACTGAGTTGTGTGTATAACAGTAAATCAAATTAAAGAGAACTGGCCCTAAGGCTAGTATGTGCCCAACCCAGGGCTTCCAGCTCAAATCTGTCTTTCCATAACTGGAGGCTGCCTTTGGGGAAACATCTCCTCCTTAAATTTGTGAAAAAAAAGAAACCAAATGAACAAATGTCAGCCCATGTTCCTTGGCACCAGTTCAACACCAACGAGAAGCCCCAATTTGGGATGCAGTAAAGAAGGAAACTTTACTTAGTGCAAATGACTGAAGAGTAATACAGCATGGCTGTGAACACAGCGTGGCAGTGAGGAGGCCCCAGGGCCAGGCCCCTTTCCACCTAGACAGCCCAGCTCCTGAGACGTGTCTTCAGTCTTTGGTGGACAGTGAGCTCTTCTAGCCTGAGGGGTGTAGCTTATATAGACAGAAGCCCCTGTCCCTGGTCCCTGATTATTCAGAATAGAGCTGCTCTGATTGGTCAGAGCTCCCAGCGGATGGGGAAACTTCAGTCCTATTGGCTGAAATAGGACTCCAGGAATTCCTTTGTGAGGAATGGCTCAGCGGGCAGACACACAGTGCAGGTCCGCAGTCTAGTGCAGAAGCTTCTCTGTGAAGTGCAGTTTGTGTAAGAGGCCCCATGTAGAAATGGCTGCTAGGCTTATTTATTTATCTGTCCAGTTAGCCATCAGGAGCCCTTCTTAGTCCTCAGAGTTCACACAGACTAATGTCAATACATAACCCCCAAATTACACCAGTCATATTTTCTGAAACCCGTCTGTTAAAATTCATAGACCCTTGTTATAAAATGATGTGTTTAGATGAGGAACAAAAAGTGAAGGCATTTATTTTCTAACCAGGGATGACTCCGAGACAGAGATAAAGAGTCTATCAACATGAAGAAGAGTTGTTTTCATTGCTGTTTGGACATGTGGGGCATTCTCCCACTGCTGCAGTGAGAATCGCTCACTCGTCCTCTCCCCACATCTATCCGGAAACTCCCTAAGTGCCAGGCACCCCAGGGGACCACAGTCTGTCCTGGGGCTCTGCTCTCCTCACAGCTACCTCTTTGCTCCTTCCATGCCCCCCTACACTCACTTCCACTCTGTTACAAGCCATATTTAATAAAATGTAGATACCCCAGAATGCCATGGTGAATGATGATAACATCTCTGACGGTAACAAGACATTGAAAGGGACACATTAAAGCTAATGAATAAATAGACCAGTTTGCACTAAAATGCAACAGTAAATAAGCAACCTCAGAAGAGAGAAGGGCAGGGGCTGTTTGTTCTCATTCCTAGGAAGAGGTAGAGATGAATTGGGTGCAAATTGAGATCCAATAGGTGCTGGCAGTAACAAATTAGGATCTATAAAACTTGGGGAGAGTTTAATGACTTATGTTGAACAGATGCAAGAGAAATTGGCTTGGGAGGGAGGCCTCAGAGAGCTCAGTGACCTTCCCATGCTCGGTCACTCAGTGTGTTTCTGCTTGTCCTGGGTTTAGTAAATGAACGCTCACCTTTTCTTTAGGAGCTCTTACTGGGCTAGAAGTCAACAGGCCACATTTGTGGTTTTCCTCTGCCGCAATCTGCGAAGTCGTAAGTAAGAACATCCTTTCTTTGCCTTGTGCCTCAGTGTTGTGATCCTGACAGCAGGAGTAATCACTTCATCTTTCCTACCTTAAAGTTTTGTAAAGAGGATGAATGTGCTAATAAAGGTGAAAGAACCATCGAAGCAGGGGAAAGGTGCTAGGATTTGGGAGACAGCTCTGATAGGAGCCAGCCGTGTGACTGAGCTTAAACTACTTATTTTACCTCTTGGGGCTTAAAGTTTCCTCATCTGTAAAATGAGGAGCTTGGACTCATCAGTGGTTTTCAAAGCTGGCTGCACCTTTGGAATCACTTGGGGAGCTTTTAGAGAGTCATGATACTGGCGAGGGAGGGCGGGGGGCTCTCAGGCATCAGTCACGTTAGCGCTCCCCGGAGATTTTGCCGTTCAGCCAAGGTTGTGAACCACTGAACTAGATGATCTCTAAGGTTTCTTCTCCTGTAACATTCTGTGAGGCTGCACTTTGCTTAACAATTGCTTCAGATGTATTGGCCTTGATCCAGAGCCATTCCTACCCAGAGGGGAAATGTCCCAAAGAACAACAGAAGGCCCTGGCTGGTGTGGCTCCGTGGACTGAGTGCTGGCCTGCTAGTCAAAGTGTCGCTGGTTAGATTCCCCATCAGGGCACGTGCCTGGGTAGCAGGCTGAGAGCCAACTCATTGAGGTTTCTCTCACACATCAATGTTTCTCTACCTCTTTTTCTTTCTTCCTTCCACTCTAAAACTAAATAAATAAAATCTTAAAAAACACACACACAACAGAAGGTGGCAGAAGGGTGAGCCATGAAGTGCATGCTGGAATGGCACACGACATCTGCTTTAGGACCACAGTCTATGTAAGACGCTGGGCGTAATCACTGGCACACTTCTGGCCTTTTTTTTTTTTTTCAGTGTTTTTCCATAGCAATGGATGGGATTTTTCAACACCAGAATCATAGAGTCTATCAACTTTTGAGATTGGCTTTATTCACTCAGCTTAATTTCCTTGGGATCCATCCAAATGGCTGCCTCTGTGAGTAGTCAGTTCCTTTTTATTGCTTGAGTAGTGCTCCACCGGAGGGATACAAACAATTGGTTTATTCACTCATCGACGAACATCTGGAGAGCTTCCGGTTTGGGGCTACTAGGGGGAAAGCTGCTGCGGACATTTGTGTGCAGGTGCTTGTGGGAATGTGAGTGCTGCACTTTGGGAGATGAACACCAAGGAGGGCAATTGCTGGGTCACAGGGTAAGAGAGTGTTCAACTTTGTGGGAAACCGCCCAAGTTTTCAGGAGTGGCTGTACAACTTTATATTCGCACTGGCACTGTGTGAGTAATTCAGTTTTTCTGCATGATCACCAGCATCTGCTGTTGTCACTCTTGTTTATTATAGTCATTCTGATAGGTACGTAGTGAAAGCTTGTGTGGTTTTAATTTACATTTTCCTAATGGCTAATGGTGTTAAACATCTTGTATGATTTCAATTATTTGAAATGTGTTGCATTTGTTTTGTTTGTTTTGTTTATTTTAGTGGTCCAGTATATAATGTTGAATGTTCTACGGGTATGTGAAAAATTATTGTATTCTGGTACTGTTAATTGGCATTCTGTGTCTGCCAATTAGATCCTGTTGATTGGGTGTGATGTTTATTCCATATCCTTCCTGATATTCTATCTAGTAGTTCTACCAGTTACTGAGAGCAAGGTGGTGAGTCTCCCACTAGAACTGCAGACTGCCTGTTCCTCCTTCCTCTCTGCCAAGTTCTTGTTTCATGCATACGCGGCTCTGTTGTCTGGTGCACACACACTTAGGCTTTTATGTCTGTACGGGCTGAGCATGGGTTGATCCCATTACTATTAAATGTACTTGTTTGTCTAAGGATTTTCTTTGCTCTGAAGTAGATTTTATCTAATGTAATATACTAGTTTATATAACATGTCAATATATTTACATAACATATATTTACACAACATATTAACATATTAATTCATATGTTATTAAAATGATAGAACTGTAGAGAAGGGTAAGAGATTATGGCTGCCGGGGTTAAAAAGGAGGAGGTGGAGGTGGTGGGTGGCTGCGGCTGTAACAGGATAAGGAATCCTTGTGATAGAGGAGCTTGCGTCTTGACTCTGGTGGTTACCTAACTCTAGACACGTGGAATGGGTACACACTATGCAGGGCATAAAGTTAAACACACATACACACACACATCAGTGCCCGGGACACTGGTGAAATCCAAGTAAGTTTGATCAGCTCTATCAGTGTTAATTTCTTAGTCATGATATCATTCTACAGCTTGGCAAGATATTATCCTTGGGGGAACCTGGATGAAATATAAACAAGCTCACTGTATATTATTCCTTACAGCTGTATGTGCATCTCAAAATAAAAAGTTAAAAATAACTGAAATTTTTTTCCTGCTTTAGTATATCTTTGAAATTTTCCATAGTAACATATTTTGAAAAACTGATGGGATGTTAACATAAATCCTACTTCTTTACATGTTTCTGCCCATATTTCCCATTTATTTGCTGCTGTAGAAATCATATGAAGATATTCGGCTTGGACCTTGTGCCTTTACCCCCAGTACCTCTGCCATTTAAACATTTTATACTAGAATCCTACTTGAACTCCCACCAGACCTCAAGGCACCCTTATCCCAGATCACCCCCTTCCCCAAATGTAGGCCTGGGTTGGAAGGAGACTCCCTGGGGGCCTCGTGGCCACCATCACTCCCCTTTGGAGCTGTGCTCATATGCATTCTCCCTTGGCCTGGCCTTCCTTCTCTCCCCACCAGACCATGTGCACCTGTGGGAAGGAACCTCAGGATTCAGAGCCTCAGGATGTGGACTGTTGACCAAGCCCCTGCTGAGTCCAGATTCGGGCAAGTCACTGGCTTCCGAGAGGACCAGTTTCTTCATGTATCAAATGAGGGTTTTATGCAATGGCCACACAGGGTCACCCGAGAAGCCAATGAGAAGGCATGTCCAAGCGTTTTATAAACTATTAAAAAGCACATTGTATTCATCCTGTTTATGTGTGTATTTAGAGCTCTTTGTCATGACTTTTCTGAAAAGCTACTGATTTCCTTGGGGAGCCCAGAGAGCCCAGATGGTACTTGTTTAACTATTGCTGCCTCTTACTTGCCCTGTCTCCCCAACTCACGCATTTGCTCTATCACAGTGATTTTCCATGAGCGTGCTGCATGGGTTTTTGAAACATGCAACACCTAACTATCCAGTCAGGGGCCCTGATCTCTTTTCCCTTAGACTGTTAAATAAAAAATGACAACAGCCAACACAATAGCCGTCCAGTGTGAATGAACCCAAATTATATCTATTCTTTGTCAGATCGCCAAAAACTCTATTTTTGGGAGTGCCACAGAATTTTAGTAATTAGTGTATGTGTGTGGTAAGATGAATGAGGCTGAAAATCGCTGCTCTAGAGGGACAAAGCCATGGCTTCTGCTTTGGAGCAATTGTGGCAAAGCACATCCTCCCCAAAGTCGTGCTTAGAGGCTGAAAAGAGACTCCAGGCCAGGCCCGCCCCAGAGAAGCAGGTGCTGATCTCGGACCTCAGTACTTAAGGAAGGCCCAGTTGGAGGTGCTGGACAGTGGGCAAGGCAGGAGAGAGAGATGCTCTCGGGAGGGCGATGCTGAGTCCAGAGAGATACTTCAGAACCGTCCTTGGGGAAGCTTGCCTGTTCCCCCTGAAAGGAGCAGGGAGGATGAGGAAGATCAGGAGACGTGTCCCACATAGCTCATCCCGCCACTCCCTCCACAGAGAGAGGCCAGCTCCTGTGCTTTCTTCAATGTCCCACCCAGGTCCCCCCCCAGACGCTTCCCTCTGCTCTCCCAGGTCCAGGGCTGGGCGCACCGCACTGTGCCGCTCTTGCCTTCCAGTGCCTTCCTCTCTCAGCCCCTTGAGGGCAGAGGCTCTCGCTTTCACATCTGCACCTGTCTTGCCTGGAACCTAACACAGGTCTGCTGAATGAATGAACAAATAATAGAAAAGGCAGGAAAGGGGAGAAGGACAGAGGAGAGCGAGGGGATCCGTGAGCCCTGGTGACCAGAGACTGGCGGGTGATGGAAGAGTGGCCAGCTGGGTTTCCCAACACCCTGTGCCTCTCTTCCTCCCCTTCCTCTCCGGTCAGTGGTTTCCTGAGAAAACAGGAGGAAGAGGCCAATTGCAAAGTGGATGGTCTGAGAGCATAACTAGTAGCGACAACTACCAACTCCTCACACCAGGGACGTGAAAAGGCAGCTCTACACAAGGGGCCCTGAATGCCCACCCTTTTCCCTAGGAGCCCCCAGCTGCGAAGCACCCCAGGCCCTGTGTCCTCGCTGCCCGTCCTGCTGTGGGCTCGCCCTCCAGCCTGCCCACTTGCAATGTCCTCCTTCTGTGCCCTTCGATGGTCAGCTCTGGTCTCTCTCCAAGCCTGGGGCTGTGCCCTCCCTCCGGGGACAGTGGGCTCTCGCCCACAATCTATCAGCTTCTTCTTTGGGGACTGAAGGGAGCCCCCAAGCTGGGGATCTGCTCACACAAGCAAGCGCCTTGGCTAAAAGCACAGTTCTAGGTTTAAATCCTGATTCTGCCACCGGCTGACTTGGTGACCACAGGCAAATTAAGTAACTCCTCTGGGCCTGCTTCTTCCAGCCACAGGAGCTAAACACTGCCCGCTCATGGGGTCCATGTGAAGGTTGCCCCAGCTGATGGAGGTGGAACACCACCCAGAGCCTTTGACATAATGAGCACTCAACAAACACTGACTGTGTGATCTTCATGTTGCCAGTGACACATGGCCCAGAACCTCCATCACTGCCCCACTGACTGAGCATCCTGTTAGGAACGGTGATAACCCAGGTTACCCTCTCAGAGGAGGCCTCCCAACCAGGTCAACCTCCCCAGAGGTGAGCATCGTAGCCCATGGGCCACACCCCTGACACTGCGGTTGTGAGACCCCCCAAAGTCGTTCACTGACCCAAATTACAGTGAAGTTAAAAGGTTCAGTCATCGGGTCCAGACCAAGCAAAACTCAAAATACTTAGCCCTCCCCCTCCTCACCTTGCTCCCGCAGTGCACACTCATAGCCCTGGCGGGAGGCTAACGGGGGCAGAGAGGTGAGGCAGCAGCCACCTCAGGCCACGCGCGTGCCCCCGTGTGAGTGCACGTGTGGACACATGGGGCAGGACAGAGTGAGTGGAGGCCATGTCCCTGTGCCCTGGTCAAGGTAAGGTGATCCGAAAGGCCGTGTGCCAGGACAGACTCTCTTAGGAATGTGGGCAGGAACCAGGTGCTCAGAGAAACCTGCCAGCACTGAACTCAAGTGCAGGGTGGCACTGCTGCGCTCCTCAGATACCCCGCAGCTGCCATGAAAGGAGTGCAGCAGGGCTTCCTCCCTCTGGTCTGTCTTCCTGCTCTGGACGAGGTGCGGTCACAGGCTGGCCCCTGACTACAGGGGCTGCTTTCCATGGCAACCCAAGATGCTGCCACGGAGTCAAAGCAAGAATTGCAGTCGCTTGTGAAGCCTGGGGCAGTGTGTTAAAGGGGAAATCAGCTCCACATTAAAGGGAAATGAGTATTTGTTTTGAAATGTATTTAAAAGCTCTGGCTGGTTAATTATTTAAGGACCAGCGGGTATCTCAGCTACCATGGAAACCTCTGTCTCTGTGATTCCTTTCTGGACCCAACAGACACCCCTCTCAACAACACATGCAGGCATGCTCTCACGTGTTCAGGTGCACTCACACACACACTCACACATAATACACACACATACTCAGATACACGCTCACACAGAGATACACACTCATGCACATGCATACAAGTGTGGGCGCTCAGGGTGTCTCAGGGTCTTTCCCCGAGGAAAGGCCCGTGTGAGTGCTGTGTTTCTCTGCTCTCACTGTGCGTGAGGGGCTCAGAGGCAGCCACGAGGAGAGGAAGAACCCTGTGACTTTTGCAAGGTGCCCTGAGAAAGTCCCTTGTAGTCCCTTTAATATTTTGCAAATAGAACATGGCGCAGCCTGTCTCCCTCCTTTTCTAAACCACAGTCAGGCACCATTATTAATAAATCATGCCAATGACTGTGCCATCCCCTTGCCAGAAAGGTTAGGGGTAAGACAATGAATGAGACACATTAGGCACTGGGATCCTGACTAGTGTCACTTATGAACTGTGTGACCTGGGGCAAGTTCCTTAACCTCTCTGTGCCATGATCTCCTCACCTGTCAAGTGGGGATCACAACAGAAAATCACCTTTTTGTTTGGATGATCTCTCCTGCCACTTCCATGCTTGTTTTTTCTAGATGACAAAGGAAGCCCAGGTTCAGAAATGATGAGGGACTTGCCCACAGCTACCCCCAGGAACCTAAGCGGCCCACCCCCTACTCTCTACCAATGGATCACCATGAGGACCCAAGCAGATGTTCCTGACACAGAGGGTGGGGCCCCTCTCTCCTCCCGGTAACCCTCTTGTCCTGAGGATCTGCATGGATACCCTGCACTCAGGCCAGAGGCAGGTGGACTCTTGGGCTGGCTTACAGGAACAGGGGCCCTGGCTGGGAAGGCGCTCAAATTCAGGCCTGAGGTTTCCCTCCAAAGGAACCTTCCCAGAGCTGGCGTGGCTCCTCCCAGGCCTCCCTGCGCCGCTGTGGCCCTGCACCACTGAACTATATAATTGCGTATTTATTCCCGCTGGGTCTTGAAATATTAGAGCCCAGCACATAATCCCAGGGCTTCTGCAATGAACATACTGCCATGCGACTACAAAATAAAAAGACAAATAATGTGGCCAGGGCTGCAGCCTGTACGGCTCAGCTTAATTCATAGGAAATTTGATTAAGAGAAGATAGGGGACAGTCAAAACTCTGGTGCCTGGCCTTCTCAGAGGCTCCTTAGCAGGACAAGGATGCCTTTCCAGTAAATTCTATACCAGGGACTCTGAAGTGCCTCTCATCATAACCACATGTGCCTGCCCCTGGGGTGTCGTGTGCTTGGCTAACAGGTGGTAGGGTGGGGGTGGGGCCACCCAGCTGGGACAAAGGCTAAGATGATGTGGCCAGGGAGATGGTGGACCAGCAACCCCGTGGGTCTTCAGCTGCTGGGGACCTTCACCTGTAGGGAGAACACACACCCAGGTCAGGACAAAGATGGAGCAGAGTCCAGAGCAAGGAAGAGATGAAGGAAGACCATTGGGGACATGGACACATGAGGTCCAGATAAGAAACCTGCCAAGAATCACATAGGCCCAAAGGGCAGCAGAGAGGGCCCCAGAGTCAAAGGCACAGAGGAAGGTGGGGAGGTGAACCCTGATCAGCGGGGAAAGGAAGGTGGAAGAGGGACAGAGATGAGAGGGAACCAAGGGGCTTTGAACCTCAGCAAGGAATTCATTACATGCTCCCTAGAGGAGCCCCAGAGAACCCAGTGAGTGGGTTTTCAAAGACTGAAGGCCAGAAAAATGTCCACCTAGAAAAGGAGAGCAAGTATCTGGCGGGAGGGGTGGGGCACTGGTCAGGGCCCTGTCGGGCAAGACAGACACACGGAAGCATAGTATTATGTATTTAACTCTTTACTGAAATAGCCCACGGTGTGTACCCACACTGTGCCACGGACTCTACATGTCTCAGCTAAATCTGCACAGCAGTCTTGCCATGTGAGTTCTATGTCCAGTTTCTGAGCGAGGAAGCTGAAGCGCAGAGTTTACGTCGTTTGTCCGAGGTCCGACCACTTAATAGGTGGTGCTGCCCAGGAGCAAAACCCAGCAGTCTGGCTCCGGGGTCTGGAGATCAATGTCAAGGGAGGACCATGGGCAGTGCTGCTGTGGAGCAGTGGGGACACTGAACACTGCCCCCCTCTGTTGACAGCAGCCTGGACACATGGGGCAACAGCATGGGGACAGGCACTCTGGGTGACAGGCGGAAGTGACACAGCTTCTCTCCCCCATCTCTCCCTCCCCACGTTAGTAAGAGGAGCAAGAGGGGAGGAGGAGTGGAGGAAACAGATGACCCATGGGCAACACTGGGTCTGGCTGGGGCATTTCTCAAACCCGTCTCTACCTGGCAGCAGCTCTTCCCGCAGTCTGTCTGTATTCATGCGGCACATGCGGTGGTTGTCCCTGTTAACCAAGCCCTCATACGCACCTTTCCTCACTGAAAAACACCTGTGGGGAATGGAGTAGGGGGTGGGGCTTAAACTGTGCTGCCATTTTTGCCTTGTTTAAAAAGATATCAAAAGATGAGACAGTTCTGTGTTGAAAACAGTGGATCGAAAGGGCCCGCGGAATGCGGTGGGAAAGGCAGTGAGCGAACCGCGTTGGGGTCCACATTCCCTGCTCTGTGAAACTTTGAGGGAGAATCTCATTTGTGAAATTTCCCTGGTGGGTCCAACGCCCAGCCTAGGCCCTGCTAGGAAGGAGGCACTGTGCTGGGGGCGTGAGGATCCCAGGGTCACGGTTGCACGGAGAGGTTAGGTTTCTCTGGAGCTGGCAAAGCAAAGGGCTGGGGCTCCTTGTCCAGTGGCATTTGGAGTTTCTCCTTTCTCGGCCTAGACGGGTCCAAGGCTGCCTTCCCACTTACTGAATTATGTGCCTGGAGAAAATCCCTTGGCCTCTTCAGCTTTCATTCCCAGCAGTGTCAAAAAGTAATGATGTTTGTTCTCTGCTGTGGAGATGCTTTCCAGGATCTGGAAGATGAATGGAGGAGCCCGTTGTCAGGCCTGAATTCTGCTCCCACCTTCACTGTTCCACTAACCAGTTTGCTCGCAGCGGACAGGAGCTCTGAGGCCATTTCTCAGCTCTTTAGCGGAAGTTCAACAAATGGGCTCCCTGGGAACCCCCAAATCTCTTTCAGGGACGAGAGATAAGCAGAAGAAAAACTGGAGGCATTTTTCATACCACAGCCTTCAAGGAGAACATAAAGGGCATAAGAAGCCCTGAGCCCCCAGGCCCCCAGGCCCTCAGCCGCAGCAGACACTTCGGGCCCTCGGGCCTGGTGTGGGGTCCGCCTTGGTTTCCCAGTCTGGGGATGCACCAAGAACCACCTTCCAGCCACTCATCGGGTCTCTGCTTAAACCCCTCCCTCACTCCTACATGTGCTCCTCCTTACGGTAATTCCCTTCTTACGCCCACTTCCTTCCTGATTTGTAAAGGAAATGCTTCTCTTACTAACCCTGCAACTCCCTCCACAGGTGTCTGCGAGGTGGCCTTCCTTCCAGCGGGGCCTCCCAGGCACAGACCCAGCCTACCCAGCTCATGTCCCGGCCATCTGACAAGCTCAGACCGCACCCGCTTTCAGCCTGAATCTTTATACACTGAAAGGGGCTTCCCTAGGGCCCACCTGAGATCCCAGGATGGCTCCTGGACACACCTGAGAGAAGGCACCCAAAGCCCAGCCTCTCAGAACCACCTCGATCTATGCCATAGAACTAGGTCCTTCCACGCACAGCTCCATGTGTGGCCCTGTGCAATGACAGACAACAGCAGGGAGATATCGTAACTGCATCACACTCCAGAGTAAGCCGTGCATGCACATTTGTGTGTGTGTCTGAGCATGTGTGAAAACACCTGTGGGGATAAGAACAGGAAGCACACTGGGTTCTTCGTGAAGAGACCGGACTCCAGATCCGGTCTGCTGTTCAAACGATTCCCTCGGCCGATGTTCCACCTTGTGGGTTAGCTTTCCTTTCATTCATCATCAAATATCTCCTTTACATTTTCCGGAAGTGTCTCATTCCAGGGAAAACACCCGGCAACCATGTGACATGGCCACCTTCCTGCATTTTGATAACTCCTGTATCCCAGACTGCAAAGTGGGCCTGAGGGCATTTACCACGTGGACAGTGCAGATGAATAAGCTAACACAAACGTGCTTTGTCAGCGGGACAAAGGAGGCAGCGCAGCCCAGCCGCCTGCACACGCGCTCACACAGACCCTCGCGGAGACCCCTCCCTGTCCCAGTCACGTCTTGCAAGTTACAGCTGCAATGCCAGGTACTCAGGACAGCGGCCGTTCACCGGGAGCTTAGTCTATGCCAGGCTCCAGACCGAGAGAGGACACCTCATGGAGCTAGTGACCTCCCGGGAGGGCCCAGGGATCCTGCCTCCCAAGACTGGGCCAGCCATGCCCTTATCCCTCAGCGGTACCCAGAAGGGCCATTTCTGCCAGCAGAGAAACCAATGAGGGAGAACAAAGTATTTGTGTGGGTAAAGTAGGGCATGTAAAAAGGGGGTTCACACTAGTTTTCTGGAAATAAAAAGATGGGGGGGTGCTTTGCCCACCCCCGAGGACCTAGACCACTCCTTTGCCCCGATCAGGGTTCCTGATCTGGGGTGCCTGTATCTGCTTTCCTTGTGGACTTGCTGGCTCCTTCCCAGAAGCTGGCTGCGTCCTCAAGTGAAAAGACAGGTTACTAAACACAAATCCAATTAAGCTTTCAGGTTAGAAATGTGATGGTTATGAACGGACCATGTCAGCTGTCTGAAGTGCTGTTTATAAAGAAGGCAGCAGCTCAAGGCTCCCAGGAGTCACAGGCACCACTCTCTGGGGAGGATGGAGTCTTAAAGGCCACAGGTCGTTTCTATTACAGGGGAAGAAGGTGCCTGGATATCACAGCAAACTGTGCGCCTGACAAATGATGGAGACAGAATCAGTTTGCTGTCTCCTTCAGATACAGCCCCATCCTGTTTGCACCCCAGATGTCCCCGCCCTCAACGGAGCACCCTCATGTGGTTGAGAGAGCATGCCACATTGGCTGCCAGGTTGGTTCACAGGGCCCGGGAAGTCCTCATGCCAGGGACCTTTTCAGGGCAGCGTGCGGGTTGAAAAACCAGATGAATAACTAAACACTGTGGATTCAAACTCCTGGTTCTTCGATGTTTCAAGCGCTTTTCACACATGCAAATGCCCACTCATTTCTGCACTCTTCCTCGGAGCCGAGTCGGTCAGAAATGACCATGACTGACTTTATTCTACAGAGGGAGCGAGAGTGAGACGTCTGGCTTAGGAAGCAGGGGGCTCACTGTGAGCTCACTTTGCTCTACAATCAAGGGCTGAACCAGAAGCAGGGCCTAAGTGGTGGGGATGCACTGGGGTAGGACCAGAACAGGAAAACACAAGTAACACAGCAAGTGCCCTGGTCAGGGACCCCGGAGTGGGCTGCGTGGGAACCAGAGGCTGGGACGCAGTGCGGGCTTCCTCCACACTCTCTCCCGCCCCTTCCCCTCTCTCCTTGCCAGTCTCCCTGCTGCTGGGGGCCTCCTGGGTCCTCACCACCATCTTCGATCCCTGCCTACTGACTTCAAACTCAATCAAAGCTTCGCCCACTGGGGATCCTGCTTCAGCTGAAGTGGGAGAGGAAACCAGGAGCATTGGCCGACTGGGCCAGCTGCACCGGCTGCCTACACGGCCTTGAACCCGCCCTCAGGCCTGTGCTGTCCCACACAGCAGCCACGTGCGGCCCTCCAGTTCCCGAAATGTCCCAGCTGAGATTTGTTGTAAGTGGGAAAAACACACCAGATTTCAAAGACTACGTATGAGAAAAGAGGAGTGTGGGATGTCTCATCAGTACATTTTTATATCTCTTACATATTGAATCGATGTTCTGGCTATATTGTATTAAATAAAATATATTATTAAAATAAATCATTCCTGGTTTTTCTTAACTTCTAAAATTATAGCTATTTGAAAATGTGGAGGTGCACACGTGGCTTGTGTTTGCAGCTGACACACTGCTGCCTCACGGCGCTGCTTTGGGCCACCGCCCAGTCGCGGGGACACCGGTTATCAGATCCCCAGGGTGCAGCCCGCTGCATCTTGGTGACGCCCCGTGACTTAGGTGGAATGGCACTCTCTGTCCCCAGTGACAGAGAGACAGAGCTCGGAGGCACTGAGGACTCACTCACAGCCACAGTGCCTTAGACGTCAGGCCAGGCTGGGTGACACATCTCCTGACTTCCTCTTTGTCGTCATTTCACAGCAGGGCCCAGCTCCTGCAAGGATCCAATGTCCCCATTGTCCTGGGCTCCAGTGGAGCCCAACCTCGTGCCTCGGATTGTATGGCCCCTCCTGGATCCTCTCTCCTCCCTCCCACATACTGTCTTATGCTCAAGCTCCCTGAATGTGTGTCCTGAGAGGAGTGAACTAGATCGCCTTTATGTGCATGCAGACATCACCAGCCAGTCGCCAGCCTGCCCTAGCTGACCAGGGAGCATTCTCCCAGAGGAGCAGGAAAACAGCCATCAGCAGCCTTTGCCTGGTGCCTGGGGCATCTGGATACTCTGAAAACAGTACAGGCAATGCCTTTGGTCGCTCTGCCTGCCCCAGACCAGGCACAGTTGGGACTTACAGATTTCTCAGAAAGCTTCAAGGGGCTCCTCAAAAGCCAGAACCTCATGTTCAACTGTATACATTCCAGTTGGGCCCCATTCTGATGGGTCCTGTTTCAATTCCCAGACCAATCTTGATTTTCTGCTGCCAAGATTCATGGTGCCAGTGCTCTCCTTCCAGGACACTCCTTTCCCACCAGCTGGGCCGGGGGCCAGAGCATGTAGAGTCCTGTCCTTTCGGGTAAGGATCCCGAAGAAGCAATTTATAGAAATTAATTAATGGAAAGTCCGTTCTCCAAAAATGCCTGCCACCGAAGCCTATCCTAGTTGCTTCTCATACCAGATGTTACATCTTCCACCTTCCGTCACTAAGAAGTACCATTCAGGAGCAGGCTGAAGAATGGATCATGTTCCCTCTGGTACACAGAGACCTCTCTATGAGGATAAGTAAAGGGAAGGGACCATCTCTACACTTCAAGTCCATCAGGAGCAGGACATCCCCCCAGGAGGAACAAGGGTCAGGGTCGTGGATTTCTTGGTGATCCAGAAGACTGGGGGAGTGACTGACCTTTGGAACTTCATTTGCTCCATCTGCAAATGGCGAAGAACGCCCCATGTCTACTTTGTTGCTCACCTCCTCAGGGAGCACATAGCCAAAGTGAACGAAGGGCACAGGTGACGGCCACACACCCAGCCAGTGAGTGAACACCCCAGAGGAAGTACATAAGCTCTGAAGGCCAGGCTGCAGTCTCCAGAGAAGAGTGATTGGGACAGAGAACAATGCAATAAAGGAGGAACTGAGATGTGTGAAGGTTCTGAAATGGACAGAAAGAGACAGAATCATCTGGTGAGCAGGGTGGGGTCTATTGAAAATCCAGAGTTTGGGAAATATGTTTAGAGATTGGCAGGGCTGAAGTATGCTCAGGAGTCAAAGACGCAGATTATTGAAGACCCTGCTCAAAAGTCACCTCCTGTGTGACTCCTTCCAGACCCCCTGCAAGGTGAGTTGCTGTCCCCCTAGTTCTCCTGTACTCCCACGTGCTCCTCCTTGCCTGTGCCACAGCACCTGGCACCCTGGGTGACAGAGGTCTGAGCCCAGGTCTACACGTCCACCAGGTAGTAAGAGCCTCAAGGGCAGAGGCCAAGCCTACTGTATCTTTGTATCCCCGGTGCTCGGCACTCTGGGTGTGCTCAGTAAGGTGTGCTCAATCAATAAGGGGAGTCCAGAGAGTGACCTGCAGTAAATAATCCAGGTGAACATAGCCGGGGAAGAGCGGAGGGTCTCCCAGATGGGCCGGGCAGGGTGAGGAAGGGCAGCCTCTGGGCCGATAGCTGCACTTGGGGAAAGGCTTTGGGTGAGGGGACCCTCAACAGCTGGCACTCTCAGAGTCATCAAACCTATCAAGGAAGGTACGGCAGTTAAAAGGAAAAAGACAGCTCACGGTGGCCTGAAAAAAATAAAGATGGGACCACAGCAGGGAACCTGTACGGAATTTCAGTCTGGAAGGTTGGCAGGCAGGTGCACATCACCTGAAGCTGGGCAAAGCCGACAGAGAACAAGCGTGACGCCTCTCGGGGAAGAGACTCCAGGCGGAGGGGACAATGTGCGTATAAAACCCCAAGGTCTGATCCCATATGAAAGTGTCTGAGTTAAAAACAGCCCTTCTCCAGGATGAGGGCCTATAATGACCCTACTCTCTATAGCAACAAATTTAAAGCAGTCAACCCAACACCTCATGTCTTCCAGAACTATCCAGCCTCACTCTCCTACCACAGCTCCTCAACCAGCTAAACCAGGCTCCCGTCTTCTATGCTCAACTCCTTCCGGGGCCAACCCCATACCAGTCATAAAATACGAGCATTTAAAGGGAGAATTGAGCTCCAACACAGGACACGAAGACTGGACCATCAAGAAAGACTACTGCTTTAGGAGCAATCTTGTCTCAAACCCTGATGTGGAATCCAGTTTTCCTCTCACCGAGTCTGTCTATGTTCCCGACCCCATCCACAATCTGCCCCACTGTCTCTCGCTTTCTGGGTCCAGGTAGGACACGCTTGATTCTATAGAGTCATGCAGCTTTAGCGGTCCTGGCTCCTGGGTGAGGCCTGGACCTGATGATTCTCTGTTTCCTCCCCATCCCCAGTGATAGCACCTTTCCCTCTCTGTCCCTGTCTAATTCTGACTCACTTAACCAATCTCATCCTTTGGTCTTCACTTCCATTTCCATGACCCATTTTGGTCCTGCTTTCTTTCAAGTTTGTACTGTTGGAAGTCACCTTTTAAAATTAATTCTACCTGAGCGAACTTGGGCAGGCCACTTCCTACCTCTGGGTTCCACATTGTTCATCAAGTACAGTGAGAGTGCTGGGCTTGGAAATGTTCAAGATCTCTTCCAGTCCCAGCGTTCTTAGATTTCCTGTCTAATTCACACTGTCATGGCTTTGCTCACACTGCTTTCTGCTGGTTGCTACTGAGCCATTCTTTATGAAGTCTTTCCTCTCACCTAGACACCACGTCAGGCTCCGGGGGATAAAGATGAACAAGGCAGAGTCTTTGCTCTAAGACAGCTCCCCGGGCCAATCAGCTACTGATATAACAGATGCAGGGAGTTCCATGAAAGGGTGGGGACAACCATCATGGGAGAGAAGGAGAAGAAGGGGTTGGGCAGACCTGTTTGGAAATGCACGAGCTGCGTGTTAGATGCTATGCAAGAGAAAATGAAGTAAGGGAGTACAGGGGAGGTCCCAAGCAGGGCAGACAGTGTGGGCAGACAGGCCCAGGAGAACATGGTCCATTATTACAGGAACCTCCAGGAGCAGGGAAAGGTTGAGGCATAAGGCATGTGGCAAGAGACAACCGTCAAGAGGTAGGCAGGGGCCAGCTGATGAGGGCCCTTGAATGTCACTTTAAAGCATTTGGTTATTAACTCACAGAGATTGGGAACCTTTAGTAAAAAATCTCGGGAGGGTAAGGCAAGGGCCAAGAGATCCATTAGGAGATTTTTCCAGTTATTCAAGTTAAAGTAACAAAAGCCTGGAGAGAGCCGGGGCCAAGGAATTAGAGCGATACCCCTTTCTGAGATATTTAAGACAGAGAATCAATAGGACATGGAGACCAGGGCTTTGGGGTGAGGCGAAGGGAGAAGCTGGGCTCGTGGCTAAGTGACTGAATAAACAGCAACTTCCCTGTAGAAACAGGGATTGTTACAGAATAAGGAGAAAGTTTCAGTGGAAGGGACCAGGTCCGGGTTTGTCCGTGCTAAATTTCACATGCATTTCTCTGCTGGGAGCCCTCTTCTTATTCCATAGTCCCTTATTCCACAGATTGACTGTCACCTGGAGTCTCACTCTGGTGACCATCATTATCTCTATTCCATGAACATTTAGATATAATTTGTTTTTGCATTTCACTTGGTTTTGGGACCATATGGTATTGCCCTTTGGTCTTAGAGAGCTCGCTCCCTGTTTAAGTGACAAGTGCTTTACTTCCTGCAGCTGCCCAGGTGCCTAGCACAGTGCCCAGCTCCTAGCAACCACCTCTCCAATCCCGCCTTGTTGTCAAGGCCCCCGGAAGGGCTGGCATCAAAAGCCAAGATAACGTAGGCGGGAGAGACAAAACTCCCCTTTGTCTCCTGCACTTCAAGAACACATGTTCCCCAGCATGGAGGGCAGAATCGGGCTGCTCATTTCATGTTCACTCTTTCATGTTGCCGTTTTGAAATTTGATGTTCAAAAGCTCACAGGCCGTAGTAGGCAATCAATGCGAATGGAAATGTGTGAGGGCCGATGGAGCAGGGGAGCGTGTTTCTCAGGGTCGGGACTTTTTTTCCTTGTGATTTTTCTGGTGCCCCACAGAAATATCTCTCTCATAACAAAGGGAAAACTCGTGAAGATGAATGAAATAATAAACTCTACTCTGTCGCCTTTATGAAGGGGAGTGGAGCTGCTTGAATGGGAGGGGGTGGGCAGGAGCCTGTGGCTGTATCCGCAGCCCGTGGGATCTGATGGGAGAACAAGAGACAAGCACAATTTGCCTCTGTAGACTTTGCATGTGGGGGCGGAGAGAAGGGAGAACGGGGTAACAGACATAGAAGAAAGGGCGGAGGGTTAGAAGGGGTCTTGGCAGCCAGGAAGAGGGAAGGGTTTTGATGGAGTGTGCCCCCTCCCAGAGGAAAAGGAAGGAAAATGAATTAACAGCTACTGAACAGCGATTACACGTGGAGGTCTCCTCTATGCTTTTATTTAATTCTTTCAACAACTCTGAGCTAGTTTTTGTCACCGTGGCTGTCATCATTATCATTATTGTTAGCCCACGGTCTTGCCTAGCTGCTTTCTCCGTCAGAGGACCCCCAGCAGGTTTGGTTCAGGCAACACCTCCCTCAGCTGGAAGTCCATACCCTCGACAACCTGCGGCTTGGGCTGTCGGTGTGACCTGTAGCATCATGAGGCAGAGGTGACCCCACAAGATGTCCATGTGGGGTCATTCATTCGGGAATGAGCAAAGTCTCAGGCCAAGCTCAGGCCACAGTCACTCCCCTAAGGGGTCACCAGAGGAGGCTCTGGATGCCAAGGGTGGCTGTCAAGGTCCCTGAGGAGAAGGACAACCAGCCTCTGGGGCAGTCTGGCTTACAGTCTCTGGCTTCAGGGATGCCCCCAGGGCCCTGCCCCTTAGGGTGTCGCTGGGGCCCTGGGGCAGGACAATCCCCCAGGCTCCCTCCACTGCCTCGAGGTGACCTCGGTCCTCAGCCTTTCCACCTGCCCGGCCTTCCCCTCCATCCCCCTGGAGCCAGGGAAGTTCAGAAGGCAGGTAAGCTCTCTACACATTACTCTGTCCCCCACCCCCGTCCCTGTCACCTCCTCTACAAACCCTCCTTCCCCTTCTCTTTTGTCCTCAGTGGACCTTTGCAGGATCATCTCAGTGACAGAAGAAATCAAAGAGTCCACATATTATAACTGTGGGGCCGAGACTGATGCTGACACCCCTAGTGGGGGTGCACGTCCCCAGCCCTCACATTCCCACTGTCACAGGGCAGTGGCCGCCGACACCTGTGCATGTTGCTAAAACTTGGGCAGCGCCAGAAGAGGCTCCCTGTGCTCCCATCAGAGCCCTTACCCTCTGCCCGCCTTTCAAATGCTTCTAGAAACTGTTACCACCTGCCCACTCATCAGGGGCAAGTGCCCGGACACAACACCAGCGCATGAGCAGCTGGAGGGCCAGCGTCCCAGGTCAGTTTCCAGGGTGCTGTCACGCCCCAGCGGGCCTGGGCCCGGGCTTGCGGGAACGCTACCCGCCGTCTCCTGGTGGCCTAGGAAGCCCCGCATCCTGCTGAGCTTAGCGCTGTTTTCTTTCCCCCTGCTTCTTCAAAAATAAGAAGGGATTTAACTTCCAATCTTCTGGTGAAGAACAGAAAGGGGGAAAATGTACAAAGCAGTTGTTTTACTTTTAAAGCAGTACTTTTTTAAACTATTTCTGTTGTGCTAACGCACATGCACCTAGATGCGGGCTTGCTGGTCCATGTGCAGCTCTCCAAGGACTGGCCGCCCCGTCCCTCGCAGCCGCAGCGCCAACCGGCCCCCCTACAGCCCACGGGCTCTGGTCCACCCCAGATCTCCTCCAACACTTACCTTGTGTGCATTTGCTTGCTTCTAACAGCCGTCGTAAGCGGTGTGATGAAGCATTCCTAATGACCACACCTGGCCACTTTAGCTTTATTTCCCGAAGGAGGAGACCAGACGAAGGCCAGTAAGACTCACTGACTCTCCTGCAAACAGAAAGTTGCCAGAGGCCAGGAGCTCTTGTTGCCCTCACTGGCCGGTATCTCTCCTTTCTGCTCAAGCCTTGGTCAGAGAGTTAAAGGGTCTTAGAAAGCATTTAAAGGAGAGGTTTGGATACAACATGAACAGAATACGTATATGACCCATACATTTCAAGCTGGCCCTTCTGAGCAGAGCCACCAGCCAACAGGAAAAAGCTCCTTTTCTCAGTCAGTGATGATCCACGTGTGGGTGAGGGAGGCAGAGCCCTGGCCCCCACCTTGGCCCCGAGGGGACGGCAGGCTTACGGGAAGTGGACAGCACACCCCTCCAGGAGAACGGGCAGCGCCCCTCTCTGCACCAAGGACAAACCGTGCCTGAGGATGGGCGTGAAGATGACCTGCCCAACGCTGTGGACTTGCCACACCTGCAGGTGATAAAGTCATCGCAAGTCATCAGTAGCTGATCGGAACGGTGCCCCTTCTTGGGAACCTGCCCAGTGTCAGATGCCTGGCCTCGTTCCCTGGGACTCCGCTCTTGCAGGCACATACGTTGTCTCTGACTCACAGGCGGAGAGCGCCTTTGCTCACAGCGATAAAGAGACTTGCCCAAGGTCACAGCACGTGGTGGCAAAATGCAGCCATGGTCTAAGCTTTGATCCGACTGGTTTCAAAACCTCCCTAAATCCCATTTCAGCTATTTTTCTTGCACCTGGGTGCACGTGGCCCCAGGGGCACCAGGGGGAGGGCCAGGAGGTTAGCAAAACCTCGGGGTGAGCACAGCATGGCCGCCACCAGGAGCATATTTTTTTCTCAAAGTTTTGAGAACAACAGCAAAAATTATATTATTTGATGTTAAAAATACACATTATAAAGTAGAATGCACAATGCACACAAAAGTTCTTAAAATAAAACACACAGGTCCGAAGAAACTTCACACTCACAGCTGGCTGCCTTAGGCAATTCTCTCAGGGCCCCGAGGGCATGTGTTCCCAGGGGCACGTGTTCAGGCCTCCGTGGTCAGGGCACCTTCCACAGAGCCCTCGGGTGGTGTCGCCCCACAGGAGGGCATGAGAAAGTAGCCTTCAGACACCCACTGGCCTGAGTTTGAATTCCCGTTCTTATTTGTCAGCCACGAGACCTTGAATATGTTTTCTAAATGCTAAGCAAGTGATTTAATCTCTCTGGGCTTCATTTTCCTCATTGATAAAAAGGGGGGGATTGTAGTACAACTACTTCATACAGTTACTATGAGGGCTTAGTAATTAATATGCCTGGAGTGCTTATGAAGGTACCTGGAACATAGTAAGCACAACATAAGGATTCTTATTCTCGTCATTACCTATGCTAAGTCTGTTTATTTGTTTACAAATTGAAAAATTAATGTGTCCCTTGTAAGAGTGTCGTGAGCCCTAAGTGAGATATTACCTGCGAAGCGCACAGTGCCGTGCCCAGCAGGGAGCCAGCCCTCCAGGGTGGCGCTGTTTCCGACTTGCATCCTGGGAGAGTTGGGGTGCAACCCTGATCTGTGGACGTCAGTTTCATGGACTTCGCCTTCTTTGATAGTTCTCGCACCTTCCAAACAGCTGTCTGCAGAAGGTAGACTCCGGAGCCCCTTGAATCATAAGTTTGAACCAATTTAGCCTTTCTGAAATTATGAGTGGTGGTGCTTTCTCTCTGATGCCCAGAAGGGATAGCAGGCAAAATGTAACCCCAGTTCTATCTTGCCCAGTCTTCCGGGGCCCCCTCCACCTCCAGCTGCCACCGGGAGGATTCACAGGACGGCCCCCCACCTCTCATCGCCCACAAACCTTCGAAGCTGTGTGTAACAGGTGCTCCCTCGTGTCCACCTTGTTCCTCTAATTTGGCTGTGGGCTCCCAGTGGAAGGAATCGCATTTTCACCTGTGGTGTGCAAACTAGGGCCTGAAAGCCCCAAACCGTGAGCGCCTTTTTCTAATTGGTGAATGCTCAGAAGGGGTCCTTTTCATAATTGGGGGCACCATTTTGTCATTTCTCTGGCCCAAAGTGGGGGAATCTTCTTCTAACTTGCACCAAACAGCCTACGGGTCAGCTTCCTGCATGCCTGGGCAGTTCGGGGAACACGAGAGGTGCTTCATAAATGTTGGAAGGCGAATTCCATCAGTCATGAGACTGGGTTTTGGGCTCGTTTCTCATCACAGGGAACCAGGGACGTAACAGGCCACATCCTCACGAGGCACCAGGGATATCGGACGGCTGTGCAGCGCCTCCTCCTACGGGGGTGGTCACTATGGACTAACAATGAACCTGGCGCTAAATGCTGGGGCTCGACCACCTGTGGGCATAAGTGGGCAAGTCCTGTCAGCCGTGATCTCCAAATGGCCATGGTGATTGGACCCTGACTGTAGAGTCCACCCCATCTTATGCCCTTGAACGTCTTCCCCATCACACAAGAGTGTCCCTTCGACGCTGCCCCCATGCACAGGAGCAAGCTTCAGGCCTCTGGCTGGGGGGTGCCCCTACGGCCCTTTGCCCCTGTAGGAGCTGCCTGCCCTGCCTGAGCCTGCAGGGTGCTGACGCCGCACGTGGTCAGAAGGGACCAGGTGAGGGGTGCTGACACCTAAACTCCAGGTGCCTAAGCAGAGTGACCTGGACCCACCCCCACAGTCCAGCCTCTTCAGCTTTGGGATCTAACCGTTCCCTTCTCCCTCACTGAATATCCGCGCCTCTGTATGAGCAGGAGGGAAATGCCACTCGTCTGCCCCACTGTTCTCCTCGGCATGGCCGCCTCATCTCATCTGGTCACCCGGCCCAGCCACGATGGCAAGAGATGCAAGCACACTTCCAGGTGTCTACGGAAACGGCAAATATCCAGTGTTTCATAACAAGTGTCAGTACAGAATGAGTATGCCAGCGGCAGCTCCTGGACCCTCACCTCACTACCTGCACAAGCTGCAAATGGACTGGGCTCTGCCAGGACGCTGGGCCACCGGTCATCTCTGCAGCCCTTTCACCCCAGAAAGCACGTTCCCACGTGTCACCACAATGGGTCCCTGTGAGAACTCTGCATTGGGGTAGGTCTTTGTTCCTATGTACGTTCCTCACGGCATGGAAAAGCATATCTGATTAAGGATGTTTTAGCTTCAGGTGCAAAGGACGGTTTCCAGGTTGGAGCTGGGAGTGTCTAGAGTTTATGCAGAAATATCAGCAAAGGAACAAAGCATTTAGCTCCTGGGCTAAATGCACCCATGACTATGTGTGTACATATGTGCACACAAAGTGTGCATGTGTATACATGTACACAGGTGTGCGTGTATACATGTGCCCATGTGTGCACATGTGTGTGGGGCAAGCAGAGGCCTTGAGGATTGGCTGAAATGCTCTCCTGCAGGCCCTGGCTGGGAACAGAGAAGGGAAATGGCTAAGAACCCGGGGCCGAAAGTGGTGTCATTGTTTTGTATCGTAACAAGGGCCCTCGAAAGCTCCTGGGCGCTGTGCCACCCATCCCCTGGCCAGGGGACAAGCCATCCTGGCACGGTTCACCCACATTCTGTGGAAGGTGCCAGAAACTGTTTCCTCCCTGCCTGTCTTCCCAGTTACTGTCCGAGACAGGCCAGATGGAAGAGGTCAGTGGCCGGGTAGCCATTCCTCGGCTCTCCCCCCAGGCTGTCAGCCCTGAGCCATCAGCCCCTGGGAAGCAGTTTGGCCAAGGTGATGTCATCACGCTGGGTGCGGTGGTCGTCACAGAGACGCGCCACAGGGGAAGGGCGGTGGGGCCTGTGCCCCCTGCAGGAGTGGGATGGGCGGCCATGGGAAGGGGGCGGTCTGGGAGGAAGGCCGGCGGGCCCAGCCGGGGCAAGCCAGCGGGAGAATGACACTGGCTCTGTAGCCAAGTGTCCCATCTGCTCCTGAGCCACCCCGAAGTCAGCTGTCTTCTCCCACATTATCCCTAGGAGGGGAGCCAGATTGCTGAGCAGCAGGACCAGCAGTGAGGGTACCGAATGCCGTCCTAGGGAGAGCTACATGATAAGGGAGGGAACCAGGGCGGAAGTGTGGGCTGTAAGGCAACGCCTAGCTCCTCTCAGATCTGTCACCTGGAATGGCCATTGTAAGGCACTTAGTGAGGGTCAGAACCAGGGTCGGTGAGGTGGGACCTCAGAGAGACCACAGGAGGGAGGAAGGCAGAGGAAGGACAGAAAAAAGAGTATGTTGCAAAGGCCAAAAGCAAAGCAAGGAAGGAAAAGTGGAGGAAGTTAAAAACCACAGACTGATCTCAGCTATACGTGGAATCTAATGAACAAGATAAACTAACGAACAAAACGGAGTCACGGAACAGACTGACAACTGTCGGAGGGAAGGGGCGGTACTGGATGAAGGAAGGGGAAGGGACTAGCCAAAGAACACACATGCATCACACACGGACACGGACAACAACCGTGTGGGGACGGCCCGGAGGCCGGGGAGGGGGGGGAGGAGCTGGGCAGAGTGGGGGAGGGACATGGGGACACCTGTAACAGTGTTAACAATGAAAACAAAGTTCAAAAAATTAAAAAATCACAGAATGGAGAGTCAGCAGGACTTGAGAGCCGAGCCTCCTCCATTCTGATGCTGGAGGACGCCCAGCCCAGAGCAGCGATTGTATAGGGACTGACTACTCGGGGGCAGAGGCTGCCGACATCGGAGTTCCGTCGGAGCCCTCGGTAGGTGTAGAACCGTGTGGACCAGAACCTTCCTGAGCCTTAGTCTTCTTAGCTGCAGATGGAAAGAGAACCCGGTTTCCAGCATTACTGGGAGAACTGTGAGCTGCTGTAAGCAACAGCACAGACGATACTTAAGTGTGGTCCCAAGTTCAGTTCCAGCGTTGCGTTAGGTCGCTAATGCCATGGAGCCAACTTGTTAGCTCACAGAGTCCACAGGCCAGAACTCCTGTGCTGCTCAGTGGGTCCTCTGCTCAAGATCTCCCCAGGGGTCACCGGGGCTTCGATCCCATCACAGGCTGGGGTTCCTCTTCCAGGCTCACTGGGTGTTGGCAGAATTCAGTCCCTTGTGGCTGTGGACCTGAGGGCTTCAGCTGCTAGAGGCCCCTTGCAGCTAGCTCCCTGCCATGTGGCCCCCCACCCATGGTGGGGCGGGGCAGGAGAGCACCTCTCTCTCTTTCTCCAGACTCCCAAAGCAGTCTTACAGAAGGCCAGGTAATCGCGGTGTTACAACCCATCCCCTTTGCCACACTATATTGGTTAGAAGCAAGTCACAATTCCCCTGGGCTCCAGAAGGGGCACTTACACAAGGATGTGACTCTCAGCTGTCACCCCAGGGTGTGTTCTTGGGCAAATCAATCTCCTTGGGCTCTGTTTCCTCTTTGTAAAACGACACCCATAAGGCAATTACATCGTTAAATGGATTCATAATTGTAAAGTGCTGAGACAATGCCTGGTCCACAGTATGCATTAGATGTGCTTAGTAAACGTTTTAAAAACAAATTAATTTTAAAATACCTGTCATGCAGCAAGCACTCAATGAAGGAATGATGTCTGAGGTCAGCGGTAATGCTGAAGGTGGCCTGGGAATGGCACTCTCCTCTGCATTTCGGCCTCTGGGGGTGGGGGAGGAAGGGTAGAAGCACCTGGGATTCTGGGGGGAGGCAGGCGCAGGGCACATTCATTCCTGTGTTCCCCCTGGGGCCCAGGGGCTCTGCCTCAGTCAAGGCCCCCGGGCACATACACCTTCTCCTGCGCCTGCCCTCCCTACACAGCCTCGGCGGGCAGTCACTCCCTGCTCTCACCCCGTTTCCTGTCCCAAGAGCCAGCCTGGCCTCCCAGCCCCTGCCTCCCACAGCATAGGCCCAGGGCTCTCCCTCTTTCTAATTTATGCATAGCATTTTTTCTATTTGCAAAACATAAAAAAAAAAAAACCCTTAAAACAGGCTGTTTCTCCATTCCCGAGGTGGGCCTGGCGTGCTGCCACGCACGTGTTCACGCATACATGTGAAGTGGTTTGATTCAGTGTAGCCGACACAAAACCACTTAGTCTTTTCTCCTACATCATCCTAAGTTAATACTCCTGACAGGCTGCAGGAGGCCTTTCAGCAATTTTTCTATTTCAGCTTTTTCTCCCTCTGCCTCCTGCCCCCTCCCCACCTCCCTGACTCCCTCACTCCCTTCCCCTGCTTGTAAAATTTGCTTTCACTCAAAAGCAGGCCAAACCTTTGCAATTTGTATCCATCGCATCTTAAGACCAAATTGAAAGGCGAGCAGCTGCTCTAAAGGGGACAGGGCAGCCGCCCTGCAGGGAAGGATTCTATTTGTACTGGACGTGGGGGAACTGAACTGTTCCAGAGAGATAAGCGCTGCTCACTCTGCTCCCAGCATCTGCTCCAGGCACCAGGCACCAGGCACTCCCAGCTGGAGGGCCCCCAGCTTGGGCTGCCCTGCCTCCAAAGTCTGGCCTCTGTCTCTCTGTCCGGCAGGGGCTGCTGCGGCAGAGACAGTTCCGACGCCCCAGACCTGTGTTTCTCTTGGGTGTGGCGCTCTGGGCCTGAATTGTGCTAAATCCCCCCTCTGTCTGTCTCTCCCGTGCCCCCCCCCCCCCCCCCGCTCTCACAGTCTCCGGCTCTGGCTCCCCCTCTGTCTGCATCTGTCTCCTTCTCTGTCTCTCTCTCGAATTCACTCACACACACAAAGCCAAACCTGTGAGCCTGGGACCCTGATGCACACTCCTGCCTCCTCCAGCCCATCCCCAACCCCTGCAACCCACCCCACCCCCATCCCCCAACCCCTGCTACCCACCCCACCCCCATCCCCCAACCCCTGCAACCCACCCCAACCCCTGCTACCCACCCCACCCCCATCCCCCAACCCCTGCAACCCACCCCACCCCCATCCCCCCACCCCCTGCTACCCACCCCACCCCCATCCCCCAGCCCCTGCAACCCACCCCACCCCCATCCCCCCACCCCTGCAACCCCCCCCACCCCCCCCCAACCCCTGCAACCCACCCCACCCCCATCCCCCAACCCCTGCAACCCACCCCACCCCCATCCCCCAACCCCTGCAACCCACCCCACCCCCATCCCCCAACCCCTGCTACCCACCCCACCCCCATCCCCCAACCCCTGCTACCCACCCCACCCCCATCCCCCAGCCCCCGGCCCTCCTCCTGTTCCAGTACATCACGATGCCCTTGGGGGGCATGTTCAGCAGGATCTTGTGTGTGTTTGTGTGCAGGGGGTGCAGCGTGACTCTGCTCCACCCTAAGGAGTCACCTCATGCCTTGAGAAGGTGGCTGTGGCTCTGCCCAGGCCCCCCGGTCCTGGATTTGCCCCGTGTCAGTCCTGGCTGATGGCTGACCCCTGACTCTGCAGCCCCGGTCTGATTTCCAGGGCTGGGCTGTCAGCAAGGGCCAAACTGGCTTCACAGCTGCAGGAGCCAGTGACAGGTGTGGGGGGCGGGGGGGGCTCCCATGCCTGGGGAGGTGGTTATTTAAGGCCCCCACTTCTCTGCCTTGGGGATCCCATTTCCTGAGCAGGAGCCCTGGAAAGGGGCTCAGGGCCACGAGCTGGTGGAGAACCTTGGAAAGAAAGGGAAGCAGAGAGTTAGCTCCACCCACCTCCCGGACATAGTGTGGGGTGTAGACACTGGGCCGGGGCTACTGCTGGCTTCCCCCAATAACGTGGAAAGCAGAAGAATGACTGACTGTAACCCCTGCCACGTCATCGCCATGTCATCGCCTCTCTTCCACCACAAACACGGGCATGGCTATGATCTCCACTTAGAAGAAGAGAAATAGAATCTCCGAGAGGTTAATTAACTCACCAAAGGTTACAGGACAGAGGCAGCGTTTGGTGGAGGACTGGCTGGCCTCCGCCGCCTCCTCACGGTGAGGTCACAGGTGCTCCCCACCTCACAGGCCCTCCGGCCCTCGCCCGCCTGCCCACCGGCCCACCAGCCGGCAGGGGGAGGGGTCGTCCGGCAGGGGTATTCGCACTCTTGGGGAGGACTCAGGAGGCCCCAAGGGTTGATGAAGCATCGAAGAAACACGGAATGAGAGTGGAGACCTGGCCCTGGGCAGGTCCCCTCTTCCTCCCTTGCCCGTCTACGACATGTCGAGTGAGGACCAGGCCAGGTCGTCTCTGCCTGGGCCCCACAGATGGGTTTGGAGGGTCCGGGATTTCCCTCCAAATTCTATGAGAGGCCTCATGTAGGTTGGGTATTCCACACAGACCTGGGAAAGCAGTCGGTCATTTCCGCTGGACTCTCAAAGGGGTCAGTGAGCGGAGATAGTCTGAGGACCGATGTACTAGACAGTCTTCAGGCGGCTTCCAGCCCTGATGCTCTGAGACAGACGAGCGACTGCCCAGTGACGGAGTGTCAGGGCCATCCATGGAAGGTGAGGTGTCCGAGGACCAGGAAACAGCTCTCCGGAACCCTCTGCCCGTGACATTCAGGTAGACAGTGGTCCAGCCGGGAACAGAGCTGGGGCCTCTGGTAACCGCCAGCATCTCTGAGCCTCCCCGCTTCTCGCCTGGTGACAAGTGTCCTTACAGAGGTTTGTGCTGCTAAAATAATGGGAGGAAGGACTGCTCACAGGGCCTCTGGTGAAGGGAGCACCCCAGCTCAGCCCCTGGGGGGCGCCACAGGTCCGGCCAGGGGGGAACCACTCCACCTGCCCCTGATTCTCCCTGGGACCAAGCCCGGGCCTTCTCTAGCTAGATCGCTACGGATACTTGCAGGGTCTTCGGCAGAAGTTCCAGAACTGGGCCGTGCCTTCTCGGGAACCCCAACCCCATACCATGCCGGGTGAGAGGGAGGTAAATCCTACTCTTCCTTATCCTAGTTGGCCCTGACTGCCAATGTATCAGTTCTACGACAGATCAGGTTAAAATAGCCATCACCTTTAGTCTGATGAGGGAGAAGAGAGGGGGTTGCCACCAATTAACATGAGAGACAGTAGAGGAAGTGGGTGCGGAAGCAGAGGACGGTTCTGTCTAATCTGCCTTGTGACCACTAGGATGACAGGGTTGGCGACCAGTCTAAGAGCCTCAGATGTGCTTGGCCTCACGCCCTTTACCAGGCACCCTCCCTGGTCACAGTCAGAAGCTCAGTGACTGAGACCAGCAGCCAGGCAGCCCACCTCTGCCATCCCATCTCCTCCGGCCTCCAGCCTGGTCGGGCCCTCCGCCTGGTCCTGTGTGCGCCCTGGGCCAGGTCTCCCCTGCACCCGTCAGGACAGAGTCCCCCTGCGTCTCTGCAGGGCCCAAGCACAGAGTGGCAGCTGGCGCTGTCTGCCGGTACCAACAGCTCTGTCAAGTAGCTGGGCAATGTCTGGAGCTGAAGAAGTGGCTTTGTGCCATGCTGCCTTCATTAATGTGAGCTAATAGAACATCATTGCATAATGACTTGACTTTCTCTCTTACTTTGCAAATATTGGTGGAACATGAAGTTTGCTCAAGTTTGTGTAATAAGGGTTTGAACCAGCCAGTGCCTACCAGTCCAGGGAGCCCCACCAGCACTGGTGTAAAAGCCCCCGCCATCAGCTGAAGTTGGCACAGGAGAACCAGGGACCTGCAGACACACTGTGAAGCTCCAGGGTTGAGCCACGAGGGAAGGGTTTGATTCCGAAGGGGACAGCGAAAGGAGATAAAGGATGTTCAGAATCAGGAAGGAGCTGCCAGGGCCAATGCACAGTGACGCGGAGAGAAGTGGGGGGGCCTGTGGTGGGGATGCAGGGGCTGGGGTATGTGGAGGTGAAGATACACGTAGGTGACCAGCATCGAAGAGGCCTGGTCACGAAAAGCATGGTCCCAGGGTTCCACACAGAGACTCCAAAGATGGGTGAAGAGAGCAGGGTGGGACCTAGCCTTGAGGCAATGGAGTGCAAGACAAGTAACCTGGGTCAAGGCTCCTTTCCAGACACCAGGGCTCATGCAGACCAGGGAAGGCTTGGCCTTGCACACCAGACCCAAAACAGTTTTGAACAAGGTCACAAGGTCAAGGTTACCTTGACACTGAATTCTCTTAGTGAATTCTAAGGACAGGATGATTCCGAATTTAGGTTGAGCAATGTTTCCATATGCTCTGGCTGCCATAAAATCCCGTGGATGGGACAGACACTTCCTTGTCACGGTTCCAGAGGCCGGGAGGTGGACATCGTGGGGCTGGCTGACTCAGGTCCTGGGGAGGGCCCTCCTCCTGGCCTGCAGACTGCCTCCCTCTGCTGTGTCTCACGTGGCAGAGAGGGAGAGTCTGTTTTTTTACTTTAGGCACGAATTCCATCATAGACACCCCACCCTCCTCACATCCTGTAACTCAGATCACATTCCCCAAGGCCCACCTTCAATGCCGTCACACTGCGGGGGCGGGTGGGACTTCAGCACATTAATGGGGGGAGGGGTCTCAATTTAGCCATGGCTGGCATTAAACTGTAGGTTGGGCTCAAACAGCTCCCAGTGGGGATCCTGTGGCCCCAGCTCCAGGAAGACGAGACAAGTAAAAGCAAGAGAATTATCTGCGAAAAACAAAAAACTAAAGAAAATGATTTTTTTCCTTTAGTTTCTTTAGTTTTACAGCCACCCCCAGGGCTGGCTGTCTTCCCACATGGAGGTACCTCCCAGGGGAACCCTTCTGTGGCCACCCTGACTCCCCGCAGCCAGGGCTGGGCTGCCCAGAGAGCATGACGAAGGCGCTGGTCCCCGTGCTGTCGGCTCTGGTCCTGAGAGCTGTTGAAAATGCATTTACCTGAGTGGCATCTTCTCTTTATGTCGTACTCTTGCTTGTGAAGGTGTGCCAAAAAAGAAAAAAAATGCTGTGCCGAAACCTGGTCCCTCCCGTGACTTCTCTCACCTCCAAGATCCACCAAGGGGCCACTCTGACTGTGGGTTTGGAGGAATAAGAGGGGGCATCCCTGCATTTGAATGGCAGAGCTCCCTCCCCACCAACCCCCCTGCTGATCCACTCCAGGGCTTTGTCCTTCCTGACTGTGACACAGACCGCTCTGTTCCCCACTGTCCCAGCAAGGAGCGAGGGCAGGGCCCGGTGCTCTCAGGCAGAAAGCAAGCCCCTGGATTTCCCGCCCTGGCTCGTCTCCCGTGGTTTGGGCCTATCTGCCATCCAGCCCTTGTCTCCCTGTGTCTCTGCTGGGAGAGGAGGGATCTGGTTCTGGACCCCACCCCTTTCCTCCCACAGTAACAACCTGAGCAACCCCCGCTGAGTGAAAGGGCTGCGTTTGCTGTGCAAGTCCCTTCCTCGCCTCCACCCCGTCCCTCCGAGCAGACC
Organism: Artibeus jamaicensis; assembly: GCF_021234435.1. Classification (NCBI taxonomy): domain Eukaryota; kingdom Metazoa; phylum Chordata; class Mammalia; order Chiroptera; family Phyllostomidae; genus Artibeus; species Artibeus jamaicensis. The sequence goes on along the minus strand of NW_026521854.1, from coordinate 5,081,197 downwards.
GGTGCCCCAGGCCTCTGCCATCTGTACCCCCAACACTCGGGAGCTGCCTCTCCAGCCCCTGCCACCAAACAGCAACCTCCAGGGCACGGATCCAGGGCGTGAACAGGTGGTGTTCCAATCTGAGACAGGCTCAGGGGTGAAACTGAGTGGAGGACAGAAGAGGAAGGCCAGAAATTGGGGAGATGGTGGGGACCATCTTGGCATGCACACCTCTCTGTGTCACCCCACCCCCCAGGGCTGGCCAGCCAAGCCCACGGGGGCTCCTGGAGGCTCGTCCTCAGCCTCCCTCTGCCCTGCCCTCCCTGCTCTTCCCCCGGCAGCTCATTGGCCTTCAGCAGCCTCTCATTTTCTGGTATTGGTTTAGTCTCAAGCCCAGGCCCTGTTCAATATTTGTCTCCTGGCTCCTCTATTTGCTCTCATTTCCACATGTTTAACATACATATTAGCTGCCTCCTGCCTTGTCCCATAGCTGTCACCATGGGAACAGTGGCAGCCTGTCGGGGCGCTGGGAACCTGGGCACCCCAGCTTCTGCTGCTTTACTCTTTTCCCACCAGGAGAGTATCAGGGGCTGCAGCCTAGCACTGAGTGACTTGTGCCCACTCTTCACCCCCACCTTCGGTGCCGCCCCAACACACACTCACGCGGGGGACACCCGCCTGGGCCTCCCCTCATTTCCTCGAGTTGCCCTTTCTTCCTCTGGCAACATAATATTGATTGATATTCCAGAACTGTAATTTTTCCCTTAATGAGAAGTCATGGCAAGAATACGATTAACTGTTCCAAAACTGGACTCCGAAGGCCTGTTATGCACGCCCCTTCTCTTCCTCAGCCTTCTCCGCTGAACTCACGTGCTGCCCCCACACCTCCTCGGCCCAGCGGCCTTCCGCACAGGAGTTCAGGACCATCACCCCTTCGAAAGGGACCCGAGAGGTCAACTGGCGCTGTGGTTCACAGTATTTTGCTACTAGGAACCAGTTTTCTGCAAGACAGTTTTTCCACAGACTGGTGGGGGTTGTGGTTTGGGGGCTATTCAAGCACATCACATTCAAGCTGACCTCCTGCTCTGAGGCCCAGTTCCTAACAGGCCACAGACCGGTACCAGAGGTTGGGTGGGTTCTAGCCCACCCTCGGCCGTTCCTTCAGGAATCGGCCCAGCGATCCCTGAGCCCCTGCCGAGCGCCAGGCCACAGCCCGCGGACGAGGATGCAGAATGATGGAAGGCTGAGTCTTGCCTAGAGGGAGCTCACGGCTAATGTAGAAGGCAGAGAGACACGAACTCTAGTGCACTGTGACAAGTTTAAAGTGGGTATGAAGGGGCTGTGACGGGGACCCTAACTCAGACGAGGCTCTCAGGAAAGGTCCCTGTAATCCTTTAGTAACCGATGATCTCAAGTTAAGGGAAACTCCCTATCTCCCAAAGTCTCATCCTTTCTCTTCTGAGTCTGGCCCCACATTCTTCTCTCTGCGAGTAAGCCCCTAGCGTCTGCAACCGGCGGTCTAAACGTTCCGTGAGAAACTGCATCAGCTTCCAACGAGCCGCGTTCCGCTGCCTCAGCATGCCCACCTGGAGAGAGCAGACACTCCAGCTCAGTGATTCGAGACCCCAAGTCCCGTGGGATCTGTAGCAGGCTGCTTCCAAAGGCCTCTGCTCTCGGACTCACTGCCACTCTCTATAGATGACCCTTGTCACCTTTCCCTCGATTCTCAATAACCCCTGGTTTTCCTCATTGCGCCTACCTCCAATGCTTCTGTGTTATGTCCCTTAAAATCTTGTTAATCGTGTCATTCTGGCTTTCCATTGCATGTAGGCTAAAATCTGCCCCACTGCGCTTCAGTACATCCAGAGTCTTCTATGATCCCGTTCGAGCGCAGGTGCTCCTGCCCTCTGCCACCACGAACCGTTGCTGCCACAATGAACTTCTCATTCTCCCCCAGACGCGAGGGTCCATTTGAAAACTCTGTACCTGCGAACCCGCTGTCCCCTCAACTTGCAGTACTGCCATCATCCTTCTCAACCAGCGAGCTGTTGTTTATACTAAAAGCTTAGTTCATAGGCCGAGCACACTAAATTCAAAACCAGTTCTCCCGAAATACACTGTTTCTACTTCTGTAGGGTGGTGGCCACCCTCCAAGTCAATCCATGACCATCCTCCTGTCCTGGTGTTCTCACCCTCCAATGATCCCATCTGCGTGGCATAGGGCTCGCCTGTGAAGCCACTAGGATGTGACGTGACACTGTGACTCCCCCTAGGTGATAATGATACTGTCCTTCCGCCTGCCCTCCCTTTGGTTGCTCACCTGGGGAAGTCGATCATCAGGCCATGAGATCTGCAAGCAGCCTGTGGAGAGGCCGGGAGGGCAAGAGCCGAGGCCTCCTCTGAACACCTGCACAGCTAACCAGCCGCGGGACTGAGTCTTTCTCTTGGGGACGCCTTTAGCCCCAGTCAGACTTTCAGAGGACTTGGCCCCACCTTATGAGAGACCATGAGTCCGAGCCACCCAGCGAAGTCACTCCCCGGGTACCAGGCCCAGAGAAACTAAGAAATAAGAAGTGTTTGTTGGTGTTTTAAGATAGTAGGTCTGGGGACACTGTTACACTCCACAGTAGGTAACAGATACAATCCTGTTTACCCTGTTCACTGAAACAGGTCTCGTTGCAGGCTTCTCTGCCCAGTCAGTCTTCATCTTAGAGAACGGGGTACATGTCTTTCGTTTCTAGATCCATAGTGCCTGGCACATTGTGAGATGCAAGAAATGGCCTATAAATAAACCCACGTCTAAGTAATTTATTACTAATTCATTTTAAGCCCTAAAGAACTAGTCTATCTTTCCCTTTGTTCAACTTCCTGATCCTTCAACTTGTCTCTTTTTGAAGGACCATCTGTCCCCAATCCCACTTCCATACCCTACAGTGGTTTACATCAGACTGGCAGTTTGAAGAAGACCTCTGTTGTCATTCATCCCTGCAGTGACCTTCTGAAGGGGGTAGAGAAAACATTACTTTGGGCACGTCTGACTGACAATTGAATGGGAGCACGAACAGGGTGGGTTGCTCGCCCTGTGTAAGTGACGGAAGCCCACCCAGTGTCCGTTACACTCTCCTGCCTCCGAGGGGTGAGCTGGGCCTACAGATGCCTCTGCTGCTTCCCTCATGGTCCACTTGGGGGCCTCTGAGGGAGCCCATCCCCCTTGTGCCTAGATTAGGGTGCAGGCACTTCATGCTTAGCAGGGCTGCCCTGCTCGCCCTTCCTACCTTCCCAGGCCAGAAGCACAGCCCCCGGGGCATGGGGAGAGGGTATGGGGAGAGAGTCTGGGGCCTGGACCATGACCTGCTGTCCTGGCTCCTCCGTCCGGCCCGCACTTGCCCCGGAACTGGGGGTCAGCACACTGCATTTCCTGGAAGCTCTGCGCCCTCCAGGTTTGGGACAATCATCTGGGAAGCAGCCTGTGTCTCGGGGCCTTCGGAGACGGTCCTTGATGTTATCTCGAAAAACAATTCTAGAACTCAAATTGAGGATCCAGTGGAGTGTAGCCAGTAAACGGCCACAGGGCCGCTTCCACCGGGAGCCGGGCGGCCTTCTGGAGACGCACAGGCCGCGTGTCAGCGTGAGCACCTGGAGCTGAACACCCCCGGCCCACGAGCCAGATGACCTTGTTTTCGAGTCCCAGCTCTGGTCACCAGTGATGACATTGGATGCGTTCCACCCCTTTGAGCCGCATTATTATTATTATTATTATTATTTTTAACCTGTGGATTGACAGTCATCCCACTTTCTGGGTTCAATCACAAGACTAGTGAGACGGTCAGTAATACTTGTCCTATACAGACACCTAATATGTGCCACACACACACCAGGCACTTCGCACACCTTAACTCATTCCAGCCCCAGCATTACTGGGAGGTAGGCGTCTCCCCGCTTCCCGGCTGAGCGGGACCGTAGCTCTCTGGAGCAGGCAGCTCCCCCCACGGTAAGGTAAATCAACTCCGGGCGGGTCGGTGTGCAGACCTCAGCTCTTCCCACGGCACCTCGATGTCGGGTGAAAGGATGTATTCTAATGTGCTTTAAACACTCATTTAAACATTCTTTTTAAAAAACGAGACACTATAAAAACAATGTATCTCATCACTGGAAGGGGCCCAGGACTCGGAATCCACGGTCCAGGCCTTTCTCTTTCTCTTTCCTCTTCCAGCACACCCAGGCAAAGACTACAGCCCGAGGAAGGGAAGGGAGAGCGCCCCGCCTTGCCCTGAACTTCTTTGGAGGAGGGAGAGTGGACAGAGCCCTCGTGCCTCCACGGACTCTTACTGCCCGTCCGCAATGTGCCCTTGACCACGTGGAGAGCAGCCCAGAAACACGGCCCCTCTGGGAAGCTGCAGACGGCTCATTGTGCAGTTCTTCCAGCATCTTAGAAGTAGTGTGTGTGGATTTTTTTAAGTAAAATTGAAATAAATTGATTCTATTTAAAACTTATTTTAAAAGCTTCACAACACCTCTCAGGGTAAGGGCGGCCCCTGCGTGTGTGCGGGGATGGAGCTGCCCTGCTGGCGGCGACCCTCAGACCCCTCCTTCCAGGCTGTTCTTCCCAACTCCACACTCAGGACGGAACCCAGAGCAGGACCTTCCGGCTGCCCTGCCTTTCCTCCCTGCCCAGATTGCAGGTCATCTGTACCTCGGCCTTTCTGTCCCAGGACGCGCCAGCCTTGCCTCCTGCGGCCACTGTGCGGACAGAAGCACCCAGGACTAGACTTTTCTTTTTCTCTGAAGAGCTGAGTCATGGGGGGGGGGGAACCCAGTTGACCACTTTGACCTCCGTGCCCCGGGTACCGAGCCCCCTCCCGCGCTTGGCTGACTCGCACTCCTCGAGGCCTGGCCCCAGGGTCCTTGTCAGTTTCCTTGGGGAGCTTCCCTGCTCACACCCCACTGGGCCGGATGCCCCGGAAGAAGTCACACCGTGTGCTGCCATGGCCATCAAACCGGGACATAACTGCGCATCTATCGGTCTTATCCACCGAGCTCTGTGAGGACCCAGAGCTCATAAACCTCGTTCAACAGGATGTGCTCAGAGCGAGCAGAGCGGCCGGCACACAGTCAATGCAGAAAACACACAGAATTGCCCTGCGTGTCCTGCTGCCTTCACCAGGCTGTGGGGGTGAGTCCCAGCGAGCCACTTCCTGTCTCCTGGCTTCGATCTCCTCTTGGTTCAGACTAGATGTTCTCTCTCATTCTTTCCTGCATGATAATCTATAATTCTGGCCCTGGCTGGCCAGCTCAGTTTGTTAGAGCATCATCCCTGTACACCAAGGTTGTGGGTTCAATTCCCGGTCAGGGCACAGGCAAGAATCAACGAATGAATGCATAAATAAGTGGAACAATAGATCAGTTTTTCTCTCTCTCCCCCTCCCTCTCTCTCTCACTTTCTAAAATCAATCTAAAAGATCTATAACTCAGTTATACTAACAAGGTAATGCACTGAAAGCACATGAGAAATGGTTGCCCCTGAACCAACTTAAGCATCGTGGTTAACAGTGCTGTTTTTATTTCAGGTGTTTTTTGGGTCTCGCGTCCTGGCCGCTCACCCTCGGAGGAGAGGTGGCCATCCCGGAGACCTGCCTGGCCCTCGGCCGCCCACCAGTCCGCAGCCACCCTGCGGTGGCCACCTGTGGGTCCACCTGCTCCCTTCCTCCCTCCTCAGAAGCGCCTCGGGGGCTTTGTGACCACTCCTTGTCTCCTGACATCTGAAGGTCGTCCTGTCCGAGGGAATCAGACCTCACCCTTTCCCACAGGCTGTGAAGAACTCACTGAATTTCTCCTCTGGCCCGTGGGTTTTGAGGATCTCTTTCTGTTTTTGCAGCAACCGTATAAAAAGGAAAAATCAAGAATTAATAATACGGGCACTTCAGGGAGCTTCCCCGTGTTGGTCAGGACCCTCACCAAACCCTACTCTGGCCTTCGCTCCAGCTGGCAGTCTTGCTTGCCTCCCCACCAGGCTCTTCTCCCCTGGGAAGAGTCTCAAAAGTGTTTCTCTCCTCCCATCTCAGCAACCTTTGCCAGTCTGTCCCCTCCCTTCCCCTCGCTGCCTCTTCACTGTGTCTCACCAGCATTCGATGTGTCACTGCTGTCATTTCTTAATGCTCAGGGCTGATCTCCAATTAAAACCCAACCAGCCAGCGCCCCCATCGCCTGCATTACCTCTCTGTTCCCCACCTGGCCTTGGCATTCACTACACCGCATCTTAAAGAACTTGAGTTTTACCTGCAAGAGAGCTTCCCCACCCTTTATTTATTTATTTATGAGAAATGCGGTTCCAATTAGGGCACATCTGTACAGCACAATGCTATGTAGCCATTTCAGATGATGGGGTAGAGGAAAATTTAATGAGGTGGGAAAATGTTCACAACAATATATTCTACAAAAAATGCAGCTACAAAACCATGTATAGGGTGCTCCCATTTTTGTAGAAAAGATTCGTGTGAACCTACACCTTCACGGCTAAAAGTCTATGCATGTAAATGTTCTAATGACATCTTATGTTCTATATTATTCATTATTCTTTTCTATATTTATAACTGGTTTTACAATGATAAAATATTACTATTGTAAGAAAAAGAAATATAATAAAGGCATGGGTGCTTTCCCCCTGCGATGCCAGTACAATGCATTTCCACCTCCCCTCTGTTCTGTGGCCGTCCTGTTCTCAGCCACGCCGGCGTGTGTGCTTGTTATTCTCGGCAAACGAGCCCACCGGGTTGAGACTCCACGTACGTGTGCAGACTATGGCTGTTGGTAGTCCAGAAATGGTGCTGACACAGAGTACTCGTTCCTTCAGCTGTCTGAAAGGTACTGCCTCCTCCAGACTGGCTTGCTCAACAGTTGGGTCTGCTCAGCTGTCCCTGAAGGCCTGTCACTCAATGACACCATCAAAACTGTTACCTGTACCTAAAATCTACTCTTTGTCTCAAAGAGGCAGCATTGTATTGGAGTTACCAGTCTTGATTTTTTCCCCTAGATTGACAACTTGAGTTTGTAATCTCTGCTAACCATGACTATTGACTTTCTACTTTCCTTTTCTTTTTTTTTATTGGCTTTAGCAATGTGGAGGTTATTTATGTGTCTAATAAGTTGACAGGTGCAATTTTGTGCCCATATAAATCTAATTAGAACTATTGTTGCTCAGGACTTCAGAAAACGCCTGAGAAATTTCAAGGCACATTGTATGGAAATTTTTACTTGTTTGTGGCATTTCTTTAAATGACCCTCCAGGACCAAGGCTCCACCGCTGCCTGGTCTTAGCTTCCAGCCCTTTCTCTCCTCCGCGTCCCACTCATACTTTGCTGTGACTGTACTTGCATTCACTTCTTAAAATGAATTTATCGGGCATGACAGTGGTTAATACAATTATATAGGTGTCAGGTATATAATTCCATAATACATTGTGGGGGCGACTTTGGCCTCAAATGCCCCCCCTCTGCCACGGATGAAAGTGAATACTACCAAGACATGATCTGCTTGGGGAAGAAAGGTGGCCAGTTTCTCAGAGGAAAAAGGCCCCGAGCCCCTTCCTCCACGGACTTTTACTGGGTTGTAATACACTGGAATACAAGGCAACAAAGATCAAACAGTAGATAACATTTCAAAGAGATCTGAGGGCTTAGTCTGAGTCAGTGTCTGTCAGGAAAAGGGGTTTGCAGACACTTTGGGAGACATACTCTCATTTCCTGCTTGGACCCTCAACATATGAATGAAAGCACTCCTAGCAAAGCAGGTTTCACAGGATTTTTAGGAATTCTTTCCTAATACTGCTCTAGCAAGTCAAGGAGCTGCACCCCTCCCCATCAGGTTTTCAGGCTTAAGTGGATTAGAGCCAGGAAGCACTTCTCCCAGAGGACATGGAAACTTGAGCTACGTCACATAGCTGGGGGGCAAGGGTCCATTGCTCCCTCTTTGCCGCAGCCCCCTGAGTCCTTCCATGATGGCCTCCCAAGTGATCGAGTCTGCCTTGGGTTGCCCCTCTCTGTGAGGAGTCTTACCCGTCATCAACATCGACCATGCTTTGGGGGCAGAGGGAGTAAACTGAGGCAGCATTTGCTACCAGAGACAAGCCCTGTCTCCTTTGCGGCTTGCAATCCGGAGGTGGCTCACTCATCCCTAGCCATGGGGGGCAGTTACAAGTCCTGAAACCAGACAGAGCGGTTCCCAACAATACCTCATCTGTGTATTGTATCATGTGTTCATCACCCCAAGCCAAGTCTCTTTCCGACACCACTTTTCCCCTTTACCCTCTTCTCCCTCCCCCATCCCCCTTTCCCACTGGTAGTCACCATACTGTTGTTGCCTGTGTCTATGAATTCTTGTGTCTATGAAGTTTTTTGCTCAACCCCTTCACCTTTTCTACTCAGTCCCCAACTCACTCTGATATCTTTCAGTCTATTCTGTGTATCTATTCATCTGTTTCTGTTTTGTTATTTTGTTCATTATATTCCACAAATAAGTGAAATCATATGGTACGTGTCTTTCTTTGACTGCCTTATTTCATTTAGCATAATACTCTCCAGGTCTACCCACCCTGTCACAAAGGGTACGATTTCTTTCTTTTTGTGGCTGAGTAGTGTTCTATTATATAAATGGACCACAGCTATTTTATCCACTCATCTACTGATGGGCACTTGGACTGCTTCCATATCTTGGCTATTGTAAGCAACACTGCAGTGAACGTAGGGGTGCATGTATTCTTTCAAGTTAGTATCTTGGGCTTCTTCAAGTATATTCCCAGAAGTGGGATCACTGGGTCAAAGGGCAGTTCCATTTTTAATTTTTTGAGGAAAGTCCATACTGCTTTCCTCAGTGGCTGCCCCAGTCTGCATTCCCACCAACAGTGCACAGGGTTCCTCTTTCTCCACATCCTTGCCAGCACTGGTTGTTTTTGATTTATTGGTGATGGCCATTCTGACAGATATGAGGTATAGGTCACTGTGGTTTTCATTTGCATTTCTCTGATGATTAGTGATGTTGGGCTCTTTTTCATATGTCATTTTGCAATCTGTATGTCCTCTTTAGAGAAGTGTCTATTCAGGTCCTTTGCCCATTTTTTAATTGGATTTTTTTTTTGGTGTTGAGTTGTAGACAAGTAAGTTCTTTATAAATTTTGGATATTAACTCCTTATCAGATGTATCACTGGTGAATATGTTCTCACACCCAGTGGGCTGTCTTTTCATTTTCTTGGTGGTTACCTTTGTCATGCAAAAGGTAGTCCCATTTATTTATTTTTTGGTTTTCTTGCCAGAAAAGATTTATGAGAAAAAATATTGCTATGAAAAAAGTTCAAGATTTTACTGCTGCCTACATTTTCTTCTAAGATTTTTGTGGTTTCGAGTGCTACATTTAAGTTTTTAATCCATTTCAAGTTTATTCTTATGCGCGGTGTAAGAAGGGGGTCTAGTTTCATTTTCCACACAGGTCTGTCCAGTTTTTCCAACACCATTTTTAAAACAGACTATCTTTACTCCATTGCAGGGGAGTAGGGCCAGTTCTTTTCACATCTCTGCCCTTCCTACCAGTCTTGATGTAGCTCCTTCTGTACGTGCCCGGCTATAAGCATTTTCTTCAGCTAGCCCTCAGCTGCTTATTCAGGTTAAACGCTCTATATTTCAGAACGTTCTGCAGTTCCAGTTTGGTCCTGGGAGGAGGTGAGTGTGACACTCACCTCTTCGGCCGCTGTCTTGGATCTCCAACCACTGACTGTTAGAGCGCTGGCTGCCCCAGCCGCAAACCGATGATGTTGACACATCCATACGTAAGGCTGCTTTGACGACTAAACAGATAAATATAATCAAGTGCTTAGCATAGCATTTGGCACGTTTAAAGTATGTAATAAACAGAGGCGTTGTTAACTCCTGAACAACCTTGAAGCAACAACACTTGAAATTCCTTTCAGCCTCACACGCTCGAGTTTGAGAAGAAGATGTAATAAGAGGAGATTTTGACAACTCAGACAGGACACAGCCAGGAAGAGGAGGGTTCCACTCTGTTGCTCTCATTTCAGAATTATTCACGGATGCTCGAGCACAGCCCCTGAGCAGTTTACATTATTGCAAAAGTGACTTTCTTTAAAAGATCACCCTTGACCCACCCACCCTAACTTTGCTGTGCCCTGAACAGAAGACCCCATGCCAATAAAGACCTGCCTAAAATCCGCAGCAGTTCTGGCCTTTGATTCAGGGGAACTGACTCTGCGGATTGAAGGGAAGCTCCCTCCCCATCTGGTCTAACGTCCCCTAGGATGGGTGTCTCTGTCTTTCCCGAAACACTCACTCTGTGTCACCATCAAATCTGTGCCTAACAACTTGTGCCAAAACAGGACACTCTGCAGGTTCACTCTGAATAGGAGTTCTTCTGCATGTTTCACTTAAATCAGTTTCTCTGTATCTTTCAACTTGTTGCTAACATCTGGGAGGGAAAGGAAAGGCTAATTCTTCTCCTCCCGTGGCATTCTTCCAACTGTTTGCCGCCAGGGACTGTGTATCTCTCTCTCTTTTATCTTCTCCAGGCCCAATGTCGCCGTTTTCCCGAGATAACCCCTTACAGGTAAGGCTTTGTGGATCCTCACCATCCCGGTTTCCCCCCTCCAGACTTGCTCTAGCCAAGTATGGGGTCTAGAACGCATTCCTCCATACATGACTTCACCTACACAGGATGGGACGAAATGGTCCCCTCTGTCGTTTTAGACACTGCAGTTTCGTTAATGTAGCCAAGAGTGCATTTGCTCTTAGTGACCAGTGAATTCAGTCTCAACTCAGTCCCAGGGGTTGTTCATTCTCCTTCACAGTTACTGCATTACAATTGTCTCATCCTATAATTACGGAGTTGTTTTTTTCTAAGCCCAACATAGGATGTTGCATTCTCCTTCATTACGTTTCATCCTTTTCAATTCATTCTACTACTTCAGCCTGGGGACCTGATTCTGTCACCCAGCATATTGCCAACCACCCCAAATTCACATCTTCTGCAAATGTGACGGCTCTGTCTTCTGTCCTCACAGAGGCATCGACAGACACTTGTGCCACATGGAAGTCAGGGCCCTGGGGACGGTCACTGGAAGCCTCTCTCCAGGCCCCGCCCATCAAAATCTTCGGATCCTTTGTTGGTTATTATTTGCCTCGAGGTTTTTTATGTCTTCTTAGTACATCTTGGGATATAGGGTGGGAGAATAGTTAGGATAGGATAAGATAACTTTTTTTCAAAATGTCTTTAAAATTTTTTTAAACTACAGTTTACGTTCAGTATCATTTTATAGTGGTTTCAGGTGTACAGCATAGTGGGTAGACAATCACGTGATTTATGAATTATTTCCCCCCAATATTTACAGTACCCACTGGTACCACATGTAGATAACAAAATATTATTGACTATATTCTCTAATAAAATCCAGGAGCACATTTTTCTGACCAGTTTCAAAGAGAATAAAGCATGGACAAGTGCGGCAGGAATTGCTCCTACAGAGCTCACGCTAAACTTAGGATCCTCTGCCCTCTTCCCTCAATATTCCCAAACTACCTTTCTCTGTAATCCATTTCGGGATTTTATTTTATTTCGTTTCTCATTCCCTTTTGGGAACTGACTGACCTTGGTCCTCCGGTCTACGAGCAGACCTCCGCTCTCCGAGACCCCTCGCCGGGGCAGCCACCGAAGAAATGCGAGTCAAACTAGTGTGAAGTGAAGGCGCTAAACCCAAGAGGCTAAAACACACTCAGATAAGTCAAGCTTTTGTCATCATTTATTGATTTATATAAGTATACCCATCAGGGGCTGAGAAAAGTAAATATATAAACAAATAGAAAAAAAGTGTTGGAAAATAAATCTGTACTTGGGTCGGTAATGATTTCTTAACTGTAATCCCAAAAGCATTAAAGCCAGAAGGTGAAAAACTGACAGACATTACGACTAGATCAAGATTAAACCGAGACAAGTCCGAAGGGCCATCCCAGCCCCGGGCCTCCTGTGGGGCTGCCTGGGGCTTCCGCTGGCGGCATCGTAGCTCCGCCCCATGCCCAGACCCGCATCCCTCACTCCCCACAGGTAGCGATGCTGTGGTTCCCATGAGCAACCCCAGTGAAACTTCCCAGCACAAATCTCCATCTCCAAATCTGCTTCCAGGGAACATGACTTGGAACAGTTGGTATCAAGGAGCAGATTTTAAGATGGGGTTTTGGAGTTCTATCCCTATAGATTAGTTACAGATTCAGGCCTACAATGAGGTCTGCCCCCGGGGGGGTAGCTAGAGTCCTGACAGGTCCTGGCAAACTGTAGTGAAACTATTATGAAAACTTTTACTGGTGGTTAGGGGCTGGTTGAAAGAAGGTGAAGGGATTACCCTTTTTTTTTTATTACAAAAGCTTTTATTACGAAATCATAAGCATCTAATTCTGTAACATAACAATATCACACTCAAGCACTCCATAGGATGTTTTAGGTGGAATGTTAAATTAAAACTATACATTATTACACCCGTGCTATTACCCTACCAAGCACACTGAAGCAGGCGCCACATGGACAGTGGTGTGGGGATTGCCTGAGGGAGGGGGGCGGGCTTGTGGAGGGGGAGAAGGGGGGAACGGGACAACTGCAGCAGCATAAATAATAAAATAGAATTGAAATTAAAAGTACTGAAAAACATTTCTACTGGCGGTGAACTGGGAGGAGATACCAGTATTGAAGGAAGGGCTAGAAAGCGAACTATATCAGGCATCTGAGAAGTAGCAGGAAATAGCGAGTTCCAAGCCTGTGGGGCTGAACGGCTGTTGCCGAGGCCTGTTGGAGCGTTGGAGAAAGACGACAGCGGCTGAGAATGATTAATCACCAATGCAAGGCAAAGCGAAAGTCAGGGGCCTCCTTAGCAGCATGTAAAGAGACTCCCCTCTTCTGAAGCAGGAGGCGGAAAAGGCTGAGGATCAGGCCAAAAGCTTAATTATAAGTTTAGGAAGGCACGAGGGAAGTTTAAATTCTCAACCTCAGCAAGTCTCCTGTGCCAGGGTCGGGGATGTGACCAGGAAGCAAAGGGAACCTGAGTATTAGGACAGGGACATCTGTGCTGAAAAACTCAAGACCCTTGAAACCCCAGATTGCCCCGGACTCTTCGGAACTGGCCCCGCCTGCCTTGCAGAATGTTCTCTTGCAAGAAACTGACGCAGAGACCTCTTATTTGCCAAACACGTGCTACCCTCAGGATGTGACCCCAGGTCACCTGTCCAGTACGGGATCCACGGTTAGGGTCACGTCTCGGCAGGAGCCAGCTGGGGGAAGCCTGCTACGGGAGAAAAGGGAGTGTAGGGTAGAGAGGCTGTGAGATGGGGTCTACAGGCAGCTGCAGGAACCTGGAGGGTGCGGCGGGGACTGGCCCCGGAGGGCGTTGGGTCAGGGGTGGTCGAATATACGATGAGACGAGAGTTTATTGATGGGGTGGGGAACTCTTCCAGGTCACAGGGTTTAATGTCCTGGCAAATTTCATAGGTAACAGCCTCATGAGAGGCTTTCAGAGGCTTGGGGAAAGGGAATCTCTCATTCAATGAAGTACACATTTCAGAACGGTAGTGGCAGCTGATGGAAGAAGCGCAGAGAAGTGGGCGTGCTAGAGTGGAAATACAATGTAAAGCCAGGAAAACCCATCGGCTGCAGTCCACGGGCGGGCACTTCTCCACAGAGCAGTAAGGAATGCACGGGCGAGAGGGTGCCGGGCGCTGGACTCACATGGGAAAGTCCTAATCCCCGTGTGACGGCATCTGGAGACAGGGTCCTTCGGAGGTAATTCAGGTTCAATGAGGTCATAAGGGTGAGATTCTAATCTGATGAAAGTAGTGTCTTTATAAGAAGAGACAGAGGATCTCTCCCCGCACCCACCCCCCGCCAAGTGCACGCACTAGGAAAAGGCCAGGTGGGGACAAAGCAAGGAGGTGGCCATCAGCCAGCCAGACAGAAAGCCCTCACCAGAAACCAAACGGGCCAGAACTTTGTTCTTGGACTTCTGGCCTCCAAACCATGAAAAATAAATTTCTGTTTAAACCCCCAGCCCATAGTGTCTTCTATGGCAGCCTGGAGCTGACCAAGACAGAGGGTACCACAGTCCTTGGAGAACTCAAGCCTGGTGTCCTCTACAGACTACAGCCTAAAGAGGAGAGGCTGTAGTGGAACTGAATTCCCCAACAGCAGCAGGGATGACAGAGTCATAAAATAATAGAGGCCAAGGGGGTGACATCTAGCCCCGCAGGGCCAGGTGGGTGCAAAGTCATAATGATTGACAAGGGAAGCGTGGCAGCCAGGTGGGGGTCTGTCCTGCAGAGAGCTCCGAAGGTGAAGGGACTCGTCACGGTAGTGAAAACTTGAGGGTACAGTGTCTGGGGCATGCCAGGACATTCCCACCAAGTAAAGAGCAAATTATTGTTCAGCCACATTCCACAGCAAGAAGGAAGCACAGAGCCACGGTTGAGAATGGTGTGCCGGTCTACTTCACGGTTGAAGCGAAGGGTTTCCGGCTGTGAATGGGGCCCAGGACGGACAAGGTCTCTGCAGCAGGTCGGGCTGGCCTGCCAGTCGCATTAGGGCTTGTGCCACGAACCTGGGGGCCCTATGGCATTAGAAGTGTCAGCAGAGAGGAAAGACACCAAGTGGAGTTTATAGCAGGTCCTCAGAGGGGAGTCAAAACACCAACCTCCAGGACGCTGTAGAAGGACCAGGCCATCCAAGACAGACTCGTACACCACTAGAAGAACAGCTACTGGTTAGTCACCTTGGCTGGGGACTCAGTTGGTTGGAACATCGTTCCGTACGCCAAAAGGTTGCTGCTTCAATCTGTGGTTGGGGTACTTGCAGGAGGCAACGGATTGATGTTTCTCTCTCACATTGATGTTTCTTTCTCTCTCTCTCCCCCCATGACTCTCTCTCTAAAATCAATGACCATATCTCTGGATAAGGACTAAAAAAGAAAACCCAGCTACTAGCAGATCCGCCAAGTCACAAGTTCAGGCAGACACTGCAACAGCCCACTGGGAGGTTGAAGTGACTCCAGGTTAGGCACAAGCAGGGCCAGAGGATACAAATAAGGTGCAGGAGCAGGTGGGCCACACCCCTGCTCCCCTCCACTGTCATACTGGCATCTCTTTTTCAGCTCATACCTGCCCAGCGACCAGCTGATGAAGGAGAACCCAGTGCTGAGCCTGGCCGTGGACAGGCTAGTGTGGTGTGTGGCTGAAAACTGAAGATGCACTTTTGCTCCCTATCGTCCCTCTCGGGGGTGGTCCGGAAAGATGGCAATGAGGCAAAATCCTACCAGCAGGCAGGAGTTTCAAGTGATACATCTGGGTGTTCACCTTGAGTGCAAAGAAACGTGGCCTGAACTAAGACCATCTGTGGTCTCATGGGCCGCGATGGATGGCTTGGCCATTTGGTCAAGGGCTTGTAAAAAAGTAAAATGGATTGGACAATCAGGACAAAAAAGAATGAAGCAGCTTGTGGACTGACCCAGGGGAGTGGCCCAGCGTGAAGATCTTCACATCCTGTGTTCACGCCCCCCAAAGGGCACCAGACTAACTGAGCCAGTCTAGGTCAGCCTGGCCTTGTTAACAGCACCTCAACCTGCAAAATGGGCTCAGGCACGGAGTGACTATGGTGGTAGAAATGGACGCTTCGCATGGGCTCAATAGCTTGAGTTCCACGTACTAAGGATGATTTAATTCTTGAAGCTGCCAAATGTCCAACCTGCTGACCACAGAGACAAAGGCTGGGCCTTCAATATGGCATTATCCCTAGAGGGGACACCGGCCTGTACTTGGCGGCAAACATGTTATGGCGTAAAGAGTTCTTCCCACTGGCGTTCCACTGTAACTTCCACTGGAGCGCCAGTGAGAGGAACCCCTGTTACACTCCGTGTGCCTGTTACACGGAGCCCCTTCCACCCTGGTGTGAGCACAGGTTCACCTGGATGGCGCTAACATCCGTTCCAAGTGTGGGCTTGCCCTTCCTGGCAGGAGGCCCTCGGCCAGCACACTGACTAAAGGCTTCCAAGTGTTTAATCCACCGAGGAGGGATCCTGTATGCCATCCATCTGACCCGGAAATCCACTTCGCAGCCATGGAGGGGTAGCAGGGACGCGTGGCCCTGACCTTTACTCATCCCAGGACCCAATTATAGTCCAGAACTCACCAACCTGATGGAGCAATAGTGTGGCCTTTTGAGAAGAACACAGGTTATAAGGTACTCTAAAAGAAGAGAGGGCCATTTCTCAGGGGACAATATCAACTGTCCAGATCAATGGCCATTATAAAATTTCTATAGATAGGAACAAGCAAGGTTTTATTAAAACGTAGTAATTTGTTATGACCGCTTTGGGCTAAGTAGGCAAAGACAGTGGTGAGCATCTCAGCAGGTTAATTAGCCCTACAGACCAAGAGGAGGTAGGGGCTCTTCACCCAACGTGACCCGCGGGAGTGCTATGTGGCACTTCTCTACCCATCTGACAGTTCAGGGACCAGGAGTTGAGACCCCTCGAGGGCCACTCTGCTAGGTAAGTCACATAGCCCAGCAGAAGTGAGAACTCAAGGTAAAGAAAATCTGAAATACAGATATAAAGCAGGGAGACAATATATTTCCTGAGAGAAAGACAGCAGCCGGAGAGCACAGATCTCCACCCCAGAATCGGGTTCCTGGGACCGAAGTTGCCGTTCACCGTTTCATGGGGACATCAGCCTGCCCACTTCTGTCACGCTCTCCTGCTGGGCTCACCTGGTCGGGTGCGGGACAGAGAGACGGGATGTTTCTCCTCTTGGGAAGTAAGATGAAAAAAGTACGGAACGATTCATGGGAAGTTCTTCAAAAATAGATCGATTAAGTTCATGCGATAAGAAAACTCAGCTGGACAAAGTGGGAAATGAAGACAGAGGGAACTGATCGAGTTCAATGAATTGAACACAGAGGAAGCATTTGGGCAACTGCAGTGGAGGCTTAGTGGCTTTTAGACGAAAGTAAATGTCCAGGTTCATGATTTTGGAGGCAGAGTAGCTGGTGGTCCAGCATCTGATCATGGACCAAGGGCTCCACTGAGGTGGAAAAAGTTACTGGACATGAGAAATCCAAGGAAAAGAGAGACCAGGTGTCTCATGTGTGGTCTGCATGGATGTTGGCCTTGCCTAGGGTGAGGGCAGGAGATGAAAGGTAGACCATGACGAATCAGGTGTTAAATCTTAATAAATAAATCACCCTCGAAGGATTACCAGGGAATGGGGGAGGGAGTGTTAGAGTCATTTGGTTTGAGCCTTCAAGGCAGAGAATTTTCACAAAAAGAATGGAGGAGGAATGGACTGGAGCCAAAGAGAGGAGTCAGCAACCTCCCAACCCTGAGATGCAAGGAACAGGAGAGGAGGGACCGTCTACAGGCGCAGAGCGGTGGTTGGAGCGCGGGGGCAGCACTGCTCACCAGCAGCACGCACACTGCAAGCCACGGAGCCAGGCGGTCCTACTGCAGCGAGAACATTCACAACCCCTGAGCCAAGCACCTTGCAACAGGTTTGTTCCAGAAGGAAAAATGAAAGGAGATGGACAAATTATATTCTGAGCTCCTATTCATGGAGGGCTTGGCAGCACAAAGAAGATGGATAAAATGCCTCACAAAACAAAGGCCCAATCTCAGAGACATGGGGTGGGGGCAGGTTACTGCCCACGACCTCAGATCCCCTTTTACATTCTTCATCACTGGTCTGGGGGCCGAGAGACCCCGGACTGCCTGGCTGAGTCACCCGCTCTGGTCCCCGCTCCAGCGATACATCCTCTCCACAACCCTGCAGTGCGGAAAGTTTCTTTTCTTTTTTCCATTCCACTTACCCGGTCAAAGTGCACACTCTCAAGGCATTGACAGAGGGCCGCCTGCTGATACTCTGTAACCGTCTTCTCTCACAACAGACACTACACTGTATATAGTTTGTACAGCAACTGCAGACACATCTCACCGATGGGACTTAGCATGCGAGTTCGGTTTTCGCCGTGAGGAAGTAAAATATGGTATTTAACAACTCGGTATTTTTTTAATAAATTGAGACTCATAGGTAGGTATCTCTTGGGATATTTTAATATTACAATAAATATCATATACCAACAAAGAATGGTGTGGTAATAAATAAAATCATTAACTAATAATGGACAAGAAAATATATATACACAATATGTTACATGACCTAATGCGGTATCTGACCTGGAGGAGCTTGTAAAGAGCTCCCTGGTCAGCTGGTGACCAAAAATGCAATTTCTAAGAGCAATGGATGTGTGACTTTTCTTCAAATTAGGAAATTGTAGGACCCACTTCAGAACACAGAGGATTTAATGTTTTAGCAGGTCGGATGTTCGTTGTTGCCTTTAAACTTTACTAGGGAGATATTAGCCAATCATCTTCATTTGCATTTGAGACCTGACCTTAAGATGACAAAAAAAAAGGAGGCAGGTGCTGCTTAGAGATGCAGACGTCGGTTCCACCCGGAGTTACTGTTGCTGCTAGTTCACTGATGCCTGTGGCAGTGGTGGATCTGCCTTGGGGAAGCCCCAGGTTCCAGCACGTTTCGCTCGGCACCATCCCTTTGATCAGCAGAAGCCCGTGCTAGGGTGCGTCCTGCACAGCCAGCCGCGGCCTCCCCCTCGCCATCTCACTGAGGAGCCCGCGTCTGGGAGAGGGGGCCGTGCGTGTGGCCGCGGTAGGGATTGATGGGCTGTTAATGCAGTGGGACAGTTGTATTGTCTCACCCTGACAATGCTGCCATTTAACATCCTCAGGGGCGGGCACCGTGACCCAAGCACACAGCTAATGAGGCTCAGCACACCCAGCTCAGTCTACCTGCTGCGAATATCAGTTAACTGCAATGTCTGCAGGTAGAGATGTACAGCAGAGCAGGCCTGCAACGGTGTGGGATGATGCGCAGTGACTCTTGAGCGCAGAAGCAGGGCCCCTGGAGCCTCTGGCCCGTGGGAGAGAAGCCCATGCTAGGCATGGGGTGAGGAAGAGAGCTCAGCGGTGACTGTTTCCTGGCCCTTCTTTACAGAGACTTTTGCGTGAAGGTCCTAAGAGGAACCTTAAACCACACTTTATAAGTCCTCAGGCCTGGGACTGGGGAGGTGTGATGCAGCTAAAACTAATACCAGATGTAAGACTTCCTCCCGAGGCTTCAGGACCCCTGACTCGGTGCCTTTCAAACACAAAAGTCCTTCACCTGGAGTCTACTCCCAAATGAGGATGATGCCTGGATTCCACCCAGGCTGAGCCCCTGGAGCCCTGGAGCCGTCCTCGATTCCTCCCCCATCCCCTGGCTCTCACACACACGCAGTCCCCGTCTCCCAGATTGGGCTGCACTTAAGCCTGGCCTGTGCTTTCCCACCTTCTCCTTGGTCGAGTGCCCATGACCTTAACTCCTAGATCATGGCAACAGCTTCCCCAGTGGTCTTCCCTCCCCCAGGACGTCCTCTACCACCTCCTCCATATGCCCCTCCTAGATTCAGCTTCTGAAAATTCCTTTTGTTATAGTCTTTCTCCACTTAGAAACTTCTGAACTATAAAGTATGAGAACCTACTAGGGCTCTGCGGAGCTGCTGGAATAGGGTTTAGTCTCTCGGCCAGCATGCAAGGCCCAATCACCTTTCCCATCAAACTATGTTTCCTATACGCTTCCAACCAACATGGGACCTCATCATCCCCAAACACAGTTAGCATTCTCACCTCCACACTTCGTAGCTCCTCCTCCTCCCATGTAGAAAGTTCTTCTCTACTTTTCTTCCCAAGCAAACACTGCCCTTTGAAGCCCAGACCACGCTTCCCTCCTTGCTGAATGTTGTCTGAGAGCTGCAGAGGCTCCCTCACTCCTCTTTCTCATCTGCCCTCCTGGAGCTCCCACTGTCTCCTCTGTTCATTTGAGACTTTGTTATAATGTACTTGCATTATTACATGTAGTTGTGCAACTGTATCCAGTGTCTTTTCAAGCAAGTCGTAAATCGCTTCAGGAAACAGAGTATGGCTTTCTTTTGGTATCCCCATACATAGTGCCTAACAGAGGGTCAGATCACAGCAGTGCCCACACACCCCATTCAATAGAATCGCAAGCCAAGTTCAGGTCTACCCGTTCTGTGAGGCTAGCATTTATTAGCAGGTTCTTCAGGCACCTTCCAAAAGATGGTACTGGCTCTACAGGAAACCATCCTCCAACTCCTAAAGCCAATTGTATGTTACCAAGTCCCTGTTAAACATAAGCCATTCAAGGACCACTTATTTCAAACAATGTGAGGTTCAATCAAAATTCGAATGAGAATCAGGCGACTCTAGAACTGTCTAGAACACCCACGTGAGATGGATGTTCATGGTTTCGTCAGGATGTCGTAGAATGAACCTCTGGTCAAGCAGAACTCAGCCCTGTGGTAAGGTGCACGCCCCTTCTAAACCGCAGTTTCCCCATCTGTCAGATCTGAGCACCCGGCTGCAGACAGAGTGGAGAGTGAACTGTGGTAATGCACATGGAAGCACCGGGCACGTGTCCGGGGCACAGCCGGTGTTCAGCGTGTCTTTGTTTTCTGTCTTGTGACTGGCCGCCGGGCTGCGGGCGCCAAGGACGAGTCACCGTGCACCCTCAGTGTCTGTCCACGTTGTGCCCTGTAGAGTCAAGGGGGAGGAATAAGTACCTGGGTCTTTTCAGAAGAACAGAAGGTTTCACCAGCCTGGAGAGATTTAGTCGGTTTAGCACAGACTGGTCCCTAAGGAAAATGCTGTGTCCTCGTCCTCATATCCCCCCATGTGACCCCTCCCCTACTTTCTGGAATCAGTTCAGCCATCCTCCAATCACTGGAAGCCCCCCCACCGTCTGCAGCTTCCCAGGCGCCTGCCCTGACCCTCCCCCCATCAGTTGGCTTAACTGCTGCAGAGCCCTTACCCGCTGCGGGAGCAGGTGAACGGGTGGGCCGCCGGGCAGAACCCAGGTTTTATTCCCCACCCTGTGCCCTTTTGGAAGCAGGACTCCACCTCAGCACTGAGTGGGCCTTGAACAGTGTGCCCTGTGGATTCACAGCTTATTCCTAGAGCTGTCCCTTGGGAGAGAACTTCAAGTGGATAGAGACAGTTCAGAGATTACAGGGGAGAAATCAGAGGAGAAAAGTGTTACTTTTGCACCTCGGTGAGCAAAGCGTCCTCCCAGGCACACCTGGGCCAACAGTGAAGCCCCCGGGCACTTCAGGGAGCTTCATGCGGGGGCTTCCCTTGCCCGCTCTGGGAAAAGGCAGGAGCGGCACCAACCGCACGGAGCCATTCGTGCCGCTGCCCCCGGCAGCCCACCTCGGTGAGGGGTCGGTGGGGTCCCTGTCTGGCCCCCTGGCTACCACGCGGTCACCGAGCGAGAGTTGTGGTGAAACAGACACCCATGAGGAAGGAGGCCAAGGGCCCCGGGCCCAGAGGGCAGGGCGGCATCTGAGCCTCCCCCTGGTCCAGTGTCGTCCCTGCCTCATCAGGACTGGGAGCATCGTGGCCCACTGCTGGGGAGCAGGGACCCCTTGGAGCTGCTGCTTCTGCCCCGGAGACCGCCTCATGGACTTATTAGCCTGCAGAAGAGAAACCTCTCTGCTCCTGCAGAAACTGCTGAAGCTCTAACTCAGCAAGCTCCGAGGCCCGGCTTCCACAGCCGGTGTAACTCCATCACTGCCGCTGCGGGCGGGGGAGTGAAAGGAGGCAGGTTTCAGCAACACACAGGCACAGCCCAAATGACTCTAACTGCCTCCGAGTGGTGCCTGCGGTGCACTGTGACAGTGAGGTACCCATCCGCGGGGCTGTTCGAGAGGGGCCTGGCAGGGTCATTGGTGAGGGCGCTCCCCATGGGCTGGCACAGGGGACCAACTGGTCTTCAGCCTCAGGCCTTTGCTAGTTCTGATCTTCTGAGGGCAGAATGCACTAAGCAGAGAAGGTGACACAAGGGGACAGAATGCATGGCACTCATCCTGCACGGTCTGCACCCTGCTGTCCCGCTGGCCCGGACCGAGTGCTGCAGGTTCTGGGCTCAGCCTCCCTCTCTTCTCTTCAGGACTAGTAACGCTGCAGGCGCTCTGCCTGGAGGCTCCCTTGAGGACCTCTGTCCTGTGCTCACTTCAAATCCAGCGTCTAGACAGGAAGAGCCCAGAGGGGACACCTCGTGCTGACCCCATTCTCCCACCTGCCCTTTCACCAGGGGCTTTGGCTGCAGTCGAGGGACCTGAGGGGAGGGGCCCAGTGATTCTCCCGGAGACCAGGCCTTTGAGAGCGCAGATGCGTCCCCTGCAGAGATGGCATAGAGTGGGTGTTAGCGTCCTGGGGTCGGAGGCTCGGTGACCTGGGCCTGGATCCTGGCATCACCACGTCCCCAGCAGCAGGTCAGCCGTGGTGCCACCTCGGGCCGGTCACACCACTCTCCGAGCCTTAGTCCCATCATCTTTAAGGAGGGAAGAGAATATGCACCTCACCGAGATTTTTGTGAATTCCTTGCATATAACCAGTGCTTAGTCCATCCGACACGTGTCATAGAAGGTGGTTATTCCCTCCCACATCCTGCTCACCAGCAGCAGCTGTGTCTGCCTGCTCTGCTGCCCGGCCTGTGACCCGGAACTGTGTCCCCACCTGCTCTCGAGCACCCGCCTCCTGTCCCCTCTTGCAGATCCGAGGTCTCTACCTCAGCAACTCTTCCCCCCACTCCTTCTTGCATCACTGACTTTCCTCACTTTCTACAAAATCAGTTTCAGCAGCATACAAAAATATTGATGTATTGCTATTTTTCTCATCTTAAAAAAAACACCTGTGAGTCTCACTTCCATGTTGGTGACTAACTTATTCCCTTGCCCCCCTTTGCTACTAAATCCTTGGAGGTGTTATTCCTACTCGCTGTCTTTGATTCTCTGTTTACCACTCTCTCCTGAGCGCATCTTTTTCGGTCCTCTGGCCACGCCGGTCCACTGAAACTGCTCTCACCAAGGTCACCGAGGGCCTCCGCACTGTGATCTGGCCCCCTCTGAGGCCCCCCAGGGGACAGCACCTTCCTCTTTTGTACATGTTCAGCACTTGGCTCTCAGGACACTACTCTCTCCCCACCCCACCTCCGGCTTCTTTGCTCCTGAGGTCCCTTCTCCACACCCCTCCCTACCCATTAACCACACAGGGTCACGGGGCTCCTCACATCCATCCGCTCTCATCTCTTGTGGGCTTGTGGGCTGAACAAGAATCTCTGTGGCAAGGGGTCTCCAGTTCACATTTTCATCCCAGGTGTCTCTTGTAAACTGGCATTCACCAGCCCACTTGGATATCTGTCGGAAATGTGAAAGTAGCATGCCCCAAACTGAACCCTTATCCTCCTTCCCGAGTTGGTACTTCCCAGAGCCTGCTTTAGCTCAGGAAGGGTCCAGTCCCCCCTTCCATTCATTCAGGCCCAAAGCCTGGGGGTGATCCCTGACTCTCCTTTGACTCCACCCTCTCACGCCCTGTATCTGGCCACTCGTCACCACTCTTACAGCTACTGCCCTGGTCTGCGCCCCTTCTACTCTCAGCCAGATTTCGCCTGGTCACTTGGCTTCTACCCTTGCCCTCTTTCTGTCTGGTGTTAATCAAGCAGCAAAATAACTCTCTCGAAAGCCAATTAGGCCACGTCATTCTTCAGCTCAGTTTCCTCCAGCGCCTTCCTATCCCCTGGGGGCACACTCCAAACCCCACGATATTTCACAGAGTCTCACATCAGCTGGGTCTCCGCTAGTGCTCTTACCTCACTTCATCCCCACCCTCACCCTCCTTTTCCTGGGCCAGTCACATCGCCTTCTTGCTGCTCCTGGAGTCTTCTCGGCTCCTTTCTGCACTGGCCTTGCCCGGAGCAGATGTGAGCATAGCTAACTCCCTCCATTCCTTTCCGTCTTTGCTCAGACGCCCCTTTCCAACGGGACCTCCTCCAACCACCTTATTTACGTGGTGACACCCTGCCCTCCTGCAGCCCTTCCGATCCCCCTTACTCTCGTCTACTTCTTTATTTTTTACAGAACTGACCTGTCTCTAACATGCTCTATCATTTACCTATTTTTATATCTTGCGTCTAACGTTTGACTCCCCCCCCCCCATCCTGTTCACAGGTACACACCACCAGGGCAGTGGTCTTCGTCTGGTTTACTGATGTGTGAAGGAGTGCCTGGCGTAGAGTGAACACTCAGCAATCTTCTCTGAATGTAGGAATGAATTATTATTAAGCAACTTATAGTCCCCACACAGCAGCACATTTAGACACAAGCCTGGCACACAGAACTATACACCAGAGGCCATTTCCTCAGAGATCCCTGAGCAAGGCCTCGGTAAGTCAGGGAGTCACTGCTGATGTGTAACCAGCAGGTCCAGGGGGTCGGCTGCACCAGCCGATGTGTTAGAAGGGCCGGGACCCCTCTCCTGGTCAGGTGGCTTCAGATCAATCCATCCATGCAGCAACTCACTATGAGAAGACAAAGAAGTTAACACAAGGTCCCTGCCCAAAAGGCAACACTTAAGCATATAAAACAATAAACAGACGACACCAGGAAGCACAGCATCCAGGGCTAAATTGGGTGTTGTTGAGTCTGAGCGCCGTTGGAGCTCAGAGACGGGAGGGATGGATGTGCCCAGAAGCCACGTGCCGCTCTGGGCCGTCACTCCTCTGGTTCCTGGAGGGCGGGGCCATGCCGTTTTTTTATCTTCTAGTTCCGGCCCTCCCCTCCTCGATTGCCAGCTTGCTTGCCTCCTTTCTTTCTTTATTTTCTCTCCCATAGACCTAGCACAACGATGTGCCCGTAATATATATAACAGATATTTTCTTTAATTTTTCAAAAAATGATCTGAAGTGGCTTACAGGGATAGAAAAGTCAATAAATAAGCAAGCTGAAAGAGAAGGCAACAAAGAAAAAACAAAGCAAGGGGAGAGACGTAAAGTGGACCCAGGGGTAAGGAAAGCGCCATGCTGAAATACCAGCCGTAAAGGACCAGGCCTGCGCGATGGATGCACTGCCAGTGTGGTCCCAAGCTTTCACGTGGACGGTTTGAAAAGGAAACCTGATGAATTATGCAATTCACACGGTCCTTGTGACAAAAACAGACCCATTGTTCAGCAGATACTAAGCTCTTTCAGATACTTAAGCCTCCCGTGTATTTCTCCAAGGAGTCCTCATGGAACAGACATGTTATAATGGAGTAAACAAGGTGAACAATATCCTCAAGTCAAGGAGCTTCTTACTGGAGACTCAACCGTGAGCTTCACAGGTTGTTTACTCCATACATTTCCTCAACTGCCTGAGAGCACTCCTATTTCGTTCAGCTTCTGGGACAACCCATGCATTTCACGGTGGCCTGGCTCTGCACACTTACCAAGGTAAAAGGGAGGAAGACCAACTTAAGGAGGGAGCAGCTCTTGGAACTTTACTGGGTATAAACACTCACCACACACACACACACACACACACACACACACACACACACACACACACACAGTCTTTGACCAAGCTGGAAATAATCTCACTGTGTCCTGCAAACACCACATATACTTGACATTGTAGTGATGTCTGTAGTTCATCGATTTCTCTTACTAGGATTTTAAGTTCATCAAGGCTGGCCCTGGCTGGTGTGGCTCAGTGGATTGAGCACCAGACAGCAAGGCAAAGGGTCGCTGGTTCGATTCCCACTCAGGGCACATGCCTGGATTTTGGGCCAGGTCCCCAGTAGGAGGTGTGTAAGACGCAACCACACATTGATGTTTCCCTCCCTCTCTTTCTCTCTCCCTTTCCCTCTCTCTAAATATAAATAAATAAAATCTTAAAAAAAAGACCAAGTACAAAATAGCATCTCATATATCTCACAGTATCAAGTACCATGTCTTGCTCCAAATAAATATTTTTTCATTGAACAGATATTTGGTGGTAGGTACTTTTAAAGAAATAAACAAGACAAAAAAATTTCTTACTCTCAGTGAAATTTGAAAGCAGAGATTGATATAATACAGACAATAACTGTAATAAATAAGTAAATTGTATAGTATATAAGAAGGTAAAATTTGCTATGGAAAATAGCAGAGCAGGACAAGAAGGATTTGGAGTGTGTGTGCGTTTGTGTGTGTGTGGAGGTTGGTAGTATTTGCTAGTATAGTCAGGGCAGACCTCATTGAGAAAATGAGGCTTAAAGAGTTAAAGAAGATAAGAAAGTTAACCAATTGATACCTGGAGAAAGGACATTTTAGGCAGAGGAAAGAACTAAGACTCTAAGACAGGATATATAAGTTTAATGTGTGTGTATATATATATATATGAATTATATATGACATATAACATATATGATTCATCAAACACAACCTAAACCCCAAATAATTGTAATTTATTAGAGTTACTATTAGGGATAACCATCTAGACTGAGGCATAGACATACAGAAAGACATATGTGGAATAATAAAAACTTCTCCATTCTGAATAATAACAATGAGTTGTTGAAAATGTAGAACGATATATTTTCAATGACGAGTAATATTGTTACGATGCAGACCAACCCAGAAATCTCATTAGTTTAATGCAAAAAATATTTCTTCTTCACGTGAAGGGTAGGCTTCCATCACTTCAGGACAGCTCCCTTCAAGTAGCAGCTCAGGAATCAGGCCACTTCCGGTCTGTGGGGTCACCAGCTTGATGTGCAGTGTCCAAGGTAAGCAGAGCAGGGGCAGGGAGAGGACATGGAAACATATGCCTTTCTTCTAGCCTTTGGCCTTGAAGTGCTTCGCGCCGCTTATGCATAAGCTCAGTGGCGTGACCTAGAAGGAGACCTCACTGCGAGGGGCACTGAGAAAGGCAGTCTTTCTGCGGACTTCAGAAAAGGAAAATGAAAGAGACACAGTACTGACTCTAATGCAGGAGGGAACAGTCAGACCGGAGTGAGTTCTCGGCTCTGCCAGACAGGTTAACCTTGACTTAGGCGCCATTCTGAACTGAGTCTACATTATGACTGCAGTCCTCAGAGGGCATAAACGCGGTCAAGAGCATAATCAATACGTGCATCTGGAGGGCTTTGCTATTTAATGAAGTGATTATTAGAAAATGATTAACCTCAGACTCTGCCTGCGAGACCTATGTATACATGACCTCCATTTATTTAAGAAAATTACATAACACCATTAAAATACATCTTTTCTACTGGAGATTTATGTATGTTCTGATAGTGGAGCTTTTCTGACACAGGCTTTCAGTTTTTATCCCTAAGGAATCATCGAAAACTTTTGTGACTATACCTGAGAACAAAGTCTCTATCCGGTAAAACTCTTTCTCCTCACAAATCCTTCCAACATTTCTGTGATGTACCTGGTGCTGACTCACAGTGGCCTGGGTCACTATGTTTACTTATTTTCATCAGATTTGTTTTTGCTAAATTCAGATACCTTTTCACCCCTGTTCTTCATCGCTCAGGGCTTGGATATTTAATTATAGAGTGAAATGATGTATTTGGAGTAAGTTATACAAAGGTACTTACGGACTGTTTTGCTTTGCTTTGTGTATTACCCAATGCTGCTTCGCCGCGCTCTCTTTGTGTGGTTCTGTGGCTTTCCATACAAATGCCCCTCTGCCTGCTTCTTCTGGTCTCTGCTCCTGCGCAGTGTACCCGACTGCACACATCAGGGATGGAAAGTGTCCATGAGCTTGTGGGGGATCAGCCCCAGACTGGGGATCAGGTTCAGCCATTGGGTGAAAGGCTGGTTCTGGCCTCTGGTGGAGTTCCATATTCCTCTCCGTTGTGTGTGTGTGTGTGTGTGTGTGTGTGTGTGTGTGTGTGTGTGTGTGTGTTTAATGCTCTGACGTTGTAAACTGATGTCACAATGAATCTAAACCTTGGAAACAGGGCATGTTGAAGACTTCCTTGTAGAATAATACAGCTTCGAGAACACAGCTCCTTCGATGAAGGAGTGGTGTTGGTTTCCGAGGTTGTCTGGGCTTCAGCTTCTGGCGAGTGAAGCCTTGATGGCTGAGAATGAGGCAAGGAAAGAAAACAGGGTCAGAGAATTGGGTCCCTGTACAATGAGACTGAGATCATTTCTCAAAATCATTTCAATTTGCTTTCATCATCACAAAATTCTACTTTATTTTCAGTCTGAGAAGAGCACTGGAAGGTCAAAACAAAAATTCCTGTAGCCTTAAGAAAGTATAAAACCTGTCTAGAGCAAATAAAGAAAGAAAATAAGCCAGCTGAGCTGAGAATGTTTAAAATTCTAGTGTTATGTTGATATATATTTATTCTATTTGTCTATGTTTTGTTAGCTTATATGTTTGACATGTATACATTAGTCAGTCATGTAAATAAACAATTGTCGTTTCAGTTATTAATATGTATTTACTTAGTTTTGTTGTCAATGTTTAACCCTTCAAGAAAAACTGAACTTCAGCTTCCCCTTCTGGGCTGCAGGGGGCGCAGCCAGCGGTCACCCCTCCAGGCCAGGAAGGTGAAGAAGGGAGTGGGGCGGAGCTGCTCTAGGAGCCGCAGCGCAGGCGGG
Source organism: Artibeus jamaicensis (assembly GCF_021234435.1). NCBI lineage: Eukaryota > Metazoa > Chordata > Mammalia > Chiroptera > Phyllostomidae > Artibeus > Artibeus jamaicensis. The sequence continues at coordinate 5,052,649 of NW_026521854.1, read as the reverse complement.
ATCCTGACCTTGGCCCTGGTTGGAACCGGAGGCAGGCCCAGGGTCAGGCAGCCGATCCAGTCAGAGGACATACTGGGTTTCAGGGGACCAAGGGTGACTACCTCTGCTCCCAGGAAGAGAACACATCCAAGATGGCCTTTGTCATTTTCAGATTCGGGATATGGCTTCAGGCACTGTCCTCTTTGAAGTCAGGAATCCCCCAGACTCGGAGCGGGTGCCCATCCACCCGCAGACCTGGACCCCAGCTCTGCAGCTTTGTCTGCCCCACTCCCCCTTCATGCCTGTCTTTCTCCATCGGAAGCAAGTAGGAGCCAGGGAAGAGGCCATAGTGTGCAGGCCGCAGTGGGAGACGAGCCTGCCAACAACTTCCATGGGATCGAGATGGGCCACTTCTGAGAGGTCCTCTTTGTTTCTGCACCCCCAGCAGCTACCACGCCTGCCAGCACATCTGCGACTCTCCCCCATCCCTGAGGAGCCAATCAATGAGACAGGTGATCCCACACCTGCATGAGACACAGCCTGCCAACTTCTACTTGGTGGATGACCAGCGGGCAATGCAGAGCAAAGCAGATTACTCCTACCCTGGCACCCCCTGACCCCCAGCCACTCCCATCCTAGGAGGGTCCTGGGCCCTTAGCTGGAACTTCCAAGCCCACCTGTCAACCCCAGGTCATCTTCTAGGGGAGTGGAGTGTTCCAGAAGCTTCAACCAGAGTCAGTACTGGGAGGGACGGTGCTTGAGGTCCCAAATCCAAGACCAGGAAGCTCATGGGGCCTGGCAGCTGGGGGTGGGGGGATGGTAGAGGGGCTGATAGCCTCTATGTCCAGGAAGGCCTCCTGTGGGCAGAGTAGCCAGGACGTCTGGACAGCCTAGCTGAGCCTCTGAGGCCCCAGATTCAGAATAGTGTTTCCTTATCCAGGCTCTGACATGGTCAGGGCAGGAAACCACTCCTTGTCCCCTGCTTACCACTGAAAGGCCCTTTCAATTTGTAAATTCACAGGTGAAGATCCAAGATGGGGTCTGGCTTCCAAGGTCCCCAAGGGAGTTTGGCCCTGGCCCCAGCCCTGAGGAGTGGGCAGATTCAGCCCAGACTGCCTGCCGCCTGTGGTCCTGGCGGGACCACCTGCACACAGTTTTCAATAGATTCTTTCTCACTTTCAGCTAAAAAAATTACACGTTTAAGTCATGATTTTAAAAAATGCTCAAGATTCAACTGGTTTATATCCTGTCCTAGTCATGAAGTCAAGTGGTCGACCATTTCTCCCAGGGCGAGCCCCAGTTGCTTTTGCAACACCCCAAGGTCTCAGCGCTGGGCATGTTCCAATACTGGGCTGCTTCTAGACCACTTGAGCAGATAAGCAAGGAAATATATGTTATTTAATTATTTTCAACTTCTTTCAAATTCTGAAATGATTATACATGCGTAGGAGTTGCAAAAATAGTAGAGTCCATTGACTTCTTGACCAGCTTGGTCAACCTCCATAACTGTCAACTTCTACAATTGGTGCAGTGTTACTCACTGGATCACAAACAGTGTTCAGATTTTACCAGCATTCTACCTGCACTCATTTGCATGTGGGTCTATGGACACAGTTCTATCCAGTGTGATTCCATATGTGGGCTTGTGGAGCCACCACCACAACCAGGACCCAGACGTGCCCCGTCACCCGGAGAGCTAACTGTGCTCTCCGCTGTGGTCGCCCCCACACCGCCAACCCTGTCTTTGTCCCCCAGAAACTGCTCACCCGTTCTCCACTGCAATAGTTTTTGTTGTTGTTTCATTTTGAGGATGTTATATGTAAAATTACACTATGTAACCTTTGAGATTGTTTTTTTCTTCACTACGTATAATACCTTCAAGATCTATCCAAGTTGTGGGTGTCATTTATTTGTTTAGCCATCTGCCCACCACAGGACGTTGGGCCGTGTCCAGTTTTGAGTCATTACAAATCAAGCTGCTATGCAAATTTAATACAGGTTGTTGTGAGCATAAGTGTTTGTTTCTCTGGGATAAATGTTGGTCATATTACAAACGTGTGTTTAGTCTTACACGCAACTGCCCACCTATGGTCCAGAGGGATTGTGTCAGTTTTCATTTCCACCACCAATTCCCACTGGGTCTGCCTTTTTCACAGCCTCTTCAACATTTGTTCTTAATATTCTGTAGACATTCTGTGATATTTGGATATTTGATGATGTGCAACACAGGATGAGGATATGGGAAGAGCAACAGATGAGCATTATTTGTTAAATTAATTTATTTATTTTTAGAGGGAAGGGAAGGAGAAAGAGTGGGAGAGACACATCAATGTGTGGTTGCCTCTCATGTGCCTCCCACTGGGGACCTGGCCTGCAACCCGGCGTGTGCCCTGACTGGGAATCGAACTGGCAACCCTTTGATTTGCAGCCTCCGCTCAATCCACTGAGCTGCACCAGCCAGGCAGATGAGAATTCTTAAGTACACTAGAGAACCAAGTGTCCTAAAAGCAAAGGGAGCACCAAGTTTCCAAGAGGATGACTAAATCAATGATAAAACTTTGCCCCAAAGGTCAAGTAGGTGGATCACTGAGAAACGTTATTGGATTTGCAATTAGAAAGCAATTAGAACCTTTGAAAGATCAATTTCAGGGGACCTGGTGATGGTGGAAGCCTGTTTCTGAGCCTTGGGAAGAGCCCAGAGATCATGTAGTCTATACCCTTCATGTTAATGCCCAAGAGTTCAGGAAAGTGACTTGTCCAAGGTCATTAAAATAGACACCAGATCCTGACTCCTGCATCGGGAGCGCTCTCTTTATCTATGGCAAGACCTGAAGTGAAGGGGTGAAGCCGATGGCCTGTGGGAGAGAAGCAGACAGAGTGATTCAGTGGGGGGAAGGAAGCAGCCACAGAGAGCGCTGAAGGGGTGCCTTCAATAGGTGTGGATGTCTGAAGGGGATGATGGGTGAGGCAGGTGTGAGGGAGGGAGGGAGGAAGAGGGGGACAGAGAGGGAGAAATCTTGAAGGTTGAACATGCCATGTAGACCTTCAATCAGAGACAAAAAAAGAAAGAAAGAAAAAGGTCCCGAACGACCTCACTTCTCTGGGTCAAAATGCAAGCTAAGCAGTTGCTTTACCAGGACTGGAAGGAAGAAAAGGAACATGAAAACAGGCTGCATCTGCATCTGGAAAAGACCACTTAACACTTTAAATGTATGCCCTCGCCTACGAAAGCAGAGGCGCCCCTGAAAGATTCCAACCAGAGCTCAGCTGGCAGAATGTCTTCCTTATATCCATTGCACCCCTTCAGTGCATGTGGCTTGTATCCTGAAAACCCCTCTCCCAGCAAAGCAAGCAATGCAGCGGATGTCTGCGGACTGGACCACAGTGAGACATGCGGTGGAAGGGAGCCCTATTGAAATAATCGAAGTGAAAGTAGGGCTCCAACACAGAGAAACAGCCTTCTGTATAATGTATTGTTTAGATGCAATGAAACACAGAGGTAAACTCACCACCAGCTAGAGTAGATAGCTTACCTTAGGTACCGGGTAACGTCTACTTCACCATTCCTTTGATATTTTTCTGTTTAATTTTCTCACTTTATGTCATACTTAATTTAATACAACATCTAAGTGCCACTAAAAGTGAAAAGCTGTATCCTCTCTCTCTCTCTCTCTCTCACACACACACACACAGACACACACACACTCACATCAACAAAAGTGGAAGCATGGAAGTCTATCAAAGCAAAGGAGCATGACTCTTCTCACTGCAGGACCCGCGACAGTGATGAATTGGCTGCTGTCCTGCAGGCCATGGAGGGGCAGTGGTCTCCTCTGCTGAGGCCTCGGCAGCTTCACTCCCGAGCTGCTCTAAGCCAGAACCAGGACTGCCATCCATTAACATTTTCCAGTCTTTGGCTGTGCGCTGTAATTTATCCCTGTCATTTAGACCCAAGCAGTGGTCCTTAGCTTATTTCTGAGATCTTATTACATTTTTTATTCATAGAGAAGTAAGATTTAGGTATCGAAGATCAATAGCAGCCTCCATCATGCTTACATTATTAATAAGAAAGATGTTGTATAAAGACAGACTGGTATATTGGATTTGCTCAGCAGCTGGGCTCATTTCAAACAGGTGAGACACTTCGCTTGCATTTCACTCAATTCCCTCTGCCAGCCCCTGTGCACTCTTCACCCCTTCAGGGAGAGTGGTCTCTGGCATTGACCTATCATTTCACACCTTGGTTTGGCCCATCCAGACTTCAAAGAGGGCATGAAGGCTAATTATTGGAAGATGCCTTAAGAAGCAAAGAGATCTAGGCTTTCTTTGGCACCCTGAATCCCTGTTGTGGTGTAGGCTGTCTTGGCCCAGACTGGGAGAACAGTAACACTCACTGAATGCTCTTCAATTTACAGAGCTCTTTTCCCACCCATTGAAGATCAGGACTTCCTGTCCCAAACCCCAGGGACTGTCAAGCACCAGCAGCTACAGCTCGATACCCGTGCTTCTGTCCTATGCCACGTTGCATTAATGCACCAATTGCTCCGGGGTTCTGACCAGTCCAAGACAAGATTTTGTTATCTCTCTTCAGAGGACAAAGAGGAACATCTCAGAGATCAAGGGGAGTCAGTGCCCTTTGAGTAAAAAGGACAAGGGTCCAGGAGCTCCCAAATTTGTTGTCAAGCAGCAGGGCTGGCTCTGCTATTGTCGCACAAGGACCCGACTCTGTAGTGAGTGAAATCCTTAAGAGTTGTCTACACATCTCTCACTGAGCTGGGACCAGGCCAGGCCAATGAGTAATTTTCTCATTTTCCCTGTGGCTTTTGAAATCCACTCTCTGTTTGACCTTGTTCAGTACTCTGACCAGATTTTCTTATTCTTGTTTTCTCATTCCTTCTGCTCTGTCCCCATCACTTACTGGTTGGGCTCTTCAAGGTCTCATTCTTGGCCTCTTCATCAATGCACACGCTCTTACTGGCAATTTTTGTCTTTCCGATAGTTTCAACGACCCTTATCGGCCATTGACTCCAAGTCATTATTGCTAACTCTGACCACTACTTAGGACTCTGAATGTCACTCTCCATTTGACATTGCCACTTTGAGACCCCAGAGGCACTGTAAAGCCAACATTTCTAAACTAACTCGGTTTTTTTCCCCCAAATCCTACTCTTCTCTCTGTGTTTAAGTGACCGGCAGCACTCCCAAGTCAGTGAAACCAACTTGCATTCTCTCCTTGATCCCTTTTTTCAGCCTTGGCCCTGCTTCCACCTGGCATATTTGCATCATTTGGTCCATCCCCAGCTTTCTCCTGTCTCCGCTGATATTAGAGTTTTTCACCTTGTCTCCCTGCTTCCTAACTGGCTTTCCAGACGGATTAGACCACAACATAAATATGATCCTGGTGTTGCTTTAATTAGAACATGTCAGTAGCTTCTGGATACTTGTAAGAGAAACTCCAGCCCTGTCCCAAGTATAGTTCCATGCCTCTTCCCAACTTTCTGTAGACTCACCCTCTTTTTCTCTCATAGCATATGTTAAACCCCAGCCATGTCCACCAGTTTGCAACCGCCCAACTAGCTTGCTTTTTGATACAATTGAGCCTTTCCGTTTGCTCTTTGTCTCCTGCCCATGCTGTCCCTCTGGTCCTCACTCTCTCTCCATCCACCTGGAGAGTGAATACCTCCTCACCTGGACCAGTCAGTGGATGGTTATCTCTCTCCTGAATCCTTTTCTGATTAGGTCACTTCCTCCTCACCCGTCAGGTGGAAGAATGCATTTCACCTTTGTTAGGCCAGCAAATCCTGTGTAGACTTCTCTTATAGTGCTTGAAACATTTCATGACATACTTTTCTTTATGGATTCACATATTATTGTTCCTTGTATCCTTAGAAACAGTGATAATAATAGTAAATATTTACCAAATGCCATGTTCCAGGTCCTACATTAATCTTTATTAGATTACATTAATCTTTACATATATTAATTAACTCAATTAACCCTCACAATATTCCTATTATGTAGATATTATATTAACCTGATTTTAAAGATAAGGAAACTAAGGCAGAGTGTTTCCATCCCTTGGCTCAAGGTCATACAAACAGTTAGGTAAGTGACAGAGACCAATTTCAGTCCCCTTTGGTCTGATGCCAAAGCCTGTGAGTTTAACTTCCATATTTCATTGCCAATGCCTAGCATATAACAGGCATTAGTGAGTGCTTACTGGGTGAATTAATGAGATTAACTGCTTAGGAAAGAGTGAGATGGATTCCAAAACCTATGAAGGGAAAGCAAAGCTATTGGCTAACCAGGGCCACATAATCCACCAGGAACAGGAATCTGGGCAGGGCGTTGGTAAGAATAAAAACCCTGTCGGGTGTAACCAGAGACCCAAATCAAGAATCTGGCAGGAAGTGAAGACTTAAGTTCTGGGGCAAGCTCACAGCAGACCAGATGATCTCATGGGTCCAGAGCTAAAACCACAGCAGCGCCTTTGAAAAACTGTGGCCAGTCTCTGACGACTTCACAGGGAGCCAGCTGCCCATGTACCTGGGCAGCACAGTAAACAGCCAGAGAGCCTGCCCCCTGCCTATGTTGACCTCAGCAAGGGAGCCAACCTCTTGCTAGACTGTGAGCCCATGACAGCAAGGAAGAATTCTTATGTGACTTTGAACCTTTCATGCCCAACAAATGGCACATGGTCAAAAAATGACTGTTTGTCAGATGAACTGAATGACAACAATAAAAACAAACCCAGGGCAGAGATCAAGTCACCCTGTTCTTCTCCCCTTTCCTCCACATATCCTATCACAGTGCTAGACACATAGATGTTCCATGAATTATAGTTCCCGAGTAGTATCCTCTTAGTGATTATCTTCTTCCTCATGAAAAGCTTTTCTTTCTCTTAGAATCTTTAGCAATGAACTCAGAGTCCAAAAAGTAGCAAGAACACAATGGCTTCGTGGCTGCCAGAGGCCACAGTTGAATAACACTTTCTGGTCTCAATACTATTTATTCTAACTGTTGAACCACTCTTTTCTTTTGGGTGGGTATTAACAATAAATTTAATGAAGAAAATAGAACTCTAGGGTATCTGAATACCAATTTCCATCATGCATTGCCTACATTTTTTTCTATTCCCAACTCCTCCCAATTCCAAAGTTATTTTCTCTAAAAGCTTATCACGTTTAGATACTGCCACCTCTGTTCTTCCATCAATCTCCAAAGATTTATGAAGCATAATCTATGTCCTCGGCATAGAGCTAAATTGTGCAGAAGAGACTTTGGACATGAGTCCTACTCAGAACTTCATGTGGAGGTATTATTATCACTTTGATGTTATCAAGATGAGAACACAGGTTTTTGATGTTAACTCATCTGAGGTCTCACAGCTAACAGTAGCAAAACTGGCAGGCTTTTCTAACTCTTAATCCCTTGTGTTTAATGAAGCTACTCTATGGTGATAACAATGGAATTCAAAATGAAGAGATAGTCATTGGAATTAGAATAGTCAGAGAAATCTTTGTAAAAAGGATGGGGTCATCGGCTGGATCTTGAGGATCTGATTCAGTAGAAAAATGGGAGGACCAACTTGGACTCAAGAAGGAACATACCAAGGCACATTATAATTACATTAGCCAAGATTAAAATGAAGTAGAGAATCCTAGAAGCAGCAAGACATAAGAGGACAGTCACCTACAAAGGAGTTCCCATCAGACTGTCAGCAGATTTCTCAAAAGAGACCTTATAGGCAAGAAGGGGCTGGAAAGAACATAGGTTCTTCCATTCCAAGTCATGAAATCCAAAGACCTATATCCAAGATTGATCTATACAGCAAAGCTTTCATTTAGAATGGAAGGGCAGATAAAGTGCTTCTCAGAAAAGATCAAATTCAAGCAGTTCATCATCACCAAGCCCTTATTATATGAAATGTTAAAGGGACTTACCTAAGAAAAAGAAGATAAAAAAGATGAACAGTGAAAGGACAGCAAACTCACAGTTATTAACCACACCTAAACAAAAGCAAACTAAGAGGACAGCTAGATCAGGAGCAAACCATAGAAATGAAGATCACATGGAGGGTTAGCAACAGAGGAGTGGGAGAAGGAGAAGGGGGGAGAGGGTACAGAAAATAAGTAGCATAGATTAGATGGTAGGTAGAAAATAGACAGGGGGAGGGCAAGAATAGTAGGGGAAATATAGAATTTAAAGAACTTGAGACACGCAGTCATAAACTACAGGGGGGAATGGTGGGGGAGGGGTGTGCAGGGTGGAGGGGAATAAGGGGGGGAATAGAACAACTGTAATGGCATAATCAATAAAATATATATAAAAGAAATAAAAAAGAAAAAGAAAAATGGGAAGAGAGCTTCTCTGGGGAGGGGATGGACCAGGCAAATGTACACAGTTAGGAATGTGCATGGTATCTAGGAAAACCGAGAGACTGGGGGTAACAGCAGGCAGAGGCAGCACAAAGTGCAGAAGGAGTAGCCTGGGGAAGGGGGCGTTGCCCAGGGGCATTTCTTCCTCCTGTGGCTGAGCTAGTGCGGTTCTTGCTTCTGTGCCTGCCCAAGTGTGAACAGATTAAGTCCTGGCACTTTCCCCGCTTCTCCCCCATCCCCTCGCCTCCTTCTGAATGCCAACCAATGGGCAGTCCAAACACATTTCTCAAAGTCTAATTAGCATCAACAATAGTTCGAGCTAATCGCCATAATTAATGGAGAGACGAGGCTATGACTGGGAGAACTGTACATGGGAATAATCAAATGTGATTGAGTATGAAGCAGCCTCTCTTCAGGAAAGCTGGAAGGGGAACAAGTCGACTCATCCTCTCTTCCTCTCATTTCTCCGAATGGGGCTCCCCCACCACCTGGGTCGCCCTGTCAGGCACACGAACGCAAGAAGCATCAGTCTCATCAAATCAAATTCCACCTACAATGCAGGCAGTGACCTTTGCAGAGAATTCCTGTTATGAGACTCGATTATATAATAATTGTTGCACAATGGCCCAGGGCCCCCTCCTCTTCTTCAACAATGCCACAGTGGTAATGTTCTTAGAATGGAACCATGTTTTCTCTCTGTCCTTCTTTTATTCCTCTTCCCCAAATCACATTTCTTTGAAAATTTCTCTCTCTTTTGTTCTTTTTTTATTAAATTTGTTGGGGTGAGCCCTGGCTGCTGTGGCTCAGTGGACTGATGGACAGCCTGTAAACCAAAGGGTCACTGGTTCGATTCTCAGTTCTGGCACATGCCTGGGTGGGGGGTCAGGTCCCCAGTAGGGGGCATGTGAGAGACAACCACACAATGATGTTTCTCTTCTCTTTCTCTCTCTTTCCTTCTCTCTAAAAATAAATAAATGAAAATCTTTTAAAAAATAGATAAATACTATAATCTTTAAAAATAAATGTATTGGGGTGACATTGCTCAATAAAATAATATGTTTCGAGTGTACGGTTCTATAATACATCATGTGTATGTTGCATTGTGTATCGCCCAAAGTCAAGTCTCCTTCCATCACCATGTATTTGACCCCCTTCACCTTTCACTATCTCTCCCTACCCCCTTTTCCCTCCGGTAACCACCATAGTGTTGTCTGTGTCTGTGTATAAAACCGAAAGCCACAAACGAACAAATCAGAAAAACAAACAAAAACTCTCTATTATTCTTGATTTTTCCCATTTTTCCTTTTCCCTTCCCCTGGTCCCTTGTTCTCTTCCCGCTCTCCATCTTCTCTCCCCCCACAACACTGTCTCTTCCTCTCTCCCTTTCTCTCCTCCCCTTCCATTCTCCTCCCTCTGTTTTGCAGTTCTCAGGTAAAGCCAGGCTTCAGGAAAGCACAGGCATCTGGTCATTTCCTCCTACCTCCCTTCACACACGCGTGCGGGAGAAAGACGCGGTGCTAACACCCTCTTCCGCGGGGCCTGCTCCCTGTTGTGCACCGACGATGCAGCCACCCGACTGCTCTGACTCTGACATGACATCTCTGAATCTTCATTAGTTGATCTTCCTTCCTTCCTTCCTTCCTTCCTTCCTTCCTTCCTTCCTTCCTTCCTTCCTTCCTTCCTTCCTTCCTTCTTCTATTCTTTATTTTTTTAATACATTTTATTGATTATGCCATTGCAGTTGTTCTATTCCCCTCTTCATTCCCCTCCACCCTGCACACCCCCTCCCCCACCATTCTCCCTCTTTAGTTTATGACCACGTGTCTCAAGTTCTTTAGATTCTACATTTCCCCTACTATTCTTGCCCTCCCCCGGTCTATTTTCTACCTACCGTCTGTGCTACTTATTTTCTGTACCTTCTCCCCCCTTCTCCTCCCACTCCCCTGTTGCTAACCCTCCATGTGATCTTCATTTCTATGGTTCTGCTCCTGATCTAGCTGTCCTCTTAGTTTGCTTTTGTTTTAGGTGTGGTTCTTAATAACTGGGTTTGCTGTCCTTTCACTGTTCATATTTCTTTTCACTAAATCCCTAAAATATACCAGGCACATATAAATATAAAAATAGGAAACCACAAGGTTGATGCAGGTCTCCTTCACCTCTGAACTTATAATCTTGTTGCTAAATTGGCTTCCTTTCCAACTAGATCATCTGGTAAGTGGTCATAACATCCTAGGTGGGCTGTGCATGTTGGGGCTTTTCTTCTTGTTCCTTATTGCAAATTGAAATTATTAACAAGTTAGGCCACAGTATTTTTTTCCAGTGTGAAACCCTGCTAATATTCACAAGCTCTCAAGCCTCACGGGGCTTGGGAGCTCTCAAGCCTTGGGGCTCTCGAGCCCCAAGCCAAGTATATTCTACCCACAGGTTCCTAGAGGCCAGGGGCCCAGATCGCGGCATCGCCCTGACGGTCAAGGCCGAGCTGAGTTCTAGGCTCTAACAGGGTGAGAATTCTCTGTGCCCAGTGCAGGTGAACTAAACGATGATGGTTGTTTTTCTCTTATACTGAAGAAAAATCCAGAAAAGTGTCATGGAATTATGCAAGGCCAAATGACACAATCTTAAAGGCAATCTATCCCTCTCTATAGCACAGACACAGACAATGCGGGTGGTCTGTGGCCCCGTCCCTGGGTCTGTGCCCAGACACGTCCTGAGGAACCCAGGAGAATTTCGTGAGGATTATGAAGGCTGCAGCTGGTAAACCAGAAAGAGGTCCAACGAGAAAAACAAAAGTTGGAGAGAATGGGGCCAGTTTTCCCTTTTGTGTAAACGGTATCAACTCCGTAAAGCAATGGAAGAAGAGAAAGAGCAGAGAGAAAGAGGCCTGAAGGCTGGCCGATACGAGGCCTCACTGTGGGACGTGTTGGCACTCCGTTAGGGTGAGTAAACATGGGGAGTTTGGAGCTTTCCTAGCAGAAGGGATGATTCATTTCCCCTTTCACTTCTATATGCAACCCAAGGGTCAGCAAGATTCTTGGAATTCATATTACCTGCACTTCTAGATATTTCAGCAATAATCTTGAAACACCACACCTCAGCTGGCATATATTTATAAGAGGCAGACCAGACCTGGTTTTATGAATTTCATTCATACCCCCTATTAGTGTGTGACCTTGAGCAAGACACTTAATATTTCTGTACTTCTGGGTTCTCTCTGCAAAATGAAGATTGAAATGATTAAGATTAAAGTCATATCTAAAATTACATTCATATTTGTATCTATATTTTGCCCAATGGTACAGTTTTGCTGAGAGGGTCACAAAATATGTGATCAAGTGCTGTGTATGCTGCTAAATATTATTCGCACGGGTTATTATTTTGTATTCCCCACAGAGCTCAGCTCTCCAGGTGCTGAGCACATATTAAGTGCATAGTTAATATGTGCGGACAGAATGCTATCTGCTTTTCTCGTGTAATATAGAAAAGAATGACTATCGATTAAGTAACTAGTTTTGTGAAGATCTTATCACTTCCCCCAGAAGCGGGGCCCTAAGAAGACCAGTGTGAGGTGCAGCATGAGAACCCGGGCTGGTGCACCGCCGCCCACCTCAGGAAGCTGACACCCCCCTCCCTCCACATCAAGAAGCACAACACCTATTACTTTCTAACACCGACACCTCGGTTTGTTTTTGCTCTTTGAGGCACACACCTCGCTCTGTGGCATTTCAGTCTCCTGTGTACCATCTGGAACAGCCACACTGCACACAGGACGGCGGGGCCTTGTCCGCCTTCCGACAGACTCTACCTCGGGGCCAGGGCCCGGCCCAGCACAGGGACCAGCCCCTAAGTGTTTCACTGAGTTCTGTAACAGGCATCTTGGCAATAGAGTTTGCTGAGCAAGCTGTGCAGACAGGTTGAGACAACCCCCCTTCTCTTGATTGGTGGAGCCATTGCCATTTGGTGCAGATGTGGGCCCTGCGACTGCTGAGTTCAGGAGCGACTGTCCACAACTCGTTTCCATTTTCCACGTATTACCACCTCTGAGAATCCAGAGGGCTGGATACTTCTCCCTTAGGGGCCTCCCTTCACAGTCTTCTCCCCTCCAATTGAGGGCCTTCACCCCTTACACTGTGGTGGCTTGAGGGGCAGAGGCAGGGCTGTTTGATCCTCGAGGCCACCAGTCCAACCCTCTGCTTACAGACCAAGTTCCTACCTGCACACACCTTCAGGCTGATGCATGTCCTCAAGGCTCAGAGCATATTTGAAAGTTGCTTAAGATGGCCATCTCCAAGATCTCCTCAGAACTACCTGCCAGCCCACTTCTCCTGACCCATTTTTTTAAGGGAAAGCATTTTCTCGCCATTGACTCCAATGAGGAAGGGAGTGGAACACAGAGAAGGAGCACCTGATACATGTGGTACTGGTCAAACTACTTTATAAAATCTCAACAAGTTCTTATAATAAATCTGAGGGGTGATCCCCATTCTACAGATGAGATAACTGAGAACCAGAGTTCTCAGCGGAATCAGGACTGGACACCCTCGGAGTCCCTCTTCTTTGCTCCATCTCTGTGGACTGCCAGAGCCCAGGTGTGGAGTCGGGCCCAGAGCTGGCTGGCCCGCATGCGCCAGCAAAACCCAGTGATTCCATCCGGTGCAAAGCCACCCGACATTTACCCTGAAACATTCTCCTGTAAGAATCCACATGCAGTTCTAATTGTCTCTCGGAGCCTTAAATTGTTGATATACTTTTTCCCTCCACGAGAAATAAACCGAGTTCCTGATGGGAATGAAATAGAGAATTGAGAAATGTTAAGTACTTTAAAATACACTATTTATTATGCTATGGATTGTGTTTTGTTACCGAAATTCTTCTGTCATTATGTGATTTTGGAGAAGGTTGGGTTTTTTTACTACATGTGTTTCCCCCCCCTCCCTCCTGTTCTCCAGGGAGCTTGTAGTACTTAAAACTGTGTTGTATAATAGATAGTATAATCACAGCAAATTAAATGTGCCTCTGCCGAGTTGTGTTTTATGTTAATTCCATTGTGTGGTGGCAGCTGCTCAGGAAGGAAGCTGTAGGCTGGCAGGGGACAGGGTTCCCAGCCCAGTCAAGTGCTCAGAGCTCCAGGTTTTGGGCCACAAGTGGCTCGTTGGATCAGGAGGGAGCTGGTACTTTGGCCGAGGTGGGATAGGTGGGCCATGCACTGAGCTTGGAGGGACTTACATCCATGCCCAGGACCACGGCCAAAGAGATCTCTTCTAAGGACCGTCAGAAAACAGGGTCAGGGAAGGCTCTGGGTCCAGTTGAGCACAGACCCCATGACACTGATTTGCCAAGCCCCTGATGCTCCTCACTCTCAGCCACCCTAAAGCAAACAGCAGTTACATCGCTAACGTCAAAAGGGCCCATGAAGTTGTTTAGGGAACTGTAGAACACGCAGAAGGATCCAGCCCTTCTCTGCCAGCCAGCATAGGAGGTGGACGAGCTCCTGCAGGCAGCAGCCGAGAGGAAACACAGCTTGTAAGACAGAGAAAGGAGCATGGAAACCCCATTCCTACCAGGAAGGAGAGGTTAGGTGTGGCAGCCAGGGCCAGGAGGAGCTGCGCACCGCAGACAGGGGCCGGAGTCACTGCTGCACAGAGGGCATTCTGGAGAAGGAGCCTCTACTTTTGTCTGAATCAAGCATCTATTTACGAGCCACCATGCTGACAAATGTGTTTCTATTTAGTTCTCATCTTATTCAGAGGAGGTCAAAATTCTCAGCCTGTTTTATAAGCAGAGAAACCGAGTTCCGGGGAGACTAATTTGCCGAGGTCACGTGACCGCTTGGCTCTGCTGACATCACTCCGCCATCCCTGCGAGACCTCCAGCGGGAAGGCGAGGGGAGAAGGCGAGAGGAAGGAGGCCGGGAGCCCAGCCAGGAGCCAGGCAGAGAAATAGGAGGGTAGCCCGAGCGGCGGAGATTCCCGGGTGTGGAAGCAGAGCTAGCTCTTGCTGTGAGGCTGCACAGATAAGTATAATAAGCCGAAAATGGGGGCTGAGAGCAAAGTTCTATGTAGATTACATGTATCAGTCTGCTCAGGCTGCCATGACAAAAATACCATCAATTTAGTGGGTTAAACAACAGATACTTATTTTCTCACAGTTCTGGAAGCTGGCAGTACCAAATTAAGGTGCCAGCATTTTCAGTTCTGGCGGGAGCTCCCATCCCGGTTTGCAGGTGGCCAGCCACCTTCTTGCTGTGTTCTCACTCGGGTGTGGGGAGAGAGTGAGCTCCCTCCAGTCTCTTCTCGGAGAACAGGGTCCCACTGTATTGCAGCCCCACCTGTGGGACCTCACTTAACCTTCGTGACCACCCTGGGGCTTGGTGCTTCAACGGACAAACTTGGAGAAGACACAAACATTCAGTCCATAAGAGTATGGTTTTATTTTTATTAAAAATGAGTATGTATGTAAATGTTCTATATATTTACCCTCGGGAGGATAGACAACAAAATACATACAAAACATTATAAATATTTCTTCCTTTGTTTATCAGTACTGTCCAATTTGTCTATGGAATGTATGTGTTCTCTGTCTATTAAAGATGAAGTTAAAAATCATTTGAGCCCGTTTGCCGTGCAGCCGGGGCCTGGCAGAGGCTGAGTGGACGTGGCTGTGCTCTGCCCATCTGCACTGCCTGCCAGCTGCTCCTAGTGGCTCCCGCGCAGAATTGGGGGGTGGGGAGGGCCAGAGGGGGGACCCTCAGGGCAGACAAACACCGCCATTCCATATAATACCTGCCTGCTCCCACTAGTTGTCCCTGACATTTTGGGGCTATCTTTCCTCCCCTGCCCTTCTGAGACCTTGATGCCCCACTGAGACCTAAGGGCAGGCTGAGAAAAGCAAAAGCAACAGGGTGCCCAGGAGGAATTGATATGCAAGAAGGAGCAGTGGCAGCCTTTGTATCAGAGCCACACAAAAGTGATTCTCTGCAGTTGATATAAAAAGGTGTCAGTTCTGGTTTAAGTACTGTATCACCAGCAAAGATTTATCTGCCTGAAAGCCGGGCCTCACGCCACCGAGGGAATAAACAGCTCCTCCGCTTATCTGTTTCACAGAGCACAATATTTTCTCTGGGAGTCTCTGCCTCCAAAAAGACCTTTTCTTTGCCTTTCCCAGTTGTCGCCATCAGTTTGCAAACACAGGTTCCTCAGGACCAGTGATGATGAGAGGTGCCCCACCCACAGCCCCCTCACCCCCAGCCCTGGCAAGGCTGCACAAGGAGAAAGATGGGAGGAGGGTCCTTTCAAATGGGTGCAAGTGGGAACTTCAAAGTCTGGTGTTGAGAAACTAAAGGACATAGGGGGCAAGGGAAATCCCTCTGTCCCCGGAAGTCAATAAGACATTGCTGTTTGGGGGGGAAAATCCTTTAGAACTGGCTGACCAGTGCAGCACGCCAGCTTTCCCAGTAGCCTTTATGGTGCCCAGCATGTCCACGGCCCTCGGACACCAGGACGTGGTATGCTGGCCTGGCATCCTGGACCCCAGGTCCTGGCACGGAGGAAGGGGAGGCTGCCGGAGGGTTTGTCACTCAGAGGCACCTGGCTTCAGGATGGGGCTCCGGCTGCGGACATTTGCCACCTGATGGCCATGGGATTCTCTTCCCAGAGGGGCTGTACCCATTCCAAGTCCCCAAACCAGTGTTTTTCTCTGAAAAATGAAGGTGCCGAGAATCTCTCCTCTAGGGCATGCGAGTGTCGTGAGGCAAAGGCTGTAAAGTATCAGAGCTTAAACTTTGCAGATATGAGCACATGTGTGGACCTGAATGGCATACCCACTCACGGGTTCTTGAAACTTTCACAAAGAACGTCTTGGATTCTACAGGTCATCACAGATTTAATCAGCAAGATTTCCTGGGCTTCTCCCTGCAGCTGGAGGCAAAGGAAAGGTACAAAGACTCAGAAGGCGGGAGTCACCGGGCAGCCCTTCACAGTGTTGAAAGCAAGCGTGCTTCCATCACCACAGTCAGTCCCACCCAAGCCCTGCAAACCGGCTCTGGCTGCATTGCTCAGTGGGTTGGCCTTCTGTCCCATACACGAAAGCTTGGTGGGTTCAACCCCTGATCAGGACACAAGCCTCGGCTGTGGGTTTGATCTCTGGTTGGGACGTGTACGGGAGAGAACCAGTGGATGTTTCTCTCTCTCCCTTCCTCTGTCTATAAAAATCAGTGAACATATCAGTGGATGAGGATATTTTAAAAATCCTGTAAATTCGATGCTATCATAATGTCCATTTTAAAGGTAAAAAATTGGAATTTTTGGAAGGTCCACAATCAGAAAATTTAAGTGCTGGAGTAGAGCCATGCTCTGCCTGAGCCTAGACCCGCTCATGCACAGGGCTGGCCCGCTGACTCCTTTCTGGGGACATAGGGAATAGCGGCCCCCATCTGGCTGTCCGTGGGCACACCTGTGCAGCCTGACGAAACACAATGTACTCAACTCTGCCGCTTTGGTACTCCGGGTCTGCTGGCCCGGGGTAGGGACTGTAAATCTGCGTTGTTAAAAGCTTCTGAAATTTAGGGGTCACTGGTCTAGAGAATTAATAAATGTTAATTCTTAAGGAGCTCCGACTACGCCATCAGTAAACCTTGGCACAGTAATCCGTGCATATAAATTCCCCAGACATATTGGTAGAAGGGCTAGGAGGAAGCAGAAAGAGAGGAAAGAAGGACAGAAAGGAGGAGGCAGAAATGTTTGTGTTTAATCTCTCCCATCCCTACTATTCTGTTGGCCCAGAAACCCGTAGGTCCTCATCCCTGGGCTTTGATGTAGAAATAGACTGTATTTCGGCCCCGAGTCCAATTGCCCTGGTCTTCTGAGAGCAGATCCTGTTCCTCCTCCAACGCCCATTCCATTAGCTGCTTCTCAGCTAATTCTCAGGAACAATTTGGTACGTCGTGCCATTCACGGTTTAAGTATCTTTAATGCCCTCTGACCGAACAGTTAGGAGCAAATATGGTGGAAGCCACACTGAAGAAAGAGCACCTGACACGGTGCCAGGCACCTGCAGCACGCCACTGATTCCCCTCCCGGAGCACACTGCGAGCCTGGTGTCACTGTGCACTAGGTCGCCCTCCAGCAAGAGCACCCCTGGAGGGCCGGGCTGGACTGGCAGGGATGACGCAAATCGGCATCTGTGTCGGGAGGGGAACGTTGTGCACAGACACACGGTTGGACTGACCAGACGCTGTAGGGTCCCGAGGGAGGGGCTCTCCCACCTCCCGAGAACTCGACGAGCTGCTCGCTGGGCTGTATCCCCGCACATCGAAAGCTGAGTCACAGAGGGGCAAAGGGAAAATAACATCCTTTGTAATTATTATGTCTATCAGCCATCGCCATCGTTACTATTGTTGCTGTCATTATCGTTATTAGTACTCCCACCTCCGTGTTGTCATCTCCATGGAAGGTCAATACAGAGGTTATGACCATTGTCCTCATACTCAGAAATAAAAGGGGGAATAGGAAGCTCTGTGCTTTGCTGTTGTTGGGCCAAAAAAGCACGAGGAGCCGTAGGAGGCACCTGTCCCTACCTCGTGTGTCTTCCCAGTCCCCTTTATTTCACACACCTCCCCACGTACTTTATGAGGCATGAGAAAGCCAGATGGGAATCATCTCCTTCCTTCATACAGCTGTCTCTTTTGGGGAGAGAGATCACAGAGACCTGATTCATGTTGCTGCTTGCTCTGGGTTGCTCTGCCATAAATTGAGAAAAGAAGCTCTTTGGGGAAAATGCTTTCTTTGACCCCATGGTCACGCAGGAGCCGCAGTGAAAGAGCATCACTCTCTGTGGGACCTCAATTCAGAGCAGAGCAAGTTGGGGAGCAGCAGTGCTTTCCTCCTCTCTTCTCCCCTCCCCGCCCGCCCTCCACATCAGTCCAGGGCAAGCAGTGCAGGTCTCACGTGCACAGGAGGGCTGTCACGGGGACAGGACCAGCCTCAGGAAGGAACGTCCTGGCTTTCCAGAGCCCCCGCCCACTGCTCTGGGCAGACAGGGTGCAGACCTCCACAGCAATGCATTCATCAGCCCAAGCTGTGCACCAGGCATGCTCAGCACATTATCAAATATGCACCACCAATATTTCATTATTGGCCTTCTAGGCAGCCCAGTCTACGCCTGGGTGAGCCTAGAAATTAAACTGTGCTTTCACCTCTAAGAGTTGTTCCTGCCAGTGCTGAAGGGGAGAGATTGCCAGGCCAGTGGGTTATCGAGTGATGCTCTTGGTGCTGGGAGCACTTCTGCAGAAGCTGGTGGGAGGTTGGTCTGCACTCCGCCCATCCTGCCCTCTACCTGCCTAGTAGGTTATAGGCTTTATTTCTGTAATGTGGTGTGGATGAATTTACCAAAAGCTTCCTTTTCTAAAGGAAGTCATCCCAAACTATTCAAGGGAATGGGTGACTGCTGACAAACAAACAAAAAATGAAGTAGAAAACACACCAAGTTAGCACAATGGTTTTGTTGGGAGGGCTCTTCTGCACCGAGCATCGGTTCTGTGAGTACTAGACCACTGCAGTGCTGAACGAAGGAGAGGACAGGGGCTGTGGGGTGAAGGGGCTGCTGCCCTCCATGAACCAGCTGGAGCCAGAGAAGGCTGGGAAGGGGACGAAGGGAATGAAACCCAAGTCCTTTTCAAAATAAAGTCACTCACCTGCTCAAAATTCCCCCGATGGCTTTCCCCCACGTAGAACCCAATCCCAAGCCTTCCAGGGCTTGATTCCTCATGACTCCCTCATCTACTTGCCTCCAGCCATGTGGTCTCCATGTCTTGAGGACACAGGAAGACGCTCAGGAAGATGACCTTTCTCAACCTGGTGTGCATTAGACAGAGGGCCATGAAACTGTGTCCTGCAGAAAACAAGCAAGCAGAACGTATCAGCCCTTCATAGTCTGATCCTTAAAAAACTCCTCTCTTCCTCTCCATTCCATAACCTCCTCAGAGGCAGCAGGTCACAAGTGAAGGAGTTAGATCCTCAAGTCACTGCTTGAAAAAGAGGGGCCAAGGAGAGGCATTCCACCTGCAAAAGACGTGAACAAGAACTAGACCTTTGCTGTGCTGCATCTGCCTTGGGGCAAACCCATCAGTGATGGGCTCACCTTCCGTGATGGCTCCTGGCAAGAATTCACACCAGGAAGTACCACGGCCTTGGTGAGAATGTCAAGTCCCGGTTGATGAATATCAGACCTAACAATCCGGGAGTAGTAACGTGATCAGCTCCCGCCAACCTGTGTTTCTGGATCTCTCATTCATTCCACACCTAGCAGCAATGCAGGACCCGGGGCACTCCAAGATATGCGCACATGACCAGGGGTCTGCCCCCAGCTTTGCCAGAGTATTAGATTTAAATATATTAAAGTTTTAAGAGAAAAAACACGCCATGTATGTGATGCGTTTCTGCAACAGATAATGAGTGAAATAGATGCTTACACAGAGTTCAGTTTTGTCTGCCATAGCAGCAAAGGATTTATGGGAGATGGATAACTAAATATGGGTAGGATTCAGAGAGGCAAAGATGTTTTGCTCAATACCACTCTGCTTCATTTATGAGGAACAGAATACCAAGGAAGGAGATACAATTAAGATGGTGTTGTGGCCTGGGGTCTGAGGTTTTGTTCACTGGGTTTTATGCAAGAGATCGGGTCCTCTCTCCTTGCTCCCAAAGCAAGAAGCTCTCTCCCTGAAACCAGGAACATTTCTTGCTCCAGTGCCAAGCTTATAGCTGAGAACAGAATATGACCCCTTCTTCTCCAACTCTGGGTGGTACCAATAACAGAACTTGCAGCAACTGGCTGGTTTTCTGAAACTGAGAGGACTGCAGAGTGGTTGAAACTTAGAGACACCCTACTATGGCCAGGACAAGGCCCTGGGGTCAGCACAATGCCCTGGGCTCAGCACTCCTCTGTCCACATACCAAAAGGCAGGATGGGGAGGATGGTCTTTGATGGGCTAAGTGACAAATGAGAGCACTGAGCTCAGACCCTTGGAGCCCTGGAGGTCATCTCCCTGCCACAAAAGCCTCAGAGGCATAAGTGGATGGGGGGAGAGTGTTGTTAAAATCTTTACTTTGGGGATGTTGATAGAAGGTTTTAAGTGCCTAATATCGCATGAAGCTGAACCCCTTAAGGAGTGTCTATATGTGATATTCAGTCCTGCTTTTATCCATGAACACTCTGTATGAGGCTGTTTTAAGAAGAGAAAGTAGTTCATCATAAAGGTTCCATTTGGTCAGGTTTCGTAATGAGATTTTGGTCATGGACTCCATATTTCTACGAATGTTAATAGACCAATGCAGAGTTAGACAGAGTCATTGGTATATAGACAGATGGGTGATAGACAGATGGCAGATAGATGAAGAGATAGGTATATAGATAGGTAGATAGATAGATAGATAGATAGATAGATAGATAGATAACAGATGGGTGACAGATAAATAGATGGATACATAGATAGATGGAATATAGATGACTTCTCACCATACTTATGCATTCAACAACCCAACTCCATTTAATAGAAGCCAGTCTGTGCTCTGTGAGCAATTAGACATGCAGACATAAACCTCTGCAGTGGATGCTGGAAGGACATGGTGTCCCACCTGAATGCAGATGAGAGCTGGAGTCCAGAGGAGCCCAAGTCCCCTGCATTCACAGAGGACAGACAGCCACTGTTGCACCCCCAGGGACAGAGTTCTTGGCCAAAGATCTTGGTATGCTGAGCTTCTTAGAGGCAAAGGCTGCTGGAGGCCATGATCTCATTAAGTAGTTCTTACGCACAGAGCCTTAAAAGCAGAACTCTGTAGCCTCCAGCCCTGGGGGATGCTGTGATCCCACCTACTTATTGACAGAAGCCAGGTACCTATGCTGACATCTATGCTGGCTACCTCAGATCTCCAGCCAGTCACCACCAGCCTGAAGAGAAATTGCTCAGCTTCCAGGCTAAGAGAATCCACATGGGGTGATGAAAACCCAAGGCTTTCTCAAAGCTGGTAGGTAGTGTGGCCTCCCTCCCTCTCACCTCCTAGATCTGTGAAGATCATGAAGCAGAGGGAACTGAGGGCAAGAAGGGAAAAGTCCTCAAGCCAGATGAAGAATTTGTCCAGTGGCTAGCAAAGAGAAGAGAATGTTTTTAGAAGAAGGAGAATTTATTCATGGACACCTGTCAGAGACTGGCACTCCTTGGGCTGAACTACAGTCTGAAGTTTGCTGTGACATAAATCAGCTCCTCCTGGACTTAATAACTCTTCCTTATGGGTTTCTCCCCACTCGTAAATAAACCTCTTTCCATATGTATAAGCTACTGGATATGCAGCCCTGTGCATTGGGAGAGGTAGGTACCAGCCCCGTTTCATGGGGCTTTTCTGTGGTCACCCCTCCAAGGGGACCCCTCCTTTCCCTGGGGTATAGTCAACTCAAAGAGGAAGGCTCCTTTCCGCAGTGCCCTTGCTGGGCACGTGGGGTGCGTCTGTCTACCAAGGGTGCAGAAGACTATGCCCGAGCAGCAGAGCCGGAGGCCCAGGTGCAAAGGGACCCGTGCCCGTCCCTGCTGGAGGATGTCGGGCGGTGCGTGCCCAGCCAGCCTGGCTGGCAGGTTCACGAAGTTGCAGGTTCCAAGGAGATGGGCCAGCTGACCACAGCCAGAGCCCGGGGGCGCTCTGGACCTCTGCAGCAGATCCAGGGGTTCGGGCCAGGGTGTCACTTACCCTCTCCACTCCTCTGGCCTCCACAGAGCAGTGACCCCTGGCACTTGGACTTGTGACATCTGATCCGGATTGGATTTTTGGACACCGGCTCCCAGACTCCTATGATGTGGCAAAATCACGAAATCCATGCTTTAAATTATACATTACAATATTTTTAAGGTTTTGTACATTCTCAGAAAGGCCCCCATAAATATTGAAATTCTAATTTTAAAATGTAGTTGGAAAGGACATTTGCGGCCGTTTTTTCTAAAAGCCTGCGGGAGGGAGCGCACCTCCACGGCAGCCCCTGCAGACGGGGGCCTGGGCCTCCTGGTCCCCCAGCATGAGGATTGCACACAGTTGCACTTATTATCTCTGCAGCAAGTCTCAAATTTGAAAATAAATTGCAGTTAACTTTGTTTAAAAAATATTTTGAAATTTTACTGCCTTTGAGATTTGTGAACATTCCCTGGAATTTAGACTTTTAGGAGAAATATACCCATAAAGTATTTCACGATGTGGATTGAATGGATAAGTAATGCAATTATAAAACTCAAACCATGGAGAATGTAAGACAAATCCCGTAACCTCCTGAAATAAGAGAACTGAGAGTTAGAAATCTGTGTTCACAAAACGAAAGGAAAATAGCTAATGTTGACCAGGGCGTGAAGAAATGAAACTCTTATATGTTGTTGGTAGGAATGTCAAATGAAAGTTACCCAGGAAAAGGTCAGCAGTTCTTTAAGGAGTTAATCAGGGAATTGTATGATTCTGCAACTAGGACATATCCAAAGAATTAAAATAGGGACTCAAATCAATACACCTACATGCATGTCCACAATATCTACAAGGTGGGAATAGCCCAAATGTCCATCAAAAGATGAATGGGTAAATTGTGTTATACATATATATATATATATACAGTGAGGTATTTCTTAGCCGTCACAAGGAATGAAGTGTTGATACACACTACAAAGTGGATGAGCGTCAGAAACCTGATGCTAAGTGAAAGAAGCCAGACACAAAAAGGTTATGTATTGTATGCATCCTTTTATGCGAAATCTCTAGAATAGACAACTCCATAGAAACAGAGTGCAGATTGCTGGTTGCCAGGGGCTGGAGAGAGGGGCGAATGAGGAGTGACTGCTTAATGGCTACTTAGCTTCCTTTTGGGGTGACGAGCAGTTCTAGAGGTGACGGGGGTGGTTGTATGACGTTCTGAATGTACTAAATGCCACTGAATTATTTATTCACTGTAAAATGTTTAATTTTATGTTTTTTGAACTTCACCTCAATAAAAATATTTTTTAAAAAGATCTGTGTTCAAGTCTTATCTCTAAGACCAGTCGTTCATGTGTCTGAGCAATTTGCTTTACTTCTCTGAAGTCTTCCCATCACACGTAGTTCAGGTTAAGCCACTGGCCAGTGGCCAGTCAGCATGTGTCATATCTAGAACCACAAAACTGATCTCCAAAAAAAAAAACTTAAAAAAATACTTCATTATTTCTAGGTTAAAATGATCATTAGGAACTGCATCTAACAGTTCCTCTCTCCTACTCAACAAAATCAATTTTTAAAAGAAAAATATTCTCCTCCCCACACCAAAAGAATTACTAGCAGACAGCAAACAAGGAAAAGGCACATAACTGGCCCACCCCCCTCTTTTGTAAAGAAAGTGTGATTGGAACACAGCCACATTCACTTGTTCACAAGCTCTCAGAGGCTATTTTCATGCTACAATGGTGGAGTTGAACAGCAGTAGTTACTGCTCTGGCCCCCAAAGCCTAAAATATTCACTGTCTGGCCGATTACTCAGAGTTTACCAACCCTTGTTATAGGATAACCTAAGAAGAAATTGTCAGCAACACAAAGACTCCTGGATGAGATAATAAAACAACAAAATGAAATAGAAAGGAAGATGGAAGATGGAAGCTGTAAGGAAAAGAAATAAAATAAAGGCCAAAACCTCCTTTGTAATGAATAAATACATTTGAAAAACAAGGAATACAAAGACATCTCTGCGAACCAAATTACTGAATAAAAAGCTACCTACACATTGTGATATAAAGAACTAAAATAATAGAAATTTTAAAAGATGAACAGAAAGATTAAATGGGCAAATGTCACTTAAAAATTATAATGCTCACTTCTTGATTCTTTAAAATCTCTCTTCTTAAACTTAAAGCAACTTTTAAGAAAAGCTCTTGCCTCTGGTAACAACACAGTTATTTGAAGTTCAGAAGTGTTTACAATTGAGTATGGGGTTCTTTTTCTTCTAAATGCAAATAAAATAAAATTAATTAATTTTTTAAAATAATATGTGTTGTATAACTCTGTCCTCCTGAAAGTATAACCCAACTTTCCCCTTTCTCTCTGTATCTTCACAGGGAAGGATGTCTGGAGTGATGTTCATCTAGTTTAATGATGATTATTCCTGGGTGTATAGTTAGAAATAATTGTTACTGTCATCTTTGTCTTTTCCTATATTTACTTAAAAACTTAAATCATTCATTTATTATTTTTTTCGAAGCAGAGTGTTTTTCTTAAAAAAGGAAGACTCAAGGCAAATAGCTAAAGCATTATCTTTTAGGTTGTGGCATATCACCTTCTTCCAAGTCACCTTCTTCCAAGAAACTTTGTATATTTTTATTTTTTTTCAGTTTTTATTTATTTATTTTTGGACAGGAGAAGGGAGGAAGTGAGGGAAACGTCAGTGTGTGGTTGCCTCTTTTGCGCCCCCTACTGGGGATCTGGCCAACAACCCAGGCATGTGCTCTGACTGGGAATCAAATGGGCGACCCTTTGGTTCTCAGGCCTGTGCTCAATCCAATGAGCCACACCAGCCGGGGCACTTTGTATATTTTTCAATGTCCCTCATTTGTAACCAGTACTTCAAATATTATTTTGACTGATTTGTTTTATGGATTGCCCACAGTACCTAGCATAAGCAAGGTACATAGCTATGTTCATTACAAATTTTATTGATATATTTTTGCTAAAATTTTCCAGGGAATATTCACAATTATCAATGATAATAAGATTTTAAAGTATGCTTGACATGAAGTTACTTGTAATGTATTTTATATTTTATTAATTGCAGTAGAAATACAACTGCATCCCTTTCTAATAACGACAAAAGAGAAAAACACTTTAAATCTTTTAAGATGCCCCCGAGGCTTTGCCTTTTATGACAGACTAAAATATCCACGTCATAAAATTTCCACCCTTTCTTCATCCCAGTCTTTCCCAGTGTGGACACAGCTATCTGCCCAAATGCACTTCCCCAAATCCACAAAACCTCTGCAACGCTCACCCAGGCTGTTCTGGTTTCTCTCATTCCTTCTTCCAACTTCCCTAGAGGCATGTGTTTCTTCTCTCCCTCTCTCTCTCATAGCTCTTAGCTTTTTCTAATGAAAAAGCTTGAACTTACTGGGATTTGTGCTTCTTTCTACCAGTTATCTAAATCAACACAACAGCAGGGCGGTCAGGTGGTGCAGGAGAAGGAGAGGACTGTGGACTCGCAGAAACAAGGACTAACAAACTCACAGACACAGATGGCAGTGTGGTGGTTACCAGAGGGGAAGGGGGTCGGTGTGGACAAAGAGGGTAAAGGGGGCCAAATACATGGTGATGGAAGGAGACCAGGCTTTGGGTGATAAACACACAGTGGAGTGTACAGATGTCATATTACGGAGTTGTACACCGTACATAATGTATTAACCATTGTTACCCATTAACCATTGTAATTAAAAAGAAATAAAAGGAAACAAGGGCCAACAGTCTCCAAGAGCTCGTCCAGCTCCGAATTTTAGTTAGGACTATATTCTTCCCCAAGGAGAGTTCAACTTATTGAACTCATTAATAAATAATACAGGAGCTCTATAATTAAGTCCTCAAATATGTACTCTGTTCCATGAAGAACGGTGA
Source organism: Artibeus jamaicensis (assembly GCF_021234435.1). Taxonomy (NCBI): domain Eukaryota; kingdom Metazoa; phylum Chordata; class Mammalia; order Chiroptera; family Phyllostomidae; genus Artibeus; species Artibeus jamaicensis. The sequence goes on along the minus strand of NW_026521854.1, from coordinate 5,026,653 downwards.
TCGATCGAGTAGGCCGGAATAGTTAGGCAAGAAGGGCTGGAGAAGTGGGGCTTGTGCTGGACCCCAAAAGAAAGTAAGACTTACTTAAATGGAATTCCCAGGACAGGAATGCCATTAGCAAAGTGCAGAAGTGGGCAGGGGCAGGGACCTAGAGACTAAACCACAGGATCTAGTGCACATAAACCTCTATGAAGCCACAGTCTTAAGAATTCAGAAATATGCGCTCATTGATAGGGTTCCATCTACCCTCAGCCACCATAGGCAGTTCTCTGTGGAGGACCATCTCTTTCTCCTCTCTCCTCTCTCAGAGCTTCTACCCCCTCATGGCTGTTGTATCAGCCCCTCTCCCATCCTTTACTTCACTACTGTGCTCTGAGCCCTCAGTTTAACATTCCAGATATAAGGAAAGACTAGCACGATTAAAGTATTTAGAGGGCCGATTTAAGGCAATGCTGCTGGACCAAAATGTTGAGTGCACATGGCAGCATCCTGAGTTCTCCACAGTGAGCAGGTGCCAGGAGATGGACTCCAACACCAGTGAGCTTGGTGGATTCTTCACCTTTCTCTTCTCTCCCATCTAACCTGACCTGAAGGGTCGGAGGGCTCCAGGAGCCATGACCTTTTGTCCCCCACCCAAAAGTCCTACACTAGGGACCCATTTCTTTTTTCTTTCTTTCTCTCTTTCTTTTTCTTTCTTGAGAGAGGGGAAGGTAGGGAGAAGGAGAGGGACAGAAACACTGATGTGAGAGAGAAACATCAATTGGTTGCCTCTCACACCCTCCCAGACCAGAGACCGAACCCACAACCCAGGCACATGTCCTGACGGGAAATCGAAGTGGTGATCCTTTGCGTTGTGGGGCAACCCTCAGCCAACTGAGCTACACTGGCCAGGGTGGGATCCGTTCCTTCATAGCATTTTACACTATAAAGTAGCACATACCCAAAGGGTGACAGACAGTGATGTCATTACAACCATACCCTGAAACGATCTTTACCTTGGATGGCTTAGAGTACCACAGAACCTAGGAAAATAAACAGAATCAAAGTGTTTGAATTTGGGCACAGAGGACCTGAGCAACCCAGGCAAGTAGCAAAAAGGCTCTAGGAATTGAACCCCAAAGGGAAAGAGGAGGTGAGGAAAGGGAGGTAAGAAATTATCACTGAGGCTGAGAAAGAAGTTTCAGTTTTCCTTCATTTCACAGATGGGGACACCTAGACACAGTAAGGTCTATTAACATCCTCTGGATTGACGAGTTAGCCTGGGGCTAGTTCAGAATTTCAAACCAGCCTTCTGACCCCTGGTTGAGATTTCTTACGACCACCCAACCCTGCCTCTAAATACATCTTTTCAGTGACAAAGTAAATCTAGTGTACATCCTGTAAATCTATTATTTAACTAGCTTTCTAGGCAACAATGGTTCCAAGTCTTGGGACTGAGGGGGACTCCTGGGGACCTGGGGAAATACTTCCTGATCCTTTCTCTGGACTCTCAAATGACAAAATCTCAAACATGCTCAAATCATGATTAGCTTCACTAATCTTTATGGACTTCTGGCACCCAGGTCTTAAAACATGTCTACTTGCCAGCAGGGACCCCATGTCAAACTGAACCCCGGGTATTAAACTGGCTGTAGTGAGCTCCCACCTGCTTCCCTGGCAGCCACATTGAACTATTCAAAATGATAGGCTGGCAGCAAGTCAGACTAAACAGTTATCCCTCACGGAGGGGTGGCACAGTCCCCAGGGGTCCTGTGACTTCTGCCAGAGACAGCATTTCTTCTGAAAGCCTTCACTCATTCCCTGTACAATTTATTTCTCCAGAGTTCCCTTCACACCCATCAGCAATCCTCACTTCACCCAGAGAGTCAGTCAGCAGGTACCAAGAGAAGGAGAAGGCACCTTCCGGGAGATTTAAAGGGAGGCTCAGACGGAAGGTGTGAGGTGGGAGTGGTAAGAGCAGCAGAAGGAGACGTGAGGAACACCATCACAGGGAGAGAGGGCAGTGCTTGGACTCCATGGTGGGACACAGGCAGACGCAGGTGAGGGAAGTGGCAGAGCTGGGCCAGTCCGGCCGCCTCCCCGCTGCACCAATCAACTGTCCGCACTTGGCCTTTAGTTTGTAGAGGCCTTAACTCAAGTCCAGTTGCCTGGGAGTGGGAACTACTGAACACCGTCCTCAGGAATTCAGTAATCAAACAATTCTGGGGTAGCTTTTAATAGCAATGACCAAAAATGACTAACGCTGGAGTTGAGTGGACTCAGCTGTTGATATTCTTTTCTTCCATCTGAATTAAGAACCAGATGAGAGTTTCAGGCACCCAACACATGAAGATATATTAAAACAGTGATGGTATCTCCGATGAGGGCCCCGCTGGAGACTGCATCTTAGTCGGGTGAGACCCTTTGGCTAGATTTGACCCTACTCTTGGTGTTGATTTCCTGCCCAGGCTCTGATAGCTCTGGAGACCAGGCTGCTGCTGTGAGATGCACTGAGAAAAAGGGGGCTTCCTGTAGGCAGGCTGGCTGCAGACAGAGGACAGGGAAGGTCCACGTGTGCTCTGCTCTTTCTCCCCAACTCACCAACCAGGGCGGTCAGAGTACAGAGACAGAGAGCATCCACCCCCAGCACAGCCCGCTGGGAGGAAGCGTCCTGTCCCTTGACACCTAACATCTGTGTGTCCTTCACAGGCTATAAAACACTGCAGTCCATCTGGGAGAGAAGTCTTTATAACAACCCACCACGTGGTCCCAGTGATGGTTTCCCTATCTATTTCATCAATAAGAAAAATGAGGTTCAACATGGTAGGTGAATTGACCTCTGCCATGCAGTCAGTACAGGGTAGAGCTGGAATCCAAATCAAACTGCTGAGAAATTTTTGAAACCAGGTTTCAAAAACTATAGCAAACAGGTCAGGCAGAAGCTGCTTGCAGCCGACCTTGCTAATAACCTCACGGGAGTGAGCAGGCAGACTGATTGAGTTCGTGCAAGTAGTTGAAGACCAGGGAGCAGTTTTTCCCTTAACAAATACTGACCAACTGCCTGCTGTGCTTTGGGGATGAAGCTGCAAACAAGACAAATGAGATCTCTGCCATGTAGAACTTGGGTAGAATAGGGGGTGTCTAGGATTCGGGGACACCTTCAGGGAAGGAAGCAGCTACCAGGGGTTCCTGGAGAGGCCACTGGGCTGGCATCCCGAGAGGTCCCTGCAGACTCAAGATTAGCCTGAAATGGAACTGACCACAGGTGTGGGGTTTGAGGAGTCAGTGTGGGCTTGGAGTCCAGTGCAGTCCAGTGCATTGGACTGTGGATGTCTATTACACCAGGTAGCTGGTGCAGCCTTGGTGACAATAAGATAAAGCTCCCTGCTCTGCCGTTCCATCATTGTTTGTGTCTATATTTTCCCATTTGTCTTGGTTTATTTTTCTCTGCATCACTTAATGAAGTTCTATCTCAAACCCCCCATATTTTAGAGGATGAACCAACATCAAAGGGAATTACCCATGTTAAAGTGAGGGTGGCTACAGAGGGACTGAGAAGTGAGACGTGGTGACCAGAGCCAGACCCTGGAGGCCCTGGAAGGACCAGTGAACTGGACAAATGGCATGATGAAAACCCACAGGGGTTGTGGGGGCAGGACAATGCCCATGGTTTGATTTCCTGTCAGTTTAAAAACCCCCCTAAACCCAGGGCACTGGAACACAGGCTCTTCTCAACTGGGCAGTCTTGCCCTTTTCTGCTCTGCTGAGAAGGAAACAGTGACCAGTGACTGGGAATGACCTTCAGATGTCCCAGAGTGAAGGACTGCAGAGCAGGCTCTGCCAGCACTATCACCTTGTGCCATTTTAGGGGGAGAGCCTCATCCCTTCATCCTGTTTTTCTAGAGACAGGGAGGGCCTGCTCTCCCTGTCCAGGCAATGATGCTGCGTAGCTCTCTCCTTACACAGGCTTCCCCAAGTCTGTCCTGAGGAGAGCTCTCCAATCAGAGAGGACAGGGCTGGTTCAGCCCACACCCAATGCAGAGGGGTATTCGGAACAGGTGTTGAATGTCTAACATTTATCAGTCTTTTCAAGTCTTCCCAACTTGTCAAATGTGCCTTATACTTGACAATGATCGCCTGTGGCTCCTGTAGCTCTGATATCTCACAAGGTTACCTGGTCAGAGATCCCCCCACACGGATGTTTAATTTATGAACAATAAATTCATCCACTCTACAAGATCAATGAATTTTTTAGCATGAGCTGTTACTTATTTAATCAGAATAAAATAAGTATCATGTGAAGTGAATGAACAATATGGACTTCCCTGAATAGAGAATTTCTAGATGCTCAGCATAATTACCACCCCTGCCTTTGCTATTAATTGATCAAAACCTATTACTTTTTGTTTCTTCAATACCTTTATTGAGGTAAAATTGACAGACAGTAAACTGTACATATCTAAGGGGACCGTTGGTGCGTTTTGACATGGTGCACCCATGAAAGCATCACCACGATGGAGACAACGAACATGAATCCCACCTTCCCAAGTCGTCCTCCAGCTGCTTTTCCCTGCTCCACTCTCTCCACACCACTCACCCCTGCGACTCCCAAGGACCCATAGTCTGTCATTACAGCTTGTGCTGTGTATTCTCTGATTTTATGTAGGAGGGAGTATACAGTGTGTACCCTCTTGTGGTTTTCTTTCACTCACAATTATTTTCAGATTCGTTCATATTAATATTTGTACCAATAATTATTTTCTTGTCAATAGCCCAGTAACATCCCACTGAGTGAATATACCACACTTGAATTACCCTTTCAATCCCTTCACTTGATGATAGACATTAGATCGTTGCTAGTTGGGAGTTATTACAAAGAGAGCAGCTATGGACACTTATGTAGAATTTTTTGTAGGGCCTTATGTTTTTCTACTGGGTAAATGCCCAGCAACATAATGGCTAGATTATATGGCATGTGTATGATGAATTGTTTAAAGCTGCTCAACTGCTTTCCAAGTGGTTGTGCCGTTTTACATTCCCCAAAACAACAATCTGTGAGAGTCTTATTTTCTCCATATTCTCTCCAATACTTGGTATAGTCATTTTTTAAAAAAAATTAGCCATTTTAATAAGTATGTAGTGACGTTGTGCTTTTAATTTGCACTTTCCTAATCATTAATACTGCTTAGTAACTTTTTAGTTTCTTTTTGCCATCTATATATTTTTTGGTAAGTTATCTGTTCAAATCTCTTGCTCATTTTTTTTAATTTGGCTATTCATTTTCTTACTGTTGAATTTGAAGAGTACTTCATATATACTAAATACAAATTCTTTATCAAATGCATACTGTGCAAATATTTTCTCCTGGTGTGTGGCTTGTCTATTTATTATTTTAACAGTGTCTTACAAAGAAGAGCTTTTCATTTTGATGAAGTCCAGTTTATGGAGTTGTTCTTTTATGGGACGTGTTTTTGATGTCATACTTCAGAAGTTTTTGCTTAACCTTAAGTCACAAAGATTCTTCCTGTATTTTCTTCTAGAAGTCTAATAGATTTAAGTTTCACATTTAGGTATATGATTAATTTTAATTTATTAATATGATAAAAGGTGCAGATCAAAGCTTTTTTGCATGTGAATGTTCAACTGTTTCAGCATTATGTATTGAAAAGAATATCATTTTTACACAGGATTTTCTTTGCACCCTTGTAAAAAAATACTCCATATTTATGTGTCTATTTCTAAACTCTCTATTATAGCCAATAGAACTGTTTGACTATCTTTATGTCAAAACCACACTGTGTTCATTACTGCACCTTTATAGTAAGTATTGAAGTTAAGTACCATTAATTTTTCAACTTTTTCAAAGTTGTTTTGGCTATTCTAGATATTCTGCATTTCTGTGTGAATTTTAAAATTGGCTCTTCAATTTCTACCTGAAATCTTTTTAGGATTTTTACTGGGATTTTCTTGAGTTTATAGATCAACTTATAGAGAGCTGACAATATTGTTATTTTTAATACAACAATTTATGAATATGGTATGTCTTATTTAATTAGGGCTTACTGAATTTCTCTTACCAATATTTTCAGTCTTTAGTTTGGGAAGTGTTTTGTCAAGTGTTGTATATATTTTATATTATTATAAATGCTATTTTTAAGATTTTATTTTCTGGTTTTTACCTGCTAATATCTAGAAATACAATTGGCTTTTGTACAGAGATCTTATATCCTGAAACTTGCTAAACTCACTAGTTGTAATATATATGTAACAACCTCTACGTAGATGTTCACATTGACATTGGCATTCTGTTGTCTCCATGTAAAAATGTTTAATTTCTTCCTTTTTCCCTTTCCAATTCTTTTTCTTGTCGTATTGCTTTGGTTAGCACCTCCAGTATAATGTTAAATAGAAGCATTGAGAGTGAACATTCCTGATCTTAGGGGGATAAGACACATTAAGCACAATGTTAGCTGTAGAATTTTGAAGATTACAATGATCAGGTTGAAGAAATTCCCTTTTATTCTTAGTTTGATTATTTTTTTCCAAAAATGTATGTTGGATTTTGTCAAATAAGGAAGTATCATAATTGCTCAAAATGACTGATCAAGATTAATATCATAAAAATAGCTAAAGCAAAAAAGACACATTATGTACAGAGGAATCAAGACAATAACAGCAGCAGGTTTTCCATCATAAAAACAGGTAACAAAGAATAGGTAAGAAAGAACAATGGAGTAACAACTTTTGAGTATGGAAAGAATAAATCTGCTAACTTAGCAGTCTATATCAAGTTAAACTAACTTTCAAAAATGAAGACAAAATAAACGCTTCTTCAGATATGCAAAATCTGAAAGAATTCAGCTCAAGTAGTCTGGCACTGCAAAATATGTGACAGTAAATGACGCCAAGTAGAAATACATATCAATACCAATAAGTAAAGATAAAGAAAGATGGTAGCTGTGTGTGTGTGTACACATTTTCTTTTTATTCAGATGTTTTTAAAAGATACTTAATTGTTTGACCCAGAAATATGAACGTTATAGTGTGGTGTGTAGAATGAGTGGAGAAGAATGTCTGACAGCAATGGAACGGAGGAGAAATGAGCACATGCTATCGTATATTTTTATGCTCTACATGAAATGGCACAGTGTCACTTGGAGGTGGACTGCGATAAGTGAAAGATGTGTCCTATAAACCCTACAGTAATTATTAAAATAATACAACACAGAATTATAGCTAATAAATCAACAAAAGAGATAAAATGGAATGACAAAAATTAGCCAATTCCAAAGAAGTCATGGAAAGAGCAGATGGGAGAAAGACATGGAATGATGACAGATTTCGGCTTGATCATTTCAGCCAGAGCCTGGATTGCGCACTCACTCAGGACCGGTGCTTCTCGCTCCCCCCTCTGCATCTAGCACAGGCACATCTCTGGGCTTGCTGAGTGTATCATTATCTCATCTGGACTTTGCCACAAAAATCATCATCCCCATTTTACTGAAGAGACTGAGGCCTGAAGTTAAGTTACTCACCCACACCCACACAGAAAGCTGTAGCTGTTTATGGCTCTAACTCCCCATCTAGATTCCAACTCTGAGGTGTTCCTGAGACTCCCTGGTAGAGTAGTGGGTGGGCTGGAGGAAACCTGAGAGAGGAGAGAAGAGTGTTATAGCTCTAGTGGTGGTGGACCCAAGGTGAGAAGCAGTCTTTTAAACATTCCTTTATTTGGTCTACCTGCTCTCTGGATGGACAGTGCTTCCCCCACATCACCCCTCGGGCCTCTGTCTGTGCTCGGGTTGTGACATCTGCCCAGGCAGGCTTGCTAGGCAAGGTCAGCTGAAATCTACCCAGATCGCACTTACCCAGCTATGCTTCCTCCAGGAGCACTTGGAGAATGAGGAGCATCCTCCCAGTTTGCCTGGAAATGCTCTCCCTACTTCCTGGCCCATCACTCAACTGGAAATTCCTTAAAAGGAGAAGCTGCTCAACTCTCCTTTGTACTCTTACAGAGGATCCTCAGTGCGACTTGCCTCGTGGCCCATGACCCATGTGAGCGGCCCGAGCTGTAGCCCAGTGTCAGCAAGAGTGTCTGGCACTTCACCTCTTCTCCACCTGAGGGTGTATATGCCTGAGCTGCTGTCATCCACTCTGCCACAAGGAATCTGGCTGTTTTAATCATTTCCCTTTCTTTTGGGGAGGGCCCCCAAGGCTGGGGGTGCATCTGGTTTAATCATCTCCCACCTCGAATGGCAATCAGTGTCCACCAGACATGGCTTCTTGTATTCTTGACTTTATCTTAATAAATAATCCAACATATTTAGCAGAAATCATTGCATCTTTGTTTAAGGATTAGGACTGGAGATATATTTAAACTGCATTGAGCATTGGTAATCCTGAAAGGGCTGAAGCAATCCCGATAGCACAATGGGGCCACAGCAGTTAGTGCACTCACTCAGCTACAGCCGTCATTAAAGCAGCTGTCTGCTCAGCACAGAGCAGATAAGGGAAAATCAGTATGCATGCGCACACATGTACACAGGCTCACTCTGGTGTGCACAGGTGCATGCAAATATACATGCCTGCACACTCCAAATGCACGAACGCATGCCATTATGTTTGCAAGCCTAAGCAAACTCATATAAGCTCCCACAGACACAGGTATGTGTAGAACATGCTTGTTTATGCATAAGCATATATACCCAGTCATGCAATTTTGCACATGCATGCATGACCACCTCCCGACACTTCTGGTGGTACAGATATGCAAATGAACAGCTGCTCTGTAGCCATCTGGAACAAAGCACAGTGCTGAGGATGTGAGTCCCTGTGTTGCACATGCAGTGTGCAAACCACTGCAGATCTGTTATAGCTGTTCCTTCCTGCATTGGTGCACAGCCATCTCTGTCTCCTGGGAGCCCGTACAACCTTCTTTGGCTGCCTTACAATTACAGGGATTACTTGGAAACCCTAGTAGAGCCTAACTAATTTAGCTTCCCTTTGCCCAGAGCTGGGACACCAGGAGCTAGATGAATTAAAGCAACTCAGCTTTCTGCCCAAGGTCTTCCATGAGGCTACTGCCTCAACTGTCGGTGGTCTTGATACTTCTGTCATTCATTCATTCTCTACATGGATTCCTTGCGTTTCCACTCGGTGTCCTGTGCAATGGGTTGCATGGTACAGAAGCCCTTATGAAGCACATTTCTGTCTTTTGGGATCTTGTGGGAAGGGCTGCAGGCCACATACACAAATCGGTGATGTAAAAATGAAAGGAGTTACATAACGGTACAATAAGCTAAGGTTCCAAATGAGTATGCATCAAGGGTCTCCAAAGCCACGTTCAGGAGATGGATCAGGAGATTCACTAGAATGACTCACCAGGCTCAGCATCGAGCTGTCCTCATGGCTAGTGTTTGTTTCAATGGTATGTAAGGACACAGAGCTGGGTCACAAGGGAAGGAAGCACAGGTAGAATCTGGAGGAATCTAAGTGCAGGTTTTTATCCTCACACAGAGCACACTCCTCCCCCAGCAGTAAAAATGTAGCGGTGCACCTGTAATGTTTCTGCCCGGAAGCCCATCAGAAGCTCAGTGTCTGGGACTATTCCCAGGGTTGGTCATATAGGCACATACTTATGCACGTGTCCAGCACACATGAAGACTCCAGCCACTCAGAAGGAACACGTGTGTTCAGCACAAACACAGTCTAGGCACAGTGAGTCACCCTTGGGCCTTAGGGAAAGGATTATATGACTGTCAGGACCTGTTTGCCAGCCACGTTCCCAGACATGAGCAGGCTGCAGTGGGGAGAGCAATGTCAGGCCTACTCCATCAACTCTTGTCTGCAGAGTGCTAGGCAAGCAGTTGTAGGGAGAGAAATGTGAGCATGAGCTGGGAAACTTACAGGTGCAGCAGGCTCTTGAACTGGGTCCTGAAGGCTGATCGGGTTTGGAGCAGGCGGAGAGGACTGGCCGTGGATGGGGGAGACTGAACAGCTCAGTAGTGAGGGAGACTGGCAAGGCAGCTGGGAGGGTGGGCCATGGGGGGAACAGGCTTCTTCACCTGTTCACCAAACTGGAGTATCTGCCAGGAGCTGACATTCTACTGGGCCATGGAGATTTAGATCTGGTCCTTGTGAGCTATAAACTAGGAAGGGAATGAAGCAGCTCGGCAATTCAGTGAGAGGATCGGAGAGGAGAAACCCAGTCTTGTCTTCGGAACCGCTTGAACATTCTATCTGAGCTGGGACCGGAAGGGCGAGTGAGGAGTTCGCCAGGGGACCATGGATGAGAGGCAGACTGGCATTCCCAGGCTGCACGCGCAAAGGCCCAGGAGAAAGGGACATGGAGAGTCCAGCCATTCACACCAATCGTCCCCTGGCAGGCCAGGGGCGTTTTTGGCTGGTTTGTTTCATTACCAAACAAAAACCCCAATCAGTTATGAGGGCCAGGTTCACATTCGGTTTTACAGTTCTCACACTATTTCATGCCCATTGAACGTGTAACCACTTTACAGGGAGGGCATCAGGGGACTTTCTCACGGTTGCCCTGACGCTTTCCTGTAACTCGAGTCTGACATATCACTGAGTACTGTTGTCCCCAATTCCAAGCATTACCCACATGCAGACTGTCTCCTGTCATCTTTCGTGCTGTCACTGGAACCCAAGTCACCAGGCTCTCTCCCCTGACTTCCCTAAGCAGCCAGAATGTTTCTTTAAAATGTATATCAAACTATATTGCTCTCCTGCCTAAGCCCTTATATGTATACCACTGCTTTGGGTATCAAGTGCAAAGTGCTTAGCATGGCCTCGTGCCCCAGTGGTCGTGCCCTTGCCTCTCCCTCCACCCTTGGGGCATCATTCTTCATACTATTTATTGGCCTACACTCACTGTGGCCTTCTTTCACTCCCTGGAACACACCAAGCTCATTCTTGCCCCAGGACATTTGCACATGCCATTTCTTCTGCCTGTACCTCTCTTTTCTCAGATCACTAGGCGTCGGGCTTCTTCTCATGATACAGATCTCTGCTGAGACTCGCCTTCTCAGAGCAAACTCACTCAGCTCCACTATTTCAAGTTCCCTTTCAACATCGCCCCCACATCAAGAACTTACTATCTGGTTAACCAATGTTATATATATATCACAATTTTGGGGATTTGTTGTCTATCTCCCCTCAATTTCAGTATAAATCTCCCGATGGCAGAGTCCCGATTAGTTTGCTTATCTAGTACTTAAAATTTGCCTGGCATTGACCTGGCTGGGTGGGTCAGTTCACTATGGTGTCATCCCTTACACCAAAAGGTTGCGGGTTCGATCCGGTCGGGGCACATGCCTAGGTTCCAGGTTTGATCCCTGGATGTGGTGCATACAGGAGGCAACGGATTGATGTTTTTCTCTCTGTCTCCCTCTCTTTCTAAAATCAATAAACATACCCTCAGCTGAGGATTAGAAAAATATGCCTGGCATCAAAAAGTATTTGTGAAATGAGTAAATTGTCACTCAGCTAGTAAGTGGCTGGACTGGGGCATCTACAGAGAGTCCTGGGCTCTATCTTCTGTCTGAGTCGGGACATAGAACATTCCAATCACTCCAGCAAGGGGAGGAGGGGAATTACCTGGGAACATACCACAGAGAGGAAACCTAGACAGCAGTGGGTAGCAGGACAGGGGACAGAAGACACATTTGTGGTCAGTCCCTCTACAGAGAGCACCCAGGAGCCCAAGGCTCAAGCTGAGCAAAGAGCCTTAGGCAGAAGGAGGCGCCCAGGAGACTATGTGACACCCAGACAGTGGTCGGAGGGGCATCCAGGTTAGTGGGGATTCTTACTGACAGGGAGAAATTCGGCAAAGAAGGAAGCAGAGGTGGGCTGGCACTGTCAGGTGAGGTAGCAGGCGTGGCAGACGGGCACTAGCGGCTAGCCTGAACCCAGGGGTCAGAGGTCTCTCCTCTGGGGGGATTGGTGAGAGGTAGGTATGCCGAGTCCTAGAGGAAGTGGGGCGCCCACCAGAATGGCAGTTCAGAAACCTCCATCTGCAGGAAGTGCAGTGGCGGACGTCCAGACATGACTGAAGTGGGGCATTGGAGTGGGACCCTGAAGTACAGGGTCAAAAGCAAAGGTGGACATGGTGTGGGGCCACTTCTCTCTTCCTGAGAGTGAAGGAAGGTTGGTCTTCGGGGCCAGGGCAGTCACGTGACCACAGCTGTGTTCCGGCAGGCAGCGTGGTGGGAGCAGGCAGCCAGGAGGCCATCCCACCAGTAGCCAAGCCTGGACTTCTCTGGACCCAGCGAGAACAGACGCTGGAACAGGGTCTGGAAGCAGATCCCCAGGAGAGAGCCATGCGGCCAAGCTGGTCCCACTGAGGCTGGGCACTCGGAATGCAGCACCTTGAAGGTGAACTCTGCCCCCTCTGCTCAGAGCCTGCACAAGCTCAGCTGAAGTTCTTCCGCACTGTGTGGCAAACAGTAGGCTTTCTTCAGCTTCGGGGGGGCAACAGGGGACAGGAGCAGAGTGGGGAGGCTCTAGAGCCTAGGAGCACAGCCCCTTGCCCGAGTGCAGTATAATGGGATGGAAGGTCCACACCCTCGGCACCTCTGGGCCCAGGGGGGCCCTGTCCACCCCACGCCCTGACGGGACAGCACCGCTCTGCACGGATGCAGCCAGCCCACAGATGGTGGATCCCACTTGATGTCTCTGCATGTGTTTGCACATTTTACTTGTTGGTAATGAATTTACAAATCCTTTAATATGGAAAATGGAGCCTTCCCGAGAGCTGAACAGATGGGAAAGAAGGCTTTCTACAGGCTATTCCAAGTGGTCTTCGCCCCTCCTGTCTGATCTCTCTCTCCGTGTCTGCACACTCTTCATCAGCAGGGGAGAGGGAGACTCTGCCCTGTCCTTGTTTCTCTGGCCTCCTGGAGAACACCGGACAGGCCTCCCCCGGGCCGGCAACCTTCCGCCCTCTGTGCCGACTTCATAAGTCACTGTTGGCGGAGGAAAGGAGGGAAGGAAAATGCCTGGCTAAGCCGACACTGATCGACCCAGCAAGGTAAGAGGCCCAGGGCTCCTCGGTAGCAGGAGTGGGATTGAGTGAACAGGTCACAGAGGCAAAACTGTGGTGGCCTGATTCCTAACCCCAAGGCCTTACCCTTCCCTGATCCACCCCCTCAGCCACATGTCACTGGTCTGTGGGCTCCCACCTCTGGTGCTAGCACAAGCCCCGCCCCTAGACTTGGCTTCAGATGAACTTGCCCCTGAAGCTGTTCTATTGCTGCATGAGGAGGACATGCCTGTGTAGGCTTGCTGGGTCCGGGAGGAGGGGGAGACCTGCAGCCCTGAGCCAACCCCCTGCCCACCAAAAAAGAAACTGTGGCCAAAACAGGAAGACCAGGCACCCATGGTCGAGAGTCAAGGGAACAGCCTACCTTCCACCCGCTGTGTCTTCACCATGGAGGCCCCGCCTAGGAGAAAAAATAATTATGGAGTTGGCTACAGTTTCCCAAATGCAAATTAAAGGAGGGGGTCATCATTATACTAATCTTGTGCCCCTGTTTGGAAGAGTCAGTGAGAGAAAACAGACTAAAGCACTTAGCACAGTCCTTGACCCATGTCAAACACGAAATAAATGTCAATGGGCACATTATTTATGTGAATTGGCTTTAATCATTAAAATGAACCTCAAGTTCAATACTGTTACCTCCTTTTACAGAAATGGGTGTTGAAGTACAGTACAGTGGAGACACTTCGCTGACATTACACAGCCAGGTAAGTGGAAAAGCTGGGACTAAAACTCAAATCCGTCCAGACGAGGAAGCACGTCGTTGCGAGAACAACACAAAACCGGACACAGGACAAGCGCGTGTCCAGAATTAGAGCGCACGGAAAGCACTGGAAACGACACGTGGGAGGAGACTGAGGCGGGTCAACAGCACGGCTTCTTAAACATAGCACTGCAGGCACTTTGGGCTGATTAACGTTGGGGGGTGGCTGGTGCGGGGACTCCGTCCTTTGCACTGAAGGACACTAAGCAGCATCCCTGAACTCTTCCCACCATGTGCCAGTAGCAGCCTCCAACCTAAGTGGTTACAATGTTGCCAAATGTCCCCAGAGGAGGACAGTCAACCCAGGCTGAGAACCACTGGTTAGGGGACAGCAGGGAAGGTTTCAAGGGCTGAGTAGACTTCAGGATGTCCTGCTAAGAGTTTACATAGCACCTCCCAGGCTGTGAATTTTAGGGACAAATCAAAATGTCAACCCTCAAATTATGGGAGCCTATTACAGAGTAACAGATAGCCCCTTCTGGCAAATGGAAGCATTACTGGCGACTTTAAACTAATATTCTAAAAAATATATTTTTTTAAAGCTCAAAACAGGAAATTCATAGAATACAATTTAGTTGCAAATTACATCGTATGTGTTTACTTTCTTGACAAAGTTTATCAATTGCATACTTATACTTATCAGCACAAGAGGAAATGTGGCCCAAAAGTCCAACTTGTTCCGGGGCATTTCATCTTGCTTTACAAAAAGCTTCCTGCGGGACTGTTGTTATTAGTTCCGATTTTCACCAGGGACCTGGCACATCATTATGCACTGGAGCCAGAAGGAGAACGGGCATGTGGTTAACAGTTGCCTGGCTTGGCCACAGTCTTCCATCTCTCGATCATTGCCTTCTATTTGTGGCTTCCCTTAACGTGGAAAAAACGGCATGTGCTGATTCGCAAGGTCAAATTTCCCTTTGGGAACTGTGTTAATTTCCAGGTCTGCCATAACAAAGTAGCACAGACTGGATGGCCAAACAACAGAAATGCGTTCGCTCACATCTCTGGAAGCTAGAAGCCCAAAGTCAAGTTGTGTGTGGGCAGGGAGGAGTCTTCCTGGAGGCTGTAAGGGAGAATTCGCCCTTGCCTCTCTCCTAGCTTCCTGTGGTTGCTGGCAGCCCTCCGTGTTCCTGGGCTTCTAGATAGATCGCTCAATCCCTGTCTCATCCTCACATGGCATTTGCACTGTGTGTCTCCTCTTGTTACAGGACACCAGTCCTATTGGATGGAAGGCCCATCCTGTGTTCTAATTAGAACCTATGTTCTAATTCGGTTGCTTTCTGAGGTTCTGGAGGTTAGGATCTCAGTGTGCCTTGCTGGGGGGCAGGGCACAGAGCAACCCTGACAATAACTAATCCTGTGAGAGCCACTTTGGGCCGACCTTCACTCCAGCCAACCTACCGGCTTTGTGAACATCGCCGCCTTATTCTCCATGGAGGAAAGGGTGGCAGAGCTCACTCTTGTCCAATCCTGAACTCCACGTTTGCGCCCGCCCCTTCTGCCACATTGGCACTGGAGTCGTTTCTGTCCAGCGGCGGGGACGCTTCCTACTGCTCTGTCCACCCTCCTCCCCAGGCCCCCTGGTGACCAGCAGCTGTAGAATGATGCCCAGAGAAAGAGGAGACTTCGCTTGGCTGAATGACGAGCTCCTACGAGGAAGTGCAGCCTTTGTTCTGGCAGCACAATTGTGTTTCCATCGGGCCTTTGGCCTCCAGGAACCTCGCGCCCACTTATAGTAGGTTGCCTGGTTACCAAACCTGTGAAAGTTAGGATACTCTGTAAAACGTCTAACCGCCCTGAAGTAGACAATAAGTAGGTAGTGAACAAAGAAGAAAAAAGGGGAGGAACTGGAGGAGGCCCCAGGAAGGCAGGTTGGGGCAGAGGGAAGGATGAACCCTTCACAGAAATTCCAGGTAAACAGCAATTCCAGGTAAAATCAGTGGGAAACACTTCTCAGGGTCTCACACCGAGAACGTGGGACAAGGGAGAGTCGGTGACATCTCCCTGCAACAGAGCACGGGCTGGCTCAGCAGCAGGGCCCACGAGGGAGGGGGAACTCCAGCCAGCAGGGCCACAGCTTGGGTCCCAGCCACCCGGCTGAATGCTGAAGGGAAAGACCCTGGTGTCACTCAGTTCTCATTTCTAAAAACTGTTTACTCTGGCATTTCAAAATGGCCCCGTGACCGGGCAGATCCCTGCCAAAGAAAGCGTGGTGATCCTCACCATGAGACCAGTCTGGGAAGAGCCGGCATCTGCGCACTGAGGGGAGGGCACTCAAGGTCTGCTCAAGCCCGAGCCTGTGTGGCCTCAGCACGCAGAGGCCTCTAATGTCCTGCCCCGCACAGGGAGCCTGCCTTCAGCCTGGGGTGGGGGGCAGGAGGGAATTTCATTCACGTGCTTCCGCCAACCCGCTCCCTCCTCTGCTTCGCCGGCTGCCGCCTCACCTTGCTGAACCAGCTGTGGATTCTCGTTAGCGCTGCAGCCTAATACAAGCCTCCATGATCCGCAGTTGAATTTCTAAAATGCAATTTGTACACAAACTCGGTCTGGAGAAACCCACAACAATTGAATTCTTCTCTGCCCCAAATCAATTGTAAAAGTGTACTTAAAACTGCAGTGGTGCTCAACTCTGCATAATGAGGGGATTGCGCCGAGCGAGCACCTGATTTAAGCCGCGGCTGGCGGTCCAGGCCTGCCTCGTGCCATGGAATCCAGCCTTGGGAGCTGCGCTGTCTCCCAGGGGGCAGATGGCGCTGGAGGCACAGGTGAGAAGCTGGGCTCACCAGTGAGGGGACAGCCCTTCTTCAGGTTCCCTGCCTTCTTCAACCTCACCACCCTGGAGAAAAATGAAAACTCCAACTTAGACGCCAGCCAGAGAGGAAGAGCTTTGGAGAAAGCATGAATAAAAAGGAGGCAGGCAGGTAGGAGGGCTGGAGGGAGGGGTGGGGGGTGCAGACAGGAGTTCGGCCAGAGAATGGCACTAGGGCAGGGAGTGGGGCGGGAGGAAAACTCGTCTGTTCCCCAGCCCTGACTCTGGAACTGACCTTGGCTACCTGGACAGCACAGCCCTGGGTGGCCACAGCCTGCCCTCTTCCTCATCTGCAGGACAGGGGACAGGCTCAGAGGGTTGCTGTGGGAGTTAGCTTGGGGCAGGTCTCTGCAGGAGACCACAGGATTCCCCATCAGTCACCAGGGCTGCCTCCATCACTGCAGAGTCCTTCCGACCCCATCTCATTTCCCAGCCCTGCTGACCACTTTCCAAAATGCTGCCATTATCTCAGTCTTTCTAATACAAACTTGGGCTCGCATTGAAACCTCTCCCTTCTGTTCTCATCTCTAAAAAGCAAGTATTCCCAAGAGGAGCAACTAACACCTTAGCAGAGCAGGTACAGGGGATAGAGGTGGGGTGGAGGTGCTGGAGGAAAACTCGGATCTTCAGATGTGGACTCAGCACCTAGCACCTCCAGACACTGAGCAAGGTGCACACATATCCTCACCTGACCCTGAGTCGAGCAGGAGGAGTGCTTCAGTTCCAGGTGCTGAGCACTGAGGAGGATGCATGAAGGGAGTGGCCATTGTGGGGAGCAACGTCCTGTCCACTTCTTAGAGGAGGAGGAGCTCATGCTCAGTCTTTTTTACTGTTATTTATGCTGTTACAGTTGTGGTAGTTTTTCCTCCTTCCCCCACTCCACCCAGCCCTCCCCCACTTCCATAATCAGTCCCCTCACCGTTGTCCATGTCCATGGGTCCTTTGTATGTGTTGTTTGACAAATCCCTTCGCCCTCTTTCAATCAGTCACCCTTCCCCCTCCCGTCTTACAGCTGTCAGTCTGTTCCATAATTCTGTGCCTCTGGTTCTATTTTGCTCATTAGTTTATTAGCTTCCTTTTATAAGTGAGATCATATGGTATTTGTCTTTCACCCACTGGCTTATTTCATTTAGCATAATAGTCTCCAGTTCCACCCACACTGTTGCAAAAGTTAGATATTCCTTCTTTTTTCTGCTGCATAGTATTCCAGTGTGTAAATGTACCACAGCTTTTTTATCCACTCACCACTGATGGGCACTCGGGCTGTTTCCAAATCTTGGCTATTGTAAATAGTGCTGCTGTGAACATAGGGGTGCATAGGTTCCACCACAGGCACATGGAAAAAAGTTCACTATCGCTGACCATCAGAGAGATGCAAACTAAAACTGCAGTGAGACACCGCTTCACACCAGTCAGAGTGGCTGTCAGCAATAAGTCAACAAACAGCAAGTGATGGTGAGCACGCGGAGCACAGGGAACCGCAGTGTACTATGGTGGGAGTGCAGACTGGTCCATCCACTCTAGAAAACACTATGGAATTTTCTAAAAAAATTGAAAATGGAACTGCCTTTTGATCAAGCTGGATCTTGATGGAAAGGCAAGGTTTCATGATGCGAAGGGAGGAGAAAGGGCATCAGGACCTGCAAGGAGACCGGGAAGCTCAGCCCTCCGGCAGCATCCAGCAGCTGTGATGGTGGACGGAAACCCAGAATCTTGAGAAGGAGCAACAGTTGAGGGCAGAGGTCGAGACAGACCAGGCCTGCGCCTGACTTGGTGATGGAGTCTTCAGGGTGAGGGAGAGGCCCCTCCCTAATCCAGGTTCCTCTTTTCCTAAGATTCCTTAGGGTCTCGGAACTGCCCCTGCATTTTAGCTTTAGGACACGTCACCGGCCACAGCCTTGCTCTCTCGATGACCTCTTTCTCCCAGGGTCGGGTTCCTTGGTGGGACCAGTGCGGGGCCACCCACTAAAGGGGGTGGGAGACTCGCTGGAGGTCTGAGGGCTTGGTGAGGAGGGTGGAGGGCAGCAGTAATGGTGATGGCCCTGGGTCTGCCTGGATGGCTGTCTCAGGGGTTCGGTCTCTACCAACTTAACCATTCACCGCAGGGCCCTGTAGAGTCACACACGTGGCCCTGGCTCTGTGACCTCCAGCCAAGGACCGTGACCTGCGTCTCAACGTCCTCATGCATGGAAAGGAGATCCTAACAACCCGACTGAGAGTTGCAGTGAAATTTAAATGAGGTGATGCGTGTGGCCTTCAGCCCACTTCCAGGCACAGAGGAAACACTCAAGCAGCTAAAAGAACCTCCTGTAAAAACAAATCAGACACAGATCTGTCCTCATAAGGGCTTTCAATCTACATGGTGGCATAGGCAACTATCACACGCAAAAAACCACCCTGCTGACAGATGAGGACACATTTTGGACTGGCCCAGAGACAGATGCCATTGGGTCACTCACACGGGAAGGACGAGGAGGATCCGACAGGTGGACGAGGGAGGGAGGGGCTCACAGACCACAGTGACGCGCACACGGCAGTGTGTCCACTAGGCTGCATGGTTCCCACCCTTCCGCGCTGAACGCTGTCCCTGGGAACAGCAGCTGAACCTTCCATTTCTTTGCGTTCCGGGTGCCCCCTGCACCGCTCCCATGAGGGGCTATGGAGAAACTTGCCCATGATGATGCAACACAGGCTGGAGAGGGCAGGGAGTTCATGGGGGCGGGAAGGCAGGCACGCGATCCTGGAATGCCCTGGAGTGCTGTTTGGCCTTAACAGCAGTCCAGGGTGCTGAGCAGACGACCCGGGTTGGGACCTTGACCTCTCCACTCATTACAGCTGTGACATTCAGAGCTAATCGCCTCACACCTGCCCTGATGGGCCAGTGGGAGGATGAAAGGAGGTCAGGTGTGTGGATTCTCAGCACACGGTCTGGCACGCAAACATGCATAATGAATATGAGCCTAGAACATAAAACAAAAAATATAGGCACACAAAGCCACTTAAAATGTTGATGATGCTCAGTCTGCTTTGAGACTGGTACTCGAGGTTTGGGCCTAGGTTCTTGCTGATCTGTCTGGCCTCAGCCTGACTTTGAAGGAGAGGAGCGCCCTGCCCCTCAGGGTTCTTCTGCTCAGTGGGGGCCACTGGTAGAAGCTGATCTGAGCAGGGAGCCAGATGACTCTGAACCAGCCCGAGACCAGAGCAGGATTTGCCAAGTCTCCTAGTAGAAGCCCAGCACCAATAAGCCCTTACTTCTGAAAGGCGTTTGACTGCTAAAAAAAATTTCACACACATTAAAAACCAGTGTCGAAAGCAGCCTGGGCTGGGAGCATGATCTCATCTTATTTATAGTGGAGAAACCGAGGTCCTTAGCAAGCAAGTGACTTTCCCTGACACCAAGTGGCCAATTTGGGTGGGAAGCTGGGCGTCTAGGTGCCGTCTAGTCTCACTTTGCCTTCCATCAGTTCCTGCCACATCCCAGCAGGCCATGGAGGAGAACCATGGCATTTGTCATTGCTGCTATGTGGGGAGAGGTGAGGACACCTGGTGGGTCTGTCTCGGCCTGCTCAGAGCCCACTAGGGACAGCTGTGGGCACATCACATGCCACGTGTGTTCCCCAGTCAGAGCACACCCAGAGATCTCCAGTCCCACGTCAGCCTCCTCTGGGGACAGTGCCAGCGGCCCAGGGACAGGAGGGTGGCTTGGAGGGCCTCGGGCAGCCAGGTGGGCTCTGAGGACAGCCGCCTGGCCTTAATGGGGAAGCAGCCCAAGGCGGTACTGCCCATCACTCCTGAGTGCTCTTCCGGGAGCGTCTCTGTCGAGGATCTGCCTCACTCATCGCCTCCTTTTCCTCTCTGCTCTCAGGGAGGGACCACGTGATCCATCCTCTACAGCAGGTGAGAAGAAGTGCCGCCTTCAACAGGATACCAGGCCGACCAGCGTAAAACTGGGGGGGGGGGGCATCCAGACATGCGAACCCCTCTTAGCGAACCCTGTTTCCTCCCAGCCACGCAGTCAAGATGCCGCCATGGGGGAGGAGGCCAGCTCGGTGTCCCGGGGCAGTCACAGACAGCACTTCCACCTGGGAGCCCTCGGAGGACACGTGCACCCGAGGGGGCCAGACTCATATGCATAATGTCCTCCCCCTCCTGAAGGAGGCAGCCTGTTTCAGAGACGCGCTGGAGGGGAAGGGGGGATGAGCCATGCCTCTCAACAGAGTGGGAGACCCCAAAAGATAAAACGCCCCAATGAGCGCCTCTCCCCCACTCCCCAGATAGACAGGTCTGCTCGTTCTTCAAAGTCCAATCCGCAGTCCTCCTCTGTGATGCCCACCAGGGCCACCCAGGCACCAGAGACCCTCCCTCCTCAGACTTCAACATTCTCACTCCTGGAACCAGAGGGCCTGTGATCTCCCTTGTAATGTGTCTTATCCTTGAGCATGTCTTCTGGCAGGGCCCTAGGAGGGCACAGCAGTCTCGTAGCTGCCGTTCTGTAGCACACACGCACATGTGTACATATACAGTGGATGTATGATATACATTCATAAAAACATTCTTGGATTAGGTGGTCCACTAAATATGTGTACATTGTATACGTAGCCTACTAAATACACACATATGTATAAACATGTCTGTGTGTGAACATATATACATTTACATATGAATGAAAGGATGGATGTTTAGATAGAGATGAACCTACAGAATATAAATTTATCTCAAAATAATCAAGGGAAGTATCCCCAGAGAACCAAAAGTTCTTTATCTGGTGGTGAGTCATAGAACTTGGGATGGGGGGAGCGTGAAGCTTTGGGGCCTGCGCCCCCACGCTGGGCCTCTGGTGTGAGCCTTGACACAAGGGGGCCTTGCCTGGGTGACCTCAGGAGGCAGGCGCTCAGGCCTGGAGACGCAGAGTAACAGAGAGAGAAACTCAGACAGGACGTGATGCCAGCTACCCAGTGCGCAGAGTTTCCCAGAACGGCTTACTCACCCCTGCTACCAGCCCGAGCAACGTCCTGGCCTCGGTGCTGATCATCAGAGCCCGCTCCTGCAGCTGTCCCCTGCTGGTGTGTGAGGGGCTTCAGCCCCCCTGCCAGTCAACAGCTTGGAGACAGGAGACTGGAGACCTGTGAACGTTCAGTTGCAGATTTCTGCAGCTGTGGGTGCTTTCCTGGGTATCCCCAGGTGGGTCCCTGTTCTTCAAGCTTCCAGCCTCCTCCCAGCCCCCGTGCATAGTGAGTCCTTTCATGCCTTCACATTGCAGAAGATTTCTTCCAAAATTCAGTTGCTAATTAGAAATTATTTATACCCAAACATACGCCTGTGCACTGCCACTCATCATGCCATTTTCCTGAGCCATGCCTCTCCACCATGCCCGGAGTGCCCACCGCTCTCCCATTGTCCCCATGACGTCATCTCTGCACTCCGATGCTGGCAGGCACCCTGCCCCTGAGGATGCCCGGCCTGAAGGCTCTTGAAATCAACGTGTGTGGAGCCCGGCTGTCTCGGCTTCTCTGTCTTCCCAGTGGGGGCTCGTCACTGGTCGGTGGAGCTCGGACTGAGACGGCGCTTTCTCACTCCTGGGTGGACGGGGTTTGGGGGGAGGACTGAAGGCCAGAGCTCTTCCCGACCCCTGTAAGGAGCCTTGGGAGCCAGAGACCCCAGGACGACATTCCCCACCCTCCCCCCCCACACACACACATGCAGCCTCATCATAATAATCCAGCAGAATTTTTGAAAATCTACTTGGTGACCTCCATGAGTCTGGGGGCTGGTAGGGTGGTCAGAAGTGCGGATGCCTGGGGCATTTCAGCTCTGGTCTTTCTGAGTAAGAACCGCTTTAATCGGCTATTATTTAAAAAGCCAAGGAGCTGTGTCCAGAGCTTGGAGAAAGGGGCGAGTCTGGCAGAGAGTGGTGGAACAGTTAAACCCATGGCTGCTGGTCTAACTCACACACTGGACTCACCTGCTCAGGGCCAGCCGTCTCCCTGCCCCCTCCCCTCAGAGCCTGATGAAGGGTCCCGGCACCTTGCCAGTGCTCCCAGACACGCAGAAAGTAAACCCCCTGATCCACAAGCTGCTCCACCTGAGGGGAGGCCGCCCCAGCCCATCTGCTTGTATCACAGGTCTCTAGTCTGCCCGCCGAGAGGCCAGACCCAGATGCACCTCCTGTGCTTCTGCAAAGGGGCCGGATGTTTAAGACGTGGCCCCAAGCACTGTGACAGGGCTGAGGGTGTAGCTGGGTTCAGGTGCAGAATTCATTATGAAGTTGTTTAATTCATTCCTGAGTAAACATTTACTGAGTGTCTACTCTGTGCCAAGCCCTGGGTTAGGCACCTGATGGAGGTAATTACCACACTGTGATAGACATTATAAAAGAAAAATATAACAGGAAAATTTGTCAGCTGCTGTAGGAGTACAGGATGAGCTTCACCATTCCAGGTGAAGAAGAAGAAGAAAGGTCAAGGAGTCCAGGAAGGTGCGACAGGGGAGCGGTCGGGAAGGACGGAAGTTAGGGAGCTGTTCTGCTGCCCGAGAGGAAAAGCTGGTTTGAGACAGATGGGCGCCGCGTTCCGCTTTCCCCTGTGCATCCCAGGGCAGCGTCACGTGGTGGGTGCTCCTCCCGGCAGCCCACGGAGGGCAGAGCAGTCTGCCTGTGTCCGCACAGTGTCCCCGGCCTGCAGGCAGATGCTGCTCTGGGCCCTGCTACTGCTTCGGAAACTGTTTTGCTTTAGTTGGATGCAGCCGCCTGAGCAGCCAGAAGGGGTGCGGAGCCCAGCCTCGGGGACAGTGGCTTTCAGCATTCCACACGCTGCTCCCGAGTGCTGCAGTGTGGAGAGCACCCGCAGTTCCCTGAAAACACTGATTTGTGATTGTCATCTTTCCCTAAACGGGTGATCTCTTTGTACCTTTTCAAGTCAGTGACACTGCACATCTAGTAGAAGTCTGCCGTGTCGCAGGGGCTCAGTTGCTATTTGTTAAAATCATTTACTGTCATCAGGTGCCCCCAACATACACGTAAGAGAGGGACGCGTTTCCCTGGAAACTGTCACCTTTTGTCTTCAGCAAGCGCCCTGCACACATAGACACAGTTGTAGTTTACACACAGGACTGCCCAGGCATCGGAACTGCCCCATTACTCTCCGTCCATGGAACCAAGCCACGGAGATTCTAAAAAAGTCTGGCCTATGTCTGTCTGGGAGCTCACGGGCAAAATGCTGCTTGAACTTGGGACACACTCTGTCGTGCACCTTCCCTGATGGAGTGAGAAGAGGAGTCTGCCAGGGCGAGAAACGCCTCCCCACTCAGCAAGGCGAGCAAGACCCAGCTGTGTTTTCCGGAAGGTCCCAGCATTCGAATTCTAAGAACAAGAGAATGCTCTGACATCTCACATTTATCTTCCCTGGGAGGAGGCAGAATGAAGTTCTTTGGTACAGATGAACTCAGTCATCTTGGATCCACTGGGTGACCACAGGGAGAGAAGCGTCATGTGAAGGGGACCTCCCATACTCGCGCCTGGTCGGGGGCGAGGGTGGGTAGACGTGCCAAACAGCGCCAGCCCGAGACCATGGAGGGCTCGGTGTGACCTTAGACTGGGCGTGGTGGACATCGGCATTCAAAGAAAGAGTCTGACAGGGAGAAATTTGCTGAGACTCCCTCAGTCAGTTCCCTGACGGCCTGCAGGTCGGGAACCAGGAGACCTGCAGGTGCGTGAGGGTTTCCTGACATGGCCACTGCCCACCCTGAGCTTAATTCTCAGCCTGATGGGACCCTGATAAAGCTACCCAAGATGGTACCAGTGATCCATCCTGTGTCCTTCCTTCTGTACTCAGAGTTCACCGTTCCCAAATACCGCACATTCTACCATCCTCCTGTTGTAAAAAATACCTCCCAATTAATGTTATTAAAAATACTTTATGATGTTATTTCTGAAAAACTGATATGGAGTAAATGAACAATCTTACAGTTTTGCTCAAAAGTAAATGATCAAAACTGACTGACCACAGATGAATTACCAAATGAGAAATTTGAGATATATATATAAAACTCCTATATATATATAATATATATAAAATATTAGCATAAAGAACTAGATAAAAGATGACAAGGATAATTAACCATGACTAAATAAGTGGTGTTTATTCAATAATACAGGGATAGTCTGACTCTATTAATATAATTGCCTATATTATGAGATCAAAAGATAATCTCCATAAATGCTGAAAATTCTGCAAAGAAAATGTAACACTGTTTCTTGACTTAAAAAAAGAGTTTTACACACTTTATAATGAAGAAGAGACACACTTCCTCATTATGCTAAAACTTCATGTATCTCAAACCAAAAGCTTCATGCTTAATAGAAAATTATACTAGAATTATTCCTATTAATATCAAGATCTAAATAGTGATGTTTAATATGGCTACATCACAATATTTTAAGCTATTATTCCCTGAAACATAAAAATCAGAGTATGA
The DNA here is from genome assembly GCF_021234435.1 of Artibeus jamaicensis. Classification (NCBI taxonomy): domain Eukaryota; kingdom Metazoa; phylum Chordata; class Mammalia; order Chiroptera; family Phyllostomidae; genus Artibeus; species Artibeus jamaicensis. The sequence continues at coordinate 5,001,576 of NW_026521854.1, read as the reverse complement.
ATAGAAAAAAAGAGATAAATCCTTCATTATTTGTAAATTATAGGATTAAATAACTGAAAGTTTTAGAAAATCAACCTGAAATTTGTTAAAAAACATAAAAGAATTAAAGAAGATATCTGATTTAAAAAAAGGTCTTTAGTCTTCTCATATCATTGAGAGCCACAGTGGATAAAGAGATCTTATTAATAGTAGCCGCCTGAAAATAATGTACATAGTAACAAATGTAACACATGCATAAGATCTGTATGAAGAAGAAAAAAACTTTAAACATTGGACATAAACCAAAAGGGGATGACAGCAAAGGAAAAGACATATGGGCTCTCTCTTGGAAGACTTGATCTGATGAAGACAGCAATTCTCTCAAAATTTTTCTGTAACCATAAATTTTCCCCACCAAACACGCCAAATGTGAAGCAAGCTAAAGTTTACAAACAAGATGGAGTTAACAAACAAGCAAGAAAAAGTAGAAAACCTTTAACCCCCACACACACGAAGGAACACGAGGAGATGACCGTCAGATGATGAAACACACTCCAGCGCCATGTAACCAGCGCTGTGCGGAGCTGAGCCAAGGAGAAGAGGCAGACCAGTGAAACAGGGTGGGAAGTTCAGAAATACAGCCAAATGCTACACAGAATGTAGTTCATAAACATTTATTACACATAGTGTCGGTGTTTAATGTAGTTTGTCGTATCAGTGGGAAAATTTAGATTATTCAGTAAGTTTTCATGGACAGGGTAAATTAAAATTTTGAATTTTAGTTAAATTGAAGTTAAAAGGCCTGACTTACACGCCACACATCAATCAGCTCCTCAGGTATAAAATATGGAAGTAACACTTAGGAAGAAAACATAAAATTTTCTGCTTATTCTTTTAATAATTCTAATTTTGAGAATTTATTTCAAAAAGATTTAATTACAATTCTAATTATTCAAGATAAATTTTGTTCATTAAACTTCTCTTTTTTCATAACAAATGTGCCATAAAATAGCCAAAAAAATCACAAATGTAAAACATTTTCAATACTTATCCAAACAAATACATAAGAACTCTTACAAACCAGTAAGAGACCAAAAACTCAATTCAAAAATAGAAAAAGGTCATGGACAAAGAATTCACAGAAAAAGTTACAAACTACTTCTGAACATTTAAAAGGATGTTCAGCCTCACTCCTAAGAGGGGTTATGGAATCTCAGCAACATACCCTGTTTTACATATTGTGCTGCCAACAAAGAAAATATTTAATAATAGTGTTTGCCAAGATTATAAAAATACCAGCTATTTCCACTCATTTCTTGATACAACATTTTCAAGGGCAATCTTATAATATCTATCAAAGTTGAAATGTGTGTCTTTTAAACCAGTGGTTCCTGACTCCCCTTTCTGTGCATTAACTTGCTTATGTGAAGTCCGTGTGCATGTGAGATGGTTCACTGTGCATCTTTGCGATGGGAAAATAGTGGAAAAACTGAAATGAAAAAGCAAACTGACCCCCAGAAGGCTCAGCGAGATAAACAGTGATACCTGCGTGCAGTGAAATAGTACACGACCTGAAAAATACACAGCTTTATACGGACTTAGAGTTTTAAAAAAATCCTGAAGGTGTGGTTTTAGTTTTAAAAAGTGAAGTACAGAACAAGATGTTTAATGTGTGCCATTTATTTACAGAAAGTGAAAGAAGAATAAGTGTCCCTAAGTTCTCGGGTATGAACGGAATTGTCCCACGATGTCGGAGAAGTGCCCGCAGTGAGCTCCAGAGGGGCCCGGCGGCTGGGAGGGAGGGCTCGCTGGAGACTAGCTACCTTCCACAGACCGCTTCTACTTTTTTAGTGCCGCACCGTGGACGTGTGCCCTGTGTTCAAAGCACTAGGTGCCCACGCTTCCCCGTGCCCAGAGGGACACTCGTTTGTGTGACCCCTTGTCGTCTGCGCCAGACTCGGTGGCAGGTTGCAGGGCTCCTCTTCAGGGGCTGCACTGCACACAGAGCTCTCTCCTCACTGCTTCTTCCCACACCTCGTTGTGGCCCCATCCTGTGCCTTTTCTGGTGTTTTCTACTGACCTCGAACATTTGCCCTCTGACCCACACACCTTCCCATCCTACTGAGACCTCAGCACCAGGCGCAGTCACTCCACCTCCAGAAGACTACCCGGCTCCCGCCCCCAGGCCCCTCCTCCTGGGGACCCACAGCCCTTCTGGGCTGGGTTCCTGCTGCTGTGGCTCTGCCTAGACAAAACATAAATGTCCCCAGAGCACAGACCTGCCCTGAGCATCGCAGTAACTCCACAGTGCCCTGGAGGAAGGAGGTGTTCAGCCAGAGAAGACTGATGGCTTGCTCCCGCCATGCTCCCCACCATCATCACACTTCTCAGGCAGCTTCTGGGGGCTGGTGTGAGTCCAACACAGAGTGAAAGACCTGCTGTCTAGCACTTGGCCAGAGGGCTGGCTGGCAGGGCTCATGTGCCTTCCGTCCTGCCCCGTACTACAATCCCAAAGACCGATTCCAGGGCCCACCTCACCTGCACTCCCTCAGCCGGCAGGGAAGGCCAGGAGCCCTGGAGGCCTCGGATCTACAGCCCCTGAGAGTTGGGAGTCACTCTCTGTGGAGTTGACTACGGATCCCAGACATGCAACCTTCAGCCTTCAGGACGTCAGGGGATTCAGAGGGGAGACAGGAGAAAAGGATACACACCCGGCAATATAACCAGTCTGACAGGTTGGTTTGAAAAACACAATGCAGTTTGGACCGGATTGGAGAGTGTAAAACAGGCAGGGTTTGGGGGTCGAGGACCCAGGTCTGGTGGTCTACTTGGGTGGGCGCCTTCTCCTCCATTAAGCCACACCCTCACCCCCAAACAGACCTGCACAAACAGCCCAAGAGAAAATGAGACAACAAGCGGGTATGAAGGGGTCAGTTAAACTACAGTGGGGCATTGTTGGGCTTCATGGTGGCCAGAGACCCTGCTGGCTGGCCAGGCCCAGGTGCGGAGACTTGGGGGCCTCAGCAGACGCCCCATATCCTCTCCTCCTCACCACACCCCCTTTCCTAAGTTGGGACGGTTCGATTTTTTATTTGGGGGGGTGGATTCTTTTTCCTTTTCTTCCCAGCCTCCTTTCCATCTCTTCTAAGAAAAAAAATATATAGCCTGTTTGAGACAAAGTGTAGGCAATTCTTCTCCCAGAAAGGTCTTTGAAGAAAAAGAAAGCGATCAGAATGACAAGAGGGAGCCACCCCCTTGGGGAGGAGCCAGTGAGAGGAAGGTGGGGGAGGAGGGTCTGGGTCCAGGGAAGCTCTGATCTCTCTGGGCAGGATTTGCCTTCTGTGGGTTGTTTACCTGGTTGTTGGGGTGGGGGGTGTCTCCTGCAAGTGTGTGAAGTGAGGCGGGTAAGGAAAGGGAGGTGAGGGTGTGACCCTCCCTTCCACCGCAAAGGTCACACCCTAAGGAGTCTATGGGTGCAGAATGAGGGGGGAGGGGACTCTTCTCATCCACCTTTCCCCAAGCACACACATGCTCACCCATGGACACACGCTCACCCCATGCACAAGCTCACCAGCACTGTCTCACGTGTGCACACACTGACTCACTGTCTCCCCATCATACACACACTTACACACATGTCCACCCCTACATACACTACCCACAGTCTCATGTGTGTGCACACACTGACACATGCTCTCCATGTCCATCCACACACACACGCACACACAGGGGCTCAGTCCTGACCAGACCGTTGGTGCTAATGTGACAGCAGCAGTTTCCGTGTTTCCTTCCCTGGAGCCTGTGGCACATCTTCCTCCTCCAGGACCCCAGCCCCCAGCCCTCCCCTCTCTCCTGCCTGCCCTCCGCTGCCTACACTAACCCCCTAAGCCAAAGCAGTAATGGCTACAATAGCTAATCATACAGTAGGTCTCGGATGGGACCTGAACTTCAGTGTCGGACAGGCCTTATGGTCCTTGACGTAGCTGTGACGGTGCAGTCCCGGCCCCAGCAGCTGGCTACTGGGACTCGATGTGGGCAAGTCACAACAAGTGTCCCACAGAACAGGACCTTGGTCATTTGAGGCTGACTCTGCTCAACACCTCTTTAGAGATTTGAGGCACCTGGAAGAGGGAACCCCAAGCCCAGGCCAGGAGGGTGAACCCATCCATGCTCAGAGCTCTCCTGTCTGCAGAGACTCAGCTTCAGGAAAGCATGGCCTCCGCCCCCGCCGTCCCGCAGAACGAGTGTTTCCACAGAGGGTGACCTGTCAGGGCAAAGTCAGCAGAGGCTTGTTTGGGTCTTTACCCGAACAAAAAACTGTGTCAGATAACACTTGGGTGACAGGAAAAATACCAGTCACTCTCTTGCTGGACACTTTGGCCCAGTTCGAACTCAAATAATTGGCTCAGTTCATATTCTTAAGGTGGTGCGTTGTCCTTGGTCTGTGAAATTCCAGGTCCCCCACCTGCCCGGCTCTCATCCTCCATCTAGAGTCTGTAAAATTGCATTTACTCTTTCTCCCTTGACTTGATGAGGAGGACTTGGGCTGTGTCCAGGGCAGGGAATGAAGCAGGAAGAATAAAAGCATAGCCTTGCCCAAACCCACCCCTCCACCCCCACCCCCGGCCATGCACGGTCCCTCAGCAGGTTACTTAACTGCTCTGACTCTCAGTGTAGTTGACAGGAAAGTGGACTTTGTGACTCTCAGACGTGAAACTCCAGCACAGGTCTTCCCTGGAGGGTGTCTGAAGGGCTGCTTAACATCTCCCCTTACGTATAAAACAGGGACCTCAAACCCAACTTCCGGTCTTCCACCCCAAACCAGCTCCGCCTGTGGGCTCCTCATCTCCCTGGGCACCAACTCCATACTCCACTCGCTCAAGCCACAACTGTTCATTGTCTTTCGTACCCATAGTCCAGTCTCCCAGGTGGACGTGCCAAGACCTAGGAGACCATGCTCCTCCCCCTCATGTCCCAAGCCACCACCTCTCCTGCACTAGCCCACGGGTCCCCAGGCCACAGAATGGCCACTGGAAAGTGGCAGAGCAATCCTATAAAAATGTCTATGTCACTCAAATCCTGTGAAGAGTCTGGATCTCAGAGTCAAAGTAAAAACTTTTACCGCAGCTGACAAGGGCCCCACTGCCCCGAGCCCCCATCCCAAACTAATCTCCTGCTGCTGTCTCTCTGGACCCTGAATCTCCCCAAAGCACTGGCCCCTGGGAGCCTGTCCTGCTCATTTGCTGCACCTTGTACTTCAAACACCAAGAGGCGCTCAGGCAGCAAGACGGGGACTTGGCCATTACACTCTCTCTCGCTCCCTTCCCCTTCACCTCCCAGCAGACAGGATTATGGGTTGCACCTATTAATTCTTGTCTGGAAGCAACAAACCAACCTTTTTCCTCACGGAGTTTTATAAGCTGCTCCCTCTTCTCTGGGGCAGTGGGGGAGAGCAGAGGCCGTCCTCCGCCCCAGCCCACACAGAGCCCGGATGGAGAAAGTGTGTGCTCGGAGTCATCTGGCCCCAGAGTCAGCTTCAGGGCAGCAGGACACAGGGGGAGGGGAAGGTGTAGGGGCCTGGTACCTGGGACCCTCCCATGGGGTGACCCCTGGAAATCTTCCCCCCATTCTGTTCCCCAAGGACAAGCACAGCAATGAGAATAAAATCGGGCCCAGTGAAATCGTGTATCCGCTCACTTGCTCTTGGCCTCCCAGTTCCAGCTACCACGAGGCCCAGGGGCAGGAGTAGACAATGACCCAGGCCGGTGGGGAAGACAACGAACAGGCAAGGAGAGGGACAGCGGCACCACAGGTGCACTGACAACAGGAGAGCGAGACTCCGCTGGGAGAGTTGAGGGAGGCTCACCGCCAGCAGTGACACCTGAGTGGACTTCTGCATGTTAAGTAGGCATCGTGGGAGGCAGGGGAAAGAAAAGAACCAAACAGGCATGGGCTGGGAGGCTTAAAACCACAAGGCAAATTTCTCAAATTGCATGGATTTCCACACAGCTGAATAGAATGGTACGTGTGGGGTAAAAGCAAGAGAGGGTTAGAGAAAGGGTCCTCGTGCGCCGCGATGAGGGGTGTGGATGTTCCCCCCGAGCAACAGGGAAGCCCCCGGAGGGTGTTATGTGGGGACCTGACAGGCGGAGACCTGAGCTGAAAAGATGATCCCATCGCCGTGGGGCGGAGAGGTGGGCTGTGGGTAGGGAGCCGTGCGAGGCCGAGGACCCAGGGAAAGCCTCGAGGAGAACATTCCGGAGTCATCCTGGGGAGGGACTGAAGCTGAGTGGGGCAGTGAGGAGGGAGAGGCCGGAGCCGCGGTCAGAAGGTGGAGTCGACAGGTGTTGGAAACAGATTCACTGGTAAAGGGTAAGAGGAAGGGAGGGGGGAACAGAAGGGAAGAGGAAGGGAGGGGGACGATTCTAGATGGTGCTTTTTGGTGACTGGGTGGATGACAGTGACACTTGCTGAATAAAGATGTCCAGCGTGAGGGGCAGGTTTGCAGGGGAAGATGGAAAGTCCACTTCCAGAGAGGTTGAGGCTGAGGTGCTCGGGAGAGAGCAGGGAGGTGGGTCAGCGGAGAGGGGCTGGGCTGAGGCCGGAGGACCGCACAGATGCCCGGTGCTCAGGCCACCGAAGGCCATGGGAGGGACAGGGTTTCCCCTGGCACTTTCACAAAGTGGAAGGAGAAGCAGGCCAGGGCTTACCTCCAGGAAAGGAGTCCCACACAAGAGACACCAACACGCCTGGGTAACTCCGAGCTTCTGGGGGGCCTCCGTGCTGGCTGCCCTGCTGTGGAGGCTCTCAGGAAAGTCATCAGGTGGGTCTTCTCGGAGCCCACGCACCTGCGGCCACCATCCTCTGGCCGGCAGAGCTGCAGCAGGCTCAGTGCTACCCTGGGGTCCAGGACCAACTGGGACAAAGGTCATCTCACTGCTAGGAGGAGGCAATGTCCCAGGGCTGAGAGAGGGGCTCTTCCCCACATCTGACAGCAATGACCTGCCCATCAGGCCCTCCCTCTGGCTCCTGCATCCACCCCTGTCCTGAGTCCCTGTTGCTGATACCCTGCCTTGTCTCTGTGGGTCCTTGGGACTCCGGTTAACCTTTGTGCCACATCTGACCCTGGCCCTGAGGTCCTGGTCGGAGCATCATGCAGTGGCTGGGCCCCATACTCTGCAAGCAGCTCAGGAATACGTCTGAGGCTACCTGCCCACAGGTAGCCTTGTACCTAAACGCTGGGTCATCCTTCCTGGAAGTGTGTTATTGGACAAGGATGCCCCAGGGAAGTCTGGTGCCTGGCCAATGACTAGATGGCAACCTGGCCAATGAATGCTGGGCTCGCAGCAGCTGATCCTCCTCAGAGGGAATCTAGGGGCCAGAGGCCAGGCCTCTTTCTGTCTGCGTCATTGCAACCACTCTGTCTCCTGTGCTGCAGGCACCAAAGCCCTGCACGATGGCACACGCCCTTCTCCCTCTCGTGCGTGTCTTTGCTTCTCTCCATCATTGCGGGACTGTTCCCATAGCTCTGCCTTGGTGCACAGCAGTCGTGTAATAATGCCTCTTCGATGGCACTGATGGATACAGTGGGTGCCCATCGATCTTGCTGAGGGACAGACTCTGGCTGGAGACAGGGCTATAAAACTTGCCTTCCCTGCCCCAAGCTTCTTTTTTTCTTGATTCACTCCCTACTCCCATCCCCTGGAAACAGCATAAATCCTATTATCGCTTCTCCTTTCTCTATCAAATCTGTTTTCCAAGCCTTTATTATCTTTGCTCTGAGGCTTAGTCCCTGTCCCAGAGAGAGTCTTGGTCCAGTCGAGAGGGGGGGCTCAAGGCCTCCAAAGCCGTGAGCTTGCCTCCAAGGTCGGCGCCTTCAGCCACCTCACTGATGTCACACAGGGGAGGGATGTAAAACCACCAAGTACCAAGCACTGGCTGGGCAACAGGCCCTGCACAGGAGCTCCACTCAGGAGTTCATCTCATTTCACCTTCCTGGCAAGTCCTCAAAGGAAGCACCCGACACCCATTTCACCGATGATGAGGCAGCTGGGAAGAGACTTTGGGGCAGACAACGGGGAAGAGCAAGAGTTCAGTTCAGCTAGTGAGGATGCTGGCTGGCCACTCTGGAGCCCAGCAGAATGCTTCCCCGTTGCAGTCCAGTTTTCTCACTGGGAGTTGAAGTCTTGGACTAAATGGTCTCTGAAAACACACCAGCTGCTCTTCTCCCTCTCGGCGGCACGCAGGGGCCTTGGGAAAGCCGAGCTCGGCTGCAGGGAGGTGCCAAGCACACGGCTCTCGGACCGCAGCTCTCCCGGCGGGAAAGCAGCCACGCTGCGCTCTCTGCGGTCGCCTGGTGCCCAGATGCACTGAGGTTCACAGGCAGGGTGGGCCCTGGAGAAAGGTGACATTATAATTGCCACCAGATGAGAGACACGACCTGTGTGCTCCCTAGGAGACCTACTGGCTGCCTGCTTAAGGTGGGCGTCGGGTGGAGGTGGGGGAGAAGGCAAAGCTGCGAGGGTTTGAGGGGAAGAAGCGAAGTCAAGCTGCACTGCAGGGGGAGCCAGAGAGCGTTTCTTCTGGGGCGGGGAGTGCAGGTAGTTTCTGTGTGTCTTCCCACGAGAAAACATGGTCTTCTTTCACCTTTCCAGAAATCACAGGCACCTGTACTCAGAAAAGCACGGGTTTGCCCTGGCCAGGTAGCTCAGTTGGCTAGAGCATCCTCTGGATACATCGAGGTTGCGGGTTTGACCCCCAGTCAGGGCACATGCGAGAATCAACCAGTGAATGCATCAATAAGTGGAACAACAAAATGATTTCTCTCCCTCTCTCTCTCTCTCTCTCAAAAATCAGTTTAGAAAATTAAAATAAAACAGAAAACCATAGGTGTTTTTTTTCAGTGTCCCTGGAGGAGACAGGACAGTTCCCTGCAATTGTTTTCAGTCGGTATCTATGGCAGTGGGACCCTGTGCACGCTGATGTGCGGGAGTGAGGCCACCATGTGCAGACACTGCCTGGGAGGACCTCAGGTGGGTGGCTCTGTCCTCCCACTGACCCTGAGAGCTCTGAGGATTCCCCAGGGTTTGGACTGTGATTCTTTGAAAGAGCACCTAGCGGTAGGTAGACCAGCATTGCAAATAACACAGCCGAACACAATCAGACACCTCGAGTCACGTAAACAAGTGGAAATGTTGCAACCTCACCCACCACGAACGCTAAACGTGGGGCTCCATGTGCTCCCCAGCCTCAGGAAGGGCAGGTGTCTCGGTGCTTCCCTGAGTGGGTGTCCAGTGGGTGCTCAGCACCTGGACGTGCACCCTGGGCTGCCTCCCCGCATGGTCACAGGAGGGCTGCCACGCCTCCAGCTCTCATTGTCATCATCTTTTTAAAAATTAAGAAGCCTTCTGCAGAACATTCTAACCCCTCCACCTCTTATGAATCGGGGCTGCCTCATCCACAATCACTGGAAACTCCTCAAACCCCCATCCACACTGGGACAGGTAAGGCTGTGGTCCCTTGACTTCTGTGACAGAGTGGAGTGGTCAGACCCCTGACCACGGTTCTCTGATTCTGTCAGCTTGGGAGGAAGTGGCCTTTTATCCCTGGGATTTGGGGGTTTGGGCTGTTGCCGGGCTCTGCCACTCACTGGCATTTATCCGCCTGGGCTCTCCACCAGCCACTCACCTCTTGCCATCCTTGGGCTCAACTCCTGATCTAGGCCTCAGTCCTTTATGCCCAGGTAGCGAGATTAGGCACCTGCACTTCAAGCGGAATGAGAGGAGGAGCCACTGTCGGGCCAGCAGGGTGGCTCCAGGGTTCCGCAGCTTTGATCCCATGAACAGAGGCAGGCTGGAGTGTGCGCACGGTGGCATGGCGGGGAGAAGACCCTGGTGGCCAGGATCCCCGCGTGTGGCTATGACACTTGCTTTATCCCAGCATTTGTGCTCTCTGGCTGTGTGGCCTTGGGCAAGTTTCCAGTCTCTCCAGTGCCTCAATGCCTGTGCAATGGAGATGCACGTGCGTGTATTTAATGTGTAACATGTATCACTATGCATGCGATAGGACCGACTTCACCGCAGCGTGTGAGGGTTATCTGAGTTCCTGCTCATGAAGCAGTTCACTGGTCATGATACCTTCTCAAGAAACAGGAGCCTCATCACCACCACATCATCACCACGATGGTGTATGATGCAGTCGACACAGCCTCCCGATGCCAAAACAGACATCCACCGGAGGGGCAGACCCTCAGTAGGTTTCAGCCCCAGCGCTCAGAGACTGCTGGCCCGCTGGGGATGGTGGGGGGCCACACACTGTCTCTAGAACCTCCAAGGTAAGAGTGCACCTCCCCCCATAATAAGAAACTGGGCAATTCCGGGGAGCCTTGCCCTGTGGGCTCAGGAGTAGCCCTGGAGACCGGAGGCAGTTAGCAGGTGGGTGTCAGCATCACAACATCGATTGTGCTGGCTCACCCCAGGCCCCCTCCCATGGCCGGCTGACCCAGGCTGGTTCTGAGGCCCAGCTGCCCATGGCTGAGTCTCTTGCCCATCTGGTCAGCACTAGGGCAGGGAAGGCATGTCCAGCCCAGGCCCTCTGCCTCCAGCTCCAGCACCAGCCCTGGGAAGACCACAACAATGAGGAGGTGGGCGGGCATCGATTCTCCACGTGCAAGCACATGGGAACATCAGGCAGCCCGTCTGCTGCCTGCTGGAGGGGGCTGGGGCTGGGAGAGGCAGGGACGGGGCTCTGTCCCCCACCATGGTTCCAAACGCAGATGTCAGCCGTGTGTGCAGGTTCCATGCGGTGGCACCAAGTGCATTCAGCACTCAGTCTGGGACTATTTCTGGAATGTTCTCCCTTCAAAATACCCTGCCAGATTGAATTCCCTCCACTTTCTGAAAATGCAGCTCTTCCGTCTGGGCGCTCCTCCCTCTCCCTCTGTCCACACCCCTTCTCCGTACCCCTTCTCCATTCCTCCACACATTTGCTTCATTTTCAAGTTTCCTTCTCTATCCTTCACACACACTCTGCATGTCCTCGGTCCCCAGTCCCCCACCCCCGCCACCCACAGCTGTCCCCAGACACCTCCTGCTCTCCCTGTGGGCTCCTTCTTCCAGTGAGACCTGGGGCTGCCCCATCCCTGCTCTCACACCAGCTCCAGCCCAGCCCAGCCCGGGGGGCCGGCCCACACTCCCCCTTCAGCTCTCCGACCAGCTGCTCGTCCAGGAAGCTGCCTTACGTACATCAACCTCACCAGCATCCGGAATCCCCCTGAGCATGACCAAGGGCCCAGTGAAAGGAATCATTGATGAAGTGGAAGGAGATGTTAGCAGCCTCAACTCCAAGTCCACAGGCCTCTCCTGGTAGGATATCAGCTGGGCCAAGCAGAGACAGGAAAATGCAGCTGTGTGTTGGGACAAGAAGGTCAAGAGAAAATGGGAGGGGGTGCCCAGAGAACCAGATAGGAGCTTCAGCAGAGAGGGCAGCTCCACAGGGGCTGGGAACAGCCTGGACAAGTGTCAGAGCCGGCATGGTGCACGGATAAGATGTGGGTGACAAGGGGAGAGACCACAGTGGTGACGGTGGCAGTGGATGGCGTGGGGAGAGTGCAGGGCCAGGTGGAGAGCTGGCCCAGGTGTTACATGGATGCTGACACTGCCAGGTGAAGGAGAGAGGGCAGAGGGGAGGGGAGGAGACTTGTTCAGAGTTTCCGGTCCAGGATCAGGAGACTGCACATGCGTTTCATATTTTCACCACTTACGCCTTGAATGAGGTTAACCATGAGCAAGACTGTCACGCTGCCCCATGTGCCCTTAACAAGCTCCTGACCCTCTCCTGCAGCTTCATTCAGCGCCTGTTCTGAGGTGAGCGTCGGTCCTGTCAGCTGCGGGGGTGGTGGGGAGCATGGGGAGCTCGGAAATCCAGCCCTGGTGCCAGACATGCTCAGAGCAGCAGGACTCCCACTGCGGCTCTCCAGAAGACAGCCGCCCCCAAACCAGACGAGAGCCCCAGACGCAGCCTGTGGCTTCCCCTGCACTGCTGTTGGCTCAACCCCCCGGGCTGTGGCTGTCCCCAGGGAGGGATGTTCTTCTAGCAGCAACTTTGCCTTCCTTCCTAGTGGGGCTCCTGGGCTCAAGGCGAGCCCTCCTGCCCCAGCCAGCTCTACCAGTGGTGACCCCAACCCTGAAAGGGGACAGAGCTGCACGCCATCATCTCTCGGGATGGGCTCTGCCTAGGAAGAGGCCCCAGGTGTATAAAGAAAAGGGCATCCGGGGACAGAGCCCTGTGTGCTGGGACAGCAGCGTCAAGCTTTGGGAGAGGGTAGCCAGCCCACACTGGGGGGACTCCTGGGAAAGCAGTGTTACTCTCCTAATAAATGCCCTCCAGCTGAGCTGTCTCAGAGTCCCACATTCTCACTGGGCCTCAGTTTCCTTCATGGCATCTTGGCCCACTTCCAGAACTTGCCCACAACTTTCATTTATTAGAATACTTTCATTCTGGTCCTTACATCTCAGTCCTGTTCCTTTTAAAAACTTCAATCTCCAGCTCAGATCAAAGCTTACATCCTGTGGCTCTAAGTTTCATGTGTGTGTCTGTGTGTTGGGGTTCAAAAGGATTGTATTGTCAGATTTAACGATTAAAAACACAGGGCTCCCAGTTCAATTTGGATTTCAGATGAATACTCCTGTTGAACATGGAATAGCAATGTTCACATACATTTTCTTAGGATAAGCATGTCCCATGCAGTATTTGGGACATACTTACCCTGAAAAATATTTGTCGGTTATCTGAAAATCTGACTGAACTGGGAGCCCTGTGTGTTATATGGCAGCCCTGGAGGACAGTGTGGCTCATAGGGCCCTCGCCCCTCGTAGCCCTGCTCCAGAGCCAGAGAGAAGGAACAGCTCAGTAGAGGGACATCCTCACCTAGCCAGGTGCCCAGATGGCAGACCTTATTTCAGTGACTGTTACTGCTTCTGGTTGCCACCCACAGGCTCTGCTGCCTTTGATGTGGCAGGCCCCACCCTGCTGGCTCTCAGAGAATGCTCATTTGGGCACTTTGGGACCCGCCCCACTGTGCAGCTCACTTAGGTAGGAGATCCAGCTGTGATTCAACCTCTTCCACTGTCCCTTAGCATCTGCTCAGGATCCTCACCCCTGAGCACACTGTGCCAGGGCAGGAAATTACAGAGGACCTTCATCCCTATCAAATGGGGCAGTGTGGGCTCTTCACCATCTCTCCCTACTTTTATTTCAGCCCCTTCAGGCTACACGGGGACAGAGCAGTGTAGCAAAGCAACTGGAAGCAAACCACCCACCACCCAATCTTGCGGAGCACCCCCAAAACTCTACGATCCATTCTCATGGAGATTTTCTCCCTTAGCTTTGAGGAGAGCAAGCATTACTTCCTCCCCCACAAGTCGGCTTCCTTTGTGCATGTCCCCCTTACATTCCCTGGGGAGGGGGGCTATTCAGGGTTCCACTGGCCAGACTACAGGGGTTCCCTTTACTGAGAAGGGGGGAAACTCAGTGGTTTCATGTACAGCTAGGGGCCTTCGCCACAATTCATGAGCAACAAGAAAATGCACCTGATGCCTCGTGAATTCCACTTATCCCAACTCTAATTTGCGAAGAGGAGAGAGGCCCAGCTCCCTGGAGAAGGAGCTGGATGGGAGGTAGCAAGGTCTGCTCTCTGGTCACCCTGTCTGACCGGGAGCAGGAAGCCCTCCCCCTTGGTCCTCAATGTCTCCTTCTGTTACATAGGCTCTGGTCGACATTGTCTCTTCTGGAACTTCTGGTGTGTTACTGTAATTACACATCCTCTCTGGGAGGAGAAGAAAGGAATGAAGACCAAGGGAACCCCTCCTGTTGGGATGTGGAGCTTCAAGAGTTAGAAGTGGAATCTTTACTTCCCAGCAGCCCCCCTTCTCTGCTAAGAGGCCTCCATATTGTCTCAAATCACCTTCTCACTCTGTGCAGCTACAAAAGCAGAGAAGAGAGAGGCAGCACCACGGACAGTGGCCGACGTCCGGAAAAGGGAGGCAGGGCTCCTTCAGACCCCAACCCCTCACTGCACAGATGAGCTGAGCTGAGCTGAGCCCGCTGTGCAGCGGGCTGTCTCTTACTTTCTCCATGTTGGTGAATGAACTGCAGCCTCTGAGTTACCCTATTTCTCAGACTATAAGACACATGTTTTTAGCACATTTTTTGCTTCAAAATGTTTTTCGGTATTTTCCTCCTCTAAAACTTAGGTGCATCTTATGGTGCAGACCCCAGGCACACCTAGGTTTCAGAGAAGGAAAATAGGAAAAAAATTTTGAAGTAAAAAGTGTGGTGAAAATGTGTGTCTTATAGTCCAAAAATGCAGTCTCACCCCTTAGAGATACTACGGCCCTATTTCACAGGCCAGGAAACCAAGATGTGTTTAATTCAAATACGATGCATTTCATTTCTGTTCTATGGCACACTTTGTTTTCACCTTTTAATATTTTCCCTCCCCACTCTGCCATCTAGTGAAGAAACCAGGTGTTATTCCAATCATTGTTTTACATTACAATCAATGATGTTCGCATTGTGATCTGGGGAGCCAACTGATATTTCACAAGAGGAACTCAAAACGTGTCTGCAAGACTTCAAAGGCTATGCTGTTTTCTACCACCGCGTGGCTGTGCCACTGCCTCTGGATCATACAAGGTGAAGGTTCTCTCGGGCTCAAGGCCCCTCCCCGGACCAGGCTCAGCTAATTTCAGCTCACCCGCCTGGCATTCAGCCAGCAGCCACTAGAATGTCTCCAACTGTTGTTCAGACCAGTGTCTGTTCTGATTGGTTGGTATCCATGCTGTACCAATTACTTGATATTGTCAGCGTTATTCCTGGCCTACCTTTCTGCCCCACCAGGGTCTTCCCAGCAGATTAATACAGAGAAGGAGCCCTATTGTGCACAAAGAACTGTGTGAGGCTCTTAAAGGGGACATGGAAGGAGAATCTGGTGCTGTTCTCAGGAAGACCAGTCTAGGAGGAGAGAACTGCTCTAAATTCACAAGGCAATTTGAAAGCAGTATGATGCCAAATGAAGTTCTCGCCTGGAGGGTTCGAGTAGGAAGCTGATTTGGGACCAAGTGACTCAGTGTGAGATGAAGTCTCCTTAGCTTATTTTCATTTCTTTAAACAAAATAATACACTAAAAACAATTTTTTTCTGAGAGCCTGCATTATCCTAGGTGCTCCCATATATTCCATCTCATTTAATCAGCAATATTAACTCAGCACATATTAAATATCAAGTAATATGGAAGGATGAATGGGTCGGAAAGAGCCCAAGGCTGGGCTGTGCTGTCAACAACCAACCGGGCATGTCCTGCAGAAGTGGGAAAGCATCTGGTTCTAAAACCCTGCAGACCTGAGCTGGAATCCTGGCCTTGGGGCTCACAGTCTCAGCCTTGGCAAGTCTCAGCCTCTCTGAGCCTCAGTTACTCCAAGTATTAGGGAAAGGAAGGGAAGAGAACAGAAGGGAAGGGAAGGGAAGATCTTGATATACGTCTTGGAGGATATTTGCTGATTCAGTGAAATAAAGCATGTTGAAGTGCCTGCCACAGTACCTCACACACAATGGATGGTCTACAAAAATTATACAGGATTTTTTCTTTTCCATAGGCATTTCTTTTGTTTCATGGGATCTTTATTCTGTTCATGTTGACAACTGTGTTCTTTCTTAATAGCCCTTTACAGTGTTTTCTCTTTGAATAAACTTTTAAATTTAGAACCACATTGGATTTATAAAAAAGTTTCAGAACTTTTCTATAATGGGCAATTCCCATTTACCCCAGTTTCCCTGTCATTAAAATCTTACATTTGTCATAGCTAAGGAACCAATATAGATCCAAGATTATTCACAAGAGTCCACTCTTTATTCAGATGCCCCTAGTTTTTACCTGGTGACCTTTTTCTGTTCCAGGGTCTTGTCTGGGACCTCACATGACATTTCGTCCTCACATCTCTTTAGATTCCTGAGTGTGACTCACTCAGCTTTCCCTTGTATGCGATCACCATGACAGCGTTAGGCACACCAGCTATTACTTTGTAGAATGTCCCTCAGCTGGGATTTGCCTGATGCTTTCTGATGACTAGACTATGGTCATATTGTTTTTTGGCAGGAAGGGCACAGAGGGAAAGTGCCCTGGTTACCAAGTCACATCAAGGATGTACGCGATTGGCTTGACTTACTTCTAATGATGTTGAAACCCAGGTAAAATAGATGAAACATGTTGCTCAGGTTCCTCCACTGTGCACTTACTGTTTCCTCCTATGACCCCTGAGAAAAAAAGGATGCTATGAAGAAGGGCTCCTGGTGGTTAATGGGGCTCACATTTGAAGCCTAGCAGCCATTTCTGCACAGGGGCATCTCATGCAAACTGCACTTGGTAGAGAAGTCTCTGCACTGAACTGCCTGCCTCCACTCTGTCTGTCATCCAGCCACTCTTATAAAGGAGTTCTTGGACTCCTATTTCAGCCATAGGAACTGAAGCTTTTCCCATTGCAGCTGTGTAGATCTGACCAATAAGAGTGAGAAGGGCTCTAGTCTGACCAGTCAGGGACCAGGGGTGGGCACTTCTATCTATATAAGCCAGCTCCTCTCTCGCTCCTAGAGTGCACCTTCCAAGATTGAAGGTTATGTTTTTCCAGCTGGAGCTGGAACACTGGAGAGCCTCACAGTGCCGGTCTCGCAGTGCCCAGCAGAGGTAGGAGCTGTTCCACAGCTGGGCTGTGTTCACAGCTGTGCTGTATCACTTTCCAGCTGTTGGCACTAAAGTTTCTTTCTTCACCACACCCCAAATTGAGGCTTCCTTTTAGTGATAAATTGGTGCTAATGACCATCAGTCAACACCCCCTTTCTCATTAGCTATTTTTAAAATTGCCTTCTGTAAAATAATTCTCACTTGCAGTAGACCCACCCAGAAGAAAAAACAAATAAAACCCAAATAATCTGAGATGATACATTGGAAATCAGAAGTAAACAGTAGGGAAAACTCAAGGAGAAAAATGTTGCAGAGCTAGCAAGCTCACGCCATGATATTTGGGGAGGACAGCCTCAAGTTGGGGCCTCCGAGGCAAGGTGAGCGGGTTTGGACAGGAGGTGGCCTTGGGAAAGTGTTCCCTATGTGGCAATGGCAGGAGCAAAGCAGGGATCACGGCTGAGCGTGCACCTGTGCACAGCTCCAGTGGGAACACAGCCACGCCCACTGTGGTGGAGGGTGAGGGAAAGGCCAGGCCTGGAAAACACTTCATGCTTACTGAGAATGGTCAGAGCATCTTCTTAAATGCTCTTCAAGCCTCGTGATCCACAAGGGACTAGAGCTGAAACAGATAAATAGCAGAATGAAAAGAGGCCCATAGGTTAACACCTCTACACACTGCTCCCCCAAAACCTCAGCTGACACCCCAGCTCCACTGCAAGGCAGCAGGAGGCTCAGTGTGCGGCAAAGACAGGTAACAAAGTCAAGTCCATGCACCCCCTGTTTGCAACTACGCATGTCTAGGCCCAGGCCCAATATGCCCAGGGGTTTGCAGCCATGTCACCCGGTGGAGCACACTGACCTCCGTAGATGCCCGTGAACCTGTGCACACAGACACATGTTTGGTGGACAAGCTGCAATCTATCAAAGCTGATGACCCGAACCTGAAGACCCTGCAAGCTGCAGTGGGGCACGTGACACCCACCCTCCTGTGCAGCTGGCCGCTGCTCTCTGCTGGGACCAGGAGAACCAACTCATCTCAGTGTCCTACCCCTGCGCCTCCCTTAGAACCCTGACGTGCCACACTTGGGGACTGGGTCACAGTGCGGGCCTTCTCCAGGGAAGCTGCAGAGCACAAGGCCAGTAACACTCTGTCCCTGACTGGCTGAAAGTGCTGAGGGCCCGGTTCTCATTTCCCCACCAATTATGGGAAGGAAATATTCAGCTTTAGTCCCTGGAAATGGAGTCACTGGTTCATTTCCATCTGCATGGGAGACTGCTGGAGGGTGGAGGATGTTGGTTTTAAAAAACAAGCCCAGAGCTTTTGTCTGTTGTACAAAAAGGCAGTGGGCTCCTCTGAGGAGAGGGGGTAGGGCGTGGGCAGACCCCAGGATGTGGCAGGGCAGGCAGAAGTGAGAGACCAGCAGCAGAGGCCAGAGTGGACATGCCCTAAGGTAGAAGGAGCAGGCCGCAGGCAGCACCCACAAGCTTTGGAGTTCAAATTCTGGCTCTTCCACTTGTTACTCTGTAGATCTTGACAGCCGTGCACCGTCTCTCTGAACCTCAGTCTTCAGGACCTGGCAGGTGGGGTGATGAAGAGCAGCACACTGGGCCCACCTGCCTGGGCGTGAGTGCAGGCCTAGCACACTGGCCTTGGGGAAGTTGCATGTGCTCTATGTACTTCAGTTTTGTCATCTGGAAAATTCTAGCCACATACTAATTGCTTAATAAATGCTACCTATTTATTACGTATGAAATGATAAATCATATATCCTGCCATGAAAACAGCTTTAGGAAAAACAATTGGTTGCTACTGACACTCAGAATGTGGGCATTCCAGGGATTGGCTGTCTTTGGGAAACAGGGTCTGCAACAACACCGCTCAGTGCGTGTGTAAATCACCACCACCCCTTGTGGGGGAATGGTCCTGACACTGCCTGTTATCCTCCCCACAGCCCTGCCAGCTGGGGTGCAGGGAGCTCAGGGCGGTGGATTCCCGCCTCCGGGGCCCTGACCCCAGGGAGGAGGAAAGCCGTGTAGGTCAGAGGTCAGCGTCAGTGTTGTTGATGGTCAGGCTGCACTGGACCTGGACCTGGACCAAATGGGGCCCCCTGCTAGTGCTCCCTCTGCAGGAGAGGTGTGGCTCCACAGCGTGGCTCTACATGGCTCAGTGACAACAGGAAGGAGAAAGTCAGATCAAGGGTCTCAGGCCTGCTCCAGGGGGCAGGCCCTGGGCAGGGACCCAGGGGCTCAGAGCCTGGGAGCAGGGGTCAAATCAAAAAGGGGTTCCTCCCTGGAGAAAGCCGAACTCAGATCAGGAAGACTGATCACCAGTGGGAATCATCGCCCTCATCTCACTAGCCAGGGGACAGCTAGTGCAGACAGAAAAATCAAAGGGGCGTTTTCAATCCTGTGCTCTCTTGGGAAAACATGAGAGAACAACTAGCATCCACGGGAAAGCAGGGCTGTCCTGTGCGGAAGTGTGGAGAAAGGTGTTCAGGGAGGCCAAGTTGCCGTCAGGTCTGATGCTGGCAGAGCCAGTGCTGAGACGCAGCGCCCGGCCCAGCGCCCCGCTCACCGGCTGCCCGCCCCGTGTAGCCCGCATCACAGCACTGAGTCTGTGCTGCTCTGGGCTCTTTCCGTCTGTCCCAGGCTGCTGCTCACATGGGCCGAGTCCCTCGCCAAGGCCTCTGACTGTCATGCCTCCCCCCTCAGCTCCACGTAGCACACTGTCAGGAGGCAGCCCTTTCAGACTGTCATGATTAACCACTCAAATGAGCAGTACAGAGAGTAAGTGCTATATGCTTTTTAAAAATAGCCCGGAAAGCCCTGGGCACACATGGAAAGGGCAGAATGACATTCTGAGTATCTCGGAGAGGAAGCTGCAGGGACAGCACTTGCCCAAGTCAGGGTGACCCATCCCTACCCCTGAGCTCTGGGCTGCAGGAGCACCCAGGGCCACAGGGTGGAGTGCCAGGCCACTCAGGGGTCCCCTGCCAGCTTTTGTCTGACAAGGGGGCACTAGAGGGAAGACACTGCCCGGAGAAGGGCCTCCCTGGATGCACAGACAACAAAGGGCTGAACACTGCTGGGGAGCAAGGCCCAGGCTGCTGTCCCACTGACATGAGACTGTAGAGTGTAATGAACGGTGGGAACAAGGGCAGAGCGAAAGCAGTCAACCGCAGACGGAGCCAAGGCCCAGGTGAGTAAAGAGATGAGCCCATATTCCATGCCCTCCCCAGGCAAGGTCCCACTGTGGATCCCAGACATCCTGGCGGATGGTGGGACTCTTCCTCAGAGCCGTGGGTGCTCTGGAATGCAGGCACTCAGTGTCAAGGCCCTGGAGCTGAGAGCAGGGGCCAAGAGAGATAAATCAAAGGGATTCAGAAACAAGGTGACTGTAAGGCAAATTTGGGAACTGGGCTGAGGTTAGGGGTGGAGGAGCCAGGGAGAGGAGAGAGAAGAGGCACAGGCAGTGTGACAAGGGGGAGGGACATCCTGGGGAAGCAGCTGAGACAGACGGGAGCACATTGTGCAGACTGTCTGAGCCAT
The DNA here is from genome assembly GCF_021234435.1 of Artibeus jamaicensis. Lineage (NCBI taxonomy): Eukaryota > Metazoa > Chordata > Mammalia > Chiroptera > Phyllostomidae > Artibeus > Artibeus jamaicensis. Next base: position 4,981,313 of record NW_026521854.1, on the reverse strand, counting down.
TGCAGCCTCGGGCCCCACGTTGTGCTAACCCACCCCCAGCACACATTTTTACAAGTTATGCCCAGGGGAGAGGACAGCCTCTACTGGGCGTCATCAGTGCAATCCATGGGTGTTCAGGCGACACAGTCACAACACCCACCGCAGGGAGACCCACGCCCCTGACAAGGAGCCCCCGGTGCAGTCTTCCCAGATGCCAGCTAGGGTTCTGCTGGTGCCAGGTGGTTGCACTTTGATGCTCCCCTGCCCTCACCTGCTTCTGACTTTCCAGCTCCTCTGCTTCTCCTTGCCTGCAACCACAAGCCTTGCAGGCGGAAGCAGCCTGTAGCCGCTCATGGGGACAGAGGGCCTTTGCCGCAGAAAAGCTCAGCATGGCGGGGGCACCTTCCGAGGCCTGGGGTCACTTTTCTCCCATGCCTGCCTCCTGCTCCCAGTGATCCCACAGGTGAGAAATTCCCCCTGAGTCTGTGTAAACAGACTTCTGATTAAACTGGAGAACTTAGAAGATAAACACCAATACAAAGATTTTCATATTTTTATTATAAATAGCCCAAATATTTGGTCCCATTTCCAGTTTAAATGGGTAAACCATAATATTGATGGCTTACAACAGATACAAGATGAATTGAGCTTCTCTCCCAGCTAGCTGAACCACTTTTAATGGGGAATGTATCGAAGCTATAAATTCCTACAGACAGGATTGCTATGCAATAGCATAATATATCTTCCATTCAATCTTTTGTACACTGTGTTTTGTCCTGCATTCCAGTGGATATATTGATGGATCTGGAGCCTTACTCTGAAGAAGCCCCACGTACCACCTCTTGCCTTCCCTCGACATGTCCATGGCCTTGGGGAGATCCCATCACTTGTTGTTCTTTTCTCTCTGAGAGCTCGAGTGTGGTCCTTCCCCCCTTGTGAGTGTCAAGGAGGGGATGTGGCCCCAACCTTTCCTAGGATCTTATCACCAGTGGGAGGCAGGGGTGCCAGAGAAAATGAGGGGATGCTTCTTCTCAAAGGAAGAGTCAGCCTGTGGCCCTCTCTCCTGGCATGACAGTGGGTGACGCTGCCTCCAGACACCTTTTTGATGGCATCAGGTACAGCAGGAATACCCTCTGCCATCATAATGCTCTTCAACATTGTTGTGTTTTTTTCCCATCAGACGGTAGTTCCTACAAACTAAGTCTCTCCATTATCTCCCCACCCTCCCCTAGCTGCCCTCACCCAAACCCGTGAATATGGGACCAAAATTGGTTCCTATTTTTGAGAAAAAGCAGCCCACTTGGGCCAGCATCACTGAGCTCACGTGACCTTGGTCTGCCTCTCACCTTTGCCAGTTCCTTCAAAACCTCCTCTGTCTTCTTCCAGACCATTGTCAAGGACAACCGCCAATAGCGTGCTGGTAAGTGTTGAACCACGTCACGGTGTTCACTGCCTTTGTTTTTCATGTAATTTGTTTAATTGAAAGTTTATATTGTTTTGTTTTTAGTAGCAGCTCTGTTTAACAACTGGATTTCTGAAAATGTGGCAGTCGACTCTGGCAGGCTGGTAGGAAGAGAGCAGTTCTTGCACAACCCGGGTCCCACAGGGCATGGCCATGATGATGAGGCCTCACACCTGCAACCACAGCCTGGCACGGAGGAATCTTTGACTCGGGAGAGTCGTCCGCAGTGATAACAATGAGGACAAGAAGGAGGGTGCCGAGAGGTGCTTCAGACCTCTTTCAGGGCTGGGGACCCCTCACCCTTCCGGCATCTGAACCACAGGGCAGTTTTGTTATTTGATTTCCACTAACTGGTTTGGGAATTCTCTAAACATCACATATAGATATTTTCAAATTCAAGACCAAGTACCATCTTCCAAGGCTAAATAGAAGTGATTTTTGCATTACTTCTCATTACCTAATTTCCATTCCCATCTCCCCACACAAAACAACACAGGCCGACTCTCAGCAGACGTGCAAAACCAGCTTTATTTTCACCAAGGTGGGCCCTGAGCCATGCAAGGACGGGAGCTGAGGGTGCACAGATGAAGCTTTCCTCCCTCAATAAAGCGTGGCCCACGGACCCCTACCTCAGAGGGGTGTTGTGCGGATTCGTTGAGATAACCCACGTCAGGTGATCAGCCCAGTGGATGTTTGCAGTTGCTCTTCTTGTTGTCCCAAGGAGACCTAAAGGTGTAGGTGTCTGGCCACTGTTTAGAAACAGTGATTAAGCATCTGACAAGCTTTATCCTCCCTGTGTTATGAACCTAAGAGAACTCACCCCTCCTCTTTTTCAGCTTCCCTTTTTTTCTCACTGTGTGAATTAGTAGGAATCAAAGTTCCCTGACCTAGACAGCCAAGATGCCATGACTTTCCAACACGGCTTCATGGAAGAGGCATGCAGAGGCTGGTTTGCCCACTCCATCCTAGCAGGCGACCTATTCTAGAGGCTTCCAGCTCTCCTCAAAATCAGGGATGAGCACTATCTTCCCCCACCGTGCCCCCTCCTCCAGCAGGAGCCACAGAGAAGGAGCATAGGACCCAGCGCTCAAAGCCCTGGGTCTCACAGCAGCCGTGCTGCTTGCTGACCGGGTGAGCCCGGGAAACCCTTGGTCCTGGGTTGTGAAGTCAGAGCACCAATTCCTAACACAGAGGGATGCTGTGAGGAGGGGCCGGAAATGCCTTTTGTGACTAGCGTGGATGGACCTGGAGAGTGTTGCGCTAAGTGAAACAAATCAGTCAGAGAAAGACAAATACCTCGTGATCTCACTCATATGCAGAATCTAAGGAACAAAATAATTGAACAAACAAGGCAGGAGCAGAAGTATAGATACGTAAATAAGACTGAGAGTTGGCAGGGGGCAGGAGGGCAGGCTGGGTAGAATAAAAGGTGAAGTGATGAAGCAACATACATGTAAATATATATGTATGTGTATATAACACATAGACACAGACAAGAGTGTGGTGATAGCCAGAGGGAAAGGGGGGGGGGAGGGGAGGCTCAGCAACGTGGGGATGAATGCAGACCGAAAGAGACTCTCCTTGGGGCGACAGGCCCACACTGCAGTGTGCAGATGATGTTTTGTTAAGCTGTAGATTTGAAACCTGTATGGTTTTGTGAACCAATGTCACCCCAATAAACTCAGCAAAAAACTTCCTTGTAAATGGAACCACGCTCTCTCCCTGGGTTAGTGGTTTTTGTTGCCTGCGTAGCAAAGTGAGCCTTACGAAGCATTTCACATCCATTATCTCACTTGAATTTTACAGCCCTAAAGTAGGGACAGGAAATGGTGATTCTGAAGTGGCTGAGTGGAGCTGCTGGGCTGGGCTGAGAGCTTCTCTCTGGGCAGAAGCAGGGAGTGAGAAATAGGGTGAGCCAGCGGAAGAGCGTGGGCTTCACGGTGCAGGCAGGTAGAGGGATATTTAAGCTCTCTGAGCAGAGGAATGACATGCAATTGAATTTGCTGGATCTTGTCGAGATGACTTGCTCTTCTATTTCCATTATCTGAAGTAGAGAGAGCCAGTTGTTGGAGCTTAACTTGCAGCATTACTCTCCTCCTCAACGCAGACGTAACAGAACATTGTAAAGGTAATTTTCCTGGTGCCGCAGAATTAACAACCAGATCCCCAAGCTGGCAAAAAAGGCATCATGAATGACGCACTCTAAAGAGAGCTTCCAAGGGTTGGAGCCAGACCCTGCCCCCACCCTGATCCAGTGTCAGGGGCCTCAACAAGCTTGGCATCACCAGTTCAGTGTGGGGTGTGGTCATGTGTTTCTCTCCAGCACCGAGGGGCTCGGAGCCAAGGAGGCACCGGCACGGACCTGCTGGGACTACAGGGCACCTGCTATTGGGGCAGCAGGCCCAGTGGTTCAAGCAAGTGGTTCAGCCCTGGGGGCTGGCCTACATTGCTCAAATCCCAGTTCAGCTACTGCACCAGAAGTATGACCTTGACCAAGTCACTTAACCTTCCTCTTCTGATTCTGTGGCCTCATTTTTCTCATGCGTAAAATTGAGATAATAGTAGCTGCTTCATGCAGTTACTGTGAGGATTCCTTGTTGTGAACGGAACATTTGTGACGCCCTCACCACTAATGTAATGGCATTTAGAGATGGAGCCTTTGGGTGGTGACTGGGTTGTTAGATGAGGTCACGAGGGTGGGGCCCCGCAGGGTGATGGAAGTAATGTCTTTATTAAAAGAGGAAGACAGGTCTCTCTCTTTCTGTCTTCTTTGTCCCCCTGCCCCCCAAATGTATGTGTATGTGCACACATATATTATCATTTCCCACCCTGGGGTGATCTATACTTTGTCTTGGACTGTTTTTTTTTTAAGATTTTATTTATTTATTTTTAGAGAAAGGGGAAGGGAGAGAAAGATCAGTGTGTGGTTGCCTCTCACACACCCACTACTGGGGACATGGCCTGCAACCCAGGCATATGCCCTGACTGGGAATCGAACTAACAACCTTTTGGTTCACAGGCCAGCACTCGGTCCACTGAGCCACACCAGGCACAGCTGGACTGTTATTTTTTTTTATCACTTAAGGCTATTTTGTGCTTTTTCTCATCCTGTACAAATAAGCTAATCTGTTCATTCTTTTTTATTTGTAACATTTTATTAAAGAAGTTTTCTTTTTTAGATTTATTAGGGTGTAACTGATACAGGAAATGGTCATGTTTAATGTCTGTATCTTGATGAGTTTGGACATGGGCACATGTTCATCACCTCCCCAGTTTCCCGTGTCCTTGTGTGCTGTTGTTTTTGGAAGAACAGTTAACACGAGATCTATGCTTTTAACGTATTTTAAAGCATGCAGTACGATATTGCTGACTGTAGGAATAATGTTGTAGAGTGAATCTCTCAAAATTATTGACCTTGAATAACAGAAATGGTATACGCTTTGAAGAACAATTCCCTACTTCCTCTGCCTGTTGGCCTCCAAGCAACCGCCATGCTGCTCTCTGCTTCTATGAGTTTGACCCTTTTCGATACCTCATCTAAGTGGACCCGGGCGTTGTTCATTCTTCTCTAACCAGCTTGTTTCACTTAGCATCTCGATAATGTCCTCTAGGTTCATCCATGTTGTTGCGAATGGCAGGGTTTTCATCTGTATTAAGGCTGAGTAATGTTCCACTGCACGGGTATACCACATTTCTGGTCCGTTGATCTGCCGATGGACATTTGGATCACTTCCACATCTTGGCCAGTGTGAGTAATGCTGCAGTCAATGCGGTGGTACAGAAACAGGGCGGCCATGTAACCCAGCGAGCCCACTTCACGTCAATAGCCAAGATCTGCAGTCAGGGTCTCAAAGAGATATCAGCACCTTCGTGTTAATTCTTACCCTCGTAGGGATTTTCACTTTAGCACCCATCTCCACATCTGCTCTTTCCTTTTCCTTTTCTTCTTGTGCAGAATTCCCTCTGATCAGTTCTTAAATCCAAGCCTATGTATCATCCACAGAGTAAGACACCCCGCTACTTCAGCAAGACTTAGAGTGCACTCCCCGACGAGCATAGGAATAAATCCCACTTCCCATCAGGTTTTAAGATTCCAAATGTAGAAAATGTGAAAGTGAAAGTGGGTGTCCCTCCTGCCGCAGCCCCTCATTCACCCTCTTCCAAAGCAGCAACTCTTGGCTGTTTCTCATGTGCCTTTCGAGAGAGAGTCCGTGCATTCACCACCAGATGGATACATAGATTATAGAGGACAGCTAGAGAGATGACAGGCAGAGAGGTAGATAATAAAGATTCTTCATTTTCCCCACATAAACGGCTCACACTATACCAGCCCTGCCGCAATATTTTGCAGAAACCCCTCCCTGTCAGTACCTGGGAGCGTCCATGCCCGTCTGAGCCCCTGGATGATCCCACTGTCTGGGGCTCGTCATCCTTTACCGAGGCTGCCACTGATGGGCATTTGGGTTGTTCACCATTTTTCCTCAATGTGCACAACTGTGCATTAAATAGCAACCTGTGCACGTGTGAGACAGCAGTTGCCAGATGAACTCCTGGAGGTGAAGTGGAAGAGTTGAAGGGTGCACACCTGTCATCTGGGTGGAGACTGTAGGAATTATGTTCCCATCAGTAATGATTAGGAAGTCCCCGTACTCAAAACCTGCCCAATACACTGTGTCATCGAACTTTTTGATTTTTGTCAATCTGACAGGTATCTTATTATAATTTTAATTCGGTTGTCTCTTCTTATATGTCAGATGTGACATATTTTCATATTAGGAATTATCTGCATTTCCTGTGCTGTGAACTCTTCATGTCCTATTCCCATGTTTGACTTGGACAATTAGGCCTTTTTAATAAACTTCCAGGCACCCTCAGACGTGAGTCGTGTTACAAATATCTTCCTCTCTGCCGTTTCTATTGTGTTTTTCCCACAAAGAATAATATTATATTTGTATAATCTAATTCTTCAATACTTTAGAGACTGTTGAGTTTTAGGTCAAACTCTGAAAGACTTTCCTCAAACCAAGATCGTGGCAGCAACAATAGAAAATTGCCACAGGTTCTTCTGGTGTCTTATTTGGTACAAACTTGGTTCACTGGAATTTGTTTTGGAGTAAAGAATGATTTGGAAAACAGTCTTTATTCTTTTCTCAAGAGCACTACCTAGCTATGCCAACATCATTTATTGAAGAATTTACTTGATGCAATTTATTTTAAATGTACCTAGAGCAAAATAGAGAGACAGTGTAGCCCAGTGGTTCAGAGCACAATTACCAGGGCCTGAATTCAGTGACTCGAGTATCAGGGTAGAGCACGTAGTGAATTCCCTGCAGGTACCATTGTTGTCCTTGTCATTGCGCTTTATTTTCCCGTGTGTTGGGTCCCAGTCCTGGGCCTTCTACCCTAGTCCATGGGCCTTTCTAGTCCTGTGTCAGTACCCATGCCTCAAATTATTGTAGCTTTACAGTATTTTGACAGCTGTGTGTTACCATTTTGATTACTATTACAACCAATGTCTTCCAAACATTATTTGTATATGTGAAGACTTCTAAGTATTGCTTTCTACCAATGTCTTTACCAAATTCTCTTCTAGTTCTTACAGTTTATAGCTGTTTTAAGTTGATTCACTCTGCTCTTCCAGGTGTACATTTACACTATCTGCAATGACTAATAATGTTACCTCCTCCTTTCCAATATGTATACCAGTTATTTCTTTATTTTATTTGGTTACACCAACAAGTTCCTCCAGTAGTGGACATTCTTGTCTGGTTTCTGCCTGTAATGTGACTGTTTTAAAGTGTCACCGTGACACCGGACCCTGGCACAAGGCTAGAGGATAGCTATCCAATTAAGGAGGTATCTGCCTTTTTCATTGTATTAATACTTTTATCATGAATGAAGTGTGAATCCTATCCTAAATGCCTTTTTCATAGGATTTTTATTTTTATCTGTAAATAGTATGAGTTATATTCATGATTCCATTCCACTATTAGGTGCCGAGTGCTTACTATGTATATGTGAGGCACTTTCTAAACCCCAGGATTCGAGAGTGAAGGTATGTGAATAACAGGGGTACCTGACTCATGGAGCTCACGTTTCAATCGAAGAGTCTGTCGGTGAGCAAACAAAGGGCTGTGAAAGATGATGTCAGACACTATGTCGACGTTATGATAATCGACCACTTAATACTGCATTATCCTTGCATTTTGGGGTGGACTAGTTTTTACGATTATAGATGGTGGAAAAGTTTTGGATTTTTCAATGTGTTATTATCAGACAGGAAAGAGAACTTCACCAAACATCCTTAAAGGCAGAGACTGAAAAAAAATTCATTTGTGTTCCACGATTGAGGTCGGACAGTTCGATAACTGTTGTGTTCAAGTGTCTTATCCACAGCGCTGCATTAGACATGGGGAAAGGGAGAAAACTAGAGAGTAGGGAACTGGTTGTTTTGAAAAGCACACTTCCTGTGAAAACAAGGAGAGTGCGGAGTCAGTGTGTGGGGAATGGCCAATACAGGCGAATGAGAAATTAGCTTCCCCAGACAGTCTGTAGCTTCCTCCTCCTAATTAGCTTCCCCAGACAGGGAACCCTGCCCCTGCCTCCCTGAGCTACCTCATCCACATGCTCGGGGCCCTGAGTTGCCCTCTCTCCTCGCTAAACTCTCTGTCATCCTCCAGACAGAGAAAGGCCTCTGCTCAGAACCGCTCTGACTCCCCCTGTGGCAGTCGCTCCCACTTCTTTGGTACCGATGGGCTCTGCTTATTCCTCTCCTTGCACTTATCACAACACGTTAATGCTTTTATTCCTGTGCCTTTGGGGGGTTAGAGGAATATGGTCCCCAATGTGTTAACAACTCCCTACACACACCCTGTGTGGTCCACATGCTTTCTGACTCCGGGCTTGGCCACGGCACTTAATTTGGCAAACACATCAGTTACAGATGTTATGAAAGCAGAGGCTTAAAGGGGGCTTATGCCTTGGGGTTCGCAATGGCTCCTGTTCTTTAGAACCCTGAGACTACCATGCGAGGAGTCCAGCCTACTGGGGACTGAGAAGACCATGGGATCAGAGATGGACCGCCTGCCTGCGGTCCCCCACACCAGCCAGCCTGCCTGGTGTGTGAGTGAGCTCACCCTAGATGACCCTGTCCCAGCCAGGCCACCAGCTGACCACAGACAATAGCTGAGCCAAGCCAGACAAGCAGAATCACCTGGCTGACCTGCAGAAGTGTGAGAAACAACAAATGGGCGTTGTTTAAGCCACAAAGTTTGGGGGTGGTTTGTTACACAGCACACACTGACTGCTTCTGTGACTCAGCTGTGAGCACTGGGAAGGTCGGGGGGAGGCCCTACTACTGAACGCCGTGTGTAGCACAGCGCTGCACACACACAGTGTCCGTCTGGTCGGTGTTTTTGAATGGAAACCCCGAATCTCAGGAGGAGAGCTCTGACGCCACCGTCCCCCACCCTGCGTCAGCGAGCTCACCTGCACAGGCACCTTCTCCTGTGAAAACATATTCGGATTCCATTTTCCGTGGCTGACTGTTAACACTGTGAAAGCAGGGGCCTGCTTTGCATTTGCTCACTTTTGGGTCGTTCAACACCCAGCACGGTAATGTAAGAGGCCCTTGGCGAGTATTTGTTGAATAAATGAACCAGCACAGCTTGGCATCTGCAGCATCCAGGGGTGTGTCCTGGTGGGCGGGGGGTATTCATCACCTGTCTCTACCACACAGCTTCTGATCTCCGAATAGCATTGGCCCCGCTTCCCACAAGGGGGGAATGTCGTGGGTGGAACAGAAAGGGATGGTGGGACCTGCAAGGACATTCTTAGAAGTTAAGCATAGCCTGGACAGTGTGGTGCAGTTGGTTGGAGCATCATACTATACACTGAAAATCTGCGGGTTCAATTCCCAGTCTGGGCACATGCTTAGGTTGTGAATTCAGTCCCCAGCTAGGGCACCTACAGAAGACAACTGATCGATGCCTCTCTCGCATTGACGTTCTCTCTTTTTCTCTCTCTCCTCACCTCCCCCCAGAATCAAATATATTTTTTAAAAAATAAGTCAGGCATAGCTGGCCATTTGCTACTAAACCTAGGCAGTCCCTTGCACCCAGTCATCTCTAGTGTGTGCCAATGTAGCAAAGTCCCCCACTGACCAAGGAGCAGCAGCTGAAAAGTCAGGAGGCTGGAGACCCAGGCCCTGCTTGGTTGTGACCTATTTTAGCTAAGTGCTCTGGGCTACAGGGTCCTGGTGTACCAGCTCAAAGGAAGATGGTAAATAATGCAAAATTGCTTTAGGGAAATAAAAGCCAAAGAGACTGTTGTCAACTCAGGAACAGGCTGTGCACTCCTGTTTCAGAGGGTTGTTTGGAAGTGGGTATTGCATTTCCCATAAAAACCAACTGAAAATGATGGTTAGGTGCCCTGGCCCTCACTCAAAAACATACTTAAGCCACAGTGTAACTGAAATAACATATATTTGTAAAGAAAAAGAGCAGGGAAAATGCTGTTGCAATGCCGGTAATTAAAACAAAACAAAACAAAAAATGCCGTGCAATAAGGAACAGTGTTTCTGATTCATGATGAAAGCCGGCGCTTGAAGAAAAGTGGATTTAATTAGAAAAGCAGACGGCGGCAGACAGGCTCTGCGGAGCTCTGGGGCCCCTTTCAGCCACGCCTTCAGATGCTCCGATACTGAGCAGGTGACGGTTTTCCCCCAAGATGTCCTGGGTCCCGGCCTCAGCACTACCTCTTAAGTGTGTGCCTTCTGCTGTGGTTTAGTCCATATTTTGAGTCACTAGTGAAACGAAGAAAGAAGGAGACTGTGGCCAAAACCCAAGGCGGAGGAAGACGGCGCAGGCCAACGTTGCTCGTTGCTGGTTACTCCTGGCTTGGCGCAGGGGGTCCAGCGACGTTTCCCAGACCTACTCTGCAGCGTGGTCAGCAGTTCTTCCTCCACAGCAATGTGCGCAAAGGCACCCCCCCACCCATCTCACCCCCGCCCTGGTTCTTAGCGAAGGAGAGGCTGGAGGGAAGGCAACTTGGCCTGAGGGTGCCCTGAGGGAGCCAGACGGGTGGTGCAGGGCTGCCTGGTCCTAACCCCGTTTCCTTTGTTTTCTCCATGACCTGTGGGAGGGGGCCGAGGGTGGGCGAGGGACCGGAAGGCAAGGAGGCTGCCAGAGGCCCCCTGTGAGGGGTCCGTGAGGGGTCTGATGTCTTTCCACCAAGACATCTGGCGGTCGGTCACGCAGAGCAAGGCTGTGGAGACCCTGTGGGGCATGGCGCCGGGAAGGAAAGTGCGTGCGTAACTGTGTGTAAACATATGAAGTATTTAAGGTCAGGGCTGTTGACTCCAGCAAGAGCCAGTGGAAATGCAAGACACTATTAACCAGATGGGTACGGTCCCTCTCCTTCAGAAACCGCAGCCTAAAATCGATGCTGCACAATGACTCAGTCCACAGAGAGGCAGGCGGAGAACGACATGAAAACAAAGCACCAAAGCCTCCAGGAAAGGGGTTAATAAATAAATAAAGCAAAATTAATAACAGAAGGGTATGTGCCGAGTGGCAAATGCACCTCTCGAAGAAGACGCTTTCTCCTTGGTAAACAACTGGGAAGAGAGCACGGGGAGGAAAAGAAACTTTGCAAATTATCATTTTCTCTCCTGTTGATCCACCCAGGGGTTCTCACTCATAAAATTGAAAGAAATAAAATTCAACTGTAACTAGCTCCCCCAGGCTCCTCAGAAGTGCTCACGTGGCAGGGAGGGGACTGTGGGGGAGGAAGAGCGGAGCTTTGCTTCTGCCTGCACCCCTCCCAACAGCGGTTCCGTGCCCAGTGGGGACACAGGGCTCTGGGGCCGGTTCCCGCGTCCACGCCCCTGCACCCCGCCCACCCTGCACAGCCTCCGGGGACAGGCAGTGCTCACGTCCCGACCTCCCATGGCTGTGTCCTTCCCACTCAGCCCAGCTGTTTGCTCTGTGCTGCGGCACAGAAGTGCCATTGGACATACAGATGTCCCCAGCAGGGCACCTGCCCTCAAGGAATCTCTGACCCATTTGCAGGGCAAAGGCCAATGTGAGGGCCAGGGAACGAATTCTAGCCACGTCCTGTGCCCTTTCCACTGAACCCTGCAACCTGCTTCCCTCCCTCCACCTCCCTCCCGGTTTCCTTAGAGATGCCCAGATCTACACGGGACCATGGCAGCCTCTCAGCTGGAAAACAGGTGGATGTGACCTTGAAGTTGACAATTCCACCCAGCTCTTTCTTTTGCAAGTTAACTCTGTACACACATTATTTTTTAAAGTGATTTAGAAAATGCAAATATTAGTTATCATTGGTGGTCAAAGGGGATACCAGAAAAGAAACAGAAAGTGGACAGTGGGGCCCTTCCTGGGACTGTGCTGGGTAACACGTGAAGAGCACTGGTGGTGGGAGACACCTGTGGTGCCAAGCAGAAACGGACCAGGCGGCCTTTCGCAGTTCAGCGCCGTCCTTCCCTCTTCACAGCGACGGGTCTTACAGGCTGGGATCACAGCGCAGTCCGTGCGCTTTCCTCTTTTCTTTGCCCCTCCTTCCCCTTCTCCTCCGTGTTCCTTCCCCAGCCTCCCCTGCTCTCTCTCCTACCCTCTTTCTCTCTCTCCTTCTCCCTCTGTTGAAGTGTGTGATCAACAGGGAAATACAAACTGGTCCAAGAGGAGGAAAGCTGGGTTTAGCAGAGCAAGTGGTGGGGTGTTCAGGGTCCACTGACTACCGGGCACTGAAGGAAGCGTTTTACAAGCATGGACTTACTGAATTCTAAGCACCCATTCTTCCGACAGTGTTTTCGCTAGTGTGTTCACGAAGAAATCAAACCCCTGAAACACCCAGTGACCCACCCTGCTTCGCACAACTGGCAAGTGCCCAAAAATGAAATCTGAACTAGATCCATTTGCCTGAGAAGCCCATGCTCTTTTTAACATTCAGCACTTCACCCTTCCAGTCCTTGCTTTGATCAGCAAGTCTAAACTCTTTGAATAAGAATCTCTGGCTATTCCACTTGATGTCTCTTCTCACCTTTTCTGAGATCCTTGTTTTAGTCTCAAGCTCAGAATTTCTCACCAAAGTGATGTTGGGGGCATTAGTTACTCCATGCAAAAAGAAATCAAACTTAGGCTGCAGTGGTCATGGGGTGACTGGCAGAGAAGGTGGCTCTGTTTTCCACCTGATGTGCTGCCCCCCCTTCTCAGTCTCTCTGTACATCAAAAAGGCAGTCGGAGCCCTTTGGGGTACCCCGTGGACATATCCTTCCCAACCTGTGCCCTCACCCTTCTTCACAACAGCTGCCATTTAAGAATGCCTTCCCTTCTTGGCTGCCCAGTTCTCAAATACAAAGAGCATTCAAGATGAAGGGCCCAGAGAGAACTACACGTGGCCAAGCATACCTATCACGTGGAGAACTATTAAAATAGGCAAATCCCTGGGTCCATCTCCCATGGTCCTCTGAGACTAGGTTTGAGGTTCAGAAACTTATTTTTTAAAGCCTCTGGCATACTTGTTCTGATCAACCAATATGGACACTGTTACAGGTTAATTGTGTACCCCAAACTTTATACATTGAAGTCCTAACCCTCAGAATGTGACTATCTTAAATAAGCAAATATGAGGTTATATTTTAATTAAGTTACAAATTAAGTTAAAATGGGGCCATGTACATGGGCCATAACCAAATAAAACTCGTGCTCTTATAAGAAGAGGAGATTAGGATGTAGACACACAGAGGAGAAAACCATGTAAAGACACGGGGAGAAGAAGACACTTGGTCACCCCCAAGGCAAGGAGAGAAGCCTCAGGAGAAACCTACCTTCTGACCCTTGCTCTTGGACTTCCAGCCTCCAGGACTGTATGAAAATAAATGCCTGCCATTTAAGCCACCCAGTCCGGTGCACTTTGTGACAGCCTTAGCATACTAACACAGGCACCTCAAGCCAGCCCAGACTTCTCCTGGCAGAGATGTGAAGTGAGTGCCAGAAGTTGTGGTCTGAGTGGGTTGACGATGGGCATTCCCACAGCTTCCGAGCACGTTACCCATGGGCAGAGGCTCTAAGCGACGTGTACTGACCTATATATACTCCAGGACTCATTCTGTGCCCCCATACCAACTCTAGGGTCCAGAGAGCCGCAGCAGCCCCAACTGCCCAGATGAAGCCTTCCCCGATGACCGGTGGACTTGTGCTAACACCTCACTTCTCAGAGAATCTGCAGTGCTCATCATCCAAGGCTGCTATTCAGCACTGGACAGGGCCAGCTTTGTACTGATAACCCTCTGGCCTTCCCTACTGACTCATGGCTGGTGTTTTAATGGGCAACTGACTGATTGACCAAGAAGTGGGGAGTGGGGAGGAAAAAGGAGATGGAGGCTCTATCTTCTCTCACAACTTCAAAAGGAGCAGGAGAGCCACTGAGTTACGTGTGCAGGTTCTGATGTGGTGTTCGAGGTAGAATTGGGTCTCCTTATTCAAAAGGGGCTGCTCTCCATATCTATCCCTTGAAATCACAGTTCCTCAATCAGAGGACACAGTCTGAATTCTGTCACTATTTTTTTTCTTGAGTCTATCACTTAGATTATTCAGGCGTTTATTTCTTCATACAGAGAGTGAAGGAAAAAGAAATGCCTGCCTTACCTACCTTACAGACTTACAGTGAATATCAAATAAGATAATGTACAAGAAAGCACTTGGAAAAGTATAAAAATGTTATTCAAATATGAAATGTGACAAATCCTTCATGCTCAAAATATATATGTGAATCAGAATGAATTCCTGTCTAGAGGAGGCAGCAGCAGTCACAATAAAAATGTGAGGGATGATTGATGGGCAGCCTACATGAGTGGCTTTCAAATTTTGGGAGGGAATGGTGGTACACCGTAAAAAAAAATGGGGTTAGAAGCCTGGAGATGAGTTTCTGGTTCCAGCCCCACCAGAAATTATGTGCGCGATGTAACACAAGCCTCTAACTCCCTCTGAGATTGTTTCCTCATGTCTAAGATGAGGATAATAACCTCCACCACATCTTGAAAATGAGGATATTGTGCCCTGGCTGGTGTGGCTCAGTGGGTTGAGTGCTGGCCTGCAAACCAAAGTCAGGGCTGGCACAGATTCCCAGTCAGGGCAGGTGCCTGGGCTGCAGGCCAGGCCTCCAGTGGGGGCAGATGAGAGGCAACCACACATTGATGTTTCTTTCCCTCTCTTTCTCCCTCCCTTCCTTGCTCTCAAAAAATAAATAAATAAAATCTTTTTTAAAAATATGGCTATTGTAAAAATTAAATGAGATTACAAAGTTTAATATATGTAATGCTGATATGCCTAAATTAAAAGCATAATACGTTAAGTAGATTGAGTGCAGCAGAACAAGGGTGTTAGGAGAGAAATGAAAAATCAGTAAGATTCTAGTTGGAATAACTAACTACAAGCTTAGTCAAAAGGTGCTCTGACCAGAAGTCACTTAGAATGTATTAAAAAGGACTTGGAAGTAGGGCATTACCCAGGTAAGCAGAAATAAATCTAACAATAGAGAAGACCTAAATTCAGAGAGATGGCAGCAAGTGAAAACTGTGTGTCTTTAAGAATTAGAATATCAGGGGACCAACCCAAGCAAAGCTAAGTTTTTCTTTAAGGTGTAAATAGGGCAACTTTGAAAAAGAGTTTATACTACAGCTAAAAATACTTTGAAGTGAGACAGAAACTAAAACCCTGATTAATTATTGTACCTTTGTCAAACTGAATTGAGCAGTACAACTCTGCATTTGTAATTTGGCCACCGGTCCATACAGTCTGTCCCTTGATTGCACTAAATGCTTGTCATGTGGTTTTTATACCCAGCTACTTGAACATAAAGCACCCTGAAAAAGTTAAGGGGAAAAAATATCAAGAACTGGGCTATGTGTTCTGCATCTACTAGGCATCTAAAAAATGTTTAATTCTTAGAACAACTCATAAAACGATCAAACCAGAAACCTGTTAGTCTTATAATTAAGGGACATGAAGCTCATAGATTAATACTATGATAAAAGATGATAACTGAACCAAAAATTATGCCCCATTTAGACCAACAAAGACTTGAAAAATGGTGGCATCTCACGCTAGGGGTTAATTTCTTTTTTAATTAAAATAAATATAAAGGTAGAAGTTAAAGGGCATCATGGCAGATGAATAGGCATCAAGGACCAGGCTCCTTGTAGCTCCCTGCTCCTCTGTCTCCAAGATGTCCTCATCCTCATGTTCCTGAAACACTGCTAGAGCTACAGCTATTACCTCTATGGTCCAAGGAACAGAATAGAGAGAAGAAGAAAGTCTTCCTCCTTTCTAAGAGACTTCTTCAAAGACCCATACTAGACTTCTGTTACATCTCATCAGCTAGGACTTTGCCACAAAGCCTCACTTAGTCACAGGGGACTCTGGGACATGTAGTCTTTTATCTGGGAAGCAATGTTTCCGATTAAAACCTGGGCTATGTTACTACACAAAGGGAATTGGGATGGTCAGGAGGCAACCAGGAGTCTCTGCCATACCGCAGTTAAAAATTCCAGTCTATGTTCTTTGTTAGTAACACAAACCCCCTAAAATATATCTGTTTGCGGATTCCCCAGGCCCATTTGGACACATGCAGTGTTAGCTCAATCTACTCTTGCTATTAAGTGGGAAAATAAAAGCAACATATTTGGATTGCTTTACTATTGCTATTATTTAGGGACAATAGGGCTCAATGGAACAAGGGGTACAGTGAGCATTGAAGAGAAACCTGGGAAATTTCCTTGTGTCTGCTCAACCAAGAAACAAGTTTTATGTGTTGTCATGAAAATTATGGACAGAAATGTTTCCAATATAAATGTAATGTAGAAGGAGAAATACCAAGACTGGAAAAAATGGCTGAAATCTGAGTTAAATTTGGTTCTAGCCATTGGCCTTCAATCTTGCTGAACTGAACATTTCAAAAAGGAAACAGAGCAGAGACAAATTTTACAGCTTTGTGAAAATAGCTCTAGATGGATTTTCACCTATAAATGATCATGAAAAAATACTATGATTGCAACAAACCATCTTACAACCACATATGGAGCTGGCATTCTGGAAACTAGGTGAGCAGACCACATGCCCATGGTGTGGACTCACCGCATCATTTACAAAGCTGGACCATCCAACCAGGTCCAGCCGCAGTGCCAGGTCCAGCCCAGACCCCACAGCATCCCTCAGCTTACCCCTGCCCCATCCTATTGCATTCCAAAGCTGGCCTAGCTGAGCTCTTTCTGGACTTTACACAAGGAGGCAGCAAACTGGGAAGGTTCCAACCTTGGCTCTGTCCTACACTGTGTCACCTCACCCTGAGCATGTCCCTCCTTTCCCTCTCCGGTCTTCAGAGTCCTCATGTATAAAATGAGCGAGTAGTCCAGTTAATCAAGGGTCCCTTCTGCATCAAATTTCATGAACACTGAAGAGGTCAGTGTAGGGCTTGGTGAACAAAAGCAGTGAGTGGGGTGGGGGGCAACAGGAAGTGACTAAGTCATTCTAGTTCTTTAAAAAATCTCCACACTAAATAGGTGAATTTGTTTGAGAAGTCTCCTCCAATGCCCCATTCGGTCCCACAAAAGTAGCCAGGACCAGCTTTTGTTCGTGTCTACCTCCCAGGCAAGGACCCTTCTGCCATCTCCTACATCACAAGAGTTCAGTGTTCTGAGCTCCCAAAAGCCTGGACTCCTGACTCAGACCTGAGTTCGAGCCCCAGATCAGCAGCTTCTTGTCCCTCTGCAACTCTTCTAACCTTTATATATCTTAGATTCTTCATCTCCGAAGGGGAAGCCCCAACACTGCCTACCACAGGGTTGTCGTTAGAGAGAAGGGCAGAGTCTGGCACATCTGGAACAGTCAAGCAGTATTAACTATAATTAGAAGCTTTACTTAAACACTTAGAGACAACAAATCCCAGAAATTTGGAGTCTGTGGGCTTTGAGCTTTCTACACATTAAACCTCAGGACAATCCACATGCATTAAAATGTCCCAAAGCTGGCAGGAAATCATCCACAGTTCTAAATCGTTCAGAACCCAGATCAGAAGGGATGTGTGTGTATGTGCGTGAAATGCAGTGAAAGAGGTGAAGGAAGGAGTTCCTGTCTCTGACAAATGGAGAGAGGACGGCTTTGCAACCAGAGTCTGATTCTTCCCACCCAGTACCCTCCCAGGGTTTTGCTCTTCCCTGCACTTGCAGCCACTTCCAGGAAGACCCAGCTACCTGCAGACGTCACCGGCAGGCACAGCACCAAGCTCACCTTCATCAATGGAAGCGCCACTGCTGAAAATCTGGCGATTTTCACCCGGAGCTGACAACATGGTAATTTATATTCCGCACCACATAACCGAAGAGCTTGTTATGCAAACACAGGCCACTGATTTGACAAATCTCCTAGAAGCAGAATTAATGTCTGTATTCTGGGCAAAGATGTAATTTATTTTAATATTTTAAAGAGATAATATATCTATCTATCTCTATATATTCAGGGAGTGAGATATATACATGCATAGAGATATGTATATTTTAAAAAGTGTCCAGCTCGGGCTCTGGGGCTGGTGTGTTGCTGCATTAAGAGTTTCTAGAAAAAGAATGAAAATAGCCTTGCTCGTTACTACCAGCATCTTACACTTGCTGTTTCCTTTTCTATTCCTGGCGATAATATAAACGTTATTCTTTTGTGAAAATGTGTTATTTATGGTGCCAGAGCAAGGAACATATTTCAAGGTAATGGAGGTTTTTGCAGTGGAGAACAAACTGAGCTCTGCCCAACTATAGAAAAAGTTTTAAACGGCAGAAGCTTCAGTGGATATTTCCCGGTCATCGGGTTTTCTTTCCTCAAAAGGAGAATTTTGTTAAAGAGGTCAGCCTCGCTGGTTATAAAGGATGGCTCTGAAGGTTGGGGGTTTGGTGAAATCCTGACACACCCACAAGAGGGTGAGACTAACAGTGTTTGGGGACCAGCTCCAGAGAGGCACATCTTAATGGTTTCCCCCAGAGAGGATCTATGGCTTTGATAGGTGTTTGACTTCAGAAGGAGCCCATGATCCCTGTTCTTTTCCGGTGGGAAACAGAGAAAGGAAGTGGCAACACACCAAGTCCTTGTAGCCCATTACCCCTCCGTATACCTGCCTCCTGCTTCTGTTTCAGATGTACGATTTAAGGAGGTAACCCCAGTCTTCCCCATTTCCCCCCAATTTCTTTGAGCCTGGGTATGCTCCCTTCCCTACCCTGAACCCCCTGATGGGAAAACCTAATCAAACCCGCCACATCTCTTGTTGCTACAGAGCTAAAAGGCCCAAACAAGAAATCAATGTGCCATGGCCCAGGGGATCTATTGTGCTGTTTGCCTGTTAATGCCATGTCAGGAGATGTCACCAGGAAGCAAGGCTGCTAAAGATGGCATCCGTCCCCGTTTGGAAAGGCCCCTGACAGCACTTGGGCAGGAGAGACTGGAGAGGGGGTCCCACAGGGAGGCAGCTGCTGGGGGCAGACAGTGGGCCTCCTAAGCTCTGCAGACAGGAGATGCCAGGCCCAAAGGAAGGGGAGCCAGGAGGGCTGACCCTCTTCCATGGCAGGAGGGGGCAGCAGGGCCCCCCAGGAGAGACCCCATCTGTACCAGGAGCTAGCTCACATCCTGGTCCCACACCCCACCACACCATCGTGCACAGGTATGTTTACCGGAAGTGGGCAATCCCTGGGGAAAGAACACAGGCCACCACTGACAGGTTGACCAGGCAGCCTCAGGGAGCAGCCTTGGGAACAAACATCATCTGTCCAGTTTCCCGACCGCATGCCCTGTAGACTGACCCCGGTTCAAGGCACACTGACTGACCATCCAGACCTCAATGTAGCCTGAGCTCTTCCCTCATCTCCTCACCCTCTCACTGCCAGCCAGCTCCCTGTCTCCACCCACCCCCATCCCCCATCCCGTGCCAGGAAGCTCTGGCCATTTGCTAGCTGCACTGGTGGTTACAATGCAGAGCTCAGACTGGGATCAAACCAACAGTTACACAGCTGCTGCTGGAGTCCAATATGCACCGGGTACGATGTGCCTAGACCAACTGACCAGAAGGTCTGGGTTCCAGGCCTGGTTCTGCTGGCCCTTATGACCTTATTCAGAAGAGTGATGGGCTCAGGGAAAACACCATCTCTTCATTTAGCCTTCCCAGACAGACCCCAGCCTCTCCCTCTCTCACAGACGGGTGATGTCAGGTGCTCCTCAATGTCTGCTCCTTCACTATTCATGCCTCCTGCCACTCTGCCCTTCTCCACGCCCACTCTGTTCATCAGCTCCTTGGGCACGGGGATAGGCCAATTTAGAGTTGTAGATCCAGTGCCTAGTTCAGCACTTGGCATACAATTGATACTTAATAAATGTTGGTTGAATGGATGAATGAATTCAAGGAAGAGAGGAGGTAAGCATCAACACACCACCTGGGCTTTTCACGGATCTCTCCTATGCTTGTGAAGAGGAGGAGGATGTTAAAGATGCAGAAATGGCTGAAAACTCAGGGTCTGAGTTCATCGTTCATGCCTCCAATTCACGGTTTATGGAGGAGGTTTGAAGCTTAGCAGAACTTACTAAGTATTTCCTATCCTGCAGCAAACTAGGAATGGTGCTTTAGACAAAGTCTAGACTTTGATTCTAAAACAACTTGAACCAAATCACCTAAACTCACACAGACATTTTCACTACTGGGAGCACAGTCCTGCTAAGAGACGCCTGTGCAAAAGCAGCCTAGTTTCCTCTTGGGTGGTCATTCATTGCACATTGTGGAGAATTAAGTACATTTTCATGTTTGTTGTTTGATGTTTTTGCTCAAAATACTCCGGCAGGATTGATGGGGCTGAAGTGGTGCAGGAGGGCAGGGTCTCAGCCTGTGGTTACATCATGGATCTTTCTGGAAGAGATGTGTGCCCTGGGTCCCAGAGGCTAGGCACCTGGGGAGAGAGAAAGCACAAGAAAAGCCCTGAGGAGGCCAACTGCGGACCGACCTGAGGGATGAGGGCCTCCCTGACTCTTGGCCATCTGGGGGGCCATTGTAGTCCAACAGCATCCCCACTTCCCAGCAGAGCAGACTGAGAGGGACCCCAGCCCCACATAGCCATGCAGCAGCAGAAGAAGTGGGATTTTCTACCTTGTGTATTCCCAGGAAATCAGGAAGTTCTCCCAAACCTTTCCAGGCCACACCAGGGACATAAACCTCAAGTGCAATGGCTTTGATGGGAGAGACGTTTACTCAGAACAGAAGCCGAGCTCCAGCATGGTGCATTACCAGCCTGGTGCATTACCAGCGTGGTGCATTACTTAGGGGAGGGCACAGGGCACAGGAGATGGGCGAGAGCCTGAACTAAGTGCCTCTTTGCTGGAGGGATGAGCCCAGGAGAGTTTTCTCAAAGCAACAACAATGAAAAGATCTCTTCAGGTTGAAAAGATAAGTTGGAGTTTACCATGCAAGAGGGCCTTCTAACAGACAGTTTTTATCCTGACGGTGGTGTCCTCTTAACATCTATTTCCTTTCTAATTACCCAGCACTGTATAGTTAACCTGTCACTAGATAGGGCTTGGCACACAGATTAACAGATGAGGGTTCTAATGTTAATAATCAGCCTGGGGGAGGGAAGGGATCCTTGTTCTCATGATGCAGTTGGCATGTCTACAGTAGGGCCACACCTTCCTCCCTGCTGTTTCCTCCATTGAGGTCTCAGACCAAAGGAAACTTCTTTTTAGTATGGAGGTGTCCCAGGACCCCAGCTCCCACCAAAGGGAGTCAGATACCTTGAGCAGGGCAAGACTGAAGATGAGGGGCGTGGCTTGGAGTTGAAGATGAACAAGGACATCATCACTCTGGCCTGGGACCAAGGGTAACAGAAAAGAACAGGTGTATTCCCTTTTGTCTGGAGTCAGACAGATGTGGTTTTGTATCCAGTGCCCATCATTGACCAGCTGGGCCAGTCACATAAACTCCTCACCTGCAGTACCGGGGTGAGAACACCTGGATCACCTCGCACATGGCAGGGGAGGATGAGATGTACGTGAAGGGGACAGTGCATTGCACATAGTAGGTGGTTTCTAAATGCCACTCCCTGCCTCTCCCTCCTTTTCCTCAGCCTGTCTCTGGTCTTCTCCTTCTGTGGCTTTTCAGAAAACAGGGCTCTGCTTTAAACAATAGACCCGATTGTTTCCAGCCTCAGATGATCTGTCTAACACAACGAAATCAGATGCTGGTGCCCCCGTTTGTGAAAACTGTCTCCCCCTGAAGGCACAGGAGAGGATGAGGGATGCTTTTAGGAGGTGAACCGTTTAAGTCCCTCTGGAGATTAGCCCATAAAAACAATAACACACAAAGCAACTGGCTCATCAGAGGGAAAACTGTGAACAGAGGGGACGGGGGAATGCTGTCTGCCCCCTCTGGGGACCCCCACCCCTGTCAACTGCTGCTCACACGTTTCCTGAGAACCAAGGCCACCCTGGCTCCGGGTCCCTGAGACTCCAAGAAGGAGGTGTCCTCGGACCCCTGGGACCCCTTGGACTGGTAGGAGCCCTTCTCTCCACGCAGCTGTGAGCCAGCCCAGCACCTGCACCCAGCGCCCCTCCCTGCAGCTGCTTCATCCAGCCTCTGTTCTGCCAGGTGTGCATTTCACTCACTTTTCCCTGCTAACTGGTGAAAACCCAGGCCCCCTGGCCACAGCCTCAACACCGTTAGCACCGTGTCAACCACCCCCCACTCCTCGCGCCCCGCAACACATGCAGGCTGGGCTGTAAGACAGCCACTTTCTCCTCTTCTGGCTTTCCTGTCTGTCTCCCCATTTCCTGCCATCAAACTCCTCTCCTAAATCCAAATCCCTCTCAACTAGGTGTCACATCTGAAAGAAGCCTGATAAATTAATCCCCGCTACAATGTCCCTACTAAAACTGACAGCAGCTTAATGTGCTTTAAGCGCAATGTGCTTGAGACCCACCCCAGGGGGTTGCATTTTATCAGGGGATTCCGGAGCTGCGGAGAAATGGCGTGCATAGACAGGAATGACGCAGCCTCGTGAGTAAGAGGAAGGGCTAGGCGAGGGCTTGAGGGCAAGTGGGGCTTTCTACCCGGTGGCTCTCTGCCCATTCCTGAGCATTCCCCAGACTCTCTGCTGGACACTCCACTGAGCCCCAAAAGAATGAGGGCGGCGAAGCACCAGCTGTTTTCCATCTAATATCAATACCTGTCTAGGTTTACCCGGTATAGCAGGGGTGAGTTAACAATGGGTAGGCTTTATGCAAAAGATGGCAAGCAAGCCAGTTTTCATGACCCTCTTCCTATTGATCACAAAATCCACCCCTACAGCAGAGACCCCTGTGACGAGGGCCTCCCCAGGGAGAGAGGGTGGGGTGACTGCCTACACCACGGTGGCCACACCTCAGGCAGCAGAGGTCAGTATGCACTTCAGGCAGCCTTCCAAGACAGGGCGGGGCAGGAGCAGCTCCTGGGGTCATCTTCAGGGCACTGAGGGAAAGCAAGATCGCTAAGGGTTCACACTGCTGGGTCACATTTGAGGACTGTCCACAGGGAGGAAAGGAAAAGCCAGTGGGGAGCTAGCTAGCAGGCTAAGGACAGAGTGCACGTCGCCGGTCCCATCCACCATCAGAGGGCTCTCCGTGCATTGCCTTCAGCTTTCACCAGCAGCGGTGTCTTCTTTGACTACGAACAGCAGCACTCTATTCCCAGTCATCTGTTTACGTGGGTTCTGGTTGTCTCCTACTTTCCAAGGCGGCCTGGACTGCAAACAGGATGTTCGTTATCTCCCTATTGCGTGAGACAGTGTCGGTTGGTCAGATTATGTGTCCTAATTGTTGGTTCAGAAAAATATGCTTAATGAACCTCTCTAACCATATGGTGGGCTTGTCCTTTGGGCAAAGATATCTAAGGCATGACCTAGACTTATTTTCTCCCTGCATTTTCAACAGCCTTGTCCTCTATGAGCACACTTTGTACAGGACACGAACCCAAGGACCTAAATATGCCCACACTGGTGAGGATGACGTCAACAAGCATCTCTCTCCTCATAGAGAT
The DNA here is from genome assembly GCF_021234435.1 of Artibeus jamaicensis. Classification (NCBI taxonomy): domain Eukaryota; kingdom Metazoa; phylum Chordata; class Mammalia; order Chiroptera; family Phyllostomidae; genus Artibeus; species Artibeus jamaicensis. Next base: position 4,957,765 of record NW_026521854.1, on the reverse strand, counting down.
GAACAGATCCTCCCTACTCGAATCGCCTACCCCTGAACTTCGCCAACGAGTAACGCCAAGAAAAGCTTCCCCGCCCCCACTATGCTGCTTGCTGCTTTCAGCCTCCCAGCTTCTTGACCGAGCTCATTAGATTCAACCCAAGTCCACATTCTCTGCTGCACCTTCCCTCCCAGATTCCCTGGCAGGAGGATTGAGGTGACCTTTAAATGTCGCTTGTAAATGCCAGCTGATGCTAACTGGCTCCAAACTTCTGCACTGGTGCAGTTTTCCCAAAAGCCAGCCGACATCGGAACTCAGGCACAGGAGTGTGTGGGGGTGGGGCTGGCTTCTCAGTCCACACCTGGGGCAGGCACGCGGCACTGCACTCATCCAGAAAGCCTGGGTTACCAAGGCCAGACTCTCCCTGCACTGGGAGGTGATGTCTATATTATTAAATGTCAGAGCTGGAGGAATCCTTAGAGACCAGTCATCCTTCATGCTCCTGACAGGACACCAAGGTCCAAAGAACGAGGTCAAATATATAATTTTGAAAACCTAATATCTGGCAGGAACTTTGATAGGCATTCACCCAACCCCGATATATGATTTATATTGAAAGAATAAACGAATTAATGAAAGGTTGTTTCTTTTAATTCTCTCATCTCTAGAAGGTAGGTATCATCTTCATATTAAGATAAAGAAACACACTCTACAAAGTTGACTGAGTTGTCTAAAGTTACATAACAATTAAGAAATGAAGCCAGGATTCAGATTGAGGTTTGCCCAACTCTACTACAATTTCTGGTGGTCCATCTGCAACCCACACCTAACTCCTTCCTTATTCTATCTCCAGGGACTGACTGATCTGTAGTCTTTGATTATCCTATGCCCCTTGATCATGTGCCTGAGTTTCTGGTTTAATTCAACATTTATCAACTAGCATCCTCCTGTTCTACCGCCTGAAGGTTTCACGTCCCATTACCCCGTTGCTGTATGTTTGTCAGAACAAATTGCCTGCAAGGAAGGCAGGAGGGGAGAGTTGGGGGATGAGACCCTATCATTAGTGACGTCCCATCATTAGGCTCAGATCATAGAGGGTGAGGGCGGTGGAGGGTGTTGCATTTTTCCTCTTGTTCTTCCACAAGGGGGAGACCCAAGACCCAGCACATGGTTCTGAAGAAGGCCCTACAAGAAGGTGTAGGACCAGACTCAAGTGTGGCTCCAGGTGGAAACAATCCAGTGTCCTTTCTGAAGTCCCTTGTTAACTCAGTGGGTGGCACACTCCTGAGTGTGCCATCATGGAGGGGCCACGCAGAGCTGTGTTTCTGGCTTTCCACTAGCTATCTCATAAATGGGTAGAAGAGAATTCCAGAAGAGCAGAAGTAGCTCCTGGCCGACAAAAGTCATGCCAACTTTGCCTCTGAATCAGGACAGAGCCATTTACACAGAGAAGAGGAGCCGTTACCTAAAGAAGAGTTCCGGCTCCAGGTCTGTTTACTACACTCCTGGGAGTGACATGAAAGGGAATTTAAGAGAAAAGAATGAGTTTAAAAAAAAATAAGTGTCCACCAATGGTCTTCGGTGGCAATTCAAATGCCAACAGGAATCCCTGATTTGGGGTGGGGTGAAGGACAGTTTATTTACTGCAGACAGCTCAACAGTGATACAGTGCAGCATAGCTGTGAAAACATCATGGTCAGGAAACTGCCCCAGGGCCAGGCAGTTCTTCAGCTAGGCAGCTTCACTAAGCCATGGCCCCGTTCGGTGATGGTCCCCATCTGTTGTTCTGCTCTGCTCCAGTTAAGATATCTCTGTTTCAGCTCCAGGGAGAGAAACCAGACTTGGATGGAGAGCGTGCTCCCTGAGCTACAGGGGAGCAGCATATATAGACCGAAGTGCCCGGCCCCATCCCTGATTCGTCAGAATAGTGCTGCTCTGATTGGTCAGAGTTGGGTAGCTCCAATTGGGTGGGAAGAGCCTCAATCCTACTGGCCAAAATGGAACTCCGGGAACTCCTTTATAAGGGCTGGCTCAGAGTGCAGAAACACAGGGCAGGCAGGCAGTTTAGCTTGAAAGAGGCTTCTCTGCGAAGTTCAGTTTGCAGGTTATGTGACAGGCTCTGTGCAGAAATGGCTGCTAGGCTCTGTTTATGTTTTGTTTTGTTTAAGTTGAGCCCAGCTGGCCACCAATAGCCCTTCTTGGTAGGTGTCTTTTTTTCCTCAGGGTTCACGTAAGGAATTTGGTTAAGGCATGTTTTACCACAGCAAGAGTTGACACATTTGACTACATGTATCCTTAGGTCCTTCATGTACAAGTAATCAATAGAGCAGAAGTTGGGCTGAACTCAGTGAGTTATCATAGTGACCAGACTCTAAGAACAGCTCTTTTTTCATTCGTTTATTTGTTCCTTCATGCACTTAGTAAGGTATTCATTCCTTAATCAATATGCACTGAACTCTCAATGTGTATGCTGTCCTCTGGAAGGATGATAAGATAAAGAAGAAGCTATTCCTGCCATTGAGAAATTTACAGTCCATCTCGCTCAAGGAAATAACACAAGCACGGGAGCCCCTAGTTCTGGCCGCCTGCACTCAGGGCAGCATGGCCTCAGGCTTCTGAGTTCCACCTGAAGACCCATCTCATCTGGACCTGTGGATTCACCGCTCTCTGATACTTCACTCTTGGCCTTTGCCCACCAGCTTTCATTTCCCCCAATAATATCAGTATGCTTCATTAAAAAATATTCTCCAACTCCATACAAACCAACACCCTCCCTCATATCAGAGGCTCTCCTGAATCAGAAAGAAAATAATGAGAGAAACTTAGGGCGTATAAATTTTAGATGTTTGAATTGGGTGTTTGAGTAAATAAGTGAGAGGACTCTTATCTCCCTGCTTATTAGAAGCCAGCAGGGATGAGCTTCAGAAGGCTGTCTGCATCAGAGTGTGTCTCTAAGGATGGATTCTGCTGCCCCTGTAATCCAGCCACTGGTCCAACCAACAGAATATACAGGCAAGGAAAGTGGCAGCATCTCCCAGGAAGTCTTAAACCTGTTTATAATTTTCTGATTCCATAAAAAGAGAAGATTGAGACTCATTTTGGTTGAAGTAGTTGGCTCAGCCCCAATAATAACTGCATGTATGCTCCTTCTTTCTATTGGCTCAGTGGGTGACAGTCTGTTTATTTTCTACTCCAGCAGAGTGAGGCGTGTAGAGAAGCTGAAAAAGACCTGTTCTAGGTGCCCCAGGATACCTCTATGTTTCCAAGAGAGCGTGCATGCATAGGGCAATAAAGAAAAAAGAGGAAAATTGCCTCAGGAAGGAAAAAAAAGAAAAGAAAGGAGCTTTCCCAAGGAAGCAGAAGCAAGTTGGGGCAGGATGGAAGAGTCACGGCTGCAGTCAGTGGTGCTTCAGGTGTGGTGCTGGGTTGTGGGGAGAGCCTGAATTGTGGGTTAACATGTTTTCTTAGAAATGGGGGGGGAATGCTATTTTTTTAACTGAAGAATTACAGTTCCTTATCTCAGAGGTGTAGAAAATGGAAGTTCAGTTTAGTAAGATTCTATAGAAAGAATCCAAGCAGGACACTAACATCAGGTATCTAAAAGCCAGCTGTGGGCTGAGAATGCATTCAGAAAAAATTTTGCTTCCTCTGCTTCTAAGGGAGATGAGTGCACAGGCGCACCTCAAAGATGTTGTAGATTCAGTTCCAGACCACTGCAATAAAGCGAGCATTGCAATAAAGCATGTAGTAATTGTGTTGTCGGTGGAGGGTCTTGCAATCAATTTGTAAAAAAAACCCAAAAAACATATCTATGAAGTGCAATAAAGTAAAGTGCAATAAAATGAGGTATGCCTATAACCATTCTAGTTAAAAAGTAAAAATGAGAAAAGAAAGTGGGATATACTTCTATTTTGACGGGACAGGGAGTTCTTCCCAGCATCTATTCCTTCTCGATTGTTTTATTCTGATTTTTCCTGGGAAATCCTTTTTCCACTTTTAGCCCATGAGTTATGGGTGAGGTTGAGTTCATCACCAGCACAGGATGTAAATCACATGACCTTGACCTGACCAGTCAGCTCGTCACAGACTGGTACAGAAAGGGCACTTGGCTTCACTAAGCCAATCAGAGGAATTCCCAGGGCTTCTGTGGGAGCCACCAGGAAAAGCCTTTCTTTTTTCTCAAAAACTTGAAGCTGACTGTAGCTGGTGCAGTCACCTCTCGAGCATGAGGCAGAGGAGAGCTGGCCCGAGACTGGAGGCAGTGTCAAAGAGAGCCAAGAGATGGAGAGAAATTCAACCACAGCGACACTGTTTGAGCTCCTGCACCGAGCAACCTCTGTAACCAGACTCAGGCCTGGACTCTTCTATTACGATGAAGCCAGTTTGTGTTGAACTTCCACCACTTTAAACCAAGCGAGACCTAATTCATACAACAGTGGAATAGAACTATTGTAAAAGATAGCTTAAGTTGGGACCTTTAAGAATACAGAAAGCCCTGTGGTGTGTAGGGAGGTTCCCTGGGGGGAAGGTATTGATGTTTCTCTCCCTCTCCTTCCCCCCTTCCCCTCTAAAGATAATATAATATTTCTGAAATTTAAAAAAAAAAAAAGAATACAGAAGGACCAAGAATATGGGACTATTCATGCATGGCGTAACTACTGGTGTTTATTGCACTTTAAGAATCTCTTGTATTTTAGTAAAATGCCTCATGCTTCTGGCTATGCAGTGGAGCTGGCTGATCAGGAGAGGCCCAGGGAAGGGCATGGAGAATTGGGAGGCTGCTCTAGCACCTCATTGGTTTGAACTTCAAAAGCTCAGTGTGGCATCAAAACGTTTCCCAAATAGCAAAAGCCCCTTCAGCTCCACAATGACTGGGAGGCACCTCCTTCTCAGCTGCTCCTCCTGGCAGTGGGCCACACATTATCTCACTGGAATTGCCGGAGAAAGAGAAAGAAAAATGAGTTGTGGTGCACAGAATCCTGATCTCTAATTCTGTCGGTGTGGTTTGCCTCTCACTCCCCCTAACTGTGTGACCAGCCGCAAACAGTTGCAGACCACTGCAATAAAGTGAGCATTGCAATAAAGCATGTAGTAATTGTGTTGTCGGTGGAGGGTCTTGCCATCAATTTGTAAAAAAAAAAACAAAAACATATCTATGAAATGCAATAAAGTAAAGTGCAATAAAATGAGGTATACCTATAACCATTCTAGTTAAAAAGTAAAAATGAGAAAAAGAAAGTGGGATATACTTCTATTTTGATGGGATAGGGAGGCCACAACCTGTGTGGCCTCAGTTTCTCCCTCTCGGTGTGGAGGTGGTACCTTTCCTCCCGGCCTTACAGGGTTGAAAAAGAGGCTGAGGCAAGAGCTCCATGGAAGGCCTAAAGTGCTGCTTGACAAGGAAGCACTATTAGGAAAACTAGAAAGCTCTTCCTGAGGCCACACACATCAGCATTAGTTTCTCTTTTAGGTATTAAACAAACAAACGAAGGAACCAACGGCATAATTACAGCTAAATTGGAAATGCTGGCATTACCCAGAACAAGCTATCTATCCAGAGAAGCCGAGAGGACTCGGATGCACGAAATCATATTTCCCCAGGCATAGGATTAATTAAAACTATCAAGTGTTCCCAGCTCTTTGAAATTAACTTTGAAAGTGTTTGGTGTGAAGGGATAAAGAGAGAAGCAATGTGGCGGCGGGGAGGGGGAAGCAACCCAGGGGCCAGTGCTGGAGAGACACACCAGAGCTGTGTGTTCACTTTATTCTTCTTAGGAGAAAAGGGAGAAAAAAATGATGTGTGAAAGTCTTTCAGAAGGATTGCAAAGATAGGACTAGCTCTGTGCATTCACTCCCTCCAATCTGGTCCATATGGGCTCTTTCCTCTTAGGTGAATGCGCTCAGCACTCAACACCAGGGACTAAGCCAGGTAGATGCAGCTGGAAAGTCATCCAGGGTGGGAATCTCAGCTACCTTCTCTCTCTCCATTTCTGAGTTTCGTTCTCATTTAGTTTGTTTTTCTTCCTTGTGAATAGACCCATTTCTGGCACTTCCCTAAGCTCTTAGGGGGCCATACTGTGAGCTGAAACAGCAGAGAAGTGCACCGGGAATCCTGGATCTAATTCTTACTCCACCACGTATTGGCTGCATGACCTTAGCTAAGTCACCCGCTTCTTTCTAAGACTCGTATCCTCACCTGGAGGAGGGAGATGGGACTGAAGTGTTTCCTCATCAAGAAACACAAGTGAGACTCGGGAGTGAACTGCATAACACACAAAGGATTGCCAGAGGGTTCCAGAGGCCTGCAACATTCTTCTACAATTCACATTTGCTTGGACCGCTGTCAGCTGGGGCATAGGGCATTGCTAAGCCCTGGGGGTGATGGAACCCAAGGACTTCACCAACTCTGGACTAGCAAATGACATCTTCCTGGTGCAAATCTGGCACAGCAGAGAAACCCAGTTTCCTGCCTGTGCTCCCTGTGATACAAACCCTGGAAAACACACCGCTTCCTTTTCCTCTCACTTGAGCGAGCAGGAGATCTCTCAAGCTCTACTCACCAGCTGCTTGACTCTCAGCTCCCCTAGACTGCAAAGGGAACTGCTGTGGGCATCTAGACTGACACTTTATACCATCTCCCATCTTCTCCCCTGGGTCTACACATCCCAAGTATTGAAATCCGTGGACTCTACCTTCCGGAACTAAGGGGCCTGCTTCTTTATTGCACACTAAATCCCTACTTGCCTTTGCAGTCATATTAAATGTCAACCCAACCTTAGAAGGCTTCTTTTCTCCTTCCTAACAGAAGTCAGGATATGGCCAGGTTTCCTACTGTCCTTCATTCAGCCATGTGCCTCCTGGGAGAACAGGCTTGTCACCTTCCCCCAGGTACAAGGAGTTTGTTTTGGTTGGTCTAAGCCAATCATGGTGGTCCTATACCCTTTTCCAATGGTTGAACCAGGGGCATATCAGTTATGGCCAGCAAGAGACAAGGGGATGTTTGCTGGGGGCTTCTGGGAAAAGCTTTCTTATTTTGAAAAAGAGACAGAAGGAAGGAAGCCACCATTTGTCCTTGGACATCTTCAGGTGTAAATGCAATGCCTGGCCATGAGGGCACCTTGGCAAGGATAAGCTCTTGTGCCCAGAGCCCATGTCACTACCAAGCTGCTGAATTAACCAGCCTATGAGACTCCTGCCTCAGCATGTCTTGTCACTTGTGTTAATTTTATCATCCTTTAGGTTGATTCGAGTTGTGATATTCTCTTACTTGCAGCCTGAAGCATGCCAGAGATTCACTAACTCCCATGATTTTCCATGGAGGGGGTTCTCAGTCTCTGATTATCATCTTGTACATCTGGGGGCAGGGCTTGCTGACACTGCACCAGGCAGGCCACTGGTGTGAGATGTGCTAATGCTGCTGGAGAGAGGATAGCACACAACCTCCCATCTGAGGTCCAGATCTCAACAATACCCCACAGATCACCAAAGTCACTTTAATCTCTTCAGTAGTCTTAGATCTCTTCTCATCCAGGTCGAGCTGCGTCACCTCTTGATTGAACCATGACAACTACATTTCTAACTAATTCTCGTACTAGTCTCCCTCTAGCTCCACTTTGTTGTTCTCATTGACATGAGAGCAAACTGAGGTCAATGTCTCCGCATGGTTCATCTCCTGCTTAATAGCTCCCCACTGTAAACAGGGTAAAATCCAACCCTCTTAGCGGGCTAAGAGGCTTCCAATGACTAGTTCCAGGCCTCCTTTTCTGTCTCATATCTCTAAACACAGCGCCTTGCTCTCTATGCTTTAATAACACCAATCTTGACTGCACACCCTTTGCTGACAAATGCCTGCACATTCCCATACAACTTGCTGTGGCTAGAATGCCGTTTCATCCTTCAGCACCTGGCTGATTGTAATGACCCTTTGAGACTCAGCTGGGGCCTAATCTCCTCCTAGAAAACTTGCCTGAACCTCCAGAATATTCTAAATTCACCTTCCGGGCTTCCGTAGCATCCTGTGCATATCTAGAGCACCACATTTACCACATTACATTAAACATTTACCTCTCAGTCAGTCTCCCCCACTAGATTCTATGCTCTTAAAACGGGGCTTATTTATTCATTTCTATGCATTGAGAACCAGGCATTATATCTGGAACATGGTAGGTCCTCAATAAATGTAGATTAAGTGGAAATTTTGAATTTTGTGTTTGTCAAGCACACACGAATACTTAACATGAAGAAACAATTGCATCAAAAAAATAAACTAAAGTATCTAGGAGTGAATTTAATGAAGGGAGTAAAAGACCTGTACTCAGAAAATTATAAGACACTGAAGAAAGAAATTAAAGAAGATACTAATAAGTGGAAACATATACCATGTCCATGAATAGGAAGAATTAACATTATTAAGAGTCCATCCACTCAAAGCAATCTATAGATTTGATGCAATGCCTATCAAGATACTAGTGGCATATTTCACAGAACTAGAACAAATATTCTAAAAAAATTATATTAAACCACAAAAGACTTCAAATAGCCACAGCAATCCTGAGAAGCAAGAACAAAGTTGGAGGAATCATGCTGCCTGATATCAAACTATACTTCAAGGCCATAGTAATCAAAACAGTATGGTGCTGGCATGAAAACAGACATAAATTAATGAAACAAAACAGAGAACCCAGAAATAAACCCACACATACCTTTAAAGTCAATTAATATTTGACAGAGGAAGCAAGCATATACAATGTAGTAAAGATACACCATTCAATAAACTGTGTTGAGAAAATCGGGCAGACACATGCCAAAAAATAAAACTAAACCACCTTCTTACACCATACACAAGAATAAACTCAAAATGAATTGAAGACTTAAATGTAAGACTCAAAACCATAAAAATATAGAAGAAAACATAGGCAGAAAAATTTCAAAAATTTCTTTTAGCAATATTTTTGCTGATATAGCTCCTTGGGCAAGGGAAACTAAAGAAAAATAAATAAATGGGACTACATCAAGTTAAAAAGTTATTTGCACATCAACAAAATAAAAAGATAACCCATTGAATGGGGGAACATATTTTCCAGTGATACATCTGATAAGGGGTTGATATCCAAAATTTATAAAGAACTTATAAAACTCAAAAAAAGAGAAGGAAATCTTACTTTTTGCTACAGCATGGATAGACCTAAAGAGTATTATGCTAAGTGAAATAAGCCAGTCAGAAAAAGACAAACACCATATGATTTCGCTTACATGTGAAATGTAGTGAACAAAATGAACAAACAGAATAGGGAATAGACACATAGACACAGAGAACAAACTGACAGCTGTCAGAGGGGATGCTAAGTGAAAAGGATGAAGGGATTAAGCAAAAAAATGCCTTCTTAGACGCAGATACAGACAACCGTACGGTGATTACCAGAGAGAAAGGGGGGGGGGATGAGTGGTGGGGAAGGAGACGTGACTTGGCTGGCGCACACAGTACAACATACACGTGCTGTATTACAGAGTTGAATGCCTGAAACTATATCATTTTATTAATCAATGTCCCCCCAATAAATTCAATGCAAATTAAAAATTAATACTTAAAAAGGGGGAAAACAAAAAAAGAAAACAAGGCTCCCCCCAGGAGGAATGGCCAGATCAGAGAGAACCACGTTGGTCTCTGAACAGACATCATTGGGAGTTTGACATAGTTTTTAAAAAAGACAAGGTGAAAAAGTGTTGTCTCAAAGTTCATACCAGTTCTCCCTCTCTCTTTTATTAGATATTTTATTTGTTTATTTTAGACAGAGGGGAAGGGAGGAAGAAAGAGGGAGAGAAACATGGACGTGCAAGAGAAACATCCATCAGTTGCCTCTCACGCCCCCAACAGGGACTGAACCTGCAACCCAGGCATTTTCCCTGACCAGGGATCAAACTGGCAGCTCTTTGCTTTGTGGGATGACACCCAACCCACTGAGCCACACTGGCCAGTCCATATAGCAGTTCTTTATGATACTAAAGCTGGAGATAGAGTAGATGATTCTAATGTCTGAGAAACAAAGGTAATGGTTTTGTTAGTAAATAAGGACTCACTCAGATGGGGCTGGGAAAAGAAAGGTTCCAATGAAGATAGTAAACTTTCTCTGTTTGAGAAAGTGGGAAGAACTTCATTTGGGGCTGGTAGCTCAGCCAGGGGGGCACACACCTGGAGAAGGCATAAGGACAGAGGTAGGTGACAAAATAGTGGCAGGAATGGTCAAAGGACTTTTGTAAAAGGATGCGTAATATTCTGCACTCATTTGCTATGCTGGGCTGCTCTTCAATCAGCCTCTGTCAAGTCCAAAGCTCTGGTAGAAGCCTCACACACACGTGCTGCTCCCTGTGGCCACGAGGGAGGGAGACTGGCCACCAACCACTGGGGAAGTTCGAGTGGAGAGAGCAGCCACATGGGGAAGCATTATCCTTCCCGCCACCACCAGCAACATGTCACATGCCCCACTTTACACTTGGGACCTTGGTGCCCTCCATTCTTATGAGCCCCCAGAGCTGTGTGCTACTTCCTACATAAATCCAGTCTGCGCTTATACCATTGCCGGACATCAGGACGTCATCCCGGGCATTCTACGAATGGGACTCTTACCTGTGTTTATTGGATCCCACAGAACGGAGCCAGAGCTGGACATGCTAGTGACTTTACCCCACTGCCCAGCAGCCTCCCAGCCCCAGGCTCGGCAGCCAGCCCTGCTCCCCCTCCAGGGTCAGCCCAGCGCTGATGAGCTCCTTCTGCACCTTCCCTGCAACACTGGGCAGCTTCCTCATGCTCTGCAGAGCCCAGCAACATTCTCGGACTGATGCTGGGCAGATAATTTAGCCAACAGAGTTTAGCAAGTTAGCATTTTTCTGGCCTGACTTTCTTTTTCACCCAGACGGTTATTCAAAAGCCAAGTTTAGTCCATATGCGTAGCATACATATGTATAATGCATTAAATTCATCTCTTCTTCATCCATGCCTTCTTGCTCTCTTTACTCAAATATTATTCAGGCATTAAGGCTCACACAATGAGTTTCTTCCTTGCAAAATAACTTTTTGATGATTTTAAATTCTATTGACCATTTTTAACTCTTCATTTCTTGGGTCCACTCTTGACGACGTAATTTAAACCTTGATTTCACCATAAACTCTCCTGTATTTTTTTCAGATCTTTTATATGTAAGTGCAAGTGCATGTTCCCAACTCAGATACAAGCTCTCTGAATGCAGGAGCTACACCTTACTTTCCTGTTTCCCTTCCCAAACAATGTTCTTTATATGATTATTGCCAAAGCAGGACAGGCTTCAGCTCAGAGGAATTAGGTGTGGACGTTTCCAGTGGGCACACCTGAAAATGTCCAGGTAGATGGGATATAGGGTGAGTAGACTCAGGAAGGCAGGTGAGCTTTCTTACAAAACCCTAGAAACATCACCAGGGGTTCCCATGACCCTCTGTGAACTTCAGCTCTGAAGTTCAAATAAGACAATCAAAGTCCGGAAAGCTCTCCCAGCCCACAATGGCTGCACTCTCGCAGGGCTGATGCTATGCCAACAGCTCCCCACTGCCCAGCCGCTGCTCGAGCCCCCAACCCAGTGTTAAGTCACATCCACTGAAAATCAGGCATGGATCAAAGCCAACGTGCCTCTTGTTGGGTGGAAAGCAGATGGCCAGACCAGAGAAAGCTGACGGAAGGAATCGCAAAACAAGTATCAATCAACCCAAGCAACTCGGCATTAGCAAACAGACAGCCTTGCAGCCTGGGCAGGGCTCTCTGGTGGCGTTTGGAGCGGCTTTCCTAATTAAGGATGAGCTATGGAGCTCATCAGCCACCCTAAGTTCCTGCTAAATGTGGCAGGTGGCATCTGAGAGATCTGAGAGCCCCCTCCTGCTATAGCTCCCCAGTTGTGCTTAAGAGGGGCACATCCTGCCAGCAAGGAGCTGTGAACAGACACAGAGCAGCAGAAGAATTTAAAGGGACATCACCCCCAACCGGTGCCCTAATGGCCTTGGAGACCACCTCTCCAAGTCCGGCACTTGGGCTGCTGAGTGCAACTTGGGGTCAGGTGTGCATGTTGTCTCTCTTATTAGATATAAATCCTAGTAGGAGCGGGGCCACCTGCCACAGTGCTGTTTATTCCCACAGCACTTAGCATCCTGCTAGAAATATTGACCAATGTTTAACTGGAATGTGGCCGGCTCAATCCATTGAGTTTTACTTGGATTCCTAAACATTCCATATCCTAGTGCATCCTGTATAGCTTACTGATATCGTCTATTTCTAATAATTTGTGTGTATGTCTACTGCTTCTCCTATACCTATAAAGTCCTTCAGAGAGGTACCAGGCTGTAAGTTTCGCTCTGGATCCGACTCTACCTCCCTAGTAGCTGAGCCACGACTAAGAAAAACCACAGGCTGCCCATTCATGCCTGCTGACCTGTATGGTTTGGGGATGCACGTGGACGTGGGGCACACACCTGGGACCTTCCTCACCACTTGTTCTATCGCTGCCCTGTGCCAGGTACTGTGTAAGAATGCCAGCCCCACTGCAGTGGGTGACAAGCCTTTGTGTTTCCATTTTTAGAGGTTTTATTTGTTTATTTTTAAAGAGAGGGGAAGAAGGTGAGAAAGAAAGGGAGAGAAACATCATTGCACAAGATGCTCGAAAGAAACATTGATCGGTTGCCTCTCACATACCCAGCCAGGGACCTGGCCCACAACCCAGGTATGTACCCTGACCGGCATTGAACTGGGGACATTTCAGTTGGCAGGACAACACCCAACCACTGAGCCACGTGGTCAGGGGATTCCCGTTTTGTGATAAGGAGTCGACGGTCCTCCATCAAACTCAGAGCAGCTCTTGACTCACAGCACTGACCCGGACTCTTCAGCTTCCCAATCGTGTGATCCTCACATGCTGATCAACCTTTTGTTATTAAACTAGATGAAGTCGGTAACGTGTCCAGCAGAGTCCAGCACAGATGCTCAATGTGTAGTCCTGGCTCCCTCATAAGATTATTTATTATAAGCATTCAAAGACTTTTTATTCATTTGTCATATGATTTCTATTTCTTTGGGGCCTTTGGCTTAGGTGCCCGGGCTGGAAAAAAAAGAACAGAAAATAAAGATGCTTTTGTGAAGTAGATGAAACATGGCTTTGACCTCACAGATCCTCCTAAGTGTCTGGCTTTCAGACCGTGAGCATGATCAGAGTGGCGCTTTGGTCACAGGCAGAGCCCAGCCCATTGTTTTTAAGGTCATTCTGGCGGATTCACACTCTCAGTGCTCTCTCTTGCCAAGCAGAGTGATGGACAGCAGGGAAAACCTTGACAAGCAGGTATGACAAATCCAAAAGAAGACAGGTGGGGGCAAGGCTGGAGAGCAACAACCTGAAGGTAAAACTTCACGGATGCTCCTGGAAGGGTAGTGGAGAAGGGTATAGCTATCTGAGATTCCAAGAGAACAGTCAGGGACAAGTCGAGGCAGCCAATAAGTCAAGGAAATTCAGGCTCTAACTCTGTCCACCAGGCCCTCCTCCCCTCAAAAAAAAAGCATGTGGTTCTAAGGTTCCTGGGTACTGCTGGCTATTTCTCCTTTCTTACTGGAAGCAAGACCCCGGATGCACTCAGGAAAATTATGGGGCCTCCAAGGAGGTGAGAAGGCCGACTCTACGTGTGCTCTGACTCCATCCGCGTCAAGAGAAGGGACCTGCTGGGGTGGGAGTCCCAGGGGAGTGCCTTCCTCCTCGCTTTGGGCACTCTGATGGCTGTTCCCTTAGAGCCAACAGGAAAAGGATGAGGGTCCCACCCAGGCTGACACTATGGCCCCTTCTCTGCATTCCAGCCCCACGATCTGCTGCCCAGCTGCTTTGATTCCTAAGTTCCACGTCAGTCCTCCCTGAGAGCCCATGGGTGGACAGGCTATGTTGAAAGGGGAGAGACCTATTTTATATATATATATATATATATATATATATATATATATATATATATATCACGTAGAGAGCAGATTTTGCAAGGGTTTGGAAAAACCTATGAAGGACACGTTCATAGAGAGTTATTAAAGCAGAGCTACATCCAGGTTGGATGCACCTTACGCCACATCAGCCAGCGGTCTCGGAGTCTGCTCCCCTCTGTGGCTCTGCAAGGCCACCTCGCTGTCTCACTGAGGAAGATACACCGGAGCAAGGGGAACCCTCCATAACCAGGGCGGAGGAATTCAGCAAGGAAAACAATCAAAGCCCTCCAAAGGCACCGGGAAAGGCAGCCGCTCTCAAAGGCTGATTGGGCCTGTATTCTCTGCCTCCCGCTGACAGGTCTGCCTTCAAGTTAATTAAAAAGTCAAATTTGACTGTCATCCCAGTATCTGGTGAAGGGGCAAGCTGTTCATAAAACACCTTGTGTTTGCATAATAATTTTATGCTTTTCCAAGTACTTTATCATCTATTGGCTCATTTGAACTTCATGTCAACTCTACAAAGTAGGCAGAGCAAGAACTGCTAGGGAGGCTGTAGAGCATACAGGAGCCAGACTGCCTGCGTTCCATCCCCAGTCCTGCCTCCTCCCAGCTGGCAACCTTGGGCAAGGGGCCAACCTCTCTGCGCTGCCTCTTTTTCCTCTGTGAAATGGGCACAACGCGATGTCTGCATTGTTGGTTTGTTGTAAGAAATAAGTGAGTTGATATGTGTGAATAGCTATCAAACCTGGTACATAGTAAAGTCAGTCCTCCTTCAGATGTACCCCGGGTTTAGCAGGATGCTAGGCCTCCAAGCAGACACGAAGAGAGTGAAGCACCAGGAGGGCCCTGCAGGCTGCCCAGGGCTTCGCACCACGAGAAACAGCATCGCTTCTCTGCCCTCCCAAGAGGAATGACCCTGGCCAGATCCTGTTCTCGGACATTCTGCTCAGGACAAGCACATTATTGGGCCCCACCAGGAAGCAAGTCGTTAGCTGTGCTTTCCCCAAAAGCCCCGGTATCTTCCCACTCCTGCCCGGACCAGCCCAGCCCCCAGTGAAAGAGCGTGGAGCAGAAGCTCGCAGATGACACCTGCCTGGAGCCGGTGGGGTATCTGTACAGCCCCTGGAAAGACGCTGGATCCCCGCAAACATTCTGAGAAGCAGGCCGATCCGCCAGTCCTTGCTGACAGCTAAAAATCCCCAGCCCCAGAGCATGTCACAACCTGTCATGGGCCGGTTTGATGTGCCCAGGCCAGGCTGAGGCACGGGGTTGGTATGAAACAAGACAGCAGCAGTGATACCCGGAGCTTCCTCTGAGGCATGAGCCAGGGCTCCTGGCAGGGGGAGGGGAAGGGAAGCAGTTTAAGCTGGACCCTTTGTAAATTGTCATAAGTCCCTGTCACATTACTTTTCCCAAAAAGACACTGATAGGGAAATGGTGCACAACTAGCAATGTCAAATTTTAACCAAACTGCCAAGTGCACGCAGAGAGCCTTCCAGGAAGGCAGTGGACTACACCTCAGTGCTCTTGTGCAGAACCCCCTCGGGGACAGAGGACAAGGTGGACAGGCTCTGAGCCCCCTCCCCCTCCCCCCAGCAGTGGAGCTGGTACCGTTCAGTGTGCTGAGCTCCGCATCAGGCTCCACTGAGAGATGAGGTTTTCCAGCTACATGCATGGACATCCGTAAATAAAACTGTGACGCTCCGACACAATCCACACTGGCAGTGTCCGGCCCAAGAGGGCCCAGCTTGGAAGTCCACACCACCTTCCGGACACTACTAGGATGCCCCACGGTTTCGTTGCAGTTGTCACTTTACCGCCTCATTTTTGTGCAGCGAGCACACTGGACTAGCTACCAGAAAGACTAAAGGTTTTAGACCCAGTCTTTTAAGCCCTTGTAAAGCCCAGCAAGTGGCTCAGGAGGGACAGATGGACAAGAAGAACTGACACTGAGGCAGCAGGTGCTGACTGCCAGACACCTGGGCCAGGCCCAGAGGAGAGAGGGACAGAGGGCTCGGCAACCCTCAAAGGCTCCCCGGAGGCAGTGGGGTGGAGTAGACCTGCCAGACAGGACGTTAGGAAAGCAGAGAATGGAGTGGAAAGGGGAGGGAGGGAGCGTGGTGTCTGGGACGGAAGGTAAGGCCAAGATGACCGAGTGTCTGGGGAGCAAGGTGCAGATGAACTGGGAGCAGGGGGTCCATGTGGGAGCGTGGGGGTGGGGAGGACGGGGAGACTCGTTTCCGGTCTAGGGCTCGCTTTGGCAGTACGTGCACTAGAACTAGAGCCACGCCGAGAAGATTAGCACGGCCCCTGCGCAAGGATGACACACGCGCGCCCTGGAACAGTCACAGTTCTGGGATACCTCCTCACACCTGTCAGAAGGGCTGTCGTCGGTAGATCAACAAGCAACAAGTGCTGGCGAGGGTGTGGGGAACAGGGAACCTGGTGCACTGTTGGTGGGAATGCAGACCCGGTGCAGCCACTGTGGGAAGCCAAGTACAGTTTCCTCAAAACATTAGAAACGGAACTGCCCTGTTACCCCACTTCTGGGAACTTATCCAAAGAAACCCAAAACACCAACCAGAAAGAACACATGCACCTCTCTGTTCATAGCAGCATTATGTACAATAGCTGAGATCTAGAAGCAGCCCCAGTGCCCATCCGTAGGTGAGGGGATAAAAAGCTGTGGTCCATTTACACAATGGAACACTACTTGGCTGTAAAAGGAAGGAAATCTTACCTCTGCGACACCATGGATGGACCTGGAGATTATTATTATGCCAAGTGAAGTAAGCCAGTCAGAGAGAGACAAATACCACATGATCTCACTCAAATGTGGAATCCAATGAATGAAATAAACTGATGAACAAAACAGAAACAGAGTCACAGACACGGGGAACAGACTGACGGCTGTCAGAGGGGAGGGGGCCTGGGAGACTTGATGAAAGAAGGTGCAGGGATTGGCCAAAGATCATACGTGCACAAGTCATAGACGCAGACGGCAGTGTGGTGACAGCCAGGGGGAAGGGGGCAGGAATAGGTGGAGGTGGGCGAAGGGGGGAAATGGGGACGGAAAGAGACTTTGCTCGGGGCAGTGGGCCCACAGTGCAGTGTGCAGACCATGTTCTACTGACTTGTACACTTGACACTTTTATGATTTTGTGAACCAATGTCACCCCGATAAATTCAATAAAAATTTATAATAATTTAAAATAACAAAATACACAGAAACTGTTGGTGATATATTATCTGTGGGCCTACCATGAGTATTAATTGAAATAATATGCATACACATTAAAGTGGAGCTATTATTCAGCCCATCTGCCCACTGTTCCAAGTAGAGAGCAACCATACACTAATTAGCCAGTTGAATTTCATAGATAATAAAAGTCAGTCTTCTATTTTTTCTTAAAGACTCATTTTCGGTCTGTTCAGGGATTCAGGTGGCCAAAGGGAACCCAAAAGCATGAAAGCAGGACATTGGGACCTGAATGAGTGGCGGACGCTGGACTGCATTATTCCTAAACTCGTCACCGACGTCCACCTAGGTGGAGAGAAGAGGAGGGTGTCGGCAAAAGGGAGAGAGAAATGGTCGGACCCAGAGTGAGCTCCAGTAGCAGGAGTCCCGCTGATAACAAAGTTCTGTCTGTCCCTTCCCATCCTCCAGTCCCCACCCATAGACACAGCCGGAGGCAGAAGCAGGAGACAGAACCTCAGAGCAGAGGAGAAGGGATGGAGGCGTGGGCTGGGCCACCCACCACCCCAGGGGAACACAGACAGAGCAGGAGGAGGGAGAGGGGCCCCACGGGCGCCCAGTCAGGAGCCGCCTTGCCATGCCCCGACATGGGCCCTCGGAGGTGGTGGCCCTGCCAACTGGGTGCACTCATGGAGAAAAACAACCCAGGCAACCATCAGTGAACTGGCAAGTCAAGCAGTGAATTTCCTCAGCTCACTTTTGGAACCGGAGTCACAGAGACACCGGTCACCAGCAGAAACACAGGAGGACACCCGCAGAGACCGCACACCCTGCCCAGACACAGAGACTTCATGCCTGGTGAGAGCTTTGCCTTTCCTCTACGCACCCTGACCACGGTCACATGAACAGACCCACCGCAGCCACGTGCACAGTACAGGAGACACCCACTGTCTGCCCCCCCGGCCTCGCACACATGGAGCCCCCCCGGGTTGCCCCCCACAGCCAGGCTACCTTGATGAAGATGAGGGCGGGGGTAAAATACAGAGAGACACCAGTTAGGCTAGAATTGTGCATAGACAACAAGTAAGTTTTGGTATATCGTAAATACCGCATGAGACGCGCTTTTACTACACAAAGTATTCACTGCTTATCTGAAATTCAAATTTAGCTGGGAATCCTGTGTTTTTATTTCCTAAATCTGGCAACCCTAGTAGAATGAGAGGCGATGGGGGCGTGGCAGTGGTGGGGGAAGAGGAGCGAGAAGTGGGCAGGCCAGGGTTCCCTTCATGACCATGGACAATGAAGAACTCAGTCAAGCACTCCTGTTAGTTTCTGAAATGTCAGGGTGGCGGAGCCGGGTGAGGGTCTGGGGGCGTCCTCCCCACTCACACCTCTTCCCAGGTTGATTCCGTGGGACCCTGACCTGGGGCAGGAGCTGCCAAGAAGGCTGATAATGCAGTGGCCCCGCCAACCTCGCCTTGGTGTATGTACTTGAATACAGACCACATTGATATTTAAATCACTTAATACTCAAGATACTCTATCAAATGGTATTATAATTTCCATTTTACAGAGGTGTGGGAAAGGCAGGTGGTTTGCCCAACGTCGCAGAACTGTAAATGACAGCTCAAGACAGTCATCCAGGCCTGGCCATCTCCACCTCCCCCTTCCCAGGCACCCCGTAACAACCAGCTTCCTGCTGGGACCCCACTTAGCACCGTGTAATGGAACTTTCTCGATGACGGACAAGCTCCGCACGGCAACCAAGCTCTTGAGTGACAGCAGCTAGTGGGACTACAAATGGAAGTCTTGGTTTAATTTTGATTTTATTTCTGTCCCTTGGGGCAAGGGGTCCTCTGGGCCCGGATCCTGCATTTCCTGGATGTGGCAATGGTTCTGAGAAACACAAAATGTTCAGAGTGACAGCAGCCCTTGGAAACTGTCCTGATCCACCTCTTTCCTTCTGAGGCAGCAAATCCGAGGGCCGGAGATGGCACCGGCGACAGAGGCCCTACTACTCTGTAGCGGTGCTCCTGGCTCTGGAGAAGAGAGCTAAAACGGCAAAGGCCAAACCCCGAGGACCTCAGCACACACTTGGCAGCCCCAGAAGCCCCCCAGCTGGCCCAGGTCCCACCTCAGAACACCCACTGTTGTAAAAAGGGGTGTCAAAGAAGCTGCATCCCAGAAACCAGCAGAGCTTGTCTATCTGATTCCTGTAGGAAATTTGAGAGACAAAGGGAAAAAAAGGCAACAATAGCAAAAAACCTTGCTGAGTATGCTCCCCCGCCCCCCCATTACCTTGGAATTATAATTACAGTGGCCCTTAATATCTACACACCCAAGTAATTATAGCTGGCATATGGCTCCCCACCGCAATCGGTTATTAACTTTTTATGGTACCCTCTGAGAGCACCCAGAGAGACAACCACAGCATCAGGGAAACAAGGAAGCCTGGGGTTGTCCCCAGCAGGTCAGTGGCCCCAGTGACCTCCCTCAGGAGCCCCCCAGTCTTAGGACCCACCTCCACACCCTCCTGTTTCCATTCTCTTCTGCATAAGCGTGTCCAGCAGAGGGCCGACGGGGCTGAAATGCAGCCGGGCTCACTTGCTAATAAGCCCTGCACCGTGGAACAAGTCTGTCTTTAATTTAGAAGCTCCGGCCGCCGGTGCACACACTCCCCAAGGTCAGGGTGCAGCCAGGCTCTTGGCTCTCAGCCGGATGGGGAACGCACTGTTATCTTGGCAGTGACCGTGGTGTAAAGGAAAGATCGGCGCCCCGGCCCTGGTTTCGCCAATCGCGTGACTGACCTCGGGGAGGGAAAGTCATTGTCCCTCCCTGAGTTCAGTCTCCTCAGTAGGAAAATGAGAAAGAGGAAAGCTGCCCTGCCTCGCTCGCAGGGACGGTACACAAATCAGGTGACACTGTGTCTCGGAGGTAGCTCCACTTTTCACATCCCACTCAGCAGTCTTTTTCTGAAAGTATATTTTATTGATTTTGCTATTACAGCTGTCCCATGTTTCCCCCCTTGTGCCCCTCCCCCCTGTACCCCCTCCCCTCCAGCATCCCCTCCTTAGTTTATGTCCATGGGTCATGCATATAAGTGCTTTGGCTACTCCATTCCCTATGCTGTACTTTGCACCCCCTGTCTATTCTGTACCCACCAATTATGCTTTTTAATCCCTGCACCTTTCCCCTCCTCTTCCCCCTTCCCCCTCCCAGCTGATAACCCTCCAAATGATCCCCATACTTAGCAGTCAGTCTTTATTAAGTATCTAACCAGCTCTCACTGGCAGGGGATTTCAGAGGTTGAGCTGTCTGTCCCTCTGGCCGGCCCACCTCACCCGGGCACGCCCAGGCTGTCCTGCACTGGCTCCCAGCAGGCCCCTGCAGAACTGTCTTGAACCACCACTACTGGGGGGGATATACATTTGTATGTTAATTCTTTAGACTTTGAAAGCAGTTGAGCATGTATTTTCTCATTTGAACTTCTAATCACCCATCGATTTGTAGGAAAGGCACTGTCCTCACTGTGCAGAAAAGCCAACAAATTCAGAGGAGCGAAATGAAAGCTAGAATGGAGCTTACACATTTGAGCTTATGCTTATGCAAGAGACACGGCGGGGAGGGGCCTCTGTCTCCCCAGTCCCAGTACCCATGAGATCTCAGGGCCAGGAGACACACGGGCATCAAGCCCTTGTTGCATAACAACAACAAAGAAGTGAGCCTGTGGGTAAGCAGAGGAGTGTCTCACAGATGGGGGTTTGCACAGCAGAGTACCTGGTATCCTTGGAGACCCACCGAACAGGTCAAGGTGAGCCCCCACTTCCAAATCCTGCCCATCCTTTTTCCTGACCTGTCACCAAAACAGTGAGTGGTCTCACTGGTTCCGCAGATTGGAAAACTCACACTCAGAGAAGCAAAGTGCACGGCTCATTTGGAACAGGGAATTGGTGGGCAGGTTTAGAAGCAGCCCCCACCTTCTGGGGGCCGGGGCAGGCTTTGGGGCACCAACCGTGCATTCTCAGCTCAGGGCCCCTAAAGATTTCCCACCTCTGGGTAAATATGTGGAGTTTCCAAATGTCTGAGCAGGATGAGAGTTGCCCAGCAAAAACACTGTGGACCTCCCAACAGACTACATTAAAATCCACCAGTGGGGCGCCAGTGGGACGGGAAGGTATAAAATAATCCCAAGCCAGAGCTTGGGTAACGTGTTTTCCCTGGAGTACTTGATACAGAGATAGTTTTAATTAACTGTGCATTTCATTTAAGCTTCGCAGGCAAGTTATCGTACATTAAATAAATAGCAGTTGGTTATTAAGAACATATTTACTTCTGACTTAACAACTACAGCAGGTTATAGACACAGATTTCCGTTAAACCACAGCCTGGTATGTTTGTTTGGAATAATCAATTGTTCTTTACTCAGGATATAATAATTTCCTTATTGAATCTGGAGCAGCTCATCACTTGGTAATTTACGGCAAACAAATTTCCCCAGTTAGTTACTGCATCTTTTTCTCTCGAAGAAGCAAGAAGCAGCAGGGAAGACAGAGAGTCTAGAATGCAGACCTGTGATTTAAGGAAACAGTCTGGTCTGGCAGCTTCCCATTGAGACCCCTGAACCCTGGACCAGGCAGGGCAACCCAGAGAACTGAGTTCCAATAACAAACAACTGTTTAGTATAATTGCCGTGTTTTTAGGACTGTAAGACACACCTGACCATAAGACGCACCTAGGTTTTAGAGGAGGAAAATAGGGAAAAAAAGTTTTGAAGCAAAAAAATGTGGTAAAATATTTAATAACCTGTGACCCCCACTCCACTGCTGCTCCCCCTACAGTGAGCCAGGCAAGCTACATTCGGACTGTAAGAGGCAACTCCATTTTCCTCCCAAATTTTGGGGGGAAAGTGTCTTATAGTGCAAAAAATACGGGCATGTCCCATGCAGTATTTGAGACATACTTACACTAAACAAGAATATCGTGGTTTGTGTAAAACTGACATTTGACTTGGGGAAAAACTGTTTGTTTGTGCTCAATGCTTAGTCTGTCACCCCAGACCTGATGGGTGGTGAATGGACTGAGCAATGTCCCCCTCGCCCTCCCTCACTCAGTCCTCCGTCTGTGAGATGCGGGAGGGGAGGGAAGTGAGCAGGGGCAGACTGCAACCTTCACAGCCGGAGCGGGCAGGCTCCCCCAGCCCCCTAAGCACGGCCCACTCAGCAGTGGCCTCTACTGCCTGCCCCCTGACTCTGTCTCCTGCTCCATCTGCCCTGTGGCTCACAGACCACATGGTCACACAGCCATAAGGCCATCCTCCATCTAACAAATGAGGAAACTGAGGCCCAGGGAAGCAAAGTGACTTGAGGAGGGTCACAGAGCCACTTGGTAGCAGAGCAACCAAGTGTTTGTTTTGGTTTTATGGTCATCATTCTTCATCATCAGCATTACCATTATTATGATTCACTAGTCCTTACTGAGTGTTAATTATGTATCAGGACTTTTGCTCAGAAAAACCTCACAAGGACCCTGTGGGAATGATATTTTATTATTTTTAGTTTTAATAGCTGGGGTCACAGTCCCCAGTCAGAATCCATGAATTCCTTCTGTGACACCCCATTACTTTTTTCTCTTTCACTTCTTCTCTCTCTTTCTACCTCCTTTGTCCTCATCTATAATGTCAAACCCTTACTAAAGCCCAACACTGAGCCAGGCATGCTGGCAACAGGTGGGAAGAAAGGCAAATGAGGACAAATAAGAGGTGACACTGCCCAGGGATGACAGCACAGAGCACGAGGACCCACTGCCTGGGCACGTCCCGGAGCCTCTTTGTGCCTCCCCTCCCCAGCCTGTGAAACAGATGACACCAGGGCTTCTTGGCAGTGCCTGGGTATGGCCAGCGGGGAGCCCTGCATCTTCATCACTCTTGTTTCTAGTAAAGTGAGGTGTTGAAACCCTGAGAACTGAGCAGGCAGCAGAGCTACACCTCCCAAGCACAGGGTTGGTCACACTTCACAGAGAGCAAGCAACTCTCCTGCCTCTGTTTCTCCTGAGGCCACCAGGGAAATGGCGAGTCAGCAAGATGTTCCCACACATTTCCCGTTACACCTCAGTCCCGTGGCAGCCATACCTTGGGACAATTACTAGGACAATCGAGTTCCAAGATTTTTAAAACAGTTCCATTCTCAAGTATTTTCTTATATCACAGACATAAATCTTGGAGAGGTATTAAAAAGTCCAAACTGTACGACTCCAGAGGACTTTTTCTAGGTTGTTTCCCCAGCCCTGAGCCCCCTTTCCAACTGCAGTCAGACTGGCTCCCCACGACCCCACCCCCACTGAGTGAGATGACGTGGAAGCCACAGGTGTGTGCAGCTGTGCCGTCGGCTCACGCGAGGTCTGGCACCAAGTTGTAGTCACTAAAACAGACGGCTGGTGTGTGTGCTTCTCCAGTTAGTGCCTCGAGTCAGTAGTTGTCCGAAATGATGGAAAGGTAGCTTTCAGATATCCATGAAGTATAGGATGTACATTATTGGCCATCACAAAAGTAGTCTGAGTTCCCAAACACATACACAGAAGTAAGTGGGAAACCTCAAGACCAAAAGGCAGAGGAAAAATTTAAAAATTAAACACAACGATTGGATAAGTAAACTATCAAAAAGGATCCATGACCAAGATGGCTTTAGCAGTGGAATCTACTAGTCTTTTAAAGAACAAATAATTTTCATGTTATAAAAATTGATCCGGAGAACAGGCAAAGACTAACAGCTCACTGAGTCATTTTATGAGGTTGACTTATGTTTTATACCAAAAATGAAAAAGATAAAAATAGGAAACTTCAAACTAATTTTACTTATAAACATACACACTAAATCCCTACGGAGAACACTAGCACATGGTATCACATAGCAAATTAAAAGAACAATCAACTGTTACTGAGCGTGATGTATGTAGGGAGGTCAGGACAGGTTATTAACAGGAAGTCTATTCATATGAAATATCACATCAGTAGGTTCAACTGGAAAAGCTTAAAATAATCTCAATGGCTGCCCCAAAGTTATTCAATAACATTTTTGATGAAAAGTATTTAGAAAAATAGAAATGAAAAGGAATTTTCTTAATATAAATAAAGCCTATCAAGCTTAAGCTAATTGCTGAAGGGGGATGTATCAGTCATCTATGGCCACAGTAATGCTCTGTAACAAGCCATCCTAAAACTCACTGCTACAAAACGACCGGAAGTTATTTAGCTCATAGATCTGACATCCAGAGGTGTACTTCTGGTCTTGGGGGGGCTCACTTTCATAAAAAGAATTGACTGTTTTTTGAGTTATTCAGCATGGTTCCAACTGGGATGACTGGTACAGCTCAGCTCTGCTCCACCTGTCTCATCTTCCAACAGGACCCCTCAGGTATATATTTTTCATGGATATAGAAGATGCTACTGTGATCAATCCTACTTTGAAAACTTATGTTCTTACTTTTGCTAACATCCCATTGGCCAAACCACATAGTGTAGTTCAGAGTCAGGTGGATGGACACTCAAGAGTTACAGGGCCAAGGGCATAGTTACAGGGAGGAGTGAAGCATTGGGGCCATTTGTCAGGTTGCAGCATTAGGCTCCCCCGAATATCAGCTCCACTGAATACTAATAGATTGTACATTAAAAATGTTTATGTTTACACAAAAAATATCCCACAATCAAATAAGCTTGAGATGTGCTGGGTGGGGCGATAAATAATGTTCAATAGGCTTCTGTACAATAGGACTCCTCAAGCTTGCATGAATACGTCATGAGAATCTCCAAGTGAAGGTAACAGGCCTTCCCAAGCAAGTGTGAACTCAGTCCCCTTTGTTTTTCTCAGAGCATCTGGAGGGTCAAGTGCTTCGAAAACACACTTTGGGAAAGGAGATAAAATTTTAAGTGGCTTTCCTGTGACAAAACAAACACCGACACCAACAATAAACACTATGATACACCCAGAACTAATCCCGATCATAAATGTGCAGGATTTATGTGGAGGAAACAACAAAACTTCACTGGGAGATATAAAATGAAGAAGTAATCAAATGGAGGCACACCACTTCCCTTGAAGAGAAGAATCAATATTATAAAGAAGGCAATTTTCTCTAAATTGATTTATAGATTTAACATAACCTCAATAAAAGTCTCAATGAAATAATAGTAACCAAGTGTTGGCAAGAATACGGTGGAACAGGCATTTCCATACATTGCTGGGGGAGTTTAAATCGGTGCAACCTTTTTAAAAAGCAATTTAAAGCCTTCAAAATGTGCCTTCCTTCTGACCCAGATCTAGAAATATACCCTAAGGAAATGATCAAATGTGAAGAAAATTGTATTTGCATAGATTTTCATTACCAGACTATTTAAGGGAAACAAAATATTAATAATAACCCAAGTGTCCAACAATAGAGAAAACACTAAAAAGATTTTCAGGCTTTTATATCAGTGAAAATTACACGAGATTAAAACTCATGATTTCAAAATCTCATCAGATGTGAAAATGCTCACACGGTAACTTGTCAGGGGGCAAAGCAGGGCCCCGGGTGCACAGTGGCAGGGTCCCGACTATAATTCCTGTCTGTACTCACAAAGAATGAAAACTATAAGAAGATAAAATGTTTCTGTACTTCATTTATTTGGATTTTCTATATTTCCTAATTTGTACATAATAAACATATAGTATATTCATATGTTTTAAACTATGCCAGTAAACATGGTACAGATAAGAAATATTTTAAATATCCTATTAAAACAATATGTGAGATCAGCCAAGGTGGTGCTGAAGAAAAACTGTAATGAGGGGGTGTGCACAGAAGGCAGGACTCACCCTACAAAACAGAAAATAAATGATAAAACACGGCGGTAATAATAGTTCAACAGCTGACTTGACATCCCAATCAGTAAAATTCCCCCAAACAGACTATAAATATATAGTCTGTATCATTGCCTAGTAAGAAGCGCTATTCATTAAATGGATTTAGGAAAACACCCAATAAAGTTTAAGTAAATTTTAAAGGGCTTAAAGACTTGGTGGTCTAATTTCACTTTTTCGCATGCACCCGCCCCGTTTTCCCAGGACCATTTATTGAAGAGACTGTCTCTCCTCCACTGAATGCTCCAGCCTCCTTTGTCAAGTATTAACTGACCGTACAGGTGGGAGTGGGTTTCTGGACTCTCTGCTGCTTCACTGATCTACATGGCTGCTCTTGTGCCAGCACCAGGCTGACCAGCTTATACCATACACAAGAATAAACTCAAAGTGGATAAAAGACTTCAATGTAAGTCATGAAATCATTAAAAAAAATCCTAGAAGAAAACATAGGCAGTAAAACTTCAGACATTTCTCATAACAATATCTTTGCCAATATGCCTCCTCAGGCCAGAGAAATAAAAGAAAAATTAAACAAATGGGACTACATCAAACTCAAATTTTCTGCACAGCGAAAGAAACCATCAACAAAATGAAAAGGGGACCCACAGTATGGGAGAACATAATCACCAATGATACATCTGACAAGGGGTTAATCTCCAAAATATATAAACAACTTATACAACTCAACACCAGGAAGACAAACAATCCAATTAAAAAATGGACAAAGGGTTTGAAAACACACTTATCCAAAGAGGACATACAGATGGCCAACAGACATATGAAAAAATGCTCAACGTCACTAGTAATTAGAGAAACGCAAATTAAAACCACAATGAGATACCACCTCACACCTGTCTGAATGGCCTTCATTAATAAATCAACAAACAACAAGCGCTGGTGAGGATGTGGAGAAAAGGGAGCCCCAGCGCACTACTGGTGGGAATGCAGACTGGTGCAGCCACTGTGGAAATCAGTATAGAGTTTCCTCAAGAAATTAAAAAAGAAACTGCCTTTTGTCCCAGCAATTCCACTGCTGGTGATATATCCTAGGAATCCTGAAACACTAATTCAAAAGAGCATATACACCCCTACCTACATTCACAGCAATTATTTACAATAGCCAAGCTCTAGAAATAGCCCAAGTGCCCATCAGTGGATGAGTGGCTAAAAACGCTGTGGTCCACCTACACAATGGAATGCTACTTGGACACACAAAAAGGAAAGCTTACCCTTTGTGACAGCGTGGATGGACCTGGAGAGCATTATGCTAAGTGAAATAAGCCAGCCAGGGAAAGAAAAATACCATATGATTGTCCAACTAATGAACAAAATATAAACAGAGGCATGAATACATAAAGCAGACTGACAGCTTTTAAAAAGGAGCCAGGGTCCAGATGAAAGAAGGTGCTGGGATTAGCCGGGAACCATGTATGCATAACTCATAGGCACAGACCACAGCGTGGTGAAGGCCAGAAGGAAGGGTCTGTGGGGACTGGGGGGAGGGGGGCAAAGTGGGGGGATATGGGGGCAAAGTGGGGGGATATGGGGGCAAAGTGGGGGGATATGGGGACATCTGCAATAGTGCCAACAATAAAAAAAATACAGAATCAAAGGCTTAAATAGTTAAATTTAAAAGAATGAAACAAAATACAGACTAACATTATAAGTGACCAACTGAACTTAGAAAGGATAAAAATTTCAAAGCATGATCCATGGAATACATTATCACAGAAAAGAGTGACTGGTTTTACTATTTAATAATTAAAAGATTCTAAACTTCAAGATGATCAAATAGGAAATTAGAAAGCGTCAAAACCTGGAGAAAATATTTGCAAGGAAGAGACAGGACAGAGGTGTGATGATCTTCACATACTAAGGACCCAGACAGACCCCTCGGAGGTGGAGCCCCGCCCCCACACAGAGGCTGGGGGGAGGCAGAGGTGGGCACTCCACCCCTCCGGAGCAATCTCTCCAGCCCTCATTCCTCTCACCTGTCAGACTGAGCAGAACCACCCAAAAGTCATTTGTAAGGATTGAATGAGGTGAAGGCTATAAATTACTCATCTAGTAATTAATGAGCCCTCAATAAATGTCCACTAGAAGCACTTTTACTCGCTCAACAAGCCCCTACCCAGGATCTGTGGTGATACTGTGCTGGGCACTAGGGATAAAAAGGGGGCACAAGAGAAAGGGGTAAACGGGCACGCCAACCAACAAGACTCATGGAATGTGACTTTACAACGGGGTGGCGACTGGGTGATATCCAGCAAGGAAACCTGTTCATCCTGGTCTCCAGGGGCCCTAGAAGGTTCCTGGAGGTGGTGGTTTTAAGTGGAGTTCTGAAGGATGACCAGTCAGACAGGCAGAGGGCAGCTGAGGGAGAGGGAGCAGCATGTGTAGATGCTGGGAGATGGAACGGTACTGGAGTGATTCTTAAAGCGTGGGAGTGGCTGCCATTGCAGGAGGGTGCGTCTGAGGGTGGAGACCAGAGAGACAGGAAGTTAGAGGAGGCAGCAGGGCCTCCAGGTGCCGGCCACGGAGTGTGGCCTTCCACACCACGGGCGACAAGAAACCCTGACAGGGTTTTAGGTAGGGCTGTGCCGTACACAGATTTACACTCAGAAATGCTCACTCTCCTTGCCGTGTGGAGAATGGGTGGGAAAGGGCCAAGGTCAAAATGAAGAGTCCAGTTAGGAGCTGATACACTGACTGCCAGAGAAACTATGGAGGCTGAGCTGGGATAGAGGCAGTGAGGGTGAAGTAATGTAAGCCGATTTGAGGGGTGTTTATGAAACACAATAAACAGATGTGACTGATTGAATATAATAAATGAGTGGAAGGGATTTGTTAAGACAGACAGACATTTCAAAGCATTTAGAATGAAAAATGGTAAAGGTCGGAAAGAGACATTTCAGAAAAAAATACACATGGGAGGGAATACATCAGCAGGGAAGGAGGGAAGGAAGGAAGGAAGGAAGGAAGGAAGGAAGGAAGGAAGGAAGGAAGGAAGGAAGGAAGGAAGGAAGGAAGGAAGGAAGGAAGGAAGGAAGGAAGGAAGGAAGGAAGGAGGGAGGGAGGGGAGATGGAGAAGTTGGAGCCCTCGTGCACTGCTGGTGAGAACGTAAAATGGTCCAGCCACTGTGGAAAACTGTATGGAGGTTCCTCAAAAAATTAAAAACAGAATTACCATATAATCTAGCAATTCAATTTCTGGGTATATTCCCAACATAATTGAAAGTGGGGTCTTGAAAAGACAGTTGCACTCCATGTTCATAGCAGCGCTATTCACTGCAGCCAAAAGGTGGAAGCACCCCAAGTGCACGAGCCGATGACTAGAAAGACAGACTTAAAAGGGGAGGAGATTCTGGCACCTGCTATGACACGGGTGGGCCTTGAAGACGTCACACTCAGTGAAATGGGCCAGTCACAAAGGGTCAAACACTCTATGATCCCACTGACACAAGACACCCAAAGGCGTCAAATTCATGGGGACGGAGAGCAGAATGGTGGGCACTAGGGCTGGGGGAGGGGAGTGGGGAGTTCGTATTAATGGGGACCAAGTTTGGGTTTTGCGAGATGAAGAGCCGTAAAGATGGCTGCACACCAATGTGAATAGACTTAGCACTACTGAACTGTATACTTAAAAATGGTTAAGGCGGTAAATTTTGTGTTATATGAATTTTACCACAATTTTTTAAAAAAGCTCTGCTCCCTCTTGTCAGATCTGTTCTCTAGCTTCAGACTGCTTACATCTGTGCACCAGCGTGGCGGCTCAAGGCTCCTCAGTCTACGGCCGCCCATCGCTTCCAGTTCAGACAGTTCAGCCCATGCAGATGGAATGTCCTTTGTGTGGATGCAGCTGTCCTGCCGCTGCAGTAAACGTCCGGGTTTGGAGCACCTGTAATTCACAGGTCAGAAACCAGAGGCTTCAGGAAGGGCACTCGTTCAGGGTCAGGAAACTCCCGCTGAGCCCCGGGAAGGCCCTGATGCATCATCCCCTTGGGCTGACTCCAAGGCGCTGTTCTTTCCTTTAACTGGAAGAGAACTTTGATTACATTGTCCCCAATGTCCTCACAAAGTCATCAGCTCAGACAAGTGCACAGGCAGTGACTGCCCAGGAAAATGGGATGGTCTCCCTCTAGATCCAAGCTCATTAGGGCCCTGGCTCTCAAATCCAGGCAAAGGCAGGGGGTCTCTACCGAAAAATTTCTCATTCTCCAGCTGCACTTAACCTCTCCTTTCAAATGGAGTGGAAGAGCTCTCTGGGCTGGGAGCCTCTGTGCTGGGAGCCTCTGTGCCAGCCTGAATGACGGGGCCTGGGACAGTGGGGGGTGGGAGGCTGAGAACGGGCTCAGGAAAAGAACAGTCTTTTTATAGCCTTCCCTGCCACCGCGAGCAAGTTGCTCAGAGAGACTTGTAACTGCTGGACCTTGGAGTTACAAATGGAAGAGTCTTCCTCCCACTCTGAGTAGCTGACAGATAGTAGTGGTCTACCATTAGGGTGCTTGAGTATCAGGACAGGAAAGGGCAGGAGTGAGAGAAGGGAGGGAGAGAGAGACAGCCTGCCTCAGAGCAGGAGAAAATCTGGTAATTTGAAGGTCTCTGCAGCCTCCCCATCCAGCTCTCTCTGGGAGTTGCCTGAATGGCTGTGACGATGTGGGTGAGAAGCATTCGGGCTGTTTAGCCCAGGCCGACTCCAGATGCTCCAGACAGATGTGCACAGGGCGTGCCTGTCAGCAGGAGTCCTGCCTGCCTGGTGCCACCTCTCCCTGTTCTGTGCCCTGACATTTGGAATTCAGCCAGAGGCAGGCTTTGTAGGTCACTTAGATTCTGGTATTTTTAGACTCAGTACCAAAAAATAGCTCATTCTTCTCTCATGAAAGACTGTTACCTGTCACCCACACTCACAGCGGGTGGCACTGTCACGTGGTGCGGAGGGGAGAGAACAGGGTCTGGGATCAGGTCAGAGCCCTGGGTCCCTTATCGGAAGCATTGGCTCTAAAAAGCCTGTCGCACATTGTTCTGCTTCTTTGAAGACCTAGTGTGTGCCATCTACGTGGGCATATCAGTTAATATCTACCTGGAAGTGCCCTGTAGAAATGCCCTGTAAATGAACTCCCCAGTGCCACGCGGCTGTTCCCCACATCAGAGTCCGGTACCCGTGGTCCTGCCATACCCAGCGCACATCACGCCTTGATCGGAAACCCTCTGAACGTCTCTAAACAGGGGTACATTCTCCAGAGAGCCGACTTCTCCATGGCATCTTGTACCCAGTCCACTTCACCCACTCCTGCTACCAGCGTTGAACGTGAGACCTGCCACAGGGCTTGAAAGGCAAGCAGCTTTCGGGGTGCAGAGCAGGCATGAAGCCATGCAGGGAAAGTGCTTCCATCTTGGGCAGGCTCTGACTCACCAGCCTGGTGACAGGGGTGTAGCATGGCGTGGTGGCTGCTGAGGACTTTGTAATGACAAAGAAAGGACTGAAGACTGGAACACTCTTGTCACTGTTTCTATAATGACAATGTGCTACATACGCAGTACCACTGCAATTAGAGGTTCTTTGGTCTAAACACTACCGGCACTGAAATAAACATATTGACACTAGCAAGCCCGGAAACAGAACCTAATGTGCATGGGAAGGCAGCATCCAATGAAGGCGGAATTTCCAACCAGCAAGGAGATGATGGATTTATTTCACAAATGCAGTCAGGGTAATTTATTAACTGTAAAAATACAGTTGCTTTACATTGTACTCTTCACACTCTAAACCAACATAAACTCCAAATGGAAAAAAGCGCTACATTTTTTATTAAAAAAAAGAAAAACACAGCTAGAAGAAAATGTAAGTGAATATTTGTCTGTTCTTATGTACAAAAGGCCCTTCTAAGCATAAAAATAAAGGAAGAAACTATAAAGGAAAAAAATCATAAGCCTGACTAAAGATTAAAATATTTCTGAAGATCAAAAGATATCACAAATAAAATGAAGAGGAAATGACAAACCAAAAAGAAGGAAAGTAGCTGGGGGCTAGGGACAGAGGCCTGGAGAAGACACCTGGGAGTGGCCCTCGCACAGGGCTGACAGGACAGTGGGCAAGACGGATGTGAAAATCAGGGCCACCATCAAGGGCGGTGTTACAAATAGTGGTAAGTCCTTCTGAAGCCAAAGGGTAGGATGTCATACTGGGAAGATCCAAAGTCAGATGGAGCCCTCAAGGAAGGTCTCTGTGCAGAGTGTGAGGCCGGTCTCCTGACTTGTGAGCTCCATCCCCTGAAGCTTACCACGCACACACGTGCCCCGCCAGTCCCCACACCCCCCAGTGTGGAGACACACACATGCAGTAACTTCAGTTGGTGTAGCCACTGAGTGTTTGTTATTATAACCCCTATGGAGACACTATGTCAGCCCATTAATGTATTTGGACCTGTCAAATACTCTACCAGTTTCATTTTTTTAGAGAAATCTCCCCCAGAGCTTCCTGAACGACTCCAGAGGGGGGCTGCTTGTCCTCCATGTATCCTGGGGTCTTACTCCACCACCGCCCTGGGATCCCCCAGGCCTATCTGCTGTGCATGAACGCTGTTTCCTGAAGCCATGCCCTTCTCTCCCTTTTAGAACCTCATCTTGGTGGAGCCTAGCTTCCAACAGCTTCCTAAGACAGGGTACCGTGGAAGTAAATACCTTCTGACATTTTGTGTATGAAAATGTCTTTATTCATTCATGCCCATAATTGATTGTTTGAATGAATATAGTATTCCAGGGTACAGATCATTCTGCACCAAAATTTGAGTCATCTTAGCTTCTGGTGCTACTGTTGAGAAGTCAATATAATTCCAATTGCTTATCCTCGCATGTGACCCTGCCTGGCTCTATGAAGGCTCTTCTGCTATCCCATTATTGCAAAATGTCTTGATGGTGTATGTACCATGGTGTGGGTTCATTACCATTTATTGGTTAAGCTTTTGTTGGCTCTTTAAATCTGGAAAAATAGATGTCCAACTATGGGGCATTCCTTAAGTTTTTTTCTTAATGTTTTTATCCCTTCTACTTTCTCTGTCTATTCTTTCTGGACCTGTTATTCAGATATTGGTCTTCCAGCAAAGGGCCCTCTAATTGTTGAACTTTTTTCCCCTCCTGTTTTCCATCTCTCATCTTCAGCTCCACTTTATCTGAGAATTCCTCAATCTTATTTCCCAACCCTTCTGTTAAGTTTTCATTTTTTGTTGTTGCACTTCCTACTTCTAAACAATCTTGTCCTCCAAATGTCCCTTTTTAAAATGCCGTGTCTTATTTTAGGACTGCAGCATAGTCTCTCCTTTCTCTAAAGACATTATGGATGGTTTCAATTTTACTTTTGTGCTCTCTGCGTAGTCTCTGTCCCGTCTAGTGCCCTTGCTCTGCTTCTTTATTCTGGTGTCTATCTCTCCCTTGGAGGTTTTCCTCAGACCCCTGGTAATCTGTAAGACTGGGAGTCCACACCACTGAGGGGTGGGGGCCCTGGTTGGCAGGCCCTGTCACGCTTGGATAATCTGGCTGGCACGGTTCGTTGGAAAACTCCGATTCAGTACATTTATATCATTCTTCTTGAACGGGTCAGATCTTCAGAAAAGGCTTTCTGGCTTCTTGCTTGAAAGATAAAGTTGCAGCTGTCAGTGCCCTGGAGCCACATGGGGAAGCAACCAGGAGCAGGGGCCCCATCCGATGCCCCTGTTTTCACACCGTCACTTGTGCTGCAGCTTCCCAGACCCGAAGACCTGCTCCAACCTCCCAGGGAGTGGCCTGCTGGTCTGCAGGGGCACAGCACTGGAAAAAGTAGGAAAGAGGATTTGAGGGTCTAAATACTTATAAGGAAACTTTAACCAGTCCTCTGGACACCAGAACCCCTCTTTACCCCTGGCTCAAGGCATGCCAGCTGTAGCCAATTCTTGAGATGTTTGAGGATTTGTAAAAGTGAATCTGGCCCTGGCCAGTATGGTTCAGTTGGTTGGAGTATCGTCCCATAGATCGAAAGTTTACAGGTTGGATTCCCAGTCAGGGTATAAACCCAGCTTGTGGGTTCGAACCTTGGTTGAGGTGTATACAAGAGGCTACCAATCTCTCTCTCTCCCTCTCTCTCTCTCTCAAAACAACGAGAACTGCCCTTGGGTGAGAACAGAAAAGGAAAAGAGTAACTCTGGTTGCCTCTCTCTGTTTCTTACTGCCTCTGGAAGATTCTGCTTCCTCAGATCTGCTAATTGATGACTCATCCATAGACTTTCCCCCTTCAAAGTTCTGTTGTGTTATTTCCTCCCTTCACTTCACTTTGCTTTTAGGTTTATGCTTTTTGAAAAATCCTTTTACTAATAATTCAATAGGGTTTCAGAAAGAAGCCAAAGTAGATGCATGTGTTTAATTTTCCATTGTTATCCTCTAGTTCTTGTTTACATAACTCAGAGAAAATTGCTTATAAGAAGTGTTTTCAGTGGTACCAAAGCTAGAACAAGCAGAGGTGAACAAACAAAGCATTTGATGGAATCAGCCTCAGACCCCTGTCTGAACCACCTGTCTCCAGGGATGGGTGGTCCAGCCAGTAAGAAGCAGATAAGGAAAGTCTGTGTACCCGCTGGACAGTGCTCTGACAGATGCCGCCAGTGTCCTCGTCTGTGAGTTTATCCCTAAACTTCCTCTTTACACCAGCCCTTTGTGACTAATGCCTTTCTTTCAATGTGTTCATATTTTCCATCAAGTTGATAGACAAGTCTGACGGACCAGGGAGGACTCCGTCTGACATCACTAAAACCCATCGTGAGTTGGTGCTGTATGTGACACATGGAGGGAAGACTAGTTTCTAGGACTTTTCATGAAGACACATTTTTTAGACATAAATGAAACACCATCTTCTCTGTCTATATATCCACAGATGCCATTAAATGTAAATCCAAAATACATGCCAGCAGATTTGAAAGATAACCCCTATACCTGAAGGAAAGGAACATACTCTAGCCCCTCTCAAGGAGGAAAAGACACTCTGAGCATGAAATATAACGTGTGTCAAACACAAATTCAAACCACTCAGTATCCACTGATTCACCTCAGTGGAAAGTGACTGAGTGGCCACCACGCGGAACACACTGTCCCAGCCCAACAGTGACAGAGGGGAGAGAACACA
This sequence comes from Artibeus jamaicensis, assembly GCF_021234435.1. Lineage (NCBI taxonomy): Eukaryota > Metazoa > Chordata > Mammalia > Chiroptera > Phyllostomidae > Artibeus > Artibeus jamaicensis. The sequence continues at coordinate 4,922,578 of NW_026521854.1, read as the reverse complement.
CATCAGTACAGTAGATGCAATCCATCCCGACTTCAAGGACATTATAATATAGTTGTCAAAGTAAAAATGATACTGAAATATCTAAAAAGTAAGTGCAAGCTGATGGGAATACATCTCGTTTAAATAATCCAAAAGAAGAGAAGTCAGAGAGAGGAAAATAGAACAACAACAAAAAAATAATATGTTAGTCCTAAGTCCAAATATGGCAATCATTACATTAAGTATAAAAGGTTTAAACCCATAAATTAAAAGACAGACATTGTCAAAATAGATATAAAGTATCACTTAACTATGTATTGTCTTTAAGAAACTCATTTCAAATATAATTACATGAGAAAGTCAATAAAACAATGGGAACAGAGATGTGATTAAAAAATACTAATAAGAAAGTGGAGTGGTTACTTTAACATCACAGTAGACTTCAGAGCAGAGAAACTACGAGAGACTAAGAAAGTCACACGGTGTTAAAAGTGCCAGTTCCAGACAAGGTGTCATAACCCAAAACGTGCTCGCACTGAGCAACAGAGCTTCAAAGCACATGAGGCAAACACTCCTAGAGCTGCAGGAAAAGCAATCGATTCCCAAACAGAGGAGAAGACTTCCGCTCTCTTCTCTTGTCGGAGAGTAGAACCAATACACAGAGAACCAGTGGAGACTCAGGAGAGGCAAACAGACATGAATCAGTGGAGTCGAACTGGTATTTGTATTCTTTTCCAACACGCGTGGACAAGTCGTTAAGATGGACCGTATCCTGGATCATAAGGCAAATCTTAACCGATATAATCACTGAAATCATACAAACTTAGTTATCCTAATATAATAAAATTATGCTGGAAATAAGTAACAGAAAGATAATAAGAAACTTATCAGACACTTGGAAATTCCCAATATGCTTCTAAATGCTCCATGGACCAAAGAAGGAGCCTCAAAGGGTACTATAACATAGTTTGAATTAAACTAAAATATGTAAAAACGTAATTTATCAAAATGTGTAAGATGCATCTAAAGTAGCGCTTAGACAGAAACAAAGTTTCAGCGTTAAATGCTTTTATTAGAAAAGAAGGAAGGTGTCAAATCGATAAAACACCTATTGCTAGCATCGGACTCCACCGATGTCACAAGCAAAGTGAGGACCTACCAGGTGCAACCGGATGCACATCAAACCAACAGCTCGAAATGAATGAGCTAACTTCTCAAACGCCATGGAATACTCAACTTCACCCCCCATGAGAGAGGTAATCTAAATAGTAACAACTAAAGAAACGTAATCCCTAGTTTAAAAACCTCCTGAAACAGAAAATCCCAGGCCCAGATGGTTTCACTAGCAAAGTCTACCAACATTGAAGGATTCTATGCAATCTCTTCTACAAAATAAAAAAGCAGATACTTCAAAATTACCTTATGAGGTCACCATTATCCCGATGCCCAAATCAGACAAAGATAATATAAATAAAATTATAGATCAATATCTCTAATGACTAGAGACAAAAATTATCAGCCAAATAATCCCCAAATAAAACCCACCAGCACATAGAGAACAATACGCGGCAGTTGGGTAGGGTCTAGCCCTGAAATGCAAGGATGGTTTAATATATTTGAAAATCAACTGATTTAACCCACTATATAAACCATCTAAAGAAGAAAAACTATGTTATCTCATCAATTGATAGAGAAGAAAACATTTGAAAATTTTAACATGCATTCGTGACAAAAATTCTCAATCAATCAAGAAAAGAAAGAAACTCCCACATCCCGACAAAGGGCATCTGTAAAAACCTACAACTAACCTGTTTGCTGGTAAAAGGTTGTTTCTCCTAAATCAGGAATAAAAAGGACATCCACCCTCACCACTCCTGCTCAGTATGGTGGCAGTCCTCACAAGTGTAATAAGGGAAGAAAAATAAAGTTAGGGCATAAACATAAAAAAATGAAGAACTAAAACTGTCCCTACTTGCTGACAACATGACTGTCTAGGTAGAAATTTCCAGGGAAACTGCAACAACGACAATGACAACTTCCACAACAACCCTCCCAGCACTGGTGTCAGAGCTTTGCGAGGCTGCAAAGTCATCACACAGAAACACCCTGTGACTCTGTGTGCTGACGACTCGGGGCTTGAAACCAGAGCGACGCCATTGAGAGGAGCTCCAGAAGCATGAAATACTTTGGTGTAAATCTAATATGACATGTACAGAATCTGATGCTGAAAATTACAAAATGCTGATTAAAGAAATCCAAGATGGCCTAAGTAAATGGCCAGGCATATTCTGTTCATGAATTGAAAGATTCAACATCGTAAAGTTGATTATTTCCCCAAATTGGTTTTAATGTAAATAATTCTATTAAAATACTCACACACAAAAAATTGCAGCTATATTGCAGAATGGACAGACTAACCCTAAAATACAAACAACACTAGGTGGATAACACAGTTTGAGAGAAAAGAGCAATGTCAGACAAGCCAAGCTCCACTGTCTGTGACCCACCGCACCCTGACCCACTGCGCAGCCGCAGCAGCCAAGGCAGTGTGGGGCTGGCACTGGTTCCGTACGCAGATCAGCGAGATGCAGCAGAGTCCGGCACACAGAGGAAGCGGACCCTACCAGTGTAGACAACTCATTTTCTCTAAGGAGGCAAAAGCTATTCAATGGAGAAAGAACATTTTTTCAACAAATGTTGTAACCATGAGAAATCTTTCTACAAAGTAAGAATAATAAACCTCAACCTAAACATCATATCATTATACAAAAATTAACTTTAAACATCACATAAACCTAAATGCAAAAAATAAAATTATAAAGCTTTTAGAAGAAAACATTGCAGAAAATCCATACCAGAAATATGATCCATGTGAGAAATACCATTCTCTAAAGAAACTGACCCTAGAGAAATAAAAATTTTAGGTTCACACAAAAATCTGTGCATTAGTGTTTACAGAAGTTCCGCTCATAATGATCAAAAACCGAAACCAGCCCCAATGTCCTTCAATGAATGAATGCATACTTAAATTATTGTACAGCTACATAATCGAACAGTATCAACAATAAAAAAGAACAAACTATTGATACACGGGACACCTAGGATGAATTGCAAAGGCATTATGTGAATGAAAGAAACTAGTCTCAAAAAGTTACATCCTGTATAACTTGATCTATTCATACGACGAGATCAAAGACAAACTGGTAGTGATATGAGCCGTTCTGGAATGCAACAGTTCTGTACCCAGTCGCAGACCGTGGTGTTGGCTACACACGGATAGTCATGTGCTAAAACTCACAGAACTGTATATCCCTAACACACTCAGTGTTACCGTACCATGATTTCAAAAAATAAAGTTAAAACTAAACAGCATGCTCACGGTGCCTAGGAGAGGGACATGACTAAACTCTCCTGCCTGACAGGGCTACAGCGATGACAGCTCCGGCTTCTGCGAACCCAGGTTTGGCGCCAGACCGCGCTCTCTGGGCCGTCTCTGCATGGAGCTGGTCACACTCGCCCCAGCCTCCCTTCTCAAAACACAATTTAAAACAGTCCTCTTCTGGCCCCTGCTCCTATCTGCCCTGAAGTGTCCAGGAAGCAGGGCAGAAGGAAGCAGGAGCCCAGCCCCACACCCCCACTCCCATGCCGTGCCTCCTCTCAGCTGGACCTTCAAAGGAAACCGGGAGAGGTGGGCGGCTATCAGGGCTGTCAGAGGAGGAGGAGAGCAACCAACAGTCTGCTCAGACTCGTTCCTGAGCATCTGTGGCTATTTTCGCCTTGTGAATACACGGCAGGGAGTGGGCCAAGCCGGGCCGGTAGCCATGTGTATTTGTGTGTCTGCGCAAACACATATGCATGAGAGAGGGGTGAGCAAGAGGCTTTCCGAGAGAAACTGAGTGGGTGGCTGCCACTGCCGGGTGTGCGCAGCCAAATACAAAACATCGAGTGAGCAATTACTGTAATCAGACGCGCAGGGTGTCTGCCTGCGTCAGCAGTGCTCTCTCTGCTCCCCCATGCAGGCTGCTCAGGAGCCCTGCGCAGTCCACACCGGAAGGGTCTCAGGCTGGGTCAGGAGGGGCTTCTTTAGGCTTCTTGGGGGTCACGGCCCCTCCTGACATCAGGAGAATGCAACACCTGGAAACTCCGCATGTGGTCGCCCTTGTCCAATAGGTAAATCAAGCCACAGAATGAAGTTTGACTGGAGTCCTAGTTGTCTGACACAGGCACTGTCCCCACCCCTCCCGCTGTCCCCTCCCCTTCTCAGAGTCTGGCCAGTGGAAGGGTCTCTGGTTTCCCATGCTTCCGAGTCAGTAGTGAGAGCTCCTGGAAAGGTGTTCAGAATCTGCTAGTCAGGATACAGCAGAACCAGTACCAGAGCCACTGTGGCCCCGCATGCCTGGTCAGTAAGGGACACCAGGGAAGGACACTATGAGCCAGCTTTTACCGAAATACACTTTGGCCACTTACAAGGCTCCTTGACCTGGCTACATGCCGACTGCTTGGGACAGGAGCTCTGGAATCTGCATCTCAAGCACCCAGGAGACTCTGTGTCCCCTAAATTGTGGAAGCCAACAACCTACGAGGAAGGGATGTGGGCCTAGGGGACAGGACACTGGAGTGCCAGGCCCACTGGGGTAACAGGCTGCAGAGACAACTGGAGCCCCGCTGGGCCTGGCTTTCTCACCTGTTACATGGGGACAACAGCACAGTGTCACCTGGCCACAGGATGTGGATCTGGGTCTGCAGGTGTCACATTGCTGCGTTGAAGGCTCACACGCTGACGAACGGAGTGCATGCTGGGAGGCCGTCTGGCTCCGCGGTGGGCACTTTCCGACAGATACATGGCTCTTCTCCAAGCCGAGGGAGACACTGGTGGACAGCTGCTGATGTCCACACCTGGGATGACCTTAGGAGACACAGGGGTCTGGAGAGACACACCCCGTTGGAACAGTGCGGGCCCAGGGAAGGAAGCAGCGGGGCCTGCAGTGGCCCTGTGATAGCAGCAGGGACCCCACACACAGGGCACAGGCTTGTCTAAGGCCCTCAGCCCCTAGCACAGGACCCCGAGAGGGTCCGTAAGCCCACCCTCAAATCAGTTTGATTTTCCCAGTCTGCAGGCAGGGTCTTCCTTCTGCCTCTGGGAAGCCAACCCTTCCCAGTGGGGCGGCCGGGAGAGTCACAGAGCCCTCCGCAGGAGTGAGCCCCGAGAAGGCAAATGGAAGGTATTGTCACCCTCCTTCCCAAACCACTTGTCCTCAGGACTCGGGGCCCTCCCGCAATCAGGCTAAGAGGCTGCAGTCGTTAAACCTGGGTGCGCCACAGTTATACCTATAATGGAGCAAATTACATCATCTGAAACCTTTTTTCACAACGGGCGGGTTTCAAACAGCTGTAATTTATGGATGTTCTTCCGAGAGGAATTAGTCAATATATTTGTTTTCCCTTTGATATATAGCCACAGGAGCGCGGCAGGCATGAGGTTTATTAAGCCTTGCCAATTTGCTGCCACTGCTCAACACTATAGATTTTGCTCGTGGAGCGGGCTAGTTCCACCCCAACTTGGAAGAAATCATTCAGCACGCTGAAAAGCCTTCCGGCGCTCTGAGCCCAGCACGCTCCTCGTGTGCAGTGGCCTTGGCCAGCTGTGAGGCTACTGCCTCCCTCGCGCAGGCGCAAGGAGTGAGGGGGCCGGAGAGGCAAGGCTGCAGGTGGCACCAGCCTCCCTGTGGGTCAAGGGGCTGCAGGCCAGCACAGGCCCAAGGGGGACAAGAACACTCCTCATCCTTCCCTGCAACTCAGCCCAGTCCCTGTCCCATTCCCCAGGGGCCAGGAGAGCATGTGGCCGGTGTGGGGAAATGGTGTGGTGAGCGTGGCCCTTCCCCCATGTGCCACGGGAAACAGTGTAAGAGGAAGGTACCTTCAGGCCCAAGAGCCTCCTTGAAGGGAGGCACCCTTGGCTCCCCGACAAGATGAGGGGGTACCCCTTTGGAGGGGGGCATGGCCCTCCAAACTCAGTCTGGGTGTCGGGGTAGAGGGCAGATTCTCAGGCGGGACCTGACCCCACTGTGTGATTCAGCAGGTCCGAAGTGACCAGGACCCTGCACAAAGTGATTCAAACCCACTGACACCCACCCCCACCTCACCTGTCGATGCTCAGGTGAATCGGGTTTTTCTAAACCTGAGAAGAATGCTATTTCTTCTGATGAGGCACAATAGAAGATGTGAGGGCCAGGAAAAAAATCATTAATTGTCCAATTTAAACGTCATCAGTGGAGGGGGGATGTGCCCACAGCCCTGACCACACTGAAGACCCCTTCTCGGTTTATCCATGTGATCAGAGATGTCTCCTACTGGGCACCTAGGATATGCTGACGTCCCAGGCACCCAAGCTGATAGTCCTGCAGGCAGTTTCCTTTCCTGGAGAGCGTGGATAGCTGGACCCAGGGCACACGGCCAGCCAGGGCCACGCTGGCACGTGAGGCAGGTCTGTCCAGCTGCAAATCCCCTGCTCTTTCCACACCCCCAGAACCTCCCTTGCCATCCCCCTGGTGCAGGCACGGACTTCCCATCACTCCCCAGGGAGCAGCAGGCAAGTGCTGACTCCTCTGCTTTGTCGCTGACCAGGAACTGATGACCCCCTTCCCAGGAGGCCACTTGCTTTGAGCCACATACCACACTGGCTCTTTCAGGTCTGGAGCCAGACTACTTGGTTCAAAGTTCAGTTCTGCTACTTTCTGGCTGGGTGACATTAGACAAGTTGCTGACCCTCTCTCAGCCTTTGTTCCTCATCTGCCAAGGAAGATAATCCCTGTACCCACCCCACTGAGTGGCCTTCTGGTTGCCATGAGCTCAAATACACAGAGCTCATTTTAGCACTTGGAAAACGTTCATCGCTCTCTGTCCTGCACTTCCTTCCGCAGCGCTGTGCTGTCTGACTGTGTGCAGGGTGGTAGTGGGAAGGACTCATCTACATTACCTGATTCGGAAGATAAACCAGGACTGGGCCGTGGGGACTTGAGTATTTTAGTTTGGGGTCCCAAGACAGGAAAAGCACTTACACACACGAATGGGAGTGTGCATCCTCACACACGCACACACGCATATGCGGCTTCCTTTGGGTTGGCCAATGTCACAGGGAGTGGACGTGGCCAAGAGGGGCTGGTCCCCAGAAGAGAAGGGCAGACACAGCACCTGTATCCCACCAGGAGCGGGAAAGAGCAGGGCCACAGGATTGATGAGTCGGCTCAGACTGAGCACGTGGAGCAGGACGGAGCTGGTGGGGTAAAGCAGGCGTCTGGGGCCAGTATGAGGAAGGGCCCACACGTGTCAGTAAGAGACACAGGGACACGCAACGTCAGGGATGGGTGAGGACCACGATCCAGTGAAACTGAAAATAAACCCGTAACTGTACCCAAACACCTGCACCCAAATGGCCACATCAGAGTAGTCTCCATGTGTGCATGCACACATGGGGACACAGGCAGAAAGCCACAGACACGAAGAGACACACGTGCACAGAAAAATCACAGACACACAGAGACACAGACACGCACAGAGACAGGAACACACACAGCACACAGGCACAGAGGCACTCACAGACAGACCCACACACGGAGACACAGAGACAAACAGCCACAGATGCTCACAGACACATGACACTCAAGCACAGCATCCTGAGGCCTCTCTGGCCTGGTTCTCTCCACAGCAAAGGATGTCTGATGTAAGGAAATGGGATAAGAAATCCAAGTTCTGTTGATAAAACCTGGGGTCAGGAAGAAGCAACTGACTTCATATTTACAGAGAAAACTGAGGCCTCCGGGGCTCCTGGGAGACTGGCAGATAAGGCTGTCTGCGTGCCTTCCTCCTGCGCACACCGACTGCCAGGAAAACGGACTCTGCAGAGTCAGGGGACCCACCCAGGCTGCACCCGGTGCCCAGGAGCCGGGGTGTTGACTTACCTCGGTGTCTGGATGGAAGGACCCCCCCACCAGGGAAACAGAGACCTCAGTGGAGGGCGGGAGACTATCAGGAGCCTGGCAGGGTGGCTTGTGACGAGCTGGGCACACCTTTTCCCAGCCTCCATACCCTCTGATGTGTGCTGGCCTGGCACCCAGGGCCGCTCCTTGGCCGTGACAATTGTAATAAAGTGACAGGGTGATTAGGCTTTGGTATCTCTCTCCCCTGCCTGCAGGTAAACCCCAGGAGGACGTGGGTGTACATGTTTTGCTCACTGCTGCACTCCAAGTTTCCAGCATGTAGTAGATGCTCAATAAACAGAGAAAATTAAAAATAGATAATAACAGTGTCAGAGTCAGCAAAGGCAGCTGAGTGCCAAGGACAGTGGTGAATGTGCTCCTCGGTCAGGAGGTTCCTGCTGTCACCTCCTGGATGCCAGGTGTCCTTTGGAGTGCTGGCCCTGCTCATCCTTCTTGCCACCCTTCGCCCACTCAAGCAGGACCCACCCAAGTCTCTGAGCCACTCAGAGAAATCCACAAGATTACGGGTCAACTACGCGTCAATCCTGAGAAAAGCCTGTCAAAGGGACTCCATGCAGGAGGGCCAAATCCCTGATGGTCCCTGATCCATACGCCAGTTCCCCACAGTGCTCCGCGCCCTGCTCTTTCCCTCCACGGCCTCAGCCCACCCTCTCTCCACTACAGCTTCCGCAGGCCTCCCGGGCCCTCCATCCATTTCATCTCTCTCCCATAAAACATCTGTTCTCAGATTAAAGTCTTAGCCAGCAACTGGGTTTATATTAAAAATGTCAAGATTTCCGCTTCCAGAAAATATGAAGTAAAAGGAACCAGAATTACATTCCCTCCTGAAACTAACAAACAAAAAACCAACAAGATATATAAAATAATGGATCTTGGACACCGGACATTGGGCAGCAAGGACAAGGATCCCTGAAGGAGATGTTCCGCCCTCCCGCCTGGCCAGCGCTCCCACACGGCGGAGCAGGAAGGGCAGCCCACACAGAGCCAGTTGTCTCCCAGAGAAGAGGAGACAGAGCCGGGAGCCCCGGGAGACCCCAGTGTGGGGGCAGCCTTGGCAGGCCTTGGGTGGCGCACGTGATCGCCAGCTCCTGGACTCACACCGTGGAGCCCCTCCCACCTCATTCCAAGGCCGGTCTCTGTGCCAGGAGCTCGTGGTACCGCGATGGCTGTGAGGGTGGCAGGTTATAGGAAGGGGGCTTTCGTCTTGGAGGATCTGTCTGTCTATCTTTCTGTCCATCTGTCTATCAGCTTTCCCTCTATCTCAATCTCTTTCTCGGTCTTGCTCTCTCTCATCACTCGCTCCAGGGGAAGTTAGGGGCCGTGACCTTGGGTCAGTTCTGAGCAGCAGCCCACAAAGTGGGAGACGGAGGCTCCTGACAAAATCACGAGCAAGCTCGGGAGCCATTTTCTAGCACTTTAGGTGACCGCTGCCCTGATCCACAACCTGGCCAGTCCTCGTGAGAGACCCTGAGCCAGGGCCAGGCAGCGCGGCTGCTAATCCGTAGGAACCATGGGGAGATTTGCAGTTTTGAGGATGGCCTCAGAAATCTACCCAGATGGAGGAAGGGCATCAGAAATAGTCAGTATGTAGGCAAATATGAACTACTTTCGTCTGCACTTTATATAACTATTTTAAAGATAATAAGCTGCTAAATCAAGTACACTAATGCAAGACTGTTTTACGATACAGGTAAAAGCAGACAGAGGACAAGGACAGCACGAAGGCCAGGGCCGGGGGGGGCGGGGGTGCACCGCTGCAAGGCCCGTGTGAAATGTTAAAGATATGCCCTATAACACTCAGGTAACTACTGAAAAGGGAGAAGGTAGCCAATACATCAACAAAGGAGATGACATGCAAAAATAGGAATTAACCCAAAAGAAGGCAGGAGGAAAGGGAACAAAAAAGATCAAACAGAAAATGTTTAAGGTAGATTCAACGCAGCCATATCAATAATTGGATTAAATATAAATGATACAACTATCCCAACTAAAAGACACATTACCAGATTGCATAAACAAGCAAAACAACTATAGGATGCTGCCTATAAGAAATTCAGTTTACATACAATGACACACTAGCTTAAAAGTAAACCTTTGTGGGGGTAAAAATGCCATGCTAATATCTTGCAAGGGAAAGCTGGAATGGAGGGACTCATGGGCATCTGGCCAAGTGATCTCAGAGAAAACGAGATGCCAGGGATGCAGGAAGTCAGTTCATCTCAGCGGAAGAGTTGCTTTGTGAGGAAGACTTACAGTTACGTGTGAGCACCTAAAAACAGCTTCGAAATGCATGAAGCGAAAATGTGTGGAACCGCAAGAAGCAGATGGATCTGTGACTGCGGTCAGAGGCCACAGCCCAATGATCTGGGCGGAGTGGGGCACCTGTTGCGCCCGCCCAGGCCCAGCTAGAAAGGTCTTCAAACCAACCAGAGCACTCTGCTCCGAGAGGGAAGACGTAGCTCCACCGAAGGCCCGTGGAAGGAGAGCTCGGGAGATGGAGAGCACAGCCTCTTTGCCCTTCGCTCATCCCCCTCCCTTGAAGGCCTTGGCTTCTGGAAGTCTCTCGGGGCAGGAGGCCGGGCGGGGCTGTCATTCTGCTCTGCTGCCCTCCTGTGAGGCCCTCCCACCCCATGACCCATGGCTCTCACAGATGGAAAAGCGGTTTCTTTTGCAACTTTCTTGAGGTCTAACTGCCCTACAGAAATGGCCCTGACAGTGGTTACTCTGTACTCATCACTAATTCGTTCCGGAATGTGTGATGAGTGCCAAAATTGACGAGTACCGAACGATGACACATTTTCTCTCAAGGGGCAGGGTAGTGACTCATACAGGTTCTAGCAAGTGCCAAGAGTCCCAAGCAAGCGCCCAGGGTGAAGCATTTTCTTCTCGCCAAAATGGGACCAGTACAGGGTTTGACTAGCTCTGAAGCTGACGAGTACTGAGGTGTGGCTGTATTTAAATTCTAAGATTTAAGATACTTCGTATATGCCCACGAAAATACCCCCACGGTCACAATATAAACACATCCATCACCTCCAGAAGTTCCCACTTTCCCTTTTATAATCCCTCTCCCTCCCCTTCCTGCACCAATGAGAAATACAGGCCATCACTAATCTGTCTTTAGTCGCTGTAGATTAGTTTTACGTTTTCTAGAATTTTATATAAGCATATTTATGTAATACATCATCATTTTTGTCTAGCTTCCATAACTCGGTATAATTTTTTGAGATTCATTAATATCGTTTAGTGTATTGACAACCAATTCTCTTTTATCGCTAAGTAATATTTCATCAGATATATATAACACAATTTGTTTAACAATTCACTTACTTATGGACATTTGGTTTTTTTCAGTCTCAGGCTGCATATGACAAACAGAGCTGCTATGCACATCCCAGTGCCAGACTTTCAAGGACACGCACTTTTATTTCTCTTGGGTGCGTAGGTCGTGGAATGGCTGGGTGTATCTCTAACTTTCTAAGCTGTTTCCAAAGCAGTCTATCCATTATATTTCCACCAGCAGTGCGCAAAGTCCTGGTTCACCCGTGTCTTCACCAGCACCTGCCGTGCTCAGTGTTTGCAAAACTGGAGTCCTTTTGACGTGTAGCGCTGCCCCGCTGGGCTTCGAGTGGGCATTTCCCTAACAATCCATGATGCTGGGCCCCTTCTCCTGTGCTTGTTTGCCGCCCATACATAGTCTTTTGTGAAGCGCTTTATAGTTCTTTTGCCCATTTTTTCACTGGATTCTGTGTTGTGATTGGGTTGCGAAGCAGGATAAGAGGGGAAAGAGTACCAGAGAGGGCTGTTTTTTGATAGGGTGACTGGAGAGGAGGTCTCCAGGTAAGTGGTATTTAAACAGAAGCCTGAGGGAGGTAAGGAAGCAAACCATAGGTATCCCTGAGAGCGGGGCTTCCTGGCAGGAACAGGGAAGGTGCGGAGGCACTGACTGGGGCAGGACAGCGCTTGCTGTGTGTGAGGACCAGCAAGGAGGCCAGTGGGGAGCTGGAATGGGGAGGGGCCGGGGAGGGGGGAAGGAAATTTGTATGAGAAAATCTACTTGGCAGAACATTAGACGCCGAATCTTAAAGGACCTGCCACACAGCAGACATTCAATCTGAGAAACCGGTGCAGTGCGAGTGCTGACTCCTTGGCCGTGCGCTCTCCAGCTTCTCCATCCCTAGCTCCTGGGGCCTCACTTGAAGCGACTCTTTTCCATTCTCTGGGCTTTGTCCCCTCATGTGTGCCTCCCGGGGGCTGCAGACGCCTCCTCCACAGGCCTGGCCTGGGTGGGGGGACAGGGACTTGGAAGAGGCAGCAGGGAAGGAGCATTTAATCAAGAATTATTTAAACTGTTTGCTGGACTTCATCTACCATTATGATGGGACATAAAATTTTAAGAGCTTTTGCCAAAAAAAAAAATCTATGGTCCAACTCTATGCAAGTTCTAATAACTCTAAAGAGAGGAAATTTATCATCTTGCAATAAATTCACAACTATCTTCAGAACACCTGAAAACTCCAGACACACCTCTCTGCGTCAGGCTTAATGATCATCTCCTGGGAGGAGTGGGGGGCGGCTCAGATGCTGACTTGGCTGCCCCCACCCCCATCCCCCTGCTCTGTCCCCAGGACTCTTGTCATTCCTCGCCAGCCTGTCCTCCCCATTCCCTCAGCTTCTGCTTCTCGTCATCCCGGGGAGCCCCACAGTGTTCTGGAGACTCCCCAGTCTCCTCATCTAAGAAGTAAGGAGATTGGGCCACATGACCTGGAGGGGCCCCTATTCCAGTGACCCCTGGTGGGACCCAGCCTGCAGCCACAGCTGCTGTCTGCAGAGGCTTGTTGGATGGGGCTAAGGGGCTAGGAAGTCAAGGTCAGAGGAAGACGTGAGGAAGGAGCTTTCCTGAGGACAATGCAAGGTCAGTCATGCCCTTGGCAGGTAGGCAGGGAATGCAAAACTCCAGACCTGTTACCTGCGACATGACAAACCTTGTAACCTTCACTAAGTGAAAGAAGGTAGGGTCCCATATTGTGTGATTCCATTTATATGAGAGTCCAGAATACACGAGTCCACATGGACAGAAAGTGCATTAGCGGTTGCCAGGGTTCGAGGGAGGGGGGCAATTGGGACTGACTGTTAATGAGACCCATTCTATGTGGGGTGATAGAAATTTTTGAAAATAGATAGTGGTAATAGTTGCAAAACATAGTAAATATGCTGAAAACCACTGAACTGTACACTTTGAAATGATGAATTCTATCTTTTGTGTATTATGCCTCCATTTAAAAATATATAGCACATCGTGGTAAGTCAGGGCGTTGACTGAGTGCTGCTGGCAGAGGACCGGCCCAGCGGGACCAGGGGCAGCTCGTCCCGCTCAGGGAGGGCGAGAGGCTCCAGGCAGGGAGGGCGGCCTTTCCTCTCCCAGCAAGGCCCCAGCCACACGGGTATGAAGCCCATGGCCCAGCAGGCCCCGACCCAAACCCTACATGCGGACCTTCCCAGGGAATGACCTCCTGAGTCAGGACGAACTGGGGGCCTTGTTAGTGACGCAGACCCCAGCCCACCCCAGATGGCCTGAACCGCATTTTCACGTTTAACAAGCTCTCTGGGTAATTCTTCTGCACACTCCAGTTTGAAACACATTTCGAGCCAGAGTGCTTTTCAAACTCTAAAGGGTGTACAAACCGCCTAGAGACCTTATTAAAATGTAGATGGTTCCGATGCAGAGGGTCTGGGCTGGGGCCCGAGATTCTGCATTCCTAATAAGCTCCCAGGCCTGCCCATGTTGCTGGCCCCTGGATTCTGCTCTGAACAGCAAGGATTAGAACAGTTTCTTAAATTTGACCGCACAGGGCCATCATTCGAGAAGCTTTAAAGACAACTGAGGCCAGGAACTCCCTCTCTGAGACTCCAGGTTGGTCTGCAGCGTGGTCGAGGCATCAGAGTTTTTAACTTTCCCTAGTGATTCTAAAACGCAGCCGTGGTTGCACATATCTGCAGCAGAAGAAGACTGGCATTCTAAGCGAGTGTCTCGGTCAATGCAGGGGCAGCCCATGTCTAGGGACGGGACCATGCAGCGGGCAGAGGGGGCAGAAACTGCATCAGCTTCTGTCTGTGCACACAGGGGGCACCCTTGTCAGTGCCCTGGAGCCCAGCTGACAAGGAGCAGTCTGCTGCCCCCGTCTTCTGTGGCTCTGAGCCTGGGCTGGACAGCAGGCTCCATCAGGAGGTCCAGTGACAGGGAGCTTCGTGCCTTCTCCCTCACCCAGAATGACCCCATTACTGGACTCACCTTAAAGCCAAGGCATCACATCGCATGGCCAGGGAGGCCTGAGAAAGGGACACATCTGCAGGGTGTCACCTCTCAGGCGTTTTCACCCCTGCATGTTCCCAGCTGTGATGGCAATCAGCTTTGATTGGAGAAGGCTGAGGGACAGGGGCCGTCCCATCATCCAGGTTTGCATGGGGGCTCTCAGCACTCGGGGAAAGGCATGCACAACAGGGGAGAGAAAGGTGTGAAGAGCAGGGAACTGCCAGGGCTGCTTGCTGGAAAGCCAGAGACAGATGTCAAAAGCAACACATGGGCACTTTGGCAAGAGTGTACCCGAGCTGTGTGGAGCAGAAATGCAGCCGTATTTCAGAGTGAAGTAAAAATGTGTCTGTAATTAATGATCCTCTAGGAACACACGGTCCTTATTAATGTAGCAATTTGGAGAAACATAATTCACTAGACAGCAGGCTTGAATTGCTAGGATGATTTTCATCTGGAGGAGGGTTCAGGGGGAGCAGAACGTGGAGGGGAAGGAGGCTCAGGGGGTGGGTTTCCAGGGGTGTCAGGGATGGGGTGCTGGAGGCCAGCAGGGTCTGGGCCAACAAGCCCTGTCGATCTGCTGGGACACTGAGCAGAGGTGACTGCCTTCTGGCCATCCCATCTGGACACCAGGGTCACAGAGGTTGTGTGTGTGGGCCGTGCAGCCAGATGGTCTCTTTCTGCTCTGCTGGGTGACCTTGGCCGAGTTGCTGGATGTCTCTATGCCTCAGTTTGCTCCTCTGTAACAAACATCTTAACAATTGTCCCAATGCATAGAATCAACTGAAGATTTTTAGCACAGTGCCTGGTGTATAGTAAGTGCTAAATAAATAGTTGTTATTGTCACTGGCAGATTCCATCTGTGCATGAATGGGCATGATAATGGCAGCATGGCGTTCGTCTTCCATAGAAATGTTTTGCTAAGCTGCATGCCCAACTCGCTGAGTGAGAGAGCATTGTGACAGAAGAGCAAAGAGTACAGCAGCAACGGCCCGTGCTGCGCTGAGCACAAAAATGGGCTTCAGTGGCAAAACTACTAATGCTACTACTAATCAGGGAAACAGAGTCCGCGCCCACCCCTGGCCAGCAACGGTGAGCTTCGGAGGCCGAACTGGAGAAGCTGAAAGAGCAGGAAGCCAGCGCCCAGGCCAAACGCTCCTGGAGGAGCCGGCCACCTCTTCAGACAAGCTACCTGCTCTTCAGACAAGCATTTCCTCCTCTGGAAAAACAACTCATCAAATAGTTTCTGGGGACCCTTGTAATATAACTTAAAAAAAATTCTGTGGTTAAAGAGGGATGGAGCACACGGGCCGAGTGAATTTCAAGGGCAAGGCCAGAGGACGCTGAGCCTGTACATCAGTTTCTGTGTCCTCCCGGCAGACGCCTGATGTGGGGCAGGTGTTCGCTTCTGAGGTACAGGCATGGCCATGACGTCTGGGGACAGGCTGTACCTCCACCTGCTCCTCAGCTGCCCTCCCGGAAAGCCCCAGAGAAGAAGTTCCAGGCCCATTCCCTGCCTTTCCCGAACTGCATCCAGGGGCCCATGTGGTCCCAAGTAGCACCAAATTCAGGTTCCTCTTCATCCATTTTCATGTGTCTCTTCTGTATCATCAGACATTCTTCCTGGCTCTTTCCCCTCCACTTATCAGCTTGCTCAAGTCTGCCTTGTCCTAAAACACACTAAAAGAGAAACAGTCCTTCTTCTTGTGTTGCTATCCTGGGCTTTTTTTCCTGAGCTGGCAAGCATCTTGAAAAATAATTGGCACTAGCTGGCTCCATTCCTCCTTTCCCAACCAATTCTGGAGGCAGTGCTCTGGCTTCACTCACTGCTGTTCCACGGAAGCCTCTGACCACATCCATCAGCAGCTTCCCTGCAGCCAACTCCAAGGAGCATTTCCATTACTGATCTTCACACTCTGCTGGGTTAAAAGGGCTGGCCACTCCCCTCTTTTTAGAGCTCACCTCCTCTGGTTTACATGGGGCTGGTCTCTCCTCGCTCCCTCCCTGCCTCTCTGGCGGTTTGTGAGGGCTGGACTGCCCCCTGTACCCAAACCTTCATTGCTTATACTGTCAAGGATGCTACCTTTGTCCACCTTGTCCCCTTGTTTTGCATCCTTTTCATACAAGATAACATTCATCCCTGTGGTTTTAACTAACGCCTAACTACTTAGGATTTCCAGATCTTTATTCCCATCAAGACCACTCTCCTAATATATAAAACCCACTTAGGATAAAGTCAGTTATAAATCCACATACTCCATGTGAATGAACTCTCGGTAGGTATCTCGAACACAGTATGTTCTAGAAAATCATCTTGCCAACATTGCCCGACCCCACACTCAACTTTCTCTTCCTCCCCTGCTCCCTGTGTCCGGTGGGGTGCCCCAAGAGCTGGGCGTCACTCCGCCCTCCAACCACCTTGACTCCAGTAGTCTCCAAGCCCTGCAGACTTGACCTCCAAAACACCTCATTTGTCAGTACACCCTCTCCCCAGTCCATACCCACAGCCACTGCCTTAGGGCTAGTGAATCCCTCACCAGGAGGTGTCAATAGTCTCCTAACTGACCCCACTGTCTGCACTCCTACAACCCATCTGCAGCGCAGATGCGATCACTGGGCACGTCTAATCATATCTCTCCATGCCGCAAGTCCTTCACTGACTCCTCTCCCCTGCAAGACAAATGCCAACCGAAGGCCTGTCCTGCTATGTCAGGCTTTTGAAAATCTGGGCCATTTCTCCCCCATCACTTGCAGAATGACTTTAAATCCCCCAACACACTAGGCAATTTCATGTCTCCAAGATCTCCATCTAGAACGCTCGATCTCTTGTCCGCTGGGAGGTCGGGTGTAAGGCTAGTTACTGACCTGCTTTTCTTCCACTCTTTTCTGGGCTTGACTCTTGGCCTTTCTGACTCCTGTGACCTGCCAGCCGCTCCTCACCCAGCCAGGCCCTGCCCACCTGCCAGGGCCCATTTCTGATGACATCCTGGTGAGCCATCAGCTCCCAGAAAACCTCAGAGGTTCGTGAGGGAAACGATTGACAATTAGCATGTGGAGACATTGTTCCTAAGTATTTCTTCTTTTTCAAAATCATATTTATCATGAAGCATTTGTGTTTACTCCTGTTAGAGGAAACCTAGCTAAACCATGAAAAATCCAAACATAAGTAATATAACCTATTTTTATAGGTAAAAACAATCATTTTTTAATTGATACTGACTACCACTTTTTACTTTAAAACTAAAGCCCTGCACAGAGGCTGTGCCGTACACCCTAGTGGCAGCTCCGAGAACTGCATGCAGAGCCGGGGTCTTGAATTCCAGTGCACAGAAGGGTCAGGCTATTGCTGGGCTGGCGTGAGGGGTCCAGGCAGACTCCCCTGGGGGATCCTGCTGTCCAAGGAGGCAGCTGCTACCCACCACAGTAAATGTTTTCATGCAGGAAAACAGACTCTGTGGCCATAATTCTTCTAAAAGCTCAAAAGAAGTTTGATTCGCTCTTATTTTTCTGTTTGTAAGGTGAGTACTTAGATTATTGAGTTGAGACTTTTATTTGATATTTTCTAATACAGACAAGTGAACATTTACATTGTCCTCTAAGCACTGTTTTCGCTGCATCCATAAATTTCAATAATCATGCTCTCTTTTTCATCAGTTCAAATTTTTTCTAATTTCCCTTAGGATTCCTTCCTTGACCCATAAGTTATTAAGAAGCTACTTTGTTTAATTTCTAAAATATTTGCTGATATATGAAATCTCTTTTGATATTTTTATTTTTAATTTAATTATTATGTTATGGACAGAGAACATCCTCTGAATAATTTTAACCTTTTTATATGATTGAGACTTAAATTAAGGCCCAGCAGGTGGCCTCTCTGGAAGATGTCCCATAGGGCCTTGTAGAAAATGCATAATGCTTTCAGGGGGCGGTATTTTCTGTAAATATTAATTAGGTCATACTGGTCAATAGCATTGTTCACATATCTCCTGGCTGATTTTCTACCAAGCTGTTTTTACAAACACTGTAAGTACGGTGTTGAAATCTCCAACTATAGTTATCGAATCGTCTACTTCTCCTGTAAACCGTCGGTGTAATATCCATATATTTTGTTAGGTTCATAGACATGCATTTTAACTATCATAGCCTCCTAATACATTGGCCCTTTTATTTAATATTATGCTCTAACATTTAAATAAAATCTATGTTTCCAGGTGATATAATACATCCACTTCAGCTCACACAGGGCCGCTATTGACACGTTCTATCTTTTCCATCCTACTAACTTCAGACTGTTGGTTTTTGAATGGGAAACACATCTCTCACAGACAGGATACAGTTGCATCTGGTTGTTTTATCCAGTCTGACAAATTTTCCTTGTTATTGGACAGACAGTACCACGCATCCAAACCTGAGACAACTATTACGTCTGGTTGCACACCCGTCATCTTTATGGAAATCCCAGGAGGAGAGGGAGATAAAAGGACAAGAGATATTTAAAGAAGTAATAACAAGAATTCCCCCAATTTGATGAGAGGCATTTAAGATACAGGCCAGAAAAATTCAATGAACTCCAGGTAGGGTTAGCCCAAAGAGAGAGACACCTGAACACATTACAGTCCAATCATTGAAACTGAAGCCAGAGAGGCAATCTTAAAAGCCACAGGGGAAGGGGGACTCATCGCATGCAGGGGGTCAACAGGGTGGTCTTTGCTTTCTATGCATCTCGTTTTTCTCCCTCTGTTTTTCATTTATACCTTTGTTTTAGTTTTAAACTATTTCTTTTGCTTAGTTTCTCTTTTGCCTTTAATTCCCCACTTTAAATCCTATGTTGAATTATATTTTCATTTATTTTTCTCAGTGGTTGATCTATGAATTATAATATGCACCTTAACACAACATAGCTCAGGTCGCACTCACTAAATTCTGGTAAAACGCAGCAACAAGGCCGCGGTGGGGCACCACACCTCCTCCCCTTCTGTGCTCTCACTGTCTTACACATCACATCTATGCACTACACACCCAAAGTACAGTATCGTAACGACCACTGCGTGACATCTTCTGTCCGTTATGGAAATTAACAGCAGAAAAGGGAAAGAAAATGTATGTAAATTTTCTTTTATTCAAGGTTGGGCAAAAGTAGGGTTATAATACGAATAATATAATAATTAATAAATAACAACATAAGACTAAACTGTTTTGCAAACTCACAGCTGTAAACCTACTTTTGCCTACCCCTGTTTGTATTCACATATTTATGATTCCCGGGGCCATTGGTACCATGTTCCTACATTCTGAGTAACTTCTTTCAGTACCTCTTGTAACACTCTCGGTCCTCGTGTTCGGAATGTTTTCACGTTACACTCAGTCCTGAAGCATGCCTTCACTGGGTACAGAGCTCTTGGTCAGCCATATTTTTCCCAGCATTTTCACCATGTCACTGCCTTCTGGCCTATGTTGTTTCAACAGAAAAGTCAGAAGTAGAGCATATTGTCATTCCCCTGCATGTGACAAGCCACCTTTCTCCTGTGGCTTTTAAGATTTTTCTCTTGGGCTTTGGTTTTCAACAACTTGACTATAAGGTACTCAGGTATTTATGTCTTCAGGCTAATCCTACCTGGAGTTCATTGAATTTTTCTGATCTGCATATTAAATGCCTTTTCACCATATTGGGGGAATTCTTGTTATTATTTCTTTAAATATTTTTTGTTCTTTCACGTCCCTCTTCCCCTGGGACTCCCATTACATGTATCTTGATATGTTTGATGTGGCCATGCAGGTCTCTAAAACTCTGCTCATGTTCTTCTATTTTTTCCTCTCTAAATCTTTCAATTGGTCTATTTTTGCCTGACCTATCTTCAAGCCCATTGATTTCTACCCCGCTGCTATCTCAAGTCTGCTGTTGAGCCCATAGAACAAGTTTTTATACAATTATACATTTCAACTCCAAAATTTTCACTTGTTCTTTTTAAAGTATTTTTTAAATATTTTGAGATTCTTTGATTGTTGAATCATTGTTATCATTTATTTTTAAAAACATTTATAAAAGCTGCTTTTAAGTATTTGTTAAATATTTCATCTGAGCCCACTTAGAGTTCGTTTCTATGATCTGTTCTGCTTTGTTTTTCTGGCTTCGTTTTCCCACTGCTGACACTGGGTAAGTTTTGTGAATATATCGTAGCCACTCTGGTCGGCCTCTGACGGTCCACCCAGCCCGGCATGTACCCTCAACTCACATACCTCTGCCTATGGGCTTAAGACGGAGTTCCTCAAGAAAGAAGGGGATTAGAGAAAATAAGAAAGGAGGAGAGAAAGGTGAAGCACCTCTTTACTTCTTCAAACATCAATTTCACATTTGTAAAGCAAAAAATGGCAACTCCATCACAGGCTGTTGTGACGATCACACAAAGTGATATAAATAACAACATGTATGAATTCTAAAACATTACACACACATGAGAGCACAGTACTGATATTAATATTCCTTTATCGTAGTTTTCTTCCTTTAGCAGACAATTAATCTCCAATGCAATGTCTGGGGGAAAAGTCAGGGATAAGAAAAAAAAATCAGGAGAACACACATGGAAGAACTATGTCCTTGAGAAAGAGAAGATCACGGGAAGTGAGAGGAAAAGAGAGAAAAAAGAAGCAGAGGAAAGGTCCTGGCCAGGTCACTCAGTTGGTTGGAGCTTCATCTGTACACCAAAAGCTGTGGGCTCCATCTCTGGTCAGGGTGTGTGCAGGAGGCAGCCAGTCTCTCTCTCTCTCTCTCTCTCTCTCTCTCTCTCTCTCCACACACAGACCTAAAAATCAGTAGAAAAAAGAAATCATCGGGTGAGAATTTAAAATTAAAAAGCGATGGGGGGAAAGGGAACTAAACAGAAAAAGAGGAGAAAGAAAAAGGAGAAAAGAACGGTCCTCACAATTCATCTAACCAGAACACAGCATTAAAGCCATTACAGTGTTGTTAACCTTGCAGCAGAAGCTTTGAAGATACCACAGGGGCCCTGTAATTGATTTATTCTAGTTCCATAAACCTGAGCCCCCGCCCCCCACCCCACAGCCTCTTCCCGAGAGGCCAGACCAGTCCCTGGCACAGAGAGGAGAAGCCACTCTCCTGCCCGCTGGGCACCAGGAAACAGGGCAGGTGCAGAATTAGTCTGCTCAGCGCAGGTCGCTGCTCTCCCACCTCTGCCCCTGCTCCCTGACAGCCGCCTGGAGAGCTCGCTCAGTTGCCTCACCCCGCTTCACCCCTGCAGACTCTGGTGGCCTCGCGCAGCTGTAGAGAGCAGTAGTCTGACCAGGGATCCAGGGACAGCTAAGATGACACAGCCCCTCCACCTGGTAGGATGCTGCAAAATGGGGTCACTGTCAGGAGGGGGGCAAGACAAGAAAGGGGGCTCCGTGTGATTTGGGGAAGCTGTTTTTAGCTTGCAATCTTGTCTCGATAATTGCTCCTAGCAACCACAGACTCCTTTTAACTTCCAGGGAGCATGTTCACATTCGTTATTTCAGTGTTTGATCATGGATAACATTCCCAGAGAGCCCGTGTTTTCTCCAAAAATTTCATTTTTATTATCTGAGCTTTTGTCGTACACTCTAAAACAAATAAAAATATATTTCAGATAAATAGTTAACCACTTATAAATAAATCTGGAATGTCTTTTTGATGCCCAGTGTTAATTTGTGTTAACAATAATAAGAAATACTATGTTAATTGTCTTGCATTAATGAGAAAAGAACACATTTTGTTTAGTTACCAAATGGAGGCCAAATGCTGTCACTCAAAAGAATGGGCACTAAGGCAGCCAGTAGCATTGCAGGCAGTGATTAACTTTCATTTTTAAATCACAACATCCCATTCAGTTAATTTTGGTTACTTGAGTATTGTTAGTTCTGTGGCTTTATTTATATTTAATTTATAAATTTGATTTGCTTTTATAGTGATACAAGTATAAGCATAAGGAGTATATGTGCAGTTTTATGTTGGCAAATATATAAGTAATGATACAATAAAAGTATTTTAACTCAACAGTGGAAGGGGTACATGAGTTTTTTTTAAAGCCTTATATATATTATGACATTTTGGGGGGAATGAACAAGGAGGCCCCTTGCTCATCACCAGAGCTCTAAAAGGAGAGTAAGCAGGTCAGATGGGATCATCTCAATTGACTGAAACTGCTGTTCAGAGGTCGAGTCACAAGTCCAAGATGGCATGACAACAGCAGGCTTGTCAACCAGGGATGGGACTCCCGGGACAATCTGCTCCTGAATCACGAAGGCTCCTCCCTCAGCAGACATCAGGGGCCAGAGCATCCAAGCAGAGGAGGAACGGGGGGCACTTCCCCTGCCCCCTCTAATGTGCAAACCTCCCCTACGCTGTTTCTGCCCACAGGTCCGCAGGCCCTCACTCAGAAAGCAACAGAGATGCCGGCCTAACTACCCACTGGGGGGACAGGACTGACAGAGATGACGTGACCCCAGGGAGTTTATGAGCCACGATTCTGCCACGAGCAATGGACACATACAAACAATGTCACAAAGAGCTCTGCTTTAACTTTCCCACACAATAATTGTATTACTATCTATTGGCTAATTAATCTGGCACCGTTACCACCCATATTTTACAGATTGGGAAACTGAGGCATGGAAAGGGAAAGTGACTGGCTCAGGCTCCTGTGTTTAACCAGGCTGTGGAGCTGGAATGCAGAGCTGGGTGGTCTGATGCACAGCGGCCTCCTGCAGTGTGGAGTAGAACTGGCGGGAGACTCGGTGTCCATCACCCAGTTGCAAAGAGAGGCAGAGACCCACAGCTGGGACATTCTGGGGCTCAGAGACCCCCAACCCTCTTAGCCCAGCCAAAGGGCACTTAGAAGTGCACTCCAGTCCGAAACTCTTAGTGTTCAGTTCTCCTTCCTTCCCCCTGCTTTGAGAGGCAAGACTTGCTATAGACTGAAGAACGCCCCCCAACCCCGAGAATACCTGCTTGCTAGTCCCCAGAACCAGTGAACATGTTGCCTTACTTGGTAAACAGAATGGCGCGTGTGCGATTAAGTCCAGGATGTTGAGATGGGAGATTATCCTGGACCACGCCCAGGGCACAATCACCCTGGGAAGAGAGAGGCAGGAGGGACAGAGAAAGGGCGTGGCAATGGGATCAGAAGCCAGAGTGACCCAGTTGTGGCTTCGAAGACAGAAGAGGGCCACGGACAAAGAAATACGGGCAACCTCTGGAAGCCGAAAAGGGTAAGTGGCAGATTCTCCACTGGAGCCTCCAGAAGGAACGCAGCCCTGCCGACACCTTGACTTCAGCCAGTGAGACTTCTCATGTCCAGAACTGTAACAGGGTCAGTTCGTGTTGTTTCAAGCTCTGAGTTTGTGGCAGTTCGTGACAGTGGGATCGGGAACTGACACCACCTGCATACAGCCGGATGGCTCTCCTTGCCCCTCCAGCTTCCTCCTTTTTTCCGGGCAGAGGTTCCCCTCAGTGAGGCTCTCACACTTCTAGTCTGGCCCTGGCATCTGTTTTTTCAAGGATCTGTTGTTTTTTTTTTTTCGGGGATCCAACCCAACACGACAGTGCCCGGAGCAGGTTTGAGGAAATAGGCAGTGGGCTGGGGACTGGGAACTGGCCCCCTCTCCAGCCTGAGCAGCAATCGTTTCGGAAATGGGCTGCAGACAAAGGGGTGGCCCGACTGCTAATGGTCTCGCTGGAGCTGAGCTGGGACAATATCTCAGTGCAGGGGACCCTCTTGCAGGTGAAAACGTGTCCTGGTGGTGGGAGCACCATGGCTCAGACAATGGCACAGGTGTTGGGAATACGGGGAAATGGTGCCTGCAGAGAAAATGGAGTCAGCTGGTGACTGACAAGCTGTGTCGCCACCTACAAAGAAGTAGGAAGAAGCAAGCCTTTCGTGGCCACGTGTGCAAGCTCACCGAAACGCCGGATGCTGTGCAGTGCCACAGCAGACCAAGCTGAGCAACGAGCTCCACAACATCTGGAACCTCAGACAAGGCAGGTCTGTTACACCGGGATCAGGGCACTGGTGCACAAAACCTGGGGCCCTGACACACCTGGATAGATGCCCCTGAGGCTGCTCTGTGGGCTCCCTTCACCCTTCAAAGCCTGCAGACGGCCCGCCCTTTCCCTTCACTGTGAGGGGAGGTGCTCCACAGGACTCCCTCCCATAAGGCAGCAACTGCCTCCCTCAGGAGCTACTCCCACATCCTCTCCTGGCTTCCAGATTACAGACATGCCAAGTCCAACACGGGAGGAGAAAGACTATCTACTAACATTCCAAGAGTTAGCTTACGGACACCAGCAGGAACCAGGGGGTACGACGAGGATTAAATTTTGAGGGCGCTTCATGTAAGATTGTATAAGGAGGAATTCTCTTGGGAAACAAGGTTTAACATCCTAGCAAGGACCCATGAGCTGAGGCAAACTTGCTGCTGGGTAGAAAGCTCTTGAGATCCTGGGAAATGAGAGAAGCAGACAGGCAAAGTGGAGATGCCCTAGTTGTCCCAGCAGAAGATAGAGGGAGAAAAAAAGAGAACTGGAGTCATGGAAGGGCCTAGAAGGCAACCAAGAAAGGCTGACCCACAGGGAACTGCCTAGATGGCCAACAGAACATGGTTTCCGCAGGAACAAAAGAGGCAGCCAGCAAAGATGCTACTTAGATGGCAGGAATAACCACAAAACAGCAACGATGGAGGAAGAGAAGGCCCAAGGGGGCTGTCCTAATAAGAAGTCACCAGCCCCAGTAAGTGTGGCTCAGTTGGTCGGGCATCACCCTACAGGCCAAAAGGTTTCTAGTTCAATGGGTCAGGGCACATGCCTGGGTTGCAGGTTTAGTCCCTGGTTGGAGCCTAAACAAGAGGCAACAAAGCAACATTTCTCTCTCACACTGATGTTTCTCTCCCTCTTTTCTCCCTCCCTTCCCCTCTCTCTAAAGTCAAAAAATTTTTAAATAAAATGTAAAAAGAAATCACAAGCCCTTATTCAGATCTCAAATCTGAGACCTAAAACCCACTGACTAAGGAGAAAAGACCCTCCAGTACCTGGACAAGTATACACTGTGAGGCTTGCCTTAGTTCCTTCCCCAAGGGACCTGCAGCCATTTACCTGGGTGACTGTGTACTGGGGAAAGGGGAAAATCAAGATATTTTGAGGAGTATTAGACATAGGGTCAGAGTTAGTATTGATATTCAAAGACTCAAAGCATTAACCTGTTCCTCTTGTTAGAGTGAGGGCTTAGAGGGACCTGGCAGTAAACAGAGTTCTAGTTCAAGTTTGACTCTGAGTGTTGCCTGAGTCCAGGGACCTACCCAGTAGTTGTCTGCCCAGGATGAGTAATTGATACACTTGGTATTTGAAGCCACATTTATACGAGGGAAGGCCCAGTGGAAACCTCTGGAACTGCCCACCACTGGCCACAGTTGTAAATCAAAAACAATATTGCTTGGAAAATAATAACCAAGTTGGAGGCATCACACTTCTTGATTTCAAAACATATTACAAAGGTACAGTAATTTAAAAGTATGATACTGGCATAAAGGGACATATTGACCAATGGGACAGAATAGAAAGCTCAGGGATAAATCCACACATGGATGGTGAACTGATCTGACAAGGGCACCAAGAATATACTGCAAAGAAAGGATGACCTCTTCCCCAGAGGGTGCTGGGAAGACTGGATGCCCACATGCAGAAGAATGAATCTGGACCTTCACCCTACCCCATCCAAAAAAATCAACTCACAGTGAAACAAGGACTTAATTGTGATGCAAAGCTACAAAACTCCTGGAAGAAAACAGAAAAAAAACTTCATCACATTGGTCTTGGAAATGATCTAATGGATACGATAGCAAAAGCACAGGTAACAAAAGCAAAATTAGACCAGTGGGGCTACATCAAGGGAAATGTTTCTACACGGCAAAGAAAACAACAAATAAAGCGGAAAGGCAACCTACAGAATGGGAGAAAGCATTTGTTCGATGAGGGGTTATTTTCAAAAATGTGTAGGGAGTGCTACCACTCAAAGCAGAGAGAGAGAGAATAGGAGGAGAGAGAAATTTAAAAATGGGCAAAAGGCCTGAATAAACATTCTTGAAAGAAGTCATATAAATGGCCCCAAAAATGTATAAAAAGGTGCTCAACTTCAGTAATCATCAAGGCATTCTGCTCGAAACCACAATGAGATATGACATTACACCTATCAGAATGGCTATTAAGATTTTTTTTAAGACAGTGTTGGCCAGGATGTGGAGAAGTTGGAACCCCTGTACACCGTTGGTATGAATGCAAAATGGTGCAGCTGCATGCTGGGAAACAGAATGGAGATGCCTCAAAACATTGCGAACGGAACTACAATATCACTTGGCAATTCTCCTTTTTGGTATTCATCCAAAATATTTG
Source organism: Artibeus jamaicensis (assembly GCF_021234435.1). NCBI lineage: Eukaryota > Metazoa > Chordata > Mammalia > Chiroptera > Phyllostomidae > Artibeus > Artibeus jamaicensis. The sequence goes on along the minus strand of NW_026521854.1, from coordinate 4,895,877 downwards.
ATTTCAGGATATGAAAGCACTCTCACATGTTCATCACCGTGCTGTTTGTAATAGTGCACATGTGGGGCCAGCCCGAGTGTCTGTGAAAGATAAATGGATGAAGAAAATTTGGTCTATACACACAATGGAACATTAACAAGCCTTTAAAACGAAGGAAGTTCCGTAGTACGCAATAACACAGATGAGCTTTGAGGGCATTCGTTCCCCAAGTGAAATGAGTAAGTCACGAGACAAATACTGCATTATTCCACTTACATGAGATACCCAAAATAGTCAAACTCACAGAAACAAAGCATAGAATGGTCATTTCCAGGGGCCAAGGCAGGGGAGAATGGGCTGTATGCAGCTTCAAGTTATGTAGAGGTCAGATTCACAATGGAACACCTATACGTGCCAATACTGTATTACACACTTTAAAGTTTGCTAAGAGAGTAACTCTCAGGTTAAATGTCCTTACAAAAATAATTAATTAATTAGTTGTTTAATTTAAAATATTGCAGATCCAATGGTAAAAGTTGGAGCCATTCTTAAAGACACAAAGAACAAAGGGGGCAAGGCCCCTAACTAGAATACTTCCACTTCCATTGGCCAAGCGCTAGATGAAACTTGGCAGAAACTGGACAAACACGGCAGAACAACTGCAAACTAATGTGGCCTTATCCCCGTTATGCCTTAATCATAGCTGCTGTGCTGGACATAGTACTTATGTTAAAGCAGGTTAATAAGGCTTCAAGTGCATCGTATGTGGCCTTCAACTTCACAGATGTGTACCCGATGACCAGGGTGTGCCCTGGTATCCCCTTCAAAGTAACAGACAAGTTATTGAATCTTACATCTCAGTCACAAGAAGGAAGCAAGATGCCTGGTGGACTTTGTGGGTTCTGGAGGCAACACATTCCACACCTAGGCATATTTGTCCAACCGGTGTACTGGGTAATACGGAGGGTGACCAGCTTCGACTGGGGCCAGGAGCGGTTAAGTCCCCGTGGTGGCTGCAGCCTACAGTCAAGAGGCCCTGACCCTGGCCATACAATCTGGCAGATCCTATGGTGCTGGAGGTGGGGGTGCCAGGGAAAGACACGGGGGTGGAGCTTTTGGGAAGCTGCAGTGAGGAAACCGTATCACAGGCTCTTCAGAGTCTGGAACAGGCCAGGGTATCCACAGCAGAGATTTGTTATCTTTTTGAGAAATAGCTCCTGAGGTGATACCAGGCCTTGGTCAAGACAGAACACTCTGGAACTGCCCATTTGGGCTGGGCTCTGTCAGACACGCCAAGTCATAAGGTATGTGCAGAGCAGTCCGATGTTGGAAGTGATACACCAGATGGAGTCTGAGCAGGATCGAAGGGCACAAGTTAAGCTGTATGAGTCAGTGGCCCAGAACCACAGGTCAACAATCGCAGTTGCACCATTAGCCGCAAGGGGATCCGAATGACCAGCTGACAGAGAAAGGAAAAGCTGGGCTTGAAGATGGGTTGGTTTGGCACATGTGGGGAAGTCAAAAGAAAGACAATAGTCGTCTCACAGCCCCATCCATGGAGAGACAGTGAACAGGGGGGGGGGGGAGTAGAGGGGGACAGAAGGAGGGGAGAGAGGAATACTTTCTTTGCAGCTTCGGGGTGGTTGTCTGCACACCACGTGGGCCTGCTTTAGCCATCCTACAACCAGCGGGCAAAGCTGAGACGACAGCCGAATTGTCAAGGTCTCCGTGCACCTCATGCAGCTGCTCAATGTAATGGCTCTTGAGCCTGGTGAGTCTTAAATGTGATATGAAAATGTCCTGTTGCTTAAGGACTTCGGACCCCCTGGGCTCCCCTGCCTCCTCTGGCTTCTCGGGAGCAAATGTTCGGTGCTTCCTTTTCTTCCACACCCTGCCCAGTTCTCTACCATGAACCCCTTTGAGCTTTGGAGTTTGTCCCGTTGGTTTCTGTCACTCAAAACTGGAGCCTGCCCAACTGCACGGATTATCAAGAAAGAGAGACAAATGTGGGCCAAGGCAGGGAAGGACAGCCACACACATGTCACTTAGATTAAAAACAAACAGCCATTTGTGTATATGGAGATACATTAATTGCCAAAATTAAACTAATGAAAGAGGCATAATTAGCCTTGGCAAGCAGAAGAAACCAAGTCGGTGTCCTAATGAGGTCGGAATAGGCCTCTCATTAGCCACATGTCTGGGGACTGACAGGAGGCGGTGGAGCTCGGGGGAAGCACAGGGGTATAAGCAGGCTGGCAGGCAGATGCAGGGCCCAGGTGTCCCCGTCCCCGGAGTCTCCAAGTGAGCTTTGTACCGACAGGAATAGAGAAGCCAACCGAAGTGACAGAGGGTAGGTGAACGCTCCCCCATCGCCCCTGCACTTAGGTGCACAACCCTACTTCCCTCAGGTGTGTCTGCCCCAAAGGTGGAAGGACAACCAGTGTGTCCTATTAGCCTGCGCCCAGGACAGAGCACATGGGTGCACCAACCTCAGGACCAGCGAGGTGTGTCTAGGCCCCGTCCAGACTTATTGAGTCGAATCTCTGGATGGGATTCTTTGCAATTTGTCATGCAAGGTGCCACCGAAATGTCACTAGGACACTGATGCAAACCCCAAGTTAATTTGCAGTTTTACAGAAGCCCGTGGGAAAAGGGCAATGCTTGACCCAAATAAATAAATCTCTGATTTTGAAATCTCAGACACTGTGATTTAGGAGTGGAGCAAACCAGATGTGAGATAGATGGAACAGGAAAAATCTGCTTCTGTCTGAGAATAAGCACAGTCGAATACTTTTCTTTCCACCTACACCAAATCAGGTGCACTTTCTCCAATTCTTCCATACTGCTCTCTAACGCCTTCTGTTACAATTATTGGAGCACCTCCCTTTCCCTAGCACCAGGTCAAGTGCACCCTTAGGGATAAGGACTTCTCTCTGTCTTGCCATCCCCTCAGCTCAGCACAATGCCCAGGACACGGTGGAGCCCAGTGAGCTCAGTGAACAGCCGCAAACACTTCTATAGCACTCTCTTTGTGCTCAGTCCTCAGCCAGGTGCTTCACATATGTCAACCCATTTAGTCCTGACAAACAACCCATTCACAGATGGAGAGAATAAGCCTCAGAGAGGTTAAGTGCCTTGCTCACAGTCACACAGCTGGAATGGGGTCCACCCTCCTCACATCGTCCACCACTGTGCTTTCTCCTATGGCCTTTAGCTTCCCTGGAAGGGGGTGTTTCCAAGTTTTAATGCAGCCACTGCTTTCACATTTTTATCATTCATTGCCTTCTGTCATTAATAATCATGAGGTTCATGAACAGAGGCAAGGCATGAGAGGCAGTGGGTCACCGTGTTGAAGAGTGTGGGTCCTGGAAGGCGTTTCCTGGGTTTGGATCTGGGCTCCAGCAGGTACCGTGTCCTCAGCCTCCCTGTGCCTTGTGTCTTGTGTGGTTATTAACTTGAAACCAGCGAAAGCACATGGAGCATTTTAAAAAGTGTCTGGCACTGCGTTAGCAACAATAAATGTTGGTTATTACTGTTTTCTCAATAGTAATAATTCTAGAATCACGAGCCCTTCGAGTTTAAAGGACCCGCAGGCAGTATCAGTGTCCAGCACAACATCAGAATGTTGACATTCTCGGTAACTGTTCATTACAGCCTCCTTTGGGCTTTTGTTATGCTACCACCCACTCGTGGCGGGGACCACGGCATGGCTATACACTGCAAACACCAGATTTTGATGACTGTAGGCATGGTTAATAGGCAGTAACTTACTTTTTCAGTGTTCTTATTTTGTTGTGTTTTTAATGCAAATACAGCTTTGTGTAAATTGTCACTAATTTTTTAAATACATGTGCATACTCTCAAACTCATGTTAAAAATGAATGGAGAATTAAAGTCTGATATTCTTTTCACCGATTTCCCTAAACAGTCTAACCTTCATTTGATCTCTGGGCTTCCAATTACTTTACACAAATGTAGTTTTCTTGACAACGTGAAAGACATAGTGTAGACACTGAGAATGTACCCATTTGCTGCCCTTCAGAATCCCATCATGTAACGCGTGGGGGCCACATGGAGGGTGGAAAGGAGAGAGGCTGAGGCAAGGGATGAGGCAAGCACTGGGGAGAATACAGTGAATATTTTAGGACACTTCCCAACTAGGGGTGTGGTGGGGGAGGGAGCAATCAATAAAGCTTTCACAGTTGCTGTCATTTGGGATGAGCCTTAAAATGACCTTTTGCATGCCAACAGGCAGAGGTGGAGAAATGCATTCCAGATGGACAACAGTCTGGGCAGAATGTTCCGGACTCCTCCAGAACCTCTGAACTGGTCTTCACTCTGGTTCCTGCTAGTGGCTGGTGTCTGCCCTGGCCCCCTGGGTTTGCAGTCAATTAAAGGGGTGATGGCCTTGATGTTCCTTCTGGCTCTCTTCTTAAGTGTCCACCCTCCTCCCTTCTCCCACCTCCCTCCCTAGGCCTGGCACACTCAGTCCTCCCGCCCCTCCCTCCCTGTCTCTGCTCTCTTTCTCTGCAGCTCTGTCTCTGAATCCGTGCGTCTGTCCATCTCTCCGTGCCCCACCTCTCTCTCTGCTCTCTCCCTCTCGTTCTCATTCCCTGGCTCAGCTCATTCAGTCCGGACGATGCTTCTCGATGACATCCTTTTACAGGATGAGGGAAAATGTGTCCTCCCTACTAACAAAAAAGGGAAGCATTCTCCCAAATAGATCCTCGACTGTTTGAAATGCAGATAAACTGTAAGAGTTTCTCTCAGCGGGGAAGTGAGTCCCCAGCACTGGTGGCAATTTTCCCCTCCACGTGATGAAGAGATGGGCAAGGGAATATATTTCCCTTCTTGTGCCATCAAAACTTTATGACTACCCTTATTTACTGTAAAAATAGCATGACACATTCTGAAAGAAACTTAAAAGCCATACTTTAAACAGCAAAAAACCCACCGTTGCGCCCGTGACCTCGATTAAAGTCTCACCACCCTCAGGAAACTGTCAGCAGCACAGACTCCCTCCATCCTCCACTCACACCGACCTCGCCCAGTCGTGCCCAGTCGTGATCATCAGTAAAACTAGTTTTGTGAAGGGCTTCATCCCTCCAAACCAAACTGAGGAAGGCATTCTAAAGTGAACTTAACGTAACAAGGGGACCCTGAGCGACTCCCATTCCAAGAATTTTTTTCAAACCTTAACAGTGGGCTGGCCTCAGAGCAGCGCCCCCTGGACACGACTGAAAAACCCAGACGCTGGGAAGGTGCTGTCCAGGGATCCAATGAGAGGTGGATGAGAGGTGGTGCGGGGCTCGGGGCCTGCAGCTGCGACGGACTGTGGACGGAGGGGAATGCCCGTCCTGGCGCTGGGAAGAAGGCTGCGCACCCGCCTGGGACAGCCGTGAGGGAAGGGACTTCCTGGTGTCCAGGCGGAGCGCAGGAAATGTCCCCGGTGAGGGCCCAGTCCCGGGAGGTTCCCGCACCTCCGGCCCTGTGTAGGGGCTGTAATTACCGTCTGTGTTACTCTTCGCTTCTGTTGTCCCCAAACTTTTAGTAAAGACGCTGAACGGTTACAGTCTAGTCTTGGGTATCCGAATACATTTCCCAGAGTTTCTGGGAAATATTACCACGGACTTGGTGGCTTAAAGCCCCAGAGATCAATTCCTTCACGGTGCCAGGGGCCGGAAGTCTGCATCCCTGGTGTTGGCAGGACTGTGCTCCCTCCCAAGTGTCAGGAGAATCCTTACTTACATCTCTGGGTCTGGCAGCAGCGGCTCCCTGGATGTGGCTGCATCCCTCCGCTCTCACTCCGTCTTCGTGTGGCCTTCTCCTCTGTTTATTTTCCTCATTTATTCCTCGTAAGAGCACTTGGGTACCTGGCCCACCTGTGCAACCTACGGTGCTCTTATCTGAAGATCCTTAACTTAATTATATTTGCAAAGCGCACTTTTCCCAAAAAGCCCCCTTCACAGATTCCAGTGTTCGTTCATTCATTCGTTCCTTCATTTTGGAGGGGATGCCATTCAACTTGCTAGAGTTCAGTGTGAAGAATTAAAGCCAGATATCACACCACCTTTGGGACAAAATAAACAAAGGGACAGCAGTGTCCACACTCACGTGGCCGGAGTTACGGGGACAGCGGGCACAGCGGAGGTCCACAGGGCACCAGAGTAATGGGATCAGGAAAGGCAACGAAGTCCCAGGATGCAGGGGACAGTGATTCCTCAGGAACCTCCCCCCAGGACAGCAGGGGAACAGCACACAGGCACCTTGAGATTCTGGTGTTGATCCTGTTCCTTCCAAGAAGGTAAACCAGTAGGAAGGCTGACTGTCTGTGCGAGATGCTCACACAGGTGCTCTGGTGCGGCCTCCTCCAAAAATCATTTCCCTACCCCGCACAAAATCAGGTTTCTAAGGGGGGAGGAACACAAACCAAAACAAGACAGTGAAGGGTACCACCCTCTCACAAGAAAATAAGTGGGGTTATTGTGTCCACTGAAAGTAGAATTATTAGAAGAGAGGAACCAATCATTTCAAGTTAGTCAAAAAACATTAAACAAGATTGCAAAGAATAATTTTCAAAAATTAAGAATATAGCACACAGAAAAATTACAGTGGACACATATTTTGCTCGGATCTGTTTAGCCTGGTGAAACCAGCAGAATGGCAAAGATGGTTCAAAGAGAATGCGAGGGATTGACTATGTGCAGTCAATGCAAGAAAGATTAATGAAATATGATTCCTAAATTCCATACAAAATTGGTCTTACGGAGCAAAAGAAAAAAAACATAACCCTTCAGGTTATCTTTTTCTACCAGACAGAAATTAGCTTGTATTTATCCATCATGTTGCATTAATCTGTAGCTTCACACAATATAAGCCGTAATGGGTTGTAAGTGGCAAATGAGAAGCACATTGTCGGGGAGTTAAAGAAATACAAAAAAAATTGAATAGCAGATGGAAGTCAGCTGAGAAAGAAATTTGTGTTTAGAAGATCAGATCAAAGAAATTGCTCAAAACAAAAGAATTACTAATAGAAAATATAAAAGAAAAGCTAAGGGAAGTGGAAAATAGAAGTAAAAGCGCTTATACTCAGATTTTTGTAATCCCAGACAGAGAGATAAACACACATAGAAAGCAGAGGATGTTTGACTAGTGAGGACATGGTCTCTGGGATGTAGAGAAAGGGTGAATCTCTCAGGTAGAGGAAAACGTACAAAGTGTCAAAGAGAGCAGGTAAGGGGAAACCACATCCAAACACTCCGCACAGAAATTGAAGGATATATCTATACATTTGGGGGGAGCCTACAAGGCCAAGAATTTTGACTATTTAGCCTGTTATAGGAAAAGTTTGCCTAACCCTATGTTCTACTCAACGGGTTCTCGGTTCCCCCACACCATCATGGAGATAATGGAATGATTTAAAAATGGTGTCTTTTAAAATGTTTGAGTTTTTTAAGTGTCACATTAAAAAAATGGTTCACACGGGCCTGCGAACCAAAGGATCGCTGTTCGATTACCAGTCAGGGCACATGCCTGGGTTGCAGGCCAGTTCCCAGCGGGGCACGCACGAGAGGCAACCATACATCGATATTTCTCTCCCTCTCTCCTTCCCTTCCCCTCTAAAGATAAATAAAATCTTCTTTAAAAAAATGGTTCAGAGATCTCATTTAAGCCCCATAGTATACGTGATGAATGAAGGGAAGTGCCTAGTTGAATTTTCAGAGTTTCTTCTAATTTTAGGATTTTCTTAAATAGTGGATCTAAATTAGTAATAAGTTATTTTCTCATCTTTTTTCCTTTTTATGTATATGTAATTTAAAAAGAGAGAAGTTATAAAAACTTAAAAAGAGATCAAAAGCAGACTTTTAAAAAAACAATACTGAATGCAAGAAGACAAGAAAGTAGTGATTTTCAAGTCTTGAGCAAAAGAACATAAAGTTTAGAATGTTCATTCAAACTATGTTTCAAATGTAAGGGCACAACAAATGATATTCTAGGTATATAAAGTCTCAGATAAACTGCCATTGAAAATAGTGTAAGGCACCTCAATAAAGAAGAGAAAAATCCAAAGGATGCTGCAAGAGATTCATGAAGTCAGGTGATCAAAACTTTCATGAAAAGAAAATGCTGGAAAATTGAAATAATACATTAAAATACTATAAGTAGGCCCAAATAGGCAATGATTAAATAATAATTTTAGACAATTATTATACAAAAATTGACATGCTGAATTTTTCAAATTCTGACATACACTGTCCAAAAGAGAAAAAAACTAAATCTTAAAGAAAAAGGTTGAAAATAATGGAAGAAAGTGTACCAAGTAAAATTCTAACTAAAGAGAGATGATAAAGATATTTTATTATGGCTTACACTGAACTACCAGGAAAAATATGATTAGGGATAAAGAGAGCTATTTCATGATGATAAAAATTTTGACTCACCAAAAGTATATACCAATTTTAAAAAATGTATTCATCTAATAAAATAACCTTAAAATACATAAAAGTGATAGAATTTCTAAGTGAACATAATGAATCACTATTATACCAGGAGATTTTAACATTCCTGTCTACATTATTGATAGGTCAAGCAGAGAAAAACTATCAAAAGTAAAGATAATGTAAACAGCACAATTAATCAACTTGACCTGATATGCACTTATAGATTTCTGTATCCATCAACTATAATATAGATTTTTCAAGCTTGTGTGGAATAGTTACAATAGCTAATTATGTACTAGATTCATAAGAAAATTTGCAACAAATTTCAAACCATGTATCGTACAAATGGTGATTTCTGAACATGGCTCATTTAAGTTGCATGTTAATAACAAATAATTAGTATAAATTTCCACAATTTGAACATCTAAAAATGTGGTGCACTTAGTTTCTAAGTTGAAGAATGGGTTACAATAAAAATCTGAAATATTCATAACTGTATGATAACTAAAACACCTAAAAATGGGTTGTTGATAACACATGGAAATGTGGCCATGACCATCAAAGCCTGTAAGTCTCAGCTTCGAAGGAAATCATTGTTGTAAACATCTATGTTGGAAAATGCTGAAGTCTTGAGTTACTGTGTTAATTTTTTCATGTTAATGAACAAAAGAATAAATGAAAAAGTAATAAATAAAAGAAGAGAGATGAAAATAGGAAGAAAATTAACAAAATAGGACAGATATAGTGGAGTATATTAACAAAGTTAAAGTTGATTCTTTGAGAATAAAACACAGAAAACTTGAGAAACCTATGAACTCTACAAAGAGAGAAACATTAATGTAAAATATGTCAATAAAAAGGGACAATCTATTTAGAAAACTCCAGACAAAATAAGTGATAATAAGGTAGTACTATCAACAGCTATTTGTCAATAATATTTAAAACTTAGGTAAAGTGGGTAAATTCCTAGAAAAATGACCTACTACAGCAACTCAAGATGAAATAAAAACATTAAATAGACTTCGAAGCTGTGCTTTAACATCTTCCCACAAATAAAATACCGGATTCAATTCCACAGGTGCTATTTCCCCCAAACTTTCCAGTAACCGACTGTCCCAGTCCTCCGCGGACTCTGCCGTGAGTCAGGAAGGGCGCGTGCGCCCCAGCCTGTCTGCAGCCGCAGCACCGTCACCTCGCAGGGACGTTTCTGGGCAGGAGAACGACAGCCCTGCCCCTCCGTGTTGAGCCTGGGTGAAAATATCCTTTAAAGTACTAGCAAATCTAACCTCAAAACATCACCAAGGTAACACACCTTAACCGACTTTATCCCAGGTGGACAAGGATGATGTAATACTTTGAAAATCAAGAAATGTAATTCATGATATTAAGAAAACAATAGAAAAACCATATAATTTGTTAGTAAATGTAGGGAAAATGATTAAAATTCAACAACCATCTAATTCTCGTTAAGTAAGTAATAACAGGGACTTCTTTATCTCATGAAAAATGTCTATCCTACTTTTAAGGAAAATACTATATTATACCATTCTTGTTATTGCAAAATAATTACAATTTCCACTCGTATTCCCGATTGCACTGGAAGTCATAGATGGCAAAATAAACCAAGAAAGGGAAATTAGACTCATAAGGCCCTATAGATAATATGATTTTTTAAGTAGACAGCCTAAAAAAATCCACAAATAAATTACTAGATTATGGGAATTTAGCAAATAGCTGGATAGATAATTCATTAGAAAATAATGAGAAAATAGTAAAAGGAGACATAATTTTAAATAGTATCAAAGAATACCAAAAAATCTATTAAAAAAAGACATTAAAGATTGCAATTAAGATATTTTTAGAGAATTAAACAAATGAAGAGATTGATAGATTTGAACATGTTAAAATAAAGAACAAGTCTTACTCTTCAAAATATTAATGAAGGAAAGTGAAAATAAAGTTAAAATTGAGAGATATTTTATTACTTAGCTCCAACAGACAGCTAACATATGAAATATGTACGGATCTTTTCAGATCAATAGGAAAGGCACAAAAGATCTTGTTGGAAAGTAGACAAGTATACAAATAGACATTTCACAAAAGAAAGGCACAGCCAAGGAACATGAGATGCTTTTAATTACAGAAATGAAACTAAGATCACATTTCATAGTTATTTAACTAGCAATATTATTTAAAAGCCTGACAAAATCAAGTATAGGAAAAAACACAGGATTATATAGCTGCTAGAATTGATGTAATAACTCTATGCAACCTAAATTTGACCATTTATAATATTCTATGACCCAGCAATTCCACTCCTAACTGTGTACTTAGAAGAAATTTCTGAGCATGTCCAGGAGGAGATGCATTAAAACAATCATATAGTCACTGTTCATCATAGGAAACACTGGAAACTACCCAAATGTTCATTAATGGGAGATGGATGAAACAATTACAAAATGACAGGTTATAAGAAAAAGTGAAGAAATGTTATTAAGTTACAATAATACACATAAATCTTAGCACCTTAATGTTAAGTGGAAGTAAACCCCCAGATTACATAGATCTTGATTTTTTTATAGAGTCTAAAATAACTAAAATCAAAACAGGCTTTTGAAGACTGCCCATCAATGAAATAAAACAATTCAAAAAGCAAAGCGAGAACGGGAGGAACATAGGATCCAGGATCAGGTTCGTCTCAGTGGCAGGGTCCCAGTAGGCCCTGGGCTGGGGGGTGCAGGCTGCTGTTCACACGCTTTCCTTTGTGTCAGGGCTCTGTGAGTGCTCGCGACGTGACCAAAAATAGCTAAATCAACCCCACACCCCAGTGATGACAGTGAGTGATGTGTTCAAGGTATGATTCATTCCATTCAGTACACCCTACAGAGTTTAAATATAGGAAAGGGGGGGGGGGGAATTTGATGGAGATGGTGTCTAATGTGAGGTCACTTGTGAAGAGTAAGGGACAATTTGAGGGAGGGAAGGTAAAAGGTAATAGAATAAATAAATGAAGTAGAAAGGGACAAAATAAACAGTAACTCTGAGGGAACTTGGCCCATCATCTTCTGATTGCTGTGAGTTTTATGCGAGTTTTATGCAGGACGGTCTGCGTGATCCACAGCTCCAAGGGCACTTCCTGCCCCTCACGGTAGAGCCAGTTAACACGAAAATGCCCTGTTCTATTATGAAGAGACACTCTAAGTTGAACCCTGTTTCCAGGGCAGCTTCTACTAGAAAGCGTTTGCAAAATATTTCTAGAGGGAACCAGCAGTGGGAAAACTATTAATTAGCCCCCAGCATTATATGCAGATTAAATCGGTTAACTCAATATAGAAAGCAGATAGGAGAGGTTGGAGTGACGCTCTCTTGCTGTGGTAAGAGAAGCGCACTAGGCTTTACCCCTCCCAGTGGGCCGGGAAGAGGTTTGCCGCGGAGTGCGAGGAAGCTCCAGGCAGCTCCTGACTGCAGAACTAAGACAAAGCGTTCCTCGGTTCCAGGAAGAACAGGGAGACTGCCCCTGAAGAAAGAGACAAATTGTCAGCTGAGAGAGAGGTTTAAAGTCCTTTGGAGTCCTAATCTCATAAACCCAGGCTCCAGGAACTGGTGTGGATGGAACCTTAACAACCGAAATGAAATTCGAGGCAAGTGCCAACACATAACATAGGTTGTTATTTAGTAGAACCTCAGTTAGAGTTGGTTAGAAATTACATTTACGTGTACCACATACATTTTTTCATGAAAAAAAAGTCCTGAAACATCTCAAACTTTCCACCACTGAAACCGCAAGCAGGGACCCCAGGCCCCCAGGTTTTTGAGGGCACAGGTGCCCACCACAAGCTGGTTGTTTTGATAAGTTCGACTTTGAATCTTAAAAATTCATATAAACTTGCATTCTTCTGTTTATGTATCTAGATTTTCTTTTAATAGAAAAAGATTCTAAATGCGTCACTATTAAGCCAAAATGCATGTTTTTTCAGATGCTTCTACTAAGACCTTGCATCCCCCGGTTTAAATACTCCTATTTTGAGAAAAGTCACTAAAATTATTCTTTTTCAGTTCATTTGGCCTTAGTTGGATTTTTATTTAGTAATATACATATTTCTGATACATACTTAAAAACTCAAAAAGATAATTCTCAGGAGGTTGAAGACGAGTGAGAAAACCGCCCACGTTTGCAGCCGGGCTGGCCTGTTCCCTGTGCACTCGCCCGTTTAGTCCTCTGCACTGCCTTGGTGGACACTCCCCCTCCATTCGGGGAACCCAGAAGCCCTGGCAGATGGGTACGGTCGCCACGTGGCGGACTTCCGGCCAAAGGAATAGCAATGAGGGCAAGACAAAAGCCAAAGAACTTTCTGAAAGATCCCTCTTTCTCTTCCCTTCTCTCCAGGTGTGACGAATGAATGACTAACCAATCTTGATCAGAGCCCCACCCCTAAGTCTCTGAGTACAGAGAGAAGGACCTCTGACCCTGAGGCCCACCCTCTGGTCCTTTCCTTTGCCAGAAATAAAGGTATATTGTATTAGACCTCCAAGATTTGCAGGGTTATCTATTACAGAAGAGGAAGTGCTCCTTAAACTGCTGGGTTGGCCAAAAAGTCTGTATGCTTTTTCCCATAAAATAAAAGGCACATTTTTTATTTTTACCAACAACTGTACTGATTTGGATAGTTTGAGTATGTCAGCTCTCTCCCACATGGCATAATGTTGATCGTCCTCAATTAATGTCTCCATTTAATCGCTATCAGTTTCAACTGTTCACCCAACTGACCGTGGAACACTGTCTACCCAACTGACCGTGGAGCACTGTCCAGCTAAAAGTCTCCGGCACGCAACTTCACAAACCCCTTTCGGCATGTCCGATTGGTCACGGCACCTTCTCTGTACACCATACGAGTCTTCTTTTTGCTTTTCAGTTGTGTTTTTACCTTTCTTGAAATAATTAAGCATAACATGCCAAAAAGGTTGCATATTTTTTCCATCTTCAATACTAAAATAGCCATACAAAATTTTACCAATTTTGATGTTTTTTTAAATGCATGCGTGTATGACAGCTGTTACAATATGGTCTAACAAAATCGTTTCAGATGAAGTTACAGAACTAAGCACTACCAGAGCCATCTTACGGAAAAACCCAAACAAACTTTTTGGCCAACCCAATAACACAATGCACACTTCCCGAAAACGTGGTAAGGAGTGAGATCATCCACATAAAGTAATTAACTCCCAGAGTATCAGGAAATGTGCTCTCCTGTCAGTGCGAGGCCCTTGGACTGGCCTTTGTGTTCCTAAGGCACTTGAAGTGTATGTATTGACAGGAAAAGGCAGGAAGAAATGAAGAGAGAAGAGGAGGAGAATGCACCTGGAGTTGGAAAATAATATTCAAATGTGTGACCCACCTGGTTTGGGCCCAAGGGGCAGGAGAAGGAGGAGGCGCACTTGCTGACTTGATCGAATGCTGGTTGGAGGAATGAGCAGTTCTCGTCGGTGGCCTCATTTCTTCTTCAGAATGATCCCGAAGGTCCTTATTTTTCTCTCCGTGTGCAATTAAGACGTGATGCTCCAAGAAACAAGACCCCACAACTCCGAGGCAGGAGGGTGGGACTCAAACCTGAACTGGTGTGGTTCTAATGTCCTTGTTCTTTCTTTTTGTTTTAATTTATCTTTAAGTATAGTTGGTATACAATCTTATGTTGGTTACATTAGTTTCGGGTGTACAGTATAGTGATTCAACATTTTTATACCTTATGATGTGACTGTCCCACTAATTCCAGCCATCATCTGTCACTGTGCAGACTTATCACAATATTATCGATGACATTCCTCCCCACTTTTCACTCACCCCCAGCCCCCGCCCCGTGGTAACCACCCCTTTGGTCTCTGTTTTGGTGGGCCTGGTTTCCTTCTGTGTTATTTGTTCGTCCTTGCAGTTTCTGATGTGAGCGCTTAACCTCTCAGCACCTCCGGTTGGCCAACCTCTGCTTGTGGGATGGAGCCAGTGATGAAACAAGCCATCGATGGAAGTGTTGAGTGAGATACCAACTCAGACGCCGGAGATGAAATCAGGCCCCAGCAGGGCCCTCTGTCACGGGGCCGCTTTGCACGGCCAGCTGCCGGAGAGGAAGGGCACTGACTGACCAAGTGACTTTCTGCTGCGTTTGCAGAACTTCAGGTTCACGAATTCAGGAGCAGATTAGAGAGGGGAAAACGAGGTTTTAGACCGCAGCCTCGGGAGCCTCCTGCATCTCCCGGGCCAGGAGGTTTGCTTTTCCAAGCGTGCAATTAAGCTGTACCATCTCGCCTCATTCTCACTTTTCAATTAATGTGCAATAATGAATTTAACAATTAAAGTACATTTGCTAATTGAGGTGCCTGCTGGCCAGGTCATCTCCCTTTTCCCAGCTGACTGCGAACTCCCGCCATGTGCGGAGGGAAAGTGGGGCAGGAGGGTTCCCACCCCACCCCCTACTGCCGTCGCTGGCCACGGGGGCTGCCCGATGGACGGAGAAGGAGCAGCCTGGGCAGGATGCCTCCGAACACCAGTCACAAACGGAAAGGGCTGCTCGGGGAACGGCCTTTGGCTTTTTATTCTTCTAAGTGAAAGTTTATGACACGTCCCAGCCGTATCATCTCGCTGGCCCTTGGCAGCTATTATGGAACAGCGAGAGCATGAGCTTGGTCTGGGAAGTTCTTGACAAGGAGCCCAGACCATTGTTTCGAATCTGGTTGACTGTGGAGAGTCGGCACCTCTCTCTCGGGCGCTCATCTGGAAAATGAAACTAATGCAGCTGACCGCCGGGTCACGGTGGAAGTGACTGGGACAGGAGCTCAGCACCGTGTCTCACTTCACACCGAGGGCACAGTCAGTGTGAGCACAGGGAGACGACCCCAGAGAGCGTGGGTGGCCAGTGTGCAAAGCAGAGAGATGGGCACGGGGGGGGGGGGGCCGGGCTGGGCAGGAGTCTGCAGGCAGGGAGCGACCGGAAAGTGAAGGGGGCGGAGCAGGTCACTGACTGGGGAGAGATACTCACCGAAGGACGTGGACAGACAGGTTGGAGAGTGAGATGTAAGAAAGGGGAGGATGGGAGGGGAGGACAGACGCGGCAATGTCAGGGAGTCACCTCAGCCTTTTCTCCCCGGGCCGGCAGCTGTCTGCAGGGGACTGAGGCACAAAGCGCAACACCCGCAGGGGCTCTGCATGGACACGAGTGCAGAGCTCTCCAAGATCCACTTTCAGACTCAAGAGGGTGGGTGTGCGTGCGTGCGTGCGTGCGTGCGTGTGTGTGTGTGTGTGTGTGTGTCAGAAAGGGCCTGACGGGATCGGCCCTCTGGCCAGCCTTGCTTTGTCTCTGCCAGCCCAGGGCAGGGTCATCCGCTGGCTGTAGGAAGTAATGGGGGGCCTCGGCCAGGGAGCCGCTCCGAGACCTGCAGCCAGGCCTTGGCACAGCAGTGCCCTTGGGGCTGTGATTTATGAGAGAGTGGGAGAGACTGAGGAAGGGAGGGGAGGGAGGGAGGGGAGGGGGGGGAGGGAGGGGGGGGAGGGGAGGGAGGGAGGGGGGGGGGGAGGGGGGGGAGGGGAGGGGAGGGGGGGGGGAGGGGAGGGGAGGGGAGGGAGGGAGGGAGGGGAGGGGAGATTTCTTGCAGATTTCTCCCAGTCAGAAATGGGGCACCAGAAGGAAGTTCTGGGAACTTGATCTGGCTTCAGTTCTAAGAAGGATGAGGTCACAGGGCCACACTGGAGTCCCACCCAAGGGCAAGGGCGCCCCGGGTAGGCTGCCGCCTCGGAGAATGCAGGCGGGGCAGGCCAGGAAAGCACACGGTGCCGGTGGGATGGTGTCGCCTTTGCCGTCAGAGACAGAACGCTTGCTGCTGGCATGAGGGTCATCGGCCAGGGACAGTGCACTGCAGCTGTCTCCTGCCACCGTGGGAAGAGGCTGTGGGTCGCACAAGCCACGTACCAAAGTCGGGGTGCCCTCTGCAGACATCTAACTTGGGCTGTGGGTTAACTGCATCTGGATTTACCACTCCTGAAATGGAGAATCGACTTTTTTAAAAATCACACCTTCCCAGAAAAAGATAGTTCAGACACCAGGTGCCTCAGAGGAAGAAGTGTCCTGGTGGGGGAGGGGAGGGAGCTGAGTCTCCATGGCCTCGTGGCTCACACCCACGGTGGGTCCGGAGCAGAGAGCATCTGCTCTCCCTTCATTCCTCCAGTGACGCCTTCGGTGCTTCCTTCCTGAGAGCTCTTTGCCATCCACACGCCACAGCTGAGAGAGACGTTCCGCCCGCAGACACCCGGGGAAGCAGACACTAACCCCAGAATACAAAAGACGGCCAGCGACAGGCTCTGGCATGGCGCCCCCAGGCAGTGCTGTCGCAGAAAGTGGCCCACGGAAGGGGTCCAAAAGACTATTTAACAACTTCTCACTGCATTTAACAAATTCTCACTCCTCAAAAAGAGAAAGCACATGCTCAAAAGGGGAATCGAGTCATTGCAGTTAAATGCAGATGTGAAATGACAAAGGCGATTCCACGTACTGCCACCTGGTCTCGGCCCCAGACGATGGACAGAGGGGGATGGCACTTCGAGTCTGAGTCCTTTCTCTTCTCGAAACCGTCACTGATGGCCTCCCTGCTCTGCCCTGAAAGCTCTTGCTTGTCCAGACACCCAGACCTAAGCAAACTGGCTTTGGCCAGCGGCAGCTCTCACGGATGCGCCCTGCATGCTGCTCACCCCAGGAGCCCTACGTAGTTGCTCCATCCACAGATACAGGCTCACTTCCCTGTAGAACTGGGGGCTGATGTTGTTCTCGGAGAGGTGACCCGGGAGGACCCCCGGATCACTGTCCCAGGGCTCTCTTGCAAGGGAATCTTGCTGCTGGACCCCGCTCTAAATTTGACCCTCTACTCTTCAGAGACAGCTCCAGCTTTTGCTCTTTGAGGTCATGCCTTGTTCCCCATAACCCATGACCGAGTTCTCCTTCCTTCCCTTTGACTATAGCTGCCCTGGAGCCAAGGGCTAGCTTTCCTTCCCAGAAGGCCCGCCTCCCGAGTGTGGCTCACTGCCTGCCCTCCTGAGCTGACCGTCAGCCGTCTGGCCCTCTGCGGCTAAGGTCAGCTCTCTGGGCCTTGCTGAGTAGATCCCCGAACCCCATATCTGCTGGCTTCTGGTTGAGTAACTCACATGTCACCTGCCCTTTCCCCTCCTCTTCTGGTCTACCGGTTTCAGACCCAAGTGGCAGCTCATCTCCGTGTGCATGACTCCTTCGGGTGACTGACCTACAGCTCTGGTTCCTGGGCAGCCACCCTCTGGAACACGGCTGCACCATTGTGCTCTTTTTCTCCCACCCAGTGTCTCATGAGGAGTTGATTCTCAGTGGGTCTTCCAGCGACAGGCAGGTCCTTCCCATGTGGGCGCACTTCCTGAAGGGTCGCATTGAATGAGACAAGGGCACATGGAATGAGCTGGCCCACCTCTGAGAGCTGGGACGGTGGCCCCAGGGCCAGAGCGCGCACGTCCCCTGCGCCAGCCCCACCGGGTCCACTGTCCTCGACTCGCGTCCCCAGCCTGGCATCACGCGGTCAGCCCTTGGCCGCTCTCATCTCAGCCGTCTGGGGGTCACAGGGACGCTGCCAGCACTCACACGGAATAAAAGAGAGATAAACTGCGCAGGTTTGGCATCTTTCACCCAGGTTCCCGCTGCGTCCTACTCTGCCCTCCTATTTCTGTTCTCCTCTGCTCCCTATCCCACCCCAGTACTTATGAGAAAAAAATAATAGCAAACAGGAGGCTAATTCTAAGTTTGTGCAGTCCCAGCATGTACCGTGGTCCACCTCCAGTCCTGTTATTTTCTCTCGTGTCCGGCTTTGACAAGACTGATGACATTTACGCTTTCCAAAAGCTTCAGTAAGAGGCACTTTCGCTGCAATCACCTCCATCTAATTTCCCCAGTCAGATTTTTTTTTTGGCTTAAATCACACAAGAGAACTGAGGCCTGAGCTGTTCTGACAACTTGTCACCAACTAGGGTTCAGCCCAAATGGGCTGTCTTGAAACCAAGGACAAAGGGAGGAAAAATGGACTAAGTGGCCTGAAAATGAAGTGGAACGGCTGGAGGAAGCCAGCGGATTGGCATGAGTCAACTTGTTAAAGTTCTAGAACAGGTGGCTCGGTGCTGTCTGGGACCCAGAACTAACAGAAAATGTGTTTCTTTCTTTAGAGAGGAAGTAGCGTGGTGCTGAGGCTGGGAGGGGCCGATTGCCCCAGGGCGCCCCGCTTTCAGGGCCCATGCCAGTGTCTTGGGGAACATAGTTTGTTTCCACGTAGCTCTGGAGAGAAGGATTAGTGTCCTGGGCAACCAGGCCCGGATGTTTCCTTCACTGCTGTCCAGAGGCTCAGGGGCCGGAGAGAAGACACTAGATGAAACACAGTATCCATTTTAAGAGCAAACGTCCTTGTTGAAGAATTACATTCATGCAAAAAAGTCTACAAACCCATGCTAATTCAGACTCATCTCCATAAATTTTGACAAGGCAAACTCACTCATGCAACCACTACCCACATCAAAGTAAAAACCCTTCGAGAGCTTGGCTCCGGCTCCTGAGCTACTAACTGTCCGAAGGGCATCATCACTCCGATTTACAAAACTACAGATGAGTTTTTCCTAATTTTGTACTTTATATAAATGAAATCATATGCGCACTTTTCTGTGTCTAGTCCATGTTCCTGGGCGTCCTTCACTTTCACCGGTGTCTAGAATGCCACGGTGCAATTATGTCACAATTCATGGTCTCACCATGCTTTTGACAGACGTTTGTGTTAGTTCCAGTTTGGGCTCTTGGAAATAGTGCTACTATGCTCATTCTTTATGTCTTGCCACACATAAGAATTCATTTCTGTCTGGGCACACACCTGGAGCAGAATTGCTCATCCGCGGGGTCTGCCAAGAGTCAGCTTTAGTAGATTCCGCCCAGCCATGGTCTGCAGGGTCGGCAGCGCCTGCTCCTGCCACCAGCGGCGTCCGAGAGCCCCAGCCGCTCCACGTTCCCTCCGGCACACGGGGCTTCCCTTTCTCCCCCTTGGTGAGCGCGTGTGCTTTCACCCTGCATTTCTCTGCTTCCTCAAGCTCGCACCTTGCTGAATGTGACTGTTTGCATAGCTTTTATTAAGGCTGCTGCCTATTTTTTCTAATGGATTCTCTGTCTTTTTCTTATTGATTTACAGACATTCTTTCTACATTCTGGAGACAAGTTCCTGGTCAGTTCTACGTATCCAGGCAGAAAGTACAACACGCCACTGACAGAGAGAGCTCCATGTCACTGACCTCAGCACCAGGCTCTTTTTCTCATCCATCTCCCACTGTTGTTTTGGGCCCCGCATCACCCACCCCATTCTCTCTGTTCTCAGCCAGGGACCCACAAGCCTGTCTTAATTTACATCCGTGAGGCCTGGGTGCAGGGACCCGGGACATCACATCCCACGGGCCCTGGGGCCGTCAGCAGACACAGGCGTCCTCACCAGGGCTTGGGCCGCACACTGGCCCCAAACACAGCCCCGAGGCTCACCCAGGGCTGCGAGCTCGGAAAGGCTGCAGGGACAGGTGCAGAGGTGGTGAAGCCCGAGGACAGCCTGGGGACCAGGTGCATCGGGACAGGGTCTTTTTGGGACCCAGACAGTGAGCACCAGGGCAAAGAGCCACTTGTACTGAGCGTTTGCTTCCTAAGTGAGAAGGCTGCTGGTCTGGAGGTCCCTGGGCAGGCTCTCGTCACATCACTGCCGAGGGTGGCCGGCTTTATTTGGGTTTGTCCAGGATTGTCCCAGCTTTGGGTCTGAGAGTCCTGTGTTCCGAGCCGTCCCTCCGTGAGACATGGATTACTCACCCCATCGCCACCTCTTAAGAGCCGTGCGCCTTGGGCAAAACCGCTTTTTTACTCTGACCTTCAAAATCTTCACCTATAAATTGAGTTGGGAGTAGGAGATCAGATTTTTACTCTTTCTCCCGTATCTGATTTTTATTGCCATTGCTCTAGGATCTTCTAGTAACTTCCAGCCCAGAGGCAGAGGCCACGGTTCCACGTTGGAGGGGGCTGTGCCTGTCTCTGCCCACACAGTAGCACCCCCTGCCGAGCGCTCAGCGCCACGGCGTGCCAGGCGCCACGTGCTGTGCTCTGGGGTCACCATTCCTGGGATCCCCACGACACCCCCGGGGTAGGAGCCCTGCGGTCACTGCCTCACCTCTGCGCATGGGCACAGAGACTCAGTGAGTGTGAATACCAGGCCCGTGTAACACAGCTGGTCCCCAAACGGCTGGCACTCAGGCCCCTCTGCCTGTTCCCAAGTCCCGGCTGCACTTCAGCACAGCCCCCAACTCGCACCTGATGGCTGTGAGCTCTCACGTCGCCACTGGTGCGATGGCGCTCTTCCCCTTCCTGCTTTACCCCCGTCCCAGATAACAAGAAAAAAATGACAAAGTACAAAAATAATGAAAACTGAGAGAAGGATTCCGCTAGAAGGGTTGGGAGAGAGGTCCAGCAGGGGACCGAGGTCAGTCTGGGACAGGCACAGGCCTGCACGGTGGCCTCGGGAGTTGGAGAGAAAGACCTCCGCCAAGGGCCTCCTCATGGAAGCAGAGACCTGTGCCCCTGAAAATGTGCAAATGTAGAATCCCCAACACAGAATGTTCCATGTGGCACGGGGGCTCCCAGACCCAACGCCTGTCTCCAGGACTGCTGGCCAACACCAAGCCCTCATCTTTAAGGGGAGGGATCTTTAGACCCAGAAGGTACGGTAGTGTCTGTAAGCTCGGCCAGACCTCGGATGATAGACTCAAGGTTTCCAATCTCTGGACCAGAGCTGTTTCCATGGAGCAAAGCTGGGAGAAATCCCCGCCTTCAAGGCCAGAGGTTGCACCTCCAGTCCTCCCGAAGGCATCCCGTCAATGTCCTTGGCCTTGCTGTCCCCACTGGAAAGCCCACGTGCCCTGACTTACCCACCAGCCAGGTGTATATTTCTGGTGCGATTCTTCCCCGTGAAGACGCGCTAGGATTCGGGGGAAGCTGAGCTTCCTCCCTGACACTGACGGAGGCCCCCCAAGCCTTTGGGTGGAGACAGAAAAGGTAGAAATATAATGGTCAAAACAATCTCCAGAGCAGCTCTGCTCATGGTTTGAAGCCCACTGTTCATTCCTCTGTCCTGGCTCCAGGCATGGGTGTTTGCATATTCCTGGAGCCCAGCTGGGGAGGAGGCGGCGGAGGGGTGGCCAGCCCTCTTCCCAGAGGGTGTCTAAGAAGCCCCTCTTTCCAACTTTTTGAGGCCAAGGCAAGAAGGCAGGGACACGTGTGAACTACTGGGCCAACCCTCCCTTGGAGATAGAGAGCAAATGTGGGGGACGACAGGGTGGTGTCACAAGAGAGTTAGCCACAACAGGACCTGGCAGGAGGGAGTCCCAGAGGGAGACTCTCCATCTTCATTCCAGGGTCTCTGGCTTAGCAGGAGCTTCTAGCAACCCCTCAACAGCCAGCTGATGTTCACACAGCCATGAACTTGAATCTAGCCATGGTCTTGAGGGAACTGTGAATCTTATTGTGACTGTTAATCTCGATCATAATTACTGGAGGGTTTCACATACTTTCTGCCTTCTTCCTTTCCTCCTTGACTGGCTCTCACTTTGTTCACATGGCTAATCAATTAATTTACTTCCAGAAAACAAAATCCACCGTCAGGAGCCTTTGCTCTCAAAGGTTGGCCCCCTGCAGTCTCACAACCACTCCCGGCAGCCGTGACAGGTGAGAGTTGTTAGGAAGAAGGCTGAGCGCCCCACTCCCCAGGCTCCTCGCTCCTGTTCTTTGCTGGGGCTGCAAAGCAATTAGAAGCAGGGGCCAGGCTCAGAGGCCAGAGAGAGGGCAGGAGAGGCTCTGGCTGAGGAAGCAGCAGCTCCAAGGTCTGGATTCCAGGCCCCTGGGGAAAGCCAGCCTGTCCAAGCAGAGCACCTGCAGCTGCCTGCCATTAAAACAGACACCTGGATGGTTGGCTGGTTAGTTGGTCAGTTGGTTGGTTGTTTGGCTGGCTGGCTGGTTAGTCGGTGAGTGGGTGGGTTGACTGGTTTTAGGCCAAGGTTTATCTATGAGCCTATAAGAGCACAAAGAGGTCACTGTATCTCTTGCCCCCCCAGCCTCGGCACTCTCACCTCTGTTTTCTGCTCGAATTTTGGCAAGGAAGGGAGGGAGGGAGGAAGAAAGAAAACATTTCAAAATATTCCATCTCACCCACCACATGAGGGACTTGGTGGTGACACCTGGGGGAGGGGCATCCAGGCGCAGCCTGCGACCCTGCGGGCGGGCTCCCCAGGGGGCCCCTCAGGCCCCCTGTCCCCACCTCGAATCCTCTGTTTCTGTGGCTCCCTCTCACGGGAAATAAGCCTGGTATCTTTTTCCTTTCTAAATTGTATTATTATCTTTTGCTTGACAAACACTTACGCAAGGCTTACTGTGTACCAGGCAGTAGCCTAAGCATTTTGCAAGATCTACTGATTCAGTTCTCATCCAGCCCTCATTTCACAGATCCGGAAACTAAGGCACGAGAAGTGTGAGTAACTGCCCGTGGCCACACGGCCCCGAGCGGCAGGGCCAGGACTCCAGCTCAGACGAAGCTGTCTCCCCAGTCCACACCCCCAATGTCATGCTGGGATTCTTCTCCCCCCGCTGTGGGTGCAGTGTCTTCTCTCCACCCTTCCTGCCTCCTCCCTTCCCATTCCCAGTTGCTACCGACACCAGCTCAAGATCCGTTTCCCCTGCTGACTTTGCCCAGACGTCCTGGCTCGGAAACGAACAGTGTAAGCCGTCCATTCGCCCAGGCCCCAGCCTTAGCTTGCCCTCGCTCTCCAGTTGCTCACCTCCTATGTGGCGAATACAACAATTACACTTGATGCGCTCAGGGCAAGGCACTTAGACCTGCAGGGGCCTTTAGCCTAGGATCAGCCCCAGATCAGACCTGAAAAGCCCACCCCGCCCACACGGACCCCACAGAGTCTGCCCTTGTGGGTCTGCTGAAACCCAGCATGCCCACGCTTCTCCAGTTACTTTGCTTGCCTTCTCATAATGTCCCTTTGTCCAAATTCCAGCCCCCTCACCCCAACCTTCCTACCCAGCCCTGCTCTGTCACCTCCTTGGATTTGGCAGCCAGAGGTAGGTGGCATCAGTCTCGGGCCGTGGGGCGTCCCCTCGCAGGTGAGGCTCAGGGGCTTAGCCAGATGCCTCTGGAGGCTGACTGTGACCCACTCACGTTCGTAACCCCGTCACTGTCCCAGAGGGGCCACCAGCTTGAGCTGCCCCTCCGTGTGGCCCCTCTGTTTCCTCAGACTCCACCTGGCTGGGTGTCTCCAATTTTAGCCTAATTGAAAAACACCCCATCTTCCAGCTTTCTCTAGACATAAGCTATTGTCAGCTTCTCTTACAAAATCTGCATCTCATTTGTTACCAGTGCTTTCTCCCTTTGGGTCTCTTCAGTTTTCCAGAGTCTATTAAAACAGCCACGTCTGCCTTATTTATAGCAGATTAGGTTACAATGTATGCAATTCCTTTCCTTTTATGTCTCGGGCAATTTATTCTCTGTCTTCTTCAGGACATCATATGCATTCCGTCCTTCCCCAGTGTTCTTTTCTCCTCCGAGGCGGAGGCTCCAGTCCGACACAGGTATTGCCACCAGTCATCCCCTATTACTCCGGCCTGGTGGGATGGGAGGAAAGCGGTCCCCATGCTTCCGACTTGGAAACTGGGTCCCCATGCTTCCGACTTCGAAACTGGGTCCATAATTGAATTTGGCTCTCCACCGAGAAAAAGAAATGCAACCACGAGCACCAGACAGCCAGTAATTGGGGAGGAGGTGCGGAGAACAGCCCCCAGATGCTGGAGCTGCAATGCACTGGTTTTGCATCGCCCTCCACGAGGCCTGTGTTAGAAATAGGCATCTCCAGAATGATCAATGCTGCTGAATAAATGAAGGAGGGGGAGGAGGGAGCGATAAAAGTAAGCTCTATGAGATGTTGACAACAAGCCTCTAGTGCTTTCTGGCTGAGTTAAAGAGCAGTGTCTCCCTCCTCAAGCTCTAAGTCTTAGCAATCATAATAATAATCATTAGCATCTATATATTTTTTCAGTTTCCAAGCCACTTTTTCTAGTGCTTCCATGAGCACTGGTTAGCACTAACCCAATCCTCCCCTACACCCCGAATCAATGGTGGCCCACACCTGGAGCACACAGCCCCCAGCTGAGAGGGCCACACCCACATTCCGGTCTGTGCTTTCCGGGGGCCCAAAGCACCCGGCAGCCAGAAGGCAGGCATGGTTAGGGCCACTGGGATGCTACGTCAGCCTTGGCCTTGGCAGCATGGTTCCAGGAGCAGAGGAAAGTCCCCACAATGCCCATCTGCTCCAACTCGCTCAGGAAAGTTTCAGGTGAGCACACCCTCCGACTCCAATCTTAGAGTTCAAGGTTATAAGGTAAGGTCTTCACAGATACTACCTTAGCATCATAGTAAGCAACAGAATTGAGCCCAACATTCTTTTTTGATCCTTGATAAGAGAAAGAGAGAACAGTAAAGTCACCATTTGTGACAGCCAAGAATATGGCTGCTGGACTGCCCAGGCTTGAATCCTTGCTGCGCTGCTTCTTAGCTGTGTGAGTTCAGGCAAATCACTTCACCCCTCTGGGCCTCAGGTCCCTTATCTGTAAGATAAGGTTGACAATAATACTTTGCTCATAGGGTTTATTGCCAGGATGAAATGAAGTATTAATACACATAAGTTCCTGTAACAGAACTTTGCACATGACAAGTGTCCATAAGTGGTGCTGTAGTTAATCACATTTTTATTATTATTACAGAAAGATATGTTCTTACCCAAGGACAGAAAGGAATTTGAAAAAAAAAAAAAGGTTGAACAATGGTAAGCATACACACCAAGTAAGATTTCAAAATCTTACACTGAGACATTGTATCAGCCAGTCACTGGTACAATAGAAACCATCCCAAAACTCAGTACAGCAATCATTGTTTTCCTCAGATGACTGTGGAGTGGCCAAGGTAAACTGGGTATCTCCGCTCAACCTGTGGCTCTGGCTAGACTCGGCTCCTTGCTATGGTTTAGACCCAGGCTGGCTCCACTTAACGTATGTCCTAGGACGTCGGCTGGGTAGGTGTGGCCACTGGAGGACGCTCTTCTCATGGAGTAGATAAACAAGCAGAAACAGAAGACTCTCTTAAGGGCAGGGCTCAGAACTGGTGCGTTGGCCCTCTACCCATATTCCTCCGGCCAAAGCGAACCATGAGCCTGGTCCAACATCAAGTGGTGGAAACGCACTACCCGTCTGGTGGGGTGTGGGCTTCAAGGCTGCATGGTAAAGAGAGTGGATACAAGGAGGGCTGGAGAAGCAGGAGCCATCATCATTCAGATAGCTCTCCTGTGTTATTCCCTCCAAGCTCCTCCCACCACTTGCTCCACCTACAGACCTCCTAGCTTTCCTTCCTACCCAAGCATGCAAGCCTCCTGTACACACAGCAGATCTGCAAAGCCATCTGGGTTGTTCTTAGAAATCTGGGCATCTCCGAGGATAAGAGACACGCTGTGGCACTTGACAAAAGTCCAGACCTGGAGGGGTCCTGCTGCTTACAGTGTTCCCTAGTGAGCCTGTGCCAACTGGCCTCCCCTCAGAGATGAGGGCTGGGCAGGCCAGTCAGGGGTGGGGAACGTGTGCTTCCACTTCACTCTGAGCTCAGACAGGAGTAGGAGGGGCCCACTGCTCTGCCAGAGCTGGACTTATCGGCAAGAAGCATTTGACCCCCTAGTAATGTTACCGTAGGTAGCTGGGTATTAATAAAGAAAGACAGCGGAGGGAATCAGATATTATTAAGCCCAATAAATTAGGGAGCAGGAGCATGCTTGCTTCCCTAGGAAGTTATAGCTTCATACACTCCCCTTCATACACATACAGCAGGAGCCGGGGTGGCGACCACAGAGGCCTGTCAGTCTAGCCTGGCAAAGGAACGGATTGGTCAGGGAGCGGATCCAGGGCAAGCCCGTGAAAACTTGGGAAGTTGATTGGTTATTTTGAAAAAGCACCTGGTCCTTTCCTGAGATTATATAACCCAGCTAGCAAAGCCCTTCTCTCTCTCTCTCTCTCTCTCTCTCTCTCTTCCCCCCCCTCCCCCCCTCCACCCCAGTAGCACACACTCACCCTCTTCCTTTGTGCGTCCCCTCTCCATAGCAGCCATGGGAGACTGGTGGTCTCGGGCCTGTGGGCTGTAAGCAGGGACCTGGGTACAGCAGCACATTGGATGGGCGCTGGGACAGTGCTAAGCCACATGGACTGGGGCTGAGACACTTAGTGGCCACCTGTGGCCCCAGCAACCATGGACTCTGACCATGGGCCCCCGCCCAGGCACAGCCAGAAAACACGCTAGGCCAGCCAGGCAGTGAGAAAGGCTGGGCTGGACCAGCCTTGGCGTGGTGCAAAAATGCCTGGACAATGCCCTGGTTCTGGGCTTGGTGAAGGCAGATCGGGCTTCTTCCATCTGGGGTGGACAGAGATGGGGCCCTGCAAACCCAGGGGAACGCCTTTGACTTTGCATCTGGGGGCACAAATACACCTTATCACTGACCCTCACCCTCCCTGCAGGCCTCCTGGGGGGCTTCCCTTGCTGCACCACAAGGGCCCCACTTCCAGCGACAACACACTCAGCTTCATTTTGAGGACAAAGTACAGTTAATAGCTTTGAAAACACACAGTCAGAATAAAAACTGTTACCAAAGTGAGTTCTTCAAATTTTAGATAAATGCAATTGCCCGTGAAAGCTCCAGGCCACCGCATCGCGCTGAATACAGCAAGACGACTTTGTGCCGCTGATGGAGAGGCGGGAACAGGCACAGGAAAGGTCAAGGGCATGGCATGTGTCTGGAAGAAAACAGCTCTCATCGGTGTTTGCCATCAGGCAAGAGGGGACATGAAGGGTGAAGAAAACGGCCCCCTCCTTCAGGTTGGTACCACAGTGCATCCACCTTAAAAGGGCTGGGATGGTGAGCTCCGACCGGGCCCCGGGAGACGCCCCCTGCACTGCCTCTGATGGCCACACTGGCCCACTCAAAACTGTCCTGCTCTTCAGTGTCGAAAAGAAGAGAAGCCTGCAGGTCCCTAGCCCGGCACCTTCATGCATTCTCACATTTATTCAGGCGGCTGGAGCAGGAGTTCGCGTCTTTTCAAGCAGACAGAAAAGGCAGCACTGCAACACAGGTGGGTAACTGTGGAGATAAAGACCTTCTCCTGGTGCCGTGGGAGAACAGGGAGGGCAGGCCAGGCAGGAAACGTCCACCTGAGCAGCCTGGTTCGGGGAGGGGCGGCGTAGCCGTCCGGAGAAGAGAACAACTGGAGCGAAGCTGAGACACTGGAGAACTGGAGGTGTCTCTCCGTGGCTAAGATGGAAGCTGTTGAGATGGAAATGAGACTGAGGGACAGGCAGTGGCCAGTCCACAAAAAGTCAGTGTCAACCACTGGGAAAGAATTGGATGAGGGCTGTGTTCATATCTGGGGTAGAGAGATTTCCCAGTCACGGAAACCAGGAGGCAAGGTGCGTCCATGCCACCCCATCCTCCTCTGTCCCCTCTCTGGTCCCCCCAGAATGAGCCCATGATTCCAGTTGCCTGATGATCTCCAAACCAGCTATCAGCCTCCCCACAGCTTCCTGGCAGGAAGAGCATTTCGGGTTTGCTGTGAGGGACGGGCTGGGGCAGGGGCCGCTGTCGACCTTCGGTAGCCGTGGGTCCCCAGGACCTCCTCCGCCCTGTCCCTTGAACTGGAGTTAGTTGGAACAAGTCTGCTTGTCCACACAACTCTGGCAGCCTCCTCTAAGCACAACCCCTGGCCTGTCGTTGGGGTCAGATGAGTAACAGTCAGAAATAACTGGTGGAGAGAGGAGAGTAGTGTAAATTTTACCCAAATGGCATCAAATGAGAAACTGTGTTCTTGCTGACCAGAGTACAAAAATACTGCACTGGGCCACAACCGGCAGAGAGGCAGGGCAGGCGGCCTGCGGGAAGGGCAGACTCTGAGGGAGACACTGTTAAAGTGCATTATGCAGCCCGAGGGCGGGTGCACACATGCATGTACTGACCGGTTATTTCAAGGCAAGTGTCATGCTAAGTGTTTTGCATGTGCAAAGATTCTTGTGGTGGGCGTGGTATTGTCACCATTTGCCCATGAGGGAACTGATGTGCAGAGAGTTGAGTGAATTAAACAAGAAAATACATGTCCGAACAGGAGCAGCTGGCTTCCCAATGCAGCTGTCCTGACCTGCAGTCCTAGCCCCGCAGCTAAACTGTTGTGCCACACATGCCTGAACACACATGCACACATATGCGCACCCTCACGCAACTGAAAAATGGCATGACCTGCCCAGATGCAAGTCATTCCCAGGAGGGTGGATTAGACCTAGCGGAGCTGCAAGCAGAGGTATATGTATAACATATGGGGATGTAAATGGACAGATTGATCATCTCATGCAGACAGATGTTGGGATCCCGGGACCTGAACAACCATCGAGCTCCATCAAGGTCGTGTCTCACTGTGAGGGTCACAAGGGAAATCTGTCTGCAGAAGACAAGGGCAGCCAAGTTCTACTGTATAACTGTGACGGCCAGGCTCCTGGGCAGCCCCTGGTGACATGTCTTTTGCCTTGACTCCAGAAAGTCCTCTGTCTCTCTCTTCTGCAGCTTGTCTCTTCAAAACTGAAAAATATCTAGGGAGGATATACCATCCAGGGAGAAGCAAGAGCCAGGGGACACCTGCCCCCAGCAGGGTCTTCTCCACAGCCCCTGGGCACACCCAGCCACTGAGGGGTCTCCAGACCAGACCCCTCTGCAGTCATCTGCCTGGCAGCCCCCTCCTCGGGGCAGTTCAGAGGCGGCTCACACATAACAACCCTAAACCCAAACACGACCCAAACCTCTGCAAGTTGGATCTTCTTCCTGAGCAACCTCCTGCAGGGCATGGCCCCACTACCCCACAAAGTGTTCAAACCAGAAACGTAGAAATCATCCTTGAAAACCCCTCCCCCCACACCCCAGATCCTACCCTTGGGCAGGTTACATCAACATTACCCACAACTGCACTTGAATCCATTCACTTCTCCCCAACTCACTGCTGCCTCCTGAGTGTTGGTCCAACCTCTCCACCTCTGGGGGCTCCAAACCCACACCATGGTCACCTCAGAACTCCGGGTGTTCGGAGGAAGCAGGTGGCGGGGCTCTGCAGACAGTGGGCAGCACCCTGGCTCTCCGCCTCCGCCCGTGCTGTGTCTTGGTTAACAACAGTATTTTCTGGATGGTACCCGAATCTTTCCAACCCTTCTTAATGGGCAGGGAAGTGACCGTGGAAATCATCTGTACTCTTTTTACCACTCAGAGATCCGCACCTGCCCAAGTGCACGGGGTCATCTAATGTGGTGATTACTTAGTTTTTCTTTACCAAAAAAAAAAAAAGGCACATGTTTCCAGTGCGCTGACCATCTGTGACGCCATGAAGCTATCTAAAGAATGCTTCCTGGCAGATGCTTTTGCAACATCAATGCACTGCATCAAGCTCCTTCAGCATTTGGGGCTTCAGGAATGTGGGAAGAGGACCCTTTTCAACACAACTTCAGCCAGGCAGAGAGCATCTGGAAGGGGTGTTTAAAAATGTTAGTGTCGTTATGCAGTGTTGCTGCCCAGAATGATATGTGTTTCACTTCTGAAATGTATCCTACAGACACATTTTTTAAAAAATGCGAAGCGTACTGTTCTAGCCTGTCTCAAATCTTTCAAATTAAGTACTTAATTTTCACTCATTTGTTAAAAGAACAAAAATACAATGCTCTCTGATTTGTTTTAAAGAACAAAGGCAGGCATAAAGGAAAACATAAATTTACCACCTAATCTCAACAAAAACCTACCGTATATTTGGTAGACAGGACTAAAATAACAACTATTACGGTACAGAAAAAGCTGCCAGTGTGTTTTTTTTTTAATTTGGAGCTACATGTCTTTACAAAATGTCTTTTCCAGAAATGGACAAAGAATAAAAGTAAATATTAAAATAAACTGGACTTAAAATTGAATTTATACCTCACAAAATGAAACACAATGAGTATATTCAATCATATTTTTAAACCATTAACAAACTAACAAAAACATTTAAGTGTTATTTCATCTTTACATCGATATTAATTTTATCTAAGATGCATTTTATAAGCCACAATATGTATCACTATACTTTTTTAGAAATCAATGAGCAAATACCTATTTAGGTGTCACCTGCTCGATTTTTTTTTTCGTTGCTAGAGTGTAATCTAAAAC
Organism: Artibeus jamaicensis; assembly: GCF_021234435.1. Taxonomy (NCBI): domain Eukaryota; kingdom Metazoa; phylum Chordata; class Mammalia; order Chiroptera; family Phyllostomidae; genus Artibeus; species Artibeus jamaicensis. The sequence continues at coordinate 4,865,085 of NW_026521854.1, read as the reverse complement.
CACGATGACTACCCCTACAGCACCCCCACACCCCCTGCACTGTGCTCTCTGCTCTGCACCCCACAGCCCCACTCGCCCGCCCAACCTCAGCTCTCGGCATGGCCAGCCTTGTCTCCCCGTTGTCTGAGCTCACCCCACTCTAGTCCCTTTAAGACAGGCACTTGGCACAGGCTGGTTCTGCTGCACAGAATGCTCCTGCCCTTCCTCTCTGAGCACATGGAGCTGGGAAGGCTTTGTGATCCACTGCCGTTTGCCATTTCCAGCTATCACATGGTGTCGCCAGTGAACTTGGACACGACCTCGTGCAAAAGGGCCATGTTCATGGGGCCGTGAGGACCCAAACCCCTCTGGAACGATAGGGAAGCCCTGGGCTGGCCCCTGCCTTGGTCACGTGCTTAGCAGTGGTCCTCTGAGCACGACCACACCATTAACGCTGCCAGGATAGAGGCTTTATGCATCAGTGCCCATGCGAAGCCCAGCAAGTGCCTGGTACATTTGATGAGCAGCCAATCAATATTTGTTGAATAAACTAAGCACTTTGTGGGGAAGCCAGGTTGAGAAGGGCTTTCACCATCCACCACAGGCCGTGTCGGGACAGCTTTCCCTCTGCCACAGACCCGGCCCAGCCTCAGCAGTTTCTCCCTGGCACTGCTTTCCTCCAGGGCATGAGTGGCCCTTTCTGCTCCTCAAACACCCCGTCCAGGGTCCCCCAGGTCCAGTACCCAGGGGAAGGGATCAGAGGGGCCCGTCCTATTCCTGCCCCTGGAGCCTGGAGCTCCTTATACAAGTCAAACCACATTCTTATTCAACAGGGAATAAACCAAATTACCAAAGTTTCCACAATGTCAGGGTAATGGAACCCTACTGGCCTCTGCAAAACCGGAAGAATCATTCAAGTCACCCTATGTTGGCTAAAGAGGGTTGGAAACTCTACCCTGATACTCTACCCTTTAAAGCTGACCTCAGCCTCAGGGGGTTGGGGTAGGGGAGCAGAACCTTACTGGAAGCTGTTTTGGACATGTTCGACCTTCCAGCCATGTGCTGACGGTGCCATGAAGGATGCTCAGCTTGGCCACTGCACAGGAGCAGTCTTCTTCGCTGGGTGTGATGGAGGACTTTCCTCGCCATGAGCCTCGGGCAGAGGTGTCCAGACTTTTGGCGTCTCTGGGCCACACTGGAAGAAGAGTTGTCTTGGGCCACACCCTCAATGCACAAACACAAGTGAAATCTGATAAGCAAACAAAAAAGATTTTAAATAAATTTGCGACTGTGTGTTGGACCGCATTCATTGCCATCCTGGCCCACGTGCGTCACGTGGGGTGCAGGTTGGACACCCCGGCTCTAGAGGATCCGAAAGTGACTTTTGAGAAGAACAGAAAGGCAGAGACTGGCATGAAGCTGCAGCCACAAAGAAGACAAGTTCAAATCTTCTTCCACATCACAAAACTAATGCCAGGAGGTAGCGGGTTCAGGTACAGATCACACATGGCCACAGACCATGGGCTGCTCAATCCATGATGGACTGAACGCACCAAACAAGGACCCAGGGAGCCAGCGCAACCAACTGCTGCAGAGAGAAGCAGTGGCCACCTGGAGGGCGTTTTCCTGCTGCTGCAGAGACTGGGGCAGGGGAAGGTCTGGCGGGATGTGCCCAGAAAGCTTCTGGAGGGAGAGGAGGGAAGCAATGCAGGGGATGCGTGGCTCTCTAGAAAAACCTGGAGGCTGAGTGGCGTGGCTAAGCAAGCACACCTCTCCCAGGTCTTCCGTGCCACTCTGGGGACGGAATGAAGAAACGTCAACAGCTGTGGGTACGGTGGATTAATTTCTAAGCCTGGCACTGGCAGGGAATTGGTTTCTCTATACAGACTGTGCATATAATGCTTGATATTCATACTATGGGGTGTTTTTTGTTTATTTAAGTTCTACATATACCTATGTTGTCAGACTTCTTTTTCAGTAGTTAAAGTATCCCCAGGCATGCTTGGGAAGGGGAGGAGATGCGCCAGACGGCAAAGCCCCGTAAAGCCGATTCCCCGGGAATGTTGTGGGAAGAGACAGCGTGATGCCGATGTCACATCTGGTCTGTAAGTCGGGGCAAGCCCTGCACAGGTGAGCCAGGAATGAGAATATTGGCTGTGCAATGTCTCTGAGCCCTGAGGCTCCAGCCTGAACCATGTGTCAAGCGCGCCCCCCCCAACCCCTGGGCGTCACCGGCCTTGGTGACAGCACCGCCGGCCCCACCCGGCTCGGCCCCCAGCAGGCAGCCTGCTTCCAGGGTGCACTCTGCACTGGGTGTTCACTTTCCTTTTGTTCCAGTCGTGAGTGCGTCCTCTCATCATCTCGTCGTCACCAGCGCTGTGCCAGCCTGGCATCTGGCCACTCAGATGGGGCCCTGGGCTACCCACTCATCCCCCAGGGCCTCTAACTCAGACCCTGTGGCGCAGACTCTGTTTTTGGTCTTTGTGAGATGGCAGGACAGAATGAATTAGAGTGATCATGGAAATACATTATAAGGAACAGACGAATTTCTATACTAACCTGGTGATAAGAAACATGAACCCAGAGGGCATCGACCTCCAACACCCCCTCCAGCATCCATCATCTGAGCTAATGCTGCCGCTGCCTTTCTCCCCGAAAACACTGAAGCAGATTGGAGAAAGGCTTCCCCACACTCTGCCACCGCACACGGACAGAACAGGCGTCCACTTCTCGGCCTCCCCTCCTGAACCAGTGTGCGGACTGTCACCGCCCCGAGCTCAGCCCGACATCTCCCCCTGTGCACTGCATCCCACTGTCCTCACGGACTCCAGGACACTGCTCCGGCCTTCTCCCTCTTCTCCGCCTGCGTCACCGATGTTTTCCTCTCCGCTGCACTATTCCCACAGATGCCTCTTCATGCCAGACACACCCTTGGCAGCTCCCAGTGAATCACCTTCCCGTGAAATCCCCCCCTTTGAGTGCAGGCAGAATCTGTGACCTGATTCCAGCTGTTAGATTATGACAAAGGTGAAGGGACGTGACTCTGGGATTATATTACACTACCTGGCACAGGCAGAAGGGTCTTGCTGAGGGGTTGAGCTCCCCCCTTCCGTGGACTCTGAGTCCATCAAAGGGAGCTCATGCAGAATGGGCCTGCCCCGATCAGGGGTAAGTCTGTTAACACGGGCTCAGACTTTGCTGATCTGAGAGGTTCTTCTGGCCTTGCAGGGAGCCGTTGGGGTGGGAGAGGGGACTGCGGCAGCTGGGAGCTAAGAGGAACCTGGCTGACAACCAGTAGGGAGACAAGCCCCTCCGTTGCGCGTGTGCAAGGGCCAAATTCAACCAGCCGCCTTGGTCCCAGGAGCTCGGAGGGGCTCGCCAGGTGGCGCCATGCAGGCAGCCCTGTGAGGGGCCCTGTGTCGGGGGACCCAGCTCCACGGCGACCTGTGTGCAGAAACCATCAGTTAACGTGTGTATAATGCCCTAAGCCCATAAGGTTGTGGTGCCTTCTTACTCAGCGACAGAGGACGAATACTGCATAGTACCATGTCGGTATTTCCCCCACGGAGAGAACCCTCTCCTGACCTCACTGCTACTCCAGGTCCCACCGCCTTTTGTCTCTTCCCTTCGACAGCAAAAGGCCTTAACAGAGTGGACTGACCTGTGTCTCAGATTTCCTCCAGTTCTCTTGAGCCCCCTGGCTGCAGGCGCTCCCGCCATGGCTGTGCGGAAACGCTCTTATCTGAATCACCAAGGCCTCGCATCACCAGACCCAGGGGCCAGCCTCAGTTCTCAGTCACTTCACCTGTCAGCAGCATCTGGAACAGCTGGTCACCGTCTTAGCATTGTGCCCTTTTCCCTGCTGTTCATGACACCACAGTCGCCTGGTTTTCTGCCAGTCTTCCCACCACTCCTCAGTCTCTTGCTGTGACACATCCAGGTGTCCCGTACAAATGGGCGTGCCCCATTCTCTGGCCCCGCCTGCAGTCACTAGCTGGATTTTGTTAGTCTCATGGCTTTAATAGATGGTGATCTGTACACTATTGATAAATCGATGACCCTGTATGTGCATGCCGGCCTGACCCTTTCACTCGAACTCCAGACTCAAGCAAGTGACTGCCCGCTCCCTCATCGCCCTACTCGGGTGTCTGATAAAGGTATCAAATTCTGTCTCGGATGAAGCTCGTATTCTCGCTCACAAACCTGCCGCACTTTCCCTCCAAACTCAGTCTATGGAAACACCACCCTTTCAGGGGCTCCGCCCAAAGACCCTGGAGTTTGTCTCCACTTTCTCCCTGTCTCGCACATTATAGCCAGCCTATCAGCAAACACTCTGCCTTCACAAGGGATGTGAAATCTGGCCATCTCCCACAGCCCCCACTGCTCACCCTCTTCCCGAGCCACGCGGGCGTTCCCCAGATTGTTGCAGTAGGTTCCGACATGCTTCCTCCGCCTCTGCCCATCTTCACCAGTCTGCTCTCAGCACACCGGCCAGAGTGAGTGTTCAGTACGATGTCTTACCTCTGCCCTGACACCCGCCAAGGGGTCCGTCGTGCGCAGGGCTAGAGCACAGGTTTGACGTCCTATGCCTATGTCTTCCCATGGAATTCAAGCCCCTGCTGCACCACTAACCTCCCTCCCATCACTCTCCCCATTGCTGCCTCTGCTCAGCCTCACCCACACCATTGCCTCCTTAGCACTTGCCAGGCCAGTGCTGGCTCAGGGCCATAGCGCCATCACCTGTCTCCGAAACCTCTCCCCACAGGCATCCCGCCTCCAGGTCTTTGTTCAGTCTCACCTGCTCCTAGGGTCACTCCCTCTAGAATTCCAATGCTCTCCAGCATTGCCTGCTGTCATTCTCTGCTTAATTTTTCTCCTCAGCGTCCATCACTGTTTGGCACACTCAGTATTTTGTTTATTTAATTCCAGTTAATGCCAACACCCGACGCTGGAGGGCAAGCTCCAGAGGGCAAAGGTTTTCTTCTGCTTTGTTAACTACCGTGTCTCCAGTGCCCAGGACCGAGCGGGCGCAGGATGCTGAATCTGTGTTGAGGAGGTGAACCCTTAAATGAATGTGAAAACTTCAAAGCTGTTGCAACCAGAAGGGCAAAGTGCTCAGTTGTCAGACAAGAATCCTCATCATGAAGTGAATTCTCCGTAGAGAACAGAAGAAAATTATTTAAAAAAAAAAACACCTTTTTCATGTTGGAAATGAAAATGCAGGAGGGCTTTGGCAATTTTTAAACAAAATAATTAGAAGCTGCATGCAGAAATGTAATAACTAAATTATATTTCACATCAGATTCAGTTCCATAAAAAAAAGCATTGTTTAAAGGATAGACTTGATAATATCTCTAACCAGGAAGAAAACAGTATACCGAGAAAAAAGATATGACCCACGTATATTACACACAATGACATCAGGGTTTAAATATTTTGTTTTGAAAATATACTTGTGTTCTCCTTCTCAACAATATTTATTTAAAATATTTGTTCTCCGGATCACTGGAATCCACAACAGGGAGGTTGGAGGGGGTGCGGAAACCCTCCAAAAGCCCGGTGATGAACATCGAAAGCAAGCAGAAATAGGTTTAAATAACTTGTTTTGTATGCTTATAAAGCCGAGGCAAAAAGACAAACCGAGATGAAAATGAGCGGAAAGAGAGGAGAAGCGAGGGAAGCAAAAGCCCCCGGTGCACAGGGAGGTCGGAGTTTAAACTGGGGGGCTTTTGCTTCCCTGGCTTCTGGCTTCGACTCAAAACAATTGGAAATGTAAAGGCTTTCTAAGCTCTAAGGTACCTGTTACTATAATTAAAACTGCCCATTAACTCTATCAAATCATTGCAGATGATGAAAACAAACAATACATAATCTATTTAACAAAGGCATGATTAAAAAAAACCTTGACTACCAAGTGTCGAAAGCCTCACTAAAACAACATTATTTCTATATCAGTCAAGCCTCTAAATTCCTGTCTTAATCTACTTGATCAAAGCCTGCAAATGACTTATTAAAATGCCCTACTGTGGCTGTTGCCTGTCATATGTGAGCATAGCTGATGTCTATTGGAGATATTTTGTCCGAAGAAGTAATTCTTGCTATAGAAGAAAGCGTATTTGACCTACCCTCTGCTTCTCAAGAAGGGGGAGCAATAGCCAAGGGGGTACAAGGTGCTCCCTCTGGCTAAGGAGTGGAACAGGAAGGGTTCCTTGAAGATAACAGGACACCTGGAGGTCAGAGGGGGACAGAAAGGTGGCCAAGACACAAGGGGATAAACTCAAGTGAGAAAGATGAAGCCTGGTGGAAGGTCAGAAATAGGAGTCAAAGTCAAGAGATGAAGTGAGAATTTGGATACAAGGCAGGTCTGGAGCAAACTTAGGCAACATGTGCCTGAGCCGGGCAGGGTGCTAACATTGGTTTAGAGGGTGAAACCCAGGTGGTTTTAGCAGGGAAGCCCCTCCTCCAAGTGCTACTCCATAGCAACCCAGCTGAGAGAGGAACAGCTGGGGGTGGGGACACACCCACTTGATCCCTCCCCTATCTGGGGGCAGCGGGGGAGGGGGGGTGAATATCATTGCATCCCTGGGGTCCCGGAGCCGAGTTTGAAAGCTCCAGGTAGGGCTACCTTAGCAAATATGTTTTTGTGGAGTCTTGTTTATGTAATTTTTTTATTTTAAATGTGCTATAAAATTCGCGAATCCAATGTCCATTCCTGGTTTGATAGGATGCTACAGCTGTGGGAATCATTACCATGAAAGTTGTGATGGCTGATTTTCAGTGTCAGCTTGAAGAGTATTTTGAATGAGATTTTGTTTTGTTATTTTGTTTTCATTCAATCTTTACAGTATTTTGTTCCATTACCATTTGGTCCCCTTATACCCACCCCCACCCCCAGCACTCACCACATTGTCATCCAGGTCCATGAGTCCTTCTGACCGAGGTTCTAAATGGACATTTAAGTGGGAGAACTTCAGTAAGCAGATTGCCCGCCATCATCTGCGTGGACCTCATCCAATCAGTCAAGGGCCTGAATGGAATAAAAAGATCAACCCAGAGCAAGAGGGAATTCTCCAGCAGACTGCCTTTGAACTTCATCTGCACCCCCGGCTCTCCTGGGCCTGAGCCTGCCTGTCCACACTGCAGTTTTGGACTCACCAGCATCCGTAATCACATAGGCTTAGTCTCTGTAATAAATCTTTTCCTACATCTATACACATGCCGTGTTGGTTCTGTTTTCCTGGAGAACCCCGACTAATAGAGGGGAAGCTGGGCAAAGGGTACGTGGGCCCTCTCTGTACTATTTTTGAAACTCCTTGTGATTCTATAATCATTTCAAAATAAAAGCTAAAAAAATGTCACAGTCATGAAAGTATGGGGGGGCAAGAAACTGTTCCAGTTGGAAGGCGATGGGCAAGGCGTGGCATCGGGGAGCAACTCATGCCTCGGGCCTGGACCCTTTGCAATGAAGGACGTTGCTGGGACCGCTGGGGAGACTCGAAAGGGTTCCCAGGTGGAGAACATCTGAGCCATCAGTACTGTGCACGTGCTTTGTTTCCCCATAAGTTTGAAGTAGTTTCCAAATAGGAAGTTAAGAAATAATCCATGCATCCACGTGAGGTGTAATAACTGATCGAGAGAGTTAGAACACAGTCCAGGTAATAAATATTCGCTGCTTCGCAAACCACCCAGGGCTGCTGTTGTTGTAGCACAGAAAGCAGCCAGAAAACATGCAAATGAGCAGGGGCAGTGAGGAGGGCACAGGCTGTATTGCCAACCCCTGACTTTGAATAACGGGTGTTTCTTTATTGCCCAATTAGTGAGCATAGAGAGTCTTCCTAAGAATACTACAGAACGCCCAACACCAAGAGAGAACCCTAACGTGACTCTGGACGCTGGGCGAGAATAACGTGCCAACGCAGGTTCATCTTTGGTGACAAGTGGTAGCCTGGGTCTCTCTGGTGGAGGGAGGTTGATCACAGAGGAGACTGTGCTTGTGTGAGGGCCAAGGGTGGATGTGATAACTCTGTACCTTCATTTCCATTTTATTGTAAATCTAAGATTGCTCTAAAAACATTAAGTCTTTAAAAAACAGATTCTTGATGAAGCCCCAGTAGCATCCCATCTTTTTCAGGTCTGGTTACCAGCTCCCCGTATTCTGTATTATTAGATGTGCCACTGCTGGCTAATTTTACATCTCCCACCTTCCGAAACAGGTAGCGATGTTGTTATTTACTCACAGTGCTGTAGTTCTCTGAAGCTCATTTGCATTGAAATAATAAAGATTTTTCTTGCCTCTTCAAGTTTCTGAAATCCTGTTAATGCAGGTTCCATCCTCACACCCAAACTGCGTGATTCCCATGCCACCCTGAGAACTGGCTCTAATAACTCTCCAAGCTGGACCAGCCTTTGCTGGCGATGGACAGGGGCGCGAGTCTGCGCAGAGCACACAGGAAAATATCACTGCTGGTGCATTCTCTGGTCATGTGAGATTCTCATTGGGAATTCTATAAAATAAATGAAAAACAACACATCTTCCAGCTACTTCTTCTATTAAACGTTCAAAGCCATCATTACTGAACTAACAATATGTGATGTCTTGATCTCTCTGAGTGTTGACTGCACACCTGCCTTCCTGTACCACCTCCTGGGGCAAAGATAGACAATTGGCTGTTTGAGGCAGGTAAGAAAACAGGTCTCCTTCCCACCAGGGCAGTCCCTTGCTTATGAGGCGTGGCTTCATGCCAGTGTGATAGGACACAGTATCAACACAGCATTAGGGGCTACAGATAACATCGGGAGGGCCACTGGCATTGTGAAGCACAGGTCTTAAGCCACCCCGAGAGGACTACTTGACACATGGCACAGAGGGGATCTAGGTGCCAAGAGCAGAGGTGCACAGTGTCCAAGTCACCTGCCACCACTCCTACCTTGGGGCTGTGGGCCACGGGCCGCACTAGAGGCACGATGTGTTTGGGCACGATGTGTCCGTGGGCCGGCCCACACTGTAACTCAAGCCCCAGGCCTGGGGTGGACACAGGGAGCCCAGAGCTCAGAGCTCAGTCTGACATGAGGGACAGCCACCTGAAGTCAGTCACCCAAGTCATGTAACCTCTAGAAAGTAACACCATGTTGGCCAGTGGGACAGATCCGCTCATCAGGACGCCCCTCAGGGCCCCGGGACAGCCCGTGCATACGTGAGTCCTGCAGCTACTCCATGCACTGCTTCAACCCTCTGCGGGAGGTGGAGGGTCAAAAAGCGCCCCTGAGGGAGGACAAAGGGCTGGGACCCACAGGGTCCCTTGCCCAGGCGCTTGGGACCCAGCCTGGACACAGTGCCAGCCTCAGTTGGCCCCCAGTGCAGAGAGGGCCCAGGGCACTGGAGTGGAGGTAAGCAGAGCAGTTTTCTACCCTGCATCCTGCGGCCTTTGCCCCACCCCGGGTCATCATCACGAAGTGTTTGACAGACCAGCTGCACCACGGGGCACGGGAAATAGGGTTATTTATTTCTGTTTCGGCAACTGAGGTTAACCGTGTGAATGTTAACTGAGCTTCTACGTAGGGACAGCATTTGAATCGCTAGATACAGTCAACAGAAGACCTTTCAGGTGGTGGACTACCAAGAATGCTGTCTCAGGAAAAGGAATTTGGGAGATGAGCCCCACTGGGCACTTCGGTCAGAGGCCGGAGAGTCCTAAATACTAAGAATTTTCAGGAAGGTTTGTCCTAGAGTCTGAAGATGGCTTACAAACACTGAAAAAAGAAGAAACTAATCTGACAGCAGGTGGGCTGGAGGAGAAATGAGAGGTAGCACCTCGAAGAGGCAGCGTGGAGCAGATTCTGCCCAAGCCGTGCCCAGCTGGCCTTCTCCTCTGTGCACACATCATTAACCTCGCAGAGAAAGGCGAGTTCTCCAAAGGGCTGCCTGCATCAGATGGTGCGGAGCAAAGGATAACAACCAATCAGACACTGGCTGTGGGGAATAAAGGGGAAGGAAGAATCATTGCTATTAATCACAAGATTTTTACTTTATTTTATGATGTTTTGACATCTTAAAATGCTTGCTGGCAGGGGAAAGCCAGCCTGCCCTTCCCAGGCTGGCCAATTCTTAGAGATTATAAAGAACTCATATGGAGCACATTTGCCGAGTGAGTTTAAACGCCCCAACTCACTTCCTCATCTGACACACCAAAGCAATCCGACACACCTAAATCAGTCCAAGGCCAAGTGCCAAGCAACTGGAGACCATCCCGGTAGCCCAGAACTTGCTAAATTAAGCAAATGCTGTCTGTCTTTTTCTTGGAAACCCCAGTAAGGGCTCTGGCCCAGGCTTCCCCCTCACTCCTGTTTCTGCCTCCGGACCAAACGCTGGCACCGCCCTGGTGGCCCCGCGCAGCGTGGGATGACCCCCACCAGGACTCGCAAGCATCACGAACACTTCCTCCCCAGCTTCGTCTGTGTGTCCTCCTGTGGCCGCACCACTGTCACCATCCAATACATGACAGCTTTGAACAACCATCTCATCTCACTTGTTATCCAGGGAGTACCTAGTGTCATCTCCTAAGTGCCATCTCTCTAGGTGTCAGATTGAGGGACTAGGAAGACTGTGGCTCCTTGTATACAAACAGAAAATGGACCCCAACCAGATCGGAGGGCCAAGAAAATGAGTTTGATTCGGGGATGCTGGGTTTTAAGGTGCTGGTAGGACACACTGTGCAGACACCCCCCCCCCAACATGGGAAATGCAAGCCTGTTGCATTCCCAGGAAACAGTTTCCCTCTGGCCTGGGGCATACTCCAATCATTCGGAAATTCCTAACTCTGGATAAGCCCATATTCAAATGTGCAGGAAGCCTGGCTGGTGTTCAGAAGGTGTTTGATGAATAAAAGAATGAATTAGAACATGCAACGGACTGACCACTGAGAAACATGTTGCGTCCCTGGTTCTCGGTAGAATTAGGCCTCAGTTTCCTCCTCTGTACAATCCTGGGTTGGACTGCCTGCTGTCTAATGCTCCTCCAGCCACAATCGCCACAAGTCTCCCCATAGCCTCTCCCTCTGCTACCCATAGTGCCCAAAGATCCTTGTCAACCGAGTCCAAAGACAACAAGAAGAGGTAACTCGGAATTTTCTCCTCCCCAAATGGCTAACACATGGGGCCTCTTCCTTGGCCCACCCGACCCCTCCACTCCAACCTGTACGAGGAAGTGCCCGCGACTCCTCACCCGGCAAACAGCGTCCTTTGAACACTCCAGCCTCTCCCGCCCACATGCCTCATGCCCCAGGCAGACCCACTGGCACTGTCCCCTGTTCTTACTCCTGTCTGCTCATCCACACCTCGCAGCCCAGCACACCCTGGAGCAACTAACTACTTTCTCCACAGGCAACTCACCCTGTTCCTGGACCACATCACAGGTGTCCTCTTCAAAGACTGACTGGAGCCCACCGGGAAGTTAATTCTCACTCTCCTCAGGGGTAAATCTACACTGATTCAGGTAATTATTCCATTACCATCAGCTTTCAGTGCCTGCCCCAGAATCTTCCCGAAATCCAGATGAGCGCGTGCAAACATTCTCTGGGCTCACCCCCATAACCATCGCCCCTCCAGCACACAGCCTGGGGCTCTTGAGGATCATCTGTTAGACGACTGGATGAATTCCCATGGACCTCGGAACAAACCCTTGGATGGCGTCTATGCCAAGTGCTGTCATTATTTTACATTCACCTCCCCTTTCCCCCGGAAGCTAGATGCTGCAGCCCATGCTGGCTGTCTCAGCAGGGAGCAGCGGAGAGCAGGCTGCAGCACCGGCTGCTGGCTCAGCTCTCTGGGTGTGAGACCCTTGCTCTCCTACTTTCAAATGGTGCCCTTAGGCGGGTGACCCCTTTTGTCTTTCAGTGGAAAAATGGACTAAGCCCCCGCATCACAGAGGTGTTCTGGGCATTGTCTGTAACAATCTGTGTAAAGCACTTAGTGTAGTGCCTGGGAAGCCCTCAGTCACTACCAGCCCACATTCGTGGGGACAGTACTAGTGCTGATGGCAGGAGAGGTTTCCCCACACTTTGCAAGGCTGGGCACAGTAAGCGATGAGTAGTGTCCACGTGTGAATGCCTGAATGAGATGGTGCTCACCTTCTCAGACTGACGCGGCTGGCACAGCTCGGAAGGCCACGTATCTCAGCAGCACTGAGCGCCAAGAGGGCCCCTTCTCGCCTCTGGTCCAACTCTGCAGAGCACCCCTCCACCTGGCCACAGCAGCTCACCGCGGAAGCTCAGCCCCGCCTCCTAGCCTCTTTGTGGAACTCGATTCCGTAGATTGGTTGCTCTAACAAGTTGAAATTACAGTGCTCATATTGCAGTAACAGTCCTCACCTCGGTGCTCCTGTTATTTGCTAAAATGTGTAATAGTGTTTCAAGAACTTTGCATTAGAGAATGGAGGAAGCACACCTGGGCCCTTGGCTGCCAGCAGGGAGGGAGCTGAGGGCAGGCCGGCAGGCGAGGTAGGCGTGAGAAGTACGCGAGGCTGAACCTCCCCAAGGTTCTGTTCATGAGTTTAGGGTCCTAGAGGTGGGGGTGGGAAGTGGGGCCAGGAGATGAAGGGTATGACGTAGGATGTTGAGCTGACTTCCTACTGGAGGAGGGCCAGCAGGCTTCAGCATAACTGGGCCATTGGACCAGATTGCTCACTCGCGGGAATAGGGGTCTTGCCCCAGCTCCTTCAGAAGGTATCTGCCTCATTGGCTGTGTCCTCAGTCAGCTGCCTCTCTGGAAAGTTGTGTCATAAAATAAACTCCACAGATAAGTGGTGCCAAAATTCTTTTTAACTAGAAATTTCTGAATTCAGTAATATCCCACTCAAAGGAATGACTTTCTAATGATGAAATTTCAAGCTAGAAGCACACCGGTCCAGGAGAGATTAGGGAGCAGATGAGCCAGCTCAGATCCTGCTGGGAGAAGACTGCTGGCCCCCACTGTGTGTTCGCCCAGCCCTGATTCCTGCAGGAATCGTGCAGCCAGGACACGCCGGTGCTGCCTGGAAGAAGGGAAGGTGTCTCTGTTTTCAGAATTCCTCATAAGATGCTCTGCCACCCCCAACTCACATCAAAATTTCACCCTTTCAGAAAACCAAAGGTCTGTAATGTCCCTTTCCAGTTGAAGAATTACACATGTGTCCCTGACCAGGTGGCCCAGCTGGTTAGAGCATCATCCTGTGTACCAAAATGTGGCGGGTTCGATCCCCAGTCATGGCACGTGACTGAGTTGTGAGTTTGATCCCCGGTCAGGGTGCGTACAGGACGCAGCAGATTGATGTTTCTCTCTAAAAGAATCCAAACATGTCGGTGCCTCCTCCCAAACTACACTCCGCACCAACTGGTGCCCTGAACGTTGGTCAGCTGCTCTGTTCACCGGGTGAGACAGGAAACTCCCCACCCCGCCAGGGACTGGAGTACAGTAAGGACACCCAGGGGAACTCGTCTCTCCTTGCGACCACCCTCTGAAAGTAATCCAGTACAACAAAAATCAGAGAGTATGCATTTTCTTTGCCACACTTTTCCTGCTAATTGTCGTGGTTTAAGCACTTGGGGTTAGGGGAGGAAGGTAGACAAGAAAATTCCAAGAGAGATCTGGGCACCAAGGAGCCTCAAGAAATGGAATTGTCCCTCTACCTTTTTCAATGACTAGAGGACTCACCATGACCCACATTAAGCAAAGAACCCGAAGGTTACAACCCTGCTTTGAAGAAAATCTCTCTTAGTTGTGTTCAAAGGCAATGAAAAACTAGGTCAGTTGCCCAGGGTTTTTAAAGAAGGAAGAAAAAGGGGGAGAGATGTTATCGTCCTAATGAAGTTGGTATCTTCCAGCCTCCATTGTCTTGGTTCCTAACCAAACGAAACAAATGAACCAGTCACCCGGGCTTCAAGCTGCCCCGCTTTACTCCAGCTCCCTTCATGGGAGCAGTGGCATCTGCAGAACACCTTTGTGGATGGGAGAATTGTTCCCTCCGATGCTGGGGTCACCCTCTGGGCCACCCACTGGGCAGCTGCTGCTCTTCTCTGTCTGTTCATTCGTTCAAGTGTTTATATATCATCTCCACTGCGTCACGCCCTCCTACCCTGCACACACCCTGCTGACGACAGGCACTCCTTGAGGAGTCTCTGGCCCTGGCACTTGATACATCACATCTCTCTTACATCTTGAAACCATTTGACAAACAGGGTGTTATTCAGGACCAGTCAACCAGTAAGACCGGGGGTGATTCAGGACCACAGGAGCCAAGCATATCTCCACTCCACAAAGCCAGAATTCTTTCTGCACCAGGGCCCATTCCAGTCTGGGGGGTGTGGCCGGTGGCTTCCACGTCCAGCCACACCTGACACTCCCACCTGTCCCCTTCACTCACCACTGCGTGGGACTTGCTTGCGTGTTTCTCATCCCCACCACTGTGCGCTCCTTGAAGAGCAGTGATATCTTACTCATTTTTGAATGAATGCGTCCTCAGTGAAAACAAGCCCACCCAACAGCAGGAGACCCCAACAGGACGAGCGAAGAATGGGCAGGGTGGGGAGTGCTCTCCCCCCCATCCCCTCCTCCATGGCCAATCACAAGGGCAGGGGTTCAACGACACGCGGTGCACGCAGGTGTTCCATAGCATCTGGCACCGCCTCCAAAAAATACTTAGTCCCACACTGTCTTCCTCCCCACTGGCCCAGTTCTGGGAACAGAGGGCACACTCGGAGGGGAACTGGATACTGGGCCTATTAGAGCCAGTAGGGAACCCATAAGAGAGGGAAGGCACCTGGACCAACAATAGTAGGGAGCCAGCACTGCCGTGACCCCTGAGGGGGCAGAGGGGAGAGACCAGACGGACCTGAACCAGGTAAGAGCTGGAGCCTGAGACCTGCCACCCACCCTCCCCAGCCTCCGCGAGGCAGGGCTGCCAGTAAGGACGCAGCACAGCATGATACAGGGCAGGCAGGGGTGCAGGGGCGGAGCCAGGGGCTGTAACCACCGGGCCTGCGCTCCCTTCTCTCCTGGCTGAGTCCACCGGAAACTAGTCATGGGGAGTCCAGGAGCTGCCCTCAAATGACATCAGCCTCCAGGACAGAGCAGGCAGTGAAAGACATGGATGAGGAGGAGGGGGTGTGAGGCAAAACTGGCACAGACTCCTCCTTCTAAGGGCCCTGAGACACTCCAAAATGATGCTGCAGACACCCCTCCCCAGTCAGACTTCTGCTCTGGCTGTCGCTGTGTACTCCCAAACCAGTGGTCTTGTCCCCAGGCCATCGCCGCCCTAATGAACAGAGCAGAAGCTAGTGGAGAACAAAGAAGTCTTTCTCGAAAACGTCTTGGGTCAACAATACTTTATTCAATAACTACTATGTGCCAGACATTGACGCTCAGATTAATGAGGTGCTCTAGAGCCCAGGTCTCCCAGGAGCTCATGATTTTGTTCTAGAAACCGGATTTATGACGAGAAGTTAAATACAAGAGACCCCAAGTCGAGGGCCTGGTTAAGCAGAACTGTGGGGTGAGGCTGGGGGAGGGCAACGAACTTGGGCCAGGCCCTCGGAGTGTGGTCCTAGTTCAGTGGTTCCCCAGCTGTACGACCCTGACAATTAACACTTCCTCAGCTCCCCCCACCACTGAAAATGAGGTGAAGCCCAAGAAACCTCAACAGCCTGGCTCTGGGGTTCCAGGGGCAGTTGAAGGTCAAAAACAGGAGTGTTTTGTGAGGCAAAAGAGTGGTCAAGGGGTTCCTCAGAGGGAGTGGGCCTCGAATCGGGCCAAGAAGGACAAGCAGCGTTGGAAAAAAACAAGCAGGGGAGGGAGGGCCCCGTCAGGGAGCAACGAGGAGACAGGTGAGCGGGAGCAGCAGGGGCGAGGTGTGCCCGGGAGTCTCTGCCGTGAGGAGGGAGGTGACGAGCAGAAAGCAATGTGCCCCTACCCAGTTTTGAACCCACCCACCACCGAAACCCAAAACTTGTTTTCTTTCCTTCTGCTGAACTGGAGGAGAGAGAACCTGGGAAATCAAATAATCCCCAACTCCAGGTGGCTAACGCAGGAGCCGATTGCCCTAGAGATGTCTTTCTAAAACACAAACCAGATTAAAGTGCTCTCTTGCTCATAAGCCTTCCATGGTTCCTTCTGCCCACAGGACAAAGTCCACACTCCTTAGCGTGATGTGCAGTCTCGTCCAGTTCCTCGTGGCAAGGCCGCTCCTCCTGCGCTTTGCCAGCCACGTGGCAGCCACAGTCCCCACTCCCCTGCAACACACCTCTTCCAACCACAAAAGCCCATTCGTTGAGCAAAGACCTTGGCAGCACTTACTAAGCATCTACTGTGGGCTGGGGGCAGATACTGGCCCTCTTTCCTTGGTCATTGAAGTTCGGAGAGGGAGGTGGGTTTCCAGCCATAATTACATTACAATAATAATTACAGTTGTCAGGAGAAGCCAGGGGTGCGGTTCCTGAGGTGTGACTGGGTGGCTTACCCGTTCTGAAAGGCAGAAGGGTTCCTCGCTGCTGACACCTGAGAGGTGAGACAGGCACAGCCGGCAGTGACGGGACAGGCACGGGACGCTCCAGGGGGAAGTGTCCAGGCAGGAGGAACGGCAGCTGGGAAGCCATGTCGGCCTTCACTGGGTGGGCGTCAGCGGACACAGTGGAGACAGGGCTACGGAGGCCCCCGCGGTCAATGTGCTCTGTGTCATTCTGAGGGCAATAGAATGCCACCAGGGCTGCGGATGTGGGACCGACACGGCAATGTCTTTATCTGATTGTTGTATGAAGCATGGAACATGGGGGAGAACAAAATTCTTTCCTTTGGAATCTGTTTCCAATCCCCCATCCCCATAGCAAATGGTTTGTTTGTCTTCCCGGAGCCTGCCTCACGCGTGGCCTTTCCTGACACATCACGCCAGGTAACCACTCCCTCGTTTGCTCCTCATCCTCACCTGGTAGACTGCAAAATGCTGCTTTAATGTGTATTACACTGTACTGTGAATTCTTATTCTACCAGTCTCCCCCCAGTAGATTCGTAGGACAGGCGCAGCATTGTTTTTCATTTCATTTCGGTTTTTCGTCCCTGTGCCCTTGAGAGCCAGCGGGCATCCTGGAACCCTGCAGACAGCCAATAAATATCTATTAGCTACTGATTAAAGGGATGAAATACCCAAATCTCTATGGAGGACTCCCTGCGGCTGACCTCTCTCTGGAGCTGTATCTCCATGCAAATATAGGCCTGTCCGGATCTTCCTGTGGAAGACAGAGAGAGTCTCTCATACCTGCTCTGGCAGCGTCCCAGTCAGTGCAAGCCAGAGCCCCCTGACCCAGAGAAAGAAGAGCCTTGTGTCAGTGAGGGGGAGGGCACAGCTAGGGTGCAGAGGGGCACGGCCCGTGGATTTGCGTACAACTCAAGCCCAAAGAGAAAAGACTACAGTGAGGCTGGTATTCAGCGGCGAACTGTGCTTAGGCTGAAGGACGGGTGGGAGTCAGAAGCCTCTCCAGTGGCTCTGAGCAAGAAAAAAAGGGGGGGCAGGAAGAAAAGGCAGATCACTTTGGTGGCCCAGGTTCAAGGTCACTCAACCAAAAACATCCCCTTGACCTTTAGGCCTGTCGCTCTCCGTGCACTTGATCAAAAGAAGAGCCCACGTGTTCCCCTCCATACCCGCCGCGCTGACATTCCCCTGTGCGCACTGTGTTTTCAAGCCTGGGATGTGATGTTGATGAAAGTTAATTCAATTTCTACGGAGAAATTGATTAATGGACTGGATTAAAAGAAGTCCCTTGTGTCTGCAGCCTTTGCCCAGCATACCAATTCTGCGTTATCTCCCCGGTTTTCTCCTTGCCTCCTCACTTGACACTTTGACAATATATAGGGGGGCCCAGTGGGAAGAAGGAAGGAGGCGAGGAGAGATGAGAAGCCACAGATTAGGGCCGGAGCACACCTCTATATTTAATTAGTTCTATTAATATTTTTAAAAAAAAATACAAGGGCCGTGTGGGGAATATACTGATCGAGGTTGTTCTGGCAATTGACAGCTGTTCTGAAGCAAGCATCCTACCAGAGCCCTTCAGGGTCTTTCAGCCTTTTCCGCTCACCCGGGAGTACACAGGAGGCACCGTCTCCTTGGCAAGACCATCGCCACACCGAACCTCAGAGGAGGTCTCTGCCCACGGCGACAGGCGTCGGCCATGCAGGTCCTGGAAGTCCTCAGGCCGAGGAAGGGCAGGCAGCTCACTCCCCAGGCCAAGGCTTTCTCTTGACCCAAAGTTACCTGCTGAGGTTGGGGACTAGAGGGAGGGGACGGAGGACGCACCGCCAGACAGCCCGTCCTGACCTCAGCGCAGAGGAGTCGTTCACCATTTTTGACTCTCAGACTAATATATTTGTAAGATCCCTGCACTTTTCACAGATCTGTACTTTTCCCAAGTGAGCGTTACATCTCCATTCTGAATTATAGGACTAGGACTTGGTGCCGTGGTCTAAATGTCCCGTCCCCTCAAATTTCATAGAATGTAGCCCGATCCCCAAGGGCCTGGTATTAGGAGATGGAGACTTTGAGAGATGAGTCGGCCCTTGTAAGTACAATTAGTGCCCTTCTAAACAAGTCCCAGTGAGCTCTCTCCCCACCATGTGAGGACACGGTGAGAGGGTGCCATCTACGAACCACAACACAAGCCTCACCAGACACCACATCTTCTGTCACCTTGATCTTGGACTTCGAGCCTCCAGCCTGTAAAGGATAAACTGGGTATTTAAGCTACCCAGTCTATGGTGTTTTGTTATAACAGCCCAAATGGATTAAGACACCCAGAGAAATTCTTTCATCCTCCCAGAGAAATCAGCAAATATGTTTTCCTTTGGGAATGCACCTGGTAGGCCGGTCCTCACGTGCCGTGAGGGCAAGGAAGCACGCCTTAGGGTCCCCTAGTCAGCACGTACCTAGTCAACACTCTACCCCATCTCTACACTCCTCCACCCTGCGGCTCTTCTTCACCTAATGGTTTGTGACAGTGCTCATACCTTTGTTTTCTCTCATTTAGCTTTGCCCAGAGGTTCAGTGGAGTGTTGGAAACTGCCTTGCCCAGGTTGTGATGAATTACATGCTGAGGAGAAGAGACAGTTCAACCAGGAAACATGCCAGGCTCTAGAAAGCTCCCCAAAGGGGGAAGGAGGCCAGAGTTGACTCCGGGCCCCAGGAGGGACAGTGGGACTAACTTCACACCCTAGACGCCCCTGCACACCTGACCGAGGTAGTGCGGACAATCGCAATTCCTGGTAAACTGACCACAGGTGGGCTCAGCAGGTGCCAGGAACCTGTTGGTTGTGGCTTGGGGAAGAGTCTGGTCCTTTACAGCAGACCTCCAAATGGTGACAGTGGATGGCAGGCAGGGGTCAGGTCCGTGCTCTGGGAAGGCACAGGACAAATCCAGCTGGACATTGTGGCTTCAGCCCTGTGGGCTGGGGTTCACACTTGGGGACCCTGGCGAGGACAGTCCTTTTGCAAATAGGTGGACAGAGATGAGAGGAGAGACAGGTATTAGGTGTACTTGTTTCAATCAAATCTTAGGCTCCACAAAAGCAAGAAAAACTCCATCATACTTCTTTTAACATCTACATTACAGAACAAAAGTAATACACAGGTAATACACAAGTGTGATCCTACTTAAAAGCCTTCAGAAGCTCCCTTCATCCACAGAACCAGATCAAGCTACCTGGGATCCAGCCTTTGCAACCTCAGTCCCACCCGTGGGGCACTCTGGTTCTGACTGCCACCAGGCCCCCGGTGCCCGTCCACACCTGTGTGCAAGCCCTGCGCACACAGCTCCCACATGCACATAGCCCTCTCCCGGGCCCAGTCCTTCTGAGTTCATTGCAGTCCTTCAAACAGGCCACAGTTT
Organism: Artibeus jamaicensis; assembly: GCF_021234435.1. Classification (NCBI taxonomy): domain Eukaryota; kingdom Metazoa; phylum Chordata; class Mammalia; order Chiroptera; family Phyllostomidae; genus Artibeus; species Artibeus jamaicensis. The sequence continues at coordinate 4,845,208 of NW_026521854.1, read as the reverse complement.
CACATGCCTCTGTGCTTTGCACAGATTGCCTCTGTCTCTGAGCTCCCCCCGCCCCTGACCCCCACGCAGTCCTCTTTGTGCAGGGAACTTCCTGCTTGTTCTTAAAGATCAGTCCCCCCGCACCTTGTCTGGGAATCCTCCTCTGTGTTCTGATAACCCCTGTCCAGCACACGCCTCAATCACAGCCACTTTCAACCCCTGTGCTGCCAGAGATTTTAACAAATGCAATATCTAACTACTTAGTCAGGGGCAGCGACCTCTTTCCCCTTAGACTGTCAAATAAAAAAAATAGCAACAGCCATCTGGCGAGAATGAATCGAAAGTACACCCATTTTTTGTCAGATTGTCAAAAAAGAGATATCTTTTGGTGGGCTGCAGCATTTTAGTCATTAGTTTACATGTGCCGTGGGACGGAAAAGGTTGGGAACCACCGCTCCGTCGCTGTTAAATCACTCCGCTCGCTCCGCAGGCACTGGCCCTCCTGTCAGGTCTTCTCCCAGGTATCAGACTGAGCCTAGAGCGGAAGCCAAGATATCCACCTCCAAACGCACAGGGTGGTTGGTGAGTGAGCAAGAGGATGAATGCCACAGACTCGGATGGAGTGAATGATCCAGGAGGCTGCACAGCCGAATGGCGTGTGCTGGGCCTGCCTCTGAGTCTCTCTCCCCCCTGCACTGCTGGCTTCCCCGTCTGGGCCCTTAGATTTGGACCGAAGTAGGAGAAGGCCCGACACAGCCGGGCTCCGCCTCAGTGGGGCAGCTTGGTCTTGGCCAACCAAGTACTTAGCTGTATTCTAAAAATGAGTTTAAATGCTCCATCTATTCCCCGGGCCTTGGCTGGCTGCAGGCTCCGCCAAGGACCCCCAGGCCAGCCGCACTGCAGCCGTTAGCTCAGATTCCATTGTGGAGAAGGAAGCAAACATTTTCAGAATAAATGAAACAGAGAAATAAAAGAATTCTTAAGGGGGTCCTTAGGGTAGGATGGATCACTTTATCTAGAGAGATTTTCGCCAGATTTGGAAGACGAGGGGAGCGGGAATGCAGTGCTACGGAGCAGGTCCCGCAGAGGGAGTGTTCCCACACATGCGCCTCGTTATGCGACCCTCGCCAGCAGTGAGGGCTCGGGATCAGCACGTCTGTCTCCCAGGCGGGAACTCGAGGCTCACAGAGCTGGAGGAGGTGCTGTGGCTTCCCAGGGCTTGGCAGCAGCTCTGACTCAGAGCCAGAGGGAGACTGGGGTGTCCTTCTGCCAGGAGGAGGGCTTTGCCAAGTGACAGGCTCTAAAGGGACTTCCCTCATTAAAATGAGATGGCACTTTCCAAGGTCTTCCCTCAGCTAGGACAGCCTCCGGGCAGCTGGAGCAGGCAAGGGGTCCCGGCGTTTTTCTCCACAGCCCTGTGCTTAGGGGTCTTGCCTCCCACAACCTGCTGGACCTCCCTGCCCCAAGGGACCAGTGAAGTACAAGTTCGCACACTTACACACATTGTGGCTTCGGTTTCTCCTTGAACTGCTGATGAAATTGGAACATCCAAGCAGACTTAACCAAACACTACAGGAAAAACAGATGTGAACAGAGGAAGCATAAAAACACTGGCATCCAAAGCATGGGCTTCTAATCCCACCAGAGTGAGTCCAAATCACAGCTTACAGGATCTGCCCCTTTAAGGGTCTCCAGGGTCCCCCTACAGCCAACCTCTGCAGCCAAGCTGAGGCCAGAGTGCCCCAGAGGAGAAAGGAAAGGCCAGGAGCATCCCAGCCCACTGGCGGCGGGGGTGACTCAGGCTCACCGGTGAAGAGGGAAATAGGCAATAGTCACTGGGACGGAGAGGAAGCGCTGGGGGTCAGGACAGCTGAAGATGGTCCTGGAGGTCTCCTGCTCCTGGTCCCAACGGTTCAGAGCAGAGAACTCATCATGCCCTCCTCCCACCACCCCCAACTTACCCTCTGTGCTTCTGCATCACCCCAGTATGCCCAGAAACCTTCTAGGGTCACCCCAGAGAAACACGAGCAAGAGGAAGTGTGTGTGTGTGTGTGTGTGTGTGTGTGTGTGTGTGTGTGTGTGTGTGGAGACAGAGAGGCAGAGAGACATTCACTGTCAGGAACTGGCTCATGACATTCTGGAGGCTGAGTAGTCCCAAGATCGACAACTATCGAGCTTGAGACCCAAGAGAGCGGATGGTATAGTCCCAGTCCAAGTTTAAAGACCTGAGACACAGGAGGCTGAAGGTGAACTTCCAGTTTAAAAGCCAGCAGGCCTGACATTCAAAAAGAGCCAGTGCTTCAGTTCAAGTCCAAAGGCAGGAAAAGACAGACGTCCCAGCTCAAAGAAGTCAAGTGGGAATGTGTCTTCTTTAAACACACAGGAGGTCAACTCCTCTGTGCTATCAGGGCCGGACCTCCATGGATTCACGGGGTTCACCCACTTCCTGAAGGGTGGCCTGCTTCACTCAGTGCCGATTCTCACACTAATCGCATCCAGAAACAGCATCAGAGACACACCCAGAATAATGTTTGACCAACTATCTGAACACCCATGACTCAATCAAGCTGACACATAAAATGAACCGTCACACACTTCACCTTGGCCTCTGCCCCTTTTCCACCTCCCACGACCCACATCCCCTGACCAAACCACCTGGTCTCACATCCCTATTGGCACACGTCTGCACCCACTCCCCTAGTCACACACCAAATTCAGTGTGTGAGTGGCCGTCCTGACTCCCAGTCTGTCTTTCCCCGGCGATGTCAGAGCAGCTCAGTGCAGTAAGCGTTCATCCAACCCTGCGTGTGCTGTGTGTGTACACTGAGAGGAAGCATGAGTCGGGGCGGGGTGCTCTTCTCTCTGCATCTGCAGTAGTGGGAGGAGAAGTCACGGAAAACGCATTCCAAGCAAGATGAGCGGCGTCTAACCTAGCCCAGGGAGGCGAGTGGGGAGGAGTGCACCGGGGACTGTGGAGAAGAAGACTAATGAGGCGAATCTGGAAGTCAGACTGAGGACAATGTGTAGGAAGGAGGCTGGCCTTTCACTCTTGGAAAGCAATATAAACGTAGGTGCGGAGGCGGGAGCCCACCTGTCCGCATGGGTAGAGGGAAGGAGGGGAGGGAGGGAGGGAGGGAGAATGCAGACAATAGGCTCATTTGGTCTTTGCCAAAGTTGAAAGAAAAGAGTAAGAGGCTCATCATACTTCCCATTTGATCAGTGGGAAAACAGACACCAGCAGTTGAGTGATTTGCCGTCTCGTGTTTCTGTGCTGGCTCCACGCACAGGACCCCTCCTCCAACGGGCTGCCTGCTGCCCCTCTGCAGGAGACTCTCAGAGCCTGCCGCTGCCCCAGCCCCAGCCCAGGCCTGCCTGGCTGCCCCGGGCTGGTCCTGGTTGCCAGCTTCTGCCCCCAGAGCTGCAGCAGCCACCGTGACTGAACTCTTTGGGGCAAGGGAGGGCCTCTGGGATGCCCAGGTCTGCCTTACCTTTAGAGGTTACGTGGCAGAGCCATAACATTCTCGAAACATTAAGTGCTTTTCCAGGATTTTTCTCAGCCACGTATCTGCATTTCCTTTCCAAAATAGGTGGGTTTATGCCAAATGTGCCCCCAGTTTTCTTCCCCCTTCCTAGGCAGCCTTCCCCTTCCCTGTTGGCTACACTTCCCTGTGCCCTGGACCTTCCTGCTCCTCAGTCTCCTTCCTGTCCCCTTTCCCGCCCCCTCCCTCCCTCTGCCCCCTTTAGCATGGACAGTCCAGCCGGCCAGGTCCCAAGTCCGCCATCTCAAACCTCCTGGCTCTGCCACAGCATTCACCTGACCCTCAAAGAACTGGCTGCGAGACCCTCGCTTCCCCAGACACCTGTCTATGACCTCACCGTCCCCCGGCCGCCCCTGCCAGCCCAGGACTGAGCAGGGCTGGTGAGGGAAGGCTGTCAGCAGGCCGCGTTGCCAGGGAGTGGGTCATGCCGCGTGGTCTCTTTGTTTCATCTAGTGGAACTGGCCGTGTAATTAACTCCTCTCTGCAGAGCCCGCTGCTCCCTGAGCTCCCTTTACACTCACAATTTTACATTTCAAGGACATTCCAGAGTCCACATCTGCTCCAGCAGCACGTTCGGGCTGCATTCCCCCCACTTGCCAGCGGGACCAGGGTTTGGAATCAGTATCCGCCTCTTTGCAGCCCAGCATTGCCCATCCCAGAGGTTAGCATGCCTGAGCAGAGAAAAGCCCCTCTCAGCCTATGTTCAGGGTCTTGGCCCAGCTCTTATACTGAGTCAAGACCCAGAGGAGATGGCCAGAGGCAGCGGGGGAGACAGAGGACTGGACCTCACTAAGCTCCCACCCTCCCCAGCACGACCCCTTCCTGTCACAGCAATGGGAACCTTCGGGCTTCCATACCTTCTCTCCGGCAGAGCTCCCGAGAGGACCACATCCCTCACTTTGGCTGCCCTGTCTAAATGGAATATTTCTTGGCTTTTTTATTCAACCTTAAGGACCCAATAGGGACTCGCAGGCACCAACAGTGGGTAAATATCTAAGCAAAAGTATTTGAGGGAAAAAGGAAGGCCACAGGGGGCTGTCATTGTTCCAGGTTACAATTACGTGGCTTGTTCTCTGTTTGATTTCTTTACTGGCAGTGTACCTTGCCCTTGGAGGAGTGAAACAGGAGAGAGTGCCATGTTCTGTGCTTACCAGCAGTGAGTTTAAGGGAGTCGCAGTGCACCCTTCAGAAGAACCCATTTCGCTGCACTCCCGTGAGCGAGTCAGGCGGCCATAGGATGCTGTCCCTACGAGTGGACGTGATGAGTCTTCGCACTGTGTTGTGTTCTCGTCTTTGCTTTGGCTGCCAAGACTCAGCCAAGCCTGCAGCTCACCTCCAGCAGTGCCCAGGTCTCCACCTTTATTCTGCCTGCGCCTCGCCACTGCGCCGGCTCTCCCTCTCTCCCACTTGTTTTTCTTTTTCTTTTTTTAAAAGATTTTATTCATTTATTTTTAGAGAGAGGGGAAGGGAAGGGGAAAGAAGCATCAATGTGCGGTGGCCCCTCACATGCCCTCAAATGGGGACCTGGCCCGCAACCCAGGCATGTGCCCTGCCAGAGAGCCAAACTGAGCCACACCAGCCAGGTCTCCCACTTGCTTTTCTATGAACACAGTGATGGACAGCAGGAAGGGTCATGGCTGCCAAAATGCAGGGCAGCCTGGGGCCAGCTCACGAGACCATTCCTGGAACTCACGCACTTCCCGGGAGGACTCCTTTCACTCCCGCTCTGCCACATCCCGAGGCAAGGGAGTACAGTGAACGGAGCTCAGACCCTCTGCCTGCACGGCCCTCGGTTCCCCTCCATCATTTACTTCATCTTTTCTTCTCTAACCTCGTAGGATGCATTAGGTTCTTCACAGGCCAAACAGTGCCTAAAAACACCCAAAGGGGGTTAACTGGAACAGTCCATCCTTAGGGCCCCACCAGCCACCTTTGGTTCACATCTGTCACAAGCTCCTGAGCCCCAAGAAAAAGCTATGGCAGGGAGGCTTCCAGGGCCAGCCAGAGAAACATGTCCCCATCTCAGTGCAGCGACAGCAACATCCATCACCCTGTCATCGCGGGCCCATCAGTGGAAATGACCAGGAGGAACACCCCAGGGGCCAGAAGGGCTTCTAGATTCTGAGCTGCAGCACAGGATGCTCAGGAGAAAACACTGAGGAAAGAGGGAGATGGTCAAGGTCAAGGCTCCTCCTATACCTTTCAAGCTAACACCTGTTTTGGAAACCAGTTGCAGTGAGGGAGGATACAAGAAATATTTTTATTTGTTATTTGCTTGTTCCATATCCACACATGATAACAATAACTTACAACTTGTATATATCTAGAGGTGGGTTTGTGCCAAAATTACCCTCAGTATGTATGTGTATGTATGTATATGTGTGTATATATGTTATACATATTATATATGTATATATAATAGACATGGCCTTTAATATGCTGTTGTACATTCTGAACCTCTAGGATGAGAATAATGTATATCTTTGTTATTTTACAGAAAAATGAACCAAGTCACAGATAATAAACATGGTTTCCCAGAGTCACAGATGTGCCCAGTGTCCAAACTGGACCCATGACCCAGGTTCCCCGACATCCGATTCAGATGTACAGTGCCCCTCACCATCTCTGACGAAAGCGACTCATACCTCCCTGTCTATAGCTTCCCTGGCTCACCGTTCGGGACCTGGGAACCCCAGGATAGCAGAGAGCGGGTATGGAAAAGTCAAAAAGAAATGCAGAAATAGAGAAAGGAGAGCAGGAAGCCAGGACTTGGAGACCGAATGCAAATTTCTGCTGAGTTATTAATTCTGAATTGTGCGTCCCCTCCCAGACGTGTTGGCTGCCAATCAGCACGGAGATTTGCTATGTCCTTGTTCATTGAACACATTCCCATCTTCCATCAGAAGGAGTGGGTCATTACGGTGGATCATGAATGAATGGGGTATATTTTCTGGTGTCAAGAAGGTCATTCAAATGAGGAAGACAGCTAGGACTTTGACAGAACCCACTAACTGTCCCCCTTATATTAATCATCTCCCTCTTTCTTAGAAATACAACTCTCAATTTCAGCTGGGATTAAAGACTGTATTTCCCAGCCTTGCCTGGAGCTCAAACCAAAAGCATAAACAGGAGAGACATGTGCAATTTCTAAAGAATGTGCTTAAAAGGAAGGAATGTGCCCCTTTTAACCTTTCCAGCCTCCAGCTGGCTGGGATGTGAACACGAAGGCTGGGACTCCAGCAGCCACCTTTGCCCTGGAGGCGGCCTTTGGAGTGGAACCTGGGTGCAGTAGAGCACAGAACAGAGAGAGTCTGGGCCCTGACTCCGAGGGGCACCTATCAGCCCTGGATCCCCTGCCTCCACGCTTCCCATTTGTGAGAGGAAGAGTTCAACCTTGTTTTAGATGCTATTATTCAGGAACTTTCTGTTACACTGAGTTAAATAGAATCCTAAATAGCAAAACACCCAACAGACAAGTCAGACTTGAGTAAGAGCTGGTGAATATGACTGCGTTTGCCTGGGCAGGTTAAAAAACGAGGCATCGCTGAGAAAGTGTGTGAGTGAGTCTCTAAAAATGAAGTCAGGTTTCCTCCAGTCACCAAGAAAGGTGAGGTGCTCAAGGCAAGGAGACAGGAAAGTACAGGGTTTACCCAAGGAAGAGAGGGTCCCTGAACCGTGATGAACCCCAAGGGATCAGGCCTTCCCAGGGCCACCCAGTCCCTGCTCAGGGGTGCAGCTTGGATGCCCAGCACCCGCTCCTGGCTGAGTGAGTGTAGTCCCAGTGCCTTTCTGCCCTGCAGCTGTCCCCACAGCTGTGGTGCCTGTTTTCACTATATCCTTCAAGTCCATGGGGAACAAGCTGCTAGGCAGGGCAGGGTAGGGGCTTCAGGCAGAGCTGTACCTGTTGTGCCCCCATCCAAAAGTTTAGGGAAGTAATTCCTGGGCTCCAGGTAATATAGGCAAAGAAAACTGCTCTCACAAGCACTCAAAGGACTGAGAGTCTGAGATCCCAACACCAAGGCCTTGGTCCCTGCATCAGTGACTCGATGGTGCATAATAGCTACTCCAGTCCTAGTGGGTTAAGACGATTCATTTCTCCTGATTCTGTAGGCTGCCTGGCCTCAGCTGAGCAGCCCGTTCCCTGCATCACTGACTGGAGGTATTCATTTGGCTGCAGTCCTGGGGAAGCTGGGTTCGGGGCTGGGTGACTCCAAGTGGCTTCATGTACTCATCTGGTTAGCATTTCTGCCAGACCAGGCCTTTGGTTTCATGTTATTTCTCTAGAAGGACAGCTAAATGTCTTTGCACGGTGGCTTAGGGCCCCGGGAGAGAAGAGGAAGTAGACTGCAAGTTCTATTCTACCTCATGCTATTGTCAAAGCAAGAGCCAGGGCCACCTTAGATTCAAAGGGAGATAAAGTACACTCTGCTTCTTGCTGGAAAAAAATGGCAAAGTCACGTCTCAAGAAAGCATGCACAAGGACAGGACTTTTGTGGCTACCTTTGCCCACCCTTGACCAGATGATTCACACCCCTTGAATGTGCAAAACACGTGTGGACCTCTGTCCCCCAAGTCTAATCCTCATCACAGAATCTGCCTGAAGTTCAGAACTCATCAGATCATACCCAGAGGGAGAAGAGGATGCTCGGGTCCCACTCCTCAGATGCAGCTGATGCAGAAACGTGTGAAGCAAAAAGACCAGTTGTCTGCCTTCTACACAGCCAAGACAGTGCAAGCGGGATGGCCGCCTCCAAACCAGCGTCCTTACTCTCCCCCAGTCTCTACTAATGATCTCCGTGCTGTCCTCCCTGCCTCTGTTGGCCACATGCTTGAGGTCTTGGTAGGGCAATACTCTACTTGCAGGTCCCAAGTTCTGGAGGCTGGAACAGAGCTGACTCAGGTAAGGCAGAAGCAAAATATTTGGCAACCCTGGGGACTACGATACTTTGAAAGGAAGAAATAATACTTGATTGCACTAGTTGGGTTCTCCAGAGAAACAGAACCAATATGCTTGAAGAGATTTACTGAGAGGAGTTGTTTCACATGATCATGGTGGCTAAGAAGCCCCACGATTTGTCCTCTGCAAAATGGAGACCCAAGAGAGCCCGTGGTGAAATTTCTGTCCAAGTTGAAGTCCTAAGGGAGAACCAGAGAAGCAACTGGTGTAAGTCCCAGTCCAAGGTCAGAAGACGACTCGTGGGTCAGCTCACACAGGAAGGAGGAAAGTCCTCAGGAGACTGGGTGAAGCCCACCCATCGTGGGGAGGCCAGGCTACTGTGCTGAGCCCACCAGTTCACATGCTGATGTGACCCAGAAACACCCTCGCAGACACACCCAGACAAGATGTTTACCCTGGGCTCCACTTGGCCCAATAAGTTGACACATAAAATTAACCGTCACACAATGAATCTGTGGATCTGGTTCAAGAGATTTCCAGGCAGAATGTAGAAAGTTTCGTTTAACTTCTTTTAATTATATAAAGTACATAAGGAGAGAAATGAATAAGAAATAGTTTTCAAGAAAAATTTAAAGAAAAGCAGAGAGCCCAAGGTAGTCTCTCTCTAGCCAGCAGACTCTTATGTGAAAAATGGCCTCACAGTAAAGATCAAATCAAGGGTGTGGCCATAAGCCCCTTTACTGAGCGTTTAGGAAGATTGACGACAATGCACTGTAGGCCCTTTCAGCATGACAGGAGGACCTCTAAGAATCTCAGAGCACCACGACCCACAGCCCAAGACAGAGACAGGCCTGCCCCCAGAAGGGGGTGTGGACTTTACCAAAGGGCAGGGGCAATAATCTCATACATAGAAAACTCACAACGTTTTCAAAGGGCGTGTATCAACTCCTACTAAACTGACAGTGACAGATCACAATGAAAAGGGGCCTCTTCCTGGCTCCCAACTTCCTACAGTAAGGAATCAGATTGAAAAAGCTTGGCAGTTAGGAGCATGGGTCAGTTCTCATACAAAAGGAGAGGTCTCGGAGCATAGCATCAAGTCCAAAGGACAAAGCCAAAAGCACAGAGGACAGAGACAGAGCTAAAGGGATCAGGGATGAGAAAGCCACCCTAAGGGCAAAGACCTGAGCTCTAGTTTAGGGAGCCCTGAAGCCCATGGAGCTGGGGAGGGAGACTGGCAGCATGAGTTTGGCTGGATCTCAGAATTTTATGGACCAGTGCGTGTCCCCCATTCTCCAGCCTTTTGCTAGAGAACGTCCTTTCTCCACCTGTCCATTGTATATTTGTGCCCAGCACCGTGAGTGTTGGATGGCAGATCACTTATCTTTTTAACTCACAGTTCTCTTAACCACTAGTAGCATCAACTATGGGGTCTCATTTCTACCTGAACCTGATGCAGAGCAAGATCCGCCCGTAGTATTTGTGACGCATCTTTCAAAAGAGAGCAAACCCAGTGGGGAGAAGGCGTGCGCTACCACCCAGCGCTCTGCCTCCTCCTGTCTGCTCTTGAACCCACCTGCGGGCGGCCAGGTGCCTGGATGAGTAGCTTGGCCTGCCTCCAAATTGGAGAGAGAGAAAGCGAGGGAGAGGGGGCAGGGCGGGGCACAGAGAACTCCTGAGGAAGGCCTCCGGCATGCACAGCATTAATGCCCCGTGGATTCATGGGATCCCACGCATTATGCATGTGCCAATAACTCATCATTATGTTGGGAGGACGCAAAGAGACTACTCAATTTAGAATAAATTTCTAATTAACCTAAATTATACATGCTGGTAAACGGGGCCCTTTTGTAAAGCAAGAAGCTCTGTCTGTCTGGAACATCCATCCCAGGTCTCTGGGGCAGAATAAGATTTAAGAGGAAGGCTCCGCCGCCAGAGCTTTGTGTTTCACATCATTCTCCAGCAGTGCCTTCCAGCACCCAGTGGCCTGGCTGGACCCGGCTCCTCGTCAGTGCTGCTCAGGAGAAGCTCAGAAACTCCGCTCCTCGGCATGTGGTTAACACGTGTGAACATAGAGATGAAGTGTTACCAGAGGGACAGATAGAAGCTCAAGAAAGATCTACTATAAAAACAGGAATGGAGGAAGACAGCCAGCTGGGGAGCCAGCTATCATCGTTGAATAGTTAATGAGGCCGACAATGAGAACGCGTGGAGTTCTGGAGGAGGGCTGGAAATCAGCCGTGTTCCAGCCTCGGGGGCTGGAGCCTGGCTCAGGGGCCAGTTCTGGGCCAGAGGCTCAAGTCCAGGGAAACAAAGAACCACAAATACTTTCTCACGATCCTTTCCTGGTTTGGGGAGTTTATAAGTCCCAGTCCCCTGGAAAGCCTCGTTGTACAGAGAGCATCACCTCGAATCTGTCAACTTGAAGGTTATGAGGCAGGCAGCTGTCCAGTCCACTAATTCCCCCCAGCCCCTCAGCTCCCAGGAAGCAACCGCAACCCGCCATCAACTAGCTGGCACTCTGTTCGCCTGTTCGCAGCAGCGAGCCAGGTAATGGACCAATGGTGGTGCCAGAAGCTCACCGTGGCCCACCCCACCCCCCCAGCAGCCAACTGGTGCACTAGGGCAACCAGACACTTAGCGCTCAAAGTTAATGAACAGGGAGCGAGTGGAAGGAACACTGCCCAGGTCAGGGGACATGACTTCTCACTTCAGCTCTCTTGCTAATTGGCCATATGAACCTGGAAAGGTCAGTCCCTGCACCTCCCTGGGCCTCAATCTCATCATTTATAAAGTGAGATGGCTGAACCAGAATCTGTGGTTTTGAAACTTTATTTAAAAGCAGGACCAATATTTTCTCCAGAGGGTTGATTTCAAGGGAACCAGTATATAAAACAGGTAAAAGCTGGTCCATCTGAGCTGCAGAAGGACCCCAGAGTTAGGATGCCACAGCCTCCCCAGGATATAGTTTAGAAAACACTGCAATAGAATGACCCCCTAAGCCCTGAGTGGTCTAGAGGTCCACCAGCCCTGCTCTAACACAAAACACGTGAGCTACGTGAATGGAATAGACTTACGGCTTAGCACAACGTCAGGTTCCAACCAGCAGGCCAGATGAGCTGAGCAGACAGTCTTCTCTGGGTTCAAAGGTTAGAATGACACTAATTAATTACCGATAGAGGCAGTGCCCGGCTTCGCCTCACTAAGATGAGAAATCGTGTGTGCAAGATCCCTCCCTCATCCAGGAAGACGGCCCGTCCCCAGGCCCTGGCCTGCTCCTGGGCCCAGGTCCCCGTCTCGGTGCCCCAACGAGGCGACACACCACGGCACTTTCCATGGTAAAGGAAAAGCTCTGATTCTTTGCTGCTGATTGGATGACTGGCCACTGTCCCCCAATGTGGCTGAGCACTTGAACTGTGGCTGTTTCAACTAAGAAACTGAATTTCTTAATTTTGTTTAATTTAAATAGACACTTGAAGCTACTGGCTACCCTATTAGACAGCACAGCCCTAATGATCTGTATTTTCTTCCCACATCTGCCTTTCGTCCGCCCTTAGTCTGTTGAATTATCACCGTGAGCCCCACTCAGACGGCAGAAGTGTGAGTGCTGTTGCCCACTCTCGACTCCCAGGGCCCACTGAGTCCCCCAGACTCTGGCTACTCCACGTGTGGTCCTCAGACCAGGGGCACCAACAGCACCTGGGAGCTTGTCAGAAATGCAGAACCTCAGGCCCCACCCAGACCTGCTGCATCATAATCTGTATTCTAACAAGAACCGAAGGGGCCCGTGTATGTGTTGAAGTCTCAGAAGCACCGTTCCATCCCACTGAGTTAGGCAGGGCACATGGGAAAACTGAGGCCCAGAAAACGTTCACCCGGCCAAGAATGGGTTGAAAGAGTGGTTTAATGCATATCACCTGATTTACAGTCACTGGACTCAGAGTCACTCTATTTATCCGTCCTTTGCGCCTGCCCGGGAGAAGCCATTAACAATTTTCTAACAGGAGCCATTTAGCCTCCCAGACAGCCTGCTTACCCATCACCACTGAACTGTTTGCACTTGAGTTCAGCCATTAACGAAGCTGTCTAGCATGAACAGAAGGCAGTATCCCGGCCCCCAGCAGAGCCAGTGCAGCTAAACCAGTGCTTTGCAACCTCGGAGGTACTTCAGGGGCTTTGCAAACAACTGACTCTTCTTATGAACATATGTAAATATTTTACAGCATAATACCAAATAGCAAGAGCATGAAAAGGTGCAACATCACAAGTTTCAGTCCATGGAAGACCTCCAGCAAGTTAACCCGTGATGCCAGGTCAAACCGTCTGTGTAGGCCTCAGAACTGTTTCTGCCATCTGTGACAAATGCTGAAACTTTCGGTAAATGTGTCATCGATTAGGAATGTGGTGCTGCTTTGGGTCATTTTTCACATTGTTTTGTGTTGTTAAACTTAAAGCTTCCTGTGTCTCATTGTGCAAAGTTAACAGGGAAACGCAGTCCACACAGTGGGTGTGTGGTGGCTGGTCCATGCAGGGACGGGCTCCGGGTCTGCAGCCAGAGCCTCCTCTCCCCTGTGGCACAATCTCTGTGCAGCCACAAGCAAACAGTGACTCACAGCATCACTGTGACATCGGACGGTGACAGTTTAAGTGCTTCTGATCATTGCTAGGTGATTGATTGTAACTGGTATTTGTGGTCATTTTTATTGAGGTAAAATCTGCACACAATGAAATGTATGTATCTTAACAGTTTAATTGATAGTGTTGACACAAATGTATACATACATGTGGAAACAACAGCCAAATTAAGTATAAGGAGTTCCCTAATGTCCCCCTCCAGTTCATCCCCACCTCCCTGTGCCTGATTTCTGTTACCCTAGACAAGTGTTTCTGTGTTCTCGAACTGCAGGGAGACAGAAAGGAAATGATACGTCGTCATTTGTGTCTGTCTTCTTTCACTCAGCCTAATGCTTTTGAGACTTATCTGTGCTGTTACCCAGACCAATGCTTATTCGAAATTTTTCATTACTGAGTAGTATCCCACCATATGAATGTGTCAGAGTTTGTTTGCCCATGCACTTGAATGTGGACCCTCGGGTTGCTTCCAGTTGCGGGCTATTACGAAGAAAGCTACTATTCACCACTTATACAAGAGTTTTGTAGAGGTATGTTTTCATTTCTCTTGGATGAATACCTAGGAATAGAATTTCTGAGTCATAGGTGAGATGAATGTTTAACCTTATAAGAAATTGTAAACAGTCTTCCAAAGCACTTGGAACACTGCCATCAACAAAGTATGAGAATTCAGGTGGGTTCACCTCCTTGCCAACATTTGGTGTTGTCGGTCTTCTTTCTCTTATCCACTCTGCTAGATAAGAAGAGGTGAGTAGGTACATTTAGTGTTTCAGTTTTTGTTTGTGGAGCCTCTCTCCCTGCACTTACTGCCCATTTGCATATCTTTTTTTGTGAGGTGTCTGTTCAAGTCTTTTGCCCATTTCCTGATGTCTTGCTCGTCATTCTATTCCTGAAGTATCGCAGCTCTATTTTATATTCTGGATACAAGTTCTTTTTCAGATACCTGTATTATGAATATTATCCCCCAGCCTGTGACTTGCATTTTTAATTTATTAATAATGGCATTTTCAGTTTTTTTATTTCTGAAAATGCAAATGGTGTTACACATTGTTACTATTTTGCTTTGGTATAGCAACTTCTACTCTTCACATTCTAGGTCTGGAGTTACATTTACAAAATAAAGGCAGGGGTAGGGGAGGGATGACTCGTCTAAGCACAGGGAATTTTTAGGTTGGGGAAACTGTTCTGTCTGATACGATAATGGTGGGTACATGTCATTCTACATTTGTCAAAACCCACAGAGCGTACAACACCAGCAGCGGACCCCAGGATGGCCTGTGGGCAACACTGTGTCAGTGCAGGCTCATGAACTGTAACAAACGCACACCTCTGGTCGAGGAAGTTGAGGGGCACAGGGGAGGCTGGGGGTATACAGGAACTCTCTGCACTTTCAGCTCAATTTTGCTATGAACCTCAGAGTGCTCTAAAAAAAATGAAATCTATGCAAAAAATAAAGGAAACTATTACCATTTGCAACCACACACACATATATATATGTATATATATATTTATAACTATTCTCATCTACTGACTTTATAACAAGTGTTAAACATTTTCCCATAAAGTAACATCTCTATTTTATATATCAAACTTCCCATTACACTTCATGTGAAACCTTCTGCTATTAAAACAAGTTTTAAGAAATCCAAAAATATAGGTATGCATGGGTTACTGTGCCACTCAGCACACTCTGATTTATTATAACACATGTATTTATTCTCTTAATGCTTGCAATTCTCTGACCAACCAGCAGCCAATGAAAACACTTCTACACTCACACACAGTGTGCCTTCCCCTGTAATTCAATCGTGCAATACAAAGGGCGAAGGTTCTGGATGGTTTGCATGGCTCTGTGGCCTTGGGTCCCTTGTGAAGTCAATTCGGTGCCAGACATTTACAACCTCAAAAGTCCCTTCATGCCTCCATGAGGGGAACTACCAGGTCCCAAGGCTCCAAACTTCTTTCTCACCAGGGTGGCTGAGCTCTCCTGGCTGGGAAAGCCCTCTCAGCATGTCTTCAGTATATTGGGGAGACACTGACCAAGGACCAAATGGCAGTAGAAGTGCACTTCAATGAAATCCTGGGGTCTGCTACCTCAGAAAATCTCATGGACTCACTAAAATATGACTTCCCCAAATGCAGGAGCTGCTATTTTATATCAGAAGCATATTCTAAAACCAAAGGAGAGAAAGGAAATTGAATAAAGACAATATTACTCTTGCAAGTTCCTTAAAATTTCTATGTACCAACTATACTTAAATTTAAAATTTTTTTCATTTTTCACAAAGTACTTTATGAAATACTTATGCAATATTTGAAGACTATAGCTGTTTATTATAAGTATGAATCTACTATATGCACACATTGGTTTTATATATGTATTTATATACATGCATATCTATTATACATAATATACACATATAAAATTATGTATATGTATACATAAATGAGTGCACATATATAAATAATCAATAGAGAGTTAGGTGAGGAAGATGTAGGGACTGAAAACTCTCATTCCTTGCTGCTGAGACTATCAGTTTTGGTACAACCACTTTGACAGGTTGACCTGACCTAGTAAAGTGGAACAGGCAAGTACCCTACATCCCAGAAATTCCACCCTCAGAACACATCCCAGATAAACTCCTTACTTGTCCACCAGGGACCATGAAAGAATGCTCACACCAGCATTGTTCACAGTGGTAAAAAATCATGCAACCCACCAGTGTCTGTCACCAGGAAAGTTGACTAGCAGACAATGGGCTGGTCACGCACTGGAAGAGCATGTGGCCATGAGATAAGTGGCTGTGGCCTGCAGACCCAACGAGAGGCAAAGGAAGGAAGACACCAAAAAATGCCCACAGTAGAGCGCCATGTACTGGGTTGGCCAAAAAGTGCGTTTGGTTTTTCCATATGCTGGCTCTAATAGTGGTTAGTTTTCTTCAATGTTACTTGAAACAATTTTGTTAGATTGTATTGTGACAGCATTAAAAAAACTCATCAAAATTGGTGAATTTGGTGGTAGCCATTTTATTACTGAAGATGGAAGAAAATCAACAAAATTTTTGCCATATGATGCTTTATTATTTCAAGGTAAAAATGCAACTGAAACACACACAAAAACATCTGTGCAGGGTATGGGCAAGGTCCTGTGACTGAATAAATGTGTCAAAAGTGGTTTGTAAAGTTCCTTGCTGGAGATTTCTCTTGGATGATGAAGCTCCACAGTGGGGCAGATCAAGTGAAGTGGATAGCGATCAAATCAAGACATTAATTGACAACAGTCAACATTAAACCACACAGGAGATAGTCGACATACTCAAAATATCTAAATCAATAAAGTCATTGGAGACAATAAAAAATGTGTCCTCTATTTGTATGGAAAAAAAACATACAGACTTTTTGGCCAACCCAATGTATAAATTTAAAAGCCACACAAGACCCAACAATATAACATTCAGGAATATGTGAATGGATGGACAATGTGAATAGGAATAGGTGAACTATCCAGAAGAGCAAGGGATGGCGTTCACCTCGGGAGAAGGGAAGGGAGTGTGATGGGGAGGGAACATTGGAGGCTGGAAGGTGCAGGCACTGATCTGCTTCTTCACCGGGGTGGAAGATTTCCGGAGCCAATTTTCTTCTTTACACGTGTGTGTGTCCTCTACACTTTTGACGTTTTACAGTGTAACATAGATAGCAATACATAGTGAGGTACAGTTATAATAAAATGTCTCCATGTAAACTACAGCTCTTCAGGGCCGTGTGCACTAGAACCACCCGTGACCGAGGGAAGGCTTGCCTTCCAGGATGCACAGGGACGGAATCTACGAACAACCAAGAACCCACACTCCAGGCCTCCAGCCACAGGTTAACTCCAGGATATATGCCCCTTGTGTGGGACAGCTGCTGGGATCAGTAGTATTGAAATGGCTTTCTCCTGAAAGCGTGTTGGCACAATCTCTATAAGTTCAAATGTACATATGGGAAAACCTCGTAGTGACAGGAATCCTGGTCCTCACAGCTACTCCGACAGCTGCTTATCGGCCCTGATTTTGCGAGGTCTGCCTGCATTTCCAGCTGGGCACAGACTCAGGCCGCTCAGGGACCTTATCCTTCCAGTGGCAGGTTCTGCTGGCTTAGGCCGCTCATGTATGTGCACTAAATTGATTTCCTCTTCATCCCCCTCTCCTGTTTCTGCATTTTCTCTTGCAATGAGATACCTGCAGCCAGCAGAAAACTTCCTTGGAGCACGGGCTCCTTGAGCATGGGCACTGTCTTCTTGACATTTATATCTTCAGCCCTCCCTACACATAGAAGGCATGTTCCACACTGTGGCTCTCTCCTCTCCTCTCTCTGTGCCTGGCCATTCCCCAGGCCCTATCCTGGGTGCCATCCTCGATGCTCCACTCCCTTTGAATGCCTCCCTCACATCCTTTCCCATTGTTTCCGTCCCTTGCTGTCCCTGATTCCATTTCCCACTTCCTGTAGAGCTCACTGGAACCTTCTGACTCCAGGTGGAAACTCCTTTCTTGTTGGCCCCTCTCATTTCTTGGGACTCTGTGCCCGTCTGTGTTAAGTGCTCTCTATGCCTCAAAATTAAATCCTCACCACCCTACAGAGCAGGTGTCGTTAGTCACATTTTATACAGGAGGGTCAGGACATGCAAAGGAATTGTGATTTACCAACCCTGGGCACACTCCCACCCAGGCCTGACTGGCCCTAAAATCCACCACATTGCCCTGCTTCACACCATCTGTACAGAAAGTTCTGCTGTGCCCCAATCCTCCTGCCTCTGCCCCTGGCCGGTCATGCACTGCTAAACCCTCTGCCAGCAGACCTACTCGGCTGGCCCTGAAAAGCACCAGGTGAGTGGCTAGCAACAGCCACTCCCGCCACAGCTTGATCTCACAATGACATGCACCAGTCCAGGCCCCCAGGTGACCTACACCTATTCTCAGGTCTGTCAACACTGAACAGTGTCTTCCCAAGGCAGACACAGCATCTCCTGTAACTAGCATTTCATTTCTGGAAGAGAGACAACACAGCCTTTAGCCTCGGTCTGATCTAGTCAATCACCTCAATTTCTCCCAGTGGCTCTGGTCCTTTTCCTTCCAATACGGTGTTCAAAACCAATCCAGTTTCTCTGCTGATCTGAAGCTCACATCAAACTCTCTTCCTTTAGACATGTGAATTATTGCAGATATGTCTCTTGGGCTCATCCCAATTGAGCTACCTGACTCACAGTGCTGACAGTTTTGTCTCTCAAAAAGGAAAAGACGTGAGAATGGAGCTGCTGCTGTGGACTTCATTCTGAACAAGAAGGAAGAACAAATTGGTGAAGCAGAAGTGACGGGGACCTTGGGAGAAAGGGACCCTGTCAGGCTGGAGGTTGTTATTGCGAATGAAAGAAACATTGAATGCAGTCAGACATGTCGCTTTTGAAAAGCAGGTTTGGAAATGTTCAGCTCAATCGGTGCCACGGACAGACTTCAGGAGAACAGTGACTGCCCTGGCTGGGTGGCTCAGGTGGCTCAGGTGTTTGGACCATCATCCCTTACACTAAAAGGCTGAGGGTTTAATTCTCAGTCAGGACACATATCCAGCTTGCAGGTTTGATCACAGGTCATGTAACAGGGTGCAGCCAAGGGCTGGGGGCCCAAACTGGGATTTGTAATGGGCTCCAGAACTCGGTGTCCAGAAAATATTAGAAACAAATATATATATAGGATGTCCTCACCCCCACAAGTCTGAGCTGGGGGGATGGGATGCATGGAGCAGGGACAATGAGAGTTGTTTTGAATAGCAACAGTTTTGTAGATAACCTCTAGAACAGTCATTTAACATATCTATAACTTGTAACTGGTTTCATAGATATGTTAAACTGTTGTGGCCATGCTTTGATCCAGGGGGATGGGTGTGACTTCAACTCATGGTGGAACTGGGAGGCAACTTCCCCTGGTTACAGAGCCTATGTGAGAGCTTGGAGATGACTGGCTCCACACCACAGGGCCACACCTGCCCAGACTTACTATAGCAGCCCAGTAAAGCCGGAAGAATACGGGAATGCTGGCAGCTGTGGCCAATTGTGGGAGGAGTCAGAAATGGTGCAGCAGAGGAAGATTGGCACTGGGATTTGAACCCAGACACCGCAGCCCTGCAGGGTCTTTTTGGGACCACCTGGCTTGGGCAGAGAAGAACCATGGACTTCTAGTTCTTTTTCTGAGATACAGGGAAAAGAAGGATTGTGCATTTGTGGGTGTTCTGAAGGACTTTGGGATCTCAGTGAAGACATTAAGTTAATACACTTAAGTTTGTATAACTCTTTAAATAAATAATTCCTTTCCTTTTCACCAATCTCTGGCATTGAGAGATGTCTTTCCCTGGTGGCAGACAAGGCGAACCTAGTAGGGGCAGGGGACCCCCAGAGCACAAGAGTGGGTCCATTGGGTAATAGTATATCATTCTCACCCCCTGGGTCTGTTCTGTAACAGTCAGAGCCATGTACAAGAAGGCAACCAGTATCTCTCGCTCTGTCTCTCAAAAAAAAAAAAAAATCAATGAAAAAAATGTCCTCTAGTGAGGATAAAAGAAAAAATTTAAATAAAAGTGACCATATTTCCAAACCAAAAATCAGGAGGTATCATAGACCAACGGGTTTTATATGGCATCTGGTGCAATAGGTACTCTGAGGAAAAGAATGCCAAAACAATCATTCTAGCACACATTTCAATAGTCTATGGGAATAACAGGACAGATTGTCTAAAGTTTGGATGTCTCAAATTTTATAACTCCGGCATACTAAAAAAAACCACAGGGTGGGTCAAAAGTAGGTTTATAGTTGTTCATCTAGAAAATAATACAATAATTAATAAATAATAATACAAGAATAAATTTTATTTCACATATTCACACCTGTAAACCTACTTTGGTCCCACCCTGTATGTTGGGAAGCCCAAAGCAAGAAATTCTCAGGATGTAATTATAATTGATACTAACTCAAAAGGCATGGAGACATCCACAGACACCGAGACACCTGTGCAGGGAGCTCTTTGTGAACGTAGCTTTCAAAGGATGTAAGGAGAAAAGTGGAAGGAAGGTGTAAGAGAAAGGACGACTTTGAAAAACAGAGTCAGCACCAACTCAAGTTAACTTAAAGGGCCCCGGCCAGGTGGCTCAGTTGGTTGAGTGTTGTCCCAGACACGGAAAGGCCATAGGTTCAGCCCCTCATCCGGGCACATATGGGAGGCAACCAATCAGTGTTTCTCTCTCACATGTTTCTCTCTCTTTCTCTCTCTCTCTCATCAATAAACATACACTTGAGTGAGGATTTAAAAATTAACTTAAAGGAAGGAACATATTATGACATAGCAGTTCATTAGGCAGATGGGCTCCAGGCTTGGTGTGAGAGGGCCACTTCCTGGAACTTCCTCAGTCCACCGTCCCCTGAGTCCTGGCTTCACTCTGAAACTAGATGATACGGTCATCCCTAACCCAGTCACTGGCAAGAGCCGTTCCACAAAGTCATAGCAGAATGATCATCTAGGATGGAATACCTGTTGAGGCCTCCGCCAGAATAATCACTACAAATGGATTCCTCACTGGGGAGAAATGCCAGCGTGGTGTATGTTGATAAGAGCAGTGTCTAGAGGTCACAGCTGATAATGAGCTGGGTGACACTGGAAAGGACAGCACGAGTGTTCTCCCGTATACATTTGTGTTAATAAGACAAAGAAGCACCCTGCTTGGGGCCAACAGTGCGATGTCGGCCAAAGACACAGGACAGGCACTGCCACTCAGTCCCCGCGTCGCCTCTGTCTTCACCGGAGATGGAGCGACCATCAGCCAGAACACACTGGTCAGGGGGCAGCAAGAGACGGTGAAAAGCGCCCCCGGACATGCTCAGTGAGTTCCAGGTTTAGACTCAGACTGATTTCATCACAGGCCACTGAAAAAACCTGCGAGTGGGAGTAGAGTGCCTCTCCTGGTATATTTAAATACTCAAAGAACAGAAAGACAAACAATCTGATTTTCTAAAAGACTTCAGGAAAAGCTATGACTTGTGACCATGGGCCAACAACTTCGCTCTCCCCTGCGTCCTTTCCAGTGGCTGACAAAATGTCCTGCTACCCCTCATCCTCCGGAAACACTCCTTTACCCCTCACCTGTCTCCAGCTGACAGTCTCGTCTCTGCCCCTCTTCAAACTCCCACAGGAATTTACTGTACATGCTGCGCTTGTTTTGTTTTCCCCCACTGTTCACATCTTTTTTTTATCCTCACCTGAAAACATTTTTTTCATTGCTTTTAGAGTGAGAAGAAGGGAGAGAGAGAAACACAGATGCAAGAGAGAGAAACATTAATCAGTTGCCTCCCATACGCACCCCGACCGGGGATCGAACTTACAACCCAAGCATGTGCCCTGACTGGGAATCAAACCCACAATCCTTCCATTGAGCAGGGTTGTCCAACCCATGGCCTGCAGTCTGCATGAGGCCCAGGATGGCTATGAATTCGGCCTAACACAAAATCGTACATTTACTTAAAACATTATGAGATTTTTTTTGTGTGATTACATGTTGTGATGTATTTAATGTGTGGCCCAAGACAACTCTTCTTCCAGTGTGGCCCAGAGACACTGAAAGGTTGGACACCCCGAGTCCAGGATGATGCTCCAACCAATAGAGCCACACTAGCCACCGCCCTCTGTTCACTGCTCACCAAACCACCTCAAGCTGGCTCTGCATCAGTACCGCCTGAATCCCCATTCCTCCGCCTCGTTTCCTCTGAGTCTCACGGGCATTACACGTGGTTGCCCAGGACCTTCTTCCTAAACATTCTCCCCTCCTGTCTTCTCTCTTCTCTTCTGTCCTCTCTTTTCTCCATCACTTCTTCTTTCCCTCCGTCTGACATTCTGTACAACATTCTCAAACATTCTGTACTTGTTTCTACTTTTATCTCACTATATTCTCCTCAACCCCATGGCTCAGTCCTATGTATACAATAAATATTTCAAAATTTCTATCCCAAATCCTTCTTTTGGATTCCAGATTAATACATTCGACAGCCCAGGTGACATTTGAATGTCCTACAATATCTCAAACTTCATATTTCTGAAGGGAAACCCGTGCTGTTCTCACCTAAAATTATTTCTTCTCCCTTCTTTTCCATCAATGGAAATGGAACCCCGATATACCCAGTAGCTCTAACAAAGTATCTGGGCATTAGGTTTGATTTTTTTCTTCCACATACTACCCAGCATCTAATGGATTAGTAGGGCTCATCATTTCTACTTCCTAACTCTGTCTGAGCCTGGTTGATGTCTCTCCATCCCCGGTGTGAACGCTCTTGCTCAAGCCACTTTCTTTCAATGGATTCGTTCAACAGCCCGCCAACTGGTCCTCCCGCTTTGACTTGTGTCTTTGTATAATCCATTCCCCCCACAGCGCACAGAGTGAAGTTTTTAAAACGTGTTTCAGATTGTTTAAAACATGTTCCTTGTTCAAATTCATTTGATGGTTTCCCTTGGCACCTAGAATAAAATCCAAAAACTTCATTCTGACTGAGTGAACCCTGCCTGCTCTAACTCAGCCGTGCTCTTGGTAGTGTGAAAGGCTCAGGCAAAGGGCAGAGGCTCTGTCGCTGGGCCATGGAGGACTCTAGTCCGGTGCATCCTGGGTTGTCCACTACCCTCTGCTGTATCCCTTTCCTTTAGGCTTCTGCGAATGTGGCCTTGAAGGAACAAGGTGCTCAGGGGACTTGCACGCTATTGCTGGGACAGCCAGGAGCCCAGTCCTGATGTCACCTGGCGGTCCTGTGGGATAATGCTAAGGAGCGAGTCACCTGCGATGGCTGCATGGGCAGCATCCTGGCAGCCACTCAGAGCCAACCCCGCTGCCTCCCACACTCCGCCGCCTTTATCCGAGGATGCCCCTCCTCGCTCACCACGCTCCAGCTCCACTAGCCTCCTCTCAGTCTCCAGCACACCCAGCTCCCCGGTTGCACACACTCTTCCGCCTCAGACCCTCCTGAGAGCCAGATCCTCTACATTCCCTCATGAACAAGCTAAAATGTCACATCCTTGAAGGGCCTTTCCTAGGTACTTCCACCTGTTCCCACTCTGTGCCCAGTTAGTTTCCTTGGTGACAAGTGTCCCAGCGTGTGCTCTGTATTTGTCCCTGTGTTTATGTGTTTCAGGTCTGGCTCTCACTAGCCTAAACTCCATGGGGTCAGGGTCTGTGCCTTTTAGCTTATGAAATAATAATGTTATTAGAATTTTTAAAAATAATATTCTTATTTTGTAATATTACTAGTTGAAAAAAAATCCCTGTTTGTATCCCCCCTTATTCTCATTATTTGTGTTAAGATCCTTACTGAGCCATTAAGTTAACATTTCTGAGAACCACAAGGTTAGACAACAGTACATTTTTGGTGCATTTATAGCCTAGCTGAATATCCAAGCACAGAAAGATAAATTGGTTGTTGTAAACCTGTATGAAGAGTCACAGAAGCTTGTGGTCATAAGATGTTTCTTGTTCGCCTTTATATTTCCAATGTAAGGCAGGTGGTCCTGAAGGCATTAAGTATTCAATAGATATTATTTGTTGCATTAGTGAGACTAATGAGGCATGTGTCCTAATGGCATGTCTCAAGAACCTATCTCCACCCTGTCCTGGTCAATGTTTTTATCAACATTGACCCTGTCCCGTTCAATATTTTTATCACTAAACTAAATCAGAATGATACCGTGCTGGGAGGATGACACAGTGAAAGGGAGGTGGAGGTTCAGCATCTTGTCGAGGTGGACTAATGGGCCAAAATCAACATGATAAAACATGCAGCCTGTCTTCAGGGTCAGAAGATAAGCAAGTCACACAGAGCAAAATGTCAGGGACATGGTCAGACGAGTGTCAGGGGAAAGCGATGCTGGAGGAAGAACACAAGAATACAGGGCAAGAGGCAGCTCTAAGGGTGATGGGTTGGGGCAGCTGTGGAGCCGCCACTGAGTGTCGAAGAGTGATGATTGGCTCACTGCAATTACCCCCATTTCAAAACAAGATGTGAAACCAGAGATGGCTTCCTTGGCAGCATTTAAGAAAACCCTTATCTACTTCAGCCACTGAGAACAGAGTGGCTCAAAAGCTCAGGAGAGATTCAGAGAAAGTTGGATTCCCAGCTCCAGCAGGTCTTCTATGCAAAAGTCAGAGCCTTACCAAGAAAGCAGTAGGAGCCTGAGACTTGGACGGCATGTGTGAACACCTCACTGGGGAATCCTGAACTTTCAGATTCCCAGAACTTGCTAGACATGCAGTGGTGGCCCACTGCAGAAGACCGTGAGTCTCCCTTTCTTGAAGATCATGCGGGAGCCTCAAACAAGACCAAGACAATGTTCATCCCTCTCAGAATCTCCCCCACCTCCCCTCCTACCAACCAGGCCGATAACAAAGATCAGATCCCGTAACTGCAGAACACCAAGGACACCCATTCTATCGCCTGCCCTGGGTGAGCAGTAAGCGGCAAGTACAATTCATTGGCCACCTTAGCAATATCCATGCATTCTACAGAGAGAAAGACCCGACTATTATTCAGTCAAGTATTTAACATCCAGGGATTTGGGACATGCTTGACCTCTCAAAAGTAAAGGACAAATTGCTGCATTTCATAATGTCCCTCCGAAAGAAGCACAATCCTTACCCAAACCTCTTTGAGTTCGGGAGACAGAGAAGGCTGCCAGCTCTGAGTGATGTCCGCAGCAAAGAGAGTCTCCGCAGCAGATCAAGGCTGCCACGCCTGCAAGTCATACCATTCAGCAGAAGCAAGACATAGGGGAGCAAAAGCAATGAGAATCCTGAAGAAATGATTCCCAGAGGGGGCAAACTTACCATGAAAAGCAAGTGGCTCTGAGAGGTGCCAGAGGTGGATTCCAGTGGATACTACAGTGTTTGCCCCACCAGCTTCCTTCTTCGTCCAAGGCGCTGCCTCCCAGCTGCCAGGTACATCAGCTGCTGAGGGCTCGCCTCTGTGTACCTTCCTGGAACTAGCTCTCAGCCTTTGGCAACTGATGCACCCGGAGGTCAGCCCATGGCCAAGAGTGGACCAGAATAATGGGAGGAAACAAAGCTTAGCCCTCTTTCTCCCATTTTGAACAACTTTGAAGGTCCATTCTGCTTTAGAGCTCCATCTGGAATCCTCTTAAACCTCAGCTGCAGCTACATCCCTGGTTGGCTGTCCCTCTGGCCTGTTCTGTGTTGCATTTGCCCTGAGAACGTTCTCCAATAAAGCCCTTTGCACACAACTCTCCACTCAGAGCCTGTTACTAGGGAACCCTGTCCAAGATGACAGCATCCATCACCTCTATAATCATGATTATATCATTGCACTTTTCCATTTTGTTTAGTATGAGTTCTTCAAGCCACATGACATTGTTTGTGTAGGCTTCATTCTACTTTTATTGCTTTTAATGTAACTTTCATCTGTTATGATTTTATCTTCCATTCTTCTTCAGAAGCAACATATATGCCATTTCTTTCTTACTTTCCCTTTAACCTATCTATTTTTTAGCTCTGTTTTAGAGAGATTGAGTTGTCTGTGACTTCTCTAAGAATGTGGAAAGCTATTCATATTGGACCACGTGATGCTGTCTTTCTGTGAGTCAACAGTGATCAAACACAATTTCATATGGTTCAATCTGACATTGACCTGAAGCTTTCCTTTTGACACGTATGGTTTCCATCTGCTTTTGATTCTTAGATTTTTTTTTATCCCTCTGCACCCTACCCTATCTTCATTTACCATTCTTATGCAAAGATTGTCTATTTGTTTCCTTTTACAAAATCCTAAAGTATATGTTAATGAGGCTCATTACCTGCTGAAGAACAATGTAAGAGGAGTGGGGGGAAGAACTGGGCCCCCCCACCAGGCCTCTGGGTATATTATGAACAGTTTCTTTTCACAAATCTGGCCTCTCCTCTTCATGTGAAGCAGGCTCACTCTGCCTTTTAAGTGCTTAGGAGCTCACTGTAACTCACATACAT